>NW_027133156.1:1447500-6564988 GCF_026122565.2 Emydura macquarii macquarii
ACTCTGACCCCCAAAATGTGGCTCTTCTTTCAATATTTTTGCCTTGAGCAAGCCTATTTTTATAAATAAAATGAAGTAAAGCTAAATGCTGTAAAAATGTTAACATGTTTAATCCTTCAATGCTTCTAAACTGAAACTTGGAAGTATCTGTAACATTCATAATATGCTCTAAACCAAAAAAGTTCAAGTACATTTAGATGTTGGTGTTGTTTCACTCACCACTGATGCAAATATTTCTGTTTTGGACTGGCCTAATTTGAAATCATTAGAAATGAGCCCAAAAGTGATTTGTATATGGATTATAAACCCCACAAAATTTGTGGATGTCTACATCCAATGGGTTTCCCCTAGTGTAAAGACAGATTCTATTTGTGACATTGGGGCTTGAAAAATATGAGGAAGAGTCTGATTTGATTAGGGTGATCAGATAGCAAGCATGAAAAATTGGGACAGGGGTAGGGGGTAACAGGTGCCTATATAAGACAAAGCCCCAAATATTGGGATTGTCCCTACAAAATTGGGACATCTGGTCTCCCTAGATTTGATTAATCTCTTTTAGCCTTACAGTTCTACTTTCACTGTACTTCAATTAGACCAATCATATTCAACACAGTATTTATTTTATGTGAAAAACTGAAATATCCCATGAGTAAGTTCTGAGACCTTCTATGTGTTACTGTTGCTAGGGTAACCACATCCTTGATATCCATGTGTCCAACATGTCAGTCTCATTTTACATCTAGCTATCCAAGAGCCAACACTGCAGCCTGGCATCAAGAAAAAAATGAAGAGAGAAACAAGACAAAAGAAGCTGAAAATTGTTTCTTATCAAAGTATATTTGCATAGCTGTTGGAGTTAATTTTGGGCCTTTCTATGTTACATCTGTCTTTGTTTTTGACAGACAATAGGTGCTTGCAGCAGACTGGGAAAACAGTCTGCAATGCTGCAATCAAAGTCCCTCATCAAACACCAAACTCCATAATCATCTATGGAAAAGAAAACTAGCACTTTCTGAAGTTTCAGTCAAGAAATCCAACTCCAAATAACCAGTCCCGAAGCAACATTTTATGCAATATACACCAGACCAAAAATGAGTTATTTGCATTATAAATTGAAAGTAAAGCTGCCTCTCTCCATCTATGTATATCTCATTCAGCAGATTAATTTCTGAAAATTTTATACAAATTATTACTAATAGTTATTATTATTTATTTGTATTACTGTAGCATCTAGGAGCACTATGGTATCATAGACCAGGACCCCATTGTGCTAAGCACTGTACAAAATGATGTTATTACCATAAAGCCCCCAGCTAAAATTTTCAAAAGTACCTAAGTGATTTAAAAGCCCAAGTCCCAATTTCAAAAGTGACTTAGGCACTTAGGAGCCTAAGAGGAGATTTCCAAAGGCACAAAAGTCTGCTAGGTACCTAATTCTTTCAAAGTCAAAGGGAAGTAGATACTTAATTGCCATCTGTGCCTTTGAATATTTCCCCCTAAATTTCATTGAAAGTCAAAGAAACTCAGGTTCGTAAGTGCCTAAATCACTTTTGAAAATGGGGCTTAGACTTGCTTCTAAGTCACTCAGGCACTTTTACAATTTTTACCATACATCTTTATGAATTAAAAGTCTAGAGTTTTTTTGTAAGTATGTTGTAATTTAGTCAGACTTTCTGTAGTGACTACTGATTCTATACAGCCATTGTGAGTGTAATTAGACATAGGTATGAAGAAAACTCTACATCCAAACACATTTGAAATTTGGGATATTCAAAATCCAAATCTGAATTTTAGAGTTTGAACTCATTTTAAATTTTAAAATCACAGTCAGCTTTGACATGGGCCAACTCACTTATGCCATCACTGACCTTCTTGGTCTTCCTCTGTTATCATCTTTCTTTCTGCATTCTAATATCTTTTTTTCATTTTATCATTTTATTATTATAGATGAACTTTTAAAAATGCATATGTGATATTATACTTCTCTTTCCACTTACACTTTATAATTATTATTCTGTACTGGCTGTTTATGTGTGCTCAGTTATTAAATATTTAATAACATAATATCCATATTGTACCAGCACTTTAATCTTTACTGGGTCTCTTCCTTTCATGGGCATATGTTTCAGAGATCTCTTGTTTTGTGAAATATCTTTAAGTTTAGTATATTAAAATTGGGACTGGAAATGAAAAATAAAAGTGATTATGATAGCAGTATACAAAATAATGACTGGGATGGAAAAGAGAAATCAAGCACTTCTAGTTAAACTTGCTCACAATACAAGGCATGGGAATATTAAGTTGAAAGACAGCAACTTGAAAAATGATAAAAGGATGTGGGGTCCTGGTCTATGACTAAGGATCCTAGGTAGTATTGTAATACAAATAATAAATAATAATAAAAGCTTCACCTTATATCATTTCTGTATCATTTTAGTTGAGTGTACTGAAGATGCACTAACAGATCTCTTCATTTAACAAGCACAGCCTTTGTTAACATGAGCTCCATTGTATGAAAACTTTCAGTTATATGATCTACAGTATGACTAGATTTTCCTCACTCCTCAATAAAGCCTCATGTCCCAAAGGTTCTTTGCAACTTTGTTTTCTCTTTTCAATATGTATTTATGAGAAACAGTTTTCTATCATACTTTATGCAGAGGTCATATGTGGAGTGAATGATGTCAGCATATTCCTGTAGTTTAGCATAACCTTCAGTTTACTGCAAGAGCTGATTCTTAGCCCTAAATTCATTCCAGGGAATGTGTTACTAGAAAAGATTGTAGTGGAACTAGGGTTGTTGAATATGGAGTGGAGAAAGGGCTCCAGTGTCACAGAAATGCTAATATGTGGCCAAATGGTCAAAAAGTGAATTACATTATAGTAACAACAGGGAGGATTTCTTCAATCCTACACACAAACAGAGGAAACAAGCTGTACCTGCTATTATGGTTCAGAAGACATATAAATTAAGGCTGAGCTTTATTCAGTGGACAGACGTTTGAAAAACTGGATGAGTACGATAATCCTTTACCCAAAACCCCATATATTGGAAAACGTGCTTTGTGTCTGAGGAATGGTGGACACCGAATGGTGAATAGAACTGAGCATAACTCAAAGGTTTCATTTAGATGAAGTTATGAGACATTTTCCCATTTTGAATTTGAGATTTGAAAAAAGCCTTCAACCAAAGCTCAGTTGAAAACATCAAGATTCACTTAGGTTTATGTTTAAACTACAAATGTCCATGCCCTCTTCAAAATCATTACACAGCCCATATTCTTGACCCATTTAATAAACTTGGTCTGAGATTTGAGTTTGGAAAAAATTTTCAGAGTGGTCTAAGTGACTTAGGAACCCAAGTCCCATTTTCAAAAAGTGATCTAGGCACTTAGAAGCCTAAGTGCCATTAATTTTCAATGATTCTTAGACTCCCTTACATTCCTAAGTCAATTACGCCCTTTTGAAAATGTTATCCTTTTTCATGAAACATAAAACCAGGTGTATTTTGAATGGTCCTTGGGTTCTTTCCAACATGCAGTTCTACTAATGAGTGTATGCCAGTTAAATTCCAGTGCTCCTCTGGTAGTAAAATAATTAATATCCAAGCAGTCCAAAGCTGACCACAAAGAGTTACAAAGGGATCTCCTAAAACTGGGTGACTGAGCAACAAAATAGCAGATGAAATTCATTGTTGACAAATTCAAAGTAATGCACACTGGGAAAATATAATCCCAACTACACATACAAAATGATAATATCTAAATTCACTGTTACCTCTAAAGTAAGAGATCTTGGAGTCATTGTGGATAGCTCACTGAAAACATCTGCTCAACAGGGAGTGGCACTCAAAAAACCTAACAATGTTAGGAACCATTAGGAAATGGATAGATAATAACACAGAAAATATCATCACGCCACTATATAAATCCATGGTACACCCACATCATGAATACTCTGTGCAGTTCTGGTTGCCCCATCTCAAAAAAGATATATTAGAATTGAAAAAAAGTACAGAGAAGAACAACAAAAATTATTAGGGGTATGAAACAGATTCCATATGAGGAGAGATGTTCTGCTTAGAAAAGAGACTACTAAGGAGAAAAATAATAGGTCTATAAAATCATGAATGATGTAGAGAAAGTAAATAAGGAAGTGTTATTTACCCCTTCACATAACACTAGAACCTGGCATCGCCCAAAGAAATTAATAAGCAGCAGGTTTGAAACAAACATAAGGAAGTTGTTGAAACACAGTCAACCTGTGGAACTTGTTGCCAAGGGATGTTGGGAAGGCCAAAAGTATAACTGAGTTCAAACGGAATCTGATCAGTTCATGGAGGATAGGTCCATCAATGGCTACTAGCCCCATGCTCTGGGTGTCCATAAGCCTCTAACTGCCAGAAGCTGGGACAGGATGACAGACTCGATAATTGTCCTATTCTTTTCATTCCCTCTGAAGCAGCTGCCATCACCTCTGCTGGAAGCCAGGATACTGGACTAAATGGACCATTGGACCATTGGACTAAGTGTGCCATTCTTATGTTCTTATGCAGGAGCAACAGCTACATATAAAGTTACATAACAGTTTATATTCTAACTCATTGTTATCAGTTACTCCTTACCTCCTGAAACTTTCACCTCTCAAGCTGAAATTTTCTAAGTTTGTTTTTGCCCAAAGGTGGATTGGTTTTATTCAGGATTTTTTTTTATTTGTTTGGTTTTGTTTGTTGTTTTCTTCTTTTTTTTAAAAAGTATGAAGGAAAACCTCTCATCCTTTCTGAGTATATCGAGAGTAATTTAAGATGTTTTGCCAGTATATAATTACTAAGACTTTAAAAAAAATTGCTCTACAGCCAAACCAGCTGGATGTTGAAAGTTTAAATATGGCAGGGAAATAGCACTAAGCACAAGTGTCTTTTGAGTGTTCTGGAGAAAAATTATTTTGATTTGATTTCATTATAGGCATTTGAAAATCACATACTGAGCATGCAACTCATATTTTGCTAAAGATTTTCATTTAGTTTCATAAGACTTGTCTTTAATGGAAAAAATTATGTTGTCTTTGAACATGACCTTGAGGAGTCATATTAATATGACATGAAACATAAACGTGCAATTGGTGTAGACAGGGTGAAATCTTGACCCCACTGAAGTCTGTGGAAGTTTAGTCATCAACTTCACCCAGGGACTTTTATGTTTAACATTAACTCAGAGGTCCTTGTCTCAATACCACAGGTAAGTGAGAAATACTTCTCAGTTGTCTTACTTTACTGTCTGTGATGAAGCAATTTCTAGAAGAACATGCCACATAGAACTAGCTTCATTTTTCTCATGAACAGAAAGGCTATTGTATTAATTGAGAAGGAATAAATGAGCCAAAGATGTTAACATAACCCAATCACAAAGTTCAAGGTTTGGTCTACAGAGACCCCAACCTGCTTAAACATCATCTTTTAATAAAGATACAGAAAAGAAGGAAAAACTCTGGCCTGGTCTGGTCAGGACCTCTCTTAGGATTAGAATGACAAAGGCCTAGGGTTCCAGGAGATGGTGGGGTGGCAGCCGTAATGATGAAACTTATTTTAGTAGCCTCCATCTGTTCTTCCATATTTTCCCCAAAAGTCTCCTCTTTAAAGAACCAAAACAGAATGATGGGTGGATTCCCTTACTATTTTGTCCAAGTGTGCTTTGTTTCTGACACACCAAATGTGGTTCATTGATTTCAGACCCACATTTTTTAAATTACCAGTCATGATCTTAATGCAGTCCTTGAGTTATATCAGTTGGCATTTTTGTTTAGACTAATTTAATTTTTCTGTCATCTTTTCGTATCTTTGCTCATCAGCATTGTTATTACAGATTATTGTGACATATTTTGAACTTCATCATGCTTTTTACACTTGAGTTCACAATTAGAGTAAATTTGTAGGCCGAATTATTACAACAGGGCTCAGGTCCTGGTTGCTCAGGTTGCTACCTTTATTTTATATTTTCAGGATTAATCTAACATACCTGCCTCGTTGTTGTATTTATCACCTACATAGTTAGGTATCGTCCCTTGTTTCCCATCGTTAATTTTTGCGCTTAGAAATTCTAAAGAGCCAAAATTTTCAAACTTGGAAGTTTTGTTCCATATGTTGCCATGTTTTTGTGTTTGCAGGCACATATGATTCACTGAATCCTGAAGTAATCTTTTAAATAAAGTAGATTGCTTGCAGGCATGTAGATGACTTTAAATATTTCTGCACTTCACAGTGAATTGCTCATTCACCTGAGTGTTTAACTATGTCAATGTGCTCAACATTATCATATTTAATTGAATAGTTCAACAAGATAATATGCCAGTGCACACACCATCATGAGAAATCATTCAATGCATTATTGGCTCACAATAAATAAGGCAACACTCAAGCGCAACACAGGGGACTTAGTGAGAAGAAATTATATATATGAATGAGAGGGGGAAATGGTTTATTAGAGACTGATAACATATCAATTCTTGAAATCTTTTCTTCCTGAATGAAAGTTAAAAGAGGGAGAAGTATGGCCATGAAAGAGAAGACATTATTATGAGTAAGACTAGCAAAATTATATCAGTGCTTCCATCCCATCCATAGTCCTAGCTCATATTTAGCATAGAACAGGTAAAAATGCTCCTAAGTAATTCTCATCATTCTGCAAAAGTCCAGAATATTATCCTTTAAAGCCACAGGCCCCATCTCAAATAGTGATTGCTGGTGTTAGCTTAGCAATTATTTTCTATTCTTTGCCAGCAATTCTGTATGATCACACAAACCTCAGTCCTTGCCCTAACATAAGTGATATTTTGAACTTAAAGCAAAAAATAAGATAATAATAGAAACCATTCCTGATCACTCGATGAAATTACTAAATGGCTAGATTGACAGAAAGATGAGTCAGATATTTATTTACACCCATTGGAGTCACCTATAGAGTGACTATAGGTTGCCTACATACAAGCCTTTATCCTACAAACACTTACATATGTACTTTAACTTTACTACCATGAGAAATCCCATTGAAATCAATGGGATAGAAGTGGTCAGAAAATAATACAATTTTCTGTGGGGGAACAGGTAACTTTTCAAGTGACAAAAATCAAAAACTGAAACTGAAAAAATTCTGTTCAGACACACTGCTATAGTGACTTATGGGTGTTGTAATTATGCTCCCATTCCCCTCTGTGAGCCAGGATAACGGGCCATTCACCGTGCTGCATCATGGAAGATGTAGTCCAGATGGAGAGCCCGGCTCATAGAAGAGAATGGAAGCATGAGACCAATGAACTACAGCTTCCATGTGGCACTAGAGCAGCATTACCAAACCAAAATGTTCAGTTTTCAGATGTAAGTTTTTGGTTTTCAAAATTTGGATTTTTGATCAAATGTTGAAATTTTCTGGTGGAAATCAGACACATTTCATGAAAAAAATCTTTTCAGTTGAAAATAAGGCGGCATATATTACATAACCGCCTTACATAACTATCCTTCAAAAAGGGTATTTAAAAATAAAATAAGCTAAATATATGCATAGTGAGCCATTCTGTGACAACAATAAGACACTACTAAGTATGCATCAGTAGGTTTCTAGTATACATCTTAGGTGGTTGAAAGCACAATGATGAAATGTATCTGAGATGTGTATGAATAGCCTACTAATAACACAACCTGTTATGGCTTTTTGCTGTTAATACCACATGTCTTCTCCCACTGCATACATGGTAGATTTATTTTTATAAACTCTCAATCTCACACATACACAGAGCTTTATGGAGATATACTTTATCTAGATATACATACATTTTAAAAATACTTGATATAAAGATGATTTTGACCTTCCCTCCCCACAGCTTAGTCAAAACAACAAAACTCCTTCAAATCTGGTACATCCCATGCTGCCAATATGCAGAATCTTGCCACTTCACCTCACCCTAACATCTGCCATTGCAAGAAAATTTGAAGTCAGATAATTGGATTTTGAGATATTTTGTCCCATTTTGCCTATCTGGGTACAGTCATCGCCCTTCTAGAAAGTAGTAATTCAGGACTATCCTGAGTGGTTAAAATCATGTATGTTCTTCAAAGCCCATAGGAATTGATGCTCAGTTCTAATTTTTACCATTCTTTAGTCAGGAAGTGTCAGATTACAAGCCATCGAAATAGGTGTGTATTAGACACTCTAGCAGCAATTTAATAATTTTTGTAAAATCTGTATTTTGTTGTTCTCCCTACAATACCTGTCTTTTCAAAATATATATATTTATTTACTTACATGATCTACTGATATTTTGCTTTGTGGTTCATTTTATAATTGTATATACATATATATATATATCAGTTTAGAATCTATTTACTGAGCTGTTTTATCCATCCTTGTCTTAGAAATGGATGGTCTGTAATTTGAAGAGATGTAGTATTTACTTAACTATATCTATATTAGCTAATTACATCTATCCTACAGTCTGCTAAGGAACCCTCAGTCTGTTGATGCTGTCATCATTTGAGATATTGAAATGTTTCACAATAAGTATTCAGTCGTCATTCATTAAGCAGCAGGTACACATCAATTGCAAGACTAGAAATTACTCAGATCTCTATGCAACAGAGGTCTTGTTTTAACCCTTAAACTACTGGGATTTTTCATTCTTTGTCAGCTGATATAGGTGCTAGGAGGTGATCTGTAGTTGGCCATGACATGCAGAGAGTTAAAGATGCATACATTCATTACAGTATAATATTCACTACATCTTGTATCAGTACTTTTGTTATAAACCTCTATGTTCACGTCTTTATAATGGATAAAATGATTTCTGTCTGACTGAAACTCAATGTAAAGATATTAAGCACAGAAGAGATATCCATTAAACTTTCTCCAGTTTGGCGAGACAAAGTGGGTGAGGTAATATCTCTTATTGGATCAACTTCTGGTGGTGAAAGAGACAAGCTTTCAAGCTTACACAAAGCTCTTCTACACAAAATCACAGAAGATTAGGATTGGAAGGGAACTCAGGAGGTCATCTAGTCCAACCCCTTGCTCAAAACAGGACCAACCCCAACTAAATCATCCCAGCCAAAGCTTTGTCAAGCCACACATTAAAAACATCTAAGGATGGAGATTCCGCCACCTCCCTAGGTAACCTATTCCAGTGCTTCACCACTGTCCTAGTGAAAAAAATGTTCCTAATATCCAACCTAGACCTCCCCCACTTCAACTTGAGACTATTGCTCTTAGTTTTGTCATCTACTACCAATGAGAACAGCCTAGCTCCATCCTCCCTGGCACCTCCTTTCAGGTAGTTAAAGGCTGCTATCAAATCCCCACTCATTCTTCTCTTCTGCTGACTAAATAAGCCTAGTTCCCTCAGCCTCTCCTCATAAGTCATATGCTCCAGGACCCTAATCATTTTTGTTGCCCTCCACTGGACTCTGTCCAATTTGTCCACATCCTTTCTGTAGTGGGGGGCCCAAAACTGGACACAATACTCCAAATGTGGCTTCACCAGTGCTGAAAAAGGAGAATAATCACTTCCCTCGATCTGCTGCAAATGATCCTACTAATGCAGCCGAATACGCTGTTAGTCTTCTTGGCATACTTTAGGTCTGGGAAAGGTACTCAGAGCTTCACAGATAAATACCAGATGGAAAAGATTGTTCAGCATAAGATGTTAATATGTTTAAGAGATCATTTCAGATGAACTAGGCAGTTAACACGTCTGCAGTCATAGGACAAAGGAAGGTTGTTGTAATGAGCCATAAATCCAGTGTCTTTATTGTGGTCCATGATTTATAGCTTAAATTCACAATTTTGTTAGTAACTCCCAGGCTTGTCTTTTGAAGGTATTATGGAGGTTTCCTTTGAGGACAAGGACTGGGAGGTCAGATATGGAGTGATCATTTTGTGAAAAGTGTTCACTCACAGATGATATGCTGTTTTTCTCTTTTATCATTTTCCCATATGAGTTCATTTGAAAGTGTAGTGATTGTCTCATTTCACCAACATAGTTGTTATTGGGGCATTTAGTGCACCAGATGAGGTACCCCACATGTTGTAATAGGCATGTGTAGGATCCCTGGATTTTGAAAGATGTGTTGGGGGGGTGAGACAGGTATTGATCATCCGTAGCCGTTTGGTATAGCAGTAGTAGCTGAAGTCCTTATGCTGACTGGAAACTGAAATTTTGAAGCAAAATAGGATGCTTGATGGTGCTAGTATCCATGTTGCTTCCCAGAATGCTGTCCAGTCTGAGAGGCAGCTGAAGCCTGAGAGCCCTTTGAAAGGCTTGGGTATGTTGGTGTATATATGAAGAGAACTGTTCAAGACATTGGCCATGTTATAATTTATATTTTTATTTGATGGAGTAAAAAAGAAAGAACAACTGAAATCAGATCAATAATCTGGAATTAAAAAAGGCTAACCTGTAGTAAGACTGTTCTCATAGCAATTAAATATATCATTATTATTATAATTATGTCTTAATTGTACTAGCCTCTTTCAAAATGGAAATTTAGCAAAAGGCCCTCAATCTGTATCATGATTTCCCAGAAAAGAAATATTGCACATTAATGGACACAACCTTTTAAAATAACATTTAGCATATGGAGTTTAAAGAAGGATTTTTAACAAATCCAGAATTCCTGAAGAGAATTGAAAGAGCAGATCCCACCTTCACTTCATTTTTATATATTATATTTTGAGCATATACTTACTATACATGCTGCTTAGCCTTGTACTTACTTTGTGCCATTTATCTCCCTAGAATAGTGTTTGGAAATTAGCAACTCTCAGCTAGCAATTCTAAGAAAAAATCCTCAGTCCTTGTTTGGGTAGATAGCTATTTAAAGGACTGAACCAAGTCTGAAACGATTCTTCCCAAAATAGTGTAGGGTTGTTGAGTGAGAGAGCAGCAACACCAGGCCATATGAGTAAAGAAGAGACACTTGGCCAGTTGATAGTGGCTAGTAAGGTTCTAATACCAATAAAGGGAAATTATGCTGTCAGATCTGTTAAGGAAAAAGGCAGGAATGGAGATAATGGGATAAAATTGAGGAACGGAAAAATGCAGATGGAATATCAGGGTCAATTTCCTATCCATGAGACATATTAGACAGTGGCTGCTCAAATATTCGAAGATACTACAGGAAACAATCCTACATGGGAAAGGGAGTGAACAAAACCACATTACCTCATAAGTAATCTCCATCTTCCATCTTTAATTTCTATGACTGCTTCTTCTGCTATGCATGTAATGTGCATTTTTAATGTGCAAAAGTAATGTCTGGACTGGCATTTCACACACAGAGAGATTATACAGGGCCTAGGTTTTTAAGAACAAAAATATTTAGAGGTTCATATTAGCATATACATTCTATTAGGGATGTTAGAGGAAAGAAATTGAACAAAAGAGCAGAATATTAGGATTTGTCTAGGTGAAAGCAATCATAGAGCAGCCACAGAAAATATACATCATTAAGAACTCCGCCATTAAATATTAACACCATGTGGACACATTCACCTGATCTACAGTCTGAGTGAAATTCACTCCAGGCCAAGGGCTTAAGTGATGCACAGGCTTTGTGATACTCTTCTGCAAAGGGCTGAATGTCTCTCTCTGTGAATTGACTACAAGGCTAAAATAAACCATGATGGTCAATCTCCCATTGATTTCAGTGGGGCCAGAATTTCACTCAATGTCTCTTAAATCCCTGCAAATATCATATCATATCATATATATAAGTTATGTTATCTCAAGGTTCTAGTCAGACTGAGTGAATGGTTTGGAGGAAGAAGTTGAGTCCATTATATATATACCATATATATATATATATATATATATATATATATATATATATATATATATATATATATAATGACATACCAATCCTAATTAATACAGAATAAATGCAGTTTGGGTTCTAGCCAAGAGAGCAGTATTAAAAGTCTGAGTCAGAAAAGGCATGCTTTAATACTTGATTAAGTGTTTAGTATTTCCTTTGCTTCACTGCTGTTCAAGGCATTTCTAGTCTCTGTATTGTTGGTCTCCCATCTCTCAGCGTATATATCTTTTTATTCTTATTTTTCATATATACCATTCCCTATAACTTATTATCTTCCCTAATAGACCAGCAAAGAAGGTGCTACGGTTAATATATTTTCTTTATCCATTTTTTGTCAGTTTAGATATTGCAACAATAGTGCAACGATCTCCACTACATATTAGCTCAAATATTTCCCACCTAAATACATTGTTTAAACACACCTAGAAAAATAGGTAAGGCACAGTTATTGTTGCACTTCCCAAACAAAGTTCCTAATTAATCTTAACTCTGCCCCCACAGAGATGCTCTGAGATATCTAGAAACTCAGACTCTCAGATACCACCATATCTGGTGGTGATACCACCAGTTTATTTTATTTAAATCCAGAGAAAATAAGACTCAGAGTAGCTTTTAGAGTCTGAAGTTTGATGACCAAGATATTTTAGTAACTGATCCTCTTAGAAACTTGAAGGCTAATATTACTGCAAACTCTCCAGGTCCAAGCACAGTTTTGCCAATATAAACTCAGGGCTTAGTCTAAAACCCATTGAGCTCAATGGAAATTGGAAATCTTCTAACAATTTTTGCCAGGAGTAGGTACTCTTTTAAGAGATCTATTCATTAAAAACAGATTAGATAATTTATTAGTATTTTACATTTTGGAGGGCCTTGAATAATTATCCATGAGGATTTTTTTTAAATCTCAGTGTTTTCTGGAATATGTAGTTATTTATAAAGAATTTGAGAATGTAAGAAATAAAGATAAATGTTGTCCTTTATACTCATATTTTTCATTTTTGTGGCTTCATTTCAACCTTTGATGTGCTTCAACCTTTGATGTGTCAGGGTAATATCCAAATCTATATTTTGGTCCCTGAACATTCCATAATGACTTTTTTTTTTGTTGTATAAGTAACCTTGAGATATGTAGATTTGGATGTGTTCAAAGTTCCTAAAACTAGTAGACAAAGTAAAAAATGTTACTCCTCAGGTCTCTTCAGCATCAGTCTTTACATTCTCTCTAGGTTCTAGCTAGCTCCTTTTGACATCTACTGTGCCCTCCAAAAGTCTCTAGGCTCACAACATCAAATTATTGTTTATTCCAAGCTCAATTGTTGATGTCTGTATTAATTAGGTTGCAAGTCCAGCTTATTAGTGTCCTAGGATCATTTCCAGCTTATATCCCATCTTGTCTCTTGGGGACACCCAAACACTCACACATTTGTCTGTTATTCCTCACCTGAATTATTGTAATTCATTACTTGCTGGCCTACTTGTCACCTTTTGTTTTAGTTGCTTGCAGCTGGCATAGAAATATCATAAGCAATCAAGCAGCCAAATTCTAATTATGTTAGTGCAACAATGAGAGAATTCCACTGGCCTCTTGTGAACCAGGGCTTTTAAGCATTTGGTCCTTAAAATACAGAAAAGGTCATGCATAGCTTGCACAATGATATACAAATAATCACCTTTCCTCTTATTACTGCATTTGGATGATGGAAGTTTCAGCTCTTAATTTCAGATTGTTCAAAATATTTATAATAGTTTTCTTACAACATAAAGTTTCTAGTCTAGCAATTACTTGCACTTTTCCCAATTATTACATTCCTGTCCTTTGCCTTTCTCATCGACTCCTCTCTTCCCCATCATTTGTTCAAGGGCCCATAAGGACCTAGAATGAGAAAATGGCTAGTAGATTCAGCGGCAGCAGAACCAGAAGCAGTGTTTACATAGTGGGGAAGGAGAAAGCAGGAAGATAAGAATGTACTTAATTTGGTATCAGTGTCAACAGTGAAGATGAAGGACGAGAGCCAGCTGATTATCCTTCCCCCATCATTAGTGCCAGATGTGTTGATGAGGTTTGAGGGCTATTGGGTATCCAGAAAACAGTTTGGGAACAGATATTTTGGTAGCAGAAGACCCCAAGGAAAAAGTGGGGTGACACAGTTTATGGTTGAGGTAGAAACTGTTTGAAAATTAGTAAATCTTGAGGGTGAGTGGGAGGAGAGAGCTGATTTTCACTTTGTGTTTCCAGATTTATTTCAACCTAGAACTCAAAACAAAATGCAGAGTGCAAAGCTCAGCTAACCAAAATCAATAATATTGTTCAGAAAATCTCCTGCAAACTGAACCTGCAAGAAATCAGTGCTTAATGCCCATTCACAATTGTGAGAAGCTTATTTTTCTTACCAAATGCTGTCTGCAATATTTAGCTCCTCAGTATTCACCAGGCTCCCTTGCACCACCAGACAAACCATGCAGTGTTGATGGAGTTATATCAGGTGTAAATAAAAAGACATTTCAGAAAGAAAAAGTTTCAAGTTGGTGTTGGATTGACTTTGCCAATGAGATGGTGCAAAGGTAAAATGAGAGTGACTATGATAATACGTGTATTAAGCCTCTGAGCCTGCCCAATATGCACTAAATGTTACAAGAAATCTGAGGGTATGTCTACACTGATGGCGGCACTGACAGATTCTGCGGGATCAGCTGAGCAGCAGTGGAGACCCTCTCAATCGATCAGGAAGTCGACGGCATTAATCCACCACCGCAAAAAGAGTAACACTGCATCAACTGGAGGGCGTTTCCAGTCGATGCAGTGTAGTGGTGAAGCCATGGTAAGTAGAAGTTGAAATTTGCTGGCAATATATACCAAGCCTTAGCAGTCAGAGTGAGAAGAGTGTTCATGTAGTTAATAAATATTGTTGTGCCTTTTCTCTGACAGACTTAACTTCTGAATTCTTATTAACCATTAATACGGGGCTGCAAACACTTTTGAGGACAGGATTAGAATTCAAAATGATCTTGATAAATTGGAGAATTGATCTGAAGTCAATAGACAAGTGCAAAGTACTACACTTAGCAAGGAAACATCAGATGCACAAAATCAAACTGGAGGATAACTAGCTAGAGAGCAGTACTACAGAAAAGAATCTGGGGATTAAAATGGATCACAAACTGAAATGAGTGTGATATAGTTGAGAAAAAACATAATTCTGGGATATATTAAGAGGAGTGTCATATGTAACATATGGGAGGTAATTGTTTTGCTCCTGCTTGGCACTGCTAAGGCCTCCACTGGTGTACTTTGTCCAGTTATGCTACCAACTTCAAGAAAGATTTGAACAAACTGGAGAGAATCCAGAGGAGAGCATCAAAAATGATAAAATGTGTAGAAAACATGACCCATGATATTAGGTTAAAATAACTGGGTATGTTTAGTTTAGAGATGAGAAGAGTGAGGCATGGTAAAAGCTTTCAAACATGTAAATGATGGTGATCAATTCTTCATTTTCACCAAGGGCAGTAGAAGTAGTAATCAGCTTAGTTTGCAGCATGGGACATTTAGATGATTGGATATTAGGAAAACTTCTACCTACTAAGATAGTTAAACACTGGAACAGATTACCTATAGAAGCTGAGGAATCCCAGACATAAGAAGCTTTTAAGAACAGGTTAGATGAATACTAGTTTAGGTATATTTAATCCTGCCTCAGTGCAGGGTATGGACTAGATGACCTCTTGACATCTCTTCCAGCCCTTCATTTTCATGATTTTATTATTCCAATTACTTCTGAGATAGAATACAGACTTCCTGCATTATATTTATTTTACTTCATTTGCATGTTAAATACATAACATTTGCATTTCTACTAAAACAACTGCACAAACGTATAAGTTATGTACTCTGATTGGGACTTGTAATTATTACACATACTACATGCAGGAGAGAGCACAGAATAAATTCTGAATATACTCATACTGAAAAGTTTGCACAACAGTGCCTGTGCTGCTTCACTGAATCATCTTTTAAAATGAAAGAGATAGGATTAGGAGGATAGAGAGCTAATAACAACAAAAGCAGAAACAGCATTTAAGAAAGAAAAGAGACAGCCCTGAAAGGAAGATGTCTTGGAGAAAAAGCCAAAGCAAAAAGAGCATCCCAGAAAGAACCACCTTAAGACATTCATCCAGCCAAGAGGAATAGGGGTCTGACACTTAATCTCCAATATGCAAGGTTGCTGTAGCCGTGTCGGTCCCAGGATACTGAGACAAGGTGGGTGAGGTAATACTTTTATTGGACCAACATCTGTTGAGAGAGAGACAAGCATTTTAGCTTATTCAGAGCTCTTCTTCAGGTCTGGGAAGTTTGGTCCAATGCTTCATTTGCACAGCCCACATGTTCTGCCCAAGTTACTATGGCCTATATCCTCAAAGATATTTAGGTTCCTAACTCCCAGTGACGTGCCTAAATGGCTTTGAGGAGCTGGGCCTATTGCACAATAGATATAGAAACTGACAATCTGGATCACTTGGAGGCCATTCTTGTAAGGTACTGAGATCAGAGAATGCAATACCTTGTAGAAGGTGCTTAACATCTTACAGGATTGGGCCCATAATGCTTTGGAACTCACATTTGGCAGATGTTGCTATAGGATAGTCAATGAGAATCTGCAGAATGTACCTCGCTAGTTAGTTAAACACGAGGTGATGTATAAAGCAAAGGTCAGATAAGATGACTCTGTGTAACTATGGTGACTGTTGATGGTAAGGCACAAGGATGCCCTGGAAATTCCCCAAATTACAATTATATTTCTTATTTTAAAAAGCAGTCATTTGGAAACTTCATATATTTAAATATGATTTATACATTGATTGGACTACTTGCCACCCTTTGACTCTGGACTTAAAATGAATATTTGAGAGCTTTCTGAGAAGGCAACTTTATAGAATTAGTTTCTCATATAAGGAATGTGCTACTCTTGTACTAGCACATCATAAAGTGTAAAATAAGAAGTTCTAACATGACTTACCTACCAATAAAAATGTTTGCTAGATACCAAGTGATACTTCTTGGCAGATGCCCTTTCAGTGGATTTATATAGGTAGAGGGGACCAGAAAGCTTGGCAGTATTTTAACTTGTATGTTTTATGTAGTTCAGAAAGAAATTGCAATGTCTATTGCTCCTATAACTCATTCCATCAAAAATATTTATGTCAGCCATACAAAATTGTAACAATACAGTTCTCCTGGAGAAAAGCCAAGAAATGTAATTCAACCACCTAAAGCCACAGGAAGGTCCAAAAATGACAAAAAAGGCAGGACATAAGATATAGAACAGTATTGCAATGAAGTTCAGGATACATGTTTTACTATAACAATGACTAAAGAGTGAAGAGAGTTCATTTATTTGATTCACTGCACACTTCTTTCAGTGGTGTATAGTGTACACTACCATGTAGTTCATCTAGCACGGGTATAAACAGCAGTGTTGTAGACAGTGTGGCACAGCTTAGGCAAGTAAAGACACACCTTAAAAATATGGGATATGTATCTGAGTACATACCCTACATAGCTCTCTACTCATTCAAGCTGTGCCTCCCCATCTACATTGCTATCTTTATCAGTGAAGTACCTTGCTGTCTCCCCACTGCTGGACCCCTTCCCAACCTCAGGAACGACTCCAGCTGTGAGAAAAGGCTCTGACAGTGGGAGGCAGCAAAGAAAGTCTCCACCAGCTGTCCCTTACTGGAGCCTCTCTCCAGCAGAGAAAGATTCTAGCAGCAGGGGAAGACTCCGGCAGAGAAGAAAGACTCTGGCAGCCTTTCCCTGCCAACTCCCCTATGCCAGAACTACTGAAGCCTTTCCCCACTGCCTCCCTTCTGCCACAGCCTTTCACTGACATTGCCGTAGGGACAGGGTGTGCTTTTCACTGCAACGTGTAGTAACATGTACACTACACACTGCCAACAGGGGTGCACAGTGTAGACGTAGCCTTAGAAACAAAGAATATAGCTTGCACTTACAGGATAGCAGACTGTAATTTGGAAAGTAATGATTTTCAAGGGACCAGGGGGCATGGGTGGATAATCAAGTGAACATGAGATTCCAGTGTACTGTGGTTGCTAAGAGAGCTAATGTGAAATACAGCCAAGATGGAGTCACTACAATGTGGGTGCATAACTGGTTGGAAAACCATTCCAAGAGAGTAGTTATCAGTGGTTCACAGTCAAGCTGGAAGGGCATATCCAGTGGGGTCCCACAGGGATCAATCCTGGGTCAAGTTCTGTTTAATATCTTCATAAATGATTTAGATAATGGCATAGAGAGAACACTTATAAAGTTTGCAAATGATACCAAATTGAGAGGGATTGCAAGTGCTTTAGAGGATAGGATTAAAATTGAAAATGATCTGGACAAACTGGTGAAATGGTCTGAAGTAAGTAGGATGAAATTCAATGAGGACAAATGCAAAGTACTCCACTTAGGAAGAAGCAATGATTTGTACACATACAAAATGGGAAATGAATGTCTAGGAAGTAGTACTGCAGAAAGGGATCTGGGGTTTATAGTGGTTCACAAGCTAATTATGAATCAACAATGTAACACTGTTGCAAAAAAAAAGTGAACATCATTCTGGGATGTATCAGCAGGAGTGTTGCAAGCAAGACACGAGAAGTAATTCTTCCACTCTATTCCATGCTGATAAGGCCTCAACTGGAATATTGTGTCCAGTTCTGGGTGCCATATTTCAGGAAAGGTGTGGACAAATTGGAGAAAGTCCAGAGGAGAGCATCAAAAATGATTAAAGGTCTAGAAAACATGATCTATGAGGAAAGATTGAAAAATTTGGGTTTGTTTAGTCTGGAGAAGAGAAGACTGCAGGAGGACATGATAACAGTTTAAGTACATAAAAAGATGGTTACAAGGAGGAGGAAGAAAAATTGTTCTCATTAACTCCTGAGGATAGTACAAGAAGCAATGGGCTTAAATTGCAGTGCAAAGAAGCCATAAAGATGGCTCAACTGGCTATCTGGGAATTATGCAAGGATGGAGTAATTCCTGGAGGGTGTATAGCTGGGGCCTACACACCTTGTCTGCCTCTGGCAGAGGGAGTGCTGATCTCTTCCTGACCAACATATCAGCCACTTGGGGCCACAACCAGTCGTCAGAGGTTAGCGTATCACTGAGGCTGCTTTGAATTACACCAGGGATTGAGCCAGGGTAGAAAGGCCTCAGGATTAAATAGCCATAAATGACTCCTTAGAATTTCACTCCCTACCCTCTTCAGTTATATCCAGTGCATATGATCCAGCTAAGAGCCTGAGCCATTATTTATAAATCATGTAAAAAAACAAAAACAAATATAAACCAAAAGACTTGAGTGGCAAATATTAGACACCTTTGCACAACTCTGTTCATAATACAGAACATCACTTTACATGATATTTTTTCACCTTGTTCTTATAGAAATTTTCTGGTACATAATTAATAGACTCTTTGCCTCTAGCCTTATTTACTTTCACTACCCATCAAAAGTTTTCTGTAACATAAAACTGTATTTTGTTTTCATTCACAATGTTTATATTTCAATGTTTCTTCTTCCCATAAAAGAATATTGTATACATAAGGCGAGCATCATGTTAAGATGTCTTCCATTCCCCAGGTGCATATGTTATTACTGTTATGTTTCAGATTCCCTTCCATACATTACCTGATAGATAATTCTGATCAGCTGTGGTGCAGCTGCATTGTTTCCATGGTTTGATTTCAATAGTAAGGCCCTGACTGAGCATTTAGGCACCTGCTCAACTTTAAGCACATGACTAATCCCATCCCTCATCAGTAAAGCGTTTACACGTAACACTGGAAATAAGGCATGTGTTTAAGTGGTTTTTTGAATTGATGCCTAACTCAGAGAGGATGCTGATAATGCAGCCATGCAGTAATGTAAGCTCAGTGTCACTTCTGAGGCTCAAATAACCCTGAAAACCAAGTAAAACTCAATTCAAACTGCCACGTTTTCTCTGGTTTTTATGTTAAAACATGCAAAACAAACAGGTTTCATTTGGTTTCCTACCAAACCACACAACATACCAGTTGTCTTGAAAATTGAAGAATATTTTATCTAACTGGGACCCAGTGTTGAGATTGTAATGACACCGCAACCCAGGCAAGTTTTCCTTGGTTTATGGGTTTGTTTCAAAACCATCATATCCCTCTATTCGTGATTCATTTTGTGAAATTCTTAGAGCATCTTTAAAACCTTGTTCTTATAGAAATATATTGAGATGGTACCTCCTATGAAATGGTACCATACTATGAAATGGAC
The DNA here is from genome assembly GCF_026122565.2 of Emydura macquarii macquarii. Classification (NCBI taxonomy): domain Eukaryota; kingdom Metazoa; phylum Chordata; order Testudines; family Chelidae; genus Emydura; species Emydura macquarii. The sequence continues at coordinate 1,467,673 of NW_027133156.1, forward strand.
TATGAAATAATGTATATGATAAAAGGTACCATACATATTGAGACGTTATGTCACTTATTTAGTTTTTATGTATTCAGATATTATTCATTTAAACCATCTTAAAATGGATATCAAAACAATGAAAGCCAAGGCCAAACTGTTCTGATATTGTCTGATAGTGTCATCCTGGTTCAGGAGCCTAAATCTGCTCTCAGACCTCCATTAAACTCAATAGATTTACTCCCCATTTGCACTATTGTAAACTGAGAGGAGACCTAGGCTCCAAATATTTTGCTCTCCCAGTGAAAGGGAGGTGTAAGCTCTGTGACAGCTTCATGCTCATCACTGGTGGGAAGCATAGTTGGAACTTGCTCATTCAAGAGAAACAGCATCTCTGCTGGCGTGGTCTAATCACCTTCAAAGAGTAGAATGCTAGGCACAATATGGAGTTTAAGGATTAGGCAAGGAGAAAACTAATCTTTGGAATTCTGAGTGTGTTTCTATAAACCAGATCCTTTTGGAGCAGCTGTCCTCTCCTGGCAAACTGAAAATCTGCCAGTACAAACATCAGCGTTTGGGTTGAGAAGGCAGAATGTCAATCGCAGGATCATAGATACTTTAATAAAAAGAAAATAAGATGAAATCTATGTTTTACAGTTTAAAAAAAAAAGTAGGTGCACACATTTACTTAACCCAAATACTTAGAATATGGAAAACATGAAGGGCGTGTACCTGCTGTCCTTACAATGAGTGGTGCCTTACCCTAGGAGTAGTCCCGTTAAATCAAGGTAAGGTACTATTCATCACAAGGAGAGATGACAGCATCAAGGCTCTAAAACTATCCTTTTTTTTAAAAAGGCTTGATACGTTTATGAATGAGATTATATGACAGGGTTGCCTGTGCGGGGGATGGGCTAGATGACCTGGGAGATCCCTTCCAGCCCTATGTTCCTCCATAAACACTAATACATTTGTTTAATTCTTTGTTATTTATTTGTATTACCATAGCACCCAAAGATTCCAAAATGTGGATCATTGTCCTAGGTACTGTGCAGTCGCAGGAAGCTCTTGTCCCCATGCTGAAGATCTCATACTCTAGGAAGATCATGAAAAGGCATGCAATGAGGAAGCAGAATGATCAGAGTGATGCTGGCTTGTTAGCTGGCTTGGGATAATTTAGTGGGAGCAAGTATAGCCCACAGGTACACGGTGTGTCATGCAGCCTGCTCTTTCCTCAGTCCACAGAGGATAAGGATGCGGTACAGTTCCCAGCTTGAGAACCTGGCTCTTTTGCTCAAAGTCTAGAGACTCCTACTTTTAACCCTGGAAGTCCCAGGTGTTGGACAACAGTCACAAAGAAGTGGGAGGTGCCGGTGAAGGGGAGGGAGGGCTGGAGAGAGTGAGGCAGGCAGGGGAATGATGGAGCAGGGAGAAAAGCGTTTGGGGTAAGCAGCCGATCAGCACACAGAAAGTAATGTCCAGAGAGCAAATTGTAAAAAGCAGTCCAAAGACATCACAGAGCTGCTGCTGACTAAATGTTGCCAGTAAAACTCATATATATCCAGAGCATGTAGTTACGCTAGAACAATTTGTACTCTGTTGCCTGCATGTTGTGGCTTGCCTGTATTACTGTAATGTGAAATGTCAGATTTTTATTTATGGACACCATTTGTAAATGAAATGAAGAACAGGTGACCAAACACTGAGATGTGACTTTTTGTTACATAAATTGGTGTGATGTAATAACTTTGAGTCTCAAGGTTGATCCAAGTCCTTTACAAACAGTGACTAAAGGTATGTCTGCACTTTGAGCTGAATGTGGAATTACAGCTCCAAGAGACATATCTGTGCTAGCCCTGATCAAACCAGTGTGCTAAAATTTGAAATGTAGCCAAGTGGTGCAAATGGCAGAGGGGCTAGCTGCCTAACTATGTACCTAGCATCTTGGATGGGATTATATCAGGGCAGCTAGTCCCATTGCTTGTACTGCCATGGCTATCCTTCCATTTTAAGCAAACTAGTTCAATCAGAGCTAATGTAGGTATGTCTCCTCCAGAATGGAATTTATGCCACCAGCTAGAGGTACTCTTAGATACTGCTTCCTGCGTGGGCAAAGGCAGCAACACTTAGTAGTAGACCAGGTGTAACTGATGTTTTAAGTTTAAGAAAGTGGGGCTACACAAGCGTAACTGAGGGCAGAATGTGACCTGCAGAATGTATATTGTTCATGACTATGCCCAGGAAGGACAGAACCCAACTTGTATTTGAGACTCCACTTAGAATTGCTGCAGTTAACAAAACCTCTTTTACTTGCAAACTGGGAAAAAAAAAAAACCTCACTGAAATTTGAACTGGACTTATGAGAGTAATAATAAATACGAAATCCCATGATGGCATTTTTCAGGGTTATTTGTCATTGTAGAATTGCACTTTAAAATCAAAGTGTGTATGTGTATTCTTCATGCCTTTGATAAACAAAATACCCAAATGACAATTCTATTTCAGTATTTCAAAATACTACTGCTGTCCATACCTATATGACCAGCCAATATACTGAACTATGATGGAATCAATGCAGTTGCATAGGCAAAAAAACCCAAAACCCTGCAATATGGAGTATAGAATGAAGCTGAATAAACACATAAACCAGTGCTATTTTTGCAGATTCACTTTTTTTCTGGTATAAGTGATAAAGTTTTCTGGTGAAATTCCCACTTGTATTCTGAAATTTGGAGCTGCACTATTATTAATTTTGCATTATAGTACCATCCAGAACCTTCAACCAAGACCCACTGTGCAAAGCACTGCATGGACACATAGTGAGAAACTTTCCCTTTCCAGGCATGTTTGCAACCTAAATAGATCAGGCAACGAAAGGGTAGGAGAGAGAAATAATAGAGGTACAGTCACTTGCATACAGACATTTACCTCTGTAGGAGAGCAAGGTTTAGAACTCACAACTCCTAAGCCCTGCTTGAGGGCCCCAGACCACACTGCTGCCTCCAGTTCCACCAAGATGTGTGAAGTGAATGGCAAAAACTTTCATCTTTACATTTCTTAAGTCAAGGCTAACATATTCTTGATACATTTCATTATATTGTTGTATACCCAAAAGATTTTTTTTCAGAAAAAATATCAGAAATGAAGGAAACCATATTTTATTTCAACATTTAAATATTGACAACTCATCTCTGTAGAATGCGCTTCCAAGAATTGTAATTTTAAGAGAAATTTGGTTCTACAAAGGAACAGAATAAAGATGAGCAATTTTCTTGAACTCAATAAATCTAGCATTAGTTAGTATACTGAGAAGCAGAACTTAACTAAAGTTCACTCTAAAACAGTAATTTCCTTTCCTTTCCAGTAAAAACTACATGGGAAGTGCTTTAAAAAAATCAAACTTTAAAAAATCCTATTGGTTGTTATGCATCCTGGCTCAGTCACATACAATAGCAAATACTTACAATGAGAATAGCTCCAGTGGAGCAATACTAATACATTTGCCACAGCTCCCACCCTGTCATTATGCACAGGAGCTTGTGCTTATCCCTTTTTAAATTGGAGACTCTTTTAACCAGGAATCCCCAGGATGAAACTGAACCATTTTCCTCACGGCAAAACAAATCCTTCTCTGGTGAATTTTGTTATTGTTTATTGTTACAGTGTTTTATCAGCACTAAACTGTATGAAAGCTTCAATTAGTTCTTGATGAATGAGCCCATAAAATCATGTAGTTTCATTTCCCCTGCCACCAGATATTTCACTGAATGTTATTAAATGAAATATAATTGGGTGAGGATTCAGAAAACTTAGAGTCATGTTATTTTCTTTTGGGTTGGAACATTAGAGTGTGTCTCAAATATTTCATTTTTTGAAGGTGATGACTCTTTGTTCTAAAGTGAGAAATGCTCTATCGTTCTGAAGACTACTGTTTAAAGCTGCTACACTATATAGACAGATAACACAAGAGTTATAAAATGCAGGTATCACAGCCTTCTGACTGTAGCTTTGTACATTTTGCATAAGTAGGATGAAGTAAGATTCATTGAAAAGAAAAATCCTTCCCTAATCCTTAGAACTAACTACTGGTCAAAATTCATCTGCAGTGTAACTCCACTGACTTCAATAGAATTGCACCAAGAATGACCTCAGCCCATTATGACTAAATTCTTGCATTTCTATGTGCAACTTTGACTGAGCGAGGAGAAAGAGGAGAAAATGGATTTGCATGAACAGAGTGTCAGGTTATTCATTGTTTAAAGGAAAATATATTCAGGTGGACTGGCATCAGTGAAGACCCTTCTCTTATTCTACAATCTGAAGCTATATTTCATCATGCAAAACTGTTAGTTACATCAATACATGTGTTCAATGGACTTTTCCCAATCCTAACCCTCAAGACTTACCCAGAGAAGGTAGCTTTTCACTGTGACTAATGATGGCAAGACTTTCATGGGTGGCTGGCAGTAATGAAAATAAGTGGAATTGCTCTGAGCATGATACTCTCCCTGTGACCCGTCTAAATGTGGTTGAATCATGGATCCAAAACATGTTTATCATATTACAGACAAAAAATACAATTTAAATAGCTGAGATCAAAAAGTACAAAGATGATTCCAAATGATTCTATGTACTTTCTGGACCCTGGTGTTAGCATATAGAACAAGATCACCTGTCAATCTGAGGATAGGCAGCAACCTGTGTTTACTACTAAGAAAATTGTTGTTAGAAAGTAATATGTTGGTGGGGAGATTGAATGTCAGAAATCTTAATGGGAGGAATTTCCCGTACCTCCCAAAGTTAAACACACATAGAAGGCTGCCCTACATTATCAAACCATCCCTGGACTTGTCTATTTGCTTCCTCTCCTCACATGTGGTAAGTGGATTTAGCAGTTGGTGTTGTTCAATATGTGCATGGAACTAACCAGGCTTTGTGGGAAAACACAGTTTTAGTAGCTGAATGGGATGTGTTTACTGGTGTCCAGCCAACCATCACCTAATGGATACATCTGTGTAACTTCAAAACAGGAGATATCATTCCAATTCTTTTAAAATTAGAAAAAGCAGCAAATAACAGAACATTATAGCATCAAAATAGGGTAAAGCAAATTGTCAGTTGCAGCTAAAGAGTCCTTTTCCCTCCATATGAGGGAAGCTTGTACAACTGCCACTAGACATCATATTTTTTCACTGATCATTTTAGGAATAGGAAATCAAATTCACTATACAAAAGACAAAATACTAAAGATTCTGAACTTGCACTGTTGAAAACAATTACAAACCATATGACATTATGAAAGAAAAGATAATACTAGACACCTGGTGGGGCCCTGATATTTTATAACCTTTGTGGTAAAGTTAAATTACTCCTAACATGTCTGCAACAAATCAAAAACTTATACTAATTGAATTCATTGTTCAGGATATAAGCTGACAACTTGTGGGGGATCAAGAAGAATTCTTTTCCTTTATATGTATGGCACTGCATGATTGGCTGATGCACATCAAGTGTTTATTTCACCTTTCCCTCTATGCTTCTGGAGGCAGGATGCTAGATTGTCTGAGCTAGCATGGTGATTTCTATGTTTCTAGTATGTATTTTTGAAGATTTTATCTTATGTACAAAATAAGGAGGATGGTTGTGTGGTGAAGGCATTGTACTGAGAGACTCAGGAGAACTGGCTTCATTTATTGGCTTCGTCACAGATTTCCTGTGTAACTTTGAGCAAATCACGTAATCACTCTTGCCTCAGTTTCTGTTTTGGCAAAACACCGTCATTTTACTTCCCTGTCTCACAAGATAAATTCACTACTGTTTGTGAGACACTTAGATACTTTATAACTATATATATTACACACACAGATACAAAGCTAGAGTTTCCCTTATATTTTAGTGTTGTTGTTAGGGCTGAACATACTCATTGAGTATCTATAAATTGATCAGAGCAAGAATCTGCTTGTAAAGCACTGTGCTCATCAATGGCACTGCAGAAATAATGTCTGCTTAGCCTCCCTGTGCCTCAATTTCCCCAGTTATCAATCATTGTAAATGGTTAATCATGCTTGTAAAATAATTCTTAAAGCACTTTTTGACGGTGGTTGAGTTCTACAGATGAAAAGAACTATCCATGGACTAAGTAGTATTATTAGATTGCCTGGATATCAGCTGAGCTAAAAAAAAAAAAAAAGGGGGGGGGGGGGGAGAGAGTCATTGTTTCCTCTGTCATTCTTTTCTTTTATCGACTTTTTTTTTTAAATGGAGGAGACTTCTATTGGATTCTGGTTAAATATGATCCTTTCCATAATTATAAATGTACACTGCGCATGAAAGGATCCTTTTTAAAGAAAAAAATAGCCTACTGTGTGTTAAAGAATTAGGGCTTGCTCTCTTACAAATTTTCACAGTGCTCTGGGAATTTTTTCTCTGAGATTATACTGCTAGTAGGCTCCCACTTAAAAGAACTTCACATTGCAGAGGGCCGTGTTCCCCCTTTGAAGACTGAGAGATTTTTTTTAACTGATCCTCCTTTGAAGATGCTCATATCTGTGGGGTTCCCCGACAGAATAGGGGGAGAAGTCCCCTGGTGATAGTATTTACCAGAGTAAGATTTCAAACCTTAGAAAAAATGGTCATCCCTGAGAGGACTTTTGAATATGCTCAGCTGGTTTGAGCAGACTCTACTTCTAAAAGAGTTCTCATCACTAGAAGGCTTCTGACTTTAAAACTTTGTATCATATGCAATAGCATAGAAATAGCATGGAAAAAGCCTTCTATTTTTATTTTAAAATGACAAACCCTGAACTATAAAAGTATTTTATAAACATACACAAGCTGTCCTATATGCTTAATAATTCCAAGTCTACTTGTGTTATGGCACTAAATTGTCTGTGTTGTGTCAATCTCAATAAATAGGTTAGTGTCTTAATAGGTAGAAGGTCCTGTTGCAGAATATTTCAGCAAATTGAATATGTATCTCAACTTCTGCTCTTGAAATGAGTTGCTGCGGACGCTCTGGTTCCCATTTTGACTTTGGTTATCCTGCCTGTTTCATGCTGGAAACACCATGGAAACAAAATGTTTTTAACAAGAAGTACTTTCCTATGGAAAGCCTTTTAAAAACGTATATAACATACTGAGAAATAGTCGATAGAAGACAATATCATGGTGAGGAGACTGAATGTGAAATTTCTTAATGGAAGGTATACTGCACTCTGAAAAGTCTTTTTAAAACATATATGTAGCTTTTCATAGTACAGTATTTCTTGTTCAAACCTCAAAAGAATGCTTTTTTTCCCAGTGGTATTTCCATCAAGAGACTTGCAGGATAACCAAAATCAAGATAGAAGTTAGAGTCAACAGCAATTTGGTTTTAAAAAATAAATGTTCAGTTTATTGAAATATTCTGCACCAAGGCCATTATTCGTTAAGTCATGGCCTTTCAGCGGAGACCGACATAGCAAAGATAACATACTGATACAACACAAGTAAGCTTGCATTTATCAGAAATAAAGGGTGGGTTGATGCACTTCTAACATCAGTTGTATTTGACATCAACTCTTTCTAAAGGTTAGTAATGTGTGTCTGGAAATTCTATCCTTCCCTTCAAATATGATCCAGATAGAGGCCAAGGACAACAGAGAAAACCTTATTCTCAAAGTGTCCTAGGCTCTTTAATGTTTGTGCACAGCATAAAGAACCTCACTTTTTAAGGTCTCATCTGAATGACCCACCCCAGTAAACTGCAGGAATCTACCTTTCAGCGATGAAGGACTGCATTGACCCCACCAAGATCTGAATCCATAGTTCAGACACTCTACTTATTTCCAAACAGATTCTTAAATCATTGAGCCACATCCCCCTACTAATAGCTATATTGGTTTTGCATGAATTTTGTTTTATGATTTATCCCTATGAGTGGTTATAAATGTTATGTCAAAACAGACATTGTAAACCTAAAACAAACAGAAAGACTCTCTATCACCAATAATAAAACTAAATCCAAGATACATCTCTATTTTTAATATTCTCTATTCATATTCGTGATTTACAGCCAAACTGGCTTAGAGAAGAATGAGTCTTAAACTTTAAATGCAAGAACTATGAAGTGAGAAGCACTGTAAATGGTCACTGAGGTTACCTTGTGTGTGTGTCTTGGCTTCAAAATGCACCAAGCAAATAGAATTAGATGGTGAAGGGAGAAAAAAACAGCATAGTATATACTGATTAATGGAAGCTATAGTTATCTTACTGCTCTGTCTGCTTGGTTAGCTTTGCTTCAAATCTGATACAGATCTCATACTGCACAGCAAACCCAGAAATAGTCCATGTTCCTTTAAATTCAGGCAATGCATCACTTTCTATTACCCTGTGTCACATCAGTCTATGACTGTAAAGGATGAGTTATGTGGACATGAACCAGCATGTGGGCCCAGTTCAGATAAAACTGAGGTTTCATGAGAAAGTCAAATGTTCACATGGAAAAAAATACTCTCTTTTTATTACAGTATACGTTGCTTATGTATAAAATCTGACAAGGAAAGGATTTGCTGTCTTACTCATTATAATCAACACTATTTTTATTTTTGTTTAATGCAACCACTAGGTCAGTGTGTCTTGGCAGGCATATTCTCACCAGCGATTAATGCCAGGTATCATCTGACTTTCTGGAACAAGACTGTAATACACCAAATCTCTCTTTTTGGTTCTTATGGAATGAGCAAGGCTTTGCAAACTGACCCCTATGGAGTCTGAAGGCCTGATTCGTATTTACACTAAGGCCCTTTTATACTGCTCTAATGGAGTAAAGGAGCATTAAAGTGGGTGTAAATGTAATTTAGCCCATTTTAAACCCTCTTTAATACTGCCAGAGAGGACTTAGTGTTAATGAGAATTCAGTCCTCAGACCCCAAAATAGTCAGTCAATCTACAAAGCCTGAGCAGGGCTCTTCAAATCTCTTTCTGTCTCTCAGAGTCCTGGTACTGTATTTATTAAACTAAGTATTTTAATAACAGGATTGTTACATAGCACTTGGCTTTGTGGTTAAGACACAGGAGAGCTGGGTTCTATTCCTGGTTCTGCCAAAAAAATCACTGATTTCAACACTCTGCGCCTCAGCTTCCCCATCAGTAAAATGGGGACCATAATAATAATAATAATCAGAATTAATACATAATACTAGTCTCTCTCACTGTAATCTTGCAAGGCTAAATTCTTTCATGCTTATAAATCTTTGAATGGAAATCAGTGGAGTTGCACTAGCAGAGAATGTGGCCCACTGTATTTTAGGTTATCGACCACTTAGGAGCAGGAAAAAAAATTGAGTCAGACAAGCCAGATGGCAAAGAATCACCTCTTACGTGTTATAGACAGGCATTTACAAAACCAAAGTCATGAGTTCTGTCTGTGCTCCAGAGTTTCTTGACTTCAGCAAACTAAATATGCAAATAAAGTGAATTAAAGGTGACCACAGTCACTGGCTTCAAACTTTCTGAAGTCCATACAGAAACCCACTTGAGCTATCTCCCATCTTACCCACAAGATGTAAAATCTGTGCAGGATGGAATGTTGGCAGTAAACAGGGCAAGAATTAAAGTTATCTGATTGCCCTTAACTGTGCGATCCCATGTCACCTAGTATCTGATTGTATTTTTGTTGTAAAGTGCAACCTTAATTTTGAATTTCCAGGCTAACATTTGCAACTTTGAGAAAACAAAAACATTCTCTTAAGGATATTTTTCCCTTTACGTAACACAATCAGATACTTGGAGCATCAGCAGTGGTCACTACATGAGAATTGCTAAATGGGCTTTTCGGTAATATTTCATGTGGCCCAGTTTTCTGTGGCTTGATTGTTTATCAAGTGCTTTAATTGCATTTACTTACAGCATTACAGTAAGTAAATGTATCTGAATGTACCTTCCATTGTACTGATTAGTACGACCTTAATACATTATTTTATTTATTATTTACACACATATAAACATACAAACATACAGAGACGGTTGAAAACAGCATGTCTAGGGCTGAATGAAGGTGGTACTGTAGGTAACTTCAGTAGGCATTGGTGGTCTCAACAATGCTTGATGCTCCATGTCCCACTGCATGTTCTAAAATAGCTTGCCACAACTTGGCTTAGGTTTGTGGGCCAGAAAGCCAAGTAGTTGCACTATGATATGCAGCATGAGACACAAGTTAAATTCTAAAATTTGGCCTGTAACTGGGGTTGTTCTACTGAAAAAAAAAAAAAAAAAAAAAAGGGGGGGGGGAGACAATGTGTAACTGGAATCCCTTAGTAGAAACCACTTCCAAACACTGGAATATCAATGTTAATTGGAATGTGATTAAGTGTCAGTCCCAACCAGCTCTTCCTACACTGTCCATGAAGTATATGAAGTCCAGACTTATCCCTTTGTTTTAGCTTGGCTTTATTGGTAAACAAAACACTTATGAGGTAACAACATAAGATTAGTTCAAGCCTTATCCTGAGGTTCATCTGTTCCTAAAGTTCCTGCCAAAGGACAGCTCAGTCCTTCCCCTAAATGCTGGACAGAGAGCCACATCTACCTCCTCCCATGCAAGCAGGGTCATGGGTTACTTGTCTTAGTGAGTCAGCGGAACCCGCTTCTCTAGACAGGATCAATACCTACTAAGAGGGTGGGAGCTAGGGTGTATTGGGCAAATACTGCCAGACAATTACAAGGAGGTAATCATGTCAGCTTAACCTGTGTTTATCTGCCTTTCATTGTTTTGTATCACAATCTTATATGGTATTTAATTTTTTTATTTAAAATGAATTAAGTCTTCACTGATGTCTCTTAACTGTGTTGCTCAACACCCACCAAATCGCTAACTATGGCACATCAATAGATTTTAGTTAAACATCTGTCTCCTCATTTACTTCCTTGTCAAATTTGCAATTTATTTCTGCATAACTTTTCACTCTGCATCTGCACGCTCCATGACACAGGTAGAGAACACACCGGAAAGTGCAACACTTGTTCTTCAGAGAGCAAACATGTAGTGCAAATTCATGCTGCGAGGACTTGCAAAGTTCCTTGGGGTTACATACAGGTGTGAAACTGTTATGGTAATCTGCTAAAGCATATTTTAGAGAAGCCACAGCATTATCCAGGCAACAATTAAATCATTTATGAAAAAGGACTGATATCTGAAGCTCTTGTATCTGACAGATGGATATCACTAGAAACTTTTTATTTTCAAGAGCTATACAGGGTATAACATTTTATAAGTAAATGCTTGAATTTGATTTTGAACATTTAACTGTTAAAATATCTACCCTATTTTGATTGATTGATTTATCTATCAGGTCTTTTCTCCAGTTCATATCACAAAAATAAATATTTTCTTAGAGCAGTGGAAAGCCAAAGCATCCAGATCCTGAATATTTAATAGAAAATAAAATTATATATATTTTAAGTGCATGCTATCTTCAACACAACTGCATCCTCACAACAAATCTATTGCGTTGCCCTGACATAGTTACTGCAAAGGTTTTTCCTTTGCTGTCCCAAGGGCCCAATTGATTTATCTGCCAGAAGCCTAAAGCCCCAAAATAAGATAGCTTTGAGTTTACAGAGGTCATTTTTCATTGTCTAAATAAAAATTTCTAAACAAAAATCTCTCATCCTGTTAACCGCAGGGTCCTTATCTCCCCAGAGGCTACAGAAACCTGAAAAAAGCCATTTCAATTCTTTTATGAAGAAAGATAAAAGCAAGTTTTCGATTAGAAAGCCCAGGAAAGCCTTCTTATTAAACGGTGGTAACAGTAACTAGTTGAAAAGGCAAAACTGTTCAAGGAATAGGGGGAAAGGAAATCATTATGCATGAAGTAAACATCATACATGAGGCTGCCAAGACAATCAGAAACAGTGACATTCGGGAAGACAGAGAAAGTTCACAAGCCTTTAACCAGTTACAGTTCATTTCCACCTATTAAAAAACCCTGTTTTACCAAATATGTTTTCTTACTTATGTGTGCATAGCTTCATCAAGTAATATTAACCGCATGTTACCTTAATTATGCATTCAGACCCATCTTCTCTGATCTGTCATCATTCAAAGCACTTACACAGCACTGCCTGGGTTGGGAGATGGCATGCAATATCAGCTTCAGAATGATAGATTTTGCAATGCTAAACTAAAAGTAGAATTATTGGAAGTTACTTCAAATTCCAAGTTTTGATGAAGCAAGATAAACAGAGACACTAATGATGATGCTCTGGGAAACTATCCAAACCTCTGAAAGCAAAAGGTTTCTGCTATTTGGAGAAACTCAATATATGATTATGAGGTTGAAGTACCCTATTAGTGTTTTTCTTCCTCATTTCTGCATAACACAAGAGGAGAAATGAGACAATATTGAGGCTTTTTTTTATTATTTCTTAATACACTCTAGCACTAAATAGCTAATCTACCAATTAAAATGTCAGTGTTCCTAGAAAATCTTTGCCATAACTCCTTATGAGGAAAAAAAATCCTTGCCATTCAGTCTGAGTTTAAAAAAAAAAAAAAAAAAGCAAGTTTTTGACTAATGCTCCCTTTTGATGATGGTATCCATTTCAAAATAGTACTTTCAAAATTAAATGTACTTCCTCACATTCACACCATTTCCCCAGATTTTGAGCTGAAATCCTGTATTTTAATAAGGATGAACACAGTTACTCTCCTCTCCAAGGAGATAAAAAACCAGTCTTGGATTTACCTATGATTATCTCAGGTAAAATGTGTTAGCTAATGCTGTCTGCAGTGGTGTCAGACTGATAGGGAGAGGTCTTTCTCAGTCTTTTAATTTGCTTAGAACAAGTTAGAGAATAACCTAAAATGGATATCTCCTATTCCCTCTCCACCCTATTTTCTCTGAGTGCATCCTTGAATATAATGCATTGTAAAACTAGAAGAATATTCATTTCTATCTGAGATCATATGGTGCTTCACACATAAGCTGGCAGAATTCAGATTCTTCTGTCCCCAAAATCATTTTATTTTCCCCTCCAAAATGAAATTAAATTAACAACAATTAATAGATTCTTTGTCTCAGGATTTTTGTTTTGAGCTCTGGTTAGTCTCTCAAGATGTGAGGGGTCTAGCTAGTAAAAACAAACAGTAAAATCCTGACCACACTGAAGTCAGTAGGAATTTTCCTGTTGACTTCAGTGAGGCCAGAAATTTACCCCCAACATGTAGCTTTGGAATGTTAAGTACAGCAGACCCAGTTTAATTTATGTGGCCATCTTCTTTACATATTTTGCATATATTCTGTGTGTGAACTTGTGCTTGTTTCAATAACCTACATGATAGAGATATGTATCTTTAATTTAAAGATGCTAAGAAAAATATATTTGAACTACACTACAATTCCTTGCTGAAGTCATTAAATTTCATATTTAAATATGGCATTGTTGGTGGATATCTGTATTTTAACATAACACCATCCTTGTTCAGAAAGGTGCTGATCTAACTCCCTTCTACAGTTAATGGAAATACTCCCATTGGCTCCAAGAGGAATTGGATCAACCCTAAACATGAGTGTTCATAATCTCTCATACCCAACTCTGGACCTAGACTATATGATATAGTTCATGACAATTTCATTGACTTCATTGTTAGGTAGAGACTTAAAATACTCATTATCTGTAGGGAAAGATATGCTCCATTCCAAATGTTTTGTAGAAAAGGAAATTAATTGTATTATTTTATTTTTATTTTATCTTCAAATTGTAACTAATGTATTAGAGTTTGCAAATTTTTCGGGTGTGAAGTCCTAAAATTAAATGATTTTGTATTGTATTTTAACTCTGTAATATTAAATCTTAATGTCCTTCCTGAGAGCACCCCATTAGAACACAATATTTGCTAGTATGGCTCCGATTCATCTTCTCTAGAGATCTCTGCCAAATACAACAAAATAAAGTTTTAAACCTAGAAGAATTACTACAGTAATGCAAGATATTAATCATTGCATAGTTTCAGCAGTAGCTTGCTTCTGTGTCCCTTCCTTAAGCATTCTGGTGAACCCAGTAGGTTAATATTGGGTAGCTACAAGTGTTAAGAAAGTACTGTATATATTTTACTAAATGTTGTTATATCATTCAGTGTCCTAAGGGACAACAGAAGGTACTCTGTCTCCTTGATTTTCATTAAAGCCACTGGTTCTGGCTCAGTACAAGATGGTAGAGTCCAGTTGTGAAATATTAATAACCAATGGAAATTAATCAGATTACACTCAATTACACCTTCTCTTTGCTAATCTAAACACTCACCACACAGATACACTCTACTTTCTATTGGCCTTGTTCTACTACCTTTATGCACACTGAGTGGTACCTTGCTATGCAGACAGTACCATTGACTTCTTAAGGATGAAGTGCTAAATTTTCAAGGCACGGAAGTACATGAAAAACACAACACAAGCACACACATGAAAGATGAGACTGGCACATGCAGAAGTATATGTCCAAGATGGGCTTCAACATATTTATTACATGAGTGACTATCTCTGCACCATGGAAAAACTAGTGAAACTCCACTTGTTGTCATACACTCATTATTTTCACAGGAAAGTTTTGTGGCCCATTTTTCACTAAGGTTGGGCAAATTAAAATAAATATGAGGACGGACCAAGTAATTTTAAAGATTATAAATAAAAACAGGAAAGCTTCTGTACACTAATTTTAGCTGATGAAGATGCTTCTGGGGATTTTAATTAAAAAACAGAAGCAATATCCTGCAAGGATCAAATTGATACCTAGCAATAAAGCAGCTGTTCCATTATGGACATCACACATGGACATATTTCATATTAACTGATGGCAAAGAGAGATCATTGTTAGCAGATTTAAAAATCACATGCAGAAGCCTTTACCTGTAATAGTACAAATTACAGCATCCCAAACTCTCTCTCTCTTTCTGCTTCTAAGGCTATAGTACACACTCCTCCCTATCTGCCTCCTAAAACACATTTTACTGCTCGCTCCTTGCTTCTCCATGTCCATCCCCAGGATGCCCATGCCAGCATCCTTCCCTAGCCCACTGCTCATTTCCATCACTAGTTCCACTTACCCACCCACCCTCCTCCCATATATAATGTAAATTATATAATTATATGAAGATAAATCTTAATAATTAAGAAATATTTATAGTTAGTTGCTTGTTTTGTCACTTCTTGGTAAGCTGTATAATTTCTGTTTTGGTTATCTCACAAAGCTGATCCTATTCAGTTAGGTTTTTAAATTTCACCCTCCTGCCTGAGACTCCCAAATGGCACCCCGATCACTGGAGCCAAAGGCACTGAACCCCTAAATTGGTTTGATCCAAATGGTTCATGGACCCACTAACCAGACCTAATGAACACATCCAATCACCCCAGTCTGCTCACAGTAGGTCCACAAGAATATTGCCTAAAGTTGGGCTGGGGGCCTGATCCTGCAGACACTTAAACGTAGGAATTTTTCTCATGTGACTAGTTACACAGAAGTCAATGTCCCATTTAATTCTCATTGAAAAGTCTGTTGTTTATGTATTTGCAGGATCAAGTAAAGATTGAAAGAGCTGGTCTGTATGTGTGTTCCTCTTGCTACACAAGTGGAACAGCAGTCCATGAATGGAATTTACTAAGCTTTGCATATTTTAGAAGTGTTTGAGGCTGTAGATTTGAGCCACAGATTTATCCAGTTCAATTTTGTCAATAAAAATAATTTGAAAAGCATTTTATTCCTTCAAAGCGCACATATATAATCTAAAACATCAGTTTGGATGTGACAGCAAAAAACCTAGAGTCAATCTGCAAAAGAAGAAAGGTAACTTTAAAGGCATTTAGAAGTCTTTGGAATACATACAAAATAAATATTAAATTTTAAATCATAAATAAAGATTTATAATATATAGACTGCAGCCTTTATAATACTTTTAATATAGTTTCTTGAGTTTTGATTACTTTTTGATTATTGACCTTACAAATTAACTTAATCCAAAGAGATTAAGTGCAAAGGGAATATTTGCACTTTACCTGGAATATTTAATTCTGTGATAACTTCTATATAAGAAATGTGTGACTAACCTCAGAGAATGCAGAGCTAAAAATGTACACTAATACTCTGAACATTGCAATAGAAGTTGAGCATTCAAAAGACGTGTGATTGCGAGCATCAGTGCACAGACAGATGTCCCTATCTTCAAAACCCATTGAGTGATTACGACAGTCTGTGTAAGTAAAGCAGTTGTGTCACACAAAAAGGCATACCTATTATACCCAGGGTATGGGCAAAATAACTGAACGCTAATTTTGCTAATGCTAATATACAAGGAATGTATAGAAGATGTGGGCCTGATTTGCAGAGGTATTGAACAGCCAAAACTCCCACTGAAGTCAACAAGAGGTGTCAGACTCAGCACCTGTGAAGATCAGACCTGTAACAGTTACAGTTATAATCTATGATCTTGCAATGAACTGTAAGTGGGTGGGCCCTCTAAATGTGTGGAGCCCAATTAGCTTCAATGGTCTCCGGGTGAGCACAGAGCTCTTCGCAGGATATTCAGCAACACAGAACTTACAGTATGTTTTATAACTATTAAAACATATTCTATCCCATATGTTCTATAATATGGCTGCCTTTAAAGTGCTTTTGAGTTACACAACTTTAAATAAATAAACAAACCAAAAAATAGAGCTATTAGTTGCACAAACAGAAAATGATGTATGAAATATATGTTCTCTGTGATAATGGTGACTCTATTTCTTTTTCAAGCCAAATAACTCAATGGCAGTTAAAAATAAAGCCATATTATTGAACATCTGTTATGTTACACATTGTAAGATGTATAGGACATATTGTACAATATGTTGCACTATTATGGTTATTTGTTTTTGTGTTTTAAACTTGAAGGCAATAAAGCACAACCAAAATAAAGATACCACTGGCAGAGATTTTGCATGCACAAATGTAAAATCTACAGTGCCAAAAGAAAACACAAACAGAACAAGACATCTGAATTAGAACTGTGAATAAGAGCTGAGCAAAATAAAGTTAGGTATGAGTGAAACTTCTAAACAGGGACCAAGAGCAGAAAAAAAGAAAAGAAAAGAAAGCAGCAAGCAAATAGCCTCTTTTTACATCCAGATAGTCCTGAGAATAATAATGTGCTAGTTTTTCAAATCCAAGTAGCTATTGAAGATTGTAATGATTTCAGTCTAAAAAGCAATGCTGGAAAGCCTCTTCGGAGATTGCCAGCTCCCACTGTGCAGAAACATTGTGTCATTGCATGCTGGTGTAATGGAGACAGACAAAAGAAATACTTCAAGAAAAGAAGTGGGGAAGCACTGGATGATGTATTTTCCCAGAAAACCCAGTTACAGTTTTACCAATGACAATATATATCTATATTCATTGGTAAAACTGTAACTGGGTTTTCTGCAACCCCCTCCCCCCGCATCCACACAGCAGTTGTTGTGCCATAAACCATAAATTCAAACTCATGATCTATTAAATTTAAAGCAGAAAATCTGCAAGTTTTACAATATCACTTCATGATTGTTTCATTTGTCAGAAAACATAGCAGCAACTCACCACTGTAAATTTTTCTCACCATGACATCTTTTCCAGTTATTTTTACACATACACAGGCACACGTGCCCAGAAGACTAGCATAACGCTGAGATTAAATCTGTTAGGACTTCTCTGCTGACCCCGGTTATACAAGAAAATGCATAACAAGTCAAGAGCTACGTTAACGTTGCTTCTGTTTGTGGCTTGTTTTCCTCATCTTATTTAGCTTGCTTTTTAAAAAATCAACATAGGATGCTCTACAAACAAGATGTATGCTAATTAGAGTGAAATTACTCAGAATACTTTCGTTTATACAAAAAGATTGACGCTTAGATTATCATTTTAAGCTGCTGAATATTGTATAAAAGGTCAATAATAATTACACTTTATTTACTTTCAAGTGTTCTACATGTAAAATTTTATGAGATGGGGAAAAATAAGCACTTTCTAGAAATTATGGTTTCCAGAAAAAAATATTTAGGTCTTTGGTTGCCTCTTCATCAATTTGGGCAGTAAGATGACACCCCTTGACACGCACACTGCACCCACACATTTATCCACTTAGTCTACAGAGAAGAATAATCTAACCTCTTTCTAACCTGGGGCCCATGAGGGTGAGGTGGATGGGGGAGATACAAGAAAACAAGGAAACCTTTTCTAAAATAGAAAGTCAGAGCATACTAAGAGAAAAGAGCTGAACCCTACCCCATTGTCCTGAAATAGTTTGTGTGTGGGGTAAGAAGGAGACTTCTTCCAAGACAGGGGGGACTAGAAGGAGAAAAAAGGCAGCCCCTTTCCAACACTGGTGGTTAGAAGACATGCTTTATTCTGTTAAAATGCAAAATTCAGAGAGGATTCATGTTTATTGTCAGACAGCTAGATACAATATACTGGGCATCTTCCTCCATCTCTAAGCCATTGTTGCTTTCACTAAACTCAGCATCCAGATGTTTCCAGATGTTGTTTGCATCAAACAAATTTCATAATTAAGATCTTAGAGAAGGAATCAGGCATAGAAATTGCAACAATTGGAGCTGCATAAAAGTTCTGAAAGAAGCTAGCCAGGTGAACTTTTCACTGACAATCAGGATCCCAATCCAGTTTCCATTTCTCGCTCTCCCCTAGCAGCAGCGACAGACTCTGATGGGAGTGCTATAGAATACTGATCAGTCAAAAGGGCAGTGGCTGAAACTAAGAAAGTAAGGGATGGGAAAACCTCTATGTATATCCAAGATGCAGAGGACCACACAAGAAATGAAGAATCAATTGTGAGCCAGAGAAATTACTTGGAGACAAGGGCAAAAAATGCTTTCAGTGACTTGCTTGATATCCCTTTGAGGCTTCATTCAGTTGCTGTTCTTTTTAGTTCAGGAGGTGCTTCATGAACTCCTCAGGGGAGAAGACCATGAGGTACAGCTAAGCAATAATATCATACCCAGACAACAAACAAGACACATTAATTACAAAAGTAGGAAGTCTGAAGTTCAGTACACAATTAAGCAGCTACATAAATAAGGTGCTATATAAACACACCTCACAATCATATTTAATAAAACAGTAAGTATGTAGCCATCTTTGTCCATTTCCCCCACACCCAGTTCACTCTGGTCCCAGCTCAACAAAAGCATAAGCACTTGTTTAAGTCTATCCCCATTTATTATTCACATGCTTAAACTTTTTTGTGTGCACACGTGTTTAACTTTAAACATGTGCTTGTGTGCTGTGCTGTATAGGGATGGACTGCTGAATTTGGAGCATCTGTTTGCTTGTGTCACTCATTTGTTGCCTTTTGACTTAAATCAGGCCCCAGTCCTGCAAACACTTATGTACATGAGTGACATTTGATGCCTGAATAGTCTCCCTGAGTGCATATTCCATACATTTAAATTTGTATCATAATTGATTCGATTAAAATGGAACACCCGTATTTGTAAATGTTTGCAGGAGCAATATAACCTTATTGGAACAGGAAGGGTTTCTGACAATGGAGGCTGAATTCTGATTATGACTGTTGGGGCCTACATTAATATTAGTAACCAAAATAATATTAATAGTTCTGAGATTTTAACAATGGATCTTTAACATCTTTTTGTAGGGACTACATAGCGTTTTAAAAACAAAAGAGATAGGGGACAAGCCTATCAAACAGAAAAATAATAGGATACAGCTGCCACTAATGTCTATGGCAACTGAGAGAAATTCTATTCATTTCAATGGGAAGCAAATCTGCAATTTTTGATACCTGTGCACCATACAGCATTGACTTCATGATATTCTTTTAAAAAAATAAAAGCAGAAATAAAAAAAATAAAAGAACAGTCTGTAAGAAAGGTTTGTGTGATTTTCAGATTTCAAACACAGGCGCAAGGATTATATTTTTATTTTACTACGTAAGGGGACTGAACAACTCTCAATGCTGACAGAACACTTTATCTGATACTTAGCAATGAAGAGGGAGGCTCTGTCAGCCCAGAATTCACAAGAAGAGGAGCCAGCTGAATTCATGACATAGTGTGGGAAAATTACCTCAACACAGTCTACTTTTGCTGATTGTTCCTTATGCTGACACTTCTGATGCCCTGAAAGTTGCTGTGCTCACATCCTCCGCTGCTGGTGTCAAAGAACATGCTTAATCTTCACATGCCAAGATGAGGAAAACCTATTGCAATGCCCAAAAGACCTAACTCCTGTCAAATATATTCACTTAACACTAGCAGTTTGGTCTATGGCACTGGAGTCTTGAAGAAAGGGTAGGAGGGAGTAAGGGAGGGGAGGGAGAGAAAAACAGGCAGTGGCTTTAGCACAAAATTCTGTCCTTTCTCTACTACCCAGGACACTGCAGGAGGAATATAGGGAAGATGTCATCCATAAAGGGTTGGATTTTTATTTTATTTTAGTGCAGTGTGCATGAGATAATGTATGTTTGTGGAAGAATATTTCTGAATAAAAGTCCCCCATGTTCTATGCTGAATAAAAGTCTGCTTGATCAAACATTGTATTAATTGTATCCAGACTGCTCCTGTGAAGATGTGTCATCTTGGATTATCGTTCAAGTGCTAGTTTGATATGTAAAGTTGCTAAGTTTTACATGCACAAATATCAAGTGTTACGTGCTATTTTGGGCTAGGTCCTTATTCTGTCACCTGCTTGTTGATGTGCACCTCTCTCTCCAATGTAGAGTGAAATAGCTACATCCAAGTACACCAGTTTCACCTATTCTAGTTTAAGAAGAAATCACATTTCACCCCTCTGCCATCTCTATTTCAATCAGTTCACACTTACTGGAATATTGAACCCTGGCCAGAGGGCCATTTGTGAGACACATGAATGATATCCATACTGGTGGACCTCTGTGCATACAGGGAACTCCACTGATGTCAGGAGTCACTTGTGGATCTCATTGCAAGATTAGGCTCTTAGTTGTTTCCCATCCCCACCACCACAGAAATGAGACCCTAAGTGAATTTCAATGTTGTACAGCACTTGCTCCACCACATTCAGCACAGCACCACAATATTTTTATGACTGGCACTCAGATTTACTAGTTACTTTCAGAGTTCACACACACACACACACACACACACACACACACACACACACACACACACACGTGTGAAGGTTAGAATGAGGGCAATCTTACACCATATTTATTGGGAGGCATAGTATAGAAGAGATCTCAGTGCCCATTAGGGATTGCCAAAATCAAAGCCAGTTATCTGATCCCCCAACTTCTTCTTCCTCCTCTCTGAAGTTTGGGGATCCAGATAAATTGGGAGCCCAGCTAAAACCCCCCTAAAATCTCCAGATGAGAACTTTTCTGCCAAACCCAAACTATATCCTGGGTTTCACTCGTCTCTGTCTGAAAGAGATAAGCCAAAACTGGAACCATTTATCTGATCCTGCACAAACTTTGTGGGTTCAGATGAAACAAGATCTGAGTTACCCCTGCTTTCACATAACCAACACTTGACATATAAGGTTTTACAAAACCACCCATATTTTTATTCATCTCTTGTATGCACACAAGCATACTTCAGCTCTCTCCCCAGTTTGTTCTCAGAGAACTACCATGAAATAGCTGATAGCTAGAAAAACCCCTCTGGGTCTTGGCATACATATGAGCACATCAAGTATCTATTTCTATTTACTTGTAGAATTCTCATAACCTGTACAATCATCTATCACACACACATTTTATATATGTGCATGTACTATTTTGATGGAGGTTTTAACTGAACCAGGATTTCCCACACCATACCACAATCCTGGACACCTACAATAATTTTCACATTAGGCTTGATGGAATTCTGAAAGCAAAGGTGGGGGGCAGACAGATGTTTAATTCTATGTTATTGAGAATTATCTGAGAAGCAGTGTAGTTTAGTGGATTGGGTAAGAGGCTGGGTGTAAGGAACTCCTGAGTTGTAAGACTGGCTTTTACCAATGACCCTGTGACCTTGGGCAAATCACTTAATTCACTTTCTTAGTTTTGTCACTTGTAAAATAGAAAGTTACTAAAATTACCTACCTGATTAAAATTAATGTGTTAATATTTGTGCATCTCTTTCAATACATAAAGTACTACATAAATGCTATGGGTTATTTCTCATTAATTAGATGCTAGCATATATTAAACAAACACTTCTTAGGATGTTTAGATAAAGGTCCTAATGGAAAACATTCTGAAGATAATTGTTTAGGATATGAAGTAGTGCAGACTTGTAAGACAATACTGATATCACCAGGAGAACTTGGGAAACCAGTAGGCCAATTGACATCTTCACTTCAAAGAAGCCCATCTTACCTTAGGTCAGAAATGAAATCAGTTTGATGATTTCAATATGGGGAAAGATCCACAGCTGGTGTAAATTGTCATAGCTCAATTGACTTAATTGAATTGACACCAGCTGAGGATCTCCTCCTTATGTATGTTTGAAGCGGTGACAACACCACTAGCTCAGTTCATGATTGACATTCCCTTACCAATGGCCTTGGGATGAGGTTGCTAGTTAGGTCTGAGGTGGATTAGTAGAGCTGAGTGAGAAAGCTTCCAGTTGTGCTCACTCATGAACACTAAGATACATTTAAAATACACCCTAAATTTTTAAACACTGCATTTAATTGATAATCAGCATTGCTACAAATACACAAGATATAGATGTATGGAGCGAAATTCTGGCTTCATGGAAGACCATCAGAATTTTGCCACTGGCTTCAGTGGAGCCAGGATTTCACCCATGGAGAGCCAAACAAATCATTATTTCTCATACCCAACCTCTCTGTGTAAACCCTACTGATCTAATTTATATGAAAGGCCTGATTCCCATTTTAGTCAGGAAGAGATTTGCTGTTTACTAGACTCACTTTTAAACTATATACCCATTCACTTAGGCAACTAAACAACGTATCTCATTGTATCCATTTCCCTCCGGCTATTCCCTATAATCACCAGTGGGAAGTATAGTGAATGCTGCAAATGCTGACATATATTTATCTGTAGCAAAACTGGAAAGCTTTTGAAAGTGACAATAATACTTCAGTGAGGGCATGGTCTGGCCAATAGTTACGGCTTGGTTTTCCTTTTTTTTAATTACTTTATTGGGAATGAACATCCGGAATGGATGTTTTCTAACCTATTTCCCCTAGTTCAGTAGTTAAAGTTAGGCATGTCCCTCTTGTGTGTTTTTTTTCTCTTCTCTAATAGTATTCATTCAGAATACCAAAACATTTTTAAAAACTATTAAAAAGAGCATACAAACATGCAACTAAACAAAACAAAAAAATCAAACACAGCGCAGTAGGAGAATAAACCTTCTGGGGAGAGAAAGCAAAGCTGTGTGACAGATGGAAAGGTCTCAATGGATGAATGGTACTACTACAAATAAGTAGCAGGCAGCCAGAGGGAATCAAATAATGATTATAGAAGAAAAATGAGGGTCAAAAAATGGGAGGGGGGGGGAAGCTTTGTCCAAGGCTAAGAATACAAGTTTAACAATATTTTTAACAAAAAAAAGTATATTTAATTATACATCCTCCACACCACAAGAAGGGAAACAAGTCATGACAAATAATGTAGACAGCTGACAAGTGAGGCAACGTGGACAATATAAAAAGCTCAACATGTCCTTGGAGAGGAAGAAATGTACTCCACAATTTGTACTGGCGTGCCCCCAAACCTGAACAGATTACTTTCTGACGATCAATATCTGTAACCACCAGAGGCCTGTAACAGAGTTTTTTTTAAAAAATCAGCTTCAAAGAGACCTGTCCCAAGCTTACATTTTATTTTTGCCACTGGGTGCTGAGGTAAGAGTTTTGGACAAGGCTCATTTTTCATCTCTTTATAGGGCTGCGAATTGAATATGAAGTGTCCCAGCATGTTCCCAGGGCTTTGCTTTGTTTGTTTCCTGTCCCACAGATGAACATTCTAAGATGACACTTGTCCCTTCTGACTGAGGCTTAAAGCAGACCTTAAACACCAACCTTATTTATAAATCCCCTTGTGTGGAATTTTCCTATCAGATTATCTAACCATCTATAACAAAAACTAAAGCACTCATTATTTTCTCTTTGTAAGTCTTTATTATTTCCTAAGACTGCTAGCTTTGTACTAAAGCTAAAAAGGTTCTTTACCTTATCTGAAATGCTTTTCAAATGGCAGTTCCATGCAGATATAGGTTAAATGTTTTACAGAAGAACAGTAGGTACTTTTTTCGTTACTATTACATAGCTTAATAGAAACAGAACCAAAGATATTTCCTCAGAACATAAAGTAACTGCAGACAGAGCTAAAAAACTCTCTCAGATAATATTGTAAGTATGAAGTAATAATTTGCACATGCTTCCATAGTCACAGATATCCTGTACAATTTGGTCTTTCTTATTACAATTCTATCTTTCCAGCTCTCCCATTTTAGCTTAATTTTCCTTTGTCTTTCTCCAGTTCATTTTTCAACCACTGAAAACAGCAAACACTTTTGAGGAAGCCTTGATAGGCTTTCTTCCCCCTCCCCCTTTCTAATTTAATTTCCTGAAACTAACCTATCTGAATGAAGAAAAACAAGATAAAGAGTAACAGAAAATCTAACCAGCTTTTTAAGGAAACAGCCTAAAAGAAAAGGAAAAAAAAGAGCTGTATTATTAATAGCAAACTCTAGAATGATGGATGAAAAGAACAACAATATCCTTTAATCATAAAGCACTAACATTCCAGCAGTGCTGGTAAGTGAGTGGAGCAGTGAAACCATTTGAGACGTAAACAGATGGATTAGAAAGGGTTCCACTGTGGGTTTCTGGACAGATTTCAAAACAGCAGCCTGATTAACTAATGCACAAAAAGCAAGTGATTCTTCCAATCAATAACCTTTTATGTAAGCATATTTGAGTTATAATATTTAAACATACAGACAAGTGGGGAATCAGGGATTCCACATGCTGGGCTAACAAAGCAGTAAGTTTTACTTGAATCTGGAGATCTTTTTCCATTTCTCGCTCAAAGGGGTTTTATAGCTATTGTTGTACTACATATGCATCAATATATTAACAGCTCACACTGGGTTTGCAAAATTACTAGCACGTTCCAAGTAAAACAAAAAAGCTGCTATTTTTATAAAACTGTTTTTTTGGGGAGGGGCTGAGGAGGGTGCTAGGGAAGGGGATTGTTGTTAATTACGTTTTCATGGAACAATGAAATTGCACATAGGAATTACCCTGTTTCTAACTTTTCTAATAAAGAATCTCTTTACAAATAATTAGAGATGAGCTGGAAACAAAACATCCTTCAATTTGGGATACCCATACTATTCGTAAATGGTAAAATCACATGTGAATTATCAAGTTCATCTGAAATGAATATCAATAACACTTTTATACCAGATCCACCAGAAAAGAATATTTTGAAAACATCTGTATACGAAAATATTTTAAAAGAAACACTAGTTTTCAAGTGTTTACTCTTTTCCAAAAAATTATGGGTTCTAATTGACATGTATTTCCTTCTGTAAAGTCAATCTCTTAATGGTCATGAGTCAGAGATACAAGTACTAAATTTTATAAAGTCACTAAAAGTTATTCAAAATAGCTTTTTGACATATAATGTTATTGTTATCAGATCTGATATCTTATAACATTCCAGGAATAAACACAATTTTTAATGCCACTGGGAAGGTGATGTCAGGCTTTTGAATGATATAAGGCTTCCGGAACAGATTCTGAACTGTTCCATTGAGAACCAAGTCAATAGAGTTACGCTGATTTATACCTTTTGAAGATCTAGCAATCCTGTCATGGGTCCAGGCAGTAATACTGTCCATCTTTCACCAATGTAATATTTTAGGAAACACTTCTGGGGCATTTTATTTTAATATTGACAATTTGAAGTTTCTCTGTGGTTAGAAAGATTAGAAATAGCCCAGTGAAGATGGATTAGTGGGCTGAAGGCAGGTAAGGCAGTCAAAAGTTGCGTAATAAAAGCAGTTTATCACACAGATATCACCACCAAATATGTACAAAAGCACCTACAAATTATAAAAGAAATTCCATTTAACTTTCTAACACATGCACAGAGCCAAAAGAATATTGTGTGGCTGTATATTGAATGAGAATCTGTACTAAGCTTACATACAAATTTATGAGCAGTGGTAAAGGAACATCAGGAGATTGTTTAATGAAGAATTATATAAGTTCAACAAGAACCAGCGTGAATGTTTGAAGTATGTTTTCTTAGAGCCTCGTAACTCAGTCAAACCAAAACATTTTAACAGGACTAACAAAAGGCACATCTGTAATCTAAGGATTATGCTCCTACCAAATTTCTAGCACCTATCTGTGGTGCTGTAGAGCCATCCCAAAGTCACAAAAAAATTTCATAATGGAAAAATTCACTATCTTCATTCTTGAAAACGATTGATTTTCTTTTCACTCAACTTTCCTCCAAAATTAAATACCTGAGCTGAGAAGAAGAATGCACAATTTCAGCCCAAAATGTTACTGTTTGACACATTTACAAGCAACTGAAAAAGTACCCTTTAGAATGAAAGTTCTCTGGCAACTTTAACTACAGGCATCTCTTTGCATGTATAATATGTACATATAGGTTCCATTCTTTGGGTTTGGCTAAGCTCTTCTGAGCATAAGGCCTGGCATAGACAAAGTTGACTTGAAGTCACCTCTGTATTCCCCCAATTCCTGGGCTGCTGAAGGCTGGTTTCACCCCCATCATAACTTAAGGCAGTCTCAAGTAATATCTAATTTATGATTGCCTTCTATGGTCCTCCAAGGGGCCACTATTCTGGCCAAGGACTATGGAATGTAGTGGCACTCTGATCATGTCATCTTCTGTCAAATACAGCTACAACTCCAAGGTCAACAAGTAGGCTGGCTACATTGGTTCTGTGACACTTGAGGATTTCACTTCCACAAGGGGAATGGCCAAGCTAACTACTTAGACCTACTTTGTCTGCTTATATTTACATAAATTCTCTTCTTCAGCTGTTGACTGATGAGCTGCGGACAATCCTGAAATGTTCCATTTCTTTCCGCTATTCACAGAGCAGAATCTCCTTGGATTTCTGTTATCTGCAAAGGACCTTAATATCTTCAATGCCCTTTTTCGATTCTGTATGGTAGCTTCACATAAACAAACTTGTGATGTTTAGCACCTTTCTTATTATCTATATATTGTCTATATTTTTCCTGTTTGTTCTTAATATATTCACACATAGTTTCATCAGAAGGTTTGGTTGAAAAAAGAGAATGTGTAAGCCCTGGACAGGTAGTAAGTCATGTATTGGCCTTGTGGCCTTCTGACCATTCAAAGGGTGATATTCCTTTTGTTGAGTGTGGAATGGTCCTATAAGCAAACAGTGTTACACGTAAAGCTTCTTTCCATGGTCTTGCTTGCAAACTGGTAAAATGCAAGATTTTTTTCAGTAATCTGTTAATTCTCTCAACTGACCATAAGCCCTCATATGGCATAAAGAAACTGTGTTGTGCTTCATACCATTGCTACTGAAATAGCGTTGCATTTCAGCGGAGGTCAGTTGCATTCCATTGTCAGTTACCAATTCCCTGCAAAATCCTTCTCAGGCAAAGACTGATGACATGAACTTAATCACTATATGAGTGGCAACCTTTCCAGTGAATGAAACTTCTGACAACTTTGAATGATAGTCTACCATCACTAAGGCAAACCTTGGCATAGCAGGCTGATCTTCAAATGATTCCATTATGTCAAGAGACACCTTCTCCCATGGACAGTTGCGATAGTCAACTGGTGTGAGAGGGATGCAGAAGGCATTCTGTGACTTATCATTACTAGCACAAGCCATGCAATTCTTCATTATTTCCTCAACCTGCTTGTCCATCCCTGGCCTCCAGAAGTCTTGTCTCTGTCATCTATTGGTTAGACTCATCCTCAGATGTCCTTCATGCGCCAAGTGAATCAATCATTCTCTCAGAAGTGTAGGCACAACAAAAAAGTCAGTTCTCAAAATCCATTCATTTACAATGTATAGCTCACATGATATGTATCTATATGGTTGCAACTGTTCTGGTGTCATCTTGTAAGGCCGATCATTGACTATGTAAGTCTTTAGGTCCTGGAGTACCTTGTCTTCTCTCATGGCTGTTGCCCATTCAGATTGTGATAACTCCTTGAGTTATAGCAGAGATTTGTGCAATGAGGGTCTCTTCATCCTCTTTCACTATTGCACCCTCATGATAAGGTATCGGTAGGTGAGTTGGACAATCTACAGTGGTGTTTTGGTACCCGGAAGATACACTGTCTGGAAATCAAAGTCCCTTAGTTTAGTGGCCCATCTGGCAATTCTTGGAGTTGCTTGTCCAGAGCCCCATGTGGTAAATAAAGCTGAAAGAGGTCTGAGATTAGATTTTAAGATAAATCTCCTACCCTATAGGTAATTTCTGAAGCATCTTACAGCTGAGAAACATGCCAGTGCTTCTTTATCAATGACAAATGGATTTTTCTGGGCTCTGGATGTGAATACAATAGTGATTTCTGATCTATTTTTTAGCTGAGTCAAGACAGAACCAGGACTGTACTTATAAGCATCTGTTGTGACAATTGTTTTCATCTCAGAATCAAAAGGGTTTAGACCTAAAACACTGAAAATAGCTTGTTTGACCTTGTTCAACCTGTTCTTTCACCCTTCATCCTGTTCAAACCTCTTTTTTTTTTTTTTTTTAAAAAGGAGACGATGCAAAGAAACTAATTTCATAGCAAATTCTTGTACAAACTTTGAATAGGATTCAAAGAATCCCAAGAAGGACTGAATTTGTCCTTGTTGTCAGGCTCTGGTGCATCACAAATGGCTTTTATTAGATCTGGTTTTGTATGCCATTCTGAGAGATTGCATGTCTTAGATATATCACTTAGTATGGAATTGACATTTCTTCTTGCTGATGCTAAGTACATGTCAATGAAGTTTTCTAGAATTTTTTTTTAGTATGACAAGTTCAGATTCATCTTTGCCATACACTAGAATGTCATCTTGAAAGTAACTAACTCCCTTGTCTTGCCAAAGATCCTATGCATCATTATCTGGAATATGATTGCTGCAGAGGCTAATCCAAATGGCAATCATGTGCATTGGACCAAACCTTTTGGAGTGATGAAAGCTGTATACTTGCAGGATTCTTCCATTATGGGGAATATAGTGGTAAGTTTAGGATAAATCAAGGGTTATAAAGACTCTTGCCTCCTTCAAGGTAAGCAACTTTTCACTGATGCTGGTAAAGGATGACAATCCATAACAATTTGGTGTTTAAATCTTTCAAGTCCACACCATCTGGCTAGCACCATCAGGCCTCCTGGCAAGAATAATAGGAGAAACATATTCTGATGAATCAACCCATTTGATGATATCTGCTTTGTATAGTTTCAGAACACCCTCTTAAGTGGAGGTCTCAGTGAAATTGGTATGTTTCACACTTTATGCTGTACAGTCACTGCATTGTTTTTTAGCTGGATCCTGTGCTTGAACTTTTTTGCAACACCTGTGGTATCAATGAAAGCTTCTGGAAAGTCAGAGATAATTCTTGGTTGTAGCCTATCCTCAATTTGTATGACAGGTTCTGTACCATTTGGATCTAATATCATCTGAAAATCCCTTTGATGATTCCATCCTAAAATAGTAACTCCCTTTTGGGCTATATACATTTTCCCTTGATCATTATAGTCTTTGTACTTGAGGGTAGCTGCAAAATAGCTATTGAGGGGATGGGAGACCCACCAGTCTGGAGGATGCAACTCAAGTTGGAAGCTGGCAAATAGCACAGTGTAGAGTTGGTTGGGAATTATAGAGTAAGACAAATCAGAATACACTAAACATCTTCATCTCATGACTATTTACTCACCCTTGGCAGTGTGGTGATTTCCTGGCACATTCAAATCATCATCAGGATTCGGGTTTACCATCACCCTCATCTGTGAGAACTCCAGATACAACATTGATGGTGGACTTACAGACATAGCAAATATCCTTTTTTGTTCCATTTCTTGCATACTTTTATTTGGCGGGACACCCTTGAAAGTCTGCCTTGTGACCAGGGTCACCTCATTTGTAACATTGGTAGTAAGGTGGTGTGTGGGAGTGTAAAGTGTGTGGGAGCTTTGTGTGTGCGCATTCTTGTACTGGACTTCATTAACCTTTTCAGGCTGGAAGACATCTGGTGTAGTGGAAAGTGATTCAGCACAGTGGACGGCACTTTCCATTCTTTGGGAGGTTTCTATGGTTTTCTCCAAGGTAAGGCCTTTTAGCATAAGGAGTCATTCATGATTCTTGGAACTGCTCATCTTCATGACAGTTTGACTTCTAAACATTTCATCTGTAAAACTGGCAAATTCACAGGTTGACTAAGTAGTGGTCAATGCGTTTATGAGGCCTATGTACACAGAAATAGAACTTGAAGTGTTAGGCCACAACATTAAGTAGAGGATTAAAATGATCATCCAAGATTTGGAGAGCATCATACGGAGTCATATCTTTTGGTAAATTGGTAACAAGAGGGAGAAGCTTGAAGATTTGTTGCCCTTCAAGACCAAGGCAATGAAGCAGTAAGGCTTTCTGCTTTTCTACAGAGTTAATAGAGTAGTAAGTATATAGTAAAACTTCTATTGTTCCCCTGGGAGCGGATAATCTCCTGGATAGGCATGAAGAACAGTGGAGGTGGAACTTGCATCATTGTAATAAATGTGGAAGCAAGCTGAAGATGTCTGGTGAGCTTCTTGAACAATAAACGTGAGAAGAATCAGCTGGTAAGAAATGCTAGTCACCGAAAGGGTTAAGCGTTCTTGTAAAACTATGTTGGTGATGCAGCTGGAGCACTCAGAACTGCAGAGGAATGTGCTATCTGGGAAAAACGAGTACTATGAAAAAATATGCACTATATCTTTAAATTTCTCTTCTCCACAAGCTGCAATTGCAGGTGGCAGCAGGCTTTAGGCCTGTGGAGTTTCCCTGGGAATAGCAACAGCAGGCTACAGCAGCAGGAATCAGGAATAAGTTGGAAAAGTAGGATTTCCATTTCTCTGTGGTTCTTTTATGCTCATAGCTGGTTTGGTTCGTACCTGGACCTCTTTGAGGGAACTTGATAAAAACAAAGGTAAAATTTATTCCCCTCACTCTTTCACAGAGCTCACATTCTTCCTTTCCTTTTCCTTTCTATCTTCTCTCTCTACCCCTTTGCATCCTGGGAATTGTAGTTCCTGGAGTCAACACTACAGAAACCACCTAGGAACAAACTTACAAACTGGGTTATCTGTCTGCCACTAGCTAGATACAATTATCTATATTTATATATTTGTCTTAGTGTTTATGATGGAAATATGCCCCATGGATGGACTGAGTGGGATGTAATGCCTAGTAGTCCTGGATCTCAATAATAAGGATACTAAAGTCAAATAGGTCAGATGGGTCATGAGGTGGTGCTTAGTGGGTTAAACTTCATTGTCAGAATCCTGTGGTCCATAGGACTCATTAGGAACCCCTGGAATGCAGCAGAGGAAAAACTTGCTCCCTCCACTCTCTATGCTGCAGTTATTACCTCACCTTTGCTTCATTCCCTCTATGCAATCCTAGTGCCGAGACCCCTCCTCTTATTACCTCACCTGTTCAGCTCGGGGGTGGGGAAGAAGTGCTCCTAGAGGCAAGCATGAAAGGGGGTCAATTTTTATGAATTTGCTGAAATGACAGTTTTTAAAGCTGAAATCTAACAAGTTAGGTTAGCCAACTGGATAAATGTTATAGCCAACATAGACTGGAATCTAATAGGATAACCCCTTTTTATTGAGTTCAGAGAGCATTAGCTTACTAATTTTAATGCTGGGTTCTTTTCAGGTCAACTTTCAATTGAACACTATTTCTTAAATCAGGACTCTTGATTATTCTTAATCAATCAACAATTTATTAATTCACCCAGAACCATGTTAGTATATAATCAGCACTTTCCTGATCAAGTGTAGACATAACTAATGCTCTAGGTATCTACTGAACAAACCAATGCAGTTTTTCAAGCAACTATAAGTGATGAAAGTTAAGGTTCAGCAGATACAACAAGGAAATGCAAATCACTAAGATTTCTTATTACATTTATTTATAATCATCAGTTCATTAGTACCTAGCACATTTATCACTTTTCTAGCTTTTCTCGAATGCGGAAGGATGCCCATACCTTGAAGGCACCTTTGAATGTTTGGTCCCTCTGTTTGAATGGATTCGGCCCAAAGGGACATGTTGAGACTAACAAAAGCAATTGCTTGAAGTTATGGTTCAAATCTCTACTTGGCTAATTTGCTTGGACTTAAAATCTAAAATGTGGTTACTTTAGGACTCACTGCCATGTAGGCTTAGCAAGTTACTTAGAAAAAGAATAGAAAGGGACATAAAATCTATTACATGAAATCTTGCCACTTCTTATCCTCTTGACCCTGTGATGGGGGTAGAGTTGAACTCTTTATTTTAATAACTTTAAACTATTTTAATAACTGGTTTATACCTTTCAACATTCCTTCTTCCTTGTGCCTACAATTCCTATTGTGCCACAGTTATATACAATGAAAACCAACAAAATCCCTGATCATCTTCCAAATTTGATGGACATTATGTACAATCAAAGAATGTATGAAGAAACATTTAATGTTATTATAGGGTTTGCAACAGAACAAGAAACGCTATCCACATATAGAAAGATACAGATTTGGCAAGCAAATGTACAGTTTCTAATTTGGGGTGAAAGACTTATTGACAGGGCAAAACAAATTAGCCATGGTATAAGCTGATTTACAAGGCAAAATATGTATAGTTTATCATTTGTGATGAAAACATGTGGTTTTGATTTCTTGGGCAGTTTGTTCTATTTGATCTTCAATCTCACAGAAAGTTACTTCTACTTTGGTTAACTCACAGCTTCCCCACCCATCTCTTTATTCACTACAGTGTGCAATGGGCCATCTATCACAGGAAAGCAGGATGTTACACTGTTTGCTAACAGTTTGGAGGGGCTTTTTTAGCTAGGTTGGGAGAGAGAAAGAAGTTTAATCCATATGGAAATTAAGAGATTCTTGCCTAGGCAATTAATAATATTTTTATTTCATCATTTTAGCTACATTTCTTGGGGAGTAGTACTCCCGACCTTTGCTGATCTGACTGTCCTTAAACACCGCATCTCAGAAGACATGAACTACTTCCTGTTCAGGTGGGTCCTATCTGGGGATAAATGGAGGTGGGCCAGGAGGAATTAGTTATCAATCATTCAAAGCATATTTGCTTACACAGAAGCTCTGAAGACAGCTTTACAACCCAGTGCTATCCCAGAGCTGAACACTATGTAGGTTAGAGGAGGAAAGGAAACAGAAACCTAATCCAGCACCAACCCCCTAAACCAAAACCTACACCAAGAAACTACACAAAACCTTAATCCACCAGCACTAACCTAACTTCCACTCTTAGCACAAGCAGCCTCAAGTACCCTGCAACATTTGTTGGAGGCCCAGTACAATTTGAGTTGCTTGACCACTGTCCTACAGGCCTAGCATAGCTTCAGTTGCTTGCTTGGCTATTCTGACCCCTGTAGCATGACATCTTCTGGTTGGCAGAGATGAATAGGACTACTGAGTAACCTTATAGATGTCTCAGTTTCTGCATACCATGGCACATAACAAGACAACATACACAACACGTATGCTTGCAGCTGCACATAGATAATGGTGATGGGAACAACAAGTTATCCTTGAATCCTGGGGGTACACTTTTTCATTGCCAAGGGGGATACTTTTACACTGCCCCTTTATCACCAGATGTTGTTTTGTTGACCCCAATTATCATGGTGAGAATGGAATGTAGTTAAGGGTGAAAACCCAATGTAGGTAATTAGCATACATGATAAAGAGTAGAGAGGAAAATAGGTGAAAGCTGTTTATGGAAGGGTATAAGAAGTCACTACTTAGACAAAGGGGTGCGCTCCATCAACACCTGACTTCGTGGGAGGTGCTGCCGGTCACACCAGAGGATTCATTGACTCCCTGGTGGAGTCCATGAAGAAAGCCGTTCCTGTATACAGCCTTCTGAGTAACTGCTTAGCTCTCTAGGCTTAGTGAGTATGATATACTGTAGTTAATTTTAGACTTTGTATTTAACTAGTATATTTATAGAAAACCTTGCACATTAAACCTTATAGATCTGCAAATCGGGCGTACCGTGTCTCACTGGTATCTGCACTGATCACTAAGTGTCCAGTATCAGCATTATTTGGCTCACACCAGTGCATTTTAAAATGTCTCACTGCTTCTTCTGTTTCTCCAAATTCCAGAATATACTTTTCTATGAGTCGCAAGATGATTTTTCGCCCATTTCACAGCTTGTAGATAAATGACACAATAAAGAGGTTGCAAGCTTACTATACTAGAGCATAGCCCAGTGGCTGTGATACGGCTTGCAATTTCTTCTAATTAATAGGATTTTGAACACAAACTATTTGAAAATATAATCACAAATACATGGATATAAAATGCACATACTTTATTTTGAAATATCTTATTTTAATTTTAAGAGATATTATTGTATGTTCAGGAAAGAAAGAAAGAGTACCTCTCTCCCCAAAATTCTTCACATGCCATTACTGCCATGAGTAGTCTAGTGATCCCTACAAACCTCTTGCTTTGAGTAGTTGCTAGAAACTGAGTCCCCTGTATGTGTCTGGGATATTTCACACCTCTCCAGTAGGACAGTTCAACATTTTACTATGAAAATTAACCTCCTCTCTCTCAAACTGTGAATACCATCGCAGTAGGCTGCCTGGCATGAAATCCTCAGACACTCAGAGATTAAATAACTCCTCTATGGCAAATCACTGAGAGATATTAAAACCCTCCCCCCCCTTTTGCCAAGAAAAAATTCCTTCTCCTTTTGGGATCACAGGTTATTCCCTTCACCAGAAAACTCCATGAACTGGAAAATTAATACTTCTTTTTATATGGAAGTAATTACCTCAAATTACAGTACACGCTGTAGTAGAAGCAATTAAACAGTCAATATTTATTAATAATTACCACACAATTCTCACAGATAACTTCTATTCCAAGTGTAATGGTGAAGTGCAATAATGTCAAATTCTGATTAATTAATCACAACCACTATATTCACATTACAATGCAAACTTCTTAGATATCAAAACAGCACTATCTACATATATAAAATACATGCAAGCCAACCACATTCCCAGATAGCGATATCCTGCAGTTGACTCCACATAGGTGGAGGCCTGCAACTATGGCTTTCCATGCAGGCGCATTTGTCCACCTGCGTGGAGTCAGTTATGCTACCCTTGGTGGCCAGCCCTAAAAATAAAGTTGGTGATCTGAAGAGAGCATTACAATGCTCTTTACCTCAAGCACTAAAAGCATGTGAAATTGCTGCAATTATGTGTACACGTGTGTGTTTTTGGCAAATAATACATTTGTTTTGTTTTCCTATAATTTCATTTTTAAATAGATGCTTTGCCATGGAGACCCCACACAACAAATTTCATCCCAAAATATATTTGTACCTTGGCATATTACAAGTGGTCACTAAACGGCACCATTGCAGATAGTTTACAAATGTAACTGAAGGCAAAACAGGGAACATGCTCACACTTAGCTGTGGTGCAGTTCTTTTTGGATGCTGAGTGCTTTATCAGCAGTCTATACTAACTAAATCTTTCTCTGAATAAGAATAGTTGTCTTCAGTGTTGCTGCTGCCTTCACATTATATCCTTACAAACAAACAGTATATTTCTTGGTACATTACATATGCATACTAGTACTGAACACCATTAAAACATTAAAAATGTAGCATTTGCCAGCAGTTAGCACTCTACCATCTAGGGTGCTACAGTTTTTCCATAATCTTTAAACTGTGGTATCCAAGTTTTATCTGTTAGCAAATGTGGTTTTTTAAAATGACAGCCACTGCACATGCATATGTAAGATGCCCAATACATTTTTTAAAAATTGAATTTCATAATGGAAATGCTGGTACATTTTAACATGAACCAGAAGGCTCTAAAATATTGCCCTAAATTAAAAATGAACATGAAGTATGGCAAAGTCCAGATCCAAATACTATATCAGGTGCAGTTTAAGTATGACATTAAATATATGTAAGAAAAATCAGCAATGTACTTGGCCACAAACAGACCCTCTATGACCATAAAAAGAAATGTTCCTATACTGAGGCAGTGACTAACTGAGCTGTAAGAAGTGCAGCCCACATTACAGTGTATGAGCCTCATGCTTAGTAATTTGACATGTGTTCAGGTGTGTGATGGGGTGTGCTCCCCACATGGGCCCTGCAAGAGCTGAATTAGGCCAGGTGGGCCCAGTCAGCTAATTAGGCTGCAACCAGGGGAGCGTTAGGCTGGAGGCAGCTAATTAGAGAGAAGCTCACCTGCAAGGCACAGGCGGGGCTTCTACTGAAGACAAGAAATTGTAAGCAGAGGGGGCTGCAGGGAATGAAAGCTGCAGTCACTCCTGGAGAGACGTGTTTGAGGGGCTACAGAGACAAGTTGTCTGAAGTTACTCCTTGGGAGGAGAGAGTGAAGAGACTGGCAAAACCCAGGAGATATGGACGCAGCTCTGGGAAAGGCAGCAAGGAGTAGAGAACGGACCTGGGCTGCGGTGTAGAGAGTCCCTGAGCCAGAACCTGGAGCAGAGAGTGGGCCCTGCTTCCCCTGCAAGCCACACTGTGGGAGTGGCACTGTGAGGTGTGGAGTGGAAGACTACCTAAGACTCCTGGAGAAAAGGAACTTTTATATCTCCCCTCCCCTCCCCTCCCGCCAGGGGAAACCACAGTAGTGACCTAGGTAGAGGTTTGACTGACAGAGAGGACGCTGTGGCTCCAGAGAACGAGAGAGAAGCTGCAGAGGAAAAACTGACAGGGCCGTAGCCACTGGAAGGGGCGTCAACCTGACAGAGCTAATCCCCAGAAGTGGCGCTGGCCAGCTGTGAGTACAGTGACCAGTCACAAAGTGTGAACCCCCTTGAAGCCTCCTTTCTGACTGGCTAGTTTCAAGTTTCCTGAAGAGCATTAATCTTGTGAGTGTCTGTGGTGTTTGAACATGCAAGGATGTCCTAAAAATGTATGATAAACATTTCCCTTTAATATGAGGGTAGTACTTTTGCTCAGCCCATCTCATTTGTAATATTTATTGCATGTAAGTACAATGGATTGCAATTTCAAAGCATCCAAGCTCGCCCTGCCTTTAAAAAAACAAAAAAGGTGAATTCTTTGGGAATTTATGTTTGACACATAGTACATCTGTCCCTTACGCTTCTGATTTCATTCTAATCTCTAAATCTAGATCTAAGGCAGAAGGCGGCCTTGGATCAGTGGTTCTCAACCTGCGGACTGCTTGCAGCCCAATCAGCACACAGCTGTGGTTCATGTGACATCCTCAGGGCCATACAGGTAATATTGGATGAGGCCCACATAACATATTGTGGGCCTCTTATGTTTTCTCTAACCTTTCTTCTTCGTTTCTGCATGCCACGTGCCCAGACGTTTCTGCTCTTCCTAAGAGGTTTGGATTACAGTATTGTTTTCCAATGTCAAGATTTTGAAAATGTTTCCTCTTAAAAATTTTTGCAAACCAATAATCTGAAAAAAGTTCAGTTTGGATAAAACAAAACAAATTTCATTTTAATTTTGACTTTTGTTTTTGTACTATAATTTGCTTAAACTTCAAAATGAAAAAAGTTGTTTCAAACTGTAAAAAAAAAAAAAAAAAAAAAAAAAAAAAAAAATTATTTAAAAATGCAAAAATGGATGGGACATTTTAAAAACTTCAAAATTCCACACACACCCACTCCCCACTCTGAGCATCAGAACCAGGTGGTAGAGACAGAGACAGTGCTCAGAGGCCAAAGCCAAGAGTCAGTCCAGAGGTCAGAAACTGGATGCTAGAGTTGAGAGTCAAAGTCAGAGACCAAACACCAGAGCCAAGGGTCAGACTTGGAATCACCTGGAGCAAGCAGGATAACAGACAAGGTAGGATCTCAGGCAGGGAGAGAGCTGGATGCAAGGGGTTGGGAATTTCCCTGAGACCTCTTCCAATCGATTCCCCAAGAACTCAATTGCACTCCAGTCTCGTCACTCAGGTTCCTTTATTTGGCATACAGCAAAGCTATGCTGAGTTGCTCAGACTCATGCGTAGGGAGTGGGTACAGGGCTTTCCAGGCTTATCTAAACCATTTACAATGGACAAGATAACAATGGGTATCTGGATGTTCCCCCTTATTTTAGCTAGTACAGACCTATTTCCAGCCTGTTGGTCCATTTACCTCCCTAATCCTGTGGCCCAAGAAATGAGGCCTCAACCATGTCCAATTACTCATGTCAAGCTTGGTCCACATTTTACTGCTTTTGTGGGGTTTTTTAGTATTCTTTTCCTTTGCTTTATATCTCTGTCTTTCTGTGCTCTCTTTTTTAAGTTCACTACCCACCAACATATTCCAAAGACCACAGTCATTGTAATCATTTGAGCTACCATTAATTCTAGGCTCAAAGGATGAACCAGAGAGTGCAAGCGTGCCTCCTCTGGTAGAGCCCAGTAGGGTGCAACTTCATATTATAAGCTTGCTTCGCTTTTAGAGCATGCTTCTTGCTTTTATTACCTTATAAAAAACTGGTACAAAATATATTTATCAGCACAGGATATTTAGGTGTGAAACAGAACATAGGCCATTAAAAATAACATTCCTTGGGTCCATATCAGCAGTGGGTCCATATAAGTCCTCGTCTGCCACCACACAATGTTTACCATCAGCACAGGCAGTTTTTACTTTACCAACATCCTAGAGTCTCAATCATGCCATGCAATTTGGACACTGTTTCCCCAGAGTGAACCCACATGCTAGAAATGGTCTGTAAGCATCCCCCAGCTGCAAAGAGGTCTGTTGCATTGTGGCATACCGAAGAGGTGGGCATAGGGGAGCCAGGCCCCAGGGCACTGGCCTGCGGCGGGGAGGGGGTGCCAGGCCAGCCCTTCATGACGCACAGAGGGTGGAGGGCGCAGGAGGCTCTGAGGGGCAAAGAGCCTCCTGCACCCCAGCCCTCTGCCCATCTTGAAGGGCTGGCCCAGAGTGCACTTACCCACTGCTCCAGCCCCGCAGCCCAGCACCGGCTCAGATGGGGCGGCTCAGCCCCTGGCCTGGGGGGCGGGGGCCAGTCAGGCCCTTCACCACACAAGGGGGTGGGTGAGCAGGAGCGGAAGCAATCACCCATCAGCCTCCATCCCTCCGCCTTCCACCCATCATGAGGGACCGAACTGGTGCCCCCGCCACCGTGAGGCCACCCCATCTGAGCCAGCACCACGTTGCCTGGCTGTAGCAGCGGGTGAGTGCGGGGGGGGGGGGGAGAAAGAGGGTGCGCCAGGCCAGCTCTTCACAACAGGTGGGGGCGGAGGGCGCAGGAGGTTCTGAGGGGTGCCCCTCAGTGCCTCCCTCCTCCACACATCATGAAGGGCTGGCCCAATCCCCCTCCCCAGGCCAGGGGGTGAGGCTGCCCATCTGAGCGGGTGCCAGGTAAGCGCAGGGAGTGGGGGGCGGCAGAGCCTAGCCTGCATTTGTGCCCTCCATGCCTTACGCCCCCCTGCAGGTACAGACTCCACCCCTCCCCCGGGGTAGCTGTGGGGCAGTGCTGGGACCCCTCCTGCCCTATGCAGGGGGGGGGGAGGTGAGCATGAGGTAGGGGTGTGCAAATGTAGGTTTGGCCCTGTGTTGCTAGAGACCCTCCGTATGCCACTGGTCTTGCAACAGTATTTGAGGAGGAAAAATGAACTTTTCACACCGTATGGGTTGAAGTAGTTTCACATTTAACTTCACTGTATGGGACCCTTGTTAAATGTTCTTACCCAGCACCAACTAGTATCACCTTTCTTGCACCAAATGTTTAATTTCTCAGTGGCAATACAAGAGGGCAAGTTTTCTTGCTCCATATTACTTAAGGCCACTTTTTCTTTGTATATCATGTATCCCCCCACATAATACATATTAGAATACATTGACTTAATTTTATACTTTTTAAAAAAGCAATTACAACATTATTATATAGAGTTAAAGCTTTATTAATGAGTTCTTGGTTTTGCTCATTCAATAGAGGCAGTACTTTTGCTGCTATTTTGTTAAAATAGTTGATCATGTTTCCACAGCATCTTTGTCAGCAAAATACTAATTTTAAACAGTTCTGTTCCTGTGCCAATCCCTTGAAGGTTCTTCCAGGGTAGTTGCGCCCACACCCCCCGCCCTGGCAGTCTTATGCATTCTAAAGTATACATTTTTGTTCAGAAAGTCCTTTCAATAGATCTTAAACCATATTCCACCACCTTTTAGTGGGCACAGTCCTTCTGGTAACTGCAGTTTGGTAAAATTCAGTAACAGTGACATGCAAACAAACAGCATCTTTTCACAATATTCCTTAACCCTAAACTATCTGGACTTGATACCAGACTAGGACATTTTAATCTCTTTATTTATTTATTTAGAAAACTCCATGTCATTTGTTTTTACTCCCTTACTAACATTTTATGCCACCATTAAATAGAATTTCTCAGATTTCTCCCAAGAAATGAGGCCTTGCCCATGTCCAAGTACTGATGTCAAGCCAGGCCTACACAAGGCAGGGATAGCAGGACATGGGAGTAGCCCCAGTGATGGACATGAGCACTGAGCACACAGCAAGCTGCTCCTGCTGATTTAAGAGCTGGTCTGCTGCCTCTTCCAGCAATCAGGTGGTGTCGCCAATCAGGCAGTCTGCTGCAGATCAGCTGTGCTTGTTAGTGTGTCTGGGGACTAGCTCTGCTGCTGGCCCTGATTCCTGATACTTGGTTTCAATGTACCTGCATTCTCCAATGAAAAAACATTTAGTGGAAAGATTACTAACCTCCACTAGTCTGGTTTATGCTCAAAGGGCTGATTTTGCCACTGCTAATTGTCCAATCATGAAAGAGCAACACAAGGCTTCCCTTAGTCCAGAAATCAAACTTCATGTCTCTCTCGGCAGAACCTAGTGGTTTATCTAGGCCATCAAGTCAGTCACGAAAGCATGCAAGTTAAATGGAAGCATTACACTGAAAAGAATCCTTATTCAAGCCATGATACTATAAGCAACTGTTCTGGAAAAAAGGTTCATGGTAATTTTTTTGATTATGATTAATGAATGTCTTAATTTTTGGATATTCGACAAATCTTCATTCAGTACACGGGTCACCAGCAGTTCTGAGTGGTGGTTCTGTGGTTGCACAAATATTCATATACAGCAAATGAACCAGAAAAATTAAACCTGCCCAAGACTCTAAAAGCTCCCAAACAGACATGCAGTTTTAATATGAGCAACTATAAGATTTATTTTTTTCAGATCAAATACACAAAGTTCTGAATGTAATTCTGTTAAGCAGTTTTACATCTTGCCACTAGGATTTTTTTCCCCGTCTGTGTTAAGCTTTAATATCCTTTCAAATGCATTAACGTGTCCCTGGAACAGACACTTAGACTCCTACATGCTTTGAATATTTACATCTTAAAAACAGCTTTCGATCCTCACTAAGGCTTTATATGCTACCTTTCTGGCATTAAAGCTTGTAAAACAGTGAGGGAAATGGCTCTTTGACTACAAAAAAACAAAACAAAAAAAAAATCATACAGGAATCAGAAACTTGGTTTAGGTCACCCTGCAGCCAGATAAAAAATAGTGGAATTGTGCAAACCCTTTTCTTGGATTCATGAAAATATTTTCGTCGTATTCAATCCTCATGGGTTCACACTTTGAGTTTGCCTTAGCATTTCAGGTTTGAACAAATCCCATATTTCAAAGTGAATCAGAAGCAAAATCAGTGAGTTTCATTTGTTTTCTTGTCATCGTCACCGGTCCCTCGAGTCGAGGATGATGTCAGTCAAGCTTGGTGGGTCTTCAGATGACTAAGGAGCCCGATTTTGGATGCACATATTCTTCGGCAATGGGGGCATGTTGTTGCGCAGGGAAGTGGAATTCACAGCCCTGGGTTAGTATCCTTCTCCTTCCTCCACCGCTGCCATTCTGTCAAGTTGCTGGGCCTCGAAATGGCACCCGCCTTGATGAATTAGGTGGTGCCACACTGAGAGGTCAGCAACTTGCTCCTCCCAGTTGTTCATGTCTGTGCCTCCATGCTTGAGGCCTTAAGCATGCCTTTATACTATTTCCTTTGGCTGCCATTTGAGCATTGGCCCACACAGAGCTGGGAGAAAAGAACCTGGCAAGGGAGGTGGTTCTCAGGCATCTGGGTGCAATGGCCCGTCCATCGGAGTTGATTCCTCAAGAGCAAGGCTTCAATGCTGGTGGACACAGCTTCATGGAGGATGTATGCACTAGTCCGGTGGTCCTCCCATTTCATTCCCAAGATCTGATGCAGACATCGCTGGTGGAAGCTTTCAAGGGTCTTGATGTGGCGTTAGTAGACAATCCAGTTTTCGCTGCAGTAGGAGGGTGGTCAGCATGATGGCCTTATAAACCAGGAACTTCGTCAACTTCTGAAGGTCTCTGTTTTCGAAGGCGCGTTATCACCGCTTGAAGGCGGTACTGGCACAGTTGATCTGGTGCTGGACTTCTTCATCGATGGTAGCCCTTTGGGAGAGATGGCTTCTGAGATACAAGAAGTGCTCATGTGCTCCAGGGCCTCCCCATTTACGTAGATGGCATGAGGGATGTTCAGCTGGCCAGGCGGAGGTTGGTGGAGGACCTTCATCTTGCGACATTCAAGGACAGGCCAAGACTCTTATATGAAGCTTTGAAGAGATCTAGCATCACTTGCACGTCCTGTGCAGAATGAGCCATTACATACCAGTCGTCCACAAACTGAAAGTCGTGGATGTCCTTGGTGGTGAGTTTAATTTTGGCCCAGAAGCAACCAAGATTGTAGAGCTTCCTGTCCAGTTGATATTGGATACTGACGCCAGTGGTAAGTCATCTCGGTTAAGATAGATGACGATAGTTAGATAGATAGTAAAAGTGTCAGCGATCACACAATCTTGTTTGACTGCGGTCAGATGCAGAAGGCATCAGTTTCAGATCTTCCACTCAGGACAGTGGCGGTCATGTCATCGTGCAGGAATCTCAACATGGTAACAAACTTCAGCAGGCAACCCAGGCGTTGGAGGACAATCCACAGCGCTTCACAATTTAAGGAATTGAACACCTTGGTCAGGTCAATGAAGGTGAAGAACAGTTCTTGATTTTGCTCCCAACATTTTT
The DNA here is from genome assembly GCF_026122565.2 of Emydura macquarii macquarii. Taxonomy (NCBI): domain Eukaryota; kingdom Metazoa; phylum Chordata; order Testudines; family Chelidae; genus Emydura; species Emydura macquarii. The sequence goes on from NW_027133156.1 coordinate 1,510,995, forward strand.
CTTGGATCTACCTGACAGAGACCATATTCGCAGTCCTCCAAGACGGTGGGAAGCCAGACTGGGTTTCTGGGAGGATTTCCTCAGTGATGGGACACAGACGGTTCAGGAGGATATGGGCCAGGATCTTACTCATGATGGACAGGAGGGAAATCCCCCTATAGTTCCCACAGCCAGATTTGTCCCCCTTTTTGTAGATGGTCACATTCTTGAGATCACCAGGGATGTCCTCTTCATCCCAAAGGCAGAGGATAAGCTGATGGAGTCGTGAAATGAGCTGGAAGCCGCCGGCATGGTAGACTTCTGTATACCATCTGGTCCACAGGCTTTGTTGATTTTCATTTGTTTAATGGCCCAGTTCAGCTCTCCGATGGTTGGTGGATCGCCAACAGAATCCTCCACAGGGCATTGTAGGACAGTTTGGAGGGCCTCCTCCGATACGGTCGACTTGCAGTTGAGGAGGAGTTCGAAGTGCTCCTTCCAACACTGACAGATGTTGGTGGCGTCCTTAAGGAACCAGGAGCCATCCTGTGATCGGAGGGTTTTTTATCCAATGGAGTGGGGTCTGTAGGTTGTCTTGGTAGCCTAAAAGAAGTTATGCATGTCTTTCTGATCAGCGTAGCCCTGGATCTCACTCGCCTTCTCCTCCCACCAGTTGTTCTTCATGCCGCAGATGCGTTGCTGGACCTCAGCCTTCATCTGGTGGTATACTGCTTTCTCCAGGTTCATGGATGGCTTTGCCAGGCAATGAAGGCTGCTCACTTCCACTCAAGAAGATCATGGATCTGAGTGTCATTGGCATTGAACCAGTCCTGGTCCCATCACGATGCAAACCCAATAGTCTGGGTGCAGGCATCTTGGACAGCAGACATGAGTTGTTCCCAGGGTGCCTGGATGAAGGTGGCATCAGTGGTAAGGACTTGCTTCAGTGCACTGTGCAACTGGGCCTGGAACTCCTCCCGCTGCAACGTTCAGCCATCTTCGGGCAGCCTTCTGGGTCTTGGTGCCAGGCAGATGTTCATCACCGAGCACACAAATCATGGTCTGTCCAGTAGTCTTCAGATCCCTTCATGGCCCTCGTCACAAACACATCCCTCAGGTCTCTGTCTTGGATGATGATGTAGTTCAGGAGGTGCCAATGCTCCACGTGGAGGCATCTGAGTCGGTTTTGAACCAGTCTTTCTGGCGGAAGACCGTGTTTGTCACAATCAGGCCGTATTGGGCACACATGGTCAGGAACAGGATACTGTTGGCATTCACCTTCCCCACACCATTTTTACCAATAACTCTGCTCCAGATTTTGTAGTCATGTCCAACTTGGGCATTGAGGTCACCCAGGAGAATGACCTTGTCATCTCTGGGGATGGAGGCAAGGATGTTGTCGAGATCAGAGTAGAACTTTTCCTTGACTACATTTCCTTGATGACAGTGGCGCGTTGGTTTCAGCTGAGCTGCAAGTGGAGGGTCATCAGCCTTTCATTGACACCTGAGGGGAGTTTGGGAAGCATGTCAGTGACCTTGTTCCTGAAGGCAAAGCTGACTCCACGGATGCAGGGATCGCGGTCTGATTTCTCTTTCCAGAAGAGTGTACCCTCCGCTGATCTCCCTCAGCTGTCCCTCCCCAGAGGGATGGGTTTCGCTGAGAGCAGCAATGTCAGTGTTGTGCCTCACTAACTCCTGGGCCATGATAGCAGTTGGTCTTTCTGGGCAATCGCTCTTTGAGTTGTCAATGAGCGTTCTCACTTTCCAAGTTCCGAAGTTTAACTTTTTCTTGTTAACATTTCTTGCTGGAGTGATGATTCCGTTGGGTGCGGTTTCCCAGCCAGGAGAAATGGAACAGCCTATTTTTGGGACACCTTTTCTAGCCCCCTCCCCATGCAGGGTGAGCAGAGGGTGTCCTGAAGAGGGCTGCTCAGTCGCAGATGCAGCTGCCGAAGGACACCCGTGCCGACACAGATGCCTGACGACCATCACACATCTGCTGCTTGTGTGCAGTTTTTTGGCTGAGGGCCTCCAGGTATCACAGCCCTGTCCCCATTGCCAATCCTCCATCGCCACAGGACTTTTGGACCTGACAGAAGTCTGCGCTTGGCGTGCTTAACGTGGGGACTCCAATGTGCAATCAGATCCACATGATCTTGGTGGTTGGTAAACGGGTTCAGTGGCATGGCGAACCATGACAATTGAGGCCACTTCCCTGTTGCAGTTTCTTCTTCAGCCTTTGGGGCCACAGCCTTCCTCCTTCCGCCATTGAGGATTTCTTAGATCATTCTTTGTCTGGAACCTTCCCCTGGACCTTACTGCCATGGTTGGCCCTACCAGGAGCATAAGCTCCAGATGGCATCACTCTCGGGGTCATTGGGATACACAAGCCTCTCCACCACAGGAAGGTGACGATCCACGGAGATCGTGTTTTCCTGTGCAAGCCTTGTGAAACCACGTACATGTAATGATTAATGCAAAGCAATCAAATGGCCCACATTCACAGAAGTGGGACAAGGCTCATGCAAGAAATTAGGACTCTTAGCAACACCGTTAATATATAAAGTCTGAGTTGCAAATCTGAAACTGCACCCATAACCAAACATGCTTCACTTTGCTTCTAATTTCATTACAAACAAACATTTTGAACAGCTCTACTGAAGCCTCCTACGGATTGCCTTTCTCCACCCTTATAAGCACTCAGAATAATTCATCAGGATTGAGTCTTCTTACAAAACACAAGTTATTTTTTGAAAATCAATTAATCTGAAATCTGGATTAATGATGCATTTCTCTTGAATTTCAGGTAAGTAACTGAGTTGGAGAGCAATCTGGATGTTCCTCAATCAGAATTACTGTATGCCTTCAGTAGACACATGTTACTCATGCTCATCAAGATGAATAGCATTGTGTGCATTTATATACACCATTTCTGTACCACCTCGATCATTCTGTTCCATTACCACATAAGTACTAAATTAATACAGTCTTTTCATGGTATTTAGTTGCATTTTCCAAAGGCAGTCCCTTCCTCCTATCAGCACTATATGCCTTTTATACTTTATTATTAAGGCCCTGCTTAACTTGCGATATTGTGGAAATTGCGGATTGCACAATATTAGGCTTCCATGACAATTTTGACAGCAGGAGCCCTGCCATGAACAGGGTTGACAGAGGAGCTCTGGCCACCCCAGAGATGATAGCAGGAGTCCTCGCTCTTAGTCCCAGGCAGCTGACAGCGGAAAATCGCAGAAAAGTAAAAAATGGACTTCATTATCACAAAAGGTCTATTACTTTCTGCCATTTTCCAAGGCTTGTCTGCAACTCAGCCTCAATTTTTTGACAATCATCAGACAATTCAAGTAGGGCCTTATTTATTATACCTATTGACACTTGTGTATTAAAAATAAATATCTGAACAGCTCAGCTAATGAAAACAGAGTTCTTGGCAATATATTTCTGACAATAAGCATGGCTCTATAGCAGTGGATCTGAGAAGCCCATGAAGGTATTTCCAAGCATCACAGAGCATAGTCAGGCTCTGGGTTCTAGGAGATCAGGGCTGGTGGTTGCAGTGGTGGTAGAGAACAGGTACCAAGGGTCAAAGCCAGACTGTCAGGACTGGGCTGAGGCTAGTGCTGAAACCAAGGTCCAAGAACAGGCTGTAGGATCAGAATAATAGTCAAAGTCCAGATGCAGACCAAAGGTCAAAGCTGGGCTGGAGTGAGTCCAAGAGCTTGACTTTCAGGAGGCGGGTGCAGGGCTGGGTCAGGAATAGGGCTGAAGCAAGGTGAGAGTAAGGTATGGACAAGCCTGAAACGGAACAAGGCTTGGGTAAGGCTGGGGCAGAATAGGATCTGCCCCAGGGGCAGAATAGGATCTGCCCCAGGGGCAGGAAGTCTGTAGGGCAGTCATAGGGTCAGGGGACAGGACATTGGCATTCTTTTTATCAAACACGTCCGCAAGGTCACTATACTTGTCCAGAATTAAGGAACCAGTATCTTGATCAAATACAGGCAGGAGCTGAAGAAAAACAGTGAAACGAGAAGGAATCCCATTCAATTACATCCCATGAAGGCAGACAACTAAATATTGACAGATTTTATAAGTGCTTGTATACAAATGCAATGAAGTCTACATACTAAGATGGGTGAACTTAAGTGCCTTATATTAAATGAGGATATTGATGTAATAGGCACAATGGAAACTTGGCAGAACAATGATAATCAATGGAACACAGTAATCGCAGGGTACAAAATATAAGGAGATGACAGACTAGGTCACACTGGTTGGGGAGTGGCACTATATGTGAAAGAAAGCATAAGGTCAAAATAAAATTCTTAAATGAATCAAACAGTACCAAAGCATGTCTCTGGGTAGAAATTCTATGCTCAAATAGTATAGTAATAGAAATATACTACCAACCACCTGACCAGGATGCTGATAGTAACTGTAAAATGTTCAGGGAGACTAAAGATGCTACCAAACAAAATAAAGAAAGCCCAGTAATAATGGAAAATTCCAACTATCCCTTTATTGATCTGGAACATACCACCTCAGGATAGGATGCAGAGATCAAATTTCTAGACACCATTAATGACTGCTTCTTGGAGCAGCTTGTCCTGGAATCCACAAGGGGAGAGTTAGTCCTAAGTGGCACATAGGATTTGCTCCAAGAGGTGAATATAGCTGAACCACTTGAAAATAGTGACCAGAATGTAATTAAATTTAACATCCTTATTGGGGGGAAATACCAAAGAAACATACCACAGTAGCATTTCACTTCAAAAAGGGGAACTACACAAATGAGGAAGCTAGTTAAATAGAAATTAAAAGGAACAGTAGCATGAGTGAAATGCCTGCAAGCTGCATGGAAACTTCAAAAATACCATAATATAGGCTCAAATTATATGTATTTGCCAATTTTAAAAAAAAAACATTAAAAGGGCCAAAATATTGCCACCATGGCTAAGCCACTGAGTAAAAGAGGTGGTTAGAGACAAAAATCATTTAGAAATTGGAAGTTAAATTCTTCTGAGGAAAATAGAAAGGAGCATAAACTCTGGCAAGCCACGTATAAAAGTATAATTAGGCAGACCAAAAAGAATTTGAAGAGCCACTAGCAAAAGTCACAAACTAACTGCAGATTTTCTTAAAAAGAAACAGGAAGCCTGCCAAACAATCCATGGGGCCACTGGGTGATCTAGGTGCTACAGGAGCACTCAAGGAAGTAAAGGCCATTGCAGAGAAGCTAAATGAATTCTTTGCATCAGTCTTCACTGCAAAGGATGTGAGAGAGAGTCCTACACCTCAGTCATTCTTTTTAGGTAACAAATCTGAGGAACGGTCCCAGACTGAGGTGTCAATAGAGAAGATTTTGGAACAAATTGATAAAGTGAACAGTAATAAGTCACCAAGACCAGATGGTATTCACCCAAGAATTCTGAAGGAACTCAAATATGAAATTGCAGAACTATTAACTGGTATGTAATCTATCGCTTAAATTGGCCTCTGTAACAGATAGCTAATGTATTGCTGATTTTTTAAAAAGGCTCCAAAGGTGCCCCTTGCAATTACAGGCTGGTATACCTAATTTTAGCACCAGGAAAATTGGTTTTAACTACAGTATAGAACAAAATTGTCAGACATATAAACAAACACAATATGTTTGTGTAACGGGGTCAGCATCCACCTCTCAGGAGTACCCCCTTCTAGTTTGGTGTGATCCTGCAATTTCTTAGTTTGGAATGTGGTAGTACTCACCTCTCATGGGTGCCCTCCTGGCCGATGGTTTATTTGGCAGGTTTTCAGTGATTCAGCCCTCTGGTAAAGTCTCACACATTGTCTGTAGGTGGAACAAACACACACCTTCAAGGGTTTACCTTCTTTACCTTCTGCCAAGGCTTCCTCCCTGGAGATGCTGCCTTCCATAACACACTAACAGGGCCCCATCATAGTACCCCTAGTTGGCAATGTCCTTTTCAGCAGCCCTCCCTGGGCTCAGCCTTTAACCAGTCCAGCAGGGCCAATCATGGTACCCTTACTTGATCTGAGTAGGTTCTAGGCTCAGTCCTTGGTTGGTCCCTGCAGACAGCCAAGAGCTCCATCTTAGTTCCCCTGTTCTTTGGGGGGCTTAGTCCTGCCCACACTGGGCTCAATCCTGCCTGCACTGATCTGTTTGCAGTCCTGCTGCTCTTCTAGCCAGCCAGGAATCTGGTTCTCCCTCTTCCACCTTCAGGCAACAACTGACTGCTCTGCCTCTGCTGCTTCTTTTTATATGGCCCTTCTGGCCCCTCATTGGCCACTCCAGCAGCCCCTCTGATTGGCTGCTTTCTTTACAGCCCCTCTAGGCTGCCAGGAGGACTTCTATGCTCTACTCTCTTCTGGGATGAGGTGGGCAGGATCGTGATGCCTCCAACAGGGGGCCTCCAGACTTAGTCCACCCTATCACAGTTGGGAAAGAATCAGCACAGCTTTTGTAAAGGAAAATCATGCTTCACCATTGTTACCAGATTTGCCCATCACCATGGGGTATGCTCATTTATTAGGGTTACCTTCCTGGAAGGGGGGTGTGATTCTAGGGGTGTGATTCTACTAATGTACTGTTTGTGTTACTTGTGTGTTCATATGGCTACAAGTCCCCTCCCAATGGAGCTATCCTGCTGGACCTGAGGTTTTCAGGGCTGGGTTCCTTCAGCACCAGATTCAAATAACCCCCACAGATACACACACGCATTCCAGATTAACCAAGTGCGTCTGAGTGGTCCGGGCTATCAGCACTCTTAGCTGATCCCTTATGTGTCCCTGAACTCAGCAGGCTGGGTGACACCACACTTTCAGCGGCCACCCTTATATGCCCCCTGGCAACGCACCAGAATAGAGCACACTTCTTGAGCAGGCTGGGTCCAAACAGCACTTTCAGCCACCACCCTTATTTGCCCCTGGACTCCGTAGGCTAGGCAGAGTAGCACTTCTCAGCTGTCCCCTTCATATACGCCTTTACACCACAATTGTTCTAGCAGTAACCCCCTTGATGAGCAAACCCCATAGGATTTTTGGGCACTCCAGGGATATTTGGCTTAGGTAAAGAAGCGTGGCTTCAGGGTAATATAAGGAAGCCAAGAACACAAAGGAATAAAATAAAGTTTGGAGAGATAGAGAGAGAAAGTGACAACCAGCTTGGTTATAACAGTTATTTTATTGCTAGGTATATAAAACTTATGATACTAATAGTAATACCATACAAGGAGAGAAAAACAATACTACACAATTACAGTTGGGGTATTGGAGAAAGCTATCCCAGGTTTGATTACAAAAGTAGAAAGTTATACCTGGACTGAGAGAGAGAGAGTGTTGGGGGAAGGGGAAATGGGGGCAGGTCTTACCACTCCATGCACCTCAGAGGTTCCCAGGAGACAGTCTGGTCAGTTTAGGGTCTGGAGCGCTTTAAGACAGGCAGAGCCCCCAACACGATCAGTCAATGAGAGGGGAAGTTCCAGTGGGACTGATGCAGCATTTTGGATCCAAGCATCAGAACAGAGGTTTGAACTTTGGTAGGGTTTTTTGTAGACACCAGGTTTGTTTAATGGATAAACAATGTCTGGACAAAAGAAGCTGATCATTCTTGGCTATGGGCAGTTTTCCTTGAGAGAGAGCTCACAATGCAACCAGGATTCAGTGTTTTACATATCAATAACTAGAATGGTCTGATAACTGCAGAGCTGGATGTGTACAGGTGTGAGTTCATTTACATCAAGAGCAGAAATTTTCCATCATGCAGTGCGTCCCTGCTTTGGCAATCCCAGAGTTCAGTGCGGTCCCTGCTTTACCAATCCCAGAGTTCAGTGCGTGTTCCATCTTCGATGTAGATGAGGCTTCTGTTTTCCATTCGATGTGCTAATTGAGATGCCTCCTTTTTACATCTTTGATGTAGATGAGGCATGGGAAGTTGTATCACCCTTGATGGGAGGGTTTTAGTTGTGTCCATTGCCTTTTCATATTGAGATGCCTTTGGTTTCTGGTTCAAGCAGGGGCTGTGGGGGGGGGTATTCAGGTGAGCCAGAGAGAGTTGAGGTTTTGTGCCCTGGTTCCCCAAGAACACAGAGCTGCCAGGTAACATCATCTATTAGAATACTCTGAGGAGGACAACAAATATTCGCATAAGGATTTAGTGTACTTGGACATTTTCTGAAAGCCTTTGATAAGGTCCTACAGCAAAGGCTCTTAAGCAAAGTAGGCAGTCATAGGATATGAGGGAAGGTCCTCTCATGCTTCAGTAACTGGTTAAAAGATAGGAAACAAAGGGTAGGACTAAATGGTCAGTTTTCGCAGTGGAGAGAGAGAAATAGCTGTGTGCCCCAAGGATCTGTCCTAGGACCTGTGCTGTTCAACATATTCATAAATGATCTGGGAAAAGTGGTAAACAGTGAGGTGGCAAAGATTGCAGACAATATAAAATTACTCAAGATAGTGAAGTCCAAAGTTAACTGTGAAGAGTTACAAAGGGATCTCACAAAAGAGGATGACTGGGCAACAGAATGGCAGATGAAATTCAATGTTGATAAATGAAAATAATGCAAATTGGAAAACAATTTCAACTATATACACCAAGTGATGGAGTTTAAATTAGCTGTTACCACTCAAGAATGAGATCTTGGAGTCATCGTGGATAGTTCTCTGAAAACATCTGCTCAAGGTGTAGCAGCAGTCAAAAAAAAAAAAAAAAAGAAAAGAAAAAAGAAATAGAATGATAGGATCCATTAGGAAAAGGATGGACAATAAAATATTAAATATCATAATGCTATTATATAAATCAATGGTACTCCCACACTTTGAAGACTGTGTGCAGTTTTGGTTGGCCCATGTCAAAAAAGATATATTAGAATTGGAAAAAATACAGAGAAGGGCAACAAAAATGATTAGGTGTATGGAACAGCTTCAATCATTCTGAAGCATCTGGCACCAGCCTCTGTTAGAAGACAGGATGCTGGGCTAAATGGAACATTGGTCTAACCCAATTTGTTATGTTCTTATCTCACAATGCTGATGAAGTACCAAGAACAGAGGATGCTTTCCCAGGGGACGGTTCTGTCTTCCCTACACTGGATCTTACTAGGCAGCAGTCAGCAGAACCCAGAGTCAAACTATACCTCTCACACCCCCCAGGAAATGCTTGGGTTGTAGAGGGAAAACCAGGGGAAGCCCAATATGACCCAAAAGTGTGGCAAAAAGATCAGATCAAACTGGTAATCTCCTAGTGGTCCCAGATCTCAACCTGGAAAGGTGCTGTCTCTTAAGAAATGGGCCCAGAGGACAACAACATACTGCTGTAAATAGTCTCCATCTACTCTAGGACAAGGTTCCTCCAGATGAGCAAGTTGTTGGTTTGGGCTAAGACCAAGTGCATAAAGATACTGGGTGCCCCAGAGTCTATCAGTGTGAGTGGGGTGCAGCTTACTTTGAGTGTGTCTGAGTCCCAAAGCTGAAGAGGGATCTGTTGGTGTGGTTGGTGGGGGTCCATGGGTCAGGGGCACCAGTAGGCAGCACAAGGGATCCATGTGGGGAATTAGAATCATAGAATATTAGAGTTGGAGGGGACCTCAGAGGTCATCTAGTCCAAACCCCTGCTCAAAGCAGGACTAACTTCAGCTATATCATCCCAGCCAGGGCTTTGTCGAGCATCAGCTTAAAAACATCTAAGGATGGAGATTCCACCACCTCCCTAGGTAACCTATTCCAGTGCTTCACCACCCTCCTAATGAAAAACTTTTTCCTAATATCCAACCTAGACCTCCCCAACTGTAACTTGAGACCGTTGCTCCTTGTTCTGTCATCTGTCACCACCGAGAACAGCCTAGCTCCATCCTCCCTGGAACCCCCTTTCAGATAGTTAAAGGCTGCTATCAAATCCCCCTCATTCTTCTCTTTTGCAAACTAAACAAGCCCAGTTTCCTTAGCCTCTCCTCATAAGTCCTGTGCTCCAGCCCCCTAATCATTTTGGTTGCCCTCCGCTGTACTCTCTCCAACTTGTCTACATCCTTTTTGTAGTGGGGGGCCCAAAACTGGACACAATACTCTAAATGCGGCCTTACCAATGCCGAATAGAGGGGAATAATCACTTCCCGCTATCTGCTGGCAATGCCCCTCCTAATGCAGCCCAATATGCTATTAGCCTTCTTGACAACCAGGGCACACTGCTGACTCATATCCAGCTTCTTATCCACTGTTACCCCCAGGTCCTTTTCTGCAGAGCTGCTGCCCAGCTCGTCGGTCCCCAGTCTATAGCTTTGCATGGGATTCTTCCTTCCTAAGTGGAGGACTCTGCACTTTTCTTTGTTGAACCTCATTAGATTTCTTTTCGCCCAATCCTCCAGCTTGTTTAGGTCCTTCTGTATCCTATCCCTACCTTTCAGGGTATCTACCACTCCCCCCAGCTTACTGTCATCCGCAAACTTGCTGAGGGTGCAATCTACCCCATCTTCCAGATCATTAATTCATTCTCTGTGTTATGTGAAGCTGCAGTCCCTCTTCTGGGGCTGGACAGGGTGGTTTTCCCATCACCATAGTGAGGTTCTGTTTGTGGGTAAAGTAGTCACCTTCCCCATAGTATAAACAGACCATTTCAGTACTCCTTCTTTTGATCTGTGAAGCACCCCTTGGTGGTGTTGATCTGCATGGACTCTGGTCCAGAACTGGGCAAAGGGTATGCAGAAGGGGCCTTTGATACTAAGCTGGGGATGGGTGGAAACCTGTTTCTTTTCCAGACAACACTTGATCATCCAGTTATCGATTCTTATGTGGAGCTTGATGTAGGATGGCAACTCAACAGGGGAGCAACCTGAGCTAGCTTGTCCTTTTATGGCATTGTTCACTCCCCAATGAAAATGATAGATCTGGGCTACCTTATTCCAGGCCATTGTGGTGGACAGACACCAGGTTTGGGCTGCATAGGCCGAGATAGATGTGTGAGTTATTGTAGGGCCACTTCAGGAGTGTGGGCTCAGTTGAGGTCTTTGAATATTAATGAGAAGGAGTGGATGAAATCCTTAAAGCATCCAACCATCAGGTCAGTCCATTACAGGAGGGATGATACCCAAAATAGGGCTTCTATAGAGTCCTAGATCACCTTCACCTGATCGTTTGGGTACAAGGATGGCTTCATCAGGAATAGCAAAAAGCATTGGTTAATAAACCCGTGAATCTTTAGGCAGTCACCATCAAACTGGCAAGGGGACTTTTGGACCACATTCTGAGGTTGCTGCTATGGGTAGGCCCAAAGGTCCCTGAAGGATCTCTACCTCTGCTCAGAGGAAGGTGTTCTCTAACTGCAGCTGAAGAACTTGGCTCTGGAGGTTCTGGAGTGGAGCCACTGTCTCTGGGTTCTCTAGCATCCATGGGCTTCATCTAGGCCCTGGGTTCTGGTATGGAAGTCTGTGCAAACTGTCAGGCTCTGGGTTCTAGGCAGTCAGGGTATTTGTTGGAGTGGTGATCAAGAACAGATACCAAGGCTCAAAACCAGATGTAGAGTCAGGACTGGACTGAGGGCAGCACTGAAATTGGGTTCCAGGGACAGGTCGTGAGTCAGAACCAAGGGTCAGAGTCTGCAATCAAGCCAAATCAGGATCATAGTCATAGTCAGGAGCAGGCCAAAAGTCAAAGCCTGGTTGGAGCTGGTCCAAAGGTCTGGGGATCAGGAAGCAGGTGCAGAGCTGGAGCAGGTCAGGAACAGGGCTGGAGTGAGGTAGGAATGGGGTATGGATAAGGCTGAAGCTGGCAGTAACAAGACTTGGGCAAGACTGGGGCAGGCACAGTATCCAGAGCAAACAGGAAGCCTAGGAAATCTAACACCATAAGGCAGCAGGAGGGTTCTTACCCAAGCGGTGCTGCTGCACAGATTAACTTGTGATTCTGGTAGTGCGAGTGAAATACCTGTGCCTGGGAGTCATCTGGCCCGGGCTCTGTCCAGGGATAAGCTGCTGCAGCATGCCTGAGGGATGAATTCCAGCAGGTGGAGTGATGAGTGATTGTAGCTGAGTGAGCAGCCCTGGTCCAACTGCAAGTTTGCCTCACACATATAAAAGTAGTCAAGGTAATGTCAATTTATTTTATAACCCCATGGTGTGACCATGAGGCAAACCTGACAAAAATCAAAGCAGAATTTTTACACTGGATTTCATAGATTTTAAGCCAGAAGATACCATTAGATCAGAATCTCCTGTATATCATAGGTCATTAAATTTCACCCAGATACCTTTATATTGAACCCAATGACTTTAGTTAGACTAAAGCATTTCAGTTCTCAGGAGACTACACTGTGGTTTTTCACAGGCAGAGAACAGGAGAGATCAAGGTGCCACCAATGACTGAGACCCCTGAAATGGCAGGGAACTGATTAGATATGCCCAGATAATCCAAGCAGATGATCCAGGCTTCATTTGCTAAAGAAACATATATCCAGATAGTAAAACAGAGTATTAGGGCTCTTTTGGGAGGACTAAGGGCAAAAAATGAGTGCTATTACATATTGGCCTGAATAAAGAACATCTATGATAATAATTTGCAATTATACTATATGGTGCATTTCAACATAGGATCTCAAAGGCAAAGCAACACAAGAAAATAAGGAGAGAGCTGGTAGATTGTAACAGTACTTTGTGACTGGAAGGACCTATACACCAAAAAATACCTGCTGCAGAGCAGAGGCACATAGACACCAAAGGCATGTAATTTCCCTGTAAAGTTGATCAGTTCTGAGGTGCTAAATGTGGATCTCAGAGGCTTGCTTCCCTCTGCATCCAAGTCACTACCTTCTTGTGGCATGCTTAATTCAGTCAGTAGTCCTAGATGTGCATCGCTAAAATAGAGTACCTTCCATAACACAGAAACAGAAGAGATGTGATTGCATTCTGTGCTGATCATGGCAAGTGCCCAAGAGTCTGTCTTTATTGCAGTAAAGACAGACCCTTATTATGTTTAATCACATGTATACTCCATAATGGGTAAATCATGAAAATCTATAGAGTAACAGAGGACACCTCGAGAGAAATCAGGCATTGAATACTGCAGAGCAGAGTTCTAGGTTCTTTCACAACGCACATATTACCCACAACTGAAGTTAACTTAAGGAAGGAGATATATCTATAGACTTAATGGGAAAAAAAAATTCTTCAAGTTACATTACACCTCATACTTTCCTGAGACTTCTATTTTTAACTACAGTGTGTTCTTAGAAGATTTTATAACTCTGTAAATTAGCCTAGGGTGATTACCCCTACTGTGCAATTTACTACTATTTTATTAAAGCAAGATTAAAGATAATACTTCATTGGAAAAAGTAACAGCAGCATTAACCTCTATTTACCTTGACATAATAAAGCTTTAATAAAACATGGGCAAATTTCATTGAAGGGGATAATTATTCTAACCAAATTTAAATAGAACTTAATTCCTTATTCTGCATGTTTAATGCTTCAAGATTAGTCATTAATGTCCTTTTCTCACTTTTTAGAGCATACATACAAATATTTCAACCACTTAAGTTTGTTTGCTGATTAAATACATCCTAGTTTATTCTAAAGTTCAAAAACAAGAACAAACAAACAAACAACTATCTGGTTTTCAAAATAAAATGTTCTCATCCTCTCCTCCCCCCAGATTGCAAAAAAAAATTTAAAAATAAAAAAATTTACCCCATCCCAATTTTTAACTATTGAATCAAAAAGGATTCTTCTTTGTTTTGTATCCTCTGGCTTTATTACATCAGGCAAGCATCAAAGAGGCAGAACACATAGGATTGAAAAATAACATAGCTGCACTTTGCAATGGAGTGTTCTGTATCTGCCCGTGTTTTGTTGTTCATGTAATATTTTTCAATAAACAAAGATGTCAATCAACTTTCTTTGCAGCACATCACATTTCAGATTTAAACCACTTCAGACACAGAGCTGCCCCAAGCTCACACACTTAACAGATAAAAATTCAGCTTTCTGTCAAGGCAGAATGCAGTATTGATTGTAGATTGTATTTAGGCTAGTGTCTGTTGGAGCTATATTATCTTCAAACTTATATAGAGTCCACTATAGACACGTAACATTAAATATATTTCATTTTCACTGTAAAGTGGGGGGGTTTTGCGGGTTTTTTTGTTTTTTATGTTCTGAGCTGATTAGCACCAATTTCCAACTACATGCCTGAGATAGGCCCTGGCTACAGTGTATCCAGGAAACAGTGGTGGGGGGTGACATTAGGAACACATGATAGCAATCATGAAAACTTTGATCACTTGATTTGATTCTAGTGCTTTGTAAATTAGCATAATTATTCAAACATGCTTCATTAAAAATCATGACTATACAAGTCCTTCAGTTTAATGATCCAAGAACATACCACATGAGCTAAGCTTTAAATAAATACATCAACTTTGTACTTAGCGGACATACCTGAGATTGAGGGTTTGTTTTGTTTTTTTTAATTTGCTGAATGCAAACTCATAATTCCACAGTGAGAGAGAATGGTACTTTGCTAAAAAGGTACACTACTCTGTATAGTTTACAGTTTATCTTCACATCCAGCTGACCCTCTCCTGGGACTGTGAAAGGTTAGATACTATGTCACCTCTAAACAACTGGGAGATTGTCATACAATCCCAGTAAATCTCCAACTAATTACTTTTGAATTTTAGGTGTCACCACTCCTTTTGACCTTTGAAGGTTGGCAGGAAAAGTTTGACAGTAGTTAAAGTGTCTCCTGACTTCAGATTCACTCATTTTAACAAAATAAAATGTTAGAAATAAGTCTGTAAAAGTCATATTTAAACTGTGTATAACAAAGTAATTTAATGTTAACTGGTTTAATAATGCGCATTGTTCCAGAAAAAGCAAAGAAATGCACTTATCTGTGGCAACCAAAAACATCAAGAATGTGTTGACATTCTACTAAAACTGTAGCTGACAAAACATCAGTTGGCAGCTCGGAGGGGAGGGGGGGGGTTAAGAGGAACTTAACAAATCTGAGAGAGAAAAAAAATCCAAGTTGCCTCTCTTACCTTAACACTCCTTAGGTGCCCAGGCATTTTGAGTACCTCAAAAGACTAGCTGATTTTCAATATTGTATGTGATGTATAAGTTGGGGTCTGAATAGATGATTGTCAGCCTTAACTTGAATTTCCTTTGGAGGGGGTTGTTTTCTTTAAAGCATACCCTTAAATAGAGAGATAATAACAGATAAGTTAAAATATTGGTCCTGAGTTATGTTAAAATTGATATACTCTGCTGTGAAGTGTCATCTGGATGCATCAACCACTTCTTTTTAAAGAAGTATCCATCACACAAAAATTAATGAGGGAAAATTGTCAGTGCTGGCTCTTCAGCCATTAGGTAAAAGGCAGTATTCCCCAAGCAGTGAGCATCTCAGCTGACATCAATACCTGCATTAGCAGGAAAGTAAAATGAAGCCACGTGGTCCATCAGTACTAATAGAAACACAGCAGAGAAACTGACAGAGAATATCATTTTCATTTTAAAATTTCTAAGAGTTAAGTTTTAAGTTTCTAAGTGTTACAAGTAATACAATGTAGACTTTTAACCACTAATATATATATATAAAGTTGCTAAATGTCAGTCCATTAACATTATTTTAACTAGATTTTTCACAAGTGAAGTTTTTCCTGACAGAAAAAGCCTTTTTTTGAAAACGAGACTATTTGCGATAAAATGTCAACACCTTAGAAATTTTTCATTTTTAGCAAAATCATATTTGGTCTAGTTATTGTACATTTTCATTTACTCAGATTTGAATTTCAGTATTGACTCATCCACTCCAGTATTATGTGAAAGCCCTCCATTCCAATACTATAACATTACAGGTGGAATCTCCATCCTTAGAGATCTTTAAGGCCTGCCTTGACAAAGCACTGGCTAGGATGATTTAATTGCGATTGGTCCTCCTTTAAGCAGGGGTTTGGACTAGATGACCTCCTGAGATTCCTCTTCCAACCCTAATCTTCTATGATTCTACATATTTCATCATTTCAGCCACTGGGACAGCATTATGGAGTATAAGAACATCTCCCTTAAACTTGCTCATGGCCACAGACTACTCATACCTACATGTGCAGGACCTCTGGACTAAAGCCATGTCTGAGTCACTGTTTTAATTCTATATAGCCACTGTTCTGAATCTGGAGGTTATTAGAGTCCAATGCTGTGTAAATAAAGCATTTCTCAATATTTTCATTAATATTGCTGTAATTACTATAGATTGACATGAGACAGTATTCCACTCCCAGGAATTCCGTGTATTAGTACATAAGAAACTGGCAAATTGCCATATCACCTGAGGACTGATTAATTTACTAAAAGTTTTCTGTATCTTTGTGAGGGTGAGGGTAGGCCTGTACCTAGGAGGAAGGAAAGTGCTGGACAACGGAAAGTGGTAAGTTTGAATGCTGGAGTCCTGACTTGGCCAGCCTCCTTCACACTGGAAATCCTATCATCCTACAACTTACTCTCCTAAAACAGCTCCTCCCTCAGAAAGCCAGTAGCAAGGAGATAACCCACATTACAAGGTAAACAAAACAAACCACATTCCCCGGAGTCATCAGTGGAAGAGATGAGGGAGGCAGTGCTGATGGTGAAGCTGTCAGCCTGCTTGAGGATGCAGGTGTGGGTCTTTTGGCATTTGACAGGGAGGCTAAGGAAGAACTAGGCAGATGGCTCAAGTAGGAGGGGAGGAGATTTTTTTTAAAGGGACAGAAAGGGAAAGTGGAGGAGCAAAGAGGGAGGTGGAATTCTAGTTGTGAGGAAAGGAAGGGCCTTGCCTAAAATCCCTTGGTACAGAACAATGAATGCTTACCTTTAGAACCGTGAGGAGTAACAACATTAACTCTAAAATCCTGAACATGAGCTTTTATAGGGCCCTAGGTGAAGTTAGATATGAGGCAGATTTTCATAAACAGCATAATACTCAAAGGGTGGGAGGATTTGTCATCTGATCAGGTCAGGGACATTTGTCATTAGGTGAACATAGGTGAATAGCAACTGAGGGACCAGAGCTAACGAGCTTGTCATTTCTAAAGTACTCAGATTCCACAATACACAGTAGCTGTTTTTTTAATTAAATAACTTTCATTTTCAATAACATGCGCACACACACGAACAGAAAAACCAAATAATCATTTCAGGTCTGGATGCGTGCAAAATGTTCTTATAAACTGATCTTTTTTTATTTTTCATACTTGTTTCATATTTTTGACTTCTCTAATGCAAAAAAAAAAAAAAAAAAAAAGTCAAACCAACTCAAATGTAAAATTTGCAAAATCATTTTCTCAGTGGCAAGATTCTATAGACTATTAGCCCTTTTCAAATACAACAGTTGAGCTTTAAACCCTTGAACACCAGGATTCATAGTGAAAATGCTGACAAAACTCCTAACCATTGCAGATCTAGCAGTCCTTCTATAATAAACATAAGGTAAGCAATACTAGTCTTGCACACAAATTAGACTTTCTAATATATAAAAGTCCAGTATGTCCTTCTAGCATGAACTTCAATATCAGAAAGTTGGTTCAGGGTACTAAGCATATTGGAATGATGAAAATGAATGTCAAAGATAGTCCATCTAACACATTAATTTCCAGTTTCGGAAAGCCAGGCTGTGTGTGGAGGAGCGGGGAGGAGAGAGAGAGTGCAAATAAATCTGATAGTGCAATGCAATACACATGTAACCCATCCCCAGTCTCTTCTGTTATTTTTTAGTTTTTACCCAAGTTGTAGAGTTAATATTTTCTTATTTTCCTCTATTTATTTATGTCTGTCTCCTGTTTCAGTTCAGAGCAACTTTGCTGCAGTGCACTGATTAGCTGATGATGGGAAGAGCAATGCTGTCCCCTTTTATTATGTTTTCCTTATCCACAGTGGTCTAAAGGATGCTGGGTCATTTGCAATGCCGCAAGTAGTGACTTACAGATACAATATGTTAATCAGGACATCCAGGTGAATGAACAACAGACATACAGGTGGATATAAGCAGAGGCCTCAACTCTATAAACACTAGAGAGAGCACTACACCTCCCCTTTCGCCACCAACTCTCATATGCCAGGCATTTAAGTGGACCGAGTGCAGGTTTTACAGGGCTCCCACAGTATAACCAATAATGGAGGATAGACTCTCCTCAGCCTACCTTAAGATTCAGTTCATATTTCTAAATCCTCTCAACTCTCCCTAATCTCTCCTGAGAGGGGAACAAAGTGTATCCACAAAGGACCTCAGTCTGTAAAAAGTCATGTCTCCCCTTCTCCCATAGGCACAGAGGTCCACGAGCAAAATCCCAGTCTCTTATTTTTGGACACTGCCTTTTTGGCCTTTTATATGTAAATTGCAACAAACTAAACATTCATACAGATTACTAATATTAATTTCAAAATCCTACTTCTATTTCACCTAACTGTGCCTCCATGATGCTGTGAGGAAGGCAAAATAAAAAACCCACGAGGCCTCTGCCAATTTGGCCACAATGAGGAAAAAAAAAACCCCTGATCCAGGCAATTGGTCAGAACCATAGCATCCTAAAAAACAGTTCCTATACAACAACTACTGGGGGGGGAAGAGGGGAAGGGCAGGTAAAATGGAGTGAGAGACTCCAAAAGACCAGAGCAAAGGTTTTAATTAGATGCCGGGAAGGGGGATATAAGAGGCCAGTCAGCTCCCATACAACCTCTGGCTGGCATGTGGGAGGCAGAGAGCTCCTGGGAGAGGAGGGGCCAATGTTACATTCCCACACCACTGTTTCTTTCAAGTTTCCTACCCATTGAGATGGGTGGGTAGCACTGGTGGAGAAGTTGAATGGTCACCTGCCTATATGAATGATGAAACAAGGAGAAGGTAGCTCCACAAAGGAATGCAGATCTATGGGATGCTGGAGGCAGTCTCCAAATCATCCTGGTGAAAATAACAGATGACTACATCAGTATGTTATCTGCCAGCAATGGGGCAAAGTAAAAAAAGAGGCTTGATTTAATGAAAAGTAAACAGGATACAGCCAGGGATCAATTCTACTAATGCTGACCCCCTAAACTCCAGAAGAATCTCTTGAGTAGTGCAGGTGCATAACTTATTCCAGAAACAGCATCAGGAACCTGGGTGCAGGAGTATCCCCTCAACTAGCCAATCTGTTGTCAGAGACGGGAGGTGCCCTAAAGAGCATTTCTAACAATACTGAATACAGCACGATGGGAAACCACATGAAGGAAGTACAAGGCAATCGGGTCGTGCAGCATTCAGCCAAATGTATGGACATGAGCTGAGAATAGAAATATGCCTCATAGCAATGGTCACAAAATGTTACTGATGACCTAAGACTACCTCAAGCCTCACATATATATTTAACCAAGGCATTGCAAGTAAAGTTAAGCGAAACTAATTCAATTCAAAAGGATAAAGAACTGAACCCGTTGCCCCAGGCATTTAATATTATACTAATAGCATAATTGTTCAGTAAAAATTGTTAGTAAAAATGTTTTTTATGTTGCCCAGAAAATCTCTGCTGACGCCAATGATGGGTGAATGTCAGATGTTTAGTTCATTTTGAATAAGCACCCAAAAACTCATCTATACATACTCTGTATGCAATACGGGGCTGGCAACCTGGAAATCTCATCAGAATGGCATTTTTCCTGGTGTCGCTCCTGTACTTTCTGGTACTTTCTAAGGCTGGAAATGGTGCAAGTATAGACTTTCTTGTAGTAGATTAGTACCTCTTCTTGTGGTCTTGGTCCAAACGATGACATGCACATGTGCACAAAATGACAAATTCTGGGAAGTAAAATTATCCTAATATTTATATATCTGCAAAAGTAGCTGATTCAGTTTTGAAGAGAGATTTCAGTCAGATCTTGCCTTCTCACCTCTGACTCACTCATCCTTTGTAATTATTAGAGATATCCCAAAACCACAAAATCCAGATCTGGGCTTGCGTTTAGCTTTAAAACTCTGCCAAATTTCAAAGTTGTTTTGACTTAGGATTCCAGTTTGTCCCTCTACAGAGATGAGTCCTAATAATAAAATGTGGATTCTGGTACAAGTCCAAATTTCAAACTATTGTCTCCCGAAAGTTCTAGGGTTTCAGTGGAGGTCCTCATTTCAGCCTATACAGTACATAAAAATTATACTTCCTTTTTGTGGCTGATGAAGTAGTATAACTGGGTAATGTTCAAGTCAGAAGCTCTTTGGTAACCTATTTGAACCCTAGCTCCTCCTATCAAATGATAAGTATCAGGATCCTAGCTACACTGAGAAGGAGGGCATCAAACCAATCTATAAAGTTCCTATTGGTCTTAAAAGCAGAAAACATCAGGAGTGGCTTGCTAAATGAATTTAGCAGCAGGGAAGCTTGCAGCTCATCAGCTTTCTCTTCCTCAAAAGTAGGTACTTACTGCAGTCAAGAGGAATTATTGCTGAGGATCTCTGGGCCTGTGGATGTTTTTGTTATCATAAAAAAAAAGTCTGAACAAGACAACCCCACCCCCACTATCATCCCTTTTGTTTTCTCCACTAAAATACCATAGTTTCTTACAATGCATATGCTTCATTTTTCTGAACATTCATTTCCTCATTTTTCATTTTTTAACATTTGAGAAGGTTTATTAAGGGAAAACTACTTTTGATTCCAACTCTGGGATGAATCTGCCATGTAGAAACAGTTGAAAGTGCATGAAATAAGCCATACATCACCCTACTGTTAATTTTGTTCTTGCACATTGTGTCTATATAGGCTGCCGACTTCTTTCCTGCATTCCTAGCTCTCCTAGGATGAGACAGACACTCTTACTGAAAGCAGTAAGAGAGTATTGAGAGAAAGTACTGGTTTCTACCATAATCAGAATTGTACTTAGTGTGGTCTAGAACAGAGGAGAGGTAATCAGAACTCCAGAATTTTATTCCCAGCTCTGCTACTGGCTCTCCAGAAGATCTTGAGCAAGTCTCTAACTTCTCTGTGCCTAAGTTTTTCTATCTCTAAATACATGATACTATCTTGCATCACAGGAGACTTGTGAGGTTTAAGTCAGATTTGTAAAGCACTCTGAGATCTTTGGATGAGAAGAGCTATATATATGCAAAGCACAGTAATCATTGTTTCTAGCAGAATGAATATAGGGACGAAGAAGACAGGTTTTGTCCTTTGGAAAAAGTCTGGCTTGCTTGTTCCATTTTGCACCAGCCTTTCAAAGCTGACTTCTCGTCCTTTCTTGGCAATTATCTCCTAGGCAGCACTGTTACATTTAAATGAATGGCACAACCAGGGTGGGGACTGTAGTGAATTTGAAAAATGTCATATCAAAAAGTGGAAGCAAATTACATATGATGAGAAATTTCACAATTTTCATTTTGTTTTTCTTGGGGTTAACAGGGTCTCTTTCCCCCACAGTGCAAACAATATAAAATATGCAAATGAATCTACCATTCAACAAGTAGAGCATCTTGCATGTTTAATTTACAAAGGCACAAAATCCAAACTGCTTTAAAGGCTACAAGCAAGCCATAAAACAAAAGACATTGCACATCCCAGAAGCCCTTCTGTTGCTCATTGATAAATTATTTTCTGGAATTCACATTACCAAGGACATTACTGAAGTGCTCTCTAGCCCTCCAGTGTTACAGTTCAAGGTAGTATGTGACAGATCTGAAAATTCAGAAGGAAGAAAATCTCTAGAGTATGTAGATCGCAGCATTGCTCACTGAGAGATTACAGTCGCTTTTATATCTGTTACAAATGTGCAGTTATACTGATAACTTCAAAAGTGGAATATTACATACCATGCTAAATTTCTCTACTACTGTTATGTTCTCTCTTTGTTTCTATTTTTTTCTCCCTATTTAGCTATTGCTGGCTTGCCAGAGATCTTGAACTTGAGAAAGGTTAGACATCACAATGCTGGAGCAGTTTGTGAGCATCAGCAGATTTAGCTTGTAATTTCATTGATCTATGTGGGCTTGCTGTTTGCAAACCAGCTGCTGCACTGTTTCCCCACAGCTACTGATCTGAGTAGCATTGATTTTTTCCCTTACATTAACATAGCATTACTTCTTTAATGGGCAATAAATGACTGGATGTAAATACAAACAGGGCTGCAACAACAAAAGAAAAGAACACATCATCCTCTGTTTTTACTTAAAGCACTCTATTAATATTTGCCATAAAAATTAAAAGCATAAATTATTGACCAAGATAATGCAATTTGATTTTAATGTGATTATGTATACACAGTATATACCAATAAATCATCTTTTCTGACTGTATTTTCCCATAGCACCAAATGTTCCATCTTGTAGAAAGTACCGAGGCAAAAATATACCAATGGTAAAAGCAGATTCTTTTTAGGAAGGGATACAGATAGCACTACAAAAGCTTTTCCTCGCTATTACTAGACTAAAGCTTAATGAATTCTGAATCCATGTCAACCGGGAAGAGGACACACTCTATGTTATCTCTCACCTTAGTTAGCATTAGAAAAACGTGAATTGGATTTAGGCTTAAATTCAATGGATTTTATCCACACTTACAATATAGCTTGAATCAACTATCCTATATAAATTAAGATACATGACCACATAACATACTACGTCTCTTTATTTTGTCAACAGGTGATGTTTTAAGTATTCTATATAATTTATAGTGTCTGCTAGTGTGAAATTCACAGTGCCCAATGCAAAGACCTCAGTCTTTTCTGGATTCAACCTGAGCCATTAATTCCTTATTCACATTCCTAGTTTTCCTCAACACAGGGACAACAGTCAGCAGGGTTGTTCATGCTTGGGAAAGATGTAGAACTGAAAGTCAACTCCCATATCATCTCTCAATTGCTCCTCATAATTTTCAAAGATGCGACAGGATTGAGACCTGTGGGACACCACAGGTGAGGGCTTCTGGTGAAAAGAAACAGCTAGAAGTCATAACTTTCTGGGGTACAGCTAAGAGAAAATGGCAGAGCCAGTTTAATGTGGTTTTTCTCCTACCTCTGCTCAATCCCACAAGTGTGTTAGTAGCACTGCATGATAAACAAAAACAACACAAAGATCTAACAATAATAGATTTTTCCTCTGGGTATTCGTGAAAGGAGGAGTTTTA
This sequence comes from Emydura macquarii macquarii, assembly GCF_026122565.2. NCBI lineage: Eukaryota > Metazoa > Chordata > Testudines > Chelidae > Emydura > Emydura macquarii. The sequence goes on from NW_027133156.1 coordinate 1,534,096, forward strand.
CATGGAAGTCACAAGCCTTTCTCTTCTATATTCACCTTCCTCTATGTGGTCTGGTCTGCCTGTGGAGTTGGGAAAAGATGCAATGGCATTATAGACTGGGGATTGTCAATGCTCATGTAGCCCTCTCAACTCTTAGAGCTAGACAAGTGCTAATTTCTTCACTTGGCAGCTGCAAAGGTATGTATGGGTGTCCTTCTTGGAATACAGTTAAATTAATCCCACTGAGAGATCTCTGACAGAAACATAACTGAAGCTCAAAATAGCCCACAGGTCAGACAAGTACCAAGAACTCGCATACTTATCAAATCAGAAATTTACGTGCCATCATACTGCCTAATCTCCCCTTGCACTTAAATATATCTAGAATTTCTCAAACCTCCATAATTTTCATTAACCAAAATTTAGTGCCAGTATTAGCAAATGTAGTGTCCAAATTATTAATAACTGCATTAATCAACACTGGTCCCAGAATGAACCTCTGAGGCACCCCACTGTTAATCTCTCTCCGCTCAAAAAAGAAGACATTCGCTACAACTTTTTTTCCCATCATTTAGTCAGTTTTGAATCCACTATGAGACTTTGCCCCTTACTTCATCAATATATATTTTCCTTGACAGGAAATATATATTTTCCTTGTGGGTACCTTATCCAAAGAACTTTAACAGGTTACAGAGGCACAATTTCCCAATTTCTTGCAAGTACCTCCAACATTTCACACTTTATTCCCTTCAGAAACCTCTGAAGAATATCATCTGGCTTTGGTGATTTTCTGCATTTGAGTTTATCAAGTCACTCCATAGCTTCCTTCTTAAAGACTTCAATCTTTGTCAAGGCTGCTCTGTTTGAAAAAAAAAAAAAAAAAAAAAGAATAAGGCCTTTAGAAAAGGAATTTTTCCACTATCTTCTACAGAAAAGACTAAGGCAAGAATCCATTTAAATCTTTTGTTGCACCATCCTCTGAAATTGTTCCTTTTCGCTATCTGGAAGATCTAGAATCCCACAAACAGATTTTTACATTAAATGTATTTAATTTAAAAAAGAGACACAGAGTGGACCAAATAATATATATTTATTGGACCAACTTCTTTTGGTGAAAGAGACAAGCTTTCAAGCTACAAAGATCTCTTCTTAAGGTCTGGGAAAGTTACTCAGAGTGTCACAGCTAAAAGCAAGGAAGAATAGATTATTTAACATAAAGGAGTTAACACATTTTCTAAGGGACCACTCAAAGTGAAGTGCCCGTTAACACCTCTGTAGTCACAGGCCAAAAAGGGGAGAGGGGAGTGAGTGGGTTAATGGGTTACAGATCATTGTAATAAATTATAAATCCAGTGTCTTTATTATGATCATGATTTTTAGCGTCAAGCAGAGTTATGAATCTACGGTCACAGGCTCACCTTTTTAAAGTGTTGTGCAGGTTTCCTTTGAGGACAAAGGCTGAGAGGGCGGATATGTAGTGATCATTTTGTGAAAAATATTTGCCCACACGTGATATGGTATTTTTGTCTTTTATTATTTTCCTATATGAGTTCATTCGAGAGCGTAGAGATTGTCTTGTCTCTGCTATCTGGGCATTTAGTGCACTGGATGAGGTGCACCATATGTCTGTTGTGCTAGGCATGTGTAAGACCTATGGATCTTGAAATTGCGGAGGGTATTGATCATCATAACAGTGGAGACATGTCTGCAACAGTTGCAAAACCTGTGATCCTCCAGACAGTTTAGCCATGCAGGTACTTAAGACTTATTTAGCAGCTCTCAACAGGAAATATACTGTATCATGCACATGATTGAATTAAGATGCAATGCAGCAATAGTAACTTAGGGCCTGATCTAGCGAAGTGCTAAGCAAATCCTGAAGGCACTCACTTTAGGAGATGATAAACTCAGTGTTCTCAGTTTGCAAGGAATTTAGTGGACTCTTGGTCCTGTTTTTACCTTTTTAGTTTCACCTTGAGGTTTTTTTTTTACTTCAAATAAGCAAGAAAATTAAAAGAGAAATTTAGCTGGAAATTCAGATTTTGGCCATCCCTAGAGTCTCAACCACGTAAGCATAGAAAACTTGCCACTTGGAACCATAAATTTGTTCAGGTTTCAAACTCTGGTGATCTACACTTAGCTTTGGATTTGTAACAAAACCTCAGTGAAAACTCGTTTCACCTGGATTTGGAGTTTTGTTACAAAAATATCACATAGCTCTAGTTACAAGCATCTTGATTACAGTTGTCATTGCCTTCTCTTGATATCAGAAATCTCTGCTGCATCTGTGTATAAGTGGTCTATTTGCTGTATTTTTAAGTGCAGGATTCTGCTTAAATTATATTTCTATCAGCTTTAACACAGAGAAAGAGAGTGCATTTTAATGCACATGTTGAACATTAAATCATTTTTGCTGTAGGGGAACTCTAGTAAATAGTAATTGTCTAAAAGATCTTTTTATGATGAAACAAAATGAAAATAATACAAAATAGACTGTAACAGCAGCTTTTCTAATCATGTTAATAGAAGTTCAGCTATGTATCTCCTAAATAATCTTTTATAATAGACAGAGGGGAGGAGGAGGGGAAATATAAGCACACACCCATATATTACTCCGTCGATCAGGAAGAGATGGAAATTATCATTATTTTCATTCTTTGCTCTCCTGCTGGAAAGTGCATTTCAATCAATGGAACTAAAATATAACTGAATAATTTAATATATAAATACTGTTTCATTGTTATGACAATTACCCTTTCATTCAATTTTTTGTTTTGTTTAATATATAAACATGTTCCTTAGAAAATTCAAACACAATTTAAATATTAGTCTGATCTCAGCACCCTGTGTTAGATTTATTTCTGGAAGTATAAATTATGTCAGAATGGAACTCACTTGCAGAAATTAAATTATGTCAAAAACATTGACAGATGAATACACTGAACTACATGAACAAAGAGACATGCGCAGACTCAGAGCAATTTTTTCCTGTTGGTCAATTTCTATGCTGTTTCCTTCAAAGTTACAATTTTAGTTTGCATGTTGTGGGGTTGATTTTTTTTTTCATTTCAATTACTGACTGGAAATAAAATGTACCGACTTACCAATTTTTATGTACTAAAGAAAAAAACCCTAACAACTAAAAGCAAAACAAAATGAAAACCTGAATTTGTACAGCCAAAATAATTATGCAATTGCCAGTTCTTTATAACTCAACCTATTCAAAGAATGAAATAAAATTTCAGTCTTGAAAGTTACAGCCTGTTAATAGAGTGTGTAGTTGATATGAACACATTGTATACACAACAGGCTGTAGTTCTACCCATAAACTTGCATTGCCCCCTATAGTTGGTGTGTGACAGTCTAGGGCTGGGGGAGGGGAGCGTTGAGCGGAGAGGAAAGAAATAACATGCTGACAGTCCTATGCTTTTAGTTTTGACTCAGCCCTTAGAAAGGGCTGGGATGGTGTGGAGGAATCTAATCTGACCACATTGTGCAAGGGGAATTTATACATATAACTCCCAAAGCGTATCAGAATCAAATACAATTTATGTACCCGATTCTCTTATTTTATAGGGTTCGGCCAAACTTCTTACAAGGGGTCTAGATCCAGTGTTCCAGCTATCACAAGTATCTAGGTGAGGCACCAGTGGTCTCTGCCCTGAATAAGACAAAGAAGAGGACACAGTGCCTGCCCTGAGGAATTCATGACAAAATTACATCAGGCCCCTGCATATCTCTCTAAAGGAAGAAGAGAGCACAGGTAGCATCTCCTCCTCTGTTCCCCACCAAACAGGGATTCGGAGTCTGGGCAGAATAGGAGCCCTTCAATTCAAGGAGCATGTGGATGCTAAAAACGCTATACAAGCCTAGAGAGATGAGATCGATAGATCGCTGTCAACAACAATTAAAGTGATTGGGAAAAGTGGAGGCCCTGTTCTTCTGCAGTGGCCAGCACAGCTTTCAGGGCCCCATACTGCCTTCTATCCAAGGATACTGGCAAGGCCACAGTCCAGCAGGGCCTGTTCGAGGCACAATGCTGCCAGGAACTCCTGATGGGACAAAGCGTCTCGGCAAGGGCCCTGACACAGGGTTGTGGCAAACTTTTGACATTTTGACCTTTAAAGGGAGCAGCTTACTCCTTGCTTTTGCATCCATCCGGCTACATTGGCCAACAAATAAGGTGTGGGGGCAGAGTCAGTGTTTCTGTCATTCCCCAGCTCTCTCCACATCCCTTCCCACCACTTACTTACAATGGAGAGCATTGGACAAGTAGCCCCTGCTCTTCCCATTACAGAAAGTCAATCTGAGTGGGGCATGCAAGGCTGTTAAAAGAACTGACCCACTCTCCTACACCATCAAGTAAAGGCTGTGACAATCTATCGCAGAATGTTGTGCATGTCCCAGCCTATATATGTTCTTATAAAGATACATTATGTTCTTCCTACATCACTGAAATGGGATAAGAAATAATAATTTTCAACATTTGTTTTTTTGCTGATTGTAAATTTCTGGCTCCAACAGCAAACATTTTATCGTATTCATCACTATGCTTTTGGATAGCTACACTCATGGGATACAGTTTAATTTCTTATACATCCATGTCATTTTTCTTTCATATTAATATTCCCATATGACAAGTACATTACTTCATGCTGCTGAATTGATTTTCAAGAAGAATCTTCTTTCACATAAATTGTTACTTTCCATGGAACCAATGGAAATTTTGGAGAAAATTACCAGATCTAGTCCCAGTCTTTACAAGAAATTGCTGAGACGGTATGCACAAGTGTGAAGAAATTGTAAGCCTCTGCCAACCACAATACTGTTTTCATAAGTATATGTTAACAAATTAAAATTGGTTACTGAGAAATTCAGCTAAGGAAAAAAATCAGGTATACTGTTATGCTGAGAGACACTGGTAACTACATTGGTCACAAACCTCCAAGACTAGTGTAGACACAGCCTTCATTTAAAATAACTGTCAGGATGAGGTCATCAGAAGCCCCCCACCTAAAACAAAAAGGGGTTATGGATCCACCCAAGAGTTTGGACTGAGTGGGCAGAGGGCTGGGAGGGGCGAATGAACCCACGGAAACTGAGAATACAGCAGGACAGAGAGAAAGCCAGAAAAAGCAGCTGAAACCATGGTGGCTGACCTTTGAGCAAACCTGGGTAGAGGTTTTTCAGTCTCGGTACAGGTTGAAAAGAGTGATCTTGGTCCTGAGAGCAAAAGGAAGCTGTTTCTTGCTGTTTGATTCCTTCTGTGTTCAGAGACACAAGATCCTGTACATTTCTTTGTAAATAAACAAAACTGCATCAAAGAAAATACCAGACTATCCCCAATTTCTACTCCCAGCTGGAACATGCACAAGGCCCAAACTTTGACCAACCACTTTGGTTCAAAAAAGGGAAACAATATTTTCCTTATCCTATAGTACAAGATTCCTATTATGAGGACCAGCGCCAGCCCCTATAAAAGTTACAGTGGCTTCCCAGCAGCTCCAAGTTTCACACCTGACACAGGGTAAGGTGAGCCATACACCAGAGTAGGACTGCCATAGTGGAGTGCCACATCTCCATGTCCAATGCTGGAGGGAAGAGGTCAGAAGTACAGCCCTGCCCAACAGAGTTCCTGTACACTGGAGGAATTCTCTGCTGGCTAATTTGAGCCAGATTACTGCTTCTTTATGCCTCCGGAGCAATACAAAGGAACTATATTGCAAGAGAAAATCTGGCCCTATATAATTTATACTATAATGTGATACAATGTCCATCTCCTGATTGTTTCCTAAACAGCACTCATGTTCTCTCCACCATTTTTTCGCTGTCAGATTCTGTGCTTTCCTTTCTCTTTTCTTTTTTAACTTTACCTTTTTCTTCTTTATTTTATTCAGATGACATGATTAGCGTTAGTTAAATAACTGGCTGCAACTTTTCATCAAAGTTTGGCTATTCTACCGCTCTAAAAATCAACTGTTTAAAAATAGGCAGCATTTAGGAATGCCTGATTACAACATTAATACATGAAGAAAAATGGCATTTCTTAATATTTATAAAGAACCATATGTCTATTCTAGTAGATCATACCATCTCATATTCAACAAGCCAATAAGGGTCCATAAACACCAATTGGTCTGTGTCCTTCAGAATCAGTGACATTGTAAACTCCACTAAGGATCTCATTTTCCTTCTATACAAGATCTTCAGGGCAAAGGAGGCAAATAAACTATGAAACATAATCACTGCTTTTATGTTACTTTTTTTTTTTTTGTCATAGAATTGAAATAAATGGAATTTTTATTAAAAAGTACCTTTGGCTGCTGATAGCATCAATATATACTATTGTTATATTTAGAATTTGTCATTTAAAAAAATAATTTTTGACATTTGTTTAGATAAAAATGTTAAAAACATTCTCTATACTACATGTTTTACAAGCAGATCATTTCATCTATATTAAATACATACTGATGATTTACAGCAAAGGATTAGCAATGTGAAACTCACAAGAGTGGACTCCTACAAGATTACAGGGAAATATTTCAAAAGCACCTAAATTACTTTGAAGCCAAAGTGTCATTTTCAAAAGTGAGTTACATCAGCATAGCTAAGTCTCTCAGGGGTGTGAAAAATCCACATCCACTAAGACGTGGTTAAGCCAACCTAAACCCTGGTGTAGACAGTGCTAGATTGATGGAACAATTCTTCTGTTAACCTAACTTCCTCCTCTTGGGGAGGTGGATAACCTACAGTGATGGGACAACACTTCCCAACATTGTAGTAAGTGTCTACACTGAAGTAATACAGAAGCTCAGCTGCAGCACTGCAACTGTGCTGTTGTAGTGTTTTAACTGTAGACATAGCCACAATTTCATCAAAAGTCAAAGGGACTTAGGAGCCTAAAGGACAGATATTCAAAGCCACTGAGGCACATAAAGAGGCAGAAAAATGCTGACTGGAATTTTCAAAAGCACCTAAGTAGGTTATTCTCTTAACTCCTATTGAAATCAATGGCAATTAGATGCTTAAAGCACTTTTGAAAATCCCAGTAGGCATCCATCTGCATATTCAGGAGGCTAATAGGACTTAGGCTCCTAAATCACATAGGAGTGTCTGAAAATTTTGTCCCACTTCTAGTTCTGTATGTGGCCAGAAATGCCAGAAGAAAGATTCTCTCAAGGCATTTTATATTACAATCCTGAGCAGAATTAGGAAGCAGTATACATTATATGATGATTTCAGAGTTTAAAAGAAATGTTTGATTTGCATTTCATTCTAAAAAAGGGAAAGGTTTGGCAATAGATTAGCAAACCGGTTTGCTCAACTCTAATCATAATTGGAGTTTCATGTTAGACCTTGAGCATGTCGAGAATAGAGCATTAGAGTTCATCCCTTAAGTGCTGAGAAGCCCACATCACAAGGGCACATACATGAAGTCACACTGTCAGAAGGGCTAGACAGCTAATATGAATGACAAATTCTCTCTCACCCTATTCACTACAGGCAGAAGGAAGATAAGGTGCTGTAGTAAAGCAATGTCACAACACTGTAGAAAGCTGGCAAAAATCCATTGTTTTCTTTTCTGATCTCCAAGGAATATCTGCAGCCCTTTTTTTTAACTCACCTAGTTCTATATTCATGCTTCTGTGACTGACTCATATAATTATCTTCTACATTTCTCTATATAAATGAAAAATTCGCTCTTCTGTACTGAAATTGTAGGCTCCTTGCTAAGTTACATTTGATTTTTTTTCCTCCTGTACTGTCTTCTGAACACACTGACATTTGGTAAGCCTTATCAGGAGAAACTGAGATATAAAAAAAACACAACAGGTTACCTCATAATCTTTTCTTGCTAATGCTTGTTCCTGAAGAGCACCTGCTGGTTTAAAAAGGGATTTGAGTGACCCAAGATTAAGAAATCCCCTTACAACAATTACTGTTCTTATCACTGAAGAAAAAGATACCAAAGTTACAGCTTCCTGATGGATTTAAATACACAGAGCCAGAGAAATGAGGTTCAAAGTACTATAAAGGGGTGCATTTTATAAGACATCAAACTGATGGAGTTTTGAAAATAGTATTGCTATCAGCCTGATTGCTATCTATTTTCCTTCCCTGGATGCTTTGCTGAAAATCTCTGAAGACAGTAGAATCATTATACCAGCAGTCATTTATGGGAAATTGTACACCATGTCACTTTAAAATATTAACTTATCCTTATAACATACTGTTAGGAAGGCAAGGATTACTATTCATCATTTGACAGCTGAAGTAACCAAGCTAAGTGGTTCACCAAAGGTCACTCTGCAAATCAGTGGCAGAGATAAGATTAAATTCAGGAGTTACTGTTTCCCAGATCAATGTCTCTCTAGATTAGCAGATTCTTATACAAATATTAACTTTGTTCTGTTCAGAAAACTGTCTAATGCATCTGCACAGTACTACTCTTCATCAAAAGTGTCAAAAAGATTTTAAGCAGAGAAAGTGTCAATTCATACATGCATCAGCTGAGTAATGGCTTTATAAAGGATACACTGATTAAATACTCCATTCCAGAGACCTAACTATTTTTGCTATAATACAATAAAAATGAAGATGAAAATATACATTCAAAACTCTTGATTTCATACCTTATAAACAATAAGAAAATTTGAGAGAAACATCAGGATACATTTTCAATATGATCTCCAGTCAAGTTTATGATTTAGCTAAAGGATCAGTTACCATTTGTTATGTCATATCCAGGCCCAGCCTTAGCCATAGGCGAAGTAGGCAATTGCCTAGGGTGACAAAACATAAAGGATGGCAGCTGGGCTGCAGCCGCCCACCACCCACCTCCTGCCCGGCTCCGGCACAGAGCTGGGACCCTGGCAGCAGTCACCCGCCTTCCACCCAGCACCGGCGCACAGCCAGGAGCCCAGCGGCAGCTGACAGCATACCCAGAAGCGGGCGGCAGCCACCTGTGTCCTCACTGGCAGTGGGCAGCAGCCGCCACATCCCCTCCCAGAGCCAGGCTCCAGGTGCTGCTACCTTTTAGAATGACACCCCCTGCACTGCTTCAAATACTCAAATTTTTCCACTGGGGTGGGGCGCACATTTTTATTTTGCCTAGGGTGGCAGAATATGTAAAGCCAGCGCTGGTCATATCCCTTGATAAATGATTTTTGAGCAATTCCTTCCACATTGTTGAACAGTTGGACCTCAGTACCCAGTCATTAAAAATATAATTACTCTGTAACTGTGGTTCTTTGAGCTATGCCCACGTAGGTCCACACTCAGGATAAGTATACCCCAGTGTGCAAGCTTGGAATATTCTAGAAAGTAGCATCAGTTGGGACCATTCACCCTCATCCTTATACCCTAGTCTGGGTATAAACAAGGGTGTGATCCTAACCACCCTTGAGTTTTTGTTCCTAATTCAGGGATTATTTTACAAGAAATCCTGAAGAAATGGAGAAACTTGGTATCAGGTCCAGATGCCAAGTATTGTTATGTAAAACAGCTATAGAGCTCCAAATAGTAGTCTTGCATATTTCTTTGCTAAAGAGAGGGCAAAGGCTTTCCTTGGCAGCTGCCTTAGACCTACATGACTGTGTTCTGATATTCCAGGTGGCTGAACACTGTCTGATCCATTGAGTATCAAGATGGGTTTATTCCCATTTGCTACTAAAACTCTAGTAGATCTTAAAGATTGGTTAGATATACTGAATAATCATTTTAAAGCATCTAGTCATCTAGAAGTATGCATCTAACCTCCTTGAATTTAAATGAGGCTTCAGGTAAAAGAGAGGCAGGTTAATGGCCTGACTGATAAAGAAATCATAGACCAACTTAGACAGGAATTTGGGGGCAAGAGTGCAGGGTCTTAAATCCCATGATGGAAATGGTCCATATGCCATAAGGAACACATCATGGATCATCCCTTTCATAGAGTAAGTGAAGACAATCATCCTGTTCATCAGAAGATGGGAAGCCAAGACTGCAGTCTGATGGATCTTGATAGAGTTTAAAGCCAGTTTTGACTGTTCCATGGATAGTAGATGAAATGACTATCTCCTGTCCATTCACTTTCGAGTGCCCAGATGGGGAATCTCTCCCGCTTAATTGAATAGGGTTGTCAAGTTAAAAATATTCCTGTTTTTTATTTTTGTTTCCCACCAGATCACTTCTGATTTAGTGTTCCCAGCAATTCTTGAAGGAGAACCTCACCACTAGGGCTGAGAAGAAAATATTTTCCTGTCTTATGAGAATTGTTGAGATTTTGAAAACATTTCCATTCCTGAATCTGGACAAAAAGTCAAAATTTAAAAATTTTCAGCAAACCAACAAACCAAAAAAAATTTCAGTTTGAGTCTACATTGAAGCATTTCATTTCAAATTCAACCTTCTTTCCTTTCACATTTTTGTAGTCTACATTTACTAAAAATCACAAAACCAAAAGTAATTTTGACTCAAAAAACTGAAAGTTTTCATTTTGAAAATGTCAAAATGAGGATGTTGCAATAATTTCAAAACTATTCCCCTCTCCCTGTCAAAAACAATTATCAACAGATTTGTTGAAACCAACCCTGTTTCATGAACAGTTTCAATTTCAACAAATTGGTATTTTTCAGCAATAAAATTGGTTAACTGAAAAATTCCCGAACAGCTCTACATAAAATACCCATACCATATGTATCTTACAGACTGTTGTCTTCCTGATGGAAAACCACAAATAGTCCATTGACTGTTATCACAATAATTACAAACAAACAGACAAAAAGCCATCAATAGGAAAGCAAATATAATAAATGGAATATTAAGGCTGTGAAAAACTGATAAAAGCAAGGAAAATTAGACATTAATTTTATTTCATAGAAGAATCATAGAATCATAGAAGATTAAAGTTGGAAGGGATCTCAGGAGGTCATCTAGTCCAACCCCCTGCTCAAAGCAGGACTAACCTCAGCTAAATCATCCCAGCCAGGGCTTTGTCAAGCCGTAGCTTAAAAACGTCTAAAGATGGAGATTCCACCACCTCCCTAGGTAACCCATTCCAGTGCTTCACCACCTTCCTAGTGAAAAACCTTTTCTTAATATCCAACCTAAACCTCCCCCACTTGAGACCGTTTCTCCTTGTTCTGTCATCTACCACCAGCCTAGCTCCATCCTCCCTGGAACCCCCTTTCAGGTAGTTAAAGGCTGCTATCAAATCCCCCCTCATTCTTCTCTTTTGCAGACTAAACAAGCCTAGTTCCCTCAGCCTCTCCTCATAAGTCGTGCTCCAGCCCCCTAATCATTTTTGTTGCCTTCCGCTAGACACTCTCCAACTTGTCCACATCCTTTTTGTAGTATGGCGCCAAAAACTGGACACAATACTCCAAATGCAACTTCACCAATGCCAAATAGAGGGGAATAATCACTTCCCTCAATCTGCTGGCAATGCTCCTACTAATGCAGCCCAATATGCTATTAGCCTTCTTGGCAACCACGGCACACTGCTAACTCATATCCAGCTTCTTATCCACTGTAACCCACAGGTCCTTTTCAGCAGAACTGCTGCCTAGCCAGTCAGTCCCCATTCTGTAGATGTGCATGGGATTCTTCCATCCTAAGTGCAGAACTCTGCACTTGTCCTTGCTGAACCTCATCAGACTTCTTTTGGCCCAATCCTCCAATTTGTCTAGGTCACTCTGTATCCTATCCTTACCTTCCAGGGTATCTACCACTCCCCCTAGCTTAGTGTCATCTGCAAACTTGCTGAAGGTGCAATCTACCCCATCCTCCAGATCATTAATGAAGATGTTGAATTAAACTGGCCTCAGGACTGATCCCTGGAGCACCAGCTGCCAGTTAGACATTGAGCAGATGTTTGTTTACACAGTCTCAGTGTACAGTGTATTTATCAGTCAAGTATCAAGGCCTTGGTCACCAATAATACAATGGCATCTGGTAGAATGGATCCCTCCATCCACATGGATTCCTACTGGTTTACAGAATTGAGATTTGGGATTAGAAGTACAGTTCTAAACTCCACCTAGTGATTCAGGGCTCAGTGATTACGTGATAAACCAGAACAGCTTTTTTCACAGCCCTCACGGTCTTCTCTGTCAATACATATTTAGGACACCTTTAATCTCTGGATTGACACAGGGACAATGACTCTGCAAACAAAAATTTCACATACAATTTTGTATTAAAGCTAATTACTGCCTATTGAATCAATTCTTTTTCTGTGGAAGGAGGAATACAAAAAAAATAAATAAAAAACACTGGTTTAAATTATGAGCGAATAGTCACAGAAATATTATTCTAAGAAAAAAATAAAAGCATTTTCTAAATTTCAGGAGTATGAAAGCCTGTCTGAAGTTAGTAAACTATTATTGCCCAATATATTTTTTCCCCAAAAAATGTATTCCAAGTTTGCTCCTACATTAAAATCTTTTTTTTTTTTTTTGGCCAGTTTCCAGTTCAAAGTATATTTTTCCAGTTGAGATATATCCTTCAAAACAGGGGCTTTGGGACAGGAATTCTGATCCATCCTAGAGCCTTGATCCTGCAAAGTTTTACCCTCATATCCTCAGCTTTGACCTCAATTTGATGCTCACCATGTGCAAAGTTAAGTTCATGGGTTAGTCTTTGCGGGAGGGGTTACGTCATTATAACAGCACTTGTGAGCAACATTATAACATTCTATTTAAATAAAACAAGCAAACAGATTCATGTGAATAAAAATTGCAGATTTTTTAGTAAAATAGATCAAATAGAAGGAAATGAACTCACCAATGGAACTGAAAAACATAAGCTAAATCAAAGGATGTAAAAAATTGTATAGCATATAATACTAGAGTAAAGAAAAAGAGAGACAAAGAAGCATGGAGATAAATTACTTCGGAATAGTATAATCAGAGGCAAATTACGAACAAATGTAGAAAAGGGAGTATTCTTCAAGAGACATATTCACTTTGTTCCAGGATATTTTGGCTAGGTCCATACATCTATTAAGAAAAATGGCAAACAAACAAAAAATCCCAGCAATATATTATCTTTTCATAAGAATAGAATGGTTCAAAGAATTTTGCTGATAAAATTGTCACTGTATCTTCTCATAGAGCAGCTTATGCTGCCTGTCACACTGTATTATTTGGCACATGCAATCCAGTCAAGCCAAGCCAAGCCAAGCCAAGCCACAGTGTTCTCATCAATGATGTTCAAAGCCCAAAAACCTCCAGGAAGCACAGTCATTTGGCAGTCCTCAGCAATGTGTGTCATGGTTTGTGGCAGCCCACAATTGACAGAGTGGCCTATATCTACAACACCACCAAAATTCCACTGCAGCACAAATTCCATATATGAAACCGAATCAGAAGGCTCCATTGACTTTGCGGTAAATCCAACTCGGGTAGATGTTGAGTGGGGTCCAAGACAAGATAATTATCTGTCACTTTCTCTGCAGACCATGAAGCTCGCCATGCATCCTCTACCATAAATCCCCCATCTAGTAAACTTTTCCACAATGGGTGCCATGAGGGCAGATGACTCGGTGGTGAATTAAACAAGTCTTTAATTAATCGTAGTTCTGGCATATCACACAGTTTCATTACAAGCTTGCCTACGCTTTCCTCTCTGTGAACATTGCGCAGAGAAATACTGCAGAGGACTGATAACCATGGCAAGGACTAGATTTAAGTGTGCCTGAAATAACACGCATGGTGGAATTTAGTTGTACAATGATCATCTTTGTGTGAGACGGGCGAGCCCATACTGGAGTGCGGTACTCTGCCGTTAAATAACAGAGTGCCAAGGCTGAAATGCATAACGTTTGGGCATTGGCGCCCCATGTCATTCTGGCCAGTTTTCCGAGCGGGTAGTGGTGCTTTTTTACCTTAGTCGTGGTCTTTGTAAGATGGTCACGATATGTGAGAGTTCTATCCAATGTGACTCTTAGATAGACTGGGTGTGATTTATGCTTTATTTGCTGACCATTGAAAACTATATTCAGCGCTATTCCCCATTGTGCATGATGCATGATGACACAGTCTTACTTCCACTTGTTATCAGGTGCCATCAATGACAATAATCAGCCATAGCCCCATATCTGCATTCAGAACACTCTGAAGTATGTTAAAGACTCCAAAGTGTGACTGAGTGCAGAGGCATAAACAAACTTGCGAGACCCCGTAAGTGGTAGGTCATTCGAATATAAGTTGAATAACATTGGTGATAATACTGATCCTTGCAGGAGGCCATTCTGGTGCCTCCAAACTCTTGTTCTATCACACATATGCACATTGAAAAGGCAATTTCTCAAAAACAGAGCCATTGCATATACTAACCAGTTTGGCATAGTTCTAGACAACTTCACCAAAAGGCCTGTGTGCCAAACTATCATACGCCAGGGTCAGGTCAAGGAAAACTAAACCAGTCTTCAGCTTATGTTGGAATCCATTTTCGATGAATGTTGTAAATGCCAGCACTTGATCACATGTACTACGACTGCAGCAAAAGCCAGCTTGCTCTGGAGCCAGGATGCTTTCCACAGATGGTGAAATTCTTTGTGTAATCAGATGTTCAGGCACCTTAAAGCAGATGCTTAGAAGTGAAATTGGTCTGTTACTTGAAGGCAAATGTGGGTCTTTCCCAGGTTTCAGCAAGGCAATAACTTTTGCTTGGCACCAGACTTTAGGCAATCTAGATTCCCACAGAACTCTGTTGAAAAAACCAACATCACTCACTGATTCCTGCAGATCCTTCCATAACCTGCCTTCCTAACCTGCTTCAGGGCCTTCAGGACCTTCCATAACCTGCCTTCCTAACCTGCTTCTTGTAGTTCCTCTTCTGAGTTCTCTCAGCCCTTTTTACAAGGCCCTCATGTTTATCAAGCTATCACCTGTCCACCCCCTCAGACTGGGATGCAGCGAACAATGGCACAGGCAGGATTGACCCCATTTTCCCTTAAATGAATGAATGAATGAAGAACCTGTGAGCTTTGTGAGACCAAAATCTAAATCCCATGATGGAAATGGTCCATATGCCAGAAAGAACACATTATAGAGCATCCCTTTTATATGGTAAGTGAAGATTATCAGCCTGTAATTAGAATATGGAACTGACAAATTATGGGTCCAATTCAGAGCCACATCTTTATGCCTTTTCATCTCCATTGCAAAGTCTTGATTTTTTTTTTCATTCCAACAGTGAGAATCAAAAGTAAACAATCTTTTATAAAACATTGGAGATCCTAAATCTTAACAATCACTTGGACTCAGGTATCAGGTCAGACATAGCTGCATTGTGCATCTTGGCAGGTTTGGTCTACCCTTGTTTTACACATCTTTATATCATTTCTTATGTACAGTAACTCAATCAGTTTTTACAGAGAGTTTGTTAAAGTTCTAGATCCTGCTTTCTCCTCAGCCAAGTGTCAGAGTACATTTGTTCTCCTGAACAGGTGGAGGAGTTTGCGCTGTGATTGGACAGAAAATGGAAAGTATAGATTACTCACTTGCACACCTGATGCTCACCTCACATTTACCTCTGTGTTCCCAGGTAGGGCTTTTTCTCCCTGTCTCTGTGAGCTAGAACCTGCATTAGCTCTTTCATAGGATGAGAAGTGTGCTGAGACAGATGTTCTTGAGAGGTTTGTAATATGCAGTGTGATCTTTATCAACAAGAGATGGAGATGGTTCCCTATCTAAATAGACTATGATGAGATACCCGTCACTCACTAGGTGTAACTTTCCTTTTAAAAACCATTACTCCTTTCTGGTCAATCTGTCCATTTATTGGATACTGAATATAGGGTATACGTACCACTACAAGCTCCTGTCAAGTTTATAAGAGATCAGCTTGGCAATATAGCTATTTCTGGCATTTCTCTGCTTATAACTTATTCTTAAATGAGATGCACTAAAACAGCAAAGATTGCTACCTTTCCAATGGCATATCCACCTTCACCACCACTGTAATAAATGGTAATGATTTTCACCATCGTGTTTGCAAGGAAATGGAAATCCATGAAACTTCCGTTTCCAAATGACAAGTGAACAGCTCCTTATGTGGCATCATGAGTATGTTGTACCTTAGCCCAAATCTCTTCTAATCCTGTTTTCCTGAGTTTACATTATGTCTTCCCCCATTTTCATCTGGCATTTAGAGAGCTACAGAAACTTAATTATAAAATAGGGCTAGACTTATCTGTCCATCTTTAGAAAGCTACATGACAAGTTTTTCTTTTCCCTTTAACCAGACCCCTCCAATCCTCAAAGGATAGTTCTTAAAATAACAGTTGGAATTATGACAATAGTGTCCACTTCTTTCTATTGAGATCTTCCTTGATATGCAGTGGGTCAACAAAAATTCCCTTCAGTGTCTCTGTACAAATTGTTTTAGTAATCTTCATCTGCATTCTACACAAACCACTGCTATGCAGCACTTTATGCAATAGGACATCTACTCTCTGCAGATAGTCTGGAAATACCTTCTTTCCATTTTAGTGTGTCTCTAAAAATGGATTCAATTTGACCCTTGAGGAAATGGGCAGCAGGCATGATTTAGTACAGTTCTCAACCAGCCTCAGAATCTTAAAACCAACTTTGCCCATGACCATCCTCAATCTTCAGTTATCTTAGCCACAGCTGAGGATCCAGTGCTACATGTCTCAATCATAAGGATCTTACCATCTTAAATAATGTCTCATTCTTTTTGGCCAGTTTCCTTCAGGAGTAATGTGCAAAATACTAGTCACAAACAAAACAAGATGCAGAATGGCGACAGCAAGAAGTCGGATGTTTTCTATGAAAGAGAATTTATTAGCTGCAATAATTTTGTGTTCCTTCTACAACTAAAAATCTATGGTAGAAGATTTCTAGAATACATATAATTTTGGCTTAGTTCTACAAAATGAACTGTAGAACTGCCTCAATTTAATTACCACCCCAAGAAGCATTCTGACAGCCCCAATGCAGTGCTTAGTAAGCATTTTATCTGAGACAGCTTGAAGATGTGTTTTAATTTCAGTGCTACAATACGTACCATGACTTGTTCTGTCATCCCACTTTGGGAATACAGAATGCTTGTCTTTATAATGAGCTTTCTAACGTTCACCCATTTCACCTGAACCAAACAGGAGTAAAACATAAGTAGACATAAAAGTTGGCATATTAGTTGGATGCAAACAAAATTACTTTTTTTTTTTTGCAGAAGGTTCCATTATCTTTAAAAAAACCAAATGAGCACAGAACTTAAGTTAAACATTAAATACTGAAAAACATTTTGCATTTTCTAAATTTTAAATCATGGATTAATTTTTTTTTTTTTTAAAGTTGTTCGTTTTTCATTTTCTCCATATGATCTTGAAAAACATATTGGGAAAATATATGGTAGCATGTAAACTGCCTGCATAAATTACCTCATCTACAGTATACTCAGAAATATTAAGAGTACATATGGAGGATGTGTGTCCTGCTAAATAAAAGTAACTCCTACACCATGGGAGGAAACAGTTTTCAGTGCTTACTCCTAAGATATAAAAGAAAACAAATTTTGAAGAAAAAAATTCAGTAAGAATTCCTTAAACAGCAGGATCATGCACGAATATATTTCAGTGGGGAAATTTTAATAACCCTTATATTTACAAAAAATATTGAACACAGAGATATAAGGGGGAGAGATGCTGTACATTTCTCTTTTGCTACAAATGATTTCACAAAATGCTGGCTGGTCACAAGCCCCTCCCTCCCCCCTTAAATCCTTATATATAAAATATATAAAGAGTCAGACAGACTGAAAATAAGATTTAAACCTCTCTAAGTATGAATTATTAAAACAACGTTAAAGAGCTCTATTTTAGCTTTTGTTTTATGCAGTTGTGTCAGGGTCAGATTTTGTCAGCTTCTCTCATGTTCACCAATACCTTACTGCAGCAAAGCAGTTAAGCTCATACTGAACATTAATCATTAAAGTCAACAGAAGTACCCGTGTGCTTAAAAGACCTGACCCAATGCACACTGAAGTTGATGAAAGTCTTTCCATTTACTTCACTGGCTTTGAATTGGGCTTACCATGAGTTGCTGAATAGGAGTCAGACCTCAATCCCACAAAAAGCATCACTGCTGACCACAATATACACCCCCATATGGTTTACAGTAGTAGTCTTGATCCGTCCCCATCCCCCGAAGCAAAGGCCCAAGTCCTGTGTGTACCCTGTCCTCCTTTTAAGATTTTGTAGAGGAATATTAATAGCTAGTGGAACAATCTTTGCAACAAACACTTTTAAACATACTTGTATGAAAAAACATCAAAAGGGAAGAGATTCATGCAGATGTTATTAGAAAACCAGGAGCAGAATGGAAGGATTGTTCCGGCATAGTGCCTGTGTGTGACAGTACAATGCCTGTAATACTATTGCTGTCAGTGATACTAAGGATGATCTGGTAAGTATTTGCAAGTGCCCAGACAGGTCTGAGATGCCCTTTACCAAAACGTTAAGCCACAGCATATACTAGTATGCAACATGCCCTTTCTGTTTACACCAGCACATTATATTTTGCCCATCAAAGTTGAAAAACAAGGGACAAGATATTCAAAAGTGACTTGAGACTTTCACTGTCCAATCTGAGCAACCATACAGAAACCAGATTTTCAGAGAGCAGTGCTCAGCACTTTCTGAAAAATTAGACCCCTTTGAGATCTCAATTTAAGTATCCAAAAATCACTAAGTCAAGAATCCTAATTATGCTTAACTGGAACAAAAAAGACCTGTTGTACCACCGTTTTTGCTCTAATGATGGGAAAAACTGAGATGTATAAAGTCAAAAAAGGAGATTGGTTCATACCTTGGACTTGAGATTTGGACACAATGACATTTGTAACAAATGACTTGCTGTTTCTTTATTTAAAAAATATTTAGAAAACTAAATGGAAATGTGTGTAAGGGAAAGCTCACATATTTTGTTTGGTAGCTGTTGGCTCCATTACAAACTTTCACATCTGTCAATAACTCTAGTCAAGAACACTCATTTTAAGCAAAGATTATTTTTTCAACTTTGTTTTTTTCCTGTTACACACGGAATGCACAAAATATGCCTTCCCCTTTTAGAATAAAGGGCACCAGAAAAAATATCCCAATCTCCTCTTCTCAGACTGACAAGCTTATCAAAATAAAAAGATACCTCAGGATTTGGAAAGCATTTTCCCAGTTACTATTATTTGAAAGCAGGAGTTTTCACTCTCAAAAAAGGAATAATGTCCAAGAAAAAACACTCTGAACAAAGATGAAAAATTGTAGATTACTTTTGCAGCCTATTATCCTACAATGGACAAAATATCCACACTAGCTGGGCTTCTTTGAAGAGCATATTTTCCTTTTATATAAAGATAAAAAGCAAAGCTTTCAGGTCAGGGGCTATAGGGTAAAAGAGCTAATGTCTCCATGTACTTTGATGTTACAAGTAGTTCTTCGTTACAGAAGTGTATTAAAGCAACTAGTAAACTGAGCCAGCATATTTAATAACCACCTTCAATATGGGTGGCACATGGATTATTCTGTATACAACACGGAAAGGTGAGCTTATGTGCATTATGAGTGAATAACAAACCTTTATTTTAGCATGTTAACATTACTTTAAAATATGGCATAGCTAAAAGGTAATGTATGATTTATGGATCCCATAGGAAGACCTCTTTATAAATGTATCTGCAACAACGATAGACAGCAAACCAGGATTAAGTGTTCCTCTCACAGTGAATTGTAACTCACATAATGGGTTTTGTACTAGTATGTAATGTCGCAAAACAGCAAATTTCAGTCTATCGAGTGCTAAACATAACCGTGATTAATAGCATATGGTGTCACTGCTCCTTTTGAAACTGAAGGTGCTTCTATAGGAATCAATTTAAAATAACACGGTTTAATTCAGTTGTCCTTCACAAATTCTTTCGAGTGACAGCTGAGGGACCCAATCCACTAATGCTAATTTGCATGTTAACCAGCCTTTTGGAATACTTTTACATCACATTGTCTATGAGACCATAGAAATATAGCTAGAAAAAAAATCAATCTAAATAGAGTGATCATGTTTTTGGTGAAATGCAGTATTGGTCTACATAACAGTAACTGATATATTTAGAAATGTTTATTGAGAGGATCACTTCGTAATTTTTATAGCCATAAGTGAAATTTTGCTTCAAATTTAAAAAAAAAAAAAAAAATCAGGCTGCTAAGATCTATTTTTATCCAAGTCACCAAATCTGTACATATGGGAAAATATAACTTCCAACTAGGTGTTGAGTAATTTGGGAAATTAATTTTTGTTTGCATATTAATGAAGCACTAATTGCTCATTGAGACCAATATTTATGCAAATTACACTAATGTTATTTAGATATTGTTCAGTTTGTGTATTGCTTGTATGAGCAAAAACAAAGATTTCCCACCTAAAACATGTCATCAGCAATTTTTTACTAAATGTGAAATAAATGCAGTTACACTGATATTGGACTGGGGACAAATACAGTCGGGGCTTTATAACCAGTTGTGCCATAGCAGCACTTCCTACTAGCATAGCTCACAGAATCATTGAACTGGAAGGGTCCAAAAGAGGTCTTCTAGTTCAGTCCCTTGCTCTCAAGGCAGGACTAAGTATTACCATCCCTGACAGGTGTTTGTCTATCCTGTTCTTAAAAATCTCCAATGATGGAGATTCCACAACCTCCCTAGGCAATTTATTCTAGTGCTTAACTCCCTTGACAGTTAGGAAGTTTTTCCTAATGTCCAACCTAAACTACCCTTGCTGCAATTTTAGCCCATTGCTTCTTGTCTTATCCTCAGAGGTTAACAAGAATATTTTTTTTCTCCCTCCACCTTGTAACAACCTTTTATGTACTTGAAAACTGTCATGTCCCCCCATCAGTCTTCTCTTCTCCAGACTAAACATACCCAGTTTTTGTCAATCTTCCTTCATAGGTCATTTTTTCTAGACCTTCAATAAGTTTTGTTGCTCTTTTCTGGACTTTCTCCAATTTGTCCACATCTTTCCCGAAATGTGGCACCCAGAACTGGACGCAATACTCCAGTTGAGCACTAATCAGTGTACAGTAAAGCGGAAGAATTACTTATTGTGTCTTCTTTACAATACTTCTGCTTATACATCCCAGAATGATGTTAGCTTTTTTTGCAACAGTGTTACACTGTTGACTAATATTTAGCTTATGATCCACTATGCTCCCAGATCTCTTTCCACAGTATTGCTTCCTAGGCAGTCATTTCCCATTTTGCATGTATGCAACTGATTGTTCCTTTCTAAGTGAAGTACTTTGCATTTGTCCTTCTTGAATCTCATCGTATTTACTTCATACCATTTCTCCAGTTTGTCCAGATCATTTTCAATTTTAATCCTATCCTCCAAAGCACTTGCCACCCCTCCCAGCTTGGTATCATCCACAAACTTTATAAGTGTACTCTGTATGCCATTATCTAAATCATTGATGAAGATATTGAACAAAACCAGACCCAGACCCAATCCCTGCAGGACCTTACTTGATATGCTCTTCCAGCTTGACTGTGAACCACTGATAACTACTCTCTGGGAATGGTTTCCCAACCAGTTATGAACCCACCTTATAGTAGTTCCATCTAGGCTGTATTTCCCTAGTTTGTTTATGAGATGGTCATGCGAGCAATCTCTAAAGCCTTATTAAAGTCAAGATATATCACATTTTCCACTTCCCCCCATCCACTATGCTTGTTACCCTGTGAAAAAAAGCTATTAGGTTGGTTTGACACAATTTGTTTTTGATAAATCCATGCTGACTGTTACTTATCACCTTATTATCTTCTAGGTGTTTGCAAATTGACTGCTTGATTATTTGCTCCATTATCTTTCTGGATACTGAAGTTAAGCTGACTGGTATGTAATTATCCAGGTTGTCCTTATTCCCCTTTTTATAGACTGGCACTGTATTTGCCCTTTTCCAGTCCTCTGGAATCTCTCCTATCTTCCATAACTTTTCAAAGTAAATCACCAGGCTCGCCAACGGGAAGGAGGAGGGGAAGGAAATTGCTCAGGGGCCCAGCAATTTAAAAGGGCCCTGATGGATGGGAGGATAGATTCGTATCCTTTCCTGCACACACCCCTTTCCCTTGAGGCCCCTGCTGTTCACGCTCTCTGCCCCTACGTTGAGTGGAGCTTATTTATTATGCACCATGCAGGTTTCCAGGCAGGCTGAGGAGATGGTATCTGCTACTCAGCTTCTCGGGTTCATCAGTGATCTCCCTGGGGAGTCCAAGAGACCCAGAAAGCTGCGTAGCAGATACTGCCACCTCAGCCACCCAGGAACGTGCATGGCACATAATAAATAAGTAATCATATCCAGCGGAAGCCCACTCGGACCTCAACCATCCCTTTCTAAAGGAGCCATTGACTGTTCTGCCCTGGAATTGCTATTGGTGAGCCTGATGATCACTCATGGCTCAGATATTTCCTGTCAGCTCCTAGGAGCTCCTATAATAAGTCTTGGTTCCAGCCAACACAAGAGAACAAGATGAGCACCAGGACAGATGATAGGAAAGGAGAGAAGAGAGGGCCCAACAAACACGAATGGAGTTGCATTAGGAAGCCTATCCACCACTATAGGCAACAGTGAAAGGAAGCTGGGAGAAAATGATGATGACACTAGGAAAGAGTGGGTCTAGGGAAACATGACAAAGGAAGAAGGGAGAGAGAGGAGGTGGTGGGATTGTAGGGAAAGAAAAAGAGGAGAAAGTTGGTGAGTTGTATGGGTGAGAGGGACCTCTCTTTCCATCTAAGCTGCATCCATCTCAGGCGCATCATACACAAGATGGGGCAGGGATGGTGGGAAGGAGAGAGGAATTAATTTGGAGGAAAGAAAAAAGGCAGAAAAAAGTTTCAGGGGAAGGAATAAAAGGAGAAGAAATAGTAGTTTAGAGAAACTTGAGACACAGAGGAAGGAGAACTAAAGGGTTCTGGGAAAGAGGGAGGAATAGAGGAGATTATGGAGAAATTTTAAAAGGGAAAAAATTAAACAGAGAGGAAGAAAGAAAAAGATGCTGGTTCTGTCTGGGCCTCTCCAATCTCCTTACCTAGCGTAGCAATAAAAAAAGGAGCTATTCCCCCTGGAGTTTGGATTATATGACACAAGAAGTTTAGGGAAAACTCTTTAGTTTAATTCCAAACAGCTTTTTAACATTCAGTTTTAATTTTTGAACTGTAGTTTATAAAAGCATTTTGGTACTGTGATTTGTTGGACATTTGAGACAACATATGCTCCCAATAATGACAAGTTACTCATGCACAGAAATCTCCTCCATAGATCTACTTTTTGCTTAATTATAATTGTTGGAATTAATAAATAGTATTGGCTCCACCAAACTATGAAACCATTTGCTATATTTCTTTATAGAAGCCATTCCTTTTTCATTAAAACTGTGTCATGCTTCAAAAGTGAAGTGGTATTTGATTTTCTTTATCATGCATTAAATTGTATTCCTCCTAGATTAATAGTATAACCCAACAGACTGCTGATGAGAAATCAGCGTAGACATTACAAAAACTTAAATACATTGTTTATTTGTAAACTTCCCTCCAACCAATGTATACATTAAAGAATTTTTTTTGTAAGAACTTGCTTATGAGTTATGAGACAGATTTGTGTTCTTGTATTGGTCAGGATACCATTGTGCCTGGTACTGGCAGATATACAATAAAAGACAATCTAACTATTTAACTATGCGATATAGCTAAAGCAGTACAACTTTTGTGTGGAGACAAGGCCTTCGTCTTTTATCAGGCAAAACTCCCAGTATTTTGCAAAGGAATTTTACCTGAGTACAAACTGAAAAGGACTTCAAAATTTAGCCCTCCACTTTAATCCCATTTTAACATTTTTAAATGTGTTTCTTAATCAAATCTGAATTAATATTAAATTAAAAATATAAACAGCAACAAGTAAAATAAATAATAATAATAGCCGTAACAATAATACTGTTGTACAATACCCAAATGGCTCAATATGGGGTTGGAAGTGTGCTTGAGGAAACATTCTGCAGCCCTTGTTCCTGCTGAATACTACTTGTTCACATGAATCAATGCCATTGAACTAAATGGATCTGCTCTCATAAGTAAGCATCATTCAGTGTGAGTGAAGGTTACAGAGTCCAGCCCCTTATTAGTATTAATTCATCCTACCAAAGCCCTATGAACATGGGCAGCAAATGCTACATCTCCCACCCAGGTATAATCTGTGCAGCATATGTTAGTCTGGCTGCCAATGAATGGGAAGGATTTGCTAAGGCTGTTTTTCTATGGAACACAGAGTGTAATTATTAAGGCCATTTTTAAGGCCCTTTTAAGGCTGAATTTGTTGGATTTTTGGTTGGCAATAGAGAAGAGGGGGTGGCCATGCCTCTTTTCCCAGATTTACATCTTGTTTGCATAATGCTGCCCTGGGCTATAGTTTGCTTAAGCATTCCTGCTACTACTTCCTATCACAATTACATAGTGTTTTCATGCAGCCAATGCATTCTTCACATCCCTCTCTCCCCTAATATGTCTGTGTTTAACCCACAATATTTGTCAAAAAATTTTTTAACTTGTTATTTGGAGATGACCTACTTAGGCGTTGTTTTATTTCCCCAAGCAGGATCGGAGGTGCTAGCATAAGTCACTGGTAAGCGGGTGTTATGTTAGAAGGCCCCCTCCATGGCAGTTCACAGAAGATCTGAGTTGTTGCCATCTGCAGTTGCAGAAGTTTAATTCTTTAACTCAGGCAGTAGCAGTTCAGGCTTTTAGCCCTGGAGGTCCCAGGTCCAACTCCTAGTATGTTAGCCAACATTGTAGGTACCTTCCAAGGGCATGGGAAATTAGTCCAAACCAAAAGCAGAATCTTTGCAAACTCAGATGGTCTCTATGTATTCTCGTAATACTGCAATGAAAGTATATAGCTAATTATTAGAAATGTTCTATTATTGTTCCTCACCCCCTGAACTCCTTCTATTTTGTCCTTAGATTGTGAGCGCCTTGAAACAGGGACCATTCTGCTGAGTGTTTGGAAAATGCCTGTCATCTACTGTGCTCTACGACAAATGAATAATAATAGTAATAATAATAATTTTCTCTAAGTTACTTGTTTTATAAATGACGACACCACCAACACATGTATAAAAAGAACAAGGTTAGTAAGTGAGAAAAGAAACTAACTGTTATTCTGAAGATACAAAGCCAATTTACTAGATATAAAAGGGCATCCATCATTTCCCTCTAAAATCCTCTGATAAAATGACAGCAAAAATCAGCTTAGAAGCAATACATGAACTAGCCTTCTGTGCCTCCTGCTCTCTTCCCTCCAAGACTAAATGTATCTTTGTATCTTTTGTCACATTGTTGTAACTTTCATTCAGTCTCCCCCCTTCACCTTGACCACATCTGAACAGCGACAATATGTTTCTTGTTCCTCTCACTTTTCCCTGCAAGGATCACTGACAGCCTCTTACTTTGTATTTTCTCAGCTTCTGAGTCAGTGGGTTATTTTTTTCTTTTTTTTCCCTCTCTCTGTCTCCCTCCCCCTTTTCTCTGCAGCCATCATCGCTACTATTTGGAGTGAATTTGGTTCAATTTCCATTTTAAACAGTGAATGTTTAAACTAGCTCCTAATGTCTTCCAGTGTACTGGGAAAAGACCTGGTCCAACCACATCTTTCTCCCCCTTTTTTTATCCAAAATAAAAAATGAAAAGCTGCAGTATAATCTCAAATCATTTTACACAGCACATCAAACTTCAAAATAATGAGAGCACTTCAATTTAGAAATGATTGGGGTTCTAGGCATACGAATCAGAGAGAGCTGTAAAATTATTAGAACACTACAGCACTTTTTGTAGGCATTTCAATTCAGAGGTGATCAGGGATTCTGGACTTGCAGAGCAATTTACTTGGCATTTGTAGGAAAGCCTCACTCTTTCAAACTGAAGCACTCTTATTATGAAGAACTTCAATAATTTTAAATTGCTGTATACCATACATGCCCAGAAATCCAATTTATTCTTTAAATAAAAACATTATAACTTCAGAAGTGTGAAAGGCCCACCCACCACATAACAGCAATCTATCCTTACCAATTCATATGTCAAATCAGTCTAGCTGTTATTTCTCCCAAGCCAGCATTTTCTGACATAAGGAACTAGTGCAGACATTGGAGAAGAGCATTTATTTTTTTTAACTCTATCTTGCACAATTACTTTAAAATTATCTGTGCATTTCTTCCTAAACCCAGTGACCTTTAGGAGGGCCTCAGAGTTCAAGAAGATTTGCAGTATGTGTATGTTTCTTTCAAAATATATATCATATTTACTAAAAGCAAAAAGCAACGTTAATGAAATGTTAACTTTACAGTATACAATTATATAGGCCAAGCCAAAAACTTTAATTCAGTTGGTGTTAAGGCTGTAAATAAGTATAACTAACTGAAGGGGGAAAATAAAAATATATTGAGTTCTATAGCAAAGCAAACTAACCTTGAGAGGGCAGAAAAGGCAAAAGCAAAGTTTTAAAAAAATATTATAACTTAGAAAAGCTTGGAAATGATGAGCTGAGCTCTCCCACGTAAGCTTTATATTGCTTTCTTAGCCCCACCGATAGTCTAATCTCATTTACAGATGATTCTGTAACAGATTCCATCTGTGTGCTGGACACTATGGGAAGACAGACAAGACACCAGGGATGTGGTTTAACTTGGTCACGACAACATTAAGTAACATATGGGAACACAGGAATGATTGGGCAATAACTCGTCCAGTGCAGGTCATCCTTCCATTGTAATCTGTGCCACCTGGGGGAGGGCTGCCATCAGCCACCCACCCCAGTAATCTGGTCCCAGCATTGTTGCTGGGATCCTCCTGACCTCCCCTCATCTGAAAGTTGAGGGGATTGTCTACTTGCTACACCAGGTATTGCCTTCTTCTAAACCAAACTACAGTTTCTCAGGGAACAGGACCCCCCGACTGATTGACTACCAGCACCAGGCACCTGCCACCAGGAGGCACCAGCAATTTGCTTGGTTGCCTCTCCCCATCCCTACAGGATTCCAGGTTTGTTAACAATTCGTTCCCTAACAGCAGTCAGAGTCCTATATCTGCTTCTCAGTCCAAGAGGAGAACCACCGTTGCCTTGACTAACTCAGACAACGGATATGCAATTTCATGATAAGCAAGCACCAACCTTTCCCCCTCAGATAATTTAGCCTCCAGTTGATTTACCGCTCTCATGGTCTCATCCACCTGTGAAAGCCATGTGGCTCTCCTGCCAGACCCAGGTTGACAAGGTTATTAACCACCCTGTTCCCCCAGGGGGACCATTCACCCACTCTCATGGAGAATAGGTCCATCAATGGCTATTAGCGAAGATGGTCAGGAACACAACCCCATGCTCTGGGTGTCCCTAAGCCTCTGAGTGCCAGACGCTGGGACTGGATGACAGGGAATGGATCACTCAGTAATTGCCCTATTCTGTTCATTCCCTCTGAAGCACCTGCCATCCACCACTATTGGAAGAGAGGATACTGAGCTAAATGGACAATTGGTCTGACCCAATCTGATTATTCTTATGTTCATCTCCCGATGAGGAGAAACCACCACTGGCAGAAAACACATGCACTCACTTTCTGTTGTGTGTCCTGCTGCCGGGCTTCCCACCACATGTGCTTTCCACTGCTGCCCTGGTTCCCTCTGTCGTAATCCCACAGTGATTTGCAGCCAGTCTTTGCTCTGACTCTCCTGGTCACCTTGAGGCTACTGAGGACTCCTATCCCTGCATGGGAGCAGGGGTGCATTCAAGGCCACATGTCATCTTGGCAGACTTCTCTGCTGCCTCCATGCAGCCTTTTTTTGACCTGCAAAATGGCTCAGGATTGGAGAAGGATTTTTAAGTCCACCTATGAAGCACCTGGAAGTCCGTATAATTGCTACACCTTTGTATCCCACCAATTAGCCCAAAGTGTGTCTCCTCAAACCACAAAAAGACATGGAGTGATCATAAAGAGGGGAAGATATGTATTCCTTAAAAGAAGCAAAGGGTTTTCTTTTCCCCAAGCAAAGGCCCCCCACCTCTGGAGTGGTGGCGGGGGGCCAATACAGAACGTTTTAGTTTGAATGCTGGCTTGGAATTCAGACATGGAGAGCTAAAAGGGGTCACATTTAACCCTCAGATTTTAGCTTGGTGCCAAGGCAGATATTAAACCGAGTTAGGACACCATTAGTTAGTTCATAAATACTAGCTTGTTCAAGAAGGGGCCATTATGATCATCTATATCTGACCTCCCGTCTGGCCTTAACATTTATTAATCTGCTTTACCATGGAAGATGAACATAGTGCAGTGATGGGAGGCAGATTTCAGGACATTTGAGACAGCTTAATCCACCATTGCCATACATTTCTAAATTTTGCTTTGTTGTTTAATTGCAAATGTACTGCTTTTCTAATGTTTGGTTTTATCCATCACCAATGATCTTTTATGCTACTTTTTCTGTGAATTAGTGACATTTATTTACATCATTTTTGAATCAATGAAGGTTTTTGTGCTTGGCAATTTCCTTGTGGTTTATAAATGAAGCCTTTAGATTTTCTTGATCATTGTTGTTTTTTAAGACTGGAAAGTATTTGTAAAATATTAATATGGTGTAAACCAGAGCAGGTGCCCTTGCATGGTCTATAAACTCCACAGAAGCTTATGTCGTTGTTAAAGACTCTATAAAATAAATCACTCATTTTCCCCATAACCCTGGAGTCTAAGCTTTATAAAATCAGGAGAGACCATAAGGTCTACAAGCCATGATGGAGAGTCCCCCGGGAAGTCATTGTGGACATTACAGCTTCCATCTTGAACCAAACCATGCCAGGTGCATTTGGAAGACTGTAGAAATGCTCTAAAAGGTCTATCCGAATTTTGCTGGACTCAGACTCTTATATCTTGGGAACACCTGATAAGATCAGCTAAGCTCCATGTGACCCTTGTAAAGTCTGTTGGAGCCAGATGGACCTTCCTGACACACCTAATTTGGTAGTGAATAAATTTAAAATATTCAATCCCACTTCCTGACCTAGACCTCACCCACATCTTTTGAATAAACCAAAGAGTAAAAATTGCACAAAATTATGAATGTATGAAAACATACATGGCATATTTGTTGGTATGGTGTGGTATAAAGGAAATATTGCCATGAATTTGGGATGACACCACTACTGATAAATGACATTAGCAGGTTGCAAGAGGATTTCTTGTAGTTTTTATTTGTTTTAATTTAGCTTTATTCAAAAAGCATGACTAAGATTTTTTTTCAATTGGAATAAAGTGATTTTCCCCCAATCTTCCAATATACATAAATCCAAAAAAATTTCCTCAAGCTTACAAAAAAAAATAATTCACATACGAATGAACACTTCTGAATAGACCAAGCATGGAAAATTTCAGCCCAAAAGTGAACATAATAAGGGTGTGATACAGGAGTTTATAATGGAAAGTATTTGCAGCCTTAACTAAAATGATTAGTACTCAATTCATCATACCACTAGAATATTTCTACTTTGCTGGGCAACATTTTCATCAGCAAATTAAATGTACACAGAGTCCATTTTTCAGTCTCTCTTCAAAAGAGTTTAAAATTAGAGATAAGCTAAATGATATTCCTGACAGTCTTTTTCATACCATCTTTTGTGACAACTTGCATAAATATCACTTTGGCTCTTTTCCTGGAAGGTAACTCACACACACACACCCTTCCAAAAAAAATACTTTCCATAAATGATGTGAGCACCTAGAAGAACATAAAGCGGTAAGTAAGAGTCAACATGGATTTATCAAGAACTGATATCAAAGTAACTTAATATCCCTTAGCAGCGAGGCAAGCCTTATGGATGCCAGGAAAGCAGTAGATGTGATATATCTGGACTTTACTAAGACTCTGTCTACACTACTACCTATGGCAGTAAAACGTATGTCGCTCAGGGGTGTGAATATTCCAACTCCCTGAGCAACATAAGTAACACCGACGTAAGCACTCATGTGCACAGCACTGTCGGTGAGGGAGCTTCTCGCACTGACGTAGCTTCTGCCACTCACAGAGGTGGTTTTTTATGCCGACAGGAGAGCCCTCACCCAATGCGCTTCAGCAGCAGAGCTGTATCAATACAGATGCAGCGCTGTACATATAGACATAGTATCAAAAGCCTTAAGGTGTCTCACATGACGTTCTCATAAACAAACAAGGGAAGTATAGCCTAGATGAAATTACTATAAGGTGGGTGCACAAGTAGTTGGAAAACCATACTCAGAGTAATGATCAATGGAGTAGTTATCAAAGAAGAAGATGATAGAGAGACCAAAAGGGGTGTGTATGGCAGCTTTTCGCAAGTCAGGTGGTTAGTACAAAAAGTTTTATAAAGGGAGAAATTTTACAGATGGAAGGGAGTAAAGATGTTTTGTTAGCTAGGATGATTGTCACTGAAGGGAGTGCTTGCTCCTTGGAGATGTGGAAGGACCTGACAGGTGAGAGGTGATCTCATTACTGTTGTTTGTCACTAAGGATGGGAAATCCAAGTTTTATGGTAGCTGAAAGGAAATTTTGGTGAGGTTGCTTATTATCAACAGAAAGGGTAACCGTCTGTTATCAGCCCCTTTCTCCCAGTAATGTCCCATGCCTCTGTTATACTGCAGCACCTCTCCCCGCAGTGGCCACTTGACAGACTCTCCCTGTGCTTTAGGTTTGCAAAATGACACTCTACTGTCCCCTCTCTGGGCCTCCATTTCTCCTCCCTTCCCCCTTCGCTTGTCTAGATTGTAAATTCACACACAATCAAGTCTGGCATTCCAAATACTGGGTTTGCAAATATATATAGTGCCCCAGGCTTCAAAGCATGAAGCATAGGATCCAGAATAAAGACATCCAAGCCCCATGTATTTTTAAGACACTAACAGCTGCTGAAGGGACATAACTGAGGGACGATTATAAATTGGGAAAGGTCTGCTGGATATTTGAAATAGTTTTCATACATGCAGCCAAGACACTGGGATGCTCCAGAAAACTAGGACTTTTCTGGTTAATTGAGAGAAAGCTTAGGTTCCCCATTTGGTCTATTACTATTTTCACTGTGTTAACGTATGGGATCTGGAAGAGCAAATGTACAGTAAGTATTTCTGGAAATCAAGCCCCTCACTTAGGTGTCTATTTAGCTGCCTAACTATAAAGACCCATCTTGAAAACTTTGACCGTGAAGTTTTTAATCATTATAAAACAAGAATAAATCCAGAATGGAGTTTGAAAGCAATGATGTTATTTTCATTAATTCCCCTCTATAAAAATGCATGTATTTATTTTCACTTCACATGCCACTAGGTACCTTCTAAATCTTGCACCATATGACTGTATCTGCCTGCATGGAAACTCTCCATCTTTCTTTACAGATTTTGCATATGATACATTTCAAAATGTGTAAAGGAAGATGAGAGGCAAGAAGTGATCCATCTCATCACCCATCCCCAGTTGCTGGCAAACAGCAATCGCTGCCCATCCTGGCTAATAACCACTGATGGACCAGTCCTCCATGAACTTATCTAGTTCTTTTTTGAACTCTGCTATAGTCTTGGCCTTCCCAACATCCTCTGGCAAGGAGTTCCACAAGTTGACTGTGTATTATGTAAAGGAATACTTCCACTTCCTTTTGTTCATTTTAAACCTGCTGCCTGTTAATTTCATTTGGTGACCCCTTGGTCTTGTGTTATGAGAAGGCATAAATGACACTTCCTTATTTACTTACTCCACACCAGTCATGATTTTATAGACCTCCGTCATATCCCCCTTAGTCATCTCTTTTTCAAGCTCAAAAAGTCCTAGTCTCTCCTCATATGGAACTTTTCCATACCCCTAATCATTTTTATTGTCCTTTCTTGTACCTTTTCCAATTCCAATGTATCTTTTTTGAGATGGGACAACCAGATCCACATACAGTATTCAAGCTGTGGGCATTCTAAGGATTTATAGAGAGACAATATATTTTCTGTCTTATTATCTATCCCTTTCCTAATGATTCCCAACATTTAGTTAGCTTTTTTGACTGCCACTGTACATTGAGTGGATGTTTTCAGAGAGCTATCTACAGTGACTCCAAGATCTCTTTCTTGAGCAGAACAGCAAATTTAGACTCCATCTTCTTCATTATATGTATCCTAAGGTGTTCAGAGATTGATGCCCTTAATGCAAAAATACAACAAATGTAAATACAGCTTCTGTTAAGCCCCATGTTATCCTTTGAATATGAGGGTTATTTTTAAAATATATATATTTTTATTAACTTTTTCAAGGAAAGAACAGTTAATTTTCCATCTACTTACAGTAAACCTTAAATTTTCCCATCTGTTTAAGGTGATCCTCATCAATATGGCTAATAAAGGCAAACAGTTGTGGCTGCTTTGGTAAATATATAAAGTACCTTCAAAATAAACCACCAAAGTATCTGTCATTCACAGCTAAAAAAATTAATAAAACTAAAAGAAATCCAAAAGAACTGATAGAAAAAAAAGTACATCTGAACTGAGCTTGAATGCCAATTTTCAGCACAATTAGGTTTATTTTAATGTATAAATGTGCCAGTCTAACATTTGGTGTACACTTGCACTTTGTACATTCTGAGAGCTGGTCAAGATTTTGTGAACAATGTTTTAATTTTTAAAGACAGCCTTTTTACAAAATCAGAAAGTTTTCCTGGAAAAATATTTGGTTTCGCTTTTCACTTCCATTTTTGTCAATTAATTTGAAATTGAAAAATTAAGCCTCTTTTCCTTTTATTTTTTCAGTTTAATTTTTTTTTCCTTCTCTCCCCTCTCCTTTTTCGGTGGCAAAATGATAAAGACGGAGAAAGGAACAGGGTAGGAGGAATAAAGATAAAGGGGTAGAGGGAAAGAAAAAGAAGAGAGAAAAAGGAAAACTGAAAAAAATATAAAATTTTTCAAAACCAAAAATTATATTTTCCTTTAAAAAATTAAATGAAAAATCATTCTGTTTCAAGACCTGCAGAATGAAACTGACTTCAAAATTTTAAATGAAAACTGTTTCCAGGTGTTTCCTAGCTCTATAAATAAAAAAGATACAAAATATTCCTCCTCAATAAAAGACAACATTTAAACCTTCGCAGTTCATCAAAACTAACTCTCTCCTTAAAACTTTCCCCTCAGCCACTCACAGCAAATTAACGCATGTTGTCAGTAAGCCTGGAAAAAAAAGAAATATCCTGAAATCAATGTTCAGATTCTGTTGGACCAATGTGGAAAACGATGAGGGAAAACATTAAGAACAACTTTCCACCAGCCCCCTCCCCTTTAACAAAGTTGGCATTAAGTTGAATGTGTCAGCTGATCTCAACTGTTCTGGGATCACACAAGGACACTGAAGTCAATGGGAGTGCTCCAATGTCTGAATGAGCAGATATGGACCAGGATCTTTGATGGTCAGTTCTTTTGCTCCTCTAAAGGAGTAAATTCTTCTCTGTTGCTCTGTAAGTGTTAGAAGACCAAAATATATTGTGGCTGAATTTGATCCAAGTAAGTGGGTGCAACTTGTATTGACTTCAATGACCTTTGATTTTTAAGGGTGAAATACCTATTTTTCTTTAAAATATACCAATGATTTAAACTGGATTCTCTAGAATGCAAAGGCCACTTTTCCTGGTTTATGCCAAGTGTCCTTAAACCAGCCAGAGATACCAGCACAAAATTCTCCCTGTGTAAAAGAAATCTCTGTCAACTCTGCCTCATCATTGTTGCCTTCTACCCCCAGCAAAAGGGGGAGGAAGAGGCATCATGGAGCTGAGTTCTACACCACCTGATCCTTTCTGGTCTAATGGACTGTGTGCCAGCAATGTAATTTAGAGCAGAATTATTCTTTCGCTTCCTCCTGCTATAACTTAGATGAGGACTAGGTGGCTCTGAATCCAGAAGCCACAACCAGCTCCTTGCAGCTGACCAGCACCATTACATCCAAGCCTGTGTGTCCAGACCAGCATGTACAAATGTGTTAAGTGCTCAGCACCCACCAACTCCTAAGGAGAAGACTAGGAGTTGGTGGGTGCTAAGTCCTTCTGAAAATTTGACTACAGCTGTGGGTGCTCAGCACGCTTGAAAGTCTTGCCATTAAATTTCCTGTAGTAAAAGCCTAAAGAAAGCTTCCAAGCAAGTTTCATAAAAACAAATGACAGTAAAAGGATACATTTGCATCAAGTCTTCATTTCCAATGCTCCAGGTGAAGACTCCCCCCAG
The DNA here is from genome assembly GCF_026122565.2 of Emydura macquarii macquarii. NCBI lineage: Eukaryota > Metazoa > Chordata > Testudines > Chelidae > Emydura > Emydura macquarii. Next base: position 1,568,375 of record NW_027133156.1, read on the forward strand.
GAAGAACAATGTAGCCTTGAAGTGAACAACATGGGGTGGGGAGGAGAGCTGGTTAATTTTTATTTTTACATGCACTGCTTCAATATTGGCTTGCATATGGCTCTGAGTCTGATGTACACAATTCAACATTAGCAGTCAATTTTGGACCAAGTTTCCTCAGGAGCCGGGTATTTCTCCAGTGATATTTTGTTGCACTTCATTAATGATGGGGCAGGAGCTGGGATCCATAGGTGCAGAGATATGTGCTGGTCAAGCAGTGCAAAACATTTTAGCATGACAAGATTTGTCAATCTTTAAAGGCAGACAAAAACCAGACAAGCGCAATCTTAGCGCCAATGCTCCGTGGCACCTGAGGAAATTAAACGAGGATGTCACTGGATGACCTAAATCCTTCTCAAACTCTCACCAGCTGAAAATAAACACTAGGTGCTGCTTGTTTGAAAGAATCGGCCTCACATGTGATGTAGCAAGGCATCCCACATGGAAAAATAGTGAGCTGTTGCAGTTATCTGCAGTGACATTTCAGCTCAACTCACTCTCTCCTCCCCCACCCCCCTCTCTCTCCTGGTCCCAAGGGAAGCAGCAGCATTGACAGAAGCCCTGTGTCAGTTTCCATCTGACTGTCACTCTCACTTCTGCCTCTATTATCAGCAGTAAGCTGGGGCAGTCCCCAGCTTGGAAGGGCTGCTGATCTCTATCTCACAGGCTATACGCTGCCCCTGCCATGAACCTGACTAAGGGGGAGAAAGGAGGAGGGGGTGTGGGTGGAAAGAGAGAGAGGCGCTGATACAGTTTGGTTTCTTTTCTTATTTTCCTATCCTTTCTCCAGCTCTCAGTCTTTTGTGTCAGCTTTCAGAAATGCTCTGTTTGACTGGCAGCCTGTCACAGATCAGTTACCACCTAAAGCCGCTTGGCAGGGAGAGGTGACGGCCCAGGAAGGGATCTAAGTGGCTTTATCAGTGCTTCTTTACGCCTCGTGAGCTCCTTGACACAAAAGGAAAGGGTATTAAAGATCTAAAGCGAGCCCAAAAGCGTGAAAGCTCCTTATAGGCTGCAAGATGTGGATGTGACTAAATTTTTAAATATTTTGAGTTGATGCTATTCATTTTGCCAATAGAGTAGAAAGAATTTTTGTTACAGAAATGAGTGTATGTTCCACTTGAGTGAGATTTGGAAAAGGGAGGAAGTCCCTAAAATATGTGCTTAGAATATTACAACTACCCTGTGTTTACAATCATGGACCTGTTCTGAATATATATAAAATCTGACATTTCTTTTTTTTAAAACAGTCATTTAACACATACAGAACTCAATTTCCTATTATAAGTGTTGATTTTGTTGGAATTTTTTTTAAAGTATAAACATTATAATGTAGCAAGAAGAATAGCATTTTTTAAATCCTATAAACAGTGAGCGTGGAAAAGATTCAGAATTCATTAGGTATATGCCATATCTCTTTTCAGGTTCTTTATGCATGGATTATTGTTCAAGTAGTGTATTTTAACATGCCAATGGCTTCTCACAGCGCATTACTACAATCATAATGGCTTGCACTACAGACAGCAGAGCACAAAGCTTTTTCCTTTGTTCCTAATTTACCATATCTTGAAGTATTTTCTTCTGTTTGTTTTCAAATTAAAATTCAAGCATTTCTATGGGAGATCAGATGAGCAAGGTGCATGTCTGAGAGGTGATGGGTTATCAGAAATAACCCGCTTTCTGGTGTCCAAAATGGATAGATTTTCATCAACTTCAGTGAAAATGAAAGTACTATACACACCTAATATAATCACACCTAATAATAAGGGTCACATTCTAGTCTTGATATTCATTAATAAGAGTCAGGCACTGATCAAAAACAGGCTGTATGTCTGAATATTGCAGATATTTTTATTTGAGTTCATGTGAGACAGGTGGGAAATTTTATATTTTGATTTACATTGTCAATGACTGCATCTGATTCATTCTAAAATAAATTTTGAAAGGCTTGATATTGCTACATATACATTGTTGCACACACAAGAAAGCAAGTAGCAACCCTTCTGCTCTCTATTATGCATATTCACCTAAGCTGTTTTTTCATGTCATTATAGCCCCTCCTAGCCCCCACTACTGCTGTCTACCATTTTTGTCGGTTAGCAGCAGGTTGAATCATCCAGATAAAAGATTTAACAAGCTCTCAGAAGAACTGCCATGAAATTTCACTCCTCCAGACAAATGTTTCTTCCCTCCCTGTATGAATTACATAGGAAAGGTTTTTCTTGGACTGTTGTCTTGAGTCCTGGCTAATGTTGTCAACCTGGAAAGCTCCTTCTCTGAGTTCTGATCAGAATTCAGTAAATAGTGCAAAAAATATTTCTATGACTGTTTCTTCAAATGTGTAAGGTTAAGTCATGTTAGCCATCTTCATGTCCCTTTTCTGTTTGATCTCTGCAGACAGACATTGCAGTGATTCAATTTATTACCACAAATGCGTGAGTAAAGCACCTTATTAAGTGAATTTGAGTATACACACCCACAGTTCTTATGTTCTCATCAAGTCAAGGAAGAGAAACAATACCATGTGACTTTTATGACCAATGAAAATTAAGCAATATAGCTCAAATTTAGAATATTTATGATTAACCCATGAAGTAACATACTCTGATGTATTTATTTTCAAGTTAACAAAAAATATGTGGAAATCACAATTTGAACATAGATTATCCACAAACAAGAAGGGTTAAATTTGACAAATAAGTTACTTGTTGTGAATAAATCACTGTATTCTCATTCCAGTATTAAATCATTTTTCAAGCTCAACTCAAGTCCTATCTGGAAGAGTTGTTCAGATGAAGACTAACTCTTCTTTCCCTATTTATAATGAATTTGGTGCCAGCTTTCCTCTGCAGGACAGTCAGACAGATTATGAACAGGCACAAAGACACACATTACCTGAGTAATGGCCCAGAGTAAAACAAAACACACATAATAAAATGGAGTAGTATGTTAACACACTAGCCTTTCACCATTACAGGCCAACATTCAAATCTAATTTAAGACAAGTGAAATGAAATAGCTGGTCTCAGTCTAATCCTTAGTGGATATCTGTCTGTATCAGAAAACCGCCGCACAATATGACACAATTTGAAGTATACCTAAAAGTTGCCCAAGCCTGCCTTAACAGTGCCGAGGACTATAACTGTAGGACACCTGTAACAGAGTTTTGTAGAAAAGCATGTACAATGACTCCTCACACCGTGCAGCTTAGACCCTGTATTTTTTCTCCTCATTTTTCAGGAACACTGGAATCCATTAAATGCACTGTCTCAATTTTCTTGCAAATGAATGCAAGGAAATATTTCCGTCAGTGGGACTTGCTTGTATGAAGTGGTGGGAATTTTTTTTCCTAAATAATATAGAACATTTAAAGAATAAAGGTCAAGATTTTCAGATCACAAACATTAGTGCCTTTAAGCTGTATTTCACAGCTGGCAATGTATGACTTTACTACCGTTACAATGTATGCCTTTACTTTACTTTATCCATTCATAAGGCACCCTTTCCTTCCTCATCTCACAGTCAACTTTAACTAGAAAGCATCCTTAGCTTCTGCTTAGACACAGCTGAAAGGGGAAGCTACAGTTTCCATCTGAGGCACTACCACAGTGGATGAGAAATTGCAACCCAGTGGTGCTGATTTTCAGCAGTGCTTTATGGTGTAGCCCTTGGCCATTTTAAATTCACTTTCTATTCTAAAGACTACATTTTAAATTGGTTTTATAATTTAGGACTAGATTTTCAGTTAACGATCTGCCCTGAGTAAGGGGCAGAGAATAGCAAACTTCAGAATTCAGTGCCACAATTCATTTCCCAGCTCTTCCCTCATTCCAGGAGGGAAGTAATCTGCTACTGGCCTGTGCAGCAGATTACATTACCCTTTGCACCAGTTTATCTGCACTGGGCAGCATGCTGTGGGGAAGGATTTATTGTCCCTGCATACCTAATCCATATGCACCTGTAGGGGAGGCAGAAGAACAGCCTTTTGGTAGCTGCTCTCCTCACCTGTGTGTCAGATAGGAGACACAGCTCTCGTACATGTAAACACAAGCTGAAATGCGTTACTGGATTGGGATCTAAACGCAGAACTTCAACTGATGGTCAACAAACAATTACCAAAATATCATCTACAGTCAGCAAACTAACTTTGGAGGGACTCCTGCTGTGTCCAGATTTAAATTTCTGGACATTTGCCCAAATCCATCCCTGGTACAGTTTTTGGCTAGTCGTGTCTTAATTGCTATTTGTTGGATATCCTTGTATAATTTTATACATGCACATGCACTCCTTCCTTTTCCCCCAAGATATGTGCTCTCTAATACTCTAATACTTTGGGATCTTTGTCAATTCATCCATCTATATTGCCAGTAAGTGAAACTTATCAGCTTTGCCCAAGCGTAGAAAGTCCTGGATTGAACTAAAAATTCACTAACATCTGTACAACGTTATTACTCACACTCATACCTCAACAATTTGAAACTGTCTAACTTAACTGAAAGCCCTAGATACTGCTAGATGTAAGTAGTCTCTTTTCTATTGTCTAATTGTGATGATGTGAAGTCTCAAAGGAATTTAATTGAGTTATTTTTCTTTCTTCACAAGCCAGAAGCCCATGAAAGTGCTGCAGAAGCAGGTCACTCAGCCCCTAGGAGGGGTGATGCCACTTATCGCTCAGTGGTATCCCTTACCATCTAACTAGGGCAAAGTAACTCAAGTGTGTTTGCCTTAGAGTAAGGTTTCAAGGGAAGGGTGCAGTGTGGGCAAGCAGTGGGAATGTAACTCACTTTAATTATATTCATTCGCATTAGTGACTGGACCACATAAACAAGTTTGCCTCTAAGCTAACACATCAGGTCCTTTTCTGCATGCAATGTTGTTGTAGCCATGTTGGTCCCAGTACATTACAAAGGGAAGGTGGGTGAGGTGATATCTTTTATTGGGCCAACTTTTGTTGGTGAGAGACAGAAGCTTTCAAGCGACACAGAGCTCTTCAGGTCTGAGAAAGGTACCAAGAGTTAAATACAAGACTGAACAGATAGTTTAGCATAAGCAGTTAGCACATATTCTAAGGGACCATTCAAGGTGAACACCCCTGTAGTCATAGGACAAAAAGGGGGGTTAAAGGGTTACAGATTGTTGTAATAAGCGATAAATTCAGTGTCTTTGTTAAAACCATAATTTTTAGTTTGTAGTAAAGTTATGAATTCTGGAAAATGCACCACAAAAACAAACGATTTACGTGAGATAAATCAATGATATTTTCATTTTCTGGACAGACGGCTTAAACTCCCTAATAAATTTCCACCACAACTTCAACAAGCACCACCCATCCATTAAACTCTGTCTAGAACACTCCCACACCAGTATCAAATTCCTGAACACCACGATCAGCTTCAGCAACGGAACCCTACAGACAGAGTACAAGAAATCAAGGATCACCACACCTACCTTCACAGATCCAGTACCCAAGCCAAACCCACTTAAAACCACCTTCACCAAAACAAGGACACTCCACCAGAGAGTAGATCACATCATGGAACAAGTCACCAAACACTCTGAGAGAACCTGCTTCAATACAGAAATAAAAGCCCCTCCAACCCCACACACCTCTAGTTGTCACCTACCACCACACACTGGAACCCTTACAGGGTATCAGACAGCTACAATCCCTGCTTGATGGGGACCCCATCCTGAAAGAAGTCTTTCCAGGCCTTCATACAACCCTCCAACCTCTCCAAGCTCATCATTAGAAAGAAGCTCCCCACAGAGCAGGACACACCAACTCAAAGTGGCACCAGATCCCACAAGAACAACAGATGCAAAACCTTCAGCCATATCTCTACTCTACAATGATCAACGTTCCCCATGACACACCTTTCAAAAACCATGGGTCCTATACATGCCTATCACAACATGTGGTGTGCACCTCATCCAGTGCACCAAATGCCCCAACAACAACTATGCGGATGAAACCAGACAATCACTACCCTCTTGAATGAACTCACACAGAAAAATCATAAAAGACAAACACCACATAACCTGTAAGTGAACACTTTTCAAAGAGATCACTCTATATCTGACTAATCTGCCCTTATCCTCAAAGGAAACTTGCACATCACTTTCAAAAGACGAGTGTGGGAACTTAAATTCATAACTTTGCTAGACACTAAAAATAATGATCTTAACAAAGGCACTGGATTTATGGCTTATTACAACAATCTGTAATGTACTAAACCCCTTTTTGTCCTATGACTACAGGAGTTTTAACAGGCTACTTGACCTTCAGTGGTCAAGTAGAATATGTGCTAACTACTTATGCTAAACAAGCTATTCAGTCTTAAATTTAACGTTGACACACTGAGTACCTTTCCCAGACCTGAAGAAGAGCTCAGTGTAGCTCAAAAGTTTGTCTCTCTCACCAACAGAAGTTGGTCCAATAAAAAATTTTTTTTAAACTATCACCTCCCATCACTTTGTCCCATAGGTCCTTTAGCTTAAGTAGTAATGGCTTGTGCATTTAGATCCAGAGTCTTTCACTGAATTTAATTGGAGTTGCACTGGGTCTTGTGTGACAGGGACATTTTTAAAAATCTTAGAACAAATATACACATTAATATTTCAGCAAAATTAAATCCTTGCAGGGCATCTTTTCAGCTGAACCAATATTTTACTTGAACAATTATGACATCACCTTAGTGGACCACGTTTTACATAAGTACCACAACCTTCTGTTAAACAGGGAAATATCAGAAAATATGACAAAACGCATAGGTATGTTTGAGATGTGAAACAAAACCTATGAAATGTGGTGACCTGCTTATAGAAGGAAGTGGCCAACATTTCCCCTGTCATTTTCCTACATTGACACTGTGATAAACAGGAAACAGAAGCGATAAACTATCTCAACTTCTCCTTGCTGCTGAACACCTTCATACTACAGTGTGATGGCCAATCCTGCATTCTTTACACAACCAAAGTTTGCTCTGAAGTGAATATGAACTTTATGTATGGAAGGAATTAAAAAAAAGTCAGGCCCTAACTGTAATTTCTTAAATGAATGAGGCTGGACTCAGAGATCAAGGGTTGAATAACAGATTTAGAAGAAGGTAGATGAGACTGCACTTAAGTTCTTGTCACCTCTCTAGAATAACACAATGTCTCAGACCAAGATGGCTGGAAATTTCTGCTGAAATCTGAGGGATAAAGCAGGCTATCCTGGTCCCACTGCCATTGCCCTCAATAGAGCCAGGATTTCACTGAGAAAGTTTCAGCAATTTGGCCACGGTCATACAAGATGGCTGTAAGAATCCCCCCATTTCCCACAAGCCTAGCTCTTGTCTCCTACAATAGTATGTGAGCCTACACTACTTTAGTATCATTGAAGAAGCATGTAAAACAGATTGAGTAACTGGCGCTTGAATTGCATTGTCTTATATATATATATATATATATTTTTTTTTTTTTTAATTCATGATTTAAAATCACGAAGTAGTAATATTATACCCTTTTAAAAAGCAATTCAAATAAACAAGACAGACAGATAAAATGATGCAACACAAGCAACTGAAAAGGGAAAAAAAACCCTCAAATACCTATAAACCTGAATCACAACTCCAATCCAACCCTCAGAATGTTGGATATCCCACATAGTCACAGCATATCTGGATCTTTAACATAGTTAATAAGTTCAGCCTATTCAAAAAAAAAAAAAAATTCTAGCCTATAAATATGAGGTTCATATAAAAAGTTGCTTATACTTACTAATTTTTCCAGTTACCAATGGATGGTATCCAAAAGAATAACATTTTAAACAAATATTGTTCTGGAGCATTTATATACTGACTCTGTGAACACTTATGCAGGTGCCTAAGTTTATTATTGATGGGAAAATATTAGCAAGATCAGAGCCAAGGTGAATAAGAAAATAAATGACTAATAGCCATGGCTACCATAAAATGTAGCATGGACATGTACTAAACAAGCTTCCCAGACAGCTCTGCTACAGCAGATTGGAATTATAGGGTGGGAATTATAGGGTAAAATCTTTAACAATAACCCAATACTGTGTAAAATGTATTTTGACTGGCTGAAGTAGTATGATAACATGTATAATGCTCCTCTGGAGATAGGCTTTTATTTATTTTTTTTTAAGTTTTGGATTGTCAGTTCTATGATTGTGGGCTATGGACCACTGATGGTCCATGGACAGCCAACTGGGCAAATAGAACTAGCTGCCCTCTTTTTTAACAGCTGGCAAATTGCATTAGAGGAAGCTAAAAATACGTTCATTTCACAGTGTTGCTGTCTTTCATGATTTTAACCATAAGTCTTGTGATATCTGGTGTTTTGCTTAAAGCTCCAGCACCTGGAATCCATGGGAATTAAAAATAATTCAAAAAAGGTTTCTAGCTCTCACAGGCTATGCCAACACTGACAGTGGCAAAGTCGCCGCCATCAGATCGACTTCTCTGGATCGACTGAGCGGTCAGTGAAGACCCGCTCAGTCGATCCAGAAATCGAGGTATTAAGACCACCTTCTCAAGTGGCGTAGCGCTACGTCAACGGGAACATGGTTCCTGTCGGCGCAGTGCAGTGAAGACGGCACGCAGAAGAGAAGCAGAGAAGTCGATGGGAGTTACGCAAGTTTTTTGCATAGCTTGCGTAACTCCGGTCGACTGTCACCGAATCATAAAACCATAGAGTTGGAAGGAACCTCAGGAGGTCATCTAGTCCAACCTCCTTATCAGAGCAGAACTAACCTCAGTTAAATAATCCCAGCAAGGGTTTTGTCAAGCTGCAGCTTAAAAACCTCTAAAGATGGAGATTCCACCACCACCCTGGGTAACCCATTCCAGTGCTTCACCACCCTCCTAGTGAAAAACTTTTTCCTAATGTCCAACCTAGACCTCCCCCCCCCTGCAACTTGAGACCGTTTCTCCTTGTTCTGTCATCTGCCACCACTGAGAACAGCCTAGCTCCATCCTCCCTGGAACCCCCTTTCAGGTATTTAAAGGCTGCTGTCAAATCCCCCCTCATTCTTCTCTTCTGTAGACTGAACAAGCCTAGTTCCTTCAGCCTCTCCTCATAAGTCTTGTGCTTCAGCCCCCTAATCATTTTTGTTGCCCTCCACTGGACTCTCTCTAACTTCTCCACATCCTTGTTGTAGTGGGGGCCCCAAAACTGGACACAATACTCCAAATGCGGCCTCCCCAATGCCGAATAGAAGGGAATGATCACTTCCCGTGATCTGCTGGTAATGCTCCTCCTAATGCATCCCAATATGCTATTAGCCTTCTTGGCAACCAGGGCACACTGCTGACTCTTATCCAGCTTCTTATCCACTGTTACCCCCAGGTCCTTTTCTGCAGAATTGCAGCCTAGCTCGTCGGTCCCCAGTCTGTAGCTGTGCATGGGATTCTTCTGTCCTAAGTGCAGGACTCTGCACTTGTCCTTGTTGAACCTCATCAGATTTCTTTTGGCCCAATCCTCCAGTTTGTTTAGGTCCTCTGTATCCTATCCCTATCTTCCAGGGTATCTACCACTCCCCCCAGCTTAGTGTCATCTGCAAACTTGCTGATCTACCCCATCCTCCAGATCATTGATGAAGATGTTGAACAAAACCGGAATCTCGGAGGTAAGAGTAGACAAGCCCACAGTTATATGGAAAACCTGGAAAATGTTATCTGAATGCAGTCTTAAAGGCTCAAAAATCAAGGCAAAGAATGAATCTATTTTAGGTTCTCTCTTAAAAGTGTCAAGATCTGGGGGTTATTGACTCATGAGTTTTGAACAATACTATTTTTCTAATATTACTTTTCCATCTAAGCAATTGCTGCAGTTGCCCCAGGGATGTTAGATTGTGAATGGATGACAAGTGGCCCACAAGATGATCCCGGGTAAGATGCAGTCAGTCCATGGTATGAAAAAGTTTGAAAACCCCTGTTTTTAGATAGTTGCATGAACACAGCTATTGGATAAATATATTTTTTTCCTGAAATATGTTATCTTAGAGATCCTAACATATTCACAAAATAATTATTATACAGGTCCAGTAGTACCATTTAAGAAAAGTTACTCAGGTAATATCAATTTGAATTTTAAAATGACAAAAAGCAATTAGATCGTAATATGGAGTTAGCTTCCGTTAATTTAATCATCAAACATAACTAAGGATTCTGGATCACAAAAAAAGTGATAATCATGGCTATACTGCTACTGCATGAGTGCAGAAACTACGTGTAATATAATACGATGAACATCTTTCAACCTACATTTCACAATGTTCTAGAGAGTTAAATAATAACAGAAAACCAACAGTAACATTAGAGAGAAAGAAAGGGAGGGAGGAAAAATCTGTTTTGAGATTCAATTTAAAAATACAACAGAAGAGTTGATGAGGTGAGGTGTGTTGTCACTTCTCTGCCAAGAAGCAGCGGAGGTTGGGGCCTTGCAGGTCAGTTCCCCATTGAAGCAGTCAGTGAGGAATATGGGTACATTCTTACTGCAACTTGTATAAGATGCACTAATCCTTCAACAGAGATGGTCACAACAGCATGCAGGGATCTCAGGCAACCCCAGTGCCCAGTTTCTAGGGAGTAACTCTGCCCCCAAAAAGGACTACTTAGAGAAATTAAGGCACAGAGAAAACTCCCTTTCTGCTTGCCACAGCTCCCCTGATAAGAAGCTACATTAACAAACTAACACTACAAGCATTTTGTCAAAGACTCACGCACTAAGAAAAAGAACTTGTGGTGCATCGTCTAATACTACCCTCTCATGACTCCTGCCCAACAATAGAAAAAGCAAGCTCTTTTGCCGTCAGTGGCCACAATTGCATGGAGGGGCAAGGAGAATTAAAGAGCGGCACAGTGTCGCATAGAGATAGTTTGTGTGTGTAAACTGAGCACTGCTGTCACAGGTCTTTAGATAATTCACACTATTCTGATTCCCCCCAAAAAAACATCATGCCAGAAATAATCAAATGAAGAAAGGAGCTCCTTTGTAGCAGTATTTGCAGCCACACTCACCTCCCCTCTACTCATTCCCTTGTGTCTGAAGCAGCAGCTCTCAGGGAAATTTGTAATCCCTGCACTGCTAGTGTTGTCATTGCTGCTGGGGGAATTTGGAGAGCTCCAAGAACAGAAGAGGAGGCCAGGGTAGCTATTGGATCAAGGGGCTCCCAATCTGCAGATTGGGGCAGAGATTTGAGGAGGCCATAGAGGGAATTACAGCAATTGCCGGTAAGGGAATAAAGATTTGCCTATGGATTTCAACGATGGTTGGATCTGTGCTCCCAAATTACACCAATCTTGGAGAGTCAAGGCTAATTTAGAAAGCTGCAGCTTGATAAAACCTCTCAAATTAAATCTAATTAAAACCTTTAATAAAAGAAAATTAGAGGACCAGATTGCCTGGTCAGGCTGAGCTGTGCTTGATGCAGCATAGAGGAGGGGAGAAATATGGCTTTAAGTCACTGGGCTGCTTGGCACCCACTCAGTCCTCAGCACAAAATAGAGCAACTGCTCCTGGCATCCTCCCCCACCCCCCAACAGTGGTTGTTATGATAGCTGGAGATCTGCTGGATGCACCTTCTACCACAGGCCAAAAAGGGTGGCTTCTGCAGCTCTACACTACCCAGAAATTATCTTATCACCAAAGGAGGGCAGGATCTACCAGGTGTATGTCCACTTTGTGCAAGCAGACTAGTGGAAAGGAAAACTGGCCAAAAACCAAGAATTCCATTTTGTGATTTACTCTTTCTACACCATGACAAAACCTAGACCTCTGGAAAACATTCCACACAAAAAAAAAAAAAGACACCCACCCACCACAAAGGTTAGGACACCCTCACAGGCGGTGGGAAGCCCTTTTTTCGAGTCGCTGATCTGCCTGCTTCAAAGCAGGGAGTTGAAACGTAGTCTCTGACATCCCAGGCAAGTGCCCTAATCACTGTGTCACAAAGTTGGTCTCTCGCTCTTCTGTTGAAGCTGTTCCCTTTTGTATAAATAATTAAACAGTCACGAGACCAGAGAGAGAATCAAGCAGAGTGGAAGCTTGAACCTCAGTCTCTTACATCCATGAACCAACCACTGGGCTATCGGGTCAGTTTCCAAGCTGTCCCTTTATGCAAAACTAATGCCTAGGTAGCACACTAGGCCCTCTGGGCCATTGGCTCTCCTGAGGTTGGGCTCCCTCTGACCAGAAATTCCTCACTGATGAAAGTTTCATCAAAACCAATATGCTTCTGAAAAAGAATTTCTGTTTGGGCTTTTTCTTTCAGAAAAATGTTTTGTGGAAAAATTCCCAACTCGTTCTAGTGGAAAGGAACTAAAATTTGGTCAGAAATCTGGGCTGAAGTATGCTGTGGAGGTAACAGACTGACTGAATATACATAAACTTCAGACCTACTCTGCACATTCATGTGAGATGCTCCATTCTATTCCCAGTTACAGCTGTGGAAGTGAAGATGGAATTTGGCCCTAGGTGTAAAGGAGCACGTTAGCATTCCTTAAACTAAGTTTGAGACAGTGACGATACTTGAACTTCAATACTAAAATACCAAAAGAGAATAAGCTAATGTCTCAATATCAGTAATATCTGTGGAGAGAGATGCAACTAAATCATGGTGAAAAGTTCCAGAGGGGTAGCCGTGTTAGTCTGTATACAGCAAAAACAACGAGAGTCTGGTAGCACTTTAAAGACTAACAAATTTAATTTCTTCAGGCATAAGCTTTCGGGGGCTGTAACCCACTTTGAGAAGAACACTAACTCAGGTACCTACCCCTGCAACAAACCCCATTGCCAGCTCTGCCCACATATCGACTCTAGTGACACCATCACAGGCCCTAACCACATCAGCCACACCATAAGGAGCTCATTCACCTGCACATCTACTAATGTAATATATGCCATCATGTGCCAGCAATGCCCCTCTGCCATGTACATTGGCCAAACCGGACTGTCATTATGCAAAAGAATAAATGGACACAAATCAGACATAAAAAACAGAAACATCCATAAACCAATCGGAGAGCACTTCAGTCTCCCAGGATACTCTGTAAATGACTTGAAAGTTGCCATACTTTTACAAAAAAAACTTCAAAAACAGACTTCAAAGAGAAACTGGTGAGCTTGAACTGATCTGCAAACTTGACACAATCAAACTGGATCTAAATAGGGACTTCATTACAAGAAGTAATTGTCACTCTTCACACATTCTCGCCTCCTAATCAATGGTTGTGAATAGGCCTCAACTACTTCCCCATTGTTGTTCCTTACCCTTGGATGTATATATATACCCCCCTATCTGATTTCTATTCCTTACATTTGCTGAAGTTGGTTACAGCCCACAAAAGCTTATGCCTGAAGTAATTAAATTTGTTAGTTTTTAAAGTGCTACAGGACTCTCGTTGTTTTAACTAAATCATGGGATACTATAAGATTTATAGTCTCCCTCCAAAGACTCTTAGCAAGGAATAGTCTCCATCTTAGTTTGGATAAAATAGATAAAGGATTTGACCTTCAATCTGTGATAGCAACAACATATAGTGAACTAGATTGTTTGGCCAGGGTGAATGAACTTGACCTCTAAGTGGACTTGATTGAACAGAGAGCTAGCAGACAGTAAGGTAGCAAAGTGGATCGCTTCATGTCACTAGTATGTCCCGTTGCAACATTAAGTGTTTTACTCCTAGAATAAAATGTTGGAAAGCCACATACAGATAAATTATAATATCTGCCTGCTAAGATTGCTAGGATCAATTATGCATTTTGCTCATAACCCAAGTGCTTATAACTGATATTGTAGATAACCCCCCTTACAATGAGATCCCTGTCTACCTCTCAGACCCTCCAAGTCTCTGAAGTTTCAGGGTACTGAATGCTCCCTGAAGCCAAAAATTTTACAAGATTAGAATTAATTTTAACTTTCTCTATCTACCATGTACAATACGGGGCCATTAAGTCAGACTAAGAAGTGATGACTCTTCACAACTCAGAAGATGTTTCAGGATGCAGGGGAAGGTGTGAGCTGGAAACACAAATTATCAGCATAAATTAAGTACCAAACATTATATCCACTGCAGTTATATTATGTACTAGAGTTAGGTGAACTTCATGGAGCTCAAAGATCTGTGACCCTCTCAAGTTAATCTTTGGGTTCATGCAACTAATTCAGCTGTATGAGTAATTTTCTTCTGTAAATTATTCCCATTTTTTTATTCCATGGGTGATTAAATTAAATGATAAAATACAAACATGATTTTCTAGCTAAAGGGAAACCTCTGTGCTACAAAACATAACAGGTATTGAGAAAGTAGTAAGTATTCTGCATATGGTATATATATTGCATTAGTTTCCTCCCCCCTCCCCATTTATTTTTCATATTATTTTTTAATCAGATGTTTTCTCTTTGCCCCACTCTGATCCTTCTCTTCAGTCACTGCTGAGTGAAATGCAAACTGAAGAACATTTATGTCAAAATTTTCAAAAACCATTACACTCAAATGGGTTTGAAATTAGGCAAAGCAAGTTCACACTCTTCCCAGATGACAACTGGAAAAGAGTTCGGATGTTTTCAAATGAACTGGATTTTAATAGTCATTTGATGAAGTGTCTTTTTTACTTTCTATTGGCTGTTTGGTGATGTGTGGTAATACAAAGCTCACAACCTACTTTCCCAAGTATTTTTGGCACGAAAGCTCTTTCAGGACATGAGAAAAGATGATGCGATATATAAAACACACTGAAGATGTGTTATTTGGAGACTCAGCTTCAGTCTTTATATTATTATTAGAGACCTGTGGTTAAGATAAGGAGGTACTCCAGTAATAGGCTCACTATGGTTGTTTAAAGAGTGATGGTTTTGTATTTATCCCACTAATGTCGACACAAAGACATATTTGGATTTCCTCCCTGCATCTATGCACCAGTGTGCATGCTGCTTCTATTTCTTTTCCCCTGAAGGACTTCATTTCCTCTTGCTTTTCCAAGATGTGCTAGATACTACTTGTTAGCATCTAACATGAATGTGGCATCTTGTCTGCATTTTCAGATCTTCTAAAAAACACACTAAAATCAGCTTTTAAATAAGGATTACATAAGTAGAATCCTCATTGAAACAAATAGACACAATATGTGTTGTTATACCCGTCACCATTAATGTGGCATTATGAAGGGCAATAAAATACACATAGGAGGGTAAGGATTTTATACTGAAAGAAACACATATACAGTCTATAAAGCTTAACAGATCACACAAATTTCACAGACAATGTGAACACCTAAAATGTAGAAGGTGAAACTTTATCTACCAGTAAGGAATAGAACGTATTTTACATAACTCATCTGCAGTTATTTATATCTGTGCTTTTATTTCTGTAAGTTATCTGTATTACAAAGAATGTTAAACAAAATCTGAATGTAAAAAACCAGTATGTCTTGTTATAAAGATAATCAGATTGATACTCCACCATCCCATTATTCCCATCTTGTGAATAATATATTTGATGGGGGTACTATGATGTAAGAACAAAATAACTAATAAATCAGCCTCAACTTCCTCAGGTGTAGAAAACAGCATGCCCAGTTCTAGCAGAAATGGAGAAAGAACAAACAAGAGTGGGTGAGAGAGCATGTGAATGGAAAAAGAGAATGTGGGACTAAAGAAGTGGATGGAAAAGGAGGGAGGGGAAACAGGGGAGGCCATGAGATTGTGTTAATGATGGAAAAAGGAAGAGAAGGATCAAACTCTACACTGAAATGCAAAAGGAAGAGGGGAGATTTAGAGACAAGAATAACAGAGACTGGAGAAAAGAGGAGATGGATAAGGGAGTCTCACACACGCCTTACACACACACATTACTACTAAGTAAAGCCTGGTGCTTCAGAAGGAGCCAGAATTAAAGATGAAAACAACAAAACAAAGTTTGTGAAAAATGCAGATGGATTTCTGTGGGTAGGGATTGGAGAAGGGAGAAAGATGAATTTAATAAATGGGTGGCTACGTATTTACCCACTGAAATATACCCTACCTGTCATACATATAGGCAAACACATTGGCTGGGATTTTGTGTTGCATCTCAGAATTGTAGCCCAAAACTCTCAGTTTAGAGGGAAGGAAGCACAGGCAGTTTTAAGCCACTTTTATGATCTCCCAGTTGGCGGCTGCTGCAGGAGCCAGAACAGGCCCCCAGCATATTTTAAGTAATGCAGATGACTAAACAGCAGCATGAACCGAGCTGCCTATGGGCAGCAGCATTGCACAGAAATTCATGGCAGAGTCCACTGCAGTCCCTCCTGCCACATGTGGTATTGGAAACTGTAACATTAAGTGGCTTAGCTTTTGATACAAAAGTCAGGGGGGAAGTTGCTATGAAAGCCCCTGTTCCATTATGCAGAGGCAGCAGTAACTGGAATAAAGAGTAGGACTTTCAAGGACCGTAGGCCCAGAATGAGACCTGAACGCCAACTTGGCCTACCTCCCCAGCCCTACCACCAGAACCAATGCCAGCCCTTGTGGAGGTAGCCTTGTGTGCCAGCATGTGGCTGTCTTACTCAGTTCCTGCACCAGGGCCTCCTTCCAAAGATAGATTTGGGGCTTTTATGGTCTCTTTATGCTGTCATAAGCAGGAGGGCAAATACCTTCCTCTGCTGCAAATGGTTCATTGACGGTTAAATTTCAAGAGCTGCTTTAAAGATTTTGCTTGCTTTGCCTTCAGACTCACCTAACCTAAGACTTTTGGGAGATTTTTAGGGCCCTCTGGACTGCTTCCAAAAAATCTCAGGAGTTTTGGTGCGGTTGTGGCCATCAGTGACAACTACCATGATTGTAATCACCATAATCACAGTAGCATTATACATGAGAGGAGGAATAAAAAATATGAATCCTGCCAAGGGAAGCTGCAGTAAAGATAGCTCTTAAATTTTTGAGCCTCTCTGTTGGCTGAATGCACTTACAATACGGAATAGCAGTGTTGCCAACTTTGCATTACATTCGGAGTCTCATGGGTGTCTCTTTCAAGTCCCAATTCTTGCAGTCATGTGGTTGTGTAAGAATTTCAGCTTATATTTAAAAAAACAAAAACAAAAACAAAACAAAAAACACTTAAGAGTCTAGCCTTCATGGTTGTGGAGAAAACCTTGGAAACGTGACCCTGAAGGCTCAAAAACCAGAAAGCAGAGAAAAAGATCTAAGGTCTTAAAATTTCATGATTTTTAAGCAAATTGTTATTTTTGGGTCCTAAATTCATTTGGAATAACTGGGGGATGGCAACACAGATTATCTTCCCAATTTAAAACAAAAAACCCAAAAAATATCATATGCCACTTTTTTTCCCAACTGGGAGATAGAAAGCAAGTGTGCATGTTTGTAGTGAGGAAAGGAAAAAATGGGAGGGGATAGAAAGGGCACCAAGGGGCATCCAAAGGAAAGGCTTAAGTATTTCAAATTTCTCACAGTAGGCAGAGGGATGGCTGCCTCAGCCTGCCAGTCCAGCTGTGTGAATAAATTCAAACTCCTGCTGCTTGTACAGTATGAATAAAAAGGAAGACTTAGTTCTCCAGGGCAGTCAATCCAGTAATTTTCATGAACATTAGCTTTACACAAAAATGTTTATTTAAAAAAAAAATCAAATAATATATTTTGGGTTCTGGTTATAATTAAGTTTCTCTTCAGTGCTGCAGACTGGTGATAGAAATTCTAGCATTTCATTTCTCCAGCCATGCTATTTATAGAGCATTCAGCAATTATCAGCCCCGAAGAGTCAAAGAGCCACAATATGATTTAGAATACAAAACTGAGTGTCACAAGTATATGCAAAGTAAATTATATATACCATAATTAACATAATAAGCAATGATCTGGTGAAAGGGGAGCAAATGCCTTCTTGCCAAGGAAAACACAATACGGCTTCCTATAGTGTTGTGAGACTTAATGAACTAATGTTTGTGAAGTGATATGGGGTCCTCATCACTACATAAGTGATGAATTTTGTAATACCCTTATTCTCCATTGGAGCAGTTTGTAAAACTAAAATCAAAGCTGATGTTTATAGCTGCTTTAGTTGACTACTAGCCCAAACGGTTTCATCCCATACTATATGTCCATAATCATTTGTCTGGGATTTTGTTTTAAATTTTTATTTCTCACAGGGCCAATAAGGTATCAACAAGATGCAGCTCAACGCCTTGTTCAGAGTATGTATTAATTTATAATGCACTTATAGGATTTAAGGGCAAATATGTACAGTAGAACCAAAAATTATTGTCCAAATAGGATTGGAGCACAAAGGAAAATGAAGAGAAGGAATGTCATTGGCCATTTTGCCACCTTTAGCGTAGGAGGGCCTGTGCAAAGAGGCGAGTCTTGCATTG
The DNA here is from genome assembly GCF_026122565.2 of Emydura macquarii macquarii. Lineage (NCBI taxonomy): Eukaryota > Metazoa > Chordata > Testudines > Chelidae > Emydura > Emydura macquarii. The sequence continues at coordinate 1,586,786 of NW_027133156.1, forward strand.
TCTCTATACTTGGCCAGATTCAAACTCAATTTGATCTCTAGTGTCAGGTAGCTCCATAGTGAAAGGGCCTTTATCAAGAAAATTGTGCCCTACAAAGCTCACAATTTCATCCAAGCTCTTTTACCTGTGATGTCCCTGTAGATTGTTCTGTTCTAAAACCGGTACAAAGAAAGACAGCACCATCTTTATCCACTGAGAGATCTGAAGTGATGACCACAACCTCAAAGCACTTCTACTAGTGTAGGCAAGGCCAAAGCTGCATACAGAAATGCTTGGATATGCTCGCCTTAATTTGTTTCACAAATTGTGACATCTGATGCTTCCATGCAGCCTTCACAGACAGCCAAAAGGAAAGGAACACTTTGCACTAATCCAGTGTAGCCAGGAATTATTGTGGCAAGACACACACATCAGCAAGGAAAGGGGTAAGTCTTCTGCCTAGCCAAAGGAGGCATTTCAGGCTATTGTTGCTATTTGGTCATCCGGATTAGGAAAGACTGTGCATCAACTTGACAATCATACAGCAAATGCCCTCAATAGAGATGCCACCATGGTTTTTGCTATTTCTTTGAAGTGCTTTCCCTTTCTTACCAGCTTCACCTCCATATTGCCTAGGCTGAGTTTGAGCCCACTGTTCTTCAGTCAGGTAATTTCTTTCAGACACCGGGGTATTTGCTTGATGCCATTGTGCGCTCCTGACAAGGAAACAAAGTTGAGGGTATCTGATAGCTATTCTGAGAGCATGCGAACCCATAACCTCTAACAATTCATGTAAAGTTTAGCACAGATATCAAATAGAAGAGCGGAGAGGGCTAACCTTTGAGTAGCTCTACGAGAACTTTTGGGGAAGATGTGCACACAAGGAGAAAGACATTTGCTGGTCTAAGTAGTGCTGTATGCAGTTCAAGAGCTGTTAACTGGAGTATTCTTGATACAGAAATGAGGACATTTTCCTGGTGTTTCATGTGTCTGCTTATGATTTCCTCTTGGGGAAGAGTTTCATTTTTAGGATGGAAGCTGTTGTTCCTACAATATCGAAACTTCAGGCTTATTTTTTTTTTTTTTTTTTTTTTTTTTTTAAAAAAAACCACCCAACACATACAAATTCTGTCCTTCATGGTTTCACGCTACCACTTTTTTCAACTTGATCTAGTGGTCTGTTTTTTATCCTCCAATTGCTGGGAGGATGTAATTTTTTCCTGTGTTCTTGTTTTACATTTTTGCGTGTTCTATAAAAATAATCCTTCAATAGTGGATATAGAAGTTAGTTGATTATTCAGACTTTTCACACGTTTGAATCTTAGCTGACATGTCTGGATATCTTGGGGCAAATTTTCAACTGCAGCCTCTAATTTTGCACTAGCAAGGATGTATATAAGAGTGTACTCACCACAATACATACAAAACTGTTTGGTGTATAGAAACAGGCATTTGCATGTTCACACTTTTTTTGCAGGTGCAAAAGAGGCCATGACTCTACCACACTAAAAATGTTCTGCCTAAAATAACATTTTATTTTCAGAACAATTGTTTAGATATTTCTAGCCCTTTGACGCTGTGTCTAGCTTAATAGCTCCTATCCAAGAAGTATTTCTGACTTAGTATTTGTAATTTTGAGGTTTGAACTGTTTGTGTTTGAAAAAGACAAAAGTATTAACCAATAAAAATATAAAGCAGATTTTTGTTGACATTGTGATACTACATGTGGTATTAACTACCAATGAAATCTTCAAAAATAAGATATTTTATTTTGACTCTATAGCTTTACTAATTCTTAAAATACTGAAAAGCTTGAGAAGATGGAGCATAAGAAATATTTTGCACAAATAAAGACATCCTCATAAAGATCCTCATTTGGATTGTGCTGAAAATATAAAATTTCCTTTATTTGATTTAGGATTACTATTTAAAATCACAAGTATTGGCAAATATAAGAATGGACCAGTCGGAGTACACCTTTTAGGGGGAAAAAAAAAGTCACACACTCTTCTGGACCTAAGAGTATTTTCTTCATGATAGAAAGGAGGAAACATACTGAATGCTGAACATAATCTTGGAAATGTTTCCCAGTTTTTGCTCTCTCATTTTTCTGTTTCAGAATCCTAATGCAGCACTACCCTGTGCTATCACTTGTTAAAGCCACAGTCTTCCAAACTGTTTGTATGGCCAGCAATTATGGAGCTCCCTGCATGAAGGATCCTCCTACCCACTGAATTTTTAGCCAAGAAAACATCTTTATACCCACCATGCAACCACTAAGGAATCAATTCTGTGTGTTCTTCTCCCTTTTATACTTTTAAAGAACTACTTTTTTTTTTTTAAATCTTTCTAGCCTTAGACCTACTACGCCTAACCAAAGGAGAAAAAAGAAGCAGGTAAAATTCCTCTATTATTAACACCTAAAAATATGATCACAAAACAAAAGCTTTGCTCCTCTGTCCAATTTGATGTCTTTTTCATGCTGCCTCAGTGATGGCCAAATAATTGGTTGTTCACTTGTGTCCTTGTCTCCCCCGACAGTTCCACAGATGCCCTGAACAATGCTCCAAAGATTGCTTTCAGTAGGGGCAAATCCTCATTAATCATTCCTGGCTGACAGCACAAGGGAACACCTGCATCTGGTGCAGAAACCAAGCAATGGCTTCTGGGAGTATGTATTAAAAAGACCAACCAATTCAAGTTGTGGGAGTAGACTTCTAATAGCCATGTGAAAAATCTGTCTCTCTCTGGGTTTTCCTTTCATTAAACATCTAAAATTAGACCTTGGCTCATGTTGAGATTAAAACACCAATGTATCCTAAGCAAGTACATTAGGAAATGAACAGTACGGTATGCTATGATAAATGGCTGCTAAATTCTTTATGTCTAGATCAAGCAATGTTAGCATTAAATACAGATGAACTGTCACATAATTTTCATTTAGAAATGACTGCACTGAGCTTCATGTCCTATGGTGCTCATAAATATTTTTCCCTGCTATATTTCACAAATAGAATATATGTACTATACAGATTTGTCATGTATTCCTAAGTCCATACTGTATATATACACATTTTTGTGCAAGAACATCAACTTTTCTATTCAAAAGAATTAACAAAAATACTCATAGCTGCAAAATGATACCAAAGACATTCAGATACAATGAAATCATGCCAAAAATTCTTATTGTGATGTTTTCTTAACAAAACAATTGTCCAATTTAAAAATGTCTTATTCTTCCTCCCCCTCTCCCTCCCCCCCTCCAGTTTATTCACACTCAAATAGAGCCAGACACATGGTTAGACACTTGGGGCCAAATCCAAAGTCCTTTGAAATCCATAGATGTCTTCAATGGCTTTGGATCAGGCCCACAGGCCCCAATTTTGAGCTCAGATATTCAGCCATATATATCCCCACGTAGCTTACAAACTGGGCTGAACAAGCATGAGCTGGGTTTGGTAAGATTTTGAGCAGTACATGTCTGTTTATGAGTTATCATAACTAGGCTTGTATTCTATATCCATCCAGCAAATGTGTTCAAACAAAAGCATTCAGCAGATTTTAAAAATATTTTTAAAGGGCACTCAACTGGCACCACATACAATGAAGATTGCTCTAAAAATGTGAGAGAAAAAAAGAAAAATTTGGAAGTGATAGGCAGGGGGGAAAGAAGTAAAGCTAGGAACTTTGAACAAAAGTACATTACCAGTGTCCTGATGATATTGTATACTCCTTTAACCAAACTAAATTATAACAGTCAATTACTAGAATTCAACAGTCAATTCAACTAGAATTTTGAAATATTTTTTCCAAGGCATTTTAATAATGATGTGTATTTGATAAGAAATTTGTAATTTTGAAGCATCTTTTTTTAAAGCTTAAGTGAGAAGGAATGTTTGATTTACAAAGAAACCTTATGTGTTACACTGGCAAAGATAGAGCATGAGTGCAGATGCATACAGGAGTTAAACACCCACAGGGGAAAGTGCCTTTTTTGCCAATACATGTTCACACATTTTGATATTCTGCAGAGTCTATTGAACAAAATATTAAGAGCCGTATATTTGTCACACTTTCTTAGCAGTTAGAAACACTGACATATCAGAGGACCAAATTCTTTCTTGAGATATATAACTTCCAATTACAGTTCAATGTGAGTTGCACATGTTGGCCCCAGGAGAGTACTAGCACCTAAATATTACAGAAATTCAAGCTTACTAAACTCTATAGATTAGGTAGGTAAGTACAGTGAGACAGACAGTACAAAGAGAATTTGGCACATTCTCTGAGATCTGACTGCCACATACACTTCAAGTCCTGCCCTTTGCTTTAGTATTCCCTCCCCCCCGCCGCATTTGCAGAAAAAACTAATAGAAACAGTAAGAAAATTCCAGCCAACTAAAGAACCAGTTATGGAATATGTCCCCAGAAATGAAAGAAGATACTCACAGGCTAACCTGATGTTAATATTTTCCTCAAGAGTCTAAAAAATAACAGAAGTTCATTGTCACATTTAAATCTAAGTGCATGCAAATGCGTAGTAGAGTATAAGAGTGTATTTTGTATTTGTGAGTGTGAGCATGTTTGTAATGATGTAATATATGCACGTATATGAAGTACGCACAAGTATCTCTCTAAGATCATGCATCCCAGTGATAGGTAAGCATCATTTAATGCTGAACCCCCCTTTTCCACTTTTTTTAAAAATTGGAGCATACAGTTAATTGTCATACACGTAAGTAGCTAGAATGTAAATTGTTGCTGTCCTCCGGCAGGTTTTCATTAGGCTTTTGGAAATCTTAAAATTTCAGTGCAACAATTTAGTTTTAGATGGACAATATCCCCATGCAAAAGCAAAATGTTTATACTTCTAATATGAGTACAGAAAAGCATTCTTTGAAGGGACACTGTCAAGTTAAAACCCATCATAAATAAATGTCTGTTATTGCTAACACCTCAAATTATTAAAATAAAAATAATTTCTAAGAACTACTTTATTTATTATGCTTTCTCTCAGAGGGGACAATTAAATGAGACTAGTCAGTTTCATGTTCCTTTTTAGTCAGTTTCACTCTGTTCTAATCAACTTAAAACTGTAATCAGTGGTGTAGCAGTTAAAAAAAAAATAAGTGGGTAAACTAGCCTAAATTCCATATTCCCCAAATGAGAAGTGGGTAAACTCCTTTTACCCACTATTTACCCTTGGCTGGGTGCAATCTATCAGCAGAAAATTTTGCTCACACTGCAGGATTCAATCCAAACCAAAAAAAAAAAAAAAAAAAAGATTTTACTCAGATTTTCAAACAAACATCTGATGAGAACATTCCATTAATATTCTGGTTCACAAAACCTTGGCAGTGGAAGTTCTCAGTATAACCATAAGGCTCAGCCTTATGCAGACTGTTTGTATTGGGTGGGCACCAGCCACCCTCCTCCATCTTTTTAAGAAAAAAACATATACCACACAAACTTTGGAACTAGGCAGATCTTAAAGGCAAGTCAGCACTTTGTGTTCAAGGCAGCAAAGTTCTACCACATTCCAAAACTGTAAACATTAAAATCAGTCCAATGATTATGAGGGTGAAGTTCAAATAGGAAAGGTGTGAGCCTTCATGAATTTGCTGCCCTCCATACTACCCTGATGTCTTAGCTCTAGATGTATATTCCTGATCCAATTCACATTACACATTGGGCCCTACTGTAAAGGGTAAATCATCAAGGGGTTCTCCCAGCCTCTGTGTGGTTTGGGTAACCCCTCATGTTGGTATTGAGGCAGCCAAAGACAACCTATAAAACATTACTTTAACTCTTTCCTTTTTTATTTGCCAATAAAAATTGGAAGTATGGAGTGTAAAAACAGAATAAATAAGTCAAACTGAAAAATGTTATGGTAGGATTTGAAAGTCCACATCTGCTTTCTATCCACTGTCTTATTACTTTTTTTTTTTTTTTCCAGAGTAGTTACTTTAAGGGTATTTGTTATATTGTTTGGAGGTTTTTTTGGCTTAGGTAAATAATATTAGAGCAATTAGTATGTCAGAGAAGTTGTTAGTGTTCCCCCCCACCCCCATATTTCTCTCTTATATTCCCTAAAGTAAAAGGAATAATTAACTGAAATCCAATTAGTGTAGATTTAGAACACCTGTTTCCAAAATCCTTTGAATAACTTTTTCATATTATTTTTTCCCTTGGTCTTTGTTTTAAGATGAAATGCATATCCATAGCCAGTTGCTCTTAGGAGCCCAGAGATTTGCATATCCTAGACAAGAAGAAGAGAACCTGTTGTAAGAGAATCTTGAAGACTTAAAAGACCAAGAGAGACTGGTGTGTATACTAGCAGCTTCTGTAACCCTTTCTTAACCAAATTCTATTCCTTCACAAAACCTGAAATGGCCACACACAAAGAGCATTTTGGATTATTTATTTATTTATTTTTAAACAATGAGAGCTAATTTCCACCCTAATTTGCTAGAATTATATGGCAGAGCAGAGTAGTTCCAGCTACGTGAGCTTACCACATCCATTCTATCAAGGCAGAAATTGAAGTGGTGTGATGCACAGTGTTGCTCCTACATCCTTGGCTGCATGTTCTGCTCACCTCTCGAGCCCTAGAAAGGTATCCTGTCCTACTGACATGCAAGTGAACTTGTGGGAAAGGGCTCCCCCCCGCTTTCTGACTGATTCCTCTTTTCCCTTCCGCACTCTCCAACTGTAGCTGTGCACTATGGAACAGGATCGGGCTTAAAAAAGTTTGTATGGGATTTTCAGAAGCACCTACATGATTTAGAAGCACAAACCCTATTGAAACGCAATGGGACTTATGCTTATACGTGACTCGGGCACTTCTGAAAAAATCTGAACCCTAATGTTTTAAAGAAGCACACAAAGATATAGGGAAAGTGTGTTGCTAGGGTGCACACAGAGAGCTTTCTTAGGATGAGACACTAATTGTAAGTTCGCACTGTGGGAGTATGACCTACTCAACACATTTTGAAATAAAATATTTTTATAATCATGCTTTGGTATCACATCACAAGTAAGTTTAATACTGTGATATTTCAACAGAAAATATAAAAAAGCCACTTACTTATGCTCTCCACAATATTTTGGTATCTTCCATTCCTTTGTTATCCTTAAAAGTGCAATGTCCTTCTAGATTTCTTACCTGAAAAAACACAAACCAGCAGACATAGCCCATGTTAATTTCTTATGTGCTGAGCAATTTCCTGTTTATCATGTAGTACTCTCAAAGATCAAATTGTAATGATACTGATTAATCATATCAGAAGGCAGAAGTTGTCTCATTACATATGTTGAGCCTTTTTCATTTAAACAATCTGCAAACAAACCAGGATGTTCACACTATTTGCTGTATTCTGTATGTGCAGCCTCAGATGTGGAATCCAGCTATTAAACTTAAAAGAATTGTAGCATATATTTAAGGGCACGTGCTGAAATATTGACAGGTCAGGCAAACACAGAATTTTGACACAGACTCCAAAATGAGATGGAGGAAAGAAAGCTTTTGCCCAGTCAAGGATTGGCCAAACAACAATTTGGAGATGTGTTTTATGAGAACTAACAGCAAACTAACCACACAATCTGTAATATTTACAAGAGATAGTTCTCCATAATGCTGATGTTTAGGTCACAAATTAATCTCTAATTCTAACAGTTGTTATATGTATAGATCAAAGGGGAAAGCCTGTAAACACCAGATTACTGTACTTTAAACTATCAATTCCTATATTTCTCCCTCACAAAGGTAGGATTAGGTATTTGTAGAAATGCTGGGGGGTCGTCACTATGATCTCTGTGGTTGGTCATTTGTTAATATGACTCAAAGGGTCCCTAAGACTAGGGCAGATGTTTTTTTCTTGTAAGCATGCATCTAAATAAGCCTGGTTCTGAAGAAAAGACTGTTTGTTCTAGAAATTGTCCCACAATACCTCTTTTCATTGCTAGGTGGAGCAATGGGTTAGGGCCTTTCACCTTTGGAGTGCCCTGGGGATGTGGTCGCACATCTTTAAAGCCACCACAGGAAAAAGTGCAGTTCTGCTAGAACTGCCATCCTGTTTTGGAGGGGAGGGCAAAGAGAGGCCAGCAAAGAGTAAAAGGGGTGTTGCTGGCCCGGACTGAAGTTCATTGACTCAAGTATAAGGGGCGGATTGAATCTCCAGCGCTCTCCTTTTTACAAGGAATAAATTCATCTACATTAAAAAAGAAAGGTGCAAAATATTGGGTGGGGGGATACTGGGAAGTATCAGCCTTGTCGCTTGTGTACGCACTTCTGTATAATTCACGGCAGTTTCATTTACTTCAACAAAAAATGTTTTACTTTTGAACTAACCAAACATTTTTTGTTTAAAAAAAAAAAAAAAAAGCTCCTCTTCGACAATATGCCATCAGCTAAGGACAGCGGTGGCTTAGCAGCAGCAATAGCAGTTATAAGAAAGAGCCTCTTCATTTATAATGCAAACCCGTTCTTTACTCCCTAGGCTGGTGAAACTCAAGTTCATTACCTAAATGGTGGCAATTTCCTACAAGTGCCCTTCTACCACCAGACAACTTACAGAGAGGTATGGGATCTGTCCTGCCCCTTTGGACATAAAGCACCATCATCATGATTGACAGCCAAAAGAATAAAGGGTATGATGTGGCTGTCCAGAACAAAAGGAATGGTTGTAGGGTGGTCTTCATTGTTCAATAGAGAACCCATACTTGAATGGTTGAGGGAAAAATCCACCCTTTCTGCAAACCTAAAACAGCTTTGAGGGTTGCTTACATTCATGGTTATAGGAGCTAAGAAGGATGGTTAAAGCACAAAACAGAGTCAGAAAGAGTAAATTTCGATTTCTTCTTTTGCCACAGCCTTCTTGGCCTCAGGAAAGTCATTTAACATCTCTATGCCTTGGTTTCCTCTGAAGTGGAACTAAGCTAATACTACCTACTTTATAGGGTGCAGCCAAACTACACTCCTTATTTAATGGTTCTAATGTACTTAGAGATCCTTGGAAGCTGCCATGCAGGTACTTTCCTAGTTGGATGTTCCTATTGTTTTTACCAGAGTTAAGTGCCCTACTGAAGATGTTTAACATGTGTATCTGAGCTAGTGCTTCCCTCTTTTACTAGTAATATGTAAGGTATGCATTGCTGGAGGGGAGTTTTGCCCTCCTGCTTTTGACTGACTTCCCCGTGCCTCCCTTTTTCATTCCTCTTGTGTTCAGGCAGGTTTTTAAAGCATTTCAGGATGTGGAACTAGGATCATGCAACTGAGAAAACAATGATGGTGTTTTTATATTACGTTAAAATTCAAGACACATAGGGACAAAGCAGGATCAGAGAATGGATTTTACAGTAGATTCCCATTCATCCAAACAGCCTAGGCAACACAAAACATATTCAGTTAATCAAGAGCCAATAGAGGAGGGAGTTTGTCAGAGAAAGAAGGCTCTGATGCCGAGATAGTTTAGATAATCAGTATTCTATTGTATTTAAATATCAACTGCAATAAATCTAAGAGGAGAAAACAATAGAATCCTCTTAAGTATTAACAGTCCTTTTTACTTAGTACAATTAATTCTTAAATATTCTTATTTCAGTGCCTCTTGTCCAAAGCAAAAGTCTGTCTGAATTCAGTCCTATGTCAGTATCTGCAGGTGCAAAACCCAAATAAATTACTGGGGAAGGGGCAGATGCTGACAGAATTGCAGTCTAGACTCTTCACTCTAAATCCATTTAGTGCTATTAACCATGACTGAGTGTAATAGCTCCATGTACATTAGCACGGGGATAATTTTCCCTATTTTGCCAAAGATCAAATCTGTGTATTCATACATCCAATGTAAGAACAAGAAAACATCAGAGATTATAAAACCAAAAGGCTAAAACACTTCTTTATGCATCATATCATTTATCCCCAAATCTAGGATACAAGGGGGAGAAAAAAATCAGAGGTACTCATTGTTTCTTAATACAGTATACAACTGCTACTCACTATGCAGTGGCACCAGCTAAAATATATGTCCAATAAAAGAACTTATTTTCAATTCATGTAAAAGATATACTGAAACAGCACATGATAGAAAACCAAACTTTTAAGAGATACTGTTCAGTGCAATGGAAGGCTGTATTTTATGGCAATAGAAAATTAACCTGATTAAAAGAGAATCTGTCAAATGAATATGTGTGATGTGTGGCAACCAATATTTTATTAAAATACCAAACCTGTTCAAAATACTGAGAAGGGAATGGATGTTTGAAAAAGGACAGTTTGGGGACAACTCATCTCTGTGTAGGCGATTACTCCAACTGTATACATCTTTCTTAAAGAACAATGAAGAAAGTAGTTACATAAACACAAGATGGAAATAGACGCAATGGTGAAAGTGATATCCTACACTAGAAAGCCCTCCTTGCTGCAGAAGGGATAAAGAACAAAATTATCTGGAATGAAGAGAAAGTAGGACCAAAACATAGGGTGAGATGAAAGGAGCAAGAGAGTGGAAAGCAGGGAATAGAAAGTGTGTGGTGGCTAGAAGGGTCAGGTTGCATGCAGAGGAGGCAAGGGGATCTGAGGGTAAAAAGCCAATTAGTGGATTAAAGGGTAAGAATCCAAGTTCTGAAACAGAGGGTGATAATATAGGCAGCTCGGGAGAGGATTAGAATAAAGAAGTGATAACAGTATTCAGTTGAGAGGGAAGGCTGTCAAGAACTGAATGGGAAAAGAAGGTAAGACAATGAGAACAAAAACCTGTTATTTAATCAAGAGCTGTGATGGTGAGAGCCCAGACAAAAAAAAAAAAAAAAAAAACTGTTTGGTTTCAGCTCCAAGTGTCCTGAAATCATTGTTGGAGGGCAGAGACAGATGGAAGATTTGGCCGTGATTATATGAAATCAAGTGGGTAACAATGAGTTTGGAGCAATTATCAGATTCAGTTCCTCAGTGCTGTTTCTCTGACCAGATCACCACTAGGCGCTGGCCCATCCCCAGTGTATAAAGCTGGGAATTTGAAACAAAAGATATATGGTTTCCATAAATAGCCAGTGTAAGACATTGTGGGTATTGCATTTATTTCCTGGGGTGCTTCAGTAGTATAACTGGTGTGTTTTTATTCATGTTAAGAATGCCGGATATCCCAAATATCCCTACTTTATTTTGTGTAATGTTGACTTTCATGATCTCTCTCGTTCCAATCCCATTAGCTAGATACAATATCATCCTTTTTCCTTAAAATTTATCTCCTTTCCCTTAGACCGCCCAGGATTCCCCCCCGCCTCTCCTTCACAACATTAAAACCAATCAAAATCCCTTTCACTTCTTACACTTACACTCACCAAATCTCACTACACTTCCTGCCACACACACCAAATCTTTGTCCCCTCTATTTCACTTAATAGTGTTCTGTTTTATATCTTAAAATATGCTAAATGTACACCATACAATTAGATTACAGCTGTTATCTTGGAGAAAGAAATCCAAACTCTTAGAAAACTAGAGAATCGGCAACAGTTGTAAAGTGAGAGCACTGTGGTTTCAATCCTATTAGAGCTGGATTCAAAAGAAACATTTTTTGTGAAAAATTCTCACCATTTTTTTCCTAACCAAGTTTAATAATAAATTCTGACCATATCCATTTGTCATGAGGAGGTGGAGAGAAAGAGAGGAGCAGAAAATTGTGAAATATTTTTTCCCAAAAATGTGTGCCCATGGACATCCAAATTTCAAAAGTTATGTAATTTCTCAACCATTTATTTACCTTCTATAAAGAATTTACCTGTTACCTGTCTCTCAATATGCAGAAACATTTTAATGGCAATGATTACATAAATACCCCACAAAATGATGGGGGAAAATAGACAACCATAAGGGCTTGATTTTGTCCTGAGATATTCATATATATCTCCCATTGATGTCAATGGCCTGAGGTCACAACAAAGCCATAAATGTAGCAAGAGGAATAGTCTACTACTCAGAGTGGCTGGACTGGAAACCAGGAACAGCTGTATTCTAATCTGTGTCCTGAAATCCTCTGTTGCTTTGGGCAAGTCATCAAGACTCTGCCTCAGTTTCTCAAACTGTAAAATGGGAATAAAAATACTGCCTCTGTGCCATTGTGAAAGTTAATTTGTGTAAATTGCTTTGAGCATTTAAAGTGCTATGTAAATGCTAAATATCATCAACCCCTTTTTGCACTGGCATTTTATGGAGTGCTATCTCTGAGGATGAACAACCTGGACAAAGTGAGATTTTATTTATTGGTTTCTAGATTTTTCAAAAACAAATGATTCCATGATTCATTTTAACAGATGAGATACAAAATTGCCCAAAACAACAAAATTATATACATCTAAATGCTCTACATAATTCAACACAAAATTTAAACACACACTGCTTTATTCTAAATGTTCAGATTCTCAGAGGGAACAACAGAAACTAAAAAACCTTTGCAGCATGGGTTGTATATGTCTGTATAATTCTTCCTGCCATCTTCACCAGGATGTGTCATCATCTAAGATTTAAGAGGGTCAAAACTGAACTCCTTTCCTTTTCTCCCATACTTTCTGCACTGCCTCCATTCTGTGCCACCATTGAACACCCTAAGATCCTTCCTTTCACTCACATCATAGCCTGAGTGATCATCTTTGACTCCTCTCTCTCTTCCCCGCCACCCCCTTTATCCCTCACATACAGGCAATGCCCAAATCCTGTGTCCTTTCTCCCTCTTTTTCTAAGATTCAGCTCCTCTTATTTTTGTCCATACAGCTAAAACTCATTCAGGTCTTTATCTCTTGCCTTGACTAGTGTAACCTCTTCCTCTTCCATCTCCCCACACATTTCCACTCCATTGAAAACATACCTGGTGAGATCATCCCTTGCCTTTTGATCTTACTGTGATACCCTGCTGCCTGTGCTGAGCTTTATTGATGTGTTACAGTCATGTGTTGCCAAGCACCTCTATTCAAACTATGTTTGTGTGTGGTACTGTATGTTTTAAATACCAAAGAACTTCATGCCCTTACCCTCGCTAAGGAAGTGAATTTTATCGACAGATTCTATTATTTTCCTTATAAAAGGAAACACTCACTAGGAAGTGCCACCGCCATGGGTGGCGGAGATGTTGACATATACCCTCAGGGATGGAGAGGTGAAAAGAAGAGAAATTAAGAGTATGACCCAGATCCACAAAGGAACATCGGTGCCCAAAGCCCAGAGTTAGCCAGTACTGCATTCCACAAAACCCCCCACTCAGCTGTTGCCTAATCTCACTAGACACAAACATTTCTACTGTAAAAACTCCACAGGCACCTACGTTTCTACCCTGCTATCTCACCTCTCTCCTGGGGGGCCCAGTCTGGTAGGTGTGCTCAGAACATGCCTACCTCCACATGAAGCTGCTTGGAGAGGAGAACGACGACACAGTCTCCCTTAGATGCAAGGTGGGGATTAATCCAGAACCCAGCATGATAATTCTGATCTTGCTCCTGTGCGGTGTAAATCAGGAGTGACTCCACTCGTGTCACAGGGGCTGATTCCCCTCTCGCTCAGCCTGGTATAAATCAGGAGTGACTCCACTAGCATCAGGGCCATGACAACAGGACCAAGCCCACTGGGCCATCTCTGGAGTGGATGGGCAGTTCACACCTTGAACTCACCTTGGATTTGGAAGCAGCTTTGGCCTGGGAATGTGATGCAAATGCCACTAGATGTGACTGGGACCTGGGGCAGTGATTGATTTCACTCTATTCTGTAAGTCCCTCATCACTCTTGTCCTCCCACACCCCATTCCACCCTCCTCAGAGCTGTGTCACAGACCTCCTGCTTGGGATCCCTCCACTCCTTCACCACCGCCACCAGAGTCCCCAAACATCAGAAGCTCTTTCAGGTGAGACAGACCCCAGCTTGTCTCTTGGGGTTAAGAGAGGAGAAGGAGGAGGGAGGGGCCAAGGAATGGAGTAGAGTAGAGGGCTAGGGTTCAGGACCCCTGGGTTTTATTTGCTGCTCTGGGTGGGCAGTGGAGTCTAGTGATTAAAGCAGGGGGCTGGGAGTTCAGGACTCCTCGGCTTTATTCCCAGCTCTACCATGGATGCAGGGTAGAGCCTTGCGGGGAGGGAATGAAAGTACCTTCTGCTGTCTGTGCCTTAGTTTTCCTGCCCATTAAATGGGGATGGTAGCTACATGGCGCAGTGTTAGTGTAGAGTGGACGCAGGGCCTCAGGGGCGGAGCAGGTGCAGGGCTCATCAGGGACCTCGGTAGTGGAGAGGGGGGCATTGAGTGCAGTATAGGGCACCCCCTGGCAAAACCAAAAGTCAGCACTAAGACAGCTTTTAGCCCAGTGGTTAGAACACTCACCTGGGATGCAGAAGATCCTGGTTCAATTCTCCCCTTTGCCTTATGAGAAGGCATTTGAAGAGGGGTTTCTACATCGCAGAGAAGGGCCCTAACCACTGGACTACAGAATAATTCTTACTCTCGCTGGCTCAATGCGTATTTATAGAAAGTGAAGCAGCTTCAATGGGAGTGACTGAGACATCAGGATATCCCATAGTCCTGTGGCTAGGGCACTACCTGAAAGTCAAGAAACCCTGTTCAAATCCTCTCTCTCCTCATCAGGCTGGGGGGGGGACGACTTACTGGGACCTCTCACATCCCAGGTGAGTGGGCCAACCATTATAATGGGGGGAATCCTGCTCTCCCCTTACCTGTTTTGTGTGCAGTGGGGCTTGTGCTGCTGCCCTTCTTGCAAGAAATGGATTAGACACCTTACTCCAGGAGAGCGTGCCCGGCTGTAGAACACAACCCAAGATAATTGCCTAGGTCTGGATTGGACGGAGGCACCTAACTCCCTGAGATGGGAGAGGCTTAGAATACACCCCTCTCACTGGCAGCTACCGTTGGCTAGCTTTGGTGGCCACTTGCCTCGTATGTTGACGTTTATGGATCCCACTCTTGGACACTTAACTCTCCCCATGCATTATTTAGGGAGCCCAGGCACCTAACCCAGGGTTTGGACATACTACGGGTGGCGAGGCACTTTAAAGTTGGGTGTCACAATGCTTAAATCCCTTTGAGGATCTGGATCACCATCTAACTTCTTGCAGAGTGCGTGTTTGATCACCTTAACTAGAAGCCAATATCCCTCTCCTCATCCTCCATGAGAAAAGGGAATAAGGTTCTGAACAAGCTCAGCAGCATCCACTCTATATCCACAAGTAGAGAAGTAGAGCTGATTAAGATTGGCGGAGCCTGAGAGTTGTCTACTGTAGACAGATTCTACTAGAACCTGGCTCGCCTAGCAGGGGTATGATAAGAACCCCCCTAAAATTAATTATTTGCAATTAATGCTGATCAACCTTTATGGATAGGGAAAAGTGTCACTCCATTGACCCTCACAGTAGTTCTCACACAATGATGAAAGGTAAGAGCCATAATTAAAATCAGGTTTTGCACAGGCCGCACTGTATAAGATTAAACACATTTTTTCAATGCTATCCTTTCTGAATGCACTTCGCTGCTTAAATTAGCCATTTGTACCCAAAAGCCAGACTAAACCCAGAAAATAGACTATAATTTCCTTGCTGCTTAGAGCATTTGGCCCTCTCATGTTTCACACTGCAAGAGAAGCATCCAGTTGTCATATTAGGAACTGTGACTTGTCACATGATTTTTTTAACTTCTATACTCTGCATGTGCCAGTTTGGATGCAGCTAAATAAAATTCACACATACTGGGCATAGAGTTGCTATTCTCTTGTAACCTTAAAAGATATTTGGATGGTACAGATATTTGGATGGTAAAATACTGATTTCCCCCTTTAGTCCATACAAAAATCCCATCAATCACATTACCTTTCTTTCATATGGTTGTCACAGGTTCCCTCACCCTGGATTCCTCTTTGCAAACAGTCCTCATGCATACTAGTGGCAAGTTCAACACCAAGTGCTTTATTTACAGAGTGCTTTTCAAGTCCTTATGCCCTCCACAACAACAGGCTTTTACCTTCTCCTGTTGTGTATTTTGTGTCCTGCCTAGTTCTCTGTGTTGCCATAGCAACAGAGTTAGACTATTAGGGGATAGCTCAGCCAGTTCTGGCTGGTTTCACTTGTAGTTCAGTAAGGACTTTCCGTGGCTTTACATCTCTGTGTTCCATGCTGATTTCTCTCTGAATACAAGCGATTTACAAGGATTTAAAACAACAAAAGTAGTGACAAGGATGGGATGATGGACCTGTGCTGCACCGTTAAGAAGCAAAAGTAAACGTAAGAAAAACCTTTTGCTGTTCTGTGGGCTGGGCTGTTTACACTGACTATGAAACTGAAAGTAAAGTAGGCTGTGCTCTGTGCTGAGGGCAGGGCCATATTATCCATTAGGCACAGTGCCTAGGGCCTACGAAACTTTCAGGGCCTATGAAAAAAATGTATATATAATTTTTTATTTTTCTTTAAAAAACTATTTATTAATAGCTTAACATCAAATTAGTTATTTCGGTCGGGGGGCCTATGAAGGCAAGTGTGCCTAGGGCCTATGAAGGCCTTAAAACGGCCCTGGCTGAGGGAAAGTCAAGCACACAGATTGGGAAGGGAGAAGAAACAGAAGCAGTGATAGTGAATGGAAATCACCAGTAATTGTGTGTAAATGACCCCAACACACATGAATAAGAGACACTAAAAGACAAGAAATAAAGGGCAGCAATGGCTACACTTACGGGGCTCCTGGGACCTTTTGATGAGACTCTGGAGCAACGGAATTCATATACTGAGCATTTTAAGCTTTTTGTTATTGCAAATGAAATTGCAGATGCAAAGAAGATGCCCATTTTCTTAAGTGTTGTGGGTGCTAAAAACAATCGTTTACTGCGCAGCTTAGTGCACCTTGAGAAACCAGGCACAAAATCTTATGGTGACATTGTGAAAATCCTGGAGGCACATTTTTCCCCCAAACCACTGGTAATTGCAGAGAGATTTAGGTTCCACAAAAGGAATCAAGAGGAAGGTGAAACAACTGTGCAATTTATAGCAGCTCTGAAGAAGCTTGCTGAGCATTGTGAATTTAATGATGTGTTAAATGACACCCTGCGTGATAGGTTAGTGTGTGGTCTTCACAATGAAGCAATACAGAAGTGCCTATTGACAGAGGCCAGCTCACCTTGCAGAAGGCCACTGAAATTGCAGTATCTATGGAGCTGGCAGCAAAGGAAGCACAACAGCTCAGTGCATCAACCAGAGTGCATAAGGTGTCACAAGAACCTACCCAGAAGACAGTGGGGAGCCAGGAATGTTACCACTGTGGAAAACCAGGTCACCATTCATCGGAATTCTGGTGTAAAGACCTAATGTGTCGACAATGTGGCAGAAAGGGACACATTGGAGCATGCCTGAAAACAAAAGAAAGAAGAGTCAAACAACAGAAACTGGAGAAAAAGAAGCCTGCTGTCTGGCGGACAAAAAAGGAAAATTTGCACGCAGTAGAGCACTCAGGATGATCAAAGTGATACCTAGTCAGAAGAAGAAATGCCATTCCACATCTTGTCCATGGCAGTTGGCTCACATGAATACTGGGTAACCCCACGGTTGGAAGATAAATCTGTATGCATGGAACTGGACGTCGGCCCAGCAGTTTTGCTGGTCTCAGACACTGTGTATAAGGAGTACCAGAGGGGTAGCTGTGTTAGTTTGTTTTTAGACAAACAGCAAGAGTCCT
This sequence comes from Emydura macquarii macquarii, assembly GCF_026122565.2. Classification (NCBI taxonomy): domain Eukaryota; kingdom Metazoa; phylum Chordata; order Testudines; family Chelidae; genus Emydura; species Emydura macquarii. Next base: position 1,604,466 of record NW_027133156.1, read on the forward strand.
GTGGCACCTTAAAGACTAACAAATTTATTTGGGCATAAGCTTTCGTGGGCAGAAACCCACTTCATCGGATGCATCCAACGAAGTGGGTTTCTGCCCACGAAAGCTTATGCCCAAATAAATTTGTTACACTTATGTATAAGGAGAAGCTAAAGCATCTCCTGCTAAATCCGACAAAAATGATTCTGAAGACGTACACTGGAGAAGCTGTACTCTTGTTGGGCGCTACTGATGTTCAGATGGAGCTCAATGGACAGACTACTAAATTGCCACTGTTTGTGGTGGAAGACAATTACCCAGCCTTAATTGGAAGGTCATGGCTTAGGCAGATCCAGCTGAATTGGGCAGAAATGCACAGGATGGCTAAAGAGGAAACCAGTCTAACAGCTGTATTAAAGAAACATGCTGCTGCTTTTGGAGAGGATCTGGGAGGTATGAAGGGAAGCACTGTGAAATTGAACATTAAGCCTGACAGCCAAACGTCTGAAAGCCAGAATGGTACCATATGCCATCAGACTAAAAGTTGAAGCAGACCTGGAGAGCTTGGTCAAAAATGTACCAGGTAACTAGTACCATTTACCCACGGCCAATGGGCAACCCCAATCATTCCAGTATTGAAGAAAGATTGCTCCATTCGGATTTGTGGGGATTTTAAGGTCACTGTTACCTCAGTGTTGCGTGCAGAGCAATACTCTCTTCCCCTCAATGACTTTTTCCATTGGCTTGGCTGGTGGACAAAAGTTCAGCAAGATTGATCTGAGTCAGGAGTATTTACAGATGCACGTCAATGAGAAGTCCCAAGAGCTGCTCACTATCATGACGCTTAAAGGACTGTACTGATATCGTCACTTGCCCTTCGGAATAACATCTGCTCCAGCTGTGTTCCAGAGGGCTATGGATCAGATCTTGAGTGTTATCTTGACGACATCCTGATCACTGGCAAGAATGAGGAAGATCACCTTAAGAACTTGGAGGCTGCCCTACAAAGACTGGAAGAGTACAGTCTACGAGTCCGCAAAGATAAATGTGAATACTTCCATCCCTCTGTTGAATATTTGGGATATATCATGGATTCTACTGGCCTTTGTAAGACTTCTGCAAAAGTCAAGGCTATTGTAGAAGCTCCACCTCCTCAAAACGTTCGCCAACTTCACTCTTTTTTAGGGCTATTGAAGTATTATGGAAAGTTTATTCCACAGTTAGAAACACTAATAAAACCAGTACATGAACAAGGTCTGGAAGTGGACTGAAGCCTGTGATGTTGCATTTAAAAAGGCTAAATGCGCACTGCTAAATTCAGCGGTTTTGACACATTTTGATCCGTCCTTACCTCTACAGTTAGTCTGCAATGCCTCCCCTCATAGCATAGGAGCAGTCATGTCACACTTTATGCCTTCTGGAGAAGAGAGTGCACGTGAAAGAAATTGCACAAAGCTACTTTTGGTGGCTTGGCCTGGACAGTGCCATTGAAAAGAAGGCAAGAGCTTGTACTTCATGTCAGAGTGAGGAATGCGCCTCTGTTGGTGCCCCTACACCCATGGGACTGGCCTGAAAACCTGTGTCAGCATATTCCCGTTGATTTTGCCAGCCCATTTGAAGGAAGCATGTTTCTGGTTATTGTAGACGCCCACTCCAAATGGCCAGAAGTCTCAGTAATGCTATCCACTACTGCTGAAAGTGCTATCCAGAGACTGCATGAAATTTTTAGTTGTTTCGGTCTGCCAGAACAACTTGGGAGCGATAACAGACCACAATTAGTCTCTCAGGAGTTTGAAAATTTTATGAAAGCAATGAGATACATCATATTACTTCAGCACCGTACCATCCACCAACAGATTAGCAGAAAGGTTTGTGCAGACAATGAAATGAGCTTTAAAATCTTCACAGGGACATTCGTCCATTCAAAAGCATCTGGACACCTTAGTATCCTACAGAAACACCTCATGCTACGACCAAAGCGTCTCCAGCCTTTCTAATGATGGGACAACAGCTGCACACTTGCTTTAATCTGCTGAAACCCTCCAAAGCACGTAAAGTTGTGCAACATCAACAGCAAATTCAAGTCATTACATGTGCGCACAGAGCAAAAGTCTGAACCTTTTGTCCTGGACAGCCTGTCCTAGCTCGAAACTATGCTTCTGGAGCTAAACAGGTTCCTGCTACAGTCATTGCCCAGACAGGACCTGTTTCCTACACTGTCCATACTGCAAATGATCTCACCTGACTGTGACATGTAGATCAGTTATTGCCAGGTCATACAAGTTCCAAGTTCTCCACATCTCCAGTTGAACTGCCTGACCTCACCATTGCAGGTGAGATATCGAGTCAAGAGTCACCCATTCCTGACTCCCCTCCTCCATCCACCTCTGCAGCAGATACAGCACCCTCACCTGATCGAGGAGATACAACATCCTTACCTGTTCAAACTACGAGTCCTGAGCCCATTGTTAGACCTGCACCAACAACACCTTTCGGTGCAAGAACACCAGAGTCCGCCGCAATCCACCTAGAGAGAGAAGGCCTCCTCAATGGCTAGATCTTTATCTAGGGGAAACCCACATTTACAGGGCAGAATAATCCCCAGGGTTTAGCCGGGAAATGAGGCAATCTACCCTCATTCCCTAGTTTAGTGATTGTTCTGTTTAATGGGCATTTTCATTAAGGGGAGGAATATATTGTGTATTTTGTGTCCTGCCTAGTTGCCTATGTTGCCCTAGCAACAGTTAGAATATTAGGGGATAGCTCAGCCAGTTTTGGCTGGTTTCACTTGTAAACCCACAGAAAGTCTCTATTGAACTACATCTCTCTGTGTTCCATGCTGATTTCTCTCTGAATACAAGTAATTTCCAAGGATTTAACATAACACCTCTCTAGACACAGGGAAAGTGCTTTGCCTCCCAAAAATCCTGGGCTTCTCCAGCCCTTCCAATCTCCCCCTCCTTCCTGTTTCTCTTTTAACTGTCTTCATCTGATGAGCTGAGTCACCTTGTTAACTGGTTAATCATCCAAGTCTTTAACCAATTATCTATTCAATTTGACCAGGGTGGGGATCCTTGCCAAGTGCACAGAGTGGTGAGTCAGCCTTAGGCTGCTCACACTCTGTCACAAGGGTGGTAATAAATAATAATTCTATCACCCAGTCCTGCTATATCTGAAACTAGGACACAAGAGAAATGAGTGCCTATGCTTGTGCAGACAAAATCGTTGTGCTGTCAGATAATCATGGATCTCAGTATGGGAGCTAGGCTCAACCAAGTTGTACCACTCCCAGACAGTTATACAAGAGCCTGAACAAGTTTCTTTTGGTGGGCTTCCAGCATCCACATTCATACCAATAAAAATAAACCAAAAAAAAACCCACCAAAAAAATGTTAAGTTATAACCCTGCCTGAACTTCCTCATGTGCCATTCTTTGCGTGTTCTCTCTTTGAGATTGTAAACTCTTTAGGGCAGGGACTGTCTTGACCTGTGTCTCATTTACAGCCCTGAGCTCATTGTCAAACAAAAGAAAAAAAAAAAAACAATTAAAAAACCAGCAATGCCCATTTGTTCCAGGAATTATCCACCTTCCAGAAAGCAATGATACACCTGTCCATGCCAGTAGCTCCCACTGCCATCTCTGCCAGTGCAGGAGATGAGAATTAGGCTATGTCTACACTACCACTTATGATGGCATAATGTATTTCACTCAAGGGTGTGAATATTCCACCCCCTGTGCGACATAACTTACACCAACATAAAGTGCAAGTGTGCACAGCACTATGTTGGTAGGAGAGCTTCTCACACAGATACCCTGATACCCCTTCCCTCAGTCTTTCCATCAATTACCCTATAGTAACCCTTTCATTTCTCTCCTCTGTATAATGACAGAGGCAAAACACCACCTGTCCACCTAGAACACAGCTATCATCAACTCTGCATCCAAGAAGGTCCTTATCCATATAGAGCTTATGTTACACATATTCCACTACCCAGGTCCACAGGAAATTATACCCACAATGCACACAATTGTACTACTACTTGTTTTGGATGCACCCTTATTTAACATCTGTATTCACAGAGGCACTGGTGTTACAGATCCATGCATTTTAAAGCCTAGCAAAACACAGCCTTTCCAACGATCCAGAATCTGCATGCACACACTATCGTCCTCCTGCCTGTGCAGAAGTGGGAGTCAGAGAGTGGCTCATTGTGTTTTCACTTTCTCCTGTCATGCACAAAGGCAAAAAGAACATGGAAAAAATGCTTGAGTTCTTGCAATAAGAAATCAAGATTGAGTTCAGGTTTAACAAATTTCAGGACTAAAACTTGTTCAGACCTACAGTGCTCTGAAAATTAAGCTTAATGAGGTTCACATATTACCAGAACGCTTACTTAAAAAATAAAAATTAGGGAGATAAGGTTTTCTCCTCCTAGCTGGGTGATAAGAAAAAAACCAAACATGATGGTTTTTAAAAAAAAACAACAAAACCCTATATTACACAACAAGTCCTTAAGACTCCCATGTGCAACATCAGCAGCACTATAGCCTCAATTTTTATTGTAATCTTGTGGCTTTTTATTTGTAACTTATATGAAAAGAATCACATTGATTGGGGCAGATTTAACTCAGTAAAACCTATTCTACTGAGATTGTCTGTGCTAGCTGATTTTATCAAGTTCTCTTTTGGTTTCATTTTCTTCCTCATCCCTATCCCCAGGGGACACTGCAGCCCAGCTTGCAGAGCAAATTGCCCTAAATTGAGTTCTTTCTCTGCCACATACAGCCCGTCTTTTGGCTCCTCGGCTTGAAAACTTTATGCATTTTTTCCCTTCCTCCTTAATAGCCCCCCTTCTTCCCTTTTCCAATTAAAATGGAGACGTTTGTACTGATACCTGCTGTGACCCTTCTGCCTAGGGTAGCCACCTGAAAATGCCAAGGTCAGGGCAGGCTGTAAAAGGAGAGGAGATTCTCCCAGCACTGGTGGTGACACTGAAGTCAGACTTCCTAACCAGCCAAAAACTGTGCTTCTGATTCCCCACAGTGGTTATCAAGAAGCCAAAATAAAAATATACATAGCCCCTTTTACTGTATTTCAGTCTCCGGCTCCCAATCAGTCAGTAGGTCCAGTAAAGAGACCAGTTATTTAAACTCTATGCTCTTTACCAAAAAGGTTTCTCCTGACCCCAAAGGGTCAGCCACAGTACCAGATCAATATAAGTTTAGATCTTACCCAAAATACCACACTGCCAGCCAATCCTTTAGTAAATAATACTAACGGTTTATTATAAAAAAGAAACAAACTATAAGAGGATTAAATCAATCAGATACATACAAATGATTTGAAAGTCCATATATATCAGGTTTCCAGAAGAATTGTGGAGTTTGAAGGCTTGTATAGTCCCTCTGGTATACATCCAGTACCTGGATGGGTCTCAGTCCTTTGTTTCACAGCTTCAGTAGCTGAGTTGATCCAGAGTTAGGTGATGACTGAAAGACAGACTAAAGACAAAATGGATCCCGGGCCTCCACCTTTTATGTTCTCTGGCCCTTGCCATGCTGCTTGTGGAAATTCACAGGAACCAAAATGGAGTCCAGAGTCACATGAGCAAGTCCTTGTGACTCATCAGGTATATCCCTTGCTTCTCCCCCTGGGCCCTTGCACCTGTGAATGTCTTAATGGGTCATTAAGCAGACTATTGTTATAGCCATCCTGTCTGAGGTGTTACCCAGGCACAGCACAATTTGAAATACAAATATAGCAACCATATCCATAACTTCCATTACACATATAACACATGAACATAATCATTATCATCTTACTTAGCACATTATAGCCTTTCTAACAGTACCTGACATGGCATATCTCACATGAATTTTTATGATTTTGACATACTGATGTCGAACAATATAATAAATGCTCCCCCCAATCCAGCCAGCATGACACCTGCATCCAATTAAATGCATACTGCATTACCAGCCACACTCTCCAAATATTCTTTACCCTCCCTTCATTAGCCTTGTTCCTCTGAGGTTTCTTGGCTGTCTGCCAGGGACTTATGGCAAGAATTCAAAATCTTGTAAATTTCATCCCCTCAAAATCATTCTTGAATTTAAGCAGCCTGCTACTTGGGCCCAACATATGAAACACTAGGAACTGATTCAAAAAAGGAGGATAGAAATGAAAGAAGAAAGAAAATGATTCATTTAAAAGGTCAAAAAGCTCCCATGAAAGAAGCTAAACTAAAAGAGGTTAAACTTCTAGGCTAATTGGCTTCCGTTTCTTTTTTTTTTTTTTTTTTAAATCCATCTGAAAAACAAGAAACTGACAGTAAGGTGTTCCTGGTTTTTTTTAAGAGTATTCATGCCTACAGGAAATGTATCATCCTCTTAACACCTCAGGCATGTTGGCTATTGTTCATTCAAATTACACACCAGCAAAGAAAAAGCATAGCAGTCAGAGGCTTAAGCAGCTGTTTTCAACAAAAAAAAAACCACACCACAAACTATCACCACCTAATTTTCCAACAAACATGAACACTACAGCACCATGGCTTCAGCCACTCTCATCTGACGCTTAGAATAACTAACATCTTATCAAGCTGTCAGGAATGATAGCCATACTGTTAAGCCGGAAACAGAGGGAAGTACGGTACCCTTGCATTACTGTTTAAAACTGTGCAAACTCCACGCAGAGATCATTTAAGCTTGCTGTATTTATCAAGCAAACATTTAGTCAAGTAGTGCAGCAAAACTTTCAGAACTTAATGTTAGGTGTGGCTCACGGCGCTTGTGTTGAGCTACGTTTCTTCCCATGGCCTGATTTAACATAGTCTTAACCATCCTGATATAGAGAACTGAGGCTATCTAATTTATTTGCAAAGTGGCACTCACTTAGCCCTAACCTCTGAATTGCACATGGACAGCGAGCCCTGTGACAGACTGACAATTTCCTGTAATCTTGAACAAACTTTATGGAATTAAGTTAAACCTTATTGAATTAAGATTAATACCTTTGGGGTATATTATATTAAAAATGAAACTGTGTAGGTTATTGTGCCATTGTATATAGCTTTTCTAGTAGGGAAGAGGATGCTAATGCACTTCCTCCACTATAAGCTTTTTGAAGCCACCTTCCTGGAGAGGTTTGCTAGTGGTTCAGCTGGATTTTTATAGACCACCAGACAGACAAAGAGAGTTTTTGGATAAATAGCCTAGTTTTACATTAGCTCATGGCCTTCTTCCTGATCCAGCAAACGGACAGCACTTTTGGTCCAAGGTGAACCCCAAATCCTTAGGGTAAGGATGGAAGGACTGGGCCTGCTGATTCCAGCAAGGGTTGTAAGGGTTGGGGTGAATTCTGGTAAGCTTATTAGCATGTGTGTGGTTTCTTTTATTGTTTTCAATAGGTTTTTTCTGTAATGATCTTACCTTAAGAATAAAAGTCTTTCTTAGAAAGTGCTGTGGGTTAACTATTGACAAACAGTCTTATCAGTCTCTGAAGAGAAAGCAAGCAGATGTCCTTGGTCACCTGTCTGTGCTTGGAAATACACCGTGAAGGCAGGGAACTGTGCAGCCTGGGAACACCCTAGTCAGAAGGGAGAGAGATGTGGGTCTCCACCCAGAAAGGCAATGGCTGGGGAGCTGGAAGCAGAGAGTGGGTGCCTTTGCTGAATCACTGACAGAAAATACACATACAGATGCCCTGAACTGTGACAAGCCTCAAATGGCTTCCTATAAGCCTCTGCTTCCCAATTAATGATGAATAAGGTAAGAAGTCTGCAATGGGAGGGAGGAAAGGCAATCCACTATCTGCTTGTGACCCTCTTTAAAGCTTTTTGATGATTTCTCACACACTGTTTCCTGATGCAGGGCAACTCCCGCCTGGGATGCTTAGTAGAAAAGAAGAGAAAAGTCCTTTATCCCATTTATTCTCACTTCATTTGCTGAAGCTGAGAGTTATTTTTGATCTTGCGTCTGACTTTTTCCTGACTCCTCTTTCAGTTGTTACTGCCTCTTATTCCCTCTTCTAAATGGGAACAGGGTGGGTCTTCTAAACTAGAGAGGCTATTACCACTACAAAAAGAAATTATAATAATAATAATAATAAATAAATAACAGTATTTGGTGTTAAACTAGCACTTACTATACAACACATATAATTAATCATGTCCATGCTAGAAAGTCCCAGTGAATTGCAGAGTCCTTAGTATCACAAAACTACCACACAGTTGGGCTCCATTCAGTATTATTAGCAGGTTCTGCTCAAAAAAACAGTAGAGGTGATACAAACTGAGAGAAAGAATTGCATTGGAAGGTTTGTGGAGACGTACCACTCCCAAACTCTTCCTTCTCTTAATTAGCCTGGACACCTTGCTGCATGTTTGGTATTTGTTTGGAGTAGAACCTAGAAGCCACATCACGAAAAGGGCCCTATTGCGCTAGGTCCTGTACAAACACAAAACACAAATTTCTTCTAAGAGTCTGTCAATTTAAGGATTGCGCTTACAACACAACTACAGTTTAGTATTCAGTTAGTTAAATATTGGTTTATAGTGTACTGTCAGGTTCTGTTGAATTTCACCCTGCAAGAACATCTGGAGCTATTTTCCCCAACATAAATAAATAAATAAATAAAATCCTTGCCAAAAAAGCATACATTCAGGTATTTTTATCTCTGTTGCTAGGGTCAAGACAACCTAGTTTATTAATTTTTTTTCTATTAAAGCTTTTATTTTGTTTCAAGATTTCTAAAATAGATTCAAGCTATTGTATAAGCCTAAGTTTTCTAAATCAAAAGCTGTAATATAGAATTCTGCTATTTGTTGGTGTTCGTTTCCATTCTCCTTTTATGTGTGACAAGTGTCAACATTTTTGGGAGTCTGATCCAAACACCTTGTGACAGCTATCTTGAAGCCCAGAGTGGCGGCTTTCAAAGTAGTACCATCAAAGCCAGAGATTAATAATGAAGAAGATTGTCAACAAAAGGTGGTGACCTAGATCATTGGCAAAAGAAGGTTTTTTTTAATTAATAAGCTTTGGCAAAGTGAAGCTATCAAACCTCAGTCTATAAATCACCAGCAAGGATAGCCAAATCAGACTCTGACACAGGAATCTGCAAAACAGGAAAAACCTCGATCAAACAAAATTAAATAAGGTTAAAAGGGATCTTTCTCCTGACTGAGAGCACTCTGGAATTTTATTCTGAGATATATTCACCTTCAAAAGCATGTTGAATATATTTATAATTCTCCTTTAAAGAGGTGTATTGCTAGTTTTTATATGAATTTCAACGAAGATACATTTTGCCAGTGTTAATTGGACCACATGCTTTGTTTGCTGTTCCTCTCAATGCTGCAAGAGATGCTGAATGTGCTCCTATAGACACTCCTCTCAGTTACAAAGCAATTAAATCGTGCTTAATAGTTCTATAGTTTGTTTCCAACCTCAAGAGAGACAAAGAATCACATGTACCCCTTTCTCATCAGATCCTATTGACATCAGAACAGAATAATTATTCATTGATTAAGGCACAGTAAATCTCCAGCACTCTAGGAGCAATTCATCCAAATAGCTATGGAACAATCTCTCTCCTCCCCACCCCCATTCTTTCCTTTCAGATCAACTGGAAGAAGTGGCATGCCATGGAAAACTTTTATTTATTACAGCGCATTAGAAATATTATTTAAGTTAAAATTAGTTAGAAAAATGCATCTAACGTGGAACTAGTAGTAACATGGATAATTCCAAATATGAAAACAAACTAATTTTAAAGCCAGATAAAAAGGATATTTATGAAACTATGTCATAAGAATATAAGAGCAGTCATATGGGGTTAGATCAATGGTCCATCTTGCCTACTATTCTGTTTCCCATAGTGGCCCATACCAGAGCTTCACCAGGAACATACAAAACCAGATAATTATGGAGTGATCCAACATTGTTTTCCAGGCCCAGCTTCTAGAAGTCAGAGGTTTAGGGTCACCCCAAGCATGGGGTTGCATCCCTGAACATATTGGCTATTATTGGCTATTATATTGGCTATTATCAATAGACCTACCCTCCATGAATATATCCAAATCTCTTTTTGAACCCAGTTATACTTATGGCCATCACTACATCCCATGCTAAGTTCTACACGTTAGTTGGATGTTGTGTGAAAAAAGTACTTCCTGGTGTTTGTCTTAAACGTAGTGCCTATTAATTTAATCAGCTGACCACTGGCTTTTGTACTGTGTGAAAGGGTAAATGACACTTCTCTATTCACTTCCTCCTCCCCCCCCCCCCCCCACACACACACACCATTCATGATTTTATAGACCTCCATCATAACCCCCTTAGTCGTCTCTTTTTAAGCTGAAAAACTACAGCACATCACGGTCTGGAAGAAATCTTAATATTATATTAATTGCGCTCCAGGGAAGATGATTGGCTATCTGATGACAGAATGTCCTACTCAACTTTTTAGCCCCAAAAAGAAGATTGAGGAAGGATGAAAAACAGGAGGCTGCTTTATTCTCCCCAGATGATTTTATTATTGGGCAAAACAGAGATATTTAGAAACACATCTTGCTGCCTATCTCATAGTTATTGGAAAGACAATATATTAGGTCTCTTTGGGTAGATCTACACAGCAACTGGACACCCACAGCTGGCCCATGCTAGCCGACATGGGTTGCGGGGCTGTTTCATTGCTTTGTAGACTCCTGGGTTTGGGCTGGAGCCGAGCTGGAGTTCTGCGGGGGGGTTCTGATCCCAGAAGTCTACACTGCAGTGAAACAGCCCCGCAGCCTGAGTTGGCTAACACAGGCCAGATGTGGATTTTTCTTGGCTCTGTAGGCATACCGTTTGCTGCCTCCAGGTTCTGGGAGGCAAGCTATAGTCTTTTCTCCAAAAGACATCACTGACAGTGGATGCAAATCTGTGAGGTATAGAGAACCTCAGTTATCATGGACATCAGGATATGTTCAGTAGCTCACAAAATCAATGTTAACAACAGCAACAACTTGCACATCTATAGCACTTCCCATCTGAGGTTTCAACGTGCTTCAGAAACATTAAAGAGTAAAGTCTCACAACACTCCTGTCGTAAGTAGTATCCAATTTTCCATTAGGGAAACTAAGGCAAAACTTAGAAGAAACTTCCCAAAGACCATACAGGGGGTCTATGGCACTGCAGGGATTAGAACTCAGATTTCTTGAATCCCAGTCCTGTGTCTCAGTAATAAAGCTATCCCTCTCTTTCTTAGTTATTAATTATAATAAATAATAAATTGTATATTCACAGCAGGTATTAAGTATAGTTTTACAAGTATCTTGGAAACATTAAAGTCATAAAATGTTAAAACATACAACAGATAAATCATGACACAATAAAATAATATCAATATTTAACAAGTTATGTCACTGTTCCATGCTGAAAACATTTTCCAATACCCTTCTCAGCAGAAGTTAAACTCCTGGTACTACTCAGCTCTGGAGAGATGGCATTCCACAGAACTGGGGTTGAGGTTATACGATATATGTGTGTTACCTAGTTACGTTTGTATAGCAACTGGTATAATATGTTTCTATCGCTCTCTGTTATAACATTATGACATTGTATTTCTTGGTAAAGTGGAAGTGAACTATACTTAAAAGCATTTGAGGAAATGGCTTCAGAAAACAGACACTCCCAATTTTCCCCAAAGACTAAGGTTAGGATTTTCAAAGAGGCCTAAGGGAATGAGATGTTCAAACTCTAATAGAGTACCTCATTCCTTTAGGCTCCTTTGAAAATCCCAAACTAAATGGGTGATTTTGCTTTTAAATTATTCTCCAAAACACAAAAGCCTAAATTTTCATGGCTTCAATTAAATGTACCTGACTTTCAGAGGACCGGCACTCAGCACTTTCTGAAAATCAGGACCCTTTAAAGTGTTTCAAATTAGGCACCCAAAATCATTTTGGAACATTTAGGCCAAAATGGGTAAAAGCCAAAACCAAATACTTGACAGGAGGAAACCTTGCACAAAGTAGGATTTCTTTCTTTAAGATACCTCATTTTTTCTCATTTCAAATGTCATAATTCAGCATTTCTGATGTCAAGAGTTTAGAGTAATAGTGATATAATGTAAAGTTTGTACTGAACAGAGGTCCAGTACAGTGACATACCTTGTAATGAAATAGAATTAAGAAGTATTAATAAGGGAACAAACTTTGAGTGATTCTTTTGGATTACGTCTTTCTAAAAGTTATAGTCTATGAGTATGATCTCCCTTGTTTATATGTTAGAAATGTTTTCATTAGTTATGCTAATTATCATATGCAATTTACTTGCTCTTTTTTCATTGTCGTTACTTAAAGTCTTTTGGGACTGATTCTGTTCTCAGCTAAACCATTGTAAATCAGGAGTAACTCCACTTACAGTAGTTGAGTTGCACCAGTGTAAACCACGAGGACAGTACATAATGACTCCAAAAGATATTTTTCTGTGAAATTACCTAGATCAGATTGTAGGCTTGATTTTAGAGAAAGGACCCACAACATACAGTATGAAAAGGATCTTGTATAATGGTTGTAATTGGGCATGATGACCTTGCAGTGTTCTATTTACTGTTTTATCACACTATGTATTTATCCAAACACCACAAAAAGTGAACTTTGAGCTATATATTATTTACATAATTCTAGAATCAATGCATGATCTAGGTGTTGGGTTTTTTTTTACAAGGTAAACCGAAATCCCCATTCCCCACCCCCCCATAATTTTCCTGCCCACCTAGCTGATGACATTAAAAATAAAAAAAAATGTTTAAACAACATTAAGGAAGATTCATAGCCCATCAAATGAGTTAATTTTGAGATACAGTTATATAAACTGTGGCTCGTTCAGCCCTCTTGGGGGTACTGTGCCCTCTTCGGCTACGACTATGATGTGCCTGGGTGGGAGCAGGGGGGGGCCTGGTCCCACCCTCTGCCCCGGGCCCCGACCCAGGGACCCTTTGTGGAGTAGTCTTCAAACTGCCCAGTTAGTGATTTACTCCCTTCCCTGGGTCGCTGTCTTTGGCCCCACCGCTCTCAGTCTGCTTCCTGGAACTGGGTGGGGAGAGGTTCTTCCTCAGGCATGTGCCTTGGGTCTCTGGCTGTAGCCAGACAGGTACCCCCTCTTGTCTCTGGTACCTTTGGGGTTGTAGTATGTGGCAGTGGTTGCTCCAAGTCCTGTAGCAGCTCTCCTCCGCTCCGCTCCGCTCCTTCTCCTAACTCCCTTCCAGCTGCCCCCGTCTGCCTGACAGGGAGGCTTTTAATTGCTGGGGCAAGCTCCTTGATTGGCCTCAGCTGGCCTCATTGGCCTAATTGCCCCAGAGTAGCCTCAACTGGATCACCCAGGGAACAGGGATTTGTTCATTCTGGGGCTAATATAGACCCCCTCTACTACTCTCCTGTAGCCATCAGGTCTGGCCCTGTCACACATCCTCCCCCCCTGCTCAATCCCACCGGGTTGGGCAACATGGGATGACATGCAGTGAACCCGGGACAAGCCATCCGCATTTCCATGGCGACTACCAGTCCTGTGTTGTATTGTGAATCGGAAGGGCTGGAGGGACAGGAACCTTGGTCATGCGGGCATTCTTCTCCCTGTTCTGCTGCATCCACTGGAGGGGTGCGTGGTCGGTTACGAGGGTAAAGCAGCGCCCAACAGGTAATAACAGAGGGCTTCCATAGCCCACTTGACGGCGAGGCATTCCCTTTTTATGACCGCATATTTCTGTTCTCTCGGGAGAAGTTTTCGGCTGAGGTACATTATCGGGTGCTCCTCATCCCCCACCAAGACTGCCCCCAGACCTACTTTGGAGGCATCTGTTTGCAAAATAAATTCTTTTGTAAAGTTTGGGGTGAGAAGGATGGGGTCACTGCAGAGGGCAGTCCGCAAATCCCTGAAGGCTTCCTCTGCCTTGGGGGTCCATCGCACCATGTCTGGGCTTCGGGCCTTTATCAGGTCAGTCAGCGGACTGGCTCTGGAGGCGAAGTGCGGGATAAACCGCTGGTAGTACCCCACCACCCCTAAGAAGGCCCAGACCTGCTTCTTTCGATTAGGCCGGGGCCAGCTCTGGATTGCTTCCAGCTTGCTTAGTTGAGGCCGTACCACACCCCTCCCTACGACGTATCCGAGATACCTAGCCTCGGCAAGTCCTATGGCTCACTTGGCAGGATTTGCAGTAAGGTCAGCCTGTCTCAGGGTGTTCAAGACTCATTCCACCTTCCTTAGGTGGGTTTCCCAGTCTGGGGTGTGGATGACCACATCGTCCAGGTACGCCGTGGCATATTCAGCATGGGGCCGTAGCAACTTGTCCATTAGGCGCTGGAAGGTGGCAGGGGCTCCATGTAGTCCGAAGGGGAGGACAGTGTATTGGAACAGCCCGTCTGGTGTGGAGAAAGCGGTTTTCGCCTTTGGCTCCTCGGTTAGAGGGATTTGCCAACACCCCTTGGTCAGATCGAGGGTGGTCAGGAACCGGGCCTTGCCCAATCGGTCCACGAGTTCATATATGTGGGGCATGGGGTATGCATCGAACTGTGAAACCTCGTTCAGTCGGCGAAAGTCATTGCAGAACTGCGTAGTGCCATCAGGCTTAGGCACTAGCACGATTGGGCTAGCCCACTGGCTATGAGATTCCCCTATGACCCCCAGCTCCAACATTTTTTCTACCCCTGCCTTCATTTCCTTCCTTTTAGCCTCTGGAACTCTGTAGGGCCTCATCGGGACCCTGGCCCCGAGGGTTGTGATGATCTGGTGGAAAACCTCCGTTGACCGACCCGGCTTAGTCGAAAAGACATCTTGATTCCGTTCTACCATCTCTGATGCCTCGGCCTTTTGATTCGGTGTTAGGTCAGGGGATATCCTCACTTGCTCGGGTGGTTCTACTGCCTGGGGTAGGGTCATATATACTTCTCTGGCCTTCCAGGGTTTCAATAAGTTAACATGGTAGATTTGCTCCTGCTTGCGGCGCCCTGGTTGTCATATCTTGTAGTTGGTTTCCCCCACAGGCTCAATCACTTCATAGGGCCCCTGCCACTGGGCCAGTAGCTTACTTTCCACAGTGGGTACCAATATCATCACCTGGTCTCCTGACTGAAATCGCCGAACCACGGCTTGGTGGTTATAGTGGACCCGCTGAGCCCCCTGGGCTGTCTCTAAATGTTCCCGTACAATGGGGGTGACTTGGGCTATTCGGTCCCTCATCTGGAGCACATGGTCAATTATATTCCGCCCTGGGGCGGTCTTCCCTTCCCAAATTTCCCTGGCGATGTCCAGGATACCCTGGGGGTGGCGTCCATACAGGAGTTCAAAAGGGGAGAACCCTCTGGAGGCCTGGGGAACCTCCCGGATGGCGAACATGAGATACGGCAGCAAGGCATCCCAGTCTTTGCCATCTCGACTCACCACCTTCCTTATCATGGCCTTGAGAGTCCTATTGAATCTTTCCACAAGGCCGTCGGTCTGCGGGTGGTAAACGGAAGTTCGCAGGGTCTGTACATGAAGCAGAGTGCATAAGTCCTTCATCAGTCTGGACATAAATGGGGTCCCCTGGTCCATCAATATTTCTTTGGGTAGCCCCACCCGGGCAAAAATCCTCACTAACTCCATCGCAATCACCTTAGAGGTAGTATTCCACAGGGAAACGGCTTCTGGATATCTGGTGGCATAGTCGAGGACAACGAGGATGTATTGGTGCCCCGGGGTCGTCTTTTCCAAGGGACCCACCAGATCCATGGCGATCCGCTCGAACGGGACTTCGATGATGGGGAGGGGCACCAAAGGGGCCCTGAAGTGGGGCTGGTGGCTATGTAGCTGGCACTCGGGGCAGCTTGCACAATAGCGCCGAACCTCTTCGTGCACACAGGGCCAAAAGAACGGCCTCAGGATCCGGGCCAGGGTTTTCTCCACGCCTAAGTGTCCTTCAAAGAGGTGGCTGTGGGCCAAGTTCAGCACAGCCCATTGGTGCTTCTGGGGCACCAGAAGCTGTGGTATCTTCTCTCCGTTCACCTCTGTGACGTGATACAGCAAGTCCCCTCTCATCATGAAGTACGGCCCTGGCCCCCATGTTTTTCCCTCTATGGGCACCCCCTCTATCTCTGCCACTTCTGCTCAGGCATTGCTATATCTGGGGTCCTCGGCCTGGTCACGGCCGAAGTTCCCTCGTACTGGGTTTAGTTGTCCCAGCTCTGGTAGGCCTGACTCTGCCCTTTCCTCCGGGGCGGGGAGATCTAGCTCGGGGCCTGCTTTGGCCCTTCCTCTCTTGAGGCAGCTTCTCTAACTGCGACCCGGGTCCGCCTACCAAGGCAAGTTTTATGCCCTGGGACAAGATCCTGGTACCTAGAGCCCTAGCGGCCCTCCTCTCCACCCTGAAATAGTCTGGGCGAACTCGGAGAATTCAGGGGTTGGCCTGTCCCAGGGGCCAGTTCCAAATAGATCCTGGGCGAACTCGGAGAATATCAGGGGTTGGCTATCAGGAGGAGCTAGTCCAGTAGACTGTAAAAAACTTTTTCAGCAGGACTAACCTCTGCCTCCCAACCCTTTGTCTTCCGAGCCCTCCAGGGGAAGTAAAGTTCCAAACCCCAGAAAGTCTCTTCCTATGAGGATGGGATACGGGAGCCTTTTTGTATTGGGGGCCCAAAACTGGACACAATATTCTAAATGCGGCCTCACCAATGCCGAATAGAGGGGAACCACTAATGCCCCGCCATCACCCTTGTGACCCCCCCTTCCTGAGCCTCAATATTCACTGGGACAGTCATTAGGGCCCAATCCTCCAATAGCTAACTGCCCCATGGACGCACGTTACTCCCGAGAGCTTGGCTTGTAATAGTTGGCTACGTTTCACAAATTTCCCTGAAATGCGGGTGATGATGCTCCCGGAGTCCACCAATGCCAGAGTCTCGACTCCGTTTACTTTTACAGGCCTTGTATACCTATGTGGGGTTAATGCCACCCCCACAAGGTGGATCAGGCTGCAGGAGTCTGCCAAGTGCCCCAGGTTACACTGCATGGGCTCCTCTGCATTGGGACATTGGGCTGTTATGTGCCCCCACTCCCCACATGCATAGCACCGGTAGGGGACTCGGGGTACCACTTTGTTCTTAGGGCTAGGGTGTTGGCCCCCATTTCCCCTGCCCAGGTGGCCCTCTTCCTTAGTAGCCCCCCACGGGCCCTCCATCTCCCTCGTCCTCCACCCGGTCTTCCCCGGGCTCTTGGTGGTCTGGGCTCCAGGAACTGGGATCGGTCGTTTGCCCTGGGGCAAGTCCTCTCTGGCTGTCTGAGAAAGGCCTCTGGCTGTTACCCATCGCTCTACTAGGGCAACTAACTCATTGTAGGACGAGGGGTCATTCTGCCCTACCCAAGCGCGGAGGTCTGATAGTAACCCCCTCATGTACCAGTTGATCACAAGAATTTCTAGGATTTTCTCTGGTTGGTGAATCTCTGGCTGCAGCCACTTCTGGGCGAGGTGGGCGAGATCAAACAGCTGCGAGCACGGGGCCTTGCCTTCCTGATACCTCCAGTCGTGGTACCTCTGGGCCCGCACAGCAGCAGTCACTCCTGATCGAGCCAGGATCTCCGTTTTCAGTTGGCGATAGTCAGCTGCCACTGCTGCAGGTAGGTCATAGTAGGCCTTTTGGGCTTCTCCACATAGAAAGGGGGCAAGAATACCAGCCCACTGGGCCAGGGGTCAAGCCTCGTGTGCAGCTATCCTCTCAAAGGTAAGGAGGTAGGCCTCAACATCATCCTCAGCTGTCATCTTCTGTAAATACCTGATGGCCTATAGTGTGCATGTTCCCTCAGGTACTGGGACCTGGGGGTTCAGGGTCTTCAAGTGGGCCACCACCTCTCACAAGAGAGCCTGATCCTGGTTGGCCTGGTTGATCAGCAACTGGTTGGTCTCCTGCTGAAACCACGCCGATTCCTGTAGGGTGGCTATCTGGGCCATGGTGGCCTCTTGCTGGGCTGCCATGGCCTGTATGAGGGCCTTTACCACGTCTTCCATTATGGTGAACGAAGGAAAAGAAATTTCCCCTCCCCCCTCGTGTCTTTTTGCTTTGTTTTTTTTGTGTCTCTCTCTCAGCCGCTGGGCACCAAAATCCCACTCCTGATACCACTGAGGCGAGGGCGGCTTGTTCAGCCCTCTCGTGGGTACTGTGCCCTCTTCAGCTACGACTATGATGTGCCTGGGTGGGAGTAGGGGGGGGCCCGATCCTGCCATCTGCCCCGGGCCCCCACCCAGGGACCCTGTGTGGAGTAGTCTTCAAACTGCCCAGTCCGTGACTTATTCCCTTCCCTGGGTCGCCTGTCTTTGGCCCCACCGCTCGCAGTCTGCTTCCTGGAACTGGGTGGGGAGCGGTTCTTCCTCACGCCTGTGCCTTGGGTCCCTGGCCGTAGCCAGACAGATACCCCCTCTTGTCTCTGGTACCTTTGGGGTTGTAGTATGTGGCAGTGGTTGCTCCAAGTCCTGTAGCAGCTCTCCTCCGCTCCGCTCTGCTTCTTCTCCTAACTCCCTTCCAGCTGCCCCCATCTGCCTGACAGAGGCTTTTAACTGCTGGGGCAAGCTCCTTGATTGGCCTCAGCTGGCCTAATTGGCCTAATTGCCCCGGAGTAGCCCCAGCTGGATCACCCAGGGAACAGGGATTTGTTCATTCTGGGGCTAATATAGACCCCCTTTACTACTCTCCTGTAGCCATCAGGTCTGGCCCTGTCACAATACTTAATGACTGTTAAAACACCATCCTGACTCCCAATAAAAGATGAAATGTAACTATACTTGTAGAAAGATACTAACTTAAATGATGACATAGAGACACCAAGAAAAACAGAATGGTGTCTGGAGCAAGAGGACTTGGGTATTAAACACAAATGCTTGTGCTAAATCTTTTGTAACTTGTTCATAATAATGGTTCAAGTATATGAGTGGGAAATTACCTAAGGATTCAATGATACCCACAGTTTACCACCTAGTAAACATTTCCAAAATGTAGGTCCTGTTTACAAAACACATGACGCAGATGTATTTACTACAACATCACTTTAATCTATGGCAGAACAGCAGGAGAGAAATGGAGTTTTGCATAACTCCTTGTAGAGTTTCATTCCAGAGATGCAGGATGGAGTTTCAAACAGTTTGTCTAAATTCAGCAGACAGGAAGCCTTTATTTGATCGGCTTTCACCAGACTGTCAATGTTGCTGCAGCACTGGCAAAACAACAGGATCTGAGGAGAGGTAATTGTTTAGCCACCAATAAAAAGTTCAAACATCTATTTAAGCCATTGCAAAAGTCAACTGTCCAGGAAAGATAATCTAGAAAGGAAATTACTGAAGAAAGTACTTGTACAAAATAATTTGTTATTCTACAGTACAAATGTGCATTTAAAAAGAGATGAAAAGCAGTACAATATTTACAATTACAGATAAATCATGGTCGCAATAACTAACATTTCTAACACTTAGGACCTACCAGGCCTTATTTGCATGTTTGCTCCCTGGATAGCAATATTACTTTATCTGGTATGATGATAACACTGCAGTTTGGCAAGAAATTATAGATCACTCATACCACCCATAGTTCTGACCAGTCCTCTCCAGGGAAGAGAACTTATGGCCACATATCTTTACTTCATGAATCAATTGCAATTATAATATTCCTAGGAAATAAACATATATAATAAAGGGGCAGAGGGTTAATGCTATATCCTTACATAGGAGAATCAAAACACCAGAAATGAAAGACATTGTAAGCCAGGCAATGTGTGAACTCAGCATAAGCTTTGAGAAAGGACAGATGATCAACTCAGGAGCAGAACAGGAGTCCACATATCCTAGCCTTTCCTAGTCTATAGTCTTGCTAGTGTGTACTGAAGTAGGACTAGCAGTGGTGTTTAATGTATTCAGATTTACATCAAATTATTTATCCTCTGTTTGGATGGAGGGATTTTTTACAGGAATCAAAAATGAAATCTATATAATGAACAGCCTATACTGAACTCCAAACAGTTTTTACCCAACATAATAACTGTAACGTTTCCACATTCAACCATTCCTAAACCCTGAGCCCAACCCCGTCACAAATGCCAAAGAAATAGATGAGCTTTACAGAATCTTTGTGTTTTCATTCACCAGTATCTAAGAGTTTCCAGCTCCTCTCCTTTCCTAACAATAATAGGTTGTGTTTGGGTTGAATTACATTATCTTGTGAGTTCAGGGGCAAGGGAAAGGGAGGGGGCTTATTTGTGTGTTTTGATTATCTATCTGATTATGCTGAGACATATCCAGTAGGTTAACACATTTGGACTCTGACAGGTCAGGGGAGGAAATCAGTTCCAGAGTCTAGGAACCCCAGGATACCCTGTCAGCAGCCTCCTCCTATTTTAACCATTCTTGCATTCAAGCACATCCACTGATCACAGTAGCAGAGGTATTATCCAAAGAGAGTCAGTCTCTCAGTTACCAAACCATTTTAGGGACTTGTAGATTACCATCAGTCCCTTGATGATACTTGGAGGACAACAGGCAGCTACTGTAGATCACACAGCATCGGTGTCACATGCTCCCAGTGTGCAACTCTACTTAATAGGTACACATTTGTAGTCTTCACCAAGTATTCTCAAAACAGACCACTATCAGAAAGAAATGACAACATTCTTCTTGCCAGGCCCTGATGAAAATAAAACCCTCAGACACGGATGCTATCTCAGCATCTAGCAGTAACCACGGACCTAACAAGACCTCTCACCTACAAACCTAAATCTGAAACAACAATCACACTCCCATATTCAGGGTATCAGTACAATATTTGCTAATCCACATTACTTCATTCTTGCCTGAACTCAACTTCAACCAAGTCCCAATTTCATACAGACATTGGACCATTCTGTCCACTAGAGACATCATCTAAATACACAGTACCAGGGATAGCAGAAATGTAATCTCTCATGGCAATGAAGTCACATCAATGTGACTATGACTGTGATTATGATTATGACTATGATTTCACAGTCCACTTTTCCTTCATGCATATTTTCACTGATTTGTTTAATCCTAAATATTACATATGGAGTAAAATATAAAATCTCAGTGACTGAGGTAACTGATGGATGTTTAGTGACCTAGATATATTGAGTTGATAACCAAATTCCAATTTGCAGTGGAGAGATATCCACATCACAAAAACCACAACCAAAATTAGCACTGACATACACACTGTTTGACCTTGTATTAGCTGGATACTCTGAGTACTTTTCCCAGACCTGAGGAAACTGTGTAGCTTAAAAGCTCGTCTCTTTCACCAACAGAAGCTGGTCCAATAAAGGATATTACTTCACCCACCTTGTCTCTCTGATATCCTGTGACTGATATGGCTACAATAACACACTTATTGAAAGTTTCAGCACAGAATGAATGGGCATAAAAATTGAGGTAACTTTTTCACCCTGTGGAGAAATTTGCAGAGCTGCTGCCAAATCTGTAGCTATTTTCTAGATAAATAGAGGATTTCAAAAAGGTTGGTAAAAAAAAAGTATGTCAAAACCTTTAAAAAACAACCCAGAAAACTGAGTTGTCAGAGTATGGGTTGAGAACTGCTGCCATAATTCCAGCTTCAGCAACTCAGAAGGGAAGAAGTTTAGTTTAATAAATTGAACCAAATTCTTATTTCAATTACAGGAGTGTAAATCTAGAGTAACTCTGATATTGATGGAGTTACTCTGTATTTGCACTGTTTCAACTGAGAGAGGAATTTGGCCCAGTATCTTTTCATTGTCAAATAGAATTGCTGAGGTAGATCTCATGGCAAAATCTCTGCTAAGTTTATTGTCTTTCCTCATTGTGTATTTAAGATGATCAGTTTGCTCTATTTGAAGCCCACACGACGCAGCAAGTCTCCTAGTTTTGTATCCAGATTGTCTCATAAATCAAAACATAACTCAACAATGCAGTACCAGTATGCTCTTGCTACAGTGTGATCTGAAATGCACTGTCTGAGGCTCATATCCAAACAAAGGAAGAGGACATATGGATAGTACTGATACAAAGATAACCTGTCTCTTATTTGAAAATGGTCCTGTGAAGAGGGCATATTTATATACAGAATGAAATGGTGGCTTTTCCTGAATTAGAGAAATCATCTTAAAGGCTGGGTCACAGTGCAGCTGTTCTTTTAACAAGGGTTGGGTCAAGCCTCACCTGTGACTGATCAGCTACCTCCCAGCTGACATTAATCAAGTGATTATAAAACCTAGGAAGTGGCTCCCATAATTGAAATGAGAAAGGAAAACTGTAGAAGGAAGGTGGACTATTACAACAGACCGGCTGGCCCTGGAGTAAGGGGAAGAGATGCAAGTGGAAAGCATTTGGGTACCAGCAGAAGACCCCAGGTCAGGGGAAAGACCACATTTAAATGTGGAACTTATGTTGAACTGTTTTATTGTTCGAAGAATAAACTATGCCCTGAAAAAGCCTTTGAAAACACATTGGATGTGATTAGTCCTTCCTGGGCTGGGAAGACAGGCCCA
The DNA here is from genome assembly GCF_026122565.2 of Emydura macquarii macquarii. NCBI lineage: Eukaryota > Metazoa > Chordata > Testudines > Chelidae > Emydura > Emydura macquarii. The sequence goes on from NW_027133156.1 coordinate 1,626,977, forward strand.
TTGCCTGCTGTAGAACAACCTGGCTACAAAGAACAAGAACATACCCAATTTAAGATTCACTAGATCTCCCTACTCTCCTCACACTGTGCCATCCTCTCCATATACAAAAACAAAACCATCGTTTGTTAGAACTTCATACTCCCAGTCATATTTACCTTATTTTCAGCAAAAGTATATGTCAGTGTGCAGAGGCATAATCACTCCTTCACTGCATTCCCCACCAGCCAAAGAAATGTGTCTGCATCCTGGTCAGAGTCAAAGTCACTGTATCATTGTTCTGTGACCCACCAGTAGCTGAAATGTTTCTATCACTTATATATATATACACCACTTATATTAGGGCCCCTGTAGAGATTGATGGGGATGATATGAGGGATGAGCAAACCAGTTAACAAGATTAGCCAGGTAACATGTGTCACAATTACAGATTTAGTTGCTTCTGAGTGCACCCTCTCAGGTCTTGTGTTCTTACCAAATCCAGGGTGCAATTCTGTAATTCTCCCACTCTTAATGAGGTCTTTGTCTACAGCACCCTGTGTCTCAACTGTTCCATACCTGCAGGTCTCACTGAGATCTGTCTCCTGGAGTTCTTTCCTTTGGGAATCTGTGACCACGGGTGTACATAGTGACCAGCCAGCCTTCTTAAATAACAAAGTATTGTTCATTTTAACAGTAGGAAAAAAGCAGTAAAAAAAAATTACCTAAAAACAAAAAGAAGTCTGCATGCCTGTCTATCTTATCTAAATGGTTACCTCCCCTGATGGAACCCAGACAGACCTAACTTCTTCAGACACCCACCATCGATGGGTGGGTTCCCCCAAACAACTCCCCCTTTTATTGAGAGAATATTCCTTTTTAAACTTGCCATAGTTCTTTTCATCTCCTGTGTTCACAGGCCTTTTCCCAAGCTGGGGTTGTCTCTTAACAACTCTCGAGTGTTTGCTGAGGGGATGACTTATCTTGAGCCATTTGTTTCTCTTCCTGCTTGTTTTTCCCTATTAAACTAAACCAGACAGTAAACATCCTCATAACCAGGTCCACGCACACTACTCATAGATCACTACAGAGCAGCTCCATTTCTATCACAGTATGGTTATTGGTTATTAGGATATTAAAGAAGGCAGATATTACCAAATATCTATTTTAAATTATTCAGCTGCTAGATCTTCAGGAGTGCTCATGCCAGAGCCAGAGCACAGGGCTACAGGTAGAATTTAGAGAGAGATTTCCAAAACTGAAAGCATTCCAAGCTGCCAGCTAGCTGTATTTACATTATAACATTACATCATATCACCTATGGCAGTGATACTCAGTAGGCTGCCCATGGGCCAAATGTGACCTGTCAAGGCTTCCTGAGTGACCCACCAGCCAGTACTTAATTTTTAATGAAAGAGATGCTGGGGCTCAGCCCCGGCAAGCCCCGGCACAAATTAAGCACTGGCTGGAAACAGAGAGCAGCAGCTGCTGGCCAGGCGCCCAGCTCTGAAGGCAGTGCCACTGCCAGCAGCAGCGCAGAAGTCAGGGTGGCCAAACACATGCCAATAGTTCCTTCAGGCCTAGGATTCTAGTCATCTAAAGCCACACTTCCTTATGCTCTCTGTTTTAATATAGAGCTTCTTTGTAGAACTTTTCCAAACCACTACGACTTTACTACCCGCTAGAGATTTAAACACACAATTCACAACTTCTCACAAATCCCTACATATACAACTGACAGAAGGGACCAACTGTACGTGCTGGTACTTGAAAAAAGTGCTCATTCAGGTGACAAAGGCTCATGCACACAAAGAGAGAACACATTTCTGACTCAATACCTTTCATTATTTTGTGCTCTGGCACAGAGTGGGGAAGCAGCAGAGAGAATGGGTCATCAGACTCATTTTGTGCTACTACAGTACTGTTAATGTGGGGACAGCAGAAGGGACATCAGTAAGGAAGAGACACACAGACATCGAATAGTACACATCAGATAACAGCACTCAGTCTTGTCAGTCTCTGCACTGTATACCGTACAGGCAGCGTTAGCGCTAGTTGCTACCCATGCTGCACAGAAGCAGCTGTTGCTTTCTTGACTGTGTAAAAGTACTGGTAGCAGTGTTAATAACAGGGGTGTTTGTACAGGGCGATAGTGATCTCCTCATATATCCAAACGAACATTTGCTGCTGTCCAGCCCTGCTTTCACGGTTCTGACTGTGAGGTAGTTGTGGAAGGCAAGGCCCTTTCTTAGGACAGAGTGTCTTCTTGTCAAAAACAAAATTATACACATTACTGTATCAGCTGAGTTGGTTGCCTAAAAAGCACACATTGACTCAGAGCCTTGTGCTCATTAATATTTCGGCTATATTCCTCCTGGATGTTGCTTGACTGCTGTGCTCTGTGTATGAGAGACAAGGCCAAATTCTCTGCTAGTGGAAACTGACAACTCTACTGAGAATTTTTTCCCCATTTTAAACAAATTCTCTGTGAGCCAAAAATGACACCCACACATGCCTGACAGGTAAACTGGGCTGTTGGCTTTCAACAAAGAAGGGCACCATTCACCCTTACTCCTGGGAGCGAAGATAGCTCAGGGCTACATTGGATGTATTTGTAGTGGTGTGTCCTCATTGCTTCAAACTAGTCCCTCAGCATGTCCAGCAGGTAGATTTCTCAAGTCCAATATTCTTGTGGGTTTCTTTCATTCCCACCAAGTACCCTGCCAACTCAGAGGTGCATTCCTTTGTCACTGCTACCTTAGAAAGGGTTCATTTGTTGCCCATAATAATCGTGTATGTACAAGGAACCTATGAACTATTTTGGTTCTATAAACTCTGGTGCTGATACAGTAGTCATTATTTTACAATAGAAGTTTTCCCTGAGTAAAAAACTAAAGGACTATGGTCTCTTTTATTCTTGCCCTCACCCTCCTGGGGTATTATTAATTTGCATTTTATTCCTTTACGTCTATTTTACATTTTTCCATATGAGGTAGGATTTTATCTCCCAGAGACAGATATATTTCCAGTTCTGTCCCCTTGTCTGAGGGTGGACAGACCTCCTATAAACTTTGCGAAGGAAAGAATAAACCCAGGAATCACTCCAACATGAGCCTATACTCCAACACCTTTATCAGCAGGGACAGAGAACTGCAGCTAATGTGAGCACAGTGAAATAAATTCAAGATGCTTAATAAAGAAGAAGTTCCATCAATAAGAAAACATCAAAACCATCCTCCCCTGTCAGATCCAGTGAGGGCATTTCCTTCCATTTTGGAAGTGGCTGATTATGTAGTCTACAGGCTGATTCTGTAGGTGTGTAACCACCTAGTAGCCACACTCTCAGTTTGTTCCCCGGGGCCTGTCTCCCAGCACAAGAGCTCAGGCGCTAGGCCTGCTATATCCCTGCAGAAGCATATGTTCCCCAGCATGCAGTCTTTTGTAGAGTGTCAATCCAATCTTTCATTTCAGGAAACAGGGGTGTGATTTGCTGCCAGCTATCTAGCCAACCAGGTTCTGGGTAGGTGGAGAGGTCAGCACCTCCTCTTGTCCAGCTTCCTAACCAATCAGGTTTCTGGGGGCAGGGCAAGCCAGATGGGTTTCAAAGCCAGATGGGTACTCAGAAGTCACCTACTACAGTATAGACCCAACAAAGAAAACAACAGAACACCACTGGTCACCACCTACAGTCCCCAGTTAAAATCTCTCCAACACATCATTAAAGATCTACAACCTATCCTAGCAGATGATCTGTCTCTCGCTCAGGCAGTGGACGACAAACCCATCCTGGCTTACAGACAGCCCCCCAACCTGAAGCAAATACTCACCAGCAACAATACACCCTACGAGAAGTCCAATCCAGGAACCTATCCCTGCAACAAAACCCGTTGCCAACTCTGCCCATACATTGACTCTAGTGACAGCATCACTGGTCCTAACCACATCAATCACACCATCAGAAGCTCATTCACTTGCACATCCACTAATGTTATATATGCCATCATTTGCCAGCAATGCCCCTCTGCCATGTACATTGGCCAAACTGGACTATCACTTCGCAAAAGGATAAATGGACACAAATCAGACATAAAAAATAATAACATCCATAAATCAGTCGGAGAACACTTCAATCTCCCAGGACACTGTCTCTGACCTGAAAGTTGCTGTTCTTCTACAAAAAAAGCTTCAAAAACAGACTTCAAAGAGAAACTGCTGAGTTAGAAATTATCGGCAAACTTGACACATTCAAACTGGGTTTAAACAGGGATTTGGAATGGCTCTCTCATTACAAGAAGTAATTTGCTCTGATCACCCATTCTCACCTCCTACTCAATGGTTGTCATTAGGTATCAAGTACCTGGCTTTCATCCACCTACCCCATTGTTGTCTGTGCCTTCGGATATGTATATTTTGCCTCCTATATATGTTGCCAATATTTGCTGTATCATTTCTACCAACTGCATCTGAGGAAGTGAGCTGAAGCCCATGAAAGCTTATGCCTGCTGAAATTAAATTTGTTAGTCTTTAAAGTGCTACAGAACTCTCATTGTTTCTTCAAAGCACTGCTACTGACATGTAGCGTGAAGTGCTCTATTCATACCAGAATATTTCTGGACCAGCAAATATGAATATCATCCAAAAGAGAAAATCCACCCTCCCTTATTTTGTATAAGATGTGAAACAATGTATGATCACTATGCACTGACGTTAAAAAACCTCTAAATTTTATCATCATCATATCAGTCAAACTCAGCCTAGGAAAAGAGAGCTAAAACAGCTATATTTGGCGACTTCTAACAGTATATCAAATTGCATGCATACAAGAAAATCCCTGCTCAAATCAGATAATGTGTCTTACTGATAACAGGAGTGAAAGCAAGTTATAAGTATTTAATTTATGGTACCCAGAATTAAATAAACATATCAGCATAAGTCAAATGCACCAGAATGCACAGAGAGTAGAGACTCAGAAACTTTCTACTGGTACCAGTAAGAGCCTCTTGTGGTACAGTAACTGCTAACACTAAAATGACTTTTTCCACTGAAAGTCTTAAGGGAGCTGTTGCAATAAAGAAACAAAACAGCAGATGTTACCAGATATAAGTTCCAGTTATTATCAACTGAAAAACAACACACAAACAATAATACAAGCACTTAGACATTTAGGAGATACAAATAGGTATAACAGTGTATGTGCTATTTTCAAGAAAATATGGTCACCAAAAAGCAATAATTGACACCATGGAATAATGTCATTAGCATTGGGGGGGGGGGGGGGGGGGATAATGTTTTTTTCAATTTCCAGAAGTGCAGAAGAACAAAATCCTTTGCACTTCCATGACATAATAGCAAAACGGAATTTAAAATTTCTCTTTAAACAGAAAGAGAGAACTCTAGACTGAGACCATACATTTTAAGGTTCATCTCAAAAGCAAATTTTTATAGTAGTTATAAATTGGTAAAATTAGGAATGAATTAAGGGGGGGAAAACGGTTCATGTCTCAACTGATATTATTTGAAGACAACAAAAATAAACTGACTGAAATTTATACAAAAATGAAAACGTAACAATGGAACTGGTACATTTCTACTCTGCATTTCTGGAGAAAGGAGAGGATTATAGAGCAGCTTCCTGCCTACTTGTGTAGACGGTGCATTTAAAGAGGATAGGCTAGGATGAGGGTGTTAAGGGTAGGGGAGGAGCTACATGGATCTTCCTTTTATTTCCGCTTCCCTGCAGGATTGGGGCTCATCAGGGCTGTGGGGGCTACTCTCTGGCCTGCTGGCCTCTGGCCCATTGGCATGAAGGCAACACCTAGTGCAGCCTGGCATTTCAGTTGTGCACTGGTTAAGAAGATTTAGGCCCAAGGGCTGAAATGGTTCAAAGCGGCACTTCACACTGTGGTTTTACAGAGCATTATAAGCATATGGATTAAATCCATGGTAAAATAAAGTGTTGGAAGTAATTAGGATGAACAATGCTCAAACTGGGGAATTGATGGTAGAAAAAAAAAAATAAAAAAAAGAGAGAGATCTTTCTAGAAGTCCTTTTCCAGCCATTTTTTGTTTTTTTTCCCCTTCTTCCCCCACACCAACCAGCAACAATGAGAAGTCTGAGTATTATAAACCCATGGTCATCTTCTGAATGAGACATTCTGAGACAGGGAAATGAATAAATCAGGGAAATGAGAATTCAGATAAATGGAGAATGGACAGGGCCTTTGCATTTGCCTGTCCAATGATTTCCTGTTTAAATATACAGCGTTGAATAACTCACAAAAGCCCCAGATTAAAGTAAGAGTGAATTTCCAGCAGCAGCAGCAGACAAAATTCAGAATGAAAAATTTGAGTGCCAGGCAAAAAAATTTGCAATAATTTTCTATAATACAAGCAGACTTTTTTAGCACTTTTATTGCAGAAGCAATTCTAAATAACAGAACTTGTCTTATAATAGCATTTCTATAATAATGGTGTTTTATAACAGAAGTGCTATTATTACAGAAATGGTATTATAATAGTAGCATTATTATTGTAGAATCTCTTCCATAACAGAAGCACTAAATAAGTCCATTTGTATTACAGGAAATGATTGCAAACTTCTTTCTCTTTGGTACTGAAAATGTCTTAGCTTTTCTGTTTTATGCAATCCAGATTTTTGGAAAGGCCACAAAAGTCTAAAAATCTTCTTTCAAGAAGAATTCAAGTTACAAGACCAACAAAAGAAAACCCAGGCAGTGGTCTGTGGATAATATATCTGTCACCAACCTTTTTAAAGTCTAGCCCAAATCCTAAACTAAAAGTGGTTCAGTGTAAAAAGTTAGTAGAACACGTCTTTGGGAATTGTAAAATATTTTCAGTGCCAGAATAAAGCACTAAAAATGTTGGAATAAAGTCTGAAGTGATAAAAAGATGTAATATTCAATAATAGTTCTAGTGCAAAAATGCTTTGGCAGAAATCTTATATCCACATCAACTATATTAATATAAATTTCACTCTTCATTCAATAAAGTATATATTGCTTTGCCATATACTTCGGAAGTAGTCATCTAAAGAATTTAACTGTATATATAGGAAATGAATAAGTAAATTTAAGTTTATAAAATTCAAGTTCTTTTTATTAAAGTTATCTTGTAATACCTCAGTGTTGAGATTCTAGTAGAGTATAGAAGACAGAAAGAATTTAAGTTCCAAAGCTACTGAGGTTTTTAACATTAAAATAAAATCCTATATACTTCTAGGTTGATACAATCAGATTATACCATCTGCTTAGGATACAGTCTATGAAACAGAAAGTAAGAAAATTCAATAAACTCCTATCTTCTGCAGGAATTTTTACATTTTTTAGACTGTCATGAAAGCTTTAGATGTATGTTTGTATGAAATGAACTTATTTTATTATTGATTTCAGGCAGAACAGAGTTTTCTTACGTTTCTCTTTTATTTTTATTTTTATTTTTTTTATTTTTTCCTCTTACAGTCTGCATTGCTACAGAGAATAGTTTTCTTTGCAATAGTCATAGGTCATAATCACAACTGAAAGCTATCAAGAGCTATCATTTTTGGAACTCGAAAGCTAATATAAGTTACATACAAAGAAAAGAAACAGTTTAAAATGTTCTTTATTTAAAAATTTCAAACTAGAAAAACAAGAATATTTAACAGTTTTAACATAAGTTATTGAGGTATGTATTTTAATACTATGTACATATATAGCAATCCACTCAATAAAAGTTACATATTACTTCCAAAAAAGCATAAAGAAAATATTAAGTGTGTACAGTTTACCTTTCAGAAACCATAAAATGACAAAGTAAAGCCTACACATATAACCTTAACTCTGCTCCATTATGTGCATGTATCATGACAGTCTCCAATTATAGGATCACTTAATAGTATATGCAGGACCCTCCGTCATTCAGGATTCAATTCTGCACCTACTAAAGTCAAAGCCATATTCCCATTGACCTTATTGGATGTAATACACAAGCTTAACGGTGTGTGGTGAGGACCAAACACTGCAACTGGATCCATGCAGGCACAGTGATTCACCAATGAAATCCAGTTGCAGGACACAGCTCTACATAGAAATAAATGTCACAATTCTTCCCTAGGAAACTTACTAGAACAGAAGTGAAGCGAAAGTCTGCATGGAATCGAATATAGCCCTTATCAAAATTAAATGACTTAATTTGTTTATTTTTTAAGTGAATTATTTGCAAATTTTATTTGATTATATTTATCCCCATCTTCTGCCTCATTCACTGAACACTGCCCAAATTCTGCTGCCATTTACACAGAGAAAATGTAAGTGTCCTTGTCAAACTTGAACTTGCTCAAAGTCCCCCCCACCAATAAATAAATAAATAAATAAATCACACAAATTTTCTAGGCATGGTGTCTGCCTAGAAAACTTAACCGTGGTAGGTGAAAGTTTTAGAAAGTTCCGAACAATGGAACACAGAAGGTTATAGAGGAAATGCACACATAGTATCTAATTCTGTGCATATATTCTGCATAAACAGTGAGCAGATACTATGTCTCTGTACATACTCTTATAGAAAACAGTTTGCCACTTTTTGGTAGAGCTTCTCACCTCTTGAGAAGTGGGTTTAAATCCCAAAATAAATAAATCATGATGATGAGTTTGGTGGATTCATTTTAGTCTTTGAACTTCTATTTTCCCACATCAGACACAGTAGACATGATTGGCTCTCTACTTCAGAAAGCAGTGATGTGATTCATAATTTGATGCAGGCAGATCCCATTTAGTCACAAGGAGTCACCCTGGTAGTTTTTCCGTTTTCCCATCTCACTGGGCTCTATCCTGGATCTCCCACTGTATTCTTTTTTCACTTATCCCTGGGTGACCTTCTTCATTCTCCCATATTCAGTTTCCACATCTATGCTGAGGATTCACAAGTCTACCTCTTTCAAACAGACCCTGTCTCTTTGTGTCCATTCACACTTATCTGACTGTCATCCAATGCCTCATGCTTGATGGGTCACCATCACCTCATACAGAGCGTGGCCAAAATTAAGTTCTTTAATTTTTTTCCTTCCAAAACGCTCTCTCTACTCTCTTTTCCTCTTCTCCGTTGACACAAAGAGCATCCTTCCAGTTACTGAGGCTCACAATCTTGGGTCATCTTTGTATTACTGTTCCTTAATTCACAATATATTGAAAGTCTTTATGTTCCAACCTGCTAGCATAAAAACTTTCAGTATTACCAACCCTTAGAATTTTATCACAAACGTCACAATCTCTGGTGTTTTTCTTAAATGTCCTGCTGATGAAACCATGTTATTACATGAGAATCTCATCTTTGGGTTTTTTTGTTTTTGTTTTTAAAGTAAGTTTCTAGCTCTTCTGATTGTGGAGAAGATTGAAAATGTGTGGGTGGGTGGTAAGGGGTGCTCTTTTATTATTATTTGAGCCTTTAGGCTCAAAAAACAGAAGGCAATATTATTTTTCCAAACTCATGATTACTTTGGGCCTGACTCATGATTTTGGAACACCTGTGGTTAGCAGTACTGCACTTGTCCATACACCCTAATTATCTCCCATCTCAGTTTACCACAGCCTCTTTTTTAACTCCTTTAAGCCCACATTACTCCTGTTTTTCTCCAAAATGAAGCTACTAAAACTACTTAAAGGTCTTATCCTTTCTTCAAAGCCTTGCAGAACTAGACTTCTGCCTATATACTGAATCTATTGGGTTGGGGTTTTTTTTCTCTCTTTTTTTAAATGCCTCTCACCACACCCATAAACCTCACCAATTTTCTCCTTTTGCCACTCTGCCTCTGTGCCTTCTTCCGAACTGGCTTCTATTCCTGCCCTACCCATCCAAACTTTCTTCATTCAAATCACTCCACGTGACTCATTCCTTCCATTAGGCTGATACTATTTGGCTGACGTGAATTTATCTCCACTTCAACATTTTATTAATGGGAAAGATGTGATGATGACAATGATTTTTAAAAGATGACCTCCAGTCTCGTCTTCTGTGTTTTACTTTGTCAGCTCTTTGGGGAAGGGATTGTCTATGCAAAGAAGAACACATTCAGTTCCTAACAAATAATAAAAAAGGGGGTCTGAAGTAGAATGTCAGGATTGTGGTGCATCAGAAGAGTTTCATGTGGGGAAGTGTCTAACCATATTATGCTTGACTCTTATCAATTCTGGCTAACTTTCCATAGCATCAAAAATCATTGACTTTTTTTTGTAAACTCCCAAAAATTATCCTGAAATTTAGTTCTCAAATATTTTGTTTCCTTTTGCCAGCCATGGAGATGCAATACCCTGGATTGCTGCAACTCAACTGTGTCTAGCTTAAGTCAAATACGCTATACTCATACCCAAATTTTAAAATTAGGAAATGTAGGGAGATGTCCAAGCTTATGTAATGCTAACTAGCAAAACAATATTCCTTCCTTACCAAGCTTTCTTTACTTTTATAAGCAAATCCAATTCAAAGGGAGATCATTCCAAAATTTACCCTATGCTTTTGGCAGCCTGGTGAAAGCTTCCCTGGTTCTTGCAATGTATTTCAAGCTCTTTGAATTTCTCTAGGGGTTTGAATCTCTGCTGAACAGCTCTCTGAAGCTCTAAATACACCAAAAGAGGAAAGGGGAGCAAGTAGAGGGGTAAAATGAAAGTGTGAAAAGCACGGATTAGTTGATAAAAATTGTCAGGCTGCCTGCAGTGAAGGCAAGAAGGGGTCGAGGGTAATAAAGCCAATTAGTGAAGCAAAGGATAAGAAATCACATTTGAAAATTATCACTCCTTTATTTAAGCAGCAAGGGAGAGATTAGAATATAGAAGTGATAATGGTATGCAGTTTGGAAAGGAGATGGTAAAGAACTGGGTAGAAGGAAAAAAAAAAAAAGACAGGATGAAACCAAATACAAAATCTAACAGTCCTCTCAGCTGCCTAAAACACATACTTTATTTCTGAACTTGTCTCCTTACCAAATTATTATACTTATCTTCTGATTTCTTTCACTTTCCCTACTACCAATGTGATTCTTGTACCAGTAAATGATTCTCATTCATATCCCACTAACTTTTCATCCTTTTATCTTCCATAACAAACTGCTTTCCTAGATTCTCTTCTCTAACTCATCTGGATCTATTTTCTACAGCCTAACAAATGTTCAGTGTCAAACATTTTAAAACATTATTCTCTATTCTGGACTATAATTTTATAATTGATCATTTTATTTTGCTGGTACGATAGCATCTTGTTTGTTTTATTCAACTTGCTACTTGACAATAATAGTGCAAAGGAGGTCATGATGCAAAACTCAGACTTGATTTAGATGCCGCTTATTCTATTTTAATCTCTTTTTTTAAACACTGAAGTCACTGAGTACTCAGCCTGTGGCTTTTTAATTGCATTAATGTGTTTAAAAGGGAACACATTCACAGATTCCTTGTCTGGAATCCCTGTGCTAACTACAGAACTTCTATCTTCTCTAGACAATCAGTGTTCATTTACTAACAATGTGAGTTAGATATTCAAAATAATGGATAACATTCCTAAGCCCCTGCATTTAAATGTATCAGTGAATTCTGGTTATTAGCAATCTTGATAAAGATAGCTGAAAGTTATTAGCGACATTTTCCCCAAGAACCAAGCCTGTCCCATTGACATGAATATTAATGGCATATAGATACTAGTAACTATCATGCCACTTATTGACAGCTTTATTAGAAGAGGCTCCACTTGTAATGAATTTAACTAGCATTTTCTGGACAGAGGCCTTGGTATGCTGAGGAAAGAGTTTGCAGGAGGCAAAAAAGCTACAGATCACATTACACTGTTGTGTCGCACAAGCATAGAAGGAATGGAGAAACAGACTTATGATAATCAGAAAGAGCAAGAGCCCTCACTGTTTCCCTAATGATCACTCAAAGTTGTCTGTGATCTACTGCAACTCCTCTAATGCCTGGATGACTAGTTCATTGTTTCAAAAGTAGCTGAAGTGAGCTGCACCTCCCAGACTGTCACATGTAGCTGTTGATTGATAATTGTCCCACTAATTCAATCAATGGAGAGCTGTCGCACATCGTGTTGAAATTTTTGCCTTCCAACACAATCTCAATCATTCAGCTACTGGGTATCATTAAAAATTTCAAAGCCACTCCCACACTTGTTTGTATGGGTGGATCAGTGCATCTTTTGATACTAACCCACAACTTCGAGCACTACATGTTCAGGGGTGGGGGGGAAAGCAAATTACATTCCTTGATTCACTTCATCTTGCTAAGGAGTCCTGGGCCACTGTTGTCCCCCAGACTGTTTACAACTGCTTCAGTAAGGAAGGATTTGTATCCCCCACAGACAGTGCTGGGTTGGGGGACATCGATGTGCTGGCTGACATTGCTGTTCCCGATAATCTGACAGCAGAGGATTTGAGGCCATAGTCGAGTTTGACAAGCATGTGGAGACAGCAGGTGATCTCAGTGATGCGGAACTTCAAGACCATTACAGCTATGCAGCACCCATGGGTTGAAGAGACCCAAGAGGGAAGGGCACTGCACAAGAAAGCCAAAGAGCCTTCTCTTTATTTTCCACAGGATATGCCAGAACTGTGACTTTGAAATTGGATATGAACCTGAGTAAAAACCTGAGAGGGATTTACAGATTGAGGTGGCAAATTGTAAAGAGCAGACAACATAGGACAAAATTTTATTTTAAAAATGACTTGCTGTTTAACTTTGTGTGATATACAATCACTGCTCCAGGTAAGTATAATGACATTTCTTTTACACAAGCATATCATGTAAACAGATGGCAGGGAGGGAGCATAGAGTCTGAATATGAACAGAATTTACCATTTATTTCAGCGACTACACAAGGTGAGTTTACAGTGTTAAAGGAAACGATTGTATGTTTGGATTTTTCATGTTTATTTTCAACATTGTATCAAACAGATCTTGTGCTAAGATACACACACACTACCAATATGCATTATCCACATCACATATATATTTATCATTATGTATTATACACCTAATTGTAGTTATGTAGCCTAACTTGGCCTATGCTTTTTATATAACTCTGCTCAGGTATGTCAAGTATCCGATAACCCCTTGCATTCACTGAAACAAGCTTTGGCTTAAGTAGATACACAAACTGTCAGGATCAGCACATATAAGTCTATTATCATAGCAACAGGTATGGAGTCACTCTCATAGGACAGCATTGGAATGTCCCAAAGGAAAGGGACAAGATATACGATTGCTCTACCGAGTACAAACCTAGGAGGTACCTTCACAGACCAGTACCTGGAATGCTAGTATCCAAAACAAAGATAAAGAAGAAACAGAACAACAAGTTAAGGAACTGGAGTGAACTGATCAGTTGGATTTCAGTGACATGTAAAGAGATGTGAAAATGTAAAATCATCCCATAACACCAACCAGCTGAAATGTGTGACCTTGAGAGCACACCTTCTGTGTAAAGTGAATGTAACAATGCTGCATGGGACAGCTTCCTGGAGACTGGTATTTCCTGTCCTATATTACTATTCGCTTACTATAGTAATAAAGCTGACTGACATTTATTATTTGGTCTCTTGAATATATATCATAATGAACCAAAGGGCGGTCAAGCAATTTACTATACAATTTATCAACAGTTTCAGTGCCATGGTTCTATAACTACAGTATGTTGTTCCAATCTGGTACACATAAATATGCACTTGAAAACGGGGGCCTTTTCACTTATTGGCAACTTTTCAATAATGGAAATTTTTTGCTGGGAACCAAAAAGTTGCTAATAACCAGCATCCACTGTAATAGTAATTTTCTATTTATAGATGCTTTACTCATGCATTCAAAACAGACTTAGAGTTCATATAAAGTTGCTTCCAGTTCTGGTTGCTTTCCTACATAGATATAGCAGCAAATAAACAATGAACTTGAAATAAACCTCTGGGGAGAAATCCTGAACCTATTGAAATCAATGGCAAAACTCCCATTGACTTCAGTGCGGGGTCAGGATTACACCTTATGTCTCTGTTAAGAACCAACTATGGAGGAGATACCAGCAAGGAAGTGAAATCCAATACCAGTACTGAAACTTTGTCTCAGTATGACTCATTAGTCTTTTAAAATATCCACATGTGGCTAAGGATTTTTGCTACTCTGTGATTACTGCTTCTGTTCTTGCTTACCTTAATAGCTATCAGTGCATGACAATGATCACAATCCCATTGAACGTACTAGCTTTGATATCTATTCAAGAGTTGATCCAAGATACTAACAAAAAATGATATACTTTTTGCACAATGCATAATTGAACTATGAAACTCATTGCAACAAGATATCACAGAGGCCAAAAACTCGGTAAAATTCAAAGAAAGACTAGACATTTATATGAATAATAACAATACCCATAGTTGCATTGGTTAGGAAAAAAGATTTTTAAATATAGGGACAGAAACATTCATGCATCAAATCCAATCACTTGCTGACAAGGTCAGGAAGAAATATTCCCTATAAGCAGGTTATTCCATGATTTTTTGTATTTTCCTTTGCAACATTTGGTACTGGCCACTGCCAAAGATAGGATGATGGACAATTGATCTGATGGAATATAGCAATTCTTACTTTCCTAACAAACGAATAGAAAGTACATTATAAGCTATAATTATAAACTACACTATAAGTCTCATGATTGTTGCGAGTCTGACTCCTGATTTTTAAATGGTTGAGGGTAGATATGATTTCATGAGTTAGATATGATTTAAAGGGTCATGTTTGGGTATCTGAGCTGCAGTCTCATAATAAGTTGTATAAGTATATATCAATAAAACTCAAACAATTAGACAGCCATAGTCCCTGAGAGGGAGAAAATAGTTGCAGAATGACTTCCTGATGTTTCACTGTAATGCTTGCATCATCATGATGTTGGGTATTGTAACAACTTCATCATGTATCAATGCAGCATCATAGCACGGATATCAAAACGATGTTTGGATGTTACACTATGACAATTTAGGACTGTCTGCAACTCCACTGGATAAGATATACTCCTTCTTTCTTCCTGGGTTCTGTCAAGAATGCAGAGGAATTCTCACAACACCATAAACTGCTTCAGTCAAGACTGGTGACTTCACAGTAATGCCCACAAAGAATCCCATGTAGCTCTACAACCACAAATTGAGTATAAATGCTGTATTAAAGTGGCCCTATCTTATGTGTTTGTCCACATTATATATATTTGATATTTGGAGGCCAAAGCTAAAAGCATGTTTCAGGTTGCAAAATTGCTATTAGTTTCTCCTACATATTTCCCATAAAAGGAACAAATGACTAAGACCTAAGAAGAAATGAGAATACTAATCACCAGTTGGGAAGCTTTGAAGTCTCCCATAAAAAACTAGACACTGAAATGCCTGGCTGATAGTTTAAGCAGCTGTAGAAATTTACAAGTAGAGATAGCCAGATTTACACCACTCACTTAATTTTAATCATTTTAGTTTGACTTTTCTCAATGCAAAAAGAACAAACTGTACATCTTTAGTGAACGTGGATGATTTACAGCTTCTTCAAGTCTGGCAATCAGGACACACAACCAATCTCATTCCTGGTGTAAACATCACTGTAGTCAGTGGAGGAACACTAGGAATGAGTTTGGCTTCAGAATGTCCCAGGAAACTACACAGGAAAACATTTCAAATTATTTTTCTAAGCAAGGGACTACTTTTCTTTACCAATATACTGCAGTTGTATACTGGGTTGTGACTAGCAGATACTAAGGCATGCATCTGATGAAGTGGGTTTCTGCCCATGAAAGCTTATTTAGACTAAATTTGTTAGTCTTTAAGGTGCCACAGGACTCTCGTTGTTAAGTTAACTTTGTAATTTTCAGCCCACATTCTCATTTAGCTAGAGAGCCAGCAAGGGGACTGCTTGTTCCCAGGGTAATTCAACCTCAATAATTGATTTTATTTATATCTAGATAGTCTCCCAGTATAATTAACTTTGGGAAACTCCACCAAATGTAGATAAAGGCGTTAATGTCTTATGTATTTTAGGTATCCATCATGACAGAATCTAAGCACTGGTGGGATTGCATAAAGCTAATCACTCATGTCAGATATAGCACTCAGAGATCAATATCATTTTTTTCATTTGCAGCCTCGTTCCTTAATATCCCTACTGCATTTGTTACCACTACTTTTGAGAAGCTCCAGTGTAAGATATCAGTAAAACATTCTTAACATTCAATGATGGCGGTGCATATAGATGAAGAGACAGTTCTGTTTCATGCTTGGGACCACTGAACTACTGGTGCCTCCTTTCCCAATGAAGTTTCCCCAAGTCCTCAAGGAATTACACTTTTCTACTCAAGGTAGTGTCAGAAATATTTCAGACAAGTATGAGATCACCACTTTAGTGTCCTTCATGTAAGTATGAGATCATTGCTTTATTATTCATCTTGACAAGAAATTTGTCTGTCCACATCTAGGCATCCAATCCACACCCTAATGACACAAAATTACTTGTTTTTAGTCCTTTCAATACATAGCCCTGAATGACTAATTGGGTCACTTTAAACCTAAATAATTCTTCCTTAGTTACTAAATCTAACAAGCTAACAAGTTATGTCCGCACATGTATGTATTTATGGTCGTATCTTTCAATGCAAGAACATTTAAAAAGGAATGAGGCTGTAAATGAAAAGGCTGTTATAGATGAATCTCTTCTAATTGATGTATGTGATAGAAGTGATTAGCATTAGCTGATCTTCTTGAAGAATGTACAAGTATAATTCATTATGATGGCTTAGAAGTGCAATTAGTGAACTATAGTGTAAATGACACCGCTGTTCATAGACCTACCCATAAGAGTAATTATATTTTGAAAACTACTTAGTGAAAAATTGATTGAATGGGTCCTATGGGCAAAGATAATGGAGATAAAAATATGTAAACAAAATGCTCATTAATAAGTTTTATGGCAAATGTATATATTTATCTGGTTAGCTGGTCTGGGAATTTAAATCAGGAAGAATTCTGGATTTGTTTTTTAAAGATGCATTTAAATGAAAGTTTTATAGCATCAGAAAACCATGTGACTTTACATAGTAAAATTTGCAGTGATTTTCCTCAGTAATGTAGCTCAGAAAGAAAAAGTCTTCTAGCCTCAATCTTTTAACTCCCAAAAGCTACCAGATGAGCCCAGCGTGGCACACTGGAGATCAGAACCACAGTAGCCGCACTGTGCTGGCTGTATTGGTGCCTGTGGCATCACCTCGCTTCTCCAAGTAAAAAGTGAGCACATTATATGTAGCCCATCCTGAGACCCACTCCTGAAATAGAAGCTAAAATACAGGCACTTGAATAAAGCTCAAAGGAAATTTGTTTCAATGTTGTACTGCTTTTCTCTTATCTTTGCTACCTCCCAGGACCAATCTTTTTTTTAAAAAATCTCTACTTATGTCCTCTCTTTCTATTGTTTTCTCTCCCCCTTTTTGTTTCTTCCCTCCCCCTACTCTTTTCTTTTCCCTCTTTCTCTGAACACCTTAATCTTTCTATTCTTACTCCTGAACCATGTCTATTTCCTTCCATGGGACCCCTCTCCACCAACCTATCTTTCTTTCCCCACAGCTCACTCTTCCCCAAACTATTTTGCCATCTCCCTAGATCTGAATTCTCCAGTTTCCCTTCCTCTCCATGCCCTGCCCCTACCCCTCCAGCAATCCCAGGCTTCCAGAAATAGGCTTCTAGTGGGTGCACAGATTTTAGGGAATAAAGACCAGTTCTGATGATTTTGTCTCCCAGTCATGCTAGAAGGGTTTCAGCTACACACGCCCTCCTTTAGGTTGAATTTTCATTCAGTTTGACACAGAAGTTACTTCAGAGCACATCTAACCCCAGACAGCACCAGATTGCATGAGGATTTGGAGAGCGAAAGTGATATCCAGAGTCATGAGGAACACTCACTGAAGTGCAGAGACCCTCATATAATACCTGAGCACCAAATTTAGGAAGATTTCAAGGCAGGTCCAGAAATGCAACTGCCTATCCAGGATATGTAAAAGCTGTCCTGATTCTACTCAGTCTTAACATGCTAGTATTTTAGCATTGTTTTAATTGCTGCAGTCTAATGATGGAGTAAGAAACAGATACACACCACAGATCAATGTGAGTTGTAAAAGAAAGATGATGAGCATACTGCTACAAAACATCAAGATGTTTCTCTAAACAAGACACTTAGCATGAATAAAGGTCACTTTAAACTGTCCACCCTTTGTAAATGAAGTAACCCACATTTGTTCTGACTTTACATGGCTGATCAGTGCCTGAGTATTTTTCCCATTGTGAAGCAGCTTTCTCACGTGTCAAATGTTGAGGGCTATCTACTGTTATTCAGTTCTCAGCATGGGCACATGCACACACAGTGTTATTTCAGGAGACCAGGGATTATTCTCAGATTTTATTCAATCAAGCATTTTCATTTTTAAAGATAATTTGGGATATTACCCTCTGGAATTATAATACTAATGTTTAGAAAGAACATAACTGAATTATTATAGCCACACTATTAGCTGCTGAAGCTTTTTTAAATTATATATCTTATATAAGTTTTCCATAACTGTGATAAATTTTAACTTGTCTATTTCTATTTTCCTGTAAGTGCTACAAAAAACAAACAAAATAAGAATAAAACAATACAAACCCAAACTGAAGAAGTCCACTAAAACACCATAGGAACAACAGCACCACCAGATTTAGCAACTCAAAGACAAGATCAAAAGGAACTCAGACTGTATTTTGGCATTTATAGTAACAGACACAAAAGAACTGAATTTACCAACAAACATTTCAATTATTCAAAGTCAGGTAACATGCTTATCTTAAAATATTGATCAAAAGATGCCCTGCCCTCACACTATATATAGTTCTTACAATTCCAACAGAAAGAAATCACAACTAGATGTCACATTCTTTCCTGAGTAAGAAACTTTGTGTTAGCAAATGAAGAAATTTTTTCTTGGTTTCATGTACCTTAGGCAATCCTAAAACAGATGCAAGAGTAAAGCTTTTATAGAATTTTATTGGATGTGTTTTACTTTATCTAAAACTCTTAAATCACCTCATTGGACTCTATGATTGCAACTCTGTATTGGAAGCTAATTCAATATTATTAGAAAATGGTACCATTGCCCTTTATTAAAGTGTTTAAAAGCTGGATGATTCTTTTTTATTCTACTGCTAGCACTTTTGCTCAAAGTCAATGTGCTTTTTCTTCACTAAAAAGCAAATACTGAGAGTAATTATTCTTAGGTAACTAATAAACATTGAGTTTAATGTAAAGATATTTTAAAAATAAAAAGGGATTTCTCTCTTTTTTAAGCATAAGTGAGCACTCCACAGCACACTTTTCTTTTACAAACATGTGTTATCTGGTAATTTAAAGGTTCTGTTGACAATTTAGGTTTGTCAATTAATTTGCTTACCTAGATGATTTAATTTTGGAAACACAGACTACCCCAGGCATCGCTTAACATGTATGATTTTAAAGGTTAATTCTGAGAACAAACTTGACATGTGAAAAGACAGGTGATTGATAACGGCAAAAATTAATGTTGGGTACCAGTGGCAAAATCTTTCAGTTTTAGGCCCATAGGAGCCCTGGTACAAATTAATTGTTTCTGTGAATCTAAGACCTTCATCAATCAGATGTAAATTACAGCATGCATGATTGGCTGCCTTTCCCATTCTAGAGTTCCCCATAGAGAGCCATTGACTGCCAACTGTGCGAGAAGATCAACTAAACAGCAGCCTGTCTGCTGCTGTCTTGGGAATCTACCCACAAACCCAGAAGATATGGTGTTCACTTCAACCACAGCACCAGAATTTACGAATGCTGAAGGATTAAGTGGAGCCACCACCATTCTGGAATAAATAATGATGTGGGGCATCGGGGAGATATATATAAACAAACATATAAAAGATCACTTAATACCAACACCTCTTCACACATTCGTCCAAGGATTCCTTGATCATCATCAGGTTCAGATAAGATCTGGAACACACACAGAGTGAGGAACAGAAATGTTTCCAAATATAATCAGTCTAAAAAATGGGAACACAAGGAAGCCTTATTGCCATGATTCATGTGAGTAGACCAAGAATTTTACAGATTTCTCCAGGTAACAGCAGTAATAATAGTTATTAAAGAAAAGATTCTTTTTAAAAACTAGATCAGCTCAGTGGCCTAACAGGTCTTGAGGTACCGCTAGGGAAGCAGTAGTTGAACTCAATCCAGAGAGGGGAGGGTTGAATTCTCATGATGTGAGTGATCTTGCCTCAGACCCTGTCTACACTTACCTGTGAGATTCGGCGGCAGTCAACGGGAGTTATGCAAAGTATGCAAAAAACTTGTGTAACTCCCATCGACTGCTGAGCTTCTCTTCTGCACTCCATCTTCACTGCGCTGCGCTGCTTGTGTAGCTGGTCTTAGTACGTCGATTTCTGGATCAACTGAACAGGTCTGCACTGACCGCTCAGTCAATCCAGATAAATCGATCTGACGGCGGCAAATTCTGAGGCTAATGTCCACACTGCAGTTGGGAGCATGTTTCTGAGATCAGGTAGACAGACACATGATAGCTCTGTTCATTAGCACAGGCAGCAGATCAGTCAGCTACAAACCTATGTGGACGCTGTGGGTGCTACCCTCAGCTACATTGCTAATTGCAGCACACTAGCTCAAGAGGCACGACCATGTATCTGCCTTCCCAAGCCAGGAAGCATGCTTCTAGCTGCAGTGTAGACATACATCACTTAGGGACAAGTGTTAATAGTGTGATCAGTCCTCAACAGCCAGTATATGGAAACTACACGTCAGGCCTTGTGAGGCAGGGATGGCTTAAAAAGGGGTGGGAAGGGGGGAATTGATCTCTGAGACAAATCAAATGGTAAAGCAAATACTTAGTAAAATGAACTGGATAGCTCAGGAGACTTTATGTAGAGCACAAAGCTTCTCATCCACACCGACACCCCCCACACACACACCCCCACCCCCACATACACGTATTGATAAGAAAACAGAAACAGCAGGGCCCATTTGAGAAACAGTGTGGTCTAATGGATTGGGCACTAAACTAGAACTCAGGAAACCTAAAGTGCTATTCCCAGCTGTGCCACTGGCCTGCTGTGTAATTTTGAGCAAGCCCCTCAACTTCTCCATGCATCCATTTTCCCACCTACTCTTTGTCTAACTTGCCTGGTTAGATTGTAAAGCTCTTTAGGGCACAGATTGACTCTTACATACATTTGTCTGGGGCTTGGCTCTGATCTCACCTACAACCTCTAGGCAGTATAAATGATACTTCCTAGAAATGTATCTGTGCATATTTTACCTCAATTATCACAGTAAAAGATTTGTTTCATTTACAAAAGTTGTCTTTATATATAAAGACAAGAATTTTTCAGTTCCTCCGCTTCTGTCAATTTTCTTCCTCATTCCCATCTAACTTACTGAAACACATCATTACCACCTGGGAGCAAGACTTAGAACTGCAACAAGAATTTCAATTCTCGCAAAAGGTCTCTAGATCAAAGGTCTGGGCACAAAGTCCCTAGTCTTTAAAGAAGATTTCTGCTGAGCCATTAATGACATATATTAACTATAGAAACTGAAAGTACATTTTAAGTTCTTTGAGTAAGAAACAAAAAGGAAAAAACCCAGAATTTCTATCTCCATAATTATGTCCAGATGCTATGGATCTTTTATCATGGATTGGGACATAGGCAGTCAGACCAGGAGCCAGGAACCAGGAACTCAAGCCGGGAGTGAGAGCCAGTGTAAGGAGTCAAGTCAATAGCCAGACTGAGTAGCCAGGGGTGGGATATAGAAGAAGGGAATCTGGAACAAAGCACGAACTAGGAGTCAAGCAAGAAGGTAGGATCAAATATAGCAGCCAATCAGGGATTCATCTAGTTGTTCAGACAACTTCCTATCCCTCCTTCTGGGTTAAATTGAAAGAGTGAGCCAACAGACGTCAGAGAGGACAGACGTCTCCACGGGTGGTGCCTCTGGTGAGCAAGAATCCACCAGCACACTCTCCCTGCTGGTAGCAAGGAGCTGCCAAGTGGTGATGGCAGTCTGAAGGCTACTTTGGGATCCATGGACCTGTGGTTGATACTGACAATCATTCACAGTCTTTGCATGATAATGGTTTAGGAGCCTCTGTAGTGCAAGCTGGTTGTCACAGTCCAGTTCCAAATGGACTAACATCCACATTACAAAACAACAATACGAATAGGCGTCACTGTTGTATGGCCTCCACAGGAAGGCTTGTAGTTGAATAAGTGTGAACATTTGACATACCATGCAACAGGAGGGAAATCTCCAGCTGCTGCTGTCTGTGCTGTCCCGGTTCTGTGAACACAGGATTTCATTCACTCACGCTGCTAAGTGACTACCATAAAGTGACACTCACAATTTGAGTACAATTTTTTATTCCCAATCTCCTCTTAACTCCCCTTTCCCTCCCAACCTTCCTCCCTCCCCCTACCCCCCCCCCCAAAAAAAAAAAAAAAAAAAAAAAAAAAAAAAAGCTCAAGCAGATTTCTGGCCCCATCTAGGGAGAAATGCCAGAGACTCCATGAAATCCACTGTGGGATTTCATTATTACAACTGATTTTACATGAAAAGGTGCTCAGGTACTATCGTGCTAGACAGTTAAATCCTGAGACAAATAACCAGGTAATGAAGATTTTGTTTTTAAAAAATTATCTTGGCTCTAAATTCAAGATCCTGAAAACCTCTTGAAAAAGCATTTAAACCATAGTCTTAAAATTAAGGAGGATAGACTCCTCACATTAGCCTCTTGGTGCGTGGCACCAAAAGGTCAGCCACATTGTATGTGATTTAAATGTGCAGCTCGGGATTGTATACAGAAACCACACATCCTGGAGTGATGTGAGAAATGACCACAAGCCCTTTTAACACTAGTTCCTGTTATGCACCAGTCTCCTGATAATTTGTATCTAGTACAATAGCAAAATATGGAGAGGATTTTTATTCTTATATATTCTAAATATTCTACATTCCACTTTTGCCAGAAAGCCTTTATATACTAGAATTTCTATTTATATTCTGATTTATATGAGAATTTATAACTTATATTCCTGTTTCCAAATACATCTGAACTGGGAAATAAAAATCATAATATTATTCACTGGGATGTAATTAAGTGCACACTCACTCTGTGTATATCTCTCACACACACACACACACACACACACACACACACACACACACACACACACACACACACACACACACACACACACACACACACACACACACACACACACACCTGTTTTCCCAGTTGTAAAATGCAGTGAATGCATCAGGTTTCCATAAATAAAATGAGAGCCATAGTTTACTCCTCGTGCCTGATGAGAAAAAGTTTTGCTCTTAAGAGATTTTATGAAGTGACTGATAAAACATAAGACATTCTATAACTATGGTTCACAGGATGCAGCAATTTGGTACTATATAGAAATTTATTGATCTGACAGGACTTTCAGACATGTAAGGCACGCTTTTGACATTTCCTGGAGAACTAAACAGGATAAGGTACAGTGTGTGTATTTCAGCCCGGTTGTGTGTTTTCTTAAACAGGTATCTTTCTGAGTGTTAGCATCAACTTAGAGAATTCCACTTTTGCAGCATTTCCTCAAAATATGAAGGACAATCCTCTGCAGCACAGTACCATCATATACTTGTCCGGGAGGGGTTGTAAAATCCTCAAAAAAGATTTGTAGTCATTGTCTGTCAAAAACGAAGAAAAAAGTCTATGATCCTTACAAAACCTCTGAAAACATCGTCCAGAAATTAGGGCAAAAAAGTAAAGACAGAGTGACACAGTTATGTTCAGTGTAAATAGATTTCTTGGTAACTTTATTCATGGTTGGTCCTTGCCTGTGGAATGCACCTTGATGTGTTCGGAAGGCCTGTACGCTCCATTGACCCTGGGAGTTATGCTGGCAGGAGTTTAAACTCCTGGTAGGGATACTCTATTTGGATAGGTCAAAGAGTGGAATCAGAGGTAATATGTGGAGGGGCATGTGGGGTCATGTGCCTCCCCCCAGATTTGCTGCTTGGCTTGTACTGAGAATGCTCACACAGATTGAGCATGCTCAGTAACATCTGCT
Organism: Emydura macquarii macquarii; assembly: GCF_026122565.2. Lineage (NCBI taxonomy): Eukaryota > Metazoa > Chordata > Testudines > Chelidae > Emydura > Emydura macquarii. The sequence continues at coordinate 1,651,143 of NW_027133156.1, forward strand.
GAAGCCACTGCCCTCACTCTGCTTCCCCATTATCAGCAGTACGGGTCATCACTGGGTGGAACCAGGTGAAAAGCAGTCCACTGGCCCTCAGGGTTGAGCAATAGACCAACAATCTATCCTTGTAAAAAGGAAGATTATAGAAATACACCAACAATTTAGTCATACCAGCAAACAGCATAATAGACAGGATTAGCAATGCCTGATGTGCAGGAAAGATTCATAGCTGGTGAACTGGATGTCTGAAGCCTCAGATGCTTTCTCACAAATCTGTGGTTTGTCTGTGGTGTTTCCACTTTCTCTACTTTGCATTAGGAAAGAATGTGTTCACCTTAAAACAAGTCTTTTGTTATGTTATTACTGCTACTTGGTTCATTCTTCTTTTCTGTCTTTTTTTTTTTTTTTTAATCCAAAGCATGGACACTCAGCTGATGACTGGGGCCAAAGTCCAGCCTCAAGGGACCGTCAGGGAACAATAATCAACATTTTGAAGCATGATGTCATATAGCAGAAATGGGTCAAAGACTTCCAATTGCCCAGAAGGCCTGTCAATCATCTTAAAATAATTACATCATTAGGTAATGTCACACTTTGAAATTATACTGCAGCAACAATCATGAATGTTATAAAATGCCCCAGAGTAGAGCTGCTTGAAAAACAGAACATATTTTTCATAACACTTTTCAAAATATTTGTCCCTTGTTTCACAGGAAATTTCAAAATTTCCAATCAGCTCTAGCTTTGAGTGACAATAATGCTATTTTACAGGAACAAAAAGGTGCAAAAAAAACTTTAACCCATTAATATATAACCCATTTAGCTAACTATAGTTATGATAGCCTATTGCATGGCAGCAGAAACAACCTACTTGCTTATTCCAAAATCTGCTGCTATCTACATTACCCAAGGAAATAAGAACAAAACTTATGCCATAGCTATTCAAAACCGCAAATTATAGTTAGCACAATTATTGGATGAAAACAATATGGAAATACTCAGTTATTCACCATAAATTTAAGATGGACTAGTGTAGGAAGCAGGGTACAAGGAGAGGGTCAGTCTCAGATTTTAAAAACAAAAGTTGTAAATTGCCTTTATTCATGCAATTGCTGACTTTCTTTCATATATCTTGATGTATACTATATACTTACTTAATGTAATACAGTTAAGGATCTTTCCCCACAAAAACTACATCTGATTCTCTTTTTAGAGACAAGGTGGATGAGGTAATCTCTTTTATTGAACTAGCTTCAGTTGCTGAGAGGGACAAGCTTTGGAGCGATAGAGCACTGCAGGCCTGGGAAAGATACTCAGAGTCACAGCTAAATTCAAGGTCAAACAGATAGAATATGTGCTAACTACTTATGCTAAACTAAGGGAGCATTCAAGGTGAAGTAACCTGTTAAAACCCCTATAGTCATAGGACAAAAAGAGGGGTTAGTGCATTACAGATTGTTGTAATAAGCCATTAATCCAGTGTCTTTATTAAAGCCATGATGTTTAGTTTCTAGCAAAATCATTAATTTAATCTCTCGAGTTCATCTTCTGAAAGTGTTGTGCAGATTTCCTTTGAGGATGAAGACTGATAGTTCAGATACAGTGATCACTTTGTGAAAAGTGGTCACCCACCGAAGATATGGGGTTTTTGTCTTATTTTACTGTGCGAGTTCATTTGAGAGCATAGGGAATATCTGGCTTCACCCACATATTTGTTTTTGAGGCATTTAGTGCACTGGATGAGGTACACCACAGGCTGTGATAGGCATGTGTAAGATCCATGGATCTTGAAAGGTGTGTTGTGTGGGTTGTTGATCACTGTAGCAGTCTTTTTTGGTCTTTTGTTTTATGCCAATGTAATCCAAAATTATGATACTATTGAATCTATTTAAAAAGCACATAAGAAATAGAGATTTGTGTCCTCAAGACTATTTAACAATAGGAAGGTGAACTTTTTTTTAAAGCCAGCCTTCTACCTATCCAGGTATAGATGAAATTCAAGCAGGTCCATGGATCCTACAAAGTCTCTACAGCGATATGATTGCTGTAGACACCTTTAGAAAAATATCACAAAAACCAACCACTGTTAGACTTCAGGAGTTGTAGTTTGGGTTTACATGTCAGTATTCATCAGCAAAGCTCAAAACATCTGGGGAAATAGAGCATGAAATCACTTTCTCACCCTGCTTCTGTGCATCATACCTAACACTGAAACTTAAAAAAGAAAAGAAAAGCAACACCACTACTAAAGCGGTGCAAAAATAATTTGTCAGGTTATTTTCTCAACTCAGAAATTAACTCCAGTAATACATGCACTTGCGTTAGTATCTACCAATCTGAACATTTTACTGCAATAGGTGTTTTACCTTCATCCCTTGTTTTCCCCACAGTTTTTTTTTAAAAAAGCATCTGCTTCCAAGTTCAGTTGTATACAGGAACAGTGACTTAATACTAAGAGATTGAAATATTTCAGTCTTCTCCAGACACAGCCTGCTGTTAGCAGGAGTCAACTCTGTACATTTAAGGCCTGATTTAATAAAAACTCCATCTGGCTGCCACAGAACAGACGGCTACGCAAAACTGTAATCGTCCCAGAAAGTCCATTGGGAAGGACAAGGCTTGTGCAGCCTTGAGCTGGCTTCCATAAGCAAGAAGCTCAACACTACCCTTGAATAAGAACTTTAAATATCAATACAGCATCTTTAAGCTAGTTTTCCACTTGTTTATTTCAGATCCCATTGACCTATACTCTTTACAATGGAGTACCACAATACAGTTATACGGACGGTGAAAATACCATAAAATATGAAGCACAGTTGTTTTTATCTGCCAAAAAAAATTGCGTAAGTTTAATGTATACGGATTGCTTTAAAGTAAAAATATCAGCAGCTCTTATTTATTTGACACTTTCATAGCTGCAATTAGAGGACCTCAATAAAATCTGCAATAGAAAACAGGAAAAGACTATACATGACATTTTGGCCATGAGGTCTCTCTCAGGGAGTGGCAAAAACAGCACGGGGTTAGATTAGGTTTGTTTTACTGCAATGCTGTATATGTGCAGTTCAGCATTTTATCATCACAAAAGGCTCAGTCATGTGCCCAGAAATGCACCCCGTAGAAGAATAGGGAGGCATAAGATGCCCTCTTACTCATCCCTCTTCCAACCCTCTGCATGGGCAACCCACAACACCAGGCCCTGTTGGGTGGGAGAAGCAACTGCTTCCAGGCTGCAAGTCTCCCTCTCATGGAGGCAGATGGAAAGAAGGCAGAGTCATTCCAAAGCATTGGTGAGGACAGTCAAGCTGGCGGGGAACATCCTGTGCCAGGAAAAGGGCTGGCACACCTTAGTTTCCCCATGTGAGCATCACAGTTCATGTGCAAGTCACAGCTGGGTCCCCACCTTGGTCCTGGAGAAGTGCAATCTGCCCCTTATTTAGGCTGGATTGCAAGATGCCAAGCCAGCTAAATGGCATTTTACAGAAAAAATACACTTTAAAGAAAGAAAAAGGAAAACAATCTGCTGGGGAAGACACTCCAAGGAACCTAGTGTTTATTTACGTTTGTTGATTTAAAGCATGGGAAGAATCCCAAAACTAAGGAACCTCACAAATTCACAGTCATAGTAGGGACCAGCATAGCTAAAGGAAAATGCAAGTTTCCATTTATACGTTTTAAAAAAAAAAAAGTTCCTCCTGACTCAAGTCTTCTTTGGCCAACTCTAAGTTGATTAGTCAAGTGCTTCTGTCAGTAAGAGGGATGTTCTCTCATCCTTGCCACTTTTTCACCAGGCTCACTCTCTCTCTTGTCCTTTTCCTTCGCAGTTTCTTTCATTCTATCTTTCCATCTTCTTGTCAGAAGACGAGGAAGAGAAGAGGGTTGTACTCTCTTCGTGAATACCCGCTTGCTGTCCAATCAGAGTGCAGTCATTCTTTTCAACTACCAGCACCCCCTGCAGGCTGTCAGCTTCTGTGCGTCTTTCTGTAACTTGGCCCTCTGGTCAGGTCAGACTGTCCAAAACCCCTTCTGGGGTATAAAAAAACCCAAATAATTTCTTGCCTTCCTGGGACAATCATAAACCAAATAATCTTTTCCCCTTTCTAGGTTAAATTCCCTCTCTGGATTGAATCAGCAGAGGGTTCCACTTAGTCCCTGCCACTGACAATGACCACTAATAGGACTTAGCCCAGCCTGGTTCCTCTGGCTGCAGACTAGGGAGCATCCCTCCTCACTGCTCTGATTCCAGCGAGGAATTGACTTGCTTACAGCAGCCAGCTCCTTTTATTTCAGTGTGCTGGGCCTTGATTGGCTGGTGTTGGTCCCCAGCTCTTCTGGCTGCTGATGGACCAGAGCTCACTAGTTTCCAAAATGGCTGCTCTTTTCTTCAAACATAGCTGTTTACTGGGATGGCACCATAACACTGCTCCATGTTTCTGGCATGCCAGAGGCAAACTGGAAAAAGGGGATAGGGATTAAATACTGCAGTTGGTTGACAAGTCTTGCTCTCTGCTTCCTCATAAGTGCAGCCATAATGAAGAGTCGTATCTGTTACTAGGCTGAAGAGGAGAATACCACAATGGGACAACACAAAGAAGCTTGCTTTGCTGATCCTGTTGTGGTTAAATAGAAGATTAGTCATGAGGGCTGCTGTCAAGCCCTCTTGTAAGCATTACATTCAGGTTTTTAAAAAAAAATAAATAAAAACAATTTCCTCACAAACTGCAAATAGAACCGATTCTTTTGTGGGGACTTGCACTTTAGGCCATTTGCACATTTCAGAGAAGGCATAAAGCAACTTGGAAATGTTCACATTACAGGAGATGAAAAGATAAACAGTTGTCAACACAATAAAGTTTTGGGCTCTTGCCACTGGATCATTAAGCACAATTAATGAAGCACACTTGTTACAAGGCAATAGAAATAAGCGTTACAGATGTAACAAACTCAGCGCATAGCTGATAACCAATCTAAATTCAGTCTACCACTACCTGTAAATGCAAGCAATATGTTTCTTTAAACAGGTCTGGAAAGTGTCTTCCAAGATATCCCTAGGGAATGTGCACTTTTTGAACTAATTAATCACTGGATGCCACCACTGCTCCACTCCACTGCATACGAAACAGCAGCTATTTGGCAGTTTTAAAAAAAAGTCTCATGGAGAAAGTAGTTGAAGTAGTACAACTTAAGGAAAATACAAATTTAATGCAAGAGAGATTAACTCCAGTTATCTTTAAATCTAAATGAAAATGGACAAAGTCTTAGTGTATTTTTGTATTATGGGGATTTAATAGGTTTCCTTCACTATTTGCATTATTTTAAATGCCCACCAACTGTGAACTCTTTTCCACTGGCCCTTTTAAAATACTTTGAATGAATTTAGTGCTTATGAAAGTGCACATAATAGAGAGCTGAGTATTGTGCAGATACATGCTGTGCAAGCTTCCCTCTGCCAATGCACCTCAGTCCTGACACCCCAATAATACAGTCTGGATTTATTTTGAACAAAGGCCTCTAATTGTTCCAAATATTCTGGCATTTTTGTCATATGTACAAACAAGAATGAGAGACCAAATAGCTAATTTTCACTGGTGACTCAAAGCAGAATTTGAACTAAGGCCTCCAGAAAGGAAAAGCTAAATGCACGAACCCACTACACCAAGTAGCCTTCTCTTTCTAATTATCACAAAATTCCTCCTACTGCCATGACATTCTCTGCCACATAGGGTCAGAAAGTGAGTCAATGGCAAAGTACTTCATCTATCAGCTGACTCAGGAATGCTACCAAACCCAATGGTTGGTGCCTTTCTTCAATATGTTTGCATTACCACAGATTTATTTTCTGACTTTTTATATCTGAAATCATCACTGGTTGTTCACAGGTACAATATCATGTCTTATCAGATTCAAAGGCATCTTGTAGAATGGAAAGTCTCAAATATATCTCCCCCATAACACATTCATTTTTACAGTTGTCACAACACTAGACTATTGAAATTGCTGTCTTTATCATATAAAGAAATTAAATCCTAACATACAATAGGCCTATTTTTAAATATATAGTTTTAAAAACAATCATCCCTGGTTAGAGGACATTATTATATCATAAGCACACCCTCAATTAACGTTTACTTTTTCCTAGTATGTATTTTAAGTATTACAACATACTGATTAAAACTAACTGATATTCACTTTAAATGAATAATGATAACAACTTGCCCTCCAAATTTCATATACTGAAACAGGAACTAAAACCAATGATTAGATCCATTATGCTTTCAGGTGGTATATGAGATTACATTCCTTAATGGCAACCTCTTTAGTTTTTCTATTGTATGGAGGAAGTGTCCTATGTAGCTGACCTATTGGCACTTCCAAATATTCATCCATTGATTTAATTCTTATTTCCAAACTGAACTGATTTACTCATATTTAGTTGAGTTAGTCACAATCACAATTATTCCTTCACTAATACTTTAATGAAACTTTAATGATTAAACCTCTCTCATTCCTGAATGGCTTGCCCTTCTCCCTCTATCCTCCTCCTCCAGCACACATTTAAATCAATGTCATAGATTAAGAACAAATAATTTAGGTGGTTTCAACTTTTAGCTCACTTTTTTTCAGGTTACTAGCGTCATTTTCCCCTCAAAGTTCTCATTCTAAGGATTTGTAAAGCCCTCTGCCACCATGATATCTAATTTTGTACTCATTGATAGATATTATAAACAGCTTAATCAATTAAATTTCTATTTTATAGTACTATGGTTACCTACAGTTGTTTCAGGGTTTGAAGTTTTCCTCTTTCTCCCTTCCTGAGAAACTTTCAACAACAGGGCTGGAGAATGTACTGAGATCAATGGGAACAGGTGAATCTTACACTGTATTTTTATTATGTTGAGATATTGGCTGATTCTAGTCTCTTCTGACAGTTTATTCCATAATTCAGAGCCCACCATTGAAAATTCTGTGCCTCCACCTTCTGCAAATTTCACCCCAGCCATGACAGGCTGTCTTGATTCTATTGCAGTTGTATTGGTGATGTTCCACAATCAAATCCCTGCCTCTCCTACAAGATCATTGAAAAAGCATTGCACTTGCCTGTCTCGCCATACTTTATTCAAACTATCGTGAATTAAAAAAAAAACCCCACAGAAATTGGACATCTGGATTCATTTTAAACTGAACAAAAGTATCTTCTTAAAAAAACTGGTTGGTTAGATCATATGTCAATATTTGTACTTAAGATATATCACCAAAAAAAAGGGTACATCAGAAGCAATTAACAGGGTATGATATAGATTACTATACCTACATAAAAAACATGAAATACTATTTCATTTAAAAAATCATTGGTAGAGGATTTCAGTGTTTTGCTAAACAGGATAAAGAAAATATTTGTCTTTTCCTTTCAGGACCTATCATCCCAAAAATGTGAACTAATCAATTAAACTACTTAGAAAAAGAAATGAATTTAATTCAGATCTAAGGAATAAAATAAGTGTTTAATTCATTAAGAGGGGAAGTCCTGAATGAAGTCATGGGATCCAAACCACCTTTATCAGTGCAGCACTGGCCCAAACTTATTCTTATATTATTACATAATTTTTTTTGCCCTTTCCCTGCTCCCTCTCATAAGTCTACCATAGTGCTCTCATATTACCTGAAGTTGGTCATTTTATTCTTTTACATTATTAAAGAATATTAAAGGAATCTTTAATTCTATATAATAGATTTGCTAACAGATGCTGGTAGAGAACTTCGCTGAAAACACTGAATTAGAACAGAAAGAAAATAAATGATCACACGGGATGAAATACAGTGGTGAAGCTTATAAAGACCTCAGATTCTATTCTTCTTAACTTTTTCAAAATTATAAAAATCCACCACATCTTACTTTAAAATAAACAACTCTAATGTTTTTGCCCTGTAAAACTGTGTTTTAATTGGCTGGTATTATGTAGTAAAATGATTTTTTTAAAGTTTCAAAAGGTACTTTTTTTTAATCAACTAAAATATGTAGATAATAAGTTGTTTTGATTGCCTATGTATTTAGTCTTCATCAGCTGCAAAAAGATTCACTGATGTAAAATACCTAGAATTTCAGCTAACGATGCAGAGTTTCTTTGGAATAAGCAAAACATTTTAAAATAGCAATTACCACTATAATTGCAAATAGCTGAAAGTTTTTGAATTTTTGATGGTCTGATTCTAGGTTTGATTTGCAACATCATTTTTGATTACATTCCTCTCTGAACCTTCTTGTTGGCATTTAGGCTTATTTATTGTCATCTTAAGCGTAAACTACCTTTTAAAAATTGGGGGACATATCTAAAAAGAATGTGGGGTTTAAGGCAAAGGATAAGAATTAAAGTTTCTTGTGACTTTTACACATGGATAGCATATTTTCTCTGAAAAAATTTATGTACAACTGATTCCAAAGCAACGTCTTCCAAACATACCTCACTAGTGAGTTTGTTATACAGAGCTACTTTTTTAGTTAAAAATTTCACTTTGATTTACAGTCAAGATATTTAATGTCTGACCTAATAGCATCCTTTACTCTTTACTTATTCCCTGTTTCATTTCTCTCCATCAGTGAGACTACAATGTTCTGTTGTGCTTACTACCTCAGGTTCCCTCCTGTGACCACACACACAGTCAAAGACTCAAATGGACATGCACAGACTGGCTGCTCCTCTAGTTAAAGGGAATATTCACCATTCTTAAAAGGCCGTAATGGCAAATACACCTGCTATACACCCATGCATATTTGTGCTTAGAGTCATGCCTCTTACATGCTAGTTTAATGTACATGTAAATATGTTCCTCAATTAAGAAGGACCTTTTGCTGGTCCATATTATGCTTTGTTATGACATGTTGAACATTCAACTACTGTAGACTCACTGAGGTCACTGACTAAAACAGTAGTACTGCTGTACATTCTATGAAAAAAGCCATTGAAAACATAGTATGTACCTGAAATATGCAATGCGCTGGCTAGATAAATCATTTACTTGCACTCCTGGTTTGTGGAGTGATAACTCACAAATAAAGAAGGAAAGCAGAGCTATGAATGAGTTATTAAACGGCATTCATAATAAGTGAAAATAAATTATTTATAGAAAGTCACAACCCACTGCATGTTTAGCTCATGCAGTAGTGGCTAATGATAAATTCTCCATATAAGGATGTAGCTTATATTTATATTTAAATATTTTATACTGTTTCAGTATTTATTGACCATGAAGAGAATGGACAAGATCACAGCATGACTATGAAAATTTCAGAGATAACATTTTTAGCTACTGTAACAGCATGGCACCCACCTCTCATGAGCACCCCTTCAGGTCAGGTGTGTCTGCAATCTTTAAACAGTCTCAGCCTCAGGCCATACCCCCAGGGCTGCCCCTTGGGAAGCAATGGTTTCACCCTCTTCATCTGTTCTTGTGCCAGCTCTCTAGCTGTGCCGCTAAGTAGTTCAGATCCCCTTCTGGGGGTTTATCGCTGTCCAATTTTAGGCCACTTCCCCAGTGGCCAATGGGCAAGACCCAGGTCCACCCACTACTCCGGGTCCCAGCCCAGGAACCTTAAGAATAGCAGCTACACGCCACCACATCCCTTTAACAAAACTGCTTCTAGTTCCCTCAGCCACTTCCCCAATGCTTCACCCTTAGCTCAGGGATCTTCTGTGGTCAAGTCCAGCAGTCACCAGGAGCTCTTTCTCACTCCCCCCAGTCCCTGCCAGCAATGAGCTGTCCATGGTGCTATAGTTTCCCTTGGTCAGCCAATAGTACTACCTGCATTTCTCTAGCTCCAGTGAGAAACTGACTGGCTCTGGCTCCATAGCTCCTTTATATATGGCCCTCCTAGGCCCTGATTGGCTGCTCCCTGCAGCCTCTCTGATTGGCTAGCCCTTTGCAGTCTCTCTAGGCTGCCCCTTTCCTGGGACAGGTGTGGCAGGACCCTGAGGCCTCCAGCAGGGGGTTCTGGGCCTAGTCCACCCCATCACAGTTACCCATCCTGAAGAGCCACTTTCCATGGCTGCCTGGATTGTGCAGTACTTCTTTTCAATTTCTTGCTGAAATGCCCTTTTTGAGGTTCATTTATTTTTTTATATATTGTTGGATCTGATACTTATTATCTTTGGGTCATGGAATGTATTGAGCATATGGTGATTTACATTTATTTAATTACATGTAGACTTTGTTAATAGATGGGTTTACCTATATGCTTGCTAACTACCATTTGCACTGTTAATGTTTTTAAAAACAGTAAGTGAACTAAAGATTAGCATTATAGCACAATGGAAATAGATCCTTTGATAAGGAAAAGGCACATTACAATCTCCTTTTAATATAACCCTCTTACCTTTTCTTGTATTTCTGCAAATTAAAAGGAGCACAGTTAAGACTGAGTGGGGTGGTTTAATGGCTAGTGCTGGCTGCTTTGGAGAAGAAGCTTCAAGGATCAGCTGTTTTCCAAAGTCCATCCCTTTGAAATGTTTTAAAGCTGGTCTGTCAAAATTGGGCTATTGTTATATGTCAGGCAACAGTGGCCCAGACTCTGAAACACTGCGCCCTTCATTGATTTGTTATTGAAAATCATTCTCCCAAAAGTCACAAAAATGAAATGTACATTGTATATGCCTTTACTAATATTCAGATCAGTTATTATGAAGGATCAAACTGATAAGAACATTTAAAAACTTATATAAATATTTTGGTAACAGCTATTAAGATTACTATGCCAAATGAGTATAATGAATATATATTTGAGACTGGTTAATTGTATGTATTCATACATATTTCATTTTAGGCTCGTATCTTACTCAGACAGGAATTGTGAGGCCTCCCTTTTCCCAGCAACATTCTCAGTGAACCCCAAATAAGATTTCTGTCTGCTTGTTCTCAATGCAATGCTTGCTATAAACTCCATCTTTATAACTCCATCTAGCCAGGAGGCCACAAGACCACCATGTCAAAAACACACACTGCTACAAACTTGCACCCAAAACAAAAATCTCCAAACTCCACAACAAGATTATCAAGATACAGTAATATTCAGAACACATTCACAGGATTTGTATTAATGACCTTGGCATAAAAAGTAGGAGTGTGCTAATGAGATTTGCTGACTCAAAGTTAGGAGGCATTGTCAATACAGAGGAGGGTGGAATATGATCCAAGAAGATCTGGATGATTTTGAAGACTGGAATGACAGAAACAGGATGAAATTCAGTAGTACAATATACAAGGTCATGCACTGAAGCTCTAATAATACAAAATTTTGGTACAAGCTGAGGTGTCCTCAATTGGAAGTGAAAGAGGAGGAGAGAGATCTAGGGATATGGATTGATCACAGAATGACAATGAGTCACCAATATGATGCAGTTGCAGAAATGGCAAATGCAATCCTAGAATGTATCACGTAAGACATTTCCAGTAGCGACAGAGAAGTATTAATGCCATTGTACAAGACCACATCTGGAACACTGTGTACATTCTGGTCACCCATGTCCAAGAAAGATTCATTCAAATTGGAACAGATACAGGGAAGAGCTACTAGGATGATCAAGGGACTTGAGGGCCTATTTCATGAGAGGAGCATGGCTTGTTTAGTCTAGCAACAAAAAGGCTGGAAAAGGAATATGATTACTTTCTGTAAACACAGTGGGGGGTAAACATTGCAGAGGATGAAGATCTATTTAAGCTAAGGACAGTGTTGGCACAAGAATATATGGGTATAAACTGGCCATGAACAAATCCAGGCTAGTAATTATAAGAAGGTTTCTAACCATCAGAGGAGTGAGGTTTTGGAACAACCTCCCAATAGGAGCTGTGGGGGCAAACAACTTAATTAGTTTTTAGAGAGAGCTGGATTTCTGAGTGTGATTGTATGATAGGCTTGCTTGTGATGGTGGGAGGCAAGGCTTGGCAACCCAGGGATCCCTTCTGATTTATGTCTTTTGCTCCTAAAGATCATGCTTCAGGGCTTCAGACAGTCGCTACCAGGAATTGGGAAAGGATCTTTTACTCTGGGTTTTTTTATATCTTCTCCCTCTAAAACACCTGAGATGGCCATGGCTGGAGATGGGAAACTGGAAGGGTAGGGCCAATGCTCTGAGGTGGCATGGAGCATTTTCTTAGCTGGCTAGTTCTTGCTCACATATTCAGGGACTAATTGATTGCCACATGTGGGGTCAGGAAGGTATTTCCCCCCATGTCAGATTGGCAGTGACCTTGATATTTTTTGCCTTCCTCTACAGCATGGGGTGTGGCTCACTTGCAAAGATTATCTGTGTATTTAACTTAACTCTCTGCATTGCACAGGCCTCAGGCATTGGTGCACCTCAGTCCCTCCTATTCTCTGCCTCTGGCACATAATAGTTCTGTTTCCTGTGGGCCGTAACACTTTGGTCTAATTTTTATAGCTGGGTTTAATATGCAGGTGCTAGGTGTTGTTGGTGACCTGTGATATACAGGAGGTCAGACTAGATGATCTGGTGATCCCTTCTGGCCTAAAACTCCATAGCTATCTTTACAGCATGTTCCAATTACTTCTACTGACTGGCTAAGAATTGCTCATAACCTGTTCTCCATCCTCTCCCCAAACCTCCTTGGTCTCATCCTCCTGGTGTCTCCTGTCTTTTAGGCTGTAAACTCTGTAAGGGAGAATCATTTTCTATATATTTGTACAGCACATAGCACAAAGGGGTTTCGCCTCCAGGTTGTACTGCAATATCTGTGTTAAATAATAACAACTTAACACAACCCTTACTATAAACTGCTAAATTCCTGACTTCCAAGGAGAAAGTGCACTGTATCTGCTTTAATATGAAAAAGATATATTCCATCAGGCAAGACTCACGGTGGACAACTCTATACAATTAATTCACCAACTGCTTACAAAACTGGGCAATTTTCCAACTCCCCTACCTCCAGATCAACCTACTGATGCAGGCTTCTTGGTCCTCTTTACCAAACAGACCTTAGAAACAATGCTTCACATATGCAGTAAGGCAACCAAAATCCTTTTAATTTTAATAAGATCCAATCTGGCTGTCAGATCAAATTATTGTCTCCATGACAAGTAATAAAGAGAGCTTGAACACACTGTGCACCAGGAGCAATAACTGATCTCTTGAATATGCTTCTTCTTCCGTACTATGAATCTTGTGCTTCAAAGGAGCATATCCCCCATTGAATCTCAGAAAGCTGAGGCAATCTATGGGGACTCTAAATAAGTAGTAATAAGGCTTTTTGTCAGGATGCCACAAGGACCCTCTGTCACACATTCTGAAAACTGCTACAAGCTTACACCCAAAACTAAAATCTCCACATCTCCAAAACGAGGTTGTCAAGATACAATAATGATCAGAACACTCACTCACTTTTTGTCCATTGTGACAATTGTTTCCTCTTTCCCAAAATATTGTGTGAAACAGTTAAGCCACTTTATCAAGTGTTGTATGATTATCTATCCAAGGCCCTGATCTTGTATCCACTGAAGTCAACAATTAAAGTCCTATTTATGCAAATTGGTTAGCAATGGAGCTGGTCAAAATTTTTCAGATGAATATTCACTGTAAAAATGTCATTTTTGGTTGACTCAATACTATTCATGAATTTGACACAAATTTGCCAAATCGTTTCAGCCAAAACAAATAAAAAAAAATGTTGTAGGAGATAGGTGCCATTCACAAACAGCAGCAAAGAGAGGTACTTCTGCTGCCATATATCCCTTAGCCCACTAGATAGAGCATCATCTGGGTTGTGAGAGACTCAGGTTCAATTTGCCCTTTTACATGATGTGGGAAAAGGATTTGAACTTGGGCCCCTCACATTGAGCAAGAGCCACACAAGAATATCTCTTAACCCAGTGGTTATGGTGCGCTCCTGCACAGCTGGAGACCTAAGTTCAAATACCTTCTCCACATGAGGCAAAGGGAGAAGTTGAACCTGGATCTTCCACAGCCCAGGTGAGTTTCCTAACCACAGGGCTAAAAGTTAAATGGTGGGCTATAACTTCCACCCCCTCCTCTTGCTGTATTGGGCATGTAGCCCTTTGTTTTATGTTTAAAAGTTCCCAGAAACAAAATGGTTTGTTTTGGGTGAAATAAATCATTTTGTTCAACCCAAGATTTGTTGACTTTTTTGATTTGCCTACTTTTTTTTGGACTTTTCAGATTCAGTTTTACCTGAACCTTCCCACCCCCCCCCCCCCCCCCGCCCCAGAACTGCCAGCAAATCAAAAAGACATCAGTTATTTGACCAGTTCTAGTTTGGAATGGGCCCACAGACATTAGTTATGGAAAGATCTACCTAATGATCTAGCCCTGTGATTACCAACTTTCCCAGGCATCTGTACTTTTTTGCCATACAATAAGACTATAATTGGCTATAAAAGCCATTGTCATTCTCAATACCCTGTCCTTTGCTGACAACAGCCTCAGTGATGATTGTGGCATCCAATCTCCATGTATCTCTGCGGCTCATCTCCCATTCAATTGTGCACATATTAATCCTTGATAGACATTGGAATGTTTCAAATCCTGGAGCATGCCAGACTGCAAGTAACTGGAGTTTGAAACAGCCCCTATTCTTGTGTGGGTTAGCAGTGGTGCACCAGAACTCATGGGAGAAGGTAGTTCTGGAGTTCATCATTAACTTAGGGATTGAAATAAGAAACATCAGGCAAAAAGAGGAGTGTGTCTGGAATAAGAAATGTTGAGGTACCAGCTATAAAACAAACAAATCTTTGAGAGATTAAAGCGTGAATAGGAGAGCTTGGAAGATCTCAAAGAAAGAGACACCAGATCATATTAGTTCACTTAGAAATCTACTCTGCCAAGTTCTAAGTAATATGCTTTACAGCATGAAGACAATGTGCTTTGGGTTAATATATGTTAGCATTTTTGAGGTGTTCTGGTATGATCTTGATGAGTGTCATAGAAAAGCCCATAAATAAATAAAATTATTAGTAAACTTCATGATTTGAAGGTTGGCTGGCCCTTCTCCCCAGCTGCCATAACTGACCCCATCTAAAAATAAGACTGAAGTCCTTGATCCACCCCTTCGCGCACACACTCCTCTGAAATGAAAGCATCTGTGCTATACTTGACACTCAACATGGATTGATAATGGTCTTAGAATTATAGCAGACCCACTCTGTGCAAAGGGGAAATATGGACCAGGGGCCTCAAACTTGTTTTTCTCTAGGATGAGTAGTGGTCATGCAAGATGAGAAGAGAAAAGGGATTGTTCAAATCATATACTTTTCTGTGCTGAAGTCAAGTATATGCATGAATCAATTCACCCAAAGAGATTTATCCTGCTGGCATGAAGACTTTTCCTTAACAAAGAGCTCAGAAATGCCAGCCTCTGACAAAAGTGTTATCTATTTGCTTCCATGATGGAAAGATACTTCTTAATCACAAACAATATTATCATCTGTGTCTCCAAGATACAACCCATTTTAAAAATCTAGCTACTCATGAGATTTTGTGGAGATTTGTATATTCAGAAAGTTTCATGTGACATAATTTTAATTTATAGGATTCTGAAGAAATGTTAGCCAGCATCACAGACAGTGTCCTATCCCATCCTCCCCCAGGGCCAGTTTTCACTTCTTCAGACTCTTAAACTGTTCAACATATTCATTCATAACTTTCCGGAAAATTGCATCTGTTTCTTACATAAGCCTTGTTGCCTTTCTGGATCACCCCAGAGCAGGAAAGTGCTCACTTCTTGCCTGGGTGCCTGATGTTCCTGAGGATAATGGAGATCTGTGAGTGGTCCAAATGGTAGTGCTGGATAGGTAAGAATCTTCAATCCACCCATCTGCAACAGCTCTCTACTCACACGATGAATGACAGCTGGTGGTGCCTTCGCCTGGATAGGCATTATATGCCTCCATTTAAATACTTTGGTATCTTACAGGAACAACTCTGGCCTAAACCATGTAATATGCCTAGCAGATAATGGAAAATGATACCTATTGCTTTAAGGAAATCATTAAACACCCAAGTTGAAGCCAGGAAAAGCTTTACTTAGAAGTAATATAGCAAACTCCAATGACAGTGCTATAGAATGAAATAAAGTACCTACTGTAATGACTGTGACAAGTTAATGGGTGGCCTCGCAACAGTTCAGCTAATGGTGACAACTTATAAACATTAAAGTAAACTTAACCCCTACACATTACAACCAATGCTTGTAAAAAAAAACAAACTTACACAAGAACATTCATCATTAACATTATACAAACTCAACACCTCCCAGAGAATGCATTCCCCCATAGTTTTAAAATCCCAGACACTTTCTTGCTTGGCACCACTGATGAACAGAAGTTCAAGAGTAGCACTAGGTATCGCTGAATCAGCAGAGGCAGTCCAGATTATAGTAATGAGACAGTTGTGTATACGGCAGGTTAAGACTGACATAGTGGTAGCTGGTAATAATCCCAGATATAAAGCACCAGCCAGCAACTCTAAGTAGGCAATCCCTTTTCTTACAAGCTCCCTGGTCTTCACCTCAGCTCGCTTACAAGGAGACACTGTCCCTAGCACGAGGACTTTCACATCAAGCCACCAAGGGGACCAATAGGGTCTCCCCGAACAAGGAGGATAATCTCTGGGTTTTCATGCTTTCGACAATTGCCTGTGGGCACATCAGAGGATTTGCCTGTACAGTCAGTGCTTTCTGCCTGCAGCTTTCAGTAGGTGGCTATGGAGAAGGAATCAATGTGTTGAAGCTTGGTGCTAGCCAGCCTACAGGTGCAGCCTTGCCTTAAATACTGGTCACATGGTCTCAGCAGGGATGGCTTGACAGTGGTGTCTCCCAAACCTCCAGATCCCAATATGGGCAATTGCCACTAGCACCTATCCTGCTGGGCACCCAAACTTGGCAAGGCAGCACCAGTGGCTCCAGGTCCAACTTTCTCTTTCTCCATTTCCCTCAGTCAGCCCAGCCCTTCCATCTCCCAGTCTATCAGTGCATTCCCTGTACAATCTCCTGCCTTTCCACTTCTGCCCAGATATAGGATGACAGAGGGAAGTTTAAAGTGTCCCCCCCAGAGGTTGCCAAACACTGCATCACGAGAGCTGTCATCCTTGCAGGGTCTAGCTCATCCAATTTAAGTGGAAATAGCTGTAGTTCTTTGGAGCCAATACACAGAGGCCTAAGCAGAACATCCCTGGCAAGGTTTGGAGGCGCCCATAACAGAAGAAGCCTACATTGCCAAAATATTGACAGCACAGAAATTAGTACTGTTCATCGTTAACATATGTCTCTGTAGCACAGAAGCAGACATGCACATTATTGTTGCCCCTGCTTTTCCAACTGCTGGAGCAACCAAAGGCAAAAGGGGTAGTTTATCAGCTTATAGCTGCAAGCTATTTTTCAGCCAGCACCCCAACCCAGAACCTCTCTCTAAGTTTTTTCTCAGGGTCACACCATGCTCAATGACTTCTGCTTGTCTTTCTTGCTCTCTCAGTTTCTCTGTGGTTCTATGTTCTGCCTTTCCTCTCTTTCACACACATACACTTACCCAAAACACTACTCAGCAAAAGCCCCTCCATTCACACTGTCCAAAACTCCTGAGCAGGTTCACATAACTCTTGTTTTAGGTGGAGATTGTGATTAATTTTTCCTTACAGTTATATTAATTGAAGGGTGCGTTCACACCCATTAATCTCAGTTAGGTTTTAAGTCAATTTCTAAAGTGTTTCACTCAGTTCATAATATTATTTATCAAAAGACGACATGGCAAAAGCTTCTACCTGAGCCCTTTCGTAAGATGCAAGCCTGCTTTTCATAGAAATATTTCTAGGTGAAGCACTTCCTGCTAATGTTGGACTTCAGCACAGACTAGTGAAGGTGTTGAACAGTCCCTAGTCTTCTTTCTCTCTCCTCCCCAGACAAAAATAAGTCTGTAAACAATGGTCCATAGAATAAAATGATGCTACTGATCCAAAATAGTGCAGAATAAAATGCACATGAAAATCCCATGAAATATAGATTCATTTGTAATGGGAACAGCAAGCAATAGAGATTTCAGTGGGCAAGGATCAAGCCAAAAATGAGGAAAAGACAATGTGTTTACAATGTGTTAAGTGACCTCCCCAGCCAAAAACCACATGCATCCTCAGATGTGGTGGCTTGGACATCACTATAGCAATCAGCTCTGATTTGAGGGATTCCTCTTATGCTAAGCAAATAGATAATTTCAAGAGGTAGGCCCCATCAGCTCAATCACACAGCGAGAAAGTAAACATGTAGAAAAATAGTGTCTCTGAGGAATGAAGTCTTGTATGTCTGACAGAATAACCTATAACAGAGGTCAGTTAAAAGTTTTCAAGAATGTAGTCACCTTTACTTGGAGTTAAAGGCATAAAGTAATCTAATTATATTTAATATACCTAATTGTGAGCTATGCTGTCTTCATTCATTACTGTGAGCTGTTGATTTTCTTTATTGATTTATGTGTCTTTATCAAAGTTTGCTATATTTATAGGCAATAAAAATATCATTGAACCATAAAAGGAACAGACATATCCATAAGATATGTATTAGCTATTATGAGAAAAATCTATTGCTGACACAGTGCCCTAACACTTACCACCTCAAAAGTGAATACCAACTGGCACACATACGCAAACAAGTCCAAATAGATTTTATACTGTCACTATGAAACTAGTTCATCCCTCAAATACACAGTGTCCTCTGTCGTGATAAAAGGAGACATTCTAGCCATGTTAACATTACTCTGAACACAGAAGGGGAAGTATTAGGAAAAGGTTTATTCCCTAACTAACAAGGTTCAAGGTTAACCATTTTTAAATACAAAGATCTTAAAGCAGTTTTATGTGAACCTGAATAGGTGCTGTTTAAGAGATTTAGTTTTTCAGGTTAACCATCCATGCCGTACAACCCCCATCATCTCCTCCCCTCCAGAAGTTAGTTCCATCCTCAAACTGACATTTTAAAATTAGGGTTAAACATGAAAAAAGGGAAAATCCTGCTCACAAGCTACCAGTCATCTTACTTGGACTCTTTGCCGATGATGTTGCACCACTGGCAAATCTTTTTGGTTTTCAGAATTGACTATCAGCCAGCTTGTGAGTAAACGAGTCTCCAACTCGCCTGTAAGTATCTACCAGTTCCACACAACAAAGTACCAACTTGAGCATGGACTGCTGAATTTAAGTTTGGTTTAAAAACTAGGGCATACCCTGACTGAAAGTAACATGCATTGAAGAGGCCACTGATGATATATGTCAACACTTCACTTCACTTTTAATTGTTTCTCCCTTTTGAAAGAATATTCATCTTCTACATAAAACCATCAACATATAAAAAATGCACAAAGAAATGCCACAAAGAATGCTTCAAACTAATATTTTCACCTGAAAAAAACCCCTGCAATTGCTTATTTGCATTGCATTATTTCATCCAATTTTTAATTCAATTTTTTTTTAAATCCTTGAAAAATCTGATTACCTACTTATCATCTCACTGTAGAAAAACAAAGGGTGTTATGTTTCTTAAAATGTGTAAACGATTGGACCCCTTTCTGAACTGTACTGTCTCAAATCTTTTGAGACCTGACTTCTATTTTTTTCTTCATTTTTTGTCCTGAATCATCTTGTCCCAAATCTTTCAAAAACTGGCCTCAGACTACTTTTTTTTTCTTGATTCACTTCCCATTCTCTGGAGCCTATTTTTCTCCTGATGCTAGAGATGCTAGAATCTTTACAGAATTTACTTCTAGTTATGGACTTCAACATTATGTATTTAGATGTCTCTACTGGACATAAACAAGAAGACTCATAATAGTACTGCTGGAACTTTCATGAACTAATGAATTTTAGAAAAGTTCCATTGAGTACAATGCCAAGCAGTTAGAAACATTAGAGAACTAACACTAGACTGGCCAATCTTGTCAACACCTGTGTGAACTGCTATCTACACAGATGCCCAAGAGGAGAAGGAGAGGGACAGAGAATTTGGAGTGTGACCCTGATCAAAGACACTACTCATCTAATTCTTCTGGCTTTCTTTTCTTTTTCCATTTTGTTATATATATGTCTATCTGATTAATTTTAGGGGTAGACAAATATAATTGTAATGGTGGTAAATGGTTTGAATGAAAGCAGGTTTTCTCTATTTACATTGTGTGCTTTCAGTCTCCTTCACTGAACAAATGAATCAAGGCCTTAACATCGATATATGCTGCTTTCAGACTAAACTAAAAAACACTGCATGATTTAAACTGATTATCTAGTTAAAATATGGTCGAATGCCAAGACCTTCCCTAAAGATATGTAACTACATTGCACTACCACTAACAGTTCAGTTCTCACCAGCACAGGGGAAAGGAGCATGCTAGACCTATCTTGGACAGTTTTATGTGGCTCTCCCCTCACTCAGTTTTTTAAATGCTGTTTCTGAAGAGAAGCATATGACAGAAGGGCTTTGGCTTTCACTATGTATCTTCTTCAGAATGTCATGCTCATCGACGGATAGTGACAAAATGTGAGTACCCCATGTACATTCCCACTCTCATGAAGGGCACCATCTTTTTTTGGAGTACATTTCCCTCTTGTCTACTTATTTGAATGAGCCCTGCTAAGTTTCTTTCTGATACATAAGTTCTTTCTGTGCATATAATGGGATAGTAGGACTCCAGAAAATGCACCATTGCTGATGATCTGTCTGGAGAGGTGGAAACTAATACATTCTCTTCACCACCACCTGCTTTGCTGCTGTACCTCTTCTTCTCCTCCGCCACTTTGTCTCTTAATCATTCATCATCTTCCCTCTCCTTTTGCTGTTTTTTTCTAATGCTCATTAACACTTGTTAACACTGAGTCCCTTGACAGGTAGGAAGAATGCTAATGACATTGATCCAATCTCTTAAATGTATTGCATACCAGATCTGAAGAAGAGATCTGTGTAGCTTAAAAGTTTGTCTCTTTCATCAACAGAAGTTAGTCCAATAAAAGATATTACCTCATCCACCTTGTCTCCCTAATGTATTGCATATCTCAGATTTACAAAGTCAGCCTTGCTTTTAGAAATGTTCTGAACCAAACCCTGGATCTAAATGCACCTGAATTTTGGGGAAGACATAGAAGATCCTAACTCTGCTACCACTGAGGCTACAAGAAAGGGAAAAAGGGAAGTGTAACACAAAACTAAGGGGGAAATATTCCGACCCATAATGTTGCATCTGCGAAGTACTGTTCAGATATCCCAAATGGACATAATCGGAATCCAGAAGCCCATGACTGGACTTGTGTGGGTAAGACTTGTACAGTGTACCATTTTAATCAACATCTAAACCAGACCTCTCATGTTCTGCAGGCAGTAGTTCTGTCACATAAACTAAAAAAAAAAAATGCCTCACCTTTTAGGTGGATCTGTGATAAGCTTCTCTCTGCTGGAAGTCACTTTCACATACATCATTCACAAGCCTTATAGGCTAAGAGACCAGTGCCTAATACTAAATTCAAAGTCACAGCACGTAATAGATAATGAAGTGCTGGTTCTAGGCAACGGCATCAGGAACTTCAGGTGTTTGTTTAATATTCACCATGCATATTCCTAAATAGTCCATGAGCATTTTAAAAAATTTTCCCCACCTAGTTCTGCACTTTTTTAAACCTTGTAAGAGACACATGTTCAATAATACCCATTAAGTAGTGGGGCCTGGGGAAAAGGTGTCATTTGCTGCAAAAGAATTAGAAAGGCATTTAGCAGAAAATGACATATCTTTTGAGTCTGATACTTCAACAAAATGCTGTAAAAATGTTTGTATTACTTACGTTTCCTTTGGCAAAAAGAATGTATATTATGGTTTATAGATGTGTTTAAAACCAAAATCACACAGATAGGAACACGTGAACAAATATAAACACATGTAATGTGCATACATATATACATCTATATAGAAATGTCTATAATGTAATTAATGAAATTGTGGATTAGTAAAATAAATTCTACATGTGCTTGGACTAACATTGGGTTTATACTCATTATTCTTGTCTCTCCTGCTCTATTTCTGGATTCATGAATCTTTCACAGCTCCCACCCCTACCCCACTTCATCCATTTTATGTATTACCAATATCTAAAGACTGAAAAATTCTGGCATACTATCAAAAAAATAGACAGAGAAAGAATAAAATGTATAGTAATGAAAACTCCCTAATATTAAAGAAATTGAAATGTGTTACATTACCAGCTTTAACATTCACTACCATTTTATAGCATGCCCTCAAATTAAGAAGTCTTTCAAAATGGTCACTGGTGGTTATCAAAAGAGGCATACATACTTTTGGTTATGAAAAGAGACAATGTGTCCAGAGAGATTTCTTTATCAAATTGTCTTCTGTCAAAATTATTTTAAAATACTGAAGAAATCTATACAAACTATAGGCTGGGTATTGTCACTCTAATTCATGGTGAGTAGTCCCTACCTCTGAGATTTCAGTGAGACTATTCACAGCATAAGGTATAACAAAAGTGAATAAGGCTGGCAGAATTTGGCCCTAACTTGTTTTTTAAAACAAAGCATATGTACACAAATTCTTCTCTGATCATCGATCGTGAAAGATACCATTCAAACAGATTGAGGGGCAATTTCAGTGCACTTTCAGGCCCTATACTTAGTAGTGAACCAGAAACTACCTCCCACTTTAAAAAAATAACACAAAACAGCCATACTAAGAACCTAACAGATCTCAGTGTATTGTTTTGTCTTATGCTGGAAGTGACCAATTTAAAGAAATACACACACGGGATCCAAAGGAGGTTTGCTATTGTAAGGGAAGGGAAAAGTAGCACTTATGATCTTTAAAATATGGGCCACATTTGCACTTGGTGGACAAAAGGGCCACTCTGACACTCTTGGATTATGTTACAATGTACAGTATTCACTCTCTCAAGATAGCGTGAAAGAAGTATCTTTTTTTCATGGAGGAGGGGCCTCGAGAGACCAAGAGCAAAGAGCCGCAGGTTCTGAGGAAACCACACTTCAGTTCTACAGTTCATCTGAAGGTGCTGAACTTAGCAAAACTATGATGGAACTCTACCTGATTACAGCAGGTTTCCATGTTAGCTGGTAGTAAGGCAAACCTGATGCATATACTTGTTAGAGTCACAGAAATAATCCCAAGAAAGGGGGGGAGGGAACTTCTACCGCTGAGCAAACACAGCTCTGGCACAAGTAATATGCCCAAACTAATTCAGATGGAGCATTATAGTAAGTCAATTTCTGCATGCCTCTTTAAATTCTGCAAGCTTCCATAAATGCAGTTATCATTACCATTGTTGCCTTATCACTCTCAGTGATTGCTCTCTTTCAGTCAAGTACAAAGGCAGGCTGAATATAAATGTTTTGTCATAAAACTGCTATTCAAACAATAAAAAGGGGTTATAATGGTACTAAAAAAATCACCCCCAGGGCTGAAGCACAGAATGGCGGTATGCATATTCAGGCAGCACAAAAGCACCACCAGTCCCATATTACTACCCACAGGACCCTTCCACTGCATCTGTACTTAATATCAGCATGGCTCTAAAAGTGATTGGGATATTCTCACATGTTCAGGACATCCCGAACATTTTGGCACCTGATGCAACAGCAGGAGTTGGGTTTAGCATTATGATCATTATTGCTGCATTTAGGAAAGTTAGCATTTGGACTGGTTTTTAATTTTAAGAAGAAAATTATTTGAATGATATTTTCGCCTTTTATACTGAATAGGCTTATGCTTGTATCTGCTTTGGCCATGTAGTGCCACCCAGGGGCCAAATGCAACATGGTCCAGTACAACTATCTTGCCAAAAGGCTCTCGGAAAGGCATTACAGAGGGTCGTCCTCCTCCATAGGCGTTAGCATTTCTATTGCATTGTCTTGGTGGCTTTGGTGTCCTTTTCTCTAGTATAAAAACAAGAGAGGCGGGGTCAGCAGGTACGGATGGGGGGGGGGGGGGAAGGAATGTGTGACAAGTAAAAGACCACCAAAAAGAAACAAACTAATTACTCTGACAGAGCAACGGCACTGCTATCTCATCCAAAACACAGGTAGAGTTTAAAACAAAAGGTTTATCAAGGCTGCATGCCCAGTAGCCTGAGTAAATGTGCCTCCTTGCAACAATAAAGACAAATAAAGTACTAAAAAAGGATAAAGCAGGAGATTACAGACCTAGCTGTGGTTTGATAAATGGCATTCTACTTCACTCTGCTTATTGTGTACTTCATACCTCGCTCTTGAATATGGAAGAGAATTTTATTAAAGATTTAGCCACGGTGGTGGTGGTGACTGGCTCATAGTAATTTTCCTACAAAGTAGTTTAATCTATCACAGGGCAGACAGTGCACCTTCTTACCATGTATCATATCTGTCTATTGAGTAAGTGCTATCCAAATCCAATTTCTTTTCATTTTTGGAACTCGTGATGCATATTCAAGATACATTTTCTTTTTGTCTGAGTCCTAAATTAGGTGCTGTATCGGGTGAAAAAAAGCACTAATAAAAAAGAAGTCTGGACTCTGAGGGCTATGTTTCTCAGTGGACGTTTTCTTTTTAAAGAAACAGAGCAGTGTTAATGGTATAAAAGATTGGGCACATATGGACGTCATTCTACTCATGACACTAAGAGCATGCACATTTATGGATACAACTCAGAATACTTGCACCACTGCTTATGGGTTGAATCTGCAAAGACATTGCAGTAAAGTTTCAGGTCTTGGCTTTTTGAAGCTTACAGTGGTTGTTCTATCTATTCAGTGAGAATAATAGCCATCAGGAAAGTCTAAACCAAAATCCTGTGCTTTATTTTTCAGAATAATGTAAATCCAGAAAGGCACCTTCTGAGTGCTCTAGTATAAAGTCAGAGAAATTAGAAATCACATACAAGGCCATCTACTCCATTCCCCTGATAATACAGGATTGTTCTCTGCAAAATGTTTTTCTTATGTTTTTGTCCATTTTACATGTAAATGATCCAAAACGATTATAGGTCTTTACCTATCTGACTTGGGAAACTATTCTACTTTAATCATTTCTAATTTCTGATCATTTCGCATTTTGTTAGGTAATTTTCTCCCCTACTATGTATCCTAAATTTCTCTTGTTTCATTTAGTCCTATTACTCTTAGTTACAGATGCTTCTTTGCCTTTACAGTGACAGTTCACTGGGCTAAGTACAGAGGTATGTTCTCATGGTGAGGAGTCAGGAGACCTAATCCAGAGTTGTCTATTACAGCTCAAGATCACTTGGGACATTTGGAAACTACAGCTGGTGCAGAATGTGATTACCCTTCCCATTACCAGTACCTTCTGCAGAGAGCACATTAAACTCCAGAGAATACATCGGTTTCCACGTAGTTTCTGGCTGCACTTTAGGGTGTTGGATTTGATCCTTCATGTTTTAGCTCTTGTGTATGTTAGACTGCTTCCCTTCTCATTTTTAACTCAAAAGGTATGATCCGTTTGTGTGTCCAAGCTGATAAATCTGTTAAACATGAATGCCCTGGGCTGTAGAACTTGCACTTCTGACTTGGACTAAAAGAATCCTAATGTATTGACCTTGAGGACACTATCCAAAGCATATCTGTTTTCTCCAGGTTGTTTTCAGAGAAGGTGAGATGAGGGACATTGGCCTCAAAATTTGAAGAGTGAAAGCTGACACTGGGCCAACCTGAATTATTGTGTCCTTTTAATTATTGAAATGTTCATGTGCTTCCGAGAGGTTAAGGATAGGACCATTGCATAAATAAAAAAATAACTATAAATAAATACATAATCCTGGCTATGTTGCTATCTCTAGCTGTAGCCTAATGAAATTCATTTCTGCCCTGATCCTGTAAAGACATACACATAGGCTTAAATTACACACTGTAAGTAGTCCCCTTGACTTTAAGGGGACAACTCACAGTGCATAAAGTTAAGCATGTACATTAAACTTTTGCAGAATCGGGGCCTTGAACTCCCTGCCTCAGTTTCCCTATATGTATAATGGAGAAAATACTTACTATCCTTATAAGGGAAATGTGAAGATTAATTTTCCCATAACAGCATTATTTCTTATAGGATCTAGTGGCTTTCCTCTATGAAAGACCTGGGCTAAAATCCAGGGCACAAGTAAAAATAACTGATATTTTCAATGTAGTCTTCATTTGTCCGCATCACAAAAGCCACCCTTCATTTTTGGTAAAATTTAGCAAAAACAGTTCTGCTTCAAAGAGGTTGCAGAGTTGCAATTTTTAACAAGGAAAAACTTGTCACTCAACATGTCATTGGTGCACATCTCAGTGCAGTGCTGTATCATGCCACGAAGGCCCTCAAAGTATTCTGGGGCACTTAAAGAGTTACATTTTCAAAGTATAGCATAAATCAGTGATTGGGTTGGAGGGTAAGGAGACCACAAACACCCATTCAGTCCATAAAACCCTACATTTTCCGTGAGAAAATGGAAATTTTCATGTGCAAATTTAGATATATAATTAAGGATTAATGCAGTTTCATCCCAGAGAATGTATCGGTTGAAAATTTGGCATTTGATGTCTAAAAAAATCCTAATTGACAGATTCGTCCAACCTGGTTCTGTGATGACAAAGTTTGCAAGGGGGTCAACCGTAGGAACAGATTTCAAGGGGTTTGAAAGTTAGGACTGATGTTGATAGACCCCCTGTGGAAAAGTCCACAAAGGACCTGCCAGCATTGAGCCTTACTTAAACCAGCACAAGTGGTCCTCACTTTCTTGAATGCTATACTAATTTAGGTTTGGTTTTATATCCAATTAGGATGAAAAATTGGTCTATGTTAATGTAAACAGAACAATTCTTCTTCTTCATATGGCTGATGTAAATGTAGAGCAACAACTATAATTTTACATTCAGATGGTTAAGCCAGATAATTGTGTCTAGCATAGCAGAGTGTGTTGTTATGATGCCTCCTTTGTATTTCTGAATCAGGTATTGAGTTGTTATTTGTTCCATGCTCTAGGTGACCACAGTCACACACTGGAGAGTCATTAATTTTCCATTTGTGCAACAGTATCTGCATGTGCCATGGTTTGTGCGGATGAGATTTAGGGTTGCCCATAAGCTTCATGGAAGACCAAAGCCAGGGGTCTTTTGTGTCGGGTCTTTTATGAGGTGTTTATTTGTAACCTCTCATAAACTTCATTCAACTTTCCAAGCTCCATTAGGATTGAAAATACATTGTTGAAGGTTAAACGCATGTGTCCAAAAAGGCTTACACGACTTCAAGCGGTAATGAGGGACGCTATTAAGGTTCTAGTGGATGGAAAGACATTGGTTTTCCATGATCCTCTGCAATTCCCGAAGAGTTGTGGCATCGCAGCAAATGGATGGGGAAGCAATGTGTGACAACACCGGCAGTCAAGGGGGTGAAGATGGCAGCCTTCATGCAACCCACTCTGTTAAGTGAGAAATCACAACTAATGCCATCAACCTGGTGGCTGAACACCAATCAACAATCTCCCAGTCTTCAGAGTAACAACAGAACAATAATAATGAATGAAGGCAAGTCTAGTAGTTTTATTGGTCATTCAGTTCATAAGCTATTCTAAATGTATACACTGAGCTGGGTACAATGGCAACAGGACAAACCTATGAGTCTAATAAGAAACATAAGTAACCTGAGTTGTAACGTAGAGTAGTTCTGTTGTTAAAGACTTTTTTTGCTGAATTGTCACAGAATTAATGCTGAACTCAGGATAAATTAAAACTGTACCTTTCCTCTTCCTTTGTGTTTTAAACAGAGACTGGTCTTTTGCTGCAGACTTAGGTAACCTTTTGATTTTAATTTGTTATGGCAACTGAGCAGTCAAGCGGCTATTACATACCTGCAGTTGGCTGTTTGCACCTACACCAATCTTAGAAAACCCCTTGCCTTAACCAGACTGTCTGGGGTCTAATTCCTAAGGCCAGATCACTGTAGGATAAAAGTATTAAGTACTGTCCTAGAACTTTATTTAAGGCTGAGGGCCATATCTTAGCAGTCAACTGATAATTTTAAGAATTATCTTCTATGCCGTTTGAAATATCAAACGTCTAAAATTCATCTCCTCTAATGATTAAAGGCTTTGACACTTGGCTTCCTTTTTGGGGAGAAAAATTTGTTTTATTTTTTATTTTAAAAGGTGCTTAATGAAATGCTGATTTTAATTAATAATTCATTTAGATAATGCCTTTCATGTCAAAGAATCTTAAAGTGCTTAAGGTGCAAATGATTCATAACCATTATAGGTCATAAGCCACTTGACTTGGAGACCTCTTCCACTCTCATCATTTTTTAATTTCTGACAGTTTCTCATAGAGGGGCCTTTTAAGTAGGAGTATATTATATATACACCTACTTTTAGGCTTCTCTGACAACATATAGGTGCCTTACTTAAAATGAGAATAAGACTCTACATAGAATCATAGGAATGTAAGGCTGGACGAGATCTTGAGAGGTCATCCAGTCCAGCCCCCCTGCACTGAGGCAGGACTATATACCCGGACCATCCCTGACAGGTGGTTTTCCAACTTCTGCTTAAAAATCCGCAGTGATGGGGATTCTACACGACACCTTCACAACCTATTCCAGTATTTAATTTTTCTTATAGTTAGAACATTTTCATAATATCTCACCTAAATTTCCCTTTCTGCAAACTATACCAATTGCTTGATGGACATGAAGAACAATTGTTTATCACCCTTTTTGTAACAGCTTTTAACATATTGGAGGATTCTTATCAGGTCCTGCCTCAGTCTTCTTTTTTCAAGACTAAATATGCCCCTTTTTTAACGTTTCCTCATAGCTCAGGTCTTCTAAACCTTTTGTTGTTCTCCTCTGGACTCTCTCCAATTTGTTCACATATTTCTTAAACTGTGGTGCCCAAAACTGGACACAGTACTTGAGCACCAAGTAGAGCAGGATAGTTACTTCCCATGTCTAACACACAACACCCCTGTTAAAAGACCTAGAACTAAATTCACCTTTTTTTGCAATTGCATCACATTGTTGACTCATATTCAACTTATGAGCCACTATGACCGCCCAGATCCTTTTCAGCAATATTACTGGCTAGCCAGTTATTTCTCATTTTGTAGTTGTGCATCTGCTTTTTCCTTCTTAAGTGTAGTACTTTTACTTGATTTTATTGAATTTCATGTTGTTGATTTCAGACCAATTCTCTAGTTTATAACTGAATTCTAATCCTGTCCTCCAAAGTGCTTGCAATGCCTCCCAGCTTGGTGACATCCACAAATTTTATAAGCATATTCTCCACTCCATTATCCAGGTCAGTAATGAAAATATTGACTAGTAACAGACCCATAACAGACCCAGTGAGACTCTACTAGATATGCCCTCCCAGTATAACAGAGAACCACTGATAACTACTTTTTAGTATAATTTTTCAACCAGTTTTGCACCCACTTTCAATAAATTAATTTAAACCACATTTCCCTAGTTTGCTTATGAGAAAGTTATGTGGGACTGTATCAAAGACCTAACTAAAATCAAGATATATCACATTTACGGCTTCCCCCTATCCACTAGGCTAGTAACCCTGTCAAAGAAGGTAATTAGGTTGGTTTGGCATGATTAGTTTTTGATAAATTCAATTTTGTCTATTACTTATCATCCTTTTATCCTCTAGGTGCCTTTAAGATTGACTGTTTGATAATTTGTTCCAGTATCTTTCCAGGAAATGAAGTTAGACTGACTGGTCTATAATTCCCCAGTTCTTTATTGTTCTCCTTTTTGAAGATAGGTACTATGTTTCCTCTTCTCCAGTACTCTGGGAACTCACCCATCCCCCATGAGGATAATTGCTAATGGTTTCAAGAATGCTTCAGCTAGTTCTTTAATCAGGCCTGCCAAGTAGAATACATCTAATTTATCTAAATATTCTTCAACATATTCTTTCCCTATTCTATCTTGTGTTCCTTTCCCTTTGTTGTTAATATTGTGTTAAGCAGCTAGTCACAATTAAATTGTTTAGTGAAGATTAAGCAAACTAGACATTAGACAACTCAACCTTTTTGGTGCCACCCATTACTAGTTCTCCTTCCCTATTAAGTAGTGAATCCTACATTTTCCTTCATCTCTTTCTTGTTCCTAATATATTTACAAAATCTCTTCTTATTGCCTTTTGTGTCCCTTGCCTGTGTAACTCATTTTGTGCTTTAGCCATTCTGATTTTCTCCCTACATGCTTGTACTATTTTTGTATTCATCTTTAGCAATTTGTCCATGTTTCCACTTTTTGTATGATTCCTTTTTGATTTTCAGCTCAGAAAGTTCCTGATACAACCATATTGGACACTTGGTATTCTTCTTATATTTCCTTCACATCAGGATAGTTTGCTGCTGTGTTTTTAATACTGTCTTCTTGAGAAACTGCCAGCTTTCCATATATTCCCAGATAAAAAAAATGTCAAAATACAGTTAAAGTTAAGAAAACGTATCAATAATTTAAGATAAACGTTATGATGATATTGTAATTGTCCCCAAAACTACCATTATAAATTCAGAGATCAGGCTACACTAAAAAGAAATCCAAACTTGTTAATGTATGGAAATATGGTTCCAGTTCCCAAACTACTATAACTCTATTTATGACATTCCATTACCATAATTATGATACAGTGTATAAGTGTTTGTAGACCCAGATAAGATTAAACTGATTTTTAAAGACCGATTAGATATTTTCATAAATTATTTAGAAGCAATGGACCAGATCCGTAGGTGGTGTAAATCAGTATGACTACATTAAAAACAGAGGAGCTACACCAGTTTACATCAGCTGAGGATCTGGCCTATTAGTCAGTTTAAACATGTTTATGAATAGCCTTGATTAGTGTACAGTATTAGAAAATGTCTTTTAAAATATATTTATTTATTTTATTCTCCAGTGATTCAACCCCCCAGGTAAAAAAGATGCCTCTGACTGTAGGGCTCAAAGCTTGTTTCACGATCTCCCGTGATCACAGACCATTGGAACAGACATTACTCATCAATACAATCAGCACATATGGCACACACAGATTTGGTACTCTAATAACCTAAAACTGGAGTTCGAGACTTCCCCAATTTACTGAACATCAGCTAGGAAGCAATTTTAGGAGACAAAAATATTGCACTGTCCCTGGTTGACAGGTCTGTGAATCGTGGGGTGGTCCCTCTGTTTAGGGTTTTTCCATGTAAGGCAACCTTCCTCTTCCCACTCCATCAAAGACAGCTCAACTTGTCCCAGAGCCAGCAAGTCGGAAGGTCTTGGATATGATGAGCTGATCTGAGCTGTATATTCATTAGCCAAAAAATACATTATAAGAAATGTAATATTGTTGCAAAACCTAATAAAAACTAAGAGGAGATTCACAGATGAGGGAAAGCTAACCTTCCTCCTTAGACTCATTAAGGAAGTGGATAAGGAAATTACCCTTCTGCCTAGGTATTTGATATCAGCTTTATCTGGAAACATCACGGTTTCATTAGTGTCTTTCACAACATTAGCATTATATTAGACATGGGCTCAAGCCAACATACCAGACATAACACACACCCCCAAACCTTAGGAAAGACCTGATTCAGGCATTGCAATTTAGGCCCATCTCCACATACTGTGGATGATAATTTACTGCTAGTGGATTTTCTTTTCCTTTTTTTGATGTCAAATATCTGAGATTATTTTGTCACATGACCCATGGAAAACAATCTATTTTTCTGTGATAAATTACTCAAGGCATTAAGAACATTCAAGGAAAGGAAAAGCGATCATTCAATTACTTTACTGTATGGTCTAAATATTTGATCAGAAGTGTTTTGCCAATCAATATTTTAAAAGAGTCAAGGAAGTTTAATAGTTAAATCTTGTTCTCATTAACATGGTCCTTTTTTCATCTTTTCAGAAGCCATGCACCATTCAAGAGTTATGAGAAGATGAAACATTCATTTCACAAAATTTTCATTGAAAAACTCACTGTTTCGCAAACTTCACAAAATTGCTTGAACATTTTCATGCAATCATGGTAAAATCCAGAACACTGAGAGACCTTTTATTTATTTATTTTCAGCCTCTGTAGTGAATTTTAACCCCTTTATATTCCAGGAATGGTTATATCTTGTTTAAAATATACCACACACACAGAGACATTGTGGGATCATCACCAATATATGGTTAGCGCTTTGAAACAGCGATCATCTTTTTGTTCTGTGTTTGTACAGTGCCTAATACAATGGGGTCTTGATTCATGACCGGGGCTCCTGGGCTCTATCAGAATACAAATAAGTAATAATAATAGAATGAAGTGCCGGCCAATGTTGAAATCGCTGGACTGAGAAGTGCACCTGACTAAGCTATAGTCTTATTCACATTATAAAGTACAATAGAGAAGTACGTGCCACATTAAAGTATCGGTCAGTAGATGCATTACTGTTGTCTTCAGGCTGCAGATATTTCTTTTATTTCACATTAATTTTTTTAATGAGAACCAATATGAATATGACACTGAATCTTTCGCAGCATAAAGAAGAATTGAGCATGACAGGATCAAGTGCAAGATACTTTAGGAAATAATAAATAGCTATATTACAGCAGCATCTCAGAGCCCCAGTCCGGGGACCAGGACCCCACAAACAGAACAAAAAGACAGCCCCAAAGAGCTTATGGTCTAAATGGAAAAACCCTACACAGAGGGACCACGATTCACAGACTGGCAGCCAGGGATAGCCTAACGTATTTGTCTCTTAAAATTGCTTCCTATCTGATACTGAGTAAACTGGGGAAGACTCCAACTC
Organism: Emydura macquarii macquarii; assembly: GCF_026122565.2. Classification (NCBI taxonomy): domain Eukaryota; kingdom Metazoa; phylum Chordata; order Testudines; family Chelidae; genus Emydura; species Emydura macquarii. Next base: position 1,683,962 of record NW_027133156.1, read on the forward strand.
CAGTTTTAGGTTCTTAGAGTACCAAATCTGTGTGTGCCATATATGAGACAAGAGATAAGAGATGGATATAGACAGACCAACAGGTGTGACTAAAAAAACAATGAGACCATATTGGCTAGCATGATAGGCTGTGGTGTCAGCACACCAGCAGTCTAACCATTATTATGTCAATTTTATTAACTGTATATTATGTTGTGACTGTGCTATTTTTAGGCTCAGATTTTCAAAGCTGCCTTGGGGATACAGATGCCTAATTCCTATTGGAACTGAGCATCCTAATCAAATCACATAGGCAGCTTTGACTGTATCAGCTTAATCATTCGGTAAAACACAGGAGTACTCTTTGCACCCTATAAATACACAGACTGTGTTTATTCAAAGCTTCATGAATGCCATTGGTAGAATTTTTTAGAAATACAATAAAAAAAAATTAGTTTGCATTACGTCCCAGAAAGATAGTTAAATATTTCTTTTTTAAAAAGGTGCAAAACTTTAAAGATCTAGTTATTGTGATTTTTTCCACATGTAGCACAGTAAAGCTTGATCTGCAGTGGTGAATTATCAAAGATAACACAGACCTCTCAGATCAGCAAAAATCAAATGAATGCTCATAGTCTCAAGGGCCTTTTGTTGTGAAACTGAGAAAAAAATACATTGGTATACAGATGCAGTTGTTCCATTGAACAGCGGCATCTTAGTAACCAGCCAGGTGTCCAAGCCATTGACAATTATTGGGATGGGCTATTCTGCTTGCTGCTTTTGGCCATTTTCAGGCCAAACTTAGCATAACTAGGCAAACTGGGAGAGAGGGGGTTAGCCAGTGAATAAGCGTGAGCCTGGCTTGATGAGTTCTCTCTCTCTCTCAATATGCTGGGGTGAATGTCTGTGAAAAAGAGGAAGTCTGGATATATTTTAGAATTGTCGGTATGAGGAAATTTAGCTACCAGACTAACAGGTCAAGACTGCTTGCTTAACAATATAATTTTTAGTGACATGTCTCTGTAACTCCTCATTTTGCCCAGTGATTGATTTGTTCGGTCAGCTATGTAACATCCTTTTGATTGACCTATCTTTATAACTTTTTGGGGTATCAGAGGGAGGTAGCGGGTCTAAGGCAGGCGGCTCGCTGCATGGACACATTGAAAAGATCTCCAGGCACAGAAGGAAGGATTGGCCATCCAGATATCTGTGACTGATTCACCCGAAGACTGCCTCACATTAGTGCGGTAACGATCAGATTTTGGGGTACTCTAACCACCTTTGTATTTGTATGTGCTTAAGACTAATAAGTGGAGACTTTTGGTAAAAGCATTCCAATGGGAATTGCTGGAGACCAATAAAGTAAAGCTTTAAAGTTAAGAGCACTTGGTTTTGACTGGTTTGTCCCAGCTGCATAGCAGATGGAGATACTGCATTTCCTTTGGTTTATTTCCTGATATCAACTCACAAGGACTAAAAGTTATTGGGTCAGGGAATGCTGGGTAATACCATTGGTTTATTTTTGATGACTACAGGTATAATCACAAAGACGAGATACATGATATAGTCAGGAAAATGAAATGTAAAAATGACTAAAACCAAAATCAAATGCAACTAATCATCAATTCAGAGAACTTTATTTATATGCTCAGACCCCCGCCTTTGAAATATTACACCAAGCGTGGTATATGAGTTCATTTTGGGGGAGAAAAAAAAACTTTTCAAGAAACTTAGAGCAAATCATTTTGTGGGAAGGATAAGATGTTGTGGTTAGACCACAGGACAGGAAGCCTGGACTGCTGGGTACTATTACTGACTCTGTAACCCATTTACTATGTGCCTGTGAGTCACTTGTCTCTGTACATCAGCTGGGTAAAAGAACACACACCTACTTGATCGTGTTGGTCCAAGTGCATTACTGTTTGTGAAGTGTTTTCAGAAACTCAGATAAAATATGTTATGTAAATGTAAGAGAGAAAGGCTGGTTCAAAGGTTAGGGGCACTAGCCTGCAACATGGAAGACCTGAGTCTGAGTCTCTGCTCTCCTACAGGCTTCTCTGGTGAGTCATTTAATCTCTGTGCCTCACTTCCCCACTGCAAAAATGGAGATAATATTTTCATACCACACAGAAGGTGTTTGAGATTAAATTGAAGATTGTGAGGCAATGAGGGGTCACAGGATTGTGAGGTAATGGGGGTCAGATAGATAAGTGTAAATTATTATCAGAATTTAGGACTGGTCATAAGATATCAGGCTCCTGCTCCATCTATTCTGCCACAGAAATCCCAATAATTCAATTTATTGTGAAGCGTCAGTGCTGTATACTGGGAAAACAATCTTTCCCAGCCTTCTACAGGATGGAGATTTGATATCCTTTATAATTGCCTCAATATGCAAATTATTATTCTTCGTTATACAGTTAGCAGCCTGATTATTGGTGGTATTTTTTAAGAAAAGCCACAGGTGGCAACTGAATATCAAACACCAAAAAAAGCTCAGCCATCTGACATTTTCAAAAAGAGAAAAGAGAGAGGCATGGGAATATTTTTTTTAAATGTACTAATGATTCCCTCCCCTATTTTTTACACCACAGTATAATCACCTCATCCAGCTAACTGCTCTTGAGCACAATACTGGAGGGAGCCAATGGTACATGCACCAGGAGATAATGCCAGGAACAGAAGGAAAAACAGAAAAGAAACCATCAGATTTTTAGCACATGGGAGAGCTCTTTAAATCTGTGTATATTCTAATGCAGAATCTAATCCAGCCTACCCCTGATGGTGGAAAAGACGTGGGACAAGCCACAGAAAAGCTTGCAAATTTCAGAGGGGCCACAAGGTGCCCCACTGGCCTCAAAACTATTAATTAGCAACTAGTAAAGCTGCACCACAGAATCGTTGTTCCAGGATTCCTCCTCCAGAGGTTGCAGTTAGTCTGCCTCATTATCATCTGGATAGAAAACAACACTCTTTCCCAGGAGCTCTCTGCAACAGTCTTATTGATTAAGTTCCCATAGTGTTAAATCATTCTGTAGCTTTCACTCCATTCTGCCCACCTCCCCACCCCTGAATAATAAAACTTTCAGTGGATTTACGGGGGTGGTGGAATAGGTGAGGAGGGTTTTGGTATACACGTTAATATAATGCAGTTTCTACTTATACAATGCCCTTAGTATTAGAACATTTCACATGCCAAGAGAGTGTTTTAAGGAGCCAAATTAAACTAATCCGACTTTGCTCTTGCATTTATACAGGGTCTGGTCCCCTTAGGGGTCTCTGCCAAACACATCTGAACATGTCATTTCCAGGCTACTTGTATAGAATTTGAAATAAAAGAAAGAGAAGCTACTATAATGATATGTCCCCTTCCACTCTCCTTCAGAGTTGGAATCACATAACAAAAAGCCACCAAAAAACTTCGCAACAAATCAGCTTATGTGCTTGCATCCAAGAGGTGCAAATTTATGTAACACAATGCAAAAACAGAAAACTATGCATCAGAATATAAATATAATGTACTTTGTATCTTCATTAAAAAATTGCATAGTGAATGAGCCTATCCAGAAACATGGGGCCTGATGCCACAAACTAATGCACCAATGCAGACCCTAGTCAGAATGTGCTCTGCGCTAGCACATCCTTTTTGTCAACTCAGGGGCATAAACAAAGATATAATCCTCTGCTTTAAGCAGCACAGAAGGTAACTAGAAGAGATGCAAGATTTGTAGGACCTCTTTAGAGAAAAATCCAGTTTCCATAGCTCCATCACCTACTGTAAGAAGAGTCATGTCTAGGGGCAAGAAACTGTTCTTTTACACACTTAAAGGCTCCTTGAAAAAAGCTCCTCAAATCCTCGAAGAAATACATTTTTGGTGCCACCTACAGGGGAAAAAGGAAACACTGCTTTCTGATATATATATATGCACAGCCTTGAAGTACTGTAGATTTTTTTTTTAGTAGCAGGGTTTTTATTTCTAATAAAAAATTCAGCAGGCTACTTCTTGTTTAATCTGTCCTGAAGGGGAGAAGCCAGCACAAAGTTGAAAAAGTGCAAGGTGCACTTTGAACAGATGGTGTGGAGGTTAGCAGTGGTTCTTAGTTCCTGTGGGATTTCATTCCACACTCTCCGACCAGTCTCTGAGAAAGTCTCCTGCACAGATGAGTTTTTACCCTAGTGGTAAAACATTCCATTTTGCCTGAGAAGCAGAGTTGTTCATGATGGTTGTGTCACCCAGATTTGTTGTTACCCATAATAGTTACGTAAAAGGCCAAGAACATGGAACCTTCTAAGTGAAGGTCATTGTGAATGGATAGCCTGCCCTTATGGGTAGTAGTGCCTAATGGCCAGTCCATCCCACCATCTGGCATGGCCCTCCTCTTTCCCCCAACCAAATAGGGCATGAAGTGGGAAAAACGGTCCAACATAAAGGCTTCCTCCTTCCTCACAGTGGGGGGCAGATGTAAGCAGAAAAAGGGCTGGACAGGGGACTCCTACCTTGAGGAGTAAGTAGACTGTTTGAGATGCAACCTCAGTCCCAGAAAGAGGACTGAGGGAAAAGTCTGGTTCAAAGAAGGGAACTATGGGCTACTCTAAGGCAGGGAGGCTGTCTGGTCCCAGGAAGACAGCTGAGGCATAAAACTCCTCTTAAAGAGGAATGCGGAGTGCCCTAAGGCAAGGAACAGAGAAATTGCCTGAACTAAAACCTCAGCCCTGGAAAGAGGGTTGAGATGGAATTCAGTTGAAGGAGGTAAATACCGACTGCTATAAGGCAAAAGGCCTGGAATACAACCTTGGTCCCAGGAAGAGAGCAGATGGGGAGGAATAATGTCTTAAGGCAAGTTTGCAATACAACCCAGCTACTGCAGGGAAAGATTGGCAGTGGCTTTGAGGAAAAAACACTGTAGCTGGAAAAGAAGTGGTGAGAACCATAGTTTCCAGCTAGAAGCAGTAGAATCCAGGGACCTGGAAAAAGATATCAACAAGCTGGCCAAAGGTAGGAGCAGGCCAGGGAAAATGGTGACGGGATTTAAGGACTAGTACTTAGCTGCCTAAACCAGGATCCCGGGGCTGGAACCCAGAGGACAGGATGAGCCTGGGTTTCTCTACCTCTTCCCCAAACCAAGAGCGGGGACATGGGTATTAAAAGAGGACAAGAACGACAAGTTCCAGATAGATGTCAGAAGACAAGTTTGAAGGCTATTAGATTTTGAATTTTCCTATTTTGGGACTATTTTCCTATTTCTATTTAGCCTAGAAGAGGAATGGACTGAGAAGTGAGCTGGCCAGAATGGTAGATCATGGAAAATGACAGATTGATGTGCAACCAGGAAGACTAAAGGGGACACTAGACAGAAAGAAACTTTGTTTGGGCATGGTACTGCAAGAGGAGGCTCCGTAAAGGTGAAAGGCTCAGTCGGGGTCATAAAAATGACCTGTCCCTTGGTAGACGAATGAAGGTTTTCTTGCCAAACAATTTGCTGGGAAAGCTATCACACTTGGAAGCAAACAATCTGCAAAAGAGCTAAAATTAACCAAGGTTGCCGAGAAAGGAAAAGTCAGGCCAGAACTGTCATGTGAAGACACAACTGGACTGTGGCTGCTCAGAAAATAAAAAAAGCAAAAGCAGAGTAGAGCAGGACTAACATAGCTCACCCCTGAAGGAGAAACTGAATCACACCCAGAGTCCTCCTGATCCAGACCAGAATGGATGCTGTCCTGAGCGGTGCAAACCCAGAGAAGAGAATCTGGACCATAAAAACATTCTGAGAGAAGATCCAAATATAGAAATATTAGAAGTGTCTTGGGAAAAATGAGAGGGAGCTGGGTTTCAAGGCAACTTGACCTCTCGGCAGAAAATACCTATTTGGTGTGTACATTTAAAGCCTAATATTTCTCTATTGTTTTTTAATATAACCACAGTTTGTCATCAAATAATATTTAGCTTTTATATAGCACTTATCATTCACATATCTTAAGGCGCTTTACAGAGGACCTGCAAAATGACCAGTAGTCTTCTTATGGAGTGGTTTTAGGAAGTCTTGCTCTGCATAAGAGCAGCGTGAGCCCAGTGTAAAACCGTGCCCTACACAGATAACATTTTACAAGGCAGGACATTGTATGTAGTTTGTTATTATTATTGTGAGTTGCCCAGATCACCAATTCACCAGAGTCTGACTAGGCAGAGGTAAGACATTAAGCAAGGTTTTGTTTGAGGCTCAATCTTTTTCAACATCCTGATCTTTAATATCACATCACTGATCAGCTTGTGCTCTCACTATGGTTGCACAAACTTAAAAATGTAAAGAAAATGAATGCCAGTACTATTTTAACTGAAAAAAATAACATTGTTAATATGAAAAAGTTGTTGGTACTGGAAGTAGCCGGACTACCTTAAGACAAACAGCAGGTTTCCATGTTCTTTTCTAGTCATTTTTAAAGGAGCCAATGTGTTGCACAAATGTACCGGTTAGGTATGTTTAACTAAGGGAAGCCTATGCCCACTATTAGCACAGTGAACCCCGCCCTTTAATTCTAGCTGTATCGTCATGAGTAGCCAGAAGGAGTTAAGCCTGCAGTGAGGACGTGTTCTCTTTGTACTAAAAGCAAAAGCATATATTGTTTCCTGTATTCATTCTTACCTGGATGTGCAATCTATTAATAATTGACAGGAAAAATATTCCCTGAAACAGGGAGGAAAAACCATTGATGCGCCAGCCCTTTCTGGACCTTTATCAAATACTTATGCAATGGTTCAACAGGTTTAGGAAAGATAGCTTTATGGGTAATGCACTAGACTGGGTCTCAACAGATATGGGATCAGTTCCCATCTTTTGGAAGAGATTTAAAGCTGAGATCACTGATCACTGTGACTGCAAAAGATCCTATGGCAAGAATAGGCGTATTAGCTCTAATGGCTTAATTCAATCGCAGTTCAAGTAATGACATTCTGCTACCTAATTCCTCCTATAGTTTTATTTGCATTATTTATATTTTGTTTCCTGTCCTCAATTTTTATTGCATTATGCCATGTTAGACTGTTGCCATATTTTACCGTAGAGGTAGGATTGCACTTTAGTGGTGAGTCCCTCAATATTGTTTCTATGGACCAAATGTTGTTCCCCTTACTTACTCCATGAGTAGTGTCATTGACTTCAGTGGGAGTGCTCATGAAGCGAGGTACTAAATAAGAGTAATGGCAGCAGAACTGGATACCAGTATTTTGGGCTCCTTTGGGTTCAAAGGAGCTATATAGTTGTGATTTATGTTCTACTCTTTTTAAAGTATGTCTATATTGAATCTGGAAGGTGTAAATTCCAGCTTGAAAAGAAATACCTGTGCTAGCGCTGATCTAATTAGCATGCTAAAAATAGAAGTGTAAAGTGATGGGAGGGGCTAGCCACCCCAAGTACGTACCTCTGGTCTGTGACAGGATCGTAGATGGGGGCTATTAGCTCCTTACACAACCACAACTAAACTTCTATTTTTGGCATGCTAGCTAGACCACAGCTACCATTGGTATGTCTCCTCAAACTGGAGCTTACACCTCCATCTCCAAGAGTAGACGTACCCAAAGAGTACTGTATATGTGTATGCAAAAATTACTTGAAACTGTCCCCACCAAAAAGAAGTTGTTGGAACAGTTCCTCCTCTGTTATCAAGGGACTATCCATAGCCAGCAGCCCTGTGCAAAATGGTTCTCCACCTACTTGTCAGAGCAATAATGATGGTGTAAAGTGTTCTCCCTCTTCCACACCCTTAACATTAACAGAAGATTTTCACCATATGTATTCTGTTGCTGAGTAGGGCTTCATCCAGGGCACAACAGGGGCAGATAGGGAAGTGTCTTAAAAGGGCAAAGCTAGATTTTTAATATGCAAACTTCAGGGACAAAGACTATGTTTTAGCTTTAGTTCATCACAAGAAGTATAGTCAGGATCAGTAGAAGGTTCCGGGGTATCTCACTGAAGTTCTCATTTTAACACACCTACAACTTTTGATGAAAGATGTAGTTACAAGGGGACCATACAGTGATTTCAACATTGAAAAAAATTATAATGAAAGAATGTTTCTTCCAGGAATGAATAAATTAAATTCTACTGAAGCGTGTATACTAGTCTACCAGGGCTGGGTATTACATTCAGCATATCACATAATTTGCTAAGCAATATCCCCAAAATACCCATATGAAAAGACTAGAAAATATTTTGTAATTTATATTTACAACAGGCAGTTGTTCACCAGTGAATATGAGATACCAAATGGGCAAAATATTAGGTACATACCACTCAAGTTATGATATATTATTATTAAAAACTGAAAAAGACAATAGAAAACCAATCTTTTAAAGTCACTTCAATAAGTCTAAAATAAAAGATTAAGGCCCTTTATAAGGAAACAACATTTATTTATCACTGAGATGATGAAACAATCATTTTATAAAATAAAAACAATGCATTGACTGGGAATTGCTCATATGCCTCCTACATTACAGGAAATATGCAAGATATATTCCAATCACTGCTATTTTTGGTTAACATAATCTACCGAAAAAACAACAAGAATCCTGTAGCACCTTATGTTATGCCCACAGAAATTTGTTAGTCTTTAAGATGCTACAGGACTCTCGTTGTTTTTGCTGTATACTGACTAACACAGCTACCCCTCTGAAATAATCTACTGAAATTAATCAAAGTAGTGCCTTATAACAACCATGCAAGTGTCTTTGTCATGCATTTAAAGTGGGGGCTGAATTTTGAGTTTGATCAGGCAAGCGAGGTGTGAAAGAGTGAAGGGAAGAGGGTGGGAAAAACACCACTCCTCCAACATCTCTTCCTAGAACCAGTCTGTCATCAGGATGTGTGGTGCTGGATTCCACACCATGCAAAACCTTACCCAGCCTTCCTCCAAGGGGGAAATACACCCTCTTACAAGACAAAATATCCTCTGTGCATGTAAGGGTGGCTCAGATATGTAAGCTGGGTCTGTATGAGCTCCCCCATGACATCTAGTGATGAGCTGGGGGAGAAGACATCAAGGACTCACTTTGGTTTGCATAGACATGCCCACTATGCCTAGGTGTACAGTATGATGGATCTGCTTTGCCCAAATTATCACTTTTGGCTGGTGTTGAATCACAAGTCCCTTTGATTTTTGGGGGTTGGGGTAATAAAGTGTTGTTATCTTTGTTGTGTGAATCAAGAGCAGCAGAATTATGCTTGGCATAGCGTGATTGAGAGATTCACCCTCAGCTGAACTGTATTCATTACGCATGGAGCAGAAATAGCCCAGTGGAGATAAGAGAAGGTGGGGGTAGATGTTTCTACCTGGTGGTGTGGGCTCTGTTTATGGATCTCAGACACCATTTAACCTTCCCTTTCTCCACTGTGCAATGACAGAACTGATTAAGATTCAGCTGAGAGTCTTTTATGTTGTGGAGCGCTTGAGCTGAAATCACTGATAACTAAGCCTAAGTATTAGACCTAGTATGCAACAGTCTTTGGTGAAAGAGACTGCTCAGCCTGAGGCTCTGCAACTAAACAGCTGAAATCACTGAGACCTGTGTTAAGTGCTGGGACCTCAAGACATCCCAGAGGTTGTGGTAGAGAAGGCAGTGGCCAAATAAGCAGCTAATGAAGTGGCCGAGTAAGTGGCTGGCAGAGCGGCCAGGCAATGGTGGAGTTAGCAGACAGCCAAACAGCTGGGTGACAGCAGAGTGAGTGGATGGCTGAGCAGCAGCTGATGCATTGCTTGGTCCCTCCCCTCCTCTGGGTGGGAGGTGAACTCACACAAACTCTTGAACGTCGGGTCTTTGCTGACTGAGGACAACAACTGAGAGTGGGGTGTGGTGGAGGGAAAGGGAGTGGCATATTGAAGTAACTTTTGTTTGTTGGACTTTGTCACCACAAGATGAGAACCGAAGGCAAAGGACACTGCCCAATGTACTCTGGGGTGGGTGTTTTGCTCATGATCATATGCGTCTGAATCATGCTTGCGGCATTTTCCCAAATTAATGCTAGGTTAGTTTCCTCTTTTTATTAAAGTTTCTTTTCTCCACCCAGACTCAGTGTCTGTGAGAGGGGAAATATCGCCTCTTAGAAGCACTCAGGGATGGTGTGTAATTTTTCCAAGTTACTGGGTGGGGGCTCGAGCCAGTTTTGTGTTGTATTGTTAAAAAGGAACCTCCAGATAATGAACCTGACCTTGTCGCTGCTGACTCCACCTGGCAGAAGGGTTACAGATAGGATCAGTGGTATCTTTAAGTTGATTGGGCACATAACTAATCACTGGATTTTCATTTAAGCTTTCATCTCAATGTGCATGAAATTACAGAACTGACTCCTATATATGGATGTTGTAAGTGCATTGAGATCAGCATATGCCACACAAAATATGAATCCAATCATTCCCTAGAATGGGTAATGGTAAAAACATTTCTGCATGCACCGAGGGTAGAAAATTTTCTACCAAAAGTCTGTTGGTGCCATTAAAAGCTTCAGGGCATGAACTCGGTCTTCCTGTGTATTTGTACAGCTCCTAGAACAATGAGACCCTGAACATAGCTGGGACCTATAGGCACCCTCATAATCCAAATAATCATGTTGCCACTCTGCTGTGTTTGCAGTGCCAGGGTCTCACTATTTTATAAGTATAGGAGGATTCTGCACTTATTGCACATGCCTCGGTGATCAATGTTGAGTTTTTAAGAAAGTTTCATTGTAACAGTACTCTGACCCAGAGTCTAGTCTTAACTCTAAGCACTCTTTGGATTTTCAAATAAAGAGACATACTGCACATAAAAATAAAACTCAGTAAAATAAGGATATGTAGAATCTCGCATAAGTTTAGCCTGAGGACAGTTTAGACTTTCAAACAATATGATGTTAACAATCATTCTTAGATACTTCATTTACTCAGAGATGATGGGGTAGCACCACTGCCAAACAACTAAAACCAGATGGATTGTGAAGTCTGTGCCAGATCTTCCAAATGTAAACTGCTGAACGAACTGTTCTTTCTTATCAACATTTGGCAGAAAATACTTGTCTTTTTTTTTTTAATTGCTATTGCAATACCCCACATAAAGGTTTGTGTGATAGTGATGGAATGCTGACCCCACAGCCAGAGAACAAGAGTTTTAGCTCAGCTAATGAATAATAGTTGCCGTTTTCTGTAATGTTTTTTTCCTTACTGTCTCAAATGGCCTTATGATAATAATCATGCTATATAATGTGACACAAGTGCTCTTAAAGAAATTTTTAGTAAAGGACTGCAGCCTCAGTGGGAGGTAACTGTTGGAATTATCTTAAACTACTACCTGTCTTCCGCTGCGATAGAAAAGGCCTTTAATCGAAATAATCCTTTTTTCAAAAGAGCAACTTTTTTCCCTCTGCAATTCACTCATCTTAAAAAGAGCACTATAGCTTTTGTGCATAACTTAATTCATTCTTCAAGACAAGTACAAAATTTGTCACTGACATTTAGCGCCAGCCATAGGCAATGGATAAAATGAACTAGTTAGCAATTTAACCTATGGGGGAAAAAATAAAATAAAAGAGTGGGATGAACAATTTTCTGCCATCAAAGCAAATGGCTAACATTTAGCAAAATTTTATTTTTATTTTTCAGCCCATCCCATCTTCAAGAAGAAAGAAGTCAGGCTAACATTTTTTCAGGGTCCTAAATCTTCCTCTCAGCCTATTCCTTTAATGGTTTAAAGCAAATGACTATCCAGAGGATAATTAGACACTGTGCTGTCGCATCGTGTCAGGTCACAGCTGGATTTAGTCAGCATTAACCTTTGGGGAGAACTGGAATATCAGTATCATTTAAAATTAAAGACGTGTAAGCAGGCATTTCTGGAGATGGTAGAAAAGTAATTGTCTGTAAATTGTTTGACCTTGAGATTTAATTGCATGCACAACACACACTCCAGCAAGAACCCTGGACTGTCTTCATTCTCTCTCACCTCCGTACCTTTCACTTTGCAGAACCCATTAAGCTACCTGTGGATTTTTCAGTAAAATATTAAAGATTGTTTTATATTGAGAACAAATGCTTTGAAGCAAAGCTTCTTCCAAATAAAAGGAAATTGTTTAAAAAGGTACAGTAGAGACATCTCATATTTGAATTTTAATCTTTCCATACACTTAAAATATTTACACACACACAGTACTCCTGTTAAAAACCATGCTTAATTTTTATTCTTTTTTTTTTTTTTGCTAACAAGTTTGCATATTATGCCTTATTCCCTTTTTCCCTAATGAGACAGCTTATGCTTTCAAAGTCCCTCAAGCTAGGCAAAGCTCTCTACTGCTTCCACTGTTAATAATGAAACTTCATAATTATACAAATCCAAGGTGGCCAATCAGCTTTTCAGGCTAAGCCTTGGGGTACCTCATGCATTATTTATGTGGCACTTGGGCCTGTGAACTCACATGCTTATATTAGAAGACTAATTAATATTTAATCACACGTATAGAGGGCACATGGAGTTGTGCTAGCCCCTGAAAGAAGTAGAAGTGTTCACAGGTAAATATGTATGTGTGTGATATAATACACATACACACACAAACACACACACACACACACACACACAATAGAAATATTCAGCCTAAATTCTGAGATATATGCATGCAATTGAAGATGTTGACACACATCAATGAAGACCTGTATGTCCTCAATCCTGTCTGAGAAACAGCCCCTCTCTCATGCTGACACCCGCTGAAGTTCTCAAACATATAGGGAGTATTGCCAAAGAACTCTGTTTAGGTGCCTTGACTCTGAAATTCACTTGCTACGTGGTTCTGAGTGAATCCAAGGGCCCGATTCTCCACTCACAAGAGTATAATGTCATCAATTTCAAAGGAGTTTCTCCCAATTTCACTCTGGTCTGAAGGTAAGCTTACACTAAAGGTAAAATGTCTCTGCATGCTCAGCTACCATAAGTAGAAATAGCAGTGTAGACAGTGAGGCATCACTTAGATGAGTAGATTAGAGTGCACTATCCACATGAATCCACAGGGTACATGCCCTACATGGCTTTCTACATGCCCAAGCAGTGCCTTCTACATCTACATTACTATTTTTAACAGTGTAGTGTCCCTCTACTGGTGCCTTTTCCCAACACAGTGAAAAGAGCAGGGAGCTGCCAGAGCCTTTCCGTGCTGCCTCCCTACTGCCACTGCCTTCCACTGCCCTGCGTGGCTAAACAGGGCAGTGAGTGTGGTTGCAGCCTGCTTTTCACTGACACCTGTAGTTACACATACCCCACATGCCGCCGCCAGCATAGCCACAGTCTAAGGCTTGGTCTACACTTACCTGGGCAATTCGGTGGCAGTCGACCAGAGTTACGCAAAGTACGCAAAGACCTTGCGTAACTCCCATCGACTTCTGTGCTTCTCTTCTGCGCACCGTCTTCACTGCACTGCGCTAATGGGAACCGCGTTCCCGTCGACGCAGAGCTACACCACTTGAGGAGGTGGTTTTAGTATGCCAACTTCTGAATCAACTGAGCGGGTCTTCACTGACTGCTCAGTTGATCCAGATAAGTCGATCTGATGGTGGCGACTTTGCCGCCGTCAGTGTAGACATAGCCTTAGTGAGAAAATCATCAAGACCCAAGTCCCCTGTAGGGCACAGTTCCAGGCCAATCTCTTCTCTTTTGATTGCAAGGGTGTGACGGTGCCCCTCGGGGTGCAACCTGAAAACTGTGGGAGTGCCATGCCTGCTTCCCTCTCCATCCTGGGCTGTCCTTCACAATGCCTTGCTAGTGACAACCAGAAAGCCCCTCCAAGTTCTGTTACCTAGCCCAACAGCATGCAGAGCACCACACCCAGCTAGATCGCATGAATGTTAACTTGGGTTGCCTCTCACTCTGTGATGCTGTCAGCATGCTACACTTACACAGCCATCTCCAGGCAGAGACACATTCAGCTGAGTTATGAGTGCCTTGCCTAACCACTCATGAACCAACAATAGAGAGGCACCAGCCAATTACCCTCCTCTAGTTTATAACAACTGCATCAAAAGGAGTCTATCCCCAAAATTATATTAATAAGTCCATTCCCCCTTCATTGTGGGGAAGATATGCAAAAGCTTTTGTTACTGAGATAAGATTTCTAGACACTCCAATCTGAGACCACATTGATTGAGATAAAACATTAAACAAGTTTATTGACTACAGGAAAATAGATTTTAAGTGATTATAAGTGGCAAGTGTAAAGAGATTAAAAGTAGTTACCAAATGAAATAAACATAAGATCACAGTCTAAATTCTAAAAGATTTTTTAGAATTAGCGCTGTCTTACCCTTACTACTTGGTACAAGCAGTTTCTTAAATGCAGGCTGGGCAATCTTCCCTGCTTGGGACTCCCCTTCCCCCGTTTCAAAGTCCTTTTGTCTTCCAGATGATCCTTCAGGTGTTGTGTTGGGAAGAAAGAGAAGCCAAGAGATGTCAGGCTCCCTCTTTCATAGTCTGTTTCAGCTTGCTAGACCATTCAGGCTTGTGACCTATGTGGTCGTCCTCATTGGTCAGTCAAGCCCCATTGCAAACATGCTTCCTATGGTGAAGCCTCCACTGTAAACAATTCCTGTTATTGAAATCTATTCTTGAATGGGTGAGAGATAGCCATTAACGCTGTCTGGCCACTCCATTGTTGTGCCTGAAAGGCTGTTTGTGTGAGTTTCCCACCTCGCTACATGTTCTAGTAGCATTTACAACAATGTTTTATAACTTCACGTACTATGGTAGCACATAAAATCCAACAGGATATTAATGTTTAGCAGTTCAAGACTTTTAAAACAACACCAAATAAGGCATACCTTGTACAGAACATACAATTACATGACATTGGTGAATATAGCGTTTCTGGGGTGTTGTTCTCAGAAACAGGGTGTCACAAAGGGGTTGGGGATCTTGGCGTTTAATTTGTTTGATGGGGAAACATCAGGTTTTTTTATTATGATTAAAATTGTAGAAGTTATGTCCTATGCCTGCATTTCCTCTTCTAATGATATTCACAGGACTAGATGTAGGAAGATTTGCATCCCCACTTAGCTCTCCACCTGCCCCCTCTCCTCCCCATTTCCCAACACAGACCAGAGAGGCTAGAGAACACCTTGCCAGCTGGGGAGGGGATGGTGCCATAGACCTGGCTGAGCCTCTCTTCTGTGAATGACCTCTCAAAGTGCAAGTCAATTCAGGGGGAAACAATTTGGGGCATTAGTTTTAATAGTGTGCACAAGTTTCATCTAATGTTAACAACTGCCTAGAAATTATTAAAGTAAGTAGTACACAGCATGTGCCATATTAATAATACTGTTATGTCAACTGTCCTGCCATAGTGAGGTCATCATTGAGTACTTTTGAGCAGCACAGCATCCCATTTGAACAGTCCAAAGGGAATCAATCCATTCCCAGCTCTCCCATTATTGTAATACAGCTTTATCTTAGTCATCTCCCAACATCTCCTCTTGTCTTTCATTTCCACCTTCCATCTTTGACCATCAAGCCCTATACAACTAATGTACTTATGTGGTCCCCCATCACCATAATTACTATAATAACATAATTATTTGTTTGAGCATAGCTAGTCATGTATTTGAGCACCACACAATCTTCAAGGCTTCAATAAATGGTTAAAGCAGAAGACAAGGGAACTGGGCTCCTGGTTCTACTCCTGATTCTGTTACCAACTCGCTGTGTGGCCTGCACAACACCCTTGTCTGCCTCAATGTAACCATCTGTAAAATGGCTGTAAAAATACCAACACCAACAGGGTTTTGTGAAGATTAGGGCAAGTCTACATTACAAACTTGCTGCTGTAGCGCTTCTAGTAAAGATGCTTTAAGCCAATGGGAGAGTTCTCCCGTTAGCTTAATAACTCCACCTCCATGAAAGGTGGTAGCTATGTTGGTAGGAGAAGCTCTCCCACTAACACAGCACTGTCTACACAGGAGGTTGAGATCGATATAATTATGTTGCCCAGGAGTGTGGATTTTTTCACACCCTTGAGCGACCTAGTTATACTGAAGTAAGTGAGTAGAGTAGACCTGACCTTAGTGTTTCTAAAGAGCTTTTGAGATTCTGGAATGAAAAGTGCCAAGTGTTATAATTGTTGACTAATTATGTTATGCTGCTACTTTTGAAGTAAAGCAGACTCTATTTTCTCCAAAAGTGTGATCTATACCTAAAACTTAGGTCAACTGAGCTATGTCGCTCACAGCCCTGAGAGATGTAGTTAAGCTGAGCTAAGTCTCGGTGTAAACACCGCTAGGTTGACAGAAGAATTTTTCTGCTGACCTAGCTACTGCCATTGAAGGGAGTGGATTTACTACAGTGATGGAAAAAAACTCTTTCTTGTCACTGTAGCAAGTGTCTTCATTACAATGGTGTAGCTGCAACACTGCAGTTGTGCTGCTGTAGAAGTTGTAGTGTAGACATACCCTTAGTCTCACCTCTCTCCCTCTGGAGGAATACAGATTCCACAGCTGGAATTTACCATTACTTCAGCACATAAAATAAAATGGACTATCAATGCAGCTTAAGAGCTCACTTCTGATCTCAGTGGTGCAAGTCCTTGGTTTTCGTCTAAAACAAACAACTGAAAGATATGGGGAACAATATACACTCACATATGTGAGCTCAAAATCATGTCCTTCAGATAAAGTTGGTGGTATATAAAAATTAACTGCCTCTAGATGTATCACCTACTTTCACTTAGTACTGAGGACTTTTCACAGTAAATTGGTAAAAAAAAATGAGTCAGCCCATTGTGTGCTCTATATCATTCCCTATCTGCCATATATATGCACAATATGTATTGGCATTTAAAATATACTGCACACGCTTTGTTAAACACTTCTGACAATCACTCTGAAAATAGTAATGCATATTGTTAACACAAGAATACGTTCACAATGAAAAACACTTATTTTCCTCCAAATTCCAGTTGATCTTGATTTTTTATTTTGCTGTTTTTTGTGTGTTTGTTTTGTTTGGGAGGCTTTGGGTTTTTGGGGGGAGAATGAGGGAGGGGAGGGAAGAAAGGGATTAGCAGATAGAAAAATAAGTAGAGGAACTCGTATGCCAGAAACCCTGTACTAAGCATCTGGCAAATTTATAGGTTCCTGCATCTATTTTCCAGTTCTACAGTCCCAGAGGTACATGAAATGAGAAGAAACATTTGTTGTCGTTCCAGGGAGAGTTTGAAATTTCATAACTCTTATTTTACATGCTTTTTAAAATTAAGAGTTATAACTGTACTTATGCTATTTCTTACAAGTGGTAGTTATACACATTTAAGGAATGATACTGCATGTTTAATAAGAAGATGAACTAGATGGCTTCGTAAGGCTTACTCATCTCTAACAAACATTCTGTGAAACTGCAGTTACAATTCAAATGATAAATTATACAAGAGTAAAGACAGAAGCAACACTAGATTGTGGACGAAATCACAAACAAAAATAAAATGATTTTTTGTTTGTTTCTTTTAAAAATAAGTAATCAAACACTAGATAGGTTTTTCTGTTTTATTATGTCTTTTTAGAAGTTATTTTGTAAGTAGGCTTGTTTATTAATCACCCACTTTGCTGATTTAAGGGCTTGAACTTGATCTTTTTAACACTTTTCACAGATTCCAAGGCAAGAAAGGACCACTGTGATCATCTAGTCTGACTGCCTCCATACAACAGGCCATAGAACTTCCACAGAGAAATTACTAGACTATGCCTTTTAGAAAAAATATCCAATCTTGATTTTAAAATTATCACTGATGAAGAATCCACAACAATGACCATTGGTAAATTGTTCCAATGGTTAATTTCTGTCTCTGTTAAAAACGTACATCTTATTTCCAGTCTGAATTTGTCTAGCTTTAACTTTCAGTCATTGGATCATGTTATACCTTTCTCTACTAGATTGAAAAGCCCATTATTAAGCATTTGTTCCCCATGCAGACACTTATAGACTATAATCAAGTTAGTCTTTAACTTTCTCTTTATTAAGCTAAATAGAGAGAGCTCCTTGAATCTACCACTGTAAGGCAGGTTTTCTAACCCTTTCATCATTTTCATAGCTCTTTTCTAAACGCTCTGCGATTTATCAACGTCCTTCTTGAATTGTAGACAGCAGAACTGGACACAGTATACCAGTAGTGATTGCATCATTGCCAAATACAGAGGTAAAATAACTTCTCTCCTCCAGGTCAAGATTTTCCTGTTTATGCATCCCAGAACTGTATTAGCCCTTTTCCTCAAAGCATTACACTGGGAGTTCATGTTCAGTTTATTAATCCACCATAATCCCAAAATCTTTTTCAGAGTCACTACTTCCCAGGTTAGAGTCCCTCATCCTGTAAGGATGGCCTACATTCTTTGTTCCTAGATGTATACGTTTACATTTAACCATAACACATTGTTTGCTTACACCCAGTATACCAAGCGATCCAGATCTCTCTGTATGAATGATCTGTCCTCTTCATTATTTACCATTCCCCCAATTTTTGTGTCATCTGCAAACTTTATCATCAGCGATGATTTCAGGTTTTCTTCCAGGTCATTGATAAAAATGTTAAGTAGCGCAGAACCAAGAGCTGATCCCTGAAGAATCCTACTTTACAATTGCTTTTTGAGATCCATCAGTTAGCCAGTTTCTAATCCACTTAATGTGTGCCATGTTAATTTTATATCATTCTAGTTTTGAATCAAAATATTGAGTGGTACCAAGCTAAATGCTTTACAGAAGTCTAAGTATATTACATCAACCCAATTATGTTTACCATCCAAACTTGAAATCTCAAAAAAAAAATAGCTATCAAGTTACTTTGACAGGATCTATTTTCCATAAATCCAGGTTGATTCCATTAGTTACATTATCTAGCTTTAATTCTTTGTTAAAGTTCTTTGAGTCTTGTATCAGAAACTCCATTATCTTGCCTGGGATCCATGTCAGACTGACAGACCTATAATTAGCTGGGTCATTCCATTTACCTTTTTAAAAAAATAGCTTTAGCTTTCTTCCTTACTTCTGGAACTTCCCCAGTGCTAGAATACTCACTGAAAAGCAACATTAAAGGTCCAGCAAGCACCTCTTTCAGGTCTTTTAGAACTCTTGGATACAAGTTATCTTGAGCTACTGATTTTAAAATATCTAATTTTAGTAACTTCTGTTTAACATCCGCCAAAGATCCTAGTGGAATGGAAAATGTGTTATCATCATATGATATTATACCATATCATCTGTTTTTCCCCCAAATACAGAAGAGGAATATTTATTGAACACTCCTATCTTTTCTGTATGATTATTAATAATTCTACCATTTCCATCTAGTAATGGACCAATACCATTGTCAGGATTCTTTTTGTTCCTAATACATTTGTTAAATTCTTCTTATTGCCCTTAACTCTGGTGGCCATAGATTTCTCCTTGTGTCCCTTTGCTTCCCTCATCAATTTTCTAGAATTCCTAACTTCTGATTTATATTCATTAGTATCAACTTCCCCTTTATTTCAATTATTGCATATAATTTTATTATTATTTTTATAGCTGCTTTCATTTGCTTTCTAAACCATGCCATTTTTTGAACCAGAACAGCCTTTTTCCTCAAGTGTGGGATTCTGATTTTTAGGGTAATCTAATAAAGTATTTTTAAATTATTCCCAATTATCTTTCACATTTTTCTGATTAAATTCTTCCACCCAGTTGATTTAGCTCATAACTGTTTTCAGCTTTGTGAAATTGGCCCTATTAAAGTATCAAATATATATTATTTTTACTAATATATATAAAGTATATATAAAGTGTATATATATATATGTATGTATATATATATTTTTTATTCTACTTGTACATTATAAATGTGGTCAAGTCATGATCACTTGTACCTAAGTTACCAATCATTTTTAGTTCTGTGATCAGTTCCTCCTCATCTGTTAGAACAAGATCTAATTAATAATTCTCCCATGTTGGGCTGCAACACTTTTGAGCTGGGAAACTGATGACTAGAATGTTTAAAAATTCCAAAGATGTTTTAGTACTGGTATACTTACAGAATGTGGCACTCAAATTGAAGTCCTAAACGATCACACAGGTCTCTTTCCTACACATTATAGATAGGGTTGAAGGAGATGGTCACACCAACTAATACCCCATCAGATATCTTGTACTTTATCTGTTAGGACATTGATCCGTAACCATTTAAGATCATTTTCTTCAAGTTATCAGTTACTCAGAGACAGGTAATACCATTTTTGACGGTGACAGTGTTACTCCCCCTCCCCTTTTGCCAACTCAATCCTTCCTAAGTTTTGTTCTCAACATCTCAATTTTCTGTTGAGTGCTCATAGTTTTCATCTTTTTACTCTTTCCTTTTGCTTTTCATTAACTTTTTCCTGACTACTCTAGCCAGCCTGTCCTTGAGAAGATTGGGCCTCCTTTTGCTGAGATGGAGCCCGCTCTCCCTATATAAAGTGGACTAACGTTCCACAAAACCAAAACCCTCTGCCCTTCACCACTTACCTAGCCAGCAGTTCACTTCCAGAATCTTCTGCCTTCTGTTTTCCTTTGCTCATGGGGCAGGAAGAATCTCAGAGAAGATCACTTGAACATTCTTCTTCAGCATGCTTCTGAGTTCCCAGAAGTCATCTACTATCCTACAGCAGTATTATTACTGCCAATATGACATTAGAATCCTATGCAATCTTAGAGTGATGTCTCAGAACTCAGCTCCAGCATGCTGTCCTATTGTCCAGCTGTCCCCTGTAGAATATTATTTCTATTCTTCTGAGTATTGAATCTCTAACATGGATCATCAGTCTTCATTGGATGGTGAAGAACTCTTTGCAGGCAAGCTTCATCTTCTTACAGGTTGGGCTGAGCTGACATCCATATGTGCGTCCCATATGTCTCTCCATTCCTTCGACTTGCTGGATCTTGAGAGGTATCGTCCAAAGTATCCATTTGAAACTTCTAACTGTGTGGAATTTCTTCTGGTCCTCTTTTCTCTGGTGCTACAGTCTGCCCTTCCTCATCTGTCTCCAACACATAGAACGCTGCCATGACCTCTTGCCTCTGGTGGTTATGATCTCCCAGGCCTGCGCTCTGACTTCCTCTCTCACCCCCTGATTCTTTGTTGCCAGGTCCATTCTTCCTTGGACCTCGGGTACTGATATTTCCCAAACATGGCTGCCTAGGATCTCCTCAGCTTTTCAGTAGTGTCTCTACTTACCCCTCCAACCAAGAATCTTTTCCTCCAGCACAGCCACCAACCTGCACTTCCTGCACAGGAAATTCCTTCTGGGTTGAAGCAGGAAAGAGAACATTGCAGGTCACCACTACTGTTCCATTTCTGGCCATCTTAATATCACATATAGTGCTGAACCTGGAAGGAAAGCATCTTATACTCCCTCTCTCAACTTCCGCCAAAACTCCCCTTGTTTGTTAACAGAATCAGAGAAACTATATATATATATATATATATATATACCCTAAGCAGTAGGCCCAGATCTTCCAGGTAACTTAAATGGAAGTTAGGAGCCTAAATACCTTTGACAATCTGCAGGATTGTCTGTCCAATATATTCTCTAGTGTGTTGGCCAGCCTCACATTAAATTATTCAGATAAAAATAAGAAGCCTGAGTCTCAGCAGGCGTAAATCAGTGTAGCCTCATTGATTTACATGGAGTGACAAATTTTCACCACCTATGAAACTGACCCAACATTTTCATCAGCATGGCTGAATGATTACTTTCTTTATATATATATATTGGTAAGAACTAATGGGTGTACACAATTCTTTGCCTTTTTGTCAACTCCTCTGCAAATGTATTCAACCATCAGAGTGGTGCCTTCATGGGCACATGTCATATCTAGATGGCATGGTTATAAGCATAGTAGGTACCACGAGAAAATGTATAGTCCTGTGTGCACACTACTTGTGGCACTCAAATATTCAATGCAAATTAAACCAATGTTTGATATTGTTTCACCTGTTTGAAAAAATAATTCTGAGATCTTTAATAAATGGCTTGAAAGCCCACCTACTTTCACTGTAGATACCGTAAAAGTTTCCTTTGTTTAAGTGAAAGCTGAGATTCTCATGTAAATTGCATGACTCCAGGAACTTGGTCTTAAGAAAAAACATAAAATAGTGGGAGATGTGTGATCAAATCACGAGAGTTAGCAACACAGCAAAACCGAAGACAGAGAGCATAATTATGATTTCATATATGCTATATATCTATATATCTATAAAATAAATACAATTATTATAATTTGGCTTGTTAAATACTCTGCATAGGATTTCTAAATGATCAAATATTGCCAATCTACTGCTGGCTCAGTTGTACTCACAAAGTAAAAAATTAGATTCAGCAGCATTCAAGGTTCTGGCTCTCCTTGGGCTCAGGACGATGTGGACATTATATTTTAGATTCCCAGGTGGGACAAATTTCTTCTTTCCTTGCTGCCTGGGGTACAATTCCCAGCTACTGCAGGAGTTTGCTGCAAATGTAGTAAAGCAAGAGGAGTAGAAGAGGAAGTAAAGAACTGAAAATACAGTCTCAAAAACTTGACAGGTTTTTCCTGGGAACTGGTCCAAGGCTGTGGGATTGCTGCAAGCATAACTTTTTTCCAATCCAAGTTCAGGGCATATTGTTTTGATCTTGCCTTCAATCACACACACACACACACAATTTTTTTTTTAAATCACAATTTTCCCCGAGGAGAGAAAGAGAAAAAAAGGAGAAAAATCACATGTGATAAATGCTAGTGTTATTACTTAATGCACTTCTGGAAGGTGCTCAGATACTACATTGATGAGAGTGGTCACAGAACATGCATGAAATAGAACAAAGAGGTGAAAGCAAATCCAGAGGAAACCAACCTCTTATTCTGAGTACTTGCCTTAGAGTGGAGTGAAGCATTTTAATATGTGCCCTTGGCTAGAATCTAGGAGGCCAGAGGTTAGAAATGAGCAAATGTTTTCACTATGCAAAAAAGGTGCCTTTCCTTAGATTTTGGTTTATAAGATAAAGTCATATTTGTGGGATGTACTATATGATTTTAGAAACAAATGTATTTGAAAACATGAGGCTGCAACTGCTGTGCAAAATATCTAAAGGAACTTAATGAAGGCATTCAGAGACTGGAAAACAGAATTCAACCATTAGAACCTTCTTTGGGCTGGAAGACAAGAAAAGTTAAAAAAAAAAAAAACCCAAAAAACTAAACTTACTTTCTCCTCCTGCTCACATAGTCAAAATGTCATGCAGCAAACTATTTTCTTTTCTAGAAAGTACTTTTATTAAACTGTTTTATTAAGTTTTTTGCTGCTCAGCTTGATTTTACCTTCAGATAGATAGATAGGTAGATAGATAGATAGATAGATAGAATCAATTTTTCACTCGTGATCAGAGGACTTCATTTCAAATTCTCAATTCATTTTTGATGTTACGTAATGTTATAACATCAGGACCCTGAACTTCAGTTCAAATGTTCCCAAAGAAACAGTTTGCATTAATAAATCAAAAAGTCCCAGAAACAGTTCCCAAACACTATGTACCTTTTTTCTGTGGCTTTTTTGGAGTTTTCCTGAGGTTTTACAATGGCTCAGTAGCTTTTGCCTAGGAAAAATTATACACAGTATATATTGGAGCCATCAGTATAAAATAATATTAAAATAAGCTTGCAATATAACCATATATACATGGGTTAAAGATATCCTGGAATAGGTTTAACAAAAAAAAGTCCCACCTACAATTCATTTTAATGCCCTCCATCTCAGTAATATACCATATTCAGGTGGAGAATAGTTTATTGCTAAATATATCAGCACTTTCCAAAAAGCAGCAGATTAAAATAAGATTTTTTGCATTAAGTGATTAAACTCATCATTATTAGGAAGTTAATGTATCTCACACATACAGTTTTTAATTTTAGGAAGTAAGAACAACGGGAGTTTAAAACACAGTGGTAATAGTGGAACAGATTTTTATTTATTTATTTATTCATTATTTTTAGTGAGTCTGATTCACACCACTTCCCAACCCTCCTAGTTTCACTTGGAATTTTCATTTCACACAAACCCCAAGTTTCTTAAAATGCCAAAGATACATATTAGTTTCATATGATCTTTTCCAAAAGCGTCAGGTTTCAATTACTAAAATCTCAGTTGTGGTGGTTTCTGATTCAAACCCCTTTCACAACAGATCCAGCTCCTCTGTAGCTGGCAACAGAATATGCTGATTTGGGGCAAACATTTCCCAGAGTCCCCTCATTTTGCTGGCTCCAGAAAACAAAGACAGTAAGTACAATAGAAGATAGGATCACAATACGCTGGAAAATTTTAGATTTGAAATAAAAAAAAAAGGGACTTTCACCTGGCTTCCAGGTTTCATTATGAATGGATTGCACAGTCTAGTGCTAATTACTAGTGACATTTGTGAGTTAGGTCTAATAGTACAGAAACATCAGTGGGCCAGATCCTCATCCAGTTGAAGCCAATGGGTAATTTGCAGTTGACATCAGTGGGGGGCCAGATTAGCCACAATATAAAACAATTAAAAACAATTATTTGTTGAACTACAACTAGTGTGCACGCTAGTTTTGAAGAGTTTCTTTGCTTTCACCTTTAAGACAATCAGTTCAGAGTTTGTAGCATCCGCACAACTTCACCTTTAAATTGCAAGGATGAAAACAAGAAATTCATGTCCTGACATTGCACCTTCAGTTTCTGAACATTGCAATAGGAAGTCCTTTTGCCAGCAAATAAAACCAGAGACAAAACACTCACAACAATGTGCATTCTACACTACAACAACAATAAAAATAAAAGGATTGAACTCACTCAAAATGTAACATAAAGGAACCCCAACACACAAATCTGATGTACACTTTCTGATGTATGTATCTTTAATATCAAACAACTTTAATATTTATAGAGTGCAGCGTTATCGCCTTATTATGCAAAACTCACAACCAAAGTGAATGATGTTTTGCAAAATATTTTGGTTAGGTTAGAACTGTTGAGAAACTTCTACATAGGGCTCTGGGGGTATCTTCACAGTGTTTAATGAGTGTTTTAATTACAGGAAGTTTATGCCAGCAGTTTTAGCTCTTAAAGAAATTATAATGCTATCTTAAGTTTTAAAAGCATTTCTCTTTTTTTCCCCTCTTTTTCCTGCTTAAATTAACTGTTGTACAATTTGAAATCTAAAAGTGTTTTTAAAAACGGCTGAGGTTACGCTTCGGCTTTAATAAAATAAATGCCAACTGAGAGTTACACTTTGAACAAATGCAGTTTCATGTCTAGTCTGTAACCTTTTGCATAGGTAGCTCCAATTCTCCTACTGTGCTGCTATATATCTGCATATTAATAAGTAAAGACATTTAATGAGAGGAAGCAGTCCAGAGTAACACTGTTAACACACTCTCTTTATTCACCATATCATAGCAAGTGCCTACGTTTATGCCGAAGGGGGATTATGCTTTCAAACTGCAACTGTGAATTGCAACTAACTAACATGCTAAAGCAAGGATGTCAGTTACACAAAATTACCATTTTCACAAGAGTCTGTTTCCTGTGGAGAATAGCAGCATATTTATAAGACAACATTTTTCATTTGTTGAAGTTACTCTTTTTATATATGACTGAATTGTAATGTGAGGCCTAATTCAGCAGCCCATCCAGAAAGTGCTTAAGCACATGCTTAATTTTAAGCACATGATTAAATCCCATTTACTTCAGCGAGATTTATGCTGAATGGGGCGGGATTTACGCACATGTTTAAATGGTTTGCTGAAGTGAGGCCTAAAACAGCAGGACAACAAAAACTTAAATAAAAATAATACCACTCAGACATTTCAGCTAAAGCAAGTTTTCCCAGCTCTTTTTGGTATTTCTTTTTCAAATACATGTTTTAGTATCAGCCAGTCTTATCACACAGCACATACTGTAAGCTCATTACAAGCCAACATAAAGTTTGAAAGAAAATATTAAGCTTACTCATATTTGAATCTTTAAGACTACACCACTGCTCTTCATGGCTTTAAGGACCATAAGCTTTAAATACCAGAAAGGCTTCCTTCTTCATATTTGAAATGAGAATGCTAAGAAAGGTAGCTACTGCTTATACAACAAGTTGTAAGCCAGAAATAAGCAGAGAAGACGAAAAAAGACCTCCTGTATATCTAGCTTTTCACTTTCCACCCGGTTGCTTTCCTTATACACAATCTTGGTAATAAGAAAGGCTTTTTTCTGGATAAATATTACAGAACTCAGGAAAACGTTAATGTGATTTTCTTTACTGTACTACTGAAACAACCTCCAATAACATAGCTGTAAACAAAGTATGTGCCCAAATTCTACATACTATAAAAAATGTGATCAGTACATTACTTTAGGTCATTTAAATGGAGAAGAAGGAAAATTATCATTTGCTTCCCACATCCTATTTCCTTTGTATCACTGTAAAAGCATCTATTCACACAGATGTCTTCCTAAGTCTCCACCTTCATTCTTGAAGCCATTTCTCTTTAAAAACAACATTACAGTAGTAACCACAAACTCTGCCCAACCATTATTTATTATACATATTTAGGATTATATCCCACAGTATTGTGAATCGTTACTGTAGCAAGCTATAACAATTCATTATAAAGCCTGTGCGACAGCCACCACTTTTCTGCTGAAGAAAATCTGCACACAACTCCCCTCAGAGCCCACCAAGACTACTCCTAAATAGGATAGCAGGTCACTGCTATTAAGATGCGACACAAGTACTCCTTCCTCACAGCAGGCTAATTATGCTCTGATAGGATAAGGTTTTATAGCCCAAGTACAGGATTGGAAATCAAGAAATGTGTGTTCCATTCATCAGTTTGCCATAGACTTCCTGTGTAGATCTTGGACCTCACAACTTCTTGTGCATCAGCCTTTCATATCTGAGAAGTGGAGACAATAATGGCAGGAGAGCTGGAAGGCTCAATGCTATAAGATTTGCAAAGGGCTTTCAGATCAACCGATGGAAGGTGCTATTATCAAGTTAAATCTATTTGTAATCTATTTTTACTAACTTTTACATAAGATATTGCTTTAACAGAAATACAGTGAAAATTTAAAATGATGTCCCTGATGTACATATTCTCATTTACATTAAAGTAACTAGCTGAGTTGTACAGTAATGTGATCGTGCTATTGAGCTGGTATACAAGAGAGTTTATCTGCACTTCAGAAATGGCCTTCTTCAGATGGAAAATTAAAATGAGACTACATGCAGTGTGTACATACACAAAATACATAGAGTATATAAGATAGACACAGAGAACATATTATTTATATATACATAAAAATAATATGTTCTCTGTGTCTATCTTATATACTCTGTGTGTGAATATATATATATATACAGAAAGGTTTGGTTTAAAGAAAAATGGAAGTACACTTGATTGTTTTGGAAGGCCAAGATTCTGATAGGTAAATGTCAAACAAATATTCAGGAGTTACAGTACTGTACCTGTAATTAGCATCTGTAAGATGCTTTTTTAATCCACTATCCCATTTTAATGTATTGTGGTTAAAAACAATATTAACAGTTTTGCAGAGAAAACACTGAGATATTTTTTACTTTGAAAAAAAAAAAGCTTCTTTATTCCAATAGTATTTTTCCATAGGATTTTTTTTTTCTTTTAAAATAAAAATTCCATTTTCCTGTCTGAATTCAAAATGATTGACTAGAGCACAATATTAAGTAATAAATAAAACAGTCCTACTGCCTGAAAGACTCCTGAATAAAGAGAAAATTATTTTTGGATTTTCCTTCTGATCAGATATGAAATATTCTGAAACACTACCTCTATAATTTGATAAAAAGCTTGATATCCCCAAATGAAAATAGGACTCAGCACTTTCATTTTTCTGTCTCTAAAGGAACCTCTAGGTAAACTGATTTTAAAAAAATGAAAATCTCAAGCATAAAGGTGGGAGTAATGAAGCAAGTTTAAATATGCGCTGACCTTTGAAATGAACTGCAATCCATGTTGTTTGGCCAAGGAGCTGGCTGTGTTGCTGTCCCATTGATTTCCACAGCACAAAAGATGTGGGTATTGGAGCTGCCCTGCTCTCTGGTGGATGTTGACAGGTATCGCTGAAAATACACCAGCACTAATAGAAACAGCCATATGTTCATTGCTCTGAAATAGTAAAAAGAAATCCATCAAATATAAAAATGTAAGCACTTGTGTGGGAGTTATGTTTACAATAAGAATGTATCCAGAGGCAGGTTTCTCTTTTTTCCCCCTTCCCAATTAAAAAAAATTGCTATCCTTTGTTTACTTGTGAAGTACAAAAAAAAAGTATT
This sequence comes from Emydura macquarii macquarii, assembly GCF_026122565.2. NCBI lineage: Eukaryota > Metazoa > Chordata > Testudines > Chelidae > Emydura > Emydura macquarii. The sequence continues at coordinate 1,712,301 of NW_027133156.1, forward strand.
ATATCAGAAAAAGTATCAGCTCTAAGAGGTTATGAAATATTGTTATGTTGTTTGATAGCATCTGACAGCAACCAATGTCATGTTACATGCTTTTTAGGCAATACGTGCTCCAAAATAAAACTAAGATCTTGCAGCTTTAGCTACAAAATAATTATATCTACCTATGCTTCAATGGATTTTATTTACAAGATCAGAGAAAAAAGGAGCTGTTCACTAGTAATGAATATCAAGTGGTGTTCCTTAAAAAGTTACACACTGGGTAATGCAACATATCAAAATGCAATGTTGCCATTCAACACTTGAACTTCACATTATTTGTGAAATGCTACTAGAAAAATGTAAACATGTGAAAACCCATTTTATGGTTTTCATTTATAATGTATTTATCAATACATCTATAAGTCTTAGCTAAAAAGACAAACTCATGATCCAATCAAATCCTGGCTAGAAAGATGATAAATGTTAGAAATGACAAACCAAGGGGAGCCTCTGTCATCAATGAAATAATACAGATGACCTATTTAGGTAATATTTGTACAGAGCTCTGAAAATTTAAAGTTTTGCAATGTTTACTCTTAAGGACTAGATTCTGGTTTTTAAAGCCATGATTACAGTGAAGCAACCATGTTGCAATGGGAAAATGGACATGAATTCTGGCTGACTTCACCAAAATTCCTTCTGAGAAGAAGACACTAGGCAGCTCTGTCAGTTTTCCAATGAGTGCAGCATGCATTCTCTGTTGTATAGCTCTGGGGGCTCCCTGGAGAAGGACAACAGGATAGGCGACCTTTCAAGTAACCAGTGCAAGCAGGGGTTTTAGCAGAAATAGTGCATTTGACTGGAATTGCATCCAGGACCACAGGGGGCTCAAGAGAAGGAAAGGTCCTTTCTTGTGCATCTGTTTAGGTCTGTGCTCTATCAGGTCCTAAGTATTATTAATCTATTATACAAAATATTTTAAAGGGTTATTTCTTACGGGAGGGCATTCTGCTCATTTCCAGGTTTGAACATTTTTACTGTATCCACCTTTTTGCCTCCCCCACCCTACCCCACCTTCATTCAAAGAGAAGTTCAAAGAGGTCTTTTAAAATAACCATTAGAAATAATTATATAGGCAAGAACAAAGTCAAAAGTGCTGAGAAGGACTCAGGTCAGACAAAGACTTCTGCTACAGATGTCACTAGTACAATAAATGGTAGAAAGGAATGGATAAGTTACAGCTCATCAAGATGGAGAAGAGACTACTTGAGCTCAAACAAGGGAAAGGTACACTCTGGAAAAGTAACTATTTTATACAAAGTTGTTGAGTAAGAATGGGCACACAATAAATATATACACACTAATACTAGAAGCTTAACAGCAGTTGAAGAGGTGTTTAACACAGCAAGCATTTCTTACATAGTAGAAGTTTATGCTACCAGCTACTGGAGCAGGAAAAATATAGAGTGTCCAATGTTGAGAGATTAAGGAGGTAACAAAATCTAGAAGAAATAATTATGGGCAGCTTCAACTACCCACATATAAATTGGTCATATGTGACATTGGGACGAGGATTGGAGAAGCAATTGATAGAAATATCTGAGGAAAAACTAATCAGTAGTAAGATATTAGATGTCAAAACATAAACCCTATTTCACAAAGAAATCCTTCCAAACTCTGAGGAGAAGTACAAGGTTAGTCATTTCCCTCTCTCTGAAAATATCAACAAGGGATGGATGGGGAATTCTCACTCCTGGAGAGTTAATACCTTGAAGGAAGTCCCAAAATAAAGTATCAATAAACACGCTGCAGCAAGCAGAATGAACAAGGTCAGTGCTAATAGGTGAAAGTTTATTTACATAAAAGTAATATGGCAGGATAAGATACCTTCCCAAGCATGAAGCTAAACAAACCAAAACCTGTATAATGCATCTAGGGAAGGGGAGAAATCTTTTCTAAAAATTTGGCCTACTCAAATGTAGGCTCTCCCCTGAGGTGGCTAAAGCCTCCTCCTGGTTCTTGCTACTTGGAGTGGCTTCTCCCCTCTCCTCACATGGGTTGGGTCCTGAGTTCTATCTTGTGATGCCTGGTGTCTCCACCTAAGGTGATTCCTCACTGTGCCTGGGAGACATGGGGAGCTGTCCCTTTGGAAAATGAATATTACTCCCACTGCTGGCAAGGAGTACAAAACGCAGTACACAAGAACCAATAAAATTCATTAACATAAACCCCAGGAAAGGAATGACACATCCAAAAATAGCAATCTAGCAAAAGGGGACTTTATTGGGAGCAGGAAAATAGGATCTGAGGAAGGCAAAGGTTAGGGTTACTAAGTATTAAAACAACAATCAACAGTTGCCTCACATCCTAACACGCACAACTCTTCCAACCCTCAGCTCCCTCCCTGGCAACTTCCCAGGCAGATGGTACACTAAGGGTTGGTACAGACATGAGTGCTGCAGCAGTGTGAACTTTAGCTTCTTAAAATGGGGGAGGGAGAAGAGGGAACACTTATAGTGTCTTCACCTCTGGGTGGGGTGGGGTCTTCTCCCGGCTCACTGGTCCAGAGCCCTGTGGAGGTCTTAGCTAGGTCTCAGTAGCCAGTGCTGTGTCAGATCTCTGACACTCAGTGCTAGGTCTGGAACTGCCTGAGCCACGCACTAGATCCACAGCAATTCAAAGACTCCCTTTGTGTGGAGGGGATTGAGAATTAAGCAAACACTCCTTGAGCTGTTCTGCTTCTCTCATTTCCCAGACTCAAAGCTGAAACTAAAACTGGTCTCTTTGTTTCTGGGTCATGGTGTTCCACCCCACTGAGCAGTGGCACAGAAAATTGCCCTTCCAGATCACCCCATGCAGAAATCTTCTCTCTCTATTGGCCTTAGCAGGAGTTTTTAGTCCATTCTGTCACCACTTCTGACTACAAGAAAGCTGGGAAATGGTGTCAGAGGGCTCTGGTAATCATTACTGTTGTAGTCCCTTGGGTAGTATGCCGTAGAGGTTCAGCCCAGAGTTTCACGGGTCATACTTTAAGAAACAAAACTCCAGGAGGTGAATGAGTGGGCATTTGGAAACAGGTTTTGCAGGAAAGACTGAACTGAGAAGCCCCCATTGAGTTTCTACTGGTTATGCTCTGAAACACCGAGAAAGGTGTGCCAAGTACCTTATGCCAATATTATAGCTGTGTTCAACTTGTATCATTTAAAATGTTCTGTTGGGTTGAAAACCCTGTAGGAAAATCTGAGGGCATCTTCCTATGGGAAATCTGTTAGAAATACCTCTCATTTGATGCAATCTGTTCCATTACAAAGAGAAAACATTTGCTCTGCAACAGTATTTGATTAACCACATTCAGATACTACTGTGATGGAGGACATATAAAACAATTAGAGAGACAGAAAGCAAGAGGAAAAGTCATCCCTGTCAGAGATGTATTCACAGTATCCAGGGAAGGAGATGACGTGACTAAATCTACTAGTCATGAAAATATGGTACATCCCAAACTTTTTCTTCAGTTTGATGGCAAATTTAACACAAGGCTCCCAATAGCACACCAGGAAACACCTCTAGCAAACTGAAGTCAATGGGAGCTGTACTTTGAACAAATAAAATATAATATAATGTTAAATAGTCTGAAAAGACAGATCCTAGGCATCTCAAATTCAGTAATCTAAATTAATTGATGCACTTAGGCTTATTATCTCTCCCTCAGTACCCCATTGTTGAATAGGGACAATAATATTCTCACAGGAGTGTTGTGAAAATAAGTATTTGTGAAGCACTCAGATACTGTGAGCACCACAGAATGATGAGTTACACAGAAAAGCCCAATAATTCTGTCTTCAGAGCAGGGTTTGAATAGTGTGCTATAAATAAGGCATGGAGGCACACACTGAAAAATGAGGCGAAAACAAAATATTGACTATCTGCTCATTAAGTGAGCACCATCCATCCCGTGCACTGAATGACGCAGGGGTCCTATGGAAAATATAGTATGTGGTCATTCAATTACACACAAGGTTGTTTAATTAAGGTTGCACAGGCATTTTCTAAGTTGATTTTGCACCTTGAATAATGTTCTTTTAATGCAGTGTGTGTGTGTGTGTGTGTGTGTGTGTGTGTGTAATTAGTAATATAAGCTATGAATACTAATGTGTCACTTACATTAAATAGGAATTACACATACGCATCAAGAGAAAAGCATGCTTCACTTTATAATAATTTAGGAATATTTGAAGTTACTTAAAGCCAAATTCTGGCCTCAGTTACATCACTGCGAATCTGGGGTAAATCTACAGACAGTTATTATGGATGTACTCACTTGTGTAACAGAGCAACTCTTGGCCCTCTGAGTATATTACTTGCATAATGAGCAAAAGAGAGGAAAAACAAAACTGAAGGCATGTAAGTGGTCAGGACTCTCATCCTTTAATAACAAAACTCACATAAGCTACATTTCTGTACAACTCATCCCTTCTTGGTGATTGCCCCTATTCAACTTCTTCTGTGAATTAAACATGACCTAAAGCAGGATCAGTAACCACTGGCTCTAGTGGCTAATGTTACACCTAGAGACAGATGCTTGATATCTCACTGCTTCAACCTGTCTTATGCTCCTGCTCCTCAAACATGGAAATATTATCCACCCTATTAAGTGAAACAAATATAACTAACTGGTCCACATTAGAAGTCATGTATAAAGAGGGAAATAAAAGGATAGTTTCATCAGGGGAGAAACTGGGTGTGGTTTTTTTAAACTGTACCTATACACAATTTCCTTGGATGCAAAACAATAGCATCTCATTTAGGTACAAAGCAGAGACCTGGCAAATCCTTCATTTTCAACAATACAAATTAGATTTTAAATAAAGGCACTGTCAAATAGTTTAGGATCAGAACACAGGATTTTACACAACCTTTTCTAGTATAAATAGAAGTGTTTTTCATTACCTTTTTTTAATTTCAGTGAAAAAAATAAACACCCCCAACACACACTTAGCACTCAAATGACAAATACTAGTGCACTTCCCAGTAAGTGAAACTGAGGCTTTTCAAACTGACTAAACTGCAAAAAGTAAACTATAAATGGTAACATACAATGCTTATTTTTTAGATAAGATGGTGTTAGTAACAGAAAAGGAAAATATCCTGCTAAAAACATAAATTATTACAGATAATCTCCCTTTAACAAGGTGAATAACATAACTATGACAGATCCAGTTCTTTTAAGTCTGACAAAACTGAAGAAATTTATCCCACAAGATAATATATGCCAAGATAGTACTAGTTTCTTTCAGTTTGTCCTTTAGTCTCCAAACAAAGTCAATTTCTCTCTCATTTTAATTTTGGGATAGGAGTGGGGATCAGGAGCAAACAAGTACCTTCGTGTCTGAGTGTATGTGCATTGCTCCCATAGTGTGCATACACAAAGGAGAAAATTTCTTGGACTGGACTTTAACAGGTCACTTAAAGCTAAGTGGGATTAATGCTAATCACCATGGTGGGTTCTATCATTAAACTTTGTACTTGGACATGTTCTCATTTACTCAGTCTGGACGTGTTTGCATTTTCTGTTCAGGATGAGATAGCATGGCATAGTATATTTTGAATCAACACTGAGTCTTTCCCATGAGATCAGTGGCAGATGAGAATAATGTTTTACGATTATTACTCGTGAGAGTGTTCTGTTTTTGTTATATCAGCCATTTCCCTTTTAGAGACTAAATATGAATTATAAATCCTACAACAAATTAGTAGCTTACTAAAATGATTACATGATGCAGGCTTATCTTTCTGCAGCCTAATTTTGCTAGTTAAACAAAAAATATGCTTTAAAGTCACACACAAGAATGGGTGGCAGCGAATCTAAACTTCTGAACAGTGAGCTAAACTGGTGCAGACACTCAGCAACAGTGCTCAGCGACTACTGCTAAAAGTATTTGCAAATATTAGTTCCAATAAAACCCATGAATTCACTGGCAGTATTCACAATCTCATTTATTCATTTTCCACAAATATCCCCATGCAAGGATTTTCATAGAAAGAGTCTCACAAATATGTGTGCAAAAGTTCTCCACAAGCATTCATGTAACCATCTTGAAATCTTTCATATCCCTCCTTCAGTTAAAACTTCAGTCAGACACTTAAGGAAAAGAAACACTACCATGTGACTTGGGTGACCAATCACACACCATGAATAGCTAAAGAGCTGTTTGAAGCAAAGAGGTTGTGAATCAAAACTACTGAAGTATGTTTGCATAACGCATATGAACAATTTTATGTAAAAAAATTCATAAAATGAAAATGATTGTGTTTTTCAAACATTTAAAATTCCTGAATAGAATGATCTACTAATTTTACTTCTACAGTGATTTTTGAAAAATAATTCTTCTGTTCTAATAGTCATGAACCACCACAATGAAAGGATCACACGAAGATACAGGATTCCCTTAAGTGAAACCCACTACCCTACTGCATGCATGTGCAACATACTGGTAGCATCCTTAAGAAAATAAGAACAGTCATAAAGGGTCAGACTAATGGCCCATCTAGACCAGTATCCTGTTTTCTAACAGTGACCAATGCCAGGTGAGTTTCTTACAAACTTCAGAGCATGGTTTTGCATCCCTGTCCATCCTGGCTAATAGCCATTGATGGACCTATCCTCCATTAACTTATCTAGTTCTTTTTTGAACCCCATTATAGTGTTGGCTTTTACAACACTCTCTGGCAAAGAGTTCCACACGTTAACCCTGCGTTGTGTGAAGATATACTTCCTTTTGTTCGTTTGAAACCTGCTACCTATTGATTTCATTTGGTGACCCTTAGTTCTTGTGTTACGAGAAGGAGTAAATAACACTTCCTTATTTACTTTCTCCACACCAGTCATGATTTTATAGACCTTTATCATATCCTCCCTCCGTTGTCTCTTTTCCAAGCTGAAAAGTCCCAGTCTCCTCATATGGAAGCTGTTCTATACCCCTAATCATTTCTTTGCTCTTTTCTGTACCTTTTCCAATTCCAGTATATCTTTTTTGAGGTGGGGTGACGAGATCTGCACTCAGTATTCAAGAAATGGGCATACCATGGATTTATAAAGAGGCAATATGATATTTTCTGTCTTATTATCCATCCCTTTCCTAATGATTCTCAACATCCTGTTAGCTTGTCTTTCATCCAGAAGAATCCCAAAGCATTTTAGTAATGGATTTGTAAATTCTGCAAAGTAGGTTGTTAATCATTTCACCAAGCATGAAAATGCTACATTTCATCCCAAAGTTGCCTGAAACTGCTTTTCAGCATGCATCAATGCTAAATTGCCTTCTATGCTGAGATGACTGTCTCTGTGGATATGGGGAAAGTGGTGGATGTGATATATCTTGACTTTAGCAAAGCTTTTGATATGGTCTTCCACAGTATTCTTATCAGCAAGTTAAAGAAGCATGGGTTGGAAGAATGGGCTATAAGGTGGATAGAAAGCTGGCTAGATCATCGGGCTCAATGGGTAGTGATAAAGGCTTGATGTCTGGTTGGCAGCCGGTAACAAGTGGAGTGCCCCAGGGGTTGATGCTGGGGCCAGTTTTGTTCAACACCTTGATTAATGATCTGGAGGATGGGGTAGATTGCACCCTCAGCAAGTTTGCAGATGACACTAAACTGGGGGGACTGGTAGATACACTGGAGGTCAGGGATAGGATAGAGTGACCTAGACAAATTAGACGATTGGGCCAAAAGAAATCTGATGAGGTTCAACAAGAACAAGTGAATAATTGGTAGAAGTGTTGCCAGCAGATCGAGGGACGTGATTATTCCCCTCTATTCAGCACTGGTGAGGCCTCATTTGGAGTACTGTGTACAGTTTTGGGCCCCACACTACAGAAAGGATGTGGACACATTTGAGAAAGTCCAGCGGAGGGCAATGAAAATGTTTAGGGGGCTGGGGCACATGACTTATGAGGAGAGGCTGTAGGAACTAGGCTTGTTTAGCCCACAGAAGAGAAGAATGATGGGGGATTTGATAGCAGCCTTTAACTACCTGAAAGGGTGTTCCAGAGAGGATAGAACTAGGAAGTATTCAGTGATAGAAGATGGCAGAACTAGGAGCAATGGTCTCAAGTTGCAGTGGGAGAGGTCTAGGTTGATTACTAGGAAAAAAAATTTCACTAGGAGGGTGGTGAAGCACCAAAATGGTTTACCTAGGGAGGTGGTGGAATCTCCATCCTTAGAGGTTTTTAAGGTACAACTTGACAAAGCCCTGGCTGGATTGATTTAGTTGGGGTTGGTCCTGCTTTGAGCAGGGGTTTGGACTAGATGATCTCCTGAGATCCTTCCCATCCCTAATCTTCTATGATTCTAAATGATTCTAAACAAAAATTTAGGACAGCAAGCAAAAAATACTATGCCTTATAGAAACTGCAGAGGAAATTTTAGGTAGCCAGAATATTACCTACAGTGAAATTTTTTCAGGACAGCAGGACACATCCTACTTGTGGAAAAAAATGTTATGGGATCTTTTATTAACCTAAGAAGACAAAACTTTGGTTTAATATCTCCTCTGACACTTCCTGCAGCACAATGCTTTTTTTTCCCTAAACTTTTTCCATGGGATTTTTTTATTTACTTGTCTTTTCATTGATTTTTTGTCAGCTGTACTCCTGACTCACCCTGAGTCATTGGTTTACTGCATAACCAACAACACTTTCTGTAACACAAGACATTTCCTTGTAGGTTTCCTATCTATGTACTGACCAGGCCCAGTCTTGCTCAAGTTTATGAAATCTGACAAGATCATAGTCAAAGATTATCTATGCTGCAGGCTATTCGTGTTCTCTGCTCAGATTGCTCATAGATATAATGCCATGACTGTAGATACTATACCTTCTTTGCTTTTTTCTTTTATTTGACAGAAGTTTTATGATTTCAGAAACACAGCTGAGACCTGAGTTTATGGCATTATTTCTCCCAGTTAAGAACAAGCACCAAACCATGAAGATGTATTGACAAGCATCATCTAGTTCTATAAAGAAAAGGTATTTAATGTTGGTTTTGTTTTTCATTAAAGTGCAGGAATAACTGAAGTGAACAATACATCACAATGTACATTAAGGTGTCACCAGGCCTTTCTCAAATAGTTATTTAAGGTTTCAAAAAATAGGTCTAATGGTGCTGACCATGTCTCTTTAGGAGGCATATAAAGGTAATCTATAAATCAACACATCACAGTTTCTATATCTTTAAATACAATGTTTTAGTGGCTTTAATAGGTTTTCAGAGGACATCAGAGGCTTTAAATTACAGATGAGTACATAGAGAATTCCAAAATGGGCAGTTTTGTGGAATTTTTTTCAATTTAAAAAAAAAATAAAAGCAGGGAAAGGCAGCATTTTCAGAAAATGTAACACACTAACTTGTATCTGGAGATTAGCCAATTTGTAATGTATTAACTTTATTTTGTAAAAGAGAGTTACCATTTTTATTGGTAGATAGCTAATAATAGAACTTTTATGTAACACTTGTCATTCAGAATTATCTCAAATACACGAGGTATAATCAAAATTATGGAAGTGTCATAATCTGCAAGTTGGAACAGGACGACTGATCAGCTATGTGCAGCACCACTACACAAGTTCTAGTAGGGAAAGTGAAGAATCATTTTATATCTAACAAATTTCAGATGGAATTTAAGGTCAACAGAAAGTAGTCATCCAGACTGGAATTTAGACAAGAATTGGAGTTAATGCACCTACCCTTCAATCAAGATTGTGGGATTTTTAATGACCAAAAATGGTTCCTATACCAGTTATAAATCTCATGCAAAAGGCAGAGCGCCAGATCCTCAGCCTCTGCTACGGTTTCTGCATTGCTGAAGCAGCACATTGGGCCTTAAAAACAGCCCTAAAAAGGCTGAAGAAGATTCCCTCACCATGGCAGTGGTGGGCTCTCCAACTGGCATAATGTTTATTTACACCAGACGAAGGTAAAGTGGGTGGGTAAAGCCAGGTAAGAGTGAAGATGAACAGACAGGGGGCAGTCCCTAAGGGACTATTCTAACCTGCATAACTAAGAGAAACCGTTAGGTAAAAGTGAGTTAAAATAAATCAAATTTAGGCCACTTTAATTCTGAAGATGAGTTAATGAAATTTAATTTAATGTAAATGAATCCATTTTAAACTCACACCTTTAGTTCATTTGGATTAACTTCCTTGAGAGTCCCCATGTACATAAACCCTAAACTAGGCCATTTGAACCTCAGGATCAGTAAAGTAGGATGATGTCTTAAAAATCCTCTCCCAAAGGTGTAGCGAGTATAAACTCAGTAGATCAGAGGATCTGCTCCCATATCTTTAGCAGTATAGTGCATTGTAACATCATGGTGAGGCAATTGTTTAAATACTGTTTCAAAAGAAAGAGAGTTCTGATGAATTACCACCAATGCCACAGCTTTCACCCAACATTTGATGATCTAGTAAATTAAGCACCCTGTAGGCAGAGTTTATCCTACTTGAAATGCATATCAATCCCTTTTCTAGAATTATTGCCATGTTTTCTTAACAGCTTTTAGTGAAATGACTCCCATATAAAGATCCTTAATTTCTAACACTTCACATCAGGGTTGCCATGCAATGGTGCACATGAAATATGGAGGAAGCTCTCACACTCAGGTTTCCCTTATATAACTTCCTCCAGGTAGCAATGAACGACATAGGAAAAATATAGATGGATTTTCCACCCATCACACGTCTTCCCCATGTGCTTTATTGCTATCAGTGACAACTCAGAACAAGCACCTGGGAAGAACCCAAGAATCAGGAAAATCTGTTTACCCTATGGCTGTGCTCCTCCAGCATGTGTTCAGTGAGAGCACACAGAGAAGTCATGGGGAGGAAAGAAGAGGGGAGGAAGTTGTAAGACAAACTACAACTACTGATTACAAAAAACAAACAAATATGACATATGGTTAAGTATGTGGCATAGGGAGATGGAGGGGGTCATACAGGTTACACAAGAATAGGTTGATGGAGGAGCTGGAAAGAAAATTCACTAGAGGCCCAAGTTAAGTAAGCACACAACCCCCCCTTTCTGGGTTTTACAGTGTATTTATAAAGTTCACCGAAGTTCAACCGAAACACCACTAACAAGAAAAGGGTCAGGCCACCTTCATGTAGTTTAGCAATCTGTGAACTTCAAAACAATATAAACAGTGCAGCCCTCATGCTTCAAGAACACCTTTTCTTTTAACCCACAAGCTCCCATTTCTCCCTCTACCAACAATGAACCACCCCAGCCCCATTTTAAAGCTTTAAGTCCAACTAGGTCCAGCTGCAGAAGATTGCCTCAGCTCAGGAAGACACACCAAGCTGGCCCTCTGAACATCCCTGTTGAGTTTTAACCTCCTCTTTCCACAGCCACAGCCACCCACAAGAAAACTTCCATCTGGCTCAATAAATGACACTTCTGAAAAGGCTGGGGTATACAGAGCAGTAAGACCCACCCAGAGAACACCAAATGATTGGTACACTTAGACACAAAGTGTTTTCAGGGGCCATGTTATGGTAAAGTCTATAGAATTTAATAGAAAATAACCTTTCTATACGTTTCAGACCCGTTCTGTAGAATGGAACAGATAATGATATCTATAGTGAATGAGAGATTCAATTTTATAGAATTTTTAAGTAATCTTTATGCAACTCCATTTAATTTCTATAGAATTACACTGTTTTCATCCATGTTAAATTCTGTCGAAGTTTCCCTCCTCTTCCTCTACTTAGATAGATCCTGACATGGGTCCAGCAGTCATTCCAGCAGTACCCGGTGTTCTGGAGCCCACATCACTTCACTCTGCAGCCCCCAGAAAGTAGAGAGTCAGTAGCAGCAGTCTCCACACACACAGGTTTCTGCACCTATGTATTCAGCAGATCTGGATCTGTGTGCTGTTCTCGTGGAAGATTGACCGTTCAAGGGTGTAGTGATATTTGAGTAGAGGGTTAGCTAATGAGCAGGGATTGACAGTAGCCAAGGGCTAAATCAGTGGGAGCTGGATTAGGCACTGAATGAATGAGTGAGATGTGGCATAGGAACTGTTTCTCTACTACTTTTAAGCTCCTATGGGTATATCTGCTCTGCAATTAAAAATCCGCCGCTAGCCTGTACCGGCTGACTCAGACTTGCAGGATTCAGGCTAAGGGGGTGTTTAACTGCAGTGTAGACCGTCGGGCTCAGGCTGGAGCCCAGGCTCTAGGACTCTACAAGGTAGGAGGGTCCCAGAACTCAGACTGCAGCCTGAGCCCAGCAAGCCCGAGTCAGCTGGCACAGGCCAGGTGCAGATGTCTAATTGCAGTATACACATACACGATGACAACACATCTTCCATATAGGTGAAGTGCCTGAGACGGCCCTAGCAATAAGTGCCCCCCACACTCCCTTCCAGTGGAGAATTTGATAGCTTAGAGGAGGAATTTGCAAAAGTGAATGGTTTGCCAAATCCTCGGTCCAATAGGATGTTACATCAGCCTTGAGGCCTCACCTCACCTAAGATACAGTTTATAGGATTCTCTTACATGAACTTTTTGAACTCCATTTAATTTCTTGAGTAAAAAGGGAAATAAAAATCTCTACAACAAACCATAGCATGCCAGAAGGACTCTGCAAGACCCACAGAGGTTTTTGCTTTATTGTAGCAATCAGAGCAATATCAACCTTATCATATGAAATAATGAATAATGTTCTGCATTGTCATAAAGGACACCCAGGTTTGATTCTTGCCAGGGAGCCAATAAGAGCTGGAAGTGCTCCAGAGTCACCTTCAGTCAACCCCATACATCATTCAGCAGTGATTTCTACAGCCCATTGAAGAGTGGAACTGATGGGCTTTGAGGTAGCTATGTCCAACCCGCTGCTGAAAAGATGATTGCTGTAACAGGAGGTCTTGAGGGTGGAAGGTTTAAAGGGAGGAATAAGTGGTCCCTGGGATATGACTAATTCCCTTTGGGAAAAGTAAAATTAAATGCTCACTTGGGCAAAGGAAATTTTTTATAGCACATAAATACAGTGTATGTATAAATTATCTTGACAAGAACATATAGTCAGCAAATAGGTTATTTAGAATGTAACTGTTGAGAATTACATTGATTATATTCATAAATATGCCTTTAAAATGTCTACCTGTCAAGTAGTTTAGGCCCAGCCTCTGACCTGTCTTAAAGTTATTATACTCTAAATGAGGAATGTCTTTCAGATTCAATAGCTATTTTTTTAACCCATCCATACTCAGTCTATTGATTTTTGCATATAAATGCAGATATACACATACTTCAAAGACCCTGTGAGAAATAGTTAGTAATAAAGCTGCTGGTACATAAATAATAAAAATAATATTCAGCTTATTTAATAACACTTAGTATGTATATAGGGCTTTATGTCTTCACAGAGTTGTGCAGACATGAATTTGATATGTCACAGCATAACTAACAGATGTGCATCACTAAAATGGTATACAAGTCTAGACACAGGTACAAAACCAAGTGTCAGACTGGGCAATTATGTAAAATAAGAACAGGTATTTGTTCCATGGAATAACAATGAGAACAAATCCATTTTAACACCGAAAAGAAAAATATAATTGACCTCATCACCTAGCTTTATTTGGCTCAATTAAGTGAAAAGATGAGAAAAAATGTTTAGGAATGTAAATATATTCCAGCCTACTGAATAATTACATTTAGTAAGCTGGGCAGAGGGGTCAACTTTTTTCCCCAATGAGGCAGAAAGTTACTATATAAAAACCAAGTTGCCACATAATACCAAGGTAAGATCAGATGGTGCTTCCTGCACCCTAGAATCACATTGCTATTTTTCTTTCTTCACCACAAGGATTCTAGCCCAGATCCTCAAAGGTATTTAGGCACCCTACCTCCCATACTTTTGAGGATCTAAGCCACCTTACCTGGAATTAGGGTGACCAGATGTCCCGGTTTTATAGGGACAGTCCCAATATTCAGGGCTTTTTCTTATATAGGCACCTATTACCTCCCATCCTCTGTTCCAATTTTTCACACTTGTTATCTGGTCACCCTACCCAGAATCAGTGCCATGAAGGGTGAGGCTGACACCACGGATTTAAGTACAGTTACAGGCTAGACCGCACAGGAATTTATAAAAGCAGTACAATCCAGTTGGTCTAATTTTGCCTTGAAAAACCATTTTGCAATTACACTGCAGCCTCAACACAGGAACATTATGGTGATGTTCTTTTGGTATATCGTTATTTCACTGTCAATGTACCTGTGCCATTGGGCAGTACAGAAGGCACAATTTGTTTCATGTACCAGATACGTAAGACATCACTGCAGCTGTTATCTGGGATGATTGCCATGAAATAAAATCAATCCAAAGCATTGCAGTAACTTTAAACAATAAATTAATGGCACACAATTGGCAAACCTCTGTTTAAATGGCCTGTTTCAAATAGTCATCAGGTATGAACTGGTGTTCGCTAACCAGCTTAATAGTTTGCATCTTCATCTTCACTCTGCTGCTTCTCTGCTTTATTACAGCTACTAAAGGCATTAGCTTTTACATTAATGTCATTTAAAAATATTTTTCTGTTTTCGTTACACTCTGATAATCTGGAATAGGTCTTAATTGTCACTTTCTGTGTCTACTATGGTTTGCCATTTAAGAGGATTCTACTGCATGAAGAAGAGAAAACCAATTCCTATGATTAACATCACCAGTCCAGAATGCTGTCATGTTTACATGTCCTTATTTACAGAACTATGCTTGGATCGGTCAAAATGCTAACATATACAATTAAGAGTTTTTATTTACAGCATAGAGGAATGATGCTTTTATATTAACCCTGTGTCCAAATTACTGATATTAAACAAGTTAACTGTAGAGAACAGTAGATATAAATGTGAGTTCAATAGGAATAGATAGGATAGAGCTTCCTTTGGGTTGGTCTAAAACAATGCTGTGAAACATTCCTAGCTTTCATTTTCCACTTAGTCATTCAATAGGAGAATCTATATAACATTTAATGCTCCCTGTATTTGGAGGCCATTTGAAGGTTTGTTCAGCCCCCCAACATCTGCTAGATTAATTTCAGGATTGCTTTCATTTACATTCTACTTCCAATAGCTTTCTATTGGCCATGGACAGCAGAAAATAACCAGAGAGTGCCTGTCCCTTCCCTTAACTCCCAGCCCCAATATATCCTACACCAGGAGCTGGGAGCTGCGTTGGCTTTGGCCCACTCTAACAGCTCTCTGCAGGTTCTACACAAGGGCATTCTGGAGGCATTTCTGTCCCCTTTTCAGCACTTTCACATTGCCCAGTGATGTAATAGGGCCACATTATTCCTGGGAATTGCCCTTTCTCCCAGAGTTTGTTAAATTTTCAGTAATATCTATATTTTTTAAAGGCATTGGTCATTTCAACTGGGTACAAAACTGTCACTTCATCAATAAAAACTTGAATTTTTATCCGCAGAACCCAAAAATTTGATTACCTATTGTAGGATTTTCTATAGTTGCAATCACAAAGTCAGAATATCAAAATATATACAAAAATACATCTCACCACAGTTCATGTATAAGCACTTATTGTCATTCATCATCATTTCTGTATACACTGAAGTGTAAAATAACTTAACAAAGTGCCTGGAATGTATGTTATCACATAACCAGTGATCTGAACAAAGACTGAGATAAAAATGTGGGCTTATCAGGTTTAATAAAATTTGGATTCAGATTGTATTATTTAAATAAAGGTTCTATATGGTCAATTTAGATCATTTCCAGACATATGAAATTATTTTCTCTCTCTCTCTCTCTCTCTATTTTTTTTTCATCTTGAAAACCAAGTAAATGTCACACATATTTGAGATGCATTTTGACACAGAATGGATCAGCCATTTTGAACTGGATCCATCAAAATGCTGAGAAGCATCACAGAACTCTTCAGTGGGAATTGTGGCCTCTCAGAAGCATGCTAGATCACGCCAATATCTCTGCTTCACAACTAGCAGTTTACGCATAGCCAAAATAAGCAGCAGAGAACTCTTCCAGCCACTCCATTGTCCTTTATTCTAAGTCTAATGGTTTTGTCTTCCTTTTTCTGTCTCTTCTAGAACTTATTAAACATGTTCTTTCAAAACTTTATTTCTACAGACCAGCACTAGAAGAGAATGAGACACACACTTTGCCATTGGGTTTTGCAGGTATTTACTGAAAGCCAAGGAGTGGTGAGACTCAGGAATCTTGTGTTCCATTCCAGGCTTTGAAAGGGATTGTTGTCTAGAGGGTACATATCTTTCTGCCCTGACTCCGCCAAACTTTTCCTGTCCCGTTCTCTTCCCTATCCCTGGCTCCTTCTCTCAGTCCCATTCTCATTGCCTATTCAATCCAAGACTCCATTCATACATAACAAGGCCAGAAGGGACCATTATGCCCATTATGACTATTTAGTCTGACCTCCCTATGACATAGGCCATAGAACTTCTCCAAAATAATTACTAGACCACATCTTTTAGAAAAAACATCCAACCTTGATTTTAAGATTGTCACTGATGGAGAATCCACAATGATAACCCGTGGTATATTGTTCCAATGGTTAATTTTTTTCCCTGTTAAAAATTTACATCTTATTTCCAATCTGAATTCGTCTAGCTTTAACTTCCAGCCATTGGATTGTGTGTTATACCTTCTCTGCTATATTTAAGAGCCAATTATTAAATATTTGTTCCCCGTGTGAGCACTTTTAGACTATAATCAAGTCATTCCTTAATCTTCTCTTTGTTAAGCTAAATAGACTGAGCTCCTTGAGTCTATCACTATACAGCAGGTTTTTTAATCCTTTAATCATTCTCATGGCTCTTTTCTAAACCTTCTGCAATTTATCAACATCGTTCTTGAGCTGTAGACAGCAGACCTAGACACAGTATTCCAGCAGTGGTTGCAAAATACAAAGGTAAAAGAACCTCTTTCACCAACTCAAGATTCCTCACTTTATGCACCTAAGGATTGCGTTAGCCCTTTTGACCACGGTATCACACTGGAAGCTCATGTTCAACTGATTATCTACCACAATATCCAAATCTTTTCAGAGTCACTGCTTCCCAGAAATGGAGTACCCCATCCTGTAAGGATGGCCTACATTCTTTGTTCCTAGATGTACACATTTATACTTAGCCATATGAAAACATATATTGTTTGCTTGCACCCAACTTATCAAGCGATCCATACTGCTCTGTTTCAGTCATCTGTCCTCTTCATTATTTATGACGCCTCAAACTTTCGTGTCATCTGCACAATGATTTTTTGTTTTCTTCCAGATCATAAATAAAAATGTTAAATAGCATAGGGCCAAGAATTGATCTTAGTGAGACCCCACTAGAAACACACCATTCAATGATGATTTCTCATTTACAATTAAATTCTGAGATTGATCTGCTAGCCAGTTTGTAATCCATTTAATGTGTGCCATGTTAATTTTATATCGTCCTAGCTTTTTAATAAAAATATCATGCTGTAACAAGTCAAGGGTCTTAGAAGTCCAAGTACATTACATCAACACTATTACCTTTATCAATCAAATTTGTAATTTCATCAAAATAAGATATCAAGTTAGTTTGACAGGATCTATTTTCCATAAACTTGTGCTGATTGGCATTTATTACAGTGATCTGCTTTAATTCTTTATTATCTAGTCCCATATTAGATGCTCCATTATTTTACCTGGGATCAGTGTCAGGATGACAGGCCTATAACAACACAGGTCATCCCATTAACCTTTTTTAAAAATCGGCTCAACATTGGACTTCTTCCAGTCTTCTGGAACTTCCCCAGTGATCTAAGACTTATTGGAAAATAAAAACTTTAATTGTCCAGTGATATCCTCAGCCAGGTCTTTTAAAACTCTTAGATGCAAGGTATGTGGACCTGCTAATTTAAAAATATCTAACTTTAATAGTTGTTGTTTATCATCCTCCTGAGATACTAGTGGATAGAAAGAGTGTTATGATATAATGAGACTACATCATCTATTTTTTTCTCCCAATACAGAACAGACATACTTGTTGAACACATCTGTCTTTTCTGCATTATCATTGATAATTCTACCATTTCCATCTAGTAATGAATCAATACCATTATTAGGATTGTTTTTGTTCCTAATATATTTTTAAAACTCCTTATTGTCATTAACAATGCTGATCACAGATTTCTCCTTGGTTCCTTTTGCTTCCATTATCAATTTTCTACAGTTCCTAACTTCTGTTTTATATTCATTACTATTAGCTTCTTCTTTCTCCCATTTTTTAGCTGCTTTCACTTCCCCTCAAAACTTGGTTGGATTTTTAACCAATATGGCCTTCTTCTTCAATTATGGGTTTTGGATCATCTAGAAAAGCGTTCTTAATTATTCCCAACTATCGATCATATTTTTCAGATTAAATTCTTTCTCCTAACTGATCTGTCTCATAACTGTTTTCAGCTTAGTGAACCTGGCCTTTTTAAAGCACCAAGAATATACACTTATCTCAGATGTGGACTTTATTCTGTTTGCATATCACTTGTACCTAAGCTACTATTAATTTTTAGTTCTGTGATCAGATCCTCTTTATTTGTTAGGACAAGGTCTAATACAGAATTCCCCTATGTGGGATGCAACCTTTGGTATATCAGGAAATTGTTGTTTATCATATTTAGAAATGCCAAGGATGTTTCATACTGGCAGCATGAGACCTCCAGCATATGTCACGCAAATTGAAATCCCCCAGGATCACACAGGTTTTTTCTCCATACACGTTAGGGGTAGGAGTATAAAGAAGTGGTCATCCTGTTCCCTAGTGTTCTGTATCAGACACCAACTAATATCTCATCTTATGCTTTACCTGTTAGGACATTGATCTATAATCATTCTAGATCATTTTCTTCCAATTTATCAGTGACTCGGAAACAGGTAATGCCATTTTTTTCATAGAGTACCACTCCCCTCCCCTTTTGCCCACTCGATCCTTCCTGAATATGTTATAACCATTGATTTTAACATTTCGACTGTGTGAATCATCCCACCAGGTTTCAGTAATACCAGATAGATCAAATATGTGCTCCTAAATGAAGAATTCAAATTCCTCTTGTTTGTTACCCAGGCTTCTAGCATTGGTTGTATAGGCAATTCAGAATTTCTTCTCTTCGTGTCCTTTGATTCCTTGTTTAATTTTGTTCTTAACATCTCAATTTTGTACTAAATGCTCTTCCTTTTTATTTTTTAAACTCTTCTTTTTTGTTCTTAGTTTAAAATCCTCCTAACTACTCTAGCCAGCATGTGCCTGAGAAAATTGCTTCCCTTTCTACTGAGGACCAATGTTCCACAAAACCAAAACCCTCCACCCTGGACCACTTACTTAGCCAGCAGTTCACTTCATAATCTTCTGCTTTCTCTCTTCCTTTGCTCATGGTACAGAAAGGATCTCAGAAAAAATTGCTTAGACATTGCTTCAGCAGTTTTTCCATGCTCCCTGAAGTCATCTACTATCTGCATGACATCCCACTACATAGCATCATTAGTGCCAATGTGAACCTTCACCTTTGCCGTTAACTTCAAAAGCCTATCCAGTCTAAGAGTGATGCCTCATGTCTTGGCGCTGGAAGGCAGCACACTGTCCTGTTGTCCACCTGACCCTTGCAGAAAGGTCTTTCATTTCTTCTGAATATTAAATCTCCCTCAAGTATTGTTTGTCTTCCTTGGATGGTGGAGAATTCTTTATAGACAAGTTTGTTTTGATAACAGGTTGGGCCAAGCTACCATCCACAGATGCTTCCTGTACATCTCTCTGTTCCCTTGGACCAACTGGATCTTCCACAGGGGTATCTTCCACAGTTTCCATGTTGAGGACCGGGAAGCTTCCAAACAATACTAGTTGCATAGAGTTCCCTCAGCCCACAGACCTCTTCTCTCTGCTGACCACAGCCTGCCCATTCTCATCTATTTCCTGACACATAGAATGCTGTCGTGACCTCTTGCTGGTGATTGGTGATTATGAGCTGCCAGGCCTCCTGTCTGACTTCCTCTCATTCCAGTTCCTCAGTGGCCAGTTCCTTTCTTCCTTGAACCCGGAGTCCTGAACCTGGCTGTCTAGAAAATCCTCATCTTCTCTGATTTTCAGTAACATCTCTATTTGTGCCTTCAGTCCTAGAATCTTCTCCTCTGGGCACAGTCACCAACTTGCAATTCCTGCAAAGGAAGTCCCTTCTAGCTTCAAGCAGGGAAGAGAACATGGCACATCCATTGCATGTCACCACCATGTTCCATCATTGGCCATCTTGAAATTGCATGTAAAGCTGAACCTGGAAGGAAAGCTTCTCACTCCCTCTCCAAACATCCTCTGAAACTCCCCTTTAAGCTGCCTCTGTTTGCAGCTCTCAAGTTCACCTAGCAAGTGACTTTCTATACCAAGTCTCCTTGCTTAGCTCAGCTCAGCTCCACCCCTCACCATCACGGAGCAGTTAGCCACTGGGGTTAGAGACAAGGCACCAGTAAACAGACTTACTCAGTCTTCTCAGCCTAGTCACAATCTCCTTGCCCAGCCAGTCCTGATTTCCCCCTTTAGGCTCCTCATCCAGTCTGTCTCGGACAATCTCAGACTTCCATACAATTCCTTCCCTCACTTTTTATACATAGTCTCATTGTCCAGCCGTCCCAGTTCTCCACTGACATTCCAGCCCTTGTCAGAAATGTCTTTCTTTCCCCCACTCCCACTTTGGTTCTTCCCCCATTGGTTTCTAATCCCATTTTCCTTGTCCAGATAGTCCAAGTTTTCCCCCAGCTCCTTATCTGATCTCTGAATTCACCACCCACCAGTGAGTTGGATCGTAGTTCCCCACATTTCCCTCACTATCCACAGCCTCCATGCCCAACCTATCCCAGTTTGCCCTCTCCCTCTCTTTACCCAGACAATCCCAGTCCTCTCCTCCAACTTCCACTCTATTTCTCTACCCACATCCAGTCCCAGTCTCAGAATCACCTCCTCAATTTCATTGAGGGTAATTAACCATTGGAACAAATTTAACAAGGATTGTGGTGCAGTCTGCATCACTGGTAATTTTTAAATCAAGATTCCATGTTTCTCTAAAAGACTTGCTCTAGGGTTTGGGGAAGGAAGTTCTATGGGCTGTGTTATACAAAAGGTCAGACAAGATAATCACAAAAGTCCTTCTGGCCTTGGAATCTATTAATCTTGGAGAGGAGAGCCATATAGAGTCTATCCCTGCCTTAAGGGAGTTTGTTCAAGCAGTGGAGTCCCAGCCCAGAGAACAGAACACTTTAAAAATTTGGAAAGAAACAGGGTCTCTTCTTAA
Organism: Emydura macquarii macquarii; assembly: GCF_026122565.2. Lineage (NCBI taxonomy): Eukaryota > Metazoa > Chordata > Testudines > Chelidae > Emydura > Emydura macquarii. The sequence goes on from NW_027133156.1 coordinate 1,733,639, forward strand.
AAGAATTTGCAATCTCATAGATTATATTGACAGATACATTATAAAGATTCAGCAATTGAGTCCTCAACAATAACAAACAATGAGAAGTCAATCTGGAAGTCTAGTGAAAATGGGCTTTCAGGGAGAATTTGAAGGATGAGACTGATTTTATATATAACTGGTTAGACTGTAAACAATTTTTGACAAGAACCTTGTCCTTCTACATAGCTGCATAATATTTGATAACTTTAGTAGGAAACATTAGCATACATTAGTCATAGTTTTTATTTTTAATATTATTGGAGTTACCTTACTTGGCCTGGCTTCACGCTAGCCACTGCCCCCATTTCCTTTCAATCTGGTTGGATCTCCAGCCCTTGCCAGGAAAGGCTCACTGCTGTAGCCAAGTCTCTTTCCTGGCAAATGATATTCTTCAAACATAAAACTTATGTAAAACATCAAACAAGAGCAGTTCCCCCCACCCTGGGCTACAGCTCCCAGAGACTTTTTCCCATTGCTATCTCGGTGCTGAAAGAAGTATAAATCTTTCCCATCAATCCCACCACAGGAGCTCACTTCCCTCATACAGCTCCTTTGACTCAATTCTCTCAGGCCTTTATAAAACACCCAAACTCATGCTAGCTGAATCTGATAAAGGACCAACCACAGGCACACTGGCCCTTTAAGGGACCGATCACACATTAAGTCTTTGGTTTGGAAAGTATTTATTGGTAATTCAAGCCAAAAGCTGGCAAATTAAATGTAATCTTCCTTTAGAAGATTTATTGTGTAGGCCTTAAAGAGACATTATAATTTTTTTTTTAAGTGTGATGACTACAACTATCACTCTTAGCATTGGACATTTACTCACAGGGAAAATTGTGTGTTTTCTTGTTTCTTTCACTGGTGGCCCACACTGATTAGTACACCTCTTTGGGCCTGATCACAAAATCTTTACTAGGCAAATTCCTAGTTGTTTATTACAACTTCAGTATGATACACCCTCATTTTGTGGTTATCTAAGTTAGTCTCCACAGCTTTGGTTCTGCACTGGCTCCAAAACCAGATCCAAACCCAGAAGAATTATCTTTCTTGGACCATTTATGAATTATATCTGCTTAACAGTCAGGCAAATTTAACAATCCATCTATCACTCTATGCCCTCTCCTATAAGCTGTGAGTGATACTGAATCCAAAGTGTCAAATCCACTGGATCCTTCAAATCTCTCTTGAAATCCCACCTCTTTCATTTGACCTTCCAACAATGTCTCCCTTCCAACATTGCATGCTGCTTTGATCTCCACCTTTCATCCTTTATACTGTTTTTGTGAATTTGTATGTGAATGATGTATATTTTATTTGTGTGCGTGCATATACACACATACAAACACTTTTTCACAACATGATTTGCTGCAAAGAAATGGTAACTTTCTTCTTCGAAATGCCATGTCTAGGTCTAATAAAAGAAGTGAATTAAGGATGAACAAAATGGCAATTCAGTAAGCCTGGTGAGTTTATTGACTTTTGTCATGTAGCGATATCTGCTAAGAAAAGATACAGTAGGAAAGCTAGTGACAGAAATGCCATGTACAGTGGACTCTACCTTATTTTACTTACTGATGTAAAAATGAACATTATTGATCAATTTTTTTTAAAAAAGACAATTTTCCACACTAGATTAGAATCTGAAAATGCTATTAATCTCCCAGCAATGGAAACAGAGTCATGTTGCCTTTGATGAGGCAGCTGAAATGAAGGTTATGTGCCAATCAACTCACAGAAATTAGTTCATTGTGCCAGTTGCAGCAACAAGCAAATATCGTTTTGAACATCCTGTGACTGGATTTGATGTTTCTGGAAACTATAAAATGCCAATGGGTGAATACATATCTTTGTCAAATTCTTAAATCAGCCTCCTTTTTTTATTTTGACTTTGACTGTCAATTTTTTTTTTTTATTTTTTTTTTTGGTGGGAGCAGAGGAAAGAGAGAAAAAAGAGATGTGAGATATAAAAACAACTACTTCCACACTGTATATCGGGATATCTTTTCTCTAATAAAAGAAGGAACCCCAAGTATTAGTCCTATAAGAAGTGAGAGCTTTGTATCAACTGTGACAAACAAAGACCCAGATAACACTGATGCAGGCAAAAAATTGGAATGCAGCAAGGGAGAAAGTCCAATGGGTATTATACACACACCCCATTCAAGGCAGACCTTAGCACTTTTTTGAGAGAATCTATGAAATAATAACAGATATTATAACAGTCCATTTTATAGGGGCTAAAATTAGACATCTAAAAATTGGCATGATTTTCAAAGTTGCTTAGTTCATTGTTTCTGAAAGTCAGGCTACTTAGGTAGGTGTCCCACTTCACCCAAATTGGAAAATGCTAGTCCATGATCACACAACTATGCACACGGCTGACCTAAACACTTTGGAGACAGTTAATTAGAGGATTCTTTGGGATAAATCTCAAACTTAACTGACTCACAAAATATTGGATGAACTCTTAGGTTCCCCCTCCAGCTCCAGCTTTATTGATGGATCCTAGCCACTTCTTCAACTCAGTGATTAGTGTAACTCAAGTTAGGAGAGGAGCTTAACAATTTAATACACTACACATTTCTGGCACTACACACAAATGTTATTAAATGAATCTACTCTTAGATCAAGATACTATAAAGTAGGTCTAACTGTCGCCTATTGACATCTTATTGAAGTGAAACAAGAAAGTTGAAATGATTCATTTAGACTTTTTCTCATTGAAAATTGTCAAAACCAGTACATTCCCATGAAACATTTCAATATTGATGAATCTGCATTTTTTTACATGAAAATGTTCTGTGGAAAATTTTTCAACCAACTCTAGTCATTCCTTGAAGGCACACCACTATGTTGGGGAAGCTTATGCAGAACTTGTGGGGAGCATAACTACTATGTCATTCTTTGAATGAATGCAGCAAACACTCCTGTCTCAGTTGGGTCGGGGCCATGGGAATATGCACTAAAGCCTACCGTATTTGACGTACTGATTTTAAAATGAGCTAGTAGCACCAGTAGCATGGAGCAATCTTTGCATTCAGTAGAGCACAGAGGCTGCAATTAGGGCCAAACCAACTAGAGGGATGAAAAAAGTTCCTTTTTTCTTTGAGAACCTGCATATAGGCTGAACATAGGCTTATCTGCTGTAGGTAACTTCTTCACATTAGTATACTTTTCTTTAAATCACAGTTCTTTTCCTTTGCATTGACACAGAATTCCATGTCTTCAAGAAAGAAATGCTAGGAGATCCTCTGGCTCGGACAATCTGACTATTCTGCTCTCTTCACTCTATGTTCAGCCATCAGTAGGTAACATTAAAAAAAAGCCAAACAGGTAAAAGCCATGTGTGAAGAGGCCTGTTCCTTTATTCCTTATCCTTGCCCTTTAAAAGCCCAGTCTCATGGCTTACCAGCTCTCTGCCAGCCAATCCTTGACCCTATATAGTAGTCTCTCCAAGACCTGACAGCATGGGCCTCCAGAAGTCTGATCTCCCTCCCTATCTCTGTTGTCCAGCAGTCTTACCTCCATTCCCTCTGGTGGGCCTCTGGGTGTGCTACTTGAGCAGCTCCTTGTCAAACTACTGCTGAGGAACCTCCTGAAGATAGTCCCTAGCCAGCCATCTCCCTTAGCCTGAGCTGCAGCTTTGTATCCCAGCCATTAGCCTCTTTGTTGATGCTGCTGTGTGGTGTTTCTACATCCCATCACACCATCTTAAAAAAGCCCACATCTTTTTGGAGATGGGACTTCTGAAACAAGTTTACATCACCCACTTCTGAAAGTCACCACCAAATTCAATGTTTTCTCTTTAACAAGGAAACTTTCCTGCTCCTTTCTATTTAATTTCCCTATGTAAGTGAACTGATTCAGCCCTACAGTAGTTTTTTTAGTTAATATATTCCACTAATGTTAATTCTCTTATTTCAGATGTCTAATTATGTGGTTAAAAATTGAGAAAGAAGAGAATTCTGGACTGCTGACACACAAATAATACTGAAGACTGCTTTCACAGAACTAATAGTGTTCTATAGCTACTCAAATAAAACTGATAAACCTTCAGCTTGAATCTCACAATACTGTCTTACACACTGTTTTCCGGTGAATGTACTGTATAAAGAATTTAAAACAGAAGCATATCTTAGAGGCAAAGAGGAAGATAATCACAGTCGTACACTACCTTTCGAGAGGATCTCATTATTTTGTGATTTAATCTCTGCCTGCAATTTGTTTGTGTGCGTGCTATAATCACATTTAACCTTGAGGAAATCCTGCATCTAGTACATGTTTTCAGCAGGAAGTCCTTATACTGTTAAATGTGAGGACTATGGCTGACTTTATACTTGCTGTGATGGCAACAATGCCTCATACAATTACTTGTTTGCTTTTAGCTGAGTGTTTGTGAAGGATTTCTGATACAAGATATCAGTTGTTACCTTGTTGTTGATATTCTTTATCTTTATGTCAGTGCAGGTCATCAAGAGGCCAAATCATATAGAAAATATCTGTGATCATGAATAAAGAGTTTGAAAATAACATTTATTTCTCATTCATTGTTTCATCTGCAATGTTGCCTTTCACATACTGACCTCCACTGCATAAAGACACCTGATGAGAATGTAAGTATAGCAACAACCAGGTTTCTCAATAATTCCTGCTTGTCAGTCATTACTTCAGCATTAACAACATTCCAGGACAATTCAAGGTCAACTGTAACATGCTCAGGGACACAGCCCTTGTTATCAGCAGTAGTGGGCAAACCCAATGAAAGCTTCAGCCAGCTTCCAGCTGAGTAGTTGGTACTGGCTCAGCTATGTGCCCATGACTAAGGAAAGCAAAGCCACTGAGAATATTTTGGCATTATAACCTGGCAATCAAAGTGACTCTGAATATCACTGTGGTAGTATTTTTCCTCTTTCATATGTACATAATCGGCTTTGTGTGTTTGGACTGTGTTTTGGATCAGAGAGTCCAGACAAGTCCCTCAGCATGGCTCTCCCTTTAAACCCTTCTTTCTCACCTGACCTTGATAGTGTTACACAGGGATGTTTACACGAGGATAAACTATCCTTTATCCATTTCTTTATCCTTGTATCCATTTAATGAAATCCATTTATTAAAAGATACAAAACTGCACAAGGCATATCACCAATTTTATGCTGTACTGCCTTGCAAACTTATTTAGTACAGCTGTGAAATTGAGAGAATATTAAACCAAAAATAGATTAAATAATGGTAATATGCCATTTTTTTTTCTTGAACAGAAATTTTTGTGGCCAACATAAGAAAAATCCAACTTCATATTTTATTTACAGTATGCCTCTCACCCAGTGAGGTAAAGGAGAAGATGAATTTTCTCCAGTCTCTCAAGGACAGTGTTTGTTGTTTTTTGTTTGTTTTTGTTAGGATGTTTTTTTGTTTTTTTTAAAGATCCTCCATTCGGTGTTCACTGACATAGAGCGCTTGTCAGAAAACAAAGACTGCCCTTATGCACCAATAGTTTCAGCTCTTATGGTACTGAAATTGTTTTCCCTCATCTTGCCATGTCAAGATCCATATTGTGAATCTTGTCCCATTGCAAAAGCATTCCTTGACATCAGCGAAAGAGAATGTGATGGCAGCAGTTCTTAGGGCCTCAGAAGTGGCAGCTTCAATAGCATCAATCTCATGAGAGCAGTGGACCATGCTAAGGCAATTCTCTCAATCACACCAACCCACTGTTCTTCATACAAACTGTTGGATGCAGACTCTGTTGCTAAATGCCCTGGGAAGTGCTGATGGAGTACACTAAAACTTGTACAGTGAAAAAGTTTTCTGTTGCTTTCTAGTTGAAGTATTGTCTGTGACAAATTTCTTCATAAGGGGGCATCAACTATTCATTCACAGCACTTGAGAATATTAAACACTACTTTCCTGAATCACCAAATTTTGCAGTGATGATTTACCTGATGAGTTCATATTCATTAAAGAGTTATCGCTCCTGGTCAAGCTGAGGTTTCGGGTTTAGAATTATGATGAGCCTTAATCAATAGTTTGGACTCTAATCAAGGGGTTTTAAGATAAGTCTTGTCATTGTAATAATTCATTCTCCAATTAACAGTCAGATCCACTCACATCTCCCAGTCTCTTCAATGCATATTCAAATAGGACATTTTGACAGGGGAGCACTCAAATGTCAATTTGCCTTAATAATCTGATAATGTAACACAATTAGTGTATGAAATATGTCTACTATATTTTCATCCTGGTTAATTTACTAGTAAAGTAACTATTTAACCAATGGTATCCCATTGCCCAATGTTATTTGATCATGTAATCAAAGATCTTACTTTAATGTATATATGCAAGGAGCCAGGATGAGCATGGGAATGGGATGAGCATGTGGAATGAGCACATGGGAAGGAAAAGAAAGAGAGACAAAAAAAGGTAGAAAGGAGGAGATAGGGAGAGAACAAAGAATGAGAACCTTTATCTCTGAATTTTCTGATTTTTTTGAGTTTAACACTTTTGGAGTCTGGTCTATTTACACGATAAAGAAAACATATGTAATTTGTATATATTTTGATTGTATCCCTCTTTCCCACTCGCTGTATGTCACCATGTCACTTGTCCAAGGTCCCAGTCTAGCAAAACAAGTAAACACACACTTAAATGTATGCATATGAGTACTTGTATTGAAGTCAGGGGGATTATTCACATGCTTAAAGTTAAGCACACGTTTAAGTGCTTTGTTAGACTGGGGCCTTTTTGGTAACATAGGCTCATTTTTCCAAAGAGGTTATCTTCATATGTGTTTGTACAATGGGATGCACAATGGGCTCTCACTCTGATTGAAACATTTGGGTATTACTGCTGTGTCAATATTAATTAATACTAATAACAGATGTGCTAGTTATTCATAATGTATTTTAATGATATATTGTAAATTACAATAAGTATTCCTCTTTAAAGGTCAGATACAATATCCGCAGTCAAATGCTTCTTTTCTATAACATAGAAAAAAATTACAAAATATGGAAAAAATCATCAGAACAACTTAATATTGGGGTATCCAAATGACATCAGCTTACTAAAACTTTCAATTCAATGCTTAGAAATAGACCTCAGAAACAGTAAACATAACATGCTGTACTTATAAGTGGAGAAACAAGAAGTGAGGATTTCCTTGATACTGTTAAAGGAAAAAGGATGATAAACTCTTCAGCCTGTTTGACAGGATAATTTCTGTCCACAAACTTCTCTGCATCACCTTTGTTGTTGTTGTTTTTAAGTGCATACAGTTGTCCATAGCTGTGTAGAAACTTTAGTTCTTTCTCAACTGTTTACTCATGATTACAGTTCTAATCTCACTGCACTTTCCACTAGAAACTTTCATCTCCATACACTTAGCACTTACACCTTTATCATACAGTTGGGTTAAGAGGCCAAACATATGGGAGATGTGTAAATCAACACTGAACACATATCAATGCTCTCACTAACTCATATGTCAGTCACCACCAAGGAAGCCAACATTGAATTAGTTATGCATGCTTTTATTCTTGAAGATTTAAACACATTGCACTTAAAATGTTCAGTTCTAAACATTTAGCAGTCCTATGTGAGTTACTTGAATGTGAAGTAGGAGACATGCTTGCACTATTGGAGATGAGCTGCTACTAATGGTTGGCTCTCCAGAGAAATGACTAGCCCAGAGCTGTGTGCCTTTCATTATTTAAATAAAAAAACTGAGATGGGAGGAGGGGACAGAAGAGGGAAGGGGGTTGAGAGGCAGGATAGAGCAGCACAACTGATTTCCCAAATAAGCATTCATTTTATGACCTTAAAATATTAAGTACGTATTTTTTTATATATCAGCACCAAATTGCATTTTCAGAAGAGTTAAAAATAAATCTATTTGGTAGAAAGAAGCAGTTTAAAATTACTCCTTTTTTATTTATTTAAAAAAAAAAAAAAAAGGATGATTAGATTTGGAGGACTCATTCCTCAGCTATGGCTAAGCTCTGTTCAGCACAGCTAAGATGATGGAGGAGAAAGAGGATGAGCAAACACAGTTCTAAGCCAACAGTGCAAATTAGGGTAGTGTTAATCTGCACTGGCCAGAACAGCCCCCCATGGGTAATTAATATCTACTAGGCAGCATGTGCTTTGGCTATGTCTTCTCCCTACGGGCCACACCACCAATATAGCCCTATGTCAGGGGCTGAGGCAGTCCTAAGCCAATGAGGAATTCACACACACACTGAAGAAATGTTCAGTTGGCTGGTTAAGCCACCTTTACAGGCCCTTTGTGCTGTCAGAATGACAGAGTCACACTCAGTCTTATCCTTTCTTCTGCTGGCTCTAGGAAACAGCTGGGTTGTGATACCTCATACTTCAGGTCCACAAAACTCTAGACTAAAATTCAGACATAAAAATCTAACCTAACTGTCTTTATTTACAGAAGGAGAAACCAACAAAAAATGCTCTCATGTGCAACTGAATATAACACAATGGGTTTATAGAGCCAAACCTAAATAGCCAAGAAATGATGACTTCCTTGCCCAACACAAGCCACTACTTACACTTACAACATGGGTCAAAGCTTGTCCATTAATCATATAATGTGACTACTTGAAATATAATACATATGCTATAACATAAATGAGCTATGGAGAGCATTTTCTAAAGATTAATGATCAGAAGGGATAAACTGATGAGTAAAATGTGGCAAAGAGACATTAACATTAGCTGAGCATATGAACTTTTTTGAATAGTTTATCTTTGTCCCAACACCTTCCCCCCTTTTTTTTATTTCCTAATCGTCAGTAGTAACCATGAAGACCTCTTACCTCTAGAATTCTCATAATCTCATGACCTGCCAGATCCTGACTGGTTAATTTTCCAGACTATCTGCAACACTCTTCTTTTCTTCTGGGTACTTGGGGAGAAGGTGGGATGTGGCAGATCGGACATAATGGAGGAAAGTTTTAAACATTATTGATTGGTAGGTAATCATTAGGGCAGGCTATCATATTACATTGAAATTACTAATTGTATTTAATTATTATGAATTTTGATTTTTGTGAAAGACCTCAGTGCTTTAGCTGGGCATTTGTTATTATGTTATGAAAATAAAAGGTTCCTGGTATATCAGATGTCAATTTTAGTGCTTTGTATGTATATTGAGCTTTTCTGGAGAATTAATGCTTGGTATATTAAGCAATTAGACAACAGAAATTGTTCCATTCACTTTAAAGTTCATTTTATTAAAAATGCCCTTGAAAGCATCTATACACATCTTGAGTGTTCATTCCCCTGTACTCTTTAATCCTTGCCAATGAAATTAGTCTCTATTGATTTCCTAATTCCCTAACAAAACTGTCAAAATAGAAAAGATAAATGAAAATACTATTGACCTCAATTCTGTACACTCTCTGCTCCTCTTTACATATATGGCAGCCTTATTTATGATTTTTTTTTTTTAACTTTAGAAGTATCAGTCTGACTAAAGCAAAACTTGAGTATATCAGTTTCTTTTCTTTCTTATGGAGAATGCTGATTTTTCTATTCTTTTTCCTTGTTAGAGAGGTAAATAAAGAGCCAGATTGCACTCAACAGATTAGCACACTGAGGGGATATTTCATGTGTGGATTTTCCACTTTTCACATGGAATAGGAGAGGGGGCCAACCTCTCAGGATCGGATCTCTCCAGCAAGTCCAGGTTCCAGAGGTGGGGAAGGCGGAAGGCCAGAAGTCCATATGTTTCCCACACCCCTCTCCTAATTGCTGGTGATTTTTTGTCAAAATAATAATATAGCTACAAGCAGCATTAATGTTTTTACGGCCTTGATTGAGCTAAGATCTATGGGGAAACTGCAAGCAAGGGAAGTCTTGGCACTGGATTGCCTCATTTGAGCCAGAGGGTTCCAGAATCAGCATGGAATTAGAGCTCCTATGTGTGAATGGCCCTGTGTCTCCAGGGATCAGCAGGGCTTGGGGCTTCAAACGCTTTCTTGTTTCATATGCTGTCAATTCCCTATCCCAAAGTAAAAACTTGAGGAAAATGCTGCTATAGAACTTCACAGAGAATTCCTCTCCCTGATTCCTGGCTATAGGTTCTTCCACGGCAAGGTACCTGGCTAGTGCTCAATCACATGCTTTTTTTTTTTCTTTTTTCTTTATTCATTTATTTTTGACATTTTATTTTTATGTTAATTTTAGGATAGAAGAGAGTGTTGGGCAATTAATTCGATTTAACTTCATTTTGGAATATTTCTCATTGTTCTGTAAATAGGAGGGCATTCCCAGTGGTGCTTTCTTTCCCTGTTATATTAGCAAAAGGAACAGGATTCACACTTGTAGATTGGCTTTCTGATTTCTTTTTAATTAAGATAATTCTCCATTAATCAGGAAACCCATGGGATGACTTTGGATTTTACTTGCAGGTCATACGCCCTGTTAAAAATCTGAAGCGAGGAAGTTTCATTTAAAAAATGTTTAAATGACCTCATCCTTTTTAGAATTATTAATTCATGACACAAATAGCTTACAGTGCCAACTTTAAAACTTCCCATCATTAGAGACTATAAAGAAAGGGACAGATAACAGCATTAGAAGTACAATGCCATTATATTAAAAATTGATAGCACATCCTCTCCTTGAAAATTGCTTTCAGTTTTGGTCACCAAATCTAAAAAAAGACAAAGCAAAAATGTAAGAGGTGAGAGAACAGCAATAAAAATTATTGGAAAAGAGAAAAATGAGTTTAGCACCCCTTAAATAATTGAAAGGATAACTCACTAAAAACAGCGGTATTGGCATTGCTACAGTAGCTGCCCAGTCTTGCCACCTGAGCTTGGAACCACCCAACCTCCTGAGTCTGAGCTCAAGTGGCTAGCCCAAGCCACCACCTGTGCTGCAATGTCCATGCTTCTATGTTTAGTGCATTTGTTTAAGCCAAGCTACAAGTCTGTCTACCCAGGCTGGGTGTTTTTTTCCCAGCTGTAATGTAGACATACTTTATTCACTTTAAGGCCAGAAGGAACCATTAGACCATCTAGTCAGATATGTGGACCACTATACAGATTGTCTCATGGACTCCCTCCCCACCCATTCATGGTCATCGAGATCAGCTCTCTTTTGCAATTGCACAGAGCATCTCCCTTCACACTCAGGATCACATTACATCCCTGAGCCAATACAGCTATTACTCTACATGGAAAGTGATCTTAGAGAACTGTATATTTAGTTTCTTTTAATGCAGCTGTTGGCAATAACTAGCAGGAGCCAGAACAATGTGACCAGCCAGCTCTCTGTGGATAGCCAACACTTGTTCATTCATGGCACTCAAGTTCTTACAAGAGGACTGAATAATCTAATCAAAAGGAAAACACAGGAAAATATGAAAAAGCTACAGAATTCCATTTTCATGCAAAAAGAAAAACACACAAGAAACACACAAAAAACCCACAAAAAAAATCCTCAATATGAGCTAAGTAGTTTCCTGCACCTCTCCTGCTGAATCCAAGGACAGGAAGAGATTATATATATATTATATATATATTTCTCATTCACAGAAATATAACCCTTCAGTCGCCCAGCATTCAGTCAGCTAAATCAAACAGAAGAATCCTAGTTTGAGACGAACTTGAAGGGAGACAGATCTCCCTACTAAGTGAATGTGTATAGATGTATATACATACATACACTCCAAGTGAAAACTTACCTCATTGTTTTCAAAGATACTGCAAATTTGATGGTTTCTCTATCAGCCCCTAACTTCATCTGAACAGGCAATTTTAGTTGTCCCTCAAACTGCTTTTCCACTATACTCCTGAATAGACCTTTGTTCATTCCTAATGCAAACATACTAGAAATTCAATAATATAAAATCCTCCCTTATTTTTCATATCATTCCTCCATGCTTTTATCAACGAAGGAATCCTCCACTTCCACTGACTTCAATAGGACTGTTGCCACTGGCTTCTATGGGAGCAGGCTCTGACTCTTGACATCTTAAGAGTTCACTTTTTGGAGATGCAATTTCAAACATTTCATAAGTATGCCAATAAAATACTTCCTGCAAATTAAAAAGAATTGAGAGAAACAGCAGAAAACCCCCAAGGAAACCCTAAAAGCAGTCTTCAGGGGCAAAATAACCTTAATTTCAGAAAAGAGAAAGCAAGACTGAGAATGACACAATCAGAAGAAGCGCTAGAACATCAAAAGCCCAAAAGACATTTAAATACATTAAATGAAAAACCAGACCATGTCATGACCGGGACATGGGTAGTCTGACCTAGTGATCAGAGAAAGTGTGGGGAGCCAGGCCGGGTCAAAAAACAGGAGATCAGAGTCTGAGACAGGCTAGAGGGCAAACTAAGAGTCAGGTGTGAGGAGGTAGGCAAGTTCAGGTTACCAGGAGGTCACTGCCAGTAAATGGAATATTGATTGTTACACTTATTGCCAAAAGCAGCTAAGTTAGTAGGCCTTTGTAGCAGCCTCAGCATAACTAGGCAAGCTGGAGGGGAGGGGGTTTGAGTGACCAAGATCCTGCTGCCTTCCTTGTTAAGCTCTCTTTGAAATTACTGATGTCTGCATCTTTAAAAAAACAGGAAGCCTAGCTTTATCTTTGGACTGTTGTGTGGAAATACAGCTGCAGGACTAATGGCTTTAAAGTGCTTGCTTAATGGGTTTTCTTTGATTGACATGTTGTTGATGTGATTGTACCAGTTACTAACCTAAAAGGGGTAGACAGGTCTAAGGAATTCGGATTTTACCTTCTTGACATCTCTTAGAATCCCCAGCAACAGGCAGATCGCTGGGCACTTGAACCTTGTTGTTTGACCTCTCGAAAGCCCTCCAGAGCCTGGATTGCTATTGATTGGGGGCATGCTACCCCTTTTGCATATCTGTGTGTGCTTGATATCTAATAAAATAGCAAGTCTGGATAAAAGCACTTTGGATTTGTGCCAATCTTTAATCAGACGGACACGCTGTGTCCCCCTATGATTTGTTCCTGACACCTCCTTGCAAAGAGTACAGTTACCCTGAGCTTTGAGTTGAGACAACCTTGGGTGACAGCACAAGGGAAGCAATCCTCAGCAAAGAGGACCAAGTTTCATAGACAACATCTTCCTCCTTTGCTCAGTTTAAATACAAGCAAGAAACTGATCAGGACCCTCAGATTTCTGCCAGTCAGAGCACAGGACTGGAGTCTTTTGTCAAAGTTCAGATTCTAGTTCTGTTGACTCTTGGCAGGTCAGAATTTACTGGTTCTTAAGTGCCCGATGGACCAGGGTTCAAGACCTACAGTCTCTGACAGACCAGCTGTGCATATTGGAAAAACTTATTATTAACATAGAATTAGCTCAAGTACAATACTTGCACTCTAACCCAAGAAACAGGAATCCCTTACACCAGTGGTTTTCAAACTGGGGCATACAAGCTCTCGTCAGGGAATATGTGAGAAAAATCCTGCAATGGTGGACAACACATTGTGTTATCCCTTACAAACCTTTTTTTTCTGTTTTCATAGGTATATTATAATTCTATCTCAGATGGGGGTACACAATAGACTACATTGTTTAAAAAGGGGTACGCAGCCTAAAAAGTTTGAAAACCACTGCCCTTTAGTAATATCCACAGTATATTCCATCCAATACAGAATTAGATATCCACAAGTGAAGAAGAAATAACCATAGCCTTCATAAATGGTATAGGAATTTTTCACCGAATAGTAGAATGAACCTGTTCCCACTTCCAAAATTCAGAATTACTTTACAACATCCAAACTCAATAATCTTACTTAATACCAGGCAGCAGCTCTCACAAAGCCAGTAGAAACAGAAGGATTAGGAAGTGTCATTGGACTCCTTAGAATACACAAAACCCTCAGCCTTAGTGTAATGAGACAGACTCCTACACAAATTTCATGGAACAAATGTTGTAATACCTTACAAGAATCACTCCCATACATTTAATTGTCAGGCTACCTCCTTGAAACCTCACAAACAGCAATCACCACAACATTGCCCAAAGACAAGTGTTTTCACCAAATATGTTACATCTAGAACCATCTCCTTTTTTGGTGAGGATTTTATTGTCTATGCTAAAGAAAATATGCTAACCCCACAAATTAATTATTTCATACACTTAGATTATCCTGTTCCATAAAAGTAAGTCCAGGTTCAGAAACTCAAAGAAGGATTTCAGATAACATTCTCCCAAACGACAAACTGCAGATAGCTGTCTTGCCCAATCACTGTTAGATACAGAGAAAGCTTTAGACAGGGTGAAGTGGACATATCTTTTCTGACTGCGGAAGCATCTCTGATTCAGCTATAAAGTCTCAATATGGATTAAAGCCCTGTGTTTTTCCCTCTCTGCAAGGGCATGTGCATGTTTTTTAAAGTCTACAGCAAGAAGGACTGAAGCAAAATATAGGCAGAAACTTAGCAATGAAGCAGGCAAAGAGAGTAGCTTAGGGATAAGAAAATACCATTTTCTTTAGTCTAATAACATTCTGTTTTCAGCATTGGGATAGTTACTCTTTTTGAAATTATTTGCCATGGTCATAGATTCACAGAGTTAAGGCCAGACAAGTCCATTATATCATCTATTCTGACCTCCAGTAATGGCCAGACCATTACATTTCACTCAGTTATCCCTGTATTGAAATCAATAACATATGACATGACATGGTGTCAAAAGTAAACTAATTTTCATAATAGTCATAAATAAGAGATAAGAAAAAGGCCAATGTTCAACCCTCTATGACAATTTCAGTGTGTTAAACTGTGGAACAGACTGAGTGGAATCGTCACTTCACCAGCTTACATAACAAAACAAACCTTAACAGAGAATGGCAAAGTAAAAGTAAGCTCAATAATTTATGAAGAGTGAAGATGAAAATATTCATCAATCAATTGCCTCCACTGAGAATAGAGGTCAGATAAATATGATTCTTAGAAACATTTGATTTTAACTTTTTTTCAGAGTATGCACTACAGAAATCCCTGTACTGTATCCAAAAAGATGTCAATCTTTCATTTATATATTAAATATATATTGGACAAATAAATATTGGGCAAAATTGGGCAAAAATCTGCTGTGAAAAAAAATTTTTTTTTTTTACTTTTTTTGGGGGGAAGTGTTCACACATTTTCTGACTAGCTCAATAACTGGCTGGAAATTTTTCACTGAGATAAAATTGCAACAAAAAATGAGGAAAAATTCATTATTTTTCCCAAAAATCTTATCAGTCACCTCTAATATTGAGGTGAGAACCTGAGTAAGTGCATCAAAGGCTTATGAAATTGATTACAAGAACTACACCAACCAGTTGTGCAACTATGAGAAAATAATATTGCACCAGATAACAACCAAGTGCAGTGTATATTCTTTTCTAGGATTATATCGTACTATTTACAGTATCTATACAGTCTATATATACGTTTACCTGTGTACTCACCTGTAAATACCCCATAAAATATAACTTAAAAATAAAATAAAGTAGTTGACAGTGTCTGTTTAATGTAAAAGACAACAGTTCTGCCTTGCAGTACTTGAGGACATAAAACCCTGATCCTGCACTCAATCTTCTAGTATGGACTTCTGTGCCCACAGTTCATCATCTGCAATGGATGAGGAATATATGCAGATTTCAATTAGGGACTGTTACTCTTCAAATTCTTACCAGATCAGAGGGAGTTCAAATTCATCCAGACTAGCAGATGTTTCGTGTTGGTATAGTGGCTATTCATGAGCATATATAATAGGTATCAGAGGAGTTGTTACCAAAATGATTCTAATAAAATTACAAACTGTCAGCTTTTTACTAGTTAGCTCCTATGCTAGATGTATTCCAATTCGCTTTAGTTTTCTAGAACAATGAAATGAGAAAAATTGATGACACAGAGATAACAATTAATTGAGATGACACCATTTTAAATGAGGATACTAAAGCATTCTAAAGCATTAAGAAATCAAACTGACGATTTAGCAAGCATGCAAAATGTCTGCTTGGCAATAATTTCTGAAGGTACAGTATATTGTTTTTTGCAACTGAAGAAGGATCTGGTGAAGGGAATGGATTATTTGGAACTAGGCAATTGAAAAGTCCATTTAAAAACAATTATTTGAGTAATGGATAAAGAAGTGAATCCTAGATACCAGTAGGCATAGAGGAAAGGAGCGAAGAGTGGGAGGGAGCCAGGCAGTAGACTGGACAGTGGACTGGAAGTTTCTTGGGCTAAAGAAGGAAAGTAGGAGTAGTGAGTGACCTTCTGGTAACTGAACTGAGTTTTAGAATGAGATTTTTATGAATAAGAAGCCAGATGAATTGCTGGATTCATTTACAAACTAACTCTGAATTAAAGAAACCTAATTTGATCCTTACTGGAGTACTGTCCACAATGGATCCTCACTCATTACATTCCTGATAAGCCTATCAGACACTGTACTGATTTAAGGGGAAATGATATAATAAGCCCATCACCAAGTCCAGTATTTAGATTTCAAAAATCTGATTTTTACCAGATTAGTCCAGATGCTCTTCCACAATGGATAACAATTAGGATTTTTAAACAGCAATTAAGAAATTTGCAACCTGAAGTAGGTTACTCCTATTATCTCTCTTCCGACTGTATCTGTGGTTAAAGCTAGAAGATATATTCAGATTTTCAAAAGCCAATTTTCAAAGAGCTCAGGCTAAACATGCAGTTAGGGACTCAGATATGCAAAGATGTATCCAGAGCAGGTGCAATGGGAGCACATGACGCAACTAGAGGTAACTACATTTTCGTACACATTGGGTCCCCAGTACCTTCAAATAAACACGAGTTCATTACATTTAAGAAAAAAATGTGTGCCCTTGCACTCTTTCACAGATAGTCATGCTCTAGAATTGCCCACTTAAAAGTGTTCTCTTGTTTGGCATTGTATGGTAATATGCGACCCCTGGAATTATGACTGGCTATTTTGCATATGCAGCTGCATGTTTTGTGCAACCACTTCAGGAGCCTCTTTTGAAAGTTTTAGCCTATAGGGAACTTTTACCAGTCCAGCCAAAACTCTTCTGCCTAACTTGAAAGACAGGACCATATATATTTTAATACCAGAAAAAGAATTGGTTGAAAGAAGATTTCTGACCTCACAGGTCTGCAAGTTGGCACCAATTGACTATCATGAATCATGACATGTAGCCATGCCTATAAAGGTGTTTTGTGTGGTAGCATTTTAGCATTTGTTCTCTTTTTATATTATTGATCTGCCAAATGCACGGATTTCTTGTGGAGACATTTGTCTTGCTACTGTGTCAGAGTGATAACATTTGTGTTAGGGAGTTATCCGCCTTACATGGCAGGAATCACACAGACTGTTGCTTCATCTGGACTGAGATTTTGCACATATGCTGGACTTTAATTTGTCTTCAGTGTTTTCCATGAGAAGGTGACTGTGGTAGGTGACTCTAGTTGGTTCTGGCAGGTTTACACCTCCTCTTAAACAGCCAACCACTCTACACTCTACTAAAAGATGTGGGTGGGTCAGCAGATTTGCCCCTCAGCAATGCTTTGTGAGCCTCGCTGGCAACAGGCAAATGATTCTCCGAGAGATATATTTACTTTTAAATTTACTTACAAAATCTTTGTTAAACTGGAGTTAAGATTGCTCCAGTAATCTTCTGGAAGATGGGACTTCAAAACCCCAAACTCAGACATCAGAAAACCAGCATCATAGGGCATTTTTCAGTTTACATCTCATTACATTAGCTACCATCAAAGGCGAAAAAGAGCAAAGTCATAATACATACAGTATTTGGTAAATTAAGTGTGCTTTATACCTATTACTGCCTTTTTTTTATTGCATTTCTCTGGAAAACATCTACAGCTCTGTACATGGGTTTGAGGAAACGACTACCAAATATTGCTATTGATAGGATTTGGATCAAAATGCTGCTGTTACTATTAGTACTGTACCCAATTTAACAAAGCAGAATTTAAACTGAAAAGTATCTTATGAGGCTTGTGTGGAAAGAAGTCTTGCACTGTAACTTAACTAACAATGTTCATGTTTGCACTGGCCTAAGAACAAGTTAATAACAGTCTTAAAACTGTTAAATCACTGACATTCCTTGGCTTTTCAGCTAGTATTAAAGTATGAGAAATTTCCACATCTTGATAACAATCTCAGGTCTGTTATTCAAAATGCATATGCAGGGAAGCTAAGTGGTGCTATAGGTTGGTGTGCTTGTTTGCATCCTGGCCTTCACAGACGTTTGGATTTTGTGAAAAGTCAGAATGAGTCTCATCAACATTTCTAGCAATCACAAACCCATTCCACATTTTAAACACAATTGTCAATCCATGCAATAGGTATAAGGTCTGCTTCTGCAAAGAGATAATCAAAGAGCAGTCTCCACTCCCATTGCATTCAATGGGACAAGAAATGCTTAGCATTTCATTAGAAGAGGTGCTAATCGAGGCCCAGGAATACTGAAATACAAAAGATGCTACAAGTCTCAGTGCAGGCATGCTGGCAAAGGTCCATAGGTAAGTCATCATGGTGCCTTTTCATAACTAGTGAAATCTTGGCTCCCACTGAAGTTAATGGAAAAACTCCCATTGACTTCAAAGGAGTCAGGATTTCACACAATATTTCTGGCTGAATCCAGTATCTTGCTATCAGAAGTACTAAAAATTGAGTATTGAATTTTTCCAAAAAGTTATTCTGGAGTACACAGCACCTCACCAGAGACTAGATGATTAATTTTCAAGATTATTTGCAGCACTTAATTTAAAACTCTGCACACCTTCCTATAAGCATCTGAATAGGCACTGAAGTGACCAGCAGATATGAAGGCCAAAATATTCATAAATGACTAGGTATTTGGATGCCCCAACTTCAGATACCTTAAAGGGCATGATTTTCAGAGCATAGGTTTTTATCACTTTTGGAAAACCAGATCCCTTTCAGGTATCTCAAACTGAGTTCTCTGAAACTGAGGAAGCCACAATAACTAATCACTTTTGAAGACCTTAGCCTAAATCATTTGTTGGACCTTCACTGCAGCTGCATCTATATATTCTACTTTATTGCTGTCACGGACAAATGACAAAATATGTGGTATATTTAGCAGCACAGCAAGTGTGTTCTAGCTGGATGTACCTGGAATGCTGAGCAACAGTTTAGCTGTTGGGTTGGTTTTGTTTGTTTTGTTTTTCTGTCCCTCTTTTCCAGGTAGTGAAGTGGCTTCCTACTGGTCATAGTTTGCCTGCCAAAAGAGATGATTCAGCATGCATTATACCATCTATAAAGAAACACTGGAATGTAGAGTCTCTTCAGATGGAAGTATGGCAACTCATCAGGGAAGAGGATGGGGGTCCACCCCTTGTTTCACTGTTTTCTAAAATTTTCTAATATTTTTTATTCTACAACATAAAAAAAAATAAAAATACAGAAAACTTTAGGAAACTGAGACAATTTGCCTCTTACCCACATCACAGATTCTATATGCCAGGGACCAGTTTGGATCATGGGCAGTGCCTTCTTTTTCTTGTATCCAGAAGTGAACTGATGGAATCATTCCATGCCAAAGAGCATAGCCATTAGCTTCTTTTCTATCAGAGCACATCTCCTTTCTGTGTCTCTCAGGGCTCTACTAGCAAATGCTGTGGGCTGCTGGCTTTGTATAACTGCCACTCATAGGGCTCCTGAGCATCACATTGCTGCTTTAGCTGCTCAGCACGGGTGTAGTAATTTAGGACTAGTGCCTCGCTTATGATTTTCTTTACTCTTCCATATGCCTGTTCCTGGGTCTCTGATCATTCCCACACCTCATCATTGTATATTAATTGTTTCAAGGGTTCACAGGCTTCCATAGGTGTGCACAGAATGTGCAAAAATAGTCAGCCATTCCTATAAATCACTTCACTTCCTTTGGTCTGGGCATTGTTTGAATGGTTCTCAGTTTCTCAGCATCCCTCAGAAGTCAATAGATGTCTGATGTAGGGGACTTCAGTTCTCCACAGCTTCAGCTTGTCTGTATTCAGCGTAATAGTCCACTCCCAGCAGTGGTTTAAAAGTTGTCGCAGCTGGGTATCATGGCCCTGCATTTCCTCTTCTTTGTCATCTCCTCCTCCTACAATAAGAATGTCATCAGCTATTATCTTGATACCTGGGAGTTCTCCTCTCGCCTGTTTCAGTTTATACTGGAACACATCTGGGGCTGGATTGATCCCCATAGGCATTCATACCCAGCAGTTCTTGCTAAACGGTATGACAAATGTTGTCTGGTGGCTGGATGGCTCACGTAGCTCAATATGCCAGAATCCATTCTTGACAACACAAACTGTGAACTCTTTTGCTGTGGATAGATGGAGTAGTATGTCCTCAATTGTTGGTAACAGTGGTGACTTCTTTTCAATGCAGAGCCTCAGTTTACCTGCAAGTTCTCTCACCACTACAAGGCTACTGAGCTACTGTGTGCTAGTTTTAACAGGTGTAAGGATGCCTCTTCTTTGCAGGTTAACCATTTCTTCTTCAGTGGTTCCACCAGGCCTAATGGAACTCTGTCTCACAGTCTGTATGTGGGAGTCTCTTTCTAACTTCAGCTTGCTCTGTATCTCTTTGAAAAACATCCTAATATTCTTCTAGAATACTGGAAAGGACCCACAGTGACTATTTTCTATCCTGTCTCACACTGAAGATATTGTGGTGTTGTTCTGCAATCAAATACATGGCTTCCACTGCCCTGCCGCCCAATAGTGAGTGGTACTCCTGTGTATCACTGAATCAAGGCAAACCAAACTAATTTCCTTCTTTGATAGTTTACTGGCCTAGTGGATGGGGGAAACTGTAGACTTCATATATCTTGATTTTAATAAGGCTTTTGACAGAGTCCCACATGACATTCTCAAAAGGAAACTAGGGAAATGTGGTCTACATGAAATTATTATAAGGTGGGTGTATAACTGATTGAAATATCATACTCAAAGAGTAGTTATGAATGATTCACTGTACGACTGGGAAGACATACCTATTTGGGTCCCACAGCGATCATCTTGGGTCCAGCACCATTCACTATTTTCATTAATGACTTGGCTAGTGGAATGGAGAGTATGCTTATAAAATTTGCAGATGATATCAAGCTTGGAAGGACTGGATTACAAATCCAAATGACCTTGGGAGAATTGGTCTGAAATTGACAAGATGAAATTCAATAAAGACAAGTGCAAACTACTACACTTAGGAAGAAACAATCAAATGAACAGCTACAAAATAGGCTAGGAGATAGTACTGCTGAGAAGGATCTGTGGGGTATAGTGGATCACACATTGAACATAAGTCAGCAATGTGATGCAGCTGTGAAAAAGGCTAATACCATTCTGGAGTGTATTAACAGGAGTGTCATATGTAAGACACTGGAGGTAATTGTCCCACTCTATTCAGCTGGAGTACTGTGTCCAGTTTTGGGCACCATGCTTTTGGAAAGATGTGGATAATTGAAGAGAGAAACAACAATGATAAAAGGTTTAGAAAAACTGACCTATGAAGAAAGGTTTAAAAAAAACGAGCATGTTTAGATTTGAAAAAAGAAGACTGAGGGGGGATGTGATAACAGCCTTCAAAGAGGACATTGATCAATTTTTCTCCATGTCCACTGAAGGGAAGACAACAAGTAATTGGATAAACTCTAGCAAGAGAGATTTAGATTAGATATTAGGAAAAACTTTCTAACTATAAGGGTAGTTAAATTCTGAAATAGGCTTCCAAGGGAAGTTGTGGAATCCCCATCATTGGAGGTTTTTAAGAAGAGACTAAGCCAACACCTGTCATGGATGGTCTAGCACAGGAGGCTGAACTAGATGACCTCTCGAGGGCTCTTCCATCCTTATCTTTCAATGATAGAATAAACTACTATAAACTCCAGGCAATAATTTCTCTTGTCTTGTGGGTTTTTCATTAATAGTTTCATTTGCCCACCAGTCCCAAATGGTTTTATTGTACACCACCAGAACTTGGTGATATTTCTCCAGACTAATATTCCTGTTTATCAGTATTGCTGGGATTACACTGCAGCTGGCTTCACAATCCAGCTGGAATTGAATTGGTCATTGATTCAATAGCATAGTTGCAAATATGGCAGTTGAATGAGTGGCAGCCTTCTTCTGCAATGAGTGTACATTGAGAATGTTTTGATCTGCTAAAGTCACACTGCAGACATCCTCCTCTTCATTGGAACTTTCTATATCCTCAATAACTGCATGTACTGCTGCTTTATTTTTCTTTAGGTAGTTGTGGCATTAGGACATAAAATGGTTCTGTTTCTCACACATCTTTCACTGTTACATTTTTCTTTTGGCCTTCCATGCTGCTTTCCACAGTATATACATTGAACAATGATGCTTGCACTCTCAATTGATCTCTGTCCTGCCTCCTGGTATGTTTAGCTTGACCCTGTATAATCGTTCTGCACTGGTGGCTGCTGTTATGATCCCTTCCCTATACAGTTCAGTTGCCCTTACTGTTTGGAGGCATTTCCTTAGGGTTATATTTATTTCTCTCAACAATCTCTCATATAAGATGGAAACATATGTTCCACAAGCAATCCCATCTCTAATTAGGGAGTCTTCAAAGTTACATGTGGATGCCAGAGTTCTTAGTTCTGTAAAGTAACTATCTGTGCCCTCTTTGTTACTTGGTTTTGGGTTTAAAAAATGATATTTCTCCACAGTCTTATTCTGTTTGAGGTCATAGGATTTAAACATCCTTACCATTTGTTCCAGTGTTTTGGACAATATTCCTCGCAACAGTGCTTCACTCATATCTCATCCTTTTCCCCCAATGAGATAGTAAAGATGCTTTTACCTTCATGTTCTCAGCTTTTTGTTCCTCTGGCCAGCTCTGCATAGAGAATCAACTGTTGCTTCCACTGCTTCCATGCTTGTCCATGCATGTTTTGTCTGGAACTTCTGCTTTCCTGGTAATCTGTCCTCCATGTTGCCTGTTGGCTCTGTCTCAAGATGCTGCTTTGTTTTTCTGTTAACACTCTTTTCCTTGCTGTGGGTCTTACTAGACTGACAGCTGCCACAATGTATGCAGGGTTGTTGTAGCTGTGTTGGTCCCAGAATATTAGAGAGACAAGGTGAGTGAGGTAAAATCTTTTATTTGACCAACTTCTGTTAGTGAGAGAGACAAGTTTTCAAACTTACACAGAGCTCTTCTTCAGGTCCAGGAAATGTACTCAGAGTGTCACCACTAAATACAAGGTGGAACAGATTGTTTAGCATAAGTAGTTAACATATTTCAAAGGACCATTCAAGGTGAAGTGGCCCATTAACATCCTTCCAATCATAGTGAAGAAAGGAAGTGGGCGGGAAGGGGGATAGAGGGGAAAGCAGCTGGGGGAATTGTTAGTGGGTTATAGATTATTGTTATAAGCCAGGGCCAGCCTTAGGGACAATGGCAAACTTGTATTGTCCTTTCTTTGAGTTTGAGAATAGCAGTGTGGGGCGCAGGAGATGAGGACCATCTCCTGGCTCCACAGCCTGGCTGGACTCCCCTGGCCATACACCTTGTGACCACCTAGCAGAAGGAGAGAGGATACATGGTTACCGCTCATGCCCACAGGAAATGGAGACCCAGGGCCTGGCCTCCTGGCTCTGCAGGGACAAACCCTGCTGCCTGCGCCTCCCCACTAGACTGGCAGCTGCAGGTGACATCATTTGCCTCCCACCTCACTAGTCAGGGGCTCCAGCCCTGGGCTCACCCACACTCATCCCCCCACAGTGCTCTAGCATCCCAGGCCCACCAGCTTACAGCACTTACCCCCTGACCATGGCATCCTGGCCTGTCGTCCACATCACCCACCCATAAGGCCAGGCCTATAATAAGCCATAGATCCAGTGTTTCTATTCAGTCCATGATTTTTAATAGCTAGCAAAGTTATGAATTACGCTCACAGGTCATCCTTTCAAAGTGTTACAACAATCTATGACACACTAACAACCCCCCTCTCCAGCTGTGCCCCCCTTCTTGCTCCCTATGACTGGAGGGGCGTTAACAGGCCACTTCATTTGAATAGTCCCTTCAAATATGTGTTAACTGCTGATGCTAAACAATCACCTTATATTAGCTGTGACACTCTAAGGCTATGTCTACACTGACGGCGTCAAAGTCGCCGCCGTCAAATCGATTTATCTAGCTCGACTGAGCGGTCAGTGAAGTGGTCAGCTGTTAATCCACTCCCTCAAGTGGCGTAGCGCTGCGTCGACGGGAACGCGGTTCCCATCAGCGCAGTGCAGTGAAGACACCGTGCAGAAGGGAAGCACAGCAGTCGACGGTAGTTACACAAGTTCTCTGCGTAGTTTGCGTAACTCCCGTCGACTGCCGCCAAATCGCCGGGGTCAATGTAGACCAAGCCTAAGTAAATTTCCCATACCTGAAGAAGAGCTCTGGGTAAGCTTGCAAGCTTGTCTCTCTCACCAACAGAAGTTGGTTAAAAGATATTATCTCACCTATCCACCTTGTCTCTCTAGCTGCCACCATGTGTCCTGTACCACACACTGGGAAATAGCATAAGAAGACTCCATCTTGTAAAACTAAACTTCACATAGTTTTTACTATTTATTATTTCCTTTGTTTTTGTATTGTGCTTGGCCTGCCATGAGGGCGAATCTAGCCCTAAAGGTCTGATCCTTCAAACATCTGTTAAGATGAACTGTCCAGCTAACCTTAATAGAACTCCTAACTCCAGTTCTTTATGTGAGAAGCTTTTACAGGATGAGGTCCTAATTGTTCTCCTCAGGTCAAATTTTTGACTGGCCCTTAAATCCTCCATAAGAAGGCAGCCATAGAAGGAGCCTTCTTCACCAGTGTTAACCCTGGCCACTCATAGCTGCAAGGGTCACTCATAATGGACGTCTCTTGGTGAAGCACACTACTCTTTCAGTGCACTCTCTGTAGAGTGCCTTGTCCCAAGGAGGCCAGAGAGGAGACAGGGCCATTGCCCACCCAACAATCCAGCCTGTGGCAGCTTAAAGGATGGTGCAGACTACATGGTTCCTGCTGCCTACTGGCTTGTTCTGGGAGGGGATGTTCCTCTTTCCGCTATCCTCAGGGAGGGGTGTCTTTACATGGACCAGTCAGTGGGCAAATGCCATAATTTAGCCTCTAAGCATTAAAACAGTGTGCTCAGATGGTTGTTTCATTGAATAAAATAACAAAAATGGTCAGCCTTAAACATATTCACCACTACTCAACAGTTTTTCAGTTTCTCCTAGAAATTGTTAGGAGATTTAAGCCATTACATAATACGGTTGTTTAACCTTCATTTTTCAAAAGTTAACTCCAGCAATACTTGTAAAAGGTTTGAAATTGCTATCTTGGCTGTACACCATATAATTACACATGAATCATTACTTATACCCTATAGTTAATTTGAGACAGATATTCCAATACTTTGTTTTATGATGATGTGTTCTCATTGCTCTAGTTTAAGCTTGGAGTAAGACAGCTGCCAACATACTCCCACAACTGATGGCTGGTTCACCGTTCCAAAATTAAACTTGATATGCTAGGCTGCTAACAATGAGAGTTTTATATATTTAACACTTAAAGGTATCTAACCAATCACAGCACAGAACTCATTGTTACATAAACTGGAGAGATTTTGTATTTTGGCCTCCTTGCTCTTGTCTGAATGTAATAAATTCATCAAAGATTGAATGAAATGTAGTTCCAAGAGTGGAAAGTGGCCATGATGGATAAATATGTACCCCCACCTATTAAATCTGACTGGAAACAATGTCTCTTGCCAATAGATAGCACCATGTTTAGTTGTTGGGCCCTGCTACTTTCTATCCTTATTCCTTTGTCTGTAAGTAAAGGTGATGATTATACTGAGGTCACAATATGAACATATGGGGACACGATAATGATGACACCACCATATTCTGACAAACAGAGAGGAAGTAGTTGAGAATCTGAAGGTGGATGGCAGCTTGGGTGGATGTGATCATGAAATGATAGAGATAATTGTAAGGAATGGTAGTGGTGGGGGAACAGCAGAATAAAGACAGTGGACTTCAAGAAGGCAGATTTTAGAAACAGAGAATTGTGCAGGAAAGATCGCAGGGGAAGCAAGCTAAAGGAAAAAAAGAATTCAGAAGAGTTGGCAGTTTTTTAAAGAGACATTATTAAAGGCACAAGAGCAAACTATACCAATGCATAGAAAAGGTAGAAAGTATGGTAAGAGGCCTCAAAGGCTTAATCAGGAGACCTTCAATGACCTAAAACTCAAAAAAAAGTCATACGAAAAGTGGAAATTAGGTCAAATTACAAATTACAAATGTGGGGACAAAATTAGAAAGGCCAAGGCACAAAACAAGATTAAACTAGCTAGGGATATAAAGAATAACAAGAAAGCATTTTACAAATATAGGGTAGGCCCATTACTCAATGAGAAGGGAAAATGCAGCAATGGCAGAAGTGTTAAATACTGTTTTGGTTTCAGTTTTCACCAAAAATTTAATAGTGATCAGACAACTAACATAATGAACATCAGTGTAAATGGGGTAGAATCTGACACTAGAATAGGAAAAGAACAAGAATGACTTAGACAAGCTAGATGTCTTCAAGTCGACAGGGCCTGATGAAATAAATCCTAGAATACTTAAGGAACTGACTGAAGAGATCTCCCAGCCATTAGCGATTATCTTTGAGAACTGTGGAGGATGGGACAGATACCAAATGACTGGAAAAGTACCTAGCTATAAAAAGAGGAATAAGGACAACCCAGGACATTATAGACCAGTCAGCTTAACTTCAGTGCCTGGAAAGATAATGCAGCAAATAAGTAACAATCAACATGGATTTGCCAAGAACAAATCATGTCAAACCAACCTAATATTCTTTGACAAGGTAACAAGCCTAGTAGATGGGGGAAGCAGTAGATGTGATGTATCTTGACTTTAGTCAGGTTTTTGATACTGTCACACATGACCTTCTTATAAATCAACGAGAGAAATATAGCTTCAATGAACCTACTGTTAGGTAGGTGTACAAGTGGCTGGAAAAACTTACTCAGAGAGTTGTTTTCAATGGTTCACAATCAAGCTGGAAGGGCATATTGTGTGGAGGGTCCTGCCTGACTGCACGGATCTGTCCTGGGTCTAATTCTACTCAATATCTTCATAAATTATTTAGATAATGGCATAGAGAGTACACTTATAAAGTTTGCAGATGATACCAAACTGGGAGGGATTGTGAGCATTTTGGAAGACAGAATTAGAATTTAGGATGATCTTGATAAACTGGAGAAGTAATCTGAAATAAATAGGATGAAATTCAGTGAAGAAAACTGGAAAATGCAACACTCAGGAAGGAATAAAGAATTGTACAAACAAAAAATGAAAATGACTGCCCAGGAAGGAATACTGCAGAAAAAGATCTGGGGTTTATAGGATCACAATCTAAATATGAGTCAATAATATAATACTCTTGCAAAAAAAAGCTAACATCATTCTGGGGTGTAGTAGCAGGATTGTTGTAAATAAGACATGAGCAGTAATTCTTCCACTCTACTCAGCACTGATAAGACCTCAACTGAAGTATTGCGTCCAGTTCTGGGCACAACACCGTAGGAAAGATGGACAAATTAGAGGAAATCCAGAGGAGAGCAACAAAAAATTATCAAAGATGTGGAAAACATGATCTATGAGGAAAAATTGAAAAAATTGAGTTTGTTTAGTCTGGAGAAGCGAAGATTGAGTGGGGACATGACAACAATCTTCAAGTATATAAAAGGTTGTTATAAAAAGTTGCTCTCCTTAACCACTGAGAACAGGACAATAAGCAATAGGTTTAAAAGGAGCAAAGGAGATTTAGATCACACATTAGGAAAAACTTCCAGTTAAGCACTGGAAGAAATTATCTAGAGAGGCTGTGGAATCTCCATCATTGGAGTTTTTAAGAACAGATTAGACAAACACCAGTCAGGGATGGTCTAGATAATATTTAGTCCTACCTCAGTCCAGGGGACTGGACTAGGGCTACGTCTTCACTGACGGCAACAAATTCATCGCCGTCAGTTAGATTTCTCAGGATCGACTGAGCCAGGGATGGCCAACCCGCAGATCGCGAGCTGCATGCGGCTCTTAGCATGCGGCTCTTTGCTCTGTGCATTGTATGGGGCGCCAAAGTGAAATTGACAAGCTGCCACCGAAATGGACGGAGCAGCACGAATTGGCTCTTTGTGGTATCTATAGGTATTTTTGGCTCTTCATCTCTGACTGGTTGGCCACCCCTGGACTGAGCAGTCAGTGAAGACCCGCTCAGTCGATCCAGAAATCGACGTATTAAGACCACTTTCTCAAGTGGCGTAGCACTGCGTCGACGGGAACGAGTGCAGTGAAGACGACACGCAAGAACAGAAGCAGAGAAGTTGACGGGAGTTACGCAAGTTTTTTGCGTAGCTTGTGTAACTCTGGTCAATTGCTGCCAAATCTTGGAGATAAGTGTAGACAAGCCCTAGATGACCTATCAAGGTCCCTTCCAGTTCTACATTTCTATGATTCTATGATTTCTATGATATTCAGAGGGTGAAGGCACCAAATTCCAGCAGAAGTATTACTTAATGCTCTCCCTCTCCCATCTACAAACCCCCTCTTCTATCATGGAGTTGGGACATTGTGGAACATTTACACCATGTAATCATGCTGATATTGTTCCTTTGTCATTATGGGGTTTTCTTCTGCCAACATGTCTGTTTCAGTATTAGCTGTGCTGGAAGCACCTGTAGTTTAGTAGACTTAGCGTTGGACTGGAAGTTGGAGAACTGAATTCTATTCCCAATTCTAGCCCCAACTTGCTGTTGTAACAAATCACTTGGCCTCTTTATGCCTTTGATTAGCCCATCTATAAAATGAAGAAAGTGCTCACCTACTTTGGCAAAGTGCTTTCAGATCAGCTGTGGACAATTGGTGTCTATGTCCAATGTACTAGTACTGTTTTAATAATAACTAATGGCTCCTTGTTACGGAGCTGTATTGATTTCTATTAAAATCACTAAACATTTGTTTTTACTAAGTCCTATTAAGATTTAGGAGGCATTTCAGAGAGAGTTGCAGATGGTCTGTCCCCATCATTCCCCTCCCACATACACTTGACAAAAAACGTCTAAAAACCTATATGAATTAATTTTTAGTGGGTTGGGATAGCAAGCAGGTCTCTAACCCACAATCATTTTGATACCTTCAAGACCTGGACA
This sequence comes from Emydura macquarii macquarii, assembly GCF_026122565.2. Taxonomy (NCBI): domain Eukaryota; kingdom Metazoa; phylum Chordata; order Testudines; family Chelidae; genus Emydura; species Emydura macquarii. The sequence goes on from NW_027133156.1 coordinate 1,762,908, forward strand.
CAAATATTGTAGCTAATACCATCTTAATGAAAAAAAGAGTTTCACCACTATATGATTGTGTTGTCATGATCGTGTGATACAACCTTCCTCACTGACACCTAGAAAATAGAGGGGTCTCTCTTCTGATAATTGAAAATAGTGGTAAGGGTATATAAAGTGTCTTCAACTGGTTAACACTGACCTAAACCAAATTAAAAAGAAACCAAATCTATAGAGTTCTAACGCAACTCAAAATAAAAATGAATATTTTTTACGGTGTTCTCCCTGCAACTTTGGAAATAAACTGCTATTCCAAAAATGGAAAGAGTTGCATTTATTAGGGTGCACTAGGAAGAGGAAGTGGTGACACTAGGGAATGTTGGGAAACAATATATGGTGGTCAAATCATGCTGTTCTATTTTCCCCCATTCACTCTGCCTAACACCCTCTCATGTTGATTCCTCAATACCACTGCCCAACACTATCCCCACATTTTTTTTAAAAAAAGGGAAATGTCACAAAAAGCTGAGGAGTCTGTCAGTGTTTTTAGATATTAAAAGGGATAAGCATTGAGGAATGTGAGCTAAGGTTGGTAGGAATGCTAATGTTGCCCTTGCTGGTGGTTTCCTTGACTTTTAGTAATAGTGCAGGAGGCTGAACTTACCACTCAAGCGCCCTTTTGTAGCTGGGCATGACACAGAAGCTCTTACCACTCTAGACCCGCATCCCCCTCCCCCCTTCCCCCCCCACTGATGTCACTCCGGTCTGCCTCTTCTTGCATCTTGGCCCTCCAGCCAGGTCAAGGTTTAGTCCAACCCCTCTGGAGTAACAGTAAGTCCAGCAAATAATAGTCCCAATGTGCTTATAAAAAGTCTTCAACACCAACTCTGGGCCCTATAATCTTCATACCCCTTCTCTCAGTGCTTTCAGCTACCCTTATCCCCTTCTCAGGTGCTTCACACTTTCCCAAGGGCTGGTGAGGGAAGCCCTCCAGCTATGCAGGGTTTCAGCCAAGAGATCCTATAACCAGCAGCTATGATCTGCTCCACCAGACCCCTTACTGCTGCCTCCCTGGACCTCTTGCTACCAACCACAACCCTCACATCAGGCTACTGCAAGCAAGTCCCCAGCAGTGTTCCTCTCTCCAGGTCCTCCGGCTATGAGTCCTATGCCTGCTGTGTTGCTCCAGGATCTCCCTGGGCTTTTAGGTCCAGCTTTTCCCTGCTTCTTACAGATCCTACCTCATTGCCTCCCACTGGAGTCTAACCTGCTCCTTGTAATTACCACAGAAACCTTCTGCTCTTTTCAGCCTCTGTCACAGCTTCCCTCAAACTTCAGTTCAAACATTTCCCTAGGTCCAGGTTTCTCTCTACCTTTAGCCCAAGAGAGAAAACTCCCAGCTACTCTCACCTGGGTCACCTTCCTGACCCTCCTTCCTACTACCCTGCTCTCCTTCATTTATGAAGGCCCAGCTCATTCTCAATTGGGTTTGATCTCCCTTTATGCCAACCACCCTTCCCCGTGCCTTCCAGTGGCCTAGCTAGACTCAGGCTCTGAATGTTAACCTCATCACATACTGATATGAAATATACTTGAGTATTATCATTATTATTTGTATTACCATTGTATTGTATTGCCATTGCCCATCTAGGATCCCTAATCCTGGACCAGAACCCCTTGTGCTTGGTACTGTACAAAGACACAACGAGAAGATGATCCTGTGCCAGAAAGCTTACATATATAAAACAAGAGACAAAGACAAATACAGACAGACAGACAAATGGGGGAATACAAGGAAACAATGAAGCAATATTAGTCAGCATGATATGCAGTGGTCTCAATATGCCAGCAGCCTAACCATTATCAAGTTTTTTGTAGGAATCCTGGCAAAGGAAAGTTTTAAGAAAGGATTTGAAGGAGGACAATGAGGTAACTTTGTGAATGTTTCTGGGAAGCTCTTCCCAACCATGAGAGACACCATGGGAGAAACACGACGGTGCTTGTTTGAAAATTTAGCAAGTGGATGATAGAGGCTGGCATCATGGGAGCCAGGAATCAACATCTCAATAGTGAATGACAGAAGATACTAAGGGTGGAGATAGGCTGTGAGGGGATTTGAAAATGAAGACAGGTAGCTTATATTTGACATGATAGAAAAGAGGGAGCTAGTGAGGCGATCATAGGCAAAGAGAGGGGTGATATAGTCAGACTCTTCAGTTAACAAAATGTTTGTGTGGTATTTTAAATATTCTTACTCTGTTTTTTTCTGGTCTACTATAAAATATGTATAAGAGTCATAAAGATTTCATAGATTTATATTTTTATGGGAACATTGTGTGAGCTCATATAGTCTGTTAAATCTTGCTTGACTTGGCAATGATTCTTTTTTATTTGTAATAAGAATATTTATCAGTGTTGTGTTTTAAAGTACACAGTGTCTTTGGCTTGGATAGACACTATATTAAATCTAAATAAATATTGGCTTAACTATATGGAATTTTACTGTATATTTGAATTTATTTACTCTGTTTTCCCAAGCAACTCTGGTAAAATATTAGGAAACACAAATGTGGTCCCATCTGTAATTTCCCTCAGGTATCCTGATTATAATTGTTCTACACATATATACCTTTTGGCAGAAAACAGATTTATTTGGAATACAAAACACCATCAATGCTCAAATTCTTTTTCACTCTGAATTTTTTAGATACTTTTATTTGCTGCCCCTTACTCTCAACTTATCAAATCAAAACAATAATTCTGACATGAGACATCCTGGCACATGTACCTGTATATAATTTCTGAAACTACACTAGGTTCAGTCCTTATAATCCTTCTATATGCAATAGTTCCCTGGTTTCAGTGGGAGCTATGCACATGAAAAGGATTGTAGCAGCTGACCAAATTAAAAGAAGGTTTTCAGAGGTGCATAAGCCACCATTTCTCTTCACAGATTTTTACTCATAATGCTCCTTGAACTTGGATCAATATAAACAAGATCAGAAAATATCACCATTTGAATGATTATGAATCTTCTGATCCTGGCACTAGTATTAAAAGGTTCTTTAATGTCCTTTATTTAATTGCCATGTCTTAGAGGCCAGATTCAGGCAATCCTGGGCCCTAGACACACCACATACCCCCTGTGACTCTGCCCCCTCAGTCTTGACCCCACTTGGAGGGACCAGTGTCATGGGATCCTCCCTTCCCAGAGAGTCAGGAGCACTGGTATGGAGCCCCCTTCTGTGCTCCAGAAATACCATCAGGACCTCCCTCCCCTCTGGAGTATATGAGGTCTCCTCACCCTCTGAAAAGGCTGGAGTGGCAGGCTTACCACTCACGAGTATATACCTCACATCTGGAGTGTATATGTTTGGTGGCTGGGACGAATCCACTGTACTCTTCTGCATCTACAACATAGAGTTCTCTGCTGGAGTGTTGTTGATAGAGTAGGTCTTTTGGTTAACACCACATTGAGATGCATGGAGTATCATTCACAGCTCTTCAGAGTGTATGCCTGAGTTGGCAGACCTCACTGCATCAGTTACACGCAGGTCATATTTTCAAGCTTTTCTTCAAAACTGTGAGGTCTAGGAAACTAACTTTTTTAAAATTAAAACTTAGAATTTATCTATGTGCAGAAACTGACTGGCACTGTATAACTATGTGGCTATAGCTATGCCAATATGATTCCCCAAGTAGACACTCTACTCTGGAATAAAATTATTTTATTCTGATATACTTATTCTGCTGCAGAGCTGGTCAATTTTCCCATGTAGATAAGCCCTTAGATTCTGATGTAATCACATGGCTATAGAGCCTAGGAATTAATCTGGACCTGCAACTTCTGCATTCAGGATTTTGTGTTTCCTCAGAAATTGTTGATGATGTTACAGAAAAGAAAGGGCACAATCCTGCAAACACTTAGGCCTGGGTCCACAAAGGCTGAGTTAGGTGTCCAGGCTCCCTATACAATGTAGAAAGCGACCTACTCTAGGTAGGGAGCTGCCTAAGATAGCTAATGGGAGATGTCCAGGAGAGAGGTGTGTCCTAACTCAACCACTGTCACGGAGATAGGTAGCTAAGGCCAGGAGGCACCTACCTCTTCTAGTGATCCACAACTGGGAATCCCCCACCTGGAGTCAGACAGCTTAGTATGTCTTGTAAGAATGAGTTAGGCACTTGCTTCATCCTCTGCAGAATGACGACTGTGGTGGAGGTTATAACTTTTAGTCCAGTGGCTAGAGCTAGCTTCAATTGCCACCTGAGAGCTGAAGAAAGAATTTGAACAGGGATCACCCACCTCTCAGGAAAGTGTTGTAACCACTGAGCTATGGGATATTCTGATGTCAGGCTCCCTCAGTCTATCCTGTTGAAATAGTTCCACTGTATATAAATACTTTAAAAGTCATTAGGCCAGCAAGAGGGAGAGAGCAAGAATGACTGTATAGTCCAGTGGTTAGGGCACCCACTCTGGGAGGTGGGAGACCCAGTCCCCCTGGTCCAAGGACTCTACAGACCAAGAGTGAGGCAGAAGAGTGCATGCTCAGAATCAGAAACTCAGGCGCTAAAGGAATTTTTACTCTGAAAACTTAGGTGCTGAGTGAGCATAAGGGCCTACAGGATTCAGCAGAAGTTCCGTGAATTGAAGTGAAAACTAAAACTGGGATTTAGGTAACTAAAGCCCAGATTTAGGTGCCTAAGTTCCTTTGTGGATCCAGGACATAGTGCCTACTACTGGCTGTAATAAATAGACCTATGTTTGCTATCAGCAGTAGCCTTAGGTAGTAACTTATTTCAGGATTAGGTCCTAAAACAGTCTGGAGAACCCCATTATCAGCTGTTGAAGGGACAAACTGAATTCTGAATTTAGGGGTTGGCAGGGAAGTAAAGAAGAAATTGATTTTCAAATATTTTTCTTTAAAATTCTAGATGTACTTGAATTCTGAAGCCTTCATCTATATTTGACTACTAATTTGGAATCTCTGTAGTTTTGTATATATATTTTAAATTTGGCAATCATCATTAAAAATCCTGGCACCCAGTCCTGCAAACACTTAAGCACGTGAGTAAATTGACTCTCCTGGACAGTGTCTCTGAAGTCAAGAATACACACTAAACTGTTTTACAATTAACATTCTCAGCTCCAAATAAGATACTGAGGTTTAAAAAATGACAAACTTGCCCAGTGACTTTTTTCCAATTAAAAGTTCATAAGACACTTTTAGCACAAATGCAGAGCTGCCAGCATGACCAGTGCCTGAATATGACAAAAAAAGTTATGTTAATTCTCCAACTTTTTCTCAACTTCCCTTACCATCAGCCCATTTTACAACAAACAGTAGCCTGACATAACACAATGTCAGTGATAAACACAGAAAGGAAGGATTTGCACTCTGAGCCATAACGGCTCTCTTAGAGTTGGTATTTTTTAAAAGTGAATAACATGCAGTTTTCTAAATCAACATGCATTCCAAAATATATATACATATAGATCCTGAAGATTGAAAAAATGTCATTGCAGCCATGTTGGTATTGGTAAGTGCTCTCAAAGTTAGTACATATAATATAATAGTTACAGAGTTGCAAACTTCTGAGTTTAACATCAACTATAAAATCACTAAAATATATTTAATCACTCCTATGTGCTCCTATACATTGTTGCTATTTGATATAAATTACTGCCTCCTTTTCACAACAAAGTTTATTTTAAAAACAATAAAACAACGGAGGAAAAACTGTCAGTCACAAACTGCCGAAAGCAAGGAAAGTCAAAGTTAAATTAAACTCTCTTAACTTGCTCACCTGAACCTAAATATTGCAGCACATATAGTAACATACTATCACGTGTTATTTTTAAGCCTCCTGAAACACCTAGGCACAATGGATGAGAAAGGAACATAGATTCGGCCCTAAATTTGAACTTCCCTGCTTTTGTTAGTATGAGTCACAACCTTAACATTATCTCAGGCTGTAGACTTTTATCTGTGAATATCTAAGTCCCGTCTTGTGGAAAACTAATTACTGAGCCACTGAGAGCTTCATAATGTCTTGCATTTAAGTCCTGAACATCATACATAATGCATAGGAAGCAGTCTCTGCACTCTGATTACAGAACACTGTCATTAAGTGAGCAAATTAAAGATGTGAATAATTCACTGGCTGAGCTTATTGTCAGTGCTGCATTGTGAAATTAGAATTTCTAATAAGTACTGCAATTTTTAACCCAATTAACACAGAGAACATCTTGAGTCTGATTAGTACAATAAAAATTATTACCTTATTCTTTTGCTTCACAACAGCCAAATTAAATACTGTACTTAATTATGCAGCATTCATTGCTTCTCTGCTAAAATAAAAAACCCACAATCGTTTAATATGAGTTCTAGTATTTGGGATGCAATTGAAAAATACTGCACATGCATCCGTAGCAAAGTTGTTGTTTTTTAAGACTTTGCAGATCAGTTTTAGCACCAGCTGTAAACGATGATGTCACTGCTGAAGTCTGCTTTCGAAACAAATATCAGATCGGAACAAACAGCACAGAAATAATTGACAAAGTAGTAATCCTTCCAAACGGACTACAAATATGTTGTACATTAACTTTTTTCCCCCTGGGTTTTTTTAAACACAGATAAAAAACGCTTTGCCTCTTGAAAATATAATCAGTTTCAAAAGAAAGTTTAGGAAACGTGACCACTAAAACAGGATTCTTACCTCAGGTCCCAATTTGGCACGGGATAGATGATTACATGATCTCCTTTCATCCTAGAAGGGAGACAGGGAGAGAAGTCCAACCGAACATGCAGCATGTTGATCCTCCCTACGCACAGCGCCTGCTGCCATGTTAAATAAAGAAAATGATCATTTAGGCTGCAGCTTTTGTCTCCGAATATTTTCTCATGCCGCGTTTTAATGTCAAGGATCCCAGAAACCGGAGCACACCGCTGGCTGCAGCTGCTGCGGTGTGATCTTCCCCCGAATCCTGTTTCATTTCCAGCTCCTTTTCCATCCCCATCCTAGGGAAGTTTAATCACCGAGCACGAGTGAAAAGGATAAGATGCCATTGCAATGATGAGATTTCTTGGGTTTTTCCTAAAGACAGTGACTGCAGCAACCGCCTTGCATCTTCATTTAGATAGTTGAGCGTGTGCGTGCGAGAGAAAGAAAAAAAAAATAAAGGTGCCCTGAAAACCAGACAGGCACAATGTATAGAGAGAAAGACAGAGGAAAGAGAGAGAGGGAGAGAGGGAGACGGGGCTGTCAGTGCAGATAAATCTGCATATGGAAATCAGGGTTATCCTGGGTACAGTTTTATTTAACCATGATGTACTGGGTTTCTTTAATTAGACAGGAATTTAGAGAAGGTAATGGAGAGATTCTTGCAAACCCAAGAGTAAAAGCAGATTTTAGTCACCACGGAGACTTTCACAGCAATAACCCCACCAGCTGTAGCAGCAACAGCAGAACTTTTTCTGTATAACTTTCCAGTTAGAAACAAGTTCCGTGGACTTCTAGTAATTTACATAGAAAAGCCAGGAAGAGTGTTTTTAATTAACAAAAGCAAGACAGTCCATAATAATACAATAATTATATAAATGAACAATCCGTCACAGACTGCACAATGTTAACCTTAATAAAACTGTGCCACGCACGGAACTTAGAGAGTTTTAAGGCTTTCGCACAGGGCACTATAATGGCTGATTAATCAAGAGTTTTCAATTCATAACAATGGCAGGATCCGACCTGGATGTTGTATTTGTCAGGCACTTCTGTGCATGCTGCCTGGGAACTTGTGCTCCATGCACTGGCGGACTGGCAGAAAGAGAGTAAGGGCAGGGGCTAATAGAGATACAGAAAAGACGGGTTAATTTAGGCTGGCATGGGAAAGGGTTGGGGACTGTGGTGCAGGAAAGGCTATTGGGAAAGGTGGGTTGGGTGGAAGGGTTTGGGAGGTAGCATGAGAAGAGGTAAGGGGAGAAGATCTGGGGGTTAGTAGGGATGTGTGGTAGGACGCGCTAGTTTGGCTGGTAGAAGAATGAGACTGTAAGGGAGGAATGGGCATTTGGGAAGAATGGGAAAGGTGAGAGGGAAGGGGAGGGAGATGGCTGGCACAAAGTCTGGTGAGAAAAGCGGTCAGATTGTGTGGCGAAGGTTTGACTGGCAGGACCAATGTAGGGAAGGAGAGCTGGCAGAAGGGAAATAGGAGGTGGAAGGGGCATGGGAAATGACAGAAGAGGAACAGGGAGGTAAGATGGGAGTGGGAAGGGGCTGGCTGGCAGAACATGGGGGATTTTTAGCAAGAAGCTGGCAAGGAAGGTGGCTAGTGTCTAGAAGGGATAGTGTGTGTGTGGGGGGGCTGGTTGGGAGAGGGATTGCTGGCACAGAATGTTGAGGGATGTCTGGCTGGGTGATGAGGGCTGATGGGAACGTGAGGTCAGTGGGTGAATGGCAGAGAAAATTGGTTGCTGGCAGGGTAGCTATTATGGAAGTGTGCATAGACTGGATGGCTGAATGGGAATGGGTGGAGGGTGGTTGGTAAGGGATGGGTTTCTGGCAGGTAATGTGTGGGAGGCTAGTTTAGGTGCAATTCGTGGAAACAAGAGTATATGTGGTGGTAGCTCAGGGAAGGATCAGTGGGAAGCAGAATTCAGAGGGGTGCTGTTGCACAAAACAGGAGGTTGGCTGGGTATGAATGAGGAGCTGTCTGGATGGGAGGCCAGTGCTTAATTTGTACCAGGGCTGAGCCCCAGCACCTCTAAGGTTGGTAGTTCATAGTCCAGGCACCTCTGGGCTTGCCGGGGCAGTTATGAAAGTAAAAAAATTGCTTGAACCCTGGCGCCTCTTTCATTACAAATTCAGCAGTGTGAGAGTCTAATAAAAATATGGTGGGCGGTTGGCAAAGAATTTAGGGTTGGATGGATGGGAGAGAAGTGAGTGGGGTCACAGGAAGGGATTGTGGGAAATGGCTAGGAAGGGAGTGGTTGGACAGGTGAAAGGAAGTGCTGTGTGTGTGCGCCTAGAAGGGAGCATACAGGTGGCTGGCAGAAAGGATAGGAGGCTAGCAGGAAGTAGGGTGAGTGACCAGGAGGGGAAAAGGTGGACAGCAGGGAATGTGGGGATTTGAATGGGTAGCTGGCAGGGAATGTGTGTATGGCTGACATGGACCTTGTGAAAGGCGACTGGCAAAGGGAGGGAGGCAGGGATGCTGAAAAGGAATGGCTGCTATGCATGGTTGCCATGAGTGTGTGGGCTGGGCATATAAGAGATGATTGAGGCTGGCTAGCATATGGCTGACTGGAAAAATGGGAGGTAGCTGGGAGGGGTTGAAGATGAAGGTCTCTTCCAAAATGTGTGGTGGGACTGATATGAATAAGTGATCTGGGAGTGTGTGCCGATAGCAGGGTGGATAAGTGAGTGCAGGAAAGGTGAAGGGTAACTGGGAGAGGGTAGTGTGAGAGAGGTTTTGGTGGTTGATAGGAAACGTGTGAACTTGACTGCTAGAAAGATGGGTGGCGTAATCTCTAAATAGTGGGGGATTGGCAGGCTGGTGGGGGAATGGCTGGTGCAGAGTCTTAAAATGGGAATGATAGGGCCAGAACGCTGTGCGGATTGTTGGTTGGGAATGGTGCAGAGACCTGAGGCAACCAGGTGGGGTAATGCTGTGTGTGTGTGTAGGGAATGGCCTGGAGCTGAGGGGTGACCCGGGCCAATAGTGCAGAGTCCTGGGATGGGAGCAATGGTGTGGAGGTGGCTTGAAGCATGGAGTTGGTCCTGCTTTGAGCAGGGGGTTGGGCTAGATGACCTCCTGAGGTCCCTTCCAACCCTAATCTTTATGATTGGGGGGACAGGAGACAGAGCCCGGTGGTGTGGCTGGGGGGACAGAGCTAGTGGGGTGGAGCAGAGCAATGGGTGGCGGGCAATGCTGCGGATATGGGGCAGAGCTGGGGGGGAGGGGCGCCCGTGGCAGAGAGAGGGGATAGTGCAGAGGGCTGACGGACTGAGGGGGGCCATGCTGTGGGGGTGGAGCATTGCCGGGGGTGCGCGGGGGGGTCAACCTGCCCAGTGTGCGTTGGGCGGGGCTGTTCCCCCTCCCCCCCTGCGGGCGGCAGGCGGCGGCCCAGGGCTGCAATTTGCAGATGGCCCCTGCCAGGCGCGGCGCTTTGCTCCCCGGAGGCTTGGGCGCGTTTGTCTCTTTCAGTCTCTCGCGGGCCCGTCCGCCAGCGGAAGGAAGCGCGGGAAGCAAGAGCGGGACTCGGGAGGTTGGGCGAACGCTTGAGCCCGAGTGGGCGGAGTCATACAAGGGCCCCATCCAATGAGCAGGGAGCGTTACCGGAGCTCCTGCCCTCGAGCATGCGCAGTAGCTGGCCCGTTGGTCGGCGCGGGACGTACGGAAAAGTGTCCGGGAGACTCTCGGGGTTCGGAGGGAGACAAGACGAAAATTCCGAGACACGTAGGTAGCGCGCGCCCTGCTCCAAGGGCCCAGGCAGCGCGCGCGTGCACCCGGCCCTGCGGCTCGCACTCGCACCTCCTCCCTCGCGTGCGCTTCCCCGCCCGCCCTGTGCCCGCTTGTCCCATCCCTGCGTGCCCAAGGGGGACGCTCATGGCATGGCCTGCACTGACCGCACCACCCTGGGTTATCTCCGGGGCTCTTCCCTCTGCCCAGTGCATAGGCTGCACTGACCGCGCCTCCCTGGGTTATCCCCCCCTGCCCTCCCTTCTGCTCAGTGCATGGCTTCCACCGCCTGCTGCCTGTGCACAGTGTCGGTTATCCCCAGTGCACTCCCCTCTGCCCAGCGGTGTCCTTCAGCGTCTGTGCCCAGATTTATTTCCCGTAGAGCACTTCCTTCTGCCCAGAGTGTGGCCTCAAGTGACTGCGCCCTTTGCCCAGCATGTATTATTGCAAGTGCATGTGCTTTATGTGTGGCCACATTTTGTATGACCCATCAGGGTTTGAGAAAGCCACACAGAAGTAATGATTAGTGTGAGTGCCTAATTTACAAGCTCTTACGGTGGTGAAGAAAACCTTCCAATTGTGACCTGATGCAATGTTGTCTGCCTACCTCTGCAGCCAGATAGCTTTGTAGGAAGCAGCAATGAAATTAACAAGTGTAAGTCTGTTGCACTGGCTATTCAGAATCCTCTTAGTCACACCAAAATGGATCAGAATCATGTCAGTTTCGCTATCTGACTGGAAAACCAATGAGCATCAGAGTTGGAGAAGGGCTCTAAAATGTCTGGGGATGGGGAGGATGGATGCTTAAGAGGGGGAGGGTAAGTTAGGCAAGAGAAACTGGTTTCCAACAGTCAGGAAATAATGATAGGAGGGAAAAAGTGTCTCCTTCTGTTTTTCTTGAGGAATGTAGGGAGGAGAAACTGCCAGTTTATCATATTCAAAGCAGCAAGATTCTGGTACAAAGGATGGAGGCCCTCTGCATGCTGGTAGGAATTGCAGCATATTTTTCAGCAGTTGGGGTCTCCTTCCTAAGACATTGACCCTAAACAATCTTTTATATTGTCCTCTGGTTTATATCTCTGGCAAGTAGATATCTTGACTTTTTTTTTCAAATGCTTACTGTAACAATCTAAATAAGAGAGACAAATTCTGCTTTTTAAAGGAGGTATTTCTGCACTAAAAACTTACAAGGAAAGTTAGTAAAGTCTCAGATCAAATTGATCAAATTGATTCAAATGTTCAGCAGTGCTTCAGATGGGAAATGTGCAAAATCGTATATGGATGGTAACTACGAAGGTCTGACCCTAATCCATCTCTGAAGTTAAATTAAAATGTGCTGTCCAGAAGGCATTGCCCTTTTGCTAATTTAGGGATTCCTTCTGTAATCATGTCCTACTGTATCCATACTCTGGATTAGTTCAGGAGTCCCTTTAATTTGGTTCAGCCTATTAACTTGTACTTCTGTGTTTACTGTGATTTGCAAAATTACAATGAACATGCTTAATAATTCACGGGAAAATTCAAAGCCAGGTGTTGAAGATATGCTTAAACAATGAATACTTCATGATATTGTCTTGAGACTAAACTAATACTGTATGTAAAAACATTACTAAGAGGTGTCAGCAGTCAAATTGAAACAATGGTTGAATTTAGAATAGATATAATTATGGTGTTCAGATTTTTTATATTGATAGAGCTGTACAGCCTGCTACTGTTTAAAACATTAATTTCCTGCTTGTTTTTTTTAAAAAGTCAGTTATAAAGATTTGTTTTAGACATATGCCCTTATTTAGTGAACATGTCTTCCTGTTTTTGTTCTCTCTGGTCTCACTTTCAGACTTTTGGTAAACAGATTTTAAATAACATCTTTTATTTAAATTAATCATATGGTAATTTTACTCACTTTATCAATATGTAAGTTACATGGTTGCATAATTAATATTGGAGCAGTGATTCAGTTCCCAGATTTATTGCTATTTAGCATGCACTTGAGCTGCAATGCTCTCTTATTGTAGGTCATGGATAATGGGAGTTTTTAACTCAATTGCCTCTTTTCATTCAGTGGGGAAAATGTAGCTTCAAAAATCCATTTCCAGAAAACTAAGTGTTGTTTGGTTTTTAAAATATATTTTCAGGGACAAGTGTTAAACAATGGATAATGACTCCACTGTTTCACTCACACCCCCATACCTCACTGAAAGCTTAGAGATGGCTATGGAAGTGGAAATGGAGAACTCCAGACCCCCTTGTTTTTCCTGTGCTTTAGACAACCGAGATGGAGGGAGAAACTTTTCTGTTGACTCTTATCTAGCAAGTGGGTCTCTTAAGAGGTATGTTTATATTTAATTTAAAGTATGTTATACTTTTGGACTGTTTCAGTTTCTTCTTTCAGCAGCTGCCTGATGCCTCAGAGATCTTGCCAGCGTCTTTAAATTTGTTTTCTTCTTCAACCATTCTTGTTCCTCAGACAAGCCTGCAACTTTTACCAGGGTAGAAGAGTGGTCTTATGATTAAAATACTCAGACAATCTGGATTCAATTCCTAGCTCTGCCACAGACTTCTTGTGTGACCTTGGGCAAGTCATTTCATCTTTATTTGCCCATCTATTCCCCACTTGTAAAATGAGGATGATAATTCCTTTCTCCTACCCTTTGTTTGCCTTGTTTACTTAGATTGTAAGCTTTTAGGAACACGGATGGAGTGTGACTTAACAGGTGTATTCAGTTCCTAGAACAGTTTGGCCCCAATCTGAATTGGGCTGCTTGGCACAACTGCAATACAAATAATAATAATATTATCCTATGCTATGATTGGCTCATGTCTCATAAAAAAAAGTAGTGTTTTAATCCTTACCTAGAAGTATATAGGTGTTGCAGGAAGTAGCACTGGTTAGTTAATAGGTGCTGCTTTTCCCTCTGAGTACTGAATCAGTAGCCAAACATAGTGTCAGAGGAACAAGAACTTAACTATTACAGTGAAAGAAGGCAATTGTTTTCTTAACAGTTAAACTAGAAATGTTATTCCTTGCTTTTCTTTAAATTATGTGCAATAATGATGCAGAATTGACCATAGGTGGCTGAGGTAATCCCTGAAGTTTGTAGAACACTTGAGTGAAGGTGCTGCATAAGAAAAAATGATTGTCTTGGTCTAGAGTTAGAGTAATTTATTATAAACCACAAACTGTGTGGATGTGATTATTTCAGCTGTTTAATGCTATGTTCTGTGTCTATATCCAAAGGGTTATTTATATGTACTAGTAAATTCACATAGAAGAATAAATGCTCATTCTAGAGATAATTATTTGACATGATGGACAGTTCAGGTGGATAATTATTTCAACTGTAACATACATTCCAGTGGAGAGCTTTAGATAATGTAGCAGTCTCTTTTGTCATATTAAAAACAAGTTGTATATCGTGCATCAAGTAGGTCCCACTGTTAGGGTAAAAGATGCTTTAGAATGGTGGGCTAGTTTTTCTTTGTGTCTAAAATTTATTGTAGCTTGTGACAGAGAGATGCCTTTATGCTTTTGGAGCTAGGAGTTGCCATATTTTATATACTAGATATTATATCACTATAAAAGGTTTAACAACCTTTCCTTGGGGAGCACTTGTTGGAACTTCCTATCTATAGCGTGTAAGCTACAGATATATTGATAAAATAATAGTGATATGCAAGTCATCTGTAGGTAGTGTATCCTTTATAATATATTGTAGAAGAATCTGTAAATGGTGCTGGCTTTTCTTTTTCAGGCTTATGCTGAGATTGGATCCTTCTCCAACTGACTATGAAGAAGATACATTGGAAATATTTGGCTTTCATTGGGTTACTGAAATTGCATTAGTTGAGTCTTGTAGACTTCTCTTTGGTTTACTTAGGTATGATATTCTTATTACCTTTTATTACCTCACTGGTCCATTTCCATGATTTAATTACACTTATTCCTGAGTTTGGGGGTTTTTAATTATGAAATTGTCAAAAATCCTAGATCAACTATCTTAAGTATAGTCAACACCGTATTATATGAGCAGTGCAATCCATTGAGTGACAGGTGACTTGCTGGTAGAATAACTAAAATTGATGAACTATATACAAATGAACTGTGCATTAGAATTGTAGTGTAATGTGATTTAATGTTGACTTTCTAAGCAGCGTGGTGCATGAATCTCTTTATCATATGAAACTCAGAATGAGAAGAAATATATCTATTACAACAATTTTATGATTCATTCATAATGTACAGTAAAACTTGTCTAGCTTCAGAGTACATTCCTAACTATATGAGGTTTTGCTTTAATTAAATGGTGCTACTCTATCTAACTAAACTCTTGTTTGAAGATTTTTTTTCAAAACTTTTTTGTATGTGCACATAAAGAGAAGTGGATGTTACAAATCAAATACTGTAAATGTTGGATTTGGCATTTTCTTCACTTGTTTGGATTAGGATAGTGTCAGCAATCTCTTTGGATACAGCTACTCTGTGTTTGACTTATTCAATGCAGATGTTTAATCTGGTCAGTGCATACATACAGATTATTGATAATCCTTTTTGCTACTGTTAATCCTCAGGATATTAAGCACATGGAAGATGGACTGGGTTTTTTTTAATGATACTTCAAACATATGTCACGTATCCCATCATTCCTTTGATTACAGTGGATTCTACTATATCTTGAGGGTATGACCATGTGCATGTTATGGAACATGTCATTCATAGGGTCTGATCATTGTAACATCATGGCACAGATCGTAAAAAATGGGGAAAAAACGAATATATTGGCTCTGATTCTCTGATATAAGCTTTGACTTCACTGTGATTTTCTTTTTTCAAGTAGAAAAAAAGATGGCAGGATAGCACTTTAATTATTTTGATCAGTTATCTGTATCTCTCTATCCTTTTTCAGCATTCTACCCGATTCATTCTGTGTCAAAAATTGACCCTGTTTGGTCACAGGATCGATTGTTTTCTATCCATGTAACTGATCTTCCTATTACTCCCCCACCCCAAAGCCCAGCTCTCTAGAATCAGATTGTCTCATTGTAGGATGCCAGGGAGGCACTAAGCATATTAATTTCCATCACTGGGGTCATTCTCTACAATCCAGTTGCCATATGTAGCAATCAGGCTGGTGGAGTCGTAGAGTTCGTCCTGTGCAGAGCAGCACGGTTAGGTGGTCTTCTAAAAGGCTGATTCTGACGAGGAAGATTTCTTCAGAATTGAATATAGCTTGTGTGGCAGATGAGCTCACAAAGTATGCAGAGCTTTAGCTAGCTCTTCACCTACAGAGGGAATTTCATAGGGAAAGGGGCTCTAATATGTGAACTCTGCTTAGCTGGTTGCCTTCAGTAATAAAGTTCGTTTAAAATTGTATTCTGTATGTTTTTTGTGCACATAAAAAAGTATATAATTGAACATATTCAAATGAAATATAAAACTGAGTTCCTGAATATTTGAGGCTGTAAGACTTCCTCTTGCACTTTTTATAAGAATAGAGTAATTAACCACTGGCATCCTGGCCCAAATCCAACTTTGGTAATTACATTTTGCCTACCTAAATTACCCTTGTGGTTAGTGTTGGATATGGCTGTGTTCATTATATCCTGCACTAAAGATTTGTTTTGTGGTAAGGTGCTTCACATTCCACACCAAAGATGACTTCAGTCGTGGGTGAAGTGAATCTAAAGTGTAAGGCACATGTCTTTCTGTATGAATATACTATATAAATGCTACATTGTTTTAATACTCTATTAATCAAGGCAATATAATCATTCTTTATTTCTGTTCATTTGATGTCTCTGCCAACTCCCAGTTAGAATCCCTGTCACTCTGTTTACACTTTCGCAAACAGTGTTCTTTATCTCTTTGATTACTGTTTGTTCTCCTTCAACACCACTCTCTGGCTTTCTTTTTTGTGTCCTGAGTCTAATTGGCCCCTCTCTCTCTCTGGGCTCATTCATCTGCACTATGAGGATTTAATGGTTTCTTTTTTTTAAATTTATGATTGACTCCTTTACTTCCTGCTCTCTCCACTTCTCTAACTTTCAAGCTTGGTACTCCTCTGTGTTGAAATCACCCTGTGCTTCCATCTTTTCCTGAACAATGGATGTGGTTGGAAAAACTTATCCAGTGTCTAATTAGAGTTTGTAATGTGGATGAGCTCTAACTGGCTGAAGCTGAACCCAGCTGACTGAAGTGGCTTTTGTACAATGCAGGGAAAGAATGGTGGAGATTATTTTAGTGTCCCCAGTTGTAGGACTATGTTCACCCTTCCTTCTACATGCTTGCAACCTAGGTTTATTGGATCCTTGCAGGTTGTTGGAGATTTCACAGAGTTTTCAAAATTTGTGCTTGACAAGAAGAGGGCAGCCTTTTCTTTCATGACCTCACCATGGTTATGTATGCCTTTCTCACATCCAGATTACTGCCATACACTCTACACGCGGGCTACACTTGAAAGCAATCTGAAAATTACAGTTAGTGCAGAATGTAGCAGCATTATTATTAGCTGGCACTTCCTGTAGAGTTACATTACACCTGTGTGCTGTGATTTGTAGTGGCTGTCAAACAGATTTCTAAGTGAAGTTGTTGGCTTTCACCTACAAAAACCATGAATTATTGAGCCCAGCCTATCTTAGAGGTAATCTGCTCTGTCTGTTACTATTAATTCAAATGCCTCAAATTAATAATAGTCATACCCTACTTTATATATCGAGGGGGCTGTTGGCTGGGCAATCTTGATGAGGGGTCTTCTTTTCTGCAAATTATTTCTGCCCCACTTGTTTGCCAGAGCTTGGAATTGGTGGCCTTCAGTGTAGGCTGCATGACTTGTCTATTCTCCCAAATTTATCCTGGGGCAAAATAGGGGTGTTGCTGAGTGTTTGGGGGTACAATGCAGGGAAAGAATGCAGAGGAGAGTCTGTTAAGCTGACTTTTTTTGTTGTTGTGTTTACTTTTGGACACAAATTAAGAGAATGATTAGCACATTTTACAAATCTAAATAAATAGAACTCTTAACTATACTTTATTTATCTCTTGCCTGATCCTTTTCTCTGGCTTTCTCCTATCTGACCTCTCCATTTTGTTAAAAATGCTGCTAAAGGTATCCTCTGCCACGCCGTTCATGTATTTTCCAAAATCCCTTCAGCAAATTCTTTTTCCACATCAAATTCTTAACCCTCAAGAAACCTGCCCAGTCTTGCCCCTCCCCCATCTCTATTCTCATGTCTGCCTACTTCATCCCTACACACTGCTTGCTTTCGCCATTATTTTGTCTCCTCAGGGATTTACACCTTTTTTCATGGTGCCGTCCCTGCTATGCTTGGAACAGCACTGCACTTTTCGTATGATGATCCCTTGTATTCGATGTCTCTCCTGAATGAACTGATGTCCAGTTTACATTCTTGTAAGCTTTTCTGGGCAGAGTCTGTTTCTTTTGTGTTTTTGAAAAACATTGTATACATTTACAACACTATAAAGTAAATGTTTGTGAAATAGTCTTTTCCAGTATAATACCATAAAACTATGTATATCTTTTTAATTAGGCAACACATTCACAAATTGGAAAAGCTAGTACAGATGAGTTCATCAGACTTCGGTAAGATTGACATATTTCCGTTTATATTGGGATAGAAGATGGTCTTTATATTATATCGTGATTCCTGATTGGGGTTTCTAGGTGCTACCACAATATAAATGTCAATAATTTGTATTAGCATAAACCTACAATGTCTTAATATCTCTGGCTATATATATTTCTGATATTATTGCTGTGGTTGACTGGTTAGAGGGAAGATAACTGCTCTTCTTAGCAGACGTGTCATGACTCAGTTCAGTATCAGCCTAACTTTATGTTGATTGTATAGCAAATGCATAGGGTGAAATCCTGACCCCCTTGAAGGCAATGGGAGTTTTGCCATTGACTTCAACGAGGCCAAGATTTCACCCATAATACAGGGCTTCATGAACAATTAATTCTTTGAATTAAAAATAAAAAGTTAATTCAAGCTTTCAATGATTATTTTAGTAATAAAGATAACATTTTTTCAGTATCTCCTGGCTTACATATACCAAGGCAAGTTGTTATATTTGCTTAGTTTAGAAGTTATTTATGGACTTCATTTGTCCTTGCAGCAAAATCGATGAAATGGAAGCCACTACAAAACAGTTCATTTGAATTAAATACTAAGGCATGAGAAGTACATTTCTGAAGGATTATTGCAGCCTTAGGCTTATTGTGAGTTTGAAGGCCAAATTACTTCAGCAAGTTGGGATCTGAAGTAATTGTTCAGAAATACACTGTCTATAGTATTCAGTTGCTACGTGTAAATAGTTGTTATAAAGGCACAAATAAATATCTGTGCTTTTTGTTTAAGATTGTCATACCAGTGTTAATTTAATTGATGATCCAACGAATGAGCTGTTCCATTATATAGTAGTTGTAGGTCTGAGCTTGTTATCTAGCTTCCTTTATAAAAATCTAGTTGATTAATCATAAAAGTCTAGTTTTGGCTGAGCTTTTACCTTTAAAGTCTCAGCCTGGAAAGGATTTTATTTTAAATTCCAGTTTATCTTCTATATGTTATCCACGCACCAAGAAAAAGTTATTTATTTTTTAAATTTAAGGATCTCTTTGGTGCTCTTTATTTTATCTTGTTCACTTTGTCAGTTATCAGGGTAAAAATATAATAAAGTACAATAATTAAGAAAATAGTACAGAAATGTTTGCAAAACATCAAATAGAGAAGCCATGCTATGTTGTCTGTAGGTGAGGCTCCATGTGCTCCCATGCAAGACAGCTTAAATTCTGTGGCACTATTGTTGCTATTTCCTCTTCTAATGAGTCATATGTGTAACTTCTGTAACATTACCTGCTTGTGGAAAAACCTTAGTCACTTCATGCATCAGTTAATGCAATTCTTTCTTTGGTACAATTATAATTTCATCATGTAAGAAATGCATGCAGGCGTGTTCTGTTGAAGGGCCAAGGTTGACTAAAGACATGGTTCAAGCCCTCAGATGCATGCAATCTGTATGACCCACAGAGAAGCAAATGTTTGTAAAGTACTTGGGTATCTTTGGATCAAAGATATCATAAATATTATTGTTACCAGATATAATGCTAGAAAATGGAGCAAAGTTTGAGTCTTGGAGCAAAGTCTGGAGTAAAAGCAAACAATTTGCTCTATTGAAAATAATTGCAAGGCTGAGGGAGAGTTGGCCAGAGTACGTATGCAACTAACTACAGAGTATATGGAGGAGGAATGAGCCAGGCCTGCTTCTTCCATCATCCCCCCAGATTTGGTTTGGCTGCTGTGGATGTACATGTACACCTGGCCAACCCATATTTCCCTCCATTTCTCCCTCTACCTTCAGTGAGCTTTGGAGACTCACTGCAGAAATTTCTGAGATATGAAGAGCGTGTGAAGATCCTTTTTCCCCCTTTACATTTTTTTTGGTTTTGATATTTCAGGTCATTGACAATCAAACGTTTTGTGATGGGGGTACTCACCTCTTGAGTGCCTCATAGCAGCTGGGTGTGCTATTACAATTGCAATCTTTTTCTTGCCCTTCGTTTGGGCTCTCAACCCCTGTTGCCTTCTTGGGGTTTATGACACTGTGGCTGGTGGGGGAATCCAGGCATGCCCACTACTCTGGGTTCCAACCCAGGGACATGATAAACAGCAGCTACACCCTGCTCAATTTCAGTTCATTGCTGCTCTCTCCCTGGGCCTCTTCCTACCTGGATCCCTTTAGCTTCACCCTTTACCTCAGGGTTAAGGTTCTTAGGTCCTTCTGCCCCCCTCTAGCTTAAGGAAATGCAATCAGAACCAAACTCTAGCTATCCCTCCTATGCCTTTGGCCAGAAAGGTGCACCCTACCTCACCCCTCTGGTCCTAGTCAGGAACTAACCTGCTCAGACCCTGCAGCTCCTTTTACCTGAGCCTGCTGGGCTTTGATTGGCTGCTTCTGTGAGATCTCTTTAGGCAGGCCTGGAGAACCCACCTTTGTTGCTTCTTTCTTGTCACTTTGCTGCTTCCTGGGGTGGGGTGTAATAGGACTGCAGAGCCTCTTGTAGGGAGCTGCAAAGACCAGGTACATCCCGTCACACACTTCAGTTAGTGTCATGACATGTACAAATGGTATTGGCTCAATTTTTTCCTCAGGTATGTCATATGATTTTTATAGATTGTTTTGATTCACTTCTGTAAGAGTCCCTCAAAACCATATTTCGCTAACATTCTGAATAGAAATATGCATTGAGTTATTATTCCATAGTTAGAATGTAGATCTCTTTAGTGCTCCTGGAGTACTGTACCACATGTGAAAGTTTTCTTGTATTATTTCATAGACTTCTTCCGTTTAGAAAGCTACCTTGGTTCTGTCTTCGAGTGATTGCTCATATCCATTCCAATATAGGTGTGTGTGTGCCCCGTACACAGATTCCCGGAACTTTTTTCTCTTAGCACTCCCCGTAGGGTTGGCTCATGCGCCCTCTGGAGTGCCGCGCTCATGCCATGGTACATAGGGCGCCGCCGACCCTGCGGCCCCTCAGTTCCTTCTTTCCGCCTGTGACGGTTGCTGGAACGTTTGCTTCTTGCATACTACAAGTAGCCTCCCTTAGTACTTAGAGTGTTCTTTGTTACAGTTGATTACCATAGATTAGTGTTAAGTTAGATAAGTTAAGTAATTAGTTAGCAGCCCTCAGGGGCTATAGTTGAGCCATGCCTGGCTCCACTGGCTTTAAAGCCTGCACTGTGTGTGCAAAACTTTTTGCTGTAAGTGATCCTCACGATCGCTGCCTCCGGTACCTCAGAGAGCAGCATAGACGTGAGAAATGTAAGATCTGTAAGACCTTCAAGCCGCGGACCCAGAAAGAACGGGACGCCAGGCTAAAGGGCATCCATTGCGTTCGCCGGCGGCACTGAGCATCTCCTCGGTGCGGAGCGCTCCACCGGCACCGAAACCTGTGGTGCCGAAGAAGAAGAAGTGGCCCGAGGCCGCACATATGGACTCCTCCCTGCGACCAGTACAGCAGGGAGCAGCACGGAGATGCCCAGCCACGTGCCATGGAGGTTACTCCGGCACCGGCATCTCCTCACAGGGAGCCTCCCCCAACTCCTGGGGGGGGGGGGGAGCGCCCCTGCAAGGGCCGTCGACGCCGGAGGCTTTCGTGGTGGCACGCACCCTCGTGGGCCTGCCCACGCCTCCGTCCCCCCCTCGGCCGAGGGCTCCGGGACCGGTGTCTTGGGGTAAACCCATGCTGGGTTGCCCTGGTGGGTGGCGGAGACAGGAGTCGAGGTCTCCCCCCAGACGATCGAGTAGGGTAGAGAGTGCGGGCTCCCCTCCTAGCTCCGACTCTGAGTCGTCGAGCTCCTCGACACCGCGGCACTGAGAGTGGTCGAGAGGCAAGCGCGAGAGGCGACATGGTTCCAGCTCCGCCTCATGCAGGGGTCGCAGCTCCGGCTCTGGTACTTCGGCACAGAGCCTCGCTTGGCACCGATCCCCGATGCTGGTACGGATCACGGTGCCGGCAACTCCATCAAGCGCCTCAGCACCAGTTGCTACGGAACCGACTGCTTTGGCTCTGGCACCGACATCCTCGGCACCGTCGGCACCGCTGGTCCGGACACAGCTTGCCTCGGCACTGCTGGCACCTGCACCGACCGCCTTGGCACCACGTGAGCCGGCACCGATCTCCTCGGCACTGAGGAGACGATCGCACTCCGACTCATCGTCACGGAGATACAGGCGACGCCGCTCCTACTTCTGAGGTGGAAAACGCCACTGAAAGAGTTCGAGGCGCGGGAGGAGGTCATCTGGCTCCTCCAGTAGTCGGTCCCCTCGGCGGCACCGAGACGTTGGCACCGACGGTCGTCGTCTTCATCGTCCCGGGGCCATTCACGTGCCTGGTACCACAAACAGCGGTCCAGTGGCTCTGGGTCCCAGACTCGCCAACCGGGCACGGTGCAGCAGGTGCAGATGCCAGCACCAGCGTGGCCTCAGGGCCCCCGGCAGTGGCCATATTGGGGGCCCTACGGTGCCCAGATGGGCCAAGGGACCACCTCCGTTCATTCCTCGGTGGCCCAACCAGTACCCCTACCACCGACCCACCCGGAACAGGGTCACCCCTCGGAGGAGGGGTCAGACCCAGAGGAAGGCCCCTCCACAGGGACCCTGCCGCAGTCCTCCTCCTCGTCCCCTGATGAGGTGCCTGCCCGAGACCGCAAGAGCCCCCTTTTTGATTTCTGGGCCCAGCAGAACCTGCTAATAAGGATGGCAGGAAATTTAAGCCTGGAACTTAGAGATGTCTGAGGAGGAGGACCCCCTCTTTGGGATATCCAGGTCAACAGGTCCCTCTCGAGTTCCCTTGCCGGTCCACGAGAGGGTGATGAAGATTGCCAGAACCCTCTGGCAAACCCCTTCTTCAGTGGCCCCCACCTCTAAAGGGGTAGAACGAAAATATTACGTTCCCAAGGAGGGCTTTGACTTTCTTTACAATCACCCAGCCCCGGGGACACTTGTGGTGGAGGCCCCTAATCAGCGAGACCGCCAGGGTGGCCAGGGTAATACCCCAAAGGACAAGGACAGTAAGAAGCTGGACTTGTTCGGCTGCAAGATGTACTCTACTGCAGCCCTGCAGCTGAGGGTTGCAAACCATTAAGCCCTCTTCGGGAGATACAATTTAAACCTCTGGTCCTCGCTGCAGAGGTTCCAGTCAGGGTTATCCTCTGACCAGTCCGCGGACTTCGCCACACTGTCCCAGGAAGGCGTGGCGGTAGCAAATGCGGCCTTGCAATCTGCGAGTGATGCAGCGGATACTGCCAGCAGGGCAATGGCGGCTTCAGCCATCGTCATGTGCTGCTGCTTCTGGCTCCAAGCTTCAGGCTTGTTGCAGGAGGTCCAACAGGCCATTCAGGACCTCCCCTTTGATGGCACTGTCCTCTTCTCAGAGAGGACGGATGAGAAGCTGCATGCCCTGAAGGACTGGCGAGCCACCCTAAAGTCCCTCGGGCTATACACCCCGCAGGCCTCGAGGCGCCAGTCTTGGCCTCAGGCCCAGAGGCAGCCACAGCCGCCACCTAGGCTGCCCCCTAGACCCACCCAACCTAGGAGGGGTCAGGACCGTTATAGAGGCCCCAACCGCCGCGACTGCCAGGGGTTCCTCGGCGGGCCTTCAGCAAGGCCCAAGTAAGGGCAATAATAAACGATTTTGACGGTGTGCACGAGGGTGGCACTCCTCTTTTCCCCCCCTGGATCTATCCCGGCCCTTTGCTCATAGGCTAGGGCCGTACTATGCAGAATGGGAAACTATCACCATGGACCGCTGGGACCTCGAGGTAGTCCTCAGGGGCTATGCTCTCCAGCTTACGGCCTGTCCCCCGAGCTCTTCCCCTATCCAGACCCTCTTCAGGGACCCCACTCACGAGCAGCTCCTCATACAAGAGGTCAACTCTTTGCTCTTGCTCGGAGCAGTAGAAGAAGTTCTTCCACAGGAACGGGGGATGGGATTCTACTCATGGTACTTCTTAATCCCCAAGGCTAAGGGGGGGCTAAGGCCTATTTTTAGACCTCTGCCGTCTGAACAGGTTTATCAGATGCACCAGGTTCCTCATGGTTTCCCTAACGTCCATCATTCCCACCCTAGATCCAGGGGACTGGTATGCTGCTCTCGACCTCAAGGATGCATATTTCCACATTACTATCCTCCCCGGCCACAGAAAGTTCCTCAGATTTGTGGTAGCGGGATGCCATTACCAATTTGCAGCCCTGCCCTTTGGCCTCTCGTCCGCCCCCAGGGTCTTCACGAAATGTATGGCAGTAGTAGCGGCCCATCTGCACCCTGGGGGGGTTCAGATATTTCCATACTTGGACGATTGGCTGATCCGGGGCAGGTCCAGGGCCCACGTGGAGAACAGCCTGACTCTCACCTGCGCCACATGCACCAAACTGGGGCTGCTCATCAACGAGCAGGAGTCCACGCTCACCCCGGTGCAGCGCATAGAGTTTATAGGGGCCATCCTAGATGCCACCCAGGCCAGGGCCTTCCTCCCACGGCCTCGGTTCGAGACCATGGCCACCATAATCAACGAGTTGCACAGGTCCCCCACGATGACAGCCAGGCATTGCCTTCAGCCGCTGGGACATATGGCGGCGTGTACATATGTGGTGAGGCTGGCTCGCCTGAAGCTCAGACCTCTACAAGGGTGGCTGGCCTCGGTATATATACCTGCCAGACACTTGCTGAACAGGGTGGTCACGGTCCCCACCCAGGTACTATCCTCCCTGGACTGGTGGCGGGACCCAAGAGAGGTTCTGAAAGGGGTTCCCTTCAGAGACCTGGCTCCTTCGGTGACGCTGATAACGGGATGCCTCGAACGTGGGGTGGGGGGCCCATATCAGCAAGGACCTGAGCACTCGGGGGCTTTGGTTGCCGGAAAAGAGAGCTCTCCATATCAATGTCAGAGAGCTCAGAGCGATCCGTCTTGCCTGCTAGGTCTTCCTCAGTGTCCTGAGGGGCAGGATGGTTCAGGTCCTCACGGACAACACGACGGTCATGTTCTATGTGAACAGGCAAGGGGCGGGCACGCTCCTTGGCTCTGTGCCAGGAGGCCATTCGGCTATGGGATTTAGCGGTGAGGCACGATTTTCATTTAACCGCCTCTCACCTCCCGGGGGTCAGGAACGATGAGGCAGACCGCTTCAGCAGGTCGTTCTTACCCCGCCGCGACTGGTCACTGCACCCCGAGGTGGTGACTTTCATTTTCCAGAAGTGGGGGGTTCCCCAACTGGACCTGTTCGCATCGTCCTGGAACAGGAAGTGCTCGAGGTTCTGCTCGCTCCGGGGTTGCGAACGGGGCTCCCTCTCCGACGCGTTCCTGCTACACTGGTAGGGGACCCTTACGTATGTGTTTCCTCCCATTCCTCTGCTGCCCAAAGTCCTCTTGAAGATCAAGAGGGACAGAGCAGACATCATACTGATTGCACCAGCTTGGCCGAGGCAGCACTGGTACAGCATGCTGCTCGACCCGTCCATCGATACGCCAATCCCACTCCCGAGGCTCTACGACCTGCTCTCCCAGGACCAGGGCCGCTTGTTGCATCCCTACACCTGACGGCATGGAGACTCTCTGGCTGACAGAAGGAGAGAGGGCTTGCTCCATACAGGTCCAGCAGGTTCTGCTCGGTAGCAGGAAACCTTCCACTCAGGTGGTATACCGGGCCAAGTGGAAGTGTTTTACCTGTTGGGCGGAGTCCCGGGGTATTCCACCGACTTGTTCACCCATACAGGCGATTTTGGAGTACCTGCTCCAGCTGAAGCTCCAGGGCCTGGCACTGGCCTCCCTTGGGATACACCTGGCAGCCATCTCGGCCTTCCACCAGCCGATGGAAGGCAGATCCCTGTTCTCCCACCCTATGTCAGTTAGATTCCTCAAGGGGGTAGAGAGGCTATACCCTCAGGTCCGTGACCCGGTGCCTCCCTGGGACTTGAACCTGGTCCTCACCATGTTGACAGGACCCCCCTTCGAGCCCATGGCTACATGCCCGTTGCTTGTCCTCTCTTAGAAGGTAGCCTTCCTGGTGGCCATTACATCGGCTAGGAGGGTCTTTGAGATTAGGGCTTTGACCTCGGAGCCCCCCTATACTATCTTCTACAAAGGCAAAGTGCAGCTGAGACCCCACCCGGCCTTTCTGCCTAAGGTGGTGTCCCAGTTTCATTATAACCAAGATATCTTCCTTCCCGTGTTCTTTCCGAAACCACACGGGATGGAGGAGGAGCGGAGATGGCACTTGCTGGATGTCAGACGAGCCCTGGCCTATTACATCGATTTGACCAAGCTGTTCTGGAAGTCAACAAAGCTGTTCGTGGCAGTGGCGGACCGGATGAAAGGCTCACCTGTCTCCACCCAGTGCATCTCCACATGGATCACCGCCTGTATTAAAACCTGCTACGAGCGGGCGAAGGTGCCACTTCCAGGAGCTGTGACAGCGCACTCAACCAGGGCCCAAACTTCATCCGCGGCCTTCCTGGACCAAGTGCCCCTTCAGGACATCTGCAGAGCAGCGACCTGGTTGTCAGTCCATACCTTCATGTCCCACTACACCATCGTGCAGCAGGCGAGAGGACGCGGGCGTCGGCAGAACCGTGCTCTTGAGAGCAACTCACCGTTGACTCCTACCTGCCTCCAAGGTATGGCTGTTTAATCACTTATAATGGAATGGATATGAGCAATCACTCAAAGAGAGAAAACAAGGTTACTTACCAGTAACTGTTGTTCTTCGAGATGTGTTGCTCATATCCATTCCACACCCACCCGCCGTCCCCACTATCGGAGTCGGCAGAAAGAAGGGACTGAGGGGCCGCAGGGTCGGCGGCGCCCATGTACCGCGGCATGAGCACGGCAGTCTAGGGGGCACCTGAGCCGACCCTACGGGGAGTGCTAAGGGAAAAAAGTTCTGGGAATCTGTGCACGGGGCGCACACATACCTATATTGGAATGGATATGAGCAACACATCTCGAAGAACAACAGTTACTGGTAAGTAACCATGCTTTTTGGTGCACCAATTTAGGCATTATTGTCTCTAATCTGGATGTCAGTATTTTAATGTCTGTATTTATTACACTACCTACACTAGCACTTAGGTCAGCAAAACTTTAGTCGCTCAGGGGTGTGAAAAACACGCCCCTGAGCGATACAAGTTACACTGGCAGAAGCTTCTCCCCCTGACGTAGCTGCTGCCGCTCATTGAGCTGGTTTTATTTTTTTGAGGGGAGAGCTCTCTCCTGTCGGCATAATGCAGTTAAATGAGCGTTGTTACAAGAGCACAGCTCTATCGGTACAGTTATGCCTCTCTAAACTTGTAAGTATAGACATGGCCTAAGATGCTGGTTCCAGAAAGTTATTTGGTTTAGGTATCAAAACTACAGCTTCTTGATATGTTTGGTAAACTTTCTGTTGTTTCAGAAGACTGAAGTGCACTTTATTATCAAGTTTGTTACCTGTGTTTTAAACGTTTTATAGAATTCTGAATCAGCTACACCTCTGGACTCTTCCCTGATTTTAATGATGAAATTGTGATCTCTGTTTCTTCTCTGTTATTGGACCAGCTAGTATTTCTCTTTCTTTATATGTCAGTCTGAACATTTTAATAATCCGCAGTATATTAGCTCCCAGATCTTACAAGTTTATGTATCTGTTAGTGCATATTTCCCAGAAATATTCTTGCTAATATCATGTGAAGTCCTTAACCTTATCCCTCCCTTCCCATGCCAGGCAATTGAAAGGTAGCTTTTTAAAATACTTTAGGGCTTCAGTGCCCACATAGCCTAGCTAGGAATTTGTGTGATGATGGTGTCTTTCCATTCTTACTCTCACTCCTTATTACAACTAATCCATAAGAAGTTTTCTTTACATCTTCACAGATCCTAAAGTTGTGCTTTTCTGTCTTTTAATCTACTGTGTTAGGGAAAACAAGTGAAGATAATGTGAATGAGTCCCATTGTACTGAACTATGTATAGCATTTTCTCTTTCTTCTACCTTTAACTGGACCATGTTTTGTGATACTTTGTATGGAGGATACATTGCAGGGAAAAATTGTAATGGAACACTTTATTCGCAGTTGAACAATATTGTTTAAACAGAGTTGTTCTTGCAACTTACTGTGAAATGTTTTTGATCACTACAGTGTGTCACTAGTATTATATAGATTTCTTTAGATAGACGTTATTTATGCCTCTATCCTGTTAATTTTCTGTTTTATTTTCAGGTCAGGCTGCAAACCTGCACTCTGAAGCAAGCAACATCAGACATCAGTGTGTTTTATTTCTGCATTATGTGAAGGTGTTCATCTTCAGGTGAGATGTCATACACAATTTGAGTGACTAGCTAACTTATTGTGTGCATTTAATTTTGCATAACTTTCTGTTATACACCCTGTAATTATATATTGATGTGCTGTTCATTCAGATACCTAGAATCACACAAAACAGAGGATGATGGGCTACTCCATCCATATGAAGAATTGGAAGTCCAGCTCCCTTCTGTGCTGGTTGAGGAGCTTCATGCCTTGACCTTACATATTGGACACCTGTATGAACTCCCAAGTAGTATCCTGGGAGCATTTACCATTCAACACCAGGCAAAGGTTTGGGTTAACTTTTTAATACATCATATAACAATCCAGATTTGACTTTTACAAATTATGATTAATAAAAATTAGTTTTACTTCAGAAATGAGCATGAATATCAAGCATTTACTAGTTAAGTGCCAATCTATATTGCTCAAACACAGTTAATTATTATTTTACTTTGGGTATATTAGACCTTGCATTTTCTTTGTACAGTATTTCCCTTTTGGAATCCTTATTGGCACCATGCAAATAAAATGTAATAATAATTAGAGGCGAATACATAGGCTTGATCAATCTGTTTGTCTTGGTGCTGTTGTTTGTTTTTCAAAAATTCATTGTGTTTATCCATGATGACATTGAGAACTCCTGAGTCCCCAACTAGAAGAGGCACTTTTATAAAGACAGATTCTGAAACTTGTTTAAAACAGGAAAGGAGCATTTTTATGAAGGAGAAAACTGCAATAACTCTATTTCCCTTTTTAAAACATTTAACAGACTAGAGCACTATACAGCTGTAAGATTTTTACATTTGTGGTAGGCAATATTTTTCTTTTCTTTTATTTAAAAGGGATTCCATGCTTACAGCACTATGCAAATCATTATGATAAAGAAAAATACCTATGGTAAGGGGTGACATTTAGATTCTTGCTATTCAGTCTGTTTGGGACAAGGGTTGCTGAAGAGCTGATGTTCTCTGGGGTCTCAGAGGTTAAAATGGTTAGCACTCTTGCCTCTGAATGAAAAGGTTGATCATAGTTATGTTCATTTACCAGTTCTCTGCTGTTTAATAATGTGTGTGCTAGAAGAGGATATGGGGGGAGTTGGTGGCGCTTCACCTGTTCACCTGGAACTAAGATGTTCTGTTTAGTTGGATTATAGTTTAGATGAAAGATTTTGTGAACCTGCCCTAAACAGACGAGTAACTGTGTCAGGAAGGGCATTTTCTCTTTTACTTTGGAATATAATATTTAATGTGATACTTAACATCAGTTGGGCTGCACATGGACATAGGTGACTGCTTGTCCTCATGGATAGGATCCAGGCCTTGCTTAGGAAATATTAAATCAGGAAAAAAAATCATTGTCTTTTATCATAGTTGTTTCCTCCATCGTGGCATTTACTGCATCTCCACTTGGATATCCATTGGCTAGTGCTGGAAATTCTTCATGTCCTAGGCGAGAAGATGTTGCGTAAGTCCATCTGTTTATGGTGCATGTTTGTGCTCTACGTTTTTTAGTGATTTGGTTTTTCTTTTCCACCCTACCCCCAAGGTTTCTGATCTGAAGTTGTCTAAATTATTTTACTTTCTTTGGGGGTTAGTTTCTACATTTACTTGATTTTTTTCTTAATTGCTATTAGAGACATTGGCTAAAATCAAGAGCGGTGGAGGCAGGTTAATTCCACATTTTCCCCCATGCTTCAGCCAGTACATCTCAATTGGGATGTACAATACTGGATTTTACTATCCAGTCTTGAGCCTGTCCTAAGGAAGCCTGATGATTAAATCAAATTGTATTCTGGATTTGTGCTACTGGGATTAGACTGAGACACAAAATTATTTTCTCTTGAAACTTCAAATGACTCAAGTTTAATTAAAAAAATACACTTTTGAATATCACTGATAATAAGAATGTCTTTGCAAAAATCAAAAGGTGATGCACACAATAATTTGATGTGAACTGGATGGAAAGGATATCCAGGCATGGCTGGTACAGATTTGAAGGGAATGGTCAAGACCATAAAGAAAACTCAGTCATGTTATGTTGAGGCCATGATTTTAAAAGAGGAAACATTCTCTCACCAATTCCAAGCAACATGTCTGTACTTCATTGATCAGAATTCTTGAGGAGATTTTGTGATTGATTTAAAAAAAAAATCCTCATTTTTATCCATAAACCATTGAGGAGATATTGGGAGAAAGGAATGTGTGAAAATATAGTGAGAAAAGGGCAAACCGATATGTGTAGGGTTTTTTTTAGTGGCTTTAAAGGGCAAGGAGCAGAGTGAAACTATTAAGCTGTTTATGATAGCAACTAAACTAAAAACTAAAAGGTCATGGAATGCAGCCAAGGAGACCATCTTCAAGCAATTCAGCTTGCTAGAGAAAAATGGTTGAAATACAAAAGAGGGCAATCTGAGTTAAATAATGAGGATTATTTATGTATTGTTCATTTGTATGTCAGCAAAGTCAAGAAAAAATTATTCTAGAGTATTATTTCTTTTTCCCTTTCTATAACTGTTGTGTCATATTGCACTAAAATCTACATTAGTATAGAGCTTCTAAATAACAGTCCAAGACTGGTACATATCTGAATTACAACAGTTGCAATAATCTAGATATTGAGGTATATGAGTGCCAGCTCCTGTTTTAGTAATTCATCCATCTTTTTGGGGGTGGAATGAAGGAGGCCAACAAGACTTTCCATTACGTTTCTGTTCATAATACAACATTATGGAAAGGCAGATAAATACTTGTCCAAGAATTACAGCAGGAACATTTAACTGCCATGTACAAGTTGGAGTAATAATAATACTTGACATTCATATAGCACGTTACATAACTGATCTTCGTAACTAATACATAACATAATACATAACTTAACTTCACAACACCTCTGTCAGAAATATATAATGAAACATATAGGGGCAGATTCTGCCACCTTTACTCATGTTGAGTAAAATCTTACTCCATGGAATCCCATTCACCAGTTTCAGTTGAAATTGAACTTGACCTCAGTGGGACCACTCTTGAAATAAGGTGTTGATCAACATGAGAAAACATGGCAGTATTTGTCCTGTAGTTAACATATTACGTAATTGTACAAAATGTATTGGACTAGGATGTATCATCATAGAAAACTTTTCCGCAAAAATTATAATGAAGTGTTTGTGCACTTGAATTCAATAAGCTTAACTTTGATATGAACTGCCCTCCAGCAATGAATTTCTAAATATGTGTATCATTTGCTTTTGTTTTTTTAATGAGTGTACAAAAAACATTTAGCCACTTGGTTGCTCAGTTACTTCAGACCCGCTGCACCTGCTGTTTAAATTAATAACAAAATAAGAGCAGTGCTCATGCTAGGCCACTTATCCACAGTGCTGCGAATCCTCCAAAATATTCCTGTCTTTGATTTTGTTCAGCAGTTTAGTTATGGATTCAGTATCCTAAAAAATCTTGTGTATTCAGGACCCACAAAGTTTTGTTTAAGCAGAGAGAATGCATATAATCAGAGATAAGAGTAGGGGAGGTAATAAAAAGCAGTATGATTTACAGGGGAAGTTAAGCATCCATCAAGGTTTTGCCATGATTTTTAAAATTTTTTACAAGTAAGTAGATTTGTTGTTGGGAGAAATTTGAATTTTTGGTTCCTTGAAATTGAGATCGCTATGAAAACGTTTTTCCTTGAGGAAGCAATTTGAAGAGCCTTTTTGTACTTGAGAGCTGTTAATTGTTGAAAAGTAAACCCTCTCCACACTGGTGGATTTGTGGTTTAGCATTAAAATCCAATCAACCTGACTGTCGTATATACATAAATTTTACTTGGCTTGTGTCCTCTATACCTTGTATCACTAGGCTGGTGTCTTTTTTTTTTTTCTTCTGATACAACGCAGGTGAAACCCTGACCCTATTAGAGTGAGTGCAAGTTTTGCCATTAGCTTCAAACTTCAAGAATAAAATATGGGCCAATTTTTGCAAGTTTTCTGTTCCACTGATGTCAGTGGGAGTTCTACAGGTGGTGAACTTGTAAGATAAAACCTTATGAGCTGTCCATGGTTACAGTACCCAATACTCTTTCTTTAGTTATCTGGGTGACTATCTCCGTATGCTCTATGTGGCATAGAATCATGTCAACCTTTTACAAAAACACATTTTAAGGACCTCTCTTCCAATGATAAAATTGTTTGTGGTCAGTTCATGTGACTATAAAACATGTAACGATTTTAGGAGAACACACATAAGAACATAGCATAAGAACGGCCATAATGTGTCAGACCAGTGGTCCATTTTCCAACAGTGGCCAATGCCCGATGCTTCAGAGGGAATTAACAGAACAGGCAATCAGTGAGTGATTCAACCCCTATCATCCACTCCCAGCTTTTGGCAAACAGAGGCTAGATCATGATGTTGCATCTCAGCCCATCCTGGCTAATAGCTATTGATGGACTGTTCTTCTTTGAACTCTGTTACAGTTTTGGACTTCACAACATCTGATGGCAACAAGTTCCACTGGTACTTCTTTTTGTGTGTTTTAAACTTGCTGCCTATTAATTTAATTGGGTGTTCCCTTAGTTCTTGTGCTATGTGAAGAAGTAAATAACATTTCC
The DNA here is from genome assembly GCF_026122565.2 of Emydura macquarii macquarii. Lineage (NCBI taxonomy): Eukaryota > Metazoa > Chordata > Testudines > Chelidae > Emydura > Emydura macquarii. Next base: position 1,795,805 of record NW_027133156.1, read on the forward strand.
TTATTTGTTTTCTCCACACCAGTCAAGAGCTCGATTTTTATCCCTTCTTAGTCATCTTTTTTGACAAGCTGAAAAGTCCCAGTCTTTTTAATCTCTGCTCATACAGAAGCAGTTCCATACCCCTAATAATTTTTGTTGCCCTTTTCTGTACCTTTTCTAATTCTAATATATCTTTTTTTGAGATGAGGCACACAGTATTCAAGGTGTGGGCATAACATGGATTTATATAGTGATATTTTATGTCTTATGGTCTGTCCTTTTCCTAATGGTTCCTAACAGTTTGACTGGCACTGCACATTGAGCGACGTTTTCAGAGAACTATCCATGATGACTTCAAAATCTCTTTCTTGAGTGGTAACAGCTAATTTAGACCCCATAATTTTGTATATATAGCTGGGATTATATTTTCCAATATGCTTTACTTTGCACTGATCAACATTGAATTTTATCTGCCATTTTGTTGCCCAGTTACCGAGTTTTGTGAGATCCATTTGTAACTCTTCACAGTCTGCTTTGGACTTACTTCTCTTGTGTAGTTTAGTATCATCTGCAAATTTTGCCATCTCATTGTTTACCCCATTTCCCAGATCATTTATGAATATGTTCAACCGCACTGGTCCCAATACAGACCTCTGGAGGGCATCACTATTTACCCATCTCCATTGTGAAAATTGACCATTTATGCCTACCCTTTGTTTTCTGTCTTTTAACCAGTTACTGATCCTGAGAGGGCTTTCCCTCTTATTCCCTGACTGCTTACTTCGCTTAAGAGCCTTTTGTGAGGTACCTTGTCAAAGGCTTTCTGAAAGTTTTAAGTACACTGTATTCACTGGATCTCCCGTGTCCACATTTTTGTTGATTCTCTTCAAAGAATTCTAATAGATTGGTGAAGCATAAGTTCCCTTTACAAAAAACATGTTGATTCTTTCTCAACAGATCATGTTCATCTGTGTCTCTGATAATTTTGTTCTTTATTATAGTTTCAACCACAGTTTGTCTGATACTGAAGTTAGGCTTACTGGCCTGTAATTGCCAGGATAGTCTTTGGAGACTTTAAGAAATTGGCATCACATTAGCTATCCTCTGGTACAGAAGCTGATTTAATCAGTAGGTTACATATCACAGTTAGTTGTTCTACAATTTGAGTACTCAAATATTTGAGTACCTTCAGAATTCTTGGGTAAATACCATCTGGTCCTGGTGACTTATTACTGTTTAACATATCAGTTTGTTCCAAAACCTCCTCCAATGACACCTCAGTCTGGGACAGTTCCTCATATTTGTTACACAGAGGCAGCTCTTACTGAGAGGAATTTGCAAATGACTAAACCTTTATTGCAGTGTAGTAAGTGCAAGGATTGTACCAGTAAACTAGCTATATAATACCAACCACTAGTCAGCCAAAATAATATGAAACTTCTATGAAATAGAGAGGACATCAGGGATGAACTTGGAATGGGAAAACTTTCCTCAAATGAGTTTTCTCCTTGTAAACAAAAATGATATTCCTCTTAGAATTGCTTGTTGACCCAAATACAATGAATAAAAAATATCTTTTTTGTGTCCATAGAACCACGTTCCACTATTAAGGAGATTTGATCTTTTGTTGTATTTTAGGACAAATTGTGTATGCTCACCAGTTCATGAACCTAACAGGAGAAAATTTAACGAATATCAGTTTATTTGAAGTACACTGTGGAAACCTCTTCTGCGATCTGATAAGCTTGTCAATCAACAAATATACAAAGGTATTATTATTTTCTTTCTTTGTATACAGAAAGCATCTGAAAGCCCCAATCATAATCAGGGCCACTTTGTGCTAGGTGCTGTACTGATGCATAGGAAAACATAGTCTTTTGTTGCTGCTGTTTTAAAATTTTGCCTTTGGTTTAATATACCACATTTTTAAAGAGTGTTGTTTGTTCGAAACTCATACTGTGTTGTATTTATTCATGACCATCTGGTAGTTGAATGAAAGAATAATTTTGAAATCCCCTATATACAGAACTGAAGTGTGTGCCACATTTAAAAAGTTCGGTGTGCTGGGTGTCATGCCAATTGTGAGCTATAGATGCAGAAAATACCTTTCCAAATTCTCTCAAAAGGAACAAAAAGAGAGTGACCTCAGTCTTGGCTGAAAATTAACTGAGCAATTACTTATCATCTCATATCACAGTTTATATTTACACCACTCCCATTTTCAACAACCTCATCTTAGTGTTACAGTTCCTTTGCATTTGTCAAGGGAAACTTTCGGTATGTCTACACTGCAGCTGGGAGCATGTTTCCCAGCTCAGGTAGACAGATAAGCGCTAGCTGCGTTCAAGCTAGCATGCTAAAAATAGCAACAGCTCAGGCTGAGTACAAACTGACGTGGACCTCTTGGGTGCATACTTGGGCAGCTAGCCTGCTCTGCTGCCCATGCTACCCTTGGTTACACTGCTATTTTTACCACACTACGTTGAGCAGAGCTAGTGCTTTTCTGTCTACCTGAGCAGCATGCTATCAGCTGCAGTGTAGATGTACCCTTCATGTTACTTTTTTTTAAATTTTATTTTACATGGTGCGCTGACTTTTCTTCATAGCTCCTATATCCAGCAGTTCTAAACTAGGAAGTTTAATTGCTCTATCTACCAGCCAGTAGCGTAATCTCACATTTTTCTTCTACATGTTGTCACTGTGGATCCCACTCTAGGTGCGCATATATCTCATGCATGCAAATTGGAGTCTTTTGAATACATTGTCCATTTAGGCCACACATGAACTCTGTGCCTCCTTGTGCTCCCATATGAGGGCATAAAGAATAGTACAAATAAGCTGTACAAATATCTGCCTCAATAGAGAGAGAGTGTTCTCTCTTACTCCCAGACTTAACAGCTGGAGTACCCTCCACTAAACAGGCCCCAAAACTCCAGGAGGGTTTTGGGATTCAGTTCCTTTATTGGTAAGACATCAGATAACTTGGCTCAGTCTGTTTGTTAACCAAAGACTAATATCATAATCCATAAAGGTTAATACATTATCAATCTGGTCAACAGGCTTGCAGCAGTAGTATCTTTACTCTGTTCCAAATTATAAGATCAGTTTTGCTCAGTTTTATATTCCTCTGGCTTACTATAGATAGAAAATTCCAGAGACCTTACACACTACCTCTTATCTAGCTTTGTGCATAATATTTTAGATGTTAGTAGCCTGTAGAGTAGCATTGGACCGTAGAGACATTTGTGCTAACTGTACCTAGTGCACAATAACATTCCAGATGTCAGTAGACCGTAGAGACATCTACGCCAACTGTACCTAGCACATAATTCATATTTGGCAAGCCTCAACAGAACATACTTCATGCTTCTAACAGATTCTGCATTTACAAAGAGCAAAGGTTACAACAATTTGACTGCTACTCAATTTCCACAGTAAAGCTGAGCATGAGGACAAGACATTCTGGGAGTATAGTTCATGGTTATACAACTTAACCTAAATACAAATCATTTTAGAAATATATGGTATTGGCTAACAAAGTGATTATAGTCCTTCTGTGGCACACACCTGGCTCTCTACTAGAGGTGGCAGATTTGACAGGAATATGGGGAGTCTCACTGCAACCAACGTCTAGTGCCTACTCTGATCTACAGAAGCCGCCTTGCTCCTTTCCATCAGGGTTGGGCTGCAATTACTGCTGACAAATGGGTGCTAGACATAGTCACCCATGGCTACCCTCATCCATTTGTACTCCTTACCCTCTACCCACACTCTTCCCTATCCCTCTTCAGGGACCCTCCTCACCACAAACAGAAGCAGCCTGGTAGCTCTGTGTAGAGCCATTGGAGAGTTTCTGCAGGAGTACAAGTGAAGAGACTATTCCTGATATTTCATTGTTCTGGGAAGAAAGGATGTCTTCGTCCTGTCCTAAATCTGAGAAGACTGAACAAATGCATACGTTGCCTCAGATGCAGGATGGCAATGCCTATCCCATTATTCTACCTCTGTGGGCTCAAGATTGGTTCATGGTTCTCAACTTACAGGACGTGTACTTCCACATTGCCATTCACCCAGCCCACAGGAAATACCTGAGATTCACAGGGAACCCAACCAATACCAATGCAAGGTTTCACCATTTGGACTCTCCACAACCCTGAGGGTCCTCACAAAATACCTAGCAGTGCGGCCATAAACCTAAAGAAGAAAAATATCAATGTCTGCCCATATCTGGATGACTGGTTGATCGGGGCAGATCCTAACGAGATCACAGCAAGCATGAAATATGCCCTCTCTGTTCCCCTACTTGGGCCTCCTTGTGAGCTACAAAAAATCATCCCTTACCCCATCTCCGATGATAGCTGTCCATAGGAGCCACAATCAATTCCAGGTCAGCGAGGTTGTATCTCTCTAAGGACAGATTCTTATCAGTCAATACTAAACAGGATAAAATCATATCTTACCACAATGGTAAGTATATGCCTTAGACTGTTAGGCCCCATGTCAGCATGCACGTGTGTGATGTTGCTTGTTAAATTTCCCCTGTGACCTTTACAACTGTGGCTCAGGCCAGTCTATTCCCTGATGAGCCACTAGATAAACAAGAGGGTCATTCCACCTCATGTCATCTCAGAGTCGAACTGGGGGCTAAAATATGTGAATATCTCTGCCCCATCAATGATGTTAATCATAGATGCGATAGGCCCACCTGGATCATTTATAGATGAAAGGGACCTGGTTCCAGGAAGACATGAGATTCCACATAAATGTCCTGGAGCTCAGAGCCATCAGACCAGCTTCCATGACATTCCTACTGGTCCTATGAAATTCCACAGTGCAGAAACTGAAACACCACATCTCCAGTGTAGTACATAAACAAACAAGGAGAAACCTGTTCATCACCCCTTTGCCAAGAAGCTATCGAGGTCTGGACATGGTATCTAGCATGGATGGCTGTTGTAACTCTTCATCTTCCAGGAATCAGCAGTGATCTAGCAGACTTTCTAAGCAGACAGCTGTCACCAACCATGCTGTGGAGGTCCATCTTGGAGCGAATATTCAATTGCTAGGGGATTTCTGTAATATACCTGTTTGTCACCAAGGACAATACCAAGTGTCAGAACTTCTGTTCTAGAAAGGCATGAGCCCAAAATTGTTATTGGGCACCTTCCTTTTGACGTGGAATTGAGGCCTTCCCATCAAATCTGATTCCCAGCGTTATATTCAAAACTGGAAGGGACAAAGACACGTTAGTCTTTTACTGGCTAAGACAGTTTTGGCTGACAGACCTATAGCTGTCCATCCAGCCGCCTATCCATCACCCAGACTGCCTGGCCCTGTTATCACAGAACCATAGCCAGATAATGTATGCAGATCAAAAGTCACTGCACTTACTGATTACTAGTAAAAGGGCCTGCTCCTTGGAGGTTCAGGAGATCCTGAGGAGGAGAAGGAGGAAGACATCTGTGAAAGTGACTTATTTGTTGAAATGGAAAGGATTCTTGATATGGGTGAACCAAAACACCCATGACCCAGTGCAGGCTCTGATACCCCAAATCTTTGACTACTTATTGCATATAAAACATTCTGGCCTGTCATTCAGCTTCATCACTTTGCACCAATCTGAGCTTGTCATCATCCTATACAGATGTACTCAGTCTTCTCTCATTTGATGGTGTCAAGGTTCCTCAAGGACTTGCTGTATGCTTATCCACCCATCAGGGACCTGACTTTTGTGTGGGACCTTAACTTTATCCTCTTGAATCTCCTGGGGCCTCCTTTCCTTTGAAGTTTCACACTGCTATTTGTACATCTTGCCCATCTTTGCACCATCTTGTTTGTTTTTCTGGTTGCCATCACCTTGGCTGGGAGGGTTAGTGAACTTCAAGCACTCATGGCTGAGCCTTCTTACATAACATTTCATAAAGACAAGATGGTGTTGAGTTCATCCCAAACATGACTGTTTAGGTAAAACTCAGAGACCAATTAACTTACCTGTCCTTTCCGCAAAATCCTACTCTGCACCAGGAGTGAAGAAACTTAACACCCTGGATATTTTCAGAGCCATATTGTATTACATTGATAGAACCAACTGTTCAGACCTTGGTTGCTTGTAGCCACAATGAGACATCCTAGAGCATATCCAGATGGATTAAATAATGTAACTCGTTACCAGTTGGCTGGTATACCTCTCTCCTCAAATATCAGGGTTCACTCCACCAGAGTTCAGGTAACCTCCTCCACCTACTTCTGGAATGTCCAATATCAGACATCTGTAAGGTGACAATGTGGAGCAACCTACTGACTTTTGTCAAACATTATGCCTTAGATTTAGCAGCCAGGTCAGATGCCACGTTTGGGAGAGCAGTTCTACAATCACTGATGGACAGATGCAGCTGAAACTCCTCATTCCACCTAACCAGAGGGGACACTGCTTGCCAGGCACTCTCAGAGGGCTCCACAATGGCACATACTTGAAGAAGAAAGAATGGCTCTTTACTCTCCATAAATGTGATTCTTTGAGATACTTTAGTTTGTTTGGATCCCACAACCTGCCCTCCATCTCCACTTTCAGAGTCCTCAACAAACGCAAGCTTCAAATTGCGAGGGTACTGAGGACATGGCTGCTCTGCCCTTTATGTTTCCAAGGAGGGACATGAAGCAGCACAGGGTGTAAGCACCACCCCAAAAGACCCTGTTATTCAAAAGACTCCAATCTGATGTATGTGAGGTGCATGTCAAAGAATCAACATGTCAAAGAATCACAGTTACAGTAGGGTAACTAACTGCTTTTTATAAAGAGCGCAAACCAATGTGGAGTATGATAGAAAGCACCACAACATCTGATCCTAATCTGGAATGATGTGCCAGAGTTGTGTCTATGTGAAATAAGTGAGAGTGGTACTTTGTAACTGTGTGTGGCTGCAATTCCACCTTGTGATAACACAGGTAATGGACAGTCAATTAAAGATGGATGGACTAACAAGAAAAGTCTGTGGGCATATAAAATATTATATGGGTTCCGAACTCTAGTTAAGGCTTTCCTAGATGCTGTACTATATTCTTCTAATTCACCCACTCTGGCTTTTACAGCTTTCCATTCAGAGGAAGACTGGTGATCATGATTATATTGTTTGAATTAGCCTTAAATATACCCCGTCAAGGTCCCAAACTCAGCAGTGTTATAAAGAGTAGTGTGAATGCAGCTTCCCTACTAAAGGGACAGTAGGGCATGGATGTAGCAGGAAAAGGAACCAACCAGAGAACACAGAATGTGTAAGTTAGTGTGCGTGTGAGGAGGGCCTGCTTTATTCTCCTATTATTTGCTTTTCCTTTTACATCCTCCCACCCCTTTCTGTCCCTGCTGTAAGCAAAACTGACTTATGCTAATTTACCAAAGCCTATGTCACTATTTTTGATACCTGTGAATTTAGTCAGTTAACGTACAGAGCCCTAACACAAAGTAAGCGAAGTTGTACTTTCATGCTAGGATTAGTCTAAGCATTCATTAGCTTGTGTTTGAAAACTTGTGGCATGGGGAAATTTTTGGTTATTTTGCTTTTAATTTTTTTACACTGTTTTGTTTAATTATTTTGTTTCTCTATTCAGAGACTGTGAAACTGAATGGTAACTCACCACAAGACTGCTTTACATTTTAAACAGTCTAAGTGAATTTCTCTAAATAAAAAGCAGTGATTCGATAACCCACATGACTCAAAATGTATGATTTATTTTAGATGTTAATGGAATGGTGCGTTGTAATACACAAGAATCCTCTGTAATTGTGTATAAATTCTAAGTTGTTGCAACAAAGAGAGCAGAAATATTAGTATGTAAAATGTAACTTCAAAAATCCTGCTGCTTTTAGAGTGAATGGACTTCATATTTTCTTCACCAGGTTAGACCATCGGAGGCTCTAACTAGTCACCACTACCCCTGTACCTGCATTAAGGAATTATGGGTTCTGCTTATTCATCTGCTGGACCACAGAAATAAAGGGTCTCATACAGAGGTAAGCACCGGGGGGGGGGGGGGGGGGGGGGGACACGGACGACGGACACATTGCTGCATGCACAGCATGAGGAAAATATAGGCAAGTGTTTATATCCAAAATGTTCAGATACTGATTAATCAATTATCAAATTAAGCTCCAGGTTGTGCCCTGATTGCACTAGTTCACATCCAGGGTGAAGCAGAGTTGCACTTCCCCAGCAGGAACTTTAGGACAGATTATTCTCCCTAACCTATAAGAGAGAGTGTGCCAGCTATGCCACCTTAGGCCCCACTCTTGAAAGTTTGTTTCATCCTGGCTTGATCTTTGTCACTTGTTTTGTTGTGGCCCAGGGCACTGTTAAGGAGCAGTCCCTGTCTTCAGGAAAGCAAGGCAATTGAAGCTGCATTTTTGCATGTGGGGAGGGGAGAGAAGAGAAGTAGTCTTTGCATCATTGGTCCCTATCACACACGAATACACATTATTGGGCAGGTCTGCATGGCAAGACCCAGCTACAGTATATCCCTAAATATTTATTAGGGGACACTTCAGAAAGACTCTTTAGAAGCTGCCAATCTTCATAAAATCCAAAGCACTATTCTTCTTTCAAATCAGTTTGTGCACTGCAGGAGTATGTAGTTAGTCTAATGTGAGCAGACATAAAAAAGTCTCTGGTGAAAATGTTGTTTATTATTTGTACTACAGTAGCATCTACAAGTCCTAGTCAGGATCAGGGTCCCCTTGTGCTAGATGCTGTACAAATGCTTAGCATAACAAAGTCTATACCCTGAAACTTTTTATAATCTGATTAGACAGGATAGACAAAAGGTGGTTGAACAGAGGAGTGTTATTCCCGTTTTTAGAAATGGTACAAATGTGCATGACTTGGATAATGGAATGGAGAGGGTGCTTACAATTTGCAGATAATGCCAAGCTGAGTGGGTTTGCAAGCACTTTGGAGGACAGGATTAGAATTCAAGAGGACGATGACAAATTGGAGAATTGGCCTGAGTTCAAAAAGCTGAAATTCAGTAAAGACAAGTACAAAGTACTTCACTTAGAAAGGAAAAATAAAATGCACAACTACAAAATGGAGACTAACTGGCCAGGCAGTAATACATCTGAAAAGGCTTGGGGGGTTATAGTGGATCACAAACTGAGTCATCAATGTGATGCAGTTGCAAAAAAGGCTAATATTATTGTGGGGTATATTAAAAGGAGCGTCGTATGTAAGACAAGGGTGGTAATTGCCCCACTTACTTGACACTAGTGAGGCCTCAGCTGGAGTACTGTGTCCAGCTGTGGGTGCCACACTTTAGAAAAGATAGGTAGAGTGTCCAGAGGAGAGCAACAAAAATGATAAAAGGTTTAGAAAACGTGGCCTATAAGGAAAGGTAAAAAACAAAACAAAAACCCAGGCATGTTTAGGTTGAGAAAAGACTAAGTCTTCAAATAATAAAGAGGACAGTGATCAATTGTTGTCCATGTCCACTGAAGGTAGGACAAGAAGTAATGGCCTTAATCTGCATCAAAGGATATTTAGGTCAGATATTAGGAAAACTTTCTAACTCTAAGCGTAGTTAAACTCTGGAATAGGCTTCCAAAAGAGGCTGACGAGTCACCCATTGGAGGTTTTAAGAATGGGCTGGACAAACACCTGTCTAAGTTTACTTGCTACTACCTCAGCTAGTCTTGATGACTTCTTGAGGTCCCTGCCAGCCTGAACATTTCTCTGATTAAGTGACTTGCCCAAGGTCACACGGGAAGTCTGTGGTGGAACAAGGAATTGAATGTGAGATTACCACTTTTCAGGCCAATGTGCTAACCACTGCACAATCCTTCCGTTCCATTGTGCTGGGCTGTGGCAGAGCTGGAGACTGTAAAAAGATCTCCCGAGTTCCCCATCCAGAGCCTTAAACACAAATCATAATAAATATTACAGTGTCAGACTAGTTCCTTTTATTAAAATAAATGTATAGGCCTTGTCCTCTCTTACTTCATCTCTCCCTAGATAATATTATTTCGTATAATTATTTATCTGCTATCTGAGCTGCAGGCAAACTGTTATCCATTTTGAGAACTAGGTTGTATTTAAAGTTCCTATTCCATTTTATATAATTTCTGTGTTCTGAGACTGTTTATTAAAAACTATTTTCATATACTGTTTTTCACTGTGATGGTTTAAATAGTTCAGTCTTTCTTTTGTTGACAGTCCACACCAGTGCAAGCTGAATGCTGTTTTCTTCATTGTTTTGAGGATGGTTAAAAAAGCACTGTCTTCTAGACCCCTGCTCCATTTGCTCTAGAGTAGCTTGTAAAAATTCTAGGAGTATGTTCTCCCATGATGATCAATGGTCATCCTTTCACTGCCCTTGTTTTCCATTTGTCTTCTGAAGAATAAAATCCTAAAATGGCTCTAGGTTTTTCCTTGTGCCCCTAAATTTTGTTGTTCAATATTTTTAATGACTCGGCTTTTTTGTTCCTTTTAATACCAAAAGGACAACATTAATAAGTAAACAATATTGTGGAGAATCTCTTTAACATAAACTTATTTATCATTTAGTCTACTGTACAAAGTCATTTAACACAGCCTTGATTGGCTTCCTCTGTTCTCTGCAGTCTTTTTGGAGCTGGGTGAATAAACTTCTAAAGAAGGTCTTTGAAAGACCCAGTACTGCTGAAGGGATGTCTGCTTTTGAGTCAATACAGTGCAAAGACCCATTAAGTTTTAGCTGGTGGATTATCACTCATCTGGCATCACTTTATCAGTTTGACCGTAATGGAAATGTAGAAGAAAAGGTAGGTCTGTGTTTTCTAAAAACTAACATTTTAATTTAATATTTTATTTAAACTTGTAATCTCATGTAGATGTGTGGTGGTGCTAGTAGTGACTGAAAAATGTTTCAGTGTTGTTACAGCAGTTTTTCATGTCTGCATTACAAAGTTCCTTTAAAGGTTAATGATTTTAAGGTGTACTGTTTACAATCTATGCCTTGAGCATATGGATCTAAAATACACAGAGTCAGTCAGTAACACAAATAAGGACACTATAAAAGTCCTGCTAGTTAGTAAGTAGTTCATATACTGACTGCTGTAGCGTATGATTTAAGACTGTTGGCCTTCAGCATAACTGCTTCATTGAGTTCACTGCTTCAATAACTGACCTATTAGAATGATTATCTGCACGGGATGCTAGCTTCATGTAGGTTTACTTTTAAATGAGGTGTAAACCTGAAGCATTGACTGTACTCAGTTGTTAATGCCACTTTTCATGAGAGTTAAGGGTGTTAATGTTTGTGCTGTCGCTAAATTCCAGTCTGGCTAATTACCTTCTACCTATGTAATTTCCCTTGCAGTTTCAATTGCCTTAATATTTTTTTTAATTTCCTATTCTAAACTGAGGTTTCATTTTTTGGTTTTTTTGGTTTTTTTTTTTTTTGGGTGGATGGGAAATTTCAACCAAGTTAAACTGTTTCTGAGAACGAGGCTAGGGAAAAATACGTTGTTTTGCAATATTAAAAAAACAATTGGCAACTTTTTCTTTGGAGAACTCTAATACCTCTGTGCTTTGGAGCAGGGTTTGAAATTTGGCAGTTTGTGTTAGGAACGTGCCTTTTGCTGTACTGTAACAATCCACCTGCATTTGGCTGGCATATGCTCAGTGAAGTCTAAGACTATAGCAGATCAAATCTCTGAAGACTCTGTGGCCACTGATCATGCTCCTGGTGCTGATGAGACTGTACATGAGACATCCCTACAGAGCAACTGAGCATGTTCCTATCAGCTCAGGGTTACAAAGCTAGAACTGGACTTTCCCTGTAATGGTTGTTCCCAGCTTCCCTGGGCAGGAGTAGAGCTGGGCACTAGAACTGAAAACAGGGAGCCTTTATTTCCTGCGCTCTCAGTGACCCCACTGCTGAAGTCCGGACAGCATGGAGCAGGAAGCTGTGTGAATCCAATGCAAAGGGGACAAGAGCATCACATAGAGGTTTGGGGCAGGGGGTGGGGAGGAGAGGGAAATTAGGACTGGTAGTTGGGGGGAGACTGGGACAAGAAGATGGGAGGGAGATTGGGATTGGCTGGGGAAGGAGACGGGGGCAAAGATGCCTGTCTAATGTTGGTCCACATAGAAGATAAAAACCTACTACTGCTATCAGTTACCTCAAATGGCAGAGGTCTGTGCAGTGGTTCTAAAGGTTCCAATCCTGCTAGTGAGCCATGTGGGTATCAATATGATGCCACATGATGAAATTTCTGTTTTTTCAGATTTTTTTAGCTGTGTCTAATCTTTGGCTAAAGGGGAGGATTATGTGCTTTGGGTTTGCAAATTGGGAAAGATATATTTAGAGAGATCTAAGATCCTAGTTCATCTCACTGCCTCACTTTGACTGTGATACTTGTTCATAACAGGGCTGGAAGAAGAAGACCGAGATACTGTACCTAGTTTTCCTTGTTTGCCAAAATGTCCTCAACAGGAAGGGACTCTGGTCATATCACCCTTCCTATCTCTCCTTCATATCCTCTCTGTCCTAACTTCATCCATTAACTCATCCCAATTTTGTCTTTGCTTCTTTTTGTATTTGGCATCCTACGCTTGGAACAACCTCAAGCACCCATATCCTTTGTCTCCTTCAAAATTGTCCTTACGTCCCACTTCTCTTGTGGAGTCTTCCCTTATTATTTTTTGGTGTCCGTATTTTGTATTTTAGTGTCCGTTGTGCCTAGTAGAGCTGGCCAGGAAAGTTTTTCTAGTCTCAAGATCTTTTGAGGTTTCAAAAATTTTTCTCATCCTACATTGGGACAAAAATTCAAAATCTCAAATTTTTGCAAACTGAAAATCTGTAAAATAATTTGGATCAGATCAATTGAAATATTTCATTTGCAATAAATTATAAACCTTTTATTACATTTTTTTTCACTATAAATTTCAAACCCAAATCATTTGGAATTGAAAACGAGAACTTTTTCATTTTGAAAATGTCAAAATGGGATGTTTTGACAATTTGAGGCATTTTATAAAAGAAGGTTTCATAATGGGAAATTTTTCCAAACTGCCTCTTTACTGCAAATGATTTTAGTTTAGATTAATTGTTTTTTCCAACAAAAAACATTTTTGTCAAAAATGTATGACCAGCTTTAATGCCAAGAAGCCTCATTGAAGACTAATGCTCTGATCTATCTGTCTAGGTACTTATATGGCCCTCATTATTGTAGTATCTTAGCACCTCATAGTCTTTAATACATTCATCTTTGCAGTGATCTGCTGTGAGGTAGGGAAGTGCTATTATTCCCATTTTATAGATGGGGAGCTGAGACACAGAGATTGTGGTAGAGCAGAGAATTGAACACTGGTCTCCTGTATCCCATGCTAGTGGCTAAGCACTGAATTATCTGTCCCTCTTATTGGGCTCAGCACCATACATATAATTAATAAGAGACAGTCCTTGCCCCAAACAACTTACAATCTAAATAGACAAGACAAAATGTGGGAGAAAGGAAGTGTTATCCTTATTTTATCGCTAGGGAACTGAGGTTGAGAGAGAGAGAGAGAGAGAGAGAGATGCCCAAGGTCACACAGAAAGTCTTTGCCAGAGCCACGCTATGAAGCCATCTTTCCAAAATCCCATCCAATACCCTAATCATAAGACTGTTCTACATATATTCATCTTGGTGTTTGCAATCCTCTGTGTGTTGGAACTATTGTTCTGTGCATCCTATTTTTCTGAATATGGCTGTGAGCTTGGCTATGGATCTTGCCTTTTACATATCTTATAGAGTTCTGTGTATGTTTACAAAGTTCTGTAAGTCACAAACCACCAATCAGCTTCAGACTGTTAGTTGTGGGTGCTAACTTTTTCATTTTTGAATTACCCTCTGGGATCTTCCTTGGATAAGTGACTAAAGCAATCATGCTTTGTAATTACATTGTAATTTCATACATGTAGATTCAAACAGGAAAATTGTGCCCAGTTCTTCGATTGTCCATATAAGGAACTATCCAGTCTCAATGTCTCAGAGTGAAGAGGGGTGCACAGTCCACCTGTTTTTGTACTTTCTCTAACCGAAACACAGACCACGCCACACTATTTTGAGAAGTACTGTTCATACATTTAAAAACCAAATAGGGCTTGAATAGAAAAATCGCCTTTTTTGAACATTGCAGGGGTCAATTTTAACACTGCTGTAGGCTAGGGAAATACAGTCAGAATTACTTGGGGCTGAAGATATTTGCCTTTGAATTGTCTGAAATGACGATCGTATAAGATATATGCAAAGAGTGACTTCCAGCAGAGAAGCTTAGCGCAGCTATTCCAGGTGAGCCAGGAGAGGAGAGTGCCTTTGTTCCCACCAGGAAAAGCTGCTGCTGCTGATAGACCCATAGGTTGCAGCTGAAGTTTTGGCTTTAGCAGTGTGCTGAATGCTCACACAGTGGGTATGGTTGACAGATACCGGACTCTGCCAGTCTCAGGGCTAATCTTTTTTGGCTTGTGAGTCACTGGGTTTGAAATGAGGCGTGTAGAAACTACATATTGGCTGGCAGGGAGGGGTTTTGAACAGTTGTCTTGTCCTCACTGCCAAGGTAACAGAGGAATCCAATTAGGGAGGGAATTTAGCTGGATTCAGATGAGATGAGTTCCCTTAATGAGTAGAGAAAATTGAGACTATAAGAGAGCATGTGTTGGTTTCTTGGCTGTCAGTCACCCTCTGAGATTGGACTGATCTAGAGATTAGGGGTGAAATCTTGTACATTTAAGATGATGTCATTAGAAGTCTTTCTCTTCCTCTTTCCCCCTGCTTTTGGACATTGGTTTTAAGAAGCCTTCTGTTTTTATGGTGTGAACCTCAGCTATGGGACACTAGCTATGTTGCTTCTGATGTACTGTCAGAGAATCTGGGGTAGACATATATCTTGATGTCTACTAGAGCTGGTTGAAAGCTGGAATTTCCATTTTTGTGAGAAATTCTGAAAATTTTTAATTCTGTTTCGGAACAAAAAGTATAAACTTTGAAACTCTGCAGAAGAGAAATTCAACAATATTTTTGCATAGCAATAATCAGAATGTATTGTTCTGAAAATTGAGCCAGGAACCTTGGAGCTTGGTAGTTAGGGTAGAGAAAAATCAATGTTTTTAAATAAAATAAAATAAAAATTTTAATGTAAAATAAATACAGGTTTTTTTGTTTTGTTTAAAACCTATTTAAAATAAATTGACAAGCTCTGTTAAGGTCTAATTTATTATAATATGTGAAAGTAAGTTAAATTACATAAATAATATTAAGTAGTGTGTATTTGCTGCTAAATTTTACAGAAAGTCAAACCACTGAATGGTGGAAATCACTTGTTAAACCCCTAGAACCAGGAGCTACAGTGCTAAATCAGCTTTTGACAGCAGTAGCCTCTGTTGCAAGTGTCAAGAAAGTACTTTCTTCATTTCAATTTATTCAATTAGTTCAATCCAATGACTTTTTCATTCACAGGTAAGAAACCTGTTGGGAGTAGGAAAAGTAAGAAAGCTTGTTTTCCCATACTAGTTTATTAATAAAAACAAAATGTGAAAGAATGAGATCTACTAGTTTTAAAATCTCGATGGGTTTAGTGACCAGAAACAATCAGTTCATTTCACTAATTACAGACCATACTTCCTTTGTTTAATAAATCAGTGAGTTTTATCAAAACATGTTTTGCCTTTAAAATTTTTCATGTGTATCCATCGCATTTAAGGTAGTTTTATTTAATAACATTAAAATGCTGGTTAATTGAATTTGAATTTCCATCCAGTTAGAGCTTGACAAGTAATCCCAAGTAAATCCCAAGTAAAAATTACCGTAATCATACAGTAAATAAAAAATGCTTCATTCAACATTTTCTAACATGATAAAACATGAAAAAATTAAGACTCTGAATAAATGTAAGTTAATTTATATAATTGCTTAAATAAATACATATAGATACACTACATTGTATCTTCCTGGTAAGCAAAAAGAAGAACCAGATTTATTCTAAAGGCTATACAAATCAACATGTTTTAATAGTTACCAGCCAATGAGAATCAACCTTCCTATAGGAAAATAACTATAAAGTAGAAATGCAAAACACGACTAAAATTGATGGTTTAAATCAAGGTTTCCTGCTTGCTGATTTAAATCATGATTAAAATTGGAGATTTAAATCAATCCATCCAGTTGGGAGCTCGGGCTCCCAGGTGCCACAGAGGAACTTAGAAGCCCTGAGAATCCGAGCTTAAATTGATTCTCAGGGCTTTCAGGTTTCCTGCTGCGGAGCTAGGAGCCAACCCCCCGCTTGAGCTGGAGTTCCTAGGGCTGACATGCTCTCTGGCTGTGTAGCACGGAGCCTTTAAGCCCTGAGATCCCCTGCCCTGAGGCAGTTGACATGGTAGGATGTCCCAGAGCTGTGGACCCTGGAAGCCTGGGCTCTCTGCAGCAGCGTGCCAGGTGAGCTGGCAGGAAATCAGGCAGGTTTGCAGTGGAACCCTACCTGTGTTTTATTGGCAGTTCATTGAAACTGTGTTTCTGTGAAACATTTCAGTGTTGACAAATCAGCATTTTCTCATGAAAACTTGTTTTGTTGAAAAATTCTCAACTAGTCTGCTCTCCCAAGCTCATAAAACCAAAATTTTAGCTCCCAACTGTCAAAGTTTCATGTTCAAAATAACACCAAAGTCTAAACTAGAGGAGCCAATTATGAAGTAAACATTTTTATTAATATTTATATTTAATATAATGTAAAAAACTCAGGTAGTTGAAGACTATTATCAAATCCCCCCATATTCTTCTCTTCTGCAGACTAAATAAGCCCAGTTCCCTCAGCCTCTCTTCAAAAGTGATGTGCCCCAGCCCCACATATCATTTTCGGTACCCTCTGCTGGGCTCTCTCCAATTTGTCCACATCCTTCCTGTAGTGGGCAGCCCAAAACTGGACACACTACTCCAGATGTGGCCTCACCAGTGCCATATGACTCCTTATTACTTTTTGATACAGTAGCCTCTCGTTCTTTTAACATAACGCAGTAGCCTCCTGCTATTCTTATAAATTGCAAACACCTTTATATTTAACAATTGGATATTGTAGATGTTTGTTGTACTTAAAGATTTATTTTATGTCATATTACAAGTAATATGAGTTTGTCTTCTTTAATAATAATTTTAAAAATTCATTCTGTCTCCTTCATGTACATTGTCCCCATCCACCACTCCGATCTCTCCACCCTCATCTTTCCTCACATTACACCACATTCTTGCCCTCCTTCTCTGTGCCATTAAGAGTACGTCTACACTGCAGCTAGGAGCAAGTCTCCCAGCCCGGGTGGAATTGCGGTTTGGCCTGTCAAGTCCAGGAGTTTGGGTGAGCGTGAGAGCCTGAGCTGCCTCCTGAGCCTCAAAATCTACATTGCTATTTTTAGCACAAGCTAGCATGAATCTGTCTAACTGGGCTGGGAGGCTTGCTCCCACTTCCAGTGTAGACATACCCTAATAGGTCTGCTGCTCCTCTCCTATTACAGGCATCAAATTCACTCTCCTCAATCATAAGCATATGCCCATTTTACTTACCTTTTTCCTAGCAGAATGACACTGCCTTTACCTGGCAAAGTGGGGATATGGAGTCTTTCGTTGATTTCCCCTTTTGTTGTTGCATTCTGTTCTCTGTTCAGTTATCCTTCATTCCTCTCTCTTGCTGGCCCATCCTTTGTTCATCTCTGATCTCTGGTATTAATTTGTGAAGAAGCAGCCACACCATCTCTGAATATTGTTTTTGTCATGCAAAAGTATGGTGGCTGCTAAACTCTCAAATTATACTAGTGTTGAAAATTAGACTACAGTATATCTTTTTACATGGGTTGGTATTTAAAATTCTCTCTTAGCTGGGATAGGCTTTGATTTACTGAACTGAACCATAGTGGCCTGAAGCAGGAGAGAACAGTTATTATTTGTATTACATTTGGAAATCCCAATCATAGGCCTATTATGCCAGACTCTGTGCAGATTTATAAAGGACATCTGCTCCAAAGAGTTTGCAATTTAGATAAGGACAGGATTCAACAGTGGAGTGAAGAGGAGAGGCGATGCAAAGGTAAAAGTAATGGGAAAATAAAGTTTCATGGACCCTCTCTGTGGATTAGTATAGCACCGATAAAGGAAGTAAGAGATTATCAGGGCTCTAAATAATTAAGTTTGTGGTAGAAATCTATATGTACATTTTTATTGGCACATGTTCTTTGGTTGTAAAAACTTCTCCCTTTTCTTACCCATCTTATATAACCAGATGTTTAAACAACTTTACTGTCTTTAGTCTGAACTTTTTTTCCCCACTCAACACTTCTGCTTTGTAGAAGTGATTGGAATGACTATTTAAAACAACCATCCATCTTGTCAGGCATGAAGGAGATGAATTATGATCCTTGTTTGATTTATCCTACAATCTTTTGAGCTGGACTTTATGTCTAGGCAGCAGAGTCGACTCTTGACCAAGTTGGTACTGACTGACATTTATTACCAAAGAACAGTTGTTTGATCGAGGTAAAATGAGTTGGTGATACATTTGAAAAGAAAGAGAAGACTGTTTGTACTTTGCTTCTCTCCTTTCCATTTTAGAGAGCTGCTGATCTTTTTGGTACTTTTGAGAAACTCTATTACAGATTTATTACAAGAGGAAGCTGTTACTAGAGGAATTGATGTACAAACGGCATAAATATCCGGTTTCTTTATTAATTTTGGGTGACTATATCTGAGAGCTATGCACAGGGATGAAATACAGTCTCCTGACAAGATTAGAGTAACACTTGTGCTGTAAAGACAGAAACAGAGAGATGTATTTCTTAAATATTATTTTTGAGCGTACAAATAGCCTAAAGTTGGGGGAAATACCAGTTGCATATGTACATGCAAAGGGGTTCTTTTCAGCAACCATTGCAATATGCTTTCAGGAAGTGGGAAATGTCAGGAAATCTGTTGTCCTCTCATTTTCATGTTTTACAGTATTATATAATGTCAGCCATGAAGAACAGATATTTAACATTGACAATTGTTCCTTTCCAGAAACAAGTAGAATCCAATTGGAACTTTGTAGAAGAACTTCTGAAAAGATCCATTGATGCTCAAGTAAGTACGGGGAGGAATAAAGAATAGTGGTTGGGATGATATTTGTGAAGCATACAGCAAATGAAGCAAAGTATCCAGCCAACAAGTTTGTCTTTGGAATTTAATTTCTTTATTTTGAGTGTATTTATATACTATATGTAGCTGAACCAAGGCAGTGTACAGTTGGCTTCTTGTTAGTGACTACACTTACTTTAAAGTGGTTGTGCTTGATGCTAAATTGTCAGATAAAGGGAAGAGATAATTATCCCGGAAGCATACATGGCTACTTTGATAAAATGTATTCAGAATAAGAACTGGATGCTTAGAAAATGTAAACTGTACACTGAATGTAAGAATATCAAGTTGAGGAGACATGATGGGAGGAGATCGTCATTGCATTGAAAATTCAGCTATATCTTCTTCACAGCAGGAAGGTGACTTGTCTTGCTGAGCAATTTGTCTTACAGGCTTGAATCAAACTCTTCCTGATAAGGTTCTAGTTTCTGAGCACTCGTTTCATACCTTATCATTTTTCTTTCTGCAGAGCTGTTAATGCAGTGCTTCATGGCCTAGAGGTCAAAATTGACCTCTTTTTAAAGTGCTTTTAAATATGCTGTTCATCACATTTTTAAGCATGTTATGTTGCAGCTCTGTGTATGTCTTCCTAAGTTGCATGGTACAAACTGTAATTTCTGTAACGACAACAGCTACAAAAATAATTGTGTTTGTGCATTTAAGACTACCTACATACACTGAGGAATAAGAATTTACCTGCTGATTATTTCCCTTTTGATTCCAGTTGAGAGAAAAAAATGTGGAACTATGATATGGTTGAAAGAGGAAGATGGTTTTTCATCAGGGCCTTGTCTACACTTTGGTTGAAGCCATAATAAGGGGCAACAGTGTTTCTCACGAATACCATTGTTGGTAGCACAGCTCTAAAGTCATTATTCTGACCATTGAAAAAAGAGAAATATATTTTAATGGTGCTAGAAAATCATGCTGTAGACTATAAACAGGCAATACTGCAAAGTTTTGCTAGAACAATTCTCACAGGGAGGTAAAAACCATGGGCCACATTGCTCAGATAGGTAGATTATCAACAACTATGCTTGTATTTAAAAACACTTACTATTAGCACGGTTTCAATAATGTTGGAGAGAAGGCCTAGATTATGATAACATGGCTGCTGAATGAAGACCTATCTCATCTAAGAGGACTCTTCTATTTTTTTAAATGTAGCCTAGTCTTTCAATGATTGTGTCTTACTGTGAAAATCTGTTCGAGTTGTACCTGTGTTTTAACATCTGTCCTAGGCATGTATGTGGAATATGAGTGTACTGTCTGTTTTTATGTTTTTCATGTTTAAACACTTCAGTTTGTAAATGTCAATATAAAAATGGACCATTTTTGTAAAAATTTACTTTCACATTGGCAACGTAAATCTGTCTTCAAACCTTAATTTAAACTGCAAACGTATTTTAATTCATGTTAGTATCTGAGATTTTATTCTGTAATCTTGCTAAGGGGAGAAAGTTTTATGAACCTTTTTTTGTTTAGAGAAGCCATTTTGCTGAATACCTGATTAACTATCTCTTATTTTCATGATTTATTGAACATTTCAAGGTGTGCGGAACCAAATTCATATCCAGTGTGTAGAATAATATGTACATTACATAGATATCAAGGACTTCAGAAGATTGTGAGGAAAAAGTAGAGAAATTTGTGATGGGAAAAGATGCTTAACATTTTGTATTACCTTATTAACGATTTTCCTGTGTTGTCTTCTATATACCAGCATTTTGAAGGCTATCAGGACAACTCTAGAACATCATGTACAAAATGTTCTTATTCTCTTGTAAATGCTTAATGTTTTTTAGGATTTTCTTTTAAAAGAAAAATGCAAGTAAAGTAGAAGAATCTTTCTGTGTTAAACAATTTTTTAAAGACAGTTAAAAACTCCAGATAGCTGGGGTACCAACACCAGAGATAAGTCATTATGTGATTTACTTTAAAAAACAGGGTTAATAATGACACCCTGATGGGTAGTAAGAGGCTCTTTTGGGAATCAGTGTTCTAAAATACTAAATCCTGATTCTTCTATTAGAAGGAAAACCTCATCTGCCAAGCTGCAAAATGGTTTAGGGATACGTTCAGGTCACCAACAATGGTCTAGGAAGACAGCTGGATTATTTTCTATTTCAGTTGTTCATTAGTTAATATGTCTTGCATTATATGGCAGCTAGCTTTATGTAGAAAATACTGCTACAGGATTGCTCAATTGTGTGTGTTGTGGGTGGTCAGTAAAAACCTATAAAAATAATATCTAGGAAGGAGATTTTTTTTCACCAACAGATTTTGACATGTATGTTTTCACTGTCACTGTCCCAGGCTTCCTGTGACTATATTGCTTTTACCTTTTGAGTTATCCTCTTGTCTATTTAAAATGAATGACACAAGGACTAGATAACATAGGAGTGAGAAGGAGAGAAGTGCAGCGAGATGAAGGGAGCAGAATCAAATGGAGGAACAGGCAAAGTTATGTGTAGTAGTAAAAGCCAATAAATGACCGAGGGGAAGATAGTGTTCTTTGTGAAAATGGCAGGATGATGCTGTAGGAATTAACTGCTCAGTGTAAGGCCTGGCCCAAATTATTTCACTTGGCTGGATACTTCCTGGAGGTACCAAGAGTTGTGAGGCACTTCACCCTTAGCGTGAGACAGCCTGTCTGTGCCTGACGTGGGTCAGCTTCCCAACTCCACTGGCAACACAAGAAGCCCCCTCTAGACCTCACAGGCCCTGCTGTCACTCTACTAGTTAGTGATTGACACACCCCAACCCTTGAGCCCTCCGAGCACCTCTCTGGAGTGTCCAGCCGTTGGTCCACTGGACATTTCACAGATTTGCTGCTTCCAAAGAAATAATACAGCCCATCTTACCAGTTCTGCCTCAGATCTCCTCTCCACTTAACATACAGCATTTAGATATGTTTATGGGGAAATCAATATAAGTTTATTTAACAAAGCACAGAGATTCAAGTTATAGCAGATAGATGTATTGGAAATAAATATTTTATTTCAGATGTAACCAACATGCATTCTAGAGCCTAGACTTAGTTAACTAGATAGTCTCATGTCTTGTAAAGTGATGATCACCCAAAGTGCTTTACAATCAAGCTGGCTATGATCCTCCTTTAATGAGACAGGCAAATGGTTAGCTTGCCTCTTAGGTGAAGGACCCAATGTGTTCCTTTGCCCCCAAGATATACAAATCTTCCTTTGTCTTCATTCATAAACAAGACGTTTTCTTGCTGTTTTGTTTCTCTAGATTTTCTCTCTTGTAGCTTTCACAACTTTTTGGTGACTGACTCAGTATGCAAATAGGCCTGTATCGTGAAGCAGACAAACTACAACACACAAATCACTAGACATGGAGATCTGTAACCATCTGTTTGTTACCTTCTGCCTGAAAAGATCATGTTCAAGGCATGTGACCTGCCATAGTTCCAAGGCTTTAAGAATGTAATTTTCAGTATAGATACATAACTTCTTAAACTGTATCCATACATACTTTTCACAATGATTATGATGACCGGTGGGCTACTGGCTTTTACACACCACACTTTGGTAAACTATTATGCATATAGCTGGGGGATACCAAGGGATCCCTATAAATTCCTGTGTCCCCTGTGCAAGTTTGCACCAAGTGGTACCTGAGTCACTGTTGGTAGCGTCTACTGGACAAAGGGAAAGACATACCCACTGAGCACTACCTGTTGCACCCACAATAGTAGCTGCACAAAATAATCCTTAAGAATTTGGTAGAGTTGAACCAGTCATCTGTTCTCAGTGCAGTGATGAGATCATATTCATGTAGTAAATATGTCGGTGAGGTTGGACGTTATTTAAGATTTATATTTGCAGGGCTCAAATCAGCATTGTGGGGTTCCCCATTTGCTTGGTGCTGGATTAACACATAAGAAGACATGCTCCCTATTGTCAAGAGTTTATAATCTAAGGAGATTAGTGACATATGAAAGATGGGGGAGATAGTTTAGTTTAGTTTAGATAGTTACTATCATTTTGACTATATCTGGAGTTTATCCCCTCATGAGTTCTGATTGTATCCACCAGTACAGGAGACCATTTTAAGCAAAAAAGCAAGCCTAAATGGAGAGTGCATGGTACCCCGTGGTATGTAACGTTTGGAGGACTGTTTCATAGTGAGATAAAATCTACAATGTATCCTATAGTAGAAGAGTGTTCTAAAAGAAATTATTAAAGAGGATAAAGAAGGTCTGAAATCAAAGATGAGCACAGTGTTGTTTTTTGTTGAATTTGTCTAGTTAAAGGATTGTTTGCTGGCTAAACTAGATCCCAGATATAATCCTATAGGGAAAAATATGGCTCTAAGAATGGACACTGTTTATTTTCTTCTTAAAGTCCTTGGTGTAACAAGTCCTGCAACTTGGTTGGTGTTTAGAGAAACGAATACCTTGGCCTGCTGTGTTTCTTGACCTTGTATTCAAGACACCCACTTTCACTCTCCTTTCACTCACTCTCCACTCTCCGGAGACATTTGGAAACCGTTATGGTTGAATAATCTTAGTTTTCAGATAAGACTTATTCTCAGGGTCTTCTTTTATGGAAATTATTGTTTAATATGTAAAATTACATATACGTAAAAACAAAATCACATGTAAAATCAAAAATTGAGAAGTCCTCAGCTGTAGTGTATTATGTTTAACAAATGCACAAAGTATTTTCCCCTAAACTTTCTATGTTGTTCTCACTGAAATAGCATGCATACATTTTTTGGGGTTTTTCACATGCTTTCAGATATAAATTGTAGAGTGTGCCCTCTTTCCAGATGAAAATTCTACTTCATCCTTTACTACATTGCATATTCCTAAAATGTTCTTAAAGTTTGAGATGTCTGCCAAGTGACCATGCACACTATTTTCATTGCACATAGGAAGGGAAGGCAGACATCATTTGAGTTTATTACGTATGATTTATTTGATTGCTCACACTGTTCTGATAAAATGTGGCAAATAATATTTTTCCCTAGGGATGCATTGATTTCGGGAGTCAGATATGACTTAATGAGTTTTAATCTGCCCAGCTGTACTTTAGCATCACATGTTGTAATGGGGCTGGTCTGAAGCCGAAGCAAAACAACAAGCCACATGTGTTATGAATCCTATGCAATGCAAGACTAGCAGTGGGACTTGAATTGGAGGAAATAAACTCACGGAGGGCATGTTTATACTTAAAATGCTACAGTGGCACAGCTGCACCGCTCTAGGGGTTCAGTGCAGACATTACCTATGCTGATGGGTGCGATTCTCCTGTTGGTGTAGGGAATCCACCTCCCAGAGAGGTGGTAGTAAGTCAGTGGAAGAATTTTTCTGTCAACCTAGCACTGTCCATATGGGGACTTCGGTTGGCTTAACTATGCTGCTATGGGGTGTGTATTTTTCACACCCTAACCGAATTAGTTAAACTGACTTAGGGTAGAGCCAGGCCTTAGCTACCACATAATATGGTCCAAGGAGAATGTCCGGGATATACACTTTAATACATTTAAAACTGCCTTCACTAACCAAGGACACTTCACCAGAGAAGTAGATTCCATCATGGAATGGGCTACCCAAATACCCTGAGAGAATCTGCTTCAATACAGAAACAAAATCCCCTCTGAATGCACACCCTTAGTTGAGCACATCTGCCACCCCATGCTGGAACCCATACAGGCTATCTTTAAATAATTAGAAACCTTGCTTGATTGGACCCATATCCTGAAAGAAATCTGTCCTTAAACCCCACTCTTCTGGCCTTCAAACAACCCCTAACCTCTCCAAGCTCATAATCGGAAGCAAGCTCCCCACCGACCAGGGCGCACGAACTCAAAGAGGTTGATTTATGGTTTATTACAACAAATCTATAACACTAACATCTTCCCCCAGACCCTAGCTGCCCCTCTTTTTTCCCCCTTCCTTCTTTTCCTCTCTTATGACTGGAGAGGCGCTAATGGGCCGTTTTACCTTGAATGGTCCCTTGAAATATGTGTTAACTACTTATGCTAAACAATCTGTTCTACCTTGTATTTAGCTGTGACACTCTGAGTATATTTCACCTACCTGAAGCTTGCTGTGTGCAAGCTTAAAAGCTTGTCTCTTTCACCAACAGAAGATGGTCTAATAAAAGATATTACCTCACCCACCTTGTCTTTCTAAATGCCTGTTTTTGTCAGATTTTATTTTCTAGCTCATTGCTCATCATAGTGGATACTTTTACTCAAAACTATAATTAGAAATAATATTTATACAAGAAGGTTATTGTCAGCAGTCTAGAAGCCTTGAAGTTATTTATAATCTAGATTTTTTGTTTTGTAAACAAAATCTTTTCATTTATTTGTTTTGAAAGGCTGGAGTATTGGAGGAACAGATACGAATGCATCTTCAGTGCTGTTTGACTCTGTGTAGCTTCTGGGACATGAATCTACCTACTGTCACCATACTCTGGGAGTATTACAGCAAGAATCTGGTTAGTGAATGCATATACGAAAACCTAGGGAGTTACAAATGTGCATCCCTCTCGCTGAGAAATTACTTTATGCTCTGAATTACGTGCAATAGCAGTCACATTTATTTAAAAGTTCTAATCACTTTTAGTTCAACATGGCTTGAAATGCCTCACAAATTGCTACATGTAACAAAAAATATTCTTTTTGAAAATCTGAATTTCTAGAAATTGCAGATGTCATAGGGGAAGGTTGGAGAAGCTCCACTACCATTAGTGCTCGGGGCTGAGAAAAGTGAGATTTCCTAAAGAAGTTCTGTACAGAGTGACGATGCATTTTATTCTGGGGGGTGGTGATATGAAGATGCCTTTTTGTTGTTTGTATGAAGGAATTTACATATTTTTTTGCACAACATTCTTTCCTGCCTTTACTTTACTTTTTCTTCCAGAACAGTTCCTTTACCATTCCATGGCTTGGTCTGAAGGGTCTGGCAAGTGTTAGTAAAACCCCTTTGTCTATGCTCAAGTTGGTGAAAAGCTGCTGTTCTGAGCAGCAGAGCCCTGACCTGTACAAGTCCAGCAACAGTTACCTAATTTTTCTCTGCATTTTGGCACGAATGATGAAAGAAGCAGTGGAGACCAATGTAACCCATCCTTGGAAACAAATTAAAGGAAGGTATGGTAATCTTTTAACTTGTCATGTGCCATTTACCAGTACTTCCATTAATCAACTTCTTTTTCTTTCTTTCTTTCTTTCTTTCTTTCTTTCTTTCCGTCTCAACATATTTACATTTGAAGTTTCCTTTTTTGTGAGGTTATTTTGTGAATTTTGAAATATGGCAATAAACATAACGCAATAATTAAGCATTTTACAAAGAAATATGAAAAATAGTTAACTGAAAGAGAGTTTTTCTGATTTAATATTCTTGTGTGATGAACTTGCAAATCTTTATTAGAAGAAGGACAGCATCTGCTGATCAGTGAATGTGCTATAATTTTTTTAATGACTTGTATTTACAATAGTTTAACCTATAAACAAGTAGATTTTCAGCGCAGATCACAATTAAATTGATTAGTATTGTTCTTGGATGTAGCAAACTATTAGATTAAGTTCTGGGTGTTTTTTGCAATGTTGTATTCATTAAGATTTTATTGGAATACAGTACATTTATTACCAGAAAGGAAAGTAACCTTGTTTATTGCAATACAAAGATATGCATATCACATTTCTGTTTCTGCTGTTCTAGTAAAAAAAGTTTGGGTTTAAAAAACAAAACAAAACTAATGACCAAGTTTGCTGAATCAGTGTCTTGTTTTACTGAGTAATTTTAATTAACCAGTTTTATTTTATTGAAAACAGATCATACTTAATATTTCTCTTATTATAACTTGCTTTTTTAATTCCTTAATTAAGGGGGGAAGGATAATAATAGATAATAAACATCATGTGCAATTCTGCTTAACCAGCGATCGTTACTCCCACCTTGAATAAATCAGATATACAAGTAACAAAATTTAACAGTCTACAGCTCTGATTTTGGGATGAACTCTGTTTTCAGCAGCTAACCAAGCATTAATTGATGCATGAAAAACATAAATGCCTGTCAGTAGTAATTTACTACTAAACAACATTAATGGGATTTGCTATAATTTTTGGTGGCTAGATTTTAAAACCTCAGCACCTTTTCTGACTATTTTTCCAGGTGAAACGATAGGAAATTAGTGTTTATGGGAGTTAACTATTGTGTGTAAAGCTGGAATGGAGGGTGAAATGTAGACCTTTTTTTTTTTTTAACCACACAAAATAAAAATGTGGAAAAACCATGCTGAGTCCATTGTTCCCTCCTGTCTTAAGAAATATATTACAAGTATTGTAAGATTTCTTTAGATTTCAACCTGACACAATCTCTACACTAAAGAGTGCCTGTGTGAAAGCATGGGTGTTCTTGACATACATTTAAAACACATGATATATGACCAATGTAGGTTAAAGCCCCCCCCCACCACCACACTTTCCCACCAGATAGAAATTGCTCTCTCAACTGCTTCAGCCCTCTGCCGTTGTCCTCTCAAACAGGATGGGCTTTGCAGTTTACACAAACGAGTATGTTTAGGCCATTCCAGACTTTTGAGGGGCAGGAGGGGCAGAGCGTTCTGAAGAAAAATGGTGTCAACAGGGAATACTCTGCCAGCAGCCCTGACTCCACCCTTTTATAACAAGGGTAATCAAGCACAAGGGTGTTACCACAGCTATGGCAGCATAGAGTAGGAGGGAGAGAGATTTTCTCAAATATGGAAGTCTCAAGCCACTGTGGGCTTTATAAGTCAAAACAGACATCTTAAACTCCCCCTGAAAACCAGTGAGCATCCAGCACAGAACCTGGAGCGCTGGTAACATGCTGCAGCTGAGAGGTCAGGTTGCTGATTCTGTATCAGTTTAAGTTGATGGTGACGTGTTCAGTTTCTGAAAGGAGGAAAGAGATGAAGGAAACTATCTGAGCCAAAGCATTGTTGCAGTAGTACTGGCTAATCTTCTAATCTTTCTGCTATAGGTAAGGCACTTGCATCAGCAGCAGTTGACATGGGGAGAAAGGTTAGGTTTCACCATGGGCTGGAAATCCCTTGGTATGCACCATGGTTTAAGAAAAAGAAGGGAAGGAATTAGCTTGTTCCAGTAGCAAACAGGTTAAAAAGAGGGGGGAGACCAGAGAAATTTTAAAATGGAGAAGAATTGCTTAAAGTAAGTGTATGGAGCTTGAGGAAAGGCATAAAATGGAAGCATCTAGTACAGGACTTCAAGGGGCTGGAAAGAAACATACTTTAATTTAAAACTTTTTTTTTTTTTAAATATATAGAATTTATTCCAAGTTCCATCAGAAAAGAATGCGAGAGCTGACAGAGATGGGGCTGCAGAACTTTTTTAATCTTTTCCTTGTGTTAGCGGCTGTTGCAGAGACAGAGGACATTGCAAGTCGGGTGTTGGATCTCTTGGATTTTCTTAGCCCAACGTCTATCAGCACTTCTCAGAGAGCTCTCATCTGGAGAGGCTACTTTGCCTTCCTTTTGATGTATATTGAGAAGAACATGGACATCAGCGTCCTAGCTGAGAAACTTTCACGTGCTTTCTGTGAAAAGGCAAAGGAATTCTTGGTAACCAAAAATGACCATACACAGAAACAAAATCTTTGGACACCACTTTCAACTTACATTGATGGTGTTCAAGAAGCATTTGAGACCAGCTGCTACTTGAACCTTTCCCAGGAAAAGTTGTTGAACGATGGATTTAGTATGCTACTCCCAGCTTGTCGAGGAACTGAACTCAATATGGTCCTAAACTTCCTGCACGTTGTTCTGTCCAGGCTCAGGTAAGCTCTTCAGATAAATCATGAGCATAGACTGGTATCTTGCTTTGTGTTTGTTGCTAAACTGTAGAATGTATTAACTTCTCTCTAAAACAACAAAACTGAAGAGGTGGCCCTGCAGGATTGTGAATTACATATTACATTCCGAATTTCAATCCACAAATCTCTCTCTCCAATCATGAGGTGTGAAGTCCTTCTATGAATTAATGCCACTGTAGGCCATATTAATTTGCCATTTTCTTGCGTAGCATTGTGACTAAAACCATATATCTCTGGGTGTTGGCCTCTCTTAAAATGATAATCTTTACTAAATTAGTAATGTCTTTTATAATAGTTAATTATATCTTGCACACTCCGCTCTAAATTTCCAGTTGTTCATTCAGCAGTGCACCAGATAAGTACCTAGTCAGATAAAACCCACACAGAAAATGAAGAGTCAAGAAATGTCTGATGGAAAGAAGGAAATCCTATTTTATCACTAAATAATCAATTTTGCTTTGATTTATTGGTGTAGTTTCCAATATCCAAATTGCCTTTCCTGCATTTCTGTCTACTAATTCACTTTGGAGGTAGTCCTTCAGTTTAAAGGCAAAACTGCTTTAGGAGGGCTGAAAAAACATTTCCCCCCATAATTCCACTGCAAACCATAATGAGACAATTATTGATCTGCCACTACATGAGACCTGCGAGGTGGGGATTTGTGGAGGAGGGGCAGTGAGAAATGCACATTATGAATAGTGAGAAAAAATTGACCTGCATTTAAGATGTCTGTTTAGCTGGGGTACTTTGTTACTGTCTAGATAGTTGCCTGAAACTGTCAATAGCTTGTAAATCCAAAGTCAACTGTTTTTCAGGTAGCCTTTGAAAAAAAAATAAAGTGCAGTTGATTTATTAGAAAGGTTTTCTCATTTCTGTTCAACTGAACTTATATATTGGAATATATTAGAAACTTCAAAAATACTGGGTATATTAACCAACAGAGAAAACTTCAACATTTTTTGTGTTACTACTTCTCGTGAAGTGGTGAGATTTTTAAATTAACAGAAAGTTGCCTACCTAAGCACTTGAGCATTGGCCTGATGCTTTCGCAGATGTTGGGGTTTTATAGTCCTGTTGTTACAGATCGGAGGGATGGTTTTTGGATTAAAGTATTGTAGTGGCAGTTAGGTGATTTGGATTATATTCCTAGTTTCATGACAGACTTCTTGTGAGACTTTAGACAGATTGCTCAGGGGTGGGCATTTTGAGAACTACCTTATTGTCTAGCAATACCGGGAGAAGGACAGGAGACACTGGACGCTGTTTAGTTAGGCTTCAACTTTATTATTAACTGTCTGGTAGTAACCGGCAGATAAAAGTGTACAGTTCAGGTAAATCCATGATCATTTCAGTATCTACCCGGGGCTTCCGTCAGCCACTTCCCCGTTTCCATCCTGGTCCTCGGCTAACCTCCCCATACCACCTTGAATGAGGGTTAAGGTGGCCTATAAAGGGGTGGGTTGGCTCCCTGCCATGCTAGTCACAGGAACCCTGAACCCCCGTTTCCTCTCCTTTAACAAACACCACCTTTAAATCCTTTACCAATACATTTATAAGATTGCTGTATCCCTTCCCTTCAGAGTACCTGCACTGGACATCCTCCCCATGCTTACATAATGAGTTGCAACATCATAGCCTAAGTTCTGTAGCCTAACTAGCTTACCCCAACTATGCCCCCCCAATCTGGACCTGCTGTGAGGAAGGTGATTCCCCTCTCCCCCCCTCCCCCCCCCCAGTTGGCCAATCTGGCAGTGAGGGAAAAATTCCTTCCCAGCCCCCTGGAGAAAGGAGTGGCTAGTGCAGTGCCCACAGAGGATCCTGACCAAACCTGGTCTTTCACCATTTCCAGGGGTGGAAGGGTGGGTGCTGGCCCACTTGGTCGGGGTGAGAGAGGGCTTTTTCTGCCTGGCTTTCCCCTATATATTCTCCCTGCCCTTACAGTCAGATTAACTGGGGGGGATGCATCAGTGTCCACACGCTGACCCACTCTGCAGCTGCACCAGCCTCCATGCTCCTCTACTTCTTAAAGAGGTATACCCCTTCCTTGCCAAGCCAGACAACTGCCTCCCTGCTAAAGGTGCAGAGCGGTCATTCTTCAAGCAGTCTCCCTGAAATCATTGGAGTACTTGAGGAATAAGGTGCTTCTCAACATAAAAGAGGGCATCGGAGTCTTGCCTCCAATCTTCCTGTTCTTCAGTTTTTCCATATGTAAAATGGGGTTGATAATACCTACTAAGTACTTCAGAACAGGGATGTTGTGAGGAATACTTCATTAATGTTTGTAAATCATTTTGATATGCTCAAGTTGAAGGTGCGAGAGAAATGTAAAATATTGATGGAGCTTGTCTCCTATGCCAATGGGCACCCTAAAAATAAATAAGGTAGATTAACACCCTTCCATTCGTAGGATGAAAATAACATTAGAAACTAAATGGTAATTACTTAGCCCAGTCTGAAGACTGGGCCACTATATTTCTTTGCATCTCTGTGTGCCAAGCAGAGGTTAACCAGATTGATGATACTCATTCCTGGCTGCATCTCTGACTTTGGAAAGGATGAAATGACTCACTGTAGCAATCTCTCCTGTTTTAAAATCCAGGTGGGAATAAGATACCAGACCTTGCATAAATGTAATTTTTCTATACACTGTACTGTGTAATAGTTTTATATCTGTATGGCAGAGAATTTACAGGTAGGAAGGAAGTGAGATCACTGATTAAAGAGAGAAGTGGCTCCCTCTAGACTGCTTGGAAATAATAACTTCATATGCCACTTTCTGCAAACCCAACATGATGGCTCACGGGAGCATTCTTTATTGCTGACTAAGTAGCATTATGAAAATAGTGGCTTGGTTATGTTAGCTAAATGCCTCGGTATTTAAAGCTTAGAATGTCAAATAGTTTTAGCTATCCCCTTTAACTTATCTTATTGCATTTCTGGAATCACAATTCTGGTTTCCCACTTACTTTTATTTGAGGTTATTGTAAAACTGGCAATCATTCATTTGCAGAGTGGGGTGTAGCCAAAAGCTGTGCTTTAATTATAGCCATTCATGCTGCTCTGGTTAAGGGTCTGTCAGCAATTCCATTATAAGCCTTTATTTTCTGGGGTTAGAAACATAGCTATGAAGATTTGCTCTAGGCTAACCCTTGGTATACAAGGTCCCCTAAGAGTGCTCATTTTCTTTCTTTTCCTTTTTTCTTAAATAGGCATTGGAAAGCAGATACCTTTTTTGCACTATTGCTTCTAAATGTTTTTCTTTAATAGCTAAAGCTTTGCAGGTTTTTCTCGTACTGTGCTGCCCACTGGAAAAGTAATAGGAACTTCAGAGTTTCTTGTCTACTTATGGAAATAATATTAAGATGGCAGGCTCTTCCACAGAATTGGATATTTTCTTCTTTTCTTTATTATTTTGATTTAAGAATGTTAAAAATTGTGAGTATTATGTGTGTGGAGGGGGAATGGCTATGTTTTTGTTAGTAATTAATTCTTGATCTATGCCGATTAGGATGTCCCAGTCAGAATACTGGCTAATATAGCATCTAGCACAAAGGGGTCTTGGTCCATGAGTGCATCTCACAGAACAAGAACTTGGTACTGATTGTGGGATGTGGGGTGGGATTCATAGAATCATAGAAGATAGGGTTGGAAGGGACCTCAGGAGGTCATCTAATCTAGGGGTCCCCAAACTACGGCCTGCCCGCTGACACATTTTGAACAGCCCGCTGAGTCCAGTGGCATTACCATTATGTGCAGCCTTTCATAACATAACGCAGGGGTCGGCAACCTTTCAAATGTGGTGTGCCAAGTCTTCATTCCACCTTCCTGGACCCCGTCCCTTCTCCCTGGCTCCATGGGCCCAGTGCCCAATGGTTGGTTGGTTGGCTGTAGATCAATGGTTCACTGTGGGCTTTGCTGAGACCACCCAGATCTATTCAAGCTCTAGATAAAATTGATCGGTATTAATGCAGAAGCTACTGATCAGTGTGCTAATTCATAGTGATGCACTGTTCTTTATGCCCTGAGCCAAAAGAAACAGTTGTGTATTTTCATAATATAAATGTATTAAGGACTGGTAAAGCTTTAGTTGCGTGCTGTTCTGTCTTACTCTTTACTGCTGTATGAGTCCCTTTCAGGTACAGATGTCTGTCTCTTTAATTAAAGTTGCCTTACTTATTGGACTGTAGCCAAAAACATACATCTTTACATTCAGTTATATTGTAGTGTACCATAGCTCTTGAACTTGAATGAGAAATTCACGATGGGAAAGAGAAATCCAGCATATCTTTGCTATGGAAATATATACTCATTTGTGAGGTTTTTATATTGTGCTTTGCCATCCAAATGCCCTGTTGGAAGTATTCTGAGCTCATCTGGAGCTTTTCCCCCCTCCCTCTGATCATATAAGTTAGCATATATACACCCATACAGAGTGACCTAGACAAAGGAGGATTGGGCCAAAAGAAATCTGATGAGGTTCAACAAGGACAAGTGCAGAGTCCTGCACTTAGGAAGGAAGAATCCCATGCACAGCTACAGATGGCGGACCAACTGGCTAAGCAGCAGTTCTGCAGAAAAGGACCTGGGGGGTTACAGTGGAAAAGAAGCTGAATATGAGTCAACAGTGTGCCCTTACTGCGAAGAAGGCTAATGGCATATTGGGCTGCATTAGTAGAAGCATTGCCAGCAGATCGAAAGTAGTGATTATTTCTCTCTGTTCAGCATTGGTGAGGCCACATTGAAGTATTGTATCCAGTTTTTGGGCCCCTCACTACAGGAAGGATGTGAACAAATTGGAGGGAGTCCAGCGGAGGGCAACAAAAATGATTAGGGGGATTAGGGAACTAGGTTTGCTTAGTCTGCAAAAGAGAAGAATGGGGGGGGATTTGATAGCAGCCTTTAACTACCTGGAAGGGGGGGTTCAGGGAGGATGGAGCTAGGCTTCTCTCAGTGGTAGTAAATGACAGAACAAGGAGCAATGGTCTCAATTTGCTGTGGGGGAAGTCTAAGTTGGATATTCGGAAAAACTTTTTCACTAGGAGGGTGGTGAAGCACTGCAATGGGTTACCTATGGAGGTGGTGGAATCTCCATTCTTAGAGGTTTTTAAGGTGCAGCTTGACAAAGCCCTGGCTGGGATGATTTAGTTGGGCTTGTTGATCCTGCTTTGAGCAGGGGGTCGGACTAGATGATCTCCTGAGGTCCCTTCCAACCCTAATCTTTCTATGAAGAGAAAAGAAAGGTGTTTTTCCCCTCTTAAGGGTTTTTCAGTGTTAGTCTGTAAAATATATTTTTCTAATGCTGAACTTTTGAAAATTGTAGTGAGAAAAGACCCTCAACCATTTTAAAATAGTATTGGTCTTCACCCTAGCACACTGTCAGGAATACCATTAGAACTTTTGACTGTGGTGTCCTAATAGCTAGTGAGAAAGAGCTAACCTTGTGATTAAAGCTCAGGATTGGAATGCAGGAGACCTGGTGTCAGCGTCCAGCTCTGCCAAACTTCCTGTGTGACCTTGAAAAAAGTACTTAATATCTCTCTCCACCTCAGTTACCTGTCTGGAAAATGGAAATAGCAGTCCTTCCTTCGTCTGTCCTGCTTTTTAGATTGTAAGCTCTTCAGGGCAAGGGCTGCCCTTTACTGTGCATTTGGAAAGTGCATCTAGCACAGTGGGGACCCTATATCAGGTGTGCTACTGCAATACATGTAATGATAACCAGTTGGTGTATGAACGCAATATTGTGTAGGCACAAATGATGATGAAGCAACACAGCAAAACTGACCGTATGAAAGGAAATGTTTGCATTCTTTTATTAACTTTGCCAGTGGCTAAAAATAATAATAATAAAAAAAAAGTCATAGTGTTTCCGTAGTTAACTGATTGCTTTAGTAAATATAACTGAGATTTGAATGAACTTACAAGAAAGAAAGTTCAGTGACTAAATGCCTCTGAGCACTGGAATTGAACACGTTTTTATTTTAGAAATCAGCATGTCTAAAAGGTGTGTTGTGTCAAAATCCTTTCTAATAAATGTTTAGCAGTTCTCTGTGGAAACACTAGATCATGTAGGTGCGTTATCCATAGCTAATTTCAGTGTCAATATGCTACTCCAAGGTGTGGCTCTGATTATTAAAAATGAATTCATTTCTCACCCTTTTGCTTTGCCTGGGCCTCAAGTCTTTTCAGGTGTTTTGTGTGTGAGTTATTTTGAGTGAAATATTTTGACTCCAAAAATATCTTGCATACTTAGGTATGCCCCCTTTTGTTTGCTCCTCAAAGATAACTCTGGCTCAAGCTGAAGTTTTGATTGCATGTCTTTAGCTTTCAGAGTATTTATACATATGAATGAAATAAGGAAATATCGCTTAAGAAATTCATATAGTGTATTGTAGCTATGTACCCACTCTTTGGTATATGGAAAATTCTTATTTTATCTAACTTTGCTTTAGGATCTCATGAGTATTTATTTCCAATATTTAGCATAAATCTTCTTGAATGAGTAAATGAAGATCATGAGAGAGAGCTACTGATTAAAATCAAGTTTAGCTAGTTTTTAGTGTAGTAATGGAAAGAGCATCTTTCTTGGAATTATTTTAAAAGCGAACTGAAAAGACTGCTGGGGTCAGGGAATCTGTGAAAAGTTGCTTTTCCCAGCTGCTACTTGTTGATACCCAAGTATCAATATTTGAAGCTAAGGTCATTCAGATGTACTGTTCTACATTAAATATGAAAATATGCTTCTCCTTACCAAGTGCTACCAATTCAAAAATCCATCCATCATCCTTCATCTGCTCCATTCACTTTATCTAGCAAAAACTAATTCACAGAAGCTTGTGTATAGCTTACTTGTCAGCAATACAAGACTTACTGTTGTGAAAAAATAAAATTCACCAAATACATTTTCTTAAAAAAAAAAAAAAAAACACACACACACAAAATCATTTTCAGGTGCCCTAAGCTCCTGCTGGTTAGGACCCAGTAGTTGTTTAGAAAAATATGTGCTCCCTAAAGAACATCAGTGCAGATTTATTTTCTGGTTGAAGCATTTCACTTTTGAAACTGTATTTTCCCCCAATGAACTTTTCTTTCCCTTTTCCCTCTCTCATTCTTTGCAGGTGATGTGGAAAAAAAGGCTTAAAAAAACCCCCAAAAAACAAAACCATATTCTTTTTTGTTGCGGTTGTTAAAGAAAACTATTTTTTGTTATTAAAAATATTAAATGCAAGTAGCATTTAAATATCTTATTTTTGATTGTTTCTTCTTTACCTCACAAGATATATATTTCTTCTCTCTTTAGGATATCTCTTGTCAGATTTAAGGCTTATTTAAAATGAAAAGAAAGCTGAAGCAATTTTCTTTATTCCATTTCAGTCTCCTAAGGCCTATTTCCCCCTGGTGAGATCATAGCAACGGGGGGGTTTAAGGGAATTCAGCTTTCTGCAAATTAATGTCTCACATCATGAAAATTCAGGACTTTTTTTTTGTACCTTGAAAAGTAATACAGTGAGTGCGAGTATTATTTCTTGCCAGCGGGTAGAAGATGAATGATTTTGTCACAGTTTTACTGCTTGATGAGTAGTGTCCTGAGGGTCAGGCTTAAGTCTGTGTCACTATGCTGCTCATTACTCTTGAGCTAAATAAGGGCTGATTGGATCTAAATTGCCTAGCACATGGGCCACAGATGAGCTCAGTGAGTAGGGGATGACCTGCTATTCAGGCTGGAAGTAACCCTGGTGTGCAAATGCTGCATTAGAACACCGTGGGAGAATGAGAGGCTACCGACCGCTGCCAGCAAAAGAAATCGAAATGTAAAAACTCTTTGATGCTGCAATGTTAGAATTTGAAATGTAGGAAGTGACAGGTTGATGGTACTTATCAGCTTTGGCTGGATTAGAGAACAGTGTCATCTTGCTTATATAATGACAGAAGAATGAAACTAGCTCCTAACTACTCTGCAGAGCCACTGCTGCCAGAATCAATGCTGCCTCCTACTGGTAGTTTTTTATGGAGGGTCATCAAAGGAGTTGAAAAGCCATGACAATATTCCTAAACCTTTTAACATCCCAAAATAGGAAAGGGGCATGTATACGTATGTGTGGATGTATGTATTCAGGTTTGTGCCCTACACAAAATGTATGAGAGGGAGAAGTAACAAAGACTTGATAGATAAAACGGTGAACACTTATTTTTGGACAACAGCTTGCAAGTTCTGTGGCTTGATAGTCTTGAGAATGCACACATCTACAGTACTGAGTTTTACACTTCACTTGCTATCAAATACTTTCCTCATAGTCTTCTCTCCATCCCCCAAACCTCTTTGGAAGGATGTTATCTCTGGAGAGAGATTAATTTGCATCTGCATGTTTAAAGAAAAATTGACCTTTAAAGAGTAGAAAAATCTACACAAATGCAAAAGAGCAAATTAACTTGCTTGTTTGGAGAAAAGAGAATAGCAGGCAGAAAACCCATAAAGAGAGCTGAGTGAAACAAGGGTTTTAACCTCACAATTGTGAATGATTGTCAGTGGTTCAATAAGAACTTTTTTCTCTCCCATTTGGTTTTTTTGGAGACTAGTGGTGGCTGCAAAATTGACTTCCCATTTTCTTTGTTTTCTGCCAGTTTGTTACCTAAAATCCTGTACTACTGACATTGTCCTCCCTCACCTCTAACTCATATGGCAAAAACAGCCTTACTCACAACATTAACTTGGTTGGATCATGAAATCTGTGGCCTAGATGATGTGAAGGTGAAATCTGAATGAAATCTCCCTCTTCATATATGTACTGGTTATATGTACACTACCTGTGGATACACCTTCTGCTTTCTTCCCTTGGGATGCTGCTGTTTGTATTGAAATGTCCTCTGAAGAGTTCTGAGACAGTAAGCAGCTTGCAGCATTGGTCTATTAATTTCTGTTCACACACACACACACACACACACACACACACACACACAAAACAGTGCCAGCAGCCTAGCATGCATGAGCAACCCTTCAACAAATCCATGTGAGTCCATGTGATTGAAAGAGAAAATTGTGATAAGGAAACAACATTTTGTTTGACGTTTTCAAGTTACATGAAAACATGTTGTTAAAGTTATGAAAGGATGAGAAGGCTTTGCCCGTTAGTCATACTAATTGTTTTACTCTGGCTCATTTAAGATTAAAAACAATTTTAGAATGACCAGTTTTAACAGGTGAAAATGTGTATGAGTTATAATATTCCAATAGTGTATTGGAATGTAGTTTTAGCAGTAGTCTATGGCTACCAATATACAGTGTTCTTGTATGTGTTCGTATTTTGTACTGACGGGTGCTTTGATGTTCTGGCCATTGGGTAGCAGAGTTGCTCCATGTGCAATATGCTACAGAAAGGGGCCTTCGTAAAATGGTAATTGAAGAGAGCATACCTGAGATTGGAATTTGATTTATAAAATGTTTCGACTTCTGCTTTATATCTAGTTCCATGTGTTGTGCAAAATTAAGCACTGACATTTTTACAGAAAGGGGTTCTATAGTTATATATAGCTACCAGTCCTGATTGTGGCTTGGCAGCTACCTGGCCAGGGAAGCTAAAATGGTAATTGAAGAGAGCTTGAAATCTACCTGAGATTGGAATTTGATTTATAAAATGCTTTTTTTGTTCACACTCTTCTAGGATGGCTTTATATTTGGTACTAAAGTGTGTGTTAGTGTTGGTGTTAAGTTCACTTGACTGAGAGAAGTTCAAATGTTACATGATATCAATAATAACCATATAGAGGTTCCATGTTGTGTTACAATTACAATTAAAAGCTCTGAATTAAGCTACAGGGTTACCATTACAATTTTATTCCTACACATGTTGTGTGAAAAGTGGCTCGTGCTATAAATACAATCAAGTAGGTATTATTGGAGAGCACTTTATAGCTTTCTGTGTTATATGTATCTTTGTGTTTAGGTCTTAAAATCTTAATGAGAAACTGCTTTTAAAATACCAGGTTAGGGCTTTTCTACAGAATGTTAATGTAGACAGGCTGTAAGAATGTTTATAATCATATTGTGTAACCCTGCTTAGCGCAAGTTATGACCAAACAGGTAAAAAATGCCATTTGCTGCCTGGTCCCTATCTAACCTAATTTTCTATGTGAGAAAAATGTGCCAATTTAACTGAATCAGTGTGTATATATATTCTTATTTCAGTTTAAGAGCATCTTATGTTATATTTAGTTTGTCTGTAACAGATTGACTTGAACAAAATTGATATAAGGCACTCTTAAATAAGTGTTCACGCAAGGGGATTGCATCTTTAACTAAATCAGTTTCCAAACTCGTATGGTTTTCTCATGTAGACAAGTCCCAAAGTTCCTATCATTGCTCACACCGGTAGAAGTGCAGTAGTGGGAGATTACAAGGAAAATGCCAGTGTAGACACAGACTTGTCTGTAGGTATAGAAAGGAATCTCAGAGCAGGCCTACACAACATAGTGTTCAAAATGCTATTGCCTTCTGATGTTTTGTGGTCATGAGTGCTCCTGCTTTTGCTGTCACTAGTGATCGGTATGGCAGGAAATTTTAGAGAAATAAGCCTAATATGGAAGGTCATCATGTCTTCTCAAAAGATAACATGAAGAGAGGAGGATGTCTTCAGCGATTGTGTACTTTGCTGTATGGTTCCCTTTCTGATACTGTTATGAAAAGGAACAATTAGAGAGGGAAAAAAAAGTTTTATTTAGCTCTCTAACAGGCTGAAAGTGCTGTCTATTCTCTCCTCATTTTTTTTACAACCAGAAGGTCCTGTTTATCTCTAATTGGGGTTAATTAAAGCCCTAAGGCAGTGCTGAGACCCTGCCAATGGCTGGAAGGTACAAACATAATCAAGGCTACAGCTCCTCACTTTAGGGAATGGAGAGGTAACCATGAGCCAGTCATCTGACAATACAGCTCTCGGGAATTCTCTTTAATTTATATGAGTGAACTTTTATCAAATAGTTTTACACCTGTGGTAATTTCATGATTTTAACACAATGGAATGGATTCTTCAGTTTAGAGAGGGTGCCTGGAAATTTATATTAGGAAATAGAGCCTTTTAGTTTTATATATGGTAAATTTAGTGAAAACACAGGCAGATGTTGCAGCCATTATGCACTCTGCAGTAGTACTCACTATGTATGGATGTATAGAATCTGTTTCTCAGCAGCAGGGGAAAAGAGGAATATGTGATGTTTGCCAGGATACCTGAGTTCTCTCATTGTTTTTGTGTTCTTACTGCAGTTATGAAAAGTCAGCAAAGCAAACGAGAAAATATTTGCCTCACTGCCTTTAACAAATATGTCTCATTGTTCTTTGCCTTCTTGACCTGGAATATTTTAATTAATTAACATTTGCAGTGGTTTTGAAAATGTAAGTGTTGTATAAGAAATAAGATATTTGTATGAAAATTATTTTGGAGCTACTTTATAGGAATAGAATTGTCTTAAGACATTGCAACCATAAGTTTGCAGTCTCTTCTGCAATGGCTTGCTTTTGTTTGGTTGCGTTTTATGTTTTGATGCAAGGATGGGCGATCAGATAGTAAAGTGCTCTGAACTTGCTTCTCATACAATAATTAACTATAGCACAGCCCTGATCATCCGGTTGTCATAGGGACATTGAAAATATTTAGAAAATGGAGGGAATTTTCAGTGTAGTTATTAGACAGCAGGGAAATGTGACCCTGTTTTATAACCAGGGAGTTTTGGTTAATTGATGTTAAGATAATCAAAGGTAATCTATTGTTTCAGGATACTCAGCTATTGCTGCCAAAATTAAAAATAAAGTATCTGAGTCAAAATATATTAAATGTTTCACTGCGGCATCAAATGTGGATGATTTACAGCCAATATAAATAATTGCTGAATCCTTATAATTAACAGTAATTTAATACAGCAAGGGGGTGCAAGAGTGCTAGTTGAAGATTCTCTATTATGCTTTTTATTTTTTTTAAAGGCATATATCTATCTTTCTAAGACACCAAAAATTATTAGCTTTTAAAAAAAAAATTAAAGTCAATCCAAAAATGGAGGATGTTTTTTTCCTGCAGCAAAGAAAGGAAGGATACCCCTTCCCCTTCTGTAACGGAAACCTTTGATGTGTGTACAGTATGAACATTATGACAGAAAATGTAGTTGATGCAGTCCCCCTTGAGCTTCATTGTCTTCGGTAAGATTAGAACATTAGGACATAACACAGAATTTCATTTCATTAGAGTTCATCATGAAAGGGTTTCCACTGTATTGCTATGATACTAAACGTCTGAATTCCTAGCGACTCAAGGCATCCTTTGGAAGACCAGAAGATTAAGAACACCATTGCTAGTATCTTTTGCTGAAAGTTTCTCTCTTTTTTTTTTTTTTTTTTTTAAACAGGATAATTTCTGAAAAGTCTTCAGCAGTCCTATCTCCATGTAAATTAATACTGTAAATTGTGCAGCTAGTGAGGGTGGATAGAGTGGTGGGGGGGGAGAATTAAAATCATTCCAATAAATGGTTTAATTTATGCCTCAGCAGTTAAGCGTGCTCCTGGTTAACAGAAATACCCTTCAGCTACACAGGATTTTGGAGGGTTGGAGGGCACTCATTTGCACATAAATAGCCATTAACTGATAAATTCCCAGAGGTCTCCTGTTGCATGCTAGTGGTTCTGACCTACTTAGCTAGCTTAAATTTGTTTTACAGAATTATTATAATTCTATCCTTGGTACTTAAACTTTCTGATTAATGCATGCCTCACAATACAATTAAAGTATAATTACAGTTTTACAGTTTGCTATCATGGTGTTATTATTATTACAAAGAGCTGGATTTTGCAAATATTAGACGAATTAGGGTTCAGATACCCATCACTTTGCTGTTATTAAATGATTATGTTAAATGGGACCCCTTTATGTCTGAAGAATGAACTGTAGAAAGGTGAATCATTAACTAATGAGCACACTAAAAGTTCTGCAAGTGATTGAAGAAGAAATGTATGGATGTATGTTTCTGTTACACATCCATAGCTGATTCGTGCAAACACCTTTACTCACCTTTACCAGCTGTCCCTGAAACACACTAGAAAAACTGCAGTTTAGTTTCAAAAGTAGCTCTGTGCTAAATATTTGTGATTTATAAGGCTGTTATAAATAATTCACTAGTGTTAAACATCAGAGGTTATTAGCCCTTTTATAGAGTATTTGTTATAGAAACCATTAATTAGGTATTCTCATTGAAAGCACTAATGGACAGATACTGAGGTACACTTAATTGGCACAGAGCACAGGTCAGATGTGAAAAGATGTCATGAAGTTTAATTAGGCAGGCCAAAAAAGAATTCGAAGAGCAACTAGCAAATGTCACAAAAACTAACAGCAAAATTTTTTTTTAAATACATCAGGAGGAGGAACAATCAGTAGGGCACTGGATGATTGAGATGCTACAGGAGCACTCAAGGAAGACGAGGAGAAGCTAAATGAATTCATTGCATCAGTCTTCACTGCAGAAGATGGGAGGCAGATTCCCACACCCGAGCCATGCTTTTTAGGTGACAGGTCTGAGGAACTGTCCCAGATTGAGGTGTCAGTAGAGGAAGTGTTGGAACAAACTGATGAAATAAACAGTAATAAGTCACCAGGATCGGGTAGCATTCAGCCAAGAGTTCTGAAGGAGCTCAAATACAAAATTGGAGAACTGCTGACTGTGGTATGTAACCTATCACTTAAATCAGCCCGGCACCAGATGACTGGTGGATAGCTAATTTGATGTCAATTTTTAAAAAAGGCTCCAGGGACAATTCTGGGAGTTACATGCTGGTAAGCCTAACTTCAGTATCAGGCCATTTGATTGAAATTATAGTAAAGAACAGATTTATCAGACATATAGATGAACACAATATGCTGAAGAAGAGTCAACACTTTTGTAAAAAGAAATCATGCCTCACTAATCTATTAGAATTCTTTGAGGGTATCAGCAAACGTGAACAAGGGTGAGACAGTGAATATAGTGTACTTCAGATTTTCAGAAAGTCTTTGACAGGGACTCTCACCAAAGGCTCTTCAGCAAACTAAGCAGTCATGGGATGAGAGGGAAGGTCAGGATAGATCAGTAACTGGTTAAAAGATAGTAAACAAAGTATAGGAATAAATGGCTAGTTTTCACAGTGGAAAGAGGTAAATAGTAGGATCCCCAAAGATCTGTACTGGACCTGTGCTATTCAATATATCCATAAATGATCTGGGGAAAGGGGGTAAACAATAAGATGAAAAAGTTTATAGACAATACAAAATTATTCAAGATAGTGAAGTCCCAAGCAGACTGAAGTGTTACAAAGGGATCTCACAAAACTGGGTGATTGGGCAACAAAATGGCAGATTAAATTTCATGTTGATAAATGCAAAGTAATGCACATTGGAAAACATTATCCCAATTGTAGATACCAAACAATGGAGTCTAAATTAGGTGTTATCTCTTAAGAAAGAGATCTTGGAGTCGTCACTGCTCAATGTGCAGCGGTAATCAAAAAAGGCTAACAATGTTAGGAATTATTAGGAAAAGGGTAGATAATAAGACAGACTATATCATAATGCCACTGTATAAATCCAGGGTATACCCACACCTTGAATACTATGGGCAATTCTGGTCTCCCCATCTCAAAAAATATACAGTAGAACATAAGAGTTATGAATACCTCAGGACTGGAGGTTGTTTGTAACTGAAATATTCATAATTGAACTAAATGTTCAGGTTGTTCTTTTAAAATTTTACAACTGAACGTTGACTTAATACAGCTTTGAAATTTACTATGTAGAAGAAAAATGCTGCTTTTAACCATCTTAATTTAAATATACAAGCACAGAAACAGTTTCCTTACCT
Source organism: Emydura macquarii macquarii (assembly GCF_026122565.2). NCBI lineage: Eukaryota > Metazoa > Chordata > Testudines > Chelidae > Emydura > Emydura macquarii. The sequence goes on from NW_027133156.1 coordinate 1,839,658, forward strand.
TGTCAAATCTTTTTAAACTTTTCCTTTATTTCTTTTTACTAGTTTACGCTTAACACAAAACTACTGATGTGTAGTTTTTTGTTTGGTTTCTTCTGCTGCCTGATTTTGTACTTCTGGTTCCAAATGAGGTGTGGCTGACCAGTTAGTTCATAACTATGGTGTTCATAATTCTGAGGTTATACTGTATATTAGAATTGGAAAAAAGTACAGAAGGTGCAACAAAAATGAGTAGGGGTAGGGAATAGCTTCTATAGGAGTGGAGATTAAGAAGCCTGGGATTGTTCACCTTGGAAAAGAGACTACTGAGGGGAGATATGACAGAGTCTATAAAATCATGAATGTTGCGGAGAAAGTGAATAAGTGTTGTTTACTCCTTCTCATAGCACAAGAACCAGGGTTCCCCCCAAAGAAATTAATAGGAAGCAGATTTAACACACAAATAAGGAAGTACTTTGCACAACACAGAGTCAACCTGTGAAACTGGTTGCTGGGAATATTGTGAAGGCCAAAAGTGTAACTGTGTTGAAAAAAGAATTTGATAAGTTCATGGAGGATAGGTCCATTAATGACTATTAGCCAAGATAGTCAGGGATGCAACCCCATGTGCTGGGTTTTTTTAAACCTCTGACTGCCAGAAACTGGGACTGCACAACAGGGGACGGAACATGTGATTAATTGTCATGTTCTGTTCATTCTCTCTGAAGCATCTGGCACCGGCCAGTGCCAGAAGACAGGATACTGGGGTAAATGGACCACTGCTCTGACTCAGTATAACCATTCTTATGTTCATAAAGCTCACTTTTGATCTTCCATTATCCCAGTGCTGCTCAATGCAGGGCCAGGCCTTCCTGCACTGGCTTACAGGAGTGTGAAGGTTAATCTCTTTTATGCTGGCTAAACAGCCACAAGTGGCAAAACCCATAACTTTTAGTATAGCGAAGGGAGTGCCCTCCTTCCTTTTTTTCTGACTACACCACTTTTCCTTTTTACACCAGTAACATGAAGGAGTGGCATAAGAGTCCTATGTCAACTCTGCATGACCAAAGTATCACCTTTGCACTGCATGATTCTCCTTGGGCCCTTTATGCTTGTGTTTGGGACCAGTTTATGTCAGTGATGCAGTGCAAAGAGACTTCACCAGAAAATCTCGCTCTGCATGTTTACATTTAAAAAGATAGTGCTTGGTTAGAGGACTTTTTACCTCTTATAATTGTCCCTTACTCTGACCTGGTTTAGAAATTATATTTGCTCTTTCTTTTATGTGTGTTTTTAAGTTTGTCACATAATGCCCTCCGTTGTGATGAAATGTATCATCTGCTGCATTTTCTGATCTATTCTTTCAGCCTGCTGCTCTAAAACTTGTGAGTTTATAAAATATAAAGAATTTTAGCTAACAGTTGAAAAGAGCAAAACTCCAAAGAGTGAATAGAAATCAAGTATTACTGATCTTTTGTTTGTTTTTTTCGTCATTTTAAGAAGAAGAGAAGTTAAAAGTACGTGTTGCTTTTGTTGTTTTGTGCTCATAAAGTTGTGCTATATAGTGCCTTATTGATTGAAGGAATTCTTATTTTTAATTCCACGTAACAGACATAGCACACACATAGGCCCTCTTTAGCTTCTTCTTTCACATCAGTAATTTTAGTCAGTTTGTTATGGAGCTAGTATAGTGATATAATCTCTGCTTCCACTATTATCTTCTGTCACTGAATCCAGAAAGCACTGGTTAGTGTTACTGATGCATGGAAGCATATGAGCAGGTAGCCATCAATTACGGCCAGAAGAATTTAATATATTTCGGTGCTTCCCACTTGAATACATGAGAGTTGGTTTTATTCCTTGTCTTAAAAAAATAGTGTGTAGAAGTGATTTAAATGATTTTCATGCTGCGGCCCAGCAAAAATGCAAAGGCATTGCCAGAAACTAATGGTTGGTGGTGAGAGCTGTTTTGCAAAGTTGGCTTGCAACAAGTACCCAGCTATAAAGAGAGAACAGTCATCCTGTAATAATAAGGCTAATGAATTCAGAAATCCATTGATTGTCCTGGTTCTGGGTAGATTACATGCAGACTTGCTTCAAGGAGAGGAATTTATGAAATGTTTGCCACATCCAGCAAGCAGGGCTGCTATAATACAGCTGCCTCCTCAGTGGTTTGCTTTGATCCTGTGGAATGAAAGGACAGGAGGATCAGCTCAGGTCTAAATGAGATTACAGCTGGTTCGGCAGCTTATCTGGTCTAATGCCAACTAGTGTGGCTTTGCACGTCCTAAGGGGTTTACAACAGAAACTGTTTATTGAGTATCATCGGTTTACTCAACACAAGCAGGCTAATCCTTCCCAGCCTCAGCATGTTGTAAGATTGTGCAAGAGCCAAACCAAAGGCTGTGTAGCCAGGGCCTCTAGAGCCCTTTGTCTCGCTTCATATTGATTTTTTACCTGAGTTAAAGGCAGTAAAAATAAAACCAATAACCAGCCCTATTGTGAGCAAAAGGTTAATCTGACCTAAAATCTTACAAAAGCATCTTTTAACCCTAGAAGGGATGGCAGCCTTTCTTTGACTTTCCACTCAAGGGATTTTCTAGTTTTGAATTTTGAAGAACAAGATAAGAAAAAACACTGTAAACATTTAACTCTGTATGTCTTGGAAGATCTTTTAAATCTTGTTTCGCAGCTGTGTAACAAAAAGCTTTACACTTTAAATATTGGACAAAGTTGTTTTAGAATAGCAGTCCTGATTGCACTGCATCATATTGCAAAGCAAATTTTGTAGTGTGTTATAGACTAATGCAATGTAGTTGGTCAGAGGATGCTGAGTACGGAAAAAAAGAAAGTCAGAGGCAGATGATAGGTATCTTGAGGAGTGCACTGGTTTTTACTGGTGCCAGTTCTGTATTGCTTCCGTATGCTACCAGATGATGTTTCAATCCGTGGTTTCCTTCTGAAAGAAGTGATGAAGTGGGGGAAAACCATATGCTGCAAATTCTTTTTAAAGAAAATCCTTTTTTTTTTTTTTTCAAATGGAAGCTGCATGCATATTGTATGTTACAGATTTTTAAAAAGGTATTTCCTGTATGAGGAGAACCCCTGTTCTGGAAGAGTGTGCCAAATTATTAACCAGGAAAAATTTAAGTGAGCAGAAATGATAAGCTGAACACTAGGAAATTCTGCGTAGCAGTGAGAACACGTATTAATGGCATTAGAGCAAGCTGCCATGGGAGATTGTTGAATCTCCATCACCAGAGATCTGCAGAAATCTATGGTATATTGGGGTGATTTAGGAATAACTAAATCAGTCCTGCCATGACACAGTGTGATGGATTAGGTGATACATTTATCATGATGAAATTGAATGTTGATAAATGAAAAGTAATGCATGTTGAATAACATAATCCCATCTATACATATAAAATGATGAGGTCTAAATTAGCTGTTACAACTCAAGAAAGAGATCTTGGAGTCATTGTAGATAGTTCTCTGAAAACATCCGCTCAACGTGCAACAGCAGTCAAGAAAATGTTGAGAATCATTAGGAAAGGGATAGATAATAAGACAGAAAATATATTGCCTCTATATAGGTCCATATAAATCCAGATCTGCACATAAATAATGTGCAGATCTGGTCGCCCCATCTCAAAAAAAGATGTATTGGAATTGGAAAAGGTACAGAAAAGGGCAACAAAAATGATTAGGGGTATGGGGCAGCTTCCATATGAGAAGAGATTAATAAGACTGATACTTTTCAGCTTGGAAAAGAGATGACTAAGGGGAGATGCAATAGAGGTCTATAAAATGACTGATTTGGAGAAAGTAAATAAGGAAGTGTTATTTAGTTCTTCTCATAACAAGAACTCTAGGGGTCGCCAGATGAAATTAATAGGTAGCAGCTTTTAAACGAACAAAAGGAAGTATTTCTTCACAAAACACACAGTGAACCTGTGGAACTCGGTACCCCAGAGGATGTTGTGAAGGCTAAGATTATAACTTGGTTCAAGGAAGAACTAGATTAAGTTCATGGAGAATAAATCCATCAATGGCTATTAGCCAGGATGGGCACGGATGCCAAACCATGCTCTGAAGTGTCCCTAGCCTCTGTTGCCAGAAGCTGGGAATTACCTGTTGTATTCATTCCCTCTGAAACACCTGCCATTGGCCACCATTGGAAGACAGGATACTGGGCTAGATGGACTGTTGGTCTGACCCAGTGTGGCCATTCTAATGTTTTTATGTTCTTAAATTACATAAAAGAGACATAAATTGGGAAATGTTTCCAAGTGCATTAGTGACTAAGGAAAAGAAAAGATAACAATAAAGAGTTGGAGGAGCTTTGAATGACTATTTTCTGTATACTTCACTTAACTGGGAATGAATATGTATCGTAAACTATGTGTAAGCAAAAAAGGTTACCATGGATACCATAGAGACGTGGAATCTCATGTGTGGTGGAATCAACTAAAAATGATATTTATCTTAAACATGAAGCTTGTCCAATATTTAAACCTAATGGAGAAGATACGTACAAGTTGAAAATATAATATTTATCCAATCACTTCTGTTTTATCAAAACTGGTTCTAAAGCAATAGGTTGCATTCATATAGTAATAAATTTTTAGCGCATTTGGAGATAAAAGCTATTGTTGGTGATTGTTTAAACTCTCTTTGTTCAATCATCTGAATGGTGCAAATCAAAGCATTTTGTCAGACTGTGAGAAGTTGCGCCTAGATATTGCTTCCCACACATGCAGGTCACCAAATAAATTACGGTCATGGTTTTACTGCTTTGCTGGTGCTAGAAGTTAAATTGATGCCCAGTGGTGAAACTCTTAAAACACTTTCTTGTTAACACAACCAGGCAGAGTTGACATTGTTGATGGTGGCTTTGATCTAATAAACTGTTGGTTCTAACAGTGATTTTTAGTGTGTTTCAGAGATGATGATGAGTTCTTCCTGAATGACAGAAAATTAGCTCTACTGTCTGTATTGGATACAATACAGATGTTGGGAACAGTCTGAGTAGGGGTGTTTTGTGTCTAATGTAACTTTATTCATTAAAAAGAAGACGTGTTACGTGAACAAAATCCTTTAACTTACTCCATAAAGAATAAAATTGATTTACCAGGAAAGTTACAAACTCCTGCTTGCTGAAAATCTGGAAACAAGTTACCCAGTTATGTGTATGCAAGTTTTCTATCTTCTGACATCCATCCATTTTATCTCCCTATTTAGGAATATCTCATAGGATTTTTTTCTCTCCTTTTTCATTGTTTGCCTTGGCCATCAGGTCTCTGGTGTATGTTCTAATCTGGTAATGAATAGGAATAGCAGTCGGGGAAAACGGTCACAGATTGCCTTGTATGCAGCTGATCTATTTTTTTGGCTAAAGCAATGGATTCCATCCCCCCTCACCCAGATATTAAACTCTGAGTTACTACACTAGATACATAATTGAATATAGATAAGTTTGAGCTGTTTCTAGTGTCTCTTTTTTCAAGCCTTCCCACCCGTCAAACTAAAATTGTGGGGATTAAACTATTTGGAAAATAAAATTGGGCCAAAGAATTCTTTAGAAGTTTCTTAAATTGTTGTTCCCAAGTAATTTGAAGTTTGAAAGTCCATTAGAGCTTCTTAAAATTTTTAAGCAACATTTTTACATCAAAAATGGTCATTTTTTGTAAAATGATTTTTTTGAACATTTTCGTGGTATTTTTAATTAGAACTTTAATCAACATTTTTTTAAAAATATGCAAGTATTATTTAGTGTTTTATTCACTGACAGTATTGATAACAGTTTATTTGTAAAATGTGGGGAAAAAATAAAAAAAATAAAAATGAGTCTTTCAAATCTGTGAAATGGAAACAATTTAGAAATATTGCATTTTTTTATTAATTTAAAAAAAAACAAAACTGGTCAGCTCTAGCATCCATCAACTTGAAATTGAGTCAGTTTTAAAATAGGTTGTAAGTAGTTTCAGCTACTGTATCATCTCCCTGCAAATGATATTTTCCTCCTTTAAATTATCTTTCTCTCTGCTGTTGCTGTTTGAAAGATCTGTGGTCCTGCGAGGTGTTGGACTCTTTGGCTTGATCTAGCAAGTCACTTAAGCACAGACTATAGTGATTGATCCTGCTCCTTTTCAAGTCAATGGTAAAACTCCTAATGACTTGAATGGTGCAGGATCAAGTCCTAATGGTTTTGCTGGATTAGGCAAGATTGCTTAGTACTTTGCAGGATGGAACACATAGATTGGCTGATTTTTGCCACAATTCATACGAGAAATGAGTCTTGAGGAAGGATTGGAAAGAGGTAAGGAAAATCTTGTGGATCCGGTTATACTGAAAAGAGACATTTTCTGTTGAACAATATAGGTATTTATCCCAGGTCTGTAAATTGTGAAAGAGTTTAGACTAATAAGCAAGGAGCTAAACAATGTTCTATAACTCTGGATGTTTGCCTTCTCCATATCCCTATGTTTACAGGGTGGGGGTGTCTAATCTTGCACCTATCTTCATCTTTTGAGCAGAATAAAGTTGTGGGGTGTGGTGTTTTCTGTTGATTTTTAGAGTATTACTGAACACGCATGATGTTGTCACAGGGTTTGTCTACTTGGTAGGTCAATGCGCAGTATGGGGAGGTGATTTCTAAGGTGCACTAGTGTGTTGTGCATTAACTGGTCCCTGTAGTCCCTGCTGGTGTGCATTAAATGTTCCCTAGTGCACTTTAACGTAGTGTTGTTTAAAACAGCACTATGTTAAAGCACAGTAGGGAACATTTAGTGTACACCAGCAGTGTCTACAGGGACCAGTCAATACACAACACATTAATGCACCTTAGAAATTGCATCACTGTGGCTATGTCTTCACTGACGGCGGCAAATTTGCTGCCATCAGATTGACTTCTCTGGATCGACTGAGTGGTCAGTGAAGACCCGCTCAGTCGATCCAGAAATCGACGTATTAAGACCACTTTCTCAAGTGGCATAGTGCTCCCGTTGGCGCAGTGCAGTGAAGACGGCGCACAGAACAGAAGCAGAGAAGTCTACGGGAGTTACGCAAATTTTTTGCGTAGCTTGCGTAACTCTGGTCGACTGCCGCCGAATCTCCGAGGTGAACGAAGACAAGCCCTGTGATGCTCATTAACTCGCCATGTAGACAAGCCCATAGATAACACAGGGTTCTTGGTTACTGTGCTTAGTTTTAGAGAAGATTTACCTGCTTGAAATCCCTTTGCACATTGCTGCTATATTGATAATCTTCACATGATTTGACTGCAGCCAGAAAACTTTTATTCACATCTTTAACACTTTTCATCCCACTGTGGATATGAATGTTTCATTTCAAGAGATGAGCTCTTTGGTGTGCAGATAAATGTTATCAATGTTGTTGTGCGAACGAGCCTGAGATGTTGCTTCACCAGCATCCTGTACAAACAGCATGCATCAAGCCCCAAGCATGCAGAACTGGATAAATCATCTGATTGGTTGAAGATTTGCAGAAAGAAAATAGTGACATAATCAAAATCTTTCAGACTGTCTGTCCTAATAGCAGACCTGTAGAATTACATATATTGATCATGGACCCAATGGACACTATTTTAAGAAGAAAATGGTTTTTGTTTTTGTTTTTAAACTAAGTGTAGAAGTAGCAGTTTAGCACCTCTGAAAAAAAGGGGTGGTAACACTTTGTGCCACTCAAGTACATGTAAATACTGATTATACTGAGAAAATCCAACGCATTACATGAAGCAGATGTGTTCATAAATTAGTTTCTGTAAATGCAAGACTGTTAATTTAAGGCAACGTAGTGGAAGAGACGTACACACAAATGCATGCACGTGGATATGTGTATGTAGTGCTAAAGTACAGTTCATGAAATAAAACTACCACATTAAACTGCTTTTATTTCCAATACTCTTACTTTTCTCTATTTGTTGCTTTTTTTGGTCCTCCCCTCCCCCCAATATTTATCCAGAAAACTGAAGTTAATTTTTTTGCACTGATTTTCCATCCATTTTAAACTTTTGTAATAAACAAAAGATGCATTCCTGGGAAATTTTAAACAAAACAAAAACGGAAAGCAAAGGGCCTTGTGCATGGTGTGCAGGGACATTTCTGGGACATGGCTGTAACCAATGTAGATGCTGGTTGAGTTTCTTCCTTAAGGCAAGAGGAATCCAACCAGAAGAGAAGTTTTTCTCATCTCATGCTTTCTCTTCTCCCCCTCCCACCTTTCCTCGGCCACATCTGTCCGGTTGCTTCCTGTCTCTGGCTCAGCGAGGAGCAGATGTATCTGGCATGCCTTCTGGTCCATTTTTTTAATATATTTTGGTCAGTATCATGCAATATAAAGAAGATCACTGGGAAGAAGAATGCATATGTTCAGATTGCAACTTATCTCTACATTGCTTTATTATGGGATCTGTTTTATCTAGATCATTTAAGCCCTTGCTTACTGCTTCACTTCCACAGCCATCTGGTAGCATGAGTGGCTATTCATGCTACACTCCAGGCTTTCCTTTCCCCCACAGTGGGGATCCTTTAGTAATTGAGAGCTTGGGATTGTCAGCAGAGTGTAGGGCTTCATTAGCTAGAGGAGCAAGGGGTAGGCAGAATCCCCCAGGATCACTATTGGCATTTCAACATTGCCAGTATTTATTTTTTGGTCAGGGAAGAAAGTGCCTGCCTGCATCTTTTTGTACTGACCTGAGTTCCTAAAGATGCGCACATCAAGCATCTTTCTAGACCACCCCACATTGATGTCAGTGAAATGTCATCTGTGATCCACAAAGGCCTGTGACACCATTGAGAGGTACCCTTTTTGGTTTATGTACTGTGTGACAAGGTGGTCCGGTGGCAAGATAGGGATATGCGTCCCATCAATTGCCCCGCCACAGTTTGGGAACTCCATTGTGGCTAACCCATCCACTATGTTCTACACGTTTCCCAAAGTCACTGCCCTTCTTGGCAGAAGTCTATTGATGGCCCTGCACACTTGCATCACAGCAGCTCTCATGGTGGATTTACCAAATCCAAAATGATTCCCAACTGACTGACAGCAGTCTGGGATTGCTAGCTTCCACTTGTTTCTCCACTGTTACAGCAAGTCTCAAGCAAGTATTCATGTGCTTTATGGCTGGGGACAGCTCTGCGCAAAGTTCCATGAAAGTGGCCTTTTGCATACGAAAGTTCTGCAGCCACTGCTCATCATCCCACACCTTCATAACGATGCGATCCCACTAGTCACTGCTTGTTTCCCAGGACCAGAAGCGGCACTCAACCAACTGAAGATGCTGCGTGACAGCCTGCAGCAAACGGCAATTGTTTTGCTGTTTGGCTTGTATCAGGGCGGCTTCAGTTACATCACAATTTTCAGCATTGCGGCTCCTGTCTTGCCACTGAAAATACAGCAGGATAAGTCGGGAGGTGTTTGTGATGCTCACAATTATAGTGCAGAGCTGAGCGGGTTCTGTGCCTCTTTGGCAATGACATGTGCACGGCAGAGATGGGTTTGGAAAAATGGTGCAAAAAAAGTTCATCTGTTTCTTTTGGACAAGAGGGGAGGGGAGAGGGAGCACGTTGCATCATGGGAGGATGACAACCTTCCCAAAAGGCACTGCGAGTAGTTGCACTGTGGGATAAGTGCCCACGGTGCACTGCTTTGATTATCGATGCAAGTGTGGCTGGTGGGGATGCAAACCCTCTGAAGCACTGCATGTGGTGTGATCACGCGCCTCCGACTTCGTAAGTGTGAAAGTCAACCGAAATTAAATCAACTTTACTCCGCAGTGTAGACATACCCGTGTCATTGCATGCAGAGCTGCCTGGATACCCCCATGCGGAGGGCACCTATCCTCTGACATCAGGCTCTTGACTTGTCTTTCTGAGGGCTCCACACTTTTTGAAGAAGTGTTAGTTTTATACCTAAAGGAGGTTACAGAGAAGAAAACAAGTCTTCCGGCATCTCAGTTTTCATCCTGTTTTTTTGGCAAAGGGAAGCCAAATTTCTGTAGTCATACTTCTCCAGTGAAGTACAGGCCAAACCGTATATCATCACATACATTGAATAATTATTTGTTGTGAATAATCAGCTACAATTTGAATAAGGGGTGTTTTCTTAGTACACAGGCAGCTGCATTTTGTAAATTGGGAAAAACAGTGGATCCAACTGAATATTTTAAAAATGTCATTGAACTTGGAAAGCTTTTTTAAAAAAAGTATCACTATTTGACTGGTGGCTTTTTGATTTTATGTCAAAATGTCAGTGCACCTAGTAATGAAATTAATTGGATTACTTGTGGAAGCAATCTGCACGTAAAAAAAATGAGATTTCTCAAAACATTTAAATTGCTTCTGTTTATTAAAAGGGAAAAAATCACAGAAGACCCACTTCTGTAACAGTGGATATTGTACTTATGTATTGATACAAGTTATTGATATGCAGATTGATTTTCTTTTGAATTGCTGAGAACCTGTATTATATATACTGATGCACATAACCCAGTAAGGCAGCTGAGTGAGAAAATAGTAGTACAGCTGCATTTGTGTTACTTGTATTTTAAAATCTGTCAACCTCTAACGCTGCTCTACCTGCACACATTTTAAAAATGTGTATGTGCCAATACAAAGTTTCTGTAAGTTGAAGCTTGATTTCAGCCTTAGAACGAGGTCCGGAAAAAAAAAAGGGCTATATACAATTCTCACAAATAGTTAAATGGTTTAGGATATTTGTACCTTCAATCAGCTTTGTTTAATTTGCATAATTTGTGGAATATGTTTAAGTAGTGAACATGTCTTGGAGTATAAAGTATTTCTGTATTGATATTATTTAACTTGGAAAGGTGACCCTGGGCTAAATTTAAATGAGAAATGTGGATCCCCATGGGCCTTCCTCCTGTGGCTTGATAGGAGGAGATAAGGATTTTTAATACACTTAATTACTCTGCTTGTATAAATTGTCACATTACAGATTTATTATCTGTTGTGTCAATGACCACTAAAACAGGAGTATACTATGCTCTTCCATTGAGATTAGAATATTTATGCTATATTAAAAAATTATAAAGGTAGCATTTGGGTTCATGCTGTGTTCAGTGAGAGTGCCTAATGCACTTCCACTGAGAGATTAACTCATCTGTGGAAGACCTGAAGTGTTCCATTAGCTTTTTATTTCAGCAATACAATTTTCTTTTTTATGGTGAAGAAAAATTGAATGCAAAACCTGTATTAGATAATAGGGGCAAAATTACCACAGTTGCTTCTAACTTTGTCTCCAGGTTTGCATGTGGAAAAATGGAGGGTACTTTTTCAAAAATTGCCCCACAGGCTGTGACTTACAGAGAGGTTGTCATGACTGAAAGACATAAAATGTGACTCTGCTCTCTCTCTCTCTCTCTCAAAAATCTTTGAATCAAGGGTTTGCAACATGGCTAAAATCCCAGCTTTTCATCTTGGCAACATGTTTTCAAACTCAGAGTGCTGCAGTGGTTCAGGTCTATGCTTCTGAGCCTTACGCCATCTGCCTGCCTGCCAGCTACATTCTTGTAAGCTGACAGGGTATTGAAACTTGGAAGAATCCTACACTACTTGAGAGTAGGACTCTTCCAAGTTTCAGTACCCTGACAGCCCACAATAATGGAGCTAGTGGAGCAGGCAACTCATTTGGCTTGCACAACGTGCACACCTTAAATTGAACCAAATCAATTGTCTTGATTATGTCTATTTAAAGACACAAAATCCAAAATTTAAAACATCTCAATCTATCTCACCATCACACTATGGTGGATAGGTATTGCAGAAGCCTCTGATGAATACATGCTGTAACACAGTATCATCTGTGATTATGGGGAACAGCCTTTCTATTATAGAATACCTGTGCAGAAACGGGTGAGTTGTGGAAGCGTTTAACAAAAACTGTCCTGCTGTTCTGGGTGTTCCTTCCCCTTGCCCATATTTTCCCCTTCCCTCCTTTTTCTAGTAAACATTTCAGCATGCAGTTTATTTTGGATTATTGAAGCAGATGAAATTGACGGAAGAACACCAAAATATATTGTAATAAATATTAAGCTGATGGAGGCAGCATTAATGTCTGATAATATTTTATCCTTATTTTTTCAGCTCTGCTTGTACAGTCTGCATTATAGCACTGTGGTAGAGATGCTATCATTATGGCTCAGGCGACACTGACACATTCATTATAAGTCCCTCTTTTCAAGTGTTTCTATCTTTCTGAAGGGAAAAGAAATCTTTTGGGGCTGCAGTGTCTCATGCTACTTATCTTGAAATCAAACTTTTTATTTCCCTAAAGGTTTGGTAAAATTCCGTGTTGTTGTTTTTGTGTTATCAGAGCATAAAAAAACCCATTTCTCACATATTAAACTTTATAGATGCTTTGTATATATTTGGAGAACTCAAAACTAGCTTAATTTTTTGAACTTCTGACTTCCTGTGGGCTTAGTAGTTCTTATTTGTATTGTGATAACACCTGGAGGCCTCAACCAGGATCACAGTCCCATTGTGGTAGGTGCTGTACAAAGAAGTAGAAGAGCTATACCATGCCCCAGACGGAATACAATCCGAACAGTTTTCTTTCAGTATACATAGGCAGACACACACAGATACAAACATTTATACTGTGCTCATTGCTGTGACAAGCACTTTTGATGTGTTTGAAGAAATTTCACAAGATGTAATGAATCTATTAATCTGTGAAAATTATGTTCTCCGTCGAGTGATTGTCCATATGCACATTTGCTGATGGTGCACATGCGCCTCATTTGCTAGAAATTTGAGTCTTTTGGCCAGCGGTACCTGTAAAGTGCACATGGACTCTTCAGTCGTCATGATGCTCTGCGAGGGTGTATGAGTGTGTGGTATCTGCTGCCATTCATTTCTTGACACTGCCTCATGACTTCGGGATGGAGCCCGACAGTCCGAGACTCTGTCAGTCTCCTTTATAGCTTATCTAACAGATTTTTACAGTCAGTCTCATAATATCATTAGTACTTTGTTAGCTAGCAGCCTTCAGTTGTTAGAATTTAATGGTTGGTATGATGCCATGCAGTTCCCCGGGGTTTAAATGCTTCCCCTCTTGCAAGGGAGCCATCTTAGCATCAACTGGACATTTGAGGTGCTGCTATTGTCTGGGAGAATTGCATGTTCCCAGAAAATGTGCAATCTACAAGTCCTTCAGCTTGCGAGCTAGGCAGGACAGGGAGGCCTATCTTCAGGTCTTCCTGATGAGCAAGTCAATGAGACTTACTTCTGAGCTGGGCTACTAGATCCCCTTCTTCTGAGCCACAGATTGCAAGTGAGGACTTTTTGAGAGCTCCAGTTTGAATCATGACTATGATGATAATGTTGTCCTCAGACAGACCCCAGGAGGCTAAAAGTTCCAGGGCAGGAGGCCCACCAGGGCTTCCCTCTAAGAAAACCTCCCTGTGCTGAACATCATCTGACTGACATCATCTGACTTCGTGCTCAGAATGGCTCCTGCTGAACATCATTCTCGTGCTAGTTCCAGCTGCACAGTACCAAAACACCTGGTACTGAAAACTGGAATATAGGAAAAGATCATGGCACCAGCCCTGGCACCATCTTACCTCAAGGACTCGGCACCAACTCTTCCAGCACTGGAACCAAACCAGTTGGGACAATGCATCATCACTGTGGCAAAGATTGCTATGCCACCTCGACACAACCTGGTTCCTGGGCAGCCATCCATGGCACTCCGCGTGGTACAGTTTAGATATTTGCAGATGGACCTGCAGATTCACCCAGAGCCTCCATCCTCTCTGCTGTTGACTTCTACGCTGTAATTGGCATCAACAATGTTTAGTACTGAGGCATCATCCTTCCCTAACTCATGGCACACTCTGTGGGTCCGAGCTGTGCATTATCTTTGGATTCATCTTCAGAATCAGAGAATAAAGAGATTCCACTCCAGCAGCATACATACTCACCCAGACTATTGTTTGTTATTGCAGCCCATGACATCTTATTATAGGATCCACACACTCCTCACGAGAAAGACACTGGGAATCACAGAATCTGGCTCATAGCTCTCTACCCTCTGGCCATCAGGCTCTTACCCACCCAATGCCCATGTGGCCTTGCTTGGAACCCTGTTTGACTCAGAGCAACTTTGGGTCCAGGAGCACCACCACCACCACCACCAGAAGGCTACTTCCTCCACAGCACTGTGTACCCAGACACCACAACAGCCTTTCTTGGTTCCTGCACAACTACAAGTAGAGGAGGAAGTAATGAGAGAATAGGCACTAGAGGGCGTAATGCTGCCATGGAGAATCCTTTCCTCCTCATCTCCCAATGAAGTCGTAGTTGTTCGCATTTGTCAACCTTCAGGATGCATACTTCTATTTTTCCATCATTTCACCCCACAGGAAATACCTGACATTTACAGCGGAACAGGACCACCACCTATACTGGGTGCCACCTTTTGGATTCTCTATAGCACTGAGGATATTCACCGAAGTGCTGTCAGTAATGGCAGCTCATTTGAGAAGTCATGACATTAGATCCTGCACTCCTCTACATCCAAAGCTTACCTCCCTCAGGACAGATTCATCTCCCCAATTATTCAGCTAGAAAGAAAGCCAAAACACTGATGTGAGGTAATGCTTCATCCTTCTAGGTGATAAGGCCTCCTGCATGTTGATAGTGTGGCATGCCAGACTTCATCTTTGATTCCTGTAGGTTGGCTGAAGTTGGTCTACACACCTTCTAAATGTCACTTGGGGACGCCTCTCACCATCCCACCCTTGGTCCTGTCCTCCCTGAGATGGTGGAAGAACCCATCAAATGCATTCAGAGGGATCCCATTCAGAGCATCTCTACCTTCCAAGATGTTAGTCATGGATGCATTCCCACAAGGATGGGGTGCCCATATGGATGAGCAAATAACACAGGGCCTATGGTCCACGAGAGAATGCATATTAATGTCCTGGAACTTGGAAGGCTTGTGAAACCTTTCTCCACTGGATATTAGGACAGTCAGTCCAAATCATGACTGACAACATGACTGCCATGTTTTACATCAATAAACAAGGATCAAGTCTTCCTCACTCTTCCAGGAAGCAGTCAAACTCTGGAACTGGTGCATCAGCCATTGAATATTCCTAGCAGCAGTACTTACCTGGACTGCAGAACGTACTACTGGACAATCTCATCAGGCATTTTCTCTTAAACAACAAGTGGCAAAACACACAGGATACTTACAGACATCTTCATGGCCTGGAACAATTCAACAATAGACCTCTTTGCCACTCAACACAACTGCAAGTGTCAGAGATTCTGCTCAAAAGGAGGGTTGAGTCTGAGATCCATAGCAGAATTTTCTGTATCTGTCATGTCTAAATAGTTTGATAGGCAACTAGTCAGATGCCTATATTAGGCTTCCATGCACAAGTGATTTTCAAAGGGGAGTGCAACGCATGTGTTAAGGACTTATTTGTGCTTAAGGGATAGGCATGCCTGAATTTCTAGGTATTGTATGTGTAGCCAATGGTAGAGGTGCCCAGGTGGTACTTACATTTGGGATGGAGAATCCAAAAATTTCCAGTATATCATTTATTTGTTGTTTATGCTTGATTAAGACCTTCTTCCTAATGAAAATCAAAGGTATACAACTTGCAGAACAGCTATGAAGACTTGCTTGTAGTTGCTATCTTGACTTTCTGTCTCAGAAGGGGTTGGTTGTCTTTATTTTTTAAAGGAAAAAAGTCAAGACAAGCATGAGCAATATAACAAAAGATGTAGATGATTTTAGAGGTCATTTCAGAGTCCAGTGGAGGGTGTCTTTGTTGTATGCTAAATGAAAACATAGCCACTGAATAAGGCTTAAATCATTCTGCCAAAAACTTCAGTGACTTCTGTAGAAGACTTGTTCATGATCCAAGTTTTGTAAGAAACAACAATTCTTAACAAAAAAAGTGCATAGTAGTGTTGATGATTGAAAAAGGTAAAAGTGGTTGAATAATTTGAACTGAACTAAATTCTAAAATACTGTTCAGTGATCAGATCTGTTATCTCACTGAATGGAATTTATAGACTATCCCTTCTAACAAAGATCTTAAAGTTTTGCTCTCGTTGAAAATACAATACTTTACAAGCTTCAAGTGCATTGTTATCAGTGTGCATAAATTGCTGAATGATTGCCCTTTGTTTTGAATTTGCTATGTAATTGTGCTCCAGAATCTACATTTTTTTTATTTATTTATTTTTATTTATTTTTTAAAGACATTGGCCTCGTCCATATCAATGGGTTGTTAACATTGATGTTCAAGTATGCTACTTTAAATATTGCCAGGTTGGACAAATATTTCACTCCTGGTCATTTAGCAGAAACATCAGAGTAATACACTTTTCCATGGTGTTTGGTGTAGATGCAGATTTTCTAGCAGGTGCAGAGGAGAACCTAATAGCTGTCCTCCCTCTTCTAGATTTGAAGTGTTCACTGTCCCTGCTCGACAGGGGAAGTGTAAAGGAGGTGTCCTCTTCCCCAAATCAAAACTCTCAATTCACCCAGGAGCTGAAAATTAAAAACCAGCTTGTCCGCTTTTCTGGGTCTGGGTACCAAAAAACTGAATTGCCCCTCTACCCCTCAGGTAAAGTCACAGCTTTCCTCCAACAACCTCTATAATGCAATTATTTGTCAATACTGGTATTGAAAACTGGAGATTTGGACCAATGTAAAATAAATTGAATTTGATATCAAAACAACTGAAGAGACGCTACTGTAGTGATTATATGGTATCGGGGGCACTGAGGGAAAGAAGATTTAGAGCAGGAGAAGGGGATGCTTCATTATTTAGGCCTACAGTGACTCATAGGACACAAGGCTTCTATTGTCACCCATACAAAGCTGTCAGTCTTACGGTAGTGATGCTTTGTTTCATTTGAGGGCTTCTGGCTTTTCTGAAAGAACTGATATTAGTATTTGAAATTCTAAGCATTGAGCCTATTTATTGCCTTAGGAATACAGATGTCTCTCTACCCAGCTTTTCTAGTTTTGTCCAAGGATGCTGGTTCTGCTTTTTTTTTTTTTTAAACCTCAACATAAAGTGGTTGCTGGGCAGTTTTTGAACAACATTTCCTGGATTTCATTCAGATAACGAAATGTATTGTACACTCTGCTTCTGTGAGCACAACATTAGGAGCGCAGAACAGTCGGTAGTGCTGCCCACACACAGGATCCGTGTGGCGTGGGAGCCACAGAGAATGATGGTTTCTTTTCTCCTAGCCTGCAGGACCTCTATGAGTATGTTCGTGTTGACCTTGTCAACAATATGTGAACCACCTTCCCGACACTCCAATGCTGGTATACCCCTCCCTATTTGAGGGGGACTTGGGTCCCTGTCAGCTTGGTTTCTAGGGCTCTGATACAGTATTGAAAGAGCAGAGAGGGCTAGGATAATCATGCGCAGGCACAAGGCTTGGGCTTCTTTGGTTCCCTTGTATCTACATGGATCCCGGAGGAGGTAAGAGCTTATTTGGGGGCCAGACCTTCTGTTTCTTCCTCAGGTTAGTATGTCCCCAATATAGGATACACCATGTTGTTACCTTTAACATATCTCAGTACCTGGTCCTGGATCCTTGACCTTCCCCAGTAGAAACCAGGAACAGACAGGGCTGGTTTTAATATTTGTTTGTGAGGATGTATTGATTTCAGGTCATTTAAAATCTTGCTGCTTTATACACCTTTACTCAGCTGTTAAATGTCTCCTTAGCATTCCTGTGAAAGTGAACAATTCTTTTTCTTCCTAAAATTTCTCATTTCTCTTACTGGATTTAGGCTATTTCAAGCCAGGGACTTGGGGGATTTCAGAGCTGAGGATCTCTCGCAAAGAGCACTCTACCACTGGTCCCCTCTTAAACCAAGGAGGATACAGCGCAAATGCCTCTGCTGGTCACATCCGGATAGTATGGCCAGTGGAGAGAGGCAGTCTCTCAAGTTGCAGGGTCTCAAGCCTTTATAGATCCAGACTGAATTTTAGAAGTGTTTATTTTGAAGTCAGTGGGCAGCCAGTATAGCTCATAAGAATGGCCATGCTGGGTCAGACCAATTGTCCATCTAGCCCAGTATCCTATCTTCCAATGGCTGGGCAATCTGTGACATTTTGTACCTGTTTAAATTTCTGGATTGACCCAAAGTATAGCCCTAGGTAGAGTGCATTGCAGTAATCTAGTCTGGAGGGGACAAAGGTGCACAGTTCATGATGGCAAGGGTCACACCTGAAAGAAATGGCTGCAATCTCCTGTCCAGGCACAAACAGTAAAAGGTGTTCCTGAACACTGCTGCTGTCTTATCATCCAGCACAACCCCCAGGCTGCCACCACACGTAACAAATGTTGCTTCCTTTTATAAAGCCAGATTTTATTTTGTCTGTTAGTAAGCAGAGAAACACCTTGTTTTAACGAAAATACAAAATGCATGATTAAAAGAAAAGAAAAACCCGAACATTTATTTACTATTGTAATAAGATGACGAATGGTTCCAGAAACTATTGTGACAGTTTTATTTATGGCAACCAGAATGTATATGATCTCACAAGTGGAGCAGGTTTCTAATGGGTACATTTGACTAGACTGTTAAATGAAAAGCATGGCTGTATTTATCAATATTTTTATTGCAATAAATTGGTTTGTTTATCAGTGGAGGTGACTGACTGAACTTTCTCTAGCACATATTGAGGCCCCATTGACTCTAAGCATTTACCTCATTGCAAGTGTTTGTTTAGGTCACTATGAATAAACATAAACACAGATTTGTACATGTTGCCCTTCTCCTGACACAGAGATATATTACCTTACTTTGGAAGTCTGAACATCCTTCCACTGTGCATAGATATCTAAAGGCGATGTAAACAGTCTTTCTTTGGAGAGGCAATTTGGAGGACAGGGAAAGGACTTTGGACCAATCAGTAGGGTTGTACAGATGTGAGTAAGGACAGAATTTAGTCCTTGCTATTTTACTTGCTGTGCAAAAGGAATCCTTCCTCCCTTTATTAAAACAAAAACAAACAAACAAAACCATTCAGATTTTTTTGAGCCATGAATTCCTTTTATTTATTAAACTCAGTATCATAGCTGTTTTTCTGCTTACCGTTAACTCAGCGACATTGTTTGTTGTAAGCTCAAACAGTGATATACCTGTTTTTTTAACTTGTACTTCTTATACTTCTGGTGTTGTTATTGCTGTACCCATTGTGTGTGTCAGAAAAAATCCCAAAGAAGCATTGGTTTTGTTTGTTTTAATTTCAGCTTTTTATACATTAACTTGGAAATTATTTCTTTAAATGGGTTACTCAGCTGTTATACTGAATAGAATTTTCATCTTCTAAGCATTTTTATAAGCACTGATTAGTCTTCATAACATCCTCTGAAGGTGGAGATAAATATTACCATCCCAATTCTGTGGATGGGATACTGAGACTCACAAAGGTTAAGTGACTTGTCTAAGGCCTCAGAGGGAGTATATGCTAGAGATGGCCTTATAATTCAGGAATTTCTGGCTCCCATTCTTGTGGTTAGACCATGTCCCTCTCAACAAAATATTTGATGCCTCATAATACATTGCACAAACTACTGTGTGTTAAGTGTAACCAGTCAAAAAGTTGTGGTCCTCAATTCCCTATGTGTATTCTATTGAAACTAATAGATACCTGCAAAGAGCCATAAGGTATCTGTTACTTTTGACATCCAGTATCCTTTATGTTTTAAAATGATCTGTTTGTTAGAATTTTTAGATACTAATTTGATATAATGATACACACATACATACCAACCATACAAAGACTAGGCCTTTCTGCCTCTCTGCTCTTTATTTAAAATTATTCAATTACAGATGTCATAATGAGTGTCATGAGTTGTGTAATTGTTCTATAATTTTATATATATAACATATATATATATATATATATATATATATATATATATATATATATATATATATATATATATATATATATATATATATATATATATATATATATATATATATATATATATATATATATATATATATATATATATATATATATATAAGGATGATCATAGAATAAAAGCTTAGCAATGCAGAGAGAGTAGTTCTATGAAAAATTTGCTATTTTGACTGCCTACTATTTTTTTTCTTGTTATAGCCTACAAACATTAGTGTTAAGGCAAGTCTCACTGCCTTCGCTCTATGCTATTATCTTATAAATATCTTGACTCTGACTTTACAGTGCTGTTTATAGAATTTAATAAAGCAAATGTAATAATGCTCCCTGTGCTTTAATGCACAATCTCAATTGAGTTGACCAGAAGATAAATAGGAACAGGAATGATAGTGTGTTCCTGCAGATTGTTTTTAATAAGCATGTTATTTAGTTGATCAGCCCACTGCAGTAATGCCTCCTATCCTAGTCTACCAGACAAATTTATTAATGCTTTCCCCCCCACCATTTCTCTGAGAACATTGATTCCCTACAGACATATCTCTATTAAACCTCTAGAAAGTCACAACTTCCAAATTAGATTAAGTAGCAGGAATGGTACTAGAAGAATCAAAGAAAATTGAGTGCATTATTGAATTTATGCCACATTGTCTCACGAAGAGATGGGAGTTGTGTGGCAGTGGTAACTTTTGTCCTTACTGTACTAACAAAGCCGTGGCACTGCTGTCAAACCTAATTGTGTATGATGCATCAGAAAAACATGAATCTTTGCTCTTATCCAACCATGCATCTGCTGAGGTTTCACAAATTAAAAAGTAAACTTTAATACCAAGTTTTGCAATTAAGAAAAAGCATTTTTCTTTATTTATTGTCCTTCTGTAAACACCCATGCCCTTACACTGTTGCAGAGAAAAAAAGTCTGGCTTTGGATTGTAAGCAAGGCTCACTTGTCTTGCTAGCAGTTGCAAAATAGAAACGTTCATTTTAAAGCTGCCTATTTCTCATTTTGATCTGACATATTAAAAAGCATATAATTAATGGTTGACATTAGTAATTAACATTAACTTTATGGTGCTTAATATGCCATCATTCATCCATCAAATAACTGGTATGCATAATGTCTCTGCATAAAGGTTTTAATTATACAAAATGATCTTTCAGTTC
Source organism: Emydura macquarii macquarii (assembly GCF_026122565.2). Classification (NCBI taxonomy): domain Eukaryota; kingdom Metazoa; phylum Chordata; order Testudines; family Chelidae; genus Emydura; species Emydura macquarii. The sequence goes on from NW_027133156.1 coordinate 1,860,764, forward strand.
TCAGACCGTACAGTTTAAAGAAGCTGTGAAAGGGTCTGTTTTTCCATTTATTGCGTGTTAATATTGTTTTTGTTTCTTCCTAGGAGTGTGCACAAACGCATGATCCAGGGACCTCAGCTAGGGAATACGGGCCCAAACATTCAACTTCCATTAGTGGCTAAAGAGCACCACCTTGCTGTTGCCAGTGCTCTTTGGAGAAATTTTTTTCCCTTCTTGAAGAGCCAGAGAATGTCACAGACACTGCCTCCTCCACAGCTTGCAGATACAGCTGCAGGTCAGCACTGACCCTCCTTTTGTATATTGCTTCCTTTGCTATTTTCCTAGATGCAAACTTCTATGCATTTTATGGTTTTGGCATCTTCCTGTTCATATTTAGTAACTCAAATCTACATAACTGCAGAGACTAGGCTCTGTGATAATGGTGCTAAATATTTTGACAAAAAAAATTGATGTGCTGTCTCTGTCAATAGGATGCAGATAGATCTATAACATTGGAGTGGTTTGACTCTATAGGACTCTTTGATTTTTGGCATCATTGATAGCTTAAATTATATTTGTAATGTTTGTTGTAATCTAAATAAGGATAATGATTTATGGTTCATTACATTATACCTAAAATCTATCCTATTGCTATACACAAAAGTTTGTTCTCATCTTGTTTTTTTAGTATGCTAATTGTTTAACATAAATTACATTTTCGCATCATGTTTTGACATCTATGTAGATAGTTTTTAAAAGGTACATTTCATTATTACTCTTTGTAGCATTTTTATATTCAGCTACATTCTTACCAGTATGCATTTGTTCTGGCTGGTCATTTTGCACTGGAAGCTGCCACGTTGATACAGTATTCATATGCTGGAATTTTACATTGCAAATAATACCACGCCCAATCCAGGCAGATGGATAATGTGTTAGTAAGTAGTCAGAATGCTGGATCAGATCCCTGCCTTCAGTGGAGCTATTTCTGGGAGACAAGGATCCGGCACATTGTATTTGGATGCAGTATTATTTCTGCTGACATTTTAATATAATACTGTGTTTCAGTTTGACCAGGCTGATCTCTAGCTATAATGATGTCCTGAATCTGAAAGAAAAGTCCAGATCTAAACTGAGTCTTTTTTTCCCCCCCACCATGATGTGAATTAACAACTACATTTATAAGCTCTCAAGGACTAGGTCAGTAACGGAAATGCTAAGAGACCCTTGAACTGGAGCAGTTCTGCAATAGTCAAGAGATAATGTTAATGAGAAAGACTGTTGTGAAAGAGTAATGGTCTCCCACTGCTGAGGCATTTATAGAAAATGGTGATACAAAACCAAAGCAAGAATTGTTATCCTGCCACAACATCCATTCTCCTTCTATGGTTACATATATATACACACACACACATATAAATAATGTTCCCTCCCCAAATATTAAATAATAATATAATAATAATACAATGAAATAGTGAGAGAACCAACCACTATTTAGATCTATCTGCTTAGTCTATTAGAAATTTGCTTAGAGTGCTGAGTGACCTGCGTTCTGCACCTATGTAGGAAGCAATATGGCGGAATACAACCCCTTAACCCCACTGCGTGGGCTACTTGCATTGAAGGTTGCAACACAGGGGAGAAAGCAGCCTTCAGAACACTGCGAATCCTCATCCTATGCAAGTGGGTGGGGAGTGGACATCCAGGGACAGGAAGTGGCAGCCTTAACCACACCGCTCCCTTCCCCCCTTCTTCTCCTAGTAGCATTAGGAATACCATTGGAGTACCATTAAAACAACTAAATATCAAGGCCCTAAAATGGAGACACCCCTCAAAATGCATTCACAGGAAAATTGGTAATGAAGTTTCTTTGTAATAATTTACAAATAAAACTGAGCTTTGAATGAAGATATGTGGTCAATAAAGAATCATCATGTTTTCCATAACTCCGCTCCCCTTTCAAATAAATTGAAGATACCACAGAGTAACATAGACTGACGTGTAATCTTGAAATATAAAATGCAAACTTGTTAATGGTGAGATTAAGAGCTTTGATAGCTATATTTTTAATGACTTGCAGTTATGTGTACAGGTGAGGTAGCTGTTAAACCAAAGTTTTGGTGGCATAAGTTTGGTTTTGTCAATTCTTCTTTCACATAGCATTGCTAATCTACTTAAAATGTTATTGCCGGCAGAACAGAGGCAACATGTCAAGTTGGAAGATGTAAGTAAGAGATACACAAACAAGTAATGATAGATACAAACAAAAACAAAAAAACTTTTTTTGGGAAGAGCCAGAGCAAGGTGACACAAAACAGCATGATCCAGAAGCTGCAAAACCAGCAGGAAAAATACCAAAGTTGGGTACTAAAGCTTGTGCATGTGTAATATACGGGTTATCTAAAATCCACAGGGTTGATGTGCTAAAAGCCAATTGGATAAAGATATAGGAATCTGTAATGTAAAAATGTATAAAAAACCGATGTGAACATGGGCCCAAATTAGAGAAACACTGGGCAAGACCAAAGCATTAGAGAAGGCGACAACTATCATGGAAGGTGGAAGAACTTCCTAGTGCCCAGGAATGTGGTAACATGCTCCTATTTACCAATTCTGTCTTATCTGTTGTTATCTGTTTGGCATAAATGTTTGTCCAGACACTCTCAATGACAATAATTCTGTCTGAAATGGTATAAATAAAAACAAAAATTGATTTAAGTCTAAACTGGGTGGGCTTGTGACTCAGTTTCCCAACTTTTACCCCCAGCACTGGCCAACATTGCTGAGCCACTTTAATGGGGAAAGTAATCTGTTTTAGGTATATAGGGTTGGCACAATTACTTCCTTCTGTGAGGGGATGTATTTGTCCTGTGCTAGAGATGAAAGGGTTAAACCAATACTCCTGGCAGCAGAAGCCACGCCCCTCACCACTGCTGGGCATGCACCAACTGCTGCTTCTTCAGTATAAAGGGGAGCAGCTCAGCTCACTCTGGGCAGGATGCTGAGGAGGAAGGACATGTGGCAGAGGCTTGAGCCAGAGGAGCCCGCAGATGCCTCACAGAAGCTGAAGGAGCCGGAGACCCTGAAGATGTCTGGGTGGAGGCTTCAGGATTCGGGGTAGGAAGTGGCCCAGGAAGTAGCAGCGTGTTTCGACCGGATCCCCACTGACACAGTGGCACTCATGGGTCAGTGGGTCACTGGCAGGGACCTGGACTGGGACCCAGTAGAGCAGGGAGGGGTCAGGTTCCCCTACCCTGGTTGCCACCCATCCCCAGGTGGTGGCTCCTTCCACTTTGGCCATTAGGCCACGCTACCCCAAAGACGGGGGTTGCTCTAGTGACTTGGGTCATTAGATCACACTGAAGGCAGGTAAGCTCCATTGACAAAGGCCACTAGGCCACCTAGCAGAGCTATTGATTGACTCTAGCCCTTAGGCCATACTGCCCCAAAGGCAGGGGCAGCTCCACTGATTCTGGCCACTAGGCTGTCCAACCTTAAACATAAGGGCAACTGTTGACTTTGGCTGTTAAACTGTGCTGCCCCGAAGGCAGGAGCTGCTCCAGTGACTATGACTGTCAGGCCATGCTGCCCTGAAGGAGGAGGCTCTATTGAGTTGGGCCTGTAGACCACCCAGCCCTGGACGTAAGTTATCGACCCTGGCCCCTAGTCCATGCTTCCCTGAAGGCAGGGGAGGCTCCACTGACTCTGGCTGCTAGGGTTCCCTAGCGTTGAACAGAAGGGCTGCCATTGATTCAGGCTGCGCTGCCCCGAAGGCAGGGGCTACTCTAGTGATACTGGTTGTCAGGCTACGCCACCCCAAAGGCAGGGGAGGCTCCATTGAGTTGGGCCCCTAGGCCACCCAGCCCTGGACATAAGGGCAGTTATTGGCCCTGGCCTTAGGTCACGCTGCCCCGAAGGCAATAGCGGCGCTACTCACTCTGGCCCCTAGACCACTCTGCTCTGAGGCTGAGGGCAACCAGACAGACTTAACTCAGGGGACCATAGGGCCCATACCCCACCCCCTACAGGGAATGGGGTGTATGTGCCCTGTGACACTTCCCTGGGATAAAAGGGGAACCAGGCACCATATTGTGATTGTGGTTTACAATAGGTCCTTAATTTGCTTCTGGGGTGGCAAAAGTACATGCTGACCCTTACTGAGGGCTTGTAGTAAGGCCACAGACATAGCCCTGTTTCATTAATTAAAATAGCTGCATTTGTATTGTTTCCAAGAGTAGACTTGTTCTTTACTTCATTAAAAAATCAGCTGCTGAAGAAATGTAGTTTAATGTATCCTGTTAATTTATTAATATGCTGGTTTCTGATTAAATTGGGTAAAGGGAAGATGGGAGCTGGTGAGCATCTTATATCTTATTAAAAAAAAATCAGTCTTCCAAGCCTCCTTTGCTGTTGCCAATTTCATTTAGTCTAATAACATATCAGCATTCCAGGATATGTCTCTTGCCTGACTTGAAATGTATTTGTTATCCATGGCATAAAGAATGAGCTATGAGAATAATTTTGTTGTTGTTAGAGTTGGATGTAGGTTCCATGGTGGCTCACTGGTATAAAGAGCTTGGTTATGTCTCATTAAAAAATTCCATATGCAGTGTTGTTACAGCTGTGTCGGTCCCAGGATATTAGAGAGAGAAGGTGTGTGAGGCAATATCTTTTATTGGACCAACTGCTGCTGGTGAGAGAGAAATTGTGACATCTACATTGTAGTTTGAAAGCTTCTGTCACTTACCAACAGCAGTTGGTCCAATAAAAAGATATTACCTCACCCACCTTGTCTCTCTCTAACTGCCACCGGCTTTTTTAAATTTTTTTATTCATTTTACAGTTCTCTAGGTCTGACTATGTTGTGTTGATATACGTGGGATTGTTCTGCTCAAAAATAACTTTGTCATTAGCACTGTATTTACACTTTTTTTCCCCCTCAAGCAACTCTCATTTATAAACGTTTTTTCTAAACATAGCAAGAAACACGATTCTACAGACCCCTTACCTTTCAAAATATAGTTTAATCACACAAAGTTCATTACTGGAGGAAGGAAGTGTTTTTAAAAATTGTTACAGGACAAAAAAAAATACTCATGCATGAAAGGGGGAGGAAGAAGGAAATGTATTTTTAACAGGTTTGTGTTTTGATTGTATCAGTCTTCTAAATTTTGTATCTTGTGTGTTGTCATGGATTGTAAACTCCTCAAGATAGGGACTGCATCTTCATATGCGTTTAAATGATGTCTAGCATGATGGGTTCCAAATCATGATTGAGGAGTGTGGGAGTGACAGAATCATGCATATTAGATAATAACTAATAACAAACTCAGTGTTAGTAGAACAGAAATATATTTTAAATATTTGGGGAAATGTAACACTCTGACTCTCCTTTTTCTCAGGTTTTACTTTGTTAGCTTTGGACATGCCCTGCACAGCTCCATCAGATCTCCAGCCACAGCCTGTTTTATCAATGATGCAGATGTTTGGATGGGATGATATGGTATGTCCCCAGCTGGTGTCAAGATATCTAAGTCATCTAATACAAAACAGGTGAACAATTAAAACTCCTTATTCTTTCAGATCCTTTCTAGCACACACAGAGCCCTTATTCGTTCATCAATCTAAAGGAAAATATTATTTTAAAAAACAATGCCTCCCTTAAAGTGGCCCAGTTTCTAATGTTATAGACTCTTTGCAATTCTCTAAGTTCTAGATTACTTGAATTCATTATGGTTTTGTCCTCCTTTATTTTCTAAAGCTTTTTTCTTAATGGCTTTGGATAATGAAAGTTGACAGGTAGACATCTAAATTGCAAAGTTAATTTTTCTTTCATGCAGCAAGCAATTTTTTTCAAAATGGAAATAGTGTTATTGTTAATTGGTATTGGAAAACGGGGATCTAGACAATAACGCTGTATCAATACTCTTCTGAAGGCCATTACCTGCAGCTAAATGAAATCCCTTGACCCACACCGTATTGTACTTCATTTAGTTGTATCTTGACTGTCCCTCCTCTTCTACTATTGTTACCATTCCTACTGTTTAAGAGGTAAAGCGGTGGCACCTTTCCACAGCTGAATTTTAAAATATGTTTTTGAATGTTATGACCTGGCTAATTCCAACATCTGTTTTTTCCCTTTCATTCATGCTTAGAGGTTTTACACTTGAGTGTTAATATTCCTCTGCACTTTTTATGATACTGCAACAGAGATATTTTGATAGGCACTTAATATTAAATTCAAGAGGCATAATTAAATATTTAGGTTTCTGTTATAACAAAAATATTCAGGGTGGGGTGCAGTATAGTAGCAATAATTTCCAAAGTGTGAGGAAAATAATAATAAATAAAAAATAAAATTGGGACTTGTGGACCTTTTCCTCTGGCAATCTTAGAGCACTTTATAAATGTTAACATACACTTTTTCGCACAATACTAGTGTCTGAGGCTTGTAAGAATGGATACTTTGAGTAGAATCCTAAGATTTTTTTAACAGATTTTTGCCCCAATCCTACAAACATGAACATGCTTAAATGTATGCGTTTGGGTGGTTACATTGACTTAAATAGGACTGCATAAAGATAAGCATATATATAAAAACTCACTGAATCAGAGCCTTCATTTGGAGGCGAGGGGGCTGTCTCTCTTTTGCTCTCTGTTCTGGGCTGTATTTAGCGTTGGGGGAGAAAAAATTTAAACCACACGTGTAGTCATTTTCCAAAGCAAATCTAAGTTATGATTCTGTTGTGCTTCAAAATAAGAGGGGAGTAGATCTCAGGCCGAGTGGATGTGAGGATTGGAAGTATTGTAAAATCTTGTTGGCAGAGACGAATAGAAAATGTGCCTGCTTATGTGGCGGACAATGCTTATAGAAGATAGGCAGTGTTCAAAGGGAGAGGAGAAGGATTGTCCAGTGGTTAGAGTGCTAGCCTGGGACTCAGACCCAGGATCAGTTCCCTGCTCTGCTTTCCTGTGACCTTGTATAAGTCAGCTAGTCTCTGTGTGCCTAAATTTCTTACCTGTCAAATGGAGATAACCGTACCTTCCACAGAGGGATGTTGCAAGGTTCTTAAGAGTGATCAATTGTCCCGAATTTATAGGAACAGTCCCGATATTCAGGGCTTTTTCTTATATGGGCGCCTATTACTCCCCACTTCCTGTCCTGGTTTTTCACACTTGCTGTCTGGTCACCCTAGAGGTGCTCAGGTTACAAAAGTGATGGGAATGATAAGTACTAAAGATAGGACCTTTGTTTGATAAGAATCTATATTCTTAACATATCAACAGTGTAATCTATATATATATCAACAATGCAGAATTTTTGATTATATGCTTCATATATTTATTTACTTTAGACAATTTTATAGCACCAGTCACCAAAGTATCTAAGCCTTGGCAACCAGGGGCTTCATGGTTATGGTCTATAAATAATTTTTACATCAAGAGAACTCAGTTTACAAGTAAATAGATAATTTTTTGTGTCACCCCTGAAAACTCAGCATGGTGTCTGAGATTGAAGCTGGATTCTTTCTACATGATGCTTTATCACCAATAATAAAGGTTCTGCAGCACCAATTATGGACAGCTCTGCAACCTATCAGTTAAGATTGGCACTCCATTGCACTTGGCACTGTACATGTGTCATGCTGTTCAGCAAGGTACTTAGACAGTTGCCTAACTTTAAAGCCATTGGTTTAAATTGGGCTATTCACAACACAGGAAGTTAAGCATGTGCATAAGTCTATGCAAAATTGGGGTTATAATAGGCATTCTTGTTCCAAAAAGTTTACGATGCAATTTTAAGACAATATTAAGTGGGTTTCACAACAGCAGATTGGAAATGGGGGAGGCAGGACAGAACAAGAGTAACTGTGATAAGTTCATGTGGTCAGAGAGGCTACTTAAAGCACAACTTGATGAATCATGTAGGTTAAAAATAATTAAACAAAAGTTCTAAAATAGTTTCATTTATACATAGCTCCTTGGTCTTTTCTTATTTCTTATTTTTGTATTCTTATTTTATTTTCACTTTAGTATTAATGCTCCTGCTTTCTGATTGTACTGTAAGTGATACCTGTGGCCAGTCAGTGGGATTGCACAGGTGTAACTTATTGGAATGAAGTAAAAAAAACTCAGTTGATGGTGTACAATGAGGAAGGAATCCAGTTGTCTCTTCTAGAGCAGTGCAAACAAGAATAAAAATCAAAAGAAAATTTATTTTTTCCAGTAAAAGTTAAGCACATAAGACTCTGGATCCACAAGGGAGCAAATCTATTGAATAAGAAGATGTCCTCCCTCATATCCTTAACTTGAAGCAAATGTGACAACTGGTCCTGTGTAACTGCAGATGACACAGCACTTCCTCCCCAGTGCTATTGACATATGCAGAGGAGATGTTTTGTCCTGCAGCCAGGAGTTCTTGCTGGAATTAAATGCAGTTACACAGGCATGTGCTGCTTGGGCAGAAGAGCAGCAGGCACTCATCAGAGATGTGAAAAAAGTCAGTCAGCCGAGTACTCATCCAACATCTACCTGGCATAATACCCGCTCATTAGGAATCAGGTGAAATCTGCCTCATCCTCCAATAGAGTTGCCACAACGCCTCCTATTGTCTGCTCCAACAGCAGTATATTCTAATGTACTATAAAAGTTCCCGGAGCATAGGATAGACTCTGTTAATATTATCAATTATCAATTGAAGAAATAAAATACATAATGGATTCAGATATATAATATTAATAAAGTCAAGTAAAATATATGTATCTGTATAAAATTCGTTGAGATAGAAATTCCCATGGCGATGAATATGTGGATCCTTTCTTTTTTAAAATAAATTGCATCACACATTTAAATATTATAAAATGGTGCCGGTTTCATAATATTTAAAGTATATAGTCACTGTTGAATTGATGTTTGGTCTGACAGAATATTGTCAAGTGATGTTCGGGGTCTGTGTGGGACTATCTGGGGAGTGTGCTGCCATGGACAGTTTAAGTACACTTGATTTTCATCTCTCTTACACCATTTTGTACACCACTGTAGTTTCACTAGCTGTGATGTAATTAGTTCTGATTTGCTCTGGTGTAAGCTAGAAGAGAATCTGGCCCTCTTTGCATTTATAGATGAGGATAGTTGCTTTTTATACTCTCATTAGTCACTTCACAGTCATTTGTGCCATCTCTAGATTGCCTTAGTGAGATTTTTCTCCTTGACTACATTTTGATTGGTCACAGTCTTACATGCCAAAAAAAAACTCCCTCTCATACCTAGGCTTCTAAGTAGAGATAGACTTTCACTGCTGGACTGAAAAATAACAAACTGTACAGATTTTCTCTATATCAGCGTTTGTCTTACGTGTGACTTGTAACTTATCGCCACATATGGCACTACTGAATTTAGTACATAGAATCATAGAGTTGGAAGGGACCTCAGGAGGTCATCTAGTCCAACCCCCTGCTCAGAGCAGGATTAACCTCAGCTAAATAATCTCAGGGAGGGTTTTGTCAAGCCGCAGCTTAAAAACCTCTAAAGATGGAGATTCCACCATCTCCCTAGGTAACCCATTCCAGTGCTTCACCACCCTCCTAGTGAAAAAGTTTTTCTTAATGTCAAACCTAGACCTCCCCCCCTGCAACTTGAGACCATTGCTCCTAGTTCTGTCATCTGCCATCACTGAGAACAGCCTAGCTTCATCCTCCCTGGAACCCCCTTCCAGGTAGTTAAAGGCTGCTATCAAATCCCCCCTCATTCTTCTCTTCTGCAGGCTAAACAAGCCTAGTTCCCTCAGCCTCTCCTCATAAGTCTTGTGCTCCAGCCCCCTAATCATTTTTGTTGCCCTCCGCTGGACTCTCTCCAACTTCTCCACATCCTTTTTGTAGTGGGGGGCCCAAAACTGGACACAGTACTCCAAATGCGGCCTCACCAATGCCGAATAGAGGGGAATAATCACTTCCCGTGACCTGCTGGCAATGCTCCTACTAATGCAGCCCAATATGCTATTAGCCTTCTTGGCAACCAGGGCACACTGCTGACTCATATCCAGCTTTTTATCCACTGTTACCCCCACGTCCTTTTCTGCAGAACTGCTGCCTAGCTCGTTGGTCCCCAGTCTGTAGCTGTGCATGGGATTCTTCCGTCCTAAGTGCAGGACTCTGCACTTATCCTTGTTGAACCTCCTCAGATTTCTTTTGGCCCAATCCTCCAGTTTGTTTAGGTCCTTCTGTATCCTATCCCTACCTTCCAGGGTATCTACCACTCCCCCTAGCTTAGTGTCATCTGCAAACTTGCTGAGGGTGCAACCTACCCCATCCTCCAGATCATTGATGAAGATGTTGAACAAAACCGGCCCCAGGACCGACCCCTGGGGCACTCCGCTTGTGACCGGCTGCCGGCTAGACACGGAGCCATTGATCAATACTTGTTGAGCCCTATGCTCTAGTCAGTTCCCTATCCATTTTATAGTCCATTCATCCAACCCATACTTCCTTAACTTGCTGATAAGAATACTGTGAGAGACCGCATCAAAAGCTTTGCTAAAGTCAAGGTATATCACGTCCACCGCTTTCCCCACATCCACAGAGCCCGTCACCTCTTCATAGAAAGCAATCAGGTTAGTCAGGCATGACTTTCCCTTGGTGAATCCGTGTTAACTGTTCCTGATCACCTTCCTCTCTTCCAAGTGCCTTAAAATGGATTCCTTGAGGGACCTGCTCCATGATTTTTCCAGGAATTGAGGTGAGGCTGACCGGTCTGTAGTTCCCTGGTTCCTCTTTCCTCCCTTTTTTGAAGATGGGCGCTATATTTGCTTTTTTCCAGTCATCAGGGACCTCCCCCAATTGCCACGAGCTTTCAAAGATAATAGCCATCACCTGTATCTGGGACATCTGTACACTGTGAGCAAAATTCTGTAGGTTGCATGCATTTAAAGGGATGCCAACTCTGACCCTCTGTCTATGTTATATATGTACACAGTTAAAAAGAGTGTTGCTAAAAACATTTTCTATAAACCTAAAGTAAAATGACGCTTTTCCCCAGCTCTTTATGTATTTTCTTTCCCCCATCCCCTTATCTGTGCAGTGCATTGTCTGAAGCTTTTTCTGGTATGGGATATACATCCTATGAAGCCTTGTCAGTGCGTTCTTGGTTTCGATGCATTTTACAAATGTTCATTGAGCAGCCTTCCGGTACGTTGACCAGGACAGATGCTGAGCGAACAGTTGGTAAGTGTTTACATTTCCCTAGTGTTTAAATTGCTGTAATGATACTATATAGCAAAAATGACACACATTTTCAACTAATTACAAAATGTATTTTTATTTGTATTCCTTTACTTTTACCTAATTACGAAATGTACTTCTTTACACTGCAAGTGCTGTTTCTTGATGTTTTGCCTGTTCTGTATATGACAAATTGATCACAAACAAAGATAAAAGAGCTTGTTTCCTTGGAAGCAAAGAACAAAAACTTGCTCCCAAGGAGATGAGCTATTTTTCCCCCATGAAGAACTGCTCTGAAAAAAGTGAAATTCTAAAGTAAATAACCAGGAATCATGCTGTGAACTCCCTAAAAAGAAAAACATCCAATTATGAATAATTCTTTCCCATTTTAGATTGGATATTTTGCTTTTCTTGGCTGCTTCACCCTTATGTGCTGAATGATACTGATTCAGTTCTTATTTAGAATACTGCACTTCTAATTAACTCTAGGACAAATCTTCTGAAAGCAGTTGTCCATGTATATTTTGTAAATTGCTGAAAAGGCTAAGGTAGAGTGAAGGGCTTGGATTACTCCTAATACTCATTACTCTAGCAGTGTTGAGTACTTCGGTAGTTTAGAAACAAGCCCTTTGGTAAGAAACCTTAATTTATGGACTCGTCATATTTTAAAGACTTTTTAATCGTGTTTTACTTCATGATTTTGTGAACAGATAAATAGAAAACTTAACCATAGGAGGAAGTTTAATAGCAAAGTATACTGCATTCTCAGTTATATTCCCTTTATAACAAACAGGGAAAGCTTATGTGGAGCAGCTGACTGAAATGACAAGGTTGGTTTTTAAACTCTCAGAAGTAGAAAACATCTTCTCAAAGGCTCATTTTGATGAGTTGATGTACAAGCAAGACCCTAAGAATGCTCTTCTCCAATTCATTAAGGTACTGTACTCTGTACTGTCCTGTAGAGCCATGTTTCTAAATGTGCAATGTAAAACCAAAACTTGAGTGTGCTTTTAAAAAAAATTATTTAGACAAGCTTCAGCACAATAATTAAGAAAAACAAAACCCAACATAGTTTGATCTACTTCTCTGTCTTTGTGTTCTCAGGCTATTGGTGTAACTTACAGTGGCCTTCAGACTGTAGCTGAGAGATCTGCCATGGTAACAAAGACTCTAGAATATCTAGGTGATGTGGTAAAGTATGTAAAACCTTATTTGACGAAGAAAGGACCTGCTGAAGGCCTGCGGCTCACTTACTTGATTATAGGTAATTATTTTGCACCCATTCATCATCTTGATTCTTAATACAGTAGCACAGGAAATAGTTTTATGTATGGAATGTGTAAAATATTGTGACTCAACACAGTACAAATGAACAACTTGCTGTGTGGATTTTTTTATAATCTATTTCCTGGCATTTAAAAGAGTAAATATCAGAAAACTATTAAAAAGCAAAATTTCTAATTTTCTCTTTTATCGTGATGCTCTGAAACACACCACTATTTTCTTTCCTCCAAAAAAATAATCCTTTCTCTGTTGTTGTACAGTGAATACAACAAAGTTTAGCTTTCATTTCATTTGAAAGCATGAGGTTTTAATATTTTTGTTCATTGAAAATCTTTACTGGAACAAAACAAGGAAAAATGGCAATGGAGAGGGATTTTTATTAGTTTGCAGTATCTTTGCTAATGCTCTGATAATGCATGAGTCTGACTATGTAAATTATCAATTAAATTAACATTAAATGAGCAGTGTTCTCTTAGATGCTGTGTGAACATTATAAAGGCCACATTCTGGCAGCTTTATTCACACTGAATAGTTCCTTACTCCTTGAGTAGTGCTATTAAAACCAATGGGACTGCTCAAAGAGTAAAGTGCTACTCCGTGTGAATAAAGGACCTGAGCCAAGGCTTACCTTGAAATAAAAGATTAAGAAGGTTGTGAATACATGTACATGTGTAGTGAAAGCACCATCTTTAAAACAGTGGGCATTGTTTATTGAAGAAAGCAAAACTAACGTTTGACTAGCATGCTGAATGTATATCTGCTTTAACAGAATCAGAGTAAATGCTTTTATTTTCTGATTCCCAGATCTGTATATTCTGATGCATAAACTATCAACCAAATGAGCTGTGTTTAGGTATCCAGATGCCAGAACCTTTTTTATATAATAAAGTGACTACAGGGTAATTTTTCCCCTCCTTCCTTTCCCATAGGAAATGGTAATATTATCAGGATCTGAAATTGTACCATTGGGTACAAGAAATTGTCCTTTTCCTTTGGTAAAAAGTAGTGAAATCGGAGTTATGGTTTTGTTCTGTCAGCTAAAGTAATCTCAGTCATTTCTTCACCTGCTGTGAGCTTGTAAAACTGCAGTCACACAGTAAGATGCTTAACAGATAAATCTGGAAATCTCTCAAGTATGGGCGTTGTATGTGTGTCTAAACTGCATTGCCCTGTGCCACCAAATACAGAATGTCAGTGATAATTGGCATAGAACTGATGATGGCATAAAACTGACGGTCAGAGTGATTATGCTTCTTCCAAATATTTTGTACGGTAGTTGGAAGAAAACGGGAAGCTAGACAGCATTATTTGAAATATTGCTAAGTGATCACTGTGTTTCATTATGATTGATCACTATGTTTTCTTTCACTCCACAAGATTAATGTTGTTGTTCGGTGTTTTTAGAGATGGTAATGGGTTGACTTATATACATTAATAACCTCTTGTAAAAGCCTATTTTTTATCTCTTCCATTGCTTACTCAGTCTTGAACATATTTCCTTGGGATGCCCCTGTACTTTTTGACCTAGGAAACCTTTTCTTGTTTATAATTGGATATACAGTCAAATTGTGCTTAGTTGATGAGAACTACTTTGTATGGGCAAGAATCTGTTTAATTAGACTGTTAATATTAGTTGTGCTGTACTTCGAGTAATAAAATTCTGTGGCGTATGCGGCCATTTTCTCAATAAAAACTGCAGTACAGCTTTAACAAAGCTGTTCCTGGATGTCAGGATATTTTTACATTAACACCATGTTACAATCAGTTATTCACCTCAATAAGTAAGACTCTAAAACTAAGGAGAGGGAACTGTGCAAATGAATACACAAAGGAGTTGAAAATAGGTCAGAAGTGCTGCTCTTATATAGCATGGAAGTTTTCAAACTATAGACCATGGACCACCAGCAGTCTATAGACAGGCATCTAGTTATGTGGAGCTGGCTTCTCCTTGTTTTCAGCTGGTAAATTGCATTTAAAGGAGCTAAAAATATATAAAATATTTTCCTAATATTGCTTTTCCATGTAAACAATTTCTTTATTGCCCTAGGGCTGTTATGCAGTTGTGAATGGAAGGGGAAGACAATCTCTCTGTTTAAGATGTAATTCACACTGAAAAACTTTTATGATATGACATCATATGATGATGTGTGTGGGAACGGTAGATGTAGTGTAAGCCTAAATATGTGAAATAGAGTAGTTAAATAGTTAAATTGTGGACTGCTTATAATACAGAGATATAAGAAGATCACCCCCTTTTACACTGTAGCCATTGTTTTTGCAAAACAACTTCACTGTCATAGAAATTACAATTTGCACACTATCATGTATCAAAACAACTGGGGACTTAATTTTTCTGTACTTTAAATGGGCTTCCACCGTATCCAGATTCACTAAGCATGTTTGACTGTACTTGAAAATGAGACAACTGGGTTGCTATGGTTACCCATGGGTAATGTAACTTAACAGATTGCCTGTTTGGAGTATTCTTGCCTGGTTGTAATTTACTTTTTTGGGGGTTTCTTGACTGTTGTTCAATAGGATGCCTTGTAAAGTCCTGGGCACCAATACTGGCGACTTCCAAAGCACAAAAGCTTTTGTTCCGCATCATAGATAGCTTGCTATTGCCGCTTATTGTGTTCCAGCAAGACAAAGAACTGCCTGCAGTTATGCTGTCTGCCATTCGGGAGAATCTTCCTCTTTATCTTCAGGTAAATATCTGAATTCCTTTTTCAATAAACAAACAAACTTCTTGAACAGCAATGGAATTTTTTTTTTTTTTTTTTTTTTTTATAAACAAAAATGGCTTTGATCTCATTTAAATCAAGCAGAAGAAGCAGCAGCAGTTTTCCTCTTGTGGAAAGAAAAGAATGCCACGCCCATTGATTCACCTCTGACTGGGTGTGTATAGCAGTGATGTAGGATGCACTCCAGTATACTCGAGTCTGATCATTGTGTATAGAGATGATTTAGCTGACCTGTTGCCAGCACTGGCTTCCGATCTGAGAAACTTTTGAAACAGAAGATCAAATAAACATAATAGATAAAAGGACACTGTCTGAGATTAGAAAACATGTATTTGAAAATTTACCTTATCTGTGGTTTTATTAATAACACTTAGTTTACTAAGGATGAGATCATTTTAAATGTTTGTTTTTCATTGTTTTTTATGTTTGTGTACTTTCCGAGAAGACACCATTGTTATCTCAGTAGTTTGACAGTGGGTTTGGTCTAGTCGTTGGCTCTAATATTGGTTATAATCTGTTTACTCCACCTCCCCCCTCTACCCCAGAGTCTCATTTATCCTCAATAAGCTGTAAGGTATATTAGAAAGCTCAGGAGGTTGTTTAAATTGGGGATGTGAAGGAGAGAAAAGACCTATTTTTAAATAAATAATTAAATGTGCACATTATTTTCTGTAAAACCCTTTTTTATGGTCCTTCAAAACCTACACTTTGAGCATAAACTTCTTGTTACTGTCCTTAAAAACAACCAAGTAACACAAAGCAGTAATTAAATTCAGAGATTGTTGTGACATTGTCAACATCCCACATATTCCTTCCTTTATCTAAGTCATATTGTGATTGATGGCATGTCATAGTAAAATTAATATGAGTATATAATGACAGCAGTATATGACTTAGTTGTTGGCTGGTTTGTGGGAATTTTCAGAAGCTGTCCACAGCTTGGGAACATATGGAATGTAGCTGCCTGATCGCTAATGGTATTTTACCCAGATAGAGAGTATATTACTTTGGTGCTCTGTAGTCTGTGCTGATAACCAATAGGCTTCTAGATATAGTTCTCAAATAATGGTTTTCTATAAAGTCCTAGATCAGCTGTTCCCAACTTGTGGTCCGCAGACCCCTGGTGGTCTGTGAGGCTACTACAGGGGGTTCGTGGAAAAGAAAAATAACAACATTCTCACCAAAGAAATGTACCATTTCAAATAAAAAATAATTTCATATAGTTTCTAAAAACCTACTACTGTAATTTATTTTACAACTAGTGGTATGTAGTGGTCTGCGAAATGTTTGGAGGTTGTAAAAAAGGATCCGCCCACTCGAAAAGGTTTGGAACCGCTGTCCTAGAAAGTTTGGGCCCTATCTCCCTGGCTCTCTCCCTGACACAGTCCTGATTTGAGCTACCCCTGCAGGATCCTCACTACACTGCTGTGTGTGGACCTACCTGCTGGATCCATGTGCTTCTGAGCACTACTGAATCTGGGCAGACTCCAGGCCTTGTCTCTGTCCTCCAGGCTTACTCCATGGGTGCTGACTTATTGAAAGTGGGACCCCACCATCTCAGTTGCCTTAAATCTCAAGACCAGTGTTACCCCCTCTTCAACCAAAAATCTCCTCAGTAGCTTAAGCACACCTTATCCCAGAGCTCCAGCATAATGGGTACTCTGGTTTAAAGTTTAGCCTTTAAGGTCCATGTGATAGAGGCTTTGCAAAGCACACATGCTGTATTCATAGAGAAAGCCTAGAGACTTACAGATCCATTTAAAACTAACAAAACCATCATGCAAAATCCCTCCCTCCTTTGCCCTCACCACTCCAAGAGGTCTTTGGGTTTGTATACAGTTCCTTCAGGAGTCCCTGGACTTAATTCATCTGACTCAGTCTTCTCTCCCTGGCCATGCATTCTCCTGGATGACTCCTGCAGCAAGTTCCCTTTAGCTTGAGTTGGTCTAAAACCATGTCCCGTGGTGTGTGTGCAGTGTCTGAGTTTTTAACTCCTGATTTTTGTTGTTGTTGTTGTTCCTCTTCTGAGGATTTTACGTTCCTCTGCAGACAATCTAAGCAAAACCAGTTTCCCTAGGTTTCAGCCATCCCATTGTTCTAAGGTACCCTTGCTCTTTGTGGCTATTCAAACTAATGACTCTCCATTTTACCTGGTCTGGGAGAGATGTGCCACCAGCCCTGGTCACTGATGGCTGATTCCAAATACAATGAATTTCCATGAAATTCACCAGAATTCGTAAGTTTGTATGTAGTGACAGATTTGCCAAACCATCACATTCCACATATGATATCGTTGCTTTTATTGCCGTTGCAATTGGCAAAGTTATTCAAGGCAACAGGGCACCTGGTTTAAAAAGAAGGAGGCTGGTGACATGACTCTTCCTTAAGGGGGTCCTCAACTCTGGAACTTCCCTACCTTAGAGTGGCAAAGTTAAGATCCTTTAGGGAATATGGCAAATCTTCTCTCTCTCTCTCCCTCCCTCTTCGATTTTCTGTATTGTCTGTACTTTGAGAGCTACAGCATGCTATGTGTGATTTATTTGTATCTCAAGTAAGTATTGTGGGCAATTCCTTATGATCACTGTGATATGTTCTAACTGCTAAAACCTCCAAACTATAGATATGTTTTAAAGAGATGAAAATAGGTATCAAGTATATGATACTAGGATGGCCATTGCATCTGTTTGAATGTCATATGCATGAATTAAAAACTGCATTAAGATTGGCCGTAGTGTGTTGCTTGTAGTCAGTTGTTGGCTGTGTGTGTGTTCTTTCTGTGTGCTGTCCCAGCTCTGCACAGATAGCTGAAGCAACGGACCTCAGTCGAACTCCCCATTAAGACCCCGGACTCAGTTCCATGGCAAAGGCACTCAGCCAGGTTTATTGTCAATGAAGCACGGTCCTAATGCCCTGGCTCAATGGTTACAGGTACACATATATGCTCGTTGCAGTGGACTCGGCTCAGTGAATGGCGGGACTTTCCATTCCCCACTTGGCTGGATAACGACACACCCTCTGTCACCCCTCTTTTATACACTGATATAAAGAAGTTATGTACTGCCCCTCTGACGTAGTTACCACCCTTTACCTTGTACCTATTGGTTCAATCAAAACATCTCCATCCATCATCCTGTCATCCTACTTTATCTTTAAGAGGGATGAATGTACCTTTGTACTATCTTTGGGGAGGATGTTTACACCGTATCTTCATATTGGGGTGTTCTGGCATGATTCT
The DNA here is from genome assembly GCF_026122565.2 of Emydura macquarii macquarii. Classification (NCBI taxonomy): domain Eukaryota; kingdom Metazoa; phylum Chordata; order Testudines; family Chelidae; genus Emydura; species Emydura macquarii. Next base: position 1,879,222 of record NW_027133156.1, read on the forward strand.
TCTGGAATGTGTTTAAGCAAGTGTCCAGTGCCTAGCCCTTCTTAGGAGTGCTAGTGTTTTTGTAATATTAGCCATATTATTGCCAAGTTCATGTTCTGGACAGTGAACTTACAAGCAGACATGTTTTGTAATCCAGCAGGGCCTGACTCTTGCTAACTCTGCTTTATACTAGCAGGACTTGATTCTGTTTGGGCCTTAAGTCTTACACTAGGCCTTTGACCTACACTACACTAGGCCTCATGTTTCAGGCTCTCTCTTTCTGCTACAGTGTTCTTCACCTCTCATAGGTTTGTCTGATTACACTTACTGCATTTATTTTAGGATAGGTTAGTTTAGTTAGCTGCATAAATAAACGTGAGCGACGAACTTATGTATGTCTGTACACTTCTGAAGGTACACTTCTTGATACCCAGGATCCATTCTTCACTACAGTCAGGATACTTCCTAAAGTTCCCTTAGTTTTCCCTAATTGATCCCGCCTTCTCAGGCTTGCTGAGGCCCTGGAATCACTTTGCAATTTTAAACTGGTACTATTTCTTGTCTTAAAAGGTGCTGAAAGGAGATTGTTTCTTGTACCATGGTACACTCTGTTGTTCTAGGAAATGCTTTAGTTAAGAATTGGATAGGATTTGTTGTCAAAGTTATGTGCAGAGTGTCAGACATTAGAAGGTGAGGTGCCATGAAAATGAATGGATGGCCATTTTATAGTTTTTATGACATTGTTTTTAATTGTCAGACAAGGCGAGGCATATAAAATCCAACATTAGGCATTTTATCCCTCTGGAAATATCTTTTTGAGCTGATTTTATGTATTAGTGGATTGCTGAAGTTTATTACTAAGAATCTAAAAATAGTTCAGATTGCTGATAGAACAAATTTAGAAAACAATTTGGAGGAGAGTGGTGATATACATTTACCAACCGTGTGGAATATAACAGTGTTTGTGCACTAAAGATGTTGTTTCCAAATTTAACAATATAAATGTCTTACAAAATATGTTGTGTATATAGAAAGAATATGTATTCTATATAAAGGCCTATAGTATACCCAGTTCAAATGATCAGTATTATTTCTATTTAAAAACAAAAATGTTGTAAGAGTTTGATCCTAAAAGGCACTTAGCATGTGAAGCTTTCATTGTCTTTAATGGAATTGAGCATGATCAGCACCTCTCAAGGGACAGGCCTTCGAAGCCTTCATCTGTACAGTACAGACCGAGATCTGAACAAGTTTAGTACTGCACTTTGTGAATTATAGTATATGTTTTTTAAAAGAACTGTACAATATAAATCGGTGAACAGATTTATTCCATCAGCAGGACTGATATTATAAGTCATCAATAGGTAGCTTGGTGTTTCTGCAGTGAATAGTTCCAGTAATCCACTACTAATAGGTCCTGATCTCTTCATAGGTGATTGACAGATGGATGGATGAATCAGAAGAAAGAAGAATCTCCTGTCACAAAGGGTCCCTGCTGGTAGTGCACGCAGGAATCTATTGCCCCTCTGCTTAAGTGAGGAGATGATGTTGGCATGCATCTCTCCTCAGGACACCATTTTTTTTTCTTCAGAAGATGCCTGAAAAACATGGTGAAAGGGGAGAAAAATAAGGCAGCCTTTATCCACACACTCTGTAATGCCTATCTGCTGTATAAAGAAGGTCCTGTGTGTCCAAATTGGATGTGGTCAAACCTCCAGTCCAGAATCCCATCAGCTGCAGTGTAGCAATGTGGATTCCTCTTCTCCTTCATACAGGTTCCTGGCTAACTGCTGACAGGATCTACCAGAATAACATAGGACACCTCATTCTATTTGCTTCCTAGTCCACTGCTGGCATGAATGTTACTTCCAGCCATCTGACAGAGCCTTTGCTCAATCCACTTTGTCATTTAGGATACGGAGCTGGCAAAATATCTCAGTGAGGCCTTCGGAGAAGCCTAAGTGTCTCATACCAATGCATCAGCTCTCTATCTTGGCCTCCATTGAGATTGTGCGTTCTCTAAACACTATAAGAGCAAGAAGAACTCTGCTCACCAAACAAAGAGCCCCATTTTGCACAACAATTCTGACATGCCTTTGTGTGCAAAAATGAAATCCAGGTTTCTCTCTCAGAAGGTTTGAGGAGGCAGGGGAAATTTATTCAAAATCCTTTTCAGGGTCTGATGACACTTTTCTGTGGAGCTTTAAAGAAGAAGACATGAGCCACCTAATGAGATCAGCGCCCAAGGCCTTGGACTTGACTGAGGATTCTACTACCACAGATAAATGTTTTTTCTTGATGCTCACAAAAAGAAAGGTGTTTTTCGCACTGTTTCCAATCTAGAGAAAAGGTCTGTAGGTGAGAAGACCCATGTATGGGAAGGCCCTGGTGATCAACCTCCTCTGCCAAAAAGCTTTATAATAACCTCCCCTAAGGAGAAAAATGGTTTGGGGCCTTTCTAAAAATAGACTCCCATATTACTGGGTGATCTACAAAATCATATATGCCCTTTAAAGAGGTAGTTTTACCTGACCCATCAAACAGGAAAAGAGAAGCGTCTTTGAAGAAGGTATTTGATTCAGGAACGAAAGGCTTCAGTACAATTCTGAATAAATCTTTTGTCATCGGAACTCCTCTTCTTTGGGTATTGAGATACAGCTATCTATCTTCTCACCAAATAATTAAAGAAAAATGAAAAGTAACTTAAATCATATAATTTTGGCTGATTGTCTAGAATCAGTGATGCTACTTCAACTTTGTCAACATTTTTTGTTAAATATTTAGTGGAGTATGTCATTGAGCTTCAGAACAAACAATAGCTTCTGTCCGTCATTCAGTGAAGGCAGACTTTTTGGTAATGTCTCCGTTAGGGTGGTTAAATATATTTAGGAGCAGGATTACCCATTTCATCAGAATAAGAAAACATTCTATCAGACAAATAGATTATTTCTGTCTTTTCACCTGGCTGCTATATAGAATTTGCCTCATGCCTCTCAAGCTCAAGGAGTGTTCTTTCATCTTATCCTTTGTTGTTGTTGTTGTTAATATTATTATTTATAAAAGAATTATTATTATTTATAAAAAGCTGTAAACAAGTGTATCCTATAACCCCAAGATATGTGGTGTTCTTTCTGTCCCTCCGCTCACCTGGATGAATATATTTGCTCTCATGTTGCTAGTGTTGAAGCATTCAGGAGACTTCAGAGTAGTCTTAGATTGCAAGTAGCTGTGCTAATTTTTGCAATACAAGAAATTCAAAATGGACTCTCTTAAGTCTTATTAACAGCTGTGCCACAGGAAGCAATCATCCATCTATATCTATTGCAGCATCTCATCAGAAATACCTAAGATACATGAATATAATAAATAACCTATGATAACAACCTGTGTGTAATTCACGAAAGACACGCTTAAATAATTCTTTCAGTGGTGATTGGGCTATCCTCAGGCAACATCCATCTGCCAGACAGGTCCTTAAGCCCCTTGGTTTTTGAGTTTCTGGATTTCTCTCTTATCTGACAGTGGAATCAAAAAATTTGTTCTCCAGTAAACTCTCAATTCCAGAAAATGCCAAGAAGCCTCCCAGCTTATTTGATCAACCTATTAGTGTGTGAATTCCAGGAAGCTTTTTTTTTTTCCCCTCCCCCTCCCCCCCCCCTGGTTTCTGTGTGCACTCTCCATTATGACCCTTTGTGACAGCATATGGCTATCTTTTTTTCCATCTGACTCATCCTTCTTCCTGTCAGTCACCAGTGAAGGGAGGAGGACCCATTGGGATGGACGTACTCTCATAGAAACCTATTATACAGGTAGGGGAATTTTTTTTCACCGCTACATGTATGCATTAATTCACTAAAGACGTTCAGATCACTCATTAGATACACATTTGCTGCCTCGTTTATTCTTTCACTGTATTTTTATTTTCATGGATTTTGCTTTTGTGAGTTTGTTTTTGGTTACATGACCATCAGGCTTTCCACTATTAACATTTTTTTTAACATATCTCTAATGATTTTACATCTTACTCTGGAAAATAAACCACCACTAGGAAAAAGACAGCAAGGAAAGGAGCAATACTGAATTATTACATGGTGTCTTGACATCACCATCATGAGCTTCTTTAGGGAGCTAACTGTTCTGATAGCTGCCACTGGAATGACTCTTTTCTAATTTCCTCTTTCTGCTTTTAATTATTTTGTTTTTATATATGTAATTTGCACCCAGAAATAGAGCTGGTCAAATTTTTAATTGGGGAAAAAAAAAAGCTTTTTTTTTTTTTTCAAATTAAAAATTTTCACCAAAAATTGTTAACATTGAAATTTTTCATTTTTTGTATTAAAAAAAAATCAAGACATCATTTACCCTTTTTTTTGGTCAAAGTATTGAAATGATTCTTGGGTTTTGGTAAACAACATTTCAATATGTTTTTTGTTTAAATTCAAATAAAAAAATAAATAAAGTGGAAAAATAGGTCCATTTCAAACTCTTTGAATTAAAAATAACTTTGAAATTTCAAAATCTTTCAGTTTTTAATATTTGTGACCAGCTGTATGCAAAATTTAGAATATAAAATCTTATTTGAAGAATATGCTGTGCCAAAAATAACCTAGAGCAGACTTTGGTATCTGAAAAATATTAAGACTTATCTAGACTATGGACCAGTTCGCGGCTGCTGTGAATTTGGCTCTACACCTATATAAATTTGAGTTGTATATAATATTTTCTTCATTTCCACATATCCCTCTGCTGCTGATATAATTTTAGCAGTCAAATTTATAACTAGCTTATTGCAAGGACAAAGTAAAATTGATGCAATCCTGGTCAGTTTCAGTCTGTGTCTCCGGAGTTGGTATAGATACAGGTAGGACTTGTATATAACCATTATAGAATCAGCATGATCACTTGAGTAGAACAACAGGTGAGGAAAAACACCTTTGAAGCCCTATTTTATCAAAGTTAGGGTCCCCAGTAGGAGAAAATTATTAGCTCCTTCCCTATATAGAATGCATCCCCAGCTAGTATTGTGTCATTTACACTTTGCTGCTTTAGAAGCACTATGGGAAGTGACTGCATAGCCTTGTTATAATCCTGTCCTGCAGGATTGTCTCAACAGGAAACTCAAAATTGCAGGAAAACAGAACTCCGGCCATCCTGCAGCAAATATAAACTCACTAGAACAATAGTGACCAGAGCCTCTCTCCGGATTGGGATTTCATTGATATTTCCTTCTCTCCACTATTTGTTTTCACTTCTAAGGGCTTGTCTAGATTAGGGGAACGTGCACCAGTGTAATTCAATCGTTGTAGGTATACCAATAGGTAAACAGCCTGTACCAGTACAAAGTGGAAAGGTGCGATATACCGCGGATAAGTTGCACTGAAGCAAGCCTTTCCTTAAAGTGGTGTAACCCCCGCTGCCCTGCGCCACCCTATCCCGTAAGAAACCCAGTATAGCTGGTGTCTAACTCAAACTTGTCTCATGTCATGCCCAACACTCTCCTATCTGATCGTCATTATAAGAGTTAATTTTTTCTACTATGTCATTAATAGGAACAATATTTTGTGCCTTTCCTACGCCAGTATCACAATGCGCTGTACAGAGCAATGAGAATCACTAATTATGCAGTGCGTGTGTGAGCCACACTTACCATTCTGCATGCAGCAGTAGCTCACACACAACTTTAGGAATCAGAAACTGTTCCAGTTAGAAGGGGAATGTTAGACACTTATTTATGTTGTTCAATTTTTCTTCTTTCTGAATTTACTTTTCACAGGGCTTGTCCTTTATATGCTGTCAGTCCCAAACTCAAGGTACCTATTTGAACCAACTCTTAAGAAATGTTATTCAGCAGTATTTCGGTCGCTTTCTCCCTCCTTCACCATCTTCTCCAGGAATTGGACAGCATCCCATGCTGCTGGCATTATGCAATTCTACTACCATCCCACAGATCTTACATCTACGGAAGACCACTGCGCATGTCATAAAGTAAGGCCTGAAGAAAGGAGAAAGCCAGTCTGTAGACACCTAGACTTAACTTCTTCCTAAATAATCAAAGAGTGGGGAATGATGTTGTTAATATTGTTTATATTGGAGTAGCCCTCTGTCTGTATCAGGGCCCCATGTGCTGCATGTTGTACAAACACATAAGAGACAATCCCAGCTCCAAAGAGCTTTCAATCTAAATTGTCAAGATGCAACAATTGGACGTTGCAATCATCAGAGGGTGGTTGATGGCAGGGGAAATGAGGATAATTGTAATGAGAACACAGATTGTATAGAGCAGCTAAGAGCATAATTTTCAGGTGGCATGTCTTTTTTCTTTTTTTTAATAAGTAAACAGGAGATGAATGAATGTCTAGAGGATTTACATTTTTACTGACTTGTGTGAAAAGAGTTACCGTTTCAAATACATTAATATATTGATTTATTTCAGTTTTCTTTTAAATGAAATTAAAGTGAGAAAAAGATAAAGCAGTGCAAAGATTTTTATTTTTGGTCTGTTGCTTCCTGAATGTGCAGGCTGGAAAACAGCAAGGAGAATAGAGTCTCTGAAATGAACCTTGGTTCAGGACTCCTTTGAATGGTACATCAGTGATGCTGGTCCTTGTGAACTGAGAGCAGACAAGATAAAAAACAGAAGAGAAGGCAAATGCCCTGCACTGGGCCCATTAGTTATTTATTTAAAATGTACCTTTCTTTAGCCTCTGGGCACATGTGCAGCAGCTTGAATTTAACAATTAAAATACAACAAAACTATGTTAAAGTACTCTTCCCCAAACATCAAGTAAACCTACTGCCTACTTCTCTCAATCAAATCAAATGTTAATTAATGCAACAGATAATATCAGAGGTAGTCTGGCTCACTGATGGAGCACTAGATTGGGAGGCAGAAGATCAGACTCTATTTAGAGCTCTGCCATTGACTGACTGTGGGCAAATCACTTCACCACTCAGTTCCTCAATAGATAAAGTTGGCATAATAATTTCAACCCACCGCTGTAAAGTGTTTTGAGATCTGCCAATGAACAGAACTTCATAAGTGCTTAGTGAAGGTGGTGGTGATGTTATAATCTATTATTTATTATTATAGATGGTCCTACTAGCACCATCTATTAAGGTTGTTTGACACTTCCTCTTAGAAGAACATGTTCTCAATTGCTTATAAGTGTGTCAGTCTTTCGCTGTTTGGGCTGAAATTTTATATGCTGGTGTTTGCCTCATGCTGAATATATTTGGAAAATTTCATCCAAAATGTTTCTGCCATATCCGAGAATGAGGCTAGGGAATAATACACTGGCTTGCCCATTTAAAAAAATTCTGGTGACTTTTTCTTTGAGATGAGGGACTTGAAATTTGGCACTAGGGCGGCTTTTTTGTCAGGAAAAATCCCTCCAAATTTGGCCAGATTATAAACCATTGGAAAATCACAGTTCACACATGCTCAATAGAGACTTGCCAGGGCTTCGCAGTCTAATTCCCCAAAGATTCTATCCATCCTGGGGCTGAGCATGACTTTCCCTGCAATTGCAGCTCTGGGCTACTTCTGGACACTGGAACTTGGAACAGAGATCCTGGCTCTCTTGTGTTCTCAGTACCTTCCCACTGGCTCAGAAAGACCCCCACCATCCACCCAGAATACCCAATAACCTGGTGCTTAGAGCACCTGGGATGTGGGAAAAACCTAGTGTTGTCTACATCAGGGTGTTAGGTCAGTTTAACTGCGTTGCTCAGAGGGTGTGGCTTTTTCTCACGCCTTGAGCATTGTATTTATACTGACCTAACTTCTTAGTGTAGACCAGTCCTGACACTTCCCAGGCTTCTCAACTTGTAAGACTGTGACTGGGAGCCAATGGGAATGGGAACGGGGGCTGGAGAACAAGTAGTATGTGATCGTGAAATTAAATACTATATCATAACACATACGCATGATAGAAGCAAATTAAGGTTGCACAGGCTGACAGATCCATAGGAGGGTGTACGGTAATGCCTTGTACTCAGTTTCTCAGGAATTTTGTTAAATGTTGCAGTTATTAACTGATTTATTCTTAAAGTATGTCTACACTTAACATGCTACAGTGGTGCAGCTGCACCGCTTCGGTGTAGACATTACCCACACTGACGAGGGCTTCTCCGGTTGGCGCAGATACTCCACCTCCACAAGAGGTGGTAGCTAGGTCAATGGAAGAATTCTAGTGCTGTCTATACTGGAGGTAGATTTTTCATACCCCAGAGAAACGTAGCTATACCCATGTAAGTTTCTAGTGTAGATCAGGCCTTATTCTTCATAAGCAATATTTGATTTTTTTTAAGCTAGTGTTAGATATTGGGACAGTTATTTTGCATGTTCCATAAGTTATTATATTACCTGATGAGTAAATGCAATGTTTATGTTATTGTGCTACATATATTTTCTTTTGAGCTCTTAAAATCAAATTATTGTCTTTATATTTCAATAAACTCCCATTCCTAATTTCAAACTAACTATGGCTCAGATTCTTGCATCCTTTTGGTGAAAAACAACAATTCAAGTCACCAAGTTGGAACACTCAAAAATGTGCTTGATGTCAAAATTAATTCCTGTCATAGGGTGTCGGTTACTGTTTGTCTTTGTGACAAATATTATATTTGAGCCTACGGTACTTATTCTGGCTGAGCAGAAACAGACGTTGTCTGTCCCTTTACATATAATGTTGACAGATATATTAACTGTGAATAGTTAAAGTTCTTAGTCAACCAGAAAGCATGTAAGAAATAAAAAAAATGACTAAGAGTTCTTAAAATATTTTTGGAGGTCTATTTTCAGGGTCATGCCATTCTGGATACTTTGTCCTTGGAAATCTGGTGGATAGTTTCCTGGAAACAAAGGCTAAAGTCAGCTTACACAATGGGAGTTCTGTATGTTTAAGGAGAGCAGAGAAGTAGAGTGGAGATATTGTATGGGAATCTCAAAAGGAGAATTTTGCCCACTGAGTATAAATGCAAAGGGTCAGATAAATGGTGGCTTTGAAAAGAGCTTATGCATTTAAGGATATGTCCTTGAGTATCATTGCTTACAGGTAGCCATTTGCATGTGTATAATTGGCTTTTGCACAATCAAAAGGTGTCTACACTTTATAGTCATATTTGAGTATTTGTCATAATCGTGAGAGCTGATATTTCTGAGTTAGCACAACAGTAGGAGAGTTGTAAGCCCCCACTCTGTGGCACTCTGCTGAACTGTGAGTAGGGTGATCAGATAGCAAGTGTGAAAAATCAGAATAGCTGCCTATATAAAACAAAGCCCAAATATCAGGACTGTCCCTATAAAATTGGGATATCAGGTCACCCTAATTGTGAGTCATTTAAGACTAAGACAAAGAAACGCCATTATTTGATCCTACAAAATGATGGAAATCTACTTAATGGCCCTCCGGGTAAAATATGGCAATGATATATTTAAAGGGTGTAATATTTTATTTGTTGTGCTATTGTTTAATGAAAAAATAAGTAACGGATTGAGGTTTTTTTTCTTCCAGTGAAAACTACCTTCAGTTCAAAGGTAATGCTCCTCCTCCTCGACTAGCCTCAGTTCTGGCTTTCATCCTTCAAGTATTTCAAAGAACCAAGAGCACTGAAGTTTGTGACGTTGAGTTGCTTCTCCCTGCTGTTTTGAAATGCATGGTATTAGTTAATGAAATACAAGGTAAGTTGCTTGTTAACTTTAAATACATGAACCCATGGAATATTTTATACTTACTGAGCACTTTTCACTGCAGAGAGTGGTTGAGGCACATTGGCAGGATGATATGGGGAAATGTGCATTGCTTTTGCTTGTTCTTCACCTGATCTGAGACTTTTCCCTCCAAGATACCTGAGGCAAAGGCTTGGAATGCTGCAGCAGTATCCTGCTTTGCATCTGTTTCTCTTGCTAGTGACACCTGCTCACTAACGGAAGAATCAGCGGTGCTAGGCTCCTGAAGCCCATGTTCAATATTCTTTCTTTTTTGCTCTTTTCTCCCTCACTTAATTATAGCTGTGGTCAGAGGGAGGTTTGGTCTGATGTAGGGCTTTGAGACTGCATGGATCCTGAAGAATTCCACCTCCAAAGGCTATATATTTCATTATATATGATTTAAGGTAGCACGCTTTTGCAAAGACATTATTGAGAATAAATATGAATTTTAGCAGGGTACAATTCTGAGTTTGATTGTCATTGCACAGACCGCCAGTAAAGAACTCAATTCACCCTCTCCCTGTGAAGGAAGTCAGCGTGGAGGTGCAATTTCCACTTCTCTCTGCCAGTGGAAACTTTCACCTGTACTTTTTCCTGGGATTCTGTCTAGTCAAGTAACTGGGGCCCATAGACGTTTCAATGACAAAATAAGTTAGATGTACTTGAATCAGCGTATCCTCCAATAGCCACAGTCACATTTTCCCAGCCAGTACCATGCACTTTGCAACTGCATTAACCAGCTTTAGGTCCCTCTTGAAGCATGAATTGGCTAAACCTTGTACTACTGTAACCCTCTGTAGGCTGACTTTCTTCCAAGACCCAGGGACCCAGCATAACCCAGGGTTGAATACAGCTCCAAATTTATAAAATCTTTGCAAATGAGTATCATCCCAAATAAATTGGGGTGGAAGGAAAGAAATATATTCAGTACTTAAAAGAGAGAGAGAGAGGAGTAGTAGTGGTAGTAGATAGATAGTGTTCTTAGTTTTGAGTAGGGTATAATGCCTGACTGTTTCCCTTTCATTCAGAGTGGGAATGATGTAAAGAATACAAACAAAACCCAAATGGAAATATACACCTTCGTTTCAATGGACCTCTTTAGGAGACATTTTTCCCTTTTGAAAGGGACAGTGCTTAAAATCTACGTATTTCAAGAATAACAGTGGGGAAGTAAGAGTTCTATTGAATAAGTCTGCGATTCATTTTGTTCTCTATAGCCAACCTAACCTCTCTTCCAGTCATTTTACTTACCTCAAAGTAAGATTGTCATTTTTTTTCTCAATTAAAAACAGTGGTGGTTTTCATCAGAACTGTTCTTCAAATGGTCAGTCCAAGAGCTATTTATGAATCTTGTGATTTTTCTTTTACAGTTAAAAAGCTCTCTACTGAGATTCTGCAGTACATGGTAGAAGGCTGCCAAGCGGGGTCGGGAGGAGAACCTGCTTCCCAGCTGACTTCTGTGTTTAGGTAACCAGAAAATACGCCAACTGGCAGTGCAGCTATTGCAAGGCATTTGACAGCAATGGGTTTTTTAAAATAACTAATTATTCCTATCATAATGTGTTGTTACTTGTTTATGGTACTTAAGTTATTGCATTCTTGGTTTAAAACATGGGTTGGCTAAAAAAGTGAAAGAAAAAAATACCCCTTTTCCTGTAGATTCCGTACTGTTTTGAAAACACATAACATTATGCAGCTCCTTGGGTTGCATAATAGTTGGGGTTGGTCCTGCTTTGGGCAGGGGGTTGGACTAGACGACCTCCTGAGGTCCCTTCCCACCCTAATCTTCTATGATTCTATGTCAGAGGCCAGATTGCTGAAGTGCACATGCCTAAATTCAAAAGCACATCTGACGGGTTTTTGCTTTTACATTTTTTATTATTGGAGTTCCCAATTTGTGACATGGCAGATTTTTCACAGTGAAAACTGAACTTTTTACAAAACTTTACAGTATTGTATTGCCCATGAATCCTAACCCCCCCATGTACATACAGTGAACAAACTACATGCGCCTGGTGCTCAAAGAAATTTTGCAAACGCAGCCCCTAATCTTGTAGTGTGCAGGCGGACAGCTGTGTTCACAGCCTCGTTGAAATCAGTTGGGCTCTTTGCTGGCACACCAGTCTGCCCCCACACAGTACATAATGCAACCTTTTCAGTGGGGCATTTTATCTCTGAATTAGCATGCCCTCATCTCCAGGTCCAATACCTGCCATTTTATAGGTCTTGGACACCCAAACTAATTGGTGCACTTGCCACCCCTGTCTGCCCAAGATTGAGTTGAGGTGCCATGGAGTTTTATGAGAAAGAGACTATTACTTCTGCTAACTTGACCCTAGAAGCTTTGTCTATTATATATATTTAAGCCCTGATCCTTCAAGTTCTTCCATGCAAGAAGACCCCTGCTTCAGGGCAGAGTGCTGTGGAAGAAGAGGTCAGCCCACATGGAGGAGCTCGCAGGATCTCAGGACTTTGTTTCACTGGTAAAAATTTCACTGGTAAAAATTTGATCCTGTACCATTAGCCTTTGAAAATGCAGCCCCCTAATGTCTCTTAGAAAAATGAAAACTTCCCTGCATTCAAGATGCTTCTGCTGATCAGACTCTTTTTGGTGGTTGTTCCTTTGCACATTCTCTGTATCTAGTTTTGAGCTTGCATTAAGTGCCCCTGTTTCTCCTTCAGGCAATTTATCCAGGACTATACCACAGTATATGATCATCAGGTTTACAGCATCCTGGAAATAGTGGCTGTCTTGGATCAGCCTCTAGTTATCAGTCTCATTCCCACAATCACACAGTCCCTGAAGGATTCAGAGCACAAACAAGGGCTTGGCAGAAACACTGCACAAAGGTACATTTTGTATTATTATTGCTTTTTGTCAGTGAACAACAGAGGTGTATTCTCTTGATGGAAGGCAACTTTAGACTGCAGCATAGATTTCATGTAATAAATGTGTAAGTATGTTCAGTCAGAAATTTACCTTTTCTTAGAACTTTAGCACAAACAGATGGCTTAGAATTGTGAAATGCTTTCTTAGATGTTTTGACACCAGGCTTAGAAAAACACACACAAATAATGCAGAGCCTGGTGGCTTCCATGTAAATAAGTAATGGTTATTTAATTATTTATATGGACCAGGACCAACACAAAACAAAAAGTCAGTCCCTGCTCCGAAGAGCTTCCAATCTATTTAGTTCCTTTGTTGGTTTTCTAAAAGTCCCTATTTTTAAAGCTTTGTACTGCAATTTTATTGTAAATATCTGATCCAGACTTGGTGTAAAAAATAGGCATAAGGATTAATTTTAAGGGTTTTTGTACCCAGTTCAAAAACCAAAAACTATTGGTGTTCTTTATTTAAAAGGGGATGGAAGCAAAATAAAAGCTTGTGATTTCAGGTCCTTCAAAGAAAATATCCTTTGTCAGAGCCATTTCAATTTTACATAATATAAACATAAAATACGTAAATTAAATGAAAAAGAGGATGCCAGAAAGTTACCAAGATATACTTTATTGGTGAATTTCTGGTTCATTGTAATGTATGATTTCCCAAAGAAGCATGAGAGAAAGGGTCAAGAAACCAGTCCTGTAGAGTAGATACAGTAATGCAGGGATACATATATTAAGGAAGATGCTCAGTTAGAGGATTGTAAAGTAGGAGGAATGATTCCATCTTCTCATGCATAAAAATATAATTTGTCTCACTGTTATAAGTCAAGAAAATAGAATACATGCTGTGGTCCTAAGCACTGGTAAGAGAAAGATGAAAAAAAAATCTCAACACCAAACCAAGAATATAATGGGGTAGCAGTACTCTTCTGTATAAGTTGATGTGTTCCTTTTCATTCCCTTGATACAGAAGGGAAAAAGATGGAGGTCAAAATTTAAAGGGAGGAAAAATACTGAATGTACTGAATATCAGTAATTTTTTTTAATTGAGTAATACGCACATTAAAACATTTGTAATGTTTTTTCCAACGTAAGTACAGTGTTTAATCATGTAGAATATTAACTGTCATAGGTCCCAGTTATTTTCCCACATTTACTGGTTGTTGATCTAGCAAAGGATCAGATATGTAAATTTATCATTGGTGTTTTAGATCCCTGATTAGCCCGGTAATTAGGCACATGACTTTATCTTAGATCTTGTCTACACTGCAGGTTACTTTGGTATAACATACGTCACTCAGAATAATCCACACCCTGAGCGACGTAAGTATACCAACCTAAGTGCCAATGTGAATAGCACTATCTCAGCAGATGAGCTTCTCCCATCCATGTAACTACCGCCTCTCAGGGTATATCTACACTATGGAGTGAAGTCGATTTAATTACAGTCGAATTTCACCCATCAAACTTACGAAGTCGGAGGTGCGTGATCACACCATGTGCATTGCATCGGGGGGTTGCGTCCCCACCAGCCACGCTTGCATTGATAATCAAAACAATGCACCCTGGGTAGCTATCCCACAGTGCAACTACCTGCAGTGCTTTTTGGGAAGATTGTTGTCCTTCCATGATGCAACATGCTCCTTCCTACCTCTTCTCATGTCCAAAACAAACAGACGAATGATTTTTTGTGCCATTTTTCCAGTCCCGTCTCTGCCACGCGCACACCATTGCTGGAGAGGCATGGAGCCCACTCAGCTCTGCACTATTATTGTGAGCATCACAAACACCTCCCAACTTATCCTGCAGTATTTTCAGGGGCGAGACAGGAGCCACAGTGCTGAAAATAGCAATTTTACTGAAGCCACCCTCCTACAAGCCATAGAGCAAAGCAATTCCTGTTTGCTGCATGCTGCCGCTTCTGGTCCTGGGAAACAAGCACTGACTGGTGGGATCACATTGTTATGAAGGTGTGGGATGATGAACAGTGGCTGCAGAACTTTTGTATGCAAAAGGCCACTTTCATGAACTTTGCGTCAAGCTGTCCCCAGCCCTGAAGCACATGAATACTTGCTTGAGACCTGCTGTGACAGTGGAGAAGTGACTGGCCATCACTCTGTGGAAGCTGGCAACCCCAGACTGCCACCAGTCAGTTGGGAATAATTTCGGAGTCGGTAAATCCACCGGGGGAGTTGCTGTGATGCAAGTGTACAGGGCCATCAATAGACTTCTGCTAAGAAGGGTAGTGACTTTGGGAAATATGCAGGACATAGTGGACGGGTTTGCTGCAATGGGGTTCCCAAACCTTGGCAGGGTGATTGATGGGATGCATATCCCTATCTTAGCATCGGACGACCTTGCCACAGAGTACATAAACCAAAAGGGATACTTTTGAATGGTTATGCAGGCCTTTGTGGATCACAGGATATGTTTCACCGACATCAATGTGGGGTGGTCTGGAAAGGTGCATGATGTGCGCATCTTTAGGAACTCAGGTCTGTTCAAAAAGATGCAGGCGGGCACTTTCTTCCCTGACAAAAAACTAAATATTGGCGATGTTGAAATGCCAATAGTGATCCTAGGGGATCCTGCCTACCCCTTTTTCCCCTGGCTAATGAAGCCTACACTGGGCCACCTGGACAACAAGAAGGAGTGTTTCAATAATAGGCTCAGCAAGTGCAGAATGTGCATTTGGCTGCTTAAAGGTAAGATGGGGCAGTTTGCTCACTAGGTTAGACCTCAATGAATGAAACATCCCAACTGCTATCTCTGCCTGCTGTGTGCTCCATGATGTGTGTGTGAAACAAAGGGGCAAAAGTTCCCACAGGGTTCGGTCACTGAGACCGATAGGTGGCTGCAAATTTTGAGCAGCCAGATAACAATGTTATGCTGAGAGTAAACTGTGGAACACTGCGCCTCAGGGAAGCATTGAAAACCGGTTTTTGCAATGAACCGCAGTAATGTACATCTCTGTCACTGCTGTCCCTTCCCTTCCCATCCCCTACTCTCACACTATTGATCTCCTCCCCTTCTTTCCCTGCTGACAGTGCCCCAGTGCTCAATGAATAAAGAGTAATGTTTTTTAAAACAGAAATATATTGTTTGGGTACTGTAAACTTGCACTATATCAGTCTCCTGAGGGTAATACAGGCAGAAAGGGAAGATTTGCTGCAAGCATTTGGGTACAGGCCTGACCCTTACGCTGCTATGCTGTGTTCCGCAATGATGCCTGCTCATTTAATAGTGGTGGGTAAAAGTGTCCTACAGTGGCGGAAGAAAAAAGGCTGCTCTCCACAGAAACTTTCTGCAAAGGATTGCAGAGTACCTACATGAAAGTTTCCTGGAGATATCCACGGAAGATTCTCGGAGCATCCCTGTGCACATAAAACAGTCTGTTGCGGGGGTAACCCTCTGCTTAAGTGGACCAACACCCAGAAAGCCCATCCCCACAAAAACACAAACTTCTTTTTTCCAAGAAATAAGAAGTTGGACTGGGGCTATAACCACAGAAATGCGATTTGCTATACACGCTCACCAGATGTGCCTTCCCCAGCATCAGTCTCGCTGTCCTGTGTCTGAGTGGGCTGCTCTGGAATAACAAACAGGTCCTTGCTGCCCCCTGTTCTCCTCCTCATCCACAAAGTCTTCCTCATTCATCCTGGACTGAGATTCTGCAAAAGTATCTATGCTGTGTGGTGATATAGTGGTGGGATCACTGCCAAGAATTGCAGACAGCTCCTCATAAAAGTGGCATGTCTTTGATGACAAGGCAGAATGACTGTTTGCCTCCCTAGTTTTCTGATATGCCTGCCTCAGCTCTTTGATTTTAACACAGCACTGTTGCACATCCCTATTGTGGCCCTTCACCATACCACACGATATCTTCTTGTAGATATCCACATTTCTTTTGCTGGCTCGGAGCTGAGCCAGAACAGACTCTTCGCTCCACAGGCTGATGTGATCCAAGATCTCAGGTCGACTCCATGCTGGTGCGCGTTTGAGGCGTGCAGTTGCCATGAGCAGTTCAGCTACACAGCTCTCTCCACGCTGACCGAACAGGAAATGGGAATTCAAAATTTCCCAAGGCTTCAGGGGAGGGGCTGTCCATGTGGCAGCAGAGTGTGAATGTCCAGAGAAGTCAGAACAGAGCATTATGGGATACCTCCCGGAGGTCAATGACATTGATTTATGTTGCGCTCTGCCTACACTGATGCTCATTTGACCCACACAATTCGACTTCAGGATTACGCTACTTGCGGAGGTGGTTTTAAGTCAACTTTTACCATGATTTAGGTCAGCGGAACTGACATGCCAGTGGAGATGCATACTTTATGTGGTCGACATAAGCCATGTTCCATCGACCTATATTGTCAATGTCGACCAGGCCTCACAAAGACAGGAGTTATTAAACGGACAGGAGAACTCTCTCCTGTCTGCTTAGAGCAGTTGTCCCCAAACTGGGGGGCATGCCCCTCTAGGGGCGTGTGGAGAAACCTTCAGGAAGGTACATGGCAGGGTCTGATCCAGCCCACGGGGGGGGGGGGAGGAAGCACCATGCTTTCATCCCTGATGCCAGACCAGCTCCTTCCCGACCCTGTTCATCCTCCACTCCTGCTCCACCTCCAGGCCACATCCATCCCCAGCTGCACTCTGCCTTCCGCTCTGTCCTCAGCCCAGCTCTGCCCTCGTTCCCACTGTGCCTCCAGACCAGCTCCTCCCCCATCCCCAGTTCCACCCCAGCTCCACCTTCAGCCCAAGATCCTTTTCTGAGGAAGCCTTGGCTGTGTAGTAATGGGAGGGAGGGGGAATGGACAGATTCCCTTAATGGTAAGAAGAGAGCGCCAGGAAAAGTTTGCGCACCGCTGGCTTAAAGCATCTCCATTACAAGCGGTACAGTGGCACAGCTGCATCGATGCAGCTCTTAGAGAGGTGCAGCTGCAGTGTAGATGTAGTCTTAGTCTCTAGGACTACTCAAGTACTTAAAGTTATGTTCTTTCTTAAGTTCCTTGCTGAGTGTGGCCAGGGCTACTGAAAGGGTGAAATCCTGGCTCCACTGAATCCTTTGCAAATTTTGCAGTTGACTTCAGTGGGGTCTGGATTTTATCCACAATTGTATAAAGTTAAGCAAGTGTGTACCTCTTTGTGGATTGGGGCAATAAATTGTATTCATTTTGTATTTTATACAGTCATACAAACTTCAACCCCCTAAATATGTACAGTGTATCAGTATATTTTCCAGTCATTGTCCATGCTACAAGTTTCATTTCAGCAAAGAATACAAATTAAAGGAGTTAAATATAAAATAAAATATGCCAGGCTTTTTACTGTTTCCTTCCTTTTATGGCCCCCCCTCTACAAAAAAATAAAGTTACTCCTATTTTAAATAAATACAGACTGTGTTAGACTACTATTCATAGAAGGATTTTCAAAGTCCCTGAATTTTTCCTTTTGATCATGTAGACACTTTTATATAACATTTTTTATACTGTCATCTGTTTGCTAACAGAGCGAAAAAGACAGGTTGTTTGAACTTCCCCAGGCATCTATTAGGGGATTACTAAACTATCAAGTTTTCTTTAGTAATAACCTCATAATATATAGTCTAAGACCTGGTCTTAATGTTCTTTACACTGTTTTCTCTATAAATTTAAAATATTTATTAATAAACTTTGTATTTATAAAGTACTTCTCTGTCCAAGCCTTTAAAGTGGTTCATGAATAATTAAATAAAATCACCCTAGTAAAAAGTTTTTTTTCTCAAATCCAGATCTTCTAAGCATAAATATGCATTATTCTATGTATGCTTACTATAGTTATGAAAGTTCAGATGCCACGTAAATCAGAAATAAAGCTAAGAAATTCCAGAGGTAATGACAATGTCAAATGTTATGGTTTATCGAAGGTTAACATGAAAATTACAGCAAATATATGCAACCTATTTGTAGAATTTAAATGATTGACAGGGATAATATTTTGTGAAAAAAAAAAAAGAAATATTTAATATATCTGTTCTTTATATAAATGTCATAGTGGATGATAAATTAATGATAGTGATATAGTGAAATCTTTAACCTACTTTCTAAGCCCATTGTAGCAGACAGTCATAGTGTATTGTTTTGGAACTGCCACTCCATAAACTATGTGGTAACAGTGAGTTCTGTACGTGATTCTGTTTTGGGGCCTCAGCTAGACAAGTAAACACACAGTTTAAAACAAAAAAGCATCTATCGAGTAAATGGAATTCTAAATATCTTCAAGATCTGTGTGCCATTCTATCCTTGTTTGCCTCTCAGCCAAACTTCGCTAAAAATTCATAGTAAACAAAGCAATTGCAGAGGTGAGGAAGGAAAAAGTTCTGCTTTTACATCACTTTATGTGAATAGTTTGCATGAAAATTGTGTGTATTTTTTTTAACTCTTATATCCTCTGATATTGTTTAATTAACATGTTATATGCTTTTGTTTTTTACAGAGAAGCCTATAAAAGACTGTTATCACACCTTACAGCAACTGGTCAAAATGAGATATTGAAACTGGAAAATGAGACGAGTTAACAATGCATTGGTGAATAATTCTTTCCCCTTAAAACATTTGCACACTAATTACTGCCTGGAACAACTGTGCACTATCCAAGTTCTTTATCTTTACAAATAGAGTCTATTTAGCGCTTTTTAAAAGTTATAAGCTGCTCTTCCAATAGCATATGTAGCATTTGAATATTGCCTTAGATATGAAGAGTAATTCAAATATTTTGTCTTTCAATTGATGACTGAAAGATACTGTAAATTCATTAAATATTAGACCCATCCATCTAAAATTCACAAGAAGACACAAGCCAATGTATGGCATTTTCAGTAGTGCCTAAGTGACTTAGCAAAAGTACCATTAACATTCAGTGGGACTTGCGCTCCTAAATCCCGAGGCACTTTTGAAAATCTCATTGTGTGTTTTTGGAGAAATTTTATATTTCTAAATTTTCCAATGGAAGAGTGTTTTGTAGGTCAGAAATAAGTGATGTGTAGAACTCTGGGAGCGGGGGTGGGGCAGACAGCAGGCTTTCATACCAAGCATACAGAGGCACTTCATGTAAGTATGCTGAGTTCAGTGAATGCAATGTGTTCACCAAAAGCTGGGTCAGGTCAGTGCGTTAGAGCCATATTACGTTCATAGAAAGGCTTGTGTATACGTTGTACAGAATAGAGACAGGTGTCCTAACCTTGCTCTCATATTGAAACCTTCTGAGTCTTGCAGATTCCAACTTAAAACCTCATCTCTGTCATCCTTGGGGGGAATTAGGGGGAAGCAAGTCTCAGGTTCCTGAATATCAAGGAGATCTCCTATTCTGATTGAAATGGTAATTTCCTCTGATCCTGGATTTAAAATTAACTATGTTAAAATCTAGCAAAACCCACAAAACCCCAAAAAGTAACATTGTAAGGCTCCATGATGATGTGAATTTCATTAGCTTAGTTTAACTTAGACAAGGTTCATTAGTTTAACTTAGACAGGGTTTAAAGGAAGAGAGCAAGAAGGCTGCTGGCCCTGGAAGAACTGATTTCAAAATCTTTAATTCGTTCATATTGTGATTTAAAGTTGGGGTACCTGGTTAGATGGACATCTCAAACATCTCACTGTGTGCTCGATAATCTCTTGAGCCATTCTCTAATCCATCATAACTTTTTTCTCTGATTAGATAGAATTAAAGTTTAGAAACCTCAATTTAAGATTCTGTAGAATTCACATTTTTCACTTGACTCATTAACATGGATTCCTAACACTTATTCCTGGGGTATGGAAGTGGTGTGTGTGTGTGTGTGCCTGCTGATAACACCATTGAACTGATTATCTACTTTTAAAGTTATTAATACTTAACTTTACAGAGTTAATGGGGAGGGATGGGAGACTATTTTTGTGTCTAACAGCTCCAGCTCCACAAATGTCCCTAAAATCTTGTTCAGAGCAGCATCTGTTTTGTTACATTACTCCTATCAAGTAGCAACAGATAATCTTTTCCCTAAATCAGCTATTGTTACGTCAGATAATGTAGTAACTAAAAGCCTCTTCAGGCTATTTAATAGTGCAGAACATGGAGGTTTTTCTCATTATGAAAGTGACTTATTGAACTTGCACTGTAAGCTTCTGCACCTG
Source organism: Emydura macquarii macquarii (assembly GCF_026122565.2). Taxonomy (NCBI): domain Eukaryota; kingdom Metazoa; phylum Chordata; order Testudines; family Chelidae; genus Emydura; species Emydura macquarii. The sequence goes on from NW_027133156.1 coordinate 1,899,946, forward strand.
ACAGGAGTTTTATTCATCTCAAGATGCTTGTGCTTCTAAAAAGCTTTTTTTTTTTTTTTTGGAAAGAAAACTCTCCAACTGAGATTAATAGAGATGCCTTCGAAATTTGAGTCTTATCACACAGTAGATAACAGAACAGATGTATGACTGTAGTATTACTTCCTGAAAGTAAACCCTTTGACTTTTAAAGAATAGGTAGAGCTGATATTGTAACTAATTATTTAATGATGTGTTTAAAGGTATACTTAATACTTCTGTAAAGTTTCTAAAAAAGCAACAATGCTTTATGAAAATGTGACATGACTCTTGGTGCATGAGAAACTAATTTAAACAGTTTAGAAATTATCATTATTCTCTGTCAAAAAGTTAATGCAAAGAGAAATAAAGCATTTTGCATGATATCAGTCATCCATTGCCGAACAGGCAATCTGGTTTGGTTTATGGACATGGGCAGAAGATGTGACTGACAGTCTTGATAATAAAGAGCAGGTTTTTGCAGTGTATTATGGGTAAGGATAAGATTCTGTCACAGAGATCATAGATTCCGTGAATTTCAGAGACTTCCAAAACATTTTCCGCTTCAGCCCTGGGTGGCAGGGGCCCTGGAGCAACAAGCCATGGGGCTCAGGCTCTCAATGGCCCCTTGCTGGGGCTTCAGTTGTTTTCTGTCAGCCCCTTCCTCTGCCCATTATTTTTAGTGAAAGTCAGCGATGGGTCACGGACCGCTGTGAATTTTTGTTTACTGCCTGCGACCTGTCTCTGATTTTTACTAAAAATAACAGTGACAAAATCTCAAGCCACCCTACCCCACACTTAAGGTTATCTAGTATACCTCAAAATACTTCATCCAAATATTTCATTAGCAAAAAGGCTGCTGAGTTAAAATACAGTGAAGAAAATTTAAAATAGGTCTGTGAAACCAACCAGGGATTGTGAATGTCTACCACAAGCTATATCTGTAAAGACCCTTTAAGGTTCTGTATACTATGTGTATTTAACCCTTTTACACTGCCTTTAATAGGAACATGTTTGACTTAGACATTTTAAAAGCAAAAGTAGATTGGTCAGTTCGTGTTATAAATGAATGCTTTACTTAAAAGCTACTAGAGCCACATCCTGGGAGGCACTGTGCACCTGTAGAAGGGCCAAAACCTGCAGATCCTGTTGCAGGGGGCCATTTGCAGAGGAGACCCAGGCAAGGTGGAGAGTCTTTCATGTGCCATGGAGAAGATCTCGCTAGAGTCTCTGCAGCTAACCATAGATCAAGAGGGATTGTGGACAGGCCTGGATCTGCCTAACTCATTTGTGCATTTTGTGGACCAACTCAGCCAAACCCCTGAGCAGTGGGCCACATTTGGTTCTCCTCTCCATTTAGGATAGCAGGAGCTCTTACCCATCTATTCAGGCATCTTGCCTGCAAGGGACTGTACATTCTGTTCAGTCTTGCAGTATTTAACATGGAGTACTAAATCCTTTTATGTCAGCTTTGCTCCAGCCCTGTGATTTGGCCCTTTGTGGTCTTCCCCTGGAGATTCTCATTTCTATGTTAATAGAGCACTGCTGCTCCAAAAAGGCCAACAGATAGACACAGCCTCCATGTTTTGTAGTACATTGTTAAAGTAATATTGCGCTCAGGCTGGTGACTTCTAAGACATTATGACATTATGCACCATCATCACCAAAGCAATGATTGTAATCATGTGATTGCAGTATTCCACTGGCATTTTGATCAAATTAAATTAGTTAAAAAGTTTTCAAAACTACTGTAGTGGCTCATTAAAGGTCGTTCCCCTTCCCCCACCCCATAAAAAAAATCAGCAGGAGTGCTGCTGTCAGTGTAACAAAAGCCTCATTTATACATCTTCCAGCTCTGATAGCTGCTTCAGTACAGTTATTATGTGTGTCTATGAGGCAGACTTTCCTCACTGAAACACATATCATTGATAACTTGTATTTAAAAAAGTATATTATTTTTATCCTTTCTTCTATTACAGAAATCAGGCAACTGATCATTTCTGATACATCATACCACAGAACAAATGTCCAACACACCATGAGAAACTGCAGAATTTTTTTTTCTTCTCTTTTGATTTTTGAACCTTAAATGACTATCTAAAAAATAAGAAAGGGAAAAAACCACTGTTAAAAATTCACACTAACTTCCATTCTTCCATGGAACTGTAAATCTATTTTGTAAGAATTTCCCATTTTTGTATTGTTATTGGAAAGCAAGAACAAGATATATTAAATTATGCCTCGCTTCCATTTTCACCGACAAAAAAATTAAGTGAGGGGGCATTTCCCGAGATGAAATAGCTCATAAGATAGAAAATTTTACCCTTTTATGATGGAATAAGGCAGTGCATACATGCAAAGAATAAGGATCTGTACAGTATTTGGTGTAATTATACAGCACACGAGCTTTCAGTAACCTACACTACTTACCTTGTCATTTATGAAAACTTCCATAACTGTCTGTCTAAATGGAGTTGCCATATTTCCCTCAAGAAATGGATAATAGGCATTACACTGCAGCCTTCTTTTTCCCTTTTGTATATCTTCTGAAAATTAGATATGTTGGTAGCTTTTTAGGAACTACATTTCATCACAATTTATTTTAATTATTTTTAGCTGCTATTTAAAATGTGGTGTAATCAGCCCTTCTGTTAGAAATGGCTAGAAATAAACTGAAGATAAAAACCCCATATGCTGTGTTAACATATCGCAGATTTACATTGTTTTAGAATATTTAGAAGTATGAACAGTTAGGAAGTGACTTTTGTCTCAACAACTTCCTTGAGCTACTTAGACAAAACTAAAGCGTTTGAGGCTGTTGGTTTACTACTACACAAGTGAAAAGCAGCTGTTACAGAATCATGACCTTTCAGTTATCTTGATCTATATGGTCTCCTTACACCCGCATCAAAGAGGCTACAGGATTGGGGCCTAAATTCACTAAGGTTTCTAGACCATCAAAACAATACATCCAATTGTTAAGCCCTAAAGTACAGTGCCTGGAAGAGCTTGTCTCATACAGTGATGTCTGTTCAAATGTAAAAGTTATCCAAGTACTAACTGAATACCCCATATTTATCAGTTGTAAATTGATTTCTCTCTTATTTCGGTTTTGGTGTAAAGGTTAACATAAAATTATCATTTTAGCCCTTGTGATGAATTCTGCAAGCAACAACAAAACCTGGCACAGCTAGTCCTGTAAACTAGACTTCCATATTGTAGGCTTATATTTCACAGTTGATATTATTTACACAAATGTTTTAAAGATACACAATTATTTTAATCAGAAATTGGCTGAAGGGCAAACATTCAATACATTAAAAATACAAGTAATTTGAATTCACTGAGGAATTATTGGAGAGAGGGGGACATGAAAAATGATGATGCGACTTTCATTTCCTATCTGCAGTGTGATGTTGCTATAAAATGCCCTAGACAAGCTGTGCTCCTGCAGAAGGTATCTTGATTTCTTCATATATTGTTAATTTTTTGAGTTCTGGCATTATAGAAAAAGCTACTATAGTGATTCATTATAACAAGATAATCTCTATTGAAAATACCATTGTATGTTGACACTCCTTTTCTCAAAAATTATTTTGAAAAAAAATCTAAGTAATTTTCTCTGAAACAAAATGATACTATTCCTTTACATAATCTACATTCTTAAACCTCCTGCCAAGTCTTCCTTCCCTGCAAACTCTGACTGCAGAGGAAGTATTTTAACCTTGCCCTCTTAATTTATTCTACATTCTAATTTTCAGTAAACAGATGCCGCCTTTTTTTTGCACTTGTTCCACATTCTGCCTATGTTGTTTCTGCTTGTGTGAACATTCAATTATCTATTTCTTCCTGATTCTGCAGCTGATGTACTAAATTTCTATATGGGTAAGGGGGAAAAAAAACCCTAGGCAAAACAGTACAAACTTTTGTAATTCTATCTTGGGTCCAGGAACTCTACCTGAAAGCTAATAAGTCATGAACATACAGGCATTCGATAGATATTCTAGAACATTTTCTTCATACTGACAACTGGGTCATAACATCTCACTATTTCTTTGGTCAGTGTTTGGATGTGAAATGCTCAAGGGAAAATGAAAATGCTGTATAAAGTAAAGCTGATTTTCTTGTGTGTCAAACCAGTGTTTTAAGACTATGCTAGGGAATCATGGTGCTGCTGAAAGTATGTGTCTTTCAGATAAACCACATAAGAGGGCTGAATTTCAGTGACTGGTGATGTGGTGCTTATATGTACAACTGTTAAAGGTCCTCCATATTCTTTGGGATGAAATGCACTATATAAAAGATAAATATTACTCTTTATAGGAGTGACCTAAAAGGTAGGCTGCAGGAGAGAGAGATAAGTATCAGAGTATTCATTACAGCTCTCAAGATCTTGTCACTCAAAGATCTATTTTCAGATACTAGCAAAGTTTGTCAATAAATCTAAGAAAAAAAGCAGCATCCACATGACCTCTATCCCAACAGTTTATATAACCCACTGCTGAATTATTCAGTTTTACCACTATTTCCCCTTCTTAAGCTGGTGAAGAGGCTTGAGGTGTTACTGCTTAAAAACTGGTCCTTTACTCCACACTGTTCTCCAGCTGGAAGCCCAAGCCAAGTTACCATCAGCTTTTCCAGTGTTCTCTTCTGACTCCTGGAGTAAATTGGCCATGTGGAAAACATTCTTTTCCTTTTCTGGTCCAAAGGTAAAGTGACAATTTAAGGCTCTGTCAAAAAATAGCAGCTGGACATATCTGTTGGACTGCAGTGTCAAAACTGGTAGATTGGCAGGAACAAGATCCTGGGTTTGATTCATTCCAAGATTTCTGTTGGCAAAAGATTGGTAAATTTCACACCACTGGAGACTCTTCATGAAGTGGAGCCTGGGCCTGTGGAAGGTATCCACCAACACCAAGCAGCCCGTCCAGCCTCAGAAATGGGTGGCACTAGTTGGGGACATGTGCTGATTCAGTCGCGTCCACTGCACAGCCTCTGCCAGCAGCGCCTCCGCTACTAGTTAAAGCTGCCTTCTTCAAACCATCACCTGCTCATCCCCAGGAGGGAATCTTACCAAGGAGAGCTTCTTTGCATAAGCTCTCACCCAGCAGGCAGAAGGTAAGTGGTTGACATGAAAGATGTCTCCGAGTCTGATGATTAGGAGCCAGAGCAGAATCCTGACACTAATGGAAGCGTATGTGTTGTCCTCAGGCTCCCTGGTTGTGGAACCCTAAACTAATTTAATGCAGTTGCACAGCTGTTTAAAACTGCTATTCACCAAGATAGACAATTGATGACAACAACCAGAACAGTAAAAGTGTCAAAAGACCAGAGCAAATGTGATAAATACCTTTTATTCTTGCCATACAGTCTCCTGCCTTTCAGTCCTTGAACTATACAGCACATGCAGCTTTGCATAAGGAAATTAATGCCACTCCAAGTTCTAGAAGCTTTCCACACAGCCTGCTGACATGGGTAAACAGCCAGTTAAATAAATGGCGATTCTTTATCCCTCCAAAAGAAATCTTTTAAATATAACTTCACAGCTATGGCTAGCCAACCATAGGGGGACTGTTGAGTGGACTTGGGTTTATAGAAATTAAAATACAAGAGCAAGAAAACTAGATGTTTACATGCAGAAAATATTCCAGGAACTTTGTCAGAGGATTACAAACTTGAATAAGTTCTCCCAACACTTGTGAAATGGGTAACATTATATACACCTTCTACAGATGAGGGAACTCAGCTGGAAAGTTGATGACTCATTCTTGTGCAGAACTAGTACCAGAACTTGGGGGCCCTGACTCTTATAGCCTGCTCTGGTCACTAAGGCCACAATGCTGCTGAAAACAATAGAACATTTGATGCTTCTGGAAAACACACACACCTCTGTCCTAGGAATCCCAAATACAAAGCAAGGCATAGACCCGATTAACCTCCCTACGTAGTGTCTCTCTAAAATGGGTAGGTTTTCAAGAATGCCTGTTCTGTATTGAGAAACTAAGAAAATGCCACGGGATTCTAGTTTGCAGGAGACCAGAGAAAAGCAAAGCCAAAAATTCAGTGACATTCCACACCCATAAGCCATGCCATTCTACATGCAATTAGGGGGAAAATATACATTGATCTAAAACTTTTTCCACAGCTGAGTCTTCATAGAAAGAAAGAAGAGAATTGTCAGTGTTCAGATAATCATTCCAGATGAAACATATGCAGTTAGAGCTTTTCTACCCTGTCTATCTTTAAGCCAACTAGGATAATTGATCAAACGATCTTTGGTTCAAAATCTGTGCTGATACTTGTTGAAAAAGAAAAGGTGAAGTTTCCCAAGGAGAATCAGATGGGATGGAATGATACATGAAGTGGAACGTCCTTTTATCATTAACAATTGCTCTGAAAAGAATTACCATTTACATGACCAAATTTATGTGACTTAGAATTCCTGTTGCTATTCAAGGAAATTTCAAGTCCAGAATAGCCAGTAGGAATACCCCATGCATTTTTGGAGAGGAGCATTTTGCTCTTAATCCAATGAGAGATGTTACTATGTTCTGCGGTCTGCTCAACTAGCGTGGTGCATAGATCAGAGACGTGCTTTCTACCAATAGGACATCAAAAGACGAATTTAATAAGTGTTTTTCTTGCTTAACATTTACAAACCCTCATGTTGTTGCATATATGCCAAAAAAAAGTCAAAAATAAACAAAAAAGGTGAGGTGTTACAACAGCTAGAGAAAACCAGAATATAATAGTTTGGTTTTATTACTATAAATTGTGCATGGAGTATTGCATGGAGACACTAAATACATTAAAAGACTAAATAAATAAATAAATATTGACTTTGCTATACAGCAGTTTCGCCTCTGGAGGCCAGTGATTTGTAGTACCATCTGTTGGACAAAATGTGACTGTTCATTGAGAATTGTAAATATGGTAACCTTTTACAAACTGGCTATTAAAAATGTTAAGTAAATGGCCCATTTTAATTATATAGTAAATAGGTTATTTCCCACCATTAAAAGACTGCAGTTGTCAGGAAGAATTGATTGTATGATAGAAGATAACATTTATTTAAAAGTAGACCTTGGTAAATGATACACAGAAATATCTTTAATTTTTTGACAAGCAGCTTTAGTACAGTGTTGTACAGTAATAACCACTGAAACCTCAGTCCTTCTATCTTGCGGGTGAGAGGCAAAAAAAATCAGTTCTTTTGTACATGTCCATAATATATGTAGTGGTTATTTTTTGGGGTTTTGGTGGTGTTTTATTAAGCTTCACCCTATTTGAATTTTCAATAAAGTTTTGTTAAATGAGAAACTTTAGTGGCGATGAAGTTGGGAGCTGAAGGTCAATGCATTTATCCTTTTTGCCACAGGTACCAAGGAAGTTGCATAATTTAGCATAATAGAATATTGTCCTTGTTAAGCTTATAAACATTGTATTATATTGTCTTTGAACTGTACCACTGGCAATCCATGTAATGTGCAGACCCCAAGGAACAATAGGCCAGGAAGGATGCTGAATGTACTCACAATGCCTTTCAAAAACATATAAAGAACTTGAACGGAACCAGGTAACAAGTTGTCACCCAGAGAAAATGGCAAACAGGTTGGTATGAAGTGTATGTTCCTAATTTGGGCCAGAGAGAAATTGTAGACAGGTGGTGGTGTGGAACCTTTATTGAAGAAAAATGTTCTTTTTTTTGGCCTATTGTTAGCATCTGACTTTAAGACAAATGTGTAAAAGATAAAGAAGCAGTTCATGCTTAATTGAGACAAAAGTAAAATTGCTGTATGCAGCACTTTTTTCACTCCTTTTGTTTTATGGACTGTCCATTGTTTTTCTCACATAATGCCAATCCTGTGGTGAGGCACTTGCAAAGTCTGGAGGTTGGGGCATGTGAAATAGGGAGCCGGAAGGAAGCATGCTGCTATTCCATTGGAAGCAAAAGGAAGTGTAGGCCCATAGAATACTTCTTCTTTCCCTTCCTTGCTAACATCCAGCACCTGCAGGACCAAAATGCTGAAAATAATATTTCAAGGATCACAGAAGAAATATGAAACAAATTTGCTGGCGCCACATATTGTATACATTTATTAATCCCAAAGAAAGACAGTTTCAGCTCAATAGATATTATTTATGGATCAATTGATTTATTATTGTCCATATCACCCAAATCTTATCCTGTCACTTAACAGCAAATAGAGAAATTTGATCTCTCTACACTTGCATGGTTGCACATTGTAAAACTCTGCACAGAGAAGCTAAACCATTACTACGAAACATGAATCATTTGACAAACTGGTATTTAGAGGAGTGAAGGGACTCAGGGCTGGCTGAATAACAGAGTAAATGAAGACATACAGAGAAAAGTGCTTTTCTTTAAAAAGACAGAACAGCATGCTGAATTTGAAAATAGAAGGGCTCATAGTACCGGTGAAAGCCAGGCAGCATGCCAGCAACTGAGAGCATATGTAGGCTACACCTACAGCTCTGCCAAAACACTTTCTCATTTGTGATATTTTTTTCTTTTAAGCCTGGGTCTCTCTCGGGCAGACTGCCAGTTCTGGGGTGGTTCTGTGATGTGAGCAAATGTCCACTCAAAAGCAGGACCCCAAATGCATTTTCACATTGTCACCAAGTAGTATTTGAAGAGAGATGATTATAAAGAAGTGTTTGTTAGTACATTTCCCAACGTGATATAATGCTATTTGTAACTATTTGTGTACTGTACAGTGTTCCTATGCGACTTAATTTTTCCATTTAAAACTGACAGATAAAGTATCAGATATATTACATACTCCCATTCAAATTGTCATCACTGGTGGTTCTACAACTAGGGCACTGCTTCACTCAGCAAAATGAAAATAATTCACTAAGCCCAGTATGTATAATAAAAAAATAGTGACCTTACCAGAGGGATAGATGTTGGGGGATGGACAATTATATTAGGGTCACGGAAGCAACAAGAGTGAAAACAGTGGGAGAACTGCTCAACATTTTAGATGTCTATACACAAATGCAAGGAGTATGGGGAAGAAGTGAAAGTATTAGTACATAAGCTAAATTAATTGGCATCATAAATTGGCATCACTGAAACTTGGTGGGATAAACTGCGTAACTAGAATACTGATATAAAGGGATATCTCTTGTTCAGAAAGGACAAGCAGGGAAAAAGGTAGGAGGCATTGCATTACACATCAAGAATATATACACTTGTTCTGAGGTCCAGAAGGAGCTGACAGGCAGATCAGTTGAAAGTCTCCAGGTAAAAAGGAAAAAAATGGGGGCAATATCATGTAGGAGTCTTCTATATTCCACCAAGTCAGGGGGAGGAGGAGGATAAGGAATTTCTAGTACAAATAACTTAAACAGCCAAAACAAGACCTGGTAACAATGGGGGATTTTAACTACCCAGACATCTACTGGAGAAATACTAGGGCAAAATAAATGTCCAGTAAGTTCTTCAAATGTAGTAGGAACAGTATTGTTTCAGAAGATGAAGAAAATAAAATGAAAACCATTTTAAATTTGATTCTGAGTAACCGAGGAATTGATGCAAATCTAAAGGTGAAAGACAACTTGGATGAAAGTGATCATGCAATGACAGATTTCATGATTCTAAGGAAAGGAAGGAGTGAGGGCAGCAGAATAAAGATACGGGACTTCAAAAAAAAAAAAAAAAAAGCAGACTTCACCAAATTTAGAACTGGTAGGTAACGATCTCATGGGAAGAAAATAAGGTTTCTCAAAGAGACAATATTAAAGGTGCAACAGCAAGTGATCCTGAGGAAAAGGAAAGATAGGGAGACTAGTAAGAGGCCAGCATGGCTCCATCAAGAGCTCTTTAATGATCTGCAGATTAAAAAAAAAAAAAAAAAATCCTGCAAAAACTGGAAACAAGACAAGTTGCTAGGGACAAAATCAGAAAGGCTAAGGAACAATAAGTTCTACTTTGAGTGATTGCTCATATCCATTCCAATATAGGTTAGTGCATGCCATCGTGCATGGGTTCACGGAACTTTTTTCCCCTTAGCAGACCCCGTAGGGTCGGCTCAGGTGCCCCCTGGGGTACCCCACTTATGCCGCGGTATATGAGGCACCGCTGACCCTACAGTCCCTCATGAGCAACACATCTCGAAGAACAACAGTTACTGGTAAGTAACCCTGTTTTACACCTAGCACAGGACATCAAAGGCAATAAGAAGAGGTTCTATAAATACATTAGCAGCAAGAGAAAGGATGAAGGAGAATATAGTTTCACTACTTAGCATAGAAGGAGAACTAATCACAGATAACATCAAGAAGGCAGAGATGTTTAGCACCTGTTTTGTTTGTGCCTTCATTAAAATGGTAACGGTGACCGGATACTCAACACAATTAAAATTAACAAGCGGAAAGGAAAACAAGCCAGAATAGGGAAAGAACATGTTGAAGAATATTTTGATAAGTTAGATGTGTTCACATCACCAGAGCCTGACAAAAATCACTCTTGGATACATAAGGAACTAGCCCAAGGACTGTCAGAACAGGTAAAGATTATCTTTGAGAACACATGGAGGATGAGTGAGGTCCCAGAGGACTAGAGAAGAGCAAACATAGCACCTAACTTTAAAAAGGGAACAAAGAGGACTCAGAATTATAGACCAGTCAGCCTAACTTCCTTACCCAGAAAGATACTGGAACAAATTATTAAACAAATTGTGAGCACCTAGAAGATAATAAGATGATGAGTAATAGCCAACATGGATTTGTCAAGAACAAATCATGCTAGTCCAACCTAGTTTCCTTCTTTGACAGGGTTATTGGCCTAGTGGCTAAGAAGTTGTAGACATTATACATCTTGATTTCAGTAAGGCTTTTGACACATGACATTCTCATAAGTAGGGAAATGTGGTGTAGATGAAATTACTATAAGGTGGGTGCAAAACCGGTTGAAATAATGTACTAAAAGAGTAATTATTAATGACTCACTGTCAAACTGGGAGGATGTCTTTAGTGAGGTCCTACAGGGGCCTGTCTTGTGTCTGGTACTATTTAATATTTTAATTAATGACTTGGATAATGGAGTGGAGAGAACACTTTGTGGATAACACCAAGCTAGGAAGGCTTGTGAGAGCACTTTGGCAGACAGGATTAGAATTCAAAATGACTTTGATAAATTGGAGAACTGGTCTGAAATCAACAAGATGAAATTCAATAAAGACAATTCAAAGTACTACACTTGGACAGGAAAAAAAAATGAAATACACAACTACAATTGGAGAATAACTGGCTAAGCAGTAGAATTGCTGAAAAGGATCTGGGAGTTATAGGGTGAGCCAACATTGTGATACAATTGTGAAAAAAAGTGAGTATCATTCTGGGCTGTATTAACAGAAGTGTTGTATGACATGGGACATGTTGTATGAGACATGGAAGATAACTATCTCGCTCTACACAGCACTATAAGGGCTCAGCTTGAGTACTATCGAGAGAAATTGCCCAATCCCTATTCCCAGAAGGAATTTTATGCAGAAGTATTAAATCTAATTGCTAATCTGGAAATCTGTTAATATCCACAACGTTTCCCCTGTATGTTTTAAGAGACTCAATGACTGCATAAGAATCATCTCTAATTTTTTTCTTACCACTTCAAATAAATTTTGCTTTTTGATAACAGCTATATAAAAAGTACCCTTGCAGAAACACTTGAGACTTCAAAAGGAATCTAAATCTCTCACCTGGATACATGCCAAAGGCTCATTTGTCCAAATAGAATAGCCGCCGACTAAATATATTCTTCCATTGTGGACAGCAATGCCAGATTCATTCTGACCTAAAGCAAAGAGGAAATCGAAAGCACTTGCATCTTTTAATTACCTTAGTTAGCAACAAAAGTCAGAGATTTCTGTCATGAGATGCACATGGATTTGCAGTAACATGACAGTTTCAGAACTACCAATTCTTGGCACTTAAAGTGGAGAAGAAGGGCCCGTCACATGCTATCCCAAGAATATAATTTGAGTGCTATCCTGGGGCCCAGAGATGATGCCAAAAACAACACTGTACAAGCCAGGTTAGTAACACTTGAATAGGGAACAGACTGCAATGTTTAAAGCGTATTAAAGAAAAGTACTTTTTAAAACATTCTTTTTGGTAGTGTAAGAAAGAATATATACATCTCTGAAGTAGGAAATAAACCTCCTGTGCATGCATCTGTGACTATACCTGTGTGTGTATGTCTTACATATGTTTAATATTAACACACTAACGAACCTAACAAGATACACTGTTAGACCAAGGAAGCCAAACTGGCACCAGTACAGCCCTCCTGAATTCTAAGGAGTTAAGTAGGTATAGCTAAAGGGAGAAGTTGTTCTAAAAAGCTCAATCCTATTGTAAATAGCAAACGCCTGTCTAAGAAATCTGTGCATGTTAATGACATTATAGAAAAATGTGAACATTGTTTTAAAACAGTCTCCCATCACCAACCACATCTTCAAGTGGAATCCTTCTTGGCAATCTCAACAGACAGACTGAGCGTTGAAGGCACAGAGAGGAAGAAGTACCCTCCTCCTTTGAATCATTCCCTCCAGGTCAGGTTTGAAGCACAGGCCCCACTAGTGTTCTCATTGACTTCAGAGGTACAGGCTCAAGCACATCCAAAGTGAGGAAGCCCTCACTGCCTTTGCTCATGTGCTGCTTTTTCTGTGCAAAAACAAAGAATTTCTTTGCCAGAGGCTGTCAATCCTGCACCTTTAAAAGCACTGATGGGAAGATAGACAGGAAACTTCATTTAAAACAAAGTTTGATCCCTCCCCTGTTTTACCAGTTCCAGGTAACCATCAATATGAGGAAGCACCCTTTCAGTCAAAGAAGTCCGGCATTTTGATTCTCTGATGCGTATGCAGACGTATCTATTATCTATGCCTTCGCTTCCAGAAGTAGCCACCTCAAAGTGATACTTTAAAGAATGATGTTAACATCAGGGCTGGCCCTGAAAGCAACCTAAGTGAAGATGGGATTTGGTGATCACCGTATATTATTCCCTTTCCCCAACTTAACCAGCTCAGCAAACTCCTAGTTCTACCTGCTGCTCAGCCTTTAGCTGCTGAATCCTTTGTCTCACTTGCTGTGCTGTATTAAAGAAGTTGTTGTGGTGCCTACACAAAGGATTCTGAGCAACAACTGAGCAAGCTTCAAGAACTCTTACAGGTGATTGAGCAGAACCAAGAACCAGCTTTTGGGTGGACAGAAACACTGCCACTGAAGGAACAGTTGTTCAAGTCAGGCCTATGACTGAATGTCCTCAGCATTCCTGCAATAAGGTTCTGGAGATGCCTCTTTCAATATGGCTGCCTATGCAGCTGCCACTGGTTTACTCATGGGATACATTGCTTGCCTGGCATAATGTTGGCTGTCTCTCCCAGCTGCTTATAGTCAACAGTATTTCTGAGAGGCACATCAGACAGTAATAATGCTAGTAATGTGTGTAGCAGAGGTAAATGAGGTGCAGTGCTTTGCCAGGTGTTGTTATAATGGTCCCTCAACCTTGTCAAGAGGAACTTTAGCATTGACAGCTGCTGAATTTGTGATCTACTCATCTCTGATTTGATTTACCTCTAATAAATACACTTTTTTTACGGCATCTTGTTAAGACACTATTGTGCTGTAATAAACATGGGACAATCATGGATCTCCATAAATACTCTGAACACTAGCAGCAGACCCTATAAAACCACATTTTCAAGGAGTGCAAGGTACAATTGAACCTGGTTTGTGCACACAAAAAAATGAGATATTTCTATTGGTGCAATTAAATGTTTTGTGCCTGGTTCTCTTCTCTCTCAGAGCAGTAAGGGAATGGCTCCTGGTGACTTCAACTGGCTTTGGATTGGCTCCTAAATCAGGAGTGATTCCACTGAATTCAATGGAGTTCCACCACTGTAAAAGGGCTGTGAGGATGGAAAATCAGGCTCATAAACAAAACAAAACAAACAAACCAAAACTCTACCACAACACTGCTTTCACTGTACATTTAATGAAAAAGACTTGCCTGTCAACATGTTGAAGCTGCAGCGCGTCCATTGGTCGGCATCTATGTTGTAAGAGTCTATGTGGCGTACAAGAATCCGATCATTATTGTAGTCCAAATCATTTCCACCTAAAACGTAAAGCCTCCTTTGGACAGCAGCCATGGAATGGTACACTCTCCTCTGTAACATGGGGCTTCGGCTTATCCACTTGTTCTAGAAATGTAAACAAAGAAAAACTGATCACAGTTGTCCTTGGAGAGTTGCAAGTGCTACTAGTGGCATATATCCCTCTTCCTGACCATAAATCTTGCATAAATAGATTGCTAAATGTGAATGTTAATTAGAACTCTGCAGTTCAATTGATTGGACTTTAATACTCACACCAGAGCTGACAAACACTAAGGCTATCTGTCTAGCTCTATATTTTCATATTTATCTTTTGGGAGAATTCAGAGGTTCTTTTCCACTTCTTTAGAATTTAGCAATGTGTGGTAAAAGTTGCCTTTGGTTATACTTCAGGCATTTTTGGTTTGATAGGATAAGGGGACAGATGGACACACAATCAAATGTTGATTTCTTATGTGTAACTGCAACATGAAAAGAAAATGGTGATGTGACAGGAGCAAAGGTGAGCCAGGGACGGTTTTCTCTCATGGAGACAACAGAGTACTTCCACCATCCCCTAAAACATTAACTTTCATATAAGCTCCCTTAAACCTTGATTTCAGAATATATTAAAAATCTTATTTCATGACATATGGTAAATCTGAATTACTCACAGACATATTTTAATCAAGGATAGACTCCAAGCAAGAGTGTAAATTACAAGTATAATTTTTAGCTGCTCCAATATAATATTAAAATAAGTATATCTGTGCTGAACAAGTTATAACATTTCTGAAAGACTAAGGGTTTCAGATGGGGCTCTCATGTCGCTGTTAAAAAAGAAAAAAGCAGTGCTGACATGCCTCAGTAAGAAATTATTAGATCTCTCCACTGAATATAGCATTGAAAACCGGAACAGTGAACTAAATCATGTCTGAAAGAGTTTTTTTCCCCTTCATTCAGAAATTTATTAGTGGGGGAAGTTTAACTAATTTATTAGTGGGGGAAGTTATAACAATTAGTCTGTGGGGCAATTCCTTACATTAAACACTTGGTAACTCAGTAGCCTCTGACAATGGCTTCTAGTATATAGCCATATATTACAATGTATAATATTTGAATATTAGGAATTAATTTTTGCATTAGCAGTCCAGTCCCTTGACACAAAACTATAGACACCATCTGCTATGCAAAGCTTGCCTGCATCCCTGATTATATCTTTAGCTTCCTCCACTGCAGTGCCTGCCAGGTGAGCCACCAAGCACTGCAAAGGCAAAGAAACAGAGGGGCCTGGTGAGGTCATTCCTAATAAGCCAGCGTGTGAATACTAATCAGTGGTGGGGAAGCAGAGGTCACCCCAGCCTGCTTGTTGGCAGGTAGCTGTGTGCTCTGTGGCAGATGGCAGGCATTATCGACTCTCCACAAAGGCCTCGCACAGAAACAAGCACTAGTGCTGAATGATAGAGTTATTGAGATTCTGTGCAAGATGCAAGCAGATGTGATGTTTTCCAGAACCCACCGTAAACAATATGCCAGCAGAATTTTTAAAAAGAGCATGTGTGTACAAACATGAAGCAGACCTTGTTTGAAGAACGCTAACACACTCTTCCTCTTTAACTGTTTGTGTGTCATACTTGGCCTCCTGCAATTAGCCATACATGCTGAAGTAGCATATATGAAGCATATATGCAGTAGCAAGCCACAGATATTTTAGGGTGCAGCTGCTGAGACTATCTCAGCAACTAAGGAATCTAGGCAAAGCATACGCAACACAAAAAGGAAGCAAAGTATCATGCCCAAATCACAAACAAAATAAGATTGTAGAACCTGTGATCCCTATGAACATAGATTTATAACAAAACCTCTGTTTGTATAATCAATAATAAAATATTGTGCCCTTCAAAATAAATTGTTAACTGGGATTCCTATAAGCCAGATTCTGTTTTTGGATACAGACGTGGTGCTCTCCATAAAGTCAATGGGAGCCACATGTAAGTATCTGCTGGCAGAATTTGGCTCTAAATATAAAACTCAAAGCCCCTATCCAGCAATCAGAAGTCAATATCCTTCCACCCATGACTGCAGGATTGGGACCTTTGTTTCCCCAGTAAAGGAGGAAAGGACATATTACCATGCCCCAATGCTCTGAAATTGTTACTGGAGAATTTTAACCTAATCAAAACACATACATAATGTATGAATACATTCCTAAAAGATATTTTTGGTGCTTAGATAATAAAGTGATAGGCACCTCAGCAATATCAAAAATGGTCGGATTTCTTTTTTACAATAATATCTATTTTAATCAACTGCTCTGCAATAAATCAATTTAAAAGATCACTGATGGGCAGTGTAAGTCCAAAATGATGGTTTTATGGTAAATGAAAATTTTACAACTGCTAATATTAACAGAAATAGTTTCATGATCATGAAAACACTTTTGTTTGGTTTTTACACATTTCCCTGCAGCATGTGGAGCACAAATATTGCAATACTGCTAGCACTGGGGAGCCAGTATGTGAAACTGACTCGTTTATTTGCATTGTCCAAGGCTAATGATTTGCAAAAAGCAAAGGATCAGAATAAATGGGGCTAAATAAAGTAGATTTTTCACATCAGTGTTGCTAATCTAAGATGCTTCTAGTAACCCAGTTAAGGTATACTATTTTTTAAAAGAGTGGCCCTGATTCTCTCTCATTCTGTACATGTGTATTATTTACAACAGTGGAAAGTAGGTATAAAACACGAGTAGTTTGAATTGGCAGTATTTTTAACTTACCAGTAGCCTTTAATATGCATTTGTTTATGCAAACATATAAGCCAACGCCTACAATACAGAAACTCACCTGTTTAGGATCATAGACCATTAGCCTGTTCTGATATTGTGCAGTATTTGTTACGCCTCCTACAAGAGATGTAACATGGGTTAAAATATTTTCAGGAGTACAAAAAAGGACCAAGATCTTAGTAAGGCAAATCAGCCATATTCAGGACTATAATTTTCTATATCACAATATAAAATCTGTGACATAATTGTACTACTTATTACCAGTTTTATTTTCACACAGTTACACCTTTAAATCTAGTTAATAACTAGCACAGCTGATCCATACTACCAGAATCATAGAAAGGCAAAACAGCAACAAATAAAATAATTGATCTCTCTCTGTAAAGCTAATTCCTTGGGCTAAAATATGGTACAAAAATATTATTTGTTTAGCACACTGAGTGTCTTCAAATGTGCTAAGGGCTGTGATAAAGTGGATGGTTCAATTGTTTTCCATGTCCACTGAAGACAAGAGAAGTAATGGGTTTAGTCTGCAGCAAGGGAGACTGAGGTTTGATATTAGAAAAATCCTTCTAACTCTAAGGATAGTTAAATTCCAGAATAGGCTTCCATGGGAGCTTATGGAATCCCTGTCATTGGAGATTTTTAAGAACAGGTTAGACAAACACACAGCAGAGTGACCTAGGTTTACTTGGTCCTGCTTCAGTGCAGGGGGCTGAACTAGATGCCCTCTCACGGTCCTTCCAGCTCTGCATTCCTGTGATTCTATATGCTCAACCCTGTTCAAGACACAAAGATAAATAATAATACCACCACCTAGCACTTTAGTCAGTAGATCTCAAAGTGCTTTATGAAGGAGATCAATATCATTATCCTCATTTTACAGATGGGGAAACTCAGGCACAGAGAGGTGAAACGATTAGACAGTCGCATGCAATCTAAGAGTCAAAGAGAAAAGTGGACCTATGGAGGAAACCACAATGCAGGAGAAAATTTAGGCGTTGGGGGAGGCAGGAGGAGGTTTGGAGCTGTAACCAAACAGGAATGACACTATGGAGCATCATTTTCATTGAGGAACATTGAATCTTAGAACAACAATCACTTTCACATATAATTCTAAAAGAAAAACAAAATGATATTTTTATGTAGGGAGAGAATATCTTGGCTCACGGAAGCAGTCGTGAATAACTAGCGTGTGTATGTTGCGGTCTCCTTCAACAATAGTTAAATCTAAAATACTGTTAACCATTGTCAGGAAGCACGTGCAAATACTGCATCTTGGCTGTTTAGCAGTCAATATAGCTTACAAACGTATATCTACAATATAATTATACAATTATATTATACAATATAGTTTACAAACAAAGGTGAAAGGCACCTTCAAAACGCCTACCATCGTTTATTTGGCCCAAATTGATGCTTCAAATGAATGATTTGGCCTAATTAAATCACATATTTGATATATGATCATAACCCTGTACTCTGTTGGAAGCCCTGATGTTGTAATCTGATCCACGCAGGTGAATCACACCTGCACACATTGATGTCATTGGCTGGATTGCAGCATCAGGGCCTAAGCAAATTCTTTGTGTCAGAGACAATCCTCAACTGTGCGGAGCATGGAGGAGACAAAGTGGTCTCTAAACTGATTTTGGAATTATCAGGGTTGGGGTAGACTGGCCTTCGGTGCAAACCAGAGCAGCCACAGACCTGCTCTAATTTGTATTGGCGAGACTAGTCCCAAGAGGCCAATCACGCATTGTGCCTCAGCTCCGCCTCCTTTTGCCCCCCACGAACCCTAACATGCCCTAGGGTTCAGATAGTGGCCAAGGCTGGCCAGAGAATTCTCCCATGCTGGGGTAATCCTCAGTTGCTCTTTGTAGCACTTTGCTGACACAAAGGACCTTAATGGGGCCCACGATCTGGCCATGTGTCTTCTTACAGGCAGAGCACACTGTTACCTTTCAAAAAATCATAATTAATAAATCATTTACCAATATCTGCTTCCTAGCTGCTCATCAGAAAGCTATAATTACTTTTCCCTTGACCTCTAACCTCACCACACATTTAATTTTTTTTAAAAATGTAATACTTAAATGTTATGTCCAAAATAGAGAGATTTCCAGATATTTTGGATGAAGATACTTAGAAAGTTTGTAACAACATCTATTCTATATTATCTCCACATTTTGGTTAACCTCAAGATTTCATTGTGCCTTGCCCTGATTCTTTTTTAATCTCCGGATTAATAAATCTTGAAATTCACCTAAGCAAAAGTCAATATTTATTATACTACATCGTAAGGTCTGAAACACATACAGCTACTATATTACACCTGGTCATGGAAAAAAGCAAGCTACCAACTGCACTGTCAATAGCACAACCAATTAATAGGAAATGCCTCCCATTCATTCAATGTCTTGCAGTTCCAGACATTTTTTTACATATAGTAGGAACAAATTTATTAAAACAAATTGCCCTTTACTGCTTGGTGATAACACTGATACTTTATAGTACAGTCATGTCTTGAGGCACCAGCCCAGTTGTGCTAGGCACTGTACATACGAATAGTTACATGTGGTCCTTGCTCTGAAGAGCTTACAATCTAAACAGACAAGACAGACACAAGATGTTCTTTCAAAATATTTTCACAATACTACGATGTTTCCATTTATTGTCTGTCATGATGTCTGAAAATTACATATGCAATATACATACGCAAGTTCTGATTATTCCCCTTCTTAGCCTCAGGTTACATTATGAAGCTCTGTGTTGTTGTACATCCTTGTATAGCATTAGTAACTGTTAACTGTACGTACAGCTACACAATGATCTTTTTTCTAATCTTTGTTTTGTAATTCAATGTCTTTTATATATTCCTTTTCACTTGTATAGTAATATTTAGAAATGAGATATCAGATTACTATCTAGAAACATAAAAATCATAGTTATTTTGCTGGTTGCCTCTAAATGTTAAACTATAGGAGGCGTATTGGAAACACGATGCTGGGCCTCTTTCTTACCAAGTCGCTTTTAATAAAGAAAAGCCTGGAAACTGTTTTGTTTTTGTTTTGTTTGGTGGAGGGGTTGCTTCCCGGTAAAATATGTCATAAATAATCAAATAAATAAACCATTTTCTTTTCCCCATAAAAAGCCCCTCATACTAAGTACATAGCTTACATTTTTTCCTGCAATACTGCTCATTGGTGGTGTTTTATCATTACATTCCCTTCACATACCGCTCTTCACTTTTAGATTAATCTGCCAAAATGAGATGCTAAGGATTTGCATACAGATTTGACTACACAAAAATAGATATGGAATTAATAACAGTCTCTATATGTTTTAATTTCTTCTAGACTGTAGTACCCTTGCCTCCAGCAGTATTCTTGGCTTTGAAAGTCATCAAGCTGATTTGTCTGCTCTTAGGTTATGATGCCACATGCTGCTACACTGTCCCCTGTAATCAAAGTACTTGCATAGATAGATTCCATGCCTTCCCCCTAACTAGTATATATTATAGATTGGCAGTTTTGATCTCCCCTCCCCAGGGGGATAATCTGCATCTTAACAGCTTTCTATAGATACATCTGTCATTAAATATGCCATCTTATATCAGCATCAGTTTTCAAAACCAAGTTTCTCCTAACTTTGAAGTGCTATAGTGAAAATTTAAAATTTTCTGCCAAAATTCCAATTTAACAAGCCTGTAACTGTCCTATTGAACTACTGCTTTAAAAATACTTGAGGCAAAAAGGAAGAGGGAAAGGGAAGGGAGGGGGAGGAGGAAAATGTCTTTTAAAAAAACACAATAGGGAGAAATAAAAATTTAAATGGTACCAAGAAGGATAGCTGCTTCCCTCATAAAAATGGAATACCAAGAGGCAATTTCTTAAAACTTTTCTGCACTATTTTCCCCAAGATAGAGGGATGAGCAAGTGGGAATATCTGTACAGAGATGCATTTAAAAACAAAATTCATAGTATTAAATTCAAGAATCAAGCTATAGCATCTATGTGTAGTAGCTGGCAAGTGTGAAGAAGAAAGTCTTGGTATAAATTACTATAGAATTTACTGTTTGGGAAATGCTGGCTGGATTTCCCAAACATCAGGCAATAAATTATAGGAGTACATGAAATTCATTGCACTTTGACAGCAGTGACTTGATTTTGGGACTCAAAGCTTCAATGAGGTGAGGCATTCCTCCCTGGCAACCTCCTCCATGACAGCACTGTGCCAGGACCTTCCTTCTGAAGGTGATAGAAGGTGAAAAGGGGGAGCGTTAACTCCATACACCTGTCAAGGTTCTTATACTGAACTAATCAATATTGTCTAACTCCTGTGCAGGTTTCTAAGTGGAAATCGATGCTAGGCCTGCAGGAGGAGTGGTCCACATGCAACAACTGCTTCTCAACTCAATTCACCCAAAAATCCTAAGCAAACAATTCGGATCTCAGATGCCCCCCTACACAAAGAAGCTTCTGGGTAAGAAGAAAGCATGCCACAGAACCACTTTCCCTCCCACAGCTTACATGACGAAGACATTTTGTTCTCCTGTAGAACATGAAATGATTTGTAAATTGTATTGAATAACTTCATCCTGTAGCCCTTACTCAAGCAAGCCCCATAGAAATGTGTGGGCTGGTTTTTTTCCTTAATAAGATACATACAATCACGTGATAAATGCAGAAAATTATCCATAATAGATGTGTCCCAAATGCAAACACCCTACATGTCTGGTGGAATGTAATACAATCAAAGTCCCAGAGAAAGTATCACAAACCTATTTGAAGTCCCTGAGTGCTGGATTTTGCATTTGAATCTGAGTTGGCTGGGAGATGTGTAAAACCACATGTTGGCAAAGAGCTCCCATATGCATTTCTTCCAGGAAGTATATGGAATATACGGTATTCATGAAATGTGCCCCAGGGTACACTCTGTGCTATTTAATCTCTCTCTTCTCTTCCAGTTCTGTGCCTTTAAACATAAGATGATCCTTCCTCAATAGAAAGTATGTAGAATTAGAACCTCCTATGTTTGGTTAATCCAGGCTCACGTTCAGGATCTTTATGGATGGGTGAGTTAGGTTAGGCACATTTACCCTGATTAATTGTCAGCAGAATCAGCTCCAGTTTTGAGCAGAGGCTGTTGCTAGCCTCTCCAATGCATGTTACTCCATTTTTATACAATCCAAAGGTTTAGAATTGGAGCCCCAGTTTTTAAAATAGTGAAAAACTGACACTTTCAACCTATAGAAATAATTAAGCATGGATGCCAGAGCTTTGTACTAGGAAAGAAGAGATCAGATTCCATTATCTTTATTCATACATGATAATCAGAAGGACATCCTGTTCAAAATATGGATTGAAAATGGGCTTAGGGATCATACTTCTCTTTTTGTAAAGTTCTTGCAAAGATAAGTCCCAAAGCAAGAAACACTAAGGAATTGAACTTGTCCAAGGTGCTATAGATTCTCATTCATTACAGGCCTCTGTTTTCTAGAACAGCTTCATAGCAACTTACTGACATAATACCTCCCCCTCCTAGGCACAGTTCTCACAACTTACTATGTAATAACAATAAACAGCATTGTGCATTAACTCCAAAATACTTTACAAACTCCCAACATTTTTTTGAGGCAAGTGACTATTATTATTCTCTACATTTGATATAATCACCACTTTAAAAAAAGGATATACCAAAAACAAAACTTGAGTCAGGAAGAAAAAAAAATGCTTAGGCAAGAAAGTGGGATTTTCTTTTTAAAAAATGAGGTTTCATGTGAGTGGCAGAATGCAATTGTAGCCAACACATGCTTGTAGTCATATGACTCAAGCCCCTAACAAATAAAAGTATAATAATATTTTGCTTTTATATGATCCTTTTCACCTGTCCACATCAAAGCACTTTATAAAGGAAGGTAAATATTACTATCCCAGTTTACAAATGGAGAAATGACAGAGAAAAATTAATTGACTGGCACAAAGTCAGTGGCAGAACTGGGAACAGACAGAAGGTTCATTGACAACCAGCCCTTTCCAGAGTGCCACAGTGTCTCTCCATGAAGAGGAAGAGCAGTGGTCAGTTATATTTAAAAGAAGGGAGGCTCACCTTTATGGAAAAGTAAGTCTGGGCTTTTTTTTTTTTTTTTTTAAGTATACCTCAAGCACTAGATATTACACTAAATATTATACTTTCTTGTGCAGGAGGTGATCATTAGACACATTGAATTCATATGGTTTTGGTGTATTTCATGCCTATTTTACCTGAATACTTCGCATTTCAAGCATGAGTGGTGTGCAGTTCATTTGTGAATTGGGTCATAGTGTCAAATGCTAGGGGGGGGTCTGTAAAATTCAACAACCTATAAAATCGCAAACATCTGCCCAAAGCTGTTCTGTCTATCCAGAGAAATTTATTTTAAATTAATTTTGATTCACCTTTCCCACTTTTCAAAAATAAAAACAGGAGTCTCTGAACAAAGAAGGAAGAACAGAACTATACCACATTTATGTAGTACCAAGAGGGCTTGAGACATTTACCTATCATCCACCAGCCAGAGTGTAAATGATATTATGCTGCAATCACATTGGTCACTCTGCTTGTGTTTTAGATCCCTACCCCACCATCTGTCTTGTCTATTTAGACTGTAAACTCTTTGGGCAGGGACCATCTAATACTCATTGTTTTTGTACAGTGCCTAGCACAATGGGACCCCAATTCTTGGCTGGACCCCAATTCTTGGTTATGGCATAACCATAATAAATATATTTAACAATAATACCCAAGGTTTAAAATAATTCTGCTCCCATGGCACCCAAAACTCTTACCGGCTGCAATGTAAATGAAGAAAAAAAGGCGCATGCAGTTTATTGTAAACTAAGATTAGCATTGACGATCAAATGTTCATCTCATACCTTTTTTCAGTGTTCCTTTCTACATCTCTCTTATTTATTAGACCTAACATCTCTTCAAGATTCACTCACAGTGACTGTGTGCTCCAGTGCTGCCTGCTGCTTACATTTTTCCCCAAAGTAGCAGAAAAAAATTGGCCATGGTTTTGTATAGTAGCGATGAAAACACAGGAGTCTTTCATCAGATTTTAATCAGCTGCATCTTGGAAAGGCAATGGGCAGCAACAAAGGCACAGCAACACAGTTCTCTGTCTGCAGGATCAGTAAACAGAACTACAATAGTTTGTATTCTGTTCATGTTTGGAAGGTTCTATTGGCATAAAGTGTCACTGATATTTAATTTTTCTTCTTCGAGATGTGTTGCTCATGTCCATTCCACTATAGGTGAGTGCATGCCTCCGTGCATGGTTCCCAGAACTTTTTTCCCCTTAGCAGACCCCGTAGGGCCGGCTCTGGTGCTCCCTGGAGTCCCACATGCATGCCGCAGTATATGAGGCACTGCCGGCCCTATGCCCCCTCAGTTCCTTCTTTCCATGCGTGACGGTTGCTGGAACTAGCCTTGCTCTCTGCAAGTGCCATTGTTTGAACTCTTTGTTATTCGAAGTACTTTAGTTAGTTTTAAGTAGTTGTTAAGTAGTGTTAAGTGTAGTTAGATAAGAAGTCACTGAGGGACTTAGAGCGGCCGGGCCATGTCCCAGTTCCCTGGATTTAAGCCGTGTGCCTCCTGCAGGAAGGCTTTCCCAGTCAGAGACCCCCACAATCGGTGCCTTAAGTGCCTAGGGGAAGAGCACAGGAAAGATAAATGTAAGATCTGCAGGGCTTTTAAACCGCGGACTCAGAATGACCGAGATATGTGGTTATAAGCCCTGCTTAGGGAGGCAGCGCTCCACCCGGCGTACGAGACCTCCTGCTCCACCTCTGCACCGAGCATCATCTCGGTGTAGAGTGCACCGCCAGCGCCGGGCTCGACTCGGTACTGAGCAACATCCCCGGTGCCGAAGAAGAAGAGACAGCGCGCGGAGCGCGGACACTCCCCTGTGCCGTCGGTATGGGCAGGGTTGAGTGCAGAGATGCACCAGCCACGGCCCGTTGAGTCTTCTCCGGTGCCTGCATCTCCGAGCAGGGAGCCTGCCCTGACTCCTGGAAGTGGAAGAGTGCCCCTGCCAACGCCATCGACACTGGAGGCTTTTCAGGCGGCAAGAGCCCTGTTTGCCTTGCCTATGCCACCTCTGCCCCCCTCTGCCGAGGGAGAAGGGGCCGGTGTCCTGGGGCAAGCCCGCAATGGGTCCCCCCGAAGGGCACTGGAGATCCCTGGTACGGGGAGGAAGATCTCCTGCCAGACGGCCACTGGGGGTAGAATAAGGACGCTTCTCCAGCAGTCACTCCAGGTTGGTGTCATCGAGCTGACCTGCTTCGATTCTGGATATGGAGTCTCCCTCTCGGCGCAGACGTCGGTTCCCAGCACCAGAAGCAGCGCAAGCCAAGAGGCAGCACCGGTCGAGGTCAGCCAGGCGACACTCAGAAACCTCCTACTCCAGATCCCCGGCAACGAGGAGTTCGCCTGCACCAAGGCAGCGCAGAAGCCAGTCACTGTTGAAGGACTCGGCACTGAGGGGTTCGCCTGCACCAAGGCGGTGCGGAACCCGGTTGCCATACGAAGATCCCGCACTGTTTGGAACCCAGTCGCCGGAGTCAGGCTCGGCACCTCAGAGTTCGAAGCGGCGCCGGTCTCGATCACTAAGAGGCAAGCGGCGCTGCAAGTCCTCTGTACCGAGATGGCGCTCCAGTACCGAGAGCTCTTCAGAGCTCGCCTCCATCCATTGGCACCGCTCATGGTGACGGAGGCGGTCCTCGTCATCCTCCACATCGGAGGCTTCAAGAGGACGGTCCCCGGCACGGCACAGCACCCGGGACCGAGGACGGCCACGGCACTGCCAGTCTAGTGGCTCAGGGTCCCATGGCGGGACAGTTGTCGGGACAGCCGGTGTCCCCACAAGGTGTCACAGCAGGTGGCACAGTCAGACCCGGTTTGGCCCCAGGGACAATGGCCACAGCAATGGCCTTATCAGGCCCCATGGGGCATCCAGATAGGACCGGGACCCCAATCCACCCTGTCAGTGGGGGTGCAGTCCATGCCCCCGGCACAGGAGAAGGCCCATAGACACCACTCCTCAGACGAGAAGTCGGACCCCATGGAAGGGCCCTCTAAGGGTGCATCCCTTTGGCAGGCAGGGAAGCACCTGCAGGACGCGCCTTGGCAGTCATCTTCCTCCTCCCTGGACGAGGCAGTCTCCCGGGACCACGTGGCGCCACTGGAGGATTTCAGGGTGCACCAGGAGCTGCTCAAGAGGATGGCCTTTGGAGCTGGAGGTCAAGGAGTTACTGGAGGCCAATGATACCCTCTTCAATGTGCTGGCGGCGGCTGCCCCAGCGGGAGTGGCTTTACCAGTCCATGACAGGGTCCTCAAAATTGTTAAGGCCCTGTGGCAAACCCCTTCCTCGGTCGCCCTTACATCACAGGTGGCTGAGAAAAAGTATTTTGTCCCAGCTGAAGGGTTCGAGTATCTGTTCACTCACCCGGCCCCGGGAACCCTGGTGGTAGATGCACCCAACCAGCGGGACAGGCAAGGTCAGCCTGGTTCCACTCCCAAGAACAAAGACAACAAAAAGTTGGATTTGTTTGGGAGAAAAATGTATTCCACAGCAGCCCTGCAGTTCAGGATTGCCAACCATCAGGCCCTCCCGGGAAGATATAATTTTAATTTTGTGGGACTCCCTCAGGCGGTTTGCTGAGGCCGTGCCCCAGGACCAGGCTGCAGACTTCACCACCATCCTGGATGAAGGAATCACGGTGGCTAGGGCAGTGCTCCAAACGTCCAGTGACGCTGCTGACTCGGCGGCTAGGGCCATAGCCGTCGCCATTTCCATGAGGAGATGCTTGTGGCCCAGGCCTGTCCCAGGAGGTGCAGCAATCAATCCAGGACCTCCTCTTCGATGGGTTGGCCCTCTTTTCCGATCAGACTGATGCAAAGCTGCATGGTCTGAAGGACTCTAGGGCCACGCTTCACTCTCTGGGCCTGTACACACCCCAGGCTTCCAGGCAGCAGTCATGGCCCCAGGCGCAGCAGCAACCAAGGCCTCCACCTAGGCCCTTTCAACCCTACAGAAATAGGGGGTTTTAGAAGATGGAATCTGCGCCCCAGCTTGTCCTCAGCCCCCCAGCAGGGGCTCCCCATGGGGTCAGGCAATCGTAGGAGGAAGTTTTGATGGTGCACCCAAGGGTGGCACCCCTACTGCTCTCCTGGATCCACCCCACCCCTTCCTGAACAGGTTAAGGTCCTTCTATCCCAAATGGGCAAAGATTACATTGGATCGTTGGGTCCTCGGGATAGTCCCCGGGGGTTACGCCATACAGTTTACCTCTACCCCTCCCCCAACAACCCCCCCATCCGTCCCTCTTCAGGGACCCTTCTCACGAACAACTCCTCTTGCAGGAGGTTGACACCCTCCTCAACATAGGAGCGGTGGTTATGGTTCCTCAAGGCAAAAGGCGGAAGGGGTTCTATTCGAGGTACTTCCTCATCCCCAAGGCGAAGGGGGGTCTGAGACCCATATTAGACCTGCGTCATCTAAACAAATACATCAAACGACTCAGGTTTTGCATGGTTTCCCTAGCCTCCATAATCCCTTCCATGGATCCAGGAGACTGGTATGCTGCCCTCGATCTCAAGGACGCATACTTTCATGTGTCCATCCTCCCCAGCCACAGGTGCTTCCTCCGCTTCACAGTGGCTGGCTCCCAATACCAATTTACAGCCCTGCCCTTTGGCCTATCTTCGGCTCCAAGGGTGTTCACCAAATGCATGGCAGTAGTGGTGGCCCACTTGAAGTGAAAGGGTGTGCAAATCTTCCCTTTCCTGAATAATTGGCTGATCAGGGGCAGGTCCAGGTCCCAGTGCAGGAGAGTGTGACCCTGATTTTCTCCACATGCAGCAGGCTGGGACTGCTCATAAATGAGCAGAAGTCCACACTAACCCCAGTGCAATGCATAGAATTCACTGGGACCACCCTGGACGCTTCCCAGGCCAGAGTCTTCCTGCCTCAGCCATGTTTCGAGGCGATGGTTTCTATCATCTCCCAATTGCACTGATGCCCCACAACAACAGCCAGGCACTGCCTACAGCTGTTAGGCCACATGGCGGTCTGCACATACGTAGTGAGATTAGCTCGCCTGATGCCGCTTCAGGCATGGTTGGCCTTGATATATGTGCCAAGAAGACACCCACTGAATTGGGTGGTCAGAGTTCCCCCACCCGTCCTAGCCTCCCTAGACTGGTGGAGGACTCCCAGGGCAGTTTGGATGGGCGTTCCATTCAGTGAACTGGTCCCACTGGTTACCCTAATCTCCGACGCCTCAGATGTGGGATGAGGAGCCCACATCAGCGCCAACCTGAGCATTCAGGAGCTCTGGTCGGGGGACGACAGGTGCCTACACATCAACGTGAAGGAGCTGAGGGCTATTCGCTTAGCGTGCAGGGTGTTCCTCCGATTCCTGACAGGCAGAGTGTTGCAGGTGCTGACGGATAACACCGCAGCTAAGTTTTATATAAACAGGCAGGGAGGGGAGCGCTCCTCGGCTCTTTATGAGGAAGCTACCCGTCTGTGAGACTGCCATAAGGCACGACTTTCACTTGACTGCCTCTCACCTCCCGGGAGTGAGGAACGATGAGGCGGATCGCCTCAGCAGGTCATTTCTACCCTGCCACGATAGGTCGCTGCACCCGGAGGTAGTGACTACGATCTTCCAAAAGGGGATGCTCCCCAAATGGACCTATTCGCGTTGGCCTGGAACACAAAGTGCCCGAGGTTCAGCATGCTGCTGGACCTCTCAATCGCCCCGTCCATGGAGCTCCCGAGGTGGCATGACCTTCTCTCCCAGGACCATGGTCGCCTGTTGCACCCGGACTCAGACTCCCTGCACCTCGTGGCCTGGAGTCTCTGTGGCTAATGGAGAGAGAGAGAGCCTGCTCAGTGCAAGTCCAACAAGTCCTGCTGGGCAGCAGGAAACCTTCTATACTGGTCGTATATCGGGCTAAGTGGAAACAGTTTAGCTCTTGGGAGGAGTCCCGGGGCATTCCGCCCAGCCTCTCGCCTCTGCAGGTGATCCTGGAGTACCTGCTCCAGCTAAAGCTCCAGGGTCTGGCGCTAGCCTCATTGAAGGTTAACTTGGCGGCCATTTCGGCCTTTCATCAGCCACTAGAGGGGAGATCCCTGTTCTCCCATCCCATGTCGGTCAGGTTCTGCAAGGGGGTCGAGAGGCTGTATCCGCAGGTCCGCGACCAGGTGGCTCCCTGGGATCTCAACCTGGTCCTCTCGAGACTCACGGGGCCCCCCTTTGAACCCATAGCTTCATGCCCTCTGCTCATGCTTTCATGGAAGGTAGCCTTCCTGGTGGCCATTACCTCAGCTAGGAGGGTCTCCGAAATTAGGGCCTTGACCTCGGAGCCCCCTTATACAATATTCTATAAGGATAATGTACAGTTGAGGCCACACCCATTCTTCCTGCCTAAGGTGGTTTCCCAATTTCATTGTAACCAAGATATTTTTCTACCCGTGTTTTTTCCCAAACTGCGCAGTTCGGAGGAGGAGAGGGGATGGCATTCGCTGGACGTGAGACGAGCCCTGGCCTTCTGCATCGAGTGTACAAAGCCGTTCCGGAAATCGACACAGCCCTTCGTTGCAGTGGCGGACTGGATGAAAGGATCACCTGTCTCCACCCAGTGCATCTCCTCGTAGATTACATCATGCATCATATTCTGCAACGAGCAGGCGAGGGTGCCGCTTCCGGGAACCATCATAGCGCACTCAACCAGAGCTCAAGCCTCGTCTACAGCCTTCCTGGAGAGAGTGCCCCTGCAGGACATCTGCAAAACCGCCACCTGGTCGTCGGTGCACACCTTCACGTCCCACTACGCCATCGTCCAGCAGGCGAGAGAGGATGCAGGATTCGGCAGAGCCATGCTGAGGGCAGCTCACCGGTAACTCCTACCCACCTCCAAGGTATTGTTTGTTAGTCACCGATAGCAGAATGGATATGAGCAATTACTCGAAGAAGAAAACAAGGTTACTTACCGGTAACTGATGTTCTTCGAGATGTGTTGCTCATGTCTATTCCACAACCCACCTGCTGTCCCCGCTGCCAGAGTTGGCAGAAAGAAGGGACTGAGGGGGTGCAGGCACGCCTCATATACCACGGCATGCACGCGAGACTCTAAGGGGCACCAGAGCTGGCCCTACAGGGTCTGCTAAGGGGAAAAAAGTTCTGGGAACCGTGCATGGTGGCGTGCACTCACCTATAGTGGAATGGACATGAGCAACACATCTCGAAGAACATCAGTTACTGGTTAAGTAACGTTGGTTTTTTTTTGGTCTAAATTAAGGTTTATGCAGGCCCAAATTTTCAAATTTAGGCCCAAATATTTAAAGATGATTCCTATGGGCATTAGGCACCTAAATACCCTGGAGATCTGGGCCTTTGTGCCTGAAGTTAAGTATGGATTTAGATAGCTAGGCATCTAAATAGAAGGGGCCTGATTTCCACAGGTGCTGAGCATCCACAGCTCCCATGGAAGTGAACAGGAGATGCGGCTAATTAGCATCTACGAAAACCAGGTCACTTATTTAATCACCTAGTTTTAGGCACCTACATTTGAAGTTTTTGGCCATTCTGTAGTAGCTAATTTCACCTCCTCTGAAAGCTTACTATTGTCTGTTGGAGAGTGAATTTTTCAAACACCGAGTATTAATATTTTGTAATAGCATAATATGTTCTCTGCACTATCCCCTCACCACTTCTGCATCCAGAAAAATAGCACTATTATCTGGCCCTGAGAGATTAATTAATAATAGAAAACTGACTGAAGTTATGGATAGTATCTCTATACTACCTTTAAAAAATCCTAATATTTTCAATGTACACAGGCCACTTACTATCCTGCACGTCCATAATATAGATTAATACAATACCACATGGATTTGTATCGTATGCTTTAGTAATTCATAATAAGATGTTATAAACTAGCAAACCAAATACACACAGATTACTCTCTCAGAAAGACAGAAATTAAATATAAAAGAGAAGCCCTGTCTAATTCAGCCTTGTGCCGATACATTGCTCCTTACCATGACTATAATGTATCACCCATTTTGCAGCAGAAATTCCACTCATATCAATATCAGATACAAACAACATAATCTGATCTCATATATGTTCTGTTGTTTTGTCCAATTTTCAATGACCTAAGCAATGGGGCATCAACCTCATTTCTTGGAAGGCTATTCTACGGTCTGATTAATGTATTTTACACATATACGTAAACACTCTACTGCACTGATACATTAAATAAATAAGGATTTTACTGAAACATATAAATACACATTTAATCCTGTTTATTCAGCACATTAACTGTCTTCAAAATGCTTCAGCATAATTATCTGTTTCCCTTTCCTTTGCATATCTTGAAGGTTTAAATATCACTTTTAACTGCTCAAATGTTCAGCTAAATTCTGAATTGGATATTCACTGTCACATGCAATCGGTAAGGTATACTTTAAAATGGGTCTGTCTCTAGCACTTTTATTTTTTACACAAGCCTGGGCAAATGTATTCTCCCACTAGTTCCAGTGTGGCTGGGTTTCAAAGCCATCAGAAATAACTAAGGGTGGAGAGGGAACGTGTAGTGCCTATACTTACACTATGTCTTGAACAGCACCGGGCTTACCAGACATCAGTTACAATTGGCAGATGAAAAGTCAGGTAATGTGTAACTTAGGTTAGTACGCAAAAGTAAGATGTTGCACTATTAAGTGCTGCACACTGTTCTCCCATGATCTCTGACATCTGTGATGCCTCTATCTCCAGCTCCTTTATACATAATGCTCACGAGTACAGTATATGTATGTTATAACTGCCTTCCATGTTTTCTTTCTTAATGTCAAAGGCCCCCATTTTGCATTGTGATCAGTGTGGGCAGGCTATTGCATCTACACAGAGTCCTTGACCTCACTGACTTGCCCCAAGAGGGTTACACTGCAGGATTGAGACATAAATACATAACATCATGTGTCATTCATATAGCACCTTCACTTCAGAGGGATCCCAGAGCACTCTACAATACATACACTTCTAGGGTGAAGGATGGCAATCAATAGATGATGCCTTATGTGAAAATTGGACCAGTTTATTCTTGACTTCCCTGAAAAATATGACACACTTTATAACCTTCCATGATCTATTTCTTAATAAATAGCAATATTTTTTAGAAAAGCTTATGTAGACACCATTCAACTTGAAAAGTACCTAGTGTCAGGAAAATGACACTCTGTCCTTAACTCACACCATTGTGCATGGATAAAATAGTGTATATTGGATTGAGTTAAGAATGGTATGGTTGCTTGAAAACTGAAATGCTTTACTTTCATCTATTTGGGTCATAACATTAAGATTAATAGATTCCAAAGCCAGAAGGGACCACTGTGATCTAGTCTGATCTCTTGTATAACACAGGCCATAGAACTTCCTGACAATAATTCCTAGAGCAAGTATTTCAGAAAAAATCCAATCTTAATTTTAAAATTGTGAATCCACCACAACCTTCAGGAAATTGTTCCAGCAGTTAATTACACTCATTGATAAAAATGTACACCTTATCTCTAGTCTGAATTTGTCTAGCTTCAACTTTCAGCCATCGAATCATGTTATACATTTCTCTGCTAGACTGAAGAGCCTATTATTAAATATTTGTTCCCCATGTAGGTGCTTTTAGAATGTAATCGAGTCACCCTTTAACCTTTTCTCTATTAAGCTAAATAGGTTGAGCTTCTTGAGTCTGTCACTATAAGGCAGAATTTCTAATCCTTTAATCATTCTCATGGATTGTCTCTGAACCCTCCCAATTTTCAACATCCTTCTTGAATTGTGGGCACCAGAACTAGACATAGTATTCCAGCATTGGTCATACCACAGCCAAAGACAGAGATAAAATAACCTCTCTACTCCTATGCAAGATTCCCATTTATGCATCCAAAAATTGCATTAGCTGTTTTAGTCACAGCATCGCACTGGGAGCTCATGGTCAACTGATTATACACATAACACTCAAATAGCTTTCAGAGTAACTGCTCCCTGGTGTAGAGTCCCCCATCCCATAAGTATGTTCTACGTTCTTTGTTCCTAAATGTATACACTTACATTTAGCTATATCAATACACATAGTTTGCTTGTGCCTAGTTTACCAAGCAATCCACTTTGGTCTGTTTCACTGACTTGTCCTCTTCATTATTTACCACTCCACCAATTTTTGTATTATTTGCAAACTTTAATCAGTGATTATTTTATGTTTTCTCCCAGGTCATTGATAAAAATGTTAAATAGCACAGGGCCAAGACAAGATCCTTGTGAGATCCCACTAGAAACACATCCATTTTAGTCATTTAATGTGTGCCATATTGCTATAGTTTTATTTTTTAATCAAAATGTCATGCAATACCAATTCAAACACTTTATGGAAATCTAAGTATATTTTATATCAACACTACCACCTTTATCAACCAAACTTGTAATCTCATCAAAAAAGATATCAAATTAGTTGGACGGGATCTATTTTCCACAATCCATGCTGATTGGCATTAATTATATTAATCTCCTTTGATTCTTTATTAATCTAATCCAGTAGCAGTGTATCTTGCCTGGGATCAGTGTCAGACTGACAGGCTTATAATTACCCAATCATCCTATCTACCCTTTTAAAATATTGGCACAACATTAGCTTTCTTCCAGTCTTCCAAGACTTACTGAAAATCAATATTAATGGTCCAGCAAGTTCCTCAGCAAGCTCTTTTTAAACTCTTGGATGTGAGTTATCTGGACCTGCTGATTTTAATATGTCTAACTTTAGTAGCTGCTGTTTAACATCCTCCTGAGACATTAGTGGAATGAAAAGAACGTCATCATCATCACATGATGAAGCTACATCTTCTGGTTTTTCCACAAATACAAAACAGAAATATTTCTTGAACACTTCTCCCTTTTCTAGATTATTATTGATAATTCTACCATTTCCATCTAGTAATAGGACCAATACCATTATCAGGATTCATTTTGTTCTTAATATACTTTTTAAAAATCCCTTCTTTCCTTAATTCTGCTGGCCATAGATTTCTCACTGTGTCCCTATGCTTCCCTTATCAATGTTCTTCAATTCCTAGCATCTGATTTATGCTCATTACTATCAGCCTCTTCCATTTGTTTTCAATATTATATATACATATTATAGCTGTCTACACTTCCCGCCTAAACCAGGGCATTTTTAAACCAAGACAGCATCTTTCCTTAATTGTGGCTTTTTGCGTTATATTAAAACACAGCACTGTGCATTTTTATGATAATAATAGCTGTGTGTGATTCATAGAAATCCTTTCTGCCTGCTTCAATACATTCAACAGAAAGTGGGAGCAGTTCACATTTCTGCCTTTAAGCCTTGGATGAACACATGCCAACAAGTGGTTAACTTTCCATTCAATTTTCAGGGAAAAATGTACTGACACTTGATGACAGCATGGACACAAAGTTCTTGGGTTTGTTTGTTTTTTAAGTGAACATGCAGCATTTTTAATCTTGTATCTGTCAGGAAACAGGTTATCATTTTGATTCACTGCGATTTATGAATCGTGATTGGAGGTACTACGTATGGTATGCAACTTTGAAGCAGGACATATTTAGTAGAGAGAGAAGCACTGTATGTGTATTATGCTGTTTCTCTCATTCTCCCATGGTTTTATGTATCCATACTTAAATTCTTGGAAATCTCAATCTTCTAAAACAATGATACTCAGACCTCAGTGGTTCAGGAACCAAATTAGCAATCAACATTACCCAAAAGAATTCATTGTTTCATGTACTCTCTCTATAGGTTTATAAACACCAGTCAGGATCCATATCATACAGTAAAGGAAACAATGAATTCACACTACTGTGGCTCTTTTGGATATTTTGTATATATATATATTTTTTTTACTCACAGCAAAATGACTGACCCAGTATTGCTATTTTATCAACTACAATCCTGACTGATGAATAACTTAGATTGGTTAATAATTAAATCACACAGTGTTTTAATATCATGTGCTGCAAAGAGCCACAGAAGACACATTAAAGAGCCACTTGTGACTTGGGAGCCTCAATCTGAGTATCATGTTCTAAAATAAAGGTTTAGCCTGAGCTTTTCAGACATGTAAACCAAAGTAAACTTATTGGTTTAATTCAGGACAATAATTTGGTATTTTGTTAGTACCTCAAATTGTGTGAAACGTTTTCTACCTGATATCCAAAGAAGACCATCCACCACAGATCCTGCATGGCATGAAAGGGATCTGTCAAAGGACTGAACAAAGGCCCACTTGTTCTTCTTGGGACAGTACCGCTCGACTGTAGGCAAAACTTGACGCAGTTCATTTCTTCCTCCTACTGCATAGAGGTTCTCATCCACAGCTCCCAGTACAAAATGTTCCCGGCAGTTCTTCATTGGAGCTATCTCAGCCCAAGAGTTACTACGGGGGTCATACCGACAGGCAGTCCTTACCGCACAAGTGCGGCCCGTGGCATGCTCAACCTCTCCACCAGCTACAAACAGAAAGTCTCCCAAGACAGCTACACAGTGATGACTTCTCCCGACAGGCATGGGAGCCAGTTCACTCCAGTTTGCAATCCCTGCTATGTGAACATTCTCTTGATCTACTGGATTGAAGTATCGGAGTTCTTTTACTTTACAGATCTCACGTTTTTTCCCACCAATAATGTAAAGAGTGTCCGACTGGAAGCGAGGTTTTGTTCGTCTGGTCTGCCAAACCGGCTGTGCATAGATGCTCTGGTGGTATGTCAAGGCCTCATTAATAAGTGCTGTTGCAGTTTCACTAGCTTGGACAAGAGGATGAGACAGAGCTACAGTATGTAGTGTATCCACGTCCATAAGGCCAAAGCGGACATACTGGAGAAGTTCATCCATGTACTGATAGCGGCAGTTGTGTTCCAACCACCTCACAGCTAGCTAAAAAGAAGGGAAAAACACAAACACAAAAAGCAATTATCTATATTAATGTCATGATTGAGTCTTTCTAATACCATGTTTGCATTCCAAGAGGAATTATACATTTGAATTATTATACATATAGAGCAATATATGAGATACTTACGAGTCCATAGATAGCAATATAGGAGATGCATTTGCTATTTACATAAAAACAAAATAATGATTATCTACAGTATTAATATATGATCATCATACTGCTATGTAATAAATAACCTGTTCCTCCTCCTCCAGAAGATCAGGGGGTTGCTGCACAAAATTAACAGGATATGCCAACAGTTAGCAATGCTTTAGGAGTTCATAATGTCCAAGTAATCTGTCAACATAGGAATCAAGCTCCTGGAGCAATATAATAAACATAGAAACTAGGTGATTGTTGAAGACCACAGGATACACTTGAGGAGGAAAAAAATAATCAGGAAGATTATGGTAGAGTGATTTAAAAAGAAAAGGCTTTCCCTCCCCCCATTCCTATTTATAACAAAATACTGAAGGAAATAAAATAAGGTAAGGATACCAGGCACCAATTGTCTTCCTTCTGGATTTTTTTAAACCATAATATTAATGTGTATACACCCAACACACAAGTGCTGGAACCAGGGGTGCTACCGCATCCCCTGGCTTGAAGTAGTTTTCATCATATACAGGTTTTACCATTTGGTTCGATAGCTCTCAGCATCTCCTATTACAAATTGTTCCGGCACCCTGCCACACTCAATGCACAGAGTATTCAGATTATTTGGGATACAGTCGAAGCATAACAACAGTGCCCTTTATCCTCATGTGTTTTCTTACCGGTTCAAATAAAAAAAGTTTTCTTGAAAAAAAGAGGTAGAAATATTTGTCTGGGATAACAAATTGGAGAGAAAGTTAAGAGAATAAGCAAAGTTACAAAACTAAAACATCCAAATTCCAAATGAATTGAAATGCTTTAACCCCTCCACTGCTGAATTCTCCAGCAGCTGTGGAATGCAGCAAAAAGGACTGCAGCATGTCAGTGATGTACATGCTCAGTGTGGTTCCATTGTGCATATAACATATCTTGTTGAATAGTCAAGGGGCTAAATGAAAATAAATTTAAAACTGCTCATGATCTGAAATTGCCCACTGAACAATGTGTAGATATCTATATTAAAGCAGTGGGCTTCATCTGCAACTCTGTATGTGTTATGTGGGTCACATCCACACAATATATATGCTCTCTGTATGGCCCTGAGGAGATCACATGGGCCGCAGCTGTGTGTTGACTGGGCCACAAGTTGAGAATCATTGCAGTAAAGTATTGCCCTCCTCCTTTGTTTATTCACTGTAATTTGAGTTTAATAGATTGGCATTTCCCCATTTTACAGTTGTTGCCACCACTGACACCTAACCGGTATAAGGAACCTAGCTCTCAGCTCTGCTTTAGGTAATAATGTAGAAAGAGAGAGATCTCTGGCACCTGGTCTGGGTAGGTTAAAAAGCCCTTTTAGTTCACATTTAAAATGTATTGCTTTGTAAATTTGTAATCTAATTTCTGTTAATTATTTAGAATCTCATCCCCCTTCTGCCGTTAGATTTTTTCCATGGCTTACTATATGCATGAGTGCATTTGTACGTGCATACCCACACACACACAAATGGCTGTGACACTACAGCTGGATAGGTGAAGAGTTATTGAGCTACCACACAAGGAACTGAAATCTCCATTACAATGCTTTCAGCCAGCTGCGTGAACCATGGCAAAAACAACTTCATTTATAAGAGGCTTCTGTGGTGCAGTATAAAGGTTTTGTTGGAATTGTGTGCTGTCTATCTAAAATGTAGATATTTCTCTAAAAATGTGTGAAATATTATTACTATGTGCACTACATAGACAGCATATGTGGTGGGATTTGATGTCATCTTTGCCTATGTTCAGCACCCCTTACCCCAGCTTGTGCTGAGCACAGCTCGGCCAATCCAGTGAATCTAGACCTACATATGCAGCTAACATACAGTCATCTTATGATCCCCCACTGGGCTTTTTCTAGGTAGATAGGTAAGTATGCAGCAAGAAAGCTAAAAGCCACAGACTTGTTTTTTTGCATTCCCTTGTCTTGCTATTGGTAACAATGATGGTTGTGTTCATTTAAGTGTCTTGAAAAATGATATTTGCATAAGCTTATTTTAATAAAAGACACAAAATTCACTAAATACGCTATTCACTGTATGAATTTACAGCACATGCAGTACCATCCCTGTAATAGTGGAAGTTGCTGTGGAACGGAAAGCCTGGTTTTACAAGGCTATCACAGAGCTGGCTTTATGATGTGCCCCTGTTGTCACAAAGGTAGGCCCCGTGGCTCAATGTCTCCAAGATATAGGCTCTGAGCTCCAGCATTCCAGTTTCCCTCGGCAAATCCAACTGAGACAGATTCCTGGTCACAGATTGTCACCCTCTTCAGGGACCAATGTACCGCAGCAAGTATTTGCAATGATATCAGGCAGCCTTCCCAATGCAGAGTAAGCTTTATTATTCAGCTGGAATACAGCACCAGGAAGTCCTTAGTTAGTATAAAGACGAAAAAGTTCAGACGTAGTCCATCCTGGCCAATGCCAGCACCCCAGCCAGTCAAACTGCTGTGGAATCTATCTTGGCTGTCCCTCTCTCTCTCTGTCAGCTCCCGGTGAAAGCTATGTGTGTCTCTGTGAGCTCAGCTCTTAACAAAAGACACCTGACACCTTTATTCTCCGGCTTCTGCTCTTTGTTCTGGTTCCCTGTTGAGAGTGAGAGAAAATCTCCTTTTGACTGTTGGGCCCATCCGGTTTCCACTGATTCATCAAATCCTTCCATGGATAGGGGCTGGTTCTAGTCAGTCCTGAATGACCCTCTCATATCCATTGCGGACAGCTACTTGACATGAATACCTTATGTTTCCTGCTCTGCCCCAAGAACATTTATCCCTGCTGCACCCACCGGATAGCAATAGCAAGTAGGGCTGTCAATTACTCACAGTTAACTCCAGCAATTAACTCAAAACAAGTTAACTCGATTAAAAAATTAATAACAATTAAGCGCCATTTTAATTGCACTGTTAAACAATAATAGAATACCAATTTAAATGTATTATAAATATTTTTGGATGTTCTTCTATATTTTAAAATATATTGATTTCAATTACAACACAGAGTACAAAATATAAGCACCCACTTTATATTATTACTTTTTATTACAAATATTTGCACTGTAAAAAAGAAACAAAAGAAATAGTATTCACCTCATACAAGTACTGTAAAGCTTTATCATGAAAGTGCAACTTACAAATGTAGATATTTTAGTTTTTGTTACATAGCTGCACTCAAAAACAAAACAATGGAAAAGTTTAGAGCCTACAAGTCCACTCAGTCCTACTTCTTGTTCAGCCAATCACTAAGACAAACAAGTTTGTTTACATTTACAGGAGATACTGCTGCCTGCTTCTTATTTACATGCCACCTGAAACAGGCGTTCACATGGCACTGTTGTAACCAGTGCTGCAAGGTATTTACGTGCCAAATATGCTAAACATTTGTATGCCCCTTCGTGCTTCGGCCACCATTCCAGAGGATATACTTCCATGCTAAGTGGCACTTCCATGATCAAGACATTGCACTACAGTACTTGGATAAGGTGGACAGAAAAATACTATTTCTTTTGTTTCTTTTTTACAGTGCAAATATTTCTTATATAAATAATGTAAAGTGAGCACTGTACACTTTGTATTCTGTGTTGTGACTGAAATCAATATATTTGAAAATGTAGAAAACATCCAAAAAAATTTAAATAATTGGTATTCTATTATTGGTTAACAGTGCAATTAAAATTGCAATTAAAACTGCAATTCATCACGATTATTCTTTAAAATCATTTGACAGGCCTAATACCAAGTCATGTAAGTCACTGCCATGCATATCAATAGTGTAGTACACTGCAGGACGTGTGGAGGAAGCAGGAGGAGAATTTGGTCATCGGGGAAGGGAATTGATGCACCTATCACTGGGAAAGTTTTCTAGTGGTAGAGATTGGATTAGGGTGCATCATTGGGGAGATAGGGAGAATCAGGTTCCCAAACTGATGTTTCTCATGTAATAATAATAATAATCTTTAGTGGACTTCAACATGGTTATTCTAGGCTTATCTTTGTGTAAATGAGAGCAGAATTTGCCTCATCCTCAACATTAGTGCAAACTCATACACTTTATAGGAGCAAATTTATTTTTTTAAAATCTATTTATTCAGGACCAAATTCTAAAGTCTCTACTCAGCTTTTCTTCAGTTCAGATTAAAGATCCTACTGAATTCACCACAAGCGTTGCCTGAGTAAGAACTTCAGGTTTTAGCCCCTATATATACATATACTATATATACACTAATTATAACTAATTTACTTTTTTAGCTTCTGACACAGTGGAGATTCCTTACTGTAGACAATACCAAAAGTAAAAGTGAACTAAGAGCCAGTTTAGAGTGCTGCATGAGCATTATATTATATGTGATTAAAACAGGACAGGGAAAAACACCCAGCTTGCCACAAGGACACACTAATAGCCTTTGAAATTCCAGTTGCAATGAAGAAAAAAAAAGTCTCCAAAATCTCAAAAGTATTGTATAGCTAAACCATGTTTTTACCACTAATACATTCTTGACAATACTAAGGACAGACTCCTACTTTTAGCAATATACAGACAATTCTTTACATAAGTAGTCAAAGGCTTCCCATATGTATCTTATTAATTTTAACATGTGTGTGAAAGAGAGAGCAAGCATGGGTTAAGCCAGAGTTTACTACCTCTATCAGCTTTAATATATTTTTCTATATCCATCTTTTCACCAAGTAAGTGACAAAGGGATTGGTGTGCCACTTTTGCAGTTTTGATCAGTGTACTTATAATGGATATTTCTTCTGAAATCCTTTAAACCAATCTGTGTACCACCTGATTGCAGCCTCTCCATGCTGTCAGCTGGTACACAAGCCACCCTTTACTTCAACGGGTTTTGCACTATATTCTCTAAGCAGAGAACCCCATCTCATTTGGCAAAATGTGAATCTGATGGGCTCACTATAGTGTGGTTAATTTATACCTTACTTTACGGGCAAGTTTAGGCTATGTCTTCACTGACGGCGGCAAATTCACCGCTGTCAAATTGACTTATCTGGATCCACTGAGCGGTCAGTGAAGACCCGCTCAATCGATCCAGAAATCAACGTATTAAGACCACCTTCTCAAGTGGCGTAGCGCTGCGTCGACGCAAATGCGGTTCCCGTCAGCACAGTGAAGTGAAAACGGTGCACAGAACAGAACCACAGAAGTTGACAGGAGTTACACAAGTTTTTTGCGTAGTTTGCATAACTCCGGTCGACTGCCGCCGAATCTCCGAGGTAAGTGTAGACAAGCCCTTAGTGTCAGTAAACTACATAGCTATATTGCACCTTGTCACACAGACAACATGAAGCTGATTCTCATCTCACACTGGTGAGAATCAAGAATAACTCAACTGAAGTCAATGGGTCAGATCCTCCACTGGAGTAAATCAGTGTTAGCTCAAGGGAGTTATGCCAGTTTACACCATCTGAGGATGCCAATGGAGTTACACTGACCAGAATGGAGCTGGCTGGGAAACAGTGAATATATTTAACAAAAATTGCAAAAGCAATAAACTTTTTTCACTGAAATGTTCCAGTTCTTCATTGAAAAAACAATTGAAAATTTCAAATGAAACAAACATTTTCTGCAAAAGTTTTCATTTTGACAAAAGGGTAATTTTTTGTCAAAAAGGAAATTTTCTGTCAGTTTTAGATCAGAGTCAGGCCTCAGAGACTGAAAGCAAAACAGGACACATTAAAAACAAAATGCAACTGATTTCTTCAGTTCTGTCTATAACATGTAATGTGGAAAGAAAAAAGAAGATGGGATTTTTTTCACACCAATTTTTCCTGAATAACCTTTCTACATCTCACTGTGGAATTGTAATCAAACAAGCCAAAAGAAAGTCATAATTACCGTAAGCACTTGGGGCAATGTTTTAAATCTACTGATATTGATGAGACAAAACTAGTCATGAAGACAATGCACTCTTTATAGAAATAGAACTCACCAACGTTCATCATCTATTCACGATCTATGTCAAATAATGGGGTTTTGGGTTTATAACTTCAGTGTTTTATCTGGCTGTTTATTTTCCAACATAAAAGCATGCATTTCTGTGTGCGCCTACTCTAGTGCAAATGTGTGTGCTGGTTGTAAAATATTCCCCCAGAATAAAATTGGCAAATGTGGTCTGACCTTTGGCTGGAGTTCACATAATTCAGTAGTTCTCAACCTTTTCCATACTCCCCTCCCCCGTGAAACCACTTTCCCATCTAGCTGGACCCCCTCCTTTGTAGCAATATAGAAAGGGCATTCTGGTTGTGACCTTGACTCTTGCGGGGTTGCGAGACCAACCATGAGCACCGAAGAACTAATGGTTTATTAGGACTCTGATCCAAAGCCCACACTGAAGAAAATGAAAGGACTCTTATTGATTCCAAAGGACTTTGGATGAGACCATCACTGTATATTTTTTTTAAAATGGGGCCAACCCAAGAATTGCTTTTGGAAAAAAGTAACAAATTCCATCAGCTTCTGAAGGCCAGGCTTACACAGGAACATTTTAAAAACCAGACATGGGACAGAATTGTTTGCAGTGTTGTTGTAGCCTTGTTGGTCCCAGGATATTAGAGAGACATGGTGGGTGAGGTAATATCATAAAATCATGAAAGACTAGGGATGGGAGGGACCTCAGGAGGTCATTTAGTCCAACCCCCTGCTCAAAGCAGGACCAACCCCAACTAAATCATCCCAGCCA
The DNA here is from genome assembly GCF_026122565.2 of Emydura macquarii macquarii. Classification (NCBI taxonomy): domain Eukaryota; kingdom Metazoa; phylum Chordata; order Testudines; family Chelidae; genus Emydura; species Emydura macquarii. Next base: position 1,942,779 of record NW_027133156.1, read on the forward strand.
GGGCTTTATCAAGCTGCACTTTAAAAACATCTAAGGATGGAGATTCCACCACCTCCCTAGGTAACCCATTCCAGTGTTTCAACTCCCTCCTAGTGAAAATTTTTTTTCCTAATATCCAACCTAGATCTCCCTCACTGCAGCTTGAGACCATTTCTCTTAGTTCTGCCATCTACTACCACTGAAAACAGCCTAGTTCCATCCTCCCTGGAACTCCTTTTCAGGTAGTTAAAGGCTGCTATCAAATCCCCCCTCATTCTTCTCTTCTGCAGGCTAAACAAGCCTAGTTTCCCCAGCCTCTCAATAAAAATATCTTTTACTGGACCACCATCTGTTGGTGAGAGAGAGAGAGAGAGAGAGAAGTTTTCAAAATTACTCAGAGCTCTTCTTCAGTCATGAAGAATAGTCATGTGACTAAATGTCCAGACACTCCTTTGAAATTGTGCCATGCAGGTATTACCTCATATTTGTGAGCAATATCAAGAGTGAGTGACTCAGGTCCACAGACCACATGGCTATATATATAAAATCTTTTTACTTCTGTCTTTTTTTTTATTAGAAAAATGTGCATAAAAATAAGATTGTAATGAGCTGCATGTAGAACAATCAAAATTATTATGTATTTGCATCTCTTTTACGCCATGAATCAAACAACTACAAAATTATGCATAGGATTCTCTCAAATCTGAAATTGGTAAATATTAATAATCTTTGAATCTGCAATGAAATGCCTCCTGCCCCTCAACCCTGAAAAGAGACTTTCCGACTCAAAAAGTTGTGGGATGGTATTGAGATCACATTTATAGTGCACTAAGATGGGTGTGTGTGTGTGTGTGTGTGTGTGTGTGTGTGTGTGTGTAAAATATGCCCCTTTTCACAGAGATATTTTAAATTGCCTGTTTGTCCGTTTTATAAGTGTGTGTATATATAAGCAACCCCCTGGGTGATGCTGCATTAGCAAGCAGGCAAACTTCACTTTCATTTGCACATTCTTATTTTACAATCAGAATTAAAGCATTTACTCTGTTCAAAGTGAGGGATAAACAGTGGTTTTAAAGTTTCTGGGTTTTCTAAGAGAAAATGAAAGAAAAATGTTCTTTTGGATGCGCTGTGCCTTTGGCTCCATTTGAGGAGGGGCGGGGGGGAAGACAGAGAAAGCTACTGTGAAGGTCACACAGTGAAAGAACTTCCTCAGGGCACAGAATAAATTAAATCCCAAGGAAGAAATAAAATGTGATTTCCAGAGTGTGAGGCACAAACTCAAAATGACAATGATTGACAGCCAAACTATATCCGTGCAATATCGAAGACCGCACGTTCTCATTTACCTCAGTGTAGCCAGCAAGCGCCCATTAAACATCCGTCTGATGCCCAAATTAACCTTCTTGGCAAACTGAAAGAGGCACAAACTATCATAATCAACCTTTCATTATCACAGCAGCCTCTAGTTAAAGGGTCAGAATAATTGTGCCATCAGAGCCCTGATTGTTTTCAATCAACAGACGGCTGGAGTGACAGCTCAGTGATGGAGTAGTTTGATGAAACCGCGCCAGGCCTAATCAGAGCAGATGAAAGGAAGGCATGATTGGTGCAAATGAACAGTCGTGCCTCTCTTTTTCATTTACAATCTGAAATTACTCTTAAATTTACAGGGTTTTTTTTCTCTCTTATGAGTACCTCTGAAAGAATGTTTGGCTTATTATGAGTTCTGACAGTGAAGAGTTATAAAACACAGGTAGGGTTTTCAGCTGAGGCTTTAAGTGGGTATTCAGCATAATTTTAACAAATTCACTCTTGAAAAGCACAAAATGACTAAAGACTTCCAATGACCTAACCTTTCAGTGCTGTTTGATTAGCAGAACAGTTTATCACAGCTAACATTCTTCATGATGAAAGAAGATACAAAAAAGATGGGCAAAGATCTCCTGTAAATGTTTTCTCTTAACCAATACATCTCTTGCATTACTGCTCTCCCTTCTACAGAAAACTTTAAAGAATGTCACATTAATAACCTTTTTCCTCTTAGCATGAATAACAGAATCAAATAGAGTTTGCTTCGAGATGAAAGGGGAAATCAATTACTGTACTCAATATAACAGTACCCAGGCTTCTGCTAGGCTGCAGTTGATACAGGTATAAGTTCTATAGGGATTGAAAGTGAACCTATTTGTCTAGGTGACTATTACCACACTCATCAGTATGGGATCTGAGTGCCTTTCACATTTTTCAAGTTATTTTGGGCCTTCTTTGTCTAAAATTGGAAAGATTGTAATGCAACTGTGCAGCCCCAAAATCCACTCTGAACTCTCATAGATCTGCACTCCAGCCACAAGGTTTCCCATCATTCCAATGGCTATTGAAATGAAAGCATTACAAATCAAAGGGAATCTCTTTGTACAGCTGAATAGAGTAGGTATTTCAAGTCGAGAGTGGCACATACTTTCTTCCGTGTTCGTGGACAGCATCAGATCTTATTTCACCAATCAGGCACCACTTCCATATATCAACATTCAGGTCAGTGCAGCAAAATAAAAGGAAGCTGAGCAGCAAAGATTAATGTTTGTCTGAAGCAAAGGGTGGAGGGAGAAGGCTGATGCTAATGCAAAAGGCTTCTAAATAATTTTGTAATATTTCCTGTCCATTATATACATGCTGGCTAATTAAAGATTTAATTCTTTGAATGGGTTGGGTTATAAGCAGAAATAACACACACATTAACCAAGTTAATGAGGAAACCACCAGAAGCACCCACATAACAAAGGACTGTAACTGAACTGGTAGCAAAGGGGATTCTATTTCATTTTGTTCCTATTTCTTTTTAATGCAGTGAATTCAATAGCCAACAACAACGTATGTTTCTTTGGAAAACCTGGGGCTGCGGACAGTACACCTGTGCATCAAATGGATATTAAACCTTACGCTTCAAGACTTAACGCAATCTCTATCTGTTAGGGATCAGGATGAGGCCTATGTCAGGGCAGATGATCCCACATCTATAAGGTTTTTCCTCTGAACCATCTGGTACTGGCTACTGTTGGAGACAAGTACTGGAACAGAAGGACCATGGGTCCGATCCAATCAGGCAATTCCTACGATCCTAAGTTGGGTGCGGTTTTTTTTGTTTTGTTTTGGGTTTTTTTTGTAAATGAAACAACCTCACTACCCTCAGATTGTGCAATGGCTCCAAAAACACCATAATCACAGTCACTGAAGCTTCATGGAATCCAAGATGAAAGGGAATAGATTAGGCATGACCAGGGTTAAAAATAGGATATGGGGGGAGCATTGAGCCCCCTCTTTTGCTAAAACCAATTGGGAGCTCCCCAACCTCTCCCGGGTTTGGGTAAGCAGTGGTCCCTGACTGCTCCCCCTCCTTCTTAGCTAGCACAGGTGAAAGCTCCACCTTCCCTCTATTTCAATCTTTAACCACTGAACACGACCATTCCTTCCCAAGCCTATGATATTTTTCACAATTAACATATAGGTCAAGTGGACTCTAGGGAACGTTGTCGAGGAAGTCTGTAACTAAGCGTGCTACTGTTAAGCAGAAAGGGGCAGTAACCTGTCTCCTTACAGGAGGAACTATCCACTACCAGGCAACTATGGTCTGGATGGGACACAGAGGGGAATTGGAACTTCCAAAGGAACAACAAATGTTTCCTCCTGGCTCTTATCTCTCTTTGCTTTTCCTCATTGTCTGACATACAGAGATGCTGGGGTCTGTCTGTTTCTTCTTGAGGCAGTGACTTGTTCAAAGTCACTATTATATTGGCTGCCCTACCAGCACCAGGTGTGGGCCCCTGCTTCAGCAGCCACTGCCACCCTACACTTCTGGAGGCAGAGAGCACAGAAAGCCAGCAACACGTTCATTCCCAAAGTGGAATCTGAGAGAACAGCTGATGGACAAAACTCCTCAAATCCCTGTCAAGATGAGGACTCCTCTGAGGTTAATTGCACCTAGAGTATTCTAGCATTAACACCGGATCCCAGGGAAAGGGTTCACAGGGGCCAGCAACAGGCACCATCAAGGGCCAAGATATGCATGCCCTGGCCCAGAGGTTAGCATCTGGCATGGGCCAAGGATCCAGGGATCAGGAGTCAGTTCCCAGGCTGAGTCAGAATACCAGGAGGTCAGAACCAGGCTATGGAACCGAGAGCAGGCACCAGGAGGCAGTTACCAAGAGTCACGCTTATTCAGGATACCAGGCGGTCAGGATCAGAGGGCAAGAACAAGTAAACATCAGGCCCCTGGACCTATTCAAGAGCCTAGGAGCTCTCCCAATCAGAGGAATAGGCTTGTGCCCAAGTTGGACTTCATGAATCCTAGTTCCAACCACTGTCTGTGAGTTGCTGGGTGGACGATTGGAGTGTGATGACTCCCAGGACCCCAACCCTCCAGACCCACGTTCAAGACTCATGGAGCCTGATAAGCAGAGAGAGAGGAAGGCCATCCCCCCAAAATGTAAATTAGCTAGGCCCATTGTGCATACATGATCAAAAAGAGGGGTAGATGAGTCTGAGTCTCAAGAATGGTGTAGAGCAGAAGGAAGGAACCTCATTCGCATGATGTCTTCCTGCTCCTGGAAGCCCTGCTATTTGCTCCTGTGAAGTTTCTTGGGAGACTTGAGAAGCCCTTGCTCAGCTAAATACAGACTTTCATGTCTCAGGTACCATGAACGTGGCTGGTGTACTGTTGGTCTGGGCTCTATAGGTCTTAATGATGATAGCCACAGAATGCAGCTTCCTAAAAGCAGGCTTTATTCCCTGAATTAGCTGGTTTCTGAGGGTTGACATTTTGTTTTTAACTTTCATCACCGAATAATGTTCAGTCATCCAGCAATCTGACTGTCTGGTTTTACAGTCTGGTAGCATAAATGATAAATTATATTGTAACTTAGGTAGAGGTACATAATGCTGCTATATTAATAGCAATTGAACTAATCAGAGTTAATGGTGTTAAAGTGAATCACAATGGATTAAAATGACTTCTCACTTATAATAAAATATATTTCCCTAAAATGCTTAAGCCTTAGGGCACCATTCATTGCTCTTTTAATTGCTTGACTTCTTTGTGGGGCTAGTCAGATGTACTGTCCTGCACTGCTCTCACCCCGAAGAATGAAGAAAATACATACCCTAGCTGAGGTTTAGCAGACCACATGCTCCAGGCTGAATTTCAAATATGGGCACATGAGAAACAACTTCTGGGGCTACCTGCATAGGTTTATCACTGGTGGATCTCTGTGCCCTACAAACTTTATGGAATTTATCCTCACAACAGCCTACTGAACTAGGAAGCATTTGTAGTTCAATGCTGAGAATGAGGAATTGAGGCCCTGAACTGCACCACGGTTACACAAGATGTCTGTAGCAGAACTAACAATCGAACCTGGATCTACGGCATCTCAGGTCAGTGCCTTAACCGTAAGACATCTGTTCTTCCCTAAATGACACAACTATGCAGGCCCTTTCTCAGGCCCATTGTTTTACGCAACACTTGTTAAGACAGAAATGGTTTTTGTAAGTGATGGGGAACTTCTGTGAAACCATTAGGCGTTTTCTAAAACACCTTCAAGCTTTGCAGAATATTTTAGAACTTTATAAAATGGCATCATATTTTTTCTTATGCTAGACACCCGTTTCATTAGGAACAATGGGTGTAAAGTCACGTAAACACTATCGAAAATTTTACCCAGTAACATTTATATTACTATTTGTTTTTTATTTTTCTTAGAAATTAACCTAGACCCAAGTTTAGATAGAAATACTGATCAAGTGAACCCTGTGTTAAAACTAAACTCTTTCAAGATACAGTCAAACCTTAATTTTATGAGACACAGGGCACATTTAAAGCTTCTGTAAATAAGAATTTTGTAAAAGCAGAGGTACATATGCTAGCCTACAATCAGGCTAGGAGATGCAAAGGCACCTTAAATGAAAGTTGGGTTTACTTAGAGAACATAAGGACAAGAAAAAGCACTTCACAAAAATTGCAAAAAGAAGGCACTTTTTCAGTTGAAGGAATATAAGAAAAAAAGTGCTTAATTTTCCTTTGCATTTTCAAGAAAAAAAATTCTGCTTCATCATTAACCTTAACATTTCGAAATCTTGAAGATCTGTTTTTTTCAGAGTTACAAGGGGGAGGTAGTATTTAAGAGTCAGCCTTAGCACAGAACACTGGTTGCAACCCTAACCATACAGAGATTATTTCTCTTTACATAACAACACTTTGTTTTTCATGAATTATCATGAAAGACAAAGACAAAATGTGGAGGGTGGGGATGGTAGAATGGAAAGTAAATCCTCACTCATCTACATTATCATTACTTCCAGGGGGGCTAGGCCATGTTACATTAGCTGGGGATCTGGCCCAAAGCATTATTGGTATTATTTTAAAATTACATAGCACCTTTCTTCTAAGATTCTCAAAGCAATTGATAGGAATTAATTAACTACGGCATCCCTCTGAAGTAGCTACATATTATCCCTTTCTTACACATAGGAAAACGGAGACACAGGGAGATTAAGTGATTGGACAAAAGAAGTGACGCATCTGAGTATATAATCAAGATCTCTTGGCTTACAGTCTTGGGCCATAATCTTCCCAGTAGAAACCCAGCTAACGCTCTGTCAAACGTCAAGCCACAAAATAAAGCATGCTATAATTTTGATATCTGGTTATTTTGTCTCTGATAAGATAGGACAAATTAGACCATGACATTTGACCTGACATTACCATTTGATGCTCATTTGTGCCTTTAGGGCATCATATTGCCAGGAAGAGGCAGGATTCCTCCTTGAGCTCCTTGCAGCACCAGGGCAAAAATAGCCTATATTTTTCTGGGAGGAAGAAATTGCTGCACAGTTTCAAAGGGTGCAGCACAATTCCTTCTGTGCACCTGGCTATGCCTCCACTGTCTGGTGCATGTTGTTGATGAAATGACCTGTCCCTTTTGGGAGATCTGTAGGCTTTAGGACCTCGCACCTTCTTCCTTTCCCAGAAACTTTGTACTGTGGTGGAGCAGCAGGGCTCCCTAGTGATGAAATTCCATTGTTACAACCAGCTGCCTGCTTGACAGTATATATTAGTGAGCGCCCCCTGAAGCAAATAGCTTTGATACACAACTGTTGGTGACTATTCTATAGTCTAGTGCTTCTGAAATGAGTACATCTGGAAATTTAAAGAAATAAATAAAATAAATGAGTTGGGACTGATGGCAGTGGAAAGCCTATACTTGCTGCTGCAATCGATATACCCTTTTCTTTATACAAGATTGTCACAGAGAAATGAGAGTGCAAAATTATAGCAAATGACAATCTACCAGAGCATAAACAAATGGGGACCAAAGGCCAGGCACCTTGCTGTGTCCTTTGGAACAGGTCCATTCACAGAAAAGAAAAGGTTAAAAATTAGTAAGTAAGTAAGTAAGTAAGTAAGGTCCCTTCCAACTCTAATATTCTATGATTCTATGATTCTATATGCCCACTCTAAGCAAGTATTTGGTGAACGATTCTAAAAGCTAGTAATGAACAAACAGCTCCTGGCTCCCAAACAGATTTGTCTCGCCACGACTCTCCACTGCTGTTTGATCTCAATCTAGGAGACTGAAGTTAGCAATTGCATTAGATCAATTTTAAGCAGGTGGGGATGAAATGACGATAATAGCTTTTTCTCTAAAGTTTAGATTAGACTAGGCTTTAGATTTACATTAGATTTTTAAATGTTGTTTTAGGCTAAGATGTCACAAAATGCAAGTAACTTTCAATAGCCACATTTTAAATGCTACAGATTTGGGTTATAAGTGTTATATAATTTAATAGAAAGGAAAAACAGAATTCTACGGAAATGTAATAGGGTTCTATACAAATTAATATAAATACCTATAGAATGTAATCATTATGATGGATTTTTGAGCTAGTCTATAGAAATCTATTATTGCTGTATAATTTTCAATGTAATTTTATAGGCTGATCCCACAAATCTATAGAAAACATATAATTTTCTGTTATATTCTTAAGGACTTTTCCATAAGGATTTATATGATATTACCATCTCAGGCTCTATGCAAAGCCATACAATTAAAATGCATAGTCCAATATATATAACACAGTGATGAATATGTTGCCATATTATTACAAAAATGTTAGGGCCAAATGCCTGTGTTGTGCCTACAAAATGGCAGAATGAACATGCAGCCCCTTGCATTTACATGTGTAAATGTGGCTTCTTTTATCCAAATGCATGTCTTTTGTAAGTAGAAGACGTGTGCACACACTTTTTTGCAAGCACAACATGTGAGTTTTCTTTTTAATACCTTGAAATATATAGTCAGGTTTTCCCAGTCACATCACAAATACATTAACTGCAGGAGGAACAGGGTTTTTTTTTTCCTTTTTTTTCCTGATTTGTTTTTAAAATAAACCAACTCTTAAGATCTTTAGTAAAAAAAAACTCCATAACTCTGCCCTTTTGGGTTTCCTACCCTGATTCTTTCTGAGTTTGTCTATTTCCTCCTCTCCACTTCAGTACCTTCATTATCAGACATCTGATTGCAGAAGTCCACTCAGAGCACATTATGAGCTTGCAAGCCTAGCACTACATCTCTAAGCACTGCAGGAACCTACTCCTAACAAGGATGGGCCCAATACTGTTAAATGCAGGAACATTTATGCATTTTCTTGTCAGCAGCCAATTTGTTATTTGTTTTTCTTGAATTCTGCCAAGAATGTGTCTCAGAGGACAGCGCAACAGCAATAAAAACATCTTTTAGGACTTACTGTTCAACTCTGATTTTTTTTTTTTTTTTTTTTTTAACTACAAAAAAGAACAAGTGAGTACATTAGATGTTATTCATTTGTCTTTTTCAAGCAGAGAACACTTTGCATTTTAATCAACTGACCTTCTGCTGATAACATTCCCACTTTTGTTGACTCTGGCTGAATCTTCAATCCCCACATGATGGTCTTCAGATTAATTCATTACATCTTTTTTCTTTTTCTTTTTCTTTTTCAAATAAAATGGTTAAAATTTTCAAAATCAACTAAGTGACTTAGGAATATCAGTGACATTTTAAAAAGTGACATTAGCACGTAGGAGCCTAAGTTCCAATGAGGCTTAGGGACCTAAGAGCCGAAGTCACTTTTGAAATGGGATGTAGAGACATATCCTCAAAGGTATTTAGGTGCCTAACTCCCATTGAAATCAATCAGAGTTGGATGCCTAAACACCTTTGAGGATCCGGGCATAAGATGTTTTTGAATATTTTACCCAATGTGACCAGCATCATAAAATTTCCAAAACGTGGTGTTAATTTGCAAAGCTTTAAATGGCCTGGAATCCAGCTCTCTCCCCTTCCCTCTTTTCTCCCCCCGCTGCTCTATTTCAGCATGTACAATACATGGAATGCTTTTGCTGCCCATCCTTGGTGACAAGTTTACTGAAATGGGTAGTTGGGCATTCTCTATAAAGGCCTCATCTCTAGCATTTGTTCCCATTGGTCCACCCACCACAGTCTGAGTTAGGAAACCTTTAAGAAGTAGTGCAGAACTCATCTTTTTAAATCAAGTTTTTAGCTAGCAAAGGTTTATTACAATTGTGGGTCTAGGGTGCTGGTGTTAAGCAATGTCGGGACAACTGTTTTGAGTGGCCAGCTGGTTTAGACATCTGTAATGACTGCTGCTTTTACTTTTTGCACTTGTACTTAGATTTCCTCTGGTAGGTGTGTTATTATTGTATGTATAAATAAACTCAAACCTAGAAACATACTGTTCCTCATCTTGACTCTGTGTCTGTAGCTTTAATAGCAGCAGAACATGAATGACGAAGAACACTTCCAATTACTTACTAAACATGCACTTGTACACTGATACATACAATTATACTTCAGTTAATCTTCTGAGTTAGACCAGTGCCATACAGAAAATGACAGACTCCATGAAGATAGACCAGTGCAAATGAAACATACAGAAACCATCTTGCTAAAAGTATGCCTTGGTGTCATCTTTTTGCACTTTTTTTTTTAAACTGAATCGCAGGCTCCCTACTTAGCCGCAAAGATGACCTAAATTCAAGAGCTGCAGGCACAGCAGCCCTCCTGCCTACTGGTGTGATGCTCTATGCAATTCTACAGTTAATCCAGGATAAATTAGGTGGGGCAGTATTATTGTAGGACACTGAGGCAAAAATGATGCACTCCAGTAATTTCTTTATTGCTTACAATTGCAGCAAAATAGCATGGAGTGGAATCAATATGTATCAAAATGAAAATTAGAAGCATAGAATGCAGAGATACCTTTCATAAATCTCTCCTCTTTAAAGTAAAAATAAAAACTTGCTGTATTGCTATTATATAGGTTTATAGGAACAACAAGAAACACGTTGAAGAAAAACAGTCAGAAACTCGGAGAAAGTTCAGAAGAAAGTAACACACGGTCTTATTGTCAACTAATGACAAGATTAATAGAACATTAAGTATATCACTAAGGTGAATGAGGAAAGATATAACTCCACACACATGTAAAGGGATGTTATAAACAGGATGGGGATCAATTTTCCTTGCTGGTCAATGATTCTAAGACAATAAGAAATGGTACATAAACTGTATCAGGGAAAATGTATGTTAGTAGGAAAAGTTATGTAACTATAGAGTCAATTAGGCAATGGAAGAAACAGAGAGGTTGTTGGAAACACCATCACTAGTAGATATTCCAAGACAGTTTAGATAGTCATCTATCAGGGATAGATTGGGAATAACAAACTCAACCCTCCAAAGTGGTACTGATTCTGATCTCACACATGTTTAACATCAGTGTAACTGCATTGACTACAGTGGATTTACACCAGTGCAAGTGAAACTCAGAATTAGTGTTTTATTTTCTCTCTCTCTTTAACTAAATATTTATTTTTGTATTTGTTTTTTGTCTTGGTTCTTATTTTTGCATGAAGTACATGCTTATGAAAACGAGGCATTAAAGCCACTGGTGCAAACCAGCCCTAAGATGTAGAGACAATGTACTAATTTTTCTAATCCATCTTGGTCCTCAGACATGCATCAGCCCTTTTCCAGGAATGGGACTCTCTTAACGAGAGGCTGGCAATCATGTTTAATTGTGGTGATTTACCGTTGAGGATAAATATGCACTAGGGATTAGCATTAGGCCACTAGGCACAATTTCACTCATTACCCAAGACAGCATTTCTATAGGTAAAAAGCTGTATGCTATTTAGACACTGCGCCACTTAGTCCCTCCTTTACTTCCTCTTCTGTATTATTATTTATTATGTGACTTATGGCAGCACCTAAATGCCAGGTTTCCCATCTTGTCAAAACACATCTGAGAAATGTCAATTTTTTTCCAGTCCAAGTTAAAAATGATTGTATGGAGTCAAATAATTGACTGAAAAATTTCAGATCTGAGCAAGTGTGATGGCACATTTCAGCAATCCAAAATGACAACCAACTTCTAAAAATCTGCTGTTCTGGACAGCAATCTGAATTTGGGCTTTACCCAGTCCCTAGGTGGCATAGGGAGAAGGCAGACTTCACGTCTCTCAGTAACAACCTTGTATTATGGATACAAAAGATGGTTACTAACCTTCTGTAACTGTTGTTCTTCGAGATGTGTTGCTCATGTCCATTCCAATTAGGTATGTGCACACCTCGTGCACAGTTGCTGGAAGGTTTTTCCCCCAATAGTACCTGGAGGGTCAGCTCTGGAGCCCCCTGGAGTCACACGTCCATAGCGCTCTATATAAGGGCCGGCCGACTCTCCGCCTCCTCAGTTTTTTCTTGCCGAGAAACTCTGACAAAGGGGTAGGCGGGTGGGTTTCGAATGGACATGAGCAACACATCTTGAAGAACCAGGGCCCCCACATGTGGGGGAAAAGGGTACACTTTACTGGGGCCCAGAGACCATGGGGGGCCAGCCCAGGCTGCAACCCCATTACCACGAGGAAAATATTTTTCATGGCTCATGAGATTGTATGTATAGGATGAGGGATTGTAGTATGTGTGTTGGAGTTGGCCCATGTTATAAGTTTGTATTTGGCCTTAAAAAATTATGCTTGGGACCTGCGAAGAACAACAGTTGAAGAAGAAAAGATGGTTACTAACCTCTGTGAGTGCTTGCTCATGTCGATTCCAATTAGGTGACTCACAAGCATTCCTCTAGGAGGCAGGGTCGGAGTTCAACGCAGAACTGAGTGCAGGACTGCTCTGTCCACTGCTGCATCTTCTCTGGCTTGCTGGGTGATGGTGTAGCGTGCTGCAAAAGTGTGAATGGAAGACCACATCACTGCCCTGCAAATGTCCTGGATTGGGACCTGGGCTATGAAGAGCGTCGAGGTTGCCTGGGCTCATGTTGAATGGGCTGACAAAACAGGGGCCGGCACTTCTGTTAAATCATAACAGGTCCTAATACACGATGTAATCCATGATGATATCATCTGAGAGGAAACTGGAAGGCCTTTCATTCTGCCACCACCACAAAGAGCTAAGGAGGTCTTCCTAAAAGGCTTCATTCTCTCGATGTAGAAGGCCAAAGCCCTCCTAACATCTAGCGAATGAAGACTTCACTCACAGTCAATTGTGTGCATCTTAGGGGAGAAGATTAGGGGAGAAAAATGTCCTGATTAAAGTGAAACTGGGAGACTACCTTTGGGAGGAATGCCGGGTGTGGTCGCAGACGAACCTTGTCCTTGAAAAACACCATGTGTGGAGGCTCTGACATCACAGCCTTCAGCTACGACACCCTGCTAGCCAATGTAATGGCTACTAGGAAGGCGACCTTCCATGACAAGTACAAGAGGAAACATGTCACCACTGGTTCAAACGGTGGTCTCATCAGTGTAGACAGCACCAAATTAAGGTCCCATTGAGGAAACGGCTGATGAGTTTGAGGGAACATTCTGTCGAGGCTCTTGAGAAAATGGCTCACTATGTGGTTTGAGAAGATTGAACGCCCCTCCACCCACAGATGGAATGCCGAGATTGCCACAAGATGGACCTTCAGTGCGGACACTGATAGCCCCTGATGCTTAAGGTGCAAGAGATAGTCCAGGATCAGTGGTATAGATGAAGTTTCTACGGAAACCCCTGTCTGCCGGGACCAGAGGAAAAATCTCTTCCACTTTACCCCACAGGTAGCTCTTGTGGAAGATTTTCTACTACCCATTAGGACCTCCCTAACTTGTTCCAATCATTGCAACTCCTGCTGGTTCAGCCACGGACCTTCCAAGCTGTGAGATGAAGAGATTGTAGGTTCGGGTGATGAAGGCAACCCTCACCCTGTGTGATCAGGTCTGGGAGCAATGGGAGACTGAAAAGGGTCTCTACAGTGAGCTTGAGCAGCGTAGTGAACTAATGCGTGCACGGCCACACCAGTGCAATCAGGATAATCACCGACTTGTCTCTTTTCACTTTCAGAAGGACCTTGTGTATCAACGGGATTGGTGGAAAAGCATAAAACAGGCGACCTGACCAGGAATGAGGAAAGCATCCATGAATGACCGTGTCCTTGGAATGAACAAAAGCTCCTGCATTTCCTGTTGGACCTCGTCGCGAACAGGTCTACTTGGGGAATTCCCCACCTCTGGAAGATGTTGTTCACCACATCTGGGCATAAAGACCACTCGCTATTGACCTGCTAAGGAAGTCTGCTAATATAGTCTGGAATCCTGGGAGGTAAAATACTTCGATGGCTCTTGTGAGTTACACAGAAGTGCTAGAGATCGAGGGCTTCTTGACACAAGGGAGAGGAGCGAGCACCCCCCATTTGTTTATATAAAACATCACTGTTGTGTTGTCTGTTTTTATCGCGATGCGTTTTCCCACCAGATGATCCTTGAAGGCTTAACATGCTAACCCTACCACTCTCAACTCTCTCACGTTGACATGAGCAGACAGGTCTCTTTGTGACACTGGCCCTGAGTATTCATCTGGCCTAGGTGGGTCCCCCAACCCGAATCTGAGGCATCAGTTATCGGTGTCATGGTGGGCTGTGGGCTTGAGAAGGGGACTCCTGCACAGACTACTCCCTGATCTAGCCACCAGCTGAGCGAAATTAGTACTGATGTCAGTATGGACACCACTTTGTCTATACAATCCTGGGAGGGGCAGTAGATGGAAGCCAGTCATGTCTGTAAGGGTCTGAGATGTGGCCTGGTGTACGGAACCAGGTGAATGCAGGCTGCCAGGTGTCTCAGCAGTTTTAGACAGCTCCTGACTGTGACCATAGGTGGTGGTTTCACTCCTCTATAATGGATAGAATGTTGTGAAAATGAGAGTCTGGTAGGAAGGCCCTGGACTTGTTTGAAACCAGCACTGCCCCTATGAATTCTATCCCAGTAGGCCCAGACGGGTGAATGTTAGCTTTATGAATGCTATGTCCAATTTTACCTGTTGCCTTGACTTCCCTTTGATCAGCCAGTCATCCAGATACAGAAGACCTGTATCCCCGCTTCCGGAAGAAGGTGGCCACCACTGGCATGCATTTTGTGAAGACTCTGGGAGCAATCGAGAGGCCAAACAGAAGCACCGCAAACTGGTAATGGTGACTGCTAACTGTGAATCTGTGGAACCTTCTGTGTCTTGGGGCTATCGACACATGGAAGTACGCATCCTTGAGGTCGAGTGCAGCATACCAATCTCTTGGATCCAGGGAGGGGATGATTGACACCTGGAAGACCATTCGAAACTTCAGCATCTTTATGAACTTGTTGAGGTTCCTTAGATCTAGAATCAGCTTGAAGCCACCCTTGGCTTTCAGAATTAGGAAATACCGTGAATAAAAACCACTTCCCCGTAACTCCATAGGAACCTCTTCCACCGCTCCCACTTCCAGAAGCTGAACTTTTTGAATTAGAAGTTGCTCGTGAGAGAGTCCCTGAAGAGGGACAGGGAAGGGGGGGTGGAGGGCGTAAAGGTGGGAGGGAGTGGAACTGGATAGAGTATTCCAGTTCTACCATGCAGAGGACCCACTTGTCTGAAGTAATTTGGGTCCATGCATGGTAGAAATGGGATAAACGATTTGAAAATAATAGGAGTGGAGGATCCGAGTGCTGTACTGCTATGCCGTCCTCAGGTACACCATAAAAAGTTTTGCTTTGGGCCCGGGGGCTGCTTTGTGGGGCCCTCATTTTGACCAGACAAGGACAAGACCAGTCTCTTGCCCCTCAGCACCCAGAGGGTCCCGACTCTTCCACGGTGCCAGCAGCATCGGACTTGGTACCGGCGTAGGTGCCTCCATAATCAGTGCCATGTCCGGGGTCGAGGTCTTGCTCGGTACCCGTGTCAGTGTCGGGCCGGGAGATGGTCTCTGATCTAGCCTGCTAGAGCTGCTCTCCAACACTAAGGACAAGGACCGACCAGACTGGCATCCCTGCACCTGGTGAAAAGCCCATGGGGTCCAGAAGGGCCATTGAGGGTTTTGCCACTGGGGTAGCCATGGCACTGCAAAAGGCTCAGGCATCCCTTGGCCTCAGTACCGACTCCTCTGTGAGGCGAGGGATTCCGCTTCGGATTCTGATGCGGATTCGCTTCCTTGAGGTCATGGTGGTACAGTGCCCCTCGGTGCTGGTGACCAGTGCCAGGGTGATGGTTGACGGGGCATCCCCTTGGAAGGTGCTGACTTCTGTGGCACTGGTTCTACCGCCTCTGGTGGTCTTCCCTGGGACTGTGGTTGCTGCGGCACCATGCTCTCAATGAGCTCCCTGGCCGCTTCAAATGTCTCTGGGGTGAAAGGTGACTGAATGTCCTCCACCTCCTCATCCAGCTCCTTGGTGGGGGGAGTGGTCGGCACCAGACTTGACACACCACTCTCTGGGGCCAGACTCAACAGAGCCACAGTTCAAGGAGTAGTGCTCAAGTGACCCGACGTGGGTCACACTGCACTATCTGCCTTACTCCCCGCTGATTTCGGAGTGGGCAAGTGACCCCTGTCCGACTTCTTGTGCCTCTTCCTAGGGACTGGTGAATGGAAGCAATGCCGAGCACTTTCCATTCTCGGTACCAGTGACTCCTTATGGTGCCGAGGTTTTGAGTACTTGAGTCCTTCCTCAGCACCAGGTCACGGACAGAGGCGGGGCACTTCTAATTGATGCGGATGCACTGGGTGCCGGGTCTGATGGGCTCGGAGATGGTTGAAGAGCCACCTCCATTAGATGGAACTTCAACCTCTGGCTCCTGTCCTTCTGGGTGTGAGGGCGAAATCCTCTGCAGATTTTGCACCAGTTTTTCTGGTGTGCCTCCCCAAGATATTTAAGGCACATGGAGTGTGGGTCACTCCTTGGCATGGGCTTCTTGCACACTTCACACTCCTTAAGGGGATCTGCCTTAAAACTACCTAACTAACTACTAACTGCTCTTAACTGCTAACTATTAACGCCAATTGAACTATTTACAGGTACAAAGTGATTGAAGCACTGGGAGAAAGACCTCTTTCCGAGCAAGAGTCAATGGATTCCAGCTGACCGTCACAGGTGGTAAGAAGGAACCAAGGAGGCAGATGGTCGACAGGCCCTTATACGGAGCACTACGGATGCACAACTCCAGGGAGTTCCAGAGCTGTTCCTATGGGTACTACTGGGAGAAAAACTTTCTGGCAATCGTGCACACACCTAAGTGGAATCGACATGAGCAAGCACTCGAAGAAGAAGGTGAAATTTTCAGAAGCACATAAGTGACTTAAGCACACAAGTCACACTGAAAAGTAATGGGACTTGTGCTCTTCAGTCACTTTGGCTTTTTTTGAAAACCTCACCAACTCAAAATAGCACTGAAAAGTTTGAGAGGGAGCTGAAGACAAACTTTGTGCCTATGAGAAAGAGGCAAGTAAAAACAGAGAATCATTGGTTCTCCATAAGATGTGTTTGGAGGACCCTACTGGGAAATTAGTGTTTAAAAATTAATACCCTAAAAGAGAGGCTGCCAAATCTGTATTGAATTGTGCCAGGCATAGTCAGCACAGCTTGGAGCTCTGGGCTGGTATTGCCCCACTTCTTCCCTTTCACTAGAAGCCTTAATGCTCTGCCTCAGGCTTTCAACTTGCCTGTTTGTTGCACTGTAGCTTTTCCATCATGTCCCTCCCTCCTTATTCAGGTTAAAACATGGTTAATCCATTAAGTACTAAGGCAAGGGAATGATCCAGCATCCTGAATTCATAGTAACACCAAAATAGTAACCAAAAGCAAGCAGGTATGGCCATCACACATTCAGCTGCAGCAAAGCTACTGCGCAGAAGGCCGCATACATGAGAATTTCTGCTGCAGTATACTGAGTAGTAAACCAGATCACATTAGCAGAGCTTGAAAATCTCTGGAAATGATATAGAACATCACTACAGAATCTACATCCTGGGCAAGCTATTTGTGGCAATTTATCCAACTTTTTTCCCCCAGCATTATCTATATCTTTCAGAGCTGATCAGAAAACAGGATTCCCCCCCCCCCCCTCCTGTGAAAAAAATATAGAGATTTATTTAAAAACAAACAAAAATCATCCAGACAAAAAGCCAAAAATTCCAAAAAAAACTGCAAAGTAAATTCTGAAAAAAAAGATTCCAGTCATCATAATTTTGAAATGAAAATTTGACACGTTTTATACCAAAAATGTCAAAATGGTTTTGAAAAATTTTGATTTTGTCAAAACTGAATGTTCTAATAGAAAGCTGTTTTGACTAAAAAAATTTTTTTTAAGCCAGCTCTAATATCTTTATCTACTGATGGATGGACAGGAAAGTGCTGGACCTTCTGGTAAAATTAAAAATTATATTTTTCTTAACCTTCATGTCACCAAAAAAAAGTATCAAAAACTGCTAATGTTGATCTATTCTTAAAATTAACTTAAAAATAACAAATCACTTTACAATCCTTTGTATAAGTAAAAGAGGGGAAAATATATTTGTGTTGATTTCTGGTATACTCATTTTCAGTCCAATGATATTCAGAGTTAGCCTTTTGGTTAAGATCAAATATAGTATCGGTGTGTAACCCCAGAACCTGACCAAACTGCAGTCAGCCATTTTGAGTGTCCAGCCACTGTTAACTGAAAAACAAATACCACATAGCTAGGAATAATCTTTAAGGCTCTGAGAGGCAAGGTCAAACAGCTGCATGCTTGCAAGTTTTGCTAATCAGAATGGGAGGATGACACAGAAAGTTAATGTACCATGAGAATGGAAGGGAGTGTTTGAATAGGCAACCTTGGTTTTAAAGTTCCCCTGACATATAAGTTTTATTGTTGTTATGACTAAGAATACAAGAAATACTTTGCTGATAAGAAATAATAAGTATTTGCTGAAATTAGGAGAATTGGTTACTATGGTAATATGGTAACCCATTAGCAGTTATTATGAGTTATGAGTTTTATTTAAGTTAGCTATAAAAGATTAGGTAAAAGTAAATACCTCGGAGCAGACTGATGTAGCTTTTCTTCGGGCATGGAGCTGACACCTAAAATCCACAGCAGAAAGGCAACTGACCATCGATGACCAGCTGTTACTTACTCGACACCATCTCAGACTTTGTTAATTATGTTTTGGGGTGCTCTGAACCTATTGCTATAACATAGATGTGTGTGTGCTTAAGACCTAATAAGACCTAATAAAATTAGTTTTAGGTGAAAGCACTCTAGTTTGTATCAAATTATTTATCAGATGGAGGAGCTGTGTCCCCATTGATTTATTCCTGACACCACCTGTAAAGAAACAGTTAAGTTACCACTGCTTTAGGTTCTGAAAACCTGGGTAGCAGGTGTAGTATCATTTGACAAATCGGAGGACTACTATTACTACTACTACAGAGGGGATCGGTGACTTAACAGATATTTCCGTCTCTATCATTATGATCGTATGAACAGTGAACTTCTAACCCCTTGAAAATCAAAGTTTTGAATTAAGATGATGGCTGAGCCTCATGTATAGCAATATTAAGTGTAGCATCAGTTTATTGCTTAAATAGGTAGACTTTAAATTTAGCATATTGCCACTCTAAGTTTCCAACAAGAAACCCTCTGGTACTAGATTTCTCTGGGAACATGTATTACTGTATAAGGTTGGTTACCTTTTATATTATCAAGAGAAAGAAATCAGATGCTTCCTTCAAGTAGAGCCAATGAGCCCTTTTAGAAATAGCCAATTATGAAATTATGAAAAAATTGACTTTCCACCTAATGATAAACTAGATATTTATATCCTCATCTGGAACATTTACAACAAGTTGGGAATAAATATCACTATTGCTCATCTCAGTCATAACATATGACAAGGAAGAACAAGATCAAAGAATGGTTCACTTTTGTTTTAACTTTCTTGGGATTTTTCCTTGTCTTTTCTGTATCTCTATTTAATTCTCTTTTCTCACCCATTGCATTATTTACACACACTTTAATGGAGTGCACAAGTCATGAATCATATATACCTGCTATCTATCTATCAAAACTAGTATTTAAACATCCCACATAATAATTGAATGTAACAATCCATATGGAAAAAATCCATTAAAATATAGATTCCAGAAGAGTAGAGTCAATGACCCCTTTTTACACGTATGTTTTCTGGAGCCAGTAGCCATCCTCTGCTCTAGTCATTTGTTTGGGAAGAACAGGAAGAAATACAGTTTCTTCTAATCACAATTGTTATTGTTTTAGCCTGGTTAAAATAAGGTTAGAAAAGTTCAGAGTTGTTTGTGTTGTAAAAAATAGTATTTCTCTATTCCTTGCAAGTTCCCTTTACGCTTAGGTTGGGAAAATGAGGTTCATAAGATTTTTCTGTTATTAACAGTGCACTACTTACTAAGAAGTGCACCACTACTTACTTTATCTGCTGTATCCCTCATAAAATCTTGGCTTTCTTTCCAAGAGGCTCTAGGAGAATTATCACCATAGTACTATAGAATTTCACTGAACATGAGTCATATTTTGATGTGTGTTGGACGCTAACATTACTATTACATTTTCCAAAATTTATTTTGCTTAAGGATGTAGTTCATAATTTTCAATCACCTGGGGAATCCACAATCACCAACCTAACAAAAATCCAGCATGGACCACACACAAGCTACCGTCCTTTTAGCTTTTATACACAACAAAATTACATCAGTTATCCAAAGCCACACATTATGTATTTTTCTTTTAACTCTCTTAATCTTTACGTACATTGGGTTTGATTCACCCAGCGGATGCTGTGAGTTTAAACCTTGCTGCATCAGGGAAAGTAGTTGTGCCCTGAGGACATTGTGATCCTCTCCAGAGATCCTGCCCTGGGAGGGTAGATTTAATTTGTGGCCGGAATTTCATGTGAGCCCCACTAGTGAAGTTGCCTTGGGGATATGTTGAACCAATGTTATTATAAAGTGTGTGCATCTGTGTGTTTTTGGGATGCCACGCTAGTTACAGGTAGGACACATTAATCAAATAGTAGTCCCCCTCATCAGCTTTTCTATCATTTGCCCCACTTTGTGCCAATTTCCTCTTGCTTCCCCAACACCTCCCGCTTTGCTGTTCTTCTGCAAGACATGGGATGGGGATTTGTCAAAGTCAATGAGCACTTTATTACAGGGAGAGTGCTCAGTAATGAACAATTCAGCAATTTAATGAGATTCTGTAGATCTGTCTCCAGCCTGTCCATCAAGTTTCACTTCTATAAAGCACCCTGACACTAATCCTCTGGCATACCCAATCTTCACCCTGGGCTGAATATTAGATTTTTCCATGGTATATTGCATTACCACTATAACCTTAGCAAAAATGATGAACTTAACTACACTTGAGGCAATATAGCTGGTCTGATTTGATTTTCCTCTATTGGGTTGACTATGAGGGAATTACTTATTTACTAAGATAAAGCAAAAATAGTTTCTTATTGCCTGCTGAATGCCTAAATTGGTAAATATTTATGTGTGTCTTTTAATTCATTCTGGAGAACCAGGAATAAAATATTATATATATATATATATATATTGCCTGCAGCAGAAAACTAGTTTAAAAAATTCTACATAACAGCATTAGTAACCTTTAGAGAGGCAATTATAATAATACTTAAATGGACAGTGTAGAGTTTGTCACTCAAAAAGAAGCACATTGCCACTGCTGTACATGGCAGTATCTGCAGTGTGACCTGCAACATGGTTATATTTGCCCCATGGAGGGTCCACTCTACTGTAGCCCAGGCCATTAAGAAAATCTTACCTAGACTTGTCCCATAGGGCAAGGGCAGTGTCGCAGTACCAGAGATCTAAGAAATTCCACTTACTAAACTGGAACTGGCAAATATGGGGAGAGTGCATAGCTATACCACACTGACTGGTGCCTTCATGCTACTTACCACAGCTTGGCTTTCTGCAGCCTCTCTCCTACATAAGAGAGGCAAAAGCACAAAAGCACGTTGCTAAGCACTTACACCTCACTGTGAAGTGATAATGGAAAGCAAATGCGCCAGTTAGCAATACCCCCACAACCTCACTCATCAAATCTGCTTTACTGAGCAAGGGAATGTGGGGCAAGGACTCCAGAGTACCCCCCTTTTTTTTTTTATAAAAGAGTACAGTACCAAGGGATCTCTCAGAGATGGGCAGGAGGGAGTCCAATTTTATATTTCAATTTTAATGGAAATAGCATTTTTGGAAAAGACTCCATGTTCTACCCTCAAAATCTGAGAAATAAATCTGTGCAGGTATATGTTAGCCACTAGAATAAAGGACTGAACTTTATCCCACTCTGCCTTGGTAGTTTGAAGAGCTTTGTTCTTACATAGCACTGTTCATCTGCAGATTTCAAAGCACCTTACAAAAGAAGATAAGTATCATTGCCCCCCATTTTAAAGTTAGGAAAACTGAGGCACAGAATGATAAAGTGACTTACCCAACATCACCAAGAATATAAATAGTTTATTAAGAAAGCCATGAATATAACTCAGGTCTTCTGACTACATGTCCTGTCCATTAGTCCCAAGGTTCCTCCCTTTTTAAAATATAAAAAGTATTCTCCGAAACAGTTTTTTTTTTTTTTTACTATTTTTTCCTACCCTGCCCGTCTTTCCCCCATATTACATGAAATAAAATAAGAAACAAAATAGCTGAATAAATAATAAATATTAATAATAATAATGAATATTACAGATGTTTGCTTCCATTACATTTTTTATCTATTTCCACAGATTCACAGTAGGATTGTTTCCCAGATTTTTTTTTTTTTGGTAGCAAAACATATTTATAGTATGTGGCTATGTTTCTTTAGCATTAAGCTATTAAATAACACTCAGTGTTATCCCACAATGTTGTAATTTTCTCCTGTTTACATACTAGACAACACAAGTCAAACAAAAAGTCTTCCAAATGAACTAATTGCATTAGAACAACAGATCAGATCCTGTATTATCAGAATCAAGTTTTTTCCTCTAATGTTTCCATGAGTCTTTAATCATTTTAGTGTTTCCAGAACCTGCTCCAGAAGAACAGTTTTTCCTGCTTTTACATAATGTCACAAATTACACTAACTGATTTCCTTACCTGCCAGATTTGCTCTTCGCTAAGGGAAGTGAGTCGGTCGCTCTTCAGGACCTCTCGAAGGAGACAGTATGGGAGAGCCAGGACTTCCTCTGGGTGACTCTTCAATAGTTCAGAGAGGTTTTTAACTAAGAAATCAACCACTGCCTTCTCCAGCAAAGTGAGGTTAAAGAGGTCAGCGAGCTTATACAGGTCCAAGTAATTAAAGCTATTTAATTCCTGGGGGGACAAAGCAAAAAAAAAAAAAAAAAAAAAGTGTCTCAGAAAAAAAGGCAAAAGAGAAATTGAGGGGGGAAATGTGACTTCAGACTGAGGATCATGGTCTGGCACGTGTGAAAAATGCATGTGCAAATATTGTAACTGCATGTGCAAATTGGGCAATAGTGCACAATAGAGGGTATTCAGAACTCATTTATGCTGAAATTGCTGGATATATGCATGCAGCTGCAGCAACTGTAAGACATGCAGTTGTATGTGGCCCAATAAATAAACCAATGTGTTTCATAGCATATTACAAGAACTGACAGAATTTAACAGATATATTTTTTAAAAAAAATCTTTCCGTTAATTAAAATGCTTTGTTAAAGAACAATTGTTTGCTCATTATTTATTGTTAATTATTTCATCTGCCTTGAAAAGTGAACTGCAAGCACTTCCATAAATAGGATTTCAAGCGTCATTGTAGTTTCACCATAGACTTCTGTTTTCTATGCTGAAATCATGTTTCAATTTACAGATATATCATCAGTGAACTAAAACAGATTTGACTTCACCTCCTGCAGCAACAGTATCCTGATTTGTTGCTTCTTCCTCTAGAAGCAGAAAAATGAACACTGACCAAAACTGTATTAAACCAGAGCAAAAGTACTTTCTAACCAGTATCAACAGATCCTAAATCTAAAGGCCCACATTTTCAGGCTGGCATATTGCTGCAAATATTTCTATGTGGACAACTGAATACATAATTTTAGATTTCATACTTTTCAAGATCCAGATCATATCTTCATCTATGTTAGTAAAGCACCTAGAACCCTGGGCACTACCACAAGCTAAATAAATAATATAGAAAATAAACAATAAAGTTATATTTGTACCCACAATCAACTTCAGGTACTATTTTGGCAGGCACAGTTTGTGCCCATAAAAAGCAGGACTTTAGAAAATGAAATGCCTGAAGTGCAAACATGAGACTGTCTAATAATGAGAAGTAAACAGTAGTGGAACAAAAGTCTTTAAACAACTCAAAACCACATCTCAGTGTATGGTGAATTAGAATAAGTGAGACAAACCCTTGTTGTAATTAACTTAGATGGACTCCCTAGGCCAAAGGTCCTAACAGAACTCAGTCACTGTCCAGCATTAAATAGTGTTAAACAAGGCTTGGTATACAGAGAACTCAGCCTGCTTAGTGGCAAACCATAGCAAACGCACCATTAAAAATCCTTTTAATCTTTCATTAAAGATACAGAAAAGATGGGGGAAAAAACCCAGTTAAAGCATCTGAAATATAACGTATTTAAAAGGTTTTCGTTTTAACATTTTTTGTTCCCTTTCTCTTTAGATGGAGAGTTTTTCGAAGGAAAAAGCCCTTGTTCGACAGTATCTTAGATGGTATTAAAGATGGTAATAACTGCCTTTTTGGGGAAAAGAAAAGAAGCTGGCTTGATGGACTAAAGTGGTTGTTGTTACTCCTGTCATTAAAATCCAAAACTGTCCTTCTGGGGAAAAGAAAATAAGTTAGTTGAGATGAGCTGGAGCTGTGGTTGTTGCTGTTGTTCAAGTCCATTTAATCCAAAGTGCAGTTTGGAGCTTCATCTGGATTGTTCTCTCCGACCCGAGCTGGTCAGGACATCCCTCAAGATTAGGACAAAGAAGGTCTGGAGTCCCAGGAGATGGTGGGGTGGCAGCCATGATGGTGAAGCTTGCTCCACTAGTCTCCCTCTGTTCTTTTGGTTTTTTTCCCCCCAAAAATCTCAGTCTTTAAAGACCCACAAAGGGAATGGTGGGTGGAATCGCCCATCCCCTCATTATTTTGTCCACCAATTAGGCTTACTATCCGACACCCCAATTTTGGTTCCTTAAGTTTTGGCTCTGCCTCACCTGTTTTTAACAAGCATAATTCCAGCAGTCCTTGGGTGATGTCAACAGGGCCTTTTTGATTAAGATTAATCTAGGTTCTCTGTCTGGTTTTCTTGAATTATCCCCATCACCATTTGTTATTAGTTTGTTATTATAAGGTTATTTGTTATTGGTTATTATAAGGTTACTGGGACCTGTTTTCAACTTACACTCATTTTTCACAGTTCAACTCTCAATTAGGGTAAATGTGTAAGCCCAGTTTATCACAGCACTCCCTCATTCTCCTTCCCATTCCTATTCTTATCCATCTGGGCAATAAAGGGATCAAAACTATACACAGTACTTCTAAATAATAATGGGCCAAAGAATCTGCTCACAGCACAATTAGAGGGGAATAAGACAGACACTCCTGGAACAAAAGCTTAAGACAATGGAAAGCAAGCAGAGACTTCACTGTATCCTTCCCAACTTTGAGAAAGGCTGAGTTTTGGAGAATGGTAGAGTCAGGAAGCAGTTGCTCTACAAGACTCACTCACCTCTAAATCCTGTGGATATGTGGACAGAAATCCAAACGGGAGTTACTGCTGCCTGTTGTAGCATTAGCTCCCCACATGCACCTTCTATGCCACACACAGAAGGGACTAATATGTAACAGAGACTGGTAGTACATTTCCTCAGAGAGCTACGCTGCCATGGGAAAGAGAGGCTAGAAAGCAATACAAAGGATCATGCAAACCAGGTAGAGAACCTAGAATCCTGGGATTTGCCCACAGCTCCTTGGGCTAAACAGTCTGGATGTACACCCTGCATTCTCACTGTGGCCATAAACTTCAGCTTCCTAAGGATAGAATAGTGGAAACTCTGTAAGTGATATGGATAGAGCACGGTCAGCAAGAGCAACAAGAGCAAAAATGAATATATATTATTTGAGACATTGGAGTGACAAAGGACCCTAAATAAAATCCATGCAGAGTTTTATCTGCTTTTGTGTGTTTTTGCTCTTTGTTCCAGTTTTTCTTCCTCTCCTAATCCCTGGTTTTCTCCCACAATTTACTGCTCTGCTCCCTGCTATCACCCCCTCATTGTCCCACTCCATGTGCAAAAATTACAAGAACTCTTGTCAGTTTCACTCTGCTGCTTAGTTAGCACAGGAAGCAGAGCAGAAAGGAGGAAAAGACTAAATTACCTGAATTACACTTGGCTGCTCTGCTGGATGGACTGGCAGAACCAAATGAAACTGACAAGAGATCTTGTAAATGTCAATTTGCTGCTCTGCTGGCACATAGAGTGGAGCAGAAGGGAAGATGGAAAGGAAGAAGAGAATCTCCAGAAGGTTGTGGGTGCTACCCCTGGGATAAAGTCTGCTTTTTCAATGAATTCAGTAGTTTTCTCAATGACTGGTGTGCATTGCAGGTGGCCAGAACTTTGTGGAGATGGGAGACTGGGGGAAGATGGGGTAAGCACACACTGCACCTGTTTAAAATATGTTAGAACTGCTTCTCCAGATAACCAAATTCTTTTTGGGGCTCCCATTGCAACATGCCCCCCACATCCTCTAGCTAAGGGCTATGTATTGAAGGCAAATTCTAGTCAGATCTATTTAAGTTGCTACATTCTATACAGAATCTCTTCCTTGATTGTTAAAGAATCAAGAGCTGAGGTTTATGTGTATTTATAAAAAGCACTCAGGGCTTGATCTAGACCCAAGAGCCACAGGTTTTCTAGTAAATCATAGGATGTCCCCTCCACTCCATAATGAGACAGTTGAGGTGAGGACAAATCCTCCCCCCACTACAGAAGGGTAGGACAGGAATTCTGCAAGTTGAAACTCATGGCATTTCTTGTCTCCTACATGGTTATTTCCCATACAAGAAATGATTTTGCTCTTAGTCATGGGGAAACAGAGCAAGAGTTTACAATTTTTTTGCACTTCTGTTCCCCAAATCAACTCATATACTCATTAAAAAGACAATGGGATTATAGAAAATCTTTGGCTTTTACAAGAAAAAATATTCCATCGTCAATTAAATATTTGGATTTTCAATGTAATTAAAAAGAAAAATTTAATTTTGATATAAATTTCTTTTTGACAGATTGCTGGGATGTTATTTGATGACTAATTAATAAAGAACTTGACAAAACATTTTAGAAACTGAAGTGGTCACCATTAAAATATCCATATTTGCTAGCAAGTTATCACAGCATGGTATCTGAGATGTGGCAGTTATTCCTTGTTCTCAGAGTAGGGAAATTGTGCTTTCCCAGATACCCACTGCTGACAATTGCTGACCTGTAGTGAGTACTATGAGTTCCATTTCCATTTATTTTTTTAAATGGTCTGTACATATATAAATATCTTACAAATATTTAGTCATTCTTGGATCTCTTTAAAATATAGAGATAAATAGAATGAAAACTTACATTCCAAAGACACTTCTGACAACCCTAAGCATTCGGAAATCAACAACCAATTACCTAAAATCATGAGATTTAAAAATAAATATATTTGTGGTTGTTTTTATTTGCTTTCTGTTTTTGAGCATAGAGGGTTAATATGTACACGCTTTTGCCTGCAACCATGAGGCTTAAAACATTCAGTTGTGTTTTTTAAATGAAAGCTGGATTTTCAAATAATCAGATGACTTCAGGAGCAGGGGCTTAAAGAAAACGCTAAGCAGCACAAGAGTTGGGATCAAATTGAGAGAGTTGGCAACTTGACAACAGGCATGGCTATACTGCAATAAAAGACCCGCAGCATGGCCATGGCTGGTTCAGGTAAGCGGACTCAGGCTCTCACAGCTAAAAATTGCAATGTAGCTGTTTGGGCTTGGGCTGGAGGCTGGGCTCTGAGGCCACGCGAGGTCTACACTGCTATTTTTTGCCTCACAGCCCAAGCCACATGAGTTTGATTGTATGTCTACACTGCAATTAAAAACCCGCAGCTGGCCCTGGCCAGCTGACTCCAGCTCATGGGGCTCTGGCTGTTTAACTACAGTGTAGACATCTGGGCTCAGGATGCAGCTCGAGCTCTGGAACTCTCTCACCTTGCAGGGTCCTAGATCCCAGACTACTGCCCAAGCCCGGATGTCTACACCACAATTAAACAGCCCCATAGTCCGAGTCCCATGAGCCCAAGTCAGCTGGCATGGGCCAGTCATGGGTTTTTAATTGCAGTGTAGACATACCCTGAGTCAACTGGCGCCAGCCAGCCAAAGAAGGCTAGGATTTAGGCCCTGATCCTGTAAACACTCACATATCTAATTTCAAGCACATGAATTACCCAACAGAAAACACTATTTCTATTTTCTAGGTTTTTATATGGTCACTTCTGACCATGGTAGCTGAGTTAAAAGGGAGAGGAGTAAGAATGTACTTAATGTAAGAATGTGCTTTGTCCTTGTTTAGTAGACTTTGCTGCAGAAGGCAATGTTTGCAGCCTTTGGAACGGATTCTTCCCTGATTGATGGAATGGCAATCACAATCACAGCTAGGGAGCCAATGGCAATTTGGTACAGGAGCTGTCTAGGCTGATGCAGGTTTGAAACCTGGATTCCATGTGAGACACATTTTCTGTAGATGCCAGCTCTGGGATATGCATCTTTGTATATCACAAACGGCACTGTAGGCCCTGCTCCACATCTTCTGCGATATTGCCACCCCCATGAATTGAGGCAAGGATGCAAGCAATGTATATCAAACTGAACTTTGCAGAGTTTTGCACTTTTGTCCTCGTTTAGCGGACTTTGCTGCAGAAGGGAATGTTTTCAGCCATTGGAATGGATTCTTCCCTGGCTAATGGAATGTCAATCATCCAAAAAGAAATTGAAGAGGCCTGAGCTTCAACATATTGAGTTCTTCTGTAATGGATAACTTCATTTTTGGAGGTTAGCAATAAGGAGAGTAAGATCAAGCACTTGTGACCTGAAAATTAACTTTCCACCAAAGAAAGGTGAGCCTGATTGAACACCCAACAGAGTCAATGGAAAGTCTCTTATTGATTTCAGAGTGTATTAAAACAGACCCCAGGTGGAGAAGGTGCAGCCTTCTGGACATTAGATGTCATGAGTAATGCTGGTCAAGAAATTATTTATTAGCTGAACAAAGCAAGGCCTTACACTCAACTTTATGGCATTTTTCTGTCTGAAACAAAATTTTTGAATGCTGATCAATTCCAAAATTTCAGGGAATCAATGGGCAGAACCTTACTGATTTTGCTGAAAAGCAGAGGGGGAAAATGCACAACACACAGAGCCCCTTGTACCTGGGTTATCAGAACCATAACCTTCGACCAACTCTGTAACTGTCTACAGATCAAAGAACTGGTTGATGGCAGTCATCAATACCATCCAGCATAACAATACCTCCATCTCAGCTCATAGTTCCAATACAATTTAAAATGATGACATCCTGTATGACTTATCTCACAGACAGAAAGAAATAAGAATGGTGGGGGCAAGGGAGCAATGGGGGTTCACACAGAGCCCCTGGCATGGGGGAAGGAATGGAGGAAGGGTTGCAAAGAGTCCCTGAAATAGAGGAATAGAGAGGCACACAAGGAACCTGTGGAGAGGATGGAGGAATGCAATTTAATTTTTGTGATGAAATTTTCATTTTTTCCAAAAAGTATTTTCCATGGGGTTGGGGTTCAATGGAAAATTCTGAACCAGCTGTAGTCAAGAGTCACCATCTACAGATTGAGCATAAACTAAGGGGGCTCAACAACTTGCAGATACCGATTAGGGATTTTTGTCAATTTTTAACTATTGGGCTTCAGCAGAATGCTGACTCTTCCTCAGAATAGGTCAGCTTCACCCAGAGGCTGAATCAATCACCTTCCAGAGGCTTGATGGCTTAGAAGACTACCAATATATTTAAACAGATTGGGCCTCTAAACAGAAATATTCACTTTTGACTCCAGAAGGTCAGATTTGGCCTTTATCTTTGAACTTCACAGCCATGGAAGCCAGTTTATCAGCTTTCTCAAACACAAATTATCCAATTGTCAGACCAATCACTTGCTCATATCAAAATTATACCGGTACCGCACATTGCTATCCTGCTGATGAAGCTACAGGGCAAAAATGTCATGCTGAAATTGTGCGATGTATATTACTGATCAGATAATCCATCTCCAAATCAGTGATAAGGCTGTAACAAACATATGAGCATGGCAGAGTATAGAAGCCAGTTGCCAAAGTTGCTTTTTTTTTTTGTATTAGAAAATATATATAGTAAAACAGAGTCACAATCAATACATCTGGCTTCCTCTGAATACATTTCCAAACTAAATTCTTAACTGGATGAAAACCTCCAGATTAACAAATCAATGAAGTGTGCATTCTCTGAAAGGGTCTACCCTTTCAAATCTATTGGGATTGGGCATAAACTAGTTATGACTGCATTCACTTCCAAAGGCTTTTGTTTGATTTACAATTAAATGACAAATTATAGTTTTGAAATAGCAATTGCATAAGTTTAAAGGACTTATTGCTTATAATAAATATTATTGATTTGTATTACAGAATACGGTCCTTTCATACTATTAATTAAAATAATATTTTTTAAAAAGTATTTAACACATAATTGAAAGCAGCAGGCATATATTATGTAAAAAAGAATATACGTTATATAAAGGTTATATTGTTATATTTTTGTATGGACAGCTGAAAAACAAAGTAAAATAGAGCACACAAAGAATTAAAGAAAAGCAGTAGGGAAAGAAAGAGATCCAATGTTTTGCTAATGTGATCTATATTATTTTGGTAACCCAAATTCAGACTAAGAGTATATAGTCCTTATTATTGAGTATAAATGGTTGGCATGTTGCATAGTGAAAATGAACCTCATTAAATAAATTAATCAAAATGTTACTCAATGTCTACCTGTAAAATGAACTTGTGTATTTAGATCTATGCATCAGCTTACTGTTCTTTACTACTTTTTTTTCCCCCAACTTTGCTCTTTTTAGTAGTGAGTGAATCCATCTTACTGGGCTTCTATGTTATTAATATCAACCTTTTGGCTGCCAAAGCAATTGAATAATGAGCTCACATTTAAAATCTTAGTTTAGGGGGAATACAAGAAAATCAATTTTTCAAACAAATGTGTCCTGAAAGAAAGATATTATTAAATGTTTACAGTAGACTACGTGATACTAACTGCATTTTATAGCGGGATAGAGAGGAGTGTCAAACAGGAGAAATAATATTTAGAAATATTCTTTTTCTTTTAAATTCACCTTTATTTCATTTATACTTTTAAGAGTAATTGTATTACACAAGCCACAGACAAGGATATAAGTAACAGATTGATATATGAGAGTTAATCATAATCAAGTGCACGCTAGAGTACAATATACCTCTAGTCCTATGCTCTGTTTTATAAATAGCAGAAGAAGCACAAGGAGAACTAAGGGGAGAGACTGCATTTCTTTATGACCTTATTTGAAAGATAAACTCCTTGGGGAAATACAATTTATTCAGATTATCAAGACCCTACTGTGCAAATCTACAGTCTGGGAGCACACTACAGAGATCAAAAAATATTTACTTTATTCTGTTGGGTATAAAAGCTTTTAATGAATGCATAATTACAGAAAATGTGTATACAGCTTTAGAAATTCCATTGCTGAGCCAAGCCATTAATATCCAAGGCATCCTACCCAGTTGTGACTCCACTTATTTCCTATTTGGATTACAACACAGTTATAAATCAAGGTATTATGTGACTACTCACATTGGTGCCACAGAAAAGGATAGCTTTGTATTATTTCCCTTCTGTAAAAAGAGATGACAACCAATGACTGAAAGCGAAAACATGTCTTCTAAGATTGTAAGTCCTTAGGGACAGGGGCCCTGTCTTCATAATTCTTTGAACAACACCTAGCCTTGATCCTGATTGGGGCATCTGGGTGCTATAGTAATATAAATGTTAAATAAAATAAATAATAAGTAAATGAATGGTTAAAAATGTAATTCTGGTGTAAATCAAAATAGAAACAACATAAATAAGCTATTTAAAACTTAATGAGATCTGTAACAAGGCAAAAATGCATTATGTACTGTACTACAGTGAGAAATTTAGTGGATAGTTTCTCTTTTTAAAATAAAATAATCACAGAAGAGGAGTCAAATTCTGCCATTTCACACACAATGCAACATTATTAACTAAAACTCTGATTCTACAAAGACTTATTCACATGCTTATCTTTAATGAGACCACTCAAGGTTGAAATCCATTTTGTACCTATGAACTTAAAGTTGAACATATGCATAAATCTTTACAAGACTGGGGCTTTAGGCCTCATTCTGAAAGCCTTGCTCATGCTGACCATATGAGTAGTCCCATTAACCCATGGCAGTAATTCTGGCAGAACTAGGGTCACACTAGGATAGTAAGGACAGAATTTCCAGGGTGGTCAAATTCTCCAACCCTCCCCACCCCCCCTATATATATATATATATAATGGCATAGACTTAGATACATAGATATAGGTTTTTTTCATGAGTAGATGAATGATAACCAATCAGCGGCTGAATGTATACACATATTCTTGTAGACTTAAGGGACAATGTCAATTTGACTTTCTTTTAATTGACTAATTTTACAAAATTCAATTTATTAGTAGAACATGCTTTCAACAGCATATCCTATTTTTTAAAATTCCTATTTTTTAAGAGTGTAAAGGTGATCTGCATCTCTGCTGATGTTCAGAAGGGTGTTTTGAGCTAGGCCCAAGAGCAGCAACATCAAACAGGCTCAGACCTGCTTATTTCCCTCCAGTTATTTTCTTTCACACTGTGTTTCTGTCAGCTGCCTTTTTGGTTTCAGCTTTGTTGTCGCTGTTGCTACTCTTACAAAATAGGGGGAAAAGAGGATCTGTGATCTCCACTGGCAGGGTATGAAAGTGGTGTTATCATCTTAGTCCATCAGACCGAAAAAGCAACTGACCACCAACAAAACATTGAAACTGACTATACAGGAAGTGCCACCAAATGCACAAGGTAAACCAACTGAAAAAAATAGAGAAGAAATGTTTCTCTCTCTAATCTCTCTCAGGTACAATAATGCCAGAAGTTACTTGCAAGAATAGGTGTGTAAATTTTCAAGATGATGGTTTCTGTCCTTTTAAATGACCATGACTACAGAGATATCCATTCATTTCTGTTGTATATTACATACATCTATTTCAGAAAAATAATGTGAATGCAAAATTAAGATTGCATAGTTCAACATTTTAGCACATCGCATAATGGAAGAACAAAGGTTGTACAGCAATGTTAACATGGCCACAACATTTATGCAGTGTTTTCAATTCCTGTTTATGTTTCTTGAATTTCAACTCCAAAGTGAGTTGGGCTGTCCTGGGAATTCTGCATGTGTGCCTGGCACAAAACCTCCTCGGTCAGGAGGTTTCACATCACAGAGGAGAATTCCATGCAGAATAATGCTGGTCATCATTACTTTGCACAAGAAAAATCCTTCAGGATCAAAGTGGGTGCTATAGCAGAGGCCATCTCTTCCATTGCCTGCCCCTTCTCACACTCTCAGTCCCAGACTTTGGGAATTCCCAAGCACAAAGAGAGTGTTTCAGGAGGTTTAAAGAGCTTAAAGATTTTGTAAGACTTGAGAGGTTTCCTGCTCTCTGTGGATGCATCATGATGGAATGATTTGGTCCCTACTCCTTACTCTGGCAAAATTCCCAGAGTTGTTCATGGACCTTAAATACATTTTTACTTCTGACCTGGCAAAACCAAAACAGTGATGGGAGAGAGCTGAATCCTATCTTGCCTCATTTAGCATCAACAATCTTGTTAGCTGACTTCCAATTACAGCATCTTTATTAACAGTGTTATCAAAGCCATAGTGTTTTAAAACTCTACTGAACCACGTTATACCCCCGGTCTCATGGTAAATTATGTTTATAATCCTCATTTTAAAGACAGGGAAACTGAGCCTAAAAAGGTTAGGGCCCAAATTTTCAGAAGTGGCCACTGATTTGGGGCATGGAGGAGGAGTCTTAGTTTTGGGATGTCCAACTTCAGAAGCCTTGGGTTTGACTTTCAGCAGTGCTGAACACTCAAACACTCCAACTAAAGTCAATGGGCGCTGTAAGTGCTCAGCATGGCTGGAAATCAGGCCCAACACTGGGCGACAGAAAAGGAGGCACCCAACATCAAAAGCCACTTTTTAAAATATAGCTAGACGTGACTTGCATAAGTTCATACTGGAAATATATGGCACAGCTGGGAAAAGAACCTCCATTACCCAGCTCACAATCCCACACCTTTACCACAAGCCCATCTCCCCTATTAGATACCAAGTGCATAACATAAATGGCAAAGTCCACTCTAACTCATTAAGAGTTAACCCTGAGGTTGCCATTACTTAGACCAGAATGGGTCAATTACTGTATTTTAAGACCAAATTCTGGCAGGTGCTGTGCACAGGTGCTGACCAAAAAACCCGAGGCCAGAAGTACATCTGTGGGGTACAAATTGCACACCCTATTTCAGGATCCTCCCAAAATCCACAGAGCCCTCTTTAACAGGAACCATGGAAGCACATTCAAAGGAAAGACAAGACTTGTTTGCAGAAATAGGTTCTGTTTACAGAAATTAGGCTGGACATAACAGCTATACTTTTAAAAAGACTAGAGCTGGTTGAAAAATGAGATTTCTTTCACAAAAACTTTAGTGAAAAATTAGTCCCTTTTTGTCAAAATTTTGGTGAAATATTTTGTTGCAATTTCAAAATTTTCAATATTTCAACCATCTCTAAAACTCTTATCAATAGCTCGTCACAGTGGCAGGTTCAGTTAGATTACATGTATTTTGAAAAAGAGGGTGGGATTAATACAATGCAAGCTGAGTATCACTCTAATCACCTTGCTTATATGTTTTATCCCTTTTCTACAGCCTTCATGAGTTTGTTCATCTATTGAGACTGTACATTCTGGTCCAGGGCTGGGTAGTCTGATCTGTTTGTATAGCACATAGCCCAATGGAACCCTGATCCTGACTGGGGCCACTGTGCGCTGCCTCAATACACATGGTAAATAATCATAATAATCTAATGTGCAGAGAACCATGCATCACATATTTATACACACACACCCCAATCCAGTAATTAAACCTCCACTGAACTCCCTGAGCAGATTGCTCCTGCTCCCAGCAGAAATAATTTGTGCAGGTATTGTGGTGGGTGTAGTGCCGGAATAGAAAAACACATTAATACTGCCTTTGAAGTGTATACTATGGGCCCAAGACTCCTAGCCCTTGATGCACAGATCTCCCTTTGAAGTCAATAGGTGTTTCATGAATAAAGTGTTTTCAGGACTGAGACCTCATATGTATGTATTTGGGTAGCTACAATACTTTCCTCACATTGGACAGAAGTGTTTAGATACTATGATGACAGGGACCTAATAAACACATAATTAGATTAGATATGGCTCAAAATAAATATGGGGGAGAGTTTCAAGGCACAAATAGCTGTTAGACACCTCACTGCCCTCAGTGACTTGGAAAATCTCCTCCTGAAATACTTTATCCCATATTTTAGAAATGTAGTGAATAGCTTGTTACCACTGTCTCTCTGCTCCAAAGAACATTTCAGTACCATATAAAAATTACACACACATAATACGTGGGGAGAATTCCATATTTTTTCCCTTCTGCTTGAGACATATCTACTTCCCTGTTCTTTGACATCAACAGTTTGTATGTCATAATTGTTGTATGCATTGTAACCAAAAGCAAAATGTGCCCATCTAGAAACAATTAGGCTAAGAGCAGACTTAGTTCTACAAACAGAGCAGAGGTACACATCTTTACACATCCAATGCTACATGTACTCCCCAGTAAGCTAGACCTAAATTCTGTGGCAAGTTCCATAGGTTCTGTAACACTCTGCTACAGCAGATGGGAAATTCCGCAGCAGCTTCATGCTTCATTTAAATTAATAAGCAGAGGTTTTGAATGAATTAGATATGAAAATGGGGGACAGCCGGGGCTTTGGGCATCTGGGTAGCACAGGAGACAGTTTTGGATTGTGGAATAAACACGTTAGCTGGCTGTGTCTGCTAAAATAATCAGTAATGAAATAATTAATATTGATATTTAAATTGTCATCTTTAAATCTGAGCATTAGAAACCCATTGTAATGAATGCGGACAGTTTACACATCACAGAGCTATTGTTCCACATTAGCTAAAGACTCATGAAGACCAGACTGCGTAGAACATTTTGTTCTGGTTTTCAAGTTTTCTTCACTACCAGGCTGGATAAAAATGTCTTCTTTTTTTCTTTTCTTTTTATTAATAGAAGCTTAAATTCTGGAACACAGATCTGTAGCAGGAGATGAATTTCCAAGGCAAATTCTACTGTCATGTAATTGTGGACAGTACATGGCACTGTCTATGTCTATACATACTACAGATGATGGATTGTGATCAGACACTCTGACATTTACTATTACTAATGCAGAGCCATGAAAAATGCTCAACACTGGCCTTTCTAGTTAAGAGTTTTCCCCTCTCCTTCTTGCCCAGGAAATCAAATATTTTAATGTAGAACACCCATTGTTTAGTATATATTACAATGCAACTCCAAAATTGGACATTTCTTTTTGGGGCTTTTATTTTGCACTTCCTTTTGAACATTTTGGCCTTAGTATTTTGTCATTTTTATTTATAAAGCACCTCCTCTCCTTTAAACATTTATGGTGCTGCACAGTTAAAAAAATAACAAACAGCAACAATTAAAACACCAGAAAGTACATTATAAAATGCAAAGACACCAAGTACACAAGAGTTTCAAGTTTAAAAATTCCATGCCATGTAACTAGAGATGGGCCAAGTCAAAATCCCTAAATACAAATACCTCCAAATGTTCTAAATCCAGATCAAGTTTTGTGGAGTTTGGGTCCATCTCTACAACTCAATAAACAGACAAGACCACATAGTCCCTTCTATTAATTAGACAGTGAAAGCAGCATAAGATCTAAAAGGCTCTTTTTAATGTCTGTCTTATACTGGGCAAAACATTCTATATTGTCCTGTATTAATCATCTACTTCGTAAGGAAAAAAAGAGGAATTTATCTTTCAATTTTAACCAGTTTAGTGTAAAGAAATGAAACACAGGGGTCAACTAACAAGCATCTGATACTTCAGAGATGGAATCTGATTCCAACTCATTCATTAGCTTCCTGAGGCCCACATTCCCTTCAAGTTCCTAGGTTTACAAATGATTTATAGTAACTGTTTTGGTAGCTTTGTGGCTTTTCCATACTGGCAAAGATTTGAGAACCAAAGTCCTTTCATTTTTCAGAAATATCTTTGCTACAATGGCTAATAACAACTGGACAAATTATTTCTATCAAAAGAAACTTAAATAAAATGTCCCCCCGTTTCTTTACAAGAGGTAAAAAGCTCCATAGATCTGGTACTTGTATTCCTGTTCTCTCACATTACAGCTGTAAGTCTCCTCTTTCAGGTCACGTCTTCCACATAAAAGTGCTAAACTAATGCCGCTTAATGACAAATTAATGTCCATGAATAAAAAATACACCTCTAATAGCATAGAGTAATTTGCCATTACAATATCATCATTGGACATGCCCCTGGTTTAATACGATGTATTTAATTCATAACTTAATGAGTGATATATAAAAAGAGAGAGATGAACCCTGCAATTACATTTATGTGAGTCTGTCACCTTATTTGTAAAACCTTAGAGTCATTTACATTCAAATTAGAACAAATGAGTGATTTCACAAAGTGCAGTGATAAATGACCATTGCTGCACAAGACAGAACTGTATTTCCTGTGAAAACATTAACAGTTTCCTATTATTTGTTAAAGATTACAATGCATATTGCCCAGCGTTGTGTGAATAATGACTTTTTTACTGATTAGGTCAGAAGACTAATATGGAACAAAATAAATAATTTTTCTTTTAATTTTTTCTGATTTTTGCTTTAATTCATCCACTCGACAGAGATGGACTCACACTGCCATCTGCTGCCGAGGAGTGGGTACCGACAGCACCTGCTGGGATGTTTTAAAATAAGTTCAATCATTCACCATCTCAGTATTCTTCTCATACAGTCAAATGATTTTTCCTATCGGATCAATGTATCTGGGTGTACATTGTGAGACTAGCTGGTAAATGTAGAGATACTACCTAATTATAAGTAATATGATTTGCATGTGTATGTGTAATTTGCCCTTTTTGGTTAGGAGAATGTAACAGCTAAAAACAGGGAATACATGTAACTGTGAAACCTTGGTGCTGGTCAGATGGTGATAAGAGCAAAAAAGAATTGTACATGATGACCCTAAACATTCAGGGCCTCAATTCCATCAGGGTTTACACCCACATAAAAGCCCATAAAGGGCCCCAAAAGGCAGGAAACCTCCAAGAGGCAGTTGTGGCAGCAGAAAGCTCCTAAGGAGCAGGCAGCACTGGTTAAAAAGAGGATGTGTCAAAGGCAGACAGTGCAGCACCAATTCAGTGCATTTCCTCCTGTTAAGTTTGCGGCACAAACCAAAATTATTTCCTCTTCCTGACAGAAATCTCTGAGGGAAGGTAGTGACAAAAACATTGCCAGCCCCGCCACTTGGGGCACACAAGGCCTGGTAGCACAAAGAAGAGTAAATTGTATGTCCCTGCACCAATTTTAGGTGAATCTGGCCCTCCAGTCCTGCTATCACTATTAAACCTAAGAACTGTACCCCATCCCTCTCAATATTATGTACGTCAGTCAATGATCATAATTCACCTCCAGATTTTTTCTCCCTCTCCTCCCAGTGAGGAACTAAAACAATCTCCTTGTCTTGTGATCATATTGATCAACTCCAAGATGAACTTTAAGACACACAAAAATGCTCATTTTTTACTATGTTTTATGACAATATAGTCAACTCATTGAAGCAAAATATGCTGATGGTCTGGTTTTACACATTAGCAACTGCTGACTTTTGTAATTTAGTTACCAATACTAGACGACACACAAGTTATGAAAAACTATGCAGCCAGTGTCAAAAGATTTGGAAACTTCTCCTTTCATTTTTACCGTATTAATAAAAAAACGAAACCCAAATGTTTTAGACCATGATTGAGGTACATCCTGACGGGTGGAGTTAATGCTCTAGGCATAGACTGTCCATCACCATGAGCAGCCCATGTAGGTCACTGGCAGAGGCATAGCACATCACAACAAAAAGAGGACTCAGATCAAATGGGTATGTCATACTCATTTTTCCACACGTCTAGCAGTTGAAAAAGGGAGGAGGAAGTGAGATGAGTGGAAGGGGGGCACACTATCATCACTCTGCCCTTAGTCTCCCAGTTGGAGTACTTAGCTTCATAGACAGACCAAGAGACAGCGGAGCGTAGTTCCTAATGCTGTCTTTGGGCTGCTTGTTCCTGCCCTGATGAATGTGTTCTTCTGTTGGTAGCCCTTCCACTCAACAACTGACAGAACATGAGACTCTTTCCAGAAATGCTGGTTCAGCACAGCAGCAACTGGTTGCATAATGGTGAGAACAAGAGAACTATAAAGAGAGTTTCTTTCCTGCATACATTTGATGTATTCTTGACATTGGAAAGGGTCACTGTTCCATCCACTGGAGAAAGCTGATGAGCTTCGCCTTTACAGTGATGGGCTGTTTTATATGGCATCACTCAGTAATATACATATATTTTTTTTAAAACTCAGTCATACTAAATATATCTTGGTTGCTTGGTGACCTTCAGATTTTTTCCAGCAGTTTAATTTGCTCTATATGAAAAACCCAGGAGCTAAACTCCCAAATGAGCTTGGGCTGCTAGCAATATAGAGGTGATGCTCTCAATCTCTGGTGTAAGAATTAATGTCTCTCTTTAGAAGTGTATCTTAGTGCAGGTTGGCAGTGTGCTGTGGGCACAACTCCAGATGGAGGAGGTGGGATAAGGGAGACTTAATACCTTATCAAACTCTGGCCCTGCATCACAAGATGAACAAAAAACTCTTTTTCATACACCAGCAGATTTCATTATAGACCCTTCCATTTAAAATATATATATATATATATATATATAAAATTTAAAATATATAAATAAATGTAAATAGTTGAGTGTCAGTGGAAGGAAATGGACAGGTCACATGTAAGATGCTCATACTCCCATGGCAACAAACATAGTATAAACACCTAGACAGACCAGCCAGAGAGAGAAACATTAGATGCTCTTCCTTGGGCAATTCCAAGCAGTTAAAACCAAATAGTAAATTTTGACATCAAATTTTAACTTTTTTAGAGGGGAAGATATAAAAAATTCTAAGAAAAAATTCTAACTATCAAGGAAGCATGAATGGCAATCAGGGACACAGCCCGTGACTAGGACTTCTGTCCTTCCTGGATATTAAGACAGCAGAACATACTGTGGGATCCCTACCTGTAAGGATTGTCAATAGCTCATCTGATGAGGAGAATAAATCACGTGTTAAAATATGCAACTGTCCAACTAATACATGAGAAACCATTTCTTAACTAAAGAGACCTTACAAATTACTGTCCAATGTCTAACTTCCCTTCTCTACAAAGGTAATAAAAAGCTAGCCAAAAAAAAAAAAAAGATCCAGTGCTACCATTTATTTGCCAGTAGCCTGGATTGCCATCTGGAAAGCTTTACTTTGGGCATGGTACAGAGACAGCATTTTAATTCTAGTACATAGGCAAGAGAAATATATCCCTACTCATCCTGCTGAACATCTCTGCAACAGTTGATTCTGGTGATCATCAAGTACTCCTGACCTACCTCCTAGGTGAATGATAATACTGTGAAAAGACTTATATCATGTGCTAGAAGGTTGTTTTAGGCAATTATTCTTCCACCTCCATAGCTCTGACTTACAGAGTCCCACAAGGCTCACTCCTCTTTCCCATATTATTCAACATCGATAGAAAGCCATTGGGAGAGCTAGTGAGACTTCACAGGCTGAAGTGTCATAGTACTGAGAGGTCACCTAACTCTATATCCCCCATATCAAATATCCACAGCACCAACTCTAAGCTTTATCAATGCCGGGTCGAAATCAGCACCTGACTGATGAGCTGTTGGCTAAAGTTGAACCCAGGCAAGACTGAGTTGATACTGATAAGAAGAGGGCAGCACTCTGAAGAACTTGTCTTCTCAATAGCATTCCCCACCATTGAGGACATATGCCTTCCCATTGTTCAAACAGTTTGCAGCCTTGAAGTTCTCTTGGGCTCCTCACTATGATTAGATGCCCAACTAAACATGGCAGAAAAAAACACCTACTTCTATCTCCAACTGGCCAGAAGACTGAATCCCATCTTTTCAACATTGACCTAACCACAATGATGATTTGTGACCTACAGACTTTTTTATTGCCATTTATATCTAAGAATGAAGCCACACACCTGATGAGATATTAAATAGGTGCATAATGCAATGACCCATCTGCTTAGCAGATCACTCAGTACTCTGTTCTCTGCACTGAATTCCCATTGAATATAGAGTCAAGTTTAAGATCTGTGTTCAGATATTCAAAGCCCTCTATGAAGGATGGGATTTTCAAAGAAACCTAAGAGATTTAGTCAAACAAAAGAGTCCTATTCAGTTACATTATATGAAGGCAGACAACTGAATTCGTAAGTGCTTTTATACAAATGCTAGAAGTCTAAATACTAAGAGCAGTGAACTTGAATGCCTGATATTAAATGAGGATATTGATATCAGAGGCATCACAGAAACTTGGTGGAATTATGATAATCAATGGGACACAACAACACCAGGGTACAAAATATATAGGCATGACAGAGCAGGTCACGCTACATATTTCCCCACCGTCCCAAAAAAGGAAGAGGACTAACAAAAAAATAAGGCCACCATGGCAACCTAAGTGAGTAAAATAGGCGGTTAGAGGCAAAAGGCATCCTTTAAAAACTGGAAGTCAAATCCTCCTGAGGAAATTAGAAAAGAGCATAAATTCTGGCAAGTCAAATGTAAAAGTATAACTAGGCAGACCAAAAATGAATTTGAAGAGCAAATAGCAAAAAGACACAAAAACTGACAACAACATACTTGAGTACATCAGAACCAGGAAGCCTGCCAAAAAATCATTGGGGCCACTAGAAGAGAAAGTGCTAAAGGAGCACTCAAGGAAGAGAAGACCATTGCAGAGAAGCTAAATTAATTCTTTGCATCAGTCTTCAGTAGAGATGATTGAGGGAGATTCCCACACCTGAGCCATTCTTTTTAGGTGACAAATCTGAGGAACTGTCCCAGATTGAGGTTTCAGTACAGGAGGTTTTGGAACAAATTGATATATTAAACTGAGAAGAGTGACCAGGATCAGATGGTACTCACCCAAGAGTTCGGAAAGAACTCGAATATGAAATTGCAGAACTATTGCACTGCAGGATGCAATGTATTTCTTAAATCAGCCTCTGTACCAGATGACTGAAAGATAGCTAATGTAATGCCAATTTTTTAAAAAGGCTCCAGAGGCGATCCTGGCAATTGTAGGCAGGTAAACCTAACTAGAGTACCAGGCAAATTGGTTGAAACTATAGTAAAGAACAAATTTATCAGACACGTAGATGAACACGATATATTGGGAAAGAGTCAACATGGCTTTTATAAACAGAAATCATGCCTCACCAATCTATTAGGATTCTTTGAGGGTGTCAAGAAGC
Source organism: Emydura macquarii macquarii (assembly GCF_026122565.2). NCBI lineage: Eukaryota > Metazoa > Chordata > Testudines > Chelidae > Emydura > Emydura macquarii. The sequence continues at coordinate 1,985,058 of NW_027133156.1, forward strand.
ATGTGGACAAGGGTAATCCAGTGGATATAGTGTACTTAGACTACCAAAAAGCTTTTGACAAGGTCTCACACCAAAGGCTCTTAAGCAAATTAAGCAGTCATGTGATAAGAGGCAAAATCCTCTCATGGATCAGTAACTGGTTAAAAGATAGAAAACAAAGGGTAAGAATAAATGGTCAGTATTCACAATGGAGAGAGGTAAATAGCAAGGTCCCCCAAGAATCTGTACTGGGACCTGCGCTGTTCAACACATTCATAAGTGATCTGGAAAAGGGGGTGAACAGGAAGGTGGCAAAATTTGCAGATTATACAAAATTACTTAAAATAATTTTGAGAATTATAATTAAGAATTATTTGAGAATTTGAGAATTATTACTTAAAATAATGTTGAGAATTATAATTAATAATTATTTGAGAATTATTACTTAAAATAATGTTGAGGATTAAGAAAATCCAAAGGTTTTTTGCAAAGAGTCACACAAGGATCTCACAAAACTGGGTGACTGGGAAACAAAATGGCAGATAAAATTCAGTGTTAATAAGTGCAAAGTAATGCACACTGAAAAACATAATCCCAACTACATATACAAAATGATGGGGTCTAAATTACCTCTCATGAAAGAGATCTTTGAATCACCATGGATAGGTCTCTGCTCAGTATACAGCAGCAGTTAAAAAAGGTTACAAAATGTTAGGAAAGAAAATGCCATGATATAAATGCATAATACCACTATATAAATTCATGGTACTCCCAACACCTTGAATACTGCATGCAGTTCTGGTTGTCCCATCTCAAAAAAAGGTATATTAGAACTGGAAAAGGTACAGATAAGGGCAACAAAAATGAATGGGGATATGGAATAGCTTCCATCTGAGGAGAGATTAAAAAGACTGGGACTGTTCATTTTAGAAAGAGATGATGATGGCGATATGATAGAAGTCTACAAAACTTTGAATGGTGTCAAGAAAGTGAATGGGGAAGTGTTATTTACCCTGAACATAACACAAAAACCAGGGGTCACCCAATGAAATGAATGGACAGCAGGTGTAAAACTAACAGGAAGAAGTATTTCTTCATACTACATACAGTCAACCTGTGACACTCATTGCCAAGGGATGTTATGAAGGGCAAAAGAAAAATTAGGTTAAAAAAGAATTAGATAAGTTCATGGAGGTCCATCACAGGCTGCTTGCCAAGATGGTCAAGGACACAACACCATGCGTTGGGCGTCCCTAAACCTCACTAGACGACAGGGGATGGATCACTTGATTAATTGCCCTGTTCTGTTCATTCCCCCTGAAGCATCTGGCACTGGCCACCGTCAGAAGACAGGATACTGGGCTAGATGGACCATTGGTCAGACCCAGTGAGGCCATTCATATGTTCTTAACGATGTAAAAGTCAAGAGAACCTGGAATTCTGACCTTAAAATAAGCAACTTCTTTTATTTTTGCCTGAATACTTTTGTTCCCATGTTAGGCGAAAATATAAACTTTTATCATTTAAAACTATGTTCTCTTTAGACTTCTAAACTTGAATCATAATTTTTTTGCAATCAGTTGTTGATCTTAAATTAGCAAAGATTTTTCCAGGTTAGAACATGGAATCCACATTAGGAGTTAAAGAGGATTTGGTGTTAATATGTGAAATATAGAAACAGAAAAATGCATTCAGTAAACCGAAATATCATACGGCTTGATTCCATAGTGTTACCAGAAATTTCTAAGGTATTTCTATTACATGATTTTTGCAGAACTGTCTGAGAGTCTCAAGGTTATTCTGTCTTATATAACCAAGACCATGCTAACCAAGCATTATGTTTAATCAAAAACTCGTATTAGTGATTTTATTCTTTTGACTTGTGTTTGTGATTAAAGCAATTTGTTACAGAAATCTTTCTGAGATTTATCAACAGATTCAATAACTTGTTCTAAGTTAATCTTTCTAAGAGCAATGGCATCTACCTTGGAGTCAAATGAACCTAATATATCTTGCAGAAAATGAATTGCAGTGAATTTGGGGCCAAATTCTCCTCTCACTCACACTGGTCTTGCACTGGTTTATTTGCACTGAGTGCTATGGAATTTCTCCTGATTTGTATTGGAGTAAGTGAAAAGAGAATAAGAATAACACGTTTTTCTTTGGTATCTCCCATTTAACCAATTTGCTTCTACTTGAAGAAAAAAAATGGCTCGGTCTGATTCCCACTGAATCAACAGAAAGACTCCCACTGACATCTATGGGAGTTCATTTGGGCTGGATTCAGGTGGAAGGAATGGAGTCAGACAGTTAATCTTGAATGCCAGTGTTGGCAAAAATTTAAGACTCTCTACAGAGAAACTAGAAAAACTATTATTAAAAACACCCTCAAGAAGATTGTGCTGCATCCAAACCAAAAATTACAGAAAATCCTAATAAGCAAAAATTCTGCATCAGCATCACACAACAATAATAAACTAGATACATTCAATACAATGTATTTCCTTAGGCTATGCTGAGCTAATGCTCAATATCTCAACAGTTCAAAAGAGAAAGAACACAACCAACAACATAGTAAATCGTGAATAGTGCAGCACCCAAGGACCCAATAGTAACATTAGAAAAAAGGCAAGTGTGGAAAGGGATTATTCCACTCCCCACTCCTTACCATTTGCATCATAGTGAGTGGAGTCACACTTGGAGAGACCCGCTGGGTCCCAACTGCAACAGGGATTAATGTTTTTAAGGTGGCCTGGTTAACCAAGACTCAGATTTTTAAAGATATTTAGGTGCTGCTTCACTCAATGTTGCAATGCCTAACTGATTCAGGAGCCTAAGTCTCATTTTCAAAAGTGATTTAGGCACTTAGGAGCCTGTATCCCATTGACTGTCAATGAGATTTTGGCTCCAACGCGCCAAAATCACCTTTGAAAATGAGACTTAGGCTCCTAAATTAGTTAGGCATTACAATGCTGACTGCTGCAACTCCTATAAATCTGGGCCTCATTCTTAATTTTTTTGGTGGTAGGGTAAAGGACTATATATATATATATATATATATATATATATTTAAATCAGTCAGTATCATGTGGACTTTAAATAGGCATTCGATATAATTAATTTGGACATTGGGAATTCTCTCTACATTGTTATAAAATGTATTTTGTCAGTGTCTAGAAACAGGGCCCAAGCATAATTTTTTCAGGCCCAGTACAAACTTGTAACACGGGCCCCCTCCCATACACCCATGGGGGTTGCAGCCTGGGCCAGGCCCACCAGAGCCTCTGGGCCCCAGTAAAGTGTATCCTCCCCCTGCCCCTGCCCCTCCCCCCCCTGTGGGGGCCCCGTCTAGAACGAGGTTTTAATAATAAACATGACACTCACAGACAGCTTTACTTGCCTGGACCCCAACCCTGCAAAGGAATTAATGCTGGTGAATTCTGATTCTGATTTAATGGTATAGATCTTCCTGTATGGATTCCTTGGCAGAATCTGAATTTAGTAAATAAGTATAATAAACAAAGGGCCAAATATTGAGTCAGTGTACACTGGTGTAGCTCCACTGATTTTCATGCAGCTGTACTAATCTACACTAATTGAGCCTGACCCAAATTACTGAACAGAAATATATCAGTGCTGTCAGAGCAAACAATTTTTTCCTAATTCTTCAGAAACTTTGAGCATCGATCCCATTTCCTCTTGATCATGTATATGCATACCAGTTTAAAATCATGCGGCATGACTTTACTCAGTTTGTAAAACAGGTGTAAATGACGGCCACGCCAATTACTCCTGATTAAGATGGGTGCGACTGACTGCTTGATCCTATTCTCACTCTAGCCAGAGGAAAGACTCCCTTTGACTTCAGTAGGATTTGGATTGGGCCATAAATGAGAGAATAATTTGTCTGTCGGTTCCAGTCTGGCAGTCCTTTCTCAGTGCGATTTTTGCAATATCCGGTTCATCATTATTATTCATTTGACAGGCTGCTGCTTGCATTGACTTCTTTAGGTTGTTTTTTGAGTAAGCACAACATATATCTTTGTATTACATATCAAGGACTAAATCCAAAGTGCACTGAAACCAATGGGAGTCTTTCCATTATCTGCAGTGGACACTGAATTGGGTGTATGTGAGAAATATTAAGATAGTTGCTTTTTCATGCTGCACTATCGAGAGGGACAAAGATAAAGTAATGTGTGGGCCCCGTGCCTCCCAGCTACCATCCCGGCTCCTTTTCTTACACTCTCCAATTAACAGCCTTTCTGGTTACACTTCCCTTTCGTTTTCTAAGAATAATGGACAGTCATTCTGTACCCTCACAGAATGCCAGGTGGGTGAAAATTTCACTACTTTACCATTTACATTGATTTCCTGATTGACTTACACTTCGCAGACTAACACCACCATTTATTGTAGCCATTGACCCTGACTGAAAGCACCTGATTGTGGATAAAATATAAAAAACTATAAAAGAAAGGGAAGAAAATCAAGTGAAATTGCTGCTTTTAACAGTGCATGCCATTGCTATACGTTGATGTTTTAAAGCTGCTGCTCTTGCTTGCATCAAAATGGATTTCATTTGGCCAATCCAAATAAACAGACATTTATTTTGTTGCCTCAGAATACTGGTACTATTATTAATACTACAGGAGAGTCTAAGGACCAGTCAGAAATGGGGCTCCATTGCGCTAGGCACTGTACAAAGAGTGACAGTCCCTGCCCCAAAGAGTTCACAATCTATATCTATCTATCTATCTATGGTACTTATATGGCTCCCATTACCGTGATATCTGAGGATCTCACAATCTTTAAATGTATTTGTTCTCACAACACCCCTGTGAGATAGAAAGTGCTGTTATCTCCACTTTACAGATGGGGAACTGAGACAGAGGGAGAGCAAATGACTTGCCCTAGGTCACATAGGAAGTCTGTGGCAGAGCAGGGACTTGAACCCAGGTCTCCCAAGACCTAGGCTAGCAGTACTAGACCATCCTTCCTCTCTAAATTTAAATAGACACAACAGACAAATGGTGGAAGGGAGACAGGGGTACAGTGTCTAACCCAAACTCACAGCAGATCGGGGGTATAGCCAGGATTCAGGTTTCCTGCCTTTCAGTCCAGAGCCCTATCTACTAGATCACGCTGACCACAAATTGTCCTAGTATTATCCCAATTCCGTAACATTTCCTATATGTAATTTATAATTATGGGATTAGTCTTGGAAATAAAGTTTGTCAGTCAAAGGGAAACAGTCAGTTAATTAAGTATAGAAGCCTTACCTGGATGAGATAATGAGAACATAAACTGAGGAGCTCCAACAGCTGCAGGTGACTCCCAGCTGCTAGCACATCCTGGATTACTCCTGGCTCCAAGAGAATCTATATTGAAAAAATGAAGATCTGTTGTAAAGAACTCTCCTAGGTACAGGAAAATATGGATTAAAAGAAACCAACATTTTAGGACTTCATAACTTTTAGACTCTGAAAGTAATAGGACTACTCATGTGAATAAAATTAAACATTTGTGTAAGTATTTTAAGATTTGGGGCTGTAGTTTAAAAAATTCAGCTATAATATTCAACGGGATATTTAGTCAGTGAAACAGATTTTAAAATCGTTCTTAAAGAGGCTTTTGTCCAACCTATTTACTATGATTCTCTACTGTGAAAGGCATATTATTTACTGAATACACCATCTTTTGCAAAGCCATACAACATCTGAAAAAAGCAGAATATAACAATATAATAAATAAAGTAATACAGTCTAATCATCATAGTAAGAAAAATGATGCATTTTAAGTCTTGTTTTAACTGATGCAGGAAACCCACACTCTCCTGAAGGAGAGAATTCTGCCCCAGATGAACCATGTGGACAACAAGGGACTATCTACATGGACAAAAATAGAAAAACGAGAGAAGTCTGACAAAGAATGGAGTGTAGCTGCATCTGTATAAAATAGCAATTAGGGATATAAATAGGGCAGGACTCCCAGTCCCAAATTTGCCTTCCCTGCTGACTCTGGGAATTCACTGACTTTGGACACAGTGGGGAAAGCAGCTGCAGTGTCTCTGGATGGAGGGGGTTGTGCTGCTGCTTCTTCTGAACTCTGCTGCCCTCCATCAAAAAACTTCCCCTTCAAAATTTGTAAAGCCACTACTTTGTTTTTTTTTTTAAATCTCTCCTTAAAACTCCTTGTGCTCAGGAATCCACACCAAAATCCTCAGGTCAGCCTTTTTCCACAGTGGTGTGATCATTGTCGACAGAGCTCAGGTACATTTAGGGAACAGAAAAGCTGTTTGCCAATCCCACACAAAAATGCTAAGGCTGGCTCTGCGCGTTAGAATTTTCAGCGTTTCCTTAGCCCAGGATTGAGTTGGCTGCTCAGTCAGGTGCTGCTTTGCAGATTTGACTGCCATTGCCACATATGCAACGGTGGCTGCAAGGGGGAATCCCATCTTGTGTCTTCCATCAGGCCTGCTAGGAGTGCATGGTGGAAGCATCATCCAATCGCTGCATTTCTCCCTGACACTGGCCATTCCAGCAATGCATGAGGAAGAAGTGAAGGAGAGGGGACAGGGCAAGGTGCTGCTGCTGCTGCTGCACGCAATGAATGTCCTCCAGCCACTCTCTGCACCACTACCTCCCTGTAGCGGATGAAGAGCCAGTAGGAAGGAAACTGGAGATGTCTCTTCCCTCATCCACCATCACCTTTATCCCCCACTCTTCTACCAGACAGGAAAAGCTGCCAGCATTCAGGGTACACACACCCACCTTAAGAATCAAAGGGGACCCATTTCCCAAGCACAAATCAGCCCATCACTAGAGGATTTCACCCAACCAACCTCTCTGCAGTCAGAGGGTGCAGGAAACCTACCAGACAGCACTTCTGCAACAATGAGGAACAACTTCCAGACAGATTAGCAATCTAGAGGATTCTTCACATGGTGCTGGTGAGGGGGAAATATGAAAGGAAAAGACGAGTGGAGATGAAACGATTAATCGACGCATACTGACAGGATTGATGAGGTTCTCAGAGCTGGATGTTGAGGGGAAGAGCTGATCCAGAGAACAGAAGGGGGTGCTATCTGCCAGTGCTAAGATATGGGATGTGGACTGGTGGCTGAAGAGGATCCTAATGGGAGCAGGAAAGAATCCACTGATTGTCCTTCATGTGGGTTCTTGCTGGAACGTACCAAAGGAAATTATGCCAGGCTGGGGAAGACTCTTAAGGAAATCGAGGCTCAGGTGATCTTCAGTGGGATTCTACTTGTCCCTAGAGGAGGACAACAAAGGTGTGACAAGATTCTGATGATCAACAGATGGCTCAGGCAGTGGTGCTATAAGTAGGGATTTGGGATGTATGGTCACCAGGAGGCATTCATGGACAGAGGACTGTTCTCTTGGGATGGACTGCACCTGAGTAGGGAGGGAAATGCACTTTTAGGATGGAGGCTGGCATAACTGATTCACAGAGCTTTAAATTAGAGAGTTGGGGGAGATGGTTGGGAGATGCCCAGGTAATCTCCATGCCTTATTTTAGCATTGAGAGGGAGGAAAATGAAGTAAGAAAGGACGTAACAGTGGGGAGCAGAATGGACATTAAGAGGAAGGATAGTTTAGATACCAGTCTAATAGGCAATACTGGCAGTAGAATGACTGTGCCAAATCAGGTAAGGAACGTGAGAGAAACCAAACAGCAAAAAGTAAGATGTTTATATACCAATATGAGGAGCCTGGGTAACAAAATGAAGGAACTAGAGCTACTAATAGAGGAATTGAAACCAGATATTATAGGGATAACAGAAACATGGTGGAATAGTAGTCACGACTGGTGTCCAGGTGTTGAAGGGTATGTGCTGTTTAGGAAAAACAGATTGTATATCAATGATGAGGTAAACTGTAAAAATATTAGAAGTGATGGAATTGATAAGACAGTCTGTCTGAGTTAAAATCACATTGGAGAAGAAAACTTCTAGAGTTTCCCATGGCATAGTGCTTGGGGTGTGCTATAGACCACCAGGATCTGATTTGGACATGGATAGAGACCTCTTTAAGGCTTTTAATGAAGCAAATACTACTGGGAAATGTGTGATTATGGGAGACTTTAACTTCCCAGATATAGACTGGAGGACAAGTGCTAATAGTAATAATAGGACCCAGATTTTCCCAGATGTGATAGCTGACAGATTCCTTCACCAAATAGTTACTGAACAAACATGCCATTTTAGATTTGGTATTGGTGAGTAGTGAGGACCTCATAGAAGAACTGGCTGTAGGGGACAACTTTGATTCGAGCGACCATGAGCTAATTCAGTTCAAACTACATGGAAGGATAAACAAAAATAGATCTGTGACTAGGGTCTTTGACTTCAAAAGAGTTAATTTTAAAAAAATTAAGGGAATTATTTGGGGAAGTGGACTGGACTGAAGAATTCATGGATCTAAAGGTGGAGGAGGCTCAGAATTACTTCAAGTCAAAGTCGCAGGAACTATCTGAAGCCTGCATCCCAACAAAGGGGATTCATAGACAAGAATTTATAGGGGAATTCATAGGCAAGAGCTGTAGACCAAGCTGGATAAGTAAGCATCTCAGACAGATGATTAAGAGAAAGCAGAAAGCCTACAAGGAATGGAAGATGGGAGGGACCAGCAAGGAAAGTTACTTCTTGGAGGTCAGAACGTGTACAGATAAAGTGAGAAAGGCCAAAAGCCAAGTAGAGTTGGACCCTGCAAAGGGAATTAAAACCAATAGTAAAAGGTTCTATAGCCATGTAAATAGAAAGAAAACAAAGAAAGAAGAAGTGAGACTACTAAACACTGAGGATTGGGTGGAGGTTAAGGATAATCTAGGCATGGCTGAATATCTAAACAAATACATTGCCTCCGCTTTTAATGCAGCTAATGATGAGCTTGGGGATGGTGGTAGGGTGGCTAATGAGAATGAGATATGGAGGTAGAAATTACCACATCCGAGGTAGAAGACAAACTTGAATAGTTTAATGGGACTAAATCGGGGGTTCCAGATAATCTCCATCCAAGAATATTAACAGAACTAGCACATGAAATTGCAAGCCCATGAGCAAGGATTTTTAATGAATCTGTAAATTCAGGGGCAGTACCGTATGACTGGAGAATTGCTAACATAGTTCCTATTTTTAAGAAAGGGGAAAAAAGTGATCCAGGTAACTACAGACCTGTTAGTTTGACTTCAGTAGTATGCAAGGTCTTGGAAAAAAATTTGAAAGAGAAAGTAATTAAGGATATCAAGGTTAATGGTAATTGGCATAAAATGCAACATGGCTTTACAAAAGGTAGATCATGCCAGAACAAACTGATCTCCTTTTTTGAGAAGATAACAGATTTTTTAGATAAAAGGAATGCAGAGGATCTAATTTACCTAGATTTCAGTAAGGTATTTGATACGGTTCCACATGGGGAATTGTTAGTTAAATTGGAAAAGATGGGGATTAATATGAAAATTGAAAAGTGGATAAGTAACTGGTTAAAAGGGGAGACTACCACAGGTCATACTGAAAGGTGAACAGTCAGGCTGGAGGGAGTTTACTCAGGGATAGGTTCCTCAGGGATTGGTCTTGGGACCAATCTTATTTAACCTCTTTATTACTGACCTAGGCACAAAAAGTGGGAATGTGCTAATAAAATTTGTGGACGATACAAATTTGGGAGGTATTGCCAATACAAAGAAGGATCGGGATATCATACAGTAAGATATGGATGACCTTGTAAACTGGAATAATAGAAATAGGATGAAATTTAATAGTGGAAAATGCAAGGTCATGCATTTAGGGATTAATAACAATAATTTCTGCTATAAACTGGGGACACATTAGTTGGAAGTGACAGAGGTGGAGAAGGACCTGGGTGTATTGGTTAATCACAGGATGACTATTATGAGCTGCCAATGTGATGTGGCCATGAAAAAAGCTAATGTGGTCCTTGGATGAATCTGACGAGGTATTTCCAGTAGAGATAGGGAGGTATTAGTACCGTTATACAAGGCGCTGGTGAGACCTCATCTGGAATACTGTGTGCAGTTCTGGTCCCCCATGTTTAAGAAAGATGAATTCAAACTGGAACAGGCACAGAGAGAGAGACTATTAGGATGATCCATGGAGTGGAAAACCTGCCTTATGAGAGGAGACTCAAAGAGCTTGGCTTATTTAGCCTAACCAAAAGAAGGTTGAGGGGAGATAGGATTGCTTTTTATAAATACATCAGAGGGATAAATACCAGGGAGGGAGAAGAATTATTTCAGTTCAGTGCCAACGTGGACACAAGAACTAATGGATATAAACTGGCCATCAAGAAGTTTAGACTTGAAATTAGACACAGGTTTCTAACCATCAGAGGAGTGAAGTTCTGGAATAGCCTTCCAAGAAGAGCAGTGGGGGCAAAAAAACCCAGCTGGCTTCAAAAATGAGCTTGATATATTTATGGAAGGGATGATATGATGGGACAGCAATTGACTCATCTTTGACTATGTAGATATGCCAATGGCCTGTGAAGAAATGTTAGATGGGGTTGATTCTGAGTTATTACAGAGAATTCTTTCTTGGGTGTCTGGCTGATGAGTCTTGCCCACATGCTCAAGGTTTAACTGATCGCCATATTTGGGGTCAGGAAGGAATTTTCCCCCAGAGCAGATTGGCAAAGGCTCTGGGGTTTTTTTGCTTTCCTCAGTAGCATGGGGCACGGCTCACTTGCTGGTGGATTCTCTTTATCTTAAAGTCTTTAAACCATGATGTGAGGACTTCAATAACTCAATCATAGGTTAGAGGATTTTTTGGTTTTTTTTTTTACAGGAGTGGATGGGTGAGGTTCTGTGGCCTGCATTGTGCAGAAGGTCAGACTAGATGATTATATTGATCCCTTCTGACCTTAGAGTCAATGAATCAGTGGATGGGAGTTGGGGATTATTTTATTTAGGGAATATCACATGTAATCACCAACTACCTTGGAAACCTTTTGAGGGAGCCCTTTATTAAAATTTTGGCAGTGTACTGATGAGAATTGATGCTTTCCCACTGTATTCTGGGAAATTTTAGGCAGCATATTTTATTTTTGTTTGTTTTGAAAAATATTAAATTGAGAAATGACAGGAAAAAGCACACAAGCTAAAATCTAACTGTTTTAAGCTTTATAGAATTCAGATGCAGAAAACTACACATAAGCCTTGTCCTTACAGAAGTATCACAGAAGCAACACTGTCAAATGCTATAATAAACTATGTGTTACCGATTGCAGTATGTCCAATATACTTTGTGCCTCTGCATAAAACTGTTCATTGTAAATTTTACTTTTGACATTTCTTATTAACATAGCTGAGAAAATGGGTTAATTTAGATCTAAAGAAAGCTGATTGTGGTTATAATATATGTTGGGGTTTTTTAAGTGATAAAACTGAACATAATAAACTAAGTTTAGTCATACTATGGATGAATATAGCCAATAGAACAAACAGGTTGTATTCCATAATTAAACACAGCAATAAATATTATTTATTTAGAGATTTTTTTTACATACACATGGAGACCCATTCCATTCTCTGTATACCCCTTCCAATATTTAAAACTTAGAAATCAGTAAGTACACAATGAATTGTTATAACTTAGCCATTATCCACCTCCATACAATTCTCATTCATCCCCAACACATTTTACTAATACACAAATCAAATGCTAATGCTGGCTATCGTGAAAACTACATATAATATAACTACATTCCATCCCTTCTGCAGATACCTACCAAAACCAAAATAGAACACTGGAGCACTTTGCAAGGTAAACAGAATGTTACAAATCCAGCGTACCTAGAACTTGTATAGCATTCATTTTCAAAGCACTTTAAACACGTTATCAAATTCTTAGTATTATCTCCATTTTAAGGATAGGAAAATGGAAGCACAGAGTGCAAGTGCCACTGATTGAGTCTCAGAAAAGGGATGAGAAACCCAGGGCCTAATTATCCTGTCCATTGCCCACACAAAATCCCTACTGATTTCATTGACAGTTGAATGGATGCACCTGACAGAATAGTATGGCCTCAGTTGAGAGCCCCCAGTCTTGTGGTCAGATCATTAGACCACACCTCTTTCAGGAGACCAGAAATTCTTCGTATTGGCGCTTAAGAGTTATTGAGGAATCTCATTCTTCAGGAATCACATTACAAATGACCAAAACTAATATTAATACACAAAGAATGGTACACAGGCCCTCAAGTAATCAACTTCAGACAATAGATACCACATTCCTTGAACGTTTGTATTTTATTTGGCGTTTATCCCTGTAACCAGTTTTCTCTGGAACACAGAACTGACAGATTTTCCCTTTGCAGTTTTGGCTTTACACCACAAGGGGCCACTCTCTCACTGCTGTGAAGAAAGCTACAGCCCAAGCTATTTTTTCTTCTACCCACCCTGCTGGCTGCTTTCCCTGTAGTTCTGTGCCACCCACTGAAATGCAGTGCCAGAAGAAGAAAAGCAGGAGGGGAGACACTGGAGACAGTCACATTCCCCTGATGGGGACAGAAGAAAGTACCCATCCACAGCAGTAATATTAATTGTACTTACTTTCAGCCCTTCACACAGAATGCTGTAAAAACTGGAGATAAGGGGCTTGAGTCTCATTTACACCAAGGCCCTTTTACACCGATCTGGCAGGGTAACTGGTCCTTCAAGTGGGTGTAAATTACATATAATCTCACTTTGAGGAGCCTTTACCCTTTCAGAATGGGGACTTAGTGTAAAGTGGCCTTTATGTAAAGAAGAATAAGGCCCAATCTGTTCCAGGCTTTTAGTTGATGTTAATTACATTTCCACTCATGATAGTACGTGGCACAAGGAAAAGCTGGAGAGGGCTTTAGTTATAAAAATCTGTCATTTGTTAGGCATATTAAAAATATATATATGCTCTGCAGCACTTGTCAAATTTGTTCAAATGAGAACTCAATAGCAGACTGCCATACAAATCATTCTCACTCTTTAGGGACTCAGGGGTGTAGATCTTGCAATGTTTATTATTCAACCCTGGTTTAAACAGAACAAGTCCTGTCATCTGTGCTGATGTCACATTATTTATTAAGTGCTAGCCATGTGCTTGGTGCTGTAAATGCTCAAAATAAAGAGAACCAGTGCCTCAAAGAGATTACAATCTTGCAGACAAAAGATACATTTGTAATGTGGTTTCTCTGATGCATGAATATATTTTAAAACAGTATCAATCCATTTTAAAGCATCATACAGGTAGCATCTGTAGATGTGGTAGGAAAGGGGGCAAGAAGTTAAAATGTAAAGGTGATCTACAAAAAGCCAGCAACAGAATTGTTTGATTGATATGCTCCAAAACAACACAAAGGTTTTTTAAAACATCCTGTTTAGCATAATTTTTTGGCCAGGTTTTAGCAGTCAAGTTTCTCAGTGTTTACAAGCTTCCCACACCATGTAATAATTCAACATGCGCCCTGCTAAGATAACAGACCCACTACTGAAGATCAGAGACTGCCAACAGAGCTGACAGAAGTCTGGTTTATTCCAATACTGCAACCTAAACAAACTGTTCTGCATTTTTATTTTATATCCATTTAAAGATATGATAAAATACTAAATTACCTATGCTGGATGTGACATCACCAGCAGATAGGAGGCTAGGGTGTCTCAAAATGGAAAAAAAGACAACATACAAAGAAGAGGGAAAATGCCTTAAGATAAATTTAGGAGGGTGCTGAAAAGCCCTCCTTACCCTTTTCACTTGGGGCAGTCAGCACTTCATGCCAAAGCTCCAGACTTATTTTTAAAAAGTTAATCGATCACTATTAAGAGTTTTCTGGAGGCTGTTTTCCCAGATGCCTGTGGTGCTATTAAACCTGAAATAACGTTATCAGTTAGTGTCAGCTGGACATATCAGCAGTAAAGACTTATAGTACACCTACCACACCACACATACACTTAGAATCATAGAACATTAGGGTTGGAAGGGACCTCAGGAGGTCATCCAGTCCAACCCCCTGCTCAAAGCAGGACCAACCCCAACTAAAGCATCCAAGCCAGAGCTCTGTCAAGCCGCACCTTAAAAACATCTAAGGATGGTGATTCCACCACTTCCCTAGGTAACACAGTCCAGTGCTTCACCACCCTCCTAGTGAAAAAGTTTTTCCTAATATCAAACCTAGACCTCCCCCACTGCAACTTGAGACCATTGCTCTGAGTTCTGCCATCTACCACCACTGAAAACAGCCTAGTTCCATTCTCCCTGGAACCCCTTTTCAGGTAGTTAAAGGCTGCTATCAAATACCCCCTCATTCGTCTCTTCTGCAGGCTAAACAAGCCTAGTTCCCTCAGCCTCTCCTCATAAGTCATGTGCTCGAGCCCCCAATCATTTTCATTGCCCTCCATTGGACTCTTTCCAATTTGTCCACATCCTTTCTGTAGTGGGGGGCCCAAAACTGGACACAGTACTCCAAAAGAGGCCTCACCAGTGCTGAATAGAGGGGAATAATCACTTCCTTCGATCTGCTGACAATGCTCCTACTAATGCAGCCCAATATGCCGTTAGCCTTCTTGGCACACTGTTGACTCATATCCAGCTTCTTGTCCACTATAACCCTCAGGTCCTTTTCTGCAGAACTGCTGCCTAGCCAGTCAGTCTCCAGACTGTAGCAGTGCATGGGATTCTTCCATCCTAAGTGCAAGGCTCTGCACTTGTTCTAGCTGAACCTCATCTGATTTCTTTTGGCCCAATCCTTTATTTTGTCTAAGGGTATGTCTACACTGCGGAGTGAAGTCGATTTAATTTCAGTCCACTTTCACCCGCCGAACTTACGAAGTTAGAGGCGCATGATCACACCACACGCATTGCATCAGGGGTTTGCATCCTGTCCAGCTGTGCTTCCATCGATAATCAGAGCAGTGTACCTTGGGTAGCTATCCCATAGTGCAGCTACCCACAGTGCCCTTTCAGAAGGTTGTCTTCCTCCCATGATGCAATGTGCTCCCCCCTCCCCTTGTCCAAAACAAAGAGACGAACATTTTTTTCCCGCCATTTTTCCAAACCCATCTCTGCTGCATGCACTCCATTGACGGAGAGGCATGGAGTACTCTCAGCTGTATACTATCATTTTGAGCATCACAAACACCTCACAACTTATCCTGCAGGATTTTCAAGGTCAAGACTTGAGCTGCAGTGCTGAAAATTGCGATGTTACTGAAGCTGCCCTGCTACAAGCCACAGAGCGAAACAATTCCCGTTTGCTGCAGACCGTCACACAATATCTTCAGTCAGTGGAGCGCCGATTCTGGTCCCAAGAAACAAGCAAAGACTGGTGAGATCACATTGTTATGAAGGTGTGGGATGATGATCAGTGGCTGCAGAACTTTCGTATACGAAAGGCCAGTTTCACTGAACTTTATGCAGAGCTGTCCCCACAATGATCTGGAGGATGGGGTGGATTGCACCCTCAGCAAGTTTGCAGATGACACTAAGCTGGGGGGTGTGATAGATACACTGGAGGGCAGGGATAGGATACAGAGTGACTTAGGCCTGGTCTACACTGACAATGTAAGTTGACGTAATGTGGTTTACGTTGACCACATAAAGTATGAGTCTCCACTGGCATATCAGTTCCACTGACCTAAATCGCGGTAAAATTTGACTTAATAAAACCACCTACGCAAGTGGCGCACTGCTAAAGTTGCATTCTATGGGTTGAATGAGCGTCAGTGTAGGCAGAGCGCAACGTAAATCAATGTCATTGACCTCCAGGAGGTATCCCATAATGCTCTGTTGTGACCGTTCTGTAGATTCGCACTCTGCTGCACCACAGACACAAGCACAGGAAACAGCTTCTCCCATGAAGCCCTGGGAAATTTTGAATTCCCATTTCCTGTTTTGTCAGCATGGAGAGAGCTTTGTAGCTGAATTGCTCATGGTGACTGCACGCCCCAAATGCGCTCCAGCATGGAGTCAACCTGAGGTCTTGGATCTCATCAGCCTGTGGGGTGAAGAGTCTGTTCTGGCTCAGCTCTGAACAAAGCTAGGGCAGAGCAAGGAGCATGTGCTGTAATCCAATTAACTCCCCCTTGTGGGGAAATTTATAGAGCAAGGAACAGCAGCAGCAGGATGGCACAGGCACAGCAGGGAGACAGAAAACAACATGTGAGGCACCTGTCTGCAGTCGAATGCTGAATCTTGCAGCATATTGAGAAAATTATACAGTCACAGAATTGGAGAGTTACAAGGCCCTGGCTAAGGTGAGCAGGGCAGGTCACACCCCTCAGAGCTATTGTTTTGGGCCATCAGTAGATGCAGGCAGACGTCAGTAGATGCAGGCAGATGACACTGCATCAGTTTACACTCAGTTCTTGTTTTTGAGGTTTTTTCTGCAAATATAAGCACTAGAAGCATTTTTTTTTAAATGAAACAGATAAGAGAGGAGACAAGAGAAGAGAAAACAGAAAAACAGGTGCTTCTTTTGCAGTGAGGTGCTAGGTAGGCAATGACTGTTAACTTCAAGCCAAAGTGGTGACTCCTGCCTTAGGCAGGCAGAATCCATAGTTTGTTGGGCAGGTGAGGGCAGGTGAGGTGAAGGTGAGGTCCAACTCTCAGATTACGTTTCGTCTTCTCTTCTGATGTCATAAACTAACAGAGACAGATGACAAAATTCAGGGCCATCTGGGATACCTTTTTAAACCTAAGAAACATCACAGCATCAGGTGTGATTGGACCAGAAAATGAAGAAAAGCAAAGGACAGAAAAAGCAAACCAATCCAACAGATTTGGCCTGACCTTCTGGTTTACTCCAAGCTTTATATATTCCCTGGCCATGGAACACTATCCAGGCTGTTATGTCTTGTACATGTCCAATCTAGCGTTGACAAATATGGATCATGGTAGCAAGTCCACATCAGAGAACGTTTACATGGACTGCAAACTCTTTGGAATAGGGATCATATTTTGTGCTGTGTTTGTACAGCACCTAGAACAAGGGGGTTCTGGTCCATGACTGGGGCTCTTTGGTGCTCCCGCAATACAAATAATACAATAATAATGAGAAAAGAGGATGCAATCTGCTGGCCAGACATAGATGGAAAAAAAACATGCTGATCACCACTGATATTCTAAAAGAAGCTAAGACTCTAACCAGACCCCCAACTTACAAACTTTGGTTAAAAGTGGTAGACATAGACCCTCAAATTTGGAAATGGGGTGGAGAAGGGAGTCTGATATAACCTCAGCCAAATCTTTTAGTGGCTTTTCTCTACCTATTATAATCACCTCAGTCTTCTCTGGACTGAGTGTCAACCAACTCACTCCCATCCACGTCCCAAGATCATGGAAACACTGAAAAAGATTGCACTTTCCAGGCTGGACAAGAATGAGATACAAAGCTGAGTGAAACTGCGATACTGAAAGCACTTCAGCTCTATCTCCTTACTAACTCTCCCAATGGCCTCTCATATACGTTGAGTAAGAGGGGTGATAGCATAGAACTCTGCAGGAGATCCACTGTCCAACATTACCCTCCCTGAGAAAAAGGAACAGACAACTGAGAGCAGTTCCATCTGCTCTCGCCAGAGACCAAAAGCAATTTAATAATACTTCATGTTCCCCAGTATCAAAGGCAGCTGATAGAACTACAGTAGTTAATAGCTACACGGATCTTGCCAAGAAAAGATCACCAACTAGTTATTTCTCAGTGATGTGCCCAGGTCAAGACCTAAACTGACAAAAGGCCAGGAAAGTCAGAGGTATCAAGGTGCTCTCAAGAGTTCTCTCTTCCATGACATTTGCAATAATCTTAACCAAAAATGGATAATTAGTTACTGGTTGATAGCTGGACAGATTGTCAACATCAAGGGATGGCTTTTTGGGCAGAGGGCAAACACATGCTTCTGTAATTACCACTATTAACAGTAAAAACTGCACTTAGTGCATTTGTTTGTTATTTGGTAGGATTCTCGCACTATTCTGCAGACACTTTTAGAGGAATAAATAAGCTGAAGCACCTAACTGCAAGGGAACAAGTTGAAAACTGAACTCCAGGATAACATTTTAACAAACAGTAGTTTTGTGTATGTGATTTCAGTAATGAAGAAATTGTCCATCCACAAGATGGCACTCCCATTGAAACATGAAATCTGGTTTGCTGAAGTGCCATCAGACACCTGTCAGAGCCACATACACCACTCGTGTAACCGAAGAAAGCTTAAAGCCACATCACAGGTGAGTGCCCTTACTTTTAGTAGAGTTTTAAGAGAACAGTGACAGCAACCAAAACATGTGAACCACAACTTATTTCAGAAGAGAAGGTTACTTGTGCAGTAACTGATGTGTGTGTCTCCATGGGTGCTCCACTGTAGATGCGGCAGCGCCTTTGCATCTGGAGTGGGAGATCTTCCCAAGCAGTGCCTGTCAGACCACACATGCATAATTCTCCTCCCTTGCATGGTGCATAGGAAGCATATATAGCATTGTGCAGTCTGACTGCCCTCAGTTCCTTCTGTGCCGCAGAGCCCATACGTTATGCTCCGAAGCAGAGGGAAGGACGGGTAATGGAGCATCTATGGAGACACACATCTCGAAGAACCTCAGATACTGCACAAGGTGAGTAACCTTCTCTTCTTCGAGTGATGTCCCCTTGGGTGCTCCACTGTAGGTGACTACAAAGCAGTGCCCATAGCTAGAAGGTTGGGGCTTCAGAGCAGCTTTTATGGCTGAGAATTGGACTGTACATCCAAGGATGGTGTCTGCAGAAGAATCCCGCATGATGGTGTAGTGTTGAGCCATCTGAGGATGCCTATATGGTAGTCTTGCATATATCCATGATTGGAACATTAAGAAATGCAATGGAGGTTGACAGTGCTCATGTGGAGTATGTCTTTATTGAGGTAGGAGTTTGCTTATTACAGAGTTCACATGATAGGCGTATGCACTGTAAAATTCATTTAGAGAGGTGTTGTTTTGATATATCATCTCCCCTAGATGTGGTGGATATGAACAGATGTGATGATATGTGCTTTACTAGGTCAGAGCAGGCTATTTCTGGACCCCTGAACCAAGAAGGAGCCATGCTTTCAGATGGAGTCTTTGTGGATTGCGATGATGAACGCACCCAGTGTCCTGTAAAAGGAGTCATGATGCATAGTGTTAACAACAGGGGAGTTTGGAGTAGGGTGTGAGAACAAAAGCTGCATTCTTTGCTGGCACATGGTATTTTCTAGCCACACGCTTACATGTAGGTGGGATAGAGGATGGGGTCTGCCATAAAAGATTGGCTGGTTCAAGTAAAGGCCCAGTGGTGGGTAGTATGATTTCTGCTGCCGAGGTGTGGAGAACGTCAATAATCTCATGCTGCTGTTCCTTGACCTCCTCTAGTTGAATGTGTAACAAGTCTGCCACTCTATGGAGTCATCAGCTGCTGTGTGTGTGTAGCGGGGTGGGGTGGGGCTGGCATGATGGCTTCATTTGGTGAGGATGAGGAGAAGTGTAGGGCCAGTGGTACCTCCTCTTCCTGTTCATCCTCTTGTTCCTCCTCCTGTTCTTCCTCTTGTGATGATGCTTGCGGATGTTGTGCCTCTGGAGGTTGGGAGTGATGAGGATGGGTTGGAGGAAGGATGTTGTATCTGTTACGATGAAGAATTACTAAACTGAGCCCTATACATGGCTCAAGGGTCCCAGTATGGCCATTTAGGTGGGAGGGGAATGTGTGATTGCATTCAAGGAGGCCCCTGTCAGGATTGGATTCCCTGAGGTGCTGGTGGGTACGACTGAAGGGCTACTGCTATTCGCCCTGATATTGATGGGGCAATAGATTCAGCATTTTCCTCTTCTTCTGCCTCACTAGTGAAAGAAGGATCCATTCTTGCTGGGGAAAGTGAAGCACTGCTTGACAGAGGTGATGGTGAGACTTGGGGTAAGTCTTGTTTAAGGAGTGGAGACTCCGGAGTGTCAGATACTCTTAGATCTGATATGTATCTGAACTCCTGCCGTGCATAGGGCAACAATGGTGCCGATATAGTACATGGTGCTGGGAGCTAGCGGCTAAGGCCAGAGCTGAGCTGGGGGCAGAGCGGGGCAGGATGGTGCTCCCTCCCTGCCCCACATGAGGGCTGGCCCAGGCCCTGCTGCACCCCCTCCAAATGTTCTTCCACATCCCCCTGGCGGGGGGCACACCCCACAGATTGGGGATTAATGGTTGAGAATATTTTAAAACCCAAGGAGATTGCTGAACTTTTTGGTAATGTAGCAGCATCTTTACATCATCAGGAAAGAGGGGAAAAAATGCACACACCTTTGTTACAGACTTTTACAACCATCTGTTAAGCATTACCTAAAGGCTATGTCTACACTATGAGCTAGGGGTGTGATTCCCAACTTGTGTAGACATACTTGCACCAGTTCTCATCTGAGCTAGCATGCTAAAAATAGTAGCATAGCCATGGTAGCACAAACAGCAGCAGTGACAACACAAGCTAGCCACCAGGAATACGTACCCACGAGATTCAGGTGGGTTTGTACATGAGGCGGCTAACCCATGCCACTACTGCCACTGCCCATGCTACGCTGCTACGTTTAGCATGCTAGCTCAGATGAGGGCTAGCATGAGTATGTCTACACAAGTTGAGAATCACACCCCTAGCTCATAGTATAGATATAGTTTAAACATTAGCACACAGAACTTAGTCACGAGAACTTGGTACAAATCCTTACTGTGAGGTATAGGTCACACAAGTCAGTGGCAGTTTCTGCATCTTTGCTGCAGTAAAATAAGAATAATGGTTACCCACTTTTATAACATGCTTTAAATTCCTCAGATCTAAGGGGCAATTTAAATGCAAAGTATTATTATTATCTATTACCATATCACACCTTTTTAATATATAATGTACTCTATAGGGAGAAAGGCCCTAATTCAGCAAAGCACTATAGCTTTTGTATGACTCAAGCCCATGGTTTTGTGCTTTACTGCACCATAGCCACAATTATTTATAGGAATGTTGAGTTTCTTTCAGTCTAAATACTCTTCTTTATTGACAAGATCCCTTGATTCCCCTCGGATGATTTTCAAAGGGCAATTTTTCATAGTCAGACTGCATGTAGAAAGAATCCATGGGACAGATGTGGTCAGTGGATCTTTTATAACAATGCCTATGTCGCACTATGCATGTACTGCAAGAATCTGTCACACTGACAAAAACTCTGTAAACATGACCACTGTGTTCTGTTTCAAAAGGTTCTTTAGTAAATAACTCAAGAGTAGAAAACTAAAGCATTTGTGCCAAGAAGTTGATTGCCAGGGGCTTACTGAGAACCTATTTCATAGATCATGTTACTAAAACTGACTCTGTATTGGTTGAGAAAATATGTTGCTTGATAAACAGACTTGGAACCTCTTTGTATACTTAGAGCAAACAGGAACAAACAATGATGTTCTTTAAATTTTGTTATTAAAACACATTCATCTCCTCTATATACTGGAGGCCTCATTGTTTCTTGTTGTTCTAATAAGATTAGGAATTATGGGATGAATTCAGTCAGTTATGCAGGTTTGTAACATGAAGAAAAAATGCACTCTTCTAGCATTATGTTTTCTGAGATAAATATTTTAGTTTCAATTTCAGTTCTTTTATGGACATAGCTAAGTATAAAATATTACCATTATACATCAACAGACTGTGTACAGGACAGATTTCATGGTGGCAACAATGCAGATGGATTTATATAATGAGCCAGTTTCTGCTCTGGTATGTGCCTAAAACCATACTAAACACTAATTGAGTTACACATCTAAAAACAAAGATAGAATGTGACTCATGTTTGATTTGATTTGGTGGGAGCTGTCACATACTTCAAGGCTATTTCTGCAGTAATTTCCAGCAATACATTCCCTGAGAAAGAGGCATGGTTTAGAGATCTGGACACAGGACTGTAAGCCAGGAACTCCTGAATTCTAAGCCTGGTTCTGATAATATTGTGGCCTCAGAGTAGACATTTGACCTCTCTGTCTCCTGTCTCAGTGTTCCCACCTGTAAAATGGGATATTAATTACCAGCTTCACATGGTTAGTAAGATTAACTATTGAACATTTGCAAAGCACTTTGAAGATGTAAAGCAAAATTAGGCACTAAGCATTGTTATACCATAACGCAACCGATACACACAAGTGGCCCGATCTTGATGGTACTAAGCTAGGAGAAACTCCACTAAAGTCAGTTAAGCTACACTGGTATGAAACAAGTGGAAGAATAGAATCAGAGCCATTCTATACTAAAAAAAAAAAGGCATCCCAAAGTGGGATCAATTTTATATTTAGAAACACAATAGTTATAACGTCAGTTTTAATATAATTTTTTTTATATTGAAAAATCAATTTTCCCTTAAAACCAAAAGATTTCCATCAATAATTATTATAAAACATGGCCTGCCCATGTGCATTTGACTGCAGGATTGGGACCTCAATTTCTCTCTTCATTCTTCCATTTCAGTCCCCGGGATGTAAGAACTTCAGAAATTTTAATTTCAGGTAGCGTTCTCATACTATTTCTAAAGACAGATGACAAATTAAGTTTCTTAATTTTAATAACTTTTAACATCTTGGAAACAATGAACCATACTGCTAACTTCATAGAATACCAAACATTTCCACTAGAGGTCTCAAATATCCCAGAAAAGAAAGCTAAGTTTTTTGTTATACAGTATTTCAGTTTACAAATGCAGCTCAGAATGGTTTACAAAATATATTTAAAAAAAAAGACAGATGAAAGAAATACTTAAACCAGTTTAGATAGTCTATCTTACAAGTAGTGTGTGTGCCTATACACAAACACACAAATATCTTAAAGCTCTCTTAAAATTGCTTCCAGTTCCACAAAGTTTACAATAAATAGGAATAGCAATTTTTAACACTATGTTTTGCCCTAACTGTAGAGTCCCTATAGGTGTTAGGATGATCTCGTAAATTTATTTACTTTTCTAGATTTCATAGAATCATAGAGCTGGAAGGGACCTCAGGAGGTCATCTAGTCCAACCCCCTGCTCAAAGCAGGACTAACCTCAGCTAAATAATCCTAGCGAGGGTTTTGTCAAGCCGCAGCTTAAAAACCTCTAAAGATGGAGATTCCACCACCTCCCTAGGTAACCCATTCCAGTGCTTCACCACCCTCCTAGTGAAAAACTTTTTCCTAATGTCAAACCTAGACCTCCCCCCCTGCAACTTGAGACCATTGCTCCTTGTTCTGTCATCTACCACCACTGAGAACAGCCTAGCTCCATCCTCCCTGGAACCCCCTTTCAAATCCTGCTATCAAATCCCCCCTCATTCTTCTCTTCTGCAGGCTAAACAAGCCTAGTTCCCCCAGCCTCTCCTCATACGTCTTGTGCTCCAGCCCCCTAATCATTTTTGTTGCCCTCCGCTGGACTCTCTCCAACCTCTCCACATCCTTTTTATAGGGGGGGGCCCAAAACTGGACACAATACTCCAAATGCGGCTTCACCAATGCCGAATAGAGGGGAATAATCACTTCCCACAATCTGCTGGTAATGCTCCTACTAATGCAGCCCAATATGCTATTAGCCTTCTTGGCAACCAGGGCACACTGCTGGCTCATATCCAGCTTCTTATCCACTGTTACCCCCAGGTCCTTTTCTGCAGAACTGCTGCCTAGCTCATCCATCCCCAGTCTGTAGCTGTGCATGGGATTCTTCCGTCCTCAGTTCAGGACTCTGCACTTGTCCTTGTTGAACCTCATCAGATTTCTTTTCACCCAATCCTCCAGTTTGTTTAGGTCCTTCTGTATCCTATCCCTACCTTTCAGGGTATCTACCACTCCCCCTAGGTTAGTGTCATCTGCAAACTTGCTGAGGGTGCAATCTACACCATCTTCCAGATCATTAATGAAGATGTTGAACAAAACCAGCCCCTGGGCCACTCCACTTGTGACCGGTTGCCAGCTAGACATGGAGCCATTGATCACTACTCATTGAGTCCTATGCTCTAGCCAGTTCACGATCCATTTTATAGTCTATTCATCCAACCCACACTTTTTTAACTTGCTGATAAGAATACTGTAAGAGACAGTATCAAAAGCTTTGCTAAAGTCAAGGTATATCACGTCCACCGCTTTCCCCATATCCACAGAGCCAGTCACCTCTTCATAGAAAGCAATCAGGTTGGTCAGGCATGACTTTCCCTTTGTGAATCCATGTTGACTGTTCCTGATCACCTTCCTCTCTTCCAAGTGCCTTAAAATGGATTTCTTGAGGACCTGCTCCATAATTTTTCCAGGGATTGAGATAAGGCTGACCAGTCTGTAGTTCCCCGGCTCCTCTTTCCTCCCTTTCTTAAAGATGGGCACTATATTTGCTTTTTTCCAGTCATCAGGAAATCCCCCAATCGCCATGAGCTTTCAAAGATAATAGCCAATGGCTCTGAAATCACATCAGCCAACTCCCTCAGCACCCTTGGGTGCATTGCATCTGGCCCCATGGACTTTTGTATGTCCAATCGTTCTAAATAGTCTTGGACCTGTTCCTTCAGCACTGCAGGATGTTCACCTCCTTCCCATACTGTGCCGCCTAGTCAGGTCAGGCCATAAAACATACATTTTCAGAGTTTTATGGGGTTTTAATGGTTCTGGCTAATTATCTTATTGTGCTATTTCTTGGCCCTATGCTATTTAACGTTTTTATCAATGACCTGGTAGGTCACTGATAAAGTTTGCAGATAACACAAAAATTGGGAGAGTGGTAAACAAGGAAGAGGACAGGTGACTAATAATACAAAGCAATCTTAGATCATTGGTACACTCAGCACAAAAAAAGAACATACCACTAAATGTATATGTATTCATCTAGGAACAAAGAATCTAGATGGGGGACTCTATCCTGGGAAGGAGTGATTCTGAAAAAGATTTGGGGATCATAATCATCTGAACTCCCAGTGTGCCGCTGTGACCAAAAGAGCTAATGCAATCCTGGGATGTATAAACAAGGGAATCTCAAGTATAAGTAGACAGGTTATTTTACCCCTGTATTTGGCACCAGTGCAACTGCTGCTGGAACTCTGTGACCAGTTCTGGTCTCCACCGTTCAAGAAGGATGTTGACAAACTGGAGAGGGTTTAGAGAAAAGCCATGAGAATGGTTCTGGATTAGAAAGGATTAGAAAACATGCCCTACAGCAGGGGTGGCCAAACTGTTGCGCTTTTACAGTTAAAGCACGGATCATGGAGCTCCGTATGCCCCCCTCCCATTCTCCGCCTTCCAGATTGGGGGGGCGGGGGGAGCTAGGACCTTCTGCCCTGTGACAAGGTGGTGGGGCTACAGGAGTCTGCTCGGCAGCGAGGGAGGTCTCGGGGGGTTAATAAATTTGCCCGCCCTATAGTGTCAGAATCAAGGAACTCAAGTCTATTTAGCTTAACACAGAGTAGGTTAAGGGGAGGTTGATTTCAGTCTATAAGTACCTACCTGCTCTACAGTTTAGCAGAGAAACATAAAACATGATCCAATGACTGGAAGTTGAAGAGAGACAAATTCAGACTGGAAATAAAGTTGCAATTTCTTAATGGGGAGAGTAATTAACCACTGGAACAATTTACCAAAAGTCATAGTGGATTCTCCATCACTGTCAATCTTTAAATAAAGATTGGATGTTTTTCTAAAAGAGATGCTCTAGAAATTATTTTGAGAAAGTTCTATGGCCTGTGTTATACAGTGGGTCAGACTAGATAATCACAATAGTCCCTTCTGGCCTTGGAATCTGTGAATAAAGATCAGTGTACAAAGGAAGGCATAAGGGAAACATCATATTGTCTCTGTAGTTCTGAAACTTGCATATCATTGTCTGAGCCATATTTACAAAAATGATTAATAATACTCTTTTATGTAGTTTTAATTTGTTTACACTTTCATATTAGTATTTGGTAGATCTGATACAGAGAGCAGAACATAGGCCCCAATCCTACAAACACTTTTACATATGAGCAACTTTACATGTGAGAGTAAAACCAGTTAATTTTACAGGCCAACTCAGATATGTAAAATAGTTCACAAGAGTTGCAGGATCAAGGCTGTAAAATGGAAGGCACCTATTTTTCAATAGAGGATTGCAGACATTATGTCACCCTAAGGAAGCTCTTGTAAGTCTTATTCAAAATGTTAGGAATGCATGCTGATATCTTTTAATCACTGGCACAATTTAATAGATTATAATATCAATATATTTCAGAATAAAAAAAATAATGCTTTGCAATAATATAGGTGCTTTCATCTGAGGCTCATAAAAGTGACTTATGAACAATAGTTAATAAAGACTCTGAATACCATTCAGGGGTAGGCGAGTAGTATTAACTCCAATTAATAGATGGGAAAACGCACTTTGGAAGTGTCTGGTAATTTTGAGGTAGCCCAGTTTAAACAGCAAGGGCCCTGTTTTCAGGAAAAGTCAGCCCCTACAACCTCCACTGACTTCAATTGCAGTTGGAGGTGCTTGGCTGCTATGAAAATAAGGCATGATATGTCTAAACTTGGGCATCAAAATGCTTTGAAGGATAATTTTGGAAATGGGCTTCATTAAATGAGCCAGTGCAGTAAGAGAACCTGGAATTCCTGGCTCCTTGACAAGAAAATTTTAAACCATTAAATCAAACTTTCTCCCCTGGGTTGGCATATTTTCACTGTCACACCAAAAAATACATCCTTCACTAGTAGCACTAGAAAGAGATGCATTTAAAAAAAACCAAAAAATCCTTCCATTTTATTAATGAATTCAAGAATACTTAGACTGAGATGGATGACATGCTTTCAGTATACAGCAAAAGGCATGCTGAACAATGGCTGGATTTCTACCCTCCATATATAAGGAGGGTATGGCAGAGGGAAAACGTCTTTGAAGAATTTCTATATAATTCATACCAACAGAAATATAGACGTTTAAGAACTAGTCTATAAAACCAAAGTTAAATTGTTTACTTCTTTGTTGTCTTGGTCATTTGGCTTGGCACAAAGAAAACAACTTTGTTAAAATCAATTAAAACAGATTTCCTGCCTTCACACTTTAATTTTCTATGTGTTTAATTATTTCTTTATGCAGAAATTAAAGGTACATAATCTAATCACATTTTGGAAGCACATACATTAATTAGATTTGTACAACCCTATATTCCATGTGGAATAATGAAATGGTAACTGATTCTTTTTTCAAAATTAAGCAACAGAGAATGTTCACCAAGGGATCTATCTACTAAATTAGCAATATTTCCAGTAATAGTCTTGCTAGCCAAAGTTTCACAGATAAATTATAGAGACTGGATGAACCATGAATAAGAGAAAATTCAACAGTTTATGTATTCCTCAGGTCTGCAAGAATTAACAAGATACACATTTTTAACACAGGTTCCTTTGTGTGGTACATAACAATTTAGAGTTGGTGCAGTTTTATTCTCTACATTTCAAGTAAAACCAACAAATTGGAGAGCACAGAGGTGAACAATGCAAGTGACCAACAGTTTGTGAGATTAGATTTAAAAACTGGGCATATTCAGTTTATAAAAGGGGAGGGAGGGAGGGAGAGAGAATAAAGGATCTAATTCTCCATTCAAATCAGGAGTAACTTAATTTAAATAAAACTTGTGTTGCTGTTAGAAAGTGAATAATCAAGCCCAACGTATTCTGAAGTCTACTAAAAGATTCCAGTCTAAGGGAATGTCTACACTGGAACAGAAAGGTGTAAATTCTAGCTGAAGGAAACCTACTCACACTAATTCTGATTTTGTTAGCTCACTAAAATTAGAAATGTAGTTGTGGCAGCATGAGGTGCTAGCTCTCCAGGGTACGTACCTACAATCTAGGACAGGATCATACAGTCTAGGACACCATTCATGCCATTGCTGCTACCCTTCTATTTTTAGCACACTAGCTCAATCAGACCTAGAGCAGGTATATATCCTCAAAGTGGAATTTATGCTTTCCAGACATAGTGTAGATACACTCTAAGAGTTGGAATGTCACTTGGTTTTTAAAAGTAGTTTTTTTAAAAAACAAAACTGTAAGAAATCCATGGTAACTGGATTAAATATTGTATATTTTTAGTAGTTAAGGAGAAGACAAAAATGTCTTCCAGTAACTTCAAGTACTGATCAGGAACTTTAATGTATAGGCTAACTGCTGACGGTCACTGGTCTTGGACATAGTTTTTTGTTTTATTAACACCTTTCTACATTCAGCGGGAATTTGTTTTTATCCTGATAATGTTAGGTAGTATGCATCCTGTTACCATCAACATTATATAAAGATTTAGGATCATAAAAAGTCATTTCAGATAGACCAAGGGTACATCCCAACCTTTTCATAGTATGAACCACATCTTAATAGAAGGACTATCTCAGGGATCACACCCTCCCTTAAGACTAACATCTGTGGCAACTACACCCTCCCCTAACAACATCTGTGACAACTACAAGTGCTTCCATTACGATTTGTTATAAGGAAAGTATTTAGTATATTTTTTTTCATTTCTTTTAATAGGATTTAGCAGATGGATACAATGAAGATTAGAATCATGTGATCAGCTAGCTTCCTGCAAACCACCTCTGAGTGCTCTGTGGACCATCAGTGGCTCACAGGCCATCATTCCAAAAGTGATGCACTCACCTAGACCATATTTCCATAGTTTTCTCATGAGAATGTCATGTGGGACTGTGTCAAAATATCAAGATATATCACGTCTACTGGATTTCAAAACAGCTCACCTTAGACTCAGATAACTCCTCTTCAATACCCGGCTCAAGCCAGCGAAACTAATGATCCAACCAACAGACCAAATTCAGTGATGAATCCTGGTCACATGCCGCCTGAGGCACGTTTTGCATACACTGAGAAGACTGGTAGGCAGGATCCCATGGGGAGAAAATATATAGAATAAAGAAATTCAGGAGAGCTGGTAGTTTCACAAAGAGACAATATTAAAGGCCCACCAGCAAACTATCCCAATGTGAAGGAAAGATAGGAATAGTCAGAAGCCAATTTGGCTCCATAAAGAGCTCTTTAATTAACCTGAAAACCTAAAAGGAATCCTACAAAAAGTGGAAACATGAACTAATTGGATAAGAACAAATGATTAGCGCAAGTATGAAGGACAAACTAACAAAGGCTAAAGCACAAAATAAATTACACTTAGGAAAGGGATATAAAAGCCAGTAAGAAGAGGTGCTATAAATACGTATGAGCAAGAGAAAGATGAAGGAAAGTGTAGGTCCTCTACTTAGTGAGAAAGGAAAGCTAATAATTGATAACATCAAGAAGACTGAGGTTTTTAATCCTTATTTTGCTTCAGTCTTCACTAGAAAAGTAAATGGTGCCCAGATGTTTAACACAATTAATATTAAGAACAAGGCGGGAAGGAATGCAAGCCTGAATCGGGAAAGAACAGTTTAAGGAATATTTAGATAAATTAGATGTAATCTAATCAGCAGGGCCTAATGTAATTCACCCTAGAGTACTTAAGGAACTAGCTGAAGCAATCTCATAACTGTTAGTGATTATCTTTGAGAACTCATGGAAGAGGGCAAACACAGTACCTCTCTTTAAAAAGGTGAAAAAAGAGATGACTCAAGGAATTACAGATCAGTCAGCTTAACTTTGATACCTGGAAAGATTCTGGAACAAATTATTAAACAATCAGTTTGTAAGCACTGAAAGGATAATAGGGCAATAAATAATAGCAAACATGGATTTGTCAAGAACAAATCATGCCAAACCAACCTAATTTACTTGTTTGACAGAGTTACTGGCCTAGTGGATTGGGGGATGGAAGCAGTAGATGTGATACATCTTGATTTTAGTAAGGCTTTTGACACAGTCCCACACAAGACATTCTCATAAATAAACTAGGCAAATAAGGTCTAGATTAATTTACTATCGGGTGGGTGCACAACTGGTTGAAAGCCTGATTGACAGAGTAGTTATCAATGGTTTACAGTGAAACTTGGAGGATGTATGTAGTGGGGTGATGTATCTACTGAGTCCTGGGTTTGGTATTCTTCTATGTTTTCATCAATGGTTTGGACAATGGAGTGGAGAGTACGCTTATGAAATTTGTGGATGGCATTAAGGTAGGAGGGGTTACAAGCACTTTGGAGGACTGGATTAGAATTCAAAATGACCACGACAAATTGGAGCATTGGTCTGAAATCAACAAAATGAAATTCAATCAAGACAAGTGTAAAGTACTACACTTAGGGTACACAAATACTTAGGGCGCACGAATGCAAAAATGGGGAAAAAGTGGGTAGGCAGTAGTACTACTGAAAAGGATCTGGGGGTTGTAGTGGATCATAAATTAAGTATGAACCAGCAACGTGCTTCAGCTGTGAAAAAGCATAATATCGTTCTAGGGCGTTGAGAGGAGCGGAAAAGGCCTCCTTCTGGAGGCCTCAGGGTCCTGCCATACCCATCCTAGGAAAGGAGCAGTGGAGTTAAGTCCTCCAAGCAGCCTAGAGAGACTGCACAGGAGGCAGCCAATCAGGGAAAGGCTGCAGGGAGCAGCCATCAGGGCCCAGGAGGACCATATAAAAGGAGCTGCAGAGCCAGAGATAGTCCATTCCTTGCTGGAGCCAGAGTGCAGATGGTGCTCCTGGCTGGCCAAAGGATACTGCAACAACATGGATAGCTCAGTGCTGGCAGGGACCGGGGGATTGAGAAAGAGCTCCTGGTTAGCTGCTGGGCCTGAACACAGAAGAGCCATAAACTAAGGGCAAAGCACTGGTGAAGGCTGGGGCCACGGGGAGGTGGCCCAGGGAACTGAAAGCAGTTCCGTTAAAGGGATACAGCGGTATGTGGTTGCTATTCTTAGGGTCCATGGGCTGAGACCCAGAATAGTGGGTGAACCTGGGTTTCCCCCATAGGCCACTGGAGAAGTGGCCTACAACTGGACAGAAATAAACCCCCAGAAGGGGATCTCGGCTACTTAGTGGCCCAGCTGGAGAGCTGGGGCCAGAAAGGTCCAGAGAGGGAAGAAAACATTGCCTCCATGGAGGACGCCCTCGGGATCCAGCCCAATACCAAGGCGGGACTGTTTAACAACTGCAGACACACCCGACCAGAAGAGATGCTCACGAGAGGTGGGTGCCATGCCATTGCAGGTGTACTAACAAGAGTGTCATAATTGTCTCGCTCTACTTGGTACTGTTGAGGCCTCAGCTGGAGTAACCCTGTTCAGTTCTGGGCACCACACTTTAAAAAACATGTGGACAAACAGGAGAGAGTCCAGAGGAGAACAATAAATATGATAAAAGGTTTAGAAAACCTGACCTATGAGGGAAGGTTAAAATATCTGGGCATGTTTAGTCTGGAGAAAAGAAGAGTGATGGGGGACCTGATAATAGTCTTCATATATGTTAAGGGCTGTTATAAAAAGGGTGGTGATCAATTATTCTCTATGTCTAATGAAGGTGGGACAAAAAGAAATGGGCTTAATCTGTAATGAAGGGGAGGTTTAGGTTAGATATTAGAAAAAACTTTCTGACTATAAGGGTAGATAAATTCTGGAATAGGCTTCCAAGGGATGTTGTGGAATCTCCATCACTGGAGATTTTAAAGAACAGGTTAGACAAATGTCTGTCAGGATGGTCTAGGCATAGCTGGTCTTGCATCAGTGTAGGGGGCTGGACCAGATGACTTCTCAAGATCCCTTCTAACGCTACACTTTTATGATACTATGATTTCAGAACTACTAGGATAAACAGCAGATTTTCTTTTCCATATGGATCTTATCCAGAAAATAATATTCATATCCAAAATCCATTAATTTTTGTATTGGCAGATCCAAACACTTCATACTTTGCATGTGCAGAAAATTAATAATATCAAATTAAAACTTGTATAACTGATGCTTAGCATTAATTTCTATAGTAGCAAGAATGATTTTATTTTTTGATTCAGGTGTTTGAATTTGAAGAATTGTACAATACCTGTCCAGTGTATGCAAAGTCCAGAGCTTGCTTTAAACCTAGGCTTGTGACACCATGCAAATTCACCTCATCAGCTCCACTTTCAACCATACAGAGACTGAACATCGCCTAAGTAGAGAAAAGAAACATTTGAAGACATTAAAAATAAGATCAAGGGGGAAACATGAGAAGTTTCAGAAAAATACTGCTGATTTTTTCTACCTAACCATCCCTTGCTATTCCTCAGGTAAAAAACCTCAGTAACATCATGACTACTATTTAGAATAGTATCTATACCAAGTTTTCATTATTATGGTTTTCTTTGACTCCCACTCAGCAAGTAGGTTAGCAACTGAGCTGTTTCACTGATAAAGAAGTGCAAAGACATATCCCTGAAGAGAAAAACTGCAACTAATTGAACTAGGGTTCAATTCTGCCAGTAATACTTTACTATGCAAATAATTCCACTGAAATCAATGGGACTACTCACATAGTATAATACTATTCAGTGTAAGTGGGCAAACTGGACCCTGAAAAATCGTTCTAATCAAACATCACTAGAACAGTAAACTTGACTTGTAGTTCTATAAAATACTTACAGATCAAAAAGGTCAAGGTAAATCCTCTTTGGTTATTTGAATAAGTTGTTAATTTATTTGGACAGTTAAAACATCTTTTTAAAACGTGGCAATCCTACCCAAATAGCACAAAAGATTGGAACATAAACAATGACAAGATATTGGAAATAAAAAAGGCAAAGAGGCAACCTGAAGAACAGTCATCTACAGATATTAAGGTACACAAAAACATTCTGATACATTAAGAGCAAGAAATCCACATATGTATGGGTGCGGACCCATTAGACCGATTTTTATGTTCTCGAGAAAAAGGAATGAGTCAGTAACTCACTCATTTGTCAATGATGTATAAGTGACCATAGTGCATTCTATGGGTTTCCTTCCTCTTCCACATTCCCCCATGGCATAGCTCACTGACTGAATAAGGATGCTAGACTTGGCAGGCCAAACATGCCTGGCCTATTTGGTTTTAGATCATTCTCTCCCAACATGATTTGATACCTGGGCTCATTTTCAATCAGTAGGTCTCATCAGAGCTCACTTTTAATATTTGCACAGAACGGCGCTGAGTTGTAGACAGTGTCAATTCCTTCCCTTAAAACAACATGAACTTCCTCTTAAATTAGAAGCTGAAATTTGCTGTTTCAAAAGTATTTTCTTCCCTTAAGCGTGGAGTTTATTTCCCCCACTCCATGAATACTTTCAAACTTCCAAAGACACTAACAACAGACATTTCACATTTTGTAATAATTAATAAAAAACGTAAGGCCTAGTTCTACCTTCACATACATATGCATAAATCTCATTAACTTTGGCATGTACGTATATGAGGGCAACAATTAGCTCCTGTGTAACACATTATTTGCTCCAACTCATACTATCTTCCCTTTCCCAAGCCTGATCAATGTAACCTGTCTTTATTCATGTCCATTAATAGCTCTTAGCCAAGATCCAAGAAGCTGGGAAGGGAAGACAGGGGTGTGTCACTCCAACTGCTCTGTTCTGTACACTCCTCCTGAAGCTCTGGTAATGGGCACTGTTGCAGACAAGATAGCGGGCTAGATGGACCACTGGTCTGACCCCAGTATGGCCGTTCTTATGCTTATGCAGCACCATTTTGGACGGTCAGATAAACTGCAGTCTGCCTAGTACTGGTCAGTTGAGTGGTGTGGCCAAGTATGCGACTGAAGCCGCAGACCACTAATTCCAGGACTGAAGCAGAAACATTCATGTTTCAGCTACTGCAGAGAGTCATCCAGGCCCACACCTCTCCTGGAGATAGACTCCAAGGTGAAATCCGGACCCTATTGAAATCAATAGCAAAACTCCAACTGAATTCCAGGCTGCATGTGTCAGTCATATATGGCAGTATGAAGCACCTATGGAGAGGGTGAGCTCTTCTTGTTTGAATGACAGCCAAGGAGATACTGAAGGGGCCGAGGAGCTTCTGAGCCTACCATCATGGCTAACATCTCCCCATAACTAGTCTCAAGACCCTCACATCCCCAAAATCAGACTTTGGCTGGGGCTCATACTGAGCTCTCCTACAGTCAGGCCACTTTCTACCTTCTACAAGCTGCTCAGCAGGAGTTATTCAAATCCAAATGCTACTGTAGCTAGTGTGAGAGAGAGAGACTAGGGCAGGATCCAGAGGGGCTAATCATAGGGCTACATGAATTCCTCACCCTAATCAATGGGTCTGCAGATCCCAACTCTGTAGCTCTTTACATCTCCCCTATTACCACTGAAGTCAATGGGAGAAGCAAGCCCTCAGCACCTCTAAAATTTGGTGCACAGTGTCTCAGTTGGGACTGAGGAGTGTCAGTCCAAAAACTGAATCACCCCAAATTAATGTCCACTTCCAAAAGCATAGTTCTGATTGCCACTGGAATGAACTGTTCTGAAATGAATTTGTTTTCTGGCAATCATCTAATTTAAGCAAGCATGCCATTTATCAAGGTACTAGTTCTGCTCTTCTGCAATTTGTATTTCAATTGAAATCTTATCAGGATTTTCCCTAATTGGCAGTATAATAGAAATGTCAAATAGCTTAAACTAGGTATCACATTAACAGCGTATGAAACAATCATTCTAAATGTATCCAACTGAAAAGAAATGAGAACTGAGAAATTCAGTGACTGGCCCAGCTCAGTAAAAATTGTAGTTATTTTATGAATTACTATGTATGCCACCCAAAATACCAATTATCATGAAATATGCCACGATGATTATTTCATCCTGGATTTCAACAATATTTCTCACCCTTGGTTATAGCTGCAATTTTCTTCTTTGCATCAATCCCACAACACGGGGTCTGCGTTATGAAGGCTCTCTCTCCAAAGTGTTCTGTTCAGTTCCATGTCCTCAGTCACACCACATGCTAGCCTGTCTTCCTTTATGACATCCCACCACTTCTTCTCAGCTTGGCCTGTCTTTTTCCTTCATTCTTGATCTGTTGGACTATCTTACCCAGAGTGTTGTCAGGACTGTGCTTTATAGCTACAATAGGTAATATTAAAATATGTGGCTCACCTGGCTAGCTGCAGATCTCAGGCGCTCATAAACTGAGTGACTGTAAACATTACAATTAGAAAGGCTGCAAGGTCTCCAAACGTATGAACTGCAAACACCTTCGTAGGGAGTGATATCACACAGCATGAAAAGCACACTGACCAAAATGATGAAAAGCATTCTGTAATGGGGTACAACACTCCATGTAGTGAAGTCATTTTAAATGGCAGTCCATGACAGTGTGGACTACAACAAATGACTCAAAATAACCACCACCTCTTTCAGAGATAATTGCACAATCTGTGGTGCATGCAGGACCCACACACCAGATTTTGAAATAACGTATGTCAAACTGGTAATGTATAAATATTCTGTCATTCAAAAGCAGTGGTTTTGTTATGCACAAAATGGCTGTATGAAGTTTTGTTATTTTCTCCAGACAGACAGAAAGCAAACACCTATTAGATCCTATTCTACAGCTGTCAAAAGACATTAGAAGATAAGTTTGTTCCTGTGGAGATGAACTCCTTTTATTTTATCCTAATTATGCTCAGATCTTGTCTGTGTTGTAAGCCACTTGTTTTTTTCTTAAATTTAGGACATTACCTGGTGAATCTCAAAATATATATATATTTTAGAAATAAATGTTTAACAGCAACTGCTGCTCACATATGCATTGGCTGGGGCTTCTGATGTTATTTTGCTAAAATTCTGCACTTCCTCAAAGAAAGAATTCACATTTCAAGCACTACACCACAACTAAGCATTTACATTTTCATATATTCAAATGATATATACACCATTAGATTAAATTCTATATCATCAATATGTTTTAATGAAAACTAAGGCACAGTTACAGAGTTTATTCTGCCTCAATGCAAACAGGAAAAGGGCGCTATTCAAAATGAGTTATGCATGTGCAAATCCACATTATTGCTAACTATATGGTGCAAAATGTTTTATGCATCAACTGTTTTTTATAACACATAGTAAATTACCATTCTAGCACCAGGCGGTGTTGCAGTGTTTGTTTAGTATGAGTGTAGAACTGTGAAACATGAAAGCAACAATAGCAATATGGAACTCATTTAAGATATGTAGGACGAGATCCTCAGCTGCTGTAGTCGCCATAACTGCATTGGCTTCGATAGAACTATGCTAGTTTGCACCAGCTGAAGATCTGGCCTGAAGTTAGCAGGAAGTTTCCAGAAGTTCCCTATTATTATTAAAGTATATTTCAAAACTCAAACACCAATGCAAATACTTTAACAAGCTATTCTGAAGTTCCATAAAAGGTATATTGTTGTATTGGGGGGGGAAAGAAGCAATTATTTACACCAGACGCAATTTGTTTGGCCAATTGTCTGTATTTCCTTTGCTACTAGGGCCAAATCCTTGCCTCACTCAAATCAGTGGCAAAACTCCCATTGACTTTGATGCGATAAGGATTTTGCCCTAATTACAGATACTTTGTATTTAGGAAAAAAGCCTATTTCCCTACAGGCCAGATTCCCCCTCTACTTAAGCTCACTACAGAGTCAATAGCACATCAGAGTGTTTTGCCAGTGACTACACTGTTTCAAATATAGCCATATAATTTAAATGCAATAGCAACAGGAGAAATACAAAAAGCAGCTAGGGCTTGTTGCTTTTAGTTCAAGTGATTACTGTTGCTTGAGGCTATAAAAATAAAAAACTCAATAATAATGGGATATTTCAATTATCCCCATATTGACTGGGTATAGGTCATCTCAGGACAGGATGCAGAGATAAAGTTTCTTGACACCTTAAAGGACTGCTTCTTACAGCAGCTAGTCCTGGAACCCACAGAAGAGAAGCAATTTTTGATTTAGTCCTAAGTGGAGCACAGGATGTGGTCCAAGAGGTGAATATAACTGAACTGCTTGGTAATAGTGACCAATACATACAATAAAATTTCCTGTGGGCGGGAAAACACCAAAGCAGCCCACCATGGTAACATTTAATTTCAGAAAGGGGAACTACACCAAAATGAGAAAATTAGTTAAACAGAAATTAAAAGATACAGTGCCAAAAGCGAAATCCCTGCAGACTGCATGGAAACTTTTTAAAGATGCCGTAATAGAGGCTCAATTGAAATATATACCCTAAATTAAAAACACAGTAAGAGGACCAAAAAAGTGCCACCACGTCTAAACAAAGTAAAAGAAGCAGTTAGAGGCAAAAAGGCACCTTTAAAAAGTGGAAGTTAAACCCTAGTGAGGAAAATAGGAAGGAGCATAAACTCTGGCAAGTAAAGTGTAAAAATATAATTAGCAAGGCCAAAAAAAGAATTTGAAGAAACACTAGCCAAAGAGTCAAAAAGTAAAAGCAAAAAAATATTTAGGTATATCGGAAGCAGGAAGCCTGCTAAGGAACCAGGGGGGCCACTGGATGATCGAGATGCTAAAGGAGCACAAAAGGAGGATAAGGCTATTGTGGAGAAACTAAATGAATAATTTGTATTGGTCTTCAAGGCTTAGGATGTAAGGGAGATTCCCAAACATGAGCCATTCTTTTTAGGTGACAAATCTGAGGAACTGCCTCAGACAGAGGTGTCATTGGGGAGGTTTTGAAACAAATTGATAAATTAAACAGTTATTAAACAGTTAAGTCACCAGGACCAGATAGTTTTCACCCAAGAGTTCTGAAATTGCAGTACTACTAACTCTGGTACCTAACCTATCATTTAAATCCGTTTCTATACCAGATGACTGAAGGATAGCTAATGTGACACCATTTAAAAAAAAAAAAGGCTCCAGAGGCAATCACAGCAATTACATGCCGGTAAGTCTAACTTCAGTACCAGGCACATTGGTTGAAACTATAGTAAAGAACAGAATTATCAGACACATAGCTGAACACAGGCACATTGGTTGAAACTATAGTGATCATATGGAAAGAACAGTGGAATTATCAGATTGCAGCAAAGTAATTTGTCATTGGATAAGAAGGAAGAATCAGTAACTAGTTAAAAAATAGGAAACAAAGGGTAGGAATTAACGGCCACAGAATGTTGGGAATCATGGAACCAGTACTGTTCAACATATTCATAAATAAACTGGAAAAAAAGGGGTAAACCATGAGATGGCAAAATTTGCAGATGATACACAACTACCCGAGATTGCAGTCTGCTTTGGACTTATCTAAGAGTTACAAAGAGACCTCACAAAACTGGATGACTGGGCAACAAAATGGCAGATGAAATTCAGTGCTGATAAATGCAAAGTAATGCACAATGGAAAACATAATCCCAACTATACTGTTACCACTCAAGAAAGATCATGGAGTCATTGTGGATAGTTCTCTGAAAATATCTTCTCAAATTGCAGCGGCAGTCGAAAAAAGCTAACAGAATGTTGGGAATCATTAGGAAAGAGATAGATAAAAGATGGTTACTCACCTTGTAACTGTTGTTCTTTGAGATATGTTGCTCACGTTCATTCCATCGTAGGTAGGTGTGCGCCCCTGTGCACGGTTACCAGAATTTTTTTCCATAGGTCCGGCTTCGGGACCCCTTGGAGTCCCATGCACATGATGTGGTATATAAGTTGCCGTCGGCCCTATGCCCCCTCAGTTCCTTCTTGCTCTCAACTCTGACAGCAGGGACGGGGGGGCGGGTCATGGAATGGACATGAGCAACACATCTTGTGCAGGTGACTCCAAGCTGTACCTTGGAGGCGGGTTCAGAGTTCACAGATGAGTTGTCTGCAGCATAGCTCTGCCGAAGCTGGCATTGTCCCTTGCCTGCTGAACAATGGTGTATTGAGACGTAAAGGTGTGCACTGATGACCATGTAGCGGCTTTGCATATGTCCTGAATAGGCACTTGCACCAGGAACGTCACAGAAGAGGCCTGTGCTCTAGTTGAGTGAGCTGTGATGCTTCCTGGTAGAACTTGGAGAACTTTCGCCTGCTCATAGCAGAACCTAATGCAGGAGGTTATCCAAGAGGAGATCCGCTGGGAAGAGACAGGTAAGCCCTTCATCCTGTTGGCCACCGCCACAAACAGCTGCATGGACTTACGGAACGATTTAGTCCTCTCCATGTAAAAAGCCAGGGCTCTTCACACGTCCCACATGTGCCATCTCTGTTCTTTCTCTGAAACATGCGGCTTCAGAAAAAACACCAGCAGGAAAATGTCCTGATCAGCATGGAATTATGACACCACTTTGGGGAAAAAGACCAGGTGGGGCCTCAGCTGGACCTTGACCTTGTCTGAGGTGATGGCAGCTAGGAAGGCTACTTTCCATGACAGCAGCAAAAGGGTAGGTAGCCAAAGACTCAAACAGTGCCCCTGTGAGTCTGAAGAGGACCTAAGTTCAGGTCCCAGGAGGGTAACAGATCCCAAACCTGGGGGTAAAGCCTCTCTATACCCTTCAGGAACCTGGCTGCCATGACATGAGAAAAAACTGATCTCCCTTGAATTGGAGGATGGAAGTGTGAAATAGCAGCTATTAGATGTACTTTCAATGAAGTAGTGGCTAGGCCTTGAAGTTTAAGGTGCAGCAGGTAGACCAACACCATCTGGATTGATGCTTGGTGGGGCTTGACCACCTGGGCTACGGCCCAGCATGTAAACCTTTTCCACTTGGCTAAATATAATGCCCTGGTAGAAGGTTTCCTCCTACCCATTAGTATTGCCTGCACCTGAGATGAGCAAGCCAGTTCCTCTAGGCTGAGCCACTCAGTCTCCGCGTTGTCAGGTGCAGAGACCCCAGGTCTGAGTGTGCAGAAGTCATCCTCAGTCCTGGGAAAGCAGGTTGTGCCAACATGGCAGGTCCGGGGTAGGAGGGGGGAGCGGTGCAAGGGGGAGGAGTCCACAGACAGCTCCAGGAGAGTCGTGAACCAGTGTTGCCGGGTGCTATAAGGATGACATTCACCTTGTCTCTTTTGATTTTTAACAGGACCCCGTGAATCAATGGAATGGGAGGAAAGGCATACAGAAGTCTCCTCAACCACAAAAGTAGGAAGGCATTTGACAGTGCTCCCTCGTCGAGCCTGCAGTTCTTGTTGACCTTGGAAGCAAAGAGATCCACTTGGGGAAACCTCCACATCCAGAAAATCATATTAACGGGTGGAGAGACCATTCATGGCAAGGTAACAAGGTCTTCTGCTGTGGTGTTCTTGATACCAGAGAGATGTGAAGCCACAAGGTGAATGTTGTGCCCTATCACTAGGTTCCACAGACTCACCGCCTCCTGACACAGGCCTGGGGAGTGGCCCCACCCTGTCTGTTGAGGTAATATATTGCAGTGGTGTTGTCCGTCAGGACCTGGACTACCTTGTCTCTCAGGAAGGGAAGGAACACCCCGCATGCCAAGTGGATCGTCCGGAGCTCTCTGATATTTTTTATGTGCAGTCCCCAGTCCTCCCTCAACCAGGTCTCTTGGGTGCTGTGGCCCGAGCTGATATGAGGCCCCTACCCCAAGTCTGAAGCGTCCGATACCAGAGTCACCAAGGGGGCAAAGGGCATCCCTTCCATCACCAATC
This sequence comes from Emydura macquarii macquarii, assembly GCF_026122565.2. NCBI lineage: Eukaryota > Metazoa > Chordata > Testudines > Chelidae > Emydura > Emydura macquarii. The sequence continues at coordinate 2,025,594 of NW_027133156.1, forward strand.
GGGGGTCCATTCTCCAACACAGGGAGGCTAGGACTTGTGAGGACACAGTGATCCTCACATGCCTGCTCGGGGCGTACAAAGAGGCCAGCCATATCTGGAGTGGCCTGAGTTTCAGACGTGCGTGACGCAGCACATAGGTGCATGCTGCCATATGGCCCAGTAACGGCAGGCAAGTTCGTGCCATCGTAAGGGGAGAGGTGTGTAGGCCCATGACCAGGTTTGACCTCGCCTCAAACTGAGCCTGTGGTAGAAATGCCCCGGCCCATGTAGAGTCGAGAACAGCCCCAATTAATTCTATTCTCTGCACTGGTGTTAATGTGGATTTTTGGTTGTTCACCAGCAGGCCCAAATGGTGACAGGTGGCCCAAATTAAGTCCAGACTGGTTTGGACCTGGGCCCGTGACCTGCCTCTGATTATTCAGACATCCACATATGGGTAAATCTGAACCCCTTGACGCTTGAGATATGTGGCCACCACCTCCATGAATTTTGTAAACACCTTTGGGGCAGATGATAGGCCAAAGGGAAGGGCCATAAACTGATAGTAGGAACACCCCACCACAAACCGGAGGAAACGCCTGTGTCTGGAGAATATCATGATATGAAAATATGCATCCTTCAGGTCAAGGGAAGCATACCAGTCTCCTGGATCCAAGGAAAGGATGATGGAGGCTAGGGAGACCATGTGGAACTTCAATTTTCTGATGTATCTGTTTAGCCCTCGCAGGTCCAAGATGGGCCTGAGGCCCCCCTTCATCTTGCAAATGAGGAAGTAGCGGGAATAAAAGCCTGTTCCTTTCACGTCCACTGGAACCTCCTTCACAGCTCCCAGTGCAAGTAGGTTCTCCACTTCCTGTACAAGGAGTTGCTCGTGAGAGGGGTCCCTGAAGAGGAACGTGAAAGGGAGAGTATGTGGAGGAGCGGGAAGAGAACTACAGGGTATAGCCCGCTGCAATGGTATCCAGGAACCAATGATCTGAAGTTATACAGGCCCATGCCGGGAGGAAAGGGGCAAGTCAGTTGTGGGATCTTGGGGAAGAAGGATCCTGGTGTAAGACTGGAAAGCCATCCTTGGGCGCACCATCAAAATGATTGGCGCTGCCCACTAGAGCATTGGGAAGGGCCCAGCTGATTGGTCAATGAGGAAGACAGGCCCGGTCGGCACTGTCTAAAATTTCTGTCTTTGTTCCTCCTTCAGTAGGTCCCGAAGCACTGGGTCTGGTACCTAGGCTGCTGCTGCTGAGGACGGAATTGCCTCCTCGAGGCCTGTGCTGTGTAAAGGCCCAACAAATGCAAAGTAGGCCTCAAGTCCTTCAACCCATGGAATTTGGTGTTGGTCTGATCCAAGAAGAGTGTGCTTCCATCAAACGGCAAGTCCTGGATGGACTGTTGCACCTCCTGGGACAGACCAGATGACTGTAAACATGAGCACCAGTGCATGGAGATTACGGAGGCCGTCGATCTTGCAGCCGAGTCAGCCCGCATCCAGTGCTGCCTACAAGATAGCCCTGGTCACCATCTTCCCTCCTTCAGGATGGTGGCAAAGTCCGGTGCCTGTTCCTGGGGCAGAGCCTCTCCAAATCGCTTAAGGGTGTCCCAGAGGTTACAATTATACCTCCCTAGCTGTGCCTGCTGGTGAGCGATCCGGAATTGCAAGCTCGACATAGAATAAATTTTTCTTGCAAACAAATCCAATTTCTTATTGTCTTTGTTTTTGGGGTCATGCTGAGTTGTCCCTGTCTGTCCCGCTCATTGGCACCTGCCACTACAAGGGAACCAGGGGGAAAGGTGTGTAAACAAGTATTCGCACCCCTTAGCGGGGATGTAATACTTTTTCTCCACCCTTTTATAGGTCGGTAGCAAGGAGGATGGCATTTGCCACAAGGTTTTGAGAACGCCTTGGAAGTCACATCTGCCAGCACATCAAATAGGTTGTCCAGTGTTTTCTGGATCTCCTCTGCTTCTAACCCCAACTTCGAGGCAACCCTCTTGAGGAGCTCCTGGTGGGCACAGAAGTCATCCAGGGGAGCTGATGGTCCTATCGTGACCGTCTCATCTGGGGAGGAGGAAGACTGACCCGGCACAGTGGGTGGTGGCATCTCCCTTGGCTACTGGGGAACCATCATAGATGTCCCTTCCAGCGGGTCCGACTCTGCATCTGAGGCAGAGCTGTGACTCTCCACCAGGGGTGTTGGGGCTGTGGGTTGTTTCCCCAATGACTGAAGGGAATAAGGCCCCGTAGCCACAAGGAACCCCCATGGATTCCAAAATGGCCATTGAGTCAGCCACTGTTCCTGACGCCAGCCTGGAGCAGCCGGACAGGGACCCTGCTCCTGACCACCAGGTCGATGGGGCTGGCTAGGGTGGGGTGCAGAGGATATATCCTCCCCTGAGGGACCTGACTCACTCTCTGGCAACCAATGACAGCCTGAGCCTGACTCTTTCCCAAGGGGCGCTGAGTGGTATCTGGCCTCCCGAGACTCTGGTCCTCCGACAACCGCTGCCTCAGTGATGGGGAGCGTAATACCGGCAACCAGTGGTATCATTCTCTAGACTGGTGCCAGGCCGGAGAAGCCCTCCGTTGGGAGGAAGAGCAGGAATGTCACCTGAGCCGCAGGTGACTGTCTCTGTGCCGAGGATCGATGATGGCACCGATCATCCCTGGGCAAGTGTCCAGATTCTGGCGATTGGGTTCTGTGCCGTGAACGCATGGGCGAATTCATCAGTGCCAGGGATAGTGATCGGTGCTGATTCCCCGATGGTGAGTATCTGCTAGACCTTATTCAGGATTGGCGCCGCCCCACCGGGTCCGAGACCTTTGGTGCCGGTGACCAAGATCAATGCTGAGTCAATGCCACTGAATGCCTCCGCCATCGGCTTTCTGCCTCCAGCGATCTTCCCGGTGACAGGAAATGATCCTTGGGGATCGATGCCTGGAGGGAGGAGACCTTCTCTTTGTTAACCTGACTCGTGGAGAGGCACGCCAGGGCCCCAGAGAGCGGTGCAGCCATCCAGGAGGTTCCATTGGGAGATTTCCCTTCGATACTGGTGCCTTCCCTTTCACCTGCTCCATCCAAGGCATAGGTGTCGGAGGCAAGTCAGGGCCATCAAGTCTCTCGCCACTTGAAATGCCTCTGGTGTTGACAGCAACACGAGCTGCAGAGGCCCTCTTCCACTCCCTGGAGTCGGAGGAGGTTCTCTCAGAGGACTTAAGGTTCTAGGCGGTGAGTCTTGCTCCTGCAGAGTCTGCTCGGCCTGTTGGACCTGTGAAGGCCCCGCGATTGACCCCACGTCCTTGGTCTTCTTAGGCTCAGGGGAACGATCCCTCTCCGAGCGTTGTTTCTTCTGCTTCGCTGTCGAGGAAGAAGCAGAAGATCAGTGCCGTGGAAGTTCCGGTGCTGGAGGGGCGCTTTGCACTGACGTGGTGTTCGGCACTGAGAGGGAGCAGGATAGCTCCAAGGCTGGTCTTAAGGCAGCCTCCATCAGTAAGGCCTTCAGACTGATTTCCCGCTCCTTCTGAGTCCTTGCTCTGAATGCCTTACAGATCCGGCACTTCTTCTTCCTGTGCAATTCCCCCAGACACTTCAGGCAACTGTTGTGGGGGTAGCTAAGTGGGAAGGGCTTGCCACAAGACTTACAGGGCTTAAAGCCCAGAGATCGGGGCATGCCGCGTTACCGGGTGGAGGTCCCTAAGGTGACTAAACCCTAACTACTAAACTATTTACAACTGCTCACTCACTAAAACACTACTTCAATTAACAACTACTTAAGAACACTTATCACTAAATGCTAAGAGGCACTTGCAGTAGCAAGCAACGAACCAATTCCAGGAACTGTTAGTGGCAGAAAGAAGAAACTGAGGGGGCATAGGGCTGGGGGCGCCTTATGTATTGTGGCATGTTCACGGGACTCCAGGGGGCACTGAAGCCAGCCCTATGGCTGAGGGGAAAAAAATTCTGGTAACAGTGCATGGGGGGCACACATACCTACAATGGAATCAACATGAGCAAGCACTTGAAGAAGAATAAGACAGAAATATCATATTGCCTCTTTATAAATCCATGGTACGCCCACATCTTGAATACCGCGTACAGATCCGGTTGCCCCATTTCAAAACAGATATATTGGATTGGAAAAGGTACAGAAAAGGGCAACAAAAATGATTAGGGGTATGGAACAATTTCCATATGAGGAGAGATTAATATGACTGGGACTTTCAGCTTGCAAAAGAGATGACTAAGGGGAGATATGATAGAGGTCTATAAAATCATGACTGGTGGGAGAAAGTAAATAAAAGAAGTGTTATTTACTCCTTCTCATAACACAAGACCTAGGAGTCACCAAATGAAATTAATAGGCAGCAGGTTTAAAATGAACAAAAGGAGGTATTTCTTCATACAATGCACAGTCAACTCACGGAACTCTTTGCCAGAGGATGTTGCAAAGGCCAAGACTATATAACAGGGTTTTAAAAAAGAACTAGACAAGTTCATGGAGAATAGGTCCATCAATGGCTATTAGCCAGGATGGGCAGGGATGCAAACCCATGCTCTGAAGTGTCCCTAGCCTCTGTTGCCCGAAGCTTGGAATGGACAACAGGGGATGGATCACTTGATGATTACCTGTTCTGTTCATTCCCTCTCAAGCACCTGGCATTGGCCACTGTCGGAAGACAGGATACCGGGCTAGATGGACCATTGGTCTGACCCATTATGGCTGTTTTTATGTCAAAAAAAAGCAAGAAAGATTCTATGAGGAATGCAAGGATGGATAAAGAATGGTATGGTAAGGGAGAACATTATATGCCTTTATATAAAACAATGGTGCAGCCTCCTCTAGAATACTGTGTGCAGTGTTGATCACCCCCCATCTCAAAAAGGATATCACAGAATTAGAGTGGGTTTAGAGAAAGATGACAAATATGATTTGATGCAGTGAAAAGTTCTCATATGAAGAGAGAATGAAACAATTGGGATTGTTTACCTTAAAGAGGAGATGAAAAAGCAAGGACATGATGAAAGTATGTAAAATAATTAAGGTCTAGAGAAGGTACATTGGGAACATATCTTCTTCCCATCTCCAAGACAAGAACAAGGGAGACATTCAATAAAATTAAAAGATGGCAAATTCAAAAACTGATATAAGGAAATACTTTTTCATGCAATGAATCACAAAACTGTGGAATTCATTGCAACAGGCCAATAAGATTGTTGTTGAGGCCAATAAGATTCAGAAAGGGATTTTACAGGGATTCTGGATAACAATCAGTGCTAAGATACATGTTGGAAGAGATATTAAACCACATCCTTCAGGCCTGTTGTCAGTCTCCAACTATTAGGGATTAGGAGATTTCTTGCAGCTTCCTCTGAAGCCACTCACTGTGAAGCCTGGTGCCACCCACTGTCAGATGCAGGATACTAAAGTAGATGGGCCACTTGCCTAATGCAATAAGGCAATTCCTGTGTTCCTATGTTGTTTAAAAAGAAGTATCTGAAATGATTATTAGAAATACTGTTACAAGAAAAGGCATGAAAAATAAGTACAGCTAAACAAGCTTAAACTTTCTGGATAAAATCCCTTCCCCAGACTCAGAAGAAAGTTAGAGTATAAACAAACTGTATATATTGAACTACATGCGATTTGAAGGGTAGAGAATAGTAATCATCATCTGACTCACAGGCAAGGGCAGAGCAGCTTCAGATCCACACTGTGGCTGCTGCTTCAGCCCCTGGGTTGGAATAAGGTGTGTGCCCCGTGCATCTTATGCGTCAACATAAATGTGGACCTAGTAGGAACATTCAGAATTGACCCTCAGCTCATCTTCAGCCTCTCAACCATTTCTCCTATGCAGAACTGGTACAGAGCCCAGATCTGTTGAGCATTAGGGCTACAGAGTCTGCTCTTCTATTCAAGTTCTTATACCACTCTCATTACAGTAGTACCTGAGTACCTTCTAGTAGTGCATCTAACAATGTGACTGACATCTATTCTCTCTCATACTCTCCCCAAGGGGAGAATTGTGTGTGCAGTGGAGTCTTTTGTTTTGGTAGGGTTTTTTTTGGGGGGTGGGGGACCTTTTAAAAGGTACATGCTGCTGTTTCTCTTGGAGAAGGCAAGAACAAAGAAATACTCCTTGCATTTGGTGCAGAAGGTGGCAAGGTCTGTGATGGTCCTTAGTTCCTGTGGGAATCCCTTCAACAGACATTGACTGGCCCGAAGAAAAGTTATCTCCTGCACAAAAGAGCTTTACCATGGTGCCTTCACTCTCAGCCTAATATGACAAAGTTTAACCCGGCATGAAACCCTCTCTGAAAGATCCACACAAACAAGGGAATTCAGAATTCCAGTTAAAATTCAGTGCAGATGCTCAGCCCTTAATTCATCCTATTGTGCTTGAATATTATAGTTCATATAGTATATGCACATATGGATCATAATATTTTGTTTTGAGTCCTGCAATACTTAGGGAGTGAGTTAATCATGAACCATTACTATGAAATTTCAGATGCACCTCTGAATTGTTCTGGTTTTTTGAGATTAACTAAGTCCATCAGTAATGCTTTTCGTGTAATGCTAGTAGCTCAGTTTATTTTTCCAAAAGTAACAGTTAAAAAAAAAAAGGGGGATGCACAGCAACAGAAAAGATATAAACTAAATATTTAGACAATTATTGAAACCTGCCCTAAATTTACTCAGTGCATAGTCAACTGTATTATATTTTATTTGGATATATGCATTCAAAGTCTTTTTTAAAAAGAGATTTAAGTTTATAGTAAATCTATAATACATAAGTCTGAGAAATGAATTTATATACATATGCCTTTGCTTGGACAAAAAATATTAGAGAATGACCCTCTCTTCCACCAAATGAGGTTTTTGTATTCCTTCAGTTCCTTTAACACATTAGTCTCTGTTCTGCCCCCACCCCCTCACCAATCAGTCAATGACACTATTCATACTGCATAAAGTAAAGTATTTGTTTAAGTGTTTGCAGATCAGGGCCACAGTCGGTATTTTACTCAAACAAAAAAAAGGTCCTGAAAGAAAACATTAGTCAACAGTCAGAATGTGGAAAGAGCTAAAAAATAATTAATTTATAAACGTGTGTTCGTTCACAAATGGTTTCACCAGAGTTCAGAGCATTTTTAGCAGCCATGTGCCTCACCTGCCATTTTTGACACCCCCCTCTGTTACTCTTCAAAAGTCAGCTATCTGCTTGCTGATATTATCCTATTCCAGATAAGACATTCCTATTCGGGAAATACAGCTAGGAGACAACTGCCCTGAGGACTATTTTTATTGAAGGAAATTTGTATTGCAAAATTCTCTTTCAGCATACTGACTTAAAAGGGTGACAGTAAAATATTATTGAACAGTTTGAAATACTGCACAACAAAACTGAAGTGCAAGATAAATATTTTTCCAATTTGTCTGGATTTCCAGCAACTTCCTCCTCCCACCAATAACATGCTATACATATGTTTTCACACTAGCAGTGAAAATTCATACTATCCAAGTGTCTCATTCACTTTTTACAGGCTTGTTGGCACCTATTTAAAAAAGAAAGAGATAAAACTGCATCTGCTCTAAGAAGAGCACAGAAAATCCATCTTCCCTTTTTGCTCTGAATTTAGACTGAAATAGAATGGAGAATGGGGAAGAGAAATTGATTATTTTCAAAAGGGAAAAAAAAGCGAAGGACATAATCCTTCTGCTAAAGCATATTCTCAATGGCTAGTTTAAATAATTCTATTTGACAGGAGCAAACATCACACCTTTCTACAAATGCAAATTTTCTCCAAGAAAACATATAGGAAAATGCCAGCAGAGTAATCTGAAATAAAGCAACCGATATGATTTTCTATTCATCTAGCATGGTTCTCTCATGAGCTAAACTCAATTTTACGAGCAGTTTAAGAAGATGATAGTACATTCCTGGGGGGAAACCACTTAGATGTATCAAAAGAAAAATTATACAGTATTTGCATTGCAATTTTTCCTGTTCTTAAAGTAACAGCTACAATTAACTATTCTGTGTTGAAGATCAAGATTAGAAAAACTGTTAAAAGAAAGTTTAGTCTAATAATCTTGATTAAAGAATTTACAATAATGCAGTCATAGATTTCATTGGTTTTTTCTTTTTAGCTGCCATTTATTATTACTTGCTCATGTTCACAAAACGATGCAATTAAGAAGAGAGAAATAATAGCAACTTTAAAAAAAATGTTGCCTTGTGCAAATCTTAGATCTTTATATGCATATCAGTATAGTACTGTTAGAATATAATAATGCTCATCGATTATGTAATATCCGAAGCACTGTAAAAACAATGGCTAATTAAACACACACTTCATTTATGTATGTAGAGACTGTCTAATCCCCTAATTTTACAGATTGAGAAACTGAAGAACAAAGGCGGTAAATAAAAAAGCCTCAATTTTCAGAGGTCTCCCATAATTGTGGCTCTCAGTTTCTGGATGCACAAACGAAGTTATTTTCAAAGGTTTTGAGCACCTATAATTGCAGTTGACTCCACTGAGAGTACATGAGATAAAAAGCAGCGGAAAATCTGGCCCATTGTGTTGATCAACGCAACAGTGCGGCAACCACGAGGCAGCTTCTGCAAGCACATTATACAGACTCTACCAAAACAAAGTCCAAGGAAGCAGAAACAAGAAATCAATGTTCAAGTGCCCAAGAGACATAATTTCACTCACTGCCATAAGTGATGGGGTGCCACATTCCTGTCTGCCTTGGAATTACTTTTTTGCAGATTCACTCAAAGGAATCAAAGCAGCAGATGTCCAACGTCTGTGATAATATCAGGTTCATCCCTGTTTGTATACAATTAATCTTTCAGCTGTGTCTTGCATATCAGATATTAAATCATCACAAACTAATGTAATTGACTATCAATTTATGTAGTAGTTTGCATCTGCCAAATGTGTGGGCTAATTCTATGTGAGTCAGAGTTCCTTTTTAAGTTGATGAATAGAATCATGGCATGTATACTGGCTCAGGAGACTGTTAAAATTAATATAAGATCAAATGGCCACCTCTAAAAAGAAAATCACAAATCCACATCTAGTCCGCCAATTAGGGTTGTGGAAAAACAAACAGAATTACTTCTATTTTTATGTTAGAAAAAACAATCCATTTACTTTCTAATTGGTTTTACCAGGTTTGTTCTGTGAGTTTTCATTTTTTTTAACTTCTGTGTCACTCCAAAGTATTTAAAAGAACATATATATTTTTGAAGATTTTTTTTTCTTAGAATCAAATGTTTTTATTTCAATTCTGGTAAAAAACTTTATTCTAAAATAGTAACAGGAAAGTGATGAGATCATCAAGAAACTGGTTATACTTATTGGGAAGCAACTAGAACTAGTATTAGAATTGTGTGGAAGCCTGAAGGGAAAGGAAATGAGAAGAATCATTGGTGATTGGAGAAAGAGGAAATGGCTAATAGGTAGAATCAACTGTCGTTAAACATTGAAGAGATGGTTGGAACCTTGTAGGGAGACGACGTTTGCTAGAACATAGAAACTTCTAGAAGATGGGAAAGCAACTTATAACATGGTCTCTGCAATGCTGACTAGATCTTCTTATTTTCCATCTTAATGGTAATTTTACTTGGTGGCTGCTTCTCATTCTACCTGATTGGTGACTAGAAATTATCAAATATCAGTGTACAAACGCATCTTATTCAAACATGTCTAAAGTTGAAGAAAGTGTAAAGAAACAAGTGATTGAACAAAGTAATGGGAACAGAACAGAATATAAATTATACATTTTTACTATAGTCATTAAGAAGCAAAACAAGAATGACTCATCCTTAGCACAAGAACTACTGAAAATGAGGGGTTTTTGCATTCTTCAAGATAAAAATGTGCCAATGAATGCAATTTTGTCTATTCAAGTAGAAGAGATCAACACTGACTAGTTTGATGATTCTGCAAGCGAGACATTTTGAATGCCATCACCACCATCAAAATACTTGCATATTAATTATGGAGAGGAGTTGTGACTAAGGCACAAGACTGGGATTCAGGAGACCTAAGTTCAGTTCCCCACTTGCCACAGATTCCCTGCGTTACCCTGGGTAAGTCAATGAACCTTTGTGCCTCTCTTCCCCATCGGTAAAATGGGGATAATAATCCTATCTTTGTCTGTCTATTTAGATTATAAACTCTTCGAGGCAAGGACTATCTCTTATTGTGTGTCCATATAGCACAGGGGCTTCCAGGCACTACTGGAATATGACTGGGGTTCCTGGGTACTATGATAATACAAATAAAAAATAAACCTAGATTTCTGTATACACTCGTGAGACACTTCCTAAAAGTACAATTACTTCCACAAGGTATTTCACTCAATAAGTATTAATATGGTTTGAATTAAGGCCACTTCTGTTGTTCTGCTGACGGTCCCCCACTCAACTTCCTTCCAGCCCACATCTTTGATGTTGATTGGCACTTTGATCCTGCTGTGATGTATGTCACCCAAACTGCCCTCGGTCACCGGTGTTATCCTTGTCTGGCAAGCTAGAAACCTGATACTTACTGTCTTAAAACATATCTGCATTTCAGTGCCCTTTCCTCATAGTCTGAGTAGACAGAAAGAATGGAAAGTTGGTATAATGTGAATATGTGTTTCACTACAACACACAAAAAAGTGAAAATCCAACAGATACAAATTTACAACGTATTGGCCCTAATGCTCGACTTCTGTATCTTCAGAGAGGATAAGTTCTTTGTTGAAAACGGTGTCTCCTATTTTCCCAGCAAATCAATGTCACAGTATATTCTATAACATCCATGCATCCTGGCCAAAGTCCTCTAAGCAGGAAGGTTCTCTGTCTTCACTGGCACAAGTTAATCAATACATATATATACAGGCCCACCACATGTAGCCCTTTCATCACACATGATTAACACCATAGTCAGTACAACTGGACAGTAGTTGGATAACTTGTTTAGCAGTCACGTTCACTAGATATTGTGTAATGCCACTTTTTTACCATGAGGGGTGAGATATCTTTTATTGGACCAATTTCTGTTAGGGAGAGAGACAAATTTTCAACAACTCTGCATACATTTTACTATGTAATTTACAAAAGTTGTCTCAAGAAAATGAGAGATCTTCATAACTGGTTACTATAATCAAACACCACCACCAATATTTTGGTGCACAAAACAACTGTACATTTGCTCTGACTTTCTAGCAAGTTAAGTGCTGCTCACAATTCCTTACTATGCCAAGTTTTTCCTTAATTTAGATTGTAAAATCACATCTTTTTTAGATGGGCAGAATCAGCACTGCATATTTTTAACTATCCTGCACACATCCATAGTGACTATCTAAACTGGTCTTTTTTTTTAATAAATTAAATACCTTCATTTTGTAAGTACATTTTGTTTATACTTGTTTTCTACAGTGTGTACATTTATTTCTATGCTCCTATGTTCCCCTTCAGTTTTATTCCTCTCTCTGTTTTAGGGTAGTTTATAATTTCTATGATATAACAGAGGAAGAATAAGGTTTAAGAACTAAACTGGGACTCAAGCTCTCAGTTCAGTCCTCCTCTCTGCCACACATCCAGTGTAAGATCAGGCAAGTCACTTTAAGACCTGATACAGCAAGATTCTTAAGCATAATTTAAACCTATCCAGAAACTAGTTTAACCTGTGCACTTGTTTCTTTTTTCCTTCTGAAAATTGGGATAAGTTTCCCCTTTCATAACCATGCAGGTTTTGCACATTTTGCCTTGTTCTATTCCCCTTTTCCCCAACCACTCATCAACTATGTCACCTGTTACATGCCGAAAAACACATTAATCAATATTAGTTGCACGAAACTTCATTTAGAATCTCATTATGTAACATGACTCTTCTGAACAAGTTCTATACAAAATCCCCGCAAAAGTGCCACATAATGTCAATCACTCATAACAGAGCCCGGAATAATAAATCTGCTCAGCGAAGTCTTTTTTTTTTTTTTTTTTAAAGCATTTGTCCTTAACCCAAATGGAGGCCCTGGAAAATGGGTAAGAAAAGGTCAAATACAAGACATAGTTTAAGGGGAGTAATATATTACAAAAGTAAACAGATGTACAATGACAACTGAGGAGTAAAATATGTCATTTCAAATACTGCATTGAAATCTCTTAAATTATAACCAGTTTACCTAATTCTAAAACACCTCACACTTCTTTTTATCTATCACACAACCAATAGTTGGCAACGAGTTACATATCATCTACAATTATATCAGATCATCTATGTAACCTAAATGCACTTGTTGCATTCCATCACCAATGTAAAAAAATATATATATTTTTTCAGAAGCAGGTAAACAAGAGGTAATTTTCCCAACTGTCTGCAAGTGGAGGTACTTAACAAGGATTCGTTCCCAACAGAATGTTCATAGCATGCTCTTTAAAATAATTAATCAGATGTTTAGATGGTGTAATTTGCATAACTTCAATAACGCTACACCATTTTACACTAGCTAAGAAGCTGATCCTAATTTCCCCTCCTATTTTTTGCTTAATACAGCCCATATTTTGTTTAGAGTGAGCTGACTTTGATAGATAGCTTTTCTAGACTATAATAATGTAAAGGTTTTATACCCTCAATGGAAATGAAGAAAAATATACATTTGTTGGTAACAAGTTAATTTTCTTGGTATGACATGCTCTGTCCCCTCATGTTTTAACAGCCTCACATTTAACAGTCAGTGAAATGTACACTCCTGAATCATCTGTGTAAGGGCATAAATATGTTTTGAGACTCAAAAAAAAAGGGGTATTTGTAGCCTCTGATGTGCTGTTACCATGTCATCAGAAAGTCCTTAATCAAAACCACAATCTGTGAATGCCAAGACAAAATGGCAAAATCAGAGACAGATTTTGGAAGAATGCAGCCCTATGTCAAAAAAATGTTTACAGAAAACCAGAAGTGAATTATTACAGATACATTAAAACTTCACCCACATGATAATGTTTTAGGAGAATTATATTTATCTTCTTTTATGTCCAAGTCTTTACTAATTTTCTGATTCATAGTCAAACGGTATCTAATAGCAATCTGCTTTATGCCCGTCTTTGACAGAGCTGGACTTGCCGGTGTTACCACCTAGTGATTGGGATCCTGATCACAACTCTCCCCTATCTCTAGCATCCCCTGCCTGTGGTTGGGCCAGAGCAGTTGTGGTTGCTCTCCTGGTAGATAGTAACACGGCTCTCCGGCCATGTCACTATTGAAGTCCATCGCTTTCCAGAGTAACATCCCCCCCCTCCCCCAAAAGAAGTTTCCAGTTCAATTCTGGGCTCCTAAAAGCCTCAGGGCCTTTCCTTTAGGCTCACAATGCCTTTATTCCTTTTATATCAAGTGGGGAAGGGTGGGGGAATATGCGGCTGGCTGGTAAGGGAACCCAGACCCTCCTGCTCTACTGGAATCTGACCCAGAGCCTTATGAGTGGAAAGAACATCAAGCACCCAGGAGTGCATAGGTTGTCTATGGGCAACTTCTTGCCATTTCTTTTTCCAGTCTAGGGCACAGTCTCACAAACAATCCAAGAAAGGAGAGAGAGAGAGTTCCAGAGGTTATTTAATCCTTAAGGACAAGCTGGTCCCTCCTCTTGAGCCACTTGCAGACCCTGCTTCCCTGCAGCAAGGATTCTTGAGGTGCCCTTACTCAGGAGCTCTCAATATAGCTCCATCCCTTTATCCTATCTGCTATCCCTCCACTTTCTGAGCTGTCTGACTCTTAAATTCTTCCTCCGACTGGAGCAGGCTTTGCAGGTGGGGTGGGGTTGGGCCACTTGTGCCCAAAAACTGTTCCTTGACCCCTTCTATTCCAGTGTGGGGCATATATACCCCATCACACTCTCATAACCTGAACCTGATCTTTGACCTAGATATCAAGATAGAGGACATTCCAATCCAGCCACTATCTTGGACCTCATTAAGGCAGAGGTAAGAGATCTTCCAGCACTCAGGGAACAAGGATGACCAATTATTCTGATTTGACCACAAAGACTCATGGACTCCAATAAATTTCAAAGCCTGCTAAAGGACAACAGGATCCCATCTGCAAGTGCAGGTATTGAGGAACTGGTGAGGCACCATCATACTGCCCTGGCTTTGACCATTGTCACACTGGCCCCCAAACAGACCCTGCCTCCCCATCACCGGTTTTCTGACACCCTGCATCAGATGAAGAGATAGGGCAAGAAAACACAGGCTGATTCAGACAGGATGAAACATAACAAATTCTTCAAAGTCTATGCTGAGGCTGAATTACAGGCGAAGAGAACATTCCTATCAGTCTTCACTAAAGCTGCCAAATGCTCTCCAAGGAGTTATCCAGTCTTCACTAAAGCTGCCAAATGCTCTCCAAGGAGTTATCCAGGTGATAATTTGCTTCATTAATCCTGCATGAGAGCCAGGCATCAAGTACTGCATAGAACCAACATCTTACTTTGCTGACCACTCCCCTCCCCTCAAGCCCCGGGAAGATTTGAATCTCCATTTCCTGTACTGCCAGCCTGGAGAGAGCTTTGCCACTGTTCTCAGCATGGCTGCTGCAAAGCCCAAATGTGCTCCAGTATGAAGTCGACCAGACCTCATCAGGCTGTGGGGCAAGGAATCCATTCTGGCTCAGCTCAGAGCCAGAAAAAGGAATCTCAACATTTATGGATAGATATCCCAGGGCATCCCCCAATCAGTTCCCAATAGCCCTCTGTTTTTGTTTGGACTGCAGGCAGAGAAATTCCACCCCCCGCAAACCCCGATCCTGTCTCTGTGGGTTTCTGATGCAAGCCGATTACCCTCCAGCCCTCCGTGCAGTCTGCAATAGCTCTCCGTTTTTGTTTGGACTGCAGGCAGAGAAATTCCACCCCCCCATCCTTCCCCCCACAAACCCAGATCCTGTCTCTGTGGGTTTCTGATGCAAGCCGATTACCCCCCAGCCCTCCATGCGGTCTGCATTAGAAAGTCACTTGCTACGTTGTACAAAAGCATAATTATGGAAACTGAAACATATGTATGTTCTTCCTCTTCAATACACAAACTACAGGCAACATTGTATCAAGCCATCATTGTTGAAATTGATACATAGATATTTTCTTCCTAACTTTAAAAACTTTGGCTATATTGTATCAATGCATGAGTATTTCTAAACGTTACATATGTATACTGTTCTTCACTAATTTGGCTGTGACTATTTTGTTATTTTTCTTTCATTCTGTAGACACCTCGCCAGTGGCCCGACCATTAAGCAGAGCTGCACACAGACTGTCTCAGATTAGGAAAAGGTACAAACTAAACACCCATACCCCGGAGACAGTGAAGGAACCCTTCCCCCTCACTTCACCCAAGACATGACTGTTCAAAAATAAATGTTTGCATCTTTCCAAAACATTTATTAAAGAAAATGTTGTTCATGAGGGATTTGTCGGGCACAGTTCTGGAAGGGCGGTGGGGGGAGTGGGTATCATCAAAGGAAAACATACAGGAACCGAAATCAGGCTTGCATCAAAGGCAAGCAACATCCTGGGTGCTGGGTGCATGAGAAAAGGCAGCACATCCTGGGTGCTGGGTGCATGAGAAAAGGCAAGCCATATCCAGGGGGGTGGGTGCTGAGTGGATGAGAAAACGCAAGCAACATGCAGGAACAGAAATCACTAATGCATCACTCATTGCCTGCAGCAATCAGGAATTGTTCTGCTGGATGTCTTAAAGCAGGGCAGCCTAGGCTGCTTCACCTTCTTGCTCTATTTCTCAAGTACTCCATGATAAGCCACGATGTATTTGTCACAATTGCAATTATAGTGCAGGGTAGAACTGGCTCCAGGTCTCCAAAGCAATGGTGATCGCAGGGAGCAAAAAAAAAAACAACGGCGTGAAAATCCTTTTCCTGTTTGTTTGGGAGGGGGAAAAGGTGGGGGAATCAGCGATGATCCTTTTCCTGTTTGTTTGGGAGGGGGAAAAACTGGGGGAATCAGCGATGATCCTTTTCCTGTTTGTTTGGGAGGGTGAAAGGATAGGGGAAGCAGCGATGCATCCTGGGAATGATGACACAGCCTCCATGGCTAGTTGCACTGTGGGATAGCTACCCAGATTGCACTGCTTTCTAATTCGAATTAAGGCTGGCCAGTGTGAATGCAAGAGACCAGCTCAAACAGCATAGTGTGAACAGTCTGCTGCTATTTCTTTACATCAGCTGCTGAAAGTCAAATTAAGCTAATTTGAATTAGTGCTGCAGTGTGAACATAGCCTCAGTGGCACTGACGGATGATCTTGTCCTGTCAATGGATACATGACAGACACCCATTTCCATCCTCCTGAACCTCTCTGCAGTGTTCATCATTGTTGACCATGAGATATTGCTATCTTGCCTGAAAGGTGGCAGGGGTCCAGGGTAACACGCTAAAATGGTTTGATTCTCCCATCACTACTCTTTGGGTAACTGCTCCTCCACCACTAGACTCCTCACTTTGTGGGGGTCCACAAGGATCAATTCTCAGGCCTTTTCAACATCTACATAGAACCACTAGATGAACTGGTTAGAGAAGACAGATTCAAGTGCCAGCAATATGCAGATCATACAAACTCTACCCATCCTTTACCACATACGACAACACCACTATCACCAAGATGGCACAGTGGTTGGCTGAGATCAACTTATGGATGGAGAACAGCTAGCTGAAGCTAAACCCAAGCAAGACAGAGGTGATGCTGGTGGGCACAGAAGAGGAGTTTGCAGTTACAATGGGTCTTCTTTGATTGAAGGTTCATATCCACAATTGGTCAAGTCAGTCTGTGTCTAGAAGTACTCCTGGATTCCTCACTGATGCAGAGCTCCCACATCGCAACGGCTGCAAGTACTGCTTTCTACCATCTCTGGTTAGCAAGGAGACTCCATCCCATCCTGGTGGATATGAGCACGTCACATCTGTCTTCCACTCTCTCCACTGGCTTCCCACGGAATTTCAAATCAAGTTCAAGGTCTTGGTCCTTATCTTCAAAGCGTTCCACCACCTGGTCCTAGGATACTGGGACTGACAACTTCACTCCTCTGGCACAATTGAATTCTCAACAATAAGAATAAAACTCATCTGCATGGGAGACAGAACCTTCTCTGGGGGTAGTCCAAGACTGTGGAATTAACTCTGCCAAGAACTAAGGACCATCACAAACCTCACCACTTTCCTCTCTGAGTGCACGACACATTTCTTTAACCTTGCCTTCTCTAATATAAATACACAGCAATCTGTATATTTATTTAATACATAATTTAAAAAAACTCTACCAAAACAAGACACTCCCCACTGTACATACTTCCCCCCTCATGGGAGAAGATTAGAGAACAAACAACACGAGAGATGGGTAGTCACGTTGCTTAATATGATCGGATACAACGATGATGATGGCTTTAAAAAAAACTATATAGAATAGAATGTTTGGATTGGAAATTCCAGTCCATTTTCCAATAATAGGTGCCAAACCATGTAGAACTGAAACACCTGAAAAAATATATACTGTGCGGATTTTATCCTTTTAATTAAAACAGCAGCTTGAAATACATTTCAGTATACAAAATGTATAATTCAGTGAGAAGGACATGCAAATTGGAACCTTGTATAGTGTAACTGTTAATAGAGAACAGAATATGTAATAGCAAAGAGCTTTGTTAAAGCTCTTCCAAAGTTAGCTGTGAGAGGACATATAATGAATTGTCATAACAGTCTAGGTCAATTAGCTTGAAGTTAATAATATTTTATCAATATTTGACTATACTGAGAAGGAAAGCCCTCAGTTAATTCCTCGTATTATCTCCTTTATTTCAGCTTCCATTTTACAGCAAATGTTTCAAATAAAATGGCTAACAGAAAGAAACTAGATTTGCTCTATCAACACTTTTCAATAGTATCCTTTAGAAGAGAAAAATGTTGAAACTATTCTAAAGTTATTCTGAGTTTTGTTGACTTTACAATTTTGTTTCCACACATGGAGTTGGGTGTTAAAATCTACATGGTAGGGGAAGATTTCAAAATTAGTTATTTTTGATAGTTCAACTTCTGGGTGCCTGTCTTATTATTTTTAGGGTGGTAGCACATATGTACCCAATCATTAGGACTCTATTGTGTTAGACTCCGTACAAACACATAACAACAAAAGAGTCCCTGCCCCAAGAAGCCTAAGCTCTTTCAATGAACCTGATTTTCAGAGGACAGGGGCCCACAGTCTGAAAAATCAAGCCCCTTCAAATTGTCTCCAACTGGGCAACAAAAACATGAGTCATTTGAAAATTTTGACTTAAGTTAGCTCTGCGCGTCTCAATGAGTAAGCCCAATGTTCTTCTGACAACGTTGACAGGTGGTATTAAAAGCAAGCTTGAAAATAAAATGGGAATAATGGTTATATCTGATTCTACTAGCTCTTGAGCACACAATTTCCTTCATTTATAGTAGCAGGACCTTAAAACTATCCTTGTTTATTTCAGAAGAATGTTAAACTGCTACACCAATTCTCATTGCTCTTAGCTCTTTTGGGGATTGACTTTTGAAAACTAAACATATGTGCCACCTTGAAAACCACAAATCTCCTGTCCCAAGGCATGTGGAGTACAGTTAAACCCACATTACAAGCCAAGGACTGGTCAGACAGCAGTACAGCTAGGATATACTGGAGGAAGGGGAAGGGCTACCACATCCCTTATGCCCCATAACCACTTTAGCCTGTGTTAATTTTAAACTCTGGCTAAGTGTGTGTGGGGGGTGTGGGAAGAGGCATAGCTACATTAATCAAGGGTCTGGTTTTTTCACATGCCTGACCTATATAGTTATGGTGACATAACTTTCAAGTATGGACCAAGGCTAACACTTCACACAGAGTGCTTAAAACTGCCCTAAAATACTCACTGTAACTGATTATTCGGTACTTCAAGTGCCATAGCTACAATGATATCCTCTTATTTCAAAGGTTGAAATGCTATATACATGTTGACTAAATGCTTTTCATGTGGTCAAAGCTCCTCAAAAATTCATGTTTTCAAGGGATATTTGATTTTTTTTTAGTCAGTCAATCTCTACGTCTCTAATAATCTTCATGATTTCCAAAACTAAGAACCTTTACTAGCTCAAGTTATGTCCTCCATTTTCTCAGCCTGTCCAGGGAAGGTTCAATGTGAAAGGGTGAAGAATGTAATCATCTCACTGCATAGCAGTACTTGGTCTGCATTCCAGTAAAATCCAGTTTTCTGGCACCAAGAGCTTTACATTTTAGATACTATAATTACTCTGCTATGAAGCCAATTCATAGTGGTGACAAATCCCATTACGCATTCAAATCCAAACGTAATGGCCTATGATAGAATATAGCAATTACTTTCCACTCTGCTGGATATGAGTCAACCTCTAATGGAATAGTGTGAAAGTGAAATAGTGGACAATTTGAGAATCCTGAAACTTGTTTAGTCTGCAAAAGAGAAGAGTGAGGGGGGTACTTTTTTGAAATAGTCCATTTTATGACAGAACAAGGCGGTCTCAAGTTTTTAACTAACTACATTAAGCAGTTTTAATCTGAATAAGATTGGCTAAAAAAAAGTTCCTTTCATTTATACTGTCATAGTTGTTGAGCAATAGTTTAATAAATAGGACCAAATATGAAATCTGCTCACTGACCACTTTTCTTTTATCTTTCATCTCCTTTATGAAGAAACCCTAAAAAACTAATTAAAGCCTATCAGCTGAATAAATAAAAAACAAATGCCACACTAGAGCTAAAATAAAGGGCTTCCAAGTTCTCACCATGCCAGCAGAGACAGAGCCGCTGTGCTTTTATGTCATCTCCTCCAGAATAAGTAACTCTCCTAAAATAATGTTTTAATTCTCATTAGCATGCTAAACTTGGACATGCTCATTTGTCATTGGGCTTTGTTCTTTATAGCCAACCTTCAAACTAACAGCATGATCCAATGCCCACAGAAGTTAATGGAAAGGACCTCAAAGCCAGATTCTTGAAGATGTTTAGGTGCCTAAATATGCAGTTAGGCGCCTAGTGGGATTTTCAAAAGTGCCTGGGCATCTAACTCAGATTCATTCCATGGGACTTAGGTGCCTAAGTAAAAATACCTTTGAAAGCATGGCCATGACTTCAATGGGAGTTGAGGGTGCTCAGCACGGTATAAGCATGGTGCTGCTGCCTCCTTGCACTCCTTGTTTCCAGATGCTAAATTGATATTAATGAAGCTAAAAATATACACTATTTTTTCAGTATTACAGCAACTGCTTAATTGGAAAAGTAATTGCCAGATATATTATGCAGTGGTGAATGGGTGCGTATAGGGGGTGGGGAGTTACCTGTTCAATTGCAAAAAGGAGAGCAGGTGGTTCACAAAACAATCTGTTTTAAAATGTGGTCCATGCTGCGGGAAAGTTTGCAAATGCCTGCAGTAAGGATTTCTTCTAAGCACTCTTGTGATTATTGGGCCTAAAAATTTACCCCAGTTGTAAGCTCAGATGTAAAAAGTACGTGCATGTTTGTAAGATGTCAATATAACATAACTTTTTGCCTGCTTGGAAATTATATAGCTGGAAAAGAGCTCAAGTTGTTCTCAATAATGAATGTTATGAACAAGTGCAAGAGAACCAGACAGAGAACTGGATTAGTCCAAACAACAAGGGCCTGCTTATATGGTTCAAGGACTATTGAAATCATGGTGGTTAAAACAGAAGATGTGGAGCCAGACATTAATGAACCAAAATTGGTGCGGCAGATATTAGGCCTAACTGGTGGACAAAATATTAAGGTGATTAACTATACAGCCCACTTTTTCCCTTGGGGTGGGGGGTTCTGAAGAGACTTTGAAGGGGGGAAAAAAAACCTCATTCCCCATCCCACCTTGCATCCCAGCTCATCTTGTCTCATCCTCCCCTGACTCCAAGACAGAAGGAGCACACTAGACTGAAAGATTTTCTTCTTGAGAGAAAGGCCCCTAAGCTTTGCTCTTGTTCAATGGACATTGTTTTTCACTTCTG
The DNA here is from genome assembly GCF_026122565.2 of Emydura macquarii macquarii. Classification (NCBI taxonomy): domain Eukaryota; kingdom Metazoa; phylum Chordata; order Testudines; family Chelidae; genus Emydura; species Emydura macquarii. Next base: position 2,046,639 of record NW_027133156.1, read on the forward strand.
AGTCCTGAGTATCACCATATCATTATGCCATCCAACACTCAGCCCATCAGTGTGGATACCTAACTGCCAGCACTACAGAGATCTTGGTCTGCCTGCCTTCCTTTTGGGTCACTTTCTACCCCTCCTCCGCCCTCCCCCATTTCCTCCTATCTCTCACACTCTCAGCTTTTCATCAGATCCTGAAATCAACTGCACTGCATCAGCCCAGAGAGATAAAATGAACATAAACCTGTCCTATCTAAGAAAGGACCCAACCAGATGACATCCCTGACCGGAACATAAACCAGAGTCCAAGCAACATGTATCATGGGCAGCTTAACGCCCAAAGTATCGATTTGTAATTGACCAGCCATCCAGTGTTCAAATAACATCAACAAAAGCTGTAGTTCCCCCACCTCTTCTGGATTCTCTCTCCTCCACTTTGTGTTTGTCAGTCTGTCTGTAAAAAACAGAAGTGAATACTCTTCCCCAGTTCTTAATGAAAGAGGCGCCAGGACTCAGCTATTAGGTGCTGGGGCTCAAGCAATTTTTTTACATTAATAAATGATGCAGCAAGCGGCCAGAGGGACCAGGGCTATGAACTGCCAAGCCTACAGGTGCTGGGGCTCAGCCCTGGCACAGATGAAGCACTGCTCTTCATATATCAGGATTGAGGGTAAAATTAACCCTTTCCTTTTCATAAAAGAAAGGTTGTTAATAAAAGTAAGATACTTTGATACCTTGCCTCCAAGAAGAGAGAGGCTTTAAAGTTTCTGATTAAGTTTATTTTGCATAATCACTCCATTTCAGTTGCATTATAAATGCTTGTTTCAATTTCTTCTTCTTTCTTGTGTTCAATCAATAAACTTTCAATTTTAGAATGAATAACGAATGTTTGCCAAGGAACAAAGTAAAACCAAGGCCTCTGTAGAAAAAATTCTCGAATCTAAGTATCACTGTTTTAATGCTGGAAGTGAAAGAGTTGATAAATGTCTAACCTTTTGGCCCTTGAGATCAATGCAACAGCACTTACACATAGAAAAGGAAACTGTCACACAAGGTTCTTAACAACTGTGTCTTTTTTAAGGAGATCACAGATTGGATTCAGAAAGATGACATTTTTCAAATGCAAGGTTAACGATGATTAAAGGAAGGAAAAGCAGGAAAAATACAGCTCCCACTCCTCTGTTGAAAGCAGAGGGACGTTCCGCCTCCTTGACTGGTGCACTGACAACTCCTCCCTACTTTAGGCGCTAGCTTATAATGGTCAATGTTTGGATTTTAACAAAATGCAAACATGGATGATTTAGTGCTCCTGGAGCTGGATGTCAAAATGTACTGTTATAGGATGAATTCTTCAGTTCATCCACAGAAGAAAAAAGTAAAACCTTCCTCCCACAGGTCAAGAAAAACCATCAGTGCTCCTCAGTCACGTTTTAAAAGAGAACTACCATGTCAGGAAGTGAAAGACAGACACAGGGCCGATGCTAGGGATGAGTAAGTAGGATGGTTGCTTTGGATGCCAACTTCCAAGGATTGATTGGGGGGGAGGGGGGGGGTGTTTGGCTCTGATTTCATTGGCAGTCCATTTTTTGCTCTCTTAATGACTGTTCAGCCTTTTTTTGTTTTTTTGTACTGGCCAGCAAAAGAGCTAGGGACACTCCTGTACAGAGAACTTCTTGCATACATGACTTCTTAATTTTTCACTTACTTCATTAGATTTTTTTTTTTAAAGATGTAAAGCAGAGTGGCTGGGATGGTTGTTAATAATGCCTAATTCTTTTCTCCTACTGATATGTGTAAAAAGACTGCTCTTGTTTTTTTATAGTAATTATAAGGTATTTTACTGATTTTGAAAATCGTTTTAGTACAAATAATCAGGATCACACACATGGTAATTCAGAATTATATTCATATGAGTAACTGTGGAAAAGAGAAAATGTGCAACTGCTAAGATATTAAAGTATTACAGATGCAGATTACATTAATCATGTAGCAGCATTCTACCGAGTGTAGAGTCAAGTGTGGCAGTTTCAGTGCTCACAATCAATGTGAAGAGTATGCTCTAATCCAATCACCCTTCTTCTAGATGAAGGCCTACAGTTTCATAACTTCAGATAGCAGGAATCAAATCAAATCTACTGAAATGAAGGTGATAGAATGAATCTTAAAACACTGGTGGTGATCATGGAGTTACTGAGGTGTTCCTTAATAGAAGAAAATGTCATGTTAAATTTCCATATAGCATATGTGACATGACAGACAAAACATATGCACACTGTGATGAGCCTTCCCTCACCTGGGGGCTGGGTTGCAGGTGGGTGTGTTGCAAGAGAGGCTGGGAGACTAGGAAATTGAAACAAAGTGTTATTATGGCAGGTGGGGTGGCGTGTTGTCAGTTGTAGGGGAGGCAGGTGCTGCTGTTTTAGGGCTCTGATAGCATTAAAGTTTGTTGGATTTTTAGACAATGTGATCTCATCTCATTCCTTTAGGTAACCTGATGTTATTAAAATTCTATATATTTATATGCATGCATTATTTGTTGTCGCTAGCAAGTGCCACCGTACTCAGGGAACTCACTCAAGGTGGTGGGGTGCAGGCAGTGTTTCCGCGTTACCAGCCACACAGAAGGAGTTTTAATAGAGGCTCCGCTTGTGGAGACAGCAGTAAGCACCCACTAAATGTGTGCATCCCATAATTGCCTCCCCAGTCAACAAAAATCTCACTTTGGGGGCTTCCCTTGCAGGTTCTCAACCCACAGGAGAAAAAAGGTACAGCTCTCCACCCATCCACACTCCGCCCCGACCACCACCACCACAAACTTCCCCCTGACAAATGAACTTTCCACTGCCAATGCCATTCAGTAGTACAGACACTGGAGTGAAACTGTGCCAGTTTCTGTAACACCCTCTGCAACTATTTCATACAGGAGAAGTAAGAGTGGCCCCAAAGAGCAAAGTTCATCCCCTTTACAACCAGAGAGAGAGAGAGAGAGAAGTATATTGAAGAAAATCAGCAAAGATGATGAACTTGCCATCAATAATTTGTCTGTTCATGATGCGGTGACAAGAATTAATTGAATAATTACCATGAAACACCACATATTATTTTGCAGCAAAAGATACTAACTTAATTAGATAAAATGGTAATTATATGGGGAGCCAAAGTTTTGCTATGTTATCACTTATTAACTATGGACTTGATTCTGCCACCCTTATTCTGCAAGTAATTTCAAATAAAACCAATAGGACAATTTGCAGAATAAGGTATTGTGCTACTCAGCATGTAACAGAGGCAGAATTGGGCTCTGTGATTAACACATTTTACTACTGAACCCACTATGCAAACTACTACAGAAGTATATTCTGAATGTAAAACTACTGGGAATTTGAAACGGAAAAAAAGCAAGGCTTTTCATAAATGTTTCTGATGACACAAGCATTGTTGTGCATTGGAAACTGTAACCCCAGCAAATGATAAGGAAATTGCTTCAGAGACACAGAGGAGAAGAGACATTTATCATTTACACAAGGATAAGCAGAAGTAAAGTGACCCAGATGTGCTCAATATCCTGCCCACCTTTTGTTTTCTTAATAGCTATTTAGGATGTTTTAACAGATTTATAAATCATGACATGTAAACATCAGAAATAAAATCTTTGCCATTACAATACTGAGCTTATTTTGTTTAAAGAAACAATCTACTGTAGTATAACTATAAAATCTAAATATTTAACATGGTGTATTACAATGGAAGCCTCTTTGCATCACCCAGGATATGTTGTTTCTGGTGGTTTTATTAAACTGATGAAATTACTGACTCTACTTATTTATAGAACAAGAGATGTCTATCAAACATCAATGAACACATTAGACAGGTGGGCTTTTTTGTAGGTAAAAATGTACTTTGAGTATTCAATAAATGGCAACCAAATATTTTAGTATCAAAACATTTGCTTGTCCGTAATTTCAATATACATTTAAAATAATAAAAAAATAATATGAACAAGTGTTTCATTTGTAGTGTATATAGCATGCATTAATTTGTTTAGAGAAGATAAAGCTATGTAATTATACCTTCTCTGGATTTTTAAAAAGCATTACACAATACACATGAGAGTTTAACCTTTACATCAAAGTAAATATCATAGTTTAAAATAGATGGTTAAGGGGAAAAAAGTTCAAAGGAAATGTACATGTTAAATCATTTTAAATCTATAGTACTGGTCAACTCTGTACTAGGTTATTGCTGTGAACATGACAAGACATTTCTAAAACATCACATCGTAGGCTAATAGTGATCTCCAGAGGTCTACTATATTCTTGCATTTATTTCGTTTTCTCAGGCCCGGTCTACACTTACTGTAGATTTCCTAATGTCTACCTACCCCACTGCGCTGCACTGACAGGAAATGCCCTCCCATCAACACAGAGCTACTCTTCTTGCAGGGGTGGATTACCAGTGTCAACTTTGAGGTTCGATTGAGCGAGTCTTCACTGCCTCTCAACTGAAGCCACAAAATCGATCCTGCACTGCCGGCAGTGTAGACATACCCTCAGTCATCTCTGAATGGCTGATTTCACTGCTGAAGAGGAAAAAACTAAACATTTCTTTCAGCCACTGGATCACTACTTGGAATATTCACATTTTATCATCCACATTTCCATTTCTAATATCTCAACCAAAACCATAACCATCATTTTAACTAAAAAATATTCAATGTGTTTCATGAATGCTAACTATCTTTATCATCTCCCTTTTTAATTATATAGACACAATGAAGGTCATTAATGTGTTCTGGTGAAGGACTAACAACTATTAATACACACACACACACACACACACACACACACACACACTATAACCAAAGAATTAAAATGTTTTTAAAAGTGGCATTTCCAGTGCTTTCTATAGATTGAAGTTATTAACTACTAAGACTGCATTGCTCGCAGTTAAGATACACATATGCATGTTCAGGGAGTGTCTGGGGCACTAAGGAGCTACAAGTTGTGCCAGCAATACCTGATGAGCTTGTGGCAATATTTATAGTATTCAGACAATTGCAACTTGCAGCTTGGTTTCAAAGTGATTGATTTCTTTGAAGGTGGATGGTATTTTGGGCCTGACTGTTATATTGTCTTCAAACCAACTTCCCTTCAAGACCTCAGCCATCTCTTCTGTTTGACACTCTGTTGTTTGTTCAAAATCTTGATCTTCTCTGTATCATCATGTTCAGCAAGATCAAATTGAAAAATATTTTGCGAAAATACATCAATAATTGTGCCTGTGTAAAAAATGCATGTCATTTTCTATAAAGTAAATGCTGTGTTACAACTGGGAACATTAACATTTAATATATATGACTTAATATATCTGCATATTGGTTTCCTCAGATGAAACTCTGGTCATCCACCTTCCTCCCAAACTAGATCAGTCATGTTGAAGTACAGAGGGACACTGAGTGACTGGCTCCCCCTTTTCTTTTGCCATGCTAATCCATTAAAAAAGGTTATGTTTCAAATCTTAATTTATTCCCATATTTAATCTTTTTCTACATCAACTAATTTGTTTACAATATTTTCTTATGCATTTTCATTTGAAAAATTTTTACTTTCCATTATATTTCCACCAGCATCATATTTTCAAATCGCATAAAGAAGTGCTTTGCACAACCTGTCTATCCAGCATTGCTCAGGATTAGCTGGAGAAGCCATGCTCCTATTCAGACACTTCTTTGCAGTTCTCAAGCCTTACATACAAAATGAATATGCATCTGAACAGCCACAAGTGACATGACAGATTCAACCAATGCAATCGATTCAAATGAAGTCCATATGTTATCTTATTTATAATGGTTGGAGTAACTGAGAATTTCAAGGGGTTTCAATTTATTTAATTAAAACACAGCTTGCTTTCAGATGTGAGTTAAAGCCACAGAAACTGTTCCATTGGAATTAGCTTCTTGTGACTGGCTAATGAGAAGAAACAATATCCTCATGATAAGGGAAACACCTTTAACAGTTTTTTGTTGGCTGGTTGGTTTTTTGTTTGGTTGGTTGGTTGGGTGGGTTTTTTTGGCCTGTTCTATTGAAGCTAGATAAATTCAATCTAGAAATAAGGAGCAATTTCTAAACAGTAAGGGTAATGAACCACTGGAACAACTTATAAATGTTTGCAGAGGATTTTCCATCACCAGAAATTTCTAAATCAAGATTGGATGTTTTTCTAAATGATAATTTCTAGTTGAACTAGAGCATAATTCAGTAAAGTCCAAAGCCCTGCAGGAAAAGTCAGACCAGGTGATCACAGTGTTCCCTTCTGGCCTGTAATCTATGAATACATGGACACAACAAAGCAGGTGGGTATAAAATTATAACTGTTATTGCAATGACTTCTTAGAGAGCACATTAAATGCTGCAGAAAAACTGGATGATATTAGTTGGTTAAAATGGTTCCACCACAACTGGTAGCCCTGTCTGTATGGCAGTATTAATTACATATAACATTTTTCAAATGCATCATTACTCTGAAGTGAGAAAATGGAAAATAAACTGATCACAGGAAATTTTCATAAGCAGAAGATGAGACAACATTTCTGAACCACCAGCACAGGAAGATGACTGAAAAGTTATTAATTAGCCCACTCTGGCAGACATGCTTTGGTTGTGAACAGACATTGCCAGAACTGTAAAGATTACTGTTTTTCATTGTGCAAATGTATAACATTTCTAAAAACAAATGTAAATGGCATATATTTTAAAAAATTCTTTGAAAAAGATTTTTTTAAATAACACTTCCAGATTACAGCAGCATGTGATGAACAATCCAGCTGTGATAAATAAACCATTTTGCCAGCCTTAATTTACTGTCTGTGCACACCAGCAGAAAAGCAATGGAGGAGTGGGCGGAATCACATTACATTGCAAATAGAGTAAAGTATTCTAATTTCTTAGGGTTAAAATATGATTAGCCTCATGTGAGCACATATGGGAGGGTGAGGAGGCAGGAAGGTGTTGGAGGCCCAGTACAATTTGAGTTGCTTGACCACTGTCCTACAGGCCTAGCATAGCTTCAGTTGCTTGCTTGGCTATTCTGATCCCTGTACCATGACATCTTCCAGTTGGCAGAGACTGAATAACCTTATAGATGTCTCAGTTTCTGCATTCCACGGCACATAACAAGACAAAACACAGACGCTGTATTGCTTGCAGCTGCACATAGATAACGGTGATGGGAACAACAAGATATCCTTGAATGTCTGGGGGTACACTGTTATTGCCATGGGGCATACTTTTACTCTGCTTCTCCTATCACCAGATGTTGTTTTGACGACCCCAATTATCATGGTGAGAATGGAATGTAGTTAAGGGTGGAAACCCAATGTAGGTAATTAGCATATATGATAATGAGAGAGAAATAATAAGGTGAAGGTTGTTTATGAAAGGGTATAAGATGTCACCACTTAGACAAAGGGGGGTGCTCCATCAACACCTGACTCCGCGGAAGGTGCTGCTGGTTGGACCAGAGGATCCACTGACTCTCTGGCAGGGCCCCTGAAGAAAGCTGTTCCTATATACAGCCTTCTGAGTGACTGCTTAGCGCTCCAGGCTTAGTAAGTATGATATATTGTAGTTAATTTTAGGCTTTGTATCTAACTAGTATATTTATAGAAAATGTTGCACATTAAACCTTATTGATCTGCAAATAGGGCGTACCATGTCTCACTGGTATCCATACTGATCACAAAGTGTCCAGAATCAACAGAAGGCACTTCCCTTTCCGTTTCGCAAGGCCTTTTTACAGACCACCCAGAGTCACAAGAGTATCTTTACTCATGCAAGCAAATCCATTGACTTCAATGGATATTCAATTCACTTTTATTCACACATGAGTAAAATTACACATTAACTTAAGGATTGGGCCTTATATTTTTCTCATAGAAATTATCACACTTTTTTCTTCTTGTGTTTCCTTCTTATTGTTTGTTCTTTGTTAAATATTTTTGTAGCTTCTTTTCTCTGTCCTACTTTACAACTCATGTAGGCATCCTCTATATTACAATTCACATGGTATGATCTTACTCACACTACACACTCAAAAGAAACAGAATCAGATCTGAAATGTATTCAAAAAGAACTGTATAGAGCTACAAAGATTCTTGCATTTTAAAAATACCAAAATTTATAACAACGTTTATCAAATTATTAACACCTTAATGACTAATTACTTAGAGAGACAAGGTGGGTGAGGTGTTATCGTTTACTGGAACAACTTCCGTTGGTGAACGAGACAAGCTCTCGAGTTTACACAGAGCTCTTCTTCAGACACTCTTGATGGAAGCTGGAGCCATGATTCCAAGGAATGTTGGTTTTGGGAAAAGATTAGACATGTTGCTCAATACAACTTTCTACAGGTTGATGGATTTGGTATCACTCATCTGACAACTCCCACAATCACTGTGAGTTTTGAGCACAAAATTAATCAAGGAATCACAGAACACGAAGAAAATAAATGCTTTAATTTCCTATACACCAATGTTAGAAGCCTGGGTAACAAACAAAAGGAAACAGGATTGCTCATTTCTGATCATAAATTTGATATAATTGGTATTACTGAAACCTGGTGAGATGATTGGCATGATTGGAATGTTAATATCAATGGTTATAACCTATTGGGCAAAATGGAAGGGGGAGAGGCACTCTCGGTCAAAAATGGCATTATTGGTTTCCAAGTCACTAATAATAAGAAGAAAATGATCTTGATTGCTTATGGATCAATGTCCTAAGAGATAAAGCACAAGATGTGGTATTAGGTGGTGTCTGCTAGAGACCACCATATTGCTCTAGGGAACAGGATGACCACTTCCTTACACATCTATCTATAATGCATAGAAAAAAAACTGAGGACTTCAATTTGAGTGACATACGCTGGAGGTCTCATGTTGCCAGTACTAAAACATCCTATAAATTTCTAAACATTATAGATGACAATTTCCTAACACAACATATGTTGCAGGCAGCACAGTAGGGATCCTTTTTTAGCCATTATCCTAACAAATAAAGAGGAAGTAATCACAGAACTAAAAATAGCAGCTTAGGTATAAATGATCATGACTTGATCATATTTATAATGTGCAAGCAGAATAAAGTCCAGATCAGTAATATGTATACTTGGTGCTTTAATAAGGCCAATTTCACAAAGCTGAAAACAATTCTGAACCAAATCATCTGAGAGGAAGAATTTAATCAGAAAAAATGTGACCGCTAATTGGGACTCATTAAAGAACACCTTACCAGATGTCCTAAAAGCCATAATCCCACAATTGAGGAAGAAGTCCATGCTGATTAAAAAACCAACCTGGTTTAAAGGGGAAGTGAAGGCATCTGTGAAAAATGAAAAACAATAATATATAACCAGTGGAAGAAAGGGGAAGTTTATAGTAATGAATATAAATCAGAAGTTAGGAATTGCAGAAAATTGATAAGGAAAGCAAAGGAACACAAGGGATAATTGATGGCAAGCAAAGTTAAGGACAGTAAGAAGGAGGTTTTTAAAATAGGAGGAAGGAGAAACAAAAAGAATCCTGACAATAGTATTGGTCCATTACTGGACAGAAATGATAGAATTATCAATAATAAAGAAAAGACAGAAATGTTCAATAAATATTTCTGTTCTGTTCTTGAGGGAAAAAAGATTATATAGTCGATTTTATGGTGGTGATAACACACGTTTCATTCCACTAAGCTCTCTGGAGAATATTAAACAGAAGCTACTAGTGTTAGACATTTTTAAATCGACATACCCGGATAATTTGCATCCAAGAGTTTTAAAAGAGATGGCTGAAGAGCTCCTTGGACTATAAATGTTGATTTGCAGGAAGTCTTGTAGCACTGAAAAAAGTATGTTGTGTCAATTTTTAAAAGAGTAAACTGGATGACCTGGATAATTATAGGTCTATCAGCCTGACATTGATCCTGGGCAAAACAACAGAGCCGCTGATATGGGACTTGATTTCATAAAGAATTAAAGGAGGGTAATGCAAGTAAACATGGATTTATGGAAAACAGATCCTGTCAAAATAACTTGTAAATTAAATTAAAAGTCTGCTTGATAAAGATAATAGTGTGGACATAATATACTTAGAGTTCTGTAAGGTATTTGATTTGGTACCACATGACATTTTTATTTAAAAAATTAGAACAATATTAAATTAACATGGCACATATGAAATGAATTAAAAGCTAACTATCTGATAGGTCTCAAAATATAATTGTAAATGGGGAATTGTCATCATGCAGGTGTGTCTCCAGTGGGGTCCTTCAGGGATTGGTTCTTGGGTCTATGCTAGTTAACATTTTTATCAATTATTTTATGTTTTCTTCCAGGTCATCACGCATAAAGTTTGCAGAGGCCACAAAAATGGGGGAGTGATAAATAATGAAGAGGACAGATCACTGATTCACGGAGATCTGGAACTCTTGGTAAAATGGGAGCAAGCAAACAATGTGTGTTTTAAAATGGCTACATGTAAATGTATACATTTAGGAACAAAGAATGTAGGCTTTTCCTTACAGGATAAGTGACTCTATCCTGGAAAGCAATGACTCAAAAATATTTGGAGGTTGTGATGAATAGTCAGCTAAACATGAGCTCCCAATGTGATGCTGTGACCAAAAGAGCTACTGCGATCCTGGGATCCATAAACAAGGGAATCTTGAGTGGGTGTAAACAGGTTATTTTAGCTGTGTATTTGGCACTGGCGAGATCCAGTGCTGGAATACTGCGTCCAGTTCTGGTGCTCACAATTCAAAAAGGATACTGAAAACTGGAAAGGGTCCAAAGAAGAGCCACGAGAACAATTAAAGGATTAGAAAATATGTCTTATAGAAAGAGATTCAAAGAGTTCAATATTATTTATCAAAGAAAAAGCTAAGGGATGACTTGATTAGTGTCTATACGTATCTACATGGGGAACAAATATTTAATAAAGGACTCTTCAATCTAGCAGAGAAATGTATAACACAATCCAATGGCTGGAATTGTATGCTAGACAAAAATCAGACTGGAAATAAGGTGTAAGTTTTTAACAGTGGGAGTAATTAATCATTGGAACAATTTATCAAGGGTTGTGGAGGACTCTCCATCATTGCCAATTTTAAAATCAAGATTGGATGTTTTTCTAAGAAGATCTGCTGCATAAATTATTTTGGAGATGTTTCATGGCCTGCAGTATGTCTGACTAGATAATCACAGTGGTACCTTCTAGACTTGGAATCAGTGAGTCCTACAGCTCAGCAAGAAAATGTAGACTTATATGGAAGAGATTTTAACAGGAATTTTCTAAAATTTAAATGAAGGCATGCCAAAGAAATGATGATAAGAAAGTTCATGAAACTTGGCCTTGTAACTAGTTGCACCATACTAGGCTGTGATCTTTGAAACCTGTGGAATACAGATCTTCAATTCATAAATTAATTCTTTAGCTTTAGCAAGGTACATTGTACACATAACAAAATACAACCAACTGTGCTGAATATATATGGAAAGATATCAGTTGACAATACTTTTTCCTTCCAGCAAGGGATAGAGGTCTTAAAACTCTCTCAGAAAATGGGGTGTTTATAAAGCAGCTAAGAGAGTTACAGGAAGAAGTCCTTGGAAAATCTAGATCTATCGGTTCATCTTGAAAAGACAGTATTTAAACTAAAAATTGAAAATGCTCACTATCAAAGGTCCAAGTAGTACTGACATTTTAAAAGCTGATTTTATTGATTCAGATTATCCTAATCATCCAGATTACAAGAAAGATCTTTGTCTTTACGAGGTAATTGAGTGGTATGACTATAAACCTATTCAAATGGAAAATAAGGAGAAAGAGGGTTGTTCAGACTTTGAGAAATCGAAGCATTTCATAAAAAAAAACTTGGGTTATAAAATCAGCTGCTAACATTGCAAATGTGCGCTAGTAAAGTAATACTTTTTAGTAGCAATGCTCTGTTTCTGAACGCTGGAGAAAAGAAGAATTTCTCAGTGGAAATCGCATAGCTTGGTAGTACAATTATACATCCACTGACTAACCCAACTCTCCAGAGACCACTCAAGACAATTTAATTGGCCGCCTTAGGAAAAACTTCAGTTTGCCACCGCCCTCCCTTCTATCCCTATAGAAGTTTGCGGCAAATCCACAGTGCCTCCCCCACTGCTATCACCCCCACCGCCAAATATCATGCAGCTGGGTTGGAGGTCGATGGGACAGACTCTGGCCTGGACAACAGGGGCTGCGGGGCCCTGATAACAGACCCTGCAGGATAAGAGTCCAACATTCAAGCACCAGCAGGGGGGCAGCTCCTAGCCCATAGGGAACCAGTTAACAGGCAGCAGCTCCCAGACTTTATGCCCCCACCTCCACGCCACACAAAGCTCCCCAGGCTCAAGGTGCAGATCACTTTCACACAGGGGTCGGCTGGCTCCTTCCCATTGGACAGAGAGGGGAGTCCCCACACCTCAGTCCCCACACCTGACTCCCCCAGCCCAGCCTCACACCTTGGCCCCACATAACCAGTCCTCCACCTGGCCCCAAGCAACCCCTACTCCCTTCTGTATGAGCTCCTCGCTGTCCACCTCATAGCCCATATCACAGTTCAGGGCAACTGCACACGTATTTCTTCTCTGTGGTGCAGCAAGGGCAACTCACTCTCAGGCTTCCAGCTCGCCAGTCGTTACCTCTCTTGGATGGAAACCTGCATCTCACTTCCTTCTGATGGGGGTATTTCCAGGCTGCACAATTCTCTGCCTTCACTGTGTTATTCCCAGCAGGCACAGGCTTCCCAAGCACACCTGCTTGCTTTCTCTTCAGAGATGGTTAACAGTGTGACTGCCCACAGTAATAGATACCCCACAGCTCATTTTATGCTAGCCTATTTTATTCTTAAGATAAACGCACTACAGGCAAAACAAATTAAAAACAATACAAGAGGCTACATCTGTGCTAATAAGTTTACCAGAGGTCACCGCCCCTCACAAACACTCTGATAAGAGTTCTGGTTGGTAATTAGTCCTTCCAACACTTCCCTAAGAAATGGGGGCCCACCTTGGACCAGAAGTCCTGTTTGTTTAGTGGATCAGAAAGGAGGCCCTGAGCCATTTTAAAACCAGGTTATTTATCCAAAAATCCTTTCTTTGTCTCTTGGCCCCTGGAGACTCCATTTTGAAATAGTAGATTGCAGTCTCTTTAGGGGGTGGTGTTTCTCTGGAGATGTTACAACCTGAATGAATTTGCCTACCCACTCCCTGCTGTTCTCCTATTTACGTTTCCAATGGACATATATGCAATCCCTCAATAATACAAACAATTGCATTTTTAATAGTAACAGAAATCAGTCCATAGACAAAGTCATTGGGAAATTTGATCACAGTAAAGAAGCAAAATCAAACTCAAAAAAGTAGAGTCACTTATGTGGAGAAGAAACAGTTATTGATTACAATATTTCAATTCACAAGTCACAAGGACTAACTTTACAAGCAGATACTGGTATGGTAAAACTATTTTTTTTAAAAAGGCACCCCTTATCTTGCTCTCTCCTGCAGGAAAACACTTACAGGATTATGTATTTCAGCACTGGTAGCCATCTAAAGCTCATGCAGATATAACGAAGCACAATAGGCTCCACAGAAAGTTCACAAACCACTTTCCAGATACTGTACTACCCTTTTTAAAGTTAAAAACAAGCAGAAGAAAAAACTTCAAGAGATTATGTAAAGGAGAAATACCTAATGGCATTTCAAAAGGATTCTCATTGGCAGGACCCTGTGCCTGGGAGGAACCTGTCTGATTTCCATGGTACTCTATAAGGTCATACGGGTCGCTCGCGGAGAACACCTTGGAACAGGCCGCACATGGCTTGAACCCCGTGGAGCCCGGCATGGCTCCTGAGAAAAGCCCCTAAGGGCTAACTATTTACACTATCTTCTATCTATATACACTAATTGACTATGCTAACTAAGTTTAAACAAAGAGAATTTATCTGCAAGATTAGAGGTTTCTACTTGCGACGAAGCAAGGGGCAGGCATTCCACTGACCGTCACGGGCGGAAAGAAGGAACTGAGGGCCCGCGTGGTCGGCAGCACCCTATATGCCGCACTATGCGCGCGCCACTCCAGGGAGCACTGGAGCCGACCCGCAGAGGTTGCTAGGGCAAAAAAGCTTCCGCAGACTCGTGCACGGGGCGCGCACTCACCTATAGTGGAATTCATATGAGCAATCACTCGAAGAGAGAACTGTCTGATTTCCATGGTACTCTATAAGGTCATAAGGCTTCACCAGCCAGGATCAGGTTGTAGAATCATGACTGAAGGCTGAAAGTGTATCTCAAGGTCATGTGAGACACACAGAATAATAATAATAATAATAATAATAATAAAGCCATTGCATAATTCTTGTACCCTAAAGTTCTTAAAAGTTACTGAAGTGTGGAAATGGAAGTTAAGTCTAATTTTTGGCTTTTATTGGGAGTTTCAGGATATTTGGTGTTCTTCTTAGAGCCCCAGATCCTGGTATCCTGTGATTGCATGAGAATCTCACTTTTTTAAACCTATGAATGCTAAGTTTCTAGCCCTTGTGATTGCAGTGAAAATCTGTAAACATGACCTAATGAACCCTAAAGGCTCAGAAGCCAAAATGTAAACAGACACTTTAGAATAATCATGATTTTAAGCCAATCTCATGATTTTTTATTTGGAGGTTGGTTGGGAGGAAGCCGACTCAAGATGTTTGCATGGTTAGGTTTGGTTATGCTGCATTTATTCCCTTCCTCACTATCACCCCATGCAACTTCAATCTTCCCACCCCACAATTTCGTAACAAAGATTTTGTCCACTAATAGTAGCTATTGTTTGTTTGATTTTCAGTAAAAGAAGTGGTGCATTTTTTTGGCAGATATTTAAAGTCTGGATGACGTGTCCTACTAAATTATAACAATTTTGAGGCAGATCAAATTACTAAATGCTGCATTAAATCACTGCCTCAGTATTTTTCAATAGAAATGATTTATGCAGTTTTTAATACTTTGAGCTATCTTTAAGTTGTTATTTTTTTCATAGCGTAGCAAGACAAAAATTTGCAATGACAATTCACCAAATACAGAGTAACTCAACCGGAAACAATGGTAATAACAGGGTGAGTCACAATGCCCCACTCTCAGGGTCAATCAATCAGTAACCAAGGCAGGAGCCGTTCCTGTCACACTGCTAAAGAACACAGGGCAGGAAGGCAGGCTGCAGCCCACTCTTCATGAGATGTTGCAATGCATTAGAGGGGGGTGGAAAATGACACAAGAGAGAGGTGCTGGGGGGGAGGGAGAAGCCACATGGCTACCCATCCCCACAACACAATAACCCTTGCAATGGGTGGGAGAGTAACAAATGACTTTGGGAAAGGAAGGGCAGCCCCATTCTTAAGTCCCCTGACACCTAAATGGAACTGGGAATCAGCAGAAGCATCCCTGGATTTCTTCATAGTGCTGTGGAGTAACGGGAACTGCATGAAGTGGGAAGCCCCATCTTTTCTCTCTGGATCCCTTTAAAATATCTGGGGCCTACTTAACAGCAGCTGGTCCATGCATCCTACCATAAGCCCTTGCAGCTGGGACAGAAAGGGACAAGATGTGCCCTTCCTATCACCTCCCCTTGCAAGCACCAGACAGCAGTCAAGAGAAGGACCTCTGTAACCTCAAGCCACTCAGAAGGAGGGGCAGGGAAAGGAGGATAACAAAAATCAGGCTGGGAGGAGAAAGAGCTCTCCTGTCCTTCCATGGGACCAGGAGAGGATGTGGCAATACCTCTGGCTATAAAAGAGGTAAGAGGCAGCACCCATTCCCATTTGAAAGATCAGAGGAGGCAACCAGACTGGAGTAGGGGAAGACTTAGTTGTCAGCAGCAGAAGAACCAAATTGCAAAGAGAAAAGTGCTCCCCAACCCCAGCCACTCCTTGAAATCAGACACAGGTGCTCTAACAACCTACCCCTTCTGTGCACTAAGAAGTGGAGAAGAAAGAGATGTCCTGGCTGCACAGGGCCAAGAGAGGCGACATAGCAGGGTCACCAGCCACTCTTAAGAACAGTACAGGTATCTGGCAGAGGCGTGTTCCCGTGCTGAGTGTGGAGGGTCTCTCTTATAGCAATAAGTGAGAGAAAAGCGGGAAAATGTACTAAAAAACTGGAAGTTAAATTGATTGGGTAGTAATTACAGCGAAAGTGACTGATTTCAAGTTGACAGCATTCCTTAAATGCATACAGCAAGCTAAACCTCAACTGTAACAAAAAAGTTATGAAGTTTCAGGGAGGATGAAGATCCTGTTTAGACAATTAAGGATACAGAATAGCTAGCAATGCGTAGGTGTTTAAAACATATAATTACATTAATGGAATGAAAAGGTCACTGTAAAGGCGTTTAATGCTACAACTGCTGTAGCTAAAATTTTAAATAACTGTATTTTGTTACTGAAAACAGACTTTTAAAGTAATTACTCCTTTAGTCTCAGAATAGTGCCAATGTGACTCACTACTTAAAGAGATTTAAAAATGAACCTATAGATGCAGTTTAGAATTTTTCTCTTTCTCTCTTTTTTTTTTGTCTCTCTCTCTCTCTCTCTCACACACACACACACACACACACACACACACAAGGTGGGACTGGGTAGCAATGCCTATAATTAAGGTTGCACAACACTTCCCATTAGAAGACCCATTTTTCAGTTGCTTTGAATTTCACCCAACTTTCATCATTTGGACTGAAATTTTCTATGCTGGGTGTCTACCTCAAGCTGAAATGTTTTGGAATGTTTCAGCCAAAATCATTCATCTCTTTCTGAGAAAAAGGGATGGGGGAAAATACGTTATTATGCCTTGTTAAAAAATTCTGGCAATGTTTTCTGTGAAAAGCTCTAGAATCTTCCAATACTCTGGAGCACAGGCTTTAAATCTGGCAGAAGGGTGGCCTTTTGTCATCCCCATAAACATCCACCCAATGTGGCTAATTTATAAGCCTTTGGGGGAGGGAGGGTAAATCACAATTCACACATGCTCAGTAGTAGCTTACTAGAATATCACAGCTAAATTCCCAGAAGATTCCAGCCACGCTGGGCATGCTGCAGCCTGGGGATGAGCGGGATTTTTCCTGCAATTGCAGCTGCGGGCTGTTGCAGACCATACGAGGGGTGGGCAGCTGAACTGAGAGCAAGAAGTCTGTCTAAACTGTGCTCTCAGTGGGGCCCCAGTTATGCAGAGGGAGCATGGAAGAGGAAGTTGTTTGGTTTGAATGCAGAGTGGACGAGAGCTGGACTTGCAGCAGGAATAGGGGGAGTAGACTGGGGACATGGACCCTGTGCGGGTTGGGGGAAATTAGGACTGGAGTCTGGCCGGGGGTGTGGAGATTGGGAATCTGCATGGCAGGAGAAGGAAGATCTGACAAACAACTGGAGGAGAACAGACTGGCTGGGCAAAGGGTCTGGGTAAAAGAGACAGAGAAGGAGAGGATGCAGAGATTGCATGTGGAGGATAAGAAGAGAGACTGGGAGCCAGCGAGGATGAGGAACGTGAGTGGGGTGACTGGCAATGGGAAAGGGAGAGAGATCAGATGATGGGACGTGAGGAATGGGAAAGGTGACAAGAGTGGGACTGGTACAGGGGAGTTCGGAGGAGTGAAACTAGCACTTGCTGGGCAAGACAACTGGGACTAGCTAGGTGAGGAGAATGGAGCTGGGACAAGGAGCCAGGGGTAGGAAAGAGACAGAGACAGACTAGAGGGGACAGGGCAGATGTGGCCCAGTAATGTAACCTCCCCTCCAGATGATGGATGGGAACCCCAAGATTCCTGAGTCTCAGCATTCCACTGCTGTCAGCAAATACATGAGAAACCCTCTGGTAAAGTGTCCCATTCCCCCTTTAGTTCTGGTCCATGTAGATGATGCCAACCTACTACTGCTATCATTTACTCGGTTAGCTCAAGTGGCATAGGTCTGTGAGGTGGATCTAAAGATTCAATGTGGATCTAAAGATTCAATGATCCGTGTGGGCATCAAAAAAATCATTAATGATCTGGAAAAGGGAGGGAATAATGAAGTGGCAAAGTCTGCAGACAATACAAAATTATTCAAGATTCCAAAACAGACTGCGAGGAGTTACAGAAGGATCTCACAAAACTGGGTGACCAGGCAACAAAACAACAGATGAAATTCAACGTTGCTAAGTTCAAAGTAAAGCACATCGGAAAAAATAATACTAACCATACATATATAAGGATGAGTTCTAAATTAGCTGTTACCACACAAGAAAGATCTTGGCATCATCGTGGATAGTTCTATGAAAACTTCTGCTTAATGCACATCAGTGGTCAAAAAAGGCTACCAGAAAGTTAGGATTTATTAGGAAAGGGATAGAAAATAAGACACAAAATATTAGAATGCCAGTGTATAAATCCATGATGCACCCACACCGTGAATACTATGTCCAGGTCTAGTCGTTTAGGTCTAGTCACCCATGTCATAAAGGACATACTGAAACTGGAAATATTCAGAGAAGGACAACAAAGATGATCCAGGGTATGAAACAGTTTCCATATGAGGAGAGATTAAAAAGACTAACGCTGTTCATCTTAGAAAAGAGACAATTAAGGGGGGATATGATAGAGTTCTATAAAATAGTATGGAAAGGGTGAATAGCATATTCACCCTCAACCACAATAGAAAAAACAGGGGCCATCTGATGAAATTAATAGACAGCAGTTTAATACAAACAAGAGGAAGTACCTTTTCCACACAACTCACAACCTGTTGAACTCATTGCCATAGGAAGTTATGATGGCCAATGGTATAACTGGGCTTTAAAAAAAAAAAAACCCTAGGTAAGTTCCTGGAGGATAGGTCCATCAATGGCTATTGGCGAAGATGGTCAGCGATGCAAAACCGTGCTCAGGGCAACTATAAATGTCTGACTATCAGAAACCAGGAGTGGGAGACAGGGTGGATTGTTCCATAATTGCCCTGTTTGCTACACTCCCCCAGAAGCACTAGTATGGGACACTCTTGGAAACAGGATGTTGGGCAAGATGGGCCATACTGACCCAGTATGGCAGCTGTTACGTTCTAA
Organism: Emydura macquarii macquarii; assembly: GCF_026122565.2. Lineage (NCBI taxonomy): Eukaryota > Metazoa > Chordata > Testudines > Chelidae > Emydura > Emydura macquarii. The sequence goes on from NW_027133156.1 coordinate 2,065,761, forward strand.
TATGATGCCACATAATGACATTTCTGCTTTTTCAGTTTGCTTTTTTTAAAACCTAGGAAATGACAGACACACACACACACCCAACACCTCTGTTAAAAGAACATTCTTTAAAAGCTCTGACTCCATAATAAAGACAAAAACACAATTACACTGTTAATTAGAAAAAACCTGCATATACTATTTACATTTAAAAAAATTATGGATATTTTAATAGCATGATATGCAATGAAAGTGCATTATGTGCAGTTCAAAACCATCAATCTCATCCTTTTCAATGACTCAGGTTTAAATTGTAACTTGCTCAGTATGGCATCTGTAACCATTTTTCTCTCTAAATTACATCATGTTTCTTAGTGATTTTATAAGAGGAGGAAAATGCAAAATTAAACTTACTCGGAAATAATCACTGCATGCTGCAAGTACTGCCTTATGGGCATGGAATTTCTGCTCTTCTGCAATGAGGGTGACATCACAGAGTACACCATCACTTCTCTGTTGGTTCAGGGCTGCCAAGACAGCATCGTTATGTGAACTGGATTGGCAAAGCCGCTGACCTGTCAGCATTTCTTGAATACTGCAAATGAAGGAAACAAAGATTCCATCAACAAATGTAAGATCCATCTCTGAGGCTCAGTAATTAATGCTGATCAACATTTCTGGTTTATTAAAAAAAAAAAAAAAAAAAAGCAGCATGTGCCCAGACAGAGAGAAGATTGTATATGGTATGTTTAGAATAGGAAAAGTTTCACATAATTTAGTTCTATATCGGATACAAAATATGTTAGATTTAAAATACCATAAAGGCCGTGATTCTTTTCTCCCTTACTGCACTGTTGGGTTCAGTGTCCTGATTTATGCTAGTGTTAAGTGAGAAGCGTATAAAGGTTTTGGGCTTTATTATCTTCTCAGGGTAATAGAAAAACAACAAAGGTGCCTTAAATTGTTATATTAGTAGAAAGGAATATCACGCACAGTGACCATTCATGTAACTGACTTTACAACTGGTCTGGATCACATATTATCAACAACAACAGTTTCTGCAGCTAGTACTTCATTAAGAATTCTGCTGGTTGTGTGCAAGCCAGAACAGATTCCAATCTCATTCTTCCTTAGCTATGCTAAGTTAGCTGAACTAATGGAAGCAAAAAGTAGTTCTCATTAGATACATGTCACTGAAAAAGCAGATATGACTCTAAGGCCATACAAGCAACAGATCTGTGGTACCAGAACTTTCCATTTTTTTTACTGTTATGTTTCAGACTATGCCTACAATTGAAGGTGTCAAAGCAACAGAACTCCCTTGTTAATATGGTAAAAGTGGTTTCAAGTAGTAATTAGTCAATAAGTCATATCAATTTTCACTTATTTTCACTTTATTTGTTTTAAAATATGCTTATATTTTAAAACAAATAAATAGGGGTGAGAGGTTCAGGAATTCATAATAGAATACAGAGGTTTTCACCTTTAAGTTGCTTCTTTAAACCTAACTCAGCATGGCTGCAACTTAAAGTTGTCAGATGGCTATTTGGTGGTTTGTGTTAAAGGCTTAGGTGAGTCTTACATGGTGCATAAGAACCAGTACAGACACTTTTGCAAAAAGGTACGTTTCATCTCCCCTGAATAACTCCCTGGTATTTGGACAAAACCATAGAACTCCCTGAGTTTCTGTACTTCCCCACCTAGATTTGCCTGATCCAAGTCTCCTTCACTCCAGGAAACTGAAAGGACAGCCTGATCACATGTGAATAAAAATCAATAAATAAAAGGAATGGAGAAAGAAAACAATTCACATAAAATTGGACAGACCCTCTGCTGGGGTAAATCATGTGAATTATATGTGAATTTATAGCAGCTGAGGGTCTAGTCCTTTATTTAGTTTCACAACAAAGAAATAAGTGTAAAATCATTTCTAACTATTCTGCTTGTGGAATCCTATTGATACAATAAAGTACAGTTATCAGGAAAGACGATCCCATAAAAGTGATATCTTGCTGTTTTACATTTATTCCCTTTTATAACTTCCATAGCAAATTCACTAAGTCAAATCAAAATTTATTATTTTAAGCTGTCAGTGCTCTAAGTTCAACTTGATATCTAAAACATAAAAATAAAAATCCAACTGTGTTTTTTCTGCTTCATTCATCACCACCAACTATAAGGAACACAGAACCAAAGCAAAACTGGCAATTCTTGAATACTTATGCTTGAGGAACAACAGAAGACAGTTTGGTTATGTGCATCTTCCCTTCTCAATGCTAAGAGGAACAAAATATGGATTTTGTCCATAAATTCAACAAAATTGGAAACAGAAGAGCAGATATGTGTAATACACCAATGTTAAATTTTTAGTAATTTTTCTTATTACAGCCACACTTATATAGTTGCATGGTATGTACATCTGTATCTTCATTATGGACAGTTTCAAATGACAGTCATATATGAAAACATTGATCCATATTGATTCACTGTGCCATTTTGTACCATTCTGCCAGTGCAAAGTGGTTGTGAGCCCAGCAGAACCAGGCAGTTCATGATCCCCCCTCTGTGAGGGAATCTTCCAGTGTCGGGGGCATGCCAGAAGAAAAGAGGATATAGTGGGATGCCACTGCCAGTTTGGTCCCTATAGGTTGTAGACAGTGGGGATAAAACAGAGCAGCCTTCTGGGAACCAGGCTGGCGTAAGGTCCTGCAGAAATTCCATAGCATGAATATATTTTGTATAGCACCTTCTGTGCAAACATTCCCAAAACGAATTAAATAATAAATATTGCCTTAAGTCAAGTAGCCAGTAAGATGGATAAATAAGGGAGAAACAGACTGAGGTGTCAGATGGGTAAGGAAAAATAGAAATGAGACTTTTGGAATGATGGGAAAAGGAAGAGCATGAATAAGAATGTTTTGCAGCCTTCTTACAGAGGGCTATTGGGAAAGTGCTCCAATCCCAGCAATCAATCACCAGCCACCATTATGGCTGCACTAGTGCAAAACCCAGTTGACTGGAGGGTTTTCTTTGTCTATACTTTGGAAATGCACTGGCATCAGTGGATATTCATTGCAAATGCCCATAGGCAAATTCCTAATGTAGACTAGGGCATAAAGAATGAAAAATAATGGGGAATTGGAAGGGACTGTGAGGTTCAAGTAAATTACTACAGTCTCATGTTGTCAGTGATAACAGCAACAGTAACACTTAATGCAATCTCTTCTAGGTTATAATCTGGAGATACAGATGTTAAATGCTTCAGTACATGCCAGGCTAAATGACAATGACGTTCTGCACTGCTTTACAGTACCATACCTGAGGCACCTCTCAGATGGCATCCTTCACTTTTGTTCTTCTGAATCTCAGCACTTAAAATCTTGTGGAGGAAGAAGCATACATTACATCTAAAAAGGACAGATAGAGAGAAGGTATATTAGAATTTGAAGCAAATTTGAAGCAGCCTCAGCCTTAAAGATCAAAACTTTTAGCAGGCCAAATTCAAATTCAACATTTTTTAATCCATCCTTGCCACGAAATATTATTGGCTAGATTGACTTTTGCCTAGAGAGAACCTCCTCCCCTCTTGTCTTCCTCGGTACTTCCCACATAATCCCAAGTGACAACTGCAGTCACTGAAGTCTCGGGCATACTCCCTCCCTGATACCAGAGAGGCACATTACGCAAACAAGGTGGGGAGGTGGTGTAGACCCTTAATACCAGCCTGCAGAGTTCACTGGTAGGCAGGGCCACTTAGAATGGTGCAATGTGCCCACTCTCCCTGCCCACAGGACAGCTATGGATGGATTACATCTCCACAGACACAATCCATCCTAGAGGTCCTCCCAGGGTTGGTAGGGCTCTGCACTACCCTCTATTCAGAGCACTGTCTGTATAACTTTTTCCCCCTAAATGTGTAATTGCAAATTAGTTATTTATGATTGTGAAAGATCACTAACTCGCTCTCCCATAGCAAAACATTGGTCAAGTATTGGCTGTTAAAAGCAAACAAATTTATCACCAAAAGAAATAAACCAAGCAAATGTGATGAGATGAGAAACTTGTTGACCTATAGGCTACCACCAACCTTCATCCTGCTCATCCGTTTATAACCACAGAATCATAGACGTAGCTTTGGAAGGAACCTCAAGAGGTCACCTTGTCCATCCCTCTGCACTGAGGCAGGATTAATTAAACCTGGACCATCCCAGACAGGTGTTTGTCTAACCTGTCCTTAAAAATCTCAAAGGACAGAAATTCCACAACTTACCTAGGTAACCTGTTACAGTGCTTAACTAAATTTATAGCTGGCAAGTTTTTTTTTAATATCCAACCTAGATCTCCCTTGCTGTAAACTAAACTGATTATTCTTGTCCTACCCTTAGGGGACATGGAGAGCAAAACTGATCACCATCCTCTTTCTGACAACCTATTACATTAAGACACCTGGAGCTGTAACTGTAACAAACTTAATTTATACAACAGCTTGAAGTACATTACAATAAATAGAGAACCACTTCCAAACTTTGGCAAACTATTACAGATAGCGCATTGTTCTGCTTCCAACAGCACATCAAGACATAACTTATTTTTTTTCTTTTCTCTTACTGTTAGTTACCTAGGCATGTGTGTGTGTATAAAATCAGCTCTCTCTGATATTAGACCTTCCTCCTGCTGCCTGATTAATTCACTGATACCACAATCTGATGCTTGTGTTATCACATGCTTCCATGGTGACAGATTTTGATACCCCCAGCATCTAACTGTGGCATCACCAAACAAATGAAACAAGAGAACACACAAGAAAGCTGTTGGCTTATGTTCACTTTGGGCCTAGTTCTGCCTCCTGATTAGTGCTTTATTTGTGACAGGGCTGCACCCGGAACCTCTAGACTTGGCAGTTCATAGCCCCGGCACCTCCGGCCTTGCTGTGTCAGTTATGAAAGTAAAAAAAATTGCTTGAGCCCTAATTGCTTGAGCTCCAGCACCCTCCTTCATTACAAATTATTGTTCCTAACTCACAATTAAAGAAATCATATTCCAGGTGAACAGGAGCTATAATATTCATTATACATTACCCAAGGGCAGATTCTGCATGGCCCTTACATATGTATGTAGTGGGGGCAGGGGAGATGCAAAGAGCTCTCCCCTTCCCTCCCTCTCCCCTTGCATGAACTGTCTAAAGATCAGCCAGAATTGTTGGCCCTACCCCCTAGTGAGGCATAGTGGCATAAAGAGGGTAGGGACTTCTCTCTGCCTTCTCCCACATTTTCCTACTGCACTGGACTTATACTGGATTGGTGCAGCAAAGCACAGTAAGCCGCAACACATAAAGGTCAAGTAGCATACATGCTCCCCTGAGGCACCACATCACCCCTTAAGAACAGCAGTGCCCTAAAGGCAACGCTTTATCCCAGACTACAGGTCATCCTGAAACTTTTTAAAAGAAATGTAACCTAATTCAGCCCTAAGAGTGTAACAAGCTGAACTGTATACTTGCGTGTGAAATTACTCTCACGTCCAAGTATATTTATATTAAATTTTTAAAAAACCCTACATTAAAAGAATGTTAAGTTCAGAAAAATCAAATACTCAGAAGTTAGGAAATAAGAATAAGATCACCTGAGCAACCTTGTTTCAAACCCCTTATGCTCATGCATGATGATAGAGTCTTTATTTACATGATCACATACTGTTTTTTTCACAGGACTCCTTCAACCTGTCTGGCCATGGACAGAGGGAGAACTGAGAATAAAAGGGAACTTCTTTACTCTCACTTCTCTTACCTCTCACACAGAGGCAGTCAGCAGCCAACAAGAGCTATTGCAAGAAAAGACCTGCTCAGCTCTGCAGCGCTAACGCTCAGTTGCTCCATGGCAATGGCATGTGCACACAGTCAGGTTGTCACATAGGTGAATCCTCAATATAGATGGAATCTTCAAACAATTTTTCTGCCAGTTCTATTGACCATTGGGGATGGATATTTGCAAAGGTTTATAGTTTGGTTGAGTTAGGTGGATTTTCAAAAGAACAGCAAAAATCACAACCCTGGCACCAAGGTAACCTCCCTGCATGGCAACCTCCCAAAGCATGAAGCGACTCAACACAGTTCTAACAAATTTCTAATATGGGCAAAAAACCTAGTCTCTGAAATGGCTGAATCATTTTTGCTGAAATTTCTCACCACCCCTTCCCCCCGAAAAAAATAAGCCTGAGGCAGACGTCCTCACAGAAAATTTCAGCTTGAACAGTTTAAGTTTAGCAAAAGTTATAAGCTTGTAGTTCTCAACCAGGGGTACCTGCACCCCTCGGGGGTATGCAGAGATCTTCTAGGAAGTACACTGACTCATCTAGACACTGACTTTTTATACTGCTCTATATCCTATACACTGAAATGTAAGTATGCTATTTATATTCCAATTGATTAATTTTATAATTATATGGTAAAAATGAGAAAGTAAGCAATTTTTCAGCAGTAGTGTTCTGTGACCCTTTTTTATTTTTATATCTGATTTTGTAAGTTTTTAAGTGAGGTGAAACTTGGGGTACACAAGACAAATCAGACTCGTGAAAGGGGTATAGTAGTCTGGAAAGGTTGAAAGCCACTGTTATAAACAACTGAAACAGAGTAGTATTTAGACCTGGCATACAAGTTTTCCATTAATTTTCTGTAACAGAGTAACTGGAAGAGCGCTGTACTACTATGGTAAATTTAGGAAATAGTTTTTATAGGGAAAAATTGATATGGTTTACTATTTAATGTAATTCACTGATGAAAAGAAGGGAGCAGAGTGATGTATGAAGAATGAAAACTTTTCTCCTCTCTTTTCTCATATACTACACTTTTTTTTATACCAGACAAATTGGGTAAGGGATTAAATTAAAAGGGTATCAGCCTCTTATTCTAATCAGTATATGCTGTGGTACTTTGTACTGTATGTACCGAGATTAAAAATTCATTTTAAAAAGAAAAAAACTTCTGTTTATATACAATTAACAATTATACAATTCTAATCAGTATATGCTGTGGTACTTTGTACTGTATGTACCGAGATTAAAAATTCATTTTAAAAAGAAAAAAACTTCTGTTTATATACAATTAACAATAACATGAAAAAAGGAATATAAAAATGATATAGTCAGGTTCTTTCTCCACCATCACCACTGCCACCGCCACACACGCGTGCGCACACTCTAAAAGGTTTGCTTGGAAGTGGAATTGGTTCATCAGGATTAAAATCTATAAACCTTGTGTCGGCTCCTACAAAGGGAAGTTTTGTCTGAAAGCGAGCGGCAAGATCAGATTCTTTATTGCTTGCCATATTTATTAGGTTGAGAATATTTAGTTCCATAATAGATCTTTTGCATTTATCAAACACTGAAGCTTTTTTATGCTTTGAAAGCAACTTAAAAAATATCATAGTGCCAAATCTCCATCTCGGATAAAATGGTATAGTTCTACTGACTTCCAGAAAGCCACACTAATTTATACCAGCTGAGGATCTGGCCTTATGAGTTTTATTTTTGTTAATCATATAGTTTTGGCTTCTATATTGTTGATAACAGAACAATCCAGAAAAGAAACCATGTTAGGCAATGGCTACTGCGGAATCAGAACAAAAAATGTGCTGAATGGATCTCTGCAGGTTTTATATGAGCATTAGCTAATGATTTATTAGCAGCAATTGAATAGTAAATTTATAAAAGATATTTGGAATCTAAAAGGACAGTCTCCATAGGCTTAAATACATTTTTAAAGGTAAATTAAGTTTTGATTGGAATTTACTTTATAGTGTTCTCTTAAGGCTGCCTACATTTACACACCTTTGTATTTTCAGTTCAAATTTGTTGCCCTGGATTAGGTATATCATTCAGAATCTGTACTGTTTATGCCTCATAATTCAGGTTCAATCGTTTCACTGAACAAGCATTTCAAACTAACATTTTTAAAACCCAGATGTCATGGATATTTACAAGATTCAAAAGTCCCTATATTAAGAGTTTTAGCATTTGAGGTCTTCTCATCTTTATATAACCTAACATTCCTTTACACATAAGGAAATACTATGTATTACAAAGGTTGAAAACTTAATACTGTCTGTTCTATTAACTGTCTTAAATTACTCAACCGGTTTAAAGGATTAGTTTATGAATTCAAGGATAAAGTTTTCCACTTAAACCAAAAGTCATCATTTGACCTAAATCTCAATGCTCTACGAGAATATTTCATTGTGTTGGACAGATTGATTGGAAAATAATGGGCCAAATGGAAAGCATTAGTTTCAATATAGATGCTAGATACAGTATATTTAGAAAATCCATGCCTTTCTTCTTTCAATGTACAATTCCTTTTAGAGTGTTTGCCTCTTACAAATCTATTGAGATGGAGTAAAATATATTAGTTGTTATGCTAAATTAACACTTTTTGTTTTCTCTGTCATTCCTTCATTAATGCAGTTAGTGCATAAAACAGACCATAGTATTAAAATTCCCAAACAAAAATTATACAAAGATGGACATAAAAGGTTGGGAGAAAATTAGGTTAGGGCAAAAAACAGGAAAGGGATGCTGTAAGTTTCCCAAAAAGCACTATAAACCCAGGAAATTCAAAGCTAAAAAAATGTAAAAGAAATGAAAATGTGTATGTAAGTGTATAGTCCAGGTACCCAAACAGCCTTAACTCTGCCCTACAGTGATGTCATCTGAGAACCATATAATTAATACATATTAATGTTTTGAGTCCCAGATAAGATTTTTTTTAAAAAACATCATATTTTTACCTTTTTTCTTCATGGTGTGACTGCAGGGCTAAGTTAAGATTAAGGTTGATAGGGCTCTGTGATTTAAGATTTTAAATATTGTTTTAACATGTAATAATCTGTTATTAGTGATGTAGTTAAGGAATTGTTGGTTTACAAATTATGTGATTTTAAATTGATAGTGTCCTTTTAAATGTTTCCTCTCCCGCCCCTCAATATTTATTCTCAAGTATAAAAAGCCCATTAACTTAGCTTTAGAAACATTACTGTGACATGCAAAATGTACTCATGTTTCCAAGTAATAGCTAAATGCTGAATCCTCCTGTTCTTATTAAAAAAAACAAACAAAACAAACAAACAAAAAACAAACAAAAAATCCTATCCAAGATTATTGGGGAGTAAGAACAGCAAGAATTTGGCATAAACATATTACTTTTACCGCCAAAGCTATAGTCACTGCTTACGAGAAATGCATCCAAGTGTACTGAAATCAATAGGACTTGAGCTGCGTATCAGCACAGATGTTTGCCTAATTTGTTTACATTTATTTCCATTTCTTCCACAGGATAATTTACAAGAGGGGAAGTACTTCTGGTTATTCCAATAATTAGTATTAGCATTGTTACCAGCAGAATCTGATTTTTGTTGTTTTTCCTTCTTATAATCTTACTCTTTCAGCTTTCTTCACAACTAAATATAATTTGTATGCTGCAAAATTTCAGCTTTTGGTTGCTTTGCCTCAACTCAATAAAAATTCTCCAATCGTGAGTGCAATGGGACCATTTAGACCTATAAAGTTACTTATGTTTGTAAGTATTATCAGGATCAGGGCCTGAGTTTCTATACATGATATTTTGTTCAAAACACTATTCAAATCTGTTTTGTCTCAGGTTAGCAAGAAAATATATGTGTGTATGTGAAACCCAATCAGTGATGGCTGGTGGCTTGTACAGCTTTTGTACATAATGTGAGCTTAAAGTTCACCAGGCTAAAGTTACAGATTTTTGGAATAACTATAATGTATTTACTTCATGTAAATATGAATCCAAAGTTATTCTCAACTGTACTACTACTAGTTTTGACTGTGCTATATTATAATTATTTGCAACAGCCTTGATAATTCAGAAATACAGTGATTTAAATCCCAGACCTGAGCAATCTTAACTCTAAATCAGCAGGAGAGTGTAGATTATTATAAAAAGACTGACTCACTTCTCCAAGTGCTTAGTGAGTTGCTGAGACCTAATAGTGGGAACATGTGACAAAACCACCCAAATAAGACATAACATTGTTTTGTATAAATTTGTCTACTTTTAAGACAACCTTATATTGGTGATTAATGAATTACATACAAAAAACAACAGGAAAAAATGTTATTTAGATTGCAAAGTCAAGCACTCAAAGTTAGCAAGACCCAGATATATAGTTGTCCTTGCTACCTTAATTCTGCCCCCTTGTGCATTCACTCTGTGCATTGAATGAGGCAGGGGTCCTGTGGGAAAAAACCAGCATGTGACCACATAATTAAAGACTGTATCATGATGCATATGCATAATGGGGCAGAATTAAGTTGCATGGTCAACTGTAAATAGCATTTCTTAACTTTCAAGAACTTGACTTTGCAACCTAAGTGAGATTCTCTTATGTATTCATATTTAATTTCTAGAGGCTTCTTGTTGATTTTTTAAAGGAAAAAAAAAAAAACTAATTCTATTATGTGCAGCTGTAACCGCTTCCCCATCATGCATCACCAGAGTTTGAATTCTGAACTTTCACCACTGTATCACGGACAGCTGTCACTTGAACAATAACTATATCATCCAATAGGAAGAGAATGCTGCTATGCTATAGTAATGAAAACACTGCGGTTACTACGTGCTAGATCCAAAAGATGGTTGGGAGAGCCAGGCATGATTGACACGCACACTCACATTCCCCCCTCAGAAGTTTGTGGGTGGGGGAAGAGCCTGGCCCCTGAGGGGAAGTATAATACATGTAGACTAGTTTTTTGGGGTTTAGATTGTATAGTTCTACTGCATTTACAGGGCAACTGTTTGATATGTAAATAGTATTTTAAAGTTCTCTGTCTTACAAACACAAAGAAACAAACACAAATAACTGAACTGCTTATTAGCTGGATAGTCTTGTGTACGTGAGTATTTTAAGTGGCTGCTTACAAATGCAGTAAAATGTTAGCTCCCAGTGCCACAACAGTGAGCCACACAATTAAATAAAAGTTGAATTTTGGTGTCCATGTAGAGGTATCTCAAACTTTTCCTCCTTCATTTTACTCACAGAAGCAAAAATAAAAAGGCATCTCAATTTTACAGTCAGATTTGTATTTATTTCAACGGATACTTTAAAAGATACAGAGGGAGACACACACCCCCAAGCATTTTCAAATAGTCCTGCAACCCTGCCATTCACAGCTTGCAGAAAAGAGAAAGGATTAAAAGAAATTTTTTTTAACTCAGTCAATCATAGAAAAGGATGTAAATGCCATTAGCCATTATTCAGTAACTGTGCACTGTTTAGGAATTACCTTGCATAGCCACTGAGTGGCAGAATCACACCTCGCAACTGTGCAAACCTCTAGGAGATAGAACCAGAGAGTACTTCAGGGATTCCATTTTACCCAAACCAAATTCAAAAGCAAAACATCTGGCAGTCACCGGAACAGAAAGTTTGCTCTGATCTCTACAAATGCATCCTCATGTGGGAAAAGGCACATTCTTACCGTGTTAGCTAACACTGGATAACATGTGGAAAAACCCTACTGAAAACAAGTCTGTTTGAGGTTTTTACACATTAACGAGTCAAAGCACAACTTGTTCTCACATTTGACTAGTGTGAGTTGGAAGAGTGTGGTGATGTTAGTTAAGTTAATCTCCATCAATGAACATAAGTTGCCGACACCAAACATGACATGTCTGGCAGACTATGTTAGAAGCTTCTATTTCAAGGGAACACCAAGAGCTTGTCTAGATTAGGATAAAAGGTGTGTTTTCTTAAAACGTTCACCAATGCATTTTAACGTTCTAGTGTAACAGGGCAAGATGTATTTGAACACATTAGCCAGTTGTGGTGAAACTCAGAGAGGCCTAGGAGTCACTTTGACGAGCTAGAATATGTCAAAATCCTTTTATCCTTCTTGTAACAGGGTATGCTGACTCAGAAGCTAATTCAGCTAGAGTCCTGCTTGGATTCGCAAATGGGGATCCGCATCTGCGGTAATCATCTTACTGCGGACCGCCATCCGCAGTTGCGGTGATCCACACCCGCAGGCATCTGCAGCTCTGGGGCTCCAAAACCCCGTCAGGTAGCTGCCCAACAGCTGCAGGGGAACCACACGGAACAGCTGATTGATTGGCCTTCCTCCCTCCCCCCAAGAGCTGTTCAGCGGGACACCCCACAGCTGCCATGCTGGCCGCTGATCAGCTGTTCCGTGGCATGGGAGCCTCACCAAACAGCTGATTGGCGGCTGGCAGGGTAAGCCCTAGTGGAACAGATGATTGGCAGCCAGCAGGGGAGCCCCCCAGGAGCTGTTCAGTGGGGCTCCCCTGCTGGCTACCAATCATCTGTTCCATTAGGGCTTACCCTGCCAGCCGCTGATCAACTGTTCTGCAGGGCTCCCCTACTGGCCGGGAGCCCGGTAGAACAGCTGATCAGCAACTGGCAGGGGAGCCCCCCAAAACAGCTGATTGGAGGCCAGCTCCCACTTTCTTATCTCAAAAGCAGGGAAGCAGCCTCAAAGGCTATGAGCTGCAGAGAGCTGCTTCCCCATCTTTGAGATCTGCATCCACTCCACTATCCACCAAAAAAAGATCTGTGTATATCCGTGGATATAAAGCGGATATCCGTGGATTTGCAGGGCTCGAAATTCAGCACCCAGTCACTCAAATCCCCACCAGTTTATATTAATGGAGCTCTGATTGAAAGACAGGAAGTCAGCAGTGGAGGCCAATTATCTCAGTGGAGATACAGCTGAGGGTTAATAGAGTGGAAGTAACCCCAGCAGGTAGGACTATATAAACAAACAGGGAAGGAAGTGCTGGGAGGAGAGTAGGGAGCCTGAAGGAAGACAGAAGTAGGCCAGGATTGGCAGCTGCTATTAGTGTGCCCTGCCCCATAAGCAAGTAGGGAAGCTGGCTAGTGCTTGTGAAGAGAATACATAATAAAGCATGGTGATGGTTAAGAAGACATGGAGTGGTTGTGGTTGATGACTGAGGTTGGAAAGGATTCTTGGACCACGCAGTGACACTTCTGTAGACAACCCTTTAAGCTGTGAAAGTTGGTGTGTGTGGCTACTACTAGTCTTTTTTTTTTTTTTTTTTTTGCCGTCGGCCATTTAGGAGTAAAACATATTGTTTTTTTTACTCCTATTATGCTGAGAGTAGTGGTGACTGCTTGAATCACAAACCTCTCCGAGATTACGTGTGAATGCCCCCTTCACTTAAGTGTTTCTCACACTATCTTGCAGGGCCACATCTAAAACAAGTCCTAATACTTTGCCCAGAAACCTAGTACCATGTTGGCAAGGGATTTCACTGTGCGGGGGAGAGAAGGCAGAACAGACAAAAAACTGGGAGAGATGGAGAGACATTCAGAAGGAGCAGCTGAAATCATAGTGTCTGATCCCTGGAAGAAGCCTGGGAAGAAGTTTTTGGTTCAGGGTGCAAGCTAAAGAAGTGTTCTCAGTGCTTCTAAGAAAAAGAATATTTCATATTATTTGATTCCTTCTGCATTCAGAGACATTGGATTTTGTACATTCTTAATAAACAAACAAAACTGCATTAAAGAAATACCTGACTATTACCTAATTTTACTCCCAACTAGAACATCCCCAGGGCCCCAAACTTTGACTTGTCACTCGGGTCAAAAAAGAGACAACACTTTCAAGTATGGGGTTTCTGCTTAACCAGGTTATAAATCAATTCTCAATAAAGGAGTCTCTCTGCAAGTAATTTTTTCAAGCAGTTAAATCATCAACTTGCTAAGCAAATGCAATGCTATCTGGATCCCTGGGGTCTATACTAGAGGCTATATAGCCTGACCTTCCAAAAAAATGTTTGGAGTGATGACACACTAGAAGTGCAGACACGTAGTATAGACACTGCACAATCTGTCAACACAAATTCAACTGCAATCTCTATGCTGACTCATAGATCTACTTCTCTACTTCACATGTGTCTTCTCCTATCCGAGCCAATATCTTGACCTGTCTCTCTGACATCTCCACGTGGGTGTCTAGCCAAAAGCTCAAGCTAAACAGTGCTAAAACAGAGCTCCTAATCTTCTACCACACATCCCCTCCCTGTTACTTCCTCTCTAGATCACTGTGGACAACACTACTATTCTACCTGCCATTCAGACCCATAACCTGGCCATCATTATTGACTTGGACCTCTCTCTTAATCATCACACCCAGGCTATGTCTAAATCTTGCCAATTCTTTTTGCATAACATCTCTAAGACATGGTCTTTTCTATCCATCCACACAGCTAAGATTCTTCCTGAAGCTCTCAATACACTTGATTACGGCAACATCTTTTTCTCTGGCCTGGATAAATGCAATCTCATCCTACTCACATCCAGTCAGAATGTTGCTGCAAAGATCATTTTGCTAGTCCATCGCTTTGACCACATCATTCCGCTCTTTGAATGCTTTCACTGGCTCCCACTTTTTATCTCATACAACATAAGATTCTTGTATTAACTTTATAGGCCACTGTGTATTATGCTGACCAACATTGTCTCGTACTCCCCTAAATGTCTGTATCAACTGCTGCCTTTAGTCTTATACTAGATCCTTGAAGCAAGTAACCATCTTTCAGTTGTGTGTTTGTACAGTACCTAGCACAATAGGGTCCTGGTCCATGACTGGGTCTCTAAGTGCTATAGTAATACAAATAATAAATAATGACTAAGGCCCTACTTAATTTGCGATATTGTGGAAATTGCAGATCCTACAATATTAGGCTTCCACCACAATTTTAATTTTAATTAGCTTATTTTTCCACAGTCCACAATTTTGCATACATTTTGAGGTTAGCAACACACACTTTTTTCCCCATTAGTATAGTAGAATCCCATTTATTAGAGCTGATAGCGGCTGGGGCTCAGGCTGTTAGCTTTGGGCATGGCGGGGCTCCCGTTGTCAGCACCATACATTAATGATTGTAATATAGTTGCACAAAATGTCTAGTTATACAAAAAAATAGTAGGCATAATATTTGAGTGTTTATGTTGTTCCAGAATTTTTTTTTTAAATAAATAGGTCTTCTCTGGCTTTTCCAAATTACCGCAATTAATAAAGGTCCTTTATTACTTTTCCACAATTTTCCATGTCTTGTCTGCAACTCAGCTGCAATTATTTGACAATCATTCCACACTTCAAGTAGGGCCCTAATAATGACAATTTACAGGGTGCAACAGCTATCTGAGGCTTACTGATTGGGGTAGAAGCCATTCAAACAGATTGGAAGGAGATACAACTCAAAGATGACCAACAGAATAAAGCTTCTGAGGGAGAAGACAGTCCCAACCAATGCAAAAGTTAGCTAACAGTACATTTCGCTTCTCCTTTTCACCTGTGGGTGGTGGTAAAGATACTGGAACTTACAGCAAGGCATCCTAAACCCTGACATAAACTTTGCAGAAACACTTGTATAGGTGCTTGCACAGCCCCCACAACTGTGGTCTCTGAGCACTTTTACTGAGCCACTCAGATGTGTAACCTATTTTAAACGTTAGAGACCCTGAGTCCTATAAGAAGTTATACTATATGCAGGTTTTTTTATTAGCACAGTCAAAATAGGTTTCCGGTACGTTATATCTATATTAAAGCTGGGGCTGATGGCACCATCTATTAAGGTTATCTGACATGTCCCATTGTAAAACTCTGTTTTCAGCTGCTTATAACTTTGCCAGACTTTAACCATTTGGGCTAAAATGCTGCACCTGCCTCAGGCTAAATATTTTTGGAAAATTTCAGCCAAAATGGTTACCGGTTTGAAAACGAGGCTACAACTAAATACATCTAGAACTAAATACATCTTTTTTGCTGTCCCTATGAAAATCCACCCAGATTCAGGGGGGAAAAATTGCAGTTTGCACATGCTGAGTAGGGACTTCAGAGCTTTTAGATGTTAACATCTAAGATTCCATCCTTACTGAGCATGCTTGAGCCTCTCATACCTCCTAGTACTGACTAGACTGAGCATGTTCCAATCCCACAGAGCAACTGGGCATGCTCCATTCTCCCACAGCTCCTACATGTCAGTAACTCCAATTCAAATATTTTGGAGTAGGTGGGGTCAGGGAGAATTCCGGTCTCCGTTCACTTCCCCCTTGTCCCCTGCATCTCCCTCAGCCCAAGATCCTGACCTCTCACTCTTGCACTGCATGAACTGGTGCTGCCCGGGGATCAAATTCTCAGCAGACTCCCCTGTGCTTTGTTGTATAGGAACTAACTCCCTGTGTTCCAGGTCACAACCACCATTTGGCCAAGCTGCCCCTCCATCCCTATGGAGGGAAACTCGGGTGAAATTTGAGTGGTGCTGTGATCACGCAGCACAGTGACACTCCTGACCGCTCCAGCAGGAGACGTACTGGTTTAGTAGGGAACCACTGTCTAAAAGATGTCCGGCCATGGCCCCACTGTACCCCAGCTCCATGGTCTAAGGAACTTTAAGCAAGTGCAAACAACTTTGGGAAGGGGCATTCACCACCCTCAGTCCTCCTTTTCTCCCACCAGTTAGCATCACTATAACATATAACAGACTTCAAAGAGAAACTGCAGAGTTAGAAATGATCTGCAAACCTGACACATTCAAATTGGGTTTAAACAGAGATTTGGAATGGCTCTCTCTTTACAAGAGGTAAATTACTTTGCTCACCCATTCTCACCTCCTACTCAATGACTGTAATTAGACCTCAAGTACCCGGCATTCATCCACCTCCCCCATTGTTCTCTATGCACTTGTATATGTATATGATTATCCTATGTTTCTCATTTCTACTTCTGCATCTGACGAAGTGAGCTGAGCCTCACGAAAGCTTATGCCTCCTAAAATTAAATTTGTTAGTCTTTAAAGTGCCACAGAACCCTCGTTGTTTTTACTATAACATATGACAGGACTGTACACACAGCATCAGGGCTACATGAGCAAAGTCAGTCTTTCCTTGTAATGTCTGCTCCAGGTGAAGATGGGGCCAGATTTCAGAACAGAGACAGGGATCAGCTCTCTCCTCTGCTCTCAATGACCCCTCTGCTAGTTCCCACGCAGCACAGAAGTAAAAGCTGCCTGATTCACATGGATCAGACCAACGGTCAATCTAACCCAGTATGTTGTCTTCTGACAGCGGCCAGTGCCAGATACTTCAGAGGGAATGAACAAAAACAGGGCAATTATCCATCTCTGCTTTCCAGTCCCAGATTCGGAGCATGAAGTTACAAGACTTCTGACCATCTAATTCTTTTTTGACCTTACATGACTTTCTGACCATCTAATTCTAACCCCTGACCATCTAATTCTTTTTTTAACCTAATTACACTTTTGGCCTTCACAACATCCCCTGACAACAAGTTCCACAAGTTGCCTGTGTGAAGAAATACTTCCTTATATTAGTTTTAAACCTGCCGCCTATTAACTTCATCAGGTTACTCCTGGTTCTTACATTATGTGAAGGAGTAAACAACACTTCCCTATTCACTTTCTCCACACCATTCATGACTTTATAGACTTCTATCATATTTCCCCTTAGTCATCTCTTTTCTAATCTGAGCAGTCCCAGTCTTTTTAATCTCCCATCATATGGAAGCTGTTCCATACCCCTAGTCATTTTTGTTGCCCTTCTAGATACCTTTTCCAGTTCTAATATATCTTTTTTGAGATAGGGCAACCAGAACAGCACACAGCATTCAAGGTGTACCATGGATTTATATAGTGGCATTATGATATTTTCTGTCTTATTATCTACCCCCTTTCCTCATGTTCCTAACACTGTTAGCTTTTTTACTACCACAACACACTGAACAGATGTTTTCAAAGAATTATCCATGATGACTCCAAGATCTCTTTCTTGAGCACAGCAGTCTGACTTTGGGTGCCAATCTCCTAACTGGAGGCAAAAAGCCCCAGGCAGCTTCCGTGAGAAGCCCGGAATGCTGCTAGGTTCCCGGCGGGGAGCTGTGCGGAGTTGTGCCCTTTCCAGAGCCTTTCCCCACTGCCAGAGCCTTTCACTGCAGCAGGCAAAGGCTCCAGCAGTGGGACTGTATACTGCTAAAAACAGCAGCGTAGTTGGGGGAAGGCATTGCTTGGGTGTGCAGAGAGCTATGCATGGCATACACTCTAGGGTGCCAGCATGTTACACCACTCTATTTGCCCATGCTGTGCTTCACTGTCTACACTGCTATTTATACCCATGCTAGCTAGGATACAGAGTCTGTGCTCTACACACCACTACAAGTGCAGACTTGCCCTTAGACTCACCTCTCACTTTGTAGTCGCCAGTTGTACGGCAAACGTTAAGGTGGCGTTATAACTTGCAAAATGAAGGCTGAAACAAATAGTATGAAATAAACTATTTCTTCAGCACTTTAGACTGAAAACATTGAGCTCTTTAGGAGGTCAAATCTGTATGATTAATGTTCTGCAATGTAAAAAGCACTATGAACATTTATTCCTAAAGAACATCATTCTCTGACTACAAGCATCAAAGTGAAGACAGATTATACTGGTTCTAATATAATAAACGCTGGATATAGCTGCTCATGTTTTTATAATTTAGAACTGAAAAGGTCATATTTTGAATTGGAAATATGACCTTATGTTTATATTAAACCATGTTGGACAGCAACTTCTCCCTGCTCACCCCACCTCCCCCAAGGGAATGCAAGTATCAGCTTTTCTTTTTTCTTTTTGTAGAGTACTAAAGAAATGTCAAGATTAGTTAAACTCCCACCCAAAACTAATCCTAATTCAATTTAAAATGCAGGGGTCTGGTAAGTATTTTGTGTATGAAGAGACCTCTTTCTAAATAACAAGGTTACCAAGTGGTTGGGAATACAATTTTGTGAAATTTATTTAGGGACCATCTGGAAAAGAGTCGTTTGCTGAGAGTACAGTAGAACCTTGTGATGTCATACTAATGACGGGAAAGCAACTGCAAAATATTGAATGCTGTGAATTAACATGGGAGAAAAAACCCACATAGTAAAAAATGCAGATGTTCTGCATCACAATATATGCTTTGGACCAAATCTTGCTTTTATTTAATTCAATAGGAGTTTATTTATGGTAATACTTCATAATATGCTAGTAAATGTACTGCAGTATATTTTGTAAGCAATAAGGAAGTCCTATTAATGCAAAACTGCACCATAACACTAAGCAATTAAATCTTTGTGGAGAAGTGGTCACCATTTTTCTGTGCAAATTAGAGTGTGGCAGTTTAGTGAAGTGCAGATGAATGAGGATCAAAAGGTATATCATTTCTGAAGAGTTGTCACAGATGATAAAGAAAACAGGAAGTGAGACTCTGGGGTGAGATCTAGTACCTCAACATTCGTCATATCCCATTCCCCTTCTGTGAGCCAGGTTGCTCAGAACAAACCACTACCGAGTCTTCAGTTGGGTGCAAAGAAACAAAGTGTTTTTATTTGACTGTCCTCCTTTTTAGGCAAGGGACCACCTGCAGCTACCCGAGTGAGAACTGGAGGTATGCTCTCTTTTCCGGTCAGCCCCAACTGTGCTGTGCTCTTCCCTTTTAACCCCTCCCTCCAAGCCGAACATCTACTGCAGCTCTAGTGGAGTGGGACTGATTGAGCTCACTGGAGCTCATTCACTCTTTCCTACTCAGTAGGGGGCTTGCATACCCCCCAGTGCCCCATCCCACAATAAGAAGGGAGGCTTAGATCTGTCTGCAGAGCAGAGCCCTTCCTGTATGTCAATAACACTTTCTGATCAAGAGGGGTTCAGACACCTCCATTACATCTTTGTTGCTGGAACTCCCATGCAGGGCTGTCCACTGGGTGAGGATATACATGAGGGGGGTAGGTGAGCCAGACAGGCAGTAGGCAAGCTCAGTGGGGTGAGGGTAGGATGGAAGCAGTCTGGGGAATGCATTTCATCCACCAGCTGATAAGGTGGACTCAGAGTTTAAACAGATAAAGATAATATAGCCAGGGACAGCATTAACCTTTCTGTGGACCTCCCCCCCCCCCATTTCCATTTAAAATGGGAGTCTCATGGGCAGATGCAACCAGGAAAGAAACTGATAGCACAGTTCTATTAGAGCCACATTGCCAAGGAGCAAAGGGCTAGTGGGAGGCCCCACAGACAAAGAGGCATGAGGGTTCCACACAGGCGGCTGTTTCCCGAGATCAAAGCAGATCCCAGAAGATCAAGGAAGTTCTCCCTCAGCAAGACACCCGGAAGAAACTCCATGGATGACAACCTTGTGGAAACCTATAGGCTTTAACTATAGGAGAGGACAGGGCATTAGTCCTGTCACTCTAGCTGGGACAATCTGCCACTGAAGTCAATGTGAACAGGGTCAAATTCTGGTTCTACATTTGGAAGTTCCAAGCTCTTCCAAGCTCATAGTCAGGAAGACTACATTATTTAATCTATTCCCATGCAGGTATTCATTCTGTAATACCAGTATAAGACATCTCAGATCTCATTTGAACAGATCCTATGCTGCTAAAATGTAATGACTTTTACTCTGTATTGGCACTCTACATCTATGAAGGCCTCACAGGTGATGTTTTCAATTATTATTTTTTTAATTACATATTACATGGGTATCAGCAAGATCAGTGATTACAATCTTAATAATCACAAGCATTTGAATGTCAGACATTTGATTCCAGCCACTATGATCTTTCATACAACTGTGAGCAACATTCCCCTGGAAAGGAAATAGAGACTTCAAAAAGGACATTCCACTCCAGGGAGGTCTTGGTGACCAGACTAAAGCTGTGATCTCACAGACACCACACATCCAATTAAACAATAATGTTTAGCATTTGCATAGCACTTTTCATGTTCAAGGTACTTTATAAATTTTGCTAATGATATTAATTTATGGAAAAAAAACTTTGTCATAATGAACTATGCCATTTTTAATCATTCTAAGAGTCTTGTTTAAGACCAGTCAAAGTATTTTTAAAGGAAGTTTTAACCAGTGCATAAATTAATTCTCATTTATGCTATAGTTTTTGGATGAGCATCTTTACATGATTCTTTACATCAAAAGTGTTTAGGATAACCTTCTCTATACACAGCGTGTATACACAGCAGTGTGTGTGTGTTTGTGTGTCCGCGCAGCCTATAAAACTAAGGGACAACATTTTGACCTTGATTCAAAACCCATTTAAGTTTTTCCGCTGACTTCACTGTACTCTAAATTGGGTCCTTTGAACTGCATTAAACTTGATTTTGTATTGCCTTTGTTATACACTATTTCACAATATTCAATAATCCACACTAGATCTCCCATTCATCTGAGTGAGTTAGTGATGTTCTGGTATAGTTAAATTATCATGGGTAACAGGACAGCTGGGGTAATCTGTTCATTCTCCTTATGTTTTGCTTCCCTTTCCCACCCCAGAGGTTAGCCTGAATAAGTTTAGGTAGTGGCTGGCATAACAGAGGAGCCACAAGAGGAACATAGATATCAAACACACACAGGACAGTGTACAAAGGCAAAAATTAAAGCTGGGCCAATGAACAAGGTGCAATTGACTTGTTAAGAAGCTGTATACTGGTGTAAGTGGGTGTAAACGCTGTAGGAGTCAGGGACTCTGAGTCTAACTGACACCCCCTTCTACATCAATTTGACCCAGAGAATGGTTTATGAAAAATATTGCTAGACTGATTTGTTCAGAACAATGCTGACAGGTGCCATCTGCACCAGCTAAACTGGAAAGGTTAATTACAAATTGCCAGAGGTTGATAATGAAAATAAGAGAACAGGAGAATTAAAGCAACTGTAAGTAAGTAAAGACAGAGAAGAAAACTGCTTGCTAACTATATCCAAAATGATGCTACATCTTCTGTAGATTACAAGTTCTAGTGGGCCTATTTGGACATTGTGCTTGTTATAAAGTTCTTCAATTGCTTGTAGGTGACATGATATATTCCTCCCACGAAACAGAAATGGGAAAAAAAAATTACATTAGTGCTGGAGGACCAAACACCACTCTGTTATACACCACCATACAAGTCAGATGTGTTCAGCATGACTAAAATACCAGCACACTTAAAGCAGACATCAAGGAGGGTGTAACATGGAAGAGCTATTCATCAGTAAAGCTATGCCAGTGAGCTACCAGTCAGATCTGGTAATAGTGGTGCTGGGTAACATTAAATTTCCCTAGAGTGCCTACTCAGCACAGCTTCCTCCAGTCACTAATCCTGGAAAGGCAAGCACTCAAGGACACAGCAGATGCATGTGCACATTGCAGGGACTAAATGAATAATTAAGTTTAACTTTTCTCCCTAGCAAGTGGCACGTAACAGAAAACCTGCATTTGAATCAGATGACCTGTCACGGACAGATTGTGCTCTCTACAGTACCTTGTCTATGAACAGGAGTAGATGTATTGAACACAGTCCTGCATAACACCGTCAGCACAGAGCTATAGATTTGTTCATCCTGAACAACAACGTACACCACACAACTACAAAGCACAGGACAGCAGTTCAGGTCCTATGCCTGTAACAAAAGGGAGAGTAGACTTGAAATTCTATGTATGCCGTTAGCCTTCTGGATAATAAGGGCACACTGTTAACGCATATCCAGCTTCTTGTCCCCTGTAATCCCCAGGTACTTTTCTGCAGAAATGCTGTCTAACCAGTCAGTCCCCAGTTGGTAGTAGCAGTGCATGGGATTCTTCCATCCTAAGTGCAGGAATCTGCACTTGTCCTTGTTGAACCTCATCAGATTTCTTTTGGCCCAATCCTTCAACTTGTCTAGACCACTCTGTATCCTATTCCTATCCTCCATCATATCTATCACTCCCCGCAGCTTAGTGTCATCTGCAAACTTGCTGATTCTTCATCTAGATCACTGGGAATGCTTTGCTAATTCATACATTGCTTCATTAAGTAATATTAGATTGAAAAATTGTGAGTCAGGAACAGAACAGTAAATTTGCAAAACAGAGAGGTAGTTTTTAATATGGAAAGATTTTTCCAATTTAATCAAATACTAAAATAAGGAAATTCATCTTTGAGTTTAATATTTTGTTAGTAGAGAAAAAAGAACTCTTCACTTTTGCATTATGCAATATCACTGGCTTATTATTAACCAGTGCAGCAGCACCTCAACAGAAGGAAGAAATTTTATTTAACAATACCTTGGAGGATGTTCAGATTTCTGGCAGCATTAAATTGGGTAATTTGAGCAGATTTTCACCTTTCTTTGAGGCTGCAATCGCCCGAGATCACTGCATTTAGTTTCCTTACATCCTCTGAGGGCTCGGAGCAAAAGAAAAGGTTACTGAACTTTGCCTCATAGAATCATAGAAATGTAGGACTGGAAGGGACATCGATAGGTCATCTAGTCCAGTCACCTTGTTAGGCCTGAGGCAATTTTCATCTAGGCTGAAAACTCACATAACTAACAGGCAGGCATACCAGAGCCTCAAGGACAATGGCATATGTAAATACCTGATAACTCAGAAGGCCAGATGTCCACTCAGTGATCCTGCCTCACAGTGAGAACAGCACATTCCTTACACCGGCTCCCTCTCCCTCACCCTCCCCCGTCATGTACCCTCCTATCTGTAAGGATTCTCCCTCTCCACCCATTCCCCCTCCCCAAGTGTAGTCAGAGATCCTTTGATGTAATTTGAGTGCACATATGTTCTGTATCTGTCTTTATTACTGCTGTTCTTTCTGGGTGGAACAATGTCTGTCTGTGTTCGTAAGTGAATAGATAGAAGAAATGTAAATAGATTGTTTAAGTGATAAAAACCGTATATAAGCGTCTCCTGTAACAATATGAATTTGAAGCTGTTTAAGGCAGTCTTCCCGGTGCCATGAATAAACCCCTTCAGTATTATCTGTACTGCCTGATTCCTGGGGAAAGAATCCTTTTTGCTTCACAATTTGGCACAGCGAGCAGGGTGCCACCGGGAACCTCAGAGAGTTTCTCACGACCAAGAACAGAGGTGAGTACCCTTTTAACTTACCACCTCTAGCACGCACCCTGGTCTGGGACTCCCCGAGATACCCTTTTGCACCCCTTTTTATATGAACCACATATAAGGCGCACAGGTAAGAGGACTGAACAGGAATTGTGTTTTTAGATTTTAAGAATCGAGTTTTGGCCACGTTTCTGGGTTGCAGGGATTGCTTTGGGTAAAGGCTGCAATGCCAAGTACTGAGCACCAAAGTGTGTTTCAGTAGTGCTGAGTACAAGGATGTGCTTGGCTGGTTCCCCTGAAATGCCATTTAAGGGTTTCAGGAAGCTGGGTGACAAGGTTGCACAACTTGCCCCAGGTCTTCTCGATGGTACCCTCTACGAGAGGGAGAATCATTGAGTTTCTAAAAGGAAAGCATGAGATAGTTCAGAATGTAAATGGAATAATAGTGTAAGTGTAAAAGACAGTTGTTGTGGTGGTCTGGTCAGACGAAAGGAAGATTAGAGAAAGGAGTTGTAATACTTTACTGTGAGT
This sequence comes from Emydura macquarii macquarii, assembly GCF_026122565.2. Lineage (NCBI taxonomy): Eukaryota > Metazoa > Chordata > Testudines > Chelidae > Emydura > Emydura macquarii. The sequence goes on from NW_027133156.1 coordinate 2,090,190, forward strand.
ATAAGAAGAAAATAAAAGAGTTAGAGGAACTTCAGAAGGCTATTACATCAGAACTGAATCAAAAGGCAAGTCTGAACCAGAAACTAAATGAACTGCAAGAGGAGAACAATGCCCTAAAAGTTAAAGTAAAAGAATGCAACTCCTCCACACGCCATATTGCTGCTATTATACAGCAAAGGGATGATCCTACTAATTCTGGTTCAGACAGTAAGATTAATAATAACCAAAATGAAATTAATTGGAAACAACGTAAAAACAAATCCAAAAGTAGAAATTGGCACACACGGAGGGAAGTCAGGATAGCTGGCCTCCCCGTCCCTTCAATCCAGAATCTAGAGCCAGCGCTCCGCTGGCCCTGCTCCACATAACCACCTTGATGGACAGGACAGGGAGATAACAGAGCAGCTCAACATACCTTTTAAGCACATTCCTCTTAGCACAGAGGAAATGAGGGGTTTATTAAAAGATCTCCCGGATCTAAAGCCCAAGGATCCAAACTTGATATTTTGGAAAAGAATAAATCAAACGGTCACAACTTATACACTGCACCCCCGGGATCTCCATATCCTAACTAAAGCCAAATGTCCCAACCTCTCATGGGCCAAAATCCCTTCAGAAGAACATCGAAGCAGCACCTGGGCCTCTGTTAAATTTGAATCAGAAATTGACATGACCCCTGCCTGCACTGACTTTAAAGAAGCTGTTCAAGATGCCCTAGGTAACGGAGGCGGTAATTGGAGGCTGCATGCAAAAGTAAAGTAATAGTGGAATGCATGCAAAGTAAAGATGAGCCTGCTGCCAAGTATTGTAAGTGAAAGTGCGAAGTGTATTCAAGTAATGCAGGCATTGCAGATCCCAAAAAGACTGACCCTGGAGCAGGGCAGAGCACCTGCTAATCATAGCTGTTGTGAATCCCTGATTAAACTGTTAAAGACTGTTGTTGCTGTTAGCCTGTACCTTAAAATAATCTTACAAGGCTAATTGGTTGCTTCTCCCCCCCCACTCACACACTTGCATTTCTGTTTTCTCTGAGATTTTAATAGAAGGAATTTTTGATACACTTTAAAGGTTAAAAGTTATGGCAGCCAAGAACAATATAATGACGTTTGAATATAGTAAATGGAAGGCAAAAGTAAGTGACTTAAAAGAAAGAGAAGAGTAAAAAAAGTAGATTTGGTCGAAATTAATACTACAAAAGTTGAAGGGAATTAAACAGTTGAGAAATGTGGAAATGTTCAAAGGTAACAGTTGTGGAAATGTTCAGAGGGTAACAGTGATATAAAAAAATTCTTGGTTTAATAACATTCAGTAAAATAAAAAAAATTTGTGTGTGCAAATATATATATTGTGTAAATCTGTAAGGGTTTAAGGATCTAAACAAACACTCTTGGTTTGTAAAACCCTATTTTATCATTTAAAATGACTTGGTTTTGTTAGCAAATTAACTCTTTGGGTATTTCCATGCTTCATAACGTTCAATATCTTTTAAAACCAAAGTTATGACTGTGGAAAAGTCAGCTACACACAGGAAAATATGGAGGTAGTTCCTCTGTTTTGCCTGTGATCAGCAAGGAGATTTGTAAAAGGAAGAGATATTTTAAGCAATAATCTGCCACCCCCAACAGGGGTAGAAAAATGTTCTTTTTGTCTTTCAGAACCTCAGGAAAAGCGGGTGCCAGCAAAACAGCTGAAGAACGACACCATGAATTTATTCTTGCAACAAAGATTGTGTTTTGTGCTGTTTATCTTGTTACTAACATTGTGTGGTATGCTACATTAAGCAGAAGAGAATCGATGAGCACTGTAAACAAATATATCAATGTGGACTTAGTCCAAATAGGACTAAGGCTATATGAAATATGTGGCAATGATTAAACACCATCACGTGGCTATTACACAAGCAGCAAATGAAGATGGAAAATAGAACTGTTTTGGTTATTGGATGTACTGAAATGCAAATTCTCAGTTTGGCTACACTAAAACATGAAATGTATTGGGTTATATCTGGGAATATTAAGGTACTAGCCCACTTGTTAAGGCAAAAGAAAAGATCCTTGTCTGATACATATAAACATGAATGGAGGCAATATATTTCTAGCATGGTAAAACCTAATTTGTTAACAGGAAAAATTGTTGTGAAGATTGCTCATCAGTAGTCTGTGGAGGCAGAGTTGTGGAAAGTAAGCCCACTCCCAATATGGACCATAGGATCCTTCTGGTTACCCCGGGTTATAAATCAATGGGCTGGGAGAGAGGGAAAACTACTGGACACTCGAGGGTGCACTGAATGGAGCCCTCAAAAGTGGTTATGCTTATCCCTACCTGCCACCTCAAAACCATGCAGTAAGGATGTATCATTGGGAACATGTATATGGGATAAATTAGAAAATATAACACGTTTTGTATAATGGACAGTGTGTATGTGTTAATTCCTGGGAAACTGTGTTTTGGGAAGAAATGGAAATATGTTAAGATTTGCCACAGCTGAAAAGACATCACAGCATATCACTGGTATGATATTTTCATGGGTTGGACTCCTACAGCTAAGGCATATTGTCCTTTTCTCTCCATCCACTGTTAATTATACTAATTCTCAGTTATGTCTGTTTAATTGGCATGTGCATTATGTGTTGTTAGATTTAAAAAAATGTATACTAAACTGGAACCTCATGCTAGAATCAACTCATAGTACATAGCTTTGAGATGACTGAAAATGACCCATCCCACTTGTTAAGTTAAAGAGTCAAAAGGGGGATAATGTAGGCCCAAAGCTTGATTCTGTTATATTGACTCTATGTGAAATACTGTGAAAGATCATTCTGTAAAACTGTTGCTATTATTAAAGTACGTTTTAATATCACTGCTTAATGTAACATCAGCAAATGTTCTGAAACAGAAAAATTCAATGTTAAATGAAAACGTTTTGTAATAATAGTGAATGTTTTAAGGTTAAAACATTTTTATTGTTTCTGAAAGACAACTGTGTCTTCCAATTACAAGTTTTACGTAAATGTTAGGAGACCAGAGAGTGATGGGAAAAGGCGCCAGCCTCGATGTTCAAGGGGGTGAAAATAACTTTTACGACCCAGATGGCCAAAGACTGACCACCCTGATGACCCTGGGATCCACCTCAAAGGGCCTATACAGTGGCAGCTACCCAAACCCCTGACCTAAAACAAATTATGTTATCTGAAATACGGGAAAAATGCTCTGGGGGGAAAAAAAAAGGACATAGATTGAAAATGTATTAAAAGAAGATATGCTAGATGTATGCCTGAGGTTCCCCCCTTCCCACACCCTCTCCTCCCCCACCCTTGCCCACCTTGCAAATGTTTCCACTCAACTAATAGTGGCCTCTGCTTCCTCCAGACTCCTCTTTTTCTTTTAATTTTCTTCTTGTATATCCTTCTGTTATGCCCAGCCAACTCCTCTATGTGCCTGCAGATCACCGATTCGTTTACCTTGGACAACATCCTTCTACCCGGCCATGTGTTCACTGGAATGACAACAGCTCCCTGATTGTATGATAACTTGTACCTAGACAATACACCGGTCCAATTGGCCACAGAGCTACTCTTCAAAGTGGTTCTTGCTCCTGCTTCGACCTCTGCCACCGTTCACAACACTATCATTAAAGGTCGCGTTCAAGTTCAGCTCTCCAACAAACCATCACTCAACTAGAGAATCCTGCTCTTAACATGTCCTACAGTCCCATCTCCTAGTGGACTGTTTTACAAATAACAGCCACTGCTCTTTTTATATTTGTGTTACTAATTTCTATTATCATGTGTGGCTATTTTAAGCACATGCTTAACATGGAACAATGTCTGTATTCGTAAGTGAATAGATAGAAGAAATGTAAATAGATTGTTTAAGTGATAAAAACCATATATAAGCGTCCCCTGTAACAACATGAATTCGAAGCTGTTTAAGGTAGTCTTCCCGGTGCCATGAATAAACCACTTCAGTATTATCTGTGCTGCCTGATTCTTTGGGAAAGAATCCTTTTTGCTTCACAACCTGCAGTGAAGCAGGACTAAGTATTATCTAGATCATCCCTGACAGGTATTTGTCTAACCTGATCTTTAAAACCTCCATCAACAAGATTCAACAACCTCACTAAGTAATTGTTCCAGTGCTTAAATACCCTTACAGTTAGGAAGTTTTTCCTAATGTCTCCCTTGCTGCAATAAAAGACCATTAGGTCTTGTCCTGTCCTCAGTGATTAAGGAGAAGAATTTAACCTCTTCCTCTTCGTAAAAACATTTTAAGTACTTGAAGGCTGTTATGCCTCCCTCACCTCCCTGGCTCAGTCTATTCTTCCCAAGATTAAAGAAACCCATTTTTTTCAGTCTTTCATTGTAGGTCATATTTTCTAGACCTTTAATCATTTTTCTTGCTCTCTAGACTTTCTGCAGTTTGTTCATATCTCTCCTGAAGTGTGGTGCCCAGAACTCAATACTGTACTCCCCCTTGAGGCCTTTTCAGTGCTGAGTAGAGTGGAAGAATTACTTCTCATGTCTTGATTACAACACTCCTTCTAATGCATCCTAAAATGACGTTCACTCTTTTTACAACATTACATTGTTGACTCATATTTAGTTGACCAATAGAAACCCCCCATCCTTTTTTGCAGTACTCTTTCTTAGGCAGTCATTTCCCATTTTGTATTTGTGCAATTAATTATTGCTTTCTAAGACTAGTACTTTGCATTTACCCATATGAATTTCATTCTGTTTATTTCAGATCATTTCTCCAGTTTGTCAAGAACATTTTGAATTCTAATACTGTCCTCCAAAGTGCTTGCAATCACTCCCAGCTAGGTATCATGTGCAAACTTTATAAGTGTATGCTCTCTGCCATTATCCAAATCATTTACAAAGATTTTCAACAGACGCAGATCCAGAACAGATCCCTGCAGGACCCTACTCGATATGCCCTTCCAACTGGACTGTGAACCATTCATCAGTGCCATAATTAGGCATTTTAACACCAGCAAATGTATTTGCATGCCCTACTAGAGCCCTGCAAGGTATTTACTTTTTAATCCCGCTCCCGTCCACCCCCATAATACCCACTCCCACCCGCTCCCACATTGTTCGAATTTTTATCCCCCTCCCACGATTATGGCAGCAGGTCCTTCAGATCAGGGTGACCTGAGAGCGGTGGTTGCTGACCGGGCACCTAGTTCTGAAGGCAGCAGCAACACCAGCAGCACAGAAGCAAGGATGCCATGGTATGGTATTGCCACCCTTACTTCTGCGCTACTGCTGGTGGCAACATTGCCTTCGGAGCTAGGCAGTCAGAGAGCGGCAACTGCTGGATGGGTGCCCAGCTCTGAAGGCAATGCCAACACCAGCAGCACAGAAGTAAGGGTGGCAGTACCATGCACACTGCAGGACTCTACACCCCCACTGTTTTCACACCATTTTCCACCCCATTTTTCCACAGACCCTGGCCTTGCACCCTGGGCAGCTGCCCCGCTTGCCCTACACTAGATATGGACCTGCCATTTATAACTATAGTTGAACCTCAGAGTTATGAGCACCAAAGTTATAAATTGACCAGTTAACCACACACCTCATTTGGAAACAGAAGTAGGCAATCAGGCACAAGTAGAACGAAAAAAAGGAAACACCGTGCTGTACTCTGTTAAACGTACACTACTAAAAAAAGGGAAAGTTTAAAAAACGATTTGACAAGGTAAGGAAACTGTTTCTATACTTGGATAATTTAAATTAAGATAGTTAAAAGCAGCATTTTTCTTCTGCATGGTAAAGTTTCAAAGCTGTATTAAATTAATGTTCAGTTGTAAACTTTTGAAAGAACAACCATAACATTTTATTCAGAGTTACAAACAACCTCCTCTCCCGAGGTGTTCGTAACTCTGAGGTTCTATAATGTACTCTGCGTATGGTTTTCCAACCAATTGTGCACCCATCTTATAGTACTTTCACCTAAGCTATATTTCCCTAGTTTATTTATGAGAAAGTCATGTGATATATCTCAACTTCAGTAAGACTTTTGATACTGTCTCACATCTACTGTTTCCCCCCATCCACCAGGCTTGTTACCTTGTCAAAGGAGGATATTAGGTTGGTTTGACATGATTTGCTCTTGATACCTAAATCCATGGGGACTATTACTTATCACCATTTTATCTTCTATGTGCTTACAAATTGATTATTTGATCCACTATCTTTCCGGATACCAAAGTTAAGCTGACCGGTCAATAATTTCCTAACTGTCCTTATTAGCTTTTTATAGAAAGGCAAATATAGTACCTTCTTCCCGTACTCTGGGATCTCTCCCATCCTCCATGATTTCTCAAACATAATTGCTAATGGCTCAGAGCTCGTCAGCCAGTTCCTTAAGTATTCTAGGACAATGGTTTTCAACAGGGGGTCCGCAGATTATGTCTAAGATTTCTAAAGGGGTCCGCACCTCCATTTGAAATTTTTTAGGGGCCCACAAATGAAAAAAAGTTTGAAAAAACACTGTTTTAGAATCTATTTCATCAGGCCCTGCTGACCAGAAGACATCTAATTTGTTGAATAATTCTTAACTTATTCTTTCCCTATTTTAGGCCTTGTCTACATTTAAAAAAATAAGTCAACCTAATATAGGTTGACTTACAGCCGGGTGGCTGATGTCCACACTGCCCTCCTTGGGTTGGTGGAGTGTGTCCTCACTAGAAGCACTTCCACCGACCTAAGGGGCAGTGTGAGGAACTGAGAGCCCCATCGCTCACCCTTCCAGGAACCCACAGGTTCCTGGGCTCCCTTAAGGCTATGCTACCCCACCCTCTCCCTGGTCCCAGCCAGGAACCTGGGGAAGCCACCAGGGACTTCTCCACTCCCCTTTCCCTGCCAGGAGCCTGGCAAAGACCGCAGGGCTTCTCCATTCCCTGCTCTCCTCTGGAACCAGCAGCCATGTCAATTTCACAGCTCAGCCATGTAATTGACAAGCCTGTCCCAGCGGGGAACAGGTGAAGAATCACCCTGACTTCTGGCCCTGGCTTCCAGCTAGGTGCAGGAATCAGCAGCCCGGGCTTGGGCTTTCTTGTCAATTTTAAATTGGCAAGAATGACAGCCCCACAGCTGATGTAAGGGGACGCAGTGTCTACATTGACACTGAGTCACCCTAAACATGCCAACAAAAGCCGTACACTTCTCATTGAGGTGGTTTTATTTTGTCGAAAAAACTGGACAGTTTTTTCGGCAGGGGGTTGATTGCACTGTGTACACCACCCGTTTTGTCGACCAAAGCTGATTTTGGTCGACAAAACTCTCTTATGTAGACCAGGCTTTAGTCTCAGATCCTACCCTTTTTACAGTGATGTTCACAATGTTAGTCATCCAATCAGTGCTAACCTTTTTGGTAAAAACAAACAAAAAATGGTATTTAACACTTCAGCCATTGCTGAGTTCTTTGTTATTGTCTTTCCCTCCTCATTGAGTAATGGACTTACTTTGGCTTTGGTCTTCCATGCCTGGCAAACTAACAGCTTTCAGTTATTTAAAAATAATTTGTTCCTTTTTAGCCACAATCCCTTTTTGCTTTTGTAAACTACCAATAACAGCTGAGCTTTTATTTATTTTGAGTCCATTACATAACCACAGTTTGTTGTCATTTGGTATCTCTCCTACACAAAAGCTGCTCAGGAATTTGAGCACCCTTTATGAAATCTTTTACCTTTGTTGTGAGACGTGGCAACAGCATTTGTTTATTCTGATTCAGTGACACAGCATTTGTAAATAAAAAATACAAAATACAAATTTAACATATTTTTACCCCCATTGATTCAAGAAAAAGAACCACATGCTCTCAAGCCCTTTTTTCCCCTCCCACTTTGTGGATCTGCTGGCAGAGATGGAGCAGAGTCTGAGCCTGGCTCTCAGATGTTCACTCAGAGGGTATTCTACACTTCAGTTAACAACCCACAGCTGGCCCATGCCCAACTCAAACTTGCAGAGCAGTTTAGTTGTGGTGTAGACATTCGAGCTTGGGCTGAAGCCTGTGCTCAAGGAGTGGGAGGTCCCAGAGCCTCAGCCCAAGCATTTATACCGCACTTAAGACAGCCCATTAGCATGAGCCAGCTGTGGTTATCTAACTGCAGTGTAAATATACCCAGAGACTGATCTACATCCTCCAGTCAGCCCCCCGGACACCTGTCCAGAACAACAGTATAAGGGCTCACAAGCCAGTAAACAAGGAGTGTATCTTGCATGTAAGAGAGAGTAATTATATTGTCAGCATTTTACCATTCACCTACGTAGACTGATACCCTAATGCAGCAACACATAGACAAATTAACTCAATGGAGCTCTTATCCCTGATGGAGGCTTCCCACACTACAAATAATATAATAATGAAAAATGTTTTAGCTATTTTTTTTTTGCATCACCTATGGCATTAATTTTGGGGAAAGGAATATTGTTTCCTTTGGCTGGGGTACTGCAAATGTATATGTATGAAAAATAATCTAAATTGAGAATTGATATAGGACACAGAGGTTTTAAATGCAAGGTAATTGCAGACTCACTTCTGCCCCTTTTTCTTTGAGAAGCACTCCTTCCCATCTTTATTTGGAATACACTTCTGCTCCATTTCCTTCTTTAGAGACATGTCTTTGTTTACATTGTTAAAGAAACTTTTCCTTTTAAAAAACTTGTTTGTGATTGGGTATTTTTTTAATAAAAGCCTATCACATGCTAACATGTTAATAACATTTCTTTTTAGCAGGTATCTACTCTCATAATCTAGACCAGAGAATAAATAGGCCATGAATGACAACTCACCACTTTCAAAGCAAAATGCAAAATTAATTCTTTTTAGTTTTCCCTACAAATTATTTAAATAATATTAGTTAACAGGAAAACCAACCAAAGGAAAGGACTAGTAAGATGATGGCCAAAGATGTAATACTAAGAGAGTCTAATTCTTGCTTACAGTAGTATAGCGTCATTAAAACTAACAGAAATACATTAATCTGAGAAGAGAGTTTGGCCCTTAATGTTGAAGAGCCAAAGCCCTATAATATGTACAGCCTATTTAACACCTTTCCCCCTTCTGCGATGTCTTAGGCCTTGTCTACACTACAGAGTGTTGTCAACACAAGTTTCAGTGATAGTCAAAAAGTGCTATAATTACAACGCTTGTGCCTGTTCACACAGCACTCGTATCACCGAAGCGGGTCCACAGTTGTTGCTCTAACATCAAAAGTGACATTGTGGACAGCTATCCTACTGTGCATCTGGTCACCTTCTGCAGCTGGGAGTTGTGGGAAGGTGGAGGGGTTTGCAGTGCATCATGAGTGCGGGCTCAATGTCCCATGTTGCAGTGTTTTCTGTCCCATCATTGCATGGGTTTCCTACTGCATTTCACAGCATTTTTCAATGGACCTTGTTTACTGTGCACCCACCGTCTGCCTGAAAGGATGAATCCTGTAGTGCCCTCAACCGTTGTGGTCAGTGTTCTGAACACATTGAGGCTGCTCATTCAGTATATCATAGAATCATAGAATATTAGAGTTGGACGGGACCTGAGGAGGTCAACTAGTCCAACCCCCTGCTCAAAGCAGGACTAACCTCAGCTATATCATCCCAGCCAGGGCTTTGTCAAGCCTCAGCTTAAAAACCTCTAAAGATGGAGATTCCACCACCTCCCTAGATAACCCATTCCAGTGCTTCACCACCCTCCTAGTGAAAAACTTTTTCCTAATGTCCAACCTAGACCTCCCCCACTGCAATTTGAGACCATTGCTCCTTGTTCTGTCATCTGCCACCACCGAGAACAGCCTAGCTCCATCCTCCCTGGAACCCCCTTTCAGGTAGTTAAAGGCTGCTATCAAATCCCCCCTCAATCTTCTCTTTTGCAGACTAAACAAGCCCAGTTCCCTTAGCCTCTCCTCATAAGTCCTGTGCTCCAGCCCCCTAATCATTTTTGTTGCCCTCCGCTGTATTCTCATGAGTATCCCAATCTGAACAGGAATCCAAGGTGTGTGAAATAGTGGATGGCTTTGCAGCAATGGGACTCCCTAACTGTGGCAGGGCAAGAGATGGTATGCGTATCCCAATTTGATGGAGTAGATCTATAGGAAGGGGTACTTTTCTATGGTACTGCAGGCGTTTGTGGATCAACGCGGCCATTTCACTGACATCAGCGCTGGGTGGTCAGGGAAGGTGCATGACGATGTATCTTCAGGAACACTGGACTGTACAGAAAGCTGCAAGCAGGGACTTTCTTTCCAGACCAAAAGATTCTAATTGGGGATGCTGAAATGCCCATAGAGATCCTGCAAGATGCAGCCTACCCCTTACTGCCACAGCTCATGAAGCTTTATATGGGCAATCTGGACAGCAGCAAGGAATGTTCCAATAACAGGCTGAACAGATGCCGCATGACAGTGGAATGTGCGTTTGGCAGACTAAAAGCACATTGGCGATGCCTTTATGGCAGGTTAGATCTAAATGAGGAAAATATTCCCATGGTTATCGCTGTGCGCTCCATAATCTTTGTGAAGCTAAAGGGTGAAAAATTTCCCCCTGGGTGAAGCGCAGAGGCAGATTGCCTAGCAACTGACTTTGAGCAAAATGATATCAGAGCTCTTAGAGGGACACAACAGGGGGCCATTCGAATCAGGGAGCCTTGAGGAACCATTTTTACAATGAGCACCAGTAAGGTGTCTTTGAGTGTGCCATGCTTGGACTGCTAGTCAGCTTGCTAGAACCTTGGGATGAGTCCTGATCATGATTTGTACTCTGCAAATGATACAATTGCCACTGTGTACCAATTAAAGCTGCAACCACTATGTGTAGGGAACAAATAAAGATTGCTTATCTCTCAGGGAGTGTATCTTTATTAAATAACAATTTTGATTCACAACACCCAAAAAAGCTGGGCTGGAAGGGTAAAAGCAGTGAGGGGCAGTGTGGGCTCTCACAACTGTGTGTAAATCCAGCTATCATTTTGGAAGCTGTCTGAAAAGGGTGGAGTGAACAGGGTCCCAAAACGGGCTGAGAGGTTGGAAAGAATGTGTGGGAGGAGTGTGGAGAGAGCATGACAGTTGTTCTGTATCAGCTGCAGAGGGGGTGAGCATGCATGAATTCAGTCTGAAGCATTATTAGGGACTTTAACATTCCATTTAAAACTCCGTTTGCGCCTCCATTGCTTTTATCATCTGCTCATGACCAGCTAATACTCGCTCCCGGTTCTTCTTCCTCTCCTGCTTCTCTGTTTTCTGATTTTCATTACCACTGAATCTCCATGCCCTGGGTTCTTTTTTTTCTGCCACTGAGGATTGGAACAGTTCCTGGAACATGTCCTCTTTTGCTCCTCCACAGTCGCTTTCTTATTAAGCAAAGGTGTGTAGGTGTTGCCCCTCAAAAGCCACATCTATAGAAGCACAAGAAACAATGAACAGAAGCATGATTGTTAGTGCACTAACATCACGGATTAATTACAGTAAAATACATTGCTTTCTTCCTATCCTCTAGCAAGCACACCGCTCAACAAAAGCCCTGGAGAGGGGGCCCTTAAGATGGGGAAAAGTTTCTTGGTCATTGTTAGGGGGATCACTACAGGTAGCTAGGGACAAAATTGTAAATTCTTCCACCATTTTCCACAGGCAGGGGTCATAGAAGCTGATATCTTACTTCCCAGAATAAGCAGGGATGCTAGGGTGCATCTCCTTCATGCGAGCACTTCAGACCAGGTCTACATGTGGCTCATTTGTGTGCCGCTTTGGTCCCTGCACAAGTAATTGCTGATTGGCACAAGAAAGTTTCCTACAATGGGAGAAGGAACAAAGCAGTTTTGCCAAGGAACATCTAGCAGAAGATTGGCAAGTACCTCCAGGAAAGTTTCTTAGAAGTTTCCCTGGAGGATTCCCGTGAAATCTCAGTGTGCATTAACACATTTTTCTGCTGCACTGTTTAGCTGTACAGAGGAATAGGAAGCACACGCAAACACAGCTACTCTTGTTCATTTCTATCCCTTCAACCTGCTATAGAACATAACAAACAAAGTACAGCTGGACCTAATATAACCAAGTAGCATCAATTCAAAAAGATCACATACCAGAGCTCCCCTCTTCTGCATCCTGTGCACCAGAGCTGGAACTAGCTCAAACCCTCCAAGGTCAAGAAGAGGTCCTGGCTCCCCATGGCACTGAACAACCCTATCGCAGCTCCTATTCATCCTCCAACTCGACCTCCTTGTGCACTACCTCTTCCTCGTCCTGGACTCCAGTGTCCGTGGTCTCTGGCCCCGTGGAAGTATCCATAGGTTTCTCGGTGGTGGAGGTGGGCTTACCACCAAGGATGGTATCCAGCTCCTTATAGAAGCAGCAGGTCTTTCACTTTGCAGCAGAGTGACGGTTTGCCTCCTTAGCCTTCTGATAGACCTGCTGCAGCTCCTTTATTTTTTCACGGCACTGCAGCGTGTCCCGTTCTTCTCCACCGTTTCATGGGAAATCTGACTGTAGGTATCGAAGTTCCTATGGCTGGAGCAGAGCTGGGACTGCACAGGTGCCTCTCCACATATGTTTACCAGATCGAACAGCTCCGGTGTGCTCCAAACAGGAGAGTGTTTGCTGTATGCAGCTGCCATGGTCATCTAGGAAGATGTGATATGAGCTCTTCATGCTGAGCAAACAGGAAGTGGAATTTCAAAAATTCCCGATACATTAAAGTGGGTGGTGCAGATGGCTGCAGGGCAGCGGAGTTTAAACTGCTGACCAAGGCAATCAGGATGGGGATTGTGGGACACCTCCTGGAGGCCATTTACCACAACAATAATCAAGCCCAATGTCTACATTGACGCTATGTGGCTAAAAATTTGTTGCAAAAAGCTCTATGCCTCTCATCGAGGTAGTTATATTTTGTTGCCATATCAGGAGAGTTTTGTCGGGAGAGCTTGCAGTGTGTACACCACCATTTTAACACAAAAAGCTGACTTTGGTTGAGAAAACTCTCTAGTATAAACCAGGCCTTAGAGTCACTCTGCTCCAGATGTGAAGATCTATTGGAAATCTGAAAGATTATGAGAGGAGCATACCACATAGGGTTTGACAAGCTGCCTCCTAATTCATGGAGCCCCACTTGTGCAGTAAGGATGTTTGATCTTGTAAGGTACCCGCTACTCACATGCTAATCTAACAAAATAGTTAAGCATGAACACAGTCTCACTGAAGTCAATGTGTGTACTTAAAATTAAGCACATGCTTAATTGCCTTGTTCAACTGGTGCAAGAGCATTCAGCACCTTCCCGGTGCAAGCGCTGACTGCAGAACTGTTTCTGGGGACATAGCAGATAAAGGATACAGCTGTATACCCTATTCCAGTTCCACATATATTCATGGTTCCCCTCGTCCTCCATAAGTTAGCACAGAGCATCCTGCCCATTGTTATTTACAGTTCAACAACTCTTAAACTTTCCCATTTCTAATAGTAATCCTGTTGGAGAATGTGGTGTGTGTAGCTCTGAAACACCTTTTGTTTTCTGTGTACTGCACCTTTAAATTTCTATGCACTTTCCTGGTGAGCAGAATTCAGCCACCACTTTATTCTCAGAACTCACCTCAGACTGTAAGAGAGACAACACTGCATGCTCCTGAGCCCAGTGAATATGAAAGTCTATTGTAGTCCCTGACTACAGAGCCTTTTTATTAATTCACACTGGAAAGGCTCATGCCTTTAGCTCTGGACATCCCCTGTTTAATCCCCCGTGTTTGCTAATGAGTCACTGCACTCTCATGAACGCTTCACTTTTGTTCTCAATCTAAAATAAAGATCACTCAGATTTAAAGTAGATTTCCTCTTTGTGAAACATATCACAGGCATATACAATGCATTCTGAGAGGAAAAAAGGCTTTCAACGGGGAACTAAACTGTTCTAGTTCTGTTTTAAAAAACAACATAGCTTTTAGAGGATATTTGGGAAGAATTGGCTGGAAGAAATGTGTTCAAAACTACACTGGTAGTCAGAAACTTAATTGACTAGGGAAAAAAATTGTTGGGATGGGGGGGGAAGGCACATCAAGAAAATTAATCCTGAATATAAATCTTTGCAAGGTGCACACACTATACCATTATAGTATTTGCTAATTGAAGGTTTTACTTCTATGTACCTTGGTAAACCAGTTACAATGCTGGTTCAGTTGATAAAGTAACAGCCCTTTTACCTTTATTTCACCTAACTTGAACAGTGATGGAAAGTGTTTCAGACCTAATAAGGACATCAGCCTATTCACAAACATTTCGAAATCCTTTATATGTGATTAAGCAATATTGCGGTCACTTGAACAAATCGTTTTTCAAAAACGCATATACTTACAGATCCTTCAGCAGATTTTATAAAACTCAGGGGTATATTGTCTCATACTCAGGTTACTGAAGTAACTGACAAATTAAAATTTAAAAATGCACTTGGAACAGACTTTTATGCAGTCATGTCCCCCACCCCATACTTTAGTCAAACCACTTTGAGCAACAAATGCATCAAATCTCACAAAACTCAGCAGAGTGGGACCTCATTAATTCTCGGATAGGACACTGCCAAGGAAAATGCTGATGTTGCAAGAAGTGATGCTGATGATGTTTCAGTAGAGAGCACTCTTTCATATGAATCCATACTGGACCAATGTCCCATCATGGCATTGTGGGTGGAATTGTAGTTAGAGGGCTGTCTGAGTCGAGAGCAGAGCCGATAGAAAAATGAAGGCTGATAAGCTCTTTAACACCTAGAGTAGCAGAGGAAAGGGTTTTCTTTTTTATATTTGTGAAGTCATCAGCATGTTCAGGAGAAACATCACAGTGAATATGAGTTTTGGCAGTTAAGTAGAAGAACTTTTTGGATCATGGGATACATTTGATTTTACTGTCGGGTGTTATACAAAAGTAAATTTTAAATAATTATTTCTAGGGAAAAAAGGACTATTGCAATAACGATGCCCACCAGAGCAACCATAACTTTTACATATTGACAATCCAGACTAGTTTTACAAGACTAATTTATATGTAAAAAAGAAAAAATCTCATTCTCTACAATTGGTACAGCATATTACTACAATGGTTATGCCACATAACATTCTCACCATCAAGTCATGAATTGCTGTGTGTATTTTAACATGATTTAAAAGATCATCATCATATGTTTCCTAAATACTATGGCTGTTGCACAAGTCCAATTTGTCTTATAAATAACCATTTATCTTGTTTGCTCATTAGAGATTTGTTTTTACTTAATAAAACTGGAAAAAAAAACAATTGGTCAATGGCTTTACACTGGCATAAATGGAAGCAGAATTTAGCCCTCTACTCTTAATACAATTCATTTTCATGGAGGACACTTTTCATTTCTTGGACCAATGGAGAAAGCTAAGAGATGTTTTCAAAAGACAGAGACCAAGGTACATTAACTCAAAGGCATCAGCAAGTACACTTGTTCCCAGCTGTATCTGCTTAGGGTGACTTAACTCTTCTACTTCCAGTTTGGATCTAACAAGAACTCACCTAATTTAGCTACTAGGTTGCATCAGCAGAAGAGCTCTGGCCTGTATGTTTGTCAGAGGGGCATTACTGCTTTGCTCTCATGAGTACCAGATATACACACAATTTTAAAACAAGAGGACAACAGAAAAGCACAGCTTGCAATTTGCAAACTTGCTGAGGGCTTCACCTTCCTGGAGAACAAGGAAAGCAGTATCACAAAAGATGTTTTTTATTGGTGTAAGAGGTTTGCTTACCTTTCCAACACCCAACCACAGCTATGTATGGGGAAAAAGACTTGCCTTTTATATTCTGCTTTCTCTCTTCTCACAGGACATGGTCTCAGTGCAAAGTCACATGCTCCCTTTGGGAACTACAACCCCCAAAATGCATGTCCTTAAAGGACTGAACTCTGAAACAAGAACTAAGCCTGGGCCAGCATTAAAGAGCCAGAACACCCTGTTACAACCACCAATTCTCAAATAATCTCGTGTTTTTTATTCTCATTCTAATTATCCTCTAATTTTCTGTGAAAACAAAAGGCAGTTTCCAGAGACACACAACTATCATTTTGCCATTAAAAATAAAGGTTTTTCTTTTTTTTCTTTTTTTTTTTTTTTTTTAAAAGTTACAAAAATTCTCTGCAAAGTTACAGAAGGCAAAACTAATCTGAGCCAAATTTATTATTTTTCCTCAGGGGTGACATTTCACTGGCAGAAACAACAAAATTCCACCACAGATCAAATTTGTGAACATTTGTGGACCAAAATCTGGTAATTCTGCACGGACCTTTAAGCAATTTCACTTTTTTGGAAGTGTAATAAGCCTAGAAAGAGTTATAGTAAATTAAAGTCATTGGGCCAAATGCAAACTTGCCAAAGTGGTCACAACTCCATTGAAATCAGGGAACATAGTTGAGAGGACAGAAGTTACTTTGTGAATGGACCTATGTCTTCACACGAACCTACTAGGAATCCAGGGGGCTTGGGAGCCAGACATGCTACCTTTATAGGAAGGAAACCCTGGCCTCCTGATGGAAGAATTTGGAGGGAAAACTCCTGGAATTTTCCATCCCAAAGCTTCCTTCCTGTGAGTATTTTTCCTCTTTCAAATTCATGATGATCATGCTCACTTAATTTGAAAAAGTGGAAAAAATAGGAGATTAAAAAATATATTTACAAGTTGTAGATCATGAAATCAGTTCTGGAATAATCAATCAGAGTCTTCATGGAAACTATCACTGAGTTAAAAGTGCTTAGATACCACAGTGACCTGACGTGCAATATGAAAACCTACGCAGAATTGAAAAGATTGGAAATGTCAAGGATAGGACATTTCCTGTATTAAGAGAACTAAAATGAGGAACAGTTACACATCTACTAATAGGAGAGTATTATTATAGTGGATGATATCTAAGCTTGGTCAGTTGCCACCAAAGAAGTCGTCAACTGTTCTAGCTTAAGTGTTTAAATTAATTTCATTTTTCACTTCACGCAAGTTCTCATTTTCAGTCCAGCTATAATGATCGTTCTCTGTATAGTGTACTTACTTACTTACTTACTGCCCGTGACGCCAGTGGCACATAGGGCAGCAACAAAGTCCTTCCACTTCTGCCGGTTGCGGGCCAGAGCGCCTATTGTTCCCCAGGTGTAGTGATGGTCTTTTAATTCTTGTTCTACCGTTCGGCGCCAGGTTGTCTTTGGTCTTCCTCTCTTTCTCTTCCCATCTGGTTTCCAGTGGAGTGCAATTTTGATAATGGATCCATCCTCTCTTCGTAGCACATGACCTATCCATCGCCAGCGTCTTTTCATAATTATAGTGGCCATGTCTTCTTGTTTACACTGAGACAATAGATCTTCGTTGGAAATTTTATTTGGCCAAAATATCCTAATTATTCTTCTTTGTTGCTGTTTCCGTAACCCCAAGTGTTTTCTAGGACAGGGTGGTTAGCCCTGTGCCAAACCCCCAACCTGGAGGACCAGGGACCACACTTCGTCTGGTCTCTACCCTTCGACCTGTCTGGCATGGGAGACCCTACCAGGAGCACAAAGCTCCAACCAGCATAGCTCTAGGGGTCATCGAGACACACAAGCCCTCCAACCACAACAAGGTGGTGGTCCATTGATGGAGGGTCTGTATAGTGTGGCAATACATTATTGTCATTTTTGGCCTTTAAGTCAGTCATTTTCCACTCAGGAAAGTCAATTTAAAAGCACTGCTACGGTGCCATGGGTTTCATATTAAGCAGATTCCTTTTCATTGTGTTGTAGCTGCTCATCCCAAACTGACATTAAACACCAATCATCACTTTGTCAGTGTCAGAAGCTACATAGTATCAGTATCTGATTTTCAAGCCATAGTTTCAGCAACACATTCTGAATGAAAGGTGGAGGAGAAAAAAGCAACAAGAAAAGAATACTGTTTCTAAACGAAGTGGGAATTATCTGGGGCCAAATCCTGTTCACTTTATTCATGCAAGTATCCACTCAACCAATATCTTTATTCATAAGAATAATTTTAACAGAATTTGTCCCGACATAGGCATAGATTTCAGTGATAGTCTGTGTATACCAATCTGAATATAATTCCCTCGCGTTCTTTACTGCCACCAATCCTCTTTTTAACCATGTCTGTACAGCTCAGCTACTTGAACGAGTCACAAACTGGTACTCGGTGTTTTTATTTTCTTCCTGAATTCAAATTTAAGTCACAAGCCAAATTCAGACCTAATGTGCAATCATCCTGACTTTTGTGGAGTCGTTACCACTTACACTAGTTCTGAACTTGGACAGTCTTACTCTTTCTATGGCTGAGGTGCACTCAGGTGAAGTTGTAAAGGTCTTCCACAGATTGACTGAAGTCCTGATTAACCAAAAGTTACTGAAGTTCCATGAAACTTTAAAGGACTGAACTCTGGAACAGAAAGAATAGGCCCAGGCCAGCATTAAAGAGCCAAAACACCTTGTTACAACATCAACTCTCAAATAATCTCAGGTCCATGAAAAAGCCAGATGCTTTTCATTCTCACTGGCCCCTAATTTTCTGTGAAAATAAAAGGCAGTTTCTGGAGACACAGAACTGTCATGTTGCCAGTAAGAATAAAGATTTTTCTTTTTTTTAAAGTTACAAATATTCTCTAATTATGCAGTTGCTAATTTCAAGTGTGTGACTTCAAAGTCTACTGTATTGGTGCCAATGATCATCCAGCCCACTATCTCAAGTTCTGGGATCTTTTGAAAGTCAGGACTGCTCTTTATAGGGCATTCTGTATGGATCAGTGTGTTAGACTAATAAGAAAGCAGATGTAGTCTATATAAAGTTTTAAATACATAACTCCATTATTTCTATAACAAGTTTCTCCAAACAAGCTAGCCCTCCCTCAGGGCTAAGTGCATTCTAAATTGAAGGTTTACAACTTCACCTGTTTTTTAAATATCTGAGCCCAAACAAACAAACATATTTTGAAAACTTTAGAAGTACTTTTTCCCCTATATGATACCTAAAAACTGCCCAAATGATATTTTGCCAAACATCCCTATAAAGGAAATAACCAAACAAACTTATCTTTTTGCTCATAGTACACAGGATAAATCTCAGCCCAAATTATATTTTATTCAAATTATAAATATCTGAGAATAACAATTTATACTGAAAAATCTCCTAAGACATAACTGTAATATTTACTACTGCCACACTAAAATGAGAGCTTTTGATGTCACAGAGTTATTCACAGTAATAATACAATACTTAATACGTTAAATCTGCGAAGTGCTTTTCAAACAATGTCAAATTGATCAGCATCTAAAAAATAGACAATAGATTTAAGTAGCTTCTCTGGAACTTCTTCAATGCTAAATAAGAATTTCTTTATTATGTATAAACTTGGAAAAACAAAAACAACATACTGTATTTTAAACTATTTGTCATAACTGTATATTTGCCCAACATATCATAACTGGATTCCTTTCAAATCTCATCTAAATAATAAAAACCTTTACAAAATGTATCAGAAAAACAATTTTTTGAACATCCCCTGCAGGGCCCAATCCTGTAAACATCTCCATGGGGGCTGATCCCCTGACTCTGCAAATGCAAGTGATTCACCCATGTACTACAGCTAGCAGGATAGGGTCTTAACAGTCCAATCTTGATCCCATCCATGTCAAGAGGAGTTTTGCCATTCACACTCATGGGAACAGGACAGGGCCCTAACCTACTTTCTAAACTGAATAATTTGCAAGTTAAAATGTAAATTGCCAAAGATTAGATTAACACCAAATACACCTGAGCTCAACAATATTGATATTTTTAGTCAGGGTGTGTAAGAACATTCTTGAAACATAGCTATCCATACCCATTTTTTAGTGTGGCTTCAGTCTGAAAGGTGATTTTTCAAAAGTGGCAACATTGTTTCTCAATTATTTCATATAAAATTTATTCCATGTATATGGGGAGTTTGGTTGGATGTTTTAATTGCCAGCCCTATAAATTCAGCCTGGAACTCGAAAGCCAAACATTGTTCTTTCGGGCTCATCCATCATCAAGAATAATAAAGAATCTGCAGGCTAAAATCTTCCTTCAGTTCACCTCTGCAATTTCATTGTCGTTAGATTCTTTATATTGCTGCACCTGAACAACACCATGGTTTTGAGTAGGGCTGCCCAGGTTTAACTAGTAGGGTTGTTTTCAATGTAACTGAGGGCCAAATTTGGTCCTGCAATTGGAAATAAGGCACCAATCCTGCAAATATCTACCCATTTGTTTTAAGCACAGGAATAGTTCCACTGGGTTGGAGATTTAATCAATCATTCTTCTGACATTGCATCAGTTAGGAGAGAATTCAGATCCCCCCTTCTTTAGCTGCTGGGATCTGATGTGCTAAAGCTTATTATTTGTGTCACTAAATTAACTAGATACCAATCTAATTACAAACAAGAACAGCTGTATTGTGTAAGAAGATGCCATTTTCCAGGCACTTTTCAGAGCAGAAACACAGGTTTTTGGTTTAGGTTTTAAACAACTTTGTTTCTAAAACAAAGCCAATGGACCACAACTGAGCCCAGAGCAACTTTTTGTGTACCAGTTATAAACCTCCCTGCCCCCTTTATCGACCTTGGAGATGAAAATAGAAATATTGACTCAACCACCAATAGTCATCAGTGCAAAGAGAAGCCACAGAGCACCGTTCGATTTATTCCAGGGCACGTTTTCCACGCCTGGTTATTAGATGTGCAATCCTGAAGTTCGCATTGAAGTGAGGAGGTGCAAAAAACCCCCAGGTTTAAGTGCAGCGGGAGAAAAGCAATGCCCGCCTCCACCTCGCCTGCAGGGGGGGGTTGTTTTTCGATCACCGCCCCCCACCACACACACACACACCCCACCCTAAAACGAGACTCTGGCTATTGCACGCGTACACTGCACACGCCACCATCGTCCTGTCGAGAAACCCGAAGCGTCCGAGGCGCTGTGGAAGCGTCTCCTTGGCAACCACCAGGGCACCCCGCCCGTGCCTGGCGGGGTGGGGGAGGGCGGGCAGGACTCCCCTGGCAGGCCGGGGGAACTCAGCGGAGGATGACTGACCAGCGGCGCGGGGCCGGCGCAGCCCCGGCGGCCGGACTCCCCTTGCATTTCAGGCCGCGCGCCCCTCCGCCCCCCACTGCACACACGGCCACGGCCACCCCTGATTAGGTCGCCGCAGGCGCCTGCTGGCGCACCGGGGCTCGCGCTCACCTGACCCCCACAGTCCCCGGGCGACCGCCACGAAGCGGCGGCGGGTGCAAGAGCTCGGCCGGGCGGTGCCTCTCCCGCGGCGCCTCCGGTCTGCGAAGCGAAGGACGCGCACAGGCCGGGCTGCCCGAGCCGCGCCAGCACAATGGGACTGAAGGCGGCCGGCGGTGGCTGGGAGCGGGCAGGAGGAGCTTCTCCCTCTGCCGCCGCCTCCTCCTCCTCCTCCTCCTCCTCCCCGCAGGCGGCGGCTGCAGCAGCCCGGGCCCCTTCCCCCAAGTGCGCAGCGGCAGCACAGGGGAGCGCGGCGCGCACCTGCGGGAGGCGGAGCTCGGCGGCAGGGGCATCGGGAGGTGCCGGCGGGCACCAGCTCCTGTGTCCCCCGCTCCCGTCCCTACCCCTATTGGCCTGATCCTTTGAGGGTAGCCACCCGGCCGGCCACAGCTGCCTTACTGTCGATGGGGCAGAGAGGAGGGATGGGCCAGTCCCGTGTAGATATGGGGGGGAGGGGGAACTGCACCGTAGGTAGCCACCCGCGTCCCCTGGCTTGACCCGAACTAGCCCAGGGGACAGGGCTCGCATGGGGGCGGGCGGCTAGTTTCCACTGATGGCCATGTCTCTGCTACCGTTAGACCTGGGCTAGCTAGATTACAGCAAGCGTGGGGAGGCTTAGCCTCATGACGGTAACGCCTTAATTTGCAGCACCTCTCTGCGCCCACGATCCCCCTCTGTAACACCTCCCTGCCTCACGGGAGTTTTGGTGATAAATGCACTAAAGATGGCAAGTTGCTCAAATACTGTGATATTAGGGCTGTGTAAGTACCTAAACTTGATGGTTGCCAAACCTGAATGTGGCATAGTAAGTTTGCCTGGCACCATCCCTGACCCCCTCCCCACACGCGTTTTGCAGTCTAAACAACACAGACAGGGACTGACAAAACACACAACTTGGGGACAGGAAGGCTGAGGGGATTATTAATTATGAGGAGCAGGACTGTTTGAAAAGATGGATCACCCATGCGAGCTGTGACCAAAAGGACTACAGTGATCTTAAAGGAGAGAGCAAATGTGTCATGTAGCTGACAGCCACGTTCAGACTCTCCAATCCACTCTCTGGCTTTCCTTTAGACTGAGCCCTGGCCTGAATGACATTGCTAAAAAAAAAAAAATCCACTTATTGATTGCCAGTATGTGCTCACTAAAAGCCAGTCATAGGTAAGAACTTATTTGAAGAGTGGAATTGTCCTATGGTTATTGGAAACTGGAAGCTAGACAGCTGGTAACCCACTGTCCACAGAGGGAAGGAACAGATTTATTTATTTCCCACCACCCAATAATGAAATTCTAGTTATGGTATTTACAAAGTTCATGCTTCTGCTAAATAGATGGACAAATTATCCTTACATATATATACCTGTCAGACCTTTTTGTGTGTGTGTGTGTGTCCAAAAGGTATATATGCCGCAAATAAAGGCATATTTCTTGACATATTTTTAAAAGTCTGACTGGGTTTGGAGACTGGATTTTAAGTAATTTCCTTCAAGGTGCAACAGAAGGCAGCATTGCCAGCTGCCAAAACATGGCCCTCCTTCAGCCTGAGGGTAGTGCTTGGTTGAACTCAAAACTGAAGCTGTTTTCACACATGGGCACTAGCCTTTATTTTACTTGTTTTGACAACATGAAAGAGCAGTCAATTCTAAATCTCAGCTCTGCATTTGCATAGCTATCAGGCCCCTGGGACATTGATTGGCACCAGCTACAGTAGTACAAAAGGGGGGAGTTCTAGCCAGTTGTTGTATGGAGCTTTCAAAGAAGCATTTTTCCTGGTAGCCTTTTGATACAGTGGGTAGATTTTGCTGCTAGTATAATTTTAATATCTGGGCCTCAGTACTTATGCAAGAAAGAAAAGATAATTTTTATGTACACAAGACTAAGGATCACCAGACCTGGGTTCTGCCACAGATTTACTGTGGCCATTCAGTCAGAATTTTCAGATTTATTGTCTGGTTCAAAACCCATTGAAGTTAATAGGAATCTTTCCATTGCTTTGGATCTGGTCTTAAATGAGTAAAGTTTGTGGGCCATATCTTCAGCTGGTGTAAATTGACCCATTTCCTCCAGTGATGGAGGATCCCTGTTTGCATGTTGGTTGCTATATGAGACCATTTTACTGACTTCACTTTATCTAAGAAGTCTTCTAATAAACACCATTTCCTGTAGCACCTCTCTTAGCTACATCCTCTTAATTAGAGAAATCTATGCTAAATGTGAAGCCCTGTCTAGTTCATCTTTAGCATGCCTTTTTATTTAAAGGAAGTGCTGTAAGACAAGGGAGAGAGGCATATGTATTCCCTTTCTTTGCGCTTGGAGGGCTACGACAAACCACTTGAAAGCCATGCTGCAGGTAGGTGCTGCTAAGCATTGTAGGAATCTACCAGATCCGTAGATGGCTCTGGTGCCATAGATCTAAAGGAATGGTCAAAGGGAATGAGCAGGTTTCAAGGACAAAACCCCATGTCTATTTCATGGGATGGGGGCAGATACCTCCAGAATGTCCAGGCAGAATTTCTGTAAGTGAATTTAGCATTTCCACTTCTTCACCTGGAAGATCCCTTGCAGAGAACTGTTTGGCATTGCTCTATATTCTTTTCCAACACTGTAGCAAATATAATAATTCTAATTATTATTCCCCCAGTAACTACTCTGTAACATAGATTCAAAATACAGATGAATCCTGGGGGATATATTCATGCAGTATTTTCATAATCAAGTACCCAATGCATAATTTACTAAATGCCAAAGTGCATTCAAAGTGCTTCACTGAGTTTTTTTAAATATCTCCAGAACAGCCATTACCTCCAATTTGAATTCCTATCAAATTTTTGACTGGATACACTAGATAGAAAGCCTACAAGGACTCTTCTTATAGTGACAGCATATAAAAGGATGGAACCATAAAGAAGAATTCAGCACAGAGCCCAGTTGACTTCAGTGGAGCTCTGCATGGGTGGATGCATGAGTCCAGTTCAGTTCCATGCAAACATAGGGGTCTGCTCCTATGGAGTTTATTGCAGGATCAGGGCCACATTACCTAATAGGAGGTCTTTATATATCAACATACAGTGACAAAATATTATATACAGGAATTCATCTTTTTTTTTACAATGGACCAATACTGCAATGCTCTTTCACAGCAATGCAACACCACTGACTTCACAACAGAATTTGACTTCTTACAGTTTGGTGTCAGTATAATTAATTTTCATTGGGTTTTTTTTTCTCCTCAGATTTGGAGTATGTCTAATTATTACTTCAGTACTTTTGTGATAGTTTCTGTAGAGCAGTGCTTCTCAAATGGTGTTCGGCTGTTTTGAAGGGTTCCACGAAGAAGCGGAACCGCACCGCCAAAATTTAGAAAAATTGTGTGCCGCCGAACAGCTGTTCGCACGCTGCCAAACAGCTGATGGGGCCGCCGAAAATGGCTAAGAGAGCGTGCCGCCGAATCAAGCCTGCACTGCGCCGCCGAAAAGAGGAAGATTTTCTCCACTTTTCAGTGGAGGGCATGGCATGGGCGCGCAAGGATTCCGGGGGCATGGCATGGGCGCGCAAAGGGTTCCGGGGGGGAAATAAAATTGAGAAACTGCTGTAGAGCAACATTTACCAAAGTGAAGGACTATGGAGGGAGATGTATTGTTTCAGGCTCTCTGCAAACTCAGACAGACATCTCTTCACTGGATACAGCCAGGTTACTTTTCCAAAATTTTCTTCATAACCATGAAAACTAGAGATTTACTTTTTTTTTTCAGAATGAATTCTGAAACTCTGGAAAACAGCCTATCTCATCCACTGCTGTATTTGTATTTATAAACACATGTAGTATTTCCAGTTCTGACTAAGTTATGGCCCCTGTTATCACAGTCCTTATTTCAATGTATTTATCCTCACAACACCCCCATGAGGTAGTGAAGTATTATTATCCACATTTTACAGATAAGGAGGTGAGGCATAGAAAGATTAGGTGACTGGCTCTAGGTCACAGAGAAAGCCTATGGTAGAATAGGAAATTGAACTTGAGTCTTTCAAGTCCCAGCCTATCATCCTAACCACTGGACCATCTTTCTTTCGCCATGTTAAAGCTAAAAATTTAATCTGCACTCATCATACAGACTTCATTTTACTAGTCAAATCCAAGGTGAGCTTTCCATCTATCTTCTTATTGGACATACCTTATACCACAGCCTAGAGACCAAATATAGCATCGTGCAAAATGTACAGAACTGTGAGTTGAAACTGCAGATTCCAAATAGCTTAGCTAACATGGTAATATAATATAAAATACCTACCTATTTGCCACCGTTTCCTTTTATATGCATGTGACTGTTGCAGTGCAACTTACATAGAGCTCATCATAATTGTATAACCAAAGCATAATTACCATATTGCAACATTTTTTGTTTAGAGTTGCAACATTATGTTGCATGCCTCAATGAAGTTAAAAGCATATCATTAGCTGGATTTTCAGCTGTTAAATGCCTGTTAAAGGTAGCATACTTCAGTGGAGAGACTAGAGGGTGATATGCTTTACTGAGATGTAGTCACGTTTCACTCTTTATAAGCCACTTCAATTTAGTTTTCTTCTAACGTATGTTCTCACACTCACTCTCAAAATTATGTCTATCTCAGATGAAAACTACCTATGTGGGTGTGTATATTCCTTATTTTACCTGTGGTTTTGTTTATGAAAATTTCTTATTTTCATTCCTTGTCCTACCCTGCAGTGGGCGAACTGACTCCTTGGTCCTTTTTGTAAATATATGGGTGACTCTGAGAATTTACTCAAACTTAAGGACCAGCTGTCATTTCATTATTTTCACAATTGTCAATAAGGATGTTACAGGCAATAAAGGACTTTTGAGATTTTGCTCATGAACTCTTGCTCTGCATTCTACTGTTGCACATAGAAAACTGAGTTAACTTAGGCCCTGATCTTGTAACTTCTTGTGGGCAGGGTGGAAAGTTGTTCCTATGCGAAGCCCCATTGAAGCCCACCCACATGAAGAAGTTACAGTATTTGGGCCTTAGAGCTTAATCCCATTCTTATTATATAGTCAATAAGATATTTAGAACTGGGTGGCATCCCTTTAAATAGTTTAGGAGCCTTCTAGTGAGCTTCCCTGTTTTCTATTGCAGTACTAGCCATAAAACCATACCAGAGCAGCAGTATACATATATAGGTAGGCCTTGTATATCTGTAAGTAGTTAGTAAACATGGTTATATGGAAATCATTTGTGTCCATGTGTGATGTCCACATTTCCTTAATGTAGAGAGCAAAGACATAACAAAACTGCCTTTGACTTCAATGGAAGTAGGTTCAATCTAATGTTGCAGCAAACCTTATGTTTTTTTACCTTTAATTAAAATATTTTAAAACACTTACTTGGGCATCATTTATTTATTATTATTATCATTAATTAATGTATATTGCTATAACTTGCAATGCCAGTAGGGACTTCAGTCATAGACCAGGACCTCATTGTACTAGACTCTGTAAAAACACAGAACCCAGAGAGCTTACAATCTAAGTATAAGACAAGAGACAGATGGGTAAGCACAAGAGAACCATGAAACACAGCAATTAATTTTCTTAATTTTGGTTAGAAGTTGTAGCTTTATTAGTCTTACCTAAAAGTAGAAAAAACAAAGGGGCATGTCACTTAAGAAATTACAAATAATAAGGAATACTGGTAGTCATCATATATTGGTGCCACTAAAACATAATCTTGCTGGTAGTGTATTCTATATTAATATGATTCAAATAATTAAGCACTGAAGGGAATAGGAAGGGAAGTATATAATGTAGAGTATTAACAGGATAAGTGCTATAAGCACAAACTCTGTTTGAAAGCATATTACATATAGCATTAGAAAATATATTATTTGCTGCATTTCTATATATTAATAATACTAAATAATTAGCAATAATGAAGC
Organism: Emydura macquarii macquarii; assembly: GCF_026122565.2. NCBI lineage: Eukaryota > Metazoa > Chordata > Testudines > Chelidae > Emydura > Emydura macquarii. The sequence continues at coordinate 2,117,394 of NW_027133156.1, forward strand.
AATATGTTTCAGAATTATATCCCACTCTGGAGGCTAATAAAACTCTAGATCAGTGTTTCTCAACCTGGGGGTTTAGAGGGGTCGCAAGTGCAGAGCTGGTATTGGGGGTGGCAAGAAAGGCAATTGCCTGGAGCCACAGGGGCGCCATGAAACTAAGTTACATGCCTCAGCCCCGTGGGGGTGGGACTCAGGCTTCAGGGGTACAGTAGTTTGGAAAGGTTAAGAACCACTGCTCTAGATAGACCTGGTTAGGCTTACTAGCCTGTAATTGCCAGAATCACCTCTGGAGCCTTTTTTAAAATTCGGTGTTACATTAGCATCATGGTACCGAGGCTGATTTAAGGGATAGATTACATACCACACTTAGTAGTTCTGCAATTTCATATTTGAGTTCTTTCAGAACTCTTGGGTGAGTACCATCTGGTCCTGGTGACTTATTACTGTTTAATTTATCAGTTTGTTCCAACACATCCTCTACTGACACCTCACTCTGGGACAGTTCCTCAGAGCTGTCACTTAAAAAGAATGGCTCAGATATGGGGATCTCCACCACATCTCTTCAGGATTTGTTATCAGGCATTTTCTATTAATACATTTACTGGTATCTCTCTGTTTCAAAATCTCAAAAAAGTAGAAACTAGATATCAAAGAAACAAAATCAACACGTTCTATTAACTAAAACAAACCATTTATGAGATGTTTCACTATCTGCCTCATTGAACAACATAGGCCTCATTTCAGCCAGGTACTTAACTGTAAGCATGTGAGCAACAGTCCCATTGAAGGCATATGTTCAAGTACCTTGGTGAATCAGGAACATAATACACAACGAAAGCCTCACTTTCCTAAATCAGTTGGTTAAATTTACTATATCTTTATTCTGACACATCAAAATACATGATATCCAGTCTCAAATGAAGCTTAACCCATCCCACTGCGTCTTGTGGGGTAGTCTAGAAAAAACTAAATGAAGATTTGCTGGTTTTATTTTTTTTAATTTACAATGATATGATAAAATGTACTGTTTTAAGATATTAATATTGTGGAACAAATCAGACAAATGCTGAAATTAATCCATAGATATGTCTTGAATTGTGTCTGGAACTTATCTTCTAGTAACACAAAATGTTACAGATTAGATTTTGCCACAAAGCTCTCAGAGGTTGTGACCCCACCTCACTTTCATTTTATTGTGTATCCTTTTTTCTTCTTAATGAAAGTCTCCTCCACCTTGAACTTAGACTCAACTGCTTCTAGTGGGCAGAGAGTGTAGTATACACCTTTAGAACTGGTATGAAGAAGCAATAAAGGTACAAGTGCCTTCAAAATGCTCCCTCCAATTCTCCAGAAGACCCTTCATGGGTGCCCATGGTGTTTAGGGACCATAAATCCAAAAGAGGTGAGCTTGGGGGAGGGGAGGCAGAGCACTGTCATGCTACCAATCCAGCCCAATTTAATACTGATTGAGTCAATATTCAGTTCAGCAGAGTATCTATGTCAATGAACTCCCATCCTTCAAGGAATTGGTCAGCATCACCTTTCACTAGGCAGCCTCATTGGGTTGGTGGAGCTCTAGTTTCCAGGTGTAGCCAGTGATACAAGTACCTTAACTCAGCAGAACCTGCAACTTGAGGCTATCTTGGCTGTGAGATGGGGTAGTCTGTTCCTTAAAGGCAGTACTGTCTACCGGTCAGTCCAACCCTCCTCCTGGGGAATGGCTCTTTAAGAGTTGAAAGGTCCGACTGCAGATACCTGGGAGATATTGGGAGAGAGGAAGTGGTCCTGGAGTAAGACATGTTTGGGAGGAAACTCCACTACTGTTTCTTTAAGGGAGCCGGGAGCCTTGCAGAAAGGGTAGGGCAAAGCTCCTGTCTCACCCAACCAGCTGGGAATGAGCTTTAAGAAAGGAACCAGCATAAATGCTGCAGCCTCCCTCATAGCAGGACAGATACTTGCAGGCATGGAATGAGTAAGAAGGTTCCTGCAGGGCCCTGATTTAGCAGGCAGCAAATGCCATCAGAAGAAGACTACCAAATCCTCTGAGCCTGAGGAGTAAGTGGGGGATCAGTTTAGGGAGACAAATTGCAACCCAGGAACCAGACTGAGACTCCTGTCATAAGGAGAGATATAAAGATTGAGAGAGAATTCTGAGAGGACTGGGGTCAGAGCCCTGAAAGCCTGGAACACCTTTTGTTTATTTGGGACTTTTTTGTTAGGGACTCCTACTGTAAGGGGTTTTGCAATAAACAAGCCCCACTGGGAGTATTATTAAATCAAGTGTCAAGAGTGCTTGAAGTGAAGTTATTGGCTTCCTGAGAAGGAGAACTGAGGGAAGGGATATGTGCAGTGCCACACTAGTTCAGCAGAAAGTGCTACAAGGTAGACATGCCCTACAATAAGCTACTACACCATTCCCCTCCTAGAATCCACACAAGTGACTGGCAGGCATATCTCTACATTCAGCACTCTTGAGGCATTGAACTTGCCCTTACATGGTGTTGGCAGCTGGCAAAAAGTAGAGGCAGCATGGTCCTAGAATTGGGGGAATGCAAAGGTGGCTTCAAACCACCTGTGCACCATTCTCTTGTCCCCATGCGTTGTGCAGGATCAGCTCTATAATATCTTGCTCTATTCCTGTTTTGATTAGGATCACTTGTGTTGTCATGGAAAAGAATCACACTGCTACATTTTAGAGTTGGATCGGGTGCCGCTTTAATTGTGACACACACAATCACATAACCATAGCTATGGGGAATACTATAGCCATAGGGAAAACCCAGGTGGCTATAGGGAAGTCAAACAGCATGTCTGGATGCTGGGCAAATGTACTTCATCTGGCTACCAGATACAAAAGACTTATATAGGGGTTGCTTAGGTTCATTTACATGTTGATCATATAGTGGAATTTGATTAACCGTTTATACTTAACAGGAAAGACAATCACAGTGCACAGTGGGGCACACCAGATGCCCTCACAGGAACACCCAGTGAGTCACTTGAGTATACAATGTAGTTTTCAGGGACCCTGGCTAACACCCCAAGATGGGTGGTTACACAATACCTGTTCAAATGCTAATTTGTATGGAGTGAGTTTCTATGGGGCCAGTAAGACAAAGGGGGCAGGTACTGGTACTTATCGAAACAGGTGAAGTCTGTTCACAGACTTCAAAAGACTTAAGACTTATAACAGAGAACTTGCATCTGGGGTGTAGTTCAGAGACCTCTTGTGGGGTTTTAGCATCTTTATCATAATTTCAGTTGAGGCATTCTGTTAATGGTTTAGCCTGGGGTTTCTATTTCAGTTTCAGGCTACAACTTCAGGCCAGGCCTTCTATGACCAGTTTCAGACCAGGCATTCTATTAATCAATTCTATGATTAATTCTTTGATTCTACAGTGTGGATCTCTGACTATGACTGGTTTTTATTTTACAGAAACTATCACTACAGAATACCACAGAAGATACACAAATACATTGGAGACAACAAATAAGATCCCTCAGAATTGAGTACAAATCTTAGAAAGGTTTGTGAGCAGTGTTTACATATTTAAATACCACATTGTACCAGTATCATCTTAGCTGAAATATTGAATTCAGTTTTGGTCCTTAATTTACTTGCCAGAAAAGTAGTGATATGTGAACCAATGATTTAAATAATAATTACAGTTAATGGAGTAATCATGAATAATTCCTCAGCTGGGAGGAGGATGTAAGCAAGAGCTCTTCCCTGACATCTAATGATAAATGGAAGGCATTACCTTACCTGCTGGTGGAAAAACTGGGAGATCTGCTGGTCTACAAGATCAAACCGAAAGTGGGTCCAGGGCAAGTTAGATAGTACATAGTAAGAGGTTTCTATCTGTGGGGGAATTTGTAGGTATCCCCTCAAGGCAGGAGGTGAACTATGCAGCTGCACCTCTGAATTCTGGGTCTTCACTGACCAAGGACAACAACTGTGAGTGGAGTGCAGTAAAGGTAAGAACATGTTAAAGGAAATCTTGGTTGCTGGACTTTAAGAACCTCAGGCAAAAGACACCGCCCAATGTACTCTTTTGCTCATGGTTTTATGCTTATGAATCCTGCTTGTGATGTTTTCCCAAGTTAATGCCAGGTTACTTCCCTCTTTTTATTAAAAGCTTCTTTTCTATATTCAGACTCTGTGCTTGTGAGAGGGGAAGTATTGCCTCTTAGAGGCTTTCAAAGAGTGGTGTGTAATTGTCCCAGGTTACTGAGCGAGGGCTTGAGCTCATTTTGTGTTGTATTGTTGTAAAGGAATCCCTAGATATTGAACCCAGTCCTTGTTGTTTTATCAACTATAATTGGCTAATAACATAGTAAAAGCATCTTGATTGGTTAATAATTTAGATTGATTAACAATTAAATCATGCAATGTTAAATATCATGTACTGCAAAGAGCTGCAGGAGATACATTAAAGAGCCACTTGCAGCTCAAGAGCTTCAGTCTGAGTATCACTGATTTACACTCTGTGCAGATGGAATGTGGAGCAGGTGAAAAAGTGAAATCCCCCCTGGCACCTCCAAGGTCAGATTACACGACTGCTGTTCACCCCTCATTCACTCCCCACTCCCCCAAGCCACTTCCTACTCTAGACAGGATAGCAATCACCTACGCCCTGCCAAGTGCACAGGATTCTAGGGATATTTAATCTACAAAAATATGGCTCTACAGCCCCTCCCCTTCTGCTTTGAGCTCTGCAAAGAGACTCTGCCTGCAGTAGATAGGGGGTATGCAGCTATTTTGTCAGCCTAATCCCTGTGGAGACTCTATCTGAAGTCTAAGTGGTACATAGGGTCTTGTGTTGCGTCTTTCCTCCATGGATGAATCTCACTGTGAGAGAATAGATTAATAGTCCTGACTAACTGCGTTTAATTTTCATAGAAAGATATATGGCTAGTTTTTATTTACATGATATGGCTCAAAGTGTCTTGTATAGACTTTGGGATTAACAATTATTTTTCAGACCTTTTTCAATATATTAAACTGCTTGTACTTTCACACCGCTCAATTTATCTTCCTTTCATGTAAACTGGTTTTAGAAGTGTTCATTGAGAATCCCTTTTTTTTTTTTTTTTTTTTTTTTGGCTTTCCTTTTTACAAAGATTCAGCTTCTTTACATGTAAATAAAAGAACAGTATCCCAACAGAACAGATTTCCAATTTTCATGAGCCCAGCATGCAAATGTACAACTTGCAAACTATGCAAGCCTCCTATGAGAATATGAATGGAATAAGTAAATGCAAATGGTTTTGCAGCCACCTGCAGAAGCGTCAAGAAAATGCAGCATCTCAAAAGTCACACTGAACCACAGTTAGGGGGATTAAGTTTGACAGTTCCATATACATTTTTGAATAACACATCAAATATCAAAATCTATCAAATATCTATGTCTGGACACAAACTAAAAGCAAACAGTGAAAATAATTTTGGTTTTGGGGGTGAAAATACTATATTAATATTAAAACTTGAGAATTCTGTGGCACCTTAAAGACTAACATGTCTGAAGTGGGTTTCTGCCCATGAAATTCTTATGCCCAAATACATTTGTTAGTCTTTAAGGTGCCACAGAATTCTCATTTGTTTTGCTGAAAACAGACTAACATGGCTGGAACTCGTCTATATTAATATTGTAGCATGTCTCCAACACCACCTTTTATTTCACCCTACTGGATTTAGTGATATTTCATGAAAGCAGCAAATAGTTTAGTCCAAGGTACAGCTGATGAATGTGCTCAGCATTCTCTTCTATGTCATCATCTGGTTACTGCAGTGGTAATGCAGTAAAATCATGGCTATTGTTAATATGTAGAGTCAGATTCCAAGTAAATTGCAGCTGTACTCCTGTGACCACTTCTTGTATAGATGACAAGAAGCACTCTTACTCTTCACTCTCTTTTTATTCCCTATCGCCAATAAATGACAAAGTTCTGCTACTCCAAAAACTCTTAAAAGTGCCTTTGGAGCATGATACTATTATAGGTTTTATATATTTATTAGATACTAGTAGTAATATTAACTGAGACTTAAATATGTATATATTTCTACTGAACCTATTTTTAATCTGACCAAACATGATTTTTAACTACAATTTATTTTAACACTACAACTACATCTACTTTTTCAGATCAGTGATTGTGTTGTCAATAAGAACAGTAATTGTTAATAAATGCTTAGATCTTTAAACCCATAATCATGAAGTGCTTTATAAACGAAAGTAAGTATTATCCCCATTTTACAGATGGGGAAACTGAGGCAGTCAGCTGCTGTGACTTGCCCAAGGTCCAGGTCAGTGGCAGAACTGGGAATAGAACTTTATCGTACTGGACCACACTCTTACAGTAGTAGCTAACTATGGTTTTCCTTGATGTTTCAGATACTAAATGAATGTGTAACTGGCTGCATAGAGACACTGCAGTCATTTGCACAGAAAATCATTAACTATTAACACGACTGAATTATTAGTTAAAAGGGGGACATATTTAAAACAGTTGTGCAACCCTTTAATCCACATTTGTTTCTCCAAAGCATTGCTTTCCTTGGTGTTAATACCCCTCCAATGATTAATCTAAGGCAAGGTTTGCAAGGCATTTGCCTACCCTACCTTTTCACTTGTCAATTTCACAGCTGTTCTTCATATGCATAACACATGTTTAGGCAAACTATGACAATAATTGATGTAAACAATTGTAAATGTAAATTGTAAAATGTAAAAGATCAGTATAATACAGAAAACAATTGTCATGATGCAAAAAATCATTATGGGAACTTCAAAATCACCATGAACCCTAGCCTATTTTTTACTGGGTGAGAGAATTTAGTATATGAAACTGACTATTTAGGTCACAGATAACCCTGGAGAGGGAAGTCCAATGTTTCTTTATAGTACAGGTACAGCACATACACCACTATTCCTCATAACCAATGTGTCTTAAACTTTGGAGAGTGAGGTGGGGTTATGATATGAACACTTGTTTGCTTGAAAATGGATCGAGACCATCAACGCCTTTCATGTTAGCCGCCAAAGGGCAATGGATGGTTATAATTTAGGGCCTAATCCTACTCTCATTGAAGCAGGGTCTATGTATCATCTACAAAACTGTCAATAATTCCACCTGAAGAATCTTTATTACTGGTGAAAAGGCACAGACAAGAAAAAATGCAGATTGCTATGCAGATTGTCTTTCAGGTCCCAAGTTCCATTTGTAGGCCTGGCAATCTGTAGGTAAAGAAACAATAATAATTGCACACCCAAACCCAAGATCAGAGAAGCTACTACATGACGGCACAGGAGGGAGAAGCAGAGTGGCTTTGACGGAGATGTCTGGGTGAAATGGAGGCTGTTCATTTTCTTCAGAAGAACTGCCTGTTGGCCACAGTCAGAGGAAGAATATTAGACTAAACTAGCTAGGCAAATAGTCTGTTTCAATATAGAGGCTGAGGTACTTTAGCACCCTGAAGAAGGCCCTCAGCAGCTTGAAGGAATGGGTTCTTATTCCCTAATTGTAGGGATTTATCACATGCCCATCAACATTCATAGTAGGTTGAAAACTGAACAAAAAAGGTCTCACTTTAAAATAAACTGTGGGGAAAAATAAATGAAGGAGCAATTCAACAAAATGCCCAAATACATCATAACTGGAGCTTCTTGCTTAAAAGGGCTCAGACAGGCTGTCTTAAAAGTGGAGGGAAGGATATGCCTTCTGAGGTTAGCCCCATGGGGTGCTGTGGCAGTGTATAGTGGGTCATGGAAGCCCCCTATCTGTGCAGGAACAACCCCCCTAATGGAGGCACAGTTTAGGGCAGCTGTTTTACATGAGATTAGCTCTAGTGTGGGAAGTGGGCTCATGGCAGGGCTGGGGCCATAGCAAACACTAATATGGCCATTTAGAACAATTCTAGGTTGTGGAGCTGATCAGAGACAGGTTCCTATGACATTAGCCCCAATCTACCCAGAATTCCACGGGTACAATCATGGATGAAAACAATTTTTGCTCTTCCTTCTCCTGGTCTGTGACTGTATATGCTCTGTCTCCAAGAGCACGCGATCCTATCCACTTTTGAGCCTCAGAGTAGTTGCGTTTTTTCCCTTAATGTAATATTTTACTGAAGACATGTCTATATGCCTCTTGCAAATCTGATGCACATTTCCAAGGTGCATCAGCAGAGCATATTACTCTTGGACACACCTAATTTTTCTACTGTCCAAAATGCCCTTGTTCCTTATTGGTCAAACAGAGCTTAAATAAAAATTCAGGATATCAAATAACAATCACAGTAGTGAATGCAAAAAACACAAAAGTTTGCAAAAATGCTGCTTCTAGCAGAAAAACCAACTATAAAAAGAGCCTGGAAGTCTGAAATTCTCCTCTCTCATAATAAATGATTATACAACATATGGCATGTGGTGGAAATTGGACTTATTCATTTAAAACAAAACGTGAATAACTTTAAGTGTGGACTCTTTTCTAAAATTAGATGGTGGAACCCCCTCAATCTCTGTGGAAGAAGAGAGGAGATAGAAATAGACAGATGGGCAATTTAAAATGTTAGGCTAATTTTAATTTAGTATTTTGAAAAGAGTAATGTAGTTGTGTTAAAAAACATGTTGCCTGAGGGTTACAGTTGTAGATTAGCTTCAGAAGTAGAGCTGCACAAAACTTTTTGGATGAATGGCTTATTTGCTGCAAAACAGAGTTTCAGGTCAACCAAAACTATTCACGTATTCAGGTCAAATTTGGTGAACAATTTCAGGGGAAAAAATTAGCTAGATTCATTTAAAACAATAATAGAACAAAAGACAACAAAAACAAAACCAACCCAAACAAAACCAAAACCAAAACAACATACTCAAAGAACAACAAAACCCAAAATATTTCATTTCACTTCCTGATTTTTTGTTTTGGTGAGGAAAACCAAACCAAAAAAAAAAAAAAAAAATCCACCTGAACAGAAAAATCAGTTATTTACTCACCTCTACTCAGAAGTACTTTTTCTTTAACAGTTTTCTTTTACTAAAGGATAAAGTGTACATAGTTGAAAAAATAATCTCTTATCTTAACATTTAGGTCACTAACTTTCTTCTAGTTAACTTAAACAGTAAATAAAATAAAGATTATTAGAACCATCTACAAAGGAGCGCTTCAAACATTCAGAGAGCAAGAACCAGGACGTGAACCATTCCTGAAAATGTTTTTTTTTTCCTCTTTAAATTATCAGTACACGTCAAAGAATGTAAGCCTACATTTTCAAAGGAAATAGTGGTTTGGGTTGTTTTAATTTTTCAGTGCTCAACAACTTAAAGGGGCCTAATTTTCAGAGGGCAAGTGCTTAGCACTTCTGTAAATCAGGACCCTTGTACAATGTCTCAAGTCAGATACTTAAAAATTGAGGCAGCTTAAGTCATTACTCATGTCTATGGATAAGATGTTGTCATGACACCCTGCTCTCCTCAGCTTCCTCCTCCTCCTCCTCGTCCATGGAGTCCTCATTGTTGATCATGAATTGTGACCTACCGGAGGCACCTCATCACAGAACCTGCATTTTTTGGGCGAGGAGCCAGAGCGGCTGTTAGCTTCCCTGGCTTTCTGATACGACAGGCGCAGCTCCTCGATCTTCACTCTGCACTGCTGAGTGTCCCTCTGGTGTCCCTTCCCCAGCATGCCCTGGGATATCTTCCCATAAATGTCCAGATTCCTTTTGCTGGCTCTGAGCTGAGCCAGAACAGACTCCTCGCCCCACAGCCCGATGAGATCTAAGACCTCTGTTCGACTTCATGCTGGAGCATGTTTGGGCTTTGCAGTAGCCATGTTGAGAATAGTGACAAAGCTCTCTCCATGCTGGCAGCACAGGAAATGAAAATTCAAATCTTCCTGGGGCTTGAGGGGAGGAGACTTTTCCACTGAGCAGCACAGTGCAACTGTCCAGAGCAGGCAAAATGGGTTATTGTGGGATACATTCCGGAGGTCAATTAATTCGATTTAAGTCCCGTTGTGTCTACACTAACACTAAATCGATTTAACAAATTTGAATTAGGTGCTATGCCACTTGCGGAGGTGGTCTTATTAAGTCAATTTTACAGGCACCTTAATTCGAATTAAGAATGGTGCCAGTGTAGATGCGGGTGTAATTAAGTCGATTTAAGTGACTTTAAGTCGACTTAAGTCGCCCGTGTAGACCACAGTCTTGCTTGACTAACAAGATAAATGAGAATTTCTAATTATAATAAGCAATGTATTCCACAACCAGGGTGCTTCATTACCAAGCAAACACCCTAGCTCCTATTGCTTTAAACATATAACCAAACTAAATAACCTGCTAATTTAGACTATAATAATCAACCAGGAAAATTAGAAGGATTTGTCAGGTACCCGGAGACACAGTCATTCAGGATTTTAAATGTGAGAGCTTTGAAATCAATATGCAATTTGCCAAAGAGCCTGTGCAAGGAGAGTAATATGTTTGGACAGGTGTGTGCCTGTAAAAATAGGCTTGCTGCATTTTGATTAGGCTGTATCCTACTCATGATTCAAGAAGACTCTCCTAAAAATAGCACATTGCAATAAACTAGCCTTGCAGAGACACAAGCATGTAGTAGTAGCTCCAAATTTTTTAGTACATCAGTGGTCTCAGCCTGGTGATCTTTCATAAGTGTTTCGTAGAAATCTTAGCATAATGGACCTACCGTACATATTCATCGATACATCTAAGCCAAGGCTAGTATAATACCTAGACTTCGTAACTTGTGCATTATAGTCCTTTCCTACACCCTGTGTCTATCTTGTCTATTTAAATTGCGAGCTCTTGAGTGCAAGGACTGTCTACTGTTCTGTATTTCCACAGGGCCTAGCACCATGAGGCCCCATTCTTCATGGGCATTTAGGCACTATTGTAACAAACATGATATTATTATTACAACTACTACTAATATATCTTTCCAGTAAGAAGTTGTTTAAGAAACCAAGTACACTTAACAAGACATAACTGACAGGACAAGAGCATTGTCCAGCCAACAGTCACTTAGAGAAAATAATAATCAGTTCTTCAGTCTTTCTTAGCTTCATCTTTATAATGGTGTGGGGCAGCCATTGCTGCATATCCCATAAAAGACCACTTCTTCGCTACTGCTATACGTTCTGCAACATAGAAAACCCCCTCCTACTTCATTGCTCACACAGATGGCCATAATTTTTGGACAATCTGTGGCAGAAAAAATGAGAAGGAAACAAGCTTGAGTGTCAGTGGTGGAAAACATGGTTTGATACAGACAGAGGCACACAAAAATCTATGCCACTGAAATACAAGAAGCCAAGAGATCATACTTCTCCTCTGCCACAGAGGCAGCAACGTCTGGGCAATAAATCATGTAGTAACCTCAGAATGCCTCCACTCAACCTGAGAACCCAGCACTGAGAAGACTAATATTATTTCACAGAGAAGGGTACTTACACCTCATGGGCTACTCTGATCTCTGCCCTTCCTGGATGGAAGAGCAGCAAACCCCTCACAATTCTTAATAACAAAGATAGTCAAAGCTTCCTTAGATAAGAGATGTTCTAATTATTATTATTATTTATGCAGTGTCTTACCACAACACTAATTTAATCATAAATTCCTTTTTACAATTGCTCTAAACATGCCTAAAATGCCTACATAATAAACAATCACTACATCCAAACAATGACAAAAAAATTGCTAAGCATAGGATCTCAAATGGCCTAAACCCCCAGATGCCATATTGGTCAGATCTAACTCAGTCATGCAGATATTAGCAATGAATCCTTTAAAGGTTCACTTTTGTATATCCCTCAACAAACAAGTGATGCCATTCCTAATTATCAGACTTCAGGTAAGCAGTTTCTTATATAGCCAATTACCTACTGCACCTGGTACCCAATTAACATGTTTTATTTCTATTACTTCAGTCAAATCTACCGGTATTTCAAAGGACTACACGTTAAACACAGCCACTGTTCTTTCTCATGATCTAATTCTTTTTGGTCACATGCTCTGGGTTTATTTCTCATGCTCAAATCTCAACTGAATTTTAAACTGTAGTTCACCCAAATCTAACATGGCCCTATATTCCTACAGGGTAATGTGCAATAGATCAACCAGTAATAAAGAAACCATACTTGCTAACTCTCAAATTAAATATTTTATCCATTTTCCATCCAGCTACAGAGCTAACCAGAAAACTACAACAAACAAACATTTTGATGAAAAATGGAAAGGAAAATGTTCACCAATGTTTTTCATTCTCCAACCAGCTATATTTCCTATAATTGCAGAGCAATATCCAGATGACTCCCTGTCAGATGTGGGAGGGATTTGGAGACAAAGTGTTCAGGGGGAAGAGTATCCCACATCTGAGTATCCATTCTTGCATCTGCCTAATGTGAAGTTGCTTGCACCTTCCTCTGAAGCATCTAGTGCTGGTGACCGTTGGAGACAAGATAACAGACTAGCTGAACCACGGGCATGTTCCAGCACAGCAATTCCTATGTGCTTGTGTTCTTCATGTTGGTACATGGGATACCTTGGAATCATGTTGTTTTCTAAAAATACTCCAGAACAATTCAAATAAGCTTGCTGATTCAGTGACAATGAAGCACACTTATAAAAGAGGGTAAGCAGAATACGCCCAGTTTTTATGTTACAAGGAAAAAATATATTCACAATGTTTTAACAACTATGAATGTTGGTATGTGGTTGGGTAAAGGGTTGCAATCTCCTGGTTACTAGTATGTGTCAATCATACAGCTACATTGATAAAATGCCTAGTTATGCCATGAAAACATATGCAATTCAAACATTTCAAATTTTTTGCTTGCTGCAGTCGATATGAAAGATTCCAGATTTAGAATGAAAATCTTGTGGTCCTGGTCCTGCCCAATCAATGAAATACACAGCCTGGTCTCATGCTTAGTGATGGGAAGTGACAGGCACAGAGTGACGTCACTCTTTATTTTTAACTTACTGGCTGCCTTTTGGTAAATTTGACTGCTGCCAACCAATATTACAGGAGTGTTAGTCACATCAGGTTTTAAAGAGACAGCATCACCGTGTTGAGTCTGGTCCCAGTAGCCAGCAGTTCCTGGTGCCAAGAGGGAGTTTCTTTAGTTTCAAATTAAGGTCGGTGCCTTCGGTCCATAGACAGAATGGATGATTTATGACTTCTCTTCAAGGGATAGTAATGTATATTGTGCCATCAAGGATCTTAAACACCAAGAAAAGACATTCATATGGACAAGAACATTACAGTTACATTAGATAGGATAAACATTTATGAGATAGAAATCTTTGTGCTTCAAGGCATAACCAAGCTGGTACTAACTAGTAGCCTAGTGACACTGAACTAGACAGACCATTGCTCTGATCTATTCTAGCAATTCCTATGTCCCTATTATCATACCCAATGTGCAGTGGTTCCTAAAATAGAGCCAGACAGGCCCTGATGTTACGGCAGGTTTATCAGGGTAGGAGAGTTTAAAGAGCCTCCTTCCATCCCTCTCCTTGTGCAACAATATGGACAATCTCAGTCTTTGAACTGGGAGAATGCAGGGACTGGTTCCTCCAGGACCCCAGCAGACACCAAAGGGAACAGAGAGGTGATATACATCCTGCTATATTTGCTATCCCTGTCTCCCCCCCCACCACCCTTTTTGTTCATCTACCTGTTATGTCTCATCTTTTGGATTATAAATTCTTTGTGGGCAGAGACTGGCATTTATTATGTATCAGTACAGTACTAACACAACAGGGGCCAAGCTAGTTGCGACCTTTATGTACTACACCATAGCCTAGACTGCCACCTTGAGGATATTTCCAACTTTACCCCAGGAGAGATGACTCCCTGGCCAAGTGCATGGTCTGCTTCTCAATTATGTGAATACCCACAGCTACCATTGACTTCAAGCTGAGATTTGCGTGCTCAGCATAGCTAAAAATCAGAAGGGGGGAAAAAGGGGGTGGGTGGGAGGGCTCTCACCTTATAAATATCAGTGATTTTGCCCACATAAGAAGCTGTGTTGACTGACATAGGACCACTCGTGTATAAGGAAGATGTGCATGAGGCCTAAAGAAAGATGTTCTCCCTGTTGCATAACATTAAAAATGCATTTGAGTTTTCATATAGAATATAAATACATGTATGATATGTAAACTGCATCATTTTTAATCTCTCTCTCTTGTGAGCTCTCTCACTGATTGCTGCTGTGGGAGAACATCCTTCTTTTATTTATTTTTAAGAATTGAATCCTTGGAGCCATCACACTTACCATGTATTTATAAGAAAACTGAAAAGAAGCACCTCTGCTGAGATCAATCATAGCCCAACCTCCCAATACACATGTGGGGTAGGTGAGAAAGGGGAGGGGAAGAAAGTGGAAAATAAAAAAGAGTAAGGTGGTATTGTGCTAAGATGAGGTGGTGTTGGGCTCATCCAGAGTATTTCTTTTTGTGCTGGTTGCTACTGCTTTTTCTACCTACTCCTTAATCCGAATAATAATCCAAACGTCTGGTCACATCCTGCGGTTTCATCAGGCCACTGCAGTATCATCACGATTCCTGTTTTACAGATGGGGAAGCTGAGAGGCGCAGAGGGGTGTCCTAACCAGCCCCAAGTCATCCGGCTGTGTCCCACGCGCGAGGCACCAGACACAAGGAGATGCTCCTGAACCCAGGGCACTGGGCAGCCAGCAGCGTGCGCTGAGCAGCCTCCCCGACCCCCAGGGGCAGGAACCCTGCGAGGAACCCCGAGCTGGCAGCCGAGGCCGCGCCCGCACCAGCCCCGGGGCCAGGCTCTCAGCGGCGCCCCGCGCGTGCTGCCTCCCCGCGCCCGCCGACGGCCAGCAGCACCAGCCAGCTGCAGGGTGTCCGCCAGCCCGCTAGGTGGGGCGCGAGCGGGCGGCGGCCAGTCTTGTGTGCGCATGCGCGAGGAAGGCCGGGGGCGGGCGGGCGGGCGGCGGCGGCGGGGCCTTGCTCGCGGCGGGCGGCGCACGCATGCGTGGAGCGGCGATGGGCGGCCGGGTGACCCGCGTGTTCCGCAACTTCAACCTGGAGAACCGGGCCAGCCGCGAGGTCGGCAAGGAGAAGCCCACGGCCGCCCCCCGGCACCCCACCGCCAGGCCGGGCCTGCTGCCCAGTGAGTGACCGCGGGGTGGAGGGGGCGAGCTGTGGCTGTGTGTGTGGGAGAGGGGTTGTAGGGCGGTGGGTGCACGCTGAGGGGGGGAGCGGAGCGCGGAGCCACGAAGGGGTGTGGGGAGGTTACGGAGTGGCAGGGCGGGGGTTACGGGCCGGCGGGGTGCAGGGTGTGTGCGGGGGTTTATAGCGGTGTAGGCGGTGTGACCTCTCCGTGCCCAGGGCAGCCACCTGAAAACGCCAAGGTCAGGGCAGGCTGTAAACAGAGAGCAGATTCTCCCAGCGCTGCTGGGTGGCACTGAAGCCGGACTTCCCAACCAGCCTCACACAGTGCTTCTGATTCCCCACACTGGTTATCAGCTCCTGGCTCCCAGTCGGGCACTAGGTCCAGTAAAGAGAAAAGTTATTACAACTCTGTGCTCTCTACCGAAAAGGTTCTCTTGATCCCAAAGGGTCAGCTACATTACCGGTTCAATAGAAGTTTGGATCGTGCCCAAAACACCACGCTGCCAGCCAATCTTTTAGTAACAAAAGCTAAAGGTTTATAATAAAAGGAAAGAAACAAACTATACAAGAAATGTTAAATGATTAAAGCAATCAGACACATATAAATGATTTGAAAGTCCATATATATCAGGTTTCCAGTAGAATTGTGGAGTTTGCAGGCTTGTATAGTCCCTTTGGTATACATCCAGTACCTGGATGGGTCTCTGTCCTTTGTTTTACAGCTTCATTTGTAGATGAGTTGATCCAGAGGTAGGTGAAGGCTAAAGACTGACCAAAGACGACAATATGGAAATGGTGCAGCTGCCTTTTATGTCCCTTGGCCTTTGCCATGCTGCTTGTGGAAATTTACAAAAATAAGATGGAGTGACTCATAAGGTGTAGCCCCTAGCTTCTTTCCTTGGGTTTATTCCTTTGAGTTCTCTTAATGGGCCATCAAACAGCTAGTGCTGCAGCCATCCTGTCTGGGGTGTCACCCAAAACACAGCCCAAATTGAAATACAGATACATTAAACATATCCATAACTTCCAATACAAATATGACGCATACACATAAACAATGTCATCATACTTAGCAAATTGTGACCTTTCTAACTGTACCTGACATGGTCTTTCTCATATGAATTATTATAATTTTGAAATATTGATGTTAAACAATATCATAAATGGTCCCCATAATCCAGCGAGTATCACAGGGGTTACAGGATGGTGAAGTGCAGAATGTGTGAGGTTATAGAATGGTGGGGTGCAGCATGCATTGGGGGCTAAAGGATGGTGGGGTGCAGGGAGGGGAGGGGGGATTATAGGGTGGCAGGGCTGTGGTGTGATGTGGGAGGAGCGGTCGGGGGGTTGTGTGGGGAGTTCAGAATGTGCAGGAATCTGCAACACGGGAGCGAATGCCAGCAGTGGGTGTGGCCTGTGATTTCTAATCCCACCAGTCGCTGCCCTCTGAGCCTGCCAGCTGCTGCCTATTGCGAACACCTGCCAGGCAGCCTTGTTGCTCTGCTGGACACAGCTGCTGGTCCGGGGCATATGCTAGGAGCTGTAGTCCATATCTCTCAACCTGTTATTTACTTGTGGGTTTGGGGGCATTGTATGGAAACCCAGCTTTATTTGCCCTTGCTTCTGGGCTGTTCTGTAGCTGGCAGTGTGGCGGGAACTCTTTGCTAGCAGGGGGCACAGGGGATGTAAAGAGCATGGGGACCCTATTGAGCTGAGCGCAGGACTGGGGCCTGGCTCTGCCCGGCTCTGCCCCACTCTGCTTTGGCCAAGTCATTTCTATGTCTCAGTTTCACTGTTGATGATAGGGCAACTGCTATTTCCATATCTCGCCAGAGTGTTGTGATGGATTCAGAGTTTGCACAGCACACTGAAGAATAAGGGCATGCCTATGCTACAGCAGCACAGCTGTGGTGCTGCCACTGTAGCACTGTAATGTAGGTACTTCCTACATCCACGGAAAGGATTTTTCTATCGATTTAGTTAATCCACCTCTCCGAGAGGTGGTAGGTTGTTGGAAGAATTCCCGGCCATGGCTACAAAGGATGCTAGGTTGACCTAACTGTCACGCAGGGCAAAGTTTTTCACAGCCCTGAGCAATGCAGCTAGGTTGATATAATTTTTAGATGTAGACCAGGCCTGACTGTCCTTAATATTGCCATTTTTTTTGCTTGAATAGGCATTATAGCTTCTGCTTTCCTGTGTATGAGACAACATTAAGTACTGTGAATATCAGAACTAATGCAAAAATGAGATTTTCCTGAAAATACCTACACTGTGTTCACACACTTTCATTTTCACTTGAGTTATATGATGCCTCATGGGGATTCATAAATCATCAAATATAAGCCAACAAGAATGAGTAAGTGATTTTCTTCTTTAAATCTTTTTCCTTAGATGATCCAGAAATCCAAGAGGAAATTCGCAGAAAAGATAACAAACTTCTTGGCTTATTAAAAGAGATTTATGTTGATTCCAGAGATGCACCTGTGCAAGTGAGCATGTCTTCTTTCTGCAATGGGTATAGCAGCATCCACTTTTCAGATGACCAGATTAGCTCATACCAGTGCCCATGTGATGAATAGGCTTTATGAAGTCTGTTAATAGATTAAATTTAGTTTTTTTTATTGCTGTTTTGTATTTCAATGGTTATTTAATAGAAGTCTAATTTCAGGGTCGCAGTCCTTATTTAAGAGTGCCACCAACCTTTTTTTATGCCCCCAATTTTCCTTCCTGGGTATGAAGCTGTCTATACAAGCATGTTCATCTACATCACGGACTTCAACTGTGTCTGTCTTTGTCCTGCTACAGTCCCCAAAATACGCTCATGGATTTGGGTTTTCGGATGTTTAAACAGCCAGTCTGTTAAAGGGAAGGGAAATAGGAGATTAGAAAGGAAATAGAATTCCTAATGATGCTAAGGTGATAGAGGAAATTGGGACTTGTGTGGGAGTGGGTGTGTGGATCTGCTAGAGAGCAAAGAGGCTAGTACGAATAGTAAAAAAAATTATTGAAATATCACTTAAAACATTGGTGTCTCTTTATGTGAAGTCATGTATCTGTTTGGGTGAGGAAATGGTAAGATGTTTTATTTATGTTTTCCTCTGCGATTTTCTAGATTATTTTTCCTTGAAACTGATAAATTAACAGCAGTAGTCTTGTGTGATCTGCATGCCAGGCTCAACATACTGGCCTTAGATTTAAAAAAAAAAAAAAAAAAAGATAGGCTTTTCCTATGCTTGGTTGTTTTAATTGTTTTTGTAACTGTATTGGTCCCAAGGTCTGAGAGAGACAAGATCGGTGAGATAATATCTTGACCAGCAGAAGAGTTTTGTGGAGCTTGTCTTTTTCACCAACAGAAGTTCATCCAGTAAAAGATATTACATCATCCACTTTGTCTCTCGTATAGTTGGCATTTCTATAATACCTTGCATCTAAGACAGAAAGCATTTTAGAAATGTTAAGAATCCCCTGCAGTCTCCCTGTGAGATATGTAACTTGTGCTATCTCCATTTTCCTTGGGTAACAGAGAAGCAAAATCATAATCCTGCAAAGTGCTGAACATTTGATTTTGATGGAGTTGATGCAACTAAGTATCTTAAAATATATGGGAGAGAATTTTCATAGGTCCGTTCCTGAAATTAGGCTTCTACATTCACATTAACATCTAAATCAGTGTCCTGTTTTTCAGAGCTGCTGAGGACTAGCAGCTCCCAGTGACTTCAGTAGGACTGGTGGGTGTTCAGCTTTTCAGAAAACTAAGCCACTGATTTAGGTGCTGAAAATGTGACCATGGTAACTGTTTCTGAAAGTGTGTTCTGTATAGAACAAAGTGCTTTGAGAACAGAGTAGTGTTGGATTATGGCAGTGGTTTTAACCTGTGGTCCGCTATGTCTAAGATTTCCATAGGGGTCTGCACCTTCATTTTAAATTTTTTTCACAAATGAAAAAAGGTTGAAAACCATTGAAGTATGGTCTAGGAAAGAGAGGCAGTCCATGAGGATCAAAATCTTCACAATGGAAAAACTGGAGAGCCTGTTCTATTTAATTAAAAGGAAAATTTAATTAAAGAAATAGGCAGGACATGTGCCATACAGAGAATAAACAGAATTGATTGACTTGAACTTATTTTTCTCTTCCCACGCTAGGTAAAAGTCGAAGATGGAAGTATCCCAAGTAAACAGAAGGAACACAGACTTACAAAACTAGGTCATTTAAATGATCTAGATATTCAGAGCATTCCCAAAGGCAAAATTTCTGTGGTGGAGGCTCTGACTCTTCTCAGTAATCATAAAGTTTCTCCACACATATGGACTGCAGAGAAAATAGCAACGGAATACAGTCTAGACTTAAAGGAGGTCACTTCTCTCTTAGAATTCTTCATACCGTTTACTGTGGAAGTCTTTCCTCCCAAAAAGAAAAAAGCTTTATCATTTTCATAAAAGTAATTGCCAAAAGGTTGGTTGATCCCACTGGTGTCTTCATTTGACACTTCTCATACATTGTTTGTGTTGAAATTTGGGCACGCTCTGAAAGGTTGCCCTCTTGTAGCAATAAGATGCTTTATTTAAATGACTGCATTCTGTGTGCTGCATGTGAAAACATTATATTTTCTGGTTCATAACCTATCTTATTTCTGCCAAATAAGGAGACAATCAGTGAAATCTGTTAGGGGCAATAAATGATCCACTTAATGGTCCACTTAAATTGTTTCAGTTGTTTGTAGAAAGAGTTTCCTTTTTAAATAAATACCATCCGTTACTGAGAAGTCAAATGGAAAATATGTTGTCCTTGGACTTCACTCAACCAGTGTTTTGTATTGATTCTGAAGCAGTCTTTATCATTACAGCTAATCTTATTCGTGTAACTAGTCTGCAGGTATACATACAAAATAACAGCCATATTTTTCCTGCAGTAAAAATGATGGGAGAGGGTGTTTGCTTCACAAAGAAGGATAATTGCAAAGGAAATAGAATTTTCAAGCATGTCAAGATCTTAAAAGCAGAAGAGGTGAATTGTGCAGGGAAGATTGCTTCTGCCCCTTCAACCAGGAGCCCATAACAGCTGCTGTTCAGCTCAGCTGCATCCACTCCATTCATTCTAGTTAGCCCCACCTGCCATATGGCTTTGTAGGTCATTGGTCAATCAGTTTATAAGCAGCAGGTTATAAAAAGTGATAGCATTTGAGCCACTTGCAGCTTTTCTTGGCTCCCACATCTTCATTGTGTGATACAGTGGCTCACCTCATGTAAGCATAATTAGTAGATAGCTTTCAAATTCAGTTGGCTCTTTTTCATAAATAGAAATATATGTGGCATCCACCTGTCCAATTCTAGTATCCCCCTTTACCCATAAATATATTCTAGCTTAGAAACAAAAGTCATGTAACCAGCTTCTGGCTAGAAATCTTGATTGACTCAGTACTGTAATGCTGCTGTACTAACATGTTGAAGGTAAACTGCATCCTTCACTGCTCTTAGCCAAGCATGTTATGTGCTGTAAACTAGCTGTAGGCTAGTTGCAAGTTGTAAACCTGTTGATACAATAGCTATTCAAAATGTGTAAATAGGGAACATATTGTTTTGCATTGGTGACCAAATGGACTGTTTCATGGTGACCTGAGCAATGTTCAAATTTATGTTTAGCGTCTTGTCTTTTGGGTGGGGGAGATAGAAATCTGGCCAATTTACAGCTTAACTTTTGCCTGCGGCCTTAAAAGAGTGGTAGTGTCCTTTAAGATTAATAACATCCCATACATTTAGAACTTAATATCAGGTAAATTCTGAAGGAAGGGATACAAAGAGATCTAGAATATGTGTCTTTTAAAAATGTGCTTGTGTTTTTCCTACAGTCTCCTTGATTTCAGAAATCAGGTCAAATTCCTAGCAAGACTAACATTAGCTTTGATATTTCACAGCAAAATCCTTCCAACTCGCATTATTAGCCGATTCAAAACAAAGCCATTTGCAACATAGTACATCAGTGCATTTAAGTAGGTTATCCATTTCTAATGTACATGGCATTGTAGTATGTGTTCCAAATATAAAATTAACTCACTATCCATAAAGGATCCTGATGTCCTTCACTCTTACATTTAGCTGCCCGACAGTGTACCATGAGAGGACTGCTTTTTCTGATGTTATTATTCAACTAAAGTATTTTGCTTCTGTCTTAGTGGTCTCTGAAGCTTGGTGAAAACATTCCCAACAAACAGGCCTGCACTGAATGTGTACCTCATGTGCGTTAATGTTTTAGGGTTTATCTTACTTGAATTATTTCTAGCTGCATTTTAAATGTGGTTTTGTGGTATTTGTGAGTATTTGCTTGAATAATGGAACCTTTTCACTAGTTGCACAAAGCAAACATCAGTGATCTAAGACAGCTCTTGACTGACTTAGTTAATGTTTCTTACTTCCAAGAACGGTTGGTGTGCTCTTAGTGCAGTCAGCTGTCTTACACCTATCTATATTCCCTTGCCTTTAGATCAGATTCCAGTAAATTTTCGGATTTTCATATTTATAGATTTCTGATTATGCATCATTTTGTTCTCTACGCTGTTTACATTTTTTCAACTCATTTTGCCTCCATATCCTCTTCCCTGACTTGCATGACTGTACTGATTTTTTTTTTAAATTACCTTCTGGCTTCAGTTATGTGTTTAAAGTTTTGAAATCATAAAGGTATTTAATTGTGGCAGTTCTGGGAGATGGTGCAACACATGCTCACTTTGGGAACCCTCCAAATGTGAAAATTTTCACATTTACTGTCCCAATTATGCAATATGCCCAATTTGGTTAATTTTCCCTGCTCTTTTGCCCAATGGGTGTCTTCTGTCTTTCACTGAAATCAGCATCCAAGTTAATGATAGACCTGCACCAATCAAATTGTATTGATCACCATTATATCAGCTTGGAATATGTGACCATTATGGAGTATGTGCTTTGTGAATTTGTGTGACTGTTGTCCCCGTTTCATTCCAGAGGAAAATTACACTGAGTGCTAATGCAACAGCTGTAAATGTTTACTGTATAAGAATATTAAAATAGAATTTTCCCAAGGGGTTTTGTATCTCTGAATAGTGCTTGGGCCTCGGTTAGAAATGACAGATATTTCATTGGGCTGCGTGGCATTGGGGAAGTAGGTTGTGGGCTAAATTGTACCTTTCATGCACAGTGCTTGTCAGATATGGTGCAGAACTGCATTTCCCCAGTGGAGCACCAGTGGGCATTCTCCTTTTCTGAAGCAGAATGTCTTGCTGATGGGGGAACACAAACTTCTGTCTCTTTTATGTGATGCAGCTTAATCCCTCTGCTGAGCCTGTGTATCATGGGGGGATGGTGTGGCCCCACCTGACCTCTGCTCATGTTCGAGCATCATGCACCTCCTGTGCTTCCCACATTATGGGATGACAACTTCACCTGAGCTTTATGCAGACTGTACAAGGTTGCATTCTCTTTTCCTCCGATCCCCTTGTTTATACATCCATGTAAGAGCTAGATGCATTCTGGTACAGATGGCTTGATTATCCCTGCAGACCTACACATCCGAGTCCAATGGGAGTTGCATAACGGGGCTCAGAAAATGCATTGCCCAATACAATATATGAAATGGATGTAGACTACTCTCGAGTTCCCCCCTGCTTTTTTTTAATTTGGTCAGTTGCTTAATTTAATTGTCCATAAGGATTTATATTTGTGTGAAAAATTAGATGTGTAGGTAGAATAGCTTAAACAATTAACTGCAATTAAATGCCTGTGGCTGGCCTGTGTCAGCTGGCTTGGACTTGTGGGGCTTGGTCGGTAGGGCTGTAAAATGGGAGGGTAGACTTTTGGGCTCTGGCTCCAGCTTGGGCTCAGGGATGTGGACACCTTGTGGAGTCCCAGAACTTGGACTCCGGCCTAAGCCACGAATATCTACAGTGCAGTTGTACAGCCCAAGTCAGCAAGCCCAAGTCAGCTGACATGAGTCAGCTGTGGGTGTTCAACTTCAGCATAGACATACTCTTAAACTTTTTACTGCAGCATTGCTATTCATGACAGTGAGTTGTCCCTCGCATTTGGTGCTGAGGTCATCAGCCGCATCACATCTATCAAGCAGGGAACGGGATTAGCTTTGCCTTTGCAGCTTCAAACTGGGAGAGAGCCTGGCTGGTGTCCAATCTTCCTGTATTTTCTTACCATGCAGAGCACACTCTTTCTGTGCAGGGGGGAAAAGGGGCGAGGGTGAGTGGGCTTTCCTCCTCAGTCCTACATTACTGCCAATCCCAACTCATTCAACAATCATGAATCAGATCCAAAATAGTCATGAAATTGGCTTGAAAATTGTAGATTTAAAAAAAACCCTCTACATTTTGGGTTTTTATTTACTTTCACATTTTCAATTTTTTTCTCTGCAACCAGGAGGGCTAGAAGCTTACTTTTAAAAACATAAAATCTCAGATTCTCACATAATTACATGGCTCCAGAAGCTGATGCTTTAAGGAACGCACCAAATATTGAGAGATTTAGAATAAAATTAAATTGTGCAAGTAGTGCTGGCAGTTGGCAGATTGTGTACATTAGGCTCCCAATGATCATTACAAAAGACTGAGTCAGCTGACTCAGTGTTAGCAAGTGGGGAATAGTTACCCAGTATAGACAGAACTTAGAAGAGGCTATTCTGAACAAGAAACAAGTATCTAATTATGTAAGGTGTGGGGCACCACTTGAAAGGCTTGCCTGCATCAGAGTTGAAGGTGAACCTTGTAAACTTGGCAATGAAGGCATAACAACCAGGTGTTAGAATACGTTCCTGAGGGGGGGAAGTGCCAGAGAGAAGGTGAGGGAGATGTTTTTGTATTTACTTGAATTGATTCCTTTGAAATGTACATGCAATAGAAAGCAACAGCACCTGTGAGCCGGTGTGAATCTCTCTGAGTTGAAAGAAAAGGGAATCCAACAATACTAATGAGATGCGAACAGCTCTGGCAAAAGCTGGACTCATAACTGCAAGTGAGAAAGGAAAGCAGCAGCAGCAACTGACAGCTGGGATTTGTGCACACATGAGGTAGGTCTCAGTGCTCCAGAGAAGGCAAAACAGCAGCAACAACTTGTGTGCTTCTGAGAACACAGCCGATTGCAGATGTCTGTACGAACAGAGAGAGGTGAAGGCGGAGGCTGCAGAGATGGTATAACATGTTCTTTAAACTATTTTGGCTTATTTTCCTGAGAATAAGGCTCTATAAAATTAATATACTGTTTGTTTTTTACATGATTGAGACTCTGAGGCTGGTTTGATATTAATGGCCTCATCCTGCAATCTGGGATGACCAAATAGCAATTACCAAAAATGAGAATGAGATATATAGCTGAGTCTTATCTGCACACTGTTAGCTCATAAGCCCATGGTGTCTCGCACTCTCTCCTAGGGATCTCCTGTAGATATTAAAAAGAAAAGGGGATACAGAAGTTTGGATCCCCTGTGGGACTCTGCAGGTGATTACTTTCAGAGAGGAGGAGCAGTTACCATCACCACTCTGAGTTCTGGAGAGGAATGACTGGAGCCACTAATACTAGGCCATCTATTGCTGTGTCACCATCCATGCTGGTGGCAAAGCTGTGCTAGCTGAAAATAGGAAAAACAGGTTTCAAACCTATTTTTGTAAAATAGTAGTTTCCATAGTGTATATGGGGACTAAATTAGGATATAAAATATAATTATTATAAACACTAAAATGGATTCAGAAAAAAGCAAGCAAACACATAGTTTTGCAGTAGCAAGTATGTACATGAATTTTTAAGATGTAAGATATATTGAATTCAGTTTTAGTGGGTAAAATATTCAAAAACACCTACATGACTTAAGAGCCTAAGTCCCCTTGTATATAAGAAAATGAGAATGGCCATGGTAGGTCAGATCAATGGTCTATCTAACCCAGTATCCTGTCTTCTGTTAGTGGCCAGTGCTAGGTACTTCAGGGGGAATGAACAGAACGGGCAATTTCAAGTGATCTTTGTCGTCCAGTCTCAGCTTCTGGTAGTCAGGGGCTTAGGGACACTTGTAGTATGGGGTTACAACCCTGACATCTTGGCTAATAACCATTGATGGACCTAATTCTTATTTGAACCCAATTATACTGTTGGCATTCACAACAGCCCCTGCCAATGAATTCAACAGGTTGACTGTTGTGTGAAGAAGTACTTCCTTATATTTGTTTTAAACATGCTTCCTATTAATTTCATCAGGTGACACCTGGTTCTTGTGTTATGTGAAGGGGTTAATAACAACACTTACTTATTCACTTTCTCCATACCATTCATTATTTTTAGACCTCTATCATATCCCCTCGTCGTCTCTTTACTTAGCTGAACAGTTCCAGAATTTTTAATCTCTCCTCAGACGGAAGCTGTCCCATATACCTAAAAATTTTTGTTGCCTTTCTCTGTACTTTCTCCATTTCAGTATATGTTTTTTGAGATGGAGGAACCACGACTGCATGCACTATTAAAGGTGTGGGTGTACCGTGGTATTACGATATTTTCTGTCTTATTATCTATCCCTCTCCTAAAGGTTCCTAACTTTCTGTTAGCTTTTTTGACTGCCACCACACATTGAGCTGATGTTTTCAGAGAACTATCCATGATGACTCCAAGATCTCCTTCTTGAGCGGTTATAGCTAATGTAGATCTCATCATTTTGTATGTATAGTTGGGATTATGGTTTCCAGTGTGCATTACTTTGCATTAATCTACATTGAATTTCATCTGCCATTTTGTTGCCCAGTCACCCAGGCCTGTGTGATCCCTCCGTAACTCTTTGCAGTCAGCTATGGACTTAATTATCTTGAGTAATTTTGTATCATCTGCAAACTTGTCTACCTCACCGTTCATCCCCTTTTCCAGATCATTTATGGATAAGTTGTACAGCACTGGTCCCAGTAAAGCTTGGCAGGCCCTGCTATTTACTTCTCTCCACTGTGAAAACTGATAATTTATTCTTATCCTTTGTTTCCTATCTTTTAATCAGTTAATGTTCTATGAAAAGACCTTCTGTCTTCTCCCATCGGTGCTTACTATGATTATGAGCCTTTGGTGAGGGGTCTTGTCAAAGGCTTTCTGAAAGTCCAAGTATACTATATCAACTGGATCATCCTTGGCCACATGCTTGTTGACCGCTGACAGAGAATTCTAATAGATAGGTGAAGCATGATTTCCCTTTACAAAAGCCAAGTTGACTTTTCACTAACATATTGTTTTCATCTATTTGTCTGATAATTCTGTTCTTTACTATAGTTTCAACCAAATTGTCATAAGTGACAGACACTTATGAGAAAGTTCTCATGTCTTTTAATGGAACATTGGCTCCTAGGTCCCAGATCCTCAAAAGTACTTAGGCTTCTAACTCCCATTGAAATCAATGGGGGTTAAATACCTAACTACTATTAAAAATCTGACCCCAAGTGCATCAAATCACTTTTGAAAATGGGGCTTAGATATTTTTGAAAATTTTACCTCGTGTACATACTCCCCATCATAAATTCCTAACAAAAATTATATATATTTAAAAGGGAGAAAATAAGGTAATGTCACAATATAGGAAATGTATTTTCCTTAACCCTATAAACCATTATTTCTATGGAGGTAGTCAGTGATATTACCATCTGCCATTCCCTAACTACATTGAATGTCTTAATTTGCCCTGCTAGTTTGCTGCTGAATGCCATCTGTCAGGTCACTGGTACTATTTTATAGATTTTTTAATTGACTGTGTACAATAGGTGAAGTTGATTTACTGTGTAGTTAAAGCTATAGTGAAAAGGATAAATGGGAAGTAAGTACATTAAACAGCAATGAATCAAGGCAAACAAGACTAGAAGATGTCTTCTAACACACAATAATGTCACTCTTGCTTTTGTTTTTCTACAGAGTAGGAATGTGTGATTATATTTTTTACTGTATTTCTGCCATTTGCAATAAGCTGTCAGCAGTTAAGATTTCCTATGTAGGAGCAAATTCACAGTTGCTGTCCTCACTTAACAAAAGATGATTCTTATCAGTTCACTTAAGCGCACACAGTTTTATGCTTTGACATTTTTTATATTGTAAAATTCCTTCCCATTAGTGTACGAGCTTGTGAAATGTGGCTGTTCTTCTGGTGAATCTCTTAATAGACTGATGTACATTTATTCACAATGTCATGTAGCTTTAGAAAGAAACTTACTTTTCTCTGTCCTTAGAGAGAAATTATTTGATATACAGTACAATCTGTACTCTCATGATTAAAAGCTTAGGGTGGTATTGAAGGCAAGTTTTCTAGGTTTTTTTGTTTTTTTCCCCAGACATACCATAAATATCTATTTGTAATGTATAGGCCCCAACACATAAATAGTTGTCTAGTTGTCTAGTGTTGTCTAGTGTTGAACACTAATGGAACAACAAAACCTTTGAAAGGCCCTTAGGAAAATACTGTTTCTCTGATAGACCACTCTACCAGACCCTCACTAGGTTGTTATACTCAGGGCCCTGTGCTTTCTGCAGTGCTGCTGCCATGGAATTTGTTCCAGAATCCACCTTTTGCCACAAAATTGTGCTGTAGAACCTAAGCTTTCATTTTATCAACATATGTTTCTAGCACTCATGGATAGAAAGAAAACCTTGCAAATGTGACCTGAGTGTAAACCTATGTAGTGATGTCTCTAAGTGTGCTGGAGACTGAAACAATAACTCTGGAAGGTTTGAACTGCTCTTTGTGTCTTAATGAGTGGTTAATGCTGAAACTTAATGGTGAAAATCTAAGAGAAATTGAAAATGCGGCAACATCTGATAAATGCAATATAATACTAATAGATCTCATAGGCTTCTGTCCTTGTATTCTTCCTTTTCCTATTGAATTAATCAAAATCTCCACATCATTTAGGGTTACTCCTGTAGACAATAGGTCCAGCTTGCCACAGAGGCTATGTCTACACTTCCGGCTGCACAGCCAGCAGTGCAGGATCGATTTTGCGGGTTCAACTGAGCGGCAGTAAAGATTCACTCAACTGAACCCGGAAGTCGACTCGTAAGACCACCACAGCAAGTAGTGTAGCACTGCGTTGACGGGAGGGCATTTCCTGTTAGCGCAGTGTAGTGCAGACGCCGTGGTAAGTAGATGTTAGGAAGCTGACTGGAGATACGCAAGTTACTCTACGTAGCTTGCGTTTCTCCCATTGACTCCTGCCGAAATCCGCGGCAAGTGTAGACCACGCCAGAGTATCTTTAGTTATAATACTTTAGTTATAATACTCCTTATCCTTAACCAGTGGTAGGTTGGCTCCCAGGTGTCCTCTTCTTTGGCTTATGCCACAAGATCACTTTAGTTTACAGATGACCCGAGACAAAAAAAAGTGAGAGGGAAAATGGCTTAAGTGACAAAGACAGAAATTTTGAGCTATGCTGACTTAAAATTAAAAAATTATTTATAATGCATGATGCCGTTTCTGTACAGGAGTCAAAGGAGAGAGTCTTTGTCATCTCCCCCCCCCCCCCCCAATGTCTGTAAAGTCTTGATGAGTAGATTTGTTTCAAATAGAAGACAACTCAGTTGTCTAAATTGCCTTCATTCCATGCCTGATTCAAGTTTTTCCTATTACAAGGAGTTTTGATTACTTTGCAGATAAAATCTAACAAAGGTTGAGGCTGATCCAGCGGTTTCCGGGGCTCAACTAGTATCTGGAGGGGACAATGGCTAAGTCTGTGGTTGAGTTTAGGCCAGCACGCTCAAAAATTAGAAGCAGTCATGCAGCTGACATTTCATGTCATTGCACAAGAAATGGCACTGCAAGTAGAGTGCAATGGGGTCCCATTCTATATAGAAGGGTCAGGCAGTGTTGATCATTTATGTTTTGCAGAATCACTCTGACTTTTTCCTATAGATATGAACATGCTGCTTTTTATTCCCCATTTGCAAAACTAAGTGTTGCAGTTGGCATCTTCCCCTGGGTTTGTGCGGTTACCTGGCAAAGCATATAATGCCTCAACAGGCTGTTTTTATTCTGCTCTCAAGAGAAGGATGACTGTACCTGAATACATAGTGTGAGAAAGCAGCTTACAAACAAGTATGGATATGTTAAATATAGCCAAAACAAACAATTTTCCCATGTGCTGCAAGGGTTCCTAGATAAACCTTCACATAAAGCATTGAATATTTATCCCTGTAGCCTTCTCTCTGATTAGGCATTAGAAGTAATAGTTTTAAACATGTATATTCCTCTGTTCCTTGCAGGATAACTCTGATTTTCTAAGATCTGTTGCAGGCAAATTTGTGAATAAAAAACTATAATGTATTAAATTAATCTTGAGCTTTGTTGGACATGCTTTTTACAAATGCATCTTCTGCCCTGTTATGTTACAATTGGAGGAAGTAATTTTTGTGAAGCACCTTTTTGGTGCACAGCTGTGGAGTTGGGAGAAGGACAAAAAAAAAGACAATGAGAATCTGTAGTTCAGATTATTTATAAGTGCCCATTTTTATTAACAGTAATTTAGAAAATTGTGTGCAATGTCATTGCCTC
Source organism: Emydura macquarii macquarii (assembly GCF_026122565.2). NCBI lineage: Eukaryota > Metazoa > Chordata > Testudines > Chelidae > Emydura > Emydura macquarii. Next base: position 2,147,084 of record NW_027133156.1, read on the forward strand.
ATAGTAATTTCTCTTCTGTAACATTTCCATGTAATAGGGTTTGCAAGAGGCTTACACTACAGGGGAACACATCATGAAAGGAATTAATCACCTCCGATTGCAGATTTAACGGGGGGGAGGGGAACTTTTTGGAAAAGTTAGAATTCAGGCACTCTTAGATCAGCCTTGAAGTATTTTGAAGCTTTTTAAAGACATTGTTGAACCTTGATGAAATATGAAAGTGAGTGAGTACTGTTTTGTACCTGTATCCCAAAAGGGCCCAAATGGGGCCAAATTTTCAAAGGCCCCACACAAAAATGCACATCAGTCCCCGAGTACACACAGGGTGTCTACATTGGATATGCCCAAAAGTGTGTGCACAACTGTCACACTTTTGCTTATGCCCCTTTGACAGTTTGGGCCATAATCTTTACTTTGGGATCAACTCCTGTAGCATTGTATACCAAATAGCTTTTAACTATTGATTACAAGAGCTCTCCTCTGGGACTTGATGGCCCAGTGAAGTGTTAGTGACATGTGGAGATGTTTACCTTGATGATAATGGTTCAAATCAGGCTCAGGTGGATAGAAATAAAAAGCTGTGAGCCTGTGAACTTCTGACAGAGGTTTAGCAGCATACGTGACATGATTCTTCAGCTGCACTGTAGTTCCTACAGGACAGATATCTGCAGGGCAAAACCAGCACACAGTTGACATTAGACTCTATCTCTACTTGGTTTTTTGTACCTGTGTAGGTACATTGATGTTGCTAGTGCAGTATGTACAAAAGGGGACTTACCCGTGTAGCTGCACTGATATAGTTACATGAGTGAAAACTTTCCTAGTCTCATTAAGCCCTTAATAATCAGTAGTACTCTTGTTCTAATCTCCATAGGGAGGACATATATGGAATGGATATAGAGATAGATTGTGCCTCCAGGCCAAGGTTGCGGGGTAGTGAGAGAGTAATATGGAAAGCTTGCCCTGTTGTAGCTGCTAATTGTTCTGTGGATATATGGTGGTGGGAAGTTGGCACCTCTGGCCAGCACTATATTATAATTCCTATAATTTAGGAATAGTTTAGGATAGAATTTTAGGCCTTGATCCTGCAAACACTTATGCAAGTGCTTAACTTTGCTACTATGAGTGCTCTCATTGACTTCAGTCAGACTAGCCATCCAAGTGAAGTTAAGCATGTGTATAAGAGTTTGAAGGACTGATGCATTAATTTGAAATGAACTTTATGGCTTGTGGCAGCTTCTGTCACAATGATGTTCTTTCCATCTAGGATTTGCTGTATGCATTTTTTTAATCAATTTTTTTTAAAGGAAAACTCTCTCCTATAGGAGTGAGAATGGAAATACTGTGAAGCTTTTTTGAGTAGTGAGAGTCACAATGATAATTTTCTGACAAAATGTGTTATTGCACTGATCATGTGAGCACATTTTTAAAGTATAAATGGTGCTAATAAACTCAATCCTGGCCTCATGCCTTATAGACTACCTTCTAACAAGGAGTAATTTGTATTGCTAAATTATAAACCATGAAAACTGGGATCTATAACTGTGTATGTCTTGGTTTCAAAGAGTCTTAAGATATATTGCTCACAGACAAACAGTCAGATACCTGAACATGGGCAGCTGTGCTGCCAAGTGGTTGGAACCGGAGTCAGTAGCAAGGAATAGGAGCCCAGAGGCCATATGTCAGAGCAAGAGTCAGAAGTCAGGAATCGAAGTCGATGGCCCCAGCCAGGTTACCTGGAGTGAGGCAAAGCAGAGGCAAGGCTGGGTCTAAGAGGGGAGCAGGTTGGGGACCAAGGCTGGGAACAAGCAGGCACAGAGCAATCCCAGTCACTGAATTGCTGTTGCTGCTGGGCTGAAGAGTTGGTCTGCTGACTTTTCCCACCAATCAAGCATTGTAGCCAATTAGGCAGCCTGCTACAGGCTAGCTGTGATCCTTAGGCTGCAGAAAGACTGCCTCTGTTGCAGGCCCTGATTCCTGACAACACCCCTCCCCACCACTCAAGAGCACTTCCTACAGTTCTGGGGGTCCAGTTTCTCTAGATACTTCTGATGGAACTCTCACAATAGATCCAGGGCATGGTGGTTCTCTCCTGGTTCCCAAGACCATTCATCTGAACCATGGCATTCCCAGTCCACCAGGTGTTGGAGTCTTCCCCTAATTTGCTGGGAGATGAGGATTTGGTGGTCCAAGTACTCTCCTTGCCCTTGGACTGCTATTGGTAGTAATAACAAGTTAGAGTGGTTTGGGTATGGGTTCTCAGCTTTAAAAGTGAGATGCAAAAGACAGAGTAATCTTCAAGACCTTGGGCAGCTGTAACCTGAAGGCCACAGGTTCACCCATTCTATAATCTTGAAGGGGCCCAAGTATTGGTAATTTAGTTTGGCAGATGGACAGCTCAATTTTAAGGTTCTGGGCAGAGAGCCAAATCTTGTCTCTATGGTCAGATTGGGGGTGGCCTGATGGTCTCGGTCCACATGGTGTTTATAGGTTTCTTTGGCAGGCTGCAAGAGTTCTTTGAGCTCCCAGTGCACCTGGCAAATGTGGGAGGCTTAATCTGCAGTGGCCGATACCGGGGAACTTGTGGGTAAGTCTGGGTGAAAGCCACAGTTTGCAAAGAATGGACTTTGTTGGGTCAAGATTTTGATTGCATTGTTATATGTGAATTCAGCATAGCACAGCAGGGGAAGCCAGTTGTCCTGGTGGTAATTCAGAAAGCAGCAAAGATACTGCTCCAAGAGTTGATTGACTCTCTCTGTTTGCCCATTAGACTGAGGATGATAGGTGGACGCAGTGAGAGACTTGATGCCAAGGAGTCTGAGAAATTTTTGCCAGATTAAGGAGATGAACAGGGGTGTCTGGTCCAATATAATGCCCATTGGAAACCCATGGTAGCAGAAGACATTTTCCAGGAAGAGCTGAGCCATCTCCTGTGCAGTAGGAACAGTATGGCATGGAATGAAGAGTGCCATATTTTTAGGAGATTGATGGCCAGAATTACAGAATGTATCTGAGAGCATGGCAGTTCTACTATAAAGTCCATTGATATAACAGATCAAGGCTGTGGAGGCGTGGGCAGAAGGTGGAGGAGACCTAGGGGTTTTGATTGTGAGTTCTTGATACAGGCGCAGAGATCACAAGATCTTATATAACCTTGACGTAAACTCGTCGTTCCTCAGGACCAGATTCCAGATCTTGAATTGGCCAAAATGGCACGCAAGTGGTGGATCATGGCATAGTTTCAATACCAGAAGCCGATGATGTCCCTCTGGAACATAAATACAACCCTTGCAATAGAAAAGGCTGTTCTGTAATCAAAACTTGGAGTTGGGTCAGGTACCCTCATCATTCAGGGTCTGGTGAATCTGGGTTGTGAATGGTTTGTCAAGGAGCAGGGAGTGGATGGAGGACATCAGACTGCTGTCAATCATCCTGTTGACAGAGTTGGATACTTTGAGCATGGTAGCAGAGGGCTCTTTATCAGGATCATGATGTTCACTTTTGCAGGATAGCGCATCAGCCTGCCCATTTCTTGTCCCTGCGTGTTAGGTTACCACAAAATCAAAAGAAGCAAAGAAGAGGGACCCAGTGGATCTGGCATTGATTAAGGCATCTAGCAGTTTGTTAGTACTCCAGGTTCTTGTGGTCCATCAGGACTTGGACTAGGCATCAGGCTCTTTCTAGAAGCTGGCGCTACTCCTCTAAACCACCTTGATAGCCGGTGGTTCTTTGTCCCAAATATCGTAAGCTTTTTCTGCCAGGGCTAGCCTCAGAGAATAAAAGGGATGTCGTGGAGTTGGAGGGCTACCTATTGAGATAAAATTGCACTGATGGGAAAATTTGAGGTGTTGTCTTTGATTATAAATGGTTTAGTGGTATCTGGGTGAATCAGGATGAGTGCTGGGGTGAATGCCCTTTTCAGTCAATTAAAGGCTAACTGAGCCTCAGTGGACCAGGCGAACTGAGTCCCATTTTGCAGGCATGCCATTATGGGTGCAACCAGGTTAGAAAATCCTTTAACCATCACCTGTAGAAACTGATGAATCCCAGGAATCTCTGCATATGTCCTTGTGTGTGGCCCAATCAAATATTGCTACCACCTTATGAGAGTCAATATAGCCCAAAAGTTCCATTGTGTCCTTATCAAAGAATTTCTTGAGCTTTCCATAGATGTGATTTTGAAATAGCCTCTCCTAGTCAGTGCACATGTGATAGTTATGGAGGGCCCGACTTTCAGAGAAAAAGAAGTTGTTGTACAAGTAAATTATGACAAACTGGTCAAGCATATCCCTAAGGATGTTATATGTGAAATGCTGGAAGGTCGCCAGGGTGTTACACAACTCAAATGGTATAACCAATTACTCAAAAAGGCCATGCCTGACACTGAATGTGGTCTTCCAATCACCTCTTTCCCAGATCCTCACCAGGTTATAAGCTCCTTGGAGTTTCTACTGTGTGAAGACCTTGGCAGAACAGAGTCTTTCAAACAGTGCATAAATAAGCAGTCAGAGGTACCAATTTGGAATGTAACCTTTTTCAGAGCTCAGTAGTCCACACCAGGCCAGAGGGAGTTTCTTTCTTTGCCACGTCCCCCTGCTGGGGACATGGAGGTGTGAATGAATCCCCCCTTCTGCAGGTTTTCCTCGTGATAACTCCAGAGTGCCTATAGTTAGGATTTGGAAAGCAAGTAAATGCACCCATAGAGAACTGAACGCCTGGCTGGAGGTTAAAGGGGTAATCATATCTGCAATGAGGCAGTACGATGTCAGCCTCTTTTTGTCAAATACGTTGGCACAGAGCTGATATTTAACATGAATCCCCACGGTTGTCTGGGAGGTTGTGGAAGTTGCTGGGTCCCGACTGAATTACCTCTTCACATTTTTGAATTGTTAGAGGACCAAGTAAGCAGCAAAGGTGTTCCTGGGTCTGCTTTTGAGAAACATGATTGTTGACAAAATAGGAAGTGCCACGGATACGTGGGTCATAGGCAATGAGCCAGGGGATGCCAAGAACAGCTGATGAATGCAGTGCACGAATTAGTCAAAACTGGAGGGTTTCTTGGTGGCCTAAAAGGGTAGTTACCTCTAAGGGAGCCATTTGGTGACTAACTGGCCCCAATGAAAGGGGTGACCTGTCTATGGGCTCTACTTGGGGGAGTCCTTGTGCTGGGTGTGGATCTTGTATGCTTGGGCAAGCTCCAGATCCATGAAATAGTCTGAGGCATCCAAGTCCACCAGTGCCTCTAGGGTGGTATTGAGCATTGCATGGTTCCTGAGCTGGAGAGGGAGTTGGACATCGTTGGATATTGATTGGCCATCACAAGTGTACTAGTGGACAAGCATTGGAGCAGCCTGCTGGAGAGAGGGGAAGGGTGCCAATCCACCCTATCAGGTGCTGGGACTTAGGCACAAATGGAACCTTCTCTGACAGCTTGATGTAAAGTGTCCTGGTTCCCTGCAAAGATGGGCATAAGCCCAATGCCCATCACTGATTATTCTCCATATTGGAGAGGTGGAGAAGGACCTGATCAACTTGCATGAGTTTGGGTTATGGAAAAGGGACTGATGATGGGGGCGGGGGCGAAGCCAGCACGTCTGACAAGAGCCAGGAGAAACATCTTTTTTCTTAATAGCATTTGGTCAGGTGGTCATCAAACGTACTGCATAGGTTGATAAGGCATCCAAGCCAGACGAGGATTCCACCTGTGTTGGTTGATCTTTAATATCATTATTTAGGCCGAACCAGAAGTGATATCACTGAGCGACCTTGTCCCACTTGGTGTTTACTACCAAGCATTGGAACTCTGCTGCATATTTAGCAACTGGTCGATGTCACTGCCACAGCACTGGAAGCGTGGCTTCAGCCATATACTTGTGACTCAGATCATCAAAGAACACCCCCATAGCTCAAAAGAAACCCTCAAATTGTCCCATAAGTGGGCTTGATCTTTCCAGGAGCAGAGATACCCAAGCCAAAACCTCTCCAATAAGCAACTGCAGGCGTAGCAGAATAATAGGAGCCAAGATTGATTTAGGAAACCATGACATTAAATATGTCAGACGGGGAGCTTGGGCTCACAGGAAATGGAGGCTGGAGCTAAAGCAGCGTGGCTGGAGCTGGCAAATCCGCGTTGCGTGCCTGCATGGTGGCACCTGGGTCTGCAAGGTCTGTAGGGCTCCCACTATTTCTGTCAGAGAGATATTGGCCTTTGTAGGATCTGATATGGCGAGCAAGCTCTAGTTCCCTTATTGTTCGTGGGTTAGGAGGCTGTGCAACTGTGAGAGATCAGAATGTGGGCGGTTGTACATAGTGGTTGGAGCAGTGGTTGGAGCAGGAGTATTTGGCTGTATTTCAATTTAAACCCCTAAAATGAATCCACATTAAACTTTTGCTTTAGCTATAGATTCTTCAGGCTTTGATCTCCTGTGCTGCACGGTTGAGATAGATGCTTCACAGCGATTATGAAGTGGGGGCTATTTTAACTTGCCACTCTCCCATGATGTACCCAGTTGCTGCTATCAGCACTGTTTTCTGGCAGGCAGGCCCACTCTTGACTCTAAGGATATATCTACACTGCAAAAAACCAAGCGTATTCTTAACTCAGGTTAAAATTGCAGTGAAGGCATGGCAACCAGGCTTTTAACTTTAAAAGCAGTTTGACTTAAAGCTCATAGAGAGCATGGGGATGAACTCAAGCAGCTAAACAGAGTTAAAAGCAGAATTGCTGTGTCTTCACAATGATGTTTGAAACCACGTTAGCTAACGTGGGTTAGCCACCCCAAATTAGGAAGACACTTATTTTTTTAGAGTGCAACTTTTTCAATTGGCAAAACTAGATTGAGAGTTGTTTAGCCACTAAGACATACCCTGTCTTGTCACATATATTTATGCTTTATCCATAATCAGTAGTGAAAACTATCTTAGCCAATTAAGAAAATGGAATGTTTGCCTCTGTTTACACTAACAGAAACCAATGTTTCCCTCAATAACTTTGTTTCCAGGGTCCTGAGCAAAGTCAAATGGTAGTGAGTCATTCTTGGATCAGATCAAGAAAAATGAATTAGGAAAACATTAGCTTTAGTTTGTACTGGGTACACATTAACCATACTTGCAGGAAAAATGCTGGTGGAGTAATAATGGCTAAGAGTCTAAAGCAAAGTTGTCACATTATTTTCACACACAATGGATAAACACTGGAATCTTCCTGAACAGATTTGGCATTGATTGTGTCTAAATCTCATTTGTGTCCAACATCCCAAAATGTTCTCCTCTGGGTGCATTTAAGGCACTTTTGTGTTAACTGGGACAAGTCTGTCATTGTATATGTATATTACATATATAAATAATTATGAATTTTATTTGACAAAATACCCCCTGAAACTGCTTAAAAGAATTGCCCATGTTGCAATGCAAGCAGCTGAGCCAATGCATTGTAATGGAGATTTCAATCTTCTGCAGCACAGCAAGAACTAACTTTATTGGTACCATATAGCAAAATCCCGCCTTCAGATTGGAAAAAGTCATCTTAAATGTTGCGCTGCCAGCAGAGAGCATTATTATACAGATGTGACATCTTGAACCCCTTTTAAAAGTGAGATGACAGCTTGAAATGTTCATTTAGCTTTGCGCATCACACGTGAGAGAGGGAGAATGACTGAATAAATCAGTGGCTAACTGGGTGATACGGTTATACATCAAGGTGCTTTGAAAGGTTTGTCCCCTGAATGTGTTCAGAGAACCTCAAATTACCAGTTTGGGTAATCATACTAAAGTCTGGATGCTTATTCAGACCTTAATTAAACTCTTTGAACTCCAAAACCTCTTTAGGCTGCCTTTGCCCAATAGCTCCTTTTGCTCACTCACTCACTCACTCCTGACTTTGATGTGTTGTTGTACGTCGTCTTTTTTTGGGGGGAGGGGGTGGCTAGTGCCCCTTCCTGCCCTTCGGTGGGTAGGCAGCAGAGTGCATATTCTCTGTGCACCCTAGCTGCTGGGCCTCATCTGACTTCATGTGGATTGCCCAGAATATCTATCCCAGAGTCCATCACACTTTCACACATAGTAATAATAAATTATGAACATTAACATTCTAACTCCATTGAACGAGGGTGAGGATTTGCCTGTATCATATGTCCTGTGCAACCTGTGGGAATAGATATAATCTTTTTAATTGTTCACTGACCAATTCCCTAAGAGTGGATTATTTTCTGATGACATTTCAGCTACCATGGTGCAGCTCCATTATGTATATGTGATAGCTTGTTAGACCCTGAGTGAGTGATACAAAAGTGTGAAATGCATTGCTCATGTTTCTCACTTGACTGTACAGAACAAGGGATCTGTATGAGAGTTTAAAGAGCTGTACTCCTTTGTTCATCTCTTATCCACCAAGGTTATACATGCAAATTGGATCCTCATCTCGATTATCTGATCTACTGGATTTTGGAGATTTGTATGTATAATTATTCAGTGTTTAGAAAATATGTAATAAGCACTCGGTGGTGCAATTTGCTTCATTTGCACTTTTTTGTGCCAACATGATGTACGTGGTAGCCAGCATAGATGCAAGTTGGTGTGTTTTCCTAATTAATTTTTGTCTACATGTTGTCCTAAAATGACTTAAATGTACAACATAATATACTGAAGTCATTTTTACTCCCAGTTATGTGACAGGGAGTAATTTGCTATTAGCAGCAAATGTCTGTAGCAATCTTTTGAAGTACATATCCTAATTAAAGTGAACATCCAATATGTTGTCCAAGGATGAGTCATGCTTCACAACAACTCTACAGGGAAGGGGACTTGAGCTTTGTCTCTTTCAAAGTTATGGGCATGTGAATACATCGCTTTCTTTTGTGTGAAATTGTATTTTATGCTGTTTATTGCATACTTAGGAGGTGCTTTAGTGAAGATAAGGGTGTCAAGATTGTGCATATGTATATGGGACGAGAAAGGCTTGGGAGAGGGGGAAAGGGCTATTTAAAAACTCAGTTGGCAAGGCTTTGTTGCTAGGCACAAAACCTACTCTATATGCAATGTTATCACTCAGGAACAAGGTACCAGCGTATGCCATCCTAGTTACCATGGTTTCCATTCAGACACAGTGCCCTCTCAAAAAAGAAACAATTAAGCTTAATTTTATATTCATTACATAAATCGCTTTAGATGACTTAAAAAAATTGCAAACTAACATATGTGGAAACACTGTCATGACATGATTATTTACATGTTTTGTACTTTCACAGACACAGAATCTTCTTGGATTTTTCCCCGCAAAGGAATTTATTAAAGAGAGCTGAGTGGTATGTGTTGAGTCTTTTGAAAATTGCAGGTGATGACTCACTGTGAAAGCTGATGGATTGTGCATTTCAGATTTAGTGCTTGACAATATCTTCTAATCACCAGCAAGCTACAATTGGCTTGCAGACTAGAAGAAATTGCCTGAAACTTCCAGCAACCCTGATTCAGAATCTCAACCAACTACCAAAAAGGCAGAACACTGCATAAAGATTGATGTGGTGCAAAATCCAAAAATGTGGAAATGGTCCCCTTTTAAAATAGTGTAAAGACTGATACCTTTCAAGTACAATATTTGCTTTGCAGATGTTAACAGATTTTGGATCCATTATGTTAATTTTTGAAGAGATGTAAAAGGTCTTTGAGTCTGAACCCATGAACAACTGCAAAATGGCATAAGCAAATTTAAGGCTGAGTTGGGTGGTCTTGACAAATTTTGCTCTTTAGCAAGGCCCCTTTGCGCTCTCAAGATGGGTTTAATTTTTTGATACTTTGCTGGGAAATTCTGCAAAAGCTTCATTGGGGGAAAAAAAAGGTTTATAATGAATGAAATATGAGGGTGAATAATAAGTCATTACAAAAACCCCTTGTGTTATTTCCTTTGACCAAATTCTGCCACGTATAATCACACCAATTAGTACTTTGTTCCCCAAATAGCTCTATTGGTTCCAATGTAACTGTAACATGCTACTGGTGGGGGCAGAGCTGCGAGCCACTGTGCTACTTCTCTGCCTCAGCAAGAGTAAGCTTTGCTGGAAATTGGACTGTGCATCAGCTCCCTGCCACACCAATCTGTCTTCCTCACCAACAAACTCCTGTAGGATCTCCCAGCCCAAACCATGCCTAGCAAGTAACAATCCATGAACTCCAGCCCCTGAGCTTCTCAGAGATGTATGTCTGCAATGCACAGCACTTGTCACTGTACATTCACAGAAGATATTAATTCACTGCTCTTTTAAAGAGTACATTACAGCTTATTAACTTAACTGGGGTAAACACACCCTTTATTAACAAGACATAGGTTAACTGATACCAGTTTGAAGGAATAAAGATAGAAATGGTTACAAACAAATAAAAGTAAAAATACATTTTCTAATGGCCAAGACCATAACAAACTACCGTCTTTGTTCAAGGTAGTTTCCTCACTAAGCTTCCTTATTCAGCACCAGCTGGCTAACTCTTAGCCATGATTCCCCACAGAATCCATGATGCTAGTTTTCCTTGTTTCTTCAGGTGAAGAATAATCCAAAGTCTTTCTGTGTCTCCTTATATCTCAAAATCTGCTTTTGTTTCAGGGTTAAATTGGTCCCCTAGGATTCAGGCTCCTGTATCCTTTAGGGGGGCTAACTCCATCTCGATTAAGGTGTCCCCTGGGTTCATCCAGGTGATGCTTCCTGCTGAGGTTTTTCAATGTAAATGTCCCCTTCTTGCAACCTTTGAGACAAATGAATAGCCCATTGAATTTGACCACATCTGGTCAAAGAGGTGTTGGCCTCTTTCATTTGTCTGGAAAAAATCTGTTCATCAATTTCCCCTGACATGCCTGATTTAGTCACAGACTTTAAAGCACAGTATCAGTGAGCATCCATAATTCCACACACAGCATTGTCACATACACTTCACAATGATTTTACTGACCAATGTGGTGTTAGTTTTCAAATAATGCTTTATAAGGCATATTTTATAAAATAATATTGCAATAGTGTGTAGGGTGAGAACACAGGGATACATAGGGTCACAGTAACTTTTCTCAGAATATGATAATATTCCCTGCGAGCAGGGGTAGCAGAATCTGTCCTTTATAGAAATTAAATTGCACACCTGAAGAAGCATTATAGCCATTTTGAGGCTGGGATAAGATGCTGAATATTTATATTTATAAACAATCCGGTGTGAAACAGTTAATAGTGTCAACATTTCAGTCAATATTATTAGGCTTCAGAATTAACGTACAATTTCCACATATAAAGTCATTCATGCCTTTCAAAGCTATTACTGTTTCAGGCTGTCTGAAGTGTCAATGAGACAACAGTCCATTGGTATATGTTTGGTTCACATTTACAAGATTATCTTCACAAGTATAAGGTTGTGAAAAGTTAGATCATGGAGCGCAGTTATGTGACAAGTGATAGATTCCATGATTGTAGATTCATAGAGTATATGGGGCTTCCCATGTGGCTATACGCATTGTACTAAATTTTGAAATTCTTTCACTTAAGTCAGTAGGGTTGCATGGACATTATTTAATTTTGTAATTAGGATTTGTCCTAAAATGCCAACAAGATCAGGGTCTCATTGTGCCACTGTGCAAATTTGTTGTAACAGATGGTTCCTGTCCTGAGGATTTTTTCCCCCTTTTATTTAAAATAGGAAATAGCTGTGGTAACTTTGTAGTAAGTAAATGTTAACAATTTAATTGTGCTCATGAACTGTGAGGACACAAAGACACTTTTATAATTGTTTAAATTATCTCTGTTTGAAATAACTCTGTTGCAACCACTAGACATTTAATTCCACAACAAAGGATGCATGGAGAATAAATCAATTTTTGGGTTGTGTGAAAGAAATTACAGTGCAGAAGGGATAATTATCATAGCAGAACATGTATTAAAAAAAATTTCTGTAGTGCACAAACACCTGGATCAATATTTTTACCAAAAAGAAATGTTGAATATCTAATAAATATAAAATATGAGAATGTTGGATAAAGTAGCTATATCATTTTGAGCTGTGATCTTATGAGAATCCAAGTAGGAATGAAGAAGTAGAGTGCTGGAAGAGATTTCCAAGAAAAAGGAATGTATTGAAGTGATGTTGGTGATGACTCAGGAGGTGTCCATCTTCCCTGTGAGCCAATTAATAGTTGTAGAGCTGTCTACAGTTACTTATACAGGCTTGGAAGGATTAGATTTTTACTGATCAATGTAGATTTTATCAGCTACAAAAACAAACCAATGAGAAAAAATTTCCATTGATAATCAAAATTTACAGATAGGCAAAGTAGGAAAAATGTTACTTGAGAACGTATTATAGTTTCATTTAAGGATATTGACTTTGTATATTTTACATATTTTGACATGTTGACAATTTGTGTGTTAATGGCTATAAAATTTAACTTTTTGAATCTCAACATTTACTATAGTTATTGTCTGACCCTCCCTATAATTTCCCACAACTGTGAAAATTTAAATAAATAAAAATGGAAAAAATGCTTAAAAACCACAATTTGCTCAACTGAGAAAATGTAAATAGATGAAAATAGAGAAAAATGCTTAAAATAAACTTCATCATTATTCATCAAAATTAAAAAAAGAAATAAATCGAAGTCTGTCAACCCTATTTATAAAGCACCCAAATGTGTGCTAGGTAAATATGAAATATGAATAAATGATCCAGTTTTGTAGTTAGAGTTGTATGTAAACTATACCAGTTAATGATGATTAAAAGTTAACATGGAATTTGAAGTAAACACAGATCTGGGCTGATGTTAGTTTTGGATAACAGATTCTGACTAAATTTCCAGTAATTTCAGCTAAGTATTTAAAAATTGGCAATTGTTTTTCAATATACCAGCTGTAAAATGTATGCTTATCAGCAGTGTTACTCAGTTGCTATAAATATGGACTTGTAAGAAGCTACATAGAATAAACAGGAGAGATTGAAGGAGGAACACATGAGAATATCCTATTGCTCACTGGTCAGAAAACTGTCCTGAGACATTTGATCCTTGATCCCTGTTCAAATCCTTACTTCCCCTATGGGGGAGTTGAAGTGGGGACTCACCTCTGAGATGTGTGCGCTAATCATTGAGCTAAAAGTGAGGTGATTGGTGAAACCACTACTATCTCTTCTTCCACCCAGATTTGACGACTGCTCTGAGCCTGATTAGTCAACTGAGGTAATTACCTTTCAGTGCTAAAGGTCTAGCCAATTCACAAACAAGGATCTATCCAGGTAACCCCAAGGCAAGTATATAGGTTCCTAATGCAAGCAACCACTCCAGTTTGCTCAATGTCAATTCTTTGTCAGGGATACTCCCAGCTACTGGTAGTTCTGACAGGCTGCCTGGAAGTCCTGACATCACGAATTGAATGTGACTTGATCTGGCAGGCTTTTTCAGAGTCCACCTTCTGGAGATAGACATTCAGCTGCCTATCTTCCCCTGGTGTGTGGACCACACTGAGGCTTAGGTGGGAGATAGGCATTTGGATGCCTAGGGTGAGGGAGCCAAGTGCATGCCCAGAAGCAGAAACTTAGCTGCCTAGGGAACATTTGCCCTGAAAACTTAGTCACTCCATGAGTTCAGAGTGTTCAATGGAAATTTGGTGCATTGCAGAAATTTAGGGACCTAAAGATGGGGTTTAGGTACCCCGGTACCTTTGTGGAGCTGGGCCAGAGTGATTTGTCCCAGGTCACGTGGAGTCTGTGGCAGAACCAGGAAATGAATGCAGGTCTCTCAAATCTTAAGCTAGTACTGACCATCCTTCTTCTCTGAACTCCCGGAAAAATGTATCCGGGGATAATTTAAAATGGATTTCTTTATTTGCTTCTCCCACTCCCCCCAAGCCTAAAGAGCTCATTCAGTACATAAATTGGTGTTTCCTTCAACCTCTGCCGTTAGCATGACAGTTCCTCATGGCAATTTTCATGTAGGGAAAGAGGAAGTCACTCAGCATAAGTATTTACACTTCAGCTATCTGAAATGCCCTTGTAGTTCCTACACTTCCACATCTAGAAAATGGTGTTTTGCTGCTGACAGAGGATAGCTGCCCCATTTCCACACCAGAAGTATTTGCATTTCAATAGTGAATTATGCAATCCCTGTATACAGTCTATATATCAGTATGGGATCCCTCTGGATAAAAAGTTTTATACAAATGAAAGGTGTTACTTTTATTTATTAAAAACACAAAAATATCTAGAAAGGAACTTTCTATGAAAAGTACATATTTTTTAATTTCTATTACTTATTACAGGATAAATTTTGTTTCCAGTGATTTGTTAGTATATTGAATTCTTCTCTTAGCCTAGATTAATAAAGTTAGAAGGGATCATTGTGACCATTTATTTGACCTTCTGTATAACACAGGCCATAGAACTTCCCTGAAATAATTTGTGTCTGAACTAGAGCATATCTTGTAGAAAAACATCCATTCTTGATTTAAGAATTCCCAGTGATGGAGACTGCACCACAACTTGTAACATGTTCCAAAGGCTAATTACTCTTCTTGTTAAAAGTCTGCACCTTACTTTATTTCTAGTCTGAATTTGTCTAGCTTTAACTTCCAGCCATTGGATCGTGCTATACCTTTATCTGCTAGAATGAAGAGCTCTCTATTATTAAATTTCTGTTCCCCATTTATGTACTTATAGTCTGTGCACTTAGTTATGCCATAGAATAGAAGATTATGCTGCTCTATCGCTCTCAAAAAGGCTCCATATAGCAATTCTACTAGATTTCTGTTTAGCTCTGTTGTGGGAGATATTTGTTGGCTTTACACACCACCTTCAATACAACAAAATTGCCAGTTAACATGATCAGTGCTGAAGAAGCTTCCTATCCAGTCATAGCATAGAGATGCTCTTTAAATATATATATCTACAATAACTTGTGTAGTAATTACAGCTTGTGAACAAGAATGGAAAGTCATTTGCAAACCTAAAACGGTTGTAAAATTGACAGGCTCAAAAGAAGTTTTAACTATTCCAGAAAAAGAGAATACTAGCAATAACTCTAATGTGAATTCTAGCCCATTGTCCCTCTTGAGTAGAAACACACAGGAGCCTGTAGTAGTTGTTTGGTACACTACAAACTGCTCTGGCATTTGCTCTGTCTCTTATGCACACTGATACTCTTCTGTCAAACTGTGACTTAAACATTTTCTATTGCAGTGGGATGAACTCTGTTCTCTACCGGATCTTTTCCATTTCCAGATGCTATGGTCCTGTAGGCACCACTTTGAAATAAATACACTAAAAATTACACATAAACACTGAGAAATACATTTCTGTGCATTGGCCCAACCCTGCAAACCATTACTTCTTCACTGTTACCTGAAGGAAAGTTAGATTTAGATGTTCAAGAATGAACCTCAAATTAATCATAAAATCAGAATCCTGTTGGACCCCAACCACTACGGGTTCATCTACACAGCTGCTGGGAGGTGTGATTCAGAGTTCAGGTAGACATACTCGCTTTAGCTCTACTTGAGCTAGCACCTAAAAAGCTAGCACCTAAAAAGCAGTGTGGCTGCAGCAGCATGGGTGGTGGCTTGGGCTAGCTGCCTGAATACATACCCAGTGGGCCAGGAGAGATTGTACTCAGGCATCCAGCCTGAGTAGCTGCTTGTGACCTGAGGAATCCTTCAATGCCAACTGGCAAAGGGTTCACTGTTCTGTAACAGTAATTCCTTACAGGCCTGACAAACTCATTACACCCTGCACATTGCTTTCGTAATATTTATTTGGGTTGTCAATTAATCACAGTTAATGCATGCGATTAACACAAAACAAATTAACTAGATTTTAAAAAGTCGCAATTAAGCACAGTTTTAATCACTCTTAACAGAATATCAATTTACATTTATTATAAATATTTGTGGATGTTTCGCTACGTTTTCCAATATATTGATTTCAATTACAACACAGAATACAAAGTGTACAGTGTTCACTTGATATTATTTTTATTACAAATATTTACACTGTATAAAAATAAATAAAATAAATAGTATTTTTCAATTCACCTTATACAAGTCCATCAGTCCTACTTCTTCAAGTTTGTTTACATTTATGGGAGGTAATAACGCCCACTTCTTATTTACAATGTCACCTGAAAGTGAGAACAGGTGTTTTCATGGCACTGTTGTAGCCAGTGTTGCAAGGTATTTATGTGCCAGATATGCTGAACATTCATATGCCCCCTCATGCTTCCACTCCTAGGCTCTAAAGTTTTACATTGTTTTGTTTTTGAGTGCAGTTATGTAAACAAAAAAATTACTACATATGTAAGTTGCACTTTCATGATAAAGAAATTGCACTATAGTACTTTGTATTCTGTGTTGTAATTGAAATCGATATATTTGAAAAGATAAAAAACATCCAAAATATTTTATAATAAATTTAAATTGGTATTCTATTGTTGTTTAATAGTGTGATTAAAACTGCAATTAATTGTGATTATTATTTTTTAATTCTGTAATTAGTGATTATTTTTTAAATTGTTTGACAGCCCAAAGAGAGTCAAATGAGCTCTCTGATAAAAGATGTCATATTGATCTTCATAATCATTGTGAGATGTATATATGGATGATATTTAAGGAGTTGTGTATATATGCTGGAATATATGTTTTAAAGTCTGAATCACAGCAGGGCTGACAAGCTGGTTTTTACCAAATAAAGAATGTATCAAAATCTGCTTGTCAACCCTGCTCTGATTCAGACTTTAAGCTGTATTTTCTAGTATATATATGTCTGCATTTGTTCACATGTTAAATAGGCACTGTAAGCCAACACAATGGAAGCCCATTAACATACAACGTCAACATGAGCATGTGATGGCAACATGGAGCCAGCACCCAGGAAATAAACCATAGGGGGAAATTGTGACTCTGGGGACAAAACAATGAACTTTGGGGATATATGTATGGCCATCCAACATCTTGACAGATGAAAGGAAACACGACAAAGTCAGTCAGTTAGTGATGTTTAGAAGTAGTGTGGGAAAAGAGTCCAACGCGCAAGCGGCAGACCTTCCCAAGTGGCTACAAATCCACTCACCAGATGGAAGTTGGAGCACACGCTGCTTCCTGGTTCACCTATGGGCCTCAGCCTTGGGCTTTCTGATTACTCTCTGCGATGACTGCACCAGCCTTAACCTGGCTTCTCCAGACTGAGTGGTTGTGGACAGGGCTCTTCCAGTTGTCAGTGGGAATACTGAATGTCTTAAGATCCTGCTTGATCTAGTTGCTGTATCAGATCTTTGTCATTCCTCTGCGTCACAGGTAGTTCTTGAGTTGGCCATAGAACATAACCTTCGGCAGATGATCTTGAGGCATGCACACCACATGTCCCAGCCAGCGAAGTCTGCAAGCGTCCAGTATAGTCTGCATAGACTATAGGCTGGTTCTCTCAAAGATCTTGTTGTTAGTGATCCATTGGTCCCAAGTGACTCCAAGAATTTTCCTGAGACTGCGAAGGTGGAAGCTGTTTAATTTCTGCTCCTCCTTGGAGTATGTGACCCAGGTTTCACAGTTATAAAGGAGGACACAAGCCTGATAAACAGACACCTTGTATTCAGGATTAGCATCTTGTTGCTCCAGACACGTGAGGTAAGTTTGCAGAAGGTGACAGAGGCTTTGCTGATTCTCGCATCAAGTTCTATATCAAAGCTAAGTGAGCTGGTTAAAGTCTAGCCAAGATAGCAGAAGTGATCTACGTTGTCTAGAGCTTCATTATTGACATAGACTTTAGGTGGAATGTTGGTTCCCTGTGACATGATAACTGCTTTCTTAATACTGATTACCATGATGAACTTGATACATGAATCAGAGAATTATTCATCATGATCTGCAATTCATCAGGTGAATTAGAGATGAATGCAGTGTCATCTGCGAAGAGCAGATCCCAAATAGTGAGTTGGGTGACATGCCTGTTGCTCTAAAATCGCCTGATGTTAAACAAACTGCTGTCCATCCTCAATTCTATTATTACACCAGATTGATCATTTCTGAAAGCGTACTTAAGAAGAATGGAGAAGATATCAAAGCCAGTAGGCGCTAAGATGCAGCCTTGCTTCATGCCAGTATCAACGCTAAACTCAGATGATGTTTCATTTTCATACTGGATAGTTGCTTTCATTCCCTCATGGAATTCCTTAATATATATATTGGGGATATACTGAAAAGGCAAAAGGACACCTTGTTATTCTTCACTGAGGAAGCAAAAAGGACACTGTTTTTTGCACTCATGAAAGACAGATATCAGCCATGCTTGTTGGAGATGCTGGGAGATTGTTTTGGGGGAGATAAACTACTTTATACAAGGGTTTAGCCTATTACAATTACATTTAGACTCTAGGAAGGGTGTTATACTTTTTGTCTTATATGTAACCATTCTGTTTCCGTTGTTATACTTACTCATGCTCTCTTAAATTTTACCCTTTGATAATACACCTATGATTGTTTTCACTATAAATATATCTCAGTGCTGTGATGTTATATTGGAGCTGATCCTCAATTGAATCAAACAAGCTGGTGTGTGCACTGTTCTTTGGAGACAGCTTACCTGGTAATTTCTGAGAGTGTCCAGTGATTAAAGGCTGGAGACCGAAGGGGAATGCTTCAAGGGGGCTTGGAAGCTGGGGTGAACCTATTGTTAACCTGCAAGGCAAAGTAAGGGCTAGCATAGCCCTGAGGGTATAGACTGGTGGTGTTAGGGAGATGACACCATCTAAGCACAAGCAAATCTTCCCCTTGCTGGAGGCAGTTGGGTAACAAGGTGACTAACAGTCCTGAACATCCTGAGAAAGTGTGACACTGCCCATGCCACACTGCTATTTTTGGGTGCTAACTTGAGAAGAGCTAGGATGTGTATGTCTACTCACACTGGGAATTACCTCCCAGCTGCAGCATAGATGTACCCATAATGAAACCAGATAGGGAAACTTCAAATGAAACCTTAAGGGATACTATCCAGTGAAAAATCTGGATTTCACTGGATATCTTTTCTGCTGCCACTGACCCTCCTAGCTATAGATACTCTTCCAGATTCATAGGAGAAAATGTTTTATAAGTAGCACCTATGGCATGTCCTATTCAGCATTCTTCATCTGTCCACAACTAACTTCTTCCTCAGGGGAGGAATCAAAAGCTCTGACTAGCCTGAGGCTTATGGGAATAAGACCATGGACCCTTAACCCTGTGAGGTACTGATCACTGCCTACATGTCTGTGGGAGTGGAAGGTACAGCATTTTGCAGGACTGCGCTTTTAGGGAGAGGAAGAGCTCATTTACAGTATATATATCCTGTCTCAGTCTCTTTGGCAGATTGCTAACTTCCTCGTAAGGAGAAGCATTTCTCTCTCGCTTTTATGGACCTCAATATTTTCTGCTGTTGTGAGCTTATTGCTAGTGGTGATATGCAAAAAAGAAAGGATCCAGCTTGACTTGCTGCTCACAGGTTGAGTTGGCAGGGCTGGGAGAAAGAGAAGTCATCTTTATGCTGTGAAGAAAGCACATTTGATCTTGAATCACTGAGAGATAATGGGCAAGGAACTCCATGATGTCATTTATATGGAGTAACTTTTCAGAGTAACTTCTTCAGGTCACCTGAAGAAGAGCTCTGTGTAAGCTTGAAAGCTTGTCTCTCTCACCAATAGAAGTTGGTTCAATATTACCTCACCCACTTTGTCACTCTAATATACTGGGACCAACATGGCAACAACAACACTGCATACATCTCCCACTTTGACTGTATTATTTTTGCTTTTGTAGTATTCACAGGTTGGAAAAAAGGAAGCCAAGAACAAAACTAGATAAGGATTGAAGGAAAAAAAACAAAAGAGAACAAAACAAAAAACCCAAACACCTGTGTGAGATAAGGCTTTTGTTTCTGTTGTTCCTATTTGAAAAATATTTTTTAAAGACACTGTTATTAAAGCTTTAGCAAGCTCCCAGTGGCCACTGCTCACAGAATCATAGATTAGGGTTGAAAGGGATCTCAGGAGGTCATCTAGTCCAACCCCCTGCTAAAAGCAGGACCAACCCCAACTAAATCACCCCAGCCAGGGCTTTGTCAAGCCGCATCTTAAAAACCTCTAAGGATTCCACACCTCCCTAGGTAACCCATTGCAGTGCTTCACCACTCTCCTAGTGAAAAAGGTTTTCCTAATATCCAACCTATACCTCTCCCACTGCAACTTGAGACCATTGCTCCTAGTTCTGTCATCTACTGCCACTGAAAACAGCCTAGTTCCATCCTCCCTGGAACCCCATTTCAGGTAGTTAAAGGCTGCTATCAAATCTCCCCTCATTCTTCTCGACTGCATACTAAACAAGCCTAGTTCCCTCAGCCTCTCTTCATCAGTCATGTGCTCCAGCCCCCTAATCATTTTTGTTGCCCTCCGCTGCCAACTAGACATCGAACTGTTGATCACTACCCATTGAGCCCAACAATCTAGCCAGCTTTCTATCCATCTTATAGTCCTTTCATACAACCCATACTTCTTTAACTTGCTAATAAGAATACTTTGGGAAACTGTATCAAAAGCTTTGCTAAAGTCAAGGTATATCACGTCCACTGCTTTCCCCTCATCCACAGAGTCAGTCATCTCATCATAGAAGGCAATCAGGTTGGTCAGACATGACTTGCCCTTAGTGAATCCATGCTGACTGTTCCTGATCATGTTCCTCTCTTTCAGTGCCTCAAAATGGATTTCTTGAGGACCTGCTCCATGATTTTTCCGGGGACTGCTCTGCTATAGTAGCTGTCTTTTCTTATTTATTATAAACACAAATGGATTCCTTAAGGGTGGCTAGCAAAGCCAATTCTGGTGCTGTCCTGAGATCTAAGTATGTCTGGTATGTGTCAGTAAACATGGTTTGGTATTTCAAAAAGGACACTTCTTATTTTTCCTAAATTTGTGTTGCTATGTTTGCAAGAACTATATTTTCTGTGGTTCCCCTCACTCTAAATAAAATGTTCACAAATTATGGTGGCTGTAGGGCACTATTCCAAGGCAGAAGAGAAGAGGCTATAGTCATCAACAACAACAAAGTGTTTGCAGTATTGTTTGACCCTGGGATATTTATTTAATAGCAAAGAATTGCCATAGGAGGGCATGTGCCTGACTTTCACATTAATATACTGTTTTCAGTGGTGGTGTTGCTGTGTTGGTCCCAGGATATGAGAGAGACAAAATAGGTGTTCTTTTCACCAACAGAAGTTGGTCCAATAAAAGCTATTACCTCACCTACCTTGTTTCTCACATTAATATTCTGTTTTTCTGAAGGGTTCAACTTTCCATGAGACTGGAACAGTGTTATAAAGTCATTTCTTTTCAAATGAAGGATGTTCCCTAGGTGCTTTACAAAACAAACAAAAAATGGCACCATATTCTTCTTAATGGAAAGTTGTTCTGAAATGCCAATTTTTTAAAGCACAGATTGCAAAGGAGGGTGGTGGTGGGAGGAATGTATACTGTAGGAATAGCTTATTGACTGGCTGTGTACTTTCCCTATTCACAAATTCTCATTAGCAAGCCTTACTCTTTTGTGTGCAAGATGAGTGGCCAAGAATTAATGAGCAAAGTGAAACATAATAAAGGTAATGCCATTTAATTTCAGTCCATAAGGGATTTTTCCCTCCTCCCATGCTAATGCAGCTAAAGAGATAAAATGATGAACCAGCTTTTTCTGTCTTTGTTGATCCCAGAATGTTTTACCCTACCTTTGGAGAGTAGCCATGGTCCTGTGATTAAGGTACTGGCTTGGGATTCACTAGATCTGCATTCAGTTCTGGCTTCTGTCACCTGCTCCTTGTGTGATTTTGGGCAAATCACTGTGTCTTTCTGTACTTCCGTTCCCCCATTGGTAAAATGGATATAAGAATACCTCCTTTCTCCTGTGTTTGTCTTGTCTATCTAAATTGTAAGATTTTCAGATCAGGGATTGTCTCTTATGATGTGTATGAAGAGGGCCTTACTCCATGGGTCCCTGATTCACATGGAGCTTCTAGATGCTACTGTAATGAAAATAATAATACTTAACATCATCCTTGAGTGACAACTGTGCATACAGAAAGAGTCAATGCCCTTTATAGGAATGAAATAAAAAATCCCCCTACTTCAATAATAATTCATATGTGGGATGCCAATCTGTAAGAGCACCCATCACCTCCCTCCTGCCCCAGTTCGCTTCCTCCCAGAATGTGTATCCCATAGCCCAAAGAATGGTTATCACAGAGCCCAGAGGAAAGATGTTCTGTACCGCCTTCCCTATTAGGGATCCACTGTATTTGCATCTCCTCCACTCGCAAAAATGGAGATGATAATTTTGGATTAATTTATTATGAATGCCATTTGACTTCAATGGGAATACTTCATGTGGAAGGGCTATTGCACTGGGGCCAAACCATAGTCATATCTGATGCATCATGTAAGTTGATCACATGCAGGACTCAGGATAACATGTACACTCCCTCTTTCCCCAGCTAATTTACATCATTGCACAATTGGCTAGATTTATCTCCTCTCTGTGAAGTATGTAGATGTCTTCAAGGGTCTCCATGATACCTAGCTCTAAGTGTATGAGTTGAAAAGTCTCTTTGGAAAAACTTGGTTGTCAGAAAGTTGATTAGTACCTTTCTATAAGGACCCCAAGAAACATTTGTAGTCAAGCTCCCCTGTATCTAATGACAGACAGCAACTAATCTCATGCACAGCCTTTGATTCCTAAGTAGGGTAATAAATCTTCTAAGATTTAATTGAAAATTGTAGCCAGTACTAATGTATAAAATTTATATTCTTGTTAAATTCTTCTAATTTAAAGCTATGTTTCAAGATGCACTATTTTCTCATCCTTCTTTGCTCAGAATTGGGGGAAAATGTTTATGAATTTTAATGTTTACTTTCCAATTCAGGGCCCTGAAGAAATTATTCTTGATGGTGAATTGTTTGCCTAATTTACTGTAATGCTGGCTTGCAATTATAAGTAAACACTTAGCTGTTTTTGTTTGGTTAGCTCCAAGATTTTATGAGAGGATATTTGTGAACTGAGTGTCAAGGTTTCAGTGATCTGCTTTATTACATGGTTTGCCTTTTCATCAGAGTATGTGGAACATTGCCAAAGATTTTGAATAACAAGGGTGCAGAGGTTTCTGTTAAACCAGGAAAACAGTGTTTTCTCCTCTGGCATTTTTAAATGTTTGCTGAAGAATACAGGGCAACTTTAGCATGAGGGCCAAAATTTAGTTTTCCTAATACTCTCCACACCAGGCATAAAAGCAATGGAAGTTGCTTTGTTCTGGTGTCCCTATTTTGTAATGTATGCTTTTATCCTATAGCTATGATTTTGCTTGTGGCAAACTCCAGAAGTTTTTGAAGAGTTCTGTGGGTGGGTTCCTTCATTTTTAAGACATTAGAATGTCACTTTTCCAATCTTCACCAGCCAGTAATGTAGAGACTCCAAGACCATTCCCACAAAATAGTGAAGAATACTTAAGTTCCCATTTGAAAGAGAGATTTTAAATTTTTTAAAACATAAGAGACTGAAATCTAAAAAGTGCTATTGAGAATTGGACTAATGCATATTAGTCTATCATTAATGTGCTAGATTAGCAGGCAAGAAACTAAAGTTATTCCTGGAAAGATCTGCTTACTAAAGTCTCCATGTATATAATCATGGATCTATTCCATCTTGCTATGCTATGAGCAGCCTATTCTTACTATTTCTGATCCATATAAACTGGTAAAAGCCTATGGGAATTTGGATGAATGACTTTGATATCTGCCAAAATGAGATTTTTTTTTAAAGGCCTCCCTCTTCTACTTCTTACTCCTATAGGTAGCTCTGTGCTCCTCTCCCACATCTGATATCAAGAAAGAGATTAATTTTTTGCAGTGGTCTTGGTGGGCTGGCTTCCAAAAGACTTTGGAGGCCATATAAGAAATGCAGGTTTACAAGTGCGTGATGAAGAGGTGTGTGTGAAGGCTGGTTAAGATTGTTGATGAGACTTGAACACTGTGGAAAATGTTGAATGTTTTTTCTCACTTAGTTATTGATGTCAGATTGAAAGTAACATATTGTCCTGCCTTTAACTGGTCCTCTCCTTCCCCCTGCCAACCATTTCACATGACAAATTCATTACAGTATTCATGAACTTCCAAATCAAATACAATAAATGCCCTTGCCATGCACACAAACCACAATGTAGAGCAGAATTAACCAATTGTGTAAGGGAATCACATACTTCCATTGTCACCTTCTGTTTTTTCATTTATTCTACCAAGTGAAGACTGCAAGAACGCCTCAATTATTTCATTAAATTATGTGGAAGCAATTTTCTTAGTTCTCTGAATTTTGTGGTAAGGCACATAGCCCACCTTGAATGATTTTTAGATGGTATCCATCACAGTAGTATGGGTGTGTCTTTTGAGATTAGATGGTGCTGCTTTTGCAGGTGTTTTAAAGTCACAGATTCCTTACAACTTGCAGTCATTAACAACTCTCATTAACAATCTGAATGGTAGCATTGTACACCCACAATGCATTAACTTTACAGAGATGTAAATGACTATACAAGATGCAAGGCAGTGGAGAATCAGGCTTGTAATTTCTGGTTTCTAGCAGAACTGTTCTGTATTCTTCTTGCTTGTTGTCCCTAACTTTACACTGAATGAGTGACAAAATAATTTGGACAAAGAAAAAAACAAAACCTCCATGACCTAAACTTGTACTTCAAACATATTTATCGTTGGACTGCCTGAAAAGTACAACTAACAAGAAAGTCACAGATGTTGGCAGATTAGCAGAGAGCAGTGTACTGGAACCCAGCAGTGTGGCTTTGCTCTGATCTCCAACCATAAATGGTATCAGTGACAGTAGGACGCTGAGATTTGATAGCGGTTGGGTAGGTATCCCCAGAGGTTTAGGTAAGCATTCCAGCTTATTAGAAGAGAACCTTTGATGGTTCATTCCTCACTTGAAAACCATAATGCAGAATTCTTTACTGAATTAGTCCAAAACTCCACTTCGGATGTGCATTTGCTCCAATGGTAGCAATGTGCACATATCAGAGAGCAGACTACGTGTCTTAAACAAATGCTAGGGCCAGCCCTTATGCTGCTTCTACTGTTTGGAATTTTATACATTCAGGAAAAATATACAAAAGTGAATATTTAAACACACACACGCATCACAGTTGCATTGCTTGTAGCTATGACTGAGAGTAAAAGGCAATTTATTTCTAAAAGTTGTTTTCAATGACTTATAATTTCCTCCCAATATTATAATTCAGAAGAATTTTCTTATTTTATGTATCTATTGCAATTTATAGAACATGATAGGGTGCCTTGGATTTTATTTTAAATAACAATCCGATAAAAACAGCAGCAATCCTCTAGGAAAAACTACAACCCCTACCCACCCAAATAGATGGGACTTTCTCCACCAAACCTTATTTCCCCATCAGGTTCCAAATCTATTTATCCACTCAGGGAAAAACAGATGGATGTTGCAGCATGTCCAAAAGCTCAAAGATTTCTGACTATTTAGGACCAAGGATGGAAGCTGGTTTCTTAGCTGAGAACTTTTCATGGAGAATGTTCTACCATTCAGCTCTCTGAGTTACAAGCATAAAGAAAAATAGTATTTCCACAAATAGGAACAATTTTGGTGCTTTTCTGCTCTGCAAACTATTGACCAAATTCTGTTCCTCTTAGGCCGAGAATGGTCCCACTGAAACTAAGACTTGGAGATTCTCCTTCAGATCAAGTGGTAATAGCCTGTGTTTTTGGAAAAGGACGATCTAAATTCTATTCCTGCTTATCCCATTATCATATATCACTGGTAAAAATAAAACAGTGAAACCAAGACTTGTATGAATTAAGTGGGTAGGATTTGACAATGTGTGTCTGTGATAAAATGTTCAGAGCAACAATAACCTTTCTCCAGATCTTTATTATTTAGTTAAGTGTTAAGTAGTATTTTATTGTTCTTTCTCTTATCTCTGAACTATCAGAACCATTAGATGGTGCCTCTAAAATTATCTGAATCTTGGAAGCATGAAGAAACTTATCCATTTTTTTTAAAAGGTGAGACCAGAATTTAATGAGGGTATTAGCACAATAGATCACAGCTTGTACCAGGAAGCATATGTTGATTATTAAGCTGTGATTGCTTCAGTGAGTGAAAGTGCATTTTCAAATCTTATCAAGCACTCTGCTTTTCCCTGAGTCAGTCTTGTGCCATAGCAATATCAACCTTTTGCAAAAAAATGTGGTCATACGTTATTTGTCTAACGGGATCAAGAACTGGAGCCTGTAGTACTAGGCTGTCTACAAACACATAGGAAGACAAAGGGTCAGATTTTAAATATATTCAGGCACCTGAAGATGCAGATAAGAGCCCAACTCCTATTAAAATCAAGCATTGTTTTCATAAAAGGGCACAGAAATGGAAGACGGACTTTGACATTGTTGAGGTCCAGGCTCTTTAGAGCTTCCTAGATCACAAATGGCACCCTGAATTTCATCCACATTAAATAAACTGAGGACAACATACAAATTCACAGGGTTTCTTTCATCTCTCCTACTTCAAAGGCAAGCAGACCCATATTGCAACAACTCTGAGTGGCCTTTTTGAGAGGGTGGTAGTTGGCAAGTTTCTTACTGGCTCAGGTAAGTTGGCAAGTTTCTTACTGGCTTACTACCATTGGTGCCAAAGTCCCATTGACTTCAGTGCACAGATATATGGCAGGATATTATCTCATTTGGTGTCTTCATCTTTGTCACTGTTTTCAGAAACATCTAACAGGGTTGATTTACAAATCCTTGTCGTGGAAATCTTTGTTGAGTCTAAAGGCAAGGGAAGTAAGAAAAGAGCCACTTTTGATCTAGCGTCTTTATTTTTAAAAGTGATCGGGCATGACTTATGTTTAGGTTTTTTTAAAAGATTTGTTTGTCAATAACAATTTCTTTTAATCTCAGGTTTCCTGTAATGCGTGATCACTGTCTCTTGTCTTCTGCTTTGTTCCCTAGTAAGGCAGACAGAGAACTGAAACTATGAGGAGATAATGTGGGAATGTTTGCATTGCAGCAGAGGCAGCTTCAGAACACATCACAGGATGACTTTGAGAGGTGTGAAACCATTTTCATGCTGCATTTCAAGCACAGCTCCAGTTCACTAGTTTTCTGCATCAGTTAACAGATAAACGTTATATGCTTCCACTGAAAAGAGCAGTCTATTTTTTCAACATAACCTTTATTCATCTAGTCTTTCTTCACTCGCTTCAGTTAACGTGATGTGCTTGCATGTGTCCTAGGCCTAGATTCGGCAAAAGCATTTAAGCATGTGTGTAATTTTAAGCAGGAATCATCCCAATGAAGTCCATGAATTGTGCATATGCTTTGCTGGACCGGGGCCCTAATTATTGCAGTGGGTATTTGCGTCTTTCATGATCTTCAAGTTTCATCCACTATTACAGTGAAGAAGCAGGCATTTAGAAGATGGACATCATAAAATTTTGGCACTAGAGATGTGCTAGAAACAAAACCTCCAGATCCAAATGTCTGCACTTTGGGGAAAAAGTTCAGATCCAGACAAAGTATTGAAACTCAGGCCCTGTTTCTGGTTAGCACATGATGGTACTTTATAAATGACTCTGAATATTTAATGTTATGTAATTGCTTCATAATAAAATAAGTGCTATTGTCGGAAGTCTGTGCAGAATCTAGTGCTACCAGAATAGTACTTAGGCTGCTGAAAGCCACCCTCCCACAGCCACCTCTTAGGCTGGGTTGAAAAAGCAACATCATGGATCAGAGAGTGAAATATCCATGCGAGGGTGAGCAAAATAATTCAAAAAGTCTAAACACAACACAAATATGCTCATGTAACATGTTTGTGGGTAGTGATTGCTTCAAGGATTCTGACAGCTGTAGTCAAAGAAATAAATTATATAGTACTTGTGCTAGTCACTGTGTATTATGCACTGTGAGTAAGACAGGTGAATAACATTTTAGTTGGTTACCCACTGTTCTAAAAAGATTGAACACTACACCAGGCAAAGGGTAAACAAAGATCTTAACTCTGGGGGTTTCCTTCTGCAAAGAACCAAATCTAAAATGAGTCTCTGCCCTTAGAATTACCTATTCCCATAGATCAGGAATTAACATAGACCAGTCTTTGCTACCATACTAGTCCACAAAGTGGGCTTCCAGGACTTTGTCCACATTGAAGTATTTCCTAAAATAGGTACATTTAGACCCTTCTAATTATTTTTCATTTGAGACAGTGTGTTCTTCCTGGCATACAGGCCTAAAAACCCAAGCTTTCCTCCATCTGTGGACTAAGAGTAACCGTTCCTTGTATTTTTTCCTACTCATTAGTTTGTCAAAGGGCCCTCTCTCCAGACTTGGTATCTTATCTTGGGCAGTTATTACAGGATTGGCCTTTCTACTTCCCTGATTCCAGGTAAAGCTGTTAATCCCTTCCTGCACTAGCTAGGTATGACTATGCCATAAGTATTTACCTCTACAATCATTTTCTCATTATTTGGAGCTGTTTTATATGGTCAGAATGGGCATCAAGGGAGAAGATTTAAAACCCATTGAAGGCTACTTGAAGGATGAGGGGGACAAAGAGCTCATTTGTGTGCATTTCTTGACCAGCTCTGTGGGTCTTGACTACACAGACAAGTGGAGCTTGTCCACCTCTTTCCCCATAGTTGGTCCAATGAAGAGCCAGTTTACCTGAGCCAGTGTTGCCATAATAGAGTCTTTTTATAAGCTCTGAAAGACTAATGATCTACCAGTTGGTCTCCTTAGGCATTTTAAACTCCCAATTAGGAAGATCAGCTGTATTAGTGTTTAAAGATGCACTTGCGAAGGGATCCCTTCTTCTGAAGTGCACTGCTTGTATTCATCAGAGAGCAGTGTTGCTCTAAGGGTGATCCAACAATGTACAGCCCTCCATGGAATAACAAAGCTCTTCCCTTAGACAAAGACGAAAGAGAAATGAAGCTGATGCATTAATTCAGAGGAATAAAGAGGAAAACTACTGCATTCTATCCAGATGGACTGAAAATATAAATGTCAAGGCAAGATGTATTCCTTTTCTCTGGGATGAAACTCCACTATCCACACAAGCCTGGCAAGTTAATTGTTTAGGTATATTCAACTGAAGTGTCTTTCAATAAAAGCACAAACTGTGTATGCATACTGTAAAATCAGTAAATAAATGCACAATACTGTCCAAATGCTAATCCCCTTGTTAGCTGGTAATGGCATAATCTTGTTCAGTGAAGATATAACAGATTGTCAATAAAATAAGCTTTGAAGAGATGTTTTAAGAATGTTCAGGGAGTTAATTTCCATTTTGATAGCATATCATCCATCCATCACTTCTTGCATCTCTTATTTTGGCAGGAAGCTACAAATAAAACTGGTTGGGTTTGTTGGTTTAATCACTCAAAACAATTCTATAAGATTACATTTAGCCTGCATTGTTGCCTTTTCCACAAAATGGCATGCAGTGAAAATATCTAAGGGTTTTCAAATTGAAGTAATACATTGTTTTTCCTACACAAGTAAAAGCCTTTAAAGCTTTTAACCAGCCACAGTGAAAACACACTCAAAAGCCTCAATGGAGTAATATCTCCCTGTCCAGCTATGCTTCATTTCAGATCGGGCTGGCTCCAAAGTGCATCCTCTGAACCAAATGGGGCCCATAACCACTTTCTCTTGTAACTGAAGGGCAAGAACACATATGATCAATTTCAACTCTTCACTGATAGTGAACTCAAATAAGGCACGTTTAATAGTCTGTTAAAGACACTGAAAAACAAACGTGGTTGTGTACTTATATTTCATTATTTTCCCGTCTGTTGCAAACACAGTGACTCTCACTGTTGCAAATTCTGGGCACTGTTTGAGGCCAAAACGTGCCACCGTCAATCATTCATATTTGCAGCTCTTTCATTTTGATTCTTGCATGTTAGTTACAGCTAAAATACTTAAATTAAGCAAGATGTTATTTCTTAGATGAAAAGCAGTATGATTTAGTACAAGCAACAATTTCCTTAGAGTTCTGGACCTAGTTCTGTCACTGATTTGCTATGTGGCCTCAGAAAAGTCACTTGGGTCAAATTCCTTAAAAGCAGCCAGAGATTTTGGGTGCCTTCATGTCTGAATGCCCAAACTAGATTGTCAAAAGTGCTCAGCACTCACAACTCCAGCTGAACTCACTGGAAGCGACAGGTGCCAGCACCTCAAAAAAACAAAAAAACCCCACCCCAAAAAACCACAGATCAGACACAAATTCAGTAGCTATTATTGAAAGTGTGGGCCTGGACCTCTTACAATTTCCACTATCTGTACTGTGTTCAAGAAATTAATATGAAAGAACTTAAAGCTTCCTGAAATCCTCATTTTCTTCTCTCTCTCATTTTGTGTTATTGTCCAATACTGGGGACTGGATAAATAGACACGCTGAGTGCCTACTACAGTAATTGTAATCACCAAAGTGCAGTTTGACTATGAAGAACTCCATGGGGCTTTAAAGCTTGTCTCTCTCACCAACAGAAGTTGGTTCAATTCAAGGTATTACCTCACCCACCTTATCTGTGTAAAAATGGCATTCTGGAGTTTTATGTTTGGCTGTCTCTGAGTGAGAGATCAAAAACACTCAGTTTATACGTTAAAAGAGAAGAGGGGTTTTCACAGTGGCATTGTATCCTTCCAGTCTTGAGACTGCTCCCAGAAAGAAATAACTAGTCTTGCCACAAATTATTTTAACTGAAAATAAAATCAATTTAAATGCATTGAATCAAATTTATTAAGTTTAATAAAAATGAATAAACAACATTAATTGAAAACTAAACTTAATCCCTTGCCCTAATTATTACTGAGGGAATTAACATGCATGAAGATTCTGAAGTTAGACTTAGTTAACACTTCTGTTGATGATGCATGAGCCAGAAGTTCTGAATCCAGCCCTCTTCCTCTTGACTGTATTGGCTCTAGGGGGAGTCAAAAGCAGTAAAACCTTATTTCAGTCATTAAAGTCAGCCTATAAGACTCATTCCACAAAGGGAGCAGGTCTCACACACACACTGTTCCAACTCCACATACCAGGAAGTCGCCAGACAAACCCTGAAAAGTCACTAGATGTAGCTGTTTAAGCACTCAAAAAGAGTGAAAAATGTCTCTAAACAAAAATTCTCAGAGATTTCAACAGAGAATTACACACACACACACACACACAACATGCGCATGCCCAGGCGAATATAATCACAATAATTCACAAGCAGCTCAATAGTGTTAATAAAATCCATTCCATGCTCTTCTTACTACATTCGGTTGCGCACCAAGTCAATGTCATGATGTCTCAATCCAGCAAGTCCTCGGAAGGAATCTCATTCCAGGGCTTCCTTAGGCTGAGATCTATAGTCTGCAGGTGAGGAAAAGTAGTTTGTGGAAGCTAATGACATTTGCGAAAGCCAGCTGCACTTTGGAGAGAGCAGCACATTAGCCAGGCCTTGTTTTTACCCAGTTGTGTTCTTTCTCCTGGCTAATGTGCTGCTTTCTACAAAGATTATATTGATCTTAGCCCAAGAAGCTGCAGTGGCAATGGCAGGACTTTTCAAGGCGTGGTGTGCAACAGAATGGAGAAAGAAGAGCGTGGAATGGATTTTAGTAACACCATCGATCTGCTTCTGAATGATTCTGTGACTGTACCAATTGGTGAGTTCTCTCTAAATGTCACTGGCAGCCACGATGAAAGCGGCTAGATTTGTCACTTTGCCAGGTATCTCCTCGCTAGGGAAACCTAAAGGCCGCTAAATCTAGTGCCACAATACGTTGCTCCTTTGCATATAGCTGAGGTTAGTCCTGCTTTGAGCAGGGGGTTGGACTAGATGACCTCCTGAGAGGTCCCTTCCAACTCTATGATTCTATTCTATGATTCTATGTAAAGTGCCCAGAGCAAACTTTCCATTGGACGCTCCCCCTCTCCAGGACTGGCGCGGGCAGGTCCAGCCCGGCTCTGAGCAGCACCTGACAAGCAGCAAGCTCCGCTCCATTCCAGCGGGCCTCGGCTAGGCGCTCGCTCGCGCCTGCTCTGAGGGCCGGGCCGGGCCGGGCCGACTGCTCACGCAGGTGCAAGGTGCGCGCGAGCTACCCCATACCTGGAGCGGCCGCCCACGGGCGGAGGAACGCTCCGCTGAAGCGCGCGACCGGACCTCTGGTGCACGTTCTCGGAGCGCTGAGTCTCCTCCCCTCCCGGGCCGGGGCCCGCCCCAGCCGCCGCCGCCGCAGCGGCAGCAGCAGCATTCATAGACCGGGATGGTCAGTCACTTGCAGGGAAGCAGTTAGGTGGAGGAGGTGGCTGGCTGGGAAACATTTCCTCCTCCGATCGGGCTTTCAGGCTGTTTTTCCAGCAGTAGCAGCCGCAGATCCCTTCGCAAACCAATGGGGAAGGTTGCGCTGAGCGAGGCGCAGGCGGGCTACCCGGAGTGGCATCCGCAGAAAGAGGCAGCAGCAGCCCCAGCTTGCGAGCAATGCGCCTCCCGGGCTGCCTGTGCTGCCTCCTCCTCCCCCCAGCTTTGAACCTTTTGTTTTCCTCCAGTCGGGGGCAGCGAGCTGCTGCTGCTATGTCAGGAAAGTTCCAGGAGGCATCGGATCAGGCCAGGCGTGGGCTCTGCTGGGATCTGCAAGGCGCGGTGCCTGTGCTGAGGTGAGACTTTGTTCTCTTAAACACACTTCAGCCAGCTGTTCAAACCAAGTGGATTGCTCCCGTTGGTGGGGAGGGGATGGGGCCGTGTGCGCGCGCCAGAGAGGGAGCGAGCATCTGGATGGGAGAGGTGAACCCGAGAATTGGGCCGGTTCTTTTCTTTTCCTGGAGACTCCTTGCCCAAGCCTCCCAGGTGCATTTGCTTTGTTTGATTTACAGCGCGGCTTCAGGCGCCCCCATGGAAACACGTTCACCAGACTCATTCTCTCGGATCTCGGGCTTAGCTACAAACGCACTGTTTCTCCCTGGCACTTGGCTGGGGCTTTTTCACTCAGGCTGTTGTCTCTAAGCAGCTAGGCCATTTTAGAAAATCTGCACCCTGAAGAGTACTTGGACTCCTGGGCCCCAGGGCAACTGGCTGTCAGGCCCAGTTCCAATGGGCTCTAGCCAGTCTTCAAGGTGGGGAAAATCCGCTTCATCTTCAGGCTTTACTCTGTGAGCCATGTATCTAGCCACTAATTAGTAGGCAGAGTGGTTACTAGGGTTTTATAACAGTCTTCAGCAGTTTCACTGATTGGTCACAGTGGGGAGTTCAGTCAAAGAAATTGCCTCTTCTTTCCAAATCTATAGGTCTAAAAAGTCGAGGTTTTATCAGCCCGAATGAAAGTAGGCGCTTTAGGTTTCTCACACACTTGTTTCCCTAGATAAACCTGCACATGAGACCTTTCAGTTTCTTCTTCCTCGTCCTCTCCTTCCTATTTCCCCCAAATTCTGGCATTATGTCTGCTCAAACTGGCCCGGAAAACATGTGCCTTTTATAGTGGTCTTTGGCCTCTTTGCAAAGGTGCTGAGAACCCACAGTCCATGGTTTTTTCTGTTATCGCCTGAGGTGTGGGCTTGTTCTTTAGAGTGGCTGCTAAATAAAAGCTGTAGTTAGTTCAGTATGTAATCCGAACATGTAAGCTCCCTATTATCCTCTAGGAAATACATTCATAGTAGATATTTCAAGGGTTGAATGTCATCCCTTCTCTTCCCTTTCCTTTTTAATAGTGATTCTTTACCATTTGATGTTATAACCTTTTATTGTATCTAGAATTCTCTATTTTTTCCTTCCAATTCTCTTTTTTTCCTGTATTGTCTTATCACTTTATCTGCAGAAATGCTAATTAAATTGGGTGGCTGGGGACCCATCTTTCTACTTCAAAATATATTAAATAGATTTCAAGTCCAAAATACGTTCTACCATGTTATAATACCATGATGCATGTTATTTATTGCCTAAGAAAGGAATATTGACTTGTGAATTCTTGGACTGTGAGAACTGCAGTACTACCTATCTAGTTATTTTAGGATTTTCTGTAGTTACCAGCACTGTGTTTGGTATCAAAGATCTTGATTGTGCAAAATTCTTGATTAGACTATAATTCATATACACCCACTGATATATTCTGATTGAGGAGTGACTGTTAACCAGAAAAGTGCCCCATGTGGAAACATGAGAGGGAATTGATTTTTCCCAACAGATTAGAACAATTTTATTTGTGGGATTTGTGTGTACAATAACTTTTTTGCATAGCATCTTTCATAGTCTGACTTGTATTATTTTACTTTGTACAGTCATGTATGAAATGTTTCAGTAAGTAGAATTGTAAAGAGGTTTTTGGCAGATCAATTAAAGTATAGTTGTTTTCCCATGAAAATGGAGTGAAAAAAAGGAATATGTGCATAAAGATATAGGCAACATCTACATTTGCAAAATGGGCAGGAGGTGTGACAAGCAAGTTGTGTGTGACTGAGGGGATTGTCAAAAAAAATTATTCATTTGAAATGAAGAATGAATGTTTAAGTACTGGGAAATATATTTTGTGCAATGCATTCTCTGCTACTGTGAGGGCCATATGGGATCTTACAGCAGAAAGAATAAGAATCTGATATGAGGAACAATTTCTCACAGATTAAATAGACCATTTCTGGATATCCGTTAAAAGCTGTTTTTCAAAGACAATTAGTTGCATGGAAAACTCAGAATTGCCAGCTCTTTAATATGTTTTGCTTCAATATTTGCAAAGTATTCTACTCTCTTTCAGTGATGTCAAATTCAGCACTGATGATGTTAAGTTCCCAGGATCATTTTAGACCAAAAATCTAATTGAAATGAACAAATCTGCTTCTGTAGACAGGACACTGACCAGTAGTATTGAGGTTTCTTTTTTTTTTTTTCAGTCAGTGTGATAATCTTTCAATAATTTTTACTGCTTTCTGTAACTGAAATTGAATTTTTGCATTCATGTTATTACACATCAGAAACCTAGATGCTTTGCTTATGCAAGTTTGCATAAATAAGGTATTAGACAGTGGCCTTATTATTAGAATGTGTCAAATGTACCTTTTATAAATTGAGAAAATAATATGAATCATTTTTAATATTGGGAAACGTATGCAAAATCTGTATATTAACAATTTTAATCAAGCAGGACAAAACTAAAAGAAGCATACTCATTTCCCATTATCTGCTCATCTATTAAGAGACGTTGACACTTTCCATAAGGTAATGCCTGATCAAATTGTTTGCACATTTCATTCCTGTAGCACTCGGAAAATCTCTTTTTAAGAATAAGGCTATGGCTACACTACCACTTATGTCAGCAAAACTTATGTCACTCGGGTGTAACTATTCCACCCCCCAGGTGACATTAATTACACTGACATAAGCATCTGTATGGACAGTGCTATGTCAGCAGGAGAGTTTCTAAGTAACAAAGTTGGAAACAGGTATTGCTAATGTGTAAACCATGTGTGTGTAGGTAACTTTACTTACTGTAGCAGAAAGGCACTGGATGTCAGAGACACGTCCAGGTTTAAGACATTGGTCCTGATTTGAAGTGCTTTAGGTATGATGGGGCATGAAAACATATATAGGGATTATCACAGGCTTCTTAATTCCTTGTTTTACTGGTAGAAGTTTTGGGTATTCACTCCAGTATGTATTACATTCCATTGTCTTCAGAGGTGCTGGAACAGTTTTTATAGTGGGGGTGCTGAGCCACTGAACCAAACTATAAATGCTGTATGTAATGGAAACCACTTCAAACCAGAGAGTGCAGCAACATCCCTAGTTCTAGCACCTATGACTGTCTTCAGTAAACAAAAGATCTTGAGATCAATTAAATATCTTAACTGGGTAGAATGTCTCCTAACATATGTTGGCCTGTGTTTGTCAATGCCAGTGTTTTCCTGTAGTAATTTCAGGCCACATTCTGGTACCCTTATCCATGTTGAGTAACATCTTGCTCAGTGAGTAGTTCAATTAATCTCAGTGGGCTCAATTATAAGTGGTTTTAATGCACTTGCATAGAGTGCATAAGGAAACCTAAGGTTCTCTCTTATTCCCCTGTTTTGGCTACCCACACGGTCAATTTATATCACGGGGAGAGCAGCTGTGTCTGTGATGCTGCTCTTCCCTCCTGCTCAGGTGGGCAGGTATGGAGTGGGTAAAGGCTTGGCTCAACTCTCCCACTTCCTCATGCACTGGCCAGTGCAGCAGAGGGGGAAGGAAGCTGTGTCAGGAAAAGGATGGCACAATTTACTTTCTCTCCCACTCCAAATTTGCTTCTGGGGCAGTTTCACTGGGCTAATCAGATGCTATTCATTGTGACTAAGGGTATGAGAATTCAACCCATAGCTTGTCAATATTCTACACCAAAGCCTTTTGTTTTATTGCAAAGAACAATTTCGACAGAACAAATTTTTTACTCTGTCAAATTATTTACTCTGGGTATCTAGAGCAACAACTAGTGACACACAATACTTGGGTTAAAGGGTTCAAAGCTTGTTTTAAAGAAGTTAGCATGGTTGAAATCCAAGAAGCTTTCTTGATGCACAGGTCCTTTTCCATCAGAATTATGAAAAAATCTTGGTCATGTGATATCATTCTGGAGTTTTTAAATATGTATCTTGCTTCTTGCATCAAATCTATAGTGTTTTTCAGATTTTTGGTGCGTGTGTACGGTATGTTATGGTTGGGTTTTTGGGGGTTTTTTTTTTGGTTAGGATAGTGAGGGAAGATGTCTTGATGTGTCTAGATAATAATACCTAGCTCTTACATAGCACTTTTCATCAGAAGATCTCAAAGTACTTTACAAAGGAAATCAGTATTATTAGCTTCATTTTACAGATGGGGAAATAGAGGTACATAGAATCATAGGACTGAAAGGGACCTTGTGAGGTCTTCTAGTCCAGTCCCCTGCACTTATGGCAGGACCTACCATTATTTAGACCATCCCTGACAGATATTTGTCTAACCTGCTCTTAAAAATCTCCAATGATGGAAATTCCACAACCTTACTAGGTAATTTATTCCAGTGCTTAACTATTTTGACAGTTAGGAAGTTTTTCCTAGTGTCCAACCTAAACTGCCCTTGCTTCAATTTAAGCCCATTGCTTCTTGTCCTATCCTCAGAGGTTAAAGAGAACAATTTTCCTCCCTCCTCTTGTAACAATGTTTTATGTAATTGAAAACTGCTATGATGTCCCTCCTGAGTCTTCTCTTCTCTGGACGAAACAAACCTAGTTTTCTAGGTCATGTTTTCTAGACTTTTAATCATTTTTTCTTTTTGTTCTTCTCTTCACTTTCTCCAATTTGTCCACATCTTTTCTGAAATGTGGTGCCCAGAACTGGACACAATACTCCAGTTAAGGCCTGATCAGCGAGGTGTAGAGCGGAAGAATTACTTCTTGTGTCTTGCTTACAACACTCCGGCTAATACATCCAAGAATGATGTCTGCTTTTTTTGCAACAGTGTTACACTGTTGACTCATTTAGCTTGTGATCCACTATGACCCCCAGATCCCTTTCTGCAGTACGCTTTCCTAGGGAGTCATTTCCCATTTTGTATGTGTGCAACTGATTGTTCCCTCCTAAGTGGAATACTTTGCATTTGTCCATATAGAATTTCATCCTGTTTACTTCAGACCATTTCTCCAGTTTGTCCAGGTCACTTTCAATTTTAATCCTATCCTCCAAAGCACTTGCAAACCCCTCCCAGCATGGTATCATCTGCAAATTGATGAAGATATTGAACAGAACTGGACCCAGAATTGATCTGTGCAGGACACCAAGCAATATGCTCTTCCAACTTGACTGTGAACTACTGATTGCTCTCTGGGAACAGTTTTCCAACTAGTTATGCACCCACCTTATAGGAGCTCCATCTAGGTGGTATTTCCTTAATTTGTTTATGAGAAGGTCATGCAAGACAATATCTAAGGTCTTAATAGATATACCACATCTACCACTTCCCCCCCCATCCACAAGGCTTGTTACCCTGTCAAAGAAAGCTATCAGGTTAGTCTGACATGATTTGTTCTTGACAAATCCATACTGACTGTTACTTATCACCTTATTTGTTTGCAAATTGATTGCTTAATTATTTGCTCGATTATATTTCCAGGTACTGAAGTTAAGTTGGCTGGTCTATAATTCCCTGGTTGTCCTTATTTTCCTTTTATAGATTGGCACTATATTTTCCCTTTCCACTCCCCTGAAATCTCTCCCGTCATCTATGACTTTTCAAAGATAATTGCTAATGGCTCAGATACATTCACTGTGTTAGACATCCAGTCATTGCTAACCTTTTTGGTGAAAAGTGAAACAAAGTAATTTAGTACTTCTGCCATTTCCACGTTGACTGTTGTTTTCTTGCTCATTGAATAATGGGCCCTACCATGTCCCTGGTCTTTCTCTTGCTTCTAACGTATTTGTTGAATGTTTTCTTATCTCATGTACTGATGAGCCCGAATGAAGAAGAACATTGATGGATTGCAGTGATATTTAAAATGTGGGAAATAATTCAACAAGGAAGTCTGGTGACATTATAAAACACAGTGCATATGTTTTATATATTACATATCAAGACTTCCAATACTAAACTAGTTCCATAAAATGTTTTCACAATATGAGGGAGGAATGCTATTTAATGCTTTGTTAGTAAAAAGGGGAAGGGCAGGGACATGAAGCTTTTAATCATTTAGGTTGCTGTTCAGGAAAGCACTTAAGCACACACTTAACTTTAAGTACACACTGAGACACAGCAAGTGCTTGAGGTGTGTTCCTGAACAGGAATACTTTTCTGAGTTGAAGCCCCAGTCTAGTCATTCCATGTAAGTTCACTTGACAGAAACCTCATAAGGTACAAGCATGTGGTATATCTCAGTGTTCAAATGTTTCAACACATTTCTTTTCTGAAGCAAAGCTTACTGTCTGAGGCCCTGATTCAGTAAGGTATTTCATCACATGCCTAATATGAAGTATGGGAGTAGTCCCATTGATTTCAGTGTCACTTTTGAAGTATCTTATTGAATTGGGCATAATTTGCTTTCATCTATATATATATAGATAGCACACAAATAACTGTTGAAATAAACATTAAGATTGCAAAGTCCAGCACTCAAAAGTTAGGAAATGCCAGAATTAAGGTTGCCTGTGTTCTTTTAACTTTAGTTTGTGTGTGTGTCATTTCCTAGGCTTTCTAAAAAGCATATGGAAAAAGCAGAAATTCCATCATGTGGCATCACATTGATGCCTGCGTAGTTGACATCACATAGGTTTTGAATCTTGAACTACACGCAGACCTGTGCCAATTAAGCTAATCGACTAATAGATAGCAGTAGTAGGTTGTCATTCTGCAGGTGTATTTCACAGATATTTGCTGACAGCAGAGGAATGGTGAGGCTCCGAAATCTTGAGTTCCATTTGAGGCTCTTCGGGGGAAGTGTGCTCTAGTGCATGCAGACTCTTCTGCCCATTTTTCTCCCAAAGTGTGACCCTTCCGCCTTGTCTCCTACAACCTGTCTCTCCCCACATCAGACTCCTTGTCCCAATCCCAGTTTCCTCAGGTTTCTCATCCCAATCTCCTTGCCTAGCCAGTCACAGTTCACCCCCAGCTCCCATTTCCAGGCTTCTTGCCTAGCTGATCCCAGTCTCCATCCCAAAACACCTCCTTATAACCCCTCCTGGCTTATGGCCCAGTCTCAATATCTCCACAGCTCCCACTCTGAGTCCCAGGGTCCCCACTCTCCAGCTGTTTTGTCTATTCTCCCTGTCCCCATTGCAGTTCTGACTCTCTTTTTTTTTTTTTTTCTTTTTTCTCTCTCTGCATTCCAATCGGGCAGCATTCTCCTCCACTCTGCCTACGTACCATCGGCATAGGCTGTGGGAGGCTAAGCCTCCTCAACCTGCCACCAGCGGAAACTCCTCTGCCTCTCCGTCCCACCCACACTCCACCCCCAGCCTCCACATGCTGCCGCAGAAGGAGTCGGCCCAGCCCCTCCCTGGCAGATGCTTCTGCGCATGGTAGACCCGGCCTGGGATGGGCCCGGTGCTGCAGCTACCGCCCTCCAGCGCCAGAGGGAACACAGCATGGGGCCAGGTGTGAGCAGCAGGCAGGGGAGTGGATGAAGAGGTGTGAGCAGGGTGAGTGGGAGCCAGGCCCATCTGGACCCCCTATGCAGGCTGGGCTCCGTGCCACCAGGCAGGGAGGGCAGGCGTCCTTTGCTTTCCAGGGGTGCAGCCTGTGCAGAGTATTAGTGGGGCCTTCGGGGAGGGGATGGAGCCACAGGGGGAGGGCCAGTGCCTCCTCCCCAGCCTCCCTAAAGGCAGGCGTCACATGCTGTCCATGACCATCAGGGAGATTATTGAAAGCACAGGAGAGACTGGCTCCCTGCTCTCAGTTCTGGTGCCAAACCCAGTAGGGCCCATAGAAGCCCAGAGTTATAGTTTCAGGGAAAGTTCTACTGAAGCATAACCAGTATGGAGGGAATCTTGGAGATTTTAGCTGCTAAACTATAAAAAAAAAAAAAAAAAAAGTCTCTACTGAGCATGTGCAAACTGACTCCCCCCACCCACCCACCACCACCAAAGTCTTATAACTCGGCCAAATCTGGATGGATTTTCTTGGGGGCCGCAAAAGACCACCTCCCTCCCCGATGAATTTAAACTCCCTGCTTTGAAGCATGGTGGCATGAGACAGGAAAGGCCGACAGAATTTTTTAATATGGGCATAACATATTTTTCCGTAGTGGCTTTTTCTTGGAAGTGGTTGAATGATTTTCATGGAAACTTTCCCAGAAATAATTAGGGTGTCTTCCCTAAAAAAAAAAAAAAAGGTGAAAAGAGGGTCTTATAATGGGAAATATCTGGGAACAGCACTACTGATTATTGAGAACATCCCTGCCTATAATATAACACATACAAAACTGGGTTAAAAGACCCACTAATGTTGCAAAATCAAGCACACAAGTTAGGAAATGCCTGTGCATCCTTTAATTCAGTTCCCTTGTGCTTATATGTTATGATACAGTCTTTAATTACATGAGCACATGCTATTTTTTCCACAGGATTCCTTCCTCATTCAGGGCACAGGATGGGTAGTGCTCACTTAATGAGTAGCTGTTCAATATTTTGTTTTCTCCTCGTTGTTCTGTGTGTGGTCCCATGCTTTATTTGCTGCATGCTATTCAATCTCGGCTCTGAAGACAGAATTATTCGTTGCATGATTAATTTTTGATAGTGTTCATCACTATAGTATCAGAATGTTTCACAAACACCGCTCTGAGGCTAGGAGGCGGTATTAGCTATATTTTATGATGGGAAGCTGAGGTATAGAAAGATCAAGGTCAAAGGCGTCCACTAATTTAGGGTATTCAATTTGAATTACTTTAAATTCCAAGGAATTTAAATGTATGCAACAGATGTACAAAGAAAAAAGCAGATTTTATATGAAGATTAAAAATCTTATCTTTCTAAAGCCAAATTGGATAAAGTATAAAAACTGCTAGAGCGGTTTATTGCTTCAGGATTTTTTTTTTTGGTATCATTACTATAATGCACAAAATTACACTTTTTTGAGCGTCCTACAAAGTTCTTTATAATATAAAAGTGTGTGATTTCTCAAAAAAAAAGCAGTAAAGAGGCCTTTTAAAAAGTGTTAAATGATTTTGAAATAGAAAGATTTAATTATATGTTGCTTAAATTCTAATGTTCTGCAAGTAATTTACTACTTTAATCTTATTCCGTTGAGTCTTGTATTATGTCAGATCATTTAGATTTAAAGTCTTCTGTATCATCTATCACTTTTGAGGTTTTTCCTCCCAAAATCTGTTTGTGATTTTTGTATGTTGTTGACAAGAGTTGGTGTGTATGTTGGTCGGAGTGTGTATAACTAGAAAGCTATTAAATTATATTTGTCCTGTCCTGGATATTGTTTGTTATAACTTCTTATACTATAAATAAAAGTGTGTACCTATGTACACAAACTCTTTATGATACAAGAAGTTATTCTAAATGATATTTTATATAATTTATTAAAAAACAGACTAACCAAAAGCTCTCTTGAATCATTCAGGGAGTGTTTTCTTGCCTCCTTGCACTCATTCTCTCATCAGAGGTTTGTGTGTGTGAAGTAAGTGCTTTAGAAAGGTACATGTATTGACCACCCTGGAGATGGAATCCCTCTGTATTCACAGAGCAGAATCAACTCATTTAGTGGAATGAAGAGCTTTCTTTTCTTCCCCTCCCCCCCCCCCCATTTCGGAATGCTGTAATTCTGATTTGAAGGGCTCATCATTAATGCTGAGAAGTTAGTTCAGTCTCCAGGACCACTGAGGGTTTGTCTACCCTATGGAGACTGTACTGACAGTCCATTGATAGTAATGTCATGATAGGCATGCCAGCATAATCCTGTAACATAGATGCAGCCTATGTCGACGGGATTTTTCTGGTGGTGTAGTAATAGGAATTGACTTCTTTTGCTGATTTTCATCATGATTTAATTCAGCAAGCAGGAAACGATTAAAATAATAGAGTTCAGTCACGTTTTGCATTTGTTCTTTCTAGTTATTTTCTTAAGTTGATCCTCATTGGGTTGGTAATCATTAAAATGATGATTTGCAACTAAATATAGTATTTGTACTATTTGGTGCTTCTTTTTGCTTATAAGGAGACTATGCCATATGCCCCTGCCCCCCCACCCCCCACACACACACTTAAGCAATTATATAAGTTAATTTACATTCATTCAGATTCTTAATTTTTACATTTTTAATTATATTAGAAAATGGTGAATGATGCATTTCTTATTGATTAGATCATGATTATTTTTTTCTTGTGGTTTGTCAAGCTCTATTTGGATAGAAATAAAAAATGCTCAAAAACAGTATTTAAAATATTTGTATTAAATAAAGGTACCTTAAATATACTAGATGCATAAGCTGGAAATAAAGTTTATCAAAAGGTTTTTTGCATTTTCTAAACAAAGGAAGTATTATCTGTAGTTGGTCAATTGAACTGATCTTTTCCTGTCCCCAGGGCCTTCAGGGACTGAAAGACTTCATCCTCTCACCTACTTCTTCAACTCTCAATTGGTTTCTTAACTTTGAAAGAACTAGTCATTTAACTGAAGTAGTTGAATAAACTGAAATGAAGAAAATGATTTCTCTGAACCTGCAGAAGGAGACTACTTCTGTCAAAGGCAGATTAGGCACATCAGCAAACTCTGGTTCCAGATGCTAAGCCAGTGACTTCTATTTCAGTGGTTTGACTTCCTTTAAACCTTGGCAGCAAACATGTACTGCTTAAAATTATTTAAACACAAAAACTATGAGATTATAAGAAGTTTAGGCCTCTACATAAGTTGTCATTCAAATTAAATTTTAAATAGGTTTATTTAAAAAAAACTAAACCAACCTGTTTAATTGATATAAAAATATTTTTTTAATTTTATCAATTTTTATGCACCCTGGGTAGGAACACCACCACTTCCCCGAATAAGGGTAGCTACATCAATGGAAGCATTCTTCCATCAACATAAGTGTCTACAATGAAGAGGTAGGTCAGCATAATTTATGTTGGGCACGGGTGTGGATTTTTCACACTGCTGACTGACATAGGTATGTCAACCTAACTTTTAAATGTAGATCAGGCCTGAATCTTTGGAGTATTTGCTGAGGGTTTGTCTAGATTAGAAATGCTACAATGTTTCAAGTGCAGACACTTACTTCAAGGATCCAAGGGGTTCTTCTGTTGCTGTAGTAAATCCACCTCTCTGAAGCCTAGACTGGACTACAAAGTTAAACCAGTGTAAGCTGCCTTGCACCGACCTAGTTGTGCACGTGTCTACACTAAATTTGTCTCCCACGGATGTAAGCACCCCATTATGGTGACCCAGTTACACCACCTCTCTGAACCATGGTTGACGTATTGAGGTCGACAC
Organism: Emydura macquarii macquarii; assembly: GCF_026122565.2. Taxonomy (NCBI): domain Eukaryota; kingdom Metazoa; phylum Chordata; order Testudines; family Chelidae; genus Emydura; species Emydura macquarii. The sequence goes on from NW_027133156.1 coordinate 2,191,092, forward strand.
AACGCAAGTGCAGACACTACATTACCCATGTCAATCCTAATAGTCCTTCAGCAGCAGTTCCACAATACCTAACACTGACCATTTGCGTCACAATTGTGAACTCCATTGTTCAAGAGTCACAGAGATTCCTCCCTTCTTCCCCACCCCCTACACTTTAAAAACCTGCAAATTTTTTAAATGTTTTTTCCTGATTATCCAGTTTACCGAGCACAATGAACAACTCTCCACTGTTGTGTGCAACTGCCCAGCTGACCATGCCAGCAACATGCTTCAGATGCTCTCCACCCTGGAGTAGACTGGAGATATTGGATCTCCTGGGCCTGTGGGTAGAGGAGGCTGTGCAGGCACAGCTATGGACCAGCCATAGAAATGTGGACATCTATGAGCATGGGTGCAGGAGAAGGGGTATGACAGATTAACTGTGGTGCCACGTGAAAGCAAAGCAACGGTTGATTTGGTGCTGAGTCACAGACCAGCTGTTTTTACAAAGAGGTGCATGCCATACTTGGCAGAGACCCAGTGAAGCATGGTGTACACTGCTAAGGAGCCTGGGTCACAGGCCCCTGCCTTGAACAGCGAGGACGAGGAAAAGGAGGAGGATGGGAGACGTGTGATTGTCGGGGACCGGTCCAGCTATGCTACAAGTCAAGACCTCTTTGGACTCCAGCACAAACCAGTAAAGCACCGGTGAGCCTGATGCAGGGGAATGACTCTTGTGTAAGTGTTTTAATGTATTTCCCAGTACCATGAAGTACTGATGGTGCCCCCAACTTAACAGGGCACAGCTATTGATTTTCTTCCACTAATTTACTCCTGCTAGAAAAGGCAGCAGTACAACTAGAGGTAGTGTTATCTGCTTTTGTTTTTTGTTTTTTTGGTTTTTTTTTTTTTTTTTTGTTCCCTTGTAGAGTTAGGTAGGAGTGGAGGGGCAAGTGGAGCAGTTTGTTTATGTATGCAGGCATTCCCTTGAATCCTCCTGAGAGCACTTAGTAAAGCTTTCATGGAGGAACTCTGTAGTCCTTTTCCCTGAAGGTTTCTACGGATGACATCCCTGTTCTCTGCACTAGGATGCTTTCCTGTGCTGGTCAACAATAACTTTGGCAGGCAACATAAGGGCCCATGTGTCTTCAGGATGCCAACAGTGCCTTTGTCATCCTCAGGAGTGAGATGTCAACTAAAATCACCACTGCCTGTGGAAAATGGTGCCAGTGCTCAATACCATTTCCCTCTTCTCATGGTTTCATGCTACTGAGCAATTCTCTTCTCGTTTCCCTCACTCCTGGCGGGCCATGCTCACCATGGCTGGTGCAGTGAGTGGTGCTGGGCACAAGCACACTGAAGCAGTAGTGTCAATGAGCATGTCTTGTGTAAAACTTTAGGGGAGCAAGGGAAGGGAGTTCTGAATCTTAGCTTTCACTTTCTTTTGTGACTATAGTCACAATTGTACCTCTAGTGTTTCATCTGTAGCTGCTGCTATTATGATCTTTTAGGGGTTTCTGCTTGTGATGGGGCATACCACTAACTGATGGACTGGTGCCTCCTACTGGTCATCTGGGGATTAGCTCAAGGCTGACACCCATTTCAGCAGTCTGCACACCATCATTCTTTTTCCGCAGTTCACCTGTAGCCCTTCTCGCAGTTCTTCGGAACTGCAGTGCCTTCTTTGTGGCTCAGCCCTCTGGCTGTGTCACTGTCCATGTTCCTCCTTTCTCGGGCAGGGGTATCTCAGTTCTAGAGTTTAGCCACTTACCTAGTGGCAAATGGAAAGGCCCCAGGCATATTCACTACTCCAGGTCCTGGCCCAGGGACCCAGTAGTTAGCAGCCTCCTGCTGCCTCTCACCAGTGTTGCTTCATTCCCTGGGCCACTTCCTTGTGGCCTCAGCACCTTCTTCGCTCTCCTCTCAGGGCCTTGAGCCTGCAAGTCCCAGCAGCCAGACAGGAGCTCTCTAGCTCCCCTGGTTCCTGCTAGCAGCTGCCCTACTTGCGGTGCTACTCTTCTGCAGCCCTCTTGGTTCCATGTCCTCTCCCTTGGGCTCCCTGCAGCAACTGACCAACTCTGGCCCTGCAACTCTTTTTTATATGACCTGCTTCACCCTGATTGGCTGTTCCTTGCAGCCTCTCTCGGATTGGCTGCTCCCTGCGCAGCCTACCTAGCCTGCTTTGTCAGTGCCAGTGTGGGGCAGATGCCCCATCATACCACTCCACACCTGCAGAATTCCTGAGCCAGTTAAGGAAGAGAGAGAAGAGGACTGAGGATGACCAATTCAGCGAGATCCTGCAAGCCAGTGCTGCATCAGACTGTGAGCAGAGGGCCTGGAGGGTGAATATTGCAGACTATATGGAGAAGGAAAGAACAGACATGAGAGAATCACAGCCGGAAGAGGAGAGGGAGGTGCACCAGTGCCTAATGGAGATTCTCTGGCGGAAAACACAGCTGCTGCAAGCTCTTGGGAGCCACCTACAGGTTCAGCAATCATGGGCTTATTTCCCTTTGCAGCCTGTGGATAACTCCATTATAGCACCTCCCTATGCCCCCCTCAACATTCCAAATGGCATCTGGGGTTGTATTCTTATCCCTGCCATTCCATATCAGGGGACGTTAGGGACAACCACAACTTCACATACACTGACCTGTGAGAGCAGCAGTTGCTGTATGTGCAGCTAAAATGGAGATGAATGTTCTTCTGCTTTGCTCCATAAATTTATTTACGTTTTTAAAGTACTGGCTTTTAACTTGCGCAGAATTTTTGGCAGTGTTTTTGTTAGTCAATACAATTCTATTGTTTGGAAAATAATTAATCTTTATTAGTTCCCAACATATGCTGCAGAATGCCTAGCAGTATTGAAAGCACCCACTTACTTGATGTTGTACAGTGTGATCATAGGATCAGTAACAAACACCATGTAAGGATCATACATGTACAGCAAACATCACAAAATCAATAGGTGCCTTGACAATATTATATTCATACATTTGCAGCAAGCACCACACAATTCCTAACAGGCCTCAAAACAGCAGGGCAAGGTAGAACACAATACATCACAACGCATTACTGTGGCTCCCTATTAAAGTGCTATTTCAAAGCCCCCCTGAGTTGGTCAGCTCTGCATTGAGCTCTTCTAATAACTCTTGTGTCTGGCTTTTCAAACTCAGCAGACAGCCGCTCCACTTCCACCTTCCATCCCGGCTGCAACATTTCCTCCTTTGCTTCACACATGTTATTATGCAGGTCACAGCAGGCAGTTATAACCACTGGGATGTTGTTTTCACTGAGATTGAGTCTTGTGAGTAAACAATGCCAGCGTCCCTTCAATCTACCAAAAGCACATTCAACTATCATTCTGCACCTGCTGAGGCCAGAGATGAATTTTTCCTTGGTGCTGTCAAGGTGATGGGTGTACAGCTTCATGAGCCAGGTGAACAGGGGGTAGGCTGGATGCCCCAGGGTAAATATTGGCATTGCAACATCACCAGTGGTAATCTGCCAATGGAGAAAGAAAGTCTCTGCTTGCAGCTTTCTTGAACAGTCCTGTGCTCTTAAAAATGTGAGCATCTATGGCAAGGTGGTCTGGTGCCAAAATAGGGATACAAATGCTGCCTATTGCTCCACTGCAGGTCAGGAACCCTACTGCTGCAAATTCATCCACTGTGTTCTGCACATTGCTGAGCGTCACAGATCCAGGAATGTGGCCTTGCACATCCAAAAGTTCTGCAGCTACTGCTTGTCATCCCAAGCCTGTATTACAATATGATCCCAGCAATCAGTGCATGTTTCTCAAGCCCAGAAGCAACGCTTCTTCATCTGTAGCTGCTCTGTGAATGCCACCAACAACCTTGAATTAGTTCTTGCTGTCCCATGACAATCTGTCTCCATAAAATCAGTTTCCCTCTGATTTTGTGGCTCTTCAAATACTGAAGGATCGTTCGCTCTATGCTTGCAATACTCATGACAATAGTGCAGAGCTGTGCAGGTTCCATGCTTCTGTCAGAGATTGTGGACAGGAAGGAGGGCCAGATGGGTTTATGAGATTTTTATAAGGGTGCAAAAATTGTGATCTAGAAGACATTATGGGATGGAGAAAGTTGCATCCTGGGAAGTTGACTCCTTTTTCCCAGTCATCCAAGCATGACTTGTTTCTGCCCCCACCTTGCAGTGTCAAAACTTCTGAAAAAGTGTGCTGGATGGCAGCGAGTTGCATGCTGGGATACCTACCCATGGTGTACCACACTATGCATCAACACAAGCACTCTTGGGGAGTATGCACAGTGCTAACATAAGGAGCCAAGCATGCACATATGCAAACAATATACTAACTGCCGTGGCATTATGCTGGCACAACTTGCGTCAGTAAAAGTTCGTAGTGTAGACATGTCATGAGAGGCGGTAGCTAGGATGATGGAAGCTTAGGTTGCTTAACTACATCACACAGGGTGTGAAGTTTTTTGCAGCCCTGACAGATCTGGTTAAGATGACCTAAATGTAGTGTAGACAAGACCTGAGACTCTAAACGTTGTTTTTGCCCATCTCCACATCACAAGAGTTTTGGCAATACTCAATATTGACTCACCTTGGCATGTTCACAGTATTTATGGCAGCAGGGAAATATTGTACTGTGTCTGACTCGTAAGAGAGCAGGCAAACTTTCTCTCTTTACCCTGAGAGGTTTCCACTGCAGCTATTATGTGGACGCCTGGCCACCGGGAACTGGACTGTATCCATTCACTCATTTCACAGAGACTAACAGATATCAGTTCATAGCAGTGTATAGACAATATTGACCTAGGCTGAATGTATTTCTTTACATTTATTTAAATCACCTATGCAAACAAGCGCTAGGTACCTGTACAATTATTTAAAAAAAAAAAAAAAAAAAGGATAAATATCCTTACCATAAATAATTTGGACTTTTAGCCTTCCTCACATCATCACCTGCTTAGTTGTATGATAAGACTGTATTACACTTAATAGTGCACCATGTATAGCATTACACCCCAGCTTCCTCAAACTGCTCTTCCCAGAAAGGCCCAAGAGAATAAATGAGCATTGTAGTGCATCCTGAAGGCTCTGATATATCTGGTCTCAGTAAAGTGACGATGAAGGAAGAGTTCTAAAATTGAAAATCCTTCTTGGAAAATGACCTGCTAGCAACCTCTCCCTTTAAAACCAAGGGACTGTCATCTTGAGCAGCTCTGCTGATTGCAGTGAGAGGAGAGGGGTTTTTCAGGCCGCATAGTGAAAGACTACGTATTCCATTATCGGTCCTCTGAAACATCCAGTCAATCAAGCCAGTGTGTGTATTTCTTTCTCCCCCCCCCGGAACACCACTAACTTTTGTTCTGTTAGCATACTCAGTTAACATAGTGACGACACACTTTAGAATATAAATGCCTTTCTAGCCTATTTGTGATATAGATGAGAATATGGTATTAGAATTTAGCTGCGTGCAGCCAGATGGCTTATATTGTGTTGCTAAGGAAACAGACTATAAATGTAGTGGTAGCGGAGTGTCCCCAGAATATCAGACTGTTTGAAGATGGTATTTTTACACCCATGTAGTTAGATAGCTAGATAAATAAAACTGATAAAATTATGAAATATTAATTTCCTACGTTTTTACATTTCATTAATTTTTATTGCCCATGTATATGTACTAACAGTACTTCAGTTCCCTCCTGTGCCCACCAATGTACATGGGGCACTTCACTATGGTTCACAATTAAATGATGATATAAACATTAAGAAACTACAATAAAACATCTGCCATAAAAAGAATCCTCAAAACTACTGTTTGATGGATGGGTAAAGACCAAACAGAGGAATGGTCCTATTTTTAAAAAAAACCAAACCAAACAACCTTTTGGGGGTGGGAAGAGAAATTAAGTGTGGAAGAGGTAGCGTTACCAAGGAGGATGATAGTCTATAGGGTACACTCCCAGGTTCAGACCCACTCTATTATCCTCGTTGGTAGTTCTATCTTTTCCACACTTAAATTACCTTAACTTCTCCTCCCACCCCAAAGGTATTTTTCTGTAAGAGCTGTTCAGTCTTTATAATATGTCTAGGCTTGATCAAACTGTGCTCCAGACAGCAGCCTTGCCCAGGAAAGCATTTGATGTTTTGTTGAAGGACTATCACTGAGAAGGTATCAAGTCTGCAATCTCAGGCCATCAACTTTGATTGACTCTCAAATACTGACCTACCCCATGGAACAATATTTTTTTCTACATAGTGATGTGTATGACTGGGTGTGGAGGGCTGGAACATCCCTCCCAGCTGATCATGTGTCCAAAAAGAGAGAGAGAGAGAGACTACTTAAGAAGGTGTGTTGCTGTGAGCAGGGGGGCTGACCATCACCACATGTCAGAAGGACTCACTGTAGAGGGAGAGGGCAGGAGGGACGCTGCCTTCCCTGAAACCCTGACAAACTTCAGACTCCCAGAAGGGGTGAGATCAAAGATGGGGAGGGTGTGTCTCAGATCTTCCGCTCTTTCTGAAAAAGAACAGTAACTCTTGAATGATTTGAAGAGTAAAGTCATTGTGGTTAAGAAATTCCTTTGCTAAGCTTGTGTTCCTTGCTTTCGTGACATATTGTCCCCAAAGGTTGAACTACTGCTTAAGTTGGAGCTCTGGGGGAGCATGGTGGGCTCAGAAGGCTCTGCTTGTAAGGCACTGGTTTCAGGGTCTGGGGTGGCTAAATTGCAGAGTGTCAAACAAGGGTTCTGTGCCTAGGAGTGGGCTTTATGGACCCAGAACTAGGAATATGAATAGACACTGCTTAGACCCAGTTGGCTTGGAAGCACATGGGATCCAGCAATTGGGTGCACTTGCAACAGACTGGTAAGTGTACTGGGCCAGGTTGTAACAAGGTAGTATAAAAAGAGAGATACCATTCAGTGCTCCTTTAAAACACTTTTTGGAAGTCTCTCTCCTTCTTTTAGATGAGACCTACCTCATTAAGGCCTCCATCCTGCAAATGTTTGTACACATGCTTAAGTTTAAGCGTATGAGTTGTCCATTTGATTTCATGGGGACTGTGCCCATGTTTAACATATGTATGTTTGCAGGATGACAGTCTGATTCTGAGTATAGATGCTCCATGGACAGACTGAAAGAGGGGAGGGGAAGGGAATGATTTACCTTTCCCCATTTCAAATAAATATAATTTAACTAGGCATCTTCTCTTAGCAGGCATCAGATATGGTGCTGATTGGGCCTGTGGAGCTGGGATTTGCCACTGGATGCTTCTGCTGAGATTTCAAGAGGAGATTTGAAAATGTTTACTGAAGAATTAAAAATTATTGGGGCTGGTGTAGCAAAGGCAATCTGTGAACTAAAATATGAAGTGAAGGGTTTGAGGAAGTGGCAAGTATGTAGAACTTGTTGGAAAATGGACTTTACAAAATTGTTTGCATTCTGAATTGGAACAAAATTTCTCATGAAATAAAGATTCTGAAAAATATTTTCTTTCTGAAACATTTAAATGTTTTGCTTAAGTAAATTAAAACTTTCATTCTGATAACATCAAAACATTATTATATTATATAGCCATACAAAGTTAAAACAAAATAAAACTGTGGTTGAAATGTAGTTCACAGAATGAGTTTAAATGAATAGTTTTGACATAAATGTAAAGAAAGTCCAAAGCAAATCATTTTGAGTTTCTTCAGTTGAATTTTGTTTAAAAAAGGACATACATTCCCACAAAAATGTTTTGTACAAATCAAAATTTCATTTTTCAACAGAAAACTGTTTCAATTGAAAAAGTTTTGATCAACCGTAGAAGTATGAAATTGCTAGTAATCAACTAGACTTGGAGGCAATCTGCACAAAGCTGTATACAATTGGATTAATGATTTTTGTTGCTTATGAGTTATAGGTTTTTTTCTAATCAAATTTTTATTTTAGAAATATCAGGATATCACTTTGGGTTTTGCTGAAGGACTCGCCTTTTGGGTGTCAGGATATCTATAATTAATTCTAACACCTTAATTGAATGGATGGAAGATATAATTTTTAACGAAGGCTTCCTTACTCCAAAAATGTTAATAATTTATTAGAAATAGGTTTTAACATAAACAGACTTCTAAACAGATTTAAACCCCTTTCTCCTCTCAGTTGCTCAAAAGCTGAGGTTTTCAGTCTCTTGTTTCTTGTGATGTTGTCATTTCACTTGTTCTCCAGTCATCCTAGGCCATAACTTTCAAGTAACCTCTGAATTTGGGGTTCAACTTGAGTAATTTTCAGCCAGATATTTCAGCAGATGATGAGCACCCATAATCTAACACCAGATACTGCTTTACAGCCTAGCTCCATCCTCTTTGGAATCTCCCTTCAGGTAGTTGAAGACTGCTATCAAATCCCCCCTCACTCTTCTCTTCTGCAGACTAAATAAGCCTAGTTACCTCTGCTTCTCCTCATAAATCATATGCCCCAGCCTCCTAATCATTTTCGTTGCCCTCCACTGGATTCTCTCCAATGTGTCCACATCCTTTCTGTAGTGCGGGCCCCAAAACTGGGCACAATACTCCAGATGTGGCCTCACCAATGTTGAATAAAGGAGAATAATCGCTTCCCTCGATCTGCTGGCAATGCTCCTGCTAATGCAGCTCAATATGCTGTTAGCCTTCTTGGCAACAAGGGCACACTGTTGACTCATATCCATCTTGTCCATTGTAATCCCCAGATCGTTTTCTGCAGAACTGCTGCCTAGCCAGTCAGTCCCCATTCTGTAGCAGGGTATGGGATCCTTCTGTCCTACGAGCAGGACTCTGCACTTGTCCTTGTTAAACCTTATCAGATTTCTTTTGGCTCAATCCTCTAATTTATCTAAGTCACTCTGTATCCTATCCCTGCCCTCCAGCGTATCTACCACTCCCTCCAGCTTAGTGTTATCTGCAAACTTGCAGAAGGTGCAATCCACCCCATCCTCCAGATCATTAATGAAGATGTTGAACAAAACTGTCCCAAGCACTGACCCCTGGGGCACTCTGCTTGTTACCGGCTGCTAACTAGACATTGAGTGGTTGATCACTATCCATTGAGCCTGACGATCCAGCCAGCTTTCTGTCCACCTTATAGTCCATTCATCTAGCTAATACTACTTCTATAACTTGCTAGCAAGAATACTGTGGAGACCAGTATTTTTGCTAAAGTCAGGGTCACATCCACTGCTTTCCCCACATCCACAGAGCCAGTCATCTCATCATAGAAGGCAATCAGGTTGGTCAGGCATGACTTGCCTTTAGTGAATCCATGCTGACTGTTCTTGATCACTTGCCTCTCTTTCAAGTGCTTCAAAATGGATTCCTTGAAGACCTGTTCCATGATTTTTCCAGGGACTGGGTGAGGCTGACTGGTCTGTAATTCCCTGGGTCCTCCTCCTTCCCTCTTTTAAAAATGGCCACTATACTCGCCTTTTTCCAATTGTCCAGGACCTCCCTCAGTTGCCACGAGTTTTCAAAAATAATGGCCAATGGCTCTACAATCACATCAATCAACTCCCTCAGCACCCTCGGATGCATTGCATCCTGCCCCATGGACTTGTTCATGTCCAGCCTTTCTAAATAGTGCTGAATCTATTCTTTCACCACTGAGGGCTGCTCACCTCCTTTCCATTCTGTGCTGTGAAGTTAATGTTTAATCTCACTGAAGATTTCTCTGTTAAACCAAGCTGGTCGCCTGCTATATTTGCTATTCTTTCTGCATATCGGGATGGTTTGTTTCTGTGCCCTTATATTAGCTTCCCAGGGGATCCTGTCCATCAGTTCCATGAGGGAGTCAAAGTCTGCTTTTCTGATTTAACATGAGTTAATATATAACTGCTTCCAATTATGTCATCCTGCCCTGTCCAGATTTTTAATTAATATTCTGGATAGCAGTCTGAAAATTCTTTTGGTTTTATTTGTGTAAGTGATAAGGGAGATGTAGTAGAATATTTGAGAGAGTTTGAGGTTCAGCCGGTTGTTTCCTTTAGGAGGAGAAATTGCTGATGGAGTCTGTTTACTTTGTTTGTTAATAGAGATTATAGAAAGACCTGTTCCCCCTGAACACCGGACATGTAGTTTCTTTGCTCACAGTTCAAAGCCCCCTTTCAGCCAGCACCCAGCCCCAACGCTCTTTCTGTAAGTTTTTTCCAGCACCACATATTCAATGCTTGTTCAGGCTGTGTCTGGTTTTGCGTGCTGCCTTCTGTCTTAGTTTATCTGGTGTTTTTCTCTCCTGCTTCTCTTACACAGACAGATTTCTACTACAAATAGTACCCAGTCAAGACCCTCTCCCACATAATTCCCATTTTTGAGCAGCCATTATGTGCCTTGATTTTGAATGGTAATATGTGACTTTGTGTGGGGAGGAGGCAGGCTACCACTGTTTCTTGAAGTATCTTAACTCTTTTTGTTACAGCTATCTTTTTTTGTATTAGTTGAAAATAAAAATTCTATGTTTGATACAAAATAAATAACAAACTTTATATTAATACAACCTCTTTTTATCCTGGAGGATTCTGTGGTACTTTTCGATCTGTGCTGCACTCTTCCGTTGCTGAAACACAGTCACCTGTGCAACTTGGCGAGTCACAAGCACTGTTCTTTCTTGATCCAAACACTATGGGATCTGCAGTATTCATAAGGGGCAGGAATCCTAGCATCTACTTATTTGGAGGTAGGGTTGGATAAAAATCCTGGGAAGTAGCAGAGTGTTGGCTGCAGTGAGTGGTATTGGCATGGGCAGGGGCATTCCCCTCCCAACCTCAGTTCCCCCAGAGCTGGACATTACCATCAGGTTAGAGCCATGGCCTAGGAAACAGGGACCCTTTAATTAATAAAGGATTAATAATCAAAATCAAAATGGAAAAAAATATGGTGGGTGTAAATCAACAGGGAAGTGTACAAAAGAATGATTGAAAAAATCAGAGGCAGATTTAAAACAAAATAAATATAAAAATAGGCAATAGGAGAAAATTAGTTAAATAATGGGCAAGGATTAAAACAATAAAAATAGAGAATGGATAAAAGTCACCAGCATGGTGTTAAAAACAGTTGAGTCCAGTCTACATAGTTGTTACGTCTGGTGGATAATTGTGGCTGCAAAGTTTTCTAGTTGCAAAGTTTTGATACTGTCAAAAGGATTTTGCGAACCCTCTGGGCCACAGAGGGCAAGCTCAGTGAGTCAGTAGATACCATGAGACCAACATACATAGCCCACAATTTATAAAGAATACTAAATAATCACATTTTTTCCAGTCATTCTAATACCTCCGTTTCCACCCATACTTCCCCACCCTTTCCCCATCACAAATCCTTACTCTTTCACAGTCAGGCAAGTATCTATGTAAGTGTTAATAAGATAAGTCTGCATATTTTGCCCAGCTCTGCCAGTAATGGAAATAAAGACATTTCAGTAACGATTTGTTACCTCATAAAAATGACAAATTGTGTGTGCACTTTTTAAGTTTCATTCATAGATAGCTGCTCGCATTTTGTTAAACTTTTAGAGACTAAGGAGCAAATCCAGCCAGTTCCCTCTTCCCTGGCAGAAGAACAAGTATATTTCCAGGATATAAATAAGTAACAGTGTAGAGGGGAGCCATGGAAGAGATATATCCCCTTCCTTGCATGGAGCCTGGATTTGTAGTTCTCTCTTCTTGGCATTGCCCAGTGGACAAAGCAAGAAAGTATGCTGCATGGATCATCTCATCCTCCCATGCCACAAAAGTGTGTGGTGGGTGATATGTAGACTGCATCAGCCAGGTGGCTGAAGTAGCTTTGTAGCAGCTTCGCAGCCTAGAGTGGACTTATCTTAAATTCTGCCTACCACCTTCTCAGTGTGCAGACCAGGTTTTCAGGTGGGGCATATGGAAGGTGTATTTGACCCTGATTGTGCAGCTTAAGGTGTTCAAGGTAAGCAGGGTTTGGTTTATTTAAGTACAAGAGCTCAGAAATTGTATCATATGTTACGTTCCCCAAAAGCCCAAACCGAATGTAATGAAACCTAGCCAAAATAATGTTGTTGTATTGACGCCCAGCATGGAAAATTCTCAGAAAATAATATTTTGCCAAAAGTTCTGACCAGTTTGAAAAGAGAGATGTTGTATGTATTTAAAAGATTTTGCAGCCTTTTGAGGGTGTCACTAGCATGCTGCTATGTTTTGATGATGGATGATTCTGAATGCTTGCATGTATTATTTGTATTACAGTGGGGTCTAAAGACCTCATCTGTGTTTGCGGCCCCTTTGTGCTAGACACTGTATGAACAAATACTAAGGGCTGGTCTACACTGGGAACTTACATTGCCATAGCCTTGTCTCTCAGTGGTGTGAAAAATACACACCTCTGAGAGACGTAGGCATGCCAACGTGGCCCCTGTGTAGAGAGTGCTAGGTCAATAGAGAAATTCTTCTGTCAACCTAGCTACTGCCTCTTGGGAGATGGATTAATCACAGCGATCGGAGAACCCCTCCCGTTGCTGCAGTGAATGTCTAGGGAGAAGCACAATTAGTAGCATTTTAAAAGTAGACATACCTCAAAGAAGAGTCCCTATCCTAAGAGCGAGGAGAGGTGAGGTGATGTATCTTCACAAAGCAGTACTCATTAGTGGTCCAGTAAGGTATTGGTTTTGACCTTGAAATCAATATAATTTGGGTGTTCTTATAATTTCTTTGAGTACATCCATTAATATACCGTGGCCAAACTTAGGCAGACACTTGAGCTTACACAGAGCCAGTGTACATCAGTGGAGCTCTGTTTATGCATGGGGTTCTAGCCACACAAAATTCATTACAGGATCAGAGCAATAACTTTTTTTCCATGTTGATAGATTCTACTGATTTGAGAGAGTTTCTCGATACATGTAATGGGAAATATCAATTGGACACAGTACAAACTATTCAAAATTGCTTTCATTTCTTTAAAAAATGCTTTATTTTTATCCACCTGCTTGGCAGCTTGAGGTTAAAGTTATACCTAGGTGTCAAAAGATTGCTTTTTTAATTGGCTTTAAAAACACTACTGGCTCTTACTGATGACATCTTCTCTAGCGTGCAAGAAATAAAAAATAATTTCAGAGACTATGCTTACCTGTGGGAAGATCTGACAAGTTGAATTTGAATGTAATCCTTCCAAGTTCTTGGCAGTATCTCCTGCCTGCTGGCAAACCTGTTCACTTAGCTGATGCTTTAGTGAGGCTGAGAGAAAAGATTAACAGTTTATTGTGCTGATCTTGTTAAACTGGGAGCAGATTTAGTGATGAAAGCCTCTCATAATTTTATCATTGTGTTTTATCTTGTGTCTTTTATACATTACTAAATAATATTCCTTCTTATTCTATTTATTGAAATAAACAAGTTAATTTTTGAGCTGATTGCAAGATAAACATCCATTAATACTGACTTCTGACCATTTGGGAAAACTTTGACAGAGTGATCATGAAATAGGTCAAAGCCTTTCCAGCTGTTTAAAAGCCAGAAGGCAAGTGTCCATGAACATTCCAGAGGAATGCTAAGTTGTTTCTCACTACATTTGCCTTGTGCTTTAATTTTTATGTATACATGATGTTTGTAAATAACTGAGACCGTTGGGAGCTGCCAAAAAGCATTAAGATATTTCAGCTTTCAAGGCTCGCTGATATTCTCTCATTTCCCTTTGAGAATAAGTAAGTAGAAGAATCTGCCAAAATGCTCATTTGAAAATGGATGGTCTGAATTCACCAGAGCCTTATGAAAAAGTAATACTCAGGCTTCATAGCTCATTTGACAGATGTCACATTAGATATCTGTTAAAGTAGAACAATATCCTGGTGATGACGGGACAGTGGTGGTGACTAGTGTCTGATGATATGTACGAAAATAAGGGGCATGCTGACAACATAAGTGAAACTCAGAAGTGTCCATTCCTTTTACTGTAGGTGTCCAAACATTTTCACTCCTCTAATATGATTGCATTGGTGTCTGTTACTTTGTGGCAACTTCATTCACCCCTCTGTATGAAGTTTCACAGCAGCCTTTGTGTTTAAATGCTGTTCTTTCCATTGATTTCAGAGGGCTTTGGATCTGGCCCTTAATGCAGTAAGGTTTCTAAGCATGTTCGTAACTTTTAAGCATGAGAGTAGTCCAGTTGACTTCAAAGTTAGGTACATGCTTAAGTACCTTGCAGAACTGGGGCCTATGTTCTAAGAGATTCTTCACAGAATGTTACTTTTTTTTACTGGAAAGTGTTATCTTTTCAGTTTTACTGAAGGGCAAACTGCTGCCTTTCTGCCCATGTTCTGCCTTATGTTTGGATTTAGTTATAGTTTCAGGATAACTGCCTCTTTGACCACCTCCATGGCCTGCTACAGGAATGCTCTCTCAGGTATCTAGCTGTCATCTCTCTGAGCAGGGACCCCCACTGCTTCTTTTAGACAGGGGTTTTAGGCTAGTCTCCTGGCACTGTGATTCTCCCCAAGCAAGTCTGACTAACGTTCAGCCTCTGCACTCTGATTTCTCTTAAAGGACAATGGCAGTGGTTTACCAGTGATTATAAGTTACTGTCCAGTGCTTTCTTAGCAGAGTACATTTACTTAAGGACAAAAATATACAGAGAAAACACATGAAACAAATAAGGTCTCAATGCATACTAATCATACTGCAAATCGCTTATCAGTCCAGGGTGGACTGTGGTAGGTTCCAGTCTTTTTATACCTTCAGCAGGGCAGGGTGCCCCCTTGGACAAAAGGTTATGTCCATTTGTGGGATCAGAAAGAAGACCCTTGAGTCTGTTTAAACTCAGTCTGTGTATCCCCCAAAACCTGTGTCTCCCAGCCTTCTGAAAACAGGTAAAACCGGTCAGTGCCCTTTCCTCTGAGAGGTAAAACTTCAAAGGCTGGGTAGCTGCATAATCAGCCTTGGGATTTTGCATTTATCACTCCCTAGTGATTCCAGATTCCCCCAGTGACCGGAAATACACAATGCATACAACATGCATTGCTACAAAGGCTATGAATATTCTATGTGTCTCTTTCATCTGGCCACATCTCAATATAATGGTCTTTGAAGTTTTCATACTTTTTAAGGCTGGCTCAAACCTTCAGATAAGTCATAACGTTAAATACAATTGCCTCAAGATAGGCCTGTATCAGTAGTATTGACTTACTTATTTTTTAACAGGCTGATTGGACAGGGAAGATTCTGCTGAACATCAATGCAACCTCACCAAGGGCACCGAAAGATGACTTTTTCAGACTATTCCTTATTCTGTTCAAGGGATCCTGCCTGGATTGGTATGTTTTAGATTTTTGTGCTGGGAAAAGGTGACATTGGATACAAATCAACAGAAATTTGGGAATGAAGTTGTGAAGTTAAAAATTGATCTTCCATTTGGTTAATCTAACAACTAAGCAAAGACCATGGAACACCATCTCATTGGCAGTGCAAAGTTTCAGCAATACTTTGCACTTCTTTAGTGCTTTTCATTCAATGATGTTGAAGAGCATCCCAAACACTAACTAGTCCTCACAACATCCCTGTGACGCTGGTGAATAAGAACTGTTTTACTAATGAGGAAACTGGGGCACAGCAAGTCAGTGGCAGTACCGGCAATTAACCCAGAACTCTGATGACCTTTCTTGTGTTCTAAAGATTAGACCATGCTCTTTCTGAAGAGCTAAATAAATACTGTTTTTCTTACAAACTATGAACAGATTATAAAAAGTAATATGACTTCATGTTGGGCATTTCTTGGCCATTAACCATCAGTTGAATTAAGGGCAGAAAGCATGTCCTCAGGAGGGCAATTAAGTGTCACTAATTGCTTGATCCAGAAGTGGCGATTGTAACTTCAGTACTTTTCACTTTGAAAATATATAGTCGTAGTCTTAAGTGGAAAAGAGAAAAATGCTCCAATTATAAAAAGCATTTATTTAAGAATAGTTCTGCTAAAATCAGACCACTTGAAGTGCTTTCCGCAGATCCTCTCTGTTAACAAAGTCAAATGCTTTATTAAAGTCAATGAATGTGCAAAATAGAGGTTTCTTTGAACTCTGTGACTGTCCAAGATTGATGGAAAAACAAATATCTTATCTACAGACCAGGTTTAGGTCTAAAGCCAGCTTGTGACTCAGAAGGGATTTCCTGTGCTCTTCTTTGCATTTGGCTGAAAATCACTCTATGGAATATCTTGCTAGGAATGCTTATAAGACTTATTCCTCTGCAGATGTTGCAATCTGTTGGGTCACTTTTTAAAAAAAGTGATACAGTGATTAAACTATGCCAGTTTTCAGGGACTTCACCCTTCATCCAAATGAGGTTAAATAATTTGCAAAGGAGCATGACCATGCCTATTCTGCCATGTTTTAACAATTCAGGTGGATACCATATAGACCAAGTGTCTTGTTGTTTTTCAGAGACCTGATTATTTTCAGGGACCTGATAGTGGTATGATTTTAGCAGCAAGTTGATTCAAATGTTGCAGATTCTGTATAGCATAGCTCAACATACAAGGCAGCGGTGACCTGTCATAGTGGTTTCACGTGAAAACTGATGCATACTCAATCCAATAGTTTTTGCTCTACACTTAAAAAGTTGACATAGCTACAACTCTCCAGGGTGTGAAAAATCCACACCCCTGAGTGCTATAGCTATGCCAAGATAGACATAGCCAAGATAGACATGTCCCAAGATAGACATAGCTAGGTTGATGGTGAAGTTTCTACAATAATGGAAAATTCCCTTCCATCACTGTAGTAAGAATCCAAACCAATGGCTCTCAACCTATTTACCATTGTGGGCCACATATGCAGCTCTCTCTTGGTTATGTAGGCTTCATCACACAATATATATACTACCTGAATGGCCCTGTGGATGTCACATCAGCCACAGCTGTGTGCTGACTGGGCTGCAAGCAGCCCGTGCAAGTTGAGAATGACTAATCTAAACTATGGCACTACCGCAGCATAACTAGAGCACCCTAACTGTGCTGCTGTAGTGTAGACCTGGCCTTAGAAAACATTTTGTCCAGCTCCCTTAGTGTAAGATTGGTGAAAGCCTCAGGATATCATGGCAAATTATCAGTCATCTTGACTTTGCAGATGATATTGTAATGATAATACAGCCAAGAAGCAGCAATTAGCTTGTACTCAACAGCCAGAGAATGGAGATTAAAAATGAATGAACAAATGATCAAATTAATGTGAAATTAGTGAAATCAGGAATCAAGAAACTGGCTAACCTGGTCATTAATGGTGCAGACATTGAACCAGTATGCAGTTTCTGCTACTTAAATTCAATTATAATCTATTAAAATTGCTATGAAGATGACATCGACAAGCAGATAGCTACTGCCAGGAGACCATTCATGTCACTGAATAAAAATGTTTGGAATGTTAAATCCATAACAGCTAAAACCAGATTATATACAACACTCACTGTACATTACATTATGGTTGTGAAATATGGCTACTGAAGTGCTGGAACAAAAGCTGCAAATGTTTGAAATGAGGTGCCTGTGCCATATTCTAGGTCTGACATGTAGATTCAGAAATGATGACAACCACAAAGCACTGAAAGTGCAGGGCATGACTAGAGTCATGAAAAGGTGCAAACCACAATGGTTTGGTTATGTTGCTAGATTGACTCCACACTGACTGCATAAAATTGTTTGCGATGGAAGAGTGCATGGAAGGAGAGGCTGTGGATATCCAAGGAGATAGTGGTATAACATGGTATATAACTTGGTAAAATACCAGTGAGGGAGAGAAATTATTTAAGTTCAGCACCAGTGTGGACACAAGAACTAGTGGATATAAACTGGTCATCAGGAAGTTTAGACTTGAAATTAGACGAAGGTTTCCAACCATCAGAGGAGTGAAGTTCTGGAACAGCCTTCCAAGGAGAGCGGGGGGAGGGGGGCAAAAAACCTACCTGGCTTCAAGACTGAGCTTGATAAGTTTATGGAGGGGTTGGTATGGGACAGCCTAATTTGGCAATTAACTGATCTTTGACTGCTAGTGGTAATGGCCTGTGATGGGATGTTAGTTCTGGGGTGGGTTCTGAGTTACTAGAGAATTCTTTCCCAGATGTCTGGCTGGTGAGTCTTGCCCACATACTCAGGGTTTAGCTGATCGCTATATTTGGGGTTGGGCAGATTGGCAGAGGACCTGGGTATGTGTGTTTTTTTTTTTTTTTTTTTGCCTTCTTCTGCAGCATGGGGTCCAGGTCACTTGCTGGTGGATTCTCTGTACCTTGAAGTCTTTAAACCATGATTTGAGGACTTCAATAACTCAGTTGTAGGTTAGGGAGTTATTACAGGAGTGGGTGGTTGAGGTTCTGTGGCCTGCATTGTGTAGGAGGTCAGACTAGATGATCATAATGGTCCCTTCTGACCTTAAAGTCTGAAAGACCAACTAGGGAACACCCCACGAGGCTCATATGGAAATGGTGACTCAAAACAGATGTGGATGGAATCTATTCATAGCTTTGGCCCTACCCAACCTTGGCATTTGAAAAAGGAGCTGAATGAATGGTTCTGCTGGTGATACTGGACACTCAAGTCTACATGATTGGAAACTAGCTTTAAAAATTTAATTGTCTCACCAGTGGAAAGTCAGTAGGGTTAACAAGTAAATTGCCTTTTCCCATTGGTTCTATGCTCCGCTCCTTGTTCTGCCTGAAGCAGAGAATTGAATGTTAAGGCATTGAAGAAACCCTTTCCCTCCAGTGTAGTGAGAGAAATCTGCCAGGCCCCATTACGCAGGTATGAGGTTGAAGAAAAGATGCAAAGTTTGTTACATTGCTTATAATGTTTTGGTTTTGTATTTTTTAAAAATTTCCCAAATCTGTACTACCTGCCCATATCCCTGTTTGTGCTAAATGTATTTGTTACCCTCGTTAGTTAGGTCAGGCAGCACATAGACTTACATAATAATAAACACAGTAAAAAAAAAAAAAAAGAAAAAAGAATTAACATTACAGGTCATCTTTAATTCAACCAAAGGTGAATTAAAAGAAACCATTCATGATAACTGTGAAAACAAAATAAAACCCAAGTGGGACCATGTAATATGGCATGTTAAATTTCTTGCTTTCTGTGTGTTTAAATCATCTGTCAACTTTAAGCATTTGAAAAAAGTCACTGTTTGGTGGATAAATTTTGGTACAGAAACAGGCTAAATTAAAAAGGGAAACTTTTTTTAAATTTAATAACATACTTGAGCAACAGCCAAATGTAGACTAGCTTACTCTGCCTCAAACACAACTGTTGCTGCTCTACTGTATTTACAAGTAAAAAGAAGAAAAGTTCCTCTCCATTTGGCTGTATGGAAGGTTCTGGTTTTGATTCATATTGTCTTTTTACATGAGACATAATCTTTGATAGTTGGGCAAACTTTCCAAATTCTAAACAGATCTGTATTTGCCCTTGGCTTCAAAACCTGCTAAATTAAAACACCAGAGTTCTAGCAATAATTATATTTGATGAATGAAATGTGAGAGATATTTAGCTATAAGTTTATACTGCATCAGAAACAATTATGTCTATTATGCTCCATATAAGAGAGTTACATTTGAGTGAGTAATTTGCTTAAGACAAAATGTGCATATCCAGTAATTTTCTGCATTGAAAAGAAAAAGGTAATTTTGACTAGCTTTTTTTGCATTTGAAAAGAGTCGACGAGAGTGCGTGTTACAATATGGTCACCATTCTCATTTTTGGATCAGCATCATACTTTCCCACTTTGAGCAGAAACAAATTTGCCCACTTAGATTATCTTTAATCCATTGACTCATTTATGCTCAATTCAATAACGGTTATCCAGTGCACCTGTCTCAGTTTGAAACTGTAGGATTTGACCTTCACTGCTAGTAACTGAAGAGTGAAACAAAACCACTGTGAACTCCTCTTAGCTCCTTTCTTTCTGACTTCCTTTCCACTTCTGTTTCTATTTACAAATTTTTTTGGAGGAGGAGGGAAACACAGGATGGATGATAGAAATGATTATGTGCTCAATGGTGGGAGGAAAGAACAACTCAAACACCTTTTTGTTGCAATTTGCTCTTTGTGTAAAAAGCCTGATTGCCTCAGGCTTTGTGGGATGAACTCTGTGGGATTGGATGGAGGGAATCCCACTCCCTCAACTCACAGACAGGGCAGAGGGTTGAAGCTCAGCCCTTCCTTGCTCTCTACTCTATCCCAGTGGGCTGGAAAAGAATGTACAGCCATTCTATGCCCCTATATGGCTGCTTTTACTCATGGACCTAGCAGCTCATCCACAATGCTGCCTTATTTGGAGTCAGTGAGGTGACCCCGTCCTCTGTACCTGTTTCATTTGCAGGGAGTGAAGCTGAATACAGATCAAGATGAACAAATGGAGCTGATTTAAACCTGAGCATTTGCTCTGTCCATGTGGCTGAATTGCTCCCAGCCTAACTCCTATGTTGCCTGTTTTTCTGATGTCCCATTGTCAATCAATAGCAGTCCCTCCAGGGAACATGGGTCCTCTATCTCCAGTTCCACTGATCCTGATCGAGTACCTAGCGGGTTCAGAGTTCTCCCCAGCACAACCTTTCAGAAGGAATTAAATGGTGCAGAGTGCCAGTGCAAGGTTTTCCTTGCATTTCATCCTTTCTGTGTTGCATATATTCGCTACTAGAATTTAAATAGAAAAGAAGGAATAGTGCATGTGTGCTGGTGGGTTGGTACAGTATTGTGGCTTGTATTTTTTCCCCCCAACTTGTTTTCTGCTATAGGGATAATTCATCATAAAAGCCATATATTTTTAAATTCCTTACCTCCAAACAAGAACACTGTAGATTGATTTGTTTGTTGGTTTTGTTCAGCACCCTCCACTGTAGTATCTGGGCACCTAAGACTATCCTAAATTTAAAATATCAGAGCTGGATTAGATCTTCTGGAGATGTTTAAAGCCCTGGTCCTGCTGACATGGATGGTTAACTTTAAGCATATAAATAGTCCTGTTGACTTTAATGATCAGCATGTGCTTAAGTACCTTTCTAAATTGAAGTTTGAAGTTGGGCCTAGTAGCACTCTCATACCATGCTCTATTCCTCACTTTGAATCAGAACAGCTTCAGGATCTCCTCCATTTGCTGCTCATAATGTATACTGAGTGGTAGGTGCCTTTCATGCCTAGTTATCCACCCTGGCTTCCTGTTCCCACTCCCCACAGAGGCCTAACAGACATCACCCTTGGGACCTTATTTTCAATTATCCACCGTTCTAAATCATGATTTTGTTGTTGTTTTTATGCTCCCCTTCAAATCACTCCTTATGGAACACTGCTGCTACTTTCTCTCTTCACTGCACACTGTTCATTTAGTAATAAGCCATTGTGGGTCTCCTAAACAGGATTTTGATGTTCATATTGGCAAAATTACTGTTCATCTGAATCTGAAAAGAGTGGGATCAGTTCCTGTTAGGTGTTGATTACAGACAGAATTCTAACATTTTTGGTGGAGAAGACTATTAGAGGAAAATTTCTAAATTGGCTTTTTGTCTCAGTAAGTTCTGGGGCACTTTCTTGCTGTGGGTCTACTGTTTGTGCTTTAGTTTATTATTAATATTAGTGCTTGTTGAAGAGATGTTAAATACAAATGAAGGGTGAGTAATAATAAGAAGAAATCTAAAACAAGGTAACATAATTTGTCTGGCGTTTTTACAAGAATCTCATTATGTAGTTTAGGAGGACAGCGGGGCTCTGAAATGTAAAAGGGTAGGAGGGGGAAAAAAACTTTAATCCTCCTCCTTCAAGCAGTAAGGGAAAATAATTAAACGCATGAATCAGCAGTTGTAGTTACATTCATAGTAATACTGTACCTTCCTGTGCGGGAGTGAATGAACACCATGCTGGACCAGAGTAGGAAGCAGTTAAAGGTTTTGTTTTGTTTTTTTTTTTTTTTTAAAAACAGAAGCTGAAAGTGGCCTTGCCGAGCAACACCTGCGATATTGAGCCTAGAGGGAGGGCATTTGAAGTGGAGGAAGCAGGCTGGAGGGCTGAGAGTTTCCTAGACAGTGATCTGAGCAGACCTCAGCTAGGAATCTTAGGAGAAGTCAGGCCTGGGGAAAAGTTTGGACTTCTTGTTCATGATTTGTTTTTATTATTGTTTGTTTCTTTGTTACAAACTCCAGCCCGGGAAAGGATTGAATTTTTGACCCTATGCTGACCTGTGTTTTAGAGCAGATAGGATAGTCTCCTACTTATGCTTTCTCATTACACTTTGACTTTAAAGTATACCTAAAACCAGTTCCAAATAAAACTTAGGCAAAGATTGTATTTCTGGGTGTGGTGCTCCATCTCCCTTCCGGCATGAAATCCTAGCAGTCTCAGACTCACTCAGATTCCACAACACCTTCAGAATGTTCAAATTAATAGACTAGACTAGAGAAGAAAGTGGTGGAACAATTACAGAATTACCAGAGAGTTAGTATCAGAAGACAGAGGTTCTCAAACTTATTATTTGTGCTTAATGAGGTCTAAGAACCATATTTTCTTTCTGCTCATTTTAAGTTTCATTCCTGTTTGTTTTTGTTTTTTTTCAGACATAAATATTGGCAGGAAAGTTGGAGCTCTGCTGTTTTCAGTTGTATAATCCTGATTTGGTCCATGGCCAAGGAACATGATACTGCCCTTACAAGCTGAAATGCCTTGAGGACCTCAGCTCTGCATTCATTCCTCCCGAAGCAATGGTTTTCTCTGCAATGTTGACGTCTACCCACTCTAGGGCACTGAATGCTACTTTTATTGTCTATGAAAATGCCTATACGAATTTTACCACTCCCCAATTTTTGCATCGTAGTGGCACAACACAGCCATCGAAATACAGTTCGGGTGCCATGGTCACCACTGAGATAAATACTTTACTAGTGAACAGTACAGCTATTCTGCCAACACAAGAAGTTTTCAAGAGCTTGAGTCTGCCACTCCAGATCATTCTTTCTGCTGCTATGATATTTATACTGTTGGTTTCTTTTCTTGGAAACTTTGTTGTCTGCCTCATGGTCTACCAGAAGGCTGCCATGCGATCTGCAATTAACATTCTCTTAGCAAGCCTGGCTTTTGCAGACATGTTGCTTGCAGTGCTGAACATGCCTTTTGCTCTGATAACCATCATTACCACGCGATGGATTTTTGGGGATATCTTCTGCAGAGTCTCTGCCATGTTTTTCTGGCTGTTTGTTATAGAAGGGGTGGCCATCCTACTCATTATTAGCATTGATAGATTCCTTATTATAGTGCAGAGGCAAGATAAGCTGAATCCTTACCGTGCAAAGATTCTCATTGCTGTTTCATGGGCTGCATCCTTTGTTGTGGCTTTTCCATTATCTGTGGGGAACCCCAACCTGCAGATACCTTCTAGAGCACCTCAGTGTGTTTTTGGCTACACCACAAGTCCTGGCTACCAGGCCTATGTGATATTAATTGTACTAATTTCTTTTTTTATTCCATTCATGGTGATGCTGTACTCTTTTATGGGCATACTTAACACCGTACGCCACAATGCAGTTCGTATCCATAGCCATCCTGACAGCATATGCCTCAGCCAGGCCAGCAAGCTTGGTCTTATGAGCCTTCAGAGACCTTTTCAAATGAACATTGATATGAGCTTTAAAACTCGTGCCTTCACAACCATATTAATTTTGTTCATTGTCTTCATCATCTGTTGGACGCCCTTCACCACCTACAGCCTTATTGCCACATTTAACAGTCACTTTTACCACAAGCACAACTTTTTTGAGATCAGCACTTGGCTCCTTTGGCTCTGCTACCTCAAGTCTGCACTGAATCCATTGATTTACTACTGGAGGATTAAGAAATTTCATGATGCATGCTTAGACTTGGTGCCCAAATACTTCAAGTTTTTGCCACAGCTACCTGGTCACACAAGAAGACGCATTCGGCCCAGTGCCATCTATGTGTGTGGGGAGCACCGGTCGGTCGTGTAAAATTGCAACTATTTGACGTGACAATTATTTTCTGGGATTATTTGTTTTATTTGAATATGGCTCCTTCAACTGCCATATCTTATAACTTGAGTATGTGTTCCAATATCTTGTGCAATTTTATAGGAAAAAGGTGATTGATTAGAGTTGGGTTTGCTGTCAGAAGCAATGTAAACAAAATTACAAATGTTACCTCCAGGATTCAATGGAAACCCAGACTTATTTTTTTTTTAAATTACATTTCTAATATTTGTCAGTTTTCTGCTTATTAAGCCTGCAATTGTATCTAATTGTAAGGGTTTTTTTATGCTGCTGTGGTACAGTCTATTTAGTTGGTGTAATTCTTCTTCTGAAAATGTTGCTGCTTCCTGCCAAGATATTAGAGCCAAAAAGTTACATTTAGCTACTTCTATTCGATTTTAACAAAATTTCAGGAGTTTTCATGATGACATTAGAACCCTTTAAAATATTTCCATTAATATTTTGTGCACTTTACAAAACTTGCTACAGAATCTGTTTTTCAGAATGCCTGTAGAGGAGCTTTTAAAATTTGTTATTACACATTATAGTGGTAGTTTAATGAAAGATCTGTTTAGTGTCTAGAAGGGCAGATTTATATTGGTGTATCTACAACTGTAGTTACTGATTTGCTGGTATTGTTTCTGAATATTAACAAAATGCTATATTAACTCTTTAACCACAGTGGGAGGGAAAATGGAGGCAAATTGAAAAGATAACCTTACACTTTGGGCATGATATTTTAACAAGTTCTGGAAAAAAATGGGTTCATGCAAAAACTGATATTTTTGATAATCGCACACATTTTAATATTTTGATGGTTATGAAACTTCCAGATCTACTGCTATGTCCAAAAGTCAGTTATAAATTATGGCTGTGATCCTGCGATTTACAGTGTTTGGGCAGATGTCTGTTTCCATTCAGAGCCCTAAAAAAGTTAGTGGTTGCCTGGGTGCAGCATTCCACTCACACAGACTTTCTAAATAGGCAGAATCAAGGCTTGAGAGTCTGTGGCCAATGGAGAATTGGAACAGGTGTTCCTGGGTTTAAAAAAAAAAAAAAAAAAAAGGCTGCACATGAACCATGTTTTGTACAGGGGCAATAATAAACACCTTCATCTAACGCCTGGCCACAGCCCTAAATTTATAACCACAACAAAAAGTTGAGATAATCTTTTGGTGAAATAATCTGATTTGTAAGAACAAGAAATTGGGGAGATGGTTTAGCAAATGGGAAAAGGTTGGAAAACTATTTCAGAATTTATGATTGAGGAGAGTTGGGCAGTGGGGCTTGCGTGGGATTGAATAAGTCAAATTCCCTACCTCTGTCCTTATTTCTTTACGTTGTGGTGTGGGTTTTTTTTGTTTTGTTTTGTTTTTTTAACCATCTCCCACTACATGTCTCACTAATTTACTATGTATTACAAATCAGCTTATTGAGTGGAAGCTTCATTTACTGGAATGCCAAACCATCTCTTGAATTCACATCAGGTACTGACTTTGCCTTTCTTGATAACTGCCTTGAAAACTTCCATTCTTATTTGAGAATAGGAAAAATGTTGGTGGATTTCCCTCAGTGATTGGAATCCAGGCATGTATTTTTATTAACTACATAAACTTGAATATGACAGGTGAATTGGATAAACAGGGCAAATGTGTGGCTTTTTAAGTGACAGCCCTGAATTGGGAATCGGGTGAGGAGGGCCCGTACCACTGGGGAGATTGTGCCTTCTGCAAGCACTATCTTTTCTGGGCTGTTTGTGCAGGGGAGGAGTGCAGCCTGCTCCATCCACACACAACCCCACTGACTGCTAATTGAAGGAGCAGATTGCACCAGCCCTGCTCCAAGTAGGGGGTAAAATCATCGCCCTGCTTCCATCATACCTCCTCTTTCAGCATCCCGCTCTCCAGGAGTGAGCGGTCCATGTGATCTCCAGAGTGCGGGGTCTGTTCTTCTGAGTGTCCCCTTCCGAGCTGTATAAGGCTTTAGGGGTAGGGAGTGAGGGTGCGAAAGAAGCTGCTTCTTCTGTATGAATGTAGAGGGGCCACTCGCTATGTGGAGGGCAGGTATGGATTGGATTTTATGAAGCTATATAGTGAAGGGTTAAGACCACTCTAAAAGTAATCTCTACTTCTCTTACCTACAAATATTGATAAAAGGGTAATTGATTTTGAACATGTTAAAGGAGGAATTTTGCCTTGATTTATTTAATTTCTTACAAGTATCTTGCTCTGAACCTATAAAAGCACTGTCACTCGATGCAGATTTGACAAGATTGTGGGCTTCCAAGCCAAGGCACCAGGGCAAAGGTGTTGTTAAAATGAAGAGGGCCTTTGAAGTCAGCTCTTACATCCACATTTAATTCTTCCAGTTGCATCATTGAAACAAAAATCCTCTGATCAGATGACAGGCATCAATAGTGTTTTAGTGCAAAACATTGCTTTTTGTGTGTTACTCCTGAGAGTATAAATCTTATTTTTAATTAATTTTGCATCTCTGGCTCCAGTTTATGGCCTGGCTTGGTATAGATTTTCTATTTCAGAGCTAGCAACCCCTTTTCTCTCTTTAAACAGAAAAATTGTGCTTTAACTAATGTAATGAGAGTTATACACACTCTACCACTGGCAGGAACAGGTATTTTTGCTCTGTCTTCCAGAGGAGTAAAACCAGTTTCAATTGATCTAATAAAATAATTCAAGGAGGATGAGTAATCCAGTGAGGGTTGGTTAAATGATTCCTTGAAGAGGGAACATGACCTTTAGGGGATTTCATAATCTCTGATGTGTGCAAACTGTGAAGTAGAAATTCCATCTGTCAAACATTTGATTTATCTTGGTAATGCAGTGTTTAAGCCCACATTGGAGCATGTTCTCTTCTCACTGCTTGATCTGTTAATGTAGAATCTCTGTATTGGGCCAAATTCAGAGGTGATTTAAGCGAGGGTGTAACTGAATGGGTTTAGGGGATTGGGAAGTTAGCAGAAAAACAACCAGCTAATCAGGAAGGAGTACAATAAAGCAAAAGTGGCTTGCTCAACATATTTACAGCACCATTTAGCTTATTGTGTCCAATTGGCTGTTATGGAGCAGTGCCTTGTTAATTTCAGTTGAATTCCTAGGATCAAGTTAAAGATTGAAAAACTGCTTACTCTTGCTGGCCATGATCCTGCAAACACATAATTTTACACACAAGTGTTTGCAGTATTTGGGCCATTATGTAAGAAAATTTTTAGCCAGGAGTGATTTTAAAATCTGAAATAAATTTGATCCTTTTTAATTCTAGATATTAAAATATTTTTCTTTCTCTCCAAGAATGACTTTTTTTTTTTTTAATCATTACTGAACTGTGTCCCCTTATATTATGTCTTGACAATTCTTTGGTATTGAAGATGAAGATGAATGTATTTTCTATTACTTTGCAGTTATCTCAGTGTTGTTCAGTCAAAGCACGAAGCTGTCACAACTTTCATTTGTACAAATCTGTTGCTAAAATGAGTTTTTTGTACTGTTAAGGGATGTTGAATATTCTTTGATTGTTTTTGCTACTTATGTTAAGGTATTTATGTGTATATATAGAGAAAAAAGTTTTGTCTTCTCTTCCTCTGTTGATTTTTACTTTTATGCCTGATACTGTTATAATTTCTTTTATTTGGTTTTATGCTTAAATGACTGCCAGATATTAATGTTCTTTCTAAGAACATATGTGGTTTTTCACTCTCAAGTCATGCAAGATATATTGGTTTATTTTTTATGTAAAAGGAGAACTCCAGAACACACATTTGTTGCAATTGAAATGGTGAAAAAATTCTTAAAATCCATTTTTCCTGGAGCCACTACTTTGTCATTATGAATCTTTTTGAGCAGTAGTAATTTACCTGTGTGGAGAAACCTTGAATTTATTGTTTTAAAAACAAATTGCTAAGTAGAATTATGTTGTATTTTCTGTACATATCACACCCATGAAAATAACTGAAAAACAAAAGAGGAAAATAAACATGAATATTCTTCAACCATATGGAAGAAGTCAGTGACATTAAGATTATTATATTCATAGTGAAATATAGGCCTGTCAAAATGCCAATAATTTTAATATCTGATTTATTATTTCAAATATCTTTTCAAGTTTCCTTCATAATTCATATTATGAAGACTATATTTGCACCATTAGAAACTTTCCTATATCATTTTTGTTTAACCCTAAACATTATTTCCTGTATAGTGATCGTACAACAAAATGTAGTAATGCTAAAACTCCTATGGAGAGGGTGCCAATATATCCTGAAACAAATGTTAGCATTTTTAATGAAGGAAAGCGTGAAAGCCCTAAAGGAAGATACATGACTTTATTTATTTCCATCTGAAGTAGGTGTGCTGTTTTGTGGCTATGGCTGAGTAATTTAAAATCATCTTGGTGTGGAATAAATAGAACATATGCCACGGGCAGTGGTACAGTATAGCATGATTCATTTCCACACACGACAGCGACCTTTATGACTCAATTTCTGCCTATTTGTAAGTGATGGATTGTTTCCATCAGTATTAGAAGTAAAAATTGGGGTGAACTGGATGATAAGCATCTGGTGGTTGTATGGGAATTTTCAGTTAGCAAATGAACTGCACCTCTGCCAATAATTTTTGAAAATTATGGAGAACCAATGTGGTACTAAAGGATGGGTAAAAGGTGACGTGATACCGTTCCAAAGACTTGTCTACACAGGGAAGCTTCGCTATTGGTAACTGTGGTGAGAGTGCAAGTGTAAACAGGATGCTGCTCACATTTTAAGCAGGGATCTAATGCAGGAGTGGGGAACCAATGTGTCTCTGACATCACTCATTTATATGGCTTTCCATAGTATATAGATTATGCTCACCACTAGAGGCCCCAGTTTATCAAAGCACTTTATGTGCTTAAATACCGTTGACATCAGTTGGACTAAAGTACATACTTAAATGCTTTTCTATATTGGGCCCATATAGTATAAGTAATTGTGCAGGATTCCAGTGAATTGCTCCTCAACATGAACGTGCCTGGCAGAAAATGTGATGAAATACAATTTATTTCAAAATTTCTGATAAGACTAACACTTTCTCCCACAACCATTCTCATCAGGGAAGCAACTGTTTCTAGCAAGTGTTACTTTTTATGCAGTCAGAGAAAATAGAGTAATCTTGTTATTACAGAACAAATGGAAAAAAGGACATCATAAAGTCAATGCTATTGTTAATACTTTAAAAACAAATAAATACTGGTAATTTTGGATACTTCTGTAATTTTGTGACTGTTCAGCAAAACCAGTTTCTATGGATTGCTACCAGAAAGATGTGCCTGAATTCAGATGCTATTATCGAAGATATCAATAGTGTGCTTTTATGCACACAGTGTTGATTTTTTTTAAAGCAAGTTGTGCAACCATTTTATAACACATTTATAGAAACATTAAAATCTTCAGAAATTGAAATATTGCAGAATATACAATATTATACAACTGCAAGCTTTGCATAATGCAGTAAGTCTAAAGCAGAATTTGTACCTGTTTTATTTGCCAAAGTCTAAAGACTCAACTTACAGCTGTGTGGCTGAAGAACAGAGCAACTGTGAGGCCAACATACTTGTAGCAGCGACTGGCATTCTGCCTCAAGCAGAACATTGCATGGAAAACCTCTGTGGTTGGTGTGATACAATTTAGTTTAGTTCACCAACAATACAAATTGGAATTCTCTTCTCCCATAACCACCGTCCCCTTCCTTGTCCAAAATTTTCCAGGACTATTGCCCCCTTTTATGTAACTGGCTGACATTTATAAGTGTGTGAGTGAGACAAACAAAAATTGTGTATAGCCTGTGAGAGTAGACTACATTTTAGGGCTTGTCTACATGAGGAAATTCAGAAAAGTTAAGAACAATTAACTAAAGGTCTGAAGTTGAAGCACATTAAACCCCTGTGTGGATGCTTTCATTCAGGAGTAAAATGTCTACACAAGCACAACAGTGGCATAGCTGTAGCTACGCTGCTGTAGTGTAGACACTACCTACAGTAACAGAAAAGTTTCTCTTTTGCTGTAATAAATTCTCTCCAAGAGACTGTAAGTAGGTTGATGGAAGACTTCTCCCATTGATCTAGCTGTGTCTACATTGGGACTAGGTTGACCTAATTATGGCGCACAGGAAACATTTTTTTGAAGCCCTGAGTGATAGAGCTAGATCAACCTAAATTTTAAATGTAGACCAGGCTTTAGTTTATTAATCCCAGAATTTCTTCTGATATAAGGGCCTGTCTACACTATAGCTGTATAGCTACAGGGCTGCAGCTGTGCTGCTGTAGAACTATAGTGTAGATGCCTCCTACAACAACAGAAGGGTTTGTCCATCAATGTAGTTGATCCATCTATCCTAGAGAAGGTATCCTAGGTTGACAGAAAAGCTGTTCCCTTGATCTAGCTGTCTATACACCTGGGGTTAGGTCAGCCTAACTACAGTGCTTGGCATGAAGTAAAATTTTTGGATTGTTTTGTTTTGTTTTTTGTCTTTAGAATACAACTTTGTAATTTATTTCAAATTCTGAAAAGAAAAAGGCATCATTCCATAGATTTAGGTGCCCAGCTATCAATTTTATTGTACTGTACAATTTTGTATGTTTCTAAACACCTTAACAGGTCTCATCCCTCAGCAAAATCCTATTGTAATCAAAATAAACAGGTCAATGCCCCATTCTGTAGGTGCACATAGTTATATCTTCAGAAATACTTGGTGTTGGCCACTGTAGGAGACAGGACACCGCAGGCTTATGTAGTCTGGCTTGTTTCTGTCTGGCAATTTTTTTTGTTCTGCAGTAGCAGTAAATATTTTTAATTCTCACTGTTTAAACTTAGTGTTGATCAAAGTTGAGTTATAAGGTTAATAACTATCTTGAAAAGGCCCTTTCTTTGTACCTCTTTATTTACTTTTGAGATTCTTTCTACTCATAGACTCACTGTGACAATGGTGCTCGGAAACCTCAGTGTCTTTATGCACAATGGAAGGCTTCTTATGGTGGTGGTGTTTGTGGAACGCTGGTTTTCTTAATCAACTTTCTCAGAGGAATTCATTACCTTGAAACCTATGGCTAATAAGAGATGTTATGAGCTTTTGAAGTTCAACTAATTTCCATGGAGGATACCATTACTAAGCAACAGATTCTGTGAGGTGTCTCTGGAGGGGCAAAAGCTACAGTACATACAAAAAGTAAAAGAAAAATCCAGCACCAGAAGTAGCAGGGAAAATAATTGATGAAATGACATCTTAGATTGAGCAATCAGAACTAATATCATATACAGCTTATTTGTCCAAGAGACAGAGCTTTCTTGGAGGCTAGTTCCATACTGGGGAATGAACTCTTCTACGAAATAAGGACCATCACAAACATCACCAACTCTGCTCCAAGTGCAAGGTGCATTTCTGTGACCTTGCCTTCTCTAACATAAACACATAGCAACATGTACACTTAAAACACAACCCCCAAGCAAAGCACTACATTGCACACACAGTTCTCCCGCAGAGTAGAGTGAAGTCCACATATGCCACATGTTAGTCACATCGCTTAATGAACTACCGGAAAGTACACAGATACTATGGTGATGAGGGTGGTATAAGAACCTATATGGAGTAGAATAGAATATAGAAATGCTTAATGCTTATGCCATAAAGCATAATGTCGTTTCTTCATATTGGTTTTGCTGTCTGGTTTTACTGTGTTAGAGTGGAAAGATGTATATGCAGCATGACTGGAATTATGACAGTGAAATTTTCTAGAGCCTTTGCAACTTGTATACTTTTTGTTTTGACTTTGTTGTAGGGGTCACCCTAGATAGTAGAAGTAGGTGAAAACATGTCCCTCCCCCCACAGTTTCCCAATGAATATGTATCTGAATTTATATGATTTGTTTTGATCTTGTCCATGTCTTTTCTGTGTTCAGTTTGAACAAACATTCAAGCTTTATCCGGTTTACTGGCACAAATTTTGCATTATGTGAATTTCAGAATTCATGGCAGAAGTGTTTTACGTAGTCATCCCATCAAGTAAGAAAAACAATACCCTGTGACTTAGGTGGTGACTGCTTAGATAAGCAGTCCAGTATACATTTTGGATAACTATGATCAAGTCAGGAAGTAAAACATTCTAAAATATAGATTTGACAAATTTGAATAATAAATAAATTCAAGCATATCAAAATCCAGTCATGAATGTTCCAGAGAGAGAGAGAGGCAAGCTACAGTACATTTGTCAAATTAGTGGTTGTCCAGTGATGGGATGAATCAATGAGTAATCAAAGCTTCTGGTTCTACAATGCCCCCCTCCTACTCTAACATCTAGTCATGACCTAAGGTGGCAGGAGCCAGGTCTCATTTGGGCTACCACCTCACTCAGCTGAAAAGTCCTTGAAAAATCTGCTGCTTGTAGCATGATCTACAGACTATGTATTAATTATATTGATTACTTAAGAATTCCCAGTTATCACTTTGAGGGTTGACACAGGTTCTTGTCGCAAGCTCAGGCCCAGTATTATTCAAATTGTTATATAGGAACCCTGATGTGCACAGCTGCAACATTCTCACTGTAGGAACTCCTCTATGTTTACCAATAGTTTATTAAGACATTTAGCACAGTCACAAACACCCCAACTCAGTCTGGTACAGAGACTGCAGACTGCACAACTGTACATCCATATACTCACACCATCCCTTGTTGAACAACCTGAAACGTTAGCCATCATCTTCCTCATCACTATCACCTTCTCCCTCATCACCCGTGGTCATCATTCTGGCACCTCAAACTCATACGCTTTACGGTCAGAAGGGACCATTATGATCATCTAGTCTGACCTCCTGCACAACCCAGGCTACAGAACCTCACCCACCCACTCCTCTAATCGACCCCTAACTTATGACTGAGTTATTGAAGTCCTCAAATCATGATTTAAAGACTTCAAGGTACAGAGAATCCACCAGCAAGTGACCCGGGTCCCACGCTGCAGGGAAAGGCAAAAAAACGCAGGGCCTCTACCGATCTATGCTGGGGGAAAATTTCTTCCTGACCCCAAATATGGCAATCCTCTAAACCCTGAGCATTTGGGCAAGACTCACCAGCCAAACTCCCAGAAATAATTCTCTGTAGTAACTCAGAACCCACCCTATCTAACATCCCATTACAGGTCATTGGGCATATTTACTGCTGGTAGTCAAAGATCAGTTAATTGCCAAATTAGGCTGTCCCATCATACCATCCCTTCTATAAACTTTCCAAGCTCAGTCTTGAAGCCAGCTAGGTTTTTTGCCCCCACAGCTCCCCTTGGGCTACATCTCATTCTCCTACTGCCCTTTTGGATGGAATACAACTTTTATAATATAATACACTGATACCACTATGTCTGAAGCATAGTAGGGGTTTTCCCCCTTTTCCTTATTTGCATTTCCTTACTTTACTTTACCAATGTTGGAGTGTCCTTCTCTTATAGATTAGTATATCAATGATCTCAACTTATTATCAAATATGTCAATCTGTTGCCATGACACTCTTGTGGTTGGATCATGTTCCTGTAGTCAGAAATTCCTCTTAAACATTCTATTTTCAGCTCCCAAATACTTGGGGTTTTCCATTGAGCTGTTTATCTGTGCTAATGTTCATAGGCCTCAAGCCTTACGCTAACTAGGCTAACTGATGAAGCTAATGTCTTTCAGGATACAGGCCTGTAGTTTCCTTGCATTACTGCTGAATATAATAAAGGCAGAATATAATGCAAATCAATGAATATAATAAAGGCAAGCTAGTCCTATAGCTATACAACATTCTCTCAGCAAAGGAAAAAAGCTACACTCTTACTATAATATTTCCCACCCCTCCCAAGCAAAGCAAAAGGAAACAACAAAAATATCCTAACACGCTCATAGCTGAAACATCCTGTTACTCCCATACTACGTCTCTCTTGAGCACCACCTGCCAGTTATGACAAATGGTTCCAGACTGAATGGTGGGTTTTGTATGTGAACAAATTATAAGGACTAGGATGAGACAACTAGACTCAAAGTCACATTAGTAGTGGCATAAAATGTGGCATTAAGTCTCAACATATGCTGGGGCAAACATTGCTATCTTCTGAAGCAGAAATACTGACATTTTGTCTTCTCGGGTATGTGTCAATATATTTGTCTTTCAAATAGACCAAGTTTTTCTTTAATTTAATGATAGATGCAGGCTTGCTACTGAGCCACAGGTCCAAATTTTGTGGAAGTTCAGCTGTGAACTGGATCCAAACTTCATGGCTCCCTTTTCTCCTCTCTCTTTTTATATTTATATATGGGTTGAACTGGAACCCTAGCTACATTTTCCAAAGTAACTGATTTTTGGATGTCCAACCTAAAACACCTTAAAGGGGCCTGACTTTCAGAAAAGGCAAAACACCTGCTCTGCGAAAATCAGGCCCTTTTATGGTTTCTGAAGTTGGGGAAAGTGAGTCAAAATGGAGGCACTCAGACTCACTAGTCACTTCTGAAAATGACTGAATCTGAATCCCTACTAACGTTAGAGTTCAGCTCTACAGCTGCATGTGAACTTCACAGCTTGGGCTCATTTCTATTGAAAGATAACAGTCTCTATTTGCTGAATGTATTATGTATGTCAGATATCTATTAGCTTTCCAAAAATTATTCAGCTACTAAGAAAGAGGGGTTCTCTTCTAGAATGTATCGTCATTGTTACAAGCTCTGGATCCTTTTAATTATGAACTAAGAAGACATAAGGTACACTCTCTGATTAATTGACCACACAGATTATTACATCTAGTCCTGGCTGGCACAATGAACATTTTAAAATACTGCTACAGATCAGTTAAATATCTGCTTTTGATGATCCTATCATAGAGAAGTTTGGGTCACACATACCTAGGAATTACTTCATTTTTAAAAAATATACAGTATCTTTATAATTTAGTGGTTCTGTCTGTTGGCTTCCAAGGAGCAAGTACTAGGAAACATTCCTTTTGATATTGTGTGTTGGATTTAATCAGAGAGCAGTTAATGTAATGTTCCCTGTCCCTTTTTATTACTCCAAGTATAAATTGCCATAATCAGTACAGGATATGTTCATGCAATAGAGCTAAAGTAACCTGAAATCCACAATAATCTGTGAAATAAAATCTAGAGATGAGACCAGGCTTCTGGATCTGAAACAGGTTTTAGTCAGGCTTAAATGGGTCATAGGTCCTTTGGTTGCTCATCTACTTGCTGGGAGGCGGTAGTATAAAGGGTATTTTTGCATGAGTTTTCCCATATGGAGAAGTCTTTTAGAATTTGAGAGAATAGTTTTTCTCTAGGTTTGTTTCTTTTTAAAAAACATCCTTCAAAATGTAATATGTTATATGAAATTTTAAAGGATGATTTGAAAACATGATAGAGAAAATACAGTCTCTCAATATTTGGAGGTTTTAAAATCTTACTGGTTTCATCCATGCCACAAATGACTTCTGTAGGTGATCTCATCCCACAGCATCTCTCATTCTCTGTACACCACCTACTTTATAGGAAAAGATTTTAGAAATGTTTTAGAGAGATGCAAAATTTTATTGGGTATATTTCCATCTGTAAAGCTAGAATTTCTTAGTTACAATGGGACAATTTCTACTCTCATTTACAATGGTGTAAATCTGGGACAAATTAATTGATTTCAGCATAATTGCTCTGGTGGTGCCTACGTATAACTCAGTAGCATTTGGTCTCAAAAGTTCAGGGCAGTCCAAACCTCTGAGGCAGATGACAAGTAAGCAAAACTTAAAATACCATTAAAAATACATAACGTAACTTTTCCGTCTCTATGTATATTAGTGCTCCAGTTTTAAGGTCTGATACTTCAGGTCATTGTGGGGCTAGAATTCTGTCTATTAAATTGGAAAGCAGGGAATCTATCAAATTCAGGGGCATGTATTTTTAGGTGACAAATCCGTGGTGACAAAACTGTCCCTGAGTGAGGTGTCAATAGAGCAGATTTTTTTAAACAAATTGATAAATTAAACAGTAATAAGTCACCAGCTGGTATTCACCCAAGAGTTCTGAAGGAACTCAAATGTGAAATTGCAGAAATACTAACTGTGATATGTAACCCATCACATAAATCAGCTTCTGTACAAGATCACTGGATGATAACTAATGTGATGCCAATTTTTAAAAAATGCTCCAGAGGTGATCCTGACAATTACAGGCCGGTAAGCCTAACTTCAGTACCAGGCAAATTGGTTGAAAGTAAAGAACAGAATTATCAAACACATAGATGAACACCATTTTTTGGGGAAGAGTTAACATGGTTTTTGTAAAGGGAAATCATGCCTCACCAATCTACTAGAATTCTTTGAGGGCATCAACAAGCATGTGGAAAAGATTGAACCAGTGGATATAGTGTACTTAGATTTTCAGAAAGCCTTTGACAAGGTCCCTCACCAAAGGATTTTAAGCAAAGTAAGCTATCATAGAATAAGCAGGAAGGTCCTCTGCTGGATTAATAACTGGTTAAAAGATAAGAAACAAAGGATAGGAATAAATGGTCAGTTTTCAGAATGGAGAGAGGTAAATAGTAGTGTCCCCCAGGGGTCTGTATTGGGACCAGTACTGTTCAACATATTCATAAAAGATCTGGAAAAAGGGGTAAACAATGAGGTGGTAAAATTTGCAGATGATACTAAACTATTCAAGGTAGTGAAGTCCAAAGCAGACTGCGAAGAATTACAAAGGGATCTCACAAAACTAGGTAACTGGGCAACAAAAGGGCAGATGAAATTCCATGTTGATAAATGCAAAGTAATGCACATTGGAAAACATAATGCTAATTATACATATTAAAATGATGAGATTTAAACTAGCCGTTACCACTCAAGAAAGATCTTGGAGTCGTGGATAGTTTTCTAAAAAAATAACTCAATGTGCATCGGCACTCAAAAAAGATAACAGAATATTGGGAATCATTAGGAAAGGGGTAGATAATAAGACAGAAAATATCATATTGCCTCTTTTTAAATCCATGGTACTCCCACATTTTGAATACTGCATGAAGACGTGACTGCCCCATCTCAAAGAAAGATATATTGGAATTGGAAAAGGTACAGAAAAGGGCAACAAAAGAGATTAGGGGTATGGAACAGCTTCCATATGAGGAGAGATTAATAAGACTGGGACTTTTCAGCTTGGAAAAGAGATGACCAAGGGGGGATATGATAGAAGTCTATAAAATCATGACTGGTGTGGAGAAAGTGAATAAGGAAGTGTTATTTACTCCTTTTCGTATCACAAAAACTAGGGTCACCAAATTTAAATGAGGAGGCAGCAGGTTTAGAACAAACAAAAAAGCATTTCTTCACACAACGCACAGTTAACCTGTGGAACTGGTCTCAAAAGGACCAGCTAGAGGATGTTTTAAAAGCCAAGACTATAACGAGGTTCAAAAAAGAACTAGATAAGTTAATGGTAGATAGGTCCATCAATGGCTATTAGCCAGGACAGTCAGGGATGGAAAAACCATGCTCTGAAGTGTTCCTAGCCTCTGTTTGCCAGAAGCTAGGAAGGGGCAACAATCACTTGATGATTACCCATTCTGTTCATACCCTCTGAAGTGCCTGGCATTGGCCGCTGTCAGAAGACAGGATACTGGGCTAGATGGACCAGTAGTCTGTCCCAGTATAGCCGTTCTTATGTTCTTTTGTTACCTCTTTTTCCATCTCTGATGGATACTGATATATCAGACATGAAATCTGCCCATGGTCCAATATTAAATATGGTCAGTCTTTCGTATCAGGCCAGTGTAATGTTTGGAGAAAGGAAGGAAATTCTTTTTGTGGCTTTTATTATTATTATTATTTTTCTAAAGATAATTGTTTAAAACTAAAGAAGGTTTGAGATGTTAAAAGTAGTGTCAGCTGAAAAATATTTTTGGGCAAGTGCAAATGGAGAAATCCGAGGTGGAGCTTCTTCCCTATTTGTGCAATTTAGCATGTAGATAATATTACCTACCACCACCTATGTTGTGCACCTACAGATCTAATATATAATCAGTGTATATTTTAATTATCTTTTTAGTTCTGTTTTATGGCAGAATTCCCTTGGCAGAGAGGCTCTGAAAGAGAACAATATTAATGAGAAAGCTGTCATTTCTTCTAATGCCAGAAAATTAGCTTGTCCTAAACAGCATGGTGGCAGCATATTCACATCATCAGATCTGCAGCATTCCAAAGCTATCTGGGAAAAAGCAGCTTTTACCATTCCATTTCAACAGCTTTAATTCACACTGTTCTTTCAGCACTTAAAGCCAGACCTCCCCTGATTGCTGGCTGACTAGCAAATCACTTTACAAGACTGAGGGAGAAAAATAAGCATGCTTGTAGGATGAGTCTGAATAAATCACACAGATTAGGGTAACCTTCTTAGTACCAAGACATGATTAATAATTTATTCATGATCTGTGGCTCACTTTTCTTCTCCAGAATTCAGGAATACTGCTTAATGACAAGCCTTCAGAAATAAGGGATTACCATTTTTTTCCCCTTCAGGTGGAGTAGGCCGTCTCAATGATAGCATATTTTAACTTCTCAATGTTCCCAATCAGGGATTTTATCTAAGGGTCATCAATCATACATAAACTATGTGCTTTGAACAGTACTGTGTCCTGCTGAAGTCACTGCACATCAGTAGGTAATGTACTTTAGGAGACAATTTAGGGGTGTGTGAATATATAACAGAATCTGGTTTTACGTTGCCTTTCATATCTAGTGCATCTAAAAATGCTCTACAAGGTAATGAGTTGCACAATGGTAGGGAAGGGTAGAAAGAGCAGCCGTTATGGCCAGATCAGGCTGTACTCTCAAAAAAATTGAGGATGAAGAGTTGCCACTGCTGCTACATCCCCTTCCCCCCTTATTTATATATTCAATAGTGCAGGGATTTAAACTTGGGTCTCCCACATGAATGTCCTAACCAGCAGGCTGTGGAGTCAGTCTCTCACATTTGTTCTCTCTCTCTGGGCCAATAAATATTTAAATAATGTATAAAAACTGGAAAACCTTCAACAGGAGAGAGACCCACCCCAGCATACTCCATAGTCCAATGGTTAGTGCGCTTCTCCGGGAGATGGGAGACCAGGGTTAAAATCCCTGCTCCACGTGGATATTTGAACCTGAGTTTTCCACCTCTGGGTGAGTGCTCTGACCACTGGGCATAAGGAGGCAGCCACTGTCTCCTTAGTTTATGCTGGCACTGATCGGCCAGGTAGCCTCTGGGGATGCCTGCTGGATCAGGAGCCACAGGCAAAATAGGTGGGGGGAGCGCCTAGTTTGAGGATCCCACTGGGAGCTGGGCACCAAGTTCCTCAGCAGGGTCAGGATAGAGGTGGCAGGGCACATGGATGCTGACAGAAATTTAGGTGTTTTGTGGACTTTATTAGCAGAAACTTAGGTGCTTAGGAACTTTAGAGGCTTACAGGGTTAGGTGTCATCTGAGTAGAGGTTTAGGCTCTAAATTTTAGACTTGGACACTTAAAGTGGCAGTTATACACCTAAATTCATAGCCTCTAGTGTCTTCCTGATAAATCAACATAGATATTTTCTTTTATTCACTGTAACCAAGTACATGTTTGCTTTCACAGGCTTGTATTTGCAATGTAGCGATAGGGCCTATTATAGTAGTTTTCTGAACATCACTACACTTTAACATCACATCTTGTCTGCTTCCCAGTCAACAGTAATGTGAGACACAAAATTAACTGTTAAAATGGTTCCTTGTTATTGCACTTACCTGCTCCCCAAACGTCTTCCAAATTGTACCTGCTTTGTCTACTGCCAAAAGCAAAGCTTTAACTGCTGTCAACCTTTCAAAAGCAATATCAGTGTGGAAAAAGAAGCAGAGTTCAATCTGCCTTATTATGGGTTTTTTGCCGCTATCATCTTCTAGAATTTTTGTGGTTGTTGATGTAAAAAGCTGACCAAAACACAGTGTGAATTTCAGACACCATGTTGGGGCAGTAGTACAGGAAACTTATGTTTTTTAAAATAATATCCGTCATCCTTATACTGTATTTACATTGTCCAGCAATATCAGTATTGTTTGCAGGGGTGAAGAACTCATTATGCCCAATTCACCAGTGTGTTCTGACGGTTTTCTGCCACTCCAGTGATGCAAAGCAGCCATCAATCCAGTTTACCCAGCTAATTAAATCAGGTTTACAGTTACTTTATAACATCAGTGGCGCATGGCAGTGAAAGTGAATCTAGCCCATAGTTTAATTACAAGAACAAACCATCTGTGAAAGTATCTAGTTCTCATCCATTAATCTGTTGAGCAGTGTTTCCTTTGTCAGAAACAATATCCGTACACAGGAAAGATGGAAGCTTCTGTTTCAAAGTGGATTGTGCCTTTGTGTCATTTAAGATGATTTGATATGATCATTAATATATATTTTTGTCATTTCTATTTTTTTAAGAAGATACGGGTTTTTTTCAGTTCCTTCGCTGAGTTACACTGCTTGTGAACCTATAGTTATCTCTTTGGTTTACCAGGCACACATACCAATATGCTATAGTTAAGACCTGATCGTGTGAGGTATTGAGCACCCTCAGCTCAATGGGACTAATCATGAGTGTAAGGGTTTATAGGATTGAGTCCCATCTGGTAGCAATATGGCAAACACCATGTATGTTGTAGATCATAGTAATTGTGTAATTAAGCAGATTTAGCTGGTAATTAAACTCAGAAATATCAAGTAATTCAAAGATTAATTACTATGTAACTTATTTATTTAACAGAACGTTGTGATTATGCTTTAATTTTAAAGACAGATCATCACATAATTACCCAGTGATTATTACATGGTCCTTACCATATACTTGTAAGGAGTCAGAATCCTGCGTGGGTATGGCTCATTTGTGGTAGGAGCTAGGAATTTTAAACACTTCCCACCCTGTGTACTGACCCTGTATAACCAAGGCTGCATTCAGAGGTATAAAGGGTATTCAGAGGTATAAAGGGTTTAAAGGTCACTTCAACTGAAATAAAACTGGTCAGTGTGTTGTAACACCTCTCTTTTTTCTTGGGTATTGTTAGTCCATGGTTTCCATGAATGCCCCTTCCCCAACCTCCCAGGATGTCATTTATATTATTTCAAGTGCAGGGACAACTGCTGACTTCCCTAAGCTCGTTCTCCCTAAGTCAGGGGTAGTCAGTAGGTGGCCTGTGGTCCAAATCCGGACCAGCAGAGCCTTTTCACCAAACTGCGAGGTGCACCAGGACTTGGGGCTTCAGCCCCGTGGGAGGCGCTGGGGCTCAGGGCTTCAGCCCCTCAGGGAATTGTGCCAGGATTTGGGGCTTCAGCCGCTGCCAGGTGCGCTGGGGCATCCTGAAGCCCCAAACCCCAGCACACTCCTTGGGCTGAAGCCCCGGTGCATCCTGGTGCATCTGGCAGGGCTCCATTTAGGGAGGGTGAGCAAGTCACACACACACACCCCCAAATTATGAGGCAGCCCCAGGGCCTGCCAGGACTCCCACTGTCAGCCTGTGGGGGCGAGGCTCCACCCTGAGTTACCTGTCAGTCACAGGCACCAGCCCCCACAAGCCTTCCAGTATGTGGCCAGTCACTCCTCTACCTGCACTAGCCCCTCCCCCCCCACCCACTAGCTGCCCACATAGTCTGGTCAAAAGCCTCTGGTGGTTTGGATTTGGCCCACGGTCAACCTATTGACTAACCCTGCAATAGCCCTGGGTACATTACACAGCCTTGTATGT
This sequence comes from Emydura macquarii macquarii, assembly GCF_026122565.2. Classification (NCBI taxonomy): domain Eukaryota; kingdom Metazoa; phylum Chordata; order Testudines; family Chelidae; genus Emydura; species Emydura macquarii. The sequence continues at coordinate 2,232,819 of NW_027133156.1, forward strand.
GTCCATTGAACAGGGGCACTTGTGATATGAAAAATGTTTCTCTGTAGTCTGGACCTTGACCTTATCTTGATCAAGAAATCTAGAGCTTGACAACAAATAACTGACTACTCCTGCCCTAAGTTATTGAGTTAACAGTTCTCAGACACACGGTGTTATTCTTCCAGACAGTCTTAGAGTTTCTCTTAACTGCCACACTTTACTATCTTACTATAGTTTACTCTGTTAATGTCAGCAGTGGTTAATGTCTTTGTTTCATTCTGTACCTTTCTGACTTTGACTTTCAAATTCTTAATATAAAAAACAAGCTATTACTAAAGCTTTTGCTAAGGCAGATACTGTGAGGTGGTTATTATGAATGCAGTTGCTATCAAATGTTCTAGCTACTATTTTTATGCAGTGTAATTAATATTATGCTATTTACATAAATCTGTTCTATACGGCTTCTGTGAGAGAGAACTTGCATCAGTTCTGTATTGCTTTTGTAAACAACAGAAAATACTGTACACAGAAATCATAGCTTTGCATCTGGTGCTCCAAGTTATGACTAGTAGCATTTATATCTTTTATCTGTCTTCTCCAAGGTTAGAACTAATGCATTCAGCCAATTACCCCTTCAGTTGTTCCCACAGAGAATTGTTCCCACAATCTTTGCACTGAAGAAATGAACCTTCTGCTGTTAGACAGTGTGCATGAGAACCTAAATATAGTCTCTGAAGGGGAACAATGTGAATTCGCAATGTACTGAAGCCAAGGCTACTCTAACCTAGTGCTGTGCTAAATAAGGTGGAAGAAATGCTGTCATATCTCTTTCCATGAGCTATTATTTCCAACTAGCCTATTCCTACAGTGGACCAGGCGAGAGAAATTTCTAGGAGCCGTTTTCCAGCTTTAAAAGCTGCCATCACAACTGGCACTAATTAGCAGAGAGATCTGCCGTCCCCTCAGACTGATTCTTCCCCAAGGATTGAATGGGAGCACTGAACTATTCTTTCACCCTTTTATTACAGGCAAGAATAAAGCTCTCTGATAAGGCAGGAGTAGATACTTAATAAGCTTGCACAGTTCGTGCCAGCTGTAGGTGTTATGGGGAAGATTTTCAAGAGTACTGAGTACATCATATTCAGTTGAGAACTTTGGGACTTGGCAGAGGAGATTGGGTGCTGTAGGTTTCTGATCTCTTTTGAAAGCCTGCCCCCCCCTGGCTAAAGAGACGCTTCGGTTTCTGAGCTGTCAATGGACTAAAATTCACTTTTAAAATAAGGAGGATGAGAAGGAAAAGAAAATACGATTGATACCTTGTCTTGTTAGAACTACAAATGATTCTTACACTTTGTTAGAGATTGGAATCACTACTGAAAGGATTCCAGTTATTGCATTTCAGTGGAGCTTGTTATAGTCAACATTTGTAATGCTGCAAAGGCACAGTCGTATCAATCAATGTCAGCTATGGGAAAAACAAATTAAAATAATCCCTTTGTGTTCCAAATGATATTTGGAGATTTAGCTGCAAACTTTCCATTAAAGTCAATGGAGGCACACAGCTAAATCTCCATCCACTGTTTTGATAATGTAGGAGTAGAATTTTTGCTAAATTCTCAAAAACGCTGTTACAGCTGAATAAAATCCTTGCTCATGCACACACAGCTACAACATCCCAGTTACCTTATTAAATCTTTGGCAATGCTTGTTCATTTCTTCTTTGGATAGTGGCAATGGTTTGCTTGCGATCTTCTTCAAAATCTTTTTCTGACCTAAGAATTTCAGAAAAATCTTTCATCTAGGCATGCCTATTACTTCAATGTGAGGAGACACACATCATCAGATGGCTCTGCCTCTAGCTCTACCTCAATCATTGCTATGGATCCTGGGTTAAATTCACCCCAGTGTAAGTCCTTCACAAGGGAGATGAATTTGGTTCAGTGTGTTTATGATGGTTACATTGAGAAGGATGTAGGTTTTTATTTTATAAATTTCAATGGATAATTTATTATTTCAAAGTAGCTTTTTTTACTGAGATATCAGATAATTGTTTCTTCAAAATGTAATGACTGCAGAAGTCAGTCCAAGTTCACTAGCTTCAGAAATAGTCATATTTGTAATATCTTCTTGTTGTCAGATAGAAATTACAGTAAGAACGCATCAATGAACTACAAATGCAATTTGTAATAGTGGTAATCTTTGATTGTTTAACAATGGAACAAATTTAATTAGTTTTTGGGTGGAGAAAGACATTAACTACTGCCATTTTACAGATTAAAAACCAAGTTCTTCTATGACTAAGAAAATATTCAGTAGGCCCATACCATTCTCAGAAGTAGTACGCTAATGGCCAAATCCTTTCTCTTTGCAAAAATCCAGAGTAAATGGACTTTGCATTGGAGTTCTTCATGGAAGGTGATCCTTTTGTTTCCTGTGGCCACTGAAGCAGCCAGGCTTTGGCTGGTGGTGCAAATGACAACAATCCTCTTCCATTACTCCCAAGACTCAATACTACTGCCTTTGGGGTCCCCATAGAGCATAAGAAGTTCTGACCCTCCAGTACAAGATTTCTGCTGCCTATGCAATAGTACATCATCATCATCAAATCCGTTGTCTTTTTGGGCCCTGTGTGCCTGTGGAAGGGTAGAGATAAGGGAAGGGCAGAGTTTGAACCTGAAGGAAGCGTTTTATATTCCAGTTGGCTCCAAAGCAGCAATAAACAGTGTCAATACATTGTGAATGAAGTGTGCCACTTCTGGGATGGAGGATAGCAGGGCTGCATAATACATTGCATAACAGTGGAGGCGGGCAGGTAAAATTTTAGTCTTATATTCTGGGAACTAGATCCACAAAGGGATTTAGGCACCTAAATCCAAAATTTTGATCCCCAAAACACAACTACCGCCTAACTCTCTAGGTGCCTAAATTCCCATGGCATATAAGTTTCTGCTTTTACAGTTCCCTTGACACCTACATTTCTGCTGGTGAGCACAAGCAATGCTGTCTCAGTACTGAGGCCCAGCACATAGGTCATGCCTTATGCCTGGTGGGATTTCAAAGCAGATGTTCCTCCACCTTTCACCTGTGGGGCCTGCACAAAGCACAAGAAGAGGTGGTGGAAAGACCCATTAGCCCAGAATGTGGGAGACCTGGGTTCAAATCCATCATCTCCCACATCCTGGGTGAGTGGATTTTTAACACTGGACTATTGGGTAAAAAGGGGAAGCATCACCAGCTCCTCCTATATTTATTTATTTGTGAGAAAGATCTAACCTGATTTAAAACCTAACTCCAGGAGAGAGCTCAAGGCTGTGAATCTCAAGTGGAGGGAGGTGCTTAACTTCCTTTGAGGGGCATGACTTAGGCCACCCCCCTCTCCTGGGCACTTCCTATTGTTTAGATAGCTCCCTGCTTATTGTGCTGGCTTTTGTGAATCCAATTTTTAGGCCCCTAACTCTCGCCATACATCATATAGGGAGCCTGGGCACCTAACTCAGGGCTGTCAGTTCCGCTAGATAGCAGGGTGCGTAAAAGTTAGGTGCTGCAACACTGAATCTAAGTCACTTCTATGGATCTAGCCCTGGGGAAAAACATCTCTGGTTTTAAACCATGTTCCATGGGATCTTTAATGTACAGACAAATTTGTCCCAATGTCATCATTTCTCAGCAGCTGTAGGAATCAAAATGTCAAGTGCCAACGTAGATGAGTGTGGAGAAGGAACACTGTATGCTAAGAATTAGATGGGAACAAACTGTTTTAAGAATTTCTCCTTGAGGACATCTGCTACACAGTACAAATCTCTTATGGGGTTTGGTGTAGTTGTGAAAGTAGTTAAGATGCCAAATGGATTGACTTGAAGTGAACCAGAGAATGGATTTTAGGACATCTGTAAGGGTTTGCACATCATATGGGTATAAACAAGGTTGGAGTGTCTGAGTGGGCCTCAGGCATGGATTGACTATCTCCTCCCAAGGTTAAAAGGTAGAAATAGTGATTTCTCTTGGAGTCTTTTGTTTGGCTGAAGAGCAGGGACTCTGCGTCCATCTGTCCCAGGACTCGCAGCAGGGACAATGCTCCTGTGGCAGAAGGGGGGTTTGCCATGGACTGAGAGCTGAAATCACTAAAAGCTGAAACTCACAGAACTGAAGTCACTGGGGGGGAACTGGCAAACCCTGAGGGACTGATAGCAGAGGGGGTCTCCAGGCGGTGAGAGCCAGCAGCAGTCAGGGCCCATAGGTGGCAGGAGACAGTGGAGCGGGCCTGCAGGTCGTGGAAGCCAGCAATGGTTGGGGCTGGTAGGAGCAGCAGAGGGGACCAGTCAAGCCTACGTCCGTCTGGCAGGCAGCGGGAGCCAGCAGAGGGAACTGGCTGTGCCCCACAACCGAGAGGTGAGCAGCGCAACTATGATGGTCAGTAGTGCAGGGGAAAGCAAGAAGGGAGAGGTGAAGGACACACCCCATGTAGTCTGGGGATGGGGTGGGTTCTGCTTATTGTGTTCATGAATTCTGCTTGTACTGTTTTCCCAAACCAGTGCTGTGTTACTTCATTCCTGTTATTAAAAGTTTTACTTTCTACACTCAGATTCTGTGCTTGCAAGAGGGGAAGCATTGCCTTTTGGGGGCACCGAGGGGATAGTGTGTGATTTCCCAGGTGACTGGGTAGGGGTGCGAGCTGATTTGATGTTGTATCATTGACAGGAACCCCTAGATATAGAACCTGGCCCTTGCTGCTGCCGACTTTGTCTGGCAGAAAGGTTACATGGGAAATGCAATCAATTAATGTTTAAAGACACTTGCAGTGCTCAGGTACAACGATTCACACAAACTTAATCCTGAATTATCTTGCTTTTTGGAGGATGCAGTTAGATGCTTGGGGAGAAAATTTGTAAACTGCCTAAAATGTGCCATATATGTTATGAATTTAGTCTGGGTAGCCAATTCTAGAAAGGAGGCCCTAAATATTTTTGGGTTGCAAGTGGTCTATGACAAACTGTTTCAAAACTGAAAGGGCAATTCTGAGAGAATTGAAATGGACTATGACTTTGCATGATGCTTTTCATAGTTATGATACTCCAAAGCACATCATATAGCAATGGATTAAATACTGAACTATACAGCTAGTTATTTTGAGCTCCACAATTGCTCAAACACAACCTTAGATATTAAAGCCTATTTTATTCAGCGAGAGAGTCTTTCTGATGACTGGTAATCAGGGTCCAAATTCTACTCCGTAATAAATATTGAGTGATGTCAATGGAGTTATTCTGGATTTACACAGGTGTTACTGTGAGCAGAATTTGGCGCTAGTGCTTTAACTTCCATTGGGACAGTTACTAAAGATGAGCAGAGGGGCAGACCTTCTCCACCTTTCATCTGCAAGACAAAATAACATGTTAATAGTGTTATTCCATCTCCATGGTCTAGTACCTGATTATGTTTTAACTAGTTTATAAGAAAAAAATGACAATTTCAGTAATTAAAAGGTATACCTTGGAGGAGACGAAAGAGTTAACCACAGCATATCCCTTCCTCACTTGAAAGTGCTGCAGCTTTATTGACTATTCTGTTTTGTCAGTGGTTGATTAAATTTGCTATTTTACATGCAAGTCAGGATTCAAGATGTCATTATTAGTACCACCACTACACAGTCTAAACTTGGGAAAGACTAATTATCCCCTGCTGGAAACCACAAGTAGCCTTTGGCATTGTGCTGGAGTGATTTATCTTCCTGAAAGTAAATTGCATTCTTGGGTGAAGACTAGAGTGACACAGTCACTAGAATCCCAATCAACTACAAAGCCATCACACAATATCTTGGAAGTTTCTGTTACAAAGTGAGAGAACACAGAAGCTCTCCAAGACAAGAAAATAATTAATGCTTCCCAAGCAGATCAATAACATTTGTAGGAAGGCAGAACAACTTTTTAAAGTGGGCCAGTGCTGTCCTTTCATTCACTTTTCCTTCATTCAATGTCTAATGAACAACAATAGGTACTGTACAATTAGATAGTCTATGGAGCAAGAATTTGTATAATCCATAAAAGATCTTCAAATATGATTTGCCTGTTTTCATGTTTTGCTTTTACTGTAAGGTTAGGTGCATCGATTACAGTAATTCAGTACAAATTTAATAAAGTGGATTGGTGTTAAAACACGAACTATAAATCCTTGGTCTATCATAGTTCTCTTTATAAAAGAGTTTACTTTTAAAAATGTTTACCATCAAGTTTTAATGGATTTCTTCATGGTTTTATTCACAAGACAAACTTTAAGAGGCTGGTTACTTCGACTACCAATGCAGTCTGTCTGCATTGTATGGCAGCATTCCAGACAGGCAAGCAAATACATGCAGATTATTATAGAACTTCACAGCACAATTGACAGACCTTTCCTACCATAAGTTTGGTAAAGAGGCAATTGGTCTTGTCGCATCTGGCAGTGTTGTTGTGTCAGGAAGCTTATTGAAACAGAGCTGGTGAAACTTAGCTGTTGATTTCACCATCATGACGTTCGGTTTCTTCTCTTGAGGTCCATCTGCTGCAGCTGGCTCAGAAATCTCATCTAGCACAAACTGCAGTACTCCACCTTTCCATCCTAGATGATTGTATAAATGCAGTACTATATCACTCTACTTCAGTGTTTCTCAATTAAATTTGGCCGCGGAACCCTTTTTAACTTCTGCAGGGCCATGTGATACCCTCCGCTGAAAAATCCAGGACATCTTCCCTTTTTCAGCGGCGCAGTATCAGCTGTTTTCGGCGGTGCGCGCTGTTGGCTGTTTTCGGCGGTGCGTGCTGCCGGCTGTTTGGCAGCATGCACTGTCAGCTGTTTTCAGCGGCACAATTTCAGCAGCTTTCGGTGGCGTGGTTTCAATTTTTCACGGAACTCTGAAATTCATCTCGCGGAACCCCAGGGTTCTGCGGAACACCAATTGAGAAACACTGCTCTACTTAAAACTAAGTGCGTGGGAGGCATAATTAACTGACATGGGAGCCTGAATTCTCCAACGCCCTTCCCCTGTCTTGTCTGAAGCCTGAGTTCTCTGCCCCCTTGGAGTTTTTCTTTTTTTTTTTTCCCTTTTAACAAAGATAAGATTCTGAAGATGTGGAAGAACAGACCCAATTCAGCAAAGCCTTTAGGCACATGCATAAGTTCTATTGAAGTCAAGTACTTAAGCACTTGCTTAAAATCTTTGCTGAATAAGGATGGACTTAAGAATTTACTTATGTGCTTTGTTGAATCATGGCAATATGGGGCTGCTTGCACCTCTCCTCTTTCTGGTCTGTCCGAGTGCACTCCCTCAGGAATTAGGTCTCATGCCCTTACCTGTCTTTGGGTGAAATTTCTCATTTCTCCCTCTCAGACCAGGATCTGGGTATAACATCCCAGCTATGCCGACCGCTTATTGCTGTGCAAGTCCAACTTGACACCTGTGTTTCTTCCCTCTTTGGGAGCCTGCGATGAACAGTCTTTGTAAGATAATTATGTTTATAGTAAAGAGAACAAAGCATTAGAGAAAATGATTTTAAAAAATAAATACATTTTAATCTAATTTTACCTTTCACTTCCCCACAAAGCTGAATTAGATGGGCTTCCCTCGAGTTACAGGAACAAGACAAGATCTATAGTACATTCTTCTAAAAAGCCCAGGAACTCTTGCAACTCAGTCTGGTCTCCTTTTCTTCCTCCCCCAATCTGTTTCCCCCCTTTCAGGAAAATGCCCCCTTTCTCAAAACCCCGCTTCTTTGTGTGAGGTTGAGTCCAGTTACCATATATCTCAATAGCTTTTGTTACAGGGCCTAGGTCTGAAGTCTTCCTGTTGCCTCGGACTGGCTTTTCTCACTTGGCTAGCCAAGCCATCTAAGAGTTTGCCCCTGTGATGGTTGCTCCATTGTTTACCCATTAGACCTATTCAGCCTTACAACCACAGGCCTTGTGACTGTGGTGGAGTACGCAGAAATTGTCTTCTCCTGCTGACATGCCAGCCTCCCATCTCAGGAGTCCTATACATCAAAACATATTTTTAGTCCAGATCAATATTCCCCAATGAGCACCCCACATTCAGCTCAGACATAAACAACTCAAGTGCTTTCTGGAATTGTCTGGTATTTGTCTTACTCATCTTCTGGATTTATAGCAGTTATAGTGGGCCTTCCCAGTGCTCTATAATGTTTGTAAAGATAATTTGAGCATGCCTTCTGAAAACTTCAAATGAGTGAGAACTCAGATAATGTAGCAATATATTTTGTAGAAAAAAATCAGCTAAAACTGACTAAAGCCGGCCTACTCCTTCCAAAAGCAGATGTTATTAACAACGATTCTCTCAAACAATTAGAACTTGCTTCTCTGTTCTTTAAGATCATGCTGTTGTGTTGCCAGCAGACCAGGCTTAAGCAGAAATAAAAATATGGCAATAAGAAAAAAAGACTGGAAATATAAAGACTGTGTAGCCTGGAAGATTTAAAATGGATGGAAAGTTACATATTTTAAATTCTGATTTCATGTTGCAAAGTGAACATTTAAAAATAATGAAATTGCCTTTTGTGATTTTAAATGCCAACAAATGTACTTTGAGACAAGATGTCCACTAAGTGATGAGCTGTCTGGAATTGCAGAGTCAGCTCTGCCTCTTTTTGAAATTAATGGCAACACTCCCATCAGTGCTGATCTCGATTCTGTGCTCCACATCTATGGAAAAATGGAGAAAAATGCCTGGCCATGGGTATGCATTAGCCAGCATGTTGTTGTTTTTCCATCTCCCCTATGTTCTGTTCAGTATAGGAGGTACAGATCATAGATGCCCATTGGGTACCTCTAACTTATGTTTTAACATTCTCATGTATTCAGCTTCCTTTTCTGCTTCTCCGCATTCATTCAGAATTAAATTTTATTATAGATTCACTGAAGTGACTCCAAAGTTAAGTCTGTAACTCACCTTTTGTTATGAACCCGATTTTGACTGCCTCCCCACACCAATCAACAAATTGCTTTTAAAAAGTCCTTTCCATCTGAAATTGTCATGTACAGTATGGAGCCTAGGCAGAGGAAAATTTTTCTGAGAGTTTCAGATTAATTGGACAGTATTTTGTAGCAATTAACTCAAAATAAAACCAACAGGACATTTCAGTATTTGAAAAAGCTTGTGATGTTTTCTATAAAATATTATCTCAAAGCCAACTTGACCTAGAAACATCAGTATTTTGAGATATTTGCTATAGTGGATTTTTGGAAGTCAGGATGTTTCAAGGAGTCCCAGGAGACTTTATTAACTTTGTCAAAGTCCTATGGAGAAAATAAATCTCAGCCCTGTCATTGTCTTTCAAAAAGTAAACTGGTGGCTAAGGTGGTTTACCAGGATGGGGTTTTGGAAGTAATTATAAATAACCCTCCAGGCCTGCTGCCTTTCCCAGCTCCACTTTTGCCCATCCACAGCTCAAAATTCAATTTTCTGCTTCTTTTGTGTATGTGTGAGTGGACGGAGGGCAGGTAAAACTGTGGAAATCTTCATTCTTTGCATACTAGCCACAGATACCTGCTGTTAGCTTTAGTGGATCACACACCAATGCCATCAGGAGAATATAAGAAGGGCCATACTGGGTCAGACCAATGGTCCATCTAACCCAGTGTCCCGTCTTCCAATAGCAGCCAATGCCAGGTGCTTCAGAGGGAATGAATAGAACAGGTAATCATAAAATGATTGAATCCGTTAGCCATTCTCAGCCTCTGGCAAACAGCAATCCCCACCTATCCTGGCTAGTAGCATTGATGGATCTATCTTCCATGAACTTACCTAGTTCTTTTTTGAACCCTGTTATAGTCTTGGCCTTCACAACGTCCTCTGGCAAGGAGTTCCACAGGTTGACTGTGCATTGTATGAAGAAATACTTCCTTTTGTTCATTTTAAACATGTTGGCTATTAATTTCATTTGGTGATCCCCAGTCCTTGTATTATGAGAAGGAGTAAATAACACTTCCTTTTTTACTTTCTCCACACCAGTCATGATTTTTTAGATCTCTGTCATATCTCCTCTTAGTCATCTCTTTTCCAAGCTGAAAAGTCCCAGTCTTATTAATCTCTCCTCAAATGGAAGCTGTCCCATACCCCTAATAATTTTTGTTGCCCTTTTCTGTATCTTTTCCAATGCCAATATATCTTTTTTGAGATGGGGCAACCAGCTCTACACACAGTATTCAAGATGTGGGCATACTATGGATTTAAAAAGAGGCAATACAGTATTTTCTGTTTTATTATCTATCCCTTTCAAAATGATTTCCAACATTCTGTTAACTTTGACTGCTGCTGCACATTGAGTGGATGTTTTCAGAGAACTATCCAAGATCTCTTTCTTGAGTGGTAACAGACCCTATCATTTTATATGTATAGTTGTGATTATGTGATTATGTGATTATGTGCATTTCTTTGCATTTATCAACATGAAATTTCATCTGCCATTTTGTTGCCCAGTCATCCAGTGTAGGGCATTGGGTCGTCCCTCCTGTCCATCTGTGAGGGAGGCCGCTACAGTACTCCTGTGTGTGCAGAAGCTCAAAAGAGAATTAGCATTTGGGGGGAGGGGTCTGGGCCGCTCCTGCAGGTCACAGACAATTAAGAAGTCTATAGCCCCAGGCCCGCAGGCAGGGCAGGGCAGGGCAGCAAGGAAGCAGTCTATAGCCCTGGGCCCTCAGGCCAGGTGGGGCAGTAAGCAGCAGTCTATTGGCCTACAAGGCTTCACAGAGTGGGGTGAGGCAGCTAATCCAGGGGTGGTGTGGCAAGGGGAGAGGAGGAAGCAGGCTCTCCCAACTCAACCATATCCCAACCCAGGGCCCTATCTGTGGCTCAGTGTTCTGCCAATGGGTCATCAGGGCTTCAGCCACAACTCACTGACACAGCTGCAGACCACAACACAAACACACAATCTTCGGGTTCCATTGGGCTCCTTCCTACCCCCCTTCCCTGGAGTACCTGGGCCTCTGGGTTGCCTTCAGGGTATATGGCCAGGGGTAGCCCTCATGGGCTGCAGCAAGCTCCTCTGGGGCCTCAGCACCTTCTCCTCTGGCAGCCCCACCCCTACAAACTGAGCTAAAGGGCTCATCTTTGATACTTCTTGTCCCGCCGCTCTGCTTCTGGTGGGCTGGGAGGGTTGTTCTGGCTCCACCCACCAGTGATTGGTCTGTCCCTCCCTGTCCATCTCCGAGGGAGGTCATACCCCCTCATTACACCCAGTTTTGTGAGAGCCCTCTGTAACTCTTCACAGTCTGGTTTGGACTTAACTATCTTGAGTAGTTGGATAGAGAACTGGCTAGAGCATAGGGCTCAACGAGTAGTGATCAATGGCTCCATGTCTAGCTGGCAGCCGGTCACAAGCAGAGTGCCCCAGGGGTAGGTCCTGGGGCCGGTTTTGTTCAACATCTTCATTAATGATCTGGAGGATGGGGTAGATTGCACCCTCAGCAAGTTTGCAGATGACACTAAGCTAGGGGGAGTGGTACATACCCTGGAAGGTAGGGATAGGATACAGAAGGACCTAAACAAACTGGAGGATTGGGCCAAAAGAAATCTGATGAGGTTCAACAAGGACAAGTGCAGAGTCCTGCACTTAGGACGGAAGAATCCCATGCACAGCTACAGACTGGGGACCGACGAGCTAGGCAGCAGTTCTGCAGAAAAGGACGTGGGGTAACAGTGGATAAGAAGCTGGATATGAGTCAGCAGTGTGCCCTGGTTGCCAAGAAGGCTAATAGCATATTGGGCTGCATTAATAGGAGCATTGCCAGCAGATCGAGGGAAGTGATTATTCCCCTCTATTTGGCATTGGTGAGGCCGCATTTGGAGTATTGTGTCCAGTTTTGGGCCCCCCACTACAAAAAGGATGTGGAGAAGTTGGAGAGAGTCCAGCGGAGGGCAACAAAAATGATTAGGGGCCTGGAGCACAAAACTTATGAGGAGAGGCTGAGGGAACTAGGCTTGTTTAGCCTGCAGAAGAGAAGAATGAGGGGGGATTTGATAGCAGCCTTTAACTACCTGAAAGGGGGTTCCAGGGAGGATGGAGCTAGGCTGTTCTCAGTGGTGGCAGACAACAGAACAAGGAGCAACGGTCTCAAGTTGCAGTTGGGGAGATCTAGGTTGGACATTAGGAAAAAGTTTTTCACTAGGAGGGTGGTGAAGCACTGGAATGGGTTACCTAGAGAGGTGGTGGAATCTCCATCTTTAGAGGTTTTTAAGCTGTGGCTTGACAAAGCCCTGGCTGGTATTATTTAGCTGAGGTTAGTCCTACTTTGAGCAGGGGGTTGGACTAGTTGACCTCTTGAGGTCCCTTCCAACTCTATGATTCTATGATCATCTGCAAATTTTGCCACCTCACTGTTTATCCCTTTTTCCAGATCTTTTATGAATATGTTAAACAGTACTGGTCCCAGTACAGACCCCTGGGGGACACCACTATTTACCTCTCTCCATTCTGAAAACTGACCATTTATTCCTATCCTTTGTTTCTTATCTTTTAAACAGTTATTGATCCAGCAGATGACCTTCCTGCTTATCCTATGATAGCTTACTTTGCTTAAAATCCTTTGGTGAGGGACCTTGTCAAAGGCTTTCTGAAAATCTAAGTACACTATATCCACTGGTTCAAACTTGTCCACATGCTTGTTGATGCCTTCAAAGAATTCTAGTCGATTGGTGAGGCATGATTTCCCTTTACAAAAACTATGTTAACTCTTCCCAACAAATCATATTCATCTGTGTGTCTGATATCACCACTTGTCTCCCAGTGCCTGACTAAATATAAGTTCACCAGCCACGCCTTCAGATAATGAGTCACATTATGACCCAGGAAGTTTGTGGCAGAGCCAGGAACAGAAGCAAAAATTTCTGAGTCCCAATCCAGTGCCCTAACCCAAAAGACCATTCTTTGTCTCTTCCATTTTTTCACCTCAAATGTTCCCAAATTAAGAACACCAACAGAACCCTGCACTCCCATGAGGCACAATAAATGTAAAGGGACTCAGAGTAACCCTGTAGATTTTAGAGCACTTAAAAGAGTTCAACTTTTAACAGAAAACTCAGCTATAATTTAGACATTCGTCTATTCATTCGTGAAGTAGGATGGTTAGGACACTAGCTGGACAGCAAGGTTTAATTCCCTGCTTTGCCACAGATTTCATGTCTGACCTTGAGTCAGTCACTAAGAACGTAACAGCACAATGACATTTACTGCCATAGATATACCCTGTGAACACTCTTCTTCAGAGTAACTGGGGCCTTTTTTTTGCTGTAGCTTATGTCACTTTCTACATAAACTAATCCAAAAAAGGCCTCTGTTGTTCTGAAGAGGGTGTCCACCCAGGGAGTTATACCCATATAACTGTAGTGCTATAACTCTACCGGTATAGTCATGTCAGTAAATTTCCTCGTGTAGACAGGCTCTTAGTCTCCCTGTGCCTCAGTTTCCCATCTGTAAAATGGAGATAATAGCACTTCTGCATCTCACAAGGGTATTGCAAGGATAAATACTTTAATGATACTACAGTACAGATACTACAGTAATGGGGGCCGTATTAGCACCATAGATAGATCTGAAAATAAGGTAGACTGGAAGGAAATGTATGTTGACGTATTTTTTCAGGGCTAGATTCTGTACCTTTACTCACATGGAGTCTCAAGGTGCTAGTAAAACCTATGGGACTGCTTGTGGAGTAAAGCAGGTTTGACACGAAAAAGATGACCAAATAGGTCCCATGATTTCTACCGGCTAGTGTCCTGGGAGACTTCAACATCTAATGTGACAAGGCCTCACGTGCAAAAATCCCAAACCCCCTTTTCTCTCTTATGTCTTAGCCAAGGTACACTCAGGGCCAGCCCTAAGAGGAATAGTTACACCTTTGACCTGATCTCCTGATATTTAGCTTTAGGGCAGAGTGCTGGCTGGAAAGAGGCTTGGAATTGTAGAGTGAAGAAAGTCACAGGTGTTTTATTCCTAATGTGTTCAGGGAAACAGGACTTTGTATATTTTTTGTAAATAAACCAGATTGCATCAAAGGAATAACTAACAATCATCAATTCCTCCTCCTAATGGAAACAATCCACAGATCCTAAATTTTGTCAAACTGCTTGTGGTATAGTGAACTGTACATTTAAATGGTTTAGTTTACCAGATAGGAAGTCTGGTGGACGGGTCTGCAGTAGGCCATGTTCCATCATGCAGGGTCAGTTGGAAATGAATCACTGAATAAAAAGGATCTTTTTCAAGTACCTTGGGCCCAGAGTGATTCCTGAACACCACATCGCTTGGGTCAAAAATGGAAAAAATGCCATAAAGCATAACTGTGGAGTGAAAACAGGATACAAAGGGTCTGAGGAACTCGATAGAGCATTGCAGCTTTACGTATCAACAAGCTCTCATCTAAATCCTCAGAATTTCAATTCTTTTTGCATTGTGCTTATTACTGTGCTGATATCTGCACACAGTCTTCATTTCAAATGGGGGTAGGAAAGGAGGTAAGGGATAAGTACTAATAGAGTAACTGTGGCAACATGAGTCCTGCTATGACAAGGATCCTTTTCTTTCAGAACTAAGAATAGCTTGCCATTTCAGCAGTGTTATTTTAAGAGAGATTGCCAAACCTGTAGTGATAATATTAGAAAAGAATTTTTAATGCTAGATGAATACAGCATCCACAGGAGTTATGACAGAAGAGGAAAATATTACTAAGATGTTAATTACATGTCCAGCTTTTACTTGTACATTTCTCCATTCAATTTCATTGCAGTTAAACATAATGTTCCTTCAATAGCTTTCATCTTGATTTGCTAGTTAAAGAGACCAAGTCAAAATCATATCTACATATGTATATGTTTAAAAGCCCACATATTTCCCTACCTGTGTTATAAATACCTAGGATTATTAAATCTGCATGAATTTTAAAAATCTAAATGATATTGCCCTATTTATACTGTGTTTTGCTTATGAGCTGCAGCAGGATTACAACTCTGTATGCCCTTTGTTAAAAGAGCCAGCCTTTGGGATTCACAAAGAAGAATCTCAGCTTGCTTTCTCTTCCATAAACTGAATTTCTAGATCTTTTCCCTGCCAAGCTGGCCTTAGAAATATAAACTGATATTAACCAACAACTGAGGAACTGCAGCTGGGTTTTACTTCTGCAGCAGGAAGGTGGGGGTTGGGCTGACCTAAAAATCACTTCTCTCCGAAACACTTTGAATGTAAAAAGGAGACAGCAAAGTTTAGGATATAACTAGTGTAGAGAATGCTTTGACTAGGTCTCTCAAAAATCTTTGAGCCAGCCTTGTAGCTAGGGGTGAGAGCATGGTGGAGAAGATCTGGTTACATTGTGGAGAGATGGGGAGAAATGGTACAAGTGATTCTCTCTTCGAGTGATTGCTCATATGCATTCCAATGTAGGTGTGTGCGCACCCCGTGCACAGATTCCCGGAACTTTTTTCCCTAGCAAGCCCCACATGGCCAGCTCAGGCGCCCCCTGGAATGCCGCGCTCATATCGCGGTATAAAGGGCGCTGCTGGCTCCGCGGGTCCCCAGTTCCTTCTTTCCGCCTGTGACGGTTGCTGGAACTATCGCCTCTTGCTGCGTGCAAGTAGCTCATTCCCTAGTTTTCTTTTACTGTTCAGAGTTGTTGTTTATTAGTTGTTATAGTTAGTTATAGTGATAAGGTTAGAACCCCGGACGGGGTTCCTTCTACGAGGAGTCATGCCGGGTTCCACAGGCTTTAAGAACTGTGACTTGTGTGGTAAAGCCTTTCCGATCAGTGACCCGCATGACCGCTGTCTCCGGTGCCTTGGCGAAGAACACCGTCGAGACAAGTGTAAGATTTGTAAGTCCTTTAAGCCTCGGACCCAGAAAGAATGAGACGCGAGGCTAAAGGCGATTCTAATGGAGTCGGCGCTCCGTCCAGCTTCCGAGCCGTCCCGGTCTCCGTCGGCACCGAGTGTGTCGTCGGTGCGGAGCGCCCCCCACCGGCACCGCTTTCGGCAGGGCGGAGGGAGTACGGAGATGCCCCAGCCAAGAGCCGTTGAGATTACTCTGGCACCGGGGTCTCCGCGCGGGCTGCCTCCCCCGACTCCTGGGGGTGGGGTAGTGCACCTGCAAGGGCCGTCGACGCCGGAGGCGTTTACTGCGGCACGAGCCCTCATGGCCTTGCCCACGCCTCCGTCCCCCCCTCGGCCGAAGGACAAGGGACCCGCGTCTCGGGGCAAACCCGCGCTGGGTGGTCCCGGTGGTTGGAGACGCTCCCAATCTAAGTCTCCTGCCAGACGGTCACGGAGGGTGGAGAGCGTCGGCTCCCCTCCGAGCTCCGACTCCAGGTCGTCGAGCGACTCGGCACCGCGGCACCGTGGGCGGTCCCGAGTCCGTCGCCGGAGCCGCAGATCCAGCTCCGATTTGAGCGGGGACCGGGATTCGGGCTCACGATCTATGGTGCGGAGCCCGTCCCGGCACCGATCGAGGTCACTGTCGGTCGATTCGAGAGGCAGCGACTCACATCTGGCGGCACCGCTGATCCCGGCACCGACGCCTGCTTTGGCACTGTTGCCGGCTCCGGCACTGATGGGCCTGGCACCGGTGAGGGCACCGTTGCAACCGGCACCGGTGATGGCACCGATGGCACCGGCACCGGTGATGGCACCGACATCGGGGCGACTGGACTCCCCTCAGCGTCGTCATCGTCGGCATCGCTCTCGGTCTCAAGGGGGCAAGCGGCATCGCAAGTCCTCTCGCCGCAGGGGCAGATCGGGTGCGTCGTCGTCGTCCCCGTCCTCCTCTTACCGCCGGCACCGCAGACGTCGGCACCGGTCCACGTCGTCCTCATCGGACCGCTCCACGCGCCGGCGACATAAGCGACGCACGGGGGGCTCTGGTGACAAGAAGGCGGTGCGGCTGCATCAGCCTTCCCTGCAGGCCGCGGGGTGGACCCAGGGACCTTGGCAGTGGCCGTATTGGAGACCCTGGAATGCCTCTATGCCCCAGGGCTCGGTGTCACTACAATCGGTGGTGGCCCCCCCAGTGCCCCCGGCCCCTAAGGTTCATGAGCAGGGTTCGGAGGACTCGGACCCAGGGGAGGGACCCTCTTCTGCACCCCTACCCTTCTCTTCCTCATCCTCACCTGATGAGGCAGCGGCAAGGGACCGTAAAGGGCCCCTGTTTGATTTCAGGGCCCACCAAGACCTCCTTAAGAGGGCTGCTGAGAACTTGGGCATGGAGTTTAAACTCATGTCCGAGGAGGAGGACTCCCTCTTTGGGCCCTCGAGCTCTTTGGGACCCTCCCGGGCGACCTTGCCAGTGCATGACAATGTCATGAAGATAGCGAGGAAGCTTTGGCAGACCCCTTCCTCCCTGCCTTCCACCTCCAAGGGGGTGGAACGAAAATATTACGTCCCCAAGGAACCTTTCGAATTCCTGTACAGCCACCCTGCGCCCAGCTCTCTGGTGGTCGATGCGGCCAACCAGAGGGACCGTCAGGGGGGTCAGGGTAGCACCCCTAAGGACAAGGAGGGCCGTAAGCTGGACTTGTTCGGGAGGAAAATCTACTCTACTGCGGCGCTGCAGTTTAGAGTAGCGAACCACCAGGCCCTGTTTGGGAAGTACAATAAGAACCTGTGGCCCTCGATGCAGAGGTTTGCCTCCCAGCTGCCCCCTGACCAGGAGGCGGATTTTTCCACGGTTCTGCATGAGGGAGCTGCGGTGGCTACCGCTGCGCTGCAGCGGCTAGCGACGCGGCGGACACAGCCAGTAGAGCAATGGCCTCGGCGGTCGTGATGCGCCGCTGTTCGTGGCTTCAGGCCTCTGGCCTCACTCAGGAGGTTCAGCAGGCTATCCAGGACTTGCCGTTTGATGGCCTGGGTCTGTTTTCGGAGAAGACAGACGACAAGCTCCACGCTCTCAAGGACTCTCGGGCCACCCTGAAGTCTCTGGGGTTGTATACTCCTCAGGCCTCCAGGCAGCAGTCCAGACCGCAGGCCCAAAGGCAACCACCGCCCCCGCCCAGGCCGGCTCCTCGACCACCCCAGCAGAGGAAGGGTCGTGAGCGCTACCGCGGTCCCAGCAGGGGAGGCCGCCAAGGGTCCTCTGCGAGGGGCTAGCAGGGGACTGCAAAAGGGGGTAATCAGTCTAATAAACGTTTTTGACCCAGAGCAGGAGGGTAGTACTCTTCCTTCTCTCTGGGATCCTGGTCGGCCGTTTGGGGACAGGCTTCGCCCTTTCCTTTCAGAATGGGAAGCCATCACTACGGACCGCTGGGTCCTGGAGGTGATTGCCAAAGGGTACGCCCTCCAGCTTACAACCTCCCCTCCCAACACCCCCCAAGGCTGTCCCCCATTGGGGATCCGGCCTCGGTTCAACTCCTAGTGCAGGAGATTGGGTCGCTCCTCACGTTGGGGGCAGTGGAGGAAGTCCCACTGGCCGAAGAGGGCAGGGGCTTTTATTCTAAGTATTTCTTAATCCCCAAGGCGAAGGGAGGCCTTAGGCCCATTCTGGACCTCCGTGGCCTAAATAGGTATATTAGGCGAGTTAAGTTTCGTATGGTCTCCTTCGCCACAATCATTCCGGTCCTTGACCCAGGGGATTGGTATGCCACCCTTGACTTAAAGGATGCATACTTTCACATCTCGATATTACCGGCCCATAGGCGGTTTTTGAGGTTTGTGGTAGCGGGACGCCATTATCAGTTTCGGTCCCTACCCTTTGGGCTCTCCTCAGCACCTAGGGTCTTTACTAAGTGTATGGCTGTGGTGATAGCCCACCTGCGCCGTATAGGTGTTCAAATCTTCCCCTACCTGGATGACTGGTTAATCAGGGGGAGCTCGAGTTCCCATGTGAGACATAGTCTGTTCCTCACACGCGACTTGTGCACTAGACTGGGGCTGCTTATCAATGAGCAAAAGTCCACACTCACTCCGGTACAATGTATTGAGTTTATTGGAGCCAGGCTAGATGCGGTACAAGCCAGAGCCTTCCTGCCTCAAGCAAGATTTGAGGCGATGGCAGCCATCATATCTGATCTCCACTTGTCCCCCATGACGACAGCCAGGCACTGCCTGCAGCTGTTGGGACATATGGCGGCTTCTACATATGTAGTGAGACTGGCCCGATTGAGGCTTAGACCTCTCCAGGCGTGGTTGGCTTCGGTGTATGTACCACACAGGCATTCTCTAACTAGAATGGTCCTGGTTCCCCCACAGGTGCTGTCGTCCCTCGATTGGTGGAGGGACCCCAGGGAAGTGATGATGGGCGTCCCCTTCAGAGAGTTCACCCCATCTGTGACGCTCATCACAGACGCATCCGATCGGGGATGGGGAGCCCACATTTCTCACGATCAGGGCACCCAGGGGCTTTGGTCACCGGAGGAGAGAGCTCTGCACATCAATGTGCGCGAGCTCAGAGCAGTCCGATTGGCCTGCAAGGCCTTCCTCCCCTTCCTCAGGGGCAGAGTGGTCCAAGTCCTTACGGACAATACGGCAGCCATGTTCTACATGAACAGGCGGGGGGGGGCACGCTCCTCGGCACTTTGCCAGGAAGCCATTCACCTCTGGGACTTCGCGGTGAGACACGGGTTTCATTTATCTGCCTCTCACCTCCCGGGGGTACGGAACAGCGAGGCGGACCGCCTCAGCAGATTTTTTTCTCCCCGCCACGAATGGTCCTTACACCAGGACATAGTGGCTTCCCTTTTCCAACGGTGGAGTACTCCCCGTCTGGACCTGTTCGCTACAGCGGAGAACAGGAAATGCCCGAGGTTTTGCTCGCTCAGGGGTCGCGAGCCGGGCTCTCTGTCTGATGCCTTTTTGGTTCCCTGGACGGGATTTAATGTATGCTTTTCCCCCTGTCCCGCTCCTGCCCCAAGTTCTCCTCAAAATCAAGAGGGACAGGGCGGACATTATCCTGATTGCTCCAGCGTGGCCGAGGCAGCATTGGTACAGCATGCTGCTCGACCTCTCCATCACCGAACCGATTCCGCTACCCAGACGGTGCGACCTGATCTCCCAGGACCATGGGAGATTGTTGCACCCCGACCTGGCCTCCCTCCACCTCACCGCCTGGAGACTTTGTGGCTGATGGAGGGAGAGAGAGCCTGTTCCATGCAGGTTCAACAGGTCCTCCTGGGCAGCAGGAAGCCGTCCACACAAGTAACATACAAAGCTAAGTGGCGGAGGTTTTCGGGGTGGGCAGAAGCGAGAGGGTTACACCCTAGCATCTCCCCTATACAGGCCATCTTGGAGTACTTACTGCAGCTTAAACTGCAGGGCCTGGCTTTGGCCTCCCTCAAGGTCCACCTAGCGGCCATCTCGGCCTTCCACCAACCCATGGAGGGCCGCTCCCTGTTTTCTCACCCTATGTCGGTGAGGTTCCTTAAGGGGGTGGAGAGGACTTTCCCTCAGGTGCGGGACCCGGTGCCACCCTGGGACCTCAACTTGGTCCTCAACGGGCTGATGGGTCACCCATTCGAGCCCTTGGCTACATGCTCCCTTCTCCTTTTGTCATGGAAGGTGGCCTTCCTAGTGGCTATCACCTCGGCCAGAAGGGTCTCCGAACTGAGGGCGTTAACCTCGGAGCCCCCATACACAGTTTTTTATAAGGATAAGGTCCGGCTGAGGCCTCACCCGGCTTTTATGCCTAAGGTGGTGTCTCAGTTCCACTGTAACCAGGACATTTTCCTTCCTGTGTTCTTTCCAAAACCCCATGGGTCGGAGGAGGAACGGAGGGGACATTCGCTGGACGTCAGGCGAGCCTTGGCCTTCTATCTCGAGAGGACCAAGCCTTTCCGGAAGTCGACACAGCTCTTCGTAGCTGTGGCAGATAGGATGAAGGGCTTGCCTGTCTCCACCCAGCGCATCTCCAAGTGGATTACTGCCTGCATTAAAGCATGCTATGAGCAGGCAGGAGTACCCCTCCCAGGGCCGGTGAGAGCACACTCCACTAGGGCTCAGGCCTCTTCCGCAGCCTTTCTAGAGAGGGTTCCCCTGCAGGACATCTGCAGGGCAGCGACCTGGTCGTCAATCCATACGTTCACGTCGCATTACGCCATCGTGGAACAAGCGAGGGAAGACGCAGGGTTCGGCAGAGCCGTGCTGTCTAGAGCAGGTCACCGATAACTCCTACCCTTCTCCAAGGTACGGTTACGCAATCACCTACATTGGAATGCATATGAGCAATCACTCGCAGAGAGAAAACAAGGTTACTTACCAGTAACTGTTGTTCTTCGAGATGTGTTGCTCATATCCATTCCAAACCCACCCCCGTCCCCACTGTCGGAGTTGGCAGAAAGAAGGGACTGGGGACCCGCGGAGCCAGCAGCGCCCTTTATACCGCGATATGAGCGCGGCACTCCAGGGGGCGCCTGAGCTGGCCATGTGGGGCTTGCTAGGAAAAAAGTTCCGGGAATCTGTGCACGGGGCGCGCACACACCTACATTGGAATGGATATGAGCAACACATCTCGAAGAACAACAGTTACTGGTAAGTAACCTTGTTTTTCACCAGCCTGCTCAAAGATGCAAAGGCTGGCAGACTGTGCTTGTTCAAATGTACAGCCCTTTGTGGGGCTGGGGCCCAGCCAGGTGCTGCAGCTCTCTGCTGTTGCCGCAGAAGCAGTACATAGGGAACTGAAGAATGGTGTACTGTGGGTCTCCGGCGCCTGGGGGGCCAATACTTGCATTTGCGCCCCCTTTGGCGGTGGTGGCAGTGCCCTGTGGGGGAGAGGGTCTGTGGGCCCATTTCCTGCTCTCTCCCACTCCCCGCCCACTGTGGGGGGGTGGGGGTGGCTGGGAGTGGGAGCCACAGGAGTAGATGCCCCCAGGCCGCCCGGCAGCGGGGGGGGGAGGGGTGGACAGGAGGGGGAGGACGTGATGGGTTCTGGTCCCTGTGGCTCCCTTATTGAGCCCAACATGGTGGCAGAGGGGCCAGGAAGATGCTTGCTTCCCCACAGTGGGAGCCTTGGCCCCCAGCAGGCCTGAGCTGGGGTTGGCACAACTGCCGGGCCCTGGCTGCTTGTGACAGTGGAGGCAGCTCCTCCACGGAGGGCCCAGCTGGAGCCCCTCTCCAGCCAGAGCCCAGGGGCATGGCCCCCTCCCGTCTTCCCCCTCGATACACCACTGGAACTGAATTTCTGGGTCCCCCAACCCCAGGTTTCTCAAAGGGCACAGACGATGCATCACGCAGTCCCCCCATGTGTATCACCACCATGTGCACACCCCCTGAAATCATCTGCTGCAGTAGCATACACCAAGTAGAAGGAGAGCAGGCAGGGCCAAGCTTCTCCTGCACTGAGTGGGCATTCTGTATCCCGCTGAAGCTTGCCCCTTTCTCTGCCAATGCCTGTCTCCCAACCCCAGCCCTGAATTTAAAAAGCCAGTACTGGAGGAGATCTAAGAGCCCCACTCCACTCTCAAAGTCCCATGGGTGACCCAATCTCCCTATTTCCCTGGCCTCCCACCAGTCGCCACAGATCCTCTCCCAAACCTCCACACCAGCTAAGGGAGATTGCCACCAGGCTCAGCCACCTCAAGAATCAAAAGGAACCATTTTTCACCCAAAGAGCCAGCCCACCCGCTCTACAATCAGAGGTGCAGAACAATTAGTTTGCCGTCATTGCTGAAGCCAAAGCACTATCCATTTGCCGCCACCACTGCTGCTGTGGGGAACATAAGTAAGATAGTCTATTCAATCCCTGAGTATTACTTGTAAGCAGGGTCTGAATGAGCTCTCCCCTGACATCTAGTGATGGACTGGGGGATAAAACTTCAGGAACTGACCTTGTTTGCATAAAGATGCCTATTTTGACTATGAGTGTGGCATGATGGAGCTGCTTTGTCCAAATGATCACTTTTGCCTGGTGTTGGATCACAAGTCACTTCGTTTTTGGGTGCAAGTGTGATAAAGTGTTGTTAATCTTCTTGTGTGAGTAAAGGGCAGCAGAGCCGTGCTTGGCATGCCCTGGTTGAGGGGTTCACCCTCAACTGAACTGCACTCGCTATGCCGGGGTTATGGGTGGAGGCTCAAAGGCTGGTGGAGATGGGAGTGGTGTTTGTAGTTTTTGTCCAAAGTGTCTGAGATGCCCTTTGATCCTTCTTTGCTACACTGTTTAATTACACAGCTGACAAGACTCAACTGAGAATCTTTTGTTGTGGATCACTAGAGCTAAAATCACCAATAACTTGGTCTAACCATTTGACTTGATATGGCACAATGTCACTGGTGTAAGAGACTGCCCAGCCTGTACTAGTATTGAGGTTCCCCCACTAACAGCTAAGAGCTGTGTTAAGTGGTGGGACCTCAAGACATTCCAGAGATTGCTGTATCGAAGTGAGAGATGGTAGAGCAGCTGACAGTAGAGTGAATGGCTGATGGCAGAGTGAGTGGCTGGTGGAGTGAGTGGCTGATGATGAAACATCAGCTGAGGCTTGGTGCCTCCTTCCCCCATCACTGGCTTAGGTGGGAGGTGAACTCGTGCCTCTGAACTCTGTGTCTTCCCTGACTGAGAACACCAACTGTGAGTGTGGTGTGGTGGAGGGAGAGGGGAGTGGCGTGTTAAAGGACGTTTGTGTGTGAGACTTTCACACTGCACAGTGAGGGACTGAGTGAAAGGACACCAGTGTACGTCGAGGTTGGTGTTTTGTTCATGGTCATATATTTTCGAATCACGCTTGTGGTGTTTTCCCAAATTAATGCTGGGTTCCTTTCCCCTTTTATGAAAAGTTTTATTCTCCATACACAGACTCAGTGCTTGTGAGAGGGGAAGTATTGCCTCTAGGAGGCACCCAGGTGTGATGTGTAATTTTCCAAGGTTATGGGTGGGGGCTCAAGCCAGTTCTGTGTTGTATTGTTAAAAAGGCACCCCTAGATATTGAACCCAGTCCTTGTTGCTGCCGACTCCACCTGACAGAAGGGTTACATACTGATGCTGAAATTGTCCTGGTAGATAGAATACTTTATGACCAGTCAAATGTAACACTTTGCAGCTAGAGGATAGACAAGAAATTCTAAAGGATACTATTCTAACTAAGAAATGGCACAGAGAGACACAGAGCAATAACATGAAAAAGGAAAGCAACAGGATTATTAGGCCTAAAGAAAAGTATTTAAGAGGTAATGGAAGAGGAGAGAGAAAGTAGAATGGTTTGATTAATCTTATCCACTCTCAGCAGCTTTATTCATTGTGTTATTTTTAGGCTTAGCTGCACTGTGTAAAAGGGGCCCTACAATCCCTGGAGGGAAGTATTCTTATTCTAAAGAAAACTCTCCTTTCATTGTTCACTGAGCTTTCTAAATTAATTCTCAGGCTTTAAAGCTAAAACTTTTTTTTAACGTGTCGGGGAGGCAGCCCCCACTTCACAGCCAAACTTTCAAAAATAAAAAAAATTATAAAAAACATGACAGAAGACTTGAAGAGCCTCTTTCTGTAAAGAAACACATTTTGGCGACATTATTCATGGACAGTTAAGGTTATCACTAGCTCTGTTCAAAGCATACCAAACCTCCTGAATATGGAGAAACTGAATTACCCTGTTGCAGGGCTAGTAGATGTGCTCCTCTGTTTGAAGAGAGCTTTTTAAATTAGGAGTGTTTTAATTAGGAATGAGAAGACATTATCACCTCTGAATTTGTACCACTGTATCTTAGTTCCTCATTCTGCGAAGTAGGGGACATGACATTATTGTCCCTTTGCTGAATGGTAGCAGGACTCAGGGCCTTCCAGGTCAGTTTTCTGTTTGGAGCAGAAATTTGGTGATGTGGAGTCAGGTATTTTCTTAATAGAATTTGCTTAGTTACAAAATGTACATAAATCCTGTTTCCTCAAACAAGGGTGCTAACAAGAGGCCACACAGGCCACTCCTATTTGCAGAAAGCTCAGGTAAGGAAAGCACCTCTGACCTGACCCCAGAAGCTGCTGTTTTAGGCCTCTGTCTCTCCAGGGCGTCCCACAAATCTCTCTGCTTCACAAACTCTGCGCCACTTTTCTTCATTCAGCTTCTGCATTTTTTGATGGGGAACTTAGAGCAAAGCTGCTCAAGGAAACCATATGGCCTGGAAGAGTGTGCCTAAGGAGTCTACCCTCTGTTTGTGCAGCTGCTTAGCAATAAAAAGGAAGCTCATAAAAGTAATCACCCAGACCATTAAAGGAGAATTCTTTAACCCTTAACACCTCTTTGACACCTCTCTGGGTGTGGTTATTATCTAACCCCTTTAACACTTTCTACAGTGTTTCACCTTGGGTGCTTATACATCACGGACCCCCAATGTGCAACTTTCCCCATAACAATATTTGCCTTTCGTCCTAGAGGAGTTGTGAACCTAAGAGACAAAAATAAATCATCAACTTTAAGTGTGTTCCTGCTTTGAAAAGTGACATTATAATCCTCCTCCTCCTCAAGATAAATCCTAAAGGGTTGTAGCCTCCTTCCAGATACAACACTACCAGCATCAATCTCTAGCTAGATCTTGAAGACTGTTCTGGCTGGATGTGGATGTTCAGTCTATGTCCATCATTTGAAGCTTTTGGTGATCATTTGATGTTGGCTGTGTAGCTTAATAATGGCCATGACTTTGTAATTGTGTCACCTTTCACAAGGTTCTGAAATAAGTGTTGATCATGTTCTCTGAAAGAGTATGGGAAATGGTTTTGTCCAGTCTACTCTAGCACTTAGATCAGTATTCTTAATATTTCAGGAGGAATCTGTTGTTGAAACACTTTTCCAGAAACAGTTCCGTATTTTAGTGTAAACTAAGCATCCGAGGTGAGGCACAATGTGAGGAAATTGTGTTGTCATGGTACATATAGTGTATATCTTTTTTATGGATAAGGATAGCTGTGATCGCCCAGGCTGGTCGGTCTGCACTAATCCATCTAGAGTAGAAACAGTCAATAGCAAAACTCTCATTGACTTTAAAGGATACAGGACTGGGCCCCAAATGATGTCTACAGAAATGTCACGTTTGAAGGCTTGATGTTGCAACTCTTGCAGTATTACATATCATGAGTAATTTTTTCAGTGACCTCATTTGTACTACTCATGCAAGTATTACTCAGCCAGAATATGGATTGCCTAGTCAGACCCTAAACCATTTTGAATATACAGTGGATTACACAAAGATGATAAGTTGCCACTGGCAAAAAGAAGAATCCATTAGTAAGTCAACTTTCGACAACACTTTCTGGATCTGTATTGTTCAGTGTCTAAATACAAATGCAGTACAAATACCTAGAGTAGCTAAATATTTGATTGGGACCTGGTTGGAACTGGAAGTGCAAATGAAATATACACAGAGCTCTAAAAGGTGCAGTCTGGAGTTCTTAGCACCAAAACAGCATAAGCTCAATTAGGGCCTGATCTGAAGTCTATTAAGTCAACAGAGTCTAATTTATTTTGGATCAGGCATCTAGTAACCAGAATTAGTGTTAGTACAGTGTTTCAGGACTGGAGGCAACAGCACGGTATCTGTGATGGGGAATGTTATGGAATGTTTGACAACTTGACGATGATCATTATAATCTAGAAAAACTAAAACTTCTATGTGCCCACTTTGATATTTATATGTGTAGGCGCCCAGCTGCTAAGAAAAAACATGCAGATACATACAAATACAATAAACTTACATATAACATGCAGGTACAGGATTCAGTATCTGTTGAGTCAGTTGGCTTTGCATCTATGTAACAATGTAGAATTAAGCTTATTGACTTTAAATTGTATAAAAAGCCAATATGATCGTAAGGATATACTGGTGCTAATTCAACTGGGATTTCTATATCACTAAGAACATTTGGCTGATGAATGATAAGGCTATTTAGAAGCATAGAGATCACTGTCTATCCACTCCTTCTTTCATACACCTACAAAGGAAATGACTTGTAGGAATTTGTGTGATCTAACAGAACAAGAAAACAGAAGCTGCTTTTACAATAAAAATTAATCTAATGTCATTAAAACAAGCTCTGCTTATTTCTGAAAGTCTGGATGTCTGGATGTGCGCACCAGGAGTAAGTTTCTTTTGGCATAAATGAACTAATTCCTCTTGGTAATCTCCTTTGAAAATGTTATGCTGCTTAATCAATTACCTTCCAAACCAATTAACTTATTTTAAAGCCTAAACCATCTCACTATTTATAGAACATATTCTTCCTTCTACTTTAATTTAGAGACATTTTTCCTATCTAGATGGCCCGAGAAGATCAAAGCAGTGAGGCAGGCAGTCACAAAGGCCTTGTCTAGCCTAGAAAAATTAGTATGCATACTTCAGTAGCTACCAGCAACATCAGTGGTAGCAACAGAAAAAACTCTAGACTGAGATTTTTAAATTGCCTAGGGGACTAATGGGAGCTGGCATCCATATCCCCGAGCAGGCTTTGAAAATTGCAGTCCTACTGCACACCGGCTCAGGAATTTTTACAACCGTAACGGGAATACTTGCTCTGATGAGGCTTTCATGAGACAGCAGTAAAGACACGTGAACCCTGGCTTCACTACTGGGCGAGCACCACTGTAGTTGCATCATTACTGGCCATTACAGGTACCAATTTTTGTAGAGAGGAAGGATGGACTAGCGGCTTGGCCATATGCCTAGGACTTGAGAGACCTGGGTCATTTCATGCTCTTGGGATCTTGTGTGACCTTCGGTGAGTCCACTTAGAGCTAGACTTTTAAAGGTATTTAGGAGCCTAAAGTTGCAGCTGGGCACCTGGAGAAATTTTCAAAAGTGCCTAGGCTAGACACTTTTGAAAATTCACTAGGGCCCAGATCCTCAAAGCACCCAATTTAGGCACCTGATCCCCAGGGTGTCTAAGTGCCTTTGTGGAACTGAACCTAGGAGCCCTTAAGGAGCCTAAATACCTTTAAAAATCTGTCCCTTAATCTCAGTTCCCATGTGTACAACAGGGATGGTAGTACTCCCTACATTACAGGATGCTGTGAGGATAAATACATTAGATTGTGAGGTGCATGGAGTGGGGGGAGGGAGCATATCACTACCTATGATAGAGAGCCACCAGAAAGTTTTGGCAAAGGAATATGCAAAAATATTAAAGTATCATCAGTCATATACGCCTGAGTATTGGAAGATTTACAGTCCCAGTTTTCCCTAATTATACTCCAGAACATTTACTGACTTTTAATTTGAGCTTTGAATATGAAGTTCTTCCTTATTTAAAATGTTTTACTGCATTTTCAAGATGATTACGTCCATAATTAGCAACTAAACATAATTAATCTTGTGAAAACAGTGTGGACATGCCACCAAGAAACTTCATTGTGTTTATGCTCCAAAAACATGCATTATTCTCCCTTTGGTAGAGAGCCATCTGATGCCACTAAAGCTGTAGCATGGAATCTTCTCAGAAGGATTGTTCTCCTTAATGGAGATGAAGTGTGATGGGGTCTAGAAACCCTACAGTGGACAAGATGGGGTTAATGAGCTAATGGGGGCTCAGGTGGCTCTGTCCTATTGCATCCGTCAGAAATGTCAGGCTTCGAAGAATCAGTTTAAGAGGGAGAGTCCCAACTCATTTGATGGTAGACCAGGGAGAAGAGCTAACGCCCAGTTCGCAGAAGTGCGGGCTGACTGAAAGCAGGATCTCCCCAACCAACTGCTCGCTGCCTGACAGCCCCTTCTTGAGGAAAGGGTGGGCCAGATGCTGATGGAACCATTCCCCTCTATTACTTGTGAACTCAGTTGATTTGAATTAATTCCCTTTGTTTTTATTTGTTGACTACCCTGGAAGAGGAGAGATTTTAAAGTGACCTGGATAGAGGGCCAAGTTACAGGAAGAGGCAGAACGCTGCAGGCCCAGAGTGTCAGCATGAGGTACCCACCAGGTAGAGAGCTGCTATACCATCTTGGCCACAAGGAGGTGCTAAATGGCGAATCAACCCCTTCGCATGAAGGTTGAAACACTGGCAGGACAGTGTAAACAAAGCTTGTATTGTAGCTACCTTTTCAATATCAGCCTTGGATAAAGAGGAATTTCATTTATAGTACTGCAAAATCCTGTAACGTTCACTGGAACAAAACATTTTAAAATTAAAATTACAAATACAAATGCCATAAAGGGTTAGTGTGAAGTTCTCAGATGCTAGAAAAACTTCATGATACCCAGCAGCACCAAGTGCATTTCTTTGACAGAAACTGAACTCTTTTAAATAGATCTCATCCACCCGCCTGAAGCAGTATTAATCCTGACAGCAAGTTGCTGTAACTAATTTGTTTTAATTAGGGAGAGGAAGGACTGTCATTTATTTTGCTTTTCAAACTGTTCACTGATCATCCTGCGGTGACAGTGCTTTTAGGGCTCATCAGTGTTGGTGCTAGAACTAAAAGGGATAAGACCTTTCTTGAAAAGTACATTCCAGTTAAACCCATGCCTGTCTAAACTTCTCAGGTCTTCCAATGCTCACGTCCCCAAAGGCTCACCTCCTCTTTAGAATGTTTCTTGTCACCTTATTGCCAAACTCCTCTCAGAATCATATTAAAACAGGCAAAATAAACTGGGGGAAGGGAAAGTTACAAGTAAAACATGCAACTAAATACAGAAACAAGGAATGCAAAAGGATTGAGCATGTGTGTGCGCCCACCAGCAAGGCCTTGTCACATTGCTAGCTTGCAGCTCAGGCAAATCCAATATTTTAACCCAGGGATGGAGAGAGAAAGGGAAAATGGACATAGGTTTGGATCTGCAGGGTTTTGCATATTTGGGGGTTGGCCTGGGACTCAGGAGAGATGCTTTTCTCTCTCAGACGTCCTGTGTGTGACCTTGAGCAAATCACTTAGGCACAGATCCTCAATGGTGTTTAAACATCTTTTGAGGATCTGGGCCATAGTCTCTCTGTGCCTCAGTTCCCAATCTGTAAAATGGGGATAATAGTGTTTTCCTACTTCACAGGGCTGATTAGGGGATAAATACATTAAAAATTCTGAGGTATTCAGATACTTCAGTAATGAGGGGCCATATAACTCATATAAGTCAGACACTTCAATAATGAGGGACCATATAACTCAGAAACTTCAGTAATGAGGGACCGTATAAGTTGTTTAGATAGACTGCACCTTTTATTCAGAGTAGGGCCCTAATGCTGCAGTGAATTCCAGGAGGAAGCCCTCTGCATGTAAAATCAGCCCAACTAAAATCCAGGGGACTACATGTGGGCAAAGAGCTCATTGCAAGATGAGGGCCAAAGTTACTAGTTGTGGCACATTGGCTATCTCTGGAAAATCATGCACATTTCAAAACCGTTAATTCATTTGAACAATGACAAGGAGCACAATGCTGTTGTGCATACGTAACATTTCTTGTTACTGAGTCAGTCAATTACCCCCTAATCTTCTAGTCAATTTTATCTCTTTCTGATTCTACTGAATTTACTTCTAGGCTCTGGCTGTTTCCTGTGGGTTTAAAAAGTGAGTCTATCCACAAAATAGAGATCACTTAGGAGCTATTACAGCATGAAGGCAAGCTTAGCATTTTCCTAGATAATAGCACAGTTATGTTTAGCGTTATTTGATATGGCTGGGGCATGTACATTGCATAAAAAATATCTTAAGGACTGTCAGGAAATCGGTTTTTTCATGCTCCATTTCTAATTGCCAAGATTCATTTTTATAAAACTGTTAAAAAACTATTATACATTTTTCTAGCTCTATAACTTGTCAGATGAGGAATAATAATAATAGTAATAACTACTAGTAGAAGCCACACAAACTGTGAAAAAACTAAGTCTTGCTTGCTAGTTTGGGGTCTATTGAATAAACCATTTTTGAATCATGAGCAATATTGAGCATGCAGAGAGGTTAGTAGGAACTCTGCATATAAAAGGTTGGCATTAAAACAAAACAGATAAACCCGTTACTGCACTATAGAGCAAGTGCTGGTCGCTCCAGACATACACTTGTAATTCTTTTTCCATGTGAATTTCCAAAAGTCTTAAAAGTTCACACACATATTCCAA
This sequence comes from Emydura macquarii macquarii, assembly GCF_026122565.2. Classification (NCBI taxonomy): domain Eukaryota; kingdom Metazoa; phylum Chordata; order Testudines; family Chelidae; genus Emydura; species Emydura macquarii. The sequence goes on from NW_027133156.1 coordinate 2,263,758, forward strand.
TCATCTTGAAAATTGGTAGGCCTCGTCTTGTCCTGGGGTACAGTTTGTGGTGAAAATTTGGAGTCATTTGGTCCTGAAATAACTCCCTTCCCCCACACAAAAAAGTGATCTGTATTGAAAAAGTCAGTGCTTTCACAATGTGGTGTTGGTTGGGATTTGTTTTTTGCATATATATTGGTGAAAATCCTTGGGCAACATCAATATGAAGATATCACTGGACTGTCTTTGCTAAGTGGTACCAAGAACAAGCACCTGTGTCACATAACAAGTAGCTAGTCTTTGTTTATGGCTATATAGAGTGGTACACCAGGCTAATCTGACCCTAGCAAGAATTTCTGGCAAACTGAGCAGACTCCAATTTTTAACAACCCAGATGGGAATCATGGCAGCTGTGTTCATTGAAGAAGTGCTGTTGCAATTTTCTGTGCAGTTCACCATCTTTCTTAAGCCCTTATGACCCTAATGATATGTCCTTTGTGTCATGGCAAAGGACCACGGGTACTTGGGGGGGAACAGAACCAGATTTAAAGTAGGAAATGGCTCATTATACTGTAGGCAAAGGGAAGGAGAAGGGTGGCCAGGATAATACCGAGTACACTCTAGGTCCCTGCAGTAGAAATATTGTCCCTTTAAGTATGCAGACAAGATAAGAGAACAGTGGGTCTTTGTTGGAATCCAATCGATACATTGCTAACCTATAAGATGGCTGGAAAAAACAAAGAAATGTCACTGGACACTCAGTACCCCAAAACATGGTAAGCAATGTGCTTACCAGTGGGACACAGACAAGCTGACATGGAGGAGGAAGGGAAACCCAGTAGTCTGATGTGATAGTGTTGAATATTTCTTTGTGTGTCTTTTGAGCCAGGAACCAACAGTGAGAGACAAAGAGAGAGAGGCCTCTGAGTCCTTTCTGAATCTTCCACCTACTCTGCTAAACTGATGAGCTCTGCCTCCTGCCATGCCGAAGCACAGTATGAAAAGCACTGTAATTATGAAGGTGCTAGAGGGTTTCTTCTCCTCCTTGGTACCTGGATGGCGGTGCTCACCACACGATTGAAGAGTACTTTATTGGCATGATTAACAGGTTCTTGACACAGTAAATCTCATAAACATCCTGCATGGGTCCCCACAAGCAGTAATCTCACACCAAGATGGCTCACTGTGCTGACACCCTGCCTGCTGCAAAATGCATCAAAATTTAGGTTCAATCCTGGGGAAGCCAGCACCACATGTACAGGGGAAGCTGATCGTCAGACTCAACAATCCCACTATGGAATTGGAAGAAAAGCCAGTGACAAAAACAAGAGGAAGGACTCAACAGCGACTTTATTGGACAAAGGACATGCTGGCTACTAGTATTAGCTATACATAAAAGGCACATCTAACTGTGAAGGGACAGTAATGGATGACAGAGCCACTGGTGGGACAGGATATACTGTACATTTAAAAAAATTACCTGGCTTCACAGACTACAGGGGAAGCCCTGCTGGAGCCTGAGGGGGTTTGGAATTGGAGGAGCGGGAAGTGTCTTTTCTCTAGGCACTGCAATACTTGTTCTGCCCACTGAATGTCAGAGAGGACAACATAAAGCTAACCTCTGTGTTTATGTTTGCAGTGAACCCTAAGGTGGCAATCTGCTTTTGGCCCCAGGCCAGATGGAAGATGTGGCGTGGAGGAATGAAAGGGTGCATTGTGGTACTGCAGGGAAGATTGTGGGGACAAAAAGTTTGCTTGCTGCACTGAGAGGATAAAGGGTTGTGGGCCAGGGCTGAACTGAGGGTGATCAGAACTGCAGCAATCAGCTGGGGCAGAAGTGAACTGCGGCAGGGCACAGGCAGCTGAAAGACCTACAGCTGCCAGTTCTTGCCTGGCCTGAGGGGGAGAGGGCAGCTCTGCAAATTAGAGAGAAGCAGAGGCCTTGGACAGTTGTAAAATGGTGAATGAGGCACTAAGGTGAGCCTATAGCTCCACTGAGGATTTTATCCTCAGGAGAACTGGCTGTAGAGGAGTGGAAACTGATAGGACTACATCAACCAAATGTCCTCTTCTCGCTGTGCCGTCTGACTGCAAGAGTTGGCCTCGAGGACAGAGGGAAGAGGGGGCCAACCAGTATACTCCTCACCCCTTCAGCAACGCATGCTCCTTTCCCCACTCCACCCCCCACTAGGTGAGGTGGCACTGTGATTTCACAGAGCAACAAGGACACCACCCCACAACAGCCTCATGTCTCTCATTCCTACCCCTCTCCCTGTTGTGACTTTTCCTAAAAACTAGAGAAATTAACATGCATAAAACTTTATTAGTGTGGGGTTGTATTGCTAGTGCTCCTCAGTGCCCTGTACTCCTTGTGCCCTCCATACATATGCCAGAGAGATCAACTGCTGGAAAACTAGTTCAGGTTCCCTAATACATCCCTTCCAAAGGTTTTACTTACAGCAGGGGTGGGGAACCTTTTTCCTGCCAAGGGCCATTTTGATATTTCTGCCTTCATTCGCGGGCCATGCCACCGATTCCGCCGCCGAATTCCCCCCCCCCCGCCGCCAAAAAGGGGCAAACTGCGGCAGGGTTTCGGCGGCGGGCACTGCCCCCCCCACGGAACCCCGCCGCCGCCGTGAAACTGCGCCGCCACCGACTCCACCCACCGCCGCCGAAATCCCGCCGAATTCCCCCCCCACCGCCAGACCAAATGATTTCGCGGGCCTTATTATATGTCCCGCGGGCCGGACCAAATACTTTCGCGGGCCTTATACGGCCCGCGGGCCGGAGGTTCCCCACCCCTGACTTACAGTAACAAAAAGCCCACAAAAAAAAATGCTCTGGGTTTACTTTCAAGTATCTTTTTTTTATACATTGTATCATGCCTCTTCTTCCCCGTCCCCAATTTACTCCAGAAAAGTTTAGTTTTCAGTGTTGATACTGAAAGCGTTGCAGGGCAGCCAGACTTCCATTGAGCTTGCAAGGAAAGTCTCTGTGGAAGAGAAAGCGATTAAGTTTCTACAAGTAGCATCGTCTTACTTTATTGGTAAGAAATCAAAGTTTTAAGACGACAAAACACTGCAGTCTGGTTGTATATATAACCCTTTTGCCAGGCGAAGTTGGCAGCAACAAGGGCTGGGTTCAATAGCTAGGGATTCCTCCTAACAATACAAAACAGAACTGACTCAAACCCCCACCTATCAATCTGGGCACCGTCAGGAGGCAAATACTTCCCTGTTCACAAACATCGAGTCTATGTGTAAAAAGAGAAAGGGAACCCAGCATTAATGTGGAAAAACATGACAACCACATTCAAAATCAGGTAACCATAAGCAAATACCCACCCCACACATGTTGGGCAGTGTCCTCTGCCTCACTTTCCCACCTCACGGTGTGAAAGGCTGAACAAATGTCCCTTTAGCAAGCCACACCCCTTTCCCTCCACTGCATCCCACTCACAATTGGTTGTCCTTAGTCGGTGAAGCCCCAGAGTTCAGAGGTGTATTCACATGGGTCCACCCCACCCTGAAAGGAGGTTTTGTTGTTGCTGTTTGTTTTTTCTCGGCATTCATTTCAAAATAAAGGAAATTTCTCTTTCTCATGATTGCAGAGAAAAAGCCTGAAAATCTGAGCTGAGTACAATATAAAGCCTCCAACGAGCAAACCCCTCACCCTCCTCAGCAGAAGGCAAATAAATAGAATTCTGCACTTTTTATTAAAATGGCATGATTTTTAAGCCAGTCTCACGGTTGTTTGAGGCCTGACTTGTAATGCTCTACAATGGCAGTACTGGGTAACTAAAACAAAAAGCTGTCCCTTAGCAAAGGGATTGGAGCATTGATGTGGAGGAAGGCTTCAGAACAGTCTCCTGTTTGGCCAGAAAAAACATGGCGATGTGCTGTCCAGAGCTGGATGCAATATTCCAGCTGTGGTTCCACCATGGCTATACAGAGAGAAATTACTGCCTCCTTCTCTGAACTAAAGTATTTTTGTTTACAGTGCATTGCCTTTTAAATGTCATTGGCCTTTTCCCTTCTTTCTTTTCTGTTATGTACCTTAAAGTCTTTAATCAGGATTTGAGGACTTTAGTAACGCAGTCATAGGTTAGAGGTTTATTACAGGAGTGGGTGGGTGGGGTTCTGTGGCCTGCATTGTGCAGGAAGTCAGACTAGATGATCATATTGGTCCCTTCTGACCTTAGAGTTTATGAGTCAATGAATCTACGTTGTGTTGCAAATTCCTGTCTAATTTGCTCTTTGTTTTGGGAATTAGTGAGATTTTTCTGTTTGTTTGTTTGAAGGGATCCACCATTTACAAAGTACCACCGCATTCCGAAGTATTGGCCCTACACATGTCAGTGTCTGGGGTGGTTACAGTGGTATTTTAAGGACATTTCTGGGATACAATGCAATAACCATTTGACAGTTCACAGCAGGTTACACAACTATTTGGGGCAAAATGAAGAGCATTTTATCCGATTGCAATTGCAATCCAGGGCAATTGTAGGTAGACAAAATAGAATTTGGCCAGTAGACTAGTGTTAACATTCCAACTCTTGGGAAAAGCTCCATAGGGTCTTTAATGATAACAAGTGGTCAGAACCTCAATTGTAGACCTTATCTCAATAATGGTGATAATTATACGTCTTCCTTATTAACTTCTAGCTTAAGACCTCCAGCACTTTCCAAACAGAAATTAAGCCTTTCAATACACTTGTGACATAGGATGGTGCTGTCAGCAGCACACGACCCATTTGCTACTGTCTGGTTGTACAGCTGAATGTTATGCTGTCTTTGGATTAGATGTTAGTGTATTTTATCTGGAAATCTTCCATAGAAATTGATGCAAGAAAAAGTTTAGGGAAATCTGAGGTTGAGCATGGAGTTACTGTAACTGAGATCATGACTCCCTAGAACATGGGCAGTTATGTCATGAGCACCAGGGAGCTTGTTTCAGTGAGGCACAGAGAATTCTCAACAATAAATGGCATGACTCCCTCTCCCCCCTGCCCAAACACCTGAATTATTTTCTTTGCAGAGAATAAGAACTTTTAAAAAATACCTTAAACTGGTTTGTGTGAGTATATGTGTGTGTGTATGTGTATGTATGTACAAACTATTTGTAGCCATTGTCAGGGTACAAGAACGTCAAGTATATTTAGCAATTGTGCTATCACTCTGAATTAATTAGAACCAGACATCTGAAAAGGTGAGAATGTAAATTCACAGATGACAATTGCAAGTTATTCTTTTGAAATGTGCAATCAGCAAATGTGAAAGTTAGAAGTTGGGTAAAACTTTCATTACATCTATTGCACGTTGGGTTTTTCAGGTCTGAGAATGTGGGCCTGATCAAGAGTTTATAGACCACAGTGTAAGAGATCAAAGATCTTAGGAAGGATTGCTTGCCTTTCCAGGTGCAATTAACCAAGGATCTGTTGAATTACTGCGTAATAGCCTCTAGGGAGTTGTTTCTTTCAGCATAGGTTACAAAAGTCCTGCAGTCGCTGTGTCTTTTGCCAGGAACCAAACCTGTCTGCATCTGCTCCCAAGATTAGGGGAACACAAAAGTATTAATTTGGACCTGTTCAGTATCTCTTGAAGCAAAACAAGAATTTTTAGGGCCAATTCTGCTGACAGCTTTAGTTGCCAGCTCTCCAGGATTGTCCTGGAGTCTCCCGGAATTAAAAATTAATCTTTAATTAAAGATTATATCACATGATGAAACCTCCATATGTCCGCCCAAAATTGGCACCCCTACTGACAGCTGCATAAGTGCGTCTCCCATTGAACTGAAACTTGAGAATGCAGTAGTAAGGAACTGATGAACACCTCCTCTAACTCAGCCTGGAGGATCAGATGTGGAAAATGTGAGAGATCTCTGCATTGCTTTTATTAAATATTATGTGTGATATTTAGTTGTTTAATCCTGTGCTGTTTATTAACTGACCTCAGGGTGTTAATTTCTTTGTAGAGACACTTGCTGGCAGTGGGAAATGGCTGATCAATGGTGTTTTTGTGTATGTGTGTGTTACATAGCCATGTATGAGCTCAATGAAGGGACTATCAAGATTCACTGACATTTAAAAAGATCTAGTGCAGTGATCCCCACATTTTAAAACCATGCCCCATCTTATCTCTGTCTGTGCCTCCCCCTGGGAGCAGGACTATGGTCAGGGGGCTGCGGTCAGGGCAAGAGGCTGCAGTGGCTGAGAGCAGTGGGCCACAGCTAGGAGCCAAGGATGGGGGCTGAGCAATGAGGCTGCAGGCTGAGGCAAGGACTGGGTGCCAAGGCTGCAGCTGGGCCAGGAGCTGTTGGTGGGGGGAGGGGCCAGAGCGGGGCAGGGTTGCACTCTCTCCCTGGTCCACCCCTTGGGGACTGGCCCAGGCCCTGCTGCACCCCCCCTCAAACATTCCTCCATATCCCCCTAGGGGACTCCGGGGTTGGGGACCTCTGGGACTCTAGCTGGACAATATAATGGAGATACTAAAGGAAATGGCCGAACTAAGAAGACTAGTTCTACCAGGTAAGCTGGTAAATAAGCAAATGGATCATCTGGTAGCAGACTTTGATCCCCGCCATGAAACTGGTAAGAGAGTTCCCTGACCAAGGTGACTGAAGTTATAAAGGGAAGGGTCTCTCGCCATCCATTTGAAAAAGTGGAAGGATACGAATGGCAGGAGTCAGGATGAGGATCCATGATTTGGAGGTGAAGCCATGAGCAGCAGGACCGGTATCCTAGGTACATTAGAGGACTCTGCCACATCCCAAAGTGTGCTCAAGAGTGGTGAGGAAACTGAGGAGGGAAGGTATACAGGTGTTTTCTTGTTGGAGCTATAGATTTCATGTGCTGTCTAAAGAGCGATTTTTTTTTGTTTTGTTTTGGATCCTTCTGTTTGCTTCAATGGTCATTTGTTCCTGAAAAGGCAAACTGTAAACCAGCATGCCTGTAAGGCTAGCGCTCTGGGAAAGGGTGGGCTTAGGCTAGTAGGGAATCTGGAGTAGCTGGCAATAGTTTCAGGAAGTAGGCAGTTGGACTATAGGGGCTCAGCTCTCAGAAGGGGGTGGTCAGCAATTGGACTATGAGGTCTCAGCTTTCAGAAGGATCTGTATCCCAAGAGCATGCCTAGAGAGCCAGAACTAGACGCAATGCCTGGACATGTGATCTTAAGCTTCCTGATTCTGAGCAATGAGTCCAGAGTGTTGGGACCCTAACACAACAGCCCAGTGAGTGACCAGCTCAATGACAGCATCTCTAGGTCTGCTTATTAGGCTGCTTACTGGTCAGCAGTCATATGGCCTGAAGGATATTCAGTAGACAATAAGGATATTCAGTAGATGTCAGTTGAAGACAGGGATCGTCCTTGTTGATTTGCCTCCTCCTCAAGATCTCCCACGTCATTCACTGCTGGCGAACAATCCATCTCTTGGCAGCGATGACCAGAGCCACCACTTTAAGGTACATCTTAACGGCCAGATCAGCAGACCAAGAACTCTTAACTTGGGCATCCCTCAGGGCTCTATCCTGGCCCCAATACTTTTTAATCTATACACTGCGGATATACCAATGATGGAGTCAAGGAAATTCATGTATATGTATGATATTGCCCTAGCTGCTCAGCACATAAGCCTCCATCAGCTGCAGCCTGATCTGAGATTTTAGCACAGTGGCTGATTATTTCCAATGTTGGAAATTTAGGCCTAACCCAAATCACCCCATGGTGACCGCTTTCCATCTGAACAATAAAATGGCTAATACCACACTCGAGGTGCAGTTCTGCAGTGAGAGCATAAGCCATGAGGCTAATCCACAGTATCTCGGCGTTACACTGGAGCAGAGTTTGACCTTCTGACAACACCTCAAGGACACCCATGATAAGGTCAGGTCTTGTGTCATGTTCATTAAGAAACTGGCTAGAACATCCTGGGGCTCCAGCCCACGGATCCTATAAACCGCAACAATTGCCTTGGTATGTTCTGTTGCTGAACACTCTGCACCAGTATGGCCTCACAGCAGTCAGACTAACCTCCTTGATACTCAACTCAATAACACCATGCGCATAATTTCAGGGATGCTCAAATTAACTCTAGCTGACTGGCTCCCGGTTCTATCACACATCCAGCCTCCACAGATTAGAAGAGATGCCCAGACATCTTGCTTTCTTAACCATGTCAATGCAAACATGAGGATCCCATTGCACGATGACCTGCAGAACCTGCCAAAGACAAGACTAAAATTCCTCAACCCTCTATGGAACCGCATCAAACCCTTATATTCAACTTCGATGCTGAGGCTCAATGGAGAGCCACATGGTCATAGGTCCCTGGTCATAAGTCCCTGGGGTGAGTCACAGCCCAAGTGCTGCTGGGGTTTAGGGCCAAGCCCCGTCATTTTGCAGTGTGGGTGCATTTCAAGTCACTAACTTGAGTCAGAAGATCTGCATAGTGCAGTATGAATGTATTAGTATGGCTGTTGGACCTGGTTCCAGCAATTGTAAACCCAGCTTTACTATGTAGCGCGGATGCTCAAGCATGGGCTTGGAAACAGAGTCCACACTATGTCTGTGAGACATGGGCTTAGTCTGCAATGTAGACATTCAAATGTCTGGGATCAAGTTCTACTCGGGGTTACACCCCTGGAGCCCCACTGAGTGCAACCGAGTTTCAAAAGTGTAACTGAAGGCAGAATTCACTGCTATCTTGCAGAATAGTTCCTGCTCTTACATCCACATAGTGACAGTGACCAAATCATCACTTAACACCCCACGGCTTCAGTTAAACTGTTTGTAAAAGGAACATAATACTTAACTAACTCATATGGGCATTGAGACTTAATTACTGTTGTCTGAAGTGATCTGTTAAAACCTCCTCTGTGAAGTACTATAGGAGTGCTCTTTGGAGATACATAATGAGATGTGTACGCTTAAGGGCTAATTTGTGCTTTTACAAAAAACCTGTACACAACTTCTTATTCAATATTTATATTACATATCTCACAGAGACCCAGGCTCTGGGCCACACTGTTTCATGTTGTACACAAAAATATGAACAGTGCCCTGAACATTTTACAGCATAAGGCGATGAGCAACATATGAAGGGTGTGGGTGGGCGAGGAGATGCAGTCCAATGTATACAACTTTTACATGTATTTTCTGACCATCATAAATATACAAACAGTGTCAACTATCCCCATATGCCCATCCAGACACTATGAATTATTTTTATAGGCATGGTAGCAGAGTACAGTTAGGCACAGGGAAGAGGGAGAAAAATATATCTTGTTAGGTGATGCCCAACATAGAGATGCCAAACCAAGAGATGTATAACGCTAACTCCTGCATAGCTAACGTAGGGCAAACCAAGAGATGTCTTAACACTAACTCATGCCATTCACTACAGCACCTCCTGCTGGAAGATCCTTGGGCTTCAGAAGCATACAGCCAGTAGTTTTTCCCCATGACTCACAACACTTTATGAAGAGACTCAAGGAGTAAAACCTCACTGGAAATGGTGCAGGTATACACTTTCTTCTTAGCTCACTGAAGTCACTGGCCTTCCTACTCATGTTTCAAATCACACTGAAGGCATCCAGCATGTCTGCACAGCCAGTCATGCTACTGGAAATGGAACTTGAATCTCTTAGGAAACGAGCAATTGATTTTAGAACACTTGGTAGTGGCAGCTTTGCATTTATTTTCTCTCCATCTCTTTAGCTGATTATATTTAGTAGAAAATGTTTCCCCTTTAGTGTCTTCCTCAATTTACACACATTATCCTTTTCTTTAAAAAATCTGGACAACAAAGGGCTGCTTAGATTATCATTTTAGCCCATTGGTATCCTGGCAGTGGGTAGAGAGCGATTTGGCCCAAAGGAAAATACACGAATGAGAGAAACCTCTAATTTATTGCATTTTCTTAAAAGTAATATTAAAACCTTGACTAAAATGCACACAAATGGCTAGGTGAGGGATGGACTTTCTGTGTTTCCATGTTTAGAGTGCAATGATGCTAAAGCTTTCAAGTTTACTGCTTATATCACACAGTATTGCAGGATTTGAAAGACATTGCATTAAAAGTCTCAGAGCACATCTCTCTCTGACTATATGCCACATCAACCTTGTTACAAGACCCATTCTTTATAAAATTCAGAATGTTTATTGCCTCCCAAGTGTAGGGTTAATGAGGAGGCACTGCACCAAAACAGCACATACACATAACACAATATCTGCATTTGTACCAGGGTTCTCTTACATTATTCATTTATTTTCTTTTCTACCCCAAGAATGTCTGATTTAGGAAATTAAAAGGTAAGACTTTTTCTCTGAGGAAAAGAAGTGTTTGGTACTTGCTAGAAGGAAGTAGCAAACAGAATCCATCTGCAGTTATTTCTCAGGCAGGCACTTATCTAAAAAGTAAGATGTGTGTGGTATCCAACATACAACCATGTCTTTCAGGTGTTTGTGAGTGCAACGGTATATGGGGAAAAAATCAAACAAAACTGAACTCTGGACATAGAAATAAACATCCTACAGGGTCCCACTTTGGGGCACAACTTTGGAAGTGACTAACAGAAGGCTTGCTGCATATTCTGAAGAAGGGCAACTTGAAAAGATGGGGAAAAAAATAAGATCTTTTAAAATAACTCAGTTCTACAATTTGATGCCTTGGAGGTAACATGGTATCTTTAGAAGTGTCTTAGGACCCATCAGGGCAATTACAGAGGAAGGGAGATAGGTCCGGCCTATAACGTACAGAAAATGAGAGCAAGTAGCCTAGCTGTGAAGAATACTGACAAAAGATCAAGAAGGGTAAGGGTTAACTGATATATCTATAGTTTTCCCTTGAGCCACATATCATGGTATCATGTCATTTAAAATAAATACGTGGGAGAAGGGTTTAACTGTAATTTTAAGGAAGTAGCCCTACAAGTCAAATGTACCCATTTATAAAGGGTCAGTAACAACAAATACTCTTTCAAAAATATTTGTGACATAGAACATAGGCAGCCAATGGGAACATGCTGTAAATTAGACCAACTTTCCAGACACACTAATTTATGCTGGGACCTGCACTGACCCCCATCCAGCCCTATGCTCAGATCCTCAGAGGTATTTAGATGCCTAACTCCCAGGAGTTCTAAATACCCAGGCATCTAAATACCGCCCAGGTATTTATACCTAAAAAACTCCCAGGCATCTAAATACATTTGATTTCAACCAGAGTAAAGGTGCCTAAATATCTTTAGAAGATCTGGGCCTAAAATCCTAAGAGTCTAAATGTCTCCTTTTTTCCCCCAGAATGCATCTTCTGTGCAACACAGAGCTGGATCACTGTGGCCCTGGCAGACCAGATGCCAGCTCTTGCCAAGGCTTGAGATCTCAGCTGAGCACAGACAAATTCATTGTTGGAAACCAGTCTGTTTCACCTGTGTGTTCAAATGGTTAATATCGGTATTGGTCTCATAAACCATGTGTTTAGTGTTTAGACTTTATGACATGCTTGTAAATTGCTGCAAACATTAATCTTACTTATAATTTCTTCATCACATGCTATAAGGTAACATTTAAATTTTTGCTTGGTAACTATAAAAAATGTTGGGTCTGGCACTGTAAACCCAGCCGGGAGGGGGAATCATCTCCTGCCCATGAAGAAGGTCTATCAAAACTAAATGAGCTATTGCAGAACATCACAATACAAAGACTTTGTTAATTGCCCCTTATATCCATGAAGTGGCTACATGCAAAAGGGCTTGTCTCATCAATTTCAATTTGGGAAAAAGGAAATAAAAGTAGCTGTCAAGAAAATCTTTCATCTCTTTTGCTGTTTGAACTCTCACAGGGCTAGCCCTAGGAAACAAAAGCAGAGATCCCAGGGTCAGCCTGGGTTAGCCCTAAAAGACATTCAGAGATGACAGATTACTACAACTCTATCATTAAAACCATAGAGTGTAACTCATTTGTGTATATATGTTTGCCTACTTTAACCTTGTAATAACGCTCACATTTATGTTTTTAGTTAATAAATCCGTAGATAGTTTAATATAGGAGTGGCTACAAGTCTTGTCTTTGGTGTGAAATCTAAGGTACAAATTGACCTGGCGTAAGTGACTGGTCTCTTGGGACTGGGAGCAATCTGAATGTTTTGTGATCTTTGGTGTATAGCAACCAACCAGCACTAAGTCCAGCTTGCCTGGGTGGCAAGATAGACTGGAATACCCAAGGGGACTGTCTGGGATTCCATGGTATGACTGTTATAGTTCTTTAGGAGTTACACTTGTTACTAGGTTGGTGAAATCTAATTATAGAACACACAGCCCCAGCTGTGGTGTCTCTGCCCCGATTCTTGACAGTTTGCCCTGAGGTTGGCACTCACGGTCATGAGCCTCTCCAGACAATGTGACAACCACATAAATGTTTTATGGGCTGTGATTTTAATAAATAATTTTTCAGCACACACACTTCCAAAGAGAATTAAGAAAACTCACAGTTTTTTTAAGGTCTTCAGTAAATTAAGATGAAGCGGCAAAGAGTAATAATTCAACTGTTTACATATAAACAGGGCTTGAGGGATATGTCAATGCAAAAATTTAAAAACACTGACATTTATTTTCCTCCAAGTAGGTGCTCATTTATTCACACTCGATTAAATGTACAGAGGCCAGCAAAAGTCTTCTGTGTTATTAAGTGGTCCTTCCCTATTTTGAGGATTTAAGTGAGGTTTATATAGGGCATAGATCTCATGTGGGTTCTCTGTACAGAGGTGAGTTTTACCCAAGAAGCACAACTTATGACCATTTGCTGTTGTAACCCATAATGTTCCCTATCCCCAGCTATTTATTTCAGTTAATCTTTTTTCTATGCAAAAGCTAATTTATATTGCAAGATCCTTGGGGCAGGGAACAGTCATTTAATTTGTATGTATGCAATTATGTATGTATATTTTATTTGGATGCCTATGCATGTCTGCAACTAGCATTAATGACAGTTATGCACCACATGATATGCATGCGTAGGAAGTGGAGAAAAAATGTTTTGCTTTTGTTGGTTGTTTTCCATGTCCCCAGCACATAAGATAGTGACCAGGAGTTATTTTTTGTTGATATAAACCTGGAGGAAGTATCCAGGAAGAGACTTATTATTTCTTTTAGAGCTTACCTGTCAGTTTGGCTTGTGTGACTGCACGAAGGCACATGTGCTTGACCGATATCATAGCACTGCTTATTTTACTTTCAGCCAAGACAAGCTAGAATTAGGGTGCTTTTCAACAGGAAAGTGTGGAATAGAATTTGGTTTTATATAGTTATTTTCATCTTCAAGTTTTCTCCAAGAGCTAAAACAAGTTAAATATGAGGGGAGTGGCAGTAACCATCTGTCAAACAAAGCAACCACTATGCATTCACTCAGAGCTTTGGACATTACAGCCTTTTTCTTAAGGACAGCATGTTGGCTGGCGTACTCTCTTCAAAAGTGCCATAGGAGCTTTTCCATTTGCACAGCTATGCCCAGTTGGGCAGAAGGTACCTTAGAATGCCAATAATTTCAAACCCCTCCCCCATATGTAGCATCTTTCACCCTAAAAGGGCACAGAACCCTTTACAAATGACTCAAGAAGCATAGAAATGTATTTGTACTATGTCTCGCACAATGGTCCATGACTAGGGCTCCTCGGCGCTATGATAACACACATAATAAGAAATTCATGATAACGTTTAATGGCAACCTTTTGGCGACTGGCTTGCAGGTGAGTCAATCTGGCAGTCATAAGAAGCTGGAGAAACAGGTGAATGGTGGCTCGCAGGAAAAGTCAGCCATGGAAAGACGTGGGAAGTGTGAGGGCCAAAGAAGCCATGGATAGCAGTAAAGCTGAGGCACAAGGAGACTCTGCAGGAGACAGCTGAGAGCTGGAGTGAAGACGGAGTGAAGGTGTTCAGGCTATGTAAGTGATATTGAGGAACCAAAGCTGCCAACATGTGGGGTACAAGCATGAATGTTGTTCTGGAGTTCAGCGTAGCAGAAGGCAATGCTGAACTTGAATGGAACTATGCAGTGCTGTGACCAAGGTCCTCAAACTGCAGTGGGATAGACTGGGTCGAGTCACATGAGGAAGACACAGCAAGGGGCTTGTAGCAAGGCGCTGTGGCCATCTTCAGAGCCTGGGCCCGAGGACAAGCTGCAACCCCCCTGCTGGACAGATAAAGGACCTGCAAAACCCCTCTTCTGGGCAGAACAAGGCTCTGCAGGCCAAATACCCTGGGAAAAAAGGGGCGGAGCCAGGACAGGAAAGGCCAGTATAAAAGGTCGTCCTATTAGCTCAGTCAGGAGGAAGCTGCTGCTGGAGACGGATTTGTCTTCCCCAAGGCTGTGGTCTGGGCCTGATGCAGGCCCTGCGGCTGTGCAGAGCAACCGTCCCACTGACCGGACAAGGCCTGCCTGGCCACCGGGCCCGAGTGACTGGATAGGGCCACCGGGCCCTAGTGACTGGGAAAGGCCGCCAGGCCCTAGTAGCTGGGAAGAGCTACCCGAGGCCTTTGACTGGGAGCAACACCCCAAGACCGGCCCTGACCTGGAGGAGCTGCCTGATGCCGGGGACCCACTGGAGCTGCCTGAGCCCGGTGTACCGGAGGACCCACTGGGACCCCAGTGACCTGGAAGAGCTGCCCTCCGCTGACAACGCCGAGGAGTTTCCAGACCTGCTGCTGGTTGACGGTGAGGGACTCGTGGGACTCCCACTCACTTGTGGGGCTCCCCACGATCTGGAGGAAGACCCCTGGCTGCAGGTATCTGGATACAGGGTGGGAGGAAGTAGCCAAGGGATAGCTGAACATATTTTGGCTGAGGCTGTGGCCGAACCAGTCAGCGTGTTGCAGCTGGAGCCCTGCTAACTCAGTGGCAAACCACTTTGCCACTGTTAGGGCCCTGGGCTGGGACGCAGTGGAGTTGGGTGGGCTTGCGTCCCCTTTCCCCCCTTTCCTAACCATCCCGGGAGTGCGTGGTTCCTCTGAACCCGCCTGCCAGAGGATACCAAGCTTGCCAGCCCTGCCTGTTGTAAGGCCGGGGGCTATAGACTACTTTGCCTGCTCTGCCCTGCCTGAGTGCCGAGAGCAACAGACTGCTTGCCAGCCCCGCCTGTGGAAAGGCTGGGGGCTACTGACTGCTTTGGCCAGCCCCACCCACTTGAGGACTAGGGTGCTACAAACTACTTGTCAGCTCTGCCCCGCCTACAGGTCGGGGGCTAAAGACTCACCGACTGCTAGCTTTTTCCTCGCTGTAGACTAAGAAGCTGTGGCCTTCGTCGGAGCCTGGGCCCGAGGAACAGCTGCAAACCTCCTTGCTGGGTTGGGCCAAATGCCTACAGGGCTGAATTAATAGCAACCAATTCCTGCACGACTCACCTGATGCTAAAGTGTCAAAAGGTTTTTGTCAAGTAAACAACTGCCTGTGAAAATGTAAGTATAGAGATTCAAGATCACATAGATTCTCTCAGTTACCTAATATCTGGCACAGCCATAGCAAGCAATGCAGGGGTCACTAGCTCTGCTGCTATGGGATTACATGGCAGACTATTGGCAAACAAAAAGTGGCGTCATCTAACAATATGCAACGATTCAAACCCTGTGATGTACAGCAAAATATAGAATAGATAAAGGGTACACAACATTCCTGAAGTGGACATTTATCATTCTCTGCTTTGATCAGCATCACTTGCTTCATTTGAACTTTCCTTACAGTTAAAAATAGCTGAAGTGGGACATATTTGTACAACAGACATGAAAAATACAAAGGCACCGCTTATGTGATTGCAATTATGAAGTTTGCAATCTGCTTTGATCTATATTTCTTTAGAGAGTCTGACCAAAATAGAAAACCACTCTGCTTATGCATTAACTGATGCTGATGCTTGGTCAGGTTGTTAACACAAGTGCTTTAATGCCAGGAACTCATTCAGCAAGATTAAAATTCAATTTAAAACATGGAAAACAGTTACAGAGAGGAATCCATGTAGTTGGGTGCAGAAGCCTCTCATTACTGCTGTACCAACCATAATATTTGTTTTTCTGCTTCATTCACTAAAATCCTGTTTTGAATATATGTGAAGCTGCCATAGAATTTCCAACAAGTGTGCAAACCAGAGATCCCTGCCACAGATTTGAGGTTTAGCTTGCCACAGAATCATAGAATCACAGAAGACTAGAGTTGAAAGGGACCTCAGGAGATCATCTTCTAGTCCAACCCCCTGCTCAAAGCATGACCAACCCCAAATAGATCATACCAGCCAGGGCTTTGTCAAGCCGGGCCTTAAAAAACTCTAGGGATGGAGATTCCACCACCTCCTTAGGTAACCCATTCCAGTGCTTCACCACCCTCCCAATGAAAAAGGTTTTACTAATATCCAACCTAGACTTCCCCCACTGCAATGTGAGACCATTGCTCCTAGTTCTGTCATCTGCTACCACTGAGAACAGCCTAGTTCCATCCTCCCTGGAACCCCATTTCAGGTAGTTAAAGGCTGCTATCAAATCCCCCCTCATTCTTCTCTTCTGCAGATTAAACAAGCCTCGTTCCCTCAGCCTCTCCTCATAAGCCATGTGTTCCAGGCTCCTAATAATTTTTGTTGCCCTCTGCTGGACTCTTTCCAATTTTTCCACAG
This sequence comes from Emydura macquarii macquarii, assembly GCF_026122565.2. Classification (NCBI taxonomy): domain Eukaryota; kingdom Metazoa; phylum Chordata; order Testudines; family Chelidae; genus Emydura; species Emydura macquarii. The sequence goes on from NW_027133156.1 coordinate 2,280,384, forward strand.
CCTTTCTGTAGTCGGGGGCCCAAAATTGGACACACTACTCCAAATGCGGCCTCACCAGTGCTAAATAGAGGGGAAATAATCACTTCCCTCAATATGCTGTTAGCCTTTTTTGCAATAAGGGCACATTGTTGACTCATGTTCAGCTTCTTGTCCACTGTAACCCCCAGGTCCTTTTCTGCAGACCTGCTGCCTAGCCAGTCGGTCCCCAGTCTGTAGCAGTGTATGGGATTCTTCCATCCTTCGTGCAGGACTCTGCACTTGTCCTTGTTGAACCTCATCAGATTTCCTCTAATTTGTGTAGGTCACTCTGTATCCTATCCTTGCCCTCTACTATATGTACCACTCCCCACCAGCTTAGTGTCATCTGAAAACTTGCTGAAGGTGCAATACACCCCATCCTCCAGATCATTAATGAAGATATTGAACAAAACTGGCCCAAGCACTGACCCCTCGGGCACTCTGCTTGTTACCGGCTGCCAATTAGACATCGAGTGGTTGATCATTACCCGTTGAGCACGAGGATCTAGCTAGCTTTCTATCCATCTTATAGTCCATTCATTCAATTCATACTTTAACTTGCTGATAAGAATACTGTGGGAGACCATATCAAAAGCTTTGTAAAGTCAAGGTATATCTTATCCACTGCTTTCCCTACATCCACAGAATCAGTCATCTCATCATAATTAGAGCCTGGTCCATCTCTGCGACATTCATTTCTTTTTTGACATTCATGCAGTCCAATTGTCGACAGTTCCTGCTTTGCAACTATTTGTTGCTGATGAGAGTCCGTTTTCCTTTCACCCTTCAGATACATCAATTTGCTTTGGATATGTTTATATATAGTTGTTAGTGTTAGCAAAGCCTCAGACAGACCTTTCAATTCTTCCAAAGAATGTAATATCAAGCCTAAATTTAAGAAATCTTGGAGGATCGCTCTTCAGCAAACTTGCAGTGTTGGCTTTCTTCTGACTTGTGTCATCTTTGGCTATAGAGAGCTGGATGTGAATACCAAGCAGCATTTACAATTTTGAAGCTGGAGCTAATCCATGTCACACCAGATGTCTTCCTTGCTGCTTCTTCTTTTTTTAATTTTTTTAAATGCATACCCCTAGTTCAACGGATGCCTTTGCAAACCCTTTCTGGTTTTTGGCTGACTTGCAATAAACCCCCAAACAATCTGGCTACAAAACTTGTGAAGTGGTTTATTTCTGTGCAGTTTTGTATGGCATCCACTGATGGCTCCAACTTGTGATTTGAGCAGTGCCATGCAATCCAGTCCTTGCCCTCTGCTATTCAACAGCAGAGTATTGTGCTCCTGTATGGTGTGGTTCGTCTCACAGGAGGCTGGTTGATGTAGAGCTTAACAAAGCTATGCGCCTTTTTACAGGGACTTTATGTTCAACTCCGTTGCCATGGCTACCGATTCTTAGTAGCACCACTCCATATTTTCCATAAGCAGGCCTTTCCCATTCTGCTGACCAAGATCTGTGAGAACAGTGACCTGCCTTTGTACGCAGACCTCTTCAACCACCCGCCAGCTCGCCTTTCTTCTAGATGCCCTTTATGGTCATTTAGGCCACTAGAAGAAATGACAGTGGAAACTGCTTGGTGCAACGAGTGGTCAGTGACGACAGATGTTAATCACTCTCTTGTCACTGACCCAACTATCTGTCCACCAAGTTTTGATCTGCCAAGGCACCTGTGGTCATCTCTGAACTGGTTTTGAACAGGACAGGGCAACTGTGTGACCAATCTCTTTCAGTGGGGTTTTTCTAATGATCAGTAACGCAGCTGAGGTCAACTTCAGACTGTCAGATATCCTTGACAAGTGCCCACTGACTTATTTCGATGGTGGGCTATAGGCTTTCCACGTGGCTGATGATGATGCCATCAAATGCGGGGCACATTGCGCATATGTTGACAGATCCAATCAGTCAACAGAATTTTTCTTTCAGTTTAGTGAATATGCTGGATTGTTCACCCAGTATTATAGAAGCACCATCCAAGCAAAACCCAATTAAGTGCTATACTAGAAAAAATTAATCTAGTCCACGAGATTAAAGACAAGCTAACAGTGCAGAGCTGGTTCCACCAGCTATTGTAATCTCTAAATCTACAAAGGTTCAAGAAAAATGTAAGGGGCTGCTTTTCACCAACTGAACATTGTAAAAAGATGAACAGGCATGGTTCTGCCGTCCAATTTATTTTCTCATCTGTCAAGACAGACTAGAGGGCAAGTTTGTTTGATGTTGTCAATCAGTTTTAAATGCATCTGCTTGGCCAGAAATATCTATGATTTCAGTACACGACGTCCGACTCTCTTATGTTGAGGCCCTTTATTTTCTGCTTATTTTCTGCTAAGACAAATATACTCACAAAAGGAGGAGGTTTTTTTTTAAAAAAACAGTATGCTGTCCGGAAGGCATATTTTCTTCTACTAAATAAATCCTCATCCTGCTTTAAAGTCTCTGCTTTACTGTGTTTTAGAACTTAGTAGCTTCACAGCAAGCCCTAGATTATTTATGTTCAAACATCTTTCACAAATGATGGTTGCTTTTTTGATGTGCGCTTCCCAAGTGTACATGTTGTTTCCATCTTCCATTCACTGGAAATCTGTCATTTCATTCTCAGTATGGGATGCAGAGACTCTTGGCTTCCTGGCAGACTGAGCAAGCCAATATATTTGTGGTCATCAGCCAGCTATTGCTGTCTTGAAGTAAGTATACCATGAAACACTCCAATATTCCAATTGCCATTATCCTGGGCATCAATAGGTACCTCTGTCTGGCATGGAAGGCAGACATTGTCCACTGAGTCTGGTTTAACTGATTCCTCCAACCTAAAAGACAGAAATTTCAACTGGTATTACATTTTTTTTAAACTCAAAATATAACATTGTCAGAGACCATTAAGGGTTAGCTAGACTTCAGAAATTCATACTGGTGGGTCCACATCAGTCCTCTTACCGTGAAGTAAATACTTTATAGACACACTGGAATGATGCAGCATATCTACATTGGAGGTTAGCACTGCTGTAGCTCAACTGATGAAAACAAACAAAACCTAGCATTACTAGGATGTCAGTCACAGAAACTACCATAAGAAGGAAATCTAAGAGGACAATGTTGATTTTGTGCAAATGTGTTTCATGGGTTTTAACACATGATTCTTCAGCTTTTCCATTCTTCGGACCTCTCTCAACCCTTCTCCCTGAATTGTTACTCACTTGTGGCAACTTATGTCGAGTGGCAACTTTTGGGACATGACCTTTGTCCCCCATGAGTTTGTATTTCATCTAGTACAATGGCATCCCATTCCCAACGGGGCCCTATGGGTGCTTCTGTAATACATAAGTAAACGTTAGCACATATTACTATTATATTTTCTGGTGGCAGCATCATGGCACCAAGTACAGATTTCATGTTCTTTATCTTGCGGTCCAGTCTGATGAGCAAAGTGACACAACACACAAAGATTGATTTAAGTGTGCTCTTTACTGGTCAGATGTTCAAACACATTTGAATACACAGTCTAAAGAACTGGCATCTTTATTATTTCCTTTATTCAATATTGGAAATTCAAATAAAGTGTTATGATTAAGATTTCAAACACAGAGAAAAAATGTAATTAAATTCCCTTATAGTACATATATTTTGAGGCATTTTGATTAAGATTTTTCAAAGAGTTGGGGGCCTCTCTTCTTTAGGCCCCTTTGGAAATCCTAGCTTTAGTTAACATCGCATTCAGCTATTTAATACTACATATGTGCAAAGAGGCCACAAAACAATTGCCAAGATTTTCTATTTATGGGCTTGTGCATTCAAGAATGCCATGCATATTTTTTACATTAACAGCCATTTGCATCATGTTGGTAGAATTTGCCATAAATATTCCATATTGTATTCCTGTGTTCTGTACTTTTAAGAGGAAAATTAGGTTGACAGAGCACATGGAAAAAGTTCAATTAATGTGTGTTACTATGTACGTGATAGCTCTTCAGGAGATGTACAGAAGATACTAATGCAAACATACGAACAGAGCTATAAATTAGAAGTAGGCAAAAGTTTATTTTGATTTAATTTGCTTTCCATCTAAAGTAGACAGTTTAATTTCTTGCCTCAGAGATATAAGACCATTAAATCTTGAAAATGATCTTGGATGGCTAAATCATCACCTGAGAGGTTACAATGGACTATAAGGACAGCAAGCTGGAGGTACCACTCAATGTAGGTTTTAACTGTTGTGCAACAGAAGGATGCAGATGAAGGAGAAGACAAAGACCTTTATACAGATCTTATTATAACAATTGGAATAAGAAAGGAAATATAAATGACAATGAAAAAAGACCTCTTGTCCACTGGCATAGCTGCATTTTAACTTAATTGGAATTAAACTGATCTTTACCAGCTATCTGGTGTAGGGCTTTAGATAAAATATTAAGCTGGTTGAGTTAGCTGTGGTGGAAAAATCCCAAAACTCTTTACCCCTTCACCTAGCATAAAGTGGAAGCAGGAGCAGGAGACTTGCAAATTAACTTTCATCTTAAAAGAGGTTTTCATGCTTTAGATGTAAGCCAAGAACTGATATTATTTCCTTTGTTTAACCACGGTTAAAAACTGCCCAGTCATATAATAAATGGTTAGATTCACAAATGCATATAGACCTGAAAGATTTTGAATGAAGTATTATAAATGGTCATCAGACTGCTAGAATGTTCACACCTGTGTCTGCAAAAAACAAATCTCTGAAAGGAGCCTACATGGAGGTTAATCTAGGTCAGAATCAGTCTCTCTGTCACAAGGTTGAGTCCAGGTAGGCCCAGCCACTCAGAAGTATTTCTCACACCATGGGCTTATCGAGGTCACATACTCTTGTCTGTGCAATTTTACTCCTAAAATAACTGGTCCCAAACCAAAATAATTACATAATTAACAGGCTACTACAGATATGATAAATATACTGTCTCAGTCCAGGCACTTTATTTGGAAAGAGCTAAAAGGGGTTGAATCAAAGCAACATTCACCTATTCATCAAAGCCTTCCTGCTACGACAGGAGATAAGGAAACATTAACGCATGTAAACCCAGAGAACAGCTCCTGGAGCTTGAGACAGTGAAGAGCAAATCATCCAGTAAGGATACATCCAGGGGATAAATGCCTCACTATAACTTGCTAGCTTTGTGTACCGGCAGTTTCTTCTGTGCACTTATGCATAAGGCAGAGAGTGCCTCCTCAGTGACTGTTATATCGGAATTATATTTTAAAAAATAGTAAAACATTAAACATTAAGTTTGCAAAGGCAAGCATTGAAAAGGTAGGAAATAGTCTATGTCCCTGTATGGTGGAAGAAGAGAGCCTCATCAGTCTAGTGAGGTATGCCCAGATGTCACACTGCCTGCTATGGGACACAGCTAAGAGCGCCAATCTTAGGTCAGACTGCCAGAAAGCAGGGCATGTACCCCAAACTGGTGGTGTATTCTTTCATAAGACTTCACCAAGCCAGTAACAAATGCGTGCTTACAAAATACTATATTAGTTATTATGAAGCCACAATCCCCTTCAAGCGTTCTAGCTCCTCATGCCCGACCCAGACATACCAGATTTTTGTGACAAATGTTTATTAAAACCAAGAATCACATATATTAGGATCTTCCAGTTCCAAAGAACCAGACGTACACCCTTGGATATAGTATACTTCAGATCTTACCCAAAAATCACGCTGGTAGCCAATCCTTTAGCAACTAAAGGTTTATTATATATATATATATATATATATATATATATATATATATATATATACACACAAAAGGAAGAGCGTTATTAAGAGGTTAAAATGAATCATATACATTACAGTTGATTTCAGAGTTTGTAGATCAGGATAATAGCAATGATGTTCAATTTGTCAGATTGTAATAAGTCACTTTGGTTCATCCCAAATATTGGGGTCCTCAGTCCATTGTTCAAAGCTCTTGTTTGTTTGAAATCATAATCCAGAGATGTGGAGAAGGAAAGAGACAAAGAAATGATGTCACAGTCTCCACTTTTATATCCTCAGCCCATGTGCATGGAAAGTTACTGGCACAAACATGGAGTCTTGGATCACAAGTCCTTATGTGCCATTGCTTAGTCATGTGCCATTGCCTCGGTGTCTTCTGAGATGGCCTCAGGAGGGGCTCACTGAAGAGTTGATTCTTTTTAATGGGCCATCAACACCTGGCTGACTAGCCTTGATGAAAATCTGTCTTTGGGGTGTTACCCAAGAACACAACAAACTTGAGATACAAACACAAAACAAATATTTCATAACTTCAGATACAAAGATGAGACACAGATTTAAACAGAATACTAAGACTTAGCAGCTCATAACATTTCCATTGATAACTTACAAGGCATACTTTGTGAAAGATTTATCCCATTTGTGCAACAGTGGTAATATATCAGTGATTATATCTTAGTGTAAACATAGTCATCTTTCTTTTTATACAGCATTACACCAGGTTTGTGTGGCTGACTGAAGAAACAATGAGTTATGAAGAGAATCACACCCCACCCCCTGAGATCAGAGGGATTCTGAAGGGAAGAAGCAAAGAGAGGAGGGGAATGGGGATACTGGAAAACCACCTCCCAAAAACACATGAAAGCAGAACTTCCAACCAAAATGGGGTAGAAATGAAAGAAAATGGAGAGATCTACAGGAAAAAGGAAGTGTTTCAGAAATAAGGGGAAGGTAAGGAACTGAAAGCCAAAACCTAAAAGATGCAGTGGAGAGAAGAGAACCTCAGAAAAAAAACCTGTCTAGAGTTAATGAGAGCAGTTGCTTAAAAAAAAAGAAAAACAAATTTTATACCTCACCTCCTGCCAATACTCTTTCACACCCACCCACAAGAGAAAATATATTAAACCTTATCAAAGACAAAGTTTTCCCTAGGATATTGGAGAAGATTGTGGGTAGAGAGCCAATAGCATACAGAAAAATTTAATGAGGCTCAGGGTAATCACGTCTCACATTATCCTCCTCCATTTCCCATTCCTAACTGAATGGTGGTCCAGTGGGTTCAAGACACAAATGTTGATAGCTACTTTTAGATTATCCTACTTGTCTCTTTTCTCTTTCTCTGTATTTCTCCTTCTCTCCCACAGATTTACTTTTTCTTCTGGTCTTTTCTTCTATTTTCTGACGAGCTGAGAACAGCTACGCTTGAAATGATTCTCTAGTACTGAAAGTCTTTACATTCCCAGAACTGGCTGCAGTGTAAAACTGGCTAAGATCTCACGTTAAGTTTTTGTACATCTTATGGCTGCTTACATCTGTTTGAGAAAATGTGGGTAAAATGTCCCATATCAGTAAGTGCTTTAGAGGAAATGTAAAAGTTCTGAGTCTGGAGAAAAAAAATTTCCCTCACTCTCCCCACCGTAACCAAAGAAAAAATGTAAGTGTGGCTCAGTAGTTAAAAAAACCAAAACAAATGAAACTGATGAGCTATTAGACCACAAGTAAAAATTGGAGTATTTTGAAAGTTGGGGAAATAAAATAGCAATTAATTAATGTTCCTTTTTTTCCCAGCATGACTGCTGTTTTAGTTAGTGACTGCATTTGACAGTCTTGAAGAGTTATCACCTCAAAGTGAGAGCATCATGACTTCAAAGACAGCAAAATCACAAGCTGCTGCTTGACGCTGACCACCTTGAAACGGAAGAGGCAAGTTCAATGGTCAGTGACATTAAGGCCTTTTGTGATCCAACTAATGTAAATTTGACTAATGGCAACAGAGTAGAACATAGAAGTGGAACCTGGTGGGAGAGTTACTCAAGGAAAGAATAGCTGCAAACATGTCAGTGATTGGGATTTCTCTTTGTTTGCTTAATAGGAGAAATGCAGTGTCTGGATTGCCTTTTTATGTGGCTCTTTATTACTGTTTTATTTTCCAAAATGTTTCTGTAGTCCTAAGAATCATTAAGACTGGAAGAGACCCATGTTCTGTTAGGTCATCCAGTTCAGCAACCCTATTCAAGTCCCTATCCAGCATATCTTTGTTGAGCTATGACTTTGAAGCATCTACAAGGAATTTATGGGGGTTTCTCATTTCACTTCTTTCAGTATAAGCTGACCAAAATGACCACAATTAAGATGTCACACTATTCGTGGTGAAGATGGACCATCAATCTAGATAACATACATAAAAGAAAGCAGAAAACTCTTCAAAATTGTTCATGGAAATTATGATGTTGAAAATCTTGATCACGCTATAATCTGGTCAAAAACCAGCAAATATTTTTCACAAAAAATATGACATTTGTTTGCAAAAAATATGAAATTTCACAAATTAAAAAAATAATCGATCCAACTCTAATATCAAAGGCATTCCTGGGGCAGCTATCATATCTGAACAGGAATTTTAGAAATAAAGAGCAGATCCTTAATGGATTTTTAAAGCTCACTAGACTCTTTCCTTCCACCGTACGGGGAAGTGGGCTATTCTTCCTAACATCTGAATGCTTGACTTTGCAAACAATGCTTTTTTAATATTTAAAAAAATATAATTCCGATATAACACTCACTGAAGAGACACGCTCTGCCTTATGCATAATTCACAGAGGGAACTATCGGTACACACAAAGCTAGCACTAGATTATAGAGAGGCATTTATAAAGCTCCTATTCACCCTGACAGCACACGTGTTCTCTCCACAGGGCTGCTACTTCCAATATTGGCCCAGGGGCTTGAATTTCTTTCCAAATGAAACCGACCATCTCTCCCTTGTTCTCCTTAGTGCCTGCCCTCCCAGCAGCAACAGCAACGTGAAACTGATTGGATACTAATACATTTCATGATGCTACTGCTGGAGACATGCCCTTTGCAAGAGGAGCAGATGCATCAATGCCCTCCCTTAGTGCTGGAGAAAGAGACACAAATAAACTTTTCCTTCCCTCTAGCTGACCTTCACGCTTTCTGCTTCCTTTTTCCCATGCCCACATCTCCAGTTCTGAGGTGAAATCCTGGCTCCACTGATGGGAGTTTTGCCAGTGACTTCAGTGGAACCAGGATTTCACCCCTGGTGAACTGTTATTGGCTCTGACAATACTGAATGAAGGACAAGGTGGGTGAGGTAATATCTTTTATTGGACCAATTTCTGTTGCTGTGAGACAAGTTTTTGAACTTACACAGAGCTTTTCTTCAGGTATCTGTGTAAGCTCAAAAGCTTGTCTCACCAATAGAAGTTGGTCCAATACAAGATATTATCTCGTCCACCTTGTTTCCCTAATATCCTGGGACCAACATGGCTACAACAACACTGCATAATACTGAATGAACATATTAGAAGTCCAGTTCCCTTTCATATTAGCACTCAGCAGCTATTTCTTAAATCTCATGGTTCCCACTGATTTTCTATAGCTCTAAATCTTCAAAATCCTCCCCTCCCGTTTCCTCACTTTTCACTTGTCCCAGGCTGGGTTTCTTTTTATGCTGCTTCTGTCGGCCCCTCTGTTTGACTGTACTACTTTTGTTAGGCTCTCAGTTCTGATTGTGGTTTGGTTTAATTTAGCTATATATATTAACTACAGAAATTAGAGATGGGGAGAACATCTGACTCCCAATTCCTCTACACCTTAGGTGGCCAGATCATATCAAGATTTCAAACTGAGGAACGGGAATCCACCTTTCTTAAGGGTAGCTTTGTTTAACTGGGTTAGTTTCACCTCCACATTGCCTTCCTATGTGACAGTTCTGATCACTCTCTGCCCTTCCTCTCTTGCCTCTGGCAGGATCTCTGCACATCTGCAAGCTAAGACCCATTTCAAAATCCTTCCAAAACACATTTCCAACTCTGTCTTTTTCGCTTAAGTTTCTTCTGTCCAAAAGCAGCAGCAGCAGGGCTGATCTTCTCCTGGGGGGATGGGGAGGAATGACTTAGGTTAGATCTACACTATAGACTTATATCAGTATAACTACATCACTCAAGGGTCTGAAAAACCCACACCCCTGAGCAAAGCAGTTATACTGACCTACTCTTCTCCCCCCCCCCCCCCACTTCCCCGTGTAGACAGTGCTATGTTGATGGGAGAGCTTCTCCCGTTGACATAGCCACTGCCTCTGAGGGAGGGGGATTAATTATGCCCACGGGTGAAGCTCCCCCATCCACATAGGAGCGTCTTCACTTAAGCGTTACAGTGGTACAACTGCATCAATGCAGGGTTTTAAGTGTAGACCTGCCCTCTGATAAGTCACATCCTGCTACAAAAATGGGGGGTGGGTGGCATGTCACACACTCCAACTTCCTGGAAAAAGGCAAGCAAGATTCCTGTGCCCATGGAAGTGGGAAGCAGAGCTCTAATGAGGGGTTAGGGAAGGATGACAAAGAGGCTTGCAGCACCACATATGAGCTGCTACCACTCCTGTGAATTCCTGCTTTCTCTTGTCTCTTTGTTCCCCTCAGTCACCGGAGAACGTAGTTCTGATCAGCAGGTAAATTAAAGAATCAGCAGTTAACAGGAGCTCCCGGCAGCACATGCCTCGCGTTTTCAAACTCTCCTCTCAGTAAACTTTTCGGATCAACTTCCTGGTTAAGCAGCTGTCCCCTGTCTTCAGGCCCATCCTTTGTGTGATGTTGGTTATCTGTTCTCTCCAATTTGGTGCCATAATCCCACTTCTCCCCAGTAACAAATAGTTAATGGCATTTTTTTTCCAGCCAGGAACTAAGCCACCGTTGTTATGTAGGCTCCCAGTCAGTATTTTTCTTTGATCTAACTTCTAAAAGACCCTGTTAAAGGTGTTAGCCCCCACATTTCCAAGGATACATCTATGATGGTTAAAAGGGAGAGACACACAATTCATCAGTGGTGCACTGCAGAGCTGCCCGATGGTGGTACCAACAGAACAATTTGGTGGTAAAAACAGATAAGCCCTTTATACACTACAGCTTCCACTGCTATTATTTATTTCTGTTTTCTTAGACCTACAGGTATGTCTACACTGAAAAAAAAAAAAAAATATATATATATATATATATATATATATATATATATATCCCTGTTAGAGAGTCTCAGAATCTGGATCAACTGACTCAGGTTTGTGGGGCTTGTGCTACAGGGCTAAAAACAGCAGTGTAGACATTCCCACGGGCTGGAGCTTGGGTTCTGAAACCCAGCCAGGGGGGTGAGTCTCAAAGCTTAAGTGGAAATGTCTACACTGCTATTTTTAGCCCTGTAGCATGAGCACTGTGAGCTCAAGTCAGTTGGCCCTGGCTCTGAGACTTCCTGCATGTTTTGGTTGTTTTTTTGTTTTGTTTTTTTTGCGGTGTAGACTTACTCTTAGGAGCCCTAGTCATGGATCAGGACTCCATTGTGCTAAGCACTGTACAACCACAGAAGAAAAAGAGGGTCCCTGTCCGAAAGACTTAACAAGCTAAGTATAAGGCAAGAGACAACTAATGGTTACAATTAGACCAAGGAGTACAAGGAAACACTGTTGCTGCCACAGTAGAGCTGCACAGCTTGTGAAGTACAGGACATATCTTAGCCAATGAAGATGACTCAGGTCTAGTGTTGCCAACCCCAAGCATTCAAAAAATAATGAATTGCCCCGCCCTCCAAAACCATTAGATTGGCTTAAAAATCATTATTTTAAAAGAAGATGGGTTCTATTTATTTCCTTCTAGGTTTTGAGCCTCTTGGGTGCATTCATGTCATGTTTTAAAGCTTTTCTCTCTTGGTAATTTATATTTTTAAGAGACAAGATTGCCATGTAGTAGCATGATTCCAGGAGCTGGGGCTTTAAGAGAAACACTAATCTCATGCGATATGTGATAAAATCACAAGAATCAGTAATAGTGTTGTTTTTAAAGGAAAATAAATTCCACCCCCAAAATAAGCAGGGTGTTTTTCTTCCAGAGAATATTTAGAAAGTATTTTTTTTTTAATTTAAAACCAGCAAAATAGGGAAAATTCCCTGCATCACCCTAGGACCACCACCGTGTGGTGATACTAGTGTAGTCCACTGGTGCATATTCCCCTCTGTGCATGATCTGCAGAGGATATGAATTGTTACAACCCCTACCTAGCTGAGGCTTTTAGGACAGGGGGTCTTCAGTTCAAGCCAGTGGGTCAGACAAGAAGAGTGGTTATCATCCTAGCACATTCCTACTCAACGAGAGCTGCCATATATAAGGTCCTACTTGAATTGCGGGATGATTGTCAAATAATTGTGGCTGAACTGAGGACAAGACATGGAAAATCACAGAAAAGTAATTGGTGTAATTTGGAAAAGCCAGAGAAAAACCTATTCATTTAAGAAAAATTTGCTGGAGAAATACTCAAATATTATGTTATGCCTGCCAGGGTTTTTTTTGATAACCATATATTTTGCTGCATCTATATTACAGTCATTAATATATGGGGCTGACAACAGAAGTTCTGCTGTGCATGGGTCTCACAGCCTGAGCCCCAGCCGCTATCAGCACTGATAAATGGGGTTCTACTGTACTAATGGGGAAAAAAGTGTGTTATGCAAAATTGTGGTTGTGCAAAGTAAGCTAATTAAAATCAAAATTGCGGTGGAAGCCTAATATTGCGGGATCCGCAGTTCCACAATATTGTAAATTAAGTAGGGCCTTAGCCCTACAGATAGACCACTGCAAGCTCCAATGGTGCTTCTCAGGCATCTGCTAGATATATTAGTACAAGACCCACCCGCTCTGTAAAGCAATAAAACCAGGGTGCTTGTTCTGTATTGTTTGTTCTACAGCCTCAGACTGAGCATGACTTCAGCTATATTACTCTCTCTTTGCCAGAGAGTGAGCGCCCATAAAAGTCATTTATACACCAAATATGCAGTAGACTCTTCGTTCATTTACCGCACAGATTACAAGATGCACCTTGCAAGCCTGTTAGAAAATAAGGCATGACATTAAATTGTATTATTTGAGAGAGAGCATACATGATCATATAATTAAAACCTATTGCAATACATATGCACATGGGGTGAGAGTTAAGGACCATTTATTGCACCATGGTAGAAATTGGCTAGAAAAAAATGGAGAGCTTATCACCTGAATAGGGAGTATTTTGGTCTTTTGGAACCTGAGAAGACGTTAAACATTGGCACCTAGAAGACAGTTGAGGCTTTTGACAGTGAATCTCCTCTTTCCTTCCTTCTTAGAGGCAGAATTAAAGGTCACTTGAAACTTTTGGTAAGGAGACTTGAACTTCTTTCTAGTAATCAGCTAGCCCCCAGAGTCATAATCCACCCACTGCACCCAGTGATGAATTATTACATTAGTTAGATATTTCTGATAACTTCAGACTAGCAGTGAAAAAGTGAACACTGCAGACATTTCAAGCAGTGTTGTTATGTGTCAGAGTTAACACCCCCTTTCCTCATTTTAATACTTCCCAGTCTCAGAGATATTGTGAGGATACAGTTGTGGGGTGGTCAGATACTCTGATGAAATGAAGTCTCTACTTCCATTCTTTGGTATTTCTTTTCCTGATACCTGTTGGAGGCCCAGTACAATTTGAGTTGCTTGACCTCTGTCCTACAGGCTTAGCATAACATTCAATTGCTTGCTTGGCTATTCTGACCCCTGTAGCATGACATCTTTCAGTTGTAAGTTCATGTGACTCTGTGTTTGTAATTGACCATTTTAGTCACTTGTAATTCTGCTTTATCAAACCGCTGCATGTGGCAAATCAATCAGTGCATTTTCATTTGTTAAGACCTCGAAGACTTCCATGGGCCTTAAGTGCTGTCCAAATGTACTGTCCATTTTTCTTTGCAGACTGAGCACAGTAGTTCTGAGCCATAATCAGAAAACTCTGATATTCCTCAAAACTCTATGGGATATTTGATTTTCCAATGGAGCCATTAAAACTCTGACCAAAGGCCAATTGATAGGGGATTAGGTTGAAAGCACTAAGTAATCCCCTTGAATTCTGGAAACAGTCTATTAAAACAAGAATATGCAGCCTCAAGCAGAAGCTTATTGAATGTGCAATACTTTTCTTTTAAAATATGTTATAATCCTCACACCTTTAGGCTACTTGGCTGGGGAGTGTGGGGAATCTCTCTCTGTGGGCCTCTTTTTTGTCATTCCCCTGCCCCCTCTTTTCCCCTAGTTTTTAGGCTGAATTTATCCTCCCCAAAGAAAGGTTGACTTATTCACTGAAACAGGGGTGTTCAAGTACCTTCTCTGCAAGAGCATGAGCAATCTCATAAGCCCCACTGAAGATTTGGGTGACTTCCCACATCAAGTCTGTAGCAGTATCACATTGACCTGTTGCTGATAAGGGCTGTCAGGAATGCATGCCTGTGAAGCACTGATGAAAACAGTGTAACTGCTGGCAGTGCTGGGATGACATTTGTCCTTAGAACCGTTACAGAAAGGGTGATTAAGACTTTTCCAGGACTGTGGAGAACTCGGAATTGTAATCATGATGTCATACAAACTTACCTCTTTTAACTGAATTTCCTTTTTTGCCACAATTTCAAAAGCATTTGGGTGTAAATTTTAAATTAAAAACGCACAGGTTAATCGTTAACAATAGTACTTATTCACTATAGCACTTTACATCTTCAAGGTGCTGAATAAAGAGTAATTAACCTAATTTCTTGAATGTGCAGTATGAGATGAACACATGCGCTGAATAAATACAGAATCATTGTGCTTTCTCTATCACAGAAATGTGTGTGTGTGTCGGGGTGATGGTGGGGGGAGATGGACCTAGAGCTGCAATTTTCAATCAGGAAAACCTTCAGATGAAATAAAATAGAAGTCTTGCCTTTGTAAAGAAATCTATATTGTGTCCCATGCAACGATCATAAACAAAACTCCATATATTCTTTTAAAAGCACCCTTAACAATTGTGTAAATTAAACAGGGATGCAGTTCCTTTCAATAATCAAACTAGTTTTGGTGATCATTTATTTTATATATAGTCTAATTCTTTGTTATTAATTGTGTTACAGGAGCATATAGAGGTCTCAACTAAGGTGCTGTGTCATTGGGCTAGGTGCTATACAAACATATGGTAACAGACAGTTCCTGTCCTGAAGACCTGAATATTAAATAGACAATGGGTTGCACTGTTATCCCCATTTTACAGCTGGCTAGCTGAGGCACAGAGCTAGAAACGGAACAGATCCATTCCAGTTCATTGCTTTCACCACACACCCGACCTCCTTGGTTCTTTTACTGTGCCCAAAACTGGGGTGTTTTAGCACCTAGCTAACATGAAAAACAAAAAATGGAACTGTCAAAAATCTTGAGTCTTTAGGTTTAGTTAGGTTTGTGTTATGAATAGCTGTAGGCGGAATGACTTTCATTTTTCTTTTTGAAAACTTTCATTAGTTTGACTTGTGAGTCATGAATGACACCTATTAAGTTTGAGAAGACTGGGCTAAAAAAATTGGGGAATCACTGGCTTGCATGCTTTCCAGCCTGTTTGAAAATAGAGGAATCAATCTCTTATTAAATGAAGAAATGTTTGCATGCCTGTTGCTGTGCTTTTTGTAAATGGCCTATTTTCAGACTATTAAGTGCTTTGACACCTCGTGATTTGTGAAGTAAAGCATTTCCAGAATTTTGTTATTAGTTTGTAATTTTCTTTCTAGGTATGTAAAATATCTATATCTATATCTATCTATCTATGTATATATTTCCTGAAGATCAGAGCATGTGCTGAACATCATGGTGGCTTGCCAACCCCAACATTAAAAAATCATGAATTAGGCCCCAAACATGATGAGACTGTCTTAAAAATCATGTTTTTGCATAGAATATATTTTGGATTCTTTTTATTTACCTCTTGGTTTTGAGGGGTCACATATTCAAGCTTTTCTATGCAACCAGGAGGGCTAAAATTTACTTTAAAAAAAAAATTAGAGTGTTTCACATAATCACATGACTTTACAACTGAGGAGTTAAGAAAAACACCAAATATTGTGAGACTCACACTAAACTAACTGAGTTCACAGCATTGTGTTTAGGATTGAAAAAAAAAATCACAACCGTTAAATTTCTATACAGCACAGAACTAGACGGAATACCTGGGTTATCACCCTGACAGTACCAAGCACTGAAATTTTACTCTTCCTGTTTTGGTATAGCTTTTATTGTCCTATAATTGCATACAGACCTTATTTATGGCATAATTTATAGCCAGAATGTAGGAATATAGACAGATCCAGTAAAACTGAAATGCAGACAGTACTGCAGCGGGGTGAGATACTCAACTGGCATAAAACACAGCTGCATTTGGCAGGCAGGGAAAAATCTAGGCCATGGAGACATAGGGAACGCCATCTCTTATGAAAAATTCCACGGGATCTTTAATGTCACACAAAACAGGCAGTCTCATCTTCAGGCAGCAAAGTACTCAGAAGTGGAACTGGTATTCAATTTTGCATGCTGGTAATATATTTGTGTTTTGGGATTAACTGGTGAACACACCTTAAACTCTAGAACCACTACTTTTACATTTTTTCTTGAATTCTTTTGTTATATTCATGATGTTGGAAAGCATTCCTGTTACAATGTGGGTGCCCTCCAGTGGTCTAAATAGCTGTCAATTCAGTGACAAAGAAAGAATAACCCAGTGATGGGCCATGCTTTCAGAAA
The DNA here is from genome assembly GCF_026122565.2 of Emydura macquarii macquarii. Lineage (NCBI taxonomy): Eukaryota > Metazoa > Chordata > Testudines > Chelidae > Emydura > Emydura macquarii. The sequence continues at coordinate 2,296,997 of NW_027133156.1, forward strand.
TACATGTCTAAATTGTGTGTAAGAAGAGATTGAGCACATATGTGCTGCTGGGTACACGTGTCTTTCAGTGGCCCCTGGTATCCTTATGAGGAGTCCCAGAAGAGATGCAGAGTCCACTCAGGGGATACTCTTAGCTGACTGCCAAGTCGGTTCATCTGATCGTAGCTTGGCTTCACACGGGAAAGATGGGCTGGGTTACTTCCACTGGGCTGGTGGTGGGGAGAGAAAGATGGGTTTTACTGACTGAAAGCCAGGACATGGTGTTCTAAGGAAACATAAGACATACCCTGTTTGTTGATTTCTATATTTGTTTTGTGTTGGACTGTTTACAGGCTGTAAAGCTTCATGGAAAGAATTCAGCCAAGTGTGTCTCAGTTTGGTTAACTAGCCCCTCCCCGCACACCCAAAATAAACCTGATTCCCCAGAAATGTTTTTTGTGTGGGAGTGTTTTAAACCTGAGTCGCTGTTGAAATCTACAGATTTTCTGTTAATTGTGTATGCAGCCATCCCGCTGCACTGGTAGGTACCCATTTTGTGGATTTCACAGCATGTTGTGTAGTCACATTTTGTATGCACTCATATTTTTAGGCATCTGCTTTTAAAGTCTTGGTTCAGAGTGTTCGCTTTGTATTGCAAATCCTTTTGGAACTGCATTTTAATTCTTTATATTCTTTTTTTTTTTTTTCTATACTAAAAATGTCCAGGCTGATGGCTGGCAGAAATGAACAATTTTACTATTGTCATTTATTTATTTATTTATTTATATACTTTAAAACATGTTTGTGGTGCTTTTCTTCTGTATGAACTTGTGCTTTACTCTAGGCATTAGATGGTGTGGGGAGGAAATTATTAAAAAGCTTCATCTTATGACAAAATGCTGGCTTCCTAGAGATCCCCTGATCTGCTTACATAGATCCAGTAAAGGATCTACATTTTAAACAGAACAATACATTCATTTCTTTTTTATTGTTAGCAGCAAGACTTTGTATTGTCCATTACTGGAAAAATGTGATCCCTCTCCTCCCCCATCAAATTCTGGTATAGTAAAATCTGGAGTGTCCTTGTAATGGAAAAACTTTCACACCAAGATCTAAACATTTGATAAGAGACATTGGACCTGTTATCCTCTGTTGTAAGCCAGTGTAACATCCCCTAAATCCTAAGTGGTCTACTAAACACCTAGTTTCATATATTAGCTACTGAAGTTCTTATTATTATAAAAATAAAAAGGTGCAGCTGAACTGCTTTTATTCTCCTATATGTGACTCTGTTTTTACTTTTATTTCTGTTCATTGGTATTCCTTTAGAATGATCTGTTTGTTAGGACCTTTGACAAGCTGTGAGCTTCCTGACACAGAAATCAGCAACCCGTCTGAAAGAAACAAATATGAAAATCAGAGTCAAATGGTAATTCAAGAGTCAAAACTCAGCCAGGGTCAGTGTAGAGGAAGAGTGAATCCTTTCAGTGCAACTGTCTCATTGCACAGATTCACATCTCTCAGCACAGAAGATCCTGAGCAAGAGGTAATGAGCACATGGTAACACTGAATATTAATGTATTCTTCTTCCTTGTATGCATACTGCCATCAGGAGGTGCTCTCGCTGTGCAGTTCTTCAGTGACACAGGACAAGGGCAGCAAGGAGGTGACACGTAGAGGTGGATGAAAAATAAAACATCCATTTTCACAAAATCATCGGAAGTTGTTTTAGAGTTTCAAAGTGTGTGAAACAGAACCTTTTTAAAAATTATTTCCTAATATTCCCCCCTTACCCAAATTCTTACTGAAAAAATTATCATATGTTTTGATGATGTTTATCAAACTATTTCATGTGCAGAAAACCTGGATTTCAATAAATAATGTTTTAGAATTAAAAAAAATTGAAAAAAGTCACAGCTTTTGGTGAAAAGCCAAACATTTGGACAATGGTAGCAATATTTAATGAAAAATGTTATTTTAGAAAAAGCAGGGCAAATTTTCAATGGAAAAAACATCTATTCGTTCAAAATATTTTGACAAGCCCTACTGCTCTGCTTCTGATTTGGTTGGTGGTATAGACATTGCACAGCCTTTTAGAAGACTACTTTGGCCAGCTTTTCATTTTGACCCAGTTACTCAGCGGTGTTTAATTCCCATTTATTTCAATAGGAAGTAGGCACCAAAATACCTTTGAGGATCTGGCTGTCAAGCTGTCTGGAGCGGCTCAGGAGCGTGGGTACCAACCTCAGGACAGACTGTTAAGAAGCAGGGCACACACCCAAATTGGTTGATTGTTCTGTACTTAGATTTCACCAATCAAGTAACAAGTGTGAACTCCTCAGGCACTACAACAGCCTTAACATGGCATCACAGACAGTACCCTCAGATACTCTGATCTATCTTGCCACTCAGGTAAGCTTAACTATGTGATAGATGGTCTTTTACAACAAAAATTACAACAATATTCAGGTCACGCCCAGTCCCAAAGGACTGTCGCTTACCCCAGGTCAATTACACACTAGGTCCTACACCAAAGACAATGCTTGCAGCCAATCCTATAATAAGTTATTTAGAGATTTATTAATTAAGAAAAAGAATTGAGAGTTATTTACAAAGTTAAAGAAAGTAAACATACACACAAAAATGAGTTACAGTCTTAGGTTCCAAAAGGTAATAGAAGTTGCTGTAATATGTAAACTCAATAAATCCTGTAGGATTAACCCATGCCACGCATGGGGGATCCCTTGCTATACTTAGAAATCTTGCCCTTGTGAAATCCAAGCAGCATAGAGATACAGTTTCTTCTTGTCAGGGTTTTCGCCCGCCCTTTTCTTAGAGTTCAAGTTGATGGAACTTGTCCACCTGCACGTCTCTTCTTCACAGGTGTGGGACATGGAGCAACCCAATAGTGTCTTTGTTCTTTGATGTTTAACAATGGTTCATTTGGTTTCAATGGGCCTTTTTGGTGGGTAGGACCTAATTCATTCTGTAAAAAGCAAGCATTTTACATTATTTAATGCTCCTTTCCTGTTTGATGAAAATTACAGAGGATTACAATGCAAACACTTAATATAACCTTAGAACAAGGAGTACAGATGTTATAAATTAGATTAATACATGCGGCAGCCTACAAACATTTCATAAAGTCTAAACACTAAACACATTCTTATCAGGTTAACATCTCTTTTAACAATACTAACACACGGGTGTGCCAGACTGGTTTCCAGTTATGCATTGGTCACTGTTCATTAGAGGCCTCAGGGCCTTGGCATGAGCTGGCACCTGGCCTGCCAATGTCACACTGGCCCTTTGTCCTATTTGCTTTCGCACTGTATTTGAGACTGGGCTAATCACAGAGCTCTGCCCTGGCTTCATGCCTGCTTTCACACCTTTCTGGTCTGCCCCTGACCCAGTTCCATTACATTTTACCCCGTAGCATGCAGCAAAGGTTCAGATAGCTCCCATCATGCTGGGACTACACACGCTGTCAGATGAGAGGATTTTTGGGGCCCTTTGCACTATGGCAATTGGCGGCCTCCCTATTTCAGGGGGTGGGTAGGAGGCCACAGTGGAGGGAAGTGTTCAGGTCCTGTCCCCATGGGGTGGGAGGCACTGGGAAAGGAGTTCAGGACCTGCCCCTGTGAGAGCGGGGGATTGAGTGAGGGAGCGGTTGAAGAGTGAGTCCAACTTGCACACCCCTCAGTGTCCACCCCCCCCCACTTAGTGGCTCCTGTCCTACAGAGCTGGCCCAGCTCTCTCCTCTGACCCACTGGTTCTTGCCACAGCATGCAGGCAGGGCCCTCCACCATTCCTTATCCTGGCTTGTTTTGTGTGTGTGTGTGTGTGTGTGTTTCCTCTCTTCTGCCCCGCTCCCCCTCCCCTTCCCACTTGTGGTCAAGGGCTCCGCTGAGATGGCAACCCCAAGTGCACATTGCTTAATCTGGACCTGATTACACAAAGCTCATGTAATTTCTTTGCCAGGCCATCTGTCAAATCATAATAACATATTTGGTGTTGCCACATCTAGTGTTTAGATTTCAAAGGCAAGCTCCTGCAACTGTAAGCTTTTGTGGCATCTTTCATGCCTATTAATGCCATGAAAAGAAAGTGGCATGCAAGCAGTTAGTGGAAATCATGATTAAGTGGGCATGAGTTAGCTGCAGTGGATTGAGGATAATAATTATCATCACCTATTCATGATGCTGACACAAAAAGTACCAACAGTATGAAAGCAAAGACCAATGTTGTGGGGGGCATTTAACTATGTCTAATAGCACACTTTTTCCATTTTGCTCCTCAGTAAGATCTGAATTTGTAAGGGCTGATGGTGAGTAACTTGAATCACTGTTTCTTCATGCTAAAAGGTGAGTCTCTGGTCATTTCTGAGTGCTGCTGTGGTTTTGTTATGGTTCTGCATTACACTTGTCAGAGTAGCATTATGTCTTTCATAAACTGACAAAACAATTTAGTGGTTTCTTGGAGAACATAACCCTTAAAGGATTGTCCATAACTAGTCTGATGGGCAAGGCTGCTAATGTTTGCTTTGTGAGCTTTATATTAGCAGGGCTACGTGGGTGTATTGATTTATCTGCCTCATGCACCTGATTCTGTGGTGTCTGGTGCACATCAGTGACACTACCCAATACTAAATGTAAGCAAGGTCTGAGTGGCACTCTCTTCTGCTCAGTCAGCTGAAAGGGGGGGGGGCACTTTATTTGCATGGGCTTTGTATTTGCATGAGTACAATTAAGTATTTAGCATATTTTCACTGTATATAGATAAGCACACCTATGTGCTGTGCATAATGGGAAATGGTTAGCAGGGCTGGTTTTGGGCTACAAACCACTTTTGTGTTAACTGCTGGGTTAATGAAATGTTGTCCTTCAATTGTATGAACAGATGTCAGCAGAACTGTGCTTAGCCTGTTATGATAAAATATTTCACCCCAAACTAAACAGAGCCCCACAAGGTGGCGGACAGATGTTTCAGCATTGTAAAGGGGGGGGAAGGGGGTGAGGAGGCTCTTATTGGGATTGCGCTGGCCCTGGCAAAGGGCTACCCCTAGGCATAGAGTAACTCTCTCCTTCCATTGTTAAAAGGTAGAATTAATGACTCCTCTTGGAGTCTTTTGTTTCTTGAAAGCAGGGACATTGCCTTGGTGTCAGCAGAAGGTTTACCCATGAACTGAGAAATTCACTAAGAACTGAATCACTAAAGAGCTGAAATTCACTAAGAGCTGAACCAGTAGAGGTCCTGGGAAACCTTTCCTGACAACTGACAGAGCTCAGTCAGCAACAGTCAACTCCGGCAGAGAGGCCGGCACAGTCGGTGCCAGTCTGGTGCAGTCGGTGGGAGCCAGACGTGGTCAGTGCCAGGGTCAGCGGGAGCCAGGCGCAGTCGGCAGTTGGCGGGAGCCAGACGTGGTCAGTGCCAGGGTCAGCGGGAACCAGGTGGGTTGCTGTCAGCCGTCGGGGACTCAGCAAGGCCTGAAGGCGGTAGGAGACAGCAGCAGAGGGGGCTTGGTCAAGCCTGTGTCGGACAGCAGCCTGCATAGGGGGATGGGTGGAGCCACAACCAAGAGGTGAACATTGCAACTACGACGGTCAGTACAGAGGAAAGAAGGAAGGGAGAGGTGAAGGGTTACATAAATATAAATATTAATAGGTGATCTGTCTGATATAGCTTCATTTCAAGACAGTAAAATCCCTATTTATGGTGAATTGGGCTAAAAATATCCATTTAGCCAGACTACATTCCCTTTTGGTGATCCATTGGGTTAATTGCAGAGGATGTGTGCAAGCTTCTCAAATCCTTGTTAGCATCTGGAAAAGCCATTTGTTCCCTGTGCAACACAGGTAAATTGTTATTCTGGCTCTTTGCTCCAGATCTTTATATACAAAAAAAAAAAAAAAAAAGGCGAAACTTTGCTTTATTATAATGGTGTAAACCCAGAGTAACTTCCCTGACTTTCATTACTTCAGCGGAAATGAGAACAGAATTTGGGCCAGGGAAATTAATCCAGTGTAAATTTTTCAGTCTATTAAGCTAACTTGGTTATAGCCACTTTTAAACTGATTTCAGAGTCTCTACACAAGGGACTTGTACTGATTTAAATACTTTGATTTTGAAACTGATTTCGTTAAATTGGTGCAGTTTCTATGTGTAAACAAATGATCGGCTAGACACTGCTACATCAGTTACAAGAGTCATATTTTCTTCAAAACCATGAGGACTAGAAATGTAATTTAAAAAAAACATCTGCTGTAGTTACATGACTCCAGGAGCTGAGGCTGATCCTATAGTGCATAGGTCTGGCCTTGATCGTGTGTGCACACAGGTGTCACTGACTTAAAAGAACATGTAGAGGTAGTAGTTGTGTGTGACCAAAGGCTTGATGGGTTAAGGCCTCTTTGAAAAGGCCCTTTTTGTTAAGTGTAATAGTAGAAATCTAAGAACCCTGATTTACGTGACTACTCTGGAATAGAGAAAATGCTGTAGGCAAAATATATTTTGATTAATGAAATTATTAAAGAACAGTTTGTGTTAACAGGATGGTGAATAGCCCTTTTTGTGTGAAAAACTGTAAATCCTTATAATTTACTTCTTGGCCATTATAAAACAAGACACTCACCTTCCTTTGCATTCTCTGACTGCCATAATACACTGACTAGAATGGTTTATAAAGATGAACATCTCCAACCCTCGCTGCTTGACATCTCTAATCTGACCAACTATTACCCATATTGAAAATGTATCAGAGTTTGAAAGGAGAAAATGCAGAGAGAGAGTCATTTTCTTTCACTTGTCACATAGGGTATATTTACACTGCAGTTCAAGGTGTGATTGCCGCATGGACAGGCATGCATGCAAGATTTAATATGGGGAGTCTGGCTAAAAATAGCAGTGGAGACCTGGCAGGATTGTGAGTGCATATCCACAGTTCTGGGAAAGCGTCTACAACCCTGGCTGAAGCCTGTGCCACCGTGTCTTCAGTGCTATTTTTAGCCGTCCTAGTTAGATTAAGCTAGTGTGAATAAGCCTAGCCAGGCTCCAATCACGTGGCCTTTGGAACACTCCTGAACAATACAGGGAAAAAAAGGTCATGTGTTCGTGACAAAAGCCGTGGGCCTTTGTCTTCAGATTTTTCAAGAATAACCATTCTGGAAACAAAAATCTTACTTTTTAGGATTAAATTTCAAATAGAAGAGATAAGTTTGTCACATGAATCAGGCAATACTTCCTTTCCATTACTAAACTGTAATATTGCCTTTGAATGCAATAAGCTTTTGTTGCCTTGTGGTTAATACTATTCCATCACTCTCAGCATGAACGCCTTCTTTTTTATGCTTTACCCAGGTGGTCCCCAGTGTCTTTCAGCTTGCTGGGCTCACCATTTCTGGAACTCTATGTTTACATGTTTAATATTTGATATTCAAACAGATGACATGAATGCTTTTGTTTTTGCTGCTTCTGAAGAAAATTTTAACCCATAAATGGGAGCCAGCTATCTGAGATCTATTTGTTTTCAGTCTGTTTTGCTAATTTCATACTTGGTGTGTTTATTTTTCCATTACCACTCCTTCCGATAGCCTATTGTACCATTCACTAATATTTAGGAGAGGTTTTCTTTTCTTCCATCAGTTAGCCAGTGATAGCCTAGCAACCACCAAGCATGTGATGAAGGAAGTTCTATTTTATCTGCATTTTTACAGCCCTGTACAGATAATTCTCCTTTCCACAGCACCATCTCATAAAAGAGAGAGATTGCTTGAGAGAATCAGCCTCCATTGTTTGATACGACTTTGTCCAATTGCCATTCCACTACCCAAAATATGTGTGGCAAAGCGCTGATGCTGTTTGAAAGGTTTCCCAATTACCTGATAAAATGCATGAATTGCCTCCTCCAGACCGACTATGGAAACACACAGCAAAGGCAGGTGTATCACATTCCTTTTTATCAGAACTATATTATAATTTCTACTCCTATCAATGATGATAGCTCTCCATAACCTGCCCCAAATCCCGTGCATCCCATAGTGTCTGAAAATAACCTGTATTACATTGCTTACCATGAGGTGGACAGATCTCAGTAACATGAGCATTTACAACCTTTACACTATGGACAAAAATCAGTGGAAAGGGTGACTTCCTAGGTTATATTTTGTTTTTCCTCCGAATATTAATTTCAGGTTCCATTGTTTAGAAGATTGCAATTGAACAGGATAATGAATGCCACATCCTTAGTGCCACCTTGGCAGGAAAGAGATTGTGATGGCACCTGCTTGAGGTTCTCCAACCTCGCCAATAGTACCACGTGCATTCGTATCAATGACACAATCGGAAAAAAGGATCAGATAACTTGGACTGGGTTTATGGACACATTAGCCTGACTATCTATGTAAAGCAACCTCTGAAATAGGGATGCTGTGTTTACTTCCAAGGGATGTCAGTGACAGTGTATTTCTTTCTCATGCTCAGTATCATGTTGCAGGCTCCATATTGCATTTAATTATACTGCTATTACATTGGCTGGCTGGTCAAAGTACAGTCTGAGTTGTGCTCCTGGCCAGACCATTGATGACAACAATGCCTGTGTTGTTCTGTGGCTGTTCACGAAGGGCTAGACTGTGTCTTTATCTTACTCAGATGAGCATAGGAATAAAAGGGAGCAAAGCCCTGCCTCTCCACCCCCTTGCTTGGTTTAGATCTTGAATTCAGTGTGGAGCACAAGTCTCTGTTTTCTGGATGCTCCTCAATGCAAGCAAATGGGTGAAAACAGCTGAAGGGAGGAGTAGAGTCTTGGCTTCATCTTGCACCAGATCAGCTTCTCTGGCCAGCAAGCAGAAAAGTAAGCTTCATCCTCCCAAGGACAGCAGCAACTTCCTTCCTTCCCATCCCTGAGCAAGAGGCAAACAGGGCAGGAACTGCGCAGAGCAATTGTAGCTATAACATAGATTTTAATCCCACATTAATATCACAATGGCTTGCTCAATGAACGTCTGAATTTCAATCTGGGTTCTGCCAAACAGCTGGCCACCTTGACTGACAAACTCCAAACCTGTCAACCTTCATAGTGATAACTGGGAATTCTTAAGTAATCGATATAATTAATACATGATCTATAGATCCAGCTATACAGGTATGGGCTGCCACTTTCTCTGGGCTGAGCCTAAAGACTCAGTCTAGCGTTAATTGTTCCAATGGTTCTGGTGTGTCCACACTGCAAAAAAAAAAAAACAAAAACAAAAAACTTGGCAGGGCTTCTCAAAGCCCAGCTCAACTGTCTCAGGCTTGTGCTATGGGGCTGAAAATAGCAGTTGACCCAGGCTCTGAGGCTCACTGCTGAAGATTTATTTATTTGAGTTTTTTTTTTCTTCAGTTTTAAGAGTATTTTCTTGGGCTTGCAATCAGCCTGGTGTCACTATTGAATTTCCACCATTGGCCATTGTTTTTCCCCACTGTACACAGTGCCTTCTCTCTATTTTCAGTAATACAAAAGCAATTAGATATGTAGGAAGAACAGTATCACAACCATATATTTCCACCAAACCTATGGTAAAGAGTTGATGGTACCAATTTAGTCAGCCAAATCTGACTTATGCTGAGTAGCTCCAGACTCAGGAAATAATTCTATGGAAGTCAATGGAACTACTCAAGCAATACAGTGCTACTCAATGTGAGTAAGGGTGGCAGAATCAGGCTCTAATTTAGGATTTTCTATAGCACCCATTAGATAGTTTCTAAGCCCAAAGTTGCTAATGTGTAAATCTGGGTAATTCAGTTGAGGGTTAATAAATTTCTACATACGTAACTGAATAGTCCAGGTTGCATGTTTGTAGTAAATTAAAGTGATTGGTTGTATCCTCCTCTGGTGTAAATCTGTGTAGCTCTATTAACTTCAAATTCCCAGATATGTAAATATGTTGACTTCAACAGAGCTATGTTGATTTACATATCTGGGAGTTTGTATGAAATTTTCTTTTTAATATCAGGTTTGCACGTTTGCAACATTGTGGTTTCTTACTGGAAGCAGAAAACAGATTTTTGCATTGTTTATTGCTTGGACAGCAGCAGTTTTGTGCCATCTAGTGGGCAGTTGATAGAGTATACCAGATGTGTATTCAAAACAGAATACTGCACAAATATATCTAATATCACAGGGCCAAGTAGCTCCTCATCACATCTGCTCCTTAGCAAAGTGATTGGATAGATAATGTAAATCCTTCTTATAGATTGCAATCCTTGGAGCACTCCTCTTTGTGGCACTGCAGGCACATCACCCTCAGTTTCTTTCTAGTCCCCCCCATAACTTGTTTGCATTCCAAGGACTTAAAGTAATAGTCCCTTCCTGAGGTCCAACTTATTAAGTCTATAAAAATAGCCTCTTCTGGCTTCCCAGGTCCAAACCCTTCCCCTTGGTTAAGAGATTCCACAGTCATTCTTTGTGGGGCTGTACACCACTTCCCCCCAGTTAAGGAATTCCGGTTTCCCTTCTTGTTCAAGCCAGCTTTCCCAACAACAGTAACCAGGTCCCAGCCCTGTTTCAAAAGCTCCTTTTCTCTCCCCTGAGGTCAGCTAACAGTTGAATGCCTTAAATGCTGGCAGAACTTGAGAGAATCCATGGATGTGACCCATAACAGCAAAAAAGTGTGGCTGACCATATATAGACTTCCCAGCAATACAAAAATGGGTGGACATTTCAACATCTCGGCTAATCAGATAGCTCTTCAAATGCTACTCAATGGGAAGGTTAAGTGGTCATCACTTTGGCAAACTGGTCATCACTTTGGCAAATACTCCCGGGTACATCAAGCAATCTAGGTCTTACATCGCCCTTCTCTATGGAGAAATTGGACACTGGCATCAGTGCCTTGAAACAGGGAAATCAGCAGGCCTAAATGACATCCAAAGTGAGCAGATAAAAATTTCAGCCCACACATATGGAAATAGCTCCTGAGAGCATTCAATACCTGTTTCATCCATTCAGCACAAGATACTGAAAATCTGGCAACAAGCCAACGTGGTGGTCCTTTTGAAGCCTGGTAAGGAACCATTTGACCCCAAAAACATTTGACCTATCTCACTCCTGTGTGATATTTTAAAATTGTTTGAGTGACAACTGTTATATTGCCTTACCCCAGTTATTGAACCACTTCTTATCAACAAACAGGCTGGCTTTTACCTGGGTCGGTCATGCACTGGACAGCTTCTGAACATCACAAAACATATCAAAGATGGACATGAAAGTGGATTGACTGCAGGAGCAGTGTTTATCTCTCAGCTGCCTATGATATAGTCCATCATTGTGGGCTCCTTGATGAGGTACTAATGGTAATGAAGACCCACCACACACAAAACTTTTGCTTCAAATGGAGATCTAGATAATGCAGACCATTGTGAGCTTTAGTTTCAAACGGAGCCTAAGGCAATGACAGAAGAACAGCCTCCCTCATGGTAGTGCCTTAGCACCTACACTATTCAACATCTACACAAATGACCAGCCAAGCTACCCCAGCACAAGGAGATATGTGCATCACCACACAATACAACAGGAGTTTGGCATAATAGGGAGTATTCTGGTGAATGCACTTAACACGCTAGACAAGTACTTTGCAGCCAATCAACTGCGTGCAAACCCAGATAAGATGCAAGCCAGTGCACTCCATCTAAAAAACCAAGAGACCAAATGTCAACGCAACATCAACTGGCTTGGGACAAAACTTACTCATTCCATACATCCTGTATACCTTGGTGTTACTCTCAACCCTTCTTTAGAGACACGAGACAACTAAAGCCAAGGTTAGGATTCAAAACAACATTCTCAGCAAGCAAGTTACATCACACTGGGTGCAAACCAATCCACTCTGTGATCAACAGCACTGGCTACTCCTTGGCTGAATGCGCCTGGGCAGGGAGGGCACGATCTCCTCACGCAGAGAAGGTAGACCCTGTACTTAACACTGCCTACTGCTATCTTACTGGATGCTTTAAGCCTACCCACATCAATGACCACTACAGCCTCACAAATACTGCTTCTCCTGATGTATGCCAGGACGTTGCTAGTAGAGTCGAGCACTCAAGGCAATGCACAGATCCCAGACATCCACTACATGATATAATACCAACTCTGAGTTGACTGAATGCACGACAAAATTTTCTTGCCACCTTTAAACCCCTAATATTGTCACCCAAACAGACAAGGGTTCAGTTATGGCCAAGAGGTGTAGAGGACAATACTGTAGCCTGGGTGCTCCGGCTCCTAACAGTTGAGCACCTACACCTAGTGCAGATCAGCTCTGGACTATATGATGCTGCCTGAATCGACTCCATGTTGGAGCTGGCCAGTCTAGAGATGTGATGGTCACGTGGGGCTACATCGCTGGCCCTAATATCTGTGATTTTGGCAGAGTGCCTCCAATTGTGAAGCATCTCCTGTGATGCCAACTGCTTGAGTGCAAATGCTCTTTCAGTGACCTGGTGGAGTGCAACGACCCAGCAATCGCATGTGCACGGTGTGGTGGGAAGCAGTATAAAGATATGACAGAAAGAAGCTAACAGCTGGATTTTATCCTGTTCCGGTGTTAGCTCCCTGGTTAACACAGGGCCCCATCCCTCAGGTTGGTCTGCTGCTCCCTTAAACACCTATTCCCTTGAAGGCGCCATGTCATGGAACTGGCTTGGCTGGCTCTGAACCCCACTATGCCTTAAAAGGGACAAATCACCCTGTTCAGTTACAAACAAGCAACTACGTTTAAAGAACATTACTAAGGCTGCAAAGTCAAGCACTCAAAACATTTCAGTGGGAATTAGAAACCTAAATACCTTTGAGGATTTGGGCCTCTGTAGCAGAGGCAGGGATAGAATCCAGTTCTCCAGCACAGCATTCAGCTGCCATAGCCCAGAGACCATTCCCTTTCTTCCTACAACCCCCTGCCTCATTCACTGCACACCTTTCAACCCATCCCTCCCAGTACATGCAATAAATACATGCTTTCCCACCTCTGTAACAAACAAGGCAGGAGTACTACAGACAACAACCTCCTTCACCACAGAACCCCGATTCATCCCCAGAACAGGTCAATCCTCTGCACTGAATGAGCCAGGGGGCCTGTGGGAAACATAATATATGGTCAGGTAAGTGAAGACCGCATCACAATGCATATGCACAAGGTTGTCTCCCGTGGATCAGCCTTTTGTTCCCTCTGCATTTGCAGCAAATGGCTTCTTTCTCCATGATAGCTGGGCATGAGCAGGAAGAGCTGTTGAGAGCACAGGAGAGAGAGGCTCCCTGATGTCAGTTCTGGTGCAGAGCCCCAAGCAGCCATTACAGGGCAGTGCTCCACCACCCTCATCCCATAGTCCTGGGTTAGAGCATGTGCACTTGCTTTGTGGAGCTGGCACATGTGCAGTCTGCTCAACAATGGGAGCTGTGGGAGGTTTGAGCATGCTCATTGTGCATGGAGTCTTTGGAGATTTTAACTGATTTCCTAAGGCTCTACTGAGCATGTGTGAATTGCAACTTTGCAAAGGCTTATTACTTGGCCAAATTCATATGGATTTTCACACAAAGGCCACCTGATGGCAAATTTCAAGTCCCTGAGCCGAAGTACGGAGGCACTAGAGATTTTCAAAAAACAGTTATCAGAATGTTTTAACACAGACAAATCATTGTATTTTTCTCATTCTCAGAAGTGCTGAATCATTTTAGCTGAAATATTCCCCCCAAAAAATCAGCCTGAGGCAGATACTCAGCATGAGAAATTTCAGCCCAAATGGTTTGGCAAAGATATAAGCAACTGAAAAAAGTGTTTTATAATAGGAAGTGTTGGGCAACTGAAGTTGAGCTCTGTGTAGCTCGAAATCTTGTCTTGTTCACCAACAGAAGTTGAGCCAATAAAAGATATGCCTCACTCAGCTTGTTACTTTAATAATACACATCAGTGGCATACCGAAGAGGGAAGGCAGGCGGGCCATGCCCCCAGGCATGGGTCTGGGGAGCGGCACAGGTCAGGCCCTCCTCGGAGGAGCTGCTCCTGTCGCAGGCAGGCACCAGGGTGGCCTCCCAGCCCCTCCACCCCTGTGCTGGAAGGAGCTGTGGGAACCCCCAGAGCCCATCATGCCCCCCTGCTACCCCCACAATGGGAGGGAGAGCAGGAAATGGGCCCACAGACCCCCTCCCCTCCGTGGGGTGCTGTTGCTGCCACCAACAGGGTAGAGTGGGGGAGAGCGGGACAAGTGCCTGCAGACGCCCCCTTGCAGGGCGCTGTCACTGTCGCTGACGGGGTCCAGGGGTGGGGGAGAGTAGCACACGGCCTGCAGACTGCTCCCCTGTGCGGGAGAGTGGGAGAGCAGAAGATGGGCTGATGACCAGGCCCCATCCCCACTACACGGGGCACAGCCTACCGAGGGGGGGGAGGAGGGGATGCCAATGTAAGTAGGCCCCCGGGTGCCGGAGACCCACAGTATGCCAGATACACATTCTCAGGGGAAAAAAGTCAGTAAGGTTGAGAGTGACTATCAGTAATTTAAAGGTTAAAATAATATATGAGTGTTGTGATTTTTTTTTTATTTAAATCACACAAACAAACAAAAACCTCAATCAGTAGAAAGCCAGGAAATTCAAGAGCGAAGGTCAAACATCAAGAAACCCAAACTTTTGAAAGTATAGGAATGCATAGTTAAGGTCATCCAAGCAGCCTTCTCTCTGTGCTCATAAATGGAGCTTGCTCACTCTGCCTTTTGAGCCAGAATAGCGAGATCAGCGCGCAGAGGTCTCCTCTGTGCCCAGACCCATAGGGCACGCTCTGGCCCATTGTTTGGGTTACAGATTTGGCATCTGGTGAGGTCAGTACTATTCCGTATACTAACAACCTTGTATGGCCATCTGCATTGAGAGCCAAACCTTACTACTCAGTGCCTGGGGGTTACCCTTCCTGGGAAATGTTTGACTAAATTCTTGCTTGGGCAGGGGGGTGGGAGTGGGGGTGTAGTTGCTTTGTTTTTTGCTTTTAATAAATGAAGATCATGTTCTCAAGTAGTAAGCAGTACTGCCAACCCCAAAGATTACAAAATCATGCGTAGACCCCCGCAATGCATCAGACTGGCCCCAAAGTAAGGGGATTTAAAAAAAGATGATATTGTCTCACTGGAGGGAGGGAGTGTCAGTAAGTGTATCAGAAGGGCCAACATACGCAAATTTATTAAGCTGATTTTGGTCCCTGCTACAGGCGGCTTGCCTTCACATCTGTTCCCTCCAATCCCCCATCAGTTCTCTCTCCCCTCCCCAATTATGCCCCTCGCATCTGGCCAATCTCTCCAGCCACCACGCCCCTCCCCCATTGATTCTGCTCCCTCAGCCTCACCTTTCCAGCTCCTGGGCGCTTCACCCACCTCTCCCAGGCAGGGGGGGGCGGAGGGGGCAGCGCCATCTTCACTCTCCTCAGGTTGAGTATTACAGGCCAACACTTGCAGAAGCCGATTTTCAGTGGCTCATCTGAATTCTAAGCCCAGTTTTTACCTGAATTGATTGAGGATTGGGGTGGTCAGGTGAGGGTCGTCCCTCAACAATGGTTTACTGCTACTTGGGGTACGTCTTCACTGCAGAAGTAACCTGGGTGATTGGCACCAGGGACTAAGCACCTGGGTTAGCTGAGCTTGGGTGTGAGCAGCCACACTACAAATCCATCTGAGAGTTAGTGTCCTCAGTGGTGCTGCCCTCACTTACGTGTGTGATTAGGACTTCTGGGGGCACATCTCAGGCTTCTTAGTGCTGCAGTAAGCTGAGCTGCTCCATGATGCTTCCCAGTGTATTGTGGGAGAACTTGTGTGTATTTCTGGGCGCAGGGGGGGTAATTGTGGGGAGACACTGGAGGACTACTCACACGTGAATGGTTTAGTCTGTGCCCTCACTATAAAGTGGGTGGGTTACCAACCTGAGCAAATGCAGCAATTGGGCTTTAGCCTATACCAGTGGATAGCCAACTAGCCCAGGAATAAAACACCAACACACTAGGCCAGAGGTTTTTGTGCATGGATGGCAGCTGGGCTAAAGGCAACACCCAAGGAAGAGCCTGAGTTAATTCTGCACAGAAGATATGCTCTTGGAGAATAAAGCTATTGGGATCAACAGCAGGCCATTTCCAGCAGAGTCCTAGTTCATAATCAAATAAATAAAAACTAAAACAAAAAAAAAAACCCTCAAAGTTTTAAACACTCTGACTAAAAATCTCTCCACCTTGCAATTATTCTGCTGACCATTTCTTATGAATTTATAATCTCATTAAGTTCTCTAGTTATCCATGGAGTTCCAGGTAGGTGTGATGTGAACTAAGATCTCTAGTTACCAGAGGGTTCTAGACAGATATGATCAGAATTTCTAATGTAAAAAATAAGCAGGGGAAAAAAGCCTTCAAAAACAATAAAACCAGTCAACCAAATATATCATGCCACCATCACACATCCCAAAAGGAGCAAACTATGCACAGCCTCCAAGTTTTTTTTTCCTACCCTGCATAGGTTGCCTTGTAGCATGACAGTTTTCTGAACTGGAGTGAACGGGAGATAGTACATCAGCATACATAAGGAAAATTATCTTCATCATGGGCAAAATTACATGAATATCTTCCACTGGGCTGTTGTACTTACACAAGAAAAAGGACTAGATGCTTTTAAACAAAATAAAACTGAGAATTTAAGAAAAATTGTGGAATGAAATTTTTAAAAAATTGTAGAATCCATGTCCTGTCACGTACTTGATTTTTCACGGTTCCTGCCCATTCCTACTCAAATGGCTTATTAAAAACAAACACAGATATAAGCTTCCAAACACTGAGATTTAGTTAAACAAAATTGAATCAGGTTCAGGTTTATACACCAGTAATCTGAAAGTAAATGATATTTTATTTATTAAGTATTAAATCCCAGGAGCTGGTGGCATAGACCAGAAAAATCTCAATTTGATGGTGGACATAACTTGTGTTAACATTTGTTGGAGTCTAGTTTGTTTTTCTTAGCACTCTTTTATGTAATGTGAAAGCATTCAGATCTTTAGACCTGAGAATAGTATATTTTGTGAAAAGGAGGTAAACAATTTAGCTTGTATTTCTAAAACAAAATATTGAATGAGTCAGGGCAGAAATTGTATTTCACAGATGATCAGGCCAGAAAAGAAGGACCACTGTGATAATCTAGTCTGATCTTCTGCATATCTCATGCCATAGAATTTCACCCTGTATTTCCTGCATCAATTTGTGGTTGAACTAGAGCATCGTTCAGACAGGGTTGAGTAGCTGAGCCTAACCACATCGTTAGAGCCCGTTCCCCTTCCCCCGAATGAATTCACATAAATAAATGACATGCGGATCCCATATCCTGTGGCAACGGTCACTTCAGATGACTTGGCAATTTTTATTTTAAAATTCTGCAGGTCAGTTGACATTTACCACTGGGCTAATTTCTAATCAGTCATTGCACATTTTAAGAATATCACTGCATAAATGTCCATTGCTATGTCATTATTTTTTAGGCTACACAACCTAATTCTATTTATGATTACCCCAGCTCTTATCAAGATTCTGTATCTGATGTATGGGGAAGGAAAGGCAAGCAGCTAGATAAAACAGAAAGCCAAAAGCAAATCAGAAAATAAACCCTGATAAAATCTCTCATAGCAGAAAAGACTAAAAATCTAAACCAACACCACATTAAGCAAAAAATCAATATTTTATTGACTAGAAAACAGAGCGCTATATATTTGTGGTTAGTTATTATCCACATAGATTTTATGCCATTCTAGTTTGGCACTGGCCTATTTTCATATAGTGCACTTTTTAAGTCTACTCAATGTAATTACCACTTTCAATAAAATAAGGGAATGAGATCTTGATGCAACTGAAGTCAAAGAGAAGGCTCCTATTAACTTCAATAGACTTTGGATCATCTCCCAACAGCACACCTGTGCCCCTGAAGATGACAGGAGTAAGATATGCTTCAAACCAGGTTAAGAGAGTGGTAAATGGTACAAAACCTGCTCTCGAGTAGTTCATTGCACCGTTCTCAAGGGCCCAGTGTAATGATAGTTTAATGACATGAAAGCATGGAACAACAAAAGGAAGAAACATTTGTAACACTAATCTAGATGGCCTTTAATATAGATACTTTAACTTTAAAAGCTCAGCAAGCAGATGAAATCCTCTCAAAGTGACATAAATGAGATTTAGGAACAAAACTACATGGTTCTGTTGACCTATGTGAGGGCTCTATTGATTATAATGAAACTAATACTATTAAAAATCGTTGCTATAGTGCTGATAAATGTACATGGTTCTTAACAAAATGAGTAAGACATGCTCCTTGTTCTAAAGCACTGACAGTCTTAATATAGACAAGGCAAACACATAAGAAAAACACAATTCAAAGAAGTAAGAGCAAGGAGAAACTATTCATGATGAAGAGGATGGATTCCTGGAAAAGAGATTTTCAGGGATAGAGAGAAGTGCTTGGCAGACAGGAAGGTGACTGTCAGGCCATGTCTACATCAGGAAAAAAGGTGTATGTTTAGTATGTACTAAAATCCTGGTGGAGACAAGACAGTTGCTAGTTGAGGGAAACTCTTTATACGTTAGCATTCTATCTGATTGTGGGAAGTCATTGATTCTGGTGGCAGACTAAAGTGTCGTTTTATTTATTTATATCCTGAAAAGGTTACATAGCAAAAGAAAAAATACTGTAAATAAAACTAGCTAATTTTGGTAAAGGGACTGGAGTTCAGCTCGGCAAATCACTAGTCTTTATATATATTTTAAAGAAGGGATATAAGCCTTGATGCTTCATATGCTTATGCTTGGGCATAAACCAACCACTCAGTGGTAGGGGTTAGTAAGTAACTGCCAGTGCAGGCAACATATGCCATAATTGTGCACTGTGGATTTTCTTGAATCTTCATCTGGAGCAGTTGGTGCTGGCCACTGTTGGAGATGGGATACTGGATTAGATGGGCCCAATGGTCTGATACAAGCTGGCAATTCCTCTTTTCCTTAATCAGAATGCATGAAAAAATGTAAAGAAATATTTTCCCCCATGTAATTAAATTTATATCTAGTGCTAAATGTGTCATAGCAGAAACAGAAATTTATGCTACAAGCAAATATGAAGCAGAAGTAATAATGTCATTTACAGCCACCTTTTCCAAAAACCATCTATGAATATGCACATGCAGTTTTGGACACACAATTATTTGCATGGTGAAGCCCCACAGTTTTTGCAAACTGCTTAGTTAACATTCAGTATATCGAGAATCAGAAAACTGGAAAAAAAAAATGCCTGGGTTGTTGCTTAAGCGTAGAGTTGTGTAATGGAATTCTGACAATGTACAACATAGAGCAAGCATTATACAGCTTTTTCATTGCCCTGAGGTATATTTGGAGGTGAAAACTGTAGAGGAAATGGCCTTCTGTCCTCTCACCTCAACCTCTAGGCTATGAATTGGACTCGACTCTCTCTGCTGGTGGGCATCCATTTCTCCTAATCCTTTCTGTCTCCCAAGACAGAGAAGTAGCATCCCCTCTGGAGTGATGGAAGTCATGCAGGCGCTTTCCTTTCTGTACAACCCCTGAGCTCCTGCACATAGCAGAATGACTGCTTTTCCAGCAGCCTCGTTTGTTTGCCCAGCAGCTTTGAAGTACAGGGCGGGGCGGGGTGGGAGGAGGAGAGGACATTGTTCTGATTAAATATTGTGCCCCAGTGGGGAAATGCATCTCCCCTGCACCACCACTTTACACCTTAGTGTCTGCATCAGTAGAGTACTGGTAAAATCTTTCTTCATTAAGGTCATCTATTATGTCTTCCACATACAGATTTTTCATACTCATTCTTGGTTTATGTAACATAACATTCTAAAGCTCCCAACAGCAGAGTGCACTGTATTACAAGGAGAAACATATTGTATTTACATTAAAATATATATAGAAATTTCTTTTGAAATGTTTTCTGAACCAGAACAATGTAAAAATCTTTTTGCAAGATATAAGGCATGCATGCAGCAGCTGAGCACTGTGATAGAATTGAACTGCTGTTGGAAAGTGACTTGAATGATTAAATAACTCTTATGGTCTTCAGATGAATTTCTGACTGTAGAGTAATGAAGTACATGATTATAGAGTGTGAAAATAACGTGTCTCTCTCTAACTATACAGCAGAGCCACATTCACGACAGAGAATGTCATCCCGCTGTGTGAGGAATCCTTGGCCCACCAACGAGATGGAACATTTCACACAGTTAAAGCAGTCGCTGTGCCATTGGCGCTCTTCAAATGAGATAAATTTGGCCCCTCCAAGAGCTAAAAAAGAAATTAGAAAAAAAGGGAATTAAATATATTTTAGAAGACATCAGAAATTCAATAGATAGATTTTGGATATATCAAGTTGTCTTTCACACTGAAATCTACAAACATTCCACATTCTGAGATAGCCTGTAAAAATAGATTTGCCCAACATATGAATGGTAGAAACTAAAAATTAGACGTGGGAAAAATGTTTGCAACAAAGCCCAAAACTATGAGACACCTGCCTGTTTTCATATCCCATTATGACCTGTAAACATGTACGTGGCTCATCAAAACATCCACTAAGGTTTACAAACCTTTCCAATTACTCTGCACCCAGTTTCCAGCAAACTGCCAGAGAAATCATGGGTAACATATGGTTTTGTGTGGTTTCATTGTAAACCCAAGTGAAATTCAGAAATTTCTCTGATTTTCATAATCCAGGATTCAAACTGAAATTCAGTAGATTTGAGGTATGTGAAACACAAGCTCCCAGAAAAAAGCATACCCTCAACTGCACTAGTGGATTGTGGAATTCTATAGGTTAATTTGTGAATTAAGATTTTGTCTGTCTCAGATATTCCTTAATGTGTTCCTGTCCCTCCCACACCTGCCCTGTAATCTTATCACAGTTGATTGAATTTCCAATCACTTCTTTGGTGTATTTATATGAGTAACATGCATCTATAATTAGCTGGCTCCATTACACTTCATCACTGGGCTAAAGGTGTAACCGATTCGCTACTAATAGTCTCAACTAATAGTCTCAGAATAGTCAGAGTGTTGACCTGACATTGATTTATAAAGCTTTTAAACACACAGGGCCAATCATAATGCAACTTTTGCATAAGTGGCAAGATCTCTTTCATTTGATAAATGTGACTTGGCTGCACAGAACAGGTAAATCTAATTTACAATTGTACTAGTTTTATATCTAAAAGAACCTGATTACAAAAATAATGTATGATATGTTTGTGTGCTCAGTTGCAGTAGGATGTTATTAAGTTTCTCTTCATGTACCCTTAGGGACCTGAATCACTCAGCTTCACTTTGCAGCTCTTCCACTCCAAGAATGTACAAGACATTTATATAAAGCACAAAAGAAATCATTTCAGCACATGAAAATAATGCAATTCTTAGCTAGTGGTGAATAATACGTGATTTGCATGTTCTAACAAGGTATGTTGCATGTAATACGGAGGGGAGCCAGATTCTGTCTTTATTTACATCAATGGTACTCCAAGCAGTAATAATGAGGCTGAAACTGATGGGGTTGCATTTACATAGCTAAGAACAGAATTTCATTCATGGAGCTCACTTTCACATGGTTGTGAGCCTATAGACAATCCCTTCAGTGGGGTAAGTTTTATAACAAAGAGCTTTATAAAGAGAATAAAATAGATTTTGTTTCTTCCTTTTGAGTGCATTGGAGGATGAATTCAATAGGGTCCTCTTTTGTGTCACAAGACACTGTGGGACAAATATTCAGCTGGTGTACATTGACATAGCTTTATTAAAATCATCTCCTCATCAATGACGTCAATGGAGCTATGACAATTTACACCCCCTGAGGATCTGCCCCCCATGTGTATGTATGTATGTACACATATACATATATGTACTTATATGATCACTCAATACCTCACAAACATGAATGAATTTATCCTCACAACACCCCTGTGAGGTTAGGGTTATTATTATCCTAATTTTGCAAATGGGCAGTTGAAGCATAGAGAGAATAAGTGGCTTACCCAAAACCACACAGAAGCCTGTCAGAGCCAGGAACAGAATTCAAATCTCTCACATCTCAGTCCCATGCTTTAACCACAAGACCATCCTTTCCTCTCCATTTAGTGGAGAAATAAGAAAAATGATAACCTCTAAGGGTATGTCTACACTGCAAAAAACAAAAAAAACAACCTGTGGCGAGTCTCAGAGCCCAGGTCAATTGACTCAGGCTTGTGGAGCTCAGGTTGCAGGGCTAAAAATAACACTGTACCCTTATAGATTATCATTTTTCTTAATCCTCCAGTAAATAGGGAGGAAAGGATGGTCTATGTAGCTGAAACTTGCAAGTGACCCGTAGCCCTTGCTGCAGAAAGGAAGGCAAAAACCCTTCAGGATCTTGCTTGAGCATTTCAGCAAGACCCACCAGCCGGACACCTGGGAAAGAATTCGCTGTGGTAACTCAGAGCCCTCCCCATGTAGTGATCCATCACCAGCCATTGGGAATATTTGCTACTAGTAGTCTCAGATCAGTTACATACCATCCCCTCCATAAACTTGTCAAGTTCAGTCTTGAAGGCAGTTAGGTTTTTGCCCCCACTGCTCCCCTTGGAAGGCTGTTCCAGAACTTCTCTCATCTGATGGTTAGAAACTTTTGTCTAATTTCAAGACTAAACTTGTTGATGGCCAGTTTAGATCCATTTGTTCTTGTGTCCACATTGATGCTTACCTTAAATAACTCCTCTTCCTCCTTGGTGTTTATCCCTCTGACATATTCATAGAGGGCAATCATAGCTCCCATCAGCCTTCATTTGGTTAGGCTAAAGAAGCCAAGCTCTTTGAGTCTCCTCTCATAAGGCAGGTTTTCCATTCCTCAGATTATCGTAGTAGCCCTTCTCTGCACCTGTTCCAGTTTGAGTTTATCTTTCTCAAACATGGGAGACCAGAACTGCACACAGTATTCCAGATGAGGTCTCACCATTATACCTTGCCTAATGGTAGTAGCACTCTCCTATCTATAATGGAAATATCTTGCTTGATGCATCATAGGATTGCATTAGTCTTTTTCATGGCTACATCACCATGGCAGCTCAGTCATCCTGTGATCAACTAATACACTTAGGTCTTTCTCCTCCTCTGTCACTTCCAACTGATAAGTTCCCAGCTAATAGCAAAAATTCTTGTTGTTAGTCCCTAAGTGCATGATCTTGCACTTTCCATTATTAAATATCATCCCATTTCTATTACTCCATTTTCAAGGTCATTCAGATCTTCTTGTATGATATTCCGGTCCTCTATATTGGCAATACCTCCCCATTTTGTGTCATCCACAAGTTTTATTAACACACTCCCCCTTTCTGTGTCAAAGTCATTAATAAAAATGTTAAATAAGATTGGTCCCAAAACTAATCCCTGAGAAACTCAACTAGTAACCTTCATCCAGCCAGACAATTCAGTTTTCAGTGTGACCCATTGTAGTCTCCCCTTTAATCAGTTCCTTATCCAACTTTCTGTTCTCATATTAATCCCCATCTTCTCTAATTTAACTAATAATTTCCCATGTGGAACCATATCAAGTGCCTTACTGAAATCCAGGTAGATTACATCTACTGCATTTCCTTTGTCTAAAAAAAAATCATTTATCAGTGGGTATATGTACTCTGCAATGTAAACCCAGGGTTCGAACTCAGGCTCAAGCCTAGCCCACTTCTGTCCACACACAAATCACACTAAACCAGGGCTTGGACCAGGATCCCAGTACCTCAGGAGGGTGAAGTGTCTGAGCCTGAATCAAGCCGGGACCCACAGTTCAAAACCTATTTCTTTGCAGTGCAGATGTAGCCCCGCTGGACTTGTGTTCTGGGAGTCCACCAAAAGTATTCCACAATCCCACAGGCTGACTTTGCCCTCCAGACAGGTAAGTTTGGTGGATAGTCAAGTTTTCCCACACTACACCATGAATGAACTGCTAGAGTGGCCACATTTTGAGAGAGTGCTGGGAAGTCTGGGATATGGAAGTTTGTACTCTGGCCCATATAATGCAGTGTCAATCCTGGAGCCTCAAATTGGGACTCAAGGTTCAACAATTCCTAACCTAGGTTACAAATGAGTGTAGATTCTCAAGCCTTGTGTTAACAAACCCAGGATCTAATAATGCAAGTTCTATTTATCCTGAGCTTACATTGCAGTGTAGTCATACCCACTGAGAGCTTTTTAAACTTTTTAAGCTTTTTAAGCACTCAGATAATTAAAATTCACAAGAAGTGCCTGGAGCTAGGATTACAGATGTGACGGAGAGACTGCCAAAACTTATCAAGTCCTCAGACCGCTACCCCTTCCTACTTCTCCACGTGGGCACCAATGACACTGCCAAGAATGATCTTGAGCGCATCACTGCGGACTATGTGGGTCTGGGAAAAGAGATAAAGGAGTTTGAAGTGCAAGTGGTGTTCTCATCCATCCCAGGTAGACCAAGACCAGGGAAAAGACCCAGGTAGGGACCATCGCATTGTGGAAGTAAATGCGTGGTTACGCAGGTGGTGTCGAAGAGAGGGCTTTGGATTCTTCGATCATGGGATGTTGTTTCAGGAAGAAGGATTACTAGGAAGAGACGGGATTCATCTAACGAAGACAGGGAAGAGTATCTTCACAGACAGGCTGGCTAACCTAGTGAGGAGGGCTTTAAATTAGTTTCGGTGGGGCACGGGGACCTAAGCCCGAAGGTAAGTGGGGAAGAGGGACACCACAAGGAAGCAGAAGGAGGAGGGTGCAGCAGGGGAGGCCTCCCAATTCATACTGTGAAAGTAGGCCAATTGGCTACTTATCTCAAGTGCCTGTACACAAATGCAAGAAGCCTGGGAAACAAGCAGGAGGAACTGGAAGTCCTGGCACAGTCAAGAAACTATGACATGATTGGAATAACTGAGACTTGGTGGAATAACTCTCACGATTGGAGCACTGTTATGGATGGGTATAAACTGTTCAGGAAGGACAGGCAGGGGCGAAAGGGGGGAGGAGTTGCACTGTATGTAAGAGAGCACTATGACTGCTCTGAGCTCCAGTATGAAACTGGAGATAAGTCAGTTGAGTGTCTCTGAGTTAAGCTTAGAAGCAAGAACAATAAGCGTGATGTCATGGTGGATGTCTGTTACAGACCACCAGACCAGGAGGATGAGGTAGATGAGGCTTTCTTTACTCAACTAGGGAAAGTTTCCAGTTCACAGGACCTGATTCTCATGGGAGACTTCAATCACCCTGACATCTGCTGGAAGAGCAATACAGCAGAGCACAAACAATCCAGGAAGTTTTTGGAGAGTGTCGCTGACAATTTCCTGGTGCAAGTGCTGGAGCAACCAACTAGGGGCTGTGCTTCTCTTGACCTGCTGCTCACAAACAGGGAAGATTTGGTAGGGGAAGTAGAAGTGGGTGGCAACCTAGGCAGCAATGACCATGAGATGGTCCAGTTCAAGATCCTGACAAAAGGAAGAAAGGAGAACAGCAGGATACGGACCATGGACTTCAGAAAAGCAGACTTTGACTCCCTCAGGGAACTGATGGGCAGGATTCCCTGGGAGGATAATATGAGGGGGAAAGGAACCCAAGAGAGCTGGCTGTATTTTAAAGAGACCTTATTGAGGGCACAGGAGCAAACCATCCCGATGTGCAGAAAGAATAGCAAATATGGTAGGTGTCCAGCTTGGCTTAACAAAGAAGTCTTTGGTGAATTTAAACACAAAAAAGGAGCTTAAAAGAAGTGGAAGCTTGAACAGATGACTAGGGAGGATTATAAAAATACTGCTCGAACATGCAAGAATGAAATCAGGAAGGCCAAAGCACAATTGGAGTTGCAGCTAGCAAGGGACGTGAAGGGGAACAAGAAGGGTTTCTACAGGCATGTTGCCAACAAGAGAAAGATTCGGGAAAGTGTGGGCCCCTTAGAGAATGAGGGAGGCAACCTAGTGACGGAGGATGTGGAGAAAGCTGAGGTACTCAATGCCTTTTTTGCCTCTGTCTTCACAGACAAGATCAGCTCCCAGACTGCTGTACTGGGTGGCACAGAATGGGAAGGAGGCGAACATCCCGCAGTGCTGAAGGAACGGGTCCAAGACTATTTAGAAGGCTTAGACATACACAAGTCCATGGGGCCGGATGCAATGCACCCGAGGGTGCTGAGGGAGTTGGCTGAGGTGATTTCAGAGCCATTGGCTATTATCTTTGAAAGCTCGTGGCAACAGGGGGAGGTCCCTGAGGACTGGAAAAAAGCAAATATAGTGCCCATCTTCAAAAAAGGGAGGAAAGAGGATCCAGGGAACTACAGACCGGTCAACCTCACCTCAATCCCTGGAAAAATCATGGAGCAGGTCCTTAAGGAATCCATTTTAAGGCACTTGGAAGAGAGGAAGGTGATCAGGAAGAGTCAACACGGATTCACCAAGGAAAAGTCATGCCTGACCAACCTGATTGCTTTCTATGAAGAGGTGACTGGCTCTGTGGATGTAGGGAAGGCGGTGGATGTGATATACCTTGACTTTAGCAAAGCTTTTGATACTGTCTTTCACATTATTCTTATCAGCAAGTTAAAGAAGTATGGGTTGGATGAATGGACTATAAAATGGATAGAGAACTGGCTAGAGCATAGGGCTCAACGAGTAGTGATCAATGGCTCCATGTCTAGCTGGCAACCAGTCACAAGCGGAGTCCCCCAGGGGTCGGTCCTGGGGCTGGTTTTGTTCAACATCTTTATTAATGATCTGGAGGATGGGGTAGATTGCACCCTCAGCAAGTTTGCGGACGACACTAAGCTGGGGGGAGTGGTAGATACCCTGCAAGGTAGGGATAGGATACAGAGTGACCTAAACAAACTGGAGGATTGGGCCAAAAGAAATCTAATGAGGTTCAACAAAGAAAAGTGCAGAGTCCTCCACTTAGGAAGGAAGAATCCCATGCACAGCTATAGACTGGGGTCCGACGAGCTGGGCAGCAGCTCTGCAGAAAAGGACCTGGGTGTAACAGTGGATAAAAAGCTGGATATGAGTCAGCAGTGTGCCCTGGTTGTCAAGAAAGCTAATAGCATATTGGGCTGCATTAGGAGGGGCATTGCCAGCAGGTCACGGGAAGTGATTATTCCCCTCTATTTGGCACTGGTGAGGCTGCATTTAGAATATTGTGTCCAGTTTTGGACCCCCCACTACAAAAAGGATGTGGATAAGCTGGAGAGGGTCCAGTGGAGGGCAACAAAAATGATTAGGGGGCTGGAGCACAGGACTTATGAGGAGAGGCTGAGGGAACTGGGCTTGTTTAGTCTGCAAAAGAGAAGAATGAGGGGGGATTTGATAGCGGCCTTTAACTACCTGAAAGGGGGTTCCAGGGAGGATGGGGCTAGGCTGTTCTCGGTGGTGGCAGATGACAGAACAAGGAGCAACGGTCTCAAGTTGCAGGGGGGGCGGTCTAGGTGGGACATTAGGAAAATGTTTTTCACTGGGAGGGTGGTGAAGCACTGGAATGGGTTACCTAGGGAGGTGGTGGCATCTCCATCCTTAGAGGTTTTTAAGCTGAGGCTTGACAAAGCCCTGGCTGGGATGATATAGCTGAGGTTAGTCCTGCTTTGAGCAGGGGGTTTGACTGGATGACCTCCTGAGGTCCCTTCCAACTCTAGTATTCTGATTCTATGATTCTATTTAATTGCAAGTGGAATATTTTGTGTTAGTTAATAGACATCTGACCTGGGACAGCTCTGATAACTTTTCAGTGGCTGGTCTACTTTAAATGGTTGGACTCACCAGTAATGGGTTTGTTGCAGGCTGCACACTTCTTTGCATAAAGATTGCTGAAGCAGTCTAGGCAGTATGGATGATCATCTCTGGAAATAAACCGTTGCCCAGACAGCTGCTCCTTACATCCAGCACACAGAAAGCATTCTTTGTGCCATGGCTGGTCATGATAGGTCACTCCTCCAGTAGTTATCATCTGATATATCAACAAAAAGGAAATAAACAAAGGAATGAAACCATGTATAGCAATCAGATGCAAAACCAAATGCTTAATTATTTCCAAAAGTGAGATAATATTGAGCTCTAGTGTAAACTAGGAATTCCCAAAAATGTGTTTTTTTTTAAATAAATCCTCTTATTCCTTTTCTGCCTGTCATATATGTATATAGTCTCAATTGTTTTTGGTTTGGATTTTAATCCTGACTGGATCTGACTGATGTGAATATGTAGCTGCATAAATTATTCATGTTGGTTCCCTGGCAGGCTAGCCTATACAAAGGGTAGGT
The DNA here is from genome assembly GCF_026122565.2 of Emydura macquarii macquarii. Classification (NCBI taxonomy): domain Eukaryota; kingdom Metazoa; phylum Chordata; order Testudines; family Chelidae; genus Emydura; species Emydura macquarii. The sequence goes on from NW_027133156.1 coordinate 2,325,299, forward strand.
TGGCCTGCCATGAAAGTCTCCTATGGCACATGTGAATGTATACTTTACATCATGCAATCCCCAAAAATGGTAGTAGATTATGGAATTTTGACAGCTAATCTCACATTTGAATTAAGATAATGTTGCCTCAAAATTGAGACATGTTGAGGACAGGAAGATCATTATTTTAAAAGGAAGTGTAATATGGGAAAAATACATTTAATGTCAAAGAACTGGTTTTTTTATTCAATACTAGTACCAAACTTCTGATTTCCTGTTACCTGTTCCCGGTTGCTCCAGACTGGTTATGCTGGAAAGGAGTGCCATTTCCAGTTGCAATACTTTTTCCAAATGTGAGGTGGCATGCAGTAGCGGAGTTTATGAGACAATATGTAGGTTTCTTTTTAGAAATTGAGTTGAGGGGTACTATAAAGTAGTGGTACTGTAATGGCATGACACCCACCTCTCCGCAGAGATCCATCTAGTTAGGTGTGTCTGCAGTCTTTAAACAGTTCCAGACCTGCTATCAGGCCATACCCCTAGGGCTTCTTCCTTGGAGGCAATGGTTTTACCCTCTCTGGGCCCTTCTGGCCCGAGCTGGATCACTAAGTAGTTCAGATCCCATTCTGAAGGTTTATCATTTTCCAATTGTAGGTCACTTCCCCAATGGCTTATGGGGGGACCCAGGCCCACCCACTACTCCGGGTCCCAGTTCAGGGACCCTAAGAATAGCAGCCACACTCCACCATGTTCCTTTAACAACACTGCTCTTATTTACCTTGGGCCACTTCACCCGGCCCCAGTCTTAATCAATGCTTCACCCTTACCTCAGGGCTCTTCTATGTTTAGTCCCTGCAGCCAGCCAGGACTGAGCTGTCCATGGTGCTGCAGTTCCCTTTGGCTAGCCAGGTGCACCATCTCCCCTCCTGTGGCTCCAGCAAGGAATTGACTGGCTCTGCAGCTTCTTTTTATATGACCCTTCTGGGCCCTCACTGGCTGCTTCCCTTGCAGCCACTCTAGGCTGCTTGGAGGACTCGTCTACTGCTCTTTTACTGGGATGGGTGTGGCAGGACCCTGAGGCCTCCAGCAGGGGGCCTTTGGGCCTAGTCCACCCCATCACAGGGAGCCACTATTCAATATTATGATTTACACAGAATGGCTATGAATACACAGCTAGACCAGTAGACAGGGCATGTTGGATAATTTTTTAATTTAAACAAAAATCAAGGCATCAACAAGTGCCTGGAACTACAGTTTTTGCTGCTTTAATTGCTCACAACATGTTCTTTGACTATACTGCTCAATAAAGTGAAGAGATAGTAACACTGGCTAGTGCTCTGCATAAGAAAAGTAGGTGATATACCAGCTTCCTTAGCGGCTCTTGAAATGCACATGACCCTTGTTATTCCAGGCTTGACCTCCTCTTAACCACACTATATCTGCATTTACATTAAAATTACAAAAACTTAAAGTTTCCTTTTCTGGGACCCAAGTTATAGATTCCAATTAATAAATTAAGCTCTTTGGGACCTATTCTGCTTCCACTGAATTATATGAGTTTTGCTGCCATTGACTTCAGTGGAAGCAGGATCAGGCCCTTTGATGTAGCAAAATTGTTTTCACTATTAACCCCAGGGTATTTTTAAATCCCCAAAATCTTTTAGTGGCAATTCCTGGTCATTTTACATAGATGCGTAGTTAGGGAGACCAGACATCCTGATATTATGGGGCCTGTCCCAATATTAGGGGCTTTGTCTTGTGACTGCAATTATACCCTTCTGAAAAAAAAAAGCGTGTCTCAATTTTTCACACTTGTTATCTGGCCACCTTATGAGTAGTGCTGCTGGTCCTATATGTGATCCCTACAATATATGGACTAGCATGGAGTGCTGTATTTTTCATGGAACAATTTTATGCAAAATTATCTTGGGCTGGATGTATCAATGCAGGATATATTTAAAGGCACTTTCAAAAGGATAATTACGGAGGAATATACATCTGAGGATTTTGCTTAAACTATAGGGATTCATGAAGGATACAAGTTTTCTACTGACAAAATAATAAGTTCAGAAATTACCAGGTAATTGATATAATCTAACTGTTTTCTGGGTAAGAAAACAGTACTTTAAAACCAGGTGTTTGTGAGACAAATGAGAAGCAGAATTGTGTCAAGCAAAGCTCTTTAAAGTAGCTAACCTGAAATATTGTGATGTTTTGTGTACCAGTCATGTTTCATCAGTCACAGACTACTTTAGTCTTGAAAAATTGATGGAAGAATGAGTTTAGTTATTTTTTATACATGGGCAAGGAAGTGAAACATAGAAACTTTTGGAATTATGCTTTCTGGTATCCACAGGAAAACAGAATGAGACTTGAACATTAAATGTTCTTGAATTGGGGGAATTTTTGGACATTAAAAGTATTGTCATGAGTTTAGTAAATCCTTGTTATAGGTTGAGTTAAAATGCTATTGAGATTGATGGGTGTAAATGCACATTTCAATCAACATATCTGTCAGGATGAATTAATCAGAAGCCCCCCAGCTAGGACAAAAAGGGGTTGTAAACCCACCCAGAGGTTTTTGGATTGAGTAAGTAGAGGGGCTTGGAACGGGTGTATACAACAAACAGAAACTGAAAACAGACAAGAAAAGAGAGAGAGACAGGAGCAAAAAAGCAAGAAAGCCAACAATTAGCCTGTCAGCACTGTGGAAAAAAGCTAGAGGTGTGCTTTTGGATCTTGTATTGACTAAAGAGACTTGGGGTTGTAATCTAAGAAATTGCTCCTTTTCTTCTTGGTTCCTCTATGTTCAGAGCCACAGGACTTTGTGCATTCTTTATAAATAAACAAAACTGCATCAAAGAAAATACCAGATTTCATCCATTTCTACTCTCAACTGGAACATCCCCAGGGCTCCAAACTTTGACTAGCCACTTGAGTCGAGAATGGACAAGAGTATTTTGCTTTTATTTTCATTACAGATTGTTATTTATTCCAGTTTCCCTCTGGTGCAGGCTTAATAGAAAGATTTTCAAGTGAGAATGTGAATGCTTTCCTCAGTTTAGGTGGTTTGATTGTGCCCATGAAAAATGTAAGTACCTGACACCAATCATGAGAACAAATCAGCTGCTATCAGAACAGTAGGTTTCTCAGGAACAAACACAGTTCTAAAGAAAAATTATGTTCATAAAAAAGAACGTTATTTTGATCAATAAGCTATTTCAGGCACAGACTGTCTTATGTTAACATTTAAAAGATAATGATATATACATATAGATACATATGAGGTCTTCTCCTGGCAGGGACCCAGTATTTTGACTCTACACTGTGTGCAGAAGAAAGGCCTACACTGAACCTGGGTGCACTATCGTTTTAAATTGAGTTTTGGTATTAGCACAAGCAATAGGCCAAAAGCATGTGATTAAAAAGGACGAGCTCCTGAGAAAGAAGAATTGCTTGTGTTATATCTGTGGTGAGCTATGAAATATCAGCATAATCTTATTTAAGGTTTGAGTTGAGGTAATAGAAGTAAAGAAAATATAACTAATTGAATAGAGGTGCAATAATAATTGGTTTGTTTCCTTTATTGTAAAGGAAGTTTTACTTTAGTGGTCAGAAAGAAATATGGCAAAATGAGAGAAAGAAAAAACCTTGGTGAGTGAGAAAGAGAGAGATAGAGACCCAGCCATTAATCTCATCCTGAACAGGCCAGATTACAGCAGTCAGTCCTAAAAACTCCCTCATCTGGCATTAGCTAAGGTCTGATAGCCAGCAATAACAGCACTTGTTTGCTATAGTGTATAAAAAGACACGTTTCGTAGAAGTTTCTTTGTTAGATCTTTCCTCACTCCTCTAGACCATAATGCGAAAGTAACTTCCCAGCCTGACTCTGTTGTATTTGGCCAGTGCTTGTGTGATGATGAGCCAGCAGAGGCTAAGTAACCAGTAGACTGAGTGACCCAAAAGCAACCCTTGTGGACATATTAGAAAAGTATTGAAATGGTAATCAGGGCCATTCCTTATAGATAGTTAGCAAAGTCATGTTAAATAGACTAGACTCCTTGAAATCTAGGCCGGTATTGTTAGAGGATTAAGAATAAATACTAATAGTATTTGTCTGTGTTTACCTATATCTTGTTAGAATAGTTCCAGAGGGGTAGCTGTGTTAGTCTGTATACAGCAAAGACTAATGTCTTCAAATATTAAATTTGTTAGTCTTTAAAGTGCCACAGAACTCTCTTTGTCTATATCTTGTTAGAAGCTTAACAATGTGATCTAATTAGCTTGTGGATGCTAAACTTCTGTTCCTGTCTTTAATGGTCCATTACTGTATTCTGTTGATTCAGAGATCAAAAGGGGATATCATCATTTAGATGGAGCTTGTGGTGTAATAATATTATTGTCTTCTCTTTGAAATTTGCGACTACACATAATTAAAACTACCTTTGAACTGTTTGAATGGTTAATTGCCTTATGCTAATGAATACAACTAGTTACCGGTTTATGCCTAGGAAACACAGATTAACTTGAAAGCAGCAATGTACATTACAAAAACAATGAGAGTTCTGTAGCACTTTAAAGACTAACACATTTAATTTCAGCAGGCATAAGCTTTCGTGAGTTTCAGCTCACTTCCTCAGATGTAGTTGGTAGAAATGATACAGCAAATAGGAAACATATATAGAAGGCAACATATGCATATCCAAGGGCATAGATAACAATGGGATAGGCGGATAAAAGCCGGGTACTTGAGGCATAATGACAACCATTGAATAGGAGGTTGTCATTATGCCTCAAGTAACTGGCTTTTATCCACCTACCCCATTGTTATCTATGCCCTTGGTATAAAGAGTATAAACTCTTTAGGCAGGGAGCACTGCCTGTATTGCAATGTCCACACTACTATTTGTAGAACATTAGCTTGAGCAGAGCTAATGCAAGTCGATCTACATTGGCTGGGAATCATATCTCCCAGATGCAGTGTAGATATACCTAACTTTGTACGGCGCTCAAACAATGGGGCCACTTCTTGATTGGGAGCTCTAGGGTGCAATTGTAATACCAACAATTAACAGCAACAGAAGCAATTAGGACCCTAGGTTTGGATGATATGAGAATTCTGTTCATGACAGGCTCATTTTCAACCCCTCAGCAACTCTTAGGTAACTTTTAAAAACAATTTGCAAAAATATGTTATTTGGCCTAAGAAAGAAGTAGACAGAATAAGTAAACATTGTAGTAAAACATTTTTATACGCTGTAGCAGAGCAAAGCACACAGTGTGAACTTCCATTCTACTACACCTGTTGTCTGCCTATGCTCTGATATGAAACGATCAACTTTATCTTTGTTCTTAGATTAGCTCCCTTGGTGCCATCCTGTGAAAAGGTCACTTGCAAGCCCTGTGGCTACTCTCTGCACTTCCTGCTGTTTCATGTAGGTTCAGAAGCATGTATAATGTATGGCATTTATAGAGGTTATTTTAACTTTGCAGTTTCTGTAATCAAACACTGCCTATAGTGTTCTACTCTGCGTGATTTTTGAAACTGGGTTACCCTGTCCAGAATTAGATTAAAAAGAGTGCAGTAGTGCCTTGTAGTGTCTAACTCTTCCCCTTGGTTATGTTTGGGTAATTACCTTCTTGCAGGAGTAGCAGTGGTGAGCAAACTGCTTCTCAAAACATGGCACACAATAATTCTCATTGTCTTTGGTTATCAAAGGTTTTGTTCCTAATGGTTGCCGGCAGTATTGACAAACAAAACAAGTTTCATGCCAGCAACTTCCTTTAAATTCCATTTTACGAGAACCTGAAAAAAACAAAATAAGCATGTTAAGTTAACGTTTCCACTGAAGTTAAGTGGTCATCTTCCCATCCAGGTGAACTTGCATAAACTGAATTTTTAGAATTTTTACTAGTATCAAAATATTTTAGGACAGGTTCTTTTGTGACACACTTTATTAATTCCCAAAAGTTTTTCTCTTGCCAGTCATCCCAGTGCCATTCTACTGTGCACAGGCACCACACTGAGTTGAGCACTTCACTTTTACAAATTAGGGATGAATTTCCTTAGATATTTTAACATGCCCATGAATTTCTTCTACTTTTTGAGGTCTTTTCATGTACACAAATTTACTCTAACTTTCTAGTGTCCGATCAAACACCTTTGCTAATGAATATGAGTCCGGCATAGCTAATCTCATTCAGTCCAGGCTGACATTTGTTTCTGTTCAAATTCAAGTTAATTTCTTTGGCACAAAGAAAAGCTCCACGCAGACTCTTAGTGTTGCTGATCATTTTCACTCCAAATCACTAATAATTATTTCCACTCCATACAGAATATCAAAGGTAGGGGGCATGATGGTCTGGTACATCTCAGGTGCTAAGGCAATCCCAAAAGGAAGCTGTTGTTATAACTATCTACCAAAGGAGATTTGAAAATTCAGAGTTTTGCACTTTATTTGTTGAGTCAGACCTGCCAAAACCCTTGGCTTTTTGCCAGTGATTATCATTGACCCCCCACTCCGAATGCATCTACAAAGCCCTAACCCATACACACACACACACTATAATGCTTCTTTCCAGAGACTCCAAACTATAAATTTCTCCTTCTCATCTGGTAGTGCCTCAGTGTTGAGAGAGCAGAGACCTCTAATTGTCTCCCACAAAATTCCTTGTAGTGGAGGAGAACACATGCTCCAATAGCTGGCAATTCCTCTCCTCCCTGCAGGGAGTGCCTGCATCCTGGATAAGGGAAGAAGCTGCGGAGTCAGTTTTGCTTTCATATCACAGAATTGGCATTTCCCCTGAGCATGCAGCACCCACCCAGAGTGGGTAAGAGGACCGGTCTTGCTGCCCCTGCCTATTGGGGCGTATCATCCTAAAGTTAGTGATCACAATAATATGAGATGTTCATGGTGTACAAGGCAGAAAAAGGCAAGCTTCACCTTGTCACCCTGCCAATGTACTTTTACTTTTCTCTACTATATCCACACAACAGTTGGCTAGCACTCATGCCATTTCTTTTTGCCAAACTATAGGGCAGTTTGTAGTGTGGAGAAATAAGCACTAAAGGACAATAGTGGTAAGCACTAAAATCAGCCCTGGTCTATACCAAAAATGTAGATCAACATACCTACATCACTCGGAAAAATTACACACCCCTGAGACGTGTAGCTATGCCGACCTACCCGCTGGTGTAGACATGGCTTGGTTGATGGAAGAATGCATCTGTCAATCTAGCTACTGCTGCTCAGGGCGGTGGAGTAACTACAGTAACAGAAAAACCCCTTCTGTCTCTCAAATGTGTGTCTACACTACAGTGTTACAGAGGTATAGCTACAGCACAGTAGCTACACAGTAGTGCAGACAAAATCTCAGATATCATTTTGCTTTGTCATTTACAGTAGGGGCTTGTCTACACACAAATGGTGCCATTTTAATTATGCCAGTGGTGTTAAAGTGGTACAACAGCCCAGTGTGGACACAATTGTACTGGAATAAAATGTGCTTATATTGGGGTATGCCTACACTACAGAGACAATACTGGTATAGCTACAGCTCTATTGCTATGCTGGCACAACCTTGTAGTGTAGAAGCAGCCTACACTAATGGATGGGGTTTTTCCATCACTGTAAGACCACCACCTCCATGAATGATGGTGGTTAGATCGACAGAAGCATTCTATCAACACAGCTGCGCCTTCGCTAGGGGCTAGGGTGAACTAGGTACATTGGTCATAGGTGTGGATTTTGTTTAGCTCTGACCATTGTAGCTATTCTGACCTAACTTTTTAGTGTTGAGCAGGCCTTATGCCTATAAGGTAAAGGAAGTGCACCATAGCACCTTTACATTAGTATAACTGCATCCACAATATGAGTTTTACCAGTACAAAAAAAAAAAAAAAATCACATCCCTAATCAAAATAGCTACACCAATACAATGTGTAGACCAGGCCTCAGTATTTTGAAACCAAGATGTCCTGAAAAATTAGCCACCCTTCCTTTCCCAGTGAGTTCTCTTAATGTTTGCCAGATCCTATTTGCTAAAGCCCTAGAAAAGCCAGTTCATCTTGCCACCTATTGGCTGCCATTGTCTCTTCAGCTGCATTGTCTTTTCAAGAAATCTCCACTCTTGCATTAGCATTGGATCTGCCCAACTGATGCAGAAACACCAGCCTGGTAAATCCTGAACAGAGTTGTTTGAAAAAAACAAAAAGTGATTTAGTGACGAATTTCAAAATTTCAAAATGGTTTAAGTTTTGCAGGATTTGAAACAGACTAATTGCCCAGGGTTTTTTTATGATTTTTTTTCCCACAAAGCTGTTGTTTTTACTGAAATCATTTTTGAAACTGGTTTTCAGTAAATAAACAAACCAACAAACAAAAAAATCCTGTTGTCTGGTAAATTTAAAATGTTGATACCAATTTTAAGAAATGTAATCTGATAAAAATGTAAGTAAGACCTAATCACAGAAAATATCACAAAAAAATCAAAAACATCTCAACAATTTCTAAAGAAAATTTTTGTTTTCAAAGAAGTCATTTTTCAACACCAAAAATGTCCAGGCAGAATATTTTAACCAGCTCTGATCCCTGAAGGGCTAGGTGACCTAATGGAAAAATCCAGGTGGTAGTGCTCCCAACACGCATACTAACATTCCCACTGTAGCAAGTCTAATTGTAGATTTCCTGAAAATTGCCAGTGTAGGCAAAGTCAATGGGTCTATGTGGGCAAATCTGATTCTGTTTCAAGATTGTAATATTCTTTGAGGGGTGTAATACATGCAATGTTCGATCATAGAAAATGAGAATGGATCCACCTCCTCCCATTCCACTAACTCAGTGGTTCCCTGTCTTTTTGAGTGAGAGCTCCATTAGTTAGCACTAGGTAAAACACCCCCCCCACCTCTCTAATCCACCCCTTCATTGGCCATAAATACATAAAACCCCTATAAACACATATAATGATAACAACACTAAATTACATAATAATAATAATAAATGACTCTTACCTGAGGAAGAAGCTACCCCTTCCCTGGCACAGCTACCACCGCATGCCCCGTGTGGCCCCACCTCTTCCTATCTCCAGTGGACTGAGGGTAATGGAGGCAGGCTCTGGTGGGTTGACCAGGGCTGCTCCAGGCCCCCACCAAAGCGGAGGAGCCTGGCTGGTGTGGGGCTCGGGGGGTGGGGGTGGGGGACTGCTCCTCCGCTCCAGCCAGCGCAGAGCTCGAGGGCTAAATGACTTCAATATTACTGAAGTCTCGTGGACCGCCTGGAATCTTTGGTGCCCCCCCAGGGGGGTCCCGCCTCCCCAGGTAAATAGAAGGATTAGATGAGGGGAGATATTCCCCTAAATGCTGTACTGTAAGCCAAGGAATTATGCTTTGTTTATTCAAGTGCTTGTGTTTAATTAAAAGTGCAATATAACCATTTCATTGAGTTAGTGAAGAGGCCTTGTTATCTTACCAGGCATAATGGTCTTCTGACAGTGGAAGCACTTCGATGAATACTCATTAGAATAGCACTGAGTACACAGCAGGAGCTCATCCTTGGCAGCAAAAGGCTTTTCCACCAAAGAGTGATTGCATTTGGCACACTTGAAGCATGCTTCATGCCAGTGGCGGTCTTTATAGGCAAGATCCTTTGAGAGAATAAATACATGTTAACGGAAAGCATTTGTTTACCCTGATAGCCCCCCACTTAAAAAATAATAATAAAAGTTCAACAAAAAACACTTGGATAGTGACTGGACCAGTGGCTTGTGCCATTGGCTAGAGGGTAATTGTCAAAGATGACAAACATAATCTATCCAGAGTGGAAAGACTGTCAGGATATTGGCCACAAGGAGCTGCTTTGGCTCAGGCTGTAGCTGTTATTCCACGTCCCCCACACTTGAGAAGTATTTTTTGTTTAATTGGAAGGATTACTTTGTATTTTAAAGGTGACCTTCCCAGAAAACAAATGGGTTTCATCCCTTAAATAAACATCACCAGACATTTTTTTTTTCCTGCATGGTCTCCACATTAAAAATTCAGGTCTTCTTTTACCCTTTTTCTTCCCCCTGGAAGACTGGACAACTGAAGAACTCAAAGGGTTTTGACCTCACAGATAGCGAGCAAGTGAAACCTGTTTAACTGAAGGAGGAAGTGATTTTTACTCTGATTGTTAAACCCTTTGTGTTTGTTTGGTTTTTGTTAATACCTATTTAACTCAATCACCCTCTAAAAAGTTGGAAGGACATTTTAAAAAAAAAATGATTCGACATGCTTATATGCTGAGAAAGCTAACAAGATGCTTACATGTTTTTCACTTTGTTTCATTAAAAACAAGGAAGATAAGATTTAACACTCCTGATATTTCTAAGGTTAAAATCAGAAAGACAACAACACATCCTGTAAGAAGTAAACCAAATCCTTCCAGGTCGTCTTTCCAAATAATGAAAGAAGTACAAAAGGGCACAAACCCATTACCTTTTATTGCCCTTGTAAGTCCTCCTTAAAGTAATAAAAGGGGAAATAAAATGCATAAGACTTGATTTTAAGAGGTGCTGAACACCTACTGCTCTCTCTAGGTGTCAGTAAAACAAAAACTGTTATCAAAGAGCAGCCCGAGGCAAAAAATATACAAAGGAGAGAGGATGAAGGCAGAGAGCTCAACCCCTAATTCTGTGAAGAACAACCAATTGTCACTGTAAGGGGGAAGTTTTTTTAGCTTGAGTGTTGCCTGTTGTACACCCTTCATTTCACTTCTATTATATTTTCATTCTGGCTTTCCCTGTCTCTCAGGCCCTCTCTACACCTAAAACTTAGGCCAACCTATCTATGTGGTTCAAGGGTGTGAAGTCACGCCCTTGAGAACCAAAGGGTGTAGTTAAGTCAAGCTAAGTCCTGGTACAGAATTCTTCCATCCATCTAGCTACTGCCTCTTGAGGGGGTAGATTTACTACAGTGATGGAAAAAACATTTCTGTCTCTGCAGCAGGTGTCAACAGTGTAGTGCTACAGTGGCTAATTTGCTTTAAATTTAAATTTTGGGTTAGGGAGGTCAGTTGGGCTTCAGAACACAGGCTTTTTTGGCCATGTAGAAGAGTTTGCTGTTGAAAATGCTGGCCATAGAGTTTTGGGACTCTAAATTGTTTTTGGCTGTTTTTCCTTGATAATTTCCTTTATACACATCTGGGTTCCATCTTTCAGCTCTACAGGGGCCAGTGACCCCCCTTCCCTGAAGAGAGACGGCCCTGTCCACCACTATCTTCTGGCCTCTTGGAGCTGGCTCTGTTTATGTAAAGGATTCATAAAGCCATCAGACTGAGCCCTCTAGGGATATCCTCCCAATGCAGGGTGTTTCTCCAGGCTGACAGAAAACCCCTAGATCAACAATTGCAGAAATCTTTGGCATAGGGGACATGCTGTGGCACTGATGCAGAGACAGAGATGTGGTTGTGGCTGGGCGGCTGCTATGCCCTGGCTAGTCTGAGCTGTTATACCCTGCACTCGGGGTTAAACCATCGCCAAGGCAGCCCAGGATAGGACTGGCTTAAAACTGAAGTAAAAAAACTTCCACTCAGCCCCAAGCCCTGTGCCAAGGTCAGCTTCAACAAAGGGTGAACTGGGTCCTGATAGCATTGTATAGGTTAAGTGCATGGTCTGGGAATTCCTGAGTTCAAATCCTGGGTCAGACACCGACTCCTCTTTGGGTCTTGACAGCTTGCTAAGGGTATGTTTACACTAGAACAGAATGTGTAAATTCCAGCTTGAAGAAATACCCACAGTGGCTATGATCCAGCAAGCATGCTAAAAATAGAAATATAGCCATGGTGTGCAAGCAGCATGAGGAGCTATCTCACTGAGTTATGTACCTATGGTATTGGATGGGATTGCACTTGGGATGACTAGCCACTTGTGCCTCTGCAACTACACAGCTATGCTTCTAGTTTTAGTGCACTAGCTTGATCACAGCTAGAACAGCTCTCTCTCCTTGAGCTGGAATTTACATCTTCCAGCTCCAGCACAGAGGTACCCAAATCTCTGCCTTAATTTCTCCAGGTGTAAAATGGGGATAATAGTTACTTACCTCTGTCACAGATATGTTTAGAGGATTCATATTTTTGCAGTGCTTTGATGATGCAAAGAACAATATTGTTTGTTATATTACTTAGAGCTGGGTTGAAAACCCTGGACCCAAATATCCAGATGCAGGAAGAGGTGGATTAAGATCTCAAGTTATTTCATGGCAAACCAACACATTCCAGATCCAAATGCATCTGATTCTGAGATTATTAAGATCTGGGTCAGAAGATTACAGCTAGATTCTATTCCTATAATAATCTGAACCACAAACCCATGTCTGGCTTCAAATTTTGTGGCTTGGGTCCATCTCTGTATTTAAATATGATTATGCACTAAATTTGCACCACGAGTCCTGATGTGATTTCTGAAGTCAGATCTCCTGCTGAGCAGAACAGCACCCTACTTTTCCAAACTTTATGAGAAAATCTGGTCTATGGAACAAGTGAGTCTGGGCACGTTTCTGACTGTGTTTTGAAACCATGTGAAACACAGATGTTTTGATAGTCTCACTTTAAGTTTCTGGGTTCATTTGAATATGAAATTCAAAGTAAAATGCAGGGGTTGTGAGTCAGAACCAAAGAAAAAAGCTGACAGATGCCAGCTAACTGAATCTACTTGGGATCTCACAGCTCTAACGACAGTGCTACAAGGGGCCTAGATTCAAGGAAAGCAAAGTCCAGAAAGCTGAAGTTTGTTCTGTCTGATTGTGTCTGTCAAGGAGATTTCTTTTACGAGACAAGCCAGGCACTGAGAGATAAACAAGAAATTAAGCTGTCATACTGCAAATAAGATATTTTAATCAAAATACACCCTCTCAAGGCATCTTGTTTACAAACAGCATAACACAAAAATGATAAATATTGTTTCCTTCCAGCTGAACTCCTGCGTGTTGACTAAACATTTGCAGTAGAAACGATTTATAGACAAAGTGAAGTTGTTTTTCACTGGACGTCTCTTGGAAGTATTTATTTTAAAGTTTCCTGTGATCTTATCTATTGAATTGCAGGGACAGCAAGAGAGGGTAGAGGAGGGAGGGAGAGAGAGAGAGAGATTGCAACTACTGAGAGCGCTAGAATGAAAGGTACTGAGAGCGCTAGAATGAAAGGTAAAGTTAAACGACCCAAGGTATCATTCTACAATAACCAAGCCTTTCTGACACTACAGGAATGACACTCAGAATAAGCAAAATCATAACCCCCTGCAAGCAGAGCTTTCATACCTCCCAAAAGGGAGAAGAGCCAGAGACTCTATGATGTCCACTTGGGAGTTCGCTATTGCTAATTGATTTTATATGGAAGGTGCCTAGCTCTACAATAGAGGACAGAGGTATAAAACCCTAACGTTGCTAAATAAGATAATACTTGTTGTGTATTTTGTGTCTTGCCTAACTGCCTAGGTTGCCATAGCAACAGAGCTTAGCTTGTTGCCATAGCAATAGAGTTAGACTATTACGGGGTAGCTCAGCCAGTCCTGGCTGGTTTTAGTGTTAGTTCAATAAAGATGTTCCCTGTGTTGCATCTCTCTGTGATCCTGTGCTGATTTCTCTCTCTGAATACAAGCAATAAAAAGGAATTCAACATAACAATACTTTTCATCATCATCAGAAGAAGATACTACAAAATATTGTGGAAGTGAATTAAACAGTTCTGTTGTTTCTTGGGTGGTCCAGGTCTCCACACCTGTGTGTGTGTGGGGGGGGAATTCGGCAGACTTGTGTGACACAGAGACCTTTGGGTGGAACCCACCCCCAAAGAGATGGATTTAATGCTCTGTGATTTTAACAACCTCAATAACTACAAAAAAACCGAGACCAAACTAAATACTTACCTTGGCATCACATTCAATGTGCTGCTTGCATTCTTCACAGGAGTTAGCAAATAGGCTGTCATAACATGTAACACAGTAAGAATTTTCTTCTCTCAACATGTACCTCCTGCCAAGAAGGGATTCCATGCAATAATGGCAGTGATTACTTGTCATTTTTTTGGTTCTTCAACTGTTCTGGGAGAAAGGAAAATTAATTAATAACGTGAATAGCGTGAATTACGTGAATAACGTGAATTAATAACGTGAAAGAGTTTAGGCCCAAATAGTATCATTCTGGTGCAACTTAGAGCAGTGATTGCCTTGGTTACTTGCAGTGGTTGGGATTCCTAACCCTGGAACCATCCCGCAACAAAATGGTAGCCTTTAGAAATGCACAATATTCAGGAATTGGTTGTCTTCTTAACCCCGAACAAGGAGATTGCTTCAGTTGAGTCTGTTAGTATTTATACTAATAATTCTGGTGTCTGCTTTCACATCCTCTGCTGTTAGTACCAAAACAGATCAGGCAAGAGGAGTGGAAAGAAATCAATTTAAATTTCTTACCCTATCCCACTTTACTCCTAAAAGAGAACTATTCTTGCAGAAAACGAATAAACCTTAGCGTTTGCTCAGTGGTATTATAGTCATAAAGGAAGACCCAGCAGACACAAAAAGGTGGAACACACTCCTGCACATTGCATGTAGTTTGGGATGTCAGAAATACATGGGGAAAATCAATAATTAATTTGAAAGTGAGTTTATCCCCACACTAGCCATATTCAGAGGATTTGATCAAGAAGAAAATAGGTGGAACATAAAGACACAAAGCCTTATACAGAAAGTAACCAGGTTTGTGAGCTCCCCCCAATCACTAAACCATATTGGAGAAAATGTTGGTTATGTACTGCAGTGTGAGGAGTAGATTATCTAGAAAATCACACAAAGTGGACAAAAGCTATTTTCTGAAATCAAATTGACTGTGTAGTTAATAGGCCAAAGAGAAAGTAGGTTTGTGCCAAGACGTTTCAGACTGTCTCTGCCCAACACCTCCCCAGTGTAGAATATAAAAAGAATAGTTAATGGATTTTGTGCTTTAAGATAGAATAGTAAAGTATATAGCTTGGGAAAAGGGCTGGAAAGACCTGCTAAGGGCTGTCCGGGCACTAGCACAGCACAAATAGAGGGCAGACATGAAAACAAAAACTGACCAGAGCTGACTACACCAGGCTAACACTTGAAAGTGCCTACAAGTCAGGATGACTCAGCAGAAATGCTCACTGATTTGTTAAGCTGACCGCAAAAGTGACACTGTTCACTGATTGGTTATATACTGATCAAGCTGATCAGTTTGGTGATCAGCCTGTGGGTACTTAAACCTATAAAGTCAGTTGCACTTTGGACTGTAGCCTGCTGGGATCCTCGATAGCTGGACTGAGCCCTTCTATGAACCAGCAGCATCCAAGGGATGGCTAACACTTATCAGAGTCAACTCGGCCCAAGGGGCTTAAGGAGAGAAGCGTTTTTGGTAATGTATGAAAGTACACTTGCTTTAAGATAACAAATTAACATCTGTCTGTTTATCTGTCTGTGAAGAGTAACTAGGATTTTACAAGTGACCATCTGTCTGTAAGCACGAGGTAGTAAGTAATAGAATTGTGTACTATAAGAGAGAGTTTGCAAGTGACCATCTGTCTGTAAACACAGTTTACAAATGACCATTTGTCTGTAAACATGAGGCAATAAGTAGTGAAATTATACAAATGACCATCTGTCTGTATAGGGTAACCAGGAGTTTACAAACGACCATCTGTGTGTAAACATAGTTTACAAGCGACCATCTGTCTGTAGGCATAAGGAAATAAGTAATAGAATTGTGCACCATAAGAAATGAATACATGCATGGTAGAGTATTAGGCCTTTGTATCTTTTTCTGATTTTGTGTTTGTATTAGTTATGTCTATGTACTTTGTTCTTTACTAATTAATAAATAAATGAGCAATATTTCTTCGGTTAAAACCTTGTTCGCATTCTTGTTCGGTCACCCCTGCCCCTCGGCTGAGGCAACTCCTCTGCTTCCAGAGACCCACACTCCTAAAGCTAAGGCCTTTCAGGCTGCTCTGAGTCCATGCCCAGAATGTTCCCAATTTCCTTGGCAGTTCATTTCTTTCTGCAATGTATTTTACTTTTTGAAATCCAATGTTCACCTTGAGCAGATAGAAGATGAACAAGGAACTTCAGGTTAGCTGGCGTGCTGCACTGGAAATTCTCTCTGTAATACTAAAATCAGTGACGATACAGGGAGATTTGAGCAGCCTCCTTCCCTAGGATGTCTTAAAAGAAAAGAGAGAGGGATAAACCAAGTATAACCAACATAAACCCTCAATCAAACCAAGTTTCCTTTTGTTGTTGTTAGAAGAGATTCATCTTTTGTTTTTCTCACATGCTTCTGCATTGCCAGATTCCATGCAGAACATAACTTGGAAGTGCCAGAATACTGTGAGAAAAGTGATATTTCCATGTCAACCAGATGCAGGAAATACCATAAATCTTCTGAGAGCCCGATCTCATGCTTTTCTCAGTTTTACAGGCCACAGAGGGTTTGAATAAGCATAGAAACTTTGGGTACTTTGGCGTCTGAAACTCTGAACCTTTTGAGGCTTGTAGAGAAAGAGTCTTATTTCAGTTTTGTTATTGCTAGTTGAATCACCAATACTTTTGCTGAAATTGGGTCATGGGTTCCTGGGAATGAGGGAACCAGACTCCAAAACGTTCACAGTAAAGCAAAACTCTGAAACATCTGCTGGACTCATTGAATTGCACATTTGATTAGCTTGTAAGTGTCATTCTGCAGTTAATCTCAACAATCATAATGAGTTACAGAGAATTTAAGAAAACTAGGTCTTGGAGTGTTTACATCTCACTGACTTTTGGCAGCTGGAACTGAACTCTTGCATGTGTGAAGTAAGGAGTAAGTTACATCTTAGAGGAACAAGATGCAAAGGGTGAAAGCAACAAAGAAATAGAATAAAAAGAAATAACTTCTTCCTCAGATGTTAACTTTAGAACTGGATCTCTTCTATTCAGCGTATTCACACCTATATTTTCCCATGCAATCACTGTGCAGTTCCTATCCACACTGCAGCTTTAAAGAAGTGCTATTGCTTTTTTCTTCCTTCTTGAGAACCATTAGACATAATCTAAAGAAAGTATAACTACTGTTCGTCCACACTAACAGTAAACTCAAAGCCAAGGACTCTGTTTTTATTCTGTTCCCCAAGGGTTGTGGCATGATCGTGAAGAAGAAGCAGGAAGGATGATGGAATGCTTAGTTTAGACCAAAAATAATAGCTCGGTCATTTGGCACATGCTGTGGAAAACTTGTTGACCCTGCAAATTGAAAACATTTTTAGTTGAATTGATTTACTATTTTTCTAACCACACTAAATCACTGCACTAGCCAGGACAGTGTGCAGTAAAAAAAGTCAAATAATCTATAACTCAACTCAGTGGGAATCAAGTGCTCCCTTAATAATAGTACAGATTTATTTTAAACCTTGTTCTTGGGTTATAATATAACAGGAGTCTAAATCTTGACTTCCACATGCTTGGGTCCCAGACAACACCTTCTTTTAGCCCAGCAAGCAATAGTCCAACTAGGCAGACTACCATGTTGCAATTTTTTAAGATGTCTCATGTGCTTTTCCATGTAGTGCACCCTGTGCCCAATTATACTAATACCATAGCAAATATAAATTAGGGAGAGTGGGGACGATTCTGTAGATAATGGATAGACTTTGTTTATTACCACCTCTGGACATGGGTCAAAAAATGCATCAACACAGATTCACTCCAAAATGATCCCAGTTTACACTCCCCTCCCACCAAACATGAAATACATTGTGCTCTCTGCCATTTATGTGATCCAAATATATGAAATACAGATAGTACTCACAGCAAAGGTATTATTGTTATTAATATCATTTACCAGATCCTCAGCTGCTATAAATCAACATATGTCTTGGCTCACAAAATGCAATTGATTTTTTATTTAGGTATTTAGGTTGACAATTAGTGGATTTACAGTGAATATAGGCTTGAATGTAATAAATAATATACCAAAAAAAATCATAGCTGTAGCTTCCTGATCAAAAGGGTTTCTGAGTTGATGAATACTTAAGTTGCAAAGCTAAAATTATGTAACATGTAAGAAAATGAAGAAACATTTACCTGGAGTACTAAAATTAACAGATTAAATACTTTGAGCATGCTTTTCACAAAGTATGGACCTAGTCCTGTATGCACTTGTGTTGATTCTTTTGCACTAAGAATTACTGAAACTAGCTGTGTATTAGGCATTTGCACAAACAAATGGATCTAAGTACTGATCTTATGCACAACGGCGCCCTTTGCACATACCTTTATGATATGTGTCAGTGCAAATGTAGACATGCAAAGGCAACACTGACCCTGCTTTATAAAATTCTGACCTTTTATTTCTATTCTTCTGTTGAGTCACATACATGACTTCTATTAATATTAATATTAATAGGAGTTAGAGAATATTGTTATAATTTACAATAAATGAACATAAGTATAAGAGTATATAAACTCTATTCCCTCCACTTCAGTTTTCTTCAAGGAGTAGTTCACTAGATTTTTAGGGTTAATCGGTGCTGTAAATTTCTCTCAGGTACTTATATGGCACCCATCACTATAGTATTTTTAATGTATTTTTCACAATACAGGTAGTCAATTACTCTTATCATCCCAATTTTACAGATGGGAAATCGAGGCACAGGGAGGCTGCGATCAGCTTCTGGTCACATACAAAGACAATACACGAGCAGGGACTAAGCTAATGTCCAAGCCACTGGGCTTCTCCTTCCTCAGTAAGTAAGAGAGAGACTTTGTGAGTGAACCCATAACTGCTTTGGAAAATGCTGACAGCAACATATACCCTACACATAACAATCATTAAATGGTAGGGGGGCACATCTTGGAGCCTTTCCTCAAAGAAAACTCTCATTGACGTCAATAAGAGTTTGCCTGAGTAAGGACTTCAGGATATGGCCCTTGATAAAATGATACCATGTTTGGATACAAAGCAGGAATGGTATGACAAAGAATGACACACTTTGCAAATCTCATGACAACCATCTGGATGGTCTTTTACCAAGTACTTTTACCATAAGACAACATAAAAAAATAACTAAATCCCATCTCTCTCCCTCATCACTTGCCTCTACCCAATAAATAAATAACATTATGAGCATTGGGTAGTTGAAATGGAATATATTTCTGGTGCTTTGATCTTAATCTCTACAGAAATATGTTTACTGCAAGTCAGCTGGCAGCTAGGCTTTGTGTTTTGGGGGGTCAGTTCAGAATTCTCCAGAGAGCTGATGTTATGCACTCTCATGGAATGAAATGCTGACTCCAGCATTCCATCTGGTTACTTGTTTCCTAGACACAGTAAAATGTTTAGTTTTATGTATTTCTTGGGGAAAATAATTTAGTTTTCTAGCTATTATGGGGCCAAAGGTAAAATGCAGTTTGTTTTAATGTACACTATAGACATATAATGTAAGTGACAGTATTAAGAACTGCAGCTCTAGTATATCCTAAATGAGGACAAGAGGAGTTACCATGGTAACTCACAAGGATGCAGTACTGGTGTCTTTGGGGTTGAAGCTGAGACTGCAATCTGAAAGTACAAATTATAAAGCAGGCCATAACTGAGGCAGGCCGTTCTGCTGATTGTTTAACAGTAGACCACAACTAATGTAAATGTGCCTGGGAATTTCTGCATAGTTTAAATGTTTTATGTAAAGTCTGGGGACTAAGATGTCCAAAAATCTTGTAGAGTTACAGAGAAGTGATATTCACTAATGAGAAGGTTTTTGAGGCTGACCCAAATCTGGTCAGAGATGAATCAGTGAGAAAGGGGATAGTATTCTCTTCTGGCATTGTTTAAGTAGTGCAGGCACAAATTACCATTTTAATGTTGAATGTTACATTGATTTTTCTGTAAATATGTTGTTCCTGTGTAGAATACATGATGTGTTTGGGTTTTGTACACTATACCTAATTATACAGAAATTAATGTTTATAAATGAGAATGTTTTGATTTGTTTTATGCTCCCCTAGTGGAGTATTTCCTAATCTGCCTTCATCAGTTTGCCCTTGAATTACATCTTTAAAAAAAATAAATCAAATACAACACATGAAGCAGGTTTCTCTACTTAACTTTCAACAGGTACGAACAAAAAAGATTTAATGGTGGCATTAGTCATCCTAACAACACTCGAGGGGAAAAAAACCTGTTACTAGGGCCAAGTCTGTACGTTCATGAGACATCCCAGGCAATATAGTTTATCTACATTATTTTCGGCCGAGTGTGTGTCTTCTTCTATACCTGCTTGAAACACAGATTTGCTCTTTTGCATATTCATCCTGAGTTTATTTTCCTTACTCTTCAGGTGAAGGTTCCCGAGCATTCCACCATCTCAAAGAATTGTTGCAATAATCATTGGCAAATTGGGGGTAATGAGGCTACTCCATCTTGAAGCAAATATTATCCTATTGAAGTTTAAGTTCTAAAAACCTTCTGCAAGGAGCAGGCAAAGGATTTTGTTCGTCCTTTCCTAATTTCAGAAATTAACTTGAGCGTCTCACTTTCTTTTTAGACTTACTGTCCAGCTAGAAAGGAGTTCTTTCCTTTTCAGTAGAGCTGCTCAAAAAAGGGTAAAAAAAAAAAAAAAAAAGGAGGGAATTTTGGAAATTTTTACTGGGTTTTTCAAACCAGTAAAAAAATTAGAAAAATATCAGTATGTTGAAAATTAATTAAAAAAAAAAAAAAGAAGGGAAAAAAACCCCAAAACCCCTCCACCATCTCAATTAATTTTTAAAACTGAAAATTAAGTTTAGGACAAATAAAATTGTTGAACACTCTCAAAATCTGGAAAATTTCAACCAGCTGTACTCCTGAGTTATGCTTTGTGCATGGATTCTAGGCATCTTGATTTTCCAAAGGCAGCAAGGGAAGAAATGGAAACTAGGAGCAGCATATAATTCAGGTTAAGCATGAATGGAAAAGGAAAAAACTGTTGGTCTAAAAGGAGGATTTAACATATCGCTAAATCCATTAGTTTCTTCTTAATTTGTATTGTTTTAGGCCTTGTCTGTAAACGTGATCTCTGCCACGAGCGTGGCTGTACCAGACACAACCCATAGCGTAGAAATGGTTTACACCAATTCAGTGAAATTTGCACTGGTGTTGTTTATCCCAGTTTCAAACGAGAGCAAGTGGCCCTAGTGTAAACATGTTTACGTTAAGGGTTTGCACTACTACAGCTACCCTGAAATCACAGCAAAGACAAGGCATGGGTGGCCAATGTACCTGCAATCTTTCTCCCTATGAGTGAGAAGACAGGATGGAGTAAACCTGACTCCCACTGCCTGTACAGCAAGCTATTATTCCCTTGATATATTTCCTTTAGCTAGACTTTAGAGATTTCTGCAGTCTATCCAATATGAATTAAGTATGAAGTAAACCTATTGTTTAGAGACATTAGATTTACAAAAGAGCATGTGTCATGTGCAGCAGTTAGAAGCAGCCTCTGGAAAGGAGGTGGAGATAGAAAAGCTGTTGACTGGCTAGAGCATTAAACACAGCTTATTTGCTGGACTTTTGAAATGAACTCAACGTCTGAGCATCATAAGCTGCAATTTATTAAACAAAAATATGACAGTAATGCCCAGAGACTCCAGTCAGACTCAGGGCTGCTTTGTCCAAGCTGCTGTGTAAACACTAATGTTTGGTTTGTCATCACTATTTCTGTTCCAAAATATATGTGTGTGCTTTTCGGCGAGATACACTGGGAATATAGCATCCTGCATTGCACCCTCTCCTTTCTCTCACAGCAAAGTAATGCACCCAAAGAATCCAACCCCCACAACTGCTCAAAAACCAGGGCACTGCCAGTTAGATCTGGGCAAACCATTGATTTTTTTGATTCACCGGCAGTTATGAAAAACGAAAGTTTCAGTTGGGGGTTGAACCGAATCTGAAATTTTTCAGAATATTTGGTGGCATTCAGACTACTCTTTCTTTCTCAATTTTTAACTAGAATGGATGTTTGCATAGATTGACAATTTTTCAAGAATCTAAAAGTTTGAAAACATCTCTTATTCCAAATGAATAAGGAGGTCTAAGTAGGTGGGGTGAAAACATCCATCCAAACTTTTTCTTCAATGGAGAATTGGGTTTTCGATTAAATTAAAAGTTAGCAGAAAGCGTCTTTTCTTGCTTTCCTTGAAAATGTACAATTTTTCATTAAAAAACCCCAAATCCCCCAAATTGAAAATGTTTTGGGTTTGACTCATTTCAGCCAAATTTTGGGGGTGGGGGGGTTGACAAAGTCAAAAATTTTCTTGCAAAACTCCCTTATTTTCCAACCAGCTCTAGTCCTAACCATGTGGGAAATTGAAAGAACTCCAGTTCCACTAAGATACATTCTGCATTGTTACTTCAGGTGGAATATCATCTACAGGTCTTTCTTTAGGCAGCTATACACTAAATATGGCCTTAGACTAAGGGTTTAGGCCTTGTTGCTAGAAGAAGAATTTCTGGCTGGTTGGCTTCTTTAATCAGGGCAAAAAATTAAAAAAAAAATGTGATAAAGTTTGAAAAAATTTTCAAACCCCTTCCCCTTTTTGCTACTCTCAAATTCTAAACCAGTGTTAGTCTTTAGGGAAAAGAACTTCTTGGGTCAATAAGGCTACAAAAGAAACAAGAAGTTCTGGGTGCCTTCACAATTCACCCCAGGATTATTTCAGTGACTTTGCTCTAGCAGAAGGCAATCTATTCACTGCTCTGCTCCAGCTCTCAACTTTTCTGGAGAAGGAACACAGAACAATAAAGAGCTTTACATGAGCAATGATGGAAAAAACAGTCAGTCTGAGCTAAACATGCTCATGTTAGATACCAAAGTATCCATTAGGGCAATAGATCTAAAACTGATGCAACACCGACTCAAGGGCTACAAGAAGGAAGTAGGAATTGCCATAACATCCATCAGGTCCAGTATTTGGTCTTCAATAGTGGCTAAAACCATCCCCAGAAAAGTGCAAGAAACCTTATGGCAATAATCTGCTATGCAATAGACAGCTATGCAATAATCTGCCCGTGGGAGAAAATTTCTCCAGAATTCCCCTTCCAAAATTTAAATAAATTTAAATAAAAAAAGTCACGCTTTAGATATTCTTGGATGAAAAACAATCTGTCCCAGTAGGGTGGTTGAAAATTTTGTCACGGTTTTTCTTTTAGAAATTTGGATTTTTGACTAAACAAAACTCTTAATGGAAAGTGTTTTCTTTACTCTCTCTCTTCACTGGAAAATGAAAACCTCAGTAATGAAAAAATTTTGGCCAAAAAGTGGACATCTTTTATATCAGCTGAAAACTTTTTCATTACTAAAAACCAGAATATTTTTGGTTTCCAGTTTTTTTGTTTAATGAAAAGTCAAAAATTCCCATTTAAAAAAAAAACATTTTCTGGCCAGCTCTGTTTGCAGTCTATGGCTATGTCTACACAGCATGGGTTTTTCTTTGCTATGTAGACATACCAGAAAAGACAATTTACATTTTGAGATGAGTACCCAGCAGCAAGTGGATGTTTATTTGGATCACAGATGGCTAAAAAGGATAAAAAACTGATGCAGGAGATTGGTCTGGAGAAAACAATGCAACTCTTATATCTATCAAATTGAACTCCAGGATAGAATGAAGAGGGGGCGAGAAAGTTTAAGAATTTTGGGCTCAATCCTGAAAGCTTTACATGAGCATTGATTTAGGTTGTGAATAATCAATTGATCCTAAACCTTTGGAGATGAATGGAAGAAAAGCTCCCCCCAAAATTTAGGAATTACTCAAGCAAAAGCACTCAACCAGAGTTTAAACAGAAGGCAAAAGTTGCACATGAAGACTTATAAGGTGAAATCCTGGCCTGGGAGTTTTGCCACTGATCTCAGTGGGTCCAGAATTTCACCCATAGTGCATAAACCAGAAAAATATCCAACCCCTTTACCCCAAGGAAATCCCAATCCTAAAAAAGTTAAATAATATCAGTGACTTGATTATCCATTATACAATCCACTGTCAGAATGGTATAAAGAAAGGTAAAAATGCCTGCATAAACTAGCGAAACCCCACTGAAGCAATGGCAGTTTGTTAACAAGGTACTAATGCTACTTGGCAGGAACATATCTACCAAAAAAAAAAAAAAAAAAAAAAAAAAAAAAAGATTGGACACCTTCTTGGGGAAAAAAATAGGAATGATGCCTCAGATATGGTGGAGAGCAACAAATTTGCAGGCAATTAAATGAAACAGCCTTTGCCACAGATGAGAAGCAACAGAGCATCAGTAGATGGCACGGAAGCTGAATATAACCTTAAAAAACTTACCAAAAAATTAGGTTGCCTCTTTCAATGTTCAGGAACGTCGGCAACAGGGACAAAAATCTTCATTTTAGTTCAGGGACAAAAAGGAAGATGAAAAGTGCCCTATCTCCTGAGAACAGGGAGCGTAAGCTAGTTAACCCCCCTTTTATAAAGTAAGCAAGTAATTATAAGATTCACTTTTTTCCTAGCTTGGTTCTCTAAAAACTAATGACACACTTTAAAACAGCTTTGAAAACAGCAATAAGAAAAAGACTGGAAACATCATGTATGTCTTAAAGCAAGACATAACTGAAAGTTACTTCGGTCACACTGTAGAAAAAAACAAATCACTACCAAATACAAAAAATAGAAAGTAACCTCCTACAAAACCAAAACAGAAAAACAGTGTATTAGAGCAGTCTGGTATTTTTACTCCTTTTTCCTCTCCCTGCTGCACTATGATGACTTGACCTAATTTTCTCAGGGATAAATAAACGCAGTCAGCTTCAATAAAAAATGAAACTTCACAAATAAAAATGAATCAGATACAAAGCTTTCTGATCTCAACTCCAGTTAGAGGGTTGCAGCCAACTAGGTGACATCTCAGGAAACAAAGAAAGGCAAAGACTAACCGATATAGGCTAATTTAAGAATAGTGGGTTATAGGATCCTGTACTCTGTGTGGTGCAGAGGAGAACTAAATGGGCCAGAGAAGCTGTGTGTGGGACACATGCACAAACATACTCATATATACATATATACATAAAATATACATATACAAAATAAACATACACATATATAAAATATACATATACATACATATACAGATATAAAATTTGTGTATGTATGTGCTCTGGGATCAACCCCTCTCCTCCCTGGTCCTACAGACTATGAAACCTCCCCATATGAGAACTGGTCTTTGGTAGAGGGTGACAAGCCCAGTATGGATAGCTAGGATGAAGCTAAGGATCAGCTGTTTTCTGCAGCAGGTCCTATATGCACTGTGTGGATTTCCAGGAAATCACTGTGGCAGTTAAAGCTAGAGGAATCAGCAGCTACCGACATCTACAACTACAGACCTTTTGGAAGACAGTAACACTGCTTATAAACAGGTTGTTAGGTGGATCTGGGCCATGACCGATCTGTTCTGCAGTGGGAGTGCTTTGGAAAGACCACAATCTCTGTATTCCTCTCTTCTGTAATTGAATTAATTAACTGGTTATGGGACTCAACCAAAAATCATGAAAAACTATAGTTTAACAGACATGAGAGAATCCCCGGGATTTTCAGGAAAAAACTCCACACTCAATTAAACAGAAAAATAACTTTTCTGGGTGGGAATTCAAGCGGAGATAAACATGCACTCTTATGATTGTTAACCGAGATATCCTGCCAATCCTTCTGGCTGTACATTACATCCATTTGATGTGTCCTGTGGCAAATTAGGGCTTGATCCTGGAAACGCCTATGCACATATGTAACTTTACTGATGTGAGTAATCCCACTGACTTCATGTGAGTCAAATTATGTAGGTGTGGATTTGCTGAATTAGGCCTTCCTTTGTCAACTCTTCCTATTAAGGACCACGTCTTCCAATTTTTTTCTACAGCACGAAGCACAAGGGGGTCTCAGTCCCAAATGGAACCCTGCGTGCTACCACAACACAACTTATACTGTAGTAATTACTAGTCCCTCCCTGTGATAACTCTAATGATTACAGAACTAATCATTTGCTTTTGGCATGTGACTATAAAGGGACATAGCAAAGACTAAGCTGCATAGCTCCAAAGGGAAAAGAGAGGGTGCTTTTTTCTTTGTTTTTGTATCAGCCCACACAGACAGACTGGAAGAAATAGAAGGTTCACGCAGAGCTAGAGCAGTGATGGGAGATTTAAAAACAACACCCGTGTAGGAAGTGGCCTAAAGCACTATTTTTCTGCTGCTTAATGAAGCACCCATGCCCACAGTCTCTCTGCAATTTAGATCAAAAGAATCTTTTCCCCCAAAATAGGATTATTTTACTCTGCATTCCTCTCCGGCAAATTGAACAAACTGACTTGAAAGGACTTCCTTCGAGAACCTGAGTTCAAAATATGTTTCTTTCCCATACTATGCGAGCTAACTTCGTTACCACAGAAAATAGCACAAGGAACTCAGTCAACTGAGCTTCCTGTCCTGCCGAATTGATGGAAATCCTACTCATCATGTTAGCCCTTAATAGAAACCCTAAGGTTAATCCAGCAAATTTAATCACAACATAGACAATTAATACCCAGCTTCTCATCTAAGAAATAGTCCTCCAAGAGCTTGCTCTATATGGTCCAATCTTAGTCCTTTTGATGTCAATTGGCCTACTTAGTAAAGATCAGAGGTGGGGGCTCTTTCACTTTTTGCTCCTCTTTTGCCAGTTAGGAAAAAGAATCTTAATGACTCATACTTGGGTACAGAAAAGCTTAAGTTTTTTATCTGTAGTCTTGTGCATCGACTGAGAAAAATAAAAGTGTGAACTGAAAATTTCTTAACACTAAGCATGTGAGCTGGCATTAGTGGTGAGTACTGTCCTGTTTGTTTCACGTTAAACAAGATGTAAAGTTGCGCCCTGGCATTGGCTCCCTGTGAGAGCTCTGTTTTAATCTAATCTATCGCTATAGGTATCTGAGAGGCAGCAGCTGAGCAGCTCATAGGGTAACTGGGACTCAGTCCTGGGTTCTATTCCCCAACTCTGCCACTAACCTGGTGTTGGGACCTTGGGCAAGTCACTTCTCATCTCTGTGCCTGTTTCCCCTCCTACCCTTTGTCCGCCTTGTCTATTTAGGTTGCAAGCTCTTTGAGATTGTTATGTGACTCAGAATCCTAACATCTGCACATCAGACTTAATATACATTCCTGTGTCCCAAGAAGTATGTGCTTATAAACTGAAACTGGAAGCTCTAAACACAAACATAGCTTTGTATTTAATCTCCATTTAACATGACGTGAGGTTAGTCACCCTTCAATTACTGTGTTGCTGTTTTTTGTTTTTTATGCCCTGGTAGCTGCAAAGATGTGTGTTGAACAAGATCTTTCTTTGCCATAATGTTATTTTCAAAGTGGATTTCTTACTGTTTGTGATAAGCTTGTCTTTCACAAAATCCACGTTAAATGGGGACTCGTTTTTTGTCTTATTTTGATTTGTAGAAAATCAGGGATAAGGACTTGTCCAACTCCAGAAAAGTGGACATTTGGTTAGGACAAAGTAGAAGGGTTAGAAATCATCATTCAATGTCTTCAAAATACTGATGCAAAACAGGAATCCATAAACTAATCTCTTTAATACAAGAACATTTTAGATATGGATAATTTATTTTAAGCCTATCATGGAGAGATGAATCTGTCAAGAAAATAATAATGATTATATGGGTCTTATTCTTAGAAAGAGAAAAATCATTCCTCTGCAAATCTCAAATGGAGCTGAGCAACTTCAAATACACCGGGCCTTTCTTATTCCAAATTGTGAATAAGCATTTATCTCTAGTCAGTTGTGTGAGTTTGGTGAGGACAGTCAGCAGCAGCCGTTTCATGGATGAGGACACAATCACCTGTCACGCTCACGTAACATACAGATCTATGGCAGGTGATTCAAATGATGATTCCTGCTGCATTTAATAGCTTGCAGAGATAAAATGAGACAGGAGATGGGCTCCTGATGAACAGCTGTATGCTTAGCAGTTACATATTGCCTTTCACTAAGGGATCTCAATGCACTTTACAATCATTAATAAATTAGTCTTCATAGCATCCTTGTGAGATAGGTATTATCCGCACCTTACAGATGAGGAAACTAAAATCCTCATTTTACAGGTGAGGCACAGAGAAATTAAGTGACTTTCCCAAGGTCATACTGCAAGTCTGTAGCAGACCCAGGCATAAACCTCAGTCCTATGCCTTAACCAGAAGACCAGCCTTCAGTTCACCTTACTATCACAGTAATGCCGATGGATGGTTCCAAGTGCAAAGGCTGCCCGGTGGGTAATTTCAGATAGAATTATTATTAGGCAGTAAAAACTTGTAAGAAGAGGGTGCAACAAAATGTTCAAGTCATCAACTTGAAAACATGAGTTATGAATTTGGGGTTCTAGAAATGTTACACAAAATGTACAAAGAACCAGGGTCACCTACCTGATGGAACCAGGAGAATTTACCAATATTTAGATGGATGTAGAACAAATTCAGGTGGACCTAGAACAAATTAAAACACAAAAGTCAAAATGCAGCCAACCATGGTGGACAGAAGTACCCTGGCACTGTGAGAGTAAATGGAGAGTTATAAGTTACCATTTTGGTGGTCATGACTAAGTTGCTTGAAGAGTTATAAGCCAGTGTACAACACTGATGTATTTCGGGAGACCTTCGGGAGATTACCAGACCTAGAATTTTATCTGGAGTGGGGACCAGGAAGGAACACTGAAATGATGAAGAACTTGACCGGGGAAAATTAAAAATCAACACACCTCAAGGACAGAGGCCTGCAAAAGTCAGGACAGAGAAAGATGCCAATGGAAGGAAAGTTTTGAAGATATCATTAACTAGAGTCAAAGAAAAGCTTTAGCTCTAAGAAAAGGAAACTGGAAACAATGAGGAATGAGACTGCTTTTTTGGACTACACTGTACAATTTATTATAAGACTATATTCCTGCTATAGAATTCTATGGGATAGTTTAAAAATATATATCCAATTCTCCATTAAATTCCCTATACTTGTGGAGTAACTTCTATGCTGCCCTATTAAATTTCTGTGAAACCTTACTAATTTCATCTCTATTCAATTCTATAAGATTTTTCCATAAGGTAAAGTTTAAACATATGAGCAGAGATTTTCAAAGCCACCTAAATATTTGTGGATGCTTAGTACCCCAAAAAATGAAATCTACCAGAGAGAGACAAGTAGAACATAAGTTGCAATGCATCATTCCACTATCTGCAAACTCAGTGTTTGGAGCTCCATAGGGCAGCTAAACTGGGAAGGGAGATGATTCGGTGGGAGCTCTACACGACATCAACTCCCAGCAAACCAGCAGGAAAATGTCTACAAAAATTAATGAGGATCTATTCCTAAGGTTCATGGCTCCAAACCTCAGATGAGATCTTGGCACCATTGTAGTCAATGAGAGTTTTGTATTGACTTGAATAGTGCTAGAATTTCACTCCTTGCCTTAAGACTTTAAATTGTTAGAATAACTCTTCTGGAGAGTTTGCATTTTCCCCTTCTCTATATCCACAGTTATCCAATACTATTAGACTTCAACTTTTATGAGAAGTAAAATTCAACCATAAAAGCAAAGCACAAGAAATTGAAAAAAAAAACCCCAACAACCTGGCTTTATTAGCATGTGGCCAAAAGAACAACTGACTCGGAACCTACAACATCAACCAATAAATAAAGTCCTCAAACTCGTCTGCCTGCAAATAACCTTGAGACACTATGGGTCAAAACTGATCAAACTCTCTTTCAAACAGCCCATGATTTCATCTCTCTCTAATATTACAAGAAGGTTCATATGCCATCTTAAATTTCTACAAATTAGGCAATCATAAATCAAAGTGACTTTTGTGACAGTGCAATAAAATTTTATGGCAAAACTGTCAGCAATGTGATAACATGAATACATAAATCTGTTCTAGCTTGTTCTATTAAAATACTTCAAGAAATGTCAAGTAATCACACAAACCAAAGACAAATGTGGGAATAAATATTAGATACGAACAAAGCAGACATCACAAAGTTGTTTTCTTAATATAAAAGATTCTGTGTCAAGGTCTAGTAACAATTCTGCAGAAAATAGAAAGCTACAAAAATACTATATTTTAGAACACTGATATGATTACAATCTAAATTGTTTGATAGTTTTATCAAAGTTTGATTTTGGGGCTCATTAGCAAAAGAAAAATGACAATGCGCTACATACATATAATCAGATAGCACAGCAATTAATATATGTTGTTGACCTTCAATTATGGCAAATTTCAATCTCATTATCTATAGAGCTTTTTAATGCTACAGTGTGAACAGACATTTGCAGAATGCTTTTAACTAAGCATTGGCATGTCCTTTCAATATAGTTCTTAACACGTCAGGTCCCAAATCTGAGGAGGTGATTTTAAAAAAAAGCTTTAAAAAGACTCAAAAACATAACAAAATAGTGGAGGAAAAAGAATGAAATAATGTTTGATTTATATGTATATCATAACTAAACTTTGCTATTACCTCTAAATTTTCAAGTTCATTTTACATTAAATAAGCAACAAGACAATTCACTGCATGCGATGAAAGTAACTTTGGGTCGAAAAGTGACCTACTTCATAATAAAGGTACAGTTGAGCTCTCTCTCTCAATGGTAACTATGAAAGCTGGCTAATAGAAGAAAACAGCATCTACATTTTATTGGTTGGTTCTTTGGAGTTAGTAAATCCTAGTTATCTAATTTTTTAAAATTTATAAATTGAAAACAGTTAAATCTGCAACCATCTTGGGAGTTCTTCATGGCACATACAATCAAGACTGTCTGAATATGTTCATGGAATTCTGTAGGCAATCCTCAGAAGATGCATCAAACGTATATGGCCTCAGCCACTCTAAAGGAAAATGTAGTACTGTTCTTAAGGAAAATGTATCTTTTGGTTTATGTCACAAATTCCATCAGTTATATAAAATAATTAAATTAAAATACTACTAGAAACAGAAAAAAAAAATCAGAATTAATCTATTACCGAGGAGAAAAGGTTCTTGCTTCCTAAACTTTCCACTGGTCATCTGGTCTATTGGCTTAAATATTTAAACATTGTCAAATAAAACAGGAGTAAGGGAAAGGAGTTACTACAATACTCACATTTGGTTTCAAGCTGCTGCTTCTTATGCCTTGTGTAGCAAAATGAAGGGGGGGAAAAGATTAGTTTTCACAGAAATAAGCATTTATCAAGTCCAAAAGAAACAGAATAGTCTGCCAGGGCTGTTTGAGAGTCCCATCGGATTTTGGCTCTCCAGAAGAAGGCTGAGGGTCAGTTTAAACGAGAGTTCTGTGGCACTTCAGTTTGTTTCCCTTAGATCTCATGACATGCAAATAGCTGGTTCCCTTGTCACTGAATCAAAATAATTCTTTGTCATAGTGTGTTTACAAATTGTAGACAAAAACATACCACGTAGGAGGTTCTTAAAGGAGCATGTTTCAGAGACGGAGTTTCAAAGATCGAGCCAGAAAGAAAGAGGAACTTCAGTAAAAATCTCTATGTGGGGAAAGAAAAGAGACTGAATATACTCATCCTCATATTGTTTGTGCACAGCTTCTTTGAAAAGTACATCCAAGATGTTTGATGAAACTCAGAACAAACATTAAAAACCCTGGTTACATAGTCTTTGGGGTGTTCTGCACTGGGTAGGGCTAGAAGGGAGAGGTTAAAACTCTATACTCTTCCAATTTAGGGAAAGGCCTTAGGACTTCATGCAACATCATTGCTTGCTGCTAGTCCAGTTTATAGCCTGGAATGGTTGCTGTTGTCTCTCCAAGCAAGGGTTCCTGGAGACTGGTTCCACATCATGGAGTCAATGACTTCTTTCATCAGGACCTCTCCCAATGTTCAGCTCAGTTCTGGCTTCATTGGAATCAGATCAGAGGTAACCTCTCCGGTGTTTGGGCCATGGTCACTGTATCCACAGAGGACTAAAGAACAGCAAACTCATTGTATAGGGCCTTGTGTAGGTCTTCATTGACTTATATCCACTTGAAACCATTGGCTGAACTTAAGCAGCTTGAAACAAGAATGGCTGATTGTGACCTGAGTCACTGCAGACCCAAAGCCGTGCTGACTTTCCACCACCATATTCCCTAGGAACCAGCATATCTCAGGGCTGAATCAAGCCTCACATGTCAAGTGGATAAAAGCTGTTTATGTCACAGCCAAAAGAAAAAATTGTTACTTTGTTGGCTATTTGTATTTATGCGGGGGTATGTCTATACTGACAGTGGCAAAGTCAGTATTGATTGAGCGGTCAGTGAAGACCCGCTCAGTTGATCCAGAAGTCGACCTAGTTAAACCACCCCCTCAAGTGGTGTAGCGCTGTGTCAACGGGAACGCAGTTCCCATCAGCGCAGTGCAGTGAAGACACCCCGCAGAATGGAAGCACAGCAGTCGACGGGAGTTGCGTAAGCTACTCTGAGTAGTTTGCGTAACTCCCGTTCACTGCCGCCGAATTGCCAGGTAAGTGTAGACCAGGCTTGAAAGACTTTAGTAAAATTTGCCAATTCCGGGTAATCCATTCTCCAGGTTATCTATGCCTAATTAATGTCAATCAGTTAAAACTCCTTCAACATTCTCTTGATCACTACTGCCAGGATTTTATCAGCTCCATTGCTCTAACTGTGACTGACTGCTTTATTAAATCTGTGCAAACACTTTGTGTCTCATTGATGCTGATGAAATTAAGCTCTCCCCTCCCATTAGTGATCTGAGTCATTAGCTTTATTTAGACCTTGTTCTCTTGTGCTGACGCAGTCCATTTTGGATCAGCTTGGAGTCCTGTAAAACAGTGGGTCAGGCACAACCATCACAGCCGCTAGCATAGCAAGGTGAACAATCAGAGCCCCAGAGTTCTAGCCTCTTCAGCCTATGTTTGGGATTCAGCAGCCTCCATCTAGCCTGGCCACATGATCTCAGGTGGGCAGTTCTGATGGAAGCAATGGGAGGGGCTCTGGGTAGCTTCAGAGTCAAGCCTAAACAGCACAAGGGGGACTTGAATGAGGGGTCACAGAACATGCTGGGTGTCTGCAGATATGGGGTGGGGCACCCAATGGTAGGGCCTCCCCAGCAGCTGACCCTCCAGACACTGGTTCATCAGCTGGTTGCCTTAGAAATTAAAGTGTCACAAATATTAATATAGGTGCCAGTTTGTTCCTGGATAATCTCGGTATTGGGCTGATGAACTCCTTGGTAGCCCCTGCAGGGATGGGGTGGAAGCAGCCAACCGCATTCTGCCACCTCCTTGTGGCAAGTGGCCAGTGCAGGAACTTGCTGATTTAGGCTCCAGAACCTAAAAGATAACACTGGGCATCCCGAGGGCAACTCCTTACAAGATGTGAGCAATGCATTTAACACCCTGGGATCAAATGCGAACCAGGAGCTGGGACGCTATCCTGGTGGGGACCACCCCTGCCCATGAAGTGCTTGCAGGAGTCAAATCCCCTTTTGCTTCAACTCCCAAAAGGGGGAGGGATGCTAGTGGGTTGGTAGGGGTGAACAGAGAACCGCTTAGTGTGATAATTGCTCCCCTGTGATGGGAGCACCCCAATAATTGGCAAAGCATCCAGGGGGTGCGAGTGATTGCACTTAGCTGTGTCCTGATGAAAAGTCTGGATGTAATTTGACTCAATGTTGGGGTCTGGTTAAAGCTAATATCACATGGACTTGCCTTCTTTTTTGTGATGAGCAAACCAAATTCCACAAGCCGTATGTTCTTTTCAGAGAAGAGTACAAAATACATGCTTACTTTCCCCTGCATATTATCTTCCCCAAACTTCAAATGCAACTGTTGTTTCTTGATTCCCAGAAGGAACTTGCACAATGGAAACTATGCCCATACAACCTCCCGGTTTTGTCTTTTCAAAACATTCAAAGGTAAGTGAAAACCTTCAATAATAAGGAGTATGAAGTGGAGTTAAATAGAGGATAATGTGGAGGTTAATTCAGCTGCCCTTTGCTCAGAACCCAAAGTTAGCTATTGCCACACATAGACCTTGTCTCTTCTTAGAAGAAAGCTACCTATCACATGAGTGTAAAAAGACCAAACCTGATCTGACCTAAACTTCCACATCTACCCTCACTGATATCAGCATGGTGTTTGTCATTAACATGAGCCTCTTGAAGAGCTCTCTCTCTCTCCTTTCATTTTGCTTAGGTCAGTTCACTCAAATTTGTCTTTTTAATCCTGACAATTCATAAAAATAATTTAAATTCCCATTTCACTACTACACTGATCTTTGGCCTTTTTTTAATGTATTGTTCAGACTGCACTTTGGAAAAAAATGAGTAGTTATTTAAAACTTCAGAGAAATATTTCTGCTCTCACAATAACATTTTAATACTTCAAAAGTTTCAGATGACCATCACATTGTTTCAGTTATAATCATGCTTTCCATGACAGTAATAAACTTCGTTCAAAAAGGCTACAACTCTCACAGACCCTGACTGTAAAGAAAATGTTAAGAGCGAAAACATGAAGCCATTTAAAACTTTAATCAATAGGCATACAGAAAGCTTTAATAGAAGTTCTAAATATCAGAAACTCAGAACAACCTGTTAGATTAACACCACCAATTTTAGTCTGCACTCTTGCAGTCATTTAAAAATTGTGAGTACACAACATATTGCAATAATTTCAAATGCCACCATTTCTCAAAGTCTAACCTCAACTGTTTCCCTGATTAACCACATTTTTTTTTTTTTTTAAATGTCGCTTTGGAAGAGACTATATACAAGAAATTGTATAGAGCACGTACTGTTAGTGAGTAGACTATGGGGTCAATTAGTCCATAGGAATGCTGTTTTCCAGCCCTTTTCTAGAGTAATTTAAATGAAACTACAATGTACATCTATCTTAAAAAGAAACAGTCAGCCTTAATTTGTGAACTGAACTTCTGATGAGTAGGACAAGAATCCTAAGAATAATAGGAATCCTTTACTTGCCCCACCCCCAAATCCATCATATGTAGGGAAAAAAGTCATTAGCAAAAAAGTGTTTGGGGAAATTTAATATTCCCTTTATTCATCTCTGTCTCATAATTCAGACACCTTTAACTAGGAATGTTAACTTCTGCACCTGACAGAGAGACATCAAATACTTATTTCTTCTGGCATGGGAATACTGGTGAAGGTTTCTCATACTGAAATTAGCCACTGAAAATTCTAAGAGGAGACCACTTCTTTCCTCTCCATTTGAAAGAATGTTTTTTTTTTATTATTCTCATCATGTGGTCTAAAATTTTAAAAATCTGTTACATTAGGTAGGAAACTTGTAATAAGTTCATTATTATTATGATTTACCACAGTATTAAGCAAAATATAAACACTCAAAATTGCAAGTATAACAAATCAAATGGAGCACATTAATGATTGCAAATTATAAACAAATGCAACACCAATCAATCAATCATTGGTTAAGTCAACAGCAGAAACTGTATTTTAAACACAATCATTTAACTTTATTAAAATAATTATATTTGCATAAAGAATATCAGATTGTAGAGTATTATTTACAAAATCTCATCAATGCCATAGAAAAGTGTGTACATTTAATATAGGAAAATTAGAACTATTTTGATTCAATAACAAAGACTAAATATGTTTACTGTATGCAAACTGTTTTTTTTTTTTTAAACAAAGTTGAAGTCAGAATGTTTCCTCCTTTTTGCTTCTCTCTGGCCCTTCTTTTCAGGTGATATGGTTGTGTGAGGACTTTCAGCTAGGATGATGGACACAACTGTCTCTGCATCTAAGTCTGGAGGGCAGGGAATGGAGCTGCCCTTTGGTATTATGATTGATACAGAATCACTGCTGTTTTGTAAAGATACTATTGAATTGAGTATAGCACTTCAGTGATTTATGTAAGTGATTCTGTTTTTAAACTCCATTCTAAAAACAAGCCGAAATGCAGTGAGACTAAAGCTCAAGTCACTTTTCTTTTGTTGCAATCACAGTTTTTGGGACATTTTTGGTTGATTTCTACCCAATGTACAGCTCTTCACAGGACCTGCAGGGCACTTAAAAGACAATGAAACTCAGTAACATCCCTACAGTAGGTTTTTCTCAGCACCAAAGAAGTTTTGGCAAGAGTGAGAGACTACTTAGAACAACTATTATTTTCACTTGACCGCAATGTCTATTTCCTTAGTATTCAGACTTGATTTTATGCAAGCAGCTAGGTAACATTACATGTATATATGATCACTGTACACTCCAAGGATAACAAAATGAATATTAAATGGATATTAAAATTGCACTGGCTCCAAAACAAATTAACAAAAAAATACACAACTGACATGCAAAAATCATGTAATTAACCAATATTGGCAGGATTCTAGTTTGTATACTTTACACATTTTTTTTGCTAAGACATATGATACAACCCGAGTACAAATAAGAACATAAATTGCAACGGACATGACAAAAATATTGCTAAATAATAGCAAATACCTCTGGGAATTGGTTAATACCAGAAAAACTATGTAGCAGATATCCCAAATGGTTAACGTTTTCAGAATTTCTTTTAAGAAACACACTGTAAAGTGACCAAAATTCTGAACAAACTCTCTCAAATAAAAATGACATATATAATGGATGTTTGCCCCTTAAGAAAACTTTCTAGGAATCATATCTGAAACTGTGTAGTAGAAAGTGTGCCCTTCTGTTGAATGAACAAAGCATGTATACTAACTACAGAAGTCATCCCCCGCGCTTCACCACCTCAAAAAAACCTCAACCAACAAAACCAAAAACCCAACATAGGTCATTTGCACCTCTTAACAGTTTTGTAATGAATCATTAGCTAAGGGATATTAAATGAAAAATAATACTATATGCAGACTTCACTAGAATTCACTGAAAAAAATTCTAGACATTCATCCTTAATTTGGCACCATAACTTCTTTGGATTAAATTACCTTACTTGAACTGATCAGATATTTTTACTAAATTTTGTAGATGGGCCTGACCATTTTATCTTTAACCTCTGCACTGCTGGGGGAGACGGAGGAGTGGGGAGGAAGGGGGAAAGCACTCTTGAAAGAGTTCCAATTCATGACATCAAAAAAGTAAAAATGACCTTTCATTCCATACCTATACCATAATTTTAAAATGTAGCTGTGGAATTCAGACAAACTTTTTCATTTTGATAATTACGATACAGGTAAAAGAATGGGAAAAAAATTCCACATCAAATTATAAACTTGTGGATATACGTATACGAATTCTTAACTGTTTCAAAGAGTAAACATTTCCTGAGGCACTACATAAAAGGTCCATCTTAGAATTTTAATTTCATAGCCAAAGTGTTGCTATTATTATTATTGTGTTATGTAACGATGCATGCACTGCAGTAATATTTATTTTTAAGACGTATGCAAGTCAAAATTCATATCCACCCCACCACCTGTTATACTTCAGGCTGCAATTCTATAGGTAAAGTTTCTGAAGCTACGGCTATCTCAACCATTCTTCACTCCCCCAACATCGTGAACTCCTTTTCTCCTTTCAGAAAAAAATATTCTGTTTGCTGGACTTCACTCCTCTGTTACAGAAGATTTTCTGGGTCTG
This sequence comes from Emydura macquarii macquarii, assembly GCF_026122565.2. Classification (NCBI taxonomy): domain Eukaryota; kingdom Metazoa; phylum Chordata; order Testudines; family Chelidae; genus Emydura; species Emydura macquarii. The sequence goes on from NW_027133156.1 coordinate 2,362,931, forward strand.
AGAACAAGATCTTTGAGAGATGGGGTAATTTCTTGGAGTTCTTTTCGAATACTGTCTGCACATTCTTCCTCCCCTAGTTTATCCACTGTGTCATCATCCCCTTGTCCAATCTTATTATTCTGATTGATCAATTGTTTCACCACTAATCCCTGGTATTTGACCAGAAGAGAATGTTGATCCTGAGAGGAAAAAAAAATTAAAGAAATGGGTTAAGGTTATTTAAAGGAGCACAGCTGACTTCATGAGATTAAAGTCAGCAAATACTTCTCTGTCAAGACATTTTACAATCTAAATTCTCACATGAATATTTTATGGAATATGAAAAATCAAATGTATGTAGTAATTAAAATGCATCTACACTACGGAAAAGATATGCTTAGCCACTGGAGGAGGGAGTGTCATGCCATGATTAACAGCTATCATTTCAGCAGATTAAGAGACAGAAATTTGAAGCACACTTTTGGGTACACGGGATTTCCTTTAAAACTGAATTGAAGAAGTCAGGATTTATTCTCACTTCATTGGAGAGAAATAAAAGGTCAGAGAATGAGGACTTGTTCAGTGGTCCACCCGTGGAAAGTGTTGCAGATGCTTGTAGATTTTGGCAGACACTTATGTTGCTGACCCCACAGAACCACTCCCTCAACAGTTAAGTGAAATGACAACCTTTAAACCACAATCAAGAGTTTGGCATTGACACACCTCTTAATTCTAAATCACCCAGATCACTGTAATTTACAGATGATGATGTGACAGATGAAGCCACATGGAAGAAGGTGGGAGTGCTAGTGCCAGCAAACAGACTGAGTCAGTTAGATAAACTACCATGATTTTGCACAAAAATGCGAGACACTACAGGATGCTATTTCATAAGTAGAATACCTCAGGAATCTTAGTACTTAGGAAAGTAATGATCTGTGGTACGCATCTTCCTGGTGCATGAAGCATGCAGTGTGCTGAAAACTGAAACAACAGAACCGATGTCAGGTGTAGAACAAGAGCTGGATCTTCTGTGACTTTCAGTTGTTCAATCAGAGCTTGTCTATGCTGGAACAGAACTTGCCTATGGAAACAAGAAGTGCATAGTGAAAACATGTTTTTTCTATTTTGTTCTTTCTCAGCTTGGAATTTATAATACGTATTTTAGCTTTGACTGATGTCAACTTTTATCCTGCTGGCAGACTGATTCTTAGTATTAATGGGGGTAGCATTTTCAAAAGTGCTCAGCCATAGATGAAGCTCAGCGCTTTTGGAAAATCCCACCAGGAACTTTTAAAATGGCAGCTCTGTGTAAAAAATGATATAAAGCAGCCAGACTTGTTACCAGAAAAATTAGCTTCAAACTTGGTAGGCTCGTATCTGCAAGTTAAATATCTGATGTTTGGAGAAATGCCTAATCTTTGCCTAAAAAGAAGAGGCCAGCCCCCACCCCCCAATGTATCTCCTACCACTCCTTTTTCTACCTGTGTGTTCTACTGCTACCCAGTTAATTAGCTACCATTTGTGCAGAAACAGTGCTGTATTTCTCACTTTCCACAATTCTTTAAGGTAATAAAGTCAATTTAAAAGTTACCTTTCCTTCTTTTTGTCCCCTTTTTTAACCATAATATCACAAACATCTGCTGCGGAATCAAGGCACGAAAGAAAGTCTTCTAAACTCTATAAAAAAATTAGAGCCAAGTATAGACAGTTAACTTGTGCTAGTGGATAAAAACCTAGTTTACAGCACATCATTTTTCTCTATTCAAAATGATGGCATTCAGATCACAGAGATGTAAAATAATAAACAATGTAAGAAGGGGAAAAAGATTCTGTTTAATATAAAACTTTGTTAAACCTTTAAATCTTTATATATTTAAATAGTAAAGAGTATAAAATTAAGTAACTGAATGCAATCAATTTCTAATGCTAATACATTGTGAAAAAAGTATACAAAATGAAACCCTGTAGAAGTTATTGGAACATTATTTACTTTTTCTTAAGAAAAATGTAAGCCTTTTTTGTACATTATGCAGTAATTGGTTCTTTCCTGTTTTGTTTTACAGCTGCTATAGTCCACAATTTTTAGCATCCATGATTTTGATGGCTAACTGTCTACAGAGGTGAGGGGTCAAGAGTTTTAGTGGGAAAATACATGAAATATCAAGTGCTCTAAATAAAGGTTAAGAAACTGCATTTTGATATCAACTGTCATCATCATCAATTGAGATTACACTCCCGCCCCTTAATAATGTTTTAATAAGATTTACTTACTCTAACTGATTTACAAGAATTTGGATTGCAGATATTTGTATGCAGCCTTCACAGCAACAGTAATGACCTATCAGAATCTTTAATCCGGCTGGTTATTAGCATTACATTAGTAGAACGAATAATCTGAAATCTAAGTTTTTGGAGCAATTTACCTTGCCATTCAGAGAAGTATGTAGCTTAGTTAAAGGACCTCGGGTCTCTTCAGGTAATTTACCTAAAATCTTTTTCCTGACCTGTTTGGGGGAAAGAAAATTTAATAATGTTGTTTTACAGATACATTTCTGGCTTTCCTTCATGACAGTACTTTATAGTTGAAACAACCTGTTGCAAATAATTTAGGAAAGGATATTAATACTGTGATTATTAAAATGAAACTGCCTTAAAGGGGAATAAAAGTGGTATTTACATACCTCACTTGTAATAGCAGTACAATCTTCTGCTGCCATCATTAAATCAGCAGCGAGGAAGTTGAAAATAAGATTTGTGATGTCTGTACAAACTGTCTTCAGCATGTGTTTGGCAAGATTAGCTTGAGTCTCATCTGTAAGATATAACTTCTGTAAGTAAAAGCAGAGTAGGAAAATAACTTATTATGTTGTCTAATACACCAACATGACAGTTCAGATTTCCCTACAACAGTGACTCCCATCCTATGGGCTAAGGATTACTGGTGGTCCACAGAAAGCTAGCTGGACATGTGGTGCAAGCTCTTTTTCTTTCCAGCTGCTTTTGTAGGAGTCCGATGTTCCTCACTGCAAGCAAGAGTCTAGAGGCCTGAAAATGCAACTGCAATGAAGGAGTCAGAGCAGCTGGTATTACTAGGGGATGCAGCAACTTGACAAAGAAGAGGAGAAGAAACTGGTGCCTGAGGGCAACTCCTGAACCACGAGTGGGACTGGAGCTGCCAGCCACTGCAAGACAGAAATATCCAGGAGAACAGGAGAAAAGGGACTAAAGCAGCTGGGTTCCAGGGACCAGGAGTAAAGAGGCAGCACCTTCAGGAAACTAAACAGGAAATGCAAGAAGGAGGCAGCATAGAAACACATTCTGGATGAAGAAGAACAGATACTAGGAGTAAATATAATGAAGAGCAAAAAGGAGACAGTATGATTAATAGATCTCAAAAAGGCAGAACACTTATTGCTTTAGAGAGTTTTCGAAATATTTCAGTTTTCCCCTAATGCTACATTTTACATGTAAGGAGGAGTTGTAGTTGCCACAGTGAAGCTATGCAAGTGTGAATGGGAGGGGAGACCCTCTCAATAAAGATGTTGTCCAAAATGCGAAGTTTAGAAGCCTTGACTATAGTATATTTACTAGTGATTTGTCCATCCATGTTTTAAGTGATTCAAGTGTTGAGGGTTTTGCTACTTCACTTGGGAGACTATTCTATAACCAAACGGATGTCACAATCAGGATATTTTTCTTGACATTCAGCATAATTTTCTTAGTTTGATCCTAATTTTCCTATAAATACATTTCACACCCTTGTAGTACCACAGTAAAAATCTTCTCTCTCCTTGGCATTTACACCATTTAAATACAGCTAGCTCTAGTTAAAACAGACTCTACTCAATGACAGCATAGATTTTCATCTTTAATAATTAATTTGTCACTCTTTTCTTAATATATTCCAATGTCATCCTCTTTCTAGTATTGAGGTGTTCATATCTTTTTTAAGGAAATATTTGTTGTACCTGCAAAATGCTTTGTTCCCTTTTCAAATAACCGGATATTATTGTATAAGTTTGAAACCTCTTCCTGCAAGTCCTTGATGGTCCGCCTCCTGCTAGCTCCAGATGAAGAAGAGGTTGAAGACATGAATACAGAACGTACCACCTCCTGATAGCTCTTTGTTAGGGACCTCAAAACAAAAACAAACAAAAAAAAGAGCTTAAAACTATTAAAAATAAGTAGGGTTTCTCCAGATACATTCCTTATTAATAAGAGTTTCCTGTTCCACATGTACATCCCAGAATGCAAAAAAAGTATAAATGTGATAAAATAATGCATAAATGATTGGATTATTAAATATAAGCATATTATGTATTCTTGTACCATTTGTTACAATACAGTTAAGTGCTTGTCAATGTTTTCAATTTCACAGGCCTACAAAACTTGCCCCTAAATCAAAACAGGAGGGGGGAAAAAAAGGGTATAAAATGTCCAGTCAGGATGCTATTTATAAACTGTTCCAAATGGTCACTGAACTGATGTCAGATCAAGAAGTGGCACAAGACAGTTAATATGCATTTAAAGTGGTGTGGGTTTTTCTAAGATCACTCTGACAATACAGAATATGCTGGCTGGCATATGATGCAATAAAAACTGCCACCATGCAGAAGCAGCATTTCCTAGAATGTCATATCAGCACAGATTTCTGATGTACCAGGAGGTTTGCAGTACTATATCCAGCCTCACCAAATAGCAAGAACTACATTTCTGACCCCCCCATCCCCCCCCCAAAAAAGTTCTATTTTTCTAATCAAAGCATGTAAGAGGAGATTCATTTAGAATGAATCATTAAACACCTAATTTTACCAAGATGAATTAGTGCACTTACCTTATTAAATGTTCAGCGAGTTCTGTAATAAGCTCTTCAGGGCAGTCCTGTATATGGCTCCTTAAAACATCTTGAATCTCTTCCTGTGACATGAAAGGAATCTCCAGATGCTTATTCCTACCTGTAATGACCATGAGCAACATTTTAATGGCAGCATGTGGAGATAAATTAAATCAAAGATAGCCCATGGCACAGGACTTTGCAATGTCAGGTACCTGTAATCCCTAACATGAAATGAATTATCAGTGAATGTCAAGTCATATGACTCTTGCCGATGCAGTTACAACTCTCTCACAAATAAAAAGACTGATATTTCTGTTTAGATGACTTGAAAACTACTACTGTATATTTCATAAAGTATCCTCAAAAGGTAAAAATGTCAGTTCTAGATTTTTCTCATGTGTTACTTGGTTCAGAGACTTTTTTTTATAGCACTCAAAATCAAGAAACAAAATGACAGAGCATCCTTATTCCAGGTTATCACCTTAAATTTTAAAAGACAATGAATGAGTACAAAAAGCATTAAGGAGGGAATGGGGACAACAGCAATAAAATCTCATGGATACTCAGCTTAAGCACGTGCATATTTTGGTTGTTTTGTATTTTTTCATTTAGATTTTTTTTTATTTAGCATAACATTTACTGTGGACATTGCAGAAGAAATGAGTTTTCAGGGGAATTAAAAGGAATGAAAGACAGTGGCTTGGAGAAGCAGAGTAGGAAAGGCATTTCATGTGTAAGGTTCAGCACAGAGACATACAGACAAGCTTGTAGAAGAAACAGATAAATGAGGCATAAGGATGGCAATATTGGCAGAGTGGTGAGGTAAAGGTGATGATGCAATAAAAAACAAGGTTGAACGAATGGGAAGAAGTACAATTATTTATTTAAGGACTTGTATGTGAGAACATGGTTAAATTTGAATTTATGTTGGGGTTTCTGATAGTAAAGCTGTTTGAGCATCTGAAAAAGAGATCAGTAAATAAAACTTTGCCAAACAGCAGTTCACGTTGTAGATGAGAAGCCTGAAGAATTCTCTCACTGTGGCCTGGTCTACACTTAAAAATTAAATGGACCTAGCTATGTTACTCAAGGCTATGAAAATTTCACTCTGAGCATCGTATTTAGGTCAATCTAACTCCCAGTGTAGACGAAGCTAAGTTGATGGAAGAATTCTTCCACTGACCTGGCTATCGTCTTTTGGAAAGGTGGATTAACTAGATTGATGGAAAAACCCTTTCTGTCGATGTAAAGTGTCTACACTATGGCGTTACAGAGGCACAGATACAGTGCCATAAGTGTGCCATTCTAGTAATTATAGTACAAATATGTCCTATCTGAACTACACAAATCTATTGAAACAGCTTTTAGATACTGTTAGGGATTCAAGAGACTTATACAAGTGGAGCTAGCAGGATTAACCATAAAACTTCTGAGAGATTGTTTTCATTCATATTTCATATGTAATAATCACCATTAAAAAGCTAAAATTTACAAACATTCATAGCACAGCAATGTGAGACATTCAAATTTCCCACTCCATTTAGAGAAGAATAGAACTGTTGTAACTGCTCATTTCACTTGTGCCCACTCTAGGTCACTGAATCAAAGTTAAAATTTTTGGCTACATGTTTTCCTTTTCAAGGGAAAAAAGATCAGTTATTTCTAGTCATCACTAGGATTTGCTAACTTAAGCTAGTTAAACCTTGGAACTAGATAAGAATTGCTAGGTTTATCATATATTATACAGCAGATATTTTAAGACTAAGTAGGATCTGCATCTTGAAATCAATGTTGTTTATTTTCTATATTTTCTGAATTTAGTAAAAATTCTGCTCTAATTCCCATTACTTTGATTTCTTTAAGAGTTGCTTACAATGTTCACTACGAATGCATATTGCAATACCACAATTTAAATTGAAATACATTTTCATTTATACAATTTAACCTGATCAATACTTGATATTTCATCTGGTCAGATAACTATGATGGGGAGAAACACAGAAACTTACAAAAGCAGAAGATTGACATGCTCTATGTAAATAGATACTACTTAAAACAAAATTACAAACTTGTGCTACTTGCGTGTGATTCCTCATCACTGTCAGCATCCTTTCTTCCTTTTTTCTTGGTTTTCTTAATCCTGATCTCTCTGGCATTTCCACCACCTCCTCCTCTCACACTTCCACTGCCCTCTGGTGGCAAATTATTTATTTAGTACACAGAGACGCATTATCACTTAAAGTGATGTTTTCATAGTTATGGTAACAAATGAGGCTAGTATCTGCTAAAGATACTAGTGACAATCTTAACAACCTATCTTGAATGGAATTTACAATATATATTCCAGATTAGTGACAGTCTGATATTTTAATAAACAGGAGAAAAATGAAACAGATTCACAAGCTTTTTAGTTGTCACTTTATTAATAAAATAAATTGAACTACCTAAAAATGTGACTACTTCTTACATCAAATTATATACATCGTTTAAACAGTAGTAAAATAACTGCTCCTGATTGATATCTGGTTTTGTTATCTTAGACCCAAATACAAGAACAGGTAACCTTATGGCTGAAAGTAAGATTTTATTAATCCAGTTCAGTGGCACTGAACAAGTGAACTACTCAACAAGATTTTTGCAGTTATATTTAACATGTAATTAACATGAATACTTTACATTACAAGGAAAGAATCCTGCACTCTAAGCATCTACCCAATTGATGATAGCATCTCAATTCTCAATATGTTCCCTTTCCACCATGTAAGTTCCTCTATCCTTGTTTCTGCTTCTTTCATTTGCAAAATTTTACACTCTGTAATAATTGGATTCCATAAAATAAATAACTTTCAAGTCTTGGGCCTCATATTTTAATGTAAAAGTACGTACATTCTCAAGTGGCTAAACAATGTAATCATTCTATTATCACCTAAGAAAAACATACGAAGGCACTATTCAAATGCTTGGACAGTATAATTTGCTGGCTATACTTTTAATATGAATTCCCAAGCTTTGCTGCTCAGTTATGTCCTGGTACCATAATAACAATAGCTATGATATTTAAACTGTAGGTTAAATAACACCTGTATATTTGGGTAAGCCTTATTACTTCCTAGAAAAACCAGGCTTTTTTCACAGGCTTATTTGAACTGAGACTCCATTAAGTTGAGCAGGAATCAATTGTTTAATTAACAATAAGCAGAAATGATAAAAAGCTATTTTAAAAGAAGCTTTTTAATTATGTGTGTCCTATCTTTCATACTCTGAGTCAGCACACAAAACAAGTTGCTTATATTATTGACATGTGCAACCAAGATCTGATCTGTGGAGAGCACAAACAAAACAACATGCAGCCTGTAATTTACAGACATCAGGGTGAAAAGGTTGTAAATCCAACAAAAGGAGGTTAGAGGAACTATACCACTACAGGTTTTTCAGCTTTTTAATTTAATTTATTTATTTAAGAATGGACTTGTAAAAAACTACCATTAATGTTATTTTATTGGCTGTTTTCAGTTTTGGTGCAAAGACACATCATGGGTATATTTTAGACTTTCAGCCATATAAAACTGTTCACCATTAACAGCATCTAAATAGGTCGTAAGTGGCATCTGTCATTATTTCCAGTATATGTAATGATGATATCTGGAACCTTAAACTGTGGTTATCTGGGTCATCTTGATGAATGCTACATAATGGCCAAAAAGAAACCACCACATCACTAAAGTAGATTGGCCAGGGTGCAAGATATATTATGTATCTATGCATGTGACTATATTTATACACACATAGTTTATGCTTATGAAGAGTAAGACACCAGAAAGGTTGGAAATTGAAGTCATTCTATTTATGACCGTTCTATTAAAGTTCAAGCTCCTCTTTATCAACCATGCCCCAGAAAAATCTGCTGTCTCTTGTGGTGAGAATAAGTTTGGTTTCTATGACAACTCAGTCCCAGCCTCTTTAGAGTAGAAACTAATGTTCTATTTTAAAGATGAAGTTATACTGTATATCCAATTAAGTTAGATATATCAGTGTTCTGATTCTGTTACTTGCAATAGAACACAACATTATGGGGGTAAAATAGATTTCTTAATTGCCCTATTAAAGTCTTCTTTAGGATTTAATGCATTATATTTAGCCTGATTAAAGTTTTTCAGTGATTACTGAAAACTGAAAAGGTTCAGAAGGATTTAATATTATATATTTACATTCTGGGGCAAACAGAGATCTATTGTAAGCAATTTAATTGCTAAATGGAGCTATGCACGCTTAGATCCAGTAAGAATTTAGCCCAGAACATATTAAAATAAAACAATCTTGCGAACCTTCAAATAATTATGATCTGGGAGAGTAATAGGGAGGAAGCTATCAAGTTGTGCTTGGAGAGGACTCCCTGACTTTAAAACTCACTCTGACTTCATCTGAAAACGTTTGGATTTGATAAGTTTGAGAGTACACTGCGAAGCCCATCAATTTCTGCTGCCTTTTGGAAAGTAGGGAGAAGGAGGATGGTAAGTGGAGATGGATTGTTCATTGCTTACCTTTTGCCTAACTATCGTCAGTTAGGATGTTAGGTCAAACTGATGGAGTTGTAATTTGAAGTACTTTTATAAATAAATATGGCCCAGGGCAGACAGCTGCTCTTTTATATAAATCAAAATAAATCAGAGTCCCTTACCTGTTGCTTTCTTCCTTCTTTCGTCCTTTCTGTCTTTTTTATTAGCAGATGAGTTTTCTAAAATAGAAGCCTGTTTCAGGTCCTCTTCAGTGACTAAATTAACAGGGTTATTTTTCATTTCCTGGAATAAAGACAATTCATTTAATCTCAAAATATAAGTGCAGAATGTAACTTATAAAGCACCATTCATGCAGTATGGACATTTTAAAACATATTGTCTCAAACACAATGTGTTCAAAATGCAGCACAGGAAAAAAAGACACTTATTTTCCTCCCTCGAAATCCAATCACCTGTCCTTCAAGCTTAATGTGACAAAAGTGGTCAGTGAATAACAGAACTATAAAATAAATCCAGTAAAAATTACCTTAATTTTACCATAATGTATTCAGTCAAGAAGCTTAAGTGTGTCAAATATTTTCATAATTCCTGACATTTAAACAGTGTTTAAAGTATGTCATCTGCAATTACTGAAATAGATTGGATAGAATTACAGCACTCCATTTTGTAACCTAATTCTATTATTACCAACATTATATTCCAAAACATAATTCTCCAAAGAATATGGGGTTCACGGGCCCACAGCCACCAGAAGTTTGTGTATGCATTCTACTGAATTTAAGGTAATATTGCATATGAATATCTTAAATAAACAAGGCCTCAAATGCATTTAGGCTGTTCTTGCGCTTTTTACATCTACCTAACAGCGCTGGCTGGTTCCTCACCGCATCTCCACATCTTGGAAAAAACATGTGACATTTCTCTGCCTTCCTAATCCCTGGTTTCTCTCTTTTTGTGGTCACAAGATGGATGGGGAAACTAGCCTCCTAAATCCTCTCGCTCAGCGATCCAGCTTTTCAGTATATTAAGATGGGGGATCTGATACTGCTTGGCAACAGTTGCTCTAAACTGTGCTATAAGAGACACCGGTGAAAACAGACAGGTGGGAAGAACAAACGGCGGAGGGAGGGCCTCCAGCAGTAGGGGAAACGGGGGGGGGGGGGGGGGAGAGGAGAAGGAAGGGAGGGGAGAGAGAGAGAGAGAGAATGTGTGTGCGTGCACGTGCTGGTCCAACAGAGGAGCTGGGGCACTTTTTGGGACTCTTTTACTCAGACACATATAAGAATACAGAGACAGTCCTGGACAAATCAGAATCACTGGCAGGTTTTAATGTAGTCTTGTTCTCCTCTGTGTGGTTAAAATTGCTTATGGAAAATGAGAGCTTAGATAGGCAAAATTGAGAATAAACATACTTTAAAAAAATCAGTCAATAAATAGCATGCACAAATATAAGAAGTTTTCATTAAGTGCAACTTTATATTAAGCAAGCAGAAGTGCTGCAATAACAAGGCAAAAAGTCACTTAAAATTCTCTCTCTATTATTGCATGACATACTTCAAAATCTCCCAGACAAATCATTCACTAAAACAATCTTGGTCAACTCCTTTTAAATTCTCTGATCTTACACTAGCAGAACTAGGAATCTAGGTATTATCTGGTATGTTAAGTGTGCATGGATGTATTTCTCAATGTCGTTGTAGTAAAAACAAGTCAATTAGTAACCCTCAAACATTGTGAAATTATAAACACAGTTTTCAGGTTCTCCTAGTATTTCCTCAACTAATTAACAGGACACATTTGAATTTCTAAACACAGAAAGTGGTCATTTTCCTTTATTTATAATCCACATAAATTTCAATAAATAAAATAAGGTCTGATGCTGATCCCACACAGACCAGTTTTATGCCAGCAATTTCAATGACGTTCTCATTTACTCTGACGTAGATGATATCAGAATAAGGCTGAGGCTGTAAAAACTGCTGAGATGTAGAGTGCAGCTATGCAACTATGTCATCTATGGACTAATCTGATAGAATCTTTAAATCAGGTCCAATAATAGATCTTTTAACCCATCCTTAAAAAAAGTTCAATAATGAATGATAATTTTACATTTATCTAGTGTTTTAACAAACATTATGTGGTCAGGATCAGAAAACTGGCTATGTAAAAGTGGCACCCCCAGTTGCTGAGATTTTTTCCAGAATGTATTCTTAATCACATCTGCTTAATTTACTACTTAAGACTTCAGTGAGAGCTGTACAAATGCATCCAACAGCATAACCTGGTCCTAAAATCACTTTTTCTTTTGTTAGTATTCCAAATCTCATACAGCTATGATAAAAGGAGCCAGATGCTTTTCTGACAACATCAACGAAAGTTAATTAAATTCCAGTTGCAGAGTCTTCATACTGGTGATGATATATTAGGCAGAAAGAATACACTTTCAGACCTGAAGCTTGGAGAAAACATTTTTACTTTAAGCAGGATTTGCTTTGAAAACTAATGACGCAGACATGGAATCTGGTTATGCCATTTTACAGGAATAAGTTTTCAGACCTAAATCACAAGCAATAAAAAAGATAAAAAATGCAGACAACTGTGTTCAAATAGGGTTAAAAACAGAAACATATCTTGTATATCTGGATGTCTGTATAACATACCTTTTCAGCTTTTTGGTGCATCAACTCCCTGAACAGATCAGTACAGCTGTTTACAAATTTTTCACTGACCACAATAGTGTCACTGAAGATTATAGTTGACAACTGTTTATTGAAAGATCTCATCACTTGATGAAGCAAAATTCCAGCATCTTCTATGGATAATGAACTGGGCAGAAGAGTCTAAGATTAAAGAACAGAATAAATTTACATATACTGCAAATATTACACTATGAAGAATAGGAAAGGCCACTTTTACATGTATTAAGAGAACCTGCAACATATGGCAACTATTTAAAATATACTATGCTACATCTGAGCTAGATGTGTCCTCATATTTTAAATCATCTTTAATCTTGAAAGATCCCAAAGGGGTTTATGAACTCTAATTAATTTCACCCAGCAATGATATATAGCTGCCTTTGGTATGGAAGATGTCAACTGCTTAAAAGTGCATCCCAACAGACTAGGGCAGAAAATGAAGGCAGCATATCGTTACTAAAATTAGAATTTAGCTAGACCACAAGGTCTAACATGCCCCTACTTTGGTGAAAAGTGTACAAGACTCTCTCTTTTAAATCTCATCCGACAAATGGCACCTCCAGAAGTATAGTGTTCCCTAACACAATACTGAAGGATTACTCTGTACTCGTTCGCCTTAAAAATATACCAAAAAAGCCTGACTTAGCTTAGCTTCAGACAAGTTTAAGATGGTGAAGCAGCAGTTTCATGTTTCACTTGTTACTAGATTTAAGTACATTGAAAATTCTGCTTTAAATTAACATTATTGAATGACACCAGAGGAAAAAAGGGAAGAAATAAATCCCACTGAACAAGAAAGCATACCGCTATATCCACCCATGTTCCAGAGCTGATGGCTTCATCTACTGATGCCTCTACCTGATCCACAATTTCCTGACCAACACAGGCTGCTTTCAGAAATAAAAGGTTTGTGGACTTGTATCTTTTCTTTATGTAGCTCACAGGGTCTGGGATGCCAAGCCTGGACAATGAATCAAATTCTATAAAATTGTAAAAAGTTTGTTAAGTTATACCCATTCATTGGGCCTTCAAGAAATCAAAATTTCCCAGAACACATAAATACATACACAGGGAAGATAGTAAAACTCTTGGAGACAACGATACCTCGCAGAAAAACATTGTCTTTAGAAACCATTCCACTGACTGGATGCCCATGAACCCCAATAATACTATTTCAAACCTGGCTTTTTACATGTAAGGAGAGGACCTGAGAAATTTAACCTAAATATAAGCAGACCATAGGCTAAGTCTACTCAGCCAGGCTGAAAAATATCTGTGCTGCCACAACTCATTCAATTTAAAGAAATAAAAGCTGGTCAGTTTTCATTCTGCAACTTCTCAGAACTTCTTCAAGCTGCAGCAAGAGGCACTGGGGTGATCTTTCTGCAGACTTAGATGGACAGCACTGCATTGGTTTACACTTGATCCACATGTGGAAGGATGTCTTCACAATCATATGGAGGATTTTTAATAGAAGCTTAGATTCTGAAAAAAGTTATGGCACTTACCTAGGGAAGCTTCCTATTCACCATAGGCAACAACACATTGGTGGATTTTTCAAACCTTGACACATGCATGAAAAGAATATTTTTCTTTTTTAAAAGTTCATTCACCTTTGGAGTTTATTCCTTACCAGAAGTCATAATCCTCTGGGAAATCATATGCATCTCCATAGCAATCCATTATGATGTCACAGAGGATTAGGACTTCAGATAAGAAATAGGATCTAGGAAGATATTCATAGATTCTAAGTCCAGAAGGGACCGTTGAGATCACCCAGTCTGATCACCTTTATAACATCGGCCATAGAATTTTCCCAAAATAATTCCTAGAGCACATCTTTTAGAACTCCTAAGCCCTGTAGCCCAGGGTTAGGCACCCACGCTCTCTGTACAATGCATGGGGAGAGCTGGGCATCTATGAAAGGCATCCTCATAAGACAGCAAGCTGAGCAGGAAACCACCTAAGCTAGACAGAGTGAAATGCAGAACAAATCCAATCCATTACAATCAACAGACCAAAGGTTAGGGTACTCACACAGGAGGTGGGAAACTTGAATTCAAGCCCCTGCTCTAAATCAGGCAGAGCAGAGATTCAAACCTGGCTCTCCCACATCCCAGGTGAGTACTGTAATACTGAGCATTCTGAACACATACTCCTTGCCCCTGGGTAAGTCTTTTGTGCAGCAGGCTGAGAGTGCCTACCAGAGAGGGCTCTGCAGATGAGACAAGGGGGGGGAAATGCCTACACTGAGAATCCTGCTGGGTAAGCTAGAGTTCCCAGCGGCTCATTAGCTATGGTGCCATGTCAAAGCTTAGGTGTCTTTGCACATGCCAAAGTAAACTTAGGCACCTATAAAGTTACACCTCAGCTGAGCAGTCCTGCTTAGACTTTGGACATAAGCATCTGAAGAAGCAGTTAGGCACCTAAATACCTTTGTTGGTCTAGCTCCAAGCCCCAAACAGTTAGGCTTATGTGCTCTTAAAAGGCCCAGCATGCTATACTAGAGATATAATGCTGAAAACCTATGTATAAAGTAAAAGAATGAGTATCATCAACTATCCTCATGGTAAATAAAGGTACCCCACAAATTTATCTCTTGGCATTTAAAGCATGCAAACTATTCTCTCATTATTAAAGTAATATGCATTACTTCAGCTCTACTGTGCCTTTTATGTGGGCAAGTTCACGCACAGCTTGCAAATGTAGGTACTGCAATTATGCAGTTATATATGCATGTATTTTAGAAGGCAGTAACAAGCCTTTACCAAAGGAATACCAACTGCATTGGGGCACTTCAGTTATTCTTATAAGCCTCAGTCACAGACACTGGATTCTCTAGGGCTCTTTTAGGTACCTAGATCAGTTTCCACAAAAACATTTAATTCATAAAGAATAAAGATCAGTTACCTAAGTAACCATTTTGCTTGAAAAAAGAATCCACCCAGTTGCTCTGTGTTCTGGCATAGATGTCTGGAACAAACACAGCCTTATCCTGTCTCCCACCAACCACTGTGCCTTTTAGACGTCCAGAATTAACAAGTTCTTCTAACACAGCTGAAAGAATAAAATAAATAAAGCAACAGTTTCACTAAAATACATACATTATCAAAATTCTGGTAATTATTTTTCCTGCTTTTTCTATTCTTCATTCTTTTTTCTTGTACCTTTCCCGTTGCTAACAGAAAGAAAACAATCACAAAACTACCAGTCATTGTTTTAGTGAAGTAATTCTGAGCTCCCACAATTATTTTTTTAAACAAACACTAAGAGCTCCGCTACAAGTACAGTTCCAAGGGAGAAAGCTGCCTTGACATATCAGATTACGTTTTATTGAAAACTTAGCTAGAAAGTTGATCATAATGCTTCCCCTTCTCTAGCCAGCACATAAAATACATCATGATTTTATTAACTTCCCCTCTTTGGGAATCAAGGCTAAAAATGCTGCAATCTTAACATTTAAAAATCAAGGTAAGAGTAGATACCTATAACATGTCAGATGTGAGAACCTGTCCCCTGATGGTGACTATAGCTGATCTTCGAAAGTTTCCAGATTAATTAACCCCATGACCCAAAAATCAGCAACCCTCTCACATGAACATATAACGCAGGCAAAGGACATATTGGAAACCACTAGTCCTAAATTATTAAGGCTAGCTTGACACTAAACACACTTCATTTTCAATTTATTCTAGTTGCACGGAAGGTTCAGGGTCCCGTAATCCTTCTGTGTTCTGTTACTGCTCCTTTTACAAGCCATTGCTTACATAAAAAAAAAATCTATACATGAAGGAGGTATCAGGCTCTGCTGCTTTTCAGGTTCTACTGGAATTTTTTATACTAAGTTTTCTTTCATAGAATGTGTTGATTTCTACTTTATTAAAGAAAGGGCAGTGTAGCCACAGGTTTATCCTTGGAGTAAAACCAAAGTGGGAACACATACCATAGCTCCTCCCTCATTAACTGGTGCACAAGAGGAACAGAAAGGGTCTAGCAAGGGGAACTGGAAAGAAACATATAGAGACCATTTCCTATGGCAGAAACCCACTGAGCCTAAGGCCCTGTCTACACTTAGCGCTGAGATTTGGCGGCAGTCGACCGGAGTTATGCAAGCTACGCAAAAACTTGCGTAACTCCCACCAACTTCTCTGCTTCTCTTCTGCGCGCTGTCTTCACTGCACTGTGTCACTTGAGAAGGTGGTCAATATGTCGATTTCTGGATCGACTGAGTGGGTCTTCACTGACTGCTCAGTTGATCCAGAGAAATCGATCTGAGGGCAGCAAATTTGCCGCCGTCAGTGAAGACATAGCCTAAGTCATGACTAGGGAATTTGTGACAAAAGCTCTACACAGAAATGGACAGGAGAACAAACAGGTGATACATTGCTCTCCCCCTTCCCTCACAAAAAGGATAAACATGAGATGTGTAAGTAACAAGGAAGCTGTCATTATGCAACTACTCATCGTGTACTCGGAACCCATCTCAAGGAGTACAAGCTATTGAGTGTGGCTACACTAAGTGAATCTCTCAGGATGGGACAATAAAATATTCTATGGCAGTGATAAACACTTTCAAAGAGGCAATTATAGCATATTGAGATTTAGGGTTTGTGTACCAGGGAAAATTCACTGAATAGCTATTGCAGAATAAGCTACTCTACAATAACTATGCCAGAAAAACTCCCTATATGGACACCCTTATTCTGGAATGCGAGTGCCCACATGGGATATCATTCTGAAGTAGTTACTGCACTTTAAATTCATTCTCTACCATATTCTGGAATAACTTCCCAATGCAGACAAGCCCTTATATACAACCAGCAAGGACTGCTATGAACGAAATTAAGCAACTGATAGCAAGAACTGAAAATTTTAGTAGGCTAAAAACTTGGTTTAGACAAGACAAATAGTTTTGACCAGTTTACACTGTTTAACAAATTATTTTCCATACTGGAAAAGCGGCAAACACTGCTGAAAACCATACTGAGCAGCAGTTCAATTATCTAGCGAAGAAAGGGCTTAATAGGCAGCTTCAGAAGATTACAAAACAGTAAGTACTTATAAATACGTGAAAACCAGAGGTTTACACTAACCACTTTTGAAAACTAACTCTACATACCTATACTACCTAACATACAGAAGCAATAGAGCAGACTGTATATGCACTGATTTTATTACACATTATACATTCTCAATCTTACTTCCATTTAGTTTGTGGGAAAAAAACAATTTACAAGATTTTGACACTAAAATGAAAATATAGCCATATTAGAAGTATTATTATTGGGAGAGCACTAACAGTGTGCCAGGTGCTTTACAGTGGAAGTGGCGCTCTCAAAATGGATGCAAAAATTACTAGTTAAAAAATGATATTTCTTAAATTATAGGATTATTTCAGTAGAAAAACTGAGCCTTTATATGAGATTTTACAGCACAAAAGAACCTTCCTCCTGTTTGCAGCCTCTGGACGCTAGAACACCAAAAACAATGAAATATTTATAAAAGTTATTGTCAGCTCATATTTTTAAATCAAAGTGAAAAACTTTGTTATGTCCCATAAAATCTTATCCAAAGACCTCTGATGTCAGTGAGAGTTTTTCCACTGACAGCAATGGGCTTTCTAATTGCTCAGAAGTGAGAGGAACTGGTGCTATTAAGCTTTGTAAATTAATTACTTCCTTAACTGAAATTGTTTTACATTTCTAAATGTAAGCATTTCTTATTATAATAGCCTGATGTCATCTTAAGATGAACAATGGCATGGCAATATTATAGGATCAAAGATGGTTGTATTTTCTTTGTTTAATAATAACTATTCCAGCAGATATTGAAGTAAGTGGGGAATTAGTTAAGTTATTAGTTTGTTTATTCAATTTACCAAATTTAAAACATGAAATAAATTCCTAAAGGATTTTTAATGAAAGAAGCCATGAAATTTAAAATTATAAATTATTTATTTATATAATATATATAGAAAGCAAAGAGACTTTGATGCAGCCTATGTTTTATACTAATCTGAAAGAACTTTTCAAGTACACTTGTGAAACTGAAATGAATGATATTCAGAAAATGGACAAAATTAAAGAAAAAGTTTTTACTTTTAAAATTTACAAGAAATTATCAAAGTGAATAAAGCGCTCTTTGAAATTCATGAAACTGAGGTGAGAAATGGAGTATAGGAAGGAACATTGGAACAACATGAAGAACAATAGCTGGTCACTGAACAAGGAGAGAGAGGTAGTAATAGAAACACTATAAAAAAGATAAACAAAACAAATAGTATTTTTCAATTCACCTCATACAAGTATTGCAGTGCATCTCTATCATGAAAGAGCAACTTACAAATAGAGAATTTTTTTTATATATGTAACTGCACTCAAAAACAAAACAATATTTTAGAGCCTACAAGTCGAAGCATGAAGAGGCATGAAGAGGTCTGAGTGAGGAATGTCAAAACAGACATGAAGAAAACACCAGTCTCACCTAAAATGCTTGAGGAAAGAAGAAAGGAGCGAAAATAATCAACTGGCCTAAGAGGAGCCCACCCTGATAACTTTGGAGCCAGTGCACTTCAAAGGACAAAATCTGATCAGGCTTGCAACAATGTGGGTGATTAAGGATCACACCAAAAATGCAGATGCAGCATGACAGAGCAAAACCCATAGACTTACATGGGGTCTTTTCCCTATAAAATGGGACAGAAAGATGAAGGCTGGAGGTTCGGGTCTACATCAAACCAGCCAGGAGTACCAATGCGCATCGGCAGAACCTTGCTCCTCATCCTTGTGCTGCAGTCACCTGGCCAGTGACTATCACGAGCACCAAGAGGCTGGTAACTATAATATCTATGGGACCCCTATGTATGTTTGTCTGTCTCCCTGTCTGTGTATGCCTGTCAGTGTGTGTGAGTGTGAATGAAAGTACCAATTGAAACATGTCTCTGTAATTGTAGTATTGAAACAATGTTAATATTGTTTTCCTAGTGTTTACATTATTAATACTATTCCACTAAAGTAAAGAACAATATTGATGTTATTACAGTGTTGATACTTTTCTCTTCTTTGATACTATTCACTAAGTTTCTGTGTTCACAATAAAGGTGGCTTGTTGCCTTGTCCCCTGAAAAGATCCTGTAATAGTTGTTATTTGGGTAACACAGTAAATAAGAAGTGGGCAGCAATATCTCCTGTAAACGTAAACAAACTTGTTTCTCTCAGCAGTTGTCTGAACAAGAAGTAGAACTGGATGGACTTGTAGGTGCTAAAGTTTTACATCATTTTGTTTTTGAGTGCAGTTATATAAAAAAATTCTACATTTGTAATTGCACTTTCAGGGTAAAGAGATTGAGCTACAGTACTTGCATGAGATGAACTGAAAATTACTATTTCTTTTATCTTTTTTATAGTGCAGATAATTGTATTAAAAATATAAAATGAGCACTGTACACTTTGTATTCTGTGCTGTAACTGAAATCAATATATTTGAAAATGTAGAAAAACATCCACAAATATTTATAATAAATTTAAATTGGCATTTTATTATTGTTTAACCATGCAATTAAAACTGCGATTAATAGTGATTATTTTTTAAAACCTAGTTAATCTGTTTTGTGTTAATCACATGCATTAACTACGATTAATTGACAGCCCTACTTTTAACTACATATTGAAATTGAGTTTGACACAAATATTATTGCAACATATCATTTAACAGATTTTCCTGTTTAACTCTGCATAGCTGGACAATGCACTCGTAGACAGGATATATACATACTGACTATGTTAAAACAGAGAGTGTGGGATTTAACATGAATTTAAGATTTTTAATATTTATTAATCTGCTTGCTTCAAGCCACTCTGAGTGAGTTGGTGGGCTAAAAAGCCACATGGATTTTAAGTGACTATTATTTGAGTGGCTTCTTTAAGCAACTAAACTAAAAGTCTCTTCCAGTTACTGAAGATCACTTACACCTTTTTTCAGTTATAAATTTTTCCTTTCGCTATGATAATTTAAACAGTATTTACCTGCCACAATCCGGAGAAACTGCACCCATGTTCCCCCACTATGCTCCACCAAAGGCACCCAATCTCAGGCTCCCAGCTCCTCAGCCATCATCTCTCATGGGAGGAGAGAAGTTTCTCACTCCCTCCTGACTGGGGTGTTTCCAGGCTGCACAGTTCCCTCCCTACAATGTGAATTCCCAGCCAGTCAAACTGCTTAAGCAGTCTTGCTTTGCTTTTCTCCTTAGATGGTACACAGAGTGTAATTGCCCAATTTTAAGGTATCACACAGTTTTTCCTAAATAAATACATTTATCCTTAAGGTGAACGTGTTACAGAGAAAACATACTAAAACAATAAAAGAACCTACACTCAATGCTAATAAGCTTACCAGAGATCACACCAACTCTAACAAGGACTCTGGAACCAGTCAGTCCTTCAAACCACCAAGGGTGTTTTCTGTGGTTACAAGTTCACAACTGCCTTGGCTCAGAACAAGCATACCCATGAATCTGAGAGTCACTCCTTTTATACAGTTTGGACCTCTGACCTCGTCCTCATGTAAAAAGCTGATCAGGAGACAAAGATCCCCCCTTTGGGGTGACACTTCCAAAGGCTGAGTTCTTGAATAACTGGAGGGGGTATATTTGCATACACCTACCACAAGAAATTCCTAGGAAACCCACAACTTTAATAGTTCATTTTTGTCTGGCACATTGTGTCAAATAGTCCTCTGAAGATCATAACACTTCCCAGTGTTTATATTAGTCACGTCTCCCTCCAAAACATTTGCATTTTTAACACAATGAACTCCTAAATACTTCAACTTAATTCAAAAAAGTTTGTTCAGGATATTGCAGGACATTGCCATATCCTGTCACATTACTTACCTTTGAACTTTGCCCTTTGCCACCAAAAAACTGCCTGGCTTACCTAGGATAATTAGACAGGCTCCACCTATTCATTTTGGGACTAATTAGTTTCGCTTTTTGCTTGCCTTGAGGAGTGTGTCTCCTATAGTCTCACTGCTATAGAAAAACCAACGAGAGTCCTGTAGCACTTTAAAGACTAACAAATTTAATTTCTGCAGGCATAAGCTTTCATGGGCTGCAACCCACTTCATCAGATTCGTTCATCTGCTGTAGAAGATACAGCTCTTTGTTGGAGACTCTCAAAGCGGACACAACTGAAGAAACTAACTGAACTAAATATTGTTTATTGTTTTTATTAATTTCTTTATAGATTAACTGTATAACTGAGTTCTCTTGCTCATGACATCCTTATGCATCCTTATGTGACAAACAGCATTGTCCCATTTCTGAATTCTGTCACAAGAAGCAATGATTAATTCAGCCTCTCTTTCTTTCTCTAGACAGAAGCCGTAACAATTTTGGAATAACATTACTTGGGCTCGGTACCCTAACTCTTGCATTAAAATACCACTTTGATATCCACATGGGTAGGAAGACAAGGGCCCTGCCCCACACCTGCAAAGGGAACCACACAGGTAGAGCTCCTGCATGTTCTTATTGTTGAACGGGGGCCTAAAAAGACAGCATTCAAAGTAAAAGGATATTGGAGGCAATCAGCAAGTAGAATGAACAAATGAAGTTTAGCATTAGAAAAGCATGAGCCTTTTAAACAACAACAAAAAAATCCACATTTTTCAGTACATTTTGTATTTATCAGTTACAGCTGCTCATTTTCTGTTGTGGCTGGGGCTAAGGTTATTAGGCCCATTTGGCCTTAAGGAAAGAGGGTGGAGGAGTTGGGGTCATCAAGAGGATCACAGGGATAGGGGAAGTAGACTCAGGGATGTCAGTGGGAGAGCCTAAAGGGGCAGTTAGCGACAGAGAAAAAGAAAAAAGGGAAGACAGGGACAGTAATAGAGCACAGTCATGTGAGGCTCTGAAGGCAAAGAAAAGGAGATTAACTTTTATATAAGAAGAGACGAGAAGCCAGCAAATGAATCCAGCAGGATGTGGTCAGTCTGCAGACAAGAGAAATGATTTCTGAGGCAGCATTTTGTATTGAAGAGAGGAGAGATGAGAGCTGGATAGTTAAAGAGAAGTTGCAATAGTTGAGGTGAGATCTAACCCAGGACTACACAAGGAAATTTTCATGGATCATATTTTTGTGACTCTTTTTTGAATAAAAGAAAAAGTAAACAAGAGTGTGATTTAACTCCCAGCTTATTAAGCTCTCTGACTGCAGGCATAACAAAGACTCTGCATCTGCTATGACTGAAAAGAGCCAATAAATAAAAATCCTGAGCAGTTAATGTCATTCAGCTATGTGAAGTCTGTACCCTTTTGTGTGCTCCACTGATAAAACTACGAGTAACTGAGAGCACATAATGAAATAGATGACAAAATGAGTACTGCACTTCTTGCATCATTCCGCTTCTTAGAGGTATTCCATCAATGTGCTTTCATTGCTGTAGAT
Organism: Emydura macquarii macquarii; assembly: GCF_026122565.2. NCBI lineage: Eukaryota > Metazoa > Chordata > Testudines > Chelidae > Emydura > Emydura macquarii. The sequence continues at coordinate 2,385,411 of NW_027133156.1, forward strand.
ACAGAGAAGCTTCTCTGTGCTGTGGACAGCACAAAAAGTCGTTAAACTGTTAAATGTTAAACTGGAAAGGAGACCTATTGCTATTTATTTCAGAACCAATACCAAATACTAAAATGCTTATTTTAAATGATTAATTCTAATAATGAGGATCTAACCACCACTTGAAATAAAATCTGAAAGCAACTCACAATAAAGCAGTTGTTCCTGAAATCCATACCGAGTGATCAAATTAGTTACAGGTGTAGGCCTATAAAGAATAAAATGGATAAACATGAGACAGGCCTGGCAATTCTCAAATTGAAGTAGAGTCTACAAACAAGACAAATGCTTCTGGACTTTTCCTCTGCAAAATTGATCAAGCATATTAGCCAGACTGTTACTGCCAGGTTTAAATAATTTGTGAAGTTAATAAATTCATACTGGTTTAAAACTATGTATTAGAACTAAGCTACTGTAAATATATACACACACAAACTTATGCTAACCTAAGTTACTGTTCAAGATAATAACCATCTTAATGCTCTGAGCTGATACCCACCAACCACACTTCATTTTTCAGAAATTTGGGTATCAATCTGTAATTGTGTCAATGAGGGGTGACACTTTTCAAAAAAAAAAAAAAAAAGGATTCACAGTGAATTCATCAACAGTTTTGGTCAGTTTTTAAAAATATTTTCCCATTGTAATTTAGCTCATTTTAGCTAACTAATCTGCCCTTTTCTAGGAATACTTTTCCTCCTGCTCTATTAGCTTTGTACATCAGCAGAGGACTGGGCTCATATTGGGCTCCAAAAAAGTACACAACATTTTTTCTCACTGTAAAATGAATTGTAATTGGAAAAGTCTCATACATATGCCTTTTCTTTTTGTAAATTACAGATAAATCAGATGCACAAATAATTCTGGAAGACACATTTCTTAAAGTAGATATTTGTGTCAGGGCTTACCAAGTTATTGCACTAAACAGACCACGAATGCGTGCCCGATACCGGGCTACAAATGCCTCTGTAAAAATCACTCCTTGATTGTCCTGATCTATCTGCCCATGGATAATCCTACCAAGACGGAGGGACAATGCCTGAGAATAGAAGTTATAATAAATGCTTGAATGATAGTTTACAGTTACACAGGAAAAAACAAAATATATTTTAACTGGAGATCAGAAAGTTACATTGTCTAAACATTCAACACATTCAGAAATAAGAATGCATTTAAAATAGTAATCGTTACTGAAGGAAATTGAGAACATACTATAAAAAACACACAAATTGTGTGTGGTCATGTTATTTTGATCCAACTCCAATATCCAGGTTAAGGTCTTAATAATACATACAATGATCTGAATTATTTAATGTCTATATTCCCCTCTACCACACACATTACAATTTTTATAGGTGAATGAAGAAAGAACACACTGTGAAGGAAACCCGTTTGGTCTGGGGTTTCTGGGGCTGAACATTCATGTCAAATCCTTTGTGTCTGTGACAAAGGAAGTCACTCGCCCACTCTTCCCAGATGTCACAGTAGAAGTTAGCAGCAAAAAAAAACAAAAAACCACAGACAAAAAATTGGAATCTGTATGCAAATTAGGCCTGGTCTACACTGATGGCTTAATTCGAATTAAAGTCCTTTAATTCGAATTAATTACTCCCGTGTCTACACTTGCCCATTGTTAATTAATAAAACCACCTCTGCAAGTGGATTAGCGCCTGAAGCGCATCAGTTAATTCGCATTAGTGTGAGTGTGGACGCAATGGGACTTAATTTGAATTAATTGGCCTCCAGACTGTATCTCATGATGCCCCATTTCAGTACCCTCCCCCAAAGCAGCCCCAGGAAGATTTAAATCTTCATTTCCTGCGGTGAATGGGTTTAAAATACAAGCTGCAATCACCCCCCCCCCCCCACCCACACACACACACCAAGCTCTTTGCAGTTTGTCTCTTTAAGGGTTTGAAAGATTTCACCACCCACCCGCCTCCCCGCGTGGTGAATGCTTTTTAACTGCCCAGCAAGCCCTTTGCAGTTTGTCCCTTTAAGATTTGTCCCTTTGAAAGTTTAGCCCTTTAAAGTTTGTCCCTCTGAAAGATTTCACCCCCCTCCCCACGTGGTGAATGTGTTTTAAATGCCAACAGTGAGAGGAAATTCTTTGCTACATTGTTTCAGTGGCCAATCATGGAAATTGATACTTTCTTAAGAGTTTATTCACAGTGCTACATGTGGATACATTATATCATGCTTTCCATCAGTGAAATGAAAACATTTGTATCCCTGTATTAATATACTAACTGACTCCATTGTTATTTATCTTACATTCTACAGATATCTGTAGAATCAAAATCAAAGGCAAGCAATATACAGGGGGTGGTGGGGGGAGCATAAAAGGCAAACAGCATACATAAGCTGCGATGTATTTGTCACGTCAAAATGAGAGCATAGTTCAGCTGGCTCCATGTGCCTGCAGCAATGGCGATCGGGGGAGGAAAAAACAGCATGAAAATCCTTTTCCTGTTTGTTTGGGGGTGGGGGAAGCGGATGGGGGAAGCAGCGCTGCATCCTGGGATGATGACACTCGTCACAACAGCCTCTATGGTTAGTTGCACTGTGCGATAGCTTCCCACATTGCACTGCTTTCTAATTCGAATTAAGGCTGGCCAGTGTGGAAGCAAGAAACCAGCACAAACACTGTAGTGTGGACAGTCTGCAGCGCTTTCTATAAATCGCTTTCTGTAATTCGAATTAAGCTAATTCGAATTAGTGCTGCAGTGTAGACATAGCCTTAGTAACTTAAAACATTCAGATTATCTGGGACAAAAAAAGGAACTGTATGTGTATACATTCTGGACAAATGTGTTTAGAAGATGATCAAACCAGAGACATTAAAGCCAGACGGGACCATTGTGATCTTCTAGGCTGACTTCCTGCATAACAGAGGCCATTGGACTTCCCTTTAAATGAGAAAAAAATATATGCTCTTGTTCAAATGGAAGTCCTATGGCCAGTGTTGGAAAAACATCCATTCTTGATTTTAAAATTCCCAGTGATAGAGGATCTACCGCACAACCCTTGGTAAGTTTTTCCAATGTTGAATTACCCTCAGTGTTAAAAACATGGATCTTATATATAGTCTAAATTTGTCTATCTTGTTATAGCCTTCTCCTCTAGACTGAAGAGCACTCCAATTATCAAATTTCTGTTCCCCATGCAGGCACTTACAGACTATGACGAAGGTCAGCCTTGAACCTTCTCTTTGATAAGCTCAATAGCGTGAGCCCCTTGAGTCTTTCAATTTAAGGCAGTTTTTCAATTCTTTAATCATACTCTTAAGTATGCTTGTTCCTTAATCCTAAAGAACCACAATGTCTGAGAGAAAACCTAACTCAGTTCAGATACTGGAATTCTGTACTGGCAAATTTTAACCTAAATCTGTTCATAGCTGCCAAAATGTAAATCTGAGAGAGTTAAAACTGCCCTGCATAGGACATTACCCTGAGACTTCATATAACTATTAGCCTGGATAATAAAGCTGCTGTAAGAGAGAAATCAGAATTCTCCATTTCTGTATGAAAAGCATGCAGTCACCTGTATCAAGAAGTCTCCTGGAAGGTCGTATGCCTTGCAGAGTTCAGATATTCTCACTTGACCAGTCTCCTGTAGTTTATCATTTATCTCTTCTGCTAATTGGTCTAGGTAACGCCTTATATAAAACCAGAAAGAAAACATATTAGTGATGTTCCCAATTCAACTTGCATCTCTTTACATACAATTATTCTGCCTCAGTATTTATTTATTTGTACAAAGTAAACATTTTTCCTGGATATGCATAAAGATGCTGGAACTTATTGTAAAATAGAAATAAATGGGGTGTGGGAATTCATCCTGCTCAATACAGCTATTACAGGAAAAAGGTTGTATTTTTAAAATTCTGCTAACCAACCCACTAGTCTGCAACCTGTTCATTTATTTCCTTACATGGAACGGTAATTAGTAACTTCACAACCCCATCATTAAAAAACCACATTTTTCCTCTCACAGCATCTGAACAAAGACTTCTATGAGAGATGAGGGTGCTCAGCAACTCAAAGGTTCAGGTCCACGAACGTCTACTCTCTGCCCCAACAATAAACTCTGAAGCATAATTAATGGAAGACTACAGTGATATTGCACCTATAACATCTAAAGTCCTATCTCTGGAAAACTGTATACATTTCTCCTGTAGATACTCACTCATTTATAAGCTGTCCCAGCACCAGCTGAATAGTCCTGTCTGATTTAACAATGTCATTAGCACGGCTTTCAATATGTACCAGGTCTACATTTATTATCTGTAAAAAAAAAAAAAAAAAAAAAAATCCACCAGTCCCTTAAATTCAAATTTATTTTAAGACATTAAGACACTATACTTTCCAAAGGATATCTGCTTTTTCTTTTTAATCTATCACATTTATGTGCAATTTGTCTATGGCTTGGAATAGAAGTGTCTGAGCTTTCAAAAAAATCTCTTGCAATTATGACTAGGTTAAAGTGACCTAGAAAATTAAGATTTCTATAAAGCTCTGAACATAAACTACTTTTTGTCTTATAGAAAGTTTTCTGATTTCAAGCAATTTTGCTCCAGACAGAAGGAAAACTTTGTCACAGAAGATTACTGAGGGGCTAGAGGTTAGTGGAAAGAGATTAATGAAGGAAGAAAGAAAACCTAAAGAAGCATACAAAGTTTATTATGCTTCACTGCATCACCCTATAGCTCTACATTTTAGCAAAGGCAGACTTTTCTCATCTACCTTTACATCTGAGTTTAAGAAAGCAGAGGTATTCAAAACATCAAAATTGCCCCTAAAAAGAAGCCAGGCTATTTTAAAGAGCGTCACAGTAGTACAGCTTATAGTAATATTTATCTCAAAATCAAAGCAAGCATGAATACAACGTTTGTGAAGTGATACACAAATAGATAAAGTAGTCAGTGTTAGTGAGACAAGTGCCGCTAATTTTGCAACTGCTGCTATAGAGCACTTCAGTATCAGCACAGTAACTTACTTGGAGACTGATGAAGTATAAATGGAGAAACATAGAAATAAATAGTATACTTAATTTTTTATAACAAAAAAATTACCTGTTGTAAGTCAACAATGTTTACTCGACCTTTAAAAAAATACAAATATTATTTAGGACATCAAATAGTTTTGAACAGGTTTATAAAGCAGCATAGCCAATCAAGTATGAACTTTATTTCATTACTCTTTTAGTGGTCACAGGAATGTCAGATTTCAGCTTTAAATGCTGCCAATCCAATTTAACCAGATGGAAAAAACCACACACTGGCAGTCAGCATGATTCCCCATGACACCCTACCCTCTGTGCCTAAAGACAACCTTAACACAGAGACTCTCTCCCCTTTACCTTTGTGCTGAAACTGTCAGTTATAGTGCCAACAAAATTTGAAGAAATGGTTATTCACACTGTGCAGTAACTGGGGTTCTTTGAGATTTGTGTCCCCATGGGTGTGTCACCCAAGGTGTGCTAGCACCCCCTGGGCCTTTCATCAGAGATTTCTCATAGCAGTGTCCCTTTAACCCGCATGTGTGTTACTCAGCCTCATGCCCCACCCATTGCTATATAGCACAGTGCAGGCTAACTGTCCTCAGTTCCCAAAGCCCCATGATAGGGAAACTCCAAAGCAGAGGGGAAGGAGGACGGGTAGTGGAGCACACATAGGGACATACACTTTGAAGAACCACAAGTACTGCACAGTGTGAGTAACCATTTCTTCTTCTTCGAGTAGTGTCTCTATAGATGCTCCACTCTAGCTGACTACTAAGCAGGTACCCTTTTAGAAGGAGGGGGCTTTGGAGTCTAGTCTAGTATGGAAGAAAGTACAGTTGAACCAAACACATTATCGGAAGCAGAGTTGCAAATTATTGCATAGCGTTCAGTGAATGTATGCATAGAAGTCCAAGTTGCACCTATATATAGTTCAATGATAGGTCTTAAGAAAAGCTGTGGAGGTGGAAATAGATCTTGTAGAGTGAGCTCATATGTCAGTGGGTGCTTCAAGATTGAGATTGGTAGCAGCTACTAGTACAGCCAATTATCCATGTAGAGAGCCTCTGTTTGCAGCTCCTTTCAATCTGTCTGTGATCAGCACAAAATCTAGAAGTCTTCCTGAAAGGTTTAGTTCTATCAGGGTAGAAGGCAAGGGCCCTCCTGACATCAAGCATGTGGAACAACATCTCCCCTTTACTCCGGTGAGGTTTAGGGTGGAAGATGGGTAAGTGAAGATGGGCTGATTAATGTAGAAATAAGGAGGTACATTTGGCAAAAACTTGGGGAATGGTTGTAATGTGACCTTGTTTCTGAAAACTATTGTGAACTGGGGGGGGGCGTAGCTCTCCCACTCACTGAGCTGATGTGATGGCAACCAGAAATGCTGTTTTCATCAATAAATGGATGAGTGAGCGGGCTGCCATCGGTTCAAATGGTGGTCTTGTAAGGCATTTAAGAACCAAACTGAGGTTCCAAACCGGAGTAGGGTTTTTAACTGATGGAGAAAGGTTGCTGAGGCCTTTCAGGAATCTCATTGTCACTGGGAGGGCAAATACAGAGTAAACCCTCTTTTGGAGAATGGAAAGCCATGATGGCTGCCAGATGAATTTTAATGGAGCTCAGCGATAATCCCAAACTCTTCAGTTCTAGTATGTCTGGTAGCAATGAGGTTACTGGTACAATATGTTTGAGATCACACAAGTGGGCAAATCTTGTCCATTTTTGTAAGTAAAGTGCAGCATCTAAACTGTTTTCTGCTGTGTTAGAGCACTCTTTTTACTTCCCTGTGAAAAGGCCACTTCCATGTCTGTGAACCATCAACCAGGTGAAGGATACCGAGTTTGGGGTAAAGAATCTTCCCACTCTTCTGGGAGAGGAGAGGAGGAACGGCATGGAAAGTGAGTGGTGAGAACACGGCCAGCTGTATCAGGTAAGGAAACAACGTTTGTCTGGGGCACTTCAGAATAAACAGAATAGCTCTGGTCCTGTCTTTTCTTATTTTGAGTAGAACTTTGGATATCAGAAGAGTCAGGAGGAATGCATACAGAAGACCTGGCAACCGCTGGAGTTGAAAGCCATCCTGCACCGATCAGTGACACAGCCTGGCTCTGAAGCAACACTGGGCGCATTATCGCCATGGTGAAAAGATCTATCTGAGGAATCCCTATTATCAAAATATGTGGTGAAGTATAATGGAATCTATCTGTAACTCATGGTCTCAGGAGTATGCCTGCTGAGCATTTCCGCAGACATGATCTGATCTCCTGGAAGGAAAACTTCTGTGATGACAATCTCATTATGTATACTCCAATTCCAAAGCTTTAGAGCATCAGCTCAGAGAGAGGGTTGTTTCCCCTTGCCGATTTATATAAAACATGCATGACATTTTATCCTTCATGCCTATTTTTTGTTTGCCTCTGATTAGTGGCAGAAACTGGACAGACACATCTGAGTTCCAGGAAGTTAATGTACAGATGGTTTTCTTGAGTCGTCCTGCCCTGAGTTGTGTGGGTTTCTAGCTGCGCTCCTCATCCCAACAGGGAAGCACCTGTCATTATGACAATCATTGGAGAAGGATGGGGGAAGGGGATTCTGGCACACACATTGTGAGGGTCTTTCCGCCAACTGAGAGATTCATTTACAGAAGTGGGTATGGAAAGCAGTGTGTTTAAACTGTGTCTGCTCAGTGAATAAACCATCCTGAGCCACTCCTGAAGGTATTGTATACACAGTCGTGTCTGATCTATAACAAAAGTGATGGCTGCCACATGACCCAGTAGCTGAAAACAGTTCCTGACCAAGATTTGAGGGCTGATCTGAATTGTATTGACTAAATTGGATAGGGACATAAATCTGGACATTGGGAGGAAGGCTCTCACTACTACTGAATTGAGATGAATTCAAGCTTTTGCAGAGGGGTCAAGGTGGACTTCTGAATGTTGAATTGCTGGCCCAGCTTGAAGAAGAGTTCTGTGTCTTAGTAAGTTGCCTAAAAAGTCACTCCTGAGGAGTGTTCTTTCAGAAGCCAGACATTTAGGCAAGGGAACACCAAAATTCCATTCTTGCGGAGGTGTGCCACTACAATCCACATAACCTTCGAAAAGACCCTCTGAGTGGATGATAGGCCAAAAGGGAGCACCTTTTACTGAAGATGGTCCTGGCCTACCATAACATGTAGGAATCATTTGCAATTCACCCATCCCACAATGTGGAAATACCCATCCTGAAGGTTAACAGCCAAGAAACAGTGATGGGATTTTCACAACAAGTGTCATATTCTGAATTCTTGTGCTTTCACAAAAGGTGTTGAGTAGATTTAAATATACAATGGGTCCAATCACCACTCTTTTTTGGAACCAGGAAATACTTGCAATAAAACACCTTCCCATTGTGCTGTGTGGAAACTGTTTCTATAGCACTCAGGTATAGAAGAGAGTCTATTTCCTGCCAAAGCAGATTCTTCTGGAAGGAGACCCTGAAGAGGGTTGGTGAAGGAAGGCTGGTGGGTTGAAGAGAATTAAAATAGACCGAGTACCCTATGTAAATGATCTCCAAAATCCACTTGTCCGTAGTGGACTCCCAAGCCTGCTGGAAGTGGTAAAGGCAGTTGTCAAAGAGCGAAAGACATGTGACACATTACAGCTGGTAAGAAAGAGGATGGCAGCTCAGGACCTTGATCATTCCATCAAAATTGATGCTTTGAAGTGGAAGGTCATGAAGTTGAAAGCTGGGAGGTGGGTGGTTTCCTTCTCTGGAACCTCTGCCTATTGTGGTGAGGTTAGTATGGCCTCTGCTAACTCAGAAACTAGGCAGGATGGGATCTCTGTGCTATTGGATCTACTAAATTTTCTCTTCAGAGCAGATGTGTAGATACCAGAGATTGTAAAGTGGCTCTGGAATCTTTTAATGTATGCAGACATTCATCTGTGTTGTCAGCAAACAACTTAGTGCTATAAAAAGGAAAGTTTTCTATTGTATTCTGAAATAACTTTGGGAATCTGGAGAGCTGAAACCAGGAGGCCCTAATCGTAAGTATTGCTGTAAAAATTGAACTAGTAGCAGTATTGGCAGCATATTAAAAATGTGCAGAGATATGCTGGTGAGAAGTTGGTCCTCTGAAATAACTGCCTGGAACTGCACTCCGTGTTCTGTCAGCAGATGGTCAAAAAAAGAGATTAACTCAGTATAATTTGTGTATATGAGGCCAGGTAGCTAAACTGTAAAGTAACTGAAGAACAAGATTTTCTACAAAGTATGCCAGATAATCTTTGCAGAATCCAGGAATGCCTCGTTGACTGGCAGGGTAATGTGGGCAGAAGAGGCTGTATGGAGAATGTTGAGAAGCTTATGATGTGGTTCTTCAATGTCTTTGAAAGGGATCTGTAAAGAATCCACAATGCTCTTAATGAGATCCTGAAAGGGCTTAAAATCCTAAACCAGAGATGGAAGAGGTGGTATGATGGTTCATCCTGGGATGAAAAAAGATTATCATGGTTGAAGAAACCTCCTCATCATCCCTGGCCTCCTGTTCCTCAAAGGTCTCTTCTGGAGGCCTAGGTCTCTGGGAAAGGGAGGGTGAGGTGTGTTGTCAATCTCTGAAGGGCAAAACTTGAGGACCTAGAGAATTGGTGGCAGTAAGCCACCCTGAGGTTCCAGTATGGCCAAAGGAGTGGCACATATGGGCATGGGTGTCGGAATCCACAGGTGCTCACCCCAGCGGGATGGTAGCTGTGGACATCTGTTATGAATACTTACTCAGATAGTGGCACACGGGGAGAGGAAAGAGAGCTTCTGGCCTGGGTCAGAGGCCAGACACAGCGAGTTCTCCATCATAAGGAGTCAAATTTTTATCTACCTGTTCTTTCTGGCTCCAGATTTTAATGCCAGACAGAAGTTGCACTTTTGGGAAATATGAGATTCCCCAAGGCCACAGATGCAACAGGAGTGTCCATCACTCACTGGGATTGCCTCCTGGCATGACAGGCAATGCCTGAATCCAGGAGAACCAGGCATACCTTCGGAAAGGGCAAAACATCCCCCAGGGGCCAGGGAACGATCTAAAAGCTATATATATATATAGTAATTAGTTAGTTGTATTAGTGGGGGGGTTTTTTAAACACCAAAAGAAAAAAATAAAAGTTTTTATATATATATTATAACTTACTAACTACTATAATACACTAAGTACAAAAGCTAAAAGAACGAAGTTGAGTCAAAACTCAACTTGGACAACTAGCTAAGAGGCTTCCTCTCAAGCCAGGGCAGTTGAGAAGGAACTGAGAACGGTTAGCATGCACAGTGCCATATAGCAACAGGATGGGGCATGAGGCTGAGTAACATACATGCACAGGCCGAATGAACCTGCTATGAGAAATCTCAAAGGTGCTGGTGGTGCAAGTGCACCTGGAGTGGAGCACCCATAGGTACACCACTCGAAAAACAACAGTCTACTAGGATGGAATTGATACCACAAACCCTTTCCACATGTGCCAGAAAACTGCTGTCAAACGGTAACAACTTTGAACTTTTGCCAAGCTGACATACTGATGCAGCACACATTAAGGTATACCCTAGAAAAAAATATCAGCTACTGTGCATGTATGTGGCAAGTGAATGAAATTATTTTCCAAACCATGATGATGATATGAACTTCTTACACAAGGGAAATACTTTAATTAGATTAACTAGATGTACCATGTGCTTTCTCACCTTCTAATTTAGGCCATGTCTACAGTAGGAATGCTTTCCCAGAATACTATACCAGCAAAGAGCACCTAGTGTGGACACAACTATACTGGGAAAGCAGACCTTTGTATTAGAATAGTAAAACCACTCCCCACAGATCAAACAAGCCATACTGGTTAAAAATGTAGTTTTACTGGTATAACTGTGTCTGAGTTAGGGGCTTCTGCTGACACAGTCGTTAGTCTGGGATTGTGTCTAACCCCTGACTGACAGAGTTATACTGGCAGAAATCTGTAGCCTAAACATAGCCTGATGCTATAAACAAATGGTTAGTTTAAGCCATATATGCTCCCTGTGAGTCTGAAGCATACCTAATACAGCAAAGCTTTTACTACTGTTCACTCTGTAATATCATAGAGACATGGAAAAACATGCTGAACAATAGTCTACTGTCTACACCAACAAAATTGACACCTAAATTCTGACCGAGACATTTTTATAGCTAACGATGTTGTCAGAGACAGAAACAAATTGATTTTCAGATTCTGAATCAAGGTTTCAGGCTTGGTTCTTAGGCCTCATCTGTTTTAGAAAATTTGCACTGATGAAACTAAATCAATGTAACATCAAATCTAGTTACACCAGTGCAAACCTTCAATGTAGATGTTGTTAAATTGATTTAAATTACAATTTATATAGTTGTAATGCATCTATATTAGAGGTTTTCACTGGTGTAATTACATTGGTTTTAAATTGATAGTTATATCATTGCAATGTTTCTAATACATGCCTTTCGAAAAATAATTTACGTGTAAAGTGAGTGTACTTGCCTGAGATGTTAAACCCAATCATGAAATGTTTTAGACTCACCTTTCTGATTATATCTGCACATCACTTAAGCTTCCCCAGAGGAAAACGGTTGGTTAGTTGAGTGATATGCTTGATTCAACAACCTACTTTCACTTGCCTTTGAAACTATCTAAATATACCAGTCATGTTTAGATAATTTCTGACTGTAAAGTAATACTGTTCAGTAAAAAACAAAACAAAACAACCCATATACACATACACACGCTTATTTTGTACAACAGGATTGGGCCTTAAGCACCTACAAAAGTACGATGAAAATTTTCAGTCTTAATCACACTTTTAATCTGACAGTAAGGAAGTCATTAACAATCATTAAACAGAGCGCTACATTTACTAAATTTATAAAAATCACTATTTTTATTTATTATACATACAAGATATGAACAATATGAATGCCCATAAAATATCAAAGCACATATTTTTGATGCAATATATTAAGGGCACCAAAGGATTTTTTTGTGTGCATTGTAACACCCTTGCCCTATATTCTTGATATTATAAAATAAGGTAATTGACAGTTCTGGTTCACAACCAGTCAGTGGCCGGAGTTTGGAAGGGAGACAAGAGCAGAGTATCCTTACTGAAGCAACAGGGAAATGCACACTTGAGTCATATTAAGTTTACTGAAGGACAAAAGCAATCTTAGAATCCCCAAATTCTTTTCTACGATCTTGTTATTAAATCTAACTGTAGTGAAGAAAAACAAATGTAACTCTTACCTCCACAAACATGAAGCTCATCTTGTATCTCTCTGCTAACCTGTGCTGGAGTGATATACTCTTTTCCATCAAGCGTATGCAATACCTCCAGCTGCTTTTCAGCAATCAGTTTAGCAACAATCTCTATGCAGTTACGTTCCGACAGTCTGTGGACATTATGAAGAGTAACCAAGTCATTTTAAATGAGAATTTGCTAATTTTGAGATAAATAACTGAAGCTTTTCCAATTTTACAATCTGAAGGATTATTTTGCTGTTCTCTGCAAACAACTTTTAGGATGCCAATTTTATACAAAATACTAGTTCTCTTTTCACTTTAAAAACATGGTACCTGCACACACTTGTGCAGATTAACTTTATTCATGTGAGTTGTATCGCTGAAGTCAACTTCCTTGCTCTCCTGAATAGTCAATGTTTCAATGAGACCACTCACATCAACACGGTTAAGCTCTTTGTCAGTTTTGCATGATCAGGCCCTATGATTGTAGTTTGTTACTTCGGAAATAGATTTTTAAATTAGTTAAAACAATTAAGTAATGACTGCCCCCTTGTATAAATTGTAATTGTTTGCCACCACAAAGGAAGGCAAAGCACTACCATAGGATTAAACATGCAGCTGATCCTCTGAGGTGAACCAATAGGAGACTGGAATTTAGGGGGACACTGTCAATTTGAAACCCACATCAACTCCAAAATGTGAATGCAACAACATTCTTCGCTTGCCCATTCCTGTAGTGTTACAATCACAACTTTCCTATTTCACAAAGGGGGTTTTCTCCCCTGGGGTGGGCGAGACCCAAACAATCAACCGGTGAAACCGACTGATTCTGCAGGGGAAGCGTTTTTTATCCCAGGACCAAACCCTGAAGAAGTGTATAGCGCAGTATACGTATTCTCTCTCCAGGAGAGCAGACCAAGGAAAGCAGAGCACTTTCTATGCAGTGACCTTGTCACGATCCGGTCCCTAGGGTCGTGTGCTTGACACTTCACCGCCCCCCCGGCCCCAGCACTGCAGAGAGCTGCACGCCGCCCGCCCCACGGGGCTCGGGGTTACACGCTGCCCCCGCACACACGCAGGGTCTGGGCACCGCCGCAGCGCAGCTCGACACCCAGTGCCGGGCGCGGTGACTGCGGAAGGACGGCCCCGATCCTCCGGCCTTTGTCCTACACAGGCGCCTATCGCCGCCGCCACCCCCGCCCGGCTTTCCACACCTGCGAGCCGGCCAGCCTGGCGCCCGGCGCCGCCCCCAGCACTTCGGTCTCGGGGCTTCCGCGGGCCGCGTCCCCGCGCGGTGGCGCAGCCGGGCGGCCCCTCCCTCGCTGGCCGGGCCCAGAGGCCGCCAGGGCCCAGGCCGCGGCGCGGGGGCGCCCCAGGTGCCTCACCTCTGCGCCGCCTCGGCGAACTGCGCCCGCTGGAAGTCGGCAGCCAGTCTCCGGATCTCCTCCCAGGCGGCCGCCATCGCAGCCCCGAGCCCGGCCTCCCCCGGGGAGCGCGCCCGCCCGCCCGCAGCCACACGTCAGCCTAGCCGCCGAGCGATGACGACGCCGGGCCGCGCGCGCGCGCTCGGGGCCGGGGCCGGGTTCGCCTCCCCACAGCGCCCCCTGGAGACTGAGAGGCGAAGCAGTAGCGCGCCAAGACTCTCTTCGTCCTGCGCCCCCCTCCCCGCCCCCAGCTCTGGGCCTGCGGGGCTCGGCTCCCGCCCGGGTGGAGGCGGCTCGGGGCCGGGAGCCTTGTTAGAAACCGGCCCCTTCCCGCCCCCCCCCCCCCCGGATCGCCCTAAACCCGCCAGGCGGGGCTTGTTTCTAGCCCGCTTGGGGCAAGGTGTGACGTTGGGTGGGAGCCCCAAGCTGCCAGCCCCTGACCTGCCGCCGCACCCGCAGGCTGGTGCCCATCTGCCAGAACCTTTCACAGGAGGAAAGGGGGAGCGGAAGGGGGCTCAGGTCCAGGATGGAATAAACTGGAGTCATTCAGGGATAGCTAAATTCACACCCCATCACCTTAATCCGAATGACCTTTCCAGTGTAGACAAACCCTGCCTCGCCCGAGGTAGCTAACTCCATTTAAACAAACCATCTTGGTTCCTAGTCTAGAAAAAGCCTTGGCTCAGGTTGAGTGATTGGGATTACTTGTTGGGCTTGAGCGGGTAGAGCAGCAGTGGAGGCTCAGTTGAAGAGCAAGCTCCAGTCTCCTTTCAGAGTAAAACAGAAATGATGATGTGGGAATGGGTGTGTGTGTTTGCACTGAGAAATTGACCAGCAGAACAGACTCTGTGGACACTCATGTTTGGAATAAAAGTATGCAGTGTAGCTGTAGCTGTGTTGGTCCCAACAAATAGAGAGACAAGGTGGGGGAGATGATATCTTTTAACTGGACCAACTTCTGTTGGAGAGAGACAAGCTTTCGAGCCTACCCAGAGCTCTTCTTCAGATCTGGGAAAGTGACCTTTTTCAATATTTCTTCTGTCCCTATAGTTCTGCTAGTCGGTTTCCCTGTGCAGATAAGCCCTGTGTCTTGGAAAGGCAGAAGAAGAAAGGCCTGAGACACTAGGAAATGGGGAGTGGTGGGGAGGGAAAGCAAATAAACATACACAATTGAAATTTATAAGAACATTTAAAAAAATAACATTTCTAAATACCAGGTTGTACTATTGAGTCAGCACTCAAGGATAGATTTCTTTTTTAAACAAGAAATGTCTTTCTCTTTGTGTATGTGTGCACACCACATATTTAGCTGACACTCTGAGTAAGTTTCCCAGACTTGAAGAACAACTCTACATAAGCTAGAAAGCTTGTCTGTCTCACAAACACAAGTTGGTCCAATAAAAGATATTATCTCACCTACGTAGTCTTTCTAATATCCTGGGACCAGCATGGCTACAATACTGTGTCCATATGCACTGTGTCCCCTGACAGTTTCTAGATCTACATTTTATTCAGATAAACATCCATATTTCTACTATACAAATCAAGGTGATATTTAAATCTAGTAAAACCATTTCTGGTTAGAAAAGTAGTAAACAGTAATTTCTTTAATTATCTCATATATACACAGTAGAACCGCTGTGAATTGAACTCTGATATTATTAGAGGCTGCTTGGGAACTGAGACATTTACAGAAGGCACATAGGGTATAAATAAAGTTTATTGGGTCCATATTTCATTTTTCTCTAGTATTCTCAGCTTTACTGATTCCACAGTCATGAATATCACAAAAATTGAATTATTCAATTTTTTCAGGCAATGGACACTCAAAATGAAGATGTATATGTGTTTAATGGTAGTAACTGACTGATTTAAAATTCTTTATATTAATATTGTAACATGGATTGATAGTCATATTTCATGATGAAGGAAAGTTTGTAATGTGTTATATGATCCACAATACAGTATCCTTTTGATTCACTTTGGGAGCATCAAATCCCCATCTTAATTACGAACAATGAAAGAAAATGATGGGGGATACTAGTGCTGTCAAAATGAATCAATACTGTATGTGTGACATGGAATACATTAGAAAGCTTCATATTATAATACCCACAAAACTTCAAGGTGACTACTCTGAATTCCATTCTTATAGGAGTTAAAATTCTTCTAGTTCATCGACCAAGCATGAGATAAAGGAACATGTTATCAATTTTGCCGCTGCTGCTCTGAAGTATTGAGGCATTATTTATCATAGGAACAATCCCTGAAGAACTAGTTAGTGTAACTGCTGACTGCAACCTGAGAAAAAAATTATACAATTACTAATAACAGCCTGTTAAACAACTCACATTTTGCAAAGAGCTAAAAAGCTCATTGCAGTAGTTACAGTACAGACAGCAGGAATCAGGGACGTTCTAAAGCCACACCCAAAATTGTGCACTGCTGTATTCCTTAAAGGGATAAAGTGTACATATCTCCTTATGGTTGGCCAGTTGTGCTGGGTTGGACAAGAGGGGCAGGACCATGGCCCCATCTTTTCCATACTTTGACAACTAGAAGTACTTCTTGGATTTAAGGGAGCACGTTCATTATAATTATGGCCAACCTTACATGGGAGGAAGCTACTTGTGTCTTCCACATGCATGCAGAAGCTGTCCAAAATTAGGTTTGTTTGCATTCTTCTACATTCCCTTCTGTTTGCTGCATTCACACACACTGTAGCTGCAGTTTTATATTCCTTGGTGTATTTCCCATATTGTTTCACATTCTTATTCTTGAAAGGACTACATAAAATCATTCAAATGATGCAGTACAGCGATGCAAACAAAACATAGAGGCCTATTTGAGATAATTAATAATCCAACAAGAATGTTCCATCCTCCACTGATCAAACTGTCAGAAGACCAAGACCAAGAGCCTTTGGAAGGATGAACAAGGGGAAAAGACCTCTTCAGGACAGAGTGTTTGTCTATGGACATAATGTGGTTGCTACTAAAATACTATTAATAATAATTTATGCACAAGAGCTAACAAACCCAAAACCACTTATACTCTACTAATTTCAACTCACCCTGACATTCATTTATCAAGAAATGAGAAGTAACTAATAGTTATTTAGGGTTATAGAGAGCATAAGGAAGTAGCTTGCCCCAAGCACTGAACCTGTTACAAGCGAGAGTTATTAATGCTAGCATGTAACACTTTGACCACTGAATAGCTAGGAAATACAAGCTGAAACATATCCACTATACATCTTAAGACGGATGATGAATTCATTAACAAGAGAAAATACACAGGATGATATGGAAACATTTTATCAATAATGTCAATGTAAAGGAGGGCAGTACTGGTTGTGCATACAGAGCATGCTGTGAATGGTGTTTAAATGTGCTCTGAGCAGGCTTTTAAAAAATATCAATTGGCATATGGAACATGCATTAAGAGCACAATATCTCCACCGAATGCAGCCATACATGTGTCATGAATGGATGCAATCCCTCTCTTTGTCACTGCCCTTCATCAAGGCACAATTATAAATAAGATGTGTTTCTTTTCACTGTACTTTTCTCATCTTATGTCCTGTCTTTTCTGTTTTGTTCATGAGCAAGCAGCTGTGCTGAATGCTAATGAGACAGCACTTAGCTCAACCCAGGGCAGCCTTTTCTACACAATTTCTTTGGTTACTAAACAGCAAACCTGCAATTAATTAGTCAGATTACCTACCTACTTGTGGATAGAAAAAACAGATTCAGTCCTTCCTTAGCAGGGAATGTTGCTTCTCTAATAATGATGCCTTTCTAGGTCAAAGCTTTAATGAATGTACAATCCCTGCACCAGCACATACAAATGAGTAATTGTATGTGTACGCTATACGGGCAAAATGCTAATTCCATATGCCATTATCTGATTTGTGCATAAATGCATGTTTCATGCATGCAATTTAGACATCTATAACTGAAAGCATAACCCCATTTATATCACTCTTACTGTTTTAAACAATTCATTTATTTCTGTAGATATATCTAACAGGGATTATTTATTTTCCCCATCTCAAAATATTTAAGTCCAAAATTCTATCCCTATTTGGGAATGATGTTTTTCTCCATTTGAATTCGAAGACTGAATATATCAAAGCATTCTAATTCCCACACAGTATGTGGAACTAAGCCTCTTTGATCTTCCTCTAGGAAGAATGTGAAATATACTATCTGGGATTTACTATAATCATTTGTTTCACCTGATCTTTGAATATCATGCAAAATATGTCAGGGGAGGAGAGACATATTTTTGAACATTTTCAGCCTCTTATTCAAGTTTTAAGTCAAATTTACTGTCATATTAGGATGACAAATGGATAAAAATCAAAGATTAGCTACTGTTGTAATAATTGGGCCTAAAAACTTATCCCTAATTGTGAACTCAACTCTAAAAAGTGAGTGAAAGTTCATAAAATATTACAATAACCTACAAGAACAAATGTTGAAGGGGAAAGGTGCAAAAGGGAGACAAAAACTGAATTAGTCAACTCCTCCTCTCCTCCCCCCCCAAAAAAAAAAAAAAAAAAAAAAAAAAAAAAGGCCAACAGATATAACTCAAGGACTGTGTTAAGATCTTGCCTGGTAAACAAGAGAAGTGTGGGACCTGAACTTAATTAACCAAAATTAGTGTGTTGAAAATTAGATGGAACTGATAAACAAAATAATCCCATCACTCCCTTTTTGGGTCTTAAAAGAAAATACTTTGGGGGGGGGGGGGGGGAATCAAGAAGCAGCAGCAGTTGCTTGCCAACAACTGTTGCAGCAAGCTTTACCATCATGGCCACCCCTACCATCTCCTGGGACCCTGGGATGTATTGTAACACATTTAGGCCTTCGTTGTTCTGATCCTGAGAGATATCTTGACCACACCAGGCCAGAGAGAGAGGAACCCAGATGATATCACTATCGACACCAGCTCCCGTTAAATCCCAGCCACTACACAGGATGTGAGACTGTTTCAAACTCCATCCCACACCCGCCAAAATATCTTTTTTCTTTCCCACTTTCTTTCCTTTCTTTCCTATCCCTCTCCTTTTGCCTAATAAGAGTCTTGCTTAACTGGCCAGTATTGTATATTTCGCAGCACTGCTGTAAGCCTGTGACAGAGAGGCAATCAGAAGCAATGCCCTAAACAGCCCAACACTAGTACAAGTTTGCCAAGCCTCAGATTATTTTTTCCCAGCTGTAAGGTTGCAAGTGAAAGTCAAGACTAGAGACAGAAGCTGCATTTTTTATCTTTGCTGTTCTTTGTTTTCCCTTCTTGTGAGCATTTGTCTTGTTTTGGCTTCTAGGAAACAGGATCGGACTTTAACAACAACAGCAACCAAAGCAGTTCCAGCCTCTCTCAACTAACTTTTTCTCTCTTTCCCAGAGGGACAGATATTATCATCTAAAAGGCTGCCAAACAGTGCAATTTTTTCCTTCTATAGCTAAGGCAAAGGAAACAAGGGATATTGTTAAAATGAAAGCCTTACTTAACATTTTACATTTCAAATGCTTTTACTGTTTTTTCTTCCTTTACTAAAAGGTTTAAAAGATTTTTAATGGTGTTTTTGCCACGGTACTGAGCAGGCTAAGATCTCATATACTAAACCCTGAACCTTGTTTAAAACTGTCTAATGGTGGACAGTTACAGGGTCATGTTAACAACTTTAAGTCTTTGGGCCCTTTGTTCCTAAAACAATACTACTGTAGCTCATAGGGCTAGCTTGCCTTTATTATATTCACTGTTTTTCATTGTATTTAGCAGTAATGCAAGGTACCTACAGGCCATATTCTGTAAGACATTAGCTTCAGCAAGTTAGCATAAGGCTTGAGGCCTAAGAACTTTGTACAGATAAACTTTAAACAGTTAAATGGCACAATAGAAAACCCCAAGTTTTGGGGATCTGATAATAGAGTGTTAGGGAGAATTTCTAATCACAGGTACATGATCCAAACACAAGAGTGTCATGGCAATGAATTGACATACATAACAGGTACATGAGCTACGTCTGCAGATACCTAACCACTAACAGGCCATTCATGGTAATGAATTAACGTATATGATAATAAGTTGAGATCATTGATATACTAACCTATAGGAGAAGAACTCGCCAACATTAGTAAGATGAGAAAATACAAATAAGGAAAAGGGGAAAATCCTCTACTGAATATGCATCAAATATAGTGGTGTCAGCGTATCATATTATAAAAGTTACATCCCAGCCTTGGGGCAGTAGGAGAAAGAAATGTAGTCCTTGGGAGGTGCTAGAATGATGGCCACCAGTGATGAAGAGGAAGGTGGTAGTGATAAGGAAGATGAGTGTTGTAACTGTGCACACTGAAGTGGGGTTCCCAAAAATAATCATTTGAATAATATTGGGCCTGATCTTTGGACAAGAACTTGTCAGCCATTAAAGTGATAACTGGGGTTTTTAGGTAATCAACATAATCTGTACATCAGGCTTCACTACCCACATCTTGCCATGCAACTGAATATTTGACTAATGTAGGAAGCAAGACAGTCTATCATTTGTGACATATGTCACCATGGTGAGATACAGCTTTGGTTATATTACAGCAAACATCAAATATTATTTACCCTTAAATACTAGCTGCAATGAAACAGAGGATTGAAAAAATTAAGGGATTTATTCACACAAAACATAAACATTCATATAATATTACAAATAATATATATGTGCTATTGCTGAAATGAACATGCATTTGTACTATGGAAGGTAATAGCTCAACTTTTTTAAATGGTATGTTCACAAGTAAAAATCACAAAATCCAACATCACACAAGGACTTGGGTAGCAATTAAAAAAGAGAAATACACACAGCTCGTAAAGATGCCAGGGAAGCATGGTTTTCTTTTTTATATCATTTTAAAGTTTAGTTACACACACACATCCCATAATACAGACATTTCTGTTCTAAGAATATTTTCCCCCAGTAGTTTTTAAATGCTGTTTCTGTTCATCAGTTTTGATTTTAAATTTGTATTGCAATTGAAATATCATTGATAATCTTAGAGCAGCAGTGGACTAGGGATTTCCATAGTCCTGTAATGCCAGTCTCTGGACAAGGGATTGGAAGGTGGATCAGATTTGTCAATTGAGAAGAGCTAGATCAATCCTTCAGCATAATTCTAGAAGCATTACTTGTGGTGCCAATGGTTCCTTTTCTGCTGCATCTAGTTCAGAGTGGTAGATGAAACAGCTTAAGGCCTTCCAATATTTTGAGGTTATGCATCCAATTATAAATCCAGTATTCATATTTACTATATGACATCCCCCAATGCATCTGTTTATATGTGCTTTGGTTTCATTTATATGCAATATGATAAGCCATGCAATAATATATAGTGATGTAAAATTTAAAACTGGTGATTATTTTTGTTAGAGCATATACTATGGTCCAGTCATCAGTTTCAACAGAGGGACCCCAATTTTTCTCCAAATATGTCTCTCACACTTCCTTCACAGTAGATGATCTTAGTGATTTTTTTCCCCATGTATTGTGCTGTATGGCGTAGTAATACAGTTATCAGTTCCTTCATAACTAGTAAAGTGTAATTTTCAAAACTGAAATACTCAGGTCAATTTGTTGCTCAAGACTCTGCAACAGAAGCAAGTAATAAATGAAATATAACAATTGTGACCCGTCCGTTCCTAGGGTAGCCACCTGAAAATGCCAAGGTCAGGGCAGACTGCAAAAGGAGGGCAGATTCTCCCAACACTGGTGGGTTACACTGAAGTCAGACTTCCCAACCAGCCACAAACAATGCTTCTGATTCCCCACACTGGTTATCAAGAAGCTAACACAAAAATATACACAGCCCCCTTTATTGCATTTCAGTCTCTGGCTTCCAATCAGCCACTTTGTCCAGTAAAGAGATAAGTTACTTAAATCTCTATGCTCTTTACCCAAAAGGTTCTCCTGACACCAAAGGGTCAGCCACATCACCAGATCAATATAAGTTTGGATCTTACCCAAGATACCACGCTCCAGCCAATCTTTTAGTAACTAAAAACTAAATGTTTATTATAAAAGGAAACAAACAAACAATAAGAGAAATGTTAAATGATTAAAGCAATCAGACACATACAGTTGATTTGAAAGTCCATATATATCAGGTTTCTAGTAGAACTGTGGAGTTTGCAGGCTTGTATAGTTCCTCTGGTGTACATCCAGTACCTGGATGGGTCTCAGTCCTTTGTTTCACAACTTCAGTTGTAGATGAGTTGATCCAGAGGTGGGTGAAGACTGACGACTGACAATCCAAAATGGATGTGGTGCAGCTGCCTTTTATGTCCTTTGGCTTTTGCCATGATGCTTGTGGAAATTTCCACAAATAAAATGGAGTCCATGGTCACATGAGTAAGTCTTGGTGACTCATCAGCTTCTTTCCCCGGGACCATTGTACTTATGAGTTTCCTTAATAGGCCATTAAGCAGACTAATGCTGCAGCCATCCTGTCTGGGCTGTCGCTCAGAAACACTGCACAAGTTGAAATACAGATATATCAAACATATCCATAATTTCCAATACACATATAACACATGAACATAAACACTATCATCTTACTTAGCAAATTATAGCCTTTCTAACGGTACCGGATATGGCATATTTCATATGAATTATTATGATTTTGACATATTGATGTTAAATATCATAAATGGTTCCCCTAATCCAGCCAGCATCACAACAATTATTAATAAACAGTGGATTATTCAGGTGTCTAAAACAAGAAAGTGTAAGAAAAATGGGCCAGACCTTTGGCTTGTATAAACTGATGTGACTTTCAAAATCTCCTTGGTGCAGGCTCTGCTTCCTGCCAATGCCCCCGTGGACACCAGCTATCTGAAGGTGGCAGGGCAGGGATGGCAGGTTCATGGCCTTTCCCTTCTGTACCATTCAGCAGAACCCTGTGAGCCTGAGTCAGCTGGCATGGGCCAACCACAGGATTTTAATAACAGTGTAGACATACCCTTAGGGTACATGTACACTAGCAACTGTACACATCCATGAGTGGGCTTATGCCATAACCTTCATGTGTCCATGCATAAACCCCTGAAACACATGTCTCAAGGCAAGTAGAGTGTGAGTAAGCTAGCACATCTCAGATG
Organism: Emydura macquarii macquarii; assembly: GCF_026122565.2. NCBI lineage: Eukaryota > Metazoa > Chordata > Testudines > Chelidae > Emydura > Emydura macquarii. The sequence goes on from NW_027133156.1 coordinate 2,408,305, forward strand.
GTGTGGGTAAAGAAACCCAGCTGTGGCATGACCCCGTACCTCTGCCAGTTTGCAATATGAATAGAGGCAAGAAGTTTGTAACTGGTCTCGAGTTTCAATAGCCCTCCACCTCCATTTTCCCAATGCACTGAATTTTTTCCTTCCTGACCTTTACGCAATCTGGGTCCTTGTCCCCCTTTTCACTGGTAGGAGCATGCGTCACTGACCACAGCAGAACAGCTTTCTGCTGCACTCTTTACACGGGACAATAGATCCAGCTCTGAGCATACCCAGTTGCTGATCAATGCACGGAGAGAGAACACTGTCCTCCATGAATTTGGCCAGAACAGCAAGAACATTCACGTGCACTGGAAAATTTTACAGAGCTGGAGGGCAGTCAGCGGACTCTGTCCCAGTGCCGTGGACGCATGCAGCATCTGAAGCTCCTCTACAGAAAGGTCAAAGACTCCAACAGTCAGTCTGGGAGGTCTTGTTGTACATGCCCCTTCTATAAGGAGCTTGACTGGGTGCTGTCAAAGGCAGTATTGAGGCAGAAATAGCTCATGACCCCCTCTTCAACCCTGCGTGCCTCATTGTCTGACAGGACACAGATGAGGGCCAGGGCAAGCAGGCAGCAGGGACCATGGAGGATGCCCCAGAAGACCTGGAGGATGAGGAGTATCTGATTCTGACCCTTTCCCAGAGAAGCAGGTTGAAGAAGTCCCCCATGACAAAGCTGAGGAGGGCTCCAAGCCACGGCAGGAACCAGAACCTGAGGCTGGTAAGTTATAATGGCCCCCCCACCCTCCCCACAATATCCCCTTTTGCTTGGATGCTAAATTCCTGATTTTAAGATCAGTGGCAAGTACTGTGCACTGACATTTCCTCCCTGGATAGTATGCCATGAATTGCTTGGTGTCATTGCAGTGCTGCATCCATGGCATTGTAACGCCCCATCTTCATATCAAAGTCTTCCAACTTTCCTTCCTTCATCCATCTCTGCTCCAGCTGAAATGGTCCTCAAGCAAGACGGAGCTATAAAGCAATGATTTTATTGATTTATGATGAACCACAATTATGCATTTGGCTTCTAAAGATATTTTTTTCAAACACTTTATAGAGGAAAAATCAGTGTGTTCCTGTGTCTATGCATTTCCCAGCCAGCAGTCAGGCAGTGAGGGTCCTGGGGCTGTGTGGACCAGCAGGGGATGGGGAAAGTCCTGGCTGGGGAAGGGAACACAGATGTAGAGAACTTATTTGGATGTCTAAGGAAAAGTTAGTCAGGTTTGGCCTACTCTAGGGAATTAAACTGGTATGACTATGTTACTCAGGGGTGTGAAAAATCCACACTCCTGGGTGATGCAGTTAAACCAACTTAATCCTCAGTGTAGACAGCACTAACTCAAATTCTCCCATCACCCTTGCTACTACCTGTCTGGGAGGTGGAGTACCTATGCCGATGGAAGGATCCCACCTGTCAGCGGTGGGGGGCGGCCTACACTGAAATGCTGCTGCTACACTGCTGAGGTGTACACAAGCCCTTACAGCAGTTCTCCCTTGGAAGATTATGGTTTCAGTGCTCCTCCTATCCCCGATCTTCCTGTCCCCTTACAGACTGGAGTCACATGTAACGTGGAAGAGGAGCTTGGGGGAGGAAGGTTTCTGATAGGGAAGGTGACAGAACACGGTTGTAGAAAACTTACAGTTGGTTGTCTAAGGAAAAGTTAGTCACAGCAGTCTTTTCTCCCTTGGAAGATTATAAAGTCTTTACAGACTCTGTCCCTGGTGTCTGCCCTCTCCCTGCTCAGAATGATGCTGTGCAAGCCGGGGGATGTGGAGTTGGGAGAAGGATCCAGTCTGGCAGTCAGATAAAAATGGTGCAGAGTCCCTTTCCAGTTGTCTGAAGTGAGGGGCTTGTGATGCTGAGCCGAATCTTCAGGAAACCTAATGAAGTTACAGTGTGTCTGTTTCTTTCCCTACCCATTTCACTGTCATTGGGCAGGCACAGGTGCAGGATTTTCTGGTGTGTCCAGGTGGTGGTGGTTGGTGGTTCAGATTTCCTTTTGCATGAAATCTCCCATATGCTAGCTGAGAATATAGTACATTTCCAATCCTGTAAGCATATTTCAGCAAAGTTCTGTTGTAGCAAAAATTCCAGCTGGTTCTTCAAGTTCACTGGCAGAGCGAATTTGCTTGGTCTACCTTCATAGCTGACAAACAATATGTAGGGAGGTGACCATTAGCAGAAACTTCTCTTTAGCATAGATTGCTGGATCTCCTCCACAGACTGTAATGCCACTTCTCTTTTCCACTCTGGTACTTTGAAAACTGCTGTGTTCTCCAAATTTTGGCCAGCCTTAAGAGAAGAAATTGTACACTGGTAACATAGCCCCTGCCAGGAATTACCCCACTGCTCTCTGCACCTAATGAGAAAGTGTGAACATTTTAAATTGCTAAATACATTGGTATAGTTTTCTTACCTTTAGTAGCCTCTGCTCCTTTCTCGTGGGCTCAACATTTGTTTAAGAACCTAGGATAATGAGACAACTACAGTCCTGGAATGCTGAAAAGGATCTAAATTGTGGCCCTGGATAACCAAGTTGTGTCATGTGGGGGGATTTCTCGGCTTCTGCAAAAAGGCCCAACACAAAATATAATGCTCTCCTTCTCTTTAAATTGGCAGGACCTACATCTCTCGAGAGTGAAACCATGCTGCCAAGAGGACAGGAGGAGCAGATCACCAGAGAGGGCAGAGGTAGATGAAGTAGTACCCTGGAAGAGATGCTCATAGGGATGGACAGGAGAAACCAGACACAATTTGAATTCCTCAGGGCGTGGGAAGAGCAGTATCCTCAGCAGAGGGAGACATGTTCGAACCATGTCACGGACATGGAGACACACCATAAGGAATGGAAGCATTCCCTAATGGAGAGGCTAATTGAACTGGTGGCTGTCTGCTGCTGAGGCCAGAACCAGCCCACTAGAGGCCTCCTTCTCCTCCATCTGCCACCAGGGGTCCTGCTGAGCTTGAGGACTCTGCTGCAGTGACACTTGTAAACCTACATGGAGTGACTCATGAACATGGTGGGTGCCCACCTCAAGGAAGACTGCCACAAACCAGGGCACGAACCTCAAATTGGTTGTGTGTTCTATAATTAGATTTCACCAACCAAGCATCAAATGTGAACTCCTCAAGTATTATAACAGTCTTAACATGCAGTTACAGACAGTCCCCTTGGGCACTCCGGTCTATCTTGCCACCCAGGCGAACTCACCTTTGTGCTGGATGGTCCCTCATGCCAAAAATCATAACAATATTCATCACTTACCCCAGGTCAATTGTACCGGAGATCTCAAATCAAAGACAATGCTTGTAGCCAATACTGTACTAAACTAACTAAAGATTTATTAACCAGGAAAAAGAAATGAGAATTTTTACAAGATTAAAGAAGGTAAACATACACACAAAATGAGAGACTGTTTTAGGCTCCAAAAGATGACAGTAGCTACTATAATATACAAGCTTTATATGTCCCTTAGGGCTAATTCAAAGTAAATAGCTGGGGACCCCTTGCTTATGCTTAGAAATGGTCAACCCTCAGAGTTCAAGCAGCATAGGTATACAGTTTCTCCTTAACAGGGATTGTTATTCCCTTCCACCAACATTCAAGCTGTGATGGGAGAGGGCTTGTGCACATACTCTCTTCAGCGGTGTGGGGGAAACAATTAACAAAATCCTTTGTCCATTAATGTTCCACAATGGCTTGTCTGGGGTCAATAGGCCTTTTTTGGGGAGAGTAGATAGTACCTTTTGTGGTAAACTAGTATTTCACACTTGGTAATGCTTCTCCTCTGACTATGGGGGTTTGCAGTCTTAGCAAACATTTTTATACTTACAGAGCAAACACTTAAATATTACCATATAATATGGGATACAGACATTATAAGTGAGATTAATACATGCAGCATCCTCAAGCATTCCATAAAGTCTAAACACTAAACTCATTCTTATAACTCCAATATCTATTTTAACAATACTAACACACAGGCAAGCAAGACTGGTTTCCAGCCAGACAAGGTGGGTGAGATAATATATTTTATTGGACCAGCGTCTGTTGGTGAGAGAGATAAGCTTTAAAGCCACAGAGAGCTCTTTTTCAGGTCTTCTTCAAGTCTTTTCAGCTATTCATTTGTCAGTAGTCAGTGAGGCCCAGGGGACTTGGCATGAGCTGGCACCTGGTTGATCACGCCACTGACCAACCAGAAGGAGAACTTTGAGCTTGCAGGAGTCTTGGAAAACCAGCATGTACTGGCTCCCAAAACCCCTTGCAGGAGATGTGCCCAGTTGTCACAGAGAGTCACTGTCTCTCATCAGTCATCCCTCCTGATGATGAGGGGAAGGAATTGGGTGCAAAAACATTAAACATTGTGCAGTATTCTTGGTTGTGAACAGTTACTTGGCTAACAATATGTTCTGATTTCAAAATCTTTCCATTAAATCTTCTACCTCATACTTTTAATAAATGTTATGCTTTAACTATGTGTTGGTCTTTCTTCCTAATGATGAACTGAAGGTGGTTTTTCATTCTTGAATGGCCTGCAAGCTTTCTTACTCCTGTAATGGAATGGTCTGTAAAAATCTGGTGCCATCATAGTGCAGATATGTTTGAGTTTGTCCCCCAAGGTTCAGAAATATCTTAAGTCCCACAGATGCACAGAAGGGACGGAAAAACTGCAGTGTATGTACTAAATGATTTAAAAAGCACTGTTTTGCAGCACAGCAGATGTCTAAAACACACAAAAGGGGTCAATCAGTCTCTTAATGGCATTATTAAGCAGTTGAAAATCAAAACCAAAGAACAATAATAAAGAAACAGGGAACATACCAGGAATAACAGCATCTGCCAGTACCCTGAGCAGAAACTCTCCCCCCTCACACCGCAAGCAGTTTCAACAATACCAGGGATCAGTTTCAACCATACCAGCTTTCTTTTCTAGTCCACTGAAACGTTGAAATGGATTCTTCTGAAGGATATCCCTCCAAAGTAAAGTTCATTCAAACTGTGAGGAAGGTGACATGGAGCCTGGTGGTGAAGGAAGCTCCAAGCCCTCTCTTCCCCTTCTTGTCAGTGTGGTTTGCCTCCACCCCTTGCTAGCTTGATGCATCTGTTTACTGCTTATATGTTTAAACTGAGATAACCACATATTCCTTTGTTTAGGATAGATCTGTTTAACAACTCCCTCTGCAATATCTGGTTTGAACACATTTTAGTTATCACTCCAGCTTATGTCCATAACTCTTAACACCCACCACGTCACACAAGAATGTTAATGATCAGTGAGTTATTAGTTTTCAAATGATACCTCATAAGGCATAGTTTGAACAAAGATTACTATAGCAGTGTGTAGGATGTGAAAATAGGGGTGCTGTGTGTGACATATATGAATGATGGTTGCCACTTTAACTTCTAGATGGATGTGTAGGTAGCACCAATGAGCTGTCGGCCTGCAAAATGTGCACTCTCTGGTCATTCTTCAGCTACTGAGCTTGTAACTGAATTCCCTTTTTCCAGGGACTCATAGACTTTAAGGTCAGAAGGGACCATTATGATCATCTAGTCTGACCTCCTACAATACGTAGGCAACAGAACCCCTCCCCCCCACACCCACTTCTAACCTATGACTGAGTTATTGAAGTACTCAAATCATGGTTTAAAGACTTCAAGGTATAGAGAATCCACCAGCAAGTGACCTGTGCCCTATGCTGCAGAGGAAGGCAAAAAATCCCCAGGGCCTCTGCCAATCTGCTCTGGGGAAAATTTCTTCCCAACTGCAAATATGGCAATCAGCTAAAGCCTGAGCATGTGGGCAAGACTCACCAGCCAGACACCTGGAAAGAATTCTCTGTAATAACTCAGAACCCACCCCCTCTAACATCTCGTCACAGGCCATTGGGCATATTTACTGCTAGTAATCTAAGGTCAGTCAATTGCCAAATTAGACTGTCTCATCATACCATCCCCTCCGTAAATTTATCAAGCTCAGTCTTGAAGCCAGCTAGGTTTTTTGCCCCCACTGCTCCCCTTGGAAGGCTATTCCAGAACTTCACTCCTCTGATGGTTAGAAATCTTTGTCTAATTTCAAGTCTCAACTTCCTGATGGCCAGTTTATAGCCATTTGTTCTTGTGCCCACATTGATAGAGTATGGATTCATGAGACAACACAGGAATGGGTAGGTGAGGCCACCTAAAATAACGGTGGATATAGACACACCATACAGAACCATATCCTTCTAGGGAATAAAGTTCCTTCTTCCCTATTCAAGTACAATCCTGATCTCCTAAGCACCATGGGGTCATGAACCTTTCCAGTGTTTCCCACAACTATATTCAGGAATCTGCCTCTGTGATCCACCAAACCTTGCAGAACAATTGAATAGTAACTTTTTCAGTTCACTTACTCAGTTATCCATATACTAAGCAAAGCACTGGGATATGAGTGCCATCAATGCCCTGCACTATTCAGAAACCCCATCATCTCAGATCTGGCTATTATTTCTGGAACTTTTCTTATGTCAACCACCCATGGATAAAGCACAGTGTTAATTGTCTCACAAACCCGCACAACCACAATCCCAACAATGGACTTTCCAACCCCGAAGTGGTTTGCAACAGATATAGCTGTCTGGTGTCGCCAGCTATTCCAAGGGCAATACCAACCAGTTTATGAACTGGTATGGTTTTTCTGCATTGAGTGTTGTGGTGCTGGAAGGTTGGTACAAGCTCCTCACTCAGCTTCATGAAGGTCTGTTCCTCATTCAGAAGTTCTGAAGGTCCTGCTGGTCACCCCAGATTTAAAACTATGTGATCGCCCCACACCGTACTGGTTCTCCTGCACCAGAAATGACAGTCCACCCAAGGGCCTACTGTGGCAATACTGGCATTCATCATATCTGAACAATGTGAGCTGAATACATTGTCATAGACCCTCAAGGTCAGCCGTCTTTGATTTGTCAGAAGATGTTGTCCAAATTCCATCCATCATCAAACTGATTGCCTACTCCACTGCATAACCATTTGTTCTGCAATAAGAAGCAGGAGAAGAACCAGGTCATTATCCCATTATTCCATGACTTTCACCCAGTTTTTCAGGGAATAACAGTGAGGGATGCCATGATCAGGAACTGCCATCGACAAATGTGTGAAGGCAGGTACAGTACCAACAAAACAAAGCAATGTGATTTCTGGAACATCTTCCTGTAATACAGAGTCATGGGATATCACCCCTGAAATGAAGCTCTAAGACGGTGTACCTACAGTGGTACTGAGCACTTGGGTATATGCACGTATATGGTATTATACCCATGTCCAGCATAGTATATGTGGACTCTCAGGTGCATATATGGGGAGCATGTGCAAGCATGAACATGATCTACTACTCACATATTCACAGAAGTGTAGACATAGCCTTAGGGTGGAATCCGTGAAGGAACTTTATGCATTGCAATGCTGAGCATCACAGCACCTAACTTGCAGGTACCTAGAAAATCACAGGAACAACAGAGATCCACAAAGCTGAGTTAGGCACCTAGGTTCCCTATACAATGAATGGGGAGAAATAGGCGCCTAAGAAAATGATCCACAAAAACCAGCACACTAGGCAGCTCCTGCCTCAACTAGACAATAGGGGAAGCTAATACGCTAAGCCCCACCCCTTTCTCAGAGAAAGATGCCTACGTCCAGGCTGCAAAGAGATGCCTAGTTCTGCTAGCAATACGCAAATGGGAACCCTGTTCCTGGTTTAGGCAACTATGTAGTTTCTTGCAAGAATGAGTTAGACACTTGCCTCGCGCCACACAAAACAGTTAGAGAAGGAGGTACTTATAACTTTTAGCCTCATGGTTAGAGTATTAACCCCAGGATATGGGACACCTAGGTTCAATTTCTCCACCACCTCCTCCTGAGGGTTTTGAATGGGGCCCAATCCGGAAGCATGCTCTGAGTGCACCTACCAGATCGAGCCCCTTGAGTGAATTAGGTGACTGAATGCCTGATTTCCCCTGGTTCTGTAGTTTTGTGGATGTCAGGGCAGGATTTAGGCATCTAAAATGGGATTTAGATACTTAAATCTGGCTTTAGGCACCTAACTAGCTTTGTATATTCCACCCTTAGCCTCTGTGTGCCACAGCTGATCCGCTGTAAAATGAGAGTGAGTGTCTTCCCCTACCTCACAGAGTTGTTGTGAGGATAAATAGATTGAAGTTTGTGAGGTGCTCAAATACTGCAATAATGGGGGTCATATAACTTGTGTAAATGCACTACTACAGACTGGGACCGACTGGCTAGGCAGCAGTTCTGCAAAAAAAAGGGACCTGGGGGTTACAGTGGACAAGAAGCTGGAATGAGTCAGCAGTGTGCCCTTACTGCCAACAAGGCTAATGGCATATTATTGGTGAGGCCACATTTGGAGTATTGTGTCCAGTTTTGGGCTCCCCACTACAGGAAAGATGTGGACAATTTGGAGTCCAGTGGAGGGCAACGAAAATGATTAGGGCGCTGGAGCACATAATTTATGAAGAGAGGCTGAGGGAACTAGGCTTGTTTAGACTTCAGAATACAAGAGTGTGGGTGGGGATTTGATAGCGGCTTTCAACTACCTGAAGGGAGGTTCCAGGGAGGATGGAGCTAGGTTGTTCTCAGTGGTGGCAGATGACAGAACAAGGGGCAATGGTCTCAAGTTGCAGTGGGGGAGGTGTAGGTTGGATAGTAGGAAAAAAAATTCACTAGGAGGGTGGTGAAGCACTGGAATGGGTGGTATAACTCCATCCTTAGAGGTTTTTAAGGTGTGGCTGGGATGATTTAGTTGGGGTTGGTCCTGTTTTGAGCAGGGGGTTGGACTAGATGACCTCCTGAGGTCCCTTCCAACCTTAATATTTCATGATCCTAAAATAGATTTCAAAGTGCTTTAGAAATGTGGATAGCTATTGTTAATGGTATTTTACCAAAAGGTTGGCTAAGGCAGCAGAAAGCAAAATGACTTGCCCAAGGTGCCCATTGAATTTATGGAAGTTTGGAATACAGTCTGGGTTCAATGTCTCTTAATCCCCTTTTCTAATCACTAATCAATGCCATCTGCAGTTGTTTTTCAGTTATGACACCATTTCAAAGAAAAGCAAAGAAAAATTAACCAAAGGGTTATACATAGGCTAGAGAATAAATGTGATGAGATGTCTATGTAGGAAATAAATCTGAGCCCCATGAGGCAAGGAATCCTACTGAAGTCCATGGGATCAGGGCCAATACAAGATCACTCTTTAGAGAAGTACTGTAACTCTGAATTCTCTTATTAATTAATTAATTAAATTAACACATTTTATTCTGCTATATTTAAAGTGACATAAGCGAAATGAGGCTCATTGCTGAGCACCTCAGATGGATCTTCATTAGCATAACTTCATTTACATTCAAAAGGCAAAGAAGCCAAAATGTGGAGCTTCCCCTATTTCACAAACTGGTCTATAAAAGCTGGTCCATTAAAAAAAAAGTTAATTCTAGCATCTGTCTATATTATCAGTCAAATGGATACTTAGGAGGATAAATTTGTGTCTGCAGCTTCCAATGGGTTAATGCAAGTTTTACATGGCATTCCATGTGCAGCTGCATTTCAGTCCTGTATCAACTCTCTGGGATTATGCACATTCTCAAGTGGAACAATTGCTTCCTGTTTTAGCCCAACATATTAATCCACTTCATTCTGTATCATTTTATTAAAGGGTGCCTACATGTCACATACACTGCAAGTAGCACAGATGTGCTAGGATAAAACTCCAGCAAGCAATTAGTTTTTAGATGGATCTTTACGGAATGCCAACTCATGATGAGAAACAATTTAATACTTCTGTAAAAACAAACACATCAAACAAAGCAATAAATAAATTCAAGCCCTCCTCTCCCAAAATTATGATGACATATATTAGTTTTGAGAAGCAAAATACTCCCCGAGTGGTAGTTAATCGAGCTAGTGCATCAGGACTTTATGTGAGAAAGATAACCATTAAAGTTTGGTCTCTATGACTGTGTGCTACACTATATTACAGAATTTCTGGTGGGGAAAATTATAAAATTTGAATCTCAGGAAATTAATCTGTAGAGATCTTCATTCCACTCTCTGTTTCTCCCACATAATGTGACGTTTCTCTGGGGATGTTTGGTATTTCATAATTAACTCTTTCCTTATGGCATTCATCTTTTTTTAATACAGTATCAGACTAATGAGAAAGCACAGGGGAAACTGCTGCTGGAGGTTGATATGAGGATTAAATGAACAAAATTAGCTTTAGAATGCATGCTCTTTATACCTCCTAACAGGACATGGATCATGTCAGTGAATTATGTTGCGTTTTCTTGTGTCAAGCTAGGGTTTTATATTTATTTTAATCTTTTATTTAGCTCTGTGCCTTTATTGCTGGGGAAGCTTTCTTAAATTAACTTTAAAAATCAGAAAAAGGGCTTACAGACCAGTTTAAGAACTGACAGAGTTCTTGGGGAATGTATATTTTCTTACAACAATTAATGGGGAGACTGCTGGTGTGCTGATACCACTGCCTCACCTGCCGACCACTGTTGTGTCATTGACTCTTTGTTCTCCCCCATCTGTCAGTCTGTATCCATTTGTTTTCTCTTGTCTTAGATTGTAAAGTATTTGGGGCTGTGATTGTGTTTTTGTTCTGTGTTTGTACAGCAGCTAGGTCCTGGTCCATGACAGGGCTCCTAAGCATTACGATAAATAAATAAACAGTAATAATAGTCATTTTTCTTTTTTTAGAGGTGGCAAGATGATGGATTACACTATTCTCTCAAGCTATTGCGGTGCCATAAGATGTACAGATGCTGAGCCCTCAGCACAGAAATTGTCCCCAAATTTTACTACAAGCACCTCATCATGTGCAAATTTTACTATTGTTTCTAGGAAAACGAACAATACTTTACACTTACATAATGCCTTACATCTGAAGATCTCAGAGCTGTTTGCAAATTAATGTAATGAATTTTTTGTCACTATCTCCCTTAGTATCCACCTATTCATACAGGGTGAAACAACTCCAACAGGAAAGGATACCAGAGAGACTGATTCTCTAGCCTGATGGTTAGAGAGTTTGTAGAGACTAGGCAAAACCTCAGTACACATCCCTCCTCTGCCTGATTCATAGTGCGTGCCCTAGCCACTGTTCTTTTAGCTATTCTGGGTTGGATCTCACTCTCTCTGTCCTGATGAAAATGTCCTTGAAATGGATATATTTTTGCGAAAAACTTTTAGGTGGAAAATTCCCAACCAACTCTACATGCAGAGCTCATTTTGGGATCTGTGCATTAGATTGTATGCGACTATACTTTGGGTTTTATGCCCTGGGCAAATGGCAATTGCTTAAACTGTCAAAGACAAAATCTCAAACGCCTGAATGACAAATGTATAAAAGTTTATTAGGCCTTCTAAACCAAACTTGCTTCTGGGTGGTGGGCTCAAGAAACCTTATTCCAGTTGTGTTCTCTAGGTGGGAGGTCTCAATTGGAGCCTCTGTGTTCGCCTGAGTGTAGGAACTGTTAGCACTCCACTGGGTGCAGGCCACCTTAAATTTCTCGTGAAGAGTAAGGGGGAATAGGGACTATGCCCCTATCCGCCAGCAGAGCTAGTTGGCCAAAGAGGAACTCATGCTGCATCCTCTTAGGTGCTGTCGCAGCATGTGTGCTCCTCTCTAACTACTCTACATCTACCATGAGAAACCACAGAAGAAGCCAGACAGCCATTTATTAGCAATGTACCCTGATAAGGCTTAGCAGGGAGACCGTGTTTTTAGAATGCCAGTCCAACCACAAAAGATCATGCCGGAGAGGACAACTGATGAATGTGCAACCTTGGACAATGGAATTACGGAAAGGCAAAAAATATAAACAATGGCCTGGGTGAGCTGATGGTGTTTCGCTCTGCTACTGTGCTCAACCTTACGCCCCCTTTGCCTCTTCTTCCTCCTCCTACTTTGCTGTGCAACTTTTTCATGCTGTCTACCTCATCCAGTGTGCCAAGTGAGCTCACTCTCCTCCATTAAATCCCTCCTCAAAGCTTCTCTCTGGAAAGAGAAGTGAAAAAGGGGGACTTAACATTAATTTGGGAAAAAAACACAGCCACTGTTCAAAAGCACATGACCATAGGCAAACACCCACCCCATAATGTGTTGGGCAATGTGTTTTGCCTCAGTCTCACACCTTGCGGTGTGAAAATCCTACAAACAAATGTCTCTTAAAACACCACTTCCCTCTTCCTCTGCTGCACCCCACTCACAGCTGGCTGTCCTTGATTAGCAAGGATCCAGAGTGCAGAGGTGCATTCACAGCAGTTCCCCTCCTACTTCTGGGAGGCGGCAGGCATTGCGCAATGCCTCTGCTACTGCAGCCCCTCTCTTTTTACTGCCACTGACAGCTGCCTCTCTGCTGCAGCTAGCCACTGCTGCTGCTTCTCTGCTACCACTGTCTCTCTACTGCCACTGGCCACCACTGCTTACTGCTTCCGCAACATACATTCACCACTTAATCCAGCTCTCAGGTAGTGGGGAACCTCATGGCCATTGCAGGCTCTGTGTTGTCTTTCACACACTATCTAAGGCTTCGCCTCTAGAGTTGCTCAGCAGTGATGTCAGCTCTAGGAATCCCTGACCAGAAAGAAGGACTCTCCATTGAGTCTGATCAGCTCTTTCATTACATGCTGGAAAGGAACCAGCCAAATGGTGTCTAGGACTCTTTTGGGACCAGATATGACTAGGTAGGAACACCTGTCCCCACTCACTCTTCACTGGGATTTGGCATCCGTACCCCTGCTTAGCAAGTGAGGTTCAGTTTAGGGTGGCCCCCTCAATCAGGTCATGATAAGCACAGTTCTGTTGTCCATTACTTGTACAATAAGGATAACAACATTTCATTAACCCTGCATTCAAATACCAGAGTGATTTGCAATCCCAAACAAGCCAAAATCGATCATTTTGGCAAAGCAGATCCATTTGCTGTGCACCTAGGTAGAGTAGGCATGTGTATGCAAACAAAGGTTGCTCCTTGAAGTCTTTTCCCCCAGCTCATCACTAGATGTCAGGGGAGAGCTCATTCAGACCCTGCTTACATCAAAAAATAAAAATTATTTGTAATAAAAAATGAGTTAAACGAGAGGTTTATTGATGGTATTTACTTGTGAGGGATTGTTCTATTTTTGCTGATTCTTCCATTAATAAATTGCCATAACCTCACTCCTCAACATAGCAGCAAATTGTGGGCCAGAATATATCACCCTAATCCACATTTTACGAGGGTCCTCTGCATTTGCATTTCACCCCTCTTTCTCAGGAGAGTGATAGCCACATCCATTGCATTGTCCCCACCTCCAACCACAATCCCATGGAGACCCCATCGGCATAGGGAGGGACACGGGATAGGGGATCTATATCTTTTTGCCATCACCAACCATGTGGAACTGGGGAAATACAGCCTATTCAGTTGAGCCCCTCAGTGTTGGTGAGCTTCCCACTAAGGGGAGTCTTGGGCAGCTGTGCCAAAGACAGTTCCTGGTTGCATGGCTGTATTGGAGCCTCACTGCCAGGGAGTGACAAGTGTAGCACAGAAGACCTAGAGTTGCCATGAAGTGCTAGGCCAAAATGTGGATCCCTTGGGATCCAAGCAGACCCTAAGTGATCCATAGGAATCAGGGTTTTGGACCTGCAGATCGTTTCTCAGGAAGGTGCAACCTCCAAAGGAACCTCACTGAATTTTCCTCCTTCTTGAACCTGTCCTGTAGGTTTTGCTTTAGGAGAGAGCGATCCAGTTCTGTATTAAATAATCTATCTGAATTATTAATATAATTAATTCAAGGAATGGTGTTCAACTAACTACATATAGGATGACTATAAATCCAAAGACAGATTTATGTGATAACATAAACCATGGAATGAGTGGAAAGAGGAGCTTGGGTTAGTGCTCTGTGAAGCAATAATGCAATGGGAAAATCTTATCTGACATGTTTCTTATAATATTTTCTTACCTCAAACTATTGTCATTAAATATGACTAACAATATGCATGATAAGAATATAAAGTACTGTGATGATGATATGCAAAACATCAAGTACTACAGGAAGATAATATCCCCCCTTTGAAGCTAAGTTGTGACCACACCTGAAATAATGCTTTCAGTTCCTCAGCACCAGGAAATTATTGACAAATTGGAGTGACTTCAGAGAAGTACAACTAAAATGATTTTGGGGTGTTAAAGAAATTAATTTCTTTTCAAAGATTAAAAGAGGTAGATATGTATCTCTTGACTAATTGATAATTAAGGGGGTTACACAAATGTCTGAAGGATACATCAATGAAGGAGAGGAAATGGTACAAAAGGGAATAACTAGGAATAATAGGATAAAATTAAAGGACGACTTTAGGCTGAATATCAGGAGAAACTTCCCAACAGTAAGATCTGTTGGTTGTAAAATAGTCTCCCAAAGGATGTGGCAGAGTCACATCACTTGGGACACTTAAAAAGTAGACTGAACCAAGCACTAGAAAATATATCAGAGGGATAAATCCTGCACTGGCAAGGAGATGGACTGGGTGAAGTAACAGGTGTTTTATATCCCTATATTTTATAGTTCCATGGGTTATTACAATTCTTCACACATTGTGTATTCAGTGTGTATTCAAAATCAGGCCACCTATTATAAATGTTTAAAAAAGTGGAAAATAATCAATAAGAGAATAAGTACACTGAGGGGTTCCAGAGCCTTCATCAGCCATTCATTATGTATCACCAAACCCCTAGATATGTAATGTAAGAATCATGGTAATTTATTCTATATGTTATTGTTTGATTGGAGACCATAACTGGTAGAAGGAGGAAGGGAAGTGATGTATTCCTTCAGTGAAAAACTTTACCTGTAGTTCCTACTGGGAGTGAAATTGACAGGGATTGCACAATCCATGTCAGTTTACTCACAGCAGGTGCTACAGGTAGGTGCTGCAATACAGTAGCACTGAACTACTGTTCCTGGCTCCTTACATGTCCCTCAAAAAAGAGTGGAAATAAAAAATGAATACAAGAAAAGAATAAATGAACCTGAATATCTTAGGGACTGGACATATCTAGCATGTGTGGCAAAATGCACTTCAGAGACTATGCCCTAACTTTATTTAACAGTGAGATGTTTAAAGTGCAGCTATTCCAAGCTCTGTATCCATGTACAATTCAATTATATATTATAAACTTACAAATTTGATCTATTACATAGGTTAGTGATCCTTTTCAGTGAATTACAACAATGCCTCCTCTCCCATCTCTGCACTCCCACTCAGCCAATCCTCCCCCCACACGCAAAGTTCCCTGAGAGGCAACTACTTGTGCTTTGTTGGATTATGAGTGGGAGTAAAGCTGGTTGGGAATTTTCCCACTAAACCTTTTTTGCTAGAAAATGACAATTCATCAAAACCAAAACTTTTCAGGGTAATGTATCAGTTTCAATGAAACTTTCTGAGATTCACAATGGAATTTCTGTGGTCAAAACCACAGAGAGAGTCACCCCAGAATAGCCAATAGACTAATGCTTGGGCACTCACCTGGGATATGGGAAACCCAGATTCAAACCCCTGCTCCAAATCAGGGTCCTCACCTGCCGGGGTGAGTGGCCTAGCCACTGTGCTATTGGCTGTTCTAGGATCTCTCTCTCTCTCTCTCTTTCGGAAAAAATATTTCAAAAGGTCTCAAGAACCAATGTTAAATGGACATTTTTTTGAAATCTTGAAAACGTTTGCAGGACAGGAAAACCATTACCCAGTCACTCTAAGAGGGTGTAAGTGCACAGACAAGGACTCTCCATGGAAGTCCCACTACTCTTGCCTTCACATGAACACATGGAGTGTCTGTGAGCTTGATCTCAGCTGCTGGGGTAAAACGCAAGGAGAAAGACAGCTTTTAACCACAGAGGGAATTATAGATCAAAACCAACACCTGGAACTGAACTCAGAAATGGAGCACAGAAGTAACTACGGTATATCTGTGTTTAAAAAAAACCCACCCTTTCATTCCCCTGCAACACACAATGCAACAGTAAAGTGGTTACTATGCAGAGGCAGACACCAGTTGAAATATAGATCTGACCTATCGTCTGATCAGGACCAATATTCTTTCATCAGTCACAAGCCATCCAGTCCTCCAAGCTCAAACAGGTTACTCTAGCCTGAACATTTACAATCCAAGCTTGAGCATATACCCATTTAAAAAATAAAAAAACATGCCTAAATAATGGTGGAGAGAAGAACCTATTGACCCCTCGTGACCACTGAAGTCACTGGCATTTGTCTCTGCCAGAGAGCTGGTGCTGCTGCTGCTGCTGCTAAGCCTTTCAGTTATTACATTCTAATCCCTTGACTGCATGAATCCTTTCATATTTAGCCTCCTTGAGCTTTTATTCCTGAATCAATGCAGGAAAGTGTATAACACAAGGTAATCTTTGTAAACAAACATTACGCTGTAAATCAAAACCTGCTTGGGGAAAATCTGTTCCTAAACAGAAATATAAAAATCTCACTTCAACGCTGAGCTGTGTAGTGACGTTTTCAAAAATGGCCAAATGCCCATTTTCAAAAGTGACTTAGGCACTTAGCGATCTAAGTCTCATTGAAAGCCAATGGGGTCCTGAGTGCCTAAGTCACCGTAGAAAATGAGCATGTCGGTGTTTTTGAAAAATTTACCCTTGATCTCTGGACACTTCTGATTTGCTTTATTGCCATTGGTTGTCAGTCCAACTTCATCTCACCCCTCGCCTGTCACTGCAGCCCTTCAGCTCTCCATCCTCACTGCTCGGTTCATTGGTTGAGATTTTCAAAGCTGCCTCCAGGATTTGGCTGCTCATTTCACATTAAAATTAATGCAAATTCAATGTCCAAATCCCCCAGGTGGCTTTGAAAATCCCATCCATTGTGCTTCTCACCCTCTTTCCTTTCCTCCTTCCCCATTCCTATTTCCCTCCTCCTCACTTTTCCTCTATTTATATGATCAAAGTATCTTCTCTTTCTCAACATTCCCTTTCCCCACTTCACCCCAGGGTGCACACCCAAAATAACAGCCCCCAAAATAAAGTCCATTGTCATCTGCCCAGAGGAAGGAGTTGCTGAGCTACGTCGAGAGCAGCCTGAGAAGGAGATTGTGAATCAGGGAGGTATATCATTTCCCTCCCTATCTCCTCGCTACTTGGGCTGGGTCTATACCCCTTTATGACACAGCTACATTGATGGGAAAGTGGAACTTTGATTCCAGCACCAGGTCTATCCCTTTCTGCCCTCTTGGGGGTGGGGAGCACATAGCAGCTGTGTGTGGAGCCTGCTGTTCTCCATGTGCTGGTGTGATGGCATGGGGCACTGCCCCCTATTCCCTTGTGCTGGTGTGCAAGTCGGGCCACAATCTGGTCCAGTATAAATAAAACAATTGTTAACAACATACTCTAACTGCTAAATACATGAAGGGGAAAAACAGCATAACCAAAAGCCCATCAAGATGTGTGTATATCTGTCTCTACGCAGCCACACACTCTTGTTGCTGTTCCCCTTCTCCTCCTTTCACCCTCCCCATCCCCTTAGATTTTTGTAATCCATTGGCTCTGCTATGCTGTTATTTCGACTGTCAGTTCTTTGGGGCAACCGCTCCCTCTTGTCTATGCCCTATGTCTATGTCTCCTAGCGTGCTTTTACATGCTCTAAAAACAACCCGTTATAATGTTTAGCGCCTTCATAGTTAGCATTTCTATATTCTTTAATTTTACAAGGGCTGGGATGGGACATGTGGAGAGCAGGGATGGGAGCAGCTGCTTTTTATGACATCATTCCTGCCCCACCCCAGAATGACAGAACTTAATCAGGTAAGTCAATGCTGATAATTTAGTCATTTATATCTACTCTCCTTATCCCCCACACTCCAGCCCCAGGAGACTTCCATATGGCAGGCAACTGGCTAGTGAGTGGATTTCCTGGCAGCATGACTGTTATGGAACATATACTGGTGCCTTATTTTTCTGTAACATGGTAAGAGAAATTGTCAATCAAGTCAATGGCAGTTACTCATAAGGACCCTGTGAAAGAAGCACGTAGGGGAGGCTGCTTTGCCTTATTCTCACCATCTTTTTCTGTCACCATCTCCACATTTCCGTGGCATTCTTGCTCTGTTCTGTCCTGAGCTCCCTGGGGGCAGGATTCAGAATTCAGTTTTCTTTGGGGCTGTCTCTGTTCAGAGCAATTTGGGTTCTTCTCCTCTCCAGCATTACTGAACTGTCAAAACTGTAACAGCAAGCTGTATGTTCAAATATGGGACTAAATCTGTGTTCTTTTATACAATAAGACAATCCCCCTGAATCCAGTAAGAAAGATGGTGGGGAGGGAGAGAGAGAGAGAGAACATTTTTCCATCATAGGAACATTTCTTGCCCTTGATCCAGCCTTCTAAAACAACCGTGAGAGAGTATTACCTTGTTATGGTTGTCGCCCGCACCTAATTGAAATCTATAATTCCATTACCGATGCATCCAGACACATTTAATCAAACCATATCCTGTTGTGCAAATTGAGATCCAAGTTCATAGCTCATCCCTATACAAATTATACACAGTGTGAGTGTCCAGGTATTAAATAGGAGTCTTGTAATGAATGTTGCCAGCTCCTTCAGGTCAGCTGGAAAATTGGGTTGCCACTGTTTGCAATTTTCTAAAGCATGGCAGGATAGCTCATTTTCCATGCTGCCTTTTGAATTTCTAAGTAGGCTACATCATGGGTCTATTGAGTCTTCTGAATTTGTAGTGTTTTGGTGGTGGGCTGTGGCTTAAAAGTATGTTCCCAAGGCTTCTTTGAAAGTTTGCAGATTTCCTTCATTCAAAAAACTGGGATGCCAACATGGGACAGCTGTTAGTCCTACCTGTTGGCTATTATTATTTTGGAAGCCTGTAAATTGAACAAGACATACAGATTTTTTATAGTATTTTTATAATACACAGGAAATAAATATGATCTATTTTCTCCTATCGGATTCTGCCTTGCATTTTAATGTTTGACTTTTTAAATATATTTTATAGACAGAGTTGCCTAACACTTTATTACACACACACACACACACACACACACACACAATTTTTATATATATGGGTAAATACTTCCAATGTAGAATTCTTGCACACAAAAAAATCTTAACTTCGCTTGAAAGTTATCCTATTTTTCATCATCTCCATATTTATGTAATACTGAACTCTAGGTGGCAGCATGTATGAATGAATATCAAATGTTTATGTTAAAGAGCTAATTCATTGCAAACATGTTATAATTTATAGTCATGTAGCTTAATCTATTTTATAAGCATCTGTTTTTCTGTTTTTTCTTTTTTTGTGTGTATATTGGCATTCTATCAAAATCTATTAAAGTATTTATTGTATAAACTGAGAAGAATATGCAGATCTTGGAGTTTCTGAGCTTTGATGATGAATCAGGGCTAATCTAGCTCTTGTCATAAGTAGGGATGCTAAAGGGTGAGCTAGGGGCAATGCTGTGGAACCAACATTGCAGAGGGTCCCTAGCCTTTGGCAGGACGGTTCAGGGCAGCCAGTAGGGTGTGCACTGCACTGCATCTTTGATGCTCCTCTAAAAGAGCATTGTGTACACTCCTAAGCATGGATTTTCCATAGCAATACATGGAAAACATGTGATTAGCTACTGGGGTCCAGTTCCTGTTTTATGTGATATCCATATGTAGGGGCTATAAACTGACTGGCTGACCAGGACTTCTTACTTCTGGAGAGTGCTGCGAAGCATATGAGCCAGTGTTCCCTTCTAGCACTCAAGCTTGTACTAGAAGGGTATAGTTGCTGCATGAGTACATTAGAGGTGAGGGAAAGAGATAGAGAACCCCCTGCATCTTTTTGCGCCTAGCACACATGCACATCACAAGGCAGGATTTTGCCCTTGCTGTTGGGAGACAGGGAGTGTATTTGATGCTCTCTTATGGAAAAGTCCTATAGAATCTGATAGGGATCAATTCAGTACGGTTCTGCAGAAACGGGGCTGCCATTAGCAGCAGGAGTTTGTGCTCATCCTTTCCCTCATGCTTGTGTTTGCTTCATTCAGGCTTGGATTTTCCCCTTTCTTCTGAATATCCAGGTATCTTGATGAACAAGTATCTCTAGCAGATGCAGATAGCGTTTAGGTATCAACAATAGACATACAGAGTTTGACTGTGACATTAGTGCACTGTTCCAAGTAGGGCGGGTGGAACTTTACTGCCTCATGTGGAATTCCTGGAAGGAGCTGTGCCTCTAATATTAATAAGGGCTTGTCCACATGAAGACTGTGGGTGCAGCAAGCTGGAATGTAAATCTACAGTGCACCAGCCTGCCACACTCTAACTGGCCATGTGGATCTTGCTACCATGAACTAAAAGTTCTGTAGTGAGCTTTGATCGACTGCGGTTTGCACTATGGAACTTGTAGTGTGTTTATCCACAGAGCCAGTGAGTGGGTGGCAGGCTGATAGGTGTGGATTCACACCCTTGCTTGCTGTGCATTGAATCTCCATGTGGCCACACCCTACTTGTGACTGTGCTCATTATACATATAAACATCCGATCCCTGCTCGAACATCACTACAGTTTTGGCTTTTGTGACATCTTGTAGTATTTATTCTTTTAGATTTTTTTAGTGGTTTTAATTGATCCTTTGGAGGATGACTGTACAGTTGGAATTATGGGAACTAAACTCAGTTGGGGATTCCATAACCTCCCTTGGAAGCCTGTTCCAGCGCTTAACTAAACTAGGCCTACACCCTTAGAGTTCGAAATGTTTCCCTAATATCTAACCTAAATCTCCCTTGCTGCAGATTAAGCCTGCTACGTCTTGTCCTACTTTCAGTGAAGATGGAGAACAATTGATCACAGTCATTATTGTAACAGCCGTTGACACATTTGAAGACCGTTATCAGGTTCCCCCTCAGTCTTATTTTCTGATGATTAAACATGTCCAGTTTTTTAAATCTTTCCTTGTAGATCAGGTTTTCTAAACCTTTTATCTTTTTTGTTGCTTTCTCTCTTGGTCATGTGTAATGACCAGAGGACCTCCCATTGTAAGGAGTCTCTCTCATGATGCTGGCATACCCAGAGTCTGCAGGGGCAATCTGTAGGAGCCATCTTGTTGTGTAACTAATAAAAAGAGTTGTGATTTAAATTTTATATCTCTAGTCTCATTCTGGGTTCCTGAAATACTGCGGCTACAGCATACACACAAGGAAGATACTCTCAGCTACCTGACTGTGAGAAACCACAACATACACAGACACTCTCATCTATGTATGTATAGGCAGACACACACTTGATACACACTTGCATGTGAAATAGGGCACTAATGTACGCTATACCAATTTGCTCATTTGTCTTTATTCTTCTTTAGTGTCTTTACAAAATAATGTCCTTTCTCAGGTATACAGAGGTTTAAGTGTATTTCAGATGCTCTGTTCTTCCAGCTGTTCCCATCTGTTCAGACCTTCCCTTAAGGTCTTTTCTCTGGTGAAAGTCACCTCTCTGTGCCTCTGTCAGATTTATGGACTGATAAATCCTCACTATTCCTGCATTAGAGCACTTCCCCTATGTAGCAGGTCCCAAACGCAGCAAACACCAGATTTATTGCCCTGCCAACTGCTTCAGTCTTGTGCTCTAGGCAAATACAACCTAGAATCAATCTCAAACATGTGCTTGAGCTGCATCTTTATGAATGATCTTGGAAACTCCTCAATATCATCTAGTAGAATGCCCTAGGGTTAGAATTTCTGAATGTAAAACCTGCTTTGGCATAATTAATGATTTATGAAATAAAAGGAAATCCAATGGCTATGGGATATCTGGGTTCCATAAGGGGATTTGATTTGATAGCAGATAATATATATATTAAAAATAGTAGAATAAGATATAGCATGGATCTGAAATTGGTTGTTAAACAGGGAAAAGAGGAGTCTGTATTTGAGACTCATTTTTATTAATAATCTGGATTCTAAAACAATGTTTTAACTGAGCTGGTTTGCCAATAACCAAATCATTCACAAGCACAGGGGAGGAAAGTGCCAATCTGGAGAGTTATCTAGAGACAGTACAACAGTGGTCTGCATTCAGATTCAATGGATGAATGTGTAGGAAAAAGGTGAAATAAGCAGAATAGATGCAAACTTTGGACAGCTACCTGGAAAACAGTAAATACAAGAAAGCAAACCAAATATGAGCAGGCAGTACAAACTTGTTAAAGGAAAAAGGACACTTCACATATGATCCACCCTCATCTATGTCAGACCCATTTTATAGAGGGGTTTCTTATGTTACTCAAATGGGTTTGCTCATCCCTGGACAAAAATCTGACATGGGTTGGAATCAAAATTCCAAATTTGAACATGCTCAACTTTGGTGAAGTTTGGATGGGTGTCTTCACATAACTGACTCTGTCGCTATTATGAGCTGAACCAAAATCCAGGATCTGAACACCCCTCAGCTGTGAGAAGTTCAGATCTGGCTCCACATCCTTATGTTGATTCTCAAGAGCTCTAATAAATACCTCCAGGGTACCAACAATGTTAATGAGGGAAGAGAATTCACAGTCCAGGATGGTAGGACAATGACTGAAGGCATAGAAGGAAGAAAACAGACTAGCTGTGCAGAGGTTTTTTCACGCTGCTCCAAAACATAGTCCACACATGCTGTGTAGAGTCAAATCTCAGGAATGGACAATGCCTTCCCCTATGGTTTCTCCCAGAGAACTGTTCAGCCCAGGAAGCAGGCTCCCTCTGCTTAGAGCAGGGGCGCCAAATTCATGTGGAGGAGAGGTTGGAATTCTATGTTTTGTTATGATTCATGGGGGCGGGGCATAAATCCAGGACTATAAAACCTCGGTAGTGCACAGTAGGATGCCCACAGCAGGAGGTTTGCACAGAGATCAAAAGGATACATTTATTTATTTGTTATTTGCTCATAGTCTTTGTTGCATTCATCACTCAGTGAGTGAATCTGCTCCTTTTCTGGCTACCAGCATCTCTGCCCTTTGGTTTTATTCCTTCCCCATCCTTCTTTCTGGTTTCCTGCCCCTTCCCTATCACTGTGAACTTTCTTTCCTGCAACAACTTCTAATTCCAGCCCAACATGTTTCACCCCCATCTGCTGCCTTCATCCCATCCACTAAAATGACCAGTGGTTAAACAGTTAATGTTGACACTGAAATGTCATCATTGAGCTTTACATCTGATATGCTAATCATATTCACAGGGGACAGGTGAGTTTTCCCTCCTCTGAATGATTGTTTCAGGCTGCATGCATGCTCAGGCAAAACTGCATCGGCTATACTCAGTTCACTTTTGGAAGGTTATCTCTGCAACCATGATGGATAGAAACTTCCTTTACAAAAATGAAAAAAAAAAAAAAAAAAAAAAAAGCTTATGTTCTAGAGAATATAAATATCCTGTGGGCTGGATTCACCTTTTGGGCCCTATACTTGACACCGTAATCCAGAGAATCACATATACATATGTACCTAGATACTATGGTAATGGCACCTTAGAAAAGCATATATAATGACAACATAATATAAAATAATAATATGACACTAGTTGCAATGATATAAGGCCTTATATAAAGCCCTCTGGAAGTCAATAGAAAGAGTTCCATTGATTTCCACTGGGTTTTGTATGAGGCCCATAACAAGTAGTCATACAAAATGCAGCAGCAGTGCAGACTGGACACCCCAGTGTGGGTTTTTTTGGTGGTTTGAGTTACTTTTTTCTAACCCTATCTGTGATTCAATTCAGCCCCCACTAAGGCCCATCCAAATGCATATGTACACACATTAGGAGAGATTCTCATCTGGAGTAGACTTATTGTCTTCAGTCCTATGCAGTTTTACATCAGCTGAGAATCTGGTCCATTGTGGATTATTTCCTACCTTCTGGACTTAGTAGGAACTCCATTTTAGAGAGGGCAAAACCCATCTTAATGATTTATTAAGCCCATAAATAGTGTTTGCTACCTGAGTGAAGGAGTGAAAACGTATGCAAATAAATTTTGTGATAGCAAAACTCCTGCTTTTATTAACTTTGTATTTTTAGAACTGTTTTTCCATTGTTAAATTTTGAGGATAATGGCATTTTCATATCACTCCCAGAAAATAAAATTCACTAGCTTCACTTCCCTCTAAGACCCACCACTATTGCTAGAGAACCAATCTAGGCATTCAGAAATCTTAATCTATAGAAAATTCAACTTGACTTGAGGGGATAACTATTTGATAGTGAAGAAGCTCACCAGAATCTTTCCTTTCCTTATTTATTTGTCAAATGCATATAAATGTTGTTATGTGAAGTACATTGTTCCAGCTAAGAACTTCATTGCTAATATTCACACCAACTAATCACACCGATCCTTCATTTTGTAGAAACCATAACTAGCTAATGTGGCACACAGGCTATTTTGCTGGCGAGGCACGAGTAAGGAGGCAGAGCTCGTGCGAGAGTTGTGGGGTTTGAATTATAATGGCAGGGGAGAGGGAGATGGACTCAGTCTCTTGATCCTACACAGTTGCTATTTAGGATAAACGTTGATGCATCCAGAACACTGGATGACACATGACACCCCCATGAAAAAATAAAATAAAATTAATGGTAGGAATACAATTCTGTTGAATGTTTCACTGGTGAAGGGATTGGGTTTATCTGAACTTGGTTCAATAGTTACACTTACACTGGCACTTACACTGAACTTTTTCTGGGTTTCAACAAATGGAGAAACTACAGAACTGAACCCTTGATCTAGAATTACATACACAAACACATTATATATATTATACACAAAAAATACATTAAAAAACATTATTAAGGTGGCAAAGTTATAAGCAACTGAAAACAGGGTCTTCTAATGGGAAGTGCGAGGCAACTTTAATAAAAGTCTGTGCTACCAGCCCTGCTTATAACATATACAACTGAACTCTGCAGTGCTTTGAAGGCATAGCCCCACACCAGGGCCAGTGAAGAGGTGCCATAGTAGGTGCTCTGGGAGACATTGTGACTCAGGCAGGGGAAGTATGGCCATCATGACTTTGTGCAACATGTGTTACTCCCTGAATGGAACAAATGCCATTGTTTAGAGTGGAGAGAAAGGGGAGCACATGGGCTGCAACTCTGCCAACCATTTTGTCAAAGTGGAAAGAATCCTTGTGCTCTCTCTCCATCTTGTACACATGGTAAAGACCCTGCATAAACTACCCCACAAACTTTATTTTGGGAAAAATCAGGGCTTGACCAATAAGAATGAGAGTTATTACAAGCTCAGAGGGGTCCAATTATAAAATAAGTAGTAGAGATTAAAAAAGGCTAACCATGTTAGCAGAGGAGGGAAAAGATATACACTCCAGAGGCCATAAGTTACAATTGATCCAGGATGTCATCTGGAGTTTTGTTCAACAATTGATGACAGAATATAGCCTTTCAGCAAAACCAAGATAAAAAAATCGACTTATTTTTATACATATCTGGGATTGCAGTCATTCACTGGGAGGCTGTGTGTATCGGTGTTCCTATGATCCTTAAAATGATAGCCTGGTATCCTCTATACCAGGGTAGCTGCTTTTCAAGCTTGAAATGATTTAATATTTTCACAAAAGCCATGGCTTGCAGCACTTGTTCAAGTGGCTGAGTATTTTCACAAATGCTCTTCATCCCTTTCACTTCTTTGCAGAGGGTTCTGTTTTGAAACGTAAGTGGGATTTTAGAGTCACATATTGACTCCCCACAGAGGGGTGAATTTCACTTCTCTGATGAAGGAATGTGTAGAGATCACGGCCTATCATGATGACCAATATTGTCTCAGTGTTTCCTTGTACTCTCCCATCTATCTGTCTGTATCCATCTGTTGTCTCTTGTCTTGTCTTGCAATGAAGGCACCATCTATTTGTTCTGTGCTTGTACACTATCTAGCACAATGGGGTCCTGGTCTATGACTAGAACTCCTAGGTGCTTCTATAATACAAATAAATAATAATTGAAAATAAATTCTGGTATGTATAGGAGAAATACCAGTCTGTCCAGTTCTGCCTTGAAGAATCTTTAGCCCTAGGGCACTTTCATTTAACTTAGGGACCTGTGACAAAAGCAGCCTGACCCATTGCCACCTCAAATTTGGAGTTAAAAATATCTTTTACTTTTGTTTTTCACCAAATTTAAAAACCATCATATTCGGGGATTTTCAAGGAGAGACTGAAGCCAACCTGTCACAAAACAAACTTTGGTGGCTTTCATAGACTCATATTATTGGGTGGATCAGACCCTAGAGAGATCTGCAGGAAAAACAGATGCTTTCACCAAAATAACTTTAACTTTGACTCCTGGGATATTAGTTGTGATTTTATAGTAAAAATAGCTTTTAATTTTTATCTGTGGTTGCTGTCACAGATTACACAAAGCAAAACTTGCTAGATATTGACTCATCAGTCATGAAAGTAAACAGTAATTGTATTTCGTTTTGCTTTATGAGATATACTTCAGTCTTTTTTATTAATATTCTCTATCACCGTGACACATTTATTAACTTGATATCAAAGATTTACAATATACATTACTTCCAGTGCCTACAGTATAAAACTTTAAGCTGTTTTGATAAGCAATGATTGCACTCAGAGAAGTAGAATTCTTTATCTTAATTTATTTGGAAATATTTATGAAATGTATTTACAAAGTCCCCCCCCCCCCCCCCCCCCTTTTTTTTTTTTTTTTAGGGGTGAAGGGTAGTATTAGCACCCTTACAACTTCTCCAGGATCGAAGGTTTTTTTCAAAGATCAAATCTATATTTATAAAATAGAATAATTTCCCATGTTTTGTCATTTTTGTTAATAGGATAAAAGTCTTGGCAATAAAAATGGATGTAGAATCTTAATTTCTAACATATTACGGTGAATAATTATCATATTAATTATATTTGTCTATTAATATATACAATTATGATATTATTTTCTCATGGCATTAAAAATTAATTTGAGATCTTATATCCAGAATGAAATTTCAAACATAGGTCCCCTTTTCTTCTTCCCCTACAGAGTATCTGTGGGTAAACTCATCCACAACCACAAATTCAACTATCATCTCTATGCAGATCTACCTCTCTGCTCCAGACCAGTCTCCTTCTGTCCAGACTAAAAACTCAGCCTGTTTCTCTCACATCTCTTTGTGGATGTCTGATCTTCAACTTAAGCTGAACGTGGCTAAAACAGAGCTGTTATTAAACTCTACCCCCCACCTCCTTTCTCAGTCATTGTGGACAACACCACCACTCTGCCAGGCCTGTAACCTCGATGTTATCTTTGACCTGGACCGCTCTCTGGGTCCTCACATCCAGGCTATGTGTAAATCTTGCAGATTCTTTCTGCATAACATCTCTAAAATATGTCCTTCCTACTCAGCTGAAACACTTGTTCATCTTCTCATATCTCAGTTACTGCAATATCTTTTCTCTGGCTTTGACCGAGGCAGTCTTGCACTGCTAACGTCCTTTCAGAATGCTGCTGCAAAGATCAATTTTCCAGGCCATTTCTTCAACTATGTAAACCCACTTTTTATCACATTCTCTATAGCATCAAATATCAGTTGTTTGTATTCATTCTTAAGGCCCGTGAGGACACGTATGACCCCACAGATCTAGAACCCAGGCCTGCAGCACTACCAAGCAGCTGACTTCTCCAAGCTGCCACCATAACCAACTCGCACACCAATTCCCATAACCTATTGTGAACACTGACCATGGGACTCTCTGCCTCAAGTGTTTGACAGACAGCAGCATCAAGACTCCTGATTGGCTCCCTGCCCTATATAAACCCAAGGGGCATTCCAGGAAGTGTCTAGGCAACAGCATGGATTTCCTGTAGCTGACATGACCCTTTCTGCCACTTGCTCCTGAATTCCTGGCATTGACCTTGGCTTGATTTGGACTTTGCTTCCTGACTTGGACCCTGAAACCTGACTCAGACTCTGACCCTTGGTATTGACCCTGACTATGAACTCTTCCTTTGCTCCCAGCTTCTGGTTTGCCCCTACTCCAAGCCTTGGCCCTGACTGCCCTTATTGGGATCCTAAGTTTGCCCAGACCACCCTAGCTCATGGTAAAGGCCTATCCTGGGGAAACTTGAAGGCAGCGTGCCCAGCCTGCCCCAGAGGGTACTGAAGAAGCCTGAATGGGCTGACCACTCCCATGCTTTGAGCCCGAGTACCACAGCTCACCTCAGAGAACCAATCTCTGTAGGGCAGTCCACCCTTCTCCATGAGGAAAACATGGCACTGAGGGCTCAGCTGGCAGAGCATGCCACAGAGAGCAGGCATGAGATCAGGCAGCCCAGTAGCAGGATGAGTATGCTACACTATGGGCACATAATGTCCGGTCCTAGTCCTCATCCCAGAACATTTCAACTGGGACTGCCAAAACTCAGGGGAGTTGTTAACCAATGCTGCCTGCTGTTTCTGCTTTGCCCCCATTGATCAAGCAAAAGTAGGAGTCATTATTAGCCTCCTCATGGACGATGCATTGGATGGGGCCTTGTCCCTACTCAAACAAGTGATCCCGATGCTATAGAACAGAAATGCCTTCCTCCAAGCATTCTCTGCCATATTTGACAATCCTCACCATGTCCACTCAGCAGAGGCTGCCCTACGCAAATTGCAGCAGAGTCTGGGACCAGCCTTATCCTATGCTGCCCACTGTCTATGATCCTGCCTCTGACACAGAGAGGACCAAACCAGCCTCGCTCCACCATTTCCAGTTGGGACTATGCACGTAGGTTAAGAATGAGCTAGCTTGTTTGGAGATCCTGACTAATCTAGACACCTTCATTGACCTTGTCATACGACATTGACAATAGGCTCAGGGAATGACATGAGGAAAGAAAGGGACCTGGCCATTGCACCAGTATACTTGTCTCCAACCCGAACCCCAAGTCCATGCAGCTGGTTAACACCCACCCCCCCATGTGAACCTGGAGGAAAAAGAGCATCATCATCACCACAGGCTGTGGTTCTACTGTGGAGGATCCGGTATGATGGAGTTCACTCACCAGCATGGCACCTCTCTTGGCCCTCTCCTGGTGGTGTGTCTCTCATCTTCATCTATACCTGCAGACCCGTCTCAGTCCTGGAACTTCAGGATCCTTTCCATTACTTGGCCCTGGGGCCATGTCATCATCCACATTTTCCCCTTTCTGGGGGAGAAGTAACTCTCAGTTCCATAGTCCAACCACTTCCCCAGTGGCGAGTGGGGGGAACCAGGGTCCTCTCACTACTCTGGGTCCTAGCCCAGGGACCCTGTAGATAGCAGCCTCCTGCTGCCTCTCTCTAACTTCTCCGCCAGTGCTGCTTCATTTCCTTGGGACACTTCCCTGCGGTCCCAGCATCTTCTTCGCCCTCTTCTCAGAGTTTCCAGCTGGCCAGCCCCAGCAGCCAGACAGGAGCTCCCTCGGTTCCCCTGGTCCCTGATAGCAGCTTCTCTGTCCAAGGTGCTACCTATTCTCTCAGCCCTTCAGGGTGATTGTCCTCACTCCCTGAGTAACCAGCAGCCACTGACTCTGCTCTCCCCTGCTGCTCCCTTTTATGTGAACCCACTAGGCCCTGACTGGCTGCTCCATTCAATTTCTCTCTGAAGGGCTGCTCTCCGCACAGCCTCCCTAAGGCTCAGTTAACCCCTTTTCCAAACACCCCATCATGCCAACCATGCTCTTTCCAACTGCCAATCCCGAGCTCCAGCATGATGCAGTTTGGGAAATGACCATGCCCAGGCCCAATAAAGGGGATTGGCCTGGGTGAGCCCTTAGGTAATGCTCCCTACTCCTCATAGAGACATGCCCCAGGCACGGTGAGCATTCCCTGCTTCTTAAGGTCCAGGTCTGCCTCTGTGTTCCAGCGGAGCCTTACCAAATTCCACCACAGTGGGCACTGGTGGATTCCAGGGCAGCGGAACAACTTCCTAGATGCTGATACAGCCCAAGCCCTGGGTATTCTGGTTCAACCAAAGACTGTCCCTAACCATAGATGACTCGCTTCACTCATTGAGGCCAGTGACACAGGAGATGGTACCTCTGGAAGTTCCCATTTGAGACCACCAGGAGGTCCTCCAGTTCAGAATGCTCCACTCACCACACTTCCCCATAATTCTTGGCATTTCATGGCTGGTGACTCATGATACACACATTCTTTGGCATGAGCATCAGGTTAACTTCTGCTCCAAGTTCTGCAAGCAAGTCTGCTTACATGCACCATCTGCTGAAACCCAGAACCAAAACATGCTCCCCTGGGCCTTGATTGTGGGTCTGGTGGGACCACCACCGTAGTTGACTTCAGCACTGTCCACCAAGCACAGCAACAATGGTTATATCATCGAGAAGAAGATGCTGACACCCTACCACCACACCAAGAGTATGACAGCCCAATCGAGCTGCAATTGGGGGAGAAGGTGCAGTTTGGCTGCATCTATGTGATGTCAGAACCCAAACTGGCTGCTTTGCCTTCCTATCGCCACGAGAACCTGGCCAAAGGCTTTGTATGGCCATCCACCTCTTCTGCCGGGGCCCCAGTTCTGTTTGTTAAAAAAGAAAAGATAGAACCTTGTACCTGTGCATGGATTACCATTAGGCCTTTAATTAGATTCCCATCAGAATCGATACCCACTTCCCCTCATCCCAAATCTACTGGACTGTGTACGATTGACCCAGGTATTCAGAAAGCTCGACCTGAAGGGGACCTACAACCCGTTTTGGGTCCAAGCCGGGATGAGTGGAAGATGGCTTTTTGAACCCAGTACAACCACTATGGATACCTTGTAATGCCATTTGGTCTCACAAATGCCCCTAAAGCATTCCAGCACTCCATGAACATCCTTGACCATCCTTGTCTTCCATCCTTGACCAGTACATTGTAGTCTACTTGGATGGTATCCTCATCTTCTCTGAGGATCACAAGCAACACACCCAGCGCATTTAGACGACCCTGGAACCACTCCGCCAACATGGCTTGTATGCAAAACTGGAAAAATGCAGCTTTGGCCAGCACTCTATGGAGATTCTGCACTACATCCTGTCCCCCAATGGCCTCCAAATGGAACCCTAGAAGGTGGAGGCAGTACAGACCTGGGTGCCCCGCAAAAACATCAAGAAGCTACAGCACTTTCTGGAGTTCTCTAACTTTTATGGGTGCTTCATCTCAGGGTTTTCAGGTCAAATAGCCCAATTGACAGCACTTTTCTGCAATGCACCATCTTCACCTGGTCTTCGGAGGCCCAACAAGCATTGAACCAGCTCAAGATGACCTTTACCAGCACCCCATCTTGGTCCATCCTGACCTGGCCCAACCCTTTATTGTTGAGAGCTACACTTCCAATATGGCAATTGAGGCCATAATCTCTCAAAGACGTAGTCCCCAACAGCACCTCCACTCTTGTGCTTACTATTCATGGAAGTTCACTCTGGCTGAACAAAACTATGAAATTCTAGATAGAGAGCTTTTAGCCATCAAAGCACCCTTTGAAGAGTGGTGCTGCTGTCTGGAGGGTGTGCGGTACCCAGTACAGGTATTGTCATGACCCACAGATGTCGATCCTTACAGGGGAAGCTACGCTGCAATTCTCCACTTGGCCACCTGCTGACAATTGCTGACCCGGGACCCATGAAGCCAGCCCCAATTTGAGGTTCTGATCCCAATAGCCTGTTGGCTGAGTCCCAGAGCAGCCAGTTGGCCCGCTGGCCCTACTTAGGCCAGCAACAGGAACAGGAAACTATCTGTACCACTGGGCTCCACCCTTTCCTGGACTGTGTGTCTTGTGCTTCCTGCTCCTGCTCCCCTGGCTAGACTTCCTAGCATCCTGACTTGACTAGGCTCTGGACCTCTGTCTTGGAGTTCTGACTGTGGACTCTGGCTCCGATCACTAAGTATGGCTGCCCATGACTTAGCCCTAACAGGTATACACAGATCATAAAAATTTAAAGTATCTCTGCTAAACTAGAGGCAGCTTCACTGGGCCCTATTCTTCACATGCTTCAATTTCACCATCACATACCAACCAGGGGCCCAGAACAAGGCTGCCAATACCGTGTCCCAAAAAGGGGAATATCTCACCAATAAACAGCCCCTTCCTCCCCTACCCCCATGTGGACTCCCCACCCATTCTTAAGCCTCAGAACTTCCTGGATGCCACAGTCCTCCAAGATATCATGTCTCTGATCAACTCAGCTACAGGGAAGGAACCCTCCCACCCTCAAAAGGAACTGGAGATAGCAAGCCCGTGGCAACACCAGGTTCAGGATGGCTAGCTCTACATCAACTGCTGCTTGTATGTTCCACTGGAACCTCCTCAGTTAGAGGTACTACAGCTCTGTCATGACTTAGCATTAGAAGGCCATCCGGGTCACCTCAACCCTCTGTTTCGTTGTCCACTCCTTCTGCTGGCCCCAATTGCACACTACAATCCACTTGCATATTGATTCCTGTGAGACACGCACCTGCACCAAGACACCATGCTCAAAATCCCTTGGTACCCTATTGTCTTTTGAGATCCTGTCCAGATTCTGGGCAGCCATTACCCTAGACTTCAAAGTCAAGTTCTCTGTATCTAACGGGCATACTATAGTCCTTACCGTGGTTGATCAACTGACAAAAATGGGCCACTTCGTCCCTATTGAGCAACTGCTCAGCTTCTGGCAACTCATGTCACACATCTCCATGGACACCCAGAGCGAATCACAACTGATCAGGGTCCACAGTTCATGTTGTGATTTTGGCGTGAAACCCTGAGATTGCTTGGTGTCCTCATTTACATATCCGACACCTTTCACCCACAAACTGACTGTCAGTCTGAATGAGCAGTACTTGTGCTGCTTCACAAATTTCCACCAGGACAACTGGTCAGGTCTCCTACCCCAAGTGAAGTTTGCTTACAACAACACTGAGCATGTCTCCACCAGACAGAGTCCACTGTATGCAAATTGTGGCTTCCAATCCTATCTCCACTCAACCATACCTATCAACTCTACCAGTCCTGTGACTCCTGACTGGGTGCAGCAGATCTATGAGGTCAAAGAAGAACTCAAGGCCCATGTGGACAAGGCCAAAGAGGACTACAAGCAATACGCTGATCGCCTGTGCCGGGAAGGCCCAGCATTCACTGCTGGGCAAAAAGCGTGGCCCTCTGCACTAACTGGTAATGTTGAAACTGGACCACTGATACCTTGGGCCATCCCCATCAGCTAGGTAATCAACCCAGTGACCACAAAGCTCCAGTTACCCAGATCCCTCAGAAGACACCCACTATTTCATGTATGCTTGCTGAAGCCCTATACTGCTGACCCTTTTGCTCACCAGGCTCAATCACTGCCTCCTCCAGTGTGGGACCAAGGACATGATGAATGTCAGATCCATCAGATACTGAGCTCAATAATCAAACATGGCTCCCTCAGAGTGTTAGGGCTATGGCCCAAAAGAGCAATCTTGGGAGCTCACATCACAAATCCATATCCCTAAGGTAGCCTTTGCTTCAGCCCATCCTGACAAACCCAGGCAAACAAGGGACACACCTGGAGGAGGGAAGGGAAGGCCCCGTGGATATAGAACCCAGGCCTCAGAGTTACCAGGCAGCTGGCATCTCCAGGCTGCCACCCAGCAGCAGCTATAATCAGTTTACACACCAATTCCCATGATTTGCTGTGGACACAGACCATGGGACATTCCACTTCAACTGTTTGACAGACTGCAGCCTTGTAGCTCTTTATATGTCCTATATATATATATATATATGCAAAGGGGCATTTCAGGAAGTGTTCAGGCAATAGTGCAGATCTTCTGTAGCTGCCAAATACGTTCCTGCTCCTTGCTTCTGAATTCTTGGCTTTGATCTCAGCTTGATTTGGAATTCGCCTCCTAACTCAGACCTTGACCCCCAGTATCAGCACTGGGCTGGAACCTGACTGTGAACTCCTCCGCTACTCCCAGCCTCAGGTTTTCCCCCATGCTGATCACTGGCCCTGACTGCCCTTCTTGGGATCATGACAGGGCCTATCCCTACACTACCTATCATCTCTAATTCAGTATAGAGATGATGACTCTTGCTTCCGATCAGCCAATGATGTTTGCCTCTGTGATACGACCCGTGCCCAGGGTAGCCAACTGATAATGCCAAGGTCAGGGCAGGCTGCAAAAGGAGAGCAGATTCTCCTCACGCTGGTGGGTGACACTGAAGCCCGGCTTCCCAACCAGCCATGAACTGCTTCTGATTACCCCTCACTGGATATCAAGAAGCCAGTCCACGTATGCCCACAGCCCCCTTCACTGCATTTCAGCTCCAGGCTCCCAAATCAGCACCAGGTCCAGCAAAGAGACCAGTTACTCAAACTCTCTGCTCTTTGCTAGAAAGGTTCCCTCTGACCCCAAAGGGTCAGCCACAGCACCAGTTCAATATAAGTTTGGATCTTACCTAAAATACCACGCTGGCAGCCAATCCTTTAGTGTCTAAACTAAAGGTTTATTGTAAAAAGAAAGAAATAAACCATGAGAGAAATGTTAAAGGGTTAAAGTAAATCACAGATATACAAATGATTAAAAGTCCATTTACATCAGGTTTCTAGAAGAAATGTGGATTTGCAGGCTTGTGTAGTTCTCTCTGGTTCACATCCAGTACCTGGATGGGTCTGAGTCCTTCGGTTCAGTTGCAAGATGAATTGTTCCAGAGATAGGTGTATGTCTGCAGACTGGACAGGAGCAAAGACAAAGATGGATCCTGTGGTTTGATCTTATAAACCCCCTCCCCCGGCCATGCGGCCTGTGGGCAGTCACCAGACTCAAAATGGAGTCCATAGTCACATGGGCCAATCCTGGTGACTCCTCCGGTGTGCCTGGGGTCCATAGTCACATGGGACAGTCCTGATGCTTCATCAGGTAGGCTGCCTGCAATGGAGTCCAGAGTCACGTCAGCAGGTTATGGTGACTCAGTGGTGATGCTGGCCTCTCCCTCAGGGCCCCTTGCACCTGGGAATGCCTTAATGGGCCATTAAGCAGGCCATTGTTCTGCAGCCTTCCTATCTGGGGTGTTGCCCAGGCAGAGCAGTTTGAAATACAGACATCTCAAATACATCTATAACTTCCATTTCAAATATCACACATGAACACAAGTATTATTATCTTACTTAGCACATTATAACCTTCCTAACAGTACCTGACATGGCATATCCCACATGGATTATGATGATTCTGCCATACTGATGTCACCCAATATACTAAATGCCCCCCCACTCAAGCCAGCCCGCATGACACCCCCAACGCGAGACTGGTGTAGAAAGGAGTAATCAGAGCTCCTGAATACACCTCAGGGGCCCCCCCTTTCCAGACAGCATGACAGCCTCCATTGTCTACTTGAGAAATTTTCAGACAAGCACCTTCCTGCTTTCTCCCATGCTGCCCCTCACGCTTGGGATGAGCTCCCTATAAACAGCCACAAAGATACCCCATTATCCTCCTTCAAATCCCTCTTTTAAGACTCTTCTGTGTTATGATGCCTACAAAAAGCTTGGCAATGATTAGGCTGTTAGTGTGCAGAGACCTACCATGCTGACCAATATTGTCTCACTGTTGCCCTGCATGTCTGTATCCCTGTCTATTCCCCTGTATGTCTGTATCCATCTGTTGTCTCTTTTCTTAGTGGGAACAGGGCTGTCTTTTTGTTCTGTGTTTATATAGTGCTTAGCACAATGTGGCCCCAGTTCATGACTAGGGCATCTAGGAATTATGTTAATATGAATAAATAATAATAACACTAATAATTGATAACGTTGTTGAAACTCTTAAATGCCTTCAGCTACGGAGAATATGGTAAATAATATAATAAAAGTGGAGCGAGTGTTTCAAAAGTCAAGAGCATGTGCTGCCGAGAATTTATATATAGATTATTTCTGACAAGATATTTGTAAAAAGCACATCTTTTGCTGTACAAGGGGTGTGTGTGCGTGTTTGTGTCTATCCTATATATTACATACACACACGGATATATTTGAGTGTAATATTTGATTTACCTTTGTATACTTTTCGAGTTATTTCAAAGTAAGAGCTCATGATCTACTGTACCTGTTACTAAAGATGACCCTGGGAAAACTCTAAAATTCTGATCCACATTCATTGTACTGTGTGCCAGTTGTGGTAAATACTAAAACTAATTCTCATAGATTAGGCTAGCACTACTTAAGCATATAAAAGGATTGTCACCTTGTGTCCCTTAAACTCAGTCTTGTCCATGGTTATTGGGTGTTTCTTGTTTCCTTGACAACACCACACTTTTCGCTGTTTTAATCTTTCATTCACTTGCAAGTATTATTGCTCCTCTACAAACTCCCTCCAGTTTGTCAATATCTCTTAAGTAATGTAGTGTCTGGAGATGAACACTGTATACCAGGTGCTGTCAAATCAGTGCCATAGAGAGACGGACTATTATCTCCCTCATACGTGATGAGATGTGCTTGTAAATGCAGCCCCAAACTGCATCGATTCATTTTGCAGCCACATCACATTGCAAACTCATGTCTAATTTGCAGTCAGCTATCACCGTTGGGTTTCTTCCAGCATTAATGCTTCCCAGATCTCTCCTCCACACTGAGTGTTCTGTGTGGTTTTTAATTGGATTTCCCCAGATATATTAATTTGCATTTTTCTAAAATGAAACTTATTTTCCTATTTTCTGCTCATGTTTCTAATCTCTCTAGAGATTGTCTCATGTCTCTATGCTCACTGGTCTTCACACCTTCTCTCTGTATAGTACCACCTTCAAATTTCATGAATGTTCTGTTTACTCTGTCTTCTTGATCATTAATGAAGATGCTAAATAAAACCAGTCCTAACAATGATCTCTGTGGTAGCTCACTAGACACTATTCCCAAATCAGTACTATGTCATTGCCTTTAGCCTTTGTTTAGCATCTTTTAATCCATATAACAGCTTTCCTACCCGATCCAATTTTAATTATTTTTTCACATTAATGTCAGTTTAACTCACTTTATTTTATTCTCTGGCACTTCCACGTATGGCTCAAGCCACTGGATGCAGTTCTGCTAAAACATAGGATCATCCCTGTCATCACTGTTTGAAGATGAATTTGGGATAATATGAAGTACATATCATTCTCAATGCATGAAGATTGATACATGTACCTCCTTATACTGCTAACTTCCAGGTATTTCTCAGATGATGACATCTCATCTACAGTCTGAGCCTGGCATTAAAATGAAGTGGAAATAATAGAAGCAGACAAAAATGTATTAGTGATGAAGATATTGTCATCATTCTTACTTTATGACCATAAGTGACGATGAAATTGCACCCAGATTTCCTCTGTGACTGCACTATTCAATGTATTATAGATCGAGTGCTACTCCTAGATGGATAAAGTACAAATGGGGAAGGGGATATTTGTCTGATTTATATAATAACCTGCATGGCTGGTACTTAGGTAGTTTTTATTATTAATATATACATATATAACTAATTCAATTTATTTTTACTGACACATTTACTAAGACAATGGGTTGGCTCTTGTGCTTTTCAACTGGAACACCTACAGTATAAATGATTATTAAAAAAAACCTGTGAAACATTTATTTAGGTAAATTATTCAGATCTTTAAGTTGATTAATATTAGTTCATATTATTTTAATTAGATGCATAAATATGGCTGCAGAAAATCAGCTGAGATTTCTACCAATAACGAGCAACTAACCTGAAGCATCTACTTTTAATTATCCTTTTAGCATGCCAACCTGTGCATTATAGTCTTCTTGGGACTAGCAGCTATTCATTTAATACAAAAGCCATATAGGCTATTTTTTCTCTGTAGGTGGTCCAAGTCTTTGACAGCACTCTGCACTGGCTATCATCATCATCAATCCAGTGTTGGAATGAAAAATGACAAAATGCAGTATTTTGCTGTACAATGATATGCAAATTATATCAGATGCTGTGAACATTTTCATATATATATCATTAGAAATATGGTTTAGGTCTTGACCTTCTTTAGTGTTGTTTGGTGCCTTGTTGTCAAGCAGAGAGTGATTATAGTGAAGATGGGTTGCAATTACAGCGAATCAGATGGCCCAAATTCACTTTTAGTTGTTATCAGCAGGAGAAGTGTTTTCATTAGCTATCTGCAGGAAATTCCTGATCTGACTGAAATAAACATCTGTTATTTGATTGATTGATTGATTGATTGAGTGTGTGTGTGTGTGTGTGTGTGTGTGTGTGTGTGTGTGTGTGTGTGTGTGTGTGTGTGTGTGTGTGTGTGAGAGAGAGAGAGAGAAGATGACTGCAATGGTTAGAGGAATGCTGGAATAGCTGAATGTGATGTCACTTTAGCAAAATTACATATTGCCAAATAAATCAGTTTTCTGCAAAACCTTCTGATTGCCAAGTAGTCAATGAAAAGCCACTAGAACATCCATAGCGACCAGGGCCAGGGTGGCCGACCAAGCGAAAAGGCCTGATGTGAGCTCTGTTACTATGGATATATTCAAAATAAATGCAATAGCTCACTGGTAGAGTTTCTTTTCTTTTAAATAGCAAGACCCTTGCTTATAGTCAAAATTGAGGGCCAGATCCTCGTCCTTGCCTCTGCCTGTGTTACCTCAGCAACACAAAGCCTCTGGAAAGCCACCCTAAAGGAACAGCTGAGGATGACAGAGATTCTTGGATGGTATCGATCTACCTAGCTACCACTTGTGCCTTCACCTCTATATAGAGTTCATGTTAGGGGCAAGAGCAATGAAGACAAGGTGTGCCAGATGTGGGAGGGAGTGAGGTAAAACTGTGGGACCCTTTCAACTGGAGTAATATAATTGCAGATGACACTAAGCTAGGGGGAGTGGTACATACCCTGGAAGGTAGGGATAGGATACAGAAGGACCTAAACTAACTGGAGGATGGGCCAAAAGAAACCTGATGAGGTTCAACAAGGACAAGTGCAGAGTCCTGCACTTTGGACGGAAGAATCCCATGCACAGCTATAGACTGGGGACCGATGAGCAAGGCAACAGTTCTGCAGAAAAGGACCTGGGTGTTACAGTGGATAAGAAGCTGGATATGAGTCAGCAGTGTGCCCTGGTTGCCAAGAAGGCTAATAGCATATTGGGCTGCATTAGTAGGAGCATTGCCAGCAGATCGCGGAAAGTGATTATTCCCCTCTATTTGGCATTGGTGAGGCCGTATTTGGAGTATTGTGTCCAGTTTTGGGCCCCCCACTACAAAAAGGATGCGGAGAAGTTGGAGAGAGTCCAGCGGAGGGCAACAAAAATGATTAGGGGGCTGGAGCACAAGACTTATGAGGAGAGGCTGAGGGAACTAGGCTTGTTTAGTCTGCAGAAGAGAAGAATGAGGGGAGATTTGATAGCAGCCTTTAACTACCTGAAAGGGGGTTCCAGGGAGGATGGAACTAGGCTGTTCTCAGTGATGGCAGATGACAGAACAAGGAGCAATGGTCTCAAATTGCAGTGGGGGAGATCTAGGCTGGACATTAGGAAAAAGTTTCTCACTAGGAGGGTGGTGAAGCGCTGGAATGGATTACCTAGAGAGGTGGTGGAATCTCCGTCTTTAGAGGTTTTTAAACTGCGACTTGACAAAACCCTCGCTGGGATTATTTAGCTGAGATTAGTCCTGCTTTGAGCAGGGGGTTGGACTAGTTGACCTCTTGAGGTCCCTTCCAACTCTATGATTCTATGATAAAGTCTCTACACGCAGTTTTGGCCACCAGCAGGCTCAGGGACACCTCCTGTACCACCTCCACAAGAATCTGTCCCTCAGTACCTTAATTTACTAGGAAGTACTCCTAAATTAATGCAGTGTGAGCTGCAAATAATCTTATTGGTCTTGTTCCTGTAGACTATTCAGCATCTTTTGCAGTTTCACAAGGCACTTGTTAGAGTCCTGTTAATAGCAATGTTAAATAACCACAACAGTTGGGTTTCACATCATATCAACAAAACCCTAATGGAACCATAGGGTTATCCACAACTACCTGACAACATTAAATATGACATGTTCCCATTTACATTGACTGCAGAACTGTATTCATGAACAGGGTTTTTCAAGGTCCTGTTTTAATGTGACCTTTATTATGCAACATACCTGTATGTTGCAGCACAGCTTGGGCACCCCAGTAATGGATCAGTACCCCACTATGCGAGGCATTGTACAAACACAGAACAAAACATGGCACCTGCCCTGGAGAGCTCACAATCCAACGGTTTGTCTTCATGGAAGTATTAGCTCATGGTTTCCCCAAAACCTGACTCCTATCCACACATGCAAATTTGTAGCTCAAATTAAGTGATTAAACTGGAGCTAGTTAGGCCAGGTCTCCACTAAAAAGTTAGGTTGACCCAGATATGTTGCTCTAAGATGAAAAATCCACATCTTGCGAGACATAGTTAAACCCACATAACCCTGGTCAGGACAATGTTGGGTCAACAGAAAAATTCTTCTGTCAACCTAGCTACTGCCTTTTGGGGAGGTGAATTGACACAGTGAAAGCAGAGCCCCTCCTGTTGCTGTATGGAGTGTCTACACTGACGTGCTACAGTGGTGCAGCTGCAATGTTTGCTAGACTATGTCTACACTTGTTGAGTTATGTAGAGTAGCTTGCATATCTCCCGTTGATTTCCTAACTCCTACTTACCACAGTATCTTCAGTTTGCTGCACTGTTGGGAAGTGCGCTCCCGTCGCAGGTGCATTAATAGCGTCGATTTCCAGGTTGATTGAGTGGGTCTCCACCGCTGCTCAATCGATCTGGATAAATAGATCTGATGGCGGCGAATTTGCCGCCGTCAGTCTACACCAGTGGTTCTCAACCTGTGGCCTGGGGACCAAAAGTGGCCTGCAGGATCTTTCAAAGTGGCCCACTGTTCCTCTCCTGCTGGCTGCAGAAGGGAGCTGCTGCCTAAGGACTCAGGCAGAGCATGTTGCCACGGGACTACAAGCAGGCTCCTTGCTGCAGACAAGGGGATGGGAGATCAGCACTCCTCTCCCCCTGGCTGTAGCCGGGAACATGGCAAAGTGCTCTGCCTGGGTCCCTAGGCACTGGGGTCCCTGCTGGAGCCAAAGGGAGGTGAGCACTGATCTCCCATCCCCCTGGCTGCAGAAGGGAGCCACTGCCCAGAGACCCAGCTGGAGCACACAGGGCTACAGGACACGTGCAGTTTCCCTGCTGCAGCCAGGGGGATGGGAGATCAGCAAGGAGGCAGCCTCATCACTGAACTCCTTCCATCTGGCTGCATGGGGGGGAGACGGGTGTTGCTGGTGGAGTAGCCAGGACCTACCATGCTTGAGGAGGGCAGGACTCTAAAAATCAGTGCCTCCCAGTTTGGCCTGCACTTAGCAGACTGCCCACTGTGACTTAGCTGCCAGGCCATGTGCTTCAGGATGTAGTGACAGTCCCTCATCTACACTAGTGCTTTGTCTGTGAGTGTGTGACATACTGTGGGTAATCTGTAGGCGTAAAACAGTGAATGTAAAATGAGCACAGTAGCATCAAAATATTTACTTTAAATATGTAGTAATTTGTGGTCCTTAATGGTGTATACGTCAATACAATTTTTATGAGTTGATAGACTGGTGGCCCTTCAGGGTTGATATTTGGGGCCCTCGAGCCAAAAAGGTTGGGAACCACTGGTCTAGACATAGCCCTAGTAAAGACATAGCCTTAGCCAGCCGGCTCAGACTGAGCTGCCACGGGAGAGAGAGCCAGGATCCAGCAGCCAGAGTTACCAGTTGCTAAGCCAATTGCTCTGGAGCATTGGGAGTGTTGATTGAGGGTGTAGTTATTCCCTGTGCTCTAGAGGCACCAGCCTATTACGTTATCAGTTGAGTGGAAAAAGCAGGATGCATTGATGCTTTACATTGCCTCATCCCTCAACTTGAAGTATAAAACACAAATGTACTTATGAACTACAATAAATAAGATTTAATTAGAGATACTCACTTGAAACCGTCACTGAAGAGCTTCTCTTTTTAGGAGTTGCCTTATTTACAAGATTAAAGTGTTTAAGTCTTCGTATTTTCATGAAAATAACATAACCCTTTAGACAGATATCAGGGGCTTAATTAATTCGCCACTGCTGGTATGATTTCTGTTGGCACTGGGCTGCAATTGCCCCATTGGGCTATGGATGGGGAGTTTATCTGACTTCAGACATGATAATAAACAGGCTCCTCTCCAGAAAAGATGATTGTGTGTGTCAAAGCTTCTGTAAGAGGGAATGGAAGTGGCTACAACTGCTCCTCTTATCTTTGGAGTCACAGGATGAGAAGCTGAGTGCCTGAGCCTCAAAAGTGCAATCAGTATGAGGAGAACTGGTTAATTAACAACAAGTAATAAATATATAAAGAAAGAGTCCCAAATATTTCAGAGAACAACAGTGCCCAGTGTGGTTTATAGGATCATGTTATTACCTTTTTGTACAAAATCAGACCTGGCAGATGTATGTGAAAATGTCTGCAAATCTCAAAAGTTTCATGAATTTCAGCACAAACGATAATTCATTCAAAAATTCATCCCAGCCACGTGCTGCTCATTAATAGATAGTCTCTTGTTTGTTATCAGCAGGTGTGCATATTCACCAGTCGAGGAAGGAAAAATAAAAATCTTAACTACTGGTCACTTCCCATCCCTTTCTTCAGGGCTTGCTTTATTTCCAAAAACAAAGCAAACATGTAATAACCACCCAGTGTCTAACCTGTTTTAACCAGCTGGGAGAAGAGAGGATGCACACTTCCTCTGTGATAGGCTCCTTTCTATCAGCTTCTCTTCCTTTTGTATCCCCAACTCCCAGATCATCAAGTTGGTAGGCAGGAATCCAGTTCCCCTTACATGCCAGAGTGCCATTACAACTTGACACATATAGAAAGCTTTAGGGAATAGAAACAATACCAAGTGACTTAGGTGTCCAGCATCACAACATACAACAAATGGTGAATTTTCAAAGCAAACCGTTTGCAAACAACCCATTCTTTGTCCAAACTATTTCATGAATCCTGATAAATAACAAATGTAATCCCAGCAACTAGGAATGACTTGCTAACCAAAACTGGGTCAACAATGTATCCAGTACCATATGTATAGTTTGCTCAGCTATTACACACACAGAGCCTGAATCTCCCCAGACTTGCACCGTATATAGTCATTTACACCAATGCTAAATGAGTGCAAAATGTGTTTGACATTACCAAATCAGAATAGTTGTATGTTACATCCATTCTGCACAGATATAAACGATCACACATAGTGCAAAACAATGGTAAATCAGGCCTCAAATAATCTACTCTTGGCATGATTTTTGAGTCTTAGTCTTATTTACCCTAAACTCCTGTTATGTTATACTAGAGATGCAAAGGTGCCTTAAAGATTTGCACCTGCTTTGATGTGGCTTTACACAGCCAACACATGCAAAAGGACCCTTGTGTTAAGGAGACGTAAGCCCTGTAAATGCAATTAAAACAAAGAGTAGAATCCTTCTTTCTGAGACTATAAATTTGCAAAGACAAGTGTTCAATACGCAAAATTCTTCCTGCGTACAGCAATTCTAAAAGATAACAAAACTCTTCAAAACAAAGTCAGCAAAATGGTTCATCAATCATGAGTAAGGCATCTGACAGCATTCAGACTACTTGGGAATTCTCAGTATGAAGACGTACCAACTTTGTTAAAAGTTCATTTCTCTTGGGAAGAAGATATAGGACAGATAGATTTTACATCCATAAGGTTAAGGAGACTTCCTAGGGAAAAAAGAAGACAGATCTAGCATTAGCAATCCATGTTTGTGATTTGTGAGTCCTGGAGGCAAAAGTAATATTTTAAGAAAGGCAAATATTGTGACAATTTTATGATAAAAAAAATTTGTCAAGAAAAACAGAAAAAACAAAT
Source organism: Emydura macquarii macquarii (assembly GCF_026122565.2). Taxonomy (NCBI): domain Eukaryota; kingdom Metazoa; phylum Chordata; order Testudines; family Chelidae; genus Emydura; species Emydura macquarii. The sequence goes on from NW_027133156.1 coordinate 2,452,324, forward strand.
AATACATTTTGATTATCTTCTAGATGCAGTATCTCAAGCTCCATTTCTATTACTAGTGCTAATATGTTTGGTGGCCCCTGTTGAACAAAAGTCACTGTCTTCGTTTCACTCAAGGAACAAAAGGCTAGCAAAACCAAAGGAAACACAGAGAGAAAGAACAGACAGAGGAGTTAGAATGTAGACCCTCTCTTTGGCCTGCCCACTCTCAATCTGGAAAGGAGTATAAAGACAAAAAATGGGAGAAAGAAGAAGAAGAAGAAGTAAAACCTTTGTAATCTATAGTTCTCATGGAGCAGGGGAATTTCAGGACTCCCTGGCTTACTCTACAAAACGGTGGATCAGATCCTAAACTTGTGTTGTGAAGCTGGCTGGATTAGGGGGACCTAATGTAATGGGATTTAATATAAATATGTCAAAATTACAATAATTCATATGAGATATGCCATGTCAGGTACTGCTAGAAAGGCTATAATTTGCTAAGTAAGGTGATATTGTTTGTGTGTTATATTTGTATTGGAAGTTATGGATATGTTTGATATGCCTCTTTTTCAACTTGTGCTATGTTTCTGGGGGGACACCCCAAACAGGCTGGCTGCAGCAGTAGCTTGCTTAATGGCCCATGAAGAAAACTCACAGGTACAATGGGCCCAGGGAGAGAAGCCAGGGCTACACCTGATGAGTCACCAGGACATGTAAGAACAAGCCCTATGGACAGGGGATTCTTTCTGGCTGTGGCTTTTCAATGCTGTGTGCTGAGGGCTTGTGTTTGATAGAAGCCATATGGCAATTCTCTATAAAAGGCAGCTGCACCACATCCATATTGTATTCAGTCAGACGTAGGTCTTCAGCCTTCTCCTGCCTCTGTATCAACTCAGTCATCTGCTATTGAAGCTGTGAATCAAAGGACTGAGACCCATCCAGATACTGGATGTACACCAGAAGGACTATACAAGCCTGCCAACTCCTGCAAACTCTACTTAAAACCTGATATATATGGACTTTAAAATCATTTGTATGTATCTGATAGTTTTAATCATTTAACATTTCTCTTATAGTTTGTTTCTTTCCTTTTATAATAAACCTTTAGCTTAGTTACTAAAGGATTGACTGCAGCGTGGTATTTTGGGTAAGATCCAAACTCATATTGGTGTGTGGAATCAGAAGCACAGTTTGTGACTGGTTGGGGAGTCCGACTTCAATGTTACCCACCAGTGCTAGGAGAATCTGCTCTCCTTTTGTAACCTGTCCTGACTGTGGCATTTTCAGGTAGCTACCCTAGACATGGTTGGGTGACGTGTAAATCAGTGTACCTCCATCAATACTCAGGATTTTCAGTGGAGCTATCATGATTTACAACAGATGAAGATTTGGCTCATTATTTGTACTCTGAGTCAAAGTTTTCTAAGTTTGGTACCAAATTTCCATTTGCCCATTTCATTGTGCCTAAAGGCCTCATATATGTGAGAACAATATGCATAGTACCTATCTTTAAAAGGGGGAACAAAGAGGACCTGGGAATTATAGACCAGTCAGCCTAACTTCGACGCCCAGAAAGATACTGGAAAAAATTATTAAATAATTAATTTGTAAGCACCTAATAGATAATAGGGTTATATAAGGAATAGCTAACATGGATTTGTCAAGAAAAAAATCACGCCAAACTAACCCAATTTTCTTCATTGACAGAGTTACTGTCCTAGTGGGTGGGTGGGGAAACAGCAGACATGATGTATCTTGGTTTTACTGAGGCTTTTGTCAAATCCCACGTGATAGTCTTATAAACAAATGAGGAAAATGTGGTCTAGATGAAATTACTATAAGATGGGTGCCTAACTGGTTGAAAGACCTTAGTAGATATACCTAAAGGAGTTCCACAGGGGTGAGTCCTGGGTTCAGTATTGTTCAACATTTTAATGAATGACTTGGATAATGGGATAGAGAGTATGCTTATAAAATTTGCAGATGAAATCAAGAGGGAAGGAGTTTCAAGCACTTTGGAGGATAGGATTAGAATTCAAAATGATCTTCACAGATTGAAGAACTGGTCTGAAATCAACAAGATGAAATTCAGTAAAGACAAATACAAAGTACTTCACTTAGAAAGGAAAAATCAAATGCACATCTACAAAAAGGGGAAAAACTGGTACTGTGATAGTACTGTTGAAAAGGATCTGGGGGTTACAGTGGATCCCAAATTGAATATGAGTCAACAATGTGATGCAGTTGTGAAAAAGAATAATATAATCCTGGTGTGTATTAACAGCAGTATCATATGCAAGACACAGGAGATAACTGTACTGTACTGCTCTGAGAGTCCTCAGCAGGAATACTGTATCCAGTTCTGGGTGTCACACTTTAGGAAAGATATGGATAAACTGGAGAGAATCCAGAGCAAAGCAACAAAAATGAAAAAAGATTTAGAAAGCCTGACCTATGAGGAAAGGTTAAAAAACTGGGCATATTTAGACTTGAGAAAAAAAGACAGAGAAAAATCCAATAATAGTCTTCAACTATGTTAAGGGCTGTTATAAAGGTGACAGTGGTCAATTGTTCTCCATGTCCACTGATGGTAGGACAAGAAGTAATGGGCTTAATCTGCAGCGGGAGATTTAGGTTAGATAGTAGGAAAAACTTTTTAACTACAAGGGTAATTAAATTCTGGAATAGGCTTCTAAGGGTGGGTGGAGGAATCCCCATCATTGGAGGTTTTTAGGAACGGACTGGACAAACATGTCAGGGATGGTCTACATTTATTTGGTTCTGCCTTAGTGCAGGGGAGGGTGAAGGACTGGACTTGATCTCTTAAACGTTGTATTTCTGTGATTTTATGAGAGACAAGGCAGGTGAGCTAATATCTTTTATTGGACCAACTTCTGCAGATGAGAGAAAGACAAGCTTTTGAGCCACACAGAGCTCTTCTTCAGGTCTGGGAAGGGTAATCCCAGTGTTACATCAAAATGCAAGATTGTTTAGCATAAGTAGTTAGCACATATCGTAAGGGACAATTCAAGGTAGAGTGGCCCGTTAACACTTCTGCAGTCAAAGGACAAAAAGAGGAGGTTACTGGGTTACAAATTGTTGTAATAAATAAGCCATAAATCCAGTATCTCTGTTCAGTCCATGATTTTTAATGTCTAGCCGAGAAATGAATTTAAGCTTCCAGGCTCAACTTTTAAAAGTGTTGTGCAAATTTCCTTTGAGGATGAGGATTTATAAGTCAGATACAGAGTGACTGCTTTGTGAAAAGTGGTCACCTACAGGTGGCAGGTTTTTTTTGTCTTTTATCATTTTCCGGGACATCCGAACTGAGCATTGGCAGACAAGAAATTGGTATCTGCATGTATATAGTAAGCATTTGCTAACATTAATTGCCCATTTTGAGCAAGTAAATACCTATTTTAATTTGCAAATGTGAGCTTTTCACTCATTTGAATTATGTGCACAAATTTTCTGAATGCAAATTAGCTGCCAATCTTAGAAAAAATTGACACTGTATTTCGAGGCAGCACTTAGATACTCAATACTTTAGGTTTTTCTTATTCCCTTAACGATTGTGGCACAGATCACCACACCTTCCATTGAGGATTATGTCATTGTTAGACTACCTTATATTTATGCTGCCATCTTTTTTCTACATGTGTCTGAAGTCTGCACTACATTGGAAGCTTGGGGCAGAGACTACGTCTTCTTAACTGACAATACAGCACAGAGCACTCCGTCAGCACTCAGATAATATTTTGCACTTACACAGTGCCTCAAGGTGTTTTACAAACAATAACTAATTAATATTAACAAGATGAAAGTTACAAAGCAATGGCAGTTTCAAACTCTGTCACAATAGTTAACTAATTAATACATAATAACATTAACTTTCTTGTAATCAGTAATTGTTCTCCTCCTTTCTCTTGCACTAATTTTACAAGAGATAAAGAGTTCTCATTCATTCATTAATTTTTACAGGCCAAACTCAGAGGTAGCATGAGAGGGTATAAATTCCATTGACCTGTGTCCATATGTTAGACAGAGAATGATTTTCTGTTAGTCTCTTATATTGCATGAATTCTCATATACATCTTAAGAAGAACTTTGTATAATTTTTCCATAAAATTCCTTAGAAAGAATTTTGTCAATTTTCTTTGCTTCTTTTCCATTTAACGTTTGTAGGAACATAGGTGTAGCAACTGCAAGGAACTTGGAGAAATGAGCACAGGTTGCAGAAGGGAAGGTGGAACTAGGAAGCCAGTTTAGAGGTGGAACTAGGAAGCCAGTCTGCCTACCCATAGTCTGAATGCCAGGTTCAGTGATGGCATCTCTGTAAATAGTGCTCACAGTAAAAAGTCAGTTTTGTTTTAGAAACTTGGACTCCTCTCATTCTATTACCCAGCATATGGTACATGAAATAATAAGGCCCTCCAATTTGCTTCCACAGAAGAAAAAGAAGAACATGATAACTGACTTCAGTGGAAGCAGTATTGGGCCTACGATCATATTCACCTGTTCATGCTACAAATTCCCAATTTGTTGGCATAATCTGATGTGTTGATATAACAGCAGGAGCAGAAGAGGATGATTAGGAAATTACAGACAAAGGAATATGAGTTCAGTTGAGGACAAGATGCAAGACAGGATAAAATACTTAGAATAAATTACTTCTTCATGCATAAATTCCTGGTGATTAAAAAACCAATGGAAGACCAGCAGCTGTTTTAGCTCGATCCAAGGGGTCTTCTGTGAGAACTGAGCTGCCGTTCTTCTACCAGGACCTCCCCTGGACCTGGAAGCTGGTCTCAGTGACCAGGTCTGCAGTAGACCTGGGGTAGATCTCCTCACAGAGCCCCTGCTACACAACCCTCAGCTTGGTGTGCAGGTGGCAGAGTCCCCCTCAGTGCATCTAAGATGGGTCCTGGCAGGTGCCACCAGAATCGGAGACCTCCTGGACTACGACCAGGGGGACTTGTTGGATCCTCTGGTGCTTGGTCGGTGCCTAGGGCTCTCCACCCCTCATACCCCCAGCACATTCTTCAGGAGGTGAAGACAGCCTTATCGCCTGCCTCTCTGGTTTTCCTTGAGTGGGTCCTCCAGGAGGCTGATTCCCACCCGCCCCTCACCTCTGCCCTTCTGGACCTTGTTATTAGGCCCCTACCTCATGAGCCCTCCTCCACCCCTGGCCCTCTTCCGTCCATAACCTGAGCCAGCTGTGCGACCTGCAACTGGTTTGTTTTCAAACTGTACATAGGACACATTTGAACACACTCATGCTCCACACCTTTCATTTCCTCACCTTTGTGTCCCACCCTGATACCAAGTGGGCAGGACCTTCTGCCATCTGTGGAGGGTGAGGAACCCTGCTGGGCCAACCTGTACTCTACTTTGGTCCCACGGCCCGCCAGGGATATTAGGTGGTGGCTCCTCCATGGAGCTGTGAAAACAGGTGTATATGTAGCATGTGGCTCCTGACTTGTTCCTCAGCTCTAGTATCCAATTCCTGCCTTCAGGTTTGTCCCTTGGCTTTGGCTCCTGACTACGGCTCTGACCCTAGCATTTGGCATGACACCTGCTCTGACCATGAGGGTAGATAACCCTCATCCTGGTTGGCTGGCAATCTGACCCCAGTTAATATTACGAATATTAACGCTCATCCTGGGCTTGCCTGGAATGCATACTACACCAGGGCCTGCTGTGAAGGCAGCACAGAATTATTCCCTGGCAAGCCCACAAGGCAAAGATGAATCGTGCCTCTTAGCTCTTCACAGCTCTTCTGGTATCTCCCACTTACCTGAATGCTTTTAAAACAGCTGTGTGCAACACAATTAGAGCTGGTCAGGGATTTTCTGTCAAAATCATTTTCAATGGAAAATGCGCTTTCCACAAGACTGAAGTTTTCTGAGGGAAAATTGCAATTTTGATGACTTTTTTTTTTGTTTTCCATTGGGAAAAATAAGAATATTTCTGTTTCTTGAACTGAACTGAAAAGCCCTAGGTATAAAGCAAACGAATTGAAGTTATACTATGAAACAAGGGATTATCATGGGGTTATTACAATATTATCTAGAGAAATCAGAAAAGAGATTATGGTTTATATTGTATATATTAAGCTTATTAGGGCTTAGAGTTACTGAATCTTCTGCCAGACTATAGAAGATAGGTCTGATATACAGAAGGAGTTAGGGAGATATCTCTGACTGGTAAAAGTCAATCTCGCTGACTTGCAGGATATAACTAGCAACTGAATGTAGGGCATTCTAATAGTTCCTCTTTCACAGTGCACAAAAGCTGAGAAGCAGGATAGAAAGTGTTTACCAGCCTTTTATAATCAGCCATGGCTATAACCCAGAAGGAAAAAAAAGATGAATGAATCACTGAGGCATTAGGTGAGGAACAGCTACCCCACTGCAAGGGGTCCCCAAAATTATAAAAGTTTCTCATGCCTGTCTTTTTAAAAGAGTGATCAGTTTCAGTACATTTTGGCCTCTTCTAGGTAACTCTTTCACTTTAATTTTACTTTAAAGAAGGAAGTGAAGACCGTTTGGCACCAGCCAATTTGTTTTACTCCAGCTGTCTGAGAGGATCACAGTTGCTTGGCAACCAAAGTCTCAGGCTCTCTCTGTGCCTGCACCAGGCTATGAAACTTAAAGAGTGTTTGAGGCTTTGTCTAGTGGTGTCAACATAAAACTGAAATGACTTCAGGGTGTTTTATCCTGTCTGTCCTACCTTATCTATTGTTTTTATGTAGTGCACAAATCCATGGGATTTAGTTGCAGATAATTCATTGCTGTGTTGTTGACCACAAATTTAATTTTTCCACAAACTACAGCATTCTGCCAAAAATGTCAGGTCTCCTCAGATGCTCCCTTCAAAGGGGAGGGAAGGATGAGATGCATTTCTGCCAAAAACTTCACTGCTTCACATATGCGAGATTCTCCCAGGCTCCTCCCCAAGCCTTCCCAGGTCAAATGTTAAGTATATTAAATCTTCTTTTCCAGTATTTTTTTTTTTTTGGTAAAATATTTAGGACCGAATCTGGTGAGATATTGACATCAAGGGGAATTGTAGGTACTTAGCACCTCACAAGATCAGCTCCTTAGTTTGCTTTGCCTGCATTTTTCCCAAGCAAAGTGAATGAGGAAAGTCCAGTCATTTCAATTATTTAAAAGGGAAGAATTGGAAACTACACTTACCATTAAAAATAATTCTTCTTTTATTCCCACCTACTCTCACTTTGTTTCTCTGTGGAATGAAATAGGGTATAAAACACAGAGACAGGAATCTTTATCTAATTTTTTCCCATTCAATGTTACATTAAGTTGGAGAAGCAGCTTAGATTTTGTTTACAGTTTGGCTGGGTAATAATTTATTACTTTCTCCTGATTTCTTCTCCTCCTTTGTGTTATTTACAGTCCCTCAATTCCTTCTCTTGATGTGAGAGGAGAGATCTGTAGACACTTGCAGAGTCTGCCAATTTGTTTCTACTGCCAGCTAAGAGGAAGTCCTGATGCATAGGGAAACTAGGCCTTGTTCTTTGGCAGAGCAGCAGCAGCAGCCACATAAGGAGAGACAGCAGCCATGAGCTAAGTTGCAGATAGTCACATCTTCACATTCTTTCTAAATTACATCACACAGGCTGTAATATTAGGCTGTTAAGAAGGCATTTCTGTCCTTTATTGTATCTACCCCAACCAGATAAAGAGACAGATCTTAAGACATTTAAAGAAAACTTTGTTTGACAGCAATCTGTCTGGCAAGGAATCATTTGTCAACAGTTGTGGTTGTAAAATCTACACTTCTTCTTGTTTTGTCTTTATGGTACCCATGTCTTTATTGTTTATCTGAATGATTTCTGTCTGGGTCTTTGATTGTTTCAGTCTCTTGCATAACTAATTGTGCAAGGTTTAAATCAACTAAGGCGGTGAGATATGATGGGTTAAAAAACTGTTTCATAATGAGCTAGGATTGGTATTTTGTAGTACTTTAGTTTAAAATGATTGGTTAAGGTATAGCTAAGTAGGACCCAAGTTTTAACTATATATATATTGGGGTCCAAAAGAAAGGTCTTTGGAACCTAAATCCAGGACACAGCCCAAGATCAGAGCTGCCAGACCTCAACACCCTACCAACCATATTGTGCAAGTGGAGTTCCCAGATGATCTAATTCTGATTGGACACCAGGAGAAGTTTGTCTGCCTTACTGGGAGTGGTGAGCATTGTATGCTTAGAGTGGGTATGCTATTTTGGTAATTGTTAATAAATAGAGAATAAGGATATTATTGTGTAAGGCTCCTTCACTGGTAGAAGGCCCCCTGTAAACCTGCAGAAGATATACCCGGAGCCCTACGGCCTGGAAATGGGTGACCCTGGGCCCTAGAGTATGAATTGGATAAAGGTAGGTGCCTTTTATCCTGGAGCCCTACAGACTGGGAAAGGGTAGAAGTGCCTTAACTGGGTTATGCATTGAGCCTTACAAATTGGGGTAAAGGTGAGGTGCACTAAAGTGTGCAGGTAACAAAACAACTCTAAACCTATCTGCACACGCTCTAGAGATTCTATCAGTCTTTGGGTCAAATAGTTTATGTCCCCTTGAGCACTTGTGGTTCTTAGACACACAAAGGAGCATCTTCTAAGTGACATTCATGTGTAATATCCTTTTACATTTTAATACTTTGAAGGTAGTTTCATTGAGAGGTATTTAATTTGAATAAAGATGAAAAGCATGTGCCCCTCCTTGCTCTCCTCCATTGTTTAGTGACTGAGCAAATGGTGCATAAAGGAAGTTACAGTAAATTGGTTTTGTCATATGGGCTTTCATCTTAGGGAAAGACCTCAGTACTGTAATCAGAAACACAGCAAGCAAAGGCTGAGAGAATCTACCATGAAATAAATAACACAAGAGACACAGGGGCTGTCCCATTCTTTTTCATTGCAATAAAACTTCACTAGCCTCTTTGGAAATTTAGGCCATTATCCATACTCTCCCTCCACCCCCATTGTTTTCAGCAGGAAGTAGCCTCTTCTCTTACCACCATATTTGGAATCACAATCAGAGCCGAATAAGGGCTGGGACAATTCAGCACAAAACAAACAACACAAGAGGCTGTTTTATTCTTTTTCACTGCAATCAAAGTTTAATTTTTTAAAAATGTACCTGAAGCTGCCATATGAATGCAGTGTGCCTCAGAATTCAGCATAAGTGTGCCGCAGAAACGTGAAGGCCTTGCATTAAAATTCAGGTCCAGCTTGCTACAGAGTAGGCAGGTTTCTGATTTCTGAGTATACTGAAGGCAGGTTGGCCAGTGTGTACACGTTTGAGATTGCTACCCACACCTTCGAGAGGTAACTCAGTTTCTGGCTGCCTAGTAGAGTTGTGTAAATAATGCAAAATACATATATGTGAATAATGTATTTGACAAACTAATAACAAAATAAAAAAATGCAAGGAATAATTTGACGAGGTTGATGTTTTGTGCCAAAATTGCGGAGGGCTAGATTTTGCCACCCTTATATTCAGCAGTATCTTACTACTGAGATAGTCCCCTTGAAATCAGTGGGACTACTCGCAGAGTAAGATAGGACTCAACATGAGTAATGGTTTCAGAGCAAGATCCTAAATTAGGACGACCTAGTTTAATAGAACATAGCTAAAGGCTTTCTCAAACATTGTAAATGTCCAAGGATAACATTTATGGATGCAAGTTAATATACATAGGTTATTCTGTTCCACTGAGGGATGATCGTGTTTGGGAATGTTTCACTCTTCTCTTCAGATATTTTTTTTAGGATACCTCATCCTCTCTCTTTAATCATCTCCCATGATGCACCACAGCCATGGACTCCCTGTCTAAGAGGTGAGAGACTGTGATGTACCATGGGAGATGTAGTCTGACCAGGAGCCCAGCCAAAGAAGAAAATGGGAGCATGAGGCACTAAACTACTGTTCCCATATGGCACAATTTCTGAACTGAAATATTTCAGTTTTCAGCCAAAATTCTTCAGTGTTTGAATTTTTACTACAAAAACAAAACAAAGAAACAAAACAAACTGGCTGTGAAATTTTTTTATTTTTTGTCAAAATGTTGTCCGAAAAACAAATGCCATTTCTGACCAGCTATATCTGATACACCTTGATTTTGGGGGATTGGGCATGTGCTATTCTTCCCCCGCCCCAGTCATTTAATGGAGGAGAATTGATGGGATGCTGAGGTAATTATCCTCCCTCCTGGCTGATAAAATGATGGACAGTTAATGGGAAGAGGATAATGGAGCACCTAGGACTGAGTGATAAGCAAGCAAGAGTACACATTCATGTGCATGAAGCCTCCATCTTTTCAACGGAATGAATCAAAGAAAATCCTTAAAAGATGCGACATAGAAAACCTCAACACAGGTCAGTTTCTTGCAAATCTACTGGGACAAATATTTTGAATAATGCAAAACTCCCTTCATTTCATAAAGGCCCTGAATTTTTAATGCAGTTTACAGAATGGTTATCTCCAGAGGCAAGTCCCCTGAATCAGTAGGTTGGCTGCTTTTTAAAATAAACCAAATGGCTCATTTTTTTTCTTGACAAACTCTTCATCTTATGAGAGTGACTTGCTTTTGCTGCAGAGATTTCTCTGGCAGAACACCAGGCAATGATAACCCTTACAGTGGATGCATTTTGTTGAAGTATGTCATGGAAATACAAACATAAGGAGATAAGCTTTCTTCCCTCCCCCTCCCCCCGGAGAGAGACAAAAATACTGTTTTGCTAGTTACTGTCTTATCAAGCCATCTCACTGTGTGTGTGTGTGTGTGTGTGTGTGTGTGTGTGTGCACGCGTGTGCGCACATGTGCTTCGCTGTCTCAAATCCTTTCAATCACAGATTGCCTTTAAGGGCTGACAGGGCAAAATGATGATTAACCGCCACAAGAACATGTTGCCTTATTCTCTTTTAAGATAAGATAAGATGTTTGATGTGCTGGGAAATGTTGGTTTGGCTTTTATTGAATTAGTCACTTGTAATACCACAAGATTCAATTAAGTTTAAGGGATACATTTAATCATATATTCTAGTGAATATACAAAAATATCAAGGATGTTATGTGCTAAAGAGCCAGACTTTGGAATCTACACCAAACCGGGTGAATTCTAGAGATCAAGAATTGAAGCAACAGACTTAATTTGCCATCCACAATCAGGGAAATATTATTCTGGAGTGAGTCAGGGGTGTGCTGAGTCTGTATCCCTAATATATTCATTGCAAGTTGCATTTCTTCATTTGGATTCTATTTAGGTTTCTTGCAAGCAGCTTTCCAGATGTTTAAACAGATGAGCATCTATAACTCTAGGGACATAGAATGTGAAATTTAACAAGGTTTATGGTACTGTAGTTTGACAAGAGCTAGTGAGATGGACTCAGTATGCCTTATATATAAGCATAGATCACACTGTCAGTAGTATATAAATTTAGATGCTTATCCAAACCTTTAGAGATTTTCTCCCTCCCTTTCCCTCTGGTTTATTTCCCACCCTTTTCCCTCTTCCTTATCCAATCAGATCGTTCTCCCTTTGAGCCTTACACCTTCCATTTCCACTCAACTTCCCTGACTTTGATCCCAGAGCCACACCCTAGTGTCAGGGGATCCCCCGGGCTCCCACAATTTTCTGCCTTTCAGTCTCTTTTCAGTGCAACTCTTCCGCCAGGTGCTTAACAGCGGTAAAAAGGTCAGGTTTAATATTAAAGTTGGTCAGAAAAATTCTGTTAAAAAACAGTTTTGATGGAACTTGCAAACTCAGTGAAATCAACATGTTTTAAAGAAATGGAACGCAGGAAGGATTCAGACAGAACCCCATCTGATAGGCAGGTTTCAGTCGTAAACATCGTTATATGTCAGTTCTCCAGCCCAGTACCCCAGTCGGACTGCCTAGTAGGACCTGATAGGGACCTCAGGACTTCTGGGGTCCACAGCTTAGGGTAGTCCTGCCACGCAGATTGCATTAGGCTCAGGGCTCTACTCCTTTTTGTGGATAATTTCAGAAATTTTATTTATGATCTTATTTTGAACAAAAGCAGATTTTGAAATATTGAAATTCTCTATGAAATGGAATTACTTTTCTTCACCCAGCTCTACGCAATCTATCCAGGGTCCCTCTTGACAAATAACTTAACTGGCTTGAGCCCCCACCCAGAAACCTTGGAAAACCTTCCATGTGCCCTTATCAGGCAAAACTTCCCCACTTGCTGGCACTCTGAGACAGGGTACAAACAAGCAGTCTTTATGGGGGAAAGGAAAACAGTCATAAACTAAGCAAAAACACATCAACAGAATGAATATGCAAATAAAAAATAAAATACTCCCCCCTAATTTCCAGTAACTTTGGCAGTAATCCATGTCATTCCCTTCCCACCTGCTGGTGAGTACGTCCCAGAAGTGATCATCCCTTGGTCTCACCATCTTACCCATTCACCAAACCAAAGTCACAGTTTAGATCAGCAAGCAGGAGTTATCCAACTATTTCTTTAAATGTTTGTTTCCAGTCCCCAACCAATCCACTTACCTATTTCCCACTGGAGGCACCACCACCAAACCCAGGTTAGTGATTCAGCTTTATTAAGGTGCTGAGTATGTAAGACCCCACCAGAGTCCACTCAGCTCCACTGCTATTCTCTTACCTGTCTTATCTCTTACTATGAAGTTCCATTGAGAGGAGAACCACAAGCACTTAAGATCTTTAAGGAAAAAGCTGATTGCTTAGAAATAAACTCTTTGTTTTAAGGTCAGCCCTCTTTCCCGTCTTGAGTCTCAAAGTTCATGTATAGTTATGGTGACTTCCAAGTTCACTAGAGGAATTTTGGGTAAGTAATCTATGCAAATGAAGCTCTGCATGGCAGCACTTTTCCCTTTCCACCAATAAGGGAAGGAGATAGCTCTTTCCCCTCTAGTACTTCTGACCATAGGGCTTACATCAACACCAAATCCATTTCTTTAACTCAACAAAAGGTTTTACCTGTGGTGATTTTCTCACTGAGCAGTGTTTAATAAGGCTCTCAGCAGGTTCTGTTGGGGACAGATTAGCTGCAGTATTCAAACCTCAGCAGTGCTCAAGAAAGTTCAGTGTACCCAGGAAGTCTGAAGCTTTAGAGGCATTAAGAAAGCTTCTGACCCAACTTGTACTCAGTGGAGAATGCAAGCCTTGCTTAAAAAAAAAATCAGTTCCTCAGTTTCCTCAATGTGAGTATCACCAACAGGCAGGTCTTCTAGAAATTGAGAAAGGGAAACAAAAGCACTTAGCAACTCTGTGGGAACACTCTTGCAATAGTAAGGGGATAGTGTGGCTTATAGTGTGGCTGTCTGTCCCATTCTAGTGGCTGAACTACACAGAGGTATATGAGTCTGCTACTGGTTCTGAGCTACCGGCAGTGGCCTTTTTAGTGCTGGCAGGAGAGGCTCATGGTTTTAGACCCAGAAGTCGTAGACTCAGGCCTTGCCCATGACCTATCCAGTGGTGTCACATTACAAATGATGGTGGTCCATATGGGGATTTAAACTGTGGTGGATATCTAAAGCTCAGTTAAGCTTCCTGGGCTAGAGGAAGTTCAGAATCTGTGTTTACCCAATATGTCGCCACATCTCCCTCTCGTGGCTAATCCCCAAATTATGAATTTATTTGCTACAGACTACAGTATTTAAACTATGGAACCTAGGTTCTTTAGCTCAAGCAGTAGAGGTCAGGCTTTTTGATCCAGAAGTCAATCCCTAAAAATGACAGCCCATACAGGGGTGTTGCATTGCAGACAGAATGGCTAACTGACCTTTTCCATTTGTATCTAATTTATCTATACTAGTCCAACCTTTATGAGTTTGACACAAGGATAGGGCAAAGATTTAAGCCACTTCTGTTATTATAAGAACTGGCTTACTTGTACTTATTTGTAACCTGTGAATTTATTAATGGATCCCAAAGTATCCAATGACCTTCTGTGACAGATGGTGAATCAATTCTTATTTCCAATGCATATATTAACATTTTAAAACACTTTTGGCTTTAGCCAGTAAAACATAACAACTAAGATTTGTGGAAATCTGATGCTGTGAGTTTGGAAAGGCTGAAAATTCACTGTCTGAGGAATCATCTAGTACTAGTATGCTATTAGCAAGGGCATAACAAGCTTCTGTTTGTTTTAGAATGATGTATGGTTCATGATGCTGAAATTCCAGTCACAGACAAGTTACAATGATTTGCCCTGAGGATGATTTATGATTCAGATTCTGGCAGGAATCATTTCTCTCTTGCACATCTTGCTAGAAATCAGATCCCCTGTCTTACACTTTCACCGGAAAAGATATTTTAGTGGCCCTCAAAACTTTGATCTTGAAAGATGGAACTTTATTTCTATATCCGGCCCCTTTGGAGTGATAAAGGGTTTTGTTTTTCACATTGATGTGCACAGAAGAGAAGCTATTTCTCTTTTCCACAGTCTAGATTTTTTTGCAGCGCTTAAGCAGCCTTTCCAAAATGCAGGCACTGTACTCTGAGGTTATAGACAGAAGCCTAAATTATTCATCCCAAGCCAAAGGAAAAGGATCAAATAGGCAAATCAAAATTAAGTTCCATGCAGTACTTTGCCCCAAATATGAATACTATTGAAATTAGATCAGAACAATGAACAATGATTAAGCAATTTAGAAACTCTTCAAGCTACAGGGCACAAGTATTCTGTACTGTTTAATTATATCATTACTTCAGTTAGATCATGCACTGTAGTATCTAAGGCTATGTCTTCACTGACGGCGGCAAATTTGCTGTCGTCAGATCGACTTATCTGGATCGACTGAGCGGTCAGTCGATCCAGAAATCGAAGTATTAAGACCACCTTCTTAAGTGGCGTAGCGCTGAGTCGACGGGAACGCGGTTTCCATCGGTGCAGTGCAGTGAAGACGGCACGCAGAACAGAAGCACAGAGGTCAACAGGAGTTACGCAAGTTTTTTGCGTAGTTTGCGTAACTCCGGTTTACTGCTGCTGAATCTCTGAGGTAAGTGTAGACAAGCCCTAAGTGCTTTAATACAGAACATGGTAGCCTGCTAAATTTGAACACAAGAGGGAACAGGGGAGAGGGGGAGATGCAACTCCAGCCAAATCTCCAATTTCAGCCCTTCCTGCACTTCTCTTCTCCAGGCATAAGTGAGTGGATCTAAATTGTCTTGTGCTCTGGGCCTACTGACTGACAAGACTTGAAGGCCACTTGTTTGACTTAATCAGCCATTTCTTTGTATGAATCATGAGTAGGCTTCAAGTCTTGGGGCTCCCAGGAAACTACATCCCTGGATTGCCACTGACTTTGCTCCAATTCCCCCTTGTGCACTGGGGCACAGGGAATCCCAGTGGAGCAGAACTATATAGTATCCATAAGGTGTGGAACCCCTGAATGGTGTCACTAAATTCCACCCATTACTTTCCTGTGCAGCAGAACTGCAGCAGTTCTGATGTGTCAGAGTCCTGCAGAGGAAGGTTTGGCCTATGGTGACTTAATGATTTTACCAGTAAACACCAAAGAATAACAGAATATTTATAGGCTTTTGTGGATTACTGTGTAATTACGCTAAGCAGATCTAAAAGTAATTAACAAGTAAGCTTCAGCGCTGTTTAGAAGACAGAAAGTCATATATTGGTCTTGTAATCACCCAACTACTGCATGAAAATTAATTATCCTGTAACTATATGATCAGTATTTACCACATTTAAATGGTATTTGTGCCCCTTTAATTTGAAGTGCCACTTTAATTTTAAAATATTAAATTACTAAATCTCGCATGACAGCGGTTTGAATTTAGAGGAGTTATAGTAGTGCAGTAAAGCTGTTTACAAAATAATGAAGCCACTTAACATTGAATATCCTGCTTAATTTTTTTCACACACATATGAATAAAATAACCCAGCGGATGGAATATCAACGAGTGATCCTGTCTGGGTTTTTTTGCTTGTTGTCTTTAAAATTACTAAATTATGTTAAGTAGGAAGTAATATTAAATATTAAGAAAGAGAAACTGGTGCTTGTGAATGGTGTGTGATTGGCAGCCCTAGAGGAAGGAGGCTCTGTGCTGAATCTGTTTCCGGTTCAGCAAAGCATGCCTGTTCAAGAGAACACTTAGGCATATGCCTATATGCCATTGGGACATGGGCATATGCTTAAAGTTAAGAGAGGGACTTCAATATGCGCTTACACACTTTTCTGAACTGGGCCCTTTATGCATTGAATGAGTACCAGCAATGCAGTATAAATTTCTATATGTTATCCTATTAATGTGTCTCAGTGGTGACATTCAGAGTTTGCCCCTATGGTGTACAGAGTAGATAAGTTTCCATGGTTCTTCTGCTGACACTTGCACCTAATAGTTGTGGTAGTGGTTTTATGATGTGGACATCAGTCTGTAGTAACTAGACTGATACCACCAATTACTTACTAGTATTATTTACATTGCAATGGTGCTTGGAAGCCCCAATCATTGGTCAAGATCCCTTTGTGCTAGATGGTGTACGCACATAAAACAAAAAAAACAGCCTCTGCCCCAAAGCACTTAAAATCTAAGTATAAGATCAGAGACAGCAGGTTAAAACAACAATCTACAGATCTGAACCATATGGAACTGATGACCTCGTAGAAAGGATCCATAGCACGTTCCTGGGAACCATACAGTCCCTCATTCTGTGTTATTTTTAATGAATAACATACAGTGGTCCTGATTTTCTAGTGCCTTGCATGTACAGTCATAGATACCTGTGCATAATTGGTGCAAAATGCCACTCAGTCAGAATATTCCAGTCTCACAGGTAGTTTACACAGATATAATGAGGATGACTGCACATAGTGTTAGACAGCTGAAAATCAGGTCCATGTTTTCCTTAAATAGTGAATAGAGGTAAGGGTTATGGGTTTACTGGTTATGAGATGGGGTGTGTACCCCACAAAACTGGAAGAGGTTAAGATGGCCAGGAAGGCCAATTAATGTCACAGGCTGCACCTGAAGGAGGAGCCAGGGAGCAGGGATTGATTGGGAACAGGGTCTGCTTGACATGAACATGTGGAACTTCCATAAAGCCAGGGAGCTGACATCAGAAAGGGGCTATGGGGAAGTAGGCTGCAGTCACTTCCTCGGAGGAGAGAGGTGCATCAGAGGCTAGGGGGTAGTCCACAGTTACTCCTTGAGAAGAGGGAGTTGGGAGGCTGGTGAACCTGGAAAGCAGGGAAGCCAGGAAGGTCAGAGAAGGCTCAAGCAAAAGAAGCAAGGGAGGACAGTGTGGGCCTTGGCTGCTAACTGGAAGGCCCATGAACTGGAATCCAGAATAGAGGTTGTACCTGGGTTCCCCTAATAGACACTGGGAATGTCGCACAGGCCAGGCAGAAGACAGCTTGGGAAAGACTTTGTTACATCAGCCCTGGAAGGGGAATACATATGGTGACCCAGCCAGAGGGCCGAGTTATGAAGAAGATGCTGCAGTTCCTGGAGCAAGCAGGGACATAAGGCGAGACAGGATGGGGGAAGACACAGCCAGAGGGAAAGGTGCAACGCCTGTAGAGCTAATCCCCAGTATGGTCAGGAGGAGGTGCCCCTGGCGATGAGTGGATCCCATTTCAGGCTATTTGAAAGCAATGCATATTTTTACTGATCTTTCCTTGATGCTTATATCAGACAGAGCTACTGCAGGGCAGTTGAGGGATGGGTGCAAAATCCAAAACCTAATCTGGATCTGTGTTTTATGTCTGATTATCCCAACTCCCCTGAACTTTGGAGTGTCTGAAATCCAGATCTGGATCAAAATTTTGTGGCCCAACTCTAGTTCCTGTAACTATAAAATTAAATGACACTCTAGGTCTGTTTATCCCCCAAACTGGCTGAAAGTCATGCCGTCACTGAAGCCTATGCTCCATTTATCTTCTTATTCCTTCTTTTCTCTTGTATTTCTCTTGTCACTGTGTACATTCTAGTACTTGGAAAGAGCTATATGAATGGTATTATTTATTGTCTCCTTTTGAGCAGCTCATGAAGACATCTATTCAAGTACATGTGCAAGGTCATAGTTTTTGTGCACAAGATGTGAAAGGAGTTACAGTGCTGGGCAAGAAAGCCAAACTTTGTATGACTATCCATGGCTTGGGATACAATACAACAATCTTGAATACATGAATACAGAACGATTGGCTGTAGTTCTGTAGCGTATGGATACTGGAACTGCAGAGTCTGAAATGAAACCCTTTCTCCCCCTGCCATCCTCATTTTTTCTACTCACTGTTCTACAGTCTCCACATTCAATAGATTCCTGCCAAACAAGATGCAGTGTTGGTGCTGCCAACTAAACAAGCATGTTGGGTCAAATACATCTTTAATTTAAACAAATGACTTTAATGGCGTCACATCAGAGATTAGCTTAACTGCTTCCAGTCTCAAATGTGCAAGATTTCAATGGGATTTCAACGGGATTGCTGCATTAAACTGATTTATTTAAACTGTATGTGCAATTAACAGACCCCCTGCTCTGAAAACCTGAGTTACTGCAGTCAGTTTTTCAGCCTAACTTTCAAAGCTGGAATGTAGAATCTTACTCATTCGTTAACCATCACTTTGGTGAGCAAGTAGATTAAAATTATCTCTAACATGAAAAATAAATGGGATAGAGAATAATTCTCCGAAGCACAATCATGGATTTTTAATGTAAACACTTTTGTTTTCTCGAAGTGTAGCTTGAAATTAGTCAGGCTGAAAGTTTCTGTAGAGATTTGAACACTTGGAAAATAATTTTGCTTACTTAATTCTATTTGTCATAAACTGACTAACTAAGAGAAGGATGTTGGTCACAGTTCTGATTTTGAAATTTTGATTTCAAACGAAAGGATTTAGAGTACTATATAGAATGCTAAACTATGAGGGCCAAGCTCTACCCTCCATTGTACTGGTGTAAATCAAGGGTGACTTTCTTGGGTTTACAGTGTTATACAGAGCAAAATTTGACCTAAGACTGACTCCACACAGATATCTCTGTGTGTATGTATCTCACATGCACATACATGTGTCCACGTGCACATACATGTGCATTTATGGGGAGCCATACATCATGTGATATAGGATATTAAACAGCACATTCACACAATGAGAATGTGACAACAGATGTGGAGCTCTCTCCCTGCTTTAAGGCCTCAGCTTGCCTGCTAATTGATGTTTATCATAGCTCAGCTCAGTTACTAATTTTTCAGTAAGAAAAACGTGAAGGTATTTTTGTACCATATGTCACAGGGTCAAGCTTCCAGTAACAAAATCAATTTGGTGGAGATTATAGGATATAGAGTGAAACAATGAGTAAAGGGAGAAAAAAAGCATACATAATAGTAATCTTGGTAGATGAAACTCTCATTTGTGAAGATGAAATAACCTGAAATGATTTGTTGTCCATAGATTAGAAAGAGCACACTACTTAGAATGTATTATGATTAATGTAAAGACTGTTGGAAACCAGCCTTTTAAAAACAGGCAGAGAAAATATATGCTTTTAGAGATTTCTGTGCACAAATATTTAGTCATTTTCTTTGAAGCATGATGTATTTTGTAATAAAACAGTATATAGGTGCCTAACGTTAGACACTTACATTTATACTTAAGCACCTAAATGAGTGGCTTGATTTCCAGAGGTGCTACTGAGTCCCTACAACTCTTATTGATTGTAAGGGCAGCCATCAGTGCTCAGCACCTGTGAAAATCACGACACTTATTTAACTGCCTAACTATGAATTTAGGTGCGTTAGGAACTAAGTTTGAAAAATTTGGCCATAGTCTTTTGCAATTCTTTGTATAAGGTTAATTTCACTTAGTCCCCACTCTGTTCACTATGTCTTCTGGACACTAGAACCATGAGTAGTAAAAGTGAAATCTGCTGGTCTGAGGAGAAATCATACACCATATGTAATTTCTGAGATTAATCAGCTGTCCTGTCAAAAATGTAACTGCTTCTTATGTCTTCCAGTTCTGCATGTGTACTATAATGTGTTGAAATTATGGATATGTGTATGAAGGTGTTATATTGCCCTCTAGAGGCTAGTCCATGAACAAGATAAGGGACCTGCTACTGCTTGCAATTACAGAACATTCTCCATCAGCTAAAGAGTTTTTGGATCTGAAGGACTAGGAAGAGTCCCAGCACTCAGTAGGTGTGATTTATATACTAATTAATAATTATATATGTTCTGTGCACCACATGTATTCATTACATATATCAGGACATACAATCCTTTTTCATTCATCCATTCATGCAAGCTTTGTATTAAGGAGACATCAAATCTCCATGCAAATTGTTGGGGGTGTGGAGGTTATTCCTAATCCTAGAAACCAAGCCCTGCAGGTTACACAAACAAAACCCTGGAGGGTTCACACAGTCCTTTGACAGTACCTGTGCTAGTAGAGCTGCAATGTCAATGAAAAGGTTAGTTTGGAAAAGACAGCAATGAGAAATGTAGCAGTGGCAAAAGGAAGTGGTAGATACTCTGCTGTCACGTTTGAGTAAAGACACCCTCTCATATATTGTGTAACTTTCTGTACCCCAGAACCAGGTAAAAATAGACAGGCTAAAATCAATCTCTATCTCAGGGCTGTGAGATTGAATATTATTAGAGGTCACTAGGCAACAATGTCTTGGTCTCAGGTCACTCAAGAGCCAACTAGGGTTTTCTCTAGTTATTATATTAAGTAGGAAGTAATATCAAATATTAAGAGAGAAACTGGCGCTTGTGAATGGTACTGGATTGGCAGCCCTGGAGGAAGGAGACTCTGTGCTGAATCTATTTCTAATTCAGGAAAGCACCCCTGGTTCAAAATAGCACTTAAACACAGGCTTATGTCCCACTGAAGTCAATGGGACATGGGCATATGCTTAAAGGTAAGCATGTACTTCAGTGATGTCCTCAGTAGGGAGGGACTTCAGTATGTGCATTTATACGTTGAACCAGTATAGGCAGTGCAGTGTAAGTTTTTGTACATTATCCTGTTAATGTGTCTCAATGGTGACATTCAGAGATTGCCCCAATGGTGGAGAGGGTACATACATTTCTAGGTTCTTCTGCTGACTCTGCCACCTAATGGTTGTGGTAGAGGTTTTATGATGTGGACACCTGTTCGGTAGAAACTAGACTGATACCACAAATTACTTACTAGTGTTATTTACATTGCAGCGTAGGGTTTGCCCAACCATCGTTAGAGTGGAACAGAGCACCACATGAATGGGTACAGGTTACAACTCTGCTCTTATGAAATGAGGTGCTGTTGGGTGACTGCACAGTGCTAACTCTCCTTCTTCCTTTTCCCCAAGGTATATCTACAGCTGTGGCACTACTAAACTTAGCCATACTGTAATAATTCTAGATAAGTTCTATGCTATAGATGCATGAGAGCCTGGGTGTAGTCCATTATCCACAGGCTTGTCCTTCTCTGCCCCCAAATCTTCAATGTCTGTTTCTAAGCACACCCAACAATGACTTGGAGCATGTTAACTTACGGAAACTCATTATTACAATAAATTTTTATGGAACTTAGCCATTTCCTAACTTTTTTATAACAAAAGGAAGCTTGTGGGTCACAATTTGTACTTTCAACTGGTTGTCTTCTTATATTTAAACTAAGAAACAACAACAACATTAAATTACAACAGCCACTTCTGTACCAGTATTTGGGGGGAAAAATCTGGTGAGACATTTGTCACCTATCATTGTGTTCTTGTTTGCTTAGTAACATTCCCTACATGTATTAATCTAATAACATTACTTAGCACTGTCCTCTTCAAAGCACCTTTACACATAACTACTGTAACTCCCCTGTGAAGTAAGTACCACTTTACAGATGGAGGGACAACAGCAGAGAATTTAAGTTTCTTTTACGCACTTGCAGGAGGAGTCACTTGGAGACAAACATTTTTTGTCTTCCAAGCATTTTACAAAGAATAACTAACACACTGTAAATATCACTACCCCTCCATTTTTGTAGACGCAGAGAATTTAATGGACTTTCATACAGTTGCATAATGAGTCTGTACAGGTTCCAAGAAGGGGGAGGCTAAAACCAAACGAACAGAGAGATAATACTAAAAAGACCTCCAAGCCAACAGAGTTCCTAATTCTTTTAGGATACGTCTACACAAAAAGTACCCCATGGGAGTGAGTCTCAGAACCTGGGTCTATAGACTTGGGCTTGCACTACGCCCTAAATATAGCCATGTAGATGTTTCGGCTCAGGTTGGAGGTTGGGCTTTGAACCTTATCCTCCTCCCCTGGGCTTCAGAGCCTGAGCTGCAAGATCTACACAGCTATGTTTAGTGTCTTAGCATGAACCTGAGTCTGTAGATCCAAGTGGCTATCACAGTCAACTGAAAAAGAAGGATCAGTCCTTCATACTGCTTCTAAAAAGGAGAAAATTCAATTTAAAATATTTAATAGAAAGCTTGGACAAGCCTTAGCTTATTGTCTATATCTTGTATTTTGTCCCCTGACTGGCAGGGTCTGACAGCTTCTTATTGAGGAATTCTAGAAATTCATCCTTGCACTGAGCATTTTCAAAATTGCAGCAAATCCGTAGTTCATCTTTCATTGTGTCCACTTTCAAATGACTTTTCATCTCACCATGAAAATACTCTGCATTGTATATGTTGCTACATGAAATGGAAAATATGTAAGAACCTAGTTTTTCAAGCTCTTGAAGTTTCCATTTCCACTTGGATTTGTCATCTTGAAAACTCTTGAGGTATTTCTCTTCAACACTTGTGCAGTCTCGAAATTCCAGAGACAAAATGATTTATTCTGATTGTACAAAATTCTTTATATAATTCACCCCTGTCAATAACATTATCAGTTTTGCATGTTTCAACAGATTCTATAAATTCTTCAAAAGAAAACTCTTACTAATTATAAGGGACAGTTTCTTGTGCACTTTATTTTCCTTGGGGTCATATCTGTTTCATAAATACTTTTAAACTCACTGATAATCGGAAAATCTGTTTCACACTTTTTGTTCACTTTCACTGAGATTCTTCAGCCTGGAGTTCACAATGTAAGCATAAAATTTGTCTTTTGTTCTGCATTCTAGTTTTTTGTTAAGCCTGGACATCAGTTCAAACAATGAAGTTATTGTGAACGAGTTTGACACCAGAACTTCAATGCTGTCTGTGAATATTTTTAGAGCATAGCTCAAGAAGAAAGTACAATTCATCAATTTCATTCACATTTCCTTCATCTCTGAAACCATCCCATATTGCTTTTGGGCATTCATCTTCCCCTAAAGATTGAAAGTAACTTGTAAAGCCTTTCCAACACATTGCCAGTCGATCAATAGCAGGTACAAGTGACAGCCAGTGTGTGACTACATGATGTAGAATTCTACTGTATTCTGTCCAAAGTTGTCAAACTTTAAGCTGCTGAACTCTCTCTTTGAGTGAAGGCTAAAGTGCCTATAAACTTTTAAAACTAGGTTTAGTTTAGTCACTGCAAATCTTGTGCTGTTGTGTATGACATGAGCTAAACAACTGGAAGCAAGAAGGTCACTGTTTCTCTTTCAGTTTTTGGAAAACAGTGTTAGTGAGAATAATTAACACTCGCACTGTCTCCTGTATATACTGATACCGTAATTTTAGTTCAAATTTGTCTATCCTTTTGACTTGTCTAGCAACTGCTTGAGAAATTTCATGACAGTCAATAAAAATCTATGAAACAGTACTGAATGCATCTAAATGCAATGGAAATACTTAAAACAAGTGGGAAACATTTCATGGAACATTTGCTGGAGGCATCAGTAGCTATCAAATAATAAACATCTTCTCTTTAAGGTAATCTGTATGCTTAGAAGGGGCTAGCACATATCTGCAAAATGCTTTTGATTTACTTTTTCCACAGAGTACACTTTTAGCAATTTGAGAATGACTGAAAATAGTTCTATCAACTTCTGCTGTGCAATGCACACTTTGATAAGAGTGGTGGTGCTTCACAGCATGAAATGTTTCGATGAGCTCTGCTGCATTAACTCTCATCAAGGGCAGAGCTTGAAATTTTGAAAAATCTTTGAATGTTTGCACTTTTTATTGCATATGATTTATATTTAGCAGTTTCAATACGATGTGTTACATTACCTTTACCATGAATCTAAACATCAGTGTTACAATTAGAGTAGCTGCAAAATGAATAGTTATCTCCTTTCCTACTTTTTAATTCTTCTTCCCAGGTGACTGAGAAACTACTACTACTTTTCAGCACGGTGCATCCCATGATAATCACAATTAACATATCTAACAATCCTTCTTGTTACTTGTTGCAAGAGCAAGATTCATGCAATGATGGGATCATGAGAAAGACTGGAAGGAATGATGTCCAATGGGGCAGGGATTGTGAGCAGTGTTACAACATCCTGACTTATAAAATATAGTACAGCCAACGTGGTACAAAACTGGCAGTAGCCACCAAGATATTTTACTATGTAATCCTCTTGGCATTCCCAGCTCCTGCAGCTCTCATAGGAAGCTCAAGTATGGTGGTTCCTACTGGCATTGCCCAACAATCTCAGGGAGCTTAGGTATGGTGACCACCAGCACTCAATAGACCCAGGCCCAGTTAGGTTGAAGATAAGGGAATGGATATAAGGGACTAGAAGCCCTTGCAGCTTGGGGCCAATGAACAAGGCTCCTCGATGGGGTGGTGGAAAAGGAGTCAGTGTCTGACTAGGACTGCTCCACCCAGAGCAGGAGGGGAGCATGAGTGAGAGCAGGGTCCCCACATGGGGGCGGGGGAGGGGAAGGGTACACTTTACCAGGGCCCGGAGGCCCTGGGGGTCCCGGAGGCCCTGGGGGGCCTGGTCCAGGCTGCAACCCCCATTACCATGAGAAAAATTTGAGGTTAAATTGTAGATCATGCCTAAGGATATTTATAGAAACTTATTTCCCTGTATCTATGTATCTATTGTCTAGATCTTGTGAGATTTGCTGGAGCCAATCAGAAGCCGTGTTAGAGCAGTCTGAAGAAACATTTTGAATAGTGAGTTGCTGGGCCTGCTGGCCCAGCCCAGGCCCTTCTCTAGAATATGGCGTGTGTGTTTGTGCAGTTAAACTAAGACTTGAGGTTTTAGACTGAGAGATAGAGAGATTTGTGCTCCTCTCTGTGACATGGTCTATCATATCAAGATCAAGAACTACCAGTCCCAGAATTCCTTGTGCATAGGCAGGAGGGAGGGACAACTGGTGGGAGGGGCAAAGCAAAGCACCTTAAGACAGTGGGAGCAAGTGCTGCTGCTTCTCCTGGTAGGATCTGCAGCACCAAAATATAAGTGAATAAGTGTCTAATTCACTCACAGTCACACAAATCAGGCAGCCAGAAACATAAGGAGGTAAAAGAAAGGGAGCTAAAAGAAGTTAAAAGACACCAATCTATCCTCCAGTTTTTCAAACGAGACAAGGCCTTTCTGCAGCCAGGCAGTATACTAACTAGGGAAGCAGATGAACAAAATCAAGATGAAAATGATTTCAATATAGAGACAGTGTCTGTGGCACTGGCAATTGATGACAAAGAAAAGTTGCCAGAACATGCATCATGTGACTCCAATCTAATGCTTGAAGATAGTCAGGTAGTATCACCATTAGCACCACCACATTCAGAAGGTTTATAAGAAGCAGGACAGAGTAGTGCTACACTATCTGATTCTTGTCTTTTCAAAGATTCAGACTTGTGGCCTGAAAAGACACAAAGCTTGTGGCCTGAAAAGAATGATTAAGCCACCTAGCTATCTTGTCTATTGAGTGTGAACTTGCAAGAGAAATTTACTTTGGGGGGGCTAATTCATGATTTTGCAATGAAAAAGGCCTTAAAAATAAAGCTTTAAAGTTAATTGGCCTAATTATAAAATATTTGCAGTCACATTGGTTCATTAGAATAAAAAAAAAAAATCAAGACATTGACAGGATATAATACCTTGATAATGACCAAAAAGTTACAAAATAGTCAGCAAACTTGTAGGACTCTTGGGCTGGGTGTTATGTTAAACAAAAATAGCAAAGGGGGAGGGGGGCATTTTTCAGAAATGTAGAATATGTAACAGTAATTTCAGAATTCAAACCTTTTTCATGGCTCATGAGATTGTATATATGGGATGAGGGATTGTGGTATGTGTGTGGGAGGGGGCCTGTGTTACAAGTTTGTCCCAGGCCTGAAAAAATTATGCTTGGGTCCTGAGTGAGAGAGAGGCCTAGAGCCAGTGTGATTCTGAGCTGGGGAGCGAAAAGGCCTAGCCAGACGCCCTGAGTGAGAAGAAAAGGACTGTTCCCTCAATGGAACAGAGAGGAGGCACCAGGCACTATTCAGAGATGAACCCAGGGCACTACCCCAAAAGAGAGAGAGAGCTTTGGCCAACTGAAGGGGACAGGTTGCATATGTTTTTAATTTTTAAATGTTTATTAACCATTTTCTAATCTTCAAAACCAAAAGTGTCAAAAGGAGGATGGTTAAGTGTCCTCCTCGTTATGTGAGGACGGAGAATAAATACCCAAAGAAGGACTGGCCTCCTTAAAGGAGGACAAACGGTCACCCTCTGGCCTGGGCTCTGAGACTTGCAGGGGTTGTTTTTGCAGTTAGATGTACCCTTATCATTCTATGAAGCTGGGACATTCCCTAGTGCAATCTGGACTGGTGAATTGCTGTGTCACTCCAGTCCCTCACTCCTGGTGCCTGTCTTGCTCTGCTGTGCTCTTAGAACCCCCATTCCTGGGCAGTTCAGACACCACCTCCAACATGTAAGGTGACAAACAATGTCCTTATATGGAGTCATCCATGTCCTGAGTCAGTGAGCATTACCTCCTCAGGGTTCCAAACTGCCTGAGGGTAGAGAGGTGACTCACCCGAGAGTCCAAATGAACCTCCATTGATGCCCAGGCCAGTCCTTTGTTCCTGGAACGCTGAGCTGGGTTTGTCCTATACCTTGATGCCTTGATGAGGTGCGAATTGCCCCTGTGCTCCTGGAGAGTTTTGACTGGATATGTCTGAAGCCATGAGGACACATCTTTGGGAATATTACATAGTGAAGCCTCATAACTATACACATAACATTATAACAAACATATTACTATAACAATAATGTCCACTACATCATGAGCATTCCAAACACACCTAATGTCACATATTTTGCATTAGACAATACACCATTACACTATAAGAGTGTCACAGAAGCAGGAAGTCTTTTTTCCCTTTTCCCTTGTGCATCGGGTTAGGGAAGAAACAGCCTAACCAAGTTCATCAGACCCTTCCCTCAGAGCAATCAAACGTGTAGTCGGAAAACAAATTCTCCAAAGCCCAAGTCAGGCTAATGTCCTGGAGTCTGAGGGGGGCCTGTAATTCATAGCCACAGCATGGCCTTCTCCCTCTTGCTTAGCTTACAGTTTACTGTTTATATATAGCCCCAGTCCAGGAGAGAATGATCTGTGATTATATCCAAGCTGTTTTGGTTGTAAGCTATGGACAGTCCCTTAAAGGGGTAATACACCCTGCCACAGTCATTCTGAGATCTCAGAATCTTCTTGGTTTCTATACTTATGGTATAGGCAACAATTATATGCTCTGGTAATTAGGACAGATCTCAGACCTCTAAACCACACCTCTCTGCCAGCTACTACCTATCTATACATCAGCAATGTGAGATATTCTAATTGCTGTCAAGCTATTGCAACACAGGTGCTGTGACATTAACACACAAGTACAAAAAGGGCAATATGTTAGATTTACACCCAGTCTATATTTGGCCCATAGTGTCAGCTTTAAGCTTAAATCTCATGGTGTTGGGTTGTTGAGGTCAAACCCCTAATATGATTTGAGTGTAATTTGTTGCATTTAACTCAATATTGTTATGGTCAATTATGGGAAAAGGTAATAAATCAGGGGTGGGCCAAACTGTGGCTTTTGAGCTGCATGTGGCTCATTTACAGTTAAAGCACGGCTCGTGGATCCCCGTTTGCTCCCCCATTCTCTGCTTACAAGACTGGGGTGGAGATCTTGGAGCTTCTGCCCTGTGGCAGGGTGGCAGGACTAGAGGATTCTGCCCAGCAGGCAGGAGGGTCTCAGGGGAATCAGTAAATTTGGCCACTTACTTATAAGTAGATTATAGTCTGTTTATGCTAGTGGGCACAACGTACCTGGCCGTAGCTTTTTAAATTAGGTGTGAGCCATTAAAAAGTGTGTTTTACTTTTATTTGCTTGTAACTATTTGGTCTTCATCCCTTGTACTTGAACTCACTTAAAACTGCTCTTTTTGTTTGGTTTTACTTTTAATCTGAGCCAACCCAGAGCTGTTTTTGAACTGAAGTAATTGTTAACTCCAGTTAAAGTAATAAGCTGTGCTTTTGTCTCTTTAAATGTGAAACAAAGCTTATTAACATATTAGCGCTAATATAAAATAACACAAATGAATCCTATCGGAAAGTCTTGGCTCCTGCAAAACAACCAAAAGGATTAACAGACACTTTTTGCATACTGTGCATGACCTCTAACAGCTTGATCTTTCAGGAATACAATCAACATACCATGTATTCCATAAATTTAAATACATTTGTTATGGAAGAAAGCTGGGCAGGCAATATAATACCAATGTGATCACTTCATATGATAATTAATGTAAGGTTCCTAGTAATGAGTCATGCAAGCTTTATTAGTTGGCTTTACCAATATGATTAGGTGAACTCATTGAGTTGTTCAATCACATAAGTGGATGGCAGAAACTTGAAGTGGTACAGTATCTG
This sequence comes from Emydura macquarii macquarii, assembly GCF_026122565.2. NCBI lineage: Eukaryota > Metazoa > Chordata > Testudines > Chelidae > Emydura > Emydura macquarii. The sequence goes on from NW_027133156.1 coordinate 2,481,093, forward strand.
CTACTATCTTTGTTGCTTTCAGATCAATGGAAATCATGGTAATACAAAGTTAACCTTGAAAAATCTGTTGAATGACATTTACTACTCCAAAACAGCTATACCACTCTTAATGTTAGTCTGGTTTCCAGAAAGTGGAGGTGGTTTTTGTTTTTTGTGGGCCAGAAGGGGAAGGGAAGCAAGTTCTCTCTGCTTGTTTGGATTTGTAAAGGTTGCGAAGGAGTTAGGATTTGTAATTTGTTTCAGTAGAAAGTTTACCGCTGTAACAAGCTGACAGTATATTTTGAATGAGAAGACAAATGGCTGACAAAAGATTTAAGCCCTGTTGAACACAGCTAAGTGTTTTTGCTAGCTGAGCTCTTCATAAGCAGGCAACGCAGAGAATGATTTCATTTGAGCCACATTTGGAATTCATGACAGGTTCACTTTAAAACACCAGATCTTGGATGGCAGAGCTGTCTTCATGCAGAGCCTCAATTCTCTTTTAACAAGACACAATATTTGCCATTGCTTGGTGAGAAGAGAACAAGTTTTAACACCCCCACCAGATTTACATAGCTACAAGTGCACAGAATTCTTTGAAAGGTATTTTATTACATGTAGATCAGAACATATTATGTAGAGAAAATACATAGCAGTGATGAAGTATAAATATATTATTTACATCAATTTGGGAAGGCTATGTTTTACAAGAGGAAGAAAGTCACAAGTCAGTGATATAGGTCATCTCAAGTGAGTGTCACTAAAACATTTATATCACACCTTGCCATCCTCTACTCTGATATGCCACAAGCTTTAGAGAAAAGCCATTTTGAAAGGTTTTCAAGAGTATTAAAATTTTTAATTAGTGCTATTTTTCATTTCCTCCTACCACCAAATCCAGGTTCTTTGGTTTACCGACGTCCAACTGTGATGGTCTCAGATGGAAAACTGGAAAACAACCTAAAATAATATTTCTATACCAAAAAATACGACAGCATATGTTTTATCAATGAAATTTAAAAATATAACTAAATAAACTGACATACAGTAGAATCTCAAAGACATGAACACCTGAGTTACAAACTGACTGGTCAACCGAACACCATGTGAAACTGGAAGTAAGCAATCAGGCAGCAATGGAGGTGGGGGCAGAGGAGGAGGGGAAGCAAATACTATACGGTGCCTTTATTGCATCTTAAAGGTCAGCGCAGCTGGGTTTTCTCCAACTCCACTTGCCATGTGAGGGGCAGCCACTGACAGGTAGAAGGTGAAGATGCTGAGGTTTCACAGGCACTGCTGTGAGCCTCTGCTGCTAGCCGAAGGCAGTCTGACTGAAGCATGCAGAGCAGAAGCACCCTTCTCCCCCTCAGGAGGGGGACAAGTCCGAGGAACCTGATAGCCGGGAAAGATCGAGCTGCTGAGAGCTGCTGCTGTTGCAGCCAAACCCTGGGCTGGAGTGGGAGCTGTGCTCTGGAGGAGTTTTAAAGGGCCACACCCTGTGCACCGATGTGGCCCAAGCTTTGCCCATGGCTGCACTCCTGGGTTGTGGCTGTACCTCTAGGAGTGCAAGGGACACCAAGCTGGTGCCAACCTCTCGCCACATGCTGGGTCAGGAGTGCAGCAGTCAGTGCACAGAGCACGGCGAGCCCTGGGGAGAGACAGCTGAGGGCTGCAGCTTGTAGTGCCAATGGTGCAGGGCAGGCCTACTCAGTTCAGCCCAAAGGCAAGAAACAGGAATAGGGCAGGGAGCTGCGTGCAAATCTGGCAGTGCTGCCAGGTGCCACCTTTGCAGAGATCTCTCCTAGCCTCAGCTGGAAGACTCAGACTGCAGGGTACTGTACCATAATGTTTTGTTCAGAGTTACGAACATTTCAGAGTTACGAACAACCTCCATTCCCAAGGTGTTCATATCTTTGAGGTTCTACTGTACCTGTTTGTGTGTGTTAATGAGATTCATAGATTTCAAGGTCAGAGAGGACCACGGTTATCTCCTCTGACTTCTTGTATAAAGAGAGAATTATGGAGAAAGAAATATGTTACATTCACCTAGAAGCAAACGTGTGTATTTAGAAACAGAAAAAACATTTTAAGTTCTTTTTACAGTTTTTTCTTTCTCCCCCTGAATTCCTGGTAACAAAGGCCCAGCTCCTTAAAGGTATTTTGGCACCTGGCTCCCATTGACTTCAAGAAGCTGGGCCTAAGTAGCTTTAAAGGTGGTAGGATATGAAAAAAAAAATAGTACCACTAAAATCTCTATACCAGTGGGAGCCACACACACACATCCAAAGGCATAATTTGAATGTTAGTCTTGCATTGTTTTCAGATTCATAGGAAATGCTGAATAGCCAGTGAGTCTAGTTTTCCTCAGAGTGGGACTTTCATTTTAGCAGAGATGTTGTGCAGTCCCTGGGTGTATACATATACAAACACACCATCCGTGTTGTAGCAGTAGCAAAGACCAATACATTAGAATGACTTAGTGTAAGCAAATGGCCATTGGGAGTACTTGTAACAGTATGGAGCACTGGTTTAAGAACATCTAAAAAAGAATATCTAATCCTGCCAGATTTGATGCGAAAGGTAGATAGCTCATGATCTGATTTTCAATTCTTACCGATAACATTCACCAGACACTCTTGTACCATGGGCTGAATCCTGAAATCCTGAGCCCTTACTCAAGCAAAACTCCCACTGGAGTGAGTTTTTCCTGGTAGATCAGACCACTAAGACATGCCTTTCACTGTGCACTGTTTTCTGCACATGACTTACAGTCTTCATGTATTGAATGCAGACTGTGGGCAAGATTGTGACTTGCTGCTCAGGGGGACAAGAAGGCACAGATAGGTGGGGAGGCGGCAGGGAGAGGGGAGAACTTTGACTCCATATGCCCCACAGTGGGCTAGCCAAAGCAGCTGAGCTGGTGTGGAAGAGGAAGTGATCCATGCCAAGTAAAGATTACTTTTCTCCATAACAAGGGAAAAACCACGGATGGATTGAATTCTGATTCTTTGAGTGCTCCTGGGGTAGCACAAATGCATGTTGCCTGTTATTCAGAACTAGTGCAAAATCCACAATCTAGCTCTGAGGAAATAATGTCTTTCCTTAAAGCAAGCAGAACTCTACTGGAGATAAATGGGTCAAATTCAGAAGTGGTGTAAACTGCTCAACTCTATTAAACTCAGTGGAGTTGGGTTAGTAACACTAATTCTGAATTGATGATATTTTGTCAGAAATCACCATTCAATTTCAGCCACAGGGAGTTCATTGTTATTGTTTTTTTCTTTGACATATCACAGCAGGAAGATATGAGATAAAAGTGAAATCTTGTTAGCTATCTGAAGACCATCTGTATTTTCTTAATGAACACTACACTCCTCTTGGACTCATGAAATATTCAATATATGATGTTGATTCTAAGACAAAAAGTGTGCAGAATTTAAACTTTACATATGCTCTGAAAATTCTTTTATTTAAGAGATTCTCTTGTGAAAAATTTATCAGTGTGGTATTGATCATTCAGCAGCTGCTACAAGGAAGAACTCTCAGAAGACATGAATTAATGTATAGTATTGGAATAATTACTTGGTGGTTTTGGAGACACTTCATTTTACCCAGTGAGGGATTCTGAATGCTTTGCTCATTACTTTTCTGTTGTCTATGTGCTTTTATATGTACTTTTCATGGGTTGTAAACAACCATATGTGCTGAAGTTATGGGGAGGGAGGGCGGGCATCCTATCAAAAAGGATTTTTCCCCTATTAAATCCTCTGAGGAAGTCTTAAAATAGCACCAAATGTTAATGCAGAGTAACAATAAAATATCCAGCTGAATTTCACAAATGAAGATGGGTATTTCATATGTGTCCCTGAAGACCAATGAAATGTCATCTCTTATAAGCCATTAAGTATTATGCCACTTAGTTTCTGAATACAGAATTAACATAGCTTAATTTTGCATTATCATTAACACAATTGATGCAGTATATTGAGGTTTCATAAAACCTTCTAAAAGCAAAAGATTCCATTAAATACATTTGGTGAATAAAAAATTAAAATGCTGGTTACATCAGAGGTTCACCACCATTGTCAATCATCTTTAAAAAGACACATAGGCATTTGAAAATGGACCGTAGGTCAATATTATGAAACTTGAGGGTGAAGAGGCAAAAGTCTTTTTCATTAAGAAATCTAGTTGTTCATCATATCAGTAATGGCAAGACCTATTGAATTCTTTATGAATAAAAGAGTATAATTCAGTTTGGCTTTGTAATCTGAAAACCGTATGAATACACCAGTTATACATTATCTATTGTTATGAGCTGGGTGAAACCTTGTTAGGGGTTGGGTTAAACGCCATTGAGATTGAAAGGTGTGAATTCCTCCTTCAATTAACATAATTTAAGCATAATCCCCACCTCAGACAAAAATTGTATGTGAACACAACTAGAAAATTTGGGTTGAGTATTGTTTTGTCTGTGTGTGTGTGTGTGTGTGTGTGTGTGTGTGAGAGAGAGAGAGAGAGAGAGAGAGAGAGAGAGAGAGAGAGAGAGAGAAAACACAGATACTGAAATCACAAGACCAGAGGGAGAGGCAGGGGAAAAGAGGCAAATACAGTCAAGCAGGAGCCTGTAAACAGAGTGTGACCCTGGAAAAAGTTAGAGAGAAAGCTTTTAGGTCTGATGTTAGCTGAAGTGGTTTGGAGACTGGTTAATTAAGAAACTGCTCTGTTTTGTCCTTGGTTCTTCTATGTTCAGAGACACGGGACTTTGCACATGCCTTGTAAACAAACATGATTGCATCAAAGAAATACCTGCCTACCACCAATTCCTACTTCCAACTGGAACACCCACAGATCCCTGAACTTTGACTAGTCACTCAGATCAAAAAAGGGGTGACAACTCACACATCTATATAAAACCAGGGGATTACAATGAAAAGCATTAGGCAACATTAACTATAGGCATTGCAATAGCTTTGTTTATGGCCCCAATTCAGTAAGCAATTAAGCACATGCTTAATTTTGCACCCTTAACTATTCCTAGTGAAGCTAATGGATTGCTCACATACTCAAAACTAAGCATGTGCTTAAGTATTTGCAGTAGTGGTTTTTTTGCTATGAATTTTGATTGCCTGTATAAGCCAGCAAATGTTCATTGTAACTCCATTTAATATTCAACAATGTATGGCTCACTGTTTATTTTTCATATACATTGTTTTCATGAACACATTGGGCTAACCAATGCTGCAGACACTCCTAAGGTTTTAGAAGGAAATGCATACTTGATCATGTTGTTTGAAAAAATAATGTGCTATAATGTCATTAACAGTATTTTTATTCATACACACAAGGAAAAAGAGTTATAGTTGAATGTACAATCTTATCTTTGGCAATTCCAGGCTGTTGAGTGTTTATGCAACCTTAATGATCTTTTAAAAGTAGCTTTTGTATGAAATTTCCTAGGTGCTGTTTATTTATCTTTTTAAACTATTTCCCCCTAACTCTTTTTTCTTTAAAATACAAAGTGTCATTCTCCTGGATTTCAAAGCTCTGCCTCCCCCCCCCCCCCCCAAGCTTCAATAACTTGTGTAAATCCAACAATTTATTGGAATTAATTGGTTAGAGGACCCCAGAATACACTTTTGGCAGAGTGCCTCTCCTGTGAAACATAGGAGCAGACTGTGATCCCCATGTTCACACTAGTGGGCATTTACTCATTTGCTTAGTCCCTTAAGAAATCCACATTAAGTTAAGTTTAGGTTGGCTAACTACGTCACGCAGGGCTGTGAAAAATGTCATGCCCTGTGCAATGTAATTAAGCCAACCTAAGCCTTGATGTTGACACTGCTAGATCAACAGAAGAATTCTGTCATCGATTTAGCTCCATCTCTCGCAGAGGTAGATTAACTACAGTGATGCAAGGACCCCTTCTGTTTTTGTAGTAAGTATCTGTAGCATTTCTTGGGTAGGCATACCCTTCGAACCTTCATAGCTGGGAGAGTTTCTTTGCACCTACTCCACTTACAGAATTCCAAAGGCTTCCAAAGTTTGCAGCAGCTTTCACTAATCCTTTTATGCCTCCAGCACTATTTTTACTGTACAGCTTTCACTGATCAAGCATGAATACATAGCACAGCATTTCTTAGCTGTGCCAGTTTATGAGCGTGATGAAAAAAAGTAACTTATAAAATTGAACTGCAGATGCCTGATATGCAATATTCAAAGGGTCACAACTCACTCAAATCAAAACAAATCTCACTAGAATACTTGAAGGCACTTTTCCATGAGGATTATTATCCGTAACAAATTCCAACATCCTGAAAAGACATGTGATAGGAAGGATGGTCCAGTGGATGGGGCACTAGACTGCAATTCAGACCTGGTTTCTATTCTAGGTTCAGCCACCAATTTCCTCCATGAGTTTGGTCAATCCACTTAATCTACCCAGTTTGTAAAATGGGGATGATGCTTCCCAACCTCCGAGGATGCTGTGAAGATAAACTCCACTGATGACTGTGAGGTGCTCAGATATTATGGTAATAAGGGCTATATAAATATCTATCCAACAGCAGAAGAAAGGTCAACAACTTGGACAGCATGGTTTTGTCAAAAATGAAATTTTCTTTGGGGGAGATTGATGAAATTTTCTAATTGAAAGACTCAGAAAAAGAGGTGAAAGATGCTCCCGTGATTAGGACACTACCTAGGGATTAGGAGACCTGGTTCAATTCTTTGCTCCACCATGGACTTCCTCTGTGATCTGAGTGTCTAAGTGACTTTTGAAAATGGGATTTAGTAAGTCACTTGCAAGGCTGAGCAAAGCAACACCTAAATACCTCTACAAGTCTGGACTTTCCTCTCTGGGCCTCTGTTCTCCACCTGTAAAATGGGGATGTAAGGGAAGTAGAATCTCATATGCTATGGGGAGGACAAAAACGTTTAAAGATTGTGAGGTGTTAAATCTGAGAGTGATGGGGGCCAATACTTAAGACAGATAAAATCAACACAACATTTCAGGAGTCAAAATGAAACCAAAAAATGTGGTCAATATGTTGAAATTCCATTTTCCAAACTGCTATAAATATTAAATATGTAATTTCCATGCATATTCATTTATTATAATTAGATAATGTCACAGCTCCAGCCATCCTTCAATCTAGCCATCGCTGATTGTCTGATTTCTTGTTGACATTTCAGAGGTGGGTTTTGAAGAGAGGATTGAAGAAGACGAGGGGAGTAGCTTTATGGATCAAGTCACCGAGGGAGCTCCTTGACACTGACACACAATGTAGCTCCACAACAGCAGACAAGACCAATGTGTCTTCTACTCAGCAGTGTAATATCCTTTTTGTCATAAAGTAGTAAAAGGAAAAAAAAAAAGAAAAAAAAACTTGGAAGAAATGCATAGTGCTTAATATCCTTTTATTTGTTTTAACCGTCTTACATTTCTGTTTTTATGTCCCAATGCCAAATGCTGCTTTTTACTGTAGTAAAATATCGATTTGTTTTAACTAAGCAGAATATAAGTACAATAGAACCTCAGAGTTATGAACACCAGAGTTATAAACTGATTGGTCAACCACACACACCTCACTTGGAACTGGAAGTATGCAATCAGGCAGCAGCAGAGACCAAAAAAAAAAAAAAATTTAAATTAAATAAAGCAAATACAGTACAGTACTGCATTAAATGTAAACTAAAAAATAAAAGGAAAATTAAAAAAAAATTTACAAGGAAACTGTTTCTGTGCTTCTTTCATTTAAATCAAGCTGTTTAAAAGCAGCGTTTTTCTTCTGCATAGTAAAGTTTCAAAGCTGTATTAAGTCAATGTTCACTTGTAAACTTTTGAAAGAACAACCATAATGCTTGTTTAGAGTTATGAACATTTCAGGATTACGAGCAATCTCCATTCCCGAAGTGTTCGTAATTCTGAGGTTCTCTGTAAGTAAACATTTTTCATGCAACACAGATTTTAGAGGCACTTGGATTTCATAATCTTCATGAAGAGCTTTGGTATTTCCTTGCACAATAAAGGGTTCAATTAGACTAGGGGTGGGCAAAATATGGCCTGCGGGCTGGATCTGACCCGTCTAACATTTCTGTCCGGCCCGCCATGACTCCTGGCAATTGAGGAAACTACAGAATCGTCCTCCAGCCAATGTAGCTACGGGTGGGCCTGAATGGCCACCCACTTTGAAAGCAGGCCCACCCAACCCCCGCTTAAGCTACCTTCTACTGAAGCTTTCTTGGCTGGTGGCTTCCTGAACTTCCTGCTTCTGGTTATGTGGAAGTTCGGGATGGGCTTGAACGTAAGTTGTAATTAAAAGTTTAGTGTTAGTGTTGTTATTGCAAATTTTACAAGTGTTCACAAAACGGTTTGCAATATGAATTGCCTCCTAAGATAAGCTTTGGATAAACGTGTATTCAGTTAATTGTTCTTAAGTGTAATTACTGTGTTGTGGAAAGTCATCTGATGAAGTGGGTTACAGCCCACGAAAGCTAATGCCTGCAGAAATTAAATTTGTTAGTCTTTAAAGTGCTATAGGACTTTCGTTGTTTTTGTGTTGTGGAAAGAACATAATGGGGTCTTTATACAATGGTGAGGTAATTTCATTAATATAGTAGAAATGTGCGGCCCACAACGACTTACCAAAATTCGTGGAGTAGCCCCTCTCTGAATATTATTGTCCACCCCTGTGTTAAACATTGCTTGCACAAGACTTTTATTCCAGGATCAGCTTCAAATTGGACCTGTCTCTAGTGTCCACACATCCAGGCTATACCTGAATCTTGCCAGTTCTTCATAACATCTCAGATATGGCCTTTCCTATCTTTCTACACAGCTAAAATTCTATTCCAAGCTCTCATCATCTCACATCCTTGTTACTATAACATCCTTCTCTCTGGCCTTGACGAATGTAACCTTGGCCTGCTCATATCCATTCAGAATGCTTCTGCAAAGATAATTTTCCTAGCCCGTCATTTTGACCATGTCACTACTTGTTGTCTATTGTCTTACACTTAGATAAAAACTTGAGTGCAGTGACTGTCTTTTTGTTCTCTTTGTACAATGCTGAACACAATAGGATCCTGGTTCATGATTAGGCTTTCCTGGTGCTATGGTAAGACAAATAATTCATAACGATGGATGAAGAGTTGAGGTCTGAAACGTGCATGGAAGCTGGAGTTCAAATGAATTTCTATTTGATTAATTATAAGCATTTCTATTGGACTCATTACTGTAATATCTGAGCTCATACTAGCTAGAAGCACCTGTAAATGCACTGGTACAGGTATGGCTGCATGCAATGTTGCATCTGAATGTAGGAACAGATGTAAACAGCATGGCTGTATGGATGCATTGAATTCACTGCAAGGACAACTGACGAAGCCAGTTGCTTGACACAATTGCAGCCCCTCCACTGGTTTCATTGTTTAGAATAGATGCAGCAACATGCCTTTTTTTTTTTTTTTTTTTTTAAATGGAGAAACTTGTGCAAGTTTGCATCTGTGCATGTCTAATGTGGCTTTGTCTGGAAACAGAGTCTAAGACAGATTAGTCTGGTGATCAGCTATTGTGCAAGACAGGCTCATTTTATCTGTTGGCTAGCAGCTATACAGTTCAAAGAGCCTGTTACTCCATCACATAGCTGTGGTGTTGGCCTGAGAAACCAGAGGTGTTTTGCTATCCAGCTGGCTGGAACTCCTGTCTGTTTTTAAAGAGCATTTGCTTTAAAGAGGGTAAATGCTTTCTAAGGCTTGAATATTCACAACATGCCCCAATCTGCATGGATTAATCTCTTTAAGAGAATCATTATGTAGACAGAACTCCCATTTACAGCTACTGAAAATGTATGTAGCAGCTCTTCCTTTTTGACAGAGATAAGATTGAGGGTCCGTCTACACTGCAGAGTGAAGACAACTTACTTAAAATCAATTTTCACCCTCCAATTTTAGAAGTCACTGGAGCGTGTCCACACCACGCTCCTTGTGCTGGGCTCGTGCAGCCACACTCGCCACGCTTGTGTTGACATTCAAAGCAGTGCACTGTGAATCGCAATCCCACAGTGCAATTAGCTGCAGGGGCTGTTGGGGCGAGTTTCATCGTCCCATGATGCAACACTCCTTCCCTCTCCCTTCTTGCCCCAAACAAACAGGAAACCGGTTTTCGCACCGTTTGCTTATACCGCGCACTCGCCATTGCTGCAGAGACATGGAACCAGCTCAACTCTGCACTATTATTGTGAGCGTCACAAATTACTCCAGGATAAGCCGCGATGTTTTTCAAAGATGAGCGAGAACCCGAAGCACAGACAACAGCGATGTCACCGAGGCTGCCCTGCTACAAGCCATCGAGCGTAACAATTCCCAATTGCTGCAAGCCGTTATGCATCATCTGCAGTCGGTGGAGAGCTGGTTCTGGTCCCGGGACACAAGCACAGACTGGTGGAACCACATCGTTATGCAGCTGTGGGATGATGACCAGTGGCTGCAGAACTTTCGTATGCAAAAGGCCACTTTCCTTGAACTTTGTGAGGAGTTGGCTCCATCCCTGAAGCACATGAACACTCGCTTGAGAGAAACTCTGAAGGTGTGGAAGCGAGTGGCCATCATGCAGTGGAAGCTGGCAAACCCCCGACTATTACTGCTCAGTTGGGAATCAGTTCAGAGTCGGTAAATCTACAGTGGGAGCTGCCGTGATTCAAGTGTGCAAGGCTATCAATAGATTTCTTCTACAAAGGGTAGTGACTTTGGGAAATGTGCAGGACATAGTGGACAGGTTTGCCACGATGGGGTCCCAAACTGTGTGTCGGGGGGGCATAGATGGCACGCATATCCCTATCCTAGCACCTGACCACCTAACAACAGAGTACATAAACTGTAAGGAGTACTTTTCCATGGTTTTGCAGGCCCTTGTGGATCACAGGAGTCGTTTCACTGACATCTATGTGGGGTGGTCTGGAAAGGTGCAAGACGCGTGCATATTTAGGAACTGGAGGCTGTTCTTGAACATGCAGGCGGGTACTTTCTTCCCAGACTGAAAAATTAACATTGGGAATGTGGAAATGGCAATAGTGATCCTGCTTATTCCTTGCTCCCTTGGCTAATGAAGCCATACACTAGGTACCTTGACAGTGACAAGGAGCATTTTAATAACAGGCTAAGCACTTGCAGAATGGTAGTGGAATATGTGTTTGGGCGTTTAAAGGCCAGATGAAGATGTCTCCTTACTAGAATGGAAGTGAAAAAAAATCCCATCAGTTATATCTGCGTGCTGTGTTCTTCCTAATGTGTGTGAAGCAAAGGGGGAAAGGTTCCCCCAGGGTTGGGCTGTAGAGGCAGAAGGACTGGCTGCCAATTTTGAGCAGCTCAATGGCAACAATACGCTCAGAGTCAACCGTGGAGTGCTTCGCCTTCAGGAATCATTGAAAAACAGGTTCTGCAATGAGATGCAGTAATGTTTTCTCTATGTTTTGTGCTTTTGCTTACCATCCCTCCCCAAACACTCTATGAATTAATAGAGTCATGTATTGAAATGATGCAAACTTTTATTTATGAACATTTAAGGTGGTGGGGGTGAGGGGCAAGTGTTCATTCACAGTCTCTAGGGGTAGCATGGTTGCTTGCAGGATAGTTGTCAGGGGGGCCGCCGCGGCTTTCTGCTTGCCTCCACTGGAGTGCACCAAGTACTGCAGCCTGGCCATTCTCCTCCGAGACTGCATGGGGGTGAGGGTGGGGAAGGGCAGCAAAGCGATAGGTGAGGGAGTGTTCTGGAGGGGCTGCAGTGGGACTCTGTCCAGCCGCCGCTCCTCCTGAAGCTTCACAAGGCTTCTGAGCATGTCTGCCTGATCATGCATGATTCGCAGCATCTCCTGCTGAGTCCTGAGATCATGTTCCTGCATTGCTCTTCGATTCTTCATTTTCTGGGACAAGGACAACCTCTACGCTCGGAGCTCTGTCTCAGCGGCCGCGGAGGCATTCATGAGCTCGCCAAACATGCCGTCGCATGGTTTTTTTTTCCTTTTTCTGATCTGCGATAGTCTTTTGCAGCAGTTCTAGAGGAGAGGGCCAAGGCGTCTACAGAACAAAAAGAAATGCACAATGTTGCTGTTGTTAGCCGACTCCGAAAAATGAAGCAACTGCAACAATGTAAAAAATACTCCCCTTAGTGTGCAGAAGGCTAATCCAAACCCGCGTTCCATTCTGAGCATCTCAGAAGGGTTGGCTCGCTCTGCTGTTACGGAGATAGTAAGCCAAGGGTACTTTACTCTGCTATAGAGAGGATTAATTATCTCTAAAAAGCTCATTTCAAATGTCCTGTATGAGAGGGATGACCAGGCGCCATGGTTTAATTAAGATGACCGTTTTAGGATGAGGTAGCCACAGTGGATCTGAGGACACCATGGGTTAATAGTCTCATCAGATACCGTGGCAAAATTATTTAAGTCATTCGCAGGACAATACAAAGGGGACTAGAGAGGTACAGGGTATCAACTGTATATCTTGGATACTTTAAACATGTGCCGTCTTCCCTAGGTGACCATGAGCGATACCAGTCTCCTGAGGGTAACGCAGGAGGAAAGGGAAGATTTGCTGCACACAGCAGGGTACCAGCCTGGCCCTTATGCTGCCATGCTGTGTGCTGCCATTATTCCGTCTCACTTGATTGCAGCGTGGTGTGGCAAAGTATCCTACTGTGGAGGAAGAAACAAGGCTGCCCTCCCCCGAAACCTTGTGCAAAGGGTAACAGATTGCCTACGTGAAAGTTTCCTTGAGATATCAATGGATGATTCTTGGAGCATACCTCTGCACATAAATAATCTGTTCCAGGAGTAACCCCCAGTAAAGTTCACTAAGCCCCTGAAATCCCCTTCCTCCCCATTTAAAAGGGCATTTCAGCCATTGTATCAAGGACATAACTGCTAAGAAGAAGAAAAACTCACCAGATGTGCCTTCCCTGGGATCATTATTGCTGTCCTGTGTGTTGCTGGACTGCTCTGGAGTGAGGAATAGGTCCTGACTGTCTGGAAGAATGGACACCCTGCTCTCCTGCCCCCTGCTCTCTCCATCCTCCTCCTCCTCCTCATCCATGAAGTCCTCATCACTCTCCCTGGACTGGGATCCAGCAGAGGTATCGATGCTGCGTAGCAGCACTGTGGTGGGGTTGCCGCCGAGAAGCTCACGGAGCTCCTCGTAGAAGCGGCATGTTTTGGGTGAGGAGCCAGAATGGCTGTTAGCTTCCCTGGCTTTTTGATATAACTGCCATAGCTTCTTGATCTTCACGCGGCACTGCTGCGCTTCCCTGTTGTGTCCCTTCTCCAACATACCCTGGGATATCTTTCCGTAAATGTCCAAATTTCTTTTGCTGGCTCTGAGCTGAACCATAATAGACTCCTCACCCCACAGACCAATGAGATCGAAGGCCTCAGGTCGACTCCATGCTGGAGTGTGTTTGGGCCTTGCAGTAGCCATGACAAGTTCAGTTACAAAGCTCTCTCCACGCTGGCTGCACAGGAAATGAAAATTCAAATTTTCCTGGGGCATAAGGGGAGGGGCCATTTCCTGTTTGCATGGCCACGTAATAGCGGAGCGTGAATGTCCAGAGCGGTCACAACGGGGCATTATGGGATACCTCCTGGAGGCCATTAATGTTGAATTATGTTACACTCTGTGTAGATTGATGCCAAATCGATCCATGAAATTCGAATTATGTGCTACGCCACTTGCGTAGGTGGTTTTATTACGTCGACTTTTGCCGTGTTTTAAGTTGATGGAACTTCCGTGCCAGTGTAGAAGCAGGCTTTAGGAGATTGACGTAAGTGATGTTATGTGGACCTCCGTTGCCAGTGTAGACCAGGCCTGAGAGTTGTGTCATGCAATGTTTACACCATATATCTGTTTTATGTAACTTATGCACTATGAATAGGAGATTTTTAATATTAGAAGCAGTTGCTGTTGGGTAGGTAGGATTTGCACGAGACCCTGTTTTGCAGAATTAAGAAAGGTCCACATACATCTACATAGTGAACGAGGAGTGTGACACCCATGCTCATGTACACAAAATTGCACTAGCTGTCATTGAGCTAGGGTGAGCAAAAAGAGAAGTGAAGCTGCAATGGCATAGGGAACAGCAACAGAGGCATGACTGAGCTGTGCAGAGTACAAACATGTCTGAAACCAGTGGGATACCTTGCATGGTTCAGCCATGCCTGCGCTGCTGCTACCCAAGCTACTGCAGCTATGCTGCTATTTATGCTTGTGCTAGCTCAGTGAGAGTTAGCAGAAATATATGTACCCGAACATATTACACCCCTAGCTAAGCTTGTAGTGTAGACGTAAGTTTAGAGGGCTGGTAGGGTAGGGAAAGAGAAAATGAAATAATAAGCAACAATAAGATGATTCAAGAGGTCTTGACCCAGGTAGAAGACAGCACAAGGCTAAATACCTTTTTCTTTTAGGGTCAGGATATTCCTTTCACTGTCTACACAGACACTGGCCAATGGATCCACACCTAGGATCCATTGGTGCTGCACCCTTCCTGCTCCAATGCACTGTGCACATGAGCATGCAAGGAGTTGCCATGAAGATGGGCTTTGCACCATATTCTGGGTACTATGCAGCCTTCTGAAATCATGTGCTTTCTGTATAGCATAGTCAGTGCCTGTGGGACCTGCCCTATCCGCACATGTGTGGGCAAGGCAGGGTAACGGAAGGATTTGCTTCTATGAAACTAATGGAGGGTTTCCTCCTGTGAGATGCTGAGGCCCAGAACCTCAAAGCTATTTAAGCACCTAACTCCTATTGAAATCAAAGGGAATTATACCCAGTTCCTGATTTCAATAGGAGTTAGACGCCTAAATACCTTTTGAGGCGGTTGGCCTGAATGCTACAACGCCTTTTGAAGTCAATGGGAGCTGAGGGCCCTCAATATGATCCTGTGAGAGGCTCATATTAATAGATGCCAGAACCATGTTTTCCCAGCTCTCAGGGAATGAAAATAAAAATTCGTTAATAACCACAATCCAGTTCTGTTTTTGATTCTGTACATTGCAAGTTTTTTGATGTAATTGTTTAAGTTGCTGACTGAGCTTATTTTATTATTATATTCTCATAATGCTGCTTTTTCCTTTCAGTCACATTTGGCATCTCAAAATTTCAGCAGATACATTTGTAACTACTCCTGCCAACAATATACAATTTTGAAAAAACTGTTGGGCCAACAAAAGTCATTTCCTTTCAAAATAATTTCCATACCAGTAACACAAAAACCAGGAATTAAATTAGGCCAATTCAAAAGCATTTATCTGGCTCCCAAGGCCACTTTTACAGATAAACTGATTATGTGTTAAACCACTTGTCACATTTCACTCCATAAAACATCAGGTGGAATTTCAATATTAGAGGAAACATGTTGATTGATATGTTGCTTTTTGCAACAAATTCTCAGCTCAACACCAGACTGTTATTTGAACACAAGATGTTTTATTCATAAATCCTGTTTTAAAAAAGAGACAATCTGGCTAAAGCAAAACCTTTTAAATGGAAACTGGGCATAACTAGCTCATTTCACTTGAAATACCAGATTAAAATATAACAGAATAAGAGCTAAATAGGAATGATTATTAGTTGCCCTAGTCTAACACATGTCCATTGCATAGTGTTAAGTTTTTCCTTTCACAAACAGACTTTCTCTCTTAATTACTTTTACTTTAAAGTAAGCTATACCAAGAAAGAACAAAAATCAAATGCCCATGACTGTATAGTGCCTCTTCTGTATAGGCTCCAGCAGTACAGAAAACAAAATAGCTGCCAGTCCTTCACACAGGCAGAGTTTTTTAGGGGACGGTAAACAGAAAACAAAGGTGTTATGTGTAGAGCTGCGTGAATAACCCATTTCAGTTGAATTGACTGAACCAGAAAAAAATGGGGGGTAAGGGGAAATAGTTTAGAATTGACTTAACCATACATTGGTTTGATTTTTTTGGCAAACTAGATAATTTCAGATTGAAACTAAATGCTTTGCTCATTTTTGAGCTTTTAAAAATCTTTTAAAAAACAAAATTGAAGTAAAAGTCAAAGTAAAAGTTTGTTTTGTACAAAAAGAAAAAATCCAAATCTTTTGATTTTTTTAAATGTTTTTTCTCCCCCAAATTTTGCAAATTCAGAACAGTTTAACACAATATTTCATTTGACCCAAATCTGCATTTTTGGGAGCTATATGCTCATTGCTGCAAACACCATATACTGAGAAGTATAAATCATATTTCTAGTAATGTTTTTTTTAATGGAATGTGTCTTTTCAAGCTGTTCAAGTTTTTATATTTTTGTAGTAAATGAGAAAAACTGTACCCATTGGAATTACAGATTTAAACAATCCTATTACAGACAAGCCTGTATATGGAGTCATATCAGATCACTTTACAAAGAAAAACAAGCTTTAAGTGATTCTGATGAATTGATCATTTACTCTTCTTACCACCGCAGGGACAAGACAGGTAAGACAGGGTCAGCTGAATTCTATTCCTTCTTGCCCATCAACATCATTGCTTACTAAATTTTGTCAGTTTCATATGTGAAAACTCATTGGTGTCAATAAAAGCATAATCTAAACACATTGGTGTTGCACATGTGACAGTGAGGGCCAAATTTGGCTTGCAGATCTTTTATTACAGTTGAAAATACATGAAAAGGAAAGAATCAAGTTTGACTCTCAGATCCCAGGAAAAATTTGCAGACCTACAAGTTAGGGAAAAAAAAACCCAAAACCAAAAAACAACTTTTCACTTGCAAACAGAGCACCTTTGGAGTCAGAGAAACAATAAGCTTGGAATCCCACAAAGATATCTGTGCAGTCATTTTACAGAGTAGAAACTCATTTTAATACTACAGCATTACACTTGTATTAATAGCTGTATTAAGAGTCATGACATTTCCTAGTTTTTCATTAGTTTTCAAGTTTACGTACATTAAATTCCTTCACCACAGCAACTGATCACTTTCCTTCTGACCTCCAAAAAAAACGCAAACAAAAAGTCATTTCTAGTCCACTTCCATCCCTCACTCCAGAAAAATTAAAAATCCTTCAAGACCAGCCTCCCACTCCAGTTAACTTCACATTTTACTTGTGCCCCAATCACTTCTCCAGACTTCATGCATTGACTCTCTCTTTGCCCTGCATAACTATCTTCTGATCATTTCACCAGTGATGTGATTCTCTGTTGCCCTGTACCTTGTGATGTGATAATGAGCATACTGTGTTTCACTTATATTCTCATAAATTACTATATAAAGTGCAGGACAATGGGGGAAAAGGCCCCTGCATTTTATTAATCAAACAGCCTTTCCAGCAAACCACTTTGCTCCAACCATTTCCTCTGCTCCTTCCCCTCCCCACAGGAAACCACCTTGTCCCAATACATTTCCACTCTGTTTACCTCTCTGCATTTAACTGCTGTGGCTTTTCTTCATGTTAGGCTAGATTCATTTCTGGGAAATGGCATAGCCAGCCAACTCCATCTCCAGGGCCTGTTATCAGAAGCAGTTAAACTCCCCATTGGGTTACATATTGGGGGTGCGGCAGTCAGCTGCTTCCCTTTTGGGAAAGGATATCAGGAGGAATAACCCTTCCAGATACAATTAGCCTTACTGGCCTGCAGACCTTCTCAGTCTTTCAGTATTCACTTTGATTAGTACCTTCAGCCCAGATATCCTAGTAGGCCTTCAAATTTACTCTAATAGTGAGCTCAGCTATGGAAAAGTGAATAAAAGTTCACAAAATGTTCTAATCACACATTACAATAAATGGTGATGGGAAAAGGTGCAAAAGGGAGACAGACTGAATTAGTCCAATCAAAAAGGCCTCCTGATATAATTCAAGGACTGTGTTATGATCATTCCAGGTAAACAAGAGAAGTGTGGGACCAGAAATCAACCAACCAAAATTGTGTGTTGGAAATTAAGCCTAATTGGTAAACAAAATAATGAAGGGATGGCCTAGTCCACCAACCCTTGCCTTTCGGGGTCCTCCAAGAGAGATTTTGAGGGGGGGAGGGAGAAATACTGGCTACCATGATTAAGTGAAAGAAAGGAAAGGAGAAATTGTGTGTGAGCGACCCCAACACACATGAATAAAAGACTAAAAGACAAGAGAAAGAAAAAAAAAAAAAAAAAAGAGGGGCAGCAATGGCTATGCTTACAGGGCCCCTGGGATGTTTTGATGAGACGTTAGAGAACTGGAACTTATATATTAAGTGTTTTCAGCTTTTTGTTATTGCAAATGAAATTACAGATGCAAAGAAGGTGCCCATTTTCTTAAGTGTTGTAGGAGCTAAAACCTATACCTTATTGCGCAGCTTAGTGCATCCTGATAAGCCAGAGACAAAATCTTACAGTGACATTGTGAAAATCCTGGAGGCACACTTTTCTCCAAAATCGTTGGTAATTGCAGAGAGATTTAGGTTCCACAAAAGGAATCAAGAAGACGGTGAAACAATTATGCAATTTGTAGCAGCTCTGAAGAAGTTTGCTGAGCACTGTGAATTTAATGATGTGTTAAATGACTCCCTACGTGATAGGTTAGTGTGCAGCCTGCACAAGGAAGCAATACAGAAGTGCCTATTGACAGAGGCCCAGCTCACCTGGCAGAAGGCCATTGAAATTGCAATCTCTATGGAGGAAAGGAAAGCCCAACAGCTCAGTGCATCAACCAGCATGCATAAGTAGTCACAAGAACCTACGCACAAGACAGTGGGAAGCTGAGCATGTTACCGCTGTGGAAAGCTGGGTCACCATGCATTGGAATGCAGGTGTAAAGACCTAGTGTGTCGACCCTATGGCAAAAAGGGACACATTGGGCATGCCTGCAAACAAAAGAAAGAAGAATCAAACATAACAGGCAAATCGGAGAAAAAGAAGCCTGCTGTCTGGCGAACCAAAAAGGAAAATCTGCACATGGTAAAGCAGACTCAGGATTATCAAAGTGACACCCAGTCAGAAGAAGAAGTGCCACTCCATGTCTTGTCCATGGCAGTTGGCTCATGTGAATACTGGGTAACCTCGCTGTTGGAAGGCAAACCTGTATGCATGGCATTAGACACCAGTGCAGCAGTTTCTCTGGTCTCAGACACTGTGTATAAGAAGAAGCTAAAGCATCTCCCACTTAAACTGACAAAAATTGTTCTTAAGATGTACACTGTAGAAGCTGTACCCATGTTGGGCACCACTGATGTTAAAGTGGAGCTCAATGGACAGACTGCTAAATTGCCACTGTTTGTGGTGGAAGGCAATTACCCAGCCTCAATGGAAGGTCATGTCTTAGGCAGATCCAGCTGAATTGGGCAGAAATGCACAGGATGATAAAGAGGAAACTGATCTGACAGCTGTATTAAAGAAACATGCTGCTGTTTTTGGAGAGGACCTGGGCAGTATGAAGGGAATCACTGTGAAATTGAACATTAAGCCTTAAAGCCAACCAAAATGTCTGAAAGCCAGAACTGTGCCATATGCCATCAGGCCAAAAGTTGAAGCGGACCTGGAGCGCCTGGTCAAAAATGGAGTCCTAGTATCAGTTACCCCCAGCCAATGAGCAATCCCAATTGTTCCAGTATTGAAGAAAGATGGCGCTATTCAGATTTGTGAGGATTTTAAGGTCACTCTTAACCCAGTGTTGTGTGCAGAGCAATACCCCCTTCCCCGCATCCATGACCTCTTCACCGGCTTGGCTGGTGGACAAAGGTTCAGCAAGATTGGTCTGAGTCAGGCGTATTTACAGATGCACATCGATAAGAAATCCCAAGAGCTGTTGACTATCATGATACATAAAAGGCTGTACCGATACTGTCACTTGCCCTTTGGAATAATGTCTGCTCCAGCTTTGTTCCAGAGGGCTATGGACCAGATCTTCAGCGGCTTACCAGGAGTCCAGTGCTATCTTGATGACATACTGGTCACTGGCAAGAATGATGAGAATCACCTTAAGAACTTGGAGGCTGCCCTACAAAGACTGAAAGAGTATGGCCTAAGAGTCCGCAAGGACAAATGTGAATTCTTCCAGCCCTCTGCTGAATATTTGGGACATATCATAGATGCTACTGGCCTTCGTAAGGCTCCTGCAAAAGTCAAAGCTATTGTGGAAGCTCCACGTCCTCAAAACGTTCGCCAACTTCACTCTTTTTTAGGGCTATTGAACTATTATGGAAAGTTTATTCCACAGTTAGCAATACTAATAAGACCAGTACATGAACTCCTTGGCCAGAACAAGGTCTGGAAGTTGACTGAAACCTGTGATGTTGCATTTAACAAGGCTAAATGCGCATTGCTAAATTCAGAGTTTCTGACGCATTTTGATCCTTCCTTATCTCTACAGTTGGCCTGCAATGCCTCCCCTTATGGAGTGGAAGCAGTGGTGTCACACATTATGCCTTCGGGAGAGCAAAGCAAAAACTAATTATGCCCAAATTGAACAGGAAGCATTGGGAATTGTTTTCAGAATTCGGAAATTTCACCAGTACCTGTTTGGACAGAAGTTCACACTTCCCATCGACCATTGATCTCTAACATTAATTTTTGGACCGCGCACAGGCATTTCACCATTGGTTGCTAGTCATATGCAATGATGGGTATTGTTGCTTTCCACACACACATATAAGATCAAATATTGGAAATCTACTCTGCACTGCAATGCAGATGGTCTCTCAAGGCTGTCTTTACCATTAAACATCAAGATATTGGCCAGAAAGAAATCTTCTACTTTGAACAGGTAGAGGACACACTCATCACTGCTACTCAAGTAAAGAAGGCAACTGTCTTTGACTCAGTACTGTCCCAAGTTATGGACCTAGTGATGCATGGAACATCTCTATGGGACTCTCAGGTCTCATCCGACTTTTTTCCCTACATGTCCAGGAGGATGGAGTTATTAATCCATTCTGCTTGCTTGTTGTGGGGGATGTGCATCATTATTCCACCACTAATGAGATCACAGATGTTAGAACAGCTACATTCAGGTCACTGTGGAATAGTGCGCATGAAAGAAATTGCACGACTCTACTTTTGGTGGTCTGGCCCGGACAGTGCCATAGAAAAGAAGGCAAGAGCTTGTACTTCATGTCAGAGTGTGAGGAACATGCCTCAGTTGGTGCCCCTACACCCATGGGACTGGCCTGAAAACCCGTGGCAGCATATTCACGTTGATTTTGCTGGCCCATTTGAAGGATGCATGTGCCTGGTTATTGTAGACGCCCACTCTAAATGGCCAGAAGTCTCTGTAATGTAGTCCATTACTGCTGAAAGTACTATCCAGAAACTGAGTGAAATCTTTAGTCATTTCGGTCTGCCAGAACAACTTGAGAGCGACAATGGACCACAGTTTTATGAAAGCAAATGGGATACATCACATCACTTCAGCGCTGTATCATCCATCCACCAATGGATTAGCTGAAAGGTTTGTGCAGACCATGAAACATGCTTTAAGATCTGCAAGGGGACATTTGTCCATTCAAAAGTGTCTGGACACCTTCTTACTATCCTACAGAAACACACCTCATGCTACGACTAAAGCGTCCCTGGCCTTTCTAATGATGGGACGACAGCTGCACACTTGCTTTGATCTGCTGAAACCCGCCAAAGCACAAGTTGTGCAACGTCAACAGCAAAACCAAGTCATCAGATGTGCATACAGAGCAAAAGACCAAATCTTTAGTCCTGGACAGCCTATCCTAGCTCGGAACGATGCTTCTGGAACCAAATGGGTCCCTGCTACAGTCATCGCCCAAACAGGACCTTTTTCCTACGCTGTCCAGACTGTAGATGATTTTACCTGGCGGTGGCATGTAGATTAGTTATTACCAGGTAATACATGTCCCAAGGACACATCTCCAGTTCAACTGCCTGACCTCACCGTTACAAGTGAGAAGTCATCGAGTCAAGAGTCACCTGTTCCTGACTCCCCTTCTCCATCCACCTCTGCAGCAGATACAACATTGTCACCTGTTTGAGCTACGAGTCCTGAGCCCATTGTTAGACCTGCACCAATAACACGTTCTGGTGCAAAAACACCAGAAGTCTCCCATTATCCACCTAGAGAGAGAAGGACTCCTCAATGGCTGAATATTTAGCTAGGGCAAACCCAGATTATGGAGCAGAATAACCCCGGGGTTTAGCCAGGAAATAAGGCAGTCTACACTCATTCCCTAGTTTAGTGATTGTTCTGCTGAATGGGCGTTTTCATTATGGGGGGGAGGAATATGTTGTGTAGTTTGTGTCTTGCCTAATTGCCTAGGTTGCTGTAGCAACAGAGCTTAGCTTGTTGTCATAGCAATAGAGTTAGAGTATTAGGGGATAGCTCAACCAGTCCTGGCTGGTTTTTAGAGTTAGTTCAATAAAGACACCTCCTGTGTTGCATCTCTCTGTGGTCGTGTGCTGATTTCTCTCTCTGAATATAAGCAATTAAAAGGGACTCAACATAACAGGGAGCCTTTGCTTATTTTTCTGCTGCTGCTTCCTCTCTCCACCCTCTTCTTTCGGGGGCTCTCCCACTCCAACTGCCTGCTTGCTGCTGCTGCTTTGCTGTCTGTCTGGCGCTGGAAGCCCCTGCTCTTCTTCCTCTTCCCTTCTGGGCTTTTTACTTCCCTTCTCTTTTTCTTCCCCCTTTTTTTCTCCTTCCTTTCTTTTTTCTTCCTTCTTCCTCTTCTTTTGCTCCTTCCCTTCCCTTCCCTCTCCTCCTATCTCTCCTTCCCCCTCTCTCGCTGAGGATTTCCCTGTTGGCCGCACCCCCCAGGTGAGTCTGTTTGCAGCCCAAGTCTGTGGTTTCCTGTCTAGAGCAGCAGCAGCCCCACTGCAAGCAGCAGAGACATTTGGAAGCTGTTTCTTGAGTTACTTTTGTTCCCCCCTCTGAGTCCTTTTTCCCTTCTCTCTTTCCAAGAGTGCGGGGTCCCCCTGGATAGTTTCCTTGCAGGAGACTAAGAGGAGGTGGGCTAGTCCATGCCAGACAAGCCCAGTGCGTAAGCCCCAGAGCAGTCCTGTGTCTCAGGTGGCTGCTGCGGCTGCTGGCCATAGGGCTTTCTCTTCGGTGACTGGACTCTGGAGCCAGTCTGCAGGATGCTGCCAGGTGCAGCAGTGGCACCAACCACCCCCTATGAGCCTGCCCTAGGGGCGCCCCAAGGCGGTGGGAAAAGCAGGGCTGCCTCTTCCCGCAGCGAGAGGAGGAAGATGATGCAGCGGGCAGGCTAGCCGGCCAGCAGCCCACTCCCAATCCCTCCATCGGTACACCACTGTGGCACCCCGGACCTTCTTTGTCCTAAAAGATATCCTGACCAGACTGAGCCAGAGAGTGGGAGCCAGATGATGATATCACCACCTCCACCGGCTCTGCCTAAATCTTGATCCCCACCTAGGAAGTGAGATTTTGGCTCCTCCTCTAAGCTCCCCACATATCCTTTTTCTTCTTTAACTTATTTCTTCTCTTTCCTATCTGTCTCTTTTTTCCTCCTGTCCAATAAAGAGTTTGGTTTAGCTGGCCATGACTGTATATTTTTCAACACTTCTCTAGGCCTGTCACGAGGCAGTTAAATCCAATATCCTAAACTTTGCAATGAGGGCACAAGCTTGCTACATCTCTGAGAGGCTAAGACTGTGTTCAGTGAATGTATTTTTCCAGCAGCAAGGTTGTGTGTCAACACCAGAGACAGAAGTTGCATTTTCTAATTTTGCTGTTCTTTTCTTTCCCCTTTTGTGCGTTTGTCTTGTCATCTAGGAAATGAGATTGGACTTTAACAATAGAAACTCCAACCCATCTCAAATATTTTTTCTCTTTTTCCCAAAAAGGACAGTTATTATTTCTATGAGATTGTGAAACAAGAGAACATTTCATCCAAAAATGGGTTTGTCAGCCTGGTCTATCAATAGGTAAATTTTTGTATTAATTCTTTTTAGAAATATTTACATTTAGACAGGAATTGTATCTTCCCTTTTGTTTGTATAGTGCTCAATAGATAGCGACAGTGTTTTGACTTGTAATATAAGTGTGGCAAATACTCTGGATCATTAATTGAACACAGCAAAAGTGGCCTGAGTTAATTTGCACCTTCCTGTTAGCTGTGCTTCCTTCTAATTCCTTCTGCAACTCCCTAGCACGTAAGTTTCTCATTTTCCACCCCTACTTCTTAGACTACATTGCTACTTTTGTCCCCCAGTTTGTACCTTGGGGCTTGATTAGTCTCCGCTAGAACAAGAGCAGCTGAACCGTGGCTTTATAATGACAGACGGCGGCTGGCTCGGGTGGCATTTGCAGTTCTTCACTCCTCTGAAGCTGCAGCTACACTGATGACAGCTTTAACTTGCAGCTTGGGTTTCATAAGGAGCCCCATGAGGGGAAGTTGTTTGGAGGATGTGCTGAAGCTCTCCGGGCCCTGCCCTGTCCCTAGCCACACCTCACACAGTTGGGGCTGTTAGCCAGCTATGGGCCCTGGGAGGAGCATGGGTTGCAAATACCTTGTGCTGAAGTGATTCCCCTATTTCAGGTAGAATTTCTGAGGCCCCTTTCTGGTAGAAACTGTGACTGAACACAGCGATTGAGGCACCCCCATAAACATTATTGCTTAATTTGACCCAAAGACTTATACGGGAGTTTCATTCACTTTAAACTATACTTGGCTGAATTTAATCCCCACTGTCAAATCTTCCCTTGCACTAGGAAATGGAGGGCCACATGTGGACTTTAGACCTTTTTTTTTCAGTACCAGCAGTGAATTTGGCCCAGAGACTATGCTATGTGGTTTACTAGTGACAGACGGTGCATGAAAAACCAACTGGACCCATCATGCACCCATAAGTGAAAATAATGTCTGCTTTGTCATCTTTTCAGCTAGGATTACATGTTCATTATGACTCTAGATATTTTAAGTACAATGGTTTCTGTGATTCTTTTAGGATCCAATATTTTAATTTTTTAGCTCATCCCTTCAAGAGTTTAAGCTTTTAATGTCATTTGAAAGGCTGTCTATAGCTAATTATAACATTATGCTACAGCTACCATTAGAGTACGCAGTAGAAAACTGCAGCTTTAGTGTTGTGTTAGTTGTGGGCCACACATTTTCCACTTTTGTAGGATACTGGAGCTGTAATTCACAGGAAACACATCAGGAACAGTCAGTTAATCTCCCAGATTCCAAACATCTGCCAAAACATGCTTACATCCATTACATCCTCCAGCAATACCTTTAACAAGAATCAATAGCTGTTTTATAGCAGCACAAACTTAACCTGAAGGACATTGCAGGTTTGTTTGTTGTTAGGGTTGGTTTCTAACAGGATTTCTTATCAAGCCAGAGCATACTGGTGCACAAGGGATATAGGTGAGAATCTCTGTGGCCTTTATGGTCCCCAAACTGCTTTTTGCAGCACTGCAAAAGCAATTTGACTCTTAGAGCAAGTGACTCTTGTGCTGAGTTTGCAGTGTCACCTTCCCAGCAAGATGCAGAAAGAGGCTGGATTGTCAAGGGCACTTGCTTTTACAGCTTTCTCATGATGTTAGAGGGTGCCCAGCTTGGATTGTCTGTATAGGTACAGGTATTTAAAAGCTCTTGATGCCAGTGAATTAACATCATCCATTATACCAGCAGTTAAACAGTGACAAGCATGTAGATCATTAAAAGCTCAGTTGCTGTTATCCATACTCAGTCATCTGCCTGCTTGCTTTCCCCTTCTTATGTTAGTTGAATTCATTTAAGGGAGTGCTTAAGTGCAAGCTACAGGAAGAATTTAACTCTTTCTTCATTTTTGCTTCTTTGAAAGATGGCAACGTTTATGTCACATCCATAGCTCGTGTAACTCTACGAAGTTCCTTTGACAGTGATTTACACCAGCAGATGACCTGGCCATTCCACTTCTTTCTAAAGGAGTTAAAACCATAATAACGTAGTTTGGTGTTCAAAATCACTGGCTCAACAGTTCAATACAAGTGAAATTCATTCCAGCACCAGGCACCTTCCCCACAAGATATGAGTAATCTAACGGAATATCAAATCCAACCCACACAAGGACCTGTGTATTCGACCTCACTTAAGCCCTTAGGGGCAATCTTTGCCACCCCTTTTGCAGACTCAGAATGTCCTCTGGCACTGTCAGTAGAACTAGTGTAGTTTTGTTGTGCTAGGGAACGAAGGAGACTTTTCAGGGGAGTACATCCCTGCCAATGTGGGACCCTGCTCCATGGAGATTCTCCACACTCAGAATGTGGGTTGGCTCAGCACAGGGGTGGGAACAGATGAATTGTGAGTCGTCAGGTGTCCTATCTCATGGGATGGCTGTGTGAAGGACCATGAAGGCTGCTCCAGTCATTAAACTGGAGCAGATCTACAGAGCAACTCCATAGCTAGGAAAGGATTTTTTACCCCTACCACTGTTCCACCCAGCTGCCCAGTACATAACCCACCTGGTTTGCTGGGTTATAGAATTCAAAGGTGAGGCTCAAATGTGTACAGGGCCTCTGATCCCAATGCAGTCAATGGGCTTAAGATTTGGCTCTAACTGCTGAAATGGGAGTGAGCATGTATAATATGGAACAAGAAGACAATGATCATACCCTAAATCTTCTCCAGGATGCTTTACCAATTTGATATCATTTTGGATGCTGGATGCAGGTTTTTCAGTCGACATGTTAAAACTCCATGCTTCCATTGGGACCAATCTAATCTCTGGTTTCTCTGAGGAAGAGGCTGAGCAATAGAGAATAGGCCCCTCTGACAAATGGAGCACAACCAGAATACCAGAATAATAAAGGAATCCAAGAATCATAAGTAGAACTATTTGCTATATTTGAAAGTAGGTTAATTGTTAGAAGTAACATGGATTTAGCAAACATGGCCGAGTGAAAAATTGTCACTGTCATCCTCTTCACTAATCATCGTTATTCCCTGCAGTCACACAGACCTTTCCAGTTACAAGTAAAGGCTTATGAGCTAAAAGATAGACTGAAAGTTAAGATTCAAGTCCTGTCCACAGATAGGAGTGCACAGCCTCTTACAGATATTGACTTCAACAAGAGTTGTCTGCAAAACTCTACATATATCTGAGAGAAAACAGTTACCCTCAAAAGTGATGAGGTAAAGAATTTGATAAACGAGGACCAAACTCTCCTGTCAATGTAGAGCTCCGTAATACAGCCAGAGTTTAAGTCTTTACACACAGTTTCCAATGGGCCCTCCAGGCCCGTGCCCTCTTTTCTTGGGATTGCACGGCCCTCCTTTTGGGCTTGTGCTATTCTTCTCCCCGGTCCCTTAAACCACCCTCCAGGTTCCACCTGGACTGGCAACAAATAAGAAACAGAACTCAAAACAAAACCTTTGTAACAACAGTCCTTCCTCTCTGCTGGGGTGCACTTTTCCAGCCCCCCTCAGTACGCTGGAAGCCAGGTCATACCAGCAGGCAACAGATAAATAACCTTCTCCTGGTACCTCAAGGGTTTCTGCAGGAACCTTCTTGCTCCTTGGAGCAATCCTCATTATGACAAAAGAGGCAGCTTATATGCTCCTCTCTTTTACTAGACCTTATCCTGATTGGCTGAGAGAGGGAAGACCTTTGCCCCACCGTATACCACAAGACTCCTGGTCCCAGGCCCCTAAAGAGTATGTCTGCACTGCCATAAAACACCCATGGCTGGCCAGTGTCAGCTGAGTCGGGCTCACAGGGCAATAAAATTGCAGTGTAGACACTCCAACTCAGGCTGGAGCTTGGGCTCTGAGATCCATCCCCCTTATAGGGTCTCAGAGCATGGGCTCTAGCCTGCAGCCCAAGCTCCTCTAGCGGTCTGCTGCCACAGGCCAGCCCTGGGTGTTTTGTTGCGGTGTAGACATAGCTATAATTATCTGGGTTTCCGCAGACTCCAGCAGTTACCTCAGGATCACTTCCTATCCCTCAGCATTTGTTCAACAACTAGAATAGGGATTGGCTGACAGTAGTCCCCACTACATCTTAAAGGAGATAGACACCCTGTTACAGATATCAATTTAAAAATGTTTTTAAAAAATAAAACCAAAGACCACTATACAGGTATATTTCCAGTTTGGAAACAATATTTCAATAGAACCCCACACTGAAATTCTCCTGTCATTTTTGCAAGCCAAGCGGTATAACACTGTGCTATTGCACAGTAATTCATACAAAGTAGTGTAACACAGTTCAACTCCCCGCCTTGGTGCCTCCTGCTGGCTATCTGGGGAATCACTGTCAGCCAGGAAGACACCCCTCTCTGCAGTGTCTCACCCTCCATCCTGTCTCTGCTGGACCCTCCTTCTCGTGACTTGGCCCTCCGGCTGAGTCCCAATCCCTGTTCCCTCCCTTCTGGGGGATTCTGCAGTCCATTCTAGCCACTTCCCACTGTGGCCACTGCAGTCCTGCCACCAGTCCAAAAGCAACTGAAGGGTGGAAAGACCCAGGCCTGCCCACTACTCCAGGTCCCAGCCCAGAGACCCTGTGCATGGCAGCCTTCTGCTGCGTCTCCCCCACAACATCTCTGTGGATTTCCCTGGGCCACTTCCCCACAGCCCCAGTACCTTCTCTGCCCTTGCTTCAGGGCATAGCTCCTGGAAGGTGTTCTGCTCTGCAGCTCTCTTTTATAGCAGCATCCTGGGCCCTGATTGGTTGCCATGCAGCCCCTTCCTATTGACTACCTTTCATGCAGCCTCGCCAAGAGCCCTCTTAACCCTTTCCAGGTCAATGAGGTGCAGGTGCCCTGCCACAGGTAGTCAGCAATCCTTTACATGATTAGTTATTCTATGCCAGGACTAGGTTAGACTGTTTGTGTGGTAATAGTGTGCAGCACAAGCTGTGTTCCTCAGGCTGTATACTAGAGAGTCAGGGAACTATAAGGTCCAGGAGTTCCTAGCCACCTGAATAAAGAATTCCCTTTCTGCTTTCTACACCAGAGTCCCATCTCTTCATTGTCAGGAGGAAGGGCTACAACAAGAAAGAAAAAAATGGAACTGACTAGTTTATTTTCCTTTTCAAAGCTCAATGTACACAAACCACACAGGACAGTAAATTAGGCCCCAATCCTTTCAACAGTTGCACACATGTTCATCTTTATACTCAGGAGCAGGCCCTTCGCAGTCAATGGGACTTTTCATGTGCATAAAGTTAAACAAATGTGTAGGTTTTGCAGGATCAGGGCCACAGAATTATTATAATTATTTTAGTTTTAATAAATTAAAAATTTGTTTGTCTCGTAAGCAAGGAAATAGATATATATTTTAAATACGTACTTTAACTTCACAGTCTTACATCCTCCACTGGAGCAAACTGAGGCAGTTTCACTGAGCTATGCCAGGTTATACCAGCTAAAGATCTGCCCCTATGTAATTTGAATTTTTAAAAGCAGTTAGCCCGCTTCTAACACGGTTATTCAGCTAATTATCAAACATATCTGTGTGGCTGGGCTCTGGTGGGGATTGTGTTGGGCTATAGATTAATTTTTGTGATATATAGATTTGATGGAGTTTGGGGTAATTGCAAGATCTGTTTATTTATTAGTGCATTTTTAGAAGATGAATGTCAACGCCCCTAAGGCACTCATTGGATAGGCACTCTTTTTATTGCAGTTCACTACAAATTTGAATGACTAAATAAATAGTAATACATACATTTACACTGCAATTCTTCATCAAGATGTTTTAGCACTTTGATGTACTAGCTTTCCACATTGTTTCTTAAAAATAAAAGTGTCATGACATTGCAGGAAGGCTATTTTTGCTTGCAGTTTTTTAGGACATTCCTATAGAATTACAGAGCACTCTAAAAAAATATTAGATTTTTGTCTCTAGCTGAAATATTTTTTTCCTAACTTGCCTTTTCAATATTAAGTGTGAACGATGAAATAATAGGTGAATTTCAAAAGGGTTGGAGGTTCCATTTGATTAAACTTCCAAATACGTTAATGTTCCTCTGACTTTTTTCCAACGCTTTGCGGTCTTTCTCTCTGCCTTTTTCAGCCTTTCATGATGCAGTCTTCTGCTTTCCTTTCAACCCTGTGAAGTCCTTATTTTATCATTTTTTAAAAAAATTAACACCTATAGATTCAAGGAATTTCGGCAGATGCCTATCAAAGGAGCAGGAGTTCTTCTGATTGCTTTCATTATTTCCCTCCCATATCAGTTTCAGTACTATTCAGCCCACAATTTGATATATGAACCAAATTTCTCCTTCCATTTTTAATTATGTTGAGACTCTCCTTTGTGAGCAGGAAAAATTCTACCTCTGAATAGATATTATGAGGCAGGGAATAATAAGTGAACTCCTTTATAAGGGGATTCTTACTCTCCACATATCTAAAAGATTGAATTCACCATTATATTGTTAAACCGTGAAGAGGACTTTGATAGCAATCTAGGGAAGGAAAGTGATCTGGTCACCATGAAATTTAAACATAAATTAAACTCACCTTTTGTATAGTATGGTTCAGGGAATTCAGCTTCAGTCAAAAAGAACTCAACACTTTAAGATGTGGGTAAATCTACATTAGGAGTATGTATGTTAATTGTCATCTGACTGTTGTCAGTGAGATGCACTGACCTATAAAGTCATAAGATAGCTCTTGAATGGATTTATAGTTCATTAGGGGCTAGTCATTATCACTGCCCATCTTATGGAAAGAAGATGAATTTTTATGGATGGTAGGATGAGAATATATTTTTATTTCATATAATCAATTAATGTTTTTCTTTTAATTTTTTAGAAAAATTGTGCCTAAAGTTAGGCACCTAAAGCCATACTTAGGTGTCTAAATGAACATTTGTCAAAGTACCTACAATTTTGGAGCCTAAATCCCATTTTCAAAAGTGATTTAGGGCTTGTCTACACTTAAAATCTAACAGGGGCACAGCTGAGCCACAGCAGCTGCATGGTAGACATTACCTACACAACCAGGAGGGAATCTCTGGTTGACATAGGTAATCCACCTCCTCGAAAGGCGGTAACTGGGTCTACGGAAGAATTCTTCTATCAACCTAGCACTGTCTACGTGGGGGATGTAGGTCGGCTTAACTACACAGCTCAGGGGTGTGAGTTTTTCACACCCTGGAGTGATGCAGTTATACTGACCTAATTTTCTAATGTAGACCTGGCCTTATGTATTTTGTGTCATATTTTCAAAGGTATGTGTCAAATGACACATTTAGGTTCCTAAATACCTTTAAAAAAATCTAATCCTAGGAGTCCAAATTTCACTGAACACCAATGAAAGGCTCCTATGTGCCTAAGTCCCTTTTGACAATGGGGCTTAGGCACTTTGGAAAATGTAACCTCCAGACTCCAATTTATTTAAAGCCTGTGCTTAAGTCCCCTCTCTTCTATGTGGCTAATCACAGGCTTAAAGTTAAGTATGTGTTGAAGTATTCCGCTGTATTCAGAACTGCTCAGCAATAATTTCTGGTAACGTGACCTATGCTGCCAGCTGCTCGCTGGATCTGGTGAGATTCTGAGTATTTCCTGAGTGGCTATTGGGCGTAGCTCCTGCTTTTGCAACTATATTATTCGGAGATTATTTTCCAAATTGGTTGATGACTACTTCTGAGCCTATGGGCTGTTTGTGGGAGGTCTGCTGTGACGGTTCACTATCTGTGGCATGTGTGGTCACCTCAGCCTTACTCTAAATAGCAGTTTGTTTCCATCGATAGCTGTTTGGTTCCATCACTGGAGCAGTGAGCAGCTTTTTGTTTGTATGCAGGTTCGGGTGGAATGGAATGGATGCTCTTCATATAACTCCCTTATTTGTCATTCTCTTGCTTAAAAAATGTCCGTGACCCACTTCAGGGAATGTTGTTTCTGCAAGTGGAAGAGAAGGGAAGATAAATGCTGTGTGGAAGGACCCTGATACTCTTTATATGACGCAAATGTGATTTGTGGGGGGGAAGAGGAGGGCTGGAAAAGGTGTGCCTGTGGAATGAGAACTTTTGATCTCCAGAGACATTTCAGCTGCTGTAGAGATGAGTATAGGGAAGGAATGAGCACGGGGTGGATGCAAACCTCACTACGGGGAGGAGAGAAACAGGACTGTGGATGGATTTTCAACCCCAAGCTATGTTTTTCCTCTTCGTCAGAGTTCTGAGGAACATCTCTCTAGAGTTGGGTGGGAAACAGTTTTCCCATCCCATGAAAAATTTGAGATGAAAAAGAATTTCCCATTCCACAACAGGACAAAACCAAGATCTTATGAATATTTTCATGACCAAAGTTTTGTTGAACCTGATCCTCTCTTACAAATAGTTTGTGTTTCAGTGGATCAACATTTTCTGGCCAAAAATGTTTCTTTGAAAAATCCCCAACCAGCTCCCATCTCTCTTCCCTTTCTCTCTGGCTTCCTGCCTCTTCTTCTCCTCTCTTTTCCTTTTGCAGAAGCAACAAGAGGCCTGGATGCAGTCACCATTATTCTTGATATTGAATTGATTGAAAGTTTACTATGGAGGGGCTGGGATTTTTGGTAAAATGAGAGAGAATGGCACAACAAAATATTGTCTAGGGTACAATAGGTTGGGGAGTGGGATATTTTCAGGAACATTTTAAAAGTTGGATGCATTGTCAGGCATAAACACCCACAAAAGTAATTAACTTTGAACGAGATAATAGAGTTTATTAAGAATTTATTCATCTATCCTGGGGGATGTAGTGTCATTCATTGGAGATATCACTGCAGCATTAGAACAACGCAATCAACAATGCCTTGAAATTTATGTTTCTGGATGTCACAAGGAATTTTAATTAAATTATGCTAATTTGTTACGTTTGGAAAACACAAATCACACAGCGAGAGTCCTGTGGTACCTTAAAGACTAACAAATTTATTTGGGCATAAGCTTTCGTGGGCAGAAACCCACTTCGTCGGATGCTTTGCATGCATTGCATTGCTTTGCTTTGCATGCATCTGACAAAGTGGGTTTCTGCCCATGAAAGCTTATGCCCAAATAAATTTGTTAGTTTTTAAGGTGCTACAGGACTCTCGCTGTTTTGCTAAAAATAGACTAACATGGCTACCCCCTGGAACAAGTCATATCAGGCTGTTAGGTGGGGTTATGGTGCCCCTTGCCAGTAAATGTAAGAAAGGAGCTGTCTTGTTGTAGGAATAAGGGAGTGGAAGATGTGGAAAATAAAGAAGAAGAAATAGGAGCTGCCCTTAGGGTGTAGCTAGCAGCTGCCAGCCAGTATTGGAAACCTCCTGGAAGCCGGGAATTGCATGATAAGGAATCACCAACAGGGCAAGAGTTACAAGCAGAAAAAACCTCTTCAGGGCTCAGACAAGAAGGGGGGTAAGCAACATGTGCAGAAGAACAGACAAGAGGTCTAGGGAGCGGGAAAGCAATTGCAGGGGAACAGGGAACCAAGAGTCAGGGGAAGACAGGGTGATTAACCTCTTTCAAAAGGAGGTCAATATTTATAATGTTTAACTCATAAATACTTACTCATATTACTTTTACATGTAAACAATTGCTATAGGTGCCACTGAGATGTTGCTTACTTACAAATGGGGTTATGATTGGGGTTTGAGAAAAGTATTCTTGAGACAACCTCTCTATTCAGGTGCAGGCCACTGTATTTTCAACCGCATTTCAAAGGTGCCCATTAGTATACTATCTAGACACTGCCCTGTGAACAGTTTTGCAGGTTTAATTATGCAATCAGGAAACTCAGACCCCAATTCAGGAAAGCATCACTCTCCATGAAAACTCCTAAGCATGTGCTTTGACTTCCAGGGGACAATGATTAACACTAAGGATGCTTTTATGGACTTTCCAGACTAAAGATGGTTTGCAGTTTCCTTGTGAAAGATTCACAAGACATCTGGGTTCTGCTACCGGCTCTGCTACTGACTTGCTGTGTGACAATAAGTAGTTCACATAACCTCTCTCTACTTTGGGAAAGGGAGAATAATACACTTACCGAACACAGACGTGTTTTGAAGGATAAGGTTCTGATCTTGCAAATGCTTACACATGTACTTAATTTAAGCATGGGAGTGTCCCCTTTGACTGCACTTTGACTACTCTATGATTCAAGTTAAGCACCTGCAATAAGTGTTTGGAGGATCAGGGTTTAAATCACTAATGCTTTGAGATCCTTGGTCAAAAGGTATTGTAAGTGCCAAGAATTATTATAATAGTAAAATGCTTGGGCATATTTTTGCTAAAAAGAAGATCTCCTGCACCATATTTCACATTTGTAAATAGATATATTTCATACCAAAAAAAGTGTTTCTTTGTGGCTATATAGCATGTTTATCTGAAAATAGCGTCTATCCTGAAATCCGGCTAGATTGCAATGCACATATGACATGCTTAGAGCGGAAAATCTCTACAAACATTAAGGTTTTGGTTCTGGATTTTTTCTGAGAGGTTCTGAGTAATAATAGTAAGTGCCATTGCTTGCAGAGCTTGTGGGAAAGAGGATGCATTTTAAATTAAATGAAAGATAAAAGAATTTTTCAGACATACAGCATGAAATGTGTTTTGGCTGAGGAAGCTGCAGCTTAGCAATCACTGTCTGGATGACTGAGCTGGTAAAAAGTGGTGATGCAGGAACAAAAGCATGGGTTTACTGAATCTAAATATTTATCTTCTGACAACAGTTGCTTACCTTTAATTTTAGGGACCTATCTCCTATTGATTTCAATGGGAGTTAAGTTCCTAAATACCTTTGTGACTATCTTAAATATTTTTCTTAATGTTGTGGTTCTGAGCAATATCTGGCTACATTTCTAAACAACAGTTGTTCTCCACTGGGGCCCAATCCTGCAGCTTGAAATCAGTGGGAACTTTGCCATGATTCCTGTGAGTGCAAGACTGGGCCTTGTACAATAATCTGATATTTTGAGGCACTTCTAAATAAAAAGGTTGTGAGGGTAAAACAGTCACTGTGGATTTAATCAATGCATTAAACTGATTACATTACAACGTAGTTGTCTGACAAATAATTATAGATCTAATGAAAATGCAGCTGATTACCCATGTATCTCAATATGATTTCATTTCAGTGTATCTGAGGATTAATTAGATTTGATTTAGAGACAATGAATGACTAGTGGTGCAAAACTTTAGGGCTCACTAGTTCAAGAATGAAATGACTACAATCAACATAGCTGAAAATAGGTGTAATCTTTTCCATGTGAGTCAATATGAATTCTGATAATGTAAAAAAAAAAAATTAATAAAAAAAAATTCTCTGGTATAGAAGGAAGGGCTGGTCAGGCCTGGGGAAAAAATTGACATAAGGAGAAGAGAGAGCCAGGATGCCAGGAACTCTAATGGTGCAGCACATCAGGGCTGACCAGTTTAGAAAATGAAGTGACTGTAATAACCTGAAACAATGTGCTTGAACAATGTGAATCAGATATTAGGAGATAGCTTCTTTCTTCCAGTACAGTCTGCTGGGACGTACACAATTGTACTGTGAGACAGGCATACTAGAAAATAAGTGAAATGCACACAACTGTGTCTGTCTCACAGTACAATTGTGTACATCCTAGCAGACTGCAATCAACATAGGAAATGATTCTGAAACCCTTTTGTAACCATTCTTGTCTGACATCTTCCTGAGTACATGTTCGTCACATAAGGCAGAAATTCAGCCACAGTAACCACATAGAAGAATAAAAATAGGGTTGGGTGAAATTTTTCTCACACATGGTTTTGTTCATCAAAAAGTGGCTCTTTTCATGAAAGATTGTTGAAAATCATTATAGAACTTTCCAAATCGTTACATTTTTTTAAAACAGAAAAGCAGTTTTTGGTAAACAATTACAATTTCAAGAACAATTTTGGTAAAAAATACCAATTAAAATGTCTCAAGCAAGAAACAGAAAATGGAACTGTGCAAATTTTGAACCCCTTGAAATATAAACAACTTTGAAATTTCAATTTTTTTCTAGGCATTTTTCCCCATTTTATTTTGAGTTCTAGTTTAAAATAACTTAACCAAAACAAAACTATCGATCATTGAATTGTGGGTTAATATGATAGTTTTACTGTCATTTCAAGGCTTGGCCATTATTGTGAGATTACATTTCTTAATTTTGATGCAAAGAGAAACAGCGTACTAAACACCAGAATGATTGGTTCAGGGATACAGTATTGCTGGTGTGAGATACAATAATTTTCCCCTCTCCCCCTGAAATATTTGCAATTAAAATATTTGTAATGGCCAAGTGGGCCATGTAGTGCTACTAACCTTCTCACTTTCCTCATGTGACCATTCTTGCATTTACTCCATCGCTGTGCTCCCAGAAGGCAGATCTTTAAGTCAGCTACTTCTTGACCTCCAGGATTGGAGACCTAGTTCTCTCAAAATACATGATTTTTATGTACAGGAGAATGGAAGATGTAGAGACTGGGAGAAAGGGAGCATGGATGATTTCAGAGTATCTCTATCCATAGGACAGCAGGATTTATGATGTATACTGTCCAAAGTGTCCTTTCTTATATGCTGTTGCCCATCAAAAGTTAATATGGTGAGTTTGTAAAGGGTAGGAGTTTTTTGTTTTTCTTTAAAAACAACAAAAATTACAAGTCCTTTTTCAAAACATATCAAAAGTAGCATAATCTCTTCAATGTTAGTAGAGCACAGGGATTCAATTTTGCCTGGATCTTGCAGGGACACTTGTGGGAAGGACAAGGTGCCTTCAGTCCTCCCACACGTTCTCCAGCTCCTGTCACAGAAGCCAGGTATAACTCGCCTTGAGTTAGCCAGAAGAAGTGTCTCATGGGCCAAATCCTCTGTCAGACTGGAGTAAACATGGAATAACCCCATTTACTTCAGTGAGGGTTGTTTCAAATTTACACCAATGTAACAAAATAGAATTTGGCCCCATTATGTTTTGCCATTTGCTACTGTGGGGAGAAATTTTTTGCATATCTATATAGAGATCCTTAACATGATGTGAATGTTGATTATCTGTAAAGTAAATCAAGCAATCAAAGACAGCGAGTATATACACTAAACTATTCATTTAAATATTTCATTCATCCTCTGAGAATGACAGAGTCTCAGGGTCCTCTGAAGATCACATACAACTGCATTTTCAGAGGAGACTAAAGATTTTTGGCTGCCCAATCTTAGCCATCTTAAGGAGGCCTCATTTTTCAAAGGATGGGTGCAACGCACTTTCAGAAAAATCAGATACATGCCCAGATAATTTCACACACTAACATACTTAGTCTTCATATTGGGAATTCCGATGACAGTCCGAGGAGAACATGTTTCCTCTTCCTTTCTCTGGAGCTTGATCAGGACATGCAGGTGAATGAACAGCAGGTGCTGAGATGGATTTACACAGTGGACCACGTTATTAACCTAACACTGGGGAGGGGTGTTATCCACTCATCCCCTCTCATACACCAGGCATTTAATTGGGTCCAGTGCAGGGTTACAGGGTTCCCATCATACTACCAATAACTTGGCGTACACCCTCCTCAGCCTACCCCTAGGAATCAGCTTACTTCTGAATCCTCTCACCTTACCACCGCCCCAACCCCCCGTCCAGCAGAAACGTTAATGAGTAGCTCAGTCTGCAAAGACTTCAAATCTCCCCTTCTCCTTACAGGTCCACCAGCAAAATCCTGAGTCTCATTTATCTCTGGGAACTGTCCCTTTTAGCCTGTATTCACACTGGACACCACATGTTGTGACAAACACAACATTATTATGTTACTCCTAGCATTAAATTCCTGTTCTTACTCCTTCTTACCTAAACTATCCTTCCAAAATACAACCCTCCAAATCACCTGCCCTTTGCCCCCAGAAGAAAAATTTCTTTCATGATCCCAAACTCAGATCAGCCAAATGCCCACTACACTAGAAATGCAGCCCAACTACAGGGAGGTAGGATAGGACAGCAATAGGCGCAAGACAGCCCCCAGGTGCCTGGGAAGGCAGTGAATTGAGAGCAAAAGAGCCAACTGGCTCCTCTAATCTCTCCATGGATGGTTAATGGGAGGCAGACAAGACCCTTCTTTCCCCAAGCCAAATTCTCACATGTATTATGAGGCGGGAGGCAGGGCTCAGCTCCCGAATATCTGGGCATGAGCTCACCCCTTCCCAGGAGTTGGCCAACCCTTTTCTGGTCCAACCAAAACTCTCTCAGCACAGAGAAAGGGAAGAGCACTTCTCCAATCCCGTGGGTGCCATCGGAAACTGCTGTGAGGGAGTGTGCCTGCCTTGTGAAAACAACTCTGCTGAAACACCTCAAAACACACAGGTGTCCTTTGGAATTATAACCAAATCACATGCCAGTGTACAGACAGCGATTTCTTTATCTAACGTATAATTGGAGGAGTAGTTAACCAACATCTGACATTTGTTTCTCTGAAGATTTTTTGAAGGCATTTTTTGCTTTTTAGATCTGTTTTAAGCATATGCAGAACCTCATGTAAGTGAAACATACCTGCAAAAAACAGTGTGACAGCAGAGTTTTGGCTAACATAGGGGATTGAATATGGGATACTGAGAGTTAAAAAAAATGACTCTCTACAGTGTGAGCTGAAGAGCCAGCCAGTGACAGGGCCTGTAACAGACTCACATCCTCTGGGAACTGGGCTTTGATGACTAGTTACACTTGCACAATAGAAGTACAGCAGAACACATTGTAACAGGTGCTCTCTATTGTTTCAGGGACAAATCCTGCTTATTTGACTCATGTAAGTGTGTTCAATGGGACTACTTGTATGGGTAAGGTTGGAGGAATTTCACCTTTATTGCTTTCAAATGTGTGATCTGTGGCTCTGTATATATATATAAACTAACTTTTGGTTCGGATTTTCAAACAGTCTCAGCATTGGATTAAGTCTGCTTCCATTGCAGCAAGGAGATTTTAGGCCATTGCTGACTGCTTTTGAAAACTGTACCCATAATGGATAGACAAGTAATAGAATAGCAGAAGTTGTCTTTATGGGACCTGATCCAAAATTCACTAGAGTCAATGAAAAAACTCCCCTTGATTTCAATAGGCTTTGGATCAGGCCTTGAGGAGAAATCTTATGAGAATAAAAATAGAGAAGACAGACATCCAAAATAATCAGTGAGAACCATAATACACTTAGAATGTTTCCTTTTATTTTTAATATACCTATTGCAATAATTTGTTAGGCATATATAGAGCACTATTATTTACATATCCAGTGTTTTTCCTTTGGGGAGAATTCCAGTGCTAAATAAATATGAGTCACTGATCTGCTTATTAACCATGTAGAAAACAAACTTCCAAGAGACTGATTTCACATAATGATGACATCCTTGATATGGTTACAGTTGCCTGTAGTTTT
This sequence comes from Emydura macquarii macquarii, assembly GCF_026122565.2. Classification (NCBI taxonomy): domain Eukaryota; kingdom Metazoa; phylum Chordata; order Testudines; family Chelidae; genus Emydura; species Emydura macquarii. The sequence goes on from NW_027133156.1 coordinate 2,520,365, forward strand.
ATAAAGTAGATCTCTTCAGATCGAAGTCAAATGGTGTACAAAATTATATACATAATTACAGATAATCAGAAGAAAATGATAACAAAACAGCAAATTAAAAACAATACCAAAAAGCCATCAGTGGATAAGTCTCCACAATTTTCATAGCCATTTCAGTATGATAATATAGTCTAAGGGCAACGAAGAGATATGATTCGGTAAAATCCCAATAATGGAATGTTTAGCACTATTTAAAATGTAACATTTGGGGAAAATGAAGGTATTTCAGTTAGTAATTACTAAAAATAATGCACATTTTTACCAGGCCTTCTGTCTGTCATGGCTTTTTAAATTAGTGTCTGCATCTAAGAATTATCATTATTTTTACTGAAGTTCATCTTAATTCAGTTATCACCATTTTATTTATGTATACGTACAAGAGATCATACTGTCAACACAAGGAACACAGTTATCTGGAATCACAAGCCAGGGTCCAAATCAAATCCTGTTCAATGTTATGCATGTAAGCTCAAATATATAAGAAATGGACTTTGGCCCCGATCTTGCATAAGGGCTTGCAAGCTCAAAGCACTGCACCTGTGTCGAGTCCTATTATCTTTCTTGGGATTGTGCTACTAGTGTATGGATGCAGGTCCCATGCTGATATGTCCCAATGCAGGATCAGAGCTTTAACTCACACAAATAATGGTAGGTTATTTCTCATAATTCTTGTCAATAATATTTTGGAGGTCAGTCCTATGACATGCCATGCAAATTGCTGAATATTTGGGACATTCATCTAGGGCACACAGTAGTGGATTCTCCAAGATACATAAAGATCGAGGATTGATCATAATTGTCAACCACTTTTTCTTTACAATTTTAACATTCCCACCTTTATGCTGGTAAAGAACTGCCCTTATTTACTTGTAGTATCATTTCTTATTAGACAAGACATTTTAGATTTTAACTGCACTGTAGTTTGACAAATGGATTTTAGAAGCACCATTTGCTATCGTTTTCAACCTCTGGACACCTGTCCAATTACTAAACAGAATATTTTAAAGCAAAATCGATGTTTGATACAAAGTAACAGTTGTGTTGTTGTAAACATGGAAATCTACTCTAAAAAAACAAATATAAAAGTGATTTCTGATTTATGAATATGGTTTATATAAAAATCCAGGTAAGTAATCTGTGTGCTAAGAATGGCCCTTGCTGGGCAGTGTCGTGATGGTACATCACATTTTCACAGCTTATGTTGACACAGTCATAACCATAATGGGATGACATCCTTAGATCAGAAAAATATTATTTTACAAACTGTACATTTGGCATCTGTTTTAGATTTTATACATATATATATAAAATAGTGCAAAATACAATGTGTTAATACAAGGTTTTGCAAATCCTATTAAAAACTTCTGAATTTTTAACTTTTCTGCTCATTCACTGGAAACGGTTTGGCACATTATGACTTTTGTTTAGACAGAAAACATCTCACTTTGTTACTGTCACTATCTTCAGTGCATCTTTAAACCATTAAATTACCCTAGAGGAATCATGCTTTCCATTTTTCCTTTCCCTACCTGTAATGTGTATGTGACAAAACAGCAGTAAAGAAAATTGTAGAAGCTAGGGTAATTTATTCACTCCATACAGAATAGACTATGTATGACTGTTGATTTCATCCACTGTCAGAGGAAAGTGACTATACAGCATGTTCTCCAAATACGGACTGCTTAAGAGGATGGTTAGATACGGTCTCCAGAATCCCTTAGAACTTTATCCTAACTTCAGATGTGCAAGTGCTGGCTAACCCATATATCTTTAAAATTCAGTTATTATACATGTACATGTATCTGAGATTAAACCTAAATCCCAGAAGTGAAATCTGGGCTCCATTAAATCAATGACCTAACTCACATTGACTTCAATTGGGACAGGATTTCACCCCAGGTCACTTTCTATTGGGTTGGATTCATGGAAAGAATACCAAGTATATATTTTTGACTGCCAAATGACAACAAATGAATGGTATTCTTATTAATTATTTAGCAATATTAGAAAGGTAATGAATAATTCCAAAAATTATGGACACTTAATTTGTACAGACTGGCACCATACTTTATAAATACTAATACTGGATTGGCTACACTGGCGATTGAAATCTTCTATTTAATCATAAAATAGTCACAGGTAGCAGCAACACAAATTACACCATCTTTCTAATGACTCTGTGCTTGATTTGGAGGAAAAGCTCTGGGGAAGTCACCATTCTGTCCTTGATTTCTTGGATGAAATGACAAATGGTGCTAACTCTATGAAGATTGTTGATATATGGCCATCGATCCAGTAGGAACTGGACCAAGATCACCCTATAATGTACTGGAGGTTGCCAACCAGTTGTCAGCACTAATCTGGCCTGAATTCAAACCAGTAATTTAGAGGTGAAAGTCTCTGTAGCACATTACCAATTCCCTGGGCCACCCATTGTACTTAGAATGTTGGCTTGAGTTAATTGCACAGAGAACACAGCAACATAAGCAGGAATTTTCAATTAATTACATTCTGACTAAGTAATTAAATGTTTCCAGTGTGGAAACTGAGGTGTGATGTCTCTAATGAGGTTCCAGTATTTCCAATGACATTAGAGGATTATAACATGCAACTTTCTGAGGCAATTATGCCATAAACTCAAACCATCGGTGAATGTATTTATTTAACCCATTTACAGGCATTTTTATAACTCTTACAAACACATCTAACAAACTTCCTTTTCATGCTGATTTTTCTAAAGCTAGAATCAGGAATTAACACTAGAACCGTCTGTTCCAATTTTAGAATATACAAATAAGAAATAGGAAGGCTATTTATTGGTAAGTCATACAATAGTCATTCAGTCCTGAACTCACTACTTAGCTAAAACTCCTGTTGGAGTCAACAGGAGATTCGGCTAAGGGAGGTGTAAAAGATAATGCTGAAATAAGTACTTTCTGTGAAATCTACCTGCTCTCTTACCATCCATCCTACCAAAAGCTCTTATCATTTCAAATCAGTCTTACTAAAACACAGCCATGCCTGTTAGTCTTAACAGTAACAACAATCTGTAGTCTGACAAAATCATCTATCTCTTGCAATAGAATAAGATCCTGATCCAGCAAAGCCCTTTAATATGTGGTTACCTATAAGTATGTGAGTAGTTGCACTGAAGTCAGTTAAGCACGTTAGGAGGCCCCAATTCAGCAAAGTGCTTAAGAATGCTTTTAACTTTAAGCACATGCTTGAGTCTCTTTGAAGTCAATAGGGCTTAAGCACGTACTTAGGTTTTTTGCTGAATGGAGTCCAGAATGCTGTTAGATAGGGTCCTAAATCAGGAGTACCTTCAAGTCACAACTTTTGAAGTAAGACCAGAATCAGAGCTGATCATGTCAAATATGAAACATTCATCAGTTAAAGTGTTACTCAGTTCATTCTGCCCCTCCCCCAAAATAAAAACCATAAATGATTTTTGTCTTTTAATCCAACAAAAGACACAACATAATGACAACATGAGCATTATTAGCTAATGATCAATGTTTAGTTCCTTAACTGATGCTAGTCAATCTGCCCTTTACACATGAGCCATCTGCTTCAGGTAAAGGAAGAGGAGGAAGAGAATTACGTTCAAACTTTTGTGTTTTTCTAAAGATGTATTTTTAGAAACTAATGCTAATGTACTCAGTGACATTGACTAACTTTTCACTGTGTGTTAAACAACACTGCTGGTTCTACATGTTCTCTTCATTCATTATAGATCAAGCCTGAAAACCATGAATTCATGCTCCCTCAGCACAGTACTCATTTATTCTTAAAAAAAAATTGCCCCGTCAATATCTTGCTTAAATTCAGTATACCTTGCTCAAATGGCTTGTTCATTGTGACTGTAAACCTCTCTGATGACAAGAAAAGGGCATTCAAAGAACTGGCAACCCTGGGTCTCTTAGGAATGAGGATGCCATATGGAGTCTGAGCTGCAGTGACTGGGAAATGAAAGAGAGAATGCTTTTAGAAGGATCTGATGACTGTTCCAACTGTCTGGACTGATAATACATCCCACTAAGTAATCTTTTCCACACTGATGAGGAGGAGAACATTGATAGCTCAATGTAAGATAGGAAGCTTAGAAATGTCCAAAACAAGGCATTTTAAAGAAATTAATGAGTAAGGTGTGCGAGGGTATGGTTTGAAAATGAAGCAACATAAAGGATGTGCTTACACAATATAACATTGTGTGAAAAGCACAGATTTTGCCTTCTCTCTCTCTTTTTAAGATGATATACTGGAAAATGTAAGTATTTTCAGTGCACAGAAAATAAGTGACTAACTGCTGGGGTAACTGATAACTTCTGAACATGCTTCCATGTATGGCTGATTGGAAGATAAAAGATGTCTCAATGCTTGAATTAAAATAATTGATAAAAATTCAGAGAGTTATCTGGCCATTCATCTCTCACTTCTCTTTTCCACTAATGCTACCTTCTTGCACTAATTTCCTCTAAAAGCACAAAGGCATAAATAATGTCTTACTTCTCTCCTTCTAGAAACTCTTGATAACTGTACTTCTATGATTAGTTCTACCATAATTAATTGGTTTTCTCCATACTCCCTTCCACTGATTTGCTATTTGATTCTTTCAGTGTGGATTGTGTATGTAAGATGGACCACTGAGGGAGCACAGATACTATGATCAGTGTCGTGTACAACTTAGCAATAGTCGTTTTCCGGCAGTAGAAGTACAAATTTTTAGGATACATTATCGCTACGGGAGAGACTTTTAAAGGCACAAAGGGCAGCTAATCAACGTACTTCCATTGATTTTTCAGTGGGAATTGAGAGCTAGTTGACCTGTGGGCCTTTGAAAATTAGACTTGAGTAAGATTTTTCAGACTAATTTTTTTTGGTGAAAAAATGCAGATTCATCAACACTGGAATGTTTTGTGAATTCATGTTGATTTCACCAAATTACCAGTGTTGTAAAACAAACAAACAAACAAAAAAGTTTTATTTTCACATTTTTTAAATGAAATGTTTCAATTTTTTGGTTCAAAAGGACTTTTTGTTTAAAAATGTATTTCAATATGTTTTTAAAAATTTCAAAAATGTTTAAAAAATGCTTAAAATTTAAACTACGTTTTGTTCAACCCTAAACAATATTTTTCAACTTTTTGATTTGCTGAAAATTTTAATTTTTGATTCAACCTGAAATGATTTTTTTTAAAAATTTTTCAGACTCACAAGCAAACCAAAAATCCATTATTCACACAACTCTATTGAAATTCTCCCTTTGGTTTTATACAACATTGTTCTGTGGAAAGCATTAATTATAGCATTAATTGACTGATTTTTTAAAAGCAATTCTTTGTAGTAATCAAGGTTGCATCGAAAGAAAAATCTTTCACTTCAAAAAATCAAGACCCATCGCCCCAAAAATACTGTCATTGTTCAAAGGAAGAGGCATCAACAATGATATCTGCTGCATCTGCATTTTCCCATCAGAATGAAATCAGCTGCCCCCTGGCATGACATTAGGAAGAAATATTTCTGACCCCAACCTCTTAGAAGTCAGTGTCAAAATTCTCATCAACTTTGATCAGGCCAGGATTTAACCCTTTGAGTCACCTATGAAAGCAGCACTAGTGGGATTGAATAAAGGTTGATGATGAACTAGCAGCAAAAGTGTGCTCCTTTCCTCATTTTAATTTGTTGACAAGTTTTTACAAAGTTGTAAACCTGATTTGAAGCTTAATTTTCATGTTTTGTGAAAGAAAGAAAGAAAGAAAGAAAGAAAGAAAGAAAGAAAAAGAAAGAAAGAAAGAAATGCAAAAAACAGTAAAGCAAATTTGTTATTATGGTTAAATAAAAGATAATGTTCACATATTAAATACTTTTGGTGTGTGGACACACATCCTACCGTGTGCTGCCAGACTAACTCTGTCCCTTTGGTATTGTATCTTTGCAGGCAGAGAATTCTATAAATCTCTACAAAGGATATAGTGTTTTTGACAGCAGTAATTCAATAAGAGAAAAAGACATTAAAATAACCTGGTTAGCCAATGCCTTCAAAAATAAGTGACCAAAAGGAATTTCTTCTACATGAGAATTCTTGACAGTGTACACTCAAAAGAAATAGAAAAAAAGACCAATTAATCAATTTTCTTCACATTTCCCCACAAAGAATGAGCACAAAGGGAAAGAATTAAGCAAATTAGTGTAGCACCCTGATGGTCAAGGCTCATCACCCCCATATGCATTGTGGCAAGATCTTATTTTAAAAAATAAAACCAACCCGTGTACATCTATATGTGCAATTATATTTAACAGACATAACAAGAATCCTATTCTCAGCAAACAAAAAAGTAATTGTACTTCTCTGTCAGCAGAACGCTCATTAATGTCACGAGGTGCTTTGCCTGAGGTAAAATGGCAGGGTATCAGGTCATCATCAGGAGGCTATGTTAACAAGCTCTGTGGTTGTAACTGTGAAATATGACCAACTATTTGTTAAATGGCAGTTATGTACACAGCATGATAAAATACATAGACATATAGACAGTCCTTGCCCCAGACAGACCCAGTCTGCAGGGTAAAGAAACCCTAAGCCAATTTTAGAGCATTTTGATCAGAGCTGTGCAAACCTTTTGTATCAAAAGCAGGTGAGACTCATCTAGTACGGGAGTTCCGTAAAAATATTAAGGTCTCAAATATTTGGCAAACCACAGAGGAGACTTCAGTTGGTCTGGCCTAGCCTGAGACCCTCCTTCCTATTTGCTAAATAGGCCTCAACCTCCTTGCCTGAAGCCATCTCCTTGGAATTAAGTGGTGACCTAGATCATACCCATTTCCTCAAGATGTAAGTTGGTGGTTGCACATTCTTTGTTGGATTCTTTATGGGGTGGCTGGCTTATTTATGTCCCAGCCTCATCTTTCCCCAGAGCTGGCAATGAATTAGGATAGCATCACTTTTTAAAGACTTATGTATAATTTTTGGCTCATTCACATCTTGATTACGTTTCTCTCTGATTTTCTCACTAATACTCAACACAATCTGAGAGACCTAATCTGAACCTGAAGGACTGTGTAAAGATACACAGAAGAAACAAACGTAGGCCCTGATCCAGCAAAGCACTTCAGCTCATTCTTAACTTTAAGCATCAAAGTAGTCCCACTGAGTCTGATTCAGCTCTAACCGATGGCACTACTCATGTGCTTAAAGTTAAGCATGTTATTTGCCTTGTTAGATTGGTATCATGTGGTTTCTGTAGCAACAAAACATATACCTTGTCTCATCATTATGGCTTCTTGTTATTAATATGACAAGCACATCAGCTGAGTCTTGAAGCTAGGAGACTAGTTTTGACTTGATGTTAGGGCTTTTAACATGCAAGACAACTTCAATTAGCTGAAATGAAATAAAAATCTATTTCAGCAAGGTATTGAACCAGCTTTCACTGAAGTCAGTACAAAAACTCTCAAACTTCAGAATCAGCTTGATCAGGCCACAGATTACTTCAAAACAACGTGCCACTTTAAAATGCTATGAATCTACTTGCCTCCCGAAAAGAGAGGGGGAAAAAAGGATGAAAAAACATCCTGGATTTTGCCTTGTAATAGTCATTTGTACACTATACAAATCCCACCCATATATTTTAAACATGGGTGAGTTCTCTTTTTAGATAATAACTTTCTTTGAGGATTAGATTTCATTCTAATGCACAAAATGAGCTGTCCTTTTATATTTCATACTAAAGTGCTGGTGAATTTAGGAGATTCACAGTATGCTGTAAGTAAGTCTTTTAAGATTTAACAATAAATGTGTAGAATTAAATATTTGAACCATGAAAGCTACTTTTGAACTCTTGTGTAAAATATCAATTCTAGCCCCCAATTCTATAACCTCTTCATTCAGTTTTCCATGGTATGTTCTTAAATCTATAGTTCTTTCACACCATTCAGCATTTGTGTTCCAGCTTGGATAACAAGGAGATAACACAGAAATTAACATATCATCAATGTTTACCATAAAAATCAACTGCTGGAACAGGCCCCACTCCAGCAAAGCACTTACACTCATGCTTAAAGCTAAGCATGCACTTAAATGCTTTGCTGGATCAGGGCCTTAAATATTATTCAAGCTTTACTTTTTCCTGATGTACATTTTTGTATTTTCTTCCTTTTCTACATTTTGGCTTCTTTCTTCATGCCATATTTCAGCTACTGGATACTCTTTAGATTAAATTTAATCTAAAGGGATGCTGCCATTCAGTTTAGGCATAGTCCAAGATTTCTGCCTTTGATTTACTTTCATTTAAGGATGTTAAGTTTGGACCAGATCCTCAACCAGTAGCTGTCAGTGGAACTATGCTGATCTATACCAGTTAAGAATCAGGGCCTTGAGTATGTTCCTTTAAAGTTCTCCTTTAACAATCATATCTTTTCATGTTCTGATACTATTTTCTGTAGCTAAAAAAAAAATACAGTTAGTAATATTCAGAAAAGGATGTACAAATTCAATCTGACGGAGATCATACCAAAATAAAGGAACTTGATTCTGAGAGCTGCCTAGAAGTTAGTGGGAGTTGTGGGTGAAAAGCACATCTACTCATCAAGAACTATTTACAGTGGCTTTATCTTAGTACAAAATGCATCTACATTATTAAATCACCACCATATACATGATTATCTATAGTATTCGGGGTTTAAATCCTAGCTGCTGAGGTTAAAGAATAATGAACCCAAATAATCTACATATTAACAGACCTATTAAAAACCATAATGACAAAATTGCATTTCAGAATTTTCTATGACAACACACATAATACTATGAACATATTTATATCCAAATCTTGATCATATCCATTGTTCTGATGGGTATTTTTTTAAAAACATCTTTCATGTTACGTACTTTCCAAACAAGAAAAAAACAAAAAAACAAAAAAAACTTTAAAAACAAACAGAGCCTTTGTTTTAACTAGAGCTGGTTGAATAATACTAATCTAATTTATGTGATTATTTTCACAATTTTTTTCTAATAAAATATTCAATCAATAATATTTGTTCACATTATTCACCCACATCTCAGGATGCTATTCAGCTATCATTAAAATTCAATTAATATTGGAACAGATCTTTATAGAGTTGGGTGAATACTTCACAAATATTCAGAAATATATAAAAAATTGCCAAAATATTTTTGAATAATAGGCATATCTAGTGGAAATTGTAGAGTAATATCAGTAGGATATCTCTTGCAGTGATTGTTGGTGGGAAACAACCGGGGGAGGGGGAGTCCTAAAGTCTTGGTACAAAGACCAGATATCATCAGAGCTCACAGAGACCAATCTGCATGACAGCTTGGCGTACAATCATGAGTTTTGGAAGAAGGCTATAAGCATCACTGACCCTGAATAGAGAAGTCTTAAGAAAGAAGAAGAAAAAGAGTTGAGCATCTAGTTATAAAGATGAGGTTGATCAAATGAGTATATTGCAATTTATTCAATTGTATTGAAAGCAAAATTACCTGTGACCCTGATTCCAGTAAGCACATGCTTAAATTAAAGGAAGCATGAGTTTAAACGCCTTGCCAAATCAAGGCTTCAAACACTAATTTGGGAGCTTAATTTTCTCAATTCTTCAGTACTCTATTGTAAGGAGATGAAAGCAAATCCATATATTTCCCAAGTATCTTAGTGGAACTAACTGTAAGGGGATTGCCTCTTTCCTGTTTAGAAACCAAAGGCTCTCTTATATTGTGATAAATGTTAAAGATTGTTTACAATACATTTTTCTAAATCCATATACCTTATAAACAGGTTCCACTTGAATTAATGCAGTGTATTCAACTCTACAGTGTTCCTAGAATTTAAGAGGGCAGAAATTAAACCATGACAAACAATTCTGTCCTTTGAAATATTACACAAATTTCAAACTAAATCAGTAGAATATTTCATTAAAATTCTCTATGATATCTTAAGATTTATGTCTTCATTTTCCAAGCTGCTTAAATAGCTCATTTAAAGTAAAAAACACAATGTTAAAAATCACTACATCATGTGTGAGACTGGGACAGATATTCTACTGAAACCCTTGAATAAAAATTAAAGTAAACAATAAATAATTCTTTAGTGCACATAATTAGCTATATACAGTATAATTGAAAACTGAGTATTGATGACTGCTGATGCTGAGCTTTTAAAATCTTTGACAAACATAAATAAGATACCCCAAGAGAGTTGATAAACTGTGACATAAAACACAGATTTTCTTATCTTCTTTTTTTTCTTCCCCATCTCCACTTGGGCTACAGATTATGTCTATTTCTTCGAAAAAATGCACAAAAAAGGTAAAAAGTTTAATTCCAAAACCATTTTTCTAAATTTCCAACAGACTTGTACTCCTGGTGTCTCTTTACATGGTCACAAGCAAGGCATGCATGTGATTCCCAAAACCGAGGAAGATGCACTGAGAAGTCCTTCCTCCAGTTAAAGTAGCTAAGGTACAATTTATTATTTTTGTCAAGCATCAGAAGATACTCTGCTAGCTCTCTTGGGGAGAGGAAATCTTCCACATGAATGAAAGAATTTGCTGGAATATAATTCTCATAGTTTTCTCTGGATGGGCCCAATACAACTGGTACAGATCCAGCCAGGAAAGCATTGTAAAGTTTTTCAGTAATGTAATCTTTGTGGATTGAGTTTTCAAAGGACAGGTAAAATTTACAAGTGGCGATAGTTGGAATCAAGTTTTTGTCATTCACATAGTCTCCAAATGCTTGCCCATAGGTATGGATTTCAGTATATTTGCTTAGCTCATTATAATACTTGACTCGAGCATGCTCAGGGTTCCAGTTACTTACAACCCAACACACCAACTTCTCTTTGCTTGGCACTTCAAATGCAAAAGGGCTTGTGCTAACCTTCATGAAGCCATAAGGCACTTGAATATCTGAATCACGCCGATAAGTCAGGGTCAGGTTGAACAGGTGTTCAATGCCACTCTTTTGCGGAGTGTGAGTTGGAGACTCCAAGTTCATCCATATCCATTTCTGGAATGGTGGCCTGGCTTGCTGAGGTAAATTAGTGAGATCCCAGCTGATGTCTCTGTGATGAATAAGGACAGCATGTGATCGGTTGTATAGTGAGCGGTCAATAGTTAGATGACACCCATGGATGCTGAACATTGTTTGACAAGACGTAAGATCAAATGTCTGACCAAACGGCCAAACCCAGATGAGTATAGTTGTTTCATTAAAATAATCACTTTTGGTAGAAAAGAAGCTCTTCATTTTCAGAACTGAGCTGGCTGATTCTATGGGACCAGAGATCCAGCTGTTTGTTGGTTTGATGTAAATTAGCAAAAATGCCATGAAACAACCCAGCACAATGAAGATAATTAAAAATGGCCGGAAAATTCCTTTGGATGTCGATGTCATAATTTGTTCTGTAAATAAAACCACAGGTGTTAATTGTGTACAAGTGTTCTGTTAAAGCAATCACACATCAAAATGGATAGCACTTTTAATATCCCAAAGCCATAAAGCTGTGTGGATTTAACCATGAACTTCCAACGCATTTTTCGTAAAAAGGAAATACTTCCCTCCCTCTCCCACACACCGCCATATTGTTCCTTTTCATTTTGAAAGCCAATTTAAAGGAACTGAAAGAGTGTTTAGGGTTTATATGTGAAAGATTGTGTCATTATAATTTACTTTGCCAACTCAATTCAACAGATATGGGGTAAGCTGAGACTGTAAGCTCAGCCCACAAGGAAGCAGACAGACAGACAGACACAATTACTCCTTGGACTCCTCTCTTCTTCCTGGATGAAGAGTAATTAATTTACTACACTACTTTCTGGGTATAACATGCTCCCTATCATTTGCTCAGCTGGCTCTGCTGGTAGGTGTGTGTTGAGGGGTGCGGCCTCTGGCCCCAACCATGGGGGGAGGGGTAGAAATTATTGCAACTGCAGCCCCTGCCTGATTTCTAGAGGGGATGAACATCCACACCTACCATTAAGTACAGCCAGAAAAAGAATCCAGGAATACTGGATCCCATTCTTGTGTTCTAACCCCTAGACCCAGATCATCCCTAAGTAAGAGAAAACAAGTGATGATAAGATACCGTATGAAGGCTAGATTGTGGCTTTTATGCCACAGGCCTGTGTAGGCAGCAGTGCAGAGTTACAGTGCCATAGGAGTACCCAAGAAATTGCACCTCTGTGAGACACCAGTTTTCCTGCACTACTGTGATGAGCAGTCTACGCTACCCATTACTAGGGAGTGTACTGCTCCCTGGGGTGCTCCATCTCAGTCCACCTCTTCCCTGTCTCCTTTCTGCAGTCCTGTTCCCAGTGGGAAGAGTGGGGAGATGGAGCAGCCATTCAAGGTGGGGTGGCTTGTTCCGTGTCCCTCTGCCTCTTAGTGTAGCCCTAAAACTTGAAGGCATTTGTTCAAATACATTTATTTTTATTTTTATTTATTTTATTTGCATGTAAGGAGAAAAGGAGCTGCAGAGGCATCCCACATATACATACACATTGTAGATGTCTCATTCTGCAAAGCAGTTTGGTAACAGCAAAATATTTTCATGGGTTTTATATATTTCTATGACTTTAAGACATTGTTATGAGATGTTTTCAAAAAGTTTACTATGAAAAGCCCACACCAGAGTGTAAAAACCCCATTCTAAAACAAAAAAAAAAAATTATTCAAATGAGTAGAAAGAGAATTTGAGAAACCTTCAGGCCTCTTAACCCACTTTGAAAGCTCTCTGTACCTAGCCAGTAAAATAAATATTTAAATACAGCATTAAGATATGACAAGAAGAGTTTTGGAGATCTATTAATACAACATGTCTTTGGGTGCATTGTGAGGATAAAAAGTTCAGTTATAATAAAAACTCTGAATGAATGAATGAATATATGAATATTGTAGGTGTTCATTTGACATACCTCTGCATCCCCAGCCCTACAGCCTCACTGTTGCCTGGTCTGTGACATACGCCTTCCCATTTCACTGAAACCACCTCTGACACACTCTCTAGTATGAATCATATATGACTCAGGCAACTTAGCTTATGCTCATCTTCTCTTCTTATATTACCAGACGGGACCTTCAGCTGGCAAACCAGCCCTGGTGGGAGCAGAAAGCATAAACTGCAGTCTCCATGGCATTGTCTCTTCATCTCCCCCAGACTCATTTAAGCTCCTCTGACAGAGCTCTGCTTATCATAGAATCATAGAAGATAAGAGTTGGAAGGGACCTCAGGAGCTCATCTAGTCCAACCCCTTACTCAAAGCAGGACCAAACCCAACTAAATCATCCCAGTCAGGGCTTTGTCAAGCCAGGCCTTAAAAACCTCTAAGGCCTGGTCTACACTGGCGACTTAGGTTGACTTAAAGTCACTTAAGTCGACCTATTTACACCCACGTCTACATGTGCACCACTGTCAATTTGAATTAAGGTGCCTGGAAAATCCACTTAATAAGACCACCTCTGCAAGTGGTGTAGCGCCTAAATTGAATTTGTTGAATCGATTCAGTGTCAGTGTAGACACAATGTCACTTAAATCAAATCAATTCACCTCTGGAATGTATCCCACAATGCCCCATTTTGACCACTCTGGACAGTCACGCTATGCTGCTCAGTGGTCATGCTACCAGGAAACGTTCCCTCTCCTCAATCCCTGGGAAGATTTGAATTTTCATTTCCTGTGCAGCCAGCGTGGAGAGATTACTCCTCATGGCTACTGCAAAGCCCAAATGCACTCCAGCATGGAGTTGACCAGAGATCTTAGATCTCATCGGGCTGTGGGGCGAGGAGTCCATTCTGGCTCAGCTCAGAGCCAGCAAAAGGAATTTGGACATTTATGGGAAGATATCCCAGGGCATGCTGGAGAAGGGACACAAGAGGGACGCTCAACAGTGCTGCGTGAAAATCAAGGAGCTGTGTCAGTCTTATCAGAAAGCCAGGGAAGCTAACAGCCGTTCTGGCTCCTCGCCCAAAACATGCCGCTTCTATGATTAGGTGCATGCAATTCTCGGTGGCGATCCCACCACGGTGCCGCCCTGCAGCATCAATACCTCCACTAGGTCACAGTCCATGGACAAGGAGGAGGAGGAGGCTGAGGAGAGCAGGGTGCAGGAGAGCGGGGTGTCTGTTCACCCAGAAAGTCAGGACATATTCCTGACCCCAGAGCAGTCCAGCAGCACACAGGACAGCACTAATGATCCCAGGGAAGGCACATCTGGTGAGTGTTTTTCTTCTTAGCATTTCTGTCCTTTTACATTGGGTGGGGGGAGGCAGGAAGGGGATTTCAGGCGTTTCGGTGACTGTACGGGGGAGTTATCCAGGGAACAATTTATTTATGTGATGAGAAATGCTACGTTTATCATCAGTTGATATCTCACGGAAACTTTAATGTATGTAATCTGTTATTCTTCACAAAACTTTCCAGGGGAAGGCTGCCTTGTTCCTCCCTCCACGGTAGGATACTTTGTTGCAATCAAGGGACCCTGCATCATGGCGGAACACTGCTGGTACCCCGCTGCGTCCAGCAAATCTGTCTTTTAAGCATAGACTCCTCTCTCCACAGTTCCTCTCTGTAAGGGTTTAAAAGACCGGCAGAGTTTCCCCCCCACACACACACCATGCTGTCCTCTGATCCTCTTTGTAAGGTGTGGTAAAGTCAGGCCAGATGGCTGCAAAAAGGTATACCAGGGCCGGGATGTGAGCCCAAGAATGCCAAAAGCCCTTTTTCCTGCAAGCAGAGGAGAGATTGCTGCAGGGCAGTTAGAGACACCTGGACCCAATAAAGGGCTACTCCAGGTGTACTTAAACCCTGCCTTCCCTAAAGAAAGAGAGGGGAGCAAAGTAGGAGGAAGCTGTCAGTAGGTTTGTGGCAGCTGGAGGAGAAGCTTCCCCCAGGCTAGGAGATGGGGCTTCTCTGCAGCCAGAGGAGCAGGGAAGGAGAAAACCCTTGGCCCCAGCTAGCAGGAGGGAGCCACACCAAGGTACCTCCCTGGGGAGATGTTGTAACCGGTGACTCCCTGGCCCACTACAAGGGGTAGAAGCATGAGACCCACTAGGGGGAAGCCGGCTGTTTGCCACGAAGGGTTTAAAGACCAGCAGAGTTTCCCCACCACCACCACGCTGTCCTCTGATCCTCTCTGTAATGGCACAGCGAGGAGACCCTTCTGGGATGTCAGGAATGCAACGAGACTGTGTTTGCCCTGTGCACTGCATGGCGATTATTGTCTACACTGTATCATGGGGATCATTTTCTACATTGTATCAGGGGATCATTATCTACATTGTTACAGGTGTATCATTTTCTTCACTATGCTAACAGTGGCTACCTTGTTATTTTTCTTTCATTCTGTAGACACCTCAGCATTGGACCGACACTCAAGAAATGCTGCGGAAAGACTAGCTCAGATTAGAAAGAGGGAAAAAACACCAAGGGATGACATGTTTGCGGAGCTCATGAACGCCTCAGCTGCCACAGAGACAGAGCAAAGAGCGTCATGCCTGACCTTGTCCCGGAATATGGACATGGACAGGAAGAGTCACCGAGAAATGATGGAGCACGATTGCAGTACCACGCAGGAAATGCTGCAAATCATGCGGGACCAAGCAGAGATGCTCTGGCAACTTGTGGAGCTTCAGGAGGTGCAGAGGCAGGACAGAGTCCCACTGCAGCCCCTCCATAATGCTCCTCAACCCAGGGCTTTGCCCCCCTCCCCCAAGAGGTCTCAAAGGAGATTGGTCATGCTGTAGTATGTGCTTTTCTCCACCCCAGTGGAGGCGAGCAGAAAGCAGCGGCAGACATTTTGACAGCTGGCCAGCAAGGTTCCACCCTACCCCTTGAGACAGTGAATGGACACTCCTCTCCTTCCTCCATTACTTGAATGTTTAGAAATAAAGTTTTGTGTCATTTCAACACATTTATTTATTAAATCATATCTTGTTCAGGAGGGATTTGGAGGGTACAGATATTGTTCGGGGGGGGGGAGGGGTTCACCGAAGGCAAACAACATACAGGAACAGAAATCAGCCCTGCATCTCATTGCAGAACCTGGTTTTCAAAGCTTCCCTAATGCAGTTAGCTCTCAGCGTAGTGCTGGCATCTGGCTGCTCATAATTGGCAGCCAGTCTTTCTGTCTCCACAGCCCAACCTGGGGGGGAACCTCTCACCCTTTGCTTCACACACATTATGAAGAACATAGCACGCAGATATCACAGAAGGGAGGTACTTCTCACTCATGTCCAGCCTAGTGAGAAGACTCCTCCATCTACCCTTTAAACGCCCAAAGGCACATTCTACAACCATTCTGCAACTGCTTAACCTCTTATTAAAACACTCCTTATCCCTGTCAAGGTGATCAGTGTATGGCTTCATTAGCCAAGGAAGCAAGGGGTACGCAGGATCCCCCAGGATCATTATTGGCATTTCCACATCCCTGATGTGAGTTTTTTGGTCAGAGAAGAAAGTGCCCATCTGCATCTTAGAGATCAGCCCTGAATTACGAAATACACGAGTGTCATGCACCTTCCCAGACCACTCCACACAGATGTCAGTGAAATGACCCCTGTGATCCACAAGCCCCTGCAGAACCAGGGAAAAGTACCCCTTGCGGTTTATGTACTTGGTTGCTAGGTGGGCAGGCGCTAAGATAGGGATGTGCGTCCCATCAGTGGCCACCCCGCAGTTTGGGAAGCCCATCATGACAAACCCCTCCACTATATCCTGCACATTTCCAAAGTCACTAGCCTTCATAGCAGAAGTCTATTTATGGCACTGCACACTTGATTCATGGCAGCGCCCACCGTAGATTTACCAACTGCAAATTGATTCCCAACCGAGCGGTAACAGTCGGGGGTTGCCAGCTTCCAGAGAGCAATGGCGACTCGCTTCTCCACCGTCATAGCTTGTCTCAAGCGAGTATTCATGCACTTCAGGGATCGGGCCAGCTCCGAGCACAGTTAGAGGAGAGTTGCCTTTTGCATATGAAAGTTTTGCAGCCACTGGTCATCATCCCACAGCTGCATAACGATGCAGTCCCACCAGCCTGTGCTTGTTTCCCTGGACAGAACCGGCGCTCCACAGACTGCAGATGACTCGTTACAGCCTGCAGCAATCGGGAATTGTTCTGCACGATGGCTTGTAGCAGGGCAGCCTCGGTGGCATCGGTGTTGTCTCTGCTTCGGCTTCTTGATCTATTTCTAAAATAATTGATGATAAGCCACGATGTATTTGTCATGCTCACAATAATAGGGCAGAGTTGAGCTGGCTCCATGTCTCTGCAGCAATGGTGAGCACACGAAGAAAAAAAGGCGCAAAAATACTTTTCCTGTTTGTTTGCAGGGGATGGGGAGAAGAAGCGTTGCATCACGGGACGATGATACTCATCCCAACAGCCACCGTGGCTAGTAGCACTATGGGATAGCTACCCACATTACACTGCTTTGCAATTCGAATGAAGAGTGGTCAGTGTAAACACAGAAGACCTGTGCAAACAGTTTCTGCGACTTCTAAAAATCAGCTGCTGAAAGTCGACAGTGTAGACATAGCCTCAGGATGGAGATTCCACCACCTCCCTAGGAAACCCATTGCAGTGCTTCACCATCTTCCTAGTGAAAAAGCTTTTCCTAATATCCAGCCTAGACAGTGGCATACCATGGGTCTCCATCGCTCGGGGGCCAATGCTTCCATGTCTACTTCTGACAGGCATACTTGAGCAGTGGCACAGCTTCCTGGGCAGGAGCCAGAGATCCTGAGTCCAGGGCAGGGAGCAGCTGGTTTCTTTATACTACGCAGGGAAGAAGATTCTGCTTTCTCTTCTGCTTCCTCTTTCCACCCTCTCTTCTTCTGGCGGCTCACCTACGTCGACTTCCTGCTTGCTGCTGCTGCTGCTTCGCTGTCCGTCTGGCTCCAGCAGCTCCTGCTCTTTTTCCTTTTCCCACCTGACTTTTATCTTCTCTTCTCTCTTTCTTCCCCCTCTATTTTCTCCCCCCCTTTTCTTGTTTCCCCACTTTCTTATTTCTTCCTTCTTGCATTTCTTTTATCCCTTCCCTTCCCTCTCCTCCTGTCTCTCCTTCCCCCCTCTCACTGATTGGTGCTGCCTTCAACGGGGAACTCCCTGTTGGCCGCACGCCCCAGATTAGTCAGTTTGCAGCCCAAGCTCTGTAGTTTCCTGTCTAGAGCAGCAGCAGCAGCCCTGCTGCATTGGAAGCTGCTTCTTGAGTTACTTTTGTTTCCCCTGCCCCCTTTAGGGAAAGTCCTGAGTCCTTTTCCCTCTCTTTCTCTCCAAGAGTGCAGGATCCCCCTGGATAGTTTCCTTGCAAGAGACTAAGGGGGTAGACTAGCTCATGCCAGGCAAGCGCAGCCTGGCTAGTGTCTGAGCCCGAGAAGCAGCCGGCAAGCAGAGCATGCCGGGGTATCCTGCCCTCATGTCTCAGGTGGCTGCCACGCCCACTGGCCATAGGGCTTTCTCTCCGGCAACCGGATTCTGGAGCCAGTCTGCAGGACGCTGCTGGATGCAGCAGCGGCGCCAACTGCCCCCTATGACCTTGCCCTAGGGGCGCCCTAGGGTGGCAGGCAAAGCGGGGCTGCCTCTCCCCTCAGTGGAAGGAGGAAGATGCTGCAGCAGGCAAGGTAGCTGGCCAGCATCCCCAATAGAACTCTGAAGCAACAGGCTGATGCAGCCTCCCCTCCCCCCCAACAGGCTGGCGCCCGAGGGCATAGCCCTCCCCCACTCCCTGTCCATATGCCAATGAACCTAGACCTCCCCCACTGCAACTTGAGACCATTGCTCCTAGTCCTGTCATCTACCACCACTGAGAACAGCCTAGCTCCATCCTCCCTGGAACCTCTTTTCAGGAAGTTAAAGGCTGCTATCAAATCCCCCCTCTTTCTTTTCTTCTGAAGACTAACCAAGACTAGTTCCCTCAGCCGCTCCACATAAGTCATGTGCTCCAGCCCTCTAATCAACATTGTTGCCTCCTCTGGACTCTCTCCAGTTTGTCCACCTCCTTTCTATAGTGGGGGGCCCAAAACTGAACACAATACTCCAAAAGTGGCCTCACCAATGCCGAATAGAGAGGAATAGTCACTTCCCTCAATCTGCTGGCAGTGCTCCTACTAATGCAGCCCAATATGCCGTTAACGTTCTTGGCAATAAGGGCACATTGTTGACTCATATCCAGCTTCTTGTCCACTGTAACCCGCAAGTCCTTTTCTGCAGAACTGGTGCTTAGCCAGTCAGTCCCCAGTCTGTAGCAGTGCATGGGATTCTTCCATCCTAAGTGCAGACTCTGCATTTGTCTTTGTTGAATCTCATCAGATTTCTTCTGGCCCAATCTTCCAGTTTGTCTAGGTCACCCTGTATCCTATCCAAAACCTCCAGCTTAGTGTCATCCGTGAACTTGCTGAGGGTGCAATCCACCATTATCCAGATCATTAATGAAGATGTTGAACAAAACCGGCCCCAGGACCGACCCCTGGGGCAGTGCACTTGATACCAGCTGCCAACTAGACATTGAGCTGTTGATCAGTATCTGTTGAGCCTGATGATCCAGCCAGCTTTCTATCCACTTTATAGTCCATTCATCCAACCCATACTTCTTTAACTTGCTGATAAGAATACTGTGGGAGACGGTATCAAAAGCTTTGCTAAAGTCAAGGTATATCACATTCACCACTTTCCCCACTTCCACAGAGCCATTCATCTCATCATAGAAGGCAATCAGGTTCATCAGGCATGACTTGCCCTTGGTGAATCCATGCTGACTGTTCCTGGTCACCTTCCTCTGCTCCAAATGCTTCAAAATGGATTCCTTGAGGATCTGCTCCATAATTTTTCTGGGGTCTGAGGTGAAGCTGACTGGTCTGTTTAGGATTGTAACAGGCTGGTATTGTTTGCCTGAAACACTTTGCCCTGTTAGCAGGTAGCGTTTTTGTTGTGAAAATGTTACAGGGGTTCTGCTGACTCACTAAGGCAGAGGATTCATATCAATCGGTATAAAGGAAGCGGGAATGACTCTCAGAAGAGAGGTAATCTAGGGTGTTGGCTGAGCAGTTCTGAGGGAGAAACCCTGGGAAGCCTAGGGACAAAGTTTGAGCTAATCTTCATGTTATTTTATTGCTGCTTTCTTTGCTAATAAACCCAAACCCCAAGAAGGGGGCAAGTGCACTTTACATAGTACATAACTTGTGATTAGAAAGTAGGTTGGGGAAGATGCCTACTCACAAGGGCTCCTCAGGATCTGGGGAATGAGGCAGAGCAGAGGAGCAGCCACTCTCCGTGACACCATTCCCTGCAGACTCAGTAGCTTTCCAACTGAAACTCGGATTGGGAGTTAATGCTACCTTTCCACAAATACTACTGCATAGCTTTGTGTGAGTCTACCAACGACAGCCTGGCTCCTGAGGATGCCCTGCAGCAGAGAAAAAAATCCCGTGAGGTCTCCAAGAGAGTCCCTTGAACTCCTCATGGACCTAATCTCTGCATACTAGTGTTAGATGGAGCAATTCGAGTCCTTTTTTCTAAGTGAACCTAAACAGAAGTTTTGGGCATTTGCTCTTCTGATTCAATGTCTCTCCATATGAAGATCCACAGGATTCCATTCTGTCTTGCCCCCTATTTAAGGTGGGGCCATTAAAAATGTTTGTAATGAAACATAGTATGAAGTGTCTTTAGTACATGGATAATGTCTAATTCTCCATCTTCAGATCTTCGGATCTGGTCAGTCCAGCTGAAAAATGTACTCGGTGCAAACAGAGATTAGGGTCCGGATGAAGGCTAGCTGGCTCAGAATCAGCCCAGACAAGATGAAAGCCATGCTTGTCGGTTGAGAGAAGCAATCATTGGCTTTGGTTATTTCAGTTTCCTTGACCCGGGGAGTTTTCCTGCCATTTCTGACAGAAATTTTTCAACTTTGGGGTTCTATCTGAATTTGCTTCTGGATGTCTAGGTAACACCAGTGGCCAACAGTACTTTAAAAAAAAAAAAAAAATCTGTGATTGACTAGAAGGTTGTGACTTTTCATTCAAATGTGGTCCATGTGGGTTACTACTGTACTGTGCTTGTCAGAATGAGTTGCCTACTTGTTTAGCCGTGTTTCCTGTTTTCTCCCTGCCTTCATAGTGTGAAAGAATAGACAGACATGTTTTAGAAATATATCTATTTAATAAATGAATATTCCTAAGTATTCTGAATAGAGAAGCAGCTGGGAGTTATGAGGTTGAGCTCAGGGTGTCAAGGTGACCTGCGTTCTTTTCTTGACTCTGCCATTAACTGGCTGTAAGGCCTTGGACAAGTAACTTCAACACTCTATCCTTCAATTTTTCCTTCTGTAAATGGGAATAATTGTGCTGATTACCCATCATTTTGAGATCTTCAGGTGAAAAGTGAATAAATGCAAAGTTTTGCTACTATTATTTATTACTATTTCTCAATTTTTATGTGACAAAATTGCAATCTAAGCAAGTGACAGACTTTAGGAAACATTATTAAATGCTAGATCAGTGGTTCCCAACCTTGTGGGTCAAGGGCCACAGATATCATTGTTACAACCCTGAAGGGTCACCAGTCTCTGCCAGCAGCTCCCCCCCACAACTCCCCACTGCAGCCAGACAGAAGGATTTTAGCGAGGAGGCTGCCTCCCTCCTCACTGATCTCCCATCCCCCTGGCTGCGACGGGGAAATCACACGTGTCCTGTAGCCCCATGCGCTCCACCTGGGTCCCTAGGCAGTGGCTCCCTTCTGCAGCCAGGGGGACAGAAGATCAGTGCTCCCCTCCCTCTGGCTCTAGCAGGGACCCCAGTGCCTAGGGACACAGGTGAAGTGCTTTATCTCCCAGCTATAGCCAGAAGGAGTGGAGTGCAAATCTCCCATCCCCTTGGCTGCAGCAAGGAGTCTGCACCAGTCTTTTAGCCCCACGGCAACGTGCTCTGCCTGGGTCCTTATGCGGTGGCTCCCTTCTGCAGCCAGTGGGACAGGAGTAGTGGGCCACTTTGAAAGCCCCTATGGGCCACTTTTGGCCTGTAGGCCACAGATTGGGAACCACTGTGCTAGGCCATCACAACAAGATGAAATCCAGACACCAGAGGAAAACCTAAGAAATACCTTTTTTTTTTTCCATTGAGAACCAACACCTGTGTTTTCAAGGTGACTTCAAGGTAACAATGCCAAATACATTGTTAACACAAGGGCATATCTACCTGATAAGAAGGATATTAAAGCAGGATATTAAAGCAGGAATATTATAGAAAATGCCTTATCTTGGTTTGGCCTGTTGGCCAATATGTGTTAAGTCACTCCACAAACATTAGCAAAGTCTGATCAATTGCCAGAAAAAAGGAACAATCGAAGTAGCATTCCTCACATGGATGAGAGCAAAGGAGCAAAATAAATTGCACTCTATCATGAGAGCTATTCACAGCTTTAAGAAAATTCAGAATAGTTTATAATGGAAAATTCTGTCCAACGATTTTACAAAAACATAACTAACCAAACAGATAAAATTATGACCTAAATCAAAAGAATACAAACAAGAATGAAAACTTGAACATTTGCAAATGAAAACAAGTATGCTTTATATCTCTACTACATACTGGAAAACTAGAAAAAAACAACCACCCAAAATCTAGACTTCAAGGAGAAAAACTCTCAGTTGACCCCCATGTGGGGTAATTTCTCGGAGTGCCTGTTTGTGAGCATAACGAAAGGAAGAGTAAAAGAGCAGGAATTTCCAGCGTAACAAGTTGGGAAATAGCAAAGTTTAACAAAAGATAAAGCACCAAGAAGTGGAAATTTTATATAGGAAAAAAGCATTTCTGCAACAAAGAAGCAGTACCGGTATATTCATCTACAGATATGGGTAAGGGTTGAAAGTAAAATCTAAAATAGTCTGGAAGAAATGCTACAGTAGTTATACACACAAATGTACTCTTAGAAGCTAAAACAAAGTAGGAATGATTTTGCTTCATTTTCTTTTCTTTCTGATTTTCCTTTCCTTCTAGCTACTGATTATCCAATCTAACATACCTACTGGTACATTTAAGAACAACTCTCAATATCTCATTAAATGGAAGCTTTTCTACACATACTGTGGTCAGTGCACTGTACGCAGAAGATTAATAGTTAATAACACACACATTATACTTAGTTTCTATGCACATGAAATACTTGCTATGGAAAATGACATTTTAAAGTTAATATTTCCAAACTTATTGGTCTTTTTTTCAGATCTGAGGGATATCCAAGATATATTAGTGACATGAAGTTCAAATATTCAATTTTCATTTTGCTTTTTGACTTTTACTATTCCAGAGGTATGTTACTTTCAAAACAGCAGAAAACTGTAATTAATTTATATTGTTCTACTATTTTCTTAATACATTAATGTAGAATTACTTACGGTACCTTGTAATTGTAATTAGCTAAGTAGCTTTTCCCCCATATTCGGGGATATATTCCTTACTTGTTTCTGGTACAACTCCACTGTTTTTACCAGGAAACAGGAAGCATTTAAGAAGGGAGAAAAAAAACCTGAAAAGCTCTCACTCATTCCTACTGTAACAGTAGGCTTGGTACAATCTGATTTTTTAAAATAATTTCAATAGATAACATCAATGTTTATTTTTAAGCTTTTTTTATTGTTATCTATTTAAATTTTCAGGTGTGCAAAATTATGGGTTTAAAGAACCATTTCCAATGTTATCTCTTACAATGGTGACTGAATGTCACAATAAAACAGTTGTGTTTGAAGGGTAGAGTATCTGTCTTCAGGCAAATTTTACCTAAAAATAAAACAGAAACCACTCAAATCAGAATTCTTCAGATTACGGACACCTACTTCAACCTAAGACACTCTGAAAGTGCATCAGCCCAAGCTTCCTTGACAGCAGTAAGTCAGTAATGAAAACTGGAAGACCTAATCAAGATTCAGTCAATGCCTCCTTGATCTTGACAATGTAAAATAAATCCATTTCCTTTTTAGAGACTAAAGTAGAAAATCTTACAGTGAAGTTGAACTTGCTGAGAATTAATAAAATACCTGTGGTGAAATCCTGGCTTCATAGAAGTCAATGGCAAAACTCCTATTGTAACAGGATCAGAATTTTACTCCTGGAATTGAATGTAACCACATGGGATGGGTCAGAGGAGGACCAAGAATGCACTGCATTTGTGATTCAAGCTCCCTTAGAAAGGAAAGCTGAAGGTAATCAAAGATCATGTGAGAGCAAAAACAGAGTACTGAGATTCTCAGTGGGGAAGAAGGTACAAATCCTGAAAAAAAATTATAGGGAAGCTACTGCCCACACTGCTGGACATGGGCAAGAATAGTGCCTCTAATGAGAGATGCCACTGAATCCCAATGCAGCAGGTGCAGTGTGCAATGGAGGGACTATTATTGCCATAATGGCAGATGTGAGCAAGAGAAACGGAGCACAGAATTCAGTGAGACAAAAGGGTGGTCTGATGTATGGGAAACAAAACCTTTTTTATTTCCGCCATATCTCACCCCTTTTAACACAGATCAGGCTCAAGGAAATAGCCATCATCAAACAATCCTTTATGAGAAAATCAAATCTAACAAAATTGAAGATCACCTACAATATGTAAATATTGTCCATATATTCTTGGATAACAAATCTGCCTTTAAACTTTTGGGAAAACTCTAGAAAGAAAGAAAAGGCAGTGACTCAGATTGAGACTGTTAAGCACATCTATCCAAATATGTTGCACTTGATGACATTTTGGGAGATAAAACAGGCTTACTTCAGAACATGAATTATAAATAAACAAATGTGTTTTCCAAACGTTGTTAATAGCAGTCTCGATTATTAAAAACAAAAGCAATTTTTA
Source organism: Emydura macquarii macquarii (assembly GCF_026122565.2). Taxonomy (NCBI): domain Eukaryota; kingdom Metazoa; phylum Chordata; order Testudines; family Chelidae; genus Emydura; species Emydura macquarii. The sequence continues at coordinate 2,545,256 of NW_027133156.1, forward strand.
AAATCCAGTTTTGTTTTTACCATCCATGCTCTTTGTTTACTTTTGGCATTTCTCATCTTGGACAACAAAAATCTATGAAGTCAGATTCATTTTTGTTTATGTTTAATTTTATGTTCAGGTTACAGTGCTTCCAGTAAGTCAGTAACTTTTTAAACATGACAGTTTAAACTGACTTTTTAACTGATAGTTTGTCAGTTTTTAAACATGACAAGGGGATGTTTAATTGTTTAAAAACAACTGTTTTAAACAGATTTAAAATATATAAATGATGGAAAACAGGATAGACATAGTTTATGTTCTAAAAGATTTTTTTTTTTTTAAATAAAGCGAACACATTAAATTCTGTGCTGTGTTAGAATGGACACTGTTTCTTTAGTTTATCATAGATTAGGAATTTTCCTTTCCACACTCTTTGTTTTTAGTAGTGTCAGATTTCTATTCTGATCTGTTCTTTTCAGGTTCTTATACCATGAATATAATCTTAGTATCTGAGCCCCTTCCAGAAATGTATTAGAATAACGATTTATTTATCTTTCCAGAATTGTGTTTGATTCAAAGGGATCTGTAATGTCACTTCATCAAGTTGGAGAGGAATGTTATTATACTTATTTATTATGTGTATTATCATAACGCCTCATAGCTTGTTGTGCTAGGTGATGTACAAACACCGAACAAAAAGAGAATCCCTGCCCCAAGGAGCTTACAGTCTGAGACAAGAGACAACAGAGCATAGGTGGATAGGAGTACGTATTACAGCACAATATTTTTAGTGCTCTATAGAGGTGAAATTGCTCTGTTTGTGCGTGAGAGAGCAATGGACTGTGCACATGCAATTTGCACCCTTTGCACTAGTGACAGAGGCTGTGTTAGAGAGAAAATTCACTCCCAGGTGAGCCCAGCTTGTGGAGGCTGCCCAGGAGAGGTTTAATCAGCTCATCTCCTGTTGGCCTGCTTCGGATGGCTCTGAGATGCTGTAGCAGTGCTGAGTTATCATCAGCTTGCAGCAATTTGCTCCTCCTATAGGCAGATTTACCACCTCAGGGTGGCTGCAGCCTGGATTCAGTCAAGTCAGACGAGGAGCACGTTGTATAAACATTAAGGAAGACACCGTCCCACCTGAGAAGAATTTGTAACTCAATCTTTAGTATTTATACTTAAGGCTGTGAGTCTGTCATGGAGGTAGAGGAAGTTATGGATCCCATGACTTTCCACAACCTCTCTGACTTCTGCAGCTGCAGCAAACAGTGTGGCTGACCTCAGGCCAGCCACTCCGGCTGCTGCTGGATCGGCCCCGTGACCAGCCTCACTTGCTGCTGCAGCAGCAACTGGTGTGGCTGGCCCCAGGAACCGCCCGAGCAGCAGTCCCGGGGGCGGCCCTGGGGCAGCAGCAGTCCTGGGGGCGGCCTAAGCAGTGGCCACAGAAGCTGTTGGAGAGCAGTCCCCAGGGTTCGCCGAGCAGAGGGCAGCTGGGAGCAGTCAGCCCCTATTGCTGGAGAAGGGGCCAGCTGTTGGCCCTGGGGCCCCCCAGAGCAGTGGCGTCCCGGGGACCCCACAGCAGTGGCGCTCCCAGGCTTCCCAGAACAGTGGCACCCCGGGAGAAGTTAAGATTAGTCAGGGGTATTTATAGTATAAATCATGGACAGGTCACAGGCCGTGAATTTTTGTTTATAGCCCTTGACCTGACTGTGACTATTACTAAAAATACCTGTGACTAAATCTTAGCCTTATTCATATTGAAATAAATAATAGCATACTGGAACCCAGTGCTACAACACAGGTGGCAGATACTGTGGTGCTGAGGGCTATACTAGATAGACAGATGCCGTATTGTTGTAGTAGTGTTGGTCCCAGGATATTAGAGAGACGAGGTAAGTGAGGTAATATCTTTCATGGGACCGGCTTCCATTGGTGAGAGCGAAAAGCTTTTGAGCTACACAGAGCTCTTTTCGGGTCTGGGAAAGGTACTCAACATCAACAATCTTCACAGCTAAATACAAAGGGGAACAGATTGTTTAGCATATTTAGCAGTTAGCACATATTATCTGAGCGACCATTCAAGGTGAAGTGGTCAGTTAACAGCTCTGCATTCATAAGACAAGAAAGGGTGGGTTAGTTAGTTATAGATGGTTGTAATAAACCCTAATTCCAGTGTCTCTGTTCAGTCCATGATTTTTAGTGTCTAGCACAGTAATGAATTTAAGTCCCAGGCTTGTCTTTTGAAAGCATTGTGCAGGTTTACTTTGGGGATGAGGACCGATAGGTCAGATACTGAGTGATCGCTTTGTGAAAAGTGTTCACTCACAGGTGACAGGGCTTTTTTTGTCTTTTATCATTTTCCTGTGCAAGTTCATTTGAGAGCATAGTGATTATCTGGTTTCACCCAGATAGTTGTTATTGGGGCATTCAGTGCAGTGGATGAAAAAACTGAACAGACACATTATTATTAAAACAATCTGTTCCACCTTGCATTTTCCCGTGATTCTGGGAGTACCTTTCCCAGACCTCAGGAAGAGCTCTGTGTAACTGAAAAGCTTGCCTCCTCACAAAAAAAAAAAAAAAAAAGATATTACCTCACCCATCTTGTCTCTATAGATAGATAGATAGATACCACACCCTGGTTTTAGCACACACATTTCACAAACGTTCCATCTGTCTTTAATGAACTGAAACAAAAAATTACTGGTTTCAAGTTCCTAATGTTTTGTAATTCAGCCTCAGGTCATTAGTGACTAAAAGTCATACCATTTGGATCCTCTGTGAAGTGAGTTGGTGTTTATGTTCTTACTTACATTCCTAAGAGATATACTTTCATATCACCAAAACCACGCAAATAATTAACAGCACTTGAGTCCCATTTAGAGGCTAAGTGGGAATGCCAAGAATTGGTATATGTGCCAAGTAAACAGAAATAACCTGTCACATCTATATTACAGAAAAGGGTTCAGGCCAATTTGTATGCCTGAGGAAGTTCTGTGGACAAACAGAAGTCTGTGACTTTCAGAGGTGTCAATGTGATACCTGTATTGATTTTGAGATTCAATAAAAATGGAGAAAAAAATGTTTATAAATCAGATAATGAGCATTTCTAAAAATGGAGTTACTTTGGATTGCCACTGGTGACACTGAGTGCAGAAATTGTCTTCTAGACTCCCAAGAACCTTGTATTGACTGAAAAATCTACTTTTTCTGGTACCCTATGGTTCATTTTGAAAAATCTTCACAGTTTACACAAAACATTCCTTTGGTAAGGGGCTTTGTTTGAATATACCAAGTGGGCATTTATTCACTGTCTATCAACATTTAAACAGGAAGTAGAAGATCGCTTAGAATTACCAGAGTAATCTGTGATCAACAGACTTAACTGGAATTCTACATAAAATGCATAATAAATGAAATGTGTGTATTTGACAACTACATTTTTAGATAGATGACCCTTATTCACCGATAAAACTAAAATGAAATAAATTACATTTCAGCCTCTCTTGAAACAGCCTATTATACTGAACAGTCAGCATTTCACCAGGAAAGCTCAAAGAGGATCTCAAAGATTTCAAAAATAGAGTAATCCCCCAGGAGACTTCTGGAAAGATATTTTAAAATATGTCATTTTGTGCGAGTAAGTAAGACACAGTTTCGCACAGCTGATGTGTTGATCTATCACTGCTTTAGCTAGACTATTTTTCCATTGGAGAGGCAAGGTGGTTGAGGTAATATCTTTTACTGGACCAACTTCTGTTGGTGAGAGAGACAAGTTTTCGAGTCACACACGGAGCTCTTCTTCAGGTCTGAGAAAGGTACTCTGTGAGTCACAACTAAATTGTTCAGCATAAGCAGTTAGCACATATTCTAAGGGATCATTCTAGGCATTGGAATTTTACATTGCCTCTCCCATGGAAGGGAAATTGTATAAAAGGGATGCTCCCAAAGCAAGTTTGGTAATAAGATTTAAAAACCCATAACAACAGAAATGTTTCTGTTACAATCATCTTTAAAAATTCAGTGAAAACAATTTTGATTAAAAAAAAACTCCCTGCGGTATCTGAGTTGTAAATATTGTGGCTCTGTGCTAATGCACGACAACATGATAGTGAGATTTCCTAGATACAGAGGTTCCCAAACTTACTCACCCCCTAAACTCCTCTCCTCGCTGGTAGGACCCCCTTTGAAAATAATTCAGGTTGTAACGCCTCCCCCCACCCTCAAATTGATGACCCGCCCATGCCATGCCACCCTTACTGGCATGCATGTTGTCTGACATCTCGCGACGCCCCCCATAAGAACTTCGCAACACCCTGAGGGGTCACAACCCCCAGTTTGAGAACCCCTGCTCTAGCCTTACCACTCTGCTGCAGGGCAGAAGCTCCAAGCTCCACACCCCAGTCTGGTAAGCAGAGAATGGGGAGTGGGGTACTATAAACTACAGTGAAATTGACTTTCCTGTTTTCATTGCCCAAGACGAAAGAAATGCAAAAAGGAGATAAGATTTTTAAAATTAATTCAGTTTTGAAGTTCTGATGCACTGGGTGTTGAGGTGTGGGTTGTGGTTCCAAAGAGATCTCCAGTACCTTTGATGGCTGTAGGCAGCTTCTGTTCCATTTACTATTTGGTCCACTGGAGGACAGGGGAATGGAGAGCACTCCACCACATATCACTACAGCGGTAGCCAGGGTGAGGACCAGGCCTGCTAGCCACCCCCGCGCCTGACTGGAGGACAGTAATTTGGGGGCATCAAACCCAAGAAGCTTGCACTCCCAACCATTTACATGTGCATAGTTTCTGGGATAGTTTACAAACGCTCCTCTCCCTTCCCTCCCACACAACACTGCATCAGCCACCCCTACCAGCAACAGGACCAGAGGGGAACCCTTCAACTTCCAGTCAACTCCTCCATCATAAGACAGCCCTTTGCAGTCATTTTCCTTGATTTCCTCACCTATCCTGCTGCCTTCCTCACTACACCTGCTTATAATCCACCTTAATCCATGTTTTCCTCTTTCCTCACCTCCTCTCTTCTCTCCTTCTTTACCCTTCTCTTCTGTAACTTCATTTTACTTCTGTGACTTTTCTTCCCTCTCTCCTTCTTTACTTTCCCTCCTCTCCTGTAGGCTCTTCTTATTCTGTGACCTCTCTCCCCGCTATTCTTCCTTCCCTTTTTCTCTCATTCATCAAATATATACCCTTTCCTTTCCCTCAAATTAAACAAGAGATTATTGGAATTTATCAACTGCACCAACATGTGAACAACCTACAGAATTCACCAAATAATATTATTAATATAACCTTAGTCCTTCCTCCTTCCCTATCCCTCACTCCCTTAGGGTTTGTCATTGCCTGTCTATTTTTAGATTTTGAACTCTTCGGGTGAGAACACATGCTTTTTTTCATACTTCATCAGGTGCCTAGCACATTTTTTGGACACTAAAACCAACAATAATTAAAAAGAGAGAAACATTTGAAAATGAGTACAGTTGCTGGGGGAAGGGTATGATGGAAGAACAACTAAGAAGTGTGACTTTAGAAAGGCTAGCATGGTGGGAGCAGAGCAGATGGAACCAGTACATTTTTCTCTGGAGTGGAATGAGGAGAAGGTGCAGGGCCACTGCTCCTTTTCCAGAGGAGAAAGAGGACCATACATCAAAGGACTGATATATATAGAGGAGGAGCAAGGAACCTGAGGGTTTCCTGCATGTCTAAGAAGCCAGCAGTGGTGAAAGCAGCAACCTCCACATTCCAAGGAGACTATGACCATGTCTGCGTGGAGACACTCTGGGAAGTTGGAGGAGGATAACTTTACAGTAAATGAAGGCCAATATACTCTTGAATAAATGAGTGCATCCACATGAGGATTTAATGCGCTTTGACTTTACACGTTCAGTTGATTAGCCTTAACTATCCTCAGTGTCCCCCCGTATTGACATGGCCTAAGAAGAGTCTTGCAAAAAGGTAAGGGTTGAGGTACAGAACTGATTATTGGTTGGATGTACATATTTTATTAATTAACGTGTTAACAAATGTACATATTATCGCATAACCTGAGCAGCCTGCTGTAAATTTTATTATTAAAAGTTTGTTACAGATTTGTAGTTCAGTGACATTTGAGGACCACTGATCTAGTATGTTATTTGTCATGTGAGATTTAGAACCAGACATATAAATGGTATAAATGGAACGGATGCGCGACTTTCAAAACAAATATTACTCAAACTCACCTATACTGTCTTTAGAGAGACAAGGTGAGTGAAGTAATATCTTTTATTGGACCAACTTCTGTTGGCCCCAGGATATTAAAGAGACAAGCTTTTGGGCTAGCTATTGTTCTTCTCCAGGTCTGGAGCTTGTCTCTCTCTCCAACAGAAGTTGGTCCAATAAAAGATATTACTTCACTCACCTTGTCTCTCTAAAGACAGTATAGGTGAGTTTGAGTAATATTTGTTTTGAAAGCCATGCATCCGTTCCATCATAAAGGATCTTAAAACCTTCACGTAACTTGCATGGCCAATTTCACTTTTATGTACATTGCAGATATAGATACAGTATATATCACATCTACACACTGACCTGCAGCCTTGAAGTTCTGTTGTTTTTTTTTAAACACTGCCTAAAGTTAGGCTTGGATGGATTAGATTTTTGTTGGTAAACGTTGATTTCATCGCACACAGAAATTGATGAAAAACATTTCCACTGATGATAATAGAAATGTATAGATAGGCAAAGAAAGAAAAATATTACTTGAAAACTTATTAGAGTTTGATTGAAGGATATTTATTTAATATATTTTGAGATGTGATGTTGACAATTTCTGTTTTAATAGTTATAAAGCTTTTTAACCTTTGGAAATCAATGTCTACTGTCATTAAATACTAATTGTCTGACCTGCCATGTTCTCTGATCTCCCCATAATTACGCACAATTGTGAAAATTTACATAGCTAAAAATTGGGGGGGAGGGAGGAAAGCTTAAATCCCATAATTTTGCACAACTGTGAAAATTTAAATAGATAAAAATAAAAAATGCTTAAAAATAAACATTGATATCATACATTGAAATTATAAAAAAATAAAAATTGAATTCCACCAAGCCAACCCATTGTTCTTATTCAGACAAAATTTCTATGAAAGCTCATTCTCATCTTACTTATGATCTTTTCACACCGGCGTAACTCCATTGATGTAAACAGATTTACTCTTGATTTATCCCAGTAGCAGTGAGATCACAAATAGGGCCAATAACTGCAGAATCGAGCTCATTGATTGCATGCAACTCTTTAAAGTGCTTCTCCCTCTGTTCAGTGACCATAAATTAAAATCTTTCTTCCTTGATCAGTCACCCACTGTGTGTTCTGGATATGCTTAAGATGGTGCTCTGATAATTAGCCTCAGTAGAAGAATGTCCATTAAGATATTAAGATCAATAGGCTTCATACCACTTCTAGTCTAATCACAGAAATCTGCTAACTGAGTAATGGAATAAACAAAACCTCAATATAAAGTAGAAAATAAGTGAAATTTAACTGAATATAGCACAATTTTTGCAACAGTTGCACAATGGAAATTCACTTCTCTATGGCCAAACGTGGAAGGCCTGGTAAATAAAAGATAGGGTGAAAGCAATTAATAAGCCTGTTTTTATTGGTTTGTTATGGCACTGCTACCCCAGTGGAGCAAACTCCAAGCAGTGGTGTGAGGAGAGATCTTTGAAGCACTTTCTTCTAGTAAAGAGACAACCCCCAGGCGTGATGATGGCCCTTCTCATAGGCCATCCACTCTCTTCTGTTCTTGCAGCTTTGAAAACTATTGTTTAATTCCCACTTGATGTACCCCCACCCTGCAGTGACAATGCTAAATGTTTGTCACTTTGCATCACACATCAAAAGTTATATTTCCATTGTAAATGCAGAGTAACAAATCATGTGAATGTTATTTCACACCTCAAATAACTCTCTGTCACTGTCATTCTGGCATCCTAATGATCTCAGAGTTGTCCTTTGTGACTCATATATTGCAGACTAGCAATCAAAATGTCTCTGATAAGGGAAGTAGCACTATGACAAATCAAGAGACATTACAACATAGTTTGCTAACACTGTGTTATATTAAACAGTATAGGTGGACTCTTCAACTGCACTGGAGAAGAACTCTGCACAGCTGAAGCTGGCAGAGAGGCAAAGATGACCCAGTCCCCCCTGGAAAATTAGAACAGCCTGAGGATTGCTCTAACATTGGCTTGTAATAGCCACTGAAAGGCAATTACACTGGTGAGAATTACCAGAGTGCAGTGCATTCCAGCCCTTGAGAATCCCCTTACCCTTTGCATGTGATAATGTGGAAATGAGATGGAAAAACGGCCAGAAAAGGCTGCCGTATGTTCCGATCCGTGTACATGCTCCATGTACTCATTATACAATTTTTCCAATTTCCATATTTTCCAATTTCATTGCAATTCTCATGATAACTTTTTCTTAAAGTGCCAGCTGCTGGAGCTGTGTGACTACATAAGAATCTCTGCTTTCATTTGCAAAAACCATTTCTAGGCCTTATGATTTAGAGAGCCGCAGTGAAGCCTTTCTAAAGGCTCAGAAAACAGAAATAAAAATAAAGGCAAATAAAAAGAACACAAAATTATATATTTTTAAAATAAAATCAGATGATTTTTCAGCCAGTCTCATTATTTCTGGGGGGCTGACTCATGGATTTTTTACTATTTGGTATTGACAATACTGCATGTAGTATTCTGCTGAGGAAGGGAAGAAGGGGTTTAAGATGATCTTAGTCCATCTTTATGCTACCCAGATCCTGAGGATGGCTGTAGGTTTCTTTGGGCCTGGCTTCAAGTTAGAGCAGCAACAGGGCTGCTCTAAATGTGCCTGGCTGTAAAAGCCCCCTAGGGGTTGGTCTGGGAGCTGAGGATTCTCCAAGTGGAAAGGTGCTGAAGTCATGTTTCCCCACCTCCACAATATAGAAAATAAGGAGCGTGGTGGCAGTGTAAAGCTAGACACTCTGTATGATGGTATTGTTGCTCAGTGGACAGAGCACTAGACTGGCATTCAGGAGACGTGGGTGCTATTCCTGGCTCTCCGCCTGGTCCATCTGTAAAATGGGGATAATGATACTAGCCTCATCTGTGAAAAGCTTTGCGATCTACTGATGACAACAGCTGTATTTAAGACCCTCGTTGAATTACAGGATGATTGTCAAAAAATTGTGGCTGAGTTGTGGACAAGCCACGGAAAATTGCGGAAAATTGCAGCGGGAGCCCAGATCTGACAGTGGCTGCCTTCACGCTCAGTTCCAGGGTGGCCGGGCTCCCACTGTCAGCCCCACGCACGGTGGGTCCCGCTGTCAAAAATGTGATGGAAGTTTAATATTGGGGAATTCGCAATTTTCGCAATATTGCAAGTTAAGTAGGGCCTTAGCTATGTTATTATTACAAACCCCACAATTCCCCTCCACTGGCAGAATTCTCTGCCACCCAGCTAATAAGGCTCTGTGACTGCTTTTGGCTGGCAGATCAATACAAATCAGGCACAGTGGGATGGGGTAACAGGGACAAGCAGGATCTGCCCCATCAGCTTTATAATGAAAAGGCCAAACTGTCTGCATGGGTGGTGGTTTGGAGCTGCACCACTGCAGCGGGAGCTCTGAGGAGCATTGTTATTCAATGAGACAATGCCGCCAGGAGTTTTTACAGTGCACTCATGCCAGGGCACTCCTTAGAGAGATTATATAGTATTAATTAACATTTATTGTTGCCATAGTGCCTAGACACCAACAAAATTGGGGCTTCACCCTACTAGACACTATACAAACAAACAGCAAAATGACAGTCCCTGTCTCAAAGCCTTTATCTAAGAGACTAGCACTTGCTTCCCTCCATGGCCACTTTGGCTTGTTTGGTTGGGGTAGAGGAGCTGACAGTCTATTTTGAAGTGGATTATGCCAGGCCAGGCACTTTCAGGAAGCTGTTCCTACACTCAGGAGGAAAGCGCCAGGACTGTAATTGTGATTGGTCTCTGTGAGGAGGCCTAAGTGGGGAAAGATGAAGGCCCAATCAGACCAAAACTGAGTCAGAGCAAAGTGTATAAACACATGCTACTCTGACAGGCACACATAGTGACTATTTCTGCTATGTCTGCTTTCCGGATACCAGCTGTTATGTATTTAGACTCCTTGTGAAAATGCAATGCATTATTATTTTTAAAAACAAAATAAACAAACAAACAATACGAAAGGGTACATTTGCCGAGTGTTGTGTGGGGGCTGTACTAGGTTGGGCATGAAACTGTGAAAATGCCGCTTCACTGAACCTGAAATGCTTCATGGAAACTTTTCGGTTTCAACAAACTTTTGTCAAATGCCAGGCAGGGGTCTCATGGAAACCTGTATGGTTTCCTGACAGGCTACTTGGGAGCCCAGTTCTGCCAGGCTCCATTGCTGGGCCAGTCCCACTGCACTGGAGCTGGAAGTCCAGGGGGTTGAAAGACCAGGGAACTCTGACTCTAACCAGGGCTTGGCTCTGGTTCTGGCACTGAGTTCTCAGAACTTCCTAGATCCCTGCCACGGAGCTAGGACCCTGGAAACCTTGGGAGCATGCAGGGATTCCAGGAGCCCTGCCATGGAACTGGGAGCCTGAAAATCATGAGATGGGACCCCAGGGCTCTCAGACTCTCAGGCCAGCTGACTCCCCGGGCTGCGCTACTCTGTGGTGGGCAGCAATCAAACTGACAAGAATCATGTCAACATCACTCAGCAACTGCTGGGTCCAAGAGCATATTTCATTTGGGAGAAGCCATTTGTTGGTGTTTCCAAAAAAAAAAAAAAAATTGTTTTTTTACAGAAGTTACCCAGCCAGACCCTTTGCTTCTTCTCTTGAAAATGTAGAAATAGATGTTATCAGCATATTTCTTTCTTTTCTCTCTCTCTTTTTTAAACCAGAGTTTACCCCACACCATCTCTCTCATAATAGAAATATGACATTTTGAAATCCGTGCTGTTCTGTTAAGATATTATACGTACTGCATCAGTAATCACAGGTAGTCCATTACCACTGTACATTGTTTTCCTTGATAGTCATTTAGAAATTTTCCACTGTAAATCTGAGGGAACATATTCTCAGTGGATTCATCATATTGTTTTATATGCTTTTTCATAATGACAATATGGAGGAGTGAAGTGTCTCTGATGAATTTCAATAAAAGGGTAATTTCCATTTCCTCCAGAATTCCTCCCTTGCTGGAGCTAAAAAAAGAAAGTACTTCAAAAAAAGATGATGTTGTGTTAACCACCAGATTAAATATTTAAGGTCAGCAAGTGTTTGCCTTCTACTTTTTGCAGAATATTAAATTTTTAAAGCTGCTTATTTGGTATTTTAGAACTGCGTTTTGTATGGTGTTTTAGCAAATCACTAAATTTTAGACTGGAGTTTAAATAAATATAATGAATTTTAATGTAAGTCCTCCACATCAGTAAATTGTCAAAAATCTATCAATTTGCATCTCATAAGGATGCACTTATTAAAATTGCTTGTTTAATATAGTGTAATACTACAGAAAACAGGTCTAATTTAAACTGCAGCTCCAAAAACGGTCTCTCATCTAATTCTCATTTGAATAACTGAAATATGGATCTGGGTTGTCATTAAATGTTAAATCCAAGTCTGAAAGGTTTCAAGTTTGAGAGTTAGTCCAAATGAAACATACTAGGCCCTGGGTAACATTTTCAAAAGTGACTTTAGCACTTGGGGCTAGATTCACAAAGGAACTTAGGGGCCTAAGTCCAATATTTAGACCACTGACATCATAAAGCCACCTCTCAGTGGACACTTCACCCGGTGGGTGCCTAAATCTCCAGAGGTACCTAAGCTTCCACCAGTAGGAATGTACAGAGCCATCTAAATCCTGAAACCCCACAGGTAACATGTTGCTCATAGCTCTCACTCATACCTATGGCTGGGTAGGCCTCTCAAGAGCGATATTCTCTTGCAGGGCCTGGTAGTGATGCTCAGAGTACACCTAACCTGCATGAATGACAGCCAAGAGTAGGCAAGCATCCCCATGATACCCAGTGGTTACAGAACTCACAGGGGATGTGGGAAATGCTGGTTGGAATCACCATTCCATCTGACATGGAGAAGGGACTTGAACCCAGGTCTACAACTTTTCGGGGAGGGGAGTGCCCTAACATGAGGCTAGTGGGCATTCTGGGGCAGTTGCTTTCTCAACTCTTCCTGTTGGAGTTGTTCCACTTTGTGTAAATAATTAAATAGTCATTGGGCCAGGGAGAGAGAGAGTAAAATCAAAAGATCAACTCTATAGGCTAGTGATTAGGGCACTCACCTGGGTTATAGGAGCTTCAGGTTCAAGTGCCTAGGGTAACAGTTCCAACATGAGAGACTGAGAAAACTCCACCTCAGAATACCAATAGTCTGATGGTTAGGGCACTCCCCTCCCCACACGTCTTAAATCTAATTTATGCCCAAATTATTCTCATATGCAGCAGAGAACAATGAAGTGCAGGCACTCTTACATGCAGCCTGACAACACCGTAAAAAGATAAGTAAAAGATTACTTTCTGCTAACACAAGTTTAGCACAACCTAATGTAATCAAAAACTGTCATGTTCATCTAGTGTTGTATGCAGTATTGTTGTAGCTGTATTGGTCCCAGGATATTAGAGAGACAAAGGGTGAGGTAATATTTTTCCTGGAACAATTTCTGTTGGTGGAAAGGACAAGCTTGTGTCCCTCACCAACAGAAGTTGATCCAATAACAGATATTACCTCACCCACCTTGTCTCTCTAATGTTCATCTAGGATTTGGACTTTGGCCATGGAGACTGAAGACATAGCAAAAATGTTTAGATCACAAAATAACATGGTTTTACTTCCTCATCAGGAAGATGGAGAAAACCCTGAATACCAAGTAAATTAGGATACTGCTCCAGCCACCCATATATCGGTTATTTGAAAGGATAGTAATAAAAAAGGTGTCCAAAACTCTCGAGAAGGTGCAGGTGCCAAAAGCACTGTAGTAGGTTGTTGATGAATTGCTCAAGAAAATTACAGAGTAATATTTTACGTGCGTGTACTGTAATCCTGAATAATTTAATGATTATTTATACACAGCTTTAAAAAAAATCTCCTGATTAACTCCTTCAGAGGTACAGTTAAGTGGCTTACTTAAATCAACACCTCTCCTGACTTCACAACTTGAACAATTAATATGAATAATCCGTTCTGAGCTGGGACCTCTTAAAGACATTTATCTTCTTCAAATCTAAGGCAATTCAACCACCTACACTCCTCCTCACAATGCAATCTAGTAGGGGTTGGGCACATTAGCTCTTTTCTGCCAATCAGTGAAAGCTGAGGCAAAGTAGTTTCATCTGCAGCTGGGGGATGGCTAGAACCCACCTAGCTACTTTTTAAAGAAGAGATGTGCATACCAGTGATTCCAGAAACAGGTTATTCCCAGTAACTGATAAAATTCATGCCATAGCCCCAGGCGTGTTCCCACTACTAAGGTCACCTAGTTGTCTATGGACTTTTCCTACTTGTATGCAAAGAAGAACAAGCACAGCCAAAGGGCTAAAGCACACCTGTGAGTCCTAAAGAGCTCATGTAGGTACTTTGGAGAAAAAAGAGAAAGAGAAACTCTCTTTCTTCTTTTCTAGAGAGGCACCAAAGGAATTAGAATAGAATTCAGAGAAATCTGAGGATTTTCTCCCAAATTTTTCAATCCTGCTACTCTATCTAATGCTTGAGGAGGATTCTAAAAAAGAAGGATATCAACCTCATAGTTTATCATAAGATGTTCTTAAATATATTTTATCTACATCTTCAGGGAACAAGAGATCCCTTTGAAAAGGAGGCTATATTACATAAACCCTGGAAAATATCCCTGCCCATGAGCTAAGTCTCCCTATCTAGACTATGATATTACTACCATGCTACAAGCAGAGATTGACAGCGCATCAAAGAAGCAGTCCCAAAAGTAACCAGAGTCCTGTAGCACCTTACAGACTAACAAATTTCTGCGGGCATAAGCTTTCGTGGGCTGCAACCCACTTTGTCAGATGCATGAAGTGGAAATCACAGACGAAGTGGGTTGCAGCCCACAAAAGCTTATATCCGCAGAAATCTGGTAGTCTTTAAGGTGCTATAGGATTCTCGTTGCTTTTGCTGTATACAGACTAACACGGCTACCCCAGAAGTGTGTCTGAGGGTGGATGCCAGACAAAACTCTGGTAGGATAAATTGTTTAAACCAAACGGGGGGAAAATATTAATTGATGTGCCCATTTTTGGTTTTTTCCTAATTAAGAGACTATGAAACAAGGCTTAAAAATCACCTAGTCTTATCTATGGATCTGCTACTGAGGCTGGGAGCCTCTCTGCAAATGTCTACACTGCAGTAAAACACCTTGAGCTGGCCCATGTCAGCAGATTCCAGCTCATGGGGCACGGTCTGTGGGGCTATAAAACTGCAGCGTAGACATTCAGGTTTGGGCTGGAGCCTGAGCCCTGACACCTCAGGGGGTAGGACAGGGAGGTTCCCTGAACATCTACACTGCCATTTGCATGAAAGCACACATTCCAATCACTTTCAATGATAGCCAGAGCAGATTATTTTAAACACTACAATGTGCTTCCCTTTAAGTACGTGTGTGTAAAAACCAGATTTCTGAGGGGAGAGAACAACATTCTTCACTCACTACAAGTTGCCTTCCAAGCCCTCTCATAAACCCCTCCCCCAAAAGCAGTCTACTAACTGAATAAAAAATCATGGCACTTTTTCCATTATTGGTTTGTCACTGATTTAAAAATTCTATTGTACACCTCTCTCCTGTAAATCTCTCTCTCTCTCGCTCTCTCACACGCACTTTAAACCCCTCCCAACTTGCCGGTGTCAAACACTTGATTTTATTTTCTGCCTCCCAATCTCTTGAATGAATTTGATTCTCTGTGTTTGTGGGTTTAATGAGACTGGGAAGGTGGAAGAGGAGGAGAAAATCTTCTGTCGTTTTTAAAGAGAAACTGAAACACACACACACACACTAAAAGGCAAATGGTAAAGGGTATTTCCTGAAATGCAGGGTATTTATAAACCCAACGTGACCAGCTTTTGATAAAATCAGAGGAACCCTGCCTTCCCCAGGATTTCATGTGGGGTTTTCATCTGCAGTTATTACTGTCAGTCCAGCCTGTAGATATGCACCTAGCACTGCAGCAGGGTGTGTATGTGTAAATGTCAAGGGAGGTGCTGCCTGGGAAGGCATTTTGTTTGGGAATGAAATGAGGAACATGGAGAGAGTGAAGGGGCTGGGAGAAGGAGAGAGGGAAAGGGAAAGAGGAGAATGAAAAGAGCAATATGGGGAGAGTGGAAGGAAGCGGGAGAGAAAAGAGCAAAGGAGGGAGAGAGGGAATATGGGAAGAATGGATGGGACAGGGGGAAGAAAGGGGAAGGAGGGCATGGCCAACCCCACATTGCTTGCCCATTTACAGTTTGTTGTCCACAATGCCAGTGTCCAGCAGACAGATGCTGTGGCCTAAGCATAGCTCCTGGCTTGTTGTGGTGTGGAGAGGAGCCCCCTTGGGTCCCAGTAGAAAGGCCTGCAGGCAAAGCAGGACTTAGTGCCAGCCAAGCTCCCTCCATCCCTGCAGGACAGCAGTGCCTCCCTCCCTCCTTCCCATCGCATAGAGAAGTTCTGCAGGTTCTGGCAAGCAGGCAGGGCAAGCAAAGTAGGCACCAGCTGCGTTCCCAGCCATGAACCGTCTGAGATGTGCAGCCATGGGGTCAGGTTTAAATGGGAACATTGGTCACAATGACCCTCAAATTTGGCTCCGCAGTTCCTCTGTTCATCTGCAGAGGAACAGTGGGGTCCAATTTGAGTGGGTTGTGAGTTTTCAACCACAGGGTCACAAGTTGTTGAAATACAGGATAAAAGGTGTCCCATACTGACTTAATACAGGACGGTCAATGTTTTATTAACATAAGGGACTACTGGCAAACTTATTTCTGAGCCTCTGAGGACCCTCTAAATTGCATGGCTGCCTGTGCGTCTGCACTGGCTGCATTGCCTAGTCCTCTGCCAGAGGATCTGAATAAAGTTAAATAGAAAAGGCAGAAAAAGTAAACAATACGACAACCGTTATATTTTGTTTAGATGCTTGCATCTCGATATTACTGCAGAAAGTCCACAGTCACAAAGTGTCGTTTGTTTTCATGTGACAGTAAATTAAGTATGAGCCCAGGATAACTACAGAGACTTTTTAAAAGCAAACACGCCGAATTTGTAAACAAAAACTGCATTTTTTCCCTTCAAGAACAAGATGAATTAAAGCAGCAAAAAACCCAAAAGAAAACAAAAAATAATCCCACAACCCAACAAATCAAAAAAATAAGTCATGCCTAAGGAAGAAAGTGTTCCTCAAAAATCTTTAAGAAGCATCACACATAGTGGCCACGTGAATTTAAAAATGCAAACAAGCACATGCCATTGGTGAGTCTCTTCTGCGTCCAGCACCAATAGGCATGTGTAGAATTATGATTCGGAACAAGCAGCCATGGTACTGAAAACCATTCCTATGTCAAGTAATACCATCCATTGACATGCTGATGACCTGGCAGAAAACATCCAGGACCAGTTGACGGAACAGTTTCTGTTATGTGAGATTTGTCAAAACAGGTATAATAGTTGAAGAATTTTTATTTTGCAAAGAAATCCCAACCCAGATGGTGAGGCAATATTCCTGATCCATGACAAATTCATAGTTGACAAAGGTTTTAGCTGGCCTGTGTGTGGAGAGCTGTGCACAGATGAGGCAGCAGCCATGACTGGAAAGAAGAAAGGGGCTGCAGCACGAGTAAAGAAAGTGGCACTAGCAGGAATTTGGACACACTGCATGGTTCATCTCCAAGCTCTGGCATCAAAGAAGTTGCAACCTGAAGTACACAAGGCTCTCAACATTGTTATTAAAATTGTTAATTTTATAAAATCCCAGGCAGTGGATACACATTGTACATGAAGAGGTGGGCTCTGACCACACTCATTTTATATTTCACAATGAAGTCAGGTAGTGGTTATGATGTGGGAAAGGGTTACAAGACTTCTATGAATTGCATGATGAAATCAGAATTCTCCTCCTTGGGAAAACAAACCTTGCAGGTTACATGTGAAATGTGGACTTTTTGACTACATTAGCTTACCTGGTGGACATATTTGGGAAACTGAATGCACAGCACCTAACACTTCAAAGTAGGAAAACAAATGTACTAGACATGAAAGAGAAAATCAGAGGATTCATGAAGAACCTTAGTCTTTGGAGACGCCACATTGAAAATGGAGTTACTGAGGTGTTTCCAGTATTATTAGACTTTTTAAAAGAATAGAGTGAAAGCCATCAAAATGTTATGAAAGGCCAAATATTAACTCATCTGTATAGATTGGATTCCCATTCTGATTAATATTTTCTTCTAGTTTACCATGAAATTTCAGATACTGATTGGATTCAAAACTCATTCAGTTGACTCCATTCCAACCTTAAGCACCTTGGCTCAAGAAAATCTTTCAGAATTGTCAAGTGATCATACACTGAAGACCATGATTTCAAATCTAAGTAACCAGGGATTCTGAATTTCTGTTAAAGGAGAGCATAAATAACTCATTGATGTAGATAAGAAAGAGTTGCTTCCATTTATCTCTGAGAGTCTGAGTTTTCTAAATATAGACATCATTTAAACTTGGAAAACATTTGGTGTTGTAGACATTCAACCAAACATTGCACAACCATGCATTTGAAACACATCCATTCTTATCAATAAAATTTAAGGCTGTGTCCAAATGTGCCCAAAATCCATATTTTCAAATTATAGTTGTAAAAACCTGGATTAAATCAGATTAAACAAACTGTATGTAGTTGAATAGAGTTGCAAAGCCATCCAAACTCTAGCATCCAGGATAAATAGAAAAAACAGTATTTGGTTGTGGGGAGCCACCACATTTTAAAATATCTGTAGGGGAACTATAGTACTAAAAAGTGTGAGAACCTTAAGTCAAAACTGACATTTCTTGTTTCCTCATTTCCTGTAAGTACCCCTTCTTCAGTGCAGCAGTCAGAACACAGAAGACTTTGGTCAGTCTAAATTGTATAAGTGCCAGTTAGGAAGATTTTTAAGACCAGATCCTCAAAGGTAATTAGGTGGCTAACTCTCATGAAAATCAATAGGAGTTAGGCAGCTAAATGCCTTTGAGAATCTGGGCCTTAGATCTTCTGCTTGAATCTCTCTTGATGCTTTGCATGTTTGTACCAACATGTGGAATAGGCGACCTTGTTTCTGAATTACTGTAGGCACTATATATATTTTAATAATGAAAAATGCATTAACACCAATCAGCTGTCTGAGTGAAGCTTGTATTTCATGGTTCTGATGAGCAAACTGGAGCCCTGCAGTACTAGGACATGAAGAAACAAAGCAGTAGTGCCACAGCAACTAATACATTCTTTACAGACCAGCTGCTCAAGAAGAGATATAATGGTATCAGCAAGTGCATACCAAAGTTGACTGCTTTGTACTATGCGCTATTCATTCGGTGAAGGAGGAAAAAGTGAACGTGCTTTGGGCAGTTAATCCTGATTGAGCTTCATAGTTTCTTTTAATAGCAAGGACTTCCCGTGCTGCTCAACTAAAACAAAACAATGCAAACAAAACCACATGGAGAGACAGAAACAAGTTCCCTGATCAGACTGCAACATGTCAAGCCCAGTCAATCATCTTACAAGATATTACTTATGACCTGACAGAAAATATGACAGACTGAAGAGCAAAAATTCATGGGAAAATCCTGGCTTATATTCACTTCTTGAGAACAAAACACAAAAAGTGATGGGCAGTGAAGAGTCCATGCTTTCTTTAGCCATTGGGGGGAACAAGAAAACCTTTCAATCCTGATTTATCATGAGGAGTGCTGCAATAACATATCATATCACATGGATGTCAATAAAAAAAGGGAAAACCAATATAACAGACAAGCTGGGAAATATTCTTTGCTATATGTGAAATCTCCACACCATTGACTAGATTCCCCATTGCCCTGCACCCTGTAGAGTCAATGCAGAGTGAGAGTGAAATGCTATCAAATCACAGTGATAATGATTTGTTTTTGCTTTGGACTCACATTACATTGCTGCAAATGACTACATGAGATGCAGGGAAATGGAGAATCAGGTCCCCCAACTTCAGTAACAGCCAAAGGAATTAGTTAGGGAAGTTGACTGGGCTGAAGAACTCAAGGATCTGAATGGGGAAGAGGCTGGGAATTACTTTAAGTCAAAATTGCAAAAACTATCTGGAGCTGGTATCCCAGACAAGGGGGAAAAACTGGTCAGGAACAGCTGCAGACCAAACAGGATGAACAAGCAGCTCAAACAGGTTATTAAGAGAAAGCACAAAGCCTACAGGCAGTGGAAGAAGGGATGGATCAGCAAGGAAAGCTACTTCTTGGAGGTCAGAAAGCATAAGGGAAAAAGTGAGAACTGCCAAAAGCCAAGCAGAGCTGGACCTTCAAAAGAAATTAAAACCAATAGCAAAAGGTTCTTTAGCCATATAAATAAAAATAAAATAAGGAAAAAAGAAGTGGCACTGTTAAGCACTGGGAATGGGGTGGATAGTAAAGATAATCTAGGTATAGGCCAACACTTAAATGAATACTTTGCCTCAGTTTTTAATAAGGGGTAATGAGGAGTTTGGGGGCAATGGCAAGGTGGCTAATGGGAATGAGGATATGGAAGTAGAAATGACCATGTCTAAGGTAGAAGCCAAACTCAAACAGCTTAATGAGACCAAATCAAGGGCCCCGAATAATCTCCATCTGAGACTATTAAAGGAACTAGCACATGAAATTGCAAGACCAATAGCAAGGATTTTTGATGTATTGGTAAACTCAGTGGTCGTACCCTATGGCTGGAGAATTGTAAATATAGTACCAATATTTAAAAAGAAAAAAAAAAGTGATCCAGAAAAGTATAGTTCCGTGTTTGACCTGAATTGTATGCCAGGTTTTAGAACACATTTTGAAAGACAGAGTAATTAAAGACAGAGGTAATCTGTAAGTGGGATAAAATACAACATGGTTTTACAAAAGGTAGGTCATACCAGAGCAATCGGATCTCTTTCTTTGAAAAGATAACAGATTTTCTAGTCAAAGGAAATGGAGAAGATGGGGATTAATATAAGAATCTAAAGATAGATAAGGAACTGGTTAAAGGGAAGACTACAACAGGTCATGAAGAAAGATGAACTGTCAGATGGAAGGCATGTTACTGGAGTAGTTTCTCACGGATCAGTCTTGAAACCAATCTTATTTAGCATTTTCATTAATGACCTTGGCACAAAAAATGGGAGTGTGATAATAAAATGTACAGATTTCCACACACCTATCATGGAATGGACATGAGCAAGCACTCTAAGAAGAACCATATCCTTTATCTTATTTAAAACAACAGTTTATACACATGCCAACAGCATACCAGAACTGGTACATAGTCAATGCCAGATCAACTAGCATACTGGGCTGGCCATGTATTTTTGAGATGGAATAGTCTCCAAGTTACTTCCATCAAATCATTTTTATATCATTGGAATGCAAAAAAGCCCAACAATTACCCCACAAATATCCATTTACCAAATGGAAGGTTCCCATCCCCGATGACATTTGATGGCTGTCCTTGAGCCAGCTTTCCATCCAGCACAAGTTCATTTCTATTCACATTAACGTTTAATCTCCAACGTGACACCATGTCAAAGAATTTTTTAAACTAATTCTGCAAGCTAGTTAACTATGATCACTCTGCTAGAATCTGTGTTCCTGCTCCTATTGAGGTGAACAGCAAACTCCCAGTGATTTCATTGGGTGCCGGCTTGGTCACTTTACCAGACTGGTTGTCCATAATAGAAATATGCTTTTTCTTAGTTTGACCCAAATGCCAGGAGTATTAATTTTCGTTATTTTATGTGAAGTCTGAAGAGCAGGGTAAATACAGATCTCCTGATCAGTGTTATGATGTGGACTGGGTAAATACACTAACACACACTTTCTGAGTAGTACAAAAACAGGATTATTCAAGAGCTCATTCGGGAACCTTACTGGAGAATTATAAACTCTCAAACTCTCAGTTAGCTAATGAAGAAAGTTATAATCCTGCCTCCATGGTTCACAGAAGAACTCCAAGTAACTATCACCCCCTATAAATAGCAATGCACATGATTTTCCCAGTCCATTGCTTTCCTCTTATTTACAAAATAATATTTTCAATAAATACTGCTTGTCTTAAGGCAAAACAATCAAGCCACTGTTCAAATTCCTTAAAACAGTTTACCAAGATTTTCCCTACAGCTGATGTTACTGTTATCATTGAGATTTTTGTTCTCTCTCTTTTTGTCTCTTGATCTCTTTATAAACAATAGAGCTATATTTACCACTTGCCTGTTCCCTGGAATTTATCTCAGATATAATGAATTCTGAAAGCTGCCAGTAAGGGAACACCTGTTTTATTAATCATTTCCTTGTAAGTGTGCATATCACTTGGAATCATCTCTATTGCTATAAATTATAAACATACAAAACACAACAAAAATCTCTGTGTTACAAGAACATTATTAAGGTTGCAAAGTCAAGCACTCAATAAATAGGAAATACTGGAATTAAGGTTGCCTGTGCCCCTATGTGTGTATGCTTTATGATACAGTCTTTAATTACATGATCACATCCTATTTTTTCCACATGACTCCTGTCTCACTCACTGCACAAGATGGATAGTTCTCATCTAATAATGTCCTTTTAACATATTTGTGTGTGTGTGTGTGTGTGTGTGCGCACGCGCATGTGCCCGTGTGTAGTCTTTTTTTAAACAAACTGAAAAAACCAGAAATTCCAACGTGCAGTGTCATACTGATACCTACATGGGTCATCAGAAGAGTTGGAACTTTAGGACCCCCACACAGACCTCTGCCACTTGAGCAAATGGACTAAGTGGTAGCAGTAGTAAGTTGTCATCTTTTATGTTGTGCAGCACTAGAGGGGGATGAGAGAGTTTGCCAAAGGATTTCATAGTTATTTACTGACAGCAAAAGAATGATGAGACTCAGAAATCTTGGGTCCCATTTCAGGCTCTGCTTGGTAGTGTGTTTCCACTAGGCCCCTTCTTCCCCTTCCCCTCCAGCCTGTATATTTGTCCCAATCCTGTTTCTTCTCCATACCTGGCTTTTTGTCCACCCTTTTTCTTGGTCCTAGTCTCCACTCCTCATACTTTCATCACAGACCCAGTCTCCTTGCCCAGCCAGTTCTAGTCTTCCCCTCTGGATCTCTGTCCCAGTATTCCCACCACCATTCCCAGTCTTTCCTTCTCCTTCTAGCCCCAATCTCTTTGCCCAGCCATTTCAGTTCCCCAAGAACCTCCCACCTCCTCCTCTTGTTGGTCTTGGTCCCTGCCGCAGCCTCCAGTCACCTGCACACCCACATGCCCCATGCCCACTGGCTTCCAGTCCCCATCTCCCTCCTCAGTCTCCCTGTCCAATCTCAGTTCCTTGCCCCAGCCGATATGCCCAGTTAGTCACAATTCTCCCCTCCCTCCTGCCTCCTGTCCTCCACCTCATTGATACCCAGTCTTCATGCTCAGTCAGTCCCAGCCTCCACCAGCTCCTTCTCTGATCTCAATCTCCTATTCTTCCCAACTGGCTCCCAGTTGCTCCCTGCCATTCTCCTTCCTGGTTCCCAGTCTGAGTCTACTTAACCAGCCAATTCCAATTTCTTCTGTTGCCTGGTTCCCAGTCCCAGTTTCCCTTACCCCAGCTTTCACTGTCAGTCTTCTCCATTCCCGGTCTGTTTGTCCCAATATGTTCCCCCCCCCCCCAACCCCCCATTTCCCGGATCCAGCTTATTCCCTCTTCATTTGATGCAGGTGGCTTCCTTCTCAATGCTGCCTGGGCCCAACAGTTGTCGGCACTGAGAGAGGTAGATGCCCAGCAAGGAAAGTTTCAGCCCAAATGGTTAATGTTTGGCAAGTTATAAAACAACTGAAAACAGGTTCTTATAACAGTTAGAGTCAAGCAACCTTAATACTAGGCAGTGCTATCAGCTCCACTATAGTAATATACATTTTTTCCCATCAATAAAATATTTTTCTTGCCCCCAAGACTGATGGATGATATGACACAAGGACAGAGTTTCACATGAGGGTAAGGAGCATAAATTTCTCCATCTTCAGAGAGGTTTCTTTTTGAAGAGGGAAATTCTCCCTTGTGTGAGGGTCATCAGAAGGCCCTTGCACAATAAGTCCTTGTTATGCACTCAAAATAGGGTGAGAGCCCACTGTACAACCTGACTTTCAACCATCACACCATTCCTGAAAACATGTATACATCTTCCTAACTTTAAGTACCTGAGCAGTCCCATTTAAGTCAATGAGACTACTCATGTGCTTAATGTTTAGCACATGCATGAGGGTTTGCAAGATCAGGGCAATAGGGCCAGATTTACAAAGGGATTCCAATGAGAGTTAGGTGCCCAATTGGCTCGGGCACATTTGTAAGTCCCACTAGGCACCTATTTGCATCTTTAAACACCTAAATACCTTAGAACATCTGGGCCATAGTATTAACCTTTTATTAAAAATGGTTGTACTGCATCCTACACTCAGCTTAAATATAGAATAAAAACTACCTGAAATATAGATAACATTTTACTGTACATCAGTGCATATGTATATAATTAGTTTAATTTACAAAATTAAAAAAAAATGTGCACATCCAATCTTTATATAACTGGTTCCATTATGCCTGCCTTAACTTGATTATTCTTAGCATCCCTGAAAAACTGATCCACAACTTGAATAGACCTCCATATTCTGATTTCATAAAGCCAGTAAGAAATTAAAAATGTGTTTCCATCATAAACAATACTTTATCACTTCTAAAAGATCGAATAGCTTCCTTCATGCCTTGTGTACACATTTGAAAATATCCTAATAGTTATCTAAAAAGTTTGGTTTAATTTGCTGCCCATCATTTCTTTTAGTTCTTCTAACTTTTTTCTTTTTTTACATGTTTTTCTGCTTGTTTTTAATTTTCCTGATTTATCCTAATTCCCATTTTTTCATTTGGAAGAACCGATCTGTCTCACATTTCTCTTTGTTTCTGTTATACATTTTCCCCCCACAAAATCTGTGTTTTTATCATAGAATAGAAAATTTCCCTACATAAAAACAGAAACTACAACCAGTATCCCAATATTGATTAATCCTATTGAGCTGCTACTCACATGTGTATAGTTTAGCATGTTCGTAAGTTTTTGCAGGATTAAAACTGAAACCAACAACCGTTCTCTCTATTTGGATAGTCACAATGTGGACAATCTTATTTTAACTTGTTTATCTTTTCATTGTTTATGTCCCCAGTGGCAGTTTTCCCTGAGTAAAGTGTACAAATAATGGCTTAGGGCAATACTGTATATAGTGTGTTTTCTGTTGTTTTGAATCCTTTGAAGACTATGCAGCCAAATATATGGTTAAAGATAAGAGATAGCTAGAACAGTCTTGATAAAAGCCAACAACTATTTTTTTCTGCAGCTGCTTAGATGTCTAGTTCTTTAAAGGTGAATACTCGATGCTTTTGCATTTTGTGGTCAGAGCAGCCTTTTCATTATTTCTTTCAAACTGTGTATGGCAATGTTCTACCACTAAGCACAATATGGAGTAAATTTTCCTCATGATGCAAGGGCATTTAATTGTGCAACTTTCATTAACATTAACAGAAGTCATGCAGCTAAACCCTTGCCAAACACACTGAAAACTCATCTTTAAGGTTTCAAAAACTATTTAAGAAAGTGGCTGGATTTGAGGCTAGTTGAACTCACAGCAAAATACTTATCAATAGTTTAGACACCTTCATGCTGCTCAAGAAGATTTCTTCTTAATTTATCTGATTCTTTACTGTCAAGTGACAATCACTTAATTTTCTCTATTGCATTTTTGTGTCATTGGCCAAAAGAAACTGCCTTAGCTCCCTTTCAGTATCACACTGTCTTTCTAAAAAAACATTCTTTTTCTCTGCAGCCTTCTGCCTCATTCACTACACACTTTCCAATTTCTGCACTGAATGAGGTAGGGGGTTCAGTGGAAAAAATAGTATGTGATCATGTAATTAAAGACTTAATATGTACATTAAGAAGAGGGCAGAATTAAGGCAGAAAGCAACTTTAATTCTGGCATTTCCTAATTTTGAGTATTTTGACTTTGGAAACTTAACATTTTTTAACAGTTTTTGTGGGGCTTTTGGAATGATATACTTATTTCTTTAAATGGGTTACAATTTGTAGGAAGACAAGGAGGGAGGGGCAGTAGTTTCAAGTGGGATTTAAATGAAGAAAGGAATAGTCCAGTCTAGATTTAAATGATTCAAATAATGGAGTTTGCACAATTTCCCTAGGGATATTATTTCAGAATCTACTAGCCCGGACAGGAAATTTTTCTGGGAAATATACCTGGGAGGAAGAAAAAGAATATATGTATAAATGGCACATGGTTTTAAAAAAAATTAGCATGTGGTAAAACATTCTCCCGGCCCCTTGTTTGTAAATTATTTAGTTCAAACTCTGATCAGACCGAGGACTGTAGTCAATGATTTTTTTGTCCCACTCCATCACTGTTCAAAGTGCCGCTGCTATCTACCTCCTAAATCCTATAGACCATTTGATGCAATCTGTTGCATTCCAAAGACAAAAAAAAAAGATCTCTTCAAAGGTATTTTTCTAAGACAGAGCAAAAAAGACCTATAAAAAGACAGTTACTCACCTTGTAACTGTCATTCTTCAAAATATGTTGCTCATGTCCATTCCATTCAAGGGGTGTGAGTGCCTCCATGCATGGTAACCAGAATTTTTTTCCCTTCAGCAGTACCTGTAGGGCCAGTTCTGGTGTCCCCTGGAGTCCTGCACACATACCGCAGTATATGAGGCACCGCCAGCCCTATGCCCCTCAGTTCCTTCTTGCCGTCAACTCTGACAGTGGGTACTGGGGGCGGGTCATGGAATGGACATAAGCAACACATTTCGAAGAACAACAGTTACCGTGAGTAACCGTCTCTTTTTCTTCGAGTGCATGTTTATGTCGATTCCATTCTAGGCGACTCACAAGCAATACCTTGGAGGTGGGCCCGGAGTTACAGATGAGCTGCCTGCAGCATGCTCTGCCGAAGCCCGTCATCCCATGCCTGCTGGACAATGGCATAGCGTGACGTAAAGGTGTGCACCAAGGGGCAGCTCTCCAGATGTCCTGTACCAGTACTTGTGCCAGAAAGGCTGCCGAGGATGCTTGCGCTCTGGTTGAGTGGGCTGTGACAACATCTGGTAGGGGCATTTTCACCTGTTCGTAACGAAACTTGATGCAGGAAGTTATCCAGGATGAAATGCGCTGGGCGGAGACAGATAAGCCCTTCATCCTATCCGCCACTGCAACAAAGAGTTGCGTAGATTTCTGGAACAACTTAGTATGCTCAATGTAGAAGGCTAACGCCTGCCTAATGTCAAGTGTGTGCCATCTCCGTTCTTCATCCAAGCTATGTGGCTTGGGAAAGAACACTGGAAGAAATATATCTTGGTTACAATGAAATTGGGATACCACCTTGGGTAAGAAAACAGGATGGGGCTGCAACTGGACCTTGTCTTTATAGAAGGTTGTATATGGAGGCTCTGAGTTAAGCACCCTAATCTCAGAGACTCGCTTCGCCGAAGTAATTGCCACCAGGAACGATACCTTCCAGGAGAGCAATAGCAATGGACAGTAGCCAAGGGCTCAAAGGGGGGACCCGTGAGCTGAGACAGGACTAGGTTCAAATCCCAAGGAGGCACTGGGTCTTGAACATGAGGGTAAAGCCTCTCTATACCTTTCAGGAACCCATGTTATGGCATGGGAAAAAAACGATTTCCACTCTAGTGGAGGATGAAAGGCCAAGATGGCCACCACGTAAACCTTCAACGAAGCCATAGCCAAGCCTTGCAACTTAAGATGCAATAAGTACTCTAAAATTGCCTGGATCAACGACCGTTTGGGTGGAATTCTTGGGATGCTGCCCAGCAGGTGAACCACTTCCACTTGGCCAGGTATGCCACCCTAGTGGAAGGTTTTCTGCTACCCAGCAGAATTTGTTGAACCTGCAATAAAAAGACCTTTTCCTCCAGGTTCAGCCATGGACCTCCATGCCGTGAGATGCAAAGACTCCAGATCTGGGTGCAGCAAGTGTCCCTGGTCCTGGGAGAGGAGATCATGCCACCGAGGCAACTCCAGTGGAGGGGAGATTGACAGTTCCAGCAGTGTGCTGAACCAATGCTAGCAGGGCCATGCCAGCACGACCGGAATTATGTTCATTTTGTCCCTCTTGATTTTCAGGAGGACTCTGTGTAGCAGCAGAATGGGCAGAAATGAATACATCAGAACCCACTTCCACTGTAAGAGAAAGGTGTTGGCTGTAAAGAGAACAGAACTGCAGACACTCCTTGTTCTGACTGGACACAAACAAGTCCACTTGAAGAGAGTCCCACCTCCAGAAGATCATAGCAGCTACCCTCGGGTGGAGCGACCAGTAATGGTGGGGTAAAAAGGACCTGCTGAGGCGGTCTGCTGTGTCGTTCCTGATGCCCAGCAGGTGAGAAGCTATAAGGTGAAAGTTGTGGCTCACTGCCAACTTCCACAGACATAACGCCTCCCTGCAAAGGGCTGAGAAGTGGGCCTCCCCTTGGCTGTTGATATAGTACACATTTGCTATGTTGTCCGTCTGCACTCGCACCACCTAGCCCGCCATGAAAGAAAGGAACATTGTGCAGGCCAGATGTATCACCCATAGCTCCTTCACATTTATGTTCATGTCTCTCTCCTCCCACGTCCAAACCCCTTGCTTGCTGTGGTTGGAGCTGATATGGGCCCCCAACCCCACATCTGAGGCGCCTGAAACCAATGTGACTGTGGGGGTTATCTCCCTGAACGGCATGCCTCGCAGCACCAAGTGGGGGTCCTGCCATCAATCCAGTGAGGACAGGACGTGGGGAGGGACTGTGACCAATAAGTCTAATGCGTGCCTGCTCGGGGCAGCCAGGACTGGAGTGGCCTGAGCCCTAGGCGTGCGAGCCTTACTATGTACGTGCAAGCCGCCATATGGTCCAGCAGCTGCAGACAAGCTCTGGCTGTCGTGATGGGCACTCGCGCAGGTGAGTAATAACGTCTGACATGGCTTCGAAGCGAGACTGGGGCAGAAATGCCCTGGCCTGCGTGGAGTCCAGAACCGCTCTGATGAATTCTATCTGCTGTGCCGGTGTTAATGTTGATTTATGTTAATTTATTAACAGACCCAGATGGTGACAGGTGGTACATACGAAGATCAGATGTTCAAGACCTGAGACTGAGACCTGCCCTTGATCAGCCAGTCATCTAGGTACAGGTAAATTTGCATGACCTGGCGTCTTAGATGCATTGCCTCCACCGCCATGCACTTTGTAAACACTCTCGAGGCAGATAAGAGGCCAAAGGTTAATGCCATAAATTGGTAGTGGGAGTGGCCTACGATGAAATGGAGAAATCGCCTGTGGCTGGGAAAAATCATGATGTGGAAATATGCGTCCTTTAGGTCGAGGGAGGCATATCAGGCTCGTGGATTCAGTGAGTGAATGATGGACGCTAGAGAGACCATGTGGAATTTCAGTCTCTTGAGATATTTGTTGAGATGATGCAGGTCTAGAATGGGGCTGAGACCCCCTTTCGCCTTCGGAATAAGGAAGTAATGGGAGCAAAAACATTTCCTCTTTATATCCACCAGTACCTCTGCCTCCAGGCTGATAAGGTTCTCCATCTCCCGCATGAGGAGTTGCTCGTGGGAGCGGTCCCTGAAGAGGGATGGGGAGAGAGGGTGTGAGGAGGGAGGGAAGAGAACTGCAGGATATACCCTGCTGAAATTATGCCAAGGACCCAATGGTCTGATGCTATTTTAGCCCATTTGGACAGGAAGGGGGCAAGGCAGCTGAAGTATGGACGGCAGGGAGGATCCTGCTCAGAGACTGGAACACCATCCTCAGACACCCCCTCAAAAGGAATGGGGCTGGCTGTTGGAGTACCTGGATGGCCCCGACTGGGGTGCTGGGGCAGACCCTGCATTTTTTCTGCGCCTCCTAGATCCCCTATCTCTGTACCTTCATCTGTAGGGGACAAAAAGAGGAGTCTGGTATCTCTGTTGCTGCTGCGAGCGGAACTGGCACCTTGAGGTCTGGGGCATATAGAGACCCAAGGAGCGCAGTGTAGCTCTTGAATCCTTCAGACCGTGTAACTTGGTGTCTGTCTGATCTGAAAAGAGGGCAGACCTGTCAAAGGGGAGATCCTGAATGGACTGCTGCACCTCCTATGACAGCCCGGAAGACTGCAGCCAAGAACACTGATGCATGCAAATCGCTGAGGCCATGGATCTCCCGGCTGAATCCGTCGCATTGGAATCCACCTGCAGGACCACTCTAGACACCGTTCTAGCCTCCTCAAGGATGGTGGCAAAGTCCGGTGCCTGCTCCTGGGGCAGGGACTCCTCAGAACGCTTGAGGGAGTCCCAATATTGAAGTTGTACCTGCCCAGGGGCGCTTGCTCACTACCAATGTCAAACTGCAGACTTGCTGTCAAATAAATTTTCCTCCCAAAAAGGTCCAGTTTTTTGTTATCCTTTTTTTCAGGAGTCGTGCTAGGCTGGTCCTGCCTATCGCGCTCGTTCGTGGCTGCCACTACCAGGGAACCCGGGGTGGTGTGGGTGAACAGATATTCAAATCCTTTGGTGGGCACATAGTACTTTCTTTCCTGCCCTTTTCATCCAGGGAGACAAATGGCCCTGAGGCGACTGCCTCATCTGGGGAGGATGATGAGGACAGATGTGGCCCTGAGGGAGGTGGCAACCCCTCCTGATGACAGGGAGCTGCTGATGATCTCCCTTCATGGGGGCCAAGTCCTCCTCCGACACCAATTCGTGCACCCTCTCTGGGGATACTGGCACTGACTGCACACCAGTGGACCTATAAGAGAGAGGGCCTGGGGCTAGTGGGATCCCCCATGGTTCCCAATATGGCCACTGCACCAGCCACTGGCCTTGGGGCCAACCAGGAGGTTCAGAGTTGGAGGCTTGCTCCTGAGCCCTTGGGGGGATAATGGTGCTCCGACTGGGCAGGAGGCTGCCTGTCCTCCCCTGAGGAGACGGAATCGGTGCAAGATGATGACGGGGGGCAGTAGCTGGTTCCCTTGCCGTGCGGTGCCGTGGAATGGAGGAGCGGCGCATTGAGCCCCGAGAGCCACGTCACTCCAATGACCGCCACCTTGGCATTGGGGAGCATGAGGAGGATGACCAGCGGTGCCACTCACCCGACTGACGCCAGGTTGCCGAGGATCCACGGCCCGAGGAGGAGTGGGACCGGTGCCGCATCCAAGATCGGTACCTCAGGACCAAAGACTTGCGGCGTCATTTGCCCCCTTTAGGCAATGACTCCCTCTTCAGCGACCGGGTTCTATGCCGTGCCTATACGGGAAAACTGTTTGGTCTGGGGAGTGGGAATGGCATCAACTCCCTCTGGAGAACATCTGTGGGAGGCTGAATGGGAATGGTACCGCCTGCCCGAGAGCGAGGCCCTCAGGTCCGGGGATCGCAATCGGTGCCGTGAAGTGGACAGCGACTGTCTCCGATGTTCCATCGAGGAGTGCCCTGGAGACGGGGATCAGGCCCTCTTGGGGACTGATGCCATGAAGTCGACTCTGTGCGCTGGGGATGGGTGCCTCTGTTCGGGGGAGCAGTGCAGCCACTGTGAGACACCCATCGCGGTCTTCCCCTTAGAGACCAAGCCTTTTCCTTCAACGGTAGCTGAGGAGAAGGTGGCAATGGCAGGGTCATCAAGTTCCTCGCCGCCTGGAATGCCTCCGGCATTGATGGCACCGTCAATAAAAGAGGCCCCCTTCTGCTCCCAAGAGTCAGGAGTGGTTCTCTCATCAGGGTCACACTCCTGGGTGGCAATCCCCTCTCCTTCTGGCCCTCACCAGCTGGTCCAGAACTGACCCTATGCTTGACCCCTCTTCCTTGTACTTTCTCGGGGCGGGGGAGTGGCCTCTCTCCGTCCTTTGCTTCTTCAGTTTCTTCCTTGATGGGAAAGAGGAAGAAGTACGGTGCTGAGTTGGGGCCTGTGCTGACTGCCCCAATGTCATACTTGGCACCAAGGTGGATAGAGCTGATTTGGAGGCTGGTTTTAGCGCTGCCTCCATTAGTAAGGCCTTAAGGCGGATCTCTCTCTCTCCTTCTAGGTCCGTGGCCTGAAAGCCTCACAGATCTTGCTCTTCTCCTTCCTGTGACCTTCCCCCAGGCACTTCAGGCAACTATCATGGGGGTCACTAAGAGGGAAGGGTTTGCTGCAAGAAAAACAGGGCTTGAAACCCAGAGACCGGGGTATGCCCCGCTCCTGGGCAAAAGTCCCAGCAGGGACTATTCCTAACTTAACTATTGAACTATTCTATTATTAACAACTACTTAACCATCTAGAGAATGAATAACAACAACTATCAAAACTACTGAAGGTACTGAGCACTTGCAAAGCAAGCGGAGCAGTTCCAGCAACCGTCACAGGAGGAAAGAAGGAACTGAGGGGGCACAGGGCCAGCGGCGCCTCATATACTGAGGCATGTGCACAGGACTCCAGGGGGTACTGGAGCCAGCCCTACGGGTGCTACTGAAGGGAAAAAAATTCCAGTAACCGTGCATGGAGGCGCGCATAATGGAATCGATATGAGCAAGCACTCGAAGAAGTATGATTTGCAGAGACATGGAAATCTCCCATTTCCCCTGTCAGTTCAAATATAGGGCCTGATCTTCTTTGAGGTATGTGAGGCTCTGTCTTATTAGAAATCCTAGCTCAATTCTTCTTGCAGATTCCACTAGCAGATTGTCTTCAGAGTGCATATTAGTTTAATTTGAGTTTATTAACTGTGCACTTTAACTGGCCTTCAGCAGTATATATCAACACAGTTTTTCTTATTGTTAGTATTCTGAAATTACATTTGAATTTGTAACTCTTGTTAAAATTAAATGTAAAAACAAAAACTCACAGGCAATTGCAAATGTAAACCTATCTTACGGAGTCCAACAGTACTTGGGATATTTTTTAATAATTACCATAATTTTGAATTTAGTGTGAAAACTGCAACAACTGTTGGTCTCAGCACACATCCATCCTGATTTGAGCTGCTGGACCTCTGGCTTTTAGAGCAACAATGTCATACTAAAGGCAAAGATGCCTGTCATCTGTTATTTACTGTCCTCAGACTCTGTATATTCCCAATGGATGTCTCAGCAAATTTGGGGCACCCATGGGTTCTCAGGTGCTCAGTACATGACCTGAAAAATATTGCATGTGACACAACCAATTCAGCATTATTGCATAACTTTATTGTGAAACTGTAAAGAAACATAAAAGAGTAAGATAAAAATAGAACATCAAGCAGAATACAATATTTCTTAACAGATATGAGGGATCTTTGCTTGGCTGTCTATTTCCATGTACACTGATTAGAATAGCAATCATTTAATGCAAAAAAGTGATAAGAAGTGAATGTTATGGTAGAGATTTCAACCATGAAAGTGTCCATGGCAACAGAGTATCTTTAGTGGCTGCAGGAGAAACAGGAATTCCTGACTGCAATTCAGCCCATCTTATGAGATGCAGGCAAGTCTGACAGGCATGTTAAATTCATTTGTGTCATACAAAGTTCATGACATTTAGCAGGCCTGAACAGGGGATGGACACACTTTGAAACAGGAAAAGGTTATTGTAAAACCACAACATCTGGGACAAAGTCTAATGGCAGGTTAGTACTAGAGCTAGCTGGGAGTTTTTTTAAGAAATGTTTACCGATTTGTTGAAACTGAAACTTTTCATGTAACGTATCTGTTTCAATACAACTTCTGCTAGGATGGCGTCTCCGGTTCAGAATGGAATCTGTGGTCAGTACCAAAGAGAATGCCCCCAGGACAGTCAAGGGATTGTGGAAGATCCAGGTTCAAGTTCTTGGTCTGATTCAGACAGGGCAGAGACTTGAACATGGGTTTGCAACAGCCCAGAAACGTGTCCTCACTACCCGATTACTGAGTGATGTTACTCTATGTGATAGTTTTGTAGTGGTTTTTGTTGGTTTGTTTGTTTGGGGACTTTTTTGCAAAAGTTTTTTTTAGAGGTCTTGGTTTTGTCATGATGCAAAATAGGAAAAATATTTGACATCTCAAAATTTGTCATTGGACAGAATTTCCCACCCAGCTTTAGTTTTTAGAGCCAAATAACAATGTAGGAATAAAGTGCAATGTAATATCTGTGTCTGTCGTGATTACATCTATGCTTTGTTTGGTTCTGAAAGTGTTATTTAAATATTAGATTAATTATAAGCAACACGTAAACAACAACAAAGCAAATTAAGCATTTGTTTTGGTATGATAAGAACAAATCTGTGGTGTCTTATGAGGAGTATGCAAGATGTAATGAAAGTAAATTTAAATATTACTGAAGCACTAAGAAGAGATGCTGCAGTTAAGGGTTTCTATGGCTGTTTTGTTTGAATAGATCTCTTATTTTATTTTATTCTAAAAGAATTAGGAATAAAAGAAAAAAGCAACATAGGGTTGCTCATGCAGAAGTATCACAGGAAGAACCAGGAGGAAATAGTTACCGCTCTGTAAGGCTCTGACTGGAATGCACTTCGGTACACGTGGAAACCAGAAGGATATTGATTAAACCAAAAGATCTCAGGAAATGGCCAAAAAAAAAAATGATTAGGGTGCTGGAGGGATAGATCTATGTGAAATATTAAAAAGATAAGATTTGTAACTTTGTTAAGCACTGATTAAGGGTAGCAGAGGGCAGGATAGAGGAAGGGGATCTGGTGAGAGGAGGCTACATGTACAACATAGAGTCACTGGATGAATTTAAGAAATAATGTATGACAAGTAGCAGAAAAAAATTACTTCTCAATTCTGAGATCTATTAGCAGGAATTGGTGGAAGACCCTTTACTTATGAATAAAGTACTGGAAATATATTATAAGGTAAAAGTGGCAATAATAGAAAGGTAGAGGGATGGGTCCTAGAAGACACAAGATTTTCCACAGCTAAATTTCTATCAAACCTGCTATGAAATAAATATTAAATTGGGCCCAGAAAATGTAGCAGCTGTAGGCTCCTCACACTGGCTGGAGGAGTGAGGATGATTTGCTATTTTCTGAATGAGTAGGGGAAGGATAATTAATGACTGTTTTAACACATCTAGGCAAATAATCCTTCATTGTAAGAACCACAGCCATAATATCATCAATTCAATAAGTTTTTGCTGACCTGAAACAAAAAGATGAAGGAATTTCTGGTGAGCGAATGATGATCTCAAGGTCAGGATCTGGATGTCAAACTCGGAAAGAGCTTTCTTGAGCTTATCATATGAATGACAGAGTCTGAGCTCTATATCTGCATGCAAGGGAACCACAGGAAGGTATTCACTCTCTTTATGTCTTGGATGAAATGAAACTCAGTGAGGGATAAAGCACAGCACATTATTCTGGGCCTGCTTCCTAATGAGGAGCTGGCATTACTACTCTGGTTTTAGAATTTCTTGCACCATCACCTCTATGAGTGGGACATGGAGAGTAGGAGAGAGGAGAAAAGTCTCACCACAGGATTCTGGCCAACCCAGTGGAGTTACCTAAAGATATCATGGTCCAGATCCTCAGACCATCTTATTTCCATGTGCACCATTCCAGTAGCACAGAGGAACAGCCAGCTGCTTTAAGGCAGCAGCTGAGGAAATCTGAGCTACCATAGACAGCCCGATGTTATCCCTTCCTACAGATGGCCATCCGAGTTTAGGCATAGTGGGTCTCTTGGATTAGGTCGGAGCATGACCAGGCAGAGTGGTCCCACAGGGATCATCATCCACCCATACAAGTTAGTCCTGTTCAACTCACACCAGGGTCAGGTCAGCCCCCAGCAGACTCCAGAGCAAAAGAGTGGCATAAAATGATCGCTCCACACGCACCATGTGCTACTCTGACACACCTGGGGATATAGCCCCAGCTCCAGTATATCCAGGGTTGAAGGATGAATGTGTCTGGGAAAAACCCTTGAGCTAATCCCCTATAAGATGTTCCTTGAGGTCTCTTCATCTGGAAAAGGACCTTCATCTCTGCCAGACTAGCTTGTTTTTATTTTGGCAAGAAGCAAGCAATAGACAGAGTAGGTTAAGGGATCACTTCACAGACTATTGAAAAGCAGCCATTTTGGGCAGGGGGCTGTATAAGTGAGTGGGGGAGCAATGCAGCAGTTGTTCAATGCTGCACACTGACATTCTGCAACAGTCTCTGGGCCAAATCCTGCAATCCTCACTCAAGCAAAGTTGGCACTGACTGCACTGGCAGTCTTGCATAGACTATGTGATTTGACCCTATGGTAGGATATAAATAGGGATGCTATGTCCAATTGAAAATGGAGAGGGAACTGGGATAGGCAACATACCTATCCAATTGGACTAGGACATCAGAATTAATATCCCAGTTCTAGCAAAATGTGCTATTGGATTTTTTAATCATAACAGTCAGGACCTTAGTTAAGTCTTGCCCAAAAGATGGTGGACTAATTTCTCCTCCTAGTTATACTGGTACAACCCCATTGACTTCAATATGGTTTTACAGGTGTAAAGAAGGGCAGAATTAGTCTGCAGAAGAGAAGAGTGAGGGGGGAATTTGATAGCAGCCATCAGCTACCTGAAGGGAAGTTCCAAAGAGGATGGAGCTAGACTGAACAAGGGGCAATGGTCTCAAGTTGCAGTGGGGGAAGTCTGGGTTGCATATTAAGAAAAACGTTTTTCACTAATGGGTGGTGAAGTACTGGAATGGGTTACCTAGGGAGGTGATGGAATTTCCACCCTTAGAGCTTTTTAGGGCCCGGCTTGAAAAAGCCCTGGCTGGGATGATTTAGTTGGGGTTGGTGCTGCTTTGAGCAAGGGGTTGGACTAGATAACCTCCTGAGATCCCTTCCAACCCTAATCTTCTATGATTCTATGAATCATCCATGAATCTATCTCCATCCACATGGTACCACCTAACAAAATGTATTCCGGCCAGAAATAGAGAGAAGCATGCCACATACTGAATTGTCAACATGACTTCTTGCAGCAACTTGGGTATTATGATGTGTGAAAAAATGCCTGTCTTATCGGCAGGTAAAAACTACATAGTTTCGAATAGCCTGCACCCCAGCAAAAGATTAATCCCATTAATTCTATGTATTGTTTAATCAACCAACATGCTACTTTTGTCATTTGAAAAAGCGAGTTAATTGTGCTCGGGCAACTTACAATAGAGCAGCACATTCTCTGAGCTTCATTTTGTTTCTAATTTATTTAATCCTACAAGCATAGCAATGCAGCAGGCAAGGTACGTCTTTTCTAGTTTATGTAAAGCTAAAAAGAATTCCACATACTTTAGGGACTACCAAATTTAACTTTTGCACTTGATTTGCCATCCACAAAATTATTTTTAATACAAGGACATCAAAGTTTATTCCTCTAATTACCTTTGTCAGGGACGCTAATTTTATTGCTAGGTGTTGCCAGCAAAGAGTGTCTGAAATTTTTCCAGTCATCTTCTCCACTGCCAAAGTCATTACATTTGAGATGAAAAGCACTAGAGATAGTGTTGTAAAATCTAAATTTAAAATCTATATGTGTGACAAAAATCAACATACTATAATAGTGGACAAATTGCTTTTAGACCCTAGATTTATTATGGACTGGGCTTCCCTCAGTGTAACACAACAGTTTTAATTACCCATTCTTCTCCCCACCTTCTTGTTAGATACCTTTATTTACATTGTTTTCTTTCCATCTTTTTTTCTCTAAGCATTTTTGGCTTCATTGAAAAATAATGTGAAATCTCAAGGGTGCCTTGAAAAAGTCTGTATAGTTTGCTGCTCTTCCTCTAGGTCAATAAGCTCAATTCACTTAATAAAAATTGACAAAGATTATGCTTTCCTCTTGTGCATTCTCTTCCCTTCTCCTCTCCTCTTTTCACCTTCCCGCCTCATTCCTTTTCTGTTGTTGTCTCTTCTCCTCTTCCCTATAGCCTTTCTCTTTTGGGGGCATTCCTCTCGATCATCCCTCTTGTTTTACTGCAATCTTCTCTCCACCCGCCCTCCATACTCTCTTCCCATCCTTCTGTTTTCCCACTCTTCTTCCTCCCACTTCCAATCAATGTTGACTCATCTCCCCTTCACTCCATCGAGTGTGGGTGGAATCTTGATCAAATCTGATAATGCATCAGGGTCTAGGTTTCAAGAAAACTTTATTTTAATGTCTGTTCATGGAAGAGAATACAGTGGAGAAGGGAGAAACAAGGCAATATGGCAAGGAAGTTGACTCATGGGGCGAGAAACTGGAATGCTGTGAGCATTGCATAAGCATTAAAAGATTCAGAAACTAAGTGTGATAGAAACATTAGAGTACTCTCTAGGGAACAGTAATATGATGAGAAAGACATGGAAAGATAACATTAAGTAGAGCTCAATCAAGAGAAACAGGAAGGATACAATATCATATGTGTGTTACAATAACAAAGTAGAAGGAGCCAAAAATCCATTAAAATCTTGGGTTTTTTTTCTTTTTTTGTCTTTGTTCTACTTATTTTAAAGCCAGAGACTCAGTAAAATTCAGGTCTCTATTTTTTTGGTGACGGGACCGGTCTATTCTTAAACATTTTTTGGCCCTCAAAAGCAGCACAGAATGTTCACTTTCACCACAGGCATGATAATTAAGAGACTATTGTAAACTCTCCCAAAATAGTGACTCAAATACAAATTTAATTGTCTAAGTAAGAATTTCTAAAAAAAATGCAGTTATTAAATACTTCCCCAAAAATATGCAATTTGAGCAAAGCCGAAGTATATAAGTAAGCAGGCCAGTCCACTGTCTTACATTCCCAGCAGTTTGTAGAAAAATATCGTGTAACTAAGCACAAATAATACACAGAGAAGTCATTAAATTGATTTCAACTATGCTCTGAAGCCAGGTTAGTGGCATGCATTGCTTTTTAAATTTCATTTAAACATGTAAAGGTATACATCTTTATCAAAAGATGTAGAGGGTATCATACTTATGTTTTCTGGTGAAACATGGTTCCTCTCTGTAGAAATCACCTGCATTGTAAAAGGAACAAAAATACTGTATTTCATAAACTGAACTTAATTGCACATAGCATAAAAGATGGAAACGTCTTTAAAAAAAAGTTGTGCAAATGACCACCACAGGCTAGAGCTTTTTAAACAAATACTCTGTCAAAGCAATTAAGAACAAGGATTACCCTCATGAGATAACGTGATCATAAAATACAAAGGGAGGGCTGAGATTTATTCATAAAAGGGAACCTGCTGTAAACTGGAGTGATGATGAGAAGGGTTGTCTGTTCATGGATTTTTATGGTACATCACATTCCTGGGATTACATAATCATTGTGCATGCTGATGCAAATATTAAATAAGCCATACAATTTCAAAGTGAGGAGTGTTAGTCTAACTAAGACACCATGAACCATTCAAGATAATGCTTTCTATCCTGGGGAGTTGCTATGATTTTAAAACATGCAACAGGTCTTATCATTAGTTTTAGATTAAAGGCACAAGGAAATACATTTTCTTTTTTGCCAGCCTAAGAGAAGAGGTATTCCAATACTACTCTCCTGGGCCCAGCATAAAAACATAGATCTGATCAAACAGATTAGATAAATATCATGAGTAATTTTGGGATTGTGCTTCAACCAACTCAGCAAAATAAGTTGTCTAACACATACAATATATCTCAAGTAAGAACTGCCACATGTTAGATCTATGTTGTTGTGTAGGCTACATGGTGCTGAGAATTCACTTGTAGATAGCAGGGATCTGATCTGGTCTTGGTAACAAATTAAATGAGGTTAATGTTTATAAATCGTAAAACTGCCACATAAATAGGCTTAACTGGCAGTTTCTGCTCACGAAATCCGTAGAATAAGGCGAAGTTGTAGATCAGAAGGGAGAAACATTTCGAAACTGCACAGAGACGTTTGCAAACCATTGACCCACCCAAGAGATTGCTATCACAAATGTTGTCAGGCTCTCATTTTTATCAGCTCTAATAACCACATTTGCATTCATTAATATTTTATGAAAAAATTATATTTTATAAGAGGATGCAGAGACAGCAGAGTGTGCAGCAGTATGCAAATTTTCTCAGATTTCTAATGACTCTCTCACAATATACTCAAGGCGTTTCTGTATCTTTATGATTTCATTTTTGAAATCTTTAGGGAAACTGGTGCTAGTAGTGGCATCAAAAACTGAGCCCAGTTATATTCCCGCACTGAAGCAATTTTCTCATGATAAAGCGGCTCTGTGTGGGAGCTGGATCATGCTAAATATCTTCTGCAGCTGCCTGCCTAACCCTAAAAGAAGAGGAGAAAGAGAGAGAAGGGAGGAAATAATAGAGAAGGGAGACATAGCCAGTAAATAGAAGAGGGAATAAAGAGAGATTAAAAACAGATTAGGGGAAAGGGGATTTTTAAGTGAAAGAAAACAAGAGAGCATAGAAAAGAAGAAAGGAGAGATACAAAGAAGAAAGAATGAAAGGGAATAAATAGGCCAGATAATAATCTGCATTATGGTAGTGCTTAGTCTCCAGTTGACATCAGAGCCCACTGAGCTAGACACTGTACAAACTCCAATATTAAATACAAATCTTTATAACAAAGATTATGGGGCAAATCCTAAACCCAGTGCCCACTGTAATTACATCAGATAGTGGGCATAGCATTAGCAGTGGTGGTGGGAGAGAGGTGGTGTAAGAAGAAATCCTCTCTCTCTGGTCACAGAGCCACTCCATTGAGGCCCAGTGTTTGGAGAAGGCTTCACAGACACCTGCTGTGGGAAGATGGGAGGATCCAAGTAGCAAAGACTGCTCATGTCCTGCCCCAGAGAATATGAACTCTTCACATCTTCCCTTCCCTTCTCCTCCTCCTTCCTACCCTCACATGTAACACAGCAATGCATTTTCCACTACTGTCAAGGAGTCCTCCATAGCTAAGGAGTCAGGGGAAGGATTTGCTTCTATGTAGAGTGGCAAAGATTTAGAGGCGAACTACCAAAAACAGTTGGCTCTTAGCCCACTAATCTACAAGTGTCATGCTCTAAATCAGTTTGTTCAAACCTAGATTTCTTGTATTATTTAACTTTGCCTTTCCTCTGTTTGTAAATTGCAATGTATAGCATACCCAGGACACCAACCAAATAATAATAATTATTATTATTTATTATTGTTTTGATAAAAGATGATTGATTCAGATTATTTTGATGTTTTTTTCTAGAAGCAGCAAAAGGAATAAAAATCTTCCTATCACTTGTAGATGTTCATTTGACTAGTTTCCCTGATGGACACTGATGCAAATTGCTTGATTGAGAGAATGTTGAGTTTGAACTATCAAGTCTTAGAACTTCAGACAATGCGAAAGTCAAGGTTACATATAAAATCTTAACATTGCCCCCTTGTCAATGTTCTCTTTGATACATACAGTAATTATATGGTCACGTACCATTTCTCACTTACTATATCATACCATTTTTTCTACAACTTTAGACACATACTTGTAAAATCTTTCCCCCCCCCCATTTTTATATATTTACCTTCATAATAGCCTAACAGATCTTTATTTTAGTTTGGCTTTTTACATGATAAATTCTATTCTTTCTAAGGTATGCATTTTAATAATTGTCCCAGCATTAATTTAGTATACCTCTAGCAGGAAATGGTTTTTCCTTTGCAGACAAACATTGGAACTGTAATTCATTAACATCATATTTCACAAGCAGTCACTTATACTTGTCTCTTATGTAGGCATATAGCTAATCTGCATTTTCCTGTCATCTATCTTCAAACAGTTTTAATGAAGATTGGATGCTACTTTCTCCAAGTACTGGATGTGATTTCTTTCAAATATTGTTAAAGTTATCGATATATTTCTAATTTGACAACTACAAAAAAACCCTGAATTTTCCCCACAAACTGAGGCAAATGTCTGTTTTCAATATCAAAGAATTAATCACTGTATTAATTTAATGGTGCCCAATCGTGTGCTAAATGTCTGTGTTGAGAAGGAAGATCCCTACCCAAAAGAAGCTTGTGAAATAAGTTTGGACATGACACAATGAGACAGTTGGAGAAGAAGGAGGGGGCAACATCAATAAGATGATCAGAGATTTTCAATTGACATCAGTGGGCGTTAGATCAGGCCTTTTCTCAGCAAAGCTAGTGCATAGCTTGATGGCTCAAAATTGTTATTATTTTATTTAGATAAACGTATTGAGTGTATAAGCAGAGGAGTGACTGGTGAGTCTCTTGTAGGCATCACAAAAGAAGTGGCTCTTTAGGAGACAATTAAAAGAAAAAAGGCTAATGGACTTGCAGTCTATTTTAGGAAGCCTAATCCATGAATTAAGGTGGCATAGAAAAAAAAGAGTGGAGACAATTGTGGGAGACATAGACAAAAAGAATATTGAGGCATTATCAGAGTGTGCAGGTAGAGAGGATAGGAGTGAGTCAATAAGAGACTCCATCAAGAAGGGCGGATTTATGCATACTCTTGAAGGCGATGACAAGAAGTGTGTAACTGATAGGGTAGAGAAAGGGGAGCCAGAATGAGGAAGTTACACTAATCAAGAATGAAGGTGATGATGGCTTGAATAAGAGTTTTACCTATGTGGGCAAAAAGAGAAAGAGAAATCTTACAGAGATTGTGATTTGAACTGTAGCAAGCAGTAAAAGTATATTTACAGTTTGATGTAAAGAAGCACCAACGATAGTAGTAACTGAAAAAGTTAATGTTATAATTTAATTCTAACCCTTTTCTTCTCAATGGAATAAATATGCAGGAACATAGATGTTTACCAGGACATTTATGTTATTATTCAGTGTTATACTTCATCTTGGGTATGTTTAAATATGGCTTTAGGAGCACTTTTTACAGAAATGGCATACTGGATAGAATAATACATAGCACTACAAGATGCTACACGCATCACTGAATATAAGGTTATAGAGAAAAATGGTTTGATATTGTGTGATTTGAGAAATATTATGTAAAATATTATAATGCATACACAGAAGGAGCAAACTTAAGGTCTTATGTTAAACGTAAACTTCAGCATTTTCGACTTTTCTGTCAAAGCTACAGAGTCTTAATAATTTCTTAATGTTGTTAAATTGCATCTGATTTCTGTTGGCTTGCAAAAGATAAATTGCAAATAGAGACATATATGTGTGTACACCTTTGCACACCTCTTGAACAAGACCCTGATCCTACAAGACTTAAGCATGCACATAA
Source organism: Emydura macquarii macquarii (assembly GCF_026122565.2). Taxonomy (NCBI): domain Eukaryota; kingdom Metazoa; phylum Chordata; order Testudines; family Chelidae; genus Emydura; species Emydura macquarii. The sequence continues at coordinate 2,587,735 of NW_027133156.1, forward strand.
CTTGGTAGTGGAATTAACTCCACCATCACCGCTAACATAGATGAAGCTACTCATATCTCAAGCCTTTGTGGGATCAACACCAAAGTGCACTGGGAACTTCTTCCTGTGCCCAAAAATGTGTGCTTATGGAGCAATTTGCCTATCTAGGTCAGAGGTGTGAGAAAGTGTGCACCTGCTAAAAAACATGGGCCACAGCAGTGAAGTTCCATAATTCGGAATAATTTAGTTAGACAATATCAGGACACTTCCACTTTGGATCAAGACCGATGGAATTGAGCCTTTCCATTGGAACAATATTTCAGGGCTATTACACTTTAAGGGCACCAAGCAATTTATTAAGTACACAATTACTGCAGTGGATGTGGGATAATCTACCCCCCCCCCCCACATTAGATCTCCTTCTGGTCACTAATAGTTTGAGACTTGCTTCAGTACTAAAGCATGAGGCTTAATATCCCATCCATATATTTTATAATAATTGATTATGGATATTCTTGCTATCCAAATAAATGTCCAGTACCTTTTTAATGAGTGCTACGTGGTATAAACACAAAATATATTTATATTGGGCCTGATTCTCTGCTGGCCTTCATCTTGTGTAATCATTTATGCCAATACAAAGTGGCTTTAAAATGCTACAAACTCCGAATGGTATTGGGTTACAACCATTTTACATTCATTTTGCATTGGTGTGAGCAGTCAAGGTAAGGGCAATGGAGAATCAGGCCCTCTGTATTTAGACAGAGTTTGTTTTTGAATTATTAATTACTTTCTGAAATGGGTTGGATGCCCAGTAAGCAGTGACATGGCATTTTAGAACCTCTCTCTCTATTTTGTTTATAATGCCTAATATACACTTATAACTTGAAAAAAATTGGGACTCTCAGTGTGGAATATTCAAAATGGTTCAGATTTTATACTTCATCAAATTGCCTTCTTTTGCAATCCAAAATGGATTTTTCATTTTATACCGGGGGGGGGGGGGGGGGGGGAGGAGAAGGAGAGAGTTCACTTCAACAGTGAGTGAAAAAAAGCACATTAGAGGAATATGCCAAAGGGTAACCAACATAGAAAGAAACCACTCACCCAGCAAAATTAAATCTTGCTGGGTGTACTGTAATGTATTCTGTATATATGGTTGTTCTTTTCTGTTATTCTTGCTCTTTGATTCCAGTGCAGTGACAACTATAAACAACTCTTAGTACAACTGAATTGTGCAAATGTACACCATATTTGACTGCATATATTTTGACAAATAAACCCTTTATTCAAATTAAATGTATCAATATCTTCATGTGCAGTGCAATATTTTACTATTAATCATAGTTATTTTCCTGCAACATCACTAGAATATTATAAATAATTCAACTTCAGCCATCCATATAGAATACAAAAATAATTTACAGCTCAGTTTATGTATAAGTTTGGGATCAATACTTCTGAGGCTGTGGAATCCTATCTTTGTATGAATATGACATAAGACAAGCTAGTAAACCATGACTGGATATGCTATGAACTTTATTCACTGTTTCATTCCAGTCTAGTTGAAATCTCTGAATCATTCTGATATCTAAGACTTGGTCTCACCCAAATTGATGCCTGGTATGGAAAAGAAAATCAATATAAAGAACTTGCTTCAGTGATGCAGCATCAAGTTCTAGTGGTTTAACAGTAATAAGTATCTGTTCAAAATCATTAACATTTTAGTTGACCTTAACTATGTTAAGAGATATTCTCCATATACATGTGCGTACTGCAACGACATGTACTGTTTGAATATGAAAGCAACCTGTGTGTTCTGGAAAAATCCTGTCTCTAAAGAGGGCAATCAAGTCCAGGACCTCTGCAGGGCTCAACGCAGAAGCATGTGAGTGCACAGGCACAGGCATATTATAAAGGGTATGTGAGCACACTACTGCCTGGTTTCAAACTGGGGCATCCCTGGCTGTCTGCCAGCATTTAAACCAGAGAGGCTTAATCCCTCCAGAGCAGTAGAGGGCAGACAGGTACCCAGACAGGTGTGAAGCAATGCAGTGTGGGATACTACTTGGAGGACTGCCAGCAGCATAGTAGTTAGGAATTGGTCCACAAAAATCTAAGAGTGAACAAATTCACCCTAAAGTGGAGTTATTCCTTTTCCAAGGAGGATTCCTTACTGCCACCTAAGGGTATGTCTATGCTGCATGCTCCTTATGGCAGTGTGCGGAGTATGTACATTGCATGTCCCCCTAGCATGGGTATAAACAACAGTGGAGATAACAAGACACTGCTTAGGCGAGTAAAGACATGATTGTACCCTCCATGGCTCTCTATACACCCCAGCAGTGCCTCTCTCATCTGCACTGCTATTTTTAGCAGTGTAGTGTCCTGCTGCCTCCCTACTGCTAGTCTTTCCATGCCACAGGGAAACACTCCAGAAGCAGTAAAAGGCTCTGGCGAGGGAGAGAAAGCAACAGGGAAAGCCTATTGCAAGGAGCTGCTGGAGTCTTTTCTCGCTGCAGGGAAAGATTCCTGCAGCAGAGAAAGGCTCCGGCAGTGGGAGACAGCGGGAAAAGCTCCCCACTACCAGAGTCTTTCCCCTCTGCCTCTTCTCTGCCAGAGCATTTCACTGCTGTGTGTAACTACACACGGCAGTGTGGATGTAGCCTGTTTTCCACTACAAGTGCTGTGCAGCGAAGACATACCTTAAGATGCAAAACAATCACTTTGAAAACAGGTTCTGACACAAGGCACTTTAAGGCAGACTAGCTACAGTTAGTGAGATGTAACAGCCCCATGTAAACAAGGCATGAAAAGTTTCTTTCTTTTGAGTGAAGGCCCTGTGCTTAAGTGCTTTGCTGCACTGGGACCTAAATTAGGGTATAATGACAGAGAGGAATAGCAGTTTTTATGTCAGTGTGCAGAGTTGAAAAGTAGCCTATCACTGAGATGTTATGCTCTGGGTCGGTGAAGTCTGTTTGTGGTAACTATGGTTGCTTAGCTAGAAGGAGGAAGAACTGATAACCCCAAGTATTAAAAAATTATGAATCAGCCCCCTAAAATCATTAGATATTATGAGATTAAAAAAAACCCATTTGGGTTCTTTTTATTTGCCTTCTAGTTTTTGAGTGCTTAGGATCATATTTTTTTAGCCTTTCTTCACAACCATAAGGGCTAGATTTTTTATTTATTTATTTTTAATAAAAGTTGAGAGTCTCAAATGAGCAAATGATTCAGGGGCCAAAACTTTAGAAAAACACCAAATATTGTAAAAAAAACAATTATAAGTTCACAAGCGCTGAGAAGGCCACACACAAGAAAAGGGAAACGATCAGAGCTAAATTTCATAAGAGAAAGTATTTATTTGGCTCGGGTAGTGAATATTATTATAACTTATGAGCAATATTAACTATATTTGACCAAAAATGATTTCTGAAAACTGAATTCTCTTCTGAAGAATGTGTTAAATTTGGTGACCAGATCTGATCATTGAAGTTTGAGCTACAGATTTCAACTCATCCTTAACCACAGAATAACCACCAATAATGCACACCTATATAAACATGTACTCAAAGGTCTGATTTATTGATTCCCACAGCAACTGTAACTCTACCACAGTACACACACACAGAAACACACGTGTTAGTATGTGCAATAAGGAAGTGTTCCAGTTGCTGTGGGTAGCAATAGTCTGATCTTGTATGTGAAAAAGCAAAAGCTCAACCATAAAATTGCACTAGTGAAGGGTTTGTGTATTTTATTCCTTTAGTTTTTAGAAAAAAACAAATTGTGACTGATCAATTGTACATACAAATAAATGTATAATGTATGACTTAAATACATGCACGTAGTACAAACTTCATCCTCGTTACCTACCCACACACAGAAAGATACAATCTGAGTAAATAGGAACTTGATTAGGAAGAAATCTGCCTGCAATTTAAGGATAAGATGTGGCACATATCTGCAGCTACTATGCCTGTTCCTGGACTGGAAGAGGTGCCTGAGTCCTTGAACCAGTTCTGTGCAGACATTTGTGCACTCTTTTTCCTGCTTCTGACCAAGAAGAGCTGCTGCAGAACCCAGCTCAGACATGTGCAGATAGTCTGGAATTCCCTATGTGCTTGTTCCACAGATACCCATTTCCCACATATGGTGGGAAAAATAATTGTTTTGCTGTATTGGGGCCCTAGCACAAGCCACTACTTTGAAAAGGGCATTTCAGCCACTTCATATCATTAGAACACAGGCGAAATTAATTTTTTGAATGTTCTCATATACGTATAAAACACCTGTGCTTATGTGAATGGGCATTTAATAAATATGACGAGCTTTAACTATTTGCATGTCCAGTCAATGGGAGCTGCTGGGTGCTTAGTATCTTTGAAAATGAGACCACTTATTTAGGTGCCAAATGTGGTGTTAGAGCTACATTTTCATTTAGTCTTAGCCCAAATACTTAAAAATTCATTGCTTCTCCATCAACTGTTTTATATGTTGGAAGACATGCCCTTCTCATTCATGACCGATTTGAACTCTTAAAAAACAAACAAATACTTGAGCTGTGCAAAAGGAATATCTGAATAATGTTCAGGTGATCACATAATTGAACAATCTTAAAAAAACCCTCACATTTCAGCAGAGATAAGTATAAAAAACTCACGCTCATATGACAGAATTTTTTTTAAAAAGTTTTAAGCAAGCATCTGAATATAGGAGCTACATATGAAAATGGCTCTAAACTTAACTGTAACCAGAGCAACATTATCGTGATGTTATGAAGTTACAATTTGGATAAATGTGCTCACTTTAAAAATTAATTGCCAGCACATGCAAACCACTGCAAAGAGTTGGGAAGAAATGTATCAGGATTAGGTAGCTTGTACTCCAACAAAAGGTAGATTCTTATACTGGCACAACCGTAAACTCAACATTCTCAAAGAGTTTTATAGCTCCAACATTCTGTGGTTTCATGATGGTACTAGCTTACCCTTTGTGAATGATATTGAAGTACAGCCTGGTGCCCTTGACCCTTTGACTCTAATGATTTCCTTGTTTGTTTGTCTTTGCACCTGAATTCTTTTTTTTTTAAACCCTGAAAAAGACAAGATGCATACTCTATACTTGACTGTAGAGAGACCTTGGTGCAATTTCCACAACTGCCACAGACTTCTTGTGTAATCTTATACAAGTCACCAAACCTCTCTATGACTCAGATCATCCATCATTAGAATAGAAATAATATCATCCTTTCAGCAGCATAGACATTTTCAGATGTTCTGACTCTTCAGATTGAAGTCCCAAGAGAAGTTCAAAGTGGCATTATAACTGTTTACTACTAAATGAAAAATTAATTCCAACTTCTTTGGATGCCAGAAAGGACTCAGGACTTCTATTTGTCTGTTTCTTCATAAAATAAACAGACACTGGGTAGCAGGCAACTGTGAATTATGGGGCTCTAATTCCATTGAGAATTTCTGGTAACAAATCACAAACCACAGCCCAAGACAGAATTAGAGTCTTTTATTACAGTTTTGGATATTTGTTACTTTCAGATGTACTTTGTTATTTACTTGTTACTACTTAAACTGTCATGTATTTAACCCTTAGTTATATCAGTTAATAAAAACTATGGAAGATTTTTAGCCTGGTAGATTTAAACACATTGAAGAATTGAGCCATATAGAATCATAGAAGTGTAGGAGTGGGAGGGACCTCGAGAGGCAGGACCAAGCATATCTAAGACCATCCCTGATAATGTCTATCCCATCTGCTCTTAAAAATCTCCAAGGAGGGAGATTCCACAACTCTCTAGGCAATTTATTCTAGTGCTTAACTACCCAATCTAAACTACCTTGTTGCAATTTAAGCCCATTGCCTCTTGATGATGGCAGATCAATTGAGGGGAAACCATAAGGTATTAAAGATTGGCTAAGAGCATACAGAAGTCTGCATACAGTCCAGTTGGCTCAAACTGACCACGCTTCTTAACTCATACTGGGATTAACAAAGAGTTGCAAAAATCAAACTTATTTATCATATTGTTCTTCTTCAATGGGGAGCCTTTTAAAGAAGGGAAATAATTCTCCATTTTCACTACATTATGGATTTGATCCTACACCTCTTCTTTAAAGAAAAAAAATCTCAATGACTTCAATGGCATTGAATAAATAATAATATGAGTAATTAAATTACATTTTAATGCAGGACTTCAAAGTGGCCTACTTTTTCAACTCTGAACCTTTTGATCTACAGCCCACGAGCTCTCTAAAGCCAAGGTTCTAACTGTATACACCTTACTCAGGCAAAACACGTCCCATTGAAATCCATCTGAGGAGACAGAGTGAAAACAAGTTTCCATTCTGTCTCTTCAATGGGAGTTTTGCCTGAATGGGGAGCATAGGCTCTATCCCTAAATATTGCTCTGCAAACCAGTACACATATTAAAATACAATGATTGCAGGGGCAGGAGTGATATATTATTTTAGAATATATAGGTCTGCAAACACTCACCTAAATAATTCTTATTTCAAATTATGTCTATTAGCAAAATAGTTTAAGATATCTGGAAAGAAATAAGGCTCTCGGGACATTCACTAAATGAAAACACAGTTCAGTTTAAGACTTTCTTCTTCTCTTCTCAGACTTCTCAGTATTATCAAATAAAGATGGTTACCTACTATGCTATACATTGTACAAACAAACAGAGGTCCCACATGTCACACAACTTTCTCTTCTTTTTCTGTCCTCCAATCTTTTTTTTTATCTTGCTCACTCTCCAGAAAAGATAGCAACAACTATCTAAACATGTAAGTAGATCAAAAATCAAAGTGACATATTTAGACACAGAGTTGCATACCCAAAATCTGTAGTATCTTTGAGCTTTTAAAGTTCATGTACGTCTGATAAAGGTATCGTTATTAACCAATTCAAGGTTCTTTTACTTTGAGTATTCTACTTTATAAACGTGATTCCATACCCTTAAAATGGTTCTATCATATATGGTGATGTTCAATATATAAATATAGTCCCATATAAAATCCTTTACTTTTAGTTAAGGCTGCTCCAGTCATTAATATAATCCTTATACAACCCACATAATCCCACTATAAAAACACTCCTCTGTGCGATAAGGGCCTGCTCTACAGCCCACTGAAGTCAATAAAAAATCTCCTGACGACTTCAGTGACTTTGGATTTGGTCCCAAAAGCACAGAAATGCCCAGACAAAGTATTTATTACAAAATAAATGTGAGGTAGAAAAAAAAAGATTACTAATAGGTGTCTACAGTTACAGGACAGTCAAAAAATAATGTGTCCAAACTTTAAAAGCATCAGGGAAAAAACATCTTTATGAATATCTTTTGAAAAAGCACAGAAAGTAGTGTATATGATGGAAGGCAAATAACCTTTGTGTTCTGACTCAGCAGTTATTTCACATACCTTCACAACTGAAACCCTCATCATACAATCAGGTTCTCTTCTAATGCCCATTTTATAATTATAAATATGTGGAATCTCTACAAAAAATATTTGAGAAAACTCCCTTTCTTTTATCATCATATACTTCATTACCAGAAATATCCATAGTATGCAAGGTGCTGTACAAACTCTTAGAAAGTCTGCCCCTGCCCCAGAGAACTTACACTCTAGGACAGAGTTGTAGAATAACATTTGCACACATCTGTCTATAGACCTTAGCTTGTTCACTCATACCAATGAAAAAAAGCATTAGATGAGTTAGGTTAAGAGCAGGTCTAAATGATGTGATTGTAAAAACAGTGGCAGCTAGGCTACCGTCCTCCCATAAAGCAGCACCCATTCTAGAACAATGGTGGGAATACTTCAGAAAATTCTCAGTGTAGACGAGGCCCTAGAGTGTGGACTTTTGGACTACAAATACATATGCCAGAAATGCTAGCTGAATAAGGTATTGAATTCTATTGAGCAATTTAATAGCATGCTGGATCCACTAGTGTACTCAATACTGCTGGCTGCACACCAACTGCAGATCCTTTGTATCATGAGGATAAATGCACAGCATTAAACTTTTCTACAACGTGAATATACAGATCATCATGATTCCAACAACATGACAATCAATGTTAATATGCGGTCTTCTTGCGCCACACAGATGGAGCCTTCACTTTCCAGATTAGCTAAATTCAGTTAGCTAATCTGAATAATTTTCCCAGACAGCATATGGCTGGTTGGTGAATAAGGATATAAATTAATTCCTATAATTTTTTCCATAATCCCCACTGTAAGTAGAGTGAAAGGCCTCAAGCCTCCTCAACATTATATTTCTACATGTAACTCCTATTTCACTTGCTGAACAAAAGAAAATATGAGTTTTTGTTCCACCAGGGCAGTAATAAAGCCCAAACTTTCAAAATGGCCACAAATTTTGGATGCCTCCATTTATGGATATCCAACCTTGAGCCTGATTTTCAGAAGTGCTGAACACCCAGATTGATTTCATTTGGAGCTGCTGATATCACACAAGATGTCTCAGATATGACACTCAAAGTATGAGATTCTCTGTGACAAGATGGACTAGGTTCGGAAGCCTCCTGCTGGAGGCCTCACAACCCTGCCTCACCCTGCCCCAGAACAGAGAAGTCCTCCAGGCAACCTACAGTGGCTTCAGGGGAACAGCCAATCAGAGGGGCTGCTGGAATGGCCAATCAGGGGCCAGAAGGGCCATATAAAAGGAAGCTGCATAGGAAAAGCAGTCAGTTGCTGTCTGGATTTGGAAGAGGGAAAATTGGGTTCCTGTCTGGCTGGAAGAGCAGCAGGACCAGGGACAGCTCATTGTAGGCAGGACGGAGCCCAGAGAAAGCTGCCAAAGACCGGGGGAGCAAAGAAGAGTGCCTGGCTGTCTTCAGGGCTGAGCAAGGACTGAGCCCAAAGCCTAACCAGACTAAGTGAGAGTATCATGATGGGCTCTGTTGGTCTGGTTAAAGACTGAGTTCAGGGAGGATTGCCAAAAAGGACAGACCAACTGAGGATACCTGTTGAACTATTACAGGAGAGCAGTGTCTCCTGGAAGGAAGCCCTGGCAAACTGTAAAAATTGTATACCATGGAAAGGGTTTTTGTTTGTTCCATCCACAGACCATGTGTAAATCAGCCAGAGGGCTGAGTCACTGAAGATCCTCCGAAGAAATCATCAGCCAGGGAAGTGTTCATGAGACGTGGGTACCACCCTGTTCCAACCAAGAACTAATAAACAGAAAGTTCACACCCAACCACAAGGGGGCATTCATGAGAGGAGTGCCACCCTGTTACACTCCCAAACTCACTGGCTATTTTTTAAAATCTCAGCATATGTATATTATCATTAGTGCTAAACTTTTCAATGTTATCTCTCATGGATTATTCCTTCACAATATTAATTTTTTTCATATCTATTCAGACTTTCCTAATAATTTATTTATAATGTCCACCAAAGGTCCCAAGATCTCAATTTTTAAAAACACTTCAGGAGTGACATTGAAGGGGATCACCACGGAGGATGTATATGATGACAGGTAAGGCTGGTTTTTGGGGCATGTGGGAAAAACTGGGAAAATCATGGCTATGTCTGGGGTGGGATGGGTCACAGAATTAGCTGGAAAAGACCCAAAAACTACAGCAATTTTTGTTATATCTATCAACTTTTTCTAAACTGAGTAAATGTAATATGTGTTCAGATAGGAAACACCCATGCTCAACATACAGGGCTAGATTCTCTCCAGCAGGGAGGAAGCAGGTGACCAAGGGAAAGCATTAGAGAGTCAGCTTCATCCCCAGCGCTGACACAATTTATAGCTACTGCCCACCATAGATATAGGAGTCCTTAATGGGCCCTATGTCAGTGGAAGATTCTTCTCTGATTCCAATGTGTCCCTTACTCCAAGAGAGAGGGGACAGGCAGGGTTGCAGGGCCTGGCTGTGACACAGATGCATCAGCAGAGAGTTCCCCTATGCCAGGGGAACTCTCTGCTGGGCATTTGCAGCTGGATTACAGCCCCTTTGCTTCCCTTCTGGCTACAGAATCTGGCTCAGAATATTAACACATTTCTTATAAAAATGATATTAGGTCATGTTCTGAGAAAGCATGTTATACATATATATAAGTTCCATGGTTTTATAAATCTCCTGTCATCTCTCAACACATTTCTTTATATAAAGAAAATGAACAATCTGCAGAAGCGCTGTTTGCAGGAAGGATTTAGGAAGCCAATATTGCATCAGGGTCACTCATTTAACATTTGGAAGATTATCTTCTCAACTATAAGGGCTGCAACCCTAATTTTTTTTTTATTGAAAAAGCTAAATGAACTCTCTACTAAGCAGTCACAACTTTCTTAAAAATTGTGAAAAGCATGAAATCCTCTATTAACCATGACAGTATGACAAATAGTTAGCTTTAGTGACTGATGACAGTCAGCCAGGCACAACATACTCTCCACCTCACATACAAAGACATTATTCTACAGGTAATTCAAAATGATGCAATCATACACCACGTTGGTTTTCTGAAGACTTTTTAACCTAAATCTCTACCTATTTTCTTTACCATAATCAAAGGTGGTGATAGTTTACAGTACCAATTGTGCAAGAAAAAATCAGAGAAGGGCACACATAGCTAATCCCTCCCTGAATATAACAGAAGAAATATATTAGATCATCTAGTTCAATACAACTGTTTCCTGAACTTGCTTTTCCCCAGAAGAGCTCTGCTTATTGTATAATGGAACATTTAAGACACTGTTCTGTTTGCCAGGGAAACATTTTTACATTTTTTGTTTAAAACCCCCCACCATTTATACAAGGGCTTTCTTAAGAGTACGCTGCTCTCCTTCACTGTGTTAGAGCTGGGGAACCCTCTTTTTCTTTTTTTTTTCTTTTTTTTTGCTTGCTACTGAAGGCAGTATACTCTCCTCTGATGTGCATAATTCTGAGGAATCAGGGTACAACTTCTTCTCGGTAAACCATCCAGTGAAAGGGCCATAACAGTCCTCTTCAGCACACTCCAGGGTTGGAGACATGGTATTCGGCATTTGACTATGTATAAATATATTGGTTCTGACTCTGTAGTTCATATTTGTGAAAAACTATTGATTTCAAGGGCAGTTTTATTCAAGTAATTTGGCCCGTTCTAAAGAACAACTACATTATTGGTGCTTGATAATATATTTCTAATTACTCCATGGCCTGTATATTTTTGTCATTATGAAGTTCAGCTTTTCCTACATTTTAAGGAAATGCAAAACCCCCACTTACATTCGTAATACCTGGCATCTCCCAAATAGCTTATGAGAACTCATCAAAAGGGCAGAAAAGGATGGTTGTGGAGCACCTATAATACAAAACTGGAAATATTTGCTGTAAATTAATCTTTTCTATATTTGCATATTTTATACAAATCAGCAAAAAAAAAAATTACTGTGGATATTTCAAGCAACAAATAAACACAACAGCAGCACCATCTGGAGAGGGCATGGGAATGTGAAAATAAATTAAATTTATTCTATACGCAGCCTCTTTTGCACTAAAATAAAAAATTCTGTGATAATACATTCTCCAGTACTTTCTCTGGTTTAATAGTGCTTTCATCACTTCCATTGAGAGACTATTCTAAAGTTCAGTAGATCTCACTTTTAATAAAAGTTTTCTGCTACTCAATCCATTTACTTTATTTAACTTCACCCTTTTACTCTCAATATAAATCCTTGGCATACTCTAAACAATTCCCCCTTCTCTTTGGTATTTGGTATATCCTTTCAAGATATTTAGATGGTAATTTTATCTGCTCATTCTTTTCATCATTTGGTCAAGACATGTGCACAGTTTTCAGTCTTAATAAAGTTCATAATTCTTCTCTCCAGTCCCTTAATTGTTTAGAATGATCTTCTCCAAATTCCTTCCAATTTGTTGCCAGTCTTTTGGTATTAAGGAGTTCACAACTGACTGTATTATAATATCTTAGCTGTGGTGACACCATGGCCTCAGAGGGTGGACTCGTCATCTTAGTCCTTCACATGTTGTCTTTATATATGCAGCCTACAGCTGCAATGGATTTTTAAAAAAGTATGTTGTTTTGCAACTTCACATCTGATTTGCAGCCCATACATCTCTTTTGATATTATAGCTTTCCAAGCATTATCTTCTCACTGAGTAACCTTGAGAAACTGAATCTCATTTTGTTGTTTTCTATCCATATATCTAGTCTCACAAGATCCTGATTTTAAATTTCTCTGTCCATCTTGTCAACAACAACCCATTTCCATCTGTGATGTAAATTAATGTGTATCTTTTCTTCCAAATTATTAACAGATTAAATAAGATTGCAGTTAACAACAATTTCTGAAGCAGAAGAATGTATTCTTCCCCAATCATACATTTTTGTTTATCCTTTAGTTTTGGTCCATCAGAAGTTTAATAATCTAAAAACCTATCACGACAAAGATAGTAAACATCTTGCCCTGTATTTTCTACATTGGTTTTGTGTAGGTTTTCCTCCTGATTATTATATCTTTTTAACATATATTGAATTGAGCAAACAGCTTTAAGACTGAAAAATAAACAAAATCTCCCTTACACTATCATATATGGAAGTCAAAGTTCATTTGGACCACATGCAACGTCAGTGAAAACAAAATCTTCCATTGACAGTGTAATGATATGACACCCTTTTGCTATTTTCTATGTAGATGTTAGCATTGTACAGATTCACACACTATACTGTGATCTCTCTACAGAAATCCTGTCATCCTGCACTATAGCACGATGTATTTTTAAGCATCTCTTAATCCATACATCATTGATACAGTGCACCAGAACAAGCTTGTAGCATTTCACTTGAGCTCCTTTAAATCATCTCTCTGAATCACAATGGCTACTTCAAAGCTGACATGATTTCAGTGCACCATGGTAAGAGTGTAATTTAAAATAACTCCCTTGCAGGTACAGTAGCCACTTTTACAGCTGTTTGAGATTTCTTGCCCAGCACAAATACAGAAATATAACAAAAAATTATCCTAGGCTCAGGTCATGCCAATGTGCTCTGCACTGAAACAGCTGAGATATTGTCTTCAAAACTGGCATTCACAATGAAAACAACAATAAAGCCATCGTGAGCTAATTTAAAGATATTTATACAGTTTCAAAACATGTGCTTGTGTTAGATTTTAGCTGCCTTATGTCATGTACCTTCACTTAAATTCCATGTACTACATGGTTCTATTTAATAAAAAAGAAATTGTTTTGGTGCAGATGTACCAAAGAAATGGAATCAGTTTTCACCAAACAGCATCCCATATGTAAAAGCCAACTAAGGAATACAAGAGTTATTAGTATTCTAGTGACCTTTCAGCCACAGTCCGCGTGGAAATCCCTAGAGCTATCTTACAGCTAAATTAGAGATAGCACATAATATGCAAGGTCAGATTGTGCTCTTAGCATAGAGTATCTCTCTGCACCAGATACTAATTCGTAATTTAATTCATAAAGAAAAATGTCACTTCTCTGTGCACCAACATATGGCTGAGGTTTAGGAAAGTGAGGAATAAGGAATTCCGCATAACAATTAAATACTGATCTAAAAATATGCCTATTTATTGCTCACAGAAACTTTGGATGCACATTGATATCATGTTGAAGAAGAGAGTAAATAAGAACTTGATTGTGAGCCATGATGGTCTCTTTTATCTCCCTCTGACATTCACCCATCCTCCTTCATCAATTGTTTGGTAATCTTGTCATAGTATTCTGAATGACTGCAATGTTGCTGAGGGTGCTTTATATATCCTCAGACCAAATGTTGAGAACCATTAGGATTAAGATCGAAGAGAAAATACTAAACAGAAAATAAAGAAAGGTAAAAGGAAATCATAGCAAAACCAATCAGAATGCAACACTCAAGGAGGAGAAAGCATTCACTGATCCCATACAGCAACATGATAAATCAGAGCTATAAAAAAAGCAGTCTCATGACAATAGTTGTTTTCAGTTCCTTGAACATAGCATCCAAAACTGAATCTATAATATTCTAGCCCAAGGAGTAAAAATAATAAAATATCCAGACTTGGATCTAGAAGACTGAAGCCCAGAATAGAGAGACCCAATTACTGGTGTGGAAGCTACCAGAAATTCTGTATGCAATGAACTGATGATGCTTGAATAGGCCTGTCAGGTCACATGTACTTGACAGCTCAGTTTCAATCCAATCCTTAGTAATCATTATTTGTTTCCAAACTACCAGTCCAACAACAGACATTGACCACTTCATAGATTTTCTTTGAGGCCAGGAGACCACTGTGATCATTTAGTCTGAACTCCTTCATGACAGAGGCCACAGAATTTCACCCAGTAATTTCTGCATCAAGTCCAATACCTTGTGGCTGAACTAGCGCCTATTTTTAGAAAGACACTCATCTTGATTTTAAAAAATCAAGTGAGGGAGAATCCACCTCTTGCCTTCATAATATAAATGATTACCCTCACTGGTAAAAAATGTGTACCTTAGTTCCAGTTTGAATTTGTCTGGCTACAAATTCCAGCCATTGAATCTAGTTATGGATTTATCTGATACATTAAATAGCTGTCTACCATCAGATATGTTCTCTCTGTATTGGTACATATAGACTTTGATATACTCACCTCTTAAACTTCTCCCTGATAAATTAAATAGATTAAGCTCTTTAAATATTTCAATGCAAGGCATGCTTTTTGCTCTTTGAATCATTCTCGTGCTTTCCTCTAACCTTCTCCAATTTTTCAGCAGCCTGTTTAGAAGTATGGACACCAGAATTGGAGATAATATTTCAGCAGTGGACTCAACAACTGTAATCAAAGGTAATATAATCTCCTTAGTCCCACTTGATATTCATTTCAAGAGCTCAAAAGGATCTGAAAGGGGCCAGATGATCCGTCTCTTCCAAGACTTCTCTATGAGAGTACTAAAAAGGAGAGTAGAGTTTATATAGATCAGGAAGCAACTTTATAGTAAACACCTGGCATTCTTCGAGATTCGTCTGATGACTCTGAATACTAATCATTATGGAAAATAACCTACCTGACACCCAAAGATGACACCCAAAGATGACCAGGTACTTTAGAATTCTTTCTCTCTGTCAGAGAAGAAAATAGCTCTATTAAACAGATTGCGGGAGACAGGTAGATTCTTTTCTTTCCTTACCTGTAACTGGGATCTTAGAAAGTTCTAAAATAAAATAAAGTGGTATCATCAGAATAATATCTTCCTATAAACTGGGCAGCAATAATGCAGATTAACTATTCTGATCCTGGCTAGCCTGTTATAAAACAAAATTAAATCTAGACTTAGAACATTTTTAACAGATCCCCAGAGAAAAGAAGAGGCTAATTTATTATAATAATACTCTCCCTCGCACATGAAACATAATCCTAATTCATTAGGCACAAACACTTTCCTTTTGCAGGCCTGAACGAGATTTTTATATTTTTAATATTTGTCCTTCTCTGAGTTAGGTCATTTCTCTCCAGTTATAAGTATGGATGACAGGTTTTAGTACTTGCAGACTGGATGCCTGTTTTTAAAAGTCGCAAAACTAACTGATGCTCACACACAGGGTAGAATTTTTTGTAAGTTCTTAAATGACCTAACTTTACTCCCGTTGATGTTAATGGGAGTTTTATCATTGACATCAATAGAAGCAGAGGCAGGGAAAAATTGAATGCTTTCAAAAATCCCACTCAGAGTTGCTTGGCTTCTTGCATGTTTTTGTCCATGTATTAGGATGGCATGTGTGCCAGCTCACCAGCTGTTATGCCAGTTTCACTTGTACACAGGAGTCAACCAAAACTTGGCAGCATACTATATGCACAAGTGCCATCTTTTCTTCTGGAAGTCCTTTCCCTGTGAAAGCAATGTCACACTGTTGCCACATGCCTCTTTATACCTAACTGCACCTGAATTCTTCTGATGTTAGTGGTGAAATAGAACATCTGAACAATGGAGGAAGGAAATTTTTTTTTTTACAAAGCACTACATGAATATAAACAGAGACAATAAAGATTAATAGCAGTTGGCTCCAATGATTTAAATGAGGGACTGGCTAGATCAGAAGACTGATAATAGGATATTGAGCTATTCACCTACAGGTGACCAGTATAATTCCACCCATACTGGTATTCACCAAAAGCCTTTTTACTTGGACAGCATATGTTCCATTCACCTCCATATAAGAGGTACTTATATGACCCCATTATTATAGTAGCTGAGTGTTTCACAATTTTAAATACATTTCTCTGAGAAAGGGAGGTACTCTTATCCCCATTTTACAGATGTAGAACTGAGGCACAGATTTGTCCAAGGTCACACACAAGGTCGGTGGCAGAGCAGGGAATTGAACCTGGATCGCCTGAGTTCTAGGCTACTGTTTGAATCCCTAGACTTTCCTTCTTCTCTAAGGAATGTTAGTGGTCTGCATCAAATTTTCAATGGACATGTTACCATTTAAAAAAACTCCATCTTCGGAATTAGCATCCTTCGTAGCTGTCTAAACAGAAAGGAAAAAGACTAAAAAAGCACAGAAATCTATCATTATTTGGATTGTGGTAGGCACTTTCCAGACACAGGGACAGACATAGCCCCTGCCCTGAAGAGCATACAATCTTAAAAAGGCAAAGACAGATGAAAGGTTGAGAAAAGAGAGATGACATATAAAACAACTGCAGTGATGATAACTACATCTTATTGAAATTACACATTTGTCTTTTAACTTAAACAAATCTCCCCCTCTCACTTAGCCTCTGACCTTCTTCCATAGCAGTGTCCAGCTTCAGGTCCAATACCCTCACCCACTTCCTGACCAACATTTGACTCCTTGACATTTGCAGATGTGGGCAATTCACTCATAATGTAAATAAATACAATAAATAGGGAGATAAGTTAGTCAGCTAATTTCCTGTAGGTGTCATGGAACAAATGGGTCTTAAGATGAACAGGTGCTGGCTTTGTGGATCAGTTCTGGAAGAGTGTTCTGTTCATAAAGGGTGGCAAGGAATGGTTGTGTGCCTATAAGACAAATAAGGCTTTAGGATTGACATAATTGATGGAGCAAAGACGATGAGGAGATACCTTATAGGAGACAAGGACAGGTGTATGCACTGGGCTGTGAGGTCAGGATGTTTCCTTTCTTTCTCAGAAGATCCCAGAAGTCTGGGAGGAAGTGGTCCTGCTTGACAAAGTAGTGGGATAGTGGAGGGGGGCCATTGTGCTGCCTCATGGACACCAACAGTTAGCAGGAGGAATGCAGAATACAACTGATTTTCTGCATTCTGAACAATTTTCAAAAAAACCCTTTCCCTTCTGTGGGCTTTTTTAACAGGACAGCAGAAAATAGTTGTAAGTCTCTAGACTTTAATCTCCATTCCCTCCAAAGTCTTTCCTCTAAGTAGCCCCTGAGCAATTAGTTCATTAGTAAATTTAAGTAGTAAATAATCAGTGAACCTCTCATTTACATGATTTCCATACATAGATTAACAATTTTTTAAAGATTTCTTTCCTTTCCTACTTTTATGTCATCTGTTATGTCATCCAGTTATGTCATCTGGCTTTGCATGATGGAAGCTTAAATCATTCGTTTTCTTTCTTATGCTGAACTTGGGTTGACTTCTTCAAATTTCACACAGCTAATTAAATTTAGTTACAGTTATTTTCAGATATTCTAATATCTTTAATTAGGGCTGAAACTTTTGTACTCCTTTTTAAGGCTCATGCAAGAGATTTAATTTTCAAATTTGTCCATGTGCAGTTTGCCTACTTGTTTTGCTTGCAGAATTACTGTACCACCATTGTGCATGCAAATCAGGTATGTTCACATGAGAGATGAGTGAATAATAGAATTTTCAGCTTGGGGGCTGAACTGAAACATCCAGAAAAAAAATTGGTTTTTTTAACCAATTTTTTTTTCCATTGAATTAAAAAACTGAAAATTTCACTTTGAGTCAACCAATACACACATTTTTTTAATTTTATTTTGTTTTGTTTTGAATTGACCAAAATGTTTCAGTTGACTGAACCTTTTTTTTTTTTTATTATTATTATTATTATTTTTTTTTTTCATTTTGATTCAGCCATTTTGGGTATTTGGGTATCTTTTTTATGCACGTGTTTTTATTTTTAAATTTTCCAAATCTGAAATCAAACACTGCTTCAAACTGAAAAGTTGACACAAAAAATTTCTAAGTGGTCAAAATGAAACTAATTGTCAAATTCAATCCAAATTTTTCAAATAGTTTTAGGGGCCCCCTTAAAAACACTTTTGGAAAAAAAAATTGTAAAAAAATATTTTCAGTTGTAGTCCACATACAAGTGGCCATAGAGAGGCATAAGTGTCTATCTGTGACTGCATTCACAATTGCATGTGTAATTGTGGCACTATCCTATAATTTCTTATGCAATTGTGGCAAGAGCATACACATGTCCCTCAAAGTCTAGTCTGTAGTGTTGCCAGTGATTAATGTTCCAAGAGCTCAAAATGCATGACACCATTCCACTTCTCTATACTATGCTGGGAAGTTCCTGAATCTTTGCCACATGCTGATTGCATCCCAATTCAGTAGGCCTATAAAATTATTGAATACAATTCAAATGGCATGTGGGTGTTTTGTCTCAATGACTGAGTGTGTGTTGTCTTTTATACTCATAAGATATTATACATTAATTAAAGGACCATCTGAAAGCCCTCAAGTAATTTTCAGGACACTAGGAAAACCTCTTGTGTAGCAATACTGCAGTCCCTGGCACACTGCAAAGATATTTTAATTGTCCCTAATAATTTTACTTCACTAACATTGAAAAGGAAATATATGGCCATGTGTTCTGCTGATTGACACCATTGGGCCAACCTATTAAAGTCAATGGGATGCACAGAGGGTAAGTCAGTGCTAAATCTCACACATACACAGTATCTTACTTCTCCCGAAGCATGACAACTTAGGGCAAAGAAACAGCACATTTCCAGCAGTTGTCATATACTAAACCAAAGCCATAAAATACAGAGACAAGGACAGTATATGTTATCCAGTAATATGCATATTGTTCCATAAGATTCCATAAAAAATGCTAGAGGATGCATCCCATAAACCAGCAGTTTCTCTGTCTGGACATATTTCAGGGGATCTACTGGAGGTAAAAGGCATCTAACCTGAAGGTCCTGTCTTTGCACTGCTGCCCCTCTTTATCCAACTTTATGAAGCCCTTGAAGCAAAGCACAGCTCCAGGAGACATGTTGCCTCGGGACTTCTTCAGCTCTGGCTTCTTCTAGAGCACCCCTCAGAACTACGATTCCACAGTCCTGAAGGGGAAGCAGTGTACAATACTGGAGACTTTGCCTACAAGTCCTGTCACTAATTGCTCTGCAGGGTTCTTGGGGTGGGGGATATTGGGGCAATCCTTGGAGATATGGCAACTAGAACTGGGCAAGTTTTTTGGCCAAAATAATGTTTCACTAAAAAATGCAGACCCAGGTTCACTGACACATTTTGTGAATTTGTGTCTATTGTGGTGAATTGTTTCAGTCGAAACTAAAACATTTCAGAAATGAATAATCTCACTGGATACAAATAATTGAATATCCATTGGAGGAGGCACTAGAATCTGGGTGTCCCTGTTCCCCCCAGAACAGAGCATTAACTATGGGGCTCTAGAGTCATTCCTGTGTGTACATGTATGTGTGCACACACGCACACTCTCTCTTCTCTCTGGCCCAGTGACTAATCTAGTATTTTATACAAAGTGGAACAGCTTCAAAAGAAGAGATGGACAAAGCCCCACCTAAGAATAGCCAGGAGCCTGGTGGTTAGGACACTCCTCTAGGAAAGGGGGAGACCTGGAGTCAAGTCCCTTCTCCAGAGTGGGAATCTGAACCTGGGTAACTAATATCCCAGGGAAATGCCCTAATCACTGGGCTATTGGGTACAAGGATGGTGTTAGGGGGACCGTTATCTTGGTTTGGTGAATCTAGTCCCTTAATTAGAGAAATAAAAATGCCTGAAACAAAATGTTCCATTCAACCTGAAACAGAAAGTTCCCCACTTCTTTGCTTGGTGAAAAACCCAAATTATGTTGGGTTTTTTCCTCCCTGGAACTGCCAGTCAACTGAAAAATCACTTTTTCACACAATTCTGCTCACAACCCCCTCTCTTCATCTTTGGAGGCAGAACCCACCAAGAGGGGGTTGAAAGATTAGGGGAAAACAGGCTACAGAGGCATCACTTCCCACTTATGCTTTCCTCCAGCTGGGATCCATGGGAAGGGCACTCTCCACTTACAGAAGAGGAGAGGAAATTTTGAGAAGTAGAGATTTTTAATTTTTTTAAACTCTTTTGTTTTTATATTGGACACCAAGAGCCAGAGAGAAAGGTGGTGGTGTCCAGTGGTTAGAGTACTGGTCTGGCAATCTGGAGACCGGGGTTCCTATTCTTGGCTTTGCTGCAGAACTGCTATGTGATCTTGGGCAAGTCATTTTATTACTTCCCCTCTGTTTCCTCTATCATCCTTTGTCAGTCTTGTCTATTTAGTTTGTAAGTTTTTTGGGGCAGGGACCGTCTCTTACTATATGTTTGTTTAGTGACTAGCACAATGGGGATCTGGCTATGCTTAGGTCTTATAGGCATTACTGTAATAATACTAACAGAAAACTAATCCAATCAAGTCAAAACCACAATAATGGATGCTAAGGACGTTATTGTAATTATGTATAGAACTTTATTCAGAAATATGCTGGGTTCATTAGTATTTTATACCAGCCAAAAGTGAGATAAATGCGTCCCAGCAGACAGAAAAACCAGTCCTTGCCCTAAAGAGTTTGTAGTCTAAATTGGAGAAGTTATTTACAAGTAAGGATGAGACACAAGAGGGAGGGATGGCAACAGATACAACATTAAGAAATTGTGGCTTTTCAGTGTAAACACTGATGGTTCTGTGATTTTTAGGGCTTGAATTTATACAGTAAGAAAGAGAGGGAAAGCATAGAATGGTGAAAGTTTTTGATTCACTTCTTGTGAGCATTGTGCAAGACATATTTGTGATATTATTATGAGCTCTTTGAGGCAGCAAACCCTACTGCCAATAGCACCGAAAAAGAAGTTATAATGAACATAACTGAGTGGCTCAGCAGAAGAGGTAATACAACCTGGAGCTCTATTTCTTTTCCCGATTAATCTACATAGAACTAGTGTATGGAGAGGGGGAGGAAAGGGTTTAGTGCATATTATTGTCCCCTAATCCAAGTCCACCTACTCCCTGGCCCCTGCCAGCTCACTTATCACACCCCCTTTCCTTATAGTTGTCACCCTGAAGCAACTCTTCAGGATAGAAAGGATGGTGCCATAAAAGTGGCTAACCGCCTTCTTTCATGCAAGGTGTCCTGCTTGAGGATATGGGGAGGCACAATCTGGAGCGTTATTCACTGAGCCTATTAACAAGTGAATTTCTGACTTTTGTAAATCTAAATGCTGCATATGTTGCATTTATTTAGTTCTTAGAATTTAGTTCTGGGATATTAAAAAAAAAAAAAAAAAAAAAAAAAAAAAAAAAAAAAAAAAAAAAAAAAAAAAAGCAAAGGGAGAAAATTTGCTAATCAATATATCCAACCAAATAAAAGCAAGTTTGAATGTGGGATCTTGGGACTACACATTCAATTACACCACAGTGCAGAGGAAGCAAACCCTTTCTTCAGGCATTGATGATATTATCATACTCCTCTTGCTGGGCTCTTTCTGATGACATTTTTAAGGCAGGTAAGGGGATTTCAGAGGTTAGGAAGGAGAGAGATGACTAGCAGAGGCAGGTATGTTGCTGAGGCTGAAATACCGTACACTGTAAAAGGTAAGGAAAATAATATATTGTGAACGATCTTTATTACGTATTTCATTAGGCTGCCACAAATCATGATTACACTTAGCTATATAATTATTCAATAGACAGGACTATGTATTGGCTAAGCTTAAAGTTTCAAAAAATCACTGTTTGAGCACAGGGATTAGGATAGAAAAAAAATCTGGACATTTTTAAAAAAAAAACCAAAAAACCCAGCATTACTTTTTACTTGCTTAAACCAAAAATGGAAGCAGCGTTTTCATTTAAATTTTCTGTGAAAAAGGCTGGGGCCAAACATGAGACAGTTTAGACCAAAGAAATATTTAGAAATTATTCACACCTGAAAAGCAATGTTCAGAATGAAATGCCCCTCTCTACTACAAAGCTAACTCAAGCAATACTATAAACACAACCAAGGCTCATGGAAGTCCCTGTACTTTATTTTTTCGGTTAGTCTAAGGAAAGATATGACATTCCAAATATAAAATGGATTTATCCTTTACTAAAACCAAGGAGAGACCCTGTGACATGAAATCAATCTACTATAAACAGAACACAGAAGAGAAATGAATCTTGAGTAATGAGAACACGTGCACAGGAGTGCTTTAAATGTGGTGCCGGATTGTGGGAATCCCAAATTTCCAACTAACTCTCATTTTGTTTGTCTCAGCTAAGCAGGAGATTAATATTAAAAAAAAAAAAAAGTAAGTTCCATATCTCTGGAAATCATATAAACAAAACTGGTTGACAAGGCCCAATTGTATTGATGATAAATTTTCTCATCAGTTATCAGCACCTTGGAGAGAGATTGAGAAAAAGAGCAAAACAGAAAGAGAGCAAAAACAGCATAGAGGAGGGGAGGAAGGAAGAGGACAGGGACAGGCAAAAAAATGGAGGGAGTAGGAAAAATCAGAAGGACTAGGGGAGAGAGAAAGAGAGCATGAAAATATATTAGAGAAAAGGAAGAAGAGAACTTTTAAATTGTTACTGTCTCGGCTTTTATTTGTTCCTTCCCTTCTTCCCTTTGCTTATAGTGAGCCATGAACTGTAACCTCAGATGTGGGAAAATAATTTTATTCTTTTCAAGGCAGCTTTATAACATTTATTATCATTTTCACTACACAATAGGTATGCAGGATACTACACAAAATAATGGGTGCAGGGACCTCTCTTTAATCTGAGTAGCATTTGAGAGAAATAAAGGAGAGAAAATTAATCTTAGAACCTCACATCTGATCCCAATCCTAATTCTTTCAGGACCTGACCCTGCCTTCGATGGAAGTTGAGGAGATGCATGTAATAAGGCCCTTGTTTACCAGCACTAAGTAATTTAATTCTAACCAGTAAGCTGTCTGCATATTGTACTGATGCTTATGTATTTGGAGGGCATAGGAATAGGATAATATCCAAATAACCCTGTTTACTGAATATATATAACATGCAAAGCTTACTAACTATTTACAGTGTGATTCTGGTTGGTTTCTGATGCCTTCTGAAACGTAAAACACAGTAAGCACCACTAGAGGGCTCACAAACCACTAGAGGGCTCACAAGCTATTTAAAGGGATACTACCCTATTCTTGTGCACTACAATATTTAAATTTGCATTAAGAAATAGAACTGGAAACAGATCAAACTGTCTAACTTGGAATTCATCTCATTATATCATATGGAATCAGACAGACAATACACACAAATTATTATTTTCTTTAAAAAAAACATTGTATGATATTCACTCACCAAAAACATCAGAATTTGAATGAATTTGTGAAACAAATCAACTTGAAAGGAATGAAAATTAGAGAGATTTTAAGGGATCCTTGGAAGTCCCCTATTTCCTTCCTCCCTGTTCCATGGTAACCCTCCTCCCAACAAAACAATGATGAATGTAGCTTATTCTGGAGGGCATCAATGCTGCACCAAACGTCAGTTACAGGAATTCACTCAAGAGTTATGCAAAATGACAATCAGTCCCAAGCATAATAGGATGCTACCAGAATGCCATTCTAGGCAAAGGAAAGTAAATTTTAAAGATGAACTGCAAATCATTTACAAAATAAAATTCCTTCCCTTGACAGAAGTGATATGTGCTGAACTCTCCCAATATCCCAATTTAAAAGAACATTCATTTGTTTACTTTTTAATTCCTAGGTTCTGCAAGTCCATTCTCATCCTAATCTCTTTGGAGTTTTTACTTTAAAGTGACATACCAGCAAGCACCATACTGGTGAAATCACATCAGTTGCAAGAGTTCTCTGGAGTCCTAAATAAGCGCAGGGCTGGTTTAAAACCACTCTGTGTTGCTCTGCAACTGGTTTCCCTTCTGCACTGGGATATAAGGTATTAAATGTGAATTGCAAAGAAAAAAGTTATGCACGATATTTCTCATTTGTGTGGTGTAAAACATCCTCAGCAATGAAACCAGCATTCTTTTACTGTTGTTTTCAGTAGCTAAATAATCTAACTTTAAAAATGGATTCCTTTTAGTCTTGGGGCTAATTTTAAGTGCCTGCACCAAAATGAAGTGTGTAGGTTAATGTCCCTCCAACTGGATCTTAATTACATGCACTCTATTTCTTTCATTTTGATCACTGCACTCCTTAACAAATCAATAAACAATTCAGATCCCTAGGGAATAAACTATTAAACCAAAATCTAGTTGGTGACCAGAATAGGAAACTCGAGCTTTCAAACTGACAGTAGAAATGGAAGTCTTCCAACAATTAATGTGCAACAATTAATGCACAAAACTATTCCAAAATCATATTGACGAGAGTCCTGTAGCACTTTAAAGATTAACAAATTTCTGCAGGCATAAGTTTTCATCAGATGTGCTGCAGCGGTCAAGATAGGAATTTCTTAGGCATGTTGAAGGCACTAAGCTACTCCTCACTTCTCAAGACACAAAAGGGAAACAACCCTGAATTACTTGCATACCCACACTTATCTTCAACGGGTATGCATGAAATGCATACTAGGATCCAAGATTATTGCTTTTCACACTTTGGGACATATTCTCTCTATCCTGCAGCCCACAAAAACGTATGCCTGCAGAAATGTGTTAGTCTTTAAAGTGCTACAGGACTCTCGTTGTATTTGCTGCATACGGACTAACATGGCTACCCCTCTGGAATTTTTCATTGGTGATAATGCTTCCCAAAAGGCTAGGGTGGTATCATTCATTCATGACATTATAATATGTCTCCCATCCTCATTTATTTTACCCCAACTGTTTATTTTAGTTGATACAAATGAAATCTATCCTACGCTGTCACCTCAATAGCCCATCAGCTTGAGTAATAATTACATGTTGTTTTATCAAGTACCAGCTGATTATTATTATTTATTCATAGCAGACCCCAGAGTGCACCAAGTGCCACACACAAACTAGTAAAAAAAAAAAAAGACACAGTGCCTCCTGCCCTGAAGAACTTACTGTCTAAATGGAGATATGACAAAATGAGGGAATATCAAATGAGTAGGAGACAGGGTTATGAATACAAAATCTTGGGCTAACTCAGAGGCATAGCATATATGATTTTGTCTGTGTATTTTAGGATTAATGTGAATAGGGAGGGGTGGGCTTTACTTTGAGAAGGGGCTAAGGTACAGAGTAGAGAAGAGGTGGTGAGGTTTGGAAGAGCATTGGGAGCATGGCTCAGTGGGAAAACTAGGGTAACAAACAGGTGGCATAGCAAACATTTAAATGACAGATTCTGTGTGAAGAAAAATGTCTGCTGTGAAGAATGGAAGGCAGTAAAGGCAGGTCTGCTGGGGAGTGTGTGTGGGGGGGACAAGGGGGATGGGGATAGTGTGTAACAGGTTTGTCCTGGTTGGAGACAGTGGCCTATATTCACCAGGGTACCCATGCTGCTCATTCTGCAGCTGCAGCAGCCAAAAGTGGCTGACATGAATGCTGGAGTCCAACATGGGAAGACCAAAATGTCCTGATCCAGCTGTAGATGGAGGAGGGTTGGGTTTGGAGATGCAGGGACCAGATGGCTTCCAAGAGAGTGGTCAGGTAAGTTTCTAATGCTGGATCCCCCACGCTGGATGATATTGGTGATAGTGGGGAACAGGGAGATGGGTTGGCAGAATCAGTGAATAAAGATTTACAAAGTTTGGCAACTATTAAAACTAAAAGCCTCAAATTAGAACTATGTCATCAACACAATAGAAGGAAGATGAAAAAGAAAGGAAGATCAGAGAATTCCAGTCCAGAAAGAGAAAAATAACTGATTAATCCTTTTCAGAATGATAAATGTTTGAGACAAGCTTCACCTCCCACAATAATTGGTGATTTCTATAACCCTTTTCCAGACTGGTTTGAAATAAAGTTCAATACAAATAATCACATATCTTTTTGTTTCATTCATTCTGCCTGTTGTCCTTCTCACCTATTTCAACTAACAGATGAACCTGAGGGCGCTCTGATCACATAGGCAGTTTCAAAGCCTACAATGCTCAAGCCAACAGATTCCAGTCACAGGAAGAAGACAGGAAGAAATGGATTTATATTATATAGCTTTTTAAAAAATCAGGCATAGGATTAGGGCCTGAGACATTTCCTGTAGTAAAAAAGAGATAGTATGTTGTGCACTCCATTTTCCTCCATAAAAAGCTAGTTCATTCATTAAGTATAGCTCTCAACCCTATAAGACTCAAATGTGTGCCACGGGCTTTTTAAATGCATGATACAGATGTGAAATGAGACAGGCAACAACAACAAAATAACAGACAAGGGAGTTTGGAGAGTGTTGGATTCTTCCCTTGAGCATCTATAAAGTTTTCTACAGCACTTCACTTTTAGAATTTTGCACTTCTGTTATAAATACATTATACAAATAAAAAGCGAGATAACACCATCTTCAGGATAGAGGTAAAATTAGGCCTCAGATGTGTGACATTGCACTTCATGAGACACAGGTGAGAGGTATGACTAGAAGGCTTTTCAATTTATCTGCTTGGGATCTGGATTTTTGCTTTGTAAAGTGGGGCATCAAACCCATCCATTCCACTGTTCAAGCTCTCTGGGCTAAATATTTGCCCCACTGAAGTGAAAAGGAGTTTTACTAGTGACTTAAAAGGAAGCCATGATTTCACCCTTTGTTCCTATGTAGGCTGCAGGTTTTGTGACCCATCCTGCCCTGGCAGGAGCTGAACTAGGAGAACTAATTGTTTTTTCCCTTCACTTTCTGATGAAGCCCAATCTATTATCTTCTAATCCATATAAGTTCTTATACTGCCCATCACCATAGTATATGAGTCCTTCCAGGAGCATTAAGCAACGTGACTAACATTTGACATATCTGGTTCATTTTTTGTCTCATCCTTTCCCCAAAGAGAGAATGGAGTACATTGTGTAGTGTTTTGTTTTGACAGGCTTTTTCTTTTGTTTTTAATATGTGCACACTCCAATGTGTTTATATTAGAGAAGTCCTCCTTGCATGAGGAGCAGAACGTGGTGAGGTTTGTGATGGTCCTTATTTCCTGTGGGAGCTCATTCCAGTCTTGGACCAGCCCTTGAAAAAGCTCCATCTCCTGCACAATCTTTACCCTTTTGACAGAAATTTCCCTTCTGCCTGAGGAGCAGAGTTGTTGACCACGATCCCTATCCCTGAGCTTTAACAGATTTTTAGATATCCTGGGCTCAGACCACTGAGCACCTTGAAGATAAGGAGACCTTGAACTTGATTCAATCTTGCTTCAGTCTCTACTAAAAAGGTTAATGGTGACCAGATACTCAACACAATTAATATTAACTAGAAGGGAGAAAGAATGCAAGTCAAAATAGGGAAATAGCAGGTTAAATAAAATTTAGATAAGTTAGATATATTAAACTTGGCAGGGCCTGATTAAATTTATTCTAGGGTACTTAAGAAACTAACTGAAGCAATCTTAGAACCATTAGCAATTATCTTTGAGAACTCCTGGAGGACAGGTGAGGTCCCAGAGGACTGGAGAAGGGCAAATATAGTACCTATTTTTTTAAAAAGGGGAACAAGGAGGACCCGGGAATTACAGATCTGTCAGCCTAACTTTGATACCTGGAAGGATACCAGAACAAATTATTAAATAATTAACTTGTAAGCACCTAGAGGATAATAGGTTTATAAGAAATAGCCAGCTTGGATTTGTCAAGAACAAATCATGCCAAACCAACCTAATTTCCTTCTTTGACAGGGTTAGTGGCCTAATAGATAGGGAAGAAGCAGTACACATAGTATATTTTGATTTTAGCAACGTGTTTGACACAATGCCATGTAGCATTCTCATAAGCAAACTCAGGAAATGTGGTCTAGATTAAATAACTATAAAATGGGTGCACAACTGGTTGAAAGATCATACTCAAAGAGTAGTTATCAATGATACACCCTCCCAGTTTGACAGTGCATCTAGTGGGTCCTGCAAGGGTCAATTCTGGTTTGGTACTATTCAATATCAATGATTTGGACAATAGAGTGAAGAGTATGTGTGACACTGTCTGGATTGGGGTGATCATTTATTATTTAATACCAACATGACAAAATTGCAATGATTCTTACAAGATATGCCATGTCAAGTACCATTGGAAAGGTTATAATTTGCTAAGTGTGATAATATTGTTTATGTGTAGGTGTCATTTTTGTATTATGAGTTCTAAATACATCTGGTATATTTGTATTTCAAACTTTTTGGGTGACACCCACAGACAGGATGGCAGCAGCACTAAGCCTGCTTAATGGCCCATCAAGGAAACTCAAATGTACAATGAATCCAGTGAAAGAACCCACCTTATGGCTACACCTTATAGTTAAGGGCTACACCTTATAAGTCACCAGGACACGTAAGAACATGCCCTACGGACAGGGGATTCTCTCTGACTCTGCGGCTTTGCCATCCCACGTGCTATGAGCTTGTGTTTCAAACAAGCCACATGGCAGAAACTATAAAATGCAGCTGTACCATCTCCATCTTATCTTCATTCCTGTTTCCTACCTCTGGATCAACTAATCTACAACTGAAGCTGTGGAACAAAAGACTGACAGACCCATCCAGGTACTGGATGTACTCCAGAGGAACTGTACAAGTCTGCAAACTCCACAGTTCAGATATACATGGACTTTGAAGTCATTTGTATGTATCTGATTGCTTTAATCATTTAACATCTGTCTTCTTATTTGTTTCTTTCCTTTATAATAAACCTTTAGTTTGGTTACTAAAGGATTGGCTGGCAGCGTGGTATTTTCAGTAATATTCACACTTATATTGGTCTGGTAATGTGGCTGACCCTTTCGGGGTCAGGAGAATATTTTTGTTAAAAGAAATAGTTTTACTAATTTATCTCTTTACTGGACCTAGTTGCTAATTGGGGGCCAGAGACTGAAATGCAATAAAGGGAGCTTTGTAACTTCTTGGTTTTAGCTTCTTGATAACCAAGGTGGGGGATGAGAAGCATTGTTTGTGACTGGTTGCTGAAACTAACTGGTGTTACCCCCCAGTTTGGGAGAATCTGCTCTCCTTTTGAAGGCTTTCCTTGGTTTTGGCATTTTCAGGTGGGCTACCCTAGGCACAGATGGGTCACAGAATACTTAGAAAATTTGTGGATGACCCCAAGATGGGAGGGGTTGCAATCACTTTAGAGGATAGGATTAGAATTCAAAATGACCTTGACAAATTGCACTTGTCTTTACTGAAGTTCATCTTGTTGATATCAAACCAATTCTTCAAAGTGCTTCACTTACAAAGGAAAAATCAAATGCACAGCTACAAAATAGGGAATAACTGGCTTGGTGAGAATGTGGAAGAAAAGGATCTGTGGGTAATAGTAGATCACAAATTGAATATGAGTCAACAATGTGAAAATGCTAATATTCTGGTGTGTATTCACAGGTATATTGTATCTCAGACAGGGGAGGAAACTATCTTGCTCTATTCAGTTCTGCTGAGGCCTCAGCTGGAGTATTGTATCAAATTCTGGGTGACACACTTTAGGAAAGATGTGGACAAATGAGAGAGTCCAGAGGACAGCAACAAAAATAATAAAAGTTTAGAAAACCTGACCTATGAAGAAAGGTTAAAAAAACTGGGCATGTTTAGTGTTGAAAAAATAATACTGAGAAGGGACTTGACAACAGTCTTCAAATATGTTACAAAGTGGATGGTGATCAGTTGTTCTTCATGTCCACTGATGGTAGGGCTTAATTTGAAGCAAGGGAAATTTAGGTTTGAGAGTAGGAAAAGCTTTCTATATATATAAGGGTATTTAAGTTCCTGAATAATCTTTCAAGGGAAGTTCTGGAAACCCCATCATTAGAGGTTTTTAAGAACAGGTTGGACAAACACTTGTCAGGGAGGTCTCGGTTTAGTTGGTCCTGCCTTAGTGCAGGGGGCTGGACTTGATGACCTCTCAAGGTCCCTTCCAGCCTTATATGTCTATGATTTCAATGAATATTCTTTTGGAAGTCAGTAGAGCAACTGGAGGAAAGATGTGATGTGCTCATGGTAGTTCATGCTGCATTCTGTTATACCATTCTGTACTAGTTACAGTTTCCTAAGGACTGAAGGCTTGATACTCAGGAATATCATTGCTGGTAGCCAGACAGGAGGTAACAAAGGCATGTATAACTGAGGTCAGGTCATCATCTACCAGGGTGGGAAGGAGTCTCCTAGCCAGCTGAAGACGGTAGAAAATGTTATCAGGGATGCAACTATGGGGAGTCCAGAAGCACTTTTAAATTATGGAGTAAACTGACCAATTGTGAGTGTGTGTACTTTCAACCAAAGGAGACTGTGAACTCTTTCCTCCTCACTAATATATCTTCTGACTTGCTCAGAATCATCTTTAACCAGCTGTTCTTCATTCAAAAGCTAATGTTGTCCAAGGACTGGACCATCTAGCAGTGTGATCATATGTGGTATGACTAAATCCAGATAAACTGATTGGCTAGTGAAAACAGCCACATAAGGATGACATTCCACCTCCCACATTGAGAATGAATGTCTACCATTTGTTAGTCAAGTTTGCAGTCTAGAGGTAGTTAAACCCGCAAAGGCTGCTAAAGTATCATACTGAAGCAGTGACCAGGAATGCTGTTTTCATCTATGCCTGGGGAGGTGACTCCATTTCTTTCTGGCATGGACCTTGATACCACTATTTATGCCTTTGCCACCTTAAGGCTGATTACTGCAAAGGTCTCTACATAAGGCTATACCTTAAAACCATCCAGACACCGAAGATGGTGCAGAATGTGACAGCCCACTTGGTAAGCAGCACATTTATTCCATTCTGCTTTATATAGGTTCTTCTACTGCACTCGTCACCGGAGTATTTAAGCACCTTCTAGTAGTTAAGCAACATGACTAAAGATCTGTCGTTGTCTGTTCACTCATCCATTGTCTGTTCACTCATCCTCTCTCCAGGTGAAAAAGTGTGTGTGATGGAGTGTTTTTGTTTTGGAATTTTATATATTCACAGATACACACACGTTGCCACGTGTTTATGTTAGAGAAGACAAGGTCAAACAAGTGGACCTTGCACTTAGAAAGGAAGATGTTGAGTTTTGTGTTGGTCCTTAGTTCCTGGGGGATTTCATTCCACAGTCTAGGGCAAGTATTCAAGAAAGCTCTGTCTCCTGCACAATTGAACTTTACCCTTTATGTAGATAGTTCCATTGTGCCAGAGAGCAAAGTTGTCAGTCTCAGTCTTCATGCTGGAGCTTTAGGTGATCTTTGAAATAGCATGGGACCGGGCCACTGAGCGAATGCCTTGAAGATAGGGACCAATACTTGGAACTCAATTTGATCTGTACTGGCTGTCTGTGAGCTGGAATATAAGGTGTTTTGACATTTAAAGGCTAAATAGCTTGGCACCTGCCTACTTCTAAGGCTTCTTTTCTTCCTATGCCACGTTGCTGCACCTGCCATCTACAGAGGCACTTGAGTTGGAGTTCCCTCAACATAACAGAGAGGTGAGTGGTAGTAGCACATTCCTTGTGAGGAACTTAGATGCAGAGCAGGCTTCTGACCTTGGTCACAGATCAGCTGAGATTCCAAAACACACTGCAAGGCCTATCTTTTTGCACCGATGCCTGAAGAAGGCAGGGCTTACTAGGGGTGACTGTTAATGGGGTGAAGTCAAACCTGTTATAGTAGGGATGGAGTTTTGCCCGGTGTTTCTTGAAATAGTAAGTCTGAAAGATAAAGCAGATGAGCAACTTTTTTTCTAAATATGTTTTGCAAAGTTTCTGGAACAATGCTAGCTTCTCTGTCGGTGGTGGATTAAAAAGTCATGTACTGATGGATTCAGCTGTTCAGGATGTAAAAATGTGGGCTCTCAGGTTTATAGTAGACTGCTAACTATTGTGTAATAGAAAAGTGTAAAAGAAGTATTGATCTTAGGGTTTTTTGGAATCTTGTTATAAAAGTGTCACTACCTGTTTTATAATATATTTATGCTTTTGCAGTGTTACTGTCATTACTATATTTTTTATGCTTATAAGAAGGTTGTGCTTCAGAGAACCCTGTGGGGGGTGAGCAAAATAAGGTGGAGATATGAGGTAACTTGCTCTGCAACCACTCCATGATCTGGAAAAGACATGCGGGAGGATTCCTTTCCTAGCCTCCACTTATCTGCCCATCATCAAGACTGGTTACAGGGGCTGGGGGCTAGGCTCCAGATTTGGGCACTCGTGTATTACAAAATAAGGAGTTTGAAGAGATTTTCAAAAACCCAAAGGAAAGCTTTGTGCTTGCAGTGATGTGTGAACCAGAGCTCCTTTGCTCCTCAATATACATGTCCTTTCTTATTTGTGCTTGCAGTGATGTATGGACCAGAGCTCCTTTGCTCCTCAATATACATGTCCTTTCTTATTTGTCTTCACTTTTGCAATGTAAAGATTCTAGTGCTTTTTCCCACTCCCTTATTCCAACTAGCAAGGGCCATTATAACCCAATAAAGTCAGTAGCAGGCAAAAAGCTATTTTTACAGATGCCAGGACAAAAGTATTAATTACCTTAAAAGAGTAACAATTATTTTTCTCGTGTTCTCCATTTAGCTTTTCATGGATATTAATTATAGTTTGTCAAAATTGTATCTCTGAAATACCTGCTCTTCTGAAAAAGTTTTAAAATGAATCCTTTGTCTCCTATATCCTATGAGCAGGATAGTAAAATGACTTCTCTTTTCTTCCTCATATAATTAAAAAACATAAAATCAATGGGATGAACATAGGAAGATTAAGCATCCTTTTTCATATCTACTTACACCGTGAGACATAATTTTGTGTAGATGTCTTTCTCTAAGAATGCAATTTTTGTGATCTGACTAAGGATTCATAAATGAAGCCTACATGGGCAAGAGGGCTGATCCTGATCCCACTGAAGTCAAAGGCAATTTCCTATAGTTCAAGCAGATTTGGTCCTATGATGTAGTTATTGTAACTATGGGCCACATGGCTCCCCTGGTTTGTGTGCTGAAAAGGGCTTACACTTGCTTACACTTGTTACAAAAGCTGCCTCCAAACCCTGCACACATAGTAAGACCCCCTACTTGGCATGCTGCCATACAATTTACAGCACAAAAACAGACTCGTGGGGAAGATGTGAAAAATATTTGCAGATTCCAAACGGGCATGGTCTGGAGAAATGTGGGCGGAAAGAGGGTAAAGTCAAAATCACTGCGTGTTCTGTCCTAGATAATCAATCTAAGTTACTACAGAAAACTGGCAATAAATTACAGCTACTTTGAGCAGCAATAATTCGCTATCAACAAAAATCCTTCTCTTCAACATGGCAAAATATAAACCTTTCCACAGATGTTTAAAAGGATAAACTGCAAATGATGGGGGCCTCTGGGCTTCATATCAGACTACAAGAGGTATAGAAAGGTTTCCGCATGCCTTGTCCCTGAGCCATGTATGCAGTGGGACCGTACACTACGCTTCCTGACATAGACGCCACATGTTTATTTTTACCTCTTCAGTAGGTGTTTGTTTATCGCCTGTTACTAGTAACATGTTTTTCTTACAACTGGATGGCAGAATATGGATTAATGTACAGAGCTCGGTTTTGGGGGTCTTAGCACTTTCTGGACTTTCTGCTCCTTTTCACTACAAAAGAGATCATATGGCTCTAAGTCCGTTTGGTATGACAGCAGATGCAGGAGTTCCCAAACTATGGTACATGTACAACTGGTGGTAGGTGAGCTGGATGGTCCATCGGTTAACTTCACAATAATTTTTTTAAGATGGTGGGACATGAATCAATAAAGTTTAAAAAACACTGATGTAGATCAAAGGTATCCAAAGTGAGATGCATGAAGCCCTTCCTACTGGCCACAAAAAACCAGGCCGCCAGCTAATGCTGTTGGCTCTGCCTTCTTGTGAGCAGGTTCAGCACACAATGGTGTACACTGATGAGGCTACTCCATAAAATGTTTTGCCTTTTCCTCCCCAACCAAGAAATATTACTAGAGGGAGATGAAAGAGCCATAGGAACCAAAGCTGCAGCCATCGGACCAGGACTGAGACCAACTGATACCACACCAGGAGCTGGACCAGCCACCAGTGGCCCACAACTGCTTTGGAATCTACACCCAGCACCACAGCTGAATTAGGATTTGCACCCACAACTGCCACGCGACCCACTGGTGCTGGAGCAGGACCAGTTATCACCATTGATAGCGGTCATGGTTAGTAGAAGGAGTACTGGTGAGGATGATGACTGATCTGGTGGAACAGAAGGAATATGAGAGTGGAAGAAAACCAGATCAGAGAGTAGGGACCAGGAAAAAGAGCACCAAAGGGCAGGGAACCTGATTTGGGGGGAGTTGAGGAGAAGCAGCAGCGGTGGGTTTGGAGGAGGGTAGAATGTTAATGGGAGAAAGGAGAAGGTGAATGAGGGAGCACCAAGGCCCCCTGCATGGGGAAGGAAATAAGTGGCTAGAGCAGGAAATCATAGGCAGGATAAGACCAGGGGCATGTCTGAAAAAGCAACAGTTAGAATAGAATAGTGTTTTCAGGGGGTGCTTTTGGAGCAGATTATAGTCAGAGGAGTACTCTTTTGATTTGCCCCGGGTGAAAGAAACTGATTTGCAAAGAATGGGTTATGGGGGGGCTGACTGTGATAGTGGGGCAGTATGTAGAATTGAATTAGTGGGAGGAAATTGATTGTGTCTTCAGGAGACTGATTAGGTATGTTGAACTAATGAAAACTCACTCTGAATGAGAAACTGGAACTGAATGTATATGAGGAGTTTCAGTTTGATTTGTCTGTGGGGTGAAGAAAATTATATGGTTGGCTGGGAATTATGGGAAGAATTGACTTTGAATATGATGATGAGGAGAGAGGCTTATGGCTATGTGGGCAGCCAATCCAAGCCCAGGGGTGGCAAGTCTAGGTCCAGTGTTGATAAAGAAGGCAGTCCACACTAAGAATAAGCTTAAGAGCCCACAGTGTGAGTCGCCTATCTATATATTTACCTTGTCACACTAGTTTAGCATTTTTTTACCTTTTGGGGAAGGGGAAGAGAGGAGGTAATCTATCTGGTAACAGTTTCTTGTGCTGCTCTGGGGGATCATTTTAACTTGGTAAAACTTTAACAAAAGGAGTTTAAAATTTTTAAAGTAATCTAAAAGTCAAACATGTCACACTGCCCAGTGATTTGAGCTCTAGGATATGGATAAAAAGCAAATGTAGGGCTTTTAAAACATCACTATTATGCATTCAGTACACATGCAACTCATTCACCTAAATTTAGGTATCCAATTACAAGCACAGTGAATGTGTGCTTGCATGCCTAGCTGGCCTCACTCATAGGCCTACCCACTCCTTTTTATGCTTCCAGTTATACAGACAGTTGCCAGTAGTAGACAAGCAACACAGATGTATCTCTGAAAATTTAGCTTATAGAAGAAGAAGGAGCAATAGAGAAACACACAATGGGTTATGAAGCAACCTTTCCATTTCAGATCTGTACAATATACTATACAGGTGGAGGAGAATGCATTTCCCGTGTTGCATCATATGCCCTCAATTGACCGCTGGATCTGCCAAAGCCCACGAGTGCCCCGCCATACGGATGAAATTCTTGCCCCACTGACGTCCATGGGAACTTCCCCAGGGATTTTACTGGGGCCTGGATTTCACCTTAGGTTTCAAATAATAAAACAATGCTGCTACGTTCTGCTCCAGCAGTCACCTGTCAAAATGGATAAATAAACATGACATTCTTGTGTTACATTTACTAACAGCAGGTTTTTAGTTTCAGTAACACATATATAGGAGATGAGACTAAATGATCTAATGGTCTCTTCTGGACTTAAACTCTACGAATTGATGAACCTTTAACATGTCATCAGAGTTATTTAAATATTGAGAAAGATATAAGCATTACCAAAACAACTGGCAATTCATCTTTATTGAAGATTATTTATGGAATATGAGAAAAATTTACTTATTTTTTCTATAATATGAGATAGTTTCTCTTTTCCAGTAAAATCTGGAAGATCACTGAAAACTAGGTAACAGGCAGAAATGAACAGTAGCACCTCTGCTACAGGAAATATGCTATCTAACTGGGTTTTCACATTCTTTAGATTGCAAAGTTAATCAGGTGGTTGTTCAATTGGAGAGCTCCTTTCCACAACAAGGTGATAAACAACAGGGTTTCCATCTGTTCAGAGAAGAGCAGAACAGTTTTAATTTGGGTCAAAGCTGCTGTATTTAGCTTATACATGGGAACAAGTGGAAGTGCATTGCCACCACAGCAAAATATGCTATTTCCCTACATGGTAGAATAAATGATAGTGCATATATATTTAACAAATTGAAGAAGTTTAAAATATTAATAAAACATGCAGAACACTAACAAAAACAGGGAAATGGATCTTAAAAACCAAACCACTTGAAAGCTCCCAATAGCTGCCCATGAGGGTACTTACACAGTGCTGTGGTTGGCATACTAATATCAAAGACTCAGGGAGTCATTATCTCTGCACATCTAGAGAGCTGTATCTCAAAATCACTCAAAAAGCTAGTTCTGTTACATAACAGTTCCACGAGGTGTCACAACCCCAATGCAGTAGGTTAGTACAACCTTATCTTTGCCTTTCCTCTTTATAATATATTAGCTTAATACAATAAGGTTTGTTCTAGACATTTCCGCTGAAACTGGGATTTTCATATGGTTTCAGTAGCACTGGCGGAGGCAGACATCCAGCTGTCTTTGCTTCACCTTTTCTAGCTTCTCTCCACCTGCTGCAGTTCCTCAGCTGCCCCCCTCCTAACCGTCATGCCATCAGCTAGCCAGCTTCTCTCACACTTCACATTTTATTCGACCTTGTTATGATATTTCAGGTTGTACCATGAAATCTGCTATGGTACCAGAGTACAAAGAGGAGGCAGCAGCAGCCAAAAGAGGCAGAGTAGTGGGTAACATAGGATAGGTGCAGCTGCTGTGCTTGACTTCAACAGGAAGTGAGCTGGAGAGGAACTAGTAACTTACCAGGGAGACTGGAAGGTTATGGTGGGAATGGTTATATGCCCTCAGCTATAACATGTTTCCCCAGTCACATGTCCCCTCTCACAGAGTGACTGGCCCTTTTGAGAAGGAATGGATCCAGCTTACCTGAGATTCATTAACAGCCTGTCCATGGGGCCTGACAGAGGATACCTGGTCTCTATAAAGAGCCAGATGGCAGAAAAACAAAGGCGGAACAGGAAGTGGTGGCAGACAGCTGCAGAAAGCAAGAAGGTGTTACAGTTCAGGGCAATTGCATGTGTTTTCCCCGTCAGTGGTCCAGCACCCACACATAGGCTTTCAGGACTTCAGCAGTCACTTCTCTTGGGTAGAGACATGTAATCTCTCTCCCTCCTAACCAGGGTTTTTCCAGGCTGCACAGTCTCTGCCTATAGTCTGAATTCCCCAGCAATTTCAGACTGCCTCAGCAGGCCAGCTCTGATTCTCTCTTCAGAGGCTATAAACAGTGTAATTGCTCAAAGTTAAGTTACTACATGTTTCTTTCTAAGCAAGCACTATTATTCTTAAGACAAAAGACCTACAGAGAAAATATATTAAGAACAATAAGAGAACATACATATATGCCAGTAAGTCTTCCAGAGATTACCCACCCCCCAATCTGCACAGGGGCTCTGGTCAGTGTCTGTCCTTCCAACCTTCCCTAAGAATTGGAGCCCTCCCCTTGGACAGCAGGTCCATATGCTGGATCAGAATGAAGGCCCTGAGTCAGTTTAAGTTCAGGTTGTTTATCCAAAAGCCTTTTACTTTTCTGCTGGTCTCGAGAGAATCCAGTTTGAAGGAGTATATGTAAGATTCTCCAGATGGTGGCATCCCTCTGGAGATGTTATGATGTTGCAACCTGAGTGAATTTGCATAATCATCCCCAACAGTTCTTAGTTCTTGGAGGGCTGTGGTTCCAGAATTACATACAATCTCAGGTTCAAAATGATACATAAACTGAATACAGTAAGATTTAGCTTAATTCAATAAGATTTGTCCAGGATATTGCAGACAATTGCCATATCTGTCATGTCTCCCCCTAAAGAAGTGGGTGTAACTAGCGTGCTTGACTGGAACTCTAGGTAATCCATTGACTTATTTCTTTGACAGAGAATCAGCAACCAAATTTACATTCCCTTTAACATGAATTTCTTCCATACCATAACCTTGGAGCACCAAGGTCCACCTTGGTAACTTGGCATTTGCCCCTTTCATTTAATGTAGCCAGGTGAAAGGTCATTGTACACAGTGAAATGTCACCCCAAAAGATAGAGCTGTAAGTTGCTGGTCCTGCACCATGGCCAACCATTTTCTATTGGCACATAATTTCTCTCTCAGGGAAACAATTTCTTGCTCGGTGCACAGTGGGGTTTCTCTCCCCGTTTTCATAAGTTTGCATCAGTACAGCCCCAAGCCCTGTGTCAGAGGCATCTATGAACACCATATAAGGCTTGTCAAAGTCTGGGTTTACCAGAACTGGGTCTGTGCTCAGGGCTTTCTTCAGTACACAGAAGGCTGATTGACACATTTGGACCAGAGGACTTTGTCCGGCTTAGCCTTTTTAGATTGATCAGTGATGGGAGCAGTCAGAATACTAAAGTGAGGGACAAACCTCCAGTAATATCCTGCCATCCCAATAAAGGATTGTACCTATTTTCTTTTCTGGGAAGTGGGCCAGTTCCTAACAGCCTCCACTGTGGCAGGCTTCAGCTTTATGCAGCCCCTCCCCACTCTGTGGCTGAGACAGCCCACTTCGGCCATCCCCACCTTGCATTTCTCCACCTCCATAGTCAAGCCTGCTGTCTGAATGTTGTGAAGTGCCTTCCTGAGGTGAGACACAGGCTTTACCCAAGTCTGACTGAAAACACAAATATCATCTACATATGCCAGGGCAAGTTCCCCCAGCCCATTCAGCAAACAATTTACCAGCCTCTGGAAAGTAGTCACCTGGAGGACAAAAGGTAGAACCAAGAACTCGAACAGCCCTGTTCAGGTGGTAAATGCTGATTTGAGTTTGGCACTTGAGTCCAAAGGTAACTGACAATAACCTTTAGTGAGGTCAATTGTGGTCAAGAATCAGGCCCTCCTAACTTGTCCAATATCTCATCCATTCTAGGCATGGGGTACGCATCAGACACTGTGGTAGTTCTAGGCTTCCTATAATCGACACAAAGTCTAATTTCCCATCCTTCATGGGCACCAATACAATGAGAGATGTCCATGGGCTCTTTAACTGTTGGTTCACCACTAATTCCAGAATGTCAGTGATTTGTTCTCCAGGCTCTGAGCTGTCTTCCCAGTAACGCTGAAGGGTGAATTTCTGATCAGTGGACAGCCAGTGAGGTACGTCCATGCTTACTGGAAAATATCTGGTGATAAGCCTGCAGCACCTAGCTGAACTCTGCTTGCTATATGAGGGTTAAATGATCAGAGAGGGCTATGAGTCAAGGGAGGTGCTGGTCCTGTTTCTCCTACCAGATCTATCAGAGGATCCTTTCCTTCCTCCTCCCAATGCCTGCACACAGCCAGAATCAGATTCTCTTGGTCATAATAGGGTTTCATCATGTTCAGATGATGCTTTTGGTGCCAGTTGAAGAGATTAGACCAGCTCCACCACACAGCTGACATTGAACTGTTTGATGAGTTTGAAGGGCCCCTCCCAAGCAGCCTGGAATTAATCCCTTCTCACAGAAATGAGCATCACTCAGTCCCCTATGTCCGAGCACAGGCAGTGAAGGCTCCTGCAGAAGACCCTGAGATAGGTGGGGCGAGACACCTGGGGAGACTAGCAGAGGAATGCTGTCTGGCTGCTGCCTAGTGGTGTGACATAGCCTCCAAACCAGTGGTTCTCAACCTATTTACCATTGTGGGCCGCAACCAATAATACCTGTATGGCCCTGATGATGTCACATAGGCTTCAGCTGTGTGATTGAGAACCACTGCTGCAAGCCATGGAGGAAGGTGGAAAGACCACATCCCACCAGAGATGCCATACAGGAAGGACATAAAAAATATAAGAATGGCCAGTGGTCCATCTAGCCCAGTATCCTGTCTTCCAACAGTGGCCAATGCCAGATGCTTCAGAGGGAATTAATAGAACAGGTAAACATCAAGTCACCCATCTCGTCAGCCATTCCCAGCCTCTGGCAAACAGCAATCCCTTCTTATCCTGGCTAATAGCCATTGATGGACCTATCCTCCATGAATTTATCTAGTTCTTTTTTTAACCCTGTTATAGTCTTGGCCTTCCTAACATCCTCTTGCAAGGAGTTCCACAGGTTGACTGTGCGTTGTGTGAAGAAACACTTCCTTCTCTTCATTTTAAAACTGCTGCTAATTAATTTCATTTGGTGACCCCTAGTTTTTGTGTTATAAGGAGTAAATAACACTTCCTTATTTACTTTCTCCACACCAGTCATGATTTTATAGACCTCTATCATGTACCCCATTAGTTGTCTCTTTTTCAAGCTGAAAAGTCCAAGTCTTATTAATCTTTCCTCATATGGAAGCTTTTCCATTCTCAATCACTTTGTTGCCCTTTTCTGTACCTTCTCCAATTCCAATATATCTTTTTTGAGATGGGGCAACCAGATCTGCACACAGTATTCAAGATGTGGGTGTACCATAAATTTATAAAGAGGCAACATGATATTTTCTGTTTTATCATCTATCCCTTTCCTAATGATTCCCAACATTCTGTTAGCTTTTTTGACTACCACTGCACATTGAGTGGATGACTCTAAAAGAACTACTCACAATGAGTCCAAGATCTCTTTGAGTGGTAACAGCTAATATAGACCCCATCATTTTTTATGTATAGTTGGGATTATGTTTTTCAATGTGCATTACTTTGCATTTATCAACATTGCATTTCATCTGCCATTTTGTTGCCCAGTCACCCAGTTTTGTAAGATCCCTTTGTAACTCTTCATAGTCTGCTTTGGACTTAACTATCTTAAGTAGTTTTGTATCATCTGCAAATTTTGCCACCTGTTTAACCCTTTTTCCAGATCGTTTATGATTATGCTGAACAGTATTTGTCCCAGTACAGACCCCTGAGGGATACCACTATTTACCTCTCTCCATTCTGAAAACTGACTGTTTATTCCTACCCTTTCTTTCCTGTCTTTTAACCAGTTACTGAACCAGGAGGGGACCTCCCCTCTTAACCCATGACTGCTTAATAAGACTATTAATAAGATTTTGTTTTGAGTTGCATTTGTTTTGAAATACTTTGTTACCAGTCCATGTGGAACTAGATGAGGGTAATTGAAGGGCTACTGGAAACTGTGAAAGACCTTAAATAAACTGGACCCCAGAAGGGAATCTTGTTTTTGAATAACTTGGACTGTGTGGCATTTTTAAAGAGGCCTGAGGAGAGGGAAACTGAAGCAGAGGTGCTGCAAGGCCACTGTAGGCAACCGGGGTGCATGGGACGGGTGTGTGTGCTGGAGGCAGCGATCCTTTACACCCTCTGTCCCAAGAGTTTGTTTTCCAATTCATTCATCTCCCATGTCAACTTCTCAAAAGCACCAGTTGTATCCCCTCTGTAGCCAGCTAGACCATTCAGCTGTGTCTACCTCCCTAGTAACATGT
Organism: Emydura macquarii macquarii; assembly: GCF_026122565.2. Taxonomy (NCBI): domain Eukaryota; kingdom Metazoa; phylum Chordata; order Testudines; family Chelidae; genus Emydura; species Emydura macquarii. The sequence goes on from NW_027133156.1 coordinate 2,629,663, forward strand.
TCCTTATCACCCCCATACCTCTGTGGCATAAGCCTCAATGCAAACTTCAGCAACCCAAACCATACTAAGTCCCTAAGCAAATCCCAGTTGGCTAAATGAATCCTGTGTGCTGTCCTCCCTCATCTCTTGAGTGAAATGCTGTGATAATTAGACCTACAAATTTACCCTAATTGTGAGCTCAACTGTAAAAAGCATGTGAAATTTCATATCACAATAACCTATAACAATAAATGTTGATAGGAAAAGGTACAAAAGGGAGACAGAAAGACTGAATTATTCTAAACAAAAAGGCCTACCACTGCAACTCAAGGACTGTGTTAAGTCATGCCTAGTAAATAAGAAAAGTGTGAAAACAGAAATCAATGAACCAAAATTGGTGTGTCACAAACTAAGCATAATTGGTGGACAAAATAATGGAGGGGGATAGGTTACCCCACCCATCATTCCCTTTGTGGGTCCTTAAAGAAAGAGACTTTGGGGAGAAAAATTGCCAATGGGGGGTGACCTTCACCATCATGGCTGCCACCGCCACCATCTCCTGGAACTCCCCCCTTCATCATCCAGATCTTGAGCATGTCTTGTCCAGACTGGGCCGGAGAGAGGGACCCAAATGACATCACCACCTCTACCATCTCCAGATGAATCCCAAACACCACCTTGGATGAAATGGGATTTGACTTTAAGAACAAGGACAGCTACAGCCCATCTCAATTAACTTCTCTTTTCCCCAAAAAGATTGTTATTTCCATGTTTGATACCATCTAAATGACTGTCAAACAAAAGTTTCTTTCTTTCTAAAAATTCTAGTGAAAGGGAACAAGGGATGATGTTAAAATGAAACCTTACTTAATACCTTACATTTCAAATGCTTTCACTGTTTTACCTTTTTGCTGTATCTTTAAGGAAAGGTTAAAAGGATTTTTAATGGGGTGTTTGCCATGGGACTAAGCAGGCTGAGGTTTCTGCATACCAAACCCCAAACCTTGTTCAGCACTGTTTAATGTTGGATGGTGATTGATTTATGTTAATACCTCTTTAGTCCATATATTCCATCTAAATTAATACAACAAATCCTTAAAGACACTCTCAGTTTAGAGTCCCCCAATGTATAGGTTCTACTGGTGCACATCCGTGTCCCCATATGTGAAAAGAGGAAATGTTATTTACAAGTGAAACAAGTGTTGCTAGTCACTTGATAGCCATACCCACCTGTCCTAGCAGCTAGTATGATCTCAGTCCTCATGAGAGCTGCTCTGTGTTAATTGTACTACATTATGCAGCCGTCTGTTATAAGGGTTAAGAAAAGAGTGGTGGCCATTATCAACAGGTTTCACTGTATATCAATGGCAGAAAGCCCTTATTTTTATTTGAAAATTAGTTCTCCCCATTCCACTTTCTAACCTCAGAAAGCAATATTTACACTATGTGGCATTTTGGAGATCCATGTATGGTTCTTTTAAAGATTTTATTTGTATTTATAGAATTGAGTCTATTGATTGGATTTGAGCAGCCTTTGTTTAAGCATGCTGCATGTGACAAGTATGGAATTTTAGTTCTGTGCAACCTAGCATTAATTCAGTATCTCTGATTTCTATGTGTACACAAAATACCAACTCGGTAGATCAACACAAAAATGTATAAAAAATGTACCAAAAAACCAAATGTTTCTGTACAATAGCTAGAGGCTTAATTACCTCTGCTTTTCCCACATATTTTTCAATCTATTTTAAGATCTTTTCTTATAGGAAGGGATTCTGCCATATAAAATGTTCTCGCCTATTCTCAAAAGAAATAAAATTGATAATACCTTTTTCCACTACGTAAAAAAGGAAATCAACGTGATGACAAGATGTTAAACTTTTCACGCTTTTCATTTATTTTTTCTTACACATTGTGTGTATATGTTTGTGTGCATAGTTTTACATATATAGATAGTAAGGTGATGTCACTTCTTAATATATAAAATATTTATAAATTCATCAATACTTGAAACATTCATTTCTATTTTGTTAGATGCAATTATTGTGCATTTAGCTTTTAATCCTTTAAAAAAGATTCTGCTGAATTAGTTCTCTAAAGGAATTTCCAAAGTGTACAATTACTTCCCTAAATGTAGTTTTTCTTGTTTTGGAAGAAAGCCAGTTTCCCACTCTTTGCACTCTTGTTCATACTATCCGCAACCACTTGTTCCAATGACCATGAAAAGAGTTTTTCTTTCATGACTGCTTCAACAATGAGCGCTCCTTTCTAGTTAAAAAAAATCAAGCTTTTCCTAACAAAAATTAAACTGACATCTTTATTATACTGCAGATTTTGCTGAGTGAGAAACCTTCAAACAAAGGAAGATTGTCTAAGAGACCTGTTCACAGGAGGTACTGCCTTCTTAGTAATGGGAAAAAAGTTTTACCTACTGATAACTGGGAGCAGTGTAACAGAACAAAATGGAATGCAACTACATGTGCCTCAGATTTCCAGAACTGAAAGCCAGAGTGATCAGTTACAGTCTCCAGCACTGACCCTTTATGGGAAAGGAAATAATGAAGCTGAATATCAAATAAGAAAAGGAAACAGGTCAATCTAGGTCATGTGATATTTCCTCCTCTTAACCATTACTAGTAAGATTATTACAAAATAATGTGCAGAGATGAAAACCAGGGACTAAAAGTACCATAACTTAAAAAAGGCCATTTAACGTCCGTTGGCTTGGTTTCTCCTGATAGGGGTACTGGCAAAACTAACACCTTTACAAAAAATTACAAAACCAGGGTAAAATATCAAGTAAATATATGTCTGAACCATTACTAATTTACACTATTCAGACTCTAAACAGAACATAAACCTCAAATGTAATTTGGTTGTTTATTTAAGAGTAACAGGAACAATTTTTCATGTGCTGTATTTGAACAACTGAAAGGAATTATTTTTTATTACATATTATTTGTTTAACATGGACAGTGTTGTCAGTCCTGCTCCAGGCATCTGCAGGTACACTCCGGGTTGCAAGAGGCTTGAAGAACAAAGTCTGATGGAGCCAAACATAATCCCTTTTATAGAAGGATTTTCCCCTTTCATTCCTTTAGTCAATCCAGCATTCTGCAGGCATTCACATCCAGAACACAAGAACCACCTTTGTTGATTTCTAACCTATTCACTAAGTAACTGCACATTGACTACAGGCTTCCCTAAATCTAAGCATAGCCTGGTTCCAGAGGTGTTTTTCAGAAAAACAGTAGTCTCTCCATAATTAAGACTGATTAATTTAGTGTTATCAGTTCTATTTTAATTCCACTCTCTTTAACATCACAAAAACTAAACTAATCTGCCTGAAGTTCTTCACATAAGAGGATTTCCTTCCCAGAAAGTTTGAAGGTAACTGAGTAAGGCATTTGTAAAGTCTGAAATTTTTAAATGTAACTTTTGGAATGTAATATCTTAAAAAATGGTTTGGCCTAGAAACCAAAGATTTGGTAAATTCACTTTTCCTTAGTAAGGACTGATGTAAAGACTTTGTAAGGACTTAGGCTACATTCATATGTTTATTGGATTAATTCTGGAGCTATCAGATAGAGTTTCTTCAGACCTCAAACATATTTACTTACTAGCTCTGCTGTAATAGAGAAATTCTGGAGATTTTAAGCTTCGTAGCACCTGAGAAACATTGAAACCGATAGCTTCATTGGTTCTGCAGAGCTTATAAATTCCATAGGAGCCCAGCACTTGGCAGGTCTCCCCAGTCCCAGCCAGGGTGGCTCTTTCTGGACTTGTAAGAGTTTATGTGCTTTGCAGATCCAGAGAGACATCCATGATGAAGATCCTGTGGTGTATATATAAGCTCCTCAAGGTCGGTGAGAGCAGAGTGCTGGGACACTGCCCTAACCCTTATCACCACTCATTTGTTTACAAACCACACTATTAGTAAGATAAAAGGCATGTGACTTTTCTCAGAGGTGTATATGTTTAGGGTATATTGGGAAATGGCGTATGTGGCCCACATATTCAGAGTGGATAAAGAAAAAGTTGATCTCTGACCTTTTTGTAGACTGTAGTGTCTCTCCATTATTTCATTGTCTTCACTGATACTTGCAACTCGTCCATATTTAGTATCATCTGAGATTTACATTAACATGCCCTTTACTTCCTCTTCCTGGTTATTAAAATCTGACTCTCTTCTGAAGTGTTACTCAATAAAATCACACTGAATTACTCCATAGGTCTGTTCCTTTTATATATTCAAATTTATACCTGATTTCTTGGATTGTCAAAAAAAAAGTTGTTATTGCTTTGTGCAGAGTCACAGCAGCTAATGCTGAGTGAGCAGGTTTCCTTTTTCTTACTATACATCCATCAGAAGAAGCGCTTACTATGTTACACGCTAGATGTATGGAAAGCAATGGTACATAAAAGTGTCACTGAAGGCATCATTTCAAGACATTGGGGTTGCACAAGTGTAAACAGGGCCTAATTTGGTATACAAAATCTTAATTACTAGCAATAATGCAGAAGAAGTAAACTCAGATGTCACACAGATCTCACTGGGAGCTTGCACTGGCAGTTAGATAAACATCAGGGGATATTGGATCCTGAAATCAAGTGAAAATAGAACCCCACAATGTTATTTTATAGAATTGCTTTTCAGAGTAAAGCCACAATTTAAATAAGATCCTAACACAGATTGTTGCAATACCTCACTAGACACCTTTCCACAGTTCAATATATTTCTGTTTTTCATCACCATTTGTGGACAGCTTCTTAGCTAGTTTCCAGTCCTAATAACAGCATCCCTGCTGATTTAAATTAATTTTTCAATTATGTTTTTTAATGTAAACTATTTTTTTCAATTAACATTTTGAGTCATGCTGCATCAAATGTTTTACTAAAATGCAATATATTAAATCTACCACAATCTCTTTATCTACTAGAGTTTAAAGCAGTCAAGCAATTAAGTTTGTCTGGCAAATTATGCTTTATTAGCCCATTGCTCATCATCTCATTATCATATATAGGTTTACTGATTTTTCTTGTAATCTTTGTTCCATTATTTTAGTAAAAACAGAAGTTAGACTCATGGGACTGTATTACATGGGACTAGGATTACATTTCTTTCCTTTTTTCAAATACCACCCCATTTTCTTTCTTCCACTCTTCCAGTACCACAGCGAATGTCCATAGTTTCTCAAAAATAGTTGTGAATGGTTGAGGTAGTTTGGTAGCTAAAACTGCTATGATTTTAGGACTGACGTCATCATACTACATGATTCAAATACAATCAAATTTTCCAAATATTACTTTACCTGTTCTTTATCAATAGTTATTTTTTTAAAGTTCTTCCATCTAATACTAATTTTCTAGATAAGTTAATGGAGGATAGATCCATCAATGGCTATTAGCCAGAATGGGCAGGGATGCAAAACCATGCTCTAAAATGTCCCTAGACTCTGTTGCCAGAAGCTGGGAATGGGTGATAAGGGATGGATCATTTGATGATTACATGTTCTGTTCATTCCCTCTCAAGCACCCGGCATTGGCCACTGTTGGAAGATATGATACTGGGCTAGCTGGATTACTGGTCTGACCCAGTATGGCCGTTCTGATGTTCCAAACTTCTTTTCTATGTTTTTTTTCCTGAAAGCATGTTTAACAAAGGCATTCTGTACTTCAGTCATTTTTGGGTCATCATTAATTTCATCTCCTGTCCCCAGTATTAATAAGTATTTGTGCAAACCCTAAAACCTCTCAATCTCTTTTGTAAGCATTATGTCATTTTCCTTTTTTCTGCCCTTATTTGTTTCACTGAAAGCCTTATCTGACTCTGCATATTATGGTTTGGTAGTTTCTCACCTTTTCCATTCACAGTTCAGGTTTCTTTTTATCCCCATGTCTCTTTGCAACTCATCATGATGCCAAATTGGCTGATCATTAAAATTAACCATAATTCCTTGGAACTCTTTGAATCTGAAGTTCGCTGCTACCACAGCTATGATTTAATAACTGACCTGACTCTTTAATAACAAAAGGACAAATTTTCTTATACAGCAGGCCCTAACTCATTAACTAAGTTAAATTCTTACTCCGTATTTAAGAAAAGCTGCAGGGATAATCATGACAAGATTACACTGAAATGTTGCCTTCTGGATTCTGATTGCCATTGTAAGCAAAATCAGAGAAAAGATATGCACCTACTCAAAAGCTACATTACAAAATTATGGGTCCATCTTAAACTAAGAAATTATGGGAAATTAAGAGTAACATCTTAAATGGATCCTTAGCCTGTGCAAATAATATCCAGGTAAGGTAAGAGCAAAAAAATCTTCCTCCCTTGTATCCTCTGAGGCAGTATGTCTCAACCTTTCCAGACTACTGTACCCCTTTCAGGAGTCTGGTTTGTCTTGCATACCCCAAGTTTCACTTCACTTAAAAAAACAAGGTTACTTACCAGTAACTGATGTTCTTCAAGATGTATTGCTCATGTTCATTCCTCTATAAGTGTGTGCATGCCTCTGTGCATGGTTCCTGGAACTTTTTTCCCCTTAGCAGATCCCATAGGGCCAGCTCCAGTGCCCCCTGGAGCCCCATGCATATGCCGCGGAATATGAGACGCTGCCGGCCCTATGCCCCCTCAGTCCCTTCTTTCTGCCAACTCTGGCAGCATGGCTGGGGGGTGGGTTGCAGAATGGACATGAGCAACACATCTCGAAGAACATCATTTACTGGTAAGTAACCTTATTTTCTTCGTTGAGTGTTTGCTCATGTCCATTCCGCTATCGGTGACTAACAAGCAATACCTTTGGAGGTGGGTCAGAGTTACCGGTGAGCTGCTCTCAGCACCACTTTGCCAAATCCCACGTCCTCTCTCACCTGCTGGACAATGGTGTAATGGGACGTGAAGGTATGCACCAATGACTAGGTGGTGGCTTTGTAGATGTCCTTCAGAGGCACTCTCTCCAGGAAGGCTGTAGACGAGCCTTGAGCTCTGGTTGAGTGCGCTGTGATGGTTCCTGGAAGTAGCACCCTCGCCTGCTCGTAGCAGAACTTGATGCATGATATCATCTACGAGGAGATGCTCTGGGTGGAGACAGGTGAGACTTTCATCTGGTCAGCCACTGTGACGAAGAGCTGCGTCGATTTCTGGAATGGCTGTGTGCGCTCGATGTAGAAGGCCAGGGCCCGTCTCACGTCCAGCGAATGCCATCTCCTCTCCTCCTCCGAACTGTACGGTTTGGGAAAAAACACAGGGAGAAAAATATCTTGATTACAATGAAATTGGGAAACCACCTTGGGCAGGAAGGCTGGATGCAGCCTCAACTGTACCTTATCCCTATAGAATTCTGTGTAAGGGGGCTCCAAGGTCAAGGCCCTAATCTCGGAGATCCTCCTAGATGAGGTAATGGCCACCAGGAAGGCTACCTTCCATGAAAACATGAGCAGAGGGCATGAAGCCATGGGTTCAAAAGGGGACTCCATGAGTCCTGAGAGGACCAGGTTGAGATCCCAGAGAGGCACCAGGTCATGGACCTGCGGATAAAGCCTCTCCACCCCCTTTAGGAACCTGACCAACATGGGTTGGGAGAACAGTGATCTCCCCTCTAGCGGCTGATGGAAGGCTGAAACGGCCGCCAAGTGAACCTTCAGCGAGGCCAGCGCCAGACCCTGGAGGTTTAGCTGGAGTAGGTACTCCAGGATCGCCTGTATAGGCGAGAGGCTGGGCGGAATACCCCAGGACTCCACCCAACAGATAAACCATCTCCACTTAGCCCGATACATGACCTATGTAAAAGGCTTCCTGCTGCCAAGCAGGACTTGTTGGACCTGCACTGAGCAGGCTCTCTCTCCCTCCGTCAGCCACAGAGCCTCCAGGTCCTGAGGTGCAGGGAGTCCAGTTCTGGGTACAACAGGCGACCGTGGTCATGGAATAGGAGGTCGTGCTGCTTCGGGAGCTCCAGGGGTGGGGCAATTGAAAGGTCCAGCAGCATGCTGAACCAGTGCTGTCTTGGCCAGGCTGTAGTGATAAGTATAACATCCGCTCTGTCCCTCTTTATTTTCAGTGGGACCTTGAGCAGGAGCAGAATGGGCAGGAACACGAGGAACATGAGGGCCCCCACCCAGTCGATGAGGAACACGTCGGAAATCGACCCGGTCTCGCGACACTGGAGCAAGCAGAACCTTGGACACTTCGTGTTCCAGGCCGACGTGAATGGGTCCAGTTGGGGAACTCCCCACTTCCGGAAAATCATGGCTGCCACCTCTGGGTGCAATGACCAGTCGTGGCGGGGTAGAAATGACCTGCTGAGGTGATCCACCTTGTCGTTCCTCGCTCCCGGGAGGTGAGAGGCCATCAGGTGGAAATCATGCCTCACGGCAAGGTTCCACAGATGGATAGCTTCCTCGCAGAGGGCTGAGGAGCGTGCTCCCCCTTCCCCCCCCCCCGGCCTGTTTATGTAAAACATGGCTGCGGTGTTGTCTGTCAGCACCTGCACCACTCTGCCAGCCAGGAATCAGAGGAACACCTTGCATGCTAGGCGAATGGCCCTCAGCTCCTTCACGGTGATGTGCAGGTGCCTTTCCTGCCCTGACCAGAGTCCCTGGGTGCCTAGGTTGGCGCTGATGTGGCCTCCCCATCCTATGTCCAAAGCATTGGAAATTAGGGTGACCAACGGGACCAGTTCCCTGAATGGAACGCCCTTCATCACTGCCACGGGAGTCTGCCACCAGTTTAGGAAGGCTAAGACGGGCGGGGGAACTGTGACCACCCGGTCCAATGGGTGTCTGCTTGGAACATATACCAAGGCCAACCACGCCTGAAGCGGTCTGAGCCTCAGGCGAGCTAGTCTCACTACGTATGTGCAGGCCGCCATGTGGCCTAACAGCTGTAGGCAGTGCCTGGCTGTTGTCGTGGGGCATCGGTGCAGCTGGGAGATGATAGAGACCATCACCTTGAAATGTGGCTGAGGCAGGAAGGCTCTGGCCTGGGAAGCGTCTAGGGTAGCCTAAATGAATTCTATGCGCTGCACTGGGGTCAATGTGGACTTCTGTTCGTTTACGAGTAGCCCCAACCTGTGACACAGAGAGCAAGTGAGGGTTATGCTGTCCTGCACTTGGAACCTGGACCTGCCTCCGATCAGCCAATGGTCCAGGTAAGGAAAAATTTCCACACCTTTTTGTCTCAGGTGGGCAGCCACTACCGCCATGCACTTCGTAAACACCCTGGAAGCCGAAGATAGGCCAAAGGGCAGGGCTGTAAACTGGTAGTTGGAGCCAGACACCATGAAGCGAAGGAAATGGCTGTGGAGGATAGACACATGAAATGATGCGTCCTTGAGATCGAAGGCAGTATACCAGTTTCCTGGATCCAGGGAAGGGATTATAGAAGCTAGGGAGACCATGTGAAATCTGAGCCGTTTGTCATATTAGTTTAGACGATGCAGGTCTAATATTGGTCTCAGACCTCCCTTTGCCTTGGGGATGAGGAAATACCTCGAATAGAACCCTTTCTCCCTTCTGCCTTGAGGTACCATTTTCACTGCTCCCAGACTGAGGAGGGTGTCCACCTCCTGTAAGAGGAGTTGCTCGTGAGACGGGTCCCTGAAGAGGGATGGAGGGGGAGGGTTGCTCGGGGAGTAGATGTAAACTGCAGGGCATAGCACCCCAAGACTATCCCAAGGACCCAACGGTCCAAAGTGATTTTTGCCCACTCGGGGTAGAAGGGCCTTAACCTGTTTAGGAATGGTTGGGACGGATCCAGGAGAGTAGTCGGGGTGCCACCCTTGGGCACACCATCAAAATTGTCTCCTTTGATTGCCCGACCTCCTGGGGAGCCCTTGCTGGGGAGCTGAGGACGAACTAGGGGGCTGATTTCTTCTTCTAAACCCCCTATTCCTATCCCTATTCCCATAGAGCTGAAAAGGCCTGGGTGGAGGCCTTGGCTGCTGCTGCTGCTGCGCCTGGGGCCATGACTGACGCCTGGAAAACGGGCGTGTAAAGGCCCAGGGAATGAAGCATGGCCCAGGAATCCTTCAGACTGTGCAACTTCGCATCAGTCTGGTCCGAAAATAGGGCTAACCCATCAAAGGGGAGGTCCTGAATTGATTGCTGCACCTCCTGGGACAGGCCCGAGGATTGCAGCCTTGAGCACCTTCGCATACAGATGGCAGAAGCTATGGCCTTGCCTGCCGAGTCAGCAGCGTCACAGGACGTCTGGAGCGCTGCTCTAACTACCGCGGTTCTCTCCTCCACGACAGTATTAAAGTCTGCAGCCTGGTCCTGGGGCAGGGCCTTGGCGAACCGCCTGAGGGAGTTCCACAGGTTGAAATTATATCTGCTCAGGAGAGCCTGATGGTTGGTAATCCTAAACTGCATGGAATAAATCTTTCTCCCAAACAAGTCCAGCTTCTTATTGTCCTTGTTTTTGGGAGTCGACCCTGGCTGATCTTGCCTGTCTCGCTGGTTAGCTGCATCTACTACCAGGGTTCCCAGGGCAGGGTGTGTGAACAAATACTCACACCCCTCGGCCGGGATGTAATATTTCTTCTCGGCCACCTTTGACGTAGGGGCGACCAAGGAAGGGGTTTGCCATAGGGCCTTCACAATCTTAAAGACCCCTTTGTGGACTGGGAGGGCCACTCGCGCTGGGGCAGCTGCCACCAGCACATTAAAGAAGTTATCTGTGGCCTCCTTTAGCTCCTCCACCTCCAGTCCCAGATTGGAGGCCACCCTCTTGAGCAGCTCTTGGTGCGCCCTGAAATCCTCCAGTGGCGCAGAGTGATCCCGGGAGACTGCCACTTCAGGTGAGGAGGAAAAGGACTGCAGAGGTGCATCCTGCAGGTGTGCCCCCTCCTGGCGAACCTGCTGAGGTTCCCTCCAGGGGGTCCAACTCCTCGTCCAAGGAGTGGTGTCGATGGGCCTTCTTCTGTGCTGAAGGCACGGACTGCACCCCCGATGATTTAATGGATTGGAGCCCCGGCCCCACTTATCTACCCCATGGAGTCCAATAAGGCCATTGTTGCTGCCATTGTCCCTTGGCCCAACCCGGGGCTAACTGCGCCACAGGCTCTGATGCTTTGTGGGGGCATCGACTTGCCTGACAGCTGTCCCCCCGGGGGACCCCGAAGCATTGTCAGAGTCAGACCTGGACCGGTGGTGCCTTGTTCATCCCCAGTCCCGGGCGCCTTTCTGTGCCGGGGACCGCCCTCTCGGCGCTTCCGACCTGGAGGACAACGAGTACTGCCTCTGTCGCCACGAGCGGTGCCGACGAGCAGGGGCGCGCTCCGAAGAGCTAGAGGTACCAGAGCATTGTCTCGGTACCGATGATTTTCGCTGCCTCTTGCCCTGCGGGTCTGCAGACACCTTCAGTGACCAAGGTCGGTGCTGTCCCGAACTCCTCGGTACTGAGCCAGACTCCGGCGACCGGGTTCCGCGCCACGAATTCTGCGGTGCTGAGTTTTCCTCCGACGACTGGGTTCCACGCCGTCTCGGTGCGGGCGAACTCCTCAGTGCCGGGGATCTGGAACGGGAGCTGTCCGAGTGCCGCCTGGCATGCGCTGCCTCCGGTGCTGGGGAGCAACGTCGGCGCTGAGAGGGAGACTCCATGTCCTGTGCCGGGGCAGGTCAGCTCGACGACGCCAACCTGGAGCGATTACTAGGGGAGCAGCTCTGTTCTACCCTTGGAGACCGTCCGGCAGGAGATCTTCCTCCCCGTACGGGGATCTCCACCGCCATTTAGGGGGACCCAACGCGGGTTTCCCCCATGACACTGGCCCCTTCTCCCTCAGCAGAGGGGGGGCGGAGGTGGCATAGGCAAGGCCAACAAGGCTCTTGCCGCCTGAAAAGCCTCTGGTGTCGACGGCATTGGCAGGGGCACTCTCCCACTCCCAGGAGTTGGGGGAGGCTCCCTGACCGGAGACGCAGGCACCGGAGAAGTCTCGACGGGCCACGTCCGGTGCATCTCCGTACTTGACCCTGCCCATACTGATGGCGCAGGGGAGTGTCCGCGCTCCGTGCGCTGCTTCTTTCTCCTCAGTGCCGGTGATGTTGCGGGGTCTGAGTGGAGGACGGTGCCGACGGTGCACTCAGTACCAATGTCACGCTCAGTACCAAGGCGGAGCAGGTCAGCTTGGACGCCGGGCGGAGTGCTGCCTCCATCAACAGGGCTTTCAACTGGATTTCTCGGTCCTTTTGAGTCCTCGGTTTGAAAGCCCTGCAGATCTTGCACTTGTCCTTTCTGTGGCTTCCCCCAGGCACTTAAGGCAGCAGTCGTGGGGGTCGCTGAGCGGGAAGGCCTTCCCGCAGGAAGCAGACAGCTTGAAGCCCGGCAACCGGGGAATGGCCCGGCCGCACGAAGTCCCTGCAGGGACTGCCTAATCTCTAACTATACTTAACAGCACTTAACAACTACATAACTAAATAAAACTAAGCTTAGAATACCAAACAAGTCTCTTAAACAAGGGAAATAGTACTTGCTGTGAGCAAGGCTAGTTCCAGCAACCATCACGGGCAGAAAGAAGGAACTGAGGGGGCATAGGGCCGGAAGCACCTCATATACCACGCATGTACGCAGGGCTCCGGAAGGCGCCAGCGCCAGCCCTGTGGGATCTGCTAAGGGGAAAAAAGTTCCAGGTAACCGTGCACGGAGGCATGCACACACCTATAGTGCAATGGACATGAGCAAGCACTCAAAGAAGAACTACTTGTTTATAAAATCAGACATAAAAATATCACACTATTGTTGAAAAACTGCTTACTTTCTCATTTTGCCTGTATGAAATTTTAGTTTGTACTAACTCCACTAGTGCTTTTTATGTAGCCTGTTGTAAGAGTAGGCAAATATCTAGATGAGTTGATGTATTCCCTGGAAGACCTCTGCATACCTCGGAGGTTATGGATACCCCTGGCTGAGAACCACTGCTCTGAGGAGGTTGGTGACCTAAGAAGGAAGGTTGGTAAGTCCATGTCCTGTCCCCATACTAGCCAGGAGCTTACTAGCTGTGAAAGAGGGCCTATTTGTGCCTTTGGGAGAGTGAAGTATATACTTTTCACTTCCACACATGGAAGCTGTGTGAGAGATTGACTTGAATGGGTCTACTCACATGAATAAAAATTGTGTGTGGTAGTAAGGACTGAAGAATTGGACCCTTCATTAGTATTATTTTATTTTGACCAGTATCAGGCAAGACCATAGGTCAGATCTGGTCTACACAGATGTACTCCTGCTGAGGAGTTGAGGATCTATCCCATTACATATAATGCCTAAATAATTCTTTTAAATTAAATTTTTATGGCAATAATGTAATAAAAAAAATCTTAACGCACAAAAATTTTTTGCACCATCTTCTGAAATATATGCCGAACTGACTTTACTGGTATTTTGTAAAACTGCACAATTGATGTGAATATATGTCAAGAATCAAACCCAGTATGAATTTGCAGAACTGAGTTATAAATCCGAAATGAAAAAGCTAGTTTATGATTCAATGACCATAACCATGCAATCTGCAGTAATTAGCATTAAAGACCTACTTCCAGTCAAGCAAAAATTAAAATTATTTATAGTAAATACATTTGTTTACGATATAATCTAGTTTTATACAGCATCTTTATACATCTACACAAAGAGGAAGTACCTTTATGATCTAATGAATTTATATATACTGAGTTTTTCATCTTCCTTCATTCATTACAATAGTCATTATTTGCATGTAATGATGAACAAGAGTTGCCAAGTTCTAGAACCTACAGGCAATTGCTCCATGGCCAGAATACACTGAAGGCAAATCATCAGATCAAACACTACTTTTGAATTCTATTACACACTATGTAAAATACATGACAACTAATCACTGTGGAATATTCTGACTTTATGACCATGGTTATTCATTTTGCCTCGTTTTTTGAAAAAGGTATTTTCCTTATTAGGAGTTGAGCTAAGCTGTGGCTTTAGCCCACAGGCTTGAGTAGTGAATGGTGCCTCAGGGAGAGACAGGGATTTCTGGAGGGCAAGAGACACATGGGTGGTGTTACTCCCTTTAAAGGTGAACAACATTTTCCCTTCCTCATCCTGCAAGCATTGATCCTTTCGCCAGTTGGGAGGAGTGGGGCTATTGTCCTGCTCTCTCCTTGCCTCCTTTGAATAGCTCAGCGCTGCTGTGAGCACTGCTCTCACTGTCCTTGGGCTCATTCCCTCCCCCCCACCATCCCTTGCACCCCCTGTGGTGGATTCTTTCCTGCAGCTCCCCTCTTCAGTGGCTGCTGCGGGCTGACTTAACCCTTGGTGCAAGATCCGGCAGCCTTAAAGGCAGCTGTAACCTGTCCTGATAGGCTTTGAAACAGCCAGGAATGGCTGGGGTGTAGGAACACCGTATTCTACCCACTCCCTGAAAGGCACCCATGTGCTGGGGGATCAAGTGGGGTGGAGAGAGCTGGTGAAAAGTCCCATGTTGGTAGTATTCACTGGGAGGCCTACCACCAACGTTCTGTGTTTGCAAATCTCCCTAGACCAAGGATATTTAACTGAAGTAACAGGGACAAAGCATATTGCCTTCAACACCACTTGACAGTGTCTAGTGAAAAATTATTTTGCTGGGGAACTTCTGTGAACTACAAACCCAATATAGCATTTCAAGAAAAATCTTGAGACCAAATTCTACTCTGAGTTACATCAATGTAAATCAGATGCAACTCCAGTGCTATTAATTTTAAGCCCATCCTGTGGCACCCTGTCAGAATTAACTCATAAAAGGACAAGAACTTAAGCTATAAAGAAACAGGTTTCAATCTGTTTACCAAAGGCAAGTGCACATCACCTATACTATCTATTTATACGAAGTTAGTCCTTCATCCTGCAACAGACACTATGGAGGCAGACCCTTGCACTTACACGGAGTGGAACCACCAAACCAGAGCCTGTTGTTGCACTGAGGTATTACAGGTAGAGCCCCACGCGGATACAAAATGCGAATCTGCATCCGATCCACAATCTGCAAAAATGGTCAAAAACAATATAAAGTAGATATCCAGGGATTTGCAGGGCTCTACTCATTGGGTAAATGTTCACTAGAACATTTACATCAGCAACGATGAGATGGTGATACAGGAGAAATGGTTTAGGATTTCAGTTTTGGTCTCAAGAGCCATACAGCAACAGTCTCTATCACTTGTTATACTGACAGGTGTGAAATTATTTCTAGACAAGCTATAAGTTTTATTTTGACTAGATGATTTTATCTTCTTGGACATATTTCCCTCCCATCCATGATTCATTTATGTAGGTTTTCTGTGAAATGTGTGTCAGTCTTATGGAATCCCAAATTTTCAGTTACAAATAATCTGGATGAAACAGGTATATCAGAGGTTTAAAATACAAAATGGAAACCAACCCTTGTATGTTATATAATCACGAAATCACTGGTCCATATATATATTCATTTTGTGTCTGAGAAACCTGAACAGGTACAAAAGAGAAAATGCTCATGATTAAAATTATTTGCAGTATCCCCAATAAACTAATTAAAAAGATCTTAAATCTAGTTTTCAAGGGATTAGCTCCTAGTCACTTTGCTAATGTAAAAAAGGGTTTACATTTTAAAACTACTGTATCTTTATAATTAAAATATAGCTGTTGTTTATGGGTGAGATAATTAACAGACTAATAGTTCTGCAGTCACCAATACTTAGAACTATAAAAACAGCCAAAACACAAGAGATTATATCCAATACAGTCATTTAGGAATATTATATTTTATGGATTAAAACCAAAAGTGAGCACAATAAACACGAAACACACTGAGAGAAATATTAATCAGTGCCTTGTCTTCACAGGTAAAACCTAAGCAGAGTCTTTTCTCCAGTGCTTGCCCAGTACATTCTGGAAATATGAGAATGCATTGTGCAGTAGAATAAGTACAATGGATGAGTCCATAAAGTACAAAGAGTAATAAGCAAAACAGCATTTAGAGAATCAAAGGCATAGTGTAGAGTGCTATGTTTGAGAAAGAGAGCAGCAGCTCTGGGAAAGATGCAGCTCTCAGGACCAAATCATAATGAAATCTCCCTGCCACATCCCATAATTGAATAATATATGGAGAAACCCAAAGGTTTAAAGAAAAGACCAAGCTGTACAGACTGAATTAATTAGTATCTACACTTGTGAATAATCTCATTGAAATCAAAAGGGCTACTCATGTGAGTAAAATTGCTTCAATTTAAGGGTGGCAGAATTGGGCCTATTAAGATTTACAACCCATATTTGCTCATTTTAAGTGTAAAAAGTTTGTTTTGTGAATAGCAGTCCTGCACATCTGCTCTGAGCTCTGAAAACCAAGTTATGGTCTTCCTAGCTCACACATTATCATAAGAATTGAAGATTCTGTAGGCCAAATGCTGCCTTTGTTTAACCTTATACAACTTCAATGTGTTCAAATTGGTGTGAAGGAAGAGTTTAGCTCTGCAATTGGAACATAGTTAATAGGTCTGTTAATTATGTGCAAAACAAAAGATTATCCAGTTTCTTCTCTGTTATAGAGTAAAATTCACATTAGTTCATTTGGATCACTCAAGGCCATCTACACCACATAAACCCCACCCTAAATGTTTAGAGGAAGATCAAAAATCATCACAAAAGCTAGATATGGGCTTAAAATTCATGACTTTTTTTTTTTAATGTTGCATTCTTTTTGTTTTATTTCTGGTATTTGAGCTCCTTGGGATTATGTCAATCCCCACCCCTCCCCTCCCACCCCCCCTGCACACACACACACACACACACACACACACACACACAATTACAAGTGCTAGAAACTCACTTTAAGGAAAAAAATTAAAAAATAACATTTTCATGTAATAACTCTGGGAGCTGGGGCTTTACAAAACACGTCAAATATCACAAACGCCAAGATAAAGCCCTCGTCCCTTGCATGTGTCCCGTGAACTATGGTGAATTTCATCCAGAAGGAGCTCTGCTGAGTTTAAAGGTACCATTTCTACAGCCACTTCAGTGATAATTTTTTCTTGATAAATGTACATCCAATGTACATACCAGCTGCCATCCATCATTGCAAATTAAACTAAACATACTTTAAAAAGAGTTAAGGGTCCAATTCCAACTAATGGAAGCAAGAAAATTGTAAGTGAAGGCTTGCACAATGACCTGAACCAAAATCCCATTAAATACTGCATAATATATTATTTAAAATACAAATGTGTAAATTGCATACACTTAGTAAAAATATTTTAAAATTAACTATATCAGCTGTCTTTTTTTTTTTTTAGTCAAAATACTAGCAAGCAATTTCTAGAATATTTAGATCCTGCAATCTACGGGGATGGAGCCATACGTCCCTACAATGCACCACTGAAGCTCTGTGTTGGCATAGGGTTCTATCTTAAGGGATATAGTTGCAGGTTGAAGGCCATTAATAGTATTCATTTACTTCAATGGAATTATTTATGTAAAGAACTGAGTGTGGCCTAGTGGACAGAGCACTGGACTGGGACTCGGGAAACATGAGCTCTTTTCCTGGCTCTACCATTGACCTGCTGGGTAATGTCAGGCAAATCACGTCACCTCTGTGCCTCAGTTTCTTCATCTATAAGATGAGGATAATAATACTAACCTCCTTGATAAAGTGCTTTGAGATCTAATGATGAAAAACTCTATAAAGAGGTAGGTATAATTAAGTGAGTAATGACTACTGGCATAAAACGAAGAGCAGGCCCTTCAAATTCAATTATTCTTTATGATTTCTCAAGAAACAATTTCTGTTGTTGTTTAAAGGGAAACCATCAATTTGAAAAAGATATTACTATCTGAAAATTTTGTACCTGCCAAAGTTACAAGTAACACATAAGATTATTCTAAATGAAAGAAGTTAGTGGGACTGCATCTGCTTTTTCATTTTGTTTATTTGATGCATTTTACAACATTTTGTGAATGATCTGTTTCAGTGTTTTCCACTTATAGTCAGTTATTTGCTCAGTTGTACAGTTTCTGCCCTGCCAGAAAAAATACCCCTTATAAATACAAACAGAGGAACAGGGAAAAAAAATTAAAGGATTTTTTTTTTAACGTCGGAGTATGCTATTTAAGAGAGCAGGCTATCAGAAACTGGACTTTTAAAAATTGATCAGTTTCAAAAAATTAATGTTGACAATGTCCCTTTGAAAGCTTTATTGGGATTTTCATAAAAAATAAATAAAATATGATTTCCATAGTGCTTTTCATTTGTAAATTTCAAAGCACTTTAGGAAGTCAGTCTGCATTATCATCTCCATCTTATATGCCTAAAGGAATTCTGCACCAAAAAAATTCTGCAAAATGCTGCATATTTTTGTTGTCAATAAATGTGGAGGCTCCAGCATGGCAGTGGGGAGTGCAGGCCACTGGCTGCACACAGGTGGGAGATCACCTTGCACAAAAAGTTTCCATCCAAATATAAAGAACCTTTCTTCAAGAAAGGACCAAATTTTACTGAAACCAGGCAAACTACACCTGCTCCCGAGACTATCCTCAAGCTGTAGCACTAACACCTCTGAATCTTACTTAAATAAGCGGTTCTCAACTGAGGGTCTGTGGCCATCTGGAGGGCCGAGAGCCGGTTTCAGGGGGTGCACGAGCAACGAGCCCTGGCGCGCCACAGAGTAGAAGCTCCAAGCCCATGGGCGGAGTTGGGGGAAGGCAAGAGGGACTTTGCCCCCCAAAACTGCAATGCCTGCCCCCGAGACTGCCCCGCTCTTGCTAGCTCCACACATGCCCCCAGACCTTTTCCTCTCCCTCCACCCTAAGACCCACCCTCCCCCCGGCCAAGTAAGAAGCTAGAAACCAGAACTGGGCACTGCAGGACAGCTGCTGCTCTGGCTAGTACCATGGAGCAGGCAGCCACAGCATTTCCCCATTTCCTGGTGCTTCTGGTGCTGCTCCTCAGCTCCCAGCCCCCTTTGACTGCTCGCACAGTCGGTAAGAGAAGCCCACGCAGGGGGGGACTGGCTCCAGGGCCAGCAGACCCCTCAGGGAGCAATGGGGAGGGCCCCTTGAGGGCCCCTCCCTGTCCTGGCACATAGCCCCTAGCTAACCCTTCCCTGCACCCTGAGCTACCTCCCTGCCTGCACACAGCCTGCAGCTACCTGCAGTCTGAGCAGTTTTCAAACTTTTTGAGCTGAGCCCTCCCCCAACCCCCACTGAGTTATACATTTTGGTTGCACCCCACCCCCCAACCCAGACAGGCTGGGTGGCCTCCTGAGGTGCGTTGGGAGTGGAGGTGGCACTCCCTCCTGGATCCTGCCACGTGAAGCTGGCCCAAGCCCTATAGGGCCCTGCCCAGCCAAAGCAGAAGTCAAACTATGCCTATGCCCGAGGGGGGCCCTGCCCAACTGCTGAAGCCCGGAGCCTCATGGGGGCTAAAGCCCTGAGTCCCGTGTCTCCCCCTCATCCCCTATCCAGTGGCTGAAGCCCAGAGCCCCAAGGTGCCCCCCTGATGGCTGGGCCCTGGAGTTTCATGCCACGTTGGGGGGCATCAAAGAAAAAGGTTGAGAATCCCTGATTTATTTAAATGACACCATTTCTGTTGGCAAGAAGATAATAGCCTTACAGAAACTGATACCTGATTTGCAACCTTTCATTGGAGATTGGAGTACATTCTTCTATGCCCTAAAGCTCTCTGAAATTTCTCTGAAAGCGGTACTGATATCTCATGAACAGCTTTGAAAACCTTTCTGACGAGAAACAATGCTATGGATATGTCACATTCTGTGTTTCTCATCCCTTATTTTTCATATAGTAATTTGCCTAAAAAATGAATCTTGGTTTTCAAGAATTAATCTTTTCTTGTATATTTGTTCAGCTTAATAGTATTAAAAAAATAAAAATAAAAAATCACACACTGAGAAAGCATTTCCCACCACTAATGCCCTCTGATCTGAATTTGAAAATAAGAATAAAATATGCAATACGTATTTCTGAATTAAATGGTGGCAGAGATCTTTTTGGAAAGTGGGAGTTTTATACAAGAAATTATGTTCCTTTAATACTAGTATAATGATAAAATCACACTGATATTAATACAGTAAAAATTAATATTTTAACCTTCAAGTTCTGTACATAATTGTAAGAATGCAGTATTCAATAAGAGTACATTTTGAACCTCCATGACCTCACACCTACGGACTGATTATTATGTCACAAATAGATTCTGGCTTCAGATGCTGAACATGCTGCAGAAGATGAGCTCTTAAAGAAATGAAGATGCACATTATTCGTGATGAACCAAGGATAATAAGTGTAGAAAATAAGATATACTAACAGATCTGTATTCAAATATAATATTTTGGAAAACTTCTCAAGAAAGGTACACTGTTTTTTAAATCATTCAAATTCTTCACAGTAAGGAGCCAGGCATATCTCTGTAAGAATCCCTCAAAGCTCTGACACCACTTACAGGCTCCAAATAAAGCGTCCTCGAGCCTCAGGTTGTTTATATTAAAGTGTGCTTTTCAAGACCTGTTCATAACAGTTATGGTACCTCAGTAGTTTATATCTGCTGAGGATCTGGCCCCAATCTACAAATTAACAAAGTGCTTGCCTGGCAATCTCCACATTTAAAAAAAATGCATTGTCCCAGAAGAAATTTCAGTCTCTCCATTTCCATGTCCAACTTGCAATTTCCTTTGGAGATCAACCAGGTCATACTTCCCTCACAGATCTCAGTTACCCTGCAGGGCTACTATTCTGGCTCACATATATTTCAAAAGGCACACATCAGCAGGCCATACAGATGTTTAAAAAAAAAGGGACAGGCTCAGGAGTGGACTTATAAAGCAAGTGCTATAGGAGGTAGTCAGAGCAAAGGGACAGAGGATCTGGGTTCGCCTCATAGTATCTGCCAGGTAACTTCCAATGAGAGAGGGATGCATAAACATTAAGCTATCTTTTACAATTTCAAAAAGGTCTAATTTTCAAATTGCTACGATTTATAAATTGATTAAATGACTTGTAATTTGCTGGAAAAAAGATCTCTTTAAGATTAATCACAACAAATTTTAGATTAAAACCTTTTTTTTTTTTTTTGGACTTGGGATGGGGCCTTAACATACATACGATAAAAGTCAGGTTAGAACCATAACAGAGTTGTAGTTGATGCCTTCATAAGTATTTGTTAAGTGCCAAGAGTGTGCTTAGTGTATATAAAATACCTTTAACAGTTTATACTCTAAATAGAGTTTCAAGGGTCACAACATCCAATAGCTTGTTCTCTTTCATGATCCCCAGTGGACAATTCTTGCGACAGATATTAGTGCTCTTGGTAGATATCCCATCTAAGAACAATAACAGTTCAAAGGAGGTGGAGACATATTATCACATTAAGAAGGATGAAAGCATATTTTATCATTAAAACTGATTATGAGGAATTAAGGAGATCATTTTGGTACTACAGGATTTGCAAGCAGCAAAATGTTGGTTTTGTAAAAATAAATAATAATAATTAGATTAAGTTGTATCATTATTTAGATTACAATAGCACCAAGAGGCCACTACTGAGTTGGGGCTCCATCGTGCTGTACAAAACATACTCTTCTCTGCCCTAAAGAGTTTACAATCTATACAAGTGAGACAGACAAAAGGCTGGGAAAAGGAAAGGTCGCTTTGGGCAAGATGTCTTTCAAAAGTTAGTATCTCTGGAAATGTGGCAGGGATCCACCTTAATGCAGTGTGTTGTTTCCTGAACTTTTGCCTCAGGCTGAATTATCCTCTAACAACAAACTGAAGCAAACAGGCATGACACTGTGGGCAGACTTCACTATCACTCATTGTGCTGCACCTAATAGGGAGATAAAGAGAGGTCCTCAGTTTCCCAAACTGGCAATCACGCACCTTTTATACACACTAATTCAGGTTTTCATTAAATGGTGCCTAAATGCTGCTATAAAGGCTTTTAACTTTAACTTTTTATTTCCCCGAATTCAGCTTTTGCGATCAAAGCTCTAAGTCACCACAGGTAAATACCAGTGAAACCTGCAAACTCAGGCACTCTTGGGGGAAATAAAATGGCCCTTCTACAACTGAAACTACTGAAAATAATAGAAAATGCTGTGAGAAATGTGGGAAGACAGAGCTGGAGCAGACAAGGTCCTGGGAGGCAAGAAGCAAAAAGAGTATCAGGTTGCAGAGAAGATGCTGTAGAACTTGCTGCCATGGACATGAGGGATGTAGCCCATAGAACTAGCTTGCTTGCTTGCATTATATAGATATGTATCTTTTCTTATAGATTTAAGTATGATTGTGTGATTGTAATAGAATTATAAATTTATATATATTTTGCTGTAATGCAAGGTACCTTACAGGACATCCTGGATGACAGCTACGTTATTATTATTATAAACATATTCGGAAACTAGTGTTGAAAGAGTTGATGGTATAACAAAAACAAGACATATATGGTCATGTTTGTCCTAAATGAGTTAGCAATTAGCAGACATACTCGGGACCTTTGGCCTAGATAAGTGTTGAAAGTAATGATGTCAGGCATAAAAGGTGAGGTAATGGAATCTTTAAAATGGGAAGTAAAATTTCATGGATATCCTTAATATTCATGAACCTACCAACCTATAGAGTATGCATACACCAATAATTTGGGGGGTGGACAATCCAAATATGGACTTAGAAGGAGGACCCATATTCTTGGGGTATAAGAAGGGGAAAATCATGCTATTTGGTGCGATCGTCATCAACTCTTGCTTGAAGCTTCTTTTAGTTGGTGTTAAGATTTCTTCTTTATTCTGTACTTAGTCTTATTTGTAGTCTTAGTTTATAGTTCTTAGCTCTCTAGTAGTGCTTATTCCACCGCTCTCCTCAAGAGTTGAGGAATCAAACATCTCTCTCAACCAGGGAAAGGCGTGAGTATAAGAATTCAAAGCATATAATAGAAATATATATATTATATGTCTCTAAAATGTGAGATCCATTATCCATTTGATTGTTTATTTTCTATATCAGTTATTTGTCTATCATTTTATGTTATCTTAATAAAACTTATAAAATTATACAAATTTGGTTATCACTAAGAACTTCCTGTTGTACACCCGGGGGTCCTTATAAAATTCTTCTGGAGCCTGATTTAGGACAAGAACCTTCTAATCCAATCAACTGGCAAACCTATAACCCTATTAAATAACTAATACACTTAAAATCAGGCTACAGGGAGAAAGGATGAGTAGCATACATGGAGCAGCAACAAAGCAGCAGGAGAAAGCACTTTAAAAATACATTGTAAGGAAACTTAAAGAGTCTAGGAGTTCTCATAAGTGTACACCCTTTCGTTTTGCTCTCACAGGCTGATCCTGCACTTTTGCTTGATCCAGCAAATGGCTTAGGCACATATTTAATTTGAAGCATGTGAATTCAGTAGAACTATTCATGTGTTTAAAGTTAAGCATGAGCTTAAGTACTGTGCTCAATCAAGCCAAAGTGTTCAGCAATTTGCAAAACTGAGCCTAGATCTTAGCACTGTTTCCACTGAACAGGGCCTATAATTATACCATAAGAACCCATTTAATAGTCTCATAAACAAGCATTCTTGGTAGATTGGGAGCCATGTGAACCAAAATAAAAACCATAGAAAGAAGCATTATGTCTAGCTGTTGGAGCAGGTGACTGGGAACCAGAGCTCCTGGGTTACATTACTAACTTCATAGCTATGACCTTGAGGGACCCAGAGTTTCTCTATGCCTCAGTCTACTTACATGAAGATTAAAGAAAACTCTTAGCAGCTATGCAGAACTGTGCATCTTCAAAATGCTGATAAACCACTTGTTGTTTGTACCTTACAACAACCCTGTGAGATAAGTAAATATTATTGTTTTCATTTTATAGATAGTAAAACAGATAAAGAATCATGTAAATCCAGCCAAATCCTGGAAGAGAGGCAAAGCCCCCCAGAAAGAACTTTTCTCCATGAAAAAAAATGTTGAATCTCAGGGATATAATCTTCAGCCTCAAACAATTAGATTTTTCTGAACAGCTGGACTGTCCACATAGACCTGGAGGAAAACAATGTATGGTTCTGGTCCACTGGTAAATTAGGTTACCTTCCCAGTGGACCTGAACCACACATTGTTTTCCTCTAAGTCTTGTTGAAAATGAAATATTTTGTGGAAATATGTCAATTTCAACAAAATTTCATTCAGAAAGAAAAACTTGGAAAAAGGTGTTGAATAGAAGTTTCCAAACAACTTTGTTTCAATTGTTTTAATTTATTATATAATCTAAATTTTTTAAAAGGTCAAAACTGGAAAAAAACAGTGGGTCTGATTAAAAAAAAAAAAGAGGATCAAATTTTAGGACTAGGAACTCTCTCAGTGTACCATTTAATTGGCAAAGCACTTGTGAAATGTACACATCAGGTGTATCAACAGATATACAGGTCAGAATTAAGGGGGGGGAAGTGATTTCATCAAAATGTTTTGATTGACCTGAAATTATTTTTTTAATGAAGTGGAAAATTTCAAAATGTATTGTTTTAGTTCCATTTCAGATCAGAAGATTTTTTGAAATTGCAGAATTTCCCACAAAACAAAAAAAACAGGTTCCCACACAGCTCTGATAAAGTCTCCTCTCTGATGCATCCCACTGTGCAACAGCCCTATAGCTTTTACTCTTCTTTTGGGGATCCTGTGAGAGCACAGGGAACCCAGGGGTTGATCCTGAACTAATATGAGCATTATGTAAGTGAGGTGGTACAAAGCCATGGTTAGAATTCAACAGTTCTTGGTTCCCAGTCTGTTCTCTCTTCTCCACTAGTCCACATTGCTTCAAAATGGGATAGATGAAAATACTGTGTTCTGGGGATTAAACAAACAATATTTGTAAAGCACTTTGGAAGTATCAGATGGAAGATGCTACAGAATAAAAATGGCCAAACATTTAACTAACCATCAGTCTAATAGAAAAATAGTTTCTCAGACAGCACTTAAGACAACTCAGCCCAAGCATCGACTATATACCAATATTATTGTTCAGTTGTATTTTATAGTTTTTAAAAAGGGGGCGGGAGGGTGATGTTGTTTATGATTCTCTGTGCAGGTGTATTCTAATGCCATTTTGATTATACCTTTCAAACAATTTGTCGCTCCATGAGGTTTGAACTCTACCGGACTCATTCATATGATTGTCCACACAAAAAATAATTTTCTTATTTATTTCTCTGATTCTATGAAAATAAATTACTCAATCTCCTATTCAGCATTAGTAATTGTTTTAAAACTCCCAAACCCAAATTAAATTGTGGTACTTTTGTATTTATCTACAGTGTCACTTGTTCTGCAGGATTTAAACTTCTGTTGTCTAGAAAGAGCTGAAAACTGCATGCAATTATAGTTTTAATATTTTTGTCTGTTATGAATGCTGTGACAATATGAAAATGCATTGCTGCATACACTTCTCTACCCCAGGATGTCCTTAGAACCTAATTTTTTCATCTCAATAGGATTTTTCTGATTAAAGATTTTAAATAAATACACGTTATACAGCTATGTACATACCACAATTATGAAATACTGTAAAAGTATTATCTTAAAATCCTCCTATAATTATTTTCTTTACTTATATGTTGCTCACTATCTCTCTGCTTAGGATTCCTGGAAACCTAGACACTGTCATCTCCGCCCAGCAAATATAAGTGTGGGGGCAAAATACGGCAGCCCCTCAAGAGTGTGATAGACAAGAAAGAGAGTGCAGGAAGATCAAAATTCACCATGCCTTGAGAGATTAAGTATTAGGGAGATCAGCCGCAACTGCCTGTAAAGCTCCAAGTCTGGGTGGGATTGGCTTGGAGATGAGACCTTAGCACTGCTCCTCGTGCATCCTGACCAGCAGTTCTGTAGGGAGTGCACTGAACATCTGTGGAACAGGTACAACAAGCGTGGCTAGTAACCAGCCCCAGAGGCACTAGGCCTGTTCCTGGCTTTCACTGATAAAATGCCTCCAGGAAGTAGAGTTCAACTTAGACTCCTACAGCCTTAATACAAGTCATAATATTTAAATTAAGTCATAAACTACTGTATGGCAAAGATGGTTGAGATGAATGTTGGTTTTGGACAAGTATTTCCAATTCAAAAACACTCCTAATTAGAAGTTTTAATATTAGCGTTATACTCCAAATGTATTTAATTGAAGATGATCTTGTTTTCTTTCTCCATTCAGTTAAACAAGTGTTCTTTAAACTCTCCCCTGTAACTCTGGTACTTTGCTTGATACTAATTTGCATGTGTATCAGAGAAAGCTTGTGCTTTAAAATGAACATTTAGCCATTAAACTACGGGTATTTAGAGCTGCTGAATAATAGTCTTAAACGGTTAGTTTATTAAAAACCTGTATTGCCAGCCAAATAAAGCTTGAAATCACTATAAGAACAATTTGATATCTTATGCTGTTTAGTTGGTGAATTTTATTTCCACACAAATACAGGCAATAATAATCATTTGTTCACTAAGAAGCTTTCCCATTATATTTTAGTGATAATAGTCACCAGTAGCAACTGTTATAGTTGAGATTCTAAAACATTTCCCATTACAAACCCTACTTTCCAAAACTCATAATTTTTTATAAGCTTCCCTCTTCTGTGCTGAGATTTTCTATGCTTTCTCTTTGCCCAAGGACAAGTCAAGCTCCAATTCTATAAACATGAACATGAGTAACTGCACGATCGGCATCAGTGAAGCAAGTAAAAGTATACATAAGCATACATATTTTCAGTACTGAGGCCTCAATTTGGAAAATTTTGGCAAAATGCCTAAATTGGGTATAACAGGAAAGTGAAAAAGGCAACTTCAAATCACTCAAACTACAGTTTTTGAACAGTGTTAATGAATATAGGGCTGAAATTTGAAACTTGGAATAGCCTTTACCTTCACCGAGGACTAAGACTGCTTGATTTGAACATAAGAACAGCCATACTGAATCAGACCAATGGTCCATCTAGCCGAGTATGGTGTCTTCTGACAGTGGCCAATGCCAGGTGCTTCAGAGGGAATGAACAGAACAGGTTATCATCAAGTGATCTATCCCATCACCCACTCCCAGCCTCTGGCAAACAGCAGTCCCTGGCCATCCTGGCTAATAGTCATTGTTGAACCTATCTTCCATGAATTCATCTAGAGTTTTTTTTTTAAACCCTGTTATAGTCTTGGTCTTCACAACATCCTCTGGCAAGGAGTTCCACAGGTTGACTGCATGTTGTGTGAAGAAATGCTTCCTTGTGTTCATTTTAAACCTGATGTCAATTAATAGCAGTTAATGCATGCAATTATCACAAAACAAATTAACTAGATTTTAAAAATAGCTGCGATTAATCACAATTTTAATTGCACTGTTAACAATAATAGAGTACCAATTTAAATTTATTATAAATATTGTTGGATATTTTTCTACATTTTCAAATATATTGATTTCAATTACAACACAGGATACAAAGTGTACAGTGCTCACTTTATACTATTTTTGTTACAAATATTTGCACTGTAAAAAGATAAACAAAAGAAACAGTGTTTTCAATTCACCTCAGACAAGTCCACTCAGTCCTACTTCTTGTTGAGCCAATCGCTAAGACAAACAAGTTTGTTTACATTTACAGGAGATAATGCTGCCCGCTTCTTATTTACGTCACCCAAAAATGAGAACAGACATTCACATGGCACTGTTATAGCAGCATTGAATGGTATTTATATTCCAGATATGATAAACATTCATATGCCCCTTCACGCTTCAACTCATAGACTCTAAAGTTTTACATTGTTTTGTTTTTGAGTGCAGTTATGTAAATAAATAAAAAAATAAATCTACATTTGTAAGTTGCACTTTCATGATAAAGAGATTGCACTACAGTACTTGTATGATGTGAATTGAAAAATACTCTTTCTTTTGTTCATCTTTTCAGTGCAAATATTTGTAATAAAAATAAGTGAGCACCGTACACTTTATATTCTGTGTTGTAATTGAAATCAATATTTGAAAATGTAGAAAAAAATCCAAAAATATTTATAATAAATTTAAATGGGTATTCTATTATTGTTTAACAGTGTAATTAAAACTGTGATTAACTGTGATTATTTTTTTAATCTCACGATTAATTGTGGGTTCTTTTTAATCATTTGACAGCCCTAATTTGAAACAAACACTAGTCTTGATTTACTAACATTAGGAGCACCTATTAGCTAAGGAGCATAAGCACTTTACAAATATTAACTAAGCCTCAAAAACACACCTACAGGGTAAGTATATTATATTTAGTTTGCACATGGATTAGCAGAGGCACAAAGAAACTAAATGAATCGCTTATGGTAATATGGTCAAGAATGGCAGAGTGACAAACAGAAATTACGAGTCTCCCAGACTTCTGCTCTAATGTTTACACCATGCTAAGGGGTAAATTCTATTCTCAGTTATTTATGGGGGCTGTGTGTGTGTCTCTGATGAATAAATGTGGCCATAAATTTTCACTTAACAGTATGGGTAGATTCCATCCTTTTACAGTATTGGGTATGTTTAATTCTAATGGTTTTCATTGTTCATAACCAGTTGCCCACTATAGAACTTGCCTTTCACTCTCTTCCCTTTCCTTCTGTTCTGACCCTACATTAGCAGTTATATGAAATGCAATAAAGCATGAATGCAGTGTTAAAGCTGCAAGATCAAGTGCTTAAAGATCAGGAATTTCAAAAGTTAAGGTAGTGCTGGCAAGACTAACTTGGCCACATTGCACTACTTGGACATTAATGGGATATAATAGCAACAAAAGAAATTTCATTTAATCACTGAAAGAGAAAATACTACATCTGTGCAATATGACCAATTTGTGTTCCTGGAACAATCTCCAACTTTTGTATCCATTCCGTAAGAATATGCAGTTCTGCGATATCAACATGCTTTAAACTGGGTTAATTTCACCAGAACTTCACTTAGGAAAAAATCCAGAAAAACAAAAAGTCCTGACGGTGTGAAAACATCCTATTTTGATATTGTCAGACTGAAATGTTTTGATTTTTCATTTTGAAATGATTTTCATTTATAATTTTTGTATATGCTATAATATAAAATTTTAAAGAACAGTCAAAGGTGAAACAAAGTATTTCGATTTTGTCGAAACAAAGTATTTCAATCAACCTGAAACTATTTCTTTTTGGAATTTTCTTTCCCAGAGAATTTCAAAATTTTTAGGTGTTGTTTCAATTTGGAATGAAGCCAAATTCTGAAATCTTGAAATCCTTTTCAAAGCGGAACTTCCTTCCTCTACACAGCTCTAATTTTGAGTCTTTAATCTCACAACTTTTACATTATATTAAGAGCTTCCCCCCTCCTCCATAGGAAGAAAATAAAAAGGTGGGGGAGAAAATGTGGAGATAATTGTTTTACACAACCTATAAGCTTTTCTTTTTTAGCAGAGCTTGCAAGTTCTTTGAACCAGCAAGCACACACTTACCTGGCTGCATATACATGGAATGCACAGCTGTTTTTAAGTGCTTACTTGTACACTTTTCTGCTGTGCATGCTCTGTACACAATTGTATTATGTCATTGTTACTTCAGGGAAGAAAAGAGTCTATCTAATTTATAAGCACGTCCACCGAATGTATTTCTAACTTAGGAGATGAGAATGTTTGTGTTCCTGCCTGGCAGTTTGGAGAGATTATCTCTGACTTTACCAGCCCGGGCTGCACAACAGGGTTAGTAAACATGTTGCCATTGGCAATTGATCCATTATTGCACTGTGACCCATCCGAAGAGGGGTCTTAGAACATATAGAGAGTTAATGTTGCTTTAAACATTAACTGTGCTCATTTTTTAGGGCCTGATCCAAAAGCTTGCTTAAGTCAATAAAAAGACTCATACAGTTCCTTGGGGGCAAGAAGGGAAACATAATGCTTCTAATATGGCCCTTCCCCAGTTCGTCCCCTGGCCATGCCCCCTTTTCCCATATGCAGAGATGTTTTGTGAAATGGAGAAAACGACACAGAAAGGTGAGCATGTAGCTTAGACAATTATCATTTCCCTGTTGCCCAGTTGTGACTTTATTTGTAATTTTTGTTTTGTCTGTATTATGCAACGGACCTTGCTCATATGAGTGGGTAGAGGAAAAAGAAGCAAGAGCAAGAATTTTAGCCCCAGGTCACCATGAGTACCCAAATCACTAACTTCCAACAGGTCTTAAATGAAGCATAATGCAGTCAACAATAGTAAGGTAAATAAAAGACCAAGGTATTTATTTAAAAAATGAATGTCCCATGTTGCTCTCACTGATAGTCACACTATAAATTTAACAATATTCATCGGAAAGCAAATTTTTTTAACTGAAAAAGAATAAATATTTTTATTAATTTATTATACTCAGTTCTGGATTGTGAAGTATGTAAATTAAGTGGATCCACAGTCTACTTGCATATTTCCAGATATCCTTGAATGACAATGTCTCAGGAGACTGGTAATCACATTTATGACACCTTTCACTGATTCAGATATACCCAAGATGCAGCAGTGATGGAAAATCATTGCCATTTGAAAGCCAATTGGTATCTTATGGTGAAACAAGATAGTTATTTCAGCACATTTCTTAAAGACCAAATGACAGATCTTGCAAGATGCTCAGTACTCTCAACTCCCATGGAATCATAGGAATTGAGGGCACTCAGTATCGCTGAGGATCAGATCACAATTGCGCAATTATAAAGCTATCACCACAATTGGCATCTTTAGGAATAGCCTCAGCACAGAGGCCAAAGAGCCAGGGTTCAGTTCTGACAGAAGCTGAGCATATTTTCTTAAGATGCTGAATACCGTGCCAAAAAAAAAAAGAAAAAATAGAATAAAAAACCCCAAAACCCTACTCAGCAGCTTGCAGGATCATGGATAGTAAACAATATCCTCTTCTCTAGCATTGGACCCTACAATAGAGTGGAGATGCACTGGTGGAATAATGTGGCATATTTGCACTGTGGCTAGCCATGGCGTATATTTGTGTAGATAAACAGAAAATTTCATTTTTTATCCCTGCTAATCTGGCACTTTTCACCAGCAGTAAATACACTTAATTTAAAAGAAAAAATTCAAGATAAAGATATTACAAAAGAAAACATTGTATTTTTTCAAGGAATATATTCACAGGATCTCTTAATGAAAAGGTATATATTTTTGTTAAAAATAGTCAATAAAGTGTTTCATATTCTAGAAATCTTCTATGGCAATATTTTTAAATTTTCAGAAAATGCACCTGATAACTGTCACAACTGGTCACTAAAAATCACAGTTTCTTTTTTCCAGTGCAGGCTTTAAAAGGTTTTTCCTATCTATAAAATTTCTTTTACATAAAGGCACCTCTCTTCACAAAAGATACATTTCTTTGTGGGAAAATGTACACCATTTTCCCTTAAGCATATATTCATAATGGTTAATGTATCACATTATGAGCTTCCTCAGGAGAAAGAAAGAAAGAAAACAGTCTGCCTTCATTAACTAAATGTAAAGTGAGGAAGTTAAAACATTTAGATGTCATGTCACCTATATACATTTCTTCTCTGATGTCACATTTGATTCTGTTAGTTTAAAACTTTGACAGTATCATCTTCAAACTTTGCTCGCTACAATGGCACTGTGCAGGTTTTGAATTATTTAGCTTACTACTGTATTCTGAAAGGAAGAAAAAAATTATTTCATGTCCTCTGTGGAAAACTTTGTTAAAAAGAACAAAATAAAATAGCTAGATGTAAAGAAAAAATCACAAATAACTATGCAATAACTTGACTTTGGAAAAGGTAGCTTATTTGGATATTCAGTGGATAAAGAAATGTTTAAAGTATTTAAGACAAATCAAGTTATGCCTCATTTTAATATACTTCCACACTAAAGAAAAACAAATTAAATACAACACATAATTTATTTTAAAAGTCTTTCAGAAATATAAATATTCAAGATGTAATCTACCTAGAGGTTTTTAAGCTGTGGCTTGACAAAGCCCTGACTGGGATGATTTGGCTGAGGTTAGTCTTGCTTTGAACAGGGGGTTGGACTAGATGACCTCCTGAGGTCCCTTCCAACTCTAATCTTCTATGATTCTATGATAATCCTGCCCCATTGAAGTCAATTGCAAAACTTCAACTGATATCTGTGGGGCCAGGCTTTCACCTTAAGTGAAAAGTACATACATTTACAATGTCATCTGTCAGAAATCTTCTGCTATCTAACTACATTAGTACTACACTTTCTGCCTCACAGAACCTGGTCTAATGTTCATTAATATCAATGGGAATCTTTCCATTGATTTCCATTGGCACTGGATCAGGCCATTGCTCTGATAATTATTGATGGTTTTCCAATTTTCTTTTGATCTTTTCCTTTTATACTTCCCCCAAATATTGGATTTCCTCCCATTTTCTTATTTTATGTTTCAGTTTTACATCTATACAAACTTAAATAAGTTTAATGTGTCAATTAATTAATATAAAATATCTTCAGCTGCAATTCACCCAAACTGATCACATTTGTCTTTCTGTTAATTAAATATTACAATTTAAGGATATTTTTAAAACTCTACACTTTGGAAACAGCTGTTCTCCAGCCTGATTAAATACAGCGAATTAAATACAGCGAATAAAAAAAATGTAGAACAAATAATGCCATTTTAGGAAATATGTTACTCTCATAACATAAATGTAATTTATTGGTGTAACATAGGAAACAATCTTTCAAAGTCGACTTCATCATTCCATTTACAGGATCCAATCTTGCAATCCATATTCATATAAGTAATCTTGATTTACCAAAATTACTTCAGGTGAACTAGTTGAGCAAGTAAGGACTACATTCTTGAGTAAAGGTTTGCAAGATCAGGCCTGTGATATCCCAATGCCATACCAAATAAATCCTGATAGCCAATGGAAAAAAGAAAGAAACAACCCTTTAATGTTGCAGTTCTTCAAGAGTAATTAGCAGAAATGTTATCATATAGCTCTTGGTCCTCCTCCCAGTAGTCAGTGGGAAATCTCAAATTGATTTCACTGGGAATAGAATCATGCCTATGGTTACCTTAGGAAAATTTTCGTAGATTCCAACAAAGAATACAGATATTTTTCCAAGAAATTTAGTTTCTCATTAAAGGAATATGTTTTTCTAGTCATCATTTCTCCTCTATTAATCTACAAGAGTCCTATCTCAAGACTAGTCTTTTTTCTTAGAGATAACAAGGAGTTATTTGCATTACTGTTTCTTTCATATAATTATCCTAAATACATAGATGTAGGATGTTTATACATGAATTGCACTCATAAGATCTACTCATTATGTATTTTTTCTAAAGAAAAGTAAAACGTGCTAAAAAAATGTAACTTGAAATAACATGTCAGAGACCCAAATACTATTTAATCCTAAAATGTCAGGAAAAAAATACAAATATTCCTCCAGTAATACAAGTTTAAGAGAGTCACGTACCAAATCCGTAAGCCTTTATTATTCAGTTATCATTCATTCTCTACTCCCACTAATGTCAATGAATGTTTGACTAAGAAAGGATACCTCAGGATATGGCCATGTAACAATTTCACATCAGCTTTTGATATCCACCTTAGACAAATGCCACAAAATGTAAATATTGTTTTCATATTTTTTTCTGAAAATAGGACAGAGTAAACTGACATCAGAACAACAGCTTTTCATTTGCAGCTTTCTGTAGATTGAAGGGAGAAGGGCAGCAACATTAAAATCACCATTACTAATGACAGACTGACATCTCCATAACAACCCATAAATCTTATTGTTCTAAACTACCAACAACCCGGTCTCCTCACCTACAGCAATATAGAAGTGATCAAAACTTACTGATGATTTTTGCACAGATTTCCTTACATGCTATGAAAAGAAAATACATGTTCAAGTGGACAGTACATAAATGCAAAACCTGTGGAAATCCACATCATTTTCCTTAAAAAATACTGTATATTATTTATGTTTAAAGGTGTCAGAATCCCTTTGCCAATTTATAATCCAGAACTGCCTTGCTGCATTACTGAGTGGTATCTCCAGGAAAAAGCTCACGTGTAACAGTTCAAATTTACCACTTGAAAAAAACCAAAACAAATCAAAACAAAACCACCTAAACCCCAAATCAGGAATTATTGCAGAAAATGGCATGTTTCCTCCCCCCCCCCCCCACACACACTTTCAATCTTAGCCATTATCACAATATATTCTGAGAAAAGGGAGGAGGTGGAGGATTTACTGCAATATTTATATTCATATTTGTCAGGGTATTTTAGGAAGTGTCAAGGAGTTGCTCACTACTACTACAATAAGTGCAATTACCTAGATGCCTAACGTTGCACTGAACCAGAGATGCTATAGAAAAGAGGGAAAAGACTGCTGCCATAACAACCCTTCAACAGAGAACTGTTGGGATACCGATAGTTACTACACAGGGTAGTGTGCATCATGAAATATAAAAACAGAAAATGCATTTCAGCAACAGAAACCTGCTATGATTCTCCCTCTCTCCTCTGCACAATGACCGCAAAACATGGACTTTTGCTGGCTGCCTTTTCATTTTGGCTGAATGAAAAGTTCATTCTTGCCCCCTCCTGTGTCCAAAGAGACAGCACCTTAGCCTTACCTTCCCCAGAATCACATTTAGATCCGGTGAATCGTTCCTCTCTCTCTCTTTCTCTGTCCAGAGAGTTCTGTGCTGTGCAGAGAAAAGGAGCACGGCTCAACTAGGCAAGTCCTGTACTAACCCCAGCAAGGCAGCGGGTATTTAGGACCCTCTTTAAGACACATCATTGAGGGAGGAGGGAAAGGGTGGGAAGAATGTGAGGAGGAGAGACACCGACTCTACAGAGCTAAACCTCCAGCGCCCCCTCCCCAATAAAAAGGCTCTTAAAAAAAGTTAAAAGTCCTTTAAATAAGCTCCAATATTGACACAGTGACCCCCCCCCCCCCCCACACACACACACACAGAGCAGAGGCGAGGATGCAGCACAAGCACATAGTAATTCCAGGGTGTTGGGATCCGGGAGCGGGGGGAGGGGGGTTGTGGTCTCCCTGTTTCTCCTCGGGGAAGGGGTGGGAGGGGAGCCGACTCCAGGTCCCGCAGGGGGTGGGGAGCGGGCGGGGGGCTGCGGCTCCGAGACAAGGCGGCCCCATGGGGGGAGCGGGACAGGCGGGGGGGTTTGCAGCCGCAGGGGCCGGCTGGGGACACGGCGGCTCCGGGCTGGGGTCTGCAGCGAGGTGAAAGGCGGCTCCCACCCGCCAGGGGGCCCGGGGCAGCAGGGGCCCTCCCGCCGGGGACCCCGCGGGCTGGCGGCACAGCAGGTGCGCGGAGGAGGAGGAGTGCGGGGGGGGCGCGCGCGCTACTCACCCGGGCGAGGCGGGAGCGGGCGGCGGCGGCGCGGCGGGGGCGCTGCCCGGGGGGCGGCGGGGCGGGAGCAGCAGCGGGAGCGGGGGGGAGCGGCGGAGCCCGGGCTGCTCCTGGGCGCGCTCTCGCTGCCCATCCCCGGCGCTGCCGCCGCCGCCGATGCTGCTGCCGCTGGAGGAGGCGGCGAGGGAGACTCCGGCGCGGGCGCGCGTGGAGGGGGGGGGGCGCGGGGGCGCGCTGGGGGAGGAGACGGGGGAGGCAGAAGGTGGATGGGGGGGGGGGGGGCACGGTCGCCTGCTGCCCCCAGCTGCCGGGCTCTGTGCTGCCTTCCCCCTCCCCGCAGCAGCGCCTCGCCGCCAGCGTCCCCCCCCCCCCCCCCGCTGGGTGACCCTCCAACGCGATCCGGGGGGAGGGGGAACCCCGAGGCCCCGGCCCCTCAGCGGGGAAGGTCGTTCATGTGAAGGGCAGGGTGAGCCCCCCGCACCCCCCGCACGCACCCAGCTGCAGGGAAGCCACGACCACCCCAACAATGCAAGTGGAGGAGGAGTGTCCCCCCCGCCGCCCGCATGTGATCACTGCAGCCGCGCTTGCCTTGACCCTGCAATCTGCCCAGGGTAAGGGCAGCTTCTTCGCCCTCCTTCCCGCCACCCCGCCTCAGCCCGGCCGCTCCAGCATCATTCCGCTGGCAAACAAAAAGCGTGGCTGCAGAAAGCACACGAGAAAGGGCTTCTATTGAGGTCGCGCTGTCTCTCCCGCATTTGCGGCTCTGAGCCTGGAGGAAGGGGGTAAAAAAAAATGCCATCGCTAAGCGGGGACACAGGGGGAGGCTTGGCTGAGTGGTGCTGGGGAAGGATCATTTGATGCTCTGCACGTGCTTTTATTATTATTTCAGGTGGGAGGGAGAACAGAGAATCGCCTACAGTATGCCAGTAGCATCCACTCGCAGCACTTGATTTCTACAAGGCAAAATAAATAAATAAAGTGTTGTGGCAAGAAGAAAAAAAAAAGATGGTAAACAAGAGCAAAACAAACTGAGTAAAATAATTACTGACTTTCTGTGAAATAAGCCCCACACTGGAGTAGTTTTTAAAATTGAAATAGGTCTTCCCAGGCAATTCATGAAACGTAAAGGACTTTCATTGTTAACAGCAAATATTTATTTGAAATACTGGCTCATTAGCTGAGAATTAAAACAATATAACGTGAAATGGTAAACATGAGGATGGCAATGTAAGCAAGCACATCAAATGCTGGATATGAACTCCTCTCTCCACTCCACTGCCAGCATTATATAATGTTGCTAAGTTGCCACTACTGTACCTCCAGGAAGAATATATCATGATGATGAGAACATAGTGATATTTATTAGAGTACACAGGAGTTCTTACTGGACAAGTAGTTGTTATGGAGGTTCATCCGTTAGTGTCTCATCTAGCTTCTCAGTAAACAACTTACTAGGCACTCAGGACAGATCTATGATTCCCCAGAGTCACAGTGTCTGTCCTAGATCTTTGTGAAATGCTTATGGATTATTAACCTATTATGTTCTCCTGCTCTGTCTTGTAGGGATAGCTATACAGGTATCAACAGTTCCTGATTGTGAAAGGAACGTAAGGGGGAAAAGTAGTTGGGTAGTTTTCCACATATCTTTAAATTTCAAGTTATGGATTTGCTGTAAATATTATAGCTACTTCAAACAGTGGCTGACCTTACTAGGGTTATAGGATAAGGTGTGATCCAAAACTCACTGAAATCAGTAGAAATCTTTCTATCAACTTCAGTGGGCTTTGGATCAAGTTCTTTTGCATCCAAGGCTGACATTAATAAACTCCAAGATTAAAGTGACAATACTATTATTTTTCAAAGCAAAGCAGCATATTGAGCAGGAATTCCACTCTCCCCTTCCTTGGGAGGAAATGAAAAGTGCTAGGACTCTCTCACTCTCCTCTAAGATAACTAACTGGTCAGGGGAATCCTAGGGCTTGCTCCTGCTCTCAATCGGAAGCTAATGGCAAAACTCTCATTGAAGGAGCATGTTCAGATGGCCAGGTTACAAATCCTAGTCTGTTTCTATCCATTAACTTCCAGTGGCCCTATCTTGCTGAGTGCTGAGTATCCTCTGTTCACTCAGTGCACTGGGAATGAAGGATACTTTCTAGGAGTATTGGGTACCAACTTCAGGCCTGATCCTGTGGCATCAAAAAATCAATGGAAGCACATTTCGACCATGAAATTCTTGATGAAATTCATTTCAACCCTGAAATTCACAATTAAATTATTACCAAGTTATTCTCTCTTTGGTTCTTTCATTCTCCCACCTGCACCAAAGGCTTGATTCTGGAACTCCATTAGTTCCCGCAGTGCAGGCACAGGAGTCCCCTGTAGCCCATAAGGATAGCTTGCCTTTATTATATTCACTGCTTTCCATTATATTTCAGCAGTAATGCAAGGTACTTATAGGCTGCATGCTGTAAGACATTAGCTTCAGCAAATTAGCATAGGGCTTGAGGCCTATGTACTTTGTACAGATAAACTTTAAACAGATAAATAGATCAATGGAAAACCCCAAGTATTGGGGAGCTGAAAATAGAGTGTTTAGGGAAAATTTCTAACCACAGGTACATGATCCAACCAGAAAAGTGTCATGGCACCGAATTGATGTACATAACAGGTACATGAGTTACATCTGCAGATACCTAACCTCAAAAGGGCCATGGTAATGAATTGACATATATGATAATAAATAGAGATATTTGATATACTAACTTATAAGAGAAAAACACTCTAATATTAGTAAGATGAGAAAATACAAATAAGGAAAAGGGGAAAATCCCCTACTGAATATGCATCACATATAGTGGCGTCAGTGTATCATATTATAAAAGTTACATCCCAGCCTGGGGATGGTAGCAGAAAGAAAGGTTGCCCTTGGGAGGTGCTAGAATGATGGCCACTGGTGAAGGTGATGGTAATGAGGATGATGATGACTAACATTTCAGGTTGTTCTATGAAAGATGGTGTGAGCATTTGGATGTGCAGATGTACATTCTATAGTATCTCTATCTACCTTACTGAGTTGGGGTGTTTGTGACTGTGCTAAATGTATTAATAAACTATTTGTAATGATAGAAGAGTTCCTATGGTGTGAGTGTGTTTAGCACATTGGAGTTCCCAACTATATACCAATTTGAATAATACCAGGCCTGATCTTGGGACAAGATCTGTCAACCCTCAAAGTGGTAAGTGGGGTTTCTTAAGTAATCAATATAATCTATAGATCAGGCAACACCCCCATGTGGATACAGTTGCAGGAGGAGGGCCTCTGTGTGGTAGGTATTATACTTCTTTTCTTTCAAGGACAGTGTTTCATTTTTAATGAGAAGCTGGATC
This sequence comes from Emydura macquarii macquarii, assembly GCF_026122565.2. Classification (NCBI taxonomy): domain Eukaryota; kingdom Metazoa; phylum Chordata; order Testudines; family Chelidae; genus Emydura; species Emydura macquarii. The sequence goes on from NW_027133156.1 coordinate 2,668,415, forward strand.
CAGGTTAAATCATAGCTTTGTTTATTAAAGATAAAAATATTCCCTCTTCTTTTTCAAAGCTATTGCCATACTCTAGTTTCTTTGAACAAGAAGTTGCATCTCTTCATAATTCCTTCATGGGAAAGCAGTATTGTTGGAGAAGAAATTTAGCCTTTTTCTTTCTACCATTGCCACATAATTTACCCTTTGCAAAACATCCTGCTCAAACTAGAAATATTTGTAGTGTTTCTGCTAAAAATTCCAAAATATTTTCACAGGATACAGCCTACCAGCTATACTAGTCCCTACAACAAAAAAATAGAAATAGGCAGAACTTTTAGAAATATAGAGAAATTTGCAGAATTTAAGAGAAAAAGATACAAATGGGTAATGTGTTTAAAAGAGCAGTAGAGACTGGCCAAAGTTAAAAAGCATGGAAGTAAGCAGAGGTTAAAGAAAATAGAAATGGGCAGAGGATTAAAAAAGTAGAAACTGTCAGTGCAGCTCTGTGTGAACTAGAAAGCTTGTCTCTTTCACCAACACAAGTTGGTCCAATAAAAGATACTATTTCACCTACCTGGTCTCTCTAATATCCAGGGACCAACACAGCTACAACAACACCACATAGAACAATTAAAGTTAGGCATGCGCTTAGGTACCTTGTTGATTCAGGGCTTAATTCCTGCTGTAAACAGTGGACATTGCAGGAGCACCAAACCTATCCAAATAGGGCCCAGTCTTTGTGTACTGTGTGGTGAGATAGGCCTATTCAGACCCATGGGTCTACGCTTCCTTCGGCTACACCGGTGGTGTGGCTGAGTGGGAGTAGGAGCGGGGGGCCCAGTCCCACCCTCTACCCCAGGCCCCTGCCGAGGAGTAGCCTCAAACAGCTTAATTCATGAGCTACTACCTTCCCTGGGTCACTTGTCTACAGCCTCCATGCTTGTGGTCCTCCTTCAGGTTTTTGGGGCCTGCATCCCCCCAGCCTTGCCTGGATGAGCTTCTCCTTAACTTCCGTGGCTGGGTACTATCACAACTCCCACACTAGCTCCAAACCTTGTAGCCGCGCCGCTCCGCTCCTCCACCCAACTCCCTCTCAACTCCCCTGCCTGCCTGAAACAGATGCTATTACCTGCTGTGGCAAGCTCCTTAATTGGCTTCAGGGATTTGTTAAGCCTGGGGCTGATATATATGCCTTCCAGGGCTCCGGTGGCGGACACCTCAGGTGGGGACTCTAGGGCCTCTACCGCTGCTCCAGCTCCCACCCCCCCCTGCTCCGGGGGGTGCGCCCTCGGCCGGGAAGAAGGGCCAGGAGAAGAAAAGGGGCAAAGGCCCTGCCCGGACGGCGCCCCCGCCCGTGGCGGAGCCTGCTCCCTCTCCTGTTGTCCCTTCCCCCGCTGTTCCCTCCACCAGCTCTGGGGGCGGTGCCGCTCCCAGGGCGTATGCCCAGGTCACTGCGAGTCCTCCGCACGCCGCCCCGTCATCTGGCCAGACCGCGGTGGCAGGGGCAGACTTCTCCTCCCTAATGGAGGAGATAGATGCCTTGGGCCTGACCCCAGCATGTCCGGGGGTGGACGACCCTCCCCGCCCGGAGGGTTCGGCCGAGGACGGTCCTCGGCCGCTTTCCCCTTTCCCCTCCCTCCCTTCCCTAGCCGCTGGCCCTGCTCCTGTCCTCGAGACCCTTCCAGACCCTTCTCCCTCCCTGGTTGACGGTGCCATCTCCGCTGCAGCCCTTGAGGCGATGGCTGGGGCCGAACACCCAGGCCCCGGGCAGCTGGACTCCCCATTCTCCAGTGCGGGATGGCCCCCCCCCCCGTCGACCCAGTCACCCCTCCCCAGGTGAGGCCGTCCCCCCCCACCTCGCCCGACCCTCCAGCTCCCGGCCCTGATCCGGAGGCACCACACCCCGCTAGCCTAGCCGCCGCGGAACCCGCACCCACTCCTGATCCTGTTCCCCTCCCTATGCCCTGCAACGACCCTGCCCCTGTCTTGACTCCTCCCCTTATCCTTGGTCCCGCCCTTCCTCCATCTCCTGCCCTCAAACTCTCCCTCCCTCCCCCCGCTGCCCCTGGAGTTGTCTCCTTCCCTATGGAGAGCTCCCAGGAGGCGGCCTTTGTTTTCACCACCCCCGGCCCTTTAGGGGCTGCTGTCTTCCCTCCGCCGCTGCCCCCACCATTTGCCCCATCCAGCAGCGGGGCCGCTGTAGGGGCCGAGCCGGAGGACGAGCCCCCCGAGGCGCTGCGTGAGGAGCTGCGCACCTTTTTACGGGACTCATGCGGTGCCCAGAACTGGGTGCAGCTCACACTGCAGCGCTGGGGGGACTTTCACCGCGTCCTCCGGGCCGTGAGGGCCACGTTGAAGGAGGGGAAAGGGACCGGGTGGCAGGACGCCGTGGCCTACCAGCGGGCCCGCAGCTTCCGTGACGCCCTGATGGTCTTTGGGACCAGTCACGGGCTGCTGCGGAGCCCAGCGAGGACCGCTGGCGTTCCTGGCCGCGAGGATCCCCCCCAGCCCTCCTCATAATGCCAGTAACTTTTGTCACCCTAAACACGAGGGGCTGCAGGACGGGTCTCCGCAGGACGCAGGTGCTCTCCTTCCTTCGGGAGCGGGGGTACGCCGTGGCATTCCTGCAGGAGACCCACACGGACCCAGCCGCCGAGGCCAGCTGGCGGCTGGAGTGGGGAGACGGGGTGCACCTGAGTCACCTCTCCACCCGCACGGGCAGAGTAGCCACCCTGTTCTCCCCCAACCTGCAGCCCGAGGTGCTGGGGATCACTGAGGTTGTGTCGGGCCGTCTGCTGCACCTCCGGGTCCGCATGGAGGGGCTGACGTTGAACCTTGTCAACGTCTATGCCCCGACTGTGGGCCCGGAGCAGGTGCAGTTCTTTCAGCAGGAGGCCGCCTTCCTCGGTGCACTGGATCCTCGCTAGTGCCTGGTCCTGGGCGGGGATTTTAACACCACTCTTGAGGAGCGGGACTGCACGGGGACCGAGCAGTGCCAGGCCGCTGCCGACGTCCTCCGGGAGATCACAGACTATCACTCCCTGGTGGACGTCTGGCGGGACCACCACCCGGAAGACACCGTCACCTTCACCTTTGTCCGGGTGGGGGAAGATCAGTCGAGCCACTCCCGGTTGGACAGCATCTACATCTCCCATCACCATCTCTCGCGGGCCCACTCTTCCAGCGTATGGCCGGTCCCGTTCTCGGATCACAACTTGGTGACCGTGACGGCCTATCTGACGGCACAGAGGCCGGGTCCAGCCTACTGGCATTTCAACAACAGCCTGCTGGAGGATGTGGGCTTCGTGGCGTTCTTCCAGGAGTTCTGGCTGGCCTGGTTGGGGCAGAGGCATGCCTTTTCCTCGCCACGGCGCTGGTGGGACATGGGAAAGGTGCGCGCCCGGCTCTTCTGCCGCGACTACACTCGGGGGGCCAGCCGGCGGAAGGATGCAGGGATAGAGCAGTTGGAGCGGGAGGTCTTAGTGCTGAAGAGGGGTCTGGCCGCCAGCCCCGAGGATCCATCCCTCTGCGGAGCATGCCGGGAGAAGCGGGAGGAGCTCCAGGCCCTCAAAGACCTCCGGGCTCGGGGTGCCTTCATTCGATCCCTGTCTCCTTCGGGAGATGGATCGCAGCTCCTGCTTCTTCTCTGCCCTGGAGAAAAGACAGGGGGCCCGGAAACACGTCACCTGCCTTCTGGCGGAGGACGCCGCTCCCCCCACAGATCCAGTGGAGATGCGTGGAAGGGCCCGGGCCTTCTACGCCGACCTTTTCTCCACGGATCCGACCGATGCCGCCGCCCACAGGATGCTCTGGAACGAACTTCCCACGGTCGGCACGTGCGACCAGGACCGGCTGGAGCTCCCTCTCACTCTGGCCGAGTTCTCGGAAGCCCTCCGCCTCATGCCCACCAACAAATCCCCAGGCATGGACGGGCTGACCGTGGACTTCTACCACGTGTTTTGGGACATCCTCGGCCCGGACCTCTCCACTGTCTGGGCCGAGTCCGAGGCCAGTGGAGAGCTCCCCCTTTCATGCAGGCAGGCCGTGCTCGCCCTGCTGCCCAAGAAGGGAGACCTCTGCGACCTCCGGAACTGGCGTCCCATCTCGCTCCTCTGCACGGACTACAAAATCGTGGCCAAAGCCATCTCCCTGAGGCTGGGGTCCGTGCTGCAGGATGTGGTCCATCCCGACCAGACCTACACCGTCCCGGGCCGCACCATCTTCGACAACCTGTATTTGGTCCGGGATCTCTTAGAGCTTGGGTGTAGGGATGGTCTGTCATTCGCCCTCCTGTCTCTAGATCAGGAGAAGGCGTTCGACAGGATGGACCACGGGTATCTCCTGGGCACCCTGCGGGCGTTCGGCTTTGGGCCCCGCTTTGTGCGTTTTCTTCGGGTGTTGTACGCCTCCACGGAGTGCCTGGTCAAGCTCAACTGGCCCTGACCGAATCGGTCAGCTTCGGGCATGGAGTGTACCAAGGCTGTCCACTGTCGGGCCAGCTGTACGCCCTGGCCATTGAGCCCTTCCTCTGTCTCCTCCGTCGGAGGATGACGGGGTTGGTGCTCCGTGAGCCAGGGCTGAGGCTGGTCTTGTCAGCGTACACCGACAATGTGCTCCTCATGGTCCAGGACCCGGGTGACCTGGTGCGGTTGGAGGCCTGCCTGGCCGTCTACTTGGCAGCCTCCTCCGCCCGGGTCAACTGGGCCAAGAGCTCTGGCCTGATGGTAGGGGCCGGGTGGCGGGCGAGCTCCATCCCACCCGTGCTTCAAGCTATCCGGTGGAGCGTGGGTCCGCTGCTCTATCTGGGCGTTTACCTTTCTGCCACCCATCCCTCCCCGGCAGAAAACTGGAAAGATTTAACGGACAGGGTGGTGCGGCGGCTACAGAGCTGGACGGGACTGCTCCGGTGCCTCTCCCTTCGGGGGAGGGTGCTGGTGCTGAACCAGCTGGTCCTGTCCATGCTCTGGTACTGCCTCAACACCCTGGTCCTGACCCCGAGCTTCCTGGCCTACCTCCAGAAGACAATTCTGGAGTTGTTTTGGCCAGGACTGCACTGGGTCTTTGCAGGGATCCTGAGTCTCCCCCTGGAGGAAGGGGTGCAGGGCCTGTGCTGCATCCGCAGCCAGGTCCACACCTTCCGCCTCCAGGCCCTGCAGAGACTCCTTTATGGTGCAGGTAGTCCGGCGTGGAGCCACTTGGCGCACGCCTTCCTCCACCGCCTCCGAGGGCTCCGATACGACTGGCAGCTCTTTTTTCTCCACCCGAGGGGTTTTCCGTGAGACCTCTCTGAGCTGCCGGTCTTCTACCAGGACCTCCTCCAGACCTGGAGGCTGGTCTCTGCCTCCAGGCCCCCTTTGGTCCCGAGGGGGAGGATCTCCTCGCGGAGCCCCTGCTACACAACCCACAACTCGGTGTGCAGGTGGCGGAGACCCCCTCGGTGCGACGGAGGCTGGTCCTGGCGGGAGTCACCAAGATCGGAGACCTCCTGGACTATGTGCTGGCTCGGCATATGGGGCTCTCCACCCTTCGAACCCCCCGGCACGTACTCCAGGAGGTGAGGGCAGCCTTGCCCCCCACTGCTCACGTTTACCTCGAGCGGGTCCTGGGAGCACTCTCCAGCACTCTCCATCGGGCCCTGGCCCCGCGAGCCCGCTTGGCCCCCCCATCCCTACGCACCGAGCACGATATGCAGCCGGTCCTTTTCCGAACCACACCGAGAGACCACCTTTACACGCTCGTGCTCCATACCCTTCACTTCCCCGCCCTCGCGTCCCGCCCCGACACCAAATGGCGGGACCTGTTGCCACCTCTGGAGGGCGGGGACCCCCGGTGGGCCAGCCTGTATTCCACCTTGACCCCACGGCCTGCTGGGGACATCAGTTGGTGGCTCCTTCATGGAGCCATGAGCACGGGCGTATACTTGGCGCGGTTCACCACCCGCCCTGACACCTGCCCCTTCTGCGGCACGACTCTGGCGCACGCATACCTGGATTGCGCCAGGCTGCAGCCCCTCTTCCAGCTCCTCCAGAACCTCCTGCTGAGGTTCTGGCTGCACTTTTCCCCGCACTTGTTCTTTTATGCGCACCCCGTCCGTGGCCCCACGAAGTCGCGGGACCTCCTCGTCAACCTCCTCTTGGCCCTGGCCAAAGTCACCATCTATAATACCAGGGAGGGGAGGTTGGCTGGGGAGGCGCCCTGCGACTGTGGGGCCTATTTCCGTTCCCTTCTTCGTTCATGTCTCCGGGCAGAGTTCTTCTGGGCGGCGTCCACCGGCTCTGTCGACACCTTCCGGGAGCGGTGGGCGCTGTCCGGGGCTCTCTGCTTGGTGTCCCCTTCCGGCTCCCTTCGTTTATACTTATGACCCTCACGCCCCTTCCTGTTTTTACATTTGTTGTCCCCTGGAATTAGTTACATTCTAGGTCTAGTGGCTCCTCACCTAAGGCTGGGGGAGGGGCCTTGAGCAGTGGGCGGGCTAATGCCCGCCCACCTCCTGGTTTGTAAATAGAGCATCCTCCTATAGCCGTCAAGACTGGCCCCGTCACAACTGCCATGAATTTCTCATGAAGTTTTTTTGCGCAAATCTGCCTATCACACCACATTATGCACAAGTGGAAAGGATGAAGTATCAGAACTTCCAAGATAAGTTTGTATCAGCTGGTGAAGATGAGGAACCAGATGTTGCAATTCTGTTTGCTAAAACTACCCCATTTCAGTTAAATTGTTTCTTTAAGACTGGGAAGGCAAGTTAAACAAGGAGCAAACGCTTTGACCTCAGTACACTTCAGATATCTACCAACTAGCTTTTCTTCCTATTCTGATACATAGTTTTAAAGGGACAATCTAATTCCAGCAGAGAACTTCAATACAATTACAGATTCTACAAAAGATGCAGTAAATCTTTTCAGTCCAACTCTCCAAGGAGATGTTTGAGTAAATAATAAAGACTTTAGCCTTTTGGATAAATGGAGATAGATGCACTGCACAGGTTCTAATTCTGGATCTTTTCCCCCACCTCTCTCTGACTTTACCATGTGTACCAGAACTATATATAACCAACAACTAATATGTATTCCAGCATGAATAACATGCTAAAGTGACTGTAAAAATCACAACCGATCTGTTAGTTTTGTGTATTAAAAGTAATATCGGCTGATTTGGGTAACAAAAATATTTTAACTTTTTAAAAAACTTTTGCTAGCCCCACAGAGTCAATACAGTTAAGCTTGACTGAACTGCAGATTCCATTCCATTTTGTGCATCATCAACAGAATGGCTTACTAAGTCTCTGTTGGTTTGTATCTGTGAAATCCATTGTAGACAATGGACTTCCATAAGTGTTACTGAGGGCATAACTGGAAGACATTAGCTGAGGCCCAATTTGGCTGGCAGTACCATTACTACTGGTGCTGGTTTGGGAGATGAAGAACCCTATTTTGACTCTCAGAGCCTAGACCGAGTTTGCCGGGCTGGCAATTAGAAAAAAACTAACACGTCTTGTAAACTGAATAATTCAATGTATAAATGATTGAGAAGGCATAAACATGGAACCCCTTTTATAGAGCATTTGACATTTTTATATTCTTTTTCAGATGCAACTTGTGCTTTAAACCTTTTCTTCCAGTGCTTGGATGGTCACTCTCCCTTCACTTGGAGGGTCTTATTTTAATTCCCCACCCCTCACATACTGTAATGATGAACTTGGGGACCACCCTCTGTCTTGAGCCCTGTTGCAGCATTCACTTGTGCTTCTCCAAGCTCTATGCTCATGCAGCCTAGAATTCTTCCCCAGTTCCATTACGTATTAGTGAATACACTGTTGAATGGGAGGCAACCAGCCTCAGTGCAGCATGACCTGTCTGTTCAAAGAGGATTGAGTTCTTAATTCATAGTTCATAGAAAGGATAAGAGGGTCTCTCATTGCAGGAAATGGGGAAAGAATGTCACTTAGGTGAATGTGAAAAAAACCCATTCTTGTGTATATACTCAATACTGCTAAAGCTTCCCATGCCATGTAACACTAGTTAAACTGAAAGTGTTCTTGCACAACTTTTCGGAGCAAGCAGGACTGGCTACAGTTGTTTCCAAGAAATTACACTGGTCCAAGTAAAATAATGAATATACTTTAAGTATATATAAATTCTAAAATACTAATGATTCATGTAGGATAAGATTAATCACAATTAAAACGGTTGTCACAAAATCCTGTTTAGGTTTCCACAACACGGAACTTCTAAGAAAGCATTTTCAGAAAACATGCAGCTGTTAAAATCCAGTGACAGAAGATTAATTAGGGTCCTTCATATATGAGCTAGCAAGCTAATATTAAAATCTACTAGTACTGTAATCTGTGGTATGAATTGTGGCATTAATTAGTAGTATAAATTGGTTTAATAATATCCACCGATATCATGATCTCAGTCACAATTTCTTTTTAAAGTTATTAGTTTGTTTGCAGAATATCAAATATATAGTGTAGTGCCTGAGGAATCTTTACTCATGTGAGCAATCCTTACCCATGTGATTTCAGTGGGAACAAGAGCTACTTGTAATAATGGTTGGCACGATCAGGCCCTGAAATTATTTTTAAAATATGTAAGCCTATGACCTGTTATTAATAATGTAGGGGCTAGATCTTACTATCTGGACTCAATTAAAACTCCCACTGAATTCCTGATGCATAGGCAGCTTTGCATCATTAAAATTGGTACATGAATGAAGATTTATCCCCCTATTTTCAGTCATGTACATCTCAGTTACAGTAATTCCTTTCTTGCTGAAGGTTCTCATGTTTGGTCTCAAATCTAAGGTGATTTATTTTCTGAATTTTTTTTTTAATTATCTGCTGAGCTATTTTTGAATTAGGCAGGCATAAAAATATATATTTGGGGTCTTAAAGGTACAGATATACAGCTGGTTATAGGAGGATTCAACTCCTTATAAATGGAGTTGCATCCATTTACAGTAGATCTGAATTAGACCCACAGTGTTCAGATTTGGAATGTTTGTCTTCGTACAACTGAAAAAGCTGTGTTTTAAAATTCCAAACCTGAAAGACATGGTCCTTGATGAGGAATGTGATCTTTGGTAAATTTAAAAACCAATTCATTATGAAATAATGAAGTTAAAAGTGGTTTAAGGAAAGTAAATTGAAAAAATAAACAGGGACTACCAAGTTGCATGCCAAATTTAAACAATTCTAATGGTACGATTTTATTTTGCTTCCCTACCTTCGTTTATTTATTGATAATTAAAAGCTCTTTGAGTCTGGCACTATATTTTCTTTTATATTCAGTAAGCACCATGCACATCTATGGTGCTACAGAAATGATAAATAATAATGGCCAGTAGTTCATTCAATTTAATGATTTAGTCAGACTAAATTCCAAAAAGATTCTGCTGAAAGTTTATTTCAATGACCTGATACTTTACTTCTGATGATATATGACCTATCCTTGGTGTGTCAAGGGTGCAGCTGTAGATTAATTGATTTAAGGTTAGAAGGGACCACACTGACTATATAATCTGACCTCCAGCAGAACATAGGCCAGAGAATTTCACCCAGTAATAGCTTCGCTGGAGGGAATTATTCTTCCTTTGCTGCATAAGCGAATGCTATCCAACTCCATAATTTGTGGTTCAACTACACCATATCTTTTCAAAAGACATCCAATCTTGATTTAAAGACTCCAAGTTATGATGGAGTTACCACTTTCCTTGGTAAACTGTTCTAATGATTAATAACTTTTACTGTTGAGAATTTATATCTTATTTCCCATATGACTTTTTCTAACTTCAACCTCCAGACTCTGGATCTTGTTATGCTTTTATCTGCTAAATCAAAGGACTTCCTAATGTCAGATATCGCCCCATGTAGGTCTTTATACACCATGATCAAGTCACTTCAGCCTTCCTTTTGATAAACTAAAGAGATTGAACATTAGAGTAGTGGCTGTGTTGAAGACTGCCTCAAGGCACTGAGTCACTCTTTGGCACAGCTAACAGTGTGTTATTTGTAGAAACTTCTTAAAGACAGTAGCATTGGGGGATGTGTAATAATTATGTCACACATTCCTTAAAAAAAACCCCAAAACCCTTTTCATTTGAACATGAGAGCTTTCGGTCAAATATATGTCTAAGTACCCTTCTTCATATAATGGTTTTAAGAACATAATGTCATATGTTTCCCTGGGATACGTGCCAAAGAGGAAACAGAAAGGAAGTAACGTATGTGTAAAAGTCCTGCAGGAGCCTCTGTCCAAGATGAGGTGGTATATTGACATCCCACAACTGTTGTAAAACATCCACAGCATTGCCTCAGAGGAAAAAGAGGGGTTGTGGTCTGTAGCAGAGTGGGAGGAGCTTACAGGAGCTAAAATAGGTACATAGTTAGGAAGAAACTTAGCCTGTGCAACCTTAATTTGGTCTCCTTTGAAATATGCATTATGACATAGTCTTTAATTACATGATCATACACTTTTTCCTCAGGAACCTTACCTATTTCAGTGAATGGATAATTATTCAATATTTCTTTTTATTCGCCTCATTCAGTATGTGCCACAGCCTTATTTAACACACCATCCAAACCCTGACCTGAATACAAATTATTCATTTCCTCAAGGGTGTTTCCATGGTACTCTCACCATAATATATGATTGCTTCACAAACATTAATTATATATTCACAGCACCCCTGTGAAGTGAAGAAATGTGTGAAATGAGGATAATGAGACATAGAGATTAAGGCCAAAATTGTCAAAAATGTCAACTAATTTTAGGTACACAACTTGAAACACTTAGGGTCAGATTTTCAGAAGGTATTTAGGCACCTAAAGATACAGATAATGAGATTTTCAAAGGCATCTAAGTGCCTACCTCCCTTAAGGCTTAATTTTCTAGAATGCTTGTTTTTCTACTACTATGTTGTTGTAGATTGGGTTGAACCTCACTGAAATGGGGTGAGGAGGAAATGTAACCAGCATCCTTCATTTAAGATGTTTGTAAGAAGCAACTAAAACTCCTTGATGGAACCAGGTAATTGAAACAATAGCAACCCCCACCCAAAACACAGGCATATCACTGCCCAAAACAAAGGCACATGTGAGGCCAATCAGGAGTTTGAACTATGTTCATGGTGGGCTTTGCTGTGTTTTGTTTTATTAGAGTGATAGAGACAGAAGCTGGAGAAACACCACAGAAAGGGACAAAGGAGGTAGCAAGTAGGCACCAGACACAGCCACAGAAGCACTGGTAGTGTGACCCTAAAGAAAAGCTAAAAGATTTTTTTGATTAAGGGTATGTCTACACTGCAGAAGTTGATTTAATCTCAGTTGACTTTCATCCACCGACTTTACGAAGTCGGAGTGCGTGATCACACCACACGCATTACGTCGGGGGTTTGCGTCCCCACCAGCCATGCTTGCATCGATAATCAGAGCAGTGCACCGTGGGTAGCTATGCCAGAATGCAACCACACACAGTGCCTTTTGGGAAGGTTGTCATTCTCCCATGATGCAACATGCTCCCCCCCCGCCCCCCCCCGGCCTTGTCCAATACAAAGAGATGAACATTTTTTCAAACCCGTCTGTGCCGCATGCATGCCATTGACAGGGAGGCATGGAGCCCACTCAGCTGTGCACTATCATTGTGAGCATCACAAACACCTCACAACTTATCCTGCAGTATTTTCAAGGCCGAGACAGGAGCCGCAGTGTGGAAAATTGCGATGTTACTGAAGCCACCCTGCTACAAGCCATAGAGAGAAACAATTCCCATTTGCTGCAGGCTATCATGCAACATCTTCAGTCGGTGGAGCGCCGGTTCTGGTCCCAGGAAACAAGCACAGACTGGTGGGATCGCATCGTTATGAAGGTGTGGGATCATGATCAGTGGCTGCAGAGCTTTCATATGCAAAAGGCCACATTCAATGAACTTTGCACAGCCCTGAAGCACATGAATACTCTCTTGAGACTTGCTCTGACAGTGGAGAAGCGAGTGGCTATTGCTCTGTGGAAGCTAGCAACCCCAGACTGCTACTAATCAGTTGGGAATCAATTCAGAGTCAGTAAATCCACCGTGGAAGCTGCTGTGATGCAAGTGTGCTGGGCCATTAATAGATTTCTGCTAAGAAGGGTAGTGACTTTGGGAAACATGGAGGACATAGTGGATGGGTTTGCCGCAATGGGAAACCCAAACTGTGGCAGGGTGATAGATGGCACGCATATCCCTATCTTAACATTGGACCACTTTGCCACAGAGTACATAAACTGAAATGGATACTACTCAATGGTGTTGCAGGCCCTTGTGGATCACAGGGGACGTTTCACCAACATCAGTGTAGGATGGTCTGGAAAGGTGCACGACATGCGCATCTTTAGGAACTCAGGTCTGTTCAAAAAGATGCAGGCAGGCTCTTTCTTTCCTGACCAAAAAAAAAACATTGACAATGTGGAAATGCCAATAGTAAGACTGGTTGATCCTGCCTACCCCTTGCTTCCCTGGCTAATGAAGACCTACACTGGGCACCTGGACAGTGAGAAGGAGCATTTCAATAATAGGCTCAGCAAGTGCAGAATGGTGGTGGAATGTGCATTTGGCTGCTTAAACGCAAGATGGCGCAATTTGCTCACTAGGTTAGACCTCAGTAAATGTAACATCCCCACTGTTATCTCTGCCTGCTGTGTGCTCCATAATGTGTGTGAAACAAAAGAGGGAAAGTTCCCTCAGTGTTGGGTCGTAGGCTGGCTGCAATTTTGAGCACCAGATTCCAGTCTATGCTGAGAGCCAACCACGGAGCGCTGCACCTCAAGGAAGCATTGAAAACTCATTTTTGCAATGAACCGCAGTAATGTACATCTCTGTCAGTGCTGTGCCTTCTCTTCCCATCCCCCACCCTTGCACCATCAGTCCCCTCCTCTTCTTTCCCCACCAACAATCCCCGATCTCTCAATGAATAAAGAGTAATGTTTTTTAAAGCAGTACAGTTTTATTGGAGACCCATTACAGTGGAAGGAAAGGAAGATAATTTAACATTTTCATAAGACTGCGTGGCCATCCAGAGCAAAGTGTGACTGTGCAAACAGCAAAGCACACACATTTCCAGTTCTTAAAGGGGCCGTTGTCTCTTTCTGCTCTCCTCCACCGGTGTGGAGTGGAGCACATATTGCACCCTGCTCAACCTCCTCCTAGAGTGCTTGGGTGTGGGAGCTGGTATGAAACAGCTTGTTGCTTGAGTGTTTTGGAGGAGCTGCAGAGGGAGTCTGTCCTGCCACTGCTCTTCCTGGAGTTCTACCACATGCCTCAGCATGTCAGACTGATCCCTCATAATATGCAAAATCTCCTGCTGCATTGAACGCTCCTGCTCTTGTGCTGGTTTTCAGTTTTCCATGTTTAATTTCTCTGACAATGACATACTTCAGACTCTGAGCTCTGTGTCAGCAGCCGCGAAGGCATTCATTAGTTCGTTGAACATGTCAGCCCGAATTTTTTTTTTTTTTTGCTTTCTAATGTGGGAAAGGCGCTCTGCAGGAGTAGACGTGAGGGTGAAGGCCCAGGTGTCCACTGTAAGGCAAGCAAAGCACAAAGTTGCTGTTGTTATCTGGCCCCATGGACGAAAAGAAATGTTACAGTGTAAAAAGAACTCCCTTTCATATTCACAAGGCAAAGCCAGACTCACATACCAATCCATACCTATTGCCTGGGTTGGAGTGGCGTTCCAGCCATGGTAAGTAAGGGGCTCTTGCATCCATTATAGGGAAGTGTCTGTAGCACTAAATTCCCCAATCCATACTTAAACAAGGAGAAGGATCATTGGACTCCCCTCTACCATGCCAAAGATCATAGGTCACTAGGTGATCATGGGTGATATCAGTCTCCTGAGGGTAATGCAGGTGGAAAGAGAAGATTTGCTGCAAGCAACAGGCCTAGCCCTTATACTGCTATGCTGTGTTCCACAGTGATGCCTGCTCTTTTAAAAGCAGAGTGGCGTGGAAAAGTGTCCTAACCTGGCAGAAGAAATAAGGCTGCCCTCCCCAGAAACCTTCTGCAAAGGAATGCAGAGTATCTACATGAAAGTTTCTTGGAGATATTCATGGAGGACTCTCAGAGCATCCCTGTGCACATAAACAGTCTGTTCCGGGAGTAACCCTCTGCTTCAGTGGGCCAACACCCAGGAAGCCCATCCCCACAAAAACACAAACTTTTTTCTCCACAAATAAGAAGCTGGACTGGGGACATAACCACAGAAATGCCATTTGCCATACACACTCACCAGATGTGCCTTCCCCTGAATCTTGGTCAGTAACGCTACCCTGTGTCCAGCTGGACTGCTCTGGGGTAACGAACAGGTCCTGGCTCTCAGGAAGAATGGATACCCCACTCTCCTGCCCCCTGTTCTCCTCCTCCTCCTCATCCACAGAGTCCTCCTCATTGATCCTGGACTGGGATTCTTTGGAGGTATCAATGGTGTGTGGCAGCACAGTGGTGGGGTCACCTCTGAGAATCGCATGCAGTTCTTCAGAAAAGTGGCATGTCTTTGATGAGGAGCCAGAATGATTGTTCGCCTCCCTAGTTTTATGATATGCCTGCCTCAGCTCTTTGATTGTAACACGGCACTGCTGTGCATCCCTGTTGTGGCCTTTCTCCACCATACCACGCAATATCTTCTCATAGATATCCAATTTCTTTTGCTGGCTTGGAGCTGAGCCAGAACAGACTCTTTACCCCATAGACTGATGAGATCCAAGACCTCAGGTCAACTCCATGCTGGAGCATGTTTGGGGTGTGCAGTTGCCATGAGCAGTTCAGCTACAAAGCTCTCTCCACGCTGACCAAACAGGAAATGGGAATTCAAAATTTCCCGGGGCTTCAGGGGAGTGGCTGTTTCCTGTGCATGTGGCTACGGTGCATCAGAGTGTGAATGTCCATTACAGTCACAACAGAGCATTATGGGATACCTCCTGGAGGCCAATGATGTTGATTTACGTTGCGCTCTGCCTACACTGACGCTCATTCAACCTATAAAATTCAACTTCAGCGCTACGCCACTTGCGGAGGTGGTTTTATCAAGTTGAACTTTATTGCGATTTAGGTGGTGTGAGAGGGCAAGACTGGACGGCTATGGAAGGGTGCTGGAAGGCATGTATATTAGCCCCAGGCTCCATAAAGCCCTATTCCCTGGGTAATGCAGCTGGGGCTAATTCAATGCAATTGGGCCAATTAGGCCACCTGGGGCCTATCAAAGAAACTGCCCCAGCAGTTAAAAGCCTCCATTTCAGGCAGGCCGGGGCAGCTGAAAAGGGAGTTGCCTGCCGGAGCCAAGGAAGAAGAGCACAGCAGAGCAGAGCAGAGCTGCCCTGCTGCAGCTGCAGCTGCAGAGCTTGGGACTATCACCCATTGCTGCCACCATACCAGAGACTGAGAGGTTCCAGCCGGGAAGGCAGAACAACCCTTCACACCGGTACCAGGGAGTGGGCCACAAGCAGTGGGGCCATGGACAGGCGACCCAGGGAAGGTAGTCGGTCTCAGGGACTAAGCAGTGTGAGACCACTCCTCGCAGGGTCCCTGGGTTGGGGCCCGGGGTAGAGGGCGGGACTTGTCCCCCTGCCCCCCGCTCCACTCCCAGCTGCACCACCGGCGTGGCCGAAAAGCGCAGGAGCCACAGGGCGGAATAGGCCCACTCCACCAC
The DNA here is from genome assembly GCF_026122565.2 of Emydura macquarii macquarii. Lineage (NCBI taxonomy): Eukaryota > Metazoa > Chordata > Testudines > Chelidae > Emydura > Emydura macquarii. The sequence goes on from NW_027133156.1 coordinate 2,684,078, forward strand.
AGTGGTCAACATAAGCCGCATTATGTCAACCTACATTGTCAGTGTAGACTAGGCCTAAGTGAAAGAGGCTTGGAACTGTGAGTAAAGAAATTGCTTCCATTTTGATTTCTCATGTGCTCAAGGAAACAGGACGTTGTCTGTAAATAAACAGGATATAGTCAAAATGACTATAATCAATTTCTTCTCCTAATGGAGGGTGTTTGATGCCAGAGAATGCCAGTGCTGGGGCTCTCTCAATGCCGAGTCCCTTTTTGACACTGTAGCCTCTTTGACAGAGGTCAATGCACTCTGCACTGATGTGCTGGGTGCTGAATCAAAACTCAGCTGAGGGCGGAGTGCTGCCTCCATAAGAAGGTGTTTAAGTCTGACACTCTGGTCCTTTTTTGTCCTCAGCTGGAAACCCCTGCAGATCTTATACCTGTCTACTTGATGTGCTTTTCCAAATCACGTTAGACAGGATTCATGCAGGTCTCCTCTCGGCATTGGTTTGTGGCAGGTCCTGCACGGTTTAAATCCTTGGGTTTGAGGCATGTCCCAGTCCTGGGGAGAAAATTGGGGGATTAGATTACAACTAGTGGCTAACTAATAACTATTTATAATTTTTTTTTTTTGCTAGAGGAAAGCTTGCCAAACAGGGAGGCAAGAAGCTTTAATGACCGCCGTGGGCGGTAAGAAGGAACTGATGAGGTGGCAGGTCAGCAGAGCCCTATATACGGTGCCATGGAGGTGCCACTCCAGGGGTTGCCTGCACTGACCCAATGGGTACTGCTAAAGGAAAAGCCTTCTAGAGACTGTGCACACAGCACGCACACACCTAATTGGAATCAACATGAGCAAGCACTCGAAGAAGAAATACAAGTTTCAGCACCAGATTGGGCCTGAGCTTGCCCAAGTGGATCTGTGTGTGATGAAAAGGATGGAACTTCCTCCCTTTTGTGACCCCATGCAGAGACCAGGTCCAATCTCAGGCCTTCCGCAAGAATTGTGTGAGGCTAGTACCCACAGCAACATTTGCCTCTTTAAATAAGATGGGGCAGGGCAAAGCCATGGCCAACACAGTGGTGGATCTGTAAGTCTACCGGGGGGAGATACACTGCACCCTGTGAAAGACTGTGCAGCTAGCAGACTCTCCAGAACTCTGTTGAACTTGGGGAGGCATTCAGACTCCATGAGGCACAGGGCCTCTCAGCGCCCCTGGGACAATGCTACACACCTGACACAACATGTCTCTGAGTCCTTATGGTACAACTGAGCTTTCAACTACAGTGTTGCACTGACAGAATATGTTGCAATGAATATATAATATAATTAAATTGTTATTTGAAGTGTAAGAATATAAGATACAGACTAACACTAATATCCTGCCAGCTGCATAGCACTTTTTTTTTTTTTTTGCGGTAGAGGTCAGTCTGTGCTCCTTATTCCTGGACAACTCTATACTTCAGATGGCAGCTACAGGTGCTCAGCCTTTCTGAACATCAGGCCACTTTTATTTGGCTGACTAAACATGAATACTTTAGGGCTTGTCTACACTGTGATGCAGCATGGACTATGGGGGTGTGAATTGCAGAGCACACCAAAATGTTGTGCTCTAGCTGCCACACGTGAATGCTGCAGGCACGAGCTAAAAAACATACCTGGTTAGCATTAATGTCATCCTGTTGGAAGAAGACTACATTAACGCAAGGCAGGTGCCATTTAGTTCTCACCTGCAGCATCCACACGGAGCAGTTAGAGCATAATAACATTTTGACTGCCCTGCATCTTGGTCACCTAAATTGAAATTTTGGCCTAATAGTCTTTCCAAAGTCCAAAGCCAAAGAAAGTCAGTTACAGGCAAGAATAGAAACCAGGTCTCTTTACTGTCAGTCTAACCACTAGACAACTATGTAATTCATCAGATTAAACTGTGTAGTGGATTAAAAATTTCTTAGAATTAAATTCTACTCTCAGACCCACATCAGTACCTTCTATTACAGTCACTGGGCGCTACCTATCTACAGCTCTGGTCAGAAATTGGTAATTAAATGGTTCCATGCATTGCATAAATTCACCTCAGAAATCAACTGAAGGCAATCTGTTGGAAACTGCTCAACAGGCTCCACAAAACACTCTGTACAATGTTTTCTTATTTCAAACCTTGCAAATCTGCAAAAACCCTTAGGATCACACAATGTCTAGCAAACCACTAAGCTGGGATCAAACACTTTCTAGCTGGTGGCATTTGACTGTAAGCTATCTTATGCCATAAACAGTATACAGTTTGTGTAGCATATGCTGCTCCTGAGTAATGTGGAAACCGCAGAATCCACACAGAAATGTTAAAGCATTTACAGGGCCTAACTTTAAATAAGGCATACAACTGAATAATATTTTGTCATTAAAGGGTTCTAGTAAAGCAGGAAGCACAACTAGCAATAATTGAGTGTTTACTTTTAAAATCATAAGAAGCAGGTTCTAAGATACCTTACGTCTGTTTGCATAGGAGGTTGATGGCTCCACTTTTGAATTAGCTGTTTTCCTAAAAATTGAAAGGTAGTATTTTCATTTTGGCTATTTTAGTACAAAAATATCCATTCCACCAGTGAAGCCCTGTTGAAAACAAGCTGATGATAGGGAAGGAATATTCCCTGCATTTATAAACAGCAAACTAGCATTTGTGTCAAAGAAGGCTAGTATGTCTGTTTGGCATAAACTGTTCTTTATAAAGTCTCATGCTGCCTACTTCTACTCATCATGCTGTCTACTAAATGTTACAGGTCAGTTCCCTTTACTCAAGTCCTGTAGAATGTCATTTTCTTCACATAACAATTTCCCTGTAAATGAAGGTTCACTTTAACCAGAACTACAATTTGCGCATTGAAACAATTTAGGACTGTACTTCTCTGCTAGGGGCCAAATCCTGTGGTTTTCCTCAGGCAAAAATCCCATTGAAATTAATGCATGTTTTGCTCAAATAAGGACTGGGTAAAACCTGAGTAGACATCAGGATTTAACCATACAAATGGCTTTTTCACTATGTCTGAGTTCACTGTCTATGAGTATGTCCCATTTAATTTAGTGAAGGTTTCATTGTAGCATCATCACAAGCAATGGATGGGGACAGCGTGCACCTGTGCTAACTCAGGAGCAATCAGGGACCACATTGTGACTCATACATTCACAGTCTGGCTACTGGTTCCTGCACTCTCTGAGGGTAGTGATCAATCCCAGCCCCATTCCTGGTAGATAGCAGTTCCCCTTTTATGTCTGCTGGCCAAGGAATGGGGAAGATAGAGGATTTGAGGCTCCACCCACTCTCTGCTCACTCATGTGGAAAGGGCAGTAGTGGTCCTAAAGACGTTGCTCTCTTCCATACCGGGGATGTGGTGTAAGGCAGTAAATGAGGATGAACAGGAAAGCATGTAAGGCAGTTCAGAAATGACACTTAAGTATTGAGGGTAGCAACCAGTGGGACAAGAATTTCCTGAATGTACCTTTCTGTTCCTTTGATACTTCATTTCCTTTCAGCATGTTGTTGGCAATGAACACTTCTTTGGCTACAAATGACCACAGCAATTTCTTATGGCAGTTATGTAGGATCCTTTGGATACATATAATTTGATCATGCTAATTAAATAAACTAAGTTCTTCTCTGGTACCTTATTTGAATTAGGTTTGCAAGCTCCTTGGGACAGAGACGTTATAAGGATGGGTTTAATGTTTAGACTTCTCTGAATGTTTATGAGTTGCTGCATGCATTAATCTCACTTATAACATTTGAATCCAATATTGTAAGGTAATATATAAGCATTTGTATTGTAAGCTCTTGTAACTGTATAAGTCACCAGAGACAAGCCTAGTGTGAAGATTTGGTCTCCAACAGAAGGCATTATGTCCTGGCCAACAAGGAAGGCTCATCGACACCACATAGATTATTGTGGAACATTGAAGAGAACAAATGACTCTGGTGTTCTGCTCTTCCTCCCATGAAGAGGAGTCATGTAAGTGAATAAAACCCCCTAACAAGGCGGAACCATATCTCTATGCTGCTTGGACCTCAGGGGGCAAGGTTTTCTAACCATAAGACAGGGATCCCCAGCTACTTAGCCTGGGTTAGCCCTAAAGGACATATAGCGCTTGTTTATTATAGAAGGCTCTATAACATTTTGACACTTAAGTCTGTAACTCATTTGTGTGTACATATTTTTACCTGCTTTAAACTTGTAAATAACTCTCTTGTTTCCATTTTAATAAATCTATATATAGTTTATTATAGGATTGGCTACAAGCATTGTCTTTGATGTGAAATCTAAGGTGCAATTGACCTGGGGTAAGTGACTCATCCTTTGGGACAGAGAGTAACTTGAATATTGCTGTGATTCTTGTTGTAAGGGACCATCTATCACAAAGGTAGGCTTGCCTGTGTTGCAAGACAAATCAGAGTACCCAAAGGACTGTTTGTGCTTCTATTTTAAGGCTATTTTAGTGCCTGACAAGTTTACACTTGATAACTGATTGGTGAAATCTAAGTGCAGAAATCACAGCTAATTTGAGCTTGGTTCCCTGTTTCTTAACAGTCTGCCCTGATGTTGGTGCACGCTCTTGAGCCACTGCAGGACAGCTTGATGCATCTTCCCTCCAATGTAGGCATTATTATTATTCTCATATTATATATGCTTAAATTACATTACATTACAAGGTACAAAGAAATGTATTGATTTGTTCAGTGTCACACAGTGAATCAACAGCGAAGGTAAGAACAAAATCCAGTATGAGTAATTCTGTCTCCCAGTCCCTTGACCAAATTTCTTACCTTCCTTTTAATTTATATCCCGAGCTATCTTCTGTAACAATCCTAGTATATGTATTACACTCAAAACTAAGACCAAAACAGAGGTTTCTGTTGGAGCTTTACTTGTCACAGCCATGTTGGTGAAGAAGGGGACTGGTGCAGGTGCAGAGAAGCATTGCACCAGCAATAATTCCCAGAAGCATTCTGCATATACTCAAATGACTCCTGCGCTTCATGATTGGAGATGCAATGTGCTTTGTCTCTAGGGTCTAGCTTTCATGACTAGCTGGTGCAGAACAGAGAGACAGGGCCATTGTTCCAGCCAGTCACATGCTTTTGGGGGTATCTAGTTATCTTCTAGTCATGCCATTAATCCCTATGTGCTTGGTCTCATGAAGCTCCATCACCAGGATTCTGGCTGTGTATATATGCAAGATGGGGGCTGTATCTCTGCACCCTTTCTTTCCCTATATGTGGAAAACTAGTGTTTGGCCCACAAAATGAAATTTATGTGACTTATTTCCTCTTTGCTTATGCGTGGCACAGTTCTTGGGACTCAAAATGATTGCACAATGATGCACCTGGCTTTGATAATTTGATTCTCCCCATGCTCTGGCAGAAACAAATAATGGATCTTCCAGATTGGCACAGTTCCTCTTTGGTGCAGATCAGCACAACTTTGTTGAAGTGATTGACTTCAGTAGAGGTATGTGGATTTATGCCAACTGTGGATCTGGCCCATTGGGCTTCCTTGTAACTGTCATGCTAAGAGTGAAAAATAATGATTGGTTTACTCTAAAATTGCTATTTTTTTAAATGAATCAAAAACTAGAAATCTTTTAAGGGTCAAGTATTTCTTAAACAAAATAGAGTGTGCTTCTACTTCTTTTCTGGCACAGACATCCTTCAAACAATAATGGGGCATCTGTTGAACAGATGCACAAATGCATTGCATGCAGGCTTCATTTTTATTTGTTGCTCATCAAAGATGTTGCCATAGTTTTCTATATTCAATTTTGTACAAAAATTTAAGTTAATAAATGAAGTACAGTTGCAATGGAGGAATGCCAGTAAAGATTGCGATTAAAGACAAAGCAACACAGCAGATTGCACTGTGGTCACATCTACTAGAGAAGGGGTATTAACAGTATGCTACAGAGACCCTACTGTTGGTCAGAAGCAACAAGAATGCATGTCTCCCACATACATTACAATAATTTTAAAAATTGGGCTTCTTCCTAAGAGAAATACAACTATAGATTGTTTTAGTGAGCATGGAGCTCTACTATTTCAATATTTTATTCAATTACTGGTAATTTAACAATATGGGGGGAATTGCCTTATGGCATTAATAAGCAAACAAATCTAGAAAGGATAGAAGAAAGATTTGGCTGCATGGGTTTTGAGTCCTTGAAGAACTCTGTCAGTATTCACTTGGGGTCTGATCCTACTTCCACTGAAGTCGATATTAAACTCCCATTTATATCAGGATTGGAGCATCGGGCTCTTAAAGAAGATAGGAATGGATTTTTTAACATATTAGATTTTTAAAAAACTACACAAAGTCCATTGTGCCACATTGTCACTAATATAAACATATCTTGCACTTCACATAACCTTTTCATATACATTCTACTACCCAGAACAAATTTCACAGTGCTCGGGCGATTAGTAGAACCATTAATCTTACGTTACAAATGATTTTGTTGACAAAGCAGAAGAATAAAACAAAACTCACAAGTGTCATGTTCAAATTATAGTATTTAGAAATTCTATGCTACATTTAGGTATGAACAAATTGATCTCAGTGTTTTAATATACAAAAGAAAGTGTAGGATCCTTAGTTATCACCCTATAATTAATACTGAAACATTACAGGGTTATCTACAGTTCACAGACAAGGATGTCAAACAGGCTTGGAACCCAACCTGATTATGGCTCTAAAAGCAATGGAATAGATCTTCTGAGCCACTCTTATATTTTGGCAAAATGTGCAGTAAAGTTGACAAATTTAGAATGCTTAATGTCCTGATTGCTAGTAGATGCATTAGATTTGGCAAAATCATTGTAAGCAAACATATTCCCAGTGTTATTGTAGTAGTGTTTGTTAATAGTGATAAAATGTACTATTCGGAGACATCTTCAACAAGACTTTAACACACCTTGGAAATTAAGAACTTTTTGTAGTAATTATTTAGCTAAGTGCCAACTCTGTGCTTGCACTGTACGAAATGCAAAGGTCCCTGTTTCAATGAGTTTACAATCAAAGGGACTGTTCCTGCTGCCAACTATCCCACTGGGTAGGAAACATTGGAAGTATGGCAAGAGACCTCCCTGGCTGAAAAAAAAAAAAAAAAAAGTCCTACAAAAAGTGGAAACTAGGTAAAATTAGAAAGGATGAATACAACAAATAACAAAGTATGTATGGACAAAATTAGAAAGGCCAAGGCACAAAATCAGACACAAAGGATAATAAGAAAACATTCAACAAATACATTAGAAGCAAGAAGAAGACCTAGGTCAGGGTAGGCCCTTTACTCAATGAGGGAGGAAAAACAACAGAAAACGAGGAAATGGCAGAAGTGCTAAATTACTTTGTTTCAGTTTTCACCAAAAGGTTGAGTAGCAATTGGACACCTAACTTAATGAATGCCAGTGCAAATGAGGTAGGATCAGAGGCTAAAATAGGGAAAGAACAAGTTAAAAATTACTTAGACAAATAGAGCTCTTCAAGTCACCAAGGCCTGATGTAGTACATCCTAGAATATTCAAAGTGCTGATTGAGGAGATATCTGAGCCATTAGTGATTATCTTCCAAAAGTCATGGAAAATGGGAGAGATTCCAGAGGGCTGGAAAAGGGCAAATATAGTGCCAATCTATAAAAAGGGGAATAAGGACAACCCAGGGAATTACAGATCATTCAAGTTAACTTCAGTACCCAGAAAGATAATACAGCAAATAATTAAGTAATCAATTTGCAAACACCTAGAAGATAATAAGGTAATAAGTAACAGTCAGCATGGATTTGTCAAGAACAAATTGTGTCAAATCAACCTAATAGCTTTCTTTGACAGGGTAACAAATCTTGTGGATGGGGGAGGTGGTAGATGTGATATATCTTGACTTTAGTAAGGCTTTTGATAATGTGTAGCATGACCTTCTCAGAAACAAACTAGGGAAATACAACCTAGCTGGCACTACTATAAAGTGTGTACATAACTGGTTGAAAAACCATTCCCAGAGAGTAGTTATCAGGAGTTCAGAATCAAGCTGGAAGGGCATACTGAGTCGTGTCCTGCAGGGATCAGTTCCGGGTCTGGGTCTGTTCAATATCTTCATAAATGATTTAGATAATGGCATAGAGTACACTTATAAAGTTTGTGGACAATTCCAAGCTGGGAGGGGTTGCAAGTCCTTTGAAGGAGAGGATTAAAATGCAAAATGATCTGGACAAATTGAAGAAATGGTCTGAAATAAATAGGATGAAATTCTGTAAGGACAAATGCAAAGTACTCCACTTAGGAAAGAACAATTAGTTGCACACATGCAAAAGGGAAATGAATGCCTAGGATGGAGTACTGCAGAAAGGGATCTGGGGGTCACAGTGGACCACAAGCTAAATATGAATCAGTGTAACACTGTTGCAAAAAAAGCAGACATCATTATGGGATGTATTATGAGGAGTGTTGTAAACAAGACATGAGAAGTAATTCATCCACTTTAATCCTTGCTGATTAGGCCTCATCTGGAGTATTGTATCTATTTCTGGGCACTATCTTTCAGGAAAGATGTGGATAAACTGGAGAAAGTCCAGAGAAGAGCAACAAAAATCATTAAAGGTCTAGAAAACATGATCTATGAGAGAAGATTGAAAAAACTGGATTTGTTTAGTCTGCAGAAAAGAAGCCGGAGAGGGGACATGATAACAGTTTTCAAGTATAAAGAAGATTGTTACAAGAAAGAGGAAGAAAAATTGTTCTCTTTAACCTCTGAGGATAGGACACAAAGCAATGGGCTTAAACTGCAGCAAGGGCAGTTTAGGCTGGATATTAGGAAAAACTTCCTGTTAGGATAGTTAAGTACTGGAATAAATTGCCTAGGAGTGTGGAATCTCCATCATTGGAGATTTTTAAGAGCAGATTAGACAAACATCTGTCAAGGATGGTCTAGATCAGTGTTCTTCACTACAAGGCCTGCGAGCCAGCGGTGGCTCCCATGGACCCTAATTGTGGCTCCCGGCCTAATTAACTCCTTCCCCCTCCACCTAGATAAGGGGATGGAGCTGTGCAGGGTGAGGAGTGACTCTCCATGTGGGCAGTGCAGACCACCCTGCCAGGGAGAGGGGGAAGAGCTGCCCCCTCCACTCTCCATGCTCCCCAGGCCCTGCGAGGTGGTGAGCGAGTCACTCACTAGCAGAGCAGGGCAGCATTACGCAGGGCAGGGGAGCCAAGCAGGGTAGTCTGTGCTCAGAGGAGAGCAGACAGTGAGAAGGGATATTGGGGGAGGACCTCAGGGGAGGCCTGGTCTGCCGGTGCCAGGAGCGAGTCCAAGCAGACTCAAGACTGGGTTAGTCCCCAGTTCCCGGCAGCACCGCGCCCCTGCTGTCTGCTCCTCAGCTGCGCCCCCACAAGCAGCACCCCCCACCTGTATCTGTTCCCCCCTAGCAGCGCACCCCTGGCCATCTGTTCCCCCACCAGCAGCACACCCCCCTGGCCATCTGTGCCCCCTCAAGTAGCGCACTCCTCCCATCCGTGTATGCCTCCCCTCAAGCAGTGCGCCCCGTCCATTCCCCCCATCAAGCAGTGTGCCTCCCACCAGCCATGTCACCCCTCTCCCATCCCCCCCCCAGCAGTGTGGGTAGTAGTTGATGTGGCTCTCACATTGAAAGTTTCTTGCCAAAGTGGCCCCCGCTTGAAAAATAGTGGAGATCACTGGTCTAGATAATATTTAGTCCTGCCATAAGTGCAGGGGACTGGACTAAATGACCTCTCAAGGTCCCGTCCAGTCCTACAATTCTGATTCTATGAAGTCAGTAGGACCGTAGCAAGGCTTTGTGAGAGTAACTCTGCACAACAGGACAACAGTATCTTCAGTTTTTTAAAAAAATCATCAAATCCTAACAACCCTTGTGAAACAGAAAAAAAATAATTTAATTAAAGTCAGGATCTTTAATAATTAAAGTAGCAATGGCCGTATTGTATTCAGTGAAGTTTTGTATAATTTACAACAGTATAAAATACGTTTCCCTTTATTATGACCGCACAAAATGTTTAGTGGCTATTAATGTTGCTGCATAATTATTAAGTTTGACTTTAACATCTTTGAGATGCATAACAGTAGATCAGGAGAAAACCCTTGATAATAGCATGAATGTTAATAGGACGCTTCCTAACCTCTGGCTTTATGATGATGATATTTTTATTACTGTATCAGAGCTGGACTTTCCTGGAGCCCCTTTCCCAAAGACCTTTAAAAGTTTCAGGATCCTCTGACTAATTGTGAAGTTGTCTTTACTGTATTCTTCAATATTGTCCACAAGGTTTACTGTCCCATGGGAACTTTGAATATTCATAGAAAATGCATTTGTTGTAGGCAAGGATTATTATGAAGCTTAAAAAATGGCTTTCTTTCAAAAGAGGCAAGTAGAAACAGATGCTACTTCCATAGTACAGGAAGATTGATATCCTAAAATTCAGACTACGACCAAAGATATATGTTGCCTTTGAGGATTTACAAAATATGGGCAAGATTCAAGTCTGTGCTGGAGTTCTGTTTGGTGCAAGGGGGTGGGGGGGAAGCAGCAGGGAGCTGGTTTCCCGATGGCAAGGGCCAGCCCTGCTGCAGCTTAGATCTGTTGCTGGGCAGCTCTCTGTTATGTCACTGACCTAGGATCCTTAAAGTCAGTGGAGGTTGGGTGTTGGGTAGCAATCTGCCATAACCCCAAACTCAGGGGTAGGGGAAGGAGAAGTGCAGACCCAGATCCAGCATACTTGTGCCCAGCAGAGTTCCCCTGTGGACATTTGCAGACAGATTATAGCCCCTTTATGACAACTGAGTATATGAGCCTTAAACTTATAGAGCCAGATTCTCTATATTTAAGAGGATTGATAAGGGGATCATGCACTTTCTATGGAATGAGTAAAGACTTTGACTGATCCTGAAGAAACAACGAAGTCCAATCTCACTTTGATGCCTCAGTCACTTTAATTCACATTTACACTTATTGCATTTGATTTGAAGCAGACTATGAAGTGGCAATCAGTGAAAGGAAAAAGATGTTCAGGAGAACTGGCAGTTTCTCAAGGAGGCCCTATTAAAGATGCAACAACAAACTATCCCAATGTGAAAGAAAGATCAGGATAATTGTAAGAGGCCAATATAACCCAGGACCTCTTTAATGACCTGAAAATCGAAAAGGAATCCTAGAAAAAGCAGAAACAGAAAATTGCTAAGGATAGTACAAAAGAATAGCACAAGTATTTGGGGACAAAACCAGAAAGACTAAGGCACAAAATGGGTTACATCAAGGAAAGAGCATAAAGGGAATAAATAGAGATTCTATAAATACATTAGGAGCAAGAGAAAGATGAAAGAAAGCATAGCTCCTCTACTTAGCAGGGAAGGAGAGCTAATAACTGACAACAGCAAGAAGATTGAGGTGTTTAATGCCTATTTTGCGTCTGTCTTCACTAAAACTGTTAATGGTGAGCAGATACTTAACACAATTAATATTAACAAAAAGGAGGAAGGAATGCAAGACAGAACAGGGAAAGAACAGGTAAAAGAATATTTAGATAAGTTAGTTGTATTAAAGTTGGCAGGGTCTGATGAAATTCACCGAAGGATACTTAGGGAACTGGCTGAAACAATCTCAGAATAGGTAGCGATTATATTTCAGAACTCACAGAGGATGGGTGAGGTCCCAAAGAGCTGGAGAAGGGCAAACATAGCACCAAATCTTTAAACAGAAGAACAAAGAGCACCCTAAGAATTATAGACCCATCTGCTTACCTTCTATATCTGGAAAGATACTGGAACAGATTATTAAACAATCAGTTTGTAAGCACCTATAGGAGAACAGGTTTATAGATAATAGCCCACATGTCCTTGACAAATCCAGCCAAACCAACCTAATTTCCTTCTTTGGCAGGGTTACTGGCCTAGTGGATGTGGGGAAGCAACAGATGTGATAAGGCTTTTGACACAATCCAACATGACATTTTCATAAACAAATGATGGAAATGTGGTCTAGATCACAGGTTTTCAAACTGTAGGGCACGCAGGAGGATGCGTGACAAGATTGTCGGGGGCAGGAGGACCTGACTGATGCAGGGTAGAGTCCCATGTTATCAAACAGGTGTGCAGGGTCACAATGCTCCTCATGATGGTGGAGGGGCATCCAGGTCAAACTTGAGGGTGCTGTGACCCTGTAAACCAGATCTCAAGCCCAGGGAGCTGGGCCCAGCCCTGTGGGACACAGGAGCTGCTGCTGCCCCAGGATGAGTGTGGGGGCAAACTTGCTGTTCAGCTTTTTCCCAGGCTGGGGCAGGCTGACTCTCCAGTCTGCTCGCACTCCCGGCTAAGATTTTATCAGGCTCATCTGGGCTGTGGGCTTGGAGGGGAGCATGTATATAACATGAATCTCTGACAGTGGGGTGCACCAAAAAGTTGGGGAACCTCTGATCTAGATTAAATTGCTATAAAGTGGGTGCAAAACTGGCTGAAAGATGTACTCACAGAGTGGTTAGCTGTCAGACTGTGGAACATAACCCTCAGAGGTCAGTCCTGGGTCTAGTACAAGTTAATATTTTCATTAATTACTTGGATAGTGGGATGGAGAGTTTGCTTATAAAATCTGTGGATGGCACCAAGATGGGAGGGGGTGCAGGCACTTTGGATTTGAATTTAAAACAACCTTGACAAATTGGAGAATTGATCTGACATCAGCAAGATGTAATCAGACATGGGCAAAGTACTACACTTAGAAAAAAAATTGAATTCATAGCTATAGAACTGGGGATAAATAGCTAGGCAGTGGTACTGCTGAAAAGGATATGAGGGTTATAGTGAATCACAAACTGAATATGAGTTAACACTGTGATGCAGTTGTGGAAAAAGTTAATATCACTCCTGGGTGTATTAACATGGAGCATCATGTGTAAGACAGAGGAGGTAACTGTCCTGTTATTTTTGGCACTGGTGAAGCCTCAGCTGTAGTACTGTATCCAGTTCTGGGAGCCACACTTTAAGAAAATTGTGGACAAATTGGAATGAGTTGAGATGAGAGCATCAAAAATGATAAAAGGTTTAGAAAGCCTGACCTATGAAGAAAGGTTACAAAAAAAATGGACATATTTAGTCTTGAGGGAGAAAAGAAAAAGAATGAGGGGGACCTGATAGCCTTTAACCTATTTGTAGACTATTATAAAGAGGACAATGATCAACTGTCTCCATGTTCATTGAAGGGAAAGCAATAAGTAATGGACTTACTCTGTAGCAAGGGAGATGTTGGTTATATATTAGGAAGAACTTTTCACTATAAGGATAGTTAAACTCTGGAATAGGCTTCCAAGGAAAGTTGTGAAATCCCTGTCATTGGAGGTTTATAAGAAAAGGTTGGACAAATACCTGTCAGGGATGGTCAGAACAGGTAGGATGGACTTGATAACCTCTCAAGGTCCCTTCCAGCCTTACATGTCTATGATTCTATGATATACTGGATTCTTGTCTGAAACAGAGCAGTCAAGAACCTATACTAGGCATATTCTTTAGCAGTGTGCCCTAAAGGAATGGATAATATTAATCCCGGAACTCAACAGAGTAGGAATTTGTGAATATAATCAAGGACAGGTCAACCACACTTGGAACCACCACAAGAAACACGTGATTGGGACCTCTTATATAATCAATGTCCCCTTCCCTCTGCTTAATTTATTATTAAAATTGGAGGATAACAGATCTCATATTTCAATTTCACACCTTCTGTGTGGCAACAATAGGGTATGATTATGTGAAACCATTATTTTCGGATAGCTATGTAGGTGGGACTAAGATTGATTAGGGCCTCAAAAGACAATGAAGAACTTGCATCTCAAGCAGTAAAATATAGGAAGGCAATGAAGGATTCAATGAGAGAGTAATGCATTTAAGAAGTACGAAAGAAAGATTATTTTAGCAGTCATTTTGGACAGATATGGGAGTTGTTAAGAAACAGGAAGAGAATCAGTATAAACAAGGTGAGAGAGGACCAAGGAGTGGACAAAAGTTTTAGTAATGGGGAAAGTTTAAGATTTTAAAGAGGAAGAATTATCAGGCTATAAGAGATTGGATATGTGGGAAAGGTGAGAGAAAAGTTGAAGATTACATCTCAAATATTTGTCTGGGAAATAGGAAGGATAATGTGGCAGGGGGTGAATACAGGGATTAGGAACAGAGATAGAAAACATTCAAAGACATACAATTTTTTAAATTTGCAATTTTCAGAAAGTAGAAACTTTAACCGGGGGCATTATTGGCCCTGCAGGTGGCTCTGCCGAGAGTTAAGGTTTCCTGAGATTTTCCAGATAAGACTGTATTTTTCAGTTGTTTATGACTTTGCCAAACTTTAACTGTTTGGGCTGAAATTTTCCATGCTGGGAGTTCACCTCATGCTGAACTTTTTTTTTTTTTTTTTTAAGTTTCACCAAAAAAGGCTCAGCTGTTTCAGAGAATTAGGGGAAAATACATTGTTTTGCCCCTGTTTTTTTTTTTTTTTAAATCTTACAACCGTTTAATTGAAGTACTAGCTCTCCATGCTTTTGAGCACCACCCTGCAAAGTGACTGAACAACATGCGGGTTGCCAGGGGTGAGCAAGATTTTCCCAGCCATTGCTGCTTCTGGCTTTTAGGGGCTGTCTTTTCCGTGCGCTCGATGCTCCCACTGCTGGCTTCCAGGCAACAAGGAGGAACAGCCTGTTTTGAATGCACAGGGTGAGTAACAGCATAGGGAGAAGAGGTGCCGAGTGTACGCGCAGGGGCAGGAGACTGGGGGAACTAGGTATAGGAGCCTGGGAGTGAGCAAGGTTAGGAGCATAAAACAGGAGTAGGGAGAGAAGGGAAGGAGCAGGGCCTGATGAGGATAGAAGTAGAGGAAAAGGATGGGGGCAGGAGCTGAGAAAGAGGGAAAGGGTTAGGAGCCAGGGAGAGGGGGACAATGTTGGAGACAAAGGGAGGAGTTGGGGAAGAGAGAATGGTTTGGAACAGAGAAGACTAAAAGGAGGAAGACAGGAGTAGGAGACAGGGAAGGGGTAATGGGTAGGTGCTGAAAGGTATAGCAGCAAGGGGTAGAGGAGGACTGGGGCAGGAGCCTGGAATTGGGGGAATGGAACAGAAGGGGATAGGGAGAGGTTGCAGGAAATACATACAGAGGATGTATAAACACTAGAGAACACTCCTCTCCAGAACCTGGAACTGAGCCATTTATTCCTGAGCTGAACATTCCTTTGCCATCGAACAAAGAGCTTGAAACCCACCAACAAAGTGTGTGTCCCTATCCTCATTTAGTGGCAGGTCCACATAGAAGATACCAGTTGTTCTGTTAGTTAAGTGGTAAAGGACTGTGCTGCGGACCAGAAAATCCCAATCCCTACCACACAGGATGAGCAGTGCTCATGATCATATGTGATCATATTATTAATGACTGTATCACACAAGGGGGCCAAATTAATGTTGCACAGGAAACCTTATTCTAGTATTTCCTAGCTTCTGAGTGCTTGACTTTTCAATCTTAATGTTTCTTTTATGTAATTTTTTTGAATATATAGACACTGTACCCTAGTACATACACGTGTACCAAACTTCTGTTTGAGGCAGGCTTTAGCAGTAGGTCTCAAAGAGCTGAATTTTAACAGCCTTTTCTGGCAATGTTGTACAACTCTACTAACTCTGTCCGTGTGGTGAGGTGGGTTTATTGTTTTTCCCAGGTAGCCACCTGGAGTGGTGACAATTTTCACTGATTTGCACTGTGATTCATATTACCTTTTGTCAGTATGCCTGGTTAATTTCTACAATGTTCACATGTAATAAACATGTTGTTTGCAGTGTTGGTCCCAGGATATTAGAGAGACAAGGTGGGGAGGTAATATCTTTTATTGGATCAACTTCTGTTGGTGAGAGAGACAAGCTTTTGAGCTACAAGGAGCTCCTCAAGTCCGGGAGAGGTACTCAGAGGGCTTATCTACACTTGAAATGCTACAGCGGCATAGTGGGTTCTCACATCAGCGTAGGTAATCTACCTCATTTAGTGAGGTCGACGGAAGAATTCTTCCATCAACCTAGCACTGTCTGCACTGTGGATTAGGTTGTCTGATTACATCGCTCAGGGTTGTGGATATTTCACAGACCTGAGTGACATAGTTAAGACAATTTAATTTTCTGGAGTAGACCATGCCAAAGTCTCCCAACTAAATATAAGGTGGAACAGGTTATTTAGCATAAAGTAGTTAACTCATATGCTAAGAGACCACTCACACCTCTTTCTTGTCTTATGAATGGAGAGGTGTTAATAGGCCACTTCACCTTGGAATGGTCTCTTAGAATATGCATTAACCATGCTAAACAAACAATCTGTTCCAACTTGTATTTAGCTGTGACATTCTGAAGGCATATCTACACTTAGGCCTTGTCTACACTAGAAAGTGTTGTCGATGCAAGTTACAGCGATGATCAAGGAGTGCTGTAATTGCAACAGTTTCTGCCTGTCCACACAGTACTTGTGTCGTTGAAGTTGCGTCCACAGTTGGTGCTCTAGCATCGACAGTGAGAATAGTGTACTATGGACAGCTATCCCACTGTGCAACTCACCACCTTGTGCCACTAGGAGTTGTGGGAAGGCAGAGAAGATCGCAGTGCATCATGGGTGTGGGCTCAACATCCCATGATGCAATGATTTCCATCCTGTCATTCTATGGGTTTCTGACTGCGTTTCGCGGCATTTTTCAATGGGCCCAGCTTCCTGAACACTCGCCATCTCTCTCTGAAAGGATGGATCCTGCACTGCTCCCCACTATTGTTGTCAGTGTTGTGAACACATCATGGCTGGTCATGCAGTGTATTATGAGCTCCCAATCAGAACAGGAATCCGAGGTGCCTGACCTCTGTGTGTCATGCAAACAAACAATGCCCGATTGCTGTTTGCATTCCTGGAGGATCTACACATGGTGCACCACCACTTTTAGGTGCGTGAAAAAAGCACTGACTGATGGGATCACATCATTATGCAGGTCTAGGATGACAAGCAGTGGCTGCAGAACTTTTGAATGCACAAAACCACCTTCACGGAACTGTGTGCAGAGCTCACCCCTGCCTGGTGGTGCAAGGACACCACAATGAGAGCCATCCTCTTGGTGGAGAAGCGCGTGGCGATCGCTGTGTGGAAGCTGGCAACTACAGACTGCTATTGGTCGGTTGCTAATCAGTCTGGAGTTGGGAAGTTCATTGTTGGAACTGCCCTATTACAAATGTGCAGGGCCATTAGTCACATTCTGCTAGGAATGACTGTGGGTCTAGGAAATGTGTGTGAAATAGTGGATGGCTTCGCAGCAATGGGATTCCCTAACTGTGGAGGGGTGATAGATGGCACGCAAATCCCAATTTTGGCCCCACACCATCTTGCGACAGAGTACATCAATAGAAAGGGGTACTTCTCTATGGTGCTGCAGGCACTTGTGGATCACTGTCAGTGTTTCACTGACGTCAACGTGGGTTGGTCAGGGAAGGTGCATGACGCACGAATATTTAGGAACACTGGCCTGTACAGAAAGCTAAAAGCAGGGACTTTCTTTCCAGACCAAAAGATTCCAATGGGGATGTTGAAATGTTCATAGTGACCCAGGGAGACCCAACCTACCCCTTATTACCATGGCTCATGAAGCCTTATATGGGCAACCTGGATAGCAGCAGGAAGCACTTCAATAACAGGTTGAGCAGGTGCCGAATGATCGTTGAATGTGTATTTGGCAGAATAAAAGCACGCTAGCAATGCCTTTATGGCAGGTTAGACCTAAATGAGGACAATATTCCCATTGTTATAGACGCCTGCTGTAATATTTGTGAAGGTAAAGGTGAAAATTTCCCCCTGGGTGGAGCACAGAGGCGGATCACCTTGCGGCTGAATATGAACAACCAGATGTCAGGGCCATTAGAGGGGCACAAAAGGGGACCATTCGAATCAGGGAGGCCTTCAGGAGCCATTTTGACAATGAGCAACAATAAGGTGACTTTGTAAAAAGTGTTGTGCCATGCTATGACTGCTATCCAGCTTGCACTGTGTATCAATGTGAGATGCAACCACCGTGTTCAAGAGATAAATAGAGATTGCTTATTCTTCACAGAGTATGTCTTTATTAAATAACAATTATTCACAATACACCAAAAGCTCGGATGGAGAGGAGAAAGCAGTGAGGGGCAGCGTGAGGTATGACAGCTGGGTGTAAGTCCAGCTATTGTTCTGGAAGCTGTCTGAAGGCATGGAGTGAATAGGGTACCGAGACAGGCCAGGAGTTTGGTAGGAATGTGTGGGTGGAGTTTGGAGAGGGCATGGAAAACAGTTCTATAATGGCTGCAAGGGGGGGACAAGCACGCATGATTTCAGTCTGCAGTGTTATTAGTGACTTTAGCAGATCTGTTTACTCCTCCATGGCTTTTATCATGTGCCCATGATCTACTATCACTCATTCCTGGTTTTTCCTCCTCTCCTGCCTATCAATTTTCTGATTTTTCGACAGTGTGTCTCCATGCCCTTTTTTCTTTTTTTTCCTACCTCAGAGGACTGGAGGAGTTCTTGGAACATCTCCTCTTTGTTTCTCTGTGGTTGTTGTGCAGTCTCGGTGTGCATTAACACACTTTTCCGTCGCACTGTCTAGCTGAACAGGAGAATGGGTAGCACACACAAACACAGCTACTCTTGTGCATTTCTACCCCTTCAACCAGATGTATAATGCAACAAAACAACGGACAGCTTTACCTCACGTAACCAATCAGCATCAGCTCAAAAAATCCCCCAACCACTTACCCAAGCTCTCCTCTCCTGCATCCTGCATGCCAGAGCTAAAGGGATGGGACAGGTTCAAAGCCTCCAAGGTCAAGAAGAAGTCCTGGCTCCCGATGTCACCAAACAACACAGTCCCCTGCTTTGCACTGTCCTCCAACTCAACCTTCTTGTCAATGACTTCTTCGTCAGGGTTGAGTCCAGTGTTCACTGCTGCCGGGCCCGCGGAGGTATCCACAGGTCTCTTGGCGGTGGAGGTGGGGTCGCTGCTGAGGATGGCTTCCAGCTCCTTGTAGAAGCGGCAGGTCTTCAGCTCTGAACCAGAATGACAGTTTGACTCTCTAGCCTTTTGGTACCCTTGTCACAGCTCCTTGATTTTCACATGGCACTGCAGCGTGTCCCATTCATAACCCTTTTCTGCCATTAGACAAGAAATTTGACTGCAGTTATCATAGTTCCTTCAGGCTGGAGCGGAGTTGGGACTGCACAATCTCGTCTCCCCAAATGCTGATCAGAAGATCCGGTGTGCTCCAGGAGGGAGAATGTTTGGTTTGTGGAGCTGCCATGGTGAGCTGGGAAGAAGAGCTCTCTATGATGACCAGGCAGGAAGTGGAATTTCAAAAAGTCCCAAAACTTTAAAGGGGGAGGGACAGATGGCTGCAGGGTAGCAGAGTTAAAATTGATGGCCAAAGCAGTCAGGATGGCATTGTGAGACATGCTGCGGGTTAGGTGCAATTAGCTGTGTCGCTCAGTGGTGTGGATTTTTCACACCCTTGATTGACGTAGTTATACCAACCTAATTTCCTAGTACAGACCTGGCCTTACTTACTACCTTTTCGAGACCTGAAGAAGAGCTCTGTGTAACTCGAAAGCTTGTCTCTTTCACTAACAGAAGTTGGTCCAATAAGAGATATTGTCTCACCCACCTTGTTTCTCTAAAAAAACATAGCACTTAAAAAAAAAACTTAACCCTACCCAACGAAGAAGCTATCTGTAATTTCCTGTGTGAATTCTCAGGCAGGAATCCTGAGATGCACTCCTGCTAGCATATAGACTTTCAGTGAATATGGAACAGAAGAGAGATAATTGGGTTTAATTACAGTTCAGGAAATTCTACTGTGAAAATTGGGATGTATTCAAGGCACAAGTAGAAGAGGTACCAGTTAAATTTCTCTCATTAAAATAGGCTATCAAAAAAGACAGCAGAAACCAACACATTACTAATAAACTAGGACAAAGTGTGTTTCCCTATCCCCATTCTATACACACAGAATAATAATCCCTAAATCAGTTTTAAAGAATAAAATATTTAGTTTATGGGCGGTCTGGACAGACTTCTTTTTAATAAAGATTTTAAAATGCAAAGAAGTAAAAGTGAATGAGGCTCCCTTACAACAGATCACATCATGCAATAGGATTTTTAAGTATTCAGTATATTTTGAAGGACACAGTGGACAAAATATTGAAAGAGTAATTTAGAAAGCAATATAGTAGTCATCTATTCATCCCTTCTGTATTATTAAAAGGTTGGCCATTATGTTCACTGACATAGTAACAGAACAAGGAAAGATACAATGTGAGGCCATCCAGAGTTCTAAGGACAGAGAATGTCTTTCAAATATTCCACTGAGGCCTTAGGGATTGTCTTTCCCCTGTTTTGTTGCTGATGTTTGGTCCCTCCAGCTGTTCCTTTACAACTGTGCCTCGCTCTAGCACTTTCAGATACTTCTCTACATACCTCTCCTAGGGAGCAGAAGTCTCAAAACAATCATAATCCCTGGCATGATACAGGAGTTTCAGAATGAGGACAGAATCACTGCATACAAATCAGGATGGTTGGTAAGCCTCTAAAGCATCTAACCATCAGATCATGCATCTGCAGGACTACACAATGTATCCTAAGCTACAGGTCTGAAAGGGACTTTATCAGCAGGCCTGTTAAAAACATGTTTTGCCTATGGTTTTAGAAATGAATAGGGTGGTTATTAGCCTAAGTCCCAGATGAGATTTTAAAAGAAAGGTATATTAAACTGTACTACTACAGTCAGACCTTAAATTCTCTGCAGTTTTTAGACAGTAAAAATTGATGCAGTGAAAGCAATGGTAGAAATTCCAAATTCTCTGTGTTATTTGGCTTGTTTCCCCCATTTTATAGGGATTCCTCCTTCTGAGCAGGCCAGTGTTATCCGACATCGAGTAATACTTGATATTTCCCAGTCAGTCCCTATTGTGTTCCATCATCAGCTGAACTCTTGCACCAAGGCCTTTTAGGAGGAGGGGGGAGAATCCTTCCAATGTGTAAATCTGTCAGTCTTTATAAACATTGCAGAAGGATGCTGTGATGGAGTGTTGAAGAGTACACTATCTTCACTGCCACCTGCTGGGAAATTATGTTATTTTTATTGCTTTGTTTTTGCTGACTGAATACATTAGATGGCTATTATTTCATGTAGTCGCTCTCTGTTTATATTTTATATTTTGTCCCATGCTCTTCCTATGCAATATTTTTCTGATTGAAAAGAAAGTTTACTTGTCTCCAAGTTCTTTTCAGATGTATTTTTTTTTTGTGGTTGATGATTACATGGATTTTAATCTTTAGCCCTAAATGCCATGTTTGCTTATTCACTTCAAAGCTTTCTTTATTACTGCCTTTCTACACCTTGCAGTTTTATTTTTAGATGTGTTTGTGTGCATTATTTTTGTTCTGTTTGATACAAGTCTTTGTTTAGGGATTTTTTTAAAAAGAAGCATGATGATTTTTATGTGTATTTTTGTATGCTTGGCCTATTTAAAGAATTTAGTGCACAATTTCCTTTTTATGTTGCACTTATTTCTTTAACACTCCATTCCCCTCTCCCCCACACACCCCTTGTTCATTTTTTTCCCTACTGCAGACATTTTTGCAGGTCATTGGTCTTGTAATTTGCCTCTATGAAGCAAGCAGATATTGCAATTGGCACCTTTTAGAATGTAATGTTTTGCATCATGATGTGCTATGGTGAAAACACATGACCTTCTCTAAATTACCTGAATGCTGCAGTATGACATACTGCCATGGTGCATCAAACTGCAACAAGAAATCATTATTTTCATAGGCAGTATCCACTGGATATCTGAAGAAACTGGTTCTTCTGTTGGGTGAATAAGCAAAAGTTGATGCACAACTTCATTATATTCACAAGTGCAATTTGTTTGTTTTTGAAGATACAGCTTTGCTATGTTTAGAGTGGAGAAAAATATATAACGGTAGATCATTGGAAAATTATATAATAATGTTGATAATCATACATTCAGTATGGTGTTCAGATTGGTTATATCACCATCCTTGTAGTCTAACAATCCACCAGATACATAAATTTCTCCACTGTAAATACACATCTGAACATCTGAAGTCAATAGGGCAACTTTCATACTTAAAGTCAAGCACATGAATTCACCTCAGAGAGTAGGGGCCTAGAGGCACAGGAAAACAAACAAAATGATTTGTTCAAGACCACTGTTCAAAGTCCATGACACAGATGGAAATAGAAATTTGTATTTCTGACTCTGAGTCCCATGCTCTTCCTACTAGAAAGTGCGTCTTTTCAACTACAATCCAAGTTATATTTAAAGAGATGGCAGAAGGAAATAGTAAAATGGAAACACAGGGAACAAGATCCATAGCCAATATATATTGGCATAGCTCCACTGAGCTCCATGGAGGTATACCAATATACCCCCTTTGAAGATCTGGCCCAGGATGGCCCAGGATTACATTTCTATTACTCACTGAAAAAAAGCTCCATGTGTCAAACCGAATCACAGTCATCACATTGGCACGGTCTGTGCAAGTTGCCTCCTACAGACATACCAAGATACCTTAGTTCTAGCTTGCAGCTTGCTTGCTGTTTCAGTGTGGCATGTCTCTAAAAGCAAGATTACTAATTGTACCAGTTTTGGCAAACTATGTGGTGTTTTTGTAACATGTACAGATGTTTATTATGGACTAGATTGGGATGAAGACACTTATTTCCAGGTCAATCAGGTATCCAGAGAGGAATGACAGTGTATGAACCTATTAGAACCCTACCTTCTCCTCCACATTAACCAGGTAGATTAACATTGCAGAATGAATAACTTTAGCTCAGTCATTCCTGCTTACAGCTGGTTGAATTAGTTGGTGCACATAACTATCTGAAAATGCTGGGGGCATTTTTTGTAAATACATTATGTCACTACTTTTTGTCATTATCCAAGCAGTTCTATATGTGATCAAGTAGTATTCTGCAGGTAAAATATCTGGTATTTTCCCTGTCAGTCATTGAATTGTTTATTTGCAAATAAACTTCTTAATTATTTGACCAGAGAAAATCCTGATGATTCCTCACATGTGATACTAATAAGAAACTTTTAAAGATACCACAAGGAGTTTTTGAAAAAATACAGAATAATTTTATTCAAAAAGAAGTGTCCAGATCATTACCTTGTCTCAGCCCTGGGTACAGGTCGAACATCCTGAGGCCTCTTCTGAACTGTGCTGGCTAGCTATAGCCTGCCAGGGACCATACGCTGACTGGCATTGCTGGAGCACACTTCATGTTGTCAGGTTACCTCACCTACCTCTTGCACTGCAGTTATGTGGAGAGATTCCCACTGACCGATGGGGACTCCTCCCCCAGTGGGGTTATCCCCAGCGGGGATGGCCTGGACAGTCTCCATCCACTTTGTGCAACCAACTCTTTCATCTTAATTTTTCTTTGCTGTACAGCAAACAAGACATCCACTACACTGTACTATTTAAGTTCCCAATCCTGAAAACTCATATGCCTCTGCTTGACTTTATTCATGTGAACGGATCCTTTGACTTCAGTTGGGCTACTCATGTGGGTAAAGATAACCAGGTGTGTAAGTGTGTTTAGGATCACACTTTGCCTGATTTTAAAGTAGATTCCTTTTATCAGTAAATAGGACATAGAAAAACAAAAGACTAAAATAAGCTGTCTGCAAGACATTTTATTAATTTTGGGTACCCTCTATCCAAAGTCACCTCCATAGTTGGTGGCTGTGATGGAGTCTACTTACCAGAATGGCGCCTCCTGCCGGCTGTCTGGGGGATTAGCTCTCTCAGCTGGCACACCCTCTCCTGGTGGGGTCTCTCCCATTCTTGTCTCTGCTTGCAGACCCACATGAGTACAGGAACCACTGCGTTCTTTTCATGACTTGGCCTTCCGGCCACATCATCATCTGTATTTCCCCCTTCCAGGGAGGGTATCTCAGTCTAATACTCCTGCCACTTCTCCAGTGGTGAATGTGGGGGACCAGCCCAGGGACTCTGTGGATAGCAGCCTCCTGTTGCTTGTCTTTAAATTCCTTCTCTGCTGCTTAAGTTCCCTGGGGCACTTCCCCATGGCCCCAACACCTTCTTCGCCCACTTCTCAGGGCCTTGAGCCAGCTAGTCCCAGCCACCAGCCAGGAGCTCCCTCTTGCTCCCCTGGTCTCTGCTAGCAGCTGCTCTGTCCAAGGTACTCCTATTTACTCAAGACTCAATCTTCACTCCCTGAGTGACTAGCAACTCTGTCCTGCAGCTCCCTTCTGTGTGGACCTACTGGGCCCTGATTGGCTGCCCCATGCAGCCTCCTTTAATTGGCGGCTTCCTGCACAGCCTCCTTGGCTGCTTTTAACCCCTTCCTTTCTGGTGTGGGGTGAACACCTCATCACAGTGTCCATCAAACATTTTGTGAGCTACTAAGGTCTAGCAGACTCTTTCCTATTGTAAGTAAAATCAAGTAGTGATACACTGCAAATTTAGACTTTCCACAACTGTATATCACTGCTCCCTACCAAGAATGGAGTATGTGACTTTAACCTCAAGTAGAGGGTAACCTTGTGGCTCACATATTTGGGCCCAAACCTGCAAAGCATTGAGCAATCACAACTCACTGTGACTTAAATGGGAGTCAAGGGTGCTGAGCACCTTACAGGATCAGGCCTCTTGGTGGTAACAAAAAAGTGTTTGTAGAATTCAGGAATTACTTCTTCCTCCTCTGGAATCTTCTGAATCTGAACCAGGAAGACTGGGCTGGCTCCAAATTCTATTAAAATTGTGCTCATGGGATGAAAAGAGCATAATTTGCCTGGGCTTCACTGAAGGAGAAATCACTAGAGATTTCACACGACTACCTTTTATAATGTCTCCTGCCAGAATTTAAGATTTGTCAAAGAAACCTATTTTTCAATAAGGCAAATAGGAACAACCTGAACATTTCCTTGAATGTCAGAGAAACCAACCAACTATGCTTGTTTCATGTATCACTCTAACAGGATTAGGTTTGGATAATAATAAAAATATTTTTTGTTATTGAAAGTTATGCTCATCTGCTGAGATGTGAAATAATACATCAAATTAAATCTGCGACAAGCTGTTTAGTATGACATCATAATTATCTCTCTATTACCTTGTTTTCCCTTGTCCGTTTCATTTATATACATACATGTTGTCTCATTACATGCTTAGACCATCTTTTAATTTTATGTTTGTACAGCACCTAGCACAATAGCACCTGACTAGGGCCTCTGGGTTTACCGAAACACAAATAATATTAAGAATAAAAAAGATTGGACTTACAGCATACTACAGAATTATTCATGATGCTGTAGCTTGTTACAAGTTGTCCATTAATCCTCATGGCTTGATTTGTGCTTGTCTCTGTATTTTTCATATTTTTAAATATACTTTCAAAAACAGTATTTTGATATATATAAGCATTTTATTACTACTTACTGTAAAGGACATAAAATAAATTGAATATTGTTGCTCCTTCGCTGAGCAGTAGCAAATTGCATGGCCTTTTTGGTTGGTTTTGTTTTAGAAACAGAAATCAAAGACTCAGAGCCAAGGTATTTTCTAATGTAATTTGTTAATTTACAAGATGCATTTGAGTTAGTTTTATTTGAACAGAAATGGTCACACACTTCCTACAGGCAACTTCAGCTGAGGCATGTGTCATGAAGAAACGGCTCTCTTCATCCTTGCCCCTCTTGGACTATGACCTCATTGGGCCTTGTTTAGAAAAGATTTAGTGGTGTGATGTTAGAATGTGTAAGACAAATCTAGTATGCAGTAGGCAGTGTATACTGTAACTACTACTGGCTGAGTTAAAATCTGGGCCCCTCAGACTTTGATTTGACCAGCTTAACACATGTTAAAAGGCAGTGGCCCAGATTCTCAAAGTAGTTAGGCACATAATGCCAATTGATTTCAATTGAAATTAGATGCATAAATACCTTTGAGGATCTGGGCCAGTATGCCTTGTCCACACTATATTTTTCAAATGCATTTGCTAACTTTCTATTATCAAACCTTTTATTCTAGGTTTCAAGACCTGTCTAGACTAAATGTTTAACATACTGTGACAGAATGCACCTCTATATTCACATCCTACACACCACTGTAATAATCTTTGTACAAAATATGCCTTGTGAAGTATCATTTGAAAACTAATAACTCACTGGTCCATAATATCATAATGAAATCTTCTGTGTTACAACATTATATGTAAAGTTATGAAGTCCCCTGAATGATGCTGGTAGCACATGTTCAAATCCGCATAGCACCAGCTAGGGAGGACTGGTCAAGCAGGTTTTAAACAAAGGAATGTGTGCTTACCTCAATTTACACATAAGTAGTAAACAAGGTCCTTGAAAAAGGTGATGAGGCAAATCTGCATTTTAACTAACAATAGCACCACGTCTCTTTCACAATGGGACCCCATGTCTCCATCCTTACAGCTGGAAGGAACTTTATCTAGGGGTAGCCCTGAGGAAAATGCATTTCAAAGTGTGACAAGGATAAAAATAAGGGGCAAAAACAACCCAAGTAATCTTTCCCTATTCATCTCTCTCCTCTTCACCTAAGAAGGCAACAGAAACAGCTGTTGGACTTTAGGAGCAGATCCTGGCCTGAGCATTTGGTCAGTAATGTTACTGGGAACCTGTGATAAGAACTTCAACATGGACCAAGTCTAGTTTGTTAACTGTAGAAAGTGTTTTATCTTTATTTGTCTTGTAACATTTTCTGACTTTAATACCTTGTTCTTGTTCTCACCCCAAATCTCTCTCTTTGGGGTTAAATAAATTTCTTTTATTCTTTCATTAAAACTAATCCAGGGTTGTGAATTATCTGGGTAACTCCAAGGTAGCAGACTGTTGTATATTGATCCTGTAGAGGAGCAATGGACCTAATATATCTGGGCTGTCCAGGAGAGG
The DNA here is from genome assembly GCF_026122565.2 of Emydura macquarii macquarii. NCBI lineage: Eukaryota > Metazoa > Chordata > Testudines > Chelidae > Emydura > Emydura macquarii. The sequence goes on from NW_027133156.1 coordinate 2,711,123, forward strand.
GTTGGATAGTGCAGAACACACTGGGAAAATCCAGGACTGGGAGTGCATTGGGGTCATCCTGCAAGTAATAACCAAGGCTGCTGGAAGCCAGAGTGTAGTTGGTGTTTGCTCACAGGCTGTTGGGGTCAGAGTTGCTGGGCCAAGGCTGTGGCTACGCCCAGACACGCAGGGTGTGTCTTGCATGCTGTTTGTGAGGAGTCCAGGCTGAGAGCCACAGCAGCAAAGCATTGTGAGGCAGCCCAGGTTGCAAGACAAGTGGTGACATAGCCTTTCACTGATCTAGACTGCACCCTGGAATACATACATACTGCTCCTGCCCCAGCCAGAAGGATTTATCTCTGGAGAAACTACTTGTTTGAGGCTATTCATTGAGGCCCACATTGTGTTGAAGAGCGGCCTGGTCATTACCCCACATTTGAGCAGTTGCTCTACAACACAATGGAACTTCAGAAAACTTTAACTATTCTTCCACTGAGTGCTTTAATCCACATATGTAATCCCCTTAAGTTTGGTTTTGGGTATAGTTACTGTATAGCATCTCTAACACTTGCTTTGGAGGTTTTCATCCTGAGAGTTTATACATCAATGTTGCTGTAATACGTGTTGCTGTAATACACTTTACACATGTGTTGATGTAATAATATGTATAGTGAATACGGCAAATTTCAGACTAGACATTAAGGGCGTGAGTCAGGCAAATCTCCTTTTGAAAACTGCCTCTCTTCCCTCAACATCTGTAGAATGTCGTTATTTAATTAAATCAGAACCCTGAGCCTGCAAAAACTTAAGCAAATGCATACATCTTTGTGAAACTGGTGTTTAATTAGATTTGTCTTCTGTGCCATTTTATATTTGTTTTGATGTTAATGTTTATATAATTTTATTTGTCTGTTTTATTTGAAAATTATTATATTTAAAAGAAAGGAAAAAATCCAACAACATCAGGCCAGATCCTCAAAGGAGTTTAGGCACCTAACTCCCACTGATTTCAAAGGAAGTTAGGTGCCTAAATTTCTTTGAGGATCTGGGCCTTAGTGAGTGAATGTTGAGGGAAAATAATGTCTTCCAATGATATGCAGTTTTTAGAAGAGTGTTTCCTTGACCACTAGAAGAAAAACACCTCTCTGAAATATTTCCAGCTAAAGTTGGCTCAGACAACAATACAAATACTTTGCAGTAAAGCTTTTTCATTTAAACTTTCAGGCCCCAACTCAAAGTATTTAAGTCCATTCACATTCATCAAAACACTTATTTAACTTCCAGGCACATGTTTATGTCCCTTTGAAATCAAAGGGACTTAAGGGCAGTTTTGTTAAATAGTATAGATTTATAGATTTATACTTTTTAGACTCAGACCCATCTACATTGCTCAGGACTGTGAAAAATCCACACCCAGAATGGCAGGTTAAGCTGACCTAACTCCAGGATTCTTCCACTGACCAAGTGACTGCCTCTGTTGGAGGTGGATTACTTAATGCCAATGGGAGAACCCTTCTTGTCAGTGTAGGTACTACAGTGGCACCATTGTAGTGTTTCAAGTATAGACAAGCCCTATTTGAGGAGGAACTGTGAGCAGTTTTATATTTCTGACACAAACATCTAAATAACCATTGTTCTGCATACTATCAAGTCTAAATTAAACATTACCAGCAGCAGACCTAAACACAGTTTTCATGACTTAAAACAGCCTCCTGTTAAAACCATTTTAACAGAATTTAACTGACCAGTAAAGATGAGACTGAACTATCTCTAAATCATTTTTAAAAAGTATTTTGGGAATAGGAACCTCACCCTCTATTGAACTCAGTTGGAATTGTGAATACCCAAGGAATACAGCTCGTAGTTTGAATTTGAATTTGATGCACTGTATATTGGGGATTTGACCAAGATACTGAGAAAAGCAGGTGCTCTAACACATTTTCTATTTGGCAAAAGAACTGTCATGTTACACAATGTTTTCCAGTTAAACTCTAATTCTACTTACCACTGATCTATTATAAATAAATACGTGCTTCACAGGGCCAAAAAATGTTTTCAAACTCACTGCACACACTAAAGAGAATGAAAGGCCAGTTCTGTGTGGCAGCTGCAAAGCTGGCAATTATGTTTTGCAAAATCACTGCATCTGAATCATACCAACGTAAGTTCAACTCATGAAGAAAACGGGGAACCTCTGAGCACCTACATATGCTCTTCAGCCTGGAAGTTCACTGAGGTCATGAACTTTGTCAGTTGTAGTGGTTGCTCCTCTGAATTCCTGGTCCAAAAGAGCAAAGGTCACTAGAAACACTGTTTCCAGATGAAGAACAGCTGATTGGCACCAGTGTTTGAATTCCAGGTGGACTTGAGGTGTTTTTATATCTTCAGGTTGGTAAATTTCAACAGCGTGAGTGTTGCCAAAACTCAGAATATACTTAAAATTTCATTGCATATTCATGGGACGCTAAATATATTTTAAGCCCTCATGTTTCCTTTAAAGACAAAATATGCTACATTATTCATCCAATACTTAAATAAGGCTGTCAAGGTATTTCCCTCATTTTTTCCTTATGCACTTGTTGTTCCACAATAACATCTTAGAATGTTTCCACAATAATATTTTTTTCTGCTTTGCACATTCAGATCTCTTGGTGTTGCTTATATTGGCAGGAGCCAAGGACATTATTTTTGAAAAAATAAACACACTAGAATCCCTTTTTTATTTTAAAAATGCATTCAGAACGTGGCAAACACATACCTTCTTCCCTGCAAGTAAAGTTTTGGATCTACAACTTTGATCAGGACCTCCATATTTAAACTCCCTGTAATAAGCGGTTCAAATCCCAGTAAGGTCAATTTGATCCTTCACTCTTTGGAAGTAGATAAATTGAGTTCCATGCAGTTCATTGGGTCTGGATCTTTTGTCCAAGATCTTAGTTATTCAGGCTGTATTTGTTCTGTGTGAACATTAAGAGCTCACTTCCGTAACCCGTATCACATTGAAATCAGGAATATCTGTGTAAATGCTACTCATGAATAAGGGCTGCAATACCAGGCTATTTTCATGGAAACAGAGGTTAATGTGAGCTTGTGTCATTGGCTAAAATATCATTTTCCGTGCGCTGTGCAGGTTGGCTGCCTGACTCCTACACTCCAGCCAAGAAGTGACTGTGTTTTAGTGCTGAAGAAATTACTTATTTTGAAGTCAAAGGGTCTACCTATGTGAGATGGGCAAGTGAGTCTAATATTATTAACAATAAAATAAAACTGAAAATGAAAGTTATTAAGTATAAACTATTATAACACTTCTTGAATGAACTTTTTATTTGGGTTAAGGATGAAATGCTGGTCTGCACAGCACCCCTCAGTGGCTTCAGGTCATCTTTGCACACTCCCAGTCCTGGCTGGCCTAGGGGAATTTAGACAGTTCAAGGGGCCTGTCAGAATTATGGCAGCCTCCTCAGGTTGCTTTATGGGCTGCAATGCTACCTGAAATCTCCACAACCCTGATGACTTCTGTCCTACCTCTGAGATGCCCATTCTGCCTGCAGGCCATTGCCAGGGCTTGTCAGGAGGTCCTCAGGAAGCAACCTTGCAGCTGTTTTCTGCAGTGCCTGTGCTGGGGAAATCCTTCCCTGGATAGACCAGACCTTTGAGAGCTGCTTTACATTGTTCTGGACCTTTTAACCAATATAAAGGGGCCAGAGCAGGAGTAAAGATCACCGTAGGTATGCAAATGTACCAGCTTTGGGGGCAAACTAACCACTAATAAAATATAATTAAATGTAATAAAGTTACATTTGTGATTCATTTGGCCCTTTCATTTTACTTTTGAAATGCTTATTTAGTTTGAGCTGCATATAAAAACAAAGCTAAATACTTACTCTAGACTGGCTGTTTTTTAGGGCATAATTTAACTGTTACGTTGTGCTGCAGACATTTTGCTGTGATCAGAAAGGTATTCTGCCAATATTTAACTGTGGCTGGCCTTTTAAACTAGCCTATTTTTACATGCTGTCTAACATTACCACCTGAGGAATCCATTATGAGGCTACAAACATCTTCATGGCACATGGGCAGACAGGTTTTCAGGCAGCTCAAGTTTTGGTCAGCTCAGTCCCTTGAGAAAAAAACAAATAAATCCCCAAGTAGTCTCAAGAATTAAGAGGGTTTCTTTGAATGTTTACAGCTTGAATTAAGCATTTCTTTAATGTTTAGTATAAAGTTGAATGGGCAGGTGCCAGGGAATTTTATGTGGAAGACATGTTTCTACCATGGGAACTTAGGATACATATTCTAGGAGCTGTTTCAGGGCCTGTTCCGGCTCCCATTGAGCTCAAAATTGTTTGTTCTATTGATTTCAGTGGAAGCAGAATCAAAACTTTGGAGAGAACAGGATAGGATATTTGCCTCAGAACACCCTTTGCTAAAAGAAGAAGCAAAGTCTATAGTTTCTATGGTGAGGAGAAAAAAGGGTAGATGTCTTGGTGTGAAAAGCAAGCTAAGATGTCTATTTGACTGTGAATTGAATAGTAGGATTTCCAGATAGCTAGAGCAAGAATGCAAGTAAGGTATTCCAAATCTGGAAAGGGAATTAGACAAGGCATAGTTCAAAGTTATAGCTCCAAGTTAATTTTCTTATTTCTGTATTTCTTCTTAAGCACTAGAGTTTTTTTTAAAAATTGTTTTTAAAGCCTGTTTCATTTTGCCATTGCTATTTGTGTTGCCTTTAAATAGTGCAGTAATAGCATTAGATGGTGGGTAAAGTTTTCAAGCGTGTCTAAATGACCTAGAAGCCTTGTTCCATTTTCAAAAGTGATCTAGGCACTTAAGAGCCTAAATCCTGTTGACTTTCACTGAGATTTAGGCTGTCACTTTTAAAAGTAGGACTTGACGAATTAGTCACTTATGTGCTCTTGAATATTTATCCCCTCTGTAAATATTTGTGTTCTGTATATGAAATATTTACACTAATATAATAAAAGGAGATAGATTCTAATGTGACCACTGCCAAAATGTGCTGCTCAGTATTCGCAGAGGCATCCAGAGAGATTACCTTTAACCACAGAGAATTTAAAACAGTTTGTCAGGGTCAGTTTGTTGTCAGCAGAAACATGTATTATGTTGCCCTCTAACAAAGAGTAACCAAGCTCTGGAAAGTCACCCAGAGATATTGTGGAAAAGAGGGGATTGAAATGCATGCTATGGTCTTACTGAGACACAAAATGCTTTGTCAGAAGGTTAAATGTAAGAAAATCTCACAATATCAGATAGAGTAGCAACTGTGGCTGGTTATTGCAACCAATAAGGAACTGACCCAATCTAAAACCCCAAATTATGAACAATCGCTTGCATTTTAGGAATATAATCAAAGGAACCAACTCCTGTCTAGGTCAGCATGTTAAAAACTCTTGCCCTTCCAACCAAAAACTATTTCCAGTCCCCTTTCGTTATAGTCCTGTTTAGCAAGCCTCTGACGAAGGGCTGTTAATTCATGGCTGAAAGCTCAAACGGTGTCTCCAAGATAGTAGGCAAGGAAAGTTCTTTTTTTTCAACCACCTTCATCTTTTCTGTATGTGCAGTACATATTCTCCATCACTAAATTGCTTTGAACCATGAAGAACGGATAATCCAAGGAAAGCTGATTTATTTCTGAATTATTTGGGGAATTTCTGAGTCTATACAGGAGGTCACACCAGATAAGAACAATGGCCTTATAATCTAGGAATCAAAGAGCCAAACTGTGGATAGAAGCAGGAGTTTGGTAAAATTGGATTTAAAATAGAAGACCAATTCCTGCCTTTATTATAGGGAAACTACACAGTCTATATAATACAGACATTGTAAATATTACTTCATAGGCTTTGTCTAGACTAGGAAAAATAGTTAAATGTTGATTTGGCTTAGTTAACATGTGCTAGGTAAGCCTGACCTAAACTTGACCACTTTTCCTAATGTAGAGTAGGGGTAACATCTTTAGTTTGGTTTTTGCAGAATGAGTTATAGCCTAGCGCTCAGCCTGCTAAAACTGAACTAAGATGTTACCCTGTATCTACACTAGGAATTTAGCCTGACCTAACCTCGACTACTTTTCAAGTCAAAACAAAGACTTGCTTGGCAGCTTCCCATTTGTCCCTACTACCTCCCCAAATTTGTAAATCTGGTTACAGTCTTGCTACAAAAGATTTATGTTACTCACCCGGCAATATACATATCACAACAGTTAGATACAATAGGAAGTTAAAAGAACTGATTTACTGAGTCGTTCTCACTGAAAATGTCTTTAATTTTATAGTTATTAAGGGGTCTGGTTTTGTAGGACTCTTAGGCAAGTAATATGCAAGTGCAGTCGCATGTCCATTAGCATGTGCAATTACCAGAGTGGCATGAGAAAACTGCACCTGCAGATGGAATATGCAAACTGGATAATTGCACATGCACATGGATTATGATGATCATTTTCACTTTCAGCTACCCAGCGTGCACATTAGTCATCATAATTGTATGCCTAACTCATTTAAAAATCAGGCTTCTTGTATTTAATATGAAACTAAACTGGGTGGCTTAGAAATAATAAGCAACAAATGAATAAAGACAAAACCATATAGTTTTTTATTAACTGGGACTAGTAGATACCAAATGAAGGGCAATGTAGATAAATGTTAGACACAAAAACTGTTAGCAAAGAACAAAAAGGCTATGTGGTAGGAAGAAAGATCTTTCAGCATACTAATCACAAGAGAAGAAGGGGAAAAAACCAAAAGCCTGCCCCCAGTGTGCCACTGTAGCAAACACTGACAGAAAGCTAGAGTTAATAGAAAAAGTCTAATATAAAATACATAGTTATAAATAAAGAGCGGCAAAAACTTGAACTCTGTTGAACTTGGAGGCTGCTTCCAAGTTCCTGGTTGAAAAGGGTATTTTAACAGCCAATGTACATAAAGTACAATCGGGGGTGAGGGGGCAGAGCACAACAATTTTTGTTATCAATTCTCTGAAAAGTTGTGCTTTGAAGTTGTATATTATGCTATTGCTAACACTAATTCCTAATGCCAGAATACCTGTTTCAGAAGCAGCACTTTACAGAAATAGTTGCAAAGGGAACAAAAGCAGGCTTGATGGATTGCCTGGCCTTTTACTTTTCTTTAAAAAAATAGAACAAAAAGAGTTATGTCAGTGGTTTTTACGTACCTGAAGGATTTGCATTAAAACATTTAATGCCTGTAATATTAACCAGGATGTTGTTAATATCCCTTACTAGACACCTTTAGAGCTGAAGAAAGGCTTCTGGTTATGAAACTTGATTATAAAAAATTGTGCTTCAGAAAAGTTCAGACCTTTGTCAAGAAGCAGGATAATGATACTGAACTTCAAAAGATCTGCATTAGGTTGGATTGGTTGGATATGTAAAAGTTTAAGGCTTCCTATTTGAATAGCTACTTACACTGGCATAAAATGTGAAGATAAGAAATGGGTAAAAGTTAGATAGAAAAAAAAAATTACAGAGCAAGCTCTCACACAGAATGTGGAAACTCAAGTAGACCCATTAAAGGACTAATTAAAATATATGTTGGAGCTGTATTAAAACCCTTTATTGAGTTATATTTAAATTCTGAAGGAGATGTTTGGGAAGGAGACACCTACTGCAGGGTGCAAACTCCATAGTTACCCTCTTTGTTTTCATCTTCAGAGAGGAGAATATGCTTACCTTAGGGCAATATTTGTAGTACAGTATTTTCTGGAACCAGTACAAGTAGCAGTAATGACTGGTAGACTCCACTTTAGGCTTTGTGAAAGGGAGCTGGGCTTGTACAGCTGCTAACACAGTACCAACTGGTGCTAAGGAATGCAATATTGCAAGTGAGGTAGCATTGCAGCTGCCCACTGACAAAGGGGAAATTGCTAATATTAGCTGATTTATTTGTTCTATTTTTGGTTGGTTTACATAGGTAGCTGTTTGTGGTGGCCACTTACATACAGTGTTCTGGCCAGAGGACCTAAGGTCAAAAACTGTTTAAAAATAAAAATAATATTGAAAACCCACATATACAAATACATGAAAAATATAAAAACAGCATGAGACGTGGAGGAGGCTGACTGGCTACACTCAACCAGAAATGGAGTAAAGGAACTACAAAGCTGGTCTCATGTTGTGGGAGCTCAGTGTAGCTCAGGATTTAGTAGTGATTAAATCTCTGGTTAAGGATTTCAGCTAGATGCTCTCTTGTCCTTACAAGTAGATTTTTATGAAAGTATAACTGCCATTACTGAAGCTTTTAAAGTTAAATTAATGTACTTTAATGGAAGCTTGAAATCCCTTATTTTTATATGTATATTGGACTGTTGACTTCATTCTTCCTTTCTTCCCTCTGCTAGTTCCATGAATCTGCAACCCTTCAGTTGCAGCATAGAAGATATGAGTGACAAGGACCTTTTGCTTTACCACCAAAGCATAATAAAATTCATGTAGTAGTAAAATTCCATTAAGATTGCACTGTTAAATTTCAAAGGAGATGGGTGGAGTTCTAAGCCTGATGGGGAAAGTGGGGGATGTTGAATAGGAAATGGATACCCTCCAAACTCAGAGTCTATCATCTGTGTGAGTAGAAGGTGTTTTTTTGAGTCTGGTGGTATTAGGTGGGAGAGGGTTCAGATCTGAGGAGCTGTGGAGAGGCTAGGTATGAAGAGGAGTTGTTCCCAGTCGGGGACAGGTATGTGTTTATGGGGGATATTTCTGAGTAGATGAAAATTGGAGGTAGCTGAAGAGACATGGAAGTTTTGAGATGGGAGAGCAATGGATTGAGTTGCCAGGACTGAGTGCTAAGGGGATGGAGTCTGTGACCCGTCTGTGCCTAGGGTAGCCCCCTAAAAGGGCCAAGGTCAGGGCAGACTGCAAATGGAGAGCAGATTCTCCCAATACTGGTGGGTGACACTGAAGTCAGACTCCCCAACCAGCCACAAACAATGCTTCTGATTCCCCACACTGGTTATCAAGAAGCTAAAGTAAAAATATACACAGCCCCCTTTACTGCATTTCAGTCTCTGGCTCCCAGTCAGCCATCACGTCCAGTAAAGAGATAAGTTATTTAAAATTCTATGCTCTGTACCAAAAAGGTTCTCCTGACCCCAAAGGGTCATCCACAATACCAGTTCAATACAAGTTTGGATCTTATTCAAAATACGATGCTGCCAGCCAATCCTTTAGTAACTTAAACTAAAGGTTTATTATAAAAGGAAAGAAACAAACTATAAGAGAAATGTTAAATGATTAAAGCAATTAGACACATACAATTGATTTCAAAGTCCACATATAACAGGTTTCCAGTAGAATTGTGGAGTTTGCAGGCTCGTATAGTGCCTCTGGTGTACATCCAGTACCTGGATGGGTCTCAGTCCTTTGATTCACAGCTTCAGTTTCAGATGAGTTGATCCAGAGGTAGCTGAAGACTGAATGACAAATGGCTGAAGACAAAATGGATATGATGCAGCTGCCTTTTATGTCCTTTGGCTTTTTCCATGCTGCTTGTGGAAATTTCCACAAATAAGATGGAATCCATGGTCACGTGAGTAAGTCTTGGTGACTCATCAGGTCTATCCCTGGCTTCTCCCCTTGGGCCCATTGTACCTGCTAGTTTCCTTAATGGGCCATTAAGCAGGCTAGTGCTGTAGCCATCCTGTCTGGGGTGTCACCCAGAAAAACCGCACAAGTTGAAATACAGATAGATCAAACATATCCCTAACTTCAAACATAAATATGACACATGCACATAAGCAATATCATCATACTTAGCATACTTTCTAACAGTACCTGACATGGCATATCTCATATGAATATTGCAATTTTGAAATATTGATATTAAATAACATCATAAATGGCCCCCCTAATTCAGACAGTGTCACAGAGTCAATTGATGAATGGGAGTGTGAGTACATTAATGGGAGTTTTGGGGAAGTGGAGAAAGAAGGAGACTTGAGGAGCATAGAAGAGTGAAAAGAACCCATCAGGATAAATACTGTTTCCACACTGCGCTCTATAGTAAAGTATCCCAATTTTCATTCTGAAAGGGGAAGAGGCATGTGAGAGAGAGAGAAGGTGCCACTTCATCTTTTCACATCTCCGCTATCCTTCCTATCCCCCAACAAAACACCTCTCTATGACCATGCCATCCATAGTTTCCTAGGTTTTCCATGTCAAACATCTGATCAGCCAGCAGGAGACTGCAAGAACTTGGGGAAAAGGGGTTAGTGGAGCTTGCTCCCTGTAGCTCCCCCATTCATTTTGGGTACCAGTCATCAATGAGTGGGGTAATTGAGGCAGAAAGGGGCTTTTTACCTTTGGGACGTAACTATGGTCATAATACATATGCTGAGTACATATGCTATGGAGTACCAGCCCCACTGATTTCTTGAGGATGGTGTTTGGAATAAGGTACTATCCAGCATGATTAAGGGTATCAGAAGAAGGTCCTAAGAATGTTGTGACAGAGCTGACAACAGAACTCGAATGCCAGATATGCCTCTTATAAAAATTGCTTCATATTTGTTCCTATTGCTGCAAATCTTCCTTAGGTGCATAGTCATAAAGAAGAATAAAAGAACATGTACTGTGCTTATGTAATTTTTAAATATTGTTAACTTTGTTCAATCAAAACCAATTTCTTCAGAGACAAGTGACTTACCAGTCCTTTGTGAGGGCTATTTCCTTGTCAGATTGCAGCTTTCAACCCCTATTTGTTGTTGTCTATAGAAATGTTGTTGTTGATTTTTTTTAAAGTCACAATTACTTATAAAGGCAGAGGGGTGAATTTTTTCTCACACAAACCCCACTGAACTATCTTTGTTCAAACTTTCGGAGAAAAATCACCCGCAGAAAGAAACCACAATAAGTAATTAGAGAGATAAAGTGTGTGCGGTAACATCTTTTATTGGACCAACTCCTGTTGGTGAGAGAGATGAGCTTTTGAGTTACACAGAGCTAAAGAAGCTTAACCAGACCCGAAAAAGAGCTCTCTGTGCCTCGAAAGCTTATCGCAACAGAGGTTGATTTAATACAAGATATTGCCTCACTCACTTTGCCTCTCAACTATCCTGCACCTAACACAGCTACAACAACAGTGCATACATAATGTCAGCCTGAGAGGTGCAAGTTTTACAAAGCGGAGTGAATGTAAACAAGGGGTTCTAATAGAAACTATTATAAAAAAATGCATCATGAGCAGGTTGTGAATAGCCACGTGCAGTAATATTTTATATTTAAACATTGTACAAACAAATTGCCAAAAATGGCAATTTCAAAAGAGAGCGCTGGTATCATTGGCCATGAAATCTAACTTCATTTCTAATCACATTATAGTGGGGGTTAAAATTATGAGGGGAAAAAAGCATTTTGTGTCAAATACGCTTTCCAGTTCTGGCTTTTTTTCCAATTAAAGAAAGTCTGATGCATTATGCATGTTAAAATGAATATATTACATAGGAATTAAGAGAGTATTTTCCAGTACACTGTGGAAGATGGGATTTAAAATAACGCTTCAGTATATAGTATTAGGGAATTACAGATTGGAACTTTCAGGTATGCCATTTGTATTTCATTAGCTTCCATTCTCAAACCTGACTGATTGGCCAATATTTGGTAAGAGTTTGGGGAACTTAAACTTTGTATTCAGTTTTTGGAGTGACATACTGCTAATATTTATCATATCATTTTCATTATATAAAAGCACTGATAACGCTCTACTGTCTCTGGGCTGCAACTGATGTTTAAGAATATTGTAGGCAGTGTTATTGTATCCTTGTTGATCCCAGGATATTAGAGAGACAAGGTGGGTGAGGTCATATCTTTTATTGGATTAACTTCTGTTGGTGAGAGAGATGAGCTTTCAAGCTACAGAGAGCTCTTCTTCAGGTGTTGGAGTTGGAGCTACATGAATGCTCCTCTGGACTAGTCTTCATTGATTAAACACAACCAACTGTGAGTGGGGTGCAGTGGTGGGAAAGGAGAAGGGTGTGTTAAAGGGACATCTGTTCATCCAACTTTCACATGGCAAAGTGGGAAACTGAGGCAAAGGACACTGCCCAGCCTCAAGCTAGTAGCCTACTGGGAGAGAGGGTTCACTTATGGTTACATGCTTTTGAATGTGGTTGTGGTGTTTCCCCAGATTAATTCTGGGTTCCCTTTCCCTTTTAATAAAAGTGTTATTTTGTTACACACAGACTCAATGCTTGCGTGTGGAGAAGTACTGCATCTTAAAGGCATCTGGGGTGATATTTTGTTTTCCCAGGTTACTGGATGGGGGCTAGGGCCAGTTCTGTTTTGTATTGTTAAGAAGAACCCCTAGGTATTGAACCTGGCTCTTGTTGCTCCTGACACCCTGTGGCAGAAGAAAATCTGAAGAAGAGCACTATATAAGCACTAAAACTTGTCCTTCTCACCACTAGAAGTTGGTCTAATAAAAGATACTATCTCACCCACCTTGTTTAAGAATATTGTTTCTTTAGTAAAGATTTACATACATGTTTGCAATGTTTTTATTAGTTTTGCTCACATTCAACACCAAAGAAGTAGCTGGAATACTTATGGGAAGGAAGAAAAGGGGGAAGGTCAATGTTGAATGTGATTGGCCCTACCACCATAGTGGAGGGAAATATACTCTATCAGTAGAGCTGACAGGTAGTGGGCACACGTGGGGAAGTAAGCTGCAACCTTGCAAAGGTGAGGTAAATTACTCCCCTTCCTTTTAAAGCAAGAGGGGAGTGCATGTGGGTGGGGGAAGATTGTGATTCTCTGAGTCACACTTCCTCCCTAGGATGTTGCTGGGTGGTGCAGCTTTCTAATGCAAACACCCTCATTCACAGCTGTGCCTAAGGGCACAATCTAGCTCTAATGAACAAGTGATGGGATACATACAAAACACCACTCTAGGCATGTGCACTGCTTTACAAATGAGTGAATTCTATCATAAAGGAGTCCAAGGATCACTGTGATGGGCAGCATATAAGAGCAGTTTTGCCATTAATCACAATTTTATTGCAAGTCCTGCAAAATGTGGTGTTTTTTCTCAAAGCCCCAGCTCCTGAAGTAATGGGATTATGTGAGAATCTCATTTTTGTTTTGTTTTTAAAGCAAGTTTCCAGCTTTCATAGTTTTTGAGAAAAAGCTGGAAAATGAGAACCAAGCGAACCCTAGTGGCTGAAAAGCCTGAAGGCAAATATAAATAATAATATATTTTTTAAAAAAATCTTACGATTTTTAATCCAACCATGATTTTTTTGTGGGGGAGGGCTTAACTTCTATTTTTTTGAATGCTTGCAGTTGGCAATACTGCAAATACATGCACTGAAATATTTTAATTAAACACTTTGGGTCAAATACTACTCCCCTTTTCATTGACTCAATGTAAATGAGAGCAGAATGTAGCCCTTGGGGAATTAAGATTCTTTTTAACAGAGTGCACCGTTTCCTATGTTGGCCATTGCTATGGTGGGATCCCATGAACATAAGAATAGTCAATAGACCAATGGTCCATCTAGCCAAGTATCCTGTCTTGTGACAGTGGCCAATGCCACACAATTCCCTTCAGAGGGAATGAACAGAACAGGGTGATTTATCTAGTGAGCCATCTTCTGTCATCTAGTCCTGGCTTCTGGCAGTCAGTGGTTTAGGGAAACATTATCGACCTCTGGTCACATATTTCATGTATCTTCTTTAAGGCAGTCAGAAGACATACTCTGGCTGTTTTCATTCAACTGTATCCTGACATTTCTGTTCCTCGGTGACCTGAAAAACAAAATGATTATAATAAATCAAATATCTTTAACAGTAATACAGCTGTTGAGAGAGAGGCATTGTATGCTTGGGCACTGCGTGAAGATAAAGTTGTAGTCTCTGATGGATAAGACAAGTAGTACAACAAAAGGACATTCTTCACCTGCTATCTTTTAATCCTTAGACCACTGGAATATTGAACAAAATTTTTACTTTGTAGAAAATATATTCAAGTCTGGCTGGTAGCAGAACATAGTGTAAATATCGAGTTATGTGGGAAGCTCACTCAGAGTATTCAGAGGACAGAAGGAGAAAAAAAGGCTATAGATGGTGAAAAAACAAGTATTAATATTGAAGTTATTATTTTACTATCTCTAATCATAAGATTTCAGAGTTCTGTGTTTAAAGAAACAGCTGCTAGAAGCAGGAAAGTCTTGGACAAACAGAAGACGAGCTCACAAAGAACGCAGGGATTATGAAATAAAATAATTGTGTTGGGGAGACAAAATTGTTAATGCAAATTTAAGGTTGCCAATTAAGATCCTGCAATGATTATACCATCTATCTATATCTATATATCCCTGCAGACCCATGCTGACTTCAGTGGGGATTCTTTAGGGTCAAGGGTCTTGGACAAACTGAGCTCATTGCAGAATCTGGGCTTAAAATGGATATTCTCAGTTATTATTCAACTAATCCTACTTTCTTTTGTGTGTGTATTATAGCTGGAACACACAGCTACTGCTGTTGCTCTGATTACCTAAGCCTTTGTATTATAAAAATATACTTTTTTCAGTTATGCCTTTCTGAAGTGTTTACATTCAGGATAAGCTTTTCCAGGTTGGCTTCTGCTTGGAGACTGAGCAGCAGTTGAGCTATGTCTTTGAGACTGGGGTGAAGAAAATATACTTCTTCTTTTCTCTTATTATTTTTAAAACACTTGTTTGGCAAGAAAATGGGAGAGAATTCATCCCTGCGCTGGTGCCAAGATCAGTATATGGATCATTCAGGAAGCCAAATCACCTCCCTGCTTCTGCAGCTATTAGAGATCAATTGAGCTTCCCCCACAGCACAGATTATAGTAGTGTCATGAGGCATAGCTTCTCCCCCAGCCTTCAGCCCATAGAAACTGGACAGATTCCACTGGTTGTGCCTCCATCATACCCCTTTTTTTAAGTTCCCTGTTTCTACAACAATTCCCATGCAACCATCTATTGTACAGTCCTAACCGTTCTTTTTCACTATCTCCCCAGAACCCTCCATGTGACCAGGCTCAGGTGACCCACTTTCTCCTCTACCTAGGGGGGGCTTCCTACCTGCTTCTTTATCAACCTTGGGCTGATGGGCTAATAGGCTCCTTATCCCAGCCAGCTGGTCAGCCTGATTGTCTAATTACATCAGTCAGATTTCTCTGGGGAATTACTTAACAACTGAGTGATGAGAGACTTACCTCTTCTCTCCCTGTAGCCACCCCAGATCAGATTAGATCTGTCTTGCTGTCTGGGTGTTGCTGCTAGGAGCCTTGCTACTGCTGCTGTTGGAGGAGTGTGTAGAGGGAGGTACTGCTCTTGGACTGAGTGACTGTACTATCTTTGTTACTTCCTGGGGCTGTGGTGGTTACCGCTGTTGTTGTGGGGAGAGTGGCATGGAGCTGTCCCTCTAGTCCTTTTGCTTCCCCCCACCCAACACAATCTGCTAATGTCTCCTCAGCCCAGTTGCTCACCTTGACTATGCTACCAGCTGGGACTCTGTTTGCAGTAGCATGCAGGGACCTTTATTTTTAAGTCCACAGGGCTGTACAAGTCCCTCTTTGCCCCTGGACTTGTCCCTCCCCTTTGCTTGCCTGTTAGACCCTGAAGGAGCTTGTCCCCTCCCCTTTTTTGCTGCCCACCCTATCTGTCCAGCTACTGCTTGTTTATTTGCTTCTCCTGCCCCATGCTAGCTCCCTTGACAGCCCTGTTTGTTTGCCTGCCCCACCCTAGCTGTGGGGAGTTTTGTTTCTTAGCCTCTCCTGCCCTGCTTTAGTTCTTGGGGGTGGGGGTTCTTTTCCTTGTTTCATAAAATCATAGAGTTGGAAGGGACCTCAGGGGGTCATCTAGTCCAACCCCCTGCTCAAAGCAGGACTAACCTCAGCAAATAATCCCAGTGAGGGTTTGGTCAAGCCACAGCTTAAAAACCTCTAAAGATGGAGACTCCACCACCTCCCTAGGTAACCCATTCCAGTGCTTCACCATCCTCCTAGTGAAAAACTTTTTCCTAATGTCCAACTTAGACCTTCCCAACTGCAACTTGAGACCATTGCTCCTTGTTCTGTCATCTGCCACTACTGAGAACAGCCTAGCTCCATCCTCCCTGGAACCCCCTTTCAGGTAGTTAAAGGCTGCTATCAAATCCCTCCTCATTCTTCTCTTCTGCAGACTAAACAAGCCTAGTTCCCTCAGCCTCTCCGCATAAGTCTTGTGCTCCAGCCCCATAATCATTTTTGTTGCCCTCCGCTGGACTCTCTCCAACTTGTCCACACCCTTTTTGTAGTGGGGGGCCCAAAACTGGACACAATACTCCAAATGCGGCCTCACCAATCCCGAATAGAGGGGAATGATCACTTCCCGTGACCTGCTGGCAATGCTCCTACTAATGCAGCCCAATATGCTATTAGCCTTCTTGGCAACCAGGGCACACTGCTGACTCATATCCAGCTTCTTATCCACTGTTACCCCCAGGTCCTTTTCTGCAGAACTGCTGCCTAGCTTGTCGGTCGCCAGTCTGTAGCTGTGCATGGGATTCTTCCATCCTAAGTGCAGGATTCTGCACTTGTCCTTGTTGAACCTCATCAGATTTTTTTTGGCCCAATCCTCCAGTTTGTTTAGGTCACTCTGTATCCTATCCCTACCTTCCAGGGTATCTACCACTCCCCCTAGCTTAGTGTCATCTGCAAACTTGCTGAGGGTGCAATCTATCCCATCCTCTAGATCATTAATGAAGATGTTGAACAAAACCGGCCCCAGGACCAACCCCTGGGGCACTCCGCTTGTGACCGATTGCCAGCTAGACATGGAGCCATTGATCACTACTCGTTGAGCCCTATGCTCTAGCCAGTTTTCTATCCATTTTATAGTCCATTCATCCAACCTATACTTTTTTAACTTGCTGATAAGAATACTGTGAGAGACCGTATCAAAAACTTTGATAAAGTCAAGGTATATCACATCCACCGCTTTCCCCACATCCACAAAGCCAGTCACCTCTTTATAGAAAGCAATCAGGTTGGTCAGCATGACTTTCCCTTGGTGAATCCATGTTGATTGTTCCAGATCACCTTCCTCTCTTCCAAGTGCCTTAAAATGGATTCCTTAAGGACCTGCTCCATGATTTTTCCAGGGATTGAAGTGAGGCTGACCTGTCTGTAGTTCCCTGGATCCTCTTTCCTCCCTTTTTTGAAGATGGGCACTATATTTGCCTTTTTCCAATCATCAGGGACTTCTCCCAATTGCCACGAGCTTTCAAAGATAATAGCCAATGGCTCTGAAATCACATCCGCCAACTCCCTCAGCACCCTCGGGTGCATTGCATGTGGCCCCATGGACTTGTGTATGTCCAATCCTTCTAAATAGTTTTGGACCTGTTCCTTTAGCACTGCGGGATGTTCACCTCCTTTCCATTCTGTGCTGCCCACTACAGTAGTCTGGGAGCTGACTTTGTCTGTGAAGACAGAGGCAAAAAAGGCATTCAGTACCTCAGCTTTCTCCACATCCTCTGTCACTAGGTTGCCTCCCCCATTCTCTAAGGGGCCCACACTTTCCCTAATCTTCCTCTTCTTGGTAACATACCTATAGAAACCCTTCTTGTTCCCCTTCACGTCCCTTGCTAGCTGCAATTCCAATTGTGCTTTGGCCTTCCTGATTTCATTCTTGCATGTTCGAGCAGTATTTTTATAATCCTCCCTAGTCATCTGTTCAAGCTTCCACTTCTTTTAAGCTCCTTTTTTGTGTTAAAATTCACCAAAGACTTCTTTGTTAAGCCAATCTGGACACCTACCATATTTGCTATTCTTTCTGCACATCGGGCTTTTCCTGATGCACCCCAGGATCTTTCTAAATTAATTCTGTCCCGTCCCCTTCCCGTTAGCTGCCCGAACCCTGCCCCAACCCATCCACTGCATGCACCCATGACCCCCTGTCACTGGTGAACCTCCTTTTTTTCTGTTGATCCTCCCCATTTACTGCACTCCCCAATGTTGTTGTAGTCCCCTTCTTACCCAGGAGAGTGACAGGAACTGGTACCGCCACCCCAGGTGTTGGTAATCATGCCCCTCTCCCCTTTGCCTTGTGAGAAACCCCCTGATCCCTCCCTGTTGGTGCCCTACTCCACTGCCCACAGCTTAGCAGGGAGGCATAGTTAGCCACCTCTCCCTTTCCTTTTCCCCTTCCCTGTCCCCCCCTCTGGTGCTTGTTCCCCTTTCTTGGAGGATGGGGGAGACTGCAGGAGACAGCCCACTGGTTGATCTTGTTTCCTCCCTACCAACTGGCTCCTCCATCTATCCCCATGGCTACTACGTCCACCACCGTTGCTGGCTCTGTCATCACTACCCCCTCTGGGGCACCGGCAGTAGTGGGCACAGGCAAGGACTCCAATGCTGCCATGCATTCCACTTCCAGCACTCTCGATAGAGTTCCTTTGGTTGGCAGACAGGGCCAGGAGAAAAAGAAGGGCAAGAGACCTGCCTGGAAGGCAAAGCCTCCAATGACAGGAGCCGTTCCACCCGCCATGCCCTCCCCCCCGTGATGTTCCCTCTAGCAGCTCTGGAGGCATCCACCTCTCAGCCCCCTGTATGTACACCCAGGTGGCTGCAGCCCCTCTGCTTGTCACTCTATCTATCCCTGCCACTTCCTCGAGCTCCATGCATGGCGGCCAGTGACCCTTTTCCACCCTGACCAGGAAGCACGGCATCCATTGCCTTCTGGTGTCCACTTCGCCCCATGTTGAGACCTACATGCAGGCATTGGGTGGGTGGTAGGGCCCGTGGTCATCGTGGCAGCCTTCAAGATGTATGGGAAGGTTGTCTTCTTCCTGGCATTGGAGTCCACCACACAGGAGGCAGTGGAGAAGAGCCTCACAGTGGGGGCCTCTATGTTCCTCTTGGAGGACCTGGGCCTATGGGTTGTCCTTACCTCTGTCCTGTCTTTCCTCCCCAGTGCTGCCCTTTTGCCTTTTCTTTCCATGGGAGGAAGCCTTTATCTGTTGTTTTGCCTCTCCCATTGGGCTGTAAAGACCCCACCCTCTGCCACATTCTTTCGTTCCATTGGCAGGGGCAACTCCAGCTGCTATCAGCAGCGCGTTATGGAGAGGCCCTCAAGAGTTTTTTTCTGGTGCCCCATTAGAGGGCCCGGTACTGGGTGTGTTATTCCTCAGGGGAGGCCTGGTCTTTCCTCAACTGGGCAGCGGGGCAAGTCTGGAGGGACTGCTCCCTGGCCTGGCACAGAGGGGCATTTAGGACCCCCAAAACTTGGGAGGGCGCTGGCCCTGTCACCACTGGCAACCGTGGCTGCCACCCCACCATTCTACCTACTACTGCCTCTACTTGCGACCCAGAGGTGGCCCCCTGTTATGCCCTGATGAGCAGGTGGGCCCCACCACCACTGAGCATAGTCAGGTGGGGCCTGTGGAGGGAAGGGAAATTGGGCTGTCTCTGGGCTTGGGAGAGGGCCTGTTGTCTCACCCCTGCCTCCCTGCAGCCATTGTCCTTGACCCCTGGACCTGCCCCCACTGGCCAGCCTTCCACTATCACTACCACTTTGGAGGACTGGGTGCTTGTTTAGGGGAAGTACAGCAAGTGGAAGGCACAGGCTCTGCAGCTCCCCCTTGGTATGGAGGGGGTATGATATGGAGGACAGCCTCCTGGCTGTCGAGCCTGCCACTCTGCCCCCTTGACAAAGTCCAGCTGGTAGAGCTGGCCAAGGAGACCCTAGGCAGCAGAGGGGGGCAGTATCACCCCCCCTCCCGGAGCCCCTCACAGAGGAGGCCTCGGAGGGAGTCCCCCCCAACCCTTTGTCACACGTGCCCCCTGTTGGCACTGAGGTAGCCTTTGCCTCAGTTGCTGATGGGGAGGGCCTTACGGTGGTGGGTGGGGACTTCTGCTCCATCTTCAAGGCCCTGAGTCTGATCCCTGTCATCCAGAGGAAGGACAATCCCCCACCAGTGGGGCTTGGTTTGGGTGACAACTTTGTTGCGCCGCCACCTCCTCCTCTCTCTTCCCTTCCCCAAACCGCCATCCCCACTCTCACTTTTTGGGCGCCCCTGGGCTCATCTCTCTGCCCAGCCATACATGGCACTTGGTGACAGCTGGTGCTGAGCAACTGGGCTCTGAGCCATTGGGAGTGCCCCTCCCCGAATGGGATGGTTACCCCCTTTACCATCTGGGGGCCTGGAATCAGGCAATCTCCCACATGTTGCTGTAGCTGTGGGTGCCAAGACCATCATGGTGCCCGGGTCCGGTATTGGAGAAGGCCCCCTTCCCACACCTGTCCCTTTGACCCCCAGGCCCAGTTGAACAATGCCATACCCTGGTGGCCTAGCTCCTGGGGTCTCTGGTCCCATTCCCAACCCTGCTGCCACTTGCATCTCTTCCCTCTCTGCTTCCCATATCACTGCTACCCTCAGGGTTGTCTCATTTCCTTTCTTGATTAACAGCCCCTGGGAGATGGTTTTCAGATTTTCCTTTCCTGGCCCACCTGGGGCTGCTGTCCTCCCTCTACCTCCATCTCTCATGCTGGGGACTGGGACAGGCCATGCAGCACCAGCAGAACTGCTACCATGCTGAGGATCTGCCCTCTGTTTGCCTGTCTCCACAGGCTGCAGGGCAGTTTCGGGGCACTTCCTGATCCACACACACCACTTTCATTGCCTCACATAGTCAGGAGACCACTTTGTCAACCTCTTTCTGATGGTGGCCAAGGTAGACATCCATGATACCAGGAGGAGGAGGATGGATGGGAAGGTGGTCTGTGACTATAGGGCCTATTTCTGCTTCTCCCTTCAATCACACATCTGGGCAGAGCTCCTGTGGGCCATGTCCACGGGCTCCCTAAACACCTTCATGGAGCAGTGAGCACTGTCCGGGATTCTCTGTTTGGTGTCCCCTTTGGTTCCCTCCTCTTGACCCTGTAACCCTCACTCCTGTTCCTGTTTTATCATTAGTTATCCCCAGGAATTGTTTGGTATTTGGGTCTGGTAGCTCCTCCCCTTAGGCTGGGGGGAGGGGCTTTTAGCTGCTGGTGGACTTATGCCTGCCCGGCCCCGTATTTCCCATAAGTGTTTGCTCCCTGCGGTCTGTCACAAGCAACTTTAGGGGTTATAGAAGCTTGCATTCAGTTGGTAATAGCAAATATGGGCCATCAAGGCAACCAGAAATAGCTAGAGTGTGGGAATGCCCTGTCTATGTCCCCTCCCACCTCTGACTCTTATTCTGGTGCTTTGAGGGTAGGGAGGGGGAAGCATATAGAACGAGCTACATCAGATTTGCACTGGTAGGAAGGTCAGGGGTATTCCTCAGTGAGCCTTAGGGTGCCTTACTCCAAGAGTGGGTTCATAGCTGGGAATCCCAAGCATGGGTAAGTGCTTCCCTCTAGCCCTGAGTTCAACACCTAACTCTCTGAGAGGGACATGGTTTGGGTAACACCCCTCTCCTCAGAATTTCCTTTTGGTTTGCTTAGGCAGCTCCTCATTCAGCTTATTAGTTTTTGTGGATCTGAATACTAGTCACTTAACTCTCCGCATGCATTGTACAGGGAGTCTAGGCACCTAACTTGGGTTTCTGAATTCCACTGGGTGGCAAGATGCCTAAAAGATAAGTGTTGCAATGCTTAAGTCCCTTTGAGGGCCTAGTCTCTGATCCTGTACCACTGAAGTTAATGTGGGTTTTGCCATTCATTTCAATGAGAGCAGGACTGGCTCCTGATCTTTGCCTCTGTCAATATGATTTCTTCAGGTCTATAGTGAATTAGTCTGGGCTCAATACAAACCATGTCTCACTCATCACTATCTTTTGAAAAGATTTTTTTTTGATGGTGTGGTACAAATGTTTATACAAATGTTGAAAGTAAATGTTAGAGCCTTCTCTCATTCAGTGGGACGTTCTAAGATACTTGCAACCTCGCTTCGGTTTTAGTGTTCTTGTGGTGTCTAGCCAAATTGTCTCAGTAAACAATAAAAGTACAAGGCCAGAACCTTAGCTGGTGTAAATAAACATAAACTGATTTCAATGGAGCTACACCTACTTATGCCAGCTATGGATCTGGATTAGTTTTTTCATTATTTTTCTTTTAAAATTGTTCTAGGAAATTCTGTGCAAAAGTTGCTTTAAAAAAAAATAGGTTGTAAAAGGCTCTAAAGTTAGGAAGTTTGCCTGTGCAATCTTAAAGCTTTCCATTTATTCATAGGTGTTATGATGCAATCCCTAATTACATGTGATCACATATATGCAAAATCTGGCCAGACGAGAAGGTAGTGGTGATAGTACTGCCACTAGTGACCTTATGTCTTTTCAAAAGGAGGCTGGATGGCCATCTGTCTTGCATGGGTTAGGCACCATAAATCCTGCATCTTGCCAGGGGGTTAGAAAAGATGACCCTTGTGAACCGTACTAACCCTGTGGTTCTATAACTCTTAGTGCAGTGGTTAGAGCATTCACCTGAAGACCCAGATTCAATTCACCCCTCTGTTGGAGATAGAGAAGGGAAATCCTGTTCAAATCCTACCTTTCTGAGTAGAGTGCTCTAACCACTGAGCTATGGCATAGTCTCATGTGGGGCTCCCTCAGTCTCTCCTGTTGAAGGTTTTCCACTTCGGATAAATAATTAAAGAGCAAGGATACTAGGCCCAGGGTCTCCCACCTCACACCTGGGTGCCCTAATCACTGGACTACAGAGTGATTTTTTCATTTCCTCTCTGGCTCTGGCCTAATGACTCAATCAGCACCATGACCACCACTTCCTCCTCCTCCAGCTATTTTATATGGAACTAGGAGCCTGCCTTCTCATTATCACAAAAAAACAACTTAGACACATAAGCCACCTGACTCCAGATGAAGAGTTCCCAGTTGTAGATCGCTAGCAGAGATAAGTGCCAACCTGGAGCCTGGACTTATGTGTCTAGCTCCATGAAGGGGTGGAGCTTAGGACACACTCCTGTCATCATTGTCTCCCATTGGCTGTTTTAGGCAGCTCCCCTCCTAGGCTTGCTGGCTTTTGTGACTCTCAGTCTAAGGTGCCAATCTCTCCCTATGTACTTATAGGGAACCTGGTTTTGTGGATTTCAGTTGTGTTCCTGTGATTCTTCTAGGTGCCTAAAAGTTGGGCATTGTGATGCTCAGCATCACACCACCTAAGTCCCTTTGTCAATCTAGCGCTGAGTGAGTTATGTTGGGTGCAACTGTAATGTTATTTGGTGTTAAATTGCAGAGAAATCAAGCTACAAGATAACTGGTATTCTAACTGCAGTCACAGGAGAAGAAATCAGTTATCTCTGTTATTTATTAGAGGCCAAATCCTACTTGCCTTATTCATGCAATGCTTTCTTGGAAGTAAATTATATAAAAAAGATGCACAGAATTCAGTCTGGAGCAAACACCACCGGTAGTTAGGGGAATTTTGATTTTACAGAAAAATAAATTCAAGCAGCTTAACTATTATACAATGCGGCTAAGACAGACATATCACTGCTGTAATGATGTACTGCTGTAAAATATAGTACCATTGGCCTGGTAGGTCTCTCCTTTCCTATGAAACCTACACTCATTTGACCAAAGAAATCTAATGTGTTAATCATGTGCAGCATAGCTAGGAATCCATCCAAAAGCTTTATATAAATGTTTTTTTATTCCTCAAGGTGGTCTTCTAGGAGCAAGAAAGCCTACTAATCCTGCCTGTCTTGGACAGTTCTGTTAACTTTAAGAGTTCACACTATCAGTTTTTCTTAGGCTTAAGGAGGTAACCTGACAATATTTGGCAAAAGGTAACTAAAATAACATCAGTATTGATGTTTTTCCATTGCAGGTCTGTAGCACTGTGTTAGAGTCCGACAGAGTTGGATGCGTTAATTCTGATTTCACACTGACCAATGGAGGTACACTGGTGTAAATAAGATCAGAACCAGGTCAATAGAACCATTGCGGTATCATCTTCAAGTGAAAATCTCATAATTACTCTTTTCTTTTCTGAAGCAGAAAAAACAGTAGTGAAACAGTAGGCAGGTTGGCTTACAGAACCAGAGAGATTATATAAAATTGCTGGGCCTGAATCTAGCATCTCTACAGATCACAACCCTTCAGGACTCCAGTCTCCAGCATATGGGGTAGGGTTCTCAGAGAAAAAGGGGCATGGCTGGGTATTCTTACACTGCAGCAACCACCTGATGCTGGAATAGCCCCTTAGGGCTATAAATTAGAGCAGCCTGGTTTTTATGCTAGATATTCATAGGCCATAATGGTTCTTCAATACAATATTATTATAGTGTTTCACTGATTACACAGGTAAGTGTCTTCATTTTTGTCTTATATTCAGAATGATTGATGAAATGTCACCAGGTGCATATGTAATTTGAATATGTGTTTCTTCTTGAGTTAGGCTCAATCTATACTGGGAACTTATGTCAGTATAACTAGGTCGCTTCACATCCCTGAGCCATGTAGTTATACCAGCTTAACTCCCGTAGTAGACAGCAATATGTTGATGGAAGGCTTCTCCCGTCGACATAGTTATCACTTCTTGGGGAGATGGAGTACTTATGCCAATGAGGGGTGCTCTCTTTTTGGTGGTAGGTGGTGTCTTCACTAAGCACCAGAGAGGTACAGCTGCAGTGCTGTAAGTGTAGACAAACTTTTAGTCCATTTTTCTATCTTTCTAGTGGTAGTATTAAGACTGCAATTATGCTGCAATGACAATTTTAGCATCCAACATAAACTTCCGTAGCAGCGCATTTGGTTTCATTTTGGAACAGTTTTCATCAGGTATATAAGGAGGACAATCTGGAGTGTTCTACTATTTCTGAACAATTTCTACCAGTTTGGTCTCATCATAGCATGGGGCCAAATTCTGCCCTGATTGGCACCCTCAATATGAATAATATGGGATATAAGACAAAAAGATTTTGTCCTTAGTCATTTTTCAGAACTGAACAATGCAAAATTGCACTTTCTTACTCAATAGATCTGCTCTGCTTTCAGTCATATTTGAATTCAGTGACAAAAATAAATGTGTCCTACTTTTCACTGCAGTTAAAACAGCAAAGCCTAGGCAGCTCTAGGAGAATGGCCTGGATTCCTTTCTATCTCATGCATCGTCAACAGAATTGTTAAATAAAGGTCTGATTTTTAAATATGGTACTGTGTTACTCTCATAAAAGTTGTTTTTGATTTGAAAGAAACAGTGCCATCCTTTTCCTTTGATCTACAATGAACACTAGTCACTGCTCCCCATTGGCTTCAAATGAAGCAGTGGCTAGTGAGAAGTGTTACCCGACTCTTCTGAATGTTAGGCTTAATAATGGTGGTGCACCAGATAGAAATGAAGTTTTTGACTTTGAAATCCTAGGGTAAGTTTGCAGGGCTGGAAGTCAGGGGGACCAACCCTCACCCCAAAACCATTAACAATGTGTTTACGTGTAAACAGAGCTGGTTTGGTTTGAGGCAATAAACATGACTCCACAGAATGCTATCTTATCAGTCACTTTTCAACGTAGAGTCATGCTTCAAATTTGAGGTTTTCCATAAACCTATCTACTGAGTTAGTGCCTACAGCAATGGTATACATTTTTTAACATTTTAAACAAAATTTGTGAAAACATTAAAAATATAATAATCATACTAGATGTATTTTGTACATGTCATCTAATTAGTCAACTGTTATACATATGTCCAATGGGAGACATACATTAAATAGAAACGCTATGTGAAAGAAGAAAAATAATTAGGCATTGATTTTTCCAAAATATTCTTCATTTGACTTATTTTCCACTCTGAAGTTGTCAAACTTGAATATTTACAGGAAATAAAGTGACTGCAACAAAATTATCCTTTAAGATTTGATCTCTTGATGCCTATATGAAACAACTTCTAATGTGCTGTGTGAAGTCACTTATTTTTGTTTTCATTGCTTAATGTTTTAATCCTTAGTTCAGATACTTGAATTAAAGTAAGCATGATAATTTCTCTTTAGGTGACCAAAAGAAAATGGAGAAGAGTATCCACAAGAGTAATTCTTTTAGATGAAGTTGAAAGCTTCAGCAGATTTTAATTAGAAGCGCATGATAAGTTTTACATGTAGTGCAAATCCATTTGAATTTGGCTTTTAGCCAGTTCTGCAGAAGCAGGGTGATATTAAAAATTACTCTTCCATTGCATATTTTCAATTTTTGCTCAGAGGAAAAAAAATGCATTTGATATGGAATGGAAAACCTAAGGTCAAAAAGTAAATTCAGTTTTTTAGGTTACTCCATGTTTTCTTCATTAGATTAAATTTATGCAAAATGATACAGATGTTTATTAATGACCTTTCGTTTTGCCTTTTGGTAATTTACTTCCCCAGTGCTATGTTACTCTCTTAGAAGTTTGTTTGGAAGGAACAGTGCCATCCTTTTCCTTTGATCTACAATGAACACAGCAGATCGTGGGAAGTGATTATTCCCCTCTATTCGGCATTGGTGAGGCCGCATTTGGAGTATTGTGTCCAGTTTTGGGCCCCCCACTACAAAAAGGATGTGGACAAGTTGGAGCGAGTCCAGCGGAGGGCAACAAAAATGATTAGGGGGCTGGAGCACAAGACTTATGAGGAGAGGCTGAGGGAACTAGGCTTGTTTAGTCTGCAAAAGAGAAGAATGAGGGGGGATTTGATAGCAGCCCCTTTAACTACCTGAAAGGGGGTTCCAGGGAGGATGGAGCTAGGCTGTTCTCAGTGGTGGCAGATGACAGAACAAGGAGCAACGGTCTCATATTGCAGTGGGGGAGATCTAGGTTGGACATTAGGAAAAACATTTTCACTAGCACTGGAATGGGTTACCTAGAGAGGTGGTGAAATCTCTGTCTTTAGAGGTTTTTAAGCTGCGGCTTGACAAAACCCATGCTGGGATTATTTAGCTAAGGTTAGTCCTGCTTTGAGCAGGGGGTTGGAATAGATGACCTCCTGAGGTCACTTACAAGTCTATGATTCTAACACCCACAACCCAATCATCAATTATCTAAGAACACTATCAAGAAAGTTAGAGAGTCCTTCTCCTCATGTTTCTTTTAGCTGAATTGCTGATAATACTGTGCAGAGGTCTTGAAATGATGCTGCACTTTGCAAAATGATGGAAAGCTCAGAAAACATCAGAAAGTTTCAACTGATTTTGAAAATTCAGAGGGGGAGGCCAATTTCCAAATATCATTGCTTGAATTATAGTGTTCTGGCTCCTCAAACTGGCACATATATGTCTCAAATGGGTATTGGATGCCTACATGCAGATCTCAGCAGCCAAATGTGAAACTGGGCACCTTATTGTTGGAACACAAGTTTGAAATTTGGCCATTATAGGATAGATTCTGCCTGCCTTACTCGTGTTGAATAGTAGTGTCACAGTTCTGGTTAGCTGGATACTCATCAGGCCTCTGTGTTTGAACCCATATGCTGGCTCCATGTGCATTTAAACTCCACTTTGGTCTGGGTAGGCTCAAATCAGTGTCTCCTTCCTTGGCCTTCTAGGTTCACTCCCTGTGTGCAGACTCTCTGTACTGTAGCCCTTGTCAGAAGTGGGATCCTGCAGTTCAAACTCCCTAGTTTCCAAGACCAGCACTGAACCTCTCCTCACCCCCAGACTTTCCAACAACTTAAACACACCCTTTCCCAGAGCTCCATTATTGTGGGGACCCCACAGTTAATTAAAAACAGTCACTCTTTACTTTAGACAGCATGAGAGAAATATAGATGCATAAAAAACAAGAAACACATGTACGCAATTCCTTGCCTCACTGTCCTCACCACTCTTAAGTGTTCTCTGAGATTTGGTCAGAGTCCCCTAAGGAGTCCAGGATCTTTTCTCTCCCTCTTCTCCTCCTGCACATCCTTGCCTTCTGGTTCTGGTCTCTTCTCTAAAATGGCATGACAGACATTTCTTTTTTGTAGCCTTCCAGTCCCCACCCATCAGGTGACCTTCCTGGTAAGCCTCAAACCCTGTCAGGTGATCAAAGTCCCCCCAGCAGATGATTGTTGCTTGGTCACCACCCAGCTGGAGTCCAGATTTGAAAAACTGGTTTACGCTGGATAGTAGCCAGCTCTTTGTCCCAGGATGTATTAATATGAATGGATAATCTTCAAAGTTTAAGGATCCTCCACTGTTAACCTTCTACCAGGTGCAAGAATTTTTCCTGACACTTCCTGTGTGTTTCAGCTCAATGTGGTGGCTACAAAACCTAGGTAAAGGCACCGAGCAGTCTCATAATTAAAATAGTGCTTGAAGATGAAACAGAGTGTGGTAGTTTGGTACAGATACATGCAGAGGGTTCATGTTATCAAACAGAATTCATAAATTGTAAATAGAAGGGTTCCCAAACTATTGTAAGTACTTTGCTCCACGAGTTGCCCCATAAAAATATTTTCATATGGGGCTTCATCCTGCAAAATGCTGAGTACTCTGGCCCTAATCCAGCAAACACAATGAGATTACTAACATGTTTAAAATTATGCATATGTTAAAGTAATCAACTAAATTGAGGTTGGAGCGCTCAGAACCTTGCAGGACAGAGCCCAACATTTGTTTGGGTATAAAATCAATGGTACAGCTCATCTGGTAATGTAGATAAGGAGATCAGATTGCAAAATTGAGATCCATATCTGTAGTTTGAACTCTAAAGTTCAGAGCCATGTGCGTCTGGTGCCATGTGATAATGTTAAAGAATCACAGAGTCACATTCTTCTAGCACTGAAAGAAAGACCTTGTATTAAAATAAGGAAAACAGCATTATCCTTAAATTATCCCATTCCTTACTCTATTTCACCCTAAAACTTCAACTTAGAATTTTCCTTGCTGCCCACTGCTGACAGGATTCCTGCAACAGATTTAAAGAAATAGCACAAATACCATATTCTCATATGAGAGAATTTGGTTTGACCTATAAGAAAGAAAGAAGGTTGCTGCAAAATTCTAATCTGGATCCAAGCTCAGATTTCAAATCTCCCCAAAATTTTGAGGTGGGTGGTTCCAAAGTTTTGGTTCCAGGCCCTCATATAATTATGTTGTTATATTCTACACTGTTTCTTAATTTCACTGTGAGGCATTATGAATTGATAATATGAATTAATTAAAAATAAATATGGCACATGAAGATGGTTTTGTATCCATATATAGTATTCTGTCTCATGAGTTCAGTAAAAAAGCCCACCCCAATATACTTTAAATTAAATAAACAACATGAAATCTTGTTTTCTATGAAATGAGAATGAGTGATATTATTTCTATCATCAATTTCCTGCT
The DNA here is from genome assembly GCF_026122565.2 of Emydura macquarii macquarii. Classification (NCBI taxonomy): domain Eukaryota; kingdom Metazoa; phylum Chordata; order Testudines; family Chelidae; genus Emydura; species Emydura macquarii. The sequence goes on from NW_027133156.1 coordinate 2,740,365, forward strand.
TGCTAAAAGTCTCAATTTATACACAGTGTCATTTGCAACTATGTAATATCTTGCATTCTGCGGTGTTCTAAAGAAATGAGAAATTATAGTGGTGTTGCACTATTTTGTATCATTAAACCTTTCTCAGGGAAAAAACACACTGTATAGAAAATCCTTTCCTTCATTTCAAAAGTGTATTTTAAGCATAATTACCATAACTATCTGTTTAACATGCTTCACTTGCCAGCAGGAACAACAGTCCCTAACGGCTTTAACTTGAGGACCATCTCCCTCAGCATTATTTTATGTTTCAAAAGCCTTTTAGCTATTAAAACACTTATTATATACTGCAAATGTGTTTTTTTTTCTGTTCCCCAATTAATTTTTTCCGTTCCACTGTTCCCCAGTGGAAAATGTAGATATAAAGGGTTGGCCAAAATTAATGGACATCAGAAAATGTGGTAAATGGATATCCCACTGACTTCCTTGGACAGAGCTATATGAAAATATACGACAAGATATTGCTCTATAGCTCTAAATAAGAAACCCCTAACAATTGCATTATAGCCATTATCATATCTTGGGAAGGAAATATGTGAAATAATGGTTAGGAATTATTGCACCTAATTCTCCTCTCACGTACACACATGTAAATCGTGAATAGTTCCGTTAAAGTGAATGGAATTACACCAGTGGAAGAGGAGAATCAAAGCCATTGGTGTTGATACATGGTATCATGAGTTACCACAAGATATCATGACTGGTATGAAATTAGTTTGTCTCTACTGTACATGCCTTTTATTATTATTTCTCTATAGAGCTATTTTACTGTCTTATTTCCAATATATTACAAAGTAATACATAAAATATCAGTTCTAAAACATACATCATAAACAGATTTATGGTAAACACTTTATTTTCAGTTGGAACTAAACAACTATCTTATAGCTTTTCTCTGGAAAATATCATCCATTGTTGATGGGAGAATAAATTCTCCTTTATGGAGTTTTCTTATAGTGGGGACCCTGAAGGATGATAGAAATTATAGAAAAGTAGCAGCAGAATGACCAGATTACTTGAGATGGCTTTAGTAGTCCTGTCAGATTGTTTCACTGTATAATTTTATCACGTTTTGCATTACAGACTTTGCCTGTGGCTCAGCTGCTTATAGGAGTGCTATGATGGAATTTATAATCTTCAGAAAGAACATAGTAACTAGTGGAATTTTTTTAAAGCAGCGACAGGAAAAATTTAAATTGGTTTTATTTTTTTTTTACTGCACCTTTCCCACTCTCCATTAATCCAACAGACATCCGGACAAAAAGAATCCCAACAAATTCCAGTGGAAAAAGTCCCTGTTCATCCAACACTGCGTTAGCAGATTGACTGTGGGAAAACCAGTTTTGAGCTTATGCCCATCAGGATCCAACTACAAATAAGATCTTGAATGGCAAAGTAATATGTTGAGAGCAATTATTTCCAAATACTGGTACATTAAAGCCTTTGCAACCAGAACTTGCCTGCTCATCCTCCCATTGCCTGGAATGGATATTCACATTAGAATTTGTCTCCATCCACCAACCACTCACACCTTAAGTGATTAACCTCTGGGTCTCTATGCTAAACCTAGTGTCCTGACACTGTCCTTCTGATCATATAGCAGATCTTGGGCTGCCCTTAGCCCCACCTCCTGCAATCTAATGTGCTCTGAGATTTTGCTCTGACAGTTGCTTGATAGTTGGAAACTGCTATTTGAAAGAGTCTCTAAACATATATTCACCTGATTTGGATCCTTTATAGTCTTTAAAGTAAGTATACCCATAGGCTGTTTGTAGAGCATGTATACCCTCTGTTCCCCACACTCTTAAAAAACAACAAAGCAAACCTAAACCATAAAAAAAATTCTGGATTAAAGATTTTATTTAAACCCTACAGAATTCATGCTGAATGTTAAGTGTGATGATCCATATTTAACTTATACTGTTGTATCTTTGTCTTTAAGAGAGAAATTCCTGTATCCTATTTACCGCAACACCTTGATATACTGCGGGATAAACACAAAGGGCAATGTCAGAGCATTTTCTTCTTAAATGCTGAATTTCCTTTCCTTAACTTTTCTTTGTGGCTTAATTTATATATGAAGTAGAGCAACAAAAATGAATAACTATGTAAAAGTTTAATACCATTCATAGATAAGGCATTTTTATGCTATGCTAGGCCTTCCAACATCTTCAGACTGGGGAGATATTTTATGTGTTAAGGCTGGGAACGAAAGGCATCTTTGAAAGCATTACACTGCAGACAAAAGCAGATAAGCAACTAAATTGAACAGCTCTTGTGATACCTAATGAATTTGCAGATAATTGATAGGAAAATTGTTGCAGGATATTTGTTCCTGGTGTCTGACTGCTCAGAATTGTCAATAGAATTCACTTTAATGCTTACATCTGAGAATGCTATTGTGTGCTGGATGTTTTCTTAACTGCAAATATCAGATGAGGTTATTCAGATAAAAATGTTTCAAAGGCCCGACTTTCATAATAAATAGGTCAATAAGTGATGGAGCGAATGTGTTAAATTGACATGAGCTGTATAATCAATTCATACAGACAACAGAAGTATTGATAGGTGAACTGTAAAAAAAGAGCTTTTATTTTAAAAAAACCAAACCTTAAAAATCCTTAAGCCCTAGGCAAATGTAAGTATGAATGATGGACAAGATGGGTGAGGTAATATCTTTTACTGGACCAAATTCTGTTGGTGAAAGTGACAAACTTTTGAGCTCACACTGAGCTCTTCTTCAGATCTTGGCTGATCTCTTTCACCAGAAGAAGTTGGGCCAATAAAAGATATAACCTTATCCACCTTGTCTCAACATCCTGAGACAAGCAGGACTACAACAACACTGCAAAGAACAATGAATGATGAACAAGAAAAACTGCAAAAGCTTTATTCAGATCAATAAGTCTGTATTTATCAAACTGTTGTTACTGATATGGACATATCCATTTTAGTGTTGATAATAAAGCTATTTTATGGAAAAAAGAGGCTTTCTAAATTTAGTGTTTCTCATTTATTTTTGGCTGCATTAATCAGTAATTTGCAGAATGCCTGTTGATTATTTCTTGCTGGTAAGGGTTGTCTGAAATGACTGAAAACAAAGGACCTTTTCTGTTGTCACCTACACAGTTCAAAAGGTGGATTTTCATGTAACATAAAAGCCTAAAGCAAATTACATGGGTCAGCGACAGAAGCTACATGAAAATGTATTCTGCCCTTCCAAAAATGAATGTATGAATATATGCAATAATAAAAGCTGCATGTCTCAGAAAAATTAGCAGGCAGAGTAGATGGATTGTGCAATTGAACTGGTTAAACCATTGCATCTTGGAGCTTATATTTTCTGATTTAAAATGACAAAGTCTGCTGAAGCTTTTCAGAGGCTAAATATTTCTCAGAAATCAGAAGGAGCCCCTTTGGTTTAATGCTACAGTCACCCGTACCATATATATTTGTTTGTTCTTTGGGAAAAAATGACTGGCATTTGACCAAGGAAACCTTTTATATTCACACAGATGCTCCAGCTCCTCAGCTTCCTGAATACTTCTTACTGTTTTCATTGTCCTCTTTCTCTCCCTGATATAATTTTGATTGGATGGAGTACAGAAGATCTATATTTAATAGTTTTTTTTAAATCTTGTTTTAGTGTATATTGTTTATTATTACTTGGGCTGGAGTTACATAGTTTTGGGCCCAATCCTGCAAGATGCTGAGTATTTCCTGCCAAGTACTGAGCAGCTTCAACTTCAGTTGAGGTCAGTGGAGTCAAACAAGCTTAGCACATCATAGGATTGGGACCCTGATCCCTTGCTTTCCCTGCTCCCCCATTCTTTCTTCTTCCTTTTTTGTTCCTTTTCACCCTTCCCATTCTATTCTCACTTTCTTCTCCTTTTTACTGCTCCCCTACATTTAGCTAATTAGTCCAGCAAAAGGGGAGAGTAGCAGCTTTTGTATTTTTTGATCAAAATGCCCAAAAAATGTTTTAATAAATAAATAGATTTTGAACAAGCCACGCAATCACTCAGTGGCTCAGCTCCTCATCTGTAATATGGGGATGATAATGCTTCCTTTGTCTGGCTTGTCTATTTAAATTGTGAGCTCTGCAGAAAAGGAATGACTTTTTCTGTTTGTACTGCACAATAAGGCTCCAATCCCCACTGGAGCCACTGCAGGCTACTGTTATAATACTACTGATAATCTAATTTATTCTTCTGTTCAAGAGGAGAGGTCAGTGCCAAGGCAGAGGCTCCTGAAGCTCCACAGAGAACGATGACCACAGCCCTACAGATTGCTGTGTTCTAGTCTGATCTCCTGCCTAATCCAGAATTTCACAAATAAAAATACAGAAACAACCTTCTCATCATTGTTAGAAGGCAGGGTCCACTCACCCTGTCCTGATGTCCAGCCAACACTCCAGCCTCATTCCCTCTCCCCTAGTCTCTGGTTGTCTCAGATAAGATTCTTCCTGTGTCCCTTAGCCAGACCTGTCCCATTTTCTCTTCCTTCCTCTTCACATTCTTCCTCACTCCCACAATGCAGCTCCTGTGCCTACTACAACATTTGCCTGCTCCTTCCCTCACTCCATGTACTTTCCTCTGTTGACTCACTGTCACTTCCATTTGGCATACATAGAAACAAAAAGAAGCCACCTTTAGTAAGTCAGCTTCAGTCTCACTGGAAGTAATGGGATGTGGTGACCATTTTCAAAAGTTCATGAGATTGCTGCAGGAAGGCAAGAGACCATAGAAGATATTTTAAAATGCCTAAAATTGTGAGACTTGCTAAAATACCAAGACAGTTGACAGTGCTGCACTCTGCAATTTACTAGGGGAAAAAATACGTGCAGAATAAAATGATAAAACATTCCAATTCCATTTCTTTGCATGCTGCAGAATAAGGCAGAGTGTAAATCCTGCTTAGTTTTACACTCGTCTTAAAATGGTCACATAAATAAAAATGCAATCCCCCTAGGTGGAAATCTCTTGCAGTTTCTTTGCACTTTCAAACTCATGCCTGCATGTTCCTACCATGCAAAATACAGAATGCTTTGAACACAGTCATTGTGCAACACAGGACAGAAACTCGCCAGCTGTGGACCACAGATCAATGGTGGTTCATGATGAGCTGGCTCGTCATATAGGGCTGCGTCTTCCTCCTCATTTCCAACTGTTACATCACACTGAAAAAATGAAAACTACAATAAATACCAGTGGTCTACCGAGGGAGGAGTGAGGGGGGGCAATGGCCGAGCCCTTAGAGGAAGAGCTGCTTCCTGCTCTCACAGGCGGCCAGGGCTCGGTGACCGAGCTGACCCCAGCTCAGGCCTGCTAGCAGCCGAGGGCTCCCGCTACGGGGGAAGCAAGCATCCTCCCAACCCTTCCTCCCCCATGCTGGGCTCAATGAGGGAGCCACAGGAACCAGAGCTTGTCACGCCCTCCCCCCTGCCACTGGGCAGCCCAGGGGCATCTGCCCCTGTCACTCCTGCTCCCAGCCACACCCACTGCCCCCACAGCGGGGGGGTGGTAGTGAGGGAGAGTGGGAAATGGGCCCGCAGACTCCCCCTTGTGGGACGCTGCCTCTGCCACTGACGGGGGGGGGGGGGGGGGGGGAGAGGCGCAAAAGAAAGTATCTGCCCCTGGGCATGAGAGACCCATGGTACGCCGCTGTTAAATACTTCTCTAATATTACCTTTCCATGTAAACAACTGGTGTAATTGCCACAGAGATGTTACCTAACTGCAAATTGGAGGTGTTGCTTGTGCTCATGAATGGTGGGGGAGGTGGTTCACACTATGGGAAAGTTTGAGAAACTCTGGCATAGAAGAGGTGGCAAAAATACAAGATAGTACAGCTAATCTAAAGTCAATACCCATCATTATTTGTTTGATTCTTGCTTGAAAAACAGTTTCAATAGACCAAGAAAGCTATAAGCAAGAAAATAAGAACTGGCAGCATATGCATTAAATGTGAAATCAGAAAACTAAGATGGCACAAATGAAAAGTGGGTGAGTGGTGGGGTGAAAATAAGAAGCATACACAGGGACAGGAAATATATCTGATACTCAGAAATTGTCATTCTTGGCTCACTGGAAGACTAATAGCTTTGATAAAGATACAAACCAGTGAAAAATTTGTGCATTTTGATGTTGAATCATCTTCTCTTTTTGCCTCTCATATTTAATCTACTCATTTGCATACTGAAACTGTATTGATGTGAAAAAGCACCATAGTGCTATTGCCACTGTGTAATGGAGAAACAACAGAGAGAACATTAAAAGGGCTAAACATTTTTATTCATATGAGTGAACACACAATCAGGCGCATGACTGAGTGGGCACCAAGGAGAATGCACTGCAGCACCACATCTAGAAAATATATCCATGGTAAGAATGCTATTTCTTCTTTAAAATTAATACATATTATTATAGTAATTTGTGTTGTGGTTGTGCCTAGGAGCCCCAGTTATAGACAAGAGCTGTATTATGCTAAGTGTAGTACAAACACATAACAAAATATAGTCCCTGCCCCAAAGACCTCACAATCTTCATATAACACAAGACACAACAGGTGAACACAGACAGATGGGCGAGCACAAGGAAACAATGAGACAGTATTGGTCAGCATGATAGGCAGTGGTCTCAGCGCATCAAATACCTATCCATTTGGAAGTTTTTTTTGTAGGCATCACAACAGAAGAGATAGATGTGCAAAGAGGACAATGAGATAGCTTTGTGGATATCTATGGGCAGCTCCTCTCAAGAATAAGGGGCAGCACAGGAGAAAGCACTTAACAAGTCAGTAATGAAAGCTGGTACTGTTGGACTAGAGCAGAGGCAGGAGTCAATATTTCATTAGCATATGAGAGATGATAGGGAGGGTGGAGATAGGCTAGGAAGGGCCTTGAAAAATATCTGTCCTTTGTCCTTTTGGTGATAGTTTCTTCCGATCCTTTTTCTGGCTGCTTATGACACCAAAACATTGTTTTTTCCTCCTCTCACACATTCTTCCACTGTCATTAGCTTTCAGTCATGTGACATGCAAAATTAAAGGCCTGGTCCAAAGCCCACTGAAGTCAGTAAGAGTTTGCCATTGACTGTAGTAGGCTTTGGATGAGGCCTGAAATACCATTTTTCTAATGTCAGACAAAGCACATAACCTATAGTGACTCCTAGTGGATCACCATAGTAACCCCTAATGGGTCACAAATTATCTGATTTTCAGCAAAATGACTTATTATCTCTTACCATCAAAACATTTTTAGTCAAAACAACAATGAAATTTACATGTTAACGGTGCCAGAAGTTCAGGTTGGCCGTCCAAACATTCCTTCTATTCCGGCCAAACTTTCCTTCTATTCTCACAATACATTCACTTTCTATCCCATCCTCCCATTCTGATAGCAAAACTGCAATCATACAGTTATTTGGCTTTGCCTCTCAGTGCCTAAGATTTTTCTAGTTATGTGATGTTTGGTTTTCAAACAGGCAGTGGCTGAACATACAAAATTGCTGACTACAAATTATAAAATTAAATTAAAAAATCTGACCATTTAAATACAAACTTGCATAATAAGGGCCTGATTGCATTACTGTGCACAACTGTGTTTGTGTCGTTTTTGTTTGCTTTCTGCCAACATTTACCTTATCACTTATACTAGTCTCCATGTGTGCAGAAAGCAAACTTTTAGGTTCACATGCCCAAACACTCAAGGAAAGTGAATTTCAAATCTGTACAAAATTACACGGCTACTTACACACACCCAGTCAGAGAACATCAAAATTGCCATGTGATCTGTATAACCAATCCCAACTAGGCAGCAAAACTTAACAACGACTCTAAACATTGTTGTATAATTTTGGATAATAAATACTTTTGAGAAAACATGATCTGCTTGTGAATATGCTGTGAATGGAAGAGGCAAAATTCATCAAATAAATGATGGATTATGAGGCATAGCTCACCTCTGGCATCGCTGCTGAATCTGAGTGGGATCCTCTTAGGTCCTGATCCTGCTAAGACTTAAACATGTGGACTTTAGCATTGAATTCAATAAGACTTCTCATATATGTAAAATTATGCAACCGCTTAAGCCTTTGCTAAATTGAGGCCTTAATAATTATTTTGTATAAAATGTAGGCAACAGATTCATAAGTGAAATGAAGTGAAATTGATTTAGTCCGTGTACTTACCAGGAGACAAAAAGAGATAAATATGCAAAATTATTTATAGAGGTCAAATATAAAATTACAGGACACTCATTTCTCTTTCTACATAGTCCACTTACAAATCCAGAAAGAATGAATTGTAGGCAATATCTTATTTAATATTGGGCATTTATTAAGGTCCAATTTTCCTAAGCAATGAGTGCCCATAACTCCACTCGAATAGCTGGGGAAGTTCACTAAACTTGAAAATATGACCTTATTTACGTTTCTGGTGAGGAAGTATCTCAGCAATTTGACTGATAAATGACAAATTCTTTGCAATATTAAATATTAGCTTCCATGGTCAGCAATACATACAGAGTCTTATTATGAGTGGCCCAGGCACACACATGTAAGAAGTCTCCTCCCACAACTTCTTGCATGGCTGTGTGGGAGTCTCTCACAAAAGCAGCCCCTCTTCTCTCTGTAGTCTAGGGAGTACAAGACTGTTCACTTCTGGTGTGCCCTGGAGAAAGATATTGAAAAGTGGGCTGGAATAAGTTGGGAGCCCACAAAGAACATTTGGTACAGCGTGGTGAACAATATGCTCCATTCAATGGATGGTGCAGATTGCCCAAACCTTGACTGAGAAGCCCTGGGAGACACTATGTCTGAGACAGTCTCCCAGGCATTCCTTTTTAGGAAGTGTGACTTCACACATATGGGACTGTAGAACATATCCTACAATCTAGCCTTTACAAAGAATATTATCCATCTACTCCTATGTCTGATACATACCCAAAGTGTTTATGTGATGTTGTCTGCATTAGGGGTGACCATTTATAATATTGTTTAATACCAATATGACAAAATTGCAATGATTATTACAAGATATGCCATGTAAGGTACCATTGAAAAGGTTAAAGTATGATAATATTGTTTAAATATATGTATTATCTTTGTACTGTAAGTTATGGACATATGTAATATATCTGTATCCAAAAACTTCCGTGCTGTGCTACTGGGTTACATGCCCCCATGCAGATTAGGGTCAGCATTGATGACTCATCAAGGGCCATCAACTATACAAGGAGTTCAGGGAGAGAAGCCAGGGGCTGCCCCTATGAGTCATCAGGTCATGCTGGGACATGCCTGTGGTCAGGTGCAAGTGCTTTTCCCTGCCCATGTGCTGTGAGATTGTGTTTTGGACAAGCCATAGGGCAGAAATTATAAAAGGCTGCTGCACCATCTCCATCTTGTCTTCATTACAATTTCTGCTTCTTACCTCTGGATCAACATCTCTACAATTGAAGATTTGAAAAAAGGCCTGACGGACTCACTCAGGTACTGGATGTAAACTCCACAACACTGCTAAAAATCTGATATATATGAACTTTGAAGTCATTTGTATGTATCTGATTGCTTTGGCCATTTAACATCTCTCATCTTGTTTGTTTCTTTCCTTTTATAATAAACCTTAAGTTTTAGATAATGAAGGATTGGCTGGCAATGTGATATTCTGAGTAAAATCTCAACTAACATTGATCTGGTAACATGGTTGTCTCTTTGGAGATCAGAATAACCTTTTAATAAAGTGAATAGCGTGTTTTAAATAACTTGTCTCTTTACTGGGCCTAGTTGCTAATTGGAAGCCAGAGATTGAAATGCAATAAAGGGGGCTGTGTATTTCTTTCTTTATATCTTCTTTTTTTTTGGGGGGGGGGGGGAGAAGGGGGGCTTCTTGATAACCAGTGTGGGAAATCAGGAGCATTGATTTGGTGAATCTAACTTCTGTGTTAGCCACCAGTTCTAGGAGAATCTGTTCTCTTTCTGCAGCCTGCCCTGACATTGGCATTTCAGGTAGACTATCCTAGGCACACACAGGTCACAGTTTGCAGTACTTCAGGAATAACAATGTCAGAATATCACAAAAGAAAGTTGCTGAATTCACTTTGTTAGATTTTGTGCAGCTCAAATATTTCAGTATCATATGCAGTACACAAGATTATTCACCCAAAGAGGCAGATATGCCTAAAAAGTACAACATTGTCTATTCACTCTTCGTTTAAGTACCACCAGTGATATCACATATACAAATATCTTAAATGTAAAAAAGCAAGGAAGGTAAAAAATCAGTTGCAGTCATTTCCATGTCTTTTCTGGCTTTAGCACATTCTCAGGACTTGTCTCCATGGGGACACTTAGAAAAATTAATCTGAATTAACCTAAAGTTGAATTAGAAGTGGATTAAATAAATTGCATGAAACCCTTGTGCAAACACTCTAATTCAGAATGAAAGTGGCCTTAATTTTGGTTTATCTTAATAACCAATTAAGGCTGCTTTTATTCTGAATTAGAATGTCCGCAATTTAACTAATCCATTTTTAATTCACACCTTCAGTTAATTCAGATTAACTTTCCTGAGTATCCCCATGGAGACAGATCCTTAGTCTAATAATCTAAATGTAACCTATGCACCCACTCAGATGGTTTGATGTGGAAAACTTGTGTCCTATACAACAGCAAGCAAAGTATAATAGCAGCTCTTTGAGCAGTACATTCCTAATGTGGGGCACCTGGATTTCCTACAATGACAGCTAAGCATCAGTCTTGAAAAGGACCAGGACTGAATGTGCACAGTTTGTAACAGCAAGGGTCCCACACTGTGGTCCATGGATCACTGACTATACATGGAGCGCTTGCTGTTGGTCTGCAAAGACCAGGCTCTCCCAATTGGTGCTGACTCACTTTGCTTATTTCTAGTTGGTAAGTTGCAGTAAAAAACTAAAAATACATGCATACAAACTTTCCTGATATTCTTTTCATTTTTAAGCAATCGCTGTAGTTGCCACATGGATGTTACACAATTACAAATAGGAGGGGAAGTAGTCTGTGCAGTTGCAAATGGGACGATAGGTGATTGGCATCTTCTAGCCTCTCAGTAGAACTGCTGAGTGGGGGATCCAGTCGTCTGAGCTCTGAACCCTTGGGTGTTTTAAGACCCTGGAACTTGAACAGAGTCCAGCCATGGCCACAATCCTGGGGTCCTTAGGCACACACTTAGGATGCAGATCTTCTCTCTGGCACCTCCCTTCTGAGAATTGTAACCTGCTGTCCAACTGCATAACACCTCTGGGTGCAGCAGTGACCCTTCAGACTCCCTGGTACTTAAACACATCCTCTCCCAAAACTCCATCCCAAAGCAGTGCAGCTTCTCATTACAGTTTAACGCTCTCAGGGGCGCACAACAGTTGTGGAGCATAGGAGAATGCAGATCATTTAAAAGAATATACACGACATGCATATCCTTTCCTCAGTTTCCTGATCATTCCTGAGCATTTTTTTGGGCCAGGGTCAGAGTCTCTTGGATTTTCCAGAGTCCTTCTGTTTCAGTGCAAGGCAGGTGGGCTGCCTGATTAGAACAGCTTCTGCCCTTTTAAAACCTTCAGCCCCTCTGTCAAGTGACACCCATACCAGGTTTCCCACAGGAGCACAAACCCCTGCTAGGTGACTTCATTGCCAAAGTAACCTCTCCCCTGCTAAATCAGTTGTTCTGGGCAGGGACCAGTCTTTTGTCTAGAGTGAACAGATTTCAAACAAGTGAGTACTCAAAGTCAACCAACGTCCATTGTCAGCCCTGTACCTCTATGTGTTGGGACTTTAGCCCCACATGGAGGCAAATAGGCAATAGAGGAGGCAACAAGCTGCACACTCAAAATGGAGTTTGCAGTCTGACACGGATATAGAGAGTTCATAATCTCACACAACTTCATAAATTGTAGAGGCAGTTTTCCAAATTGTCACAGTTGGCAAGACAATCTCTTTATTAAGATGTGGTCTAGACTATAAAAAGAACTGAGAAGCCCTGGAGAAAGGAAGGACTTAAAAAAGACACCCATTTACAGAGGTAAGAAGACACCTCCATAGTAGTGTCTGTTTGTTTTTGCTTTGTCAGATACTGTGTAATTGACAATTTGCTTTTTAGTCTAATTAGAATGTGAATGAGTGGGGCTGAAAAATGTGGAGCACTAAACTCTGTTTGATGCATGTAGCTAAAAAGATGAGTAAGATTACACTGTGACATTATTATTCATTAGAGGATGCAGAGGAACTGAACACAATCAAAATCTTTTAGCGAATATATGTGTTGAAACACACCATCTTTTATGACATGACATGAGAAGCTAGAGGGATGTCAGAAAAACTATGGCTAACTAACAAAAAATGTTGGTTAGGGCATTCCCCCAAACATGAATATGAAGAAGACAGGAATTATTATCTTAGTGATACATCCAGTCCAATATCCTCCAACATTAGCCCATATAAGATGCTTCAAAGGAGAGAGAAAGAAATGACATAATGGAATAACCTGCTCATACAGAAAGTCTTCCTCCTAAGCCTGAAGCTTATTCAAGCTAAGATATATTCTTAGGGCTGCATAGCGGCTAAGGCAATTTCACAATAACAGTCTCTTGCACAAGATTTCTGGTGTGTCCGATTCCAATCTGTTGGGCTGGAAATATTGGTAGAACAAACTTTCTGTATATATTCTGGCAGTTTTATTTTCAGGAAGAACCTGGAAGGAGAAAAAAAAATATATCAGGGAGGTGGAAGAAAATGTATTGATTTTCAGATATAAACAGTTTTGGTTGCAAGTCTAAGTAAGGTTTTATTTTACCTGTCCCAGTTTGCTGGTCCCTATTGATTAATAATAATACCTCTCTTTTACCATGGCTGGTTTTCAACATAACCATTCTCAGGCTAGCACAAAAGTTTTACACACCCTGAAAGCACTGTTTTCACTTCTAATCTGTGTAGCTGTCTCTATCTATCTGTCAAGGTATATGAGTATTTAGATTAATAAACCCTCCCTGCTAATGAGAGTGTATAGCACAATTAAAATCTCATTAAGAATCCAATTAACATTTTTATTTTAAACTTGAATGGCCTAATTTGAATTGTTTTAAAAACTCTTACCTCATCTATTTGTTTGCGTTCAGCTGCCCTGTCTACACTACAGTTCCAAATGGCTAAGGGGACTCAGTTACTTCATGATTGTCCAAGTGGATGGCAGTATGGTTCCAGGTTGTACTGTGGACGGGAGGTTAACTCTATTTTTGTAATTGAAGTAAAACATTGGAGATGATTTGGTTGCATTTGTAGTTTTAGGTGGGACCAAATTCTGAACCCCCCAACCATGCTGCTAGCATTGCAAGCCTAGGGCCAGCTTCTTAGCTAGGGTAGATAAGTGGTGCTCCATCAAATCCAATGGAGCAGTGCTGATTCACACGGAGACCGGGTATTTGTTGCTGCAATCGTCTCAGCCACCAGATGTCAGCACTGCACATAAAAATAATTTGTATTTTTCTCTGTCCAAGAAAATTCCATGTGCAATGAAAAAAGCACATGGTAAGACGAGAATGGATGGAATATATACATTATTGGCACTCTTTGGGCATAATACATAGAACAACATGTAACTCTGCTTTACCATTAATTAATTAGGTTATTCCCAATTCAGTAAGAAAGGCCTATTGTGCCCATCTTTATGTGGTCTCTACATGCTCCTTTTGTGTGTGTAGTTGGATCTACTGGTACAACATGAGCTAGAGCTCATTAACCAACACGTTAAAATAACCACTGTATGTATAAAATACGCAGGACATTTCTATGGCGTCGTCATTTGCTCCCTTTGCATGACAAAAAAATCTCTTCAGTTCTCTTGGATATGAGTGTGTCAAAAAACTCCATGTTGCTCCATTTCAAAAAGATTTTGATTAAAAAATGACTGCTCTTTGAAATTTCAGACTTGACAGAATCTGCTGTGTTACATTGAAATAAGCAAATGCAAGGCTGGGTCTGGCTGGAAAATATAGGTGATAACTGTTTACTGTTGTAGCTTCTTAAAAGTCTGATTCTGCACACCCTTGATCATGCACCCTTGATCATGCAAGGTTTGCATAGTCAGAGACTCACATGTACAGTCTGTTGGTTAAAGGGATTTAAAGGCTTTGCTGGTAAAGCCAGTGGAGCTTGTAATACTTGCAAACTGAAAGCAAGGAGTGTGTAGTCTCAATAAACAAAATAGCAAGGAGTTTAAGGAATTTTACTGGTAAAAAAACCCTGGACCTTTTGTCTTGTTTGAAAGATTTTAAAATTGTATTTTCTTTTTAAAACAACCTACCTAACAATCTACATATATATGTCCCATTCTCCCCTAACTGGAAATAACCCATGAAGAAAAGAGGCAGCTCTGAGAGTTTCAGATCATGGAGTTTTCTACGAGTTGTCCTGTCAGTATGCAGGAAGGAGTGCCATGGTTAGCTACAGGTTCCACTCAACCTTAGATTTCCTGTTTAGATCCTATTTAAATGAGCTTTCACACACACATCCCCAAGGGGCTCCAGGTGTGTGCTCATGATCACCTGGTCCCATGGAGAAACTGAATGTGTGGTAGCTACAGATTTCCTTGCCCTTACTGTCATTTATCATAGACCCAGGACTTTGCTCTTTGTTTGTTCCATTACCTAAAGGTTGTGTAAATGGCACCATGGCTGCCTACCTTTTACAGTATTGTGAGCAGTACTGCACTTATAACAATTTTTTTTTTAACTTTTTTTGCCAGTAAACTCAAACCTTACATTTGATAGCCAAATCTCCAAAGGCAGATTTTAATGTAGCTGTATATCCAAAATTCAGATGTTTATCTAAAGCTTATTCAAAACTTCCAAGGGGTTTTGGTCTAGAATTTAGGCTATAAATCTCATGTGGATGGGTTTTGTTGCAAATCTAGTCATAGTCTGGCTGGAAATACCATAAAGGACAGCCAAAGTATTTAATTATTTCTGCATTCAGTCAAGGTTGAAATTAGAAACTTAAATGAGTATGAAAAAGAAGACAGTTAAACACCTTCATATCTTGTTGATGAGCTAGTTCAAGTTCTGGGTAAAGATTCAGGTCAATTCTTCCTTTTTTTCTGAAATGGTTCAGCCATTCCTTGCATGGCCTTATTCTGCTGTGCTGAATTCTTTCTAGTCAATAAAAGTCCTGTTACAGGTTGCAATAAGTGTTATATAATTGAAGCATTTACAATAATTTTGTCAATAGTAACATAAAGACCTCATCAACAATGCATGTAGAACACATCTATAATTATCACAGCACATTAGGTTGTCAGTATATGTTGTGTTTGATATACCTCTTAAAAAACCATTTTATTTCTGGCCCAAGTCACCGGACCTATATGTGTTTTGACATTGTAATTCTGCAACATGTAATGAAGAGCTGGACAAACTCAGATGGGGTCCCAAATTAAATAAAGGGCACTCACCTGTGAGGTGGGAGACCCATGTTCAAATTCCTTCATCACATCAGGCAGAGAGCGAGAACTGAAGCAGGGTTTCCTACTTCTGGGTGAACATCATACTCACTGGACCAAAGGAGGCAACCCCTACCTCCTCTCTCCTGTCATTTGTGTGGAGTTTGGCACCTAAGCCATTTCTTGCAGAAAATATGGCAGTGCACGCCTAAGAGGGTTCTTGGCTGTGAATCCCAAATGGAGATAGACACCTCCCTCTAGCCTGGACTTAGGCACTAAACTCCCTGAAATGAATGGGGTTTAGGACTCACCCTTCTCTTTGGCACATGCTAGGAGCTAATGGAGATGGCTCATCTTGCTGGCTTTTGAGGATCCTATTTCTCCCTAGGCATTATATAGGGAGCCTAAGTGCCTTACTCCGTGTTTGTAGATTCCGCTGGGTTGGCTAGGAGCCTAAAAGTTAGGTTCTTCAACACTGAACATTGCAACACCTACATCCTTTTCTGAATATAACCCTCAGTGCAGAACAACTGCTAGGATTCAACCCTCAAATCCCAGAAGCACTGTCAGCCTCTACAGAGTATCTTCTAGCTGCATCAATGGGCAGAGTGGGACATTAAAGAGATGGGTACCATGGAACCTGCGCAGCTGATTACAGGGATTTATATACATTGCCTTCTTTCTTACC
Source organism: Emydura macquarii macquarii (assembly GCF_026122565.2). Taxonomy (NCBI): domain Eukaryota; kingdom Metazoa; phylum Chordata; order Testudines; family Chelidae; genus Emydura; species Emydura macquarii. The sequence continues at coordinate 2,756,553 of NW_027133156.1, forward strand.
AAATCAATATCAAACTCTTTTACTTTAATAGAGTTACACTTCAGTTGGTTTCTGTGGAAAGCCTGTTAACCAGTAAGGGGCTGTTGAGTGGATGTTACATTTGTAATGGGTACTTGCATATGTTCCTTTTCTGAACTCATTTAGATTCTGGGTTTTATGCTCCAGCAAGTGTATGGTGTATTTTTGTTTTCCATCACACTCGCTTCCCTCTTGCTCCCTGCTCAGTATTTTCCATGTATTACAGCAACATTTTCTGTCTGCCTTGATTGACCTAGCTCTGTTCTTATCATTCCTACTGTACATTTCTGTCTTCTTTTAAAATCATCTTGTAGTTTGAGCCTCAGACCGGCATAAACCACACTCAGTTTTCATCTTTCCGGTCTATTGTATTAAACTCTGTAGTCATTCCTCATCGTTATTAAATAGTCTTACCATCTCTGCACACATAAGTCTATAAGGATAGGTCTACACAGTGATAAAATAACAATATAGACATTCGGGCTCAGGGTGGAGCCTGGGTTTGGACACTCTGTGAGGCAGGAGAGTTTCAGAGCTCAGATTCCAGGCCAAGCCTGAATGTCTATACTGCAGTTCTTAGTCCCACAGCCCGAGCCTAAGTCAGCTGACCCAGACTCTGAGACTTGGCGCCACTGGTTTTGTAGACATATCTTAAGTTAGAAACAAAAGCTCTCGCTGTGATTATGCCACTTTCAATAGCTGAATTTCTTTCCATTCAGAAAAAGACCTACTCCTGGTGATGTCCTTCAACAGGTATTCTGGTGACCACTTGAATGGGCTTTCATGTAATGTCTAACCTTGAACAACTACATGTCTATGAAAGAGACTAAACGTCTATTCTATTCTGTTCCGGTTCTTATATTGTGCTCATCACGATAGTATCTGAACACCTTCCAGTTGTCCCAAGGAATACGAGTAATATAAAGCCTTCATGCTGTTGGCTGCTTGTTAAATCCGGCATAGGTCAGTAGAACCTAAATTTTATTGCCACCAAAATACGACGTGGTGGCCTACATGAAATGAGTTTGGTGGTCTCAATTTATTTCTTCCTTGGTAATCCAAATAGCAAAAACACCAGCATCAAAAGCGAACACCTCTTAGCAGTCTCGGCATAGAGGCTGAATAATAATAGTTTGGGAGACTCTTATCCATGAGGACAATGCTGATGAAAAAAGGCAGGGCAACGTGGAGAAAACTGAAGCAGTGCTGCCCCTGCAGCACCTGTTCTGTGAATATGAAGGGATGTCACTGTGACATCCTCCACAAGCAGTGAATTCAGTTACATTTAAAAACCCCACACATTACACCAACCCTCTGAAGCATCATTTACTTAGATCCGCACCTGCAGAACACCAACAATTTAATATATACTTTATAAGTATGCCAAAGTTCCTCATCAGGAATAGTGATGGGGATGCTAAGTGGTGGCAATCAGAGATAGTGAAGCAGGCTATAATATTTTCACTATCATTGATTATTATTAATTTATATGTCTAGTGCCAACAATGTCTTAAGGGTTTTAAAGACATTTGAAGACAAGAGCCCTGGCTCTCCACTACCTTGAACTTTGTGTAGCTTTTACACTTGTGCAAAACTAATCTACAAAGTGCTACTATTCTGATATAGCTGTGTTTCATGCCCATTTTGCATTCGCTTTGCATATGTGTAAATGGCTAACCAAGGTGCAAGATATAGGATAATCAGACTAAGGTCCCTTCCTGGAAGAGCTCACACTCTAAATACACAACATGCAGACAAAGGAAGGAAAACACAGTGAAAAGTAATGTGACTGAACAAAGATTGATCTTCGCATTCCTGTTTGGCAACAACCATCTCTAGAGGAGACAGGGTAGTTCAGTCACCATGCCCATACATTATAGAATAGCTAATTAATTATTATTAACGCATTACTTTTCTGTTGAGGCTGCCAGCAAGAGTGGTGATTAACTGGGCAATAAGGAAAATATTTTGAGTTACTATAGTTCCCAGTAATGTAACAAGAGAATTGATCAGTTTGGGATATTTCTGATGATATTTGATGGCTTTTGAGTAGTGTTACAAGCATTTTAAAGTTTTATCAGTTTTACTCATCACATGATTTGGATACTGAAATAAGTTCATATAAACCTGTGAGCATGTAGTGGTGATAAAAGAGAGCTAATTGTACTGACTGCAAGAGCGTTTGCGAAAAGTAAAAGTCTATTTTATTTGAGAAGCAGAATGTACAAATGGAAAAGCTGCAACTGGAGCTGAGTACTATCTGCTGCAACACAAAGAAATCTAGTGAATGCCGGCACTTTTTTAGGGTTTGGAAAGCCAAATATTTAACTCCAGATCTAAAATTCACAAAACCAATATACAGTCTGTCCTGTTTTCATGAGCAGATATGTTACAGATAAAGATAAATGATGAGTGGAAAATAGGTGCTTTTGCTGATGAAAATCTCAAGTATAGGAGGATGTTCATGCATGACAAACGATTGGCAAGAGACAGTGGCAAACCATCTGTAATTGTACGTTGGCTTCAATACCTGCAAAGGGTATGAAATTCTCACCAGCCCTTAGAGTAGAATGCAGAGGAAGAGAGGAAAATGAGATCATGAGCAGATGAGGTGGATAAGGACAGTGGCAATAAAGGTTGGGAAAGTGGAACCTATTAACTAGTCTCAACTGAAGACTCACAGGGGGGGAAATAAATTCAGGATTGTCTTCAACTGAACTGGTTGAATACTAAATTCAGCAATGCTCACTTTTTTATTTTGCTACATGGATCAAACCTGTTTTTCCCAAATATACTCACTATTCAAAGTATTCAAATATTGTAAGCAAACACTTACCAGCATGTAGATTATTCACTATTTTATATTGGTATATGTGATCTTCAATACTTGAGCTTTGAAACTGGTCATAAGAACATAAGAACCACCATACTTGGTCAGACTGTTTGCCCATCTAGTCCAGTATCCTGTCTTCTGAGAGTGGTCATTGCCAAATGCTACAGAGGGAATGAACAGAACAGGGAAATTTTGAGTGATTTATCCCGTGTCATCCAGTCCCAGTTTCTGGCAGTTGGAGGTTGAGGGACATCTAGACCATGAGGTTTCATCCCTGACTACCTCAGCTAATAGCTATTGATGGACCTGTCCTCCATGAACTTATCTAATTCTTTTTTGAAGCCAGTTATACTTTTGGCCTTCCCAGAATCCCCAGAGATAAATTCTGAACAGGAGCATTTTAGCAAACCGCCAGGTATCCAAACCACTGCCAATTATTGGGATGGACTATCAATTTTTCTGCTTGATGCTTTTAGCCATTTTTAGGCGTCTGTAGGCATAACTATGCAAATTGGGGGTGGGGAGTGGTCAGACAGTGAACATGTGAAGTGGACTTGACTCTATATTTCCTCTCTCTGAATATGCTGGGAAAGATGTCTGTGAAAAACAGGAAGTCTGGATATATTTTAGAATTGTCAGTATGAGGAAATTTAGCTATCAAACTAACAGCTTAAGACTACTTGCTTAACAATATTTTATTTTAGTGACATGTCTCTGTAACTTTTGCTTGTAACTTCAGCCCAGTGATTGATTTATTTGGTCAGCTATGTAACATTTTTTTGATTGACATGTCTCTCTAACTTTTGGGGTATAAGAGGGAGGAAGTGAATCTGAGGTGGATTGCTTTGTGGATATATGGAAAAGATCTCCAGGCACAGATGGAAGGACTGGCCATCCAGAAATGTGTGACTGATTCACCCAAAGACTGCCTCAGATTTGTGGCTTAACTATCAGGTTTTAGGGTACTCGAACCACCTATTGTATTTGTATGTGCTTAAGACTAATAAGTGGAGACTTACGGTAAAGGTAATTCTAATGGGAGTTGCCAGAGACCAATAAAGTAAAGCTTTCAATTAAGATCACTTGGTTTTTAATTGTTTTTTGCCAGCCATATAGCAGGCAGAGGTACTGCATTTCTTTTGGTTTATTTCCTGATACCGACTCAGTTGGTTACTGAGTTGAGGAACCCTGGGTAACAGTTCCACAGGTTGACTGTGCATTGCGTGCAGAAGTACTTCCTTTTGTTTGTTTTAAACCTGCTGCCTATTAATTTCATCGGGTCACCCCTTTTTCTTGTATTATGCGAAGGGGTAAATAACACTTCCCTGATCACTTATTCTATACTATTTAAGTTTTTATAGACCTCTGTCATATTCACCCTTAGTTGTCTCTTTTCCAAGATGAACAGTCCTGGTCTTTTTAATATCTCCTTGTAATGAAGCTATTCAATACCCCTGATCATTTTTGTTGCCCTTCTCTGTAACTTTTCCAATTCTAATATATCTTTTTTGGGATGGGCCAACCAGAACTGCACACAGTTTTCAAGGTGTGGGTGTATCATGGATTTATACATTTGGCATATTTTTTTTTGGTCTCATTATCCCTTTCCTAATGGATCCTAGCATTCTGTTAGATATTTTGACTACCACTGCACATTGAGCTGATATTTTCAGGGATCTGTCCACAATGACTTCAAGATCTTGTTCTTGATTGGTTTGTTTGGTCAAACTGGATTGTGTTTGTTTTCTCTGATCCCTGATTGGACTACCTATGCTCACAAGGACATAGTGAGCACCAAATGAGCACAGCTTGCAGGAATTTCTCAACCTCAAAGCTTATTGGAGAAAATTTTAAGGTGGTTTCTGAAATAGTGCTGAACACAGCTTTTCCTTGGCTGCTCTCACAGTTAAACCTTGCTCAGCACTGGTTCAGCCGCACTCACTGCTGACACCTGTTGGCTTCATTGATTGACAACCAATTAATGTTACGCCTACATGTCCCTGCTCAACTCTTCTACTCCCACGCTATCAGAAGACAAATGGCTAGTAGCTGAAGTGTGGGAGTTGGGATTCATCACCAATGGTGTGAATGCATGTATCTGAATGTAAGACCTGAATGCATACTGAATGTAAGACCCAGTAGCTGCAATTTTTATTTTCTGAAGCAGCTCTAGTCACCATTGTCTTGAAGGACAGACACAGGGGCAGCTGATTTGAAATATATATGCGTGTACAGGTGCGTGTCCTGGTAATCTCATTAAAAGTGTTGGGACTTCTTCATAAAACGTAATAAGAAAGTATAGTTTCGTCATCAGCAATTGGGAAAAACACTCTTGAATCAGCTGGTTTCTTTGAGTATGTCTATACTGACATCGGCAAAGTCGCGGCCATCAGATTGACTTTTCTGGATCGATTGAGTCTGTGAAGACCCACTCAATTGATCCAACAGTCAACGCTGTAAAACCACCCCCTCAAGTGGTGTAGCGCTGCATCATTGGGAATATGGTTCCCGTTGGCACAGTGAAGTGAAGATGCCACGTAACGCTTGCGTAACTCCAGTCGACTGCTGCCGAATCGTCAGGTAAGTGTAGACCAGATCAAAGTCTTTTCATTTTTGCATTAGTGAACAAATGATTGTCTTCGTCTCAGCACTCTTTTTATTGTAATCAAGATAGCACTGAAAATTATTCAATGTCTTTCTTCCTTCCTTTCAGTAGCCGTTACTTCTCATGACCTTAGTGATTTTTTAAAAGTTACTCAGGTCTCAATCTTGCAAATATTTATGTACTCACAATACACTGTGAGTAGTCCCATTGACTACACAGAGGCTCTGATTCAGCAAAGAACTTAAGGGGAAGATTTTCAAAGGCACCCATGGCAGTTAGGCTCTATGGTTGAATGTCAATTAGAGTTCAGCACTTAACTATCATGGGTGCCTTAGACAAAGCCCTGGATGGGATGATTTAGTAGGGGTTGAGCGTGCTTTGAGCAGGGGGTTGGCCTAGAGGACATCCTGAGGTCCTTTCCAACCTTAATCTATGATTCTATGATCTACCTCTGAAAGATGTGCTTATAGATAAACACCACCTTAATTCCATCCTTATTCAGCAAAGCATTGAAGCACATGATGTAGGGTCACAGATATAGCAATTTCCTGCAAAATCCTGGACAAATCTTAGTGAATTAAGTTTATGTATCTTATGAGTTCATTGTATTAAAATGCAACCATTTATCTACTAATGTGGAATTGTATGTAACTTCTTTAAGGCAGAGAAAGGAATAATGTAAACTTTTGCAATAATGGGCCAGACACAACTGAATTTTTAGTTGAGTGGGTTTCATAGAAACTACTTGGAGGAGGGGAATACAAATTACCCACCTCCAGACCCATTCTTTTGAAGCTACACCTTGAGGAGAAATCCATTCTCTGGCTAAATCACAGTCTCTGCAGATCAAAGATGCAAAACTGGCTAAAGGAATGACTCTCAGATATATGGGGCTGCTGGTTCTCAGTCAAGGCAGTTATGAACTTGTAACCTCAGAAAAAAAACCTTGGTGGGGTTTGAAGGGCTATTTATCTACCAGATCCCTTGTTGGAGTTGGGGTGATCTGTGGTAAGATTATTAGCATGCATGTAGGTTCTTTTATTGTTTTTAATGTTTTCTCTGTAATTCTTTCACTTTAAGAATAAATGTGCTTGCTTAGAAAATGTGATGTGGTAACTTAACTGTGGCAGTTACACTACTTATAGCCTGGGATGAGAGAAAAAAGCAACCTGCTTTAGGCAATGACTTTGGTGGGGACTTTATAGTGTAGTCAAGGAACTAGGCAGCTTGGAAAAACCCCAGGCCCAAGAGAGGTGATGACTGGGAAGCCAGGAGCATAAAACTAGGATCTTACTGGAGCACAGAGGGTAAATACAGGGGCAGTTGCACTGAACTCTGACACCCAAAGTCCTGCAAGGATTTACATCTGTGCTTTAACTTGAGGCACTGTCACTCCTACACAACAAAGCACTTAAGCAGATGCATTGTGAGACTTAGGCATGTGCTTAATTGCCTTGCTGCAGAGGGATGACACTAGTGTACAAAGTTAAAGGATAGGCATGAGTCCCTGAAGGATTGAATCTTATCCTTTAACACCCACTTCAGTTTTCTTTGAGAAAATTAGAAGCTGATGTAGTACCATAGAACAAAAGGGTTTTGGCAACTGTATTCTACATACGTGGACTCCTCTACAAACAAAATCCTTCTGAGGAAAGTTAGATTGTTTAAAAAAAATACTGGATGAGAAAAAAGTATTTCAAATTCAATATAAAAAGAGTCTGGCACTTTCCCCACCCACTCTCTTCCCAATTTCCTATTGACTGAACAGCTGCAAGTTCCAATAAACATATCTTAAGTGTGCATGTGTTGTCAGTCAGCTCCCTCATAAGCGGAGTTTAGACATCTGTTGGCAATTCAAGGAAGCCATGAGTGACACTATGAAGTCATCATACTTACATTCTTTATAATTTAACTTTTAATGTTTATTATTTTCTTCTCAGTTTCAGAATTGTCTGGAAATATATAATGTATTCAAACAACTGTCAAGGCTTCTGGTTCCAGGAAGAAAAGAAAAACATTGACTAGATTAAACAAAGAAGGGCAATAATGTATTATCCAACATATAGGTTCTGGTTTGCCTTTTGCTTACACCACTGGAATTGAGGAGCAAGTCCAGTGATGTCAGTAGGCCAAAGTGCTAACATATCTCAGGGAAGTGTTGAGTACCTCTATAAAATAATGAGTGTCCTCAACTCCCACTGAAGTCAGCACTTTGGAGAATCAAGGCCTCAGAGGGCCTGATCTTACAAATGCTTAACAGCAGACATAGTGTGTGCAATCACAATGTTTCCCACACCTGAAGAAGAGCTCTGTGTAGGCTCAAAAGCGTGTTTCTCATCCACAAAAACTGGTCCAATAAAAGATATTACCTCACCCACCTCATCTCACAAGAAGTCACTGACATGTCATGCATGATTGGATACCTCAGTAGCAATCACAAGGTGTCATGGATAAAAGAAAAATCTCAGGAGTTTGGTACTCAAATGAATTACAAGGCAGGCAGAGGGCTGAAGTAAGGCTCAGCACAGGGTAGGCCCAGGAGAGATCACACCTGTTGAGCTTAAAAGCAAGCTTGCTGACCTCCTCAGCCAATCAGGTAGATTGGTCAATCCAGTGGCCCTGTGCCTCAGCTGTGCTCATAGGGTGCCCGGGGACTGGACAGGTGCAGCTGCAATGGGTGTTTCTAGTGCCTCCGCTAGGTAGTCAAGGTTGTCAGGTGCCCAAAGCCTAATCTAGAGAAGGGTCAGAGAACATACCTAGTTTAATTAAAAGATTTAATATGCTTGACAGCATCTGTAGAATACATAGTCTCATTTGGTAACAGATTAAATTGCTTCTCCCTGAGGAGTTTGCAAACCAGACTTAGTTTGAGCTTCATATTTAGGTCTCCAGGCAAATTTTGAAACATCATTACTTTATAATCTGAAGAAAAAATACATTTTTAATGGAAAATTCTCTTATCTCAGTTACCTCATTTATAACTTTGATGAAGAAATATTCTTCTTGACAAATACACTCAGGATCCTAGACAGCATAAAGCTGGGGGAAAGGCCAAGAAAAAGCCCATCAGGGGCAGGAAAAGTTGTGATGGTGGGAAGCAACCAGAACTTTGCTTAAAGTACAGGCTTTGGGGCACCTGTGACACTCAAAATGTGGGTGGTTCCGAGTGGGAAAGATCCATAGCCTGAGGCTACAATGATTCAGCACATCCTCTTAGCAATCTTGCTTAGCAGGGCTCTTGCGGAGACTTGGCCATGATCTAAAACTGCTTTTCTCTTGGCAGAAGTCTCAAGGCCATGCAACCTGCTGGGATAGAGAAGGGCCGAGAGAATACTTTACATCCCCTTGTTCTAGTGAATCTGGCCTTTTGTGTCCAGACTTTTAAGGGAACTTGCACTTCTGATGTACCTAAGGGATTTAGCAAATTCTTCCTTTGTGTATAGAGAGACAAGGTAAGCAGTTTCACTGTTTCCTTACTTAGTTCCCTGTTTATGGGGATCTTTCACAAAGCAGTCAGGGAGATGATTCTTTTTTAAGATAGGAAAATAGAGTTGTAAAATCACAAAATTTGGCAGAGGGATACTGGGGCAAGAGTAGTACTTAAACACAACTTTTAACTCATCTTTTTGTAATTTGAAGTTGACACTATCCCTTTAAAAACATCCTTGCTTCTGAATTTTGCTGCAGATTCTTTTACAATTTTATCTTCCTCTCAATTCCCCTAAATTAACCAGACTGCATAAGTCAGCAGAAGTAAACTCAGAAATATATTTGTTAAGCCTGTAGTTGTCATGAAAGTTGGAGCTTCTAGTAGCCATCTAACTAGATGAATTTTACAGGACTTTATCCCCCACTCTCTCATGATTTCAGACTAAGTTCTTTGGAGATGGACTCCTGTTTTTCTGTCACTGCATAATTAGGCATTTAAAATCAACATTATCACATTTAATGTCTTGAGCTAAAAATGAATTGACCACTATGGACTAAGAAAGATCATCCTCTGGTTAAGGTGCTGGATCGGGAAATCTGAGAGCATTTCCTGCCTCTGCCACATATTTCCTGTGTGAACTTCAGTGTGTCACTTAATCTTTCTTTGCTTCAGTTTTCCTTCTAAAAAAAGGAGATAATATTCCATTTCTCCCATCTTTTGTCTGATTATAAGTGCTTATGGGCAGGAGACATTTCTTACTATGGCTGTAGACAGGGTTGGGAAAAATATTAATCGGGGCTTCTGGATTCTACTGTAATAATAATTAAATGTAATTAAAGAAGAGTTGAATTAGAATTTTGTTTCTGATGCAGTCAAGAGCTATACTCGTCACCTGGAAAGAACTTGCATTCCAAGAGGAACATAAAGTTTCTGCTACTGACACTATTATAAAATTGCATTCTAAGCAGCTAGACCAGCGTTTTGCCTGGTTGATTATCCCTTGTAACCATCTGCCAAACAGAACAAAAATAGCAGCTTTCTGTGTCAGAGGAAGGTTAAATGCTCCTTGCTCTTTATTGATAGTATAAATGATTTAATAAATCTTTTAATGTGTTCTTTGTTTTGCCCAGTGTTTTACACTGGATTATGAAGACCGCAGAGGTTTTTTTCCCCTGGTTGATTATGCCATATCAATTTAATCAATAGCCTCTTGTGAATCAGAGCTGGCTGTCTCCCAGAGCGGCGAAGAAGGATTCGTTAGTATCACACTGCTTGTTTGTGTGTGTGGGGTTTTTTTCTCTTCCTCTCCCTTGTTTTGTTTTTCAGTGATGAAACAAAACAAACCACCCCACCATGAATCAATCTGGCTCTTGAAATTCTTATCCACAAAGACTGACGAGCTGACATATTAGGATATAAAAGGAGGGTCAGAAAAAGATGTCAAGAGCATATAAAAATATTGCAGAATTTACCCTTGTGAATTAGTGGGTAATAACCCTGGTGATAACACAGCAATACAGTTGTGCAGCATGTGGTATGCAATGAGAGAGGGAGATGTAATCACTAGGTTAAGAAGTTCCAGCATTCATTCATTAACAGCTCCTCTTGCTCCATCACAACCTCCCCCTCCCCCCCTTTTCCATCATGTTGAAATTTACAGCTTGGACTTCACCTTGCTTTGCCTGTAAGAACTGACAAGGACATGACACTGTTAAAGTTGTCTCCTCACTTACTTTATCACCAGGCTGGAACCTGTTATTCGCCAAGGACATTACTCAGTTGTTCTTTGTCAAATTTACATTATTGTTACTAAGCATTTTATTTTTTTACTTTAATAAAAGTATAGGTAAATATTCAGGTGTGTATTACACATTATACAATTTAAACTATTCAGGTTATGATTAACTTGCTCTGAATGCACCGCTGTCCTCTAATGGATGGAACAGCATTGCTCATTGGTGCCCTATCCTACTAGCTCAAGTGGCAGGGATTTGTTCCTCACTAACACCTGGATCTTGAACAGCAGTGCCAACTATCAAGTCGTAGATGGCCACAGATTTCTTACAATATCAATATATATGTCTTAAAGCATCCACTCAGCAAAAGGAAAATAAATCCAAAAAGAAAGTGGTTCACTGTGAAATCTCTATGACCCTGCACATCTTTCCCAAACTGCTGTCCTGTGCTTTTTTGTTGAAGTGTATTCAGTCTGCGTCACTTCTGGGTGCCAAGTTTGCTGAACTCATTCACTGCAAGTGAGAATAGATATGTTCTAAGTGTCAAACCCGCTCACGCAGTTGAAACACCCCCCATCTGAGCAGCAAACAATAGAATTACCTGTGCAATATGTTGTAATAATTCATACATACTCACTCCAAATATGACATGAATGGATATCCCCAGAAATCAAGCCTAGGTCTTAAATATATTCCACTGTAAGGTGACAATTTCCTGTCCATGGTTGTTGAACTACCTTAATAGTACCCTGCTTTGAGGTGGATAGAAGTTGAGATAACCTAGCACTTTGCACAGTGTTTCTTCACCATGAAACTTAATTTTATTAGCATCTCCCTACTTTTATATGTTCTCATTTGGAATGGTGATAAATAATCAGTTATGCAATTAACTACTGTTTAAACATTACTTAACAGCGATTTTGCATATGGGACTCCTTCGGATAAAAGTGATTCATTTATATAAAAATGCAAGAATTTTTCTTTACAAGTCAATAGCTAGAAAAAATCTGACAGCTTTTTCATTTTGTAAAGTATTTATTTTCTCTCTTGCTTGCCAATATCTTCCTCTGCTGATAAACTTTTAGGAACTGTTAATAAAACTTCGTGGCTCATTTCCTTCTCTAGTATATAAAGTCTTTGAGTTTATACCAAATGTTGCCAGGATTCATATATTGCCAGAAAGAAAGATTTGCAAACATCAGTGCTAAAAAAGCTATTGCAAGAGTGAGTTTTCAAAAGTAATGGGATTTTCTGTAATTTAAATTTATGCACGGAATGCTCATTTCTCTTGATAGTGATGTGTTTCATAGTCTCTTTTCTTTATGGGTCAGCAACTGAAAGACAGTCTTCCAGGTTCTGAGTATTCAAAGTAGAGTTTTAGGGTATGTCTACACTGAGATAAGAAACCTGTGACACATCTGTGGCTGGCCCAGATCAGCTGAATCAGAGTTGCAAGTCTGCCAACTATGAAATTGTAACATAGATGTTTGGGGGTGGGAATGGGTCTCATAGGTCAGGCTCCATCCCACGCCTGAACGTCTACACTGCAATTTTATAGCCCCACAGCCCAAGCCAGCCGACTTGGGCCAGCCATGGGTCTTTTAATGCAGTGTAGGCATACCGTTAGGGTCACATAATTTGTGACTGGAAGATGCTTCAATGGAGCACCTGGCTTACATTGGGATAATTCAGGAGTAACTCCCCTGAAATACATGGAACTACAACGATGCAAATTCAGAATAACTGAGAGCACAATCAAGACAAATAAGTGGCCAGTATTACCAGTCAATTAGATTTACTTAAAATTAAACTTAGTTAATTCGACCTTGGTTTGGTTTTTTTTTTGTTTTGACTTCATGAATTATTCACAATCCAGTGCTGGTTTTGTGAACATATTATTTATATTATCATAGCACGTAGGAGCACTGTATGAGGAATTAGAAAATATTCTACACTTACCACAAATGAACACTTCACATTCTACAGGTCAAGTATCTATTATTGATATTCAGTATTCAAGGTCAGAAACTGGTCACCTGTTACATGATTTAGATTCTGGTCCCTGACTGAGTGACTGACATTTTTGATAGAAGAATATGGAATAATGCCTTCCTAATACAATTCTGAGTCAGTTTCAGGATCTGTGTGTGTTCCTTGGCTGCTTGGTGATCAATCAAATATTCATGAATAATGAATAGTAGTAACAAATCAAATTTGAACTATGTATTTGAAAATCTGTCTTCATCATTTGACCCATTCTCTGAGATGCAGACCAAGAATATTAGTCTATTAGTCTAAATCATGAATGACATGGAGGAACTGAATAAAGAAGTGTTATTTACCCCTTCACATAACACATGAACCAGGGGTCACCCAATGAAATTAACAGGAAGCAGGTTTAAAACAAATATAAGGAAGTAACTTCTTCCCACAGCGCACACTCAACCTGTGGAACTGGTTGCTAGAGGATATTGTGAAAATGAAAGTATAACGGGGTTCCAAAAAACTATATAGGTTCAATGGTGGATAGGTCCACCAATTGCTATTGCTCAAGATAGTCGGGGATGGATCACTTGATAAATTGCTCTGTTCTGTTCATTTCTTCTGAAGCATCTGGCATAGCCCCCTGTCAGAAGACAGGATACTGGGCTTGATGGACCACTGGTCTGATCCAGTATGGCCATTCTTATGTTCTTATTGTGTAGGCAATGTTTCCACATTTGCTGGAATTTAACACTATCTCATTTAGACTTCTCTGAACAGGGTTAGGTGACACAAGGGTTAAAATACAAGCAGACTCTTGCAACCCATCAACACTAAGGCCAGATCTGCATTTAAAAATTAGATCAACCTAGCTACGTTGCACAGGGCTGTGAAAAAATTTGCACCCTCATTTTTTGGTTAGGTCAACTGAACTCTCAGGGTACACAGCTAGGGCAACCTAGCTAGGTCCCAAATACCACCTCTCAGAGAAGCGGGTTAACTGCATTGGTGGAAAAACATTTTCCATCAATGTAGGAAGTGTCTATGCTACAGTGGTGTAGGTGCACCACAGCATCTGTGCTGCTGTAGCACTTATAGTGTACATAGTCTCATGATATAGTAAGTGCTGCCACTACTGGAAATGAACCATTGGTAGACACAGTAGGAAATGTGACCTTGAAAACTCTAGTACAGGCAACCTCATTATGATCTAATCTAATGCAAAAAGGGGAATTGGAAACATGCACTGAGCCATTGAGAAAGAGGCACCAGAATGCTGGCATAAGGGGCGGGGATCTACCATCACTGGAAATCCCACCCCCTCTCTCCCAAAGGTGCAAATTATTGCTTCTGTTCAGCACCTGAAGAGTATACACTTCATTTTTTTGCCCCAGTGCAGTATGCTCCACCTGCATGGCTCAAAACACTGGCCCAGCTCCTCAAAAACTCTTTAGGCATCCAACTCCCATTCAGTATCTTTGAGAATCTGGGACATTCTGCCTACAAATCAGCACTCAATAAGCTGAATTCCTCCAGCAACTGCCGTTTGGGCAAGTGCACCTCCGCAGAGAGCTGTGGCTGAAAAAGCCACGAGTCTAAGCCACAGTAAAGAGCAATTTAAAATCTATATTTTGAGTTCTCCTTTCAGATTCCAGGGCAAAGGGATTTTTTCTCTCAGTTTATAATGAGATCTGAGAGGAGGTAAACACATTTAATAGCACTTTAAACCTTTTAGCCTTTTTATCTCAAGTACATTTTCTTTTTAAATAAAAAATTGGTGGTCATGCCAAACCTGCAAAGATAGGAAGGATTCTTATCTGCCCCCTAACAATACATCCCATAGCTACTAGGTGCCAATCAGTTTTTTGGCTGAATTCCAGTGTGGAAAAGAAAATGAAGCAACTCAAGAAAGAAGATGAGTTGCACTGGAAGATATTACAAGAAAGAAGAGAGGAAAGAGAATGAAAAAAAGACATTTCAATAATTAATAATAATCACCAATTAAGTCTAAGAACATCCTGCACTGGTAATATTGTACTATCCTGATTTTTCTCTAAAGGATTTGAGACATGATGCCTTCACAAAAATGGGGTTATGTATAAATGCTCAATCCCTGAGGCAAACTGTTGGTGGACATGATTCACTTAGGGATATCCAGAAGTCTGGGTTAATTGAAGGGCAAAACCAAAATGGGATTATTCAATATATGTAGCATTAAGCAGTAGGACTTCAGCACAAAGGACTTCATCATCCATCAAGGTAGTTAGCAGTTTACCGGGGGGAAAAGGAGAGGGAGTGGTTTCATCATTAGCATGTGGTTCCTTTTTTAAAAAAACAACATATCTTAAAGAGCTACAAAATAAGGACAACTGGATGTGCCTGGGACAGATCTATTTTTAGGACCCAGCCCCAAGTGCATCATCATAAATCTTAAGAGTCTACATAATAAACCTGCGGGACATGTTTGTTCCTAGTGTAACTCCATTGATTTCAGTGGAATTACTTCAAGGATGAATTTGACTCTGTTTTTCTTACCCTCATGATGGGACATTCAGGTAAGTCAGTTATCCCATATCCTCGCCAGACAAACCTTATCCAAGCTATGGTTTATATTTTTGACTTTCAGCATCATTCACACAGTGTCTCCCTTGCTTCATCGACCTCTCTCAGTGAAGTCACATGCAGCATCTCCCAGTCTTAAAATGTCACAACAAACAAAGCTCCCGGGGCTCTGGCTCTACTTTTTAAAAGTGCTACTTGGTATCTGGAGGGAACCATCGCCATTTCCTTTTCCTGTTCTTTCCACTCTTGGTGACAGAGATGCTGTTTTCTCTTTCCCTGGGGTTATGTGACAAACTAAATTTTTCATCATTCTGACAAGTCATTTCCTGCTGCTCTTCAAGATCCCTGACATTTTTTCTGAAACAGGTTTATATCTTTCTTGCATTAGACAGCCATTCTCTGGTGCATACATTCTGCCACTCTTCTTCAAACTATGACAGAAAGAATTAATACATCTTTAAAAAAAAATACACAGTAATCATATTGTATCTGCAAACACACACACAGTTCAACCTGTCATTCTTTCCTCCAAACTGCTTGATGAAATTCAGGTATTTTATGAATGAACAGGGGGTTAAGACTATAACATATTAATGCCACATACTACCATAGATTAACAATGACAGAGCCTCTCTTCACAATCTCAACTTCTCAAGGTATATCCACAATGCAGGAAGACCCACAGCGGGCCCAGGCCGCTGACTCAGGTTCACAGGACTTGGGCTGCCAGGCTATAAAATTGCAGTATGAGACCCCGAAAGGGGGAAGGATGCCTGAGTCCAGCTCAATTCTGAACCTCTACATGACAATTTCATAGCCCCACCGCCTGACTTCCCAAGTCAACTGATCCAGGCCAGTTGCAGCTGTGCTGTGGGTCTTTCATCATGGCCTAGATGTACCCTCAGTGCCTAAGCCCTAAAGTACAGAGAAAACTTAACTCTACTAAGAATGGGAGGGGCAAAACTTGCTTAACTTGCTTTCATGTGTAACCCTTCTGCCAGACCGAGTTGGCAGCAGTAAGGGCCAAGTTCTATGTCTAGGGGTCCCTGTCAATGATACAACACCAAACTCACTCGAGCCCCCACCCAGTCACCTGGGAAATCACACACTATCCCCTGGGTGCTCCCAAAGGGCAATACTTCCCCTCTCACAAGCACAGAGTCTGAGTGTAGAAAGAACCTTTTTAATAGCAAAAGAGAGGTAACACAGTACTGGTTTGGGGAAACAGTTCAAACAGCATTCGTGAACTTAACGAGCCAAACCCATCACAGAGTACAGAGCATGTCCTTCGCCTCTCCATTCCTTCTTTCCCCTGTACCAACCGTCGTAGTTGCAATGTCCACCTCTCGGGTGTGGCTCCACCTCCTATGCCACTCCTGTCCGACACAGGCTTGACCAAGCCCCCTGTGCTGCTGTCTCCTACCACCGTCAAACCAAGCAGCTGCTGGAGGCCTTTTCAGGGACCTTCACTTCCTTACTGGGATAGACCATCTTAGTCCAACATGCCATCCAGACCAGTCGAGGGGAGATGGTCCATGAGGCAGTGAGACCCCTCCCACACCAAATGCAAGAGGTCATAGAATGGGAGGTTCAGGCAATGGTCAATCTAGGGTTCATCGAGAGATCGCAAAAAAGTGACGCGGCACTATAGTGTTGGTCCCAAAGCCTGACAGGAACCTCTGATTCTGCATCAATTTTCAGAGAGAGTCAATGCCATGTCCAAATTCAACATGTACCCGATGCCCCAAATTGACAAGCTCTCTAGTGGCTCAGAGGCCCACTGCATCATTACCCTGGATCTGACAAAGGGCTACTGGCAGATCTCCCTTGAGCCCAGGTTGAAGGAGAAGGCCATTTTTGCCACTCTTGTGGGCTCTACCAGTTTACCAGGATGCCCTTCAGCCTCCATGGAGCCCCGCAACCTTCCAATGACTCATGGCCTACCTGCTGCGACCCCCCACACCAAATATACCACGGCCTACCTTGATGATATCATGATCTGCAGCTGGTGCTGGGAGGACAACCTGAACCAGGTGGTAGCTGTCCTGAGTTCAATATGGGAAGCAGGGTTTAGGGCAAACCCCAAGAAGTGCTGCATCGGTTGACAGGAGACCACCTACCTCGGCCACACCCAGGGGCAGGTAAGGTACAGGCCATCCAAGACCATCCAGCCCCAACCACTAATACACAGGTGAGGCCATTTCTGGGACTGGTCTGATACTACCCAGTTTATTGCTTTATCCCCAATTTTGCCTCAATTAGCACCCCCCTGACGGAGCTCCTGACCAAGGACTGGCCACAGCTAGTACAGTGGTCCCCCATATATAAGGAAGCCTCCTGGGTTTTGAAGGACCATCTGTGTCATGAGCCCCTACTCTACAGCCCTGATTTCACCTGCAAATTAGGGGTCCAAACAGATGCCTAAGAGGTAAGACTCAGTGCCGACCTCTCTCAGACCCTTGATTAAGAAGAACACCTGATCCTCTACCTTAGCCGAAAGTTATTTCCCCGAGAGCGAAATTACTTGACCATCAAGAAGGACGCCCTGGAGGATAAGTGGCCAATCAAGGCCCTCTGATACTCCCTCCTGGGGGACCTCTTCATTGTTATCATGGGCCATGCACCCCTCAAGTGGCTCCAAACCATGAAAGAGATCAATGTGAGGCTAATGAGGTGGTACCTCACCCTCCAGCTGTTCATGTTTACCTTGTGATATCAGGCAGATAAGCAGATTACAAACACCGATGAGCTGTCACAGCTAGGTGAGGCAGGCCTGACGACGCCCGAAACCTGAGGAGGTGTTTGTGTAGCAAAGGGGCGTGGCCTCCCTCAGAGATAGACAGAGAGAAATCCGCTCCTGACCTCTGATAGGCAGAGCCAGGGCATCCACACCAGCCCTGCTGGAAGCAGAGGTGCAGAACAGGAAGGGAAAGTATAAAAGGCAGGCCCACAGCTCACTTGGGCTGGAGCTGTTGGAGGAGAAGGATGTTGCTCTCCCACTGCTGGAGCTTGAACCGGAGCTGTCTGCTGCCTGGGATGCAGATGAGCTGCCAGGGCTGCTGGTAGCTAATTATCCTGGGGAAGCTGATGATCCCAAACCTCGCGTACCCCATGTGTGGGACAGGTAGGAAGTAGCCCAGGGACACCAGACTCTAGTCTGGTTGTATTATGGCCTGTTACTAGGTCAGTGTGCTTCGGCTGGGGTCCCGCTGACCCAATGGTGGAACCCTATGCCACTGTTAGGACCCTGGACTGGGATGTGGTGGAGTCAGGTAAGCCCATGTCCCACATAGCTCCTGCCATGCCACTCCACCCCTGAGGTAGCAGCTCCCCCCACTGAAGACCTGAACCCCCAGACTGCTGAGGTGCTCAGCCCTTTACCCAAGTTCCTAGACTGCTACTTGCCCTGCCCTACCTGAAAATCAGAGCCCTGAGACAGCTATTTTCCCATTTTCGAGCCTCTCTCTTTAGGTGCAACAGGGAAGGGGCATGGCCTCCCTCCCTGGCGTCCTACATATACCTAGTGAAAACACATGGTCCAGCCAGGTCTGACTTCACAATAGGGCTTACTTTGTGAGGCACTAACCTACCAAACTCCATAGGACTACACTAGTGTGACTAAAGTGAGCAGGATCTGGGCCCTGAATTAGAAAAGCACTTAGAACATATGTAAAGTTAAGCATATGTTTAAATCCCATTGATGTCAACATGTACTTAAGAGATTTGCTGAATCAGGGCTGTGCTCCTAATGTGACTGGTAAGGAACAGAAGGAATTTGATTATACTGGGCATAAACTTCATGTTTCTGCCAGCAATTATTTCTGAGGGTGGAATGTTGAATCAAATAGAACTTCAATAACATGTTCTTTAATTTAATTTAGCATAGTATCTTGACCATGGAATTAATTCTTTTAACTGCCAAATTGCAACTTGCCACATGACTGCTTCTTTAAAGCTCAAAATTATTATCTAAGGTCATGCAAGGCATTTTAGCTCCATAGATAAGTGTTACTTTCTTTAAGCATCTTTGTTTTGACACACAGTAAGTTATTCTGAGTGTGGTTTATCAAGCATAGAAAATATTAACGGAGTGGCAATTGCAGAGCATCTCTGTTCACAACCAGAAAAACATAATCAGAGTTTCTTCGTGATGAGAAAACAACTTATGGTGGAGTCTGGATGGCTCGCAGGGAGTGTCTTTGATTTATGGGCAGTGCTGGTGGGCATGACAGCTGCCTTACATTCGGGCTAAATGAGGAAGTAATTAAATGACCTTTTGATTAGTAATAACTTAAGTAATAGAAGCCATCATCCATATCAGAGACCAGCTTGACAAGACTGGAGTTGACCCATGGAGTCTAAGGGGTTTTTCCTGGAGTCCGAATACAAACACAAAGGGCTGGATATTATTTGCTGCAGCTATGTTTGCCTACAAGTTAGAAGCACACAATAGCCAAAGTTAACAGCAAGAAACACTCTTGTTGTGTAAGCCTCAGAGAAAGTGACAATAGACTAGTTTTTGGGCACAGTGTTTCCTGGAAAGAGGCTTGAAATTGTGAGTGAGGAAACTGCCTCCTGTTTGATTCCTACTGTGTTGAGGGAAACATGACTTTGTGTCCGTTCTTCATATATATACAGGATTGCATCAAAGACAGACCTGACTCCATCATCAATTTCCCCTCCCCTAACAGAAAAAAACCTGCCAGGCCTGAATATTGGCTAAACGTTCAGGCTACAATTAATATAATATTTGCTAGAGAATGACGTTTCCCAAGTAAAAAAAAAGTCCATTATGTCTTTAACACTTAAAAAGTTCAGTAAGAAAATACTTCAAACTGTTTATGTAAAACCCAAAAGCAAATTAGTCTGTCTCTATTTAAGATATTGAAATTCATAAAGAGCTAGATCATGTTCACCTGTAATGTAGCCACTCCATATAACGGAACCTTAATAGGAGTAAAGACATTCTTTATTCTCCTTATATAGCTCCCATAAAGGCCGCCCTGAAGAGCAGCCCCTGTGGTTGGCAGAGTTAGGGGCTGCTGGAGGATTATGTTGCATCCCTTAAAAGGGATGTTGTAAGTTTCTTTCTCCTTTGTGTAACTGGGAAGCTCGGAGATATCTGTAAGCAAGGTCTGAGTGACACTCCCTCCTGCTCAGTCAGTTTATTTGCATGGGCTTTGTATTTGCATGAGTACAATTAAGTATTTAACATAATTTCACTGTATATGGATCAGCACACCTAGGTGCTGAGCATAATGGGAAATGGTTAGCAGGGCTGGTTTTGGGCTACAAACCACTTTTGTGTTATCTGCTAGGGTAATGAAATGTTGTCCTTCAATTGTATGAACAGATGTCAGCAGAACTGTGCTTCGCCTGTTATGATAAAATATTTCACCCTAAACTAAACAGAGCCCCACAAAGGTGGCGGACAGATGTTCCAGCAGGGTGGAGGGGAAGGGAGTGAGAAGATATCTATTGGGATTGCACCAGCCTGGGCAAAGGGCCACCCCCACGCATGGAGTGACTATCTTCTCCCATTGTTAACAACTCTCTTGGAGTCTTTTGTTTCTTGAAAGCAGGGACATTGCCTCCATGTCAGCAGAAGGTTTACTCGTGAACTGAAGTTCGCTAAGGGCTGAATCACTAAGGAGCTGAAAGTCACTAAGAGCTGAACCAGTAGAGGAGCTGGGAAACCTTGCCTGATAATTGACAGAGCTGAGTCAGCAACAGTCAACTCCAGCAGAGAGGCCAGCACAGTGGGTGCCAGCCTGCAGTGGTCAGTGGTCAGCAGAAAGGCCGGCACAGTGGGTGCCAGCCTGGTGCGGTCGGCAGAGAGGCTGGCACAGTCGGCACCAGTGGTGGGCGGGAGCCAGACGTGGTCAGCTCCAGGGTCAACGCGAGCCAGGTGGGTCGCCGCCAGCGGCTGGGGACTCAGTGAGGCCCGAAGGCGGTAGGAGACAGTAGCAGGGGGCCTGGTCAAGCCTGTGTTGGACAGGAGCCTGCTAGGGGGGCGGGCGGAGCCACAACCAAGAGGTGGACATTGCAACTACGATGGTCAGTACGGGGGAAAAAGGGAAGGGGGGGTCGAAGGACACACCCCGTACTCTGGGATGGGTTTGGCTCATTGAGATCACGAATTCTGTTTGCACTGTTTCCCAAACCAGTGCCGTATTACCTCTTTTCTGCTATTAAAAGGTTTCTTTCTACACTCAGACTCTGTGCTTGCAAGAGGTGAAGTATTGCCCTTTGGGGGCACCCAGGGGATAGTGTGTGATTTCCCAATTGACTGGGTGGGGGCTCGAGCAAGTTTGATGTTGATTCATTGACAGGGACCCCTAGATATAGGACCTGGCCCTTGCTGCTGCCGACTCTGTCTGGCAGAAGGGTTACATATCAAAGAGGCATTCTGCCTAAGAAGCACATAGTCCCCATGAAGCAGTGCAGCTCCACATTGCCTCTGCACAGCAGGCTGCGCCTGAGGGCACAGTGTAGCCTGGAGTTAATACAATTTGTATTCTTAAATTGCCATAAAAATGGAGGACAGACTAAGACTGAAGTTGAGTGCAAATTGCACATGCAAAACAGTTTTGGGATGAGTTTACAGCGTGGGTTATCAAAACATTTAAGAAATCTAAAAAATGTAGCAACTGCATATTTTTGCTAGGTCAGACATAGAGGCCTGTGTGACAAGGCAACACCTCTGTCCCTGGAGTTTAAAGCCCAGTGTGGGGACATGCTGCCAATGTTTTAAAAGGGGATCCCACACATATGTTCCCATTAGGCCAGTGGTCCCCAAACTTCTCCTCTCATGATCCCCCCAACCAGTAATAGAATGTGTCTTCATCCCCAGGTGGGGAGCGGCATCGCAGCTGGGACAGGGTCCATGGTGGAGGCCAGGAGTGGAGCTACAGCCAGAAACAGGGTCCGGGGAGCTGAGCTGGGACCAAGGCTAGCAGCTGGGAGCCCAGAGTGGGCGCCATGAGGCGCTGGTGGCCGAGCCACGGCTGAAAGCAAGACCAGGGGTGGGGGCCGGGAGTGGAGATGCAGCTTCAGCCAGAGACTAGGACTAGGGGTGGGGCCAGAGCAGAACTGGGGCAGAGTGGGTGACTCTCTCTTCGTCCTCTTGTGGGGGCTGGCTTGGACTCTGCCGCACCCACCAGATGTTCCTCCATGCCCCCGCCCAGGAGGTATGCCCCACAGTTTGGGGACCACTGCATTAGGCTGTAGTGTATAAATTCTATGTTTTTTAGCATACTAAATGCCGATGTATGGCTGAGAATAGTACTGAGGGACTCAAACTCCATTCGTTTTACTCTTTTAAAAGCAAATACTTCCTTATAATCATGAGCAAAAGAGGCAGCAAAGCTTAATGCAGTTGCTGGAAACGTTTATCCCTTGTTTCTGAAAAAAAAATACACATTTAGTAGCATAGTGTTCAGTTTGTATAATTTTAAAGCAGCATGAGAAAAGCGAATGTCTTGTAAGTGACTGCAGGTAAATCTTTACCTCGGAATTTTTTGTTTTTTAAATTCCCATCATGACAGAGTCTGGTTTGTTCCAAAAATGAGTTCTATTTAGTGTTTGGGAGTTTTTGTTTGGTTGGTTTTTTTTGAGCCTGGGGGCTAAGTCACCTCAGGCAGAGATACTGTAATGCTTTCAAACAGAGGAAAATCACACCAATCATCACTTCAGTCAGGTGACAGAATTTTATACAAAGGGTTCCTGGGAGCTTTTGCCAACTCACTCCAAGCACCTCACTGGGTTTGCATGATGACATGGCCTCTGTTATTACAGTGTATTTTTATTCTTTACAGATTTACCTTTAAAGGTTGTTTTAATACTTTTTAAAATATCAAGAAAGATTTTAAAACACTTGCGGGCTGATTTTTTTCTTACGATTCTTCTGTGGTCATGAATGGGGAAATTGACAACATATTTAGCCTAATTAATGAGAACTTGATTTGGTGCTGGGATGTGTGGATTTTCTCAAATGAATCTAATGAAAGCAGAATTCATTTTAAGTGGAACTTTAACCTGCTGAACTTTGTCAAACTAATTAAATATTCACTGATCCAAAGAAAAAGTGAGGATGACTATCTCCCAACAATGATGGCACTCCCTTGGAATATAGAAGACCCAAGTTCAAGTCTCTGCTCCAATTACCATTCATACAAAGTAGAATAGTCTCAACACAAGAAATTGAGAGAAACCCACCCCAAAATATCCTATAGCCCAGTGGTTAGGGTTATTTTCTGAGAAGTAGTAGCTGTAGGTTCAAATCCTGCTCCATGGCAGGGAGAAGGAGGAATTGGACCTGGGTTTCTCACATCCTGGACGAGTGCTTTAACCATTGGGCTAAAAGTTATAAGGGGTGGGACCACCATCATTGCTGCCTTCTTCAGGGCCCAATCTGTCAAGTGGCCTCTGAGAATGCATGCTGGATTGGGCCACACAGGCAGGGAATGCCTATACTGTGAACCCTAGCAAGGTGTAGGTGTGAGCTAGGCACCCAGGTACTTAGAAAAAGAGGACCAAAAATACCACCGTGGCTAAACAAACTAAAAGAGGTGGTTAAAGACAAAGACATCTGTTAAAAACTGGAAGTCAAATCCTACTGAAGAAAATGGAAAGGAGCATAAACTCTGGCAAGTCAAGCATAAAAGTATAATTAGGAAGGCCAAAAAAGAATTTGAAGAGTAACTAGCAAAAGACAAAAAATAACTGCAAATTTTTTGTTAAGTGCATCAGAAGCAGGAAGCCTGCCAAACAATCAGCGAAGCTACAGGACAATCGAGGTGCCAAAGGAGCATTCATGGAAGACAAGGCCACTGCAGAGAAGCAAAATTAATTATTTGCATTGGTCTTTACTGCTGAGGATGTGAAGGAGATTCCCTCACCTGAGCTATTCTTTTTAGGTGACATATCTGTAGAACTGTCCCAAATAGAGGCATCAGTAGAGGTGGTTTTGGAACAAATTGATAAATTAAATAGTAATAAGTCACCAGGATCAGATGGTATTCCCACCAGAATTCTGAAGGAACAGTTATATTCATTGGAAAACAAACCCAACTATACATGCAAAATGATGGGATCTAAATTAGCTGGTACCACTCAAGAAAGTCATTGTGGCTAGTTCTCTGAATACATCTACTCAATGTGCAGCAGCAGTCAGAAAAGCTAACCATGTTAGGAACCATTAGGACACATATCACAATGCCACTGTATAAATCCATGGTATGCCCACACCTTGAATACTTCATGCAGTTTTGCTCGCCCCATCTCAAAAAAGACGTATTAGAATTGGAAAAGATACAGAGAAGGGCAATAAAAGTGATTAGGGGTATGGAACAGCTTCAATATGAGGAGAGACTTAAAAGATTGGGACTTTTCAGTTTAGAAAAGTGACTATTAGGGAGGATTTGATAGAGGTCTATAAAAACATGAATGATGGAGAAAGTGAAGACCAAAGTGTTATTTGCCCTTTCACATAACACAAGAAATTACTAAGAAATTACTACTCAACAAATTTAAAACAAACCAAAGGAAGTACTTCTTCACACAACTCAGTCAACCTGTGGAGCTCATTTCTAGGGGATGCTGTGAAGGCCAAAAGTAGAACTGGGTTTAAAAAAGAATTAGGTAAGCTCATGGAGAATAGGTCCATTAATGGCTGTTAGCCGAGATGGTCTGGGACACGACCCCATGCCGTCAATGTCCTTAAGCCTTTGACCACCAGAAGCTGGGTCTAGACAACAGGGGATGGATAACTTGAAATTGCTCTGTACATGCCCTCTGAAGCATCTGGCACTGGCCACTGTCAGAAGACAGGGTACTGGGCTAGATGGACCATTGGTCTGACTCAGTATGGATTTTCTTATGTTCTCAGGTGTCAGCACTGATGTAACTGTGAACATGCCCAGGAACAGACATTTGGGCACTAAAAGGACTTTATGAGCAGAAATTAGGGACCTACAAGGTTAGAGAACAGCTGAACAGGGGATTCGAGGATCTAAATTTTGGACTTAGAAACCTAAATACCTTTGTGGATCTAGCACCAGGATTCCTTCCCATCTCTGCGACTGATCTGCTGTGTGACCTTGACCAAGTTATTTCACTTCTCTGTGAATATGTAATATGTAAATGTATATAAAGGAAGGTGTTCGCTGTGTAACTTTGGATGTGTGGTATGCCCTATACACATCCCCTACACTTGAATCTGATTAACTCAGATAGCTTTATGCTAAATAAAGGAACCTGAGTGACAAGACCAAAGTCAAACTGAGTTCTTGGAGAACCAAGTGGAAAAGCTCTTGGAGGCTACTCCAACACTAGACCCAAGATCTGAGAAAGTGCTTTGCAGGTACTCAGAAAGGTCTTATTGCTCTACATTGCTGTGCAGAGCCAGGGCTCAATATAGCCCTTAGCAGATAGGATTGCTGACTGCCTCAAGTACGGGTTGACACTTTCTTTCTGACCTTATTTCTTCTCTCTTTCTTTTTGCCTTCTCTTTAAGGAGAGTCTGGCTCTGCTGCATCTTCTGCAACACTGATGTGGGCCTGTCACCAGAGAGATGCAGCTCAAAGCAATGCCCTAAACAGCCCAATACAGTACAACTGAGCTAGGTCTTGGCGTTGCTGATAAGATCATGTGCTATGCCTGTGTGTCTCCAGAAGTGAGGTTGCAAGTTAGGGCTCGTCTACACCTGAAATGTTACACTGTGGCGCTTCAGTGTAGCCACAAGCTATGCCAATGGGAGGAGAGGGGGTTCCTCTTACCAGCATACGTAAACTACGTCCCCGAAAGGCGGTAGCTAGGTCAGCGGAAGAATTTTTCTATTGACCATAGCACTGCCTACAATGGGGGTTAGGTTGGCTTAACTAAGGGGCTCGGGGGGGGGGGGGGGGAGAGATTTTTCACACCTCTGAACAACACCCTGAAGGTGACCTAACTTTAGTATAGACCAAGCCTAACTGTCAGCAGAGACAGAAGCTACATTTTCTATCTTTGCTGTACTTTTCTCTCCCCTTTTGTGTGTGTTTGTCTTCAGGAGACTAGGATGAACTGTACCAACTGCAAAAACAACTCCAGCCATTCTTAATAAACCTCTTCCCTTTTCCCCAGAAAAGACATTTACAACCTTCTAACAAACAGAGGGATTTCCCTATTAAAATTCTATAGCTAAAGGGGAAGGGAATAAGGGATATTATTAAAAATGAAAGCCTTATTTAATACTTTACAATTCAAAGGCTTTACCTGTTTTCCTCCCCCTGCATCTTTGATAAAAAATTATAAAAATGGTAATGTTGTGTTTGTCATGGGACTAAGCAGGTCAAAGACTCTATACTCAAAACTTCAAGCCATGTTTAACTATTTAGTGTTGTACAGTGATCGAGGTCTGTTAAAATCTTTGTTACTCTGGGGGCCCATTGATTCCATCAAATTAACACAAAAATATAGCCATGAGAAAGCATCAAAAGTTTCAAAGCTGTTGCAAAGTGAGTTCTAATTTTTTTTTTTTTTGTAAAAAAAAAAGTTAATTTAACAACTCTTAAGTTAACCAATTTTTAACTAGAAGTATTTACTTTAAAGTAACTGTTGAAGGTTCCACTTTCTGGTGGGAAATTTTTTCAGTCTCCCTCGGTGTTATTCAATTACCAAGACAACAGTTACTTTTTTGTTGATTATTTAATTTTTCTATTATCATGTTTCAGACACTTACAATTTCCAGAGTGATATATTGTTCAAAATGTTATGTGATTATTACAGTCAGATTTGGAGCTCACACCAAAATCCCAGATCCAAATTTCCTACAAGATCAGGATCTGGAAGTGGAGCAGAGTATCACTGATGGACACTATCTATATGGTGAATCACATTTAAACACTGGATCTAAACATTCATCTTTGCAAAATGATAGATCTACATTTATATTTGAACAGTTCAGCTGAGGCTCTTTGCTAATTAGAATATAGTTTCTATTACATTCAAGTTTTCCTCTACAAGAGATCCCTACCATCCAGCCTATCTTCTCTTTCTGTTGTTGATATAGTACAGAGGTTATTATTTGCATCATGGTAATGGCCTAGGAATTCTAGTCATAGACCAGCACCTCATTGTGCTACAGGTCCAGGACATTGCTTTGGCTGCATGGCTGCAACACCACTGAAGTTTGGCCTGGCTGTCCCATCTCAAAGATGGAGGGGCAGCTGGGCCAAATGGTATTGTGACCTGGCCCACAAGGAATCTGTTTCTGTATGGCAGAGCATGAGGGAATCAGCTCATGCTCTGTGTGAGTAAGAGGGGGCAGACTCCCTAGCTGAGGGAGACCCAAGGCCACTGTGGGAAGAGGAACAAGCAGGGACCAGAACGAGGTCCCTGCCAGGGGGGAGAGGAATTTGTTCCCTGCAGTCCCCCAAAAATATTTAAATTGTTGCCATGGATAGATGATGGGACAGGTGTGAAGGGCCTTGAAAGTGAAGAGAAGCAGCTTATATCTGATGCAAAAGAGAAGGGGAAGGCAGTGGAGGGATGCAAAGAGAAGGGTGCCATGGTCAAAACAACTGGCTTACAATGCCGGCCTCCACTGCTCACTTGTTACATTTTCAGATACCGTTGGGCTTTCTCCCATCTTGGCTGCTGCATTTGGAATGGCTATGAATTGCATTGTCATGGCCAAAGAGAAGGCTGTTGCAGTAATTGAGACATGAGACGAGAGCCTGGATGAAGGTTTTATGATTATTAATAGTTACTAGCAATGGACTCTGCATGGAACAAAGTGTCCACATGGACAGATCTCTTTGTAGGATCTGGTCCCAAGTAATCAACCCTTAATCAAAAGAGCAGCAGCAGAAAGAATTTAAATAAAGCTCAGAACCCCTAAAATCTTACACAGGTGCTTAACTTTATGCCTCGTGAGTAGTCCTATTTGAAGTCCAGGAGATTATTCACAGTGCATAAAGTTAAGCATATGTTCACGTCTTTTTGAGATCAGGGCTTAAGGTTTCCAGGAGAGAGCCAGGGTTCCTCTAAAAACTCAAAAGGGATTGCGTCCATAAAGTTCATTATTTAGTGCCATAAGTGTGTTCAGGAACAAGCAGCTTGACCCAGAGACAACCCTGTCAGGCAGCTCCAGAGAAAGAAAGATAATTGCTGAACAAAGGACACAAGGAAAGGGAAGAAGGAGGAAGAAAGGCAAAAGATAAAGATGGAAGGAAAGTCCCGGCCTAAAAAAAGCCCTACTGGATCCCGGAGTGAGATCTCAAAATTATACCTACTGGCTGGAGGAGGAAGGCTAACCGAGAGAACATTGATAAGTGAGAGTGCTTTGCAGAGAGTGATTTTTAGTAGGTTCAACACAGGAAGGATACCCAATATGGAGGAGAGGGATGTGCGAGGGGGTAGCTTGAGGAAAGCGGTAAACCTTTCTGAAATCTAATAATGTGTAAATACCACCTGCATTAATTATCCTGCACCTCGGAATGTTTAAAATCTAAAGCCTAGAACTAGAATAATTAATCTGTCTTTGTGATTACTTTGGAAGGGAGAGAGAGGTGGTGTTCTTAGAAATACAGATTACAACTATGAGAGAGAAAGCAGGTTTATGGCACTCAAAGCCCTGCACTGGAGCAAATGTAGTTCCCGGTAGAGACTGTAGGTTGACTGGTGATAGTGCAGGAGAGTGTATGGCAGTTTAATGAAAAGAGAAGCTAAATTTTGTTGACCTGAAACCCCTAAATGAGAGCAAATCACCTCACTCCCATTAGTGATCTGACATCCTGAACTCCAGCTGTTACAACAGACACAAAATCACCTAGACATGCGTAAGTAGGTCCAGGAATATTAACAGCTGATTATTAAATATGTTTAATATATTTATATTGTATTATATTGTCACTATACAATACATGCCTTTTAAATGTGATCCTGGTCTCCATAATAGTTTTTATTTGTGGGAAAACTACATTCCTCATTGATGCATCAGCCACCTATTTACAATATATTTTCCTTTCCTGAATTTTCATAAAATCAGGGCCAGCTACCTTAGAGACAGCAGAGCTATTAGAAGGAATTAATATGTGAGAGGGAAGCAAAGGAAAAAAATGTACTCAAGTGTTCAGAACTGCATATAAATGCATCATGACAACAGAGGTGGTATGTTGCCATAGTCAAAGTTACATAGACAGGCCTTGCCACAAAGAATCCTTTCTTTAAATTGATGCAATTTTCAGGGTGGGTTTTGGATATAATGATAAAAGATGGCTCTGATTTAAAGAGGCAAAATAAGCAGTAGATGTAATCAGTTGTTTTCTGATTAATTAATTTTGATTTGATTAAATTAATTAATTAGGTCCATAGGGAATATATTTGTAAATCTAGAAAGCTTCCATTTCTAACCTGGCAGCCTCTATATACAGTGCTGCTACTGAAACTTTCAAATAAATTAACTTAACTAATTTCATGACAAGACTCTAGGAAATAAGTTGTAGCTGAGTAAATTCAAACTGAATTGTATAATTTTATTAAAGGAGTTGTTTTCTCTAAATTTAGAGATATTGTACATAAGTAACCACCCTCTAAGGAGAGTCAAACAAATAAAAACAAACCATTAAATTATGCAACATTGAGAGACATTCTTCCCTCACATTTAATAGTACTCTATAATTTATTTTGTTGTATTTTTATCACTACAGACATTTTGATTTGATTAGATTGTAAAACTATTTTAGGGCCTGGTTGTATTAATTTTATATGCATATGTTGAATGCAATTCCTATCACATCACCTTATAAATAATTACAAAGCTGCTATAAAGTAGCTGGCGGATTTCACCAGCTTCCCCCCCCCCCCCTGCTAAAGTGAATACAGACCTGATAAAAAATCTTTGGAAATCAGTCAAAACATTCCCATTGACTTCAAATGCAGACAGGAGGTTGCTGTAGATAGGAGCTGAAACCTGAAACCTAGGTTAGGAATATATCTAGAGGCAGCCCCAATGAAAGGGGAAGGATCTAGTGCCATCTTTAACATCTTAGAGCAGGGGTCCCCAAACTTTCAGCTGTGAGGGCCACATCCCTCAGTCTTCCTCTTATGGTGGACTGGAACGGCTGGGCCCATGACACATGGGAGAGGGTGGTGGGGGGAAAGGAGGGCCGGGAGGGGAGAGCGGCCACTGCAAGGTGCTGCTTGGGGCCAGGAGTGGTGCAGCTCTGGGCAGGGCACCATTAGGCCCATGTGGAAGAGGGGTGGGGCCAGGAGGAGGGAGTGGGCTGGTCAAAATGTGTCAGCAGGCCGCCTGCGGGCTGTAGTTTGGGGACCCGTGTCTTATAGAATCTGACTAGACAGCCACTTCACACATAGAATTCCCACTGAAGCCAATGGGAGTTCTCTACATGGAATGGGAGCAGGACTGCACTCACAGTGGTATGTTACCTGAATACCATAAAGATGCTACATTGGCCTGGTATGATGATGGGTGCATGTGTTGGCTTCCTACTTCCGGAGCACAAGTCCTCCTTGAATGGGGCTGTGCCGTCCCTCTGCCAGTATTTCGACACTAGAGTTTTTGTTCTATTAAAGAGAAACAGAAAGCAGGAGGGCAAGACCTTGAACAGGCAAATTTACGATCAGAAAGAAACACTACACCAGGGGAAAAACAATACATTTCTTTGCTTAACCTATGGTGATAAAACATGTCATAATGCCACAGTAACTGCAAGCTTTCAAATATCAGGAGTGCTCGCGCACTCTGCAATTTTGGGACTGCATTTAAGAGAGCTGTGGGAGAGAACTCAGAGTTATGGTACACAAAGGAGAAAGATAAAAATCTGAACCTTAAGTCTAATTGTTAACACTGTGCCAAAGATGACAGCATATTTTAAAAAGTGGGTATGATAGAATTTTAAGCTTAAAAAGTAATATTTATGACACAACCCTGAGGGGCAAGGCAAAGTAAACCTTTGTTTATGCAGGAAATTCTTCTCACACAATACCTTGGCCGTTCATCCAGAGCCAAATTTACATGAATGAACTTCAATGTAAACTTTGTGATCTAGTTTTATAAGGCATTCTGAATAGTTTTTGCTTCTTGTACCATGTGGTAACTCATTTTTTCTCATTGTTCTTATGAAGACGAGTTTCTATGGAAATTGCTATAGCTCCTCATCTTATTAAATAATTGATGCATCAGGTGATCATATTTTAATTCACTAAGATTTGGCAACAACCTACTAAGTGTTATATCGTTACTATATTATACTATACTATCGTATATAGTTACTAAAATGCTTTTGTTCCAAGTTCTTCCAAATGAAATTTTTAGCTGAGATCGTTAAGATTTATCTAGCAAGATTTTAGAAAATGCTGAACAATTATGGGAGTGGCTGAAACTTTTACATGCTATGGTTATCAGTATGGTGGCTACCTAATAAATTCTTGCAGTGCCTCAACACACTACTTAGATCTTGAATCATATTCCTTATTTGTGAATCCTGAAGAATTCAGCTAGAACTTCATCTACTGTAAAGAATATGCACTTGACCCATAAAAAGATTCAGAGCCATTGAGAAAATCCTGGCACACAGTTATATTTAGGTGAGAGTAATCTAGAGCACTGAGGGCAGATCCTGATCCAGATTCTTAAGTTAAACGTGGCACTCCTACCCCTTCTTCATACCTGTCTTACAGCAATCACTTAGTTCCTCATCTGTAGTCTTTATCAGCTGTTGTGTCCCAGCTGTGGGATGGCAGCATTGCAGTGGCAGGTAATGTAATTGTGTACCTATCTATTTATGCATTATACTTAATGCAGAAGTGAAACAGAAGTTGGAGTCAGTTTTTCACTTAAAGCAGAAGCATGTCTTACTATGTGATTGTATAGTGCCTAGGAAAATGGAGCCCCAATCTCAGTTAAGGTCTCTAGCTATAATATAACTTGGAAAAAAGCCTTATTGCAGAAGAACCAAAGAAAATGTCTAGCAGCATTGTCCTGACAGCAATTAATATACATTGAATCAATTTAATTGGATTGGTTTGGTGTACATAACCCTTCTGTGAGAAATCTTTTCCAGGCACGTAAAAATAGCCCATCATTTTAATCCTTCAGCAGCTACTCAGTCTGATGTTCAAATTGAAATGCAAAATTAAGACAGTCTTCAATACAGTTAACAATGCTTCAAGTTCAATGAATCTTGTCTTCTTGCAGTTTTTACTACTAATGCAGAATGGACTTCAGACAGTTACTCTCACAAGCTGTTTCCATCAATTGTGAGTTACGTTTTGAAATGCCAGTGGTGGAACCAATTGTGTCCTCTGTCTCTATGGACAAAAGGGAGCAAAATACAATGCATCTCCTAGAACGTTTTTCTCCCATTCCCTTTGACTGAATGACATCTTCTCCATGAGGCTGGCATATGCACTGTGGGAAGGTGAGGAACTAGAGGGAATACAACCACTCTGCCCTCTTCAAAAAAAATTCTGCCAATTCCTGCCATCAGAGTTTTGCCATATAAGAAATTATCTAGATCATGGTTACTAAAAGAGGACAATTTTTGGCGTGACCTGCCTCCACACCAATGAATCTTCTGTAATGCAAATGTTCTTGGATTCCTTGATACTCTTCCAAACTCCTTGTTGCTAGTTTTGCCATCTTTTTTTATTACACAAGCTTTTTCCAAGTCATCATACTTTTTTGCACAAACAGAAGCCAACATAAGAGGTCCAACATCTGATTCTAAACATTATGGACATGTATCATATTGTGGTTAAATACAGTCTAGAACAGTGATACACAGACCTCATGGTTCAGGAGTGAAATTAGCAATCAGCATTACCCAAAAGATCCACAGTAGTGTGAATTCATTGTTTCATTTCTATAGTACTATATATTCATATTTAAACAGTATGACAGGGGAAATACTTAGTTAATTCCCACAGCAAAATGACTGACCAAGTATTATTTTATTAACTACAATTTGTTAATAACATAGCAAAAGCATCCTGACTGGTTAATAACTTAGACTGGTTAATAATTAAAATCAGTGTTTTAATATCATGTGCTGCATAGAGCCACAGGAGACACATTAAAGAGCCACTTGTGGCCCATGAGCCCCAGTCTGAGTATCACTGCTTTCGAATAAGAAGTTAAATCCCTGAGAATAACTCATTTACTGAGCCAGAAATATACGTTTCAAAAAAATCTTTTAAAAAATTGTCAAGCAGCCTGAATAAGTCTGACCACAAGGACTTTTTCAAACCATGACTCTCAGGAAAGCTGCAGGCATTTACTTTACTTACTGAACAAAATTTGCTCAAGTAAACATGCTTGACTTGAACTAATGCTCAAGGCACTTCTACAAATCAGATCTAAGCCTGAACCTACCCGTGTGCATTCAGTTGAGACACTGTGCATGTAGAAGTCAGGTGCATACATTTTCAAAGTGTGTTTAGAGCAACAAGATCTTCAGAACAGCTTCTTTTTACAAGAACTCAAGCCATAAAATTAAAGTATTGTTCATGTAACCAAAGAAATGCAACAGAGCCATTAAGATTTGCAGACTGAACAATTTAGAAGTGATATTAATGGGTATCAATATAAGAACCTAAATAGATAGAGGCATGCACCATGTGATTTTAAAGTATAAATCTCACCTGTCCCATCTCCGTCCTTTATGATTTTGCTAATCCCTCCATTTGTCGAGTCATGTCTAAAATTTAAGACTTGATCCTGCAAACACTTAATTATGTGCTTAACTTTCAGTATATGAATGGTTTCATTGACTTCAGTGGAAGGGCAAGCTCCATTTGTGCTGGCTATCCTTGTCTGCACTTGGGGTAGTTACATCAATGGCTGGGACATCAATTGCTGAAATCAGGGCATATTCCTCAATGCAGAAAAGGCATAAGGGGCATAGGGAATGAGGCAGGGTTGTGTCACACAAAGGGTCACAATCTTGTCTGGCGCAAACAGTTACAGCAGCAAAGGACCTGACTTATCCTGCACCATTCGAGTCATTTCAGCTGTGTTTACTTTCAGACAAAAAAAGGGTATTAAGTGGATTTACTGGAAAGGAATGTTAGCAAAACAAGTTTTAAATGAATATTGGAGACTATTTCAGGAACAACTTAGGAGGTTTGAGCATATTACCTTTCAAGAACATGAGAATTTTTGTATTGAAAAGGTTAGACACGCAGAGTTAAGTTTGCACTCCTCTAGCAGTGGAAACCAAATTTCCATTTCACATGTAGAGATGCCTGCCTACCATCTTCCCTCCTTTGATTCAATAGTATAGAAAATGTGCACACCACACAAAACAGTGGTTTTGTACATGGTTTTGTGCAACCTGTCTCCAAATGTATGTGCTTTTTCATCATGCTAATCTTTTGTCCTTTTAATACAAGAGCTGTACTAGCATGAACTGGGAATATTAAGTTTGTAAGTTGAGCACATTAGCTCTATGGCTAATGGCAGTAGGACAATTCAACAACATACTGAATCCTGCAAGAGACTGTTACTCAGTACCACAGCAGATCAGGCCATTAATGAGGAGTTGAGAAGAGAGAAATCACACATTAATGTTAATTAATCAGGTACCTATTAAATCCTTTTATATGGATGACTGTAAAACAGTTCATCTGCTATAGGCCTGATATAGGAGAACATTGAAATCAATAAAAGGTTTCCCACTGACTTAGTGATTTGGATCAATCCCTACGTGACTGGTTAAAGCATTCAAGATCTTGTGGTCAGTGACTAAATGAAATTGTTATCTGTCAATTGATAAGGTAGTATGTATTCCCTCTTTTCAGGGCATTGAAATGGGGGCCTGATCCAGCTTATCTATAGATGAATTGGACACCTTCCCAGACCTCTGAAGGTATAGCTACACTTAAAATACCACAGCTGTGCTACTGTAGTGTCTCAGTGTAGACACTATCTGCGCCTCTCGTAGAGGCTCTCCAGTCGACATAGGTACTCCACCTCCCCAAGAGGCGGTAGCGAAGTCATTGGATGAATTCTTCTTTTGACCTAGCACTATCTATACTGGGGCCTAGATCGGTATAGTTACATTTGTCAGGGGTGTGGATTTTTCACGCCCCTGAGAGACATTGCTATGCCAATGTAAGTTCCCAATGTAGACCAACCCTAGGTACTTGATCCTGCACCAGTGCAGTCAACGGGTGCTATGTCCCATTGATTTCAATAAGCAAATGCTTAACGACCTGCTAACCACAATCTGCACGCCCCACACTGCACCAGCTTGTAGCAGGGATTCCTGATGCTGCAAAGCTCCAAGAGTTTGAAACAAGGGAGTCTCACCACTGTAAAGCTCTGTAGATCCTCTGGATCATGACTCCTCCCTTACACAGATTAGAACGTGTGTATGAGTGCTACCCTCCTACTACCACTTTCCTAACACTGGGAAATCTCTTCTTAAAGTCAACAGGAACATGGGGAAATGCGACTGGCAACAGACAGCAAGAGTGGGAGTGAATAATCCTCCCCTCTACTATCGCCTCCACTCCTGTGTAGGGGTTGCTCTCCCTCCCACCATGATCCTTAGCAGGCTCCTCAGCCTCCTAACACTCTCAAATCTCCACCTTCTTCCAGCTTCAGGTGGTTGATCCAGCCGCATGTCTATATCCCACGAGCCTTCAGATGCCTGTTAGATAAAAGTAATGACAAAAGGACTATATAGTTGCTTTGGAAGTGTGGAATCAAAGAAATAAGCATTACATTTATTAATAGAATGCTTGGCCTGAAACTGGTCATGGAAGGCCTGGCCTGAAGTTGTAGCCTGAAACTGAAATAGAAGCCCCAGGCTAAACCATTAACAGAAGGCCTCAACTGAAATTAGGATAAAGATGTTAAAGTCCCACAAGAGGTCTCTGAACCACACCCGAGAGGCAAGTTCTCTGTTGAGCCTTAAGTCTTATTGAAGTCTGTGAACAGACTTCACCTGTTTGATAAGTACCAGTACTTGTCCCTTTGTCTTACCGGCCCCACAGAGACTCACACCATTGTATACTCAAGTGACTCATTGGGCGTCTCTGGGAGGGCGTCTGGTGTGCCCACTATGCATTGTGATTGTCTACCTTGTTAAGTATAAACTGTTAATCCAATCCCACTATACGATCAACATGTAAATGAACCTAAGCAACCCCTATATAAGTCTTTTGTATCTGTTAGCCAGTTGAAGTACATTTGCCCAGCATCTAGACATGCTGCTTGACTTCCCTATAGCCACCTGGGTTTTCCCTATGGCTATAGTATTCCCCATAGCTATGGTTATGTGATTGTGTGTGTCACAATTAAAGCTGCACCCGATCCAACTCTAAAATGTAGCAGTGTGATACTTTTCCACGACAGAAGTGTCATGCAACATGTTTTGAGGCTCACACAGTATTTATTTTCTATTTATTTTAAAATATATAGATTTAGTAGGTATGTTTCTTGTGAAGTAAAGTGGTCTGAGGAGGGACCTAAAGGTAGCAGTGTGGTGGGCAGAGAGAGTGGTCCAGGGGAAGGGGGAGCAACCTTGAGAGAGATGTAATAAACAGGCCTAGGCCTTCCATGGCTGAGCAGTGCAAAGCCTAGGAGCTAGAACCACAAATGGACTTAGGTACCTAAAGAGGCGGTAAGATGCCTAAATCCAACTCAAGATGATCAAAAAGTGTTTGAGGGGTGAAAAGAAGATAATATGAACCCATAGAGAAGCTAATCTGTGGAGGTCAGGACAAGGAGTATGAATTTAATTTTGGAGGCAGTCAGGAGCCAGGCTGGAGATATTTTGAAGGACTGAATAAAGCTGTAAGCTTTAAAAGCTGGGAGCTGCAGATTTTTGCATCAAAGTTGTGGATGGATTAGAGAGGGCTGCAGTGAGTATCAGAAAAGCTGGAGAAGGGGATAATACTTCCCTCACAGGGACACCATGAGGCTCAATTCATTAGAGTTGTGGATGCCTTGATATAGCTGAATACAAGGTTTACAAATATGTGAAGCATTATTATTATTTCAGAATCCTCCAATATGATTAGTTTAACCATTTCCAGATGTTAATGCAGAAAAATGGCTGACAGTCACTGCACGTATGGGCACCATCTCATCAAGATTGTCAGTTTCATAAAATCATTCTTCATTAAACTATAAACAACAGGAATGAAAATGTATAGACTCTCCAGCAGTTCATGTTCCAGGATACTCAATTACTTGGTGACGGCTGATCATTAGACTAGATACCTCCAAATATATCACTAAGGGTGAAAGGTTTTCATGGAAACAGAAGTGCTCAGAAGCAATTTAATTTCTAATTATGTTTCCTGACAATTTTTGTTTCTGCCTGCCTTAGGGGGGTATTATCTATTGTGAGAGGAATCATAAGATTAAGATGATATTATTCACTAGTGAAAAATGGGTCTCCAGAGATCTCAGAAAAGCTAATTATAAAAATGGTGACTTTCATTCATCCAGATAGGGGAATCTCTGGGAAAATCAGTTAGATGAATGCAGCACAGCACTATGAGCTAAATAACATCACAGAGAAAGCAAGATAGTCTGTTTTGGGCTCTCTTTTTAATTAACATCAGGAAGTTCAGGTTTGTTGAGTACCTTTTTATAATAAGTGTACGCTTCTGGAGTAAATACTGGCCATATAGATCTTAGATTGAATTGATTCATACAGTGGGATTACTATCCAGGAATGCCTCATCTCAAAACACCAATTTTGCAAGAGCTTTCTAAGCTGCCAACAGGGTAACTGACCAATTATGATGAACCTTTATTTTGAAAGTCACTTTCAGTTTAAGAGGAATACAAACAATATTCTAACAGTTTTCATGCCCCATCCAGCACTGAACTGCTTCAAAGTGTGTTAGACTGCTAAGTGTAATGTTTTCATTTTCTCTTAAATGATGACCATATACAGTATAGAAACAAAAATGCAGTCCTATTTCCATTCTAATTAATTGGTCTTCTGATGTCAGAAACAAACCTTGGAAGTAATTTCAGAAGAAATGTCACTGGCTTTTCAGTGACAAATTTTCAGTGACAAATATATCTTATTCCTGGACTGTAACAAAAATAGTGTTTTCAATCTCCCTAATCAGAATACAAGACAACTATCTAAAATTAAACTACTATATTTCACTGAGTAAGTATCACCTACTTCCATAACTTCCTGGAAAATAACTAGCTCATGTAAGGGTTTTTCTTATGCTGGGGATCAGAAGAGGCGATAACTCACTACTAAAGTGTTCTAGTCTGAGCCACAAGACTTATCCACGTTAGTCCAGTTTATTTTTCTTATGAAACAAACCGTTAGGGTGGGATTTTCAAAAATCCCTAAGTGACTTAGGCTTGCAAGTCCCATTGAAAATCAACTTTCACTCCTAAGTCATTTAGACCCCGATTTTAAAGGTAGTTAGGCACTGTTCTGCTTAGAATTGCAAGTCAGTGACTTAGATGGCTGAATCCCATTTTTAAAAGTGATTTAGGTAATTAGAAGCCTAATTCATTGAAGTCAATGGGAGAATGGCAGCTAAATGACTTTGAGAATCTGAGCCTAGAGTACACTTTTGAAAGTAAGACTTGCAGTGTAAATCACTTAAATATTACAATGCTGAGTGAAGCAATGCATAAATACCTTTAAAAACCAAGGCCTTCAGTACTTTAAAAAATTCTACCCTTAGATGGGTTATTGTAATGGGGATCAGAAAAATAAATGTACATTCTTTTTACTTTGTTACTCTTCATTTCAATTTTCCTTGTATTCAAGTACATCCAGGGGATTTGTTTGAATGAGACTGGAGAGCTGCAGGAAGAAAAAATGTCTAGACATGAGGAAGAGTTAATACATTTGTGTTGAGCTCCACTATAAAGAACATCCTGCACTTTAACGCCAACACAAATAGGATAAGGCTTTCCCCTGCTAATGGGCAAAGTGTGGTATTTTCAGACAAGTTCAAAACAGGAGGTCTAAAGTGTAGCTCATTCTATCAAATTCCATAGAGATAGAAGAAAGGGGGCTTTCATCTTCTAATCCTTTCAATTACAGCCCTTGTTCGAGATCTGTTCTTCCTGATGCTCACTGCTACATTAAAGCCCCAACCACAGTGGCCCATGGAGACAGGAGCAGGAATGAACTAATTTAGGGCCCAGTGCCCTAGAAGTCTTTTCCGTTGGCTTCAGGAGGCATTGGATAAGGCCCATGGTGTGCTGAAGAGAACTGGTTCTCTCCCATTGGCCCAGTCCTGATAACCAGTGGCAACAATTTAATTTTTTGGGTGACCCTATTCTTTTCTGGCCCTGTTCATACTCCCTCCTCCCACTGGGACCCTGGGTCTCCCTCGGCCAAGGAGTCTCTCTCTTTCTCACCCACCACAGAGTGCATGAGCTGGTGCTGCCAATACAGAGGGGCGGCTGGGTCAAATTTCAGTGGCATTGTGACCCTGCAGTTGAAGCAACATTCCTGACCTTCCTGGCAGCCGCTGTACTGATTTAGTACAGGACCACTGCTTAAAAGTCCTTCCTCCCCACTGCAGGCTTCGCAGCCTATGGAATTTTGAGAAAGTGCAAAACCAGGTACATTGTCCCTACTCCTCCCCTGAACCCTCCCAAATGGTGTCACTGCTAATAACCTGCAAATCTCTGCACTCAGCAAGAAAGTATGGTTCTTCCTCTAGTCAAAGGAAGAGGAAGAAACTGTTTCCTGACTGTCGAACTCTAAGACTATACTTCCTGTAGAAGTGAACAACATACTACTTTATTTAGGGAAGTCTCAGGAAAGTAAAATAATTTTGATACTTCTCTTTCCCAGCAGCAGTGACACCTTATATACTATTCACAAAGAGTACATCTGCATTGCAGCTGGGAGCATGCTTCCCATCTCAACTAGACATTCACATGCTAGCTCTGCTTAAGCTAGTGAGCTAAAAATAGCAAAGTAGGTGGGTGTAGCTTGGACTAGCTGCTTGAGAACATACCTACCCGGACTCCCGGGCATGTACTTGGGTAGGTAGCTCATGCTGCCGCCCATGCTATCCCCACCTACACTACTATTTTTAGCACTTCAGCTAGAGCAGAGCTAGCACATGTCTACTAACACTGGGAAGCATGCTCCCAGCTACAGAGCAGGCATGCCCCAAAGTACTGTCTATGGAAGGTGATGCATTCAGCAGAGATGTTGCGTTACCAGATAAGTTGATACACTTGGCCTTGAAGTATCACTATCCCATGGTAACATCCCCATGCAGAAATGGGTATTTGAGCACCTACAGGTAAACACATGTACTTAGTAATAAAATTCACTCATGCATCTCCTCTAGTTTGTTTTTGTTAAACCTAGACGTGAAAAGTATTCCTAGCAGCTGCCTTTTCCCACTGAGATTTTTTTTCTGATGGATAATTTAAGAAGCTTATTGGCAAATGCAGCTTCCCTCCCCCCTTTCCTTGTTTGTTCTTTGCATTTGAGAACACTATTTTGATTTACTGGAGATGTCCCTGCTCTGGGCACACACACATAATATTAATAGCAAATGTCCAAAACTTAAGCCCCAAAACCACAAACCGAACTTTCTCTCCCTCCTAGACCATCTCATCCACTCAATATTCCCCCACTACCCAAGCCTGGGAAAGCAGATCTGTTTCACCAACTCTGCACATGGATAGACTGAAGGGAGTTGAGGACATCTCACTGAAGGCTTGAGTCAACATCCATTAAAGTTGATTTCAAAAGGTGTTGGATCAGGCCCAAGAAAGCCCTGCCCTCGCCATCTGGATAGATCATATGTCCTTCTGTGTGTGTTATAGTCTACAAAGAATTTAAATTAGTAAACATAAGATAAAATCCCACCCTGTGGGCTAAGGTTCAGAAGTACTCACCATTGGCCTAATTCTGCTCCTATTGAAGTCAATGGAAGTTTTACCCCTGATGTTAACAGGAGCAATGAGGCCACCACCGAGTGCTTTTGAAAATCCAAGTCACAGTTCTTTCAACACCCGAAAACACTCAGAGCAGCAGCTTTCTGAGGAAATCAGAGCTAACTCGTACATTTTTGTGTCAGATCATTCTCCTCCTTCTCTATTCTTATACAACTAATGTAGCTTATACTGGATTTTTATAATGAGGACTGTTCTCTTTGAAATAAATAGCAGTGAACTTTTTCCATAGCTGAAATAACCGACATTTTATTTATTTACAGAGCCATGTACCTTCTCCCTGTGCATGAACAATGTCAGAAATCTCTTGCTAGTTGGAGTGCATTATTAAAACCATGGAAACTGAAGAGTAGAAAACTTGTTTACATGTACTGTCATTAAGTCTTAGATGGGAAAATGTGTTGAAGGAATTTTGCATCGTGCAGAGTCCTGTTATTGATTTTTGTCAACTATGTTTAAATCAAAAGCCTTTTGAATCTATGTGAAATACACCTTTCCACAAAAACCACAGAGCTCAAACATGCGACAAAACAGGGCTTGTCTACAGAAACACCTTAAACATTTAAATTGTGAAATGAAAGGAAAAAATTTAGATAACATGTTAAATCCTGTTATGGTACATGATAAGATGTGTAAAGGAAATTCCCCATAGTAGGAATGACAGTAATGGAAGTCCCATCTACCCACACCACTCCAAAAAATAAATGCAAATAAAAATAAAAACCTATAAAACAAACAAACAAAAAACACTATCCCAAGCAATGTTCTGACCCTATAAAAGGAGGTATGCCAGAGACTCCATGAATTCCACTAGGGACTTCACTATTTCTATTGATTTTATTTGGAAGGCACTCAAATACTATGGTGATGGGCAGCAGTTAAAAACCTTAAAACAGATAGATCAGCCAAATACTGAAATGTAAAGCAATCTAATAACTGCAGTGTAAGGAAATGTACAGTGGCATTCTACTGTAAGAGAACGCTGAATCTGTGAAAGAAAATTGTGTACATTCCCTGTGTAACAAAACACAGTAAAATATGTTTATAAATATACACATGCACCATTGGGTTTACATTGGCTGAAAACATGTCCATTATGAAGAGTGGGGATATTCTTATAAAATTAAAAATCAGTGTTACACTATATACATGTGTACTGAGTATGTATGTTATTTAAAAACAATCCTTATATAAAGCTGTATACCTTGTGCCAAGTTTTCTGGTTCACCAGAGATCTCAGATGATAAGATCTCACCCTTAATTTACACTAGAAGCTTTTTTTTTTTTTTTTTATAAAGGGTAGGGCCTGTGTCATTGTGTGTTTGCATAGTGTCTAGCACAGAGACTGGAGGTGTCTGGAGTCTTTAGGCACATAAAAATAATCAAATGTTGCAGAAAGAAGGTTGGCATAAGAAACAGCAGAAAATTCCCCTGTGGGGAAATTCTCTGCTGGCTAGATAGGCCCAGATTCTTGTCCCTTTGTGCCATCGGATCAATACAAATATGCTGGAATGGGGAAGAGAATCTGGCCTTTTAGTTTTACATGCTATTTTAAAGAGTCTTAAGTAAAAGAAGTTATTTACCTGTCTGCTTTCTCACAGGAGCCCAAACAACTCTACTGATGTTGCTATTTGATGTTCTCTTACTCTTCCTGCAGCTGCCCGTTACCTCATTATCCTTCTCCTCTGACTTTATCTTCCCCATCCTATGCTGCTCGGTTAAAGGCAAGTAGTCTGAGGGTATGTCTTCACTCACAGTGACACATTCAGCACTGCAGGATCGATTCTTTGGGATCGATTGAGTGGAAGTGGAGACCCGCTCAATTGATACAGAAGTCGACTCAATAAATCCACCC
This sequence comes from Emydura macquarii macquarii, assembly GCF_026122565.2. Taxonomy (NCBI): domain Eukaryota; kingdom Metazoa; phylum Chordata; order Testudines; family Chelidae; genus Emydura; species Emydura macquarii. Next base: position 2,799,508 of record NW_027133156.1, read on the forward strand.
CTGCAAAACGATTAGTGCTGCGTCAATAGGAGGGCATTTTCCATCGGCACAGCATAGTTGGGATACCACGCTATTTAAAATTTAGGAAGTCAACGGGAGATATGCAAGCTACCTTACATAGCTTGGCTATCTCCCATCGACTGCTGACGAATTTCGCCATGAGTGTAGACCAGGCCTGATTCTCAATGCACTGCCTGTGTCCCACACAAGACTCCAGTACTAAACCATGTCTTTGGTTGTCTCCCCAGGGCCTACTGATATCGATGTTGCTCTGAAGTGGCAGGAGTGAAGATAAACTACCATTTCACATTTCAAGATTCATATTTTAGTTATTTATTCCAATGCTACAAGCCAAAAGCCTAAGGCTCAGCCTTTTTCTTTTTAAAAGCAAAAACAAAAAAAAACTTACTTCAGCATTACCACCACGGCTCCACAGAGATACTGAAGAGCTCAGACCAGCATTCGCTTGACTGGAAACATGCTGCTGCTAGAATCTCAGCCCCAAGCTGCATGCAAATGAAAGAGGTAGCATGCGCAGGACCTGGATGTTGGAAATAAAAAAAAAAAAGGCTGCCCAGAGTTGCACCTGAAAACTCGTGTATGCAAATGTAGAGGCTGCTCTAAAAAGTTTAGCCCTCTCTGGACAGATATGAAAACATTTCTCTTTCCCCCTAATGCTTTAGTTCAGAGTTCTCAAACTTTTTTCTGGGACCTCCTTTAAAAATATTTCAGGCTGTGATGGCCCCCCCCATTCCATGCCCCACACACCCATATGATATTGTACCCTTACTTCTGCACTGCTGCTGGGTGCGGCACTACCTTCAAAGCATCTGCCCAGCAGCCTCTGCTCTCCGGCCACCAGTATATGAAGGGCTCTGGCTGTCAGCCATGCACTGGGCTGACAGCCACAGTATGCATGGGGGCTAACATCTCACAGCCCCTTGAGGGGTCCCAACCCCCAGTTTGAGAACCCATGCTTTAGTTCAACACATAGGACAAACTGGAGAACACGGGGGAAATGAATGTACTTGGGCTGAAGTTATGGGCAACTATAAGACAGGTTGAATCTTGAAATCACGTCATTGGGATGAAAGCAGGCACCTTATTTACCTTGCATATTATTCCCCAAGCAACAACAATCTTGTGATCCAGTCCTGGGGATTGCCCTCCAACTGCATCTCTTAGTAAGCCCACCACCTTTGAAGGCAGTATGTTATAAAACAATCCAAAGAAAAAAAAACAGTTCCACAGCCCTGAGGACCAGACCACATTCCTTCAGACAAGAGGGGGAAAGCACCACCAGCCCTAATTCCAAATACTACTTTAAAACAGACCCTATGTTAGCAGGTTATTGCATGATTCCTTCCAAATAAGCAGTAAAAAACCCATCTATTTCCCTCCCTTCCTCCCCTCAACTCACTCAGTTGAGACAAATTTGATCTCTGGGTTTTTTAAAACCAAAACTGTCAGGCACGTTGCCAACATATTGATTTATACCATCTACAACCAGAGGTTGCTATTAATCCCCATTTCACATAGTTCAGCTTCCTTATATGCAGTCTGCATTTTGCTGATTCTCAGGACCAAGTTGACTTAGGGTATGTCTACACTGCTGAGTGAAGTCGACTTACTTAAAATTGACTTTCAGCAGCCAATTTTTAGAAGTTGCAGCAGCGTGTGCACACTATGCTGTTTGTGCAGGTCTCGTGTGTCCACACTTACCACGCTTATTTCAACTTTCAAAGCAGTGCACTATCCCACAGTGCAACTAGCCACGGTGGCTGTTGGGATGAGTGTCATCATCCCATGATGCAAAGCTGCTTCCCCCTCCCTTCTTCCCCCAAACAAACAGGAAAACTGTTTTCGTGCCATTTTTTTACTCACCATTGCTGCGGAGAAATGGAGCCAGCTCAATTCTGCACTATTATTGTGAGCATGACAAATACATTGCAGCTTATCATCGAGTATTTTCGAAGTACAGCAAGAAGCCGAAGCACAGGCAACAGCAATGCCACCAAGGCTGCCCTGCTACAAGCCATTGAGTGGAACAATTCACGATTGCTGCAGGCTGTAACGCATCATCTGCAGTTCGTGGAGTGCCGGTTCTAGTCCAGGGAAACAAGCACAGACTGCTGGGACCGCATGGTTATGCAGCTGGGGGCTGATGACCAGTGGCTGCAAAACTTTCGTATGTGAAAGGCAACTTTCCTCAAACTGTGCTCGGAGCTGGCCCCGTCCCTGAAGCGCGTGAATACCCACTTGAGACAAGCTGTGACGGTGGAGAAGAGAGTCACCATCGCCCTGTGGAAGCTGGCAACCCCCGACTGTTACCACTCTGTTGGGAATCAATTCGGAGTCAGTAAAAAGTCTACAGTGGGCATCGCAGTGATTCATGTATGCAGGGCCATCAATAGACTTCTGCTACGAAGGATAGTGACTTTGGGAAATGTGCAGGACCTAGTGGATCGGTGTGCCACGATGGGGTTTCCAAACTGCAAGGGGGCAATTGATGGGATGCACATTCCTATCTTAGCGCCTGCCCACCTAGCAACCAAGTACATAAACCGCAAGGGGTACTTTTCCATGGTCCTGCAGGGCCTTGTGGATCACAGGGGTCGTTTCACCGACATCTATGTGGGGTGGTCTGGAAAGGTGCATGACGCATGCATATTTCGTAATTTTGGGCTGTTCTCTAGTATGCAGGTGGGCACCTTTTCCCCCCAACTAAAACATTCACATCGGGGATGTGGAAATGCCCATAGTGATCCTGGGGGATCCTGCTTACCCCTTGCTCCCTTGGCTAATGAAGCCATACACTGGTCACCTTGACAGGGACAAGGAGTGTTTTAATAAGAGGTTAAGCAGTTGCAGAATGGTTGTAGAATGTGCTTTTGGGCATTTAAAGGGTAGATGGAGGAGTCTCCTCACTAGGCTGGATATGAATGAGAAGTACCTCCCTTCTGTGATATCTGCGTGCTGTGTTCTTCATAATGTGTGTGAAGTGAAGGGTGAAAGGTTCCCCCACGGTTGGGCTTTGGAGGCAGAAAGACTGGCCGCCAATTATGAGCAGCCAGATGCCAGCAGTACGCTGAGAGCTAACCACGGAGTGCTTTGCATTAGAGAAGCTTTGAAAACCAGGTTCTGCAATGAGATGCAGGACTGATTTCTGTTCCTGTCTGTTGTTTGCCTTTGGGGAACATCCCTCCCCCCATAATCGATATCCAAATCCCTCCTGAACAAGATATGATTTAATAAAGAAATGTGTTGAAATGATGCAAACTTTTATTTATGAACATTCAAGTCATGGGGGAAGATGGGGAGTGTTCATTCACTGTTTTAAGGGGTAGGGTGGTAGCTTGCTGGCCAGCTGTCAGCGTGTCCTCCGCTGCTTTCTGCTCGCCTCCATCGGGGTGCAGCCTGGCCAATCTCCTCTGAGACCTCTTGGGGCGGGGGAGGAGGAGGGCAGCAAAACCCTCAGTTGAGGAGCATTATGGAGGGGCTGCAGCAGGACTCTGTCCTGCCTCCACTCCTCCTGAAGCTCCACAAGCCACCGGAGCATCTCTGCCTGGTCCCGCATGATTCGCAGCATCTCCTGCGTGGTACTGTGATCATGCTCCTGCATTTCTCTGCAACTTTTCCTGTCCATGTCCATATTCTGGGACAAGGTAAGCTGCCATGCTCTGAGCTCGGTCTCTGCAGCAGCTGAGACGTTCATGAGCTCGCCAAACATGTCATCTCTTGGGTTTTTTTCCCTCTTTCTAATCTGCGATAGTTTTTCCGCAGCATTTCTTGAGTGTAGGGCCAAGGCTGAGGTGTCTACAGAATTAAAATAAATTCACAAGGTAGCCATTGTTAACAGGGTGAAGAAAATGATACAGCTGCTACAATGTAGACAATACGCCCCATGCAGTGCACAGGGCAAACACAGACCCTCATTCCATTCCTGGCATCCCAGAGTAATCTGCTCGCGGTGCCCTTACATAGGGGATCTGCGGACAGTGTGTGTGGGGGAATATAGTCTCCGCTTAAACCAAATAAAAGTAATCAAAGTGACTTGGTAGGACACTTCAATGGGGAATACAAAGGTACAGGGCATCTGCTGTATAGCTCTGGTATTTTAAACATGCGCCATCTTCCCTAGGTGATGATGAGCGATATCAGTCTCCTGAGGGTCACGCATGAGGAAAGGGAAGATTTGCTGCATGCAGCAAGGTACCAGCTGTGTTCAGCCATGATTCAGGCTCCCTTGATTGCAGCGTGGTGCAGCAAAGTATCCTACCATGGAGGGAGGAACAAGGCAGCCCTCCCCAGAAAACTTTTGCAAAGGATAACAGATTACCTACATGAAAGTTTCCATGAGATATCAACTGATGATTATCAGAGAATATCTCATCACAGAAATAAATTGTTCTCTGGGTAACCCCCCAGTACAGTCACCGAAATGCCTGAAATCCCTTTTATGCCCCCTACTCCCACCCAATGTAAAAGGACAGAAATGCTAAGAAGAAAAAAAAACTCACCAGATGTGCCTTCCCCAGGATCATTAGTGCTGTCCTGGGTACTGCTGGACTTCTCTGGGGTCAGGAATATGTCCTGGCTTTCAGGGAGAACAGACACCCCGCTTTCATGCATCCTGCTCTCCTCAGCCTCCTCCTCCTCCTCCTCGTCCACGGATTCCTCATCATTGTCCATGGACAGTGACCTAGCAGAGGTATCAGTGCTGCAGGGTGGCACCGTGGTGGGATCGCCACTGAGAATTGCATGCACCTCATCATAGAAGTGGCATGTTTTGGGCGAGGAGCCAGAACAGCTGTTAGCTTCCCTGGATTTCTGATATGACTGACGCAGCTCCTTGATCTTCACGCGGCACTGCTGCGCGTCCCTCTTAGAATCATAGAATCATAGAATATTAGAGTTGGAAGGGACCTCAGGAGGTCATCTAGTCCAACCCCCTGCTCAAAGCAGGACTAACCTCAGCTATATCATCCCAACCAGGGCTTTGTCAAGCCTCAGCTTAAAAACCTCTAAGGATGGAGATTCCACCACCTCCCTAGGTAACCCATTCCAGTGCTTCACCACCCTCCTAGTAAAAAACTTTTTCCTAATGTCCAACCTAGACCTCCCGCCCTGCAACTTGAGACCGTTGCTCCTTGTTCTGTCATCTGCCACCACCGAGAACAGCCTAGCCCCATCCTCCCTGGAACCCCCTTTCAGGTAGTTAAAGGCTGCTATCAAATCCCCCCTCACTCTTCTCTTTTGCAGACTAAACAAGCCCAGTTCCCTCAGCCTCTCCTCATAAGTCCTGTGCTCCAGCCCCCTAATCATTTTGGTTGCCCTCCGCTGCACTCTCTCTAACTTGTCCATATCCTTTTTGTAGTGGGGGGCCCAAAACTGGACACAATATTCTAAATGCGGCCTCACCAATGCCGAATAGAGGGGAATAATCACTTCCCATGACCTGCTGGCAATGCTCCTCCTAATGCAGCCCAATATGCTATTAGCCTTCTTGACAACCAGGGCACACTGCTGACTCATATCCAGCTTTTTATCCACCATTACTCCCAGGTTCTTTTCTGCAGAGCTGCTGCCCAGCTCGTCGGTCCCCAGTCTATAGCTGTGCATGGGATTCTTCCTTCCTAAGTGGAGGACTCTGCACTTGTCCTTGTTGAACCTGATGAGATTTCTTTTGGCCCAATCCTCCAGTTTGTTTAGGTCACTCTGTATCCTACCCCTGTCCCTTCTCCAGCATGCCCTGGGATATCTTCCCATAAATGTACAAATTCCTTTTGCTGGCTCTGAGTTGAGCCAGAACGGACTCCTCGCCCCACAGACCGATGAGATCTAAGACCTTTGGTCGACTCCATGCTGGAGCACGTTTGGGCTTTGCAGTAGCCATGAGGAGTAATCTCTCCATGCTGGCAGCACAGGAAATGAAAATTCAAATCTTCCCGGGGCTTGAGGGGAGGGGACATTTCCTGGTAGCGTGACCACGGTACAGCACAGCGCGAATGTCCAGAGCGGTCACAATGGGGCATTGTGGGATATCTCCCAGAGGCCAATAAAGTCAATTTAAGTGAAGTTGTGTCTACACTGACAGTAAATCGAATTAATAAATTCAAATTAGGTGCTACGCCACTTGCAGTGGTGGTCTTACTAAGTCAACTTTTGCCGCGACTTAAGTTGACTTAACAGTAGTGCCAGTGGAGACACAGGTGTTCAGAGAGTGACGTAAGTGACTTTACGTCGACCTCCATCGCCAGTGTAGACCAGGCCTTAGAAGTCACAATCTGGTGACAATCAAATTAGGCTTGTAATAGGGAAGTTACCTACATAAAAAGCTTTTATGGTCCAAAAGACTAACTCTTACAACTTTGCTTGCAATATTTAGAGCATTTAATGTAGAACACTGTAGTATTTATATAAGGTTAAAATGTAGATGTAAGCCATGGTACAGTTTGAAAAGAAGATCAAGTCCACAGTATTTAATAATTTGCTTATATTTCCCCAATGTATTTTTCTCTCAGAAATACCACAACATGTTTCAATCTAACGGGCTAACGTGACAAAGCCCTCGAATTTGTTATGGCTAACCCACAAACAAGAATCTGCTCACTTAACTTTTTACTATTAATATCCAGAATAATGTAATAAAGCATGGACAATCTTATTCATTCATATTTCTCAAAGAGCTTGGGTGTACACAAAAAAGCTGAATTCACTTCTTACAGTGAGCTGGGCAAAGTATTGTGGAAATTATTTCAAAATCAATTTGCTAATTCTGAATAATTGACTGAAGCAAATAAACACCCTGTTTTCATTGCCTTTATACTCAGTATACACAGTATACTCAGAAGGGAAGACAAGATGAAGGAATCTATTATAAATTAAATTATTTCTATTTTGTAAGGAGATACATGTGCAGTCAGTTATCAGAGAATCCCTTTGATTTCAACTCATTAAAACAGCAGCTTGAGGAAAGTAAATAAGCATTGTATAGAATGTCTTCTGTGGAATCTGAGCACAAACTGTAACTATGACTTCCAGATTTCCAGTCTCACTTAATTGGGAGAGTGACTGGATGGTCAGTTTTCACTAAGGTAAATGATCAATATTGATAAATACAAAGTAATGTACGTTGGAAAACATAATCCCAACTATACATATAAGATGATGGGGTCTAAATTCGCTGGGACTGTTACCACTCAAGAAAAGAAAGACATTGGAGTTATTATGGATAGTTGTATGAAAATATCCACTCAATGTGCAGTGGCAGTCATGAAAGCTAACAGAATGTTGGGAATCATTAGGAAATAGATAGCTAAATAAGACAGGAAAATAGCATATTGCCTCTATATAAATCCATAGTACACCCACATCTTGAATATTGCATGCAGATGTGGTCCCCGCATCTCAAAAAAGATACTTTGGAATTGGAAAAGATTCAGAAAAGGGCAACTAAAATAATTAGGGGTATGGAACTGCTTCCATATGAGGAGAGATTAATAAGTCTGGGACTTTTCAGCTTGGAAAAGAGATGACTAAAATGGGATATGATAAAGGTCTATAAAATCATGACTGGTGTGGCGAAAGTAAATAAGGAAGTGTTATTTACTCCTTCTCATAACACAAGAAGTAGGGGTCACCAAATTAAATTAATAGGCAGCGGGTTTAAAACAAACAAAAGGAAGTGTTTCTTCACAACTCAGACAAACTTTGCCAGAATTCTTTGCCAGAAGACATTGTGAAGGCCAAAATTATAACGATTAAAAAAAGAACAAGGTAAGTTCATGGAAGATAGGTCCATCAATGGCTATTAGCCAGGATGGGCAGGGATGCAAAACCATGCTCTGAACAGTCCCTAGCCTCTGTTGCCAGAAGCTGGGAATGGGTGATGGGATGGATCACTTGATGATTACCTGTTCTGTTCATTCCCTCTCAAGCACCTGGCATTGGCCACTGTCGGAAGACAGGATTCTGGGCTAGATGGACCATTGATCTGACCCAGTATGGCCATTCTTACGTTCTTATGAAATGCTGCTACTGTATATTTCTGTGGTGATGATTTTATTTATTCATTTAAGGATAAGAAAAATGCTTTAATAATTCACTACTTTAAAAAAATATTGTTTTGCTTCTGTGTCAGAGATAAACCAGGGAATAATTTATTCCTTAGAGTAGATGTTTTCCTCTGCAGCCAGTTACTACATTGACACACACTATGCACTGTGCCTGACTTATAGAATATAGAGGCATCTCCATAGCAGCTTCTGAAGAATACATAACAATTGAAAAACCTGATGAAGCATACATTTCAATATTTTTATGCCTCTTTAGGAGATAAATTGCTGCAGCTGGTACAGGGAATGTCACAAGCTAGCTGCATAGTTCATATTTTTGTGACCTCACTATAACATCAAAATTGGACCTAATTTCATCTCATTTCATCTCAACCTTCCAGCCTCAGAGATGGGGATTTTGTCTGGGCCAGGAGAAGAAAAGGCCCATGGCCCCTTTAAGGATCACGCCTCCTAGCTGTTGTGGGCCCTTAGTTGCCTTGTGGGTTAGAAGAGTGGAGACAGTGCTGTGGCTGATTGGTTGGGCAGAAGGGTATAGCGATAATAAGCCTATTGGCTCCCATGTACCCAAGAGGAGGGTTTATAAAACCTCAGCACATAACAGTGCCCTGGGCAGGGGGAAGAAGAAAAGCTCCCTCTTCCCCCACCCCTGGAGATTGGAGTAGGACTGGATTTGGGGGCTTTGATGTGGGCATTGTGCTAGTTGCCTTTTGGGGGCTGGGAAGAAATTTTCCTCTCAGGAGACCAAGGACTCAGTGCATAGGTTAGATTGTAACATTCATCTTGGCATCTCCTAAAGAAGGTGGGGAATGGGGTTGGGCTCCTAATACCTGGTACAGTGAGGAGACAACTCCCTATCACATACCCCTTAACTTCTGTACAAAGGGATGGTAGGATCCCAGCAATAGTGCTGGGGCCAGCTGGCATTGAGGAATGGGGGACTGACGATACCCCTTCCCCAGGTGTCATGGATTTTAAAGGAAGGATGACCTGCGCTGGACAAGTTATTGCCTGATAGTTCCCATGTTCCTTGCTACGTTACTTAATGAGCTTGTGACCTTGTTAAACCATATTTCCCTTTCTTGCTTCTGCATCCAGAAAAATATGCTCTTCTCTCCTTGCTTTACATGCTCAGCTTATGATTTCTGTGCCTTGAGCCTCTGTTTCTATGCTTTTGGACTCTTAATTTGAATATGGATGTTACCTTATTTGTAACTGTAGCAATGTGCTGATGCTGAAGCAGGAAAGCTTTCAATAATACTATGGCTGCCTCTTCTCTGAATTCAGGGTCTCCACTCAGAAATATTTTATTATTTAATTTAAAAATATAATAAGCTGAGATCAGTTCAGCAGTGTTCTAGTTATAAAGATAATGCTGCAAAGGGTCAATACAAATGGGAGCTGTGAATGCTGCCACGTGCTGAGGGGGAAAGAAGAAAGCTTTAAATAAGATTCCATTTAAAGCTGGGTGAAACACACGTGGTTAAAGGTCACGGAGACATTGGATCAAATGAGTTTAAGTCATGTGGTCCATCCTTTTTCCATTGCCAGACTGTACATCATAGTAAGGTTTCAAGGCCCTAAATGATCTCTTCTGTCTGATCTCCTACTCCTGTTCACCACTTATTTCCTATGTGACATTGTTGCAGGCCTGGCTGTACCTTTGATCCTGGCCCCAGAAACTTTCTGTTTGTGCCTGACCTTTCTCATGGTGGAATTTTGCAGTTGTCCCTCTCTTAGGCCTGGTCTACACTCACAGCACAATTCAGCAGCAGTCAATGGGAGATAAGCAAGCTGCATAGAGTAACTTGCATGCCTCCCTCTGACTTCCTAAATTCTAACTAGTGTGGCGTCCCCACTACACTGTGCCTATGGGAAATTCCCTCCCATCGATACAGAGTGAATCTTTTTGCGGAGGTGGATTTATTGAGTTGACTTCTGGATCGATTGAGCGGGTCTCCACTTCCGCTCAATCGATCCTGAAGAATCGATTCTGCGGCATTGAATGTGCTGCCATGAGTGAAGACATACACTTAGACCAGGTCCTGTGCTGCTATGCTCTATGGATGTACTACCCTTACTCCCAATAGGTCTGACTGGGTTCGGTTATCTACAGTTCTCCTTCAGGACCTTGTGACCTACAAGAAATAAAGTACCCAGACAACTTCTTACCAAAATATTGCTTAATCTTAACAGTAGGAATAAAACAGAACCAGCAACCTCTGGCTTCCCAGTCCATTGCCCTAACCACGGCACCACAGGTCTGTGCCCCTGCTAGTGTTGTCACGGGGAGGAGGTTGTTTCGGGAGGGGATGGCGAGATGGGTGTGCTGCGACACAAGGAGGGGAGAGCTTTCTCAGGAAAGAAAGAAGAAAGAAGAAGGATGTTAAAGGAAACAATATATATGTATGTACATCTTATTTCAGGCTTACAATCCCACTAGGGTGGAAGCCTAAAAAGGCCTGTTTCTGATCCTACATCAGGGTCTGGGTGCTAGTCTGTTGCTCCCAAACAACTCTGTGACTTGAGATCAGAGGGTATCTAACTCTTCATTGTTCTTTGAATCTTTTGGGTCCCAGCCTTGGCAAAACAAGCTGTAACTTGGCTGGAGCCAAAGAAGGAGGCTCTTCATTGTGAATAGTTCAGGCATTGTCTGTTAACCCAGGATGTGTTTTATTGGTAGCCCTTGGGTGGCCTTCCTTGTTTACCAATTGACTGCTACTAAACTAAACCAACATATGCATAGAGTGAACATCCCAGTGACCCAATAGCTATCCCAGTAACAGGCACATGTAGTATTTATTATGACACTGCAGCACCCATGTCCTTGTCTTACAGCTTTATCTTGGCTTCAACCATCTATCAAGTTATCCCTTGTTCTGGAAACTGTCTCTAACTTCTCAGTTACCAAACCCCCGTTACACTGCTGGAACATTGTGTTGAAGTTTTTGTCACAGTTCTAACATGCACATGTAGCACCAGTCCCACGGCTAGTTTCTTCCAGGAGCATTAAACTCTGTTGCAAACCTGTCCCGTCCCCATCCCCATTCCCTTGACCACCACAGCTGACCTCTCAAAAAAAATTCCAGTCCTTAAAGTGACCAAGTGCTGCAAACATAGCCCTAACATTCCATCCAGTTCTTACACCACTTCATCTACACTTTTGAGAACATACATATAGAAAAGAGATAAAGACAGAAAATATCATACCACTATATAAATCCATGGTACACTCACATTTTGAATACTGCATGCAGCTCCGCATCTCAAAAAAAGGTGTAATAGAACTGGGAAAAATACATACAAAAGCAACAAAAAATGATTACGGAGTATGGAACAGCTTCCATGAGTGAGGAGATTAGAAAGACTGGGACTGTTCATCTTAGAAAAGATGACTAAGGGGGGATATGATAGAAGTCTTTAAAATCATGAGTGGTGTAGAGAAAGTGAATAAGGAAGTGTTACTTACCCCTCCCATAACACATAAACCAGGGGTCACCCTATGAAATTAATAGGCAGCAGGTTTAACACAAACATAAGGAAGTACTTCATCACATAATGCATAGTCAACCTGGGGAACTCATTGACGGGGATGTTGTAAAGGCGAAAAATGTAACTGGGTTAAAAAAAGAATCAGATAAGTACATGGAAGATAGGTTCATCAATTGCTATTCGCCAAGATGGTCAGGGATGCAACCCCAGGCTTTGGGTATCCCTAAATCTCTGACGACCAGAAGCTGGGATTGGATGATGGGATGGAGCTCTGCTGTTCTGTTCACTCCTTCTGAAGCATCCAGCACCAGCCATTGTCTGATGACAGGATGCCAGGCTAGATGGACCACGAGTTGGATCCAGTATGGCCATTCTTATGTTCTAATGTAATTTGAGTGTTAAATCTCCCTCTTCAGATCCTCCCATTAATCCATTCCTTTCAGGAATACTTCCAACCTCTTTCACCACACCAAATATTTCTTCCTGTTCTCTTACCTAAAACTGTTGTTCTATGTTCTGACTTATCTGATTTGTCTTATGCCTTGATTTTGCAAAGAGCTCCACATACGTGGAGCCCTGAGCAGAGCACCATTGACTTTAGTGGAATTCTGCATAGATGCAAGGAGCCGTTTGTGAAGAACGCATTGCAGAATCAGGATTTTAGGGCTTGATACATAGTCAGACAATGCACACAAGGGGTGTGTGACTTCTAACACGCACTGACTTGTGTCACATTAATTGGTACTACCTTAAAGTGCACACCAGTAGGATCTATGCAGGGACTCTGCAGCTAACAGTCTGCCAAGGATGGAATTACTAAGAGATTTTCTTATGTTATTGAGGCTGCCACAAGTATGGTGTTGTACCTGGAACTGAAAAGATGCTAACAGACATCTCAACAACCTTGTATAATAGAAGCCCAGTTTTATGAACATCCAAATTTATGAAACTCAGTTGAATGCAAAATGCCTTTGTCTCACAGCCTGAGGGGGCATTTTTTCACTGAAATTGTAGATAGCATATTAGTGCTATTAATCAACCAGTGTTGTCAGCCACGAGGATGGACACTTTTGATCTTCCATTGCACTCCTAGGTGCAGTTACCACCTAAATCTCTGTCATCCAATCAAGGACATTTCTTTTTTAATGCTGAACATATGTTGGAAATCAGTTCTTTGTGTAAACTGGGCACACTCAATAGCAAGAAAGGAAGGTCTCTGTACTGAATTTCTCATGCGAGCTCAGGATTTCAGAACAGTCATAAAATGGTGATGGTTGCTGTTTAAATTACTCATTGGTTTGGAGTGGACTAGGAGACCAAAGAGTACCAAAGAAAGGATACACAACTTTGTCTCCTCCATGGCTCATAGTGGAAAATAATATTACTATTAGAGGGGTCCTACATCTGCACATGGAGTGGACCCACCCTGTGGAAAGGAACACCACCCCAACAGGACATTGTGGGGGTCTCCATATGGGGATACTTGTGGAGATTTCTTCCCTCAGGGTCCATCTACACAGCAGCTGGGAGGTGATTTTCCCAGCTCAGAGAGATGTACATGAGCTAGCTCTGTTCCAGCTGAAGTCTAAAAATAGCAGTGTCACTGCGGTGGCACAGGTGGTGGCTCAGGATAGCTTCCTGAGTACGTAGCTGTGGGTTGGGCGGGATTGTATTCAGGCAGCTAACGCAAGTCACTGCATGTGTAGTTGTCACTAGGATGCTAGCTCAAGCTGAGCTTGTGCATGGACATCTATCTGAGCTGGGAATTACACCTCCCAGCTGCTGTATAGAAATATCCTCTGAACCCCCATGTGGGTTTCTCAATGGTAAGGGATGATATTATCCAATGATCATATTAGCCCTTACACTGTGGTTTTTCCATCTGTAGATCTCAAAGCACTTTACAAGCAAGAATATCATTAGCCCTATTTTATAGATGAGAATGCTAAGTCACATATCTGTTATGTGACTTGCCCAGGGTTACACGGCAAGATAGTATCAAAGTTGGCAGCAGAACCTAAGTCCCTTGGTTCCCAGACCCACAGCCTATCCTTAGAAAATGAAGGAAAGCTTCCACTGTGAAGCTTTGGAAAATGTAATCTGTCTGGAATGTACAAAATCAAATGAGAGCATAGCAAGCTCCAATACAATTATGGAACCAAAAAGCATTTCAGTAGCAACATGGTTTACATGATTCAGCTAGTGCCAACTCCAGCAGGTCTCTGTTGTCGGCAGAATTGTCGGTTTCTACTGCATCAGAGGATGCATTTCGGTGGAAAGTGATTCTTAAAATCTAGAGATAGAAAAGACTTGTTCAGCGCTGTAGTCCATCTCTATATCAAGGCAGGATTTTCTCTATTTTATGACTGCTTTGCTCAGTCTAGTTTTAATGTCATGGAAAAGGAGAAATTGCAGTCAGCCCATATTTACAATGCTGAAGAAACTGGTTATTTCTGGATGCTGTTGCCTGAAAAAAACACCGGCTTCATCTACAGGAAACAGCCAGAGGCTCACTGTGCTTTCATGTGATTATACAGTGATGATTGGCAAATATGTGAAGCTATGTTGCTTTAAGCACATCAGTATGAATCACCTGCCTGCTTCGTGCTGAGCACAACCCAGAGCATAGAAGATTTCTGATATTCTTCACATTTCTTTTTTGATAGTTTAATGCCAGCAGAGAAAACAACTGTGAGATCACACAGGTCACCATTCCAAGTCGTGTTATTGTTTGGCAATGTAGGTACTCATCTGGCCACTTAAAGAGCTGATGAGCACAATCTGTTCTCCATGCCAACAGAAGTGCAAAAGTTCAGCCTGTGGACCAAAGGACTGAGGCAATATTGAAGTCAGAGGTCAGGAGCACTTTTTTTCACAGTTGTGTTAAATAAAGAAAATCAAGACAGTTCCTGAATAGAAGTTAATAATAAAGACATCAATTACACATCTGACAACTGAAGCTGTAGTGTTCATTTTGGTAGGAGAATGGGATGAAATGAAAAGGGACTAAGATTTGAAATGCAGGTCATCACAGATTATAGCTCCCTTGCCAGGATACTTACCAGAGAGCTGTGAGGGGTTCTGAATACTGACCACTATGAGCCTTTAGCTTCCTGCTAATTTAGGCACTGTCTCTGGCTTTGTGCCTAGGCATACACTCTGTTGATACTGAACACTTAGTGATCAGTGTTGATACCAGTGAGACACGGTACACCCGATTTGCAGATCAATAAGGTTTAAGGTTTTCTATAGATATAGTAGTTAAATACAACACTTAAAATTAACTACAATATATCTTACTCACTAAGCCTAGAGAGCTAAGCACTCACTCAAAAGGCTGTATACAGGAACGGCTTTCTTCAGGGGTCCCACCAGGGAGTCAGTGGAGCCTCTGGTCCGACCGGCAGCACCTCCCATGGAGTCAGGTGTTGATGGAGCATCCCCCTTTGTCTAAGTGGTGACTTCTTATACCCTTCCATAAACAACTTTCACCTAATAACTTCTCTACTTATTGTCATACATATGCTAATTACCTACATTGGCTTTTCACCCTTGACTACATTCCATTCTCACCATGATAATTGGGGTCAACAAAACAACATCTAGTGGTAGGAGGGGCAGTGTAAAAATATGCCCCTGGGCAATGAAAAAGTGTACCACAGACATTCAAGGATAATTTGTTCCCATCACTGTTATCTATGTGCAGTTGCAAGCATACGTGTTGTATATTTTGTCTTGTTATGTGCCATGGTATGCAGAAACTGAGAAATCTGCAAGGTTACTCAGTAGTCCTATTTATCTCGGCCAACCAGAAGATGTCATGCTACAGGGTCAGAATAGCCAAGCAAGCAACTGAAGCTATGCTAGGCCTGTAGGACTGTGGTCAAACAACTCAAATTGTACTGGGCCTCCAGCACACTCCAGGTGCAAGCCTTGTGTCTGACTCTGCTCCCAGCAGTGGGGATTCCCCCGATCCAATTTCCCAAGCGCTGAAACTAATACTGTCTCCCTCAAGCTTCTCCAGCAGCTCTTGCACATTCCCCAAAATCCCACCAAAGTGGCGAACCCTTCTGGTTTACAGTTTGTCTTCAGGGACATGTCATAGAAAAGCAAATAGACATTGTCTTAGCAAAAGGTTTCTCAATTCTCTTTTTACTTAAAGAGTAAGCACTAGGTGGTACAGATAATTCAGAAAACAACACCTCCCCTGAACGCATTGCCCCTCACTTTCACTCACCCATACTTCCATGGCAAATCCATCTCTGTTCAACTAGGTAGGGCTCCCCCACCTCACCCAACTCCTGCAGCAGCTTCCGCCTGCTTGAACTGGGGAAAATGGCTGAAGACCACAGAACAACTCCTGCGCTTTTATAACCTTCCAATTTCCTCTGTCATGTGATTACCTGAACCGCCTCAACTGGTGATCAGATCCTTACCAGGTGACTTCATTGCCATGTGACCTCTCCCATAATAAACCAGTTCTCCTGGATAGAAGTCAGCATATTACTTAGGTTATTTATATTTGGATACAGAGACCATCAAGGTTTAACAACCCTCTATTGTCAGCCCAGTGCCTTTTTGAATTCCAGTCCAACATGGAGGTAAAAGGGCAATACAGAAAGCAAACAAACCCTACATTCATAATGGTGTCTGCAGTCTAACACAGATACACATAAAGAACCCCCAGTGTCAATCAGAATTCATAAGCTGTGTAAAGACAGATTCCCCAAATTGTCCCCCAGGTGCTCATGGCCTGACTTTTAGGAAAGTTCTACTCCTAGATGAAGTGGCTGGTGTGACAGATATGGCAATTTCCTATCATGTCCTGGACAAACCTTATTGAATTAAGTATCATAGAAGTTCATTGTATTAAAAATGCACATGTTCATGTATTATTGTGGGATTGTAGATAACTACTCTAGACATGGGATGTGATCACTGTAAACTTTGGGAAATGTTATGAGCCTTAAAGGACTATTTTAAAGTATGTCAGACCAACAAAGTTAAGTGGAATTTCTAGGCAATACCTGGGGAAAGGTGAATGCAAATTACCATCTTCAGTTACGCAAAGATGTAATGTGTTGAAACTTCACCCTTAGGAGGGATCATGGTCTGTCTGATTACCTGTTCACAATCTCTGTAGATCAAAGGCCCAAACTGTAGAAAGGAGTGGTTCTCAGACTCATGGGAGTGCTTTTTCCGAGTTAACAGTTGTTATGAACTTGTGACCACAGGAAAAAAACCCTTGATGGTGTTTGACTGAAGGATTTAACACTTGCTGGAGACCTTGTTGGAGATGTGATGATCTCTGGTAAGCTTATTATCATGCACAAAGGTTCTTTTATTATGGTAATATGTTTTCTTTGTGATGCTTTCATCTTGAGAATAAATGTGCTTGCTTAGAAAGGGCTGTGTGGTAATTTATATCTACGGGCAATTATGTTGTTCATAGTCTCTGAGAAGAAGGCAAGGCAGGATTGTTTAGGCAGCCTAACTTGCTGGGGAATTCACAACATTGCTCAGGAGCCATGCAGCCTGGAAAAAACCTGGTAAGGAGGTAGAGAATTGCAGGTCTCTATCCAAGAGTGGTGGTGCCTCAGGAGCCATTAGCCTAGCGTGGGTGCCCTTGCTAGACTGCGAAGTTGTTCTGAACTGTGACAGCTAGATTATTGAAAATGTTCAGCACATAATAGCTCCCAGTCTACTCCCATGAGAGTGGCTGGTTCCCAAGCACTTGTGAAATCCACCCTTTTGTGTAGAAGAACTTATAAAGATGTGTGGTACCAAAAGAAAAAAACACCTGAATTTTAACTCTGAAAACATGAAGGAAGGAATGCAGAATGCTAGGGGTTGTACAGCTACGACCAATAACAACTACCCTAAGTGATGTGGACTCTCTTCCTGAAAACAACATCATAAATGAAAAAGAGAAAATGATTCCAACATATTCAGAGATAGTTGAATGTTAAGAGACTCAGCTAAGTCTGGCTAGCTTGCTGCTCTCATTAAAGCAATTCTGAATGAAGACAGGAAGGAAATGATAAAAAGAAGCAAATATCAGTCATGAATTTCATGTGTAAATTGCATTACAGTGTATCAGTAATTAGATTTTAATTCATTAGATTTGAATTGCTTTAATAGATTTTTTTGTATGACTAGTCCATGAATTACACAAGGATATTTCTTGCACTTAAAGAAATTCATAATAATGATGCCCTTGAAAGTTTTGCAAGTTCTCTTGATGCTATTATCCCCCAGACATTACATAGATTTTGGGTGTCCCTTTGATATCTTGCAAAACCAGAATAAATACATTTATTTTGTGCCTTTCATCCAAAAGGATCCTAAAACACACTGCAAGCTGTAAATAGCTCTACATATAAGGAGTCCACCCAAGTGAAGTTCAGCTACCTCTGGGAATAAAATACAACTGCCATTCTATTACAGCAATACTATATAGTAGTCTTTAGAAAAGGAAGTGAAAAATAAATTCTCTGTTTTATGTTGCAAGAAGAATTTTAGATAAGCAGATAAAATATTTGACCAGAGCCCTCTGGTTAACAATCCTACTTTTACAAAAAATGCCACAGAATCATTAATGGACATGGATAATCAGAGCAGTCATCTCCCATTTCATCTGAAAAGCAGCACAGTGTATCCTGATACCATTAATTTACTGGAAATGCAGAGACATACAAACCTAACAAGGTACAATCACAGGAAGAGATGCTACTGTACCACCCACCCTTCACTCTTTATTGAAGGGAAATAAATAGTACTTGAGGATCAAGGTCTCCATAGTTTTCTTTCTTTTAGGTGGAAAAGAAAGGGGTTCATGAGTAGAAAAAACATACATACATAGATGTGTCTCAGCCAAATATTACAAAATATAGCTGAGAAGCTATTTATGGTACAAGGGGCTAGATCCACAAAGAGTACTTAAATCCAGTAATTGCAATGCATAACGTTTAGGCAGTTGGCTGCTTAGTTTGGTCCACAAATAAATATTCATTGGAATAGGGACTTTAATTTTGTATTTTAAATCCCAGGTGAGTATCCTAATCACTGGGCTATTGAGTCATTCTCATGCTTTCTCCAGCTCAATGGATATTTAATTTATTTATAGAAGTGGAACAACTTCAGAAACTGAGAGGGCAAGCACCCACCTCAGACTACCCCATTACCCAGCAGCTAAAGCATTCAATTGGGAGACCTAGGTTTGAATGCCTCTATCACATCAGCAGAAGGTAGATTTGAACCCAACTCTCCCCCATCTGGGTGTGAAGGCTCTAACCACGGGGTTAAAGGGAATTATGTAGCCCAGCTACCTGCAGTTTGTGTGTGGTAAGGCTGCTCTGAGCTTACCTAATGGTTTGGATCCCACAGGTGAGCTAGGCAGGCCAACACCTAATTCAGAGATCCTACTGGGGCCTAGACACAAGCTAGGCACATGGGCATCAAAACCAAGGCAGCATTGCACATACCCAGCAGCAAAAATTTAGATGCTGTGGGGACTTAATCAGTGGAAACCTAGGGACTTTAGACACCTACGGTATCTGGTGACTATTAAACAAGGGTTTTGAGGATGTAAATATTGCCCTTAGGCACTTAAAGTGGCAGTTAGGCTCCTTGGTCCCTTTGTGAATCTATCCCCAGAAGCTCCAACTCAACTTTGGAACAAAATTAGTATGGATTTTTCATTTGCAAAAGAGTAAGTTTGCATAGTGACTAATCCTGCCCGCAATAAAGTCAATGGCAACAAAACATCATTGACATAACTGAAAACAGGATTAGGTCCTTAATTCTCACAGAAACTATGGGGAGCAAAATTCTGCCCTAAAATGATCCACTAAAAAAAAAGGGGGAAAATAAAATGCTTAATGGCAACTAAATATATGTAATGTATAAGTCTTCCAATATATTTAACTTTCTGGAAAGTTTGAAGGCTAATAAGTGGTGATTAGCTAGATCATGCTAAATTAATGTTAAGATTTCAAATCAAGGTAAGACTAACCTTTAACTCAAAAGCAGTTTGACAAATTTTCTTACATTTTGTAGAAACTTTCTCCTTTGCTTCCATTATAAATATGGCAATTTTAAATTCCGTCCAATATTCCAAGCCCACATTTGAGTAGCCCTGAACAGAGCTTTATAGCGGAAGCTGGCTGCAACCTTTGGCCCCAATTCAGTAAAGGACTTACCACATGTATAACTTCAAGCAAATCCTTCAAATACCACTAACTTTTATAGGATTAAATGACATGCATAAAGTTAAGCATGTGCTTAAGCACCTTTCCTAGATATGTTATCCAGAATCAGGGCCCTAACTATGAAAGGACTGCTGCCTCTCCATCCTACAGAAAGAATACACAAAAGGGGAGACCTTTATTTACATGGTGTTGCATTAATTATTGACTGATAGTAAATTTTGAAAGTGTTTTCTTTGCTTGGTAAACGTACTGTAGAATCCTTAGTATCGTGATAAAGGAGATCGTGAACTCAGCTCCAAAGTAGGGCACCATCCAGTGGGCATTACAGATTACACTGCTTATTAGTGTAAAGTAACAATCTGCCCTGAGTAAGAGACAGCAAAGAGCTGGACCACCCCAGGAGCAGACGAGAGTACAAACTGTGACTGAAACACAATTTCTCCCATACAGCTACTTTGTTCTTTTTTTGCAGGGAGGGGAAATAAGTACAACTCTTCCGCTGGAGCAGTTTAATCTGCCTCCACCCCATCTACCATGAGCAGAGAGAAGGAAAGAGCCAGAGCTCCTTCTACTCCTTGCCCTCGATTTCCCTAGTTGCTCACAGTGGAGAATACTGGGTGTGTACTCCCTGCTGTTCCCACTCCAGTCAGTAATAGTGTAAACAGGACCACACAATGGAGGGAGGTGGGAAACAGCCACTCTTATTCCCCTCTTTAGCTAAGTCAGTGGTGTGTCTTCTCACCCTATCATAGTGCCCTTTGCTAAACTGTTTATTATTTGAAAAGCCTCTGTTGAATCTCCATGCCCCTGCAGTTTGACAGGAAGCCATCAAACCCTTACCTTGTCTCTAAGTTTTCAACTAGTTTTGACCAGTAGACAAGGTTCACTCAGACCATCTGTAACTTCAGGGCCTGTGAATCTGTTTCTCACATAAAAATATGTGAAAACTTGGAAGAGTTCACATAGCTCTAGACGCTCTTTCACTTTTTCTTCTTGTTGTTCAGTAGCAGCGGATTTGAATTTTTTCTGGGAGTTTCTGGACCATGCAGGGCCTTGGGATACATTCTATGTAGAATGCTGTGCCATTTAATGATATATTGTTTTCATGTTGACAATTTCCTGTGCTGATGCTGGAATGTCAGAGGACTCAGTGGAGTCATGCCAGCAGAGAGTTAATTCCTAGACGTCTCAAGGGCACTTAAATAGTACATGGCTTTTTAAAAAAATTAAATTTAATTATTTTCCTTAAGGATGGTTGACAGTCTTACACTCTTTCTCTTGATCACAGAGAAAATAAGGACAACGAGATAAAAAGCAAAATTGGGAATAATGTTAAAGCTGCATCACTTGCTAGCCAGCCATCAGTTTATTTTCTTTTTAAACTTTGCTTTCTTACTACTACTTGATGGTGCAATCAAAAGAATTCTTTAATATTTCAGGATACTTCTAAACGAGTATCTCTGAATAAAGCAAAATTACCTCTTTTATGAGAACTCTATACAGATTTTTGATAGCATCCTGATGGAAGGGTCATTCAGAGATGCAAACTCTGCCCTTTATACAGAACTATATGATCTACATTCAAAACTTCAGAGGCTTTAAAAACAATCCTATATTTCTCTTTTCATCTTAATTTTCTTGCTGGATGTCAGTTTCCTTTTCCAGTTGATTTAAATATTTCCCAGTATTTTTACATGATTTGAAATGTCCTAATATTTTTAGTATTTTGTTAAAGAATGCAATAAACTAATGGTGGTATAAATTCCTTCTTGGATTTGTTATGTATAATCCCCAAATTAGTGTAATATGGTATCATTCCTGAGAGGGCTAATGACAAAATTCTGTTATTATTTTGTGTACAAGCAGATTAACAGAATATCAAGAATGCTTTAACATATGCTATAAATAAACATAATATTCATACAAACGCTGTATGTATTGTACATGTGGAATCCAGGAGACAATGCATGTACTATGGGGGTTTTAAAAGAAAAATAATTAAAACTATGAAATTTCCTTTAAAATAGACTAACTTTGGGCCTGATGCTGCAAATATTTATGCATGTGAATAGACACATTGAAGTCAATGGGAAGACCTGAACCTGTGAACTTTATCTTTGTATCTCTCCATATCAAAAGTATAAAACATTTTTTGTTGACATAGTACTATAAGGATGTCTGTAAATTGTAATGTATTTCCTGGTGTGTAGATAGACATTATGGATATCCCTCAGGGAAAGTATGTACTTATGTTGCAAATGAAATGGGACAGTCACTAGTACTATGTGTGGTGGTCCCCTCTGCAATCTGGACTAATGTATAGTTGTGTCACCCCAAACCCTCACTCCTGGAGCCTGTCTTGCACTTGCCTCCCCTGTGTGAACCCCCCACTCCTGGGTCAGCCCACACACAGCCTCCTGCAAGCAAGCGGTCCTTAACCTAGTGAGTGAGTGAGTGCTTCTGGCTAGCCATTCATGGGATTATGCAATAGAATGACCCGTTAATCATCCCTAGTCTTCGATGCAACCATAGGAACTGCCCTCTTATAGAGTACAGTGCTGCCCACTGGACTCTGCAAGCTTATATTTTCATCATTTTATCAAAGAAATTGGTATGCACCAGCTCTGTCACTTTAAATGAACACACCCAAATCACATGCACTGATTTAGATAAAACAAACAAATAATTTTATTATATAAAGAAAGATTTTAAGTGATTATTAGCCAGATGAATATAAATCAGATTTGATCAGGATGAAATAAAAGCAAATTGCATTCTAAATTAAGCATAACACTTTCAGTAGCCTTACAGTCTCAGATGGTTCTCACTACAGGCTGTTTGGTTGACCTCCCACCAGGCTTTCCCCTGTGGTCAATGCTTCAGTTGCTTGATGTTATTCATAGTTGGGTTGCAAAAGAGAGAGAGAGACAGACACACAGAGCAAAATGTCCCTTCTTATCAACATTCGCTGCCCTCGGAGGCCTCCCCAACCTTTCAGGGTCAGGTGACCAACAGTATTCCTGCATGGTCTTCTCCATGTCCTGAGTCAATGAGCATCGCCTTATCAGGTGCTTGGGTTAGTCCATTGTTCCTGGAAGAGCTGGGTTATTTTATGCATGCCTTAGTGAGGTGTGAACCACCTCTCTGCTTTTGGTATTTGCCTGTGTCCACCTTAAAATATGTGAGACACATATTTGGGAATACTACATAGCAGAGCTCCATAACCACACATACAACATTGCAACAAACATACTACTATAACAACAATGTTCAGCATGTTATGAGTATAAACACCTTACATGACATACTTTGCATTAAACAATACACAGTTACACTATAAGGGTGAACATGAATGATACACAATCACATCAGAAGGGTGTACATGGAGTCCAGTGCTAAGGTGGGACAAATTCATCTTAGATTGCTCTAGTGATAGGGACTAACATATAAACCTGGTAATGCCCATTATGTTGCCAGAAAAGATAGCTAAATCTTTTTGGACCTATAATATATCATCACCAACATTAAAAAGAGACAACAATAAATCACTATTAAGGTAATTGCAAATATCTATTTGCTCTATAATTATTTAACCAAGTAGTGAAGATAAGCTTTTAACTAATATAAGTGAATATGTAATCTGGCTTTGCACATGAACAGTGACCATGAAACTAAGAGTATGAGAAAGAAGTTGCCCATGTAAGAAGTCAGATGATATCATGATCTTAACAATATATTGTTAATTAAGAATCTGGTTCTGCCACTCTTACTCACCCTGTCATACTACAGTCTGCAAGTACACTGTTGAGCAAAGTACTCCATGGACTAATGTACAACTGAAGATCTGTAACTGTGGCAGAACTGGGCCATAAAGAGATGGTGCAGACAGATTTTCAGAGGATACCTGAAAAGAGAGACTGTCCCTTTAAAAAGTAGTAGAGACGTGGGATTTGTTGACCACTGTTCATATCATGGCCCTTTCAGGTTCCTGGACTTCTGGAGTGGACAAAAGCCTTAAGGAGGAGCAGAAGCAGGTGTTGGGAAAGAGGAATTGGTCCCAAAAACAATTAGTGTTGGAAAAAACTTAGGCCTCTTTAAGGGCCCGGGACCAGGGAACCTGGTAGTTTAGGAGAGGCGAGGCTCTCATCTCTCCCAGGAAAACAGGATATACTCTAGGAAAGAGGACAGTATATATTCTGCCTCTTCCCTGATAATGGGGTGACACCAGCTGGGGAAGAACTGCTGCCTTCTGTCAATCCAGGAGATAAAAGGGGCCAGCTGGAAGAAGCTGGTTTTGGGCTGCTGCTGGCCTGAATCAACACAGTCCTAAGAAAGAGGGCTGTAGGACTCCTGAACTAAGGAGAGGAAGCTTCTCTGAACTGCACACAGACCCCAGAAGGAAGGCTGAGTGAAGGAAAAGTGTTGGTTAAAAGAGTTGCATTTGGCAGAAGACTAAATAAGACCTCACAAAGTGGGGATCTTATTTTAAGTATTCTGGCCTGAGTGTAAATTATTGTAAGAAACTCAGAGGGAACTGAGGTCTGGGTGACTGCAGGTCTGCTACTGGCCATGAGCGGGTGCTTTGGGAAGGCACCTATCCACAGTACCATTCCAATAAGTGCTTAGATCATGTCCAGAAAACATAAGCCTGAGTGACTGGATCTTGTTTGTGTCTATGTATTAGACTTCTCTTTCTTTTTGGGCAAGTTTGTTTTTTCTCTGAAGAGTCAATAAGAATTCACCTAGGAATTATTCATATTTATAATCCCGCAGTGCTGAAGGAACCGGTCCAAGACTATTTAGAAGGATTGGACATACACAAATCCATGGGGCCGGATGCAATGCACCCGAGGGTGCTGAGGGAATTGGCTGAGGTGATTTCAGAGCCATTGGCTATTATCTTTGAAAGCTCGTGGCAACAGGGGGAGGTCCCTGAGGACTGGAAAAAAGCAAATATAGTGCCCATCTTCAAAAAAGGGAGGAAAGAGGATCTGGGGAACTACAGACCGGTCAGCCTCACTTCAATCCCTGGAAAAATCATGGAGCAGGTCCTTAAGGAATCCATTTTAAGGCACTTGGAAGTGAGGAAGGTGATCAGGAACAGTCAACACGGATTCACCAAGGGAAAGTCATGTCTGACCAACATGATTGCTTTCTATGATGAGGTGACTGACTCTGTGGATGTAGGGAAGGCGGTGGATGTGATATACCTAGACTTTAGCAAAGCTTTTGATACTGTCTCTCACGGTATTCTTATCAGCAAGTTAAAGAAGTATGGGTTGGATGAATGGACTATAAAATGGATAGAGAACTGGCTAGAGCATAGGGCTCAATGAGTAGTGATCAATGGCTCCGTTTCTAGCTGGCAACCGGTCACAAGCGGAGTTCCCCAGGGGTTGATCCTGGGGCCAGTTTTGTTCAACATCTTCATTAATGATCTGGAGGATGGGGTAGATTGCACCCTCAGCAAGTTTGCGGATGACACTAAGCTAGGGGGAGTGGTAGATACCCTGGAAGGTAGGAATAGGATACAGAGTGACCTAAACAAACTGGAGGATTGGGCCAAAAGAAATCTAATGAGGTTCAACAAAGAAAAGTGCAGAGTCCTCCACTTAGGAAGGAAGAATCCCATGCACAGCTATAGACTGGGGACCGACGAGCTAGGCAGCAGCTCTGCAGAAAAGGACCTGGGGGTAACAGTGGATAAAAAGCTGGATATGAGTCAGCAGTGTGCCCTGGTTGTCAAGAAGGCTAATAGCATATTGGGCTGCATTAGGAGGGGCATTGCCAGCAGGTCACGGGAAGTGATTATTCCCCTCTATTCGGCATTGGTGAGGCCGCATTTAGAATATTGTGTCCAGTTTTGGGCCCCCCACTACAAAAAGGATGTGGAGAAGTTGGATAGAGTCCAGCGGAGGGCAACAAAAATGATTAGGGGGCTGGAGCACAGGACTTATGAGGAGAGGCTGAGGGAACTGGGCTTATTTAGTCTGCAAACGAGAAGAGTGAGGGGGATTTGATAGCGGCCTTTAACTACCTGAAAGGGGGTTCCAGGGAGGATGGGACTAGGCTGTTCTCGGTGGTGGCAGATGACAGAACAAGGAGCAATGGTCTCAAGTTGCAGGGGGGGAGGTCTAGGTTGGACATTAGGAAAAAGTTTTTCACTAGGAGGGTGGTGAAGCACTGAAATGGGTTACCTAGGGAGGTGGTGGAATCTCCATCTTTAGAGGTTTTTAATCTGAGTCTTGACAAAGCCATGGCTGGAATGATATAGCTGAGGTTAGTCCTGCTTTGAGCAGGGGGTTGGACTAGATGACCTCCTGAGGTCCCTTCCAACTCTAATATTCTATGATTCTATAATTTTAATATTTTGTAAAAATTCATTGATGTCATGGACACCATTGTCCTTAGACCTGAGCAAATAATTCACTCTACCCATTTAGGTCCTGATTCTGAAAAGTGCAGTAGTATACACACGTACTAGTTAGTTCATTACACTGTATTTTTCGAATAGTGGGGAGAATTCCACCTACTTTCCTCATTACACAATACATTTGTCAGTATTATATATTCCTGACTCTGAAGTAAGAACCACATGGGCAGACCCATGCGAGGGGCTGCACATGGGTGCAGGGGTCCACCCATGCAAAACTCATTGTAGGGTCAGGATCTTAGTCTCTTTTCTTCTGCTCTTGGAATATCCATCAGCAAAACATGATTTCCTTGAATTTATTTGAAACTTTGTATTTTATTTATTTTTCATTTTTTTTGGCAAAATATATTTAACCATGGATTCATCACTGATAGTTCCTTGTGTTTAATATTTACTATCCAATCTGTATTGGTTAACTGTGGTTGGTTAAACAATTCACATCATGCCAACCTGGAATTCCACTGCAGCAGTGGGCTTAAAACCTAGATTCTCATGTCCTAAAAGCACATGTCCTTATCACTTGATCTAAATGAGAATCTCCGTTAGGTGTTAGCATTATAGGGGCAAAGATGTACAGTTGTAATAGGCAGTTGCAATTCTCTCCAGTAAAGTGCAGTAGTATACACATGTACTAGTTAGTTCATTACACTGTATTTTTCGAATAGTGGGGAGAATTCCACCTACTTTCCTCATTACACAATACATTTGTCAGTATTATATATTTTCTTTCTTTGCATAAATACTTGAAGTAACACATATCAATGATCTAATGCTGCATAATTTGGAATATAACTCTTTAATACAATATGTTCCCTAAACTAAACTAATCTAAAGCAGTATAGTTAGAAAGAGAATCGCATTTGTGTTCCAAGCTCCTTTGGTCATTTGCGCTGACATAGTAACACCAGCTGAAGCCAAAGGCAAGGTTTTCCGCAGGCTCCTTGGAACTGACTGCTCTTCTGTTTTTGAAACATTCACAGGTCTGACATAGTTGTCCTCTGAGTTTCCTGATAGCTATGTCACTGCAGAGCAAACAAGTCTTCTACACAATGTCTAATATAGAGCAGACAGGGTTGATTTATAGTGGTGCTATAGGTAGAGTAAGGGTTCATTGGAAATCAGTACCTGAGACAGCAGCCCTGCAGCACTAGAAACCTTGAAGCCCTGCTGAGAACAGGCTCTGACTTGGAGCAGAGGCAAAGATAACACTGATCACCCCTAGAGTCTATTGTAACTATGACATCAGATGATGACAAACAAAATCTTTCTTTCTCTTCTTCAGCAAAGTATTTTTTAAAAGCATCCAAATTCTCCCCTCTATTGTTTGAGTCTCTGACTAAGGTAGGTCAAGGGCTTAAAGGGACTCAGGCAATATACAGAAGTGCATATTGCTATAAGATAAAAAGAGACAATTGTGATGTGCCCCATAGAAAAGGAGAGAGGCAGATAAAGGAGAGAGAGAGCTAGTCTTTGAAGGAAAAGTCATCATTAAGTGCAGGTGACATGGTGCCCTAGACAATCATCTATATGTGAGGATAAACTGGAATAGTGCTGGTACTACGAGCAAGCAAAAACCAAGAGTCAGTGGAATGCAAATAGAATAAGAAAAATCAGTCTCTTGGTATCCAGGATATGTCAGGAGCTCCGAAAAGTGCTAGCAGAATCCCAGAGAAAAGAAAGAGCAGACAGAGATTATTCTTGGCTCACTAGAGGCATATTTGGGAGCTATAGTGGGGGGATGATTGTAAGAACTAAATCCTTTCTTCAGCTAGGATCAGCCCTTATAGTTGTGCACAAATGCGCAATGCATTTTCTAAAAATGCATTGATTGCAAATGTGCATACAAAATGTGTTGGGGATGGGCGAGGGGAGGGGACAGAAAATGGTTACATCATCATAAATCCTTCAGATGTTAAAAAGAGATGGCAAATATACATTTACATGATTGGAACACTGACTGTTGCCAGCAGTCCTGACATCTGCATTCTGTGTCATGCTGCAATGAAGAAAACAGAAACTGAAAACACTATGTATTTGCAACATGACTGAGACTAATAAGAGGTGGCACGTTATAGTACTGTATAAAGAAGGTTATCTGATTACTTCCTCTTACCCTTTCATAGAACATAAGCAAAAGGGCTCACTCAATGACTCTGATGTGCAACATATTCAAAACTGGTGAAAGGAATTTGGTTATATACAACATAATTAACCTATGGATCTCACTGCTACAAGGTATTTTTCAGGCAAAGAGCATAGTAGGGTTCATGCTATTATAGGAATAATAAAAATATGAACAGTCACAGGAGCTAGGATACAAAAATTGTGAGGAATGTAACCCTTTATGCTTCAGGATATATATCAGTTACTAATTGCCTGGGTTCACCCCTTCCTCTGAACCATCTGTTAATGCTGCTGTCAAAGACATGATATTTGACTAGATGGACCATTGGTCTGAATTTGTACGGCAATTCCTATGCTCCTAGTATACATAAACTGCATATAAGAGAGAAGATTTTCACAGCAACATCCAAAGTCTATTCCCCATAAACGCTTACTAAAGCCCAGTATAAAGATATGTTTCCATGACTTACGATCTTCTCCTTACAGTTGACACTGACTGGTAAATTACATGTAGTCAGGTATGTAAAGCTACTCCCACACCCCAATTTGTGGCCTCACCTCTGGGAGAAATTGAATGCTTCTTTTGGAACAATTGTGTTTTAGACACTTGATGCTATTTATTTGCTTTCAGTTTGAAGCCCTGCTGCTGTCTTAGTCATGGGAATGCAGCTAACTGCAATCTGTTCTTTCCTGTTGGCAAGAGGAGCTGCTCCAGTGTAATACTACTTTATTTAAATCTATTTTGTTACTGTAATATGCAAATAACACAGCAAAAATGGAACCTTTACATTTACTGTATGCTAAACTGCCAAAAGCACATGTAAATTTTGATCCTGCAAACCCTTACTATCCTCTATTGACCCACCGTGGTCTATTGGGACAATATACAAGGGGTTTGCAGGCATGGACTTCTGCCACATTGTATATGAGCTCAAGGATTACTTTGTTAATAACAATATCAAACCAACCGTATATTACAGGACTAGGGAATTCCAGCACTAGATATCAGCATTCTATTAACAGATCATATTTCTACTGGTACCATATTTTCAAATCAAATTGACCCTGCAGTTCATAAAATTTCCAGTGATAAAACAGAGTGATACAGAATGGGGAGTTGTCACGACACCAGCCCAATGTGAGGGGGAAGATCTCCCTTTGCTTTTACGAGTAAGAGCTGTGTTCTCGCACACTCCCTCTTCCTTTCACCTCTGCATGCAGCTATTGTTAGAATGACATGCCTTTTCTTTCAGCTCTTCATAACTGAGAATATGTGCAGAGTTGTATCATGTGACTGCTATATGCCAAGTTATCTTACTTCTCTGATTGTTTTCTATCCTTGTGACCGATTTTTTTGGTTGTGTCTATCATCAGAGTAAGGCCAAAATATCCACATTAGTGAGGCACTGAGTGCCTTTTACTTTCCCTGGCTTCATTGGGAATTGACGGTACTCACTACCTCAGAGGCTCATCACCTTGCAGAATTGGGTCTCAAGTAACCACAATGGGCCTGAATGGGATGCACACAAGAACTGTGACAGTTACAAAATCCCTCTACTGTAGATGTATTTCTGAAAGACCATCCAGACGCAAATGTAATTCTCTGAGATGAGAAAATAACTGATGGTAATACAGTCTAGAGAAAGGTAATACTAATCCAGATTCAGCAGCTTTCCTTCAGCATTACAGCTGACATAAAGATCAATGAAAAGAACGAATTTGTAGCTGAAGGTAAATAAGTAATGAGTATTTTGTTTGTAACAGTGAATGACAATGAAAAACCAAGTGCAATCATCAAGGGTCATGTGTGTGATTGGCACATAGTAATTAGCAAAACAGACATTTTCTATCTTCAAAGACCCACAGGTTCAGACAATTATCAATAGCAGTAGCCTGTGTCACTATTTATTAGAGAGAGATGGTGGGTGAGATAATATCTTTTATTGGATTGGTCCGGTACAAGATATTACCTCATCAACCTTGTGTCTCTAATATTCTAGGACCAATATAGATGCAACAATAGTGCACACAACGATGTTTATTGATATTTTAATAGATACGTATTTTCTTCATGCCCCCCATGGGGAAATCTGCATCTAGCTATCAGAATCCATATATTTAAAATAGTCCCATAGAAAAATGCTTTAAAAAACAAAAAAAGAAAAACGAAACACTTGAGTTAAGCAATGTGTTTGCAACCACTCCTGCCCAAGAGGCATAATATGTATATCACATCTGTTAAATAATGACAGCTGTGATCTACACTTACAGATCAGTCATTTTACTTTTAGAGCAGTCTTTATTTGGAATTTTAATTGAGGCAATATATGAAAGCAAAAAAGGGCCCCTTGATTTTATTTCACTTGTTTTTAGAAAACCACAGTTACAATTCAATAAACATGATATATAACAGAGGGAAAGAAGCATGAATTTGTTAAATTATCAGGATTTATTTTCCCCATGTATTCTTACCAAGCACCAGTAATTATCAAGATTTGTGTTTAAGAGCAACTCCTCTTTCTAAACAGATTCTTCCTTCCTAATTCATTCAGGACCAAACTGTGCCTTTAGTTTATCCACCTGAACAGGGAAGTCGGAGGTAAGGCTCTCCCACATCCACTTGCTCAACCTTACCTGGACTTTGAGTGCAAGTCTGTTGTGAAGCAGTGCCCATACTCTCTGGCTCTTTGCCACTGAGAGAAGTGGGTGAGGAGTGGGCATCGCCATGGCTCTGCTCTCCCTTACTCTCTGGCCAGGTATGTGGGGAGATGTAAGCTGCACTCGGAGCTAGGCTGTAGCAGGAGAGGAACTGTGACACTCCGAGAATTCTTTCCAAAGGCTGCTCCTAAGATGCACCAGTTATATGCACTGCACCAGGACTGAGCCTAAAGGATCAATCTGGTCACGGTTGGGTATCACAATTGTTTCCAAAGTAATGAAGTATCTCGAACACCGGATTGTACCACAACTGAATGAAGCAGGCAGAATTAAAAAAAAAATCAAGCTTTTGAAAACAGGGCCTACTTTGTGCTGTATGTTATCAAGGCCCTGATCCTGCACCAAGGTGCACACTGGAAGACCACTGTGCCCACACAGAACTGCACTGATGTCAGTATATGGGTCTCCACCTGCATGGAGTGGCTTGCAGGATCAAACCATGACAGGATATTATTCCTGGGTTACCAGTGGATCTTCAAATGTAAGACAAAATCTTATTTACCTCATCCACATGGCTATTCCCATTAAAACTTGACAAAGCTAAGCAATGTAAGGCTTGAGACTGTTTTCAGCTAACAAGTTGTACATTAAAACTCATGTAAATGGCTAGTGCAAACATCCGATGACTCAGATAGCCAGGTGTCCTCTTAGTGATTCTAATTCCAATGAGAACAGCACATTTGCTTTTAGAAATTCCTGTCTGCCACCTATCTGTAAGGATCCCTCCCATTCCCCTTCTTCCTCCACCCTACCCCCACCGAGTGTAACCGTAGCATCCTTCATGTAAGTAAAGTGAATAAAGTGTCTCTGCATGTACGTAACGACCTTATCACTGTTGTTCTCTCCCGATGGGACAATGTCTGTATTTGTAAGTGAATAAATAAAGAATTTAAAACGTACTATGTAATCGATAAGAAAGAGTATATAACTGACCACTGTAACATCATGAAGTTGAAGCTGATTTATCAGACTTCCCGGTATCGTGAATAAACCTCTCCAGTACGTAGAATATAGAAAGAATAGTTAAAGGATTTTGTGCTTTAAGTTAGAATAGTAAAGTATATAGCTTGGGAAAAGGGCTGGAAGGACCTGATAAGGGCTGTCTGGGCACTAGCACAGCACAAATAGAGGGCAGACATAAAAACAAAAGCTGACCAGAGCTGATCACACCCGGCTAAGTAACACTTGAAAGTGCCTACAAATCGGGATGACTCAGCAAAAATGCTCACTGATTGGTTAAGCTGACCGCAAAAGTGACACTGTTCACTGATTGGTTACATACTGATAGCAAAAGTGACACTGTTCCCTGGAGTGACACTGTTCCCTGGATGGTTACATACTGATCAAGCTGATCAGTTTGGTGATCAGCCTGAGGGTATTTAAACCCCCAAAAGCCAGTGGCACTTTGGACTGCAGCTCACTGGGATCCTCGGTAGCTGGACTGAGCCCTTCTATGAAGCAGCAGCATCCAAGGGATGGATAACACTTATCAGAGTCGACTCAGCCCAAGGGGCTTAGGGAAAGAAGTGCTTTTGATAACATATGAAAGTACACTTGCTTTAAGATAACAAGCAACCATCTGTCTGTTTATCTGTCTGTTTATCTGTCTATATAAAGTAACAAGGAGTTTACAAACGACCATCTGTCTGTAAACATAGTTTACAAGCGACCATCTGTCTGTAAGCAGGAGGTAGTAATAGAATTGTGTACTATAAGAGAGAGTTTGCAAGCGACCATCTGTCTGTAAATGAGAGTGTTTGCAAACGACCATCTGTTTGTAAACGTGAAATGATCAATAGTAGAACTGTATACTATGAGAAATTATTGCATGCACAGAAACATATTAGGCCTTTGTATCCTTCTTTGGTTTCATGTTTGTATTGTTTATGTTTATGCTCTTTACTTGATATTAATGACTAAATAAATGAGCCATATTTCTTCAGTTAAAGCCCTATTCGTATTCTTGTTCGGTCACCCCCGCCCCTCGGCTGAGGCAACTCCTCTGCTTCCAGAGACCCACCCTCCTAAAGCTAAGGCCTTACAGGCCGTTCTGAGTCCATGCAGTATTGTCTGTGCTGCCTGATTCTTGGAGAAAGAATCCTTCGTGCTTTACAGCAGGATTTGGGCCACAGCTTGTCACTTACAAATAACGTTTTGCTTTTCATTTGCTTCCTTAACTCTGTCTCAGCTGCAGTATGTGGGGATTTTCAGATGCCAGTTTCTAATTTGTTGGAAATGTCAACTACAGTAGACCTTCATTAATTTGTACTTCATTAATCCACACACCAAACCTTCTCTCCCAGCAATTCCCCTCCACTTCCCAGCAAAGATTCTATAGCAGAGTGCTGTGTGTAGTAAGGTTTCCTATTACTACACTGACTTTACTTTCACAAAGTAGAACAGACCATTTAATAGTATAACATGAAGTATTATAAATAATAGAATATAATGGCTTGAGGGTGTTCCCTATTTATTAGACAGTAATCATATCCAGGATAATCTCTGAGGCCCAAGGCCCAAGAGTTTATTAGTCCAGGATATGGTTATCATCACTCAATTATCTGGAAGCACCCACAAGCTATCATTAGGATGAAATTTTAATTAAACATTCAATTTTAAATGGGGGGAAAGGTAATTTTTTTTTAAATTAAAAACTTTCGGCTCTTTCTCCTGTTATCTTCTGTTCACTTCATATTTTCTTCCATCTTCACTTTCTCCGCATTTTATTTTCCATCCTTTTATTCTCATTTTCCTTTCCTTGGGTCCATTCAAAGCTCTTCTCCCTGGAATAACCGTGACGTACTTGTTTACATTGTTTCACAACTGAGCTGGAACATCTGGAACTTTTCCAGTTGAAACAAACAAAATAAATACTCCGCTCTTGTACGGAGCTCTTCTTCATCTGTGGCTCTCACAGTGCTTCTCAAAAGAGAGTGAGTATCATTATTTTTATTTGATAGATGTGGAAACTGAGGCACACAGAGGTGAAATGATTTTCCCAAGCTTACGGTGTGTAGTTCAATTACACACCTAGGACTAGCGGCCATATCTTTGAATTACAGAGCTAGCACACGATCTACTGAACTAAACAAGCATGCCCTGCCATAACAAGCAAGGTAAGAAAACGAGTGAGTCAAGTTTTTCATTTTTTCAACCTTCTTTAAACAATTTCAGTTTCAGCAGTTTGCTAGCACTGTTTCCTTTGATTTTCTTCTTTTTTTCCCCTCCTTTCGTGCACATGTTAGAATTTCAGTTTCTGCTAAAGAGAATGAGCTCAGGACCAGCAAATGTCTTATAACTTCTGAGTGCAGGAAACACAGCAGAGCAATTAGTGTTCACAGCCTGGCTATAATTATGCATAGATTATACAAAACAGGCATCCCCAATCAGACTGCAAGGGAATTGCATAATTGAGGGGGGCCAGGAAGGGGGGGCAGCTGTCATGCATCTGTAACTCTACCACGTCCCTGTATTTGATTGGCCAAGACAATTCCATTTCCATATTACTAAATGAAATAGCACACATAAAAAAAAGAACAAAGTTTATTTTGTGAGTATCTTTGTGTTCACTTGCTTATTCACTACTTGCACATTTTATCTGCAATGGGGTATCCATTTGCATGGTACTGCTATACTCAGTACCTGAATGCTTATATTATTATGGAGTTAGATTCCAGAAGGAATCATTGTCAAGGATCTGTTGGAAGGTTTGTCTGTAGATGGGAGTTATGTTTATTATTTTGTAAGAGATGTGGTGTTATCTTAGCTAAGGGTTAAATGTGGTATGTGGTTTTGTTTTTTGTTTCAACTTATTTTATGGGCTTCTTCAGCTGTTACATATCTTATTGATGTGAAAATTGTCATGCTGTCTGGGGTGGCTCACGACCGTGACTGCCGAGACTGTAATAAACTATCTAAAGGTTTATTAATTGGGAAAAAGAAATAAGAGTGTTATTTACAGGTTAAAGCAAGCAAACATATACACACAAATGAATTACCATCTAAAGATGGACCTAAAGACGACACAGATATGGTAATCCGTAAATTCATAATGTCTTTCAGGGCAGATCCAGGGGTAACTCCTGGAGATCTCTGCCTTAACTTAATGCCTCTGGCCCTGTGAGAGTTCAAATAGCAAAGAGATGAAAAATTTTCATGTCAACTATGTATATTTCCCTCTTCCAGCATTCATACTGATGGGACGAGGTCTTCTGCCTGTATTTCTCCAGGATGGATGGAGCAATTAACAAAGCTTTTTGCCTTATGATGGCCCATGTAATTTTTAATAGTCCTTGAGGGGGGGGGGAGTGATTCTCATGCCTGGGTTCACAAGTTCAGAGCAAACATTTTCAAAGTTAGAAAACAAAACTTACATATTTCCTTATAGCATGGAATACAGACATTACAAATGAAATTAATGCATGCAGAATTTACAAGCATTTCATAGAGTCTAAACACTAAATACATTCTTATAAGACTAATTCCTATTTTGAACAAAACTATTATATAGGTGAGCTGGTTTGATTTCCAGCTATGAATTTGTCAGTTCTTAGATAATGCCTATGGTCCAAAATAATAAATACAAAAATAATAAAATACATGTAAAGAAAAAAGAAAAGAAACTTATATTAAACTGACTTACCTTATCAGGTATGGGCTAGACAATATATAATATTGGAATTTTAGCAAAATATTGCATTGCTCCTTTTTAGGAACTGCATAATATTTTTGCCATATAGGCTGTCTCCACCTTTGCTTAAATTCTAGACTGGAGTTGGGGTCTTGCTGTAATCCACATTGCCAGTTGTCACTTAATTAGCACAAATTAAAATGCTATTCTATTCAAATGTTTGTTCCATGACCTAAAGAGTTGTTCCTGGTCACGGTTCACCTGAAGACTCATGACCAGGAACAAACATTTGTGGAGCCCCTAGATTAGCATTTAAAATCAATCTAGTCAACCCTCTTAACTCCTCCCACCTCTTCCTAAAGTTGTGAAATTAACATGTTTGCTGCCATCACATTGTTCACTCTGTTTATGTGTTCTACCTCTTTCCCTGTCCTGAGTTTGTCTTGTCTATTTAGACAGTAAGCTCTTTGGAGCAGGGACCAGGTACTATTCAATGTTTGTACAGTCCCTTGCACAATGGGGCCCTGTTGTTGGTTGGCACTTAGTCACCACTGTAATAAACATGATTAATAACAACAAACTGACAATCGGTTAACATGAGTTAAAACTGGACCCAATGTGGATCTGGGTTTAAGTGCTTTTCCAAATCAGGACCAAAATGAAAAAGAGGGAGATGGTTAAAAAGCACTAAACTAAAAGAAAATAACTCTCTTTTTATTTAAAAGACATGCAATAGTAATGTTGTACTTTCATTCTCTCCTCTATCTTAATAAGCATGTCTCTTTTGGTAATTCTGCATTTCAAAAATCACATATATATATGGATCCATGTTTTGTGCTGCCTTAATGAGCAGTGATTTCTTTCACTGATAACCAAACAGAAGTGTATGTCAAACCTTCATAAACTGCAAGGATAGCACAGGGCTGATTTATCCGAGACCATAACAAGAATTCTGAAATAATATTATTTTTCAAATGATTTCTGAGATATTTTTCACTGAACTTCAGTGTGAGTTTTACATAATAATGATTAATTTACATGTGCTTTACTTGCTAATTATAGCATTGCCATTTACACTGCTAAAATTAAAGTTGGCATTTCATTATAGGAGTTTATTTTGTAGGTTTTATAAACAGGACCAGTGTTCCCTCACCTGACATGAAGTGTACAAAGTTTTGCTAGGCATATTCTTAATATTTTTAAAAAATGGACAGTGGCTCAAGGATTTTGTAATAGGATATAGTTTTTCCATCTCTTTGTCACTGTTAAAATATGGTCTTGGTTAGTATTGACTGAAAACAGCTGTTACCTGACAGCTGTTTGGTGATTCATGTACAATGAGGTAATGATCCCACTCCACGCCTTTGTGAACAGGTGCCCATATCCATCAGAAAGACACAATTACTACTACTGGAAAACTCAATCATGAGATTGAATCAGACAACAGACAGACCTGCCTTTTCCTTTCCACTGGGTGTGTGTGGAGGGATCCCTCCAATTCAGGATTGAAGCACACTGGTGGGACAAAGTGAGGACTGCCAGTGACTGTCTTGCATCTGCTTTGTGGAAAAATAAGTAACTTCAGATTCTAGGGCAAATCAATCCCGTGTTGTTCATGAACACTGAAACCTCCATGACAATTGTGGCTGAGTGGTTCAAAATTTTGAAAATTTTTTGAAAAAGATATAAAGGCATGGGCGTATCTCAGTAAGTATGCCCCTGAACACACTTCAACATCAATTGCTTTGTGGCAAACAAAGCATTGTACAACTAAGTGAGAGAGTGGAATAACTAGGTGAGTCTGAGACATGGTCATTTCCACAAGAATAAAACTTGATTGCCACAGAATTAATCATCTAATTCACGATTACATAGGTCCCAAACCTATAAATGCGTATGCATGTGGATAACTCTACTCATTTGAACTGCCCCCGTTTAGTTCATTTTTGCAGGATGGGGACCTGCAACACACACAATAATCAATATTTCTGACTCATATCAATCAAGTTTCTGTTACTAGCTACTGATTTTACTTTGGCTTGCAGGGGCTATTTTTTTTTTAAATGAAAGGAAAACAGCACTGTTAGATGCAGTTTAACTATACAATGAATGAAAATCAATATTGTATACCTACATCTGGGGAAGGGGATTAATTGGGGAAGCCTTTCACACACAAACATTTTCACTATCTGTAAGTGCCCTGCAATGATCCTTTGAACTCTTTCAACCAAGAAAGGAAGAATATTCTTTCTGCTGCAGTCCCCCAGTACCATTCCATGAATGGTCAAAGGATGTCCTCTTTCAGTCTGATCATGCTGTCTTCATGCCCCAAAGGGTTCAGAAGCTGAACTGAAGTAGTACTTTCTGATACAATAGTCAGTACTGCCCACTGAGATAATTTTAAAGGCTTATAAATTAATCTCATGTTTACCTTTGTGCACAACTGCACTTGTAAAACCTCCCTACGCCACTTCCATTTCTATTATTTATGTTATGGTGCCAATTAGAGATCCCAACCAAGATCAGCAACCCTTTATATTAACTGCTATACAGAAATATGAGACAATCCCAGAACCAATTTACAATCTAAAAAGGGAAAAGAGAGACAGAGCAGGAGAAAGCAATTATCATTGTCCTCACCTCTAAAAGGATTTGAGATGTAGAGAGATTATGGGTGAGATCCACAAAGGGATTTAGGGACTGCATGTTGAGCTTCATGGTGCCTAACTTTTAAGCACCTAGAAAATCACAGGAACAGCACTGCGATCCACAAAGGCCAGTTAGGTGCCTAGACTCCCTATACAGCAGATGGGGAGACACAGAAGCCTCAGAATGGGATTCATGAAAAACAGCATTCTAGGGGGGAGCTGCCTAAACTAGTCAAGGGAGATGCTGTGAAGAGGGGTCTGTGCTAAGCCCTGTCCCTTTCAGAAATAGGCACCTATGTCCAGGCTGCAGGGAATTTGCCTAGCAGCGCTAACAATGCATGAACAGTTACCTGGCACCTACAGTCAGGAGACTTAGGTGCTTAAAGCATTTCTTGAGAAAAGGTGCCTGTCTCACTCCATGCTAAAATCAACAGAGGAAAAGGAGGTGTGATCTTATAACTTTTAAGGCCAGTGGTTAGAGCATCCACCCGGGATGTTGGAGACTCAGGCTCAATTCCCCCCAACCGGAGGGGTGCAGAAAAATTTGAACAGGGGGCTCTCACCTTTCATGACCACTGGGCTACAAGGTATTCTGATGTGGGACTCCTTCAACATCTTCTGTTGGAGCTGTTCCATTATGGATAAATAATGAAAGAGTGGTTGCAGCAGAGTCTGGTTGCTGGGTCTCCTACAGTCCTGATGGGTGCCTGAATCACTGGATAGAGTCATTCCCATTCTCACTCTCTCACTTCCTCTCTCTGGCCCAGTGACTATTTAAGCATGTACCCACAGTAGACCAGTGACTTAGGTGCCTAAATCCAGGCACCCACAGACTTTATGGCTCCCATCTTAAGTAATTTGCCCAAGGAAGTCTGTGGCAGAAGTAGGAATTGAATCCAGTTCACTTGCCTTAACAAGGCAAATCTTCATCACTTCCCTTTGTGCCCAAAGTGCCATAAGCTTTATTGAAGCGATTTCCATATCTGCACTTGCACCTTAAAGTGCACTTAACTATAGTCTCTAAAATGTAGCCCTCTCAATACAGTTTTACTCCAGAA
Source organism: Emydura macquarii macquarii (assembly GCF_026122565.2). NCBI lineage: Eukaryota > Metazoa > Chordata > Testudines > Chelidae > Emydura > Emydura macquarii. The sequence goes on from NW_027133156.1 coordinate 2,838,896, forward strand.
GCAAGGCTGATTCACTGAGTAGTAAAGAGACATTGTAAGAACTGCTGTGCCTACCCCCAACAAAAGTAATTTGCATGCTTCCTATTATTAATAAAATGTGAAGAGTTTTATAAGTAGACATTTTCTTTCTGGGACTTCCTCAAAGCCAATAGGTTATGTGGTTTTTCTTTCTCTCTCTGAATATTCATTGCTATCACATAGAAGTGTATAATTAATGGTAGAGATTATGCACACAAGAGGTATTTGCCTTGTTGAAATGTCATTTGAATGCACAAATTCATACTTCTCAAAGTTCAAACGGGGCATCTGATGTCAATGGATGATGATTCTCACCCCTCTCTCTAGTTCCTTATCACAGAACATATCACTTGAAAGTCTTTCAAGAGACTTTTCCATGAGATAGCCATTAAAATTACAATAGGCCAGCGATCTAATTTTCCTCTCTATTTCCCCTGCAGCAATTGGAGTTTTGTTTATTTTCTGAATCATCACACTGCAGTTTGAGAAATCAGAGATTTGAGATACCATGCTGTGTTTCCATAGAAACGACTTGAAGTTATAAGAACAATTATGAAGGTCAGATCCTATTCTTGGATGCACCGCGCACATTTCCATGTATTTAAGAACAAAACCCTGTTATTGTCTTAGTGATGTGCAAGTGCAGTAGTAACACATCACTCAGGATATGCGATTTATGCTCTGTGTAGCAGAGATTAGAATCTGATTTAAAACACTTTTCAAAAATGGGAAAGTCAGCTTTGAATATACTGTAGTAGCAAAAATAGAAAAAAGATCATTTTAGTTTAAATGTACATTTTCTAAAATTGATAATTTAGGACTGATTACCCAATTCTAGGCTGTTACTAACTACTATTTAGTGATATTTTGACATTATGTTGAATAATATTTATACATTTTCTGATAATATAGTTAACAATTGTAATTTTTTTTGTTAACTGGCTGTACTTATTACTGTAGTAGCCAAGTGCTAAACAGAGTGATTAAAAAGCTATACGAGTTTCCACAATTAGTGACATTGCAGTAAGAGTCCTAGACTTTGTACTACTGTAGCTCGGCAAATGGAGTGAAGATGTTTTCAGTAGAGGGAGAAGTCAGTGTCTTGCTAGCTCCTCTTTGCTTCCATCTATTAGCACCATGCTCCTCAAGTAATTCCACTGAAACCCAGAGGACTGCTTGCAAAGTAAGATACAACCCCGTGCAAGTAAATATATCTGAATTTAGTCCTTAATGTTCAGAGTAGTGACTCTGCTACTACTGTTAATAAAGAATTAAGTTGTCAATCTCAAGATTTATGTTCGTGTGGTAGTGCTGAGTAATGCAAAAATAAGGTTCGTATTAATGAGACATTCACTAAAGCTCGATACTTGTTCAGAAACATGTCACTAGTGATATTTTGTCTTTGATTCTATTTCTTAAGTCATAGATTTTAAGGGCAGAAGCAATCATTGTCATCATTGCGTCTGACCTCCTACTTAACACAGAATAAAGTATATCTACATCGAACCCATAACTTGTCTAACTCCTAGCACATCTTTTAGAAAGATATTGCCTTGACTTAGATTGCAAGAATGGAAAATAAATGGTAAATGATTCTAATGTTTACCCTCGTTGCTAAAAAACTTACCCCTTATTTCTCGTCTGAATTTGTGTAGTTTCAGTTTCCAACCACTGGATCTCACTATGCTCTTTTTTTTGTTTTGTTGTTTATATTAGATGAAAGATCTGCTGCTATCAGAAATCATTTCCCCATGTAGGTACTTGTGGACTATGATCAAGGCACCTGTGTCTTTTCTTCAAAGGACATTTCTTTTTCATGTAGTGTAAATGATGGTTGATTGAGCAGGCAGTACAGAGAATAGCAGTAGCAAGAAAGAGACACAAACCTTTTTTATTTGCACAAGAGTAATTCAAACGAATTCAGAAGGATTGTTCTATTGATGTTTGGATAGGTTACTAATTAACAAATGAATTTAACTAGGAAACATCTTAAATCGCCCACCATTTTTATTTTCAAAGCAAACAGCAAAGTTTCTTACATTTTACATACTAAGGTTGATTTTGGTGGTCTGAAAGACAACTTCCCTAAGCAAAAGAAATGGAAAAATAATTCTGTGGTAAGTGTGGCTATTGAATATACATACACAAAATGAATCCAGTACCTTCCTCATGAAAGCACCTAATTGTCTGATGGCTGTGTTGATATCATGTACTTTGATGGAAGAAGGGGAAGATCCTGGCCCTGCTGAAGTAAATGGGAATTTCCTCAATTTTCAAATTGTCCACAAACAGATTGAGAGAGAATGTTTGAGGATGAAACCAAAATTCCCATTGAAAGATAGAAAGGTTTGTTTCATTTCTCAGACGTTTGGTTCACCCAAGAAAACTTTTTAGGCTTTTACAGGGTTCCCAATCTGTTCATGTCTAGAAAATTGTTTTGCTGTGATGTGGTACCTGGCCTGTTTTAACATTGTTTTATTATTTGAGACAGACAGGATATGCTTAAATAGCTTTAAAACTATTTTAGAACCTACATACTTAAATATAAATAATGATGCATCTGCTGGATTACCCCCAGGGCCACTTACGAAAAATTGATTGAAAAACAAATAGCTGACTAAAATAGTACACAACTGGTGGACATTTACAATCCACCCACGTTTAGGACGATAAAAATAAGGAAACAACACACTCACTATCCTCAAATGATCAGTTGGATAAATAAGTATTCTATGTAAAAAGAGGATGAAAAAATGTCTTTAATGATTTTAACACCACATAACAAAGACACCTAAGCTACATGCATAGTGAAATAAAATAAAGTAGAAGAGTCCTTGTTCGTGAGCAGACTCATTCATACCAAATTGCACTTTGGTATCTAAGAGATGTTTTATGGACTAGTAGCATATCCAATTTGCTTGAGCTGAAGTTCCATCACTGTACCATTTAAAAAATAAGAAAACAACTATGCAAAACAATCAATCAAAAACCCTTATACTAAAATCAAAGTCCTCAGTCTTTGACAGTTACCACTGTTCTCAAATAAGCAGCGAAAGTCCTTTGTTTTATCTTTGAATAGTAAATAGAAAAAAATTAGTTCAAAAGATGTAAAATTTATTGCTGTCTACTGCCATCTCTCTGCCTTTGACGTGTTCCCTTTTGAACATAAACTAGAATTTTGTCCAATTAAATTTTAAAAATTCCAGGCAATGAGGTTTGTATCACTTCTATGGAGAGATTATTCTGCATAATTCACTCATTGTCAGGAAGTTTCTCCTGATATTCAGCTCAAATTTTCCTTGTTATTTCAGTGTATTACGCGCAGTTATACTGAATTTTCTTGTCCCTGGTCATACACATTTCAGGTGTTTGTGGACTTACGTATCTTTTACATCATTGCTACACCAATTTATACACATTTAAATCAGTCTTCCTTGATTAGTCCCATCCAGCAGTCTCTAATTGTATCGCTTTTTTCTGAACTTCTTCCCATTTCTGACCATACTTTTGCTAAAGAGATGCCCCTAAGTAAACAGTATCATAGCTACAGGCACACTAGAACTATGTAAAGCAGGAGTAGTAATTCCTTATTTCATACAGAGCCCATATTTGCAGACCTGTTTTGCTGCCCTATCATACTGTCCTCAGCATTTTGCTCTGCATTATCATGCTTAGGTGTCTTACTATACTATTGTTTTTAAGGTTTCTTCCTCCCACTGAATGAAGTGAAAGACTTTGAATTCAGTAAGCCTATCAGGCCTATAAACAGGTGACAAGAGTGTGCAGTATCTATCAATTATAAAGACACAGAGGGTGAAATCCTAGCCCCACTGAAGTCAATAGCAAGACTCCCATTTCACAAAATGCAAGAAGAGTTTGAGAGCATCAGTTTTGCTTGGGAGGCCCAACTCAATGTCCACTGAAATTGACAGAAAGACTCCACTGACTTCAAAGGGCATTAGATCAAGCCTATGAGCAAGTGACAGGAGTATACATTATCCATCAATTATAAATAGACAATGACGTGATTAATCAAGGTTAAATAGTGATTAATCATTTTTCTAACTAATTTTTCTGAACACAGCTGGAGTAGTGTTTCATGAAGCAAGCACATCACATGGGTGCCTGCCCTATGGTCTGCACAGGCAGCCAATTGATTTCTAATTGATTTTTTGATGAAATTTGAAATGTTTGTTTTGACATATAAAGTTCTATCTTGCCTCAGTTCTGACTACCTCAGAGACTCTCTGTTCTTGTGCAATAGTGAAGCAACTGTGATCAGCTGAGTATCTTTACTGCTTTAAATGAAAGGATGGCCTTGGCAGAGTTCTCTTATGAGATGGGTCCTCCATTCTGAAAGGCACTTACCCCTTGGTCTGAAAACAACCTGTTTGATAACCTGCAGGAGATAATTACTTTACAGCCCATCTACATTCCCTAGACTTTTAAAGAAAAAGAGTGAAGGAGTCTGAATAGGGGGATAGATTATTTAGACGATAAGGGGTTACTCACCATGTGCAGTAACTGAGGCTCTTTGAGACATGTGTCCGTGTAAGAATTCATTTAGATGGAGTTTGAAGTACTCTTTTGGAGCTCTTTGACCTAGTAAGTTTCTGGTCTGTATTTTTAATTTTTACAAACACTTTTATAAATTGAGAACAAAACAAAACACTAAATAAATATTGATCATTTGGGAATAGATTCAGCTGTTCTGGCTGTATCTATACCTGTTTCTTGCAAAACTGCTGTCTTTTTCCCTTGATATCCTGCTGAAAAAAATTAAACATGTTACATTATGACAACTGTCTTCATTGTGTTTCACAGGAAAAAGATGTATTGAACATGAATCCCACATTAAGTGTAAGAGGTGGATGGAAAATTTAAACAAAAGAGCAAATCAGTTTTCTCACCAGTTTTTAGTACCATATTTTCATTAAATTACACAAAACATTGTAAGGTATTTTATTTACCAAAACTGCTAAAAATCATTTACAGTCTCCTCTTAGAATGACAATTACATAATAAAGTACTTAATATAATTTTACAATTTCAAGCACATTTTGTATTTGATTAAATTTTACATTTCCTGAGACATGCATAGCATTTCTTTAGAGTATAGTAAATTAAACACTGAATAGCAAAATATTCTACATTAACAGCAGTGGTAAGTCACTGAAATTTTAGGGGTCAACAAATTGAAGTGCAACAAGAAACTATTCTAGGCTTTAAAATACCTTAGACCATATATAGAAACATGTAGCAAAGAATGAGTACATTACATTTTAACTCAGTAGTTTCTTACTAGAATACATCTACTTTACTACAGTGATTAGTGATATATATTATAAATATTTGAACAAGATATTTTCCAACCATGGGTTTACTTACAGGTAGGTTTCCCCTCAAGAACTAGTACAAGTGGTGCACTTATATTTCTTGCTGCTTTTTAACTGGTATAGGACAATGTATCTTGAGAATCTAGCAACTAGATTATGGGCCTGATCCCAGTTTTCTCCTTCAAGCAAAATGGCCATAAACCCTTCTGCCTTAAGACTGGGTTATTATTGCTATTATGCTTTTCTCTTATATAAGTGCATATGTGTTTCTTCCTTTTACCACTTTAACCAAAATGTGAAAAAGGTAGAATTTAAGTTTTCATTTTAAACATGGTACCTCCTGTGTTATTTTTTCAAAGGCCTGTGGGTATTTTTCTGAGTTGTGCCCTATAGAGAAAGCTTTTTACTGGTTTAAATGTAATTTCAGTGGAAGTTTTGCCTACTTAAAAACATAAGAATCTGACCCACTATTTTTAATGGATTTGAACTAACAGAAGTCCTGCATCACTATTAACTTTTTCGGTCTTTCATTAGATGTTGCACTGGCTTACAAAGTAGAAATTGATTGGCACATGGTAGCTGAATAAGTAATAATTTTGGTGACCCAATCTCCTTTATATACAAATTAGATCAGCAGACAGGTCATTGAAAGAACCAATATGCCATGTTAGATATTGCATTGACTCACATAAGATACCTCAATTTGATAGAAAAATCACTTTCTACACTGTTACTGCCTAGAGGTTGCTACTATCACACACTCTATTGGAAGGACCATGGCATTTTTGGCACACAGTTATTGTTCATGAAAACATTCAACTTTTAAGTAATATTTAAGTTTTTTGTAAACATAATTATAAATGAAAACACGGTGTACTCAGTGACTTGCTATGAGCTAGATTGTACCACAAATCTCATACACAGAGTAGTACCCTGAATAAGGGTGACAGAATCAGGACACGTTAGTAATACATTTCCACCACAGCCAGGTAGGAAAATAAAAACATCTAAAGTGTAACCTATTTAAGTTCCGTCCACTGCTCACAATGAAATATTTATATCCACAAAAAAATCCTAAAAACACATTATGTAAAATTCATGAGACGTATGTTTTGTTTATAATATACATATAATAAACACACACTTACAAAATATTGTAACAAGTAGGTTATGTTGGAACTATATAGGAATTCTTAGAAATAAATTTACTTTAAAAACAGATTTAAGATTTAAGATTTAAATCTGGACAGAAGTAACAGATTATGACAATATTTTAGGAGGTTCACAAAAATAAAGGAATAAAAGATTGAGATGGGTTACTGAATTGTTTAACATGGATTATGGTAGAAAGTTAGAACTTTATAAATAAAAGGACCAGAACTAATTCTTCTAGATACTGTAATAGTTTGCTTTATCTCAAATGGAATATATGGAGGACTTTTTTATTAAAAACAAACAAAAAAAAGTGTCTCACTTTATTAAGTAAATACATAAGTTCTGCATGAGCCTGACACCAAAAAGTAAATTTACTTGTCTAAGTGCATAAATGTGTCGAACTCGTCTCTATTTCCTATCAACAGCAACAAAAGCTCTATCTACAATATATTTTCCTGTGAAACATCACAAAACCCATGCAAAAGACTATAAAAAAGGTATGTAATATACAAGTATATACTACTTATACAGTGTTTATTGAATTTCATGGTGAAAGACACTAAGGACTCTTCTGTTCCAAAACTTGTTAAGTTTGTGACAGAATATTGGCACTGAAAGACAATGGAATTCTACAAATAAAACTGATCCAAGATAGAAGCTGTGCATTCACAGGAGGATAACAGCTAGCTACAAGGGGTTAAAAGCATTTGGAAAATAGATGGATATGCTCTTTCACTTGGAAAGAAAAGCAAAACAACTTTTTCAAACCTGTACGATATAGGCAAAGGTTCTGAGAATACAGGGAATGGACTAAGCTTCAGTTCAGATACAGCTTATGGAAATAATAGATAAGTAGATCAAAAACTTATCTGTGCCTAACTGTCAGAAACTGAAGTCTACAATTGAATTTACAGGGCCTTCATAGCATTTATTTTACAAATGAATTATCTGGCTGCAGAGACATTGCTACTTGGCCTTGGAGAGCATTTTCCTGCATATTGTCATCATTGTTTTCCCTAGGCATGATTGCTCAGTAGTATGTCATCAATGATTTTAAGCATTTCTATGTAAGCACAAGTATAATATAATGGAGTGATCTCCATTAATAATCTTTACAGTTTTTATTTTTGCCTAATTAACATTAATGCAGTATTACCTATTGTGAAAACTATGGCAAACTTAGTTACCTACAACTATAAAAATTTTAATGTCAATTATATCACAATGTGTTTTGAATTAGAGTTGGGGAAAGGTGGAGGATACTGTCAAAGTCCAGAGTCTAGGTTCATAAATATAGTGAGAAAGTGTATCAAGATTCTTACCTGGATCATATTTAAGATCTGCAACCAAAATTCTGACTTTTAGCTGAACATACCCCAAAGATAGCCATTCCTAAAGACTTAAAAATACAAACACTCCAATCTCTTTTCAAGGACATTTAACTCTTGGGTTGTTGATTGCTTAGATGTTTTGAAGAAATTAGGTTCACTGTGTTTGCAGAAGTCTTCTCCCCTCAACCCAATTTTATTGAGATGTTCTCTACTCCTACTAGAAAATAAAAGGCAGCTCCTCTACCCCTCAAAACAAACACTATATATATCAAGACACGGATATTTGCTGCTTCCAAGAACAGCAGGAGGTGTTTTGGGACTCTGATGCTGCCACTTCATCTACTCTATATAGAAGTCTCAAATTAATTCCAAATTTTGATACTTTCCTACTCAGACAGTTCAGTTAGGCCCAGATTTTAAAAAGGTTGTGGGATTTTGATTACAATGGGCATTAGGTGCCTACGTGCTTTTCAAAATCCTACTAGGCAACCTATCTGCATCTTCAAGCAGCTAAATATTTTTTTTATATCTGCCCTCCAGTGCTGTTATGTGCCTCCACTGCAAAGTCATTGTAAGAAGCATTTTTTCCCCACATGAGAGAACAATATCCTCACTTGTGTGGGATTACAATAATTTCACAGGATTCTATAACCAAAATAAACTGGAAGGACTATAGCAGTCAAATCTGAAGAGGAAATGCTGTTTGTGGGGAAAAAACAGGCAACCAAAAGTTGAACGCAAACTGTCCAAAAAGTGCTAGGAAGCAGTAAACAAGAGATGAAAAAGGACCTATAGCTGAAAAAAACTTGAATAAAGAAGTTAGAGACTGCCTCTCTTTGAAACCTCTTACTTCAGAAGAAGTACTAATGGTTTGAGCCTTTCCTAGTTCATTTTGGAGGAAGCATGAGCATCCGTTTAAGTTGATGAGAGCTGGAAAGCTAGAAATGATGAAATAACTGAAGCTGTTTTGGATTCTCTGGCTTGTAAATACTTTAAAGAAAAGTAAATTAAAAAACAAAAACAAATAGGTATAGTTATTTAAGAAACTGATACTAAAAGTGCATACATTAGTTTCCTTAACACAGAGGCTGTGTGGCAGTGGTTAGAATGGGGGCGAGGAGTTGATACCTGCTCTATATTCTACACTGTCACTGATTCACTGTGCGACTATGGTCAAGTCACTTAATCATCTATATCTCAGTTTATCCATCTGAAAAATAAAAATACAACTAACCTACTTTGAAAAAGCATTTTGAGATCCTTAGAAATGAACTCTGAAAGTGCAAAATATTTAGAAGATATAATTTAACAGAATACAACATTGAAGGTGCACTGTAACATCCCAGACTACATATTAGGCTATGTCTACACTATAGATTATGTTGGCATAAGCTATGTCGCCCAGTGGTGTGAATAAACCACACGCCTGAGTGACATAAGTTACATCAATATAAGCTGGCATGGAAAGCTTCTCCCACAGACATAGCTACCGCCTCTCGCAGAGGTGGTTTTATTATGCCCATGGGAGAGAACTCTCGTCAGCATAGAGCATCTTCACCAGATGTGCTGCAGCGGTCAAGATAAGCATTTCTCAGGCATGTTGAAGCTACTCCTCACTTCTCAAGACACAAAAGGGAAACAACCCTGCATTCCTTGCAGACCCAAACTCATCTTCAATGGGTATGCATGGAATGCAGGATAGGATCCAAGATTATTGCTTGTCACACTTCCGGACATATTCTCTCTATCCTGCAGCCCAGGAAAGCTTACGCCTGCAGAAATTTGTTAGTTTTAAAGTGCTACAGGACATTTGTTGTTTTTGCTGTATACAGACTAACGCGGCTACCCCTCTGGAACTTTTCCCTATCCTGTATTTTGTGTAGTCACACGAGGGCATTTGTTATTCTCATTTAGTAGAATTTTACACTCACTCTACCCTGGTATAAAAGACTACACAAGGTGCAGGGCAACAGATACTCTTTTTTCTCACCCTGCCTTTTTTATTTACACTCCTGCCTTCATTTAATGCTGTGGGCCCAGCTTTCAGATCTATTAGGGCAGCTTTACAGCACTCTACTCTCACAAAACTGCTTTATAAAGGCCACACCTACCCATTGCGTATGTGGCATAGAGGTACCACCTACACCACCCTGTTTCCATGCTCCTAGCACAGGGGGCTTACCCTTTTATGCCAGTGCATACCTATACCTTTGTAAACCCCCAGTTTATGGAACAACTCTGAGAGCGAGCATCTTGAGGCTGCTCTATACTACAATAGGGACCCAACAAGAACAGAACTGATTCTACCACTGGGAACCACAAATGGCTCCTCTGCAACCCCTTTTGTAAGCTGCACCCCACACTTCTGAGCTGTAGCTGAAAATATGGTCCTGTACGTTCACTTTAGTATAGTAGACCTATGATAGTTAAAAATAAGTTGAAATTTCCATGCCTATGATGTTTGGGGCTTACTGATAAAGCCATTTAAATAAATTGAAATGAAATCTGACATGCAATTTGCCATCGTGGATATATAATACAGTTAAAGCATTTCAGCACTCAGTCATTTAAAAATGACAGTTTCTCTGCATGTTAAGATTAGTGAAAACTGTCTTTATTCTATGAAGACAAGCTCCAGGTCAACCCTTCCTTCTTTCATATTAGCAGATCACTAACAAATATCAGCAGTACCATGTCATTAAGATTAAATTTAAACACATGTCAGAAAAAACAGTAACTTTTACAATCCTGCACTGAGACTACATGGACAGATTACTGTGCCTGCACGAAACCCTATTAAAGTCAATGGGACTCCAATGGCAGTTCACATGTGAATCACAATGCAGGATCAGGGCCTAAAAATAAGTATAAATATATAAAATAAAATACAAAGCAATTATACTTTGCTACAGATTAAGTTCTTGCCAAAGTACTCAAATTCATCACAACTGTAAAACAAAATATTGAAACCCCTATTGGTCCTCGTTTGGGGATTTGCTCTATTCAGTAGTGGGAAAGTGCCAAAAAAGCTTTGCTAGACATAGAGCAGTGTCTCAGAAACAACCAGGGCTACAAATGAATGACTTATAACATTTGAAACCTGAGAATCTCAGCTTTCAAACAGTATTAAGCACTCATTTCTAACCATGGCACACTATGAAATATAATAAGAACATCATCACTCAATTACTATCTTGCTTTATTTTCTCCTCACCTGAATTCTGACATGATTTTAGTAGCTGATATCTTCAGTAATGCAGGAAATCAATGAACTGTCTGAAAATCTGAGATCTCAGATTTCAAATAGTAATAGACACATTCATTCTAGTGGCTGAAGGCCATGTCCTGCTAAAATCATGTAACACAGACTGCTCAAGAAAATGCATCAATTGTAGGACTAATAAATATTTATGTAACTTCTAATTCTTTCAACTTTTTCCAAACACTGGATCTAGGTCTGTAATCATTAATAAAAAAGTCTATCCCTGGTAAACATTAAAGAAAGTCTTGTTTAAGAATCAGATTTTTCTTATTTTGAGCAATTTCATCACTCAGATACTTCCCCCCGTTGTTTTAGTTACTGTTATTCCTTTATTTTTAATCTAATTAGTAGAAGATCTCAATGCATTTTTGTTGATACTCCACAGTTACAAAAATACAGAATGCAAAATCCAAATACAAAACTAATCTGGATTTAAACTAACAAGCTTTCATGAATTATTTGAAACCAAAAGCTTTAAAAGCTGTAAATTTCAGAACAAATTTCACACCATTCTTGGTGTTTTTACCACAGACAAGTCAAATGTTAAAGTAAACTCTCTGCCTGCTACAAGGTGTACAAGTATATAACAATTGATGTTTCTTCATGCACCACAAATATTTATTCTCTGAAAAACTATCGAGACAAAATTGTAATCACAGTAGTATTCAAATCTGAAACACAACTATATAGCTAAAGACAATAAATGTAACTATGCTAAATTCTGTCTCACTCTACTTGAGTCACCTATGAATTACTCCAGGCAGAGTTTCTGTAATCTTTACATACAGACGATGAATAAAAAGTTTCTAGCATTTCACAAAACATTCTCCAATTTCAACATTCAATAAGCTAGAGATGCCAATATTGCTCACTATTATTTTACCCCCTAAAGGGAGTCAAAGTTCATTCTAACAGAGGTACGGTAATAGTGCATACTACATTCAAAGCTTAAATTTTTTTTAAAGCATATTCACGATAAAAGACATCTTCAGGTGTCTGAATTAGAACTCCCAGTGCATTTCCACCTCTGAGATGGACTAAATGTATTTACAAACAAGGGCAACAGCATCTTACAAAAGCCATTGTTCTTTTTCCTTACTGTATTTCTCAGACCACTTGTGAGTGAGCTCCAGATACATAGTTGGTTTATGGGGTTTGTAATTCAGGTAAGTTACCTGTCCAGTTCTCTTGGGAACAGCTTTTTCAATCTGAGTCCCTTCATGCCACTCATTGAAAGATGTGATGGAAATAATTTCTGGTCGCACCAAAAGTGCTGCACTGAAAGCAGTCTCATAATACTTCCCATTAACACGGTTGCGGGTGTTGTGATTGTTCCATGGTCGGATGCTGGTGTCAATGTATCCTGGCCCCACACTTGGAATGAACATTAAGTTGTTGCTGTCACAAAAGGCTTTTAGACTTGGCCAATTCTGATGAGATGAGCCATAAGAAAAGCCATTGGTGGCAAAGTATGTATAAATTCCATCAAAACCACTTCTGTGGATTTCATGTTTGTGTTTTTCTTCCACTAGAAGTGCAATGAATAATCCATCATACTGTGTATTTCGAATGCTCTGGGATCCAGAAACAGTTAATAGATTTGCCCATACTTCAGGGATTGTTACATAAGAATCATAAACATAAAACATGGGGAGTGTTCTGCCTGTGCTGGTCTTATGCCTGTAAAAGGCTGGATGGCCTCCATATCTATAAAGCAAACAAGAACTATGGTAAATATTCATAAATAATATGACAGTTAGGAGAGAATCCTTCACATACTGAACTGAGGACTTTTGAGGAATTTTAAAACTTCATGTTTTTCAGGATGAATTTAATTCAGTACTGTGGTTATTCGAATATATTTTTAACCATACATATGCTGGAAACTTACATACTATTACAGCAAAGAGATAATTATCAACAGCATAACTTTTTAGTGTCAAGTCTTACTATCACTTTCCTCTCAATGGCAAAATATTAATTCGCTGAATCAATATGAAAGATACTCTAAGTGACAGGAACAAAACAAAAAACAAAAACAAACACTAGTAGCTTTCAAAAATGTCTCCAACTCTCAGGTCAAATTGAATTTAAAGGTATGATTCTGCCCATTAGAAGTTTATCTGGCAACCTATCATCCTAAGAAGTGGTTTTTTTTTTTAAATAAAAAATATACAAGTGTTTAAAAACTTAAATAAAAACAGTTAGAAGTGTCAGTCTGAGGCATCATGAAGCAGGTGATAAAAAATGGTTACTAACCTGGTTCCGTAACTGTTGTTCCTCAAGATGTGTTGCACATAACCATTCCACTCTTGGCATCAGTGTGCCCAGTGCACAGCCATCAGAATCTTTTTCTCTCAGTGGTACCTGTTGGGTGGCTCAAGCTCCTCCTGCACACCACTGCATGCAGGTATAAAGTGTAGAGTCGCCCCAAGCCCCCTCAGTTCTCTCTTGCCATAACTCTGATGAAGAGGGGTAGGAGGGCAGGTCATAGAATGGACGTGTGCAACACATTTCAAACAACAGGTATGGAACAGGTTAGTAGCAGTTTTTTTCTTCAAGTAAATGCACACGTGCATTCCATTCTTGATGACTCACAAGCTGTAACACAGGAGAAGGGATCGGCACCTATTTCAATAAAGATTGGAGAGCAACTAGTCCCACTCTAGTATCATCTCTGGAGTCCTAAGCCACAGTATAGTGGGAGGTAAACATGAGGACCGAGGACCAGGCTGACGCTCTACAAATGTCTGCAACTGGAACTTGTGCCAGAAAGGCTGCTGGGGCTGACTATGACCTCACCAAATGAGCTGTGACTGTCAGCTGGAGCAACATTAGCCATGTCGTAGTACATGCACAGCAGGATGCAATCCAGAAAAAGAAATTCTCTGGGTGAAGACTGACTTCTAACTCTGTCTGTGACTGCTACAAACAACTGGGAGAATTTAAGAAAGTGACTGGTTCTGTCCAAGTGAAACAACAAGACTCTTCTGACATCTAACATATGCAAATGCTCTTCCTTGCTGATTGAATGTGGTTTTGGGTAGAACACAGGCAAATACTTTGGCTGGTTGACATGGAAAGAGGAAACCACCATTGGGACACATTTTGGATGAGGACATGGGTAAACCTTGTCCTTAAAAAAGGTCCTGACATTAATGCCTGCAGTTCCTCTACTCTTCTAGCCAAAATAATGGCCACCAAAGATTCTATTTTCATTGCTAGATGTAGCAATGAGCAGGTAAGCCAACGGCTCAGAAGGGTGGGCCCGTAAGTTTAGATAATGTAGGGAAATGGGGTCTTGCACTTGATGATATAATCTGACTAAGCCTTTTAAAAACTTTAGGGACATGTCACTGAAGAAAATAGAGCAACTGTCCATTTCAGATGGAATGATGAAATAGCAGTCAGATGTATTTTGATGGAACTAACTGCCAAATCTTGGTGTTTTAGGTATAAGTAGTCCAGTATATGTTGAACTGAAGAACGGGTTGTGATACCCCATACTGATGAGACTAGATAGAGAAACCCCTCAATTTAGCAAGGTAAGTAGCTCTTGTAGAAGGCTTTCTACTATTTAGCAAGACCACCCAAACCACCCTTCAAGAAAGCCTGCTCTCTACTGTCTGCTTGTAGAGCATCCACACAGATAAAAGAAGGGACTGCTGGTTCAGGTGGAGTAGGCAACTGTGATTTTGGGAGATTAGGGACAAGTCTAATAGAAATGAAACTGGAGGTTTCACTGACAGCGCCAGGAGAGTGGAGAACCAGTGCTGATGGGCCCATGCTGGAGCTGTAAACATGACTCTGGCCTGGTCCTGTCTTATCTTTAGTAATACCCTGTGAATGAGTGGGACTGGTGGGAAAGCATAGAGGAGCCTGCCTGCCCACATCAATAAAAAGGGCAGCTGTTACGGAACCTGGGCTGTGACCCTGTGGAGAGCAGAACTGCTGACACTTTCTGTTGGACTTTGTCGCAAACTGGTCCACACAGGCAAACCACCACCAATGGAAGATGTACATGGCCACATGTGAAGAGTGAGGAGACTACTCATGGTGACAAACTATCTGCTCAGGTGGTCTACTAAGTTGTCCTGTATGCCCGGGAGGTAAGATGCTTCTAGCTCTATTGAGTTGGCTACACAGAGCTCCCAGAGGACAGTTGCTTCTTGACAGAGCGGAGAAAAGTGGGGTCTCCTCTGCTTGTTGAGGTAAAACTTTGCCGCTGTGTTGTCTGTGAGGATTAACAGGCTGCGTTGCCAATCTCTGACAGAAATACCTGGCATACCATTCTGACAACTGTCTGTTCTCTGAAAGTGATGTATAAAGCTAAGAACTTAGAGGACCACAGACCCTGCATTTGTAAAGAAGCCAGGTGGGCTCCCCATCCCAGAGTCGAAGCATCTGTCATTAGCGTCAAAGTGAGTTGTGGGCAAGCAAATGGAATGCCATGGCTGGATCTGTCCACGAATCTAGGGAAGTGAAGACATGGGAGGGCACTTTACCATCTAGTGTAAGCAAATAGATCAATGCTGGCCAACCCTGCAGAGTTCTGAGTCGCTGTCTGGTGTATTGAGCTTTCAGATATAAAAGGCCATGTGACCCAGAAGCCTCAAACAATTTTGTGCAGTTGTGACTAGGTGAGCCTTCAAATCTATAACAATTGATCAGACTGCCTGGAACCTGGAGAGCAGAAGAAAGGCCTTGGCATGAGATGAGTCCCATACAGCCTCTATACATTCTATCCTCTGGACCGGGGAGAAGAGAGATTTTTCTGTGTTGATCAACAGTCCCAGATACCTGAACGTTGAGTGGATCAGGGCAACAATGCTTTGCACATGTCAAAGGCTGCTCCAAATGGCAAGCCAGTCTTCTAGGTTGGGGCAAACCTCCACTCCCAATCTTCAGAGGAATGCAGCTACTATTGCCAGGACCATTGTAAAGAACCTAGGAGATGTTGACAGACCGAAAGATAGTGCAGGGACCTGGTAATGATTTTGCCTTACTAGAAATCGGAGGTACTTTCTGGGAACTTGATTGATTGTCACACGGAAGTAGGAATCCTTTAAGTCAAGCACGGCATACCAGTCCCTGGGACCCAGGGAAGGGATAATAGAAGCTAGAGGGCCACATGAAGCTTTATCCTTTTTAAGAATTTGTTAAGATGATGCAGGTCTAAAATTGGTCTGAGACCCCTCTTCATTTTTGGGATTAGGAAATATCAGGAAATAAAATACCTTCCCTCTGAGACCACTTGGAACCTCCTCTATGGTTCCCAAATGAACTTCCTCGATAAGGAGTTTCTCATGAGAGTGATCCCTGAAGAGAGACAGGGAGGGAGGGTGGGGAGAGAGGGATAGAGGCAAGCTGAAGTGTGTCACACTATCTGGAGTGGCACATGAGCATGAGTGCCAACCTCGGGTAGACTGTCAAAAAGCAGGGCAGACACCCCAAACTGGTTGTGTGTTCTATAATTAGATTTCACTAACCCAGTAACAAATGTGAACTCCGGAAGCACTGTAACAGTCATAACATGGAGTCACAGACAGTCCCCTTGGACATTCCAGTCTATCTCACCACCCACACAAGCTAGACTTCATGATAGTTGGTTGCCATACACCAAAGATCACAAAAGATTCAGGTTGCTTCCAGTCTCAAGAGACCAGTCACTTACCCCAGTCAATTTGTACCTCAGCTCTCACACCAAAGACAACTCTTGTAGCCAATCCTACAGTAAACTAAGAATTTATTAACTAGGAAAAATAAATGAAAAATTATTTACAAGTTAAAGCAGGAAACATATATACACAAATGAGTTACAATCTATGGCTCTAAAAGGTGACAGTTGTAGTAACCTCTCAGCACTGAACATCTTTTAGGGTTGACCTAGGGATCTCTGCTTCTGTTTCCCAGCTCCAGCCTAGCAAAAGAAATGAAAATTTTTCATGTCAACTATCTTCATTTCCTCCTCCCAGAATTCAAGCCGATGGGATGAATTTTCTTGCACGTAGCACTTTCACAGGTGAGAGGGTCATTAACCAAGTCTCTGTATCACGATGTTCCAAATGGCCCATTTATTTTTGATAATCCTTTTTTCAAGCCCATTTCTCCTGACTGAGTTCATAGGTTCAGAGCAAGCATTTTTACAGTTATAAAGCAAAACTTACATATCACCTATAAGTGAAATTCAGACATGCAGCAATTTACAAGCATTCCATAAAGTCTAGACACTAAACACATTCTTATAAGTCTAATACTTGTATGTTAATATTGTTCAAGATAGTTGACCTGGTCTGGTTTACAGCTATGAATTGGCTAGTGCTCAGCTGATGCCTACAGCCTTGGCAAGAGCAGGAACCTGGTCTGCCAGCATCACAGAGAATATATTACACTTCCAGAGTGTTCAAGACCCACTGGTCCAAAGTAATCTGAGACCAACCACTGCCGAAGTGGGATAGACGATTTGCGAAGGAGTTCAGGTCTGGCGAGATGGAGACTTGTATGTTGACTTCAACTGGACTATCAAAATGCCTGCTTTGTGATTCTTGATTGTTTTGAGGGGCCCAGAGCTGGAGCCAAAGCAGCAGGAGGGGGAAGCCTACCGTATAACCCCTGAAACTCTTTTTGATATGTCCTGCAGAGGAGTGGAATATCGGTGCGTCTGCAGTGGCTGACAATGCTTCCCGAATGGGCAGGTGGTACAGACCTAAGGACTTCACGGTTACTAACTCCATAAAGCTTGCTGTCTCTCTCTGCTTTAAGATGAGAGAAAGACCCTTGAATGGCAAATCCTGGATAGTACTCTTGACTTCAGAGGAAAGATCAGAAGACTGCAGCCAGAATGATCTATGCATGGCCACTGTGTAGGCCATGGTTCTAGCTGCTGAGTCTGCTGTATCTAGCCCTGCCTCCAGCAAAGATTTTGTGACCAGTCTGTCCTCATTGACCAGGAAAGAGAGCTCCTGCCTAGCAGTCTCCAGAACAGCTCCTTGAACTTTTCCATGGAATCCTACGAATTAAAATCATATTGTCCCAATAGAGCCTGTTGGCTAGCGATATGCAGCTGCAACTCCCTTGTTGAATAAATCTTTCTGTCGAATAAGTCTTGCCTCTTAGCATCTTTTGATTTGGGGGTAGAAGACTGGTATCCTTGTCATTCTCTCTCATTATCTGCTGCAAGAACTAACGAGCATGGAGGTGGGCGAGTATAAAGGTAAACCCTTGGAAGGATACATAGCACTTTCTTTCCACCCTTTAAGAGGTGAGCAGCAGAGAGGATGAAGTCTGCCATAAAGCTTTTATCAACTCCAATATCACCATGTTAACTGGCAGAGCTATCCTGGAGGGACCCACAGATGATAACATGTCAACCGGACAATGTGAGGACTCCCTGATCTCTTCAGCCTGTACACATAAGTCTGCGGCCACTCTCTTTAATAACTCCTGATAAACTTCAAAAGCATCAAGAGGAGGTGAAGTTGTGCTGGATGAAACAGTCACATCTGGAGAGGGCGAAGAGGAAGCCAAGACTGAATTAGGTAGACCCTCTTCTATCGGCTGTTTTCCTATTCTGGAACCTCCTGCTGATGCTCGGTATCAGGCCCAGTGCTGAACTCTGGGGATGGAGCTACTTGGTGCATAGACTCAACGCTTTTAGATGTGGGCACTGAGCCCTGGTTTACACCACAAATTTATGATGGTATAAATATGTTGCTCAAAATCCATATGCCTGAAAGATGCAGTTATATCAGCCGAACTCCCAGCATAGGCCACTATGTCAATGGGACAGTCAATATAACTACCACCTCTCAGAGGTGGAATTCTTATGACGATAGGAAAAGCTCTCGTCAGCATAGGTGCTTCATTAAGCACTACAGTGGTGCAGCTGCTCTGCTGCAGCATTGTAAGCATAGACAAGTCCTGAGTATGTACACTGAGGGGAATATCTGAAAGCTGGGGGAAATCCGCAAGGGTTCCAAAATGGCCACTGATACAGGGCAGGGCCCATTATCCTGGACACATTCCCACGGCAGGCCCCACTGAAGGGTCATAGTGGTAGGTGGAAAAAGAGGATCTGTGCAGAGACTGGGGGGTCCTGCTTCAGGGTTTAAGATCCCACCTCTGAGTCCAGTGAAGATTTCCCTTCCTTTGACGATGGCAGGGCCAATCCAGTCAGTGCCAGGGACCAGTGCCGAGAGCCTGGCAATGAACAGAGCGACTCCATCATAACAGGCTTCCCCTTGGAAGGTACCAAGTGTCCACCTGTCCCGGAAGCAGGCCACTGAAGTACTGAAGGTTGAATCACTGGCAGAAGTGGCAGCAGTGCTGAGGGACCAGATTTCTGTAAGAAAGGAGACACTGGCACCAAGAGGAAGAGCAGATTTTTGCTGCTGCAAACGCCTTCATGGTAGTTGGCACTGAACTGGTATCTGTTGCACTGCCGAAGAAGTTAATGGTGCCACTTCCAGCATCAGACTTGACAATGACCCTTGCAGAGCCAGAGTGCGCTGACTTACGCACTGGTTTGGAGAGGAGTGCTTAGGTCTCAGGTGCCCTCTTTTAGACTACTTCTTGACCCTCTTATCAGATTTAGGGTGGAGAACGTCTCCTGTCTGGTACCTTTTTGGATGCTTCGTATTTCTTCCTTGGTATGGGCAAGAAAGAACAGTGCCAGGATTCTGATAAAGCTGAAGCTGCATTTCCCATTGAGGCTGCAGCACTTGGCATACAGTCAGACTGGAATAGCTCCGATGTTGAGCACCACCTCCATCAGCAGGAATTTCAGCCTACCCTCCCTATCCTTCTTCATCCTAGGATTGAATTCCCTGCAAATCTGGCACTGGTCCTTCTCTTGTGCTTCCCCCCCCAAGCACCTCAAGCAGCTATTGTGCAGGTCATTCACTGGCATCAGCCTGGAGCAAGAAGCATAACATTTGAAACCCAGTGAGCGGGACATATGCTGGTACCGCGAACAGAAAAAGCCAAAACAGGGAAATTAAACACAAAGTCCAAAAAACTTTTTTTTTTATTATATAGCATAGCTAAAACTTACCATCTCTCCTAACAACATGCTATGTTTGCAAAGGCTGAGAGAAACAACTATTCTGGTATAGAATATAGTTCCGATATAGAACATAGTTCCAATTACAGTCGCAGGTGGTAAAAAGGAACTGAAGGGGGGGGTAGGGGCTGCTATGTGTGTAGCAGCAGGGGAAGCTCAAGCTGCCCAGTGGGTACCACTGGGGGGAAAAAGGTTTCTGCTGCCTATGTGCTGGGTGCTCTGACACCAAGAGTGGACTGCACATGTGTAACCACTTGAAGAAGAATAAACGTTAAATGTAGTTGTCAATTGTGTCTCTATATAACATTCATGTCCCGGTACTTTTAAAATGTGCATACTTTGCATCTGAGTTCTAGGTCAGTCAATTACGAGCAAAACAGCTCCTTTTGTTTCTCTCAATGTCAGGCCATACTATATACAGTTTAAGAGTTCACACAATAAAAGAGAAATATCTATAAAAGCTTGTGATAATGCCAAAGACATACATTTTAGAAAGCACTTACTTGTCTACAATGTACTTGATGTTACTGTACATACTGTGATCATCTCGATCTTTGTATGGCTCAATATGAAAAGTGACCTGTAAAATAAAAATGAAATAAATGCAATATGAACTATAAAACATTACAGAAAATAAAAGGTGTCATTTATGTAAAAAGTATCCAACATACCAACAGAGCTTTAGAAGAGGGATTGTGAGAAGTCTCTACAATGCTATGTATGTAATTTATTCAAAACTACTGTTCCTGAAGACTAATGCAATCAGACTCGCTTTATTTTGGACTTCCAAGATTAACTACACAGATTTTATGAAAGAATAGAAAAACTATACACCTATTCTTTATTATTATTTTTATATAAAAGATTGCTTTTCTTGGCTATTGTAAGTAATAAGAACGCTGAAAAAACTTACTAAAATATATGACTATATAGAGTATTATAAGCTATTTAACGAAAAGATTATCTATTTACATGTCAAAAACTGATTACAGTTGATGAAAGATTTTTATATTCTATTTCTAAACAACAATATATTCTAGTTGTTACTGATATTTCTCCAAGGAGAGCTTTCAGTGAGAAATTAGATTTTAAAATGTAGGATGTGAGAACTTTAGCTTTAATTTAGAGTTTTATAGGTTCATCAACAACAATAAACATTTAATCTAATATACCATATTGCTACTTCTGAATTTCAGGGTTGGGGCTTATGAAGTTACTTATGCTATAAACTTCAGCTCATTTCAAACTAAACTCTATTGTTTTCAAGTACCCAATTAAAAGAAAGAGTGCTTTACATTAATCAATGTTGCTAGTTTTTCAGAAGCAATTTGTAAGCTAGAATGCATTTAATAAAACCAATATTCAGCTAGTCTCAAGTGAAATTTGATACTATTACAAAGATTTTACACTGCTGGACTAAATTGCTAGAATTGTTAAGCTTTCCCTCAATAGTCCTATTATTTCATTCTTTTTACTTCAGTCTAACAAAGAGGCAAATCATATTTGACAACGGTACTGCTAAAAACAGTTATATAACTTTGTATTTCTCTCTTTAGATTGAAAATAATTTCTTTTGCATGATGGTTCTGAGTTATTGACAAGTCTATCATCCTTAACTCTAATCATTTGCTTATTCAAAGTTCAAGGATGCTTACAAAATATAATATTGAAGATGAAATTCCCTGTGCTATAAATAGACATTGAGTATAGGTACTGAGAAAAAAATTATTTCAATGATACTGCAAACACCTTCCTCTGCTAACGTCCTGATTTTAATTTTAATCCGTTAAAACTTGAGGGGAAAACACAAATTATATTATTCATACTTCCTACTGCTAAAGAGAACTGTTCAACAAGTATTAACTGAATCAAAAAATAAATGGAATTTACGGGTCTTTTCACAAATTTATTTGTGAATAGTCCTGTTAGTTGAGAACGTTTTTAATGGTTTTCCTAAGTCTTCACCAAATATTTTGGATGAGCAATTTTAAGACTATTGGTTGACTGCAAGTTGATTACTGACTATGCACTACTGAAGATGTGTGATTGTTCATAGGTTTTGTTTCTTCTCCCTGATTAGATAAACATCATAAAAATGACAAATAGCTAACAGATACAGAATGTATTTAAAGTATGAATGTGAAACCAGAATTTATGAACATTCATCTGCATATTCATTAGCAAAAATAGTATGAACCCATGAGTAGCAGCAACACAAATTTGGGCTTTTTATTAAGTCTTTTCTATTATTTGACTGGTTTTTATGCTAATACAACATATCCTGTTCCTCACTTTGCACCAGTAGTTCATACTGTGAACTAATCTCATAGATAACCAATAAAAATTTAGTCAGAATACTAGACCTGGATAAAGGGCTTTAACATTCTGGGTTATGAGCATGTATGTAATACCAACACTGGGCTATATGTGGTACTTAAAAGTATTGATATATTACCAAGGTTATATAAACAGTAACTGGTAGTAGCTCAATATAGCTACATTAATCTATGGTTCAATATGATCTAGTATGCAAGGACAGAAGAGACCCACCGCCACTGTATGGACAATAGATGAGAGGCTGCTAAGGGGACATAGCAGCACAAGAGTGAGTCTGGTTCTGTCTCTTATCCCAGCTATGGGTCTTGCTTAGCCTTATGCTGCATTAACCTTGTCCCAAAACTTCAACTGATTGCAAATATAGGACAAGTACTGGGCCCCTATGTTGCAGAGTGGAATGATTTAGATCAAAGCTATTTACTGATTTTAATCTTATCTTGTATTTGTACTTTTTAATTATTTTCCTAAAGATAGGTTGATTCTCATTGATTAGTGACCATTAAAAATATGTTGATTTGTGACTAAATGTAGCCTCTACACTAACTTTCATATTTTTTGCTAACCAGGAAACTACACAAAACACATTTAAGAAATTAAACATCTTAACTTACATTTATTCAGATTTTTAATATTTATACTTTTTAGATTAGAAAATAAATGAAATTTCTTATTTACAAGATGATTAATTTTTTACTCATGATTTGTGTCAAGATCTATTTGGATGGAAATTGGAATTAATTTAAAAATGTACAGAAATGTTTAAAATTGTTTTTATTAGTTAAATATAGCTAAATTAATTGTGCTGGATACACAAGGAAAAAAATTAAAGTTCATCAAAACACGTTGCATTTACAACTGATTTATTAAACAAAGGAAGTATGATCTGTAGCTAGAAAACTGAATTGACTGTCTGGTCACCATGCCCTTCAAGATTTTAGAACTAATAAATCTCATTCTCCACACCCAGTTTTTATTTATTGCTCAGAAGAGGAAAACAAGTTTTCTTGCTTTTTCAATTACCAATCAGTTTCTCAACAACAAAGTAACTAGTCATTGAACTAAACTAGTCGATTTAAACTGAAATGATTAAAGTATTCTCTGCATCTGCAGAAGAGGCTACTGCCATCAAAAAAACCTTTAGAACTTCAACAAATTCTGGTTCCAGGTGTTTACCCAGTGACTTCCAGCAGTTCAGTGATTTGACTTTAGCAGCAAACATGACTTTAGCAGCAAACATTTAATGGTTTTATTTATTTAATTTTAATTATTTTAATAGATTACAGTACATTTAGGACTTAACAGAGATGGTCATAATTTCAAATTCTCCCTTAAAAGTTCATGTGCAGGTCTACAGATACTATAGGTGGCTGCCGCCTCAGGATTTATGAAGTGTCTTCAGTTGTGGAGCAAGGCTGTTATATGGTGCTGCTAAGTTATCTGTTCCATAGCTGTGATTCAAGACATAATTTGACTGTCATGATTCACTACACCCACATCACGGAATTTTATAATGGATCTGTCTTAACTCATAGCCCATTCCCTAGATCTCAATAAAAATCTAAAAATTAAAATGTATTAAATTTACACTTCTCTCACTTTTGTACACTTTATATAGACTTTACTGTGTGGAGCACAAAAGCGCAAAATTATTTTAAACTTACTGGTTCAGGTAGCTATTACAATTGAAACAAGGAATTAAAGTTCATAGCAGAACAGAAACCTAGGGACCAAGAGTAATGAGACGAGAGGGAAATGTTCAGAAGACAATGGAGCTATTCACAATGGAAAGTTGCTTGATACTATCCTCATAAAACATGCAATCAATGCTTAGAGAGCAATAACATGGAAATGGGAAACAAGGGAAAGTTCAAGTCACAATAAGGAAATAGATAACTTGAAAGTTCTTTGTTAATTTAAAATTCTCTTATAGACCCAGTAAAATTGAATATTACAAGTGCTGCTATAACAACAGAGTATTATACATGTCTATAACACAGAGCCAGTACAAGTGATTTAATATAAAATTTACTTAAGATAAAATTTGAGATGTGAAATTAGAAACATAGAACAAGTATCTCATTTTCATTAATACCTGTTGTACATATAAACAACTGCCATCTGAATGTAGGCCTCGCTGAATATAAGTAACTTGACATAAAACCTCATTTCTCAGTGGGCATGATTAGGAAGGTTAATGAACGGTTAAGTTGTAAATAGGGGCTTAACAAGCAGTATGCTGGAGTCAGGATGTCTATGATACCTACGATAAGCAGGAACATGTTGGTGCTAGGGCCAATGGACAAGATAAACTTGGGATTTAAAGATTAGGTTATACATGAACAGCACATAGACAGAGCATGCTGCACAGGGTTTAGTTCCTGAAAAGTAACCAAGGCAATTATGAAGTGTATAGTGCAATGTATGATGTAATGTATAGTTAAGAATGCATTATTAGTATTAGTAAAAATGTATATAAGGTAAAAGCTTTGCTGCGTAACTTCGAATGTGTGATACGCCCTATACCAGTGGTTTTCAACCTATGGTCCCCGGACTCCTGGGGGTCTGCAGATTATGTCTAAGAGGTCTGCGAAAGGTGACTATGAAAATAAAGTTTCAAATCCCAGAAAAGGCATTCCATTTTTTTGATCAATAAAAAGTATGTGAATACCCGCACCTACAGGTCAAAAGCCAGAAGTGCTGTCATTACCACAGAATCCCACAGTTTAGCGACCTTTCTCACGTTGTATCAAATGCTGTGCTGAGCAGGTGCAACAGTCACAGTTGAATTCTGTTCAGTCAGTTTTCAGTCACACTTCTATGGTAGGGGTCCATGGATCACAGGTTGAATTTCCAAAGGGGTCTGTACCTCCATTTGAAAATGTTAGGGTCCACAAATGAAAAGAAGTTGAAAATCACTGCCCTATATCCACCCCATACACTGGAGTCTGATCAACTCAGAGTAGCTTTTCTGTATGCCACATAAAGAAATCTGAGTGATAAGACGGAAACTGAACTGAGTTCTTGGGGAACCGAGTGAAAGAGGTCTCGGGAGAAACCCAATATTGATCAATTAGCATTTCTTCTTCCACTCTTTCAGCAATTTCAGGTTATTGCTTTACAAGTTGACTAGGACAGCATTTCTTGTACACTCCGGGTGAGGCACTTTTTTTTTTTAAAACAGTTACAACAAAAATTGACCATGACATTTACTTAAATCATTATGTTCTAAAACTCAGTGTTTATACATGTTACACCATAAAGATGATTTTCTGTTAAAAAAAAGATGATCTTTAAATCATTTACATAGACTACAGCTATATTATCTACAAAGGTGCAGAATTACAAGGACAAGCTTCATATAGGTCACCTTGAAGAAAAAGGTGTTAGCCATAGGTGGTCATAACAAGTAAAACCAGTATCAATCTATTTACAGCAAAATATAGTAGTAATGAGGACACTTAAAATCTGATTGATTAAAAACTTATTATGTATACTAGAGAGTTGATTATTCATTATATATTTTCAACCGTTAATCCACTGCAGCATTTACTGATTGCAAACTCTGTAGTTGAGGTTAAGATGCAATTTTCATTCTACATTTTTTTTAAGTTGCTTAGAGTTCTCTCAAATAAATCCAGTTCCTGTATGTACGTCATCCAACATCATTTTTGGTTTTATTTTATTAATTCTGAATAAAATTTTCAAAAGTGCCTATGTCCTATTTTCAAAAGTTACTTAGGCACTTCTGAAAATAAGACTTAGGCACTTTTCAAAATTTTATCCATTACGTTTACTGTGCTATGTGCATTTATTTTTAAAGATAAGATCAAAGAAGTGCATTTGTACTTGAAATGGAAAGTTGTGAGGTTTGAAGAGGTTCTTAGTTCTTGTGCCTTAACAACAAACCATTTTTCTTTTCTTTAGGTGTAGCCATATAAAACTAGACATAGCATGGTATTTGCATTGCCCACACAGTCTCTTCTACAACCTAGGGCAGCTCCCTATAGTCTTTTCCTCAGAATAGATAGGTCTCCAGAGACCTATTAAAAAAAAAAGAATCTCTGTAAAAAAGTGTAATACTTGCTTATAGAATCCTATGATTTATTGGAAGCATCACAGGCACAATTTAACTTCCTACTCAAACTACCGATCCTATACGACAACAACACACAAGATAATGACTTAACACTACAATAAAGATACATCACCATCTATTGGTCGAGATGCTGTATATAATGATCATTACAGAAGTCAATTAGTTTCCGTTACTTAACACATACTGCTTCCACAAACCTACAGACTATTTGTGAGAATGGATCCACATTTAACTCATGAATGTCCAAGTACATTATGTCTATACAGGGTTTCTTTGTGGGTTTTTTTTTTAAAAAAAGGATCATATTAAAGAGTTATTAAAAAGCTGTTGCAGTCATAGTACAGTATTAAGTTATTAAAATACTCCTTGTAGAAATTAGTGTTTTCTGGTACTTTTTCTTTTTAAAAAGCCAATTTTTATTTAAACTTAAGTTTGTGTTATTAGAGTAGAAAATGAACCAGCACTGCTTCCATCATTTTTCAATGAAAAAGCAACCAAATTATATGACTCCAGACATATCTTTAAAAGGGCTCTTTTTAAAACATAAATCTACAATTAATGAAGTCTGGCGGTTTATTCTATCTATCTTAGATTATTATTTTACTGACCACTAATAGTATTAAAATTAAATACATTATTTAAGGAGTTGCTATGGACTGAACTTTATATGCAGAGTGGTACAGAATTCTAGAACTCTAGAATAAGAGAATTTAAAATTCTTAGAATATTTATACAATTACTTCAAAAGGTAAGTGGCAAGAAAACCCACAACAGGGAATGAACATAGATAAAGCACCTTAAAATCAACATAAAGGGTCTAGTTTCATGAAAGCCAAACAATTAAGAATTCACTGAAATTCTCTACATGCCACGCTTCCATGAAAAATAAACCTTTAAGTTTGTTTAAATCCATAATAAATACAACTGTTAAAACAGTACAAATTATCTAATTCATGAACAAAAATGTATCTGTACTTTAGATTGAAATTTACTGAATAAGAACGCTTAAAAATTACTATACCTTTAGATTGTATTTATGTGCATTATCCAAAATAATAGGCACCAAACCTTCAGTAGGTTCCCCATTTTCATCAGCCATACCCGGTGGGTACCAAGAAAGGGCTATGACACCTAAGAGATAAAACATGAGCTTGAGTTACGCCACCAAAAAATAACTTTATGCCTACTAAAAGTTTAAAGAAACAGAAGTCTGTACATGAAAGGTATAAATATTCATGATAATGTGCAACTGTAGTTTTATACAGCTAACTGAATAATTGTCATTTATGAGTAAGACTGCATTCAATACAAATATGTATATAAATGCTTCTTACAGGAACAATATAAAAGTATAGTTTGAAAAGTAATTTTATTATGAAAAAAGTGAAGGGCAAGGCTTTCAAATAGCTTAGGTGCATGCAGCTGCACACCTAATTCGCCCATACAATTACTGAGGATGAGCACACAAATGTCATAATAGCATGCAGATGGCCATATAAGCAAGGTGCAGAAATAGCCACAGTGGAATTTTAAGAACCCTGCACAATTCCCCCTGAGTGATGTTAAATGCAATAACGTATTTACTAACTAAAAATCTTAATTACTACACGAAGGTTATACTACCCATGATCTCTGTACAATATTCTTATTGATGAGAGGTGGTAGGTTGCCTTTGGATCAAGGCAAAGGATGGCACATTGCCCTAACTTTATAGCCACAGTCAATGGACCATAAATCATATTGGCCGTAGACAATAAAGGCCTGAAAAGAACAATATTCTATACTTCTATACATAAACTGATTTGGCACAGGAGTCTTTTCAATAAGACTTTTTCCTGTACTGAATGTTTTAAAAACATTTGCAGTAGAAAAAAGAATGTTTTACACTAATCTTAGTGAATAACATTGTGTATTTCATGGAAATGCAAGTAAAATTTTAATTCCACTGGAAACGCTAACATTGACATATGAAAAGTCACTAGCCCATTTCATTCTGCTCCCATTGGAGACAACAGCAATGTTTCCAGAGTTTAATGGGATTATATCAGGCCCATCATCTCATGATAACGTGACAAGTAAGTTACGGTCTCACTCATCATAAGTCTCACTTAACGCATGGGTTATGCACAGCTATGTATAAATTACAACTGGTAACCAAACTAAAGATTAAAAGAAAATCTATGATCAGATAACTACTTAGAAAATTCCCACAAGAATTTAGCAGAGGACAGTTTCTGGTACATCTGACGAACCATCTTTTTCAATAAGAAACAAAAACAACTTTTAGACAGGTTCCTTAGGAAATAAGACAAATTGAAGCTGACACTATAGTAAGATTGCCAGAAATCCAGGATTTCCCCAGGAGGAAGTTTCATAGCATATATACATATACTGCACAAGTCCACAAACAGGACTGCCAGTAGCACTATTTTGAAACAATTCACTTTTAGACCCTAATGCAAGAGCAATCAGCTTTTCCCAATTTGTCCATCCAACTGTACTAAACAATTAAGAGACTACACTTTCAGGTTTCTCTCTTTCATGCTTTCTCAATGAAAGCCCACAGTCATGGCACTGAACCCTTCCCAAAAAAAAGTAAATGAAATTATTCCCGAATTATAAGGCTCAGGAAAAAATGCCCTATATTTTTAATTGACAGAGAAATGTGGCAGTAGTTGCTGCTGAATATGAAAATAAGTCAAAGGAAGGAAATATACCTTCCCCAAAGAACTTACTGTCTATACTTTCCAGAAAAATACCACGTCACTGAAAAAAAGTATATCTGATAGACTTATTGTCAAAAATAAAAAGTATCAGAGAAGCTGAGACATATAAATACACTAGCTAAAATGACTTGCATTGGAACAGAGCTTTGAAATATGTATTTCTGAAATGTAGTGGAACAACAAAAATTATCTGGATTATTTACAGCCATGTATTAAGGTATACATGAATGACATTAGGTCACAAAAGTGGGAGAGTAAGTACTAAACCTAAAAGATTTCATACACCCTGAGATAAAATTTTGAATGAAGAGGCTTATACAGCTGAATATGTATGGAAACATACCCGCAAATAAAAATACAAGTAGAAACATACTAACAGCCTCCAAGATCAGAAAATATGTGAATACATGACACTGAGATTAAACTGGCAACAAAATTGAACAGAATAGGAATACTGTGTTAGTTCAACTACCTGCACATAAACTAGTCAGATATCAAGTTGGGACATGGCTGAGAAAATCATGGAGGATAATGAGTATACAGTAATTCAGTCATAGGACATATACATGCTGCTAAATAAAAAAAGGAAAACATGGAAAACAAAACAAATCCAGTATGGTTCAATGGTCAGGATATAGAAATAAGAGACATCCAGCTCAAGTGAAGCCAACAGAAAAGGATAAATATGAAAAGAAAAATGTAAGATAGGAAGTAAAAGGGCTTGAGAAGAACACAGATAAGCACATTAGAATCATAAATTCTCAAAATACACCTAGAATAGGAAGCCTGCAAAGAATCAATGGGTGTGCTGGACATTAAGGCACATAGAGAACTGAGAAGAAAGATAGCTTATCTGCGCTGCTCTAATATATTTTTATATCAGTCTTCATCCCAGAGGTCTTCTCTTCACAGGTAAAAAAGATGAAGAATTCTTGGAGACTGAAGTGGCAAAGGGAAGAACAAACTAGAAAAGTAAATAGAAGCAAGTCACTAGAACCTGGGATTCATTCAAGAGATCTGAAGGAATTTAAGGTTCAAGTGACTGAGCTGCTAACAAAAATATTCAATCTCACTAAAAACAGACACTGAAGGAGGATAACAAATATTTTACCTATCAGGAATACTCTGTGAATTACAGACTAGTGAGCTATACTTTAGAAACAGTTAATAAATAAAAAAGTTATAAAACATTTAGTAGAACAAAGTGATAGGGACAAACCCTGTAAAGGAAAATTCTGCCTCTCTAATCTTCTAGAATTCTTTGACCACACCATCACAATAGTGGACAACAGAACTGGTTAAAACCAATTTATTTAACTAAGGTTGTTTGAAAGTGTAAAGTCCCACATAAAAGTCTAGTAAAAAAACTAAATTATCATAAATTTAGATGTAAAGTACTGTCATGGATAAGAAACTGTCTAAGACAAAGAAAGAATAGGAATGGTCAATTCTGCAGCATAGATAAAGGTGAAAAGTATCCCAAATATCCATACTAGGACTGATGCTTATTGTAGCAATTTTTGATCCACAAAAGGAAGTGAACGCTGAAATAAAATGAAATTATTTGGGTTAGTCAAGAATAGAAAGAACCAAGAGGAAGTTCTGAGGAACCTTATATAGGCGTATCAGCAATGTACATTGAAAGAAATGTTCTTCACCAATTCATCTTTACTGGAGGTAAAGATTATGGTCTGAAGCTTAAAGGATTATACCTTATCACCTTGTCTACAATTTTATAATTGTTGCCAATGTTTTAATCATTTTGCCAGACAGATCTTTTCTGAACGGGATAAAACAGAAAGCAGCAACCTGGAACCTGCCCACACTAGCCAGTGTTGCTAATACCAATTGAGCTGTCAGAGTGTTAGGAACAATAAGAAATTTTAGTTTCTTAAAAAAACAAAAAAAAATAGTCACTGGTGTGGATGTAGCCATTTCCATTCAATATCCAACTGTGTTTTTTTTTTTAAAAAAAAGCTAACAATGTTAGGAAGTATGAAGATTGGGATAGAAAATTTAATGAAAACATTATAATGGCATTATACCAACTGACAACAAGTCTTCACCTTGAATACTGTGGTCAGATCTGCTCAAATAAGGTATTTGTAGAAACAGAAGGGGTCCAGATGCAAATGATAAAATAATTTCTCTGAGTGTTCAATGGATAAGAGGCTGGATACTACAAGGAATGCTTCAAAGGAGTAGACTGAAGTGTACCTATTAAACTCGCAAGGAAAAGTAAGGCCAAGTCCAGAGGAGACTGCTTGGGTGGGTAACAGGCTGGAGGTGTGAGGGAGCTGACACACAGGTAAGCACAAGCAAGTCTCCCTCTCTCAGGATGTAGGGAGTAAGAAGGTGACACCTGGTCCTGAGTTGCCCAAGAACTATTACAGAAACATCTAGGACTGACCTTCTCTGCTGGAGAGACATATCCACTACAAAAATGCCAATATCTGTATTTTATACACTACAGAGGTACTGTTAAACAAGTAAATAAATAATATAAAATTATTTCATCTAAATGGATATAGTCCCCAATCCTGCATCTGCTCTGCATGGGTCCATCTATGTGAAGCAGCTTGGAAAATCTGAGATTAAGTTAGGGTTTGAATTTGAAGTACAAGTTATTTGTTAAAAACAGAAGTTCCCATGAAGGAATCATTGACACAAATCTCCAATGTACACAAAAAGAAAATACCAAAGTTCCCATACATTTCAATACATAGAGAAAACAAAGGAGGTGGGCAGTTCTGTATATTCAAATATCTGAGGTCAAACAAATGAATACTATCCCAAAAATAAACAAATATTTATTACCAACTGAGGCTGAACGCATTTGTTGCATGTGGGCTTCTATGATAGAAGGGTCTTTAGAGCTGTAAGTTCCAAGTTCAGGGTAAAAGCTGGATGCAATATCATCTGGAGGATTGTGTCTTCCCTTTGGGTAATTGTTTGCAATTTTGGAATCCCAATGTGGTACCAATGGATGGTTCCAGTGAATATATTTACCATCAAATACTGGATTCCCAAACCAGCTGTAGTAGAACACATGAAAGTTATAATTAGGTGAAGGCAATTCCTCTTCCAACTTTCTTACAAAAGCCATAGATGTTTGCATGCTACTAACTGCAATATTGTGCAAATTATTGGGGTGTGTTACACTATTCCCATTGGCAACATTTAGTGGACTGTGTTTATTTTCTAAGAATGTTGTCCTTTGTTGAAGTTCCGGTAACAGACCAAGTCCAAATGGATCCCCAAAACCAGCTCTGTTAGGTCTCAGAGTCTTCAAAGCCATCATCATGGAGCAAATGAATAAAATAAAAAGCAACAAAATAATGCATGTTCTTCTGTGAAATCTTGCCATGATGTCATAGTTCAGAGTCCAAACAACAGGTTTCCAGCTACAATTGGTCAAGAAAAAAATATTTTAAAATCTAATTTCTTGTCATCTATCAATTCAACAATATTAAACTTTTTATAAATTTCTATATGAGAGATTTAGGAACAAACGTAAGTAATTTCTAAAAATACACTATGTTTGCCTACTCGTGTACACATCTCCTTTGCTGGGAATAAGACAACATAACCAAAACATACGTTTGCAAACATGATGCATACACATTTTAGTGAAACATGAGGTGAAGCTTTACACCACCCAAGGATCACACATTTTATGGAACATCCTACTTTTCAACTGTCTTCCTGGTTTTCCCAAACTGCCACCAAATCCTATGAAGTAGGAATTCTGGTTACACTATTCCTAAGCCATTGCTTTGTGCTTACCCTGTGTCATTGGCAGAAACACCATAGTACAGCAGTGATCTTTTATTTTGTGCACTTAATACAGGTTCACCCTCAGG
Organism: Emydura macquarii macquarii; assembly: GCF_026122565.2. Lineage (NCBI taxonomy): Eukaryota > Metazoa > Chordata > Testudines > Chelidae > Emydura > Emydura macquarii. The sequence continues at coordinate 2,872,081 of NW_027133156.1, forward strand.
CTCCTGCCCAGCAATTACCTCCGTCTCCGTCAGCCCCTCCATTACCCCTGGCTCCACCAAGCCTTTGCACTGGCTCTGATAGGTGCGGGAAATACGTTTCTGTACTGTAGTTTAAATGAATTATTACTCAAAGTTCTGTATTAATAGTCCAGGTAAGGAATCTATTTGTCAAAACACATTTCCTGAATCTTTTGTCGTTGTTTGTATTGTTACAGACATACATGCTGACAGGTATTTTGAAATAAATTACCAAAATAATTGAAACTGGCATGATTATATTGTGTTGTTTTGACAAATAAGATATGCAGAATTTTAAAATATTGTGCACAGAATTTTTAAATGTTTTTGGTACAGAATTCCCCCAGCAGTAATTTAACATGCAAATTTCAGACTCTGGATTGTAAACTGTTTGGAGCATGGCCCCTTTCATTGTATATATTTGTACAGTGCTTTGCTCGGTGGCCCTATATCTAAATTGGGACTTGGCACTTTGATAACATACTTTGCAATTGACCATTAATTGTTATATAGACAACTCCATCACAGGACTTTACCAGTGAAAACGGCTATTCAACTTGTAAATGAAGACTTTTCCACTGTTTCAAAAAGATATTTTAAACCACATGGGTTTGCCAATAAATTGTTTCTGCAATTTATTTAAGTTAATTTAAGTTACTGAGTTTGATAGAAGGGTATTTATTTTGTGCACTGACATGTGATATTGACAATTTGTATTTTAATAGTTATAAAGCTTTAACTTTTGAAATTTCAAAATCCATTATTAAATAATTGTCAGAGCCTCCCTACTTTCTGATTCACCCATAGTTTCCCACACCTCTGTAATTTAAAATTTCTAAAAATTGAAAAAAATGCTTAAAACCCATTCCAAAAAGCGTAATTGTGAAGAATTTAAAACCAAAAAAATAAAAAATGCTTACAAAGAAGCAATTGATATCTGCTGAAATTATTTAAAAAAAAAAAATGAATTCTACCAAGCCTAATTATAATGCATTTTTCCTTGGAACATCTAAATATTCCTGATTTCAAGAAATAACATTTTTCCAGTTTTGTGTATTATATTAGCATATAAGAAAAGAAAAACAAATTATATACAAAGAGTATGATTCTACTAAAAAGTTTTGGCAACATAGATCACAAGATGTTTGACTAATATCATGATAGAGCCTTGTCTACCACAGCACATTCTGTGCCCATTATCATGGGTACAGCTGCAATCATTGCTGCCAACAATTTAAGTGTTAGTGCAGAAAGGATCAGGTGTTTTCAGTCCCAGGCTAAGTGGGTGCATCTACACTACATCTTTCTTTCCAAAAAATCTCACTGTTGTTACCACTGTTTCAGCTCCACTGGTGGGGTATCACCAGTGTCGAATTAGCTCCAGGAGGCTGATATTGTACCAAAGATCATGACATCTAATCCTGCTCAGAGCAGATCTTCATAACCTAGTGATTAAAACACTAGGCTAGCATATCTTCCCTACAGTTGTATTCCCTCCATTAGGACCACTACAGTAGTAAGCAGTGGACATTTGGGGCAAACAAGCATAGTGTAGACAAAGTGTGCAAGCATTCTTGACACAACGGAGGAAACAGCTGAAGCCTGCCTACCCGTGCACTCAAGCCATGGTTAAGTTGGATGCAGCTGCACACACTACTGACAACAAGTACAAAACACATTAACATAGTCAAGATAACATATTCACAAGTGACTGAGTTTTGATAGAAACAAAATTGGTGCCTCAACTCCTAAAGCCTCAAACGTTTGTGAGAGTTGCTCCAGTTTCTTACTCCTGGTCTGGGAAGTAGGGCTTAAACATGGGACTCAAAATATATTAAATTTATTGACGTTGATCTCCTTTAGCTACTCCTGCTATGGACAAAAATACCTAAACCTCTCTCATTCCATAAGGACTTAGCAAAGTCTGACATTTTCCATGTGCATTACTATAATCTGTATTTCACTACAGAGTCTTCCCTCTTTCCCAAAACCCTTACAATACCTACTTTACTCACAGCTTTCTAAACTCCTATAAATGAAAAAGTTACTTTTTATCAAATCTTTAGAACTGCTGACATAAAAGCCACTTTTTCCTCTACCATTTGTGTTCTGCAATCATCGTTTCCTCATGGTTTTCATGTTACTCATTCTTGTCTCTCATCCTGAGAGGAAATTCATGGTTCTTGTTTCTGCAAGAAGGTTAATGTAATTTTACCATTTTTTTAATGATAACCTTCAAGTATAGTCTTTTTTGTTGTCTTCTAAAAAATGTGGGTAAAAAATGCATTAAAAATAAGGCCTGAAAGTTCTGAATTTTTTCAGATTGTTTTTCTTATTCATTTAGGTATTGTTTAACTGTTCTTCCTGGAAGATTCTATAATGACTGCGAAACTAGTAGCACCACAAGATCAGTTTTCAGTTGCATAATATCTGTAATTACTTGAACTTTAGCACCTCAGCCAAAATCAGTCATTGGCATTTTTATCTTTGTACTCCTCTGAGCAGGTTTAGATGACATAAAGAGTAAAAAGAACAATGGTTTGTCTATGATAGTGCTCCCCCATCTTTGCCAGAACCAGTAGAGCTGCCTCAGAACTAGAGTGACGGAAAGATTTCCCAAAAGAATCTTATTGTAGACGATGCCTTAAAAAAGCCATCTTGATGCTAAAGAAAGAAAAGAACCAAAATGTATAGGCAACTGCTCTATTTTCATTTTTCTATCCAAAAAATTTAAACAATTAATAATACAATTATAATGTTTCTTTCTGTTCCATCCAGTTCCCGCCCCCCAGGTTATTTTTATACTGTAGACAGAATGTGAACATTATTTTTGACTAACCTGTCCTAAATTCTGAATTGTGGCAGAGATGCTAAGGAACATCAGCGTGAAGTATTTTAAGTGTCTAAGGGGTCCTCAAACTTTTTCTGCTGTGACCCCCTTTGAATATATTTCAGGCTGTGATGACTCTCCCCCCCAAGCCATGCCACCCTTGTTGGCCCATGCACTGGGCTGACAGCTCATGATCCTCCCCAATAATCTCACGACCCCTAAGGGGTCACGACCCCCAGTTTGAGAACCTCTAAACAGTAATGCCCCAGTCCTGCAAAGACTTAACTGTTCCAACAGTTAATTACCCCACTGAAAACTGCTATAACTGGCAAAACTAGAGTTACTTCAGTTTGTTAAGTACATTTGGGATCAGACGGACCTTCCTTTAGAGAAGGGGTTCTCAAACTGGGGGTAGGGACCCTTCAAGAGGTCACAAGGTTATTATGGGAGGGGTTGCGAGCTCTCAGCGCCTGCATATGCCATGGCTGTGGCTGTCAGCCCTGTGCATGGGTGACAACCAGAGCCCTTTAGAGCTGGGCGGCTGGAGAGCAGCAGCTGCTGGCTGGCTGCTCTGAAAGCAGCACTGCCCGCAAAAGTAAGGGTGGCATGGCATGGGTGGGGGTGGCATGGCTTGGGGGGCTCACAGCCTGAAATATTTTCAAAGGGGGTCCCAGAAAAAAAAAAAAGTTTGGAGAACCCCTGGGTTCAGAGCCATTTTCACTGTTCCCTCGATAGGCTGCTGCCAGAAGCCTCCCTTTTGATTGGAGCGGCTCTCACGCCAACATGAGTGATACAAACACTTCAGCAACCACCACCACCCAGCAAGGCGTGACCGCAAATCCAGCAGAGCCAGGGAGCCTCAGCCGGATTCAGGGGCACGGGGGGGGGGGGGGATAGTTGATGCTTCTGGGCCTGATGAGCTCCTGTGGCGACGGGCACCCTCACAGACGGACACGGACAGGAGGGGTGCGCTGGCCTTGCGGCCACGAGCTCCCCCAGCCCAGGCCGGCCCGGCCCGCATAGGGGGGCGCGCGGGGGCTGGGCCGGAGGAGGAGGGGGCCCCCGGCACCATGCTGCCCTCCCGCTCCCTGCCAGCCTCACGTCTGCTTAGGGGTCCCGTCCCCGCCCGGAGCGGCGCTGCAAGCAGGGTCCCCTGGTGCGTGTGGGGGGCGGGGCGGGGCAGGTGCTTTGGGGCTGCTCCGTTACTCACCCGTCGGAGGCGGGGGGTCGCAGCCCAGCTTGGGGAAGGAGCTAACGGCCACTCCCAGGCGCGTGCGTGGCCGTTGGTGTCTGTATCGCGGACGTGAGGGGGGGAGGGCTAGTGGGGCAGTTGGCGGGGGCGGGGTTATCTCCCGGGCTGAACTGACGATCAAGTCCCTTCGGGTTTTGTTCCCAGCTGTTACTGAGCATGCGCCTCTTTCCGAGCATGCGCGGCAGCGATCGGCGAAGCGGTCCTGACTCGGCCCGGAAATGAGCGCCCTCCCCCAGGGGCCCGGGCGGCGATTGTAAGCGTCCCTATCAGCGGCCGAGTTGCGCAGCGCAGTTGGTTAGTGAGCATGCGCGTTAGTAGCTGCGGAGGCCGCTGCTGCCCTCCATGGGAAGGGCCGGGGACGGGATTCCAACAGCTGGGCCGAGTTTGTGCCCGGCGCGGTGTGAGCTGCGTGCACTGGAGAGATGCTCATGCAGATGGACAGAATCAGGGAGGAGGTTAGCTCCTGGGCGAAGGATGGGGTAGAGGCACTGCCTGGCAGTGGCAAAGGGACAAACTCCAGGCATGTCAGAGGGGAGAACATTTACCCCAACAGGGTGAGGAGCTGAAGGGCTTGCCAAAAGAGGGGGTTGGTAGAGGGGCTTTTTCTTGCCCAGGATGGTAGGTTTTAGCACCAGCTTCTCAGGGCTGAGTTTGGAAAGGCACCATGTTGCCTAATGACTAGACAAGGCAGCTCTGAAATGATGTATTAAGCTAGTGAAGGAGACTTGATTCATGAAATATTTTACATAAACCTAGAATCCTAAAAAAAAAAAATAATTTTCACAGATTTTTGGTGTTTAAAATAATTCCTTATCCGTTTATAAAATTGGGTGTGTTTTCAAAAGGTATGGTCTAGGACTTATTTGGGGGAAGTTCTATGGCCTGTGTTATACAGGAGGTCAGATCAGGTGATCACAATGATCCCTTCTTGCCTTGGAATCTATGAAATGTCCACTTAAAGCCTCATAGGAGTTTGCAAATTTGTCTTACTGACTGTTCTGGGTGCCTGAAATGAGCTCCTTTTCTTGTAATTCATTGTAAATGAAGTTTCACTCCTTTAGTTATTTACTTTTTAAAATGTTATTTTCATTACTTATTCTTAGTACTTCATCATTTTACCCTTGTTAACATTATGTAGATAGATGTTATTGTCCCATTTAATTTATATTTTTAATAGTAAATAGTTGAAAAGATTAGGTGGTGGTAGTAGCTTAAGCAACTATATCTCATGATGTTTCTAGTATAACGTCCTATATTTTTACAGCAATTTTGTAATTTACAGTTTTTAACTCTACATTTATTTAAGTATAGTGTATGTTTGTTCTTTGGGATCATCCGACTTCAAGGCTGACAGATTTCCTGGGTTGCCATCTGTCGTAGGAAAGCTTAGGGCCCTTTTAAATAAAGACTTGAGTGCGTAGTTTTTTGAGGCAGTTTATTTTGAGCAGCTTGGAGAAGTGTCGGTTACCCTAAGGCTTTCGAGGACTTTTGCCTTACAGACTTACATTATTAAGTTTTATTCAGTATTGAGAGAGAGAACAAAGAAAAAGATGACGTATTACGGTACATTTTTATTAGCTTAACCTTTTTTTATTAAGGTATACTAAGAACTTTTTTTTATACTGCCAATTAACCAGGGCGTTTGGTTACTATAACAATTTTTATTAGAGCTAGCTAGCAATGTTTCCTTATTTACTGACAGCTGCAAAAACCTGCAACATTTGCAAAAATGTACCTGTTAAGGCTAAGAAAGCTACTAAAAATCCAAGATGGAATTTGTAGCATACAAGATGGAGTTTTAAAAGCTTAATACAAAATAGAATATATAACTTGATATGAAAGTAGAGTGCAAAATGGAGTATATAAAAATTTTCTTTCACATCAGAACTTGTTTCCTTTGATCTGCCAGTGTGACAGCCTATCTCAATTGTTAATTCAACACCCTAGTGTTTTTTTCATGTCACTACTTATGTGTAGAACTTAGTACAGTGTGTTAGTGAATATTTGTGAACCATCTCATATGAAACCCCTCAAACAAATTTCTACACTAATTTTTACTAAACAGATATACAATCCAAGATTGATAGATGACTATGAGAATTAAAAACTCATGCAAATGTTATGAACATTTTTAAAATAAATAAATAAATAAAATTTGGGTTCTTTTTATTTGCCTTTTGCTTTGAGCCCTTTGGGTGCACTAGCTTCATACTTTTGCTGTTATATCTCCCAGTGATGCCATATACCTAAAATGGTTGTCCATTTCTATAATGTGCCATTTAGCCTTTTATGTAGGCTATATATTTTTGATATTTCATATTTTGGTGTTCTATTGTTTTGTACTATCAATCAATAAAGATTTTTTTAAATGAATTATTCTTTTGTGCCTTTGCATTGGTCAGGCAGGTGGCATAGTGCTGATCTCACATAATTTGCTTTTTGGTGTAACTAAAGTGCCTTGTCTCCACTATATTTTTACAGTGGGATTTTAGTTACAATGTGGTAAAAACACATCTTCTCTAGCAGTGAAGATAGACTATAACTTTTACTCAGATGATAAAAGTGCCATTATTGTTCAGGGGTTGTTAAACCTGATACCATTAATTCTAGTACATTACCTTTGCCATCAGAGGTTTTTGCATCTGAACGTCTGCAGCTTCCTCCTCCATTTTATGGGTGCTATGGAAAACCAGTTAAAGCATTTTAAACTAAAGGAATTAACAGAGGGGTTTGGTTTTATTTTCCCCTTGTTCCCTTCCCATTACTTACCACATGCTTGTCTACAAAGGCACACTAAATATGTGAAGTTTATGCAGAATAGCTTTAAACCCATGTGTGGGCATTCTCATTCAGAAGTAAGCTGACCTTACTTTTGCCAATGGCAGGTATGCCAACCATGGAAGATGGCAGATGCCCTTCCCCAGAACTCTAGAAATCATCAGGCCCATGACTTGTACTGAAAATTTTTAAAGTTTAATAAAAGTCCAATTGTAACCCACATTTGATCTTTTAAATCCAAAGAGAAGGAAGAAAGCAGTGGAGGACTCAATTTTTCCAAGTGTTGCCCTGTATAGAAAAGCCTTTTCAATTTTTCACAGATAAGCTATCTATCAGGTCACGCCTTGTTTACTCATCTGATAGCTGAGTCAGGATGAGACTGGAATTCCTTGGCTGAAGCAATATGCAAATTTGGACTTAGTGAAGAAAATGAAAGAGGAGAAAGATTACTAAATTTTTGTCTAAATAATAGCCTGGTGATAGCGAACATGCTGTTTCAACAAAGAAGGCTGCAGAGGAAGTGGACCTGGAGATCACCTGATGGGAAGATGAACATTGCAGATGGAAATCAAGTGTGCTGTTGTGCAGATCATTTGCAGCCAATATTGGATCATGTCATAAGTTAGGACTGGCCTTCAATGAGGTTGAGACTGACAGCAACCAAAAAAGTGCCAAGAATAAAGATCAATGAAGTAGACATATTAAGAGAGTTCCCTGGCTTGTCTTTTCAAGGTGTTGTGCAGGTTTCCTTAGAGGATGAAAACTGAGAAGTTAGATATGGAGTGATCATTTTGTGAAAAATGTTTGCCCATGGATGAGATGATGTTTTCCTCTTTTATCCCACCTTGTATTTAGCTCAGACACTCTAGTTTCCTGATAGTCTCTTTGACCAACAGAAGTTGGTTCAATAAAAGATGATATCTCACTTATTGTAACACTTTCGCAGGGCACCCAGAATGTGGGTTACCTTGTTACTCCCTGCCTCCACCGTGAGGCAGTTTATCTTGTGGTAGTTGGATGTCAGCTCCTATACAACATTAACCTTTCAAACACTCAAGCTTTCTTCTCAGGACTCTGCCAGTCCTTTGCAGGTTAACATTAGATGTACCCCAATCCCCGAACACTCAAGAAGCGTCCCCCTGTAGTGTCCAGTCCCTGTCACTCACAATAATTACTAGGTAAGCTGTACCCAAAGATACAGTAGTGTACACATAGCTGGAAGGTTACAATTCAGAATCTGATCCTTTACAACAACGTAGTACTAATCTGTTTATGGTGAAAAGAAATATAACTTTATTAACAAAGAACAGAGTTTCCCAGATTTAAGTGAGTGGTTACAAATGGGTACAAATAAAACAAAAGTATAAGTCTTTCCAGACTAAAACTTAGCTTAACAGGCTACAATCTTTTAGCTAAAACTGTCTCTCACCTAACCTTTTCTGCAGCACTTGCCGGTTTTTAGTTAAACTAGGATCCAGAACATCACAAACTACTACCTCCACCAAGGGTGTTCATCATTGAATTGGATCATCATGGAGTGCTTTTTCCTCCTTTCATTGAGGACTGTGATCACTACATATAACTCCAACTATGCTGAACAGTTCTGTAGAAGGACCTCAGAAAAATGGAGAAATTATCTTCTGCACCTTACATACTCCAGAAGTGGCCACCTCAGACAACATATCATCACATGCTTCCACACAATGGTAGGGAAAAAATCAGGAAACTTACCTGGAGATCATTCAGGAAACCCAAAACAACTATAAAAAACCTTTTGATGACATAGGCATAGAACCTGATACAATACTAATAGCTGGATAACTAGAAAAATTGTTCCACTGACTCCACCTCCAGAAATTCTTTCACCACAAAGATGACACCACCCACAAATACATATTCCCATCAACAGTCATAAGTAAAAATAATCATCTGACTGGATACCCCCCCAGCAGATGAAACCATACACTGGATGATTACTTATTTTTTCTTGAAGTGATCAAAGACTGAAATCCTCAATAAACATTACCAAACTCCCAACAGACCAGGACTCACCAATTCAAAGTGACATCAGACTCTGCCAGAACAACGGATGCAATATGAACAACAGAACAGAACAATATGCCTACAGACATATCTCCACTACTATGTTGATCAATACAACCCACAACACACCTTTCAAGATCCAGGAGTCCTACATATGCCTGTCATAACGTGGTGTACCTCACCCGGTGCATCAAATGCCCTCACAACAACTATGTGGGTGAAACCAGACAATCATTATGCTCCCAGATGAACTCACACAGAAAAATAAGACAAAGACACTGTATCACCCATGGGCAAACACGTTTCACAAAGTGGTAACTCCGTATTTGACTTCCCAGTCCTCATCTTCAAAGAAAACCCTCACACCACCTTCAAATTTTAGCTTGGGAACTTAACTCTGCTAAACAGTAAAAACCATGGACTAAACAGAGACACTGGTTTTATGGATCATTACAACAATTTGTAACACACTTTATTGCCTGCTAACTCTCAATTGCCTGCTTCATTTTTAGTGGTTTCCTAAAGCATGTGTGAACCCCTTATGTTTAACAATCTGCCCCAACTTCTATTTAGCTCAGACACTCTGGTCTGTGGAACTTGCCGTATTTAGACCAGGATGAAGTACAATAGATCAGCTATTTGTGATAAGACAGATATTGAAAAACTATCTAGAACTCAACCTAATCTGTCAAAAACTTTATAGACTTCAAACAGGCTTTTGATAGCATTTGACAGAAAGGGTTACAGCAATTCTTGAGAATGTTTGGCATACTCAAGAAATTGAGCAAGCTGATAGAAAACATCCACAGCAAATAGGTGAGTGTGGTGAGAGTAGAAAGAAGCAGAGGGATTGATTCAGGACTAATGTAACAGTGAAAAGAGCATGCACATTGTCTCCAGATTGGTTCATCTTGCCATTGGAAGCAATAATGTCTGTAGCACTGAGAGAAGAAACAAGAGGAATCATGATAGGACAGTAAATAATCTTAGGGTCACAGATGACATGGACCTTATAGCATTGACCAAGGTGAATAACTGATAAGATAGACTGGGAAAGGAGAAAATTCAGACTGAAGATCAGCATGAAGAATACAAAAGTTATGGCAATAGGAAGACAAGAAGAAGAAGTAAAGATTGAACTTTGCGGCAAAGACCTAGAGCAAGAGGAAAAAAGTGTGTATTTTGGAGAATTAGTATTGAAGAAAAACAAAAATCAGCATATGTGGGAAAAATGTCATGCTGATATTGCTGTGCAGGTTGGAATGTTGGAGTATAAGGAAAGCTGATGAATGAAAGATTGACTGCAGAATAGAATTGACAAAGGGGAATACTGAGAGTTTCAAGACTGCAAGAAATAAAAAAATTATATAACAAAACAGATAGGACAAGAAATAATGCTGTCACAGCAGCCCCAATAAAGTCCACTGTGATGGTTTGGACACATGTCAAGAAAGGATCCAGAAAGGATACCACATATAGTGATGCATACCGGAGTGTAGGGAACTAGACATAGAGGAAGACTGAGAATATGTTTGATAGACAAGGTGAAGAATGACAGAAAAATAAGCTTTAAAGATGAACAAAGCCATTAAGATAGAAAATAGTGGCAAGACTTCATTTGGTCCTGTCATCGCTGCTGAACTAACAGATGTGAATCAAAGAAAAAAGAAGAAGCTGAGCCAACCTGGCCTGACGCGGTAAAATGTTATAAATATATCTTTTTAAGGTAGCCCTTTGACATCAGTAAAAAATCAGTGCAAGAGACGGCTGTGTATGCTACGAGGGCTAGGTTTACTGACAACATTGAGAAGTGTTTTGAAAAGGAGAGCACTGGTATTTATATCATAATTTGAAGAAACTAGGTGATGTATACTACATATTATTGACACATTATAGATCTTCCTCATTGTAAAAACAAATTCTTTTTTCAAGTTGGGGTAAGTAAGGTGCATGAACTAATTTGAGGTAAGCACACAGTGAGGACAAGGTATTTTAGTTTTAGCAGTAAGGAAAAAGCCTGAAAAAATGTCTGTGAAACAAGATCAGAGGGTGATGTGCTCATGCGTGTCCCAAAATACAGAAGTATAATGTTTGTGTTGAAAACTTGTTGTTAAATGTTTAAATGTAAATTAAGATATCCTTGTTTTTACGTTTTGTTGCAATAATAAAATGCATTTTTTGTATGTGTCCAAATTTAAAATACAGATTTCACAATGGTAGCAAATTGTGATGAATGGAGATTCTTGTACAGGTTGCTACTTCTGGGGAGATGGGGAAAGGTTAGCGGTAGCAAACTATGACAGGGCATCAAAAGAATACCAAGATATCAGTAATTGCTACTGCCAGCAAATGGTTCCTGGAGACATCTGTGACACTACACCATAACTTCTGGCCCAGGACATTGCAGTCTATCCCTATTGCACTTTGTGTGTGTGTCCCACATTTGCTTGCAGAGCCTTCAATAAAGAATAGTCTTTTGCTAAAATTAGTCAAGATATTTAGGGCTTGATCTATTCACCATGAGCTGTCTATGCACCATGGACCTCTTTCTCCCTTCATTTACCCTAGTATAGCTCAAGAGCTGATACCACTGAAGCTGATAGATACTCTCTATAAAAAGTAAGTGAGAAGATAATGAAGACCTGTAATTCTCTGCTGTTCATTTCCCCACCCCACCCACTGTACAGCCCATGAGGTTATTACAATGCTAGTTCTGAAGTACATAGCTCCTCCTCTTACTCCTTTCCTGGCAAGTCAACAGGAGAGATGGAAGGGTGCTAGGCCCACTTGTCCTGAAGACTGATGCATTTTTTTGGCTCTTTCTCACTCACTGGAAAGGGGTAATTGGGGTGAGCTTCAGCCTTCAAGTACTGATGATGAAGCCTCTCCCCCAACTGTTGTTTTATGGAGGGGGTCCCTCTTTGATCAGCTAAGCAGGTTATTCACTCCCAAATGGAGCCTTTCCTTTTTCAGAACAACTGTTACCCTAAGGCTGCACATTCCTTTAAATTCCTTCCTGAATGTCATTCACCCAGAAAAGAACCTATTCCATGGCAAATGGGTGGAATAGAGCTTGTGACTTAAATCTATAAACAATTTAATATGCTACAAAGAAGGATGTGGAATCTGTGGGGTTGTGCAATACGTTCTACATTGCAGTTCCATATTCCAAGGTGAGGTTTTTTTTTCTTCATTTTTTCAAGAAACTTTTATGATGAAAGAAATTATCTTTACTCTTTCACATCTAGATCACTTGAGCTACCTGGAAATGTCTCACATATTCCAAAACAAATGCAGTGAGGAGTAGGTAAATATCCATCTTAACTACTCTGCACTCACACCATGTTCTGTGTGATGCAGAATTAACTCAGGATTAGAGTTACATCATATACATACATTTGGAGGTTTGATGGGCAGCCAAAATGTAAATGTTAAGGCCTTAATGTGGATTATTAAATATTAGCAAAGTAGAACTCAAATGACACTCCTTGGAATAAAGGAATTTTGTAGCTATGTAGTAACAGAAATGTAATAAGGAGGTTTGGTATCATGTATCTCTCATTCACCAGTATTTCAGGGGTTCTTTGCTGTCTCTCTTGTGCAAAGTGGAGAAAAGGGGCTATTGGTGTAGCAGACAACTGCCATTTTGTCATAATGAGATTACCTACAGAATCAGAGAAGAATGATATAATTTTAATATTATTACATATTTTTATAATAAAATTGAAAGCTAAAAACAAACGAATATTTACACATACAGCAAATTTGGCCTGATATTGTCTTTTAGTTGCATAAATTAACTTGCCAATGGAACAAAACCTTTTCTTCCCAATTCCATCATAACATGATAGCTATAAGGTGTTGGTTTCTTGTGGTGCAGTTTGCATTTTGTAAGAAGCTTTCAACAGCCTTAGACAGACTGAAGAGATGTGTTACATTCGGTGGCTGAAATCCAAGCTCAATTGAAATCAATCTCAAAACTCCCATTGACTTCAGTGAAGCTAAGATTTCATTCAGTAGTTTAAGACTAAGAATAACATACATATCTGAGCATCTCACAATGCAGTCATAAGCAAGATAAACAAGTAAATTCAACAGCGTTTGTGGTTCTCTTTGAATTCTGAGAAAATTGATAGGCAAAATCGTTGCAGGATGTTTTCTTCAGCATCTGAGAGTTCTAATGGGAACAAAATTCACAACAATGCCTGGTATTCAATGCTATTTCCTGCTAAATGTCTTAATGTTTTCATTAATGGGAATATATAGTAAGTGACTCAGGGATGTAAGGCTTTAATAATAAATGAGTTTGCATGGGAATGAGCTGGAGACAAAAACTGAAAATGTTAAAACTTGAGATCCATAAGATTCCTTATAGTCATGTAATATTTTACATTTAAAAAAACTAAAAGTACATTATGATCCTATTTTCTTATAACTTACAGAATTCATAGCTCAAATTTTTACATGCTTTATACAGCATGAGAGAGACCTGTGACTCAGACTTACGCATCCATTTTGTCTTCACCCACCTCTGGATCAACTTATCTACAACTGAAGCTGTGAAACAAAGGACTGAGACCCATCCAGGTACTGGATGTACACCAAAGGGACTATACAAGCCAGCAAACTCCACAATTCTACTATAAACCTGATGCATAAGGACTTTCAAATCAATTGTATGTATCTGATTGCTTTAATCATTTAACATTTCTCATATAGTTTGTTTCTTTCCTTTTATAATAAACCTTTCGTTTTAGTTACTAAAGGATTGGCTGACAGTGTGGTATTTTTGGGTAAGATCCAAACTTACATTGCTCTGGTAATGTGGCTGACCCTTTGAGGTCAGGAGAACCTTTTTGGTAAAGAGCAGAGAGATTTAAATAACTTATCTTTTTACTGGACCTAGTGGCTGATTGGAAGCCAGAGACTGAAATGCAATAAAGGGGGCTGTGTATATTTTTGTGTTAGCTTCTTGATAACCGGTGTGGGGAATCAGAAGTATTGTTTGTGGCTGGTTGAGAAGTCTGACGTTAGTGGGAGGAGACTTTTGCTCTCCTTTTGCAGCTTGCCCTGACCTTGGCATTTTCAGGTGGCTACCCTAGGCACGGACAGGTCACAGGCCATATTCCCTTTTTTATTATGTAGCTAATCTTGGGATTTATTGAGTGGCTCACTAAATAGACGTATTTGTTATGGACTCATAGGTGCTGGAACTAGGGTTGTTGGGGGTACTGCCACACCTTCTGGTTGAAGTGGTTTCCATCATATGCTGGGTTTAGAATTTGATTCAATGGTTCTCAGTACCCCTATTATACAAATTGTTCCAGCACCACTGTATGGACTTGTTCCAACTGTACAGAAGTGTAACTACTGTACATATATACAAATGATAGTAAAGTCAATATGAAACTGACTGATCTATATTATGGATTTCCAAAATCTGCCAGTATATCCATATATAATGGCCGGATAGATTTTGAATCAAAGTTCAGCTTGGATGGGATGGTATCTTCTTAGAAAAGACTGCCTCTCATGTCTTGCCTATTGTCTGAACAGAGGTTGTGAAAGCCTCAAAAAGAGTATAGCCTAATAAAAGTGGGTGATATAGCCATAACAAATACAGTGGATTCACTTTAAAAGTTTCCTTTATCTTTTTATGGTTAGGCAATACATTTATCTATCTACTGTAAAAATAATATGTTACACACTTAGCTTGGGCTTGGATGCATAACAGATGTATGTTAATGTTGCTGTGTTTGGAATTAAGAATTTTCATTATTGTGTGATTCTGAGGAATATGGTGTGTTACTCTATATGTTGGATGTGTATGGAGTTTATGCAGAGAGGGGCAATGAAAGCTGGGAGTGAGCTGTATGTGGGTTAACATGTGTTAGAATAACTGAACTGAACATGTTCTTACTTTCAGGAGTTTTTGTAGAGGAGTATTGCACTTAATTAGCATCAATTATTAATAACCTTAATTATTTTTAACAGTTGTCTGTTAGTAGTAATAATATATCATACTCTTTAACAAAGACATTTTCTGTCTCTGCTGGCAGGGAGAAGATTAAAGACAAAAAAATACATTTTGTTTTCATGACAGAATTTTCCCCAGGAGTATTTTTCAAACTATGGATATAATTTAGTATCTGATTTGAGTTCTATATCCTTTAGAATTTATAAACCTCAAGTGTACTGTTTTGCAGATTAAATGAACTGTGATGGGACAATAATGTTTTCACCTACTGCCAGCGTAGATGATTCAGTATAGATAGCCTCATGAACTGAAAATTCCTCCATACTGATAGATGATGGAACAGTTCCTAGGCAATTCAAGGGAAGAAATGTGTGATGATGCAAAGGTTCGAGAGCTTAGATGCCAGGTGATAGGTGCCTTAGAAATATCTGAAATAGATTGTGCTGGCAAGAAAAAGACCCAAAGCAACCAAAAGGTTTTAAAGAAAAAACAGAAGCTGTTGTAGTATGTTGGTTCCAGGACCAACACATTGGGCTCCTGGACCCAACACAGCTACAACAATGCATGCAAAATAAAAGATATTGAATGCCACCATCTGAAATGGAAACTCCAAACAAGGAGAAGCAAAAACTTAACAGCAACACCTACTACCTGAGCAAAGGCAAGAAACAAAATATCATCCCCAGAGGTCTCACCATCTAAAAGCCTCTGATCACTGTATATAGCTCCAAATATGCTGAATAGCTCTGAAGAAGGACTTTAGAAAAACTGAGGTACCATCTACTGTATCTCATTCCAGAAGGTACCACCTCAGACAAGTCATCACATGCTCCTTACAGAAGTTGATCCAATGAAAGATATTACCTCACTCACCTTGTCTCTCTAAGATTTGCCTAGAGGCATTTAGTCTATGTGCACATTTTGAAGATGTGTATCAATTTGATTTTAAAGTGCTGCAATACTGGGTAATCATTTTCTAATTGATTTAGTATTAACATCCAGAGAGAATTAAATTAGCTAAATGCTGTTTCAACACAAGAGTCATAAATCATTCCAATTACCTCTCAAGCAACATACACAAACAAACTTTTGCAAGAAGTAATCTTTTTTATTGACAATAGAGGATACAACTTTACAACTTTAAATACAACTTTAAAATGCAAACAGACATTCATAGAACTCACTCACTATATATCAGAGAAGGGCAAGTCTTATTGGTTTGGGGGGGAGGGGCTCTCAACACCAAACATTACAGTGCTCCTGATTTTGTTTCAGAATCATGTAGATAGGTATATAGGATAGAAGGATTCATTCTACTCTATCAATAAGATCAGAAATGGAAATAGGACTACTAATTGCAGAGTTACATTGTACCACTGGCCTTCAGCAGTGTGAGTTTCAAAAGGGCCATCTGCTTTGTTTGTGCCTAAGGTTGACCCTGAGTAAGCACACGTGTAATCATATAGAAGCCCTGTATAAATAGATGGAAATTTAACTAACTCCCTTGGTTTTGTGACATGAACATTCCCCACTGGAACAATTATTTTACACATTATTTCATGAGTGAAACTATGAATGTATCCATTACAAATTGTTTGTCTCAGTACCTCAATAAACATATATAACAGCAAGATATACATTGGCAGGCATACGAAGTGCAGATATTGGCCCAGAGTAAGTCCATGGTCTACAATGGCTTAACCTGATGGAGATCCTATTGCAGGGCCTTGTCACAGAAAGTTTGCAAGTAGGGAGGGTAGCTGAGATGGCAGAAAGACTCTGCAACCTCCCTTTCTCAGAGAGACCCCTGGACAGCCAATTCAGTCCCCAAAGTGGATGTGACTGCTTGTGCAGGAACCAGGGCAGGGAAGGATGGGATGAGCTGAATCTGGTAGAGCAGCTAGGAAGCCCTGACTATAACTGAAAACTTCCCTCATCTGGCTGAACATCCTGAAGGAAGACAATGAGGTTAGACAGATAGAACTGAGTGCCCGATTTGACTCATAGAATCTTCAACAATAGTGATGATACCTGAGCCAGCTAAGAGCCTAGCTTAAGTTTCAGATCCCAAGTTCAGTCTAGAAGGCTAGCAGTTTTTAAAAAGAACATTTTTTAGTTGTACACTGAGTACATTTGATCTGGAATTAGTGAGGGACAAAAATCATGAAACCCAACAATGACATTTTGAAAGTTCCTTTTCACAGTACAGCATTTTCACATTTAGAAATGTCTCAGCACAGTGCAAAAGGTGGAGATAGGATTATTCTTTACTACTTGGGTCCTGTGAAAGATATGTACTTACCTTGTCCCCAGGAAGGAATGAAAAGGGTTAAAAAGGTTCCTTTTATGTGAGGAATAGCACCTTCCACAAAGGGACTGTACCAAGTTATCAGGCCTGGAGGAAAAGGTTGGCAGCTGGGGTTCATTAAGTAAGTAGTCTTTTACAAGTAAAGGACCAGGCTATAAGTAGGCTTTTGCTCCAAAAGAAGAGCATATGGGACTCTGATAATGGTTTTAGTTTTCCCTGGAGAGCCAGGTACAATTTGTGGTGATATTCCTCCCAAGACTTTTTAAAATATGTCTGTTTGAGACCTACGGTGGTGGTATGCCTCATCGTTGGGTGAACTTTGGTGATTGAACTAGGACTGCCAATGGTTTTACACAGAGTGAGTCCAGTTAAGGATTGTACCTCCACATGGTATCTAAACTGAAATTCCTACAGGTGATAATATGTGCCTTTACTAGCATCAATGACATTTAAATTGACTATAAACTGTTCTGCCTTTTTCTAAAATTTACTTCAAAGAGAAATGGATAGGTCGTTGGGTCAAAAAATATCGAGGTACACAACACAATTTCTGATTGGACCATACACCGCTGCCCAATGCAGATATTTTAAACTCAGCTGTTGGGATGGGAAACCTGATACCACTTTTTATTATATGGTTCCTTTATTATACTGTCTCCCTCTGTATATGTTTATTCAGTGTTTGGTTTATATGTTCAAAAGACCGTTATATTAGCCTCTCCCTACACAAAAAGTTATTGAAGAGCTGTTCAGAATGCTTCCTTTGAAACTAGGGTCTTGTTTTGGGATCTTAAATTGGAATTTGCAGCTGCAAAGCAAAGTCAACGAGAGGAAGGTATGGCATCAGGGCACGGCAGTTTCTTCAAATATCTATATGCATTACATAGTCCACTGAGTGGCATTAGTAGCTGGGAAGATGCCAGCTGAGCACAATAATTTCCTTAATTATGCAGTTAAAACAATAACATCTTCAAATTAATTAGACCCACCTTCACGATGCAGACAATTTTATGTGATGTAATGGAGATGAACTCCATGTAATGGTTGTTGTGCTCAAGCCTATGGGCAAACTTGGCAGCTGATTTATTACCAACAGAAAAGGAAGTCTTCAACTGAGCTAGCAAATGATCAAGCACTGCAGCTTTCATTATAATAGTCACTAACACTGGTTTTTTTTGTCATTAGACTATTGGCAGAGGGTGATTTATCTTTGGCCAGTGTCTTCATAATTGCAATAATCATTTCTTAACACATCGAATTGTGTGAAGTGCTGCACAAACAGATAAAGAATATATTTTCTGCCCCGAGGAGCTTACAGACTAATTAGATATGATGCAACAAGGGGATCACAAGAGTAAGGAGAGAGTTAAAGGGAGGAAAGGGGTAGTACCAATAAGATAATTCCATTACTTAATGAACAGCATGATGGGATACAGTTTAAAAAAGGAATCGAATGTTTTAATTGGGTAATTTCATGTATGCTTTGCAGAAGAAGTGGGTCTTAGAGAGGGACTTGGATGAGTAAAGGGAAAGGGTAGTGGCTTTGCAGACTAGGTTAGGAAGGATGTTACATATGTAGCGGATGATATAGAAGTATGGATGGTTGTGAGAGGAAAAAATGCACGGCCTATTGAACTGGTGTCAGTGACATCAGACTGCAAATCTGAAACGTTTATTTTGGGGCTAGTTAAACATGTCTGCTATTTTTACTGTACACACAACAAACCAGAAGTAAAATTCAGGCATATTGTTTCCTGATTACTTTCATAGACCAAGATTTTTAGTGTGACTAGTGATTCTAGGCATTCAACTTGAGATACCTGAAAGGAGCCTGATTTTTAGAAAATTTAGAGTGCCTATCCTCTGAAAACTTGACCTTTCAAGGTGTTTGCAGTGAAGTACCCAAAATCACAAGCCTCTACTGAAAATCTTGGCCCCAGTTTTAAGAGCTTTCAAATGCTTTGTTTCTCTTCTCCCTCCCCAACTTCTTTTTTTATATCTATTTGAGTCAGAATTCCCAGTACTGGCAACAATCAGAGCTGTAGTTCTTAGCATAGAAGATGATTTTAAAATTATTGCAGTTTCAAATTTACCACCACTTCATAAATGAAAAGGTTCAACGCTGCCCAGTGATACGGGATTATGTTATGGGCAATATGGGGGTTGGAATGACAGTTCTGATGTAGGGCCAAAATCTGCCCACTGAAATCACTGGGAATAACACAGGGACATCTCAGAAAACAATTTTCCCCTTAATTCTAAGTGATGCTGTATATTTCCTTAAATATTGCATTTATTTGAGGGGTTAATAAAGAATTATCATCAGTTTACTCACCCCCCTTTGCTAAGCCAGAAACAGTTTAAAGAAAGCATTTCCTCCAGACATGCAAGCAGAGGGATGAGTGGTCCAAGGAAAGCAGAAATTACTCTGAAAAATATTCAAATAAAGTATATACAGTCCTGAGCATGCTTCAGTCTCTAATCTCGGGACAAGAGCAATGAGCATTGCTTCATACAATCTTGTAGTATGAGAACTGCACAGCTGACTAATTTTAATACCCGACGGGTGTACTACGGAAAGCAACACTCTTGTTGAACAGAGCTATGGAAGTGTACCCTTTAATATTTCTTTGATTTTTTAAAAAATATATATTTAAAAAATATCCGATTCAAATCCAGAGCTGAGTCTTAATTTGTCAGGTCAAATTGAATAATTTATAATCCAATTTGTAAAACCATATCATGCAAAATGGAGAGAAGGGGTCATGGTAAAAGCTGAGAGGTTTAGGACAATGCTAGCCTCAGTGTATATCAGTCTCTGCTTTTTAAATTGAACCCTAAGGTTTAGAGGATTTCATTATAGACTTGTTTATGGCGTTAGTATACGGTCAAGAGAAACAGATGCCCGGAAACAATCTGGACTGCCTTTAAGTATCTAAAAATCCTAAAGCTTCTGTGGAACCTGGGGGAAGAGGAGTGAAAAGAGGGTAGATCAATGCCTGGTTGTCAAAACTCTGGTGATGGGACTGTCTCGGGGACCCAGGGAGGGCTGCTAGGAGAAGACATAAGAACGGCTATACTGGGTCAGACCAATGGTCCATCTAGCCCAATATCCTGTCTTCCGACAGTGACCATTGCCAGGTGCTTCAGAGGGAATGAACAGAATAGATAATCATCAAGTGATCTATCCTTTGTTGCCCATTTCCAACTTCTGGCAAACAGAGGCTAGGGACACTTCAGAGCATGGTTTTGCATCACTGCCCATCCTGCCAAATAGCTACTGATGGACATATCCTCCATGAACTTATCTAGTTCTTTTTTGAACCCCATTATTGACTTGGCCTTCACAACATCCTCTGGCAAGGAGTTCCACATGTTGACTGTGTGTTGTGTGAAAAAATAATTCCTTTTGTTCTTTTTACACGTGCTGCCTATTCATTTCATTTGGTGACCCCCAGTTCTGTGTTCTGAAAAGAAGTAAATAACACTTCCTTATTTACTTTCTCCACGCCAGTCATGATTTTATAAACTTCTATCATATCCCCCCTTAGTTGTCTCTTTTCTAAAATGAAAAGTCCTAGTCTTATTTCTCTCTCCTCATATGGAAGCTTTTCCATACCCCCCAATATTTTTTGTTGCCCTTTTCTATACCTTTTCCAGTTCCAATACATCTTTTTTGAGATGGGATGACCAGTTCTGCACACAGTATTCAAGATGTAGGCGTACCATGGATTTATAAAGAGTCAATATGATATTTTCTGTCTTATTATTTATCCCTTTCCTAATGATTCCCAACATTCTGTTAGCTTTTTTGACTGCCTCTGCACACTGAGTGGATGTTTTCAGAGAACTATCCACAATGACTCCAAGATCTCTTTCTTGAATGGGAACAGCTAATTTAGACCCAATCATTTTATATGTATATTTGGGATTATGCTTTCCAATGTGCATTACTTTGCATTTATCAACACTGAAATTCATCTGCCATTTTGTTGACCACTCCCAGCACTCTGCAGCACTCCCAGATTTGCAGATCACTGCCCAATATTCAAAATCCTTGTCAAAACTCTAAAACTGTACAGTAAACTAAGATGAAAAATCAAAAGAAACTTTGCTACAAGTCCTTAACCAGAATTTTCTCACTAGTAGATTCTCTCCAAAGCAAGATATGGAAAACAAAGCAGAGCCTTACAACATATAAATTCAGTGATCTTAAGGTAAAAGAAGAAAACTAGAGATACCCAACCTAAGGATGAATAATCGTGCAACTAAGATGACAGAGGAGAGATTGAAAACTAGAGACATTTTCTGCTTCCCTCTTCAAGAGGGATTGTGGAAGTGACTTCTTTATACTATCCATTAGGAAAAGACTTTCCATCAAAAAGTGAGGAAGTAAAATACTACCTAACTCTGCAAGAAAGGAAAGAGATAGCAGAGGCGGTATGTCAGCTGTGCATTGTGATGTCATCCTGTCATCACAAAGCTCAGCCCTATGAAGTCAGCACTGAGGTCAGCACAGTTCCCGGATGGCAGATGAAGCTTGGCCTGCCTTTCCAGTAGCCACTCAGCAATCCAACAGAGTGGCTGAGTGCACAGTCTTGTGGTCATGGAGACACACAGCGACAAGCCAGAGGGAGAGAGAGAGAAGAGAAATTAAAAACTATAAAGAAGAGATGTAACAGGCAACGTAATAGGAAAAGAAGGGGGACTCAGAAGTCCCCAGGAACAGATATGGTATTTCTATGAATAACAAGGGCGGTGGGGAAGGGTGTCATGGTGTAAACAGGGGAACAAACTCAGGGAAATCCCCAGATCAATAAGTTTGTGAACATTTGTCTTATTGCTGAGAGCTGGGGAGATGGTGCTGTGAGCTCCATTAATCCTGGGATTTTTCTGGTGCTGGGAATAGTCGTTTTGGGATTTTTTGTAATGACATTGTGAGGCCAGAAAAGACAATAAGGGATTCTAAAGAACACAGACAAGTGTTCTAGATGCTCTGGTTCAAAGGGAGAAGTGGGGTTTTAAGGATCTTGGGGAATGTGGCTGGAAGGGATTGTACCAGAGAGAGTAGGAGCTTTGAGTGTATCTAGAAGTTTGGCTGCTAGGGATTGGTGCAGGGGGAGCAGAGGATTCCTGAGCCCCATACAGTTTGACTTGGGGGTTTCTGCAGGTTGTGTGGGGGATTGACTGAGTCTGCTGGTGTTCTGCTGAGCCCTGGCAACTCACAGCCAGACTGGCCCATGTTTCTTTTTTGCCATAAAACAGGAATTAAATTAGGGCACCCTCTAATCTGAAGAGGAGAGAGGAGTCTCTCCACAAAAAGCTGTCAGGCAGAACCGTGGGAAAGTGCATGGGCTGGACTGTAGGAAAGTCCGAGCCCATAGGAGACATTTAGCAGAGCAATTCCACTGAAATTCCAACAGGGAGAGTGAAGTTAGAATGAGTTGAACACAGAATTCTTCTTGGAATCAGTCTCTAAGCTGCGTCCAATTCCTCACACTCCATGTTCTCTCAATATATGAAACTGCAAATCAAACTCATGGGTAAGAGCTGAACTGAACAAGGTAAAATCCCATCATACTCCCATGAGGGTAACAGGTAGAGACTTCTCATTGGGACTAGTTACTGTGTTACATTTAGACAGCAGAGTTCACTGTCTGGCAACTGTCCAACCTGTATCAATCAGCAGTTCGACTGTGTGTGTGTGTGTGGGGGGGGGGGGGGAGAGGGAGACAGGATATACCACCTGTTGGAGGATAGACAGCAGGGCCTGGTCATCAGGGTATGTGCTAGACTCCACTAGAAACCTGCAGCTGGCCCATGTCAGCTGACTTGGGTTTGGGGGTTGGGCTGTGGGGCTATTAAGCTGCAGTGTAGATGTGTGGGCTCAGGCTAGAGCCCAGGCTCTTGAACCCTACCAGGTCATGGGTTTAAATCATGACCTGGCTGAGTTATGGGAAGAGAGACCACTGCAGGGAGAAAGCAACTGTCGACAGGAGCAGGCGACCAGGTGGGAAAAGAACCTGTACACTACCCTCAACCGTGAAGGGAGTGCCCCAATGCTGAATGAACTCTTCAGCAGGGGCCATTGTATTTCTAGAGCATCAGGGGAGGCCAGAACCAGTGTCCGTTGGTCCTGGACAGATGGTGCATAACAGGCAAGGCCTCTCCAGATGTTCAGGGGCCCTTAACCAATTTCAAAGTCTCCACAGGGGATAATTTGAAGTTACATGCCAAATTGATGGTCCTCTGGGTTGGCCTGGTGAGGTAGATACAGGCTGGTAGCATTTCAAAATACCGTTTATTCATTTGCCAGTATTTGGGATACCAGAGGCTGCAGGTATCTGAGAAAGTTCCCCAAGATTCTTAGAGTAAAAGAGAGAGAGGAATAAGAGTTCTAACAATGTTTCCATAGAGGAACCTGAAAGATCATTAATGGGGAGGCATGTGACATCTCAGGTTCTTCCAGCAATGGGGGATAGACAGCTGTGCTCTCAGACAGTCAGAGGCCTCTTTGCATGCAGGATGAGACTCCAGCATCAGGGTGTGGAGCAGGCCAGGCAGCCTTCTCCCATCTCACTTGATCACCTGTCAGTCCCCTGAAGCTGGAGGGAAAGGTGAGGCCAGCAGAGGATGTTTCCTTCAATCCCCATGCTGGGTAACTCTGACTGTCTGAAGGAGCACTCAGTGCTTCTCTGGCTCCCAGACAGTTGCCAGCTCTGGATGGCCAACATAGCCTAGAGCAGTGGTTCCCAACCTCTTTGGCTTTAGGGCCACAGATATAATTTTTACTATCCTGAAGGGTACTCCTCCAGCAGTCCCCTTACCTTCCAGATGGCAGGAGTTCAGTGAGGAGGCTTTCCTGTCCCCCTGACTGCAAAAGGGAAACCGCATACATCCTGTAACCCCGTGCACTCCACCTGGGTCCCAAGGCAGTGACTCCTTTCTACAGCTAGGGGGATGGGAGATCAGTGCTTCCCTCCTTCTGGCTCCATCAGGGACCCCAGCACCTAGAGACCCAGGCAGAGCGCTTTGTTCTCTGCTGGAGCCAGGGGAGGGGAGCGCTGATCTCCCAGCCCTCTGGTTCCAACTGGGACCCCAGCGCCTAGGGAAACAGGCAGAGCATTTTGATGTGCTCCCTGCTACAGCCAGGGAGAGGGGAGCACTGATCTGTCCCCTGGACTGCAGCAAGGAGCCTGCACCGTCCTTTTAGCCCCGTGGCAACGTGCTCTGCCTGGGTCCTTAGGCAGCGGCTCCCTTCTGCAGCCAGCAGGAGTGGGGTGGCGGGCCACTTTGAAAGCCCCCACATGCCACTTTTGGTTCCCAAGCCACAGGTTGGGAACCACTGGCCTACAGAGAGAGCACCGAGAGTGAGGGAGGCTAAAGTGAAAGGCAGGCAGAATACGCAAGGCCCCCGGACCAAAATATTTCAACACTCTTCCAGAGGGCCTGTCCCAGAGTTGGTAGGAGGAAAGCACTATTCAAAGATTCCAACAGTTCCTTGAACTCAAGGAATCTTCTTGATATCTGTGGTTCTGAGTTCTTCTGTTAATATCAAAAGGTTATTTAATTGTAAACATTTTATAAAAATCGCACTACTCACAATTTCTTGTGATTAAAAAGAAAACTGCAGCATTTAACACAGTTGATGATTGGATACCACTTTGAGGTGAGGCAGCGGCTATACTCCACAGCACGCTCATCTCTCTCTGATGAGAGGTTGCCGGAACAAACACATGGCAGCTGTTAGTCACATCACTTAGTGCACTACTGGAAAACACTCAGAACGATGGTGATGAGTATGGCACAAGAACCTATATAGCTAGAATGAGCTTGCTATTTCATTATCATATAATTTTAAAAGTGCAGAAAGTAATCAGGTTCCAGTACACACTATTTGCTTCTGCTTTATATTGAAATTCATTAGTTTGTCTAAAGGAAAATGTAAGCCCTTCCTTTACTCAAGTCAATGGATTAGAAAATCATTAACCAGCTCTATTATAGAATATATTTTCTGCTGATAGTCAAGGGGCCTAGACTACATTAAACCACTTGACTTTGCTTATGTCTTAAATATCTGTAATGTAACAGTGGAATTGAACATTCCTTAGAACATTATAGTTACAACATGTCCAGATTGGTATTCGTAGGCGATTATGGACAATGGAATAGTTATAGTTGTTCATTTTTCAAGTTGATAAAATATATATATAGCTATACTGCAATATACTAGGGTAATGCAAAACATGCACTAAGCAAATATGCAAATAGCTTGCTTAAATTATGTATTTGTAACAGATTATTCTTGGAATGCATGCACCTTTTGTGATCTATTGAGGCAGATGTGAAAAAGTGAAAGCTTATAACAGGTTAAAATGACATTAAGTAAGCAATTCAGATATATTAGACGTAACATGGGAAATGTATGTTTGAAGAGAGCTAGGTCTGTTTATTTATACTAAAGACTTGTGCGTCTTAGCGGATTAGTGAGTACAGAGAGGTTTAGCACCTCTATTGCTGTTATAATATTCTCATTAACATTTTATTAAAATGAATCCCGTCTTGATATTTTCCATCAGACACCTTAGAATTTTTGCGTCTCCTCATTTCTGCTCATATACTGGGGAGCAGTCCAACAAAGTTATTAATCCCAGTTCATATTCATTACCCATATTTTGTTTGTTTCTTCACAACTGACCCTTCAAAAATAATTAATCTGAATGCTTTTTCTCATGTTCCTTGGTGACTTTTATTTGTCTTCAGAAAATCTGTTTTCCTCATCAGACTTCAATACTGGACAGAACTGATTATGATTTACTCATGTTTGTCCAGAACTGAGATCATTAGGATTTAGATAAATCAATGACTTTCTTTAATAGTATTTTCCACATTCTCAGGCATGAACTAAAATATTCCTCTCAAATTTTTAGCAATTGCATCAATGTTCATGTTGCCAAAACTATCATAATAATTTATGATATAAGTCATATTTGGGAATGTCACATCACTAGGCAGGGAGAAGCATGGAGATGGAATCATAAATGATATGCTGATCATTTTGCTTAATCTATTGCTGAAAAGTGCTTTAGAGACCATAGTGCTGTGTATATTATAAGAACCTAAATATAATAGGAAAAAAATAGGAAAATATTACTTGTGTCTTTTTTATAGTACCAAAAGACAAGATAAAGCTCTAAGGAGCAGATAATTTCAGTTTAAATTACTATAGATCAAAAATACATTAGACCATACTGGATAGAGCTAGACCATGGGGAACAGATATCTATAAATACAGGGAAGGTAGAACTGCTTCTGGGAAAATGTATTCATTCCTATGGAGAGTAGACTGTCTCAAGTTTCATGTTCTTTATTGGTTGTTTGGCGATTTTATGTTTGCATTAATTTAATATTCAACCATTTCAATGTCTGCTATTGGTGGATCATTTTAGAAGCTCTTCCAACATAAACAAAAATTCCCCTAAGAAAAAGGTGGTCAGCTGGCCGGCAAGTTTAAACAAAAGAAAAACCAACATTACACTGAGTATTTTGGGGAAGATTTCTTCTGAAACAATGTGTCAATGGAAATTCCTTAAATTGCCCAGTCCCATTAATTTAGCAAGTTAACTGGATAATTAAGTAAATGCAGCACTTTCGATTATGAATAGAAAATTTGGTTGGGTGCTGTGTCTGGCACATAGCCTTTATATTTGATTGACTAAGCATGTAAAAATGTGAAAAGAAAATATTCTTGTCTTTGCTTGCAGAGTCTACAGTTTGCATTAGCAAAGGGATACAAAAGCAGCCTGCCTTTAGTACAAGTCAAATAGGATGTACCAGTCATGTAGACTTCTTAAGTGAGTTTAAACAAGTCATTATTACTTCATTATGACACAGCATGCATATGAAGGGTCCTAAAATACTCTTGGGAAAGGCTAAACAAGTACAATAGAAAGATACTGAAAAGAAAATAAGAGCATACAAAAAGCAGTTGGAAAAAAACCCATGTTACAATGCCTTTTATGGGTAATGAAATAGCTGCAAAGGAAGACCTTCGTTGAAACCTTGGCACCATTGAGATTACTGGGAGTTCTGCCATAAACTTCAGTGGGATCAGGATTTCATCCAGCCAGTATACTACAAAATCAGAGCATATCACAAGATTTGTTTTGTAAAATTCAGGCTGTTTTGGACAGTACAGCACCCTCAAAACTTGCATGCTGAGAAGCATGTCTTATGTATGAATTAAAGTATAGTTGAAATAAAAATTATTGATGAAGAATGTCATTTTGGAGCCTCCAGCTGGGAGAAGTTGAACATTGTTTGAGAGACTGGTAGTATCACAACTTATGCTCAGGATCTTCCAGATTATAAATCAGTTTCTGCTATGCTTTGTTTATTTACCAGAAGTTGTTATGAACTCCTTTGCTTAAATATTAAATAGTAAAAGTTATTCTGATTCAAACTAATGCTTGATTCTGCATTGTATGTTTTTTTGGAGATTACTCACCTTTTCCCTTCTGTTTTGTGCTTTGCTTATTGATTTATTTTATTTTATTTTGCATTATTTCTGTATGGTTTTAGGGGTCTAGGGATCTTCATCTATAGTATATCTTTATTGCTCTTTCAAAATGTCTCAACTCCTCTTTTTGACTGAACATATATTTTTCATATTTGGGGGAAGTATTACTTTCTAGTACCTCTGTCTATATATTTGGGACGCCCAACACTTTAGTAGACCCACATCAAAGAGCAGTCATTCTTTCAGTGTAAATCTGAGGTAGATCCAGAATGGAGGACACTCCATCTTCTGAAAGCAAAATCCTCCTGTTGCTTTTTGCACAGCACTAAGAGCTGAATAAATGAGATCCTCTACAAACAAACAAACAACAACAAAAATCCACACCAGACTGACAGAAATTTTGACCAGTTTAGCTTTTGAGTTTTTGTTTTTTGTCATCTGATAATGTAAGTGGGCTCCTAACCTGCTTAGGTACTTTTCAGAATCCCACTAGATGCCTAAATACCTTTGAAAAGCTGGCCCCTGAGTGCCTAAGCTACTTTTGAAAATGGTACTTTGGCTCCTGAATACCTATGGTACTTTTGACAGTTTTATCTAAATGAAAGTAGATATTTACATACCAGTGGCCAGTGGCCACCAGACTAATTATTTTAGAAGAGGCCAGATTTACGGCCTAAACTACTTACTGGTATCCTTGTAGTAGATTCTGAAACCACCTCAAGTTTATTTTAAACATTTTGCTCAGGAGGAGGTTTAACATTACTGTGCCATATACTTGTGCAGTACATAGATCATGCAATACACACACTTAGAGAGCCTTGATGTAAAGAATCCTAAAGAATTTCAACTGCACAATAAATCATTAACAGCGATGGGCCTTAATTTGCTCTGAGTGACATGAGAGCTTGATCTAACCTTTGCATCTTAGACCCTTTTCTATTCATTACACATTTTAATTGAGAGATTCTAAAGAAAAAGAAAACACTTTCTAAAGTTAGGTTACAGTGGCTTAATTTAACACCAAACTAGTGACATATTACCTACCATGTGAGAATCTTACGTTATTCAAACAAACAAGAAATCACACGGGAAACCCTAGGAGCTCCTACTAGAAATAAGATATTTTCCTCAAATGCCATATACTAAACAATATCTGTCCCTTGTGTCTTATAAGATTCTCTAATATAGCTTTCATGTATCATAATAATGCTTAGTACTTGTAGAGCTCTATACATCTTCTAAGCACTGTACAAAAACTAACTAATCTTCACTACACCCTTGTGAGGAGAAATGTGAAGTGTCTTTTCTGAAACCATTGGGCACCAAAATGTTCTGTTTTTTGTTGGAAAAGCAAAGGAAAATATTCAACAAATTTTTTCAACAAAACAAATGGAGACATCTTGCCAACAGTAAATGGAGTTTGCTCAAGTTCATCAGAAAAACTTCCATTCAGGAAGAAAAGACATGAAAAATGCCAGTCTGCTTATGAAAGTGTCAGAAAGTTATGATGTGTAATGGAGAATGATGGGGTTATAATGGATATGTTCACTCCAAGTTATCACTATTGCTGTATCTCTTGATAGTAGCATGATTCTAGTCAATAAAGCTGGCTGAAGTTTTTCAAATAACAGAGAAACACAAAACCAGGGGAAAGTTTTTAAAAATGTGCCTAATTTTTTTTGTCCAACTAGTAATAGTATTCAGCCCTGGACACATCATCCAGCAAGTATTAGAGACCAGGAAGAAGGTGGTCAGGCCTCCTGGTGGGAGCAGAAGTCAGGCCCTCTAGCTGGTAAAGGAGTCAGAGGCCAGGTGCCACAGACAGGGGTCAGAGCAGAAGTCAGGAACCAGTGCTGAGGGTCTGAGCCAGGTTACCTGGAATGAAGCTGGAAGGGCAAGGACAGGGAAATGCTTTGAGCTGTCACTAAACTACTGCTAGGCTTAAGAGCTGGGCCGACTCTTCCTGCCAATCAGGCAGTGTAGCCAATTGGGCAACCTACTACTGGCCAGCTGTGGCCATTAGGTTGCCTGGAGACTGGCTCTGCTGCAGGCCCTGATTCCTGATAGCAAGTTCATAGCCATAGGACTACTTCTCTGCCATCTGAGTAAATTTGAAGCTGGAGATAAGAAAGTGAAGGTAGGTCTCCCTCCCCCCTTCTGCCCCTCTTGGACAGTGGTTCTTGCCCCCACACTCTTTAATCCTACTCCTTTTCCACCAGTGGTTAGGATGCCTACAGAAAAGAGGTTTCCTCCCCCTCTTTCTCCCATAGAGTTCCTGATCTTCCTCCCAGGCTGAGGCTCTTGCATTGTTTATAAACAGGGCTGGATTAACACATGGGCACTATGGGTGGAATTCACAAGAAGGATTTAGGCATCTAAATCCATCATTTAGGCATCTAAATCCAACCGCCATTCACTGCCCTACACAGCTGCCACCTAACCCTGTAGGTGCCTAAAGTCCCCAGGCACTTAAGTTTCCATGTTAAAATCCCCAGCACACCTATATTTTGGCAGTTGGTCATATAAATCCTGACACTTGGCATTCCCCCCACCTATCTTGTCTTCAGGGGCTGTCTGAATCCACACAGAGGGTGGGCAGAGGAGGTCTTGCCTCCCCAAACAACTTTTACCTGTGGTCAGAGTACTCATATGGAATGTGAGAGACTCAGGGTCATATTCTCCCTGTGCCTGTGTGAACTCCTTCCTTCCAGAAGGCTGCTTCTACCATTGGGTTATGGGGTTTTCTGCATCGGGCCTTTCTCTGTTTCTACATTTGAAGCTGTTCTGCTGTGTATAAATATTTAAATATTCATTGAAGTGGCACAAAAATGACTCTATAGATTAGTGGTTAGGGGCCCTCACCTGGGAGGCGGGAGATGCAGGTTCCAGTCCTCTTGCTAAAATGAACAGACTCTTGAAAACATCAACAAAATGTAACTAATACACCAACATTTACCTGAGCCTGAGGAATGAAGAGGTCAAGCCTGACCAGAAAAGAATAGCAGTGTCCCCCCCATCAGCCCAGATAATTGCTTGTGTTTGGCTGGTCCCTGCCACCCTAAGGTGGGACAGCATCACAGTGTGGAGGTGAAACCCTAGAGGGGTCCCATTTGGGGTGTAGTAAAGGACACCATGTTACCTTCATCTGGGAAGGTAAGAGAAATCTGAGAAATCATGGTGGCTGAGAAATCAGGAGGATGGATTCATTTTGTATCTTGTCCATTAAATCAAAGTTTTCATTTGATAGGCCATTCATCTAACATAAATATCATTTTATTCCCATATTTCAATCTAATGTTATGGCTTTTGTATATATTATATTCATTCATCCATTAAAAATCCAGTTCTTCTCTTGTCAGCACAGGTGCGGGCATCAGCATCTTTACTTTTACAAAGTCCTGGTTCCTTGAATAGCATCTTAAATATTACCAACTCTCCAAATGGTGTTTTGAAATCTATTTATAGAATTAATTTAGGGCTGTGTGTACAGTATAACTTAGAAGGGTTTTAATTCATGGATCATGTTAATTTCATTTTGGATATTTATGCATGAGAAAATTTAGAATTTTATGGTTGTCATTTAGAAATGAGTGCTGACAAGGTGGTAGCAGGACATACGACAGATTCAGATCTCCAGGGTATTTCTTTTTGTAGCAAAATAAGAAAGAAGCCTGGCTGCCTTCTGTATATTTCTCAAAAGTTTGAAGTGTTTTGGCATAAGTGTTTTATCATGAAATATAAATCAAATAATTTGCAGATATCTTTTAGGAACAGATTGCTTCCATGCACTGTAGCAGTGGTGGGCAAGCATTTATTGGGGATTGTGTTGTATTAACAAGTGTTAAATATTAAAGGCTCTTAAAACTGTGAGAATCATGACTTTAAAGCTTTTCAAGGCTGACATGTCAGTTGTTAATGCAGACTAAAATAATCCTTCTATAAATGCAAAACATAAAACTGTGTTTACAGGGCACAAAAAGGCTTTCCAGATACAAATTATCATTGCAGATGAGCACAACATGATGATCATAAATGCACTGTAGCAAGCTTGATTTTTTTCACAAGGAAATAGAAAAATACACACATTTAATTTGTACCATTAAAGCTCAGTTATATCCAGTATTTTGTGTTTAACTGAGCAAATATATGGAAGAACACAGAGAAGCCAAGTACAGCCACTTCATTAGAGCCACGATGAGACTGTGGCAGTAAGGCCTCATCTCTCCCTCCCCCAAGTTCCCCCCTCCACACACACATGCACACGCACACGTGCTCCTGGATAATACCACAGAAAACCTTTAGAAAAATGTTGAATAATTTGCTGGATTTTGATCTAGTATTTTGAACAATACTGGAAAAATAATAAATTATATACAGGAAGCACGGGTACTGGCAAGGTGGCTTTAGCATTCTAATCTCTCCTTTAAACATGGTAATGAGCAGAGAAAATAGCAAATCATGAATCCACTCTTTGCAATAACTGTCATAAAGATAATAGTGAATGTCATAAGTCTGATGAATGACTGCTAGGTTCCCAATTGCTTGATCTCATGTCACTGCTATAAGTTGAAAACAAAGCATTAACATAACCTTTAGCCTTTTTGACATGGTTCAGTGCCATGATTTTAACACATTGTCCCTCATCATAATGGTATGGTTTGACAGATGAGGAAAAATGGAAAAACAGCTCTAAGCCCAAAATGTCTTTCACATTTTGAATAAAATCCCTGTGACTAATATATTTAAGCTAAAATCTTAATACTTTGGTGCCTAAAGCTAAGTTCCAAAACTTATACTGAGGCAGCTAAATAAAAGTGGCTTGCTTTTCAGAAGTGCTCAACATTTCAAATCTCATAAAAGTTAATAGAAGCTGCCCAGAGCCTTCAAAATTCTGGCCACTTTTTTGAATGATCTAAGTATGGAACTTAGTTTTAGGCAATCGGGTTTGGAAATGTTGCCCTTGTACCTTATTCAACACTTTTCATCCACAGATATAAAAGCAGTTTACAAAGATGGTATCAAAGACCAAAGGTACAAAGGTATCATTGCTCCAATTGTAAATGTGAGAAAATAGAGGCACAAAGCGGTGAACTGATTTACCCAAGGTTACAAAGCAGACTAGTAGCACAGCTAGGCAAAGAACTGAGTTCTCCTGATTCCTAGGCTACCATACTACACATTGGACCAGACTGACTCCCACCCTTAAATATTTATGGGAAGTTATTTACACACTTACATTATTGTATTTTTCACTGAAACCTTTTACTGCATGAACCTCTATAGTGTTAATATTCAAAAGCATTTTCTGACCTCTCTGCATTTTGTTTGGTAAATCAGACGGTGCTGGAAGCAGGGAGGCAGTTTTTGCTTGATGTACAAATGTGTTATGTGCTACCAATAAGTTAGTGACATGCATTACATTAAATCACACAACCACCCTTCTTTACAACCCAAGATTTAAAGCAAAACTAGAATTTAGGGTCCATCACTTACACTAGTAGATTGTAAAGCTTAAAATCTAACTAATGTTGCTTTTAAACTTGGCTTTCGGAAGGCACTGGCTTAGAAGGATTTCTGGCAGAGATGAAGGCTTATATGTTATGACTTGCCTCTCAGGCTTATGCCACAAATATTATGTTTTAAAAAAAATAAAGCCCTGTCATATTCACAAAACAACAACAAGCACTGGAGGGGTTTCAGGGAATGGGGAATTCACAGTATTAGAAATTATAAATATGTGATGATTCCTGAACTTTGTGTTTCTACAGAAGCCCTCCTAAGCCTTTCCCAAAGATCTATAAAACAATACAAAATCAAATGTTGCAGAGATTACTAGCAATCTTGATAGTAGAAAACTCACAGATACTGTGGTTTTATAATTTTTCCTGCAACTTCATTCTACCATTGTAGCTGAATAGTACTACTCGTTTCACCAGATAGCTGAGTGTTTCTTTTATGTCTTCAGTTTCTGTTTGAAAGGGCAACATGGCATTTCCACAGGTATTCACTATCACACTTTCATTCTTATCACATTCTGCCTTTCCTGTCTTCATCTTAACAGCTGCCTCATCAGAAATTACTCATATCACTCCTCTGCCAGTCAGCTAGGCCTGACCCATCTGGAAAGCTATTTCTATTACCACTGAAATAAGGAGAGGATATTTGTGTCATGCATAGACCCTTATAGTTCACATGATGACTTTACTAGGCTGTCTTCTTAAATTCTTTCATAAATCCATTGTTTCGAATGATAATTACTGTTTTAGACTCTTCTGTGTAGGACTTCTCTTGCATTACAGGGATCTGTGGAATAACCTTTCCTACCATAAGGATATCTAGATGGGTAAAATTTGTGCAGACACCCTATAATTTGCAGTGAAATGTCAGTGTACTATATGTTGGACATATTGTACCAGTATATAGACTCTGTATTCATTTCTTCGAAGTCTTCCATGTATTCAGCAATTTTATTATAGAAAATGTAGTTAATATATACATGTGGTTTAGAGAACCAAAACATTCAAACATTATTCAACAATTTACAAGAACGTTGACTGCATTGTAGTTTATAATCCTGTATGGCACTACCATACTTACAGTACACCAAATGAACACTTACACGATCAGTTTTTTCTTTCAATTCTGCTCTTTTTTTTTAACTTCATATAATTTGTCAGATTTCCCCTTCACTTATGGCAGACCAAACTGCACTTCTTCTCCGATACCTGTAACAGAAATAGCTTTTTAGATCAAATTACCACTTAAGATTTGAGCCATAATTTTTTTATATTTTAAATTACGATAACTCATCAACTTGAGTTATGTTATTTTTTCTTTGTAACTGTTAGTGGACCAGATCTTATAGTCCTAACTCATCAATTTAAATGGATTTTTTGTCTGAATGAAGACTGTTCACTAACTATAATGCAAAGCAAATTATTCCTGAAGTATTTTGGTGGAAAAACTTTGGAGGTAGGGAACAGAATAAGCAAAAGGAACTTCATAAACTTTCTCATCACTGTGAGAATGCAATAATCAACAGTAGGATAGGGAAAACATCTTAAGACATAATATGCTATCCATATTGTGTATTTTGCTATATAATTGTTTATGATTCTATGGCTTGTCTTGTTTTTGCCTAAATGTTATTTACTTTCTTACTATGGTGTAAATCTGAATTCATGGTATGGCATGTTTGTGTCTTAATTGGACAGGATGGTGTGTAGTTAACAGAGATTGAGGCAGAAGCCCTGCCTTATTCATTGAGGAAACAGAGGTTCACTCACTAAACACTAAGGATAAATATAAATGATAGGGACTGTATTGTCTCATATGTTCATACAGCACCTAAGACAATGGGACCCTGATCCAGAATAGAGCATCTGAGTTTTGTTGCAATGTAAATAATTAACTGATAGCAATACAACTGCTGCTTTATTCACTAAGGACCTGATCCAAAACCCAAAAAAGCAAAAGAAAGGCTTTGGTTTAGGTCCTGAATAGGTCAGGGGTCTCGTGGGGGAAAAAATAGCATGTGACTAAGGACTGTATCAAAATGCATGCACACCGGGCAACAGAGGTAAGTTTTCATAGAAACATTAACTTGGACATTGTCTGACTGAGCACTCTTTGTAACTGTAACTTAGTTTTCGTATGAAAATATTTATTTAGTGCTGATAATGTGGATATACAATAGTTGTGGGTGATGGGATTACAATCCTGCCCAAGCTATCGTCCCTTTAAGCAAGTAAGTATTTAGCATGTGATCCAAATATTTGTGTAGCAATCAATGGTTTCTTCAATTATAAGTGTGCATGTTGGCATTGAAGCACTTATTTATAGGCTGTAGTGATGAGAGGGAGAATTACTAATAGATTTTACGCAGTGTCTATAATTGCTATACAGTGCACACATTTCTGTCTCCTGGACAGAGTATTTCTTCCTTAAATACTTTTTTACATGAAAATGTTCTTCTTCAATAGCAAACCGTGCACACATATAGGTTCAGTCTGATGTCAACAGAAAAAGATCAGGGGACAGATTTATTTTTCCACATTATGTGGGTTTTCAGGGAAAATGTGTCATTATGGAAGAAGCCCTGCCTATATTATTTTTGATAAACTATTGCTTCCTGACTTCTGACAGAATATATGTTCCTAAGAAGCAAGGATGTGATGGACATATTCAAAATATCAGCTGAAACATTTCAACTCTAAGTTTTAAATATTTATTCTGCCTGACAGTGGAATTAGTCTTCCTTTTGATTTTCTAAAGAAAGCAGCAACTCTGGATGGAGAAGTTTTTACACTGCTGGCTAATAAAGAAATATAAAATATAATGAAAATTTCTGAAAAAAAGGAAAAAGAGCTTCTTTGTAGCTCTTTGTGCCACAGCAATTTAAATGACTGCAAGATGAGCAGATTAACTAGGTCATTTTGAGGCTGAAAACATACGTTTCAGCTCACATGTTGGAGCATAGGATGGGGATGGGGGTGGAGTGGTTACCAAGTTATTTTTATTCATTTAAATGATTTTTAAAACCCCTCCTTTAAATATACAGTGATCATTAAAAAAGGCTTCTTCCTATAGGGGATTCTCTGAACCTCTCTTGGGGCCCTGAGAATATTCCTCCCATCTCCTGCTGCATTCCCTACGGAAGGAGGAATGGAGGCATGGTTTGATAGGCAAGACGACAGTGGGACTTGATTAATTTTTTGCCAAATATAAGATTTGTCTTTCTCCCATTACATACACTTCATGGCTCATAGACTACATCTGCCTTTTCCACTGACTGGTTTTATGCAGTTGATTTGCTGTATCTAATTTACTCATTAATGGAAGATTTTAAACTATATCTAGCTACGTTTGATAAATAAAACCTTCGTTTTGCATATAATTGTATGGAGATACAATATGATTCATACATGCACTGTAGCAAACTTTTGTTTTCCTCTGTAACACAAAGTCTTTCCCTGCAAGATTCAGAATATCTGTGGCCTGCAGAGTTAAGGACAATAAGAAGGAGTTTTAAAAATATATTAAGAACAAAAAGAATCCTGATAATGATATTGGTCCATTACTAGATGGAAATGATAGAATTATCAGTAATAATGCAGAAAAAGCAGAAGTTTTCAATATAAATTTCTGTTCTGTATTTGGGGAAAAAATAGATAATTCAGTCTCATTATCTCTTTCCATTCCACTAATATCTCTGGAGGATGTTAAACAGCATCTACTAAATTTGGACATTTTAAAATCAGCAGGTTCAATTAACCTGCATCCAAGACTTTTAAAAGAGCTGGCCAAGGAGCTTCTGGACCATTAATGTTGATTTTCAGTAAGACTGGGAGCAGTGGGGAAGTTTCAGAAGACCGGAAGAAAGCTAATGTGCCAATTTTAAAAAAGGGTAAATGGGATGACTCAGGTCATTGTAGGCCTGTAAGGCTGACCTCGATCCCAAGCAAGATTATGGGGCAGCTGATATGGGACTCCATTCATAAAGAACTAAAGGACGGTAATGTAATTAATGCAAATCAACACAGGCTTATGGAAATAGATCCTGTCAAACTAATTTAATATCTTTTTTTGATGAGATTACTAGTTTGGATGATAAAAATAGTAGTGTTGACATAATATACTTAGATTTCTGTAAAGTATTGGACTTGATACCGCATGACTTTTAGATTAAAAAACTAGATCTATATAAAATGAACATGGCATGGCACACATTAAATGGATTAAAATCTGGTTGACTGATAGGTCTCAAAATGTAACTGTAAACAGGGAATTGTCATCGAGTAGGTCTGTTTCCTTTTAGGTTCTCAAGGGATCGGTTCTTGTACTTATGCTATTTAACATCTTTATCAATGACTTGGAAGAAAACATAAATTCATCACTGATAAAGTTTGCAGAAGATACAAAAATTGGGGGCATGGTAAATAATGAAGAGGACAGATCATTGATTCAGAGCGATCTAAATCGCATGTTGGACTGGGAGCAAGCAAAGAATATGCTTTTTAAAACAGCCTACTGTAAGTGTATGCATCTGGGAACAAAGAACGTAGGCCATCCTCTACAGGGGACTCTACTCTGGGAAGCAGTGCTTTGAGAAAGATTTGGGCATTTTGGTGGATAATCAGCTGAACATGAGCTCTCAGTGTGATGCTGTGGCCAAAAGACATAATATGATCCTGGTATGCATAAACAACGGACTCTCAAGTAGGTGTAGAGAAGTTATTTTATTTCTGTATTTGGCACTGGTGTGACCCACTGCTGGAATACAGTGTCCAGTTCTGATGCCCACAATTCAAGAAGGATGTTGATAAATTGGAGAAGGTTCAGAGAAGAGCCATGAGACTGACTAAAGGTTTAGAAAACATGCTTTATAGTGATAGACTCAAGGTGCTCAATCTATTTAGCTTAACAAAGAGAAGGTTAAGGGGTGACTTAGTTACACCCTATAAGTACCAACATGGGGAACAAATATTTAATAATGGGATCTTCATTCTTGTAGAGAACGGTATAACATGATCCAATGGCTGGAAGTTGAAGCTAACAAATTCAGACTGGAAATAAGGTGTAAATGTTTAATGGTGAGAGTAAGCAACCATTGGAACAATTTATCGAGAGTCATGTTGGATTCTCCAAACCCTCAAGGGGTCATGAGATTATTGGGGGGAGGGGGGGGTCGTGAGCTGTCAGCCCCGTGCATGGCTGACAGCCAGAGCCCTTCAGATATGAGTGGCTGGAGAGCAGAGACTGCTGGCCAGGTGCTCTGAAGGCAGTGTCACCCCCAGCAGCAATGCAGAAGCAAGGGTAGTATGGCATAGAGATGTGGGTGGCATGGCATGGTGGAGGGTTGTCACTCTTTTTTTGGGGGTGGAGTCATTACAGCTTGAAATATTTTCAAAGGGGGTCCCAGAAAAAAAAAAGTTTGAGAACCCCTGAACCTATTTCTCCTCACAGCTCCTCTGTGAGGTAAAGCAGTGCTGTTATCCCTGTTGTACCAATGGGGCACTGAGGCACAGAGAGACTAAGGGTCAAATTTTCAAAGGTATTTAGGCACCTAGTGAGATTTTCGAAAGTCCTTAAAAGGTTAGGTGTTCTGTAAACACCACTAGATGCCTACGTGTATCTTTGGGTGCCTAAAAATCTTCAAAACTCTGTCCTAAGGCACTGGTCTGAAGTCATACAGGAAGTAGAACCCAGGTCTCTTAGGGTTAGCTCCCTATCCACTGGACCAATCTATCTCTCTATTGCATGCTGCAGAAAAAGACAACTCTGATAAATGAGAGCAAAACCAAAAAGGTCAGTTTTTTGAGACTCCAGCAAACAGTCCCGGGTGGTGAGGGTGACCAGATGTCCCGATTTTATAGGGACAGTCCCAATATTCAGGGCTTTTCCTTATATAGGTGCCTATTATCTCCCACCCCATTCCCAATTTTTCACACTTGCTATCTGGTCATCCTACAGGTAGTTGGGAAGGATGTCATGGATGACAGCATGAAAAGCAGCACAGAGATCAGGAAGGATGAAAAGAGACTGAGAGTCAGATGAGAGGAGATCACTTAACCTTAACCCTCAAGAGCTAGCAGGTTCTGCCCCTTGCTGGGATGTGCAATTTTACATTTGAACTAAAAACCATTTTGTTTTGTCACTTTTTGTTCTGAGTTTGAGAAAAGGAAGGAATGAGAAAGTGTCAGATGAGTATCAGATGTTTTTATGCCTCAACTTCTTGGGGTTTCAGCTATATTCAAGCCAATTCCAAAACAAAGAACAGAAATTGCATCCACAGCGTCCGAAAAATCAATGATTATTATCATGATTTGTATTATTCACTGGGCACCATCTGTGTGTGCTCAGCACTGTTCAGAATATGCCAGAAAATGTAGACACTGAGCCAATGCATATAAAATGTATAGCCCTGGATAAGATGGCTCAGATATTTAAGTATGAAGTGTATAGTTATTGAGCACGTTAATATCTATGAGTGGAGGCACTGATGGCAATAGAAGTTCTACCTGATTAAGGACTGGAAGATTTGACCCTCCAACTTTTTTTCAAGAGGAAGAGCAGCCCAGAGCTGTTGTGCCTGTTTATTTTCCTTTCCTGCTTGTGGTGGCCCTGATATACCTCAGAAGACTCCATTTTTTCTCATCTTGGTGTTTTGTTTTAAATATTCTCCCGTGAGAACTGCAACTCAGTCACTGTAGTGTTGTGTTTGAGAGCCTCTAAACCTGGGTCGGGGGGTTCCCAGGAGTTATCACATTCCAGTCCTCCACCCAGCAGTTTGCAGCAAGCAGTTGGAACTGGGGTCCATGAACCCCCTTCCTTTACATTCTAATTGGGAGAGCTCCAAGTGAACTGATGGAGCTGCAGTCCGCATTTAAACCAGAGGAGGAAACAGAAAATTGTCTGTACGTTGTTCGGGACTTCACCCTGCCATGGATTGCTGGTCTGGTGTTCACCTGTCCCTGTCTTATGATCGTGACGTTCTGGTATCCTGACTCTTGGTAGTTGCTTCCTGGTTCCTACCCTCTGTTTCCATTGCCTGAACCTGATTTCTTGGTATCCTGACTTGGCGTGACTCTTGGTAGTGGACTCTTGATTCCCGCCCTCTAGTAAGTCTCTTGATTCTGATCTCCTGCTGTTCCAATCCAGCCTGAATCCTAGTAACTGCCTCCTGGTCTCTTGGCCCATGCCCAATGCTTGTCCCTAGGCCAGGATTCCTAAGTCCTGCCATATAGTTGCTGAACTCCAGGAGATACTACCTCCCATTGGCTAGCTTAGGTGGCTCCCTGCCTAGCATGAAGGCTTTTGTGGACTATGTTGTGAGGCACATCTCTCTCTCTCTCTCCATTCATTGTTTAGAGAGACAAGGCACATAACTCAGGCTTTTTTCATCCCATTATTACTCCAGTGAGTTTCTAGGTGCCTAAAAGTTAGGTGTTACAAAATCTATGTCTCTTTGTGGAGCTGGGCTCACACATTTTGGAGTCCCAACACCTTCCTCCTTGTGCAGGTGGAGGAGGGCAGTGCCCAAGCCCAGATGGACTGACTTTGAGAGGAACTGGCATTTTCCTGTCTCCCTGTGGATATTTCTAGAAAAAAGAAGGTCCTGGCCTTAAGTTAGATGTGGGTCTGCTGCTTGTGTAGTTACTTACATATATGCAAAGCAGGTATAAAATATCATCACATCATAATGATAGTATTTTACACCTACTATGTTCAAGTGCAAATGGCCATGCAAAAAGCAAGGCAGTGGGAAAGTCAAGCTTTTAAAGCATAATCAGATGAGTTTTCTTGAGTCAATTGTAATAGAGGGAGTCACAATTTACTGGTCAAAGCAAAGGTTTTTGGTCTGTCCCAATCTCATGAGAAAAAAATGAAGCTGCTGGATAGTGGGCCACTTCAGCAAGAGCTGGCCTGATTTCACTTCTAAATGGAGGAAAAAGTCATCAGCCGAAACTATACTTCTTACAGTGATGCTTCAAGTGATTCAGATGCCTTGCCTGGTTGCTGCTGCACCACTGTGGGCTGATAAATCATGCAACCTATCAATATAGAATATTCAGTTGTACTTAGTCAGAAGAGTACAGGAACAGAACAACTTCAGCTGCTGCTGGCATTCTGCACATTTTGCAATGGTACAGTATACATGCACTTTCCATCTCTGACAACCGAAATTGCTTAAAGGGCAGGCTGGGAAGAGACATTTATGAGGCCATCGTTCCAGCACTTTGATGTTTTTAGAGGCAAGTGTGGTTTCACCTTGAGATATGGATTAAATAATGTTGCCAGTACACACACTCCTCTCGCCTTTTAAATATTTCACTCTCTTAGAGTCTGCATGCTGAAGGCAGCATATAACCTACTGATAAGTCTCTTGTTGGAGTTACTGCAGTAATTTGTTTTTTGTTGAAATTGAATTTGTACTTCTATTTCCTCAGACATGATATACAGACTGCAAACATCGTATGGTAGATGAGATGTATTGCACCTCGATTAAATTTGCATAGTAAATATTGACCTCTTTGATCAATTTTCAAAGAGTTAGAGGCTAATAAAAAGAAGTGAGAACGATAATAATTTATGAAACCCTACATGTATGTGATTGTCACATACATATAAAGCATAATCCCTGAACTAAAGATCTCTGAATCTGAGGCTAACAGTTTCAGAAGTCACCTCTGATAATTGGGTGCACAGTTTAAGATACCTCGGACTTGAATTTCATATATATTGAGCCACTGCGGCTCCTTCAGTGGTAGTTGTGGATCGTCAGTGCTTCTGAAAACTAGGCCCAATGTGTCTTATATTGAGGACTCAAATAGAGGTGCCAAAAATTAGAGGTCATTTTGGAAAAATTTAACCTAACTGAATAGTATTCCAGGAATTGATAGAGAGACTTTTTCTTGCCCTAGCTGGGAGAATAAAAACTATCTTCTCACTGCATTTTAACAATAATGTTATCAAAATAATATCAACATTATAAAACTTTCTTTAGATCAATATATAAACACTACAATTGCTTAGATCGATGGTATTACCAACTCCTGTGTATTACAACTTTTCTATAAGCAAGCAAATCTATCAACAGATATAAACAAAAATCAC
The DNA here is from genome assembly GCF_026122565.2 of Emydura macquarii macquarii. Classification (NCBI taxonomy): domain Eukaryota; kingdom Metazoa; phylum Chordata; order Testudines; family Chelidae; genus Emydura; species Emydura macquarii. The sequence continues at coordinate 2,914,422 of NW_027133156.1, forward strand.
TAACCAGGATTTATTTCATATTGAAGATGGTGTTTTAATTTCTTGGTCCTTGCTGGGAAGAGAAGGACAACTGTCCAGTCATTGTAATTAACAGGTATAGCAAAATATATTATGGCCCACAGTTTTCTAGCACTGGATCCTACAATTTTCAGACTGAAATTATATTTAATATTTCTAACACTTTTTCTGTTAACTTTCAGAGTACAGACTTTGAAATTTTAATTATGATGACTATTAAAACCAACATTACCAGAAACAACTAAGAGCAACTTAATGATACAAATCATTCTAGTGGAAACAAAATGAAGGCATACATAAATTTTTTTCTGCTTTCTATTACAGTTCTGAAATGCTAAATATTTATTGCGCTAGCAAAGTCTCAGCTTAGTTCATATTCCAAAATAGGTAGCTTTTGTCCCTTATTTTATTCTTAATGCAGCCAGATATGAGATAAGGATCAGAGTTTAGAAATAAATAGATTTGTGTTCCTCTATATACTTTATCTTTTCATTTTCTAGTCGTAGCATGCACTTTATCCCTCAAGTCAGACACTGTGAATAAGATAGCTTTGTTTATTATCTTATTGCTAACTGGAGCTTTGCCTGAAAGTCTGTAGCTTCCTCTGTGCAAAGTGGGTGGTCTTATGTGTTCATTCTGAGAGCCTTAGGTATTAGTTAACTAAGAAATGTAATTAAGTCCCTATCCTCCAGGTTTTGGGGACTGCTAGCAGCCTCACATTTTGCCATAAGTTTATCCTTTTAGGTGATGGCTTTGTTTTATTTAATTGTTGCTGACAATAGCTGCATGTAAGGTGATTTGGAGTGCATTTACTTTTCATAGTCACCATTTGAAGAAGTGTCAGTGAGGCTTATACGATTTGAACAGATCTTTTCTATTCTCTTCATATTGTAAGATTTTGCATTGTTTATGGTCTGGGTAGCCTAACGACCCAAGACCACAGTAAACAAAGCTCAATATCCAGCCATCAAAAAACTGATAACTGAGACAGAAGAGAAATTCCTTAGCTGTACTTCTAGATTTAATCTCATTTCAGTCACTGCTACATTTTCTTTGATCCTTTTTCAACCAACTTCATAATACAGTTCATTACCACAGTCTTGCTGGTGGAAATAGTTTTCAACACATCTCCATCTCCAAATATAATAATTCTGTGTGTTTATGACACATTTGGAATACATAAAAGTGTGGCTTTATCAGCAAGAGTTTGGGATGACTTGCAAAACCCAGGAAAAGAGCATATGTGTGCAATTATGGACATAGATGTTCTTGTGCTGAGTAAAATGAATTCTGAGCAGGTGTTTATCCAGTACACAGAGTACATTGGTTCACTTCTTAGGTCTGTAACATGTGCCAATTATTCTTTTCTGGATAGTTCATATTTGTATGCTATATTGCTACTGTAAGTTTTAAATGATCAAGCTAGGCCTCATTATGGACCACTGGTAGTCTATCAAGCAGTTGCTGGTGGTTCAAAGAGTTGGCTAGACATGTGGCACTGATGACCTCTTTTCCCGTTGCTTCTACAGCTGTCTGGGTCTACATAGCAAAATGAGCTGGGAGGCCTGTAAAAGCAGTTTGGAAACAAGAGGAATGTTGTATTTATTATTTCTATTACCATAGTATTTGGAGCCCTAGTCATTGATTGGCCCCTATTGTACTGGGTGCTGTACATATACAGAACAAAAAGAGTTCCTGGCCTCAAAGAATTTACAATCTAAGTATAAGCCAAGAGATGACAGATAGAGGTGAGTACAAGGAGATAATGACTACAAGTTCATTGTAGTCATCACATCAATGGAGACCTTTCTGCTTTTATTGAGACTTGATGCTACATAGGAAGAAGAAAAATAATAGCTACCCTTGTGGACTAGTGATACCGATTGGATTATAGATGCCTACCACTGAGGAAAGGAAAGTCCAGGGGAGAAGATAGCAAAGTAACTGAACTCTGTGTCAAGTATAGTGGGGGAAGAAGAGAATAAGAGAGCTGCATAGAGAATAAGATATTCAGGCGACAAGAAAACCGAGTTGCAGGAGGCATGTGCAAGATGAGGAGGGGAAAGGAACCAAACAGCAGAGAGATGTTCAGGGTCCAGGAAGAGTGTGAAACAGATAAGGAAAATGGAAGATTAAGTACCTGATCTTTCCATCAACTTCAAATGGCTTTGTATGAGGCTGTAAATTCAGAAGAAAAGTAGATAGTGTACTTAACATTTTTCAGAAGGACACACAACACACGGGCAGCAAAAACACATAGATACTTTTATTTTTATGTATAATGATCGGGGGCTTATGCAATCATTAACAGACAGGATGTCATGTGATTGAGGGATATGAGAACACCTGATGCAATAGTTTGGTGTGAAATCCTACCCCCATTGAAGTCAATGGCAGAACTCCCATTTCAGCCTGGAATGTGGTGCCCATTCACCACTAGTGTGTGTCCTTGTGTCTAGGTCTGGAAGAGTAGCTCTCTTAGCAGCAGGTGCTCCCTTAGCTATAGTCTCTCTTCTGCTACCTTGGCCCTTCAGTCAGGTCACTATTTTAGTTCATCCATTTGAAGGCTGCAAAGTCTAACAGAACCACTGTCCAAATGCCTTCTCCACATGTTGTTGAACCCCCCACTCATGTCCTGGTACCACCATACCAATGGCTGGCAGGGGAATCCAGGCCCACTCACTACACCAGGTTCCTGCCCAGGGACAAGCCATCTAGGTCTGCTCAGTCCCTGTCCTGGATGCTGTTTCCTTGGGCTTTATCCTACCCAGCCTCTTGCTTTTCCATTGCCTGCTCCTGGGTTTACCACTGGTGCTTAATCTGCTCTCTGTGGCTACTTCACCCCCTACTAGCCTCTTGCTAGATTCCTTACTCCAGAGCAGGGTTTCAGGGCCTACTCTCCTCCTGGATTTCCTCCATGATCCTGCCAGCCTCCCCTCCCATCAGGGAGTGTGTGCAGCCTTCTTCTCTTGCAGCCCCTTTCTTTGTGTGTTTTTTGACCCAGCAGCTTCCTCCTACAAGATTAGGCCCACCACTTTCTTTCATTTTTAGACAAGTTTTTGTGCATTGTTTCACTCACGCTAGAGTATCCTTTCAGAAATGCAGCAGGGTTCCCTTGCACTATTTCATGTCGCTAATATTCTCCTTAATTGCTTTAAGGAAAAATCTGATTCCTAGCTGAATCAGTTCTTCAGAAATATTACCCATAATCCCAGAGAGCACATTCAACAGCTGCTTTCGTTTTGCACAAATTACACAGCCCATCTTAGTTTTTAGAGTAAACTTAGCTTATGTAAGGCTCAAATGACCTGATAAAGCTCTAAAAATGACTGCTTCACTTTTCCTGTCATGACTGTGGAGTATATTACTATCTTCAGTTTTTGAGAATATATCAGAGAACCTTTGTCTCCCCTGGAACTTTCTGTCATCTTTGTTTCCTTAGTCCACAGTTCTGGTCATTCCTTCTCAAGCTACTTTGTGATCACACTTAAAGTCTCATCTACTTAAGGGTAATTTTTATAGCATGTTTTGGTGCTTTTTCAGCCATCTCATTTCCAGATATTCCAGTATGTGCCAGATTCTGCTATTGTTACACAGATATTTGCTTGCATTATTTCTGTAGTTAGAAACATTATTTCACTTACATTATTTTTGCTTTCCAAAGTCCCTGTTCTGATTGTCATAATGTCTAATAAGGAATCAGATAAATTATAGCTTCAGCCAGTCACACATCTCTTACTCAGGTTAGTGCCAACATTATGTCTATTAGTTCAGCTGTCAGCACAGTCACATAATATGATAGCCTTTTAGATTTCTGGATTCCAAGACTAGGAACACAGAAAGCTGTTCCTACTCTGCCTGTGCTGTCTTATTTGATCCACTTGTATAGATTTGGCAAAGCTGCCCCTTTTTTTCATAAGTAAATTCAGAAATGTCATTGTTCATCCTGTGTATCTTTTTTTCCCTTCCCTTGTTTTTATAAAATTCTAAATCCACAAATGAATAACTGCCCAGCTGTAATTTAATTTTCCCCAACTAAAATGTTTTAGTTCTCACTTAAAAAAAAAAAAAATTATATCTCCTTTACCCATTTTTCACTCTGATTGTAAGAAGTCATCTATGGCAATATATACCATTGTGTCTTAAGCGCTCAGCAATCCTCAAATCTCTGTACTTCTATTTTCATAATTCCCTTTTACCTTTGCTCAAGAGGTTGTAGTTTCATTCTTAGATTTACAGGTTCTTTTTCTACTGGCTATTTGGCACATACAAACTGGTATTCACATTATACCATGTATGAATCACACAGGTTAGCCCTAATACATTCCCTATACTTTCTATCCCCCATCCCTTTTTCTGCTTTCAGCCTCCTGGTTTTATAGTGCTGCCCCCAGCCCTTCCCCTGCTTGGCTTCACTCTTAATTAACCCAGGCCTTTCCTCTCACAGGTGACACCAGATAACCTAACTGGCTTCTCAGGCCCTTATTGACTCTATCAGGGCTGATGTGAGGTGTACCCCCAAATCTTTAAATCTCTAGGCACTGAGTTTTACCCATACCTTTTATACCTTTTTTTAAAGAAGGGGAATCTTCCTTCCGAGCTCAATGATTTCTTGCAGCTGCTAATGTTGTCTTGAACTTGGTTCCTTCCTAGTCTGAGGAATACATACCACTTGGATTAAAAGAAGATTACATTCTAACAAAATCTATTTCCAGATATTTCTGTAGCCTTTTACCTTTCTCAATAAGAAGAGGTTTGACTTATTACCTTGCTGCAAAATATACTGTTAAATACAAAGCACTCCCCTATCAAACATGTGAGAGCATAATATGCGGTGCAGTTATGTAGCCACTAGGTTACTCAGAGGACAGCTATAAAACAAGCCATTAGAACCTGATGTATAAAAGGCTTTTGGGTGCACTAAAAGAAACCTTGCCCATAGCTATAAAGAAAGTCGCCTACCAGTGTCAACACAAATCACAAGGGGCATAGACTATTCCTGGTTTAGGAAATGTACAAGAAATGAATTTTTAAAATATTATGTACTCTTTTCTAACTCAAGTAACCCATTTCATTGTCATGCTTCACATTTCAGTTTTATTTTTTAGATAGTTCAGGTAAGTTTTATTTCCCATAGTATCAGATTTAAGTAACATTTTAAAATTAACTTTTTATTAAGATGGTATAACACAGCCCTCAGTTACAGAATACAGTAAATGATAACATCTTCTATAACACTTAATATATATAGACATCAAGAAAAAGAAGGTAAATGTTATCCCTGCTTCATATATGATGAAGGTTGGTAATAAGCATATGTATGTTGTTGATTTTAATAGAGCCAGCTCTGCTATAGTAAAGGTTGAACAGCACTTTCTGTTTAAAGGGCAGCTCTTTTCTAAATGCTCTAAAATTTGCACGGTCACTTGGATTGTCTTGAAATTTGACTGTCTCATGGGGTAGGGTTAGTGGTCCAAATCTGGATTCATGTGAACTAGGGAATTTAGAGATACAGGCTCCTCCAAAACACAAAACAATCCCCTCCACACACCCTCAAATTTTACAAAAGCAACTGCATGCAAAGAAAAACTTTACAAAAGGGTTTTTTTGCATGCACCTGGAGCTAAAGCTCTAATCATTTCCCAAATGAACTCAATCACTTGCCATTCAGCTCAGCTAGTGCATGGCACCCACTGCCTCTTTGGGAAAGCCATACTGCTTAAAGTTACTGACCTTAGAGTTTAGATCAGTAGAATGACATGGGTCAAAACTCACAAGCCAAAGAGCCTGAAATGTGCACATGTGCAGCAAGACTAGGGCAATAAGTTTCCATTACAGTAACTGGATGGTTCAAGGCAACATGCTGTGGTCACTGAACCCGCACTTGACCCACACACTCTAAGTTGGCTCCATACCCTAGGCAGAAATCTGTGAATGAATTGGTGGCAATATTGCTACTATTCACCTGTCTAGGGGGTTTTATACTTTTGGGTATGTGCCCTGAGTAGTACAACTGATTTAGAAAGGTCTCTAACCATTTTCTGAACGATAAATCACAGATGCTCTATGCAGATATGTGATAATGATTGCTGGGCATGTTACTGCATTTCCACCTGGGGGACTAATATAGCAGAGTGCCAGTCCTGATTAACTCAAAGGAATATGAAAGATTGTTAGGATAATGTAATTGTTTCCTGAACAATGGAACTGAGTTTGAACAAAGGAAACCAAGTCACAAGTAATTTGCTCAAAGGGTTCCTGATACCCAGCCTCCTGACATGAGGTGCTCATAACAGTTTTTGATTCTTATTAATCTTTCAGTGCAGAACTAAGACATCCTGGGGGGTGTTAGAGCAGTGAAGGGGAATATGGAGTGGCTGGAGCAGTGCTGCAGGTGTGGAGGTTGGAAAAGTGTACGAATGGGGAATGGTAGAGAATAAGGGAGAGGGGTTTGGGGCTGTGGGGCAGGATCATTAGGTGGATGGTGATGACTGGTAGGGGAGGTAAGGATGGTTGAGTGGCTCAAGACAGGAGGAAGGAATGGGGATGGGTAGCAGGGAGAGTTGGGAAGATTAGGGGAAGAAGACCTCTCAGCTCCACATTCCCCTCTCTCGTCTGAAGCCACTACCTGCTCCCCTTGTCAGAATCAGGCTGGACGGTGGGGAGAGGAGCCTCTCATTCACATCCCCAACCCTCAGGGCAATGGCTGGGAGCCAGTGGAGGATACACCTCATACTGTGTGTGGGGGGGTGGCGGGCAGGAGAAATGAGGCAGTGGGGAACCTTCATGTATGAGTTCACATCTACTGGGGACCTGCCCCTTTTCTGAGGTCTGAGCTGGGATATGGAATGCCAAGGGAGGTGGGGTGAGAACCCCCAGTCAGAGTAATGGAGCAGTACACAGCTCAAGGCTTGTTTCAGGTTATATTCATCTTTATAGAGTGTTCTCACTCAGAAGAGAACATCTTGTAGGGATGAATGGGTCACTTCACACCTCTCTGAGACTCCTATGCTACGTATGAATGTGTAGATCCTGGTGCCAGAGTTTGGGCAGGGAGTGTGCATTGCCACTCTCCTTCTCCTCCAGCTAGTACACGCACTCCTTACAGCCCCATCACCTTCTCACTTCCAATAGTCCCTCCAAACTTACCAGTGGAATGGAGTGCCAAAGAGGAAAGCGGGGAGGAGGGTTTGGAGCACCAGGGTATACATAAGTGATTAGAGAAAAAGGTGTGATGGGGGGATGTTGGAGCAGTGAGGGGTCTTTGAGTAGTCTGAGGGAACATAGGGGGTGTTGGAATAGTGCATTGAAGAGGGGTGAAAAGAAGGGGGTCAGCTATGTAATTGGGGATGTTGAGGACTAATTCTCTGTCCCCCTCTTTCAAAAAATGTCTGCTCACGCCATGCTATTCCCTGCATACTTTCCTGTATCCTATTCCCACCTCCTCAACCTGCCAGTTTCAGGATGAAATCAGGGCTTGCACCTGCAGAGCCCATGCCTGGACAACTTAATGTGTGCAGCTGGCCTGTAGTAGGCTGTCTGATTGGCCATACAACCTGATGGGGGAAGAGTCAGCAGACCAGCACTTAAGCCAGGTAGCAGGTGTAGTTTGGTGGCTGTTCAAAGTGATAGTGCCTGCTTGTTCCCAGCCTTGCCTCTGCCTTGCCTCACTCCAGGTAACCTGAGTCTGATTTCTGATTCTGACTCTGACTCTTGGCTCTGCCCCCGTGCACATGACTGGCTGTACAAACTGTTTTTGTTTTTTAAATAAGCAAATTATATGCCCCCAAATTTTCTTAACTCCTACCTAAAGTTGTCTAGTGGTGCCTCATGCTCTTCCAGAATGTGAAGAATGGCTAAATTCAAACATTTGAAAATCAGGAAATGAAGAGTTAAAGTACACACCACATTTGCTTCACAACTGTAAACTCTGCCCTCTTTGAACAATGCCCCAATGACACATATGCATTCTACCCTTACAGATGTTGGAGAACACTCTGGCAGGAGGGCACATGAGTGCTATAGGGCAAAATCTAACCCCTTCTCTCTGCTAAGGCAAAATTTAGCTATAGCAAACAGGAGCCCTTGCACCTGGCCTTCACTGACACACTGAACATACTCCACATAAATCACTTCAGTCTTGCTAAATGTTGCCGCTCCTTCACGTTTGTCCTGAGGATTCCTTCCAAGGCATTGCCTTCATATATCCCACCCTCCGGAGAGGTTTGGAGACCATTGCAAATTATGCCATCAGACTGCTGACAATCCTCATGCATGAAGACACTGGAACTGTCACAATGTACAGAGCCCAGTGCTGAAATGAGACACACTTGATCTCTCAAGATACTTATGTACTTTACCTCATATCGCTGTCATAGCTCTGCCAAATTGTTCCAGCTAATCCCTTCACCCTTCAATACAGTGACATCTAACACAGTGAATGGCATTTGGAATGCTGAAATGTAAATATATGGTGCACAACACAAGTAGTGGTACATTCATGTAGAGCTTCCTCATGTCTCCTCTACAATCATATTAGAATAGTTTACCTAATTTTTTCAGGAGTTCACACTGAAAATTGGGAAATCATAAAATAAAATGTTGATCCCTTGTTAAGCCTGGTGATAGCAATAATGCTGCGGCCGCTACAACTTTCTCAAGTATGCTAGGTACATTGCATATTGTACAACATTGCCATTAGTGGTGTAACATAGATACAGTAGGAGAGAGAGAGAGATTAATGAGCCAAAGGAAAATTAAGGTCTAGCTCATTAAGTAACAACTATATGCAGCCTGAGTTAGCAAGTAGCTCCACTGAGGGTAAAAATATTGGATACAGGTTCCTAGAAAGAAGAGTATATTAAAGCATTAAAAATATGCATAAAGTACATTCTGTGGAACAATCCTAACATTCTGCAAAGAAAGCATTTCCATATCTCAGAGCTCTCATGTAACTGAATTGTTTAAACTGCATGATAGTTCTCCTGTTTTGTCACTATTTTTCTCTAACAGCTTTCTACATTGTTTATCAATATTTACTTGAGCAAATAAAGAAATAAACACTGCAAGCAAGGACTATATTTGAACCCTAAACCAATTAAGGTTTGTCCATCTATACACCTTTTGTGTCACTTTTGTAGACTGGCCAGAGAATTATTGGAAAAGATGATTGATTATGGATGAGACTAAGGTTTTAAAAGCTGTTAGCTATAATTCCAGGCCTTTATATCCTAGAATCCATTGTTTTGCTACGAGTCATGTTACTGAGATGATAACACATTTGGAAGAAGTGGAAATTATGGAAAGGATAACTGATTGTGGGATTAAGGTTTTTAACAGTCTAAGAATGGTGGATTTTATTACAGGTGATTGAGACCACAGGCATCATTGGCTAAGTTTCTGGGTCCAGGATTGAGGCCCTAATGCTACTTGTTTTATGTTGTAGACACTGTTGTCTACCTTCAAAAGAGCAGATAAGGATTAAATCAAAAGAAAGAACAAATATCCTCTTTGGCTCTGATTCAGGAAAGCATCCCTTTTTGGACAGCATGTGCTCAATATTTAAGTCAATGGGATTAATTAGGATGCTTTCCTGAATCAGGTCCTTCCCTCTGGAAGCAGCCCTTAAAGGTCAGTGCTAATGTATATTGTCGTGGAAGCATGATAAAGTTTTCACTGTTACTATCTGTCCTGTACTTGGTTGGCATACAAAGGTTTCAGGTATCCAGTGATATCCATCTGGAACGTTTTGTCAGCACATACTTAGAAAAGGTATATGTGTGTGTATATGTGTATTTAAAATGACACCACTTATCTTTGTTCCTTTCATTCTTTGTCACTTTTTCTTCTATTTCATCTTTAAACCATTTCTGTTGATGAGCTGTATATTCCATCTGAATATTAAACATGGCCAAGTATTTTTGTGAAAAATACTTTGCACAAATCTAATACTCTTCTTGTAACCTGAAGATGTGACCAAATCAATAACAGGATTCTCCAAGACATGCCATACCTTCAAGATGACTCTTTTGAAGGGTGATGACAATACTTGTAAACAAACTTCTTAGACTTCAGTTTTTAGTGCTTTAATTGTGCATTCTGTTACAACCTGGCTTAATCCCCGTCATTGGATGGACCCCAGTCTGTTGTGAGTGGCCCAAACCACTGGATTTGATGTGCTTCTAAGGCTATATCTACACTGCAGCCTATGTTGGCATAATTTATGTCACTCAGGGGCGTGACTAAACCACCCCACTGAGCCACGTTAAGTTATACCGATATAAGTGCTCATATACACAGCGCTGTGTCGGCAGGAGAGCTTCTTCCTCCAACATAGCTTCTACCATTCCCAGAGGTGGTTTTATTATGCTGACGGGAGAGCTCTCTCCCATCAGCAAAGGGCGTCTTCAACAGATGCACTGCACTCCGGCTGTGCCACTGCAGCGCTGTACGTGTAGACATGCCGTAAACCCCCAGGTTTGGCTAGTGACCGATCACTCTTCCTAACTGTGGTTGTCCCAGGTACAGACTTAGTGCCTGACACCCTTGTTAGACAAGGGACCTGCAGTTTAGTCACTGTAGACCCCCAAACCAGTGACCTGGCCTCCCCGAGCCCCAAGTTGTTTAGACATATTTCCCCAGAGTACACTTGTCTGTGGAAGCTCTGGTTTCTAATTAAATCTTGAAGGGACAATGTGGCAGAAAAGTAAGGAGTACAGGCTTAGCAAAGGAATATCTTAATTGCACACTTTTAACAAGCACACAAGTGAGTTACCGATTTTTATTTCCAACCAGTTCTGAATGCAGGCCCCCCCAAGTATGATCTCACCTCTCCCGAGAGTCCCGGGTTTGAATTGCAGCCTTAGGCTAAGCAGCTCATCCTGCCTCATTAGCCCGATCTTCTTGCATGTCATGGTGGTCCGGCTGCCTTACTTACAAAAACAACCCTGTTATTTTTTAAAACAGTCTATCCCTCTTTTGCCCATGCTTCTGCTGTGTGAGTTCTCGGCTACAGACCCATCTCCTCCCCTGTTGACTTCTGTGTAGAAAGTCATTCAAAATCCATCGAATGATTAGCCCTACCTGTAGCAAATCTATTATTTGGGCAATAGGGAAGACTCAGTCAACATTAATGACTCTTAAAGGCTCTGTCATAGCTTCTCAGACTATGGGCACTTGGGAACTTGTAGTGTGCCCCAGCAGGGGCCACACAGTTAGTGCATGACGTGCTGGTGCACGCAAGAATTTACACCCTAGCTGGTGCATACTAATACCTCATGTACCCAAGCCAGTAGATGTCAAGCCTTGCTACAAAATGGATGTTCCAGTCCACAAAGGAAGTTACAATACAGCCTGATGGTCACACTCCAACGTGAAGGTTGCAATACAAAGTAAAATCTCCAAACAGAAATGGGGTTCACAAAATAAAATGGAATTCTTACTGTGACACAGACATACTACATCCTCTAGCTAGAAGGCTTTCATTTTTTTCACTGCTTAACAAAGTTTTTGCTATTTTTATAATGTGACATGAGTTCAAGTCCATGCAAAGAAATCCAAATTGAGAAATGTATTAATAATGGTCAGTAATGATGTAATGGAGTAATGCTCCATAACTTAATAAATAAGACCCTGATTATACACTGAAAACTGCATGGATAGACACTTGTGTGACATGCAGGATATGTTCCTAAATTCTCTCTTCTTGAGCAAGCAGGTCAGTATGGGTTTGGATTGTTTCAAAATGTTTTGGGTAAAGACCATCTTATGAGTTCCCTGGGGCCAGACTTTAGCTTCCTTTTTAAGTATACAGGATTTATAGAGCATCTGTGGATTTATAGAGCATAGAGCATATTTATAGAGCATATTTATAAATATTTTGTTGCTTCCATTTTTCATCTCTGGGAGGTGACGGAGACTAGAAATATGTAAGATGACATGTTACTGAATATTAAATGTACATGGGTATGAATAGTAAAGAATGGTACCAAATACTGTGGTGGGAACTTATTTCACACCTGAATATTGTGGAGAATAAAATGAAATAAAGTATATATATCATAGGAACATTTTTTTCTGATGAAAATTGATGGTGTTGGCAATACACCTATGTATATTCTCAAATACCTTGTTTGTATAATTTTGTTTCTTATTTATCTTATTGTCTATACGCTTAGTGATTTTTTCTTAAAATTCCAGTGTACTTTGCAAAGGTGGACAAGTATGTTATCTACATTTTACAGATGCCATAAACAAATCGCAGAAAAGCTAAAGCTGTATTTTGAAATATCTTCATAAATTTTGGGTGCCAAGTCAAGGGAGCTCTGTGTGCTTGGCACTTAAAAAAATTAGACTCAATGTGTCTAAAGTTGAGCATTCAGAAATTGAAGGACTCCAAATCAGTGGACATTTGGAAAAATGTGGGACTAAGGCCCAGATCCTCAAAGATATTTAAATGCCTAACTCCTGGGCCTAAGAGATTTTCCTAAAATTACCCATTTGAGTTAGTCTATTAGTCAATCCTATGGAATGGTCCTGTAGAATTTAACAGAATGACTTTTCTACAGATTTTTTAAACCAACCCAAACTGTTCTATAGCACGCATATCATTTTCTTTAAAACCTAATGGAATTTATTTCCATAGATCCCTATTATATTCTATGGCACTTTCTAGCAAGGTTTTCCAAACTGCTAGTCCCATGGTCAACTGACTATTTATGTTAACATGTCTTGACTGATGCAATAGCTTCAAAAACACCAGCCTCCAAGAGTTAACATTTAAATGCCACTAGAAATTGAGAATTATTTAAGATGAGAAAATACCCTCATTAGAAATGACACTAATAATTAGGGTAATAATTCACAGATTCACAGATAAAAATTAACATACTCATGTCACAAATCTTAATTAATGAATTTGTTACATTGTTAGCTGATAAAAATAAAATTATGTGCATGCATTAAGTGACATACTGTGAGGTTTGGTTTGGTTTTGTTTTCAGTAGAGCACAAAGGCCTTCCTCTGGGTTCTGGCCCCCACCGGGCAATTGTATATAATGAAAAAAATAGTTCCTGCACCAATTGAAGTATAGGATGAGGCACAACTAGTGGATACAGTGAAGACAGGGCAGACAAGCTAAGAATCAGGATATTTTTCATCATGCTAACGTCCACAGATTGAGGGATACTCAAGGAATATAGGACTTGACGGATCTCCTGGATCATCAAGTTCAGTCCCCTACTATCACAGGCAATATCACGCATGAACTCATCAAGTTTCATCTTAAAGCTAGTTAGGTTTTCCCTCACTATTCCTATTGGATAAAGGGTGAAGCTGGGGACACACACTCTGTGAGATATGATGGTCTACCCCTTAAAGGGGTAGCAGCCTGAGCCAGCCAGCGTTATTTACTAATCAGACCCAGCTGGGAAAGAGGCAGAACAAGTATTTCCTGTGAAGAGCTGCAGGAAGCTGTACTCTCTCTAGAAGTAGTCTCTAGAGAAGGGAGTTTCCAAGTGAAAAACCTGGGGAGCTATAGCTGGGTAGAAAGCCCTAGACGGAAGTCTTGTTTTCCTTTAGTGTGTTTGTTGTTGGTTTGAAGAATAAATGGAGCCTGGAGGCAAGGGCTACAGACTGAATTGGATGTGGCTGATTGTTCCCCAGGCTGGGGAGGAAGGCTGCTAACTTACACCTTTCCTTTTGTCTCTGTCTCCCTGAAGCCTGCATGCAGCCACAATGAATGCCCTACAAGGGGAAGCAGAACTGAGGGGGCAGTATCCCCTAAAATCAAATGTAGCCCTGGGAGTGGGCTGGGCATTAGACAGATCTATGAAGCTGAATCTAGTCTAAAAATGTGAACTACAGTTTGGAACTTCCCAAAGGAAAGCTCTGCAGCTGAACTGGCTTGGTTGAGCTGCCAAGAAGACAGACAAAACAGGAGGGAACTCCAGGGCATCAGGCATTCCCCTGCTGCCAGTGAGTGACCTCTGGCTCTGTGGCCATGCTGCAAGAAGCTGAAGTATCCATTGTGATTGAGCTGTGGACCTAATTATTGAAGAAAGGAAACTTTCAGGTAAACATGGATATATTTTCCTATTATGAGTAGTGTTATACACAAATCACTGCCACTAGCTGTGTAACCATTGTCAAATGTTGTGTGGGTACCATCAAAGCCCAAGCATAATTTTTTGGGCCCAGTACAAACTTGTAACATGAGCCCCCTCCCGTGTTACAAATCTCCAAGATTTGCAAATCTCACAAGATCTGGACAATAGATACATAGACACAGGGAAATAAGTTTCTATAAATATCCTCAGGCATGATCTACAATTTAGCCTCAATTTTTTCCTCAGGGTAATGGGGGTTGTAGTCTGGGATGGGCCCCTCTGGGCCCCAGTGAAGTGTACCCTTCCCCTCCTCCCCTTATGCGGGCCCTGGGTACCATGGCAAAAATAAGGTTTGTTTGTAAGATGAGATTCAAAGAAGGATAATATAGCGCCTTTGCAGATTTTTAACAAGGAGCTTCTCCCAAACATAAAGATCAGTGTGTGAAAGAGTGGGCTTTATTGGAAATTGTGTTTTGTCTCAATTCCATTTAATTATGAAATGAATCTATCCTACATTATTACAACAAAAGCATGTTTAAAAAATATAGAAATGGTTGGATATGAATGATGTTGGAATAGAAATGTTTTGCCAGTTACTAGTGGATGGTCATTTGAGTTGCCATTGTGTGACAGCCAGTCAGATATGGGGAGGAGAGAGGTGCAGGTGATGAGATGATCAGTTGAAGAGAGATTAAAGATCATATAGTTGCTTCCACTGTTGTCACAAAGTTCATAGGGTTGGTATAGGGGAAACAAATAGTGCCTCATAAGTAAGGAAAAGGTGTTGATAATTGGGGACAGTGATTCAGAGATGAGGAAGGTCATGGGCTGATGAATGGTACCCTTTGAAATTGTGTATATCTGACTAAAGAGTTTACCTTTCTTGAATACAAGAACAATGAATTAAAAATCATTGGGGATACTCTGAAGTGAAGTTTCCTATCTCAGTAAATTACAATAGGGAAGCATCTTTTGTCTCCAGGGAATGGACTAGATGACCTAACAGGTCTTTCTTATTTCTATATCTGTCTCTTCTACTATATCTAACTGTTCAAACTAAACAAAATCTCTATCCCTTCCCCCAAAAAGTGATGAGACATAGCTAACTACTGCTAAAATGTCAGACCAGGTATGGTATCCTGTCATCTCATACATTCAGCCCTATGAAATGACTTTCTTCAGGACATTATAGATTTCTTCATAATTTAGAATCAGATTGTGAAGAGCTGTCTACTACAGAAGCCACTCTAAGTGAATTTACTTCTTTCTGAAATGCATTGATTATTCTGACATAAGAAAACCAAAGTAGTCAGAACTTTAAGTCCATACTTTAAAACAAAAACTGGATATGGTCATTTAGGATAAGAAGAAATAGAAAGTATTTGACAGCTTTGCACTCCCTTGAATAGTTGAATGTTGGAAAGGGTAACAGTCAAAATATTGTTTTTCCTTAATTTTTAGGATAAATGTGATTCAAAGTAAAATCACAGCAGAATTAATATTAATTGCCTAGTAAGTTTAGAAAGTTCTTTCAAAGTCACAGTGTTTACTAAGGTCTGGCCTACACTAGAGACTTTTGATGACCAAAGTTAGCTTTTTGCGGAAAAAAAAAATGGTGTCGTACACACTGCAATCCACATCCCCACCCCCTCTGCCGCCGCCCAAACTCCCCTGATTTGCGACAAAATAAAACCATCTTGAAGAGAGGTGTAGTTTTTTTTTGCACCAAACTTTTAGCGACAAAGCATCAGTGTAGACACCGCGCTTGGTTATGTCAGAGTAAATGGCCTCCAGGAAGTGTCCCACAATGCCCATCCTGATCACTCTGGCAATCAGTTTGAAGTCTGCTGCCCGGCAGTCATCTATCCCTCCCCCTTTAAAGTCCCAGGAATTTTTGAAATTCCACTTCTTCCTTGGTCGGCATGGAGAGCTCACACCGCATCTTCCCAGCTCACCATGGTGGCTCCATGCACCAAATGCTCTTCTGCTTGAAGCACACAGGAGCTTCTGGATCTATCCGCATTTGGGAAGAGGAGGCTATGCAGTCCCAGCTCCACTCCAGCTGAAGGAACTTCAATACATATAGTCAAATTTCTTGTTTATTGGCAGAGAAGGGCTATGAATGGGACATGCTGTCGTGTCATGGAAAGTGTCAAGGAGCTGTGACAAGGGTACCAAAAGGCCAGGGAGTCAAAACATTGCTCTGCTGCATAGCCAAAGACCTGCTGCTTCTATAAGGAGCTGGAAGCCATCCTCAGCAGCGACGCCATCTCCACCGCCAAGTGACCTGTGGATATCTCCACGGGCCTGGAGGCAGTGGACACCAACTCAACCCCAACAAAGAAGTCATGGATGAGGAGGTCAAGTTGGAGGATGATGCGGAGCAAGGGGCCAGATTATTTGCTGATCTGAGGAGCCAGGTCCTCTTCTTGACCCAGGAGGGTTCGAGCCATTCCCAGCCTCCCAGCTCTGGCATGCAGGATTCAAGAGAGAGGAGCTCGAGTAAGTGATTTTTTTTGAGCTGATACTGCTCAGTTACATGAGGTACAGCTGTCCTTTTCTTTGTTACATTATGCAACTGGTTGAAGGGCTAGAAATAGAATCACAGAAGATTAGGGTTGGGAGGGACCTCAAGAGGTCATCTAGTCCAACCCCCTGCTCAAAGCACAACCAACCTCAACTAAATCATCCCAGCCAGGACTTTGTCAAGCTGCACCTTAAAAACCTCTAAGGATGGAGATTCCATCACCTCCCTAGGTAACCCATTCCAGTGCTTCACCATCCTCCTCGTGAAAAAGATTTTCCTGGTATCCTAGATCTCTCCCACTGCAACTTGAGGCCACTGCTCCTTGTTCTGTCATCTGCCACCACTGAGAACAGCCTAGCTCCATTCTCTTTGGAGCCCCCTTCAGATAGTTGAAGGCTGCTATCAAATGCCCCCTCATTCTTCTCTTCTGCAGACTAAACAAGCCCAGTTCCCACAGCCTCCTCTCATGTGCTCCAGCCTCCTAATAATTTTCATTTTCCTCCGCTGGACTCTCTCCAGTTTGTCCACATCCTTTCTGTGGTGGGGCAGGGGGCAAACTGGACACAAAACTCCAGTTGTAGTCTCAGTTGGTCCCCAGTCTGTAGCCGTGCATTGGATTTTTCCATCCTAAGTGCAGGACTCTGCACTTCTTCTTGTTGAACCTCATCAGATTTCTTTTGGCCCAATCCTCCAATTTGTCTAGGTCACTTTGTATCCTATCCCTACCCTCCAGCATATCTACCACTCCCCCTAGCTTAGTGTCATCCGCAAACTTGCTGAGGATGCAATCCACCCCATCCTCCAGATCATTAATGAAGATGTGGCCAGTTTTGTTCAACAGGATTGACCCCTGGGGCACTCTGCTTGATACTATCTGCCAACTAGACATCGAGCCATTAGTCAGTAAATAAAGTACAATTAATGACTTATCATAAATCTTGAAGACTGGTGATTTTATATGATATTTTGATCACAAGTTTTGGTAATATCCACCCACTTGATCTTTCCGGAGAGATTTTCCATCTTTTTCTGGTTGAGTGTAAACCAGATTTATAAATAATTCCAAGATCACTCCAGAACCCTTTCTTATTTTGTATGAGGTGATAACTTATCTCTTAATAACTTGATTCTTCTGGTTTCAATAACGTTTTAAATTAGATACACACAAAATATTGCAGGATATATAAGTGCTTCAGTGCACCTCTGTTTGTGGAAAAACTGATTTGCCTTTAGTGATGTGGTTGGATGTATCTAGTCTAATAATCAGGTCCAAATAAGTGAATACCCTGGAGCTTGAACAACTGGAGGGTTTGTGCATTTTATACTGACCTTTCTTAATTGAAAAAGAATTTGGATTTGCATGACCCAAAATTGTTTCTATTATTTAGACTATGAACATACGTTCAGTTTTCGTCAGTCAACTGACATTTACTTTTATTGAATTTTTAAATTAGAAAGGACTTGTTGAGCATGTTTAATAATTGGACACGGTATTTTTTCAAGTGGGATGTGGAAAATGGAGACCCAGGCATTTGAGTAGCTCTCTTTTAATTTAAAAAAAATAGCATTTATATTTTTACAAGCATAAGGATTTCCAAATACCAAAGATCTGACAAATCAATAGTGTAGGGATAAAGCAGAATAGGCAATGCAAAACAAATGGTAGAATACTAATAGTAGGATATATACTTCTAGTTTTGATTGTATCCAACTGAAACACACATTTAGGTTAGCAATCGCTCTTTGGACCAAGTACCATTTGTCAACAGCTAATTGCAGTTAAACTCTGAAGTCATCCATGCTGTAGAACGGTGAATAAACAAATCAGAGTTGTGGACCTTGAACCTAACTAGATGTTGTAATAACTGTTACCAAGACAAACGCAGCTGGAGGGTGATTAAACAACTGTGTTCAGCAACTCTGGGTATGTCTATCTCTATCTATTTCATCCCAGACATCTATCTGCTGCTGGCAAGTGAAGAAAATACAAAGTCATACCGGGTTACCAGGTATAAACAAATGTGTTTCTAAGAGGGGGCGGTGGTGGATTCTAAACAAAACAGTTATGAGATCTGGAGAATGAGCTTCATGATATGCCTAAAGAGTACCAATAACTGGGAAGAGGTATCAAAGCCAATTCTGCACCAGACTGCTAAAACTGATTGTGTCAGGAGGATAGAGAAATATAGGCCAAATGGATCCCAACAAACTAGTTCTGATTTGTCTAAAGTTAAAACATTATTATTATAATAGTTGCTTGGATTTATTGTTGTATAACTTACCTCTCTACATCATATCCTCTGTACTTAAAACCCTCTTAAAAATATCCACTTCTTCTGCCATGCTGCCTATAGTGAATCTTGTTCTCTATATGTATTCATTCTTGTTGTTTCCACTCACAAAACCCATTAATGTTTTTTGTCTGGCCTTAGACTGTAAACTTCTCAGCATAGGGACTAACCCTTCTTGAGTGTCTGGAAAATTTCTAACATAAACAAACAGCTTGACATATAATTTCTAACAACTTGTCATTGCAACCTTACAGCTTAATTTATTAAATTAATTAAGCCAGGTATCAGGCTGTGATTATTGCCAGTTCCATGATCAAAGAGGACAGTTTGTATTTCCTCTACAAATACTTAGCCATGTTAGCTGTCTCCATGTAACTGGAACACTGTGTCCCATATGAAGTGGAACAGATCCAACAAAGGAGACTGAGGGAGGCCCATGCCCAAGTATCCTATAGCCCTGTAGTTAGGGCACTCTCCTGGAATATGGAAAACCTGGATTCAGGTCTCTGCTCCTGCTCCACAGCAGCCAGATGAGGGACTTGAATGTGGGTCTCTCACATTTCAAGTGACTACTGTAACCACTGGGTTATTGGGTAAAAAGTGGGCAGTGGCAACTCCTCCTCCTTTTTTTTGAGAAAGGGGTAACCTGGCATATGCGTTGGCTCCAGAAGAGGGATCACAGGTATGAATTCCAAGTAGAGGGAGGCTCCTCCCTCCTTCCCAGAGTTAGGCTCAGCTTCCTTTGAGGAGCAGGGCTTAGGCCCCGTCCCTCTCCTTGACATTGCCTATTGGCCATCTTTCCCCCACTGGTTTTTGTGAATCTCATTCTTAAGCATCTAACTCTTCCCATGCATTAAATAGGGAACCTGGTCTCTTGGGACTGAAGATTCCAGTGGGTGTTAGGGTGCCTAACGATAGGTGTTGAAATGCTGCGCCTAAGCCCTCTTTGTGGATCCAGTGCAACATGTGAGCAGACTGTGATCTATGCTTGCTGCTGCTCAGGGCAGAGGACAAAGATATGAGATTCAGCAAGCTTTGGAAAAGAGGAGCCGGTCTGATTTCCCACACTAACATCCGGATCCTTAAATAGTATGTTCCAATTGACTAACAAATGCTGGCTTGTTCTGAATCATGCATCATTTCAAATACCTGTTGGTTGCATTGTTTCCAAAAGAAGTAAAATCTCTATTAAGGATCTAACCTCAGGTGGAGCTGCTGGAGAGCTATTGTGAGAAACAGGAAGTGCTAAAGCCAGAGGGTCTTGTCTCGAAGTAGTGGAGCCAAGTAGTTTGCTGTTGCATAAAATGGAAGCATAAGGCCAAGCACAAAGGGCAGAGAGCACACTGTAAATCCATGATGGGGGCATTTTTTTTAATGACTTTAATGAGATGTTGCCACTGCAAATAAACACAGGAATTTAAATGGTCTTAATACTGTCCAGGTTAATCAAGGTCTTTCCCACTTCAGGTGCAATAACACTTCATTAGTAAAATAGTTTCAGTTGCTTAATATTTGTACACATTTGAACTGGATCATACTGCTGTGGGGACAGCCTTGTTTTATCTTACTGAATATGCTCATATCTAAAGAAAAGAAAATGTACTGTTTAATTCTTTAGATATTACATAGCTTTATGGAGGTGTATAATAAAATGATGCTGCTAAATTATATACAATACACTTGTTTGTAGTGTGCAGTACTTGATATGTTACCTGCTATGATCATGATCTTCATGAGCTTGGGGGGAGGGTGTTGGAAGGGATAGACGGATTTGAAAAATGAAACTATATTCTGAATTAGAAAACATGGCACTTGTTTGGGAAAGCAGGCTAGGAAAAGAATCATGCAATTTATTCTATCTAGCTATTGTGGTTAATACTTTGTACATATTAATAAAAATAACTTTAGTTTGTTTATTTACATGCCATGTAAATATGAGTACAGAGCTGATTCTTTTTCTGTAAGTAAATTCTTCTTCTTTAAAAAAAAAAAAAAAAAAAAAAAAAAAAAGATTTCTGTTATGTATTCTAGCTGCTGATTCTCCAAGGAGAATTTTAAGTAAGGAATTGAATTTAAAATGTAGGCCAAGAGAATTTCAAGCTTAATTCAGAAATGTATAGACTCATCAACAGCAATAAATTCTTCGGTGTAAATCTCATACACTGTACGATAGTAACATCATTCCAAGTGCTCTAGTTAAGGGTGTATCAGCAGTTCTAGTTTAAATTCCAGTTTTCTGGTGTTTATAACTTGACCATAAATTGCTGTGGGTTGAATGGTATGAAAGGACCTACCCAGGCAGAAAGCTGAGGGACTCTTGGAGAGAGTAAAAGGTGAAAACAGGGTGGTTCAAAAAATGTGAAAATAACTCCATGCCTCTAGGATGTTTATGAGTGAGTGAAGGAAAACTTAGATGTCAGTGGTAGTGGCCTTGACCCTGTGATATGTCAAGCACTTTTCTGAGATGTATTCAGCACACTCTACTGTTATTGAAGTACATTAACTGGGTTACGTGGAGGCAATCACTCTTTACAAAACCATTTGCACGCCAGAGGAGGCCATCTTCCTGCCCCTTCAAAGGGGGAATTTGTGTGGGTCTGGAGAGTCATCTACAAATTGTTGAAGAGCCCTAAGGAAGAGGATGGGAGATGTTGATCAGGCTTGATTTCTATTTCCAAATTATAGAAGCAAAAAATGGTCTCTAGTCGTCCAGTTCAGATGGATCAAAACACTCCAAATTTTTGGGGGTGCTTGCTGTTGTTATTCCAGGTTAGACCCGTTTCCAGGTTCTCCTAAGAAAGCTAAAAGTTTCAATCACAAGACATTTTTCCCCTGGCAACACTTTTTAAATAATCTTTTCTTCTATTTTGTTCTTTTCATTATGGCTTTATTCTGTTTCATATCTGATGCAAAATGACAACTTGATAAATGTTAGTTAGCATTCAACAGGAGACTACCACCTTCACCATGTCAATAAACTGAAAGGAATATAGATTTGAAGTGAAGAATAAATTAAAAGACCTGCTTGTAACTTAGAGCCACTCATGTTGCCAATTAAATCAATGACTGAATTTAAATGCTGGTGCATTACATGACTATTTAATATTTCATGAAAACAACTCAAATTCAAAAAATGTTTGTGTGTGACTGTTGTACCTGTCCTGATGTCAGCCCAACTATGCTCTGCCATTTTCTTACTCCTCACTCATCCTCTCCCTTTTACTGGTCCTCCATCACTTTCACTCTCGTAACTGCTTTCCTATTTCTCTTCAGATATGCCCTGGGGTACTCCTGTTATTTGGTGTTATCTGAATCCAATGGTATGGTAGCTAATCTCTGTTTTCCAGGCAGTGTTAAATCCGTGGAGGACACAACACCTCTGTCTGATAAATGATTGGTACACACAAGAGTGCTTCCACTCAAAAATCCTTGTTTTTACTGAATGTAAAGCACACATCAAAACATAGCAATAGTCTAGAAGCATCTCGAAGTCTGAGGTGGTATTGAGTAATTCAGCCTCAGGTTTCCAATGGCCAGCTTTCCATCTATGTCTGGGTAGTTTTGTCAGACTCCAAACTTGTAGAAAATCCATACTTTACTAAAGTACACTCTGTGACTAAACTTTTTTATAGATAACTTAAAACAAAGCAGCAACTCATAATAACCTCCAATGGGCTGACCATTTCCCTAGCAACAGAAAAAACTTTTAATCTTTACTTATTAGTAAAGCAACTCTAGCCAAAAACGTACACACAGGCATGCAGACTCAAGGTTGACTATCCTTGTTTTTGCCTGCCTGAGCAAGGCCAAATTCTTTCTACGTGGTGTTCTCACTTCCAATTTTTGGTGGTTAAGCGCACAAGATAGTTGTGGGTTATATTAAATCAATTTTTCTTGTAATCCCCTGTTCGATGAAGAACATTCCCTTGAACCTCATGCTTTTCCAAATCATCTCCTCTATTCTCCTCTACTTCCACATTAATGCTGTCACAGCATCTTGCCAGTTCTTCCTCCAAATTATTTCCTAAATGTATTAATTCCCCTCCATTTCCACTACTAAAACTCTCTTATCCAGGCCTTGAATGCCTTTATAAGCATCTCCTCCTTTTTGGTTTCTCTGACTCTTGTCTCATATCCTCCAATATGATCAAAGCTCTGCTGCAAAGATTATCTGCAGCACTGACAGTGTTTAGATCCTCTCAAATTCCTCCATTGGTTTCCCCTTTCCTTCCACGTCTTATCCAAGCTCCTTGTCTCCTGCTTCATCTATTTCCTCTGTCCTTTTTCAACCTAAGTTCCAACTCTTCTCTTGAGCTTTCTACATGCAGCCTCCTAACTTTGGAAACCTCTTCCTTACTGTTTGTGGTACGTCCATCCTAACCACCTCCAAAAGTACTTCAAGGAGCCTATAAGACCAACTCTTCCCCTCATGCAAAAAAAAAAAATTAATAGCTTCCATTTTTATTTTCAACTTATTTTAAAAATTAACCCTTTAAGTGTTCGTTACTCAACTAATATTTTCAAAAGTGACTTAGGCTCCTAACACAATTACATGTAGCAATGCTGAGCAGAGCAACAACTATATGCTGTCTACAAATCTGTGCCTGAGTCACTCTGGGCTTTAGTTCCCCGTCTGTAAAATGCAGATATTGGTACTTCTCTTTCTCTTCTTCCATTTCTTGTCCTTTTATGACCCTAAACTGAGTGATGTTCAATATATATGGTATACACTCTGGTACAGAAATCTGCCATTTTTGTCTTTGAGGAGCCTAATGCATTTTTTGGGTGACTGAAAGGTAGGTAGGTAGGTTGATCCCTTTTTACTGCAAGACTTAAGCTTTCCTATCTCTTGTTTTCCACATATCCTAGATAACAAGGGAACACATACTGAGAACATGATACAGATATATAAGAAATTACTACTGTATAAATGAGTTAACCAAATAATTACGTATTTTGGCCACATGGAAATGGCATCTAGTGGATTTCTCCTAATTGTAATGTGAACAGTAAAATTAGTTTTACTCCTATATTTTGATCAGTGTTTTGGATAATATTTTTAATTTGAAACTTATTTTTATAAAGAAAGCATTCAGTCTCATTTATGTTTCTTTACAATGGAAACTTTGCCCTCTAGTGTTTCCTTTTCATAAGCAACATGACTTAAGAGAACCCTTTTCTGTACTTCACTAGTTCACTGTAGCTTATGTATTTTGACAACAAACCCTAAATTTTCAGGGCTATACATATATCTTAGCTGGGGAGCTGCACAACTAAATCCCTACAGGTTGCTTTGAAAATTATAGGGTGATGCCTTTGTCCAGTTTTAGGTGGTGATTAATCAGTTTTAAATTGCATCAGTCTCAAACTTGGAATATATTCTACGCCTCCAAAAGACCATAGGCAGTGAGATATTACGTGCTTTTTCTCTTTAAAAAGTGTAAGTTCTGTAAGCTGTATTGGATAAAAGGAGTGAACAGAGGTTTTGCTTTTGAATGTACATAGTGTTATTGTCACACTCCCTAAAACAAGTCTTACTGACACTTTATGGACAATAAAAAAATACTACTATTGGATTTTGTTTAGGGTACTGACAATACAAGCCCTCTACAAACACACTGAGGATATACTTTGTATAAAAAAAGAATTTCTTGGTAGGCAATATATGCACTTTTGCTGCAATATGATATTAGACTGGAGAATCAAAAATATGATTACATTTTTGGGGGGTATAGGAAGGCAAAGTGGTTAAGATCATCCCATGAATCTGTGATTTCTTTGGAGTTGTGGAAATGTGAGGATGACGTGGTAATATTCATTTTAATTCCCCGCACTCCTTGCTTACAATATTACTGTGTACTCTTTCTTATGTGAGGTTCTGCTGAAGTGAGTGACATATTTGCACCATTAATTTCTTTGGGACTCTGCAGAGGAGGAATAATGTTGCATAAAATGTGCAGTATTCTTTTGAAAGATAAGGCATAGTCATAATTAGCATGTTTGGTGCTGCATCTAGAAAGATTAGATATGTGTGCTATTCAAGGGAGCATTCTGCACAAGATGTGAAGGTTAAAAATAAACCATTAAGGAAAATAAATATATGTGTTATAATTGATCAACTTCAACACTAAACTTCTTTGCTTTTGTAGGTTATAGTGCTTAACCTTTTATTCTGTGGACTGGTTCATAAGGAAAGATAGCCTAATGGGCCACTTTCCTTCCAATCCTCTGCAACATGGTTCCTAAAAGATTTAGTTTGGCTGGCCAACAGGAATAGCTCTACGGACTGCTGGTATCTAACAGATCGCGGTTTGACAATCAACGGGTTAAAATATAGGTTGGTCAGGTGGTCCATGGAACAACTGCATATCTGTAATAAGAGGCACAAAAGATGAACTTTTAATAGAATGTATCCCCTCTGATCCAAGACTTCTATAAAAATCTTAGGATTGTTCTTCCCTTTGCGTTTGTGTACTTACGTTAGCAATGGATAAACAGCCACAGGTTCAGTCTGGCTAAATTCCATAAAATCTGGGTATTCTGAATTTTTTTTCCCAGTTACTTCTCTTTTCCTCCCCCAGTTATCTACACCTTTACTTTATTTGTATAGTGCTATAGGTGTATGCATTGTGCTTGACAGACAAACACAATTGTCAAGTCCTACTCTCAGAGCTTATAAAATTAATAATTCTGAAAAATCAGGCCTTTAATCACCTACAGCTTCCCTTGACTTTCTTCAGAGATTCAGCTGCTCAACTTTTTGACAATCAGGCCATAAAGATGAAATCCTCTGAGGTGCTGACACTTGCCAGTTCCCACCGATGAAAATGTAAATTGTGCAAGATGCTGTACCCCATCAATCAGACCCTTAGTTAGACAAACTTATAAAACATGCAATCTCAGTCTTGAGGGTTGTGACACCCCTCCCCCCCGCCCAAAGGATCACAAATAGGTTTCAAGGACTTGCAACTAGCCTGCCCTTCCTGTATTGCTAAATGGGAGCAGGGACCCAACTAGATCTTAGCTATGAGGGAAGTGGTGGGGGGTTCTGTCATAGAAGATGTTGAAATATGGGAAAATAAGTGTTATAATAAAGAGACCAGTATATGCTTATTGTTAAAAATATCTGAGTAGCAATTTTTCCAGGAAAAAATCATAAAGCATGGAACAATGCCCAGAATGAAGAGTGTGTGTGTGTGTGTGTGTGTGTGTGGGGGGGGGGGAGGGGGGGAGGCGGAGTATTAGGTATGAAATCTCCCTGAATTTAGTCTTCAGTTCTGCTTACATTTCCCTTTCACTACAATTCACTCTCTAGTTAATTTTCCTCACCCTTCCTGATCTGGTCCAAGGCCTATCCTACTCCCCAAATCATCCCCCTGCCATTGGTGATGCTTCACAAAATCCACAATGAAGACATCTACAGATCTGATAAGTCGAAGGGGGCCAGCTGTTCTAAAACCTCATGCACTGTGGTTAAAAATGTAGTTTATTGGCGTGCACACTCTTCATCCTAGAGAAGACCCATGGACCACATGATCTGAAGGTCTGGTGAAACCCTATGAACCTCTGTTGTGAGCTGTCAGCTATGGTAGAGGAAGCCTCTGGGGGGAGAAGAGATCTTGGACTGAGGAAGTAGTGTGTTTATATGAACAAATCCAAACTTTTAAAAGGTTGTGTGGGATGAAGTATTTTTTTTATTTTCGGGGTTGTTTTCTTTTTCCCCTGTATTAGTTTCTCTATCCCTAGTTCATGTTCAGATTCTTAACATTATGACAGTTTATTGCTTTCTATCTGCATATTTAAGAAACACAGACTGATTGAAGAATTTTTTTATGCTTTATGTTCAGTAAAGAACAAAGTGTTAAATCAAAAATGAAAACGTTACATCCAGTTTTTTTATGAGTAGCTCAATAAATTTTGACACTAACTACAATGAATGGAAGCCATATATTGTAGCATATTCAGCAGTTGGTGACAGTTAAATAGACTAATCAATCTATCTTAGAATGCTGAGCATTCCATTGCAAAATAATTAAGTCTAAACCATGTACTGAATATTGAAAATTACAACTTTGTGGCCCTTTAAACTGCATTTTAAAAAGGAATTAAATTATCCCCTCAAATGCAATTTAAGTGAATAGAAGGACAGATTAAATTTGACTTTATTTTAGCTTACCTTTCTTTATTAAATTATGCTAGGACATTAGAGTATTCCCTGGGAAACCTTTACTGTAGGTTAAGACAGACTGAGAATATGTTTTAAATTTATATCTGTCATAAGTGCCTAAATAGAGGGGAGGAAAATCAGTGATAAATAGCCTGAAAGGAATAGCGAATAAGGAACAGCAAACGGGGGAGTTTTGTGAGAGAATTTAGATAGGGACCATGAGAGCCAGATGCACCTAATAAACATTTACTAACCCTCCTTCATTTATTAACCCTGGAGTAGAAGGATATAATCCCGTATTTGGGACCCTCCTTCCATAATGTCATGGTATCCTCTTAAACTGAGGATAGCCCACCTGAGGAGGAGACCCCTATTACTAGGAAGAGACAGATAACAGTAAT
Organism: Emydura macquarii macquarii; assembly: GCF_026122565.2. NCBI lineage: Eukaryota > Metazoa > Chordata > Testudines > Chelidae > Emydura > Emydura macquarii. The sequence continues at coordinate 2,941,932 of NW_027133156.1, forward strand.
GGGGGATTTGATTATTAGATATATAGATAACTGGGTTTGAGATGACTGGGAGAACCACATGGCAAATTGCCTGCTGGGTGCGAAGGTTGCAGACCTTTCAAAACATCTAGACAGACTTATGAGCAGTGCTGGGGAGGAGCTTGTGGTCATGGTACTTATAGGTACCAATGACATAGGGAAAGGTAGGAGAGAAGTCCTGGAGGACAAATTTAGGTTCTTATGGTATGTATACACTGATGGCGGCAAATTCACTGCTGTCAGATCGATCTATCCAAATGAATTGAGCAGAAGTGAAGACCCACTCAATCAATCTGGATATCAATGTAATAATACCACCTCCCCAAAAAGCATAGTGCTGCGTCGACGGGTACGCATTTCCCGTCGGCACAGTGCAGTGGAGGCAGCGCGCTAAACAGAAGTTATGAAGTCTGCAGGAGTTACGCAAGCTACTCTGCATAGCTTGCGTAACTCCCGTCAACTGCTGCTGAATTTCCTGGTAAGTATAGATCAGGCCTAGAATCCATGACCTCCATGGTAGCATTTTCTGATTGCAGAGCATTCCTCATGCAGGACCAGTACTGTTCAAATATTTGTTAATGATCTGGAAAAAGGAGTAAACAGTGAGGTGGCAAAGTTTGCAAATGATATAAAATTACTCAAGTTGAAAGCAGATTGCAAAGTGTTACAAGGGGATCGCACAAAGCTGAGTGACTGGGCAATAAAATGGCAGATGAAATACAATGTTGACAAATGCAAAGTAAAGCCCATTGGAAAAAATAATTCCAACTATTCATACAAAATGATGGGTTCTAAATTAGCTGTTACTACTCAAGAAAGAGATCTTGGAGTCCTTATGGATAGTTCTCTGAAAACATCTGCTCAATGTGCAGTGGCAGTCAAAGAAGCTAACAGAATGTTAGGAATCAATAGGAAAAGGATAGATAATAAAATAGTAAATATCATAATGCCACTGTATAAATCCATAGTATACCCACACTTGGAATACTGTGTGCAGTTCTGGTTGCCCAATCTCAAAAGAGATATATTAGAATTGGAAAAGGCGCAGAGAAGGACAATCCAACTGATTAGGGGTATGGAACATGGTTCATATCAGGAGAGAGTGACAAGACTAGGACTATTGATCTTATAAAAGAGAGGACTAATATTGGGGGGGATGGATATTATAGAACTCTATAAAATCATGAATGGTGTGGAGGAAGTGTAGTTTACTCCTTTATGAAACACATGAACCAAGGGTCAACCAATTAAGTTATTAGGCAGAAGGTTTAAAACAAACAAAAGGAAGTATTTTTTTCACACAGTTCACAGTCAACCTGTGGTACTTGTTGCCTGAGATATTGTGAAGGTCAGAAGTGTAACTTGGTTTAAAAAAATTAGATATGTTCATGAAGGATAATTCCATTAATGGCTATTAGCCAAGATGGTTAGGGATGTAGCCCCATGCTTTGGTTGTCCCTAAACCTCTGACAGCCAGAATCTGGGACTGGATGACTAAGTGCGTCACTTGAGAGATTGCCCTGTTCGGTTCACTCCTTTTTGAAGCTTTTGAACCAGTCACTGTTAAAAGACAGGGTACTGGCCTAGATGGACCATTGATCTGACTCAAAATGGCCATTCTTATAATAATCCATCATCTTTTGGATGGATTTCGTCCAGCTTGCTATCCTGGCTTTCTTACTTTGAGGCTCAATGGTCTCAGAAGAAATGGGAATGGCTTGCAGACAATCTTGGTTTGTTACTGATGAAAAGCCAAGCATTCTATATTTTCATGACCAGAGCTGTATTATTTTTGAAGAAGAATCTTTCCTCTTAGTTTCTCCAGTAGCTCTTGCTACTATGCAGATACCATTCAGATGTTCTCCTCACCTCATTATGAGGCTCTAGGCTAACTGAATAAGAGGTTTCAAACACTTCATAACACTTCACTTCTTGAAACACTAATGAAATAAAATAATTTTATTTTTTGCCCAGTACTTGATCTTTCAATCACTGTTACTCTGACTTCTCTAGTTCCTACTGTAGTATCTTCTGCAGCTTTCTCTCTCTTCTAGTATGGGATGTCTTTTTAGGATGTCCTACAAACTTATGAGGTGTTCCTTCACTATTTACTCATGCACCTATTGTGCAAGTTCTGAACACATCCAAGGAGATGCTGACCATCCTCTACTTCCAATCACTTCAGCAGGACTTAAGGGCACATGGCATTTGTCTTTCAAGCGTACGTAGAACAGCCTATATCTGACGGCCAGGTGTAGAGGTGTCAAGCTTATTCTGTACAGTAGGCCAACTTTAAGCCTTTGATCTATTTAAAATAAACTGCTCTCTGGTGTTAAAGAGAGGTTTATGTGAAAATCAAGAGTAGAAACTACCTTTAAGTAGTTACCAGCTCATAGTCAAATTATTATTGCACTGAGTATCCCAAAGTGGATGGGGAAATATGAAGGTCACTTTTTGAACCATCCCCATTTTATACCAGACTTGAAACAATTGAGGCTGGTAAGACATAAGCTTTATTTATACAGTACATTTCATCTTGAAGGACTCAAAGTGCCTCACAATCTATAAATGGGAATCGCATCAATCACCATTAAAGTCACAGATGATTAAACTATACACAGAATAAATAATTTAGGTCAGGAAGCGAAAAAGAACCCCATTTCCATCGGGAAGAATTTAGGCAGAATTTTATTAGCACAGTAGATTCAATATTAATAGATTATAAGGCTAAAAGGGGCCATTGTGATCATCTAGTCTGACTTCCTGCATAACACTGACCTTCCCTGAACTAACTTGTATTTGAACTAGAGTGTATCTACTAGAAAAACAGACAATCTTGTTTTAAAAATTCCCAGTCCTAGAGAATCCAGGTACATTGGTCCAATGGTTAATTAACCTCCCTATTAAAAATGTGCACACTTTTTTCAAATCTGAATTTGTTTAGCTTCAACTTTCCTTCTTTACTAGATTGAAGAGAGAGCCCTCTATTATCAAACTTCTTTCCCACACATCGTCTGATCAAGTCACCTCTTAACCTTCTCTCTGTTAATTTAATAGATTAATAGATTTCCGGAGCTCACCAGAAAGGTAGGTTTTCCAATTCTTTAATCATTCTTATGGCTCTTCTTTGAATGTCCTCCAATTTAACAATATCCTTCCTGAATTGTGAGCACCAGAACTGGATACAGTATTCCAATAGTGATTGTGCCAGTGCTAAATACAGAAGTAATATGACCTTTTTACTTCCACTCAATATTCCCTATTTATATATCCCAGGATCTCATTAGCCCTTGTGGCCACAGCATCACACTGGGAGCTTGTGTTCTGCTGATTCTCTACTCTGACCCACAAAATCCTTTTCAGAGTCACAGCTTCCTAGAATAAAGTCCCCCATCCTGTAAGTAAGGCTGACATTCTTTATTCCTAGATATATACATTTACATTTAACTGTATTAAATGCATGTTTGTTTTTGTTCCCAGTTAATCTAGATTGCTCAGTGATACAGAGCAATCTGAATCACTTGTTTAAACTGGGAATCTGAGGCTAGATGTACAAAGGGACTTAGGCACCTAACCCCTGTGGGCTGCTCCGAGCACTCTTAACTCCACACACAAAGGCCAAGGGGGGAAGAGAGGGAGAAATCTCCTTTATAACCTTTAGCCCAGTGACTAAGGTACTCACTTGGAATGTGGGAGGGCCTTATTCAATTCCCCCCTCCACCTGATGAGGAGGTTTTTGAACAGGGATTTCCCATCGCTCAGCACCTCCCTGTAAACATCTGCAAAGTGACCCCACCATCCACCTTCAAATCCCACCTCAAAACTCTTGTTTGTTGTGGTGCCTACAAAAAAATTGTTAGGCTGCTTGTGTTCAGGGACCACTGTCTACCATGCTGACCAATATTGTCTAGTTGTACTCTGCCCTCTGTCTTTTGTCTTAGATTGTAAGCCACTTTGGGAGGAATCCTCTTTTTGTTCTGTGTTTGTAGAGCACCTCGTACAATGGGGTCCTGGTTTATGACCCGTAGGCACTACAGTAATATTACAACTAAAAATAACACCTTTGCCCATTCACTCTGCCCTTTTCCCCCACCTGAAGTACATAAATGGAGGAACTGAGAATTGAGCTGAGGCATCTGTCTTTGTGTTTTGACAAAATAGAACTTAAAGGAGTCTGGAGGTGAATTAGAAAATTAGTTAACTTAACTGATCTTTTAAAAAAAAAAATGAGCTTGTGAATCTGGCCAATTCCAGAGAAACTCCACCCACTAAAGTCTGTCCTCAGATGTGTACATCATTTCCATTAAATTCAACAGGAGCTGTCTGCATATATCAAAGAACAGAGTTTTGCCCGGAAGCAGGTTGTATAGTGACAAGCAGTACATCTTAGAACAAAGTCCTGTTGGTTCATCATACCCTGAGGGCATGACTCTGTTTTCTATCAGCTTCTTAGAGATGCTGGATCTTACAAATTAACCTTTTTTCTTAGATACAGTCCATTCCACAGATTATTATACCCCCCACACCCGCTTTCTCAGGTAACTATCCATCTTGAGCTTTTAGCAACTGAGACTCCCCTCACACCAAAAACAAAAAGACAAATCCAATACAACCTCTCTTTGAAGGGGAGAAAAATCTCTTTGGGAAGTCATTAAGCATTTATTTCAAGGAAGTTATTGGCCTAATCTCTTTTCCACTTTGGCTCCTTCTCTTGGGATATTTTAGCAATTCGCAGCTCAAGGATATTTGGGAGCTGGAGAAGTAGGGATATAGTGAGACATGACTGAGGTTCATACTGTCACATGTAATTAAATATCTGGTCTAATCTATTTTTCAATGTGCATTTTATTTCCCCCATTCACCTCTCTCGCTCATCCTTCTTCTTCTTTCCCATCTATCCCAAACTTAAATATTCTCTTTCCTTCTCTTTCCATGGTCAAGAGTCAGATATATGCCTCTGATTTTATTTATTTATTTTTTCCTTCGGCAATTCTTGTTGATGGAAAGCGATGAAGAATGGAGAGATGGAAGGGTTTATGATCTGAGTGTAATTCAAGAAAAGGAATATGTGGCTGTAATATTTGTGTTCTCTGCAGAAATGAACACTTGCCCGTGCTGGTGTGATCTTGCCACAAAGATATGGCTGGGATCATGATTGTTAACAAAATAACATACTTACAGTGGGAGCATTCATGATAAATATGTGGAAGGAAGAGCAATCCTGCAGAGGCCCTAATACACCTGCTCCAAAATGCACTGAAATGTGAGAATACTGTCTCTGAACATATAACCATGCATCCATTAACTTGTGACATTACTTTTCTCTCTGACACATATCTCCATGTGATAATACAAATAGTACAACATTATGCTCAAGCTCATTCATAAATCCGTTGGGTATTAATGAGTCTGTCCATTGACTTCAATTGGCTTTGGATCAGACCCAATAATTTGGTGTGGTACTAAAAATTCAAATGTTTTTGTTCTTCACATGCGCTATGACATGAGGGAGAGAAGAATTTATAATATTGCATCACAATAGCATTCACTTCTAAAGGCTAGAACAGGATAAACTGGAGTATTGTATATTTGTATCATTTGATCTTCAGGGATTTAGCCATGGAAAATTAGAATTGTTTTGGGCTGAAAAAAAATCAAGGAAAAGAAAGTCAACTTTATTATTATTATTATTATTATTATTTAATTATGGAAGTTGGCAGGTCACAGAACAGAGCCGACTTTTCAGATATAAGGAAACATGGGCTGATTTATTTCTTTCGAACTTTTTATCTACAGGCCATGTCTGGAGCTATACTGATTTTACAGCAGCTGTGAATCTGATTCATAGATATTATGCTCATTTGCAGAGTGGTAATACCAACCAATAACACACTGTTGTTAACCCTTCATAGGAATGAGAATTAGAGAATGCAATAATGTTCCCTGTAGACAAGTGGGAACAGGAGAATTGTTTTAATAGTATACTTTCTAATAGATTACACAAAATCTGCAAAGAGGGACATTAAGAGCTTCATGATTCCTGTTGACTTAGTTACGAGTCTCACAGCTGAAATACTGCACAGTGGTTTGAAAATATACAGAGTTTCTGTATCTTTTGGCCTGTTAGTTTCTTGTAAAAAAGTATGTTGATAATGTTATGACCACCTTCAAAAAACACAGAGTTTCATTTGAAAGGCAGGATCTGTTTTATACAGTGTTCATTTAAAAAAAAAAGTAGTTAAAATATGGGATGGTGTAATGGAGAGATTGTTACATTTTTCTGTGGCATGTTTGGGAAAAGGTTGCTTCTCATTACTGTGAATCTTCAACCGTTCTCTCTGGAGGCTGAGAAAAAATTTCCGGGGCTGGCCTACCTCAGTTTGCAAGCCAAAGCCTTACTGGCTTATTCAGAGCTTTTTGATGTGGTATCTGATATCAGATTCTGTGGATGCTTGATGACCAACAGGTAAACATAATTACTAAAGAATAATATGTTTTCACTTTGAAAGGTCAGCAGATCAGCTCTGTGGTGATTTGTAAAAACAATTGCCACATTACCTTTTGATATTTTATTGAATCCTTTGATAATATATTTAACAAGTACCAAATAAAGTGCTATACTAGTATAATAACGATAGAGGCCACTATGGTTCCAGAATTCAAAATCTAACTAAGGAAGCCTCTCTAATAGACCGGAGAAAGACTTGACAGGGACATTCTTGAGGGAATGTGTATATCTTAAATTAAATTTTTAGTTACACAGTAAACATTTTGCTTTACAATACTTTATGTTGAATTCAGTCATGAAAATGAAATAATTTGACAGATTTGGAAACTACAAAATGTTGTGTAGGAGGACTGAAGCATTAGTTTACTTTTAAACTATTTGTGGGAGGGAAGAGGGGGAGGGAAGTTTTTGTTCTACTCCAAAAATTTCTATTAAGACCATATCTTTCACTCCTCTAAGTGTTGGATAATCATGAAAACTTTGCACAAGCATAAAAAAACCCCATGAAATGCAAGTTCATCTACTGTATTTTTTTCTGTAATTGATTCCAAAATCGGTGCAGGCTCACTTTTTAAATAGTTTGATGGCAGTGGAGGATCTCCTTCAGATTCTTGTTATAGTCTTTTTTTTTTTTAAAACCTATCAGAGCAAAACATTATTATTAATAATCATTGAATCTGGGCTCTTGGATCTGTAGTTAGGCATTCATCTGGTGTCAAGGGTACTGAGCTCCCACTGAGGTCAATGTTAAGTTAATTTTGAAAATTTTGGCCCCTTATATGTAAACTATTTTACATGTCATTTACAATTCATCATGAACATTGAAGTCTGGTAAAAATACTGAAGCCTGGCTGTATATATTTAGTCTCATGGAAACACACTATAGGTTTATTTTCAACTGCTTAAAAAGGGTCTATATTATAACCCCCAACCTCAGAATGCTGCTCAGGAACAATGAATGCATGTGACGAACATGAATGGAGATCTTCTCAACATATGTCAGTCTAGCCCCTTTCATATTTCCCCTAATTAGTTCATAAAATGGAGATGGCAAAAATATAAAATATATAAATAATAGATAAATAACATTTATAATATTATAAATTAAATTATATAAAATACATTTATATATTTTATCATTAATAAATAATAAATTAATATTGATTACATTAATTAAATTTAAGTAATAAAATATGTTAGTATAAAATATATAAATATATAGTGTGTATATATAAATATACAGTGTGTGTGTGTGTGTGTGTGTGTGTGTGTGTGTCTGTGTATATAAAATAATATATATAAGAATTGCAAAATTATACATTCTGAAAAGCCTTTTCCTATTTCCACCTATTTACTATTTTCTGGGAAAGAATCAGGATTTTCTGGCACACAGGGCTATACCACCTTTATGCTACAGCTAAATGTGTTGAAAGAGACTTGAGGCCATGAGATCAAATATGGGTAGAAAAATGAGTCCCAGAATAGCTTGAGGCTTCCTGTCTATCTTTGCTTTGTCTCTACCCCTTTTACTCTCCCAATACTCCTCCATTCTGTTTGTATGAGACACTGTAGAAACTTTCTTTCCCATTCCCTGTATCTCTCTGTACTCGTAGGTAAGGTTCCTACTCTGTCCACATTTTAAGTCTTCTTAAAAGATTAACTTCTACCATGCTGCTTATGGTGACTGTCATTGACTTATAGAACTGATTTGCACATCACAGGATCTATGAAGCTCTTCACTCACTCCTTGCAGCAACTATGCTGCAGAGACTCAGGAACAGAGAGTTGCCATGTCAGATCAGATCATTCAGCTATTAAATGTGATATCCTGTCTCTGCTATTGACAGAGGAATGAACAAAAGACAAACCCATAATATGCATGGTTTATTGTGCAATGCTACAGCAGGAGGTGACAGTGGTAGGGAACACCTACCTGATCACCTTGGGACAATCTGCTTACTTCTAAAGCATGAGTTTTGGTTACTCTTATCATTATCTTAACTTACATAGAGTAGACCCAGATGTTTTCGGCCATATTACCCAGTGCTGGACTGAATTTCTGGAGCAGTAAATTCCACTGGCTGACTACATACTTGATGAGGAGCTGTCCCACTTGGATGTAGCTCAGGGTTTTAAAATGAATACTACCTTGCACTCAAGAAAAGGTTTTAAGAGTAAACAAACCTTTTAAAACTTGAAACCCTATTTGACGTATACCCTAGAGGGGAAAAAAACCAGTGCTTTAGGTCCCCTGCGGCATTGCAAAATGTGGCATGCCTGCAAGACAAATTGCAACACTTGTTAAGTGACAGCACTGTCTCAACCATTGCAACTGCAGACTGAGGACACTAACATTAAGAAAACTTATCTGTCAGCCCCAGAAACTGCTTCCTCATCTGTTCAGACTTCCCATAGAGTTTTGTCATTTATAGGACCTGATGTGACTGACATCACTGAAAAAACATTCTTCCTTAGGGGTTGCCAGCAATCAGCCAAAAGGCAATAACAGTAATCAAGGACTTATTTGAAACATGACCTTATCTAGCCTATGGCTTTCAGGAGTGTGAATACGGCAGCCAGTAGACTGGTGTATTCACAGAAGGGCTAGAAATTGAAAGATGCCCAGGGTCATATTTAATACATTCTTAATATAGAGATAGAAGTAAAAATGTGATGTCTTTTGTAAAAGTCAGTTTTGGCAGGGATCCATCTGGGAATTTTAACAAAGGAACTTCCTAAGTTACTGTAGATATGAGAGAGAGGGAAGATTAAAACTTAAGCCATTTCAATATTTTTCCCACAGTATTGATGCCAAAAAGTGGTCCCTCACTTATGAATGACAGGGATCAGTGAGGATGGACACAACCATTAGATCTTGGCAACATGATTATAAAATGTATGGTGTAGAAACACAGAACTCCTTGAGGCAGCTATTCTGGCATCAGGAGAGGAGGTCAGCCAATCTACTCCATTGTACCTGGTCTATTTTCCTTTCAGTTGTCAAAATCCTGAATCCTTCTAATTGAACTACTGGAGTGCTGTGGTCAAACCCCAGCAAGAAAAGGAGACTGGATTATTTAGTGGCCAGGTTATAGAAGTCCTGCTTTCACCCAGTGATGCCTTTTTAATGGTAGTGGCTGGCCATCTGCCAGCCAATCCCAGCCTCAGTGCTATTGATGAATAGCAGATTCCCTAAAAAGAGGGAAGGTCACCATTTCTCAGTAGGTGCTGTAGAACCCATCTGGGATGTGGTCTAGCCTTAAGGCCCCAACATGCAGTCAAGGCACCAGCAGAACTGACATGAGCTCCTTCACATAAAAAATAAAGTGGATATACTCCCTGAATATTTCCTGCAATCTGAAACATTGAAATAGTTGGTAGGAGGCACCAGGACCTCACAAAATAAGGTTGGGAAGAGGGAAATAGTCCAAAGTATGTCTAATGGAAAGGTTAATTGTCAGATATCCTGTTTCTTCTAAGCCAGTTAGGCTAGGTTTGCAATTTTACTGCAGCCTGTAGGGTGAACTGGATGGGACATAAGTGCTAAACCTTGTGACCTTCGAATGACATAGTTCATATGACTGCTTGCTCACTGCAGCTCTAATACAGCATTTTGGTTTACTTGAAACCAAAATCGATAATGAAATTCCTTAAAGTGTTCCACAGAAGGCCTCAATGATGCAGTTACCATCATATATGTTTTTTTAATGGCAACTCCTATAACACTAATAACATATAAAAGAATGATAGCAGTAATACTTTCAGGACAATATGTGAAAACATGAACAGAGAATGCTTACTTCAGTGACAAAGCAACTTATCCAACACCTCAAAATAAGTAATAAACTGTTCTTTGCGTATATAAATGACCAATAGGAAAAAGGGCATGAGACTGATGAATAGTTACTATATGAATATATATATATAATGGGTGTCAATCATTTCATGCCAAGCAAGACAGTGTCATATTCCCTCAAAAAATATGAAAAAATGACTGGAGGATAGCCAATGTAATGGCAATTTTTTAAAACTGCTCCAGAGGCGATCCTGGCAATTACAGGCCAACAAGCCTAACTTCAGTACCAGGCAAATACTTTCTTGGAGGATATGTCCATGAAGGCTATTAGCTAAGATAGTCAGAGATACAACCCATGCCCTAGGTGTTCCTAAGCCTCTGACTGCCAGATGCTGGGACTGGACAATCGATGATGGTTCATTCAAAATTGCCCTGTTCTCTTCATTCCCTTTGAAGCATCTGGCATAGGCCACTGTCAGAGATGGGATACTGGGCTAAGTGGACCATTGGTCTGACCCAGTATGGCCATTCTTTTGTTCTGTTTTCTTAGAATGATGAAATATAATGTGATGAAAGGGGGATGAGAATATTGCACTGCTAACTTAGGTTCTGGTCTTGACGCCCCAAACCTTCAGGTAGACACCTGCACCTATGTCAGGGGTGTAGAAAATTTTTTTCTTTGTAAGGGCTAGAGTTAAAAAATAATAAAAATAAGAACTGTTGAATGTTGTTTTTTACTCTAATTATTGTAGCAGGGACGGTCCCTTGATAACTCAGTTTGGTCTTTTCAGCCTGGGAAGGGTATAGTTCTCAGACCTTCCTGACTGCTTGAAATAGCTCACGAGAAAAGAAAGGTATCAGTTGTCTCTTGGTAGGTGTTAAAGGTCTCTCCTGTAGCAGTCTCTGGCTCCTTTCCTCTTTCCCTGGGAAATGGCTCTGCAAGCAGGCTCTTCTTATGACAGGGAATTCCATGTGTCTGTGTGATGCTCACTTGTCTGTGTTTTTCCCACTCTTTCTGCAGCCAACCTATTTCTCACCTTCTCTCATATAGGCTATGATCCTCTATCTCTCTGTGAACAAGGACTTTTGATTTCTGCTCTTTCAGGACTTGGGATCATCTGCCATTCCCTGGGGGTTGACTCCCAGAGCTTAATGATTAGCTCTTCTCCCCTCACATCCTGCATGAGTTCCATGTGCTCTTTTCGCAAAGGGGGAGGCTAGACATCATGGAGCCCATGATTCTTTAACTGTCCTTCTGCAGCATTTGACCCCAGTCTCATCATGCCTAGAAAACAGGGTACACTGCAAAAGAAAAAAGAACCACAACAGTTAGTCTCAGAGCTTGGGTTTATATCCTCAGGCTTGTAGGGTTTGCGCTGTGGTGCTAAAAAAAGCCATGTAGACTCTGAGGTTTGGGCTTGAGCTTGGGCTTTAAAACCTGGTGAGGGAACTCTGAGACTTGCTGCCACGAGGTTGTGGTCTTTTGGTATGTCTACATGGCCATTTAAAAAAAAAAAAAAAACGGGAAGAGGCCTCCAACTACCATTTTATTTGTAAGAAAATATTGGGTGAGCGAAACCCAGGGAGTTACATAAGCGAAACATAAAAGCAATTGTTTTCCAGTGTAAGCAACAGATCAAGTGCAGATTGACTTTCTTCATTCTGGACTATTCTTCAAAGAATGCAGTGATTATAAACAACCAAGAAGACAGTTAATTGTTTCAGTTTGCCATAGAGCATTTTGTGTGTGTGTCTGTGTGTTTTAATTCTGCAATCCTACTCCATTCTTACTAAGTGAGTAGTGACTGACTGAAATACAATCAGTGTATACTTTCAAGTTCTTAAGATGAAATAATTTAAAACATGGCTGGTTAGAAAGCAGGAAACTACACTACAGTTCCAACAAGCATATCATCTTCTGCTGGTTGTAATACTGTGCTGTCTCCACCATGTCCTGCAGTGGGAACTTAATGCCAGTTGCCTGATACTGATAGCATTTCTGAGACATCTAATTAACCACCACTTAAGTCTTTCCTTGTGAATAACTTTGCCAAACAAGGCCATTCTTTCTCTTCATCCTAGTTTGACTTTCAATGGCCCCCTTATTCTGAAGCTAATGACAGTGTACTTTGTTTCTCCTGTTGTACAGATTTTAGTTACAAACTACTTTTGACTAAGAACCCAGAAGAAGCTTTCATGTAGACTGGATTCTCAACTTGGTAAAAGGCTTACAACAAGCTTGCAAGACACACAGCTTCCTCATGACACCATGATGCAGTTGATATTCTTCAAAAGACCACAGAGACATCCTTAGTTTTCAGGATCCTCAAAAGGGAAGAAAACAGGAAGAGCCTAATGAAAATACTAAGGATATGTTATCTTGACAGATCTGGACTTGCACTGTGAGGCCAATGTTCCTAGCAAGCTGAAAAAATGCCCTTAAGTGGAGAGGTTGACTACAGCTTTATTCAGCTGTTCTGTTTCTAGGCAGAATGTGATCCTGATATTTCAAAGTGGCTGTAAAGGAGTCAAGACACATTCACAAGTCAAGTTATTCAAAATGAGATAATGGAAATCATGACTCTTAAAACTATGTCAGATAGTTCTGAGAATTTCTGGAAAGTGGTATACAATTGTAGTAAATTAAACAACAGACTTCAGCAAAGAACAAGAGGTTTTATGCCTGTGATATGTGGAAGATGACCTGAATGTTTATCTCCGGTTCATTGGATTGTACAATGTAGCCTGTACGTTAGTGGAGGTAATCACTTCAGTAATTAGAGATACATTATTGTTTCTAAATCTGTGGATCAGCAACTGTTGCAGTTAGTGCTGCTAATAATGGCACACTTAATTTCATGTATAGCAACCAGACTACCACAGGAGGAACCAAGAGCTATGCATATTCATTTTGGTGTGAATTTGGCATTCCAGGACACTATTAAAGATAGTGCTATCCTAAGAGAGATTCCTATAACTGTTTATGAAATCACATAATTATTTTAAAAATCACCCATATGAGATGCTGTATTTCAGGACATAAAATAAGAAGTATTAAATACCTCACCAGGTGTCCATGTCCTAACAAGATGGACTCTCCATGCAGAAAATTGGCTTCAGTTTCTGAGGACTACTTTGCACTTTGTGCAACTTGAGAGGTTGCGAATGATGCAACAAAAGATCCTTGAATGAGTTTGAATTGGTGGCATAACAGGTCAAAGGGAAAAGTTTAACATTCTCTTTGGTATTGAACTAGGTTAAAGTCCTAAACATGGAAGATAATCTGTCCAATCTTTACAAGTGGATGTTTCAACAACTGAAGGCCAGTCTCTTAGGTGTCATTTTCATAATTCACTTTATTCCATCTGATCAAATAAAAGCTACAACTTATTTTGGGAGCAAATCTACCAGAAAAGTTTAAAATTTGATACAGTTGGAATGCCTGAACTTCAGAGAAAGAGAGAAGTTCCCAAGAAAATGTAAAGAGGTGAACCTAACTACCCAGATTCATCGAAGGAATTTTTATAACTAGAGGTACTTCAATGTAATTGATTTTACAGCATCCATTATTCGATCAAGATTTAAATAGAGGCTACAAAACTACTCAAAAGCTTGAAAAAGTTCAGGCAACTCTAAACATAACCAATATGTAAGTTCAAGATGTGCTTCAGGTGCATAGTTCTGATTTCAACTACGAACAGCTCCGCTTTATCTGTTGCAAGACAACTGTCAGCTTTCAGAAAGATAACTGAAGTCCATTCAGAAAAATCTCAGTTTGTTCAGTCAAATGAAATATCAGCTGTTTTTGAAAGTGGTGAGTTGCTAAACATGATTTTGCTGGTACTGACAACCAATACTGTAAGCAAGCATAGTTTCAGTGCTCTACATCATATTAAAACATGACTTTGATCTATAATGGGACAATCATGGCTCCACCTTGAATAGTCTCTTAGAATATGTGCTAATTGCTTATGCTAACAATCTCTTCCACCTTGTATTTAGCTGTGAGTATTGGAGTGCCTTTCCCATACCTGAAGAAGAGCTTTGTGTGGTACTAAAGTTTGCCTCTCTCACCGACGGAAGTTGGTCCAATAAAAGATATTACCTCACCCACCTTGTCCCCCTCTTAGAATAAATTGACAGGAGGCTGGTCAGTTACAATTCCATTTTATAGATAAGTCAATATTTAGTCTGTCAAGGTTTTCTTAATTCATCTGTATTGGTATGTTGGGTTTATTGTCCTAGGTTAACTATATTTACATTAGCATTTAGCACTCTTTTTGTTAAGCTATGTCCTCTTATTTGAACGGAACTCTTTGCATGGCTCTGGGTAGCACAAAGGGACTGGAAATCGATTTGGATCTCTCCAGTTGATGTAGAGCTGCTTCCTATGTCATCTCCATCCTCCCAATCTAAAGGGTGTATTAAGGATGACAAGGGGTGCAGCTGGAGTGCTGTTCTCACTATTCTCATCTTTTGGATGGTCCTTGATGACTATAGCCAGCAGGCATCTGTGAAAGTAGCTCCTAAATTGCTCTAAAATATATCTGCGCCAACCCCAGAATCACAAAGCAGCAGTTGGGGCCTTTGTGGCCTTAACCCAGTTGTGCCCAGCATTTACTATGTTAAGCAGAGAATGTAGCACACAGTAATGTAACTCTCTCTAATAAAGACCACATTTTAAAAGTAACACAGTAAGGTCAGCATCCACTAGCAAATATATTTAATTTAATTCTTTGGCCAGTCCACAATTGGATTTTCTATGCCTTGTTTAGCTCTATCTTGTTTATTTTTGACCTGATTTAATTAACAAAATGTTTCTTTCAAATCTAGCGGGCACACGAGGCATTTCTTTGACATATTAAGAATTATGTCATTGTGCATAGTTGTCAGATTTATGGTCCAGTGCCATTCTAGCAGACATAGAATAATTTACTAGTCACAATAATATGAATAGGAAACCAAAGCAAGGGTTTGTTTTCTTTCTTTATTGAATTGATATAAATTATAATTAACATATTGGTTGGAATGTAATTACTCTGCCATACAATAATGTATTTTGTGTTTATGCACCATGACCAATTTTCCTGTGTTAACCCCTACCCTGCACATGACTTGGCATTATGCATTTGTAATAACAGATGCTCATTTTATTTTTTGTAATTACATGTATATGAGATTTAGGGTGATTATTTGTGCAACTATATTAATAAGACACAGCTTCAGAACACTGCTGCTGGAAAAAAATAGCATCCATTTACTAACATTTCCTATACTAAGTGTATCTGTTTTCAGATTTATTTTAATTAACCGTAGCCTGCTGCTTCAAAAACCCAGTGGAAACAAACTGAAATTAGGAGTAAACAGGAATTCCAGCAGAGCTAGTTCATGCAAAGAATACTAGAAACATAGAATAAATTTGCCGAGTCCGCTGATGCGAACTGTATAAATAGGTTAATGGGGAAGAAGAGAGAAATTAAAGCTACAGTGGCAGTGCAGTAGGGTGAAATGAGAGACATTTAAAGAGAGCAGGAATGTTGGGTCAAGCAGCCTGTCTTATTTAGTAACTCCTTACGGATGTGTTTCCCCACCAATCCCATACTTAGCTTTGTGGCTTTATTGTCGACATCAATTAGTTAACACACAGAAATACAGACAGGGTCAAGCTTAAGGCCCAAAAGTTCAAGTTGGAGGGATGTTTCATTTCTGATGCAGAAGGTACAGTAGTTGTTCAGCTAGTGATTGGTGCTTTGTCTGCTGTTTATGCTGACTTAGCACTCTTAGCAACTGGCTTGGAGATTTAGAAAAGGAAATAATTCAGTTACCCTGTACAAAAAGACTGCCATGGGTCACGGCCATTAGTGGACTACTAAGCTTTGAATTTGACACAACCCTCTGAAGGGTAAATCTTTTGCTGGTGGAAGCCAAAATAACATCTCTTCCAGACTTTCTTAATTTATAGTGCTTGCCGTTCATAGGAGGGATGGTAATTTAAAAATGCCAACCAGATAATTTGAGTTCCTTTTAGATTTAGTTGATTTTAACCTAACCATATCAAATAAGCATTTATACTAATTACATATTATTCTCCAAAAAACATTTGTATGCTAATTGGTAGAGGCACCTGCTGGATAGGGATAGAGTGGACTACAGCACTTCTTCCAAACAGAAAGAGAAGAAAAGCTGTGGGGATGTAAAAGAGGTAGGAAAAGTGGCAAATCAACATCATATCATGACAGCCCACCATTGAATGTATTCCTGTGTCTGGAATGATGGATTGCTGCCAGAGCGGGGGAAAGCTATGCATTGCTCCTTTAAATACCCCTTAGTATTGCTGCAGGACCTCTGAGTAGTCTGCATGTATGAGAAATCCACTCTGGCAGCTGTCTCCCTGATCTTTTCAGTTCCTGCGAAGCTGCACAAAGTACGTGCATTAGTGATCCATCTCTCATGAAGATTGGAGGTACAGTTAATTGACTTTTTTTTGATGATGAAAAATGACTTTTTGACCACAATGAAAATATTCATTTCGTTCAGTTTTCTGAGGGTTTATATATTGAAAAACTAAAAATGTTTTTAGTAAACATTTTCATTGTTCAGCTAAAAAATATTTCGACTTTTAGTCAAAGTTTCGCTTTCAAAATTTTGCATGGAAAATTATTGGCATTTTTTTACTAGGTCCAAGCTGCAATAGTAGAGTATCAAAGAACCAGAGCCCTGTACCTTAGAGACCTCAGTTAAAGAAGACAGGCATTTTCTTCAGCAAAAAGAGAAGACTTCAAACAAACAGTTTGGGGAACAGGAGAAGAAAAATGCAACCAACTAGTGGAGGGAATAAGGATGAGATTACAGTAACCAAAGGTATGGGATTGAGCATAAGAAAACTCAGATAACTGTGGAAAGGAGTTGAAAAACTCGTGTCCCTGCTACCAAGACCATCTCCTGACAAATTTCAAACCCCTCTTCCAAAGTAATGGAGAACTAGAGCATCTAAAAGAAAAGTTCATTAGCATTTTTTAACATGTATTCATGTATTTTTTCCCTATTGTAGTTCTCAGAATGGCTGAATATTTTGGCTGAAATTTTCCAAAACAATTTAGCCTGAGGCAGACACATAACATGGAAAATTTCAGCTCAAACCAGAAAAGTTTGAAAAAGGGTCTTATAATGGGAAGTATTATGCAAACTTAGTAGGTGGCACTACCAGATCTGCCTATAATATTTTCCCTCTGAGCTCTGATTGGCTTCACTCTTAGAGTGAGGGTGTGTAGCACATGCAATACAGCTTGTCCATAATGGAGGCATTCTATTTAGCTTCAAGAAACATACTGAGCATGCCCACTTTCTTCTTCTGGATGATTCTGTGCACTTGCATTTGAGGGACCCTGCTCTGTTCTGCTCTATGCACGTGCGGAGAAAAACAGATGATTCAAACAACTCCATTACTCCTCCCCACTCCTGCTCTCCCTTTCTTCAGAGTTGAAAAATAAACTGCTGCAGTATAAAAGTGTGTGGATTACATTATTATAAAGTAATACTTCCTCTCTTATGATAAACCAGCTTTTTGATTCTGATTCTGATTCAGTGTTAAAATTAGGATTCATAAAAACAGAGCATGGAAAACAGGAAGAATTTCTTCTTGGTTAAGGGTCATGAACACAAATAATGCTATGAAACTAATAACATTCTCAAAACCTCACAAGAGGGAAGCATAAGATTCAATTTAAACCAAAAAAGATGTTCAGAAAGGAACTCTTGTCTAGCAGTCAGCATACTTTTAAAAAGTGAAATATTGAAGAAAAATAACTTTCTCTGTGGAATATGAATTTGACAAATATCTATCTATTGCTTTGCATTCTACATTCAGTCTCAAGCATGATTAGAGACTAAAATTATTTTAACAGACAAGTGGTAAAAGAGGAGAGACCTACATTATCTACATAGATTATAAAGGATATGGTACATTTTCTATCTAATCTAGGTATTTATATGCCCCCTCCACTCTACCTCATTCCACCCTATCCCACCACAGTATCTAAACACAGCATGATCCCCAGGGCACCACATTCCTCAAGATATATGATCAGATCTCAGAAAACAGCAAATGCTATCAATAAAACATGAAGCAAAGTTAATTACAGGCTTTCATTCAGAGTCACCCTGCCGCTAGTGGCCCATTATAATGAATCATTGCTCAAATGGAGCAGAGATTGACAGAGATTTTATAAACTTTCCATTCTCCAAGTTTTCCCTGTGTAATAAGTGCCTGCTGTACACTGGGAAAGTGATTAAGTATCAATTTCATGTAGGATGAGGAATAAATGTTTAAAAGACTAATGAGATACTATTTTTACTGCTTAGAGTACTGTGACTAACCCCTGAGTCAGATGAATGCCTCTGTCATTTTAATTAGGGATTGGCTGAATCTTTTTTTTTCCCCTTAAAGGTTTCTAATTGGGTTATTTAAGTAACTTTAAACCAGTTCTCACTATCCGGAGTGCACTTTTTGAGTGATATGCTTTCTCTTCCAATATGCCACTGACTCGTCTTTACTCATTGCTTTCAGAATAAGGATTAACATATTTTATTCCTCGGTTGTCCATTATGGCAGCAGGTGCGCTCTAGCCCTAAACCTCCGAAAAGTTTTTCACATTCCATTCCTTCCTTGTTTGAGTAAGATAGAGAACTTTCGCTCATGACGTCATTTGTTGATGCCTATGCCTGTATCTGGCTAGACAGAAATGTGACCAAACAAAATCTTCAATCTGCTCCAAAGCCTTCAGGAATATAATCTTAAAAGTCAATCAGCAAGGATGCTAAAGAACTGTATAGCACACACTCTTAAAATGCATTATTTTAATCTGGCTTCTTAAGTGTGAGCATGTGTGTGTGTGTGCATCTAATACAGACAGGGCTGGTTGCACAGGCATTTCCTAACTTTCTGGCATTTGCTAACTTTGGAGTGCTTGACTTTGTAATCTTCCTTAATAATGTTCTTCTAATATAATTTCTGGGTGTAGGATATATATTTCTTAGGGCTGATTAACATTTTTACTGCAACTTTTTCAGATGGAAAATTGGGTTTTTGATTAAACCAAATGTTTGTGGAAAGTGTTTTGGTTTCCTTTAAAAAAAATGATTTTTTTAAAATTGGAAATTGGGAGGTGGGGGGAATCAGTTTTCAATCAAAAAATGCACAAACTGAAAAACTTTCAGTTATGAGGTTTTTGACCAAAAAAAATTAAAATGTTTTTTTTCTGGGTGGGAGAATAATTTCCCACTCAGTTCTAATATCTATCAGCACATCCATTAGACCATAAAGAAGATCTATATATAATCTTAAATTTCAACAGTTTTTTTTTTAGTAGTTTATTGGCTGTGCTGGTACATGGCCATCAGTCAGTGATGTCAGTGATGGGTGAATAACAAACATTTTGGAAATTTAATGTCTGTGAATGATTTGACTCTGTCATTGAAACCACGCATAGACTCATATTATTTGTATTTAACACACTACTTTTGTTTCTGTGCTATATTCTTGTTTTCATAAAAAGATCATTTCCAGAAAGTCAGCACATGAAGGATGATAAAGGAAAATATTATCAGCCAAATTTGCCATAAGCCTATCAATTACTTGCACCTTGGGATTATCTAAATTGAAATGTACTGCATATAAATCAATTTAACATAACTCCCTTAGGATCAGGTTCTGCCTACCTCTTAGGCTGAGATGCAATGGAGAGAGAAGGACTCAAAGGATTTTCTCTGCACTTGGGTGACCTGCATAAGTAAAGGACAGGTATAAGAGGGCAGGGAGCAACGTGGGTCATGGTTCTGCTTGCCTTACAGGAAGTGGGCTGCTCTGCATAAAGGGATGCAACTCACTGGTCAGTGTGTTCTACATGTCCCCCACCCCTCCTCCAGTGCCTGATCCACAGAGGTGTGAGGCTGTTACAACTCCTGGCTACAGACCCCTCCCCCCCCTTTTTTTTTAAAGCTCAGTTTGGGAGGTTCCAGATTCAGTCTCAAATGTCAGCCAAGGTATCAGTCATCATAGTAGCAGGTATGTTCATCTCGTGTGTCAGTGAGCTCCGTGAAACTTCCTAAGGTCATATGCCTCTGCAGTGCCCCTTATTTTGTGCCATGCCTAGCTGACATAGTCTAGCCCTGGTTTAAGGTGGTGGCAGAAATGAAGACACTCAAGTTTGGATACACAATGATATTTGAAATGCCCGCCCAAGTTACCTGTACTCTAGTAATCAACAGCAACTAAAGGGGCTCTCCATAAATTACATAACATTTTTGGTGATTTTTCAAGACCCACCCTCCCCTTGTAACACTGAAACACTCAAGATTAAGGATTCACCCATCCCCTAGTACATTGTGTAATTTATGGACTGCCCCAAAGGAGATTTTCAGAATGATTCTAGGGAATAAATTTCAACCCAAACTGTCTGTATTCTTTTCACATCTGAAATTAAAATCTCATGTATCTAGAGTGAAAATAAGGCCTGGTTTACACTGCTGCCGGCCATCAATGGGAGATATGCAAGCTACGTTAGATAGCTTGTGTATCTCCTGTTGATGTACTTACGTTGCCATGCTGCGGTGTCTTAACGGCGCTGCGCCAATGGGAGAAGCCCTCCCAACAATGCAGCCCTACTCCTTTCAGGGATGTGGATTACTGGTGTTGACTAAAAAGCCCATCTGGGATCGATTGAGCAGGTTTCCACACTCTGCTCAATTGATCCCGCTGCATTGATCGCCACAGAGCCGGCAGTGAAGTCAGGTGCTGTAAGTCATTGTAGCTCCATTGACTTCAAGCCAGTTTATACCAGCTGAAGTTCAGGCCCAATGTGTGCAATTTTCACAACAGCACCAATAGTCTTCTATTTTAAAGCCTAAATATTTGTATTTACTGGGCAACTTTAATGTCACATTCTGCAAGAAATAACACAAAAGAATTTGAAACCTTTCAAATTCTAAGACAATTTCTAAAGCAGGTAGAAAAGTGAAATAGATTAAATTCACCAGACTGAAGGCATTACGAATGTCTAACACTCATGTTAGGAAATGGTAGTCTGGTATTGTTCTGCTTTGTTCACTTCTTAAGTGCTGCATCATCAATTGAGCTACTGCAAGGGACAATGAAAGGGTTGCCTTCTTTCTACAGAAATAACTGTGGAAGACTCATGATAGTGTGAGATAGCGAAGGCAGAGGGCAGTAGGAGAGTGGTGGATGGGAGATATGTGAGTCCCAGAATGCTCAGGGCCTTGTTTCCTACTGCCTAACTGAGCCATTAGGGGGCAGTTAGGAGCAGCTGAGGCTGATTAAGGACTAGCCAGGTGCTCCATAAAAGCCCTCTGCTCCAAACAGTCAGTGCATGAGCTGGAGGAAGTAGGAGTGCCGTGCTGAGCAGAGCTGACCAGAGCAGTGCTAGGAGTGTGAAGTTGTGTAGAGGACTGGAGAGCAGAGTCCTGTCGTGGAGCGGCCGGGAGGAAGGTACCGGCTCAAGGAGCCAGAAGGACTGAAGGAGGGGGAAAAGTAGCCCAGGGGAAGAGTGTGCAGTCTGGAGAACAGTACCAGCAGCACATAGTTGCTCCTCATAGGACCCCTGGGCTGGGACCCAGAGGAGCGGGTGGGCCCGGGTCCCTACCCCCTCCCCTGGGAAGACGGGGTGACGGGCAACTTCCCGGCCCACTACAAGCAGGAGAGCGCGAGACCCACTAGGGGGAAGCCGGCCATTAGCCACAATAGCAAAACAAGATACATAGGATGATGTAAAATAGGTTGCTTTCGAAGACTATAGTCACAGTTTAGGTTTAAAGTAGGATTCTGAGTCACCAATTTTTGGAATTAATCAGGAAGATGGCAAAGTTTGCTTAAAGATGGTAATGCTCACAGGCCTGAAGACAGCAGCTTTTAGTCCTTGATGAACAAGGAGCATAAACAATCCTGCTTGCTGTAAAGAAATTTAGGGCTAGATCTTCAGCTGGTGTATATACGTGTACCTCATTTTAACTTCAGTGGAGCTGTGCTGATATACACTGGGTGAGGATATAGCCCTGAATTTTACTCTCAGCTATAGGCCTGGTCTACACTTATGGTAGCGCTTGATGGGAGATACGCAATCTACTGTACATAGCTTGTGTATCTCCCATCAACTTACTAACTTTTACTTACCGTGGCGTTTGTGCTGTGCCGACGGGAAATGTCCTCCAGATGATGCAGCATTACTCTTCTTGTGGGGGTGGATTTACGGCATTGACTGGATAGCACTTCTGGGATTGATTTGAATGGATCTCCACTGTCCACTCAATCGATCCCATGGCATCGATCCCACAGCGCCACCAGTGCTGCTGCCAGTATAGACATACCCATAAGAAGAGACAGTTCCAAAAACCTGTGGCTGGATCAGCAGAACAGGTTGAACCAGCGACATAAAAGACAGAAGAGAGAGGAGCTATGGCAGTAGGAGTTTTGGACTCCTGGGTTTTCATTTGTAGACTGATGTCTTGAGACAGTCCATTTTTTTTTTAAATATGTAAGACACACACACAAGTATAAAAAGTTAGGGTAACCCCCCGTGAAACATTTTTTGATTGTTAACTTTTGTAACAAAATGATTAGAGAACTCAAATGTAGACAAATAGTATAGTAAATATACTATATGAAGAAGGAAAGTTGAGTTTGAATCTGGAAATATATATTCTTATTTGATATGCTGCTGGATGAGAGGTAAGATATGCAGGCTCTCTATGGTGTAATAACTACTAATCAATTGTTCACCTTACTGGGCATAAACCTTTTATTCATTTTTAATAGGACCTCAGAATATATTTCTTTTTGATGACATATGTCCTGTACCTATTATCCGTCATATTAAGTGGCATGAAACGCACATTTCTAAAGAAAAAGTAATCACTGACACACTAACTGCTCCCTAGAATGTGATTCTTCACACATAATCATGCTTACTCCCACTTCATGAAGGTACATTATACACTTATAAAAATGTCCTGATAATGTGCTCTGTTCTGAACAAAACCATGATGATAGTTGTATGGGTGGTCATGTGTAACAATGAAATGCTGGGGCGAAGCTCAGAGAAGGGATAAACTAGAAATGAGTTAGGATTTTTCAGTCCTCTGAATTAGCGTCTAATCATTTTGCCTCCATCACCAATTGGGCTCATTTGGTTTGGATTTCAATGGGCATATGGTAAATTCTTTAGCTTCAGGAACGATTTTCTTATTTGGAGTCTGATCTAAAGACCACCAAAGTCGAAATGAGGTTTTTTCATTTGTTTTAATGGGCTCTGTGTCAAGACTTTGGTTCATTCCTAATGAGTAAGTCTATGATTTCTTTTCAGTATTAAATCAGTTTTGCACTGGAATGACTTGTATTCCATCACAGAAGTAGATGTGGATAAACTGGGTCCAGAAATGAGTGTCACAATTGCGACAGCTGCCTGACCAACTAGAGCGGTACCTTTCCTCTATTTGCAATTTATCCACAAACATTCATAACTGTTCAAGCTTATTGTGTATATAATCAAAAGACCATTTCAAAATAGCTGTAAGATAATTTCTGATCTGACTGATTTTCATTTTTCTCTAGTACATGACCCTTGTGTCTTCTGTAAACTAGCTTGGGAATAAAAACTTGCTTAGCTGAATATTCCCAAATAAGTGCAGAACATTGGCTTAAGAAAAGGGATAATAAAATGAGGAACTTGATCCACAGAGTATTTGTTTGGGATCTCTGAAACATTGTTTCTGCTGTAGTCCTCAGGGACCTTGAATAAAATGATATGCTTAAATCTAGTTTTCCAGATGTAAGAATAGCTGATGTATTGACAGAAAACCGTAAGCTTGAGGCTGATTTAATTTATATCATATAACTTCACTGACTTCAGTGGACTTTGCTGGATTCTCACCTGTGTGAGATCAAATACTTGCATTATCACTCAGCCTTTCCAAAATTCTAATGCCATCTTTCAGACCATGCCACCCTCACTCTGTCTCCCATTGATCACCCTCCATTGTCTTGCACAACATATTCAAATTATTTGTTTAAGGTTCTACTTAATTGGCTTCCACATTCATTCCATATTCTCTCTGCCAATAATGTCATCTATGATGCCAGTTTTATTTTCTTATGCCCCTCTCATCTCCATTCACACCTTTTCCCATAATGTCCCCTTGCATGAAATTTCCCTCTGCCTTATCCCATAAACCAATTTATCCTCTTCATTCAAATCCTTAAAAAAAGGGGACACACAGGAAGATTTATATGGCTAAGAGAGAACTATCCTGTAAAGCCTGTGCTGCCTTTATAGAGTATGTAGCTCCATCAACACTTATGACTTAACTCTTTTTGAACCCTATGAGCCATATAGATAATAAATGTTGAATGGGTTGAATGAAAAGATATGTGGGGGTGGTGTGTTTAAAGCCTCTCTTGCTTCAACAGACATATTAATATGCATAGTACTTTACATTTTTGAAATGGTACAAACATTAATTCTTCCAACACCATTATGAGATCTATACATCTTCCCCATTTTATGGAGAGAGGACTTGAGGCAACAAGGTGCAGTGAATTTCATAATAATGCATAAAAAGATGAGCACAGGCTATTTCTGATCCATGGCCAAGCTTACTAAAATAAATGGAAAGATTCCTATTGACTTATGGGCTTTGAATTATGACCCATTTTCACATTATTTTTTAAGACTACGTATTTTCACATTCCAAATGAAACACTGAAAAAATAAAACCATACTACAGCTTAGCAGGGTTTTTCATTTTTACTGCAAATATTAATTTTTATTCAGATGAACCTTGGGATGCAATGAGATGCTGTTCCAAATGTATGAATATTTTGGCATGGTGGTGTAGCTCTCATGGGGTATTAGTGTTTTTCTTTGTGTTTTTCGTTTTTGCAAACTTATCACTTATGCAGGATTTGAATGAATAGACCTATGCACTTCCATTAAATAAGTTTACCCTTTTGAAAGTGCAGGTCCATGCCTGTTTGATTTTGTATACCTCGATAAATACCACATACAGTCCTCTAAAGTGTTTCATTTGCCAATAGAAAGTCAAGGTGTATTTTCACTTACTGAAATTAAGGATTGAAAAAGCCATTCAATTTTTCTGAAATAGATACTTCAAAATACGATTGAATCTTTTCATCGAGATAATTCAGATCAAATGCAAAGAGAGAAAGCATAGCTCAATTAAATGACTTTTTCTACCTGATACATGAAAGTTACATGTTAAAAATAAAAAATCTTTGAAAAGATTTCTTAACATCTTTCTGCCTTGGGCATCAGTTATATTGGAACCATCAGTAATACAGCATATTCTTCTTCTCTTGGGGAAATGCATGCTTCATGTCATGGGAATTGAACCTGATTACATTTTCTGTTGCAAAGCAACCCAAAAACCAGAAAATATAGTAAGAGTTGATAAAAATAGGATTTTTTAGAAGGAAAACTTTTTTGGGATATGTTCAGTCTCTAATGCAGGGGTACAGCTGATCAGCCTGAGTGCTGTATACCATATTTTATTTTCCAAAGTGTAGAGTGACTCTAAGGTTTATCCTGACAGTGTATTGTTACATAGATCAATGTGCTGGAATTGTACTGATAGACATTAGTTAAAAAATGTAATACATGAAACTTTACCAAGTTAGTGCTCAGGAACAGATTAACTATAGCTAGTTAGCTATTTGTCTTTCTAAGAGAAAGAGGTTTTGTTTTCAAGAGCAGTAGATCTTCGATAAATTGCTACTGCATTAAATTGTATCTTGTAAGCCATTTCTGAAGTAGCAGCTGAAACCTCTTGAATTTATATTTCATTATCTTAGCTTGAGTGTTTTTTAGAGTGGATTATGCTTGTCCCATTAAGAGAGAGTCTAACTGCTCACATTCTTTTCAAAGCCCATCTCCCTAAAGCATTTGGGCCAACATTGATGGCATTTCTCTCTGGGTGTGTACAGAGGCATCCATCATCATATTATCTGTACCTCACAAACGTCATGGCAATGGTTTAAAATATACAAGAGATACTTCCAGGTAGAAGAAAGTGTTCAGGGAACATGTAATTGCCAGCAGCAGGTGGGGAAGTGGCAGTGTCATCAACTTCAAATGTTCAAAAATTATGAGTCAGTCCCTCAAAATAGTTTTGTTCTTGTTTGTTAGTTTTTTTTAAAAGGTTGGGTTCTTTTTATTTGCATTCTGGCTTTTGAGCCTTTAGGGTGCAGGTAGGTCACATTTTCAGGCTTTCCTCTGAAATCATCACATAGAGCCCCAGTGGCTGGAATTGTTTGATTAGGAAAAACTTGAAATTCTCAATAAAATCATGAGAAGGGAACAATATAGTAGAGAATGTGAAGGAAATTGGGAAGGTGTGAGACGGTGGTAAGGTAGAGGATAGAATGAAGGAGAAGACCAAATGGGGATTAGGACAGAGGGATACAGGATAAGCAGTAGAGCCAAATGTGTAATATGGTAGGACTGAACTATTCCTTTGCAACCTCATCCCTCTGCTTCTGATGACAGTGGGCTTTTTTTTTTTAATTGAAATATGTTGTCACATTTTTCAGATATGCAAAGTCTAAAATCATGTCAACTTGCCTATGTACGTTCATGTACAACATGTACATTCTAATCAGTCACACATACCTTGATATGCCAACATCTCTTTATGTGTGCCTCAAAATCATCTGTCAACGTCAGCACAGCTCTGGGAATTGTGTTTGCTACTTAATGACTGTTGCAGACCCAGCAGAGGAATACTAAATGTTTTTTTTTCCTGAGTCCTATTAAAAAAATAGCGGGTGTAAATCAGCATCATCATGTACCATCAGAAGAATTTCCAGTTAGACTTTGATTGTTTCTTCATGCTGCTCTACGCTATAGACAGTATACTAAAAATACCAGTGAGCACAATTCTTTTCCTTACTACCAAATTCCCCACTATTATTTTGTACTGTGAATATTCAAGTCTTCCTACTCTGGCTGTTGAAATGCTCCTAAGATCTGACCAGCTTGTACTCAGAATTTCCCCGCTGTTTGCCAAAAACAAAGATATGGAAGTCATCTTCTTACTGACTCCAGATGATGTAGATAATTATTCTAATACACATGAAATAGAAGTGGGGGAATTCCCAAAGGGCCTGACTCACTGTTAACCTGCATCCCGCATAGCCAGCATCACAATTCAGGGCAACTGAACCAGTATTTTCCTTTTGTGGACCAGCAAGGGCACATGCTCTGAAGCTTCCAGCTCCCCAGCCATCGTCTCTTGGGTGGAGATACACATCTCTCTCTCCTAACTGGGGCACACAGTTCCTTGCCTACACTGTGAATTCCCCAACAAAGTCAGACTGGTTAAGCAGACCTGCTCTGATTTCTCTCCTCAGAGCCTATAAACAGAGGGTATGTCTACACTAGAAAGGTAAGTTGACTTTTATTAGGTCAATTTACAGTCACCGCAATAATTACTCCAGGGGTTGATGTCCACATTACTTTCAGTGGGTTGGTGATGTGCATCATCACCAGGCTTCCTCTGACCTAAGAGGAGCAGTGTGGGGAGCTGAGAGCCCGGTCTCTCAGCCTTGCTGGCAGCTTCAGCACAGCTGCCCCACAAGCTCCCAAACTCCTAGAGAGCTGCCCCCTCCTCTGCTCTCTGTTCCCTGCCAGAAGGGCTGTGGGGGGTTGAGGGACATGGGATCCAGCTGCTTCAGCTTTTCAGTGTTCCCTTCCTGCCTGCTCCTGGCCAGAGAGCTGTGAAATTGACAAGGCTGCCTGGGGGGATCGGGGGGCACAAGAGCTTTTCACACTGGCTGCAAGCCGGGAGCGGAGTCCAGCCACCAAGGCTTCTTGCCACAACTTCCAGCCAGGAGCAGGGTCCAGCTGCCTAGCTCTCAAGGAGAGGTGGGGGCAGCTGAGCTCTAGTTTCCCAGCTTTCTTGTCAATTTCACCGGTCCTGCCAAAATTAACAAGACAATCAAAAGACCATGTAAGTAACCTAGTGTTTACACAGACACTGTCACCCTAACTACACTGACATAAGCCTTACTCCTCTTGTGGAGGGGAAGTTATGTCAGTGTAGTAAGGCACTTACATCAGATGGAGGAAGGCTGTAGTGTAGAGACTGACATAATTAGGTCCATGTAAGATGCTTTATGTCAACCTAACTGTGTAGTGTCCAGCCCAGTGTAATTACCCACAGCGTAAGTTCCCACATGGTTCTAAGCATACACATTTATTCTTAAGGTAAAAGAATCTTCACACTTGCTGTGACCTTCCCCTCTGCAATCTGCATTTATGTGTTGCTGTTTCACCCCAATCCCTCACTCCTGGAGCCCATCTTAGCTTGCCCCGCTGTGTGAACCTCCACTCCTGGGTCAGTCCATGCATAGCCTGTGGCAAGGAAGCTGCTCTCAACTCAGTGAGTGAGCGCTTGTGGCCAGACACTCTTGGGATCATGCACTGGTATAACCACAGCCAACACCACCAGTCCCAGATGCAATCCCAGAAACTGCCATCTTACCATGTTCAGTGCTGCCCACTGCACGCTGCAAGGTCTTTGGTTCATCAATTTATCAAAGAAACTGAAATGCACCAGCCTTGTCACTTCAAATGGAGTATCTACATACCTTAAACCACATGCACTGCTTTAGATAAAACAAACAAACACATTTATTAAGTACAGAAAGATTTTAAGTGAATATAAATTAGAGGAAAATAAGTCAGATTTGATGAAACAAAAGCCAAAAACATACTAGACTAAGCTTAATGCTTTCAGCTACCTTACAATCTTATATGATTCTTACCACAGGCTGGCTGGTCTGCCTCCAGGCAGGCCCTCCCCCTGTGATCAGCGTTTCAGTTGCTTGGCGGTGGTTGCAGATGGAGGTGGAAGAGAGTGCAGAATGTCTCTCCTTTTTAACATGTTCCTTCATCCCCCTCTGAGTCCTTGCCCTCCCTTTCAGGGTCAAGTGACAAACAGTATCCCTGCCTGGTTCCCTTCACGCCATGAGTCACTGTGGTTCTTTGTGAATTTGTTTGTTGATTTCTGGGCCAGCCCTTTGTTCCTGGAAGGCTGATCTGGGTTGCGCTATACAAGTCCTAATGAGGTGTGAACTGCTCTTCAGCTCTGTAGAGTTTTGCCTAGAGCTGTCTCATGCCATGAGACACATAGTTGGGAATATTACGTTGCAAAGCCTCATCATGTCATTGCAACAAACATATTACTATAATGATGATGTGCAGTATGCCATGAGCATTCCAAAAACATCTTACATGACATACTTTGCATTAACCAGTACACAGTTACACCTTAAGGGTGTACATAGGGGTGCAGTGTGTCACACAGGCAAATAATCCCCCCCAATCTCCACAAGGGTTCTGGTTGGCATCAGTCTTTCCAACTCTTCTGTAAGAATTGGGGCTCTCCTGTTGGACAGAAGGTCCTGTCTGTTTGATGGATCAGAAAGAAGGCCCGGTGTCCATTTAAATTCAGATTATTTATCCAAAAGTCCATTCTGTGTCTGCTGGTTTCTAGAGAATCTTGTTCGAACCAGTATATGCAACTCTTTCCAGGTGATGGTGCCCCTCTGGTGGAGTTACAACCTGAGTGAATTTGCCTAATCACACCCTCAATGTTCTTAGTTCTTGGAGGGCTGTAGACCACGGCCCACATAGAATTACCTACAATCCATGGCCAACAGTGATACATACACTTAATACAGTAAGATTTATTAAATTCAATACCATTTGTCCAGGAAATTGCCATGTCTGTCACAGGCATTTAATAGATTTTAATTAACAGATTTAAGGACAGAAGATACCATTCATTCACCTATTCTGACCTTCTGTATAATAGAGTCCATAAACACAGACATAAAAAACCACAAGGTAGTGAGCCTGAAAGTGCAAGTATTGACTGGGTCCTTTTTAGTAAGAGCTGACTTTACTATTGATGCTACCACTCAGTTCAGTGAGCCTACATGCCTCAGTAAGTGCTACTTAGTGTGAATAAGAGCTGAAGCATAGTGTCCCAGATCTTTTGTTTGCTCTTTTATGAATCCAGTTAGACTTTCTAGCTATTGTCACTTGGGAATATGTTTAACTGGTTGAGTCAGATACCTGCTTAAGTCCACAAAGCAAATCTACAGATATTTTTTATTCTTAACATTGTGATTAGTTGTATTCTAGTGAGCAGTTAGAAAACTAAATCTTACTAGAAGCTTGAAACATTAGGGGGTTAGTGTTTTATTTTTATCTTTGAGTATTCAGAAATCCTTCTCATTTGTACTTAATATAAGGTATAACTCTCATTAGTAAAGCTGTTGTTGCTGCTTTAGAGTTTCTTGTTTCAGTTTTCATTCTTGCAAGTATTTCCAAGCTTTTATCCTCACTTTTCTGCTGCTCCAGGGAAAGCAGGGTGAACAAAAATTCTTTAAAATGACGATAACCTTGTTCACTTAGGAAATTTGTATCTAACACTGTAATTTTGTCAGCCCACAGTATTAGAATTCTGAAATATTTCTAGGAGGATCAATACCAAATTGGTACAGCTTGTGAAGCTACTGAACTGAGGTCATTTTTGCAAATTACATTTTTGTAGCTGTTTCAAGCAGAAGATGAAATGGAAAAAGTTAGCACTGCAAGGTGAAAAGGGTGGTTGGTTTTTGTTGTTAAGGCATTGGAGTCACACTTGGCTTGTAATTGTATTTTAAGACATATGTGGCCCGTAAATTTACCATACTCTACTACTACTACTTGTGGGCACAAGTTTGCTAATATGTGATTATTGTATTTGCATGCAAAAGTAATTCTAATTCAGATGAAGACTTCTTCATATAACTGTTTTAGTCTTGTAAAAGTATTCAGATAGGCAGATTAAAAAGCATATGCTATCCCTCTTGGACTGAAGAGAAAAGGGGATCTGAATGGATTTTAACAAACTATCATTTTTACATGATTTTTATAGTACTTGAGAAACCTTCTTCCTATTATGATATATCTTTATACCTAGCCTATAAAATAGATGAAATCTGCTGCACTGAGATACTTTTAATTTCTATAGTGCCAGGCTTCTCCAGGTGAAGATTCTTCATCTAATTTCTCTAGCGAATTTATATATGGAAGAGATAAAACATGAAGAAAAAAGATGAAGAGTAGACAAATCAGAGCTACAAACAAGCCTTTTAAAGTGTGTAGTTTATAAAATATCAATAAACAAATGCATCTATTGTACTTAATAGCATAATATCAAGCAACTCAGACATTAAATAATTTACCTTGTCAACAGCTTCTGGAAGGGAAAGTTTCGTTACACCCATTTTACATATTGGGAACTGAGGCACAGAGAGATTATTACTTGCCCAAGGTCATACAAGAAATCTGTGGTAGAGTCAAGAAATTATCCTAGATCACCTCAGTCCTAGTACAGTATGTTATCTGATGCTCATCTTTTCTTGATGATGCAGACGGAATGCAGACAATAAAATATAAGAGTGAGTTGTTCAGAGATTGTTCACTAGCACCATGTGAGAATTCTGGCCTTGAAAACAGATTTATTAGTATGGTCTCTTGCTTTTCAGTGACTCAAAAATACTTTATGCACAGAACTTCAGATTCTGTATACTGCTGTGGGATCACCATGAATGAAGTTTCAAGGAGAAGAATGACTGAAGCTATGATAGTCAGGCTTGCTACTTCAGTTTCCGAAGAATTGGCTCTGCTTTGAACAGAGGGAGCAAAGCTAAAGTTATAACTCCAAAGGACGAATATCTTCAAAAAGAGAGGACTGAACCAAAGTGGGCATAGCTTCAGGAGAATACTGTCCACCCTTGAAGAGGGACAGGTGGGGAAGCAGAAGAAAGAGCATAAGCAAAAGTTGCCCCAAGTTAGCTCTGCATGAGCTGTAAGTGCTACACTGCACGAGGCTGGCCTTCTTTGAGATACCCATGGTCCACCCTGGCACAGTGAGGACAGAAAATACCTTGCTGATATGTTCATGTCTTAAACAAAATATACAAGCTTGTCAGTGTTTGGTTTTAAACTCAGACTCCAAAATGGGTTTCAGTACTCATTGGAATAAAAAGTACTTAGTCCTTTTGAAAAATTAAAAACAGACATAGGTATGTGGGTTGGAACATTTGCAACATCCAGTTTGAGCAAATAATGAGAAGTAAAAGGCTAAATACATATCCTGGTTATTTGGAGCTAAACACATGCATGATTCTCCTAGGCTGGAATTTAGCTGCAAATCTGCATTAATCCAATCATGAAATCCCTACAGCACAATACAAGGGAGCCATGCTGAAGTGCTGGATAACATTAGGCAAGACCATATTCGCTGTACATTCAGAGCCTTCATTTCTAAATCCGCTCAAACAAACTTTGATCCTTCTTAATGGAGGGGAGAGGGGGAGAGGAGGGAAAATGCAGCAAAAATATCCGTTGTATCTGAGTGGTATTATATCATAATACCCATCAGGAAAACACACCCCAGAGAGACAGCACTGCAGTTACTCATAAAGGAACAGAAAATGTTAGCTAATTACATTTCACTTTCTTGCACACTACCCTTATCTAAACCCATCAACATGGAAAAAATGTGCATTAAATAACGTGGTTGAGTAAATATATGGCACCTGCAGGCATGAATCAAACAGCCATAGCCTAATGTTGGCTCTCTCATTTGTATGTTTGCTCACTTTTTAAAAAATAAATGAACTATTAAAAGAGCCTCTTATTTTTCATTATGTATTTTAATATTGATTTACCTTTATAGAAAATGATAATTCATATACAAACGATTGCATGTATGTCTTTTCTAGTTTACCCTTTACAACGCTCAAAGGGATGTTTCTACCAGAAACGCAAGATTAGTGAAGTACGGCTTGGATTTGTACCAGGAGACAGTGTTGCGAGAATTTGGGGCATATTCTCATGGCGTGCTCATCTCTTGCTGTCTTCCTTCATTTGGGTTATACAGTAGAAACTCAGATTTATGAACAGCAGAGTTAGGAATTGACCAGTCAACCACATGCCTCATTTGGAACTGGAAGTATGCAATCAGAGAGCAGAAGAGAAAAAATGTACAGTACAGTACTGTGTTAAACATAAACTGCTAAAAAAAAAGGGGGAAAGTTTAAAAACAAAGATTTGACAGGTAAGGAAATTGTTTCAGTGCTTGTTTAATTTAAATTAAGATGGTTAAAAGTGGAATTTTTCTTCTGCATAGTAAAGTTTCAAAGCTCTAAGTCGATGTTCAGTCATAAAATTTTGAAAGAACAATCATAACGATTTGTTCAGATTTATGAACATTTCCGAGTTACGAACAATCTCCATTCCTGAGGTGTTCGCAGCTGATGTTCTACTTTAGTAGTACACACCCTTAATGGCTGCATGCTCAATTACTTATCTAGACAAGACTTGATAGAGTTGACATAATTGAGTTTATATTCCACGTG
Source organism: Emydura macquarii macquarii (assembly GCF_026122565.2). Taxonomy (NCBI): domain Eukaryota; kingdom Metazoa; phylum Chordata; order Testudines; family Chelidae; genus Emydura; species Emydura macquarii. The sequence continues at coordinate 2,975,757 of NW_027133156.1, forward strand.
CAACAGTCCAAATATTTGATAATCTGCCTATAGAATCATAGAAGTGTGGGAATGTAAAGGACCTCAATAGGTCATCAAGTCCAGTCCCCTGCACTCAAGGCAGGACTAAGTAATAACTAGACTATTCCTGACAGGTGTTTGTCTAACCTAGTTTTTAAAAAGGTCCAGTGACAGAGATTCCACAACCTCCCTAGGCTATTTGTTCCAGTGATTAACTACCTTGGCAGTTAGTAAGATTTTCTTAATGACCAAGCTAGACCTCCCTTGCTGCAATTTAAGCTTTTCCTCTTGTCCTGTCCTCAGGTGTTAATTTTTTACCCTCCTCCTTCTAACAACCTTTTATGTACTTGAAAAATGTTATCATGTCTCCCCTTAGTCTTCTCTTCTCCACACTAAACCTAATTTTTTCAATCTTTCCTCAGAGGTCATGTTTTCTAGATGGTTAATCACTTTTGTTGCTCTTCTCTGGACTTTCTCCAGTTTGTCCACATCTTTCCTGAAATGCAGTGCCAAGAAATGGGCACAATACTCCAGCTGAGGCCTAATCAGAGCAGAGTAGGGTGGAAGAATACTTCTTGTGTCTTGCTTATAACATTCCTGCTGATGTATCCCAGAATGATGTTGCTTTTTTTGCAACAGTGTTATACTCTTGACTCATATTTAGCTTGTGATCCACTATGGACCCCCTGATCCCTTTCCGCAGTACTCTTTCCTGGTCAGTTGTTTCCCATTTTGTATGTGTGCAATTGATTGTTCCTTCCTAAGTGGAGTACCTTGCATTTGTCCTTACTGAATTTCATCCTGTTTACTTTAGACTGTTTCTCCAGTTTGTCCAGATCATTTTGAATATTAATCCTAACTTCCAAAACACTTGCAACCCCTCCCTTCTTGGTATCATCAGAAAACTTTATAATAGCGCTCTATGTGATTATTTAAAACATTTATGAAGATATTGAACAGAACCAGACCCAGGAACGATCCCTGAGAGACCCCACATGATAGGCCCTTCTAGCTTGACCGTAAACCACTGATAACTATTCCCAGGGAATGGTTTTCCAACCAGTTATGCACTCACCTTGTTAGTAGCTCCGTCTAGACTGTGTTTCCCTAGTTTTGTTTGAGAAGGCCATGCGAGACAGTATGAAAAGCCTTGATAAAGTTAAGATATACTACATCTACTACTCCCCACCACCCACGAGGTTTGTTAACCTGTCAGAGAAAGCTAAAGAAAGCTAACCTGTCAAAGAAATCAAAAGTTTGACACTATTTGTTCTTGACAAATCCATGTTGATTGTTACTTATCACCTTGTTATCGTCTAGATGTTTGCAAATTGATTGCTTAATTATTTGTTATATATGCAAAACACTTGATTTACAATCTCATTAGTTGTCTTCCATTATTTATACACTATGTCCTTGATCACTCTGCAGAATCAAACTCTTGTGAGCCATTGTACATGCTATTAGTGCAGTAACCATTTTCCACTGTAAGGACATATTGGAGCTTCACAGCCCTTTGAATTTCCTCCTCTTTATAATTGTTATGAGGTAAAAAAACCTGGTCTCAAATGAATATTGAATGAGTGGTCTTGCATCAACTAACCTTTCAGTTCAGCCTGCTTTATACCTGTATCTGTTTTTCTTAAATCTCCACCATGATCAATCAAACTACAACAGTTCCAGATTACAACTTTGGGTTAAAACAAGTCATGTATTATAAAACGTATTAAGAAAAGAAAATAAATTTCTCATTTCCTAAGTATAGATCTGACTTTTTGGTTGTAAAATAACCACAAACGGTGGCTGAGATCTGTGCTGTAAACTTCCTCACAAAATATAGATACTAGGCAGGCTGTGTATCAGTAAACGTTAATACAGAATACACTTGACACACTCTTAGGGAAACAAGATCTGTCTGTTTCTTTTCATATATTACTCCTAAAAACAGATGGATATTATATGTGTGTAAATGTGATTCACAAATGAGTTATATCATTGTTCAGAAAGGGCTACTATGTTGTTACAACTGAAAGGAATTATTTCTCTTTAATCTACATCTTGAATTTAGTGAGATTTGGCAGAAGGTTGTAGCAAAAAGGTAAAGAGATCTTTCTTTGGAAACAAAAAATCAGCATATTGTAATCTTAATTGATATGACCATATTGGAATAAATTCAGTCCAGGAGAGAGTCTGAAGTCTATTGAGCTCAACCTAGAAATGCTACAGGATTATTTTTTGTTTTAATGCAGGAAATTTTTTTTTCTGTGGAATGTCTTCAGAATTTGTCTTGGAGATTCTTTGGAATTTATTTTGCAGATCTTTTGCAGCATATGACAGCATCAGACATTTTGAATAGCCAAAAAGCTTATTGTCAGGGAGTATATATTTTATACAGTGTACACCTATTTGGACCATATTATTTAAACGGGGGAAGGGTGAGAAGAGATTAACACAGCACAACAGTGTAATCTTTTTCTTAAACTGTTGTTCACGGCATTCTTCTTACTCATTGTTTGTAGCTGGAATTAGTGTCATGACCCTTTTTAAAGTTCTCTTGTCCTGAAGAAACCTAGGAATTTATTTTACTTATAACTCAATGTTTTTTTTACTGTGCAGAGCATGAAATTCCCTACAGTAGTGGAGGAAAATTTAGAAGACCAAGGCTGTAAACTCCTTGCCTGGACAAAACTTGATTCTGAAATATCTTGTGTGATGGATGACAGGTCTCTTCCTGGGATTGAAGGCTACACTTAGGTACAAGTAAAGCTGAGGCCTATGCATTATCTTCCACACTGGATGGTAGTAAGGTCTTGTGCATGCAGGGAAGTTAGTGCCCAGTGAGCTTGAGTGTGATGTGCAATGCACTAACTATTCGCACTAACCCATTGAATGTACCAAAAGAGCCCTTGGGCTGTTTGGGTTAGTACACTTTAAAGTGATGTGATCTCACCAGTCAGTGCTCATTTTTCAGGCTGAGAAGCATCTCTTCACTGTCTGAAGCTGCCCTGTGAATGCTAAAACCACTACCTTGAATTAGTTTTTGCTATATCCCACAGCAATTTGTCCTCCATGAAACTGTCATGTTCCTTGCTCTTGTGGTGGTTCTTGCAGCTCTGCAAATACTAGAGGATCATGCATCTTGTGTTTGCAATGCTCATGACAATAGTGCAGAGCTGTGGGAGCTCCATGTTTCTATCAGAGATGGTGGACAGTGTCAAGTGCCATGTGGGTTTGAGACTTTTAAAAAAGGCACAAAAACTATAAGAAAGGATTAACATTATGGGATGGAGAAAGCTGCATGATGGGAACTTGACCCCTCACACCCAGTCACCCCCGCATGACTTGTTTCTGCCCCACCATGCATTATACATATTACCCAAAAGACAGTGCACTGGATGATGGCAAATTGCACACTGGGATAGTTACCCTTGGTGTACCATGCTGTGCAGCGACACAAGCATGACCGGTGAGTACATGCAGCATGGATGCCAGGAGCCAAGTATGCATACACACAAGCAATATATTAATGTGATGGGTTTGTGCCAACATAACTTGCATTGACCAAAGGTTGTAGTGTAGACATGGCCTTAATCTATATGCAGCTCTCCAAACCTGCACCTTACAGGCCTGAATTGCTTACTGTGTATATCAGATACTGTAGCTGGGATGTGTGGCCTCCCTCCAAGATTGACACAGAGGGAGGGCCATCCATCCCCTGGTGGGCGGAACCAGGAAGTCTACACCCACCAGACCAAAAGCAGAGGGGCAGGGCAGGAACTGGAAGTATAAGAGGTGGGCTTTGTACCTCAGTAGTGGAGACGCCAAGGGAAACAGACGCCTCCCAACTGCTGCTGGCTCTTGAGCCGCCAGTGGCTCCTGCCATTCCAATGACAACCCCGAACAGCTACAGTCACCAGAGATGCTCGACGCCGAGGAACTTCTGGGGTTACCACTGGCAGTGTACACAGAAGAGGTGGAGGACGACCCTGTGACTCAGGTGCACCTCAGGTCGGGGTAGGAAGAAGCCCAGGGATAGCCGACCATGTTCCAGCTGCGCTCGTGCTGGAGCACCAGTCAGTGCATTTCCGCCAGAGCCCTGCCACCCGTGTCCCTCTACCTCCCCCCACCATGCCACCTCTGGTGTGACAGACACACCATTGGGCCAAGAGGCCTGGACTCGTGCTCATCCCCCTTGCCTGTGACCTATAGACAGCTTCACTTGCCCCACCCTGCCTGAGGGCCAGGGGCTACAGACTGCTGCTGGTCCTATCCTGCCTGAGGGCTGGTCCTGTGAACTTGGAACTGTTATATTTGGCTGGGGAAACCCAAGGACTGCTAATCTGCCCTCTGAGATAGGTTGTTCACTCAGGGCACAATGGCTGGGAGGTGCAGCCTCCCCCCGAGATTGAAACTGAGGGAGGGCTGCTTCCCTCCCCCACACCAGTGCATGCATAAGCTTGTCTAGAGATACTTATAGAAGTTAGAAATTGGGAAGACATAGGGTAAAATCATGGCCTCCTTGAAGTTAATGGCAAAACCAGATTAATTTCGGGGGGAGGCGGAGGGGCAGGATTTCACCAAAAGTGTAATTAGTTCCTTCCATCCACCTCCCTGCAAATGCAGTGTTATTTTCTGCAGTTCATTTGCTAGTGTTTTTTTAATCCCTTTGGGATAGTCAGTTGTTGTAAATCTGCATAGCTCCAAGTCAATGGAGATACACCAACTTAGGATATCACCCTGTTTTTAATGCCTTTTTCCAACATCTTATCTATTTTATCTTTATGTAAGTGTTAAGATAGAAGATGATTTACATTAGCAGAGAATATGGTTCAGAATGTCTTATAATACCTGTGCTATGTGTAATACTGACACCTCTTGGTGGGCTCTTTATAGTGGGATCAAACCTGTCATCTCTGTACCTTCATGCATGAGCCTCTGTTGCCTGAGTCAAAAGACCAGGCTCTGGAAGTAGCAGGCTCATTGGTCTTTAGATGACCTCACCATCACTGTAAGCGGATAGAGTGTCACAGAGCGTAGGTATGGTTTACAAGTATGGCTGGGCTAAGGGTTTTGTAGCAGTCACATCTTAGAACTTTGGTATATTAGGCATATATTTCAACCTTAACTTTAAGATTCTTGTGTGTAAATGTTTGACAGAATTACCTACTCCTGTGTCCATTAGTGTGAATACGTACACTTTAAAGCTTCATTGAGACTATTTCAAAATTTTCTAACCAAAATACTGAGTGCCTGACCTCCCTTCCCAACAAGTCTGTGTATGTCACCAAACCTAGCTGTAGAGTTGAGTGTAAACTAAAATGTATGTCCTCCAGGAATTTGCAATAGTTTGGCATTGATTTTCATGTCAATTCAGGACAAAATGGTGAAATATCAAAATTTTCATGGAATGAAAAATTTGAATAAAATTCTATTCTGAAATGGTGAAATGATTTGTTTTGATATTTTAAATCAAAATGAAATGTTTCAACATTTTGAAATCAAAACATTTTGTTTCAGTGTGTTTGAACCAAAGTGAAATTTATTGGTTTGCGTCAATGCAACATTACACTGCATCTGGTTAAAGTGCTTCAGTGTCTCAAAGAGCTTGTAGTTTGGAGGGCCTCACCCTTTCATTTTTCCCTTCGGCTGGGGCTCCCTGGTCAGATTACATATCTCTTGATGCACAATGGTTGTGTGACTCCTCTAATCAAGCCATGTGGTGCATCATAGGAAAGACCATTGTGAATCTTGGGAATTGTAGTCCGGCCAAGGATCCTGACCCATAGGACAAAATGGGGGCATGAAGTATCTAAAATAAACCAGCAGCTACTGTACAATATCCCAAATATTTTGCAATGCAATTAGATTCCAAAACAGTATATATAAAATAAATTAAACTGATATAGTTCATAGCTTTTATTCCCAGGATAAATTTGTACATATTCTGTTAGTCTTCCTAACTTTCGGAGATCTTTTATTTTCTTTTGATGTCAACAAAAGTGAAATTGAGTGGAATTAATTGGGAGGAAAAATTTAGATAGGAAAATATTAAATGTAAATTTGACACTCCTTAAAAAGTATTTATTAAATATCAAAAAGCCACAATTCCCTAATCAATGAAGAGGACAACCTTGCCTTTACCACAGGATGGGCTTTTAGTCAAAGTGAAAGCAACAATTAGAAATAAAAAAGCAATATGAAACAAGTTGAAATAGAAGGAAATAGATAGCAATTGATATAAATAAGAATTTGTGAAGTGAAGAAGATTGATAAGGGAAACAAAAGACATCAGTGAAAACTCCATGGCTGGCAAGGCTAAGGAAAATAAGAAGGAAGTTAAAGAATATTAGGAACAAAAGAAATCCTAGCAATAGTCTGGATGGCAAAAATTCTCAGTTAAAATATTTTGGTTCTGTATTTGGAGAGAAGCAGGATGATGTATTATGATGTATTATCATATCAAAATGATGAATTACTTTTCAGTCCATTAGTAACTGAGGAGGATGCTAGATAAGGATAAACATTTTAAAATCAACAGACCCAGATAATTTGCACCCACGAGTCCTAAAATAGTTGGATGAGAAGATCTCTGTCTTGCTGGTATTAATTTTCAATAAATCTTGGGGGAATTCCAGAAGACTGGAAACATGCTAATGTTGCCAGTATTCATAAAGGGCAAATGAGATGACCCAGAAAACTATAGGCCTTTTAGCCTGACATAAATCCCACGGAAAATAATGGAAAAGGTGATATGGGATTCAACTGATAAAGAACTATATAAACTATAAAGAATATAATTAATGCCTGTCATTGTTTCAGGGAAAATAGGTGTTGTCAAAGCAACCAGATTTCATTCTTTGAGGAGACTAAGATAACTATGTAAATGTAATATACTTAGAATTTTGTAAGGCATTTGACTTAGTACCAGATGCCATTCTGATTAAAAAATTAGCACTACACACTATTAACAGAGTACACATTAAGTATTTTAAGAGCTTACTGACATCTCAAAAAATAGTTGTGATTTGGGGATCACCACTGAATGGGATCGGTTAATGGAATTCCACAGGGATCAGAAGCAGTGACTTGGAAAAGGATTTGGGTGTCACAGCGGACAAGAAATCAAAGATGAACTCCTAGAGTGTTTTGTGGCAAAAAGGGCTAGTTTGATCTTTGGTATAAATAGGGGAATATTGAGTAGGAGCAGGTGTGACCGCTACTGGAATACTGCATACATTCCGGTGTTAGTATTTTAAAAAAGATGTTTGAAAAACTGGAGAGGGTACAGAAAAGTGCCAGAAAAATGATTTGAAGGCAAGAGAAAATGACTTACAGTGAGAGACTTGATTACAGTGTACAAGTGCTTTCCTGGGGAGAAAATATCTGGTACTAGAGTTCTTTAATCTTGTAGAGAAAGGTGTAACAAGAACCAATAGCTGCAAGCTGAAGCCAGACAAATTCAAATTAGAAATTAGGCACAAATTTTTATCAGTCAAGGTGCTTAACCACTGGAACAAATTACCAAGGGAGAAATGGTCTTGATTTTTTTTCAACTCAAGACTAGATTCCTTTCAGAAAGATATGCATTAGCTTAACACAAGTTATGCTTCTGTCAAAGACAAGGTATTGAGCTCAGTAGACTGGGTAGAAATTAATGATCTGTGATACACAGGAGGTCAGATGAGATGATCGAATGATCCTCTCTGGCCTTAAATTCTATGAATATATGACACATAGCAGATTCTAGAATGCATTAAGGTATTAAGTGCTCTATTATTTAAATATAACTTTAGGAAAGTATCTCCTCCATTACTTGGTGATCTCTTAGTTTGTTACAAATAGTGTAAATTTCCATGTGTAACTCATAGGCTTTATACTGCAGCATTTGGTTTTCTTTCTTCCAGAGAAAGGGAAAGAAGCAGGGGGGAGGAGACATGGACTTTAGTTACAATAGTCTGTCTCTGCACACATGCAGAGTTCAGGTCAGGGCAACTATGCTAGAAAAGCCAGAAACTTCAAGAAATAGGATATTGCAGCTACTAGACATGCTCAGTAGCTGTTTCTGAAGCCATACAGGAAGGTTTAATTGTGGCCAATCTGGCTAGCACCTCATACCTAGTCACTCTCTGATTTGCTGAGTCATTCAGAGTGTAGGTGGAGGAAAGTTTTATAAAGAAAGGCGTTAAAGATAGTTTGGTTGACTGAGCTGATGGACACAGGACCAAGAGATGTGCCTGGGTTCCAATATCTATACCATTTTGTATACAGACTACAGATCCAGTATGAATAATCTTTAGAGGTTAGTAAGAGGAAGCATACATTGTATTTACATCTCTGCCAGACAGATCTTGGAAGACACTAACTGCATATTTAGGTGAATTCAGACGACATTATTATCTGGTCATATTTTTTCCAGGTATATAGAATTAACATACTTGAAGACGTAACATGTCACAGTGTTACTGAGAAACTGAAGTGCGCTTTTGCTCATTTCAGTATTCCAGAACTGAACAGAACAGATGGACAATGAAATATGATTTTGATCATATTACTAGCAGGCCACATTAGCCACAATCAAATAGAGAGGCTGAGAGAACAATACAAACAGCCAGGAAATCAGGAAGATCCATTACTTGCTCTTCTGAGCTACTGATCAACACTGATAGCTGCTACTTGATATAGTCCAGCTTAACTCATGATCGGAAGACAACTCAGAACTGCTGTTCCAACTTAGGTTCTCTTCCAATCTCTGAAATGGTCAGACATGAAGAGAGTGAATAAAAGATGAATAAAAATATGAATTAAAAGGCAAAAAGAACTTAAATACTTTTATAACAGACATCAGTCAGAGAATTGCTGGAGAACCTGGTGACTATATTTGTGTCAAATTGGATGGAGAAGAAGGATGGAGAACTCCAGCTGTCATAAAGAAAAATAATTAATCACCTATTTCGTAAGTGATCAAAACTGACAGAGGAGAGCTCAGCAGAAACCATCAACATTTTTCAGTTTGTTCCTCAGAATGACCAATCAATAGAGCAAACTACCGATGGTGGATGAAGAACAAGAAGAAGAGAACTCAAAGATTCCAAACCAACCAGAGATCATAATTAAAACTAATAGACAGCCAGAAGACCAAGTTGTTATGCTATCGAGTCATGTACATATTGATACATACTGAACTTTAAAGATAGTGCAACAGTGTAAATTTTGTAAATGGTAGGAATGTAAAACTTAAAGGGGGAGATACAATAGAATGCTAAAACTAATATGTTTAGCCACTACTTGGTTGTATATGTAACATCCCTTACCTGAGCTGGTAACTGATATAGCCAACTGTATACTGAAATATCTCATAGATACCTCTTGTATCTCTATCTGAATAGAACCTCTGTAGCCAATTCAAATCTGTACAGAAGCCTAACCTGCTAGTAGCAGTGCTACAACTTATTATGTACAATGATTACATGACGGTATGTAATTATTATTATTCCCATTCCTGAAACAGAAAAACTGAGACACAGAGAGGTTAAGTGATTTACCAGTGGATAACTGGGAATGGTGGTGGAGCGGATTAGGCATGTGGTAGTGGATTTACAGTGGGGCCTCCATTTGTACATACATTTCTGGTGCATTAACATCTGTACATTTGTTGATTATCTTTATTCTCTTTCATTGGGTTTCTTTGATGTGCCTAATGTTGGATTTCCACTTTGTCTTGTCTTCAGTTTTCATGTCCGTTTAACCACTACTTTAGCAGTCAACTGATCTTTTCCACTGCTAAATTGGTTTGTTTTCATTTCAACACTCCAGTACATTGACCATCAACAACCGTCTGTACTGCTGCTAAATTGAGTCACTTGTGATGTTATTTATGTTTGTTATAAACTGCTATTTACCCAGCAAGCTATAAACTTGATTTACAATGATCGTGTTAATTGACTACATTTGACTGTGCACCTCAGCTGCCAGTAATTTGACCATAAATTTTACAAAATTTTGTTTTGGTTTACAGTGTGGGAGGCCCCTTGGCCTTTGCTGAGACTATATTATCAATGATGTTCCCTTAATTGCCTGGCAGCAGTGCTGAAAAAATGGTGTAGCCATCACTCTCCACTATGGAGATAAAGAATGCCAGTCTCCAGTGTGCTAATTTACATCAAGCAGGGATGCAGGAGTTTTCTCATGTGATGCTGTGACCCAGATACCCTTCAGGGTAGCATATAAGGCATCAGCCTATACACCACCAGGCTCTGATAAATAAATTAAATAAAATAAAGATTTGGCATACAAGCATTAAGTAAGTCCACTGAGTTGTGCATTATTCTGGAAGTTGCTGAACAGCAGAAGGTAAAGTAATCACTCAGTAAAGTCAAGATGAATAAAATAAAAGGCTATCTCAAGTTACAATTGATTTCAATCTGCTGAAATATGCACTGTGCATTTTGATTAGCTCAGAAAGGCTGTGTGGTCTACTGCTAGTAGGCTGAGACCCAACATTTTTTGTACTACTTTTGGCTGCCCCTCAATTCATCAAAGCTTTTCTAATTTGCATTTTATTTCCTTTGATACAATCAGTGTGCACAATACAGGGTGTTACCTTGCAGTTCTGTACTTTGATCTGATTTGGCATTTGTGATCAACAGAGGCTAGCAGCAATGTAAAACCGGAAAAGTTTGCTATTGCCATCAATTACATTATTCAGTGACCTTCCTTCTCCTCGCTGTACTTTAAAAACACAAGTGCATATTTCAAGATGTCTTTTTCATCTACACTATTTGTTTTCCAGTACAATACTCTGTAAAAATGAGAGTGGGTAAACAACACTGTATTAATACCCAGGATGAAGAGCCAGCAGTTACTTACCACTATTACTTTGAGGTTCAATCCCTATTACACTGAACATAAAAATAATATTAATCAGGATCATCAATCTTATTAGAAGTTCATTCTCACTGTAGTATGTACAACCAGGCTCAACACCTGGACTTGGCTTTTTAACTCTTCAAGCTGGCTGTGATCTCAGTTCTAAAAATGGGGGGAGAGTATAATAAATGTTGCATTACTCAACAGCTAATAAAAGGGAATAGCAGTAACTAGGTGAGTAGGAGGAATCGGGAGACCTGGTTTTTTTATACTGACTGTGCCTCTCATTCACTGTGTGACTTTAGACAAATCATCTCCCTTCTCTTCACCTCAGTTCCACCAACTGTAGAAAGGTGGTAATATGACAATCCATTTTTTCAAACTCTTTGAGATCCCCAGGTTTAAAAGAAAAGGCTATTTATGTACATTTCAGAGGTGCAAAAAGCGCTGCTTCTGTTTGTGTATGATCCCTTCCGTGAATGCACATCCCTAATTTGATGTGTGTCATAGTGAATAATGTAGGAACTGATCTCCTAATCAAAGGACCAGATAATGGATAACTTGTTAGATTGTTACTCAAACTCCAGGGGATAAGCAGAGCAGAAAGAAACAGAGGACTTGAGGAGAAAACAGGAAGCATAAATATTGGGAACACTTAAAAGAATATAGTGTGATCTAGACTGCCAGCAGATTTTGGCAGCAGTCGATGGGAGATATACACGCTATGCAGAGCAGCTTGTGTAGCTTCTGTCGACTTCCTAACTTTTACTCACCGTGGTGTCCCTACTGTGCTGCATTGAGGGGTAATGCCCTCTGGTTGCCGCAGTGTTACTCTTCCTGCGTGGGTGGATTAACAGCATCAGGTTCCAGGTTCTGGGGTCTCTATTGTCGCTCAATTGATCCTGCAGAATCAATTCTGCACTGCTGACAATGCCGCCAGCAGTGCAGACATACACTATTATCACAGACAGAAGACTTTGTAATATATATATGCTGTATAAATTAGTTAACTGAAAAACCGCTTAAAGACGCATTCATTTTATTTGTAAGGAATCCCGAGCTAATGCATGAACACATGGACATACCAACATGAGTGATGTCAGCAAAGTCCATTTCCTTCCATCTTTAAATGGGAATAAATAGGTGAACTGTAATAAAGTGCCTATTTTTATATGAAGGGTGAAAAGACTTCAGAACCTGAGGGGAGCAACCATCAGCTGTGATGGAGAGCAGCAGGGAAAACATATGTTTCTGTAATGGAGGCTATTTATTCTATTATAGCAGGCACTTGGTCAATGCTGCTCTAGTTATGGATGCAACATTTTGGGGTTTTGTTGTTGCTGTTTTGTTACTGCCCCTTGTTTTCACCTACTTTTTGAAACATTCACATTTGGGGAATTAAGTTTTCTATACTTGCTATCTGCATAAAGGTGAATGTCATTCTCTGCCCTATGCTGATTGGCTATTTTGCTGCAACACCCTTCTGTCCCCCTTCCCCATGTCCTCACCTCAGCTTCACTTCTTTCCTTCCTCCTTCTTCCTTGCCCTGTCTCCAGCCGATCCCCTAAGAACCAAACCCCATCCCAAAAATCAAGAAAAGAAAACAAAGCAAAAATCCTGGCACTAACATGCCATTTGCCAGCATCACACTGTTCCCTGTGATTCTATAACCCTTTTGTCTGCCTTATCTGTTTTGATTTGCCAGGAAGGGACTGTTGATTGTGCTATGTTTGTACAGCACGTAGTACAGTAGGGCCCCATTTTTGGTTGGTCACTCGGAACTACCATAATAAACGTGATTAATAATAATTATGGAAAGCTTAATGTAAATCACTTCAGCCATTTCTGAGTAAGGTGAAACAAATAGATATTAACAATTTTAAAGACCGATCTATGCTTTTTAACAGCAAAGTGGACTGAAGTTTTAAACTTTCACTGATGGATGAATTGCTGTTTCTATTACAGTACTGTATAATGGTCTCAGCTAAGATCAGAGCCCCGTTGTGCTAATCACTGGACACGCACACACACACGAGAGAGAGTCCCAGCCATGAAGAGCACACAAGCTAAATAGAATAAAACAAACAAAGGGCACCAGAGAAAGATTATCATCCCTCTTTTACAGATGGGGAAATGATGTGCATGACTCAGGAGAAGTGGGCTTATTTGTATACGGGTTCTTGTTGGGCCCAATTAAGGTGGAATAAAAGGATGGCTGGATTCACCTGTATGCTGTTTTGTGCTCTGCCTCCAGTTATAAAAGCCTTATTTTGGGAGCTCAGGAGGAGACAGGGCTTGTTGGTTTTTATCAAGAGAGAGAGTCCTTAAAAGCATTTCATTTGTTTAGAGAGCTATTCCCCAGTACCCTTTTTTTCCTATTGAAGGAACTGGTTTATTTTTTAACAATTTTGTTGTGTTTTAAAGTTTTGTTGTTTGTGTTTTTTTGTAGAAGATTAACTGGTGTTCATTTTATGTGTGAAATAAACATTTCAGCACAGAGTGGGCATACCCTTGGGACTGTCTCACTTACCCTGTGCCACAGTACCTCTGGAGTACTGTAGAGTTCCTGTTGGGTCTGGTCTCATTGAACATCTTTATAAAAGTGGGAGCAAAGAGCATGTGAATGACGTTGACAAATAAAGAGGTGTTGTGAAAGCCAGTGAGGAGAGGGGAAATAAATATGCGTCTTGGGAAATTCAGGCTCTTGCATATGAGGGAGAATAATCTGAAATGCAGATAGTCAATAGAAGTGAGAGACTAGCAAAGGAGCAATTCCAATAGAGGCTTGGGGATGACTGTGGATAACAAATGACATATATGCTTGCAATGTGTATCATGGGGGGGGGGGGGAAAATCAAGTGTGATTTTTGGCTGAGCATATGCAGGCATCACATCATGTAGAAGGGAGTTAGTCTCTCTACAGCTCTTGTCAGACTGCATCAGAAATATTGTGTTCAATTCTAGGCATCTCAGTACTTGAAATATATGGAAAAAATGGAGGTAGTTCAAAGAAATACTAAAATGATTAAAGGCTCCAGAGATTGACTTCTAAGAAAAGATTGAAAAAAGAGCCAAATAAAAAGTGTTGTTTAGCTAAGCAACAACTGAAGTCAGTAGTCTGATATGAAGTTAACACACCCTTTTTCTGTAAAAACAGTGTGCTTCCACTGTGGGGGACGAAGGAAGAATGGTCCCTTTTCCTCAGTCCCCATACACACTCACTTCCCTACCATAGTCTACTTATAGGAAGCACAGAAGATGCCTGTTACAAAGTAGCACTGCAGTACGGATACTTATAGTAGCTACAGGGAAACTAGGCAACCATTCATTCTATTCATCAATGTGCATGATTTCTTCTTCCCTGGTAGGTGAAATAATACTAAATAATGCACAAAGACGATTAATCTGTACCTAAAGTATTTTAATAAATAAAAGGTAACCAATTCATTCATTCACAACCAATGCTTCTTGCCAGTGCTTGTTTGTGAGAGAAATACCAACTGCTCACAGAAGTGTCTCTGAAAACTATTTAGCTGCTTATTTCCATTTTAAATCTGTTCTTTTTAGTCAGATTGTTACTAGGTTTCATACAGTAATTACAATCATGATATCATACAAGCCCTTTACAAGAAATAGAAAAAGACGGACATCACTGACAAGGAAAAGTAGTAATTAACAATACTGTTTTAATTTCATGTTTTCCATAATTCTATACCCCCATTTTCTTTTATTTGATGGTACGAGCATCATGAGGAGAATCTGTTCCACAGAAAATGGATCACCTTATGCTATATGCCCCATACTCCACATGCAGGAATAAACCACATGGGACTGGAAATTTGGGACTAGGTCAGTTTTTTAAGAGAATGAGCCCATAATGAAAGCGATGCAGTCCTGTATTGGGTCAGAGAGAGCATTGGGATGGGAGTTTGCCGGCTTCAGGGATGCAAAATGTCTCCCAGCTCCCTTTCATGCTGGTGCCTATCCATGTGCTTTTTAAGAGAATAGACAGAGACATAATTATGACTTCTCACTGACCTCTTTGGGGTTCCATGCACCACCAGGGGAACTGGGACTCCCTGTGTTCAGTATCCCCGCTTCAGTCAGCATTAATTTGGGCAGGTTTGCCCCATGGACTTGTGGGGTGGCGGACTGATGAAGAATGCAATGCTGAAGTGCAATGTTTCTTCCTGCCTATGCCTGTGGAGACTCAAGCTCCCAGAATGCCCACAGAGAGGCTGCCATTGCATCAATGAATGGGAAACCGTAGCTTAAAGCCAACACTTTCCTTTTTGATTCTTGTATTAATCCCCATCTTCACCAATTTAATTCATAATTTCCTATGTGGAACTGTATCAAATGCCTTTCTAAAATAAAGGTAGATTAGATCTACTGCATTTCCTTTGTCTAAAAAAAAAAAAAAATCAGTTATCTCATAAAAAGAGATTAGATTGGTCTGACCTCATTTACCTTTTATAAAACCATACTGCGTTTTATCCCAATTACCCTTTTCCTTTATGTCCTTAACTACTTTCTCTTCCATAATTTGTTCCAAAATCTTGCATACAGATGAGGTTTAACTAATGGGCCTGTAGTTTCCCAGACCATTTCTCCCCCCTCTTTCTTAAAAATAGATACTGTATTAGCAATTCTCTAGTCGTAGGGTATGACCCCCCCAAAGTTCACAGATTCATTAAAAATCCTTGTTATTGGGCCAGTTCCTTTAATATTCTTGGGTGGAGATTCTGAGGCCCCCAGTTTGTTCCCATCCACGTTGGAGGTGGTAATTTCTACTTCCATGTCCTCATTTCCATTAGCCAGTCTGCCACTACCCCTAAGATCTTCACTACACTTATTAAAAATCAGGGGCAAAATATTCATTTAGGTGTGGGGCCATGTCCGATTATCTTTAGTTGTCATCCCATCCTTGGTGCTTAACTGTCCTACTTCTTGCCTTGTTTTATTTTATTTATATGGCTAAAGAATCTTTTATTATTGGTTTTAATTTCCTTTGAAAGGTCCAACTCTCCTTGGCTTTTGTTTGTTCTCAGTTTTCCCCTTCATTTTCTGACATCCAAGAGGTAGCTTTCACTCCTTGTAGGCTTTATGCATTCTTTTAATAACCTGTTTTGAGATGCTTGTTCATCTCTCAGCTGTCTTCCCTGAATTCCTTGAAAGCTCTTTTAATCAGTTGTGCCGACCTCCATCCCAGCAGTCTATTTCCTTCCTATGCAGATGGAGTCCATCCCATGAGAACAGTCCTCTGTCCATGAATGCCTCCCAGTTGTCAAACATCCCAAAGCCCTCCTTATAGCATCAAGCCCTGCCTTGGAGTCAAGGACCTCAGAGTTTCCAGGCTTCCTGCCACTTAGTACTTGACAGTATCTACTTAATGACTTCCAATTCCATAAGGGATCTCTTACTTTGTTGTGGCTATTATAATATTTAAGAAAAGAAATCTAGCTGAGCGGGAGTTTTACAAGTATTCTTGTCTTCTTAGGGACTGTGAATACATGAGTAGTAATTAGTTACTGCCCCAGTTTTAGAGCTCACTGAAATATTAGTTACAAATGATATTCATTACAAATTTATCAGTTTTTTATTGGGAGCCACTGGTAAATGATTTACTAATCTATTTTTAGTGTATCCAGTGTTTGTAAGCTGTTATGGAATAGTTTGGACAAATAATTGTAAAGCTATGGTTGTATGAGAACAAATTTACTTTCACTATTAATAATGTGTGGTTAGCCATTTAAATCACATGGTATTGCTTCTTCTTTGAGTGACAAACATTTTAAAGCTGAGAATAACAAATATAAAATACATTTAATATTTCCAGAGTGAATTATTTTGATGAATAATCATGTATGCAAACATTTTTGAAATTTTCAGTTTTCTCAAACATTTTCACAAGCTGTTGTCTTGATATTAATACTGAATAATATGACCCAACAAAACATGTCAAACTGGGTCTAGTACATATATACTCAGTTTGAATATATAACAGTTACTATATAGCTGATTTATTATTCAACCAGCTCTGTACAATAGTAAGAATTTGTCTAAAAACATGTATGCAGATCTAGGATTGAGTGTGTTATTTTTGGAATTTGTTACAATGACATTTTTTGAAATAGTATGAGCACTAAGGTGCTCGAACAGCTGTAGCTTTACTTCAGGATACAAGGTGGTGCTGTTTCTTTTTATAACAGAAAATAAATGCTTATGCCAAGACTAGCAAAAAGCAGTAATAAGGATACAATATATCATGGAGTGCAATGCAGGAAGCCAAATTCTATACCAGTTGTTCTATACCTAGGTCTGTTCAATTGTTATGCAAATGAGATATATGTATACAATTTGAATATGCAGCATTAAGCAATAATGATATTCAACCATGTATGTAATGTTGGATTGTAATATTTTGCTATAGGGCCTGTCTCATAAGATTTTTTTAAGAAAACAGAAAATACAGTAACCTGCATTTATTGGAGAACAAAATGTACTGGTATGCCTCAAAGAAGTATTTTTTTCTTTACTGTATATGAGTTAAAAATATCTCAGCATTTCATACTTCTCCAGCTTTTTACTATATTTACACTCAAGTGCTTTTTTGTTTTATAAATGGAGATTAAAACTCACACTTTAAGATCTGTAATATTTAGATTCTCTGACCTACCTATTTATAATGTTCCATTCAAATTCATTGCAAAATATTGATACATCTTAAATAATAAAGATGTCTTAAGCATGCATGTGCATGTGACACACACACACACACATACTGATGCCCATGGTACCGATAATCAGAACTCCAGTGTTCTCTAGTGACTCTGCCACTGTCTCACTCTATGACTAGGGATGTGATTCTACAAGGGTTCACTTAGCATCCCACCCTGCATGGAGCACTTCCTTCAAGTTGCTGAATGCTCTCAATTATAATGGGAGTTTTGCAGTTCTCTGTGCATAACAATAGATACTCAGCTGACCTGGCTGAGTCAGGCCATTAGTGAAGAACACACAGGAATATGGCGCGTAAATTTTTGAATTTCTTTATTTTGTAAAAAGATACAAGAAGAACTGGAATGGTGATGAATGAAATATTCAAATAAATGAATTGCAAGTAACCATTTAAATGTATTCATGCTGCAGTGCAGGCAACATTTACTTAGATTTATTAAATATAAAAAAGGTATGCCCCCATGCACAGGGTCACAATTCTGAAAAGAATTTAAGCCACTGCTTATCTTTACACATTTGAGTAGTTCCAGTGAAGTCAATTTGATTACCCACATACATAAAGTAACACACATGCTTGAGTCTTTGCAGTACTGGGGCCTTAATTTTCACAATAATTTCAAAGTGAATGGCTTGCCTTAGATTTAGCATGGCTACTTGTAATGTATTCAGTATGTTCTGTTTATTTTCATTCTTATAGACTATCATGAGCTATATATAAATCTACCTTAGTGCTTAATTCTTTTGTAAACCAACCTCGGTGTTAAGGAATTAGCTCTATATTTGCAAATTCATCTTAAAACAACAGAAAGATCCCAAATCTGGCTAACTAGATAACAAAACTGCTTCCACAATAATCAAAGAGGAAAAAACATTTGTACCACATGCCAGATCTGTAACTACAGTAAGCTGTTTAATTAGTGACTATTAAAATAATTAATCTTCATAAACCAGAGGTTTTGTTGGGTTTCTAAATGTGAGTCAGGGGATTCTAATACTACACCATTATGATGAGGAACGCAGCTGCCTATCACAGCTTTGTTTGGAATACAGTTTAGTTAAAACTTGTGGTCTAACATACATCCCAGCCTTTGACTGCATCAGTGATATTTTCCAACTCTAATAGTTGGTTAGCTAATTATTGTCTTGTTGAGCTAATTTAGATATTGACGTTCCCAGGAAAGAATCAGTTGGGATGGTAGCATTACTAGCTAGTGTTGTGTAAAAGGTTCATCATAATAACCAAGGTGTATCCAGATAGATTTTTTTTTATTTATTTTTTTTTAAAGAGAGAGTATAAATATGTTTTGGATGGTCTGTATGGCAGAGATAGTTCCACTCTGCTTTTTTGATGTTGCTTGATATAGACTAACCTTTTGATTTAGCTCTAGGTAGAGTTTTTTAAACCATTTCCTAAAGTCCTGAGCTGACAGAGAAGTTATATCAACTAGAAGTTGTTCGTTTGTCTTTGTCCAGTCTATCCAATTTTGCTAATGTGCCTTTGTTTATGTCTTTTTGTGTAGGTTATCTAAATGGAAATATCTATCAAGTGCAATAACTTGTTTGTGAGGGTATGTCTACACAGCAAAGAAAAATCTGTGGCTTGCGTGTGGCAGCCAGTTTGGATTTGGGGGGCTCCCATTCTGCAGGGGCCTGAGCCTGGGAGTCTACACTGCAATGAAACAGTCCCACAGCCTGAGCCCCGCAAGGCTGAGGCAGCTGGCATGGGACAGCCGTGGGTGTTTCTTTGCTGTGTAGACATACCCTCAGATTTCTTTTATATGAGTCAATAAAAAAAATGGCTTATTTAATCAGAGGTCAACATATCTTAACATATGAGGGTTGGGGTTTCAATGCTAAAGTTAATAAATCCAAAATCCTCCTTCTATATGAAGGATTTAAAGTCAGATTCATCAAGTAGGCACTGGTTAAATTGCCCTCAAGGAGAGGGTTTGGAAATCTAGAAAAAAGGAGGAAAGTATGATCAAATGAGAAACAAGTACAGCAATACTATAAAATCTTAGCTATGAAATGTAGTAAGTGCAGCCGTAAGTAGAATTGGAGATGTGGGGGGAAAAACATCCTACAACTATGGATGAAATTGTCTCCAGATGACAGAGGCCTAGATAAAAACATAAACCAGACAGTGCCTTAGTTCTAAAGGAAGGGTTTGAGGTAATGCAAACGGTTTTGTCTTTATCAGGACCCAAACACAATTGAAATATCCACCGAGTGTTGTACAAGTTCTAAAGCAAGGGGGAGAATGGAAATGATAGTTTTGAAAAATCCAGAAGTCAGGGTGTGGGCCACAAACACATATTTTAAGCAAAGATTTTTTAAAAATTAATAAATATCATGGTATGAATTCTTGTGTTATCAAGTTATGTGTGATGCACTGTGTCCAGTTCCCTCTGCATGAATTAATGTCTGATGGGCACATGGGAAAATGAGTCTGATGGACTATGCATGAGAATGCATAATGTATCATGTTATCCAATTATACTTATCACCTAGCTAAAGGTCACCAGGAACCATATCACTGAAGGAATCTGATTGAGCATGCAGTTCATGATTTCTACTTTAACTGATTTTTTTCTAAGTTGCATTTTTACATTATGCACTGTATAGATTTTACTTTGTATCCTCAAGGTACAGATATTTCCTTCACCATCACCATTAGTGAGTATGCTTACTCCTACTATCTCAGGGCTTGATTGAAATCCCATTGAAGTCAATAGGAATCTTTCCATGGATTTCAATAGACATTGGATCAGGCTTATAGTTTGTAGTTTATCTGTGTCGCAATTTATACTCATTATAATACGTTGATCATTTAATAATATAATACATTTAATAATAATACATTGAGCACTCTTCATCCAAAGAACTGAAAATGTAGCCTATTTTACAGATGGGGGAAACAGGGCTAGTGAAACTAAATTTAGTGTGATCTAAGTGGTCCTCCTTTTAAATAATGAGGGACAGAAATCCATCAATAGTTCAATTCATAAGCATTACATTGAAGCCAGTGAGGCTACTCATGTTGTTACAGTGAGCAGGATTTGGCCTTATATCTTCACGGTGAACTAAATCATGCAAGGTCAGTAGCTTTGAGGTGTCTCCTTTTTTTTGAGTAAAAACAGAAAGGTAGATGTTTACTAAATATTTCTGGCTACAAAACCTCCATTTCCAAAATTCTGAGTATTACAATTTTGGATTTACTACAACTTTCATTTGAACAACAATTGAAATAATAATTCATCCTTGATTGATCAAAATCCATATTGATGTTATTTTTTGGAAGGTTAATAACTGTCACATTGTCATTGATTTACACCTTTTATAGACTTGTTTAGAATCCATATTAATGGTAAAACCACACATTGACCAATGTGGTCTGCCTACACTTGTTCAATGGATTGTAATATAGCATATATTTAAACTTCGAGATAAGTAAATGTTTGAAAAATGATCTTATATCTAAGAACTTACATGTCCTTCATCATTGTAATATCCAAATATCATACAATCACGAATTAACTTTGTTCTTACAACACCTCTGTGTTGCAGGGAAGCTTTATTCCCATTTTACAGAAGGGGAACTGAACACAGTATAGAAAAAATAACTGGTCCAAGGTCACACAATGAGTCTGCAACAGAGCCAGGGACTGAATCCACCTTTTATAAATCCCCAGCTAGTGTCTGAACCACTAGACCATCCTTTCACCCTATAAAATCTTACAGGTGGTTTATGTATTACAGATAACACTTTGCACACAACAGTGTTTATGCTTGAACATTTTATTGTACTGTGAAATTAGTGAATAAGGGTGGGATCCACAAAGATACTTGGCACTTAAACCCTAGACTTTAGGTACCTTTGCTTCTGTTTAGGTGCCTAAGTCCCAATTTTGGTTCCACTGCAAGCCACAAATTCTCACCTCAACAGTGTCTAAGTTTTCAGAGTAAAAGCTCCCTTGGAGCCTGTGTTTCTCCCTCTGGGGCACATGCACTGCTTTTGCATGCAAGGCATCCAGGTGTCTATCTCTCACCTAAACCAGAGAGAGACAGTCATTTGCATGTGGGTTCCAATCCAGTAATCGTGCTTAAAGGCCACCTGACAGATTGGGTCCCCTTCAGAATCCAAACAGAGGAGGTGGCGGTGGTGCTGCCCTTCTCTTCGCCCACTTCAGCTGCAGAGTCTTTCTCTGGCCCAATGACTATTTAAATATTTATCCATAATGGGAAAGCTTCAAAAGGAAAAAAGGAAAAACTATACACAAAAATGCTCCTCCCACCCATGTAACTCCCCTGCTCCCCTCCTGCTGATGTAACTCCCCTGCCGTGCCATCATCAGAAAACCATGTCAACAAGTTATGTCGGGCTTATGTCGGTGTAGTTGGGGTGACGTAGTGGCTGTGTAGACACTGCATTCCTTACATCGGCTCTGCTCTGGAGAGCTGGACCACACTCCTGGCTAGGATCTGGGGTGAAAATGGACCCTGGATAGAAGCTGTGGAGGGCTGGACCCCACTCCCAGCAGAGGATGAGAAGCTCAGGCGGCTGGACTCCACTCCCAGCTGGGAGCCAGGGCGAGAAGCCTGAGTGGCTTCCCCTGTCCTCCTAGCATGGAACAGGGAAGCAAGAAGCTTGAGGTGGCTTCCCCCTGCTTCCAGTTGGGAACAGGGAACTGAGGAGGGGAGGGGGGAACCTGCGGGGCAGCCAGGCTCCCAGCAGGGAACTGCTGTGAGACACCAGGCTCTCAGCTCCCCACACTACCCCTCTTAGGTCAGTAGAAGCACTCCTGGTGAGGATGCGCACCACCAACCCAAGGAGGGTAGTGTGGACATCAGGCACCGCAGTAATTAATGCTGTGGCTGTAAGTCAATCGAACACAGGATGACTTATCTTCGTAGTGTAGACATAGCCTGAGTGAGCTAAGAAGAATTACAAGGTGGGCAGCGACCCCACCTCTTCCTCCTCTAGCCATTTTGCAAGGAGTTGAACTCATTACCTCAAAAAGCAGCTTGGGTACTGAAGCTGCCTGACTCCAGGTGGCAGGTTCCCGAATATGGATCACTAATTGGAGATATGCATCTCCCTGCATCCTGGATTTAGGTGCCAATCTCTAACATACACGGCTCTCATCAGCATCTCTCATTGGCTAACTTAGACTGTTCCCTGCCAAATGTGCTAGTTTTTGTGGATCACATTCTTAGGCCCCTATGTCTCCCCATTCATTATTTAGGAGCCTAGGTGCCCAAATCAGACTTTGTAGATCACGGTGTTCCTGTGATTTTTCTAGGTCCCTAAAAGTTAGATGCTGTGATGCTCAGCATTACAATGCTTAAATCCCTTCATGGTCTCTACCCTAAGAGACTAAAGTCCTCTTTATAGAGTCCTCTTTACAGGACCGGGGCTGAGGATTTCTTCCTCCCCCTCCCACTGAATATAGGCATTTTGCACTCTTGGTAAAAATATTATTCAAGGTAGTAGATAAAAATGAACAGAATCTTACAAAGGCAATGGTATAATCATTTGATTTGCATCAAGAAAGCAAAATATGGCAGTAATGGCTTTCGTTTGTAAACAGGTGACATAGCTTATTGTAATGCTCCATTATCTTTGGCCCATGAATTGCTCAGTTATGCAGGCACTCGCTTATCCAAATAAATAGTCATTAAAATGAACAGCTATCCCAGACATATAAAGTTGCCTTATTCTTGCTGTTACAGAATATAGTAGACTCTGGAGAAATCTCAGGAAAAAGCAGAATCAAAAACCATCTTGAAATTTAGAAATAGTTTGAGAAGGCAAATTGTTCATTACAATAAAATGCACGGTGTTTGCATGTAACTATGAAGTACAGTGTAAAAAACATTTGCTGGGCATCAGTGAAAGTATCATGGACATGGAGAAGGAAAAGGAATAATGTTTTTTTTTTCCCCATCTAGTAAAAGACTACATCAAAGGTGAAGGAAAGCAGAATATTGCTTGTCATAAATTAGAATAATAAATAGTAAACAAATGCTATATGTTTCCCAAATCTAGAAAAAGTTTAGGAGTTCATGCATATAATTCAAGACTTCAAAGCTACTGTACCCTTTTGTGTTTAAACCAAAGCTTTCAAGAAATCACACTAGGCTTCCTCTACACTTTAAAATTCAAAGTGGACCATTTTGAAATTTAATAGAGCAGTGGTTGTGAAAGTAAACATTTTAATCACAGTGATGGTAGATGTGTCCATATGCCTATATCCTTTTTTAGGTATTATAATAGCTCCTGGAGACTAGCTGCTATAATGTGTCTCACCAGGGGCCCACAAAAAGATATGAATTCCAAGAAAAAAGCCACATTAATAAACAATGATCCAGATAAGATACATCTTGCTCATGCATGATGGCAATATTATTCCTGTCTTTACAACTTTACGTTTTTGATGTTTGCCCAAAAGTAAATTAGGAAGAAAACAGGTAAAATGGCGGTTTCTCTCTGAGGGCTTGATCCGGCAAAGTGCTGAGCATTCTGGCCCCGAGCCACAACAGCACTTAAGGATGTGCTTAACTTTAAGCATGTAAGTAATCCAATGGGAGCCAATTTGGAACACTAAGGGTATGTCTAGACTGATTCCACTGCGTTGGGCTCCACAGATCGACACAGCGGGATCGTTTGAGCAGCCAGCGGAGACCCGTTCAGTCGATCCCAGAAGTGCTCTCGGTTTGACGCAGTAACTCCACCCCCCGGGAAAGAGTAACACTGTATCGACCGGAGGGCATTTCCTGTTGGCGCAGTGCAGTGAAGATGCTGTGGTAAGGGAGAGTAAGTAAATCGATAGGAGATACACATTTTATAGTATGTAGCTTACATATCTCCCGTCAAGCCAGCGCAGCAGTGTGTAGAGCAGGCCTAACACGCTTAAAGTTATATATGTGTTAAGTGCTTTGCTTGCTTAGGGCTAGAGTGCTTAGCACCTTGCATCGTCGAGCCCTCATGCCCTCCAAACAGCATATGCAGAACAAGACATTGTTAGCCTTTCACATAGGAGGAAAGGAAAGATGTATATGCACACTAGCAATTTTCAGTGCACAGTGTAAATATATTCAGTTACTTATTTATGTGCTATTTTTAAAGTGTGGCTTATTCATGCAGCTGAGTGAAAGGCACTGCTACATTTACAATGCATAACAAATCCAATTAAGGAGATGGAACAGTTGAAATTCTTTTCACATTGAGATCAAAACCAGCTTTGCTAAACCATGTAATTTTTTCCAGTAAGCATAGAACACGGACACTTACTGCATGAAGAAACTTCTTTTTATACATATAAGTGTTACACATGTTAGCCAGTATCTTTTTTTGGTAATTTGTTTTTCATTCTTCTTAATGAATGAATAAGGCTTAAGAAGAACATCAATCCGAAGTATTGAGGAAAACCAAACTTTAGAATTATTGACTAACATTTATTTATTTGAGTCTTTGTATAAAGTTTGTTTACATGTTAGATGTCCATATTAATATATTAACACATTCATATATAAATTATTTGGATAATCATCACTTTTGTGGCAAGAATTTCAGTTAATCCCTGCTATGAAGAATCAAAAGGTTTTCCTTCGCAGTAACCTTGGCCCTATGTTCCCCCTTATCTTCTGTGTAGAGAGGAAAAAAAGGGCATAAAGTGTCTTATCCCACAGAAGGGGAAGCAAAGCCCATGTTGCATGCTTCCCATGTCTCTCAGCCCTCTCCCTTCATGTGGCAATGGGGATCAGGTGACTTGGAATGGAGGGCGGAGCTAGGGATAAGGAAAAGTCAAACCTGCCTTCTGAATGAAATGTAAAATCCCTCCTTTAATCCAGCCTTCATCCATCAAAATCACCTGTTGTAAAAATAACTTACCAACGGGAAAAAACAAAACAAAATCAGAATGCAAAAATATCCTCCTCAACAGAATGGGAGAAGGAGAGGGAGAGATACAGAGGTCTTCCTGGGTTTATTTTAATAAATCTGTGGTGCACTCAGTTACCATGGTCATGAGCTTGACAGAAATGCCTAGATAAATAGGGAGCAGGTACACACCATTGCACCTTCTCCTCAGATGAATCTGGTGAATTTTCTGTTGTAAAACCAGCATAAATGAATGATGTTGAATTAACAATAACTCACGCTCTGCACTTCATGAACTCATGGAAAGGTTAGCAAAGTGCAGGTGGGGGCAAGGAGCTAATGGCATCCTGGCCCCGAGGGGAGCCATGCTATCAGGAAAGTGTGGGAAAGACTGCTGTGTGTTAAATGAGCTTGTAGAATCTTCAGTAAATTTCTACAGAGCTCTTTTAAGCACAATGCAGATTAGTAATATTAAAATGCACAAGTGCCGGGTAAGCTCTACAGGATGTTTTCATATGTATTCATCTCTCCAGTCCAACTCATAGGATGAAAACACACAGCAGCCATTAGATCTGTAAGTACCAGAATCTTGATGAGGCAAAGTACTTCTCTTGCCTACTCTATGAAGTTCTAGTCCATTTCCTTAGGAAAAGTTTGATGTTATTCCCTTTTGTAAAATAAGAGAAGACTGGATAAAAATTATGCAATAATGTTACCTTCTGTAGTCTTTCTGATCACTGCATACTTTCAAGTCTCTAATATAATCTAGTACTTTTGTTGGAATGCTGCTTACAGATTCATCAAAGCATTGTAATGAAATTTGCCTGTTTCAAAGTTTTCAAATCTTCCATTAAATCGGAGCAATTTTATTCCATTTTATCTGTTTTGACAAAGGTGCATGCAAAGTTGTTTTTCACTATTAGAGCAGAAAAAAAAATGAAGAAAAATAGGAGAATAGTTATCGTCATATCCCAGTTTTTTAAATGAAATGCCAAATATAGCCATGTAACATACATATCTGATGCTGTTCCACTCTCCTCCTCCTGTTTTTACGATCCAGGTTGGTGGCCTTAGGATTGCCAACGTATATAAACCGCCGAGTGTGGACTGGGACCAGCGGGTCCTTCCAAGACTTGATCATCCAGCGATCTTTGTTGGTGATTTTAACAGACACTGATTTGGATAACAACAGTGAATGGTTGATGGATTGGGCGATCTAACAACGAATTTGTGCTGTTTCACAATTCAAAACAACTTTCAGATAGATGTCGAAAGAGTACTTTCCTAACCTTTACTGGGTCAGTTTTCTAGATAGCTGTTCACAACCAATGAACCATATAGTGCTTGTTAACTTTCCTCACAGCCAACTTATTCACATCACTTATTCACATTGGGCTCCAGCTACCCAGCATTCGAAGCTCAATCAAGTTTCAGTGGAATTTCCGCAAGGCAAACTGGGAAAAGTTTTGCGATACACTGGAACATAGTGTGGTTACCATTCCATTGCATTTTATCCTATCGATGAAACCTACCACCAATTCCAAGAAGCCATTTACAAAACCACATGTTTAGCTATACCATGGTGCTGTCATCCAATTTACACTCCCTGCCTGAATGCCAAATGCCAAGACTTGCTTCAGAAATTTGAATTATCTGATGACCTGGACATCTCTGGCCACCTGATTGAGTCCTTGGATGCTACCAGGCTCACTTGGTGGAAGGACTCTATGGAGAAGCTTGACTTCACCTGTTCCAGCCGGAAGGGCTGGAACTTGATGTGCTGTCTGGACACAACTCAACAACCACCAGATCAAAATTGCTCTCTGGTTAAGCCCAGCGAGGTTGCAAGCCACCTTCTATAAGTAGCAAAGGTCCTGCTGGAGAAGCAATTTAAAAGCAAAGTATATGAGAAATGGTGCCAAATTCAACCTCAGAATGTGGATAGGATTTAACCAGAGCCTTTCATGGTCAATGAGCTAAATAAGGCCCTTATCTCCATCAAGCTAGGCACAGAGATCTGTTATCATAATAAAATCTTGCTGGAACTCCTCAAGCACCTTGGACCAAAGGCATCACAGTAGCTTACTAACTTCTACGTATGGATCATCAATGAGAAGAGGTTACCATGCACTTGGTGTTAAGCAAAGATTATTGCCATTCTTGAGCCTGGCAAGGACCCCTACAACGTGTCAAGTTACTGCCCTTGCTTTCAGTGTGTTTCAAGGTATTTGAGCATTTGATCCTCCAACATATTACTCCAAATTTGGATAATGTCTTGCAAGTTGAGAAGGCAGGATTTAGGAAAGGATGCAGCACCCGTGATCAAGTTCTGGCCTTGACTACCTTTATCAAAAATGGTTTTCAACAAAATCTAAAGATGCGAGCCATCTTCTTGGATTTGACAACCAGCTATGACACAGTTTGTCACAGAGGCCTTTTGTTTAAACTCTCTCGAGTTCTCCCGCATTGGGTGGTCAAAGTAGTAGAGTTCTTTCTCCAAAGCAGGTGATTTAGAGTACACACAGGCAACTGCTGTAGCTCTTGGAAATGTCAGATCAACAGCCTCCATCAAGGCTCAGTTTTTCCACTGATACTGTTCATTGTGTACATCAACAACCTACCAGCTATACTCTTGCATAAGTTTATCTGTGCTGATGACATCTGCTGCAGCTACCAACCTCAGTCCTTCTCAGAAATTGACAAGATCTTGAATGAAGATATGAAGCTCATGGCAGACTACTATAGTCGATGGTGTCTGTAGTTGAGCTTTTATAAAACCATTTCTAGTGTATTCCATCTGTCTAACACAAGCGCAAGTCACAAATTAAATGTTTTCCTCAATGTCCAATGCCTGCAGCATGATCCAAACTCAGTTTACCTCGATGTGACATTGGATAGGTTATTAAAGTACCGCAACCACTTGGGGAAGATGGCAGTCAAAGTCAGCACTCAAAACAACCTAATCAGAAAATTGGCCAGTTCAACTTGGGATACGAGTGCCTTGATGTTTAGATCATCCGTCCTTGCCCTCTATTATTCAATAGCAGAGTACTGCGCTCCTGTCTGGTGTTGCTTGTCTCACACAAGGCTGGTTGGTGTACAGCTTACCTCAAAGCTATGCGTATTATTACAAGGACTTTATGGGCAACTCTGTTGCCATGGCTACTGATTTTTAGCAATATAGCACCACCCGATATTTGCCATGAAAAGGACTCTGTCACTCTGCTGATTCAGATCAGTGAGAATAGCAGCCTATCATTGTAGGCAGACCTCTTCAAGCACCCACCAGCTCGCCTGTCTTCTAGATGCCCTTTATGTCATTTATGCCACCACTGGACATGACAGTGGAATCTTCTTGGAAATGAATGGTCAATGATGACAGTTGTTAATCACTCTCTTGTCACTGACCCAACTGTCTGTCCACCGGGTTTGATCAGCCATGGCACCTGTGGTTATCTCTGAACCAGTGTTGAACAGGACAGGGCAACTGTGTGGCTAATCTCTTTAAATGGGGTTTTTCTAATGACCCGTGATGCTGTTGTGGTCAACCTCAAACTATGTCGCATATCATTGTCGAGTGTCTACTGACTTATTTCGATCATGGGCTACTGGCTCCCCACGTGGCTGCTGCTTATGCTGTTAAATGGCTGGACACATTGCACATATGTCGATGAAAACAATAACTGATGCACAGAGCCCTATCCTATGCCCCTTCAAACAGCGGTTGCTGACACATAGCCAAGTTGAAGTCTCATTTATACCACAGACTCAGCTAGTTACATAGTTTTTGAGATAATCTGGTCTCAACAGGTGACCACACCGGGAGTAACCTAGCTCTGTCTCCCTGTTACCTGTCACTGAGTCTAGCAAACTATCTGTCTGTGGAATCTTCTACCTCCCTGTTGGGTTGACTTCTAGATGGTTCTCTGTCTCTGTTCTATGATGATCTTTGTATCTCAGTAGTCTCTCTCTGGATGTTGTCTATTGGCTCATAAGTGCCTCCTGTTCCTTCAGATCATTTGTCTCTCCTGTGTAGTCATGTCATATGACCTGGATGCTACCTCACTCCACAAGATTCCTTTAGTTCACTCCTTCTGGTGTCTCTCTAATCATAGAATCATAGGACTGGAAGGCACCTTGAGAGGTCTTCTAGTCCAATCCCCTGCACTCAAGGCAGTACTAAGTACTATCTAGACCATCCCTGAGAGGTGTTTGTCTAACCTGCTCTTAAAAATTTACAATGACAGATATTCCACAACCTCCTTAGTCAAGTTATTCCAGTGCTTAACTATCCTAATGTCCAACCTAAACCTCCATTGCTTCAATTTTAGTCCATTTCATCTTGTCCTATCCTCGGAGGTGAAGGAGAACAATTTCCCCCCTCCTCCTTGTAATAAACATTTATGTACTTGAAAACTGTTATCATGTCCCCCCTTAGTCTTCTCTTCTCCACACTAAACAAACCCAAATTTTTCAGTCTTCCTTCACAGATTATGTTTTCTAGGCCTTTAATAATTTTTGTTGCTCTTCTCTGGACTTTTTCCAGTTTGTCCACATCTTTCCTGAAATGTGGCACCCAGAACTGGACACAATACTCCAGTTGAGGCCTAATCAGCGCAGAGTAGAGCAGAAGAATTACTTCTGTCTTTCTTATAATGCTACTGCTAATACATCCCAGAATGATGTTTGCTTTTTTTGCAACAGTATTACAGTGTTGACTCATATTTAGCTTGTGATCCACTATGATCCCCAGATCCTTTTCCGCAGTACTCCTTCCTAGACAGTCATTTCTCATTTTCTATGTGTGTAACTATGGGTGTGTCTACACTAGAAAAGTAAGTTGACCTAATGTAGGTCAACTTTACTACCACTGCAGCAATTACTGTGGTGGAGCACAACTTCTTGGGTCGGTGGTGAGTGTCTTCTCCCAGAGCGCTTCCACCGACCTACGAGGGGCAGTGTGGGAAGCTGAGAGTCCAGTCTCTCAGCTTCGCTGGCCGCTCCCTGCTGAGAGTCTGGCTGCCCCACGGCCTCCCTGGCTTCTACTGAGCTGCCCCGCCTCTGCTTCCTGTTCTCCACTGGCAGCAGGGGGAAACTGCCCAGGGCTTCTTGCTCCTGGGAAGTGGGGTTCAGCTGCACTGGCTTCTCGGCTCTCCATGCCTGCTCCATGCTGGGAGTTGGGTAGCCTTATCAATTTCACGGCTCATGGATGTCCAGTGTATGTCACCTCATGCTGTTTGAGTCACATTTTTTATGGTTTTATGTTCTTGTCCCTTCATTGCTCATAGAAAAGCTTTTAGTTTTCTGTCATGGTCTTGTTCAGCTTCTGTATCATTACTCACTTCACTGACAGGGAGGATATTATTCCTTCTTGCACTTGGGTGACCTTCTCTGTAAACACATCTCACTATGGATATAGAACCATGGATACCTGCTTACCTTTGCTCTTGTCTCATTGCCTCTGCTTCTAAGGTTGTAGTGCCTCCTAGGGCTTTCATTCTTTTTCTTGAGGCTCCTGCTGTATGCCCCATGTCTAGGCATCAGTTTTAATGCTCCCACAAGTTGTGATCCCAAGTGTCACGGACTATCCTGTCCCAAATCAGGGAATCTGTCAAGTCCCAAAATTGCATGTATCAGCCAGTGTGCATAAGGCTGAAATATAGGGGGTCTATCTCCTCCCTTTCAGATTGGTCTCTAGTGAAAAACCTAAGTCACTCCATAGTTTCATTTTGCTTAGGGGAGCAATAGTTCCCCAGGGCTCCTAGGACTCCTACGAGATTGGTGGCAGTGATGAGCTTCAGAATGATGCAGACCTCTCTGGCTTGCTCTCCAGTAAGGTAAAGTAACAGTTTGACTTTCCTGCTGCTGTTGTCCTCCTGCATGGCCAGGTCTTTGTACAGCTCAAACTCAACCTTCCACAGGGACAATCAGTGGACTAGGAGTGCATCTGTAAAATCCAGTGCTCTGGGGTGTGTGAGGGATAGAGACTTCAGATTGAGTTCCACAGTTCACAGTGCCAGCTGCAGCACCACAGAGAAGCTTGGATGCAGCCACCATGTTTCGTTTGCAAAGAGTGAAGGTAAATGCGGTTTAAGTTGAACAAGTGGAACTTCCTTAAACCCTGTGCATTGCTCGGGGAATGTGACAGAGTTGTTTCCAGCCTAACTCTCTGTTGTCCCTGTTCCACAGGTGTCCCATCAATAACAGTTGCTCCAGGGAATACTGACCCTCTGACTCCAGTTCTGTTGATCATGAAACAGATCTCAGGCAGGAGGCAGCTGAGATTCGTGCTTGCTGCTTGAGGTGAGCCAGGCATTAGCCTCAAATGTTTTGCCCTCCTCTATAAACATAATGTTGTGGGAAAAGATCATCATAAACTGTATCTTATGGATTTTGTGTTGGCTTTACTGCTTAGCTGGGATCACTGATAAATTTTTGACTTGTAATCTATTACTGTTCCCTAGGTAATAGCACTGTCTCTTTATCTTTGTATACAATTAATTGACTATCATGAAACATCATCAATCAGAGATTCTTCCTCACTGTTTGTAAGGCATAAAATAGTAAAACAATTTGATAGTCATAAAAATGGATCTATCTTAATCTACTGAATGCAGTATTTTTTATGGACTCCATTTGCTGAAAACCTTATCCAAGAAGATTTGGAGTTGCTCTTTCAATATATAGTGTATAATGTATTTCCAGAATGGTGAATGTGGACATTGCTACTTGATAAGTTTTCTGTGCTTAAAGGTAAATTCCAAAGCTGAATCTCTCTTTTTCTGATGTTCCAAAAGAATAAGAAAATATACAGCTAACTGTTTAAACATATAATTAGCTCTATCATTTAACAAAGGTACCTCTCTAAGATTCTGTTTCAGCAAGGTCCTTGAGCACATGCTTAGCTTTAAGCACATAAGTAGTTCCCTAGACTACAATGGGACTATGCCTATGCTTAATTGCTTCACTGAATCATGGCCTGCGAAATCCTGATTTCTTTGCCAGAGTGGGTGATATCACTAACGTCTTAAATAATAATAATGGAGATAATAATGAGAACTGGAAAAGTTGTTTCCAACTTCTGTCTGTGATACTTGAGGTGAGTCATAATGGCAAAGAATCAAAGAACTAGAGCTTGAATTTCATAGGGGAAGGTGGTGATTGTTTCAGCTTTTCTTCGCTGTAGTTTTACATTTCTTAACAACAGCAATAAACATTTTATCTCCTAGAAGCCTTACAACCCTTCAGAGGTTTACAAAGAAAAAAAAATCATTCATTTGTTAAAGGAAGCAGAGAGTGTCTGATCCTGGAGCTTTATAAAATATTTAAAGAAATGTCAGTGCACTTTCTTTCTAAAAATAAGTTAAAGTAAAAGCAATGTCACATTACAGTATTTATTCTGATGATTGTTATAGGTACTGTATAATATTGTCCTATTTTCTACCATTCCATACAAAATAACTTGCCAGAACTTTCCTTGTACCATAGGTTGGATTTGTCAGCTAGGTAAGTTATTAGACATTTCTCTCTTATTTAAATAACTTTTGTTCTTGTTTATGGGGGATCAGTATGTCTTTATGTAGGACTTGCTGCCATCTCTGGAGTCTGAACTCATAACCGTTTTTATAGTATGAACTCCATATTTCTAGGGCATCTGATTATTAGGGGGTGGTGGGACTAAACCCCCAATAACATCTCAATAGACAGCCACACTCCAGACACCAGTTGCTGGTTGCTGTACCGTTTCCTGCCACCATGGGATTCCTAGTGGGGCTGGAGCCAGCCCTTGCAGACTCCAGTAGACTGTCCCACCAGGAGTTTCTAGATCACAGTCTGCAGTCAGCAGAGGGAACAGGCCAAACAGCAGTGGGTTAAAGACACCACATATTGCACCACCTGGTGTGTGGATGTGAACCACCATGGTGAAGTCCTTTCTGTGCTCTGAATTCCATGAACTCTGAAAGGCTGGCCTTTTAGGCCCTCAGAGTCTGTGGGTCACCCAGTCCCACAGCGTTCTTGAGCCAAGGAATACAGGTCTCTATGTTGCTAAATCAGGTTACCTAAATCTGGAGTGCTTCTAAGCGGTTGGGGTTGAGGAGTTTCTGATCTGGAAGGAGGATGGGTTAGACTGATGTGGACAAACAGCAAAATGAGAACAGATACATGCATGGAATTAAGTGGCAGGCTGCAACTTTTATTAAACATAAACAAGGGAGGGGCACTACCTACCCATCACCCATACTCTCCTATACCAGGTATTTAATTGGCTCTAGTGCTTATAGGGCACTTCATCCTATAACCTGTAACTGGTCCGAGGTTACAGGGCTCCTTACCATATAACCATAATGTGGGGTAGGCTCTTCTCAGCCTACCTCCCAGAACTGAACTCTGAGTCCTAGCACCCTCCCCCACACAAGGGTAACAGAAACTGCAGCAGGGTGGAGACCTCACCTATCCCATGAGCCCAAGGCCCATCACCAAAATCCCAGGTCTTTTACCTCTGGGAACTGTTCATTTTACTCTCTTAATCACACTGGAAACTGGCCACAGGAGGCAACAGTGACTAGCTTGGTCACTACCACCACTCAACCATACTGCCTGCTATCATAATTTCTGCCCAAGCCATTCCCTCACATCCTGTAGCCATATGTCAACACCTCCCTCTGACAAATGTATATCATCATCCCTGAAAACTTCTGGCTGATGATAACAGATGTCCCTGTGCTGTGTCACTGAACCCCCTGTATGCAGGAATATCTTGGTGACCTCTCTATTCATGTCCTTTCTGTAGGAATAAAATTATAATTGTAACCCTGTAGATTAATTCATAGCTTTTAATTCATACTTTATTTGTGTCAGCCCATTCAGACCCTTATTTGTGTCAACCTCTATATGGTTATGTATAATCACCACCTCACAATTTTGTCTGTAACATTTGAACTTCTCTCAGTCATACTCCATATTGTGAATGTAAAACCCCATTTTGACCCTATGTACTCCATCTGGTGTCAAACCCTTTCTAAACCTTTAGATGAATAAGAGAGTTATCTGAACAAGGTGTGAATGGCGGGTGTATGTGCGTGTGAGTCAGACCTAAACTGCCAGCTTGTCTTGATGAAGTGTGAAGTCCACCCTAGGCTGAAGAGTGTGAACACATCCCTAAAAAGCAAAGAAGAATCCACCCCAGAAAACAAAGAACAAACTTAATCAAAGACATCAAAGAACAAGCTGAAAGTCACGTCTGCTATTGTGCCATCAATCAACGGTCACAGAGAAGTGACGTGACCCAGCAGAACTCAAAAACCTATAAAAGACTGGGTGAGATTTCAAGGCTTTGGGGAAAATAGTGTTCTACACATCATCTAAAGAAGAGCGTCGGTGTGCGCCCGACAAAGACCCTGCTCTCCTCGTGCCCAGCTTCCCTGGCCAGGTAGCTGCCACGAGCCATGAACTCCAGCAACGGACCCAAGCTACGATCTCAAGCCACGATCAGGACTGGTAGCTATATATAACTATAGAACGCTTTCTGGTGCATTTGGGCGCATGTGTGTGTGTATGTGTGTGTATAGGTTTAAGTTAGTTATTACTTTAGTTTTTGTCAATAAATGCGGCATACTGCCTTTTCCCCTTGAAAAAGTCCCAAGTGTTTAATTTTGCACAACACTTTCTAGCCTTGTCCACGAGGGCTGGGTCTGTGACTCCCCACCAGCCCCACCTTATGAAATATTCAGCCATACTAACCTCACCTCCGGCCATGATTGTCTAATTAAGCTAACATCCCTCTGGATTCTGTCCCTTAAATTAACTTCTGTACGGCCCCCAAGATCATTCTCCCTGTGGTAAATAAGCAGGATGTGAGGTGGGTGTTGCTTGTCAGTGAGTGCAGAAGTGGCATGAGCGGATCCCAAAGCATGCCTCTTCTTCCGAAGCACTGGATGCATCAGACCTGAAACCCAGCTAAGATCCAGCTGCTATCCTGGCTGCCCTCTTGTGGGCCCAGTGCACTATAGAGTGCCCACAAATCCAGATATTGTGTACATTCTGTGGAGCTTCAAAAACACATAAGTGCATTGGGTTAGTTATGTTTTGCTGTTCCCTATCATCCTTTGCTTGGTGTGGACTGAAGTCCAGTAACACATTGATTTCCAGTGACCTGTTGTCCATGCCTGCTGTGGGCCAAAACCTCCTACAGCCGCTGATGTCTCTGCCCCAATCCTGAAAGAACGAGTACCAGTTTTTTGAGGGGAAGTGTTGTCAAGACCACAGTAGTGCAAAATTTTTCTCAATACTTAACCAAATTGGTCAGGCAGCTGCCATCACTGTGTATGAAAAGTAGTCCCAAATTCAGGCCCTGGATTTTTATCAAGGCTCTTATTGCCTTTATGGGGCATAAGTCACCATCTATACGTTCCTTCACACCACATAAGGCCTCTTTCTG
Source organism: Emydura macquarii macquarii (assembly GCF_026122565.2). Lineage (NCBI taxonomy): Eukaryota > Metazoa > Chordata > Testudines > Chelidae > Emydura > Emydura macquarii. Next base: position 3,011,683 of record NW_027133156.1, read on the forward strand.
ATCTGTTTTTGAGTACCTTAAGTGCAGAGACACCATTCCTGCAAAGAGTCTGTTATGTTTAATACACACTGGGGCCTCTCCGTAGTTGCCATAGGCACTAGCTCATTCATTCTAAAAGTGCCAAAGAGAGCAACAAGAAATGCCACCTTAAATAAAACGGCTTCCCTCCCACAGCTGCAGACCCATGGCAGAGCCTGTACTAATCCTGCGAGGGCTTCCATTGTTACAGATAATCTGTCATCCCTCCTGTGCCTGCCCTCCCTTTCTAAGAGTTTCCACACTATGAAATGTCTGCATGGGTCCCGGAAACCCACCAACCTAGTCCAGTAGGACAGGACCACTAGCCGACCAGAAATAGTGGAAGCAGCCAAAGTGCAGTGGGTTAAAGACACCACATATTGCATCACCTGGTGTGTGGATGTGAACCACCATGGTGAAGTCCTTTCTGTGCTCTGAATTCCATGAACGCTGAAAGGCTGGCCTTTTAGGCCCTCAGAGTCTGTGGGTCACCTAGTCCCACGGCGTTCTTGAGCCAAGGTTCCAGAGTTCTTGGGGCATTACCCACTGATCTTTGCTGACCAGTGGGGCAAGTGCCCAGAATCTGTTGTTGTGAAATTCAGAGAGCATCAGCAACATTGTTATCCACTTCCAGGACATGAAAAAGGATGTTAAACCACAGGCAATGTAAAACAAAGGCCCTCACCAGCCTCATTTCCCTACTAGTCCTAGCTGATAGTCTATTTACAACATAGGCCATGGTTTGTTGGTTGCATGAGAAGTGGATGTTTTTGTTCTGAAAGTTTCCTCTTTAAATAGTGACTGCCAACAGTGTTGCCCCCAAAATTTGGATCCAAATGACCCCATAGTGTCTTATGTATACTAACGGACCAATCCCAAACCTTAATTCTATAAGTGGATAATGGAAAGTAGTCCGCACTGGGAGATTTATAATGGTTTACCAGGGGTTTCCATTTAAATCGTTGGGAAACTCCCTAAACCTGCCGGCCTTGGTTTACTCTTGGGAGGACACAGATACAGCTTTCAGCTCTAAGGATTGACACTCAGACAGTAATTTCTTCAAAAACAAGATGTCTCTTTATTAAATGCTAGTTTTAATATAATTTGAATCTTAAATTGAAAATCAACACAATATGACAAATGAAATAAGTGGCTTGAGACAATACAGAATACTATAACATAAACCACCAAACAGTAATATAATATTCATAACACAATATAACATTCCCTCAACACATATTACAATGTTATGGCTACTTAATTGCAGCGCAGCATGACAAACATAAAATGTTGCAACATATGACATAACATAGAGAGAGAAAATCCTTCATACACATGTATAAAAACCCTAATACAACATTGTTTTTAGAATATCAAACCTATTACGATATAACACATAATCCCTTATACATATGTATAAAGTAACATTACAATAGTACACATTCAATAATGTTACTACGAACTAACATTCTATGAGCGTTGATCAGGCAGTTGTAGAATGGGTGGGGTGAGAGATCATTCGGATGCAAACATCCAGCTTTATTTACAATCATGCACAAACATTCCTTATCTTTAAGAAAAGTTATACTTCATCCTTCCTTGATCAAATCTCTCTGTCTCATCTTAGGTCCTTCTGTTCTGTCTTATTCCTGCTTGATGCTGCTGCTGTCACTGCTGCTGCTGTTGTCTTCTGCTCTCCTCCTCCAGTCATCTAATCGTCCACGCTCAAGCCTGTCAGCTCTCTGCCCTTTCCTGATTGATTGATTTTTTAATGTCCATCAACAGCATCTTCCCCTCCAGGGCTGATATAACTTTTGACCAATCAGTTGTCCAATATGATAATTAGTTTTACTTGTTTACTTCAAGTTGGACCTCCTTGAGATCCTCCTTCCTACCTAGATGACCCCTATCTTCAGGTATTAGAAGTGACCTTTATTTCACCCTAGTCTACCTTTCTGATATTGGTCAGTTTCTTGACACCTCCATTTTATTTTTCTCTCTCTCTGACATGATATCATCACAGCCACCGTTTTAGATTTCTAGCTAAAACTTGCTGTAAACTATCTTTATTTACTACTTATCAAAAGCCTTGATTCTAAAACTAACTATATTTTTATTCATGCCTAAACATTATGATACTATCACCACTTTTGTTATTCTAATTAGAACAGATAATATCCTCCATGGTTTTCCCTCTCTCTCTGCCTGATTTTCAGCTGTGTGGCTAAATGCTGTCTCTGATGCTGATCTTATATAGACAAGAGCAGCTTAAAAATATCTTGTATCTCCAGTATAGGAATAAAACTCAAGGAAGGCAAAGTCCCTTGTAATACCCAGAGCCCCCCTCCCTGTTTTCTGGCCACCTCTGGCACACCAGTCTCCAGAGAATCCCAGGGAGAGGAGCTACCTATTGTCCCTTGCAGTGCTTAATTTGTAATGAAAATGGTGCTGGTGATCAAGCTGAGTGGCCAGAGAGCAGTGGCTGCTGCCAGGTGCCCATCTCTGAAGGCAGCGCCACCACCAGCAGCAGCGCAGAAGTAAGGATGGCAATACACATACCAGGCCACTCTTACTCCTGCGCTGCTGCTGGTGGTGGTGCTGCCTTGAAAGCTAGGTGGCTGGCACATCAGGGCTCCTGGTCAGCAGCTGCCATTCTCCAGCTGCCCAGCTCTGACAGCACCACTGCTGCCAGCAGCAGCACAGAAGTGAGGATGGCATGATACAATATTGCCACCATTACTTCTGTGCTGCTGCTGGCAGTGGCGCTGCCTTCAGAACTGGGTAGCTGGAGAACAGTGACTGCTGGCTGGAAGCCCAGAGGTGCCAGAGCTATGAACTGTTAAGCCTGGAGGTGCCGGGGCTCAGCTCTGGCAAACCCTGGCACAAATTAAGCTCTGGTCCCTTGGCGAGTGCCTCTTTTCCTTACCACTGGGACTGTCTCCCTTTCACCTCTGGCCCCATCAAATTTCCCCCACCTGTTGCTGCAGGTGGGTGGCATTTGTCAATGTTGAGAGTAGGCAAGATTGCAGTCGACTGGTGAATGAAGAGGTGGCTGAATTAGTGATGTGTAGGGACTGGTGGTGAGATGGCAGGGTAAGAGCTAGATTGAAAGGAAGGTTAGGAGAAGGATAGGACTGTGAGAAAATGGTGATCACAAAGAACTAAATAAGGTTGTTTCATTCCTGGCCCCTTAATATAAAGTGTTCCAGCTTTTGACTCTGAAAAGGTGAGATGAGGAACAAGAACGTCTATTTTTCTTCCCACTTTTCCACTAGTTTCTTTTATCATGCAACACAGCATTCCTTTGACTCCCTGGGCCAGTGTCCCACCTTTTCACTTTAAAAATGTAGTCAATCTGTATGGATTAGTTTGAGATCAGAAATCTTATTAAATCAACATTTTGTGGCACTTTCTTCTTTCAGGTTTTATTTAGTAAGAGAAGCCTTCCTACTATATTCCACTATTGTACAATACTTGCATTTCTGGATAAAAGAGTGTGGAGATGCATAAAAAGTTAAATACACTTTGGGGGGGGAAATAAATATCAAGCACTCTTGAACTTCAGAAATTTTCAGGTTAAGATTAGCTTCAGTTTTTGGCAAAGTAATTTACATATACCTGCATATTACTGTTAGGGAGATGATTATTGCAGTTGTATATTTAATCTAGAAATGTGGATGCTTCTGATTTTGAATGTGAAGATTCACTAATGATGGTTGATTGTAATAATTCATTTTTGCTTGTAGCATTAACCTCTACAATTTCTTGCACTTGTATCTTTTTAAAGGTTTCCACTTAGTATTCTGACTATTCAGTAGGTATGTGTAGTTTAGTATCTTGTATTCTGATGAACTTAGAAATGTAACTGAGATTTTTTTTTCCCTGGAACTAGGTCCTGAAGAAACGCATTCAGCTATTTAAAATTTGGGTAAATAGCAATAATAATGATACAAAGAAAACATCCTTGCTTTGTGATTTTGTCCTTCTTGAAAAGGAGAGTGAGAAAGGTAGCTTGTTCTAAATTAAAAGGCTTTCAAAAGATGAATATAAACAGATTAAATCCAATGTTTGAAGATTTAAAGTTAATTATTAATTAATAAGAACTAAAACCTTGCTTATCGGATTATATTCTCAAGTGTTATATTCACATCTACTGCAAAATACACAGTCATTCTAATATTCTGCAGCCCTCATATTTTGCTGAATGTGTTATCTGGTGCAGCTCTTGAGTTGTTGGAGGTTTGAATTTGAGAGTTAATGATCTCCATTGCCTTCCTATTGAAATGTTTCACCATTACAGTTTCATCAGTTATTCTCTTAATTTAATATATACAAACAATTTTTAAAAATGCATAGAAATACAAACTGGAAAGAAAAGAAGACAATCAACATCATAAGTCCTCATAAGTATTCTGTGGATGGACCTTTCTTCTTCAGTGTTTGTCAAATTTGTGACCTTTTATTCAAAGTCAAAATTTTTCATGGCCTCTACATTTACTATGAAAATAAGAGTAAACTGTATCAATGATAATGCAAATCTTCCATATGATTTATTTGTGTGTATTTTCAGAGGTTGACAGAGAATAATTGACTTAGAAGAACAAAGATGTGCAGGGAGTGAGACAGCAAGAATTTCTTGCTTTAGATTGTAATAACATTTTTGATGTCTTGTGACACTCCTTGATTGTCTTTCGTGACGTGCTCCCCCTTGTGATGCTGTATGGAATATGGGTGGCCATTTATAATATTATTGATACCAATATTACAAAATTGCAATGAATCTTATACAAGATATGCCATGTAAGGTATCAGTGGAAAAGTTAAGATTTGCTTCTTGGTATGTATGCATCATCTTTGTATCGTGAGTTAGAAATATGTGTGATATATTTGTGTCTCAAACTTGTGCTGTGTTTCTGGGTGACACTCCAGACAGATTAGCATCAGCACTATCTAGTCTGTTTGAAGGCCCATCAAAGGCAATCAGCTGTACAATGAAACCATTGAGAGAAGCCAGGGGCTATGCTTATGAGTCAGTAGGACATAGAAGGACATGCCTATGGACAGGGGACTCCAAGTACTCTTCCATGCCCATGTGCTGGGCGCTTGTGTTTGGGACAAAGGATGTACAAGCCAGATGGCAAAGGATATAAAAAGTCAGTTGCATCCTCTCTGTCTTGTCTTCAATCCTGCTTTTCACTTCTGGAGTAACTTCTCTACAAACTGAAGCTTTGCACAAAGGACTGTCAGACCCATCCAGCTGTTTAACTCCTGGGCAAAACGGTGACCCTTCATTCTCCTTTGTATTTAAATAAACCCTCACCCGGAACTCCACCCCAAAGATGTGAAGCTTCTAAATTATATTTTAACTCTCTCAAGGGCAACATAGTAATTGTGACTCTTTCGACATGCACACTGGTATATGCCAGGAGGTCCCTCTCTCTCATGGAGAAAATGGCCTCTGAGCAGAACAGCTTCTGCCCTTTTAAAACCTTCAGGCTCCTGTCAGGTGACTTCTGGTTCAGCTTCCTGCCAGATCACAGGAGCCTGTCCAAATGGCTTTGTTGCCAAGGAGTCCTCTCCCTGTGCTAAACCATCTTTTGTGGTTAGGTACTTAAAGTCAGCTACCCTCTATAGTCAGCCCTGTATCTGTATATGTTGGGACTACAGCCCAACATGGAGACAAACAACAAGCACATTCAAAATGGAGTTTGCATACATAAACAGAGTTGACAATGTCACACATAATTAATAAATTGCACTGATAGAGCCCCTATTCATCACACTTAGGTGAGGCGAGGTGATGCTATCCCAATTTTACACATGGGGAACTGATGTACAAAGATTAAGGACAGAATTGTCAGGTTCAACTAATTTTGAATGCTTGATTTGAGGAACATTAGGGCCTTATTTTTCCAAGTACTTAGTACTTAGGGACATTTTAAGCACAGGTGAGAGCTTCTTAGTTCCAGTTTTTGGTCCTACTGTGACCCCCAGCAGCCAGCAAGAGCAATTTCAAGGAAAGTCCTGTTTAGCCCTTGCAGTCCCAGGACAGAGCATGCTCAGTCACTTTGTGGGATGACACATGCACAGCCTGGTTTCCTATAGAATCTGTGGAGGGCTGGAGCACACTCATTATAGATGGAATCTTCAAAGAATTTAGCTGCCAAACTCTTACAAATTTCTACTGAATATGTGCAAATAGAGATTTTTCAGGATTCTGATTTGGCCAAATTTGGGTGAATTCCCATAAGGATGGAAAAGTCCCATCTCTGTCACAAAAGCGAGCCCTTGACGAATTTCAGATCCCTTCTCTAAAGCGTGGAAATGCTAGAGCATTTAAGGAAATGGCTGTAAGAGTGTTTTTAACATGGACAATCAATCTGTTTTTCCATAACTTTGTTCTTGGAAATGACTGAAATATCCAAAATAGTTTAGCTTTTGCCAGACACTTTGGCCTGGAATATTTCAGCCCAAACAGTTCAAGTTTGGCAAAATTAGAAGCAACTGAAACTGGGGTCTTATAAAATTTTGGGTAATGTTAATTATAAGTGTCATTGCCTGTGCCTCCTATAATACATCAGATTCCATTTTTTTTTTTTTTTTGCAAATTTCTTGCACATACGATTGATGGTTCTTTTCTCCCATGAAAAGAATTCCTAACAAAATGTTTTAACTTTCAAAATGACCTTTGCCTCCCATTCAGTAATTCAAATTGTAGATCAATCATGAAATTTAAGTAAAAACCCTATTACAGATATTTTAGGGACCAGTGCAATTCATTTTAAATAAGAAAAAAATCTATTTTTTTCAGAATATTGCTGGGTTTTTTGTTTTTGTGTGTGTGGTTTTTTTTAAAAAAAATTTTTGAACACCTAACAGTGCTCTAGGTGCATCACAGAAATAAAGGCTTGGGTATAATAGTTTAAAAGATACTGACACTTACAGAAGTGTTGCATAGTTGTTGCATAGTAGTTAGAGCACTGGACTCAAACTCAGGATATCTAAGTTCTATGCCTCACTCTACCACTGGCCTGCAGGGTAAATTTGGGCAAGTAACTTCACTTCTCTATGCCTCATTTTCCCCTTCTGTAAAATAAGGATAAAAATATTTACCTCCTTTGTGAAGCATTTGAGGTCTCCTGATGAAAAGTGCTATGTAAGAACTGGGGATTATTTATTTATTTATTAATATCAGACACTATGAGGGGACAGTTTTCAAAAGCACTGAACACTCAGCTGCTGAAAACTAGGCCTCTTTCAGATGTTTCAAGCACGAGAGATTAAATCAGACAGTAGCATAGAAATGCACAGGTTTTGCTTAATATCATGTAACTACCGTGACAGTCTCTACCACATGTTCACTCCTTTTACAGGACTATGATAAATTTTGTATGAAGTATGCCTTGCGAGGTATCATTTGAAAACTCATAACTTGCTGATCATTATTGTCCTGGTAAAATACGCTTGTCAACATTGCATGTGAAGTTATAGGATTCTTCTGTATCATATTACTAGACATGTTCCATCACCTGCTTAAATGGCAATTCTTTGGCAGGAAAGAGGATGTGGGTGAAAATCTACATCTTGGCAAGGAAACAGCTGTGGGTTTCCATCCACACAGACCTTGTGTCTCCTGAACCTCAGCTGGAGATGTTTCTTGAAGAAGAGACAGAATTATAAGAGAAGAGAATGCACCCCAAAGCATTCCTCCTTTTTTTCTCTACCCACAGCACCCACCACACCTGAAGAACAAATGAAATAACTTTGGACTGGGGGAAGGATCTTGACTGAAAGGAATTCAGCCAGTAAGACTGCTAGAATATCTGCTGGGAGAGGCCTTTTGCTTTGAATTCTCTTAGCTTGTTAAATTAGGTATTAGTTGCATTTTATTTTTATTTTCTTGTAACAATTTTGATTTTTATGCCTCATAGTAGTCACTTAACATCTATCTTTTTGTAGTTAATAAACTTATTTTATTGTTTTATCTAAACCAGTGTGTTTGGACTAAAGTGCTTGGGAAAATCTATTTGGGATAACAGGATTTGTGCATATCATTTTTTATTAATAAAATGATGGACTTTATATGAGCTTGTATTATCCAGGAGAGAGCTGGGTAGTACAAGATGTCCATTTCTGGGGGAAAGTCTGGGGCTGGGAATTTGCTGGTGTTGTTCTGCAGTATAATGCAGGAGTGGATGGCTATAACACTCGTATACATAACTGGGGGGTAATTTACATGTTGGAGGCTGTGTGAGAGCAAACCAGGAGTGGTGGCTCTCACAGCAGAGAAGTGTAAAAGGCACCCCAGTCTGGAGAACAGGATACACAGCTCTTTATCGGTCTAGATTATACCCTGGATTATCACAACTATTTTTGTTCTAGTTCTATGTCTGCATTAAGAAACAAAAACCCACCAGCAAATAGCATGTGTTAAGCAATCTCAGGAGAGAGGCCAAAGATTGAATGAGTACTGAGAGAAAATGACTTGTCTGCCTCTAAGTGTATGTCTACACTGGGAGCTATCACTGAGGGAGTGGACTATAAATTGTAGTGTAGCTGCAGTAACACAGGCAGTGGCAACAGTGGCTTGGGCTAGCCACCCTGAGTACAAACCTGCCCAGATCCCATAGATACCTACTCAGAGCTACTAGCGTGTGCTGCTGCTGCCTGTGCCACCAAATCTATACTACTGTTTTTAGTGCACTACCTCCCTGAAAGTTAGTGCACATTGATCTACGCGAGCTGGGAATCACATCCCTAGCTCCAAGTGTAGTAGTAGCCTATATATGGTTCTTCTGCATCAGGGTCAAAGCTCATTGGTGGGAAAGGTTGCACCATCACTATCCATTCATCACTTGTGTCAAATCATAAATAGATTAATTCAGTCTCCACACCTGTCAATCTTGCACCTTTAATGATAACTAAATTAACTTTAAAGTCTTTAACATGTTAACTCCAAACTGCTGTCTCCACCATTGGCACATGGCTTAAGATTTCAATAGCTTTTCATCCATTGTATGGCTGCTTTTGTGCTTTATTAAAAAGATAGATCATGTGAGAGTGGCACATTGAGATGAGCCTTAATGGCAAGGGAAGCACTACTGACAATGTCAGGGAAAAGAGTGAGTGTAAATTGTCTGCAAGTGTTCTCAATTGTCTGCACAATAAATTGTGGGTGCAATATTGCATCTGCAGTTAGTTGCACATGGAGGCCCTTCTCTGAAAACCTATCCTGTATATTTGAAACTGATAATTTAACAATCATTATAAGTGTTTCAGGCCCCAGTTCAGCAAAGCACTTAAGTATGTGCATAAATCCCATTGAAGTCAATAAAGATTTTCTCAAGTGCTTTGCTGAATTGGGTAATGATATGACAGTGACATTTAATACTTTATTGAAAATCAAGAGAACAAATTCTGAAATCTTTATTCAATTTTTTTTCACTTCTCATGCAAGCTAAACAACCCATTAACTTCAGTAGAAGTTGCTTAGCACATCCCAGATTTATTCCAAGGTGATTGAATATAAATCGAATAGGAGATACTACTTCAGTTGGTTTCAGTATGACATTTCGCCAGTACAATTTGATATATGCTATTTCATTTAAACTGGTTTCTCTTAAATTAATTCAGTTTTATGACCAGGAAAATTGTTACCTACATAATTTTAAACATCTCTTGCATGAAATATTATTGTAAACATTAACCTCCTTGCTCCACACTGTTTATCACAGTGAAATGGGGATGGGAATGTGAAGGAAAGGATAGTACAAACATTAAATACAGGCCATGTACATGTTTTGCATTCTTTTGCTCTTTGTTACAATGAATATTTCAGTCAATGTTGTTGTAGAATTTAGTATGAAAATTTCCTACAATGTACCACATTTTCTTTCTTCATTTAAATGGTTTGGTTGTTGATTATTTTTTTTAATGGGCAAATCGTAGAAGTTGTGATATTACAATTATTTCTATATCAGTAAATCATGTTGTAATATATACCAGACGGACTTCAAGAGATTTGGGTAGCAGGATGACAATGCTGTGCTAGAGAAAACCTGTATTAAAATTCATCTTCCATGAAAGCAAAAGGAAACACAGAAAGACATTAGATACTTCACTTCACAGAAATATTCTTTTTATCACATTTCCTTAAGTGTAAAGGCCTCCTTTAAAGAAAAAAGATGTCTTCTGAAGTTCACTATTCTAAAATTCAATAATCTAATTGCTTGTCTTTAATCTTTTTACGAGGGCAAATCCTGCCCCCTCCTCCATGGAACCAGTGCCGTTATGCTGCACAAAGGTGGCAAGTTAGTATTTGGAGAATTGACCCCAAGAGTACACGTTCATCCGTGGTACATAATATAGATCCATGGGGATTTTCCTGCATGACCATTAGCACAAAGGTATTTGAATTGGGATGGACCAGGGAAGATCCACACATAGGGAAAAGCTTGTGCTAGGATCATGGAGGTTACTTGAGTCATTAAGATGGAGTAGAACTCTTGGAGTATTCCACTGGTTCTTTTTGGACTGGTAAAGAATTCTTACCACAACCCCTTGCCTTTCCGGAGATCCTAACGTAAACCCATGTGTCAGTGTGTATTATGCATCCACTTCCAATTTGAAACTACTGAGAATATGAGTCCTTTGCCATATAGTCTGATTCTTTAAATCATGTGTTTAACGGTAGAGATCCCCAGTTCAATCCCTAGGAGTGTCACAGGAACACAGAGATTGCTATCTAGTCCGTATCCTGTCTCTGACAGTGGCCAGCACCAGATGCTTCAGAGGCAGATCTGGGGTAATCTGTCCCCACATATTAGGTCTTATCCTGATCTCTAATAGTTAGACATCTTCCTAGGCCCTTGAAGCATGGGATTTTAATATCCCTTCCAAAATTTTTAGAATATTCTTGATAGCTATATAATATCAATCCCTCTTTGAATCCTCTTAAGTTCTTGGCCTTAGTGACATCCTGTGGTAGTGAGTTCCACGGTTTAACTACATGGTATATGAAAAAGTGTTTCCATTTATTGGTTTTGAATTTCCCTCCTTTTTAATTCCATTGAATGCCCCCTTATTCTTATGTTAGGAGGCAGGGAGAACAGAAGTTCATGTTATAATTTCCTAGACCATTTTTTATTTTATTTACATTTCTTGTATCTCCTCTTTTTCATCTCCTTTCTAAAATAATGCCGTTCTTTTCAATCTCTTTTCACATCAATATTTTCCCATGCCCTTGATCATTCTCATTCTTTCTCTGAATTCCATCTAGTTCTTCTCTATTGTCTTGGACATAGGGTGACCAGAACTGTATACAGTATGCCAAATCAGGCCACACCATTGATTTATATAAGGGAATTATAAAATTATTTGTATTAATCATCATCCCATTGCTTATGCCACTTAACATCTTCTTTTGCTTTTATGTCTGAAGCTGCACACTGAGCAAAGGTCTTGGCTGAGTTGTCAACGGTGATGCTGAGGTCCTTTTCTTGAGTCAGTACAAGTAATTGAGAATACTATCTGGTGTATGGATAGTTTAAATTTTCCCCTCCAATGTGCATTACTTTACATTTATCTATACTGAATTTCATTTGTCATTGTGTTACCTTTTCACCTGAAATTTCTAAAACCAAAAAATCAATGGCATTTTTAATATAATTTCAATGTTGAGAAAGTGGTCCAATTTTGTGAAGAACCTATACAATTTTGCAGTTTTTCCGATCTAAATTAAATCATTTTGAGTGAAATATTTCAAGCAAAAACTTCACAATTTTTGCTAAAGATCAATTTTTCAAATTTAATTATGTTGCATATTTTAACATAAACCCCATAGTTTTGTTTTTAAAAATTAAGGATTTGCACAATGGATTAGCACAAAATTGTGAATTTTAATTTAATCTTAGAATCATAGAGTTAGAAGGGACATCAGGAGGTCATCTAGTCCAACCCTCTGCTCAAAGCAGGACTAACCTTAGCTAAATAATCCCAGCGAAGGTTTTGTCAAGCTGCACCTTAAAAATCTCTAAAGATGGAGATTCCACCACTCTAGGTAACCTATTCCAGTGCTTCATCACCCTCCTAGTGAAAAACGTTTTCCTAATGTCCAATCTAGATTCCCCCACTGCAATTTGAGACTGTTGCTCCTTGTTCTGTCATATGCCACCACTGAGAACAGCCTAGCTCCATCCTCCCTGGAACCCCCTTTCAGGTAATTAAAGGCTGCCATCAAATCTCCCCTCATTCTTGTCTTCTACAGACTAAACAAGCCTAGTTCCCTCAGTCTCTCCTCATAAGTCTTTTGCTCCAGCCCCCTAATCATTTTTGTTGCCCTCCACTGGACTCTCTCTAACTTCTCCACATCCTTTTTGTAGTGGGGAGTCCAAAACTGGACACAATACTACAAATGCACCTCACCAATGCCGAATAGAGGGGAATAATCACTTCCCGCGATCTGCTGGCAATGCTCCTACTAGTGCAGCCCAATATGCTATTAGCCTTCTGGACAACCAGGTTACACTGCTTACTCATATCCAGCTTCTTATCCACTGTAACACCCAGGTCCTTTTCTGCAGAACTGCTGCCTAGCTCATCGGTCCCCGGTTTGTAGCTGTGTATGGGATTCTTCCGTCCAAAGTGCAGGACTCTGCACTTGTCCTTGTTGAACCTCATCAGATTTCTTTTGGCCCAATCCTCCAGTTTGTTTAGGTCCTTCTGTATCCTTTCCCTACCTTCCAGGGTATCTACCACTCCCCCTAGCTTAGTGTCATTTGCAAACTTGCTGAGGGTGCAATCTACCCCATCCTCTAGATCATTAATGAAGATGTTGAACAAAACTGGCCCCAGCACCAACCCCTGGGGCACTCCGCTTGTGACCGGCTGCCAGCTAGACATGGAGCCATTGATCACTACTCGTTGAGCCCTATGCTCTAGCCAGTTATCTATCCATTTTATAGTCCATTCATCCAACCCATACTTCTTTAACTTGCTGATAAGAATACTGAGAGAGACCGTATCAAAAGCTTTGCTAAAGTCAAGGTATATCATGTCCACCTCTTTCCCCACATCCACAGAGCCAGTCACCTCTTCATAGAAAGCAATCAGGTTGGTCAGGCATGACTTTCCCCTGGTGAATCCATGTTGACTGTTCCTGATCACCTTCCTCTCTTCCAAGTGCCTTAAAATGGATTCCCTGAGGACCTGCTCCATGATTTTTCCAGGGATTGAGGTGAGGCTGACCTGTCTGTAGTTCCCTGGATCCTCTTTCTTCCCTTTCTTGAAGATGGGCACTGTATTTGCTTTTTTCCAGTCATCAGGGACCTCCCCCAATTGCCATGAGCTTTCAAAGATAATAGCCAATGGCTCTGAAATCACATCAGCCAACTCCCTCAGCACCCTTGGGTGCATTGCATCTGGCCCCATGGACTTGTGTATGTGCAGCCTTTCTAAATAGTCTTGGATCTGTTCCTTCAGCACTGCAGAATGTTCACCTCCTTTCCATTCTGTGCTGCCCAGTGCAGTAGTCTGGGAGCTGACCTTGTCTGTGAAGACAGAGGCAAAAAGGTGCTGAGTACCTCAGCTTTCTCCACATCCTCTGTCACTAGGTTGCCTCCCCCATTCTGTAAGGGGCCCACACTTTCCCTAATCTTCCTCTTCTTGGTAACATACCTGTGAAACCCTTCTTATTCCCCTTCATGTCCCTTGCTAGCTGCAACTCCAATTGTGCTTTGGCCTTCCTGGTTTCATTCCTGCATGTTAGAGCATCATTTTTATACTCCTCCCTAGTCATCTGACCAAGATTCCACTTCTTGTAAGCTTCTTTTTTGTGTTTAAATTCACCAAAGACTTCTTTGGTAAGCCAAGCTGGATGCCTACCATATTTGGTATTCTTTCTGCACATCGGGATGGTTTGTTTCTGTGCCCTCAATAAGGTTTCTTTAAAATACAGCCAGCTCTCTTGTATTCCTTTCCCCCTCATATTAGCCTCCCAGGGGATACTGCCCATCAGCTCCCTGAGGGAGTCAGTCTGCTTTTCTGAAATCCATGGAGCATATCCTGCTGTTCTCCTTTCTTCCTTTTGTCAGGATCCTGAACTCGACAATCTCATGGTCACTGTGCCTAGGTTGCAACCCACTTCTACTTCCCCTATCAAATCTTCCCTGTTTGTGAGCAGCAGGTCAAGAGAAGCATGGCCCCTAGTTGGTTGCTCCAGCACTTGCACCAGGAAGTTGTCTGCAACACTATCCAAAAGCTTCCTGGATTGTTTGTGCTCTGCTGTATTGCTCTTCCAGCAGATGTCAGGATGATTGAAGTCCCCCATGAGAATCACGTCCTGTGAACTGGAAACTTTCCCTAGTTGACTGAAGAAAGCCTCATCTACCTCGTCCTCCTGGTCTGGTGGTCTGTAACAGACACCCACCACAATATCACCCTTATTGTTTTTGCTTCTAAGCTTAACCCAGAGACTCTCAACCGGCTTATTTCCAGTTTAATACTGGAGCTCAGAGCAATCATAGAGCTCTCTTACATACAGTGCAACTCCTCCACCCTTTCACCCCGCTTGTTCTTCATGAACAGTTTATACCCATCCATAGCAGTGCTCCAGTCATGTGAGTTACTCCACCAAGTCTTAGTTATTCCAATCATGTCATAGTTTCTTGACTGTGCCAGGACTTCCAATTCCTCCTGCTTGTTTCCCAGGCTTCTTGCATTTGCATATAGGCACTTGAGATAACTAGCTGATTGCCCTACTTTCTCAATATGAATCATGAGGCCTCCCCTGCTGCATCCTCCTCCTTCTGCTTCCTTGTGGTGTCCCACTTCCCCACTTACCTTTGGGTTTAAGTCTCCGTCCCCCATTGAACCTAGTTTAAAGCCCTCCTCACTAGGTTAGTCAGCCTGTCCGCAAAGATGCTCTTCCCTCTCTTTGTTAGGTGAATCATGTCTCTTCCCAGTAATCCTTCTTCCTGGAACAACATCCCATGATTGAAGAATCCAAAGCCCTCTCTTCAACACCACGTCCGTAACCACGCATTTACTTCCGCAATGCGACGGTCCCTACCTGGGCCTTTTCCTTCAACAGGGAGGATGGATGAGAACACCACTTGCCCTTCAAACTCCTTTATCCTTCTTCCCAGAGCCACATAGTCCGCAGTGATCCGCTCAAGATCGTTCTTGGCAGTGTCATTGGTGCCCACGTGGAGAAGTAGGAAGGGGGAGTGGTCTGAGGACTCAATGAGTCTTGGCAGTCTCTCTGTCACATCCTGAATCCTAGCTGCAGGCAAGCAGCACACTTCTCTAGTTTCCCTGTCTGGAAGGCAGATGGATGACTCTGTCCCCCTTAGAAGGGAGTCCCCGACCACCATCACCCTTCTTTTCCTCTTGGGAGTGGTAGTCGTGGAACCCATTTCTAGGACAATGCATCCCTTGCCTTCTGATCAACAGGGTCTCCTTCTGATCCATTCCCTCAGATGAGTCTTCCAAATCGTTCTCTGCTCTAGTACCTGTGCAGAGAGCCTGAAAATGATTCCTTACCTCTATCTGCATGATGGGCATGTAGGTTCTCTTTCTTCGGGAGGTCAGATGCTGCCAATTTTCTTCCCCGTTCTTCAGTTTCCCCTGCACTACCTTCTCTGAATTTTCCTCACACTGTGCCTGCAGTAGCAAATCATGTCTTCGATCAAGAAAGACTTCAGTTTTCTTAATGCAATGCAGGGTTGATACTTGAGTGTCTAGTCCAGTGGTTCTTAACCTTTCCAAACTACTGTACCCCTGAAGCCTGAGTCCCACCCCCACGGGGCTGAGGCATGTAACTTAGTTTCATGGCGCCCCTGTGGCTCCAGGCAATTGCCTTTCTTGCCACCCCCAATACGAGCTCTGCACTTGCGACCCCTCTAAAACTGTCACAACCCCCAGGTTGAGAAACACTGGTCTAGTCCTTTAACCTTCTCTTCCAATATGGAAACCAACCTGCACTTTGTACAGATGAAGTTGGCTCTATCCTGTGGGAGGAATACAAACAAAGCACATCCAGTGCGGGTGACAACAGCAGATCACTCACTTTCCATATCTTTCCTCTGAGAACCTCTTCAGATGCTGTTTATGAAACAACATAAAAATAGTATTCACTATATTCCTACCATCTAGAAATTGAATAGTCTCTGTACATACTTTCCGGGATGAGTGTTTTATGTTAGGAGCTCTACAATCACTCTGCAAGCTGCAATAGTGTGTGGTGAGGATAGTCTGAAGTTCTAGTAGAATTGTATTTGGTAAAAGGATTTTGGAGTCTGGTCCTTTTGCCATAAATCATGATTCTGCAATACAACTATGTTGTTCTTGCTATAGCCGTGTGGAATCCCACTTAGGTCCCAAATGGGTCTACACTAGTAAATTGCAATTGCTGACTGGGGCCATACAATTAAAAGCCAAAATCTTGATTGACTTAAATGGGGAAAAGAACCGGTCTCTATCATTACCAGTATGTACGATAGGAGGAAAGGGAAGATGACTTTGAGATGTCAGAATTTAATTTGGAACACTCCAATTTTTGTGGCAACAAACATGCAGAGGAGCAAACGTGAAAAAATATTCACATTATTCAGATTAAAGCCAGCTCAGCAGTCAGTGACTAACCGCAACTTGCTATAGACATTAAAGTGGTGTGACAGATGGCCTGACATATATTTAATCTATCTCGGCAAAATCCATCAAACTAAACCAACACAAAATAAATGGTTCTCTCTCCCCCGACCCCCAGATTTAAAGAAAAGGTAAAAGCAGAAAGCCTTCTTATGGAATAAAACAAAATCAGATATTCTCTGAGCAACTGAAATTTTCCTTCAATGTCTTGTTTTATCTCTCCACTTTTCTATGATTTTGAGCCTACAGCAGCAGAGTACTAGCATCTGCACTGCTTTTGAAAAACTGCATCTTTTAAAGAGATCAGAAGGAAATAGTTCCATTATTTTTATAAGGAATGAGTTTCTAAACACTGCGTAAAACATACAGGATGTAGCTTTCATGTTATCTAGCGCCATGGAAAGTAATCGAGTCTCACAGGAAACATTCAAGGGCACAAACTTTTGCAAGGAGCTAAGATTTGGAGATTGCATAGCTGAGCTGTATAGCAAAATACAGGCAACAATATGTGTAGTTCTTTCCAAAGCTGGGCTTTATCATTACCTCTCTTTCCTTCTACTATAAGTGCAGCACTATATAGATTTTACTAGCAAGATACCTGCATAGTACATTGAAAGTATATTTAGCATATGTCTACACTGCAATTAAAATCCCGTGGCTGACCTGTGCCGGCCATCCTTAGCTTAGGCTAAGGGTCTACTTAATTCTGGCATTCGGGCTCAGACTGGAGCCTAGGCTCTAGGGCCCTAGAAGATAGGAGATTCCCAGACAGGCTTCCGAATGTCTACACCACAATTAAACAGCTCCTTACCCCAAGCCCTGGGAGCCCAAGTCAGCTGCCACGGGCCAGTCGTGGGTGTCTCATTGCAGTTTAGACCTACCCTTTGACCCTCAGAAGAAGTCTAAAAGACAGTAACATATTTTGATCTCTGTAAAGCTAAAATAAGCACTTAAATGTAAAATAATGAAAGCTAACTTCCTGTTATCAGGCCAATTTTCAATGCCATCTCTAAGGCACTCAGCTACTATGGAGATGAGTGCAGTATAAAGACCTATATAGAATAGGACTTCCTCAGAAAGAAACCAACCCCCTGAAATTTCACATGCCACAGCATTACGGAGCATGAGTGGGGGAGGCCTGGAAATGGAGCCAAGGATCTACTGCTGCACAGTCCTCTTCTTTGTCCTCCTGTGGTACCAGAGAATGATCTGTGGAGCCATTCTGCCGAGTAGCCTCCACTAAGTGGAAGATTCCTTTTCCCTAGTCCCCTCATGTGCATCTGCCCATCCAGCTACTCAGGCTGGATGCCAGGCTCTGTCTTTGGGCATAAGAACTGATTTGTCTTCCTCTAAAGCATCAACTATTGAGCACTGCCAGAGAGAGGATACCAAATTTGATGGATTACTTATGTTATAACGTGTAGTCTATATGCCTGATTCTGATCTCACACAGGTTTTTTTACACCAGTCTATTTCCATAAACTTCAGTGGAGTGACTCCTGGTCTTACCAATGTAAATAAATTTAAAATCAGACCCTGTATTCTTATGCTCAT
Source organism: Emydura macquarii macquarii (assembly GCF_026122565.2). Classification (NCBI taxonomy): domain Eukaryota; kingdom Metazoa; phylum Chordata; order Testudines; family Chelidae; genus Emydura; species Emydura macquarii. Next base: position 3,029,902 of record NW_027133156.1, read on the forward strand.
ATTGATAATAAGTATATGTGGGGAGCGGTGTGTGGGAAGGGGATGCAGAAATATAAGAACTCTTTTTATGAAAAATCAACTCTAAATTTGCCCACAGTACCATTTTATTGTAAAGTAGATTCTTTATACAGTAATCCACATAGGGTTTGGCTAAAATGCATGGTATTTAAAAGTATTATTTTAGCTACCATAAAATCTTTCTATTATTCCAGGAGTGTTAGAGAAATTAATTGAAGATGCTGAAAGCACAAATAAACATTTAATAAGACCTATATAGCTCAGAAAAAACAAACAAACAAAAAAGCCACTTCATTTTTCTATATATTTGGTAGAGTATATTCGTTATTTACCAATAAATTGGACATTGAGTAAAATGATGGTTGGAATCCAGATTCCAAATCAAGTTAAATTCTGTGAAGAGTGTAATAAAATAAAGAATGATGTTCATTTTTTTAAGTTGGCTCCAGCTCACTACTATGATTCAATTTTCTATGAAATTATATAGTATAAAGTGAATATAATGAACATATTTTGAAAATGAAGAAACAGTTTCAAAGTTATCCTTTCATACAGCTGTATTTAACTAGCTGCTCATAAACGCATTGTCTTGCTCAGTTTAGATAAATTCTTCTTTTTAAGCTTTTTATTTTCTCCATTTCAGCTAATGTAAATCTAAAAACCCACCTCTGCAGAAACTAGGAACTGAGATTTTTCTGTAGTTAGCATTTATGTTGACTTCTGATCTCTTGATGAGGCACACTCCTTGGATGAAGAGCATATGATTATTTTGTCTCTACCCTTTGCTTATTTTACAGTTCATTCATAGAAAAAAAAATTCAACACCAGCCCAGTTTTCCTTCCTCATACTGTTTTTAGATAACATGGTACGGGAGAAATGACAAAGGAGCAATTGGACTTCACATTCTCCTTACAGAAAAAAAGTTATTGCTTACTGGACAAGCTGGGAATTGAGGCGATGGGAGAGACCTATGGAGATAAAGGGACAGATCCTCAGCTGGTGTAAACTGGCACAGCTCCATCAAAGTCAGTGTATTTACACCAGTTTACACTAACTGAAGATCTGGCCCACTTTTCTGAAGTGTATTTACACCACTGGTCAGCAACTATGTGGGATAGAATGTAACTATGGAAAAGCCCAGAATGATCTCGCTACTGCCAGGGGGTTTCGCTGAGGGGCCAAACCAATTCTTGCTTAGGCAAAACTTGTATTATTTTTGATACACTTGCTAGAGATTTACAGCATTTTGCCAGCTTCCTCTGTTGACCTGATCCCATGCTCTTGACACAGATAAAAATCTCACTGAAGTCAGGGAGAATTTATCTGAGTGAATAGCAGAGATTGGTCCTTGTTCTGGTTCTGTCAATAAGACACAGAAATCCCTGAGGTTTTACAGTAACAGATCTTTATTCCATATATCTGAGACATTACAAATGAGGCACCAGCGCTGACTGCTTCCTTATCTTTTGTCACTCTGATCTGCCCTCTGACCTGATGCTGACTATTCTTCATCCTGTTATACAAGCTGTTGCAGAGCTCAGGCCCTTGGAGGTTCTAGCTGCAGATTCCTCGTATGGCTAGGAAGCTGTCTCTTGTAACAGTTTTGAGGGTGCAACAGGGATGAGCATGCCCTGTTTCCATTTTGTCTGCTTTAAAAGTATGGGAGACATGAAAAGTATGAAGAGACAAATAGAAAAGGCCTGATTAAAAATCCATTGAAGGCAAATGAAAGACTCCCATTGACTTCAATGAGTTTTGGAGCAAGCCCTAAATTTGGGAATAGAATAGAATGAGATATGGCATTGACATCCTGTGAATTCAAATCCCAAACAGACTAGTGGAGAAATCTTCTGATTGACAATGAACTGTTGTATTTTTTTTTCAGCAGTAGCAACGACCCTTAGAACTGGTGCTGAATTCCATACACCACTATACACAGATTGGCAGGGTAGAAACACCTAGCTACAGAAGCTTTGAATGTTTCAAGAGGTGAATTTTATGAAAAAAAACCTTAATTTTGTTATATTGCTGGAAAATAAAAATAATTTCCAGGTGCACTCTATACCTTTCTTTGTATTTTCCTCAGACTAGCAAGATTGTGTTTGTGAATGAAAGAAAATGAGTAATATCTCAGGTTATATTGAAGGTATTTGCCCTACTATTATTTGAGAGATTGATTATTCATGAAAGAGGTTTTGGGACTGAAAAAGGGCCCCATTACTTAAACCTATTATGAATCTCTGGAAGTGGGGGTGTGGCTACAAAGACCAAAGATCATCCTACATTTTGCAAGACCGGAGTCTGGATTTCCGGGGAACAAATCAAATAGTAACAAACTGCAATTCACAGCAGACTCTGGTTTCTGTGTTGTATAATAGTTGAATAGAAATATATGAAGTTCAAGATACTACTTCAATGCAAAGAACAACACAGAAGGTACATCCAGATTCTGTTATTTCTCTGTTAGGAAACTTAATAAAGGTGAAATCCTGCTCCATCCTCTGTAGGTTTAAAAGGCTGGAAACATGGGAAATACTAGTGTTTCCAAACTCTATAGCTGACAGAGAATATTTCCAGAAAGTATTTCCACTTTCCTTTCACCACATGAAATAGTTAATATAATAAATATAGCATCTCTATCATTCTCTATTATTCAGAACTAATGGAACAAGAAGTTCCACTGTATAGGTTTCCAAGCTCTGTTTACTAGTTGGGTACATGTTGTCATATTCGTTGTAAACTGTGTTTCTAGATATCCTCCTCCCCCACCCCGTTTCATTACATTGCCTGCTTTGGGGGCAAGATTCCTAAAAGTTTTTTTATAATTCCTTCCCAAATATTTTCAAGGATGGTCCAGTCTTTTTGTTTCCTTGAAGGATCCCTTGCTGGTCTTGGTTTTAGAGCCACTGGGGTTCACTAGAAATAAATAAGCTATTGAATATGTTGACTGCATTTTCTTACGAATATACTGGATTGTTCTGAAAATATTGTTCATTTAAGCATTGGTCTTGTCATTTTATCTTTTGGGACATCAGATTATCATTCTTCTTTTTGGACTTTTTAAGGCCTTGAAATTGCATAACCACATTGATACATTATTGCTTGTAAAAAGCCACCTCTTTATCTTCAGTTTTACCTGCTGTTTCTTTCTTAAACCAGTAAGTTAAACACCTCTGTCACCTTCCAGATTCCTGTATTAATTTCTAGTTTGTCATTTTAATTATAATTCACGGAACTGCCTGGATATATGACTGCATGAATTTCCTCTACATGGCTACCCCATAACTCAGTTTCTGTAGATGTTTTACTTAACTTAATACATGTCATTGCTTTAGTTCTGTTTATAAATGAATGAATCCTATGCTTTTAACCTGCTACTCTAAGATAAAATACAATGGAGTTAATTATATTCTCTGCATAATGTAATTCTGAACTCCATGGGATGGAAATAGCATTTGAATTTTCCATAATATCATGTTTGCTATCTTATTACTTCTGTGGTTTAAATAGATTTAGTTCATGTGATCTAATGTTCAGCATTTGTGTAAGTGAACATTAGACATCATCTCAACATTTGCTTAGTTGTAATATGATAGCATCAGCCGTAGAGAAAACTACAACCCACAATCATCCGAGATACCTATTGACACCATTATCATGTATTAGTTTTCTATTTGTTCCCTCTGCTCCTAATTCTTTGTACATGATAAGGCAAATATGCTGTATAATTCTAAGAGAATTGGGATTCTCAAAAGTATTTCTCTGTTATTTCTCTGCTATGTTTCTTACCTTTGACATGCTAGATTTTAGGAAGCAAATGGCAAAATAAGTGTAATTTTGAATAATAAATTCAGTCACATTTACACTTGAGTAAAGCCTGAGGATCAATGTGCAATTATTCAAGGTCAAACTTTCCAATGCTGCTAAGACAGCTTTCACTATTGGCTAAAGTGATTTTAATTGTTATCATAGAAACAAAGGGTTGGAAGGGACCTCAGGAGGTCATCTAGTCCAACCCCCTGCTCAAAGCAGGACTAACCTCAGTTAAATAATCCCAGCGAGGGTTTTGTCAAGCCACAGCTTAAAAACCTCTAAAAATGGAGATTCCACCACCTTCCTAGGTAACCCAATCCAGTGCTTCACCACCCTCCTATTGAAAATTTTTTTCCTAATGTCCAACCTAGACCTCCCCCCCTGCAACTTGAGACCGTTGCTCCTTGTTCTGTCGTCTGCCACCACTGAGAACAGCCTAGCTCCATTCTCCCTGGAACCCCCTTTCAGGTAGTTAAAGGCTGCTATCCCTGTTCCCTTTGAATTTTACAGCAATTTTTAGAGAATGTGTATGCACTTTTGTATGTAGAGAATTTTGTATGCACTTGTCCTATTCTATTCAAAAATAGTTGGGGCTATGAAATGTATTAGAAGACAAATTCAGCCTTCTGACAACTCCTGGAAGAGAACTTCTTCTGACTTCAATAGCAGTTGTGTTGTCATGTCAGAGGGCAAAATTTAGCCATTTGCTATTAATGTGTGTTTAATCTTTTCCACCAAAGGGAAGCTTTGGTTTATTTATATTAGATTCTAGGCCTATAAGCTATGTTGTCGTTCCTGCAATAGTTGTTCAATAAAACTTTTGGATCACACTGCCGTTAGATATTTTATGTGTTTTGAAAGCAATTCCAGTTGGCAAGGAAGAAACAAGATTAAAGAAACAAGAATACCAAGGAGGGAGAAAAAGAAGTGAGCATTTATGTCCTAAGTAGTAGTATGGGATGGACAAATTTTTGAGAATTCCTTGGATTGAAACACCCGCCTCTTCCCCTCATGAATGATGGGGAAAGATCTCCTTTTGGGGTATTTGAAATGTGGTTTGTGTTACTATCATTTGATACCACTTCTCTTGAAATAAAAGAACAGCTTTGATAGTCAGGATTATTTTCTTATTAAACAAATGTGGCTTTTCCTGTTCATTAATATGTCTATGGCTGTCTCACAGAGCTGTAAATTGTTTCTATTTGCTTTACTTTTGTTCTGGCAACAAATACAATTTCCTTTTACATGTTTTAATCATGTTATATTATAGACAACTCTATAGTTAAGATTTCAAGATTACTTTTAATTATGATCTCCTGTTTATACTTGAAGTTAACTTCATGGAAAATTCTTATTTTGAGCTGATGCTTTGCTCCCTTAGCCGCAGGACAAATTGATTTTATTTGTAAAAGTATGAAGGCAATCCCTCAATATTTTTTAAGTTATACATGAGAGTAAAATATACTTTCCTCCCTGAAAACAATAAATATAAGCCTCTTGTATTTTTGATCATTCATGTGAAAACTTCTGTCTTCACTTATAGCTGCCTAGTCCTCAGTGAGGAATAGTTGCTTTGTGAGTTTGATTTCTCCCTTCTTTCCCCCGTTTGGAATCTGATCATCCTCTGTGCAAGGATTTCATACAGACATACTGAAGAAGCTATGACTAGAGTCCAAGAGATATTACATGTTCTTAGCCATAGATATTATGCTGCTATTATTGATGGGTATTATGAGCTATTCACTTACTGTGGGTAGGATGCCAACCATTTCATTTCAGCCGTCCTCCAGAAACCATCTCTTAATATTAGAGTGCTTGCCAAATACTTTCCAGATTCTAACCTCTCAATTATGATGAAGGAGATTGAGAAAGTGGTGACTAATCAATTCCAAATGCATTTGAACAACAGTGACATATTACTATGTTCCAATCTGGTCTACAGTCTTCCTTTGAAATGGAGATCATTTCCATTGTCATAAATTGTCTCCTGCTGGTTTCAGTACAGGATCAGCTGGACACACTGATTGTGCTGGACTTCACAGCAGCTTTTAATATGATTGTGCATATTAGATTAGTTTACTTAGATACCAAAGTCATTATTATTATTCAAGAATTGCCTTCCAATGGTTCTATCCGTGCATACATTTAGGAGTCCATGGACAACTGTGTGTCATCACCAAGAAATCTGAAATCTTGTAGTTCATAAGTGTCTACCCTATCTTCTATGTTTCATACAAAACATGAAGCCTCTTAGCTAGCACTGGCTGAAAATTGTCAGATGAATAGTTTACTTGCTGAAAAAGGCAGTTTCTGGTCAACCAAAACTGTTTGTGACTTCATCTTGAACTGAACAAATATTTTCAATAGAACCAGAAAAGTCAAAACACCTGCCTTCAACCCAAAACATTTTGTTTAGATTTCCAGTACTTTGACAAAAATCAAGCAAAGAATTAACAAAATGTCAGTAGAAGGAGCCATCGCCACTCTTATCAGCTTTAACTCGTTGATTAAGTTACTCAGCTGGGATGTGGGAGACCTGGGTTTAATTACCCTTTCTAAGTGATGAAAGGAAGGAATTTGAACTTGGATCTATCCTACTGCAGGAGAGTGCCCACACCACTGGGTTATGGGGCATTCTCATTCGCTCCTCTGAAAGTTGTTCCACTTTTTATAAATAATTAGTCATTGGATCAGTAGCTTGAGCTCAGGTCTCCCATATCCTAGAGAGTACCCTAATTATCATTCTGCAGAGTCATTATCCCTCTTTCTCTGACTCAATGACTATCCATTGGCAACATGAATGACTATGAATTACCATGAGCGTAACCCAAACAATTTTAATTTTTTCCCCTGAAATTGCCAACGAACTGAAAAATCCATTATTCAGCCAGCTCTGCTCTTGGCATGAACTTTTCTAAATATATTGCAGATTAACATTAGTACATGGTACCATACTCAATTTGAAGACAGTGGATTGTAGGTTAATGGTTTACAGCCTTATGTGGTAGAAATCCTGCAAGTTTCAATCTCTACACAGGAGGAATGATCAAATGGTATTTATGGATAGATACATAGGAACTACCTTGTCCTCAACCCTGGGAAACAGACCCCTTTCTGCTGGATAGAGCAGGTTTCTTCAGAGATGCTAAGACATGTTATTATTCTTACTGTCACTTTGGACCATGTACTTTTCAGGGAGAGCCACGTCAGATGTGGTCTCTATGTGTGTTTCTTCAGATGTGCTATTCGTACACTCCAGGCCATTATTTATCCTAGAAGTAATGTGTCTTCCTTTGTGACCTCAGCTTTCAGTTTTTGCAGATATGTATTAATGGATCTCTTTGAATCTGGTTGGTATGACCTTTCACAACATCATTGTTCCCTCTACACCTGGCCAAAAAACCACTGGGAATATTTTATTCACAGTAGGGGTGTGGTTCACCAAATTACTTGTGTGCATATGAGTGACTACTCTTTACATATTTCCATAAAAAGAAACATTTTGATGAATTTCATATCGTAATGCTGTATGTTCACCATACCCTGTTTTGCTGATTGAGTTCTTCTCTGGAGTGCTCCACATGGGCTCCAGCCGTAATATCACATTTAATCTAGGTCATCTAGTGAATTAGAACATAGCTTGGAATGAAGGTAACTCATTCCATCTGTTGCTGCGTAGGTTCATTATTAACAGTGCTTCCCACTATGTAAACCTAATCTTGAATCCACCTGTGTCCTTCTGAGATTGTGCTATCCAGACCATTTTACACTGGCCATGAAATTATAGAGCTAATAGTTGCACCAGCCAGAATAGTTGTCATTCAGAATTCTCTTTCAAACTTCTAATTATGTTGAGTTATCCAATCTGACTCTAGACTGTATGTTAACAAGTGTTGGCAGCTGGTGCCTTCCAGTATTTTGGGATACATTCTAGTTAGTTGTTTTGTTTAAAGTAATGAAGTGAATAACAGTGAATTCTTCCATTAAAAGTGCCAGCATTTTTTTCCCTCTGATCAGCAATATCTACAGATTTCCTTAAAGTTTTTTTCACCCCCTGCTGGGGTTGTTACTAAATGCTGAGTGATAGCCTTGCCACAACAGTACTGCTCAACAGAGCTTGAAATTAGCAAGGGGAGCTGAGGCTGTCTGGCAGCCAGTCCTATCATGGCTGCCAAGTTTGAACAAACAGCAGCAGCTATTTTGCTCACAGGGGAAATAGGGTTAGTGGAAATATTAAAGAAATGTGAAAGCCACTGCTGGCATGGCAACACTTTATAGAAATTGGCTCTTTGTGATTCATGCTGGCCGTTTCAGCGAACTACAAATGCGCGACTTAAAAGCCGTAGGTTGGAAAATGACTCTTCCTTCTTAAGAAATGGGAAACAGCTCAAAAGTCCATTGAAGTAAATGGTTTTTATCTGAAATTTATTTTATTTTATTTTGGTGTTGTGTCCTGCTTCTTGCTAGACTGTAAAATCATGCTAAGGACCTCAGTTGCCAACTTACTTGTGTTCAAGACTTGTCTATCTGCATTTGTAATGCAACCATTATCATATACTTAGGTACCAGATGTCATCTTTAATCAAGAAACCAACTTCCTTTGATGTTTTCCTTAACTAAACACAAATCTATCCATTATCACCAGTACACTGGCCATAACTTCCAATTTCTGGCATTAGTCTAATGTTGCTAGAATAATAGAGCTAAATTTGAAAGCTGTGGCAAACTCTTCAAGCTAATTCTTCATAAAATACAATTAAACTAAATTAACTTTGTCTAAAACGAGAAGAAATTGTGTCATTTATCCATACAGTGCTGAGGCAGAGATATATTAAATGATCCAAATTAGAGATGAGCAAACCTTGAACGGCTGGGAAGTTTCAACTCAAATTAGCATTAAAAAATTGGAATGTTCATGTGAAGCTTTTCTGGCCTGCTTTGGTCAGGAAATCAAATGGGAAATCTCAGGAGAGACAGACATTTAGTTAGATTTCTGGTACAGCTTGTTATTTTTTTCTTACTTTGATAATTTTGTTCCCAGTCCTGACTAAACCCAGGAAGTGCATGGAGGCGGAGAGGGAAAGAATAAACAAAAATTAAACTGATATTACCAAAGCTCCATGAAGATTTGAGTTAAAAGTTCAGGTTTATTGCGGTTATAGTTGAACAAATTCAGTTTTCCATAATCCAAAGAGGCCAAATACTGTTGTCCTTAGTCAGTCAAACTTCCATTGAGAAGTGCACTTAAAACATTGACTGCCATAAGCATAAAAAAATAAGGAAAAGTTTAATAAACTTAAAAGTTGTGTGATTTCTTTCCCTTTCCTCCTCCTTTCCCTCTCTTCCTTATCCTTCCAGCAACTGAAACACACACACTGAGGCCCCAGTCCTGTAAGCTGCTCTGAGCAGTCAGACCCCTGCAAAATCACAGAGCCTTATGGATTTCAGAGGGGCAAAAGGCCATTTGTATAGAGCATTTTCTTCATTTTTATTTGTTCACATTAAAAAATAAAAGTGATTAACCTGAAATTAAGGCTGCAAATATAGATAATGTGAAAAAGACTTGTAAGAACATTGTTGTCGTCTCAAAACCACACAGATGCTAGTCTTGAAATTTAAAGTTAGAGTTACATTTATAGAAAAGCAAGCAGTGCAAGTTATGCGACGTGAAGCAGCCTTCTTTAGAACTTGGGAAATTCAAAAGAAATATATTTGGTTCACCAGAGAGCAAACCCAGTGTGTTTCAATCACTGTACCACGCTTGCAACACACTACCCATGTGGCTAGCAGTTGGTGAGCCAGAAAATCCATTGTTACCAAGAGTGAAGCATTAAATCCTTCATGAGTCTATTTTCTAGTCCAAATAGTAACAGCATTAGTGGCATTTCATTAGAACTACTCACATCCCCATCCCCATTTTAGTATCTGTTTTCTTATTAAAAAATCTGTTCTGCTCTGTTTTGATTATCTGCAGTATGAAAAAAAATTCAAAGATGACCTTTTCAATGAGATATTTTATATACTCTGAGGGCTGTTCTACATAGACAGTGGAATTAAATACCATGCAGACATTATAGCTAGTTGAGGCTCCAAGCATATTGCATTTGGGTTAGTAACTACAAACAAAACTGCTTTCTTATTCCTCAACTCACTTATGTCTAAAATATACATAAATATGATGGCTCCCACACCTCAGCTGATGTAGACTTACAACAACCCACTGTATTTCCAGCTGTTTTAGTCATTTGCATTGCCAGTTAAATTCCTTACCAATGCACGATGCCTACCCAGCAAAGTGCCACTGTGGATGTGTGATTGATGTTCAGATACTCCACTCAAATTAGCAGTACCACTTCAAAACACTCCATCTCCTGAAAGAGAATTCCAGCCCACTATTCAGGTGATTAAATGCCAGATTGAACAATTATCTTTTAGGCACCTCACATCTTCAAAGTCTGTAATCATGGTAAGAACTTGATACAGTTTATTGACAAGAAAAGACCATCCAGTCAGGGAGGGCAGTATTTAAAACAGAATATATTGTTTTTATGGTCAAATAATGTAAAATTAAATGGCACTAACTTTTCATCCAAGCATCCTAGTCCCATATGGAGTCCTTGCTCTCTCTTAGGCTGCCAAAACCGTTCCACAGAAGTCCCAAGACTTTCCATAAATCCCTTGGCTTGCCATATGCTTAAAACAGAGGTATCCGTAGGGTACAGAGGCTATAATGCAAACCCTCTCCTGTTCTGGTTAATGAGAAGCAAACTTCACTGTTTGTAGTGGACATGCTGAGTGTGAACTCTTTTTAACAGAGCAGCTACCGAGGACTGCAAGTATCATGACAATGATTTTATGTACAAAGCCAAGCACAATAGAGAAAACATGTGACATACAAGTGGATTTTACAAGAAGAGCATTATTGAAAATTGGCCAATATGTTTTGGTAGAACAGCAGAAAGTTTAGTTACAACAGATAGATAAAGAGCGAATAAAGGATTTACAATCAATTTTCTTTAGTACTTCATGTTATTTGGAAGTTGAGAGAGCAATACGGGTTAAGCCAAGGTTGCTTTTTGTTCCACTTGAATGCTGCCTCCTCCTTCCAGGTACTGGATGCTTGCTCTTCTCTTCCACTAAAGCACCGGACTCCCTACCTCAGTTCCCCTCATTTTCCTGCTGGGGTAGCTTAATTTAACTTGAAGGAACTAACATCTCACCCTCCCCCCACCACCTCTTTGGCCTCATGCTGGCAATAGCATGGACTATCCCCTTCCCCAGAATAACCATTACAAGGTAGCTGTCAGGGAGGAAATTCCCATAAAAACCCTTTTGAGGAGTTATTCCCTGACCAGTTGGTTGTGAGTGGTGAACAGATTTGTTCCTTCATGGAACAAGCAGATCCCAGGAGATCTTCAGGGAAGCTCCATGCCTCAGCAGCTGCTTTGGGTCCCACTGATCCCAGTGATTGTAAGAATAACTCAGGTAGAGCCATACTAGAAAGGATTCACCCTAGCCGTGGTTACCCCTGGGACCCAGGTGGTGCAAAATAGATAGCCTGTATTATCCTTTCCACCCAAGATCTGTGTGGTTATGCAGTGGGAGGATGACTGTATGTGTGTGTCCTGGTCCTGCCCCTCACTGAACCACTTTTCCAGCCTGCCTGTCCAGTCTCTGTGTACGGCTCAAGGACGTGCAAATTTCCCTCTCTGGGGTCTGGAAAAAGGAGAACAGTGGCCTCTCCCTCCCTTTCACTTTGGGGAACTGGGGGAGAGCTGCATATGGAGGAATCGTTTAGACCAGTCTTTGCCAGCAACTGCTCCCCTGTTCTTTCCTGAGCCAGTATTGAAAAAAAAAAACAGTTTAATTCTTATCAAGAAACAGTGTCAATCAAGCTCCTATAATAGTGCTGAAATTATTTTTTATTCCTTCTTCACGAGCAAGCCATTGTCAGCACTGCTTGAGTATGTCTTGGTGTGTGTGGTACTGGGGACTGTGCCTTTAAGGGCTGAGCATCCCAGAGAGAGAGAGAGTTTGGGTGGGGCGCTGTAAAGCTTCTTGTTGTGTGTTGCCAGTTGTAATCGGCTGTGGCATAAAGCAGAGCTCTTTCAAGCATCTTAAGCACAGAATGATCTCTCAAGAGCGCACTGTACCAAGAGTAAAAAGAAATTAAGAAAATACCCCGAGTGGAAGAATGGAGCAATTAAAACTCCACCACAGGAGAAACTCTCTGGATATGTGGAAGACAATTAGAGGACGTTCAAACAGCACTTCACTATGTATCTGTAAGCAATGGGTGCCAGAAAAAAAGGAAGACACTCAGAAGGTAGCCTTATTTTTGACAGTAGCTGGTTCTGAAGCACTTGATGTTTTTAACAGTTTTCAGTTAACTCAGGCAGTTAAACTGTGCTATGAAACTGTAGTACAGAAATTGCCGGTGTATGGCACTCCATGTAAAAATTAAACATACGAAAGATACGTTTTTAATCAGAGGGTACAGAAGGAAGGTGAAACGATAGAAAAGTTTGTGAGTGATCTAAGGCTGAAGATCCTGAATCCCTGACAAGAGACCAGAAGCTAGAACAAAAAAACTCAGAGAGACTTCTGGAAGGTCTAGAATTAACCACTGCAAAGTATTTAGAATTTACCAAGCAACAGAAGTCAACCAGTCCAGAATGAAGCTTACAGAGAGTGGAAAGTGCTCTGACACTGTAAGCATGATAGAGAATCCAGCTTACTACAAAAAAGAAAGAGAGGCCTGAGACAGATCAAGTGAAACAAACAAACAAATCAATATGATTTGTGATCCTGGAAGACACCACCACTTCATAAAAATGACACCTATGATGGGAAACAGCTGTCAGAAACAGCAGTGGTGTCACAAGAAGTAGACCCCATGATCAAATGAGATTTGGCACCACAAACAGAAACATACTGCAGAGGAATAGACTCCACCTTCTCCAAATCCCAGAAGGGAGGGAGGAAGATAAGGGGTATGAGTCTACCATTTTGCCCAAGAGGCTCTTAGGTAGGCAACAACCACATCTGAGATAACGGAGCCCCAGGATATGGAACAACCAGAACAGGTGAACATATAGAGCTGCTGTTCCAAGGGAGCCTGGAAGGTCCAAACAATAGTGCAGGGCACTTCATAGACTAATTGAACCTTGTTAACAAGTTTAGTTATGAGGCTGGGTATAAGCATGTGTAATTGTGTGTTTAATTAATGTTTGGTTTTTAGTGTTAATGTTTTTAAGTTTTGACTTGCAAGGGAAGATGTGATATTGGGGACTGCTGTGTGTGAATATATGGACCCAACGTGTCAAAGGTGTTAATATGAACCTCTCATTGTCCAACATTAAACAGTGTTAAACAAGGTTCGGGGATTGGTGTACAGAGAATTCAGCCTACTTAGTACCATGGCGAACACATGGGAAAATTCATGCCAAACATAGGAAGGTTATTGATTAAAACACAAAAGGAAAAGAATGAAAACAAGGCAAAAAAGCACTGAAATTGAATGATGATGCAAAACAAACTTAAAACTGTAGTAGAAAGTGAGATCCTGAGACATGAGGCCTAATATAACAGGCCAGATATGAGGCCTGAGCCAAAGTAATGCTGAAGTTATAATGGTCAATGTTATAAAGCAAAGTTAGCAGAAGTCAGGCTGTGAATGCTGGTAGCTTCACAGTAACTGGCAAGAACAGAGCAGATACACACATTCCTAAAAAGAACTAGGTACAGAACACTCACACAAGCACATTCCAGAAAAGTACCAGAACATTCCAATACGCCAAAGATAACAAGGGCATACTGACCCCTCAGAATGACAACAGGATGGATAGAGATGTTTTGGTTGGACTATCTGGTACAAGGTGAAAGGTGGTATCTTACCACGTCAGAGGTACAACACGCACCTTGTTTGTATCAGTGTATAAAGGTGGGTCTCAAAGGGAGTGAGGAGGAAAGGCCGAGTGAGGAATGGAAAGTCCTGCCATTTACAGAGCTGGTCAATTGTCAGGGGCATACATGTATTAAGTATACTTGTAGCATGTATAGGGCACTTTTTACTGTGCTCATTTGACAATAAACCTGTCCTGGTGCCTTCGTTTCTGAAAGGATCTGTGGTCTTATTGAATAATCCGATCGTGGAGTGGTGTCTCGGTTATCAGTGCAGAGCTGGGACAGCATACTCACTGAGAGAATACATGCAGCCAACAACTGACAACAAAAACCTGTCAAGGTCTCTTTTTAATGAAGATGAATATTGGTTAGCAGAGCCATCCCTAGGGGCCCCAAGTGGGTGGCAGGTGGCTGCAGCCTGCCTTCCGGCTGCATGCTGGGGCCGGGCTGGAGCCAGCAGGGGGCCCTCAGAGTGTGGTTTGCCCCAGGCCCCGCACCCGACTAGGGACGGCCTTGTTGGTTAGAGTCTCTTATTCTGTCAAACAGTCGTTCTTGGTGGGGAAGAAAGGGTTAATTCTGTTGTTCAATTCTGAGTCATCAATGATAGTCACTTTCCTGCTTTCAACAAAACAGACAGACACTGGAGGGAGAAGAACTAGCATAGTAAAGAAGGGGGAAATACTGCTTATGTTAATGTTCTCAGGATACAGGGTGGCTGGTCAGTCACAGACAGATGCTTTAGGCTGGCAGGTCAGCCACGACAGCTGTTGCTCTGGACCGCAGTTCTCCTTCCTGCGCAGGGGTATCATATAGTTGGTCTGGTCAAGCCCCTCTCAGATCCTTCTCAGACTGAGCAGAGCTGGATGGGCCATCTCATTTCACCATGCTGGCGCCATGCAGTGCAGATGGTGTCAGAATCAGGTGGAAAGCTGAGAAAAAAGAGATGGGAGAGGAGGAAGATAGTGGGAGGGAGGAAAGGGACACATGAGGTAAGGGAAAACAGAGCAGGAGTTCACATGTCTTTGCAGGTGCAGTGATGAAGGTCAAGCATTCCCCATGGATTATCAAGGTCTGGTGTCACAGCAAAAATTCTTCTGCCACAGCAACGGAGATGGCAAAAGTTCCCTTTTCCCCTTTAAGTCTCTTTTTAAGGCTCCCAAAAGGATGATGGACAGAATGGTCCATCCTCTCATCATTTTGCTTATTAATTAGACCTAATTTCCAAAACACCAATTTTTTCCATTGATTTCTGGTCCCCTACTCCTCTTGTTTACCAGTTATAATCTTAATGTAGTTCTTGAGTGGCATCAGTAACCCTTTCTATTTAAATTACTTCTCTCTCCATACATCTATTCTTATATATCAATTCCTTTTAGCAAGTCATGAAACTTTACCAACTGTCCACTGCTAAGGCTTACAATTAAAATAGACCTGCTAGGCCTCAGTTATTACAACAGTACTGTGCCTTTAAGGGCTGAGCTTTCCAGACACAGTCTAGGCAGGGTATTCTGGAGCTCTTGTTGTTATGCTCATCTAATTGAAGCCAGACAGAGAATAATGCCCATCTCTTTCAAGCACCCTAAGCACTGAGTGATCACTGAACATCACAATGGGGACAACTGCTGTCAACAACAAATCAAATTACCATTGTAGACAAGGTCTTTCTGAACTCCAGTGTTAATTGTGTTTGAATGAATAACAGAGCTCCTCCTTATGTTGTTCCTACATTTAGATCAAGTTGCAGGTTCAAGTTGTGGATATTTCTTCCTCCTTCCTCTCAATTCAGTTAGTTCAAGACTGGTATGTTCCTCACACTATAGCTTCTTGCCAAGAAAGCATAAAGATGCCATATCAATAGATGCATTTATTCAGAAATTTCACATTCCTTTGATGTGCAACAGTCAGCTCTGTGATAACCTAAAATCCTTTCACAACCCATTTGATTTGAAATGACTTTGCATGTAATGTGCTGAGCTCTGGTCCACAAAAGTCTATCTCTTTCTCTCCTTGTTTCAAATGCAGTTTTTCAAACTCATAGGAAAATATATATTTCAAAGAGCATAATGGTGATGCTTTCACTTTCTATGAATATTTCTATGTGTGGGGAAATAAAAACACTCATACTAATTTCAGAAAACTAATAGAGTCAGGATTACCACTGAAATACATTTGAAAGGAGGGTATTTGAATGAATGCTCATGAAGAGTTTTTTCAGTATCGTATTTGCAACATAACTTGAAGGACCTACTTGTCTGTATAATTTGAGAATGCAATTTTACTTACATATATTTTTGTTTTTTTCTGATATTGCCTAAAATGTGCTAAGCTCTATGCAAAAAACAAAACAAAACAAAGGCATAGTCACTACCTCCAAAAAACCTTAAATTTGTCTTTTAATCAGACAGACAAGGTGGACTTTCACAGGGATAGTAAAAAGTACGTCCCTGACCAATTTCAAATCCCTTCTCCAAAACATGGGGTGATAAAATAGCTCAAAGAGAAGGTGAATTTTTTTATATGGGAAAAACAAGTTATTTATCCTAGCCTTGATCTCAGAAATGGCTGAACTGTTTTGGCTGAAGTCCAAAAGAATTCAGCCTCAAGCAGATACCTAGCATGTAAAATTTCAGTTTAAATGGTTAAAGTTCGGCAAAGTTATATAAGCATCTAAAAACAGCAACATGTACTGGTCTCAAGAAAAACTTGCAGGGGGTGGAGGGGAATTATATATATATATATGTTGGTGAATTTGTTTTATTTTGTGTGACAGGGTAAGAATAGATGGCTACCAGAGAGTGCTACTACTATTAGAGACCATGGGAAGTGGGCAGGCTTGCCACTGCTAAAGGACCCTCCCCCAGCCTTAGGGGAGGATCCACTGGACCTGGAGCTCAAGTGATTTCAGGGGACAACTAATGAGAAAACAGGAAAGGTTGTGAGGGTCAAAGGTCAAACGGAGGGAACCGGAAGGAGACAGCGAGCCTGGACAGTGCCCACCAGAACTCTGCCCGAATGCGTGAATGGATGGAGGAATGGCAATAGGACCTACAGTCGCAGACCACCTCCTCAGCCAAATTCCTCTCCCTGGTGTTGTAGATGGCCACCTTGGCCAGTGTTAGGAGAAGGTTGATGAGGAAGTCCTGTGACTTTGTGGGGCCCCAGATGGGGTGTGAATAGAGGAACAAGAACACAGAGGAAAAGTGCTGCGAGACCCTCAGCAGGAGGTTCTGGAGGAGCCGGAACAGGGGC
Organism: Emydura macquarii macquarii; assembly: GCF_026122565.2. NCBI lineage: Eukaryota > Metazoa > Chordata > Testudines > Chelidae > Emydura > Emydura macquarii. The sequence goes on from NW_027133156.1 coordinate 3,046,889, forward strand.
TGAAACCTGGTGCACTCAAGGTAGATGTGTGCCAGGGTCTCCCTCATGCCGCGGAAGGGGCAGATGTCAGGGCGACGGGTGAACCATGCCAAGTACTCGTCCATGTTCAGGGTTCTGTTAAGGAGGCACCAACTAACATCCCCGGCAGGCTGCGGGGTCAACTGTGAATAGAGACTGTCCCACTAGGGGTCCTCGCCCTCCAAAGGTGGCATCAGGTCATGGCATTTGGTGTCTGGGTGGGACATGAGGGCAAGGAAATGAAGGGTGTGGAGCACAAGCATGTACAGATGATCCCTGGGCGCAGTTCGGAAATAGACCGGCTGCAAGTCTAGCAGCCAGCTTGGTGTGTGGGGAGAGGGGGGCCGGGGAGCAAGTGGGGCCAGGGCCCGATGAAAAGCTCCGGAGGGCTAAGACTGAGGGAGGAGTGGGGAGTGTCCTCTCGCAGGACCCGCTCAAGGTAAACGCGAGCAGCAGGCTCGCCCTCACCTCCTGGAGTACGCGCCGGGGAGGTTAGAAGGGTGGAGAGCCCCATGTGACAAGCCAGCACCTGGGGATCCACCCAGTCCCCGCAGTCATAGTCCAGGAAGTCTCTGATCCTGGTGATGCCTGCCAGGACCATCCTCCATCACACCGAGGGGGCCCCCGCCACCTGCACATGGAGTTGGGGGTTGTGTAGCAGGGAATCCGTGAGGAGGTCCTCCCCCTTGGTGACCGCAATGGACCCAGAGGCCGAGACCAGCGTCCAGGTCTGGAGGAAGTCATGGTAGAAGACCGGCAGTTCAGAGAGATCTCGCGGAAGACCTCTCGGATGGAGATAAAATTGTTGCCGGTCGTATCGGAGCCCTTGTGGCGGTGGAGGAAGGTACGCGTCAACATGCTCCACACCAGACTACTTGCATGATAAAGGAGTTTCTGCAAGGCCTGGAGGCGGAAGGTGTGGACCTGGCTCTGAAGACAGCACAGGCCCTGCCCTCCTTCCTCCAGGGGGAGATTCAGGATCCCTGCAGAGACCCAGTGCAGTCCTGGCCAAAAGAACTCCAGAATTGTCTTCTGGAGGTAGGCCAGGAACTTTGTGGTTGGGACCAGGCTGTTGAGCCAGTGCCAGAGCATGGACAGGACTAGCTGGTTGAGCACCAGTGCCCTCCCCTGAAGGGAAAGGCACCAGAGCAGTCCTGTCTACCTCCACAGCTGCACAGACACTCTGCCCTCTAAATCGTGCCAATTCTCTGCCAGGGAAGGATGGGTGGCAGAAAGGTAAACGCCCAGATAAAGCAGAGGACCTGCGCTCCACCAGATGGCTTGAAGAGTGGGTGGGAAGGAGCTCGTTTGCCACCAGGCCCCTACCATCATGCCAGAGCTCTTGACCCAGTTGACCTGGGTAGAGGAGGCCACTGAGTAGATGGCCAGGCAGGCCTCCAACCACACTAGGTCATCCGGGTCCTGGATCGTGAGAAGTATGTCGTCGGCATACACTGACAGGACCAGCCTCAGCTCTGGCTCATGGAGCAGCAATCCTGCCATCCTCCGGTGGAGGAGACCGAGGAAAGGGTCGATGGCCAGAGTGTACACCTGGCCTGACAGTGGACAGCCTTGACGCACTCATCACCTGAAGCTGAGCGGTTCAGTCAGGGTCCAGTTGAGCCTGACCAGGCACTCTGCGGAGGCGTACAGCACCTGGAGAAAGCCCACAAAATGGGGCCTGAAGGCAAACACCTGCAGGGTGCCCAAGAGATACCCGTGGTCCATCCTGTCGAATGCCTTCCCCTGGTTCAGGAGGGTGAATGACAGACCATCGCTACACCCAAGCTCCAAGAGGTCCCAGACGAAATAGAGGTTGTCAAAGATGGTACGGCCCAGAATGGTGTAGGTCTGGTTGGGATGGACCATATCTTTCCTTTTTTTGTGAGTAACAAAAGAAAAATTAGTTAATTTCATATCGCTTTGTGTTCCTTTTTATACTTATGGCTCTATCAGCTTCATTACAATTCTGCTCCTGGGTATTTCTTTCTGTTTTACCAGCAAAGTCTTCCAGGCTACATTTTGGCAACAGGGTGTCTGTCACTGGGCTTGATTCTCTTCACACTGAGTATTCACTGACACAAGTGCAAGATGGGTGTAATATGCTACCATTCTGATTTGGTAGCATTTTACAGCTTTTTTGCATTCAATCTTTTCTGGTATGAGTATGCAATGTACAAGCCAATAGAGAGCCTCTGTTATCCAAGACCCTCACTCCTCTGCCTGAGTCTAATTCAGTTTTTTCATTTCCTTCCTTCCCCCCCTCCCACCACTCCACCTCTTTCTCTAAACTGTGCATAAGACTACAGGTAGTGATTCTTAAATTCCTATGATGTGGCTAACCAGAAAGGTGCTTTTCAGTTACACTATTACATAGGGAAACAATCAAAAAAATTCAGCAAATGAGACCCTGAAAAAAAACCAGAGTCATTTCCTTCTAGAAATTATCATTTAAAACCAATACAATATGAACTCTCAAGAACTACATCACTTATTTTAGACATTATAGAGCACACCTAACTCCCAGAGTCATTCTAAAACATTAATAGTTTTACAGTCTTCTGTTACAAAGGGAACTTAGGAGAGTATTGCTTTGCTGAACTCTTTGGAAGAGATGCCCTCTTTTCCTCTTTGATACATTCAGAGGTCTCATAGGTATTTTTATCAAAGGAGTTATTAAAAACTGGCTGCAGAGGTTTGTTATTGGAATATACGATGGATACAAAGACTAAAGATGTTTATGACAAAATATAAACAAAGCTTCTACTAACAGAAATCATATTGCTCTGCTTCATAAATCTATCAAAGGATTCTGAACACAGATTCATATATTTTAAGGCCAGAAGGGATCATTAGATCATCTAATCAGACCTCCTATATAATAGTCATACATTTTCATCTGGTTACTCCTGTACTAAGCTAAACTAAATAACATGGAATTGACTAAAACATCCCTTCCAGAAAGGCAACCAATTTTGATCTGAAAATTTCAAAAGAGAGAGAATCCACGCCAACATGAAGATCCTTGCTTAGTTTGCACTCTGAGAAGGCTCTTGACGAACTGGAAACCCACATAAGGATGGATATATAAAATTTGCAGGTAAGGGCCTGTAGAAGCATCCAGAGGTCATACTTACTTGTAATACAGAGGCTTTTATGAAGTTCTCTTTCTGACTCCCAGCTCACTAAAGCAGAAGCAATGTGGTGAAGTCTATTTGGAAGGAATTATGAAAGTGAAGTGCATTCTGAAAGGGTCAACACTATAAGGACAGAAGGTACAACTGTGGGGAAAAATAGAGTTCATATAAGAAAGAGAGGCACTAGATCAAGACATAGATAGGGCTGTGAATCAGGCATACCATCCAGGAAAATATAAGGAGGCATCCAGTTTGGACTAGCCTGCTGGGGAAGACAGATGAAGAACAGAAATGGGGATTCTTTGGAATAACAAAAGTCTTGGGTTATTTTATTTGAGAAAGAAGCTGATGAAAGAAGTTGTGTATGAAGAGAGATGGGAGGTGGTGTTTTCTTTACTCTCCAACCCCAGAAATAGATATGAATATGTCAGAAGTCTTATAGTCCATTATCTATCTGACACAGATAGTTTTTTTCTGAACTTCTTTCCAGAGTTATGATGTGAAATCCTGGCCCCACTGAAGTCAATGACTTCCAAGAGGCCACTATTTCACTGATTGTGAGCAACTGCTCCTTGTCATTAAGAAGTTTCATTTATGGAATCCCGCAGATCTCAGTCCTCTCATCTGACCATTATGTAAAACCAGTGAGGGAAACTGTGATACAGAATGGGTCATATGCTGATGATCCCAAACTCTATCTCTCATCCAGGCTTTTTTAGAGCCTGAAGGAAATTAGGACCTGGAGTACAGGAAACTACATTAAGCAGAACAGCAATGGACAGTAATAGGAAAAGAAAAATATTCAGTGATGGGCCCTGCTCTTCTGTTGAGGGCTTCTGCCCTCTTGTAGTCAAAGTGATTTGAAGACTCGGTGACAGGCTGGATTCAGCTCTCTTTCTGGATAACCTGAGTGTAATTTTGTTCAAAAATCCCAGCTTTCATCTTCAGTTAACTTGGTGAATTTTCTCTTCACTTTCAAACATAAGAACTTTGATTCCTATTTTGCTACTTCCATATTGCTGTGCTACAGTGCATTTCACCTAGAATAAATTGAGCATCCACATGGATAGAATAAGTGATCTGTCATGCAGCACCTCATCTCCTTACTTGGTCAGTTGAAAGAGACCATACTAGTTGATAATATACCATTGGCATATGCTTATGGCATAGGTGTTGAGGTATAAAATTATCTGGACAGAACCCAATCTCAGATGTTGCCCCTTACCTGATGCCTTAAATACCTGCTACAGTACAAGAATGCTAGATATTCTATGTTATGATGAGCATCCACATATGTGAAATAATAACAGAACTTTGAAAATCTTTATTAAATGCTGCCAATGGGATAATCACTGTTCTCCGCTATCAGTGGGTAGCAAAAAAATCTTTATTTTACATTAGCAATTACCTGCTTATGTCTTCTTTTTTTACTTGATATTTTAAAAAATTCACTTCTTTGAAGTTCTGGTAGAAATGACACATTTCATTATGTTATGTTCCCATGATATAACCGGACTGACTCTAACTGAGTATGAAGCACATACTGCTATTCACATGTTTTTGAATAGTGAGTTCAACTATAGTTGTTTGAAAAATATATTATAAGTTGTTGGTACATTAATACATTGTGTCCATTGCTGGTTACACTGTTTTCTCCATGAATATAACTGTAAACCAACTATATATACGGCATATATTTAAGACAACTTGCCACCTATTACGCTTCATACCTTCCTAGATGCAAAGGATGGAGATTATTCCATTAAAGTGCCCTCAACAGATCATGAATATTGGATTTAAAATATATTATTTTGCATATTTCAGGGAGAACATACACCTTATATAGTATCTTAGATTAGTGGGATTCTGCTCCTGCTTCAGCATGCTTCATCAAAAGAACAGACATTAGTTTTCATACATTTCATTATCACTCTGATGATGTGTGAAAGGTTTGTAAGGATCTTTTGCAGTAATTTCAAAGTAATATTTGAAATAATTACTGCATCTCTTCCTTTCCTTAGAATTTTGAATGTTGCAGGATAAGAAGGAAGTGGTATGATTCTGTTGGTCAGACATGAGTTGGTGGGGCTTGCTGGATTGTCAGAAGTTTATTAAATAACTCTTTATTATAATTAAGGATCCTTTGCTACATTATACTATACTTACAAGAAAAAACCCAAAAGTAGCCAATAAACTATTGTTTTACTGTAAAATTTATATTTTAAAATCACCTTTAGGTGAAATTAGTTCAACCTGCTCTCCACACACATTCTGTATACTTTCCAGTCACTTTTGTAGCTTTACTCTACCATATTATTATTATCTATCTCAATTACAGGAGTGCCTAGAGGCCTGAAGCAAAATATACAAGCTAGACAAAACATGGGAAGAAGGAAATATCCCCATTTCACAGATGTGGTTCTGAGCCACAGAAAGGTTAAGTGATATGCTTGTGGTCATACAAGAAATTTGTGGCAGAGTTGGGAGTTGAATCCTGGGTTTCAGTGCAGTGCCTTAACCACAGAAATATCCTTCCTATCTCAGCCACATTTGAGGGGATAACTGGAAAATGATCTGGTTTTTCATAGGTCAATACAAATATCTTGAACCAGGAGAATTAATAGATCATGTATCTCTTTGATGTCCTGAAGCAAACAGTATCAAGGAAGTTTAGTGTTTCATTTGTAGAGGAAAAAAATCCATTGGACTGCCACCAAATAACTCCTCTTTCATCTGCATAAAGCCCTCATGGCCAATGGCTGTTTCCTTGATCCTTCTATGATGCCACAGAAATGTGTTTCAATGACATTAGATTGCTTGCCTCCTTCCTCAAGTTTTGTTCCTTTATAAACAGTGAACAAAAGATGAAGGGGGAAATTACAAAACAAGTTTGTTCTGAAGTCTTATATAAACCAGTACAGTTTAGGATGTTACCCTACAAAAGCTTAAGCGCATGCTTAACTTTAAGCATCTGAGTAGTTCCCTTGAACTCAGTGAGACTACTCATGTGTTTAAAGTTGAGTGTGTACATAAGAGTGTGCAGGATTAGGGCCTTAATATGGACAAAGTACCATAAAACAGAAATAAAACAAATAAGTGATTAACTCTATGCGATAAGCATTGTAAAGGAATCAAAAAAATGCAAACATTTACTGTGGCTTTGTGTCTACTGACCAGCAAAGACCTCTTTAGTTTCATGGTCATTGATGTCTGTTGCTGGGGAATAAGTAAGATTTTGTCCCCTGCTCCATGTGTCAGTGGCTCAGGAGCCAGGGTTGAATTTCTTGCTTGGTATTTTGTGGTAAGTTCTTCCTTTTCCCTCATTTATACGTATGTTTGGCACTTACTGTACAAATGAAACTATAGCCCATTATTTTTCCAACACTGGTAGATTTTTATTTATTTTAAAGTGATTATTTTAACCAGACAGTTGTTTACAAGACCTCAAAGCAGTAAGAACTAGGTTGTTACATTGCTGCTTTCCCTTTGCCAAAACAATGTGTTAAGCTGAGAACTTCTTAAAAAGTACAGAGGAGCTGTGTGTGTTTGTGCAAGACGGTAGCAATAAATGGACAAGATTTGGGATCAAGTAATTAGAGAAAGGATTAACAACGAGAGTCCTGTAGCACCTTAAATTTCTGTGAGCATAAGCTTTCGTGGGCTGCAACCCACTTCGTCAGATGCAAGATGCAATGTTAGTCTTTAGGGTGCTACAGGACTCTCGTTGTTTTTGCTGGATTGTTATTAGTTTTGTTACTATTGCTTAATACTGTCTTATTATACACTACTATAGAATTAACCAGTACTTCCAGCCCAGGATTATAACATGTAGCAATCTACCAAAGCAGCTTTAGACACACAAGAATGGGAATGTCCTCAGACAGGCTTTCACTCCTGTCAAGCATGAAGAGTTTAGTTATTCCATGGGGATTATGTGTTTGGGCAGAGACAGCCAACAGGAGTCAGCAAATTCATCATGAGGCAAATTCTCATGTCCTTAGCTGGAGAAAAAGTACCATGATCAAGGATTCAAAGGCAAAAGATGTTCAAGGGAAATGGTATTTTCCAAATTCAGAGCCAAATTCTATGAGACGTCCAGTATCTGCAAGTTTAGAGAGTTGAATAATTTGCCTCTGAAAAGAGGGTGAATATCTTCAAAACCTTATTTGGAAATGCACCAATTGAAATGCAAAGGAATGTGGAAAGAAGCCATGTGTGGGTGGCAGAGAGGAATATTATCAAATTACAACTGTACTTGCCTTGTTGCTGTTTTTTATGTATCTCTTTTTCTTTAGATGGATAACTTTGCTCCAATCCCACTGGTAAACAGAAAAGCTCAACCTCTGCCCTTATATTACTGAAATATTCACACTACTTCACCTCTAATCTACAGAAAGATACAAGATGTATCTACAAACTTACAGCACTGATTGAAATAAACATCCACCCTCTGAGAGATGCCCCACTATGATCTTAAAGAAATATAAATTGTGAAAGAGCACATAAGATTTTTTTTTTGACAGGTGGGTGGCATGAAGCCCAGTAAAATCTAATAATTCCCTCCCACTTCCTAGCACCATATAATCTCATGTGTCCAACCTCTTCCACCAAAAAGTGACCATGAAATTTATATAATTCATGGTTGTGTGTCTGGCTCCAGCCTGCTCATGCTGCAGGAAAGATGGGCAATGAAAGGAAAGTATTATATTGTAGCTGAGAATAACTGTATGACAGAAGTTACTAGATGCTTCATCCAAAGCAGTGTAATTGTGGTGGTGTTAAAGACCTCTCCAGTAGGTACACCAGAAGATGGATCCGTATGAAAGTAGTGCAATATACCACTATTTACTGTTCCAATTGAATCTCCATTCAGTTAATTTCTGCCTTTTTCCAGCAATAGGAACATATAAATTACAGGAGGGTGAACCAGTTTAGTTAAAGTCAGAATCAACAAAGTAAAAACTAATTGAGAAGGGAAACAGCAGGATATTCTAAGGAAGAGCAAACAGATGTGTGTAACCATATTAGGTCCATCTCATACATTAGACTTCAGTCCCTCAAGAAACTTGTCTCTAGGCCAAACCAGCTCCAAAGGTCAGTATGAAGGTGGCTGAGGCCTCTTCACTGTGAGTCTGTTTACACATTGGAGGCAATCCCTGCATCATTTTTGAATGCTATTATCCTTTCTCAAGTTGTATGGGGGAGGGAGAAAAAGGCTCTTGATGCCTTTTTCTTACCCTGCATGCACCTGTCCAGGGGACATGAACAGTCTGGTCCTGAAGGAGTCTGGGTATATTGATTGAAGGCTGCATTTTAACTTTCTGTTTCCAGTGAAGACAATAGACAGAAATGCACGTATAACTTTGTGGCATTAACTGTGGGCCTTCATCATATTTTGGGTCTCACATCTGGCCCTTGGCAGGGGGAAAAGTATAAAGGCACATTACTATCAATTAGTTCAATCTGTGTACCAAACAAAATGGGCCAAATTCTCTTCTAGTGTAAACTGGCACAGCTCCACTGACTTGAATTTGACCCAGATATTTACTTTATTCCCATTAGAAAGCATTGATACTCCTAGGCTGGATTTTCTCCAGATGGAGGATCTTTTTGTCTTCGAAAAAAGTAATTTAGTTTCTTATCCTTTTAAAAACAATAATATTCAATGTAGCTCACATTTTATTTATTGCATTATTCTCCTAGAGGTATGTCGTTATTTGCCCATAGATAAAAGGAGTAACAAGCATGTTAGTTTGCTTTCTGCACAATGTACAGCATTACCAAGCAGCAATAACCAGGGAGAATTTACTGTGGTGCCAGCATGTAGTTAAGCAGCATGTTTCCCTGCCAAGGATGAGCCATAAAACACTGTCTCAGTTACACAACGACCGCCTGTGATGAGTGATACCAGGAATGGATAAAAGTAAAGTAGCTGAGGTATGGAATCCACTTTCATAACTGTAAATGATATCAGGTGTTTGCATTTACTTTAAAGTTGATCAAACATAACAGAAGGTAGTGTTGACAGATGCTGGAAAAGCATTAACCTTTTCTTTCATCTTTGTGTGCATGTGTTTAGCTTAGACTAGAGGACTCCTTAGAAAAGATATGGACAAATTGGAGAGAGTCCAGAGGAGAGCAACAAAAATGATAAAAGGCTTAGAAAACCTGATCTATGAGGAAAGATTTTAAAAACTGGACATGTTTAGTCTTGAGAAAAGGCTCAGGCTACCCGATAATACTCTTCAAATAAGTTAAGGGATGTTATAAAGACGATGGTGATCAATTGTTCTCCATGTCCACTAAAAGGTAGGACAAGAAGTAGTGGGCTTCATCTGCAGCAAGGGAGATTTTGGTTAGCTAGTAGGAAAAACTTTCAAACTATAAGGTAGTTAAACACTGGAATAGGCTTCTAAGGGAGGATGTGGAATCCGCATCATCAGAGATTTTTAAGAACAGGTTGGACAAATACCTGCCAAGGATGGTCTAGTTTTCCTTGGCCCTGACTCTGGAGGGGTTGCACTTGATGACTTCTTCAGTTCCCTTCCAGCCCTACATTGCTATGATTCTATGAAATCCATGGACATTAGGTGCCTAAATACCTTAAAAATATACCCCAAAATGAAAAATGAGGTACAAATTCAGCTCTCATTTAAACTGGTCTAACTCTAGAGTAATTACATTTACTCTATGTAATTATTCCAGATTTAAACCTGTGTAATTAAGAGCAGAGTTCTGAAATTGGCCCTGACTAAGAAGTCAACATTTGTCTCACTGCGTAAGAAGACTAAACAAAATTTTCCTTTAAATTTGAAATTCAAAACAAAATTCTGTCTCCCACTTAATGTACTAAGGTTGTGCTGGTGTAATATCACAGACCAGTACAAACACTTCACTTACAATGCTATGAAATAGGCGACATGTTGACATGAGTAAAGAATGGAGCCTTTAGTCTTAAATGTGAATATTCTTCTTTCCATGGGCTGTTTCAAAGTATTATTTAAATATTGCATTTGATATTTACATTCCTTTTCCAGTTTTATAAAATAGCCATCACTTTTATATTTTTGTTATTTGCCCAAGAGACTGGAACAGCTCAGAATGTCCCATTGCAAACAGGAGCCGATGGTAATTTTTCCTTCAATAACAGCATTCAAACGGAGAAGTCTAGAGTTATTGCAGGTTATTGCTGACCCGGGGAGAATTCCTAGCCATGGAAGAGTGGCTAAAGGTAAATTAGAATATGTTGCTATCATATTGTTGAAGAATTCTGAATTGTCAGTAACTCACAAAGAATTCTCCCAGGCTCTGAAATGTAAGAATGAATCATAGAATCATAGAAGATTAGTGTTGGAAGGAACCTCAGGTGGTCATCTAGTCCAACCTGCTGCTCAAAGCAGGACCAACCCCAACTAAACCATTTGTCAAGCCAGGCCTTAAAAACCTCTAAGGATGGAGATTCCACCACCTCCCTAGGTAACCCATTCCAGTGCCTCACCACCCTCCTAGTGAAAAAGGTTTTATTAATATCCAACCTACACCTCCCACACTGCAACTTGAGATCATTGCTCCTTGTTCTGTCATCCGCCCCCACTGAGAACAGCCTAGCTCCATCCTCTTTGGAACCCCCTTCAGGTATTTAAACGCTGCTATCAAATCCCCCCTCACTCTTCTCTTCTGCAGACTAAATAAACCCGGTTCCCTCAGTCTCCCCTCATAAGTCCTGTGCTCCAGCCACCTAATCATTTTTGTTGCCCTCTTCTGGAGTCTCTCCAATTTGTCCACATCCTTTCTGTAGTGGGGGCCCAAAAGTGGACAAATACTCCAGATATGGCCTCACCCATGCCGAATAGAGGGGAATAATCACTTCCCTTGATCTGCTGGCAATGCTCCTACTAATGCAGCCCAATATGCCATTAGTCTTCCTGTCTACTGTAACCCCCAGGTCCTTTTCTGAAGAACTGCTTCTTAACCAGTTGGTCCCAGTCAGTAGCAATGCATGGGATTCTTTCATCCTAAGTAAAGGACTCTGAATTTGTTCTTTCTTGAACCTCATCAGATTTCTTTTCGGCCCAATCCTCCAATTCATCTAGGTCACTCTGTGTCCTACCCCTACACTTCAGCATATCTACCACTCCCCCAGCTTAGTGTCAGCTGCAAACTTCCTTGGGGTGCAATTCACTCCATCCTCCAGATCATTAATTAAGATGTTGAACAAAACTGGCCCCAGGAGCAACCCCTGGGGCACTCCACTTGATATTGGCTACCAACTAGACATCGAGCTGTTGATCATTACCCATTGAGCCTGATGATCTAGCCAGCTTTCTATCGCCTTATACTTCATTCATCCAACCCATACTTCTTTAACTTGCTGGCAAAAATACTGTGGAAGACCGTATTAAAAGCTTTACTAAAGTCAAGGTATATCACATCCAGAGCCAGTTATCTCATCATAGAATCCCATCAGGTTGGTCAGGCATGACTTGCCCTTTGTAAATCCATGCTGATTGTTCCTGGCCACCTTCCTCTTCTCCAGGAGCTTCAAAATGGATTCATTGAGGACCTGATCCATGATTTTTCCAGGGACTGAGATGAGGCTGAATGATCTGTAGCTCCCCCAATCCTCCTTGTTCCATTTATTAAAGATAGGCACTATGTTTGCCTTTTCCCAATTGACCGTGACCTCCCCTGATCACCACGAGTTTTCAAAGATAATGGCCAATGGCAATGCGATCACATTAACCACTCCCTCAGGAACCTCAGATGCATTGCGTCTGGCCCCATGGACTTGTCCATGTCCAGCTTTTTTAAACAGACCTGAACCTGTTCTTTCATCACTGAGAACTGCCCACCTCCTCCCCATACTGTGCTACCCAGTGCAGTAGTCTGGGAGCTGACCTTGTCTGTGAAGACAGAGGGGAAAAAAGCATTGAGTACTTCAGCCTTTTCCACATCATCTGTCACTAGGTTTCCTTCCCCATTCAATAAAGGGCCCACACTTTCCCTGACCTTCTTTTTGTTGCTAATATACCTATAGAAACCCCTCTTGTTATATTCCATGTCCCTTGCTAGCTGCAACTCTAATTGCGCTTTGGCCTTCCTGGTTTCACCGCTGCATGCTCGAGCAATATTTTTATATTCCTTCCTAGTCATCTGTCTAAGCTTCCATTTCTTCTAAGCTTCCTTTTTGTGTTTAGCTCACCAAAAATTTCTCTGTTAAGCCAAGCTGGTCGCCTGCTATATTTGCTATTCTTTCTGCATATCAGGATGGTTTGTTCCTGCACCCTCAATAAGATTTCTTTAAAATACTGCTAGCTCTCCTGGACTCCTTTCCCCCTCATATTAGCCTCCCAGGGGATCTTGCCCATCAGTTTCCTGCTTTTCTGAAGTCCAGGATCTATATTCTGCAGTTCTCCTTTCTTCCATTTGTCAGGATCCTGAACTTGACCAACTCATGGTCACTGCTGTCAAGGTTATCATCCATTTCTAGTTCCCCATCCAATTCTTCCTTGTTTGTGAGCAGCAGGTCAAGAGGAGCATGGCCCCTAGTTGATTCCTCAAACACTTTCACCAGAAAGTTGTCCCCAACATTCTCCAAAAACTTCCTGGATTGTCTTTGCACTGCTGTATTACTCTCCCAGCATATGTCAGGGTGATTGAAGTCCCCCATGAAAACCCAGATCTGTAATCTGGAAACTTCAGACATTAGTTATCTGAAGAAAGCCTCGTCTACCTCATCCTCCTGGTCTGGTGGTCGGTAGCAGACACCTATCACAACATCACCCGTGTTGCTTTCATCTCTAATCAACCCAGAGGCTCTCAACAGGCTTTTATCTAGTTTCATACTGGAGCTCTGAGTAGTCATAGTGCTCTCTTGCATACAGTGCAATCCCTCCACCTTTTCTCCCCTGCCTGTCCCTCCTGAACAGTTTATACCTGTCAATGACAGTGCTCCAGTCATGTGAGTTACCCCACCAAGTGTCTGTTATTCCAATCACATCATAGTTCCTTGACTGTGCCAGGACTTCCAATTCCTCCTGCTTGTTTCCCAGGATTCTTGTGTTCATGTACAAGCACCAAAGATAACTAGCCAATTGCCCTACTTTCTCAGTATGAATCAGGAAGCTTCCTTTGTTGCATCCTTCTCCTTGTGCTTCCTCCTGGTATCCCACTTCCTCTCTTACCTCCAGGCTTAGGTCTCCGTCCCCCCATGAACCTAGTTCAAAGCCTCCTCACTAGGTTAGCCAGCCTGTCTGTGAAGATGCTCTTTTCTCTCTTTGTTAGGTGGATCCCATCTCTTCCTAGCAATCCTTCTTGGAACAACATCCTATGGTCAAAGAATCCTAAGCCCGCTCTCCGACACCACCTGCCTAACCACACATTTACTTCCACAGTTTGATGGTCCCTACCTGGGCCTTTTCCTTCAACGGGGAAGATGGATGAGAGCATCACTTGTGCCTCAGACTTCTTCATCCTTCTTCCCAGAGCCACATAGTCTGCAGTGATCCACTCAAGGTCATTCTTGGCAGTATCATTGGTGGCCACATGCAGAAGCAGGAAGGGGTAGTGGTCTGAGGGCTTGACGAGTCTCGGCAGATTCTCCATCACATCCTCAATTGTAGCTCGAGGCTAGCAGCACACTCCTGAGTTTCTCGGTCTGGATGGCAGATGGATGACTCTGTCCCCTTTAGGAGGGAGTCGCTGACCATCACCACCCATTTCCTCCTATTGGGAGTGGTGGTTGTGGTACCCCTATCCTTAGGATAATACATCTCATGTCTTCCAATCGATGGGGTCTCCTTCCGATCCCTTCTCTCAGATGACTCTTCCAAACCATTCTCTGCAGTGATACCTGTGCACAAAGCCTGAAAATGGTTGCTTACCTCTAACTGTATTGGGGAGGCTGCTGCCTCGAAGCAGTTGCCCCGCTCCAAGCCTCACCCTCCAATCAACCACTCAAGGCCCACCAGGAACAAAACACTCCCAGTTCACACTTTTCAAACACACACAGAGACAGTCAAACAGTCCCTGGAACTAGCATCAGTCAAAAAGGGTCACAGCAGACAGACACTCAGATATTCACCCCATCAGCTAACAACATAGCTCCCCAATGCAGCACTCACTGTAGCTCCTCTCGAATAAATGGTTTACAAATGACAAAATAAATAAAAAATAATTATGAATCAACTAAATCAGGTTCTAGTGCCCAGAGCCACAAGAGTACATAGGCCCCTAAACACCAGAGTAAGGCATCTAAATCCTGGTTTTAGGCTCCACTGAAATCCACAAAACTCTAGCTCAGCTGCCACCTAACCTTATGGGTGCCTAAACTTACTTGTGCCTAAGTTTTTGCAGTAAAAGTTCCCTGTGTGCCTAAGTTTTTACCTCTGGGCATGCACACTGCTGCTTCATTCTAGGGATTCCTTTATCCTTCCTAAGTCCCAGAGCTATACACAAACAAGGGTGCTCATCCACCTAAGTCATGTGTGGGGCCTCATCCAGTAGGCATGCTTAGTGACTGCCTACCACATTAGGTCCCATTCAAAATCTAGGGGAAAGGGTGGTGCCAGGGCCCAGCTGCTAACTTTTAACCCAGTGATTAGAGTACTCAGATGTGATGTGGGAGACCCAGGTTCTGACCTTCCTCTGTCTGAGGTAGAGAGAGGATTTGAACAGGGGGTCTTCCACCTCTCAGGAGAGTGCTCTGAGATATGGGATGTTCTGATGAGGGGCTCCCTGAATGTTTCTGTGGAAGTTGTTCCACTTTGGCTAAATAATCAAGGAGTCAGTAGAGTAGGCAGACGGGACGCTGGGTCTCCCACATGGGTACTGAACCACCAGGCTACAGAGTCAGTTGGTTCTCAGGTGCTCTTTGCTTCAATGACTCTTTAAATATTTATCCACAGTAGAACAGTTTCAACAGGAGAGACTGAGGGAGCTTTCCATCAGGGTATCTGGTAGCATAGTGGTTAAAGCTCTTGCCTCAAGCGTGTGGGAGACCCCCGTTAAACTCCTTCCCCTCTCCCCCCCCAAGGCAGAGGGAGGACTTGAACCTGGGTCACCTACATCCCAGATGGGTGCTCTAACCACTGGGCTAAAAGTTATAAGGCTGGCAGCAGCACATGCCTAACTCATTTCCACAAAAAATGACAGAGGTGCCTGTACTGCCTGACTCCAAGAAAGGCATTTCTAGCTGTGGCAGATATAGGTGCCTCCCTGCAGCCCGGACTTAGGTGCTTATCTCTGTGAGAGAGTGGGCCTCAAGACACATCCCTCGTGTCGGCATAGAATCAGGACTGGAAATGACCTCAAGAGGTTATCAAGTCTAGCCCTGAGTACTGAGACAGGACCAAGATCATCCCTGGCAGGTATTTGTCCAATCTGTTCTTAAAAATCCTCAATGACAGCAGATACCATTGGCTAGATTAGGCAGCTCGCTGCCTACCATGCTGACTTTTGTTGGTCACATTCTTAGACACATATCTTTGCCGAAGCACTAGGTACCTAATTTAGGCTTCATGGACTGCAATGTTTTTCTTGTGATTTTTCTAGGTGCCTAAATGTTGGGTGCTGTGATACTGAGCGTTGCAATGTCTAAGTCCCATTTTGGATCCAGGCCTAAGAGTTTAATCTTGAATCTGCTTCCATCGGTGTGTAACGATCCAATGCCATCTTTTTATGGTCTCAGTGCTCAGATCACTTCAATCCCTGGAAAAATCATGGAGCAGGTCTTTAAGGAATCCATTTTAAGGCACTTGGAAGAGAGGAAGGTGATCAGGAACAGTCAACACAGATTCACCAAGGGAAAGTCATGCCTGACCAACCTGATTGCTTTCTATGGTGAGGTGACTGGCTCTGTGGATGTAGGGAAGGCGGTAGATGTGATATACCTTGACTTCAGCAAAGCTTTTGATACTGTCTCTCACAGTATTCTTATCAGCAAGTTAAAGAAGTATGGGTTGGATGAATGGACTATAAAATGGATAGAGAACTGGCTAGAGAATAGGGCTCAATGAGTAGTGATCAATGGCTCCATGTCTAGCTGGCAGCTGGTCACAAGTGGAGTGCCCCAGGGGTCGATCCTGGGGCTGGTTTTGTTCAACATCTTCATTAATGATCTGGAAGATGGGGTAGATTGCACCCTCAGCAAGTTTGCGGATGGGGGGAGTGGTAGATACCTGGAAGGTAGGAATAGGATACAGAGTGACCTAAACAAACTGGAGGATCGGGCCAAAAGAAATCTAATGAGGTTCAACAAAGAAAAGTGCAGAGTCCTCCACTTAGAAAGGAAGAATCCCATGCACAGCTATAGACTGGGGACCAACGAGCTAGGCAACAGTTCTGCAGAAAAGGACCTGGGGGTAACAGTGGATAAAAAGCTGGATATGAGTCAGCAGTGTGCCCTGGTTGTCAAGAAGGCTAATAGCATATTGGGCTGCATTAGGAGGAGCATTGCCAGCAGATCGCGGGAAGTGATTATTCCCCTCTATTCGGCATTGGTGAGGCTGCATTTAGAGTATTGTGTCCAGTTTTGGGCCCCCCACTACAAAAAGGATGTAGACAAGTTGGAGAGAATACAGCGGAGGGCAACAAAAATGATTAGGGGGCTGGAACACAGGACTTATGAGGAGAGGCTAAGGAAACTGGGCTTGTTTAGTCTGCAAAAGAGAAGAATGAGAGGGGATTTGATATCAGCCTTTAACTACCTGAAAGGGGGTTACAGGGAGGATGGGGCTAGGCTGTTCTCGGTGGTGGCAGATGACAGAACAAGGAGCAATGGTCTCAAGTTGCAATTGGGGAGGTCTAGATTGGACATTAGGAAAAAGTTTTTCACTAGGAGGGTGGTGAAGCACTGGAATGGGTTACCTAGGGAGGTGGTGGAATCTCCATCTTTAGGGGTTTTTAAGCTGAGGCTTGACAAAGCCTGGCTGGGATGATATAGCTGAGGTCAGTCCTGCTTTGAGCAGGGGGTTGGACTAGATGACCTCTGAGGTCCCTTCCAACTTTAATATTCTATGATTCTATGATCAGGGGAGAAACTGAACAGGGAATTCAGATCGCCTGTGAACTGAAGTAGTGATTTTCATAGTAGGTTTTCTCAGGGAAATAAGGAAGAGAGGGAAGATGGGGTGTGAATGGGGCTGATATATCACCCATAAATAAAGGTGTAGCAAGTTAACTATACATAGCATGAATCCACATCTCAAAACCCCACAAGTGTAGCTGTAGGTTTGAGCACCCACCATCTTTCCCCAACAGCCCAGCAATAGCTGTATGCATCCTGATAATAAAACCCCTCTTAGGCCTTCAGTTTCTTTACCTTAGCCCTTTTGCCGTAGCTTTGTTCACTGTGTCATGTGCAAATGAAGGCTACACTGTCATTTTCCCAACTTTATAGTGTTGTATTAATTTATTATAATCATTATATACTACTGGGAAATTAGGGAAATAGCTGCCTCACAATACTTATTAGCAAATTCAGTAATATAGCACAGATTTGTACTATGTTATCAAATGAGTAATATGATTATTCATTTTTAAAATAGTTTTGCTATTAAGAAAAACACTGAATTACAGCCATTCATTAACACTTAATTTCCGCCTCCCCACCCCATCTTTATTGCTGGCAATTGTATAATGTTTAACTTTTTGTCCTTTTTTTACATTTATGTCTAGTGCCTATTTAATTGAAATTAACGGAGGTGTGTGCATGCTAGACCTGTGTCTTGAAAACCTTTGTGTGGAATTTGCTTTGCCCACAAAGACTGAGTAATAAGTCTTTATATGGGTGAGGAACAAGGAGCTGAAATCTATGTCCCACCACAACCCAAGGCCAACTTCCTCTGATTGGCTAGACTAGTGGCCACAACACCTTTGTGTCATTGGAGCTTGAAATATAAATTCCTTGGCCCTTGTCCTGGCCTCCTCTGGGCCACTACCATCACCTCCCCAGCATGGAAATGAACTCTCAAAGGCGGCCAGTCTGTTGGAAGTCCTCAAGTGGTCAGTAGGGCTTTTCATGGTTTGCTGTACCAGAATTAATTTCACTTTTTCTGAGCAGGCATCATTGCTTTTATAGTAGATAAAGGTAATCTCCCATTGTACTAACTCCAGTTTGGAAAACTCGCTTTAGCCAGAAATTCCTGTGTGTGTTCTTTAACCTGATAGCAGGCAATTGTACTTTCCTCCAATTTTTAGACAATTTAGGGTATTCCTAAACCCTTTCACAAAACTGGGATGTACCTCTGTAAATTACTGTAATAAAGAATGGTACCAAGATAATACTATGGTAGGTCCAGGAGCTATGAATGAATAGATAACACTAGAGAGATAATGAGGAAAAACACAATATAAGCTTTTGTTTTGTTATTATTCAACTAAGTGAGTGGGAGGAAGATAATAGGAGAAGGAATGAAATGTAAGTCTTCTACAGATTAGTTCAGAGAACTATCAGTAAGCCACTGGGCAGTGCAGTAAATATATATGTATATCTAAATTCTTCTTAAAGTCATACAATTTTCTACTTTAAAAATGTAGAAAACAAAAGAAGAGCTCAATTTGTGAGTTGTTAAGAAGTGGCTGTCAGTGTGGTCCATTGGCTAGGTCATAAAACAAAAAGGCAGGAGATGTTGGTTCTCTTCCTTGCTCTGACCTGCTACTTGAACTTGGGTAAGTCACTTTGCCTCTGTTTTCCCTTCTGTTTTTTGCCTATTTAGTAGGGTTGGTCAGAAAACGAGAATTCTGTTTTGTGAAAAGTATAAAGGTTTCAACATTTGTTTCCATTCTGATGCAGAATCAAACCCAGACCTTTTGAAAATTTTCAGACACACACAAGAGATCATTTGAGGGACTAAGTCATTCATCTGGAACGTGGAAGACTGAGGTTCAAGCCCCTATTCTGCCTGATTCAGGCCAGAGACTTGAACATGAGTCTCCACCATCCCAGGTGAGTGTCCTAACCACTGGAGTGGGTGTGTCTACTTTTGACCAGAAATTCCATCCTGAAACTGAGAAACCTTCTCAACAAAAAGACATTTTGTAAAAAACTTCCTGACCAGCTCAACCATTTAGACTGCAAGCTCTTTCTTAATGTGTGTGTATACAGTGCCTAGCACAATGGGGTCTTGAGACACTTTTGTCATTATTGGAACATAAATAATAATAGTTCAGCTGTGTGGGTGGATAAAGTCAATCAGCTATAGGTGGAAAGGAAAAATAAATTAAGTCAGAATTGGATGTTTGACCTGTGTTACACAGGAGGTCAGATTAAATGATCACAATGATCCCTTCTGGTCTCGGAATCTATGAAGTGGACTGCCCAAGTATGTGGGGCTGCATTGAAAGTTAGCGAGGGCCCACTAGCTGACATGTTGAAGGAGCCATGAGAGAAGTAGGAAGAGAAGCAAGAAAGGAAGGATTAATGAAAGCCAAGAGAGGACCAGATTTCAAGTAAGTGCCTAAAATCATACAGTATATCAATACTTTTGCCTTTCACTAAGGATATTACTATACCCAAAGGGAAGTTTTGGTTTTGGTTCAGGGAATGGCTCTGGGGTTAAGAAGGACTAAGGAAATACAAAGTGGCATGTTTTTATCTGAGGGAATGGGAAAGAAAAGGAGGAAAGGGGGAAATTTGCACAGAATGTTTATTTCCATAAACATAACAAATATTCCTTAGCTTGTTGCAATTTTATTTTTATTAAGACATATTTAACATCAGTGTTTCCGAACTAATTAGAAAGAATGACATTTAAGCCGCACAATTATTACTATGTAACTGATAGTTATTTTGAAAGTTGCAACACAATGCAGGGAAACAGGGAATAGCTTTAGAAAATGTGTGCGGACTATTGTTGTAGGATTATTATTGCTGAGCAATGTGCATGATGAAAAGAAAAATCCAGACTACACAAAGGTTATATAAAATCACTGTATGCTATTTATAATAGTCCCTTTGCCTCTCAGTGCAGCTAATTAGAATCACTTGTAGCTATGAGAGTGATCATATAATCAGAGACACATAAATGTGGGGATTAATTATTCACACCTGCAAATGTTCAAAACACACCCTACTGTATCTTTTTGAAGCCTAGGAAACAAACATACTGTTCAGGCACAGTGTGCTATTTTTAAATGCCCCCAATTTTTTATTTCAAACAGTTGGGTTTTTTTTAACATGGTAAAGGCTCTGTTCATCACTCAGGAAGATATACAATACATTGTAAAGCCCTGATCCTGCAAACACAAACGAGTAACCCTACACACTTGAATACTTCCATTGAACTCACTGGCTCAGATAATGTGTTGCTCCAATCCTGCACTTGATAGAGGAGGGAAAGGAGTGAGGCAGAAGGAACCTGGCTTTAAAGCACCTTTATTCCTCCTAATTCTGGGTTACAGCAGGGCCTGTCAAACAGTGTATTATGGCCATGCTAGCCCACATAGCCCTGTGTCATTACACCAGCTTTATGCATTTTTAAGAGCCATTAAAACCAGATGGAGTGTCCCTTAGACATCTGGGGTAGTGTAAAGGGGCCTTGTGAGATATAATCTGGGCCTTGAGGCTATTCATATGCATAAAGTTACTCATATGAATCAGGATCAGGTAAGGTGACCAGATAGCTAGTGTGAAAAATTAGGATGGGGGTGGGGGATAATAGGCACCTGTATGAGACAAAGTCCCTATAAAACTGGGACATCTGGTCACCCTAGGATCAGGGCCTAAATTTGAAATTTTGAAACACCTCCCACACCTTTTTTAAATAAAAGAATTCTTTGTAAAATAAAGCACCAGAAAACATTGTAACCTGTGGGTAACAATGTCTTTCTGCATTTGAAGAAATAAATAAAGCAAAGAAAAAAACAACCAAAATGTAGTTAAATTTTGTAAGCAAAATTCCATGTGTGGGTCAGACAAAGCACAGGATTATTGAACACTAAATGTTGATTATTCAATACCAAATAATTTCAGATCATTTATAAACTGCATGAATAGTTCCCAACTTGATATTCATGATTTGACTGCTCATGAAGTCATCTTTGTTTGGCTAAATCATAAGAACTACACATCACACTTATAGAGCTCTTTACCTTTTTAAAGTGTTCTAAAAATACTTGTCCCCAAACCCTCGTCTCAGTTATGTAAACAGTATTATTCCCATTTAACAGATGATGTACAAGCTGGTGTAAGCACCACATTTTCAAAAGCATCTAGAATATTTGGTTATACATCTTTAGATATCTAATTTTCTAAAGTTTGGCTCTGATGTATGTCTGTATATCTATATCTATATCTATCTGGGCACTCAAATTCATAGTCCACTTCAGAAAAATGCTTACCACTTACCAGAGTGACTTGCTCAAGGCTACAAAGGATGTCTAGTAATAGGAATTCAAGTGTTCTTAACTCCTAGCCCTGCAACCAGTCCAGGACACCACACTGCTAAATACAATAATCTGACATTTTCTGTTGGGTCATTCTTTTGTGTGTGTGTGAGAGAGAGAATGAGAATGGTAATGGTATCTGCTGCTATTTCATCGCTGCATTGCTCTGTTTTATCTGGTCAAGACTGCTGCTGTTGTCTATTGACAGTGATGCAGATTTTTGATGTATTTTCTCTGTTGTATGTTCAAAGGAGCCCTTTGGAGTTTGGGGCCAGGCACTGCTAGTCTTGCTTTCCCAAAGGCTGGCTATTTGAACTTGCTGGACACACTCCTGCATAGTTGTCATAGCCACAGAAGCCTTATTTACTTATCTCTATATTATATGTATATGCTTTCCTTTGGCGCTTATCACCACAGTGTCTATGCACCTCACACTAGACCCTTAGGATATTGCTGTGTCTATGCCTTAAACTCCTGTTAACACCTCCTGTCATTATTTCAGGTCATGCTATTGCCAGAACCAGTGCCTTTAGGCTTTCATGCTACTTTCTGCATTGCCTCTTAGAGCTCTTTGCTTTTTTGGAAGAAGAAACTAAGAAACTTACAGTGTGATGTCTTACTTGCTACTTGTTTCACCTCTCCCTCCATACCACCAAGGACTGGCTCATAATGTCTTTTCTTATTCATCTTTGCCCTTTTCCATTCATTTCTATACATGAATACATAAATAAAAATTGCATAAAAGGAAACACTTTCTGCTTCTACATTCCACTCCCTCCTTTAGCAACT
The DNA here is from genome assembly GCF_026122565.2 of Emydura macquarii macquarii. NCBI lineage: Eukaryota > Metazoa > Chordata > Testudines > Chelidae > Emydura > Emydura macquarii. The sequence continues at coordinate 3,069,217 of NW_027133156.1, forward strand.
TTCTTACCAGTGTTTCCTCCCTGCAAAACAAGAGAGAACATTTAAAATTAACCTGTCCTATGGTCCTTGGGAATTTGGGTGAGCTCAGACCACTTTCCAGCCAGCCACTGTCCACAACACAAAAGCCACCACTACAGGTGCTACAAAACTAAGTTAGCATCCATATTGGAAAAAAACTAAGTACTGTATGAGCCATTGAGACTGCACTCTCATTTTCCTTCCACAAGAGAGTTTACAGTTGTTGGGGCAATGATATGGGGAACCTAGAACTGCTGGCTGTTCTATGCATAAACAGAGGACTTCAGTCATGAGGACTGCCAATCACCGGATGCTTTCCATGAAAACTAACATTTGTACTGATTTCTTTAAAACCCCTCATAAATAATGTCAAAAGAAAACAAAAGGAGAATGTTATGCTCTTTAAATGATTTTAAAATCTGTTTTTCTTCCTGAAAAAACTCCCACATGAGTTCATGTCCTTGCAAAACTCACAATGTTCTAAATCTTAATACTGCATGGGTAAAGTAAGGTCTGCAGAATAATTTAACCTCAGCCTTCCAGTGCTCCTATGCCTGTTTCACCACTGTGATGCATAGGTGTTGCTGTCACCCATCAAGAGTAGTGCTGCTTAAAACCTCTGTGCACGTATAGAGGGAGAAACTGAACAAAACTCAATGAATAATGAAATGCTGGCCATTCTGCAAGCCAGGCAAAATTAGTAAATTTCATACTACAAAACTTTTCTTAAAGTTCTATACCAAATCTATGATTTTACATAATCCTATATTGAAAAATATCCCTTGACATCCAGATTTGTTAGGTTCATCTCTAAGAAACAATGTAAAGTATAAATCCTGCAAATGATCAGGGACATGAGTAATCAAATTGGCCCCAATTCACAGGTGGTGTAAATTACATACTGGTAAATTAGTATAAATAGATGTAAATTACATGGCAACAGGAAAAGAAACCAGCTGGAGGGTATAAAATAAGATGGTGTGGAAGGAATACAACCGTATTATACACTTTCAAAATATTCCCAAAATTACACACGTGACATGTTGCTTTAATTCTGGCTTTAATGATCCAAATGGCACCACATTCCTAATGATTTCAGTATTTTCCCTGTTCTTGGTGAATTAGAAAGGAATAACCACATGGACATGCAATAACCTTTCTTGAGTCAGATTAATGAACTCTTATTATATATTGGGTATTATCCGAGGAATGCGTTTCAAAATGTGCATGACTTAATGAGTGCTTTAGTGGGTAAACAGATTTGCAGCCCTGCTTACAAGCAGCAATGCGGAAGCAAAATGCTAATATCTGTGCTTATCCTGATGCATTTCTTAGCTTGAATGTAGGCCAAAAGTAATATATTCCTCCATGTATATTTCCATTCGTCCCAATACACAAAATATTTTTGAAAAGGTTATTGAGGTTATAGAAAAGCTAAAATGCTTTGATGTCTCTGTATGTAACTTTCTGAGAAACAGCAGCAGTAATACTTCAATCTAAAAACAGAGCTCTTAAATACTTTATTTGTATTTACTGCAAGTGGATTTAGTGGGCTGCTCAAATCATAGACAATTTCAGGGAGTTCCTGGAGCAGTGGTCATTGCCAAGAGCTAAAAATTAAATTAAAAGTTATACAAAGATCTAGATGAAAAACTAGGGCAGACACAGGTGAGAGACTGCACACAGAACAAAGCTGAAATACATGACACATTTAGGGCAAGAGATTCTTGATGGATAGTTGTCTTGGTATCCTTTCTAGCCCCGTATTCTGTGTTACAGACAGAAGTAATCAGATAAGAATCTCCCATTCCTACCTATCCATCTGTGTATCTATACTATTCTCATCACCTTGGTATCAGACTGACTATTTATAGCCATTGTTTTTGACAGGGCCTCATACGTCCACCTGAAAATCCTGGTTCAAGCTTTCTTGACGCAATTTTCCTTTCTACATCAAAGATAAATCTTTGAATATCACCTCACCCTCCTGTTAGCCCCAACAACACCACGGACACATTGCATTTTCCTCATTTCTTCAGTTGCATAAAGTGAAAATTTGCCATGAAGAAAATATTTCCAGCTATGAAAAGGTCTTGTATACACACAGTATGATGGCTGTTTATTCAGTTACTTAGCTATTTACTGAGTAACAGAGAAACAACTCACAGGATTTCATAATAGCTACCCTGTAGTTACCATGCAGGGTGACATTAATGGAAATAATGTTAACAGTGGTAATGCTGTGTTATTCTGGATAACCTGAAAAACTGTGTTTCCATTTCATGTGTATATAGACCATGTTTTGCCTCAATATATTATTTAATTATGCAGAATGGCCATAAGAACAGTTGAAATAGAAAGAATAAGTTTCAAATGTGTGATATTGTCTTTCATGATATACTTACTTTTCTTATCACATCTGCAAGGATAATTTCTCACTATTTCCTTTTATTAGGAAAGTGGAAAGAATCTTTTCCAAATATATTGGCCCACCAGTCAGTTGTTCTGACATCATTTTAGAGGCATGGTGGTCTAGAAGAATAGACTATGAACTGGAGGTCAAAAACACCTATATTTTTAATCACAATTTTGTCACTGAATTGCTGTGTGGCTATGGGGAATCACTTGTCATCTCTGCTTCACTTTACCCATATGTAATATACTCATGTTCTCATCTCTATTGATGTGGTGGGATTAATAGGGGTTTTTTGTTTTTGTTTTTTTGTTTTTTGTTTCTTTTGTACAGAACCTTGAACTTGTAAAGTGTTAGATAAATTGTAAGCTTTATAATTTATCTTATTTCTGTTGTTTCATATAGCAATTAACAAACTTGTAATGAGATAAAACATACAGCAAATGCAATTCAATAATGCTTGAGTTACCTACCGATGGGTCAAATCCTGAGGTCCTTATTTAGTGTTACTTAGTACTTAGCCCTACTCAAGCAGAATCCCATTGCCTTTGGCATCATGACATTATATCATGGTATTGTATTGTATTTGCAGTTTTTTAATTATTTCCTACTTTCTCCAAGATTGATCATTAGGTCAATAAGCAATTTGAATGTCAAAGGTTTTCATATTCTATATTATTGTTTTTTAAACAAAAGCTCCCTTTCTTAATTGCAGATACCTTAAAGACTGCATTGCTGGGCTGCTGAATTGTTTGAAATACACATAGATGAAGGAAAAAGGAGAAAAGATAAAAGGGATAGAGGAACGTCAATGAGTTATCATTTTTAAAAACATCATATTTTAAAACAAATATGTTTAACTCACTACCTTTCTACTGACCCTGATGACTTTGATACACTGTTACAGGGTATTTTGTTTGTTTCAGATAAGTTCCTAAGGAGTTTTTGAAGATGCTGCTATTTCTTCAGACATAACTTTTATTTTACATTTCTGTTTGATGTAAATCTGAAACCTTTAGCATTGTTTTATAGCAATCACCATGACATTTTATGTGATATTCATAACATGTTTCTACTAATGGTCTGTATACTAAACCTTAACTGTTAAATTATTTGTAAAAGAGGTCATGCCACCTGTTTATAGTATAGTTAGCCATATGGAATTACAGTTCCTTAAACAAAACAAAACAAAACAAAACAATTTTGTACTAAAAATTTGCCTTGATTATTCCTCTGTCCTTCCACTCTAACTCTATCTAGTTCATATTTCTAAGAATTTTTTTTTTTATTAGTGACAGGAAGTCACAAAATCTCCTCAGGTTTGTGCCAAAGATACATGAACCACTCCAGATAAGAACCAAACCTGGAACTTCACTCATCCTTCATATAAGATGGCTATATTTTCAAAATCAGAAACTGGTACACTTTTGTAGTGACCTTTTTGTGGTCAAGAAATACACATGTATAAGAAAAAGTACACATTGAAAATATAAATATATGCTAATGTTGCTACTGCCAACTTCTGACTTAACAGTGATCTGCATATTACTCAGTGTAGCATTTTTTTCTGTTAACTTTTCTGTGAATGAGTTTATCATGACATACAAGTGCAATTTATATTTGAGCAAAAAGAGCAGCTTTGAGCATGTACACTCATCTGAATGTTCTCTTCACTCTCAGACACCCCCCACTGGCCCCAACAGAGTGGTAGGGGTGGGGAAGAACATGATGGGGCTGGCAATTAAGGGGCACAGTCCCAGCAGCGTGGGAGGGGACACTCAATGAGTGACACCAGGTAGCTCCTTCCCCCCAGGAGTCTCTGCTACACATTGGCCAGCTAGGGAGGCACAGGTGCTGATTGGCCATCATTCCCCAATTCCCAGGATTTAAACTGGAGTGGGGGTCATTTGAAGCCTCATTCAGCTCCATTCCAGCAGCCCTGCCCTATCCACTCCAAACTAGGCATTGGAACCCAACCTGACAGATGCTGTGGGTCTAGCTGATTGCACATTTGGGGGTCGGGAAGAAATTTTTTTCTCCCATGGGCCAATTGGCAGAGGACATGGGAGTTTTTTGCCTTCCTTGCAGCACCTTCAAGCCACAGTGGGTTAAGCAGGAATGCTCTTAATACCTACCTGAGGCACTTGGGTTGAGTGGTCATAACTTGTGGTCAGTTTCCAGTGCAGTTAAAATGGTAAAATGAATAGTTTCTAGAAATAAAAGACCTAGGATTTGGAGATGGATCTTGGCCTTATGGGATAGGGTGAGACTTTGTGACCTTTGGGGGCCACAGTCAGACTTTGTGGCCCTCTCAGGCCAAGGTACCCACTTTTCTGCACCCTCTGTCCCCCTCATGGAGGGGAAGATGCTAGGATTGCATCCTGGGGAGTAGGCTGCGGAGAACCTACCCCAAATTATGGATTGTATGGTAAGGAGCAGTTACCCCTGCACTGGAACCAACAAATTCCTGGTATCAGAGAGTATGGGGGATGGGCAGGTAGTACACCTTTCCTGTGCTAATGTTTAATAAAAGCTGCAGCCTGCCACTTAATTCCATGCATGTATCTGTCCTCATCAACACTATTCATCAGGCAGAACACTCATTCCACTGGACTGCTTATTCCTAATACACAAAGCAAATTCTATTTGGTATAGAAATGTCTTGAACAAATATGTTGAAGTTATTTAAAAATGTTTTGACTAATTAAATGAAAAAAAAACCTCAACAAAAACCTCAGACATATCAAGTGTCCTGAAATAAGTATAAGGACATTATATGATATGAGAAAGTGGGAATTTTCCCACTAAAACTGAGACATGGAATCACTTCACCTTCATACCAAACCTTTTGTTAAATTGGGAAACATTCATATCTTTTAGCATTTATTTTTTGTTTAGTGTTATCTGCATTTCCAGGTGGCAGCCGGAAGTGGTAGCTGAGGTGACAAAATTGCTTCAAGAAAAGCTAAGACCTCCGGACTATAGTACACTTCACGGGGGCTGAGACCCATTGAAGCCAGTAGAGGTTTCTGTGGTCCTGTGAAACGCATTACAGAATTGAGGTCTAATTCCATAATAGTGCAACTCTTTCCCATGAATCAATGGACATTTCCTCACCATTTCACCTCCCCAGTTCAAAACAGATAAATAATTAGCATAATAAGATATGATGCTGCAAACTGCAATGTGGGAGAAAATAAATAAATATGTTTGTTTCAGATTAGATGGTATCACTCTGCTCAGGTAAGGATTTTGTGATCTGAGATTCTAGTAGTAATTTCACTGTTAGATACAGATAATGAATTATTATTAGTAATAGTCTTGTTATTTATTATCTAAAGCTATTAGAGTCATACAGAGTACTTTCATTATCTCAACCACTCTCCATTTTGTATAGCAACTCGTGTAAAATATTTATAGATGTTTGCTCACTATAGATCTATGATAATTCTCTAGAGGAAGCTTGTAATTTTTCAGTTAATGATTTTCACAACGCTCAGGCAATATGTACAATGCTGCATAAAGCAGACTAGAATCACTGACACCTGCCCTTAAAATCTTGCTGTCAACAAATCCCAGGAGCCTCTGTTATTTAATCTATGATGATGGTGTTACTTGTGTTAATTGCTTACTTCTAACAGGGGGGGAAATGTAGTTGCATTGCTTTTCACAATGTAGCACACTTCTGTATTTCACCATTTCATTTAATATTTTGCCCACTAGATGGGGGTAGACAACCTTATTCTATACTGTACATCATGATAGCCCTGGCAGATGAAAACTTTATCAAAGATTGTTTAAAACATACTAAATGTAGCTTCTTTGGGGGCTTTTTCTTTTTGACCTTCAAAAATCCCCTCAAAAACCTAAGGAGTGCAGTTTGCTAACTATTGGTAGTTACATGTGAGACTGAATTGAGGTCACAAATAAATGCCTTTTCTGAATTTCAGGGTTGATGGAGAACTGCAGCCTTAAACTTCAACTTTAATAAATCACACAATTTTTTATATATTAATTAAAACATCTATATTATGGTGAAATAGATAATGAGGACAAAAAATTCATCGTTTGATTCTAAATAAGTAATTGAATGAACAAAAGTATCCCATGCGGATGTAACACAAATGCAGACTAATGTGGATCAGTTAGCTTTACCTGCCTCTTGACCATTAGCTCCAATTGTAATCCATGAAACTCCTAAATCAGACATGTGGATGCAAGCCATATCTCCGCCTTGGCAGGACACATTGAACCAAGCCAAGTCAAAGTATAATGATCTCTAATTAGCAACTTCACAAGATATTAAAACATTTTACCTGCAACTGAGTCATGCTCAGAAATCTTATTCGTGAATGAAAGTTTCAAAAGAAAGTCGGGGGAAAATCACTTTACATCTAACCCTCAAACTGAAACACAACAAAACAGCACAGACTGGATACATACAGCCCAATCATAGGTTGCTCCTTGTGTAAGCACAAAGCTGAATTTCATTGTGTCATGATTTTTTAACTGAAATTTTTGCACAGTACATTTGGGCTCATAAAATGAGGTTCTGAAAGCACAGACTTGAGCCAGGTATAGAATGGACAAATGTTATGCAAACTGCCTTACACCATTCTAAGAATATGCTTAAAACTTGACCTACAAAATGCCAACTGGAGCAAACTGTCTTTTTTCTCTGAAGTGGGCTAATGGAGAGTAGGATACGACCATCTGATTAGCTTTTACTTACGACCTGAGCCAACATTTGAAAAGGCAGTTAGCCCACTGCACCATTCCCCTTAAATAGCAATGGTTGTCACTGTACATTTTACTTATCTGCTGGAATCACACTTTGAGTTGAAACAAAAAGCTCATATTATGAACACACTGAATATTCTCTAACGAAACTTAAACCAGATATTATCTGTTTATGCAGTCTATTTAAAGTATCTTTCCATCACTATTAATTAGTTATAAAATCATAGGGAAAAAGGAACAGAAATAGGGGAATATTATTATACTCCTAGATGTTGTTATGATGATTATAATAACTCTCTAAAATGTCTGTATGCTGTAAGCATATGATTTTCCCTTTTTGAGCCTCGGCCCTCTTTTTTAATGAATTTTGCTGCTTTCCTTTCAGAAGGCTTAAACATATTCCATCTTTCTTTTCAGTCTGTCACTTTCTCCTTTGCTTAAACTGTTACTATTGCTCATAAAACATATATACTTCTGGAGGTTTTTCTCATTTGACCTAATAAATAACAGTTTTTCTATTTCACTAGCACATCCCAGTTGTGTCATTTTGCTGAACTTGAAATAAATGTGTAAAAGGAAAAATGATCTTAGTATAAATGTTAAATTTGCTTCTGCATGTTAATACTTTCCCATGATTGAACATTATAAACAGAGACAATTTTTCTGCCTGAGAACAGAAATGTCAAACCAAGATTTAAAACTTGCTTCAATAGCAGTTGTACAACTACAAATAACATTTTTTTAGCAGCCCTAACTGCTATCAATGGTATTCTGTTGCTTTTACTAGTATATGTAATATTACAAGAAATAGTTGACAGGATAGGATGCAGACAATATAGTCTGCATGATCTGAAATAAGAAAAAATACTTTAATATGAAGTATCTATTTGATTTTAATTTTGATAATATTTATCTTATAACTTTGAATGACATGTTAAAGCTATCTGTTTCAATAGACAAATTAACAAATAAATGTCCTAATTAGACATTTTTAATGCTGCAAATGATAAATAAATGTATATTGAAGTCGTTTAGACTAATAAGCACATCCTATTAATAGTATCTCATTTTCAAATTGGTTTAAGCAGGTTTAAAGAGCTTCTAAGCAGTCCACTTTGAAGAATTAAATTGTTGTAAGGATGAGTCTAAAATGTATTGAAGTACACAGCTCTGCTTATGACTGTACTATTGAATGACCCTGGATGGTCTATATCAATAATGACACATTTTACTCATAGGTTATTTAATATATAGTAAACAGCTCTAAGTAGCATAGTGATAAATACTCATATCATATGCAAACAAACATTTACCCTTTTTTGCTGTATATAAACAGTTTTCGTAGTACATATTATCTTGTTTTTTAATTGATTGATTTGTAGTATTGAAGATAATTTTTTAGTCTCTGCCATATTGTATTTAGTCTAGTCCCTTTCCCTTCTTTTCTAAGTAGGGGTATATGCAGGTCTTAATGATGGTGTGTATTTTTCGCTGGCTGTTTTAATGCCACAGAGAATTATTTTGGAGGCTGAAATGATGAGACATCTGATCTCTTTTTGTCTGCATTTGTTTCATTTCACATTGCCCACTGCCCCCTCTGTTCCACTAGTGATATCAGGCTGAACACATTGTTCATCTGCTTCTCCCACAACCATCGCTTTTTTCCTCACTGTTCTTTGAGCATGATCCAAAGCCCATTGAAGTCAATGACCGCAAGTAAAGAAGTTCAGAATATGATATGTAGAAACTGTTTGCAAGATTAGGCAGTTGGGGTGTAATCCTGGCTCCAATTAAGTCATTGGCAACTCTTTCATTGACATCAGTAGGGCCAAGATTTCACTCCTGGGCCTCTATTTTGCAATCTGAGCCATGTGGGTAGGCTATAATATACCAATGAGCCCCATCAACTTCAGTGAGAATCATGGGGGTATAGGAATTCACCTAAATAGAGCTCATTACAGGATCAATGCCTGAGTTACTGTAAAAGATGTGTTCAAATATTCAATAGCAATTTAAATAGACTTTATATCCACATTAGGTGCCTATTTCCTTGATTGTACAAGGATGTACAAAGGAAAGTGCCTGCAAAAAACAGCTTTCTGCATTTCATTTTTATTCATCTTTTCCAGAAAACAATATGTTATTACTTCTTGGCACTGAGTGTTCTTCTTCCCCTACCTTTCTCCTCAAGTTGTGCAATTATCATATACTTTATTTTATTTTTTTAATTTCCACTAAAACGACATTTCCTAATCTTTAATAGGAGAATCAGCCAGGGAACTAACAACCTGGGATGTATGCAACATAAGAGACTGAAAAACATGCTAACAAATATCAGATCACGCTGTCTGTGGAGGATTACCAGGGATTACATGTAATTATCTGAAACTACACACAGTTTTTTGCCAATTTTAAAGAAGTGTAATTGATAGGGCTTCTAATTTTCCTCAAAACATTTTTTTCTTTTTAAAATTGACTTACGAAAATTCAAGTAGTTATAATAAAGAAATGAAAGAGTCACTGAAAATTGCTGAGCTTTTAGATACACATATGTGTATCAACTGCAAAACAGAGCACTACGTGAAAGGTAAAAGGCAAACCTAAGAGTTTATTCTACACAGTGCAAAACTGTGACCAAAATTTATTCCCATTATTAGTGCATTTCAGGTGTCTATACATTCTGTGGGCCAGATTCTGATCTCAGTTACTCCAATTTAAATCCGGAGTAGCTGAAGTAACTGGAGTCATTTCAGATTTACAGTGGGGGTAAAAGAGAATTTATATGCAAACTGCAAATAGTAAAAAATATTCATGTCTTGAAATATGGGTTTTGTAAATATTCAGATTTTTAAGTCACCAAAAAAAAAAAAAAGAAAAAAAAAGAAAACAAATGCCCTATAACACAATCTAATCTCCAGTATTCACTGCCTGCTACCTTGTACATTAGAGATGTGGGTAATATAAATGTCAGACTTTTAAGGTGGTATTTTAAAAAGCGTATCACCTTCACTCTGCTCTCACTGAAGCCAATGAGAGTTTGACCATTGATGTCAATGGGAACAGATCTAAGCCAAAGATCAGCATTTTAGATAACACCAGCAGGATAACAGCAGCAGTCTTTTCTCCCTTTTACATAGAGAACACGGGGTAGGATTCTGCTCACGGCAGTTAATCCTGCGTGGAGCTACTCACATGAGTAAAATTCTACATATGGATAATTATTAACAATAGCAATCCCTATCAGTAGATGTGAGCCTCAGCTGGTATTTAAAGCTCAGTGCTGCGGCTATTAAATTCAATTGCAAAACTCCTATTGACTTCAGGAGTGCAGGACTGGGCCCAAACTGAAATGACAACATGGCACTTTGAAATCAGTAGGACTTCTTACATGAGTAAATCTTCTCATGTGTGAAAGTATTTGGACTGAGTACATTAGTGGAACTGCAGAGCAGAGTCTTGCTCTAGAAATTAAAAAGAAATGACAATTTGACTATTCAGAGTGGTTTGCATAGAAATGGAACAGAAAAGAGTGCTTTTACTATCTATGTTCAGGGGAAAGGATAATAAAAAAGGGTCAGATTCACAAAGGGATATAGGTGCTTAACTGCCACTTTAGGCACTTGCATCCAGCATTTTGGTGCCGCTGACTTTTTCCCCGTAGCCCCCATTCAGTTGCTGCCTAACCCTTTAGGAGCCTAATTCACTTGGTGCTTACATTTTTATAGTAACAGTTCCCTGCATTCCTACATTTCTGCCTCTGAGCATGAGCTCTGCAGACTCACTCTACGCATCCTGGTGCCTAAGTTCCAGTGCAATGACAAAGCAGGGGAAGATAGGCATTTCTCTACCTAACTTGCCTGAGGGGCCTGATCTGGTTGATGTGCTCAGAGCATGCCTACCAGATCATGCTCCATTCAGAATCCATGGGGGGCACTTTATAACTTTTAACCCAGTGGTTAGAATCAGGGGACCAAAGAAAGACTCTAGCCTGGTGGGTTGGACCCTGGCCAGGGTCCAATCTCCCTACTCCAATGATTTTTAAAAAAATGATATATCCACAATGGAAGAGTATCAATGGCAAAGATTGAGAGAACCCCACATCAGAATATCCTATAGCCTATGGGTTCATTAAGGTACTCCCTTGGGAGGTGGAAGACCCATGTTCAAATCCTTTCGTCCCCTAAGGCAGAAAGGGAGGAATTGAACCTGGGTCTCCCACAGCCTATGTGAGAGGCCTAACCTAAAAGTTATAAGGTGTGTGAGGAGGGAAAGTGGCACCACTACTACTTGAAAAACTGGCTTATGCTGGCAGCTGAGCCCAGGAGAGGGGTTCCTGTCTGTGGATCACAAGCAGAGATAAGCACCTAACTGGGTTACTGGGAGACTCTTAACTCCATGAGAGGGGTGGGGCTCAGGACACACTCCTCTTATTGGCTTCTCCTACTGGCTAACCAACTGCTTCCTAGTCATCATGCTCTCCTCATGCACTGTATAGGGAGCCCAGGCACCTAACTCAGGCATTGGGAATCACAATGATTTTCTAAGAGTTAGGCATTGTGACACTGAGTATCGCAATGTGTAAGGCCCAGATTTTTAAAGCTATTTAGATGTTGCTATGCTCAGTGTCACAACGCTTAATTTAGGAGCCTAAATCTCATTTTCAAAAGGCTTTGAGGAGCCCAAATCCCAATGACTGTTGATGGATTTAGGTACCTAAATCCCTTGTGAAAATGAGATTAAGGCTCCTAAATCAGTTAGGCATTGCTATGTATGCTGACGGTGGGAATGCTTAAATAGCTGTATAAATATGGGCCTACATCCCTTGTGAATCTAGCCCTAACTCAATTATTTACACCTGACTATAAAAGTGGTGCATCTCCAAACCATTTTTTGCACTGTTCTCCCACCAGGACCAAAGCTCATCTGTCACAAAATTAATAAAATAAATCAGAATAATCTTCAACCACTCTCATGTTTTCCAGAGGAAAGTTTGCATTTTTTAGTGACTGTAGTGTACAGAGTATGAAATAGTTTAGATTGTCGCAGCTGAAGAAGTAAGTGAGGGATGTCAAATAGTGGTGATCTTAAAAAATTGGAGCCAGATTGTGGCCTGTGCTACATGGCACAGAGGCATATGGGGGAGTAACACTCCCCTGATACACTCCTGGATAGCGTACCTGGGCACATACAGGTAAGATGGGCCAGCACTCATTCCCTGATGGAATGGATGGAGCTTAGACTTTGTCCGCCATTTAAGTAATGATGTAAAGAACAATGTGAGTGCTAACAAATGTTTCCTAATGTGTTAGCACTCGCAGCCAGCAGATGAAGAAAGGCAAGAGTAACTAATAGTTTTAAATGGTCACTTTGTGCCTAAGAGAAACATAATATTTAAAAGGTATATTTCTCAATACATCTGATCAAAATGAAACCAAAACAGACCAATAGGTAACTAGCTTGCACTGGTTAGCCTCATCATACAAATACGACAAATCATATCATTTTGGGCACCAGAGATAATGGAGCTAGAGCTCATATGCTGTCACAGTCAGAGTTGGAACTTAATCAGGCTTTTGATATCTACCACAGCAGTGAACAAGTAAAGAAGCTGCTACAAAAATTAAAAGCATTTGAAGCAGCAAAAGATATATGACAGACACAAAACAGAGGCAATCAGACTAAAATAAGGAGCTGAGCAGGGTCTGCAAAGAAGAATAAGCCATGCATGTATAGTAGGTAGAAATATGAAAAAGGCAAATGTCCAACATATGGTGCCACATATGCTTACTCCAGAAAAATAAATCATTTGGAAAAGTTTCTTAATGGCACCAGAAAAAATCCTACAATGTACATCAAGTCTGGATGACAATGACTCGTCCTGAGAGGAATTTATCTATAGCTCCGCTGTGAAGAGGAGTAAAGAAAATAAGTGGTTTACCCAACTAAAACTTTAAGTATCACCCAGGCAAACACCTTAGACATTTACATCTCAAATTGACAGCGGCTCTACCACTGACATAATGTGCATTGAGGATTACTGCAAAATTATACAAGTTATATCCCACCTCTAGTACCATGCTAATGAAACCGGAGCTGATGTAAAGAGTTGCTAGAGGAAGCCATTTGCAGTGCACAACAAGAAGTTTTACTGGACCCACAAACCTCAGGAATTATGATAATTTATGCTATGTATACTTGAGTGGCATCTACTTGCACTTTGTCTGTTAACTATTTACATATACGCAGGTATAGATCACGCCTATAACACTATCCACCACTGAACAAACACGTGATTCCTACTGTGATGTATCCTGAGGGTAACCAGCGTTTGGAGGCACCTCACTCCCCTTAGCAAGAGGAAACCTTGTCTGGGCCTGTTGGGGATCAGCTCCCAACTCCACAGTCAATGCAAGCCCTCCTCTCTAGGCCTCACAGGCTCCAGTGTCTCTCCACAGGTTAGCAACAGGTGCACTCCCACCCTGGAGTCCTCCAAACATCTCCCGGGAGTGTCCAGCCTCTGTTCCACTGGACACTTGCAGTATCTGTGCCTCCAAAGAATTACTGCCCCCCACAGCTTATCAGTGCCATGTCACAGCACCTCTCCACTTCACGAACAGGACTTAGATATGTTTACAGTGAAATCAAATAACAGTTTGTTTAACAAAACATAGAGGTTCAAACAGTAGCAAGTAGAATATTGGAAACAAATGGTTAGTGATGAAATAAAATCATAACACACATTCTGGAACCTAGACTTAACCGGTACTCTCATGTCTGGCAGAGGAATGCTCCCCCAAAGTCCTTGCAGTGCTTTACAGCCAGACTTGTTGGTGCTCTGTCATTCATGAGACAGACATGCTGTCAGTTTATCTCATAGATGAAGGACCCTGTGTATTCCTTTGCACCCACAGATATATCCTAAAAATCCTTTGTCTTTAGTTATAGACACGACATCCTCTTGCTGTTTGTCTCATCCTGTGAATTTCCTCTCTTGTACATTTTGCAATCTCTGCTTTTGGCTGTGGCTCAGTGTGCAAATATGCCTCCATTGTGAGAGGTAATATAGACAATATATGGATGACCAGAAAGGGAGATAAGCACCTGTTTCCTCCTGCCTGAAAGTAACATCACCTCCTGGTGACCTGCCTTATCTGCAAGATTTTAAGAACATCATCTTTAGAATAGATACATAACTCCTTAAATGTTCTCTGTACATACATTTCACAATGACCAGTGGGCTACTGGCTCTCAGTACAGACCTTGCATACTGACCTTGCATTCACCTTTGGTGAATTGTTATGCATATTTCTTGACCCAGAAGATCCCTGAAAAACCTGTGCACGTCCTCTCTCCTCTGCCATTTGACAGCAAAGGTCCCTGGCTCACACCTTCCTTGTGCTGCTCATGGTACAACTTTAGTGTTATACCACAGGTTTTAAAATGGGATTTGAATGTCAGTGTTTTTTATTATTTTATAGTGCTACATATCAAACCAAAATAAGAATGAAAAGTCAAAGAAGACAGAGAAGATATAAATGTTGCTGGAAATGACGCTTTGCTAAGTAGGTGCAACTTTACATGCTTGTGAGGAGGGGAGGGGACAGAGAGCACCCAAGAAGAGCATGTAAGAAGGTATAAGAAAGCAGGTCTTCTTCATTCTTACACTCACACCAACTCTTTAAAGTGTAACTTACACAGCCAAAGACTTGGTTATTTACTAGAGATTACACAAAGGTGTCTTATTTTAACAGAAAAGAGACCATGAGCCAGATTTATAGTGCTACATAAGGAATGTCTGCTTTTGGAAAAAGAGTAAAAATATTGAATGCCAGCATTAATTCAGAAAGTACTTAATGAGAGGAGAGAGGGCGGCATTGGGGCGCTGGTTCCACCTGCCTGCTTCTGCGTATCAGACCCTTCCCTGAGGAGACTTAGAACTCCTTCTGGTCAGCTCTGATTTATGCCACTGACTAAGAGCTATATCCCAGTTGAGCCCAGATATAGCACTGTGAAGATCTACCTCATCCACGCCTAGCACTCTAGAGCCGGGTGAATAATGGATTCTTTAGTTCACTGGCAATTCTGAAAAATTGGGGGAAAAACTGTTTTGGGTTGAATTTAAATGAGTTTTTTAAAATTTTCAGTGAATTGAATGTAAAAAGCACTTGGGGAGTCAAACAAAACATTTTGGTTTCATTTTTTACATTTTAAAATTATTTGAATTTAAATAAAAATAAAGCAAATTTTGAAGCAGGCATTTAAAAAAATCAAAATATTTCATTTAAAAATATCAAAACAAAACTTTTCAATGTTCAAAACTTTTTTTGGTTTTTTACTGAAAGAAATTGGTGAAACTGACATGAATTCGCAAAACTTTTCGGCGTTGCTGAATCTGAATTTTTCACCACCAAAAAAAAGGTTTGACCAAAAAATTTCACCCAGCTCTACCGTACATTCCCATCGTGCTTTCCATGCTGAGGTAACCAGGTGAATGGGAATGGCACACAAATAAAATCATTCATATAACAAACCAGGGATAGACTGTTGAGTGTAAAAAGCAATACTGACAGACTGGAAGGTCCTATTCTATACAGTTATTATATCACACTCATCCTTGTAGTATCTGAGTGCCTGATTACCATGGGTTGTATGGTTCAACTCAAAGAGAAGTTTAAGAATATTCCATTCAATGTTATCACAGCACTTAAGTTCTCGGCATTGGTAGCTTTTGTGATCTACTGGACACACACTGCACTATAATTAATTATTTGCAAAATGCAGAGGTTCTCACTGTGACATATCCACACCTTTTCAGCATGCTTGGCAAGAACTGCCACCTGTACGTTTGAATTCTGTCAGATGAGTCCTGGAACAGAAGATTTTGGGGCATGTTTATGTTAATCACTCTACTTTTGATGAAACCCACCAGATCTGAAATAAAAGATTTTCATAATTACAATGTCCAATTTTTCAGCTTTCCTCAAAAGCTTTATTTAAAACCTTCACGTCAGGGCTAATGAGTGATATGGGATGATGACTGGTACATTCTAATTATCTTTTCCCATCTTGGGAATTACCATAATTAGATCCTCCAACATCACTCTTGTCACTTTACCATGAATCCAAAATTTCTGATAGATCTTTAATAGCATGGGTGCCTGAAATCCATCAAAATGTATATGAAATTCCATCCCATCTAGGAGATTTTACCTTTGTTTAATCAGCTGTCAGTCATTCATTAAATATATAGCACTCAATGCCAAATAACATATCAAACAGATTCATCAAGCAAAACCAATTAAAAGTGCTGTCAAGAGAAAAGGGAGGAAGAGGGCTTCAAGTCTATCCAAAAGAACTAAGATCTTACCCTCAAGGACCAGATATTCCATAACCTGGGAACATAAAATATAAATGGAAAGGCATCGAAAAGAAGGAATTTCCACATCCAATATGTTTTCAATGGTCCAATTGATGTCAAGCACAGAGATTAACTTGCAGGCTTGGAGGGAACTAAAATATCATTATGGTAACTTAAAAGGGCAGGGTGTAAGATTCCTTTAGAGTATTTATGTTGGTGCATAACTGGCTGGAAAACCATTCCTAGAGAGTAGTTATCAGTGGTTCACAGTCAAGCTGGAAGGGCATATTGCGTGGGGCCCCACAGGAAGCAGTTCTGGGTCTGGTTCTGTTCAATATCTTTATCAGTGATTTAGATAATGGCATAAAGAGCACACTTATAAAGTTTGCAAATGATACCAAGCCAGGAGGGGTTGCAAGTGCTGTGGAGGATAGGATTAAAATTCAAAATGATCTGGACAAACTACAGAAAAGGTCTGAAGTAAATAGGATGAAATTCAGTAAGGATGGATGCAAAGTACTCCAGTTCGGAAGGAATATTCAGTTGCAGACATACAAAAGGGAAATGACTTCCTAGGAAGAAGCACTGCAAAAAGGGATCTGGGGGCATAAGGGATCACAAGCTAAATATGAGTCAACACTGTAACACTGTTACAAAAAAAGCAAACACCATTCTGGGATTTATTAGCAGCAGTGTTGTAAGCAAGACATGAGAAGTAATTCTTCTGCTCTACTCCACGCTGATCAGATCTCAACTGGAGTATTGTGTCCAGTTCTGGGTGCCACATTTCAGGAAAGATGTGGACAAACTGGAGAAAGTCCAGAGAAGAGTAACATAAATGATTAAAGTTCTATAAAACATGACCTATGAGAAAAAAAATGAAAAAATAAAGTATAGTCTGAAGAAGAGAATACTAATGGGAGGGGATGATATGATAATAGTTTTTAAGTAGATAAAAGATTGTTAGAAGGAGGAGGGAAGTAAATTGTTCTCCTTAACCTCTAAGGCTAGGACAAGAAGCAATGGGCTTAAAGTGCAGCAAGGGCCATTTAGACTGGACATTACGAAAAACTTCCTAACTGTCAGGGTAGTTAAGAACTAGAATAAATTGCCTAGAGAGGTTGTGGAATCTTCATCATTGGTGATTTTCAAGAGCAAGTAGGACAGACATCTGTCAGGAATGGTCTAGACTGTAGATAATACTTTGTTCTGTCATGGGTGCAGGGGACTGGACTTGATGACCTCTCAAGGTCTGTTCCAGTCCTATGATTCTATGATTCCATGTTTTTCACTAATAATTACCAGATTTCTAATCTTCCATTTTTGGGAAAGGCAGAGAAGCTGCTATCAAAGAAATTCAGTAACACCCATTAAATTTTTTTCTAGGCTTGTATACAGTCTGAAGACTACACCAACTTCATTGGTCAAGGTAAAGGGCTAGAAACACACTTTTTTTCTTTAAAAAAAGAAATCTCTTTACAGAAGAGATTTCCAAAGCACGAGTGGGAATTAAATGCCCAACACCCACTGACTTTCCATGACAGATGGGGACTTAACTGTCCATGTTGCCTTTGAAAATCTCCCATTACATGTCTATCTCCTCTGTATAAAAGAAGCCTACAGTCACAGGCCTTTTGGGGGTGTAAATCTGTCTTCATTCCTTTCATATAGGCAAAAGCTCTTTTGCAGGGTCACCCAAAATTGCAAACGCCAGTATTGATTGAAGAAAAGATGATTTACTACTATTTTATGATTTGCTAAAACTTCATTGAAGAAACCCAGGTTTGAATTTGTTAATAATCTATTTTGACTTAACTCTTCTGAAACAAATATTGAGCCAGATATTCAGTTGATATAAATTAACATAGTTCCACTGAAGTCTGTGGGCTACGCCAATTTACCAGTTAAGAATCTGGCCCATTAAATATATGTTTCTCTGTCATGTCATTTTCTGTCATTCATTTTAGACATCAAAGGAGGATCTGGGTTTAAATGAAAACTTGGAGTCAGTTAAATCCTCCACATTCAGTTAAACTGGATTGCTGAAAGTTGAAAGCAATGTATGTGATAAAAAACCACTTCAGAGTTCAACACTCAAGAAGTTAAAATGGATGAAGAGCTCATGAAAGGTCCAAATGCTGAAGTTTGGAAAAGCACCAGTGACAGGTGCCTTGGAAATTGTTCCTGATGCAGAGCTATCCAGGGGCTGATTTAGCTTTCTCCAGTCCACACATTCTCAGGTAGTTTGTAATGTGTATTAAATCTAAAGCCTTAATATGTCTAAGGTCAAAACATTTCAGGATGGATGCCTTAAAGATTTAGGAGTGACAGTTTATAAGGAAATCTATTGCTTAAGACAGGTCTGAATATTACTTTACTAAGTATACTAAGTCACTAAAATTACCAGAAATTCCTTGGGTTTGGTTGGATGGGGAATTTATATCTAAGGAAGGTGATGACTGGCCTGTCAATAGTATCAAGGGCATTCATTATGTTCCTTCTTCAGAAGTGTGCATTCTTGTCAGGGACTTCACTTAGGTAAAATAAACCTGTGGGAGGGTTGTTTTCAAACACAGAACCTCAGAATGCTAAAGATTTAAAAGCAGATTAGTGGATCAGTGGCCAACATCAGCATTCCCATGCGAAGTAAAACCTGCGTATAAACAACTAGTGAATAGTTAACACAACTAAGAAAAGTAAGAGATAAAGCCTGATTCTGCTTTCACTTGTGCGTGTGTCAATTCCAAAGCTAATGGCATTATGCAATGTAAATTTAATGTGAGAACCAAAGACTGTTTAGGTATAACAAGATCCAATGTTTGGAAGCTAAAAGAGGTACTATAACTCAAGTAGAAGTTATCAGCCTGGTGCAGAAGTTATTGTGTGAGGTTTATGGCCTGTATTAAGCAGGAAGTCAGACCTAGATAATCATAGTGGTCCCTTATGGCCTTAAAATCTATCAATCACCAACAGCCTCTGAAAAAGAGAAATAAAACCCTTCTAATCCATGCAAAAATTGGTGGGCTCACCCAACTTCTTAGCAAAGATTTAATAGCAGTAATGAGGGTTCACCAGTACTTCCTTATGTATATAGAGTATAATACAGTGCATTTCTAAGTACATTGAGTATTATTAATAATTAAAATTATATATATCAAAATAAATTAATAAAATAGGCAGCATTGCTAGCTCCAAGTGTTCAGATATCATGAGTCAAGCCCCAAAGAAATCATAAGAATGAGGTAATAAGCATGAAATTTAAAAAAATACTACATTTGGAGTTTCTTTTGTCTGCCCGGTGGGTTTTGTACATTTTGGGTTCATATTTTAAAGCTGCAACCATATAGGCTAGACATTTCCTTTTTTTTTTTTAAATGGAAGTTGAGATTCTGATGTATTAGTAGAAGTTCAACGTCTAGGGCTTTAGGACAAACACCAAATATCACAGAATTCATGTTAAAATTGTGAGTGTTGGCAACACTGAGTATGTTTTATGATACACTGTCACTGATGTATGTGTGTATAATTTCACATTGTGTGAAATTCCCCTCTTGTGCTGCAAAAGGCTTCCAAGGCAGTTGAACTGTGGCAATTGTGAGTTGCAGAGGAAGTGCTAATGTGTTCATCCAACCATGGAGCCAACCAGGTCCCTGCCTGTAGTTTGAGTTTCACCTTTACTTGCTAATATGTAAAATATAGTAATTTACAATGGATCTGCCAGTTATTAGTGTAAATTAACAAGCTTCTACTAGTATATTTTATTTACTTAGATTTCTTTGATGTTCCTATCCCAATGGGTATGGTGCTTTGACAACTTTGAAATATATTAAAATGAAGCATGAAAACCAAAACACAGTCTGCCCATACAAAGCAATTTAGCCTAACATAACACTTAATTAATATTAATAATAACTAATTAATAGCCTCCTGCATCTGACCACTGGACTTTCTCCCCACCCCTTTTACCAAAAATCAGATAAATAAGATAAGCTTTGCATCATGCTTTAAAAGAGGCTAACAAATCTGCCAATGTCCAAGCACAGGGAGGAAGTGAATTCCAGTATCAAAGACCCCTCATAGAAAATGGCCTGCCTCCAGCCCGCATCCCTTTTAAATCAGAGGACCGATAAAGTTTGATCACATCTGTGGTGCAGTCCACGGAGAAAGAGAGAGAGGCTGTCAGCCAGCCATAACATTCTATCTGAAATACTACCTTAATCTAACTTCAGGATTTAGCATATATCCATCATTCTCAGGAAATAATCACCTGCAGTTATTAACTAAATTGAATGCTGTTTTCTACAACTTCTGATTCATATTGGAATGTGTAGTTAATTTTATTTGGATCAGTCTCTCTAACTTGATTTAGGACTTTAATTATAGAAATATTATTTGCCCTCTATTTCCCCTTTAAAAATCTACCAAGGCCCTTGGAAGCTTTATTTTCTTTCTAATGGAATTTAATCTGAGGTTAATGATACATAAATTCTACCTGAGTTCTTAATTCCAAATTTAATTCACATTTTTCCTTCAACTTAGTTGTAAAAGATTATGTTAGAACCTGATCTGAACCAACATGTTACTCGATTTTTTAAAAACTTCTATTGGCTTTGAAAAAATATTCTTCTACCTTTTCTAAAAAGATAGTGACTTTAATCACAGTGGTTCCAGGCTAATAGCTAAAGTGACTATGATCACAGAAGTTCAATGCATTGCTTTGTGATCGCAGCACCACAAATGCTAGCAGGACTGGCAGGATCATGTCTATTCATTCTCTGCCTCCAGCTATGAGATTTGTTGGAAAGTGAAACTGACCAGCAAGCTCTGGGTAGTGAAAACTAAGGTGGTGAGAGTAACCACTCTATTAGGAATGATGAAACATTAGTTCATTTCTTGTTTAAGTAATATTTCTCCCCCACACCTGTATTTTTATTTATTTGTAATATTTAGAGATGTGGAGAGTTCTCATTTCCAGCCACACCCTAAAATGCTACATAACAAAGGACATTCTGTGTCACTATGTAGAAAAAGGCAGAGAACTACTCAGCTGGGAGAGAGGGTTCCCAGAGCTGCTAGAAGCCACTGTGCTGCTGCCACAGGTGGCTCAGTGTGAACAACAGGTAGAATTACTGAACTAACATGCTAAACTTGACAGTGGTTAGCTGGCTGGTGTGCTGAGAACAATAATGCTTCCTTGTACTCTTCGGTCTGTATCCACCTATTGATTCTTGTCTTATATTTAGATTATAAACTGTTTGGGCCAGGGGGGTTGTCTTTTGTTCTGTGTTTGTAC
Source organism: Emydura macquarii macquarii (assembly GCF_026122565.2). Lineage (NCBI taxonomy): Eukaryota > Metazoa > Chordata > Testudines > Chelidae > Emydura > Emydura macquarii. The sequence goes on from NW_027133156.1 coordinate 3,091,039, forward strand.
AGCACCTAGCACAGTGGGTCTTGGCCCATGTCTGGGACTCCTAGGTGCTGCTTCAATACAAATAAATAATAAATAACATGAAAGTGCTGTGATTAGAATTGAAGCCTTTATTACAAATTCTAGAAAATATACCAATTTCTAACAAAGCATCATATCTCAGATATTTAGGATTTGCTGCTTATATTCAAAGTCATTGTAAAATGTCTTTTCTGAAGAATTTGTTCATCATTCAAGCAAAATTCTGATTGATTTCAATCGGTGTTTACCTGTGTATGGTATGACAGACCCTAGGATAGGTTAGGCCTACCAAGGTGAGGGATCAGATTACTAGAGCAAACATACTTTGAAACGCAGAACAAAGCACAATTTGATGATTAGTAAAAACAGTGGATTTTTACATTTTCAATAGCACATAGCTGGAAAACAAACCAAAACAAAGACTCCAACTAACAGCTAAGCATACTTTGAAATCATGTACATAGAAAGGGTCATGCAACAAAGTGCGTACTCACTGCCAGTCATTGCAAAAAATGAAGAGAAAGTCCTGTGGAAAGAATTCTCATATGATAAACTTTTATTATAAAAACAAAAATAAATTGAATTTAATAGTTTGATAACTGCAGCCTGCTAACCTTATAAAAATATCAATGATATTAATAATAAGAATGCAGCAAGGGAAAGCAGGCAGGCTCCTAAGGGAATAGAGAGAATTTTCACTGGCAGTGGTTAGCCAGTCAACTTGCTCTTTCATCATCGTTTTAAGAAATTAATGTGTTAAATTTCCTTTTTCTGTATCACAGTGAATCAATGTCAGTTACCCCTACTTTTGCTCAGCTGGGATGCATTAATTAATACATTAATGCATTAATTAAATTCTTTAAGTTCACGCCTTCTTTTCTTACTGCCTATACTAGTTTGTTGGCAGACTTTGTGCACTAAGCCACTGCTATGTTTTTGCATTTTTTCACATTTTGCGTTTTTAGAATTCTCCATATGCTCTTCCAGTTACGGCAAATAAAAGGGTCCCTCAAAAAAATGTAACTGCCAATCATAGTAAAAGAAGAAGAGAAAGAGGTTTCCATGCTGAATTCACACTAATTTCAATGGAATCTTTGAGTATGGATGCATCTGTTGAAGAAGTGGGTGTCTTAGCAGAGGATTTTCAAAATGCTCAGGATTTTTGCCACTGACATCAGTGGGAGCAGAGTTTGGCCAATGCTGAGCTGTAGGAAGGCGCTGTGGCTTTCCCCGGAGTCTGGACCTGAGGAAGGGCCACGGCGTCCCGGCTGGACCAAAACAGTCCCAGCAGACAAGTCTGCCCAGCAACAGAAAGGCCAGGCTGTGATAGGGCCAGCAGGCCAATCTGCCCGGCAACCAAAAGGCCGGGCAGTGATAGGACCGCCTGGCCATCCCAATCAGCGACAACGGGGCGGAGTCCCTACAGGAAGGGGCAGTATAAAAGACAGGCCCCAGAGCTCAGTAGGGAGAAGATTGCTCCTTGTCCGCCTTGCCCAAGGGCCGGGCGATAGACTGCTCACTCGCCCACCCTGTCTGAGCGCTGGGGCGATAAACTACTTGGCAGTCCGCCTTGCCTGAGGGCCCAGATTACGACTCGTACGGAGACGCTGTTCCCCATTTAGGAAGGCGCTGTGGCCTTCCCCGGAGTCTGGACCCGAGGAAGGGCTGCAGCGACCCGGCTGGATCAGACGGCCATCCAACATGAGCACTTTTGAAAATCCCACCCTGTGTGTTTAAGTATTGAACATGGATGTATGCTGTGGTTTTACTAGGCATCATCACTTGTTATAAGTTGCCTTTTCATCTCTCAAGTTACTGTAGAGTCATCGCCATCAAAAAGCCCAGAACTTCATTTTCCCTAATCAGAGCTAATAGGGACAGATACTGCCCACTTGTTATGAAGGTATCAAGTGGGGAAGGAGGGTCTTAGGCACTCCAAAAGGGAAGGCAAGCAGGTGGAATTATGGTTGTATCAGCCTGCTATGTACAGGCCACCAGAGCTGGCTGGATGCCCACAAAAGGATATAGTAGCAAATGAACAGCTTCCGAATGCCTGGGAGTTCCAGAAAGTACTCAGTACCAGATGCTTCAGAGGAAACTCCAGGAAAATCCAGTGTAAAATTATGAATATCTTGTCGAAGGGAGACATTTCTTCTTTCCCCCACTTAGTCTGTTTTTGAACCTCGCCCATCATTAGCTTATATCACTGTCCTAAGGCTGGTCTGTACATTGTAATTGAGGTTTTAAATCTTATTATCAAAATCACACATAACATTTTACTTGTACAACTTTTGTTACCTCCTTCACTTACGTCAATGTGACTGCCTATATTCCTCTAAAACTCACATTTCACCTGAAATCACTATCAGACTAACTTAGCATTCCAATAGTTACCATGCAATTTCTAGACCGCTATAAAGGAATTAGGCTCTGAGCAGTAAAGAAGCATTGTGAAAGAGTGTACTACCTGTTCTAGGGAGAGGCTGGAGGATATGGCTGGGTCAGCTTGGAGTATAATCAAGGGGGCCCTGCCCTGAGGATGAGCTATACAGGAAGAGGAAGACGAAAAAAAAAAAAAGAGGCAATAGAAGCCATGTAGATTTCAATGAGTGGTGGTAGTCATCTCTTCTTTTCAGACACAGGATACCAGCCTACCAGAAAGAGAAGCTTTGTTTTATGGACTTTAAGTCTGGGAATTGAACTGGGGTTCTCGACTAAGAACCTTATGAACTGTATGTTGTAATTGTTCCTATCCTGAAACTTCATTAAAAAGGGAACATGCTATTTGGTTAGTGTGTGTTACTTTTTTCTTGCCCCAAGCTGTTAAAGGGAAGCTATTGCTGCTCCACCTAGGGGAAATTAAGATAAGGCACGCTTGCAGTGTACACCCCACAAGGGGGAAGGTAGGGACTTCCCACACCTTTCAAGCATAGAGAATTGCAAAATATTTATTTTTCTTGACAAAGGAGAAATATGCAAAAGCATTTGTACAAGCAAAAATACAAGTAATGTGATGCTTTAAAAACCATAGCATAAATTCTACCCTAAATACATCTATCTATCTTAGTTTCCCCCCACCCTCCGCCGACTGGGGTAGCAATAGTGTTATTTCAACAGCCTTGGACGAGGAGAAACCAACACACACTAACCAAATAGCATGTTCCCTTTTCTCTCATATATATATATATATATATATATATATATATATATAGTACAACTTATTGTATGGTTTTAAAATCATCACACTGTTTGTATTTTTGCTTATACAAATATACATATCTTTAATGAATATTCTCCTTACTTTGGTATACAATCCACGTCATTCTGCACAGTTGGAAAAATTCTCTCAACACAACAATCATTCTTTTACTATCAATAATGGATTCAGTTTTATGAAATCTGAATGTTTTATTACTTTTGTTTAAAACAAATCCTCCAATATCAAGTTAAAATCCCCTCTATTACAACTAAATCACTGGTATATTTTAAGGATTTAGCAGAAAATATGTTAAAGGTGGGTGCAAAGAAACTTTATCATCTTTGTTTGGACTTAAAAAAATTCAGAATAGTGTTGTGCCTTTGTTTGTTCTTTAACCAATCTTCTTTGATCTTTCAAAGCATTTACAGTTTGAATATCCATGATCTTATTAATCATAATCGTCACCCCTTCTCTGTCTCTTAAGTCTGCAGTAACCTGATTTATCTCAACTACTTTTATTCTTCATTCTTTCTGGGCTCTCAAATGGATCTTATGGATTCAGGCTACATTACAGTCTTTCTTTTGAGCATGAATACTCTTGTCATGGGGTCTCTAGGCTATTTAGTTCTTTAATGCAGAGTGATACTATTTTAAGCCTCTGAATTGCCATACCACATACTGTTAATATTATAATAATCATAATAGAATATGTACCTTGCTCACACAGTAATAATGAAAATAACTTATAGTGACATTCTGCCCAAAAATATTACTGGAAATATCAATTTTGACACGGCATTAGACAGAATACAATTCATAAATGACACCTACATATATATTTCTATAAATGTAACCGACTCCAGACGCAAGGGCCAAACCAATACGTTTATCAAAGTTAGTCCAACCAGCAGCCCTACCCACTATGCACCAATGGATGAAATTATTCAAAGCACACAGTGTGCAACATGCATTTGGGTCTGTATAATTTCCATCCAGTGTTTGTTCTAAGATACGTAACATAAAAACACGTTAAGAAAAATGAGGACTGAGGAAAGGAATTAAAACTCTAGGAAAATTTGCATAATTTAGAATCCATTTCCACTGAAACACCTATAGCTATTCCAGCTATCTAGTTCCATTTCCATCATGCATTAACTGAACTGGAACATATATTTTGCAACAATTAATCACTTAATACAAAAGTATACTTTGTCACATAATGTACATCAATGATACAAATCTACTGTGCTTATGATAAGGTATACCAAAATGTATTCCTCAGCAGTTCATAAAGCGTCGGACAACATCGCCAGCTGAAATCAGTGGCACAATGCTAACTGACACAAGCTTTTCCACTGGACATTCTCAGAATTCACAGATCCACTACTCACAAAGTAACAGCACAGACGAGTTTATCAGTTGCACCTTAGGATCATCGCTTCACTTAATGCTCAGCACTTACTGTTTTTACTCTAAATATATCCATGTTTATTTAGTAAAGAATTGAGATTTGAAAAGAAGCAAATAGGATTAATGGAAACAAAGGGTTACATATAACTACATGCATTCTAGAGCCTAAGCATAACTAACAAGATGCCCTCTTGTTAGATGAATTTTGTATAAGCAGTACTTTATTTAACAGCTTTTTTTCAACCAGGATGGCTGAGACCCTCCTTTCATGAGGACAAGTCTGCTGGCAGCTTGTTTCCCCAGATAAAGGGTGCCAGGGTGTCTCTAGAATATATTAGAACAGCCTTTTTGTTCTTCACCTATAACCTGAGTTCCCCCACCATGTTGTTTACCTCTTCCTTTTCCTGAAGTCCCCAAATCTCTTCATTAACATTTGACTCAGTATGCAAATAGACTTCCATTGTAAGACACCCAATACACAATGGTCAACCAGGTAGATAAGCATCTGCCACCTCCTGACAGGTGGAACCTGTCTTAAGGTATGTTACCTCTGGGTGACCTGCCTTTAATGTAAAGGTGTGATGATGTATGATGAAAATGTGATATGGTATGATTAAAATATGACCATGCACATCATTGTTGCTACCTCTGTTATATAATTGCAACAAATCTTATACAATGTAAAGTCATGTAAAGTATGAATGGAAAAGTTATGATTTGCTGAGTATGATTATCCTGTTTATATGTATGTATCTTTGTATCTGAAGTTATAAATATGACTTTCCATCTGGATTTCAAATGTGTTTGCTCCTGGGATAACATTTGTTTGTATCCAGTCTAGCTATTTTGTGAATGAACAATGCCATTTGATGGCCCATCAAAGAACACTTAGCTCTCACAATGGGCCATGAAAGGAACTTGACCCTATCCGGGGAGCTTTCCTGTGGACCTTTCAGCCAGTTAAGAAGTAATGACTGCTCTTATGACTCAACAAAACATGCAAGGACATGCAACTTGCTCATGTGACCCTGGACTCCATCTTGTTTCTGTGAATTTCCATAAGCTGAAACAATAAGCATCCACCCATATGACAGAAGGTATTTAAGGCCCTGAAAACATCTCCATTTTGTCTTCATTTCCCTCTTCATTTCTCTGGACTGGATTTCTAATGAGGAAGCTTTAATCAAAGACTGATGACCCCTAAAATGTCTGGGTAATTTGCAGAGACTTTTGCAAATTAAGAACTTTGCAACTCAGTTATCATCTCTACTTTGAAACTGACTTATGGACTTTTATTCTCATCTGTATGTATATAAATTTTTAAGCAATACCCTCTCTTTCCTTTTTTTAATACTTAGTTTAGTTGTTAAGCATTGGCTTTAGGAGTGCACTTGGATAAGATCTGAAATATTCGTTGACCTGGTTGGTAATGTGTCCAATCCTTTGGGATTTGCAAAACTCTTTTACATATGATGGATAAAGATCCAATAACTTCTTGAGTAGTACTAGGAACTGATACTAAGTTGAAGACATGCAAACTACGCAGGAAGAGCACAACTTTCCACTGGGAATAGAGCAGGCGGTATGCCTCAGTCACGATAGGCAGACATGCTGGTTATAGAATCATAGAAGATTAGGGTTGGAAGGGATTTCAGAAGGTCATCTAGTCCAACCCCCTACTTAAAGCAGGACCAACCCCAGCAAAACCATCCCAGCCAGGGCTTTGTCAAGCCTCACCTTAAAAACCTCTAAGGGTGGAGATTCCACCACCTTCCTAAGTAACCTATTCCAGTGCTTCACCACCCTCCCAGTGAAAAGTTTTTTCCTACTATCCAACCTAGACCTCCCCCACTGCAACTTGAGACTATTGCTCCTAGTTCTGTCATCTACTACCACTGACAACAGCCTAGTTCCATCATCCCTGGAAAACCCTTTCAGGTCGTTAAAGGTTGCTATCAAATTCCCCTTCATTCTTCCCTTCTGCAGGCTAAACAAGCCTTGTTCCGTCAGCCTCTCCTCATAAGTCGTGTGCTCCAGCCCCCTAATCATTTTCGTTGCCCTCCGCTGGACTCTTTCCAATTTGTCCACATCCTTTCCACAGTGGAGAGCCCAAAATGAACATAGTACTCCAGATGAGGCCCCACCAGTGCCGAATAGAGAGAAATAATCACTTCCCTCGACCTGTTGGCAATGCTCCTCCTAATGCAGCCCAATATGCCATTAGCTGTTTTTTCTGTCAGTATTTTTTTTCCACGTTAATGACACTGGCATGTCTTACTGGGCATGCTGTGTATCCGCCCGTGTGCATTCTAGATCCACAACAGAAGCATGAATTTATTCAATATACTGCAGGAAGCGGAGATGTTAGCCATCAGTAAAACTTGTAATCCACGCAGTCAGATTTAGCAAAAGAATACATGAGTGCACGTCAATGCCATTAGGCTAACTCTTAAGGCAATCACATCATCACATGCAGCTACTGAAAGGTCTTGAAGCTTTGGTGAGGTAATTTCTAAAACATAACATGAGCTTTTATTCATGTCTTGCATGTAATAATTAGCTGGTCTTTTTTATTATTTTTACTTTTGACAAAAATTTGATGTTTTTTCTAACAAAGTATTCAACAAATGTTCCATTATTCATCCAGGACTTTTATAATAATTGCCATCTGAGTACTATTTACTGTGGCTCCTACTGGACCAAAAATGTAAGCTGTGCATGTAGCTCACTTGGTAGACTTGTTTCTTTTGTGTCAAAAGAATTTGTCCCAGGTGAAGCCTTGACTGTAGTGGTGTATAAATTACACACCTTTCAGATGGGTGGCTGATCCAGCCTTGCAGAGGCATCCGGATTGGCAAAGAACCAATGTGATGCCAGCTACTGAGACTCAGCCAAGACCTCCAAGGTCTCCAGACCAGGGAGCCAAGCTGGCCAATGTTCACAGTTCTGTAATGCTCGTCTCTGGACTCATCTTCAATGTACCATCTGCCAGGGAAAGAGCTGGGGGTTGGGCAGAGTTCAGTATAGGGAGGTGGTGGATTTGTTGATGTTTTAGTACTTATTAGTTAAGTTTAACTCTTTCCTTCCCAAGATCCTGTTTTCCTACTCCCAGTAAAGTCCTCCTTTGTTATATTGTAGGTTTTGGTGTGCCATTGCTTTGCTGGGGTTTGTGTTGTACTTTTTCTGTGCAATGAGTTTGTACTCCTTGCCAGCTGTGGTAGCATTATTCATGTTCCCATGGGACTGCTCCCCTTGTATCTTGGGCACAGTGAAGAATCATCGTGGGTGGAGGCAGCAGGTGTCATGAAAAAGCTTTTCAGGTGTTGGACTGGTAGTGTGGAAGCTAAAGGACCTGCATAGACCAAACAGGCAATCACCATGTAACCAACTCAGGGCGAGTCCATTTTGCTAGGAGGACTGCAAGCGGTTAGTCCTGAAAGACTGTATCAAAATGCATATGGACAAAGGGGCAGAATTAAAGTGTCTGGAGCAACTGTAATTCTAGTATTTTCTAACTTGTGACCACTTAATCTTGCAGCCCAAGTAACACTATTTTAACATTGCTTTTTTTTTAAAATAACATTTCCTAGGTTTTGTTAAGGAAAAAAATAAAAACAAATTGTATTCTATGCAGCTGGAATGACTCCCCAACCCACTATATATCAACAGTGGGGTTTGACACCTGAACTTTCAGCACTGTGGCAGAGACTGCTACCCCCGAGCAAGAGGACTAACACCATTGAGTGGCAATAGGGGAAGGCTTTTGCTTGGGTCCATAGACAACTGACTGCACAGGATGAACAAGGAAGAGCCCAGGTTGGCTTAGATGCTCTTCCTCTACTACCTCCGCAGGAACTGGGGGGAGCTCCATCCTCATGTGGTGCTACCATAGGAGGTGGGAATGGTCACTGGTACCATGAGAGGTACCAGTGGAAAGAGAGGCTCCAGAAGGGGGGTGGGAACCTGACTTGGCTCTCTCTCTATTTTCCCTGGTCACCATCAGGAGGGGAGTAGTTCCTTTGAGGGAAATTGGGGCTCAGTCTGGTCTACCCGTTCTTCATGCTCCAGCCCCTTCCAGGCATTCCTAATACAGTGTGCACGTCTGCTGCTTCAGTAGTGGCATCAGCTCAGCCTTAGAATCTTCATGTTGCTCAATTATTATTTTGGCATGCTGACATTTTCCTGAGCAAAACAAGCAAGAGAAGGGAAATAACAGTTTTTAAACAGTTGACCTTAACTGAATTTAATGGGACAGAGAAAAGGCACTTCTATAGCTGCTGGGCTGTTGTCAAAATGAAGGTGTCAGAGCATCTCAAAATTAGGCCACAGGAATCTTTATAAGGCAAAGTGTTAGGCAACCTATGAATATGGAGGTCACTACCAGCTGTCTTTGTGATACATATTTATATGTATGTGTACACTCTCTCTCTTTCATCATTCAAATCCTGCTGAAAACCCATTTTTTCTTTGGAGTCTTTCAGTTAGTGTTCCACTAGCCTTCTCTATTCCATTCATTATTATGTAGATATCGATCTTACTGCCTCTTAATCTTCTAGGTAGATTTTTTTTTAAAAGGTGAACTTTTCAGAAGGTATGAGAAGCACAAAGCTTCAGATGCCAAGAAGTGAGAGAAAACTCACAAGGTTTTAAAATCACACTTTTAAAAGTCTTATCTGGGGTGTTGCTTTCAGACACTATGTGGTAAATTGAAATCAGCTGCTTCCCGTTCCCCTGTGGGATCAAACCCCCTTCTCCCCCCAAAGATTGTAATGGTCCAATACTCCTTCACAGAAAGCAAGAGGATGGGCAAAATGGGGGCGGGAAACACATACTCTGAAAGAATTAATGAAAATGTTATTCAGTGCAGAGGTATCCCTGAGCAAACTCCAGGAATAAATTATTAAATACAAAAATATAGCACCTACTGCAGCAAAGCTAATGGTACAGTTCTTTTAAAAACAAGAAGTAGCCTGAGGTGTAATCCATTAATATATTCTGTGTCTAGAATTTTTAGTTTCATCCTTTAGAAACCACTGATTGGACAGCAAAAGCCTTGATTAAAGTGTGGAATGCTTTTACTCTCATAATGGATAGGGCTCAGTGTGCCGCCATAATGTTGAGTCCTCTGTTTATCTTGATTTACAGCCACACTGCTAGAACAAAGATAAAAAGCAACTCAACATGAAGGAAAATAAAAAGAAGGTCATTTAATCACCCCGTTAGCTTAAAATGATTATTGATTCCTGGAGGTGATGTCTAATTCTGCCAGAAAATCCATTTCAGTAATGATTACTGCCCTCTGCTTTATCTATTATAGTGGAGGTTATTAAAAGTGGGAGTCTCCAGGGAAGTATACAGCTTTAGACCACTAATATCATATTTAATATGTTTTTATCAGAACAGAGATTCAGACTCTTCCCTTTAACCTACAACAGAATCAGGGTCGAGAGTTAGGAAAGTGTGCTTCTCTGTAAGTCTAATTATTATATTTACTCCATTGGGATCATTGCAATACAGGATAGATAAATATCAGATGGGACAAGGGCATATTGAACTTTTCATTTCTCCTTATTACCAAGTACATACAGCTCTAGAAATATTGCACCTAGAAAACTTACAGTATCGTGCTGATTTTTTTATATGACTGTGCTTTTTTCATACGACTGTGCTTTTCCACAGAATGTTCAAATATGACAAAACATGCTCACCTGTAGAATGCATCTTGGTTCCACTTTATAAAGCAGTGGTAAATCTACTGTAAATTAGCTACCATGTGAATCAAGATCCGTCTATGTAACAAACTATATCAGTGCTATGATTGTTTGTAAAGATATTTCTAAACTGGGCTACGCTAACTATATTACACACATGATCAGGCCTCCGTTATACGGGAAGTTCAAACTAGATAAGATTATGGCCCCTTCTGATCTTAAAAATCTCCACATCTCCTAACTCCTGTAACACACAAGGGCAGGCTGCTCTAAAAGAAGAACAAACTGGTGCCAGTTTATGTATTATTGTCCTAGGGCTTTTTGGAAATAACATAAGTCTGCTATCATACTTTTATCTATAGACAGCAAAATATAGTTTTTTTTGGATGAACTAACTTGAAAACAAGCCATTTACAAAAATTACAGAACCAGTATGTGAGAGGCCTTTTCAGCTCCCTACTGGAGACCCTATGGTCCTTACTGCACCCTCCGTCAGGGAGGAAAGGAGCAACAAAGGTGGGTCTTTTAGGCCTGCCTAGAGAGACCTCACTGGAGCAACTATCTTGGAAGCTAGAAAGACATGGCCCTGAAAGTGCTAGAAGGTCTAGTTACAGCCAATCAGAGCCCAGCAGTCTCAGATAAAAGGAGCTATAGGGCCTTAGTAGTTCCAATCCTGGCTAGAACCAGAGGGACAAGGAAGGGAGTGCTTGTTTGGCCCAAGGCACTTGAAAGATAGCCGGAGTTTGTTTTCTGACTGTATGTTGTATAGCTGGGTTTGTAGGGAGAAGGAGAACCTTAGCTTAACCCTGAGATAGGGGTGAAATTAAAGGGGCCAGGAAGGAAGAGGCCCACAGAAAAAGCAGCAACTAACTGAATCAAGCAGTACATGGCTGCTGTTCTTAAGGTCCCTGTGTTGATAATATGGGGTGGACTTGAGCTCCCCTAGTGGCCACAGGCAAAAAGGCATTAACCCCCCAAAGCAATGAAACTTATTTGGGAGCCTGAATAAAGGGCTGAATTTAAAGGGCATAGAGAAGGGGCTGAAGATGCTAGTGAGGGCAAATAGTCTGTTTCTTTATTGGACTTTTAAATACCCCAAAAGGGGTTTATTTGGGCTTTGTGGCCTGTCTGAAGGGCCAAGCTACTGAAGACCCAACAAGGTTGGCAGGCAGCCTGCAGGGAGAAATGGTTGCAAGAAAAGGAATGTGATACGGTACCATGCTCTGCAGAGGCATTCCCTGTTATACCATACTTCAGATAATCCTTCTGCTTGCCTCTTCATTTATATGATGCTTGTCACCAGGCTATGTGAGCGCCTTACAAGTGAGGAGCTAAATCTTTACTTTATGATCTGCCCTGAGCAAAGGGAAAGGTTAAGGGTTGCTGTGTCCCAAGAAGAGCCAATTGTGACCTCTGCTTCACGGAGGAAGTTAGCTGTGACTGGCCTGGAGTGGCATACATCACCTGATGTGCTGGTGATGCTACATGGATCAGTGCACTCGCAGGGACTGAGCCAAGGTTCCACTTAGTCCCTAGCCCATCCTGCCCCCTGCTCTGGGTGAAGATATAGCAGCTCTGTGAAATCTTCTTTCCCTCCTGTGCCACAACCCATGGTGTGGGTAGCCTATTCATGAGAGTAAAGAGATGGGTTACTCCCCCTTATTCCCTTGTATGGCTCTGTACAGCTAGTGATGATCTAGCCCATCATTTATTTTTTACTAGTATTTTATATATCTTAAGTTTCCTTCCCTCTCTCCCACCAGATAAGATTATTACTGGAGCTTTTTATTAAGATAAAGTTACCATACGCTACATCTTACATTACTTATTCAGGTTAATATTCAAAGAACCTGGCTAAAGATTCTGGCGGATGCCTGGGGAGCTCCCCACCTCTGAGTAAGGGTGACCAAACTTCTAAATGCCTATCCTCCTCTTGATGCTTCTCTTGCATGTGAAAGCTTTTCCATTACAAGGACGGTCCATATTTTACTATACCAGAATTCCATAGGAGGAGGGGTTCCCACATTTTCCCAATAATATGCAACACCAATTCTAGCTGCTAACAGTAAATAAGAAATTAATTTAGTTGCTGCATTTAAAATGTAGATCCTTTACTAGAGCATTAAGTAAGTCAGTTAGAGGATCTCTAGGAAGCCAGTGTTTTGTCATAAAATGAATCTCTTTTATCATAAAATCTGAGGCTGCATTCACCTCCTTTCAGTCAGGTTCAATGTAATCATGCCTCCTGAGAGGAGGAAGGAGGCCCCAGAGCCATCACAGAGTTGCTATGCTTCTACATGGATAGCCCTGGCCTATTAAAACCCAGGGGAATTGAAAATTGGGTTTGGGACACAACCACTGTGCATTCCATTGGCAGGCAATCCCCAGCCTCCTGGAAGGAATGATCAGAGAAAAAATATGAAAGGGAATCCTTGCAGATTTCCTTGCCCTGAATCTCCTCCCATGGATATTTCCTTAGGATTGAGATATCTGGGCTAAGTATTTCCTCTTCTAAATACTGTTCAGGAGATATGATGACCAGTGAAGATTAATATAAGAGACTGTGATTTCTTCAGCTCAGAACTGCTTTGTGAAGCATATTCTCCACAGAAAATATATTACTTCTGATTGAGTTTGTTATAGTTTTAAAAAAGTAATTGTATAGATAGATAAATGAAAAACAGGCTGATTAAGTACACAGACAGTTGTTTTATTGTTTTGCTGTTCCTTTTGTATACTTTATGCAATAATTATCTATATAGAGAAGTGGTCTGAAAGGTGGCTTGAGTAGTCACTGAGTCAGACATACCTTTGTAGCTTGTTATAGCGAGGAAAAATATTTTTCAGCATAAGGAATGATTTTTCATGGGCACGCTAAAACAAGATTTTTCATATAAAGAAAAAGGCATTTTATCCCAGTATATTGGACTTGTATTTACTACAGTGCAGTTCATGCTTTGAGCAACGCAGTTCGTCTCACTAGCACCTCCTGTCAATAATTAAAACGTGCAAACAGATCACCAATTGAGTGTGGATGATCTACAGCAGCCTGGGTAGCAGGAATCCTGAGATTTTTTTTCCAGATTTAGGACCCAGTCACATAATCCTTACTCACACAAATAGTTGGCCCCGTGGGTCACTGGGGTGACTCATAAGTAAAAAATTACTTCCTCAAGCCTTCCTTGAATACAGCAAAAACAACTAACAGACTAACACGGCTACCCCTCTGGAACTTCCCTGAATAGCATATAATGATGCTGATGCCACGTAATTACAATGCCTCCAGAAACCTCAGCAAAAACTGTGTATCATTCATGGCTCTTTCAGAAACATTCTATTTTCTTAAATATTTATCCCACTAATCTTTTGCAATACATGTTTTCTTTTGCTGTTCCTTCCAGCCTCTCAGCTAGTTAGACTTGTGATCCAAACCCACTAAAGTTAATGGAATCACTCCCATTGATTTCAATAGGCTTTGGACTAGACCCACAATGTATTAAAGCCCAGTGAAGGTCAGAAACTGATGGTTAGAAGTTGGCAGGCATGCAGTATATTCCTCACAGCCACAGTGGGCATACTAACCATTTTACTGATATCAGAGGAGCTGCTCCAATTTACACCAGCAGAGAATTTTATCTCTGTAACATATGATTCTTGAGCAGCTGAGATAGGTAATAATTATCATGACCTCCAACAAGTTTCTATAACTCTTTCCGTTTCCTTTTTTTAGTTGTGCTCCCTCCTCTTCCCCCCCCCCCCCCCCCCGCTCTTTTCTAGGAAGTACATAGAAATGATCTTTACTGAATAAATATAACATGTGAAATCCTGGTCCTATTAATATCAATGGACATTTACTATTGACTTCAGTGGGGCCAAAATTTCACTCCAAATATGTAAAACTATTAATGAATTCATTCTCTTTAGCACAGTCTGACTCAAACTTTTACATTAAAATTAAAGAAGGTTACACACTTTCACTATGTTTAAAGCCCTTTCATCTATGACTTTCTCTTCTCTTTCAAGGATCTTTGGTCCCAATAAATTGTTTGCTTCACTTGTGTCTAAGGATCCTTCTATATAAAATCAATTTTTGTGGCTTTTACTGTAGCTGCAGTGGTTAAATGTTATAGCACAGACATACAAGTCAATAGAGCCAATTCTAAGGTAACAATGATACACTTAAGACCTTTTCTTACTATAGTCAGTGATGCTGTCCTTTTATTTCACTTTTTGCTTATTTAAGTAGAGTTGCATTGACTCCCAGTGGAATACTTAGCAGAAAACCATAGCTTGGCTAACACAGTTTTGATACTTAGCTAAATTAAGTATCATCAAACCTCCTTGGTGACATCTGATCATCTTAAGCTTCTGGCTTCCTCACTGCTTCCTGTCACTGATGCCTCCACAAGAAGAAATCTGAATTTTAGCTTAATGGGCTAATGTGTCACTGTCACGGATGCTAGCCAAGATTGCAGTACATGGTTTTAATGGAACAAACATCAATCAATTTCTGTTCAAAATAGAGAGGCAAATAAGTTGACAACAATATGGAAAAAACCCATGATTAATCAGTTTTTCAGCTGTATTTTCAGCTGGTGTAAATTGGCATAGCTCCACTAATGGTGATTGGACCTATGCCTATCTATATCAGCTAAGAACCTCTCCATTATGTCTGTCTGTCTTAGAGCTTGGTACTGAAAACCATCACTCTAGTACCTAGTGGTTACTATTTATTATCATTTTACTGCCTCTGTCTTCCCAGTCCAGCTCCCCTTCCATGAGTTGGGGGGAAGATTTATGGTTCTCCTCATGTCTCCAATTCATGACCACTAGATGTCCCCATCACCACACATCTCCCCAGCCCAGCTGCAAGTCTGGACTTATGCACCATCCAATGTTCCTTAGCCCATGACACTTAGCAACCAGCCCACAAATGGTTCACTGACTGCAGATGCTCTCAGAAGAGATGTCAAGAACCAACTTGTATCCTCTTCCTGCCCCCATTCAAACATCACAGGGGCCATGGAGGAGACAGTGCAGATGATGGCTGGAAAGCTGGTACCTGAGGGACTGTGATAAGGGCAGCTCTGATCCCTACTCCTCTGAAAACAGTCACAAGCACACTTTAGAATATTTGTAACTGTATGCACCTGGGTTTGTTCATTCATTCTTTTGTTTTCTTTTTTCCTCCCAAGGCTTGGACATTGCTGATAATTTTGTTTGTGTTCAGTTGCTATGCCTCTTTGGAAAACTTTCAAATTCTGTTTGTAATTCTTGTCTTATCAGTCTCTCTGTGGGTCTTCTTGACTTTCCATTCTTTTAATTTCTCTCATCACTTGGGCCCTTGTCTCACTGAAAGATTATACTGTTGCTTTTCCTGAGTGTATTGACTGGCATAATCATCATATGTTTTCAGATTATCTTCAATGACCTGTTAGGAAGAGTCTTTAAAACATTCTGTCATATTAAGTGTTATGCTCGAAACATTCTGTTATCTTAACTCTTTGGCCATTGACAGGTTTGACAGTGCTCAAGATAGTAAAGTCTTTATATTTCAGTTTTTCTTTATGATGTTCTTTTCCTAGACAATAGTTTTATTAATCAAAGAATGGTTGTAGTTCTTAATGTATGAGTTTTCAAGAGTCATTGTGATGAAGCTCTTCACAGAAACTATTTCTTTGAAAACAAGAAACTTCCTGTCTGAATCTGGGAAAATTAACTTAAAACATTTTTAAAACTCTAAGAACTCAATTCTCAACTGCAGAGATAGGAAGGCGTAAGTATCTCTACATTTAATACCCCAATCCTGAGCTGGCATAGAACTTAGTGCAGCCCCAAGGCTGCTCTAAAATTGTACCAGCTGTATATTCAATGGCTGAGGCATCCAAGGATCTGAAAGAATGACATGCTCTCTGCCATACCTCTTCCAATCTCAGGTATGTGTTCTTTTTTGCTCCCTAAATGATCCTATACTGAAAAGTCTGTGGTGTAGAACCAGCTATGCCAGTTTTTCATTTGAGACTTTTCCTGGCTTTTCCTTTAAGACAGCTTTCTGACGAGGAAGCTATAACAAAGGCCCCGGATTGATCCCTACAACTTTAAAACTACATTATGTTGATCCTTAAATTACTTTGAAGAAGAGCTCTGGGTAGCTTGAATGATTGTACCTTTCACCAACAGAAGCTGGTCCAATAAAAGGTATTACCTCACCAACCCTATCTCACTAATAGCCCAGGGGAAACACAGCTACAACAACGGTTAGAAAATTCATACATGCTATCACATACAATTTCCATAATTTATGTACAAAAATATTTAAATCAGAGCAGTGGATTTCAAGTCCCATTGAAGGGAAACACCAGGTGCACCCTGAGCTATGGGGTCACTAATGTGCCTGTGTGTTATGATATATATGGTATATAATAATTGTGTATAATAGAGTTGGTACATTTTGAAAAAATGGTGATCAGACAGGTGGGGGGAGGCTAGGTTTAACAATAGTTCGGTCTTATCTGTCATTTCTAAGAAATACATATCTCAAAAAAGTAGATTAAGTTTAACACCATGCCCTGAGGAGGCACCACTGAACCTGTATATCGTGTGTCTGACACAAAGGTATTTAAACTTATATTAACAAAGACATCAGACAGAAACATAGTTTGTTTTTGGGGGAGGGAAATATCACTACAATTATGGCAGAAAACATAGAGACAGACCAAAAGAAGTTCATTAATCCTCTTCACTTCCATCCCTTTGACTGTCCCAGTGAAGTGCCTGTTAGAAAGACAAGTGTACAACATACAAAATGTTCCAGATTCCATTTTAAGAAAGGGAGGTATTCACAACAGGTGGCTCCATACGAAGTGTTGTCTGCCTCAGTGCTACCAGATACGCTGGATATACAGAATGGGTCAAACTGAAAGGTCCTTGTGTATGTGCTTTTGTTTGTTTGTTTTTAAGCAACTGGAGCGTGCTTACGTAAAAATCTGGGTAAGGACATCAGTATTCATGACACTGACAAATACAGTGATAACTCCAAAGCAAGGCAGGAAACCAGACTGAAATCCAGCACCTTCTCAATCACTGTTCACCAAAGGGAACATTAGAAGGGAAGATTAGGTAGTCTTTAGTTAACACGCCATTGTCAAGGGATGGCTTCTTAATGATGGAGCAGACTTCTGCATGTCTGAGGATGGTCAGCACATTGCACTCACTAAACAAACACCAATAACACCAAGAATGTCAGCATCACAGCCACACTGCTTGCTTTTAAGCCAAAAAGAAGGGCAGCGGTCAGAAGAACAGCGGCCGGAGGGCACCAGGAAAACCAGAAACACACAGACAATGCTGGAACCCAACCTGGGGAAATGAGGGTGACTCTTGTAATCAAATAATTCTGACAGACTGGTGTTAAAGAGAGAGTGCCTGGAGCACCAGTCCCGGTATAAGACCTGAGGCCTGAAACATAGTCAGCAAAGTCAGGTCATGCAGTGAACCAAAGTCAGGTCATGTATTAAACCAGATGCTTACAAGTTCACTTTTTGATACATGAATGAGGCAAGGGTACTGCTAGTATTGCTAAAACACCGGCCCTCCTAAGAAGCAACAGATACTGGGTATGTGTGAGAACACACTCCAAAAGATTAACACAAGTACATAATGACCTAACACAAGATTAGAGGGTTTGACAGAAGTGTAGAATAGGGATATTTTGCCTGAGACATCTGGAGCAAGGTACAAGGGAAGGTAACAAGCAAATGTAAAGTGGTATGTAAGTTGTTTGTTTCAGCCTATAAATGTTGGGGTACCTCACCTTAAATTTTTGTGCATCCGAGGGGACAGCAGAAATTCCCATCACTGACTGAGCCATTCCTAGCCACTGAACACTCATGTGTTAGTGTTCCTGTATCTCCTATGGGATGCTAGTACTGGGCTTTGAGGACAACAAACCTGGCCAAGTGCCTTTGTCACCAAAATTTGCCTGTGGTCTTTCTTTATGAGTAACATCAAGGTCTGCTGAATTAGCAGGCTGTGCTCTCTGCTAGTGGACCCAGTAGCAGCACTTTTGTATTCCTATATATAAAAGAAGTTCATAGTTCAAGTAGTTCCCATGTCATCTTCTTTCCAGTCTTTGAACCAGTTAGACTAGATTAGGAAATTCTATTTTTTTTTTCCTTCATGAAAAATGTTGATATGCTTCTTTTTGTTGTTTTTATCAAAATTTTCTTTGAAATTATTCAGGTTTTTTTTTAACCAAAAAACCTGACAACTCGATGTTTTCACGCAAACTTCTGTGACTTCTTCCCCACGCCTTTTTCTGATCAGCTCTGATTGCTACAGTTCTTAAGCTTCTGAGACTATATAGAAAGAAAACTGGTTCTGGTGCTAATGCAGTATGGAATTGTGACATACCAGTGTACAGGAATAGCTCAATAGATAGACACAATCTAGAAGTATGACGTCTAAAGTATGCCAAAGCTGGTAACAAGGGCATGGTAGCAATACTATTGCCCAATACCTGCAATGTTTGCTCTGCCTACTTTCTTTGTGGAAGGAAATTGTAAATATCAAGACCCCTAGTTACTAGATAGCCAGCAAAATAACTTAGGGCTTTTTACTGCCTGTGCTTTTTTTTTAACTTGTCTCTGTAGTGATGTTCATATGTACAAAGATCTAAAGTAAACCTGAAGATTACTAATGTTATTGTAATGTCTCTGTTTTCTTCTGGTGCACCCCGGCTGCAGCTGTTCTCCCTTCTCATTTGTATGGTATGTAGGCCATTGCTATGATCCATCTGTAAAATACCCCTCTTGCCAATTGATTACATTATGGAAGCTTATAAAAAAGAGCTGTAAATGCAAGTTCATGGCATAAGTAGCAAAATATTATGTTGTCCCCAAGCCCTGATTTTTCTCTATTCTGTTTAAAATGTTGCATTAAAGAACTCTTTTTAAAAGGAAGGCAAAAGCTGTTCACTGAAGGCCAGACTGTGATACAATGAGCAGTGCCTTACGCCACAGGAAGTCTCATTGATGTCAAAGGGGGGACTGCTTGTGATTTAAGGTGCTGTGTAATGTGAGTACGGGTGTCTCAATCTGAGCCTAAGTTTGGGGATTTATTTGTTTGTTTGTTTTTTCTTTCCTCCAGAGTCTCAAATTTCCACTTTGGGTACTGACTTTAGACCTTGGAGTGTGTGTTGGTGTTTTTTTGTTTTTGTTTATTGTGGTCCTTTTTGGGTATGCTTTTAGGCAGCACACTGGAAATTAAGAGGCAAATAGGTTTTCCAAGACTCATTGAGAATTTGAACATGACTGTCTCATCTCAAACTAAGTGTTTTTCAACATGCAGTGATACTTGCATACAATGCTAAGAGAAAGAGGAAAACATGTTAGTGAGGTGTGTGATTCTGGTTCTCACTCACACTTACCTTTGTGTGGGGAAAAGATAGAGAAATGTGTGAATTGCTGAATGGACATATCTCTTTCCAGTTTCCCTCAGAGAGTTTTAGTTGGTTTGGTGCTCAAACAAGAAAGACGAAGAAAGCAGAGGGGAAAGGTTTTGCTCTCTGGAGTTTAAAGAAAACAAACAAAACCTAGCTTCTGAAATTTAAGGTAGTGGCCCCTACTTCTCATTGGTTTCTGGGAACAAAGCCAATGCATTTGGAAACAGGAAAGAGTCTGGGATTGATATATGAAAGGCTCTTTGTAGAAAAGCTTAAATCCTCTGACAGGAAAATAGCAAATTTATCCAGAGAAGTGTAAATTCTAAAGTAATTAGCTACAGATCTACAGAGTTTGTATCCTGATCAAGGAGTATTTACAAAGACCTGCAAAATCACTGGCAAACAAGAAAATAAAGTCAGAATAAAAAAAAAATATCACAGAACCAATACTCAGCAGATGTAAATCAATGTAGCTCTATTGGCTTCAGTCTACACCAGCTGTGGATCTATATATCCTTGGGACTCCAGAAGTGGAATTAGAGGACATTGAAACTTTCTTTCTTTTGCTAAGGGAATACATCAATTTAAAAATTCTTCTTGTTCATTTCTTGCACAATGGAAACTTGTAACACAGTATAAAGTGTCGCAGTCTAGAAATAAGGAACTAAATATATCTTAAGAACCGTAGAATATGAAAGATTTAAATTCGGAATTTTCTCTGAATATACTGTAATGGTGTTTAAACTGAACATGATGAAAACAGTCCAAGACCTGGGACTTAAATAGACTCTTGTTTATCCAGCAAGACTGTATTTCAATTGGGAAAGGCAGACGGTTTTTTTGACAAGCCCATCCATGAAACATTATCTCATTAAGGAGGCCATACTGCACCAAGTATCATCCTCATCCTTTTTTCTGCCAACCTTCTTGCCCCAACTCCCCTCTAATGCGTGCCTTTTTCAACACTCTTCCCTTACATATCTTCTCACAGGTCCTTTGCCTCTCTCCCCTTCTCTATTTCATTCTGAGTGTCCACCCCTCCTTACTATTTGCTCTATTCCTCCATTCTGATTCCCTGAGCCCTTACCCCCTGCTTGCTGTGCATGATTCCTATTTCATTCTCTTCTGGATTCTCTGCTCCTTTGGCTGCCGTCCTCCTGTCAGGGCCCATTGCTGTTACCCAATTTCCACCCTCCCCTCTGGGTGCTCTGTCTTTTCAATTGTCCTCTCACTCCCATCACACATCAATTCTCCTGTTCCCTCGGGTTCTCTGTTGCAACCTTGTTCCTCTGTTGTCACCTCATTGATCCTCTGGCTTCTTGCTCTCTGTGTGTAGTATTACCCCATCATTCCCTTCTCCTTCTGAAACAATATTATCCAACAAATTCCCATATTGGGTGCATGGTTCCCTTACTTTTTTCCCCAAATAAGCCTGTTGTCATTTATATGGGGATAGTTCCAGAGGGGTAGCCATGTTAGTCTGTATACAGCAAAAATAACAAGAGTTCTGTGGTACTTTAAAGACTAACAAATTTAATATTTGCAGGCATAAGCTTTCGAGAAACTTCAGCTCTCTTCTTCAGATGCAGTAATACAGAAAGGAGGCATCTTATAGTTATCCAGGTGCATTGAGAACAATGGGGGAAGTGGAATCCAGTACTTAAGACCTAATGACGACCATTGAGTAGGAGGTGAGAATGGGTGAGCAAAGTAATTTACCTTCGGTAGTGAGACAGCCACTCCAAGTCTCTGTTTAAACCCAGTTTGAAGGTGTCAAGTTTGCAGATCATTTCTAACTCAGCAGTTTCTCTTTGAAGTCTGTTTTTGGAGTGTTTTTGGAGAAGTACAGCAACTTTCAGGTCAGAGACAGAATGCCCTGGGGAATTAAAGTGTTCTCCCACTGGTTTATGGATGTTATTATTTTTTTATGTCTGATTTGTGTCCATTTATCCTTGTGCATAGTGATAGTCCAGTTTGGCCAATGTACATGGCAGAGGGGCATTGCTGGCACATGATGGCATATATAACATTAGTGGATATGCAAGTGAATGAGACCCTTATGGTGTGATTGATGTGGTTAGGACCAGTGATGATGTCATTAGAGACGATGTGTGGGCAGAGCTGGCAACGAGGTTTGTTGCAGGGATAGGTTATTGGGTTAGTGTTCTTGTTGTATGGTATATGGTTGCTGGTGAGTATTTGCTTCAGGTTGGGGGACTGTCTGTAAGCCAGGGTGGGTCTGCCGCCCACTGCCTGAGCGAAAGATGGATCATCTGGTAGGATAGGTTGTAGATCTTTATTGATGTGTTGGAGAGATTTTAGCTGGGGACTGTAGGTGATGGCCAGTGGGGTTCTGTTGTTTTCTTTGTTGGGTCGGTCCTGTAGTAGGTGACTTCTGGGTACCCATCTGGCTCTGTCAATTTGTTTCTTTACTTCTCCAGGTGGGTATTACAGTCAAGTACCCTGGGTCTCAAACCTAGCCTACAAGGCTACTGAGCAAGAGCTTAACCTCTGTGCCACCACACTGCAGGATATGATGAGGCAACTGAAGTTAATGCCCCACAACGAGAGGCTACACCCTTTGACTCAGCCAGGTCAGGTGACTAGCAGCAGATTGGACACCCCTGGGTATAAAGCTTTGTGTTCCTGTCCTACTCCTTGTCTGAGCAACTAGCTGCTAGGCCTGTTGATGCCCAGACCCCTGAGTCCCTGCTTCCTCTCTTGCTTCCTACTCCTTGTCCCTGATTCATGCTGCTTTCCCTTGCTTCCTGCTCCTGCTACCATGCCTTGTCCCCTCTCCTTGTTTCTGGCTCCTGACACCTACTACTCACTCCATTGTTGAGCCTTGGCATAGCTTTGGACTCTGATTCTGCCTTTGACCTTTGGCCTGACATCCTACTATGACCCCAATGCCATGCCTGGCTCTGACCACTAGGTCAGACTGCCATTTTAGGGGCCCTGACAGGACATATTCCCCTAAAATCAAAAATATGTATGGAAAAAATACATTCTTCGTGCCTTCATTTGAACTACAATATTGCAATAACAGAATAAAGTATTGGAGATGCTATTTGATCTGAAAGTGTAATGATAAGATGATTTTGAAGATTAAAAGGTATTGAACTTCATGGACAAACGTAAAGTACATGAATTATTATCTGAAACAAAATACAACATTTATCATGTATTCTGACTCCTGGTATTTCATGGCTTGTCAGATATCTTAAATTTTGAGCCTTTCCATTTCAGAGCTAAATGTCTCTGCTTTTGTCTAATAAGTGCATATCAGGAATACTGTCAGGGCAGTTCTAGTAATTTCATTATAATAAAGATACGACAAAAGGGTAAAAGGCAGAAGGGAGGGCAAGCAAATACACAAAGCCAAAGATCCCTTCTTATTTAAAAAAGTTAAACAGAACCAGGTCTCTCTTCAAGGAAAAAGAAAAGATGGGTAAAAAAAATTGAAGGAATGAGAGAGGATAAATGTTATAAGGTTATTTAAACTAAGCTTCAATTATAAGAGCAAGTGGGTACAAATATAAGTTAAAGAAAGCATAGCCCTAAGGGATTTAGGAAAAATTTCATTATCCAGAGAGATGTTAATACGGTACATAGAATAAAGGTATGGCCATGGTTTGAGATGATAATACCACCTCATTAAAGGACTCCATAAAATTACTCTCATGCTCCTCTGCTCTTCAGGAGTATTTGGCACTATCATTACCTTCTTTCTAAAAAGGAGAAAATCCCAACTGTGATTCATCTGGAGCTGAATCTTCCTCTTCAGATAAACTGACATACTCTGCATCATCCTGTTATTGGCCAAGAAGGACTTCGCTGGAAGAAGGAAGGGACTCATCCAATAAAACAGCTGGTACCACACTGTCCTAGCAACCAAATAAAGGACAATCAACAAGTGTGCCTTTTGCAAATAGTAGTGTATATGCACGTTCAGCTTTTGATGGTGGTGAATGCTTGGTTATAGTGGAACATGAAACAGAGATCAGTGAACTCAATCACTGCCCTGGGCAGATAAATAAATTACTGTTGTATATGGGCTGACAATACACAGAAGTTCCTCAAACACCCTGGGCCAAAACTTTGACACTGAAATAATTAATCAAATGAGAGACACAAAGAGAGGACTATTTTGAGAAATGAAAGGTCATTGCAAGTACACCTTTCATGAATATATGTGACTCAAGATTGCAGAGAAAATTATTACTGTGTAGGAGTGCGGGGCCATCCCTCCTTGTCAGTCCATGAAGGAGACCATGTCCCTGTGCTGTCCCACCTCTGCAGGCAGACTCAACACAGGGAATTAGTTTTCTCTGGTGCCCAGGCCCTCAGGCAGGGCCGATTTGACTAAGCAGTGTATGATCCCAGCCCCTCAGGCTGGGCAGGACGAATAAGCAGTCTATGGCCCAGGGCCCTCAAGCAGCGCAGGGCAGGGGTGAGCACCAAAGACAGTCTAGGAGCCCAGGTAAAAGGCTGGATGCCAAGTGGTCTAGGGCTCAGGTCTTCGGTGGGGGTACCTGAGGTTTGGGATCATCAGTCTCCACGGGGTAAATGACTAGTGGCATCCCGTGCAGTTCCTTGGTATCCCAGGCAGCAGGCAACTCTGGCAGCTCCTTCATTTCCCAGATGGCAGGCAGCTCCCCTTCCTGCCCCACCCCTCTGCTTCTGGCAGGGTGGGCATGGATGTCTGGCTCCACCCACCAGGGTGGAGGTGTGGGTGTCTCCCTGTCAGTCTCCGAGGGAGGCCACACCCCCTCTCTACATACTAGCAATCCGTGCACTGGATAGATGTATGAAATATAACTTCTTATATCAAATGAGGATGGCACACAATACACTGCAGTTCACAAACTCCTCCCTACCTTGACCAGACCTCCAACACTGAGGTAGTCAATCAAATGAGTGAGATACAAACAACATATGTATATGCCAATGCAATTATAAATGCAATTTTGTGAATACAAGAAATATTAAACTAGTTTGCTACATAGCCAGTAAATCTGGTGTCCATCTTTCTTTTTCTCTAACAGGGAGCAGCAGCCCAAGCATTTTTAAATCTGTAGTTCACATTTGTAGCTAAATACTATACTTTTTGTGGAGAAGAGTAAAAGTAAAGCTTTAAAATGTCCTTTGTTTCCATAGGCCAGCTTCTGTTCTGTATGTTGCTTTCCCTAAAGTGCTCCCTATCTACAATCTAAGATAATCAAAGCCACAATGATTTTGCAGGCATCCCTCCGGTTAATAAAGGATATGTCAAACTAATTAATAGAAACAATGCAATGTGACTTTACATGACCAATAACAGAATGTAGGTAACAAATTTTTAATATTAAATACTTTGAAGTAATACTCACCATGAGTATTATCATATCCTGACATTTTAATAGGTTTTTGGTCAAATTACAGATAAACAAACTTGAATATCAAGATCTGATTGTAGATAATTCCTGAACAGATAAAAGGGCTAAATTTGTTGGATTAATTATTCACTGCAAATAATTTAATTATCTTTTGATACAATTAATGATACCTTAATCTGTTGCAGCTAATTTTGCATTTTACTCACATACATATACAACTTGCTTGTCCTCCATGGGCATTTGGATAAGTTGTCGTGGTCGGAAAAGGATAAGTTAAAGACTAAGTGCCCGAAAAGAAATAAATTGGTAGATATTTTAATGTGAGGCATGAAGCTCATAACTGAAAGTAACCCTGTGCTGCTGGCCCATCTCTACAAATAGCCTTTTATGCTGGAAAGAGATTTTCTACAGTTTCACTGAAGATTTGGATAAATAGAATCTATAAATGATGTTATTGTTTGCATTTATAGATAGTGACTTTGAAAATGGCATGTTGCTGTAAAAATAGACTCCTGGCTTACAGATCAGCAGTAGTATGAGGGTTTTTTCAACTATTCTTGAAAGCATTGTTCTGATTTCAGTGGCCACACACCGCTAAATGACTGACTTTGCCAGCTATGGAGGGCAATCCTAATGCAGTCGATATATCAAAGAAAAGCAAATTACATTTTGTGCTCCTACTGAGAAAAATGGATGCTTTCTGGTTTGTGTACTGTATGCAAAAACTATTTTTCTTTCCTTTTTATGTAAAAAAAATGTTTTTCATGGATCAACTCCACACAATTCAGTTCAAAACATTTATTTCTAACTGGTCCTTTTTTACATTATCTTTTGGTAGTGTATGCATGCACACACCCTCCCGCCCTTTTTCTACAACATCTTTTAGAGGAAAAGTAGAGTTCAAGCAAAAATGTTACAGAATTAAAATGTATATATGATGCAGGTGATTTTTGGCCTCCTAAATCTGCTTTCAGAGATCTGCTTCATATCAACTGTGATTCAAATGCCAAACTGATTTAGACTAGGTATTGTACATCTAGGGAAAAGGTCATTTCTTTGATAGTTTATGAGCACAGCAGCAGATAAGACAAATGAGCTATGAACTGTAAGGGTACTAGTCTAAAACAGTTTTGCCACCCTAAGGATATGTGAGGTGATACCCTTGAGTGGAAAAGAAAGAGAGTGAAGAATAGCCCTTAAATCAGTGGTGGCTCAAGGTAAAAAAAAAAAAAAATTAAGCAGGGCATTATAACACTTTTATTAATGTTACCTTCTAATTCACGAATATAGTGCTTTTTAAATATGTCCTTCTGGTTGTTGAACTGTTCAATGATACTCTGCTGATTGGATTCTGCACTCATAATGTGTAACTCAAAAGCTTGAGCATTGGAGAAATCACCCACATAGAGATCCTTTAGTAAGTAAGATTCTTTGAACTGATCAAAATAGATATAATGAAATACAAAATTATTGTTTTCAAAAATGCAAAAAAGTTTAAAAAATGCTATGAGGATGGCTGCAAACAAACAAAAACAAAACAAACAGAAAAAACCTGTCCATATCTTCATTTTTCTTTTTTGCAGTTTGACCACATAGTATTGGTTCTGGGCCCCTTAATGGATAAGCTGATGTTAGGTGGACAAGAGGGTGAGCAGAATCTACTGTTTTGTCTTTTATGTTGTTCAAACTCTGGGACAGGGATCATAGGTGACTGAGTAACTGGTGTCTCAAGGTGACATGCTGGATCTATAGAACCTAAACATTATCCATGTATGGTGAGTTCAAGTCCTGTCATTAGCAGCTTTCTGGGAATGTGAGTTGCTCTCTGTCTGAATTCAACAAGGGCTCCTTCTGGCAAGTACAGGGGAAGCTCCAAGAGAATGTTATGTTTTTGCAGTGTTCGTAAAGGGCAAGCAGAATGATCTGGGTAACAATAGGATGATAAGTCTGACATCAATACTGGGCAAAATAATGGAAAAACTTATATGGGATTCAATTAATAGAGAATAGGAATATAATTAATGCCAGTCAACATGGTTCTATAGGAAATAGGTCAAACAAACCTGATTTCATAAGGTTTTATAAGATTACAAGTGTGGTTGATAAAAGTAACTTCATATATGTAAATATTTACACTTTTGTAAGGCTCTTGACTTAGTATTTTACAACATGATGATGAAAAATTAGGGGGACTGCATCTTGGACAGCAGTGACTCTCGAAAGGATTTAGGGTTCATAGTGGACAAGAACTGAACTTGAGCTTTGCCACTGCTGTGGCAAAAAGGGCTAATGTGATCCTTCAGTGTAGAAACGGGAGACGTGAGTAGAAGTAAGGAGGGATTTTTTCCTCTGTATATGGCATTGGTGAGACTGATGCTAGAATCCTATGTCCAGTTCTGGAGTCTACATTTAAAAAAAAAAGATGTTGAATAATTGGTGAAGGTGCACAAAAGAGCCGCAAAAATGATTTGAGGGCTGGAGAAAATGCCTTACAGAAAGAGACTTAAAGAGATCAATCTGTTTTAGTTGATCAGAAAGAAGCTGAGAGGTGACTTGATTCCCATATAAGTATTTTTACATATCTCTTCTGATTCAGAGCAGGGGCTTAAACCTGGGTTTTCCACAGCTCACATGACCATCAGACTATTGGCTCTTCTGAAATGTTTTCTCACTCTCTGTCTTTCCCTCTCATTTTTGGGGGGGAAAAAAGTCTTTTTTTCATTCTCTTTGGAAAGGAACCAAATGCTAAACCTTGACACTTTATGAAATGGAATTCTTGTTTTCTGGTCAGTCCCAATAATGAGTGAATATTGTGTATGTTTATGAAGAGGCAGCAGGAGAGAAAGCACAAAAGTGTTTGTCTAAATATTTAACAAGTGGGTAATGGAGACTGGCATGATGAGTCAATTGGAAGTGTGAATTGAAAAGGGATAGACCAGAAAGGGCCTTGAAAGTGAAGACAAGTGTTTTGTTTGATGTGACAGAAAGGGGGAGCTAGTGGACGGTTACAAAATGAGGGATGACATGGGCAGAATGATGAGTTTGGAAAATGATTAACCATTGGAACAAAGTACCAAGGGAAGTGGTGGATTTCCATCTCTTGATGTCTTCAAATCTAAACTGTATGCCTTTCTGAAAGATATGTTTTAGCCAAACACAAATTTTACTTTAGAAATACACAAGTTATTGGGCTCAGTAATGAAGTTACTGAGTGGAATATAATGTCTTTGATGTACCAGAGATCAGACTAGATGATCTAATAGTCTATTCTAGCCTTGAAATCTATTAATCTAACTTCATACTTGCAGTGCCTAGAACATCGTGTGCATTACTGGACACAAATAGTATATATAAATAGTTGTTAATTACTGTGTGGAATCAGAGATGGCTACTACCTGGTAGTTACCTCCACAGAATCAGATCATTTGGACAAACATTCAAATTCTGCACCTTTTTGTGGCCATTTCACGTGAAATCTGGCTGTTTTACAGTGTTTTATTTCCCATGTAGTTTGGCTATGGTTAGGCTGGATTATAGTGTGCTATTATATACACTTTTGCTGTGTTGGAATTTGCATGGAAATTTTTTTAAAATATATTATTTCTCTTGTAATCACAGTGTACATATCATGAGATCAGTGATGCTTTGTTCGGCCATGATATAAGAAACCAGACACAGTGACCCACATGCCCTGTGCCCCAGTTTACTTCTATTGCTCTCAGTTCTTGTTTGAAGTGACTGTCCTCCCTGACTGGTTTGTGCAAATAGTGATATGGATCCCCTGTGCTATATGTGGAAGTGATAAGAGAGTGCAAATGTCTCTGGACACCCCCATCTCCATCTGTGGATGTTAAGAACATAAATGAGCATGAGAGAAATATATTGTGCATGCTCATGCTCATCAACATTGCCAAGATGTTTTTTGTATATGAAATTCTGAGTGTGCTAAATTGCAAACTGGACAAAATTCAAAACAGAAATAAATTTTGCAAGCTGCTCCACAAATAAATATATACTTACAAAATAAAAACATTGGAATGGTTTGGTCCTAGAAATTCATGGAAAACATAATTCTGAGTAGTCAAACATGTGAAACAAATTGTCAAAAAGATTGAGAGGAAATCTTTTTCACAAATATTGGCCAGCATCAGCCTTGAATTAAAGCTTGATTTATAGAGTCATAGATTGCAAGGCCAGAAGGATCATTGTGATCATTAAGTCTGACCAGCTGCATAACACAGGACATAGAACTTCCCCAGAATATTTCCTAGAGTGTATATATATATATATATTTTAAAAATCCAATATTGGTTTAAAAATGCCAATGATGGAGAACTCACCACAACCCCTGGTAATTTTTTCCAATGGTTAATTACTCACACTGGTTTTTTTTTAAAAATGCCGTATTTCCAAACTGAATTTGATTAGCTTCATCTTCCAGCCAAGATGATGTGGATAGAATAAGGCTAGAACGTGCCAGTTTTAATGGCTGCATGTGCAAAGCAGAATTGAGTGAATTAGTATTTAGAATGATTTCTTTAGTGATAACATGTAAGGACCCCAAGCAGGGATTAGGATCCCATTATAAGGATCCTATCAACAAACATAAAGACAGTTTGTATAAACAAACATAAAGACAGTCTCTGCCCTAGAGAGCTCACAATTGAGGATTTAAGCAATACACAAAAGGTGAATAAACAGATTAAATTTAGAGGAGAGGGGTGGAAGGACAAGGTGACAGAGATGGTGTGATGTTGGTGCATGTTGGTAATCCAAATAATATTGGACATGTGGTCATAGATTATCCAAAGATAAATGATATTTATTTTACCTTTATTTTGTTGTAATGCATTTCTGTGTTGGTCAGTGCTCCAAGTAACCCAGTGGAATAATTTTTATATTAACAGTAGTGCAGATGCTGCATACTTCTTCAGGAACTCCCCCTTAAAAAAATGCCCCCCTGGGAACATACTGAGATATATTCCAATTGGAAGAAGCATTTTATAATGGTCTTTAAATTGTTGTTATTCAATAAGTTGTTTTTCCATGATTTGAACAAACTTTATTCATTCATTTCAAGCATCTAGTTGCTATATTCAGTCAAACTGAACCAGTAATACTGGACTTGTGATTTTTTGCCCATATTCTTTGTTATAGATTTTCTTATAATTTCTAAATGGCAAGCACTAGAAATATCTCTGAATAGAGCAATTGAACTTTAAATCACAGAAATGAAAACAACTTCTCATGAAGCATTACCCAAAACTCAATCAGAACTTCAGTCTAGGCCATGTCTACACTGCTGAGTGAAGTCGACTTACTTTAAGTCGACTTTCAGCAACCGATTTTTAGAAGTCGCAGCAGCATGCATACACTACGCTGTTTGTGCAGGTCTCCTGCATTTACACTGACCATTTTTAATTCGAATTGCAAAGCAGTGAAATGTGGGTAGCTATCCCACAGTGCAACTAGCTGTGGTCCCATGATGCAACGCAGCTTCCCCCTCCTTCCCCCTCCCCAAACAAACAAACAGGAAAAGTATTTTCATGCCGTTTTTTTACTCCCCGCGCTTGCCATTGCTGCAGAGACATGGAGCCAGCTCAACTCTGCACTATTATTGTTAGCGTTACAAATACATCGCGGCTTATCATCGAGTATTTAAGAAGTAGATCGAGAAGCCGAAGCACATACAATACCGATGCCACCAAGGCTGCCTTGCTACAAGCCATCGAGCAGAACAATTCCCGATTGCTGCAGGCTGTAATGAATCATCTGCATTCCATGGAGCGCCGGTTCTGGTGCAGGGAAACAAGCACAGACTGGTGGGACTGCATCGTTATGCAGCTGTGGGATGATGACCAGTGGCTGCAAAACTTTCATATGTGAAAGGCAGCTTTCCTGGAACTTTGCTCAGAGCTGGCCCCATCCCTGAAGCGTGTGAATACTCGCTTGAGACAAGCTCTGATGGTGGAGAAGAGAGTCGCCATCGCTCTCTGGAAGCTGGCAACCCCCGACTGTTACCACTCGGTTGGGAATCAATTTGGAGTCTGTAAATCTACTGTGGGCACCGCCGTGATTCAAGTATGCAGGGACATCAAAAGATTTCTTCTACGAAGAATAGTGACTTTGGGAAATGTGCAGGACATAGTGGAGGGGTTTGCCACGATGGGGTTTCCAAACTGCGAGGGGGCCATTGATGGGAAGCACATCCCTATCTTAGTGCCTGCCCACCTAGCAACCAAGTACATAAACCGCAAGGGGTACTTTTCCATGGTCCTGTCGTTTCACTGACATCTATGTAGGGTGATCTGGGAAGGCGCATGACGCACATGTATTTTGTAATTCAGGGCTGTTCTCTAATATGCAGATGGGAACTTTTTTCCCAGACCAAAAAATTCAAATTGGGGGTGTGGAAATGCCCATAGTGATCATGGGGTATCCTGCTTACCTCTTGCTCCCTTGGCTAATGAAGCCGTACACTGGTCACCTTGACAGTGACAAGGAGTGTTTTAATAAGAGGTTAAGCAGTTGCACAATGGTTGTAGAATGTGCCTTTGGGCATTTAAAGGGTAGATGGAGAAGTCTCTTCACTAGACTGGACATGACTAAGAAGAACCTCCCTTCTGTGATATCTGCTTGCTGTGTTCTTCAGAATGTGTGTGAAGCAAAGGGTGAGAGGTTCCCCTCCAGGTTGGGTTGTGGAGCCAGAAAGACTGGCTGCCAATTATGAGCAACCAGATGCCAGCACTACGCTGAGAGCTAACTGCGGAGCGCTTTGCATTAGGGAAGCTTTGAAAACCAGGTTCTGCAATGAGATGCAGGACTGATTTCTGTTCCTGTATGTTGTTTGCCTTTAGTGAGCATCGCCCCCATCGATATCTGTACCCGCCAAATCCCTCCAGAATAAGATATGATTTAATAAAGCAATGTGTTGAAATGACGCAAAGTTTATTTATGAACATTCAAGTCATGGGGGAAGGAGGGGAGTGTTCAGTCACTGTCTCAAGGGGTAGGGTTGTAGCTTGCTGGCCAGCTGTCAGCCTGGCTGCTGCTGCTTTCTGCTCACCTCCACCAGGGTGGAGACGAGCACATACTGCAGCCTGGCCAGTCCCCTCCGTGACCTCTTGGGCGCAGGGGAGGACATCAAAGCCCTCGATTGAGGAGCATTATGGAGGGGCTGCAGCGGGTCTTTGTCCTGTCTCCACTCCTCCTGAAGCTCCACAAGCCATCGCAGCATGTCTGTCTGGTCCTGCATGATTCGCAGCATCTCCTACATGGTACTGCGATCATGCTCCATCATTTCTCTGCAAGTCTCCCAGTCCATATCCATATTCTGGGACCAGGTGAGCCACCATGCTCTTTGCTTTGTCTCTGCAGCCGCTGAGGCGTTCATGTCTCATAAAACATGTCATCTCTTGTTTTTTTTCCCTCCTTCTAACCTGTGATAGTCTTTCCACAGCATTTCTTGAGGGTGGGGCCAAGGCCGAGGCATCTACAGAATAAAAAAAATAACAAGGTAGCCACGGTTAGCAGAGTGAAGAAAATGATACAACTGCCACAATGTAGACAATAATCCCCATGCAGTGCACAGGGCAAACACAGAGCCTCATTCCATTCCTGACATCCCAGAAGGGTCTGCTTGCTGTGCCATTACTGAGAGGATCTGAGGACAGCGTGGGAGGCGGCATATAGTCTCTGCTTAAACCAAATAAAAGTAATCAAAGTGACTTGGTAGGACACTGCAATGGGGAATACAAAGGCACTGGGCATCTGCTGTGTAGCTCTGGTGTTTTAAACATGTGCTGTGCCCTTACAGAAAGGAACTGCGGACAGTGGGCAGGGGGGATGTCTCTGCTTAAAAGACAGATTTGCTACATGCAGCAGGGTACCAGCAGTGTTCTGCCATGATGCAGGATCCCTTGGTTGCAGCAAAGTATCTTACCGTGGAGGGAGGAACAAGCAGCCCTCCCCTGAAAACTTTTGCAAAGGATAACAGATTACGTATATTAAAGTTTTCGTGAGATATCAACTGATGATAAATGTAGCATTTCTCATCACATAAATCAACTGTTCCCTGGGTAACCGCCCCAGTACAGTCATCGAAACACCTTCAATCCCCTTTCTGCCTCCCCCACCCAACGTAAAAGGACAGAACTGCTAAGAAGAAAAAAATCTCACCAGATGTGCCTTCCCTGGGATCATTAGTGCTGTCCTGGGTGCTGCTAGACTTCTCTGGGGTCAGGAATATGTCCTGACTTTCAGGGAGAATGGACACCATGCTCTAATGCACCCTGCTGTCCTCAGCCTCCTCCTCCTCCTTGTCCATGGATTCCTCATCATTGTCCATGTACTGTGACCTAGTGGAGGTATCGATGCTGTGGGGCAACACCGTGATGGGATCGCTACCAAGACTTGCATGCACCTCATCATAGAAGCGGCATGTTTTTGGTGAGGAGCCAGAATGGCTGTTAGCTTCCCTGGCTTTCTGATATGACTGACGCAGGTCCTTGATCTTCACACAGCACTGCTGCACATCCCTCTTGTTTCCCTTCTCCAGCATGCCCTGGGATATCTTCCCATAAATGTCTAGATTCCTTTTGCTGACTCTGAGCTGAGCCAGAACAGACTTCTCGCCCCACAGACAGATGAGATCTAAGACCTCTGGTTGACTCCATGCTGGAACGTGTTTGGGCTTTGCAGTAGCCATGCGGAGTAAAGTGACAAAGCTCTCTCCACGCTGGCAGCACAGGAAATGAAAATTCAATTCTTCCTGGGGCTTGAGGGGAGGGGACATTTCCTGGTAGCGTGACCACAGAGCAGCACAACGCGAATGTCCAGAGCGGTCACAACAGGGCATTGTGGGATACTTCCCAGAGGCCAATACATTTGATTTAAGTTCTACACTGACACTAAATCAAATTAACAAATTCGAATTAGGCGCTACGCCACTTGCAGAGGTGCTCTTATTAAGTCGATTTTAGATGCAACTTAATTCGAATTAACAGTAGTGCCAGTGTAGATGCAGGTACATGGAGGTCGATGTAAGTGACTTTACGTCGACCTCCTTCACCAGTGTAGACCAGGCCCTAGTTTGAATTTTAAAATGTCTGGGTAACATTTTTTTAAAAGATATTGGCATCCATGTCCTTATATCTGCATAAGGCTAGATCATCCATTTTAGACCCAAATTTACAATTGTTTAACTTTATTTCTGTACATTTTTAACATGAGAAACTGAATCATAAACCAGAAGTTAATTAAAACTCTTATAATACTAAAAAAGTAAAGGACTCCCACTGTCATGGTATATGGAACCATGGTGCATCTGAAACATGAGGCTTTTACTAAAGGAAACAGTTACAGCCACAGACTTCCATACAGCCTGAATTCCAGGTTTGGATTCTTTTATTTATTCAAGGACCACATCCTGTCACTAAGAACATAAGAATAGCCATACTGGCTCATACCAATGGTCCATCCAGCCCAAAATCCTGTATTCCGACAGTGACCAATATCAGATGCTTCAGAAGGAAAGAAACAGAATATAGCAATTAGGAAGTGATCTTCGTCTAGTACCAGCATCTGGTAGCCAGAAGCTAGAGACACCCTGAGCATGGGGTTGCATTCCTGACCATACTGGCTAATAGCCTTTGATGGACCTACCCTCCATGAACTTACTTTATTATTTTTTGAATCCAGTTATATTTCCAGCCTTTACAACGTCCCTTGGCAATTAATTCCACAGTTGACTGTGCATTGTGTGAAGAAGTACTTTCTTCTGTTTGTTTTAAATCTGCTTCCTATTCATTTCATAGGGTGATCCCTGATTCTTGTGCTATGTGAAGGGGTAAATAACTTCACTTTCTCCACATCATTCATAATTTTATAGACCTCTCTCATATCCCCTCCTAGTCATTTCTTTTCCAGGCTGAACAGTCCCAGTGAAGAAGTCTTTCCTTATGTGGCCTTCTCTGTACCATTTCTAATATACCTTTTTTGGGATGGGGTGATCAGAGCTGCACACAGTATTCAACATGTGGGCATAGCATGGATTCATATAGTGACATTATGGTATTTGCTGTCTTATTATCTATCCCTTTTCTAATAATTCCTAACATTTTTGTTAGCTTTTTTGACTGCCACTGCACATTGAGCAGATGTTTTCACAGAACTATCCACAATGATTCCAAGATCTCTTTCCTGAGTGATAATAGACCCCATCATTTTGTATGTGTAGCTGGGATTGTTTTCCAATGTGCATTACTTTGCAGTTATCAACATTGAATTTCACCTGCCATTTTGTTGCCCACTCACAGAGTTTTGTGAGACCCCCTTGTAATTCTGTGCAGTCTGCTTTGGACTTAACTATATTGAGTAATTTTGTATTATCTACAAACTCTAATAGATTGATGAGGCATGATTTTCCTTTACAAAAGCCATGTTGACTTGACCCAACAAATCATGTTTAGACAAATCTATTTGTCTGATAATTCTGTTCTTTACTATAGTTTCAACCAACTTGTCTGATACTGATGTTAGGCTTACTGGCCTGTAATTGCCAGGATCTGGAGCCACTTTTAAAAATTGGCATTACATTCACTATCTCCCAGTTATCTGGTACAGGTTAAATCAATAGGTTACATACCACAGTTAGCAGTTCTACAATTTAATATTTGAGTTTCTTCAGAACTCTTGGGTGAATGCCATCTGGTCCTGGTATCTGATTACAATTTACTTTATCAATTTGTTCCAAAACCTCCTCTATCAACACCTCAATCTGGGACAATTTATTGGATTTGTCACCTAAAAGGAATGGCTCAAGTATGGGAATCTCTTTTACATTCTTTGCAGTGAAGACTGATGCAAATAATTCATTTAGCTTCTCTGCTTTGGCCTTGTCTTCCTTGAGTCTTCCTTTAGCACCTCACTCATCCAGTGGCACCACTGATTGTTTGGCAGGGTTCCTGCTTCTGATGTGCTTAAAGAATTTTTTGCTGTTAGTTTTTGTGTCTTTTGCTAGTTACTCTTCAAATTCCTTTTTGGCCTACTTCATTATACTTTTACACTTGATTTGCCAGAATTTATGTTCCTTTCTATTTTCCTCAATAGGATTTGACTTCCAATTTTTAAAGGATGCTGTTCTGCCTCTAACCACCTTTTTTACTATGTTGTTTAGCCATGGTGGCATTTTTTGGTCCTCTTACTTTTCTTTCTTTTTTTTTTTTTTTAATTTGGGGTATACACAAAGTTTTCATGCAGCTCTTGTGGCAGTTCTTTTTAATTTCTGTTTAACTAGCCTCCTCATTTTTGTTTAGTTTCCCTTTTTAAAGTTAAACGCTACTGTGATTGGCTTCTTTGGCATTTCCCCCCTTCCATTCCAGGATGTTAAATTTAATTACAAAAAATATGGTCGCTACTAACAAGCAGTTCAGCTGTGTTCATCTCTTGGACCAGATCCTGTGTGCCACTTCAGACTAAATCAAGAATTGACTGTCCTCTTGTGGGTTCCAGGACTAGCTGCTGTAAGAAGCAGTCATTAATCGTGTCTAGAAATTTTATCTCTGTATCCCATCCTGAGGTGACAAGTACCTAGTCAATATGGGAATAGTTGAAATCCCCCATTATTATTGAGTTTTCTATTTTTATAGCCTCTTTAATCTCCCTGAGCATTTCAAAGTCACTATCACCATCCTGGAAAGGATGTCAGTAGTATATTCCTACTGCTATATTCCTATAATTCAACTATGAAATTTCCATCCATGGAGATTCTATGCTACAGTTTGATTCATTTAAGAATTTTACTATATTTGACTCTGCTTTCTTTCACATATAATGACACTCCTCCACCAGTATGACCTACTCTGTCATTCCCATTTGTATTCTGGTATATCCTGTCCCATTGATTATTATTGTTCCACCAAGTTTCTGTGACGCTTATTATAACAATATCCTTATTTAATACCAGCTATTCACCCATTTTAGTATTTAAACTTCTAGCATTTTGTAAATAAGCACTTATAATATTTGTCACTATTTAGTTTTCTGTCTTTTTGTGATGTAACTGAATGGGACTCTTTTTCATTTGCCTGTTTGTTTTCAGCTCCTAGCTGTACTTCATCAACTTCTATCCTTTCCTCCTTACTAGGACATAGAGGATCCCCATAAAGAGATCCTCCCTTAAGTGGAGTCTCTGTCTGAACCGTGTGCTCCTCCACAGCTGTCAGTTTTCCCCCAGCCCTTTGTTTAAAAACTCCTCTACAACCTTTTCATTTTATATTTCAGAGTCTGGTTCCATTTCTGTTTAGGTGGAGCCCATCCTGCTTGTCTAGGTTCTTCTTTTCCCAAAAGGTTCTCTAGTTCCTAATAAACCTAAAATTCTCTTCCTTACATCATCATCTTAGCCACACATTGAGACCCTGCAGCTCTGCCTGTCTACCTGGCCCTGCGTGTGGAACTGGACGTTTTTCAGAGACTGCTACCATGGAGGTCCTGGACTTTAATCTCTTACCTAGAGATTTCTGAGTCCAAATTCAGGCTGCTATCAGGAACTATACATTATATAGACTTCTTGTGGATGAATAACATACTGCGAGTAGATATCATTACACCACAGAAGTTCAAGAAATGCTTACTCTGTGTGTGTGTGTGTCTCTCCCATTTTTGTAACTTAGATTTCCATTTTAAAAGAAAGTGACCCTCATGTTTGGACAGCTATTGTGACTTTTTTGTGTGTGTGTGGGGGGGGCGGGGGGGAGAACCATGATTTATCAAGGGACCCTACTGTGTATCGTAAGTACCACAGATAGCTTATTTATCAATTATAGTACCGGGGGTAAGGAGGAGAGAGAATTGTAGTCTCAGCCCCAGACAGTGTGATGGCCTGACAAATACTGACTTTCTAACGATGACTACTGTTCATGGTTGCCTCAGTTTTTTTCAGTTTGGGTTATAAACTGAAGCACCAAATTATCAGAAGATAAATTGTGTTGTAATACGTCCAGGCATAAACCTGTTAAAAAGGAACATCCTTGAACAAGTTCTGATATCATGAGATTTCAAACCTGATGAAAGATAAAGGTCTGAGTTCAAATTTCTTTACCCCAATTTGGTCCCTTGACAGGGTTTAGCTGGGTCACATAGCTGCCAGCCCTCCTCAAGTTAATATTCCTTCAGCAACGGGGGGCGGGGAAGGGGTGGGGGAGGAGGGTAGGAAGAGAAGATGGCTGCAGAGCACTGTGCCTTGGCAATCTCTTGTTGCTTCTTTATGCCATCTCTGTGCTCACGGTGCTTTACTCTACGCAATCTCACTATGGCAGTCCATCTGAGTCCCACAATGGACATGTTCACTGTTTAGAGTGGCGTTCACAATAACCTTAAGGACATTCAGTTCTGCAAGCTACTCCTGCAGTGTGTGATCAGAGACTTATGCAGATGTTCTCTGCCCCCTGGTGATCTTCATAGGATGCCTGAGTAGGGGGAAATGCATCATTGGCACCTCTCAAAAACTAATCGGATGGTGACAAAAAATTAATCACACTTTGTAAAAGTGGTAACAGGGTAAATTGTTCAGTGCTGACCCTGAGTCTTTTCATCCAGAAGTTCCTGACCCATTATTTATGGACAAAAATGACCCTGTCAATGGATGGCTTTTGAAATCCTACTGGCTTTATGTTGGCATACCTCAAGTTTAGGGGGATAAGCCGATAGGGATGGCTCGTACCTTCAGGTATTAATTATGCCTTTTCTTTAGGGTAACAGGTAGTTGATCCTGCTGTGAATATGTGAATTTGCAGGCATGGTTTCAACCACTAGATATAGCAATGTGTGATGAGCAAAAATAAGGCTTATAAATAGAATATAATGCCATGGAAGCTGTGTGATATAGCAGGTAACAAAGAGAAAGATAAAAGCAATAAAAATCAGGTTGTGTTATTACTATATATGTTTATGTGCAAAGTGCTATTATATATGTCTAAGTGCTAGCTAATTATAGACCTTCGCTACAAAACTGTCACTAGTGCTTGTAATGACCTCTTTAAATAATGAAGAGGAATAATAAAAATAATAAGAAAACTCTTATTTCAAAGTGAAAAAGGAAATATACCTCTCAATGATTTGTTTAAGAAACCAATCCTTATATATTAAGTAACTGGCTCTTTTGGGGTGGCCCTCTTCCTTTCTTGGGTTAATAGCTTTGCCACAATGCTTTTTGAGGAGATAAAAAACAATAGAACTCAGTTCATAATACAGGAGAAGCCCTTATGCAACATTTTTGAAATGACACTTATTCCATGGAAATGCAGAAGAAAAGACCATCTAGGCACGTTACATTGAGACAGTTGAAGAAATGTAAAAAATCCCTCATTTTCTGTTGAAAGCCAAATTGGTTGATAACATCAGGTAATTAAACATAAAATCATACAGAGGAAAGAAAACTATAAAATAAATTCATTGAATCTTCAGGCCAGAAATATTAAGGCCTAAAGACTGCAATTCAGCTAATAATTCAAATAGCAAGGTTGGACTAGGGAGAAATTAGTAATGGTTGTCCACCCACCATCCCTCAGCTATTATCACAGTGGGGTGTTCTTGTCAGTGAATGATGTGAAATCTACATAACAGCAGCCTCATTGCCTTGTATCACTGTGTGCTACAGAAAAGAGTACAGCTAAGGTGATTGTCATTTGGACCCTGATTCCCTTCAGGTAATTCACTCTCACCCTCCAGCAGAGCTCAATCCTTTAATAATATAGGCAAGTACACCATGAACACGTCAGGTGGTGCAAGGGTGGGGAGAATTATTTCAGAACTAAAGCCACCTGCTGCTAACAATCAAAGCCAATGCTCCTGTGTAAAAGAGAAATGTCCTTACTCCTTCAAACTACTTGACTTCATTGTTTTATTCATGCAATTGTTCAGAGAATTCCTTTCTTGGCTATTTGAGCATGTTTTTGAGTGGTATCTGACTGTCAACTATTAACAATTATAGTTAGCACTGGAGCATCAAGAAAATCTTTCCATGAGCTCCAGTGTGAAATCCTGGCCTTGCTGAAATCAGTAGTGAAACTCCCATTGATTTCAGTGGGACCAGGATTTCAGCCCAGGTACTTTTCTTCCATAAACTGCATAGATAGAGGACCATCTACTTTTAATCAAAGAAATACATGATATTCTCTGAAACAGGTAATAAAAGCAACTTGCATCATTTGTTTTGTATTCGGAGCAGAATGATGATAGGGAGTTATCTCTGTAAGGGTAATCAAGGTCTTAACTGACAGATGTCTGCTACCAGCTGCTGCACGAGAACATATTACCTGACATGAGCAAGCTCATGGTTCACTGAGACACTTTTAAAAACATTCAGCAGCATAAAACTACCATACTTCAGCTCCAAAGTACTGTTTGTTACCTCTTGTGTAAGCACTATAGTGTTTTTCAACAGACACTTAAACAGCTTTGTTCCTAAATTTCCTGTTAGAAAATTACACTGTGCCTTCTTAATCTGTTTTCAGAGCACCTGTTTCTAACTAACTGAGTCAGAGTTTAAGAGTAACTTGTGAAACTGGCCAGATGTGCAATATAATTTTTAAACTGTTGCTGTGTCCTTGTGTTGTGCTTATTATCAAAATCAGGACTTTTTCTGTTTTGTTTTTTTTTTAAAGTATGAGACTCTTTTCTTTTTCCATCTATGTGCAAACTATGTACACTAACGATATTAAAAGAAAAGAACTGTGAGTCTTCAGGGACTGTGTGTCTCCAGGACTTCCTAAGATTTGGGATCTGTAGTACTTGTCGACTCATCCCACAGTCATCTGTTTCAGGCTTGTGAAATATTTGTCGTCTTTATGAAAGTCCTTGACAACGCATGACAAATAGTTTACTTTTCATCTTTTTAGAAAGCAGCATCCTTCAGAGTCCATGCAGAGAAGCCAGCATTCTACATTTTTGCTGGATAGAACCTGGAAACTTGTCACTTGCTGTTGGATTCTCTGTACTTTGAAGTCTTTAAACCATTATTTGAGGACTTCAATAACTCAGTCATAGGTTAGGGGTCTATTACAGGACTGGGTGAGTGAGGTTCTGTGGCCTACATTGTACAGGAGATCAGACTAGATGATCATAATGGTCCCTTCTGACCTTAAAGTCTATGAGTCTATGAAACCACCTGGAGGAATATAATACAAGCAGCTCCAGTGTTGAAAGCCGCATTACAAAACTCAAGAAGTAAGTTGAATATTTTCTGGTATTACTAGAGACAGCTACAAGGAGCACATTTTCCTCTTATGAGGATGATGGCGCTCCATTAGGTGGTAGTGCTTTTTTATTTTTAATAAGAATCTTTACGAAAGAGGAGGTAAAATAT
Source organism: Emydura macquarii macquarii (assembly GCF_026122565.2). Lineage (NCBI taxonomy): Eukaryota > Metazoa > Chordata > Testudines > Chelidae > Emydura > Emydura macquarii. Next base: position 3,132,560 of record NW_027133156.1, read on the forward strand.
TTTTTCAAAGTTGCTCTCATTTTAGTTATCACTAAAGAAAAGACCCTCACACCTATACAAGGTTTAAGCTGGGGACACAGCATCTGTTTGTAAGGGAAGCATTTCAGGAAGTTAAAGAATAGATTCTCATTTTGAAGGACAGGGAGCTATTAATACCTCTATATCAAGGTGAGAATGCTATTATAGTTATTTATGTTGAAGTAGCACCTGTTGATCCCCAAATGAGATTAGAACCCTGTTGTGCTAGGTACTGGCACTGAACAAAGATATATTGAAAAACAGTCCTTGCATCAAAGAGCTTACAGTTTAAATAGACAGGACAGACAAAGGGTGGGAGAATAGAAGCATTACTGTCCCCCTTTTACACGTGGAGAACTGAGTCACAGAGAGATGCAATGACGTTCCCAAAGGGAGTCTATGACAGAGCCAGAAATTGAATCCAGATCTTCTGAGTCCCAGTCCAGTACCTTAACCGCATGACCATCCTCTCTCTGGATTAAAAAAAGAACTAGATAATGTCATGGACGATAGGTCCATTGATGGCTAGTAGCCAAAATGGGCAGGGATGTAACCCTATGCTTGGGATAACCCTAAACCTCTGACTGCCAAAAGGCAGGAGGTGAAGACAGGGGTCAATCTTTCCAAAATTGCCCTGTTGTGTACTCTCCCCCTTAAGCTCTGGTACTGGCCACAGTTTAAGACAGGATACTGGGCTAGATGGACCATTGGTCTGACCTGGTATGAGACCTTATGTTCTCTCCAGTCCACTCCTACAGACCAATCTTATGGATCAATTGACAAAGCTCTTCTCACCACCACCTTAACTTAAGAGAGAGAAAACTGTATATAGCAACAACTAACGCAATTTGTCATTTTTATCCTGACAATTTCTTTGGAACAAGCAACTGGGTTATCCCAGTGGCAGTTTTCAATACAGTGTCCATGGATCATAATGGAACAGTAGGATGTCAAGTACTGTACAGTGTGGCATTGCTTAGAGCTTATTTTCAGGGTGTAACTGAGATGTCATTCAACAATGAAGAGAGTCATGAGAGCTATAGTTTCAGACATCTAGTATAATGCAAAGCCTGAGTATTAAACTGTCACCTTATTTTTTGGTAAAGAGATATTCTGTGTTTGTGTATATTGATCAATAGCTGAGGCCACACAAGCCAAGGCTTAATGGTATAGACGTGATACATAATCACAATGTTTTAAAAGTTCAGAAAAAATGTTCATGGTTTATTTTGAGATATCTAACACCTTGCCTAAATCTCCAAGGTTTGCTGACATCCCTGACACTTTGTGAATGAGGCCTTTTTTATTTTCCCTTCATTTGTTTAGTTCTTTACCTAATTGATTTTCTGTGCTAATACACTAAAGGTCTGAAGAAGGCAGAGCCTCAGGTGTGACAGATGAAATAAGTTGCTTTTAGTCATTGCTTTTATCTTCCATGTCTAATGTGTTGGTTACAGCTGTGCAGTTTAACAGCAAAATCAATACATCATTTGCTGCAGGTATCTGAAAGAATTTGGAAGCCTGTTGGTATTTTAACTATTAGATTTCCTCTGAAAGAATTTTTCCCCCAAAATCAACTGTTACAGAAACATGTATGTGTATGTGTGTGTGCGCGAGAGAGAGAGAGAGAACACACCATTTACTATTCAGTTAATTGGCTAAGTTAACTGTGGTTTGCCACTGGAAACATCCATTCATGTGGTTGAAATACCATCTGAATAACAATACTGTCCAGTGCATATATAATATCAAAATTTTGTAACTAAATGCAAAGCTGTGCATGCAAAATACAAGCTGCAAATAGGGAATTTGCTTGCATGACTGTTACAGTGGATGATCGAAGCTGGCGTTTTGTTTGTGCGTGCAGCCGGCTGGCTTGTGCATGCAGCTGCATATTTTTCATGAAAGGTTACTGCTTCTATACACACATGCATAATTTGCATGCACAGCTTAGATGTCTGGTTTTGAAATTGTGGCCTTTTGAAACTATAAATGGAGTAAAAGCAGAAAAAGCCACTAAAATGTGGTTCAGCTAAATGAAAAGGCAAACTGACAAATTAGTTATTCAACCTAGTATTATGTCAATCTAACCTAACCCCATGCAGCATATTTTACAATATTTTTATCCTCATCACTTTAGTATGTTTTGCTATATCAGACCCTTGCATTTGCCATGGTGGTGCAGTGTTATGTCTTGGTGTTTTTTTCTGACTAACCTAATTGCTTCCGTGATCCCTCACACTACGGTATTTATTGCCATTTGTTAAGGAAAAGCTCAGGCACAAAAATTGTTCTCTGAGTAACATGATTACATTATTATTGATTTATTTCTGTAGTTTGCTGTAAGTGTACTCAGTGCTGTACAATAAGAGATCTATGCCAAACAAATAACAGGTTCCCTGCACCAAAAGGTGGAGTGTAACAGCTCAATCCTACAAGGTGCTGAATGATTCCTGGGAGACACTGAGCATCTTCACCTCTCATCAGTTGCACCCACTGACAACTCAGCATGATGCTCAGCTGCAACCTGCCATGTTGAGGCCCAATTCACAAGTTGTCTGCTCAGTGAAATAACACTATGATGAGTGAATTTTAGCTGCTGCATTTTGAGGATTTAAAAATTATTCTTCTGAATAATGTCATCTCCAGATAAGCACTCAGTATCCTAACAGCTTATTACCAATTTAATTAGGCTGATTATAATTAGGGCTGACCAAAGTAGTGTGGATAAAATAAGAACTGACCTGAACCTTTGCCCCAGTATTAAAAATGAAACTGACCCAAACATTTTACTAAGTTTTAGAACTGTTCATTGTTTCCCACTGATTTTCATTTTTTTCCACTTCTGTACTTTGCTGGTTCTGTCTAGGACTCGGGTAGAGTTGGGCAGAAGCTACTCTACAAGGCATATTTCTGTAGTATTTTAGAGGACTTCCATTGTGCTTTTTGTCATAGTAGCTTAACCTGCAAGAGTGCTATCTTGGCAGAGTAGCCAATAGCAGCAGCATGACACCTGACTGAGCACAGTTGTCAGGAGTAAAGGGAAGGTAGGGACTACAGGGTTTCTCTGAGCTGTTCAGGGATGGAACCAAATTTCCCCTGACATCCTCAGGCACTGTGCCAATACAAAGCCACACTCCTCCTGATTCTGCAAACTTCTTCACTTGTGAAGAAAATACTGCAGCAATTCCACAGTCCTATACAGATATTTCAGAGAAGTAGTCTTTTCTGTCCCACAGAGTTTCTGTAGGAGGAAAGGATTTGGCTCTTAGCAAGAGTTAATAAGCTTAACTTTTTGAAACTTCATGTCAATTGCCCAGTGCTGAAAACAAATCAAAATTGAACCCCCCCCCCCCCCCCCCCCCCCCCCCCCCCCCCATTTTTTCAAAGTTCCAGAGACATGGTTTTATTTTAAAAATATATATTGTTAAACACTGTCACAAGTAAACCTTCCTGTGTAGAATTAGAGGGAGGAATCATCAGTAAGATGACAGCGGAAGCAGCAATTGGGATATGAAAAAGGAAGTGCACAGGATTTGAACAGAAAACAAATCCATTTTTTACTTGTGGATTGCAGATAACTTATTGGCACCAAGTTGGCACAGCGGGCACCTTGTGCTTAAAAAGTGTTTCTTCCTTGTCGTCAGATAAATGTACGTGAATCGGATACAGTGCTGAATATTTATTAAGTCCCTGAATTAGCAATTTATCCCTATTCAGCAAAACATTTAAGTACACGTTTAAATCCTTTGCTGAACTGGAGCCCAATCTGTGCCACCGGAGTCCTGCAACTCAGTTGACAATATTTGAAAGATTAAGGAACATTTAAACTAAGACAGGTGACTTAAGCCGGTAATTCCAAACTGAGCATTTTCCAAGCCTTATCAATTAAAGATCCAGTAATTTAAAATTAATTTAATCTATCTAATGATATTTTTTCTTGTTCCCTAAGCACAAGCATCACTTTTTTATGCACTTTGTGCATTTTTAATTCTAGGCATGATTTTTTTTTCCATTTTCTTTTTAAATGGTGCTGCTGGCTAAGAAATGTCTTCTGCCAGGGTCTTTCCCAGGGATCTAATCTGTCTTTCTCTGAAAACACCCACTGTGACGTATTTATCCAATGTCCTCATTAACTCACAGAGGTTGGGCGGTATGGGGGAACTCAGAGGAGGAAAAGGACAACTAGGGCCTGGTCTACACTGGCAATGAAGGTTGACGTAAGTGGCGTTATGTCGACCCCCTGAAGTATGCGTCCTCACTGGCACGTAAGTTTCGTCGATTTAAAACACGGTAAAAGTTGACCTAATAAAGTCACCCCTTCAAGTGGTGTAGCGCTGAATTTGAATTCCATGGGTTGAATTTTCTTCAGTGTAGGCACAGCATGATATAAATTGATGCCATTGGCCTCTGGAAGGTATCCCATAATGCCCCATTGTGACTGCTCTGGACATTCATGCTCTGTCGTAATGTGGCTACATAAACAGGAAATAGCTCCCCCCCTTGAGCCCCAGGAAATTTTGAATTTCCATTTCCACTTTAGAAAGCATGGAGAGAGCTTTGTAGCTGAACTGCTCATGGAGACTGTATGGCAAAAACGCACTCCAGCTTCGAGTCAACCAGAGGTCTTGGATCTCATCGATCTGTGGGGCAAAGAGTCTGTTCTGGCTCAACTCTGAGCCCAGCAAAATAAATTTATATATACACGAGAAGATATCGCGTGGCATGTTGGAGAAGGGGCACAACAGGGACATGCAGCAGTGCCACGTTAAGATCAAAGAGCTGAGGCAGGCTTTTCAGAAAACTAGGGAAGCTAACAGCCATTCTGGCTCCTTGTCCAAAACATGCCGCTTTTACGAGGAGCTGCAATTCTCAGCAGTGACCCCACCAACAGGGATGACATGTTCAGCAAACTAGTGAATGCCTCCACGGCTGCTGACACAGAGCTCAGAGCCTGGAGGATATCCTTGTCTGAAAAACTAGACATGGACATGGAACACAGAAGATGTGCACAGGAGCAGGAGCGTGATACGCAACAGGAGATGTTGCATATTAAGAGGGATCAGTCCGACATGCTGAGGCATCTGATAGAACTCCAGGAAGAGCAGCAGCAGGACAGACTCACTTTGCAACCTCTCCAAAACGTTCTGCCACTTACCACTTTGTTATCAGCCCCCCACCCCCAAGCGGTCTAGGGGGAGACTGAGCAGGGTGCAGTACGTGCTGCACTCCACACTGGTGGAGGTGAGCAGAAGTACGCGACGGCCCCTTTAAGAACTGCACACAACCACAGTTGCTTACACTGTGACACTTTATAATGTTAAGTTATCCTCCTTTGCCCCATTAAAACGGGACATAAATAAAACTTTGTAACATTAAAAAACATCTGTCTTTATTCATTAATAGCTTGGGTGCGGAGAGAAGGGGAGGGGGCCACTGGAGTGAGGGTGAGGGATGGGAAATAAAGCCACTGCATAGACACACATTACTGCAGTTCATTGCAAAACCGGTTTTTCGATGCTCCCCAAAGCCAAAGCATTCCACAGTTGGCTCTGAGCGTAGTGCTGGAATCTGGTTGCTCAAAATTTGCAGACAGCCTATCAGCCTCCAAGGCCCAACCCTGGGGGAACTTTTCCCCCGTTGTTTCACACAAATTATGGAGCACACAGCACACAGATATAGCTGATGGGATGTTCTTTTCCCTGATGTCAAGCCTAGTAAACAGACATCTCCATATGGCTTTTAAACGGCCAAATGCACATTCCACCACCATTCTGCACTTGCTGAGCCTGTTATTGAAACGCTTGTTCTCACTGTCCAGGTGCCTGGTGTAGGGCTTCATTAGCCAAGGGAGCAAGGGGTAGGCAAGATCCCCCAGGATCATTACTGGCATTTCCACATCCCCAATGTTTATTTTTTGGTCAGAGAAGAAAGTGCCCGCCTACATCTTATTGAAAAGACCCGAGTTCCTAAAGATGCGCATGTCATGCACCTTTCCAGACCACTCCAAACTGATCTCTGTAAATGTCCCCTGTGATACACAAGGGTCTACAACACCACTGAGAAGTATTCCATCTGGTTTATGTACTCTGTGGCAAGATGGTCAGGTGCTAGGATAGGGATATGCGTGCCATCTATTGCCCCCCCCCCAGTTTGGGAACCCCATTGTGGCAAAGCAGTCCACTATGTCCTGCACATTTCCCAAAGTCACTACCCTTCTTAGCAGTCTGGGATTGCCAGCTTCCACTGAGCAATAGCCACTTGGTTCTCCACTGTCAGAGCTGGTCACAAGCGAGTATTCACACACTTCAGGGCTGGGAACGCAAAGTTCAAAGAAAGTGCCTTTTGCATATGAAAGTTCTGCAGCCACTGCTCATCATCCCACACCTTCATAATGATGCAATCCCACCAATCTGTGCTTGTTTCGCGGGAGCAGAACCGCCACTCCACGGACTGAAGATGATGCATGACAGCCTGCAGCAAACAGGAATTGTTACGCTCTCTGGCCTGTAGCAGGGCGGCCTTGGTAACATCATTATTTTCCGTGCTGCGACTCCTCTCTCGCCTTTGAAAATACTGCAGGATAAGCCGTGAGGTATTTGTGATGCTCACAATAATAGTGCAGAGCTGAGCGGGCTCCATGTCTCTCTGGCAATGGTGTGTGTGCAGCATAGAAAAACAGAGCAAAAAAACGTTTGAAGTTTGTTTGGGACAAGAAGGAGGGGGAGGGAGCACGTTGCATCATGGTAGGACGACAAGCTTCCCAAAAGCTTCTGCAGCTAGTTGCACTGTGGGATTGCTACCCAAGGTGCACTGCTTTGAATGTCGACCCAAGTGAATGGAGATGCAAGAGCCTAGCGCAAGAAGCATGATGTGATCACACTCCTGCGACTTCTAAAATGCTGCAAGTGAAAGTCAATTTAAAGTAAATCAACTTGTCAACAGTGTAGACATACCCTAAAAAAAACTGGCAAGACATCTTTTTACCACTTGCAAGAAAATCTGAAATAACCCTAAAATTGTAAATTGCCCTGGCAATTGTTGTAAAATTCATGTAAAGAACAAGCTGTTTGGAACCCCGATCAAACCTCCATCCCTATTATTATTTGTTTTATTTCAGTAAAGAACCTACCAGCATTAGGTGTTTTCATAAACATTTAAAATATACAAAACATGAATAGATCTCCTTTCTTACCCTCAGAAAGCAAAACAAAAGAAACAGACAATGAACTGCCTGTATAAATGAACCCAGATTAAAACTAGTTCCCACCTCACATCCTTCAATCTACCTTTGTGGTTTTGTCATCAATTTTTATTTTTTAAACTAGAGCTGAGCAAATAATGGAAACATTTCTTCACAACTACACATTCAAATATGAAAGACAATTTCTATTTGGTCATAATTGGGACCTCTTTAAGCACTTTGATGTTGACAGAAAGCAAACACAATCTTCACTAATGAAAATAAGCAGGAGAAGTTAATTTTAAGCTTAAAAATGTGCCAGAAGCAAATTTCAAATTGTCCATTTGATTGTAATACACTCATTTCATGCTGTGCTAGTTTGTTAGATGAGTCATCCAATAAGGGAAGAGAAACAATATCAGAGAAGTCTTGTAGCTAACAACAGTGCACATTGAGAACTGAGACTATTCACTGCACATGATTTTGCAACAGCAATGCAATTTTCTTTTTTTAAAAGCTTTCTAAAAGGGCTGTGCTTTGGAAATCTAGCACCTCTTCTTCCATTTAGTAAATATTATATTAGTAGAATTGCTTTTTAAAAAGAAAAACAAAACAAAAAAGCCTCCCTTGAATTGCAGGTTTTCCCTTTCACTCCCAAGTATTCTTTTTACTCAGCCTCAATCCACCCGTGGCTTCCCATGAAGAGCTAAAATCACCAGGTTTCAAAAATCCGATGATTAGTTTTCTGTGCTTTAAAGTTTCAGTTAAGTTACACTTTCAAATTTGCACAGCAGGTGTTTTGTTTTAGCAGAAGCTAAAGAAACTCTTGCAATCCAACAGTCCAGTCCTCTGTACCAAGGAAGAGCCAAGACAGACATTTAAAAAAATTAAATAGAGACAGAAAAAACATGTCTTAACATAAAACAGCCATCTTGGTGAAATTCTGTGCTGTGTTTCACTTGGGGAGGCTCACAAATCTCCCTGTGGGAAGAATTCAGCCCATAATGTTCAAGACTTTTTGTTGGTATCAGTTAAACTGATGTGTCTCATGTGCCCACACTTAAACAGAAAAAGCCAAAGCCATTGAATTGGGTCATTCAGAAGGGCGGCTTACCTGAAGTGTATCAGAAACTTAAAAAAAAAAAAAAAAAAGTTAATTTGAGGTAAAATCATGGCTCTACTGAAGTCAAAGGAGTTTGGTTTCTAAAAAAAGGAAATTTTTATGAATTTTTTTAACTCCTGGCTCCCATCATCAGAATGAAATTTCAATTTCATATGTATTGTCTGCAGCAACAAAATGCAGAATGGAAACATTTACCTTTTGGTTACCTTCATACTATTCATTGTGAGCGCTTTCAGTATGTTTTATATCACTACCAAATAAAATAAACACTCTTTCCTCGTGTAGGTAACACATTTACCATTTGAACATTGATATGAGAAATTTAATTAAGTTCACTATACACTTGTTTTCCCAAGCACTGAAAAATCTTTAACTGAGCTAGTTGAAAACTACAAAAAGAAACTGTTTTGAAATTGGAATGATTTTTTTTCTTAAAAGCTTAACTTTTGTGGGTTTTTTTCCTTTGGCCCCCCTCCTATCCCTTCCCTTTTCTTCCTTTTCACTTTTTTCTCTGCTCCCTCCCCCTTATTTTTCCACTAAAGGAGAAAAAAGACAGAAAAAAGAAAGTGGTGAAGGGAGAATGAAAAAAGAAACAAATGTATGTTTTTTTTATATTTGTAAAAAAAAAAAAAAAAATAGTTCTTTCACCAAAAAAAGAAATGTATTTGGAAGACTTTGGGGGGAAAAAAAAAAAAAAGAGTTTGAAGGAAAAAAAACCCAACCCCTAAGTAGCTCTATTCGAATTACTATTTGACTCTTCACTCAAGCTATTGTCAGCACCTCAGATAATATCATCATTTCATATAATATTTAAACCATCTTAGTGTTTGAATTATCTTACAAATGCTTATTTTTCAAAGGTTATTTAAACTAGTTAACTATTAGCAAACTAGTGTATCCACTAAAGCCAGAAACTGAAATGATTGGTTGAGGTGAGTAGGTGTCTCTTTTCTGAGCTTTTGATCCTTCCTCAGACCTAGAAATGAGGACATTGGGATTTTTCCACTCTAGGCTGAGGCCTTCCCACACTGCAGACTATTGTTTAGGGATGCAGGGAGGACATGAAATTCTGCTATAGTCATGTCTTAGTAAGGTGCAAGCCAAGCACAGGTGAGTCTATTCAGCAGAGGCAATTGGGTGTCCCAGTCTGCTCTTGCTTGTAAGAAGCACTTTATAGACAATGGAGCCAACTAGTGGAATTAGTTGTTCAGAAAGTCAAGCCAAGATCATAAAGGTAATCAAATCCCTTCAAAACTTTGGGCCAGATTTTATGGCCATTGGTGCAAGGGGGTCATAGTCCTTCCATGAATGTCCAGCAGAGAATTCTCCTGTCAGGAGGGAACTCCTTGCTGATGCACCTGCACTGCACCCAGGCCCACATATTCTGTATGTCTTAAATGACAAAAACTCAATATTGTACTATTATTGTTGTTATTTGAAACTAAGACTTGCTTTTCTCTTTTTTGGTTTGATTTCTGGGCAAAACTTCTGAATTTTACTTCATTATCTTTTAGTGGGGGAACTGAAACCCGATTACCAAATAGTTTGTCTAGACCTACTTTCAGCAACCTTTGGAGCCATTTTATGACCTTTTGCAACATGTAATATGAAAATTAATGATGGAGAAGGATTCCTCTCTTTTCAGAATGTTTGTTGGTAAGAAAGTAGGTAGTGTAATATGGGAGATTCATTAGGGGCTATACATAGCAATGCTGCATGTACTACAAGATAAATAGGAGGATGTGTAATATAATACTGTTTCCCACAGTAGGCTGGTTTTCCAGTGGATTGCTAGTAGTTTGATGAGTTCAGTTTAAATAATAAAGCCTGAAAAATTACTGAAGGCATAGGTTGCATTTATCAGTAAGATCACCGAATATAACAGTACTGCAGTTAGAGCAGAAAGTTGTCTCCTTCTACCCCCTGCTACATTCACACCCACTAAATCAATGTTCCTGATTATATCATGTTGATACTCTGGCTGTCATTATGTTTAAAAATCCTAGAACAAAACACATATTTTGCCTTTTACCTCAAGATTTTATCTTGCTGATATGTGGGGAAAAAATAAGTACAAAATCTGCGCTAAACCAAGATTATACTTCCTTCACTTTTAACCCAGAAAAAATCAATAAAAAAAGCAACCAACCAACAAAATGAAACAAAACGAAACAAAAAAAATCCCCTCCCCAAATAGGCAGTACCTAGCAAGTAATAACTTTATTTCTGTATAGCTCAGGGGGGTTTCAAAGGGAGTGTGAAAAGTTCATTATTATCAGCCAGAAAAAAAGAGCTAGTGCTAAGAAGAAAGAAGCATAATTCCTACTGGGGTTTCTCTCAGACTACATGATTTGCATGAAGGGCGCCACATCAAACGTTTTGGGTGCCCTTTTTCAAATATTAATGTGAAGCTTGTTTTAAGTTCTCTCTTGACTTTGTGCCACCTTGTATCAAAGGAAGTTAAAAGTAGGACTTGGGAGGAAAAAACACTTTTTCCAACTGTTTCAGCACTTAGTAAAAAAATTTCTACATTTGATCACTTCTGCCTCAAACTTTTAGTATTTTGACAAATAGGCACATTTTAATAGCCTGAATATTTTTGATCACAGTCCTTTTGCAATTCACTATTTTGTGGAATGTTAAAACATCCCAAGGTGGGTGATGAAGTGGGAGAGTAACATTACTGACCCAGTAGGAGTACTTATACTCAGAGCTTAGCAATTAAATCATCTTCCCATCAAAATCTCAAATCTACATTTAAAAAAAAAAAAGATGGATTACACTCTTAAAGGCAACCCCTAAAAAAATCTCAGGCATTTAAATCATTTCAAAACACACACAAAATAAGATGATATTGAGATTGGAGAAGGTTCACCTATATAGTCCCCGTACACCAGAGAAGGCAAAATGGCCCAGCAGAAATGACAGAAAAAAAGACATTGCTGGCCAGCAAATTGGATATTCAGGAACTCCTCTCATAAATAAAAATCTATAGGATTAGATATATGTGTTATATTCATGGTATATCCACAAAGAAGTTAGAGAAAACTTAAAATACTCTTTATGGAAGGTTGTAACATAACATAATTTTATTTCTTAGAATTCAGAATGACAACACACAAGAACACTGAACGAGAGAGAGATACAGCAGGCTCTGCCCTAAATCCAGAGTGGCACAGCTCGAAGTGCTTTACTATAGGCTCGCTTTCTGCCCTTTGGCTGCTGCAAGACTCAGATCACATGTTTCCCTATGAGCCTCATAGCCTGCAAGCAGGATCAGGAAAAACCCTCGACCATTTAAAGTAACACCTTACAATTTCAATAGTTTTCAGTACACCTCTATATATGTGTGTGTGTGTGCGCGCGCGCGCACGTAATATTATTAGGAATTGAAACTGAAATTATGGAAATTAGTGATAGAGTGTCCTTACAGACCTGGTCTTGGAGAAATGTCTGCAGCCAACTATCTGCAGAACAAAACTAAAAAGCTTCAGCAAAATGAAAACTAAATGCAAAATAAAAGTGGTGATTGAGAAAAAAGAGCCGTAATAAATCCTGAGATTTAAAATCCTTCCAGAAGACATTGGGGAAAATAAATCCATTACTCTGTTGCAGAATTTACTAAAGGAATTCTTAAATCCCAGTTGAGGTAATCACGGAGAGGGCACAGAGCTCGCTCTGTACCCAGTACCAGAACGAGACAATACATTCAGAGAGATTGTAGTATTTTCAGCAGAAGGAACCTGAAATGCTGTAGAAAAATAAAATAAATCATTTAGTTTGTCCATAAGATAATGACCTTCTAAAGATATCTCTTATTAGACTTATGCCACTGCTGTATTGGAGGCTAGTGGAGCTTATTTCTTGTCTGTCATATTGTTTTAATTATTTAAAAAAAACCAAACAACTAAATTTAACCGAGATGTTGATGCAAAAAGATATTTTTTGTTGTGAATCAGTGCGAAACATATTGTTGGAACACTGGAATTTTTTAACTGAAACATTTTAAGTGAAAATTTCTTATTTTTTGTGTGAAATTTATCACAGGAAAAAAAATTGACCAGCTTTATTTAGATTTTGGCAGTAAGAAGTTAAGAAAATGAAAAAAAAAAGTATATAATCCTAAAAAAACTGTATACAAACTTGGGTTTTCTCACATAGGGGCACGATCTGGCCTTCGATAACTGAGGATGTACCATGATACTCTTCCCTCAGGCTCAACTCTTCTTCATTTCAGTGGGATTATGTGTATGTAACTAAGGTCAATATTTGCCCCCAATTTAATTGTTATCTTTATTTTAAGTCTTCTGCATTTCAAAAGATGATTACTTTTTAATCTTGTTTCAACTACTACCAGTTAAATTATGAGTATACAATATACTCACTAGGGCTAGGGACACAAACTTTTACAAAAAGAAATATAGTATATGGGGAAAAGATAGGCTAATGACTAATATGATTTACTATATGGTGTATAGCATAAACAGATCCTACATGTTCAAAAATAAAGGATTAATATAGAATCATAAGACCAAATTCTGCTCTTATTTAAATTGATATAAATCTGTAGCAATTCCATAGAAAGGGAGTTATTCCACATTTACACTGTTGAAAATGAGAGCAGAACTTGGACTGTAGAAATTACGGATGGAAAATATTAATTAAGTCATCTGGTCCATCTTTCTGCCAGTACAACAGAAATCAGTACAACTGAGTAATGCAGACAGAGAAATGGACATAAGGATCTTTCACCCCTTACATATGTGGAAATAGTATGTTCTGTAAAAATAAGTACATACTTTGTGTAATATTCTTGAAAAAAACAACACCAAAGTAAGTACTAAATTTTTATTGGGTATTTTTCAAGTTGCATTTCCTAAAGCTATTTTTTGGTGCTGTTGTCTTTTCTACCATTATTTGTATAATTGAAATAAAAGAAAAAAAAATAACATCCCCAGAAAGCCTCCTTAACATTTTTGATCTACTAGTTTTTAGTACATCATGTGAAAAGCACTGAAGTTTTTGGGCTAAATGTGCTAGCCAGATACAGTAAGAGCTCTGTTCAGTGCAAGTCCCGTTAATGTTAATTGGAGGTGTATTCTCTGTCTCTCATATGCCTCTCTTTTCCACGTGGAACCAAGGGCCTTCATCACTGCTCTCCATTTTTGCTGGTCTCCTGCTGCAATCTTAGCTTTTTCCCATGTGATTTTGATCACTTTCAATTCTGCTTCTACTGTGCATTTCCATGTTATCCTTAGCCTAACCTTGTCCCTTCTTGCCCTGCGAGTTCCAGTCCAACATATGTCTTATTATGTTATTCAGCTATATTCTCCATGTAAGTCCTAGCCACCTCCATTTTTGTTCCACAATTTCCTGTCCTACCAGTTTCTGTGTCATCCTCATTTAGAGTTCTTTGTTTGTGATTTTTTTTTTCTGGCCATCTGATAGTGGATCTATTTATGATAGTTGTTTATGAAAACTTGGAATTTAGATAGTAAAGTCTTAATAAGTCTCCCAGTTTCAGCACCATATTGTAAGACTGACTTTACAATGGTATTAAATATTCAAAATTTAGTTTGGAGAGCAAGATTTCTTTTTTTCTGGATTGGCTTTAGAGTTATAAACGCATATCTGGATTTTGCTATTCTGGCTGTAATATCTTCATCTGTTCCACCAGTTGTATTTATAATGCTGCCAAGTTCTGTGAAATATCGGACCTCTTCTATTAGAGACTCAAGGTGGGTGAGATAAAATCTGACATAGAAGAGGTCATCTATGGTTGTGTGCTGTATTGTTGTAGCCATGTTGGTCCCAGGATATTAGAGAGACAAGGAAGGTGGGGTAATATCTTTTATTGGACCAGCTTCTGTCGCTGAGGGAGAAAAGCTATCAAGCTTACACAGAATCTTCTTCTGAAGAAGAATTAACCAAATTCTGAAGAAGAGCACTGTGTAAACTTGAAAGCTTGTCTCTTTCACGAAGAGAAGTTGGTCCAATAAAAGATATTATCCCATCCACCTTGTCTCTGTAATATCCTGGGACCAACACAGCTATAATGATACAACATACAACAGTGGAAGACCTCTTCTATGTCAGTCCCAGAAAGTATTATTGGTGTTTCTTCTTGTGTGTTGAGCCTCATGGTTTTAGTTTTCTTAGGATTGAATTGTGCCTAGGCCTGGAGATAATTTGTTTTCTTTTGCATGATTCTATGGTATGGGATAGCTAGTTGATGTCATCTGCAAAGTCTATGTCCTCTAATTTCTGTGTGGAAAGTCCATTTCATGTCCCTTGATTCTGTGGTCTTTCTCATTACTCAATGCACTACCAGTAAAAAGAGATGACATAAGACATCCTTGTCTGATTGCCTGTAGTAACCTTGAACAGCTTAGTCGGTTTGTAGGTATGTATGACTTGGCATGTAATATTTTCATAGAAGCTCTGAATGTCATTCATAAATTTCTGAGGGATTACATAGTGGTGTAACAACTTTCTTAAAACTGTTCCATCCACTGTATCAAAGGCTTTTTTTGGAAATGTATAAACTTCATATAAAGCAGTGACTGCCATTCAATCAACAGTTTTATGATGACATGTAAGGTTATTATTTGATCTATGCATGATTTTCTTATCTGAACCCTGCTTGCTCTTGTTGCAACCTTGAAAAAAAAAGAATCTGCCAATTTCTTTTCTGTCTAGAATAATATGTGTATGAGTTATATGCACATAAGGGAAAATCCTTTTCACAAGAAGATCTGAGGAGGGATCTCATTACAATTCTCTTTTGCTTGCTGCTTTAGATCTGGATTTTATGGATCTGGCTGAGAGTTTTGAGCATCAAAAATAGTTTTGTTTGGATTCAGGATACTATTTGCATCTGAAGTTTTTCCACACCAAACAAATACCAGGGTTGCGCAAGCTTTTAAGCTAGCTTCTATTCTGTTACTGAAAGCAGTACGATGCTTAAATCCGCTATCTTCATTTTGAATTAGATAACTTTATTCAAAGTAATCCACCTGGTTTTATTATTACGAGTAAATCAGTAAAGCTTGTCTCTGTCACAAACAGAAGTTGGTCCAATAAAAGATACTACCTCACCCACGTTGTCTCCGTAAATCTGTGGTATTATACTTGTAGAGGCCCAAGTTTCTTGGTCTAATTTTTATTTTTAATATTCTTGGAATGTTTTGGTCTAAATGTTTCTGGTCTCTCTCCATGATTATGATACCTTCAGAACTTGTATACCAAAAAAAAAAGCATACAGTTCAATCAATGGTAGAAGCCTATAGGAAGGATATTGCATCGGGGGATTGAAGTAGGCCAGGGACTTTGTGTTGCTCTACCGTATTCTGCAACATGGAGAGTTGAACTCTAGACTTCAGCCACTTCACCATATGGTATCATGAAAAGGGAAGGCCCTGCACAACTCCAGTTCAATGTCATTGTGTCCCTTTCTACAGATTTCTTCTTCCACCATCCATTGATTCAGAGAAGGCTACTTGGGGCCAACAGAATTCCAGATGTTCATCTAGCACATTTCACAGAAAGTGAAACTTTCCAACTTCCATTTATCTGACAGTGCATGTCTGGAATCAGTATTCATCTGAAGCTAGTGATTAATATAGTGATTAAATGTCTTTCTTTCTTTCTTTCTTTCTTTCTTTCTTTCTTTTATATTGTCTGCTTGATATCTGGATTTAGTGCCAGCTTCGAACAAAAATAAACAAAATAATGGGATCACTGTAGTTGCACATTGCAGCCCATTCATCTTTAGTTTATATGTTTTCCCCAGTTTAGTCAAGCTTTAATATTAAATCACCTGAATATTTATGGATTTGCATTTAATCTCAACAGAGTGAACAACTACACTGTATGCTAAGAGACTGCATCTACTTTTGGGGAGAGATTTGCAATGTAATCACAAAAGTTTCATATAGTAATGTTATGTAAGATTCTGGTTCAGTGTAAGTTATGGTAGGCAGTGGCAAATGGAATTAACCAAATTATTTTTGTTTGAAAAATGATTATTTTTAGAGTAGGCCTAGCCAGAGTAGGCCTTTGGTTTTGAACAATATCTCGGTAATCCAGTAATTTCTTTTACTAGCATCTAAGATTTCATTTTGTAATGTGTAGCTGTCTTAAAAGGTCAATATACAGTATATTCAGTGAAAGGTACTGAACAGTATTATTTTACCAAAAATCAAGGTCATCTGATGTACAATGTATTAGACCACCCCACAAGTGTTGGCTCTTGAGATTCCTGTACCTGCAGGCTGAAATTCATATCATCTATAAGATGAGAAAAGTGATTCAGGGAAAATTCATAAGAGCTCCTTTACCCATCTGAACCATAAACAAAACTACCAAAGTTGTACACAATAAATATGTGCATGTGTGTACACACTGAATATACACATGCAGAGTTATTTCCCCAACTCTACAGATGGAACTCACAGCTTTTCTTTCCAAAGACAGAAGTCTCTCCATACCTGATACTTTTCACTTCTCTCCCAATCTTTAGACTCCCAGTCCCTTTGCTTTTACTAAAATCTTGAGTGCCTGGGTATCAATCTGCTACACCTCTTGTATCTACCTTGAGTGCACACTGTGTAGTGAAGCTGGGGAATTTGCATTCTGAAACTGAATCTGGGATTCCAATGCTTCGGGCAGTGGTAGGAAAAAAGCTCTAAATAAATCATGACTAGAAGCTTGAAAAATATCAATTAAATTCTGAATCCTAAAGGTTTAAGAATCACCATGTGGAATCAGTATGAACTCAAATTTATTCCTTTGATTAAAATAGACCATCTATTGTTAAATACCCTATTCAAATTATTCAATAATTTCAAGTATTAAAAATGACTGTCTTTTAAGTGTCTTCTAATGACTATAGTCTAGTTTTTCATAGGCTTTGTTGGCAGTTAATGAACCTATGTTGCACTGCCCCTTCAACTCAAAATGGATTACAAATAGTCCATTATCTCCCAGACAAAACTTCAACAGTGTTGCCCTTCTGTGAGGTGCTAATAGCAGCAAAGTGCACCAGATTCTAATAACTAAATGTCCCCTCTTAAATTTAACAAGCATCACAGACTCAAGCTCCCACCCAGAATCTCTGGGATAATTAAACACGTTCC
This sequence comes from Emydura macquarii macquarii, assembly GCF_026122565.2. Classification (NCBI taxonomy): domain Eukaryota; kingdom Metazoa; phylum Chordata; order Testudines; family Chelidae; genus Emydura; species Emydura macquarii. The sequence goes on from NW_027133156.1 coordinate 3,150,021, forward strand.
ATGGGTGCCCTTAATAGGCAACACTTCTGCACTCTCAAGAACGCAGTCTGTGCAAGGGCTTCAGTGAAGAGCCCTCTCTGTGTTGCACCTGCTTTTCCTTGTCTTCTTTCAGAGTCATCCCAATGGCACAGGATCCTATAGTGAGGAAGGCAAGTCATGCCAATTTTTGAAGAGGAACCTTAAAAAGGGAGAAGTTCAATTCAGGAGCCTCCAGAGTGGGGAGGTGGACTGACCTCTTATCCTCAGCTCCCAGAAAGCAGCACAGCAGGCTGCAAGCTTTCTTCAGTTTCCTGTGAGCACAGAGGAGCAGAACAGGTGACCGGAGGATCCTGGCAGGAAGCTGGTGCTGCTCTTTGTTTATGTTAAATTAGTTTCCTTTCTTTTATTGGCTTGAGAACTGGGACAAGAAAACTGGGTTCCACTACAGCCTCATCAAGAAGTCTAGTGGGAAGACCCCAAACATAAGGGGCCAGAAAGATTATTCAGCCTGGACCAGGACTGTCAACCTCATGTGAGGTCCTGGCGCTATTGGGTGAAAACCCTGGTTTTACCTCAAAAGGGGTCAGGTCAAAGGTGATCCTGCTCGAGGGCTTAGACATAAGGTGAAAGGACTGAATGGACCTGGCTGGCAAGACTACAGAGAAAAAACCCTGCAACACTTTACCTCACCACAAGGCAGTGCACTGGCTGGCAAGTCACTTTGCACAGATCATTGAAGAAAATCCTAGCCTCTAAGCATGCACTCCCAGCCAAAAGGTAGGTCTCTCCTGTTTCAGTTCAGTTCCACTACCCAACCAATTCTGAATCTGTGTACAGCTATGAATATTCTGAAAGTGTCATGGGAGGAATTCTGGAAAGAAAGCTTATGCAAATGAACCTCTCTCCATAGTCATACTTCCCTGGCCCAGCAATAGATGGGAGCAGATAACTGATTTCCCTATAGAGCTTCTATCCAGCTGGAATTCTGGGCAAACAGTACAACTAGATGGATAATGGAGTTTCCATTCCACAAGAAATTCTAAATTTTAAAAGCACGTTTCATTCCATTTCAAAATGAAAAAGGACATTTTGAAATTTTCTGAGCAATGCAAATCACTCCTCTTTCCCCCTTCCCCCCAAAAAATTGTTTTGGAAGTGCCTGTACACAAATGCAAGAAGCCTGGGAAACAAGCAGGAGGAACTGGAAGTCCTGGCACAGTCAAGAAACTACGACATGATTGGAATAACTGAGACTTGGTGGAATAACTCTCATGATTGGAGCACTGTCATGGATGGGTATAAACTGTTCAGGAAGGACAGGCAGGGGCGAAAGGGGGGAGGAGTTGCATTGTATGTAAGAGAGCACTATGACTGCTCTGAGCTCCAGTATGAAACTGGAGATAAGCCAGTTGAGTGTCTCTGGGTTAAGCTTAGAAGCAAGAACAATAAGCGTGATGTCCTGGTGGGTGTCTGTTACAGACCACCAGACCAGGAGGATGAGGTAGATGAGGCTTTCTTTACTCAACTAGGGAAAGTTTCCAGTTCACAGCACCTGATTCTCATGGGAGACTTCAATCACCCTGACATCTGCTGGAAGAGCAATACAGCAGAGCACAAACAATCCAGGAAGTTTTTGGAGAGTGTCGCAGACAATTTCCTGGTGCAAGTGCTGGAACAACCAACTAGGGGCCGTGCTTCTCTTGACCTGCTGCTCACAAACAGCGAAGATTTGGTAGGGGAAGTAGAAGTGGGTGGCAACCTGTGCAGCAGTGACCATGAGATGGTTGAGTTCAGGATCCTGACAAAAGGAAGAAAGGAGAACAGCAGGATACGGACCATGGACTTCAGAAAAGCGGACTTTGACTCCCTCAGGGAACTCATGGGCAGGATTCCCTGGGAGGCTAATATGACGGGGAAAGGAACCCAAGAGAGCTAGCTGTATTTTAAAGAGACCTTATTGAGGGCACAGGAGCAAACCATCCCGATGTGCAGAAAGAATAGCAAATATGGTAGGCGTCCAACTTGGCTTAACAAAGATGTCCTTGGCAAACTTAAACGCAAAAAAGAAGCTTACAAGAAGTTTACAAGAAGTGGAAGCTTGGTCAGTTGACTTGGGAGGATTATAAAACACTGCTCGAACGTGCAGGAATGAAATCAGGAAGGCCAAAGCACAATTGGAGTTGCAGCTAGCAAGGGACGTGAAGGGGAACAAGAAGGGTTTCTACAGGCATGTTGCCAACAAGAGGAAGATTCGGGAAAGTGTGGGCCCCTTAGAGAATGAGGGAGGCAACCTAGTGACGGAGGATGTGGAGAAAGCTGAGGTACTCAATGCCTTTTTTGCCTCTGTCTTCACAGACAAGATCAGCTCCCAGACTGCTCTACTGGGTGGCACAGAATGGGAAGGAGGCGAACATCCCGCAGTGCTGAAGAAACAGGTCCAAGACTATTTAGAAGGATTATACATACATAAGTCCATGGGGCCGGATGCAATGCACCCGAGGGTGCTGAGGAAGTTGGCTGAGGTGATTTCAGAGCCATTGGCTATTATCTTTGAAAGCTCGTGGCAACACGGGGAGGTCCCTGAGGACTGGAAAAAGCAAATATAGTGCCCATCTTCAAAAAAGGGAGGAAAGAGGATCCAGGGAACTACAGACAGGTCAGCCTCACCTCAATCCCTGGAAAAATCATGGAGCAGGTCCTCAAGGAATCCATTTTAAGGCACTTGCAAGAGAGGAAGGTGATCAGGAACAGTCAACACGGATTCACCAAGGGAAAGTCATGCCTGACCAACTTGATTGCTTTCTATGATGAAGTGACTGGCTCTGTGGATGTAGGGAAGGTGGTGGATGTGATATACCTTGACTTTAGCAAAGCTTTTGATACTGTCTCTCACAGTATTCTTATCAGCAAGTTAAAGAAGTATGGGTTGGATGAATGGACTATAAAATGGATAGAGAACTGGCTAGAACATAGGGCTCAACGAGTAGTGATCAATGGCTCCATGTCTAGCTGGCAACCGGTCACAAGCGGAGTTCCCCAGGGGTCGGTCCTGGGGCCGGTTTTGTTCACATCTTCATTAATGATCTGGAGGATGGGGTAGATTGCACCCTCAGCAAGTTTGTGGATGACACTAAGCTGGGGGGAGTGGTAGATACCCTGGAAGGTAGGGAGAGGATACAGAGTGACCTAAACAAACTGGAGGATTGGGCCAAAAGAAATCTAATGAGGTTCAACAAAGAAAAGTGCAGAGTCCTCCACTTAGGAAGGAAGAATCCCATGCACAGCTATAGACTGGGGACCGACGAGCTAGGCAGCAGCTCTGCAGAAAAGGACCTGGGGGTAACAGTGGATAAAAATCTGGATATGAGTCAGCAGTGTGCCCTGGTTGTCAAGAAGGCTAATAGCATATTGGGCTGCATTAGGAGGGGCATTGCCAGCAGGTCATGGGAAGTGATTATTCCCCTCTATTCGGCATTGGTGAGGCCGCATTTAGAATATTGTGTCCAGTTTTGGGCCCCCCACTACAAAAAGGATGTGGACAAGTTGGAGAGAGTACAGCGGAGGGCAACAAAAATAATTAGGGGGCTGGAGCACAGGACTTATGAGGAGAGACTGAGGGAACTGGGCTTGTTTAGTCTGCAAAAGAGAAGAATGAGGGGGGATTTGATATCAGCCTTTAACTACCTGAAAGGGGGTTCCAGGGAGGATGGGGCTAGGCTGTTCTCGGTGGTGGCAGATGACAGAACAAGGAGCAACGGTCTCAAGTTGCAGGGCGGGAGGTCTAGGTTGGACATTAGGAAAAAGTTTTTCACTAGGAGGGTGGTGAAGCACTGGAATGGGTTACCTAGGGAGGTGGTGGAATCTCCATCTTTAGAGGTTTTTAAGCTGAGGCTTGACAAAGCCCTGGCTGAGATGATATAGCTGAGGTTAGTCCTGCTTTGAGCAGGGGGTTGGACTAGATGACCTCCTGAGGTCCCTTCCAACTCTAATATTCTATGATTCTATGAAATATCATTTCCTTTTCTAAGCATTTCTCTGAGCTGTCTGGAATCCCAGCAGACTGAGAGCTGGGCTGCCTTCCAGGATGCCCCAGGGTCAGGCACTCTGGAAGCCCAGCAGTCCATGCTGCCCAGGAGCTGTAAGCCTGGGCGCCTGGCCTCCCAAGCAGCCTGCCAAGTGAGCTGCTGAGAAGCCAGGCAGGCAGGCTGGCAGACCCCTGCTTGGCTTCTATTGAAATTTCATCTAAATTGAGGTGTTCCCATGGAACATTTCAGTGTTGTAGCGTGGGCATTTTCCTATGGAAAAATGTTCTGCTGGCAAATTTCAGGCCAGCTCTAGTTAGATAGCTGAAGCCAATGAAACATCTGTCATTGCTCTTCCCCATGTTCACCAACAGATGGGAGCAAAGAGATCCTTACCCTCTAGAACATCAGGCCCCACTGCTTGCAAGCAGTATATGATATTGTTTTATTATTGATTTGGCTGTGAGATGAAGCATACATTTTCCATTACACAGGATCTACTCTTACTGACGTTAATAATACAAACTAATGAAATTTGGGAAAGCGGTAGTACATGACTCTTCCATTAATGGAAGAGTCATAGTCCAGTGTCTGAAGACAGGATGTTTCTTTGGCTCAGAGAAGGTCATATTTCTGTGCAAAAACACACTTTAGTTATCAGTTACTATTCCCATGATATTTACAGGACTTCAAGACATTTCATTCCATTTCCAGGGTTGCAATGCAGCTTTTATTCCTCTTCTTGAGCAGGAACAAAATCCTGTCATTCTGCCTAGTTAAAAGCCCTGTCTGATTCCATCACACCAGCTCTGTTTCTTCTGTTCTCATCAAAGAGAACTAGCATTCTGTCATTTCACCTCCTGTTGAAAACAGGAAAAGGAAAGAGCTACAAATAAGTTGCTCCCTGAAGTCAAAGAGCAGTAGTCTATAAAGTCTCAGTAGACAGCTTGTTTTGTTGCTATTCAACAATTTGTTTTCAGCACAGCACTAGGTTGTTTAAAAAGAGCTGTGTCTGTAGATCTGCAACGATACAGTTATGGTTTGCTGATTACTGCTGTTGAGGATGCTAGTCTGCTTTCAGAAGCATTTCCCCTTTTGAGATCTCTACTATACTGTGGTCACCATCAGAATATAAATCATCATCATCATAAAAGGCATGGATTCCCATTTTGGGTTTCCGGAATCCTGTTTTCTCTTCCCGCCTCTCTCCAATTCCTTTCCTACATGCTCAGTACTCAGCAGAACCTTCCTTTTCCCAGTATCTGTAAAGGCCATTTAAGAGTCTGCTAGAGGAAAATGTCTGAGGCTACATTTATACGATGAACTAGGGGTGTAATAAGCAACTTGTATACACATGTACTTGCACTAGCTCTTACCATACATGTGCAAGTGTAAATAGTAGTGCAGTCACAGTAGCACGGGCAACGGCAACACAGCTTAGCCATGTTAAGTACGTACCCCTGGGGTTTGTACTCAACACAGCTATACTGTACTTCTGTTGCCCATACTGTTATGGCTATACTATTATCTGTATTCATGCTATCACTCATTGAGCTAGCATGAGTATGTGTGCACAAGCTCAGAATCACACTCCTAGGTCATAATGTAGACATAGGTTGAGGGAAGGAGAAAGCTCTACCTTCCTATTTTTGCCCTGAGGGGAAACAGTTGGGAATTGAACCCAAATATCTTGACTGGCTACATAACCTTATTATTCTAAATCCTGTGGCAAGAGAAAGTTGTATTTATAAAACAATGTGAGGTGCAATGTGAGGGATTCCCATAAAAAATTCTTCTTAGAATGGTTATGGCCTAGGAGAAAAATCAGGAAAGAGATATAGATCCTGAATTCCAGAGAAAATGGATGTTTCAACTTCACCGATCATGGTGCTTTCACATAGAAGTTTTACCCACCCAGAAATTAAGCTCCATCTGTCACTATTAGTCATCGTTACCCCACACACCTGGAGAGTGCAGCATAGATGAAAAGTTAATACCATCTTTAGTAGCTTTAATTTGTTTCCGTTTCTGTAGCAGTAATTCTGTCATTTTGGAGCAGAGCAACACCCACTCCTCTCTCTACTAGTAGATGTAGTGTGCAGATGAGAGAGAAAAACATAATTTTGATTTGATAAAATTAGTTAACAAAATGTAGTGAATATGCATCAGTAATTCATTATAACAGAATAAAATAGCATGTGGGAAAAACGTCTTTATTTTACAGTCTATAGAAAAACTTTTGATGTAGAATATTTTTTCTCAATTTATTTTACTTTTCTTCCTCTTTCAAATAACATTTTAATAAAGACTGTATTGCTGGCATATGTAGAAATATGCTGAGAGCAACGGCCTGATCTACACTGGCCGTGGATTTCGGCGGCAGTCAACGGGAGATACGCAAACTATGTACAGTAACTTGCATATCTCCAGTTGACTTCCTAACATCTACTTACTGCAGCATCTCCACTGTGCTGCGCTGACGGGAAATGCCCTCCCATCAATGCAGCTCTACGCTACTTGCCGGGATGGATTTACGGAGTCGACTTCCAAGTTTGATTGAGCGAGTCTTTACTGCCGCTCAATCGAACCCGCAAAATTGATCCTGCAGTACCGGCTGTGCTGCTGGCAGTGTAGACATAGCCTACATTTCCAAATGTAAGAGAAACTGTCATGTCATACTTTTATCCAAGCCTCTGGACTGTTTGTAGTCACTGGAATGCAGATTTTATGCCTTAGTACATGGAGTTATAATTCCTCCAGGCTAAGTGCTAATACAAAATGCATTAGCAGTATGTGGGGAGTTCTAGAAGGTCCTAAAAGTCAGGGGTTTAAAACTTAAAGTTCCAGATAAATTGATACAATACTATGTGTCAACATTGGGCCACTGAGGGATTTGCAAGTCATACTGTACACTTAGTGTTAGATCTCAGTCAAGCCTGAGTTTGATATTTGTGGCATTACGTTCTGTATCCCTGCCTTGAAGTGAGTAGAGTTATCTGTTTAGTTCAATTTATGCACTAGTTTTTGGGTTTTTTTCTCTTTCACTGATACTTCATGACAGCAGGGAGGTGGGGGGTGGGGAGAGGTGAAAATGTGAACAAATGGAGCTTTTAAAGAGTTTTAAAAAATAATCAATAGTAAATAGCACTTTGCCAATAAAAATTATCACCATTGATTGTAAGACTAGGTAATTCTCTAAGAAGAATGAAACTATTCCCAGAAGTAAGCTCTTGTGCTGAAATCCACTATAAACTTGGATTACCCACTTTTCACTGATATTTTCCCTTTTTATGCCTGTTTTAATTAATCACATTGAGGAGTCCCCTCCACTGTCAGACAAAGTCTGTGCTGCTTCTGCCTTCACTGGTTCCACCCACCTTATGAATTATCTTGGCTGGATAGAGGAACAACGTTCAGTTGCGGACTGTTTCATGTTGGGTCTGGACTCATCAGGTCTGCTTCCCCACCTTCCTTTCACTTTGTGTGAGGTCATTTGCTCCTGTGCAAAGTGCCTCAGTACGGTACCATTCTGATTTGGTATAATTTAAAACTGATTTTACACAAGATGGCAGGGTTCCAGATAGTGGAGAATCAGGCCCCCTAACTGGCCACATCTCCAATGAAGGGTCAGCTAACGATGATCTTTTTGAGACTTTTGCTGTCAAAGGTCCTCCAGACTTCAGTCCATTTGACCTACCCTTTCAAATCCAACATCAGGGTCACATTAAGAGATTTTCACCTGGTAGGGCCTGGTAGCAGCATTCTCACAGCTTTTGGGATTGTCTTTGTCTCTCTCGAGAATATGTTGTTTCAAGGAGTGAGAGCCTTCATATCTGAAAATCTGTACTTCCCACCTGTAGAGAGCTCTGAGGTTCAAGCCTGTCCTTCCCATACAATCCAATTCCCATGGAATAGTCTTCCCCTGAGCTTCATCAGTCCTGAACCTACTCCCAGCATGTATGTGTCGATGGTAAACTGCTGTGATCTCCAATGACTCTGTCCCTTCCACAGAGTAGTAATGGAAACTACCTGGACCTCTAAGTTCTCAGACATCAGAGCAAGTTATCTCAGACATTTTTAGATTGGATAGGATACTCATTTACACAAGCAACTCAGGACCTTAATGCCAATGGTCTCCAGCAAGCTCTGCCTTTAAACTCCCCTCTCTCGCTCTCTCTTTTTTTTTTTTTTTTTTTTTGTATAATCTCATATTAGATCACCATGATTTTAGGATTTGATAGCTGGTTGGGAATGTCTCGATTCTAAAACCTGGAAAAGATAATTGCTCAGTTCCTGATGAGCAGGAACATTATTCTGAAATGTAAAGCAATAAATGAAACTAATCAGTATACTTTGTCATGAGTCTGAGCTATGCAGTTGAAGGCCATTGATTCCATGGAGCCTCCTCTGTGAATATAGGATTGTTTGAAGTTACCCCAAAAGTCTAGTAAATGGGGCTTACTATGAGAAGCACCGCTGAATGTTAGTTAGTGCTAAACACATAAGAGGTGTCAATCATTGTTGTTCTAGGAGTTTTTACCAGTTGCTCAACTGCTAAAATTTCAGAGGTGGGTGTTAGCATAGTTATTTTGTTCAGATAACATATTGATTGCACTAAAATAAGTCAGGCTGTCATAGCTGTGCCTGGGAGCCAGAAGGCACTTGCTAAAAGGTACCTCTGGTCAATGAAAAAACAATTTTTTAAAAAATATTAATTTATATGTGTTTGATAAATCACTTACAGTATACTGTATGACTGAATAGCCCAAACAATTTAAAAATCTGATAAAACTGTATCCTGTGTAAACAAAAAAGAATCTAAAAGGGTTAGCTGTTTACATGGTATGTTAAACTAAATGAAACAAAACGATGATCCTTTTCCAATTCTTAGCTCCATGAGTGTGTTTATGAACACAAGAAATAGGGACCAAGTTAATTTAAATATATGTTGTTTAATTGGAATACTTTAAATAGCTTATCCATTTCCTAAAATGGAGAACTTTAAAGATATTTTATATAAATGAGCTGTTCTTGTTCTAAGGTGGGATTTTTAAAATTAAATATTATTGGATCATAATTTTTTAGAAATATGGCAAGAAGGAATAAATCTATAGTTCTACTGACTGAAAAAAAATTAATAGACATTTACCAAGATTAGAATTCATTCCCTTATAAAGTTTGAATTACTTAATGTTTCATTTTCTTCTCTGGGTATGTACAGGTGTTAAATTAACTACAGAAGGGCTCCTCTTTCTTTCCCTGCATACAGTAAAAACATACTGGAAATTAAAAGTGAAAAATTAATTTACCAGATTAGTACTTCAGAGTTCAGAGTTCAGGGAGAGCCTGGTCCATAGTTCATACCCAAACCTCCATACATGTCTGCAAAAATTCATGTAAATTAGACTTAATGCTATATATTATTTTGCTACTGGATCAAAAACGAGTTTAAATATTTTAATTAAATGCAGAATATTTTGGATTGTGGAGGGCAGTTTGACACTGAGTGAATAAATTATTATAAATTTGTGAGCGGCAATTTGCTAATGGGATGACAGATGCTGATTATTGTTTCCAGTGGTTGGATAGCATGTAAAATTCTCTGTCTTTAGCCTTACTAACAACTGGACACTCTCTTCATTCTCATCTTTATTTTAATAGAAAATCAACGAATGGTGCTCAGTGTGGAGGCATGATGCCACAAACTATACTGCCTCAGTGTGAGATAAATATACTGTTTCTTGGGTTAAAAACTTCTTTGCCTCCTCACCTCAACCTCAGAAAAGGCCGATCCATATTTTCTACACACATTAAGCCATCAAAATTAATTCCATACTCTTCTGTCTATCCCTATCAAAATATTCATCAATTTCATACTCTTTTTTTCTCCTTTAGTCCTTTACCCCACAGCACTGCCCTCACAAGGGCTTCTTTCTTTGGCCTCTTTCCTGGCATTTGTCTCTCACAACAGCAGCAATGGATACAAATGGACTGTGCTGTGGCATCAGATATAGAATAGTTGGTCAGGCAGCATGGGGTGCCTCTGGTGGTGGTCTGGATCCACTCTGGTTCCTCAGATAAGCGGATCTTCCTAGCTGGTGGTATACATTTGTGAGAGGAGTTGGGTAATGCAGCTAGTCTTTTCTGAACAGTAGCAGCGAGGAGTTCTTTAGGGGTTCTCCCAGTATTGGCTTTAGAGCTGGCCTGGCAGGGAGAAAGGTGGGTTGTTATGTGTACAGGACCCACACTCCATGCTGTAGCAGCTAAGTCTTTGCTCCTCTGCTCCTCAGCCTTGAGTCCTACTGTGACAACCATCTGGGTAAGATTGGGAGTTATAAAGACCATATGGTACATGCCAGCTGCCGTGGCAATAGTGGGAGTACCCATAGCTTAGTAGCTGCCAGAGTGAGCCACAGATAGCTCAGTCCCACCTTCAGAGCATGTCAAAGATGTTCACAAGCAGAGAGCACCTCAGCTTTTTGCAGAGGCCTTCAAAACAATTCCATCTCATTTCTAGACCCAATTAACCAATTTCTGCACTACACGGAAATGACAACACTATGCACTGGACTGGTCTATGGAATTTAGAGAAATTTTGTGAGATAATTTTTGGGATATATACCCACATTTAAGAGATTCATTTTAAATGTAATTTTTGTATGTGAGTATGAGATCTTTAGGTCCCTATTCTCACCTGTCTCCCAGCCTCTTGCTTCTAAACTAAGCCTAGATGTTTGTGTCTTTCAATTCTACCTATCTGTTTAAATGAGTTACAATCACATATATGTTCCCAAAGTTCTGTTCACGAGAAAAAAGCCTTTCACGTGACAGCTGAAGCTCTCCTTCATGGCCCCAAAAACTGACTTTTAACTTGGCAAGCCCCCTCCATCCTATCAGTAGCTTGATATTCAAACACTGGATAGATTTAATATGCTAGCTACACTGATAGACTAAATTGATATAAAGTTCTGACAAGTTCAATATACAACATAAAGTGAATTAACCATAATTGCTTCAGGGCTATACTGGAAATAACGGACACAGTATATAGTAGAAATGCTTACACTGTATTACACTAACTCCTGGAATTCACCATTATTACTGGCTATAAAACTGATCTACTATGTACTTCCTTTTTTAAAACAAGTTACCTTTTATTTTTTTAAGGTGACATCTATAAACATTACAATAATCAGTTTTTACACTGTTGTACTGGAGTTATTCCTTTATTTTCAGTGTTACACAACCATAACTTTTGTTATATCAGATGAATCTCTATAATGGTGTAAAGTTATCATTTATAATTTACCCAATCCACATTTGGATATGAATTTTAAAGAATGCATTTTGATTCCAATGCATTTTGAGAAGTGAACTCTCCATCTGTTCCATCCCACTCCTACCTTATGGTTAGCATTTAGTTTAAAAACAACAAAGTCAATATAGCCCATTACAAAAATGACTTTAATAGACAAATATTTCTGTGACATTTTGAATATGCTGTCTATAATATATAAAGTGATTTTAACAATCTATATCTATTAAAAAGTTATTGGCTTACATAAAATAGGGGTTTATACCAAGGAACAGGTATTATACAGTTGCTCCTGCATTATGAAAGAGAACAATTGTAAAAATAGGACATATTGAATACTCTTCATATCTTATCTCCAAGTACATAAAAAGAATATTTTTGAACATAGTGCTCTCATCTAATTTCCATTGAAATCCATAGCAAAACTCCCTATTGATTTCAAATGAGAGCAGGCCCATGTCCAGGAACATTTTATTTGTCTCTTTTATCATGTCGTGGAAAATAATTTCAACACACATAATGAAAAAGAAAAAAAAGGCAATTTGCCATATGTAAAAATATATAAAGAAGAAATAAATGACAGACAGAAGTCACGAAACTAGCTCTTCAGCTCCTAATTTGTAAGCTCTTTGGAGAAAGCTCCTACATGTTTGTACAGCATCTGGCACAATGGGGCCTGATCCTGACTGGGATTTTAGTCCTAACACAACATAAATAAAATAATAACTATAAGTAGACGCATTGTAAATCCCTCCATTCAGCCACTTTATTTTGTTGTTGTTATTGTATCAGATTCCTTTCTGTTATCTTTGTTACCTATTTATGTTTCTCTTGATACCAGGGTCCCTGGGTAAAAGTTTTAAAGTGCAACATGTCTTAAGAGCATAAGTCTCATCGATTTTTCAGTGAGATAGGGCTTGTCTCCACTTACAGCTGCGCAGTGCAGCTGCATCACTGTAACACTTAATGAAGATGCTACCTATGCCAACCAGGGAGCTTCTCCCATTGGCATAAATACTCCATCTCCCTGAGTGGCAATAGCGACATCAACAGGAAAAACTTTCCCATCGACACAGAGCTGTCTATACCAGGGGTTATATCAGTATAACTACATCACTCAGGGATGTGGATTTTCCACACTCCTGAGCAATGTAGTTATACCGACATCAGTTGGTACTGTAGACCAAGCATTAGGTTCTTAAGTCCCTTAGGTGATTTTTAAAATGTTATCTCTTATCTTTAAAATGCCTGGCAAGGTATTAGCTTTACAACATAGTAATAAGAATAAATCAGCTCTGCTATAATACGAATAGCTTATATGTTTTGAATCGTGAAAAATTTGTAGTAGTCTGTTGTAAATACAGATTCCCAGAAAACCTAAGAATTCTCTATGGCAGTTATTAAAATGGTAACATAGGTAGTTTTCAAAATTCCATCTAAGTAGTTGTTCATTTTCTTAGATATGTGTTTAGCCCTTTGGTTCCCAGCTTTTTCTAGCAATTACTTACAGAAAAAGAATAGACAAACTATCTTGTATGAAACTCTGGCTTAAATTTTGTGTCCTCATGCCCGGGATGCATGTGTGCCCAAAGGAATTTTGTCCATGCACGTAAACGTGAGATATCCAAAAGGGCATGTGTGCAAGAACCTCCCAGTCATCGCAATTGCAATCATAATACTGGTGGCTTTTGACTTACCTCTACAGCAATGAAAGTGGGGTGGAAGAGAGAGTCAGCTGATAAATTAATGTATTCTTTTTTTCATTTGCCATAAAACCTTAGCAAGTTGGTATGTGCTTGAAGATAACTTTCCATTTGCTATTCATTGTGGCAAAATGCTGTTTTACTCCCCATATTCCTTGGATTTTTCACTATGGATACACTCAATTTCTCCCCAAATCAAGTACACTCCGAGTCTAGCAGTAGCTCTGGGAGAAGGTACCTTTTCAGATGTCCCGTGCTTGGTTTAAAAATCTCACCAATGGGGCCCCTAAGCTGTTGGCCAAGTCCACTATAACTAAAAAAGGTAGGCATGCACATTCCAATGGAAAGTTATGCTCTGGATTGGGCATTACTCAGGTCAGTTAGGTCCTAAGTATACTAGTAGCTTTGAAAATTATAGTCTCCTCTGGTTCTGTGTCACATTAAAAAAGTATGAAAACAGATTTTGGGCTTGATTCCACAGGTGCTCCACAGTTTGGATTCAATGGGAGTTCAATGTGCAAAGCAGCTGTAGAATCAGGCCTGTAGCTGATACAATTTAAAGGGCTGAAATTCACTCTTCTTTAAGATGGTGGAACTCCACTGATTTAAATGTGCTTGTGCCTGTTCTCACACTACGTAGGACATTTGCTCATGATCTTTAACATTTGGACTATGAGCTAAAATTTCCCTTACAACTCTTACAACACTCTGTGTAGGAGGACTCTTAAGGAGACTGTCGGCCCACTGCCAAAGATGGTCCCTCCTGGCCAGGGCTGAGGTACATTTGCAGGGATGAGCTAGAGAAGATCCTATTGCTACTATCCATGTTACACATGCCTCGTGACAAACAGTGGACATTCCCTTGTGCTGTTTATTTAGTGTGGTTTACAAACACTGAATTTACTTGAAAATGTTTTTACCAATAAAAAACCCTACTTAACCTACTTTAACAAACACTTTCTTCTTATCAAATTGCATGGGTGTTGTTGTTTTGTTTTTTGCATGTTGCAAATCTGTTTATTCTCATAAAGTCCTAAATAGATGGTAAAGTAAAAAAAGGCAAAAGTTCATTATTTCTTTACTGCCTTTTTAAAAAGCAATAATCAAGTCTTTCTACCCAAAAGACCAATAATATCCACTGCCCTGTCTACTCTAAGGCCAGTAATAAAGTAGAAAGTTTTAACATGGTCTAAAAAATGATTGTGGCTATTGCTATCTGTTATGTATATAACAAAATAAATGCCAGTAGTTAGAAGGGTGTTTCTGTGAATTCATGCTTTGGCTTTAAGGAGTGGCTGACATTGAATCAAACTGAGTAATTACTAAAAATAAACCAGCATTTTGATTCCCATTTGTATAGCTTAATGTTTCAAACATGAAATGACGGAACTTATTAAATGGCTCCTTCATAATCACCAACAGAATAAAAATATCAACAGCTTAAAGTCAAGAACTGGAGCAATGAAGACAGAACTAAAATATTGTGCCATTCATTTTTCTTTTTTTGTATCTCTCTTGTGTTTAAGGACTGAGGACAGCAAAAAGTAGCAAACTTCTAGCATTGCCAATATTCCCGCCTAGGTCTAGTGTAATTTAACGCTCACAAAGGAGGTTATGGTATGGTTTCATAATGCTTTATTCAGTACTTGACATTGGGGATTCACCTGATGGACCTAACACAAACACTTAATGTAATTTTAAACTTAACTTCATTGTAGTGATAGGCTACATGTTATCCTTTTTGACCTTAAGACTTACTGCTCCAGACTTTGTGGTTATCTGTCAATTAGCACCTTCCAGGGCCTCCCAGACAGTCTGAGTTGGCTATTATTTGTCTAATGTACTGGAGAAGAGCTGGATGAAGTGTTATTAAATATGTTTGTATAGTACATATATATTTTACTAGCTAGACAGTAGTGAAATTACATTGTTTTGTAAGTCAATTGTTTCTGATTTTCTCTGGTTTATGCAACTTCCTTGCCTGCCCTGTTTTAGCTGCCCATGCAAGATTAACTGTTCCCTTTATCATCCCAAACTCAAGGTTAATTTAAGGTCTGCCACAAGTTGTTGGACCATGTAATAGAAATCAGTGTGAACAAGCTATTTGTTGAGAATAAAAGCACGAGGGGTCATGAGATGCTGCTCATTCATTTTTCTTTTTTCCCCCTGTGGGTGGATCCTGGAGGAATATCTAAAAGAAAACCCCCTCATATGAGCAAAGAGGTGTGGAATCTGATGTTGGACACTATTCCAGAGGAAGTCTCTGATTTGGATTAGCCATGTCATCTTCTCATGCCAGCAAAACTCATGGTACCATGCACTAAGCAAAACAATAGGGACCTCTCCTGGAACCACTCAAACCATTATGTGAGCATCAGCATTTTGGAAAGGTATCACAGGTAAGTACAGTATATATTTGATTGTTGGACCAACCTGTCTGCAAATAAAAAAGACAGGAAGGTGGTTCATCTATTCTGGCTCCAAGAAAGAAAAAAGTGAACAACAAAATATGCTTAAAAGATTAATTTGTATCTACAGATATAAGAGTAATTATGGATAGGCTTTGAGGAGAAGCCTAAGGGAGTTAGATGTCTAACACTCATTGTAAAATGTTGAAATTAATTTTAATAGGCTACACAGAGTTACACTCCACTACTCCCGATGCAGTTAATTGGCTTAACCATTTGTATGGCTGATGTAGATGTAGAGCAACAACAATAATTTTACATTTAAAGAAGAAGAAGAAGATAGGCAACATGCTATTCTTTGTTACATTTAAAGACACACTCATTTTTAAAATATGTGCTAGACTCTTCACTAATCTGTTGGCCAATGATACACGGATTTAGAGATCAATAAACCTAAAGACTGGATAGTCATAGAGATTAAACTATCCTCTCACATCTCTAGGCTTGGCATCTCTCCAGGTTAGAGGAAAGGCAAAATGAAGAATCAGGAACTACTGTAACTCATGATCTATATATTTTCCTCTGCTACCTCTCCTGCAGCTTCCATGAGTCCGAAGTTTTACTTTAAAAATTGAATTCCTTTTTTTTAATGGTATGAAATGTAAAACACTGCACATTATGTTCAGGTTTGCATATAATATTAAATCTGTTTCAATTATTCCTTTTCATTCTTTATGGCATGTCTCCTCTGAAACTCTGTCTGGAGAGAAAGACTTCATCGTTCTTTGCCAACAATGGACAGTTAATTTTAAATCTGATTCCATTGAAGAAATAGTCCCAGAGATTTAGAGCTGGATAATGTTGTTTAAAGCAATATTAATTACTAGAAACGGTGGTTTCCTAGGGATTACAGAAAATGGAGGAACTAAGCTAATTGGAAGTAAACACCTATTGCTGTGAATGAGAATTTAAACTCTCGTTTCAGAAACTGGGTAAAAAAAACCCAGAAGCTATTTTTTCAAACTGAATATGTTCCTAAGAAGCTATGGAAGAAATGTAAAATGTTGGGTTTTTTTTTAACAACTATTGGCTCTGAATTCTAATTACACATACTGTTGTTAAGATTGTAATCTTTACTACCACGTAAAGTAGAAAATAAAAAGGTAGATGTTTCGACTGTATTTCAAGCCTTCATTTTCTCTAACCATTTTTACAGGTGAAAAAATAATTACAGAAGAAAACCTAGAAGATCATATCTGATGATTGTTGCCCAGAGCTATGCATTAATAGGCTATGCAAATATTGCATGTAGTAATAAGTAACACAGAGTTAAAGCCAAAAATCAGAACAAAAAGAAATAAAAAGCTAACAAGAACTGGTTTAGCTACAGGGTTTGAAATCCACATATTACTGTTACTGAAGGTCCAGAGCTGCACATTTCAATGAGGTCCATTCTTTGAACACCCTGAAACTTGATATTGTCTGAATTCAGTGTTCCAGTATATACTCACCTCTAATTGGGGTGGATTTGTGCGGTTGGAATAATTGGGCTAAAATTGTTCTGCTTCTAATTATTTTTGGAACCAGGGCTTGTCCATTAAGTCTTGTTATTTCCTTTTAAAAACCTTTGCTCTTTATTAGAAGTGTCTTCTTTTAAAAGTCATAATTCTGGGTAGCAGGGTTTCATTGTACAGCTTTCTTATTTTGACAACATTACTTTAAGGATTTATTATTCATAAACTAGGAGGCAACCTTTGAAGATAACAGCCATGCAGCATGTTCAGCTTAAACAGTAAAAATAGTACTTAAATTCATCCTTGCTCCAAATTTTATTTGTCTCTGCAAACTGGGAGTGGTTCATTAGAAATGTATTGTGTGCTTGTAAACTATCTAGAGAAAAGACTTTTTCTCAGTTTTTGTTTGTTGTTTTGTTTGGCTATGAATAAACTTTTTCACTGAATGCAATATATTAGGAGTTCAAACCTGGTTGACTGGAATAGGTCACATAAGACAAGTCATATGAGGTATTTCTCTTCTGTACTTAATAGTCTGAACCTGTCCCTTGTGACAAGGAGGGCTGGCCCAGTTGGGAATTTCACTTAGTAAGTCTACTCTTCAATTGCACTTTCTGATCTAACTTGAAAGACCTAGGAGAAAAGAAGTATTGTGGTAGGCATTTTGGTAACTTGATTAGTGTCACAGCATAAGATCTTAAATGGAATAGAATAGCCCATGTGTCTGTCTGACTCAGGCAGGCAATAGCCTTGTAGTTTATTTATTTTGTATTTCCCCAGTTTGCTGTCTTGTGTTTATTTTATATTTTGGGAAATTTATTTTTATGAGAGAAACTTTCCCTTATACAGGACATGTCTCTTTTGACATTGTACTGTGCATATGCTGTGTTTATTCTGGAACAAAGGAACACACATTTCCCTGGCCTCCTAGACTGTACAGCCATTAGTCCAGATTCATGCACATGCTTAAGTCTATCCCTAATCAGCACTTAAACATGGGTTTAATTTGTTTAAAGGTACTTAATCATGGTCTTAAGTATTTTGCTGAATAGGATAGTTTGCCGCAATTGACACTTAATGAATTCCCTCAGTTATTGCCTGGGTATTGCTTTATTTTGTATATTGGCCTCATCCCTTTTAATGTGGCTTTCATTAACAGACATTCATCACAGTATAAATATGGTCAGACTTAGGAACAATCATAGCAGCAGCAGCAACAAGGTTGTCCCATGTTTAGAAGAATACAGTGAAACATTATTAACTCATCGCTGGGAATTTCACTTAGGTTTTCAAGAGTAGGTCTACACTCTGAAGGGGACCATCAATAGGGGCCATATAACTTATTGTGCATTAGCCATCTTTCTGCCATGCAGCTCCACCTGCAAACTGCAGGGAGATGCAGTCTCAAAATATATATTTAATTTGCGTGTTCTATCTAGGGTGAACGAATGACCCAGTTGGTATGTTTCAGAAGCAGAATCTAGAGTGTAGCACCACAGAACTGACTCACATCTGAGCTGAACAAACTTCTGTGAACTCATGTCACTGCTTCCAAGTTTGCAATGAACTGCAACCATAGACTCGTGGGGACATAGAACTGTGAGATCCCATGAAAGCAAATAATTTGTGAATTTGTGGTTGCAGTTTATATTGAAACTGAACACCGCATATAAATTGTGGAATTCTGGGCAGACCAGAATCCATGAAGTTGTTTGAGGTATCATTGGGAGGTGGGGTGTTTAAGGTGGTTAAATACCACCATCTTCTTGCATTGTACTGAAATAATCACCTACAATGGTATCTGATTATACAGGGTTATACAGGAGCTATAATTTCAAAGATATAAACAGTTTTATGGGGTGCATAGGAACAAAAAAGTAGCTTTAGTCCCAGAGCTTTGATCTGTGTTGCTGAAAAAAAACATGAGAGATTTGAGGCATCTTCAGTCTAACTGGCTCTTGATCAAAAACTATTTAATCATAAAAAATATTGAAATTTTGTATATGAAGCAGTGGAATTGTTTGCATTTTCCCCTGAAGCAGGATGTAAGCACAGATGCCATTCAGCTGGAACACTGACAACCAGCTGAACTTGAAAGGTCTCAACCCCATTGAAACAGTTATTTATGGCGAGGCAGAGTCTGCAAATGGTTGCCATTAGGATTAAATGTACATAAGATATGAAATTGCCTCTTTCCTACAAAATATATAATCTTCTGGTTACATGATAGGATAAGAATGTACTCATCCATCCAAAATGTTCCATCAGCTCTTAACACAAGAAAAATCATCATAGTGCACCTCAATGTCTACTAACACCAGTCTTGAATTTGTTAATCCTATAGCATAATGGATATTGTTTGTTTGTTCAGAGATCTGCAATTAGGCAAGGTTTGTTTGCCTGCCCAGCCTGTGTCTGGGTGTCTCTGTACTGAATGACATTGTTCTCAGAAGAACAGTAGAACCTCAGAAATATGAACACCAGAGTTATGAACTGACTGGTCAATTGAACACCATGTGAAACTGGAAGTAAGCAATCAGGTAGCAACGGAGGGGGTGGGCAGCGGGGGAGAGGGGGAAGCAAATACTATACAATACTGTGCCTGTATTGCATCTTAAATGTCGGCACATCTGGGTTTCCTGTCCCCAACTCCACTTGCCATGTGAGGGGCAGCCACTTACAGGTAGAAGGCAGCCTGACTGGAGCATGCAGAGCAGAAGCATGCCTCCTCAGGAGGGGGACAAGCTTACAAACGGATACGGGAAAGACCGAGCTGCTGAGAGCTGCTGCTGTTGTAGCCAAATTCTAGCCTGGAGTGGGAGCCAGGGGCTGTGCTCTGGAGGAGTTTTCAAGGGCCACAGCCTGTGCATTGATATGGCCCAAGCTTTGCCTGTGTTTTCACTCCTGGGTTGTGGCTGCACCTTTGGGAGTGTAAGGGGCAAGGGAACGAGGGGTGCTGGCAGCTGGCTGGCACCAACCCTTTGCCACGTGCTACCTCTGGAGTGCAGCATTCAGTTCATAGAGCAGAGCGAGCCCTGGGGAGAGGTGGATGAGGGTTGGGGTTTATAGTGCCAAGGGTGCAGGACAGGCATCCCCAGTTCAGCCCAAAGGCAAGAAACAGGAATAGGGCAGGGAGCTGCATGCAAACCAGGCAGTGCTGCCAGGTGCCACCTTTGCAGAGATCTCTCCCAGCCTTAGCTGGAAGACACTGACTGCACGGTACTGTACCATACTGTACCAAAAACATTTCAGAGTTACGAACAACCTCCATTCCTGCTGCGATGAGGTTCTACTGTAGCATGTCTGGAGTGAAAGTGACTTGGACTATGCACCCATCCAAATAAGTAAGAGGAGGGAGAACACCCTGATACCTCTATGTTTGGGGACACAGGAGTAAGGAGGTCTTATTAACACCCTGTCTAGAGCAGGTGGGTGGAGAGAGGGTTGGGAGGGGTAGGAAGTGGGGGGAGCTTTGGCTATGCACTTTACTCACTGGTCAGCTCAGCTACCATAAGTTAGTGCTGCTGTACACCAATAGTAACTTAACCCCTGCCACAGATCCAGGGACAGTAGGAGAAGGAATTGTGCTTTAGACGGTTCTCTCTTTGAGGTACAATACCTCCCAGGGCCACTCCTAGGGTAATGGAGCTTACACACAACCCCTTGCTCTAAGCAGTGTGTAAAGTCCTACTCAAACACTAGATGACAACAATGTAGATACATATATTTTAGGGGCAGAAGGAACCATTATGATAACCTAATCTGACCTCATCCTGCACAACACAGGCCATAGATTTAACTCAGGGTATGTCTACAGTGCAGAGTGAAGTCGATTTACTTTAAATCAACTTTCACCTGCCGATTTTTAGTAGTCACAGAAGCGTGTTCACACCACGATCCTTGCACCGAGCTCATGAATCCACACTTGCCACGCTTGGATCGACATTCAAAGCAGTGCATTTTGAATGTCCCATGATACTACTCTCCTTCCTCCTCTCTTCTTGCCCCAAACAAATAGGAAACCGGTTTTTGCGCCATTTGTTTATTCTGCATGCTCGCCATTGCTGCAGAGACATGGAGCCTGCTCAACTCTGCACTATTATTGTGAGCGTCACAAATACATCATGGCACATCCTGGATTATTTTCGAAGGCGAGAGAGAACCCGAAGCACAGACAACAGCGATATCACCGAGGCTGCCTTGCTACAAGCCATTGAGCGGAACAATTCCCGATTGGTGCAGGCTGTTACACATCATCTGCAGTTGGTGGAGCACTGGTTCTGGTACCAGGAAACAAGCACAGACCGGTGGGACCGCATTGTTATGAAGCTCTGGGATGATGACCAGTGGCTGCAGAACTTTCGTATGCAAAAGGCCATTTTCCTTGAACTTTGTGCGGAGCTGTCCCCAGCCCTGAAGCGCATGAATACTCGCTTGAGACCAGCTCTGATGGTGGAGAAGCGAGTGGCCATCACTCTGTGGCAAACCCTGACTGTTACTGCTTGGTTGGGAATCAATCCAGAGTCAGTAAATCTACAGTGGGTGCTGCCGTGATTTTAGTGTGCAGGGCAATCAATAGACTTCTGCTACGAAGGATAGTGGCTTTGGGAAATGTGCAGGACATAGTGAATGGGTTTGCTGTGATGGGGTTCCCAAACTGCGGAAGGGCTATTGATGGCACAGACATCCCTATCTTAGAGCCTGACCACCTTGCCACAGAGTACATAAACCGCAAGGGGTACTTTTCAATGGTGTTACAGGCTCTTGTGGATCACAGGAGTCATTTCACTGACATCTATGTGGGATGGTCTGAAAAGGTGCATGAAGTGCGCATTTTTAGGAACTCGGGTCTCTTCTCAAACATGGAGGTGGGCACTTTCTTCCCAGAACAAAAAATTAACATCGGGGATGTGGAAATGCCAATAGTGATCCTGGGGAATCCTGCTTCCCCCTTGCTCCCTTGGCTAATGAAGACATACACCAGGCACCTCGACAACGACAAGGAGTGTTTTAATAACAGGCTCAGCACTTGGTGAATGGTGGTGGAATGTGCGTTTGGGCGTTTAAAGGCCAGATGAAGATGTCTCCTTACTAGGCTGTACATGAGTGAAAAAAACATCCCATTAGTTATATCTGTGCTGTGTTCTTCATAATGTGTGTGAAGCAAAGGGGGAAAGGTTCCCCCATGGTTGGGCTGTGGAGGCAGAAAGACTGGCCGCCAATTATGAGCAGCCAGATGGCAGCAGTACGTTCAGAGCCAACCGCAGAGCGCTTCACCTTCGGGAAGCATTGAAAAACAGGTTCTGCAATGACACACAGTAAGGTTTTCTGTATGATTTATACATTTCTGTACCATCCCCTCTACCATTGATATCAGTACCCTCCAAATCCCTCCCCAAACAAGCTGATTTAATGAAGAGACATGTATTGAAATGCTGCAAAGTTTTATTTATGAACATTCTGGTGGGGGGAGGGGAGGTTGAGTGTTAATTCACAGTTTAAAGTGACAGTGTGGTTGCTTGCAGTACAGTTCTCAACGGGGCCACCGTGTCTTTCTGCTTGCCTCCACTGGAATGGAGTGCACCACGTACTGCAGCCTGCCCAGTCTCCTTCTAGGCCGCTTCGGGGTGGAGGAGGGCAGCAAAATGATCGGTGGAAGAGCATTGTAGAGGGGCTGCAGAGGAACTCTGCCCTGCCACCGCTCTTCCTGTAGCTCCACAGAACACCTGAGCATGTCTGCCTGATCCTGCATTATTTGCAACATCTCCTGCTGCATACTGTGCAGATCGTCTATGCTCCATGTCCATGTCTAGTTTCTGGGAGTAGAACATCCTCCACGCTCGAAGCTCTGTCTCTGAGGCCACAGAGGTGTTCATGAGCTCGCCAAACATGTCATCCCAAGATTTTCTTTCTGATCTGCGAAAGTCTTTCTTCAGCAGTTTGGTGGGGGGAAGCCGAGGTATCTGTAGAAAGAAAAGAAATGCACAACACTGCCATTGTTAGCAGACCCAGAGAACTGAAGCAACTGCAACAATGTAAAAAATACTCCCCTTAGTGTGCACAAGGCTAAGCCAGACCCGCGTTCCATTCTGAGCATCTCAGAAGGGTCGGCTTGCTCTGCCGTTACAGAGATGGTAAGCCAAGGGCACTTTAATCTGCTATAGAGAGGCTTAATTATCACTAAAAAAGAACAGTCCAAAAGGAATATAGAAGAGGGGTGACTGGGCGCCACGGTTATATTCAGAGGAACAGATTGGGACGAGGTGGGCACAGTTGATCAGAGGACACAGCGGATTAATTGTATCATCAGATACTTTTGGACAATTATAGAACTGATTCAAAATATCCATTCAAAGGGGACTAGAGGAGTATAGGTTTCAATTGTATAGCTTGGGTACTTTAAACATGCGCCCTTCCCTAGGTGACCACGAGCGATATCAGTCTCCTGAGGGTAACACAGGAGGAAAAGGAAGATTTGCTGCACGCAGCAGGGTACAGGCCTGGCCCTTATGCTGCTATGCTGCATCCTGCCATAATTCTGACTTATTTGATTGCAGCGTGGTGCGGTAAAGTATCCTACCGTGGCTGTCCTCCCCCGAAACCCTGTGCAAAGGGTAACAGATTACCTACATGAAAGTTTCCTTGAGATATCAGCGGATGAGTCTTGGAGTATACCTCTGAACATAAATAAACTGTTCCAGGAGTAACCCTCCAGTAAAGTCCGCTAACACCCAGAAATCTCCTTCCCCCCAATTAAAAAGGCCATTTTAGACATTGGATCAAGGACATAACTTCTAAGAAGAAAAAAAACCTCACCAGATGTGCCTTCCCTGGGATCATTATTACTGTCCTGTGTGTTGTTGGACTGCTCTGGGGTCAGGAATAGGTCCTGGCTGTCTGGAAGAATGGACATCCTGCTCTCCTGCACCCTGCTCTCCTCCTCCTTCTCCTCCTCCTCATCCACAGAGCCTTGTCATTCTCTCTGGACTGGGATCCAGTGGAGGTATTGATGGTGTGTGGTGGCACCGTGGTGGGATCGCCGCTGAGAATTGCACGCAGCTCCTCGCAGAAGCGGCAAGTTTTGGGCGAGGAGCCAGAATGGCTGTTAGATTCCCTAGCTTTCTGATATGCGTGCTGTAGCTCTTTGATCTTCACACAACACTGTTGCGTGTCCCTGTTGTGCCCCTTCTCCAACATACCCTGGGATATCTTCCCATATATGCCCAGATTTCTTTCGCTGACTCTGAGCTGAGATGTAACGGACTCCTCGCCCCACAGACTGATGAGATCCTAGACATCTGGTCGACTCCATGCTGGAGTGCATTTGGACCTTGCTGTTGCCATGATGAGTTCAACTACAAAGCTGCGCGGGAAATGAACATTCAAATTTTCCTGGGGCTTGAGGGGAGGGGCGATTTTCTGTTTGCATGGCCACGTAACAACAGTGTGCAAATGTCCAGAGCGGTCACTAAGGGGCATTATGGGATAGGTCCCAGAGGCCATTAACGTTGAATTATGTTATGCTCTGTCTACACTGATGCAAATTCGACCCATTGAATTTGAATAATGCACTACGCCACTTGTGGAGGTGGTTTTATTAGGTCGACTTTTACCGTGCTTTAAGTCGATGAAACTAACGTGCCAGTGTAGACACATGCTTTATGAGGTTGACGTAAGCGACGTTACGTCGACCTCCATTGCCAGTGTAGACCAGGCCTCAGTAATGTCTACATGTCTCTCAGCAACTTGTGTATTTATCACATCATCTACAAACTCCAGGTATTTACGGCATCAAACTGAACAGTGAAGGATCTTTGCAATTTTACATTACCTCTCTAATAAAAAATATATTATTTTATCAATTGTAATTAAATGCTTATGTAATCACAATACAACAGCCTTTTAACCGATCCAAAATAAATGGTATTTTTAACAATAATATCAAAACAAAAGTGCAACACAAAATCCTTCTAAATAAGAAACAAAATATATGTATATATATTTATGTACACACATTAAAATAACATATTTTTCAGCTTCAAATGTAATTCCTACATATAAAGAGTTTTACCCTAAATCAACATTACACATTTTTCTCATTAAACTGCAGCAGTCCCATTAAACTGCAATCATAACATTTCTACCAAAAATATGCTAAATTAATTAATATATTAACAGATATTTTGAAAAGCAACTATATATGGGCAGTAGTTAAGGTTGCTGTGTTATTAGATAATCATTTCTATATACTTGATAAGAATAATCTGTTGGTTTATTATGTGAGGAGTGTAAAATGGATGATGTCCTTAGCTATTCATTTCCTTGCTTACATAGTTCTTGGATTGGTAAATGCTGTGACTGTAATATTCATTTTTGCCGTTTGGCAAGCTTGAGTGGGGGAAGAGAGAATTATATAGATTCAGATTCAGCAAAGCACTTAAACATGGGTTTTACTCCTGTTGTCTTCAATGGGAATCAAGCATATGCTTAAAGTTAAACATGTGCTTAAGTACTTTGCTAAATCAAGACACAGTGGCTAGTGAAACAACAGGATCCCTCTGAAGTGCAGGTGGGGTTTTGCCTCATTAAGCATTTCAGGAGTCAGTCTGTTTGGAGGACTCCAGCCAGTAGATCAGAACCAGCCAAAGCAGGGAATACTGGATTGGGGGAACGGGGTAAACTGGGGCTCACCCAAGGCCATACCTGCCTCCAGCATTCCCCTAAACACAGAACTGCAGCAGAGACCCTCTCACCCTGGGGATGCTAGGATACAGGCCGCACCTCCCCTTAACACCACCATATAGCCTTGGGGAAAAACTGCAGTGACCAGCCCATCAGAAACTTCAGCCAAAGCAGGGACCTTCCATTCAAAACTGGAGAAAATTCTCTGAGTTTCTGCCCTGAGTTGATTGGCTGTTTGATCCAACGCTTCCCCCACTCTCCTCACAGTCTCTTCATCTCAGCTTCACTCTGCACCTGTCCCCCTCACCCCTATTTCCTTCTTTCTCTCCATTTAGCTGATCCCTCCTTATGTGAATCACCATTTCACCCCTCCCCCAAATAATGGAGCTAACAGGATGGTTGCCGCAATCACACTTTTCATTTTACTTGTGTATGCTACCCCTTCTCCCACCTGTGCCTGTCTTGTCTATTTAGATGACATTGGCTTATTGGTTCCTTGTTCTCTCCAGTTGGTCTGTTTGTACTCATCTGTTGTCTCTCATCTTATACTTAGATTATAAATGCTTTGGGGCAGAGACTGTCATTTTGTTATATTTGTACGGTGCACAGTGGGGTCCATGACTGGGGCTCCAAGGTGTTATTGTAAAACAGATCATTATTGTTATTAATAATAATAGTAATTAATGATATAATAGATTCCAAAGAATTAAGACTAAAATATTTGTTTGACAGAATATTTTATAAAGTAAATACTATGATTATAATTTGTACAGCATTATACATTGAACCAAATTCCACTCTATTACTCTGACCATGGAGTTGCATGGATTTTAATGAGAACAGGATTTGTCCCATTATATTTCGAAAAAATTATGCAGTAAATTTTCAGGATTATGAACACAAGCCATCTTTACAAACGTAGGGTTGTACATGCAAAAGTGCTAAGGTAAGTGGATTTTGCACTATTGTGTACTAAAAACACGATGTTTGTAAAAAGGGTTTGCATACATAACTTCCTCCTGAAACACTCTCCTGAGCACTCTCCTGAAAACTCACTGCACAATTTATATGTATATGCAGTACTTTCCTGATCAATGTTGGTTGTTTGACATAAAGGAACCTTTATGGCTGTGAAAATCAATGTAAATGCTGTATCTTGTTACATTTTCCTAATGAATACTTAAACTGAAACATAGTTGCAATAAGACAAAAACTAAAAGTTGATTAGTAGTTTGATATAGTTGTTTATCAGCTGGACATGCATCCTGGTATTTCACATGGCCTTTCTAACATCTAATGAGTTTTGGTCGTGGTTTCATCCCATACTGAGTTTGTACTGGGCCTACCACAATAAGGCCTTGGTCTATGACTGGGGCTTTTGGCACTACAATAATGCAAAAAAAATAATAATAATTGAAATGCAGCTCGACATTGATTATATAGATAACCCCTCACTTAATTCTGTTTTTCTGTGTGTATCATGAGGAGGCGGCATTGTATATTTTGGATGGATCTATAAAGGAAATCCATAAGCAGTTTTGTCATTACTACATGAGTGGGTCGAACTTTAACCTCAGGTTGATAACAAGTCACACAGACACAGGGAGGCAGTGAGTGGTGATCAGCAGGGTTTGGCTATATGATTTAGGGGCTAACTATATGGTTCGTCCTCTTGCAGGGCAAGGATAGGGTCTGTAAATCTAGTGTTGCCTTGGTAATGCAAGGACAGAGACATTTCTGGGCTTTGAAACTTATTTAGTTTCAAAAGAACTCTTTCTCTTAAAGCCAATAGTGTTTTTATCAACTTTAGCCAGTTTGTTTTTCAGCAGAGGCAGCGATTGCTTGGAATATTTCTTTGCATCTCAGAGAGAATATTTCTCTACATTATACTATGCACTGAGGCCTGGTCTACACTTAAAAATTAGATCACCCTAAATATGTCACTCAGAACTGTGAAAAATTTCACATTCAATGTAATTAGGTCAACTTAACTCCTGGTCTGGACACGGCTAGGTTGATGAAATACATTTTCCAGGGACCTACCTGCCACCTCTTGACGAGGTGGATTAACTACATTGACAGAAAAAACACTTCTGTCAGTGTAGGAACCATCTATACTACGGCAATACAGTGGCACAGCTGAAGCATTGTAGCTGTGCATACTCTTAGCGCTGCCGCTGCTTCTTTCTCAATTGCATTATTTAAGCCAATTGGGCCCAACTTTCTCCTTCATAGCTTAAAAAGGCATGGAAAGGGAGGATCTCCTCCTGCAGTGTATATGTGGAGGGGCTCCTAAGATAGGAACAGTGAGGGAAAATCCAGTGGATCCCTCACTACGTGTGGCTGTAAATGCCTCTCCTAGCCCCAAACTCATGTAATTGACTCACTGTACACACATTTCCCTACATGCACATGCAGTTTAACACAGCTGGAAAGCAGAAGTAACATGATATTTTGACTATTGTGATATTTAGTAGAGTTCAGAGAGGACATAATGGACAGAGCACTGTTCTGCTAACCCTTTTCTGTCCCCATTGCCCTTGACTACAGTGAGCAACTGCAAAGGTCTCAGCAACAGCTATATTGTGGCGAAGGAATGTACTGTGTAGCTGCCTTTACCCTCTGCATGGCTCCTCAACTCTCTTTTGTGGTATTTGCATATGGCCCTTTGTGAATTCCTCTCAAACATATTTTAAGTGCAGTATACCCTGTCAGAAACACACAGAAAGATGCACTAATACTAAATGCTTTGGGAGAATAGAAAATAGTTACCTTTGGGATGCCTGATTTGCTTTCCCTTTTAAGGAAAGTGTTATACAGTACATCATTTTGGCTAGCATCATGTTGGATGTCTGACAGACACTACCTTTTTTAAGTGTCAACCCATCAAATTAATTGCTTTGTTCTGAATGTGGGTTTGGTGATATACTTCTCCTTCCCCCACCCTCCTTTTACCTGCTGATAAAGGAATTAGATGTTTGGAAGAGAGAATGTATACATTTTTGAGAAGGACAAAATGGACAAGAACTGAAAGGGCAATCATGTTTATAACCTTATTAAGTGAGTAAAACTGTATTGAAATAGTGAAACGAGTACAGGCGACTTGCCAACATACCACTCAGACATTGCTGTTTCTCTTTTAAAACTTTGACAGATAATTTGGCACTAAGAAACTATTGACAATTTAATACTTTATGTACTAAAATACAGTATATATTTTATCTTGTAGTGCAGCACTAGACATTTAAAGCTAGTCTCTTAGTGCATTACAATGAATATATTTGGGAAAATATACTTTTATCAGTTATTTCCTCAAGAGGTTTCCCTGTAGGCATGTTAAATTTATGATGGAAATTATTTTACTTGAACTATTTTTAATAATTTTAAAATTCTCTGTGTATTTAATCTTATGGGGGGGAGGGAGGGAAGCTGGACATTTTCTTTAACAGATATATCAAATACAATTCTCCTACATTACTGATCAAATAGAACAAATGCAACAAATCTTTGGCTACCGAGAAACTTCAAGAGTGTCATTATGCTGCAAATTGTGGTCACTTGAGACTTCACAGCAACATCAGAGAGAACTCACAACCTTCTGTTTCAACAGCACAAGCTCCTGTCATTTGCCCTGGCTTGGCATGCACTCCTCTCTGACCCATCTTCACTCAGGGAGAATAGTTTGGGAGTGGTAGGGATTTGGTTTGACTCAATTCCTTTAGTATTGTGGATTTGTGAAGTTTGTGTACTGAACAGAATGATTCAGTCATATACACATTTTGTATTGATACTTGTGCTGGATTGGAATTAAAATAATAGATTCCAAAGCCAGAAGGGACCATTGTGAATATTCCAGTCTGACCTCCTGTATAACACAGGCTATAGAAATTACCAAAAATAATTCCAAGGAGAACAAATATTTAATAATGGGTTGTACAATCTAACAGAAAAAGGTATAACATGATCCAATAGCTGGAAGTTGAAGCTAAAGAAATTCAGACTGGAAATAAGATGTACATTATTAACGTTGAAGGTAATTAATCACTGGAATAATTTACCAAGGTTTGTGGTGGATTCTCCATCACTGGCAATTTTTAAATCAAGAATTTTTAAATCATATTCTAAAAAGATATGCCCCTGGAATTATTATTGGGAAGTTCTATAACCTGTACAAGTGTTATACAGGCTGTCAGACTGGAATATTCACAATGGTCCCATCTGGTCTTGGAATCTATGAATCCTGTCTTCGAAGTCTGATTATTCTGATCTGAAAATACTAAAGTTGCCTGATAATGTTATATCCAATTTCCAGTCCACTGGAACTCAAAGCCTGAGGCTTAAAGTACCATGTATTTGAAGTGCAGCCCCACATTCAGAAAACATAGCCTGAGGTCGTTTGCACTGCATTAAAGGCAAAGTGCATCATCCCCCCACACTGAGGTCAAAGACCTCTTTCCTCTTCATTAGATTTATTAAGTAGGGCAGCAAGTGATGATCTTTCCTGCTTCTTCCTCTTGGGCCTGAGTGGCCCATTGTGCTGCCTCCCTAGTTCGTAGGGGGGCAGACTGCAGCAGATTCTTCAGGAGGTCTTCCAGTAAGAAATGCTGCTTTCTCAAAACCAAACATCTCCTGAGGGCAAAATCCACCACCTCCAATCCTTCTCCCAAGAGATCAGTAGGAGCTGGGGAAAAAACCTCCCACCTGCACAGGTGTGTATTCTGTGTAGCTCAAAGGCAGTAAAGGCCCATAATGCTCTGTGCAGTAACAAGAAACCACTGGGCCCTAAATCAGTTAATCCCTTTGCATGTGACTGCTAGGGAATCCCCAGTAGTTTTCCTCGATATTGAACTTTTCTGCCTCAAGATTCTTGGAGAGCCAGCAAATGCCAGAGTGCTTTTCTTACTCCGGAACTTTTGAGTGTGGATGTCAGAAAGGGCGCAAAGAATTCCTTTTCTCTCCTCACCAGACCATTTAGGATTAGTCAGGCATTGGCCCATAATAGGCTGCTACTGGAAGTTCCTGAAGGGTAAGAGTGTATATCCATCGTGAGCTAATTCAGGATAAAATCAATTGTTGGAACATTGCTGATGGGGCAGAAAGGTTTGGTTTGTTTTTTGCATCCTAATTTAATTTTTCTTTTTAAGTAATACATTTCATAATCCCTATTTTTCTGAATTTTAGCCCAAAGCCCATAAAACTCTTCTTTTCCAGAAACTTAAATCTGTATATCATTAGCATAATTCTTGCAATTTACTTTAATAACATTAAAGTGGGTTTAGGGAAATTATAAAAAAAGAGCAAAACAGTTAAGGGGAAGTGGGAAAGGTAGTAAGTGATACTTTGGTCTCTTTGTATACACAACCTCTTTTCCAAAAGTAACTTGGGTTTACATTGCTAGGTTAAATTGAAGATATCTGCTCTGGAAAGCATACATTTATAAGCAACAAAGAAAAGAAAAGAGAGATAACAAACCTGGAATCATTATGCTCACTGATAAATTGATAGGTACAGAAGCCCAAATAAAGATATCAGGAAAGATCTAAAGTGTGTGTTCAACTACAGTCCTATATCAAATAGGAAAGCAAAAAAAATGTTTCTGGAAAACCTTGTAGTAACAAATTCAAACAAAAGAGAAGCATAAAATTGATAAGAAAATAGAACTGGGTTGATTAGATCAATTCTATTAAAAGCTCTGAAAGACAATAAATGATTCAATAGAGGTAATCTGCAGTTCAGGTTTACTGAGTAAACCACTGGAGGTCTTTGTCAAAATCTTTTGACAAGCTAATTAAAAGAAGACCGTTATGCAACACTGACTATTTACCTTTGTGAAATGAATCAACCCATCTTCAAGTTTCTCCATCCATATTTTCCACTCAGCAGTGTCACGGTGACCTTTCCTGATACCATTAATAGACTCCTCCTTCATCATGATAGCTTCTGAGTAACACTCTATTTGAATAATGTACCTTTTTAGAGATGTTTGTGTGAGAGAATACAAATTTGGGGAGCACATTATATGCTGAAAATCCAATTATTGTACATCTGTACTATGTTCACTATAAACTCTGATTCAGAAGCAGTTTCTCTCTCGGGAAAAGGGATTAGGCTGTGCATTTCTCAATATTCCCACCTGTATTTCCAACATTCCTTACATATGGCACAAAAATATACCTTGAAAACAAATAAAAACCTTTACACCTCTTTAAAAAACAGAAGGTACGTTATTAGTATACTTCATTTCATATAAGTTTTTGTAATGTCCAGATAGCACCTATTTCCTGTCTTGCTTTGGTAGTGATCATGTTATTCTCTTAGTTGGTAAGAATTGACAAGGAATCAAATTCAATTTTTAGCCCAATTCTCAAACTATTTGTTCTTAGATTAGAAAGGATTTGGTTACTTCTCTGTTGTCCCCAAATTTTCCTGCTCTTGCTGGAATCCATCTCAGTGCCCTAATAGGGTCTAGTAGGCTTTGATTGGTTGGTTGCTGCCTTTTAGTTCTATCAATGGGTCACCTGGGTTTAGACGGAGCCAGTGCATTCTCGGGCTTTGCTGACCAATATCTGGTTTATGCATGTCACATACTGTAGGGAAAAAGAAAAAAAAAACAACAAAACCCTGCAGATCACCTAAATTGCTTACATGACTTCTCAAAAAACTTTTGGGGTATTCAGTACTGGAAATAATTGCTCCAGTTTTGCTTATAGAATCATAAAATCATAGAAGATTAGGTTTGGAAGGATCCTCAGGAAGTCATCTATTCCAAACCCCTGATCAAAGCAGGACCAACCCCAACTAAATCATCCCAGTCAGGGCTTTGTCAAGCCGGGCCTTAAAAGCCTCTATGGATGGAGATTCCACCACCTCCCTAGGTAACCCATTCCAGTGCTTCACCACCCTCCTAGTGAAAAACTTTTTCCTAATATCCAACCTAGACCTTCCCCACTGCAACTTGAAACCATTGCTCCTAGTTCTATTGTTTATCTATTATTTATCTACCACTGAAAACAGCCTAGCTCTATCCTCCCTGGAACCTCCTTTCAGGTAGTTAAAGGTTGCTATCAAATCCCCCCCTCACCCTTCTCGTCTGCAGACTAAACAAGCCCAGTTGCCTCAGCCTCTACTCATAAGTCATGTGCTCCAGCCTCCTAATCATTTTTGTTTTCCTTCTCTGGACTCTGTCCAATTTCTCCACATCCTTTCTGTAGTGGGGGGACCAAAACTGGACACAGTACTCCAAATGTGGCTTCACCACTGCCGAATAGAAGAGAATAATCACTTCCCTTGATCTGCTGGCAATGCTTCTACTAATGCAACCCAATTTTCCTTCTTGGCAATAAGGGCACACTGTTGATTCATATCCAGCTTCTTGTCCTCTGTAACCCCCAGGTCTTTTTCTGCAGAACTGCTGCCAAGCAAATTGGTCCCCAGACTGTAGCTGTGCATGGGATTCTTCTGTCCTAAGTGCAGACTCTGCACTTGTCCTTGTTGAATCTCATCAGATTTCTTTTGGTCCAATCCTCCAATTTGTCTAGGTCACTCTTTCCAGTCTTCCGGGACCTCCCCCCATCGCCATGAGTTTTCAAAGATAATGGCCAATGGCTCTGCAATCACATCAGCCAACTCCTTCAGCACTCTCGGATGCATTGCATCCTGCACCATGGACTTGCCCATGTCCAGCTTTTTTAAACAGTCCTGAACCTGTTCTTTCATCACTGAGGACTGCTCACTTCCTCCCCATTCTGTGCTGCCCAGTGCAGTAGTCTGGGTGCTGACCTTGTCTGTGAAGTCAAAGGAGAAAAAAACATTGAGTACTTCAGCTTTTTCCACATCATCTGTCACTAGGTTGCCTCCCCCATTCTGCAAGGACCATACTTTCCCTGATCTTTTTCTTGTTGCTAACATACCTGTAGAAATGCTTCTTGTTACCCTTCACATCCCTTGCTAGCTGCAACTCCAATTGTGCTTTGGCCTTCTTGATTTCACTCCTGCATGCTCGAGCAGTATTTTTATACTCCTCCCTAAGTCATTTGTCCAAGCTTCCACTTCTTGTAAGCTTTCTTTTTGTGTTTAAAAGCTCACTTCTTTGCTTCAGGTAGCTGGATCTGATACAGGGGTGGTAAGCCAAAGAGCTGGTTTCTAGTCCCAGTTCTGCAGCTGACTTTTTAAGTTATGTGATTTATTCAAGGTTACCTTTCTTCATCTGTAAAAATAGGATAACACTACTTACCTTTCTAAAGCAGTTCAAATTCTGCGGATGAGAAGTGCTATGGAAACACTAAGGCAAAGTCTGTCAGGAACCTGAGTATGAAGCCCTGCCACCCCTTCCTGATGGGTACACACCTAAACTACAAAAGCAGTGTTCATGGGTGCCAATACCATGGTCAAGATCAATGCCAGCAAAGCCTCCCTCCTACAAAGAGCAGGAACATTTTACACAAGAGGATGTGCATTATAGCCCTTACTGTGTCAAAGAGCATACATGCACAGACACATGTACATGTGAACTACAGTCTTGTCATTTTGGACATGTTTTCCCTGTTGCTTCTGCTGAGAACAGCTTCTCAGCAATGTTTTGAAAGGGTCAGGATAGGGTTAGCCAGCTTCAGCTATGCATGCTTGCCCCAGACATTCAGGTACCAGGTGCGAAGTACCAGTTAGATTTTATCTGTAAGTATAATGAATACGCTGTTTTATGGATTTTAGGGGATATTGGTCTATGAAATGTATTCTTCCAGGTAGTCTCCCATCAGTCTGATATGGCTGGCTCTGATGTGGCATTTTGGTTGTTAATCATTCTGAAAGGGGTAAACTAATCTATCTGATACTATTAGTGTAGTTGATCTTTTTCTGGGAGTCTCTTTAATATTCAGAACAGCTAGCTTTATATTTTCCATCAAGAAAACTACATTCTGCCACCACCCTTTCCGTAAACATTCTTTTATACAACCTAAAAGGCAATTAAAGGTCATGTGATTATCATAACATAAGAATCATGACTGCACCTTAAGTCTCGGTACATTGCATTGTGGCATGTGTGTATTAGCAATTATGAAAATTTCACTGTGTTGTGTTTTTATTGATTCACTTTTTTTGCAAGCTTGTTTTCATTGATTTTTGTAAATTTGCATATCTAAAGGAAACACTTCTCTGCTTAGGACCATGATAATATTTTAGATAATTTATCAGTGTATTCATGCTGGTTAATTCAAATTGATTAGATCTGGTCTAGTGTAACATTTCAATGAAGATTTCTGTGATGGTTTTTTTGTACTAGCGCCAGAAAATCTTCAAACGATGTCATTGTCTTTTTAATTCCATCTGTCTTTTTGGATGCTATCAGAACTGAGATAGGTTAAGATTTCCACTTTGCGGGGCTTATTTGCAAATAATTGACTTACATTTTTATTTTCAGTTTTTGTTGACTGGCATTTTATTGGTATTTAAGATATGTTTAACACATTTTTATTATACCTAAAACTAGGACATTCTTATCAAAGTGAGACATCACAGGCTGATATGCAGCACTGTGAACAGCAGAGATCATCAGCATTCTTTGCACTCCTTCACCAAGAAAGGAAAAACAAATAAAAACTGCATATTATGCTCATAGTGGAGTCTGTTCTCCCCTTGATAAGTGCATGTACATTGTATTAATGCTAAAGAGAGTAATGCCCCTTTGGTGAGCTCAGAAAACATTCCCAGAATAGAGCTTAAATTCACCAGATAACTGGGTGAGGGGAAGGAGTGGAGGAGAGTAATAAGATTTGGGCAAGATTAATTATGAACATGATTGGGTTATATTGCCCAATTTTCCATCTAATCTGGTATTCCGCATCAGCCAGTAGCCAATTACTATAAAGGATCAGAGAAAGATGAACCAACTCCTCCTACCCAATTCATCTATACCCCAATTCAGTAAAACATCCCTGTTCATCAAAAACCTTGATTTTAACTGGAGTTGAGAATTTGCTTAAGGTTTTTTGTTTTGGGTGTTTTTGTTTTTGTTTTTTGCTGAAGAGGAATGGATGTAGGCATGTGCTTAAGTGTTTTGTTGAATTAGGGTCCTAACCAGATGTATGTTACTGTATGTTGGGGGGGGAAATCAGCTTACACATAGAAGCATGAATTTGATGGACCTTTCTCTCTCATTTAAGCTTGGTAGCTATAGATATAACTGGTCATAAAATTACCTGGGTCTTTTAAAACTTCAGTCTCAGTATTTGTCTCACTGATTTTCTGTGGCAGTGAACTTCTGTGGCTGACCATAGAGTGCCTAAAAATGTATCTCTTTTAATTGTGTTCCATTCTATTGCCTTTTAATTACACAAAATGACTCCATTTAAAATGAGGTGATTAGGTATCATGTCACTTGTATTATGCCACAAGATAAAAAAAGACTTCTCAGTTCTGAATTTTCAATACCTCAGTGAAATCCCCTCTAACTCAATTCCATTTTACAGTAAATAATGTTAGGCTTTGCAATTTCTCATCATATATAGTCCCTGCCATACTGCTAACCAACTGTTTTCATTGCTCTCCTCCAAAGTTTTTCAGATCACCACTAGATATTTTTTGGGATGTGGCAACTAAAATGGAACACACTACTCCAACTCAGGGATGTGCACTGTTTTTTTATGTAGTTACTAAAAAGAAAGCAAATAATTGTTTAAAAAGCCATTCATGCCATGTAAGTATTCTCTTTCTTCAGCTTTCTTAGCCGACAGATAAATTTGCATCTTCAAGAGATTTGAATGTGTTTATAACTATGCAAGATATATAGATCATCAAAGTCAAAGACACATTATATGGATGATATTAATATCCACAGTATGTTTTCCTTGTAATAAGGTATGTGGAATCTATGTAAAATTTTCAATTTTAACCTTTCTGAATTTCAATATTCCATCTACTGAGCACCTCTGATAATTTTGTCCCTCACAGTTAATGCTTCACAAGTGACTCACCAAGGGCCTGAAAATCCTGGCCTTAAAATTAATAGGAATTTTGCCAGTGATTAGCATTTTAAGGTCCATAGTGATCAGTCAATCTGAAGTAAAATCTGTACTGCTAGATGGTGTGAGAGTAATGAGTATCAGCTAGTGGGAGTTGAAAGCATTCATAGGCGAGTCTCAGCATCTTGCTGGATTAAGCATGAAGGCCCTGATCCACAAAGATTGACATATCCCCTGAATTGTGCATGCTGTGTGTAACCTCATTTTAGTCAATGGTATTGCTCATACGAAAGTCTCTGTAGGATGTGGGCCCAGAAGGGTAATCTTCCAGCTGTAGTGAAAGCGTGGCTTGAAAATAGCATCAGGGATTTCTACATATCTTGTAGAAAGGCAAGCAAAGTCTGAAGATTTCTTCTTTGTCACTGAGCAGGGACAGATCAGTCACTTTTTAACTCCACATGTGGTCAGACTTTTGTTCTTCTTTGCAAAAATGGTATTTCTGAAGATAGCATGATTCCAAGGCTCACTCCATTCTAATGATGCAAAGCAGATAGAAATCCATCAGCACTGGTCCCATTGGAATTCCCCATGGGTGAGAGGTATCCTTAAGTGCCATACAATCATTGTAGGGTGTTGGCAGGAAAAATGGGATGTAACTGAACAGCCCTGAAATCCCTGTCTGACAGGATGGCCCTTTTAGACCTTTAACAGACAGATGTACATTTAAGCAGGCCTAGTTCCAGACTCAGGGGATGGCAAAGGCATTTTTTAGCTCTTTTCCCTTCGCCCACACCTCCAGTTCTCAATCAAGAACACCTCAGCAGGACCAGAGAACTAAAGTATGACCTGCTGTATTTTTTTTTATCTCACTTTAAAAGCAGATAGAATTTTTAAATGAGGTATCATCTTCACAACAAATGCTTTTATTTTTATTTTTTTTCTAAATAAAACCTCATTCAAGTCAGAAGCCTGATTTACCAGCCATAGAGCCAGCACTCATGAGCAACCCTACAAAAAGAAACCAATGTGTGCATGCACTGGAGACAAAAATAAAAAAAGGAAATAAGTTTTAAATTCAAATCTCCAAAGGATAATAATTATATCAGGGTGAATAACATGTACACACTCCCCAAGTATTTGCTCATATTTATAAATGAATTATTTGTAGTTTTGCTCGTGCTGCTTTGGTATCATTTGCTGTGAATTTTCAAGCTACTGAGATTGTCAAAAATGTAAATTTTAAGATTACATGTTCTAGTCCT
The DNA here is from genome assembly GCF_026122565.2 of Emydura macquarii macquarii. Taxonomy (NCBI): domain Eukaryota; kingdom Metazoa; phylum Chordata; order Testudines; family Chelidae; genus Emydura; species Emydura macquarii. The sequence goes on from NW_027133156.1 coordinate 3,187,864, forward strand.
CATTAAACTGTTACATGTCATAGGAGACATTGTAACACAGCACAGGAACAGGAGACTCCATACCCCTCACCAGAGACCTGGCACATAGCCATTGAACAAACCAAGCAGACCATAACTGCACATGAAATTACTTTATGTGAAAGTGATAGGGAAAATTTTATACAGTAGAACTTCAGAATTATGAACACCAGAGTTACGAGGTGACTGGTCAACCAAAGACCTCATTTGTAACCAAAAGTACACAATCAGGCAGCAGAGACAAAAAGAAAAAAAGCAAATACTGCACAGTACAGTACTGTGTTAAATGTAAACTACTAAAAAAGTAAAGAGAAAGTTTTTAAAGAAGACGTGACAAGGTAAGGAAACTGTTTCTGTGCTTGTTTCATTTAAATTAAGATGGTTTAAAGGAGCATTTTTCTTCTGCATAACAAAGTTTCAAAGCTGTATTAAGTCAATGTTCAGTTGTGAACTTTTGAAAGAACAACCATAAAGTTTTGTTCCCTTACAAACATTTCAGAGTTACGCACAACCTCTATCCCCAAGGTGTTAGTAACTTTGAAGTTCTACTGTATGTAAACCCTGAATCTAGCTAATAAATATTTCAGTAGCAAGACTTTTTTAGAAAGATGCATGAGGCAAGTCATGGATGGCCCATGAAGGAAAAGCTTTAAAATGTTCTAAAAGTCCTAACACTGCGTATCTACTTACTTTTTAAACAGCTACTTCTCCATGAGAGATGTAGGCCCTGATTAAGCAAAGCACTTAAGTATGTGTTTAATTTTAACTGACCTCAGTGAAATCTAAGCATGTACTTAAAGTTCATTATATAAATAAGTGGTTGCTGAATCATGTCCTCAATGTCTTCCTCCTTCTGTCCCTCCTGCTCATTATGGAACTCAAATTCATCCATTCAAGGAAGAGGAAAAAATACCATGTGAACTAATCTCAACCTCCAACACAACTTGAATGTTAAATCTCAACCATTACAGACTCACCGTAAGCCATGTGCCCTCAAGTTACAGAGATAAAACAAAGAAAACCCACAACATCTAATTGTCCATTGTAAATCAGAATATTGAACACATTCCAGAAAATTCTGATTTACTCATTTTTTAATTTATCATGTTTATTATGGTAGTGCCTAGGAGTCAAATGAGAACAGGCCACTCATGTAAAGTGCCTAGCACAAATCTAGAATAAGAGACAGTCCTTGCTCAAAAGAGATTAAAATCTAAACAGACAAGACAGACATTGGGTAAGAGAAAAGGGATAGCTCAGACAAGCAGTGAACAGTGTGGTGGTGGCAAACATCACATCAGTTCTGTCATTTTATGGCTTTGTCTTATTTAAATCCTTTGCATGAGGTTATGTTAGGAGAGGATTAGCAAAACAGAAAGACAAAGAAAACGTGGTGGGAGGAGATTGGAGACCATGGGAGTGTGTGCGTGGGGGGGGGGGGGGGTGTTAAGTGGGTGGAGCCAATCAACACAGGAGATGGTGGGATGTTCAAAGGGAAAAGTGCAAAAAGCAGTCTGATATTAACAGTGTCATCTGCTCCCTGCTTGAACTGTTGTCTGCAGCTGCAGTTGGCTTTAGTGTCTGGTTGGTTTCTCACTGCTGTTTCTCTCTCAAAAGCCACATGGCTCCTAGGAGGAAGGATGCCATGTAGGTCCTACTGCCTCCAGAAAAGATCTCATCCTGCACAGTTCAGGGTCTGGGGGAGAAGTTTGGACCCAGCTGGGCCCCATTATACTCCCTTCCCTGCCCCCCACCCCCTGTGCAACCCTGCCTACTTGAACTGCTTTCTGCAGCAGCTGTGCCCACTTCCAATCTATTTACTCCTATAAATCGCACAAGCTGAAACTCACTAAATTATTTGCTGCAAATTATTCTCTCTGCTCCAGTTATTATTGAGAAAAGAATCATTTAAAAAAAAAAAGATGAAAGGTCTCTTGGGAAGAATACTGCAGAGAGATTCTCAGAGTCTAACAATATCCAAGCACCATGTTTTGTTGGAAATTGCCTCAACATTTTCCCAACTGAGATTAATGAATCCTGAACACCATCAAAACTTTTATGGAGCATATATAAACTTTTATTCATCGTAGCTTTACACCCTAAAACCCAGTCTGTCAGTAAACATATGTAACATAGTTGACAGCCTTGTCCGTTCTCCCCTCATTAACTTTAGTATCACATGCTGTCAGAAAATTCAGTTCTGCCTGGAAATGGATTTACTTAGAGGCTGGGTAAAAGTTACAGGTTTTGTTACCCAAATATTTAATGTGGATAATATCAACTAGCTTCACGTGTATGACAGCTCTTTGTGATATTACCTAAATTTACTAGAGACTATTAGTATAACAGAAAAAAAAAAAAAAGGAAGAATGCTGTCATTTTAGATGTTATGATAGAAAAGATGGAGTTGCACCCATTTATACTAGGTGTTTATTTATCTATGACGGTCAGACAAATACATAAAAATTTGTGTTTAATTTTAAAGGCCAGCTCCAATGTGTTTGAAATCCTGCTTGAACAATTCATTCAGCTTTGGTACAACTCTCTACTCCTGCAACACCAACAGGGAAGGGCGTTCTTGTGCATAGGGTACAACATGAAGATTAACTGAGAGGAGATGTATTTTTGTTTTCTATGTACAGCACCTTTAAATATCACAATGTCCCCTGCCCTGCTGACATTTTGTTGATCTGTTCAATGCAGAATGTTAGAGTGAGTGGCTGTATTTTCTCTCCCATAGAGACTTTGTAGTTGTTGTTTTTCCATTAATCATAAATATGTTTGTGCTTTATATACGGGAAACCAGTACATGTACCAATCAACCCTAGTGAATACTGTGGGATTTTTAGAAAAAGAGAGGCCTCCATGAGTTTTATGGAGGAATCACTTTTGATGAATCATTGAAGAATATGATCCTCAGTGCCTACCTTTTTTTTTTTTTTTTTTTTCTTTTGTGTTATCATGAAGCGATACACAAGCTGGCAGAAAAAAAACATATATTTGATATTTTAAAATGTCATTTCATTAAAATTCACAACCTGTTACACCCTGCAAATGCACAAATGATATGCTTAAAAAATGCTTCACAGTTTGTGCGGGAGTGCACATTTTACAATTGATTAGAAAGAGTACAGCTGTTAAGCAGAGAATAAATGTCTATTTAATGTATTATTTAGTATTTATTTACTTGAATAGCTGTCCCCCTGTAAATTATCTTAGGTATTGTATATCCCAAGGTGTTATATGTCATCTGTTACTAGCTGGCAGCACAATTTTATTGTTTGATCATGCCTAGGGTATTTTCAAAGAAAATAAAATAAATTACAGTGATACCTTTATTAAACAGTGACAATCCTATCTCTGGGGGTGGGCGACATATAACTATTTTAAAATAAGTACTGTAGATGAATCTGTAGTTGTCAGTGAAAAGTCTAACTTTTGTCAATGCCCTTAATACACCTGAGTAATAGTTCATAAGCTTATCATTAGACTGTCTCAGAGGTAATGGGAAACCACTTTTAAAAAGTCACAAAACCTTTTACCAGCAATTAAATTTCAATCAGTTTATGAAAAAGGAGCTATTTTTTCAGTCCTGATTGATGCTTTTGTTTCACTGTGATAATCTGTGTTACATAGAAGATGAACCAATCTGAAACACTTCAGGGACCTCTGAACATGGAAGTACCCATTGACAGTGGATATTTATTACCTATCCATTTTCTATCCAAGCCTTGCAGAATTGTTTTTAGCTTCGGTCTCTGTCCCCTATCAGTTTTACCCTCTGTGGCTTTAATCGCCCTTCGTGTTCCAGGCTCTTTGTCTCTCATATTTCTTTTCCATCCCCTCTTCATAAATTACCTTTCTCACTCAGTAGTCCTCCGCCTTGTGGTTCCTGAGGATGTGAGCTAGTGCTCACTCACCCTCCCATAGTCAGGTGACGAATGTTTTGGAAAGTGAATGGCTAATGCAGTGGAGGATCTGATATGAATAATTTAATTTCCTTGTGTCTGGTGCAGTTTGTCCTCTTCTCTGTGCGTAACTCATCTTCCCTGTCAGGAATTACTGTTATCCCTGGCTAACAGACATAGTTTTGAAGAGCAGAGAGGAGTTGCTTGTTATCTAAATGCATCAGATAGCACCAAAAACATGGAACTATATTTCAATTTTCAAGGTACCTCTGGACTCCCATAAAGGTCTAACTTTCCCCTATGCAAATTACTTAATATTCTGTGTGCTGGTCAAAACATATTGTCTTCACTTGACAGCTACCAATCTGATCGTGAATAATTGACTGCTTTGCCTTATGAAACATGTTAAATATTCTTATTGACTGTATTAGATGTAACCCAGTGATGTTCATTATTTTTTTCTTAAAGGATGAAAGGTGCATAGAAATCGCCACAGTAATTAAATGTAGTGACTGGGAATAAGCCTCATTTAAGTTTATCTCTGTGGTGTTTCTTTCAGCTAATGCTATAAGAACAAATGGGAAAATGCCAGTTTAACTTTTCCTGGTGAGGGGCAGGGAAACACAACTATTTCCTGAAGCAGACGTATTATGAAAAAAATGGACTTATGAGCCATTACATCAATACTGTCTATACAAAATGCATGATAGAAAGGAGGAGAATGGATAAAAGGAAGCAACAGATTACTTTCACTATATTACTTTTTACTGTAGCAGTAGCAGTAGATTCCTCTTTGAGTGATGGTCCCTATGTGTAGTCCACATATGGTATATGCATATGCGGTATATGCATGTGCACCATGCACCTGTGTCTCGAATTTCTTGCAAGCAGTATCTGTTGGTCCGCAATTGCACCATAGATTTCCTCATGATCCCAACTGAGGGCATGAAAGGTGGTGTGGGCCAACACCTCTCCAGTTCCTTTTTACCACTGCATGGTGTGAGTCTGAATTTGATGTCCTCAGCTCTTCTTTTATTCATTCCTGTAAAAACTATTGTATATAGTTAGTTTTTAGTCGTTTTTTGTAGTATAATATAGCATAGATAGTTAGATAGTATTTTTCTTCCCTGCCCGGGGACTTTTCCCTGAGAAGTCTGGGACTATGTCCATGGTTCAAAAAGTGTGTTTCCTGTCCTTGCCCCTTTTCTGTGAGCGATGAACATCAACACTGCATGGGTGAGGCTCACCGTTTTGCCAACTGCAGCATCTGCCCACTCTTTGCCCCCCAAAACTCATGAGGGTTGGGAACTGAGACTTAGAAAACACCTCATGGAGAAGGGAATGAAGTCCCAGTCAGTTCTGGGCTGAGGACCCTCCCTGTACATCACTTTCAACAAACGATCAGTGCCACTCTGACCACATACTCAGGATCGGATGCTAAGACTGTTAAGCCTAAAGAGAAGGCTTTCACAGAACAGTAAAGGGCTCTCTCCTAGACATAAGGAGAAGTCATCTATGTCTGACTGTCCTGAAGAGAAGGGATCCCTTCCTGATGCCATCAAAGTCAGGAGAGCCAGCATGCGTGGATGCTCAGATTTTAGGCCTGACTGAATCGTCTTAACAAGAGAAGGAGGTGTACAAGGGTATGGATCTGATGGTTACAACAGCAGCTCCTGTGGTAAAACAGGATAGACAGCTACTGGTTACTTCTATCCACTTCAGGTACTGAGATGGCACTGATAGCAATGAAGCCCTGGAAGGAGCTGACTGCACAATGACCAAAAAGATTCCTGCTCCACTACCATTAGAATCTCCTCAGACTTCAGGACAATCAGAGACATATGTTGCCTCAGAGGACATCTTTGCCCTCCTCTGTCCACATTCACCACTACTATCTGCTCTATATTCCAAAACATTGTTACACCGGAGTTTATCACAAGGAGATGGAATGATTAGCCCATTCCACCTGCCAGCCTTGAAGTGCAGCCATCAGTACCACCAGTGATCAGGAATCTGACCTTCTCTTCTGATGAATTGGAGGTTCTGCATGAGTCTCTGCCTCCCTGAGGAGAGGCGGCCCTGGATAGAAGCCCTAGAAGGTCAAGGTTCCAGTATCCAACCAGACACAATTGGTACCGTATGTGATTGAGTCCTCCTTCAACCAATGGATCTACCTTATGGCAACAATGGGGACAGTGGGAGCCCTGCCCCAGACACCCAGGATCAGTGCACAGGTCCTGCTTGCTATCATCCAGCCTTATACACGTGGCCCTTTCAAAGTATTCAGAAGGGGAAGGTGAGCTGGGTCTGCCAGTTCTGATGGTTCTGGGAACTGCCTCATCATTGTCACTGGATGAGGCAGTCCCTCCATCTTCACCAGACGACTTTAAACAATACTAAGAGCTCATACACAGCAGAGCCAGAAATCCAGCTGGAGGAAATTCAGTAGCCTTAGTGTGGCTTACTAGACACTGTGCAGCTCTCCTGTCCCAGGAGAGTGGTCCTCCCCATCAATGAAGCCATCATGAACTGAGCAAAGGCTGTTTGGTACATCCCTGCTTCTTGTGCTCTGCTCTCTCAGAGGGCTGAGAAGTGCTACTTTGTCCCATCCAAGGAGAGAATTCTTGTTCTCTCACCATCCATCAAACTTCCTGATGATACAGGTGGCTACAAAGAGGTCCAAGCAACAGCATCCAAAAGCTAATCTCTCTGATAATGGACACAAGAGACTTGATTTTCTGGGAAGAAAGGTCTTCTCTTACACTTCCCTCAGGAGCTCTAATTATCAGGCCCATTTGGCCAAATATGATTTTATCAATTATTCTAGATATCTAGAGTTTAAGGACAAGCTCCCAAGACTTCCAGGCCTTGGTGGATGAGGCAAATTGGTGCCCAAAACTTTGCTCCAAACCACAGTGGATGTGGTAGATACCGCATCAAGAGGAATGGCTATGGGCATTATTATGAGGAGAGACTTGTGGTTGTAATGCTCAGCTTTCCCTAGAGAGGTGCAGAGTACCATCCAAGATGTGCCCTTCAATACTATCAAACTATTACACAAGAAACAAGTCTCTCCATTCCCTCAAAAACTTGAGAACAATGCTTCACTTGCTTGGCATTTATCCCCCTGCCCTCAAGAGGAAGTATCATAGTCAGGGATAAAGGGTAAGACCACCTTCTCAGTCCTGTTATCATCAAAGTCCTCAGGAGCCACCATGCAGGAGACAGAGAATGTATATACCCAGAAACCCAGCCTCTGCAACAACCCCACCACCACTCTGTACTCTAACATCCAGACGAAGGGCTTGTTCACACTTACCCGGAAATTCGGCGGCAGTCGACGGGAGTTACGCAAACCACGCAGAGTAGTTTGCATAACTCCTGTCGACTGCTTCTGCGCGCTGTTCACATTGTTACGCTAGTTGAGGGGGTGGACTTATTCAGTCGACTACCTCATCAATTGAGCGGGTCTCACTGATCGCTCAATCGATCATGAAAGATTGATCTGGCAGCGGCGAATTTGCCACTGCCAGTGTAAACATAGCCGAGGAGTTTCTTTTGATGGAACTGTTGAGATTCACATCCCTTTACTAATGCCTCTTCATTCCCCTATTCCCACTCCCCACTGGAGGCTGCTTTTCCCCATTTGTCAAAGACTGGAGAGCTCTAATTATAGGCGACTTGGAATTAGAGGCAATCTGTGGTGCCTATCTAATTGGGTTTCTGACAACTACTTCCCACAGATTTCCTTCTCAGTTCCTCTTCAGGGATCACTCTCATGAGGAGATTTTACGACAATTAGTGAACGCCTTGCTCTTTGGGGGAACCATAGAAAAGGTCCACCTCAACACCACAGGAGGGATTCTATTCTCTTTATTTTCTGATCTTCAAGAAGAATGAAGGATTGAGGCCAATTCTCAATCTATGTCAGTTAAACTTATCTGAAAACTAAAATTCTGCATGATATCCTTGTCATCAATAATTCTCTCATTAGAGGAGGTCACATGGTTCACATCCCTCAACATGAAAGAAGCATATTTTCAAACAGTTATCCATTCATCCCACAGAAAGTTCCTTGGATTGCTTTTCAATCAAAACCATTACCAATTCAGAGTCCTCCCTTTTGGTCTGGCTAGAGTACCCAGAATGTTTACGAAAGTCTTTTCAGTGGTGGCTGCTTGGATGAGAAGAAAAGGATTTACAGTTTTCCCATATCTCAAAAATTGGCTTCTCTCTGGAAACTCCACATATAGTCTCTGACTTTACCTTAGAGGACTTTAAAATATTTATTGTTAAACCGGGACAAAACTTTCAAAAATAGCCCTCAGAATGTGGACAGAATTGCTAGTGTGCATATTACACATTCTCTAAAAACTGGCAAGAGTAGGGCTTAAACTCACAGTACAAAGATATGGCCAAGATTCACTGGTCACTATATATTACCTTGACTAACCCAGTTACTGTGACAGCGGTATGCCTGTGAACTTTGTCTTGAACAGAACCCTAGTCCTGCTGCACATGTACATTTGACTGTCTTTGGCTCATCAGTTAGGCTGGTTCCAAACCAATGTTCTAAACCTTACTCTGAATAGTCTTGAAAATATTGCTTCCCAAAAGGTGCAGTGGATGTCATACACTAAATGAGATCAATTCCAAGTGGGTGAGATCAGTTTGGGGTGAATTAGAGCCATACGTGAGCCCCAAGTATGTGCAAAAAAGCACTAGAAGAACAAGTTGATTTTGTAAACATATTATTTCAGGAGGATTGCATTTCAGGGAACCCTTTGCTCAAATGTCCCTAAATTTAGACCACTAGCTCTGTCCCACTCCCCATAAGAAATAGCAGATTTCAAGTCATCAAGAGCCAGCCTGTGGATTTTAGAACACCAAGAGTAGTTGTCTTTTAAATAGTAAGCAATGCTTATCCCTAGCTACAACAGAGATACTGCTGTGCTGTAATCAAATCTAGTACTAAAGCCTGTTCCTGACTTCTGTGGGAGTTGAACTCCTGCTGTGAGGCTTGAAACATGCTAAGAAGGTTGCCCGACTGGGCCCAAAGAGACTGTCAACCATTTTCCAATCTGCTTTAGCAATGATGGAGTTCTAATCTATACATGAAAATGTTATAATTAGTTACAGAAACTGACACAGTGTAATCCACTGACATAATAAATATTGCTCCACACTGGAACAATTCTGACACAAGGGAGCTGGATGTAATACTCTTGAGCTTTCAGCTGATTCTTCCAAAGAGAGTGTCGTAGCTCCTGATAAAAATTGATCAAAATGTGTGTGCCATGTGAGACCAATTTGTATGTCTGTTATTCACAATACTGGCCTTAACTTGGCTGGCTTCAGTCCCTGAAGCATAGTTATGAGCTAAGACTGCTTGTTCTGCTACTTGTTTATCTGTTTGTTTATTTAAAAAAATCAGTTAATTGGCTGATTTCACCATTCTCCCTCTTCATGTCATTCTTGCACCACCTGTGTTTTCCTTACTAGTTTTAGTAAACCAGAACGGGTAATGCAGCCATTGTCTAAACATTAGAAGGGCTGGACATGTCTTTGTAGTGTTATATTATGTGTTTTGGTAAGAAAATAAGAAATTAATTAGGCCTTTATGAACAGACAATCATGCTTGTGAACAGACCTGGTTGAACTATTCATTCCAAACCATCTACTTGATGAATTTCTCCCCTCTTTTGTGTTATCCAATTCTTCATGAACAGACTTTGATTTTTACAAATTTGTTCATTAAGCATACTTGTTTGAATATCTGACTGGTTCCTGAAAAATGGTGAGGCACAGCAGAATATTTTATTGTAATAGCTCTTCAGCATGACAAAAATAGTTTAAAAAAATCTGTTGCATATTTTAAAAATCTGTTGTATTTGTAAAATCAATATTTTATTAGAGTGAAATGGCTTACAGGGGTTTTTTAAGATTAAAAAATGTGTGTCAGGGTAGTTTTACTATCAAAGAGTTGTAGAAAAGCATATCCCTTGTGAACATTATGTTTATCAATATGAAATCTAGGAGTAATGTATGGACATGATCCGGCAAACATGTATGTATGTATGCCTTTAATCTTGGCATATACATAAACGTTTACAGGATCAGGGACTAAATCAATAGCAAGGATTCCCCCCTTAAGCGTGTGCTTTTTTTGTTTTTAAAGAGAAAATTCTGAAAAAAAATCAATAAAATGATAGAATGCCTCACTGGAGGATAAAGTTTTACATAGATTTGTGAGTCACTATAATTCACTAAGTACTAAATTCCACTAAGCCATTGATCAGGTAAAAGGAAACAATGTCTAAGATATGGCACAGCCCAGCTAAGAGAATGAGAGACCATCTATCATTTGGGTTTGTGTAGTATAATTGGATTAAGTAAAAAATGCATATGATTACCATGCACATTGTTCACTATGAAAGACCATAACATACGTACACAAACATACATATGTTACAAAACTTGTGCATTGTCCATTGTGTTGCATCTGTCTGTGATGGCGTAGCTCTACCGTGCTACTGGATTTATCCAGTTGTAGAGGTTTGCTTGCACTGTGTTACAGGGGCTTTGTGACTGGGTGCTGAGCAAGGACTGCTGAGTCTGCTCCCTGTCACACCAGCTCCCATTTAGGGAGGTAAATTGGAGCTGGCTGGAGAAAACCAGCACCTAATTGGACAATTAGAGGCAGCTGCCAGCCCAATTAGCCTGGGGCTGTATAAAGGGCTGAAGGGAAGGCAGCAAAGGAGAGGACTGGAAATAGAGTGGTGACTTGTTTTGTCTGACTTGAACTGGTAAGAGGCAAGCTGTATATGAGATGATGTGGTGGGAGTACAACTCCTAAATAAACCTGCACCAGTGGTAATGGAATCAAGGGTCTCTGACTGGTTTTGTGAAAGAGAAAGAAGTAGAAACAGGGCAGGCTCACTGACACCCTGCTACAAGATCGCTATTGCTTTTGGTCTCCTATTCTACCCAGTGCTGCTTTTTTAATATATTGCTGGTCACCATCTCCCACACACACCCGCAGTGCTGATTTTCTCAGTCTCTCCTTTTCAGTACTAACCATCCATGGCAGCTTTCCTTCTAGTCTCTTCTCTTTTTCTCCTCTCACAACCCCATACTCGCCTACTACTGTTCCTGTCCTCGCTATGATTTCCCCTGCTCAGGCCCTTTCTCAGTTTCCCATCCATCCACTGCAATATCTCCTCACTACCCTGGTCCTCTTAATCCACCACCTGCTGTTGCCTTCCTCCCAGTCCTCTGAGATGTAAGGTGGGTGTGTGAGAGAACTTTTCGTGGACCAACTTCTGTTGGTGAGAAAGACAAGCTTTTGAGCTTCCACAGAGCTATTATTTGGGTCTGGGACACTTATTCAGAGTGTCACTGCTAAATACAAGATGAACAGATTGTTTAGCATAAGTAGTTAACTTTCCAGTAAGAGGGAGGGGTCAGTGGGGAGCTTGATTCTGATGATGAGTTTGGAGAGGTTGGGAGATTGTTTTGAAGGGCAGAAGAGGGGTTTCAGGAAAGATTTCTTACTCATTTGGGGCCCCATCCTGAATGGATTATAGTTGTTTGATTATACCCCATATGGGTTCCAGTGTAGGGTGGTAGGTGACAACTAGGGGTGTGTAGTAGGAGTGAGGTTTAGTTCTGTTTTGAAGCTTATTCACTTGGGGGTTTGGATGGCTCATTCCATGATGTGATCTACTCTCTAGTGGAGTGTCCTTGTCAGGTGAAGGTGGTTTTGAGTGTGTTGAGGTCCATATCCCAGATTTGTTCCTCAGAGCATATCCTGTGGTATCTGAGTGCCTGGCAGTAGATAACAGATTTCTTGGTGTGTGGGAGTGGTTACTGGATCTATGAAGGTAGGTGTGCTGATCCATGGGTTTTTTGTATATATTTGTCCATAGGGTTCCATTGTTGAAGCTGATCTTGATGGCCAGAAAGTTAATGTGGGTGTGGACATACCAACTCAGAGTGGCACCAGACCCTGCCAAAACAACAGATGCAAAACCTGTAGACATATCTCCACTGCTACAGAGATCAACGCCCCCCACAACACATCTTTCAAGATCCATGGGTCCTACACATGCCTAGCATAACATGTGGTGTGTACCTCATCCTATGCACTAAATACCCCAATAACAACTATGTGGGTGAAAGCAGACAGTCACTACACTCTTGAATGAACTCACACAGGAAAATGATAAAAGACAAAAACGCCCCATCCCCTGTGGGTGAACATTTTTCACAAAGCGATCACTCTATGTCTGACCTACAAAACTCACGCTCAAAGGAAACCTGCCCAAACCTTTCAAAAGGTGAGCCCAGGAGCTTAAATTCATAACTTTGCTAGACCCTAAAAAGCATGGACTGAATGGTGACACTTGATTTACAGCTTATTACAACAATCTGTAACTCACTAACAACACCCCCCCACCCCACCCCACACCACCACCACCACCACCACCACCACACACACACACACACACACCTTCCTATTCCTCCTTATGTTTAGAGGGGTCTTAACAGGTCACTTCACCTTGAATGGTTGCTTGAAATGTGTTAACTACTTGTGCTAAACAACCTGTTCCACCGTGGAATTAGCTGTGGGACTCTAGTACAGTTCCCAGACCTGAAGCAGAGCTCTGTGTAAGCCAGAAAGCTGGTCTCTGTCACAAACAAAAGTTGGTCCAATAAAAGATGTTATCTCACCCACCTGTCTCTCTAATATCCTGGGACCACCCTGGCTTCAGCATCCCACTACTCTGGTCAGTCCCATCCCAAATCCCTCTCTCTCTCTCTCTCTCTTCCTCTCTCATTAACTATTGTCTTCCCTTAGGAGCACTGTCCTCTCTCTCTGCCTAGTGTTTTTCCCCTGTAAGGAGGGAATCTCACATTCCCTTCACCAAGTCTCCTGGGTAAAGGAGAGAATATCACCCTGGCTACCATACTGCTCCAAAGCCCTCACCATAAAAAAAAAAAAAAGAGTGAAGATTTCACCCCTACCTCTCAAGAAGGGAATTGATATTTCTGTCAGGTCTTCTTTTGCTGCCCACTATGCTGACTTTGTGGCAGTGAAGTACATTTCTGCTCTGCACCCCTATTACTTCACCTTCCTCTACCTATGGGAGATAGGGGTGTGATTTTAGTTTCACTGATTACTCCTTTCTGCATTGTTACTGGGGGGATACCCGCTTGTTTCTCCTTCCTACCTTACACACTGTTTTTGGTGGGGTTTTTTTTTGTTGCAATACTCCTACCTATTTTAAGTGCTAATGTCACATTCCTGCAGTTTTTTTTATGTGGTGTTTCTAGAAGTGATGCTCAATTTCCATGGTTCTATAAGTGTTTCGGTGAGGGAGGAGTGGAAAGAGAGAGACAATGAAAAATGGATACTGGATTGTTGCTGTGTCAGAAAACAATAAAAAGAAGGAAAGTGGTTCATAAGGGTAGTGGGTAAGACTCCTATTAAAACATTTTAATCATTTTTATTCTATGGGTTTTCACATCTGAATATATTATAAATACTTTATATACTTTATATACTCTAATGTCTGAATACACTATAAAATAATTATTGGTGCTGCCATAAATTTAGCACATGATCCAAAACTCATTGGAAATACTGACTTTAATGGGTTTTGGATTATAATTGTAGCCCCCAATCCTGCACAGACATAAGTTTTGGTTTTTTTTCTTCATAACTTTACTTGTCTGTAAAGTTATGCACAATCCTAAATGTTTGCAGGGTTGGGGCCACAGACTGGTAATTTCAAATATAGTTGTAAACTAATAAGGTAGGTTGGGTGTTGTTAAACAAATTTCTCTACTGTTTTTTTCCATTTAGATTGACATATGCAGAGTTAGTGTGTTTGTAAAGTACAATGGGGGGGAGATGGATGATACTTCACCCCTCGTAGCAAGATTCCCGTCCTTTAAAGATTCTGAACACTAGTCTCCGTTCACCTGGACTTTGGTGGAAGATGGTGCTGAATCCTCATAGGGAGCACTTACCACTTTGAAAGATCAGGCCTCAAGTGAACACACTCTATACAGTTACAGCTTAAACTCAAACAAAACATAGGCAACTGAGATGTAATTTTCCCTAAAGAGAGATTTACAATCAAGCAAATATACTTTCCAGATTAAAGGAATACGAAAAATGTACCCTAGCATCTTTTTCTCAGCACTGTCTAGTAGGATTTGAGATATTTATTTGTTCCCCTGATTCAAGTCTAAAAACTCAGGTTTGAAAATGTTGGGCAATTTAGCAGTAACAATATTGTATGCATAGAATGTGGGTGGCTCTCAGCTAGAGAACTGATTCCTCCTGCAGAATGCATGTCTTTCATGGAAAGAGGTTATTTCTATCCTTTTTCATTTTCAGCCTTAGAAGAAAATGTAATCAGCATTACAAGGCCACACAAACAGAGCACTTTCAAACAGATAAATCTTCATTAAAGCTTTAGATTTAATCTGAAAATATGGCAAGTGCTTTGTTAGAAATTAATTTTGTCTATGGCATTTCTTAACATAAGGAACATCACTCTGCCCGCAGGTTCTGTAGCAATAACATTTTTCCTTCATTTTAATAAATAACTTCCCCTAAAAGTGTGGTATCAGAACAAGATGGCAAAATCTTGTAGGACAATGGTTTGTTTGTTTTCTCACACCACGCTGTTCTGTTAAGGTGGGATGTGCCAGGATAAATTGTCAGATACTGAGATACAGTATATTAACAATTCGCTGCAATTGGGATTTATATGTTCAGCACCCTAGTGTTAATGGGAAGTACATGTGTAAAATCTGTTCTGTGTACAGCAGAGACTATTTTATGTATAACCAATTCTAGGTGGGTAATTCAAGCCAATCCATTCCTTACAACACAGCAGCCACAATCTATGAAAAAGTAGTTCACAAAAAACATTTTTCAAGAGAAATGAAGTTCCCAGGGAAAAAAAAGGTACATTTGCATTGAAAGAAATGTTTAATTCCTTTTCTTTCCACATTAATCTGAATGCAGCATTATGAAAGCTTTCAAAAATAGAAGCATCATCAATATACTGTGGAATGCTCCCTGTCCCACAGTCTAAATGTTGGCTAATATTTCAAATTTAATTGCCTAAAATTGTTGGATGTGGATCAAGATTTTCAAAGATAGACGGGGCATATCTCAAGTTAGCTCCCACTTAAATCAGTGGTAGGTGCTCATCTCTCAGAAACCAGCGATGAAATCCTTTCCCCAATGAAGTTCATATACATTGATTTTAGTGGGGCCAGGAGTACACCCTAGATTCTTCTTTAGGTGCCAAATTTGGATTTAAGAACCTAAGTTTAGACTCTTCCATTTGAAAATGTTTGTGTAGGTACCTAACTTTAGGCACCAATTTCGAAAAAAAAAATGCTTTCAGTGCATTAATAAATATAAATATTTTGTTTGTTTCCAGTCAAACTCTACAAAACTTGGGGGAGGGGGTCCTCAACCGTGTTACTGTCACAAAGCCAAACTGTGCTGGTTTGAATGTGAAACATAAAACATTTTGCATAGCTCTATCGGTTTATAGTCATGGGAATGAAATTTAAAAACAACACAGCTAGTTTGTTTCCAATTAGATCTTATGTAAAAAAAACAAAAAACAAATATTTTTAAATGCCATTTACAAAATTAGCTTCCAAATGGAAATTCTGTATTACCTTGTGTGCATCACTTCAGAATTCTGATGCTCCATTGGATGAGATTTAAGGTGAACAGGGACCATTGTGATAGTTACCTGACCTCATGCATAACACAGGCCATAGACCTTCCTGAATTAATTCCTGTTTGAACTAGATCATATCTTTTACAAAAATGTCCTATCTTAATTGGAAAAGCTGAAAAAGTCGTTTCAATGTCTAATTACTATCACTGTTAAAAATGTATGATTAATATTGAATTTGAATTTGTCTAGCTTCAACTTCCAGCCATTGGTTCTGTTATACTTTTTTCTCCTGGATTGAAGATGCCCCCCCAGTATTAAGTTTCTGTTCCCCATATAGGTACATGTAGACTGTAATCAAGTTTCCCCATAACCTTCTCTTTGATTAGCTAAATAGAATGAGCTCCTTTAGTTTTTCACTGTAAGGCATGCTTTCCAATCCTTTAATCATTCTTGAGGCTCTTCTCTGACCCCTCTCCAATTTATCAACATCCTTCTTGACATGTGGACACCAGAACTGGACACAGAATCCAACAGTGCATGAATGTCAAATACAGAGGTAATATAACCTCACTATTCCCACTCAAGATTCCCCTTTTAGGCTATCTTTGGATGCATATTCTCTTTTGGCCACAGTATTGCATGTTCAGCTGATTATCCACTATGACCCCCAAGTGTGAGTTACTACTTCCCAGGTTCAATTCCCCCATCCTGTAATTATGTCTAACATTCTTTGTTCCTAAATATATGACCTTACATTTGGCCTTATTGAAAAGCACACTGTTTGCTTGCACCCACCTTAGCAAGCCATCCAGATTTCTCTGTATCAGTGACCTCTCCTCATCATTATTTGCCATTTCCCCAATTTTTGAGTCATTTGCAACCTTTATCAATAATTTTGTTTTCTTCCATGTTGTTGATGAAAGAGTTAAGTAGTGTAGGGCCAAGAATTCATCACTACTGGACAAAAGCTGGGTGAAAGCTTTTGAATAAATAGTTTTTTTGCTGAAAAATGCAGTTTTGGGCCCACAGAACCTGTTAAGAAATTTGACATGAACTCACCATATAGTTTCACCTCCATGCCCCAAGTTTTTTCAGGCTTCATTCACCAGGGGGGTTAGGCACCTTCCTCAAAATGAAAGCGAGAAGCTGATGGTTATACCTTTGTTGGGGTATAAAGTACTCACATGAGCGGCGGGAAAGCCAGAGTCAAGTCTTCACTCTGCTTCAGTCTGAGCAGGGATTTGAAGTTAATTATCCCACAGTGCAATGAATGCCTAACCCCTGGGCTATGGGATATTTTGTGGTGGATCTCCCTCAATCTCTACTTTTAAAGCTGTTCCACTTTGTATATCTAATTAAATATCTATTGGTCCAGAGAGACCCTGAGAATGACTCTCTAGCCTGGTGGTTAGGAGACTCAGCTGGGAAGGGAGATACCTGGGGTCCAGTTCCCCTGCTCCAATAGCTGTTTAATTAGTTAATCACAACAAAACAGCTTCAACAAGAGAAGTTTAAAGAAGATCAGCCCAGAATACTCTCTAGTCCAGTCAGTGGTTTCGGCACACACCTGGAGTCAAATCCCTCCTTTCCATAAATGGAGTGAGGACTTGGACCTGTATTTCCTCCATCCTGGTGAATGCTCTAGCCACTGGATTTTTATTTAGAAGAAGGGGCACCACCCTTCTCCTTAATTTTGTGAATGGCATTTCCAAATTTCCTTTGCTTTAATTAAAAAAAAAAAGTTTAAAAGTACCAAAATCAAAACAAAATGTTTTTTGACCCAAAATGAACTTTTTTGTTTTTCATTCAGAAAATAGAAAAAAAAATTGTCAATCCAAATTTTTTTATCAGCAAGTGAACCAAAAATTGATTGTTCACAGAGCTCTATATAGGACTAGACTAAAAAATACACCTACTTGATGATGAATCCTCATTTAATTACATTTTGAATCCTATCCATTACCTAGTTTTTAAACCATTTAATGAGTGCTGTGATGATTCAACATCTTCATTAATGATCTGGAGGATGGAGTGGATTGCACCTTAAGGAAGTTTGCAGATGACACTAAACTGGGGGAAGTGGTAGAGATGCTGGAGGATACAAATAGAACACAGAGTGACTACACAAATTGGAGAATTGGGCCAAAAGAAATCTGATGAGGTTCAATAAGGACAAGTGCAGAGCCCTGCACTTAGGACAGAAGAGTCTCATGCACTGTTACAGATTGGGGACTGACTGGCTGGGCAGCAGTTCTGCAGAAAAGGACATGGGGGTTACAGTGGACAAGAAGCTGGATATGATCAACATTGTCCCTTATTGCCAAGAAGGCTAATGGCATATTGGGCTGCATTAGCAGGAGCATTGCCAGCAGATTGAGGGAAGTGATTATTCCCCTCTATTTGGCATTGGTGAGGCCACATTTGGAGTATTGTGTCCAGTTTTGGGCCACCCCACTACTGAAAGGATGTGGAGAAATTAGACGGAGTCCAGAGAAGGTAAACAAAAATGATTAGAGGGCTGGAGCAAATGACTTATGGGGGGAGGCTGAGGGAACTGAGCTTGTTTAGTCTGCAGAAGAGAAAAGTGAGGGGCAATTTGATAGTGGCATTCAACTACCTGAAAGGGGGTTCCAGGGAGGATACAGCTAGGCTGTTCTAAGTGGTGGCAGATGACGAACAAGGAGCAGTGGTTTCAAGTTGCAGTGGAGGGAGGTCTAGGTTGGATATTAGGAAAAACTTTTCTACTATGAGGGTGATGAAGCAATGGAATGGGTTACCTAGGGAGGTAGTGGAATCTCCATTGTTAGAGGCTTTTAAGGCCTGATTGACAAAGCCCTGGCTGTGATGATTTAGTTGGGGTTGGTCCTGCTTTGAGCAGGGGTTGGACTAGATGATCTCCTGAGGTCCCGTCCAACCCTAATATTCTATGATTCCATGATTTTGTTTTGTTCTAGTTTCTTAATCAAAGTATCATGCAGACAAGTAAAATAAGTTATAGAAGTCTAAGTGCATCTACACTGTTACCTTTATCAACCAACAAAACTATCATCATCAATCATCTTCTCCCCAAAAATTGTTAGACAAGATATATTTTCCATAAACAGTGCCGATTGCCATTAATTATATTACCCCACTTTAATTCTTATTAAGCTCTGTATCAGTTGTTCCATTATTTTGTCCAAAATCAATGTTAGATTGACCAATATAGTTACCTAGGTCACTATATTTATATGAATGGTTAGGATCTTTATAGACCAGGATTTAACAATACATTGAGTGTAAACTTGTAATGGATCACATCCTTGTAGGCTGGGGGGAAGGGGAGAAACTAAGCCAATCGACATTTTTTATTTGAAACATTTTTGGACAATTTTTTAAAAACAAATTGCATATCTTTTAATTACATGATTTTTTAAATTTTCATTTTTAACTCTTTCTGCTCCCTTACCTTATTCAGTGGCAAAGCTAACCTTTTTTGTAGATTTCTGGCTCCTGTGTTTTTAAGGAATTGGATTAAATTAGTCACCCAGAGTGTTTATACATAAGAGTCTCTGCTCTACACATAGCAGATTTACACATGTATTTCACATTAACTCTGCTGTGCTGAGTGTATGTATCCCCACTGCAGCAAGATGGAATATACTGGATCCCAAAATCTTATAACTGGCAATTCATCCTGGCATATTCCACTTTAACATAAAAGGGGAGAACAGAAAATTGATGTAGAAAATTGCAAATTTTGTTTAGAAATTGAAACATTTTTAGTTAAAAAGATTTCATGATTTACTTTATAGAATTTTAGAATTTTTTTTGGGGGGGGGAGCAGGAATTAGCATTTTTTAAACACCTCTACAAATATATATTTATGATGCTATGATATGCTCACTGGGACCCACTGGGAACCTAAGCAGCAAATCCTGTTGGTCTATTGTATTTATTTATGGATTCTCAAGAACATGCTCTTGCTTAGAGATCTCTATACATATTACTTCTCTTTACCACAAGGACACCCTCACATTCTTTCCCAATCCTTTCTCTGCCATCTTTACCGACATTCCCCGACTCCCAAGCTTATTCCTCATCAGAGTCTCAGCACTCACCTCTCCTTAATAGCTCTCCACGCCAGGGTAGGAGGCTATACAGCTGCACCACACTAACCTGACGTAAAACTACCCCCACTACTGAATGCTTTGCAGCCAAGAGAGAGAAGCCCTTCACCAGTTTTGTCATTCTACAGCATAGGTCAGCAGAAAAGGCTGGCATTATCCTGCATTCCTTTGTGGAATCTCAGATCCTGCCATTCAGATACTGGTTTATTTTGATTTTCAATGGAATTTGAAACTCCCCTTCCTGACAGAACCTGTGATGCAAGGTGGTGGAAGAAACTCTAACGGCCCTAATCTGGGCGGTGGGAAAGGAGGGAGGGGCAAATTTGCTTTCCAGGAGCTGTGAAGCTGGTAGGTGTTTTTTTTAGACCTGCTCTTCCTTTCTGCAAGAACAGATATTTTATTTTAGGAGATTCCATCTAATTGATATTGAACCATAGGCTAAATTCAACTGCTACCTGGCAGAAGCAATAGGTTAGTTAGGTCCATTCTTCATGCAAAGGCCTTACCATACAGTTTGTGAAGACTGTCTTTGGTCCTGTCATGAAATCCTGTCATCTCTGAAGCAGGACGATATTGTGGTTAAGGCACTGGACTGACACTCAGATCCCAGACTCTGACACAGCTGTCCAGTATAAATGTAATCTCTCTGCTCCTCAACTTCCCATCAGTAAAATCAGGATAATCATCCTTCCTTTCTCCCACGCTTTGTTTATCTTGTCTACTCTTGTAACCTTTCTGGTGCACAGGCTGCTTCTTCTGTATTTATATGGTGCTTGACACAGTGTGGCCCTAATTTTGGCTGGGGTCTATAGGTACTATTGTAATATAAACAGTGGTATAGTAATAATTTCAGCCTACTACATAGCATAAATGCACTGCTCAGGAGGATGGTAGGTTTTGCATAGCAAAGTTGTTTATCTGACCATAAGAGATGTTATACTGTGCACCAGGAATTAGCACAATTGGTCAGCACTGCATTTTGCTGCAATAGTCCAAAACTGAGTTTATCTTGTGTATCTCATGTGAACTGAGAAGCCTAACTGTTACAAAGTGCAGCTTCTTTTCTTCCCATAAATTATTATGTGTCCAGGTGATGCTTTCCAAACTCACTGATACTGGTACCTCTCCTTGGTCTTTCCTGGAGATGAGTTGGCAGTCTGACTCAATCTTAACAAGTAGCTCAGGAAGCAGGTTAATATAACCTGAAAGGAGCTCACATTTTTGGAAATGAATTAATTAAATGTAACAAGATCCCTGAGAGAGAAACTATTCAGGCTTCATTGAACACAACAAAAACAGTCCAGGAGCTCATTTTTGGAATGTAATACGGAAGTCATGCAATCTCCTGCTAGTGTAAGTATGGTGGGGAGAGAGGAAATAAACTTTTTTTCAAGGAGGAGGACATAATGATGAGGTGACTGGCTCTGTGGATGTAGGGAAGGCGGTGGATATGATATACCTTGATTTTAGCAAAGCTTTTGATACTGTCTCTCACAGTATTCTTATCAGCAAGTTAAAGAAGTATGGGTTGGATGAATGGACTATAAAATGGATAGAGAACTGGCTAGAGCATAGGGCTCAACGAGTAGTGATCAATGGCTCCATGTCTAGCTGGCAACCGGTCACAAGCGGAGTTCCCCAGGGGCCGGTCCTGGGGCCGGTTTTGTTCAACATCTTTATTAATGATCTGGAGAATGGGGTAGATTGCACCCTCAGCAAGTTTGTGGACGACACTAAGCTGGGGGGAGTGGTAGATACCCTGGAAGGTAGGGATAGGATACAGAGTGACCTAAACAAACTGGAGGATTGGGCCAAAAGAAATCTAATGAGGTTCAACAAAGAAAAGTGCAGAGTCCTCCACTTAGGAAGGAAGAATCCCATGCACAGCTATAGACTGGGGACCGATGAGCTGGGCAGCAGTTCTGCAGAAAAGGACCTGGGGGTAACAGTGGATAAAAAGCTGGATATGAGTCAGCAGTGTGCCCTGGTTGCCAAGAAGGCTAATAGCATATTGGGCTGCATTAGGAGGAGCATTGCCAGCGGATTGAGAGAAGTGATTATTCCCCTCTATTCGGCATTGGTGAGGCTGCATTTAGAGTATTGTGTCCAGTTTTGGGCCCCCCACTACAAAAAGGATGTAGACAAGTTGGAGAGAGTACAGCGGAGGGCAACAACAATGATTAGGGGGCTGGAGCACAGGACTCATGAGGAGAGGCTGAGGGAACTGGGCTTGTTTAGTCTGCAAAAGAGAAGAATGAGGAGGGATTTGATAGCGGCCTTTAACTACCTGAAAGGGGTTCCAGGGAGGATGGGGCTAGGCTGTTCTCGGTGGTGGCAGATGACAGAACAAGGAGCAATGGTCTCAAGTTGCAGGGTGGGAGGTCTAGGTTGGACATTAGGAAAAAGTTTTTCACTAGGAGGGTGGTGAAGCACTGGAATGGGTTACCTAGGGAGGTGGTGGAATCTCCATCCTTAGAGGTTTTTAAGCTGAGGCTTGACAAAGCCCTGGCTGGGATGATATAGCTGAGGTTAGTCCTGCTTTGAGCAGGGGGTTGGACTAGATGACCTCCTGAGGTCCCTTCCAACTCTAATATTCTATGATTCTATGATTCTATAATATCTTTCTAAACAAACATCCACTCACTCAGCAGCTGTTCCCTGGATTCCCTCCCTAAGGTTCTAGTCTTGGTGTTCATATGACTAGCCATTTCCTTTGCTACGTCTACATTTTCTATAATGTTTCATTTCCCTCCCGCTTAAAAAATAGTAGCTCTAGTGACACCTGAAGTTGGGTATATGGAATCAAATTTTCAAGAGAGAACAGGACCAAATGTTAAGGTATTCAGCACCCACATTCAGGACCAGATTTTTCAAAAGAGCTAAGTTACCAGTTAGGAACCAAAATAAGAGCAAGACTTTTAGAAATACCCAATGTCCAGCAGCTTCCACTATGACCATGCTTTCAAAAGAGCTCAACATCAAGCATGATGAGCATATGTGAAACTTTAGCCATTTATTTTGATGTTTAAATGGGATCTGAATTCTTCTGAAAATATGGCTGTGATTGGAGATGCTCTGCTCTTTGAAAACTCTTGCCTAAACAACCACTTAGTGCATTGTAGACGTCTGCATGACATTCGACAACTGGCCAACATCTGTAGACTATACACACAGGGCAAATCTGGTTTAGTTGAAGACAATGGGAGTCTTGCCAGGATTTCACCAAAGTATTTTGGGGACATTGCTACTAGGCCCTAATGCTGCTGCCTGCGATGCAAAAGGAAAAGCACCAAAAACAATGCACATACCAGCAAAATTTTCATTGATATAGCTTTCAAAATTGTGGGAGATCACATTGTCATTGAGATGGTGCAACTCAAGACACAGACAGGACTTGAACTCATATAGTAGTTGTATATCTCAATGAACAAGCTGTATATCTCATTGTATATTAATTATATATTCATTGTATATCTCAATGAACAAGCATTTGCCACCTGCAGTACTTAACAAAACTCTTTCTAGTGACCCAAGCCAGATTCACCTGGACAATTACACTGGGTTTACGTCTGCTTTGCACTGCCAGAGCAACACAAAGCATTGGGAGCACATTGGTAAATTGGAACCTTGATTTTTTTATTTACCAATGACTCTGTGAGCAGTACTGGTTATATTACACTCAAATGGGCACATGAATAACTTTGCCTAGTACTGTATATATACCAATCCACCTACAAAATTTTGCTGATCCTATTTAACTCACATAGATCAACTTGCAAGACTTTGGTTCTGGGTTTCTAATTGAGCTACAAGTTTTAGCTCTTCATTTTCATATACTGTATCATACTTTAACAAAGCAACTTGACTACATCCTAGCTAGCAGATATGTTAGGAGGTGAGCTGCCTGGAGTCCAGTCATCTGAATCAGGAATATATGCTGGCACACTGAAGAGCTATGCCACAATAACCAGGGATCATCCAAAGAAATTAATAGGTAGCAGATCTAAAACAAACTTAAAGATGTACTTCTTCACACAACACATAGCCAACCTATGGAACTCATTGTCAGGTGATATTGTGAAGGCCAGAAGTATAACTGGGTTCATAAAAGAACTAAATAAATTCCTGGAGGATAGGTCCCTCACTAGCTATTAACCAAGATGGTCATGGATGCAATCCCATGCTCTGGGTGTCCCTAAACCTCTGACTGCCAGAAGCTGGGACTGGACAGGGATGGATCACTTGATAATTGTTCTGTTCTGTACATTCCCTGTGAAGCATCTGACATTGGCTACTGTTGGAAGACAGGATATTGGACTAGATGGACCATTGGTCTGGCTGTTCTTATGACTGAAAGAAAAAGGCTAAACTGTTCCTTGGCTGTAGTATTTATGCAGCCTGCAGATGGTAGTGACCATCAGATGGTTTACAGTCTGATTTCACCCTGTTGTAGCTATTTCAATTGATCACTGACAATGACAACACTGAGAAAGGCCAGGCTGGTCTCATTTATCTTATAATTGTGAACTTTGGACTCCTATGAAAGTTTGCTTTCTTTTTTGGTCTGATGTGATTTATTCTTAATGTGCTGATTCAGTGCCCAGAGAAGCTCAGCAAGAAGGGGAGGTAGTAACAATGTTACTAACAGTACCCACAAATCATAAAGCTTGGATACGGATTCAACTGAACTTAATATTTTTGAAGTAGTTGAACAGCTATTTAGTTGTTGGTCATACTGTATACTTGATTTTTTGTTGTTTTGAGAATTATATTTCAGCTCTTTAGTTCTTTATAGATCATGCTGAACATATTGTAGCTGATTTTGTATATAATTAGCTGCTACGTTTACATAATTTACTAATCATAAGATTAAACAATGTCATTTATTTGACGCAATTGGCACAGCTAGCTGCTGAAATATATATTTAACCTATTGGTCTTTAAACTTTCCAAATCCCACATTCAAAGAGGTACTTTGATCATCAGTTGCCATGGTTTATTGAAGTGAATTTACATCATCTGGAGTTTGCATCTTATTTATGTATTTATTTCACTGACACAGAGCAATATTCTTTTGACACATGACAAGCCAATTTCTTCCTCCCACATTATGACTGGTAGATATTTATCCTAAGGGTCATAGCATTTGGACTACCTGTTTCCATGTTATTGTTGTTGCTGTTGCTACTTTGCTGATCTATAGCAGATATGTGGGTTTTGTAGTAGGGTCAGTTTCCCATTGTGAGGGAACCCAAAAAAAAAAAAAAAACTGGTGACAGCAACTCTTTATCACAGGGTCTTTTCTCAAGTAACTTGTTCATAAAACATTCAAAGTCCTATTTACCTTGAACAAAGGTGGCCAAAATAGCACCTGGGTCATTCCATTTGCAGAAATCCCGCACTTGCTGCCACTATGTCAAGCATTGCTGCCAGTAAATAGCTCCCTTCCCTGTCACCTTTGAAGTCTCTATTTTTGCTTTATTAGTGTGTCCTTTACTTTGTATTATTTATTATTGTGCCTTACGTTTCACCTGAGAAATACCTGAAATTGCATCTCAAGTCTTGGACTGCAATAGAGCTTGTGTTATAAAAATTTATCAAGGATGACGTCAGGTGGACCTATGGTTAACTCTCCTTTTATGCCACTGCTTTAAAACACATATACAGTTTTGTTGTAGCCATGTTGGGCCCAGGATATTACGGAGACAAAGTAGATGAGGTTATATCTTTTATTGGACCCATTTCTGTTGGTGAGAGAGACAAGCTTTTGAGCTTACACAAAGCTCGTCTTCAGATCTGGGAAAGGTACTGTCGCAGCTAAATACAAAGTGGAATAGAATGTTTAGCATAAGTAGTTAACAAATATTTCAAGGGACCATTCAAGGTGAAGGTGAAGATGAAGCAGAGGAGCTGGCTCTAATAGACAATGAATAAAGTCAAACCTGTTTGAGTTTACTTGTGTTGGAAAGCAGTTGCATAAAAGGAAAGTTAACTATAGGTCTGCCTGAAGTCATCCTGAATTAATTTTTGTAACACCTTGCATGGTCCCTTGAAATATGTGTTAAGATACAGTCTTTGTTCAAGATGGTTTCCTCACCCCCAGTCTCCTTTCCAGTTTTTTACTGACCGGCCTGGCCAAGACCCATCACAGAGATCAAATCACTTGCTTTCGCTGTCTCCTTAATGTGAAGGATAAAGAAGCAGTCTCTCTCTGTTCCTTATGTTTCCAAAAGGATGTCTGTCTTACAAGTCAAAAAGGCTTTCTGAGGATGCAGTCTCCTGTCTTTCTCTGGGATTCAGGAACCACGTTAATTCTCTCTCTCTCAAGTTAAGGCTCAAGATAACCCCTGCTGGGTTTGCTTGATAGTTTTGTTTATTACTACAATGTAAATTGAGGTAAAAACCGCATTCCTTTATCTAGGATAGACCTGTTTATCACCTTTACCTACGCTAGGCTGTGTATGTCTTAAACATGTCTTAGGCTATGTTTACACTGCAACAGTTCCAGGGGCACAGATTCTGGTGAAGACACTTTAAGCCGATGGGGGATAGCTCTCTTGTCAGCTTAATAATGCCTGCTTCTGCGAGAGGCAGTAGATATCTCCTGCCGACATAGCACTGTCCACACCAGCGCTTAGGTCAGTTTAACACCCCTGTACAATGCAAGTTATACCAAAGTAATTTGTAGTGTAGACATAGCTCTGGTAACATTATACAGAGGGAATTCATAACTTCACATAGAAGAATAACACATGCATTTTATAATATCAATGAGTAGCTTATTATTAGTTTTTATGATACCTCATAAGGCATATTTCGTACAAATATTATTGCAGCTGTGTGTAGAGTGTGAATATAGGGGTGCCTAGATGACAACCTTCACAGCTTAAATGACGATCCCAGCATTTCTAAGAAGACGTTGAACACAACAAATACTGGACACGATTGCGGGCCCATTTAACAATGTGTCATTCAAGCATACAGGTAAGTGGCTTTCCACTCCATGTGTTATTGTAGAGAAAGCTCCTGGTGTGAAGGAGAATGACTTAATGTTTCATGAACCCTTGCTGTGCTCAATATCCTGTCTCCTCACTCAGATAACACAGATAATTAGTAATTGTGGTGTACTGAAAACTGTAATTGTGGTAAGCAGCTTTGTATTTCTTCCCAATACACTCCATTTTCACTAGGTTTACTTTGAAGGTAAACATTATGCATACAAGTGTATGCCCATAGGCTGCATGGTTTTTGTCTCCTTTTTCAGGCATTAATAGTGAGTACTGAAGCAAAAATTCAGGCGTAAAGCTAGTCTACTATTTTAAGTGGGTTTGGTGTGTTTCATCATCAGGAATTGCTTGTGACATTATAATAGTGATAGACAAACCTCAAAAGGTCCAGAAATGGAGTTTAGAGAAGCATCCAAACATCCATATGCTTGTTTGAAATTTTCTAAATTCTGTCATCTAGATATTAGATTCATAGAATTTAATGTGAGTCGAGACCATTATCTCATCTAGTTGACTTCCTGTATATCACAGGACATTAATTTTCACCCAGTTACCTATATATTGAGCCTGGGATTGATGTCAGGCTAATGAGCCTATAGTTTCCTGGATCATCCTGCTTGCCCTTTTTGCATATTGGCACAATATTAGCACTCATCCACTTCTAGAATTTCCTGGCATGCCAAGATTTATTAAAAATTAGCATCAGTGTGCCAGAGATCTCCTCAGCCAACTCTTTTAGGACTCCTTGGTGTAGGTTATCCAGGCTTGCTTTTTTTTTTAAATGTTTATACCTAGCAGATGTTCTCTAACTCCCTCCTCATTTACTAATTGACTACAAAGCACTTCAGCACTCATAATATTTTAGGACTTCATCCAGCTTACAAACAGAAATATTTATTAGACACTTTTGCCTTTTCTTCTTAATTACTAAAATTGGACCTATACCATTGCTGGGGTTTCTTTTGTTCCTAGTATACTTTTTAAAAAACTCGTTCTTCTTAACCTTAGCCTTCACAGCCATGGATTTTTCCCTGGTGTCTTTAGCTGCCTTTAACAATTTTCTACATTTCATAACTTCTAATTTATATTGAATGCTACTCCCCCTTTTTTTTTCTATTTGTTATATGTTGCTTTTTTATTTCTAATTTGTGCCTTCACTTTGATACTGAACAGGATGGGCTCTTATCCAAATGTACTTTCTTGATTGTGCAGTCATGACTTTTTAGCCTCTTTGGCTAGAAATCTCATCTCAAAATAATAGTTTCTTTGTCTGCAAGATTTCCTATACTTTCTAGCCCTGATTTTCCCCAGTACTGCTTGGTTGTAGTGGAGAGGGGCAGCTGCAGAGTTTCAGTTGGAGCTCCTGATTTAGGGCTGCCTGGTGCTACCATAAATTGGAGCAAGAGGGTAGCTGCTTGAATTTACTCTGCTGGCATAAGGTTCCTTATGCCTACTGAGGATCAGGCATAGTGAAGCTGGGCTCTAAGATATCCCCTTGAATCCCTGATACTTGCCCTCCTCCTCCTTGTCCTCTGTTCTGGGGTGGAGAGGTGGCATAGAAGATGGCATAGTAGACTGGAGAACCCATCCCTCTGATTCCAGCCAGCAGTGACATGCCAAGGGTCTGGGTCTGGTTCGATGGCTGAAATCTGGTCCCCGCTCCCCTGTCACAAAAATAATCTACAATCACCACTAAGTACTTTTAGAAAGTGACCTTGCTATCCTTCTCTGAAGCAATCTCATTAATTTGCTCACCCCAGTCTATCCACTTTGCTTCCAAGTTCTCTATAGATGTAACTGCCAAGTTGCTTAACTTTTCCTGCCCTATGGATGCTTTAAGATAGGTCTTGATGAATTTTAGCTTGCTGAAATTCCTTTCATTAGCAGACATAGTTACAGGAAAACAGCAAAAAATATGCAGTGCTGTTTCTGTGTTAGGGAGACTCTTAGCTAAAGCCCTTTTTGTGAATGTAGCTAAGAAGATCAATAGGCACCTTCATTTCCAGGTCATCCTTAAAGATTTGCTTGCAAAAACTGCTGAAGAGCTTAGTCTGGTTCTCAAAACTCAGAGTACTAAGTTTCAAGCATGCCTCTTTAAGTCTTCACTGCTTCACTTTCAGTTTCTTTCCCATCTGAAAAGCAAATATTTCTCTAACTCCATGCACTGACACATCCTATCATCCAATTTTGTTAATATTCTGTCTAATACAGGGTTGAAAACCTTGCACGCAAAAACTGTTTTGGGATCGGATGACCTTTTGCCCTTTTCACGATCACTTGGTATTACTTGACTTTTTCAAGCTTGTCTCTCTTTGGACTGCATGAATATTCCTAACGTTTCAGCCTGTGGAGCAGCAGCTTCCTTATATATAAGGGAACTCGAAGGCCATAATTCCAGTGAAGCATCTTGAACACTACCAAGTAAATTGAGCCATTTGAAAGTCAAGATCCAGATACAGCAATTTTTTGCTCACCATATTTTTTTTTAGACCCGTATTCCACATCTTGACCAAAAACAAGAAAGGATAACTCTGAAATATTTGTTTGCAAGCCATCAGCCTCTGACCTAATTCTGGTGTAAGATCATGTGAAGCCTTGATATTGTGTAAAATGTCAAGTACACACTCAACCTGATTTTGCAGAAGACAGCAAAGACATTGATTTTAATGCAATGCTAATATGCTCTTTCAATGCATCCCAAAAAGTAGTCGTGGAAAATACATCTTTGAACACTTCCAAAAAAATAGAACAACTTGGGGAACAACCATTGCAACTGTTTCTTCAACAAGATTTAGTGAGTGGGCAATACGTGGAATGAAAGACTCATACTGATTTACCTGCTAAATTTGATTTTGAACACCTCGGTACGCTGCAGCCATGTTAGCTCCACTGTCATAGCATTATCCACTCCAAACTGCCATAGCTAAATTGTCTTTTTTCAGTTTCTCTAAAATAACCTCTGTAACACCCTCCCTTGTTTTGGTGTGGATATGAATTAGATTTTCAAAGCACTAAATCGGGCCCTGAATACTCCATCTGGGGTGTCAAGCTGTCCTGCAATGGCTCAAGAGCATGAGTACCAACCTCAAGGCAGACTGTTAGGAACCAGGGCACAATCCCCAAATTGCTTGCATTTCTATTAGATTTCACCAACCAGTTTTCAAGTCCAGACTCCTCAGGCATTTTAAGAGTCTAAATATGGAATTACAAAAGTTATCTTCTTGGATAATTCTCTCTTGCCACCCAGGTAAGCTTATGTTTGTGATAGATAGTCCTTTGCACCAAGTATCACATCAATATCCACATTATTCCCTGTCCCAAAGGACCAGTCCATTATCCCAGGTCAATTGCACCTTAGATCTGACACCAAAGAAAATGCTTGTAGTCAATAGTGTAATAAACTACCTAAAGATTTATTATATTGGAAAGGGAAAGAAAAGAGTTATTTACAAGGTTAAAACAGGTGAACATATATACAATCCAATATATACAGTTCCAATCTTATACAATCCATATATACAGTTCCAATCTTAAGTTTCAAAAAGTAAGTAGAGTCTTCTATAATAAGAAAGCTCTATATGCTCTTTAAGGCTAACTCAGGCTAATCACGG
Source organism: Emydura macquarii macquarii (assembly GCF_026122565.2). Taxonomy (NCBI): domain Eukaryota; kingdom Metazoa; phylum Chordata; order Testudines; family Chelidae; genus Emydura; species Emydura macquarii. Next base: position 3,218,237 of record NW_027133156.1, read on the forward strand.
GGATCTTTTGCTTATGCCTAGTCATTCTTGCTCCTACAATGTTGCTCCTGCTGATGTAAGTTGCCCACTACACTGACTTAATATCTCCACCTCTGTGAGAGGCATAGTGCTTAGATCAGTGTAGATAGGTTGACGCAGTGTCAGTGTCGACACTGCATTGATTGTTCTGGCTGTCAGCCCCTGTGGCTGATAATTGGAGCCCCGCCACCCGGGGATGACAGCCAAAACCCTGCTGGGTTGTCAGTCCCGGGTGGTAAGGCTCCAGCTGTCAGCTCCAGGTGGTGGGGTTTCGGCTGTCAGCCCCGGGTGGCAGGGCTCTGGCTGTCAGTGCCTCACAACGCCCCACACTGACAGCTGGTGCAAACATTGCTGGTGAGGATACACACCACCAACAGAAGGAACCAGTGTGGACATACAAAATCAATTTAATTACTGGGGTTGCTGTATGTTGACGTAACTTAAGTCAACTAAATTTTCTAATGTAGACATGCCCTCATCTTCCTGGGGGTGTAGGGAAGGGAGTAAACAACTAAGTCTTTGTCTTTGGTGTGCCAGTCTAGTCCTCCTAACATTCATGGGTCTTCCTTGTTGGGCAAGATATAACACTTTGTACTGGAGACCAACATTCCACATTAATTAATGTGTCTCTCCATTCGGATGACGTACACAGGTTTACAGTGCAAATGCACAAATATTACCTTACAGTATGGGATATAAAAATGAGATTAATGAATGCAAAACCTCACCAACATTCAATAAAATCTAAACACTAAACACTTTCTTATAATACCTATTTTAAAAATAGTAACACACAGGTTTGCCAGACTGGTTTCAGCTATGTATTCGTCAGTATTCAACTAAGACATGGGGAATTTGGCCTGAATGGACATCTGGTCAGTTAGCATCACATGGGGCATGAAACGAGATCCTGAATACAGCATTCAGGGTGCTAAAAAGAGAAGTCTAGGGCCCCACAATGGAAGAAAAGAGCAAGAAGTTTAAAAAAATAACCAAATAGGGCCATGTTCCTCTGGAACTATTTAACGCCCCTCCTCAATCCCGCCCTTGCATGTCCCTGCCAGCAGGCTGGAAATTCCATAAAACCAGTTCAGTTACGATGTTTTGGGCCTGGCCTGTGAAATTTACATCTGGTTCAAACTGGGAACTGAAGAGGAACACAACATTAAAACAAATTTAACTGTGGTTACATTTTGTCACACTTAAATGGTCAGAACAGGTCTTTGAGATTTAGACAGAAGCTCAAGTCGTTTCATCTTTTATCTGCACTAGTTTATAAATACCTAGAGATTATGGAGGACACCAGGAATTTGAAAATTTCTCTGCAAGTAACAAATGGATGTTGTAGCACAAATATTAAGCCAAAAGAAGAGGATTTTGCTTCCCTGGAAACAGTATGGTAACAAATAGTTGACTTAGGTCATTTCTACACTAAAGAGCTTACAGCAGCAGAACTGTAATATCTCTTGTGTAGCCGCTCTATGCCTGGGAGAGAGCTCTTCTGCTGACATAGCGCTGTCCACACTGACACTTAAGTCGATGTAACTTATGTCACTCAGGGATGAGTTTTTTCACACCCCTGAACAACATAAATTATGCCATAATAAATGGTAGTGTAGACATAGCCTTAGATAACAGAAGCTAATAAAGTTACCTTAAAGCAGATTCAGTTATTAAGGGGTTGTGTAAAGTTTGTGTGACAAGTGTCAGAGGCCCTGCTTGTTTTCCAGAAGCCAGGAAACTAATGTCTTCCTTATTTATAGATTGAAAAGCAACAAGAATTTAAGAAATATTTGAATCAGTGGCATTGTATCTAGTCAAGCATTCCTTTTCATTGTACTTCCATCCCTGCTTGTTTAGTCTGCAGAAGAGAAGATTGAGGGGGGATTTGATAGTAACCTTTAACTACCTGAAAGGGGGTTCCAGGGAGGATGAAACTAGGCTGTTCTCAGTGGTTGTAGATGACAGAACAAGGAGCAATGGACTCAAGTTGCAGTAGGGGAGGTCTAGGTTGGATATTAGGAAAACCTTTTTCACTAGGAGGGTGGTGAAGCACTGGAATGGGTTACCTAGGGAGGTGGTGGAATCTCTATCCTTAGAGGTCTTTAAGGTGCGAGTTGACAAAGCCCTGACTGGGATGATTTAGCTGAGGTTAGTCCTGCTTTGAGCAGGGGATTGGACTAGATGATCTCCTGAGGTCCCTTCCAACCCTAATCTTCTATGATTCTGTGATTCTGTGAAAGGGGGTCAGCTAGTGCAAAGTGTGGTGTGGGCCCCAGGGAGACTCTTCCTGCAGTTTGTGGGATTCTGCATGGTTGAGGAGATTTTGCTTGTGGATTTCCATGCAGGTTTGGGGCCTACATTCATAACATCAGTACTGCTGGATGTAACAGGAATCTTTGTTGCTCCTTATATACTCATAAAAAAAAAGAGCTTTGCCTGTATGGAGCTGAGGTGTGGGGCGGAGGCAGGGGGGTGGGGAAGGGTTGGTGGTTTTGTTTGGGCAATATGCAGCTTGATAAAATATATATGTATGCATCTCCTGAACCAGTCAAGCACTACAGTGGGCCACTTCACCAGAAGAGTGTTATCAATTTTCATACTTCTTTGTGTCCATGTCAGGATTGTCTTAAATAGCATTTAAAAGAAAACAAACAAAAAAATTGTGCAGTTGCAAATCTAACAATGACCAGAAATGTGCTAAAGAGAATATTCAGGTGGAGGTTCCAAGACCACTTCTTGTTCTTATTGTTGTTTACCTTTTTGGTTTTGTGGTAGTGGCCAAAAGTCGTGGTCCAGGGCACCACTATGCTAGCCAGTGTACAAATACAGAACAAAATACCACCCTTTCCCCCAAAAGAGCTTGCACTATTTCCTTACCACATTTTTGCTGTACATCCCCAAGAGTTCAATAAGAACTTTGTTGAATCTATTACTCATTTTGAATAGAGATGCTTTGTCAATAGGAAAAGAGCTAAATTGATCTTAAATATTTGAGGAAGCAGTGATATGTGATAGCCACAACCCAACAGGCAAACATACTTGAAAAATTACCCTAATTAAAGCTTTGTCACATATGATAATGAGACACTTGCTTCCTTGGAACTTTTCTGTTTTCCTTTCATGATGATGAGGAGGTAGATGCCATTTTTAATTTGGTACTATCATATTGATTCTCCTTTGGTAATACTGTTGCAGATCAGTACACTCCAGCCAAATAGATAACAAGTAGTGGCACTAGAGTATTTTCCTCAAGGTTTACTGAGCAATGTGTCTTTTCAAAAAAAAAATCCTGATTTCATGGTAATAAACAGTGAAGTTCAGCCATTTATCATACTAGACAAATATTAAACTGATCATCAGGATTTAAATAGGTTTTTATCTGTCAAAAATCTTCCATGATAAAGAGTCAGGATCAAATAAGATGTTTAATAATTAAATGTGACCTAAAATAGTAAATATCTGAATATCACTAATGAAACATAGAAGAATAAATTGAGTTCTTAAGTGTGGTATTTGAAAAGAATTCTGCAGACCAGATAGTGTTCGTATATTGGCCTTTAAAAGCTTTTGAGCATGAGGAAAAGAGCCTTCACTGCAGACATGGTAAAGGGAAGGTCTTTGAAATTCTCCTTGATGTGATATTTTAAATTTTTAGAAGATTGAGTTTACGTGCCGGGTTAAGTCACAATTTGATTCTTGGGCTTTTCTTTAAAAAAAAAAACAAAAAAAAAACAAACAAAAAAACTACTTGCAGTTTTGCTGTAAGTCGAGTATTGTAGTAGTGTGGTTTTATTTATTTATTTTTTAAATGGAGAGCTTCAGTGTACAGAAGTGAATAAAAAAATGTTGGCTTAAATGAATGTGAATAATTAGAACAGGAGTAATCATTTCCAAGTTCTTAAAAATATTTCAAAAATTTCAGTAGCTGGGTGCTAGAAATGGTGACTTCATTTATAACACTATTTTAAATATATATATATATATATATATATATATATATATTTAAATAAATCAGTTTGGAAAGGAATATGTCTTGAAGCCCTACTTCAGTGATCTGGGTTATGAAACATTCATGCTGTGAACAGGCAATAATGTTTCAACTCTTATTTATTTGTATATTTTGTCTTTATTTTCCTTCAAAACTCATTGGCTGTTTGAAACTAACAGCAGCTAAAATTGATTGACGTTAGACAAAAAGACCTAAATCCTATTGGTTAATGGAAAATCTTAAATTTATGGGCACAAGAGATTGATAGACTATAATTCTGAGAGAGGAGAATAATAATATTCTCATTTTGCAATTTACTGACTTGCTTGTAGTGATATTTTCCAATTATAAATCAAATAAATGCACTGTACTGTATATAAGCAGGAGATAAAAGAAAGTTCTTGTTTTCAGTACTGTACTACTACCTATAGTTTTCACAAAGCTTGTTAAATTACCTTGTGGTTGTGCTTTCACATTAAACAAGGTGTGACCTATCCAAGAGTCAGCAAAATGATTATATTGAAAAGAACTTTGTGTGAAATCAAAAGTCTGAATATTCTTCTATAAATTAAAATGAATGGAAATCTTTAAAGAGGTGAAAGGCTTTATTAAATACAATCAGATATGGCTAATCTACGTCAATGTTATGTATTGCTATGTGCAGAGAAAAACATTAGAGTTGTTACTAACTTAAGGGCCCAGTCCTACAGTCCTTATTTCAGTGGTGTTGCAGCCACTTTCATTAGGATAGATTAAATCCAGTTGGACTGCTCTGTCTTGTGAGTAAGGACTGCATGCTCTGGCCCTTGCAGTATACATAAAGTCTGATTTTCACAAGTGCTGAGCACATTCACAACCCCAGCTGAAATCAGCCATCAAAATTGCAAGTGCTTAGCACTTCTGAAAGTGTGGTGCACATTGTATTACAGCAGAAACTCACAGTTAAGAACACCTCGGGAATGGAGGTTGTTTGTAACTCTGAAATGTTTGTAATGCTGAACAAAAAGTTATGGTTGTTCTTTCAAAAGTTTAAAACTGAACATTAACTTAATACAGCTTTGAAACACTACTATGCAGAAGAAAAATGCTGCTTTTCCTTTATTTTTTTAGTAGTTTATGTTTAACACAGTACTGTACTGTATTTGCTTTATTTTTCCTCTCTCTCTGCTGCTGCCTAATTATGTACTTCTGGTTCCAAATGAAGTGTGTGGTTGACTGATCATAACTCATCATAATGTGTTCGTAACTCTGGGGTTCTACTATACATGCAAAACACTACACTGACGCAATCAATTTTATGGTTGCAAATGTAAAGTTGAATCTTATAAGTTGATAGATTTCAATGCCAGAAGGTACCACTGTGATCATCTGATCTACTATATATCTCAGGCCATAGAACTCCCCCAAAGTAATTCCTACAGTGGAACTTTTAAAAAACATCCACTCTTGATTTAAAAATTGCCAGTCTGAATGTATAGCTTCAAGCTCAGCCATTGGATCATGTTATCTCTTTTTCTGCTGGATTGAAGAACCCATTATCCAATATTTGTTCCTCATGTAGATACTTAGCGACTGTAATCAAGTCACCCATTAACCTTCTCTTTGGTAAGCTAAGTAGATAGACCCAAAGAGCTCAATCACTATAAGGAACATTTTCTAATCCTTTAATCATTCTCATGTATTTTCTCTGAACGCTCTCCAATTTATCAAATTCTTTTTTGAATTGCAGTCACCAGAACTGGACAGTGTTCCAGCAGTGGTCATACCAGCACCAAATACAGAGATAAAATAATCTTTCTATACTTACTCGAGACTCCCCTTATGCATCCCAGGATAGCATTAGCTCTTTTGGCCATAACATCACACTGGGAGCTCATGTTCAGTGGATTATCCACCATCACCCACAAATATTTTTCAGAATCATTGCTTCACAAGATGGAGCCCCCCATCCTGTAAGTATGGCCTACATTCTTTGTTACTAGCTGTATACATTTACACTTAGCCATATTAAATTTACATTACATTTAGCCATGTTGTTTGCTTGTACCCAGTTTACCAAGTGATCCAGATCGCTCTGAATCAGTGACCTATCCTCTTCATAATTTACTACTCCCCCGATTCTTGTGTCATGTGAAAACTTTATTAGTGAGTGGTAACAACATTATATAGGGCCAAGAACCAATCCCTGCAAGATCTCACCATCTTGAACCAATTGAAGTCAATGGGAGATTTTCCATTATCTTAATGGGGTCAAGATGTGCTCTTCCACACAAAAAATGTCTGGGAATTAAGAGGTTAAGATTCTCATATGCAATATTATGTTCATTGCACATCCTTATCCAAGTCATTGGGGTTGCAGGTGGTATGACTCGGCACACTCAGGCGTAATAAGGCACACATTTAAGAGTTTATTTATTGCGTATGTACAATAAGGCTCAATTAGTGTTTCCATGAGAACACTAACTTTGTTATTTCCTGGCTCTTTTATATTTATGCCATAATCCACATGGAAAAAGTGCTTAAATTAGTAACTTTAACAATTCATTGTCTTTTGCATTTAATTTTATTTTCTAATTTAAAAAATACAAAAGTGGAAAAGAAGAAGATGGAATAAAAGAAAACAAATACAATAGTTGGAGGCCTATGGCATTGCTTTTGGGCAACTCCCATAAGTTCTAAAATTAACCACTTAGCAGATTTGATCATGGTTTCCCAAAATGCAATTTTACAGTATTGCTTTTTAGAGTAGAGCCATATTTAAAATATAATATTTACTACAAAGATGGCAAACATTTCTTATTGTTACACTGATATCTATGAACATGTCTAACCTGAGATTTTAACATTCAGTCACTTAAATTATTATTACATAAAAATGTCATACTTCTTGCATTTTTAAATGGCAAGAAGTATGTATTTTTTCTGCTGAGGTAACTGAAAAGCATCTGAAAGGACTTCACCAAACTTTAAAGAACCAATGCTACACTTCGGGGCTGTAAACCAGCATGGAAATTTTAGTGTCAGAGAACACTAAAAAAGTTAATAAGTGATGGAAAATAGTTGTGCTGTAATCCAAGTAGTGCTTACTCTCTGATCTAGAATTTCAAGTGACTATATTAAGTTATAGGTGATCATGGGTTTAGAGTAAAGAGTGGGATAAGTTATAGTTGGTAACTGAGGGATAGAACTCAGCATCTGGTAAGATAATTCTGCATTCCTTCTAAGCAGAATGCTGTTTGGATTTAATGGTATTGGATCTGACAGTGAGATGCTGTGGAAGCTGAAAGCAAAAGAATGTTTTGGGAGCAGAGGAAGGAGTACATAATTAGAAAGTACCTTTGGAAACAAGAGAGACAGAAGACTCTCTGGAAACATTGAGAAAAAGAAAAAGAGCCCTATGAATCAGTATGACTTTGGAACCAATAAAAAACAAACAGACCTGGAAGCACCGAGAAAAAGAGATGACTCCTTGGAATTTGTAAAGGAAAAAAGAACTGGAGAAAGTGGAGGGAAGTAAAGATATGTTTGGGGTCCCCTCTTCTCTCACATTAGATATAGAATACTATGCGCAATACTGAAAGTTGAAATTTTGGATTTTAGAGGAATAGTACAGGGCAATTAGCTATAGCATGAACTCCTCCACAAAAAAAGCCTTGCTTTCAACAAACAAAGCTTTTGAAAAGCACTCCTCTCAAACAAAGAGAGATAATTCAGTCTCTGTACTAGACAGGGTCTGGTGTTCCACTGATGAAAGGGTTGTTGGTTGTGCTAAACTTTGTCAGATTTCACGTGGTGGTTATATACTGTCCACCAGGGACTAAAATGAAGCCACTCATTTCACTTAGATCTGAAAGAGGGATTTAAATTAAAGTCCTAGAGATGAAAGGTTAGTTCTTCATTAAGTAAGCTACCCAACCTTCATGCTTATTTCTGTTCTAAAACTATTATCCTACAATCATGCTGAATACTTATGAAATAATATTGCAGTCATTCTTTGATAAGGAGTTGTGTTTTTCTTTGCAAATAAATAGCAGATATCTAATTTATATTAACCTCTACTTACTCTTCACCCACAAATTCTCCGGATTTTACATTTTAGAAGAAAAAACCCTTTTTTCCTGGCAAGTGTGATAAGAATTTAGCAAATCCATTGTACAGATGCTTTTCTTTTCTTTCTTTTTTTTTTCCCCTTTTCAGATGAGCTAAGATTTCCATAAAGCATATATTTTAGTACTACCGTGAGATGAAATAGCTTGTTTCCATCATTCAGACCTGTCCAAAATCAGTTCGGTCACTTTACCTGTAAGTATGGAGTATTTGCTTAAAGTTCTTCTCTGAGTGATGTTGCTGTGAATTATATTTACCATATTAGTACAGTGTTACTATAGTAGGGCTATGAAATGCCTTTTTTAAAAATCAAAGCTCCCCACTGACCTCAATGGGGAGCACTCCTAAAAATCTAATGACACAAAATAGTCTTGATATTTTGAAGATTCCCTGCCCCCGCAAAAAAAAAAAAAAAAAAAAAAACAACAGTTACATTTGACAGTTTCATTCAATTACATTTTTGTACTGAATTCACTGTCATTTATGCCTTATTGCCTCAATACAAAGGCTCTGTGGCTCGCTGCCCTTCTGATATTTCAATTATTTGGTTGTAATCACATAGCAAAGCAGATATTGATTTCCTGGGCATTCAAATGGCACCTTTAAATGAAAGAGCAAGTAAAAGGGTTTAATAGTTTAAAATTATATACAATTTGGTGAAGCAGACTTGTTCCAGGGTAAGGGAACATATTCTTCTATTTCAAAAGCTACAGTATTGCCTCTCTTGACCTGAGTGGCTAGTCAAAGTTTGGAAGTCTGTGGGTATTCCAGTTGGGAGTAGAAATTGGTGGTAGTTAAGTATGCCTTTGATGCAGTTTTGTTTATTTAAAAAGTCCTGTTTCTGAATGCAGGAGGAATCAAATAGCAGAAAACCACTTCTTTTGCTCACAGTACCAAGAGCTCTCTTTTCAGCCTGCACCATGACCCAAAAATCTCTCCCCAGATTTCTCCCAGGGTGAACCACCATGCTTCCACCATGTCTAGCTGGCAACTGGTCACAAGCAGAGTTCCCCAGGGGTCGGACCTGGGACCAGTTTTGTTCAACATCTTCATTAATGATCTGGAGGATGGGGTAGATTGCACCCTCAGCAAGTTTGCGGAGGACACTAAGCTGGGGGGAGTGGTAGATACCCTGGAAGGTAGGGATAGGATACAGAAGGACCTAAACAAACTGGAGGATTGGGCCAAAAGAAATCTAATGAGGTTCAACAAAGAAAAGTGCAGAGTCCTCCACTTAGGAAGGAAGAATCCCATGCACAGCTATAGACTGGGGACCGACGAGCTAGGCAGCAGCTCTGCAGAAAAGGACCTGGGGGTAACAGTGGATAAAAAGCTGGATGTGAGTCAGCAGTGTGCCCTGGTTGTCAAGAAGGCTAATAGCATATTGGGCTGCATTAGGAGGGGCATTGCCAGCAGGTCGCGGGAAGGGATTATTCCCTCTATTCGGCATAGGTAAGGCCGCATTTAGAGTATTGTGTCCAGTTTTGAGCCCCCCACTACAAAAAGGATGTAGACAAGTTGGAGAGAGTCCAGCGGAGGGCAACAACAATGATTAGGGGGCTGGAGCACAGGACTTATGAGGAGCGGCTAAGGAAACTGGGCTTATTTAGTCTGCAAAAGAGAAGAATGAGGAGGGATTTGATAGCAGCCTTTAACTACCTGAAAGGGGGTTCCAGGGAGGATGGGGCTAGGCTGTTCTCGGTGGTGGCAGATGACAGAACAAGGAGCAACTGTCTCAAGTTGCAGTTGGGGAGGTCTAGGTTGGACATTAGGAAAAAGATTTTCACTAGGAGGGTGGTGAAGCACTGGAATGGGTTACCTAGGGAGGTGGTAGAATCTCCATCTTTAGAGGTTTTTAAGCTGAGGCTTGACAAAGCCCTGGCTGGGATGATATAGCTGAGGTTAGTCCTGCTTTGAGCAGCGGGTTGGACTAGATGACCTCCTGAGGTCCCTTCCAACTCTAATATTCTATGATTCTATGATTCCAGCTTCTCCTTCATGCTGCCTCTCCCTATCACCTCACCCCCTCCCCAGCCAAAAACAGCTCAGCCAAAATATCTTGGGTGGGTTCACACACTCCATTTGTTTTAAGTGGGGCTTATGTGTTATGTTAATTAAAGGGTGAATTCACACCTGTCAGTCTCAATCTTATGACAAGATTTCACCCAGCTTATAACTCTCTCCACCTCAGCTTCTCCAATTTCCCCGATAAAGTCTAAACAGAGACATCCAACAACCCTGTGGCTTGACAAAAACCTGGCTGGGATGATTTAGCTGAGGTTAGTCCTGCTTTGAGCAGGGGGTTGGACTAGATGACCTCTGAGGTCCATTCCAACTCTAGTCTTCTATGATTTTATGATTCTAACCATCCCAAAGAAAAAAAAAAGTAACATTACAAATTATACCAGGTTTACTATTTACATATGTACAGTGACCTTCTGTCAAGATGTTTTCACATCACCAACCCCAAAATTTTATTCCTATCTAAATCTCTCTGAAAGAAAACCCAGGGAGAGAAAAACTCCAATCAGTCCCTGAAACATGCCTATTGTTTCTGTGGAATTTGCTGGTGGAGGCATACACTGCTAATTTTTTCTTAATGGGGAATTGGCCTCTAACAACTTTTCCATCTTCAGCTTCCACAACTACATTTTCAGATTCAAGGGGCAACCAAGCTGAAATTCTGTCTCTCTGGTATCTTCTCATATACTCCTTATGTACAATTTTGGGTTTAGTCCTGGGACCTATTCACTACTTCATTTATATGGGTCTGTACTATATACGACCCCTCCCAAGGTTATCCAGTTTAGGCCTCCTGCCCTTCTTTCTTCTAGGATTGTGGAATCAGACCAGGTCCTCTCTTTTAAAAGTTCCCCATATGACATTCCATCATAGACTCTTTTTGATTTGATCAGAGGCTATCCTCAAATTTTCCCTAGCAAAGGTGTGAGCTTTTTCAGTTTTGGATGATAGGATTTCTACATAAGACAGAAAGTACATAGCCCTTTGTTCCTCTTCAGGAATTCCATACAAAAGGTTTTCTGGGGCCCTTAGCTCATGCCTAAACATGATGAGTGCTGGGGTACACTTTATGTTCTCATTGATTGCTGTTCTATAAGCCATCAAAAAGAATGGGATATGCTGGTCACAGACCCTTTGGTGCTGTTCTACAAAGACACTTAGCCAAACCCGCAGAGTCCCATTGAAGCTTTCCACCATCCCATCTGATTGTGGGTGTGCTAGGGTGGTACAAGTTTTGTGCATCCCTGTAATCTCAAACTTGTTGAAACACTTTGGATTCAATGTTTTCCCCTTGATCTATGTGTAACTCACCCGGGACCCCAAATCTGGTGAAGAATTCTTTCATTAAGACCCCTACTATGGTCACAGACTCTTGATTTCTTATTGGATAAGCCTCAGGCCATTTTGTGAAGTAGTTCATAGCTCCCAGCAAGTATTAATGGCAAGCCTCTGCCTCAGGCCAGAACCCAAGAACGTCAATGACAATGCATTTCATTGGTGCCCCATGAGATACTGCTGCAAAGGGGGATCTCCCAGTTTTAGCAACACAAATATCACATTTCCTGCATCAATTTCATACATCCTGCTTACCTTTTACCCAATGGAAATTCTCCATTAGCTTGGCTAAGGTTTTTGCAACCCCAAAGTGTCCAGCCGTTTTAAGATGATGGCATAACCTCAGAAGCTCCTTTTTCAATGTATCCAGTACAACCAGCTGTTTTTTCCCATCTGTTATGCAATATTTCATTTTTAAACTCCAAGTTTTCCTACTATGACCAGAAAACTTTTACTGGTGTTTACAATACGTTCCAGGGTAGTTGTTTGCCACTTGATATTCCAATCACACGCTATCCTGATATCAGGATCCTCTGGTGGGAAAGGTTTTAGTTGCTCTGGAGTTTATTCTTGCAACCCCATCCCCACTGTTCCAATGGACGAATCAGGAATGTGGACACTTCTGCAAATTACCTTGAACAACTAATTTCCTGTTCTCCTACTTGGAATGGTGTTAGCAAGGCCACCTGAACAAGTCCTCAACATTACCATGCTTATGGCCAGGCCTGTGTCATTGTGAAACCACAGCATGCAGTTTCTCCAACCATGTGGCAAGCTGTCCCTCATGACTCCTGAATCTAAAGAACCACTGCAGGGAAGGATGGTCTGTCCTGACCTCAATTTCTTCCCATAAATATAATGATGAAAATATTCTATAGCTTTAGCCATTGCTGGGAATTCCTTTCAGGTGGTGCAATAATGTATCTCAGAAGAGCTAAGACTTTTTCCATAATAAACTACCACCCTCTCAAGTCTCTTGTGTCAATACAACCCCACAACGGTAAGCATTAGCATCTGTGTCCACTATGAAGAGGTTTTTGAAACACAGATAGGCTAAGACAGGAGCAGTCACCGGAGCCTTTGTCGAATCTGAAAAACTCTGCTGACCATTGAAATGGCTTTCCTGTCTCACCTAACCTGTGCAGTGATTTTGCAATATTGGCAAACTTACAAATGAACTGTCTGTAATAAGAGCATAGCTCGAGGAAACTCTGCACATCTGTGAGAGTCTGGTGAGTTGGCCAGCTCTATACAACCTCAATAGTTATTTTTGTCAACAGAAATTCCCTCCTCACTAATTGCATGTGCAAGGTACATTACCTCTTTCTGGAACAACTCACATTTCTTTGGGTTTCAGTTGCACCAACTTTTAAGAGACAGTGTGGAAAACCAGATCGAGCCTGCTACAGTATCCAAGGTATTGTCTCTTCATGTTAATGAGTAAGAATCGTTTCAAGAAATGTCATTTAATTTTATATAGTCCACACATAATCTGGTACTGCAATTTTCTTTTTTTAAGCCTGAATGATGGGTGAAGCCCAACGGCTGGTTAAGGGCTCAGTTATGTCTTCCTGGTACACTTCTTCAATGGCCTGTAGTGCCTCTTCCCTTTTTGTTACTGGTAACTGGTGAGATGGCTGTTTTCCCCCACCCCCTTATTAATCTTGCGCTGGACCCAGGCAGTTACAACGTATATCTTTGTTGGATTGGAAGAACAATTTCTGATACCTAACAGGAAAGTGTCTTGGATTGTTCTGCTGTTCCCAGGTTAAGAGTACAGCATTGCACCGGAAAAAGTCCAGTACAAATTCTGGGAGCTCACCTTCATCCCATTCCCCCTTGTAGTTTTCTTTTATTGAAGTATTTACCCAGATCCAGTGGGCTCATATTTTGCAGTTGCAGTTCCCTTTTTTGCTATTTGCTGTTTGTCAGGAACATTCATCAAATGAACAGGGGTCAGTTTCAGATCCATAAGAGCTTTAGGAGCTAAGATTCCTAAGATTCCCCCAAGACTCTGGGCCTCAAAACAGGGTTCAACCACTCCCCATTTTTCCCTTGCTGTAAAGCTACTATAACATGTAGTTGTTATAATGGTTTCTGCCCACAGGGACAAGGCAATTTGTTCACTGAAAACTAATTGCCTACAAACCATTTGTCATATCTTTAAAGGGAATTTCTTCTTTCCTTCTCCTCCTATCCCTGAGCTCTGCCCTAGCCAGCTCAGATTGATGACTCGCTCCAAAAGACATGTTAGAGGCTTGTACCTGGCCTGGATATCTTTGTATCTTTTCTGGGGGTAAGTTGTGCAGAATATCAGAGCGGGGCCATCCAATGTGGCTGCTAATACCCCTTGTTTCTGTCCAGGTAGGGCAGGAGCACAAATCGCAGCAGGTCCTCTGCCAGTTCATGTGGGGTTTCTGTCCATCTTCCCAGCCATTGATCTGAGTTATAATGTTGTTTTTTTTCCTCCTCAACGAAAGTTGCTTTTTGCATCACTGGAGCTGGAACAGCCTGACCTCTCCCCCTGTGCCTTATAAATAGGGTAGAAAATGGTTGTCAATGTCTGGCCTTACTCAAGTTTTCTGCTGGTTCAATGCCTCATTCAGGCAACTACCTTCCACTGCTATCTGTGACTCTGATTTCCTTCTATAGCTGAATTTTCACCTCCTTAAGTCCTTGCTGCTGCTTATCTCTGTTAGCATGTTCCAAATAGGCTAACACTTATCTGGGCTCCAGTGTTTTATAGAAAAACTTCTGGTCTATGGCAGTGAGGTTACTGGTCACCTCTTTGATCTGTCTTACTATTCCAACCTGGGAGCTTTGCAGCTGGACTTCTCAAACTGTCTGGACACTTTGTAGTTGTGGCTCCAACAGAGATTTGACCTCTTACCCCTCAACCTCAGTCAACCTGCAGCCCTTTCTGGAAACCATCCACATGCTGCTTTCATTCCTTTTGTGAAACCTCCAGCTACTCTTTTAAGTCTTGTTTTAATCCTTTTGGCTGTTTTTGATTTCTGCAAGTACCTTCGTTATTTGTTCAATCTTGTTTCAACAGAAACACCAGCTCACTATTTCTCTCCTTGGAAACTCAGTCTTGCATCTAACACTGATATTGCCCTTTTTACCAGAGTAACTAGTCAAAGTTTGGAGCACTGTGGATGTTCCAGTTAGGAGCAGAAATTGGTGGTAGTCAGGTATTTCTTTGAGGCAGATTTGTTTATTTGCAAAGGATGTACAAAGTCCTGTGTCTCTGAATGCAGGAGGAGTCAAAGAGCAGGAAACAGCTTCTTTTGCTCATGGCATCAGAAGCATTCTTTTCAACCTGCACCACTGACCCAGAAACATCTCCCCAGGATTTTCCAGGTCAGCCACTGTGCTTCTTTGGGCTGTTTCTCTCAGTTATTGCCTGTTCTCCATTTCTTTGTGTTCTACCTCACCACACCTCTCACACATCCTATCCAAAACAATATTCAGCAAAAGCCTCTAGGTGGAGGCTTATGATTTCAGTTATGTTAACTGAAGGGTGAGATCACACCTATTAGTCTGAACCCCATAACAAGGTTTCACCCAGTTTATACATTTATGAAGAGCCACCATAGGGATGTTTTTTCAAGCCTTTAGTGAGGGACAGATTTAGGTCATCTTTACGCATATTCAGATTCAATAAATCATTACGCATCTTCCTCTTCACAAGTAGTCCTAGTGAGACAGGCTGCCAAAGCTGGCCATAAGATATGAAAATATTTTGAAAGGGCTATGGAGTATTTTAATTGACAAAAAATGAGAGAAAATGTAGTCTCTCACCCTGTTGTTCACTCTACTGCAATCTACTTTAAGATTTGTGCAATCCATCACCTCTTCTGTGAGTGGTTCACAAACAGTCCTTCACCTCTAGGTGGCTCCTCTGAATCACAGAGAAGCATGGTCCCTCTCTCTCTGAAAGCATCCAGCCTAGATGTCCTATACAATAAAGCAGCCGTCAATTCCAGGTGACTACTTTCCCAACTTTATTTCCCCCCAGAAATGCTCTTGGCCCTTCTTCTCTTTGTCCAGCCTTGAGTGCTCCCTGCCTTCTGCTCTGTACCAGCATCACCTAGACTTCTCCCTCTACAAGATTTCTTACCTTTCCTTCTAGGTCTGTTCTTGGTTTCCTTCTTTGTCTCGCTCATCATTTGGGTTCAGTACACAAACTTGGCCCTTTCCAGGCTTCCTAAGCAAGGAGAACTACTGTGGGTCTTGAATTCTTTTAAAAATCTGACCCAACATAGTAGGTGCCTAAAGGTGCAGGCCCTCCTTCCCTCTCTGTGTTATGAAGATTGGGAGCTTATTTACATGCTTGTCCCCCTTCAGAATGGCAATTCATGATGAAACTGAATAGTCATTGGGTCAGGAAGAGAATGAAAATGATTCTCTTGCCTGGAAGTTAGGGTACTCACCCAGGATATGGGAGACTCAAGTCCAAATCACTACTCCAATGGCTATTTAACTTTTTATAAAAGTCGAACAACTTCAAGAGAACAGGTTGAGAAAGCCTCACACCAGAATATCCCATAGTCCAGTGGATAGGACACTCTTCTGCAATGCACCAGTGCAAATCCTATCTCTACAGTAGGTAGAGAGGGAATTAAATCTGGGTCTCTCATACTCCAAGTGAGTGGCCTTGTTGCTGGGCTAGAGCTTATAAGGGCACTCCCTACTTCTCCAGCCATTTTGATAAAAGAAAGCAAAGGATTCATAAGTCAAAATGACTGAAAGTCAAAATGATTTTTTTTTCAGGTATAAATGAAACATTTCATTTCAATATTACCGAAATTTTAGACTTTCATGTTCGGTTGAAAGTATTTGGCAAACTCAACATGAATTTGCAAATAGTTTCAGGTAGACTAAGAACTGCTTTTATTGGCAAAGCAACTATTAGTTGGAAAATTTTTATCCCTCTCTATTTACATGTTCTTTTTCTTGATGTGCAATCTAGTTATTAGTCTTAGAAGACATGCTTGTATTATTGCTGGTTTGATTGCAAGGTTCTATGTTGAGAAAGCTGTTTCAAGTGGCAAGAAGGTTTGTTTTCTGTGAGTGCCAGTTCTTGATGCACCCATGTTTCTTGAAAACCAGGCACTAGCGTTTGGGCTGAGTCTTCTGGAAGAAGTGATTGCTTCTGGTTCCAGGGTGTGTGTGTGTGTGTGTGTGTGTGTGTGTGTGTGTAAAGGGAGTTAGGCTTAAAATTTACCCAGACTATGTTCTCTTCCAACAGGAAGTTGACCTGCAAGGCCTTAGAATTCTATTACTACTCAGCTGAGGGGCCACACAAGGGAAAAATAGGTCACTGGTATCAAAAGAAAGGGCAACAGCATTTTATGAAAAGCTTGATCTCACTCCCTGAAGAATTCAGAATGACCGTGAAGCTGGATGTCAACAAAACAAAGTGCAAATTAAATTTAGCTTTCCTTCAATAAAACCACTAAATAAATATAATACATTTAAATGTACAAATTATGTTCAGGCCCTGTTAACTGGGAGAAGAGAAGAAAAAGATAATGGCTTTCCTCGCTTTCTCTACGTGTACAATCTATAACTGGGGAGGCACTAACGCTCAAATCCTCCAATGGGTTTAAGTGCCTAACTCCCATTGATTTCTCTGCTGCATGCATAGGCAGTGGGTATCAGAGGACTGGGAAGGCTTAGTTTTCCCAAACATCCAGGCATGGTCCCACCTACGCTCCGCTCAAAGGCCCCACCCCCTCTTGCTGAGTCCCATTCTCTTCCCAGGGCCCCAGCCCAGGCAGGCAGGCACTACAGCAGCTCTTCCCACCCTTGCTCAGCCTCTCCAACAAAGCAGACAGAGATGGGGGTGGGGACAAAGGCAGGCCAGCCATTGGTCTGGGGCTAGGGGAAGCTGGGGCTGGAGCGTGGGCCGGTCGGCACTCTGGGGCCAGGGCAGGAGCCATGTCTGGCTGGCGCTCCGAGGCTGGGGCTGCCCATTGCTTGGGTTACCCAGGGCTGGGGCTGGTGGCTCGGGCCAATTGGTGGGCTGGGACTCGGGGTGGGTGGCTCAAGCTGACTCGTGGTCTGGGACTCAGGCCACCTGGGGTGGAACTCCTTCAGCCATAGTAGGGGGCTCGGGGTTCTGGTGAGTGAGGGAGTGGAAAGGGCGGAGCCTCAGGCATAAGGGGTAGGGCCATGGACTAATCTCCCCGAAACGGGAGTTCATATGTTGTCCATGGCTGCATTTAAGAACATAAATAGAAATAGTACTCTACCATGGCATAGCCTTTATCATTTCAAGATGTAGGAGAGCCTGTGATTGGGACCACCAGGAACCCAGTGATACAAGCTGCAAATACTACTACTATTAGTGTATAAGCCAGTTGTTGGGATTTAATGTGCTATATATTTGCACAGATTTTTTGTAAAGAAATTTTCACAGCTGGCAACACAATACTTCAAAAAGACACTTCAGGAGCTAGAAGAAATTTTAAATAAAATTGACATCTGCTAAGTTCTTTTTATCATTACCTCAGAAATCAGCAATTTTTGTTAAAATGTTTGAGAATGAACAAAAATAAAATATAAAGCTCATCTAAATTGCCAGCATGTCTGTGTCTACCAGCTAATAGAAGGATTTAGAGTAATATAATATTTTTAAAAGTATTATTTAGAGATCTTGTTTAAATATAGTAATGTTTATTCAAAATCTTCTGGGATTTTTAGATGCTATTTAGTATTTACAAATGCTTTTTATTTAAAATGCTTTGCAAGTTTTAAGGATACTATCATTCCAAAAAAAAAAACAAAAAAAACCCAAACAAAACAAAATGACAAATCCACATATTATCAATAGAAAAAGATTTGTTTTGAAAAGTCACTGGCCAGCAGCACTGTTTTTATTTTACTTAGTAGAAAGATTGACAGTATAGGGATAAATCCCAGGGCTGGATTTAGGGGCAGGTGATCTCCTGGATGGTTGGGTTATAGCGGGGGCCAGCAGACTTGGGGTGCTGTTTTGTTGTTAGTGTCAAAAGGGAAAATAGAATGTCTAAAGTAAAATGTTTCAGTATTCCATATGTGGATTAATTTTTCACTAACGTCCTAGAACGTTCTGGACATTTGTAGAATCTCATGAAACTTTCTGAAAAAGTTTAATAAATGGAGGGGGTGTGCCATTTGGTCTAGGGCCAGCCCTGGAAAATCCATTGTTTTATTTGGTTCTCAGTTACTTCACTGGGTAAATCCTTATCAGCCCCAAGAATAATAAAACATGCCTATTTCTTTTCTGATATAAAACTGGTTTCTTTTTAACAGCTCCTCACATTTCTTTTGCCAGACTGACCCCTGAAGCGGGTCCTCATCATGTGGCTCCAATGTTATGGCTGTGACTGAGACAAGTTCACTACTCTGCATGTACTAGGTAGAAGAACTTGAGCAATAATTATTGGGTTTGCTTCAGGATTGGACCAGATGTCAGGCCTCCTACACTAAACTTTGGGTGGGCTTTACCATCACTATCCTATTGCTTCAACCCAATTCCTATAGAAAAGCACATAGAGACCTAGAATTCAGTCACTGAGGACTTTCAGCAAAGATTGCATGGGATCAGCCTCCCCACAATCAAGTCCAAAAAAGAACAAGAGGAATGAACTTAATTCTTAAGTACCAACACTATGAATTTTATAATGATAAATAATGATAGCTTAATTGCTACTCCATAAGACTACTTAATAATCCACATACATTAGATTCACAGTTATGCATTAATTTAAACAAAAGAAACAAATTAAACAAGTTAGTACCCACAAACACAGTGAGAAGTATTCCAAAAACTTAAGCTGAATTCACCTGAGTCTCAGTTATCATCTTTGTTTATCAACTCTACATACAGGCTGCTGAGTCAAAAAGTTCTGCAATAATATCTTCCCTCCTCTTGCTTGCAGAAATCTCCATTCTCCTCTGCTAGACGGTGGAATCATTCAGTTAGCTTGTCAGCTAACTAGTTAACCACCAGTCAGTATTAAGTATATAAATAAATAACCCTGAAACAAGAAAAATACAAACCGGAGAATAGCAAAATATAGATGACTTTTCATATTTAAATGTGATGATCAGAAAGAGAGTTGGTTTTTAAGACAATTTAACTGAAATAATTAGGCTAAAATCAAATAACATTCAAGGTATACAATTAAAATGAAACAAATTAGTTTTTTTCCTTCCAGTGTCCCCTTTCTGTAAATAATACTGCCAGGGTTTCCCTGTAGGCTAGTTAACAATATCACTAGCCTGCTGCAAAATGCTTCACAGTGAGGGGATTCCAGCCTGCTTTTTGCTCCAGTGGCTTAGCTTTTCCCAACCCATGATGATGCAGGTCACATGTCCTTTGCAAAGCATCTGCCCTGAGTACTTGTCCTTAATGAAGTCTGAGTCCAGCTACAGGGAACACGCTGAACATGCTCAAAGCTATCACACCCAGTTCCAGAAACTTTTGGGCATGGAATACTAATTGTGACTTTGCTTAGCAACAGTGACACAGACACAACTCATTTCTCCTTCCCCCCCCCTTCTCTCTAGATCTCTTAAAGACATGTCTTCTTATTGGGCATGTAGGTTACACTACCATGCAAGAAGCTAACATCAAACTCCTTGATTCATAGAGTTTAAGTCTAGAAGAAACTCTTAGATTGTCTCGTCTGACCTGTATATCACAGATCATTACATTTTACCCAGTCACCCTTGCCAAATAACTTGCATTTAACTAAAGCAAATGTTGTGTTCAGCTAATCAAAAAGGCATCTGGTCTTTATCTGAAGACATTAATAGATGGCAAATTCACCATTGAGTCAATTCTGTTCCCAACAAGCTATCTTCTTAGTGTTCCACATAAAGTCTGATGGCTCTGACTTTGTACAGGAGGATGAATTTCCCTCTTAATGATTAATATAAATTAAAGAGTCATTAAGTGGACTTTAACATGCTAAATTGTAGTGGCTTTGAAAAAGCCATTTAAGCTATTATGTTATGATTTATATGGCATATTATGATCATGTTATCCT
Source organism: Emydura macquarii macquarii (assembly GCF_026122565.2). Lineage (NCBI taxonomy): Eukaryota > Metazoa > Chordata > Testudines > Chelidae > Emydura > Emydura macquarii. Next base: position 3,238,754 of record NW_027133156.1, read on the forward strand.
GACTGCAGATAATGCAAATAAAATGTATCAAAAGGATCCCAGAACCTAATCTTAGATTTAAAACAATTCAGCTTTCAAAATGTCTTCATTTTTGTTTCCCTATTTTTAAAAAGACTTTTTACTGAGAAAATAGAAATTGATCTAAGTTTTCAATTAATTGTGTAACTTTTAAAATAAAGCACATTGTGAGTGAAAGCATTGTAAAGCCCAGGGGACAGTATACAGCTCTAAGAAAGTCTCTGAATGATTTCATATAACATCTTTCTTCCTAAGTACACATAAAGATTGCAGTTATCATCTACCTAGAATTTTCAAAATTGCTTGTTGTGCCAGATCCTGGAATACACTATGGCAGCTTTTCATTAGAGCAAATCTACTTTAACTGACTACCCAGGTACTTCCTTTTATGGGGAATCTGTACGTGGAGTAGAGCCAGCATAGCAGCTCCTATGTTGCTCATCCTGAAGATGCCTAAATTGCATCTCAGGACTGAAACAGTACATGGCATTCTGAGGATTGAGGTTGTGTGTAAAGGTTGCTTACAGTCAACTTTGCATCTTCTGAACTGTGGTGAGTGCCAATTGGACAGTTGTAAGGATCTGGCCCACCATGTGGGATCTTTCGGTTGTGACACTTACAGAAGAGTTACCAGAAGAGCTTGATTGAACAATAGAATACCAAAGCCATTTTCATGAATGAACAGTCCCTTCTTTTGTGGAACAGTTTTGAATTTCAATTTTTTTTAATCAAATGTAAACATGGTGAAAATGTTTCCTTTTTCTTTTTTAACTAGCTCTAGTTACCAGGTTAATACCACACTTCGGTGCCTTGGATAATCCAAAGTTTGTTCAACTCAGTTACTTCAATAATACCCTTTGAATCACTTTTTTTGTCTAAGCAAACAGCATCAGCCCTGATGTAGAGCTTGTATTGCTGATGTTCACTACTGCATACTCATGACACAGATATAAGTTCAAGTGGCACATCAATTCCACCTGCTATTTATAATGAGACAGTCACTAGCAATTATAAAACTAATTAAGCAGCAATTGATTGTCCAGGTACCCTATAACTTAATCTTTCTTTGATACCTCTGACTGAGAGTTTTTGGGAGTTTAAGAGTTTTATATATTAGGAAAAAGGGCTTTATTTGTCACACTAAGTCAAAGAAAATTTAGGACAGCGAGAGATGACTATTAGATCTGCCACAAACAAATGAAGAAAGCAGAGGAATTAATACAAATAGAGATACAGAAAATGTGGAAATCCCACAAACTCAGTAGACATTGGGGACAAATTCTACTTCCTTCCTTGATCTCCCCAAATACAGATATGATCCTTGTGACAGAAATGTAGCTGATATGTAGCAATGTTATAAATACTGGGAATTGAACATTTTATGAACAATGTATGTGTCCTGATTAGGGTTACCAGATAGCAAGTGTGAAAAATTGGGACGCTGTTTTTTTTCTGGGAAGTGGGGGGGATATAGTTGTGTATATCAGATAAAGCCCCTAATATCTGGATAGTCCCAATAATATCGGGGTGTTGGGTCACCCTAGACCTGATAGAATCATAGAATATTAGAGTTGGAAGGGACCTCAGGAGGTCATCTAGTCCAACCCCCTGATCAAAGCAGGACTAACCTCAGCTATATCATCCCAGCCAGGGCTTTGTCAAGCCTCAGCTTAAAAACCTCTAAAGATGGAGATTCCACCACCTCCCTAGGTAACCCATTCCAGTGCTTCACCACCCTCTTAGTGAAAATGTTTTCCTAATGTCCAACCTAGACCTCCCCCACTGCAACTTGAGACCATTGCTCCTTGTTCTGTCATCTGCCACCACCGAAAACAGCCTAGCCCCATCGTCTCTGGAACCCCCTTTCAGGTAGTTAAAGGCTGCTATCAAATCCCCCTTCATTCTTCTCTTTTGCAGACTAAACAAGCCCAGTTTCCATAGCCTCTCCTCATAAGTCCTGTGCTCCAGCCCCCTAATTATTTTTGTTGCCCTCTGCTGGACTCTCTCCAACTTGTCTACATCCTTTTTGTAGTGGGGGGCCCAAAACTGGACACAATACTCTAAATGTGGCCTTACCAATGCCGAATAGAGGGGAATAATCACTTCCCTCGACCTGCTGGCAATGCTCCTCCTAATGCAGCCCAATATGCTATTAGCCTTCTTGACAACCAAGGCACACTGCTGACTCATATCCAGCTTTTTATTCACTGTTACCCCCAGGTCCTTTTCTGCAGAGCTGCTGTCTAGCTCGTCGGTCCCCAGTCTATAGTTGTGCATGGGATTCTTCCTTCCTAAGTGGAGGACTCTGCACTTTTTCTTTGTTGAACCTCATTAGATTTCTTTTGGCCCAATCCTCCAGTTTGTTTAGGTCCTTCTATACCCTAAACTGATCAATGAGGAGAAGTTATTGTGTATTTGGGTTATAAGACTTTCCTGTATGAATGCATAGACCTAACTTAATAGGGGGCTCTGGGAAGTGTGACCCGTCTGTGCTTAGAGTAGATCACCTGAAAATGCCAAGGTCAGGGCAGGCTGCAAAAGGAGAGCAGATTCTCCCAGCGCTGTTGGGTAACACTGAAGTTAGACTTCCCAACCAGCCACACACAGTGCCTCTGATCCCCACACTGATTATTAAAACAAAAATTACACAACCCCCTTTATTGCATTTCTGTCTCTGGCTCCCAATCAGCAACTAGGTTCAGCAAAGAGATAAGTTATTACAACTCTATGCTCTTTACCAAAAAGTTCTCCTGACCCTGAAGGGTCAACCACATTACCAGAACAATATGAGTTTGGATCTTACCCAAAATACCAGCTGCCAGCAAATCTTTTAGTAACTAAAACTAGAGGTTTTTTATAAAAGGAAAGAAACAAACAAGGTGAGAGGTGTTATATGATTAAAGCAATCAGATAAATACAAATGATTTGAAAGTCCATATAGATCAGGTTTCCAGTAGAATTGTGAAGTGTGCAGACCCTCTGGTGTGTATTCAGTACCTGGATGGGTCTCAGTCCTTTGATTCACAGCTTCAGTTGCAGATGGGTTGATCCAGAGGTAGGAAGAAGGACTGAAGACAATATGGATGTGGTGCAGCTGCCTTTTATATACCTTTGCCATGTTGCTTGTGGTAATTTACAGAAATATGATGGAGTCCTGGGCAAGTCAGCTGTCCTTGCATGCTTTGTTGAGTCATAGGAGCAGCCGTTGCTTCTTACTTTGCTAACGTATCTACAGGAAGGCTCACCAAGGGGGAACAAACGCCTTTTAAGGCCCATTGTGAAAGCTAAGTATCCTTTGATGGGCCATCAAGTGGCATTGTTCATTCACAAACTAGCTAGACTGAATATAAACAATTACTCCAGGAGCAAACACATTTGAAATCCAGATGAACAGTCATATCCATAACTTCAGATACACAGATGTTACATGCACATAAATAATGTTATTATATTTAGAAAATCATAACCTTTCCTATGGTACCTGACATGGCATATCTTGTACAAAGTATTATAATTTTGCAATATTGATATTAAATCACATTATAAATAGTTCCCCTAAGCCAGACACTGTCACAGAAAGAATAAACAGGAAGACAACACAATGGTCCCAGACAAGCAACATCCCAGCAGATACTAGATGCAATTACAAGACAATGGCCTGCTTCCAGTGTCTCTGGTCCCAAGTGACACTGCTGTTTTGGCAGACTGGGAGGTTAGTGATCAAAAGAACACTAAATGGTTAAATAGCGTCCTGAAGAAAAGAAGGGGGGTAGGTTGCCAGTGAGCTCCTACATGGAGAGAGCTGACAGAGACAGGCTCTTTGGAAGTGTCTATAAGGACTTAAAAACAACGAGAGTTCTGTAGCACTTTAAAGACTAACAAATTTAATTTCAGTAGGCATAAGCTTTTGTGAGCCTCAGCTCACTTCTTCAGATGCAGATCATTTCTACCAACTGCATCTGAAGAAGTGAGCTGAGGCTCACGAAAGCTTATGCCTACTGAAATTAAATGTGTTAGTCTTTAAAGTGCTACAGAGCTCTCATTGTTTTTGCTGTATACAGACTAACACGGCTACCCCTCTGGGACTCTTCTATAAGGACTTAGTCCTTCCAGGATCCCATCTGGTTAGATACCTGGTAAGCAGGCATGCATATAAGCTGGTTTATTGTTTTTAAGATCTGTTACTCCAAAATGTTTTTGTTCTAAATAAATGATATCTTGCTTTAAGAAGGCTCTTTGGTCACTGATTGCCACTCTCATTGACCTGGAGGGAACAGAATGACAGGGTCTGAGTCTATCAGACTTGCTGAGGCACTTATGATTAGTAGCATGGGAGTGCAACCCAAGATCCAGGCTCAGTTAGACGGGAGAATCATGAGATTTCACACCAAACTAGGTGACAGTTAGAAGCTTGAGATCTGGGAGAAGGGCAGTCAACAGCACTAGGTGGGGGCAAAGATGCAGTTCATCAGGTAAGTGTGACACACATGCATAGCAAAATGATCATTGTTGCGTGCCTATGTTAAGTCTGGCAATGATTTCTAGGACAGATAATTTCTGCTAGAAGTAGGATCAAGATGTTTGTGTGAAGTGCTCAGTTGTCATTGCTGGGTAAAAGGCACAAGTGAACAAATGTGTAGAACACATCCTTAACTCCTAGCCTTCATCCCTGAGTGCTGCTATGTGTCTATAGCTTCAGAGCTGGTTCTCTATGGGTTTGGTAGGAAGAAGGAGAAATTTCAGCCCATCTCTGCCTAGAGAGAGAAATTGACAAGACTGAATATTCCACTTCAGTGATTTCTCACCTGGTTTTCTCTGTATCATTTGGGGAAAAAACTCAACATCAGATACATGGTTTTAGGTTTTTTTTAAATGAGGGGGGACAATATCAACCACCTGAGGTTAATATGGATAATGGTGGGGCTAAAGGAAAATCTTGCAGTTGATTATCCACCATGACCCCCAAATCTTTTTCAAAGTCACTGTTTCCCAGGATCAAGTCCACCATCCTGAAAGTATGGCCTACATTATTTGTTACTAGATGTGTACATTTACATTTAACTGTGTTAAAATGCACTGTTAGGGTGCTTCCAGATTGCTCTGAATCAGTGACCTGTCCTCTTCATCATTTACCATTTCCCCCAATATTTGTGTCATCTGCAAACTTTATCAGTGATGAATTTATGTTTTCTTCCAGGTCATTGATAAAAATATTATATAGAGCGGGGCCAAGAACTGATCCTTGTGGGACCCCACTGGAAGTGCACCAGCTTGATGACTATTCCCCATTTAAGGTTACATTTTTGTGACCTCTCACTTAGCCAGTTTTTAATCCATTTAATGTGTATCATGTGCATTGTTACTGGGATTTTATGTACAACTCTGTTGCCATGGCTGCCAGTACTTAGTGACTTAGCCTCCATCATACTCCTGGCCAAGATCTGTGATAACAGTAACTTGCTTCTGAACTCAGATCTCTTCAACTACCCACCAACTCGTCTGTTTTCTACATGCCCTTTGTGGTCACTTACACCACAACATGACATGATGGTGCAATCTGTTTGGCATAATGAGTGGTCAGCAGTAACAGTCGTTAGATCACTCTCTTGTCACCGACCCAACCATATGCCCATTAGGTTTTGACCTGATAAGGCACCCGTGGTCATCCCTAAACTGGTTTTGAACAGGACAGGGCAATTGTGCAGCCAGTCTCTTCAAATAGGGTTTCTCTAACGACCCACAATGTAGATTTGGTCAACTTCAGACTATGTCGCATATCCTTGATGAGTGCCCGTTGACTTACTTTGATGGCAGACTACTGGATCTTCACCTGGCTGATGACGATGCTATCAAATGTTGTGCACACTGCACGTACACTGAGAGAGAGACAGAGACAGAGAGAGACCAGTTTTATATTGTTCTAGTTTTTTATTCAAAATACCATAAGTACCAAGTTAAACACCTTATGGAAGTCTAAGTATATTAAATCAACACTATTACCTTTATCAACCAAACTGGTAATCTCCAACCATATAGAAAGTTGCCATGACCTTTTGTGTCTGGTGCTTGCAAGTGGCCAGTCCTCTCTGATTTCCTTTTACTGATTGCTTTGTAGCCAGCTCTTTTCTTCCTTGAACCTAGGGTACTGGTATTTCATGAACTTGATTGTCTAGGAACTCTTCAGCTTCTCTGATTCTTAGTAATGTCTCCACTTGCCCCTCCAATCCAAGAATATTTTCCTCCAAGACAGCCACTTCATACACAGGAATCCCTTCTAGTTTCAGGCAGGAAAGAAAACTTGGCACGTCTGTTGCATGTGTGCAGTGTGCCCCTATTGCCAAGAAGGCTAAAGGCATATTGGGCTGCATTACTAAGAGCATTGCTAGCAGATCGAGGGAAGTGATTATTCCCTTCTATTCGGCACTGGATAGGTCTCATTTAGAGTACTGTGTCCAGTTTTGGGCCCCCCACAACTGAAAGGATGTGGAGAAATTGGACGGAGTCCAGAGAAGGAAAACAAAAATGATTAGGGGGCTGGAGCAAATGACTTATGAGGGGAGGCTGAGGGAACTGAGCTTATTTAGTCTGCAGAAGAGAAGAGTGAGGGCATTTGATAGTGGCTTTCAACTACCTGAAAGGGGGTTCCAGGGAGGATAGAGCTAGGCTGTTCTCAGTGGTGGCAGATGACAGAACAAGGAGCAATGGTTTCAAGTTGCAGTGGGGGAGGTCTAGGTTGGATATTAGGAAAATGTTTTTCACTAGGAGGGTGGTGAAGCATGGTTACCTAGGGTTACCTAGGGAGGTGGTGGAATCTCCATCCTTAGAGATTTTTAAGGTGCAGCTTGACAAAGCCCTGGCTGGGATGGTTTAGTTGGGTTGGTCCTGCTTTGAGCAGGGGCTTGGATGAGATGATGTCCTGAGGTCCCTTCCAGTCCTAATCTTCTATGATTCTATGTCACATGGCCATCTTGATATCACATGTAGTCCTGAGCCATTCACATTCAATCTTCAAATCCCTCCAAAGCTCTCCTACACATTCAATTAGATTCAACTGTCATAACCATAAGACCCCCATCCTTTCTCTTCCTGCAAACCCTATCTCATTCACTACACACTTGCCAATCTTTACAACAAATGAGACAGGGGTCCTGCAGAAAAGAGCATCCTTCACTACACAACACTGAGACATTCTAGAGCAGGTCCATCCTGTGCACTGAATGAAGCAGGGGTCCTGTGGGAAAAAAAAAAGTTGATGGGGAAAAAACATGTGCGCCATGTGACTCCTGCCTTTGGGGAGGTTGGGTGGGGAGGGCACCAGCACCCAGATGGCTGCTCCCTGCTCTTCCCCCGCTTGGCCTCCTTCTCCTGAGGCTCTGCCCACGCTGCATCCCTGCTCCACCCTAGACTTCGCTCCTGCTCCATCCTCTGACCTGAGGTCCCCCCACCTGCTGCTTGTGCCTCTCAGAGGAGAGGTCAAAGAGGCATGAGCAATGGGCAGGGAGGTGGTTGAGTGGGAGCGGGTCCTGGGGTGGAATGAGGGTGGAGCATGGACCGGTTCTCAGGGCAAAGGCCAAGCAGAAGGTTCCGGTGGCCGCTGATTGGGGAGACTTCACCTCCCCAAACCTCTAACACCCCTCACCCATGGGAAAAAGCCACCTTGAATATAGCTGCAAGGGTAGGAATAAAGTTTCCAGAATGGAGAGAGGTAAATCATGGTGTCCCCCAGGGGTCTGTACTAAAACCAGTGATGTTTAACATATTCATAAATGATCTGTAAAAAAAAGGGTAAACAGTGAGGTGGCAAAATGTACAGATGATGCAAAACTACTCAAGACAGTTAAGTCCAAAGCAACTGTGAAGAGTTTCAAAGGGATCTCAAACTGGGTGACTGAGCAACCAACAGGCAGATGAAATTCAACATAGTTAAATGCAAAGTAATGCACATTGGAAAACACAATCTTAACTATACATATAAAATGATGGGGTCTACACTAGCTATTACCACTCAAGAAAGAGATCTTGGAGTCATTTTAGACAATTCTCTGAAAACATCCACTCAATGTGCAGTGACAGTCAAAAGAGTTAACTGAATGTTGGGAATCATTAGGAAAGGGTTAGATAATAAGACAGAAAATATTGTATTGCCTCTTTATAAATCCCTGGTATATCCAAATCTTGAATACTGTGTGAAATGTGGCTGCCCCATCTCAAAAAAAGGATAAAACAGTTGGAAATTGTACCGAAAAGAGCAACTAAAATGATTAGGGGTATGGAAAAGCTTCCATATGAGGAGAGATTAATAAGACTGGGACTTTTCAGCTTGGAAAAGAGACAACCAAGGGGGATATGATAGAGGTCTATAAAATCATGACTTGTGTGGAGAAAGTAGATAAGGAAGTGTTATTTATTCCTCCTCATAACACAAGAACTAGGGGTCACCAAATGAAATTAATAGGCAGCAGGTTTAAAATGAACAAAATGAAGTATTTCTTTACACAATGCACAGTCAACCTATGGAACTCTTTGCCAGAGGATGTTATGAATTCCAAGACTATAACAAGGTTAAAAAAAAAGAACTAGATAAGTTCATGGAGGATAGGTCCATGAATGGCTATTAGCCAGGCTGGGCAGCGATGCAAAACCATGCTCTGAAATGTCCCTAGCCTCTGTTTGCCAGAAGCTGGGAATGGGTGACAGGGAGTGGCTCACCTATTGTGTTCATTCCCTCTGAAGCACCTGACATTGGCCATTGCTGGGAGACAGGACACTGGGCTATGGACCTTTGGTCTGTCCCAGAATGGTCATTTTTATATTCTTGTGATAGGAAGGTGGGTCTGACCCAGTATGGCCATTTTTATATTCTTATGATAGGAAGGTTGCTGTCTTTTGTTTCAGCTACAGACCTTGCTACAGTTATCAATGCCTGTCAGCTCAGTTATACTGTTGTCACTTCTATACCTTAGTGACACTGAGAAACTTAAGGTAGTGCAGAATTTTATGTAGGATTTCACTTAGCTTATGGGTGAAATTTAAAGTGTTGGTTTTCAGTTATGAAACCTTAGCTAACTGAAAGACCGCTTTCTCTCCCTGCATAATTCTGTCATAATAACAGTTGGCAGGGACACTCAAACTAGTTAAAGCCCTCTGTTTTAATGGGAAAGAAATATGGCAGAATATTTTCTTCTAGGAGATCCTGATTCTGGTACTCATTCCATGTGATATCATGATCTTAACTCTTGTTCTCCTATCCATCTAAGCCTCAATATTTGCTGTCTCCTTTAGAGTTATATCTAAATTTAGACCCTGATCCACAAAGGAAGTTTCTTACTATGGGGTTTTTATACCTTCCTCTAAAGCATTTTGATACTAACCACTGTACGGACTACAGGAATTTGCTATACTGGATTATACCCAGTGTACTGTCTGACAGTGATTGGCACCAATACTGACTATGATTCAATCATTTACATTGTGTAACAAGAATGCTGAACAGAACCTTTAATGCTTGGGGACCGTCGATTATGGAGAGACCATGGGAATCAAAAACCAGTGTAAATTTAATATACTTACTCTGATGATTTATGAATTCCAGTTTGATTTTTATGAACTGTCTATATCCTTTTGTCTTGTGGCTGTCTTTCACTGTATTCTTATGTCATACTCTCTGTGCTAAGCAGCAGGGAGCGCTGCCTGCAAGTCTGGCAAGATCTAACCTGAACAGAACAAAGGAGTTACTGCATCCTAGCTCAATCCAGTTGTCTCTAGCTTCTCTGCAGAGGGCTTGGGTTTGAAGGAGTGGAATTTCCATGTGAACAGGAACAAAGAGATGAGGTGTGGGAACATACCTTTAAAACCAGAACTGGGTAGGTGGGACCAGTAAAGGAAGCTTGGAGCAGGAGATAGAACAAAGGGGCATACCTTCATAATAGAGTGGACCTGTTGACTAATGGACTGTCCAGAGGGGGAAGAAGTTGACTGCAGAGGTCAGAGAGGCTGCTTGATTCAGAGAAGAAGACATGTGCAGGGGAGGAAGGATCCAGGACTCCTGAAAAAAGACACTGTCCCAAATCCCAAAGAACGCTCCAGTGTGGTGAGGAAATTGAGGCAGGGAATGGCATTTAGGAGTTTCTTATTTTACATAGATCTTTATATCTCTTGTGCTGTTTTAAGTAAAGAGTAGTTGTTCTTAGAAGTCCCTTAGAAAGCCTGTGTCTTTTTGCTTTAGCTAGTACATCTCTGAAGAGGTAAGTTGTAAATGAGAGTGTCTGTGTTCTCAGTAAACTCCTGCTAGACCCAGGGAGCATGAAGGAGGAAGATGGCTGATTTAAATGCAGAGGGGCAAGATCTGGACCTGCAGGGGGCAGTGGTGGGGAGAGTAGACTGGGACAAGGAGCCATTCGGAGAGGATTTGTACCGGAAGCTAGCAGAAGGAAGAAACAGAAAACTGGATCTAAGAGTTGAGGTGGGGAAGAAAGCCTGGGTGAACAAAGAGACTGAGACTTGGAGTGGTGGTGGGGACTAGGATGGGGAGTCTGGAGGAATGAAGCTAGGATTTACTGGGCAAGGAGACTGGAATAAGAATCCTGAGTAGGGGTGCCTGGGACCTCCAGAGTCAAAATGGACCTGATCTGGGGTTGAATCACTGTTGTCTGTAGGACCCCGACACATTTGTTGCAGGAGTTGGAAGGTATGTACTATTTGCGGATACTGGGATGGCAGGTCTCAGCCCACCCAAAGCTGAAGGCCCACTTCCTTAAGCAAGAGGGGAAGAGCTATTGGATTCAGGCCACATGTGAGTACTGAAGCCAGCTAATGAAAAACCAGGGATGGGAGTGAAGCTTGAAGGTTAAAAATCAGGGATCCAGAGGGAGACACTGACCAGAGAACCCCCTGACAGTGCCCACTGCTTCTCTAAGGTGTGTAAGGAGTCTGGGAAGGCAGGTGGTGAATGAGGCAGGGATTCAGAGGAAGAGAAGGATGGTCTCATGGTTAAAGCAGTTGAATGGTGTCCTAGAGAATTAGATTCTTTCCTTGCCTTTGCCATAGGAATGCTAAACCAAACTTTTCAAGGTGGTCAGTAATTGAGTGTTTCTTATTTTCTGGGTGTGTGACTTGAGAGGCTTGGGTCTGATCTGCAGAAGTGCCAAGCACTCACAGCTGCAACTGAAGTTGATGAGAGCTCTGCCTTCTAATGCTAAGTGCTCTGAAAAATGAGGTGCTAGGTGTCTCAGACTGGGCACTCAGAATCAGGGGAATTTTTTGATATTTGATCTATGTGTGTGTTAAGGACCCCGTCTGCAAAGTGGGAATGATAAAGACTCCTCATCTCACAGCGGTATTGTGAAGATAAAGTTATTAATATTTGTGAATCACTCAGATGATGTAGAGATGAGCGCCATAGAAAAGCCCATGAAAAAAAACCCGAACAATGCTGCCTTCAGAGCACGGTTTGAATAGTGTGCAGCAGAGAACACCTGGGGCCACACATTGAACAGCAAGGATAAAACAAATTATTGAATAGCTGCTGCACCATCCTGTGCATTGAATGAGGAAGACGTCCCATGGACAAAATAGTGCATGATCATGTAATTAAAGGCTATATTATAATGCATATGCACAGGGGGCCGAAGTAAAGCTGCACAGGAAACCTTAATTTTATCCTCTCCTAACTTCTGAGTGCTTCATTCTTCAGCCTTAATAATGTTCTTTTAACACAGGGGTGTTTTTTTACTGTAATATTATTTCATAGCTCAGGAATGACTGGACACACTCAAGCCAGGTCCACATTACTCCCTCCCCACCCCGTGTTAGACAGCTCTATGTCGATGGCAGAACTTCTCCCACTGACATAGCTGCTGCATCTTGCACCGATGCAGCTGAGCTGCTGTATCACTGTATGTGAAGACAAGCCCTATGACAGACGCTTGCTTCAAGTGACTTCTTTATTTTCCTCTGTAGTCCATGAAGGCTATAGCTGGGAGGAAGCCCATCTCTGCAGTTCCAATCTGGAAACACTGGCACACACTGAGTAACTTTACACAGGAAAATAGTTTCATTGTACGTAATGGGACTCCACTTTTGTACATCAAGTTACTCCAATGTGTAAGAGTTTACAGGAGGGAGTCCTCAGTCAGCAATCAGGTTGCAAGCGAGCAATACAACACTTAATTATTTAGCATTGTTATGCTGGAAGGTGTTAATGGAAGCCATCAGTCACAGACTTGGGTATAGTCCAGAGATGTACTAAACACCCTTTATACAGGCTAAATGAGGAAGCTATTAAATGTCCCTTTGTTTAGTGATAGTTGAAACAGAAACCATTGCCCAAGGCACTGGCCAGCACAGCAGGGCCTGAGCAGGGTCTAGACTATGTGGGCCTAGGGGTTTCCCTAAGGACTAATAAGTGGGTGGGGCTTTGATTGGATGCACCTATGCTTGTCTGTGTGTGAGTCAGAGGCAAAAAGCAACCTGAAAGTCTAGGCAAGCAGAAAGGCAGAGAAGCTGTCATGAGTATGGCCCTGAGACAGAGCAGAGGCATAAAGCTCATTGGGGAACAGAACTGGTTGGAGGCTCAGGCTTGAAAATTGTGAACAAGGAAATTGCTTGCTGTTTGTTCCTACTGTTTTTAGGGAAACAGGACATTGTAAATAGACAGGATTGCACTACAAAATATATCTGATTCCATCATCTGTTTTTCCTTCTAAGAGAAACAGATCAGCAGGGCTCTGGATGTTGGCTAGCTGATTGGACCGAGGGGCAACAGTATCTAGATATTCTTCAGAAGGGAAGCAACAAGCCCAGATACAAATCTGTAAGGATCAGTTCACAGAACAGTTTACAGTTATCAAAATGCAGTAAATGGTCTCGAACACTCCCAAACTTTGGAGGGATTGAGACCAGGATCTGAATTTTGAGGCTTACATCCATATTTATTATTAATATTTATATTGCAAGAGCACCTAGGAGCCCCATAGCACATGGACTCCACTGTGCTAGGTGCTGTACAAACATAAAAAAAAAAGATAGTCCCTGCCCCAAAAAGTTTAACTTTCAAATTTGAAAATAATTCTAGCTGAAAGAGCAGAAACACACAAAGGAATCCTGTATACAAACATTTACCAAGTCCATTCTACCTCCTCATTTCTTTTTCCTAAAATTGAAAATTGTTAAATATATATTTTGATTATTTAACATATGGGATAATTTTTGAAGCTATCTGTAGTTAAATGAAATCTTTGCTCACGGTTAAGGTTCTCTGTCTTTACCACGCATGATTACAATTTTTTATCAGAGGCATTATAATCTGTTATCATGTAAAGAGATACATATGCCAATGCCCTGCTGTTCATGTTCAATTTGCAAACAGTAAGAGAAAGTTTGTCAAATTCAGATGTTTACAGCATACTAGTTTATCACCATCTTGTTGGTTAAAAAAACACCCCATCAACTGCTGCTGCTTTCCCAGCAGAAAACAGGTGTGTGTTGATTACTTCATCAGCAGGGAGACAGCGATTTAGGCCCTCGCTTATCAGGTCATTACAATGTAAAGTAGCTATTGAAAAATGGTGACAAGCTGGTGTGTAGTGAACCAGAGATAAAGTTTCCAGGTGTCTGAGTTTCCCAGTGTGAACTGGCAAACTTTTGCACCCCTGGGTGGAAATTCATACTATGTCACAAGTTTCTTTAGTAAAAGAGAGGATAAGCAGAAAGACAAAACAGCACTCTGATTTCACATATACCAGTGTAAGGCTCTGATCCAGCCAAGTAATAAAAATGTGCTTAATTGTAAGCACATGAGTAGTTCCACTGACTTTCAGGGGATTACTTATATGTTTAATATATATGTTTATGTTTAATATTAAGCACGTGCTTAAGTGCTTGGCTGGATCAGAGTCAATTGTAAGAGTTAATTGTAAGAGTTAATTGTAAGCACGTGAGTAGTTCCACTGACTTTCAGGGGATTACTTATATGTTTAATATATATGTTTAATATTAAGCACGTGCTTAAGTGCTTGGCTGGATCAGAGTCAATATTTGGATTAATGCCACTGAAATCAGTGGTTTCACCTATGTAAAACTGATCAATGAGACAAAAACCCAGGGAATTTTGTTTAATCATAAACTTTTCATAACCTGATAAAAGCAAAGGAGTAATGATTACATCAAAGGGAAATATATTATTGATTAAACAGTTTTATACATTTATTTCTAATGTGGAAAGGCTTTTTGAAGATAATTAAATAATATACAATATTATGTACCAGAATAATATACTCTGAGGGCATGATTTATTGATTTTACTGTACCAGAGTGCTTATAAGCAGTAAAATAGTGCATATATCTGGACTGGATAGAGTACTTAATTATGCTTTAAAAAACAAAAAACAAAACCCCTAAACAATATGGTAATGAATAAACTAAAGATGTGTCGAGCTATTTGGGAACTATTCAAGTACTTACTTCATTCCATAAAGAAATCATTTGAGAAGAACAAAAACAGAAGGAAGAATGCAATAAAAAGTGAACAGGGATACTTGTAAAAACAATTTAATTTGCTGTGTATCCAAAAGTGAAACATAATTAAAGGAAAAGATCTTTGCACCACGCCAAACCAAATAAAAATATAAACATATATATAGATATAGATGTAATGTATGTTTATGAAGGCACTCTAGTGGCTTCAATAGTTAAGATTACTTTGAGTTTTCCACTGAAACTGGTAAAAATGCACACTATGTGACTCATGCTGTAACTGTTTATTGCTCAGACAAAAAAGATATTATTGTTAAGATTTGCATTTCATCAGCAAGTAGAGGTCTGAAACCATGACGAGGTCCCCATTTTTCTAGGCACTATGCCTCCACATAATCAGAGACTGTCTCTGTACAAAGAATTTTACAATTTAATTAGACAAGATCCACAAAATGGGAGGTGCAATAGAGGCACAGAGTGGGGAAGTGACATGCACAAGTCTAACAGCAGGTCCATCGCAGAGTGCCTAACATATGCAAATGTTGGGAAGTTATGTTAACTGAATGTATTATACTCTCCCCTCAATTCTGTCTACCTATGTCAAGTATCTCATAACAGCTTGCATTAACTGAAGTAAACTTTGGTTTGAGTAGATAGGAAAACTGTTAGGATTAGGATATATGAGTGCTTTACAACCAGTAGAGAGTTACTCTCAGGTTCATACAGGAAAGTCTCAAAAGAAAAGGACAAGGACAAAGGAATGTTCTACCCTGGTACTAACCTAAGAGCCTTCATGCCTCTTGATAATGGAATGCATGGGTTCAGAAATAAGAGGTACACCATGGTTCCAGAAAAAGAAGGTAGAAAGCTGATTGGTTAAATCTAGTTTCAGATGATGTTCACGGTATCTTTTTACTTGTAAACAGGTAGGAAGTAAAAAGATAGCTTTAGGGTGTAACTTTGGAAACACAGCTTCTATGTAAGGGTGAATGTAACAACACTGCACAAGATAGCTTCTCAGAGACTGGCATTGTGCTGAACCTTTTCCTTATACTATATTATTGGTTTAGAGCAATAAACCTGGCTGATATTGGTTATTTGGTTTCTGGAATAGATTTCATAATGAACCACAGTGTGTTCAAGCAATTGACTATACAATTTATTGACACAGAGTCAGGAATAGAACTCCAGTCTCCTGAATGTCAGAACAGAACTCCATCTGCTATTGTCCAAAATGAAAAGCTTTCAATTTTGTAAGCAAAGCACAGGAACACAATACTGCTTAGTTCTGCCTCCCACTCTTCTGTATCTGCCCTTAGTTACAAATACAATTTTATTAATTCATTTGCTTTTTGACAAAACAGTTCTGAGTGTGCTTCCTTGTAGGGAGCTTGGGTGTCATGTAAAACTTAAGGGCTGGTTCACACTTACCGAGCGATTTGGCAGCAGTAACTGACGTCAACTGCTCTCCTTCCCTTCTGCATGCTGTTCTCACTATGGTACTTGAGGGGGTGGACTTACTCAGTCAACTTCCTGATCGATTGAGCAGGTCTCACTGACCACTCAATCGATCAAGAAAGATCGATCTGGGGGCGGCGATTTTGCCGCCATCAGTCTGAACATAGCCTAATACCGTTGATCAGAATTGAATTTATATGTTATCACTCTTAAAACATAATAGAGGTCACATGGTTATTTTATAAGAGAATAAACATTTGTCAATACTGATCACTATAAAATTGGGACATATATACAAAGGAAGTTCCTGCAAGAATAAGATGTTTGGAGAAATAAGCCCCACTTAAATACAGTTTTCTGATGAGAAGAATGCCAACTTTGCATTCTTCTCAAGTGATGGAGCTTCTACACACATTCTTCCCCCACCCTCCGGGTGCATAGCTGTGGTCTCTTAAAAGACCTTTATCAGACATGATGCAGTGTAATCAAATGTGAAATAATACTACATGATATTCTGCATAAAATTCTAAGACACTGAGTTTTGTATCGTCATGTGATCGTGAAATGCTCAGGGAGATTAGAGAGGATACAAAGGCAGAAAACACAATAATAATTATGAGGAATTTCAACAATCCTTTTATTGACTGGGTATGTGACCCCTCAGGAAGGAATGCAGAGATAATATTTCTAGACATCATAAATGACTGTTTCTTGGAGCAGCTTGTCCTGGGACCCACAAAGGGGAGGCAATTCTTGATTTAGTTCTAAATAGAAAACAGGATGTGATCCAAGAGATGACTGTAACTAAACTGCTCGGTAATACCGACCATAATGTAATTAAATTTAACATCTTTGTGGGGGAAAAATGCCAAAGAAGCCCACCACAGCAGCATTTAACTTCAAAAAGGGGAAATGCATAAAAATGAGGAAGCCAGTTAAATGGAAATTACAAGGCACACTCACAGAGGTGAAAAGACTGCAAACTGCATGGAGACTATTTTAAAACACCAAAATATAGGCTCAAACTAAATATATTCCCTATATTAAAAAAAGAACACAGGAAGTGAACAGAGGTAAAAATGCTACCATGGCTAAACAAGAAAGGAAAAGAGACTGTTAAAGGCAAAAACACATCCTTTAAAAAACAGATCCTAAATCCCACTGCAGGAAAGAGGAAGGAGCATAAACTCTGGCAATCAAGTGTAAAAGTATAATAGGGCAGCTAAGAAAGAATTTGAAGAGCAATGAGCAAAAGACATGAAAACTAACAAAATCTTTGTTTAAGTACATCAGAGCCAGGAAGCTTGCCAAACAGTCAGTGGAGCCACTGGAAGACTGAAGTGCTAAAAGAGCACTCAAGGAAGGCAAGGCCATTGCAGAAAAGCTAAATGAATTCTTTGTATGGATCTTCACTGCAGAGATTATTAGTGAGATCCCCACACCAGAACCATTCTTTTTAGATGGTAAATCTGAAGAACTGTCCCAGATTGAGGTGTCAAAACAGATGGTTTTGGAATAAATTGATAAATTAAAGATTAATAAATCACCAGGACCAGTTAATATTCACCCGAGAGTTCTGAAGGAACTCAGATATGAAATTACAGAACTACTAACTGTGGTATGTAACCTATCACTTGTTCCATTTTGGTTGAGGTGGAGCACATTCTCCTTTCTCAAGAGGTTCCCTAGTTCCTAATAAACCTAAATCCCTCCTCCAAATACCATTATCTCATCCACGCATTGAGACCTGCTGTTCTGCCTGTCGAACTGACCCAGCATATGGAAGTGGAAGCAGTTCAGAAAATGCTGCCATGGATGTACTGGAGTTTAATCTCTTACCTGCCAGCCTAAATTTGTTCTCCAGGACCTCTCTCCTTCCTTTTTGTATATCACTGGTACCTACAGCTACCACAACCACCAGCTCCTTCCCAGCACTGCACATTCAACTGTCTAAATGTCTTGAGACATCCACAACCTTCACTCCCAACAGGCAATTCACCATGTGGTTCTCCCAGTCATCAGAAACCCAACTATCTATATTTCCAATGATTGACTCCCCCATTACTATTACGTCTCTTCCTAATAACAGGGATTCCCTTCCCTGGAAAGGTAACCTGAGTGTGAAAGGACACCATGACATCATCTAGAAGGAGGGTCCCAATGGTGGGATCGTTTCCCTCCACTCCAGTTCTCCTTCCCTGAGACTTTCATCCTCCTCAACAGCACAGAGACTGTCAGACTGGGGGTGGGGCCACTCTACTGTGTCCCAAAAATTTTCAGCTCTGTGCCTCTCTGCCTCCCTTAGGTCCTGCAGTTAAGCCACTCTGGTCTCCAGACATACCTGAACAGTCCTTTTTTGGCCTTTCAGGTAACACTTAGTTCACCCCAGTCCCTGAGCTGTCTTGAAGAGCACCTGTCACTAGACACTCACAGTAATTACCAAGTTTGCTACCTCTAAAGAGACAGTGTACACACCAGTTTGCTTAGTTCAACTAAGAATTCATACTTCGTTTAATATTATAGCACCAAGATCTACTTCTACTAAGGGGAAGTTAATTAACAAAGATAAAGAGTCAAGTGATAGTGAGTAAGGGTATCAGAAACAGATATGATGATAAATGAAACAAAAGTATGAGACTAAATGCAGCTTTAGCTGCAATCTACAGTTCTTAGGCTAAAGCGATTTTCGTGCCCTCAAAGTTTTTCCGTAGAGCTTGCTGATTTTCAATCAAAACAGATTTTATATATTGCCCCAGAACTCATTGTTTTGACCCAGACAAAACTATCCTTTGAGGCTTTCGTCTCTGATTTCATATCTCCCACTCAACCTGGCTTTTCCTGTTAACGTGCCTTCCTTTATGTTGATTTCACAATACTTATTTTACATTAACGGCAGGGAGATAATTACCTTACCTCCTGTCTAGTTTCTTCGTTTATTTGATGACAGACTTTAAAGCATAATATCAGTAAGTATCCAAAATTTCTTTTATAGAGTTAATACATACATTTCACAGTGATATTAATGACCAGTAGCCTTCATTTGATACCTTGCAAGACACTCTTTCTAGATAAATACTATTACAACGATGTGTTAGGTGCAGTGAGTTTTTCAGGTTTGACAGGAGTTGCTGACACACACTGGTGAACCACCAATGGGCCTCTGTGTCACAGTTGAATTTTATCATTTGAATTGAAGCAATTTGGTGACCCTGCTATCTTCAAATCTGCCTACCACAACTTTAAATACTGTGGATAAACAAAGAAAAAAGACCATCTATCTTGATAAATTAAAGAGCAGCCCTAAGTCTTTCTATTGCATGCTTTAACAAGATCATGTCTTAATTGCCTCCACTTTATTAGTCCCTGTAGGAAGCCGCTGTGGCCTCCCACGGAGCCAGAGCCTGAGGAAGGACGCCCGCGCTCTGATTGGCTCAACTCACACCCTGCCCTGGAGTCTGCCCGGCAACAATGGGCCCGGGACGGGATAGGACAACCTGGCCAGGCCAATTGGCGGCCGCAGGGCGGAGCCCCAACAGGAAGGGGAAGTACAAAAGCCTGACCCCTGAGCTCAGTAGGCCCCAGACTGCTGCCAGAGGCGGACGTGCTGCCCCGCCAGCAGAGGCCTAGGCCAGAGCCTAACTGCCGATGACAAACCCTGGGCCCGGGGATTGGATAGGGCCCTCGAGAAGCTGGACTAGGCAACCC
Organism: Emydura macquarii macquarii; assembly: GCF_026122565.2. NCBI lineage: Eukaryota > Metazoa > Chordata > Testudines > Chelidae > Emydura > Emydura macquarii. The sequence goes on from NW_027133156.1 coordinate 3,258,407, forward strand.
GGCCAGGACGACTGGGCCGAGTTACCCCGAGCCCGGGGCCGTACTCTGGAACCGCCAGACTGGGCCGAGACCCCAGAGCGGCCCGAGTGGCGGGCACCCCCGGAGGCTGGGCTAGATTTGGAGGAACTGCCGGCCGCCGAGCCCCTCCCTACAGCGGGGCTGGACTTGGAGGAGCTGCCCGAGGCCGAGCCGCTCCCCACATCCAATGACCTTGAGGAGCTGCCCCCTGAAGAGGAGCTCCCCACCTTACCCCCGGTCGACGAGGAAGGACTGACGGCGTTACTCCTGGAGGACCACCTTCGTGGCACGGAGGAGGCAGGTACTAGGGTCAGTGGGGAGGAAGTAGCCCAGGGACAGCCACGGCCTGTGGCTGAAGCCGCCTTATAGCCGGTGTGTTGCGGCAGGAGCCCCGCCAGCACAGTGGCAGCCGCTTCTGCCACTGCTAGGGCCCTGGGCTGGGACGCAGTGGAGACGGGTGGGCTTGCGTCCCCCTCCCCTTCTCCCTAGCCACCCCAGGAGAATTGCTCTCCTGACCCCGCCTGAAGCCGTTGCCTTCTCCACTCACCCTGCCTAGGGGTTGGAGCAACTGACTCCTGGTTCGCTCGCCCTGCCTGAGGGCCTGAGCGATCTGCCTCTGCTCACCCTGCCTAGGGGTGGGAGCAATAGACTCCTGGTTCGCTCGCCCTGCCTGAGGGCCTGAGTGATCTGCCTCTGCTCACCCTGCCTAGGGGTTGGAGCAACTGACTCCTGGTTCGCTCGCCCTGCCTGAGGGCCTGAGCGATCCGCCTCTGCTCACCCTGCCTAGGGGTTGGAGCACGGGACTCCTTGCTCACTCGCCCCGACGGGGGCTTGAGTGGCAGACTGAGTGCTCGCCCCACATACGGGCGAATTGCCTAAACTGACCTCTCACCAAATGCGAGCTATTCCTCTGTAGGAAGCCGCTGTGGCCTCCCACGGAACCAGAAACGCTTACAGTCCCATACTGGAGCAGTGTATCTTCAGGAAAGCATCACATTTTACTATCATAGTAAAGATTTTTTTGTTCATTTTTCACCTATCATTATGATATCATTTGTAGCCCCAGTCATGGACTAACAACCCATTGTGTTAGGTGTTGTAAAAACACAGAACAAAAATATGGTCTCTGCCTCTAAGAGCTTGCAATCTATGTATGACAAGAGACAACAGATGGGTACATATATCCACATGGGAAGGTATGAGGAAACAATGAGGCTATGCTGGTCAGCATGAATACCAAAGGCAGTCAAAGTATCTTTGCATTCTTCCCCAACTCCCTCCCTGATTTCTTCCAGGATATTTCAACATTAAGGGCACATCTCTTGGGAGGAAAAAAAAACAACAAAAAACAACATAATTCTGAGTCATTGCTAGCAAAACAAATTCTTAATTTATCTATTAAAAGTTCATAGTTTTCCTTGCACCTCTTCTTTAGTGCCATACTGCTTCATAAGCTGTCACTTTGTTGTTGTGTTAAAATTTCCTATTTGCTAGAGTAATAACTATAATTAAATACAGCTCTTCAAGATCCTTACCAACTTGGATCAGGGAACAACATGAAAAAATAGCTGTTAATTTCCCCTTCCCATCTATAAATCTTTCTGATTTTCAAACCTCAGCCATAGAAATGAATATAGATTTGTGTCTTTTGGGGTTTAACTGGGATGAAATTATGCACCCCTGGGAAACAGGTTGGCGTTTGGGGACAGCATAATACAACTGTGGAAAACCCCTTGTACAGTGCATGGAAGTAAAGGGCCTACAAAGGGAAAGGAAGTAGAAAACTTGAGATAAAAAAGCTACTTTCACTCTCCAGGTGAAGGGAGCCAAATACACAGAATTGCCTGTGGAGGGGATCTGTGGAGGGGATCTGGAGGGGATCTGCTGAAATCATATTTCTTCTAGGATTTGGTGGTGGTGGGCACGGAGGCAAAGACAAGGTGAACTGGGAGATGGGTGGCTGGCAATACATAGATTCTGCTGCCAGATTATCTAAGGAAGAAGAGTAATTTGCTGCAACTCTTCCTTCGTTTAATGAGCCTCTGTCATCTCAGGCAGCCTTCAGAATTCTGGCCTATCTTCCAGTACCCCTCGCTCAAATTGTCCCTCCCACTGAGAGAATCCCAAACAAGTTATCCACAGACTCACTGCCAGGCAATATCTGGATGTCCTTGTCTAGAATTCACATTCTATCACATATCAGATAAATGCTCCACATATTCACGCACACATACACCTCATCAGGGCTAGCTCATTCTTCTGCATATTCCTGTAAGCCCTTCTGTTAATAATCTTCACTTCTTGCCCTCCCTATTATTGTCTTTCTCACTAAACCCCCGCTGCCTGCCAGCTGTAGATAGAGCTCTCAAGCTTCGTTTGCAACTTCTGAACACACAAAAGAGAAGCATGAAGAGAAAAGTCTGGAGCTCCTCTTGCACTCCTCTGAGTTGGATCTGTGTGAGCAGCATTTTACCCTAATTTGTGACTATGTTGGTAAATTGAGGTGCAAGAAAGGGACAAAAGTGAATGACACGGAGATCATAAGAAAAGCCATACTGGGTCAGACCAATGGTCAATCTAGCTCATCATCCTGCCTTCCTACAGCGGCTAATGCCAGGTGCTTCAGAAGGAATTAATAGAATATGGAATCATCAAGTGATCCATCCCGTCGGCCATTCCCAGCTTCTGGCAAATAGCAATCCCTACCGATCCTGGCTAACAGCCATTCATAAACCTATCCTCCATGAACTTATCTAGTTCTTTTTTGAACCCTGTTATGGTCTTGGCCTTCACAACATCCTCTGGCAAGGAGTTCCAAAGATTGACTGTGTGTTGAAGAAATACTTCTTTTAAACCTGCTGCCTATTAATTTCTTTTGGTGACCCCTAGTTCTTCTGTTATGAGATGGAGTAAATAGCACTTCCTTATTTACTTTCTCCACACCAGTCATGATTTTATAGACCTCTATACTATCCCCCCTTACTCATCTCTTTTCCAAGTTGAAAAATCCCAGTCTTCTTAATCTCTCCTCATATGGAAGCTTTTCCATACTCCTAATAATTTGTGTTGCCCTTTTCTGTAGCTTTCCAGTTTTCCAGTTGCAATATATCTTTTTTGAGATGAGTATTCAAGCTGTGGCTATACCATGGATTTATATAGCAGCAATATGATACTTTCTGTTTTATTATCTGTCCCTTTCCTAGGATTCCCAATATTCTGTTCGTTTTTTGACTGCCATTGCATATTGAGTGGATGTTTTCAGAGAACTATCTACAGTGACTCCACAATCTCTTTCTTGAGTGGCAACAGCTAATTTATACCCCATCATTTCATATATATAGTTAGGATTGTTTTTCAATGTGCATTACTTTGTATTTATCAACACTGAATTTCTTCTGCCCTTTGTTGCCCAGTCACCCAGTTTGAGATCTCTTTGTAACTCTTTACAGTCTGCTTTGGAGTTAACTATCTTGAGTAGTTTTGTATCATCTGTACATTTTGCAACCTCACTGCTTACCCCTTTTTCCTGATCATTTATGAATATGTTGAACAGTACTGGTCCCAGTACAGACCCAGAGGGATACCACTATTTACTTCTTTCCATCCTGAAAACTGACCATTTATTTCTACCCTTTGTTTCCTATCTTTTAACCAGTTACTGATCCAGGAGAGGACCTTCCCTCTTATCCCATGACAGCTTACTTTGCTTAAGAGCCTTTGGTGAGGGACCTTGTCAAAGGCTTTCTGAAAATCTAAAAACACTATGTCCTTTGGATCACCCTTGTTCATATGCTTATTAATGCCCTCTAATTATTCTAGTAGATTGGTGAGGCATAATTTCCCTTTACAAAATCCATGTTGACTCTTCCCCCAAAATTGTATTCATCTATGTGTCTGAAAATTTTATTCTTTACTATGTTTTAACCAATTTGCCTGGTACTGAATTTAGGCTTACTGGGCTGTAATTGCCAAGATCGCCTCTGGAGCCTTTTGGAAAAAATTAACATCACATTAGCTATCCTCCAGTCATCTGGTACTGAAGCTTATCTAAATAACAGGTTACATAGCACAGTTAATAGCTCTGCAATTTCACTTTTGAGTTCTTTCAGAACTCTTGGGTGGATACCATCTGGTCCTGGTAACTTATTACTGTTTAATTTATCAGTTTGTTCCAAAACATTCTTTACTGACACCTCAATCTGGCACAGTTCCTCAGATTTGGCACCTAAAAAGAATGGCTCAGGTTTGGGAATCTCCCTCACGTCTTCAGCTGTGAAGACGGATGCAAAGAATTCATTTAGTTTCTCCGCAATAGCTTTATCTTTCATGAATGCTCCTTTAGCATCTTGATTGTGCAGTGGCCCTACTGACTGTTTAGCAGGCTTCTTGCTTTCTGAAATACTTCCTTTTTTTTTTTTTTTTTGCTGTTACTTTTTGAGTCTTTGGCTAGCTGTTCTTCAAATTATTTTTTGGCCTTACTAATTATATTTTACACTTGACTTGCCAGAGTTTATGCTCCTTTCTATTTTCCTCAATAGTATTTAACTTCCACTATTTTACATGATGCCTTCTTGCCTCTAACTGCTTCTTTTACTTTGTTGTTTAGCCACGATGGAACTTTTTTGGTCCTCTTACTATGTTTTTTAATTAGGGGATACATTTAAATTGAGCCTCTATTATGGTGTCTTTAAAATTTTCCATGCAGCTTACAGGGATATCACTTTTGGTACTGTACCTTTTAATTTCTGTTTAACTAATTTTCTCATGTTTGTGTAGTTCTCCTTTCTGAAATTAAATGCTACCATGGTGGACTGCTTTGGTGTTTCCACCCTCCATAGGGATGTTAAATTTTATTATATTATGGTCACTATTACCCAGCAATTCAGCTATGTTCACCTCTTGGAGCAGATCCTGTGCTCCATTTAGGAGTAAATCCAGAATTGCCTCTTCTCTTGTGGATTCCAGGACTAGCTGCTCCAAGATGCAGTCATTTAACGTGTCCAGAAGCTTTATCTATGCATCCCGTCCTGAGGTGACATTAACCTAGTCAATATGGGGATAGTTGAAATCCCCCATTATTAGTGAGTTTTTTTTTATCTTTATACCCTGTCTAATCTCCTAGAGCATTTACAGTCACTGTCACCATCCTGGTCAGGTGGTCAGTAGTATATCCCTACTGTTATATTCTTATTATTCAAGCATGGAATTACTATCCACAGAGATCCTATGGCACAGTTTGGTTCATTTAAGATTTTTATTTCATTTGACTGTATGCTTTCTTTCACATATAGTGCCAATGCCACACAAATATGACCTGTCCTTTCAATATATTTTGTACCCTGGTATTATTATGTCCAATTGGTTATCCTCATTCCACCAAGTTTCTGTGATGCCTGTTATATCAATATCCTCATTTAATAGGAGGCTCAAGTTCACCCATCTTAGTATTTAGACTTCTAGCATTTGTATATAAGCACTTAAAATTGTCACTTTTTAACTGTCTGCCATTATGTGACGTAATTGAATGGGAATCTTTTTCATTTGACTGTTTCTCATCAGATCCCACCCATATTTTGTCCTCTTCCATCCTCTCCTTCTTACTGGGATATAGATAATCTCCATTAATAGATGTTCTCCTAAGTGATGTCTGTTTCCAAACCACATGCTCCTCCACACCTGTCGGCCTTCCCCCAGCCCTTAGTTTAAAAACTGCTCTATGACCTTTTTAATTTTACATGCCAACAATCTGGTTCCATTTTGGTTTATATGGAGCCCATCCTCCCTCTCTAGGCTCCCCTTTTTTCCAAAAGGTTCCCCCGTTTCCTAATAAATCTAAACCCCTTCTTTGTACACCATTGTCTCATCCATGCATTGAGACCCTGCAGTTCTGCCTGTCTAATTGGCCCTGTGTGTAGTACTGGAAGTATTTCAGAGAATGCTACCATGGAGGTCCTGAACCGTAAGTGGGAGTGGATAAGAGTCCTCTGGTGCCTGCATACAAATGCCAGGTGCTTGGGTAGGTGAATTTTGGGTAATTAGCAGAGATTTTCCTCCAGAATATTAAGAATATTAAGAATTTTTATTTTCCTTTCCCTTGGTTCTATTCCTGTATTTTGTTGCCAGATCACATCATGGTGAGATACAAGGTGGTTCATTCAAACTGTATATTAGCTGACTAAGCTGAATTATTTTCTCTGCTGTTGGACAAAGGCCAAAAACAAGATACACTATAGGAGTCTAACCATTTATATCTGACTACACTCTGAATTCCCCTGTATTCTTGCTGAATTCTTGCTGTGATTTTGAAAAAAAAAAAAAAAAAAAGCAAACATCTTATTTTTCCAAATCAAAAGTACAATATTGGGTCCTTTGTATATTCAAAACTTCAGCTCCATTACTATGAAACATATTTTCAAATGAATGTGACATTAGAAGGGGCTCCTATAATTAGTCACAGTGGATAAATGCCTTAGCTCTTTGGTTGTGGTGTGACAATCAGCAATGACATGGCTAAGAATGTAAGCAATTAAGTTGTTATATTTAGGCTTCACCATTAACAATCTAATAATTTAGTCTTCTATTAAAGCTATTGTTTCACTCGGCACACTCCAAAATATGACAGTACATCATTTTGTATTGTGAAGGATTTTTCTAAAACATGAAGTTCTGGGATTTTTTTTAAATGAAAGCTTGGATTCTGGTGAATACAGCAAAAGCTGCAGGAAGTCCATTGGTAGGCTCTAAATCCTCCGACTTAGCAGATTTTCTTCGCCTATATAGTTTACTATTGTCCAAGAGCATGAGTAATAAACAGGATGAATTTGAATGAATAATGCTGGAGGAAAAGTATGCAAAAATAGCAATTACTGCAACATGCTGGGATGAATCACACAACTGGAATGCTAATACGGATGGGTATACAGTGTATTGAAGGAAATAAAAATAGGAATTAATAGAGAAGGGTCACTTTAGAGGTAAGTTTGCATGATAACATTGTTAAATAGAATCAAGTCTGTAAATTCATATCATAGCATTATTAGAATATTATTTTTTTTTTTAAAAAAGAGTGTTTAAAAGTCAAGAAATTTTGGAGTTAAATTTACTTAAGGAACCATAGCTATGAACCTGTATCTCTTAGAGTACAGTTCAATGACAGCACCTTTCTGAGTAAGAAATTTAATAATGGGATATACAGGTTTATTTATCATAAGTATTACGGCAGCTTTGAAAAATTGCAAGCCATTGACTCTAAAGCCCACAACTTCAGCCTTTGAATTTTACATCAACATTTTTATGCCCAGCAAGGATACCCTCAAGTGCAGTAGTTAATGTTAGGTATATTTCACATCAATTAGACATCTCTCGCCTTGGGGGAGGACCATAAAAAACTGATGGTGTTTAGGAAAAACAATCATGACAAACTTTCATCTTTAATGATAATTTTTTATTTGCAAGGTTATTTTAGGAATGGTAAGAGCCACAAACTGTTTAGATGAACACTGACATCTAAGGGGATGGGGAAGGGCTGGGACTTGACAAAGCTTTTCTAGGTTCAAAGTTCCATTAAATATCCAGCCTTCCTAAAAATACTCAGGGCAGGTCTCCACTGCCAGCAAAATTCAGATGCAATCAGTGGGAGTTATGCTTGCGTAACTCCCGTCAACTTCGTAACTTCCCTTTCCCATCGATGCAGCGCTATGCTTGGGGAGGCAGTTTTATTAGATCGACTTCCAGATTGATTGAGCGTGTCTTCACTGCCGCTCAGTCGAACCGGAAAAATCTATCTGACGGTGGCGAATTTGCCACTGTCAGTGTGCACATAGCCGCAGAGTTACAAAAGGATCCCAGAAAATCAAGTGATCGGGCAACAATATGGCAGATGAAATTCAATGTTGATAAGTGCAAAGTAATGTACATTGGAAAAAATAACCCCAACTACACATACATAATGATGGGTTCTAAATTAGCTGTTGCAGTTCAAGAAAATCACCAACACACAGTTGATATCACTATTAGCAACATACAGCTGAATGCTGTTGCATACTTCTGCTATGTTGGTAATATATTGTCGAATGATGCCTCTATTGACAAGGAACTGACAAGTCATATCAACAAGGCCAGTTCAACATTTATCAGGCTCTCAGGAAGAGTCTGGCAGCAAGATGGTATTAAGCTTTAAACCAAGTTAAAAGTCTATAGAGCTTGTGCTGTCCAACGGTTCTATGGGTGAGAGACCTAGACCTGCTGCAGGCATCACATTAAGGCTTCTAGATAAGTTCCATTTATGACATCTGTGTGCCAGGATAAAGGTGCTAATAATGAGATTCTGTAATGTAGTGACTCCACAGGGATTAAATTCATGCTTATTGCATAACAGTTATGCTGGGCTGGTCATGTGTTGAGGATGGATGATACCAAAAGGCATTGGTGCTGGAACTAGGTGTACTGCCGCATCTCCTAGTTTGAAGTAGCAATAGCAAACACCAAATACATGGTTTCCATCATCAGCACCCCCAGTTTAAAAATTCTCCAGCACCCCTGCCAGAATGCCAAAGTAGTTTCGGTATGGCAAACTGAAAGTGGGCAACCTCATACAAGGCGGACAGAAGCAATGCTTCAAGGACACACAGAAGCATAACTTCAAGCAGTGCAACATTGCTGTTGACAGCTGGGAGTCGTCAGCAACAGACAGATCACACTGGCAAGTAGTAGTCAATGATGGGGTTACCCAGTTCGAGATTAACTGCCGTATGGATCTTGAGGCACAGAAGCTGAGTTGTAAATAGAGGCAGACTCAGCAGTCACAGATTGTAATCTCTTCCTCAGAACAAGCTACCGATGCACTTCCCTATGGAAAGGACTACCACTTACCCATTGGTCATTTTAGCCATAACCATACTCACAAGATGTAATACCATTGTCAGCATCATCTTCAGGCATGAAAGACAACAACAACCACTCAAGAAAGATCTTGGAGTCATTGTGGATAGCTTCTGAAAACATCCACTCAATGTGCAATGGCAATCAGAAAATCTAACAGTGTTAGGAACCATAAGGAAAGGGATAGGTAATAAGACACGAAATATCATAATCATACTATACAAATCCATGGCACATCCACACCTTGAACCAGGCAGTTCTGGTCACCCATCTCAAAAGAGATATATTAGAATTGCAAAAGGTACATAGAAGGGCAATAAAATTGATTAGGGGTATGAAACAGCTTCCATATGAGAAGAGATTAAAATGACTGGGACTGTTCATCTTAGAGAAGAGATAACTAAGAGGGGATATGATAGAAGTCTATAAAATCATGAACTGTGTGAATAAAATAAACAAGGATGTGTTATTTACCACTTCACATAACACAAGAATCAGGGGTCACCCAATTACATTAACAGGAAGCAGGTTTAAAATAAACATAAGGAAGTACTTCTTCACACAACACACAGTCAACTGTTGGAACTTCTTTTTAGGGGATGTTGTGAGGTCCAAAAGTATAAGTGGGTTCAAAAAAGGATAGATAAATTCATGGAGAATATGTCCCTCAGTAGCCATTAGCAAAGATGGTCAGGGACGCAACCCCATGCTCTGGGTGTCCCTAAATCTCTGACTGACAGAATCTGGATCTGGACAACAGGGGATGGATCACTCAATAATTGCCCAGTTCTGTTCATTCCCTTTGAAGCATCTGGCACCAGCCACTGTTGGAAGACACTAGATGGACCACTGGTCTGACCCAGTTAAACAATTTAGACAATAGCTGGCTTTATTTTCAAATGCAGGCCCTGATACTGCATTGAGAACCTTCTGGGGTAGGAGTGTGTTTATGTGGATCCCCATTACAGATAATGGTGCTGTATGCAGGAGTACACACCTGTGACTCTTATTGCAAGATCAGGCCCTATAGACCTTATACATTTTTGCAGTGCTTTGCACGCTGATGGTTCTTAATAATGAATATTAGAAAGAAAACTGAATAGTAAAAAAAAGGCAAATGAGGGTAAAATGATATTTTAAAAAGAATTCAAGCAGAATAAGTACTGTCTAATAAAATTCAAAAGGAAGAATTGCCAAAAGCAGAACACACAATAACAGTTCAGATAGAGTAAGCAAGAAAACAAATGACAGTCTTTTAACTAAATAATAAAATGATACAAGGAAAAAAAAAGACCAATTATAATTTAGAACATGAGTATGATACAATTGCTGATAAGTCAAAAACAGTAGAATTCCTATACTGTTTGTCCCTCATCAATTTTTGATAGAGACAAAGGAGAAACAGAGAAGTGATAGATGCCAGATTCAAGCAACAAAGAGGGAAATCCAGAACTACACTACTCTAGGAAGAAAGTAGATGATGCTTCTTTGTCTCTGGCAAATATTTGAGTGAGTTGAATAATGTAAAAAGACAAAAAAAAAAATCATAATTCATTTGACAAATGATGCAAATGAATCATTAAAGTTACTTATTGAATACTGTTCCACCAATTTTAGGGGTGCTTAATCACTGTGGAAGAATTACTCCAACAGTTTGAGTGACAAAACAAAATTCTTAAAATAAACTATTTGATTAATATGATTTGACCAGCCATGGAAAAGAAAACAATGTTATCATCCTTGCTTTCATTTTCTTCTTTGTTCAAAATATACAGGTTACTGTATACTCATTAAATACCACTTTATCTTCCTCTCTACTTTTTATCTCTTGTGTTCCCTCTGCTGGTCATTTTTTGACCCTTTTTCATTATCTGTTTTCTTCCATTTGTCTCCTTATTCATGTTTTTTAGCATCTGATTTTAAATACTCTACTTAAAATAGTGTTGATAAAGGTTGTGCTTTGCCACTCTGTATTTTTCCTATTTTCCTCTTCTATTTAGAGATGCTTCATGACTAGAATCATTTATCTGACTATTATCTGATTTATTATGACTAGATCCATTTCCATCTTTGAACTTTGGAGGTCCGGGAAAAATTTGAATCTGGATCCAAATCATCCTCTTGTTTTGGTTTTGCAAAAATCAAAACAAAGCATGTTGCAGTCATCCCATCTCTAATCCTAACAGTATTTGTGGCCTGATGCTGCTGTTATTGAAGTTAGTACCTAAACTCATTGATTTCACTGGGGGCTCCTCTGTGATTTCCATTTAATGTCTAACAGGGTGGATAAAAATCAATTTTTTTTTTTTTAAATACAAAAAGATTTTTTTTATGTAAATCATATTTTTATTTACATTCAGTACAAATTTTTTTAAGGTAAACCTATTTAAAATTAAATTTGAAATTGACAACCTATGGTAATGCCTAAATTTACTATAATCTATTAAAATTATTTAAATTAAATACAAAATAACAACAACAACAACAAAAACGATTAAGCAGTACACGTTTGCTGTCAAATTTTAAAGAAAGCCAAACCAGTTAACTGGTGGAAGTCACTGGCTAAGCCCCAGGAAACAGAGTTTGCTGAAGTGCTAAATCAGCTTTTGAGAGGAGAAAACTCTTCTGCAGCTGCAGAGTGATTTTTTTTTCTTTTCGGGTTATTCACCTACTTCAGTTCAATGAGTAGTTCATTCAAAGTCAAGAAACCAACTGGGAGTAGAAAAAGCTGGGAAGCTTGTTTTTCTCTACCAATCTACAAATTAGATATGAGAGGATGAGATCTACTAGTTCTAAAATTGCAAAAGACAAAGTGGCCAGAAACAATAAGTTATATTCACTAATTCCAGATAATACTTCCTGTCATTTAATAAATCAGTTAGTTTTAAATGCAAAACATGTTTTGATATTTTTGTCCTTATGAATCCAGCCTATTGAAGGTAGTTCTATTTTTTTTTTCTTTAAATGCTGTTTTTATGCATTTGAATTACATTTGAATTACTATCCAAATACAGGCTTGACCCCAATCACAAGTAAATTAATCATCATTTAGTAAATAAACAATGCATCAGTCATCATTTTCTAATGTAATAAAACTGAAAAAATTAGGTATCTAAATTAATATAAACTATATATTTTCTTAAATAAGTATCTAGATATAGTTTATCCTCCTGACTAGCAAAAATATAATGACGTACAGGCTATGTTTAATTGCAAATCAACATGTTGTAATGGTTACTAACTAGTGAAAATGAACTTTTCTTTAGGAAAATAACTAAAAGGTACAATTGCAAAACATGATTAACATCAATTATATGACTCAAGGATTTACTGCTTGCTGATTTAAATCATGATTAAAATCTGTGATTAAATTGCTTTGATTTAAATCAATCCACCCTGATATCTACTCAACTTTCAGAACACATTTTTTAATATTTATATTTTATTAAATCTTTAAACTATAAAGAAGGTCAGATTGCAAGAACATTAAGAGAGACCTGTGGGTATTGAAAAGGCAATAGAAGTCACTTTAAAATGTTAAAATCCCTAAAGGAAATGCTCTATGCAATTGCAAAATTATTATATTTTACTGCTGTTTGTTAAGTATCCACAAATAATGTTCATTCACGGCTTGCCCCTGCAAGGTGCTGAGCACCCTGGCCGTGATCTAACAAAGCACTTAGTCTCTTATTCAGGACACTCTTAAGTACATTCTTAACTTCATTGGGTTTATATGTGTGCTTAAAGCTAAGCACATTCTTAAATACTGGCCTGAACAGGGATTATTTTCTGAATTGTGCCTTAAACTAGTGCTCAGTGTTAAATGAGTAATCCCATTGAATTCAAGAGAGGAGGGACTGGGCAGAGAGTGCTGAGGAATGGCTGAAGCCTAGACTTTGTTCCACAATACACGAGCCAGCACGGATGAGCTAGTGTGTTAAGAGATGCAATCTTAGGCAAGCAAATATCTGCTACAGCTTACTTCCCCCTCAAGAAGTAAGGAGGAAGCATGGTCCACATTTTAACTCAATTCTGCCCTTATCCTACTGCTGGGATAACAAGAAGTCCATTAATCAGTCTGGTTTGTGAATTTACATTCCTGCCATATGGTGATGAAACGGGTGCCTGTAGCAACTTTATCTCCAGATCTTTCTTAAACAAGGATGTCACAAATGAGCTACACGGCAGATTCTGGCAAGTTGCGATCTTGCACCAGTTGAGAACAAGGTGACCGCAGTGGTGGGATCATCGCCAATATGTAGAAGAAGATATGCCTTTCCAGAAGGTTTACAGAGCTGCTTATTTAAATAGATAGGCATATTTTTCAGTTGATATTCTCTTCCCAACAGCTTGTTGCAATGTATAATAATCCTGCATAAGCAATGAGAAACTTGCAAAATATTCTCTCTTTATAATCTATCTATATGAGAAATCCGCTTTGCTCTTAGAACACTGAATTCTGTCTGTCATTGTTCCTGTCTCAAAAGTGCTACTGGCTGGGGATTAAATTAAAACAAGGTTTTTACTGGAAGGTAAATTACAGTACTAAGATCAGTGGCTCAAATTGCCTTTCTTAGCTATTTTCCTTCTAATGCTGTTAATTTTAGTATAATGTATTGGTGAACATTAAGTTTAATGAGAAAGAGGCCAGGGAATAAAGTACTGCATTGAAAAAAAAAATTCAAGAGATTGTAATCAACGCTTTTGTCTTGAGCCTGATTGTTTTTGTTTTTACTTGCTTGTAAGAAATATTTTAAAAGCAGTAAAAATAAATCCTTTCCCCTCCCCCCTTGAGAATCAAAATAGCCAAATAACTGACTTTATGTATTAAACAAAAATAATATTTTTACCTTTAAAATCCTGTAAGAAATCTGGAAAAATACAATGATCATTATCACCAAATATGAAGAAGAAATCATGCTCTCTGCGCAGTGAAATTGCAAATGTCACAAAAATACATCAGAGTTGAAAGTAGAGCTGAGCCTGAATCTGGAAGCATTAGATATAGGATGCTCCTTATTTTTTAGAAAATGTACAATTCTTCTATGTGTTCCTGTAGCCAAGAGTTCTATTTTTAAAACCCCCAAAACTTTCTGATTCAAAACACATAAGGCATAGAAATGTGAAAACTGTTTTGGCTTGAAGCTGGTAATTAATATTCACTTTGAAAAAATAGAGTAGCATGGAGAGGTCTGATAATATTTCATCTGCATCAAAACTGCCAATTCTCTTAAAAATGTGCAGGGTGGGCAAGTTTAAAGATAACTGAAGCTCTAAAGCATAACTCTTTAAGGTAGATTTTATTCTTCAAAATATTCTAATCATTCTGCAGCTACAGTAAATTAAACATTTTAACAGGGGCAAATTTCAGTAGGAAATACCATCTTCTAATGGGCATGGGGTTTTTTGTTTGTTGTATTTTGTTTTTCATCTCTGACTGTGAAATATCAAGCAGAAGATTAAATCTGCATATGAAAACTGACTGATAAGAATCAATAAAAACTACTAAAAAAGCTAAGAAGCATTCTGAATTGTATTTAGCTTGTTTGGATTAAAAACAAAATGTAATGAGAGTCTGCTGTGCAGTAACTGATAGTGTCTAAAATAATAAATATTGAAGAGATCGGGTTGGGATAAAGAAACAATATGAAAAAGTTACAGGTCACAGATAAGGAAATAAATATAAGGGAAGATTAAAAGCCTGATAAAATGAAGATGAATCTTGAGAAAAAAACATGGAGTGGTTGAGTATGAAAGGGAAATACACTACTGTAATCTACTGAGAAAGCGAGGATATTAAAGTACCAGAACTGGCAAACTGCTGTTCTCCTCATTGTTAAGGAACTGACTAAAAATCTCTCTTCTAGCAGTGAAATGAGAGGAACAAAGAGGAACCTACTTAGAGATCTGAAAATAGCAGAAGCCACTGGGAGGTATAGTATGAGAAGCAGGGCTGGATTCCTAGCTTCAACAGTTCTACTGTCTTCCTAGCAGTGGCAGGTGCATGGGTACTAAAGAAAACAGCCTTCTTCTTTAAACAAGAGGAAGGTTGCTTACTGTGCAGAGTCAGCTGTTCTGAAATTTATTACACCTTCTCTCCATCAGATCCTGACTTTGTCGATCTCCAAGGCATACTATATTGCTTAGGCTTTCCCCACAGGGATGGTTTGTCTGCAAGAACTACAGGTGAAGTATATTGGGAGCCTCTTTTAGGAATATTAAGCCATTTGAATTTTTATAAAAATGTTCATTAAAGAACCCCAAAAAACTATTTGCGAACAAAGAAATCATTAGGGAATTTACAAAACAAACACTAAAAAGCACAGGAATTCACAAATATTGCAGTATTAAGTTGTTATAGAGTTCATTCCCAATTCTATTAGGCAATACCTCCCTTTCAAACTGCAGGACAATTAGTAGGATCATAATATCTAAAAATGTATTTAAAGAATGTTTACAATAAACTTGATTTGACTGTATCTACTGTCAATATACATTTGATAGTTTTATATAATGAGAAGCATTACAATTACCGTGCAAATCAGACACAGCCAATACTGTACAAGGTTTTGCTCAGACCACTTATGCATTTGGCAGCCAGCTGTGAGCCACATGGTTGGCTGATAGTGATGAGTAGAGCTGGACAAACTATTTGGAACACATTACATTATTCAACAACTATTTTTTTAACTATCTATAAATAGATTTTGATTTTTACAAATGTATTCCCTTTTCATTTGCTTGAGGTACACTTTGACTTAGTTCAGCCTTTGGATTCCTTGCTTGCAATTCATTTTGACTGCGGTTTAGACTATTCATTCTTTGTTGTGTGTGATAGGTCCAATGGTATTATTCTTACTTCCTGCTTGGGTGACCAAAAATTTTATAAAGAGGAAGGAAAACAAAGATTTTATAATGGCTTCATAAACATTTCCAGCACAACCACAGACCCTTGAGTATTTGGGAGACTTCTGGTTTCTATGAACATTCTCGTAACCAAAAAGAAATCCTTGATCTGAATGTTAGCCGAAACTGAATTTTAAAAGGTTTAAAACCCCTGTCATCCATCTTTAGGAATTATGTCATTTTCATAAAAAAATGCATTTTCCTTTTATGTAAATTAGTGTAAATCAGAAGCAACTTCTGTGAAGTCAGGAATGGGCAATGGATATGAGAAGAAAAATGTAAAATGTATCATGTATTTTTTTTTAAATTGAGTAATAGATAGTGGCTGAGATTTGACAAAACAAAAATCTATGTAGACCTAGGAAAAACTTGTTCTAACATCAGGTCCATCTATTTGCCAAGGCAGGATAGTTCCCTACAATTCATTTTCTAGTTTAGGTCATTTTGTTTTTTCAGAATACTATCACATCGAGTCTCCTTTTTAAGACGAAAATGTCATATCCTGTAATATTCAATCCATGGCCTAAAAATTATAACTAATAAAAATGAATTTTTTGGTCATTGAAGAAAGAACATTATAACTAGTGAATGCCAATATTTAATTCTAAATAGTGAATCATAAAATAAAAACTGAAATAAATCGGTAACACAGACTGACATCGGTTTTGTTGTTTCCTATACAAAGTCCATTACAAAACATAAACATCAGAGATATTAGGTGTTTGAATTGACCTGAACTGCCTGATATGTTGGGGTCCAGTTAATACTAAATTCTAGGTTTTCTTCTTGACTTGGACTGATATATAATTCAAGAAGACAGAAATTGTAATAACAAAAAATTAAGGGATTAGTGTGATGTCAAATTTTGGCATAAGAAAGAGCACGCTCGGTCTGAGTGCATTGTTACTACTTTCGCTGAGATGATGATATCTTAGGATAAGCATCTGTAGCAGTAGTGTGTGTGTGTGTGTGTGTGTGTGTGTGTGTGTGTGTGTGTAAAAAAATAAAAACTGGGAAGAATTTGCTGGAGCTCTGGAGTAGATTGGCTGTAATTCAGAAACATGTGACATCATGGATAAAGATTGAGCAAGATGAAAGTGTTTAAAAAATGACAAGCCATCAGACCAGATCCTCAGCTGGCATAAGCTGGGATAGCTCCATTGATTTCAATCACTCAATTTACACCGGCTGAGACTCATTGTTTTCGACAGTCTTTGCTTTGGCAAACAGCTAACTATAGCTGCAACAGCTGGCCGGTGATAGAACCACATCAGCAACAGACAAACCATGATGCTATTGGCATGTATCCTGTACTTTAGGAACGAAGTATACCCAGCAACTGGATGCTTTAGCAGCTGGTCAGACAAAGGATATTGTTCAGCAGCAGGATATAGCTTCCAGCAGCTAATTGAACAGTCTGATGATACATTTTGTAAAGAAGGTGGCAGTCTCAAAAAGAGATTTCTAATTGCTGTTGAAGGGAGCAGCATGTATCCAGAGAGAACATTGTTGGAACAATATTATGGCATACAAAAGCTATGAGCAGGATTGGTAATATGTTGAGTAAGTAAAAACTATGTATAGATCCTTTCATTAATATTCAAAGCTTTATTTTCAAAGAGGCCTTGATGCAACCTCTTTTTTTTACAAGCAGTAGTCATATTATTTAGATATCTAAGTATCCAATTGGGCCTATAAATAAGGCACTTTCAGGACTTGTCTACACAGGGAAATTAACCAGAATAGCTATTGCAGAATAGATATGCATATGGACAGCCCTTTTTCATTTTAGCCTAATCCATTGAACATGGATTAAAAAAAGGTATTCTAGAATAAGTGTCCAGATGGGGAAATATTCCAGAATAGCCCTAACATTTTAAATTCTCACTCTGTCTTAATGAAAAATAACGTTCAAGTGGAGACACGTATAGAGACCTAATTGATAAGATGTGTGTCTGGAATTAAATGAGGTAACAAAATGTGCATGAAACTAATTGGACACACCAAAACAAAAAGAAGGTTGATGCTGAAAAACTGACACTTAGTATTTTCGAAACAGTTAAAAATGTAGTTGAATAAAAGTACAGAAAATCTATCTAGATACATTTATGATGCTCATCATGTGGACTTTACCAAATGGATTTATTTAATGTTGTATTCTAACAGAATCTCTCCATGTTTCTGTCTTTCTTTGCCAAAGGTAGATACTTGGGCTCTTGCATTATGGTTATATTTTTATGTATTTGTTATAATTAATATTTTCATGGGATAACTACCGCAAAGTGAGGTGTGTGACTTACTCTCTCTCTCTCTGGATAGTGCCTAACACAATTGGGCCCTAATTCTGATATGGGGTTTCTAGGAACTTCTGTCAGACACATTTTTAATAATAATCCTTGCATTTTTTTCTGCTGAAGACTTGTGATCATTGTAATCTCTAATGGAATGGATTTCCATAACTGTGGGACAGATGCCTAGAAAGCTCAATAAATGAAGGTGGGTTTAATAATATTAAATGTTGTTTATGATTTATACAGGAAGTGTGTGTCTGTATGTGTATAGATGGTGGCCACCACCTTGAACTGAAAAACTTCAGAGCTAAAAGCATAAGCAGCTAGAATTTGAGTTAAATCATCAAAGGTCTTGATCTGGGGCTTGTATTAATTTAGATGGACTACATAGGCTAACCTAGTCACTGGCCAACATTAAAGAGTGTTAAACAAGGTCAACCAGCTTTGTATCATGACAAACATTATTAAACATCCTTTTAACCTTTTATTAAAATAGAGAAAAGAAGGAAAAACAGTTAAAGGATTTGAAATGTAAAGTATTGTATAACATTGTCATTTTAACAACATCCCTTTTTCTCTTTCTCTTTCTCTTTAGCTGAAGAGAAAAACTCCTCGTGTCCTTTCGGGAAAAAAGATAAGTTAGTTGAGGTGGGTTGTTAAAGTCTGATTCCATTTCACCCCAGGTGGTTTGGGATTCATCTGGAGCCATTAGAAGTAATGATGTCATTTGAGTCCCTCTCTCTGGCCAGGACATCTCTCAGGATCACAATGAAGAAGGGCTGGGGTCCCAGGAGATGGTTGGGGTAGCAGCCATGATGGTGAAGCTCACTCCAGTACCCAATTTCCTTCCCCTCCTCCCCCGCACCCAAAGATCCCACAAAGGAAATGGTGGTGGGATAGTCCGTCCTCTCATTATTTTGTTCATCTGTTAGGCCTGGTTGCTGACACACCATTTTTGTTAACTGATTTCTGGGTCCACACTTGTTTACCAAGCATGATCTAAACACATTCCTTGAGTTATATCATTAGACTTTTTGATCTGTATTAATTCAGTCTTTCTGTCTCCCTTTTGTACCTTTTCCCATCAACATTTGTTATTATAGATTATTGAAATAACTTATAAACCTTCACATGCTTTTTACAGTTGAGCTCACAATTAGGGTAAATTTGTAGGTCCGCTTATCAGAACAGACTGTAACAGTGGGCACCACTAGTGGGTTCTTTGTATCTATATATACATCAGGGCTGGCTGCACCACATTATTAAAGTTGACAAACACTTCCCATTCTAACACTCTGGTTTCAGTTGTTTACAATTTTGCAAAATTTTAATGTTTGGGCTAAAATTGTCTATGTTGGGGCATCTGTTTTAAGGCTAGGGGAAACTATTCTCCCTTTTGACCTGAATAGTCAAAGTTCGGGGCCCTATGGATGTCACAGTTGGGAGTAGAAATTGGTGTATGTCAGGTATTCTTTGGTGTAGTTTTGTTTAGTAGCAAAACTCTGTGTTTCTGAACACAGAAGGAATCAAATATCAGGAAACAGCTTCTTTTGCTCAGAGCACCAAAAACATTTTTTTCAGGCTGCACCCTGACCCAGAAACTCTACACAAGGTTTCTTCCTCACTCAGCCACCATGCTTTCAGATGCTCCTCCTTGTGATCTCCCTCTGCCTTTCTTGTCTGTTCTCAGTTTCTTTGTGTTCTGCCTTCCACACATACACACACCTTCCCAAAATAATATTCAGCCAAAAGTTCCTGGGCGGATTCACACACTCCTTTTGTCTTAGCTGGGGCTTATGCTTACATTTATGTTAATTGAAGGGTGATTTCACACAGATCAACCTCAGTCCATAACAAGGTTTGTCATAGCTAATAACAATGTGCTTTTTTACCATTTAAAAAAGAAAATTAGCAACTTTTTCTTTGATAAAGACTTGAAATTTGGCATGGGGTGTGTGTCTATATATCAGAGATGTACTTTTTGTCATTCCTGTGAAAATCCATCCAAATTTGGCCAAGTTATAAGGCATTTACAAATGGCAGCTCACACATAATCAGTGGAGACTTGGTAAAGCTTCTCAGTGAAATTTGCTTTGGGAATTCTGTAGTCTAGGGTTGAGCAGGACTATACCTGAAATTACAGCTATGGGCTACTGCAGGGCAGTCCAGGGCCAGACACTGAGGATGAGAGCAGGCAGCCCGTCTCTCCTTTGGTCACAAGGATCCCCTGCTGAGTTCAGGCAGCCTGGATGTAGAAACCACCTGGGAGTTGGGGGAGACTGAGATTGGTTGGAGAAAGATACTGGAAATGGGGATCATGAAGAGGAGTTTGAGGCTGTATGATTCAGGAGACTGGGACTGGAGGCTCATGAGGCAATGGTTGGTACTGGGAACCAGTGGAAGGGGAGACTGAAATCAGACGAGGAACAAAATTATGGGAGAGAACTGGCACTGGCTGGGCAAAGAGAAAGGGGCAAGTAGCTAATGCGTTGTGGAGGAATGGGAATGGCTAGGCAAGGAGAGTGGAGTGTGGCAATGACAGTGGGACTGAGAGAGTAGAGAGACATGGCCTGGGATTATGACTGGTGAGACTAGGATATCCTAGGCAAGAAGACTGGGGGGTGGGATGAGAAGCCATAGACACTGGGACTGACTACGTGAGATGAATGAGAAAGGGACAAGGAGTCAAGTGTGGGGAAGACACAGAACTGGGACAGAAACAAATTAGAAGGGACAGGGCAAAAAAAGTCAATCTTGGGGTGAATGGAGAGAAGAGTTTGTGCTTTTCTGTACCTTTTCCAATTGCAATATATCTTTTTTGAAACTAGACAACTTGATCTGCATGCAGTATTCATGATGTGGATGTACCAAGTATTTATATAGTGGCAATACGATATTTTCTGTTTTATTATCTATTCCTTTCCTAATGATTCCCAACATTCTGTTAGCTTTTTTGACTGTTATTGCACATTGAGTGGATGTTTTCAGAGAACTATCCACAGTGACTCCAAGATCTTTCTTGAGTTGTAACAGCTAATTTAGACCCCATCATTTTATATGTATATTTGGAACTATATTTTCCAAAGTGCATTACTTTGTATATATCAACATTGAATTTCATCTGCCATGTTGTTGCACCAGTCACCCAGTTTTGTAAGATCCCTTTGTAATTCTTTGCAGTCCACTCTGGATTTAACTACCTTAAGTAGTTTTGTGTTATCTGCAAATTTTGTCACCTCACCCCTTTTTCCAGATCATTTTGAATATGTTGAACATTACTGGTCCCAGTACAGCCGTCAGGGGAACCCCAGTATTTACCTCTCTCCATTCTGAAAACTGACCATTTATTCCTACCCTTTGTCTCCTATCTTTTAACCAGTTACTGATCCAGGAGAGAACCCTCCCTCTTATCCCATGACAGCTTACTTTGCTTATGAGCCTTTGGTGAGGGACCTTGTCAAAGGCTTTCTGAAAATCTAAGTACACTATATCCACTGGATCACCCTTGTCCACTTGCTTATTGACCCTCTCAAATAATTCTTTTAGATTGGTAAGGCATGATTTCCGTTTACAAAACGCATGTTGAGTCTTCCTCAGTAAATCATGTTTATCTATGTGTCTGAAAATTCTGTTCTTTATTACAGTTTCAGCCAATTTGTCTGGTACTGATGTTAGGCTTACCAGCCTGTAATTGCCGGGATCGCCTCTGGAGCCTTTTTTAAAAAGTTGGCATCACATTAGCTATCAGGTAGTGCTGCCAGAATTAACTGCCAAAATAAATAATACCTGTGAATCTTAATTCTCTGCCTCTCCCCTGCAGCTTGTGTGTGGGCGTTAGGATACAGTTTTTAATTACATGATCTTATACTATTTTTTTCCAAGGGAATTCTGCCTTATTCAGTTCACATTTCCTAACTGTTGAGTGCTTGACTTTGCAACCATAATAATATTTTTAATGTAGTATTTTGTTGTTGATTGTAATACAATATAGGGAGAAAGAGAAAGCATTCTGTATTTGAGCCTGCCAATCAGCATACCTAATATCCTGATCCATTTCAAACTCCCATATCCCATTTCACACACAAACTCTAAAAGTGTAATTGAAGAAATGTAACAATATATTAAATCTTGAAGAGGAACACAGGGTATTTGTCTATACATCAATTAATCACCCGCAGCTGGCCTGGGTCAGCTGACTCGGACTTGCAGGGCTTGGGTTGTGGGGCTGTAAAATTCTGGAGTAGATGTTTGGGTTCAGGCTGGAGCTGGGGTCTGCAACCCTGCCCACTTGTGGGGTTCCAGAGCTTGGGTTCCAGCCCTGGCCTGAACATTCATAGTGCAATTTTACAGCCCCACAACCTGAGCCCATGAGTCTGTGTCAGCTGACTTGGGCTGGCCATGGGTGTTTAATTGCTGCGTGGATATACCCAAAGATCTACTTTCCCACTTCCTACTTCAGAATTTGAATTTGGGCGGAAGCTGCAAAGCAGATGTATGAGTACGGCTTTGATGATTTGGTAAGTGACACAATTTTGTCAAAGACAATGCACCAGCATGGTGTTGGGTGTGTGTGTGGTAGGGGGGGAGGGGGCAACCTTGCACCTAATAGTGACAGCCCTCATATAAGGTGTAAAACTGAGGTCCTGACTATTTCTCCTTTTTTTTTTTTAAAGGTTCCTTGACATTTTTCTTACCAGTAGAAGTGGTAATTTCACTGTCTTGCACAAATTCTGATTTGGGTAATTAGTTGTTCTTCCTGGCTAAAAAAATCTCTAAGTGGTCAATCTTTGCCTTAGACTACTGTGCACTTTTGTGGTGCACGGTTACCATATATGCTTCCTGAGGCGGCTGTATTTTAAGGGGGTATGGAAGTGATTTCAGTACACAGCCTTTTGTGAAGTACTTTTGGATCATTTAGTATTAATGGCACTACAGAAACATTAGCTGTTGTTATTTGGAGAAAATGGAGAAAATAACAAATATGGAGGATTTCTAATCTTTTTTTCGAGAAACTTTAAAACATATAATCATATAAATAAATCAAATGAATTTATTTCATTCACAATAACCTCTGTTAGATAATAATAGTATATATATGACCTCTAAGTAGCAAGCTAACTTTCAATTTTTTGTTTTAAGAATTGCCATGTAAAATCATAATTGTTGAAAAACTGCTGACAAATTTTTGATATAGCAACTCTCACTGACCTCACTTATGAGAAATTTCTCTCTGAAATCTTTTTCTTTTGTTTTTTTTTCTGGCCATAAAATGAATAATGGTTGTTCTAAGAAATTATCCCAAATCTGTTTAACTGAAATACAATTTCATGAAGTCACAAAAAGCAAACAAAGGATGATCTCATCCCTCTTTATCTGTTTCACAGTTTGTACTGCAAACAAGGGTGAGTGGATAGAAGAAAAATATCCATGTCTGTAACAGGGCACATGGGTATAACAACAAATGGTAGGATATTGATCAGAAATAGTATCTAGTTAAAATGACTTTTAAACCACAAAGTAGTGGTTTGAGCTTTCCAGGATTTAATGATAATTGGGAAGAGTTTACAAGCAGTTTGAAAGCAGGTGTCATGTTTCATAACAAAACTAACTAAGCATAATCACAATGACTTTCTTGGTGGCTCCTAGGCCCTTTCTTGGGAGGGTTAAAAGGGTGTGATATGATTGAAAAGCCCCATTAAAATACAGAGTAACACATTTGAAGCTATATTAGCTGGCCATGGTGAAACTGAAGACCCTTTGTACCCATCAAGACATTCCCGTAGGGTCTTACAACATTCCTTGAATTTGATATAAAATGGCTGAACATGCATGCATTTTTTTGCTTAGGAAACTGAAAGGGTTTAAAGCTTGATGATCCCTTCACAATTGAATAAATATTGGAGAGTGAAAAATAAAGCCATCATATACAGAGTGTTTTGTGACTATCAGGCAATGCAGAAACCGACAAAAAGCTGATAGCTTTTTCTGGGTATTCTTTGACAGCTATGCATAATATTTAGACAATGAAGCTGATTAAACTTCACTTATACTTTTGTGTTAGGATAATCTTTACATTTGATAATGGGTTTCATAATTCCATTTTCCTACAAGGAAGTTAATTTTGCCATCTCTGCTCCTAGGATCCCTCAAAAATAGCAGAGTTGGAAACAAGGAAAAAAAGGTCCTGAATGAATAAAAACTCCCTAGAGATCTGCATTTAATGTAATATTTCCTGTTCTTAGTGCTATTTTTGGAATTACTGATTTTTAAATTGTTCAGGGAAAAACAGATAAGTTCAACACAAATGTCCAGCTGGT
This sequence comes from Emydura macquarii macquarii, assembly GCF_026122565.2. Classification (NCBI taxonomy): domain Eukaryota; kingdom Metazoa; phylum Chordata; order Testudines; family Chelidae; genus Emydura; species Emydura macquarii. The sequence goes on from NW_027133156.1 coordinate 3,282,819, forward strand.
GGACAGAGATTGGATTCATAGCCAAAGCTAGTCCAAAAGTCTCAGGTCTGAAAAAGAGTCAAGAAGAGTGTTCTTGCTAAATCACTGGTACTGTACATAAGGCACTACAGAAACAATTGACTACAGTTAAGTCAGAAATACTATAAGAATCTCATAGTATTTTTAGTTGCTTCCCCTCAAAGTCAGAATCTAGAAGTTCAGAATTATGGCAAAAATACAAAACATTGGTGAAAAATAATATCCAAACTTTACTAATCTCTAGAGAGGTTTGGTTCATGCTTTTGGTAAAGATTTGTTGTTAGTCCTTGTTTTATCCAAAGTTGTTTGCTTGTTTCCAGAGATAATGCCACATATGAATTTATAGGACCTGCCACATTTTAGTAGCCAGACCTCCACAACAACTAATTGTTTACAACACTCTTTGGCATCCAGACAGCCTGAAATAATATCATTAAGGAAGAGAGACAGAAAAAGCCTTTTATTATTTGGGCCCTCTGTGTCCGTGGATATGTGTACATGGCTAAAACATCCCCATGGTTGTTTGTGTCAGAATCCAGGTCTACAGTACTAAAAATAGCTGTGTAGACACTTGGTCTTGGGCTGGAACGTGGCCTCTGAAACCCATCCCCCTTCCGAGGCTTTAGAGCCCAAGCTCCAGCCTGAGCTTGAATGGCTAGACAGCTATTTTTATTGTCTACAGACCTGGGCTCTGACACTCACTGCCATGTTTACTTTTTGCCTTATAGACATATCGTCAGAGACTGTCTTTCTCTTCTTGCTTTATGCAAACTGCTGAAATCAACTGGAACACTCCCATTGGTGTTTCTCTCAATGGTGGGGGTCATGGATTTCTGACCAAGTGTCATGGAGTGGTCCATCAGACCCCATGTTTGTTGACCTTTTGTTGCTAAGTCTGTTTTATGTACTCAAGTTTTAGTATGGAGGTGGGGTGGCTGGAACAAATGGGGAGAGATTTAGCTTGTGCAGGCCAGAGATTCCTTCAGTTTTGACATTGTATCAATGTTGCTTTTCTAAGAAATTATTTATATAATTGAAATGTTTATGCACCTAGGATTTGTAGAGAAGGGGATTGAGTAAACTGTGATAAATTAAAGTGTTCAGGATTTGATATGTAAATCTCAGTGATTTTTTGCTGCAATGAGATTTTTTTGCCTCTCTAAAAAATTGACAGTTTAAGAGTAGCTTCTACATTCGAATACATGGCTAATGCACTAATATAGAAAATAATTTAAAAGTATATATTTCTAAGGGACAGCATATCTACTTTAGTAGAACATATAAGTTCCTATCGTACAGGCCAAACAAGGATCATTGAACACCAATGAGTCTCCAAGTCCTTCAGAGTCAGTGACATTGTAGAATTCACTTTGGATCTCATTTTCCTTTTATATGAGATCTGCAGGGCAAAAAAGTGAAATGAACTGCGAAAATCATAATAATTGCTTTTACTATTGCTATTTGGACATAAAAATATAAAAATACCATTTATTTAAATTCCATTATAGGTCATATTTAGTTAGTGAGATAGAACTTGTGTATGTGAGTATGTAGCCATATACACATAAAGGGAGAAATAAATGTATATATACACGTGCACACACATGCACACATGCTCTGTATGACTTATCACACAGATATCACCTCACCTCATGTGTGTTTTTATATTTTTTAAACAACATTTATATCCATCCATCCATCCATCCATCCATGTGGGGAGGAGATATCCATGTGATAAGTTATATAAGACATGTGATAAATGTATTTAATATTCACCTTTAAACTCATCACCTGCCTTCTTCCCATTAATCCACCTTCCCAGGACTTAATCTAATATTCTGCCCCTCTGAGCAGCTACAAACAGATGCAATTAGAAAACAAATCTTTTCTCCTGCACCCAAATGTGGAATTTCCTCCATTCCAAACATTTTCACTCTCCTGAGGCCAAGCATGGGCAACATTCAGTCTTGGGCTGCCAGATATCAGTGCACTTTGTATGCATGTGCATGTAAAATAAGTGGAAATGTTATTCAATAGATGATTTCAGTGTTCTGTTGAATCTTCTTTTGCATGCATAAAAAAGTTGAGTATTCTGTTTCTTTAAATGCATGAAAGCATGTACAATATGATTTATGAGTTGTATGTCAAATGAATCAGGGCTGTGAAGGATTCCTAACTTATGTCATAAAATTTGTGAAGATACATGTGTAACTTCTCACCCATGAACCTTAGGAAAAGTACACCTTCTAGCCTTTTATTTTGCTTAGAGTGAATTTAGTAATGTTGTATTACACCACCATGGATTCGGCTCCAGTTTATACAGTTTCAAGCTCAACAGAGTGAAATTGCCTCTGGTGCTTTTCTCAAATTTGGAGACTCTAAGAACACGTGAAGTCTACAGATAGTGATCACAGGTACAATCAGAAGTGCAAAGTCTTATCTGCACTACAGGTTTTATTAAAGGAATAAGTAAAGTTACTATTAGCTGTGCATATAGAAATCCTATGAAAAACTATGCAATGATTATAACTGTAGTCATATTCACGTCCTCCAAGATATTCTAGGGTCTGATGGACCTCTCAATAGATGATCATCACTTAGAGGGATGATTCCTGCTGGGTTTTCCCATGGAGTCATCCCTTGGGTTTTCCCACTTTTACCCAACCAGGGAACCCTCTTTTATATTGTAATTCTGATTATACCTAACACTTTATGAAGATATCAACCTTCTTTTCCTTATCTGTACTTTCACACCCCGTGAATATTGGAGTGCCCCATTTTTCATAGGTTCTTCGTAGTTCCTCTTATTCTCATTAACATAGAATCATAGGGCTGGAAGGGACCTCAAGAGGTCATCTAGTCTCCTGCACTCATGGCAGGACTAAGTAATATCTAGACCATTTCTGACAGGTGTTTGTCTAACCTGCCCTTAAAAAACTTCAATGATGCAGATTCCACAACCTCCTTAAGAAATGTATTCCAGTGCTTAACCACCCTGACAGCTAGAAAGTTTTTCCTAATGTCCAACCTAAATCTCCCTTGCTGCAGTTTAAGCCCATTGCTTCTTTTCCTGTCCTCAGAGGTTAAGAACATTTTTTCTCCTTCCTCCTTGTAACAACCTTTTATGTACTTGAAAGCTGTTATGTCCCCTCTCTGTCTTCTCTTCTCCAGATTAAACAAACCCAGTTCTTTCAGTCTTGCCTCATAGGTCATGTTTTCTAGACCTTTAATCATTTTTGTTGCTCTTCTGTGGACTTTCTCCAATTTGTCCACATCTTTCCTACTCCAGTTGACACACTACTCCAGTTGAGGCCTAATGAGCGTGTAGTAGAGCGGAAGAATTACTACTCGTGTCTTACTTACAACACTCCTGCTAATACATCTCAGAATCATGTTCGCCTTTTTTGCAACAGCATTATACTATTGACTCATATTCAGCTTGTGGTTTACTATGATCCCCAGATCCTTTTCAGCAGTACTCCTTCCTAGGCAGTCATTTCCCATTTTGTACGTGTGCAACTGATTGTTCCTTCCTAACTGGAGTACTTTGCAGTTGTCCTTATTGAATTTCATCCTATTTACCTCAGACCAATTCTCCAGTTTGTCCAGATCATTCTGAATTATAATCCTGTCCTCCAAAGCACTTGCAACCCCTCCCAGCTTGGTATCATCCACAAATTTAATAAGTGTACTTTCTATGCCATTATCTAAATCATTGATGAATGTATTCAACAGAACCGGACCCAGAACTGATCCCTGCAGAACCCCACTCATTATGCTTTCCAGCCTGATGGTGAACCATTGATAACTACTCTTTGGGAATGGTTTTCCAACCAGTTTTGCGCCCACCTTATAGTAGCTCCATCTAGGCTGTATTTCCTTAGTTTGTTTAAGAGAAGATCATGCAGGACAGTATCAAAAGTCTTCCTAAAGTCAAGATATATCACATCTACCGCCTCTTCCCATCCACAAGGCTATCAGGTTGAAAACTATCAGGTTGGTTTGACATGATTTGTTCTTGACAAAACCATGCTGACTGTTACTTATTACCTTATTATCCTCTAGATGTTTGCAAATTGATTGTTTAATTATTTGCTCCATTATCTTTCCAGATACAGAAGTTAAGATGGCTGGTCTGTAATTCCCCGGGTTGTCCTTATTTCCCTTTTTGTAGATGGGCACTATATATAACATCTATGCACACTACATGTACCCTGTGACAATCAGGTGTCTTGTGGTTTTGGACAATGCAACAGAAACAATGTAATCTATTTTTCCGTAACATCACTTATTGGCAGATCTTATGCAGTAACCTTGTGACCTTGCTGTCATAGGGTTATTCCTAGATCACCCATTCATGTCAAGTGTTCATAAACCTATGGTTTAGTATGGCTTAGCTAAAATCTTACAGGTCTTACCCTGTATGCCTTGCATTCCAGCCATGACTTACCTAATACCTAATACATACTCATCACTCCTAAATACTCCTAATATACACTCATCACTCCTAAATACTAATCCTACAATTTAAATCTATTTAGCATACATAGTTTATATATTAAATATATTAATTGACTATAACATCACAAAATACAATGATAAATGGATGAAAAAAATGAACAAATTGACTACAACCTCTTACTATAATATATAAATATTATATGTATATATTAATACACATGCACACACCTTCATTTACTGTGCACCTTAATGAATATCTTCATTGTACAGCTAAATTAGTGTTGCCTTCATGTACAATATGGTCTTCACTAGCTATATGCTTAACCATCTTAAATTCTGAATATGCAAACACAATGAATTCCATTGGACTGCTTGTGTGCAAAATTATTTACCATTGTGTGTTTGTAGGATAAGAGCTATAGGGTTCAGTGGTCCATCCATATAGTTTACTTTGAAGAATCAGGGCATTAGTGAGGAACCTTTATTGTACCATACATGCACAGAGCAAGTGAGATTTTTAACAGAACATAACTTGGTGAAAGCAAGAACAGTGTTCAAAGAAACACGGAAAGGCATTTCTTCACATGGCTGTATCCTTACAACTTTCTTTCTCCACCCATTTTAATGATAGACCTAAGGAAATTGAGAAGTATATTTTTCACTCTCCCGTGTTCAAAAAGTCTTAATCATTTTATTCAAATACAAGAAAACCCAGTAACAACAATAGCAACAAACAAACACTTTAAGCAGAGACAAATTCAGACAAAATCAGCTGAAAAGTGAAAGTTTGAAGAAAAGACAATATTTGCTGAAAATAGAGCTAGAATGGAAATTATATTAAATCGTTCACCAATGGGAATCTCTGTTGACTTCACTGGGCTTTGGATCAGGCTGAATCAGTGGTCACTTTGTGCCTGGCATAATGTTATATTAAATCTGCATGTAATTGTTCCACTAACTTTTCCATTCGAAATCCTAATTCCAAAGGGCTTATAACTATGAATAAAAATTAGCTCTAAAATTATTCTTGGCATGTGTGCTCTTAGACAAGGACAGGACCTATTATATTCTTATATTTTCCATTTTTGCTCTTATTCCTGTTTTCTTCCTCCTTATACCCCAACCCCAAGTAAGCATCTGCTTAGAATGTGAGCAGAAAGAACTACTTCCCTTTATATATACCCTTAATAGACTATCTGCCAATAAAGTCTAAATTTGAAACATTCAGTGTATCTGGTCAAATGAAAGGGTACTTAATGTTCTTTGGCAACATGCAGCTGCTTACATATTTTGGCCTTTGCTCTCTTTTGTTAGTTTACCCAGAGGACTCTATAAAGAGACCATGTACAGAGGTATCAAGCAAAATATATCATTAAAAAAAAAAACCCTCACAGTATCTAGTGACCTGAGAAATGCTATTTGAAAAACTAATGACCTAGGAATGCCTTTAAATCTGAGAGCATCCAGCATAGCATACAGGATTTAAACTGGACATGTAACTACTGATCCACGTAGAAGATTAAATCGGAACAGTGATTTTTTTGAAAAATCTATACATAAAAAATGTCTCTGTGGTGATCTGTCCCCCTTCAAGCATTTTGTCCTATAGCTCACTGAAATCTGCAGCTGACACAGCTTCCTACAAATACTTTCTATAGTCTCCTCTTGTTTCGGTGTCAGCCTGGGTTAGTCCTTCCCCATATTAAAGGAGCTCAGAATAATACAATTTAATAACAATTCATATATTGATGTATTGGTATAAAATGTTATATCAATGAGCTTTTAATAGGGCTATTATTTTAATCCATATCAAGGATATACTTCATAATCAGAGTTATAGATGTTTAATGCCAAATCTTTCTCCACTGTCATTTTGGAACCATTAATCTGTGAATTAATTGTACGAAAATATCTTTCATAATCATAAACTTTTCAGGCCCAGAATAACTGAAAATAGTCTACTTACTGGCTAGAATTATATTGTAAGATGTCAGCAAATATGGAGATAAATTTAATTTTCATCAGGTCTAAGGAGAATACAAATGATTGATTTTCCATTCTGCAATCAATATGTTATTGACAGATCTATAACTAAATGACAAAAAAAGAGCAGAAATCAATACAATGGGGCAGAGATCAAATCAATAGCTGAAACTCTCATTAATGCAAAGAATGACAGTTTTACTCACTTTGACAGAAAAAAACCCAGCCTTTATGTCCTTTTTCATTGTGAACAGAGGAGCAGAGGTCAAATATGCATAATGAATGTGAATATACAATTTCTTTAGATCAAAAAACCCTTGAAGCTCTGAAATTCATTTTTAAACAGAAATATGATCCCTAGTGTAAAGTCCAACAGACATCATTAGAAATTTTGGATGAGCAGTTACAGTGCTATTAGGGACTGCAAACCTGCTTCTGCATATTGTACAACTGTGTAGTTTTGTGCTGGAGTACAAAACAATGTTGGTAAATTTCCTGTTTACACAATCAAGCAATTGCATTTGTTTTCATGCTCTACCTGTTATCTCTTTAAGTACAATAAAGAACACTTTCTCCAAGACCTTCTTTGTGCTTTCCAAAAACATATTGCTAAGAGCCCCATTAGTGCCACCAACGGAATCAAAGGAGAAAAAACTTTTGAAAATATATATTCTCTACAGATGCTTTGATTAAAATTCAGTGTATTAAATTCTAACTGTTGCCAGCAAAATGGTTTGTAGGGAAAAATTCTGTGAGATTTTTGTAAACAGGTATGACCCCTGACACAGAACTTTTTTTCTGGACTTAAATGTAAGAATAAATGTTCCTAGTAACTTTTATGAAAATAACTTTCTATTGAGGTTTTCATAAATGAAAGACGATTAGGAACTCAATGATAAAATTAACATAGTAGAACATCCTGAATTAGGCCAGCCATGTAGTATAGCCCAATACAATGTGATTATATCAAATAGCTTGTTCTTGCCATTATAATACACCCACAGCATCAGAACATGTAAATCATAGGAGTTTGAGATGGGAATGACCATTTAGACCTTCCTGGGAAGAAGTTCACATGGTCATCTTAAAGGTAAATTTTATATATTTTTATATAGAGTTAATACATTATTAGTAGATGGTAAGTCAATTATTATAAATTGTTATACAATATAACCTGTCACTAGGCTGCTTGTAACCATGCTTTACAACCATTTATACCAACTTCTCATGATATCCATGTCTGTAACATGTTTATAATATTTATTAATCTTTTATAAACTATTTACAATTATAGTGTTCTCTCAATAACTCTAATGTACCCTCAGTATCATTTGTGTCCCACATCTGGCTGCAAGAGCTAGAGGATTCTAATGCTTGCTCACCATAAATCAAACCAACACAAAACTTAAGAAATACAACAAAATATTTTGCAAAAATATAAAAAATTTGAGCAAGTTACAATCTTATCTGGGAGTGAAGTGTTGGACAGTCCTGCACAGCAAATTCCTTGAGGCAGGAGCAATGTCTTTTTATATGTCTGTAAGCCCTTTAACGCATTGTAGGTACTATTCAGATATTGATAATTAGTAATCAGATAACCACTTGAGATAAACCATGAAATCATCATCATCTTCATATCATACACTATAAGCATTCCATAGTTAGCCCACAGACATTTATATGTAAACAGGTGGGTACAACATATAAAGTCTGATTTGGGTGAGCAGAACCTGAATAGTGTTGACTGCCCCAAATCTTTTAGACTTCATTAAGGTGGGAGGGTGATCATCACCTCTTCAGAAGTAAACAGCACTTTACAAGATCTCCTAGGATCTATAAGCCCTATAAATGGCCCAAAGTATTATACTTTGTTCAAATGTTTAAATTTTAAAATTCCTTCGTTTTCATGAAAATGTCCATTTTAGATAAAGGGATAAAATTCATTGAAACATTCAACCATCCTGGTAGGTGGGAGATAGTAATGGAGATCAGAGGTTCAACAGTAAGTAGCCAGGGAAGGTTATGCCTGTGAAGGACTCCTGGCAAAGTGGGAGGTGAAAAAAAGCCCGGTAGGCTCTGGTAGGGAATGGAACCTGGATGGGAGCAATGGTTGTTGAGGACCACATAGGTTTTTGAATCCAGGGTTTTCTAATCATCTGAAGATTGGTTCCAGACAATCAAAGCTAAATACTGCACCAAGTGAAGATGTTTGTGAACATGGAGTGTCATCCTGGGCTCATCTCTGATTGTTTTATAGGCAAGGAACACAGGTGTTGGGGATGGGCAAACTAATTTTGGTAAAATGAAAAGAGATCCATGCTTTGTGGACTTTATTTGAAGTTCAAGTTCTGTTAAGTGTTTACAGCGCAGGGAAGCGTGGGTACATATCACAGCTACTGTTCTGTCCCCTGAATAAATCTACCTATGCCTTTAAGAAATGGCCAAGATGGTTGAATTCTATATAGGTGTGTTGGGAGATGGGAGCAGGGAATGTGTACATTTGATTTAAATATTGGCCAATAAAAACCCACCAAATATACATGTTAATGATTTTTTTAAAAAACCACACCATTTCAATGTGTTTTAATCAGTTTAAACTGAACCAAGAATCACTGCAGGCATTAGGATCCCCAAATGTCCAGTGCCAGCCGCTTCAGTTTCCCTTTCAGCCTCAGGCTGAGCCGCTGCATCTCTTCTGTGTGAAACCTTTGAAGAAGCCGCTGCTCGGACTGTAGCCAACCTGAACAACTCAAGGGAGAATTTGTAGTTTGAAAAATAAAACTTCCCATTCTACTCACAGGCAAGTTTTGACTTCAATTTAGTTGTGACTAGAATAAAGAGGACTCTTCTCCCCCCTTACCAAGGCTTCAGTTTTTCCCTTGAGTTGTTCATGGCAGCTTCAGCCCATAGCTATGGTTTAAGAAAGTCTTCACGCAGCAATTCCACTGCTTGGGCTAAAGCTGAAACAAAACTTGTAAATTTCAGTTGACACTGAAGGCTCTGGGATCCTAAGGCTTATATGGCCTGTAGAAGATGTCTTGTCTTTTCTTACAGCCCTGGAAATTGAAATCTATTTATCCACAAATAGGTAGTGGCAGTGGTGTTGTACTTCTCGATTCACCTCGAGGAGATCTCCTCTAGGGAATACTGGATAGACATCAATGGAGGTAGTAGAATTAGTATTTATTCTAAGGAACCCAAAAGTATAATAATTTGGTACCTTGTAACGCTTTCTTTGTTCACGTGGGTATAAATCTATAAACATCAGCTCAACTTCACAATAATTCCTAACCAGAGAGATTTAGGCAGAATCAGGTTTCAAATGGAAACAGGAAGAGACATAACAGGCTTTCCCTTAAGCTCTGTCAAGAAACCAAAATTCAGCTACTTGTACCACCAAGTTAAGATTCCTCTTCCAGTAGATAGTGCAAATCTTCATAATGTGATTGTTCATCTTGTTTCTTGCATGATTTGATCATCAGTGAGATAGTTGACAATCTCTGTATTTAAGTTATCATAATTAGACGCATCATTATTATTTGTATTGCTTTAGTGCACAATGGCCCGCACCAGGGTCTGGGTCCCATTGTGCTAATCACTGCACAAATGCAAGGTCCCTGTCTTGAAGAGCCTACAGGATAAAAAGATACGAAAAAGGGGAGGAGGAATTGAATGGATACAACATACAAAGCATGCAATAAGGGAAGAGGCAGGTACATATCTTACTAGCTCCACTCATTTTCTTTCCCACTCTGGTGGGAGGGGAGCTATTTATTTTTGCTCCATTGCTTTTATTTTACCTATTATAAATATTTATAAATCTCCTTGCTTGTTATATTCTTTCCCCAGCTTCCCACCACAATTTATCTATTAAAAATGTAGAAAAATCCCAGTCCCCACCCCACAGGCAGCAGAACCTACACCTTAGCCTGACTTTCTGCTCGCGAATACCCAAAAGTCATCACCTTCCTGCAGAAATAAAAATCTAAATGAGTTCCAATGATATCATCAGACCATTGGGCTTAGGAAAGTTTGCCTGCTCTCGCTTTCAACCCATGCTGCCTTTCATAAGATGCTTCCAACTCAGAGGTGCAATTTGGGACTTCAGAGTTAGCATTCCATTGAGATAAACAGAGGCTATGCACACCTCTGAGCTGATGTTTCAGACTGTTTGCAGACTGAGGTGGATATCACTACATCAATTATATTTGGTTCGCATTTTGAAGGTATATGCAAGTATCTTGTGGCCTCCATCATTTCCTCCCATGCTCTCTGAAGGGAATCAGAGGTGGCATAGAACAAGCTACTGTTGTTTTTAGCTCTTGAGGCCAATGGACCATGCCCACCATGTCTTTCCCCATATTACATAGTGTATCCAACACTGTAGTAGTCAGGGTACCTGGTTCCAGCAGTACTATGCAATCACATACTATTGCATAGCTAAATTTCTCTTCCATGTAGCCTCACCTGCCCTTTTGGGACATAACTGAGTAGGCCCATTCTCTCTTCCTTCCATAAAGCATAAAGGGAAAGATTCAGCCATGAGAGAGGTGACGGAAAAGGCAAAAACTGGGATAAATCTTAGTCTGGGATAAAAAGTCACTAGTTTCATTTAGAAAAAATGGGTCATGAACACTTAAGAAATGAAGCAGGCTTGGAGCATTATATTAATATGGTTTCTGGTACATTATACAGTCAGTTCTATCATATGTATAATCAATTCTATCATATTTAGTAAAACTGTCATTTGCTGCCTGCACAGCCATTAATAACAATTTGTTTTATGGATTGAAATGATCAACTGGTGTAAAAACAAAATCACTTTGACATTGATTTTTGATTTATTTACAGCAGCTCATCAAGTCTGAGTATCTCTCTGAGAGCATGAGGAAGCTCAGGGTTGCTGGGGTTTTGTTTTTTTATATTATTTCATTGACTGAAGAGAAGACAGTTATAGAAAGTGAAATTCAAGACCTCTGAGTGGTTTGTTCATTTCTTTGGTACTTGACTTTCTTGTCATCTTTAAATAATGTTTCTCATTTTAGTGTTCTTTTTAGAATACTGTAGAGCAATACCTTTCAACTTGAGGGCTCAGTCTCTGAGTAACAGTTCTTTCCTTGCTTCCCTCCAGGCTCCAGGCAGCCTATTAAGCCATTACTTGATCATGGTGTTTAATTACCTTCACTGGGAGAAAATACTGGGTACCAAAGGGGTCTTCAGGCTGGTTCAGAAAGGCATAACAAGAACCAATGGCTGAAAGTCAAAGCCAGACATGTTCAAATCAGAAATAAGGCACACATTTTTCAAAGTGACGGTGATTAACCATTGGAACAAACAACCAAAGAAGTGGTGCATTCTCTACCTCTTGATGACTTTAGATCAAGATTGGGTGTCTATCTGGAAGATATGCTTTAGTCAAACACAAATTACTGGGCTCAATGGTGAAGTAACTGGATGAAATGCTGTGGCCTGTGATCTACAGAAGAGAAGACTACATAATCTAATGGGTCCTTCAGGCTTTAATACTACTGTGTTCAGATTACTTCTCCCATGGGATTAACACAGCTAGTATAACTCAAGCATTGTGGAAGAAGGAGAATATAGGCTCCACCTACTCCCTATCTATCTGTACACAGACTATTGATCCAGGTAGGCTGAATAGGGAATGGAGAGGTGCTGACTCCCACTTACTCCCTTATCTATTATCAAAAGAGCCATTTACAGTCTGGCCCTAAATTATAAATAAATTGCAATCCCCTCTGAGTTTAGCCATCATCATCTTTCAAGATTTTTTTTTTAAATTAGTAAGAGCAGTTCATTGAAGTCGATACCTATGCTTTAGCTCAGGGATGGGCAATAATTTTCGCAGCGTGGCCACTCCACGAATTTTGATAAGTCATTGTGGGCCACACATTTGTACTATATTAATGAAATTACCTCACCATCTATTGTATAAAGACCCCATTATGTTCTTTCCAGAACAAAGTAATTACCCGTGCCAGACTAGCTGCGCCAGGGTCCTGGTTCACACTGGGACCAGGCGGGAGGCGGGTGGCTGCAGCCCACCTCCCGGCTGGGAGTGGGAACGAGGCGGGAGGCAAGCAGCTGCATCCCACCTCCTGGCTGTGTGCTGGGACCAGACAAGTAACTATCTTTATAGGTTAGTCCCCCAAAATGCCAGGAAATTAGGATTCAGTTTGATGGATTCCTTCTCAAAACTTTTTCTTAAATGTATCAATTTAAAGCAGACAGAAGTCAACTTTGTATTTTGGCCAAAAGTGATCATTTCAGAAATTGACATGATAACGCTAATGAAATGTATTTCAAAAATACAAATGATGCCATCACTTTAAACTTTTACTTATTTCCCAAATGTACTGTAGATTTTCAGAACAATCAACTAATTATTAAAGTCTATCATGTGACTCTTTTTTTAACAGCATGTATTGCCCATGGTGGCTTTATTCTACTGGTTTAAAAAAGAGTCAAAGTAGGGTAAAGCTGTGATCAGTGTTCTTTAAGGGCTTGATCTAAAGCCTATTTGAAGTCAGGAGAAAATTTCCCTTTGACTCAGATCCTAAACTTCCAGATTTGTTTCGATTTGAACAGTATCTTGAAATTTCATATAGAGTTTATTAATACTATTCATTATTTAAGGAGAACAGGAGCTCCAAACCTGGGTTCACAACTGGACAACAAACTAATCATTTGAAATACATGGAGGGAATAATTTCAGTGACGTGCATGGTGGATTAAACATGCAGCACATGTTAATAATGAGAGTGCAGTTCCTAATCAACTACACAAGATGCTGAAAATTTCATTAAATACCGTATCATACGGTCATTCATGGTTGTTAAAATTTCAAACCGGCAGGCATTTTAATTTTAATGTGAGATATAAAATTAGCATACATTAGCTGACAGGTCTGAGACTGAAAATGGACCACAAGAAACATGCAGAAGAAACAAATATATTTCAGAACTCACGTACTAAATATTTCCTCCTCTTCTCTTTCTGGAAGTCTAGACACCATTGTGACTGGAACACAAGAAATACATATATACATAGATAGATATTATGTAGGTAAACCTCTTTTATTTTAGAAAAAGGAAGTGCTTGTCCTATTCTCAGTTCCCTGTGACTTCAAACACTGGCACATTTATTATTATAGTTTACTTGTATTACAGTAACATCTAGATGTCAGATCCTCTTCTTGCTCAGTACACATAGCAAGAAGCAGTCTGTTCCAAAGAGCTTACAATCTAAGTAGATAAAATAGCATAGAAATATCATGATCCCCATTTACAGATGAGAAACTGAGATGCAGAAAGAAACTTGCCAAAAGTCACACAAGAAGTTTGTGTCAGAGTCAGGAATTGAACTCAAATTTCCTGAAACCCACTAAAGTGCCTTACCCATAAGACCATTCCCCTTTAACAACTTAAATTTAAAAATGTCCTTTAACAGAGCCAGTTTGGTCATCCTTAGTAGGGATGACCGCAATTTTTTCAGTTCATATATTCATCAAAATCAGGAAAGGAAAGAAAGACAGGAAAATGTCAATGATATTTTTGGAAAATTTGGCCACTTACAGAGCTATTTGAAAATTCTCAGAATTCTATAAACAAGAGTGGAAAATTTGAAAACATCTGTGTGTGTGTGTGTGTGTGTGTGTGTACGGGGCGGTTGTTTGTTTGTTATTGTTGTTGTTTTCTGATCAGCTCTTAACCTTTTAAGAGGACTGAAAAAACTTTTCATTGCTCTTCTACTCCACCAAAGATAGCAGGTTCCTGACTGCTGTGATTAGAGCCAGTGATGACTGCTTTGAGGAGAGCTACCATAATACCCTAAAATTTTACAGGCTAATAATGAAAGTGGATACAACTCACACTCAGCACCCAGATGCAGGAGATATGAGGTCTGTACAGAGCTGAGTAACTCTTAAAAATATTGCATGGAACAATTGTCCAACTAAGGCACGGTCTGCAGACCATTCGCCCCAAAGTTATTAGATGGCTTTGTGTATATTCTGCTAAATTTTAGCAATTAGATAGCCTTTTACAAATAATTATTAATTACTTGCACAATCCCCTATGAGCTGAATAATTACTATCCCCATTTTATTGATGCAAATATGACATTGGCCAGCCAGGTGCCAGCTCATGCCAGGGTCTCTAGGCCCCAATTGAACACCGACAAGTGCATAGCTGGAAATCAGTCTGGCTCACCTGTATCTTAGTACTGGTAAAATAGGTATTCGATTTATAAAAATGTGTTTAGTGTTTAGACTTTAATGCATGCAGCAACGTACAAGTATTTCATAATCTCACTTATATCTGTACCTCATGTTATAAGGTAATATTTAAGTATTTGCACTGAACTGTAACCCTTCACAGTCAGGAAAGAGCATCAACAAGTGTGAAATAACACTTACTGTGAAAAACTGGTATCTCCTGCCCACCAAAAGAAGGTCAATAGATATCAGACAAACCACTGTGGAACATCAGAGGATAAAAGAGGACAACACCCACAACCATGAAGAGGGGAAGTACACGACTTGTCCCATCAGCTTGAACTCTGAGGGAAGAGAATTAAAATCCCTGACAGGAAGAAACTGGCTTTCTGTGCTGCTTGGACTTTGGAGAGGGCAAGATTTCTAAGATTCTGCAGTGAAATACATACAGGCAATACAAACACTGGATCCATATAGAGTCCCACCAACATCAATCTTTCTTAATGTGAAAACTGAGATTAGCCCTGACATTTCTGAGTCACTCCAGTAGAGGAACTGGGGACAATAACAGGACTATAACCATAGTTTTGGCAGGGCCTGTTGTCTAGCTGGTCCCAAGCACTCATGCTGGTTTTGTAAAATGAATTCTAGTCATTTCCAAAAGTGCTTGAAGGTGATGTACAGGAACTTTATCTAACTTGTGCTGATTTAGGGCCTCATCAATGCCTATGGAAGTCAATGACACTCTTTTTATAGACTTCAGTGGGATGGGATGAGGGATTATGGCCTCAATTGAAATGAATGGGACAGCTCACATGCTTACAGTTGGGTACCTCATTGAACTGAGGCCTCAGAATGCAGAAAATATCAAAAGGAACAGATTTTGTAAATATTGGAGAGATATTCCTGTAATTTTCCTGCCCATTGTTATTATGGATTCTCCTCAGTATTTCAGATTCATGTTCGCTTCTGTTCCACACACACCTGATGTGACTTTTAATACATTGTATTGTTTAGCTAAGAAGTTTTAAATCATAAAACTGAAGTTCTAGGAAATGTTATCATGGCAATATATGTACTCCTATACTCTATCGTTTTAAATTTAGTGGATTATTATTTTTAGATCTTTCACTCTGGATTTTTGTCCCTATTTTGCCTCTCATTTAGAGTGTAGCAGTTTATCGGAAGGGTTTCTGCATCCTGAGGCTGTGAAATGACATTTTAAATGTGATTTCTACTTGCCAACGTAATCCACTCACAAGCTGGCAGGCTTGGCACTGCAAGGTGCTGTGCTGAGCACCCTCAACTCTCATTTACTTCATTAGAAGTTGAAGGTATTCAGCACCTCACTGGATTGGGCCTTGTTTTTTGTCTAATTCAGTTCTTTATAACTTTCAAGCCACTCATTCGCACTTACTTCTAATCAGCACACAATTTTCATATGTGTTAATTGAGTGTCAGCTTTTCTGATATCCGAATACCAGTCCAGCTCCTCAGAGCAACTACACCAATTTATCAGGGCAGGTGGATACAAATACTAACTGATTAGAGACAGAGTCCAGAAAGTTAATCATATTGTTTTCTCTGCAGGCTTTAGACATAAAGAAGATAAGATCTGACATTTTATTAATCTTCTAAATACTCTCCGTGTTGAATTCAATCTATTGTGTTATGGATGCACAATAATGTATATTTCACAGAAGGTTTCTTACAATTGGGATTAGCATTCTGTGCATTCAAGTTGTGTGTGTGTTTCCTTATTTCTGATATATAATGTATGTGGTAGGTTTCTCTGATTTCAAGCTCTATCTGGCTAGTATAAAACTCTGAAAAAAATAATACCACTCAGCTGCTTTTAATCCTACTTGCAGGAAATGGGTTTGGTGTACTCGTATAGCTTCATACCTCCTATTTGTTCTGAATGTCTTGGCACAGTACTGAGTCTGCTTCATCCGTGAACCAGTGGAAGGGGACAGAAGTTTAAAGGAAGGAAGGGAAGTAAAGAGATGGAGAAAAAAATACAGTAATCATTTTATGTGTGAAGTGCCCTGCCAAAAGTGTCCAGAGAAGCTCCAGAAGAGGGGGGAAAAAAAACAAAAAACCCAACCCACACACATAAAATGAACATGAAGGTTAGATGGTTAGGCATTAATAACACAAAAAATGGGCAAAGTTTAAATTGTATACATAAGTTCAACTCTTTCCCATGGTGCATATTCATTGACTGCATGATTATGAACTATTTCTCCAAGGACACAACATAGTATTAGACACTTCTTTCTGCAGTTTTAGAGACAGATATATAATATATATATATAAGATATCTTGTAGTACTGTGTGATATTCTCTAGCTGCCAGAAAGATGGAGACTGTAAAAGTCTTTCCACAATGAATGAGGCAGGATGAAAAAATGTACCATGAATGAGGCAGAGCTCCTGTGGCACTTAGCTAATTCAGTGATGTGCAAACCTTATAAAATGTGCATGGCCTGGTGCCCATTTTATAAAGCATGTACCCCTGGACACAAAAGATGAACAAAGAATTGCTTCTATGTAAACATATACATGATACACCAAGTGCACTTTGAGCATTGCTAGTATGTGATAAAGCAAATCTTAACAATGCTTAAACACATGCTGAAAGTGCAATTTTCAAAGGCTCATAATTCCATTAGGTCAAAAACAGAGTTCTCCAGAAAAATGAATGGCTTTCCTCAAAGAAAGTTGTTTCTGTACTAAATTTCACTTGTCTACCCCTTCAATATTAGAGATGTTCCAAGAACTATTTTTATATATAGATAATGGAGAAAAACATATTTTTTCCACTCTCAAATCTCAAATGACCGAACCATTTTTGTTCTCAAATTTCCCCATTAAAACATTTCATTGGAGAAAATTTCAGCCCCAACCCTGGAAGTTTCAATCAACTGATTATGGGGTCTTAGAATTGAAACGTATGAGAAATCTTTCAATTGCTAGTGCTCTGATTATAATATAATTGTAAAAGCTCATCTTCTTAACAAGTCCCGGAGGCGTAAAATAAAAATTGGGTGATGTGTGTGAAGGGAAGGTGACAAAGGGAAGATAATACCAGTGGTAAGGGAACTGTATCTTTTTAATGGCTTAGTTTCAGAGACATGAAGTCTGGGGAGGTGCACTGTAGAACTCCATGTTCTAGTATGCAAGAGGCAGTTGGCTGACTAAAGAGCATCTCTCAAGTTTCTTCGGCCCAGAGTGATTCCTGAATACTACAGTATCTATCAGGTGATTAGTGATCATAAGAAAAACAGCATTAAGAGAAAAAAAAAGATTTATGATTCTCTTAGGAAGTATATATAAAGAGACACTTTAAAAATCAACAGTGCATTTTAATATCAAGCTGTTAGAGGAAGCCTATTTAAAGAAATGAACAACCATGGTACTGAACTTTGAGCAAGCTGTCAATGATGGAGAAGTGATATTGGAGACTTTGTTAACTGAGGGCGGTGACCCGTCCGTGCCTAGGATAGACCACCTGAAAATGCCAAGATCAGGGCAGGCTGCAAAAGGAGAGCAGATTCTCCCAGCACTGGTGGGTGACACTGAAGTCAGACTCCCCAACCAGCCACAAACAATGCTTCTGATTCCCCACACTGGTTATCAAGAAGCTAAAACAAAAATATACACAGCCCCCTTTACTGTATTTCTGTCTCTGACTCCCAATCAGCCACCAAGTCCAGTAAAGAGATAAGTTATTTAAAACTCTATGCTCTTTACCAAAAAGATTCTTCTGACCCCAAAGGGTCAAACGCATTACCAGATCAATATAAGTTTGGATCTTACCCCAAATACCATGCTGCCAGGCAATCCTTTAGTAACTAAAACTAAAGGTTTATTATAAAAGAAATAAACTATAAGAGAAATGTTAAATGATTAAAGCAATCAGATACATACAAATAATTTAAAATTCCATATATATCAGGTTTCCAGTAGAATTGTGGAGTTTGCAGGCTCGTATAGTCTCTCTGGTGTACATCCAGTACTGGATGGGTCTCAGTCCTTTGTTTCACAGCTTCAGTTGTAGATGAGTTGATCCAAAGGTAGGTGATGGCTGAAGGCTAAAGACTGACTGAAGACTGACGACTGAAGACAAAAGCTGCCTTTTATGTCCCTTGGCATTTACCATGCTGCTTGTAGAAATTTACAGAAATAAGATGGAGTCCAGGGTCACATGAGTAAGTCCTGGTGACTCATGAGGTGTATCCCTGGCTTCATCCCCTGGGCCCATGGTACCTGTAAATTTCCTTAATGGGCCATTAAGCAGGCTACTGCTGCTGCCATCCTGTCTGGGGTGTTGCCCAGAAACACAGCACAAGTTGAAAGACAGATACTTAAAACAAATCCATAACTTCCAATACAAATGTGACACATGCACATAAACAATATCAGCATACTTAGCAAATTATAACTTTTCTAACAATACCTGACATGGCATATCTCATATGAATTATTGTAATTTTGAAATATTGATGTTAAATAACATCACAAATGGTCCCCCTAATCCAGACAGCATCACAAGGACTTCATCCAGCAAGGTGCTGAGTGCTGTGATGAGCTGCTTTCAATTCCCATTAACTTGAATAGGAGTAAGAGGAGCTCAACAGTTTCTCAGAAGCTCTTAGAATCTTGCAGTATCAATCCCTACGTATAGTAGTACAATAACTGCATCTGTTGGTCACAATTAAAGCTGGTCCAAAAAATGGAAGGAAAGAAAATCTCCATACATTTCCCAAGAATTTTGTCATCATATTTTCCTCAATGTTTTCAAATGAACTCTAGTCATGATAGTGTGAGATCACAAGTAATATTTCAGCTGAATCACCTCTGTACTAGGCCCACTACACGGTTTTGCATACAAATGGCATAGTTGAAAATGATGCCAAGATTTTAAAGTTGTTTCAGGACCATTTTAGCAACCCCATTCCCCATCATCCAAAATTTTCAGAATTTGAATTTTTTGAATCTACTGTATAGCTGGATATTGAAAGGCAAAATTTTTAAAGGTGGCCTCTTCATGCTTATGAAAATTGCATGCAATTACTTAATTAATATTTTATTATTCAAGCCTCAACAATCTTTTGGACACCGTTGTAGGAGAGTAAAGAGTTAAAAACTGGACAAGTGGTCAGCTACAGGGAACGGGATCAAGGCACACGTAAACCTTGTTTCTGTTAATTGGTGTGAATTCTCGTTAGAGTTATCTCTCTTCTTCTCCTCCCTTCCTGGCCATCTGCACAGGGGATGAGTCTATCACCACTCCTGCCCAAGGTCTTGGTGGGAAGAAAGCATTATTTTCCTTCCCCTCTGGCAGGCCTTTACTTCAAAGAATGTTAGTGTAACATTTATAGGTTTTAAGGTGATGTGCCTGACCTCTGTATGGTAATCTTGTAAACAACAAACGGGGCAGGTATAATTATATTCATGTAGTTGTTAATATTCATTTTATAGGTGTCAATGTAACCATATAAGGGTCTATGGGGAGTTGCTGGAAATGTATACATTTACATACTGTTATGGATAAAAGAATTGTAAAATAACCCCTCGTTGCTCACTCACGGCGTTGAGGTGGAATGAGCAGACAATAAAGGGTTCCGTCTCCCCAATCCACCCCCAGGACAACCTGTTTGATTATTTCTAACAACTGAACAAGACAAGACAAAGAAGTTTATAGTTCATGGTCCTAGTCCAACTTAGTATTTGAGCATGCATTTAACATTAAGCACGTGAGTTTTCTCACTGACTTCAGTGAGTTTACTCATGTGTTTTACAGTTAGTCATGTCTGTCCGTGCTTTGCTGGATCAGATCTAAAAGATAGAGATCGATATGACAAGAAGCACTGGGAGATTTAGATTAGATTGTTAGGTTAGATAATCTCCCACTCTTTTTATTTTATGTAATGTTGAAGTGGAAAAGGGATCTAAGGTAGATGAGTGTTTCTGGATGTCATGAAGAAGGGGGTCTTAGGGTATGTCTACACAGCAAAAAAAGACCCATGGCAGCAAGTCTCAGAGTCTGTGTCAACTGACTTAGGCTTGCAGGGCTCATGCTGCAGGGGTAAAATTAGCAATGTAAAAACATAAGAATGGCCATAACGGGTCAGACCAATGGTCCATCTAGCCCAGTATCCCATCTTCTGACAGTGGCCAATGCCAGGTGCTCCAAAGGGAATGAACAGAATAGGCAATGATCAAGTGATCCATCCCCTGTCGTCCACTCCCAGCTTCTGGCAAACAGAGGCTAGGGATACTCAGAGCATGGCGTTGCATCATAGAAAATTAGGAATGGAAGGGACCTCAGGAGGTCATCTAGTCCAACTCCCTGCTCAGAGCAGGACCAACCCTAATATTCTGTGTAGATGTTCAGGTGCAGACTGGAACCAGAGCTCAGAAACCTGGAGAGGGGGGACGGTCTCAGAGCCCAGGCACCAACTTGAAACTGAATATCTACACTACTGTTTTTATTCCTGCAGCATGAGCCCTGTTAACCCAAGTCTATTGACCCAGGCCAGGCTCTGAGCCTCATAAACAAAGGTTGGGGGTTTTTTGGTTTGTTTTTGCTGTGTAGATGTACCTTCTAGAAGGGATTTGAATGAGGTGAGGAGTGGGCACAGTGCATTGAGTCTGAGATGACAGTCATTTCATACATAGTGGGGGCAGAGAAGAATATATGGAAATGAAATAAATTAATAAATTGTGTAGTTAGTCTGGTATGTTTGATAGAACTGAGGGTCAAGGGATACATAATAAGGAACAAATTTGGACATTACTGGTACACTCAGCAGCAAGACAAGTATATTATACCTGGATTGTTGCGCAGCACTCAAGCAGATAATATTTTCTCATGTTTCAGTAACATCCCTGAAGAGATTGCTTGCTTTTGGAACAGACCACTCAGGTGTTACAGGATTAGAAAGCACAGATGTTTAAAACGGTTATAACTCCCAGTGTAAATGAAGTAACCTTAATAATAAAATTGTCTGAAATATTGCACACAAAGTTAAACCAGAAAAATTACTTAGCCTGTCTGCTGTTGGGAGCACTAGAAGGAAAAATTTGCTTTTTGCCCCTAGTGGCTCTTACCAGTCTGAGAAAGAAGTGGCGAGCCGTATTTTTGTAAAACTCACTTCTCAAGCTGAAATATTTGAAGGTGGACATTGAATGCTGAAATAAAGCTGGTTGCATTTGCTGAGCCTGCATTGTTATACACATATTCTTCACCAATGTTTACTATCATGCCAAGCAGACATGGAAAATTAAATAGGGAGTCAGTGGGGGGAATTTGAGGAAAAACAACAACAAAAGGTAAAGTATGACTATAATTATAATCAATAGGTGAAAAGTCTGTTATCCTTTCAGTCTTTCTTACTTCAGGAAAGTACAGAGACTGCTCCTGTGTTTGGCCTGAACATGCAGTTCCTGTGGTGGGCATATTGGTTAGATTAGATTACTTCTTGTGCTGCCATGTAGACAGTGTAAAGGCCACTGAATGTGTAATATGCCACCATGATATTCTGCCCTGAGCCAAATCTGGTACATTCCATGTACACCTGGTACATGCCTGTGAGGGACAGGTGTCTGTGACATTGTCCATCCATTGTATTTTAGGTCCTCAGGTGGTCTTTTCTATAACACTTTCACTGGGTCAAAACTGAAGACGATTCTTGCAAGGAAATTGGTAGGTTTGGGAGCACATGACCATACTGCCTTAGAAAGCATGGAACAACCATTTGAGAGAGCAGGACATGTTTGGTTAGAAGTAGATTTCTTAATTTAACTTGAATTTATGCCATTTGATGTTTCAATAATTTGGAGATGCTTCATCTGTGTGATGTTAATCTTGTTATCTGTCTTGACGGTGAGGGACCATGTTTCAGTATGTATGGGGGAGGATCTTTAAATCTTATTCCCCTCAAGCAACCATGTAGTGGCCCTAAATTAATTAACTATGGTATGGAATGAATGAGGAGACAGGAAAGCCCCATAAAATGAAAAATGAACAGTGGGAGAGATCAGATTATTCCTTTCTGAGGTAATGTCCAATGTTCCCAACCTCATTGGTGTCAGTGTCCCCAAAGCAGTGCTTTATTTTTCCCTACTGTTTTCTCTTATCCTTCTGGAGAATATGGAACCACTTCATGCTGGCTTCTGGCTCCTTTGTGTCAGCTAAACCAGTGTAAATTAGCTGAAGGACAGGCTGTCGAGTACTGCCATCTCTGGAGGCCTCTGCACAACCGTGTTGCCCCCAGTGTTTCAGGACAAGAGGTGATGCCAGGGGTTTCCTTCACCCTAACTGTTCCTTGCTGCTGCCATATTCACAGAGGTTATGGCAGCAGATGTGCAGGCTGAGATAGGGATGGCACAAACTGCCTCCCTTCAGACCTGGCACCAGTAATGCTTCCGAGTGTGTTTATATAGATTGTCAATAAAGTGATCCTTCTCGGTCTCTCTCCCTGCCTCCTCCCTTGGATTTTTTTGACAGAAACAAACAACTAAAAAACCCCAACCTTCTGATTATTAGAAATTTCCATGGAAAATTTTGACTGTTTTGATTAAAGCAGGAAAACCAACATATTTCAACCCAACATGGGAGTTTTAGTTTTCTCCTCTTGTCCCTATTCTCCTCTATGTGTCAAGATCCCTCAGCTGTACTGTCTCTCCCATGATTCATTATGGTCTCCCTTCTTGAAGAAGAGAAGCTCTTTGTCAGAGAGTCCCTGACTAGGGTACATTCTGAGAGATGTAGTCTAGCTAACTGGTCCATGGTGGAGAATGGCAACACAAGGAGCAAACTACATCTCTCACGAAGTACTACAAACTCCATTTTCAGCCAAATGTTTTGAGGTTGGGCTGAAATATTTTGATGAAAATAGAACTCTTACATGGAAAGCAGACACTTTTCAGGAATAATCTCATTTAGTAGAAAACCCAGTTTTCCATTGAAAAAAGTTTTGACTGAAAATTTTCAATCAGATGTAATTGTCAGCTCTGTGGGGTAGCTACCTTGATGATTTATTTTTCTGTGATGCGTTTAGAACACAGTGGATTTTATGGGCTAGATGATAC
This sequence comes from Emydura macquarii macquarii, assembly GCF_026122565.2. NCBI lineage: Eukaryota > Metazoa > Chordata > Testudines > Chelidae > Emydura > Emydura macquarii. The sequence continues at coordinate 3,306,618 of NW_027133156.1, forward strand.
CTGTGAGGCACCATCCTTGGAAAGCAATGGTGCTGAGCCCAGTTCTATAAGCAACCAGGACTGCCTCCCTGAACTCCAGTGCCCAACGGGAGTGGGGCCAGAACTATACATCCCTTTCTTGTCATAGCTTCCCTTCTCCTCCTTCCTTTAGCCTCCTTGGGTGATTTGAAACTACAAGAACGCTAGGAATGGAGAGTCCCTACATTTCCTCTAGGACAGGAACTTGAATTCTGACTTATCCTTTACATGGGCTTCTTGCCCAATGTGATGGCCAGGCAGAATCCCGCACTTAACATTTACGTAAATATTACTAGTGACTGGTTTTCCCAGTGGCTTTTTGGGAATCTTTTTCCCCTATGGGCCTTTCTTTCAACTGCTGATATAGTTCTATACAAACATTTTATGTATTATTATTTATTTATTTATTACTGCTGCTACCCTCCTAATCTTCAAGGAGGAAGAAAATGCCACAATACTGATGACAGTGGTTCAGCCTAATGAGCTGTAGTATATTTGGCAATGCTTCCATTCCCTGTTACTGCCAGTCTTCCCCATTACTGTCAGCTTCTTTCTCCTACCAACAGAAGTTGGTCCAATAAAAGATATTACTTCACTCATCTTGTCTCTCCAGTTTTCCAGACAGGGAGATGTTTCCTAGACCTGATCAATCTTTGGCCTTATCTCAGGTCTCCAGAACATTTGAATGGTGTGTACTGGAACTGGTATGGAAGGAATTGTAATTCTACAAAGAAACGGAACTCAGAGTAACCATTAGTTCTTAGCAGTTGTTCTATACTGCCAGTGCATGCAGATGTTCTTGCTTCATATGTCTCAGTGTCCTTCTTGACTGTTCCCTGTTACTTCTAGTTTTTAACCTTAGCTCTTCTGTGACAATCTCTGTCTCAATATACCAGAACATCATCATTACTGTCATCTGAAGGACCCCAGATGCAGTCAAGACCATCCACTCACTCTTCTGCTTTGTATTTAGATTAATATGGCTCAATTTGGAATAAGAAAAAATGGAACTGACCTGTAGGGATATATGGCATTACTAACCAGAGACCTAGAAGGTAAGGGGTAAAGAAAGATGCCTTCTTTCTTTAAAATAATTTTGTAGATTAATACAAATATTTCAGATCAAATGAACATACTGTGAAACTTCAGTAAGCACATTTGGATCTGCTTTGTACTAGTGTCATAATCACATAATAAAAGTCCAAGATTAGTAAAGGTTTAAATTTTAGCCTCATCTTTAAAGAGGATTTTGAAAAGAGGAAGAAAACTGCACATTTTCCTGATAAGCTGTATAACATAATATTGAGAAGAATTTTCGCTCTTAATTAAATAGTGTTAGAAGAGTTGGAGAAGTATTCGGGTGTATTATCACATGCAGTATCTATTTTATTTAGCTAAGTCAAAAAACTCAATAACGCAGAACTGAGAACATCTCACTTAGCCATTGTAATTGGCTTTCAAATAGTTGAAAATTCCTATGCAGCAGGAATGACAAGAATAAAAAGCTTGTACTGTACAATTAGGAGCTCTTCATTAAATGCATTTGAGATATAACAAAGTAACATGAATGTCAAACAAAAAGCATCACCACAAGTAATATAAAAAAAGCATAATTATGACTTTAAACAGAATTAATCAACTATTGAGCAACAGTCAGTTGACTGGAATAGCAATGTTAACGAGCCAGAGAGTTCAGTCTTAGGGTAATGCATATCCAAGCATTTAATAGAACGCATCAAATGAGCGCATTAGAAGTAAAATAAGACAAAATCCACAATGTGTGAAAATTATCTTCTAATAAATTCTTCCTAAGTAAACCTTAAATGTGTTTACACTAAACCTATACCTCCTGAATATAATAATAAAAGTGTTAATTAAGCAATAAGTTCCTTTATAGCTGTCCTTTGTCAGTCAGATAAGAGCTAGCTGGGATAGTTGAAGGTCTGAGGTGAAATCAAGGGCACTTGCAAACAGCTGGTGTCTATCTGATGGATCAAGGACTAATATTGAAGTCCTATGCTGATTATGAACTTAAATTTCTAATATATATTATACATATAAAAATATGTTAAAAACCTTAGTTTGCAAAGTCAATCGCATAAAAATTAGTAATTACCAGTATTAAAGTTGCCCTGGCAACCTTAATTCAGCTCCCCCACCCCCCACATGTGTTCTGAAACAGTCTTTAATGACATGATCACATACTAATTTTTCCACAGGATTCAGCATTCAATGCACAGGATGGACCATACTCTGGGAATGAATCACAGTTCTGTAGTGTATGGGGCTGTTTTCTGAAGGACCCCTGCCTCACATATTACAGATGTTGGAAAGTATGTAATGAATGAGGCAAGAGGTTTCAGGAAGAGAAAGGATGTTTTAGGCAGTTAAAAGTTGAAAAAACAGATGATGTAGTCTCATGATGGGATGATGCTAACAGTCTTTCCATTCCACTCCATACCATTCCATTAGTATCTCATGAGGATGTTAAACAGCATGTACTAAAGTTAAACATTTTTAAATCAGCAGGTTCAGATAACTTGCATCCAAGAGTTTTGAAAGAGTTGGCTGAGTAGCTTGCTGGTTCCTTAATGTTGATTCTCAATAAGTCTTCAAGGACTAGGGAAGTTCCATAACACTGAAAAAAAGATAATGTTATGCCAATGTTTTAAAAGGGTAAATAGGATGACCTATCGATGTCAGCATGTCATCAATTTTGGGCAAGGAAAAGGAGCAGCTGATATAGGACTTGATTAATAAAGAATTGAAGGATGGTAATATAATTAATACCAACCAACATGGACTTATGGAAAGCAGATGTTTTCTAACTAACTTGAAATCTTTTTTGATGAGATTCCCTGTTAAGTTAATAAAGGTTATAGTGTTGATGTAATATACTTAGAGTTCTGTAAGGCGTTTGACTTGGTACCATATGACATTTCAATTAAAAAATTGGAACAGTATAAAATTAACATTACATTACATTAAATGGATTAAAAGATGGCTGACTGATAGGTCTCAAAATGTAATTGTAAGCGGGGATGTCATGCTGTCTGGAGTGTCTCACAACTGTGAATGCCTATTTCAGGGTAGACTGTCAGAAACAGAGCAGATACCCCAAACTGGTGGTATGTTCTATAATTAGATTTCATCAAGCCAGTAATAAATGTGAACTTCTGGATCACTACCCCTTAAACTCTCCAGCCTATCTTGCCACTCAGACAAACTGGACTTTGCGATGAAAGGTTACTTAAACCTAAAAAATCACACCACATCAGGTTTCTCCCAGTCCCAAGAGACCACTCACTTACCCCAGATCAATTGATACTCCAGATCTACCACCAAAAATGATGCAGGCAGACAATTCTGTAGTAAACTAATTAAATATTTATTTGCTAAGCAGAAAGAATGAGAACTATTGAGAGGTTAATTCAGGTAACATTTATGTACACGTGAATCACAGTTTTTAACACCAAATGCTGGCAGTGATGTAATAAACTGCCAGTTTCCCAAAAGTCTTTCAGGGTACCAGATTGTCTCTGAGAATCTCTGCTTTGCATCTGCTACACTTTCCTGTAAGAGTCCAAACAGATCAGAGATGAAGCATCTTTCTTTGAATCCATTCTTATATTTTCTGACAGAAGACAAACTAACAGTGTCTCTACCTTTGTAGACTTTTCCTTTGGTGATGGTGAGTGAGGAATGCGCTTGGAGTCTTGGAAGTCGATCATCACACACAATGATCACTTGCTTTGAAATTAGCGTTTTCTGTTAAAGTCCTTAAGTCCTTCATTAGCATTTCAGAAGATTTCTTTGATAGGTTATTTAGTTACAGGGGTATACATAATGTAAATGTTTGCTATTGTATTTTTACAGGAACAGCTAAGTGAAAACAATGCAAATAACGTCCCATTCATTTTCATGAAGTTTAAACACCCAATACACTGTTATACATCTAACCATTACTTTTATCTACACAAGTGAATTAATACACTCTTATATTTATATTCATTTTGATCAATACTGATACACAAGTGAATTGGCCTGGTGCCCTGATCTGACCTGGTCTGTGAGCATCACATAGGAATACTGGAGCATGTAGGTTTCTAATGGGGTCCCACAGGAATCAGTTCTTGGCCCCACACTGTTTAACATTTTTATCAATGCCCTGGAAGAAAACATAAAATCATCACTGGTAAAGTTTGCAGATGACATGAAAATTGCGGGAGTGTTAAATAGTGAAGAAGACAGGTCACTACTACAGAGTGATCTGGATCGCTTGGTGAGCTGGGTGTAGGCAAACGATATGTGTTTTAATATGGCTAAATTTAAATGTATACAACTAGAAACAAAGCATGTAGGCCAGACTTACCGGATGGGGACTCTATTCTGAGAAGCAGTGACTCTGAAAAAGATTGCGGTATGGAGATAAACAGCTGAATGTGAGCTCTCTGTAGGATTCTATGGCCAACAGAGTTATTGCAATCTTTGAATGGATGAACTGGAGAATCTCAAGTAGGAGTAGAGAGGTTATTTTGCCTCTGTATTTGGCACTGAGGCAACCTCTGCTGGAATACTGTACCCAGTTCTGATGTCCATTATTCAAGAAGGATGTCGAAAATTGGAGAGGGTTCAGAGAAAAGCCCCCAAGAATGATGAAAGAATTAGAAAACAATGCCTTATAATGATAGAGTCAAGGAGCTCAATCTATTTAGCTTTACATATAGAAGGTTAAGGAATGACTTGATAACAGTCTATATGGGAAACAAATATTTGATCACGGGCTCTTCAGTCTAGCAGAGAAAGGTATAACATGATACAATGAATGGACACTGAAGCTAGATAAATTCAGAGTGGGAATAAAGCATAAATTTGTAAAAGTGACAGTAATTAACCATTGGAACAATTTACCAAGAGTCGTGGAGGATTCTTCATCGTGGACAATTTTTACATCAAGATTGGATGTCTTTCTAAAAAATGCACTCTAGGAATTATTTTGGGGAAGTTCTCTGGCCTGACTTATAGAAGAGGTCAGATTGGAGGATGACAATGGTCCCTTCTGGCATTGGAATCTATGAAGGTCTCCTGGGGAAATTGAATTCTATGCTATTTGTGTTGTGTAATTGTTTATCTAATTCACATATTGTTTTTGCTCTCTGACTGACTGAATGAAACATTTTAAATAACCATATAGTAAATAGCAAATGAGGAGTATGTAACCGACTCTAGGAGAATGTGGGTCTTTCCTCCCTTCTTGTGGCTGAGCTACAGAAGAGGTTTATGAGGACACGGTAGCAGTTTATTAATAGCTGTAATAATAGCTCACATAGTAGAGGTTTGTGCTTTTAGAATGAGACGACTCAGGTTTTAAACCCCTTTTGGCCCAATTACAAAGAGTCTTGTTCATCCACTACTGTATTTGCACATATTCAGATGGGTTTTATAAGCAGGCATTATAAGAGCAACCATTCCTCAAATATGTTTGAACAAAAATGTTATGTACCATTGTTCATGAACAGCAAACAACAACGGGCATAAATATGGTAGAATCAAATTGCTACGTGGAATCTGTGAACATAGACATAGATACATTTTCCCAGAATTCACCCAGATCTGGTCAGAATTATATGTGAGCATGCATACTTTCATGATTTTCATGGATTTCACAGAAAACATGAAATTGATCATTTCCCATGAAAAACAAAATGCTACTGAAAAATATAATATCTAAAATTTCCACCAAATTTTCATTAGGTAGGCATGAATCAAGAAAACTTAGAAAAAAATACAGATGTGTCTGTGTGTGTAATCTTACTGAGATCATTGTCTTCACCGGGACTACTCACTTGTTTGAAGTTAAGCATGTGCTTAAATGCTTTGCTGAATCAGGGCTCTACTTTCTTAAGTGGGAAGGAAATACACATATTGCAGCAAATATAAATGACCTCTAAAATTAAAAAAAACATAAATTAATATATGTTGGTGTAATTTTTGTCTATTTTTTAAAAGATTCAATTTGGATTTAAATATTTTTTATAAGTTCCATTGTTTTTCTTTTTTTAACTATGCAGGAACCCAGTGGGAAATTGTCAAAAATGTCACTTAATGCTGAGATTTATTTTCTAACTTAAAAAAATGAACTATCAATAAAGCAGAGAATGTAATTAGTGCGAGTCTGCATTGCAGACATTTTGAATTCATTTGTTTCAAATGAACCGATATACATTGTTGGCATACACCGTGTCCCTTTCTATTATTTTTAGCAAAATAGATTTCTTGCTGTGATAAGTGGAGCAATTGTTCATTTCAGCTGAAAAATGATTCTACTAAAGCAGTGGGTAATGTTTTTATTTAAACAGCAGAGCCCTTATCCAACATCTGTTATAAATAGTCTGAGATATGACATTAAAGTCAAATTTCGGAAAAAAAGACCTATGGAAAATTGTTAAATAGCTTTGCCATACATTAATATTTTTGTCTCCGAGAAGAAGTGTGTGAGATTTACAAACTTCAGGGTGAATTCAACAGTGTGAATTAAATAGAACTTTCATGCAAAGTATCATGTCAGTCAGAGAGAATAATTTACAGGACTATCATCTCCAAGAGGATTCTGCTTTCAACCTGCCAAAATGACATCAGTGAGTGTTACAGACTCCATTTATTAACTCATTTTAGACCACAGCTGGATAAATTGCTGCTGGAGAAAAAGGGTCACAAACCCAGTGTAATCACAGTGATGTCAATTAGAGTATTATAAAATTTTTAAGTCAATGTGCCTTAGGTCTTACTGGATCATTCAACAATTGTAAGTGTTTGAACTGAAACTAGAAATATGCCTTGAGTGAACTAGCTTTTCCATGCAAGTACCAGAAGAACCTGAAATAGATAGGAAACTTATCCTGCCTAGAACCAGCAGAAGTCCGAATGTTTGGTACAAGAAGAAATTATCTGAAAAATGGCTAGTTAGAAATGGAAAAAATACTAGAGTATCAGCAATCAGCATCACAGCATAGAACTATAAGCAAATGAGATAATATTTACAATAGCAATTTTAGAAAACTTCAGATTTTCAAAATATTCTACAAACATTGAAGACTATTAAAGAAAGCAACAAAAGGGGAAATGATGCATGTAATTATTCTACTAACAGACTCTCTTTCTCTCTCTCTCAGAACCTCTTTATTCCTCTCACCTCTCCTTCTTATAATTTATCCATGGATAATGTAATCCTTTCATTTGGTCTCAACTATTGTCTGAACACAGATAACTGCCAAATCTGCCTCTCCAACCGTGAGTCCTTCCCTTTGTTCAGCCTCACAGATCCCTCCATCTTTCTGATATACCATTCCTGATGTCCTGCCACCACTTCAAGCTCAATAAGACAAACACAGAGATGCTTGTCTTTTTTCCAGACCCTCTCTTCTCCTTTGTGTCTTTCAAAATCAGTTTAATCGAATCTAGTACCACAAATACTGAAATACTTCTGTCACTACAGGGAAGAGTTAAAGATTATTTGAGTACCTTACCCATGCACTTTCATATATTAACAGGTTTGGATTTCTTTTAAATTGAATCTCAACTCTGAACTTCCTGGGTTTTAAATGCTTATTTCAGTTCAAACATCCCTGTAATTTTTATACCCTTAAATCCCTGATATGCACTCTAAACATTCCATAGGCACCTTCTACTAGATGGGCCTCTTTTTTAACTTAATTGGGAGTGTTCCAGTTGGGAAGATCCTGAGTGCTGCAATCCAGCCTTGGAGACTACAACTCCTGTGAGGCCTTGGGGAAGACAGAGAGAAAGAAAGAGAGGATGCAGGAAAAGCATGGTTTCATCTTGTGAATGAGGAGCTGAGATCTTTGTCAAGGGAGTGGAGATTGCTTTGAGGAGCTCTGGCTAAGCCAGGAGCTGCTGCCAAGCTGCTGATAGAAAGCCGGAAGCTGGTGCTGAGAATCTGCTGGGGCTTTCGCCAAGCAGGGCAGTTCAGAGGCTGTTGGTAGGCTTTGCTGGAACCTGGAAAGAGACTGCTGCTGTGCCCAGAGCAGACTGATGTTGGCCTGCAGTAAAAGCAGTGTGAGTAAAGATCACCTTTGTTGTGTAGGAAAGTGCTTGCAAGGGATTGTGAAGGGATTGTAAAGAGTTGGCTGAGTCTGAAAAGAGACAAAATGGTCTTATTGTCTAGTCAGGATCCAGGGTTACTGACTTCTAGTTATAACAACTCCCCTCTTTAGAGGGGTTCTGGAGCTTGGAATGATCCCTTGTTGCCTGAGCTGGACTGTTTTATTGACCAACAGAATGCTATCCCCAAATTCAAGATCTTCAAGCGCACCCACACAAGCAAGTGTTTAGAACTCTGAAATTTATAGGAATGTACACTCAGGGTTGGGGTAAATGGTGGCAGTGTAAATGTAAATTAGTTAAGTTTCATTTACTGCTGTAAATTGCATTTACAAATGGATTTATTTAAGTGCCCGCTGTTGATGTAAATTGGGTGTGACATTTTAATTAATCTCAATCTGTTATATCATGGATTTTTTAAAATTGTTACGTAAAAGGGTGTTAACTTTAATCTGGGTATATATTGTTTGTAATTGATACTTTTGAGTTAGACCCATTGCATAGATTAGCTCAGCTTTATTCCAGGAGGCTCCCAAAGCAAGCCATTGAGTGTGAACAGGGTCCAGCCAGGTGGAGGCACCACCAAGATTAATTTCCTTTACAAGTAAAAGGACTGCAGCAGAGAGTGGATAGAAGATTCCCACCTGTCCTACATCATCACTGATATGACAGTAAAGGAGATAGCAAGTAACAACATCAGGCACCTGGGTACACAGCTGAGTTTTGCCAACTCCTGAGTAATCAAGGGAGGAAAGGGGGAGGTTACAATTCTGTGTTATCATAGTTTTTGTCTGGGAATATAAAACTAAAGATAAACAGAATAAGAAGTTTGCAGGATGGGTTTGGTGTGGAACAATCTCATCCTTCTCAGGGGTCAAAATTTGGTCAGGTTTTCTTCAGAATCTTGGATTAGTGGGCAGAATGTGGAAAGTAATGACATTTCATTAAGATAAAGCACTCATATGAACTATGAAAGCATGGAATGTCTTCCTGAAGAAATAGGAAAGTTATATATAAAATGATCTCTATTCAAAAAGGTTAAATAATAATAAAATAGGACGTGACAAGATAGAAGAATAACCTACAATCAGAGCTAATGAGTTATATGTTAGTTGTGCAGCCCAAATGAACATTAAACCTTCTCACCTGTAGCTTCTCTTAGAACTTGATTTTAGCCTATTAACTCTAGCTTAAGTAAGATTACTAAAAGAGGAACCTCTTGCAGTACTGCATCACATTCCTTATAGAAAAAAAAAAGACTAAATTCCTCTCACTTGCAAATATAATTAAAATCTTCTTCTTCCAAAAATAACTCCCATTTAATTTGCACATGGAGAAAGCAGATTATGAAAGTCTCACTACCTTTTACTGTAACAAATTCAATTTATTCAATTTACAATATCCACATTCTGTAATTTAACCAATCACAAATGCAGACACAAATGGCTAGTAGAAAGTGTAGTTACTCAGCTACATAACCTATAGAATTATGTGAATCATAGCTCATACTCCCTCCAGGTAAATAAATTGCAAGTAGGTCAAAAGCTGAGTAACAACAAAACAAGAAATCCTTCAGATAAACAGATCTCAGTGTTAACTTTGTGATGATTTTTGGAATCTATCTAGCTATACAATTTATGAATTCAGTGTGAGATTATCTGAGTTTACATTATGTATGCATCTCTATGAAGCTGCAAACTCCATTTTGAACATGCAGTCTCATCTTTTGCTATCTTACTTCCAGGATTTCCTAGTGATAGTGATACAGGGCTGATAATCTGAATACTCCACTATTCAAATGCGGACATCCTAGAGAACAGGCTGGCTTCCATCCAAGCAAACAGATTTGTCAAGCTACAGGTCACCTGATAGGAGACTGATCACCTGAACAGACTGATTAGCAGGTCATATGACAGAGGGACTGGAAGGTTATAAAAGAGCAGGAGCTGTTCCACTCTGCTTCTTCTATTGCTTTCACCAGCTTAGACTGTGGGAAGTTGTTGAAAGACCCTCTTGAGGGGATGGAGTACCCTGACTTTCTGACTACAAAGACTACCAAAGGATGGATGAAATCAAGGGAGGGGCTTGGAACTCACCATGGTTGTTGTTTTCTAAATGATCTGTACTTTCTGGTACTTTGTCTCTGAAGTAAAGACCAGTGGTGTTTTAGAATCCTCTGCACAGTCTGTCTCTGTGTGGCATGTGCTACATCTATCTCATGCCCTTGAAGAGGTGAACTATAAACCCAGAGTACCCTCATGTCTGGAAATCTGGGAGAGGATGTGTGTAAGCTACAGGGAAGTCTGGGGACCCAGTACTGGTTATAAGGACTGGGCAACTGGACTATATGGTTGCAGCTCTCTGGAGGGGGGGAAGAAGCTTTGCATTCTGAGAGTGTGCCTATGGACCTCAAGCCCCAGGGAGTGCCTGGATTTTGTTCAGACTCTGAAAGCTTAAATTACACACAGGATTCAGCAGCTGGGATGCCCTCACAGCAGTCTGGTGAGTGATCAGCAGGGGGGGCTAATCCAGATCTGTGCCAGCCTAGAATGGACAGAATCCCCGTAAACCTTATGTACTTTTGTCAATTATCATCTGTTAGGTTCTCATGCTTTCTAACACTGTCTTCTTTAGCCAATCCATTCAACTGTTCTTTGTACTTATCTACCTAGCAAGTAGGCACGATTTACTATGTAAATGGTGTAGAAACATTTTTGAATTATCACAATGTTCTGTATTCAGCTGTCTCTTCTTGTGGTCTATGTGAAATCATTCTTCCTGAATGGAAAAAGTAGCATGAAAAAACATAAATACTATGTACTGAAATATTGACTATTTTCATTAACCCTTTCATTTCTTTATGCTAAAGCACCTAACCTCAAAGAAAGTTCAAACGCATGGAAATAACTTTGTGTGTTTCAATGATACATTCAGACAAAAGTACCCAAGAACTGGAAGTTGAAGTTGGAAAAGATCAAACTGTAAACAAGATGCAAATTTTTAACAGTGATCATAATTACCCATTGGAACAGATTACCAAGGAATGTGGCAAATTAACACTCACTTGGAGTGTTTACCTCAGGACTGAATGTTTTTTAAAAACTATGCTCTCCTTCAATCACAATTTTTTAGGCTAGGAATCGCTATGTGAAACAAATCTATGACCTCTTTTACACAGGTCAGACTAAATGATCATAATGGGGTCTTCTGGCTTTACAATCCAGGAATCATATGTATTTATTTTGCTTTTTTTCTTCCATGGTGGGGAAAAGTGAATTATTTTCTAACTACAATATAGAGGTGAAAAATGTGTTAAAGGATAATGTAGGTGTATAACAATTTCATGGGTCAGCGCAATGGTAGCAACCACCATAGGTTCTGATATGGTCAGGAGTAAAGGCTGGTTTCTCAGCTGCGCACAATGAACTTTTTCCTACATCACTGAAGTCAATGGTAGCTTTGTCTTTGATTTCACTAGGTGCAGGATCTGACTTTTTGTTTGCAACAAAACCCAATGCATACTTGTCCTTGGGGAATTTTATTACAAACTTGAAATTTAGCCCCGGTTTGCTAAGATATTTGATAATTTCAAGCAAACATAAATGTTGGTTTAGTGTTGAAACAATGGGGTCTCCTGTTTTTTTCAGCATATGTCATAGAGCTGTCCAAAAATTAGGAGACTTTGGGAAGAGGTACTGTTAAGAACTCACATAATATTAGGGACTTGTGTTTGGTTCCAGCCAGAACTGTTTATATCAATGTTCACCACCCAAAGCAGTCCCTTGCTGATTCACAAGAACTTTGATTCCTATGAGTCTCAATGGTAGTGAATCTATAGCAGTGGAAATTAGATAACTGGTATAGTACATTACATGAAGTGGCAGCCCTTCAAGTACTGGCATATAAAAGAAAGGAAGAAGTCCACAAGTTTGATAGCATTTGGGGTCAAATTCTGGGCTACATTCTGAAATCTTTATGCTGCTCCTGAAGCATAAACAGGAGGAAAAGTAGCCTAATCCCCCAGCTGGGAATGCCCCTGGTAGCACAGGGCTGGATTTGTCCAGTATTACCATGCCTAGAGACTCACTTAAATTGAGTAGAGGACATATCAGGTGATGGATTGATATTATCAGAGTTCTCTAAGCTATAGCTATTTTGGGCCAGGGGTTCAAATGTATGGGAAACCACTGTTAACTGGAACAGCCATAGGGGCTGCTCAAACTTGCACTGGGTCCTGGTAGTTAGTCATCTTTGCACCCTTCCTCCCCAGGATGCACTTTCTGAGAGTCACTGCTCAGAATAGGGGCCTTGGCATTAATGTTTTTAATTCACTGATGACAGATAACTATATTTTTAGTTTCTGGGTTTGTTCAAATACTCAATTAACGTGAAATACCAGGTGTGAATCCAGAAGTAACAGAAGAAAGGAAAACTTTCACTTGAACCCTTGGAAAACAAAACCACTGAGTTCCACATAATTCGGGTAATTATCTTTTACTAAAACACTGCATGTTATTTCTGTGTTTTCCATACTATAATACATACAGAGTTGTGCAGTGGTGGTGTATCTGTCATTTTTTATCAATCTTTATACTGTTAGGAAGAAATTCTTCTAGCTTTGGTCACCCAATGTGCCAATTTTAATTAATTGCCACAAGAAGATAGTTTTAATCCCTACCCACATAAGCACAGTTAGTTCAGATGCACAAGAAATGAATAAAACACAGTTCAAATAATTGCAAACTTTTCCCAAAATTAAATTTTGGTTGTATCAGTGGCAAGGAAACATATTTCTTTTCTCATTGGTTTTTCTTTAACAAACTGAGATTTTCTTTTCCATCACTGCCTGTTTAAGATATGAGCTATTTGAAACATAAATCACTGTCAGGATACTGAATAGCTGACTTGGTATTCTAAAAAGTTAAGTTAGTTTGGCTTAAAATAAAAGGAACAAGAGCAACAAAAATCTAATTGCACATTCCATTTCCTCTTTCATTGTGATTTGAGAGTAGTGATGGAGCTGGAGACTTTTGAACCTCAGACATTATTTTAGGGGGTCACAGAGTATGAAACAGTTTGTCCATCCTGTGGCTATATACAAGAATGTAAAATTCTTTCCTGCATTGAATTGGGACAAAAAATTGAGATCTCAAAAAATATTTATGATCCTGAAAAAACAAAAACAAAAATTGGGCCAGTTGAAACATTTTGTTTGATATTTCCAATTGTTTCATTTCAATTTTGACCTTTTTGTTTATAACATCTTTAGCCTAATTAGCTGAAATTTTGAAACAAAAAGTCATTTTGAACTGGAACTGGAACTTTGTTTAGAAAATGTCAAAAATAAAACATTTGAACAATTCTGAAACTTTTTCTCAGCATTTTTTCAACTTTGGAAATTCATTGAACCTGACCCTTTCTCATAACCAGTTTCTGTTTTGACAAGTTTATATTTTTCAAATTTAAAAAGATAAATTAAAAAAAAATTCCAATCTAGCTCTAGTTCTCATCAATTCAAAAATAATTTAACTCCAGATTTTCTATTAGAGAGGACTTAATTTTTAAATATTGTAGGGACAGCTGATAGTGCTGCTTATAGTTAAGGTTACCCAATACTTCTTATTGTAATATCCTGCTTACATTTGCTTAAAATTGCTGAACTTTGACCATTTGGGCTGCAATTTTCCAGACCTGATGTCTGCCTTAGGCTGATATTTTTAGAAAAATTCAGCAAAAATGGGAGAATGAGGTTTGGGGAAAATATGTTGTTTCTAACCCATGTTAACAAAATCTTACCACTGTTTCATTACCTATTTTCTGTATTACTGCATCTGAAGAAGAGAGCTGAAGCTGAAGGCTCTCGAAAGCTTATGTCTGCAAATATTAAATGTGTTAGTCTTTAAAGTGCCACAGAACTCTCGTTGTTTTTGCTGTATACAGACTAACACGGCTACCCCTCTGGAATTATTCCACTGTTTCATTAGGAATTCTAGTGCCTCCAGGCTTTGAAGCAGAGACTTGAATTGTTGGGGGTGGGGGGGAGAGGGGGTAACACTGGTGTCAAGAATGTTCCTTTTGCCTACCACCCATTCTCCTCCCGCAAGGGTCCCAAATTTGTTTAAGTTATGAACCTATGAAAATCTCAGTTCACACATGCACAGTTAGTAACTTGATAGAATTTGACAGCTGAATTTTCCAAAGATTTCACCTGCACTGTGCATGTTCCATCCCAGTCCTGCAGAGGTCCTGCATTTGCTTTTACCACTGGCTAGAGGCTGATGTGGCACCAGGCACTGAAACTGAGAGCAGTGGGACTTGTCTTTCATGTGCTGTCAATCCTCCCTTTGCTGGTGCCCAGGAAGTGAGGCAGAAGAGCTGGCTGATTCAAAAGCATAGTGGATTAGAGCTGGACCTGGGGTCTGAAGGGAACAGATTGGAACAAGAAGCCTGGAGAGAGACGGTAGGAATCTAGGAAGCTGAGAATCCTGGGGGTGAGGAAGAGATACTTGCATTGGCTGAGGAAGGAGACTGAGACAGGAGGCTGGCTAAGTGGGACCTAAGGATGGATGGCATAGAGAAATTGGGACTGGGAGCTGTGTGAAATGCAAAAAAAATAGTTTGTGGTCATGTAACTAAAGACTGAATTATGATGCATAGGTACAAATGGGTTGAATTAAGGGTGCAAAGGTGTCTCAATGATGGCATTTCCTAACTTAGTGTTTGACTTTTCAACTTTAATCATGTTCTTTTAGTGTATATTTTGTATGTGATATGTATAAGGATGTGGACAAGTTGGAGAGAGTGCAGAGGAGGGCAACCAAAATGATTAGGGGGCTGGAGCATAGGACATATGAGGAGAGGCTGAGGGAACTGGGCTTGTTTAGTCTGCAAAAGAGAAGAGTGAGGGGGGATTTGATATCAGCCTTTAACTACCTGAAAGGGGGTTCCAGGGAGGATGGGGCTAGGCTGTTCTCGGTGGTGGCAGATGACAGAACAAGGAGCAACGGTCTCAAGTTGCAGGGCGGGAGGTCTAGGTTGGACATTAGGAAAAAGTTTTTTACTAGGAGGGTGGTGAAGCACTGGAATGGGTCACCTAGGGAGGTGGTGGAATCTCCATCCTTAGAGGTTTTTAAGCTGAGGCTTGACAAAGCCCTGGTTGGGATGATATAGTTGAGGTTAGTCCTGCTTTGAGCAGGGGGTTGGACTAGATGACCTCCTGAGGTCCCTTCCAACTCTAATATTCTATGATTCTATCTATTTATCTATATCGATATATATCTTCTAGCTAAATCTATGGAAGTGTCATGGATAGAAGACCCACCCAGCTCTAGGCTGATGCAACTGTTTAACCTATAATCGGTGCTTATACTGAGAGCTGCTGTTCACTGCAAATGGGTGGGCAGAGTGCAGAGGGAAAGGTATTGTGCTGCATGACTCCTCCCCTGCATGTACTGGCCAGTGGAACTGATTAGACAAAATGGGGCAAGGGAGAGGTGTGTTGTCCTGGGGGTGCAGTGTACTGTATTGTGTAAAGGATAAATACAGCTTATTTCTCCCCACCCCCAGAGGATGGTGCCTCAAGGCTTCTCTGAGGAACAGTTCTTTCTGGGACTTCTCTTGAGGTGGTACGGTTTATGTAGTTTACCCATTGCCTCTTCCACAAGGCTCTAACTAAGGGTGAAATCTCTCTCCAGAAGAATTTTCCATATATTCAACCTTAATTTCTCTTTTCTGAGTTTCATGCAATTACCCCTCACACTAACCTAAATAATTCCTCCATGTCCCTGGTGTGTATACCCTCTCCATGCACTGTTTCTGTAATCCTCCGTAATTGCCACTTGACTGCGCTTTTACATGTATGGACCTGGTTGCTTACAAGTGTACTTTTACAGGAGGCTTGTGTATTTTTCTATGAAGTGAATGTCATTCAGTGGCAGTTTCCCATGGCAGGAAAGCTGGACTTATAGAGCCTTCTGGCCACCTACTTAGTTCCTTTAATCTTTCATCATAAATCATTCACTTTAGCACCTGATCATTTTTATGGCTGCTCACTGAACTCCCTCCACTTTGTCAATATCTTCATGGAAATGAGATGCTCAGAGCTGAAGGCAATATTCCAGGTGAGATCACACCAGAGCGACAGAGAGAAAGGTACTATTATTTCCCTGCTCTGTAATGTGATACCTCTGCATATTCAGCCCAGAATTGCATTGTCCTTTATATTTTCTTGCCACAGTATATCACATGGGGAACTGATGTCTAATTGGCTGTCTAGTGTTACCAGCATTTCTGCTTTTTAGGTGGCTTTCTCTATCCCATTGATTATTTGGGTTTTTTGGCTTATCTTTTCACAGATGGATTACCTTGCAGTTTTCCAAGATTAATCTTTTTTTTTTTTTTTTCTGCCCATGTTGCTGATTTCCTACTTCCCTCTATTTTATTTGATCAAAGCACATTAATGAAGTGTCAATGTGCATCAGATGCAAGGTCCACTAGTCCACTGCAGGCTTTTGCGAGGTAAATGCATACCCCAGCTTGCGGCAAAATAATGTAGACAAGCCCCTTTCATCTGCTAATGTCCTTAGCCAGGCTGTGTACTGCTTCTTTTTGAGCACTAATGGAGATATTAAAAGAGGAAAGAGCTAATGCTGACCTCTGTAGCTCCTATCCCTGCCAGACATCTTTCTCTAATTTGATATGTGGCCAGGCTGGTTATAATTAACATTTGAAAATTGTTCTTTAGACAGTTATCAATCCATTTGGCTTATTCAACTAATTTGAAGCACACTTAAGTGCAAGATTTTGTAAGACACGTTATCTACAATCATAGAATTTAAGGCCAGAAGGACCCTCAGAACCCACACATTAAACTCAACAACCAAACTAGACCAGTGTATTAGAGCTCATAGGAGACTAAACTATTGAGTGTCACAGGCACAGAATAGGAGGGACTGACCTGCACCAACCCCTATATCCTCTGTAATGGCAGGGAATTGATTAAGTGAGATACACCAATTTTTTTTAAACATGCTGCTTTCTGCTCACAGTTCCATTATTCACTCTGTGCAGAAGATAAGCAAAGGGCCAGCACAAAATCGGTGTATACTTAATCTTATTTAAGGTCTCAAAATAAGGCTTAAAAATAGAGCAAAATGTGTGTCGGCTTTCTTATGGGGGATGAAGTTCACCCTACTTATGCAGTGATTCTCTCTCACTATGTAACCCTTTTGCCAGGTTCTGTTGACAGCCACGAGGACAGCATTCAATATCTAGAAGTTCCTTTTAACATTTCCAAAAAGTCTGGCTCGACTTCCCCGCACGGTAATCTGGGAAAACTAAACACCACCCTTCTGTGTATCTAAAAGGTACTACTTCCCCATCTGGAAGCACTGAGTCTGTGTTTCACAAAAGAAAACTTTTAGTAAAAGGGAACCCAGTATTACTTTGCAACTGTGTTGCAAATGTATGCAAGCCACAAGTAAACACCTGCCGCACAGCATGTTGGGCAGTGTCTTTTGCTTCAGTTTCCCATCTTGCAGCACCAAAGTCCAGTGGATAAATGTCCATTAACTCGCTACTCCCCTTTCCCTCTGCTGCATCCCACTTGCAGATCACCCTAGTTCATCCAAAGCCATTGAAGTCCCAGAATTCAGGGTATGTTCACGTGGGTTCACTGCTCACCCCTGAAAAACAGAGGAGTTTAGCAGCGACTCTGCTCACTGTCTCTGCTGCTCCTTGCTACTGCTCAGTACCGCTGCTATCAGTGCCACTGCTTGTCTTTTGCTCGCCTTTGCCGCCTTCAGTGTGGTTGGTGTTATTTCGGCTTCTGCTTACTGCCACGTTTGCTGCTGCTGCTCACTGCTGCGGCTGTCACTGCTTACCATCTCTGCAATGCCATGTTCTGAGGTTTCCATCCCCCTTCATGGGGTCCCAGAATCTGGGATCGAGACTGAGCTCAGACATCTACACTGCAGTTTTATTGCCCTGCAGCCTAAGCCCCATGAGCCTAAGTCAGCTGTCACAGGCCAGCTGCAGGTGATTAACTGCAGTGTAGACATACCCTTAGTGATTTCATCAGGTAGCAGGGAACCTCACTGCTACTGAGCCGAAGTGTTCACAGGAACACAGTCTGCACACCAGGTCTAAAACTTAGCCCTTAAACCTGCTAAACAGTGATTTCAGCTCTATTAATCACTGAGCAGAAATAAAGATTCTCAACTGAGTCTGATCAGCTCTGTCTTTAACACTGGAAGGGAAGGCCAATGGGTATCTAGGTTTTTTTTTTTTAAGTAGAGTTGACACCGCTTGGTAGGAACACCTGTCCCCTCCCCCTCTGCCTTTCACTTGGATTTGGCATTCCTACCCCCTACTTAGAAAGTGAGGTTCACTTTAGGGTGACCCACGCAGTCAGGGCAAGCTAAGTAGAGTTCTGCTGCCCTTTACTCACACAATAAGGATGACAACATGTCATTACCTCTGCATTCAATACTGAAGTGAATTTTAATCCAGAGCAGCCAAAACTGATTACTTTGACAAAACAGGTCTGCCTGGCGATCACCTTGGCAGAGTAGGTGTGTCTTTGCAGATACGGTCTGATCTTGAGGTCTTTTTCCCCAGTTCATCTCTAGATGTCAGCTCATTCAGCTCCCTGCTTACATCATTTGTTCAATTCATATATTAAGGAGAAAAGTTACTCACAAAATACCAAGCGTGAGATCCTTAACCTCCCCTACAAAAACATGTATGCTGGGTAAAGAGGCCAGAGTGACATAAAGGAGATCTAAAGCCCCAGATCCAGCCAGTATTCCCCCAGTACAGGAACCGAGGAAAACAGCTACAGGCTGTTCTCCAAGGATCCGCCTCGCAAACCTGACGTAGAGTGCATGTCACAGGTGTGGCTGGGGCAGGAAGGATGTGGCAGTGGTGGGGCCACAGCAAGTACTGCTGTTAGATTCTGGGTAGCACTGCTGCCCATAGGAAGCTGGGGATCAGTGGGCCCATTGGAAGCTGGGGACAACTTAGACAGCCCTGGGAGGCTGATTGAATTATGCCAGAGGCTGTTCCAGTCCTTGGAAAAACCCAAAATCATGAGGACACAAAGGTGGCTTAAAGCCACCTTCACTGTCTTCCCCCTGGGCTGGGAGTTCTTAGGCTCTTAGGGTGCATCTACACAGCCCACAACAGCGTGTCTGAGTCCAGGTCAACAGACACAGGCTTGTGGGGCTCATGCTGCAGTGCAGTGTAGATACTGTGGCTTGGGCTCTGAAGTCCTCCCCTCTCCCCCCACTCTCCCCCCCAAGCTCCAAGGCCCGAGCTCCAGCCTGAGCCCGAACATCTACATAGCTAATTTTAGCATCTTACCATCAGCCTGAGTCTGTAGACCCAGGCTCTGAGACTCCCTGCCAAGGGCTGCTATTTGTGGTGTAGCTGTACCCTTAAGGTGTAGCACAGAATCTGACCCCAGTGGTCTTCAGACCAGGTTTGCTGTACATTGGTGGGGTGGCATGAGTCAGCTTGATTGGCTGTTCTTGATACATGGGTGTCTTCAGCCTCAAGGGCTGTCACTCTAGCACTTTCAGTGAACATTATGGGCCAGTTTCTCAGCTTGTATAAACCAGCGTAACTTCATTGAAACCATTAGAGCCGTGTCTATTTACACCAACTGAGGCTCTGACCCATAGATATGTATGACACTGAAAAAAAGTGATAGCCACTTTCATGTTCTGCTTCCCATTTCAGTGTGGTTTGGGACCCACAATTCCTGTCCTATTAACATCACTCTGTATAATATTGTACTGAGAATTTTGTGCTTTCACTTTAAATTGAATGTGATATGCAAATGAGTGTAAGAATAAGACGTTCTTCTCATGTTAGACTTTCACATTATTATACATTTTATATATAAATACTATGCAAACAATATTGCTTGATCTAATAATAGCACATCTAAATCATATGAATAACCCACAACTATTTAAAATTAGTGTATGTGGTGTACAATCTTTTGCAAATTAGAGTAAATTTTAGTACACTTTTACTCCTTACTCCACATAAATATATATATGTAGAGTAAGAAGGAGTAAGACTGTGCATGTGTGCATACGCATGTAGGTATAAAATAATGGAGCCATCAATTTCCATTGTATCAGTAATATTAGTTTTTTATTAAAAATAATAAAATGTGTGCATTATTTTCTTTAGCTTTCCTTATTCTAAAAGTGATTTCACAAAAACTCACCTCTAGATCTAGTCACCTTTGGACTGTACACATTAAATATTATTAATTTAGCAAGATGACAGTCATGCAAACATGCTGAGCCACATGGATTGCAGCTGAGAATTGACAGGGGTCTTTTGAGTTGGCAAAAGAAAATAAAAAGACAGTTCACCATGTGGTGTTCTTTTACTTGAACATTTAGGACATTGCAAACCCATATCACTTAAGCTGATTTTTCACAAATAAAGTTTTCCCTAAGTATGTGGACTTAGTAAGTAGCCTATCTCATGCTTTCTGATTCAGGAAAATCCCTGTCTTTATACCTACAAGTAATGACCTCTCCATTACTCACTTGAAATGCATATTAGTGGTTTAAAAAAAAAAAAAAAAAAAAAGACTGTCAGGAGAGTGAAAAAAGAAAGGATGTACATTCAAGAATAGAGTTCAGAACATCCTCAAAAAGGAAAGTCTGATAACTACTTCGAATATTCACTCAATTTCTCCTATTCCCTAGATAGCTGGAAATATGTATTTCTCACCTACTCTCCTGGAATTCAGTGGAAGTAGGATCAGTGCCCATGTTGTGTTGTCACTTTTGACCTCAGAGGTACAATATAATCTTAAGGCTTGTCAACAATTAATACACTACAGTGACCCATCTGTAGTGCTTCAATGTAGACACTACCTACACTGACAGGAGGGATTCTCCCACCTCCCCGAGAGGCAGTAGCTAGGTCGAGGGAAGAATTCTTCCATCAGTCTAGAACTGCGTACATGGGAACTTGGGTTGGCTTAACTATACTGCTCATCCCAAATTCACACCCCAACCAATGTGGTTATGCCAAAGGTGAACCAAAGAGCTTTCAGAAAATTCCATATTATTGATGTAATATCCCTAAAAATAATTGTAGTTTGCTGAGTCAGGGTCTATAGCCTTAAAATTACAATTAAATACATTTTCAGTATAAATGTGATTGTGTTATTTAACTGCTACAACCTTAGTTCGGTGTTCTGTGTTTCTCATGTTGTTGATGACATCACACACCCCTAAAACAATGCAAACATTTCTTATGCTGCGGTGGGTGTTTTTGATGTTGTCAGCTCCTGCAGAGGAAATACACAAACCTGAATTATAGTCTTAGTCGGTAAGTAATGGAATGATTTTCAAAGGAGCTGACCACCAACACCTCTCACTTGGCTGCTCAGCACCTTATAAAACTAGGCCACAAAACGGGAATATGAAGAACTTTTCCTTTCTGAGTTTGTGGATCCTGGTATTCATTTACAAATGCTCCTTGAACCGAAAGACTCAGCACAGAAAATCCACTGTACAAACTGTATTGAAACATTTTCTCAATGATCTGAGTCACTGAATAAAGACTCAACTGGCTGGAAACTGAACAGAGTGGACAACTGTTCCAGATGGTTTTTTGCTCTGAAGTGTTTGCTAGAAGACAAAAGCCATGTGTTTAGGGAAGACAAGCTGAACCTGCTAAAATAAGTAATAGAGAGGTGGATAATCCATGGGTGGAAGGATGGCCAAAGGTCAGGGAAACTGAAGCTGCTAAAACAAGTAATGGGGAGGTGAATAATCCATGAGTGGAAGGATGGCCAAAGGTCAGATACAGAGACTCAGTGAAAAGGAACTTAGAGTAGGGAAAATAAAAGAAGAGCACTTAGAAGTTCTGATGGTAACCAAAGAGAGATTTTTCACTCCCAACATATTGTGTTGAGATTGGGAGAGAATCCTGACAGGGTGTGTGTTGATTTTCATGTTGTTTTTAAGTAGGGCAGGCCTAGACAACACAAGATCCTTTACCAGTGAGAGAGTTTGAAATATCACTTTTTCTTTCCTGACAAAATTGGAGACTGTTCCAGTGATTATCTGCCATCTGTTAGTTTCAGTGCTTCAACTGACTCAGAGTCCTCTGGAAAAAAAGCTCATTCTTGATGGAGGTTTGAATGTGTATTCAAAGGTAGCTTCAGCTGAGCAAGTGCCTGGGCTAATCCCCTTAGCACACAGGGACAAGGCTGCCACCAACTCTAATTGATTCTGAAATGAATCTGTATAGAAAATTAGAAGGTTTGGATTCCCATGTGAGCTTCAATAAAGAGCCAGGATGTAAGCCTGACAGCTGAATGGATTCAGAAATGAAAATCTGATAAGCGGCTTAAAATTGTACTTAAGTCCAGAAATGACTTGAATGCTCTTGTTAATGGCACATTGTATATTGTCACCTAGTTAATTATCTCTGAAGATGAGTTCTTGCAGAGGAGAAGATACGCCAGCCTTTCACAGCTTTTCCTCATCACATATTTATTAAATTCCACCCTCCTCCCTAGTAGCTGGAAGGCAGAAAGAAAGGATTAGGCCACTGCAGTTCCTCTGTGACTGTTAGTTCACTGTGCCAAACTTCAAATATGAACTGTTGCATGTTCTGTCACAGACATTTCCTTTACATCTTAATTTGCAAATGAGGAGCTGACATTTGTTATGCCTTGTATTTGCACACAGTTCCACCACATGAAAAGCAAACACTTTCCCTGTTGGCTATTTTGTTTATTCCTTTGCAGATAGTATATGGCCTATTTAGAAATTTTCTTCAGATTTTTTTTTTTTAAACTAACTGAGATAG
The DNA here is from genome assembly GCF_026122565.2 of Emydura macquarii macquarii. Taxonomy (NCBI): domain Eukaryota; kingdom Metazoa; phylum Chordata; order Testudines; family Chelidae; genus Emydura; species Emydura macquarii. Next base: position 3,329,610 of record NW_027133156.1, read on the forward strand.
ATAGTCATGGAGCTACAACCCCTCATATTTTATTCAGGAAGGCAATCTGCAGTTTATGATGCGTGCCCTGCATTTGAGAACTATTTAAAACAGTATCTTCAAATCTATTTTCACTTTGCTGTTCTATAACTTTTTGATATGTTTCTATATATGTGCGTGTGTATGTTTATAATACATATGTGCTTATCTACATATCCATGTTCATGTTTTTATGGGTGAGTATATATAGAGGCAAGGGAGACTGGCCTTTTATCCATCACATTTTATTCCCATAAAGGGGACATATTTTCATTCTGAAGGAAGAAATGAAATGGATAGAAAAAAGCTAATTAAATGCTGAAAATGGGGGGGGGGGGGAAAGCCCTACAAAACAAAATGATCAGACTCAGTAGTAGACCTGTGCAGAATAGTGCTCTGGAGATTGGAATAACAATGCTAATTAGGGGTGGAGAAGTTCATGTTTTGCTATTGGCCACAAAGTTCAATAAACTCATCTGTGAAGCTTGCCTCATCCTTCTTTCTTCTGTTTGAGCGTGGAACATTCTAGCACAGGACTTTTCAAGCACAGAGGTCTTCAGGGATGTCCATGGTGAATCAGCAAGCCCTTTCCTCTTTCAGTTTTTAATGGAGGGAAGAATGGTGCAGTGCTAGTCTGGGACTTGGGAGATTCCATTACTATTCTCTGCTCCATCATAGGCTTTCTCTGTGACCTTTGGCAAGTCACTTGGGCCCAGATTCTCAAAAGTATTTAGGCACACAACTCTCATTGAAGGCATAAATACCCTTGTGGATCTGGCCCCCAGTCTCTGTGTTTCTTTCTCCATCTGTAAAATAGGGATAATAGCATTCCCCTACCTCACAGAGGTGGTATTAGGATAAACACATTTAAAAACTGTGAGGCATTCAGATACTACAATAAGGAGACACTTGCCTCTGTAGCTGTCTCACTCTACTTGCATGTGGACTGTGACTACCTGTAGTGCAGAGCTGTTCTGGGTTAGCATACAGCCTAGTTCACAGCATGTCTACATAATGTGGTGTTAATATCAGGGGCAGCCAATGGCCTTTCTATACTAGGGCACCTGTGTTGCTAACACAGATGCCAGTGTCAGCCATGCTGGGAATTTTTTAGAAAATTTCCTTAGTCTGGACAGGACAGGTAGCAAAAATCTTCTTATTCTGGAGAGTAATAAAAGTCCTGGATTACCTCATTCCATTAGAGTGGACTTTCACATGGATTGGTGTGAAGTTTCACACCTTGACAAGTGCTGGTCTAAACCACACCATTTTATGGGGTTTCAAGTGGGCAGTAGCAAGTCAAACTAGCAGACAGAATGCTGACCCCAATTTTGTGGCCAGAGTGGAAGACCTACATGGATTCCATTGCACTAATCCCTTGGAATGAAGCACTATCATCTACGGGCCAGGTATGAAGTGCAACATTCCAAGGGGGCTTGGTTTGCACCTCCCTTTCTACCTGTTTCCAAATCACACAGAGTTAGGAAGAAAAAGAGAGAGCAACAGCAGCAACTGCAGAAGTCAGCTATCTCTGTTGCTTCTTTGAGCTCTTGGCTAGGGCATGAGAAAGTGGCAGGCTTGGTGATCCTCCAGTCCAAATGAACAGGAGGCCGTAAAGAGGTTCTTCTATAATGAAACGGCTCACAGAGTCTGATTCAAAGTTCGTTGAAGTGAATGGAGATACTCCCCATTGACTCCTCAGGTCTAGAGGGAGGTCTTTGTGTGAAAAATGCTTTCAATAAAAACATTGAATATAAGCATAAGAATATATGAATAAGCATTCAATATAGGCATAAGAACCCAACCCCATTTTTTTGAGGATAATAGGCAATTCAGCTTGAAAAATATCTGTTATGATTGTTCTGTGGTTTTTTTGTTCCCACAAATAGCACGTATTTTTGCCTCCAGATTTTGTGTCAGACAGAAGCCGCTGAGGCTCTTTCAAGTGGTTAGTTGGTATCAAACACAACTCTTGCAAAGGCCAAGAAGTGGATCTTTGTTTTGCTAGTTTGATAATGTCAAAAACACATGAAAATCAAGATTGCAGAAAATATCTGTGAGTTGCACAGTGATGACAAACATCCAAACAGGCATCCCATTTCACAGGCAAAATGTTTGTAAGTATGCATGAGGGAGAGAATGGTGCTCCTCTGTCTAATCACTCATCTTTTTTTTCACTGTTACGCTGGAATACAAGTGATGATTCCTTTTATATGTAGCACAATAGGAGTCTTCGGCACTTTACAGGTAACTAAAATTGACAAATACCTGGCTTGAGGAGCTTACAAATTGTAATAGATATTGCACAGTATGAGATTACAACAAAGAAGGTTAGTGGAGGGGGAAATAGAAGGATGAGTGAATTAGAGAAGTGAGACTTCATGGTTGTTCTGTATGTATCATGCTAGTCCTCTCTTCTTTTATTGTTTTTGTTTTTTTATTTCTAATATATTTAAATTTGGGGACGCGATGCATGACTAACTACTGGAAGAAATAATTTTTGAGAAAGGATTTGGAGGGGAAGGCAACAGCGATCTTCCATGGTATTTAGGTTCAGGAGTGGTGGGGTTATGGCAGACAGTAGTTGGAGGATACACAGATTATAAAGATGAGTTGAATTAGGAGAGTATATGGCACAAATATAAAAATAGCAAGCAATTAGGAATGAGATGTTATCATGGGTGCAGCTATGGTCTTTTAATGTTGTATTTGCTTTATTAATTTTCCTTTGTCTATGTTCCTGATTTTGCAACCCTTATCTATGTTGAATAGTTCTTACTTATTATCTGATTTGTTAACCTTTACTTAAATTGAGATAATACCTTAGTCTGAGTAGTCCTGTTGATTTCAAAGTATTCCCTGTTGAGTAAAGGTATTAGAATCTGGCCAATAAAAATACCTATTGACTTCATTGAAACTAAATGCTTCTCAACATGATTAAGGGTTGAGGGGCCTTAATCATTTTACATCCACATATTACAGTATTTGGACATCTTTAAAATAGCAAAGAACAATCAAATAAAAGCACACCCATCCAGTGCTCTGGAAACATATACAATGGCTAAAAACTACTTAGTAACTAAAAGGACCAAGCCCACTAAAATAAGACTTTCCTATTTCATCACCAGCAAAAGAAAAAGAAAAAACTCTTTTAGTCACCTACCTCAGCTCTTCCTGCTAGGGAATACTGAAGCCTCCATCCAAAGCAATTATTTAATATACAGCAAAATTGCAAAACTGCCTTAAGACTGTATTCAGTTGAAATTGCAAGTAGAGTTAAAATAGGCAATCACAGTTACCCATATTGGAAAATTTCCAAGACAGAGGTTAATGCAACTACCCTAAGAAAAATTGTCATGGGATTTTTTTATAATCACAGTGGTCAGGATCTTTCTTTTACACTTCCTCCATAAAAGGACCTCGATATTTTTTGCACTCTGCCTGTGAGTATCTCATTTAGCCCCTTTCTATAAGGGAAAAATAGACATGATATTTATAAGTTGGATGATATAAGAAATAACCGAGTAAAGAGAAAAGCACAGGGAGTTTTTAATATAAGTAATTCAGCACATGTGGATAACATACAAAAGATAGAAGATGTAGATGTTTTGCACAGTACTGTAGCAAGAGACCAGGATGAACCCACTTCCATCAGGCAAGAAGAGGTGGAGTCAGAAGAGTGGGAGGAGAGAACAATAAGACAGGGGAGCCAGCAGAAGAATGGGTCAGGGGAAAGAGACACAGCCAGTGGGAGGGCTCAGGATGAGGGAAAGAAGTGGTAAGCCAGCAGTGAAAAGAAAGAAAGGAAAGTGGTGTGAGGGCCAGAAGAAGCTGGTGGTATGAAGGGAACTGAGGAGAAGGAAGAAGGTGAGTAAAATTACAGATGGAACAAAATGGAGTAGAGTTAAAATAAAAGAATGAAATACAGGAGAGGGAAAAGGGAATAAAGAAATGGAAATAAGAATGGGGGTTACATGACACTTCATGGTTAGAACATTTTATTAGTATTGAGCCAGATTCTCAGCCCCCATTCCATTCTCTTTTCATTGCCTGAAAAATAAAAGATGGATGTAACCTGGCCATAGCTGGCCAAACGTGAATTAGCCTATGGGAATTCTCTGCTGCCCTTAGGCTCCATAGCCAGCTGCTGTAACCTAGAACAGCTTCTAGGCTTTCTAGGTTGCTCTAGCATTTTAGGGTCAAGACATCTGGAGAATCTGATAATTCTGTGATGCCACCCACTTTCCCTACTGTACCAAAATGTATCATGGCACAGGAGAGAATCTGGTTCATTTTATCTGTCTCTGCCATATCTTTCAGTTTGGGGAGAAGAAGTATAAAGTATTAAGACAGGGTTACCACTCATTTTGAGTGTTGCAGAGCCATGCAGTCACGATGTGATGTTGCATCTTTATGTTGTGATATTGCATGATGAGGTACAATGTCTTTTGGACATAATGTAATGACATGATGGCACACACAGTTCTGCTTTGCAACATGTTGTGAATATGGGTGGCATGCATTATTAACTTTGATTGAAGTCCCCAAATTCTTAAAGTAAGCCCCACATTTTTTTTCCACAGCCACGAAACACCAAAGGGATTAAATTAAGGTAGTGTACAAAACATTCAGTAGCTTATGATTTAATTCCTATCCTTAATGACACAAACAAAATATATTCACTTCTCAGATATGATTAATCCCAGTAAGAGAGACAGCCAGATATAAGACAACCAGTGCTTTTGTGATGCAGTTTCTTCAATTTATTTAAGTTAGTTCAGAATTTTTCAAGGCTACATACAGTAGACAGTGTGTCATTTACAAAAAAGAACTAGAAGTTGGAAGAGAAAAGAAAAGTCTGATGGTGTCATGCTGAAGTGGATGAAAAGAGAGACACCCAGCGAGCAGTTATATACACAGGTACTGTAGTTATGCTCTGCCCAAAGCTCATAAATCAGAGGACAAGTTGTTTCATTTTCCTTTGGTCTTTTCAAGTTTCAGCTCAGCTAATGAGAGAGTTTGGTACTGCCTGCATTACCCCTCATGGAATAACATACTCTCTTTTCAGATGCACCCCTGCAAATTGGGAGCAACTCAGGCTATTATACCAATTTATACCACTGTAACTAGCAGTAGATTTTGGCCCATAATTGCCAATTTGGAACTGCATACCCATGAAGGGGAAGATATTGGCTACACACATGAAAAGAACTGTAAACTCATTGTAGCCACTTTTTCACTTAAATCCATGTGCTCTCAAATGGTTTAGTCTGTATTTTGTCCACTTTTCAGCTGTTTATATTATTATTATTTCTTGGATACTTCATCTAGGCTATTAACAGAATAGTAATATAACAATCTATTAACTATATAACTCAGTAAGGAAGTTCACCATTTCCTATGTTTGTAATCAGAGACCAGTAACATATGGATTCAAGTTAGGAAAAAGATGTAATAAAAAGACAGATTGTGTAATTTGCCACAAGTTTATAGAACTCTTCAGAATGAAATTTAAACAGAATATGCTGGTAAATATAGGTGCCACTTACCCTTTGATTAGACCCTTTTACCTAATATCTATTGGTCCTGCACTAGCAATTAAAGGAACTATAAGAATTTAACGAAGCAAAGAGCAAAGTGCCATTTAGCCCTCTAATTCATTTTTAGATAAGAACACAATAAGAAATAGAATAATTGGGCCTAATAAACCTAAATGGCAATGCTATAATAGGGTTAAATATATTAAGAAACCTTTGAATAATAATAGATTTAGTAAATGGGAGATGTCCCTAAATGAAGCCAATATTCTAGAGAAGCCAATAACCGTTGAAGCAGGATATAGGCTATCCACCCTTAAACGTGCCGAACAAATAGAATGGCCTAAGAGGCCAATGGAGATATTAGAGATTATGCAAAAGCGCAAAGAGTTTTGGGCTATTAATAAAATGTAAGTACCCCAAAGAAGTAGAAGCTAGACTGACAAAAACATTTAGAAAGTTATAGTAGAACAACAAAGAACTACTGGAACTCCACAAGGTTTTATTATGCCCCAGTTGTTTTTCACATGCAGGTAACTCAATGAAAAGCTAAGAAAGGACCTTATGAGGGGACATTGTGACAATGACAAACCCAGCCAGATCCAGTAGCAAAATCAGAAGAAGAAAAAGTTTAACCAAAAGAAAAACAGGAAAATGGTTCCACTCATCTTAATTGAAAAGATGAAAGAAAGAGACAGAATACAAAATAAAGTTAAAATAAGATATCAGACAGTAAGTGTTTTGTGACTTGCATTGGGAAGAGAAAGATGTCATGTAGAATGGTGGTGTAAGTGTGGCTGAACAGAAGATGCCAGATATTTGTGGCTGTCCAGGTTTGGCCAGTTCTTTCTTTGTTAGAGAATGGCACAGGAGTAATTAAGTTTACAACATTGGACAGCTCTCTGCTGTTTGTGGCAGCTAGAGCACATATTATACACTTAAGTTCCAGCTGATCCTCTGAGACATCAATGAACTTTTAAAAAGGTGGGATTCCTTTTCCATCCCATATAAAATGGTCTTGATCATTTGGTTGGATTGGATTATAGAGGTTGCATCTGAAAGCCTGAGCCTTTAATTTTAGAAAATTTGCATATATAATATAATTATTAAAAAAAAGAATTGTTAAAAGTAATATAACTTATTTGTTGTTTGTTTTACAGAAAGAGCCGAGATTAATCCTCTTCTGGGTATCAGTGGTTCTGGGATTCTACTATTGTGGCACGAGTTTGGATGATGTGAAGCCGACAGCGACAATCCAGTGGACCACGCTTAACCAAACTGCTATTCAAAACTGTAATGTCAATTGTTCATTTACATTGCTGCATATAGAGGAGGATAAAATAGTGGAAACCACAATGGGGCCTGCAAAAGATGCAAGTTTTCTAATACAGACTAAATTGGGTAAAACACCCGTTACAGAAAGCTCTCACAGATGTTTCATTGCATTTGCCCTCTTAAAGCCTGGGGGAACTTTGAATTCTCATACTGTACCCCTCACCAGGGCTAACAGGATGTAAATGGACTCATCAAATAAATAAAGGCTTTATATGGGGAAGACCAGTTACAATTGGACAATGGCAATGTAACCTAGTAGATGAGAAATATTCACACATTCCACTGGTCTCCTTGTAGCGCCTGACAAAATAACCAGTACTCCTGTTATAACTAAAGTACCAACAAATAGCATACAGGTAATAGAAGGAAGAAATAACATTACAATGAAATGTAAATGGTTCTTACATGCAAATAAGAAATGATGGACTAAATTCCATCCTACTGGGATAGTGAATATAAAAGGGGATCCTACCCATTGGGTAACTACATCCAACCCATGGGAAGAAGGAGAAAATATCCAGATCTCTGTAATTTAGAGTGAACAGAAATGTCAATGGATCTGGATAAGCAAAGGGAAAACATGGATACATGTAATTGATGAGTCATCTGCACAGCAGAGTATGTCAATTATATATGATGGCTCCGGAAAAGATAAGCTCATGTTATGGTATAGAAGAGGAGGGGTCTGCATATGGCATTATGCAGGATTAAACAACTGCATCCAGGTCTTAAATGAAAACCCCTTCTGTGCTTTTGAAGGATGGTATGCCCCTAAGTGGATAAAAGAAGAAGGAGAAACCACACAGATAAGATGGGCCCACAAAGATGTTAAAATAAGTGATGTTTTATTTAATATCATTGCTCCACGAGGAGGGTATTCTAGGATAGCAATTCATTGTGTGCCTCACCAAAAAAAAAAAAGCCGTCTCAAGGAATAAGCTAAGCCTGTAGGCATCTTGGTATAAACAATTAGTAGAAAAACACCATGGGTATAAGAAGAGTGATCAAAAACAAATTTTATTTTCTTATTGGTGTAAAGGTCAGTTAAATGTAACAAGGAAAAATAGAAATGGAACATGAAGAATTGTTGGCCCTAATAATTTTAATATTTTTACCATTCTATGGATATCTAAGATTGAATAAATTAACATTGGTCCTTACATAGTAAAGGAAGATGTTAAAAGACAATTAATAATAGATTCCATTTATTCTTTAAAGAAAGTTGTGGTAGACCTACCTTCCATGAACATTTCATCTGTATAGTCACAATGTGTCAAATATATTGAGCCTCTGTTTGTAGGATGGAAGAGATTGGTGGAAACCCAACTCTTACCAAAAACTTCTGCTAAGAAGGTAAAGAGAAGTTTCGTAGATACAGCTTTAGGAGTAGGAACATGCCTGGGAGTACTAAATAGCATAGATGTGGAAGTGCCAGCTAACAAGTTAAATGCAGTAGGACAGTATTTGGGAGCTTTGTCTAAGCCCCTGAAAATATCTCTAAATGAGATAAGCACTAGTCACCATCTAATAGCCAGTTTACTTCCAGGTTGGGAAAAATCACAAGAGGCAGATCAGTTAACTACATTACACTCAGTAGAGGTTTTACAAAATAATGCATCCCTAGCATTAGCTGGCATACAAGCAGAGACATGGATTACTAATGTAGTTGAAGGCATCATAAGGGATGGAATGAATGGAATTCTACCATTAGAAGTAAGAAGCATAATGTGGAAACATGCTACTTTATTCTGGGCATAAATTATATTCCTGGTGGAAAATGGTGAATTTCACATATGAAATACAATTAAACCAAATTACCACTTATATAATCATAATGTCTGATGCTCAGATGAAATGGATATCCCGTATTGTGGCATTAGCAAGCAGCCACTGACCTTGACAAATCAATAAATGTTGGGATGAAAAATAAGTATATTACCTAAAGAGGAGGGGAGTGATACAAGCGGTTTTCAAGCTGCTCTAGTCCATATAAGGAGATCAGCACCAGACACAGCATTTAGCCACACAGCTGAAAAGCAGGCAGAGAGGGAGAAAAACATCATGGATTTTATCTGTTCTAATTAGCCCAACATAGGTGGTGACAATATCATAATGTTTAGGCATGTATAAAATTTAGTTAGCTTCAGAGTTAAGGCTTTTTATATGTAGTAAATAGTGATAGTTTGGAGGAGGCTTAGCTAAAAATCTAAAATGGTGGCCACAATGATTTTATATTAGAGAAAAACAAAATGGAAGTCTTAGGCTAAACTGACCTGTAGCAGACAGGTAGACAAGGGTGAAATAAAGGTCACTCCTAAAAACCTGAAGAGAGAGGTCAGTTAGGTAGGAAGGAGGTTCTCAAGGAAGTCCTGTTCAAGTGTCAGGTAAAACTAATTAGCATATTGGAAAACTGATTGGCCAGAAAGATATCACCCCACTGGGAGGGGACTATGCTAACGACTGGCATTAAGAAAGCAATCCTTCAAGAAGGATCAGAAATTGTATATAAGGCAGACAACTAACAGGCTTAGATGTGGGTAGTTTTGATGGCCAGAGGAGGAGAAGAAGACACCACCACCACCACACAACAGTAAGCAACTTGGTAGAGCAGAAGGACCCCCTGATATGAATCAGAGGGGTTTAATAAGAAAAGGAAAGTAAGTATAAATCTTTTAAGGATAAGGAATGTATGAGTGTGATTGTAAATAAAGCTGAATGCTTGCATCTGAGTGGTCTCTTATCCCACCCATTCTATGATTGCCTGATCAACATTCATAGAATGTTATTTCATAGCAATATCATTTAATATGTAATATTGTAGTTTACTTTATACATATGTATAAGGGATCTGTGTGTTGTATTGTGATAGGTTTGGAATTACAACATTGTATACAGGTTTTATGCATATATATGCTATATGTTTGCAACAGCTGTGCGCCATGCTGCACTAAATATTAACACACTATTGTGTGAATAATATTTAACTAGCATTTTTGTGTGACATTGTATGCTTTCCTAACTATTCAATGCATTGTAATGGATTATCACATTCAAAATAAATATTATTTTGTTTTTGAAGAATTGCTGTTTAAGTGTCAATCCTTTGGGCAGAAGGCTGTATCTGTGTCCTCCCAAGATAAACTGAGGCAGTCAGTTCCATGGAGTTTTCCAATAATCTAAAAGGGAAATCTCTGATTAACTCTTGCAAATCCACTAGGGCGAGCCACCTTTAGTTACCTACTTATAGAGACAGGGCTTGTGATTGATCCATTAATATAACTAAGCTGTTATATGGTCTCTTGGGACCAAACTTTGGGGTAACAGAGCCTGGTGGTAGTTAGAGTGTTGGACTGGGAAGTGGCTGACCAATGTTCATGTCCCTGCGCTGCCTGACTCAAAGTGGAGATTTTTATCCCAGATCCAACCAAATCAGGTAAAATAAGGATGTGAACCTTGATTTCTCACAACCCATATCAGTGCCCTAACCACCCAACTGGCAAGTCTGTCTCACTTATAATATCCATTGACGTTTATGGATGTAGAAGTACATAGCACTTTGCAGGAGGAGTCTGATCTTCAGGTCCCATATCATCTTCCTTTTGCTGCAAACTTCTGATGAAACACAGAGCCAGATGGAAAGGGAACTTTGTCACCCCTTTCTGAAAATGATGAAAAGCAAATTTCACTTTTCTATGAAGTTGTTATAACAGCAGCTTGAAACTTCAAGGGTGAAAGTCACCATGACTAAAAGATACTGTAAATATTTTTCTTTCTCCAAGGATTTATTTTTAAATGTATTTTTAAAATCATTGGGGGAGATGAAAAATAATAAAACAATCAGTGAAGTTTTGCAAATAGCTTCATACAGTATTTGTTAGTGACATTCCCCAGAATGGGCCAGTTTACCAGATGGTGTAAATCAGCATAGCTCTATAGATGAATGAAGCCACATTGTTTTATATGAGCTGAGTTTCTTGCCCTCTGCTGTGTAAAGCACTTGGAATTGAAAAGCTCAGGGACCTTTACAGGCATTAATGAATTTGACTGTACAATACAGCTTGGCAATTAGGCACTTAGCTGTCATTGAAAGTCAGTGAAAGTCTGGCCTTAGAAAACCTCCCCTTAAGTAACTTGCCTAATATCAGATGGGAAGTCTGGAACAGGACTTGGAATAGGACTACCTCTCCTGCTTCCTGGTTTTATGCTTTAACTATAGTCAAATCCTGAATCCCTATTTTGAGCTACATAGTGGCCAGTTGTTCAGTGTCTGCTCATGTTTATTTAATATAATACAGACTTTGAAATCATAAGAGTGGGCATGAACAATAAAATGGTGGTGTGAAACACAGCTAATCATATGCAGCATAAATCTCTTTGCATGCTGTATTCTGAACACTTATTACTCTGCTTACCTTGGTATGTAAAAATGGAGTGTCCCTTCATTGTGTGAGAAGAAAATGGACCATGATATTTTTACATTCAGTAAAGACCTAACTAAATGACTTGACCATCTCTTTTGCATTTCTAACTTCCCTAACTGTGCATCAAAAGGATGAGTACAACTTCCCCACCTTCGTCTCTAGCATTTTTGCACAATATAATCTTTTGAAAGGTGAAATGTTTGACATCTTTCTCAGGAAATTCTGCACCGATTTTGACAGTGCTATATCTAGCATGTGTTTTTTACCAGGCAAACCTGTCTGGAAGGGAAAATAGAAATAACATATCAGCTTTTGTATTTGTTGCTATGGGTAAGCTGCATAGCAACAAGACTTAGGACACTGGCCTATATTCAGGGACAAAATGGGGGGAAAATAGCCTTCAGCATCAGGTGCATAGTGTTAAAAAAAAGACATTATTTATTAATGTTTTTGAATAGGCAAGATACAGGGACTTAAGGTAAATTATTTTAGTAGATTCACTTAGGAAAAGAGAGAATTAATTATAACTGCTCATTGGGAAACCCTTCTTTATGTGGATGTAATTATGTTCAGGAAGGAAAGAAAAAATAAAGCTCTAGAAATTGGTGTAAAAGAAGTTCAAGGTACTACTTTACTCAGTAGCTGGAATTTGGAGCCCTTTTTTTAGGCATTTGACTTTAGTGTGTAAATGAGACTTTCCTGTAGGTTGCCATAAGTTTAGAAATAGCAAAGACCTATTAGACTATCTAATTCATCTTCTTGCTATCCAGGATAATTTACTATGTAACATTTGTTCTGGTGTTTTGTCCAGACTTCAATCTGAAGGCTTTTTCAAAATTTACTTTATGCATTATGGACAAATATCTATCATAAGGAAAATCTTAAATTTCAGGCTGTTAGCATGTATTCTAGGCACAGAGGTGCATTGTCAGTGGCTGGTGATAGAAGAGCGGGGGAGATAACTGGCAGAGATAAAGCACAGTTCTGCTGCATTTCTTCACTGCCTTGCATGTAGAGATGTGTGTACTTGTTCAGAGAAAACAGAATTGATGCAAACTTTGTGCAAACTCAAGACTTAATATGTTGAGATTTATAGTCTCCATGAGCCATGCCTCATTATTAAAGGTGGTACCAACCATGTAACATATTGTAAAATTATCTGGCTGGCATTTGAACCACAGGCTACACATAGTCCATTCTTTGATTTAACCTTTTGCTGCTTTATTTGGACTATCACAATACATTTTGTTATCTCTACAGCTCATGGTTACTACTGGACTGTGCAAAGCTTTTTTCCATTCTTTTTCTTTAAATAGCCATTGCTACTGAAATCAGTTTGAGCTTCCTGAATTCATTTATATTTTAAGGAGATTTCTCCCTCCACCCCCCAAAAAAAATCCACTCATCTTTTTCTCTTGACTAACACTAATATGCTATTTAGTGTATTGTGTTTGTGTACAGATGTAAATGAAAACAAGGGGGAAATCACCCATGCTGAGGGATATGGCATTTCCGAAAGACTGAACAGGAAGTATGTAGCCAAATCCTATTATGGTTAATGGGATGTGTGTGTGTACATTATGAAAATGTACCTTTGATTAAAAAACTATGTGAAAGGAGGGGACAGTCTTTTCAAATGGGGTCAAATTCTACTTCCAATAAGGATGTAATAAATTACACTGAAATCAACTTTTTTCACTTGCAAAAAATACCTGTAACAAATATGAAACAGTTATTCTTACAAAAACCTCTGGTGATTTTGGTTCTGATCTTGCTCCCACTGAAATCAACTGGAATTTTGCCATTGACTTCAGTGGAAACAGGGTCAGGGCTATTAATTACTAATCTGCTGAAGCTCTTTTAACGTAAAGAACTTTGTATTCCTTACATTATTCTCCTGCTAGGAGCTTCATGTAAACTTGGGCCAATTCATGTAAAGTTGGGCTGTTCATTAAAAGTTGCAACCTTAATGCCAATGGCAGTACTAGACAGCAATACTATCTATCCCAAACATTCAAAAATCATGAGCCATGCCCCCAAAAAATCAAGATGTTGGTTTAAAATTCATAATATGTGAAAAATAATAAATGTTGGATTCTTTTTATTTGCCTTCTGTGACTGGAGCATGTAGGGTTCATGTTTTCATGTTTTTTTGCTTTTCTTAGGGTTAGAAACAATTGAAAACAAACAAACGATAGCTGGGATTCTCAGAAAATAACATGACTCCAGCAACTGGGAGTTTAAACATCAAAGTCATGAGATTTGTGATAAAAATGCAAGAGTTGACAAGACTATGCTTAAATTACAAATACTTGAAGGTAGATTTGAATATCAACATACTTAGACCATGTACTTTACCGATTAATGTACTCTACTAAAATATTTTGTAGGTAGTAGATTTTTTTTTAATGGTCCTGGTACCCCAGGGAGAATTTGAGATAAGGTACGCTTATGCAGCCTGAATAGTCACAGATATTAGAGTTGAAAGATGGATTAACTAATGAGCAGAAAGTAATGTTTTACCACTACTATACAGGGAAATGGAAGTTTGTGAAACATTTTTCAGTTCTAACCAGGAATGAATAAAAATATCTACTGTACCTCTTCATTCAAAGGCCAACACCTCATTCCAGTAGTAGCCTCCAAATTAATGATGAACACTAGATTCACAAAGGACTTCAAGTCAATGGGAGTTAGGCACCTAAGTACCTTTGTGAATCTCACTCATACTCCTAAAGGACAGGGCTGTGCACCGTCACAGGGCCCAATGCACATGCGACTCATTGGCTGCCTCCCAAAGGGGTTTAAGTGAAGGCACCTGGTCTATAGAGGAGAAAGGTCCCTGAAGGAAGATAGGAAAGATTGGGTGAGGGTTGCTTAAACACAGAGGAGAGACCGGCAGAGTTGCTCAAGAAAAAGAGTTGCAGGAGAGCAATAATTGTGAGCTGCTGGTGATGAGTTCTGAGGAAAACTGTTGAAGGCCTGGCAAGAGTTGGGGACCCCTGCAGCTGCAGGAAGGTTTGTGCAGAAGTCCACATGAGGATAACCACAAGCATTGTCAGTGTCAGCCAAGCCCAGAAGCAAGGAGTTGACTCTTGAGAGAAGTCCTGAGGAATGGGGTTAGAACTCACGGGCAACAAGGCCAGAGAAGTGTAACAATCCAGGGAGCTCTTTGACAGAAGACCAGAGAGTGGGGCTGCAGGAGAATCCCAGGAACCAGGCACTGGTCCTGGAGGGAGGTTCCCTTGAGCAGGGGTCAGTCTCACTGGAGAGGAGGCCTGGGGGAGTGAAATATTGCCAGAGACCTGACCTGGGGTTAGAGGAGAAGACTTGCAGGAAAGTGGGTCTTGGAAGTCTCAGATAAAGGGCCTGGAGAGTGGGGCTCTGGAACGGGGTCTAAAGGAACTGGAACACAGTGATTAATGATTCTTGCATGGGTGACCTGGGAATAGTAACTATGGAATGGGAGTGAAGAGTTGCTGCATTGTAACCTTGTTTTACTTTGGGGTATTGAGAAGAACTGTTTTTACTATAAGGGATCTTTGGACTATGGCACTTAATATGAATAAAAGGGTTTGAATTTTTCCCCGAGAGAGACAATATTCCTTTGTATGTGCGAATGAAAGGGAATCTGATCAGGGCATTCCAGGGTGGGATTAATACTCCTTTTGCACATAGGAAAGCACTGCTCTGAGTAGTCCCCATTGGCTTCAACAGGATTTCTCACATAAGTAAATGCTCATCAGTGAGTGGAGGATTGCACAATTGGGTCCAAAGATAGGTCATTCAGTAAAGGTTTGTTGCATATGATTATTTTAAAACTTTGTTTATACTATAGTTTGTGTGGTACATTGTCTCCAAGACTGGCTCCAAACAAGGCTGCTGCTCTGAATATACATTGTCTGAACAAAATTGATCCAATATTAAGAGGAACTTTGAAAATGTTCTAATAAGTCCTATTATGCCTCTATTCAGATTTCCCCACTGAATATATTACATCAGATGGCTGGAATTGAAAATTGGATGCCTGGCAGAGAAGATCCGATCATACAAATAACGCGGAGGTAAATCTCATTGCTACTTAATCAAATTATATGTGCACCTGTTATGCACAATTCCATTATGTAAACTGAGCATGAATTGATACACAGACCAGATATACCCTTCCCTTTCCTAAAAGCACTCAGATACTTAAGGTAAACTCTACATCTAATAGTTACAATCTATGACACATCAAGCTTCCCTTCCCCCACTACTGAGGTTGCAAGCGGGTGCAGTATGAGGGAAAGGAAAGTGTGACAGAGTTCTGTCAGTGCTACCTGTCACTGGCTGTACAGTAGGCAGGTGTTGCTCTGTAAAGACTCTGGCTGCATGAAACTTTTGTTGGATATTTAGACAGTGTGGGCCTTGCCTCATTCTTCCAGAAGCTCTTCAGGATTATTTTTAAGATGCCAGTTGGCGGTACCATCCCAGATTAGTTCCTGATTTGCACCCCTTGGGCTGATGAAGAGTCTGGGAACCTCATGAAGGAATGAAGTTCAGTCACGTGGAGGAAAACTAGCTCACAGAGATTTCAAATCACCTATGAGAGGTTGCAGGAATGTGCCATGAAGTTAGCTAGAGGGTGGACCTGCTTCTGATCTCACTTTCACTGGTGTGAATTAGGCTTAACCTCATTCCAGTCACTGGATTTACATCTGTTTAAAATGACATAAGATTGGAATCAGGCTCCATATGGCTAAAAAAGTAAGAGTTGTATGAAATGATCATTCAAAAAATGAAAGTGTTTTGACAAACCCTGTGCTTCCACTCAAACTGGCATGATAGTCTACATGGAGAGCCCACTTAGCACAGCCTCATTGTTGTCATGGATATTGCACAATAAAAGATTAAGTGCATCCCTTAAAAACAAAAATATAACATTTTGAAAGTACCCTTCTTAAAAAGGGCTGTCCAATGTCTCCTCTGATGATGCTCCAGCAACATCTTGAATAGCAATACAATTAAACTGCTAGTTTCCCTAAAAGTATTCCAAGTATGAATAGTGGTCAAACCCCACCCGCTCCATGCCGGCAGGAGACTGGTTCAGATAAACACGACAGGGCTCAGATATTTATCTCAACCTCTGAAGTCCTTGGGCCTCGATTCTCAGTTACACAAAGGCTACTTTATATTGCTCAGGCAGCACAAAGATGCCTTAGAGTGGGTGCAAATAAAAATAAGCAGCTTGCTCAGGGAGTCTTCCAGGGATCACGAAAGGTCTGTACACCAGCCCTGCTCTCAACTCCCAGCATAGGGGGCAGGCTGGGGGTGTTTTGGGGTCTAGTCAGTTTTATGGGCTGATTTTGTGCAGAGAATGTCTGTTGGTTTTCTAGTCCCTGATTTTACTTTAGCTGAATTGTATTTTCAATTATCTGTCAAGGATATCTGACACCTGGGATTGGTCGTCTTTTTGCATTTTTTTAAAAAATGTTGACATTGAAACAAAAATACAATACATGTTTCTCAGAAGAGTTGAATTCCATAACTGGTGAAGTATTAAACTAGATTAAACTAGATGTACTACTGTTTGAGTAGTACTGTTTGATTAGGCAGAGGCTCATGTTGCTTGCCTTGGCCATTAGTAATTAGTGCAGAATTTAACACAATACCAAAAGAATCCTGAAACAGTTGGTTCTACTGAGATGTTGTTGGTATATTAACTGGAATGCTTTTGCTAGCTACTGGTTTGAACAGAAATTTGCCAGCTGACCTTCCTAAATTATTATTTATCTTACTTTGTACTTTGAGACCTTAACTTCCTCCACACAAAGCTCTTTTTCAGATTACAGATATTGTTATCACAGTGGAAGGTCACTTGAAATCTGTTCTTTGGTTCAAATGATGCTTAAAATCAATAGTAGTTCCTGAATGTTTCCACACCCTACTTGGCTCAGTGGATAAACAGGGGCCTTGTTCAAAACAACATAGAATTTTTCTGCTCAAAGTCACCTTTAACCAAAAAAAAAAAAAAAAGATAGAGAGAGAGAGAAAGGCATAAGAACTTGTTTCTGTTGATTTCATTTCAGTATGTTTTTGTGATTTATTTATATGACCCCAACAATTGCTGCTGGAAGGATGCCCCAGGATAAGAGATTGTATTCATACAATTTGAAGCTGATTTCTGTAGAAAGAATGCTAATATTTTGTTTCAGATAGATTATAGTGTGTAGATGCAATGAATAATTAAACAAATGTCCAAAGGCACAGCTGGTTTAAGAGGGTACAACTCCATTAAATCAGCCTCAGCCTGGAAATCTACAGAGCAATGAAATAGCCCCCCACTCCAAGCCTCATGCGCCTGAGTCAGCTGGCAGGGGCCAAATGTAGGTTTTTATTTGCTGTGTAGACATATCCGTAGTGTACTTGGACTTTCCAAAAGCCTTTGACAAGGATCCATACCAAATGCTCTTTAGCAAAGCAAACGGTCAAGGGATAAAAGGGAAGGTCCTTACATGGGTCAATATTGGGTTAGAAGACAGGAAACAAAGAGCAGGAATAAGTACTCCATTTTCATAATGGAGAGAGGTAAATGGTGGGATCCCCTAAGGATCAGTACTGGGACATGTGCTCTTCAACATATTCATAAATGATCTGAAAAAGGGGGTAAACAGTGAGGTGGCAAAGTTTGCAGACAGCACTAAATTATTTAAGATAGTTAAGTCCAAAGCTGATGCTGAAGGATTACAAGGGATCTCACTAAACTGAGTGACTGGACAGCAAAATGGCAGATGAAATTCAATATTGAGAAGTGCAAAGTAACGCACACTGGAATAAATAATCCCAACTATATACAAAATGATGAGGTATAAATTAATTATTACTAATCAAGAAAGAGATCTTAGAGTCACTGTGGCTAGTTCTCTGAAAATATCCACTCGTGCGGTAACAGTCAAAAAAGCCAACAGAATGTTAGGAACCATTAGGAAAGGGATGGCTAATAGGAGAGAAAATATATAAATATAAAAATCCATGGTATGACCACACCTGAATGCTGCATGCAGTTCATGTTGCCCCATCTCAAAGAACTGGAAAAGGTAGAGAGAAAGGCAACAAAATTAGAGGGTGGACATCTTCCATATGAGCAGAGATTTAAAAGACTGGGACTGTTCATCTTAGAAAAGAGACACCTAAAGGATATGAGAGAGGTCTATAAAATCATGACTATTGTGGAGAAAGTGAATAAGGAAGTACAATTTACCCCTTCAAATAACAGAAAAGTTAGGGATCACCCAATGAAATTATTAGGTTTAAAATAAGCATAAGAAAGTGCTTCTTCAAACACCATATAGTCAACCTGTGGAAGTTGTTGCCAGGGGAAGTTGTTGTGAAGGCAAAAAGTATAATTGGGTTCAAAAAAGAATTTGTCATGTTCATGGAGGATAGCTCCATCAATGGCTATTAGCCAAGATGGTCAGGGATATAACCCCATGCTCTGGATGCCCAGAAGCTTTGACTGCCAGAAGTTAAGTCTGGAGGACAGGGAACGGATCACTCGATAACTGTTGTGTTCTGTTCATTCCTTTGGAAACATCTGGCACTGGTCACTATTAGAAGACAGGATATTGGGCTAGTTGGACTGTTGATTTGACCCAATATGGTCATTCTTATGTTCTTATGTAAATAGAGCTGTGGCTGCCTATTCCAGGGGTAAATTTCAGTTGCAAATTTGTAGAGTCCAGTGTATAAAAATCAGCCAGCAATCTAGCATTTTGCCTGTGTTGAACAATTTTGTGGCCGACCAACAAGATCTGTTTTATGTGCAATTCACAATCCTTTGAATATAGGGCTCACAATGTCTTGTTATATATTAAATTCAAAACATTAATATAACATTAAGCACCCAGGCTAGGAAATTCCACAAATTCAGATGTGTAATTTAACATTAATTCAGCCACATTGTACGTCCTTTATATCTTAAAGTATAGAGTTTGGGCCTGATTTTCCTAAATGTGTACACTCAAAAATACATGGTCAATTGCAAACCTAGTATGTGTACTTATTTGTTGTAATTTCACACACAAATCAGGTGTTTGCTTGTAAATAATCATTATTCATCTAAGAATAAAATTTACCCCTCAAAGAAAGGCTTAAGTAGGACTGATATAGTGCATAGGCCTTACATGGGCACCGAAGTAGCTATTTGGATGCTGACATAATCTGATTTATTGGCCAAATCACATTAACAGTGTGCTGATTAGGACTCAGATTTAGGAAAGTACTTAAATACATGCTTAACTTAAAGCAGTTAAGCATGTGCTTGTTTTCCATTGACTTGAATATGGTAAGACACCTACTTAACTGCTACCCTGAATAGGGATGATTTTCCTGATTGGAGCCCAAGTGCATTACTTCACACATTTATTTTGTGTCCCAATTATTTTCATGCTGAGATATCATAATACAATAATGGGGGCTTGGAGCTCTATGAGCCCTATCCTTCTAGCCTTCTGCTTGAGGCACTCCCATTCAAACTGATGACAGCTCTGTATGTAGAAGGCTTGCAGGATTGGGCCCATGTAAAGTGTTATCTTAAGGTTAATATTTAGCAAAGAGAGCATCAATTGAAAATATACTATGGGTGAAAACCTGGCCCCATTGACTATAAAGTGGTCATGTTTTTACCTGTGGCAAGATGGCCATTGAGTTAGAGGGTTTGATCCAACTCCTAGTAAAGTCAATCGGAATCTTTCCATTGACTTCAGTGGGAATTGGATGAGGCCCAGAAAACCAAACTTTTATATACCTTAACTTTTATGTCTGATTCTGAACCTTACAGTTGCATTAATGTTAGCGCTTGCATTTTTTAGGAAAAAAGAGAAGGAATGCTAAAAAGAGGAAAGCAAAGGAGAAATTAAAAGGCACTCTCAAAGGTACTTTTATATCAATAAATGTACCCTTCAATGGTTAACACACCTTCTTTAGAAATAGGGATCCAAAACATGCCACCATTTACATCTGCAACAAATTGACTTCAGTGGAGTGCACAGATGTAACTCAATATAGCATTTGATCCACAGCTTTTTTTTAAAGGTATCCTTCATGAATGAGTTTCCCAAAAGTAGTGCGATGGTGTCTGCTTAAGATGACTCTTTTGCATTGCCACTGTGGCAGAAAGCAGCTAGAGTACAAAAGTGGATCTGATACTTTAACTGCAACTATAGTGTTAACTACCCACAAAAGCTATAACACATCTAACTTTTATTATCTCAGATCTCATCTGAAATCAGCTTCTGTCCCTTGCCTATCACTCTTAATTTCCTTCTCCCTCTTCTATTATTTATTATGTATTTAAATTTTAACCATATTGCCAACCTCTATGAAATCTATAGGGATCTGTTTGTGTGAAAGATGTCATGTACAACAAATTTGCATTGTACTGTACTATCTATACATCTGAATCTATTTTCTGTAATCATGAAAGCTGGTAGACACAGCTGTAATAAAAGCTGTAACAGGTAAAAGCTATCAGACTTAGAATCTGCCTTGACTGCTGGCTTAGTCCATTTGCTCTCCTCTCTGAAGCATTATGTAAAACCGATTCCTTACACCTTTCAGAACAAGCAAAAGGTTTTCATCTTTCATTAGCCATTCTGCCTTTTATTGGCTTTTCTGTATCCAATGAACCAAATTTACCTAGTTACTTCAGTACTTTTCCCAGATAAATCAGTAGGACTTGCACAGGTGGAACAGAAACAGGATTTTCCCAATATTTTCCAAACATGTTGTAAAATTAGAAATGTGTATATAAAGCTCAAATTCTGAAGGCACAATAAAGGGACCTCATTCTGCTTCAGTGTCAAGAGCAAGTATTATTCAAAAACATTATTAAATAATTATAAACTGGTAGATTAAATCTAAACTACTTTCAGATTTTCTTTACAACAGGGGCATGTGCAGGAATTTAAATTCCAGTGCTTTGGAGGCACTTCGGGGACCAGAGAAGTGTGCACCATCCCCATCGATTAATGAGGGGCCCATGCCCCTGCTTGCCCCTCCCCCCCCCCCACACAACCCTTCTTTACAAGTAATTTTCTCTTCCAACTTTTTCATCTACAGTTCAGACAATATTTTTCATTTTGGCTAACTCTGTGTAACTTGAAGCTTTTGCTCTGGACATGGAACACAAAGTACTCTATTGCCCTTTTAGATGTTTCCCAACAGGTTATGGTTTGAGAATCATTGGCGGGTCAGACTGTTCCGGTTGCCTTTCTACACCTCTGCTGTGAAATATATAAACAACTCCAGTTTCCAGAACTGGTCAATCTGGAGGCCTTAAGCGCTAAGAATGAACACTACTGTAGACTGATCATTTCAAATGAAAACAAATAAACAAAGAGGAAGTGTACAGCCATGTAGCTGTGTTAGAGAGATCATGGTTAAATTGTATTTACATTTGGATGCTGAATAGGAATTGGTTGACTGTGAAATGGGCAAATTACTCCTTAGACTTTTCTAATAGAAAATCCAGAAGATTAAATATCTGAATGAAAATGTCTCAGAAAAAGATTGAATATTAAAATCTATAAGTATTTCAGGTTTGGGGGCTTCGAGATCCGCATAGTTTTGGCCATTGGTGGATATTGCACCAATGCACACATTGCTGTTGGTGATGCTAAAAATACTTAACACATAAAAGTACATGTGAAAGTGTTCCATAAGATCCACTTTGCAGTAGCTAGCCTTTTTTTTTTTTTTTTTTTTTTTTACTGAATTGGGCCTTCCAGTAAATTTACAGTGCAGGATCAGTAGAAAAGCACCGGGCACAACGAGGCTCTTAGGCCTTGATTCATTGAAGTCAATGGGAGTTCTTACATACTTAAATTTACCCACATGCTCATGTACCTTGCTGAGTCAGGCCCCTAGTTCTTTGTAAGATATTGGTGCTAGCCTTTGAGTTAGTTACATGTTACACAACGGCATAATTCCTTGTGCTCCAAAGCTTTCTTGGCTCACCATGGGGCTAAGGGAAATAATACACTCCCTCAGTGATATGTGTATAGCTGGTCTGTAGCTACTACTGCAATTTATTGTCTGTTATCTGGGTGTTTTTTACCCTAATCTCTCACTATCACCAGGGCACAAGCATAATTTTTTTGGGCCCAGTACAAACTTGTAACATCGGCCCCTTCCCACACACATACCACAATCCCTCATCCCATATATACAATCTCATGAGCCATGAAATTTTTTTTCCTCATGGTAATGGGGGTTACAGCCTCCGGGCCCTGATAAAGTGTAACCTTTCTCCCCCCTCCCCTCCATGCGGGGCCCTGATTATCACCAATGCAGTCGTGAATTTCGGGCATTTCTTCCTTGTTCTGGAGGCATGAGTCTTTCTTTCCCTCTAATTTAGCAGCGAGTTTGGGAATGTATTAAGTTGGTATTCCTCTACTACAGAAATTCTAGATGTCTTGTGGAAAAAATAAAAGTAAATTTTTAGTAGATGCAGGTTATTATTTTCATTCTCAGTTCTGTAGGAAAACACTGTGTAAAGAATGGATAATCCATGATTTTTCATTTATTTATTTTTCACTGTTACTCATACTGGCAAACCTTATGTAAAAACTGGGGAAAACACAGATAGAAATGCAAAATGGATAAATTATGTGTGCAATTCACAATGTGTGAAAGTGAACTGTCATTTCATCTAGGTGCCTAATGGAGAACTTTCTCAATTTAAAGTCTTCAGCCCTTGATACTTTCTTAAAAAGATTGCTTGGCTGGAGTGTGCTTATGCTATTGATCCTCTGTCTCTGAAAATTCAGAAACTATGTCTGTGTAGCTACCTGCATTGACTGGGCTCTAGCTCTCATTTCTAGACTTCACAGGAACAAGCATTTCAAAGCCAAAAGGTATAGTTTAGACAGACAATTTTAAAATCTCCGTGACGAGCTGAGTAAGTGTTTAGACATTGCAATACCCTGCAGAAACACTAAACATGATTAGCTGTGAGGAAA
This sequence comes from Emydura macquarii macquarii, assembly GCF_026122565.2. Taxonomy (NCBI): domain Eukaryota; kingdom Metazoa; phylum Chordata; order Testudines; family Chelidae; genus Emydura; species Emydura macquarii. Next base: position 3,352,920 of record NW_027133156.1, read on the forward strand.
TGACCTATGTGCAAGTGCTGAATTGACACAAATGAAAAATGGACCGAGAATCACATGTCAAAAGTAGTTGGATTGGCAGCTACTTTCATACTACAGTTCAGTCACCTCTAAAGTGAAACATAAAGCTGTTTCAGAGTGCATAATAATACATAAAAGTATAGGACAAAAGTGAAAAGTATCATCCAAAAAAACACTGAAAGAGTTTTATAAATAAATAAAGCAGAATGTAATTATCTTCGTTGAAATCTGGAGTTAATATTATTGTCCCATGAAAAGTACCATAAGATCTTCAGTACCAACAAATAAATGACAGACAAATAAATATATAAATAAAATTGTCTCACATACCTCCTCAGTGCTTAATAAGGCACTGTGCTTTCTGTGTGCATTTCTCTAAGGGGAAAAATGCCACATTCAAAAAACTACAGAATCTAGCATTTTCTGTAACTGTAAATTCCATAATCTTGTTTAGAAACTAACTATAGTTTTGAATTAACAGCTAAGATTTTATAAGGATTGAAAGAACCAATAAGAAACTGAGGAAAAATTACACCAGTATTCTTTGTGGGGTTGGTTGTTTTGTTTGTTTTTGTTTTTTGCATGTATACCAATTGATCCTTTGTCCAAATACTTCTTTGTCCAGCTACATTCATTCAAACCATTTCCCACTTTGTTTTACAATATTTAGCATTTACTGATATCCTTTCCTCCCACAGGATACTAGTAACCTCCTTGGAAGTCAATGGGAATCACTCATATGCTGCAGTAGGAGATAGCATTGTTGCAATTTATTATTTAATATAAAAGAATAGGTCTAGGTTCTTAGACTGTAATGTGGGGTTTTTCAAAAGAATGCTTACTCAAAACCTAGTGGCATCTCTTCCAAACAACTATTCATGCTATTGCCAAACTAGTTATCATCTCAATAAGGAAGCCGTTAGCTATTAGTCATGTGTGAATCTCAACAGGTTTGGAGACAGGTTCAGTTTGGATAATCCTTCAGAAGATCAGATGTTTTCTTTCTAGAATTATAAAGGCCCTTGCAACTCTTAATCAACATGGGGTCCAATCTGGGTCTGATTGAAAGATTCCCATGTAGCAGGATCAGGCACATAGAGCCTTTTATGCTAGGTCACAGCCCATCTCTCCAGTCTTCTCGACAGGAGACTCGGCAGTCTCTTGATACATGCCAGTATTTTCAAGGTACAGTTAGTAAGTCTGATGTGGGCCTGCCCTTTTTGAGGTGGACATTTCCTGGGGCCGCTGGCAATCCCACTTCTTTACTCTGGAGCAATACAGTCCAGAACATTCTCTGCTGTCTCTTGCTGCTATGCCTCCTGAAATGTTAAAAGCCATTCTGGAGCTTGGCACTGTGGTATTTGGGTGCAGTATGTGTGTCCCACTCTAGTAAGATACTGAGAGGCAACCATATTTATTCCTGTAAGCTGGCTCAGGCTCAGACTTTCTTGAGGGAAAACTGCAATGTTGAAGTAGCAAATATTCAGAGATGCGGATGTGTCTTTAGTCACAATACTTCCAGTGATTGTAATGAGTTGTGCATTTATGGCATATACATTACTTTGAAAACATATTCTACGCTGTACAAAAATATAATCCACTGGAAAGAACCATGAGATTCTAAGGAGATTGTGTTGAGAAAAGGACAATTTTTGCAATGTAAACTAAAAAGCAGCTTCTTCTGAAGGGCAGATGAGATAAACAGAGAGACAATAATGATATTCCTTGATTCCTCTGCCCCTGCCAGCTTTATTTATTTTCTGATGTATTCATTGCCATCGTGTCAGATCCCTGCACAAGCATTAATGAATTTATTTTAAAAGCACATTTGTTTAGAAATTGCAGTGTTAAGCAGAGACACTAAAAGCAGTTAGTTGTGGTAAAGTAACCATTGCAGATAGAAAATGAGGCACAGAAAGATGGTGTGACTTGCTCAAGGTCATGTAAGCTATCCGTGGTAGAGCTGGGAATAGGATGTAGATCTCTTTCTAGTCCAGGGCTTTAAGTACATGATCATGCTCCCTCCCTCTGGGTGAAATTCACCCCCTGTGTAGAGTAGGGTGACCAGATAGCAAGTGTGAAAAATGGGGACACTTTTCGGGAGGGGAAGTGGTATAGTTGCACACATAAGGCAAAGCCCTTAATACCAGGACAATCCTGATATTATTGGGACGCTTGGTCATTCTATGTAAAGGACACCAACGGGCCTAGGCATCACTTAAATCCTCAAAATAAGGCTTAAGTGGGACTTAAGTGATACACTATTCTAACTCTGGCTACTCCGCAGGTCATTGAGACTTCCAGCATAAGTTAGAACAGCCCCAGTGCTGGTCTCAAAGCAGCCTTGCATATCTTGCATATCAATAGCAGGTGTGCTTTGCACTGCACCCATTCCCCTCTCCTGTCCCTGATCCATCCTGGATGCACCCCTATGATAGGGGAGGGGCATGAAGGCAGTGTAGAGACATCTACATGAGTTTTGCACTGAGTCTCCACTTGGGGAATTCCTCTGGGTCCTTTTGTGCTACTCTGGTGGTGTAAATGGACTAGAGCAGGAACCAGAATCTGACCCAATGGATTCCTATTCTGCTAGTTCCTTAGTACAATGCTTTTTTTTTTTACTTGGTTATGTCAGAAGGCGGTCAGCTGTGAGCATTTAAATGCCTTGTCAAAACTTATATCCCTTGCTTTAAGCTATGTTTACATTCAGTAGAGGGTAAATGATTTTTACAGTGTCCTGGCTTGTCTTATACTTGATTTTGTCATGTTGACAGCATGGAACTCTCTCTGAAGCAAACACACAATGAGCTGTGTCTTGTTATATATGTCTGATGTTAAAAAGCAGAGCCAGACAAAGTGCACCTCTTTGAATGGGCATTGACTGCTGAACTACTAGCAAGCACTGACAAGTTTGCCTGTGCTAGAAGTTTTGTAGCACACTGTGTATCAACCAGAGAGAATAAAAGCATAAAGTGCTTTGCTATTGGGACAGATTCTTAGCTGATGTAAGACAGCATAGCGCTATTGAAGTTCCAATACCCCTCAGTCCCTGTATGACATTCCTGATATTGACACAGCATTGATGGTAATGTAATATTTCAAAAGTGTGCAAATCTCTCTGTTTATTAGTGAACAGAAATTTTACTAGTTGAAAAGCAAAAATGTATTTTTAATATCATAGATATTATCTGGGATTTTTAAAAAAATAGTATCAGAAAGGGCAATCTTGTCTTATATTTTTGTTCTATAGCTTGTAGGAGTATGTAGTTTGATAATGAAGCAGTTTATATGAAATGACATTCTTGTACAATGATTCAATTGTCATTTAAATTCTTTGTTGAGTTACTCCCCAGTGCCTGTCTGTTAAAGGGGCTGGGTAGAAGAAAGCTTTCCAGTTCAACTACTAATTTTGCCTGCATATACTATATGAGGCATCAACTGTAAAAACAAGTCTGGACACTTGCAAAAGACACCTTTAGGAGTTTAGGAGTTAAGGTACCATTCATTCAAAAAACAGAAGGGAGGGGGGAATTTGTAAATATAATAGTTCTCATGAATTCAGAAATGATGATGCTATGCTCCAGAGACACACTTCAACTCACCTTTTAGACTGAATACTAGGAAGCCTGTTTATTAGCCTTAATTTCCATTATGCTTGATCACAAGCATAGCATTACTTCTATTTTCCACTTTCAGAAGCATTATAGCTCTTGGGAATTCAAAACTTTTTGCTTATCTTTTGCTGCAATTCATCTGCCAAATAAACTTCAAAACAAATTTATTCCCCTTTGAAGTACAAAACTGCCGTGCTGAGGTCATTTGCATTTGCCCATTAAACTATAGTGGTTCTTTTTTTAAAATCAAAATGACAACCATTAATGACAAAAAGCCTATTGAATTTTGCTTTCTCTTTCTGCTTATCATGGACCTTAGAGAATGATAATAAGGAATAGCCTTAAAAAAGCATACATGAAAATGAGTTCTGTCCCATACTGTATGTGAGCAACAAAGCATTTCCACATGGCTTTGATGATTCTTACTTTCTAGCAGCCTTTATCTGAAACTCCATGTTCTCAACCACATTGAAATGTGTTATTAAAAAGTAGTTAAAGTTCTCTTTCTGAAGTGCTTAATCTCACCCCAGTTAATCTCCTCATCCACACTCTGCTAAGGCATGCCAGCCGCTGTTTTTCATTGGATTTCAGTTGATTAAATAGTCTGATTTAAGGCTAGTTAAGCTGTGTTTCAATTGTTGCAGGGCGGTATTCCCTCTCAGTTCTAAAATCCCATTGTACCTTTCTGGAGGTTTTTTTTATCTGTTCGGCTAAAGAAGAGACCAGTCCCAGCTGGATATAAAAGTACATCCTTAGAAATCCTCCCTCCTTCCCCCCCAGGCTAATGCATTTACTTGCTTGCTTTCTTTTCTCCTATCTTCCCATGACACTCACAAATAAAGCTGTTCCACTATTTGGGGGGAAGCTCCATTCCCCCCTTTTGACTTTGATTGTAAATTCAGAGCCAAAAATGTTGGGAAAAGAAACCCCCCCACAAATAATTAGCATTTGTCAACAAGAACCATTATGCTGCCAGGTGCAGAGCAAAATTGCATTTGCCACTGAAGGACTCAAATATGTCCTGAGGAGGGAATGAAATCAATTATTTTTCCAAAATGGCTGAGATACAGAAGTCTCTTTAAAAAAATCTTAAATAAGAAAAATAAAAGTAATATTAACAATTAGGAAGTAATAAAAATCATGTTAAAGTAGCTATAGAATTGATGAATTCATGTTAAAGTAGCTATAGAATTGATTGTTCAGGCTAGGGAACACTTGGGGAGATTTGAAAGTATACAAATCAGACAGTCTCAGTGATATGCGTTCTAAATTATTAATGCATGTTAGCTAATGAATGAACTGTACCACCAGTGCAGTTAAAATTTATTTTTTGAATGTCATAAAGAACTCGGGGGAGGTACTGGAAGAATAATGGAAAACAAATTTGGGAACTCTTTGCACAAAAAAGAAGTATGCAGGCAGTTATTTAGGGCTTGATCTTCCTAGACTACTATGATCTAGCAAATCATTGACATACATGCTTCAATTTAAACATGTGAGTAGTTCCATTGACTTCAATGGGATTACTCATGCAATCAAAGATTAGAATGTATTGCTTTGGTAGAACGAAGCCATACTAATCAGCATCTTTCTGGATCCTGCCCCTTACTGTCCTGCAAGTCTCACTCCTATTCCAAATGAAATAATATAACTCATATTAAGAGAAAAGGCCCCTAAATATCTAGAAGATAATGCACCCATGAGCAACTGACACTATGGGTTGGGAGGAATAAATGTGAGCAGATACATTTGATTACTTTTTTTTGCTAGAATTAGAAAGTGAGTTGGTGAATATAACACAGTAATTGTGTTATATTTGGATTTTAATATATTGATAATGTCTTAAAAATCGTCGTCTACATTAATTAAAATTGGCTTGGGTATGAACACGGTTGCATAGATTGAAAGCTGGATTCAAGGGCATAAACAAAGGATAATATCAGCAATGTCTCAAGATACAGAAAGGTGTCTGAGGGGGTGCCACAGGGATCTGTTTTAAGTCAGGGCTTAATATCTTCACTAATCTAGAAGAGAGATAAATAGCATTAATTACATTCGCAGATGATACTAAAGAGATGTAAGAACAGGGAAGTAATAAAAATAAATACCAGTGTGCATGTACATCACCTAACACCATGGGACACTGATCTTGGCCGGGACCTCTAGGCACTACTGCAATATAAAGACTCAATTATAATAAAAGTAAACTCCCATGTGAAATTCAACTTTGAAAAATGCAATTTTAAAATGAGAAAAAAAGTGCAGATATTAAATGGAATCAAGAAACTGGAGAAGCAGTAATTCTAAAAAGAAACAAACAAAAATACCTTAGGTGTGAAAATGAAGAGCAATTTACCCATGACTTTGGGAATGCCATATGGCAGCAAAAGACACCAGTGCAGTTTTCAGTTGCATATGCAAAAGACAGCAGGTCATGGATCAGTGAGGTAAAAGCCCTTTTGTATATGGCTGTTTGTGGAGTACTTCGTTTAGTTTTATGCAAACCAATACCAGAAAGATGGGATGTTGTTCAGAAAATAGATAAAAAAATTAAGTGGCTGAAAGGATAATAATTTTATGTATAGTAAATTATTTTGATTATATTACTGATGTATTGTATTTCTATTTATGTATATACATATTAAGTATATGCAAAAAGGTAGCCATATTATAATTTACATGTCTGACATGCATTTACAAAATGAAAATCCACTATTCAGTGATGATATTTTGATTTAAAGATTTTATATCCAGGAAAGCAGTACACCAAAAGTACCATTGTAAAATAACTCTGTGTGTAAAGAGAGATACATAGTTATTTTGTAATGATCTATTTGATGTAATCATTTTCTGGAAGGCAACATCAACCTTTTGTTAGATTCATCAAACATTTATTGCAAATATAACAATACATTAAAAATGCTGTATGTTATGGCTAAGTTATGAGTACATGGCACATATGTCTACAAATATTTAAGGGCTAGCAAGACCAATTTGAGTTGAATGAGTATGCAGATTTAAAAAAGGGGTAATGGGAATAAAAAATTAAGAAAAGAAAATTTAGGCTTAACATCTGGGGGAAAAAATCTTGCTAATGTAATATGTTAGTATGCTAAAGTATTTCAGTGGAAGTGGTGGAAGATCCAGCACTTGAAACATCTGAAATCAAAATGGATAGTATATTATGAATTTGCATTGTCAAGGTGATGAACTGCATGATAATTTAATAGGTCTTTTCTATGCATAATTTGCATAGTTCCATAGTATTATCAATATACTCCAGGAAAGTGATGCTATGGGGATCGGAACCATATGTGATCTACCACCTACTCTCTTCCACAGATAGTGGGTTTCATCATGCAGGCTCCAACTCATCAAATAGCTTAAGTGTGTTCTTAAATTTATGGACATGCTTAAGTGCTTTGCTGAATCAGGACCATAATGCTTCCGAATCTGTTTCATTAGTATTTTAGGTAACAATCATGTTTCTGAGCTATTATTCTATACTCTGAATTTATCTGAATAGACTACTTCTAATATCTCTATCAATATGATAGTCATGTCTTTTAAGCAGCTAAACCCAAAGGTAGTGAGGCGAAAGAGACTAAATGGTACCTGAGGTTTTGTTCTCTGAATAGACTTAAATCACTACCTCTATAAGAATTTGATATTTATTTAAATAAATAGCAATAAATGCCTAATTCAGAATTCCTCTATTCAATTGCTCTGACAAAAATAAACATCCTTTTTTGTCTAGATGAAATCCTAGAATAAATGCATTCCTTCTGATTGATAGATTAATCATTGTAAACCCACAGCCAACCAATAAGGATGCAATAAAATAAATCCAAAGAGGCAATCTGGAATCTTCAAAGGCAATATTTATGGCACCCGTATAATGGATAAAGTTTTCATTGTCATCTTTAGGGGAACCCAACTACCCATGGGGACGATAATAGTAATAATAACACTTAGCAATGTTATAGTGCCTAGTATTTTCAAAGCACAGTACAAATGTTAAATAATTAATTCTCACAACACCCTGTGGGGTATATAAACATTCTCCCCATTTTATAGATAGGAACTCTAAGACAGCAAGGTGAAGTGACTTGCCCAAGGTTATACTGTGTTGTGTCGTGTCATGGTTAAGGTTATGTTGGTCTGAGAACCTGAAGAAGAACTCTGTGTAAAAGCTTGTCTTTTTTGCCAAAAGAAATTGTTCCAATAAAATATATTTCCTCACTCACCTTGTCTCTTTAGTTTGCCCAAGGCTACACAGTTAGTGGCAGAAGCAGGATTAGAATTCAGGATCTCTTCACTCCTAAATATGTGCATATTTATTCACACTATGAGCTAAGATCTATGGTGCTGTGTTTCCCTCTGCTGTAATTCAGAAAAGTATTTAAATAAGTACTTAGATCCATCCCTATTCAGAAGAGCATTTAAGCATATGCTTTAATCTCATTGAATTATGTGGAATTTAAGCAGGTACCTAAAGCTGAACTCATGTTTATTTGTTTTGCTGAATATCAATGGATCACTGAATTGGGGCCCTGATGAGTATAACCAACTATTTATAATTAGGTTGTCATGGGCCCAATCCCATAGCATCTCTGGGTACATCTACACTGCGTATGGAAGACAGCCTCCCCATCCAGATCAACACCATCTAGCTAGCGTGGCTTGCACCAGTGCTCTAAAAATAGCTCTATAGATAGTGCTTTGAAGTCATTGCTTGGGCTGGAACTCAGATTCTGAAGCCCACCCTTCTCCTTAGGCTTCAGAGCCTAAGTCACAACTGCAAAGCACTGTGCCTACAAAGGTATTTTTGGAGCACTAGCACAAGCCCTGCTAGCCTGAGTCCCTTGATCTAGCCTGGGAGGCTCTCTTCCATGGGCAGTGTAGACATCCCCATTGTGCCTAGCAAACAATGGGAGTGCCATGCCTGGAGAGCTTCAGTCCCTGTGTTTATTCTGAACATTGATTATTCAAACAGGGTAATATCTCACCTGAAAGTGCTGTCCTTTATATCACATAAACCGCACAAAGCCAGTTTATCTTTGCGTACAGTGTCGTTCTGTGATGTGTGCTGCAAATTCAGCAACAAAACTGCTCTTTGTAGATTAAATATCTGCTGCAGATTCCGGTCACAGAAATAATATTCTAATTTAAGCCACTAGTAGGCAAATAGTTACCATGGAGGAAAGGGGTTTTTGGCTGTGATTTGAAATCACCTCTGGTTATTGAGATTTTCACTATTCTCACATTTGTTTTAAAAATACATACTCTTTGTTTCCCCAGGACAGACGCTATCATTTCCAAACTGATACTGCATCAGATATTGAGAGATGTAAATATACTACACTACTGTTACACTTGCATTACCGGCTCCTCACAATCTTTGCTTTGGCAATAAAGGAAACAATATTGCAGGAGTCAAACAAAGCTTCAAATAGTTCTTAGAAATCACAGTCAACCTATTTGTATTGGGCTCCCCCACAACTGTGCTTTACAAATTCCTCTTCTAGATAGTTACACGACAGTTGGACAATTTCCTTACCATTGATATAGATCAAGCAGATGTGTGTCCCTTCTGTTTGTTTATTTTTGGTTTTCTCCCTCAAAAACAAGAACATAAATTACAAGTTTGACATTTATATCTCAACTACTGCTTTAATCCCTATTTTACCTTCTTTAAGTAGTGCTCTGCTGATGGGACTTGAAATTAAAATGTTTCTTAGTGTTCCTTCTTACGTTTGTTTGATCATGAATTGTATTTTATCAAGGAATTTTTTTATATGTGATCATGATTCAATTGTGTGTTTGCCTTTTTCCTAATATTTCTTGTAATTTACTACATGTGAGAACATTTAGATTAACCACTCGGACACCAAGTTGCACTATTAATCCACACTCAAGCTGCAACATATGCCATGCCAGTGTTGAAGGATATTCACAAAAGCAACCACCACCTCTCCTCCTTCTTTAATTAAAACCCTGCAGAGATTCCCCTGAAAAGATAAACGGACACAAGCTATACTATCTTTCTGTAGCTCCTTTCATAATTGTGGAAACCCACTAACGGGGCTATTTCATTGGAACCAAGCTGCCACAGAGCAACGGGGAAGGGGCTACAGGCCATTCAGAATTAGCACAGAAGCACAGCTCTTTGTATGTGAGCCCCTGGAGGCCATCAGTCTTTTCTGTGTGGGCAGGGAGGGAGGCAAAACCCCTCTCACCTGATGGAATAATTGCAGGGGAGAACTCCGGAATTGGACCTTTAGAGTTTTCCTTGCTCTTAGCCTCCTCCATTGATGACTGATTATGAAGAGCTAATGGAACTAAGCCACCAATAATGTCACAGCTGTGTAGAGTGGCTAATGTAGTGTAGTTGTAGCCGTGTGGGTCCCAGGATATTAGATAGACAAGGTTGGTGAGGTGATATCTTTTATTGAACCAACTTCTGTTGGTGAGAGAAACAAGCTTTCAAGCCACAGAAAGCTCTTCTTCAGGTCTGGGAAAGGTACTCTGAGCATCATAGCAAAATGCAAGTTGGAACAGATTGTTTAGCATAAGTAGTTAGCACATCTTATAAGGGACCATTCAAGGGAGAGTATAGCATTAACACCTCTGCAGTAATAGGACAAAACCAGGGGGTTAGTGGGTTACAGATTGTTGTAATAAGCAGAGATGAGATGGAACCCTTGATAGGGGACCGGGGACACAATTTAAAGGTTCTGGTGGTATGCAGCGGGATTCAGGGCAGGGCATATAAACCTTGGAAGACACATCACCTCTGGTAATAAACAAAAAGTCCAGTTTCTGATGCTCAGAATGGCTGATGTTCTAAGTGGTGCAATGCCATTTGCTATCACTGGGAGGCTTCTGGTGGTGTTGGAGCTGCTGTAGACCCTGGAGTATGCAGCAGGATACCTGTCTTCAACTGAGGGACACTGCAAACAGCAGAGAGAGAAGACATACTTCAAGGAACGTGAAGCTTCTGTGGGGGTAGCCCACAGAAGCAGAGTGTCATGTTGTCTGCACATGCTTTCTGAAGCCTCTGCTCCTACTTTTCCAGATTTATCAATAACATGTGTGTTGGGGCATCAGAAGAAAAGTCTACCTGAAGCACTTGTTTTGTACACCAGCCAACACTGGCACACTTCTTTGGGCCCATATTAGATACTCCCACAGAGTAAATATTTTAATAGGCTGTTTAAGACTGTTCACTTTTTTTGTTTTGTTTTACTTCATTAGGGGCTTTCAGGTATTGCTGAATATCATTATCTGCGTGTTAGTCTCTCCATGGCAGAAAAAACAGTGAAGAAGAAAGAACTTTACAATATTTATTGATAGTAGAAAATGTTTTACAGTAACTAAAACCATCACATATACCAAGTAAAACACTGTTAATATAATATTTAGGGTCTGTTCTCTGTGTCACGTGCAATGGAATAGATCATGCAACCCTTGTTGTTGTTTGTTGTTGTTGCAAAATCTGCTGTTGAATAATAACTTTTTACCAAGAGCTTTCACTTATCAAAGTCAGAAAATCAGGGTTTCCACAGACCAACCATGAGATTTCTTTTTTAAATGTGAGGTTTTTCATAAACGCAGTAATTTAGTAGAAAAACCTCAAAGGATTAAGATGGAATAATTGAAAATACAGTCATATTTTAGAATATTAATGGTATGTGCATAGTTTGTATATGCACATCATATTTAGTATTTTCACAGCATATAATAGATCTATAAGTTTAACATAGATTTTAGTTCTCCATATATTATTTATTTTTTAAATAGCAATATCAAGATATGATTAAGAGAAACATGTTTTTTCCCCACATGTTTTCATGCTGAGCACAGCAGTTATAAGTAATTGCATCTCTCTCCTAGAAGCAATGTGTGGGTTCTGAAACTCTAAAGTAATAGACACCTTCTTTAGACTAAAATAATACCCCTTTCCTCTGGAGGGAAAACTGTTGTGCTGTACAATAAACTGATTTTCTATTAAGGTTGTTTCTAGCTTGGAATTCCATCAGTTTGCATGGAGAGAATGTTCAGAACTTTCTCGTTGAAAAATGAATGAAATAGGCACAGCATAGGAAAAGGGAAAATATACAGAATGTGGACCTCGATCCTGCAAGGTGAATTCAGAAAAGCACTTAAGCATATCCTTAATGTTAAGTCTGTGAGTAGGCCCCCTGACATTCTAAAAATGTCATTAAGACTTTTCCTGTCTAGTATGTGAAGATTCTAACCTCTGTACTCAGTTGCTTTGTATTCCAAAGACAAGAGTAAAGTGTTCCTGATCCCAACAAGTCCGCTACAATTCCAGTAGCCTTCCCCTGAGTTCCACCCTGCCCCATACCTGACTTCACTTCTGGACATCTTTTTGCTGTGCTCTCACTGCTCAAATCAAATCTTGTCTTTCTTGGTCAGATGTGCCATGTGAAGAGGCCCTGGAAGACTGGAGAAGGGCTAACGTAATGCCCATCTTTAAAAAGGGGAAAAAGGAGGAGTTTGGAATCTACTGACCAGTCAGCATGAACTCAATACCTGGGAAGCTACTACAGCAGATTATGAAACATTCAATTTGCAAATACTTGGAGAATGAAGGGGTGATCACTGCAGCCAGCATGGATTTACTAAGAACAAATCATACCAAACCAGCTTGATTTACTTTGACAAGGTGACTGGTTTGGTGGATAGCAGGAGGACATCATATACCTGGGCTTTAGCAAGGCTTTTGACATAGTCCCACATAACATTCTCATAGGTAAACTGGAAATATGCAAGCTCAGTAGAATTACCTTTAAGAGGCTACATAATTGGTTAAACAACCACAAGCAAAGGATAACTATTAATGGAATGATGTCAGATTGGAAGGAGGTCTCAACTGGGGTTCCACAGGGATCTGTTTTGGGTCCAGTGTTATTTAATATCTTTATTAATTACATGGATGTAGGAATAGAGAGCATACTGATCAAATCTGCAGATGACACAAAGCTAGGGGAGGTTGCCAACACTTTGGTGGACAGAGCTAAAAGTCATAGGGATCTTGATAAGTCGGAGAGCTGGGCTATAGAGAACAAAATGAAATTCAGCAAAGACAAATGTAAGGTGGTAAACTGATGGAAGAAAAAACATATGAACAAATACAGAATGGGGGATAACTGGCTTGGTAGCAGCACTGCTGAGAAGGATCTAGGAGCTGTGGTGAATCAAAACCTCAATATGAGTCAACAATGTGATGCTGTTTCAAAAAAAGCAAATGCGATTTTGGGTTGCATTAACAGAGGCATAGCATTCAAGTCACAGGAGATGATAGTACAGATAGTACAGATTAGGGAAAGTGTGGGCCCCTTACAGAATGGGGGAGGCAGCCTAGTGACAGAGGATGTGGAGAAAGCTGAGGTACTGAATGCCTTTTTTTGCTTCTGTCTTCACAGACAAGGTTAGCTCCCAGACGACTGCACTGGGCGGCACAGAATGGGAAGGAGGTGAACATCCTGCAGTGCTGAAGGAACAGGTCCAAGACTATTTAGAAAGATTGGACATACACAAGTCCATGGGGCCGGATGCAATGCACCCGAGGGTGCTGAGGGAGTTGGCTGATGTGATTTCAGAGCCATTGGCTATTATCTTTGAAAGCTCGTGGCAATTGGGGGAGGTCCCTGAGGACTGGAAAAAAGCAAATATAGTGCCCATCTTCAAGAAAGGGAGGAAAGAGGATCTAGGGAACTACAAACCAGTCAGCCTCACCTCAATCCCTGGAAAAATCATGGAGCAGGTCCTCAAGGAATCCATTTTAAGGCACTTGCAAGAGAGGAAGGTGATCAGGAACAGTTAACATGGATTCACCAACGGAGAGTCAACCTGACCAACCTGATTGCTTTCTATGAAGAGGTGACGGGCTCTGTGGATGTGGGGAAAGCTGTGGACATGATATATCTTGACTTTAGCAAAGCTTTTGATACGGTCTCTCGCAGTATTCTTATCAGCAAGTTAAGGAAGTATGGGTTGGATGAATGGACTATAAAATGGATAGAGAACTGGCTAGAGCATAGGGCTCAACGAGTAGTGATCAATGGCTCCATGTCTAGCTGGCAGCCGGTCATAAGTGGAGTGCCCCAGGGGTTGGTCCTGGGGCCGGTTTTGTTTAACATCTTCATTAATGATCTGGAGGATGGGGTAGATTGCACCCTCAGCAACTTTGCAGATGACACTAAGCTGGGGGGAGTGGTAGATACCCTGGAATGTAGGGATAGGATACAGAAGGACCTAAACAAACTGGAAGACTGGGCCAAAAGAAATTTGATGAGGTTCAGCAAGGACAAGTGCAGAGTCCTGCACTTAGGACGGAAGAATCCCATGCACAGCTACAGACTGGGGACTGACTACCTAAGCAGCAAGTCTGCTGAAAAGGACCTGGGGGTAACAGTGGATAAGAAGCTGGATATGAGTCAGCAGTGTGCCCTGGTTGTCGAGAAGGCTAATAGCATATTGGGCTGCATTAGGAGGAGCATTGCCAGCAGATTGAGAGAAGTGATTATTCCCCTCTATTCGGTTGGTGAGGTCGCATTTGGAGTATTGTGTCCAGTTTTGGGCCCCCCACTACAAAAAGGATGTGGACAAGTTGGAGAGAGTCCAGCGGAGGGCAACAAAAATGATTAGGGTGCTGGAGCACAAGACTTATGAGGAGAGGCTGAAGGAACTAGGCTTGTTCAGTCTGCAGAAGAGAAGAATGAGGGGGGATTTGATAGCAGCCTTTAACTACCTGAAAGGGGGTTCCAGGGAGGATGGAGCTAGGCTGTTCTTAGTGGTGGCAGATGACAGAACAAGGAGCAACGGTCTCAAGTTGCAGTGTGGGTGGTCTAGGTTGGACGTTAGGAAAAAGTTTTTCACTAGGAGGGTGATGAAGCACTGGAATGGGTTACCTAGGGAAGTGGTGGAATCTCCATCTTGAGAGGTTTTTAAGCTGCGGCTTGACAAAACCCTTGCTGGGATGATTTAGCTGAGGTTAGTCCTGCTTTGAGCAGGGGGTTGGACTAGATGACCTCCTGAGGTCCCTTCCAACTCTATGATTCTATGATTATTCATAGTCCCAATAGTGCTGGAGAATTTATATAGAAGGAGTACTGAGAGCCACTGAACCAAACTGTAAACGCTGTCTATGATGGCAACCACTTCAAGACAAAGGGTGTGGTAGCACCTCCAGCATCCCTAGTTCCAACATCTATTCACAGTCTTCCACCAAATTAAATGATCTGTAACCACTCTGGAGGCTCGAACCTTAAAGAGTACAGTTTGATTTTTATTCATTACTTTTAAACTACTAATTGGGAAAGCATAAATCAAGGTTATAACTCTGTGAAGTCAGTAAGTGAGCTGCAGTTCTGGGCTGTCCAGGAGGTTAATAGAGGTAGACTACTGCACCAGACCAGTTAATGTCAGTTAGCCTCGGTGCAGGTGAAGACATTTTCCCGAGTGGAGCATCTTGTAGCATCAGGGTTTTGAGGGTTTCAAATGAATGATGTAAAAGTAATATACATTTGATAATTTGTAAGAAAACTTACAATGCATACCACTCAAAATTAGAGCTGGGGAGGAAACTATTTTCCCATTCTGCAAAAAATTTCAAGCTGTCAAAAAATGTTCCAGTTCCAAACTGAGAAAAAGGTTAATCTTGAAAATTTTCAATAACTAAAAATCCAATAGTTAGAGTCAACCAAAATGTTTCATTTCAATTTTGATCTGAAAAAATCTTGACTATAATTATATCATATTTCTAAACAAAAAGTCTCTTTGAACCTGAAATTTGGAATTTTTCACTTAGAAAATGTTGATACAAAAAATTTAAACAATTTTGAAATTTTTATTTTCAAAATTTTTTTATGAAAAATTTGTTGAAACCAATCTTTTTCCACAGTTTCCTGAATGAATTGGCATTTTTCAATAAAAAACATTTAGTCAGAAAATTCCCCAACCAGCTCTACTTAAAATACGTGACATTTCTACATTTAGCTAAGGGCCAAATCCTATAGCCCTTAGTAAAAAAGAAAAAAGTGTCCAAGTTGCACCTGTAAAACTGTACATAGAAGAAGGTAATGGTGTGTGAAAACACATGCTGATCTTATTTATGCTCAATTATCTATTTGCACCAATTTGGGGGCATTATTTAGGCACCTGTTTTAGGAAATTTTGGTTCTTTCATTTCATTAAAAAATGAAAGCATTGCCAATTTTTTAGCTACTTTTGAAGAGTTTGAAGTGTGGTTTAATGTGAGTGTAATTTGTACATTTACTGTAGTCTAAAAAATAGGAAGTAATTTGTAGCATGTGTTTTTATCACTATAAAAGATAATGAAAAAGCAAGATTAATGCAAATTATGCATTATTGTGTTCAGAAGCATCTACTGCTAAAAATGTTCAGTGTAATAAAGGCTAAATATTGTGCATGATTAAACTAATCATATACAAACAATAGTTTAGAGAAACAAAACAGCATTTGTGAATGATTTCCCCCCCTCCCCCAACAGAGATAAGAAGAAAGAGAAACAGCTAGAAAAGGAAATGAGAGGAAATAAGAGGAGCTATAATTATTTACATGTATGTTTGCATATATTTATATTATGTAGCAGTGATATGTCATGTATAAACCCCAAACTGGCAAACAAAGGGTTAACAAGAACCTGAGGGCCGAATTAGCACACCCAGTGGCACCTGGCAGGCAGACCAGGTCTAACTTAGTACTAAGCACAGCTGGGGAGGAACTGGGTGCTTCTCCTAGAGGTAGGGTGGACTTATAAGGAGGAAAAAAAGCTGGAGGAAGTGAGTATACCCCAGGGTTTTGTGCCATGGTAGAGAGACCTGAAGGGCGCAGGAAGACTTGAGCAGGGTCAGGGAGTGACCTATAAGGGATGTAGGAAAACTCATGTGCAGTAGAGCATGATAGTTGGCAGTAATTGCTAGGAAGGTCTCTGCAGTGAGCCTAGAGAAGAGGACTAAAGAAAGACTCAGACACAATGAGCCCAGGAAGAGGCTGTAGGAAAGGCCAGGAGACAGGCCAAGATAGGAAGTGGCCCTAGGAGGAAGCAAGGGGTCTGAACAGATAGACCTTGGATGCTTGCTTCAGGATCCCTTGACTGAAACCCAGAGCATAGGGAGAAGCTTGGTTTCTCAGTGGGCTTGTCAAGGAAGGTGCTCTGGAAACCCCCTGATATAATGGATAAGGATTATCAAAACCGCTTCCTACAAGGTGTAAGGACTATTGTTTGGAGTTGGGCTGAAGAGTGAGGGTGATGGATTATTAGTTTTTGGACTCTTGGTTTATCCCAGAAGGGGGTGGGACTGAATGTGACTTAGGTGGAGGGCCAAGTCATCAAAAGAAGACTACCACATGACCTGAATAGCTGTCCAAGGAGGTGACTAAGATGAAGGCATTGCAATGCTGTGTCCAACCACAAGGGGGAATGTTGGCAATAAAATAATGTACATATATATGCCCATTAATATTGAAAATTGTAGTGTTCCAGATGAAGATGTGCCCAAACAGCAAAGTTTGAAATTGAACTTCTTTGAAGTTCGACTGTTTTCAGCTGTGGTTTTAGTTCAGCCCAGTGCCCAAATGGGAAATGTGTATTTGGATCCAAAGCCAGGTGTTTAGATACCATGTGATATAGTTTCATAAATGGCTAATGTGATAATCCCTGATCTTGTAATCAGCTCTGTGTGGGCAAATTCCTCCAGCAAATCAAAGCAGATCTGGGAATTAAAATAAATTCCAGATACCAATTTCAAATTTCTAAGTTATTCAGATATGGGGATTTAGGACCATCAAAAATCCCAGAGCTTTAACTTGTCCACGTGTATATCAGTACCAATAAGTGAGCACTCAAATCCTAGTTCAGGAAAGCCCTTAAACACATGCTTAAATCCTTGCCTGTTCATGGCAGCATGTAAAAACATGTGTGAATATAAGCACATTCTTAAAACCCATTGTCCGCTTTCAACATGTACACCTTCTGCTTAACAATCTGTTCCATCTTGTATCTAATTCAGAAACTCTGCTTTCTTCCCTAGACCTGAACAAGAGCTCTGTGTACTTGAAAGCTTATACCTTCCACCAACAGAAGTTGGTCCTATAAAAGATATTACTTCACCTACCTTGTCTTGCTAATAAAAAAACAGTCAGATCTGCAGTTGGCATTGGATGATTTCACTTGGAATGACCCCAAGATTAATTCTATGACTCTTTATTACTTTTAGAATCTGGTCATTAGATCTAATTTTCTGCAGCAGGGTTTTGATAATTCACTACTCATCAAGGTGTCTCATCTCTTGCTGAATTATAAAAAAACCTGACACTTCATTTTGCTTTAAATCTGATAAAAGAATCTTCTCCTCGTCTTTGCATAGGACATATACAAATTACTCAGACAGTTCTGAACATTTTCTGGGCAAAGGACACCAACTCTAAGACCTGACAAAATGATGCTTTATGGGTGAGCTAGACTGTATTTACCTCACTCAGTCAGATGATGCTTTTACTTCTCTAATAGCAGTGCTAATGAATTTTGAAAGATTTGCATTTCTTGGGAAGAATTATTCAGCCTTATTTTCCTAGTTCATCCTTCTGGGTTTTGTCAGCTCTCCTTTTATTTGTTCATTCAGCCTAAATTAAAATCCATACAAGAGGACATCATTCTCTGTGGACATTGTACAAACCTATACTGAAAATGCTTTCAGTCAAAGCATTTGGTGTCTTGTTTTCTTGTTCGTATTTGAGTAGCATCCTTAACAGCATCCCCCTTTGCACTGGCACTAAATAATTAAGCACAAATAAACTATGTTCAAATGACATTAACAGGCTGACTTTAACTCCCCAAAAGCCACAACACTGAGTTAAGTAATCTTCTTCCTCATTAATTCACATTGTAAGCCTATATATTGTAGCCCATAAGCCAACTGGCCTACATGTGGTGTGTATTTTACCCCTACTCATGGGGGGTATCTTATGAACTATATATATTCTTATAGCACCTATAATGTGCTGTGGGGGAGATGTGAGGTGGTACACATACAACAGATTTCTTCATGGATTTTTTTCCTTTGGAAGAATTAACAGTTATTCAACTTTATATTGTAGATCCTTCAAGAGCTTTTGTGATTACCACAAAAAATGTCCGCAACTGATCAAATTTCTATAAGTAACTGATCATATTTAAAAGTTAATCTTCATTGTCTGTGCTCCACTCCCTTTTATATTCAGTTTCCATTAACATTCAAGCGTATTTAAGCTTGAACACTTGAACATTCACAGTGGATGAGTGAGATAAGACTTGGCTTTAAGCAGTTGGGGAACAGGATATTGAAAAACCTTCTCTAGAACTTTGACAGGGTAGGAATTAAATGACCAAGACAAGGATCTGGCCATACACACTCAGTCATTTTTCATTAATGTGAGGTGAGAAAAATATATTTAAACTCTACCCCCCCAGGGTAGGATTTTGAAAAGGACTTTCAAAGAGGACTTCTAAGTCACCTTCAGCCAATAACTCTGCAGCAGCTTAGTTTTTCTAATAATGATTCTTGGTCTCAAAAGGAAAATATTTTTACATTTTCTGCAATTCCCTCATCCTGAATAACTTCTGTTTTTTCCTAAATTACTACCTCTCCCTGAGTCAGTACTCTAATGGCTTTGTTAAGCTCTCCCTATTGTGTTTGTTCATGATCAGTCCATAGTGTGTGGACAAAAATAGAAAACAAAAAATAAACAGAACAACAATCTGAGTACAGGTTGAGCCCTGGCTCTCTGGAGAGGAGAAGTGCATACAAAACTTAGGAGAAAAAAGGGAGAGGACACCATGTAGAAGTTGCCACTGTGAAGGGAATGAAAGAGAAGGTACTCAAGCGGGAATGTAGAGTGGAAGGATGAGTGCTGTGCTTAGGGACTGTATTTTTATAGATCAGTTGGTGTTTTTTCCCTATGCTCCATATTTTGTGGAAGTTTCACTAATTGTAGATATAAGTCATGCACTCTGAGGACTGGAAGGAAGAATAGAGCTTTTAAAGGCCTTGCCTATATTAGTCAGAGCTGGAGTCCCACCTGCTTCAGTTTATCAGCCTCATTCCTGATCTATTGGGTCATCTCATCACTTCAGAGGAGTACCCAGGACCTGGAGGTTTTAGCTGTCCCTCCCTAATCAACTGTCTCCCTTTAAAGACTGAGAGTGAAATCCTCATCCCTGCTTTGGCTCCTTGTCACCAGGTAAAAGAGCCAGAGCAGTGTGAAAGCCTCATATCTGGCAGGAAACAAGTATAAGGCTGTCTTCTGAGGATGCCTCCTTAAGCCCTGATGTAAGAGATGTACTTGGGACAGGGCTTAGAAGTGCAGCCCAGAACCTCACCCTGGGTGTTTGGACACAAGTTTTTGGGTTTAGGCCTGTGTCTAACACAATTTATAAGTATATCCACTAGTTAACTCGATAGAGGATTGAGGAAAAATTCAAAAGTGTACCTGCTTCAGGAGTCATGGAGGCAACAGTCAGATTTTAGCTATTTCTTTAGAGGAGAAAAAAAATAAACATTTAATTGCCTAACTGAACATGAGCCTCGAGAGAGATAATTCAGGGTCATATATTATACAACTACTTACTCCTAAACACTAATCCTAGAGTTTGACAGCCCTGGTGGCTTCAGTAGTCCTTGTTCATTGGTGCTGACACTAAGAACCCAACAGCAATGCCTTTGTCACTTCCTCATTCAAGACGAATATTTCTCTTAATACTCCCTCTGTTTATATGTCAATTTAGGGTTGTAAAAATAAAGCCAATAGTTCTTTTACAGCCATTTAAACAAGACCATCCATTGAGAATTGGCTGCATAGAAGTCCTGCATAGAAGAAATAAATCCTATTCAGATCCCAGTGGCAACATACAGATTTAAAACTGAGTTAAACACTGATTTTGGAAAAGTCTGACACAACAGGTGATTTCCACAAAATAGTGCACCCTTCAGACATAACGAAAACTTGTTGCGATAGGAACAAAGCTTCTGAAATTTCAGACTGGGTACCACAAACAGTACATTAAACACTGCCCTCATATAGGCTATTCCTGCCTATGTAAGCCTTCTTCAGTCCATAGATAAGCAGAATATATCCATATGTGATGTTCCCCTCTGCACTCTAGACTGGTATATCGCTGTGTCACCACAATCCCCCACTTCTGGACAGCGTCACACTCTAGTTTGCACTATGAACCCCCACTCCTGGGCAGCTCACGCACAGCCACCAGCAACAAAGTTGCCCCCCAGACTCAGTGAGTGAGTGCCTCTAGCCGGCCACTCATGAGATTATGCAATGGTATGACCCCCAGACAATATCCCCAGTCCCAGATGCAACCCTAGGAACTGCCATTTTACAATGTTCATTGCTGCCCACTGCATATTGCAAGCTCATTGGTTTATCAATTTGTCAAAGAAATTGATATGCATCTACCTCGTTACTTCAAATGGAGTATCTACACACCTTAAACCACATGCACTGCTTTAGATAAAATAAAAAAATAAATGTATTAAATATAGAAAGATTTTAAATGATTTTAAGTCAGAGGAAAGCAGGTCAGATTTGATCAAAAGTAAATACAAGACAAATCAGATTCTAAATTAAGCTTAACACTTTCAGCAATCTTAAAGTCTTAGATGATTTTCTCACCACCAATTGGCTGGTCTAGCTTCAGCCAGGCCTCCCTGTGGTCAACACTTCTGTTGCTTGCTGTTGTTTGTAGATGGAGTGGAAGAGAGAGATAGCAACCAAGATTTCTCCCTTTTTCAACAGGTTCCTTTGCCCCCCTCCCCTTCAGGGTTATGTGACAAAAAGTATTTGTGCATGATTTTCTCCACATCCTTAGACACTGTAGTTCTTTGTGGATTCGCTTGTTGATGTCTGGGCTGGTCCTTTGTTCTTCGAATGATGAGCTGGGTCATTCTATACGAGTCTTAGTGTGGTGTTAATGGCCCTCCAAGTTTCTAGAGTTTTGCCTTGATCTGCCTCAAGCCATGAGACACGTATTTGGGAAGTCTAATTAGTGAAGTCTCATAACCATATACATGACATTGCAGCAAACATACTACTAAAACAATAATGTTCAGTATGCCATGAGCAGTCCAAAACCAGCTTTCATGACATACCTTGCATTAAACAATACACAGTTACACGGTAAGGGTGAACATGAATGATACACAATCACACCATAAAGGTGCACATGGGGGTGCAGTGTGGCACACCATACTCGTCCTGTTGAACCTGTCAGTGGCATTTGATAGTTGGTCACCAAAAATGTCTGTCCTGTCTCTAAGAGTTTGTAATGGTGAACAGAAACACCCTTAAATGACTCAGATCCTTCTTTTTAGATAGACAGCCATGCATCCATCTCCAAAGCTACACTATCCCACCAGGCTCAATTCTCTTCCCACGTTTCATTCAACATTTATAAGAAGCCCATGGAAAGAGCTGGTGAGATCATAGGGGGTGAAATCTCAGCAGTACAGACAGGATAGCCAAGCTATGTCTCTCCTTTACATCCAACATAAGCAGCTGTCTCAATATCTAGCCAAACTCAGCAGCTGGCTAATGCTGAACCTAGGAAAGACTGAGGTGATGCTGGAAGCTACAGGGAACACTTGAAGGAATTTTCTTCTTCTACAATGTCACAGGCTATTGAAGATCTCTGAAGTCAGATTATTAAATTGGACACAAATCTTGGGAGCCCTTATTGATGCCTCAATCTTGTTTGGATGCTTAATTAGCCATGGCCAGAACATTATGTCTCAACCTATCGGATCTGGCCACGGTGATGCATGCATTTACGACCTCCATGCTTGGTTACCTTCAGAGTCTTCTAGACCCATCAGCCTGGTATAGTCTTTGGCATTGTAGGAGCTACAGCCACCTACCTCTCCATAGGAGGGATCACTTGGCAACAGCCCATCTGCAGCAGCAGAATCAGGGATACGCATCTCTGGATCTGCTGCACTGACCCTTTAATTACAATTGGATGGAGACACTACCCTTTATTCCTATGTACACACACCTAGGCTCACAGAAAACCCCACCACAGGGAAAGACTTAGGCAGGGTTTCTTTCTGAGGAATACAGGTAGTCCCTGATGCAAGTGGAATTATTATACTGAATATTAAGAATCAAACTGAGAATGTGTCACACAATGATGCCTTTTAGTCTCAATTTTCTTCCTTCATTATGCTATATATTGTTTCAGTTTCTTTAGAAGTGAACTGCAGAGGAATTTTTAAAAATTGTTTTTTTCCCTTGTTTATTCTTTAACAAATAAAGAAGGAATTAAAAGTGGTTTTTTTTTTCCCTTTTCTTTCTCTCCTCCTCATCCCACATTTGTTTTTTCTTCAACTTTTATTTTAACACTATCAGGAATGTTATGATTCATCCTCTATGGTTTAGCAGGAGATCCTGCTAAATTTCACACAATTTAATTAACAGGAGAGAGAATGTTGACTTTTTGGGCTTTTCTACACTAGACCGTTATACCACTTTAACTATACCTCTATAGTTAAAGCAGTACAGCCTCCTATTATGAACAGTTATAAGTCTAAATAAGCTTTGGTGTAGCTATTCCTGTATGGGTAGGAGAATAACTGTAAATTACTTTTATACTGATGTAATTGCATCCACACTAGAGCTTTAATCTGTATAACTGTTGATTAAAAAAATCATACCCCTGAGCTCGGGTGACCAGATAGCAAGTGTGAAAAATCGGGACAGGGGGGTGGGAGGATAATAGGTGCCTATATAAGAAAAAGCCCCAAATATCGGGACTGTCCCTATAAAATCGGGACATCTGGTCACCCTATCCTGAACTAAACAAAACCAAGAAGAGTTTCCCATAATCTCATTAAAAATACCTTCCTGTTCACTATCTCAACTTCTGTGATTCCAATATTTCACCAGTTCTCCAGAAGACAGGGGCAAATCATTAATTTTTTTCAGTCTGGCCACCAAACTGAAAAATCAGGGGAAATATTCAGTTTGGTTCTGAAAATGTTCAGCCTTTGTTAGCAAATTGTAAAAGTCTATAATTCAAAAGAAGGATTTGAATCCACCTCTCCTACCTCCCTGCTGAGTGCCTTAATCACCGGGCTAAAGAGTCCTTCTCACTCTCTCGCTCTTTGGCTCAAAGAATATTTAAGTATTCAGACAAAGTGAACAACTTCAACAGGAGAGATTGAGAGCAGTCCACCTCAGTCCACCTCTAGCCATGTGGTCAGGTCATTCAACAGCGTGGGGGGAGATCTGATTTCAAGTCCCTGCTGCAGAGTGGGGATTAAATCCTGAGTTTCCCACATTTCAGGGAAGTGACCTAAACACTGGTGTAAAGGTTATAAAAGGTCCCACACATACTCACTCTTACTTTACTGACACTGAGAAAAAAAACATCCCCAGCCAAAACTAATTGGGTCAAATTCACAAATAGTGAACTGGGTCATCTAAAACTTTTTTGTTTTTCAAATAAACATTCATCCAAAATTTTTTGCTTAGCTTTATTCTCTAGTCATCGATGCGTTCTTTTTAGGGCAGACAAGACTTGGATTGCTAAAGTAAAAAATGCTGCTTTGTGTTGAAAACCATTTTTCTCCCTTGTAGGTCATCTTTAAATAAAATCTAATTTCTCATTTTGCCCTCTCTTGCTGGAAGGGTAATGTCCACCACCCAAGATGAATATGATAGAACCATGATCAGATGTGCTCACTTTCCTGTGTATTCAGGAATCCTGAAGAATCCCGTAAGAATCCCCCAAGGCTAAGAACCCACTTTGACAGTCAGGCTCTTGACAGACTGTTCACAGTTAATGGTACAATCATAGCCCCTGCCAGTTCCTCAAAGTGCTTAACCTTGTCAACAAGTATCACTTGCTAGGGCTCACTTATCCAGACTGACCTGAAGCCAGCTAGTTTCCTCCTGAAGCTTTTTTGGGGGCAGGCAAATCTTCTGTCTTTGTACATAAATGAAAATATGTGGCTGCTGGTACAGCTGGTGTTAACATTCTCTACGGTGAAAGCAGTGTCCTTGATGAACCCACAGTGGTACTCAGCTGGAAAAGCTCAGCAAAACGGGTGCTAAGGTATGTCTGCATTGTAATCATTAGGTGTTATTACAGCACGTGCAGACATAGCCCAGCTACCTTTAACCTAGCTAGTCTGGGTACTGGAGCAGTGAAATGGCGTCAGTGCTGACTAGTCACCTGAGTAATTACCCAGGGGTCCAGGGAAGTGCCAAAGCCGGTGCTGCCACAGCTTTGCTGCTCCAATACCTAAGTTAACTAGACGAAAGCCAGCTCAGGTATCACACCCTGTGATTGTAGGTAGACTTACCCATAGCATGCACATACGTGTATGTGCAACACTACATATGCATTCATGTATACATGCACAATTTTTCAAGCAGCTTTCTCATCTCGAAAGAAAGCATTAAATCCAAGCTATGAACATGGTATGGATAGCAGTGCCCAATGTGGCCACTTGGCTGGTGACCATATCATGGTATATGCAAACTGCTTGACTGAATCAGACCATTGGTCTGTGTCTGATCGCAGGCACGCCAGATGCTTTATTTACATCCTGCACATCTCTTTGCATTACTATACCAGGGAAAAGATCCTCACTCATCCCATCTGTTAGTCATCTGATGCCTTGAAGCATGAGAACAAATTGCCCAAAAAAGGTTGATAATAGCAAATATGTCTGTTTAAATGTCTATTTTTTAACTTGCTATGCTTGAGAAATATCCTGCATCATACAAGAATACACTGACTATTATAAGACTTTCAAATACAACATTTTTCATTTTGCTATTTTCTTATTTATGAAGGGAAAGGTGTGCAACTTTACTGCCAGTGGAATGGATTGTTATAATGAAATCAGTTGCCATGTGTAATATACCTACCTGCCCAATGTGCCTGCACATTACAGAGCATTCCAACAACATAGTTCTTCCTTCTTTCTTCCTCTTCTTTTTTTTTTTTTTTACCTGAAAGGTGTGTGACTTTGCTATTAGTGCAGTGCAGTAAAAATGACATCAGTGGCAGGACAAAGCAAAAATATCATTGTTTTCATGGTGAGAATATTTAGATCACTACATAATGTAAGAAATGAAAGGTCCCAACTCTCTTATCACCTCTTCCTACCCATAATACACAAACCTGGTTCTTGGGTGAGATTCTGTGCTGTGCTTCTAAGAAGCGCAGAACTTGCAGCACCATGCAGGGAGAGAGTGTTATGGTGACTTTAAGCCACATTTGAGCTGACTTGATCATTGGCTGCTCCAGAGACTGGAGAGGCTTCCACCATAACTTAGCTGTGGGGGCCCAAGTGAGTTATGGAAGCTTCAGTGGGCTATGCTGTACAGTGTCACTGAAGTGCCTGGAACCTTGCAATGATGCATTTCTTGCCTCACTTTTAACATACCCATCTCATCCCTGAACCGTCCTCTATGCCAGAGCTTTCAAGGGGGTCCTCAAGAGGCAGTTTTACATCTGTCTTCTGCAGCAACTATGCCAGGGAATCCTCCCCTGCCTAGATCTGAATTTATTCCCGCATAAAGAGCCGAGAGGGGGTGAGGATCTCACCCATTATGTATAGATGGACTACAAAGGGTGTTATGTGCAGTCGCTGCCATCTTATTTGCTTTTTTAAAATTTCTTTTGCCATCTTGGGTTCATAGAAATCCAATATCATACAAGCTATTGCATGCAGATATGAACATATTAAACAGAGAAAGATAGCACTGCCTTCCAAGTGGGTCCCAATGTTGTTTTCCATAGATGATGTGTCACAGAAATGTACATAACTTTTGTTATTGGAGGAATTCTTGCTCTGTTTAACATAATTCAATTCTCCATCCTGCATAATTGGTCTTTTTACTACATCTGGTTTGGAATAATGTGTATTTGTTGGCTCAGACAGACATTTTCATTGGTTCCATCCACTGTGATGTCTTCTGTCTCATTTGTCTTGCATATGATTTGGACTTTCTGGATAATTAGCCACCCTCATTGTCCTTATGGAGCAGGATGAATATCCAGCCCTGAGAGAGACAAGGTGGGGAAGGTAATATCTTTCACTGGACCATCTTCTTAGTGAAAGAGACAAATTTTTAGCTTCTATCCAGTCCTATGTAATTTAACAGAAAATGATAAGCTTTCTATAGGATCATTGTACCCTCCAGTAAATTTAATACAAAGTATTGTTATTGTATTGCTTATTTAAACTGAAATACAGCCCATCATGTGCTAAGCACTTTCCAAACATAGAAAAAGGTTTAGTCCCTGTCCTGAAGAGATTCGTATACAGTAGTTCAAAACATCTACAGAAAAGGTATCATCTGTTAAATTATATAGGGTTTTTTAAAGTAATTTCTACAGGACCCTTTTGGTTTTTATCTCTATTAAATTCAGTAACACTTTTCTATTCCTTTCTCAGACCTCTCATTATTGTTTCAAGGTGTTTTGGTGTTCTAGCAAAGAAGACAATATTATCTATGATTGACTTTGGTACTGACTATTTGTTCTGATGCCCTCATTACTATTCAAGGTTCATAATTACCTTCTGTACTGAAAGGGAGGTGTCTGTAAGCAAACCCTTCTCCGTACACAGATCAATAAATACTGGATAAATGTTCAGTACACTGAGGGGTTAGGAATAAATTGTCTGCACTATTCAACCAAGTAACTATATTAGCAAATTAGGGTATATACGCTGTCTATGCCTCACAAGAGTGGAACTACAAGGTAAGAAATGATGAGGAGAACAGGGAATGTAGAACTCTATTTGTCACTACTGAGCCCTTCTAGGCAGCTGCCAGGTTGTTTCTGCTTTGTATAAGACAAATAAGAAGTAAGCCCCTATTGGCTGCTAAACATGAAGGCCATCCATGTCTTTTCATCTGTGCCCATTTCCACCTCTGAATCCTTTTTTGTATCCTGCACCATTGAGTGTAAGGGAGCAGACAAGCAAAGGGCTTGAGTCTTTCATGCAGCATGGAGAATAAGACCTGTTGCCGCACTTTACTTACACCCACGTGTGGCTTCTGCTCATGCTAGCAGTGAATTGCAACAAACTTGTGCTCCCTGCAAACATCACACAGGAAGCTGAAGTATCAAGGTCAAAATGCATATGTGGCATTTTAAGTATGGTGATTCTAATTGCACGTTTTCCTTAGATATTCAGGCTACTGTTCTGTGAAAACGAAGTTTAGGACAATAGTGCTATTCCACATGAACTCTAAAACGTTCAGACGTCCTAAAACACAAACAGCAGTACCCTCAGGGCATCTCATGTATTTATAATGAGCATTGAGCTTTGAAATAACAAAATAAAAACTAACAAAATTACATGATAATGAAATAAAGTTTGTTTGAAAGAATGTTTTTGCCTTCTCAGTGTAACCTTATCAATCTGCTAATCTGAATGGTTAGTTCTACATGGCATGAATTACTGTAATTGCACAATTACTGCATTTAGACTACTCCATTTACCCAGCAAATTGATTGGCTAAACATACCTAAGTACTGTATTATGATACAGAGTTTCATAAGGAAAACAAAACAACATTGATATTTAGGCCTATTGAAAAGAAAATATAGGGCCCGATTTTCAGCAAGTATAATTTGGTATGGATCCATTAAATTAAATGGAGCTTCATCCATTTATACCATCTAAGGATCTGGCCCCTATTTCTTGGTATATTTTACATACATTTTCCCCTTAGTGTAATTATGTCTCAATTGTCTATGATGTCTGTTATCATGTCAGATTTATGTTCTAAATTCTAGTTGCATCTTCCTTACCAGAAGAGTTTTATTTAAGGCTACCAATTTGCACAATCCAATTAAAAATTAAGATTAATCATTCTGGCAAGCAAACTCTTAAAGACTTAGTTGCTTTATCATGGATTTTACTAGAATAAATTAAAATGTAAACCTTAACTTGGGAGACATTTAAATGATCAAACTAAAACATTAATGCAAGGTAAACTTAAACTTGGCAGTACAGGAATGGGGCTTTAATAACGTGTCTCTTTCAAGAATCAATAAATGTTAGTGAACAATATTAAGTAATGTGGTTAACATTCAGATCATTAATACACCTATTCAAGGTTCTTGTAAAGAGGGATTCTGGACACATTCGTTTGTGTTTCCATAACGTCATGGAGTGTAAATTAAACTTCTGTTCCTCAAAGCTACTATTTTTGTGCTGCATGATCTAATAGCATCAAGCCTGGATATTTCTTAAGTAGGAAAACTATAATTTGTTTTGTGTTTTGTGTCATATATGTGCCAAATTCAGTTAAATAACACTATAGTGTCTCTAGTATAACATCATCAGTAGTATCATGTTGATTGATGTTCTGTTCTACTTACAGTTTCATGTAATTATTTGTTTTTGTTCCCTTCGTGGCCAGATCTATACCATTACTCATGGATGGCTGTGTTTTACTTTCCCTTACCACTCTGCAATCTCTTGCTAGCACTGAGCATCATCTAGCATGTGTATGGATGCCATTTAACATTCAATGTGGTGGTGCTGATGTCATTGATAAATCCCTTACATTAATGTTAAAAAAGAAAACCATACTTTCAGAACATGCTGCAAAATATTCTTTGACAAAGCTTTCCCACCCTAACTAATGTAATGGAAGAGGCAGAAAGAAAGGGGAAGGAAGGAAATAACCCATGTATATCCCAAGCAGAGACTCTTCTACCAGACTAGAAAGAGGATCAGAAGCAGAGGCATGCGCACGGGGTGTGCCGGGTGTGCCCAGGCACACCCTGTTGCAGGGGCATCATACATACCTTTTTTATCCAGGCGGGTGGTTCCTTTTTGACTTGGCCTGCAACGCCGTCTCGCTGTGTTTATAGCTGCTGCTGAAAGAGTGGTGGGCGCCCGATGGGATCTGCCGCCAAAGTACCCTTTCTTGGCGGAGACTATGACACGTCGAGAATTCCGCCGGCGGGTAATTCAAATGTTGCCCGCCGGTGGAATTGAGTTTGACACCCCTGATAATGATTCCCTGGGTGCACACGCTAAGGAAGATTCCCTGGGTGCACACGCTAAGGAAAATTCCCTGGGTGTACACGCTAAGGAAGATTCCCTGGGTGCACACCCGAAGGAAAATTCCCTGGGTGCACACCCTAATAAAATGTGCTGTGCATGCCTATGATCAGAAGGCTCATGGGGCCTGATCCTCACAGGGGGGAACTATCCCTCCACCTAAGAATTTGGTTCATGAAGTCCATGTGGGACCTTGATATGAAGACCCAAATATTTGGGATGTGCTTAGAGGCCACTATGATAAACCCTTAAGATACATAGTTAAATTCATAGCTCCATGTTAGAAAACAAAGAGGGTGTGTTCATCAAAATTAAAGATGAAATTACTGTAAACAAAGTTTCTAAAGACAATGGGATTTCTCGGACTACAATGATCACTGTCAAGAAGTCAACATTTGCCCTGTGATTCTCATACAGTGGTCTGAGATACTGTTGTGTTTCCTTGTAGTTAGGTTAAACAATACTTGCAATATAGCTCAGATACCACTGAGTGGTAATGGAGGGTAAATTCTGATACTTTAGTTGCTACCACTGAATTTTGCACTTTCATTTATGTGGAGATCCAAATGAAATATTATCAGTGTTTGTTTATGTACAGCATAAGAGGCTAATAAAAGCAGTATTGGACAGTGTTAATAGAGTAGTCAACTGAAAGTACTTGTGCATGAAAAAATTACATTAGTGGACCCCTGATATGGGCAAAAGCAGAGGATTTTTCCAACTGTCCAGTTATTCATGAAGCATTTAAGTGTATGACTGGGGACAATTTTACCCTGATAGGGGTCATATTGGAGGATCTATTTGGTCCTTTCTAATTTCTGACTCTATGGCTGTTTTAAAGTCAGCACAATCAGTTCAGTTTCATCAAAGCTGTTGAGTCACCGTGAGGCTATTGTGCAGGACTACTTTTGTGAGAAAGGGCTACCCGTGTGAAGAATGTGGCTGCTTGCTTATTGAGCAGAGTGGCTTGCCTCTGTGCACATGATATCAGGCCACCATGCTCTTCTTTGGCTGCCAGTTGGTCCCTGAGTAGAGCTTATTAAGGTGTTGCTTTTGACCTATAAAGCTGTAAGTAACCTAGTAGCTTCCTACTTGAGACACACCCATGTGATATGGCCACAGTGACAGTCAACAGAAGCATTCAAGATGGGGCAGTTTAAAAGAGGGGAGGTTGCTATCAGATATTCTAGATGAGGGCCCTTCAACTTTTGAACTCATTACTCTGCTTGGTCTGAAAAGTCCGTATCTGCTGATCCTCAGAGTAGGCTACAAAACTGATCTGTTTGGTAAGATGCAGAGCAGGGATAATGGCTCTTTATAAAAAGACATTATATATATATATATATATATATATGTATAAGCAGTTACTGGCCATCTGATTCTTTTGCAAGGGTTGCACTGAGTAGCTGGGTGGTTATGCCCCTTATGGAGTTTCATTTTAAATAACTGTCAGGGTGCCCAGAACAGATGGGTGGGTGTGGGCATGTGAATGGGTGGGTGGTAATTTATTCAAAAGATATCAAATACTTCAGTAAATAATATTCACAAAAAGCTAATTTTATGCCTGAATGCTCTAATATTCATCAAAAGCAAATTTCAAACCGTAAAATGAATAAATATGAAACATAATTGGACTATAAGGTGCAGGTTGGGGAAGTTTATTTATTTATTTTACCACAAAAACATCTCTTCTGGCCACAAGGGTCATTACTCCTTCTTGTTACACTCCAGAGGGAGATCTGGAGTACAGCATTTGAAAAGTTGCATGTAGGTATATTATTCACCAGCTAACTTTGAAAAAGCTCCTTGGTATTTTATGGTACCTTTTGTAAAGGCTGCTCTGCTGGGTGTAACAGAGTGCAGCACTTAAGCATGTGCTTAACTTTAAGCATTTGAGCAATCCCTTTGACATCAATGAGTGTGTTGACGGAATTTTCTTTTCAGATGGATCCATACCTCACTCATTTCTGGTTCACAGTTCTTTGTTAAACACAATTCTTAGCCCTTGAAAGATAAGAGAATATCTTACTCAACAAAAGAAACAGAGAAACAGGCACAGGACACCTTATCTTATATTCTTGGTTAAAACCAAGTTGAATTCTACCCACTATCACACACAGGTGTTTGCACATTTCTGTTGTGGGAACATTGTATCTTTCTAGTATTGAACCGTTTTCTCCATTTGATCAGAATTCCACAGTAGAATTACTCAGTACTGTAACTGCATGAAATGTTTAGGGAGTTTTAGTTCACTACATTTATTGTAACTAAAGGCAATTGTTTTAATGTAAACATTTTATTCTTATTACATACACTATACCTACCAACATATTACTAAGAACCAACTGAATTCATTCTCAAATAGGTTATTTATAGGGAACATAATTTCTTCATATTTTCTTTTGATTAAATTTCACATCCCATACTCTAGCAATTGAATGTCTTTGCATTCAACGTCTTTGGGTCCATTGGTTTAAATTTCAGGACATCACATAGATCATGAGGGACACAGTTTCTCTCTAACCTATTCATTCTTAATGTGCTCATCATGCCTGTATCTAGGCACTCATTAACTCAAGGCTAAATAAAAGCATGTTTACATGAGCACTTACTGCACTGCAAACTGGGATGTAAATCTACAGTGCCCCCATCATGCTATTCATTAACTGTCCGAATAGATCCTGTTGATGCCCACTAAAAGTTCCCTAGGGTGCTTTGATGCATTGCACTTTGAAACAGCAGTATCTCAGAGTCCACTAGGGAACTTTTAATGCAGAGCAGTAGGGAGCACACGGACAGTGAGTGCGTGCCATGCAGCTTGCAACACGGTAAATGCTGGCATAGACATGGTCTAATTTGTTTACTTCAAAATGCTCATGGTTGGATAAGTATGCTGAAATAACTATCATCATTAGAGCAGAATCATTAGCGCTTGTAGCAATAGACTTTTTGCATCTAGAAGCAAAGGAGGATATAAATATGTTTTTAGTCTTAGTAGACCATCTAACTAGGTTTGTTCAGGCCTACCCTGCTATTAACAAGTCAGGTAAGACTTTGGTGGACAAAATCTTCATTGACTTTGTTTTAAAATGTGTTTTTGCAAAAGGATGCATCATGACTATGGTGTAGCATTTGGAAATAATTGTATTAAGACGCTTACAGAATTGCTGAAAAATTGAAATAATTCACACAACCCAATGCCCCAATGGGCAAGTTGAAATGCTGAATGAACTATATTCCCTATGTTGAGAATCTTTCCAGAAGAACAAGAATCAGATTGGAAGGATTGCCTTAATAAAGTAGTCTATGCCCAATAGCAATGTGATACTAAATCCAGCTATTGGACTGCTGAATGCCAGTCCTTACGTTTCTCACATCCAAGTACCTATTTCTAGACTATCTGCATTCTATCCAAGAGTGATGTAATATCAGTTAATGAAGTGATAGTGCCTAATTATGGTATGACTGTGTTCTAAATCAAGTGTTTTATATTCTAGAAAAATTAATATATTTGTATTTATTAATATTTTTCTAAATAACTTGCCATATGCTCAGTGACTTTAGGTACATAAACACTGTACACCACTGGTGGTGGTGTATTTAGTATATGTAGTGAAAAGCAACCTGTATCCACAGGTGGTGTGTAGCTACATACCTCAAAGAAAGGATATGGCACCAATGAGCCTTTTCCCCACTGCAGGGAGCTGACAGATTCTTTCCCTGCTGCCTCCCCCCGTGAGAGTCTTCCCCTGCAGCGGGAAAAGGCTCTGCAGCAGAGAGCTGCCTGAGTCTTTCCTCACTACCTCCCTGGAGCTCTTTTCCTGCAGCGGGGAAGTTCATTACATTGCTAAAAAAAATATCATTATAGATAGGAGAGGCATTGCTTGTGCATAGAGAGAGCCGTGTAGGATACATATCCTTAGGGTTCGAGTGTGTCATTACTCACCTATGAAGCACCTCACTTTCTACATTGCTATTTATACCCATGTTAAGAGTGTGTGCAGAGTATATACTCTACATACCACATTAAGGAGTCTGCAGTGTAGACATACCCTTTGAGTTGCATTGTTACACCATTTATCATACAGGAACTGTTATTTCATAAGATCTTTGGGAATTTAGCCTATTCAGAACTCTTGGATAACGCAGATACAATTGCCACAGAAAATTCCTGCTGGTTACATAAAATAAACTAAAAAGACATGCAGAAGTTTCCACCATCAGAACCAGTACTTGTGAAAAGCAGTATGACACTGACTCACTTGAGAACAACTGTTTTGAGCGTGTGGAATATGTGGAATGCTGCTAATAAGTTAAATATATGGACTGAATGTTATGTTTGGTTAATAAAACCGTCGGGATGACATTACATTTATGAGGGAGAAGTACCCTCTTCTTTTATGGGATTGAAGCAATTCTGAAGAGGTCCAAGAGGACATAGTTCTTGGAAACAGTGTGGCTGAGGCAGCAGAATGTGGTGCTCCAAAGAGACTCAAGCGTGTTAGGCCTTGTGCAAGCTCTGAGTGTGTTTTGGGTTTTTTGACTCTCAGTTAAATAAATGCTCCTGTTGTACACCATCTCTGGTCTGGGAGCATAGCATTATTTTTCCTGAAGAATATGTACCTTTTTAGTTGCCCTGTTAGCCAATATGTATATGTTAGGCATGGTGCACACCACATCATACCCAGCATGTGGGCATTAAGCAAACTATATTATGTCTTTTCCACAATACTGTTCATTTTGGTTCACTCATGTCAAGATATGTATTGCAAACACCTTGCAAAGCTGAAACCAGCTGTGACACAGGAAAATAGGAAACTACTCAAAGACAAGATTACATGAATGTTCTGCCTGGGGACAAGCGTGGGAGATACCTTCATGTGCAACTTGTTCGGAATGTGATGTCCAAAACAAGAGATAAGGAAAGGTACAGAACAACAAGTTAAGGAACTGGTATGAACAGTTGGGTTGGATATTAGGTGACATATTGAAAGCCTTCTAACTTGTAAACAGGTCTAGTATTAATAGAGGTAGTTTTGGAGAGGGAGGGGGTGTATTTGGAAGAACACCTTCTATATAAGGTGAACTGAACATGATGTGAGAACCCACTTCCTGAAGGATTGGTATGGTATTAACTTTCTTTCCAGTACTGTACTGCTTCATCTATAGGCAGTAAATTGGCTGAGGTTATTTGGTCTCTTGAACACTTTTAATATCAAACCACAATGGTCAATCAATTGGCTATACTGTTTAGCAATATAAGCTTATTTATGGGTGCCTCATAAAGATGAGCAGAACATGTTACGTAGAATGCACTCAAATTTGTGATTTCTGCCAAAGTCATTTACAATGCTTTAGGAGCAATATTTTCAAGAACTTTAGAAATATGAAGGTGTAAGTTGGAAAACTGATTTACACCCACATGGAGTGCCCATGCAGGATTAGTTATTCCCCTGCTGAACTGGATTTTGTAACCAATTTAATACATCCACTGGTGGTACATAGCATCAAAAGGGTTAAAAATGTATGCCCACCAATTCTTTGTTTGGTGAGCTGCAAATATACTCTTCAGAGTATTTAAGAAGAAAGCTAATTTAACTAAAACAAAGCTAGACAGTTGTGGTTTTTCTGCTAAGAACAAAGGGTAAATTTTTTCAAAAGCACCTAAGTGTCTTAGGATCCTATGTTCCATAAACTTTCAGTGAGACTTATGCTCCTAAGTGTTTAAATGACTTTGAAAATGGGACATAGTCACAAAAGTCATTTAGAGTATGTCTACAGAGCATTTTGGAGCAAACCTTTCAGCCTCGGTCAATAGACTCAAGTCTAGATGGGGCTTGCACTAGTGCTGTAAAAATAGCTCTATAGACAGTGCTTTTTAGTTGCAGGTCAGGCTCTGAAACCTGGGAGGCAGGGGAATGGACTTCAGAGTTTGAGCTCCACTTCCAGCCTGTGCCAGAATTATGCTGCATAATAACACTTGCAAAATAGCTCTGAATTCTTGCCAGTGTTTTACATGTACACGCATGATATTTAGTATCTTTTGGCCATCAACAATCATTCCACAAAGGAAAGGAAAGGAAAAAAACAGCTTTAACCAAATAACATTGGCAGGTATCAGATAATAAGTATGAATGCAGACAGTTCATTCCTGCTTCTGCCTGAGACTTCCCGAAAACAAGATGCAAAATCTAATAATCATTTCACAAATGTGTATAATGAAAAAGTAAAGCAGCAGTGCACTAGTCAAAAGTACAGAGATGAATAGCTGTTTAATCTATCAGTGTCTAAGCAAAATAATCATCTCCTGCAGAAGGATTGTTTTCATTTAAGTATTGCTTTTTGATGAAATCCCAGCATCTAAACAAGGATTCATTTGATAAAAATTGCTGGTGACAGCATCTGCATTTTCTTCGAACTGCTGCCCTGCTTCTTGCTAAGTGTACGCTGACATGTTTAATATTGAACTTGAACTTAAAAATTACTATCCCAGTAGATGTTTATTAGATTTTGCTGGCTGAAGTAAACCTAGACACAGTGTCCACAGTACAATGCAAAAACAGATCTTATTTATGTGTGCTGGGAAATGTTGTGCATTTCTTCCAGGAAAAAAAAGGAAATAAAAAATAGCAAGAACAAAACACCCACCAAGTAAAGTATTATGAATGTTGTTATCACACTGAAGA
Organism: Emydura macquarii macquarii; assembly: GCF_026122565.2. Lineage (NCBI taxonomy): Eukaryota > Metazoa > Chordata > Testudines > Chelidae > Emydura > Emydura macquarii. Next base: position 3,389,382 of record NW_027133156.1, read on the forward strand.
AAATTGCAAAATGTTGGACTAACATAATGTCATATTTGAAAACATTGCAATACTATGTAATGCAATTTATTTTTATATAACCATCTTAATACACATTATTAGAAAAAGCTTCACAGAAAGAACAAGTCATAAGTTCAATGCATGCCTTAAGCACCAGCAGGAAAATCACATTTCTGGGGCCCCCCAATCCTCCTTATGAAAAAAATCCACAAAGAGTTGAATAGGGATATAATTTATAGGGTTCATTAGAAATTATTCTGAAAAATCTATGTACATTAATAGGTTGGTAGAATTCTATAGCAGGAATAAAATAATTGTTGTATGCAAAAGACTGGTCCAAATTTTATATATATAAATCTGTTAAATTTTATTTTTTTTCCATAAGAGACTCTAGTGCACTTGTCTTAATAACTATCTACCCTGTCTCTTATCTTCATGCCTGCTTGAGCCCTATGAAGCAAGGTATTTAAGTAAGCGTATAAATTTAAGCATCTGAGTAGTCCTAATAAAGCCAGTGAACCTAACACATGCCTAAATTCCTCCTTGAATTGGGACTCAAATCCTATGTCTGAAGGTGTAGTGTCCACATCTCTGCAGGAAATCTTCCTGATGGATTTCCACGTTTCCTCTTACCGCCCAGCTCCCCTTTTACCTTGTTCTCTAGATTTTCCTCTTGTTGGTGGTTAAGTAAAGCTTTGAACTGAATTTACAGGACAGCATACTTGAAATTGAAATCTACTGGATTTCTCTTAATACACCTCAGAATGATATTAGCTTCTTTCACAACTGTGTCACATTGTTGACTCATATTCAGCTTGTGATCCACTATAACCCCCAGATCCAATTCAGCAGTATTCATGACTAAGCAGTTATTCCCCATTTTGTAGCTGCACATTTGATTTTTCCTAAGTGTAGTACTTTGCATTTGTCTTTATCGAATTTCATCTTCTTTTTTTCAGGTAAATTCTCTAATTTTCAAGGTAATTTAGAATGTCCTTCAAAATGCTTGCAACCCCTTCCTGTTTGGTGTCATCCACACATTTTATAAGCATACTCCCCATTCCATTATCCAAGTCATTAATGAAAATATCGAAGAGTACCAGATGAAGGACTGACCCCTGTGGGACTCCATTAGATACACCTTCCCAATTTGATAGTGAACCATTGTTAAACTACTTTTTGAGTATAGTCTTTCTACCAGTTATGTACCCACCTCATAGTAATTTCATCTAGACCACATTTCCATAATTTGCTTATGAGAACGTCATGTGTAACTGTGTCAAAAGCCTTACTAAAACCAAGATATATCATGTTTACTGCTTCCCCCTATCCAGTAGGCCAATAACTCTGTCAAAGAAGGAAATTAAGTTGGTTTGGTTTCATTTGTTCCTGACAATTTTGGCTGTTATTTATTACCCAGTTATCCCGTAGGTGCTTACAAATTGATTATTTAATAAATTGTTCCAGTATCTTTCCAGGTATCAATGTTAGGCTGACTCATTTATAATTTCCTGAGTCCTCTTTGTTCCCCTTTTTAAAGATGTTTAACCTTCTCTGGTCCTCTGGGACCTCACCCATCTTTGAGTTCTCAAAAATAATTGCTAACAGATCCAAGATTGCTTCAGCTAGTTTTTAAAGTACCCTAAGATGAATTTCATCAGGGATGCTGACTTGAATATGTCTAACTTATCTCAATATTCTTTAACCTGTTCTTTGCCTATTTTGGCTTCTGTTCCTTCTCCCTTTTTATTAATAATAATTGTGTAGAATATCTACTCACCATTAACCTTTTTAGTGAAGATTGAAGCAAAATAGGGATTGAACACTTCAGCCTTCTTGATGCCATCAGTTATTAGATCTTCTTCCCTACTAAGTAGAGGACCTACACTTTCCTTCAGCTTTCTCTTTCTCCTAATGTATTTAAAGAACCTCTTCTAATTGACATTTATAACCCTTGCCTTAGCCTTTCTGATTTTGAATAGCACAGGTTTGTGCTATTTTTATGCTAGTCTTTTGTACCCCTCCTGAGCAATTTGTCCATGTTTCCATGATTCCTTTATGATTTTGAGGTTATTAAAGAGCTCCTGTTGGAGCCATATTGGCTCTTACTATTCTTCCTATCTTTCCTTTGTGCTGGGATAGTTTGCAGTTGTGCTTTAGTATTGTCTCCTTGAGAAACTACCAGGTCTCCTGAATTCCTTTTCCCACTGGTTTTCTTTCCATAGGACCTTACCTGCCAGTTCTTTGGGTTTGTTAAAGTCTGTTGTTTAAATGTATACTAGTGCCCTTTGATCAAATGGTAAGTTCCAGTCTGGCCATGTCTTTCAGGAAGAATGGGGAAAATGGGCGAATGGAGTGACTCAGGGGAAAGAATGTACCAATAGTGACTGAACAGAAACACCACCACCAAGGCCAGAAGAAGGAAGTAAAGAAGGAAGAAGAGGAATGGGGTTGGAAGGGCTGTAGTAAAGAGAGGAAAGACAAAAAACAGGAAAGTAGCAAAGCAGAAAATCAAAATGGTATGAGGGGAAGATAAAAGGTGGCAAGATCCAAAACTCCTTCCAGCACTAAGCAAATCTCCTTCTAGCCCTTGGCTTTGCCTTGTATGGCCTTTTATGGCAAGACTGGAGGGGAAAGCAAAGAGGCCTGATTTTTTTTTTTAAATGTCACAATGTTTCTGCTGCAAACGTTCAGTGAGAAATGTGCCCTGTTGCCACTATTCAATGGAATTCTGCAAAGACATGTAGTTTTTACACACACAAAGCTAATTGTGTTCACCAAACCCACCACTGATATGATAATCACATATGGTAGACTTTCATCAAATGGCATTGTAGGTAGTATTTTCAAAAGCACCTAAGTTTCATTTTCACTCCCACTTGGCAGCCTAAGTCTCCTTCACTTCTGAAAATGGAACTTTGTTCCTAAATTATTTCATCATTTTTGAAATTTTTACCCTGTGGCTTCCGTTAAATTAAATTTCTTACTTAGGAAACATATTTCTCTTCTCCTCAAAACTCCCATATATTATTGTGGCCTTATTATAATTGTGTATTGTGGTATCACCATTGGGCCTAATTTGGCTTTATTATGAGACTTCTTATGGCACCTAAACAACCACTGAGATTTCCAGTTTTCAATATGTATAAAGTACATTTAACTCTTTGTTTTATTAAGTTATAGGTGGCTTTGTTTGGGGGACACTTCTATTTTGTTTTTTCTTTTTCTTAATTTAAGTTTAATTTTAAAATGTTACCATCATCATTACTTCATGAGAAAAGGGATACTGTTCCCTTATTCCTTGTTAGGTTTTATATTATATCTATCTATCTATCTATCTATCTATCTATCTATCTATCTATAGGGCCATATTGCTCCATCTCCAAAGTATTCTGTAAGCTCAGATAACTAGATTAAAAGGTCATATTTCACTATGTTCCTTGAAGACTAAGTTGCTACTCTATCATTGTCAATTAGTCTGAAATCAAGAATAAATCAACAATATGATTATTTTATTATATTTTTCCAGTTTATTAATACACAGCTTTGAACATCAGATTTCTTTGGGTGTTTGCCCGAGAAATGGCTGAGTGGAGACCTTATATTTTAATGCCAGTGGTCTGATTTCAGTGGGAGCTAGATTGGGCTCCTGCCTCTCAGTACAATTAAGTATATGTTGTGAATATTTCTATAGTGCAAGGTCTAGTTTGTAGTACAAGTGTCAGCAGTAAAGTGCTCAGTCCTGCAATTTACTGAACACCCTCAACTCCCAGCATGTGCTCCAACTTCCAGAGTCCCAGAACCTCAACCAGCCTCAGTTAGGATACTGGAAAAGGAAGGACTATCCTGGTATGTGCCTTAATTCATTTTATACATGCCACAAGCATTTTTGTTAAATTCAAAACCCACTAGAAATGTATTAGAACAGAATGCAATAGTTTTGAGGTTCAAATTCTTCCTGGCACTGGTAAAATGCAAGTTCTGTGCTGCTGAATGTTTTTTTTTTTTTCCACTTTATTCCCTTTGTAGTCTTAGAAACAGAGCAAGAATCATAGTACTTTCAATCATTAATCTTTATTGTTTGCATAGCGCAAGCTCCCATTCAGTTTGAAATACATGTTTTAATTAAAATGTTCCTTGAAAAACAATGGTTTAAATTAAAGGAGGAAAAATAAGTTTTGTGAAACCCCCAAAATGTTTACAAATTCCCAAATTTTAAAACAAATAATACTTTCTAGGGAGTTTCATAAATGCTTTTACACCCCATGTTTTTCCATCCCTACTGAAAAAGTCTAGTTTGTTTGGATAAGTTTTGGTTTTATTCAAATCTGTGGATGATCATTTGAACCGTCTCCTACTTCTGTGATGGTTAGACTGGCAATCAGCCACACTCCATATGCATTGCTGCCTCATGCCTGCCCTCATTGAAGGTGGTTTCTGTAGGTATGGGTAGATCAGAGACAATAGCTTCATGACTTCAACTGCAGAGGGTAGCATTCATCTTCACGAATGGGTTGTAGCTTCCTTTCCTGTCCCCTCCCTGTCTTCACAGGCCTCTGCTTTCCCCCACTCCCTACAAATGAGGTGAACATTCACAGGATAATCCAGAAGGTGGAAATCAAAGACTCCTGGAACCTGTGTTCTCCTCTTTCAGGTTTTACTATAATGAAGGCTGTGTGCATTTAAACTTTTTTTTATGCCACAAGGTATAAAATAAGAGTAGAATTGCACACTCCATTATAGCCACACAATCCCATTGATTCCCATGAAACCCCAGTGAAGTCAGGGAAGGCAGCATTGATCCTAAGTGCCCCTAGTTACAAAAGTTTGGAGGGTAGCAGACTCAAGATTTATACGAAAGAGATGGAGCAACGTCCGTAACAAATACAAAAGCCTTCTGGAGGCGGTGATTATAATATGATAAATTAACATATAAAACACAGAACAACATTGTTGAATTTAGAGCCATCGGGTGAATATTGACTTTATTAAGCATAAAGGGGAGGTGAGATATCTAGATCACTAAATAAAAGGACAAGGTGGGGAGGAACTGATATTTCATTGTTTTGATAGGTACATCTTTTTCTTTAGGAATGAAGGTAGGTTTCTTTGTTTTGTCAATACTGTTACACAAGGAACTACAGCTTCTGACAGCAGTGAGAGAAGATTAACAAAATCCATAACAATCATCATCATCATCTGGGTCTCTGAAACAGCTTCAATGGGGGCAGGATTTGGGAAGTGTCATGGAGTACAGATTAGGGTTGGATTTATATTCAGTTTGGTCTTTTTTATAATTTAAAATAAATTAAGTATGGAATATGGCTCCAATTGCAGAATTCCAGCACAAGGCTGAGGCACCAATTAATTCCCACATATGCTCTGAATACCAAACTGAAGTCCCACATTAGGCCTACACAGTACCTTTCTCCTACCCAGGAATGGATTTCATCCTAGCCAACTAATGCTCAGAGAGCTGAAACTGCAGTGTCATCCTTCTCTCCTAAAACTTGCCTTCAGTAGGATTTGGAACTATATTTTCCTCCTGCAAACAATATACACATTTATGATAAGATATTTAAGATTCTTTATTTCTGAACTACTTGTATGTGGAAGACTGTCCACAACGCTAACATTACGTTGATCCCTGTGGACACATTCACATAAATATGTATATGCTGTCAGACTTCCAAAGGCTTGATTAGCTGTACCACCTCAGCAGTTCATCCTTATATGAAACAACATGTATTTTCTGATGTCTAATTGCCACTAACAACCCTTTAATCACAAAGACTGCTCTGCGGAGAGAGATTTTTCCATAGGCTGTCAATGAAAGGGCGAAAGATGTCAGCTTTTTCTCCACCTACCTTGCAATGATGCACCTTACCAGAAGAAGTGTTTCCCAGGGAGAAACTATGTGAGCAAACTTTTTTAAAAGTACAAATTTATAGCAAACTGATTTGGCTCATTCTGAATGAAAAGCCTTAGGCCAGCTTCCCACCTTTCCAGCCAATCAAAGAACTTATTAAAGAGGCTCTGTCAGAGACAATCCTCTTTATTTCACTTTCTCTCCCACTAATGCTGTCTTACATGGGATTGCCTCCACACAGAGTGCCTGAGGGACTTTGACTCAGATTAGAAAAGCAGATATTATACCCAGGCTCTTAGTTACACTATACAATATCTGGGAGCAGCTCTCATTGACAGAGTATTCTTACTTTTACCCAAAAATACCATAGGGATAAAACTACATAAAAGTAATATAATATAATATAATATAATATAATATAATATAATATAATATAATATAAGAAGGTTTATAATATTGAATGTTGGGAGAAAATTCTAACACAGGAGCTATACAAAATGCCATAGTATGAAACCATGCTACTGCTAGAGTCACTACCATTTCAGATAAGACTATGATCTGCAGGACAGGGTAGTCCCAACTTTTCACCTAGCTATTCTCATCAGGCCAGGTTCTCAGCTGCAGCTAAAAAGCGCTCAGCGAAGCTGTGAAGGGAAAATGCAAAGGTGCCCCTTCAGATCCTCCAGTCCTAAATCTGCTGTCTAGTCCTCTAACCTTAGTTTTATTTATTTCTCTAAAGAGATACAAAAAACAGTATTGTACCTTTTGCTTTTCTGTTCAATCCGTTTCTTTTAAAAAGAGGATATAAAATTAAATTTGGTAAACAATGATAAAATCACTGAAGCCCACTGTTCAATTACTACATGGTGAATTTGAAAGCATGCAAGTTTTTAGTTTAAACTCAAGCTGCATGTAGATCAAATAGTAACTACTTCCTTAAATATGAAGCAAAAGGACAAAATATTCAGTGGCTATACATAGCCTGACTAGTGAACAAATAACAAGGAAGAAAGTGAAATAAGCTTTTGGGGATACTACTGATAGAACGTTGACACGTATAAAAAATTAAATACAAGAATCCATTCCTGTGGTTTCATTGGAGTCAAATACCAGAGACACTTGAATAAGTACTCATGTGACTCTGGACTCCATTTTGGTTCCTGTGAAATTCCACAAGCAGCATGGCAAGGGCCAGAGGACATAAAAGACGGAGGCCCGGGATCCATTTTGTCTTCAGTCTATCTTTCAGTCAACACCTACCTCTGGATCAACTCATCTACTGAAGCTCTGAAACAAAGGACTGAGACCCATTCAGTACTGGATGTACACCAGCGGGACTATACAAGCCTGAAAACTCCACAATTCTTCTAGAAACCTGATATATATGGACTTTCAAATCATTTGTATGTATCTGATCGCTTTAATTCCTTAACGTTTCTCTTATAGTTTGTTTCTTTCTTTTTATAATACACCTTTAGTTTTAGTTACTAAAGGATTGGCTAGCAGCGTGGTATTTTGGGTAAGATCCAAACTTATATTGATCTGGTACTGTGGCTGACCCTTTGAGGTCAGGAGGAACCATTTTGGTAAAGAACATAGAGTTAAAAAACTGATCTCTTTACTGGATCTACTGGCTGATTGGGAGCTAGAGACTAAATGCAATAAAGGGGCTGTGCATATTTGTATTTTGGCTTCTTGATAACTAGTGTGCGGAATCAGAAGCACTGTTTGTGGATGGTTGGGAAGTCTGATTTCCATGTCACCCACGAGTGCTGGGAGAATCTGCTCTCCTTTTGCAGCCAGCCCTGACCTTGGCATTTTCATGTGGCTACCATAGGTACGAAGGGTCACATCCATCATTAAATAAATGAAAACCACAAGATGTACCTGAAGAAGTTTAAGCCTGATTCTACTTACTATAGAACTGGGCTTATGAAGAAGAGAAGGAAGAGGAAATGAAATAGCAGGAAAATACAAAATTCTAGTTTTATCCATATTTAATATTAACTGATTAGTCTTCTAGGAAGAAATAGTAAATACATACATGATCAGTGTAAGCAGAAAATACAAATTAAGGACCCAGGCCATCAATATAAAACTCACTGGTGTAAAATTAACCACATGCATACATCTTTGCAGGACTGGAACCAGCTGAGTGTAACAATGATAGAAACCATGCTGTGAAGTTTGCCCAAGAGAAGAAGTTTAAAGAGGAAACAGAGAAGCAAGAACTGTATTTAGAGTAAATCCACAGTTCAAGAGGGGGCATTCTAATACACATTATTTCAAATAATTTTTCAAAACAGCCCAATAGATAGAAAGACAACAAATCTAAAATTAGACCCTAGATCACTACTTTAAACCAAATCATTTCAGATCACATCCTACCAAGTAGGAAAAGAATGGTCATCTTCTTTACCAATCAAATAGTCTTTGGTCTAGTTACAACATTAACTACTGCAGAACCTTATCCTCTGAAACCTTGAAAACTAGTTCTGCCTGGCTCTGATATCACAGAAATGGTTCTATGTGGAGCAAATATAGTGAACATAGTGCCACAGTAGACACATCAGTAGCATTAGCTATATTCACCATGTCAGGATCTCAAGCACAAGGGCAAACTCATTATGAGATATGAACAGGAATATCTCCATTCAAAAAGGAATGCCACATAGAGTATTTGATTAATAATGCTGTAGCAGCAATAACTTAATACAATAACCAGTCAACATTGTACAGATGACTAAATGTAAGAAGGAGAAGGGAAATGATGGGATGTTTGTATTATGCTCAAGAGGGCTTATTGTGGAAAAAGTCTGCACTAAAATCTCTATGCAACAGCCAACCTCATGAATTCAGGAATGCAGCGTCTAATGACTACAAGAGCATATTAACTTCTATTTATACTCAGATTTGAAAACTTAATTGGTGTATAGGCCTTATGCCACACTTCTATGCAGAAGTGAATTTCAAACTCTATTTCCTATATAAGCAGGTAATGCTGTGCACTGCTACGACAGACTATATAAGAGCATAAATGTTACTATAGAATATAGCGTATGTGTTCACTCTGTCACGCACACACACCATTTCAGCTTTACCTTTCTTTATACTTGCTCTAGATCGTTACATCTTTGTATTATATGGTAACTCAATGTATATCTTCAATTTACTTCTCCCTATGTTTCTATCCTATCTGTCATTTTCAGATGTAAATTCAGTGGCTTTAAAAAAAAATGCATTGCAACTTCTAACTGCCTGTGAATGTTAAACTGCTTGTTAAACTGAAGCCAGTCTGTCCTTCATTACCATCAGAATACTTTCTCAAGCTTTATCAAATCTTTAAGAATTCCTGCGCTTTCCAATTTCCAACTTAATGGAAATGAACACACATGCTTCTAAATGAGCAGAAATGCTAGTTTTATCTTTTGGAGAAAGTGACACAGTGATGAAGAATGACATTGACATTCTTTGATCAGTCTCCGCTGCATGCATGAGCTGTCCTGTGAATATGTTGTATATCAGGTTTGTAAGCATGGAAGATAACCCCCTTGGACTTGCATACAAGTTTAAATGGATTGTTCAAGAAATGGAGCTCAGCTTTTTTCCTGAAAGAAAAAAGAAAAACAGTGAGTGAAACTTCTTTTTAGTGAGGTATCTTTTCTGCATTTTTAATGTGATCTGCAGGTTCTAATGTATTTTAAAGGTATTCCGAAACTAGAAATTAATCCAGTAATCCATTTATTCTTAGATAGTGTGACTAGGGTTAACCAGAATAGAAAATGACCTCTGATTGGTTTAGCAAAAGACTACTTTGCAAACTCTTCTGTCAACTTCTATATTATGAAATATAACTCAGAGGGCCAGATTCTCAGGTGAAATTGCACACTCCACAAGCATACAGAAGGAGTAAAAGATGAGGCAGTAGTCATCCAGAATGGGTGCAGATTGCATAGGACTGTTTCTGCATCGTTCTAGAGAAATCTGATTGGCACCTATGTAGTTTAAGCTTCACTGATAGCAACATAAAGAGACAAAGGGATGGTTCCAGTACAAAGGGAGACATGTTTAGCTGACGCTGATGTTATAATTATCCTCCACTCATAAGGGGATTAAAATTCCCCTAGCCCTACCAGGGTAAATTAGAGCAACGCTTCACCTGATTTAAACCCCCTGAACAGCAGGGAAATATCTCAAAAGAATATATATGATGGTGGGCTAGAATCATCAGTGTGTTCTGTCTGTTTTGTGCTGCTCCAGAGTTCCAAAACAGCTGTAAAGCTGGTTAAAGTTTTAGCATGATTTCTGGCTGCTTTTCTTCTCTGGAGCATTGGAAAGCAGCTGAAGAATGTTGGTGAATCTGGCACCTTATGTTTCCACATACAGTATTTACACTCATACTCTCCATGAAAGGATCATCAGTGGTGTTGCCATATAGGCATACGAACTAGCTCTATCCCAGCTTCCTCTTGACCTGCCTGCAACTTCAACTGTCACACAGGGCTGCTATGAACCTCCATCAAGCTGCAGCCTGCACATGAGAGTCACAAAACACCATTATAGTCATCCACAAATTTGTCCCCGCTGCACAACAGAACTACGCTTGTTCTGATGAATCCAAGGCCGCTTCAGCTGCAGATGGAGGGAAAGATTTTTCCCACTAGTGAGATTAAACTAAAAATAATAGAAGCAAGGCACACATGAATTACTTTGAGCTTGTTAAACTCGACTCTGAAGGATGTCAGTCTTTGCCTGCAAAACTGAAAGAAACCCACATGACAGAAAAAATTACAGTCAGACTGAAAATTACATTTAATAAGCATTTTTGAGATGGCTGACAGCCTTGAACTTGCTATATATAAGAACTGTGGCTAAAGGGGAGGGAAGCTTGTTTCAGGTGAATGCTGTCTCTCAAGTTCTGTAAGGTGTGTGGAATCTGTCAAGCACAGACCTTTGGACCTTTATGAACACTATTGATGAATAGCAGTTTCACAAATATACTCTGTGTATGTCAAACACTAATATAAAACCAGTGAACCTGGTTGTACTGAGAGATGATGCTCTCCATTCAGAATTGGTTGTAACTATAAGGACAGCTGGTGTCTTTACTTTTGCTGTCTGGGTACATCTTTGGAGTATAAATAAAACTTCAAAATTGAAAAAAAAAACTGCTTAAAAATAAACATTGCTTTTATCAGTCAAAATTATATCTATATATAAAATCAAATTGTGCCCACCCTATATTTGCCTATGTAGCTGTTTGGTTTTTATCTATTTAAATTTTTGGTTGCACAAAAAGGATAGGTTTAAGCATTTTTTTAAAACAATTTACATTTTCACAATTACAGGAAGTTATCGGGATGGAGCTCAGATAATGGGAGTTAATAATAAATAATTATTTAATGACAATAGACAGTGAGATTCAAAAAGTTAAAGCTTTCTATCTGTCAAAACACAAAGTGTCATCACATGTCAAAATATACAAAGTAAATATCCTGAAATCAAATTCTACTAAGTTCTCAGACAGCATTTTTCTTACTCTGCCTAACTATACATTTCTGTTATTATTGATGGATATATTTTTACATCAGTTTGTGTGTGTATAGTGATATCAACATTTACTGACATTTACTAATAAAAATCTAATCATTCCGTATATAATACTTCATCATCTGTATACATAAAGAGAAGTGCAAGAGAAGATAGAATAACCCTCTACTGTGGTATTGCCGGCCAACCTAGTCAGTCAAGGTGCTTATGAATGAATGTACTCTCAAAACACTCATTGTTATATAAGTACTAGCCCCATTTTTCGTATGAAAGCTGAGCCACAGAGAGGTTTACCCAAAGTTGCAAAGGAAGTTTGTAGCACAGGTAATAACTCAAGTCAGAATTTCTGAGTTCCACTCTTGTGCCTTAATTTCAAGACCATCCTTCCTTAGTCTTCTTAAGCATGGGCAGAAGAGAGGAGCAGTTGGAAGGGTTGGGACACTGCATGACTTTGCTCAACTCTGATTTTCATTTGCTCGTGAAGTAAAGTGCTGGGTTGCTTCTGGAAATCCATATTTTCATTGAATGCCCCACTGTAGCTAGTCATAGGAATAGTTCATGCTTGTAGGATATGGGGCCAATTCTTGCCACCCTTATGGATTTCAGTAGGACTATTTGAGGAGCAAAATATGATTTAATGTGAGAAAAGGTGGCAGAATCTAGCTCATGGGATCTGCTCACGGGGTCATGTTTTGTGTGGCTTCTTTTGCACCACATAGCTTGTTGGCCAAAATCTTGTTTTTGAAATATATGTAAGAACAGAGCCACAAACACTCCCCCCTTCCTACCAAAAGGCACATCAGTCTGAATCAAAAGCTAAAACCTCAAACTGACTCTTACTGTTCTACCCTTTTAAATGTTAATTCAAGTCTGTCTGCACTTTGTATAATTTTAAGATTGTTTGTAAATGTCTGTACTATGTCCACTGGCCAGTTTATCTGTTAATTTTACCTGCTTCCAATATATTTGTAAAAATCCTATTCTAAGTACAAAAGCCACACTGTGCAATGTAATGTATCTATCTAATTGTGAAAGACACTGTCAAAAATGAAATAAGGTTTGCTCTAAAAATAATATGTAAGTTCTTCAGCTAGGAGTTGGCCCTGAGTGATTGAAGTGTGAATGGCTGAGCAATTGAGTTGGGTGTAGACAAAAAGAGTGATTGAACAATTGGTCTGAGTAAGGGATATCGAAACAGACATGAAGAAAACACCAGCCTCACCTAAAACGCTTGAGGGAAGAAGAAAGAAGCAAAGATGATCAAATGGCCAAAGAGGAGCCGCCCTGATAACTTTGAAGCCAGCCCATTTCAAATGACAAAATCTGATCAGGCTTGCAACAATGTGGGTGATTGAGGATCACACCAAGAATGCAGTTGCAGCATGACAATGCAAAACCCATAGACTTACATGGGGTCCTTTCCCTATAAAATGGGACAAGAAGATGAAGGCTGGAGGTTCGGGTCTACAACATCACGTCAGCCAGGAGTACCGATGCGCATCGGCAGAACCTTGCTCCTCATCCTCATGCTCTAGTCACCTGGCCAGTGACTATCATGAGCACCAAGAAGCTGGTAACTATGACATCTGGAAGATCCCTATGTATGTTTGTCTGTCTCTATCTGTGTGTGCCTGTCAGTGTGTGTGAATGTGAATGAAAGCATCAGTTGAAACATGTGTCTCTGTAATTTGTAGTATTGATATAATGTTAATACTGTTTTCCTAGTGTTTACATTATTATTAATGCTATTTCACTAAGTAGAGCACAATATTAATGTTATTACAGTGTTGATACTTTTCTTTTCTTGGATACTATTTACAGAAGTTTCTGTGTTCACAATAAATGCGGCTTGTTGCCTTATCCCCTAATAAGATCCTGTAATATTTGTTATTTGGGTAACAAGCTCAGCTACAACAGCATGTGTGCCATCCTCACAGAGCCACTAATGGATGCCCAACAAATTTGAGGGAGTAGAAAGGGGAGAAGAAATAGGTGGAAAATGTATAAAGACAGAAAGCATGAAAAGACAAGGGGGAAAAGAAACCAAGATGAGAGCAGAGAAAAGAATAGAGACTAAATATTCAGATTTGTGAAATTTTCATGGTAGAGACTGTCTTTTAATATGTGTCTCTGAACCTGTTCAGGGGCTCTAGGCACTACCACAGGACAAATAATAAATAATATAAAAATAATAAAAAAGAGGAAAGAGAGAAAGTAGGTGGGGAAAATAGAGATATGGCATGAGGGGACAGAGGGACCAAGGGGCCTGGCCAATTCCCGTCCATCAATCTATCACAAAGGGGACTACAACCAAGAAAGTTTGCAACTGACTTAAGTTATGTTTAAATCTAGGTTCACAATGGCAAGCCTGGCACATTTTAGTTCCTTTACAATTTGAACTTGTTTGCCAGGCAGATTTTTTTTTAGCTCTCTCAACTCTAATTATATAAGATTGAGGCAGATCATGTGAAAACTGTGCAGCACATGAAAAGTACATCATAGATATTTTTTCTGAAATATTTTTCATTATCTATACTAGTACTATGACAAAATCATTGAAATCCTAGCAATTAAATCTGGCAATCATGACATTATTTTCCCCTTAAAAGAACGTTAAGGTATGTCAGATAAATACTGCTTCAGTTTCAGTGGCTAATCTGGCCATTTGTAATCAATCTTCTTGATAGAGCAAGCCAAATATTTTTCATCAAAACTCCTTTTTCCTCCCAAAATGGCTTTTTGACCAAGTGGAAATACTCACTAAATGTTTAAATTTTAAATTTTAAAAAGTAAGAAGTTTCTATTGAAAAGATCAACAAAACAAACAAACCCAAACCAAATTGCTGGGTTTTCAGCAATCAAAAACTGAAACATTTTCAGTTTTCTTTATCCAAAAATCAAAACTACTTGGCTTTAAATTGAAGCATTCAGGTTTTCATCAAATATGAAACATTTCTGATTTCATTGACATTTCCTCACGGGACAAAAAAATTATTCCTTGGCCAGCTTTACCAGTTCAGGACATCTACGTACTAAAGCCAATAACCAGATATTGGAAAGATACAGTCTCATTTGCTTTGGGAGCATGAGCGTTTATGGCCAAAACCAGGTACTGTGTTACATCACAGCGGAGCGTGAAACCACTCAATAGGGCTATAAAACCTGGCTCCCTGTTGGGTTAACTGATCTTGAGGATGGTTGAGTCCAGACTGTCTTGAAGATAATGTGCACAAGGCCCAGACCCTCAAAGGGTTTTAGTTGCCCAACTCCCATGAAAATCAATAGGTATTAGGGTCCTGAAACCCTTTGAGGATCTGGGTTTAGATGATCAATCCTGTAAGGTTCACCTCCTGTTATGTTCAGTGTGACTTAGGATGCCTAGCATCTCAGAGGTTCCTCGAACTGCAAATGGGTGCTGAGTGGGAAGCTCCTTTCTCCCTCTTAACAATGGCATATGGATCTTCAGCCTCTCTCTTTTCTTCTGTTTCACCTGGGCCAGCAGAAGTTACTGAAGCAATTATCTCCACACAGCTCCAGCAGGCGCATGAGAGAAAGGGGGTTTGGAATGGGTACTCTGTGATGGGTTGGGGAGGAAGTAAATGGCTCTTCCTCCCTAAACTTCTTGCTAGCAAGGGTACTTTCATCCCTTGAGCCCAACTGAAATCAGTAGTTCACATGTTTGTTCCTCTAGTTTCTTTGGCCTTCTACCTTTAAAGGAAAAGATAAATGCTTTTCTATAATGGTTTCAGCCTTTGGACCAAACCTTTGCTTACAGGCCTCACACAGATCTAGAGAGAAATATTTATTTATTGTTTTAATAATTCAAGAGGAAAGCCACTAATAAATAAAAACTATTTGAGGCTACAATTAAAATCCATACTTTTGTTTTTAAAAAATGTTTATACATCCCTTCACCCTAAAAATATCAAGAAAAAAATCTAAAGACAAATTAATATATCTATACCATAGAGCTTTGCAGTGTTTGTTTTCTTTTGTGAATTTTACATTGTAAGAAGTGGGAGATAAATCCCCTAACCTTCCGTTTCCCATGGAATATCTTCTATTTACATTTTTCTATTCATCCCTTTCTTCATTCAACCAGCATTGAAAAGCAAAATCCCTTGCTAAGTTTACTGTGGAAAATCACATTGTGTTCCAAAGCAATAATCATTTTAGTCAAAGATAAAGTTTTTAAAGGTTGAATTGGACCCCTGTGTTTCCCTTAACTAGACACCTGAGAATGAAAAACACAACTGTCAAGATGTCTCCTGGCTAGCGTTACAAGAAACTTAATCCATTTACTCACTAGTGTGATGTCCTGCTAGCAGGAAGCAAGCACATACTAATTAAATGCTTCAGTTCTTTATTTAAATGCTTACATTGCATCTCCAAAGAGGATGATGTCCAGTGCAAATTGTTGGGTTTTTTTAAAAAGAACTGACTTGTTTTATTTAAGCCATGGTTGTAACAAAAGTGTAGCTGTTGTTAGCAAATTAGTGGTTATGGCTACAGTAAATGGAAAACAGAGAAGCAATTATTACTACAAATTATTTCAAAAGTATCATGAAAAAGAAGATAAATTACAATGCTACTAATGGAAACTAGATTGCATTTAAACTGTAAACCTATAAAGCAAAATTAAAAGCTAGTGATTCAGCATCAAAGGAGATGATTTCATAGACAGACCTCATGTCTGCAGGTGCTGGATTGAAGCTGATACCACAAACCTTAAGTAAAACTTCTTAGATGAAATGTATAATTTATGGATGAAAGTTAGCCCTGATTTATACTCCGGGAAGACCCTTGGGGCTGATTCTGATTTCACTAAAACACAGTTGTACAATGTCAGTGGACTTATTCCTGTTTCACACTGGTGTACATAAGTGAGATCAGAATCAGGCTGCATGGGATTGTAAACCAAGGCAAAATTTGGCTCTTAGATGGGTGAAGGGGGCAAGAAGGCATCTTATAGATATGCTTTACTGCATGTTTTGGCTTACAGCTACATACAGTTTAGTCTGTTTATATTAGAGCATTTTGTCCTTACACTCTTAAAAGTAACTATTTATTTGATTTTGTTTTCTTTTAGCTTGCACCAACATTTCCAGGAAAAAAGGAAAGGTTCCTTCAGCCAGAGAAAGTGTTAGACTGCTCTAATGAGGGATGTCTGACATTCTAGATAAAGAAAAGAAGAATATACCAATCTAGTAGTAAAAAGCTGTATCAACTGAAAATATTTACTGTTCCTGTTAAAGATTAATTAACAAAATCAGGCAGCCTTTTAACAGAAACCTTTATCACACTTCCCTCATTTTCATTTAAAAGCAAGTTTGAAATCCTTTCTCTAAGCCAATAGAACGTCAAAACTGAGCATAGCCACCGCTTAACTAATAATGCAATTATGCTGCATAGCATTAGACCCAAAAGGTGATATTACACATACTGGAAATATTAAAAGAGCCAATGAGAGTGAGTTTCAGCCTTGCTACTATGAGCACGCATTTATAAGGCTGTTGACCAGAACATCTTTAATATACTCCACGTCACATAAATTTGATAACATACTAACAATCTCCCAATTTACTTTAAATATAATGGTCTGTTTTACTTTGGGCTGGGCTGTTCTTCCCGGTCAATTCACAGAAGGGACCTATGCACACCGGCCTCCTTCCTGTCCCAATTAGAAGGAGGAACTTCCTTGTCTCCACAGCACTATGCCCTTTCTTTTGGGTTCTAGTGAGAGTTCTCCCTGAATCCTGGGCCTGCACTGGGAGGAGTGCTGGGGTTAGGCAGGGAGCAGGAGTGAGTATATTGGGCTGGGGATAAGCAGCAGTCATGGCCAGGGAACATTCATGGTAGTTACACTGCTAAACAGCTGGGATGGAGGTAAGCAGTACTCACATGAATGCCGGAGGATTTGCCCTGCAGGCCTGGTGGCAAACTGATGGAATGATACAAAAAGATAAGGATCTGGTCCAAGAGGTGAATATAGCTGAACCACTCAGTAATAGTGACTATAATGTAATTAAATTAAACTTCCTAATAGGGGGGAAAATACTAAAG
Source organism: Emydura macquarii macquarii (assembly GCF_026122565.2). Lineage (NCBI taxonomy): Eukaryota > Metazoa > Chordata > Testudines > Chelidae > Emydura > Emydura macquarii. The sequence continues at coordinate 3,406,864 of NW_027133156.1, forward strand.
AAACCCACCACAGTAGCATTTAACTTCAAAAAGCGGAATTACACAAAAATGAGGGTGCTAGTTGAATGGAAATTAAAAGAAACAGTCACAATAGTGAAATGCCTACAAGCTGCATGGAAACTTTTTAAAACCACCATAATAGAGGCTCACACTGCATATAAACCCCAAATTAAAAAAATCCAAATAAAAAAAAACAGCAAGAGGAACAAAAAAAAATGCCACTTGGCTAAACAACAGAATAAAACAGGTAGTTAGAGGCAAAAAAGGCATCCTTTAAAAATTGGAAGTCAAATCCTACTGAGGAAAATAGAAAAGAGCATAAACTCTGGCAAGTCAATGTAAAAGTATGAAACAGTTTGTGTCTTTTGCTTGTTACTCTTCAAATTCTTTTATGGAGTAACAGCAATTTTTTCTTAAGTACATCAGAAGCAGGAAGCCTGCCAAACAATCCATGGGCCCACTGCATGATGGAAATATTAAAGAAGCACTCAAGAGATCCAAAGATTGTTGTGGAGAAGCAAAATGAATTCTATGTATTTGTTTACACTGCAGCAGATGTGACAGAGATATCCTCACCTGAACCATTCTTTTCAGGTGATGAATTTGAGGAATTGTCCCAGATTGAGGTGTCAATAGAAGTAATAATTAAAAAGTAGTAAGTTTAATCACCATGACCAGATGATAATCACCCAAGAGTTCTGAAGGAACTGAAATCTGAAATTGCAGAACTACAAACTGTGCTATGTAACCTATTACTTAAATCACCCTCTGTACCAGATGACTGGAGGATAGACAATGTAATGCCAGTATTTAAAAAAGGCTCCAGAGACGATCCTGGCAATTACAGGCTGATGAGCCTAACTTCAGTACCAGGCAAATTGGTTGAAACTATAGTATAGAACAGCATTATCAGACACATAGATGAACACAATATGTTGGGGAAGAGTCAACATGGCTTTTGTAAAGGGAAATCATGCCTCACCAGTCTATTAGAATTCTTTATGGGTTCGACGCCCATATGGACAATGGTGATCCAGTTTATAAGGTATATTTGGATTTTCAGAAAGCCTTTGACAACATACCACACCAAAACCTCTAAAGCAAATTAAGCAGTCATGGCACAAAAGGGAAGGTCCTTGATGGTTCAGTAACTGGTTAAAAGATAGGAAACAAATAGTAGGAATAAATGCTTTGTTTCGACAATGGAAAGAGGTAAATAATGGAATCCTCCAAGGATCTATACTGATCTGGAGAAGGAGTAACCAGTGAGGTGGCAAAGATTGCATATGATACAAAATCATTCAAGATAATTAAGTCCAAAGCTAACTATGAAAAGTTACAATCTCATTAAATTGGTTGACTGGGCAACAAAATGGCAGATGAAATTCAATGTCAATAAGTGCAAAGTAATGCACACTGGAAAACAATCCCAACTATTCATACCAAATAATGAGGTCTAAATTAGCTGTTACCACTCAGAAAAAAGATCTTGGAATCATCAGGGATAGTTCTCTATAAACATCCACTCAGTGTATAGTGCAGTCAAAAAAGCTAAAAAAATGTTAGGAACCATTAGGAAAGGGATAGATAATAAGATAGAAAATATCATAATGCCACTATATAAATCCATAGTACACCCACAACTTCAATATTGCATGCAGTTCTGGTCACACCATCTATCTATATATATATATAAATATATTAGAATTGGAAAAAGTACAGAAAAGAACAACAAAATGATAAGGGGTATGTAACAACTTCCATACAAGGAAACATTAAAAAGTATGTATTGTTCATCTTAGAAAAGAGACAATGAAGAGGGGATATGATAGAATTCCATAAAATCATGGATGGTGTAGAGAAAGTTAATAGTTAAGTGTTATTTATCCCTTCATATAACACAAGAACCAGGGATCGCCCATTACATTAATTGACAACAGGTTAAAACAAAGAGAAGAAAGTACTTCTTCTCACAATGCAGTCAATGTGGAACTCAGTGCCAGGGGATATTGTGAAGGCCACAAGTATAAATGGATTCAAAAAAGAATTAGATAAATTCATGGTAATTGGCCAAGATAGTCATGGACACAATCCCATGCTCTAAACTTCTAAGTGTCAGAAGCTGCGACTGTAAGACAGGTGATGGATCACTCAGTAATTTCCCTGCTTTGTTCACTCCCTCAGAAGCATCTGGCAATGGCCACTGTCAGAAGACAGGATGCTGGTGTAGGTGGACCATTGCTCTGACCCTGTATGTCCATTGTTATGTTCTTAAGAGAGGGATTCTATCTAGGGATCCTCATTTCCTTCCCCCGTCCTTCCAGTACTGCAGATTTTGCCATCAAAGTGGTTGATCTGGTCCTCTGGGAATATTTTTTTAGGAACCTTTCTTTTTGAGTGCCCTGGAACTGCCACTTGATGAAAGATGTATTCCTCTTCTTAACTCTTTCTATTAAGCTACTGCCTAGAGACTGCATTTGAGATATTATTATGCTGGGCACTGTACTTAAACTTAGTAAGAAATACTCTTTGCCCTTAAAGTCTATATTGTCTAGACAGACAAAGGGTAGGAGGGTAAACAGAGGCACAGAAAAGTGAAGTGGTTTGGCCTTGATGACACAGTAGGTCAGTGGCAAACCAGGAGTAGAAACCAAGGATATTGTATTTCCTTTAGTGCTTTTCTTAAGCTTCCGGAACTCTTACTTGTTAGAGTACATGAGCAACATTTTCAAAAGCACATGAGTGATATTGGAGCCTAAATTCCATTTTCAAACAAAGCGAAGTAGCCACTTAGGAACATAAGTTGCATCAGGTGCTTTTGAAATTTTTACTCTATATCTATATTCCATAATACATTTTACAGTTATGTACAACCCCCCCATGTTAAAAGAATGTTATTAAGATGGAAAGCGAAGCACTCAGAACTTAAGAAATGCCAGAATTAAGGTTGTCTCTTCAACCAATTGAGCCACCTTGTGCATCTGCTTGCTTGCCTGCTTTCTCCTGCATCTTCAGATGTATAGATTGTCCACCACATTCCGCCATTTATGCTGGGGTTGTGCTGGTCTGTTCAGGCTTCTGAGTATCATGTTCATGGATTTGGCTTCTTTCTCTGTTATTTTGCATAATAGTTCTCTATGTCATCCTCTTTTTCTCTTCCCAGGTCATGTCCATATTATCACTTGATGTGGAAGTTGCATTGGTGTCATCTTTAAAGCATGTCCTAAATTTGGACATTGTCTTCTTCTTACCAAGTTTGATACTATAGATTTGTTTGCTTTACTTTGCATTTCTGATGTTGCAAGAAACTCTTTCCATTTACTTTGGAAGGAGGCGACCTTCTTATTAATTTCTGTCACAGATTTCCATAATTCTGTTCCGTTAAGGAGAAAAAACATGATTCCTGTGTTAAAAATTGTATTTTTGTATCAGTGCCAATCATGCTACTTTCCAAATCTTTTCTAAAACTAATGAAGTTTTTTGCTGCTTTTGGTATTTGTTGCTTGACATCTAGCAGTGTTTCTTAACCTGGAGTTTTAGAGGGGTCGCAAGTGCAGAGCTGGTATTGGGGGTGGCAAGAAAGGTAATTGCCTGGAGCCACAGGGGCGCCATGAAACTAAGTTACATGCCTCAGCCCCGTGGGGGTGGGACTCAGGCTTCAGGGGTACAGTAGTTTGGAAAGGTTAAGAACCACTGATCTAGCATGATGTCACCATCATTTCACATCACACTCCCTTGCTAGGTATAATGTGATATTTCTTCTATTGTGTCTCAGTCATCACTGTGATGGCTGCTTTTGGGGGCATGGATAGCTGTATATTTTTTCTTCCCTTTGATGAACAAATTAACTTGTTTTGCTGTGTCTGCCAAAAGCTGTGTCTTTTCTTCAATTAAATGATGTGTCAAACTTAGCAGGACAATGTCATCCAATTGTGCTTTATCATTTGTCCATACAATTCCTTTGTTGTCTTCTGTGGTTACTTTCCTCATGACATAGTCAATGACCAGTGCAAACCATAGTAGAGACTTAATATACCCTTGCCTTACTCCAGTTGTCACTGCAATCCATCCTCTGATGTCACCATCTCTGACTGTGCATTCAGTATTCCCATACAAATCCTGGATGATTCTAATTATTTTGCTGATATTTCACAATATACCATACTTTCCCTAAGACTGACTCTGTGTATGCTGTCAAAAGCCTTTTGGAAGTGTATAAAATTAATCACAAGATATGCTATGCATTATGATATAGCCTACATGATCACATACTGTTTTTTTCCACTGAACCCCTGCCTAAATCAGTGTACAGGATTGACCTACTCTGGGGATAAATCAGCTCCTCATTTTAGCTTCTCATCAGATCTGTCAGACAGAAGTTACAGCTGGAAAAATCAAAGAATAGGCTGTCTATGAGAAAGAGTGAGACCCTTTTCTCCCAGTAAGATGTATCCCTTTTCATCATATTGAAGGATATTTATTTTGGTTTTATCACTTCCATAATGAACTGACATATTAAAAGAAATAAGAACAAAATTTTCAGGAAGGGTCATATATACCATTAGTGATTCCGTTATCACAACACTAATGCTGCTATTGCAGCTGATAAAAAGGAACATGTATCATTTCTCCCCCAGTCCCCCATTCCCCCCTCCCCAAAAACAGTATTAGGATCTAATACAGAGACTGTATAAACAGCCTATTTTACAGTTATTGGGTTCAAAAGTTCAGGTCAAAAGTGTAGTTTCATGCAACTTATTTTGCATATGAAAGGCTCTTCCTGTAACTTTCCATATTTCTATATTAACAATCCCCCCTCCTCATTATAATATTAAGTGCACTGGGAAGAATTATACATCACACAGGATAAAATAAGCTGACACATACAAAGGAGGCATGAAAGAAAGCTTAGCTTCTGATACTTTTTTCCCCCTCCGGAGTCTCTCTGAAATGCTGAATAAGCTTTTTATTTGATCTTAGCTTAATGCAAGCATCAGCTGTTTGGAGAGGAGGAAGGTGACTTAAAACCAAACCAAACCAACAACAAACAAAACTCCAAAATCATTCAACCCAACACTTGACTCTAAAAGGCTTCTAGTAATTGGTGGTCTATGAAGGCTCCTCCAAGACTTAATCATACTGGTGTACAGAAGAGATCTAGCTCCGTGCAAGCAGCTAACCTGCTTGGTTCTCTTAATTTGCTAGCTAGCTTAGTCTTGCTAAGTACACACTGTTGCACAGTGGGTGGCTTTGCACTCCCTGCTGTTCTTAGTAGCAATAGGAATTTTTGGGAGGAGGCTACAGAGGTAGGCCAAGCAGCAGGGATTCCGTAAAAGCTGATTCAGTTCCTTTCATTTGAATAAGGGGCTAATCCAATTGACACACAGCGAAGTAAACAAAAGTGACATATTTGTAGACAAACTGTCACACTCTAAATTATTCACAAAAACAAATTATTTTTGAATTGTAGGCATAAATTGTAAAAGTTCTGCCAGCCTCAGCAGCTGGTACATTTCTGGGATAACTAACCATTTGCTGAAGAAGTTCATTTAAGTATAATGTTCTACTGTTGCTTACATCCCTTAGTAAATCTCTCTAGCACATGAACTTAAAGAAATATGCAAATGTAGTGTGCTCTCTAGAAATATGGTAGGGTTTTTTTTTTCATTTTATGTTACAAACTCCAATAGCTACTGGTAAATTTTCTTCTTGCACTTAAATCTTCTTGCAATTAGCCTCCTGTTAGCAGTTCTGTTTTTAAAGTTAGGGACAACAGAGTTTTAGTTTGTCATATACAATATGGGTGGGATTTTTAAAAGCATTCAGTGTGGGCCTAATTCTGCTCCCAGTGACACCAATAGCAAAACTTATATTGACTTCAGCGGGGCCAGGATTTCATTGGAAATGTACCCAAATCCCACCCTGTTATAATCTTAGAGATCAGGTGTCAGTCAAGTCAATACTTTAACTCTGTTGTAAGAAGTTACAGCAAAGCAAAAAAAAAAAAAAAAAGGTTATCCCAACTACAAAACAGACAACTTGGTGCAAACTGCAATCCATACATATGGCTACGTATCATACATACATGTGCATCCACAGATCCACAAGTAAGGTACCAAAATATCTTGCGCTACCACTATATATTTGTGCTGTTCAAAGGATGAAGTCCCTGTCTAGCCCATTTACCAAACTGAAAAGTATAAGTGACAATCCCATTAATAGCAGGTCTGCGCAAACAGTTCATTCCACATAATTTATTGGCTGTATTTCAAAAATGTGGTGATGGCAGTGAGACCTCACTGACCTAGAAGAGTTAGGGTTGGTAGGCTCTATCTAGTATTAAAGATAGGAATGAGCAATTCATAGTGATCCTTGCTGGCATGCTAGTGTGAGTGGTGGTTTAGGGATAAGCAGGAATTCCCTCAGTAATATATATGTAGAACTGCCAGGGGATACCTTAGGAAATTCATGGACAGGCTTAGAGGGTTATCCACAGAAAAATTACGTTGTTACTAATATAGAGAGCACAAGTGTTGGGCAGTCAGTGGAGGCCATATGGGCAGCACAAGAAGGACATGTCTATCTCAGTTTTAACTGGGAGTCTTTGCAGAAGATATTTGAGTTTTGACTATGGTCCAAAAGTCGCAGGTAGGACTTAGAAGAGAAGGAATATGAGGCATGTTAGTTGTTGGCACAAAACAAACAAATAAACACAACTTCTGCAAAATGCTATTACCCACAATTTCTAAATTGTAAACATTCTTCACTGCATATATTTTTTCAACTTCATCAATCTACCACAGCTGCTATGTAGTTGCAATAGAATTCCCATGTCAAACACATCTTAGACACCTGTGTGAAGATTTATTTTTATTTAACAAGATAATGTGTTTCTATATTCTAACTGCAACACTTGATGCTTTTAATTGCCAGAATAATCTACCTTTTACAAAACGCATCTGAAGACTGAACCTGAACAAATGAGTGTATGGTATTAATTACTAGGATCTTTCTTGTACTTTGGAACTTCTTATAGAGCTGCTAATGTTTACCGCACCATCAAAATGGACTTTTGCTTAGCTAAGCAATGAAACAATGTTCTGTGACATTCATTCTGAGATATATCTTTCTGTCTTGTCATCTTCTTTGTCGCCCCCTGATAATTAGCTTATTCATAAAAGAACATTGGCATTTTTTTTCACAATTAGTTTTCAAATATATCTATGTAGCTAGTCCTTTTTATTCTTTCCCTAATTCTTTTTTGGCATTTATGGGAGACAGTACGTCAAAGTATCATGCAAACGATTTTGGAGCATCAGCTGAAAAATTGGGTATTTAACGGACTAATCATCTTCACTGTTAGCTTTCAGCAAGAAAGTTTTCTTTAGAACAATATGTCTTTTTTTGTGGTTGCCATATCCAGAGAGCAGTTAGATACACTCAGTATAAATTACTTTTATTTTTTATTAAGATTAGATGTCATTAAGCACAATAAGAAATAAAACAGTGAAGTCTCCAAGAGACAGCATTGAGAATGTCTTCTCTCCAACAGGCTGCATCTAAACTGAGCACAAAATGGCAGCTGTTAACAGCATTTGGCAGCCTCCTAGAAACTGAAGAGTTGTAGTACATCGAAAACAAAAGCATAACAGCTTCATACTCTGCACTATTTATATCTTTAATTTATATAGCATCTGCTACTGTGAAGTACTTTACAATCTATTGGCCTGATTTTCCACTGCCTCGCTTCTTATACAATACTTTTTACCTGTGTTTACAACACTGCTAAATCAGAATGGTAGCATTTTACACACACTTTGCTTTCCTTTTGCACTTTTGCAAATGACTAAATAATCTTCAAGACAGTGGAGAATCAGACCCAACATATATAGGAGCCACTAAATCACCATTTAAATGTTGCCCCTTCATGGGTGGAACATGGTGACAGTTTAATAACACACATTATCTCTACACAGCAAGTTAAGAGAGGAAATAAAGAAGAAGAAAATAGAATATAGCCAGGTCAGTGGTGCTATCTAGTCTTGTGAAAAGTACCATACATAGAACCTTTAATGACCACAATAGTAAGGACAAGAGTTTTGTCTCATCACAATGGTAGCACCTATAAAACTACACTCCCCTATTTTTAATCACCAACACTACTTTAATCTGTTTGTACTCATAGAGAATTTGACATTGGTTTTAGTTTTCACCAGTTTTGCTTGGATGCCGATATTTCTGGCATTTTAGCAGACATTTGTACATCTTTTTGCAGAAGTGGGAAATCATTTTTATGGTTGTGTTTTTCTCAACAGCAAATTGCCTTTTTAGCCTAGCAGAAAAACGACAGTACTCTATTCTACCACATGAATCATCAACAAAATTACTTGCTAAGTATTTCTTTCAGATTTTGTTATTTTTGGAGATGATGCATGAAGCAAAGCGGAGATATCTAGATTTGAAAAAAACAGTAAATTTACAGCAGTTAGAACAGTTGGCCCTCTGGATAAAACTGGGCTACTTTTCCTTTAAGTTGCCATTTTTTTTATCCTTCTACCTGTCCTAACAGCAACATTTAATGCTTATTCTGTTATGGAGTTTACATTTTTTTGTAAATTAGTTTAGTGTTTTTGAAAACCCTGGAATCTAAGAGTCTGTCTATCCTGCAATCCCAGGGTGTGATTGCTACTTTAATGTAGCTGGCCCGAACATTGGAGTGAAGCCATGGCAATGTGCACTTCAGTGCAAGCTGTATAGGCCTGCCCTGCACTCTGGGTACTTATTCACGTGTCTAACCTGCACTGAAGCCCATGCAGCCACAGATTCATTGCTCTGATGTCCATGTTAGATAGATTAAAGCTAGCTCCGATATGTCTACATCAGCTTCAGTCACCCAATGACTGCATCGTAGACATATCTTAAGAGTGGAATTTGAAAAGTGCCAAATGACTTAGCAGCTCAAGTCTCATTGAACATGAGTGGAACTTATGTTCCCAAGCCACTTAGAATATTTTTAAAACCCATCCTAAAATCCTCTGTCTACCGACGAGTATGGATGAGGCAACACTCTGCAATGTGCTTCAATCCTGATGAAGTCAATGGGAGTTTGGTTTAAATAAAGATTGCATTAGTAGTTGAGGTCTAGCTTGTGAATAGCCTCGTATGGATGTTCCAGAAAGAGAAAAAATACACATACACACACATAATGCTGCACAGGGAGTAGTTTGAATCCCAGCCTTCCTAAAGTGAATGGGGAAGGGGAGAATGAAGGTGGAGCAATAACCAGTGGAACTTGGTTAGGACAGTGACATCTATATTAACTCTTTTTCCTTGCTGCCACTGAGCTTGAACCAAATACAATGTTTGCAGGCGCATCTGCTGGAGTGGTACATTTCTGCACCCCTCTGTGTGGGTAGTGCTTCCATATAGAGTTGTGTGAATAACGGCTTTTTCAGTTTGCTGGCAATATAGAAAAATTGAAAAAATAATTAATTTCAGGTCAAACAGAATATACTTTAAAAAAAAAAATCAGTGAATCGAAGAGTAAAAATTAAAACTAATTTCGGGTCAAATGAAACATTTTGTTTCAACAAAATCCAAATGCTTTGTTGAGATTTTGATTGTTTTTAAAGATTTTTTTGATTGGTTTTTCAATAGAATTGAAGGAAATTTTCAAACAAAAAGATCTCTCAGTGTGAACAATCAAAGTATTTCATTTTGAAAATGTCAAAATAAAGTGTTTTGAATTTTTAATATTTTTTAAAGGATTTTTTTCAGCCAAAACAATTCAGTGAAACTGACATAAATTCACAAAATGTTTTGGTGTCACTGAATCTGTATTTTTCCCTGGAAAAATGCAGCTGAAAAATTTCATCCAGATCTATTTACAAGCTGCAATTTTGACTGTAGGCTTTGCTCTTTGACTTCATTCCTGACTAAGGACTGTAACATCAGGCCCCTAGTTGTCTGGAGCTAAAGTAACTTATCATCTGTATATATATCAAGTTGCTTTTCCAGTTCATATCATGAATGCTCTTTGTATCACTGTTGCTTGGGTTACTTGTTGCTGTAAGCTGTTAAATATCAGGCCCTCACATTCTTTCATTTTTCTAGTCACCAAAAAAGGATTTGCAAAAACATGCTATGACAGAGGATGGAGTATCGTAAGATTCTGTCTCACTAAACATTTATAGAAACTCCATGATTTAACTCATTGGAACCTTTGTGTAATACAGTAAATTCTTTTTTTACTTTCCCTTAAGCAACTTTCTTCTAGACATTTCCCCATCTTTTCTCTTCTACATTTTCTCCTTTTGACCTCTCTTCTTTTTGTTTTCCATTTTCTCCCTTTACTTCTGTTGTCTCTTTTCTCATTCCTTATCCTCACCTTTTGCATTTTATGCCTTTGTAAGATCAGGCTTTCTCTGATGAGTCACCTTTCCAATCACCCTGAAACCATTCTGTTTCAGGTAGCTTTTCCTACTAGTGACTACGCTGATAGGAGGCATTGCTTCTGCACCTACTGAGTAAATACACATATGGCCAGGAAGGTTGCCCAAAATGGACGGGATATTTACATGAAGAGGGTATGGATTCTACCTAAAGGCAGTGATTGCTGAACAATTTCCAGAAATCATTAGAAAGCATCTACTTTTTTTTTAATTTTTTTTATTTTTTTAGTGTTCCTGGAATGCTATTAAGTAAAGACTATTGTAAGATGGAAAAAATGCAAATTACCACTACAACAATAATGATCTTGTAGAATTGGTCCTGCTAAATGGCTACAACTTTTCTAATTCTTGGAATGCTTCTTAAAAAAACCCACAAAGTGCAAAGATGCACATTTGGAAATTGCAAGTAATTTTTGAAGCAAACAATACGCACAATGGCACTATCCAGTAATTGGGAGCAGCTGCCTGTACTGCCATCACAGCTGTTTACAAAGTATATAATTTATGTTTTCTACAACAGTAAGTGGGAAAGCTTTTAAGAAATGTGTTCATACTTTTAACAGCTCTTTCCCCCAGTTTTCACCATTGTACACACACCAAAACATTCTGTGTTTTGACAGAACAATTAACATTCATCTATCTCTTATAATGCTTTGGATGTTATAGCAAAGTAGCTATAGCAGTAGCTGGCCTCTTGTCTTTTTTATCCATTTTCTCCTGACAGATGATGTTTTGGATAGTTCTTCAACAATGCAGAAAGAAATGTATAGTTCATCTTCCTAACAGGTAGCCATTATTAAATTATATTATTAAATTGATTAAATTAATTTCAAAGAATCATGGCTTGAATGTCAGTAAGTGATGTGTATTTCTGTAATCAATTTAGTATGAATTTCTGGGTTTTGTTTTATTAAAAAACAAAGCAAAAAATGTGTCAAAACAATATTCTTTTCGGAAATTGCAAAGATGAGGTTGTACTCATAACCTTCATAGCCTTGACACTGCCCCCTTTATTCATTATACACTTTAGAATACAATCTTTAATTACCAAATTGTATACCTTTTTTCCAATTATCACAATAAAATATCCTACTTTTCCTTACAAATTTTGATATAAACTTTGACACAGATATATAGCATCTTTGGCTCTGTATACCAGATAAACAGAGTCAATCAAAGTAATTTATATACGAATGGCCAGACCCTCAGCTGGTGTAAATGGGCATAGCTTCATCGACGTTAGTGGCACTGTGGTCTTTAAACAATCTGAGGAATTGGCTCAAAATGTGTAGTGCATGAGACAGAAGAAGTGAATGAGAGACCTTGGGCCAGTTGGTGCACCGTACAGTGAATGATGAAAAGGCTGCTACAGAACACAGTCTCATCCAATGCATAAATGCAGGGTGACATAACAGAGTTATCCCTTGAGCATATTAGTAATTGGCTACAACTATTTTCTGGGACCAGAAGAATGGAGCTATTCAAGAGCAGCCCCATCTACCTCAGCTAGGTTCCTTTGTCACATCAGCAACTTATGATCAATGGTGTCAAAGGCAGCTGAAGGAACAACACAGACACTTGAGATGAAATTCTGGCTCCCTGAAGTGACTAGCTAAACACTCATTGACTTCACCCTTAATCTTCATCCATGTCCAAAAAGAGACCTAGACATTAGTCTGACCCAGGGACCCTGTGGGTGCAACTGGTAGAGAGCACAATGGTGCTTTTTTACAGGGATCCCCTATGTCATACATATGTTTAAAAGTTTGCCAAAGAGTGGCATGTGAAGTCCCTACTGAAAGCCAGTAGTCCACTGGTCATCACAATCATTGTGAAATGTATGTGTGCATAATATTCAAGAAGTTATGCATCTATGCTAAAAATTATGTCCTTAAGATCTTGGAGTTAAGGCAAGTCACCAGGAGGTGACATGCCCTGGATGTACTCCTTTCAGGCAAGGGGTAATAGATACTTATCTCCCCTGTCTAATCATGTGTATATTTTCTGCCTCACAATGGAGGCCTGTTTGCATAGTGAGACACAGGAGAAAGAAAAGATTGTGAAATCTACAAGAGGGGAAATTCACAGGACTAAACCAACATCAGGGGATTTCCTGTTTATGACTAAAGACAAAGGATGGTTTGGGTACATCTGAGGATATAAGGCAACACAAAAGGAGACAAGTTGACACTGTGTCCATCTCATGAACAGAGAATCACATCCAAGAATGTCTGTAAAACTATGCAGAGACTTTGTGTGAGCATTACTCTACAACACATGACCTAATAAAGTCTAGGTTCTAGAATTCATGTTATGATTTTTTTTCATATGTAACCATTATTTCCAACACTTCTATTTGCTATTGATTGAATATCTGTGCTTAGTTAAATAAATTTATACTTGATTTCATTATAAACGTATGTCAGTGCTGTGTGTTAAGTGGAGTGGTATTCTGAGGTGGACCTGGTAAGCTGAGCTGTACTGATTCTTTGAAAACAGCAAATCTGTGAATACTGCAAGTGTTCAGTGGAACAGGGGGCTGAACATTTCAGGGAGATGCTCAAAAGACTTAGAGGTCGGGCTGTACCTATTGCTAACCTGTAGAGAGACAGCGGAGCCTGTGAGGCCTAGAGGGAACTGCTTGTGTTGCCTGTGGTCAGTGGAGTTGGGGAGCCGACCCCTAACAGGCACAGACATGTTTTCCTCATGATATGGGAAGGTAGTAGTGAGGTGCATCACAATCCTGGCTTCCCCCAGGAAGCATCACCACTAGTTTCCTTCCAATATCCAAATCTAAAATGAGAATGACAGTGACGTTTGAAATCTGAAAATTACAGACATGGCCAGAGTTTCCTAACCACAAATTTCTCAATAATCTTCCCTTGAACAAGATTTGTTAAAGGAAAATAATTTTCTAACAACTGTCCACCAGAGTGGATCAAAGCTATCTCAATGCCATAAACATTCTGAATTGAATATGAAAGATATAAACAAAACAAACAAAACAAAAATCCCAGCCAAAACAGACAGTAATCGACCTACCCAGGCAAGGTTTTCACAGGAGAGAGAGGTAAATGGTAGGGTCCTGCAAGGATCTGTACTGGGACCAGTGCTGTTCAACATATTCATCAGTGTTCTGGGAAAAGGGATAAACAGTGAAGTGGCAAAGTTTGCACACAATACAAAATTACACAAGATAGTTAAGTCCAAAGCTGACTACGAAGAGCTACAAAGGGCTCTCACTGAACTGGGTGACTGGGCAACAAAATGGCTGATGAAATTCAGTGTTGATAAATGCAAAGTAATGCACATTGGAAACAGCTACATATACATACAATGATGTGATCTAAATTAGCTGTTACCACTGAAGAAAGAGATCTTGGAGTCATCATGGATAGTATTCGGAAAACATCCACTCAATTTGCAGCAGCTGTCAAAAAGCTAACGGAATGTTAGGAACCATTACAAAAGGGATAGATGGTAAGATTGAAAATATCATAATGCCACTATATAAATACATGGTATGCTCACACCCATGAATGCTGTGTGCAATTCTGCTTTCCCCATTTCAAAAAAGATATATTAGAATTGAAAAGAAATATAGAGAAGGGCAACAAAGATGACTGGCATATGGAACAACTTTCATCTGAGGAGAGATTAAAAAAGACTGGGACTGTTCAGCTTAGAAAAGAGATGACTAATAGGGGATATGATAAATGGCTATAGAATCATGAATGGTGTGGAGAAAGTGAAGAAGCAGTGTTATTTACCCTTCATATAACACATGAACCAAGGGTCACTCAATGAAATTAATTGGCAGCAGGTTAAAACATACATAAGTTTGTACTTCACACAATGCACAGACAACCTGTAGAACTCATTGCCAGAAGATGTTGTGAAGTCCAAAAATATAACTGGGTTTAAAACATAATTAGATAAATTCATAGAGGATAGGTTCATCAAAGGCAAATAGCCAAGATAGTCAAGGATGCAACCCCTTCTTTGGGTGTTCCTAAACCTCTGACTGTCAGAAGCTGGGACTGGACGACAGAAGACAGATCACTCAACAATTTCACTGTTTTGTTTATTCCCTCTGAAGAATCTGGCACTGACCTTTGTTGGAAGACAGGATTCTGATTTAGGTGAACCATTGGTCTGACCCAGTATGGCCATTCTTATGTTCTTAGGGAGAAGCAAAGTAACAAGGGCATTCAGATACTATGGTGAGGAGCAGAGTATAAGAATCTATATGGAAGGGAATGTTTGCCAAGGTGATAACAATAAAAATGATTATTTAAGCAAAGGCTGCAAATTTTAATGGTCTTTCAATGAAATAATAACCAACTCCATCATCAGAGAAATGACATGAGTCCTAATCAGAAATGGTTAATCTGCACCTTCCACAAGACAGAGTGTGTGAAATGCAGATGGACTAGGTTAGGTTCTCATTCCATCTTGCTTTCATATTGAAACCGCATGGGAGGCAACTTTATTTTAATATGGATGTTATTCTTGCCAAAGAATCAGGAAAATATCTCATAAAAAAATTGTTGACTCAGTCGTGGGTCAAAGGTAGAACTGAACACTAGGCCAGGAGCACCATTAGATCATCTAGTCTGACCTTCTGTATATCAGAAGTCATTAAATTTCACCGAAATACCCATATATTAGGCCCAAAGACTTTAGTTAGACTAAATATTTTAATCCTCTGGAGACTAACTCTGTGTCACAAACCGAGAACTGAAGAGACCAAGGCACCAGCAATGCCTAAGGTCCATGCAATGATATAGGTGCTGGAATTACGGCACCCCCTGGCTTGAAGTGGTTTCCATTATATACAGGGTTTACAGTTTGGTTCAATGTCTCTCTGCACCCCCACTACAAAAATTGTTCCAGCACCCTTGCATGGCAAGGAATTTATCAAGTGAGATGTGCGCAGATGGTTCTTGCAGACAGACCACACTCCATGCAATAGGAAAAAAAAAACCCAAAACCCATCAAACTCCTTACTAAATTTACCTAGGAGAAAATTCCTTCCTGAAAATCCGGTGATCAGTTTGATTCTAGGCATCTGAGAATGACATGCCAGCCAGGCAACTAGAAAGGATCCTAGAACACTGGCCCTTTCCACTCTGTATATTCTGTGATTCTTTGGCTGTAGAATTTGCCAAGAACTCACCCCTTGCTGCCGCATTGATTCAGAAATTAGGTTTTGATTTAACATGTATGTATTTATTATAGCTGTATGTAGCTAGATATATTTCTAGCCCTCATGGTTGTGAAACTAACCTTGAAAATAATGAAATGAGTCTAAACCAATGCTGAACTATCATCTGGACTTTGATGAGAGCCTCAAACAACACTTCTAAGATATGTGAACCAGCCCATCTGTATCATTTGCTTATTGACTCTGAATCCTAATGATGTCACCTTTGTTGTCAATGTTGTAAATAATAGATATCTAACCTCCTTCTCCCAACTTCCTAAAATAAATAATAAAAAAACTACTATATTGGTCACATTATTTATTTGTTCAAATTAATGTGATAAAAACTATAAAGTTTCAAAAATTATAAAGTTTACGCATAAATATATAGATCTTTGTCCATCTTCCTTCTAGTTTTCAAGGACTAGACTTTGGATGGATGTTATTGTCTGATGGTGAGAAGGCTAAATTAAAGAATTGAGTTTACAGTTTGCTATGAAGGCATTGAGAGTTGTGGTCATCTGCCGGGGTTGGGAAATAGCCATGAAAAAACAAATACAAATGAAGATTATTTGTTCATTTTACAGTCAATTCTACAGTCTACTGGTTATTCTAAAATAAAAATTAAAAAAAAAAAACCCAGGGACTACTGTGCTGGTTGTATTTTTTTAGTTTAACTGATTTGTTTGTTTTTAAATCTGATTTGCAACCCCTCCATTTTTAACATTTATCTGGTGCTGCCTCACAATTTCCAAAATTCCTGCCAGCTCAGCATATTACACGAAGCCAGACATAGAGCAGCTCACACTGTAGATTTTCCTCAGAGCTTCAGATGCTGAAGACAAAAGCATCCTGACCCTCCATGACTTTTGTGATAGCTAGCACCTTTCTGCTGATGAGAAATTTTTGGTAAGTTCTTTAAGGTAGGATTTCCACCCATAGATGCTAAATCTTCCCCGGTCCCAGTTTCAGTCCCTCTTGATTCACCTGCTCTTAATGTGTGCCTCCCCCAATACCTGTCCCCTCCCATTTGCCTCCCTCCCCCCACACACACATTCCGGCCTCCCAAAAGCTTCATCACCTCCCTCTGTCCTCCACTCAGTAGGTGTGAGTGAAACTAGGAATCCAGGATCTACCCACGATGTTCACACAAGTGAACCTGTGGTTGAGAGAGGAGCATGTCGAGAAAACACTGCATCTTCTCTCTCATTGGCCTAGATCTATGTGCAGGGCTATTTTGTACTAAGGTACTAATGGTTCAACCCTGCAGCCCTTCCTCACAGACTTTTGAATATTGGCATATCTTCAGCTAATTACCTTTCACTCATGATTGTATTCCGTGCCTTTAAAAAACTGTACTGTCAGTGTATGGATAAGAAGTGAATAAGGTTATGTCCTTCCTTGGTGGTGTCTAGCCTTAAATTTGTGTCATGTGAGGAGTGGGGAATGGGATCTAATTCAATTTATATAAAATTAGAGACACAGCAGTAAAGAGTAACTTTAGCGGTGACCTTTATGATACAGGCTTATGTTTTAAGCTGAATCAGTGAACCTAAAATATTGTTTGAAGGGATACCTTTCATAGAGAGCTCATTGTCAGGTTTTAAGCTTTTTTTAAAAAACACAAAGTCTATCAGAATTTGACCTTCACTACTGTAGATTAAAATGGAGTGAGAATGCTGCTGCTTTAAGGGAAGATTACAAAGGATTTATTTTGGATTTAAAAATGAACAATTAATATGGAAAATTCTGGTTTTGTTACATTCCAATATGGTATTGCTGTCCTGTGTATGTGTGAGTTGTATATATATGTAAATATACACATGCATGTGCATGCACGCACACACACACACACACACACACAGTTAAGTGAGAGGTAGAGTTTCCAGACTACATATCGCACCAACACAAAACTTAAAAGCCAGGAAATAAGATGCAGGTCACCTGAACTACACTTTTCAATTTTCATTCTCAGTCTTCCATTCCTCACAGCCTACATCTCCAGTCTCATCCTGAGGATCTGAGGCAGACGTGTCCTGGTAACATTTCCAAACTGTTATCATTGAAGTCAATAGGAATTTTTTAATTGTCCCAGTGACTTCAATAGGAACAGAAACAGGACCAAAGGGCCAGTGCCTCAGGGCAGACACCCCTTCCACATCAAGGTCTCTGCATAGCTACTCCTCTAACTCTAGGCCTCCAACCCATCCACTCCTTCCCCCCACACACATTGCTGCTATGCCTTCATTTTCCCAAAGCCTTGCTCAGCCTCTCAACACTCTCCCCAACAACCACCGCCAAGCCCTGCTCTCTGTCTGCCTCCCCAATTCCTTGCTCACCTCCACTAGCGAACACACATCCTTTCTTAACTCCCATGTCCATCCACAGTGCCATCTCCGCCTTCGCCCCACTCCTCTTTCCCCTGCTGCTCAACCTCTCTGCCTGGCAAACAAGGGCTATATACAGAGAACAGAAGAAAGCATGGGTGGAGGTAGTCACCACATTTAAATAAAAAATAATTTTGATGAAGAATGGAAGCAAAAATTTATGGTTTCATTCAAAGTTTGCCTCTAATCAGGGAGTCAGATTAGCAAAATTAGAAAACAGATGGATATGGCCAGTTCACCAGCTAGTCTTAGTTAAACTCAATTTAATTACAATGAATAAGGGGAATAATGTGTTTAATCTTAACTTTTCAAAAGTCTGCTATATTGTAATAATATATGTGTGTGTAGTCAGGAGTTTGTAGTCTGACCTTAGGTACCTCGCAGAACCCAGAGGAAAAAAGGAAGCATTTTTAAATGTTTCTTCTGCCAATGTTATTAAACATATCAAGTACAAAAATTTTAAAAAGTGTAATTGTCCTATTAGAGTTATAGTGCTAATTTGTTATAGTGAACCCTAGAGAGACGCATGGTGCCAAATGACTAAATTCAGTCAATAAAGTTTGAAAGAGAGGGCATTTAATCCTGCTTTAGAGCAACTCTCACCACAGCCTTAACGAAGCATTCACGTCTACTCGTGTCTCCATAATACACACACCACAAACACGCATACTGAGATATATTTTCATTATTAGGTTTCAAATTAATCTGCACTGATTAGGCATTAGATAGAAACTTACTAAAAGACTCTCAGAAAGTCAGGTTCACATTAAAAAGAAATCTTCCTGTTGCCAAACTGTTGATATTTTCATTTATTTCCTGACATTTAAAAACCCATCATCCAAGTATGGGCCGTATGGTGATAACTCATTGTATATATTGAACAACAGTAAAACATGCCTGTTGTCACAGCTGAGCAGACTGATTTTAATGAAATTGAGCCAGTGGTATATTCTCATTTCAAAAAAGGCAAGTTGTAGAGCCTTTTTTGCCTGAGAGGCAGGCATACATTAACTTGAGGCTGCTAACAGAATTGTGACAAAAGAGACACAATGCTTTTTCTGATTCCATTTCTCTACCTCCTGAGACTCAGGCTCTCTTGGAACATTGATGCTTAGCAGACTCTACTAAAAATACAGCAGCTGTTGTTGAGTGCAAAAATCTCCATTTGCAACCCCCCCCAAAAAAATCAATTAAACAAACACATTAAAAGAGAACTAAAAAGTGCTTTGTTCTTTTCAAACTAATATATATATAGTTTTAAATATACTATTAAAATACTTTCAAGAGATATAGACTCTCAGGAGGATTTAGTCCAAAACTTGAAAGCAGATTAGCTACTTTTTGTTGTCTTTGATAGAAATCCTTTGTCTGTCTGCACAGCTATGGCTTTAACTAATAATACAGAGATGGGAGTCATTCTGAGTTCAGTTGGCTCTTGGGTCCCAAACAAACCTGAATTTTTCATAGAGTTGTATCTATGGGAAGGTAAAGGTTAGCTCTTGAAGTCTGATTAACCGTGTCACTTTAAAGCCTGTGAAAAACATTAAAAAGTATGAGATTCAGGTAATTTCTCTCAGTGGAAGTTTAAAAGGGCAAGTGTTTCTTTTTCCCCATTTTACTCCCTCTGGTGTAATCTGATATAGAATTGACAACTCCAGACATTCAAACATTATGTAAGCCTCCCTGCTCAAATCACAAGAATTCTGTAAAAATCACAAACTTTTTAAAAAAACGATAAATATGGGGTTCTTTTTATTAGCCTTGGGGGAGGGGGAATAACTTTTAGCATTCACATTTTTGAGTTTTTCCTTTGCAAACTAGATGACTAGAAACTTACTTAAAAAAAAATGGAAGATGAGATTTTCATTTAATCACAGGACTATAGTAGCTTTCTGGCATCTAGCTACCTTAAACTGCTACTGATTTACAAGGTTTAAGATTAACCCTAGATATTGTGAGACTCAGAATAATACTGTGAACGTTGGCAACACTGTTAATAAGAAAAGTATTTGTCAGAATTACAAACAAAAACTGCATCTGAACTTTACATTTAAAATACTATTTAACTTAAGTATTTAGGACATGGCTCTTAGTGAAAATTATTATTAATTATGTATATGTAGTGTCATAAACATCTCTGACACTGTAAGGCGTTAGGAAAGTGCCAAATAGATAACAGTATCTTGACCCAAAGGAATCATAACCTAATGTTGCTTGTAAAGAAAAAATAAGAGGCCCAAAGTGTCACTCTAAGAGATTGCCATGACTACAGACCAAGAAAATAGTATCTTACATTCATATAGTAATTTTCATCCAAAAGAATCCCAAAGTGTTTTACCAACTACAGGCCCAATCCTGCAAGCACTATCATGTGCAATCCCGTTGTAGCAAAAGGGCTATGCCTGGTAATAAAGTACTATGCCTATAACTAGTATTTGCAGGATCAGGCTATACATGCCACCATGCCCGCTTTGCAGAGTCAGAGAGGCAGCGAGGGCACAGCACAATTAGATAGGTGGACAGGATATATTTGCAAGGACATGATGTGAACACCCACTCTTTCAAAAAGTATCCTTGAGATCTTTAATGTCCCAATTGCTCTATGGGAACATACGTTTTTAAAGTCTTGTCTGGAAGACCCATACACTTTACAGCTCAACTTACTATAAATTACTATTTATTATGTGTGTGACGGTTAGCACCTAGAAACTGGGGCCCCATTGTTCTAAAAACTGTACAAACATAAAACAAAGATACTGTCTCTGCCCTAAATAGCCCCCTCAGAAGGCTAAGTGGAGGAGCCAGCTCTTCTGAAATTCAAAACAGTGGCTCCAGGAAATCTAAACATTTCAAACGTTAAGGCTAGAACATTAAAATCTTGCCCTCCAAATAATTGGCATGATAATGTCATTGTGTAAGTGAATGTAGAAATTCTGTACAGTGTAATTAACATGACAAAGGGGCAATACCCAACTGGCAGGGTGAGGTTTGAGGGGGGAATGGACCCAATTGGGATTCTAGGAAATAAGCCAAACAAATCTGATTTGGAGAAAAGCATCACCATTTCTGCAAGTAGCGGATACATCTGCTTTTGGGGAAAATGGTAAAAATCCATCTTCTGAGCAAAACTGAATTTTCTTGCATTTAGCCAAGATAAAAATGTAACATTTCTAACGGAATATGTCACCATTTCAGGGGGCGGGGGAGAGGGGAGACATCTTTTTGCAACAATGTGCAAGTTTTCTGATTGAAAACCTGCTTTTTCTTAGCAAAAAATTCTGAGGTGAAAATGAGACGTTTCTCTTTTCTGCAAACCACCAAAATATTATCTTTTTTACCAGTTCTAATGTGGGAGAAAGTTTGGGCCAGATACTCAGCTGGTGAAGTCAGTTAATTCCAGATAAGGATCTGTCCTTTTTCCCCATAGATTTGATCACTGATGCCTTTAATTTGGCCTCTTGCTTTCCCTTATGTCACATGTGGGAAGATAACAGGAGTTCATTACTGGATCTCTCACCAAAAAACATGCTGGGTTCACTCACAGTGCACATGTTCTGCTTTCTGGAGGCCAATTTTTTGAAACAGACCATGGCAGCCTCTTTAAATGGCAGCATTCTAGGGAACTGACATTTGGAATATCAATTTATGTCTCAGATAAATGAAAAGTTCTGCTAGTAGTTAGGCCTGAGTGAAGCTGTTCAGTTTTGTTTTGTCAAATTTCCAGAGCATGTTCTAGAGCCTGATTCTTATCTCACATGGTATAAATCTGGGGTAATTGTCCTAGTCCTAATGACATCAATGGAAGGTTAGCCATTAACTTAAATGGAGCCAGAATTTCACCCCAAGAATAATTCCATAGAAACCAATAGAGTTACTCTGGTGTAAAACAGGCATAAGAAGCTCAGCTCTCTTATTTCTTAGGAAGTACAAAGTAGAAATTTTTTGTGAGACTGATCATCATGGTAAAAATTTTCACAAGGAAAAACTTAGCTGCCCACTAGATCATATTGGCTTATATTCAAAGAAAGTATAAAAAAAGAGAAGCATTTCTAATAATATTTGGGACTGAGAAGAGAGATGTGCTTAAGTGCTAGAGGTCATCTAAGTATCTATATAGCTAATTAGAAAGATGTATCTCATCAGCCTCTGCCATTGCATTTTACTAGCCTTGACTCCTGGCACCTCATGTAAACTTTAATGACTCTAGAGCAGCCATACTTGCCTCCATAAATGAATACCTTGTTTGCAGTTGAAAAAAAGTTTAGAAAATAATGTGTAAAATTAGGTTTTAGTTTTGCTTCTGACCCTTCTGGGTCAAGGCAGAATTAGAAGCATGAAAATATTGCAAGAAATGCTATTCTCATAGTATTTTTTGTCTGAAACAGAACAGAAGTATTAGAAATCTTGTTGGAGATAAGGGAACAAAAAGAAAAAAAAAGTTTTTTGCAAGATAATTCAATCACTTTTGCATAATCAAGAGATATATATAATTTGGCCGAGTCTTAGATGAGCATCTTATACAGAATGAACCTACAAACTTTTTTAGGTTCATCCTTTATTATACAGATCTCTACATATCCTTGATAATCTCCACCCTAAGAGTAGAGCTTTGCAATTCTGGACAGTCTCAAGATGAGTATTTCCATATTTCATCATAACCAAGTCCCTCAATACATTTTTTTCCACAACAGTAACTACGTATGTCCCATCCTGAACTGCTGTGTACAAAAAGTTAATGAAAACCTTATAATCGAACTAGTCAAAGTGACTGAACTAAATCAAATGCTATAGATGAGGTATAATTCTTTTTAAAAGGATAATGTTAAAATGTTAGTGCAAACAGGTTTACCATGGAAGAGCAGGACATCTCTCAATAATTATAATTCTAGCTGTTATGCTTCATTCAGGGGGTTATTGAAAATATAGCCTTGCTATTTAAGACAATTAAATCTCTTACCCTTGGAAACACACACAATATTTTTTGACAGTCCATGAAACAAATGGGTTGAATTTCAAGTCTTATCTACAAAAATTCTCTTTCTTTGGGGCAGAGACAGTCATTTACTATTGCTTGTAGAGTGTCTAGCACAATAGGACCCTAAGTGTAATAACAACAAAATATCTTGCAACTTTAAAGAAATAGACAATATTTTAAAGAAAGTACTTAGAAACTCTACAGGAGTAACAAATTTATAATCATTGCACAGGACAATTTGAAAATAAGTTCAGGAGGGAATACAATTATTTAATTTTCTTCATCCCCTTAAACATATTTTTCCAGAAATCTTAACAAAAATATAGACATTAATTCTACATGGATAATGAAGCATGCTTCTGAAGATATCTGCGTCTAAACTCCACTGGAGTCAGTAGAAATATTATGAATTTACAGATGTAAAATTGAGAGTGGAATTTAGCTATGTATTGTTATCATACACCAAAAAGGAGCAGAATTAATCTTTCTTGTGCAACAAAAACTATTTTATTTTTTGGTTTTGAGTGGTTCACTTTGCAACCTTAACCTGGCATTAATGTAGGATTATGTTTTGTTTTGTTTTATTGCCTAAAATAATAGAAATAATAGTTGAGTACCAGAGAAATTCCAGAATATTATACAAACCTGTACAAATAAAACTCCAGACAATGGTGCAATACAAAGTATCAAATCTTCCAAATAGAGGGCCTTATTTTTCACTGTCTTGCACCATGTAGATATTTATCCCTGTGCAAATTGGGTGTAAAACATTCTGATTTATTAGTCTTTTACTTACCATTTAGCACTAATTTTGCACAGAGATAAATGCCTACATAAAATGCAATGTAATGGACAATCAGGCCCAGAATTTACCTGTTCATCACATTCAGTGATTTTGGTCATCAATCTGGAAACTTAGAAACATAATTGCTAAAACTCTACCAAACTTTAAATACTCTAACAGGCTTAATATTTTCATTTTTCTTTTTACTCCTTTATTTCTAGACTTGAATGATCATTTCAGATTCACTAAATTACATAAAAGTGGTAATCCAGGTTTTATGGTGTATAGTTGGCATGTTTTGGTATTTGCGTTACTTTTGTGTGCTACTCATGCATTCAAGTCAGAAATGTACTTTCAAAACCAAATGTACTTTCAAAACCATGATCGACATCTGTAACCGCAAAACAACTCTTATCTTAAGTGCCTGATGTGTTCAGTTACATTGTGCTGCATCACAATAGGCTGATTAAGCATGTAATAAAACATAAAATGAAACCATCTAGTCAGGAAGAGGAATGCATTTTAAATGTTCAATATTTCATTTGAATTATTGGTTCTTTCCTAGCAATGAATTTTGAGTGATGCACAAATGTCTGCCCTGGGAACCTGCAGCCCGATTTTGCACCGTCGAAGTGAATGAGAATTTTGCAGTTGACTTCAATATGTGCTGGATCAAGCTGCTAGAGACATAGGTGTGTGTGTGAGAGAGAGTAAGAGCTATTTTATCTCTAAATTATCACACTAGACACAAAGTTTCCAAAAGCTAAATAATGTATTCCTTGTCCCATGTCCTATTTAGTCATAGACAAGAGTAAATATGAAAATATAGGACTCTGCTGTTGAAAACAGAGCTAGTGGTGAGTGCTATTCTAGCTATTTTAAGCACTGACCACATATTTGTACTGAAATAAATATTAAGAATTTCTCTAATTAAAACAATGCTGCTAGCTCAGACTTGCAAATCTGTGGAGCTTAAAAACAGACTCCATGGTTGTAGTAGCCTTTATTTGCGGTTGGTGAAAGGACGCTTTCAACTGTGGTTTTTTTGCTTGGGCTCTTGCTGTGTATTTCCTGGATGGACTGATTTACCAGGGAATGTGCAGGCAATCTTTCTATCTTGTGGGAAAATGCCATGTGTCATTAAGCAAGCTGCCTTTGCAGAATGGACACTGTCCAAAATGACAGTGTGGAAAGATTAAAAGAGCTGGGATGTGCCATATCTTATCTTTGGAGAATATTGACTCAGAGGCACCATATGCAATGGCTGTCTATTGGAAGCATGGTCAAGATTATCATTAGGCATGCCACACACCCAACACTGATTCCAGTGTCGTGAATTCAGTTTAAAAGCAGCTCTGCCGCAGTGAGTTTTTGGCACAACTTCAAAGCTAATATTCAAAGTCAGAAAGCTTAAAACCATGCAAGCTTATTTAGATTCTTTAAATGGCCCGATTTAGTAGATTGGTGGGCATCTGAAGCTTTGTAAACCATTGAAAAGTAAAAAAAAAGTTAATCTTTTCAGCTAAAGTTTTCAATAATGTGACATTGGATTCATTTCAAAGAGTTTTCTTCTTGCATATTAATCCACTATCCCTAATTCTTAAGAGTACTGGGGGATATGTGAATTTCTAACTTTTAATTTGGGGATTGCTCCCTTTTTGGGGGGCATTAAAGTCATCACACATTTTGAAAATGACTGTGTTTTGGATCCCACTTGGAACATAAAATGAACATTCTGTCAGATATTGAGCTAAACTGCCAGCTTGAGTCCCCCCTCTTAAAAAGACTCTGTACTGCAGCAGTGAAGTAGCTATGACAGCTGCACCTGCTAACACTTATGTCATTTTCATTTTAAAACAACATGTGTAATATTATCCAACAAAAGCTTTAATCAACAGTCTGTTTACAAGAATGATAATTCTATTTTGAGAGTGGTAGCTTAATTTGTCTAGGTCTGTGTATAATTTAATATATGTAAAGGTGATATTCAAGTGGTAAATTGAAGGGGCATGAGATAAATGGCACAGGTACAGTATTTGTATGAGACTCTCACTATATCATCTGCAGACGAATCTCTTGAATTAACTTTAGGATTCCCTTAACAGCTTCAAACAGCCATCTCTATAAATTAACCTGACACTGAAAAGTTTATTTTTCCTTCCAAATATGGAATTGTCTTCTTAAAATTACCACAGCCCAAGGTTCAGAATGGGCAAGGTTCAGTCTTGGACAACTCACAGCTTTTCTGGACTAAAAATGTCATGACTTTAAAGTCTGATATCACACATCTCTGGAAATAGGGCTGGAAATAGAAGCTTTATATTGTAGCTTTGGAAAGAGGTTCCTGAAGGTGACTGGGATTCATGTGTACCAGTGAGATCAGCTTTAAATTTTTGATATTTTTAGATATAAAACCCTGGTTTAGGTGATTCATGGAGGAGTTTTACATTTATTAGTTGTTGGTTCTTTTTATCTTCTTCTCTTCCCCTATATAATTGGAGTCATAAGGTGAAATCCTGGTCCCAGTGAAGTCAATGGCAATAACCTCATTAAGTTCAGTGTGGCCAGGATTTCACCTAAGCTAAGTCATTTGGCTTTAAAGATGAAGAGATACAAGAAATAGGACTAATCAATTCTTGAAAACTAAAATATTCCTGTAATAGTTTTGCACGTAATATGTGTGTCATATATATAACTTAATGGTATGGTATCAAGGTTTTCATTCAGATTCTCTGGGAATGATCTGTATCACTTACGCAGAAGAAGGTCAAGAAGATGCAATATTCTGTTCCTAAGAGGCTTGTTAAAACTAATCCCACCTGTTGCATCCATGGCACAATGACCCTACCACCACTGGATGCTGGCAGAACTAAGTAGGCTTTACTTTCTGATTTACAATACAAGCAGCATGGACCCTTCAAAGCAGTCCCTCTGTAGTCACTAGAAGATGCTTTTTCCTGCCCACTAGGAAGGCAATCATTAGCAACAGTAGGAAGGCTAAGGTTTAGAACTTGGAAAACTTTTGGAAAAAGGTTAAATCCCTAACCATCAGCTGTATAACAGATGTTAGAATCATACAAAATTACATTTCAACCCTGGTGTGAAACCTGTGTAAATCAGAGTAGAATCAGGACCACAATATCTTCCTAACATTAAAGGAAGGCATAATAGAAGGTTAGACTCTAGGCTTGTGGATAGTTTCAAACTAGAAATATCAACGGGCTCCATCTTCAGGATTACCATCCAGTTCTGAATCAAAAACCTTTAAAACTTTTTTAGGGACTGCTGAGCCATTTCATTTAGATTACAGAAGTGCTTTCCTGGCAAAACATACCTCAGCAAAGCCTTTCCCAGCATTCCTTTTGCACCCAAACTACAGGAAATTCCTAGAGTTCCCTCAGAAAGGGGAATTATATAAGTAGAAGGTAATGGAGTTTGCTCTGTGCCTTGATTTAAGGGATCTTACTAGGGTTATGTGACTAGTTGTTCATCCTCTAAAATTCCTAGGAGTGGAAAAGTTTGTATCTCAATCACAGCAGAGACTGAAGTGCTCCTAAAATGGCATATATTGGCCATAGTCCATTTGCCAAAGTCCCTAAGTATTCTAGAAAATATAGAAGCATCTATATTAAGTCTTTTGCCCAATTTTGACATTTCTGGGATTCATGTTAGAGGCCATGGCCTTGACCCTAAACATTCCTTGGTCCAAAAAGGAACCCATAAAAAAATGCCCCTCTGCCATGTACATTGGCCAAACTGGACTATCACTACACAAAAGGATAAATGGACACAACTCAGACATAAAAAATAATAACATCCATAAACCAGTCAGAGAACACTTCAATCTCCTAGGTCATTCTGTCACTGACTTGAAAGTTGCTATTTTATTAAGCTTCAAAAACAGACTTCAGAGAGAAACTGCTAAGCTAGAAATCATCTGCAAACTTGACACAATCAAACTGGGTCTGAATCTAGACTTAGAATGGTTATCTCATTACAAGAAGCGATTGCCTCTGATCACCCATTATCACCTCCTACTCAATGGCTGTAATTAGGCCTCAAGTACCCTGCTTTCATCCACCCCCCCATTGTTGTCACTTCCCTTGGATATGTATATGTTGTCTCCTATATATGTTGCCTCCTGTATATCTCTATCACTTGCATCTGAGGAAGTGGGCCGGAGCCCACGAAAGCTTATGCTTGCAGAAATGAAATTTGTTAGTCTTTAAAATGCTACAGAACTCTCGTTGGTTTTGCCATAAAAAAGTATGTCAGCAGTATCTGCTTCTTTTGTCTTATAGAGATAGTTAGCAAAATTTCTGTGGAGTCTTGTTGCTTTATTTCATGTTTTTATTAATTACAGAAATATCCAAAAGTGCTTGCTGAATGAAAGTAAAACCTTAGTTAGAAATGAATGATCAATCCTTGCAATCTTCTGTTAAACCTGGCACTGAAAATCCAACAGTGGCTCTATTCTGCCATCTGGACTGGCTTCCAGGCATATTCGAGGCACAGGGTCCCCTTTCAGTTATGTTTTACAATGAGTCTCCTGCTTCCCAGTCTTCTGTTTCTGCTAAAAACGATCTAGAATTCAAAAAAAGAACCTTGTATTATATCAGCAGTTTTCCACTATACATCACAGAACACACAACACACAGTGCTTTCCTACTATTCCCATCAGGAATTCTTTTTCTTGTAATTAAAAACTAGTTCAAAGTCATCCTTAAATTGGGGGTGTCCAGACAGCCTAAACTGGGAGTCCCCACAGTTGCACCTAACCTCTTTTCCTGGTGTTCAAACTTCAGGTTGTGAAAAATGGCCATTAAGAGGTTGAAAGTGGAGCCTGAAGATTGAAGAATAGATGTCCAGTACTTACACCGAAGAAGGGATTCACTCTTTTAGGCATTTCATCAATACTATGACTCTGTTATCTGTAAATTTTTTAGAGGGCCTCATGAATGGTGCTTTGATCTAGGACTGGGGTGAAAATCAAAATTAATTTACTTAAAAAATGAATAGGAAATGCACATATTTCATTCCATTAGAATTTCTTATGCAGAAGTTTTCAATTTTTCAATGGAAAGTTCTGGAAATTAGAGGGAGAGAAACAATAACTGAAAACAGTTACTTTTTTTTTAATGTTCAAAAACCAAGACGAAATGAAAATATTCAGTTCCAAATAAAACTAAATGAAATGTTTAAGTTTAGTTTCAAAATAACTTTTTTTTGACCAGACCAAAAAATATTCCATTAAATTTTTTTTTAAATAATTAAAGAGCTATTTCCCCCCCGAAAAGACCTTTTTGACAAAAATGTTATGATGAGCTCTTCTATGAGCCATATGAGTGGTGCAGGGAGTGGTAAGGAAAGCTCACACCACAGGTGTATAATAGGAGGGGAAGGAAGACATGACATCTCAACTTTCTTCTGGGGAGAAGAGGGAAGATAATAGTGCTTGTCTTCCTCCCCCATCCAATTCCATCCTTGTTTGAAGAAACTGAGGAGAGGTCAGTCTCAAAGGTAGAAGTGCTGCTGTCAGCATCAGGCTTTTCACACTCCATCCTCCTGCACTCACAGCTTTCTACCAATTGTTGAGTGACGACAGAGAGTGCACCAGAACTTCCTTCCTGTCGATGTGTTGCCTCCCCACATGCCCACAGCATATTGGAGGGAATGAATGAAAAAAAACCCAAACAGACAGATAGAAACCTCCCCAACCTCCACTGAAGAGACAAAGTGAGCCCCTGGTGTTGGCAGTGATAGTGGCACTGGACACAGGAAGCAACAAAGATCAGGACATAGGACCTCTGATATGGGGTGTGCAAAGTGGAAACACAGTGCCCTAACTTGGGATAGTATAAGTGGGGACCCACAGTGACCCTTATTCGAGGGGAAGGCAGGTGATCTCTGGCATGGGGGTCAAATAGAAACATTGGATTATATTTTTGTTTACTGTTACATAGACACACACACTTTCACCATATTGCTAAGTGAATGTAAAATGAGTGGCATAAATGTACACCATGGTGCTACTGGATGAATGTAGCAGGGGTGAAGGTGATCAGGCTTGTCTTTAGTGTACAGCTAATTCTTTGATCCCACTTTGGGTGTAAATGACTCCATTGAGACTTGCAAAGAAACACCATCATATTGAGTTCAAAATTCTTTCCCTGAAGACAGCAAAATGTCTGAGAAACCTTCCAAAATTTGATAACCAAGCCATCCAGAGTGAGTGGGGAGGAAATAATTCCTCTAGGCATCATTTCTTATGAGACATCAGATGAACAACTTAGAAGAGAAAATGAGCCCTGTTTATCCTGTAGATGAGGATACCACAAACTATTTGGTGTGAGATAAACCTCACCTGTCTAATCAGGTGATCCATGAATATAAATAATGTGGCTTTATTATCCAAAGTGTAAACTGATTCTACATTATTTTTCCTATTCTGTAGAAAATTACATTCAGGGAATGTTAAGACTGTACTTTTAAGCACTCAAAATCAAGACCTGTCAGAGAAAATATTATGTACACAACCTTAACTCTGCCCCATGTGCACATTATTTTTCATACAATAGAGTACTCAAATTTTTCTACAACCTCAGATACCCATGTGTGGTATTTTTTACTACAGAGTGTTACTATGGTAATGCCAGACAGAGAGAATTAAAATCATTTATGTGTAAGATGTCCAGATGATTTTGTGGAGTTTTGCTTCATTTCACCACACATCTTACAATATCTACAGGGAATAAGACAAGGATTTCTGACAATTAAACATTTCTGAATATGCAGCTAAATGAGCCAACCATGCATGAACAGCAAATCCCAAATTCCTTCCTAACATTCAGTTCATTGAAAAAATACCGCTATCATCGTAAAACTACTGCACATATGCAACATATGTTTTCATTTGGCTGCGCACTATGTCTTTGAAAACCTAGTTTTCACTTTCACACACAGAAGCACTTCTCAGTGAAGACTATTTCTTTACTTAATTTCAGTTTTAATCCCTCACCCATTTCAGAGGCAGAACTTTCTAAAAAAAAAGTTGGCAAATTTTTGTTTTTAGGTTGTTTTTTTTTGTTTGGTGGATTGGTTTTTGAGCGTGGCGGTATAACAGGAATAGTGTATTTTCATTCTTTTTTCACTTACAAACACCTGCATTATTTTTTGCTCAATCTTGAACAAAAAAACCCAAAAAGTTTAATGGAGCCTAAGTCTTTACAATTTGAGTCTGATGTGTGAAAATTTCAGAAAATTAGAAGTGACTAAATTAGCATAGAAATTTAATCAAATTATAGAATTATTATTTTATTATTTATTTATTTTTATTATAATTTATCAAATTATAGCTCCGCAGTGATAACTGCATTTGAAGCCAGAGTCCTCCCATTAAGAATCAGGAGGTTCACAAATGTTTTTCTAAATTAAAAAAAAAAAAAAAAATGGACAGCATTCACTTTGCCTGTGATCCTATATGCATCCTTCATACACTTTATATGGTCTGTTTACAGTCAAAGGATGCTAATTTCAGTCACAATAACAAAAAACAGCTATCCAGTAATGAAATACCATTCAGAATTTTATTACAAAGGAAGCAGCTACACGAAGAAGGAGAAACAGCTCAACATGGCCCAGATTGTTCCTCCATGAGCTACACGTATCCATAAGAAGGATTCAGCCACCTTTGTGATACCGTACTACTCAGCTTCGGACCTTTTGGAGGCTATAGTCCAGCGTCTGCCTTGGAGGAAGGAGTGGAGACTGGTTGGGCAGTGGGAGAAATGGGTTTGCCAGGGTGAGGCATATCATCTTCTTTTGAGCTCTATGAAAAATTACTCTAAACAATATTCGATTTTGTGACTATATTGTTTTTCCCCATGGAGCCCCCAACCTATGGTCCCAGGAGAAGTAATGACTAGGAAAGGGTCACATTAGCACAACCCCAGTGGAGCTACACTTCCAGGGAGCTGGGGTAAAGTCACTGGGCACAAGACACAGTCCCCCTACAGATGAGTTTGGTATCCCATGAATTCCCAAGGCTTTGCCAAGTTAGACAATAGTCCCAAAGACTTTTTGCTGCCTTTCCCCCAATACCAGACAATCTGGGGAGTTTCCTCATGGACATTTCTACAGAAAGGGATGACTGGGCCTGTGTAATCAGTTCAGCTGCTCTTGATCCCACTCACAAACTAGAAATCACTTCAAATGTAAATAAGTAATATGATTTATTAGACTGGTAACATCAGGAGAGCCTTTGCTCTGACTCCCCCACTAATGAGAACATGACAAGTGCATTGTTTGTGTGTGTGTGTGTGTGTGTGTAATATGAGCTGGGAATAGCATCTTTCCTGTTTATAGACCTGATCCAATGTCCACAAAAGTTAATGAGGCCCATAATATACAAAAGAGTAAAAAATATTTGAGAGGGTCTGGGTGTAATTTGCCAACTATAAACCTGTATGTAATGTATTGCACTACAGAGGAATGATTATTAGCTATAAGAGATTATGGAAGGTGAATCAACCAGAAATATTCTTCTTTCAGGAGACATTTCCCAAAGACTTTATCTATTAATCATTTCTCCAGAAATATGGCAGTCACATGTTATTTACTGCATAGTATAGTGAATTTAAAAGAGAGGACTGATTTAAATGAAACATTTCATGTTCTAATAATAAATCAGTGCTGATTTAAAACAAATATTTTAATCAATATTGATTTAATTTATTATTTACTTATTAATTATTTAATTAATTTTGAATGTTTTACCGTACTTTGAGAAAAACACAACAAAAGACCCCACCCTCATTTTTATTTGTTTTAGTTCTTTATATATTTTTGCAATAAAAATGTTATGCTTTTTGGTTTGTATCCATCTATGGCATCTTTTTAGTATTTCAGTATCCTGGAATGAAAGGGCATGCTTGAGATTTTTGAGAAAGTGCCCTGAGTGCATGTTGCAGCATATTAAAATGAATCGCGGCCTGCTGGAACCTATCTAAGGTTGTATTTCACAAATGGTAGGAGGATGTAAACTGGATAAATTAGCTGCTGTTTGCAAGACCCAGGAGACATCAATAGTGAAGGAATATTTGTTTGTTGTGGCCTAAGGGGGATAAAAAAATCTATATCAAAAAAATGTTTTAAAAATCTGGGGTGGAAATGGTGGGTTGCTGAAAATAAATATCAGTAACAGGTCATTTGCAACTCTGTGAGTCATGACAGTCTTCTCAGTTCAGGAAATCAGAAAGTGAGTGGAAAGAGAGTAGTTTATTGCAGTGATGAGTTCTGAGTAGCTAAGTGGATTTGTTTATTTTTGTATTTACTGACATTTTTTTACTGGTGGCAGCTAAGCTGAACAGCCGTACTCCATAAATTCTCAAATAATAATTGAAAATTAAAATATACAACAAAACAAAGACAACTGAGTCAAAGAAAAATAAGAGAGTTTGAAAGCTTGCAGTGCAGGTAATGCGGGAAAGAAAGTTACCTGCTGAGTTTTAAAATCCTTTTGTGCACTCAATTGGCAAAGAGCCTTTATTTCAAACCAAGTACCCAGTCCATCACTCCTTACTCAGCAAAAGCTCTTATTAAACTCAATGGAAGGTTCGGCCAAGTAAGGAGTCCTAAATAACTGTGAGAATAACTTTTGTCCAGGAAGTAACATCTCTGATCAGGAAATCACATAAATTATAGAGTGAAAAAGATATTTTGCCAGATGCCCACTTGGTGTCAATTAGTGTCATGCCATTGATGTCAATGTGCAGCTAAACCAATTTACATTAACTAGATATGCAATCCTTTGTGTTTACAAGATATCTTAGAAAAGCATGTAGCAATGTCATATCTTCATAAAAAATTACAATACAACAGAGGAGATATTTGTTCTTGCAATTCCATTGCAATGATCTAAAATGCACATCTAAAATGTTTTGTACAATAGCATCGTCTGTTACTTTTTGTAACTCCCATACAACTGTACAACTGTGCATGAACAGTAAAATCAGTGGTGTATTCCTTTTTACATCTTTCAATCATACCTACCCTAAACACATGGAACTTTTTTCAAGTAATGAAAACTGAAAAAAGACATGCAAAATTGCTGAAGAAGCAATGGAAAGAATTTACATAAGATGCTAACTAGAAACCTCTATTCAGTTAGTAATGGCAGTATCTCCATGTTTCCATTCTTTGACACAATGATGGATTATTTATTTACTGAACAGCACTGGTGGCCAGAAAATCTGATTTTCATGCATGAAATCCATGAAACCTCAGCCACTGAACAACTTCTTTTACACATGGCAAAGGTCACCTATCAGGGGATTTTCTCACATTTTGTGTGATTGGTCATGCCTCATTTCCTTCAAGAAAATATGATTTCTCCAAAGTGTGTGCATTTTAAAAGACCCACACAGATCCAGAAAGTTATTTCCTCTCTATTTGTGAGAAGCACAAAATATAGAGACTAAACAGCAGGGCATGACAAGCAACTGTTTGGAGCTAGAAACCATATTTAATCCTATCATTAAGGAAAGTCTCAGAGCTCACCCAGAAAAAAAGGATTCAAAATTAGATCCTTAACCTTGCAGACATGAAAGTATTTTAAAAACATATTCAATATATTTGATAGATTATTTTTTCTGTATTGGAAATTGATTGTTAGTTTGTACCTACAGTCCTTCAGCAATGGGAAATCTAAATTAGATAAAAAGATGATGCAGGCACAGGTTTGAGTACCTGTCATCCATATGAATAATCATATTGATTCGTATATTCTTATCCGTCAAAGGTAAAAAATGGGAAAAAACATGTAGCTCATGTTATCCTGGATAGATACAGCACCTTTGGAAGACGGCACTGAATGGTATTTAGATTATGAGCTCGTCAGGGCAGTGATGTCTCTTACACTGTGTTTGTACTGTGCACTACACAATGGGTTCCTGATTTAGATGGGAGGTCTCAAGACGCCATTGTAATCATACTAACACTATTGCTACTACTACTACTAAAAATAATACACTTATACTCCTAGAAATGTTGCTTGCCTTGCATTTATATAGGTCACAAACATTGCCACAGCATGGCTGAATGGTAGATTAATTTTATGGTTGCTGATTAATAAATGTCTGCACTTCTGCAGTCCTTTAATCTATGTATTTTCTATCGTTTACAAGCAGTTAGATGGTTAAAGAAGACAGTCGTCTGCAACAGATACTTTATGCCTTCCTCTTAAGAGCTATTCCCCATTTTTTGTTCACTCTTTTGTGAAGCATCAGCCTTCTTTATAAGTGGCATTCTGTTCTGCACATACAATTTAGGATATTGCTTCAGGTAAAATGACATCATGAAAAAGTATAACATCTATGCTGTAATTACCGTAGTAACAGTGTTAATAACAAGAGAGCATAATAGACAACAAGAGAGTAATAACAATAATTACTAATGCAGAAATATATATAGCAGTTTGCACTCTCAAAGAAAAACACCCGAACTATTCCAGTAACTAACAGTCCAAAAAGCAATCCAACATTAATATAAAGAGCGATCATGACTGCTATTAATTTCTAAGAATATATCAAAATATAATCAGCTGCACATCAAAATACACACACCCACAATCAAACACACATATTCAAGACAGTTTATGGCTAATGAAGACTGAAGCTCGTTTCAAGCTGTCTTAATAAAGTGAGCATGATATTTACATTCTGATATGGCTTAAATTAACCTTTTATGTGTGATATTTAGATGAAAATATTCTTATGTTTTATTAATATAGTACCTCCCTAACTTCACTTGGGACATTGATTTCAGTTCTTAGCATCTCTTTGCCAGTCAAAATATTGACAAATTCTCATAAGTCCATTGTAAAGCAACAAAAATGATCAAGGGGGGCAGAAGGATTAAAGTGTAGTATTAGGAAAAGTTTTAAAGCGCTAAATATACAACAGATAAGGAGGAAAATGATCATTTAAAATATATTAAGTCTAGATGGTCACATTTGTAAAAAATGACAACATTTTCTTCACAGGAGATTTAAAAAATATTTCCCTGAAAATGACCAGCTCTGTTATGAAGGCTGTTACTAACATAAAAGCAGAAGTAACTAGGCACAATTAAGGCTGAAATTAAGGAAGGGGAAATGTAGGCTGAACCTCTGGGGGAAAACCCTGACAATGAGATGCATTAGGCTGTAGAATAATCTCCAAAGAAAAAGTGCTGGAAATCCCAGTGCTTGAGACGTTTAAAATTAGACTGCACAAAATCTTGCACAAATGTACTATGGAGAATAAAACTGCACTCGGAGGGAGGTGGAGTAGATAAGATAATAGGTCTCTTCTAGAGCTAACTTCTATTATCCTCTAATAGTATACGATAGGATGCAGCACTACTTACCAAAGAGCATAAAAACAAACTAACCGATGTTTGCAAGGACCCTTCTGTTCCATTTTGCTTTTTGAGCAGATCAGTTCATCAGTATTATTGACGCATCATCTTCCAGGGAGTCTACAGCCATGTCACTTTTATGATACATGTATAGATACTATGCATAGTGTTACCAACCCTGATGCGTTGAATGAATGTGTGTCTC
Source organism: Emydura macquarii macquarii (assembly GCF_026122565.2). NCBI lineage: Eukaryota > Metazoa > Chordata > Testudines > Chelidae > Emydura > Emydura macquarii. Next base: position 3,443,268 of record NW_027133156.1, read on the forward strand.
TCTGTTATGTTAATTTAGCTAGCTTGATTTTGGCTGCCACTCTGGTAGCTGCAACTATTTATGGGAAATAAGCTTGTGTTAAAAAAAAATCTTGCCTATTCAAAAATTGTCTGGATTGCATATGGTTGTTACTGCCCTGATTTGTCTTGGTGGACAGATAAGCATTTCCCATTCTGATTTTCAGAATTAAATTTCGTAATCAAAATAGCATAAGGGATTTTTTTTAATCTATCCTCCAAATCATCCTGCATCCTCTAAGCATTTGGTATGATTGTATAAGGATCATATTGGTATAATCTGCATGAGAATACCTACCTCTGAAATTTTTGGATTTCCCAGACAGTTCTTTACAGTATTTCCTGCTGAACCTCTGGGAAAAAAAAGAAGAGGTCATTCAACAAGAGGATAATACCATTACATTTGTTTCCCAACAATCTTTTAATTTATAGAATACATTCCTTTCAAGAACACTTGATTTATATACTTGCAATGGTTCTGGTTTGTTTGTTTTTGTTTTTTTTTTTTCTTTTGGAAATTGAATAGGGGTAAAAGTTATTCTTGAGCTTATATTTTCTCCTGGGATTAAAAATTTAAGGACTTTTGGATTTTAATTTCATCCCTATTAGAAAATTCCAACAAGAATGTAAATTTTTATGCTTTGTGTCTCATAACGTGCAGTGGATATTTTGTGGCTATTTGCATTACAAACAGTTTTTGTTAAAAAAAACTAGTAAATTGTACATGCTCTACTTTTGGATTAACCATTTCATAGGAACACATTAATTTTGAATATTATCCCTTTCTGTCCAATGAATCATTACCATTTAATATTCAGTAAGAGGCAATGCATATAAAAATTGTTTACTAATCAAACTAAGAAGTTGTTACAGGCAGAAATGTATTTAATTTGTAAAGCAGTTCAATTGCAGATCTGGTGAATATTTATTTTCCAATTTTGTCTTCCCTATATGAATGATGAACAATTGTTTCAGTGATTACGGTAGCTCAGTACTAGAGAAAGAAAGAAAAAAATAGAACAATCCCCATAGAATCAGTACTTTTATGAATTTGGAAAATAGCAAGTAATCATTGCTTTTTATAGTTTGTGACAGCTTAAGTATAAAAAAATCAATTACTATGAAACTAGTATCCAGATTAATGTTCAAAATAAAACCGCTGCTTAGGTAACTGCTAACAGAGCATTGATTTTTTATTGTTTGAGGTAGGCTGGCTATATTTAATTTCTTTTATTGATTTTTTTGTCCTTAAATCCCATATTCAATGCATGTGAGATACAATGCAATTTCTTATAGCAAAGTAATGCCAGGCACCAAGCTTGTGAATTAATTTTACATGAGTGAGAGCAGTGCTTAGTAATTTGCTGAGTATTTGAGAGCAAAACTAGTCATTTTCCTCTTTATTATTTATAAATATCAAGAGGTCCAGAAGTAGGCATGCTGACGTGGGCTCAAATGAGAAGACCTTGCAGTAATTTCTAATATCTTGACACTGCAGCACCTTGTGTCTTATGCCTGGTGTACTTTGAATGCCAGCAATGACTGGAGGTTTTGTGGAAGCCGGAAAAAACAGCTATAATCAGCAAGAGTAACAATTGATTCTCTGAGACTGAATTTCAAATCAGAGTACAATTTCTAACAATAAACAAATGAACAACTGAGAACAACAGACACACATAGCAATTAACTACCAAAATTCTTATTTGGGGGGTTTAATATAGTATTCTTTAAAATAAAAATGATCTGCTTGCATGAGTATATATGAGAGAATTGTAATCATTCTTGTGTCAGCAAAGTGAAGGCAATGTCCTCTTGGTAAAAGAAATGCAAAGGTTTCCATCAAATAAATGCAAATTATGCTAATGTGAACATTCAGAAAGGTAGAATGACGAGTCTGGAACAGTATTACAGTTCGGCTTCTGATGTTACTTTTTATATCATGGATTTTAACTTTATGGCAACCGCTCTCGTTGTTTCAATATGCTACATAACATTGGTGCTCTTTGCAGAGATTGCCTGTTATTCAGAGATAACTCAGTAGATGGTTTTCTCGAAAGCTAAACAGTATTGTATTTAGCTGTGGTTGAAGATGGTGACATCTGAAACTGGGTAAGCAAAAACTGACTTGTCAAGGTACTGTAATGCTCAGAGCCAATTTACTGTAGCAGGTAAAGATCATTCTCGATCTGACTCAAAATAAGGTAGTCAAAGTCTGTCCTGCCTACCCAGAGAATGTTTCAATCCTTAATAAAGATGTCACAGCTATTCCAGGAAAGGCTCGATTACTTCTGGACATTGATCCACCCATATGTCTTTACCTGCTTGAAGTCGGGCAGTGAGTGGCAGTGTTACTTGGCAGCTTCCCAAATGTCCAACTGTTATAATAAAGAAAAGGGGAAGCAATGTACATAAATTAAAGGAGTCTGGTTGTTTGCAAAGCCTCTCCTTTTCCAGTCATCAGATTAGAAGTGCCATAAAATTTCAGTCTCTTCTTTTTCCAGGCTTGAATGCTTACATGACTAGAATTTGGGTGGCAAAACAAAATAAAGTCAAACCCAAGTCTTTCAAAATTGTTTTATAAAAGAATTAATGGAGAGATCAGAGCCCGGAGCTGTATTTTTTATTTGGTGCAACTCAGCATGTTTACATGTATTAATTATTATTATTAATTTATAATGTGGTAGTGCCTAGGCACTCTGTTCAGGGATCAAGGCCCCATTGTGCTAGGCACTGTACAAAGTTACATATACCGTTGATTCTTATGCAACTTCTCAATACTGAAAAGTCTTTAAAGATAATTGTTTCTGAAACATGGACTGGTCAAATTCAGTTGTCAGCATAAATAAAAGAAAAAAAGAAAAATCACCTCCCCTTGTGTCATCCAAAGCTGAGACCAAGGGCCCAATCATACAAGCACTCTCTGCAGAGAGCTCCCAATCAAGACAGTCATGTTTCAGAGGTGCAGTTGGGTCTAAACTGATGACAATAGAGTTGCAGAGGTGTCAGGGACAGCATAAGCTGACCTGCAGAATTGTTATTATGATGATGATGTGGATGAAGGAACGATCCCAGATTACCTTTCAGATCCCACCTTAAATTTGCAACACTAGAAGTTTAGCTTTTTACTTTCGAAGCAGAGCAAAGAATCTGAGAATCATTAAACGCGGGATGCTATTTTAATGCCATCTTTCAAACACAGTTCTGCTCTGTAAATTAACATACTCTTCATTTTTGAGACTGCCTAAGGGGGAGGACATACAAGCTGTGCAAAATTAGAAGTTGCATGCCACGCAAATCCAGTTCTCCTTGGCCCTGCTCATCACATGCAACATTTTCAAAGGTGATGAAATCATTTTCTTCGGTCAAATGTTATATCTATTGCGAACACTACATTGTTTCAACAAAGGCAGGTTAAGTCCACTAAAAGTTGATAGACTCCTCAAAGATTGTTAATAGGCCATACAGGCTTTCATCTGTAGGTTGCAAGTACAAACCCATCCCATATCAATGGTGTGAAGGGCCTGATACCATTGCCATGGACTTCAGTAGGAGCAGTTGCTTTCTTCAGATGACTATTTGTTGAGTTGTGTAAAATGTACTTGTACTGTCAGTCCAACTTTTAATATACAGGTGTCAGCCCCACAAAAGTTGCAATCACAGTGTACATCCTTTCTGAAAGAGAGGCCAAGAATTGCACTTTACTTCCCTAGAGGAATCTCACTGAAATATAACACCCAGAGATGACTCGGGCTCAAGCTGTGGGACTATAAAATTGCAGTGTAGACATCTGTTTGGGCTGATGTCTGAGCTTTCCTTCCCTCCCCCTCCCCCATTGGGATGACATCCAAGTCCAGATGCCTACAGCATAATTTTTAGCCCCTTACTCTGAGCCCCAGAAGTCTGAATCAGTTGACACAGGCCAGCTGTGGGTGTTTTATCACAGTATAGACATAACTAATGAGAAGAGGGCTGAGGCATATTGGTAGGACTGTGGTTGGAAGCCTGCACAGCTGTTGTCCCTTAAGTTCTTGTTCTGCAAATATCTAGTGGCCTTCAGAAGGATCAGACTCACTAAAATATAAAAATGCACAAACAATAACATGAAATCCTTTATTCATTTAAGCAGAGTTTAGCGGAATTCCTCAGTCAGTATTTTACTATTTGTTAATACCATCTGTAGACAAGAAATCTGTTTCACCAAATGTTAATAGTCTTGTCTGTGATAACTGTTTGTACTCAAGCAGGTTATTGTTATTTATACTGCAGTACTTCCCAGAGGCTCCAGTCTGAAATTGGAGTCCTATTGTTCAAAGCACCATACACACATATAATGAAAAGATAGTCTCTACCCTAAAGTGCTGGTGAGAGAGAACAGTTTGATACGACAGGTGAGGGAGGGCTAGGTGAAAGTGGAACCATCATGTTTAGGGTAATGTCAGACTTATTAATGTCAGACTTATTAATAAGGTAACATTTTTGTCCTATGCCTTTTTTAAGTGAATGCAATATATGCAATCATGTAGGGAAGCCCTTTACAACCATCATTGTTATTATAAATAAATTGCTTCTTTGTTTCTAAGAAACTGGCCTTTGGATGATTGGCATACATCCCTGAAAAGGTTGTAAAGGGAAAATGTTTCTTTTGAAAACACACAGGATACTCTCATAGAAATTACCCACTTTAGGCACATCCTGAAAACCGTGTGTATGCAATACTCACCTTGAAGTCAGTGACAGTTCTTCATATGGAGGACTTGCAGGTTGGTGCTGATATTATTGGATATATATGGATATTATTGATATAACTGGCAGCTTGGTTAGGGTTATGCTGTGATCACATTTTGCATCATTGTCCAAGTATGTTTCAGAATGATACTGGACATTAACTAGTTCCCTATTTCAGTTAAATGGGTTTGGAAGGGTACAGTTTAGTGAAGAAATATCGGGTGAAATCCTGGCCTCATTGAAGCCAATGATGAAACACACATTGAGGTCAATGAGACTAGAATTTCACCTATGGAGACCAAATCATTTTAAATTATGCTTATGGAGTATAAGAAACATGTATTACCCTCTCATGCATGAGACAGTTCATCTTCAGGAGATTCGTTTTTTTAATAGGAGGAGCATGTTAAACTACACAGGCAAATGTACTTCAGCCTGTTATAGGTGCATGTGAGAGATCTCTAGCTTGCCTGACTAATGGCTAAAATGGTTACGCATTGGTCCTCATTGGATGTGAAAGGAGATGGGTGGCTAACAAAAGAGTGTTAGAAGACATTAGAGTCATCCTGCAATCAACTAATATCCCCAATGATTATGATCAGAATTGTACAAGCTCGTAAAAATACTTCTGAAAAGAAATGTTTCCCTTTGAAACTGCACTCATTATCAGGGATTTTGAAATAATTCCTAGAGAAGACTACCCCTAACATCACTATTAGGTCTTTATCAACACAATGACCATGCATATTATTAAAAAAATGGGATGCTGTGCTTTACTATCAATATAATAATCAGTATGTTTTTTCAGGAACAAAATGTAAACATTCCAGCAAAGTGCCCCAGTGCATGGTTATTTCCCATAAGGATTTGCCATCCTCTTAGGTTTTGAAAAGGCATTAGAAAAAGAGAGAGAGAATGAGAGAGAGAGAACACATTTATAGATGTCTTAATACATCATCCCATTGCTATGAAAGCACACAAGCATATGCATACACACGCAGTTTTCTGTGGCCATTGGCTTTATCCTAGGTTAAGAAAGGAAATTGATTTGTGAGCACAACAAATTGATAGAGTATTGGCATCGTTCCACTATTGAACATTGATTCAGATCCTTATTTACAAATAATTCATCATAAATCTCAGCCTCTAGCTCACTCCTGAATGGTTACTCTAAGGGCTTTTCCCTGCAGACTTTCCTGTTTCACTCTCACATCAGAGAAGCACTCAACCTTTTCGTCTTGCTGAGTCAGGCTGCTGAATAGTTCTATAAGCTCATATGAGGTCCTAAAACCTGATATCCTATTACAGGATACATAGGGTCAGATTCTCAGCTAAAGTAAATCAGCACAGCTCCACTGAAGTTAATGGAGCTGCTTTGATTTTTACACCAACTGAGGATCTAACCCACAGTGTCGATAAGGTTGTATTATCCAGAGAATTGAAGAATCTCTAGCTCAAATTAAACTAGCTAACTCAAGATATGACACATATTAGCTAACGCAAGAAGCTTAGAAGAATCGGATCTTTTAAAAACATAGGTGGGACTTTGTTCCTGTTACTTCTGGCATTTGAATAGATTTTGTTGGAATGGATGACAAATCTGATTTACATTGGAAAAACCGACATGCAAATTCTGCCCTTAGACACACAAGTGTAACTCCCATTGAATTAAACAGGAATTGCATCAATGAACTAGGGCCTGCATGGTTGGACCAAAGCATCAACTATTAGGGAGAGATGAGTAGCAGATGTAGCCCAGTGCTTCCTACCTTCCAGAGTCTGTGGCTAGTGGATCCATTCTGTGTATAGTCCATTGGCTATGCCCCTTCTGTGCCTCCTTTCCCTCCACCCTTTTGCCTTTCCCTTGTGTCACACAGAGATCAATTATCAAGATATATGTGGTGGTGCTCTCCCAAGCTCCCCCACCACCCATGTTCTACCCACTCATAATTCCAGAATGATATACCACTCACAATAGATTGTGTGGAATAGGATCTTTCCTCTTCTCTCCTGCATGCTTAGTCAGCACTGAAGTAGTTAATATTATGTTCACAGCATACACACAATTATATTAGAATAAACATAAATGCTCTTGAAAGGTTGTAATGTAACACTACTTTATTTCTTAGAATTCAGAACGATAACACACAAGAACCCAAAAACAGAGAGAGAGAAAAAAAAACCCAGGACGTCTCCTTAAAACAATGAGGCAAATTCAGCCCACATTACTGTAGGCTGTCTGTCTGTAACCTGACTCAGATGATGATTGCATGCTTCCCTACATAGCCCCCTAGTTTGCAAGTGGGACCAGGGAACCTCTCTGCTCCCCACTCTTAACGTGATGGCTTGTGATTTCAACACAGTCCTCAATACACTACAGTTAACACCACTGACATTTTAATTGCCTTAATTATGCGTTAGCATTCCAGTGGGATAAATAGGACAGTTCATACCTCTCACAGCTATAGTTTCAGGCAGTAGACTAAGGGCTGGCCTACACTGAAAATGTACATGGATATAGCTATAAATTCAAAAAATCCTCACCCCTGAGTGACATAGCTATGCCAAACTAACCCCTGGTGTAGACCCCCTCCCATTGCTGTAGTGTGTCTACGCTGAAGTGCTACCGCTGTACAGCTGCAGTGCATCAACCATGCCACTGTAACATTTTAAGTATAGACATAGCCTGAATGAGACATTACTGCATCAGTTAATTCTAATTCACATTTGGACATAAGAGCTAGATACTTTGTTTGTTTGTTTGTTTGTTGAAAGGTTGGATTTGAAGCACATGATGGCAGCCGTGAAGGAAAAACGCCAAATTCCTGACTTGGTGCAACCCACTGGTGTCCCAGAGCCCCAGGGGATCTTTCTACCAACTCATGTAGGTGGATGCAGAGATCCAGTGCATCACCTTTCCAAGTCTACCCTACTTTTCTGTTGCATTTTATGCCTTGCATGCCTACGGTTAGGTGGGGAAGGGGATTTACCCCTTATTCAGTATGACAACTAGAATTAGTTCATAAAAGGATTTTAGATTTTCATGACAAGATTGTAAAGAATCATGCTTCCAGCAGTGTGAACAAGCAGAGGGCCATCTCTGTTGTGGGAAGGAAAACGTACTCATTTTAACTGTGACTATTGAAGGCAGTGTAGTGTATCATTATCACCAACCAACATCTGTGCAATTGGATCCTGCATGATGCTGGTGTTCCACATCTCACATGCAAGTAGCTTTTAAAGAGGGATGAAATGGGATCTGGGTCAGAAATCCCCTAAGGAGGAAGAGTCTCTCAAACCAATGCTCCAAATCATTGCCTATGGGCATCCCAGTACGAAAGAGAAAGATAAGAACCAAAAAAAAAAAAAAGCAACAGAAACAAAAGGCTATATATCTTTTTTTTTTTTTAATATGTTTGACCTGATCTCCCTGTTATGTGCTCTGTATATTGTCAGCTAGGCACCAGCAGCTGCCAGATAAGCTTTTAAAATAAAAATATATAAATCCCTCACACTGTGGCAGTGATATACCTTGCATCATGACCAGCAAATGCATTCTACCATTTCATTATTTTTTTTCCATTTCCTTTTCAGAGAAAGCACCTTTACAGGGCAAGGAGGGAGAGAATTGGATAATAATACTGAGGATAAAATCCTGGCCCCTGTGAAGTCAGTGGCAAAATTTCCATTGACTTTGATGGGGCCAGGATTCCCCCACTCCCTCAGTATTTATTTGTCATCATCAAGGAATTTTAGAAAGCATAAATAATTAAGATATACAACATCTTTGGTGGCTATGTATCTATTGGGTCTCCCTTACCATAGTATTTGAGCTCTTCAGGACCTTTAATGTATGTAGTTTCATTATACCCCAGTGAGGTATTAGCTCTGCTTTACAGATGTGGAAGTGACTTACCCAAGTTCACTCAGGAAGCCTGTGATAGAGCAGGGAATGGAACCTCAGGTCTCCCAAATCCCAGGTGAGCTCCCTAACCACTGGTCTCCTTTCACAGTTGAGATGACTGAGTCACAAAGGGCAAAGAATTTGTCACAGGCTACCCAGTGAGTCAGTGGCAGAACAGGAAATACAGCCCAAGAGTTCTGACTTCTTGTGCAGTGAAAATAATGTTGATTTACATACACAACACTAGACCTACCCTTCTGTGACTCATTGAGGGATGAGGGAGTGAGGCATGAGTAGGTGGCCTAATTTACTAGTACTGAGCTAGTGAATGTTGCTGAAATCATGTTGAGTAATTTGAAGGTCCAGTGAAAAGTAACCTATAATGGTAGTGGTTTGATACCCAGAAGAAACAAGCTTGTCAGAAAGACAAAGTGATAAAGCATCAGACATATGGTTTGGAGGTGGAAGAAATATAAGGGAAGCACAATATTTTTAGGATTGTACATTTCTCTTTTATTAAGACATCACATCTTGAATTTGCTAACAACACAATGTAAAGAGGCTTGAAATCATTTTATCCTACTAAGCCTAGCAGTCTGTTCAATTATCATCATAAAAAGAAATGGCTTTTGTTCCGCAGTTCAGTGCAATTGGTTTCCAGTAATTACCTTTATGTCGCTTTTTAGTTCTCTAGTCTATAGAAAAGATCACAATGCATGTGAAGTTTACATTCTTTTAAAAGTTCAATATCTTTTTAACAGTAGATAACAATTTAGCCCAACGTTTTCGGCATATATTACGGCTTTGTGGGTTCCTTTTGGCTTTGCCAGGCATGGTCAGAAGTTCATCACATTTGCACCTCAGAGGCAATTATTACCCAACCATGTGTGGAAACGGTTATGTCTATTTACATTAAATTGTTCAGAATCATCATTGGTTGTTCAGTGACAAATCTCAACATTTTTGGTTGAAAGAAGAGCGTTGCTGCCATTCACCTCACACAGCCTGTGCTAAATTCAAAATGCCATCCAAAGCTCTTTTTAAGCTCTGGAGAATGATTCAAAATGTGTTCTCCCTGACTCAAGAGAAAATAATCTTACTGAGTAGAAAGAAAGAAAGAAATATATATATATTTTCTATATATATTATGTCTGTAATTTATTTGTTACTTAATTTAAGACACTATAGAGGAAGAGGAAAAATAGCATCATAACAGAGAAGGTAATATTTGCAGCAAAATTCATATAAAAAGGCAGCAATGTGAAATTATTTTAATATATATAAATAAGCTGTACATATCTTATCATTTAAAAATAATAAACCCTTAAAACTATTATCCTGAAAAATATTGAATATAAAAAGAAATACAATTATAATATTGACACCATTATGTTGACATCTTAATTTCAAATTGCAAAAACAAAACAAAACAAAAAGCAACTCAGAATATTTATATTTACCATTATTGTAAACAGTTTGCATTTAAGTAGGTAACAAGAAAGGCAAAATGATTTGAATATAATATATATCAAAACACAGTAAAAATTATATCAAAGTGGTCAAAAATGTATTTTTAATACAATCCCATATTGGACACAGAAAACATTTTTTTCCAGGCTAATCTGACTTTAAAGATCAAACCTTTTTTCATTTTCTGCCCTGCTCAGAATTACAATAAACATATTAAAATAAGCTTACAAGTAAAAGGTGCTAGTATATTTCAGGATGAATTTGGTATTAACACATTTCTCCAACAGTAAAATTGTAGCACTAAGACAACTTAAATGAGGAAAGCGATAAGCAACTTCTTTGAATTAACAAGGAAGTATGAAGGTCTTAATTCAAAGCATATAGAAATATATGTGAAAGACAAGTTGAAAATATATTAGAAAATGAAGGACTTAAAATAATAAAACTATATCATTAACTATATCATTATGTTTCAGTTACTTTTACATACATTGAAAACAGTGAATATCAATCTACAATAGAGCAAAAGAAAAAGCAGGACTTAGAAGGGAGTATTTAAAGATTGATGGTGAAATGCTGGCCCCATTGATGTCAATGGGAGTTTTGTCACTGAATTGAGTAGAGTCAGGATTTCACTCTAACTGTACAGTAGCTAGACGGTTATAGATTTATGAGTAATGTAAAAAACTTCTTGTCCACTGGAGTGGGATGAGGATGAATAGTTGTTTTGAAAGGTAAGTAAAATATCATTAGGTTTATTTAATTATCAGCCCTCATCATGGAAAAGGGTTGGGAGAGCAGATTTCATCCGTGGCTGATAATTTATCATGATAACTTGACAAGGCTAAATAAGGTTATATATAGAAAGCATACACACAGAGTAATACTGCCCCCCATGTTGCAATGGGCAAACCTCATACACTCTCACCCCTGCCCCGCCCACATGGACTTAATTGAAAGCATTATACCCAAGTCCCTGTGTGATGCTGTATAAGAAAAATATCTATTTGTATGCTTGCTGCTACTACAGTTATACAATTGCAACAAATCTTGTACAAAGTATGTCACATAAGGTGTCAATGGAAAAGTTTCAATCTATCAAGTACGATTATCCTGGTTAAATCCATGTATCATCTCTGTATCTAAAGTTATGAATATTGGCTATGTATTTGGATCTGAAACCTGTGTTGTATTCCTGGGTGACACCAACCAGATGGATTTACATCAGGGCTTGACAGCTATGTGTTGATGGCTCATTAAGGACACTTCATTCTAATAATGGGCCATGGAAGAACTTCATCCCACTCAGATAGCTCTTCCTGCAGATGCCTCAGACTCCAAAGGGCCAGTGGCTGCATTCTGTCCTTCAATAAAATATGTGACATGATGTCATATGACATGTGATATGATCATGTGATCATGAACTCCATCTTGGACCAGTAACTCGGGGCTGTGAACTTTGTTTGAGACTGTAAAATCCCATGCATGTGGCAGAGGATATAAAAAGGCACCTGAGACATCTCCATTTGGTCTTCATTTCCTGCTTCTTTTCTCTGGACTGCATTTCTAACAAGGAAGTTCTAATCAAGGACCGATAATTCCAGAGAGACTTTTGCAAGATAGCAGTTTATTCCATCATTGCTATGATCCTGATTTATGAACACTGAAATATCACTTGTATGTATATGATCTAGTAACCATTTAGAACTCTCTTCTTTTTCTCTTTTATTATTAAACCTTTAGTTTTTAGTTACTAAAGGATTGGCATCAGCGTGATTATTGAATAAGACCTTAGTTATACATTTACCTGGCTAAGTGGCTGGTCCCTTGGGATTAGAAGGAACCTATATCTGATTAAACTGGTTTTCACTAACCACTCATCTTAAAGTCTAGTGTCTGGGTGGTGAGCCAAGGGCTAGAATGCCTAATGGGACTACATCTTTGACTTCTTGTTAACCAGTATAGTGATAGAAAAGTTCCCTTTTGTTACTGTCTTGGTATAATCTAATAAATAACCACCAGTTTGGGGTGAGTTTCTTGCAGTTTGTCCTGAATTTGAGGTATGGTGACACTCTGTTCACTCAATGGCAAGCTGGACTTAAAAAATCTGCTCTGAGGTGAAAAGCTGGACCCTCCCACTTCTTTGGATTAGAGTGGGACCAGGTTTGGGGGCCTTGCTGTGGGCACTAGGGCTGGGAAGGAATTTTCCTTTCACTGTCAGACTGGGGCCTGAGCGTTGCTGGGTTTTTTCCACCTTCCTCTCAGGACCCCGGGGTCTCAGTGAGCAGGTTACATTGTAAAATTCATGTTGTCACAACTTGGCAGGTGTCCTGTGCATGTAATCTATCAGCAGGGTGTTTGATTCTTTGATAAACCAGAGATGGAAACAGATTAGGCGAAGGCATCTCCTAAGGAAGGTGGAGAATGGGGTTGGAGCTCCTACTGCCTGGTACAGTGAGGAAACAAACCCCTCTTCTGCACCCCCTTAACACTTGTATGAGGGGAGGGCAGTGTGGAGGTTAATGGGGTGGGGGACTGACAGGTGGAATGGATTACAAAGGGTTCCTGCACTGGACGTGATATTGCTGGATAGTTTCCAGAGATGTTACTTAATAAAGTTGCAACCCAGTTAAATCACATTCTTGAGGTCTTGTCTTTCTTCCTGCAGTGTGCAGGACAATGTGCCTGGGCTGCAGAAATCTGCTGAGTGGCCACGGGGATCCCTGCAGTGAGGTAAAGCTGATATAAGGATTTGTATGACATGTTTACTCCTGGAAGTAAACTCCTGGAAGTATGGTGATCCAGCAAGAATCATGGTCAGAGTGGCACGATGCTGTATCAAACCTGGGATAGTTGTTCAACATGTTTTGGCAGGTGGAATTAGCGGGGGCAGCATAAGTGGGGAGTTTTATGCATTCTGTGCTCACCAGCTTCTTGTCTCTGTGCATTATTAATAAAATTCACCCTGTGCAGAAAACCAGCACACTTAATTCTAACTCTCAAGTGATGACTAGTCTTCATGTTAGTTCTCTGCATAGGGATGAATTTCACCTTTGGGTAGGCCTGGACTAGGATAAATGATGATTTTCCAATGTGTTATCTAACTTGTTTAAACTAGAACATTTTACAAGTCTAGTGTTCACAGGGGAAGTTGTGTTTTAATGCATGTTAACTGGCCTAGGTGGATTCATCTTGACAACCTTGACCAGCTACACATATAAAATACAATTTGCCTTGTCCACAGTAGGGTTGCAAATGTTAAAACCTGTTAGCTAATAAGTTTTTTAAAAAAACACCTTCTATCTTGGTGTTCCCATATGTCCTAATAGGTACCCAAAACAAAGAGGAAACGCAACCAAGCAGCAAGGACTAAAAATAATCAAAGTTCAATATTCTCAGGAGATTCAAGTTTTTCCAAACCATAGTTATCTGCATTTTATTCAATATGATGCCCACTTTCTCATGACACTGAAAGTCTTAATACTAATATATTTGCTGGCTGGACATTTTTTAACATAGTTTATCGAGCCCCGTGTTCAAATATCACAAGCAGTGGGATTCTATTTACTTTCTATAGATTGCAATTAGAATGATCAATGCAGTGAGACAAAAAGCAAAATGTTCACACCATTATCATTCTTCCAGAAAGGGCTGTTCTTTATGTTTGAGTTGGTGTTTGAATATCTAATTACTGTTGTTTTTGAGACTCATGGGACCTTTACAATTACCTTTTCAAGTGAAAATTGAGCAAGGCTGAATATCTAAGGAAATGGTGTGGGGGGGAAGGGCGCAGAGGAGAGCATTTAAAAATGCATTCTATTTCAGAAGCCTTCAAAGACTATCATAATATGGCCTATTTGTAATGAAAATCTTTGTCTGCTATTAGTAATTGAACTAGTATCAACCCCTTCCTCTGCTAGGAACAGTACCTTGGGCTTCAGAAGTTTGCTGAATAAATATTATGACATTATTTGAGACTAAAGAGGGGTGGCAATTCTTCATCTAAACAAAATCCATGTTTCAATTATTAACCAGATAAAGGAGTATTATCAGTGTTTATACCACAGGGTTAAAGGAGATTGTTAGTTCTTTGTGAGCTCTTTGAAAAAACAAAAGATATAGGCATGTATATTGTAACATCTAATTATTATTATTTTACTGATTATTTACTAACTGAGCACCCAAAGGTGTGCATAGTGCCATATAGACTGACTGATCAGCGGCACAGGCCAGTATAAAGAGGTGGGTGAAGCCAAGATACACCTCCTGGCTCCCCTCCCTTCCCCCTTTGTGATGCTGTGCACTATCTTGGATTAGGCACCTGTGTGCTCTGGAATGCAGGAGCTACAATACTGCCTGGCCTTTACATGGGCTGCACAATGGGGGGAAGGTGTTTTACACCTCTGTGTCTGATGCTCCCATGTAAGAGTCTGGCAGAATCTGACTCATCTGTGATTAGCTGGCTGCTTTGACCTATCGTGAGCATTGGGCAGTGATTTCTATAAGCATGCTAATGATTTTAACTCCTGAATTAATTATTGTTTGGTTTTTTGGTAGGATGTTTTTCCTTACGTCATCAGGTAAGTGTCATATAAATCATATATATAAATCAAAACAAACAAACATATATAGTTCCTGTTCCCCAGGTCCTTCCAAACTAAGAGCTCATTTTTGCACACACACTTGAGTGGCTTTACTCCCATGACTAGTTCCATTTGCTCACGTGCCTAAGTGCTTGCAGGAGTCAGTCCTATATAATCCTAATTTAAATGGCCATTTCTTTTGTCTTTGCTTGTACAATTTCTCCAGCACAATCATGCAGTGCCTGTTTACACTTGATACTACTGTGGAAGCCATAAAAGGAAGTGGACAGATATGTTGACTGAGAGACACCATCAAAGAATTTGTCTTTTTCCTCTTACTGCTACAGAAAACAGATTTCACCTGTTTTGGAGCTGTATTTTATTTTCATTTTCCTCTTTAAGACCATGCAATGTCTTCACCACTCTGTCCCCAGTGCATAAAACACTGCATTTTTGTAAGCCACAAATATGTCAGAAACAAATATCGGTGACAGTGAAAACTGTCTTCATGTTCCAGCAAGGTGATGCTAAAATAATCCTCTGATTTCTCAGTGCACAGCAGAAGGCCATAAAACTGTTCTTCTGCTTTATCCATTTTCATCCACAGAATGTGGGATTTGGCCAGATTCTAGCAAGCGCCTAGATATCTGTGGAAAACCCATATGGGTATGAATAAGCTCACATTTTTAGATATAAAATCACCTTGTAGAATGTGCTCAGTACCACATTTAAATATAGAAAATCATGGCATTCTTTTTCATTTGCAAGCAGTATCACAGATTAACCTATACTGGCTGGAATGAGGTTGTTGAAGAGTGAGTCACTGGCCACTGTATCACCTCATGGGTGGGTGTGACGTAGCAGGCTCGCCTTCTCCGGCATTTCTTGATGACACCTACTCCCGCCCCGTGGGGACTTGCTTCTTCTGTGTGCTATTTGAAATTTTTTTGTCTCCCTGACTTTCAGTCTATTGGGGAAGTGTGCACCCCTTCTCTCACCTACACAGGGTAACATCAGGATTGATAATGGGAGAGCCTTTCACTTGTCTATGTTACCAGTTCATTTGGTTCAAATGAAGAGGAGGTTGCCATCGGATGAGATTTGAGTGCCCTATGCGAAATGGGAGTATGGTCTCAGTCCAGCCCTAGTAAATAGTCCATAGATTATAAAACCAGAAGGGACCTTTGTGTTCATCTAGGCTGACCTCTTGTGTGCGTATCACATAACAACCCACTTCCCACCGTGGGTTGTTTGACCATCCATCTGGCACCTCATGGGCATGTAGACTGAACTATGCTTTTATACCTGGAGGTTCCGCCTACAAATCTGAATTGATACATCATGATGGAACAGTTTGCATGGTTGCTGCAGTTGTAACAGGAGATTTAATTTTCCACAGCTAACCGGCCAGTACCTTTCAGGGATGCTAAATTCAGACAATTTTTAATAATGCTAACTTTAATAACTTAAACTCTTTTAAATTAAATATAGTACAGTGCACATCCATTCTTGGCATTTAGTGTTGTTGGCATTAACAGTAATAAGATTGGAGTTTTGTATGCCTTGTACAATTTTACATTCCCTGTGAAAATTAAATCTTCTTTGCACTTTAGTGTTTGTGTCCTTATTCCCTATAGGGAATATGTATTATACTATGAACCTGGTCATATAAATCTTCCGCAACTTCTCTTAAACCAAGTAAGGATTGATTGAATGATAACAGATACATATATATTACTATGTGCTTCCTTCAGACATTTATATCAAAAGACATCTGACCCCCTCTGCATAAATGTCCCTCCATCACAGCATGTGTGGGTGTGTGAGGCCAGTAGAGTGGGAAACATTTTTTTCTTACTCTAGAAGAGGGGTTGAGATTCGGTATAGGTATGTCACAATTAAGTTCAGCCATCAACTGTACTCTAATAATCTGAAGGTCCCATCCTTTGTGTAACATACAGTATAATAATGACTTAGGTGCTCATCTCAGGCTGATCACAATGAAGACGCGTCAGCAGACTCATCGTTCATATATTCCTATTCCATGAACACATTTTGCCAAACTACCAAAAACAAACATCAAATAGGTTGCTTCGGTGTATCAAAATACTTTTAAAATCATCCATATACAGGATGAAGAGACAGACCAGGTGCTGGATTGCACTGAAAAATAAACACCTGAAGTGATTACACATAAATAGCTAAAAGATCTCTCTCATGTAACTGGGATGCCCTGGAAAATGAAACTTCTTCATCCATTTGTGTCACAAATTTCACTTGGTTTCCTTTTCATCAGAAGCCAATGCTCCTTTTCTGTGATCAGTGCAACCAGGTCTGATGATTTCTTTATTCCTGTTACAAGCCCTGTAACGTGTTTACAAACAGTAAGCAACATGCATTCCTAGTCCTGCTACATCTATTTGGATTTCACACATTTACTTTTAGCTTTGAAATGTGGCAAGTTACATACAACAAATCAGGAGCCAGCATGATTTAAGCACTTCTGCAGAATGTTTTATTTTATTTTTTTTAAATCAGCAGAAAGTGGATGATTTAAAATCAACCTAATTCCTTATTCAGGCAATACTTTGCAATGGCATTTATGTCACAAAAAATATTCTTGGGGGGTCAAACAATCCTGTACAAATTATTCAAAACTCTACATAATTCCCAGAAGCATTTTAAGATGGACTGATGTGGGAGGCATGCTGAAGCCTGAGTGTTGCATGTCATTTGTTTTCTGACATTCAAGGATGAAGCTAAACCCTTGAATGTCACAGTGATATTCTGAATTCTGTACAGCACAGTCTGGAGAATGTGCTTGACCTTCACATTCATGCTTACTGGGAACACTCTTCTCTTGTAAATGCTCACTGGGGACCCCAGACGCCTACCCCCACTTCAGCAGACCACAGAATCTAGTGCCAAGTGAGTATAGGACTGGACAGAACTGGCAAAGCACTGAACTGCACAATTCCCGCATGGCCATAAGATCAGGTGGTATTTGAGCTTCCAGATCCACCTCAGCTTCCTGACAATGCCGAGAATGGAAAGTGCAAAAGACATGGGGACTTACTGCCTTGTGTACCCTACTTGGGCCTGATCAAAACTCCGGGAAGTCAGTGGCTGGTCAGTCAGTGACTGGTCAAAACTTGGAATTTCCATGTCACAGGAAATTTTGCCATTTTGAAATTTTTTTTTGCTTTGAATTGAAATGAAAACAATTTTTAAAAGTTCCTGTGAAATAAAAATTCCCCCAAAAATTCATTTTGAATTTTTTTGTCAAAAGGAATTTTTTATTTTGAAATTTCACTGTGGCTTTTTATTTATATTATTTCATGGCATGCCATTAGTAGTAGTGCTTAATATGACTTGTCATAACATATGTCATAACATATTATGACAGGTGAGGATTATGTCATAAAATAATAGTCAAAATAATCTTTTCCTAAAAAAATTAAGGACAGCTGTTACTTAGTACAGTTTAACACATTTTATTTTCTGTGACTATTGTTTGTGTTGTAATGAAAAAGCTTTGACTCTGACACTTTCAAGAAAATAAGAAAGTGTCAAATTCTTCATTACAACATAAAGATGAGACACTTTGATTTAGAAAATATCAGATGTTTTATTCTGTACTTAGCAGCAGCTGCCTATGATGGTTTTTAATGCAACAAAATAGAATATTTAGCTCATCCCATATTATGACATGTCATGATCTGACTGTTTCAGAACAATGTAAAATTAAAATACAAACAAAAAATTCTAAATTAAAATTTCATTTTGAAACAAAAACTGAATTTTTCTAAAACAAAAATTATTGGTTTTTTTTTAATGTTTTAATTTCATCAAACTTGATATAATATTCAATAAAATTTAGTAGAAATAGCATTTTCTAATGGAAAACTTGATGAAAATTTTCCATCTAGCTGTAGTCAGTGGGAGACTTTCTACTGACTTCAAAGCGCTTTGGATCAGGTCCCATGTAAAAAAGGACGTGATAGAGATTCCTTCAAGTTCCAACAACCACATAAAGAAAGGAAGATATTAGTCCCTGGCCTATTGTTATGGATGAGGCTCAGACACATTAATTTTCTCTGTCCATTCTACCCTCTGGGGCCATACAAGGCTGAACCAGCTTCCATAGACTGTGGCCACAGGAGGGGGTGGTTATAGAATATGGCCACAGGAAGTTTTACATCTGTTTAGCTCTGCAACTCTCAAATAGTCAGCTTTTGTTTTTATATTTTCCTTGCATATCTTCCTCATCAGTCTGACCTTTCGGGTAAGTGGCTGGCCTGCAACAGAGTCAGCATCTGGGCAGTCTTACGGCTCATGTGGCTAAGGAAGCTCTGAATAAGTTGTTCTGGATCAAACACGTAACAGGAGGAGCCACTTTCCTGCATTCCCCATGTTATTAAATTACTCTTCAATTAATATTATGTTAATATTTTTCCAGAAGGGTAGCTAGGATTTAACCTCTTTTAGATTTAGATAATGCCTCAGTAATAGCAGTTTTGTTCAAAGAGGTTTTTTTTTTATTTTAAAGATAAATTTTTCAAAGTATAAAAGATTATTATTACAAAGGAGATGGAGGGATGGACAAATATTTGGCCTTCTGATCTGGCACAAAATTGAAGACATTCCAGTGCTGTGTATTTTTATTCCACTGGATTCCCTGAACCATACTAGTGAGGGATCAGTATTTATCATTAGATGTCTGGGAACTGAAATGAAGATAAAATGTTGACTTACAGGGCTGGATCCAGGTTTTTACCTACATGCATACCTTGGTAAATTTACTCACCTGTCTTAGAAACTCATCATTGGCTTAATTATATGTCTGCCTTTATCTGGCCAGTCCTGGCATAGAATAATAAAAAGAAATGAGTGAGTCTTTGTTGTTACTGTTATTTAAGGAAATTGCCCAGAAATTGTCCTGTAAGAAGGAAAAAATATTGAGTGACTTCTGCTAAATCCTGAAGAGCTGTACTTTATCATGGCCACTAAAGCCCTATAGCAAAATGTCATCCATCTCTTGAATTTACTTCATTCTGTAGTAAACAATTGCTGCACAATTTGGGTAGCACAGATTGATGGAGTAAAATGTGTGGCAGCACATGCTATAGTCTGAGTTCCACTTTGTATGCTAGTTGTGTATTCTGCTAAACTAATTTCTTTGGGGCTATGCATTTTGATAAATTGATACACATCTTTGTTATGCATACATACACAAGGGTTCTTACACCTGCTCGGTCCTCTCACAGCCTCATTTTGCACAGATATCAGACAATTCCATTGGAGCCATGCATCCAGAGAATCCCCTTTTGTTGCAGTAGCCACTTTGGTTCTCAGGATGGGGGCTCAACACCCTTCCAACATGTTGGTAGGCAGAGCTAAGACAGCCTGGAGGGAGAAGTAATCTGTAGCGCTTCAGTCTCTTGTTTTTGTTGGTGCCTAAAACCTTGGATAAATGCCCGTTTATTTACTTAGCATACATTTAAATAAATTCTTGGCATGTATTAGGGGCAACTTCTTGTTTCAGAGGTGGATGAAGTAAGCTGGGTGACAGATATTTTAGAATTGATTCTGACTAACAGGAAGGCATTAGTTGTGCATCTGAAAATGTAAGGAAACTTGGGTGAAAGTATAACAAAATGATTCTAAGGAAAGGAAGGAGTGAGAGCAGCATAATAAGGACAATGGACTTAAAAAAAAAAGCAGACTTTAATAAACTCAGCAACTGGTAGGTAAGGTCCTATGGGAAGAAAATCTAAGGGAAAAAGGAGTTCAGGAAAACTGGCAGTTTGTTAAAGAGGAAGTATTAAAGATAACAGAAAACTATCCCAGTACAAAGGAAAGATAAGACAAATAGTAAGAGGCCAATAGGGCTGCTTCAGGAATGTTTAAGTACCTGAAAATCAAAAAGGAATCTTACAGAAAATGGAAGCATGGTCAAATTGCTAAGGAGGACAAAAGAATAGCACAAGCATGTAGGAACAAAATCAGAGAGTCTAAGGCACAAATGAGTTATACAGAGCAAAGAACATAAAAGACAATATGAAGAGGTTCTAAAAACACATTAGGTGCAAGAGAAAGATGAAGGAAAATGTAAGTCAACTACTTAGCAGGGAAGGAAAGCTAATAATGGATGACACCAAGAAGGCTGAGTTGTTTAATGCCTCATTTGCTTCAGTCTTCTCTAACAATATTAATTGAGACCAGATGCTTAGCACAATATTAGCAACAAGGGAGAAGGAACACAAGCCAGAATACAAAGAGAACAGGTTAAAGAACATCTAGATGTCAGATTGTAATGGCGTAGCACTTACCTAGAGCATCCCTTAGGGTCAGGTGTGTGTCTGCAGTCTTTAAACAGTCCCAGCCCTGGAATCAAGCAACACCCCCAGGGCTTTCTCCCTGGAGGCAATGGTTTTGCTGGGCCACTAGGTAGTTTACATCCTTTCTGGGGGTTTATCTCTGTCCAGTAGTAGGCCACTTCCACAATGGCCTATGTGGGGAAACCCAGGCCCACCCCCTGCCATGCCAAACCAACCTAAGTTTCTTCTTTGACAGGACTACTGGCCTAGTGGATGGGGAGAAGGGTAGAACATGATATATATCTTGATTTTAGTAAAGCTTCTGACACTCTTTAAGATGATAGTTTCATAAGCAAACTAGAGAAATGGGATCTAGATGAAATTCCTATAAAATGGATGCGTAAGTGGTTTAAAATAATTACTCAAAGAGTAGTTATCAATGGTTCCTGTCATACTGGGAGGTTGTATCCAGTGGGAGTTTTACAGAGGTCTATCTTGGGTCCATACTATTAATTTCGCCCATTAATTATTTGGATAATACAGTGAAGAGTACGTGTATAAAATGTGCAGATGACACCAAAGTGGTAGGGGCTACCAGCACTTTGGAGGACAGAATTAGAATTCAAAATGACTTTGACAAATTAGACAATTGGTCTGAAATCAACAAGATGAAATTCAATAAAGACAAGTGCAAAGTATTACACTTAGGGAGGAAAAATCAAATGTACAACTACAAATGGGGAATAACTGTCTAGGTGGTAGTACAGCTGAAAAGGATCTGGGAGTTATAGTGGATCACAAATTGAATATGATTCAACAATATGATGCAGTTGCAAAAAAGGCTAATATAATTTTGGGGTGTATGACTGGGAGTGTCATATGTAAGATATGGGAGGTAAATGTTCCACTCTTTTCAGCACAGATGAGGCACCAGCTGGAGTAATTTATTGAAGTGTAATGTCCAGAACTGGACAAAGATATAGACAAACTGGTAAGAATCCAGAGAAGAGCAACAACAATGATAAAAGGGTTAGAAAACTGACATATAAGGAAAGGTTAAAAAAATAGGGCATGTTTAGCCTTGAGAAAAGAAGACTGATGGGGAGCAGGGGAGAGGAGGTTTCAAATATGTTAGGGGCTTCTTAAAAAAAAGGTGGTGATCCATTGTTCTCCCTGCCCATTGAAGGTGGGACAAGAGGTAATTTGCTTAAACTGCAGCAAGGGAGATTTAGGTTAGATATTAGCAGTAACTTTCTAACTACAAGGCTACTTAAGCACTGAAATAGGTTACCAGGGGAGGTTGTGGAATCCTCGTCACTGGAGGCTTTGAAGAAAAGATTAGATAAATACCTGTCAGGGATTATCTAGGTTTACTTGGTCCTGCCTCAATGCAGGGAGCTGGACTAGATGACCTCTTGAGGTCCCTTCCTACCCTCTAAATACTGGCATGCAACAACAGCATACTACTTCGCATTTGGAGCAAGGGTAAACTAGGAGTTATCCTTCTCATAGCCCCAGTTTCCTCCCTCTTCTGCTCCTGGGCCACTGTAGTTACACAGTGCCCCTTGCCATCAGCTAGGTGCAATATTTCAGTCAAGCCCTTTGTATATTTTTTCAGTTTTTGAGTGCTCAAAGTGGGGCACCTGGTGGCCAGTTTTCTGAGGTACTAAGGATTTGTAGCTCTTATTGAGGGCCCAGACCTCTGAAAATTAAGCACAAAGGCACAACATCTAGGCAAACAGAATTAGTGAATGCCTCTGAAAATTTGTCTGAATGCCTTTTTACAGTAGGAAATAAAAAGAGATATGACTGCTAAAATAACATTCCTATGTTCTCGGTGTTTTCTATGTATGGATTAGGGGAGCAGTAACTAAAATCACTGGCACTTTGTTTCACAATCTCTTCCCACCACTGCTGCCTCCAAAAGTAGGAGAATTTGCCTCTGGGCAAACCTATTCAAGTACCTAAATACAGGTTGTGATTGTGATCTTGTATGATTAAACATAACTTTGTTGCAACCACCGTTATACAATTGCAACTAAACTTATGCAAAGTATGTCACATAGGGTGTCAATGGAAAAAGCTATGATATTCTAAGTATGTCTATTATTTTATATGCATATATCATTTTGTATCTGAAATTCTGAAATATAGATTTTGTATCTGAAGTTATAGATATTGACAATGTACTGGCATCCTGCATGTATGCTGCATTCCTGAGTAACACCCACCATGTTAAATCTACATTGAAGCCAATTGTAAAAGAACTATACAAGTTAATGTCCCATTTAAGAACACTTAGCTCGCACAACGGACCATAGAAGATGCCTGTCCCCACCTGATGGGTCTCTCTGTGAACATTTCAGCCAGAGCATGGACAATGGCTGCTCCTATGACTCAACAAAGCATGCAAGGACATGTGACTTGCTCATGTGACCTTGGACTCCATTTTGGGATTGTAATTTTTCACAGATTGAGACTGAAGACATCCACCCACATGGGAAAAGATATCTAAGAAGACTTCTTTTCTGACTTCTTGTAAAACAGTGTAGTGAGACAGAAGTTTACTTTTGTTGCTGGCTTGATACATCTTATAGAAGAATAATCACCAGTATGGGGTGGGTCTGCCCCATTTCTCAGCAGTTTGTCCTTAACCTGGTATCCTCTGCTGTGACCCACTGAGGCACCGTGACAATGATCCATGCGGGTTATGAGATGAAAGTGCATGGTGCACCTTTATGATGGCTTTATACTGTCCTTTGCATAGCTACTATAACTAGGTACTAGAACAAGCCTTGCCTATTGTCAATTCAGCAACCAACCCCACCTCCTCAAGGCAAATTCTGAACATCTCTTCCACAGTCTTCATTCTCCCATTCAAAAAAGCCCTGGCTTATACTTACAAAGTCATATTAATGATGACTCAATTTAAACATATCTGGACCAATTAATCCCTACAAGCAGTCTCCACTATGGGAGGATCATAAGGGATCGGGTCTAAGATTTGAACTCAGACTCCTTCTCAATAGTTCTGTGGCAGGCCATTTAAATATCCTTTAATAGGAAAAAAGATGTTTCCTTTTTTCTGTCTAAAGGAGGCACTTTTTAGCTAGAGAATGTGAATATAAACTCCAAAGTGCTTCAAGAGCTGTTGGCAGGAAATTTATAACTCATGCTTCCTTATCTGCAAGTAGCATGCTCCCATTATGGTCAAGCATCATTTTTACCCAAAATACATTAGCTTGTTTCCAGGGCTGTCCTGAGGTTTAAGAGGGTTTTGCTGAAGGACTAATGGAAGAAGCTGGAAAGTTCATTAATAAATATGAAGGTGAAAAAGCCTTAGGGCCAAAATCTTCTCTCAGTTACATCATCAATATACATCTGGAGTAACTCCACTGTAGTCAAAAAAATTACTCTGGATTTTCTCCAGTGTAACTGACAGCAAAATATGGCCAGTGAAGTAGAGGACAAGAAACAGACAGAAAATAAAATAAATGCAATTATTAAAAAAGGTAATGCTTGAAAACTGAAAATGGCACACAGAACAATTAGGCCTGGGAAAACCTGTTTGGATAACATAAGAATCAACCTGAACCTTCATTCTCAATTCAACTTAAATTCTCAAACACAAACCTTTTCTGAAGTTTGGAAACATCCAGTTGATGTTTTCATCTGATGTTTTTAATTTTTGTTCAACAAAGCACTTCCTTGTTCTGGTGGATCCAGAAATAAAAGGAATAAAGTCTGAAAAAGGTTGTATTTGGTACTTTCATCCCAACCAAAAGCAGGAAATATCATATATCTCCCAAAAAAGACTGTTATTAAGATATTTCCTGTCCAGTTGTGAAGACCCAACAAGTATTAGTTACGGTTTGGGTAAGTATCTGAACTTACCTACCTCGTAGTTTCCGTCAGAGTTCTATTCCCCTCCATTTCTTCTGGTACTGAGGAAGTCCTTCATTTTTTCTGTGTCTCAGGTTCTCTACTTGGAAGAGGAGATGAAACATGTTGGGTGAAATTCTGCTAAATATACTGTGATGGGGCATTGTGACCCTCACTCCTGTCCCTGTTTTTTTATTTGTTTTCCCTGTGATCATTTCCCTAAAGGAGTCAGTGGCTCTTTCCCCTTAATTGAGGGGATAGGTCTTTAATTTTGGGTGGGCCTAGGTCCTCCTATCCCAGTTATTACAGTATGTAATCATTATATTGTGATGGGGTGCACTAGGCATTCACTGTCCCCTGCTGGAGGCCCCCACTGATGTGGCAAACCTGGCCCTAAGAAGGTGTCCTGGTAGAATAGAAGAGCAGGAAGTTCAGACCTCCAGAGGCAGCCTAGAAAGGCCTCCCATGGTCAGCTGAAGGCAGAACCAGCAAGAGTTGGTCCTCCACTATTTAGAAGGCCAAGAGTATGCAGAATCTAATCAGAGCCCAGCAAACCAGATAAAAAGGGCAGTTGGATTTTCCTAGGGTACAGTTTTGGGTGAAGTCTGGAAAGGGAAGGAAGGCTGTCCTTGCCCTAACCCAAGAAACCTGGCTCAGTCAGGGTGTAGCCTTGACAACATTGACCTTGGGTCACATAAAAACATAAGAACAACCATACTGGAAAAGAAAGTCGTCCAAAATTGTCCAATGGCCCATCTAGCCCAGAATCCTGTCTTCTAACAGTGGCCAATGCCAGGTGCTTGAGAGGGAATGAACAGAACAGGTAATCATCAAATGATCCATCCCCTGTCACCCATTCCCAGCTTCTGGCAAACAGAGGCTGGGAACACTTCAGAGCATGGTTTTGCATCCCTGCCTATCCTGGCTAATAGCAATTGATGGACCTATCTTGCATGAACTTATCTAGTTCTTTTTTGAACCCTGTTGTAGTTGTGGCCTTCACAAAACACTCTGGCAAAGAGTTCCACAGGTTGACTGTGAATTGTGTGAAGAAATGTTTCCTTTTGTTCATTTTAAACCATCTGCCTATTAATTTCATTTGGTAACCTCTAGTTTTTGTGTTATGAGAAGGAGTAAATAATAATCTCTTATTTACTTTCTCCACACCAGTCATGATTTTATAGACCTCTATCATATCCCCTCCTTTGTTGTCTCTTTTCCAAGCTGAAATGTCCCAGTTTTATTAATCTCTCCTCATATGGAATCTGTTCTATACCCCTAATAATTTTTGTTGCCCTTCTCTGTACCTTTTCCAATTCCAATATATCTTTTTTGAGATGGGGAGACCAGATCTGCATGCAGTATTCAAGATGTGAGCATACCATGGATTTATCAAGAGGCAATATGATATTTTCTTATTATCTATTCCTTTCCTAATGATTCTCTATGGAAGACTAGTGTTTATATTAAGGATTTTAATGCCAACATGACTATTTTGAGTTAAAATTTAATTTGTTTTCTGTTATCTCTGGAATGGGACTGTCACTGGACAGAGAGCTGACCTGGTAGGAGGGCTAGAACATGGAAGCAGCATTGAAAAACCAGGATACAAGGGGGTGCTGGAGAAGAAGGGCCTGCAATGTTGTGTCTGAGCACAAGAGATACTCGAGTGGGAAGTGCACACTATCACATATAGACACTCAGTAATGAGGTGAGCAGGATTTAGGGCTTGATCTTGCTGTAATGAAGTCAATGCAAGTTTTGTCTTTGAATTTAATGAGTTCAAAATCAGGTCCTACGCCCTTAAGGACTTAGGCACCTAAATACCTTAGAGCACTGGGGTCTAATACCCATTGATTTCAGGAGGAGTTAGGTGCTTAAATACCTTTGAGGTTTTGGATTTAGGCCTTGATTCACCAAAGCACCTAAGCACATGTTTATGTATCTTGCTTAATTGGGGCATTAACCTTGATAACAACTTCCTTAGGTTGTGTATTGTGTTATGTCACTTAATAATAACCAATGAATAATCAGGACAGTATTAGCAAGAATTCTGCTTAATGGGAACACATTTGACTGGTGTCAGTAAACTAAATACCAAATCTCACACTCACTGAAGCCAAAAAATACTGGTATTTTATTTCCAAAGACACAACATAAAAATTCTAAGAGGAAGAAATACAGATGAAGCACAATGAAAAAAAAAATCCGTATTTATTTATTCAATACAATATTGTATTCTAAGTCATTTGAATTTTTGGGTGAGGATTGTTAATTGGGACAGCTGCTTAATCAAGTCATTAACTTGTCCAACATGGTGTCACAATTAAAAAGATTCTAATGTAATAATGCCTACATCACAGGGATGCAGAGGATTAATTAACATTTGTATGGCAATTGGGGATCTTTGGATAAATGAGGCTATATAAGCACAAAATATTTATTACTACCATTATCATCTGATCAGAATCCCCAAAACTTTAAA
This sequence comes from Emydura macquarii macquarii, assembly GCF_026122565.2. Lineage (NCBI taxonomy): Eukaryota > Metazoa > Chordata > Testudines > Chelidae > Emydura > Emydura macquarii. The sequence goes on from NW_027133156.1 coordinate 3,470,654, forward strand.
GTTTTGCCTAATGCTAGGGGATTTTTTTTTCCATGGTAGATGAAGTATGATAATGGAAGAAAGTTATGGAGAATAAAAGAAAACAAATAGGAAAAAAGGGAGCAAAGAGGGATGAAAAGAAAAAATGATGGCAGTGCGAAACGGGAGATAATAGGACCGATAAGTTCTTTGTGGGTTCTCTGAGCAATGTTCGTCTCTTTGATTCCTCATATCTACTCCTACTCTTTCATTTTCTTTTCATGAAAGATTTAATTTTTGAAAATAATAAATTAAACCTGATCATGTTTCCATTAAAGTGAGTGGCAAAACTCCGACTGATTTCAATGGGATCTAAATAGGGCGTATGGTGTATAGCATAAAGCAGATTGATTAGTAGTTTGATTGGTTGGGGGAGAGGAAGTCTTATGAAAACACTTGAAACTAAATTTTATTAAAGTCATCAGTCACACACATTTTTTCCTTTTAATATTTACAACTATGACTTTCACTTGCAATCCTTTATTTCATAGCTAGTTATTTCATTGCAAAATGGTTTGTTTCTGAATACAGCAGACAAATACCGGACAAATACAACAGGAAAGTATTCACAGACATTTGTTTCACTGATATGATCCTCTATAAGTGTTTTCCAGGGACAACTGGGATGAGTGATTTTTGTTTTTATTCCCAAGAATATTCAAGAAAAGCCAAAGTTTCTGGGGAAGGTGTAGGGTGGATATTAGGAAAAACGTTTTCCCAAAGAGGGTGATGAAGCACTGGAATGGGTTACCTAGGGAGGTGGTGGAATCTCCATCCTTAGATGTTTTTAAGGTTCGGCTTGAAAAAGCCCTGGCTGGAATGATTTGGTTGAGGTTGGTACTGCTTTGAGCAGGGGATTGGACTAAATGACCTCCTGAGGTCCCTTCAAACCCTAATCTTCTATGATTCCTATTTAACTGATCGCAAACAATGAACAGTGAATAACCTAACAAATAGTCTGAGCAAATAGTTCACAAACAACCCATAATATTAAATCTATTCATTATTAAATTCAAGTAAAGAACAAATCTGTAAAAAATCAGGGTGTTTCTGGATTCTTAATTAAGAGGGAAAAAAGGTTAAATACCTCGAATAAAATATTCTTGATGAATAATTAACTGGTTCTGTTTCTGAGTTGCTGCTCTAAACTAACTTCTTTCTAGCTCATTTTGGACTGTACGTTAAAAGAGAAGCTATATAAACAGACTTTAATGTGTTTGTTGTCATAAACATTACAACTTTGATTACACATTTGATATTGTGGGGGTTAGGAAGGTTTGGGGAGGGAGTAGTCCTGAATTTATATAGCAAATTTTTGTGTTCTGCTCACATGACTTGCAAAGCATTGTTTTAATCACACAAGACAACCCTATCTATTTCTGCTTTTTTGCCCCCTCTGTCTAATTTACAGACCAAAGGGAAAAGATACTGCACAGCTACAGCATAGAAATATTAAAAGAAGCAATGGGCATAGCGCCCAACAAATAATAGAAACCATATTGTATTATATAACCTGTAATATTTTATTTTTAACCACTTTTCTTTTTATTTTAAAAATATTTCACAGTCATTGTAATGCTATGGTACAATATCTTGCATCCCTGAATTTCCTAAGGCATATATGAGTGCAATCACTCTGTACACCTTACACACCTTCACACATTACTTACTCTGGAAGCTCTTGAGGGAAATATTTTTTTTCTCATACCACTTCAATTTAAATTGTCAGCAATGCCATATTGATTAAAGACATCAGAAAGACTAACCATGCAGCGAAATAAGGTGAGTAGTGCAGAAATACCTTGCTGGCATGCTATATTTACTGCTTCATAGTGAGCTTTTAGGAGAAGCACACTAAAACCCTGTGGTGAAAACCCTGGAGTCTGCTGCAAATATCCACCCCTTTGCCACACAGCAGACTGCAAGAAAGTTTCATGCCAAGAAAGCTACCAGATGAACAGAAGGAATGAAAATATGAAATAAACTTTAAAAAATGTAAATAAACAATATCTTTTAGCTGAAAAATAAACTTCAGAAATTATGATTTTACATAAATATTCTGGGCTGCCTTAACAAGAGTGCCATATGTAAGATATGGGAGGTAATTGTCCTTCTCTACCCCCTGCTGTCGAGGCTTCTGCTGGAGTATTATGTTCTGGGTGCCAAGCTTTAGGAAAAATTAGATAGAGTCCAGAGGAGAGCAACAAAAATGATAAGAGAAAACAAGACACATAAGGAAAAGATTTAAAAAAAACTGAGCATGTTTAGTTTTGAGAAAAGAAGACTGAGTGGAATCTGGTAATAGTCTTCAAATATGTTAAGGCCTGTTATAAAGATGATAGTGATCATTTGTTCTCCATATCATTTGAAGGTAGGACAAGAAGCAATGGGCTTAATCTACAACAAGGGAGATTTAGGTTGTATATTAGGAAAAAGTTTCTAATTATAAGGATAGTTAAATTTTGGAATAAATTTCCAAGGGATGTTGTGAGATCCCCATCATTGGAAGATTTAAAGAACAGGTTGGACAAACAGCTGTCAGGGATGGTCAAGATGTACTTGCTCCAGCCTCAGTGCGGGCGGGCAGGACATGATGATCTCTTGATTGTTCCTTCCTGCCCTACATTTCTATGATAAAGAATAGTTCTCAACTTGGACACCAATTTCTAAGGACAAAATTGTGTCTTTACACACAGCCCTGAGCTTGGGGGAATGCAAAAGCTACACCACTCCATGAATAGCCCCAGGAGGCAATTGCTACAACTCTTTACAGGCACAGCATCACCTCATGTTTAGCCAGCCCAGTGGCCAACGCAATGGGGGAAGAAGGGCAGAGTCATGGCTTCACCCCTCTCTATCCACTTGCTGGAAGGAAGGTGCAGGCAGACAGCCCTCCTTTTTTGTCCAGGTCATGATTGGGGCGAATGTAAAACAGTCATGCAGAGGGTGCAGCTAACTCCCCATTGCTCCCTAGTTTGACCATGTTAGATTTGGCCAGACTCCAGTCCTATCTTATTATAGTTTTTGATCAGTGTATCCAACGTGGGTGGCTGCTTTCTTTACAAACTTTATTTCCAACAGTTAATTTTTTAGACTGTTTTAACTTTTTTGTATCCGCTACACAGGGCATTTTTTGACAGATAGTTTATTCAATGAAAAATGCATGAATTTCACATGAACAGTTCTGGCCATTCACAAAATGGACAAAGAAGGAGGTGGTTGTGCTTCCCCCATGCTGCCATAACATTTAATTCATAAGAACATAAGAATGGCATACTGGGTCAGACCAATGGTCCATCTAGCCCAGCATCCTGTCTTCCAATGATGACCAATGCCAGGTACTTCAGAGGGAATGAACAGAACAGGTGATCCATCCCCTGTCGCCCATTCCCAGCTTCTGGCAAACAGAAGCTATGGACACTTCCGAACATGGTTTTGCATCTGTGTCCATCCTGGCTAATAGCCATTGATAGACCTATCTTCCATGAATTTATATAGTTCTTTTTTGAACCCTCTTACAGTCTTCGCCTTCAAGACTTCCTCAGGGAAGGAGTTCCACAGGTTGACTATGTGTTGTGTGAAGAAATACTTCCTTTTGTTTGTTTTAAACCTGCTGTCTATTAGTGTCATTTGGTGACCCCTACTTCATATGTTATGAGAAGGAGTAAATAACAATTCCTTATTTACTTTCTCCACACCAATCATGATTTTATAGACTTCTGTCATCTCTCTCCTTAGTCACGTCTTTTCCAAGCTGAAAAGTCCCAGTTTTATTAATCTTTCCTCATATGGACACTTTTCCATACCCTTAATCATTTTAGTTGCCCATTTTCTGTACCTTTTCCAATTCCAATATATCTTTTTTGAGATGGGGCGACCAGATCTGTATGCAGCATTCAAGATGTGAGCATACCATGGATTTATAAAGAGGCAATATGATATTTTCTGTCTTATTATCTGTCCCTTTCTTAATGGTTCTTTGTGGAGGACTAGAGTTTATATTACGGACTTTAATGCCCACAGGGCTATTTTAATGTGACAGGTCTCAGGTCTCTTCCTGGATCCTTTCACAGGTATCATCCGTGATTTTCTACTTTCCCTTATCACTCATTAGTCTGGTAGTGTGGGGGTCTTCTTTCTTTCCTTTACTCCTTCATTAGAGAAAAGGATTCACTCACTTCTGACAGCATGTAGTGTGAGAACATAAACACAAATAGCCAGGTTTTCAGCAGCAACTAGAGAACTCCCTAACCAGGAAATTCTTATGTACATTAAGCTCCCTGCTGTAATATTATGTCCTCTTGGGTAACTGTGGAGAACTAGGAACTCTATAAAAACTCCATATCTATCCTTCCTTAAGCTCCTACTCAGTGGGACTCATGTACTTAATTTTACTGTTATGGAGGAAAACAGCTATTTCCTAAAATATAATTTTTCAGAAAATCTAAAGCTGAAACCAAATAATTTAATATACATGTAGCACGGCGCCATGGCCTTCCTCAGAGCCTGGGCCCAAGGAAGGGCTGCGACACCCTTGCTGGATGGCTCATGGAACTGCAGGGTTCAGACCCTGGGAGCTGAGGGGTGGGGCCAAGACAGGAAGTATAAAACAAGCCAAGATAGGGGAAGTATAAAAGGCCCGCCTAGCAGCTCAGTCAGGGAGAAGCTGCTGCCAGAGAAGGACATGCCTTCCCCTGGGCTGTGGCCTGAGCCTAATCCAGGCCCCACAGCAGGGCAGCGCTTGCCCTCCACTGGCCGGAATCTCAAGGGTCTGCCCAGGCGACCGGGCCCTAGTGACTGGGAAGGGCTACCAGGCCCTAGTGACCGGGAAGGTCTACTGGAGACTGCTCACTGGGAGGGAACCCCTGTGGCCAGCCACAACCTAGAAGAGCTGCCCTGTGCCCTGGAGGAGCTGCAACCTGCTGATGGCCCCGAGGAGTTCCCAGATCTGCCACTGTCTGACAGTAAGGGACTGGTGGGACCTGCTAGCCACCTATCCTGAGGAATCTAAGGACGACTCCTGGCTCCAAGTACCCAGGTTCAGGATGGGAGGAAGAAGCCAAGGGGCAGCTGACTTAGGTCTGGCTGAGCTTGGACTCAAACCAGTGTCAGCACTTTGCAGCTGGAGCCCCGCTGACCCAGTGGCAGAACCCTCAGCCACTGGTAGGGCCCTGGGCTGGGACACAGTGGAGTTGGATGGGCCTGCGTCCCCCTACCCCTTTCCTAGTCACCCTTGGAGTGCTTGTCTCCTCTGGGGCCACAGCCATGGAGGACACAAAGTGTTTGTTTATACAGCTTGTTTATACAGCCAGAGACTGCCAGACTAAGAGCCCGGGCTACTGTTGCCAGCCCTGCCAGGCCTGTGGGATGCGGACTACAGGCTGCCAGGAGGCTAAAGACTCTGTTGCAAGTCCTGCCCGCCTGGGGTTGGGGGCTACAGACTTTTTGACAGCCTCGTCCCGCCTGGGACCAGGGGCTAAAGATTCCATTGCAAGCCCTGCCTGCCTGAGCCAGGGGCTACAGATTTCTTGCCAGTCCTGCCCTGCCTGGGGGTCGAGGTCTACAGACTCCTTGGCCTGTCCACCTGTTGGAGGACCAGGCGCAGGCTTGAGATGCACCAAACCTGCTAACTTTCCCCCTGTGGCATGGTGCTGTGGCCTTCTTTGGAGCCTGGGCCCAAGGAAGGGCCACGATGCCCCTGCTGGATGGATCCACCAGCCTACACTGCACCTCCATAGAACAGAACAGTTGTCTATTCCTCTAGAAGCCATTTCTCCAATATCTTCCTTTCTTGCTTATTGAAGCTTGTGCACTTTCACTTTCTGCTAAGAAAGAAAAAGTTGCATTTTGGAAGAAGAAGAGAAAATGACTGACATGATCATCCATTAACTTAGGTATCTGACATGATGGTGTATTTGCAAGCCACTACACCATCTCTTTCTAATTAACTATTTAACTTTAAAAGTTGAATTGGTTTGGTTCAGTTGATATACACAAAAGGTTAGATGTTTTGTTATTCAAATTATCCATAACTCTTGAGATTGCTAAATTGAGTTGGAAATCTTGTGAGAATTAGCTCTCTTGTGAGACTTCCAGTAGGTGTACATCTTGCTTTCATGTGGGCTAGAAAACATCATAAGAAAACATTTATTCTTGTTTTTTAAGGACTTCTGCTTCAAGTTGTGACCAGATCCATGAAACAGAGATTGTGATGATGACAAATAATGGGGTAAAAATTATTTGAGTTTTTACAGTGCATAGCTCACAAAACTTTATTGTGGTTCAGTTCATGACAAGAGTGAAGATTTGTGTTGATATTCATATACATTCAGATTTTCCCATGTCTAGTTGTAATTTAGGGTGGTATTTAATTTGGGTTCTATAGGGCTAACATTAATTTAAGTAGATAATTAGATGGTGAATTACTTTTGGAAGTGATTATTTTTATCCTCAGGAATAAATAGTCACTAGTTTTGGTAGTGATTTGTTAAATATTGATCATGACCTATACTGCATTGGGAACACTGAATCCATCTGGTGGATCGCCTGGCATCTGCAGGGTTTTGGGCCCCACTGATTCTTTTGCTAAACCTTGCCCACCTAATGACAGAATTAGAAAGAAACTGTAATGAGGACCTGATAGAATTTTCCCCTACCTGGGCTTCCTCCATGGAGGTTACCAGAGGAGGGTGTTATCTGTTCCATAATACCTAATTACCTAATATTTATCTCCCATGCAAGTATTTTAGTCATCAAAAAGAGGAAGCTACATAAGAATTTCAGTATTTTGATAAAATATACAGTAAGTGTTTTGTGTAGCTCCAGTATATTGTGCATGATATAATGGCATTCTAGTTATATTAAAGTTAAATGATATTGTGATTCTAAACACGCTAAAGATAAAAGCAGGTCAAAATAAAGTTATAGTAAAGACTAACGCTCTTGTAAATTTCATCTCATTTTGCTCAGACAAGTATCACTGACCAAAAAGGAGAGAGTTTCTTTGTTTGGTGCCATTTGTGAGTTTCTTTTTATTTATTTTATATTATACATTGAATTCATAGGTCCTTCCCCCCACCACCTCCTCTGCCCCCCACCATCTCTTTGGTTGGCTAGTGTCTCCATGAGCTATAACCTTTCCACTTTTAGCCGTGAGAATTATTTTGCATGATTGATTGGTGTAATTAGGCTGTCTTGTGAAGCGGTAGCAGTTCCTTGTGCTGCCAAGCCGGAGAGACCTGAGTTCTGAACTCTCACTGCCTGGGCTGGCCAACAATGGGCTTGCCATGGAGAAGATGGGCTTGACCTCTGCGGAAGGTGGTGGACATGTCACTCAAAGTGCAGACCTGCTGACGATGGTAGAAAGCAGCTGCTCATGTGCCTCTAATAGCTGGATGCAAGCTGGTACTAACATAAGGCCTAAATGCTAAATGTGAAGGAGAAAGGGAGGATGGGGAGACACTCTGTGAATATAAAAAAACGATTTTGAACAGCTTGGATTGGCAAACTGCTGTGCAGAAATGTGTCCAGAGAGGAGTGCTGTTAATATGTAAACTCTTCAAAACTCATGAACTGACCATTGCAGCATTTTCAGGTTTTATGTATATACATACCACACACACACACACAAACACACACACAGAGTGAAATACCATCACACACACAACACCCAACTGCTGGTCAAAAAGAGATACTGTAGTTGCAAAAACTCTTAAACCCACCAAAAAAAACCCAACCCAGAACCCCAACTCCCCCCGCCCATATGAATACTTCTTTTCAGACAATAGAGTAAACAGACCTAGCACATGACACTTACATTAGTATCAGCATGAACTTTGTTGTGTATGCTGTCCCTCTTTTCTTTGCTAGAGCTAGCAACAGCCATAGGTATGCTGGAGAAAATGCTTATTATACAGGTCCAGGAATAGCAAACATACAACCTTATCAATCAACACAAAATACATAAAATTCATTTGAATAAAATATTGAACTCTGTGGGGGAAGGGTGGCTTAATTTGGTTGTTTTCGGTATATGTATTTTGGATGCATCGTTTAATAATCCTTGATTCCACTGACATTAATTGTGGTGATTAGAAGCCATTATACGGGCAAGTCAGGAAATACTGTAGCTCCGTGCTGCTAAACAGCAGGCAGACTGTAGCTGCAGTCCTTGATGCACCAAGCCAATTAAAAAGGCAATCAACTTGGAGGCCTGGAGGTTAAAAAGAAGCAGAATGGGTCTCAGAAACTAAGCTGCCTGGCTGGAAAACAGTCACTGGAAATATCTGGGGATCCCGAGGATCTGAATGAAATACATTTTTAAAAGTCTGCATGTATCTAAAGCAGATTAGACATATTAGCCATCAAATATTAATGTTTGTGTGATTGATAAATTCACAAAGAAAAAAAGACAAAATTTCTCCTTTTTCTGGGGGAAGAAACCCAACCAAACATTAACAAAATGTGTTGAAAATTTCCATATCACAGCTGCCCAGAGTGCATAAGAAGGAGAATATTAGTAATGTCCAGATGCACATAAATCTACAGGGATGCCTCTTGCCAACAGCAAAATGAAAGGGATGACGGTGTCAATCACATCCAATAGACTATGTTCATGCTTTTCAAACAGTTCTTTCACACTCAAAAATAGTGCTCATTAATAATGGATGGGCCGATAGGAAGGAGAAGGAATGTTGCCTCCGAAAGTGATAGAATTCATTGTTCATCTCCATACTCGTCAGAACAATAAAGCCCCATTTCTGAAGGACAATTTTTCTTTTGTCTTTAGGACTGTGCTGAAATGATTTCAAACCTATTATACTAATTGGCCCCTTTAGTTTTTGAGCGTGTACTGCAAATGTTGCACTTTAAGAGCTGCAGCTCTCTCTCTTTTTCTCTCTCCCCTCCCTTGACTGGCATTTTTTGGATTGTATGAGTAACTTATCAAGCCTTCAGAATTGCTGGGCGGGTGATGATACTGAGTTTTTTCTTTTCTCCTCCGCTCTGTTGTTCGAGCAGCTGTCAGGAAGGTGGGCCTGTGGGTTTGCAGATATATTTTAAGACTAGCAGATTGTAAACTCACACATGAGAAGAGAAGAAACAGAATTTGAAAAGGTTATCCACCCCATGGAGATTAATCTCCTAATATACCATTTTGGCCAGAAAACATCTAATTGCTTTTCAAAAGAGTCCATTGTTGTTGCCTCACAAACCATTTGGAGTCATTTTTATAATGGCCTGGTTTTTAAAAAATGCTTTTTATACTTGGAGATATGAATATGTATTTTGTTTACTTTCAGTCAAATCCCTCTGTGCTGTCTTCTAAACTGACAGCCTGTGTTTAAAGGTACAGTAGTAAACACACTCTTTGCAAGGGGTTGTATGTGTTTAAAGCAGTGACTTGCATTGCCAGCTACAATCAAAGCAGTAGGGGCAAGCCTCTTCTTCCGCCACCAGACCCAGAAAAACCCAATTAGGAGACCGTGCTCAGCAATCTTCCCTCTTTAATAAAAGAAGCTGGAAAGAGTGGACTATGGAAACTCCAGCCTCTTGGGCTTCTTCACCCAAGAAGCCACCATCAGCTGCAGATGAAGGTGAAGGGGGAAAGTCAGGGTCTTCCAATGTCCCTCTTTCCCACATACACTATTTCCAGAGAGATCACCCGGCAGCCGCTTCTTACCCCTTCCATAGGAGGGGAAACAGCAGGAGTTGAATGAGACTTCACAGCCACCTGCAATCATTATTCACTCAACTGTGAAATTTGGACTCTGGATTATGTTGCCCTATTTGTAGCAATGCCATGAGCTCTTGGTTCTCTTGGTCCCAGCCCTCTCCAACCACTGCAGCCCTACGTCTCCCCACTTGCCAGCTGGATTTGCTTTTGAAAGGTTAGCAAAATGCATGGAATTATCACTTTGGATCACTTAGAGTGTAAGCTCCTCAGGGACTGTCTTTCTGTTCTGCGTCTGTACAGTGCCTAGCACAATAGGGACGCAGTGCTAATTAGGACCGTTTGAGTGCTGCTGCAGTATAGATAATAATTAATAGCACACTTTAACCTGGTTATGCTGTTATAACAATCATTTCTAGTCTTTCTTTTTCTTCACTCTCAGCTTGACCCTCTTTATAGTAACCATTTATAACAATTTTAAGTAATACTTTAGAATGCTCTGATATTGTATGTTATGATGACTCTGTAAAGATGAACAGCAAAGGTTTACACAAAATTGTAAGATTCCAAAAGGGGAAACAAATACATAATTATTCAAAATTGTACTTAATAAAAAGGGAACATCCAGACAAGAGAAAACCATACAGTATTTGCTGTAAGGGACTACACTTCCATGCCTTCAGAGATTTATACTCAGTGCAAACTCAAAAATGTGAAGTACTATAAATCATTTCCAGTTGTTTATAATGTTTATGAAAATATGAACTAACTTTTAAGATTTTGCTTCAAAACTATCACATTAAATGTGTTTGCTTTCACTAAGGACAGTCAAAGGGGCAGTATGTTTATTTGGTTGTGAGATCATTGGCTGGCAAGAAAACAATAGAGGAAAAAGCTAGCTTCATTTCCTCAGCATGCAAATGAACCAATGATAGTCTCATTTTCTAAAAAAAAAAAAAAAATTCTGTGCTAATTACATTTTTAAGACATCACTATTACTTTAGATCTGGCTGAAATTTTTCAATTGAAATATTTTTGGTTAAAAGAAACCAAACAGATTCAGCTATACTAAAATGTTTCACAAATTTGGTCAGCTTCAGAGAAGTGTTCATTTTGAGAAGAAAATACTGAAAAAAATGGAAACATTTTGTTTCCACATTTTTTAAACAACATGTTTTAATTTTTTGATCCCAAATGACTTCATTTTGAAATTTCCTTTCATTTTTCAAAAAGTTAAAGTTAAAAAATGCTCAAAATCTAAACAAAGTGTTTTGTTTTGGGTTGAACAAAAACATTTCATTTGACATGAAATGAGTTGTATCATCAACCTTCTGATTCACTAAAAAAAAATCATTTTTGGCTTGAACCAAAATATGTTTTTTAATTAATTTTATTTTTCAGAATTGCTGGCGAACCAAATAAAATCCATTAATCGCCCAGCTCTACGTTTTTCCTCTTTTGATGTCATACAATATAAAAAGCTGCTAACTTTCAGCACAACCTTTTTAATTCTCCTTCAAGGGTTTGAAGACTGTATTTTGATCTTCTGATTAGTGAAATTTGTATTCACAATCCAGAGAGCAAGATTTTTCACTTTTTTGTTGTTTCCTTATAATTTACAAACATTTCACATCAAAACACCAAAGCCAGGTGACAGTAATCAAATCAGAGCTTTGCATTATGTCCTTACAACAGTGGACGTAGCTGAAACATTTACACGATGCTCAAGGAGCATTTGGCCAAACAAAGCTGTGGTAGGTGCTTCCCACACCACAATCTTCTCCCAACACCTTGATCCTCTGACTCAGTAATTAGTATCTTCTGGGGTGAGAGCTTTGTGTTCTTTACCCTCTATCCCCAAAGCATTCTAGGATTACTTAATCGGTTGTCTTACCTCCATGGGCAAATGTCTGGCCTGGAGAGTATACAGAAGGTGCTGTTTTTGTGCGAGCAAAACCCTGACCATTGCTGCATTCAGTGTGGAGAGTCTCAGACTCCAGACTATGGTCAGGTTCAATGAAGTGTTGACAGTAATGGAAGCAGAACTTTTTCCTATCTCACTCCTGAATGGAGGATCAAGCACGGAATCTGTAGCCCTGAAAAGCCTTCCAAGTTCTTACAGATTTGGGGATAACAGATGGTCTACTTGCCAGGAAACCCTCCCCTCTACCCCACACCCCTTGAAGAGTCAAGATGTGAGGACAGCTGGCCATTGCACAAGAGCCCAAGAGAGAGCAGGGAGGCAGCTGTCCATCCACCCTTGAAGCCTTTCAGATATGGAATGAGGTCACTAAAGACCCAGAAGACACTAAAAGTAACTCAGGAGGCAGAGGTCTGAAGGTTGATCTGGGGGGAAAACTTGCTGATGTCATTAGGAAATTGGTGAATTTTGTCAGAATTAGTTTGGAGATTTTGAATTCCAGTGAATGCCCCGCCCAGATGCTAGTGAATATCAGCTCATTAGTTTCCTTTTGGGAATTATGCAAACAAAAAACACAAAGGTTTCTTCCAGATCTGTGGGATCTGTCTGACCATAGACTCCAGGGAGATTGACCCATACAGTTCATAAACTCTGTATATGTTTAATTAAAGATTTCCGATATTATTAGCTGGCATATATTTGGAGCAATCCATGTATTAAATTAGAAGCTCTCAGATGCCTTTGGTCAACCTGGACTCAGAAAATCATCCTTACTATAACTGATTTGTATAAGGGTGGCTAGTAGTTAGAAAATGAACATATCTAACCAGATATGAACTAGGACAATGCCTTCAGTTAAAAATTTGCATGATTAGTTTATTGGGAAATTAATTACAGAAGATCAGAATCAGAATTCACTCTTAAATAATTCCCATCAGATACCTAGATGATATAGGATCCTAATAGATATTTAAGCCTAATCATCCTTAAAACTGAACTGGGACATTATTATAGAGCGGGGGAAAATAGTGTGGACCTGTATTAGAAAATAGAATCGGACAGATTACAATAAGAAATCAATGAATATACACAAGTGACAGCATTTTAAATAATTCATAAGTGATACTGGATGTCACAGAGATTATATGAACTAAGTTTAAATTCAGTTAAATGATATTTCCACTCTTAGATCTGAAAAACAAATCTCAATCATCAATTTAATGGCTGCAAAAGTGAGCTAGCTTGAGAAAGTAGAAGGAAATGCACAACAGATGGGTAGCAAATCTGACCCAAATGGCATCATGTGAGAGAAAATAATTACAGGCTGCAGGACAATGGTGATTTATTTCATAACATGTGGGGGCCTTTTATGGATTGTATATACAGGAATGCTGATGTACAGAACTGGAATAGATTACAGAGTGACAGCTCACATGTGTGATATGGTCAGGAGTCCACCTGCAATTTAGTATGAACAACAAGATTTCTTTCAGTTATACTTTTATACTATTTTCCTCCCTTCACCATGTCTCTTTTATATTTATAGGAATAAGTTTCAGTTGATAGAAGGAGAGCTGGATTCCCTGGTTTGGGAAATTAATTGGTATGGAAAGATTCCCTAGAAGAGCATAAATGCATATTTTGGAGCACTCAGCCTAATTTATTTGTTACATCATAGTTGTATAACTATAATAAAGACTTAATGAACAAAAAGAAAGCAGGAAGAACTTGAGTGTTATAAATGCATCATGTGATTTGTTGAAGTAAAAAGCATTTCATAAGTTTAAATTTCAGCCGTGATATGCCAGTGAGGGCTATCTTATAATATACGCTACAGCCAAACAGCAGGGCTGTGATGAACTTTTCAGTTCAACAACATGCATGCCATATGCCACAAAGTAGTTTAACCATCTCTGACTCTTTGTATAAACATTTCCTGTTTTCTTCTGATCTGTCACACATGGTATTTATAATCTGTTAGAAGACAATTGTGCCCAGTTTTGACATCCCCCAAATCTGTTAGCTCCCAAAAGGAAAGAAATATTTTTTTTTCTTATATGAATCAGACTATGGTCATGTGGCATGTTGCTAATTATTTTTGGTTACTTTTGATGGTTTAATCTGAGTTCTGAGTGACCGAAATACAGCAAGATACAGAAAGGGTGGGCAAGATCCTGAGTTGGTGACTCAGAGAAGCCACAATTCTTCCCCTGACACCCACTTCCTGTATGTCTGTTAGGGGAAGTTGATGCTGGAGCCTTTGAGAGAGTGCAGTTTACATTTGCTCTCACCTCTGGACAGCAATTCTAGTCAAGGAATAAGGGGAGGAATGTAATCAAGGCCTACCCACTTCTCTTCCAGCTCTGCCTTTTCTTGGTCCACTTTTTTGAAGGGGGCTACATCCAAAAAGTGGCACCTGTGGACTACAGAAGACCCTGTCCGGGATCCAGGTACATCTAACTGAGCCAAACCAGAGGATGGCTGTTACTCCTAGGCTCACTCATACAAAAGCACCAAAACTATGAAAACAGCACAGTAGATGAAGTCAGCCCTTGCTCAGGACAGTGTAATGTAATAACGTTCCTGAAATGCAAAGATATTGTGATGGATCTGCTAAGCAGGGGACTATAACTTCCATCAGTTCCCTTCCCATTGCATATCCCCATCCTCTTGGACAGATAAGTGGAAGGGTTCTGGACCAGGTAGTGGCTGCATTCTGGGAAGCAGCAGCCACATGGCTAGCTAGGAGCTGGAGGGAACCTGGATGCCAAGGTTGTATCACTAGCCAGAAGCTGCAGGGAAGCTAGAGGCAGAAAAGATTCCCCAGGAACCATATGCAGAGCCAAGTGTGGAACAGACTGTGACTGTAGGGTATTACAGCTGGTTGTAGGACTGTGTGGGAACACCAGCAGCTGGGCAGGGAACCACTGCAGAGGGGCCCCAATGAGATATACTAACTGAACCTGACCTGGAAATCTATAAGCACCTATTTGTTTGGAATAAAGACTGAACTGGAGAGGACAGTCCAGGAATAAGGACTGAAGAGTCCTGTCTCTCGCTTGGACTCCCCCAATGTCCAAAACAAAAACCTTTATTGCTCATTTTGAATTATAACTGTTCAAGCCTCTGTACCTAAGTTATTTGCAACTTTTCCCTTTCCTGCCAGCTCTAGTAAAATAATCTTTCCCTTAATCATGTACCTGAGTAGTTACTGAAGACCCACCAGTGCTAGCACATACAAGGGCTAGCTGCTGAATCACCGACAGTACTTGCCGCTGATTTGCAATACACCTTGCGTGCTTCTGGCATCCTACGGGTTTGGTGTAATGAGAAGCCCCAAGAATTACAATATCAAAATGTGTAAAATGTCAGAAGTTATTACTTAGTGCAGTTTTATAGTAGGAGTTCAAAGATATTTAAAAGGGAGAAAATAAATAGAA
Source organism: Emydura macquarii macquarii (assembly GCF_026122565.2). NCBI lineage: Eukaryota > Metazoa > Chordata > Testudines > Chelidae > Emydura > Emydura macquarii. Next base: position 3,485,703 of record NW_027133156.1, read on the forward strand.
AAAAATCAGAATCTGAAAAAAAAAATCCCTTTAAACTTTTTAAATGATCCTGATTTCTGATGATTAAATTACTGTTAGATCAAGAAATTACAAGAACCAAAAGTTTTTAGCTTTTTAACTCCCACTAATGGGTATTTCATGGACTCTTTTATAATAGGTTTTACAATATTTCACATTTTTATATGTTAAATACTTATTTAATTGTTGAAAGGAATAGTTATATGGGATTGAAAAAAAAAACATTGTTCAAAAAATGACATTGTTTGGGTTTTGGGTTTGAAATGCAGTTACACTTGTGAACCCTTAAAAAGAAAATTCTAATAGAAACATTGCTAATAGATTAAACAAAAAAGGTATAAGAAAGGGGAAATATGGTGTATGTTAGGACCATGGAGTAGCATAATCTTAGACTATAATGTAGACAACAATGTCATTTAGAAGATGTGTTTAAATATATGGAATAAATTGACATCATTACAGTTATAGCTTCAGTCCTTATGATCTCATACATTTATTTTCTACATGAGTTATATGCATCTTAAAAATAGTGTAGTTTCTCAAATTCAAATGCATTCTCAGAGCTCACCATTAGTAGATCACTTGCAATTGGTGGCTTTCACACTACTGTATTTCCTATATACACCTATGTAGCTACCAGTGTGAAATTATTTAGAGGTAATAATACAGCTTTTCTTAGAATGACTGCTCTCTAATCTGGTCTTTTAGAAAGGTGTGATCTATTTGTAACAAATTTTTGTCAGGTACATTTACAGCCTAGACCTTATCTACATGGGAAAGTTTTTTCTGTATAACCTCAGGTGCGAATTTAAACAAATATAGTTGTACGGGTATAACCTTCCATGCAGACACACTTATTTTGGAATAACAGTGACTTTTTTTTGTTTAGTTGATGTCACTTGAGAAGGTGTTTAAGCTAAACTGAAAGAAAAGAACACTCTTACACAGAACAAAGAGTGCCTACATGGGGAGATATATTGATGTAACTATGCCCTTATAACTATATTGGTATAACAGGTAAAACTTTCCTGTGTAGATTAAGGACTTAGACCATGTCACATGGACTTCATCAGGAGGGATATATCAGAATATAGAGTTCCTAAACATATTTGAGATAAAGAGTAATCTCTGTTAACTGCAGTATTTGGAGCTTGGAGAATACAGGGAAAAAGGTAACCTCAAATATTCTTGCAAATAATGACAATATTCATGACCCCCCATTTTAAACTCTTTTGTGAAATTATTCCTGAAAATGAAAACATATTCATGAGAAAGATACAGAAAGCAAAAGTGTGGTGAATACTCATTCAAATGTATGTTTGCATAAGTATTTCTACTGGTGGTTCACACACAAAGCCATTTTGATAGGTCTTTAAGGTCTAGAAACAGGTTGGGGAAAATAAGGGAACAGCAGCCAGTGATTTGTAAACATTACCAGCATGGGCAGGAGCAGCAGTGCCCTCAGCGTGGCAGAACTTCAAATCTATGGATTCATCTTTGTGTCATCACCTTTGTGTCATCATGTGTGTGTGAAAGGAGGCCATTCTGGGAGAATAACTGAAGTGGAAACGAAGTCTTCTGGTACCACTTGGGAAACTCGGTAGGCATGTGCGATAATGTTGTAGACTATATTAGATGGGGAGGGGGCATCATTTAATAATATCTAGCAGTTCTCCAAGCCCTATCTTGTCAAAGGCCTTTCAATGAGACATAGATAACCATATCCTTCACAACCAAGACTGCACACTATGCATGATTAATGACAGTGGTGAATTGTTGATGCTACTATAACACACACTCACCAGTGGGATACATAAACATGATATAAAATGGTGACTAGTGATTGCAAGACATTCACTTAGCATATATTTATATTTGTGTATGGTTTGGAATACACAGCAGAAAGTAGATTGGCCAGAGCTTTGGCGCGGAAGCAATTAATAAGATGAGAGAAACAGAGAGAGTAGCACGCCCTTTGTAAATAGGATCCTGAACCTCTGTGCAAATTAAATTACTGTGTGATAACAAATGAAACAGCCAATAATGTATTTGAATCCTGGGTAAAATTTACAAAAGTGTCTAAGGGCACATGATGCCTACATTGCTATTTTATAGCTCTGCAGGCTGAGCCCCACAAGCCTGAGTCAGCTTTCCGGTTCTGAGATGCAGCGCTGCTGGTTCTGTAATCACAACTTCGACATATCTTCAGTGACAGGAACCTAAGGACTTGTCTACAGTGGTCCAAAGTTTGAACTACAGGAGTGTGAAATAGCAAGATGCACCAAAGTGCTGTGCTGTAAATCCTAGTTTCTAGTTCATGTTACCGGAGTCCAATTTGAAGAGGAGCACATTAACGTGAAATAGGAACCTTTTAGTTCTTACCTGCAGTGTTCACACAGGGGAATTACAGCCTGGGTCCCCACAGGGAAAAAGGGTACACTTTACCAGGGCCCGGAGGCTCTGGGGGGCCCAGCCCAGGTTGCAACCCCATTACCATGAGGAAAAAATTGAGGCTAAATTGTAGATCATGCCTGAGGATATTTATAGAAACTTATTTCCCTGTATCTATGTATCTATTGTCCAGATCTTATGAGATTTGCTGGAGCCAATCAGAAGCAGTGTTAGAGCAGTCCCAAGCAACATTCTGCAGGCCCTTCTCTAGAATATGGAGTGTGTGCTTGTGTAGTTAAACTAGGGCTTGTAGTTTGAGACTGAGAGACAGAGAGATTTGTGCTCCTCTCTGTGACATGGTCTATCACATCAAGATCAAGAACTACAAGTCCCAGAGTTCCTTGTGCATAGGCAGGAGGGAGAAACAGCTGGTGGGAGAGGCAAAGCAAAGCACCATAAGACTGCTGCTTCTTCTGATAGGATTTGTAGGCCCAAAATATATGTGAATAAGTGTCTAATTCACTCACATTTACACACACACACCATACTGCCATGTCTGGTGGTGGCTATAAATACAAATCAGGCAGCCAGCAACGTAAGGAGGTAAAAGAAAGGGAACTAAAAGAAGCTAAAGGACACCAATCTATCCTCCAGTTTTTCAAATCAGATAAGGCCTTTCTGCAGTCAGGCAATATACTAACTAGGGAAGCAGATGAACAAAATCAAGACATTTGCAGGATATACCTTTAAAATGACCAAAAAGTTACAAAATAGTCAGCAAACTTGTAGAACTCTCGGGCTGGGTGTTATGTTAAACAAAAATAGCAAAGGTGGGGCATTTTTCAGAAATGTAGTATAGGTAGCAGTAATTTCAGAATTCAAACTTTTTTCATGGCTCATGAGATTGTATCAATGGGATAAGGGATTATGGTATGTGTTTGGGAGGGGGTCCATGTTACAAATTTGTACTGGACCTGAAAAAATTATGCTTGGGCCCTGATTACAGTACAGAACTTTGGGATGCACCTCTATTCACACCCTTGTAGTCAGAACTAAAGAGCACCATAGACACAGCCTCAGTCCCATTTTCAAAAGTGATTTAGGAACTTCTTGGCTCCTAAGTGCCTAAATCGCTTTTGGAAATGGGAGGTCATATAGTGACTTTTGAAAAAATTACTCTCTAAGTCATTTTCTCTCCATCAGTCAACAAGGAACCCAGTCCTTTTTAAATGTAAGGATCACACACAGCCAACTATAATGGGTTCTCTCATGGAAATCAGGAAAAGAAAGTTACTTAAACCATTCTATTTAAGTTTCCTACTCCACTTATCTGCAGCTAACTCTTTCTCCCTAAATAGCATCACACTTTCTCCATGAGTAAACCAAAGTCCCAATGATTTATTCCAATATTCCTCCTATTTATAAAACTTAGGCAATCCAATCAAGGGACAGAAATAAAACCACATGACTCTAGCTGGCCAGCCACAAAGCAGATACATTGAATCAAGAATATCAAGTACATTAAGAGATAACCACAATGAACAGTTTGCTAGCAATCTGCAAAATGACATTTTCTTTGCACAAACTATACATCAAATCATTGCAAATAGAGAATAAATTTGTAAAAAAAAATCATAGTCTGTTAACAGAAAATTCACAAACATAAACAGGGACTAAATCCACCAAACACATAAAAATGATTCATCCCATTCTAATGGAATATTAGGGGTTATTTCTTTAATAAAACAGTAGTAGAGAGTTGCTCTCTCTCGCTCTCTCTCTCTCTCTCTCTCTCTCACACACACACACACACACTCACACATTTGAGCAGCTCTCATATTCCATCCATTAGAGTGCAGCAATACTCAGGGCTGGTTCTAGGGGTAGGTGAATAAGGCAGTCACCCTGGTAGCCTTCTTCAAGGGAATGCTATACTGCTGTGCCATGCAGCTGTATTTATTTATTTATTTTTTGCTTCCATTTAGATTTGCCAGCTGTTTTTCTCTGCTGATTGGCCACTGGTGTGTGGCCAAAAACATGTTCCACCCTGATTGGCAAAATGGCTCACACACTAGCCAGGGCATTAAATACTGAACAGTCACAGTAGAGTTTACTGGCCAAGCCAATGAAATTCTTTATCCACAAAAATCACAAAATAAATACATCATAGGAAATCCATTAAGTAAAGAAAACAGTGTCCAAAAATTGGAACTCTTCCAATTTTTATCTGTATTTACTCAACTTACTTAATGTTTAGGCACTTTTCTAAATTTACAAGTGCTTTTATAAGTGGTCTCTTTCAGGTACTGACCTGTTATTTGCTAACACTATTTGCTTTTGTGTCACCAACATTAGATATTCTTCTTAACAAATTGCTTTATGTTCACATATAATATAGACATTTCAGCTTGCATAAATCCCAGAGGGCTGACCTTGGATATAGCTAATAAACAAAGTCTACAAATCTGTTTTAACACAATAACTATGGATTTTCGTGTGCTAAACAATCTTACAACCTAATCCCTTTACTGGCTGATTAATCAATAATATAAACATTATCTGCTTCCACTTGTCTCATAGTATTAGAGCAAAAAAGGTCTTTCAATTTAAAAAATCAGGGCCCAGGTATTAGAAAATATTTTAATTGGTGTAAGCCCATACGAGGGAAATTATAACTAGCAGCTAAAAATGTATTTGCATGTATTCAAAGTGAGGCATAACGATTCAATAAATAGTATGGAAGTAGAATTGCTAATAGTACATTGCTAGAATTTGGTGGCATGACTATAGATGTGAGTACTATGTGGTGAAGGTGTGAGTGACAGAGAGACAGAAAGAGGTGGAAAAGGGAAGTGTTTCGTTAAGAAAGTTATCCTCGGAATGTTCTAGGGTGCTCTAATTATAGGCCTAATTCTTCTCTCCCATGTGTGTGCAGAATCTCCAGTGCAGTTAATGAGAATTGCATATGTGCACATGTCTGAAGGCAGAATTTGGCACTACAATAGTTTTGTCTAGCTCAAGTAATGCTATTTTAGTATTAGATCTGTGTATTGTTATTATAGATCTGTATATGCCCAAGAGCCCTAATTATCAGGTTTATTAATTAATGCAATTATTATTATTATTAATATATATATATAATTATATATATAAAAGCAAGGACGAGATAGCTAAGGCTTCAGGACCAGACTGTATTTGCATGAGCACACCTACCCTGCCTAGATGCTCAGCATGATGGGACTGCTTCGCCCAAATGATCAGTTTGGCTGGTGTTGGGTTACAAATCACCTTAGTGGTCAATGCCTGGGAAAGGAAAGGATATTCTCCTTATTGGGCAAGTAAAGGGCAGCAGAACTGTGCTTAGCTGGTCCTGGTTGAGGGGTCACCCTCATCTGAACTAAACTTGGTAAGCAGGGGGCTCAGGTGCAGACCCCCTGTGAAAGATTGAGGGGGTGAGGATAGGTGTCCCTTGTGGGAGGTGTGGCTCTGCCTGAGAGTCTTAGGCATGGTTTAACTGGCCCTTCCCCACTGTTCAAAGATGGAGTTAATTAGGAGTCCATGAGAAGTTTTTGTTTTGTTAAATGATCACTAGAACTGAAATTGCTTGTCTTAGGACAGTGTTTTCTGCCCAGCCTGCTTCAGCAAGGAAGTTCTCCACTAAGAGCTGACAGTCCTTATGAGCAGGGTGGAACCTCAAGGGAGTGTCTACCAGAGGTCACAGTAGAGAAGCAGGTGGCAGAAGAAGGTGGCTAGTGGAGTGGCCAGACAGCAGAGTGAGCAAAGGGCCTTCTGTCCCCGTTCCCCCTCCCGCTCCTGTTCTCCCCTATCAGGGTACAAGGTGAACTCTGCTGTAGCTGCACCTCTGAACTCTGGGTCTGCACTGACAAATGATGACATCTGTGAGTGTAGAGCTGTGATGGGAGGGGCACATTACAGGAACTTCTGGTTGCTGGACATAAGAAACTGAGGCAAAAGCATACACTGGGGTGGGTGTTTTGCTCATGGTTTTATGCTTGTGAATCCTGCTTGCGGCATTTTCCCAAGTTAATGCCGGGTTACTTTTCCCCTTTTATTAAAATGTCTTTTCTACACTAAGTCTCTGTGCTTGTGGAAGGGGAAGTATTGCCTCTTAGAGGGGCCCAAGGGGTGATGTGTAATTGTCCCAGGCTACTGGGTGGCGGCTTAAAATGGTTATTGAAAAGGAACTCCTAGATATTGAACCCAGCCCATATTTGCTGCTGACTCCGACTGGCAGAAGGGCTACATAGATATAAACTATTCTCAATAACACAGAACTTTACAAAAGGGGCTCCTTCTCTCTGCCTCTGCTCATGTTGATTTTAATGAGTTAACTTACATAATTAGATACTATTCAGTGTAATGAAGGGAAGCAGAATTGGGCCCAGATAAAGTATTACATAAATATAAGTAACTCATTTTTTTAAAACAAAGAGTTGACGTGATCTACTCACTTATGTGTGGTCATGCCAGGAAAAATATTTTCGATCAGTACACTGTATACAGTAATTGAGGCCTGAAATCCTGGCTGGCCCATGGCGAAGTAGGTGAAAAAAAAAATATTATTCCTATTTTTGAAGCTAAGACCATTATGTCTGCCACATGCATGCCATAAAATATACTGGACTGAACCAATTAGTGGGATCCCGGACTTGCTGAGTGTAGCTCAGACCAGAACCATCTTTATAGCACTAACGAATGAGCCAAGAAGGAACCTCCTGGTCAAGCCAGCTGAGGCTTGAGCCAGCTGGAAATAGCAGTGTATCTGTCTTACCTGGATGAAAAAAAGGAACTCTGATGGGTCCAACATGTCATTTATTTTCACTGACATATTGGCACTTGGTTTGAAGCATGACAGACTAGGTATCTCTCTATGACTATGAGTATATGTCATGAGTATGCAGTGATGCAAATAATGGAAAGAGGGCAGACAAGAATGGATATTTTTACTTGGACACTTAAGCTTCATCACATTCCTGAGGACAAAACTCGTAGCATGGTATGAACAGATATTTCAAGTTAATAAAAACCCTTCAACAGCACTATGGGGATTGTTTTCTCTGCATTTTTGCCTCACTTTGATCGGGGAAACAGATTTAACATGATGCAACATTTTTTTCCCCAGGAGGCATAGATTTTTTTTCCTGTACATGATTGTATGAAACAGTAATACTTCAGGTAGCAAGGCAATCAGCACTGATGGTCACCACTAATCACAGTTACGTCCAGCAATAACCGGAGTGTAAAATTGTGTTTAATGTCCCCTGCTGTTGTTTCCATGTAGGAGTTTTAGTTTTTCTGCAGCAGTGTGGATAGTTCCTGTTAAAGGGAAAATAAGTTTAGCAGTTTGACTTCTGCTGAGGAAATACATTCTGACAAATATCTGGAAGAATTCTGGGGAAGGAATGTATCATGTCAAACACCTTGATCAGTTGTGTTGACACATGACATCCTGTCAAATCCATGACAGCATATCTCCCCACCAAATAGCCCCCAAACCTCTGGCCTTTCTGATGAGAGAAACCTTTCCAGAAGAGGTCTAAATCTTAATGTTAAATGATATTTTGTCCCTCTTTTCATTAATATTTAAATATTAAGGAAAAATATATTTTTAGGTTCTTGTGCAGAGTACATTATGTCTTTTACCTACTATAATTTTTTCTAAAAAATCACGGCTGCCCAATTAAATCTAAAAGCAAGAGCACAATTTAAAAAAAAAAAAAAATCCAATATCTTATCCCCCAACATTTTTTCAAACACAAACTTATAAGGAGAAAACAAAAAAATGGAAAAGCTAAGGGGCCATAATCCGAGCTGGTGTAAATCAGTATTGCTCCATTGACTTCATTGGAATTATGTGGATTTACATCAGATGAGAATCTGCTCCATGGTCTTGTGCCTTGTCCTGAAAGAAGGATGCTTAGATGTATCGTGATGAGCCTTGTGGACAGAGCATTGCAGAGTTGTGGAACCTTGAAGAAGAAGGCGTCACCCTGTGCTCTCCCCAGCAATGGTGCATTGTTCTCGACCCAATGATCTCAGCTGTCACAACATAGTTTAGGACAGCACTAAAGAAAGGACTGTCCTAGACTGTCCTGTGTGTAACTGGGAGGCTTTATTTTGGGTGTACCTTACATTTCTGAGGGCTCTACCTGAGTGCAGAGATGTGGCTGTTTATTTCAGAGGCGACTCTGTGCTCTCTTGACTTCACTGCAGAGCTTCTCTTTTTTTCCACCAGAAATTTTAAAATGGACAGGGATTACAACTGGAGGAGTGGAATTCTTCAAGACGGGGGGGATTCTTAGTGGATTTTCTTAATAGTAGCACTTGTATTTTTAAGTTATGTCAAGGGTACCTACAGCATGGGGTTGGGAGCCATTTTTAGCAAGTTTAAAAAGTGAAATAAATAAAAAATACATAGAGACTTTACTTTTGCAATTTGTGTTTGGAAACAGGACAGCAAGCCACATCCCCTTCTAGCTCCAGTGAGTCCAGTTCCATGCCCAACTTCTGACTTCCTCTACCCCTGAAAGAAATTCCCTTAGCCTGTTCCCCCTTCCAGAACTGGAATCCCTTTGCCTGGAATAAGCTGTCATCCTAGATGACATAATATACCCTGGAATTAAGTGCCTTTTTCAGTCCCAGTGCACTCTATGTTCTTGAAAGCAGCCCCCCATGTCATCTTGCTGCCCCCATCCTCTGTCTTTGATCTCACTTCAGAAGTTATTTCTGCATCTACAAGCCTCCCTGTCGAAGATGTGTTCATAAGCCACTAGGGCAGAACTGCAACTACAGGACTTCCCCAGAGTTTAAAGACCTTTGTGGGTCTGCATTTTTTGTTAGTTATTTATCAATGATTCTACTGCAGCATCAGTATAAAATTTGAAAAGTACACTCTTCTAAATTAGTTCATTAAATAATGAAACTGACAATTTCACATCACAGTTCTTTTATGCTTTATTTTAAAGATTACATTATTTTAACAGGACAGATATTGTCCTCTGATATTAACTCATTCTCTTCCAAGTTTATTTAATTATTAATATACTTTGCATAGTTTTATTTCAAGATGGGTATGGAACTGCTGGATGGTGAAAATGTAATTGAGATAATTCCACCTATTGGAAGCCATACACATTTTCATATTATTAATAAATAATTTCATTATTATTTGAGATCTATGGATAAAAAATGCCATGAGAGCTGGGTATTATTATTATTATTGCACACACACACAGCCGCTATCCAATGGCCAACCAAGGTGCTCAGGGTATTTTGCCAGATAGGTGGAAAAACATTTAAAATACAATGCAAACTTAACATAATCACCCCTCCTAGGACTTTAAAGAAGAAAGCTAGAGGATTTTTAATGCACAGATGAGTCCAACTGTGGAAATAAAAAAAGCACTTTTTTTGGCAGGGGAGCAAACATTTAAAAGCATCACTGGAAAGACAACTTTCTTGTGTATCCTACTGCCATAGGTGATGGAACTGGTGGTGGTGGATGCGCTGCCACACCCCCTGGCTTGAAGTGGTTTCCATTATATACAGAATTTATAGTTTGGTTCAATTGTTCTCAGCACTCCCACTATAAAAATTGTTCCAATACTCCTGCCCACTGCCAAGTGTTCAAAGCAGTAAAAATGTCTGGGCTTGAAGTAGTAGGATGTTTAGCTTAGAGTTATGGGCTCCCCTTCAAAATGCATGGCTCAGACCCCCATGTAGAACCTTATTCACAATTGCAGGATTTAGGAACTCATAACTAAAACCGTGATTATCTTTAATGGTGTTCCTTCCCTGCTCAGGGAGCACATGAGTCTGGGAATCGGGCAACACCCCACGTTTTATTTGTTCTTTTTCCCAAACATCTAAATAAATAATAACAATGATATTTTTTAAAAGTCTCAAAATTTACGTGGGGTTGTGGAGACTCTACACTCTCTGCTGTTACTCACCGGCTGGCTGTTTGGGCTCCCAGAAGTCTTCCTCAAACTTATAGCCACTCCATCTAAATCTCACTTACAGTGTCCCAGCCCAACTCTATAGCAACCGAGTGGGTGCAATGGGGCTCCCCTCAACTCATTGGGCTGTTGACTGCCCTGCTTCACTTCAGCCAGCTCCTATCCAGTCTGATGTAGTCTGCTTGCTTCAGCCCACAGATGCCAACGTCAATCCAGTCAACTAGTGTCAATTCCAATAGTTCTGCCACCACCGAGTCAGGTCTGCCACCAGCTCTGATAAAATGCTTAAATCAGTTTCCCAAAGGAGTTCAACATTCTAGGATGCAGCCTGGCTAGCGCACTGGGAAGCAATGCAGGACCCAGAGAATAGGTCTACACTGCAATTAGACACCCGCAGCTGGTCTCTTCCTGCTGACATGGGCTCACATAGCTTGAGCGAAGTGGCTTTTAATTGTGGTGTAGACATTCAAGCTCAGGCTGGAGCCCAAGCTCTGGGACCCTTCCCCACTCGCAGGGTCCTAGAGCCCTAGCCCTAGGGCCAGCCATTGGAGTTTAATTGCAATGTAGCCATATCCTGATTTAAAGACTCCTTTTCCATCTCGGGCTCAGCTAATCAGTTTGAGTCCACCAACTACCAGATGTAGGTGACCCATTTCCTCCACAGTATGCCCTTCCATATATGATTATACCCTTTCATAGTCAGGTACACCCAATGCAACATTAATCCAAAGACAAAAATGTAAAGAAATTCCACATAATACATTTTTAAACACTTTTTGAAACTTCACTGAAGAAAATGCTAATTATGCAAACTAACCTTGCCAGCAGCCGGATGCCCCTTTCATTTCCCACTTTTCCCCTCTAGGGGAACCAGAAAACTTCTGTTCTCTTCCAGTACCCTACGCCCATTGGAATCAGTGGGACTACTCACATGCTTATCATGCACATAAGTGTTTGAAGGATTGGGTTCAAAGGTTGCACCACAATGCCAGCTTGCAGCAATGTTTGATGCACATCTGAGGACTGTGGATTATGCTGCTTATATTTAGTTAAATGAAATATTAAATAAAGCTATTTGGAAAAAGTATGTCAGCATTACTAGCTCCTTATTAGTTTTTATAAACATATTTCAAGAGGCGTAAGAGCTGTGAGCATATACAACCTTTCCAAACCTTATAAAGTCTTGCATGTGATCTGTTTTCTACCACAAAGAAATACATTAGTTTCAAGCTATCTTTGGTTTTCCCTTATTAAAAAGCACAAAAATAGAAGAAGAAAGTACAATTACAAAGAAGAGACAGTGACATTCTACCAGTGAGAAATGCATGAAACTTGCACGTGACTATGTTTTTAATGAGACATGGCTATTTTTTAAGGGTATGTCTACACAGCAACAGCAGCTAGCCTGTGCTAGCTGACTCGGGCTTGCGGGGCTCAGATTGCGGGGCTGTTTCCCTGCTGTGTAGACATATGGGCTTGGGCTGATACTCGGACTCTTGGGCCCCACGAGGTGGGAGGGTCCCAGAATTCAGGCTCCAGCCTGAGCCTGGACATCTACACAGTAATGAAACAGCCCCACAGCCTGAGCCCCGTGAGCCTGAGATGGCTGGCATGGGCCAGTTGTGGGTTTTTCCTTTCTGTGGAGACATATTCTTAGTGTTCTTTTTGTTTTGCCAGTTTCAAGCAGTATTTGCATCTCCTTACAAAAAATTTAGCCACAGTTAAGTCTTGGCCTTTTTGAGAGTTTTAATCTGTTGGACCCAGGGCTCAACAGCTAGTCAGAAGTGCTGATCAGATGCTATATGTTTCTGGCTAGCTAAGCTCCCACAAATGTAGTCCAGCTTTTCTCTAGAAAGCAACTGGAAGAGTAAATACCTCTTGTTTCTTTATGCCACCCTCCTCTCTGGTATATCCTTTGCTATAGAAATATTAAAAAGACATTGCTTTTTGACTGACAAATATTATTTGAGCCCAAAACATTGGGTCTATAATTTCAAAAACATTTAGTGATTTTTGGGCAGCTAGTCCCCAAAAACAAGGTGTCCTGAAAAGTTTGGCTTAGAATCCTGAATTCTTTCTTCCCAATTAGGCATATCTTCATCTTCCAAACACTAGAATAACTTGAAACTAAACTTCCATTTAATATCAATCTATACTTGCTCTAAAATAACTCTCCACTCCTGGACTGCAAAGGAATTAATTTTAAAGAAAGATTCAAGCTCAACACAATGCAATAGCCTTAGGTTTCTTTCAACATAGCTGTTTAAACTTCCAGTATCTGGAGCAGACATTTCCTGACTGATGTTGGGCTCTACACCCCAGCATTGTAATATTTTTACGGTGGTAAAGATAAGCCATGCTGGTTTGGCAGGCTTTGAACTGCCTCTGAATTTGTTGATTTTCAGGGAGCAGTAGGTCATTTACTTTGCTTGCCCAATTTAAATGCAAAGTGGTGTGTATTGCTATCCCAGAGATCCTCATTCCCAAAATTACCTCTTCTGTAAATTGTATTTTCAGAAATAACATGGCAGTAGCAATCTGTAATTTTATTTAATTTGCTGCATCACTATCAATTTGAACCTTTCAGGAGAAAAAGCTGCATTGTGATGTTAATATTCATCTTTCCCTTGAGTCAAAGAAAGCAGTATAGGTGCCTAGAAAGAGCATAAATAGGAATTATTGGCAAAAAAAACCCCAAAAAAAAACCCAGGTAAAAAGAATCGAATGTGAAGTCTAGTGTTGAAATGTTAGGAAATACCAGTAGTAGTAAGATTGCCAGAGCCACTTTGAGAGTATGGCCAGAAGCTCCAGAGGAGAAAATGTTCTTACCTTGTGCCAAAGAGTTCATTTCCAAGCATCCAGGACTCTGCTCAAGGTTCCTAAGGAGAGCTGTCTGAAACTCAGAATTTCTGGTTTGTAAGAAATGTTAACATTTGAATTTTGGTTTCGGACCAATGCAGACCAAAACACCCAAACTTTCCCCCTTTTTTTTTTAAATTCCCACAATCTGGAAATTTTGAGAAAATTTTGTTTAGGAAGCACAGACAGATGGTGTTCCTGGAACAAAATATGCTCCCCTGGACCCCAGAAACTACTGAGTGAAGTTGGCATGGTTCTTGTGTTTCATAACTGCTCACCACTGAATAGCAGTTGAAACTGGCAAGAATCAGATTCATTTTACTCAGCAGCTGCAAGGGCTTCCTGGTTCTGTGAATCTGGGGTAGGTCTGCCATGGTGACTGCCCTGGGACAAGGGATCCCAGGAGGTCCTCTCAGGCTACCCAAGACTCTGGAAGCCCTGGGGGTTCCCAACTCTGAGGCAGTCTGCATTGTACGACTTATCCAGAGCTGAGGACCTTGCAAGCCCTGGCGTCCCCAACAGCCATTAGGAAACTTGGCAGGAAACCAGGCAAGTTTCTTGTGGAATCCTGCCTGTGATTTGTCAGAAGTTGGTCACAGCTGATACATTTCTAAAAAACATTTTGAATTCTATGAATAAGCATTTTACTATAAAAATCTAGTCCTAAATTCTCTTGGCTGCTTTTCTGCGGAGATTCACCATGAGAGATAACACAGACCAAGGATTTTACTGTGAGAGCCATCACAGAGGACTCTGCCAAGCTGCCTAGAGTTACTCATGACTGTGAGTGCCAAACTAAGGGCAGACTATTAAGAAACAGAACACAACTCCCAAACGGGTTGTGTGTTGTATACTTAGATTTCGCCAACCAAGTATCAAGTCTGAACACCTCAAGCTCTGTAACAACCTTAACTTGGAATCACAGACTGTCCCCTGGGGTACTCGGGTCTATCTTGCCATCTAGGCAAGCTTGCCTTTGTGATAGATGGTTCCTTACACCAAAAATCACAATACTCAGGTACAAAGGACCAGTCACTTATTCCAGATCAGTTGTATCTCAAATCCCAAACCAAAGACATTTGTAGCCAGTCCTATAGTAAACAAACTAAAGATTTATTAGCTAAGAAAAAGAAATGAGAGTTATTTAAAAGCTAAAAGCAGGTAAACATACACACACAGAGGAGTTATAGTCTTAGGATTTAAAAGGTAATAGTAGCTGCTATATATACAAGTGTTACATGTGCTTTAGGGCTAACCCAAACAAAGCCTGTTGGGGATCCCTTGTTTATGCTTAGAAATATTGTCCTCTCCAAATTCCAAGTGGCATAGTGATACAGCTCCTTCTTCTCAGGCATTTTTATTCTCTTTGCCCAGGTTCAAGCTGATGGGATGGGTTCACTCACATTTTCATGGGTGTCAGGGGCCAAGGGAGCAATTAACAAAGACTTTGTCCTTTGATGTTTCACAATAGCTCATTTGGTTTCAATGGGCCTTCTTGTGTGTGGGATTAACACTTTACACCAATTAATGCTTCTTTTTTGTTTAGTGAGTTACACAATTACAGAGGATTGCAATGCAAAACTCCATATAACTTTATACCATTGGGTACAGATCTTAAAAGTGTTATCAATACATGCAGCATCCTACAAGCACATTCTTATCAACTTAACATCTATTTTACCATTGCTAACACACAGTTGAGCCAGACTGGTTTCCAGTTATGCATTTGTCAATGTTCAGGGATGCTTAGGGGCCTTGGCATGAGCTGGGCACCTGATCTGCCAATGTAACAAACTGCACAGTAAGAGATGATGCAGAGGACAGCAACAAAGCTGGGAGGAGTTTGGTGAGGCCTTGCCTACACAGCACCTTAATAAAGTTGAATCACTGAACTGGGATAGGAGGTGGCATCTTCAGAGGGTGGAGCAGGCAAATGCAGAGACAGATCTGCCAAGAGACTGCTATTTGCTAATCCAGACCCTGGACGGATGAGGCGATATAGTCAAGGGCTATTACTTGTGGGCCAAACTCTCCTGCAGGTGTGACAGGAGATTGATGGACAAGTGCTAGAGTTACTGGTGAAGGAGCTGTATTTTACTCTTTATTGGCATTTATATTCTGTTGCTGTGTTTTCCCAAGTTCATGACTGTGTTCCTTTTCCTCTAATAAAGATTCCCTTGTTGGTACACAATCTCAGAGTTCTTATTAGTGAGGAAGTTCTGCTTGTTAAGGGCACCAAAGAAGATTGTTTTTAGTTTACATTTGTGGATGGAGGCTCAACACCGTTTAATTATTTGTCAAGAGGGACCCTAGATATATTAAATCATTTTTGCTCCCACGCACCACCTGGAAGAAGGGTTACATCCAGGTGAAATTGCCTGGTTGTTTAGTTTTTGCCTGGTTCTTTCAGATTCAATTACACTGCCCAAAATTTGCAAGAAACAATTTTTGGTTTACAAGTCTGAAACCTTTGAAGAATGCAATTCCCAGATAAAATGACTGGTGTGACTCTCATTAGTTCATAGATGATGGAAATTCACAAATTTACAAATTCACAAAAGAATTCACAAAAACAAATTAGAGCTGAGTTGTAATCTCCCATCTGCAAGCACCTGTCACTGCACCTGCATAATTGCTGATTTCACAAGGAATACAGCAGGATGCTTTCTGGATATGTGCAGCCGAAATTAAGCCCTCTGATAGGAGACACAATTCACTCAGATAATAATTTGATGATAATGGCTTTATGAAGCTGTACTCAATTGTTGTAAAGGTTTCACAAAGAGCAGCTATTTTTCAGCATATTAGGCATTTCAGAAATAACCATGCCTGGATTGATGATACGCAGAAAGACAAACAGTTACAAGACTAATACACACAAAAAGTAGTGCTAACTGGAATAATAACAAATATTAAATAAGTTATTCATGTAGGTTACAGTGTTTTTATATCGAATACAGGCCTCAGGTGTTGCCTAAAGGTACTGCCAGGGTGCCTGGTACATCCTCTCTTCAATCACAGGCAACTTCAGGCTTCTCAGGTGATAGAGAGGATTCTGTTGAATTTTAATTTCAAATCACAGGTCCTGTCCCGCTTCTGCTTCTGCCTGTTGGATATCATTTCAAACTGTTCCTTTCCAGGGGGAGTTTTGGTACCTGCTGCCTCTCATGATGAGGCTGTCACTCCTGTTTTGTACGTGTGGCATAATTAGTGGTGCTTAATAACCTGGATCCCATCTTCTGGGACAATTCTTCTTTATACATCACAGTTTTCCTCTCACAATTGACTGGAACAGTGGAGGAATTGTCTTTGTGTTTTGGGTGGAGACTTTCTAGTCAAAGTGACACTTGGACAATGATCACATGTAACTCTCTATTCTGTCAAGACTTTAGAATGACAATGGGTGAGATCACTGGAAATTAATCATAATTAATTTCTTATTGATTGACAGGCTAATTCCTTCACAGAATAATGTGCAAAGGCAAATGTCAATCAATGATAACCACCTGCCTTCCTATACAACTAGCTTACGCTGCTCAGAGATATTCAGTGCTAACGTTGTGTTCACATTGAACTAAAAACATAAACAGTACCTTATACAATCAAATCAAGCAGCTGCTAATGTCCATATGTAACTTTAATGCCTCAGCAAAGACACAAAGATTTTACAGATTACTCAGTCAATTCTGCACCTACATTTCAGAGGGCAGGACAGAGTTTTTAGTGCACTCTGTGAGAAAATATGGAATAGGTACAAAACGTAAAAAATGAGAAAGCAACAGGGTTTGATTTCAAAGCAGTTGAACAGTATTTGTTCTGACTCCCAAGTAAACATTACACGCAGGAAATCATACAGAGATGTTGCCTGTCATATTTTCTAACTAGAGGCCAGAAGACCACAGATATCACTGAGGAATGTTGCTTCTGTTGCGATAAGAGTCACTGGCTGTGTCTGTGTCTGTCTGTGTATAAAACGTAAAGGGGAGAACCTGAATGTTTTCGGGAAGATCCCTTTGTTGGTAAGAATCAGTGTAGCTCCATTGAAGCCAGTACAGATACACACTTATATCCCAGCCAAGGATCCACCCCTAGAATTTAATTAAAATGTATTTTCTATATCCATAAATGTTCTTAATATTTTTCAGTAAGCATATCTTTCAGTTTAGGAAACAAAACACTAAGCCTCACATAGATGAGCTGCATATCAGACCTCTTTGCAAAGCCACCAAAAAAAAAATCTATAAACTTCATAAGATTTCCATTTTTTCCCTAACAGGCTTCTTTTTAATTTTTCCGAAGATTTCCCCATTCATTCTTTGTTAATAAAAAAAAGTTTACTACATACCAAAGAACCAGCATATGTTCTATGCTGGAAAATTACATAGAATCACAGAAAACACCAGTATAAGACATGGGGCAGATTATGAGCCCTTTACTCACATTCTTCAGCAGTTACTCACATAAACAGGTCCATTGAGGTCAGTGGCCCTACTCATGTGAGTAATTACTCACTAGTCTGAAGACTTGCAAGGCATCAATGTATATTTTCCACTCTGTCAAAGAGAAGACATTTAATTAAAAAAATGCTGGGCACATTATACAAATTCTACTTCATCTAAACTAAATTGAAGGCTTTTTTGAGATATACAATATAATGAAGCTCTTTGAAAACATAATATGCACTGCAGATACCTTGCACCTAACTTGAATAAACACTGTCACAGCTGTACTACAAAATATATTCCAAATGTTGTTCCAATATGTAGGCCCTTTCTCCTGAAAAATTGTGCAAAAATAAGTTTTCTTTTTCTCCTCTTCCCTATTAAATGAGACAAAAAGGCATTGCCTTTACACTAGTAATTCAGAGACATTTACTACTAACTCCAAAGTTAATTCAGAGATTGTGTCCCTGCGTTATAGCCTGTCCTCTTTGAGGACTTGACTCGTGGATTTAGTTGACAACATGCTGATAGATTTACATCTTCTTGTTACATTGTTTCCTGGAGAAAACTTCTGGTCCAATAATTTTCTTAATCTTTTAAAAAATATGGTATTTTTAAAAGGTGTTTGAAGACCTTGAATTTACTCCCAGCCTTTGGTCATTTTTAATTCTCATTTCTAATTCCCTAATACCCTTAATCAAATCCTTGGTTCCTGTAATTATTATTCAATATCTTATTTAGGATTATAATTATTCCATGATTATACACTGACCATAGATCATCAAATATTCATTATATAATCACAAAATATAATCCTCCAAAAGATGTTTGGAACAATTCAAACTACCCAACTAGGGAGTTAGATGATTAGAAACGAGATTTATGTGTTGGCCAGGGGGGGCAGGTAATAAAAACACCTTTTCTTAAAGCTGTTAAGAATGTAGGAATTGCCAGACTGGATCAGACCCAAGGTTCTTCTTGTCTGAGCACTTACCTCACAGCACTTACCTGAGTGCATGCAGCCACTATAGCAGTGGTAGCCCTCTGAGAGGGAAAGATGGGGCCATGGCCTCACTTCTCCTCAGAGTGGCTAGAATAGGCCCTCTGCAGGGGAATACATGTGGACCCTGATTAAAGATGCCACAATCCTTTTGTGATGCAGAAAATATTGAGCTGGATCTGCCTTAGATGAGGATCTGGCCCATTTTGTCTATATTATGACACACTGATGCCGGGAGCTCTCGCTGGGCAAAACACTTTTGTGCCACCTCCTACAGTAGGCTATGTCTTAAAGGCACACATCACTCCTTAATTAATAGATTATATTTTAAAAATAAACTGAAAACAGCTCATTATGGCTGATATTTAAATCACTCCATTCAGCTAAATAGGACATTAACTTATTTAATAACAATTACACTGTTGTTCCTCCCCCCGCCCCCAAACTCTAGCATTCTGCTACAAAAAGATATTGTGGGGAAATTGATTCTCTCTGTTGTTTCTTTATTAATAGAAATTTTGTGAGTTGGTTTGACTCGTATTGTATCTTAGAGGAGTTTTTGCAGGAAAAATCAGTATCTTTTAGGGCCCAGTTTTACATGCATGCTTTACTCAGTAACAATAAAAATAAATCAGTAAATCAATCAATAAAAAATCCCAGTTTGAATGAAGGAGGATTGCAGAATTGTCCCCATAGTTTTCAATTTCAATTTGTAATTTTTTCAAAAAAAAGAATGGTGGTTCCATGTGAAATATGGGTAGCAAATTACACTGCAGGATCTATTTTTATAGAAGAGAGTGTCCTGCTGTACAATCCCCAAATGAAAAGTTGTCATCCATCTTCTGAATAGGTTTTATCCCTCCTTCAATGGCTAGTTTTAGAAACAGCTGATGACTCCAAACAATTCTTTATAACTTCCTAAATAAAGACATCAGTCTGTCGGCAAAAACAGTACATGAGCAGGAAGGGGCAGCTGTCTCTGGGAAAATAAAAAGCACTTACCAGCTTAGTTAAAAGCTGTGAAATGTTATTATTGAGTGTATATCAATGTGATGTGTCCTTACAGTTTAAATGCTGCTTCAAGCAGAAGATTTCTCATTTATGATATATCAGCTCAAGTATATAAACTGTTCTCTGTAAAAAATCTTACCACTCCATCAAAGATAATTAAAGGCAGAGAGGAAACTTTAAAGATAAACTGAGAACTGAATTGGAAAAATGATCCTTTCATTTTGTGATATTTAAAAAGCCATTTATTGAGGTCATATTCACAGAAGATGTGCAGATTTAAAGCTGTTCCCTTTATTTATATAACTTTTAAAAATAATGTTAAGAGATTATTAAGGTTGCATGTAAGCACTTAAATAGCAAAGTTAAGTTGTACACCACAGCTGATCTCATTCTATTAGATGAATGATGTATTCTATAGCTGGTCAATTTATTCATTTTTAATAACATTATTCCCAAAAAATTGTATCAAGTATTCTGTCTGCAGTATTGCACATGCCATCTTAACTCTGTCTCTGTATGTGTACATTATAGTAAAGGTTGTAACTGCACGATCACATACTATTTAACAAATAATGTGATATAATATTATATAACTTGCTCTCGGATTTTTCTCTCCAATTTTTATAGGACTACTCAAAGACACAGCCCTTTCGTGAACACATCTCAATGGCAAATTTCAGACTTTTAAACCCATTAGTTTCAGAAAAGGTTACAACTTTTTTTTTTTGTTTCAAGAAAAGTATATTTCCCCTCACACACACTTTCCTATCCCTCAAAAATGGCCAAGCCAATTTGCATAATCCTGCAACAAATAAATAAATAAGCCCTATCCCTCCCCCAAATCTTACTCAGACAGAGACTAAACCTGGCAAGTTTCAGGTTTCCATTATAATGAATGGAAACCATTATGCACCTTAACTACAGAGGTTATTATCATTGCAGCTCCCATTATGATAAGTAGAATTCCTCCTCTTTAATCTGCTTAGTCAAATTTAAAGGTCTAGCAAAATTTTTAAAATGACTATGTGACAAAGTGGGGATGATTTATAAAGCTGGTAGATGACTCCATGCTTTATGACACGCCCCCATTTTACAGAAACAATATTCAAGATTGTGTTTATAAGAAGATTCTCTCCCTCCTACATTTTTTATTCATTTTAGGCTTCCATCAAAGTCAGTTGCAAGATGTCCTTTGACCTCAATAGGGCGAGATAATGCCCTAAGTTATGATATTTCATTACATGTTGTTGCACTATGACTTTTTGACACTGGATTGAGAGTCAGGAAGTCTTGTGCTTTCCCTCACCCTCTCAGGAAGCAGCCAGTTAACAAGTTCCAGTTTCCTCTGGTCCTAATCCAATTCAATGACGTCAGTGGACTTTGGTCCAGGGCCCTTAGGAAGAAATAAAGGCAGCATATGAGAAGGGAGCATACTTGAAGTACCTCAAGAGTTCAGCCAACATCATCAAATGAAAGTGGGTATTTTATTTTTGGGTGCTTTTTTTTAAGGGCACTTGGCTATATATGTAGAGCAAGAACAGCATTTGGACAATAGAAAGGGAAAAGTTGGAAGAAAGACTGGATAGCTGTGGAACTGACAGTGTTTTATGTGTGTGTGTGAGCGAGTTATTTTGATATGATTTAAAATTAAAACATATAAAATATGTTGAGGTTTAAAAATATATTTTAAAAGCCATGAAATAAACAATAGCTGAGGCTTGTTAAAATAACTAATAATAATGCTGTAAATAGGATGAGGCTTAAAAATAAACAATAACTGGAAGCTAGGAAAGTAGTGGTTTAATACAAATGCTTTACTGGTTTCCAGGTGTTGATTTTTAAACCTCATCTCAGATACAGGTTTAATAAAGAAATAAAACTTGAAATAAGCAAAGGCAGAGGTTTTTTTAAAAGAGGACTGAAAAAGACAAAACACAGGTAAATAATAAAATACAGTAGAAACAGGCAGGCATCTTAAAAATGTAACTTGGGAAAAAAAGTTAAGGTAAAATTACAGCAACAACCTGGAGAAAGGAAGAGGTTAAAATGAATAGATACATAAAAACTGAAACTGGGAAAAAAAGAGTGCATTAAAAAAGAACACAAAAATTTCTGATTGAACGGAAATAATCAAGTTGCATGTTTGTTAGTCAATATAACAGAGAAATCTTTTGACTTTTACCTTCAGTTTCCTAACCTCTATTGTGTATTAAACTTATTTGTTGTATCTTGTGCTAAATTAGATTGTGAGCTCTTTGGAACCTTGTCTTATTGCTTATTATTTGCACTGCACTTCACTGGGGTACTCACAAATCTAATGTTTAGCATATGGCTACAGTTGGTTGGAAAACATTTTGGCTATTTTTCCCCTTGTAAACACTTTTGATGAAAAAGAAGTTTTATGTGAAAAATTTAATCAAAAAACCATTTTCTGTTGAAAAACCATTTTGACTGAAACTGTTTGACCAGTCCCAATCAGGGCCTTATTTTATGATTTGTTGCAATGGATCTGTGATCCCATACTACCTATATGTTTTTCATGGTATGAGAATTCTAGCAATCTGTGGTAAATAGCTGTGTTTTGGGCACAGGGTTGATGTTCTTCAAGGGACAAGTGAGATTTGGCTACAAAAAATGCTTTATTTCTTAGCCAGTCATCCATAGTTAGAAGGGTGAAGAATAGGACAGAACAATGCTGGGTTGGGACAAATGGTAATTTTGGGTTGGGACAAACGGTAATTTTTTCATTTCATAATTTGTAATTGGCAGCTGAATCTGGAAAATGACTGTTGCTACAGTTCATCATCATGACAGTGCAGACGTGTGGCCTTTAAAATTCTTCCTGCCCTGAATTTCCAAGAATTCAGTGTTTTCCAATGGAATTCAACGCACAGGTCAGGAAATCCCCTGCAGGACGGAAGGAAATTTTAAGGGAAATTTTTGCATATGAACCAGAGCAAATAATTGCAAATGATGTAAGATAAGAGTAGATGGAAGCACAGTCTATTGCCAGTCATTTAACATTGCACATTTCCCTCTCTCTGAAATTTCCCCTTACATTGTATCTCAAATGTCCATCTTAATAGCAGAAATTAGAAAAAGTGAAGTGAAAATTATTATACCTGGAGCATAATACACCAAATTCTGTCCTCAGTTACACCCGTGAAATCCCAGGTTTAAAAAAGAGCAGCATTTGTAGAACCCGCAGATGTAAATGAGAGCAGAATGAAAAAAGAAGATTCAAATCAGTTTTAAGAATCAAATGTTATGTATTTAACTGGCAATT
This sequence comes from Emydura macquarii macquarii, assembly GCF_026122565.2. Taxonomy (NCBI): domain Eukaryota; kingdom Metazoa; phylum Chordata; order Testudines; family Chelidae; genus Emydura; species Emydura macquarii. Next base: position 3,508,689 of record NW_027133156.1, read on the forward strand.
CAATGTTAAAATAGTTTTACTGAGATTTAAAGACCAAGTAATAAGGCATGAATTTATTAGATGTTAAGGAAATATTAATATTTTAATAATAAACTCATACTTTTAAGCACAGTAGTTATGGGTCCAATCCTTGTAAGGCACTGAACACATTTTGTGAGGAGCTAAGTGTTACAGGAGTGTTTTATAAAGAACAGCTATCTGAATATAAGTAAATAGGTAATAGATAAGCTGTCCAGTAGGTGGTTCTCAAAAATATGTGGCATTGTTCCTGGGTTTTGTAGGACCAGCAAATGTTGCATGCTGGAACTGACTTCCTTTGTTTATCTCATTATATGGAGCTCTTAACAATAAGTACCCTCTCTTTAAAATCAATGGGAGTTGAGGGTATTCAGCGCATTACAAGAGGTGCTCTGCAGCACACAGGATCAGCTTTGAATAAGATATACTTTTGAAGATATGAGCACAATAACTTCCTATTAATGTGATAGCAACAAAAGAGTAGAACTGTAATAGTGGAAAAGGCAAAGTAACTCTTACTGAGCAGTTAAAACTCTAGATATATTTTAATGCTATTGTCGTGGAAAAGATCACACAGCTTCTCTTTTAGGGTTGGATTGAGCAGAACTTTAATTGTGACATACACACAGGAAGCTATAGCTATGGGGAAGCCCAGACAGCACGTCCCTGTGCTGATCTCTGGAACTTCGTCTTGGTACAAAATACAAGTGGCTTATATAGGTTTTTTAAGATTCCTTTTTACATATAGAGCATATAGTGGAGTTTCTGATACTTAACAGGTCATTTACCGCACATAGGGTACTTATAACATACACTGTGGGTCTCACGGTGCCAGAATGTTCCGGTGATTCTTTTGGTGCCAGTGAGTCCCGAGTCACATATAGTCACTTGTTATCTATCTGACAGGGATATGGCTGGGTGCTATTACAAAGGTAGTTAACATCTTACAACATAGACCAACGATTTTGCATTTCTATTGTAGTTCTAGGACACCCTGCCCAAATTTAGCATCTCTGTCACAGTTTTAGTCTAAGACATCTTGTTTTCTATCACTGTTCCAGTCTAAGGTATCTTGTCTGAATTTTTGTGATTCCACACTATATTTAATAATGACATTATTTTACAGCTGAATTCTAAACATAACTAAGCAAATTTAGGTCACTCAGTTTAAAGTGCTACAAAGGTACCTGAAAAGAGGGATTTTTTTTTCCTTTTACTACTTGCATATATTTTCCTAAAACTGAATGTAGATTGAGGGTATGTCTACACTGGTGCTGGAGGTCTAATTGCCATCTCTGGTACATGTTCACACACTAGCTTTGGTTGAGTTTGCATGCTAAAAATAGCAGCATAGCTGCAGTGGCAAAAGCAATTGTAGGTCTAGCTTCCTAAGTATGTATTTAGGGACTCAGACGGGATTGTACTTGGATGGCTAGCGTGAGCTGCTACCAGCACTGCTGTGGCTACAATGCTATTTTTAGCATACAAGCTTGATTAAAGCTTGCATGTGAATGTGTACCCAAGCTGGAAGTATGTAGAGGTATCTTAAGTGTCTTTGAACCTTCCAGTTCAGCATCTACTGACTTGCATCTTGAAGGAATTGTGCCTGAATATGAGGATGGAAAGGTGCACTGTAGACCTGATCCTGGATAAATTTCCCCTTGTGCAGATGGCTGGAACAAGGATTATCCACTGCTGAAATTCTAATTATGTCTTCAGAACTAGAGCACTGAAGTTGAGCAATGCACAGGCCTTTCATCTCTTACACAAATCCACACTCACTCTTATATACATCTTCTTACTGTTTAATCTCTCCCAGAAAGGGACTCTCCTGATAGCTGAGTCTTGTACAGTGTCAAGCACTTGTCAGGTCTTAAAAATCAATAAATAATAATATAATGTTATAATATATATTAATAATATTGTATATTGTAATATATTACCTATTCATTACTATGCCTAGGTATTACGACATATATATTCCACAATCTACAGTATTAGAAGCAGTCACCACAGTTTTCCATAAAAGATATCTTTCTCTGACTGTCAAACATTTAATGACCAGAAATAATCCAGTTTGAATGAAACTTTGTCTAAAATCTGCAAAGAAGCCGGGAAAGCATATGATGTTAACGTCTTACGAGAGGGGAGCTGTGTGGGCTATATCCATTTATTTTTTTTAACAAAGGAAATAAATTCGGAGTTATGCTACACTCGGAGGCAACTGTCATCCCTGATCTGGTTTTCACACATTAATCTTCCTGCTTTTTCTCTGTTGTGTTAAGGTGGCTAGCAGAGTAAATTGAAAGAAAAGGAGGGGGGATCTGTAGAGAGGATCTCTAATGACTGCTTACCACAGCATTCTTTGCATGATGGCTTAATTAACTAGTTGCAGTATATATCCACTAACCTTGGTGAGTACTTTGAGGGTGGAGGAGATAGTTTCAAGCACTGCTTTTGAGATGTAAGATCTTGTTCCTGATGCCTTTCCTCTAAAGATTTTTAGCACTTCCCTAAACCTATTATATTTTGTCTGCAAAAGGCATCTGTGTACATTTGTAATGTGCCATCTGGGAGAAGCACTGCTGACATTTGGCATGAATTTAATAAAAATTACTTACTAAGGGTCTCATCAAGGACACACGTGCTCTCGAGTAACTTTACTCAAGCAGTGACTCACGAGCATGAGTACTAACCTCTGGGCACACTGTAAGGAGGCAGGACACACCCCAAATTGGTTGTGAGTTCTATACTTAGATTTCACCAACCAATTATCAAATATAAACTCCTCAGGCACTATAACAGCTTTGACATGTAGTCATAGGCAGTCCTCTGGGGTACTCCAATCTATTTCACCACCCAGGTGAGCTTACCTTTGTGATAGATGGTCTCTTACACCAACAGTAATATTCAGATAGTCCCAAAGGACCACTCACCCCAGGTCAATTGCGCATTTGATCTCACACGAAAGACAATACTTGCGGTCAATCCTATAACTATATAAAGATATATTAAATTGGAAAATGAAAGCAGAGAGTTATTTACAAGGTTAAAGCAAGTAAGAATATGTACACAAATGAGTTACAACCTTAAATTTCAAAAGGTAAGAGAGGCTTCTATAACCTTCAAGCTCTATATGTCCTTTAGGGCAACTCAGGCTAAAAATCTTGCCCCCACAGTCCAAGCAGTATAAAGATAATAAGTTCTTTCTTACTAGCAGTTTTATCCCCCTTCTGCCATGTATTCTGAGCTGCAAACTCAGCTGACAGGAGAAATTCACTTGCATGACTCATCTTCACTGGGAGAAGGGTAGAACAACAAAGTCTTTTGTCCTCTTGTTGATGGTATGCAGGGAAATTCCAGTTGCAGTGTCTCACAATACTCCATTTGGTATTAATGGATCTTTCCTTTCAGGAAGGGAATACCACCTCCTATTGAAGATCAGCCTTTAACACTAATTAATGTATCTCTCCTGTCTGGTGACTTACACAGCCTCAGAGGCTCGCCATACAGCCACTCAAATATTACCTTACAATATGGGATAGATATGTTATAAGGGAAATTATTGCATGCAGCCACTTCCAAGCATTCAATACATTCTAAACACTGAACACATTTCTATAATTCTAACATGCATTTTAGCAATAATGACACAGGTGAGACAGACAGATGTATTGGTTAGTGTTCAGTTGAGACATGGGAATGTTGGCATGAGCTGGCACATGGTCTCCCAGCATCACACAAGGAAATACTTACACTTCTGAGTAACTTTACTCAACTTTACTCAATACCACCCTATACCGAAAACCAACTGACCACAATACGTATCTTCATGCCTCCAGCTTTCACCCTGGACACATTACACGATCCATTGTCTACAGCCAAGCCTTAAGGATACAACCAGATTTGCTCCGATCCCTCAGAAAGAGACAAACACCTACAGGATCTCTTTGAAACATTCTTAAAACTACAATACCCACCTGGGGAAGTGAAGAAACAAATTGACAGAGCCAGACAGGTACCCAGAAGTCACCTCCTACAGGACAGACCCAACAAAGAAAACAACAGAAGACCACTGGTCATCACCTACAGTCCCCAGCTAAAATCTCTCCAACACATCAATAAAGATCTACAACTTCTCCATGATGATCCATCTCTCGTTCAGGCAGTGGGTGGCAGACCCATCCTGGCTTACAGACAGCCCCCCCAACCTGAAGCAAATATTCACCAGCAACCATACACCCTACAAAAAGTCCAATCCAGCTACCTATCCCTGCAACAAACCCCGTTGCCAGCTGTGCCCACACATCAACTCTAGTAACAGCATCACTGGTCCTAACCACATCAATCACACCATAAGGGGCTCATTCACCTGCACATCCACTAATGTTATATATGTCATCATAAGCCAGCAAAGCCCCTCTGCCATGTACATTGGCCAAACTGGACTATCACTATGCAAAAGGATAAATGGACACAAATCAGACATAAAAAATGGTAACATCCATAAACCAGTCGGAGAACACTTCAATCACCCAGGGCACTCTGTCGCTGACCTGAAAGTTGCTGTACTTCTCCAAAAAAACTTCAAAAACAGACTTGAAAGAGAAACTACTGAGTTAGAAATTATCTGCAAACTTGACATATTCAAACTGGGTTTAAACAGGGATTTGGAATGGCTCTCTCATTACAAGAAGTAATTTGCTCTGATCACCCATTCTCACCTCCTACTCAATGATTGTCATTATGCCTAAAGTACCTGGCTTTTATCCACCCACCCCATTGTTATCTATGCCCTTGGATATGCATATGTTGCCTTCTATATATGTTTCCTATTTACTGTATCATTTCTACCAACTGCATCTGAGGAAGTGAGCTGAAGCTCACGAAAGCTTATACTTGCTGAAATTACATTTGTCAGTCTTTAAAGTGCTACAGAACTCTCATTTTTTTACTCCACTTAGTAGTCTTCCTGGGATGGTGCAACTGTGTGTCACTCCTAAAGGCTCTGACAACTCTTCAATCATATTTATGTTTGTCCTTTGCTACTTTTAATCTCCAACCTATTTTTCTTAGCCATTGCTACTTACGTTTTTTTCAGAGATTTATGAGTTATGTAGATTGTTTAGAAGTCTTACTGTAGAAGAGCAGATTCTCTGCCACTCACAAGCTGTCAAAATAATTTCATCTCCCATTCACCAAAACATTTAAGCATATGGAAAAATGTAACCACTTGAGTGGTCCCATTGATGTTGAATGGAGACAAGAATGTGCTTAAGTTCTTTGCAGAATAGGGACAAGATTATTCATGTGCTGAACATTAAGCATATACTTGAGTGTGTCGCTGAATCAGGGCCACTGTAAGCATAGTCAAACTAATTGGCCTGTTGAAAAAATTTGGATGGAACCCTTCTTATGAAATAATCATTTGGGAAGAAGAGTGTTCTAGAAATTGGCCTGCAAATTAGCACAAAAATCTTCCTGGTTGTGCTTCTAGAATTCCCCTATCACAAGTAACATTTTACACTGGAGCTGGGTTTACCCCAATCAAGTATTCAGCCTCTTGTAGCAGCATGTAGAGTACTTGTAATTACATACCACAGTAAAAACAGGCTGTGTCCACACTGCGGTGTGTGCCTCCATATGGCAGTGAAAGAGTGTGGCAGTAGGGAGGCACCAGGGAAAAGCTTGACAATGGGAAGGCAGTGGAACACTTTTAAAAATAGTGGTGTAGATGTGCCTGGGCAAGTAGACAGCCAAGTAGGGTACAGACATATGAGGTTCAGGAGGGTCTTTACTCTACTTGCCTAAGTAGTGTCTCACTATCTTCACAGCGGTTTACACCTTTGCTGGGGGGAGGGGCATATAGCGTATGAACACTACATGCTGCACAAAGGAGCGTGCAGCATAGACCTTTCATTGTCAACAGCATTGCCTGACTTAGGGTCAGAAATTCTGAGTTTATAGATAACCCAATTCTCAAATCAGTTAAGTCCTCATAGGTTCTGTAGATATTGGTCCCTAGCTTATTGAAACTAATGGCTTCAGTCATTTTAACAGCAATTCTCCATATATTTCTATTTTATACACCAGTCAAATGAGGATTTTGCAGAACCATAATTATAACAGCTGTTTTCTTCAAGAAACTGGAAGCTCTGTGAGATAAACTGTCAGTCATTTAGTCTGTCATAGACTCTAAGGCCAGAAAGGACCATTGTGATCATCTATTCTGACTTCCTGTATAACACAGGCCATAGAACTTCCGCAAAATAATTCCTAGAGCATATCTTTAAGAAAAAATCCAATCTTGATTTAAAATTTGATTTAAAAAGAGGCCATCACAAACCTTGGTAAATTGTTTTAATGATTAACTGTTAAAAATTGTGCCTTATTTCTAATCTCTTAGTTTCAACTTCTAGCCATTGGATCATGTTATATATATATATATATATCTATATATATATATATATATAAGGCATGTTTTCTAATCCTTTAATCATTCTTGTGGCTCTTCTCTGAACCTTCTCCAATTTATCAACATCCTTCTTGAATTGTGAGCACCAGAAAAGGACACAGTATTCCAGCAGTGGTCACACCAGTGCCAAATACAGAGATAAAATGACTTCTTTACACTTACTCAAGATTCCTCTGTTTATTCATCCAAGGATCGCATTAGCTCTTTTGGCCATAGCATCACACCGGGAGCTCATGTTCAGCTGATTATCCACCAATAGCCCCAAATCTTTTTCAGAGTCACTGCTTCCCAGGATAGAGTCCCTCATCTTCTAAGTGTGTCTTCCTCCTCCTGTAAGTTTCTCCAGACCCTAGAAAGGCAAGAGACTGCCAGCAGAGTGGTGACAAAGTGAAAGACATTACTGTGACATTTATTTACTTTTTAAATGTATTTTTAAATGAAAGGCTTTACGATACGTTTCAAAGCAATAATAATGGACCAGATTTTCAGCTAGTGTAAATTAATGTAGTTCCTTTGAAGTCAATGTAGCTATGTCATTTTACATCATCTATGGATCTGGACCAATAAGTGGTGTCTTGGCACTAGTTTGCTGAACTGGTCTTTGTGTCTCTGCACCAAGGTTAATCAGAGAAAAATAAAACCTTTGTGAAGAAAGGTACTGACACTAAAAAGCTCCTTTCAAGCTGTGTCTGCATTAATGACTATCAACTTGTGAAAAGAACTCTGCATTCCTATTAAAGGCAAAGCTGGAATCTAAAGTAGGTCAAAAGACAAGGCTACCTGACTCGGAACACAGTGCCAGGAGTTCACAGCTGAAAAAGAAAACACTGATCTGTAGAACACTCACTAATGACAAACTGAAGCCCAGGTGGAGAGGTTCCTTTCTGGGTAGAACAAGGAGGAGAGGCAGTTAAAAAAACAAACAAAACAAAAAAACCCACCAGCACATGCCTATGCTAAGTATTTCCTATGGCTCTGCTCTGATACTCCTCCATCAATCACAACTGACTGCTGCATTACATTCTAATTCCTAAGACACATCTCCTGTCATCTGAAAAGATCAAAGGAAGACTTGCTCAGGGACAATAGAACATGTTAATAGCAATCCCTCCCCTTTGTTTTTAAATCCTTTGCAAGGAAGGCTCCAATTGTGTTGAATTAATTAAATGGGTTCTCACACAATGACATATTAATCCTACCCCTCTTTTCCTTTTTTAGACTTTTGTTCTAGTTTTCCTTCTTTAAAATATATATATACACATTACATTACTTTTTGGAGGCCAATGTTTCAAGGATATGAATATGATCTTGAAGCTTTATGATTCCAAAGCTCTTGAAACCAACATATACCTTTTCCCTTTTGAGGGCTACATTAACATTTCACTTACTTATCCTCCCAATAGAATTGTGAGGCCATCATTTATCAGAATGGTCTAGGTAGTATAAAAAGCAGAGGACTGATTGATTCAGAAGGGAAATCATATTTCTTTCAGGCATATTTCTAAATTGCCTGACACACATTTGCTTAGATGTGAAGGCTATCCCTGAAGGAAAGTTGATGGCTGAGCATGAATAAAATACATTTGTAGATTGTGATGGTGAGTGTTCTGCTGGCAGTAGAGATTCAGACTCGATGGAGGTCTTGTCTAGAAGCAGAGCTTGTAATCCAATGTATTTAAACTGGTGCAAACCTTGATGTGGACACTCATTTTATTTTCAGAATGATTTATTTCAGTTTAGCTTAAAGCTGTTCCCAGTCAAGTTAGGTTAAAATTAAATAAACCTAAATATTAAACCAAAATAAGAATATCCTCACATATTTTTGCATGGTTTTAACGAAATCAGTTTAAAATCACATCTTAAGTTAGATGCAGTGCAACTTTCTCATGCAGAGAAGCCCTGAGTAATTGTCAAGAGAAAAATACTTTGTTAACCCTGAAGCGAGTTATCTTTCCATGTCCAACATTTTCTGATGATGAGATGAGAGAATACCAAACCAGAGTTTTAGACTGATACATAAAGACATGTACCTGATTCTCATCTGCTGTAAATTGACACATTTCCACTGATGACAATGGAGCTGCTTCAAGATATACCAGCTGAGGATCTGACCCAATATTTCTTTCACCTATGTTATATAATTTCTATTAATCTGAAAGATGTGCATACACTACAAAGTCTAGAAAAAACAATACAATGGGGTTTGCATAATGTTTTAAACTTAATTATTTTTTTCTATTTTCATGTGCAAAGGTCTGTGTGTGTGTGCAGGGAAGGGAGCTGGGGGAAAGGGTAGGAGGAGGGTGAGAAGAAAACATCTTCAGACTACTTGAGAAATTAAAACTGTCCAAAAAAAAAGAAAACCTTTTTCTAAGAAAAAGATTTCAAAAATAACTTTCACCTTGGTAAATAATTGCTGTGACATTGATATAAGGGTTTTAGGGCCTGATCCAGCTCCTAACAAAGTCAATGGAAAGCTTTACTTTGAGTTTAATAGGAGTTGGAACAAATCTTTAGTTTCTTGTATGGACAGTTTTTTTCCTAAAGAAAAAATTTGGGGGGTTAGAAAAGTCAGTGCTAAGGCCCTTTAAAGTCCTTTAGCAAAGCCACCAAAGTAATTTTTTTTTAAGCAATTTCACCCCAAATTTTCTCCTAATTTAAAATGTTATAGTTTATATATCTTTTGTTTTAAGCTTTTCCACACTTTTAAAGGTCTGAGGAGTTCTAGACTATGCCTGATTTGCAAAGCATTGGAATGAAAATGTTGCTTTTACTTTTGACTATGTTGCTCTTTTGAACAAACTTTGAGCAGTCAGTCAGTAATCTCTCATCTGTATTTGGTGTGCTTTGCAAAAATCTTGTTAGGTGGAAATACCACGTGTCTAGAAAAGAGTGCAGAAAAAGATAGACAGCAGTGAATTAGAGATGTTCATTTTAAAATGTTTTTATTTTCCTCAATTCATGGACACAAGCAAGTTTATGTCTGGACTATGTGCAATTTTGTTTTTGTCATGCTGAAACATAATACTATATGAGGCACTGGCAACATTTTTGTTCTTGAGGCCTTTATTAATACACTTCTGATATCTGTAGCTGTATGCACTGTCTTGATGATCACATTGACACATAGGAATAGCCATAATGGATCAGTCCTCTGCTTCATCTAGTCCAATATCCTGCCTTTGACTGTGGGCAGCATTAGATGCTGTAGAGGAAGGCATAAGAACCTTGCAGGAGGCAGATATAGGATAAACTGCCCTTCACATTGGATCTCATCCTGGGTCTCCACTACTTAGAGACTGGGTTAAGGCTGAAAGCATGAAGTTTAATATCCCTTCCAATCAGCACTTAAATTTTCACTGAATATTTCCTGGAGCCCTGGGAGAGTTCTAGCCCCACGGGATGTGCCAGGGCTACCACTGGTTTGAAAATATTTACCAAAGTTTGGCTCTAATGGAGTTTAAGCCCCATTTCCAATATTTGTTATTCATTATGATAATTTTGGATAGTCTTGATATCCGCAAATGTCCAATCTCTTTCTGAATCAATCTCTGTTCTTGGATACAGAGACTCCTGTGGCAATGGCTACAAGAGTCTAATTACATGTTGAAAGGAAAAGTATTTCCTTTTATCAGTTTTTAATTTCCCCCTTTTAAATTTCATGTTAAGCGACAGCTAAAACAGGAGTTCCTGATCAACTTTGTCTGTCTAGACTATCCATTATGATAAAAAAAAATTAAATATTGTTTTGATGGTACTTAGACCAGAAAGAAACTATGGAGAAGGTGATTTTACATATATATTTCTATTACTAATGAATACTATGATGCACTTCACAACCAAATATTACGAATTGTTGGATATTAATACCACTGATCCATTAGTAATCCTGCTGTGGCTTCCTAGCAGAAATGCTGACAAAAGCAATGAAGAACTAATCCTTGTTAGTAGCAGCTAGACCATTGTTAACTTCTCACCAAAAAAGGAATAATCCCTCCAAATTAGAGAAATGGTTCTCAAATACATGGGAGATAACTGGTATGGAAAAATGAATGCATCAGGTATATGCACCAGTGTATCCAGAGGACAGATAGATACTTAGGTATCTGGTTACTATTTATTCAGTACTCAGATGAAGTACTCTCACAGCAAAATGAGTGGGGAATATTGCTTAAAAGTGGGTGATACCACCAATTATGGATGTCATTTCTACCTTGGGAAATTATTGGATAAGAGATACTGTGAGCATGTCTACTCCACGACTGACATGACAGATCAATTAGCATAGATACACATTTCAAATTGTCAGCTAAATTCCCTCCTCCAACTGATTTCTTTATTGTAGCTACTGCAATAAATCCCTTAGCTCTTTTAATGATAGAGCTCCTCAATCCAGTTTTGTTAATGCAGATTAGGATCTTGTTTCACTTTTCTATTTTGTAAGTGTCTCCTCTGGAACTTCCGTGACTCAGGGCATATGGCATTCACCACTCTGTCCCAAATATATGGGCAATTTCTTTTCTGTTTTACAGAGGAATAAAGAGGATTTGGTCTTAAATGTCCTCATTTTGGACAGAGACAGTGTACCCTCTCCAAAAATGTGAATTTGGGCTTGACAACAAAGGCTGCAGGAGCATTGCCTTTTTGTGTATTATATCTGGGGACATCAAGCGCATAGACAAGGAAGAATATATTGAAATAGTTTAACAAGCTATTTCCCATTAGTCCCAAGAGCACTGTATCTGCTTAAACAGCATCATTGTGAAGTTCAAGTCCTCTGAAAGGAGCAGCATAGAAATGCCCATCAATGACACCAATGTAAAGAGTACAGTATGCATTTTATTGTTTGTATTTTGACAGCATCATGATTTTAAGACTGTTCATCTGTCATGTTTTCATGTACTTTAATAATGTTGTTTTATGCCATGCCTAGGGTGCTCTGGCAGATTGGCACTATAAAAACACAGGGTCTAATCCTGTACTTCATAAACAAGAGTATGGAGCTGGGCCAAAACATTTTATATTATAATTTGAAAGCAGACTGAGCTGCAAAATTCAAATACAGATCTGGATTTTGAAACACTTCCCTCTTTCCCCTCAGAACGAATGTGTGCTTGGATCCAGGGTCTTGTTTGGGGCCATTTCTTCAGATTATTATTAGTGAGCAATACACTAGCTTCTCCACTGCAGTAAAAAAAAATAGAATCCATATCATTACCCTTGAAACAGATATTTGAATACACCATCAAATAAGCTTCCGAGGCTAATGAGTTGTTATTTTGTATTCAGAGGGACAGCATAGCATGCAGCCAACCTGCCTTATCCATACCTTTACACATCAGCTCTACAAAGAAAAAATCTAAGACGGCAGTAAAAGAGACTTAAAAAACCAATACAACAATTGCAAGACAAAGGGCCACATTCTGCTCTCAGCTGCACAAGTGTAAAACTGAGTTACATCATTCCAATTGGCAGAGTTTCTCTGGATTTACTGGTGTAGCTGGGAACATATTTTACCCCATATAGACTTTGATGAAATGCAAGTATGTTGGAATCCACTTTCCTTGTGAAAAGTCATAGATCACTGGGCTTTCTGGGGACTGCTTGAGGTAAAATCCACCCCTAACTCTAGAGCCAGAGAACAGAATTTCATTCCACCCCCCTGTAGCCACTACTCCAATACATGGGCCAGTTGTGAGAGTTGTAGCCAGTAGTAAATAGATTGTAAATCTTCTCTTCAGCTTTAAGTTGGCTGCCTTCCATGGGGCTTATATAGAACTGACAAAGACGCCCATCCCACAGCATGCAGGAGATGTACAGACAGCCCTGTGTGGCTTCTTTACTTGTCATCCCAGTGTAGGCCCTTAAGTAGTGAGGAAGGCTTTGAGCTGCCTTATCACAATGCTGGTGAATTTCACCCACATCTCCTATTGAAAACAAAGTAAGGGAGTCATTGGTTATATTGTTTATGCAGCTGTTAATCCATTTAAATCTCCTCCATTTCAAAAGAATGTATAAGTATTTAGGAAGCCTTTAACAACTTTTCTTACCTCCTTGGGGCTCATAGAAAGCTAGGTTGTAGCAATAAAAAGCTTCATACCACAGGGATCCCTACAATTAAGAAAAGCAGAGATTGCATAAGTGAGCTGGGTTTGAAATACTGGCTTGCCGCCTACTCAAGCTGAACAAAGGTTTACTCTGGCTTTTAAGTCATCCCAATACAGGCCAAGCTTGAGGTCTGATTTGCCCCATACAAGGAAATATAATGGAGTGGAAGCAGCAGCTACTTAATATATGAGTTAAAATTACCCATGACTGAAGAGAACACATCAATCAAAAGTTTTGGCATGTAATGAGCTAGGCAAACTGGTGTGGTGAGTTGGGGGCAGGAAAAGCCTTTGCTCTGTATTCAACAGTTTCCAAATTACCATGACATCCCTTTGCATAAACCACTCAACTTCCAGCAGGTGGATTTTACAGGCATTGTGCTGCCAGCACAAAGATGGATCAAATGGGAGCATTTGAGATGGCTTCCTGTTTTGTCTTCTGAAAATCGGAATTGCACAAAGTCTGCCAAAACGCTTAACATTTTTAGAAGACAGAACAGGAAAGGATACTAGGAGAAAATCAAGAATGAAAAAAAATGTGACAGCTTTAAAACATTAACACAAGCTGCAGTGTTTGATTTCTGTGCCCAAAGAAATCTGAACTTTTACAAAAAAGAGCTACACTAAAATAAATCAGAGATTTTTTTTCCCTTTAGAAGAGTGCTCTCTTTATGCATTTATCTACCGTATTCAGTGATCCCTGCACTAACATGCAGAACCTCACTACCTTTGTCATGCCCTGTCAGTGCCCCTTGCTAAGTTTATTCCTGTCATGATCTTCTAGAAGATGATATTTACATGGCTACATGTCTGTAAAATCATTAGCAAAAATCCTTCCCTAAATACATAATGATTGCAGAAGAGAATTTGGGGGGAGAGAATCAGATCAATGATCTGACACTTGTCTTCAAATGTCTTAAAGGCATCTATGTCTACAGGGCCAAATTCTTCCCCAAAATATACACATGGAGCCCCAGCTAAATTCTATGGAAGAACAATGTGACATCCAAAGGAAGGTCATACCCCTGGATGTACAGGTCTAGATTGTTCAATCTGCACTTGTTTTTCAGTGTATCAGATGATGCCCAGATTCAAAGAAGCCTTATTATCTTTGTTCTTTTAACTCAGCATTTTAAGGTTTATCCATCATAGCCTGGGTCTTGTGCTCTTATAATTACTTTATTTACACCATCTCCTCCCCTTTCAATCAAAAATAAAGCACTATAGGTCCACTCTGAAGTCAGTGTTAAAATAAACTCTTCATGGGGTGTTAAAACAGGACCACTACCTCACTCCACTGGATATTCACATAGCATCAGCACAAAGCATGTACCACAGATGCTTCTGTAATTGCTCTACAGTAGAAAAACGTAGTGTGAAATGGTCCTAGAACTCACCCTTCCACCTGTGTAGAGTGATAGTCTGGTTTTACTATGCACTGAGTTAACACAGAGCAGGGTGGCAGGAATGCTAGCTGGTTCAGAACGTGTTGGATGTGTTTCTTCTTTTCTCTTACTGTATAAGTAAGTTAATTTTCAATAAAGCACAAGAGTCTGTCAAGTGAGAAAGTGAAAATATGGCTGAGACATGCAATAGCAGTGTGACAGACTCACAGCACTCACCAGACTGGTGCCTCCTGCTGGTGATCTGGGGAATAGCACAACTGGATGCCCATGTCTGCAGATGTGCTCCATCACACTTCCTCGGGGTTCACTGGTAGCCCTTCTCGCCACTGTCAGTATCCACCACGTCCTCTTCCTGACCAAGCCCTCTGGCCAAGCCGCAATCCATGTCCTCACCCCCTTCCAGGTTCCACCTTGTTCTGTCCTGGTTCCACCACTTACTTCAGGGGCTGCTGCAGTCTACCACCACTCCAACAGCAGTCTGGGGGAGGCAGGGAGGGACCCGGGCCCACCCACTACTCTGGGTCCTGGCCCAGGGACCCTATGTGCAGCCAGCTTTCACCACCTCTCCCCCAACTCCTCGACAGACTTCACTGGGCCACTTTCCCACAGCCCTAGCACCTCTTCCGCCCTTGTATCAGGGCATCTGCTCTGCTGAGCTCCCGCAGTCAGCCACTGCTCTGTTCCAGGTGCTGACCTCCTTCCACCTGCATGGTGCTGACCTCCTTTCCTCCCTAAGCTCCTGGGATTTACTGACTCTTTTCTGCTTGGTAGTTCCCTTTTATACTGGGTTCCTGTGCCCTGACTGGCTATCCCGCAGCTCCTTCCCATTGGCTGCTTCTCAAAGGGCCCTCTTAACCCCTTCCTGGCCATTGCAGAGCAGACACCATGCCACAAACAACAATTATTATGTTTCCATGGTTTTTCTTTTACACTTGTTCCGATATGTTAGTAGTACACTCCTACTGTTGAGAGATCAGTGGCTATATCAAGCTCTTCCTAACCTCAAAGTGCTTAATGGATAGCTTCAGAAACTCTAACACTAGTTCACTTGATCTTTCTGCATATAAAAGTACCAGTATAACCATCAGGAGAAAATTAGAAGTCATGTGGTTAATACACTGGACTGGACACAGGAGATGAGTTCAGTTCCAGGTTTTGCCACATACTTCCAATGTGACCTTCAGCAAAGCACTTAAGTGCTCTGTGCTTACGTTTCTCATTTGTAAACTGAAGATAACAATACTTCCTTTCTACTACTCTTTGTGTGTCTTGCCTATTTTAATTGTAAGCTTTTTGGGAAAGGGACTGTCTCTTACCACGTGTTTATACAGTGGCTGGCAATGGGCCCTGAACTCAACTGGAGCTTATACCTGCTACCATATTATAAATTAATAAATAATCATGTTTAATTACAAAGTGGCCAAATCTTTCAAAAAAAGGTGTCTGAAGTTAGGCTTTTAAATCCATATACAGGTGCCTAAATAAGGTCAGAGGAGGCTAATAGTAGGCATCCATTTGGGAAAATCTCAGCTGATGTTCCTCTCCCAATTGGCTGGACTCTAAGAATTGGGTAGCTTGCCCAAAAACAAAAGTAGTGGGAGACTGGGAGAGAGGAGGAAAGTGACTGGAGGGATCAGAGGATGGGGCAAATAGAAGGATGTCTGGGCAGAAGCAGACCCCATGTTCAATTAATAGGGTAAGCACTTTACAAAATTTATATCCTGACCGTTAAGTGATGGATTTCTCAAATTTAATGTTGCATTAGCATTACATTTTGCATTTATAGGTATATATGTGCTGATCTGGATCCTGTTTCTAGGGTTTGTGTTTATTTGCTAATTAGATATGATACAGAATTTGCAAATTAAGGCTCTGATGCTACAAGCAATGATGGACATTGAGCAACTTTACTCATATAGTAGTTCCATTGGCATCAGTGGCACTGCTCATCAAACTACCCATACCTAAGGTCTACAATCTGGAAAAAAACATCACATAATTGCAGGGAGCCAGCTGAAGAGATCTCTTTGCTAGATCCGGGCCTAAAACAAAAAGGTATGCAAGTGTTTTCCAGCATGTGAAGAGAGGTCTTTAGTCAACAGTAGGCTTTTAACTGAAAGCAAATATGCCCGGAGAACATTTTTTACTGTACTATACAATACATATCCTGGACATATGATCAACGCTGAAAAAATCATAAGGTGAAATTCGGACTCCATTGTAGTCAATAGGAGTTTTGCCATTGATATCAACGGGAGATGGGATTTCACCCAGGGCATCCTCATCATTCTTACTAGAAAATATCTTTGTTGCTTCTTTCTAAAAGAACAATACAAATTTCAGCACAAGGCGACAACTAGCTCATTGTCTTGCACATCACTTGCCTTCCTCTTGCCCCGAAGGAAACTGTGTACAGCCTTTTTCTCTTGATAAAAATGTACGCAAGAGCAGGTTCAAAAGAAAGAGACCTTTTCATCCAGTCCATTTGTTATACTGTATATGAAATCAGAATCCTGAGACAATATTCTTAAAAGTGCATACATTTACAGAAACAGCTTTAAAAACTAGCTTCTCTTCAACATTAAAAAGAAGTTAATCTACTGGGCTTTATTGTTTTGTTTTCCTAATTATCCCTTTTATTTGGTCCACAGAAGAATAAAAGGAAATCTTCATTAAAAAGCTGTATGTGTTTGAAGTCTTGCACTCAAACGGCATGTATCTGGCTCTTGATCAAGAGGACTCCTCTGATGTTCCCCCCCTCCTACTGATTTAACCTCCCCCCCACCTTTAATAGAATAAAATGGCCATATGATCTTCTGAGTTAAAGCCAAAGAAATGTTTTGAATTTAGCGTTTGGTATGTCCGGCTGTGACTCCCTTTCAGAGTTGATGGCAGTTTTTGCTCTGCTGCATGTTTCATGCAATTTAAAATGGAACCCAGATAGTCCACTAAAACAAATAAAACAGCTTAATGATGAAGCTGTTACATGGATCCACATTACGGGTCTGATCCAGCTCCTGCTAAAATCAGCAGGAGTCTTTCCATTGGCTTCAGTGGGAGTTGAATCATGTCCTTCATCCCTTTGATTCTCTCCTATAGATCTCCCTGAAAAAAGGATCAGTTAAGCTAACCATTTCAAAAATGCCTAAGTGATTTAGGGCCGAGATCCTCAAGGGTATTTAGGTATTAATTCCCACTGAAAAGGATCCAAAAAAAGGATCCTAAATCACACTGAAAGTGAAGGACATATTGAAACACCTAAGATCCAGATTTTTAAAGGTATTTAGGCACTTAACTCCTGTTGATTTCAGTGGGTATTAGGCACTTAAATACCTCTAAAAATGAGACCCAATAGAGCTTAGGATGCTAAGTCATTTAGGCTTTTTTGAAAAATTTACCCTTCATCCCCAGTGGTTTCTGTAAAACAACATGTGAAAAGGTCATGACTTGAGACAGGTTATGGCTGAGCTCTACAGAATAGGAAACAGCAGCTGCCTGCTTCAACGGGTGTCAAAGCCAGTAAAAAAGATTCAACGGACTAATTAAAAATAGAGTCAAGAGAGAAAGAAGCTTACAGCTAAAAGTCTAAAAGAAAAACTCCCAAACAGGGTGGGATGAATAAATCACTACTTAATTTAAAAAAAAAGAAAAAAAAGCTAGAACGTTATCGCTTTTTTTCCCCCTAGCCAGGGATAATGTCCCTTTAAACTAAGGGAATTAAATATCTGTTTTTATCCGCCTTTTCCCCCTGCAGTACATAATCACTGTCTGTCACACTTTGATGTCATAATCATCCACTGAAGCGCCACTGTTAAAGAGTAAATCTGCTTAATTCACCAAAAAAAAAAAAGGGAAAATTGCACTGAGGACCTTGTTTTTTGCTTGCCTCTATGGCAACAATTTGAATAACAGAAGTGCAGTATCATGTCACTCTGGCTTTACCGGTGCCCTCTCGAAAGCTAAAAGACAATTTAAAAATATATCTTAATAAGTTCAAATAGCAATAGCAACTGTTTACCATTAAGTAGACATAAAAAGCCTTTTCTTGTGTGTAATGCACGTGAGCAGCATGAACACATTGCCAAGCAGAACTTCGCTGCATTTTTACACTATCACATTCCAGATGAAGAAGAGCTCTAAAATTTGGTCTATATGTCCTCCATAGAAGAAATATAAACTTTTATGTATTCCTCCTTTCTAAGGTTAGTTTACAATTGGATCAGTTTATCCTAAAATGGGGATTGCATCCAGTGAATTTCTGGAACAATGTTGGCAAATTACCATCAGTTTGAACCTATTCTGTGTGTTTAATACCAAGCTAAAGTGCTTATTCTTGTTTAAATTATACTCCTATGTGGTTGTACCAGTCACTGTATTTTCCCTTTTAATTCCTGTTCATGGTTTATCTCCTCTATTGAGCCACTTAAATCTCTCATATGATACACTGCATCCCTCTGATAAGATTAAATACATAATCAATGAGGAGAAAGGCCTTTCTCATTTGGAATAATACTTGGCCATTCTCCTGATGGATGCTGGAGGCAATTCCATACCCAATATCAATAATCCACAGTCTTTCCTTTGCAAACTTTTTCCAGCATAATATACAGTTTTTGTATGTCAGCCCTGCTTTCCCAATGAGACTTTCTAAACGCAAGTGCCATGGCACCATTGCATTTTTGCATTGTAATGCATTATATCTAATGAAGTAATATCACAGTAAACCCTAGTAGTCCTCCGTGTGTGTGTGTGTGTGTGCCTGCACACACACAGTCTTCTGATCTTGGTTGAAGCAGGGGTGGGACACACAGTGCAACTGGTTCCCTCTTGTTCTGCTATTCTATTCTTTGGTATTTTATCAAAGAACCTTGCAAAAATAATATTAAAATAATGCATTATTGGCCATTATTCTAAAGCAACCAGCACTTATTTTATATCTTGAGTTTGCATAACAGTTGCAGTGAGATGACAGAAATATCTCTTAGCCCCACAGAACACTCAATGTTCTTTGTTCAATGTTGATTGTTTCAGTTTAATTATCCTTCTGTAAGGTAATGTATTACCTACAGTGTAAACAGTGTAAACTGCATTATATTTTTTGTACAGTTTAAGGAAAGAACTGTGGCACCCTATGTCTTTACATTCAATGCAGCCAGTGCACTTAAAATCAGTTGGCTCACGCAATAGAGTAAATAGAAAAGATTGTTGCATTTCATTACCCTTATTATGTAGCAATTTTGGCCTAGTTCAGACTTTAACTGCCTCGGCAACAGCAGTAATAGCCAAAGGAAAGCAGCTCATTTTATCATAGATCCTATATTTGATCAATTGCATTAAATGAGCACAGAAACACTTTAAAGAATCTGGATTAAGGTATATATATTCATCTGTGTTAAGTACATCCCATACAAAACACCCACAATGTGCACTTAAAATATTTTTCAGTCTGTGTTCTCAGTTACACAGCATGGAAGAACATATAGAAACAATGAAGGTTGCTGTAAACACAGACAATGATCTTATGCTTTTAATAAAATGAGGAGAAATTGGAGGCACAGTACAGCATCTTATGGATCAATGAAAGAAGCATTAACTGTTCTCAGTACAACTACCTGCCAGATTGGAAATGACAATCTCATTTTCTTTCATATTATTCTAAATGCACCAGTTTAATAACTTTATTGCCACTTTAATACATAAGAGTGTATAAAAGAAAAGAAATAAATTTTATGTTTGAGTTTCTATGCTTGTTCTTTTATTAAATCAAAAGCATTTGTATTCACAGGCAAGGGAATGGTTTGACCCAAGAACAAATAGGTCTTCCCCTCTACATGAGAATCACAGGCCATGCACAGTCTGTTACTGCTTCACTTGACATAGCGTATTCATTAATCAAAGAGTTCTTGTTTCTCCAGAATGGCAAACGCTTAGCTTAATGGTGTATATTATTTTAAAATGTATTATTATTATTATTTTATTATTTTTAGTTTTTTTCTTAGTGCTTATGAATGTGAGCGAATGAGAGTGCTGGCTAAAATCAAGCATAATGTGAGTAAGCAGGCACTAAGCAAGCTTGACCATTGCAAATCTCAACCCTGATTTGAAAGATTCAGGTCTTTTCTGAATGGATGTTTCCAACTGTCCGGTAGTTTTGTGACTTTGATAGGCAGGTAACTATTGCCAGTTGAACTTGTACACCTAGTTCTACTTACACTCACGGCCTGTTAGGAAGCTATGCCACCAAAGGCAGGCATCCATTTTTTATATTTTTATTTAAAGAAAAAAGTGTCCATATCACTCTATTAAATCACCAGGCTGTCCTCCCATTCCATGTTACTACCTTGTAGTATTTCAGACCCCAATTCTGCAAGATACTTAAGCAGAACCCTAACTTTATGGAGGCAAATAGTTCTGTTGACTTTGATGGGACTGCTTATCTATGTCAAGGTAGGCATGTGCTTGAGAATTTTGCTGAATTGAGGCTTTGGGTCAATTTTATTTATTTATTCGGTTAATCTATTTATTTAATTAACAAGATATAATTTATCAAGTTAATACTCATGCTTCTTCTCAGCTCTGTCTCTATTCTTGGACCCTGATCCTCCATTACATCTGAGCTGCAGTTATGTGATCGAAGTTAGCACAGCAGGAGACGTATTCTAACTTCCACTGCTTCAGTATATTTAACAGAGCTTACAATAGCAGGGGATTGTGCCTAGTGTAGTTTAGCTCCACACTTGCTTACCATTTCATCAATATTGTGTATCTAGAATGAGAATACCATGTGATCATCTGATTGTGGCAGGAATGGAGAATATCATAAAATTATCTGGTTGTGTGTCAAGTGAAACCTATTCTTTTGACCGACTTTCTGCAATTATTAGATGATGTCCTGGTTGGAACTCCAGCATAATAAATACCATACTTCTGAACTTTAAAAATAATCACTCTAACCTTGCTGGTGCTTCTGAAGGTCCTGTCTTGTGTACTGCAACCATAGCTGTGATGCTATGACCATAGAGAAAATCATTATATTTTGTGCAGCATAGCTTCTCTTCTGGTATTCACCTGCACTGTTATAGCTCAGACAGCATGCATTAAAGGCAGCCGTTCAGTCCCATATCTTTGTAGCCTCAGCGCTCTGCCCTTCTTTTGAAACATCTGATCTCTTTCACTGGGTCAAGTAATTGCAGCACTGGTGCTGAAGTCAGTACATGCTTCAAGTCTTTGAACATTCTTTCATGCCAGAATCCATGATACAAAATGAATTATTTCATGGTTCTAGAATCAGGCCTCTCACTCTGGTTCTGACCGTGGCTCTGACTTCTGGTTCCTGACTCTGGCTGTGATCCTTGGCGATCAACTCCTGTTCTGACAACTAGGCCTGATGCCTGCTTCGACTAGTAGTACTGCCCAGATTAGAATGTCGTCGGTAGACACTTCCTTCTTCCTCTCTCACGAAGCCTTGAAGAATATAAGACATCATGTAGTGAAATACTTCTGGCAATGAATTTGTTCTGAAAGGCAACCTCAAGAAGCAGTCTTTGTCAGGCAGTGTATTGAACGTGCAAATCTTGGAGCTAGCTTTGTCTAGGGCAATCAGCCAAAATCTGCCAATGGATATAATTTGCTGAGTAACTTGTCTCCTGCCTTGTCAGCAAATATTTCACTCCTGGTAGGCAAGTGGAAATATTTACTATTAATATTCTTGATCAGACTTGCCTCAGATCAATGCAAAGTCTGGCTCCACCTCCTTTTTCCCTCTGTAATTACCAACCATTTTGTAATTTTAACAGCCACCTATTTCTTTAATTTTGTAGACTTTTCTCTTATGCTCTGTTTCAGAACCTTGTTATGTACCCACTGTTTTTCTTTTTCAGGGTTACTTCATTGGTAGAGGTACTGGGCCAAATTTATGTCTGGTTTAATTCCAGTGAAATACAAGACGTAGCATATCTCACATACCAACAGACATTAAGTCATGATTACTTGCAAAAAATGTTTAAAAATTGTCAGACTAATATTGGTTTGAGGGCCCAGTGCTGTTCCTATTGAAGTTTATGGCAAAGCTCCTGACTTCAAGAGAGCAGGATTGAACCCAAAATGACTTCAGAGAAGTAAATAATTTTGATCCTGATCCTCTGAGGAAGTGAGAACCTCTAAAGAAGTACCATTGAATGCCCTCAGCTCCCACTAATGGGCCTGTAGGGGAAATGAGCACCTCACAGGAAGCTCTCAAGTCCAAATCCTCAAAGGTATTTAGGCATGTAACACCCATTAATTACAGGATTGGGCTTGCAAAAGTATATTCATAATTAAATGTGCTTGATGGAGTAAATACAATATGGGGGAGAAGCATGTATTATAAGTAAAATCTTCAGATCTGACACATGACAACAGCACACAAAAAATGTCGTTTGACATTTTTCGTCTTATCCTGAATGCTTAAAATACAGTTTTCAAACCACTTGTGGAGAATGCCTTGTAGATTGTGGGTACTACTGGAATACAAATAAATAATAATAATAATAAAATGAAAATCAGTTTTAAATATACTTTGTATGGTGATGGAAGATTTCCCCACTTTGTCCTATAAAGCCGGTAAAAATGACCAGATCTCCAAAGTGAAGGGATTGAACTGATACACTTTAACTCACTTATCTATTAAGCACCGGTTCTTAGTTGAATGGCACTTTTTAGGGTTAGTTTAATCAGCAGAATATGTGGTCTTGGTTATTCTGGATGGTTCTATTGACAGAATATTGAAAGACCAAACCACAAACTGAAGCAGTACTCATGATTGAAATCATAATGAAAAGTTCCAGAGGAGTAGCCGTGTTAGTCTGTATACAGCAAAAACAACGAGAGCCCTGTAGCACTTTAAAGACTAACAAATTTATGCAGGCATAAGCTTTTGTGGGATGCAAAGTGGGTTGCAGAACATGTGTTTTTCAGAACATGTCTCCCTATGAATGGATTCTTCTGTTTTCTCAGCCTTACACATAAGACATTCAACAAGGAATACACAACTTCTATTCCTTCTTTTTCACCCTACTTTTGGAATGAGAAATTTTACAGAACAAACAAGTCTCTTTTACATAATATTAGCATAGGACCAAAAATCAAAACACACTACTTGTTCAATTAGTTTATCTTCATGACTGAATGACATCCATGACTGAATGACATTGGACTAGATGATCTCCTGAGGTCCCTTCCACCTCTAATCTTCTATGATTCATCAGTATTTTTTCTTGGATTTCCTGTAAGAGATTTTCCCTGGCCACTGGTTCCAAGAATATACACTTGTGCATCTTTTACCCATGCTAAACCTGTAGCTTTGCTAGGTAAAAAATGGCAGCTTCCATGTGCAAATCCTGGGAATTCTGTTGGGCCTAATGAGCATATACAGCAACAGACTGAAACTGACTTTGGTATGCTGAGACTACCGCCTTTTACACTAATAGTTTTTTGTTTCACAGTTACCTTTTCCTCACTGCCTCTTTATTTTATCCTTCTGTTGTCTTTCATCATATGGTAAGAGAATAAGTTCTATGGGGTAGGGTTTGCCTTTTTTAATTACATGTGTATAGAGCATCTCACACAATGGAGTCCCACTCTCTGATTGGAGCCTTGGTACATTGCTGTGTACAAAACAAAAGACAATAAAAGTAGTGATAACGATCATCTCTTAACCTATCTAAGCTGACCAACATCTAACACACACACACACATCTATTTACATATTCACACACAAGGAGGGGGAAAATGGAAAGAACGAGTTAAGAAAATAAAACAGTCTAATTATTTGCAGCAACCAAAACTCTACAGATTGCACTGTATGGATATTGAATAGATAAGCATTTGAAAATTGATACTGTGATTCCAAAACATAAGGATTTACAAAACTAAGGCAAAACAACAACAAAAAATCCCATACTAATTAGATGACTTATATTTGCTCCAATTAAGAAAGAGCTGGTATTCAAATAAATCATTAGAGGTCATTCTCGTTTGTAATACTTTTAAGACCAAGATGTAAGAGTTAGTCGCTGTTGCTCCATAGTTCAATATCCCTATAACACTGGCAAAAGTGTTATTTGCAGAATGGTTGTCCATCAGTTTTATACTTCAGTGAAAGTTCAGCTTCTTTATCAAAGACTGCTGCAGTTGAGGGAATTCACTGGACATTCATGCTGACATTGAGTCGGCAATGAACACAGTATATATATCCTGACTACTGGCACAAATTTGTTAATGAACAAATCTGCATTAAAGTTGGCAAGCTGGATAGTTAAATACTTCACAGTTTTCTAGCTTTTAGCAGTTACTTTTAAACCACACTGGACATTTCAAATTAAATATTGTTTATTAGTGAATTCACTAATCATTTCTGTGCTTCCTCATCACTATGGGTCACCATATTACACCTTCAGCTTTCACAAATGGATGATACAAAACATCCATCTGATCCTAAACTAGTGAATGTGAAGGAGGAAAGGTTCCTTTGGGAGTGCATGGAAACCACTCGGTGGGGACTATGCAAGGTTTCAGCTACAGAGAGTGACAGAAGATTTAGCCATAGGACCCTCCATGTTTTCAAAGCATTGCCCTTCTCTCTTCATACACAAAAATCCAGAGTGTTTTTGCAAGCCAAGTAATGGTGACCTTACCACCATTAATTTACCGACTTTTTTCCTTTGCAAGTTGGAATATCAGTTTAGGGGTCAGGGCACATAGTTCCTCTGAAATCTGCTGGTTAAGGGGGTAGAAACCCTAGTAAATTTTGTGGAGATGCCAATAGAAAAATCCTAGACAGATAGCTATATCTTTAAATAGTACATTCTAAAGTCCCAGTGCAAATAAATAAATAAAAACCATACACATGTGCAGGTAATCAAACACTTGTGCAACTGCTATTTTACACACAACTAACCAATTTGCATCTGCTGATATAGTAGCATATGTTGTATATTTGCATATGCACACACAGAGAATTTGGCTCCAGCTATTTAAAAGATTTGGCATATAGTCTTTGTACATTATTGAAATTCTTGGGTTCACTCAAGACTAGACTCATCAAAAAACATAACAATGACTGTTCTTGTGATGTTTCTAAACCTCCTTCAAGACCAAAGGGAGTCAGATAATTTCTGTCTAATATTCAGATAAGCATCCAGACATCTAAAAGAAATCACTGTGCCTACCACTAATGTAAATATTATAAATGGTATTACAAATTCTCCTCTTGAAATACATATGTATTCATATTAATATCGAGAGCCTAGGAAATTAACTGACAATAATGGAAATCTCATCTTTAAATATTACTGATAGGTAGTTTTTGTTTCAGTTAATGAACAAAACCTCAACAATTTAATTCCACCAAAGAACGAAAATAATATTTCTCATAAAATAAGGTCTCTCTATTGGTTTTAAATGACAATTTTTTTAAACAAATGTAGAAATAACATAAAAGCTATATTTCAAATATATTGGAAACATATGTTTGTATAGAATGAAGATGCTGGGTATTTTAAATGCATCGAATTGTCATGTTCCATGTATTTACCAATATACGTTTTTATCAAAAATAGCTAATAAATATTTCAAGCCATTATATTTAAAATCTAGGAAAAAGCAGTAATCCTGCTGTAAATCTTATGTCATGTTTCACTTTAAGGGAATACATTTATATTTACTGCTATAATAGAATGGCAGACTTGTTTAATATCTTTTTGATTAGCAAATTAACTGTATATTCCCTAGCATTTTGTTTACATATAATTCTCTTTGTATGCTTTTATGAATGCATTTTAGTACATTGAATTTTCCATGTCAAAATGAAATCTGAGAATTTAAAACAAAATGTAAGCATTATTATTAGAAGTGGACAATGATGAAAGTTTTTAGATTTACCAGCTTTCATGGCAAAAGTTTGACAAAGTTTAATTGCAGTTCAGATGTAACATTTGCAAAATTGTACACTGTTTTTAGAAGAAAAGAATATTTGAGGGGCTTTTTTCTTAGATAAACGTTCATAGGATTTGTTTAATTTATTGTATAAAAAGTATTTTATATTGGATTGTCTTTTCTTGTAAATGGAATGTAACATCATTTTGAAATGATAAATAAAATGAAAACAAACCCATATAGTTTTCATTAGCAAGTAAATTAATTATCTACATGCATTTTAGTGATTCTTGCCTATTTTTTATGCATTTCAAAAAACTATTCTCCTTAATGCCTTATCTGCCTCCCACTCCTGTAAAGTTATCTGCTTAACGGAGCACTGAGCACTGGTGATCAATCATGTGGGCAAGGCTTAGATCAAGACCAAAATGACCACAAAGTTTGATCTGATCTTTGACCTTTGACTCTCCCACCTCTGTAACCAACAGAACAGATTACCAAGGGATGTGGCACATTCTCTAAAACCTGTCTCCTTTAAATCAAGATTAAATCAAAGTGTATTTCTAAATAATGTGCTCAATGTCTACCACAAGCTGTTGGGTTTGATGCACTACGTTAAATAATGCCGGAGGTGATACTAGATGATATAGAGGTCCCTTCGGGTTTTAAAATCTATGACTCTATGAACTTCCACTCTTAATTCTCAGCATTTGCTTGTAGCAGTTTCCAAGAGTGGTCTGTGGACCACTGGGCACTGTGGAATACTTCCAAATGAGTCCAAGGAGCCATTATTTTTCACAGTGGTGAGCCACTTGCCAATCCTCAAGCTGTGATGTTTCCTGGGAATTGTATATGATTTTGGATACTTTTATGGATTTGGGGAGAATATTTTGACCACTTAATCTTAAAAGAATCTCAAAAAAAAAAAAAAAAAAAAAAAAAAAAGCACCTCTCTGCACATGGACAGCTGTTTCAAGAGCTTTTTTTGGTATTAATTTTAATCAACATCAAATTTGGAGAAAACCCCAAAAGCCAAAGGGGAAACAAGGAAACACACAGGATGACAGACTCAAATGGCCAAATGACCTGGAGAAATCAAATTATGGTGGCTACAAATAATGAGTGCATATTTGGTAGAAATAAATGGAAAGTCTCAGAGCCAGGAAGTAGAAGCAGAATGGGGCTGTGGCAGAATAAAGACACCCCATCATCTTCTATGGTAGGGTGGGGGTGCTCAGATCCCATGGTCAAACTTGACCGGCTGTCCTCACTCAGGTGAGGGTGTCAGAGTCAGTACAGTGGCCCCAGCCTTCAGGGCAGCATTGGCCATTGTCAAGGGGGCAATGTGGCCCAATGGACAGAGTCAACCAGGCAGCCCTAGCCTTTTGGGCAGCATGGCCCAATACCCAGAGTCAGTAGAGCAGCCCCATCCTTCAGGGAAGCATGGCTGAATGGCTGGAGTGGAATGGTCCACTACATGGGGGTGGGTGATGGCCAGAGTAGGGGAACCCATGCCCTTCCTGCTCCACTGGATCCTGACCCAGGGCCCTATCAGTGACAAGTGAGTACCACTGAGTCAGCAGGGATCCGACCAAAACACGCTGACTCTTCACAGTGTGCCACTTCCTACCCTGATTCCTGAAGTCTCAGTGTGGGTGTTATCGGGGTCTCTGGATCCCTCGGCAGGCATAGCAGCCTGTGAATCTGGCAGGCTTCTATGGCTCCCTGGCTGGAGCCTCTACCACACATCCTTCCTTCTCGGCATCCAGCCCCAAATGAGCCAAGCTACTTCCTTTTATACTAACACACCAGCTAGAGCATGCACAGCAAGGTTGGAGGGGCAGGACTTCCACCACCCAGAGTGTAGGATTAACCCATTCCTGCACAGTGCAGGGTAAGTACATCACAGCAAAGGGGTAAATATATAGATCCTGAGCAATATACGTCCAATAAATTAATTTCCGTCTAAAATAGTGGTATAAACACCTTATCCAAAGTTCTTGCATCCAGCCTATTATAATTTCTCCCTGATCTGGCCCATTGTGACCAAGTAGAATATATTTACAATTAGATCTGGTTGGGAAACAGTTTTCCTGCACTGAGAAAATTTTCAAAATTTCAAAATATTTTCTTGTTCTGGATTGGGATAAAACTGAGACCTTTTGAAAGTGTTCAGGGAAAGAGAGAGAGAGACCCAAACAAGACTAGTCAATAGCCCAAAAGCAGAGACTTACCCTGGGTCCCTTATATCCCACATGAATGTCCAAACCACTGGGCTGTTGGCTATTCATGGGTATCCGTCTCTTATAGATCAGAAAATCTATTCTGGATCTGTGAAAAGTTTCCATTTCTACAAATCAGTGTTTTACAGAGAAAAAATATTTAGCTGAAAAATTCCCAAACAGCTCTATTCATAATAGACAAAGATCAAATAATATTCATAGGTTACTAATTGCTATCTGCTCAGACAGAACAAACAGCATTCCTGCTGTTTTCATCTCACTTGAGGCCTTTGAACAAGTCAAGTGGTCAGGTCTTACTATACAGGTAGCAGACTTTGGTCTGAAATTCTTACGTGAATAAGACTAATGTATCTGGCTCCATCTTGAATCCAGGAGTTTCATGGTAGAGCAGTGAATAAGGTAGGGGTGTTCTTTAAGCCCCCTTTCTACTGCCTGGATTCTGGGCTGTTGCTGGGATTGAAAGAGTTCCTAGTGTATATTAGAGTAGCTTTACATTAAAACCACCCTGGGATGGTTTAGCCCTCTCTGCTGCTCAAACTTAGGGCAGTCTCCAGTGTTTGTTATGGGCTGCATTGCAACCTAGAGCTAGTGATGAGTGCTATAGATTCCCACCCTCTTGCTTTTGATCCACTTTCTCCCGTCCCCATCATGACCCCTACCCTGACTCTGTGATAGGGATGGCAGAAGCCTGCTTACATTAGCCCTTAATTGCTCCTGCATAAGGGTAATTCTCTCCAGACCTGCCGTGGCTTCTTTATAGCACCAGAGTATCATACAGGGCCTGGGGAGGCAGCCAGAACTGGCTCCAAAGTGGGATTGATCTTGGAATTTTCTACACAAATTAACGTCAATTGCTTTCCTGGAACAGTGCCAGTCCCTGTAATAAATAGGATCCAGTCTTTAATTTCCTTTTGATTGCAGCATGGCTCTCTTCTGCTATTCAGTGGCACTACCCTCACATTCTCCAAGGGCACTTGGTTCAGTAAGCACTTGCTATGGAGAAACACATTTTTGTACTGAAAAACAAAACAAAACGTATAATACTTTGCTATGACGTGGGCACCACTCATTTCATGCACATGCACTTTTGTCTGTTGACCCCATGGTGTGTTCCTTTGATACTAACTGATAGGGTCAGTTGTTCTTCTTTTGTTTCTTGCAACAACCAAAGCTAACCTTAGCTTTCCTTTGAAAATTATATTTTCTTGCACGAAGTTTTGTCACTATTTTATTGTCATAAGAACTCCATATTCCACATGCACTCTTTACTACATTTGTAGTGTCATTCTTTTTTTCTGTTTTCTATCTTCAAAATAACAACTAAAATAGGGATATAACCAAGCTACTGCACCCATCACACTAATGCAAGTTAACTTTTATATCTGTCTCCTTAGTACTCTCCTAAAAATTACTTGTTTATG
This sequence comes from Emydura macquarii macquarii, assembly GCF_026122565.2. Lineage (NCBI taxonomy): Eukaryota > Metazoa > Chordata > Testudines > Chelidae > Emydura > Emydura macquarii. The sequence goes on from NW_027133156.1 coordinate 3,538,272, forward strand.
ACCCAAGCAATACAGTTGCTGAAGGGAAGAAGAAGGATCTGAATCGCGATGGTGGAAGGGAAGATGACTAATCAAATGCTGCCTTTCAAGAAGTGACTTACAATTTGAAAAAGTTAGCGAATACTGCTAAAAAAAATTCTTTATGGCTGTCAAATCTGCAAGAGAGTATAATGGAGAAATGACATGCTGGTCTAGATGTGAAAATGGCAAACAGCCAGTTTTCACCAGTTTTGCTGAATGTGAATTTATTGCTATGATTGTGTCCCTCTTTATCCACAAAAAGATCTTTAATTTTAGATTATTATTTAAGGATTGATGATCTGATTGGCAGGGAGTCCATTGATATTTATCTTTAAAAACAAATGCATTGATTAATCTCTTAAGCACCAAAGCTGGGGGCAAAACATTCCAGATGATATCCAGCCCTATGAAAAATTGCGCATAATTCAAGAGATTCATGTATTTTAAAGTTAGAAGGGTCCAATATCTAGTCTAACCTCCTGCATTACATAGGCCATAGATTACATCCACTGATTCCTGCAGTTCACTATCCATCACCAAAATCATAAAATCATAGAATCATAGAGTTGGAAGGGACCTCAGGAGGTCATCTAGTCCAACCCCCTGCTCAAAGCAGGACTAACCTCAGCTAAATAATCCCAGTGAGGGTTTTGTCAAGCCGCACCTTAAAAACCTCTAAAGATGGAGATTCCACCACCTCTCTAGGTAACCCATTCTAGTGCTTCACCACCCTCCTAGTGAAAAACTTTTTCCTAATGTCCAACCTAGATCTCCCCCACTGCAATTTGAGACCGTTGCTCCTTGTTCTGTCATCTGCTACCACTGAGAACAGCCTAGCTCCATCCTCCCTGGAACCCCCTTTCAGGTAGTTAAAGGGGCTGCTATCAAATCTCCCCTCATTCTTCTCTTCTGTAGACTAAACAAGCCTAGTTCCCTCAGCCTCTCCTCATAAGTCTTGTGCTCCAGCCCCCTAATCATTTTTGTTGCCCTCTGCTGGACTCTCTCCAACTTGTCCACATCCTTTTTGTAGTGGGGGGCCCAAAACTGGACACAATACTCTAAATGCGTCCTCACCAATGCCGAATAGAGGGGAATAATCACTTCCTGCGATCTGCTGGCAATGCTCCTACTAATGCAAAATCTTGAAGCCCCTCCTTCCCTCACTCACTGTATAGCAGGTGCATATTGCCTGTGGGTCCCTTCCCAGCACTGATCTCTGATCTGAGGATTTGTTCTAAGTTCACTGCTTGACTGTCCATGTACCACTGAAGGGACTACAGAAAGGGCTAGTGGAAGAAGTGTTCAATGCTTCTTATACTACAAGCAAGAAAAGTGCTCTGATTTCAGTGACTAAAGGGTACACTGGAAACTTACATTAGTTTAGTTACATCTCTGAGGGGTGTGAAAAATCCACACCTCTGAGAGACATAGCTATGCCGACTTAACCCCTCGGTGTAGACAGTGCTAGGTTGATGGAAGAATTCTTCCGTCAACCTAGCTACCACTTCTCGGGGAGGTGGATTAACTACAGTCATGGGAAAACCCTTCCTGTCACTGTAGTGAATGTCTACACTGAAGCATGACGGCAGCACAGCTGCAGCACCACCGCTGTAGCGTTGTACATGTAGACATATCCACAGATGGTTTAAAGCCAGGATAAATAGCCTTAGCATTATCCATAACTTCTCTTTCAATAGCTACGACTGTGTACTAGCAAACAACAAGATGTAGCTCACACATGTATAGGAACACTTTTAATAAAGAACTTTATTCAAGCTTAAATTCATTACTTTTTTCTTGGTAGTGTGAAGTGTGAATTAAGTTGAATACAAAAGACTTTCACTGAACTGAATTACCTGTTTCACCTTGAAAAGCCACACAAAATGAAGCTCTTAAAGCCTTTTGAAAATGACCTTTTTCCTCAGCAATGATTTATCTTTCCCCTCAAAAATCCCTTTTACAAAAAGGAGTATGATTAAAGGAAGCGAAGCAGCACAAACACTCGCTGAAGATCCTGCTTATCTGGAACTCACTTGCCAATGTATGTTTTTGGGGTCGGGAATGCTGCAGGTTCAAGGGATAATTCTGCCTTTCAAGCACTTCAATTTATTTCATGCCTGAGCACTGTCATTGTACGTAGACAAGATGAAATGCATCGTTGTGTAAGGAAATTGAAATGAAATCCTACTTGACCCAGCAGGATGGGGCATTATGTTTGATTCAGTAGTGATTCCTGGGATAATATCTAATTCCAGGAGGAAAATTTCTTGATATGACCAACTGCTGTGAGTGGCTTTGTCCAGGGATCACAAGTTGTTCTGGGTGACTGGGCTCAGGACATGCCTAGAAGAAAGCAGCCAGCCTCCTGCTGGCATTCAGATCTCTTCATTTTCTCTATGCTCTCTATTCACCGGGAATGAGTGAATGAAGACAGGGGAAAATCCAAAGCACTTCCACAAGAGGACATGCACTCTGGCAAAAATGAGAGTCAAGGCCTGCTTGAGCTGGGTTGCTCATGTAGGTTTTCTTTTATTATATTATTATTATTATAATACTTTGAGAGACATCATTATTTTTTCACAGGTTAGTTTTTAATTTTGACTCTAATATGTGCCAGTCTCTCACATGTCTTTCCATGTTCGGTCCCTGTGAAGTGTTTACTTTGAAAAGGCTGCACACCAACAGATTAAATAAAACGGGAACACTCCATGTCTCGCAAGAGGGAATCGTGCAGACAGCTTTATTACTTCTGTCAGAGAACAAAGGTTTTTCCCAGCATGCAGGGGATTATTAGGCCAGCAGCAAATAAACGGAATGAACAATGTCAAAGCTTCATATGTGACTAAGGGGGGGGCGGGGGGGGAAGGAATCCAGAATTGATTTCTTTGCTATGACAATATGAAAAATAATACTATTCAGGTATTATCCCCAAACCTGCTTCATACGTTATGGTTGTCATAGTCTAAAATTTTGATGCAAATTCCATGACACATAATAATATCATTTAATTTTCACAGATGATGATCATTCATTTTTCTAAGGGGCCTATCACCATGGTATCAATGCTGACTTTACATACATTAGGGGAAAAAAGCCTTCCTTCTAGGAAAAGAATTCATTTTTTCCCCTTTGCCAGCTGATTAAAGCCTCTTACTTCTGAGAAGTTTATTCTTCTTATAGAAGTTATAGTATACAGGGTTTTTTTAGTACTGGGTAAATGTATCTCATACATAAATTCAAAAAATTGTAACTCGGTGAGCAGTATATTTTTTAATGGTCAATTTTTAATGGAAAGACACCCTGCATCCAGTTGCTGTATCACCTTCATTTATTATCTATTCTGTAAAGGTGAATGCTTTGGCCGGTTGGAGTCAGGGTCAAGGAGTTTGCCCCGTCCTATTTATTCTGGGTTGCCATTTCACTTTTTATGATTCCTAATCCCCTTCTGGATTGCTAGCTATGTACAGTGCACTTCTCCTGCAGCTGAGAGGGCCGACTGAACTGACACCATCTATTCCACTGCATGAGTGAGCTTCTGGAAGTGCTGGAAAATGAGTCAGATTGTGTCTCCTCAATCTAAGAGACTGGAAGCATCAGCTCTGCCGTGTTCACCGCCTTAGCTAGCTGATGAATTGAAAGGATGTGAAATGATCTCTGAAAGGCAGACACATACCACATAATAATTTTTTCTATAAATAATATTTGCTTATAATAAGCACCCTAGCAATTAAGAGGTGAGAGAGGATGAAATATGTGGAGCAAAGAGGAACAAGAAATTAGGGACAAATTCTGCCCTTAGTTCCATCCATGTATTGAAGCAAAAGGGAGCATGTACATAACTGAAGCCAGAATTTAGCACTTACTGTATCCATTTAAGACACCGCCATTGCACGGTGACTTATAAGTGTATTTGTTGCAGGGTATTAATTAGCTGCTGTGCATCTCACACATTCAGTGGAGTCCTTACCTTGTAAAGCTTCAGGTTTCTGCATTTGGTTTTACGGCAGCCTGCCAAGTTAAGAACCTGAAATGTAATAAGAGAGAGAATAGGTTTTAACTTATTATTTTGCAAAATGCCAAGCACAGTTTAGAGCCATGATTGCCCTAGGCCGTGAAGTAATCCTAGAGCCCATAATGAGCAGCATTTGTCAGACTAAGGCATGTCAATGTACATTAAAAGAAAAGAATCTCAGTCACAGAAGGAGGCTGTACTGTGTGTCCTGCCCTTTGGATCCAATCCTGCTCCCATTCAAATCAATGGAAGTTTTGCCATTCATTTGAATGGCACCAGGACCAATGCCCTTAGGGCCAGATTTTCAGTGCCAGCTTCTTTTGTTTTGTGGCACTGTTTTGCACCCACAATTAATTGTGCCTGAAGTTTTGCACCTGCAATTAATTGTCAGCATAATAAAGGAGGCCAGGTCAGGACCCCTTTAAAAACCTAGCCTTTAATGTGTAATTTAAATAATAATAATAACGGGAACTTCCTGCTCAGTCAAGCAATTTGGCACATTCTTCCTTTCCACTCACTGAGACCTTTTACAAATCTTGGGGAGATCACCATTCTAGCGTTGCGTGCAACAACCTTCAACTTCTATTAATGTTGGAGAAGTTCACATGTGACCATTCAGAACATTTAAATTATACTGTATATGTGGAACTGCACTTGTTGAATTGCTAAGGGTCTAATCTCCTTGTCCTCCTTGAAATACTGGTTTATCAACTGCAAAAAAGCTTTACTATTTAATCATCTCCCTACTACTAATTGGAACAAGTAGCATGCCAGCACTTTACAAGTATTGTGAAGCTGAGCTCAAGATTTCATAGGGCCACAAAGAAGCCGTGTGCAATCATAGCAGGCATCTTGGTTTTGCACTTTCTGTGAAACAAATTATCTCTATTACCATAGCATACAGGAGGCCTAATCAGTATTCTATCAGTAATCTCCCTAGTGCTAGATACTGTACAACCACATATGGAGATATAGTCCCTGCCCCCAAGAGCTTCGAATATAAGATGATAAGGTGATGGTAAAACGGGGAGAAAGATACAATAAAAATGTACAATCTTAATATGCATTTGCAATTTTTAAATTATTATTATAATTATAGTGAGATTTTTTTTTTAAAGTTCCAGCTATCTCCATCTGCCTCTTAACATAGCCTTGGCTGGTTTCTGGTTTCTTATAAGCAGTGTGGAAGAGAAGGTTTTTGAGGAAGATGGATCAGCTTAGGAAAGATGTTCTATGTATTTAAATACCCATTGGTCATTGAGAGTTTCAAAGGGACTAACATAAATTGTAGGCCCCATCCTGCAAGCTCTTAGGTGTAGAATTCCTGTTGATGGGAATTACACACATAGAGGGCTCGGAGGACTGAGCCCTAAATTAGAGAAATAACACATAAGACATCTCTTCCTGGTGGAAGAAGGAATGGGCTATACAAATGCATGGGAATGAAGATGTGGGACAGAAAACTGACTGTTATGTTCTGTCTTTTCCATCATCAATAAGTTGCAATTTTTAATTGTTTTTTTGTGCATAAATATAGCTATATGACTATCTTGATCTGTCACTGCCAGTTGTGGCAATGGGCAGCATCCAAGCAGAGATTAGCAATGGAAAGCAAGTGAGAGGAAGTGAGATGGAATGGGAGACCCATTTCATGTATAAATAAACAGCAGAAATGGACCAAAGCTGCAATGTCCAGAGCTGAACCCAAACTTCTGCAAAGTTGGACTTGAGTCTTTCCCTTATAAAAATCCCTAATAATAAAATAAAAGAGGAAAGACAAATACATAGATATACTGATATGGCAGGGTCACCAGTAGGTGCTTTTACAAGTTCTTTTTCTTCATAAACAAGCAAGTTATTAGTCTTGGAAGAAATGCTCTGTTATTAGTTGTCTGAGGTTGGCTTCTTGGAGAGGAGCTATGACAAGCAGCAAGAGAGCATGCTCTCTGCCTTAATCTCCAGAGTCACTTCTTGGACAGAGTGGCTCCCTGGTGACCAGATCTGGCAGGAAAGAGAGGATGGCCTACATGCTGTTTGTGACAAGCTCTGGTTGGGGACTGGTATGCGTGGGTAAACAAAGAAAGCTGAACTTAAAATATACCCAAACTCCATGACATTGATTTCTCCTCCAATGGCTAGCTGACCTGCAAGGTTCAGGACATCTGCTATGGATTGGCAGAGGGGCAACAAAATATAAACAGTGTTGTCTGCTTTCCAAAGTTCGCAAGCTTTCTCTTAAAACATAGTCAGGTCTCTGAGTGTTATTTCTATGAAGAATAACATGGGGAATTCACATACCTTAGTAAGAGCAATGAATCAAGTTAAAAGATTCAGAGACTTAGTTCAGATTAGCATACAAATGCTTGGATATGGATCTAAAGTTATAGATAAAGATTCCCTCATCTGACTTGTGTTCTACATTAATTTAGGACATGGTCCCAAGGGTTTATAAGAACCTCAGAGTTACGAACACCAGAGTTACAAACTGACCAGTTAACCACACACCGCATTTGGAACCAGAAGTACACAATCAGTCAACAGCAGAAACAAAAAGAAAGCAAATACAGTACAGTGCCATGTTAAATGCAAACTACTAAAAAATAAAGGGAAAGCAGTATTTTTCTTCTGAATAGTAAAGTTTCAAAGCTGTATTAAGTCAATGTTCAGCTGTAAACTTTTGAAAGAACAACCATAACGTTTTGTTCAGAGTTACAAACATTTCAGAATTACGAACAACCTCCTTTCCCGACGTGTTCATAACTCTGAGGTTCTACTGTATCCCCAACTGTATTCTGTATTCTCATTTGCTTGGACAATAACACTGGAAGTTACTGGAACTTTTCACTTCATAGTATCAAACACTTAGACTTACAGCTCCATAGGAAAGAGGTGTTGTCTTTAATTTGCCTGCACAACTCTGTGCACATCTTCGGTGCTATAATATGATAATTAATAAATACATCCCAGGCCTTCACCATTTAGTCATGCTTTAGACGGTGTGAATGAGAAGCCCCAGAATGCCTCATATTTGAATGATTCTGGGGCTTCAGAGATTTACTGTACACTTTGAAGCAAGATTTAAAAAGTCATCCTTAATGCACCAGGAAATGTGAAAGGCATAGCAGCAAGACCCAGCAGAAATGCTGGCAGACCCACTTCAGTGTGAGTGGTGTGGGAGAAGGAGGTGCTGGTGAGTGGGAGGATAACAGCCAGCCTGTTCCAATGGATACAGCTGAATTACAGTAACAATATGAATCTGAAAGAGGTTGTGATTGAATTTACAGGACAGATGAAGACTGTAATAAGTCTCTTTTTGCCTGAACTGATTTGCCCCATAAGTAGCATCATTAATCGAGTCTGAGGGCCAAATCCTCATTCTTATGCAGTGTGCAGAAGAAACTCATCTGGGTTTAAGAGGTGCAGAATTACTTTCCTTAGGCCACAAGGAGTCCAGCCAGTGGATCCACATAGGCTACGATTACTGGCCTGACTTCAGCCTGTCTCCCAAATCCCTTATTTGTTAGGAGGGAGGGAGCTCCCAGGGAGCTGAGCTGTCTGGCAAATAGCAAACAGAAAGTCTTATACGGGTTCCCTTCCCGCTAGCCATGAACAGATTGAATCCCTGTCCCATCCTCAACAAAACACAGAGAACCTGAGTTAATGCACTAATTCACCCCTTTCTAGGTTTGACTAATAACCCTCAAACAACTTATCTCAATATAAATATCCTCCCGAAAGAATGCTACTTCCAGGCTTTCCATCTCTCTAGCACTTCTCTTTTCTAGTTCCCTCGAACTCAAAGAGATGCCTTCCAGCCCCCCCCACCCCCCGACCTCTCTTTGTATCCTGGTTAAAGCGAATTTGATCCATCTGCCAGTCTGACTCAGCAGCAAGTACCTTGAATCTGAATGCAGCATTACAGAACCTGATTCTAAAGCGATTCATCAGAAGATCCCTGCATTCGTATACTGGGTCTTGGGACCAGATCCTCAAATATATGTAAGCTCCTCATTTCCTTTGAAATAAATAGGTGTTAGGAGTCTAAATACTTTGGTGGCTCTGGACTCTAATTCCCATTGATTTAAAATACCTTGGAGGATCTGGGCCTTAGAGTCTGACATCCTGTTCCACTATGCACCCTCTACACAGTGGGCCTGATCCTCTATCCAGGTCTCTCTGCATTGATGAAGAAGGGAATTAGAAACATTTATCAGTGGAAGCCTGATCATTTAAATTTTTTTGGCTTTTTACCACTTTCAGTACTGGAACCCTGTGACTGAAAAATGCATAGGAACGAGCTGTTTATATTTTTCTTTCCTCCCAAGATTATAATTAATGTACCTCTATTCAGCTTCTGTTAGCATGTGAAGGTAAGCATATAACAGAAGGTAAAGAAATGCAACTTAAATGATGTAGCCATTTTCCAAAATGACCTGCCAGGACTTTAGCAGATTACATTAAGGAGTAATCCTGAAGAATTCTGTAAATCACAGAACTGGAAACATTATCATCATAACTACAAAACTGAGAAGTATCTATCATTAGATTTTGTATTTCTCTTTAACAGTTCACAAGTTTCTTTCTTCATCATAGCTTGTTAGAGAGATTTAAACAAGGATGGTAGCACTGAACATTTATCTAGGTGTGGAATAAAATCTATATTAACTTTCTGGCTTACTTACATTGAGGATGTCATGCTCTCTGGCATTTCTCCTGGAGCGTTTCCATTATTTTAAATGATTGGGTCAAAGGAGCAGGATATCCCAGGATATCAATGCTGCTGTAATGGATCTACTTTATGTTATATTCAGCAGCTCTCCAAGGGTTAATGTTAATATGACTGGTGTAGATGTGAACACTTATTTTTTTTAATTCCTTTCTGAATGTCTGAGCAGAAAATATTTTTTTTACTTGGATGCTTTCCTAAATCTAGTCCGTGGTTGGTTGTTAAGAACTGTTATTTCCGTGTGTGTGTGTGCGTGCGCGTGTGCACACATGCATGTTTCTCTATGCTCCCAAGCAATATCCTTGCAAATGAGATAACAGTATATGGCCTCTGCATATAAAGAAATACATGCTATAACCAGTTTTTAAAATAAATAATCGAAACTATTGCTGATATAATGGACAATTAGAACATTTTTGTCCATGCATTAGCCATAGCTTTTTGGCAGCTGGAGGGAGAAGGGGTCATCAGTCCATGTGAGAAGCAAAGAGGTTGCACAGGTTTAATCACTGAGCCACAGTAAAATCACTCCTGTGTCTAATCCTGAAAGAAACATTGGTATTACAGCTGAAATGTGTTCAGCATGTTAACTAGCCTTCAAACTTGACTTGGAATGTGTGCAGATGTAAACTTTTGTGAGGATCCTTCAGGAGTTATGGTTAAAACGTCTCAGTAGGTATTTGTTCTCACGATGATGATTAGATTTTAATTAACGTAAGAACAGTCAAACTCCTGGAGTCCTGATTACATTCCAGCCTGAACACTGCTGACATTCATATCAATGATATATCACTGGAAAATTGACTCCATACTGAAAATAAAAATACCTTTTTAAAAATCAATAAATAATAGCCTACCTCTATGTAACACTTTTAATCCCAGAGGATCTCAAAACACTTTAAAATTCTGTCTTAGTCAGAGCACGTTGGTAGTTAAATGCATCCTCTCCTCCAAAACTCTGCAGCCAAGACAGAATTCCATGGGCTGTGCTGACAGTTTAGTGGAAGACTTTGAAAGGGTTCCATGTGCACCCCCATCTAGTGTGTACTTCAATTAATAGAACCACCTGCTTCCTAGGTGATCGAGCTCCACAACACATTGACCTGCATATTCTGCATATTCTTTGGAACCATGGTGTGCAAGCTGGTATACATGTTGGTTGACCTCCCTCGCATTCGCTACAAAATGTGAGCCCCGATTCTGCAAGTGGATCGATAAGGGAGGACCCTTGTGCCTTTTGAAGCCCCAGAGAAATCCACGTGGCTCTGTGCAGGCACAGAGAGCTACCTGCATGGATCCACCTGAAGGTTTGTGGCCTTAATTAGAATCCTGCCCTGTTGCCACAGGAGAGGATAGAGGTTTTCTTCACCCATTTGCTCCACTAGGACATCCAAGCAACAGAGGTCACTTCAACTGCAGCTGAAATGCAGCCACCTCTGGAGCGCAATGTGACAGTTTAACAGTTGTTTAACAGCAAACAGCAACACCATTGCACACAGCAACAACTGTGTATGGCAGGACATGAATAAAAATACCATATCTAATTGAAACTCCAAACAGAATTTAGATAAGCATAATATACTACCTTCAGATTTTGGTCAGGACACCGAGGTTAACAAAAACGGCTGTGGGAACTGTAAAGACCTCAACTGGTCAGGACTTCACTTTAACATGTCAGATGGGATATTCAAAAGGATGTCAGTCACTTAGGACTTTCTATTGACTTTCAATGGGATCTGTGCTCCTAAATCACATGGGTGCTTTTAAGAATCTCACTTATCATTTAAAAAGCAGCATCTCCAGTAGTGCAGTGCCTTCTGGTATCACACCGGGGCATCTGACCTGTATTCATTCAGAAAAAAAAAATCAACATAGTGAATCACCAGCACCACTGCATTGCCGATTCCAGATCATGATTCCAGGGTTCTTGCAGATCGGGAGTCCCCATTCATAGATAGGCTGGAACACTATTCCCACCAAATGACACCAAATGACAGTTTAATGACACCCTCAGCAGGTGTAGATTGTTTTTGTTGACAATGCTTTTGGCAGATTGAAATCCCATTGGAGATGTTTACAGGGCCATTTAGATTCCAGTGTCATCAATGCTGTCCGCATTACTGCGGCTTTCTGAAGCAGAGGTGAGCCATTTCCCCCTGAATGGGTCTATGACAGGGAGGGGGCCAATAAATCAGTACGCTCAGCCAGAAAGTGTAGGTACCACAACTGCAGTTGAATGCATCCAGGCAACAGAAGTCATGGATGTTGTGTGCTCCCACATTAGGGACTTGCATGGCCCAGTGGCAGAGGGGGAATAGTACTTTTATGAATGTGCTTATTGTGGGATGTATTGGGGCTCACTGACTGTGGGGAGCAGTGTGGAATTTTAGTGCCATTCAATGTTCTTATGAATGACATGGCCTCTTATGAAAGAGGGGTAGGGAGTTATTCATGGTATGGACTGATGTAAGGAAGTGATTGAAATATGAATTGCTATAAAAATTGTATTGAGGGATAGTCTTTGCATACTAATTCCCAATTGTCCCCGAGCATGTGGTTACCTTTACAATTTTGAATACACATTCTATGGTGTGAAGCAGTAATAGCAATAAACTTTCTTGATGAAATAAAAAACTTTATTTATAACCATGTATTAGAAAAATACAACATTTACCCTTTACCAGGCAGTTCAGCTGTCATTAACACACCAACACACACCAGTAACAACAGAACATTACAGGGGAAAAAACAAAGTGTATGGACAAGTGCAAACACTGAAACCATATGCTCTAAAGTGACATGTCCTCTGGCCACCTGATCTCCCTTCCCTTCTTTCTCCATTTGTTGCACACTTGGTTCTGTGAGAGGGGAGATGGAGGCATCCCCAGGGCAAGTGGCCAATACGGAGAGCTGCATGGGGCGAGGTTGCTCTTCCCAGCTGCTTACGGGCCCTTCCCAAGAAGCTTCTGGACCGCAGCACATGGTAGTGCACAGGGGATTTAGGTCATGGTGTGGGTGATGCAGCAGGAGCTGCTACTCTTGCAGTCATTAGGGGTATGAGCAGCTCAAACAGCTCTTTCCGCTAAGTTCTGTCCTTCCACAGCCACTGTTCCTGTTCCTGGAGCCATGAAACAAGTGTCTGCTCCCCTGCTGAAACCCTGCTGTACAGCCAGCCTGAACCTTTCCTCTTGGCTCTGGCCGTAAGTCCCTGTGCCTTTGGTACTGAACCTGCTTGTTGGCCCTCCCCCGAGTTTCAATCATGAGTTCACCACAGAAATGCTTCCTCTTGGAACAGTCTGTGAAGATACATGGGCCCAAGCTTCTGCAGCACTGTGGGCGTGCTGTGGAGGTACTGCAGCCAGTAGAGGTTGAAGGGCCTGGAACAGGACAAGACACAGAGGATTATTACTTCATACTTTGGGGCAGGAGCACAGAAAAAAATTCTTGTGGAGTTTCAAAGACAGAAAATAATACCTTCAGATCATGGAAGGTCTCTTAATTGCAGCAAAAGAAGTACAGGCACAATGGTGAGTTCAAAATGCAAAGCTGCTTTTTTGAGTTTAGAAAATTTCACAACTATTTGGCGTAGGGGCAGAGGAACTGCCATCAGTGGCTGGGCTACAAAAGCTTTTTCTATCATTTCAGGCCTTCCATATTTTGGAGGACATAAGTTCTCGTGGTGCCTGATTGGCAAAAGGAGAAGTTATTCCTAGCCACTGGTGGGAAACCTGCAGTATATGTGATAGAAGTGTTGGAGGCGCAGTACAATTTGAGTTGCTTGACCACTGTCCTACAGGCCTAGCGTAGCTTCAGTTGCTTGCTTGGCTATTCTGACCCCTGTAGCATGACATCTTCCAGTTGGCAGAGATGAATAGGACTACTGAGTAACCTTATAGATCTCAGTTCCTGCATACCACGACACATAATAAGACAAAATACAAATACTGTATGCTTGCAGCTGCACATAGATAATGGTGATGAGAACAACAAATTATCCTTGAATGTCTGGGGGTACACTGTGTCATTGCCAAGGGGCATACTTTTACTCCACCCCTCCTATCACCAGATGTTGTTTTGACGACCCCAATTATCGTGGTGAGAATGGAATGTAGTTAAAGGTGAAAAGCCAATGTAGATAATTAGCATATATGATAATGAGAGAGATAATTAGGTGAGAGCTGTTTATGGAAGGGTATAAGAAGTCACCATTTAGAGAAAAGGGGGGCGCTCCATCAACACCTGACTCCACGGGAGGTGCTGCCGGTCGGACCAGAGGCCACTGACTCCCTGGCAGGGCCCCTGAAAAAAGCAGTTCCTGTATACAGCCTTCTGAATGACTGCTTAGCTCTCCAGGCTTAGTGAGTATGATATACTGTAGTAAATTTTAGGCTTTGTATTTAACTAGTATGTTTACAGAAAATCTTGTACATTAAACCTGGTCAGCTACTGAAGTTGCCCTGGAAAATACACCCTTCCTTGAAATGTGACCACCTATCTGCAGTTCCTGTTTCAGGAAGTTTGCAGTTATCAGTACTCAGGATTGGCTCAGAATTCACGTTGGAATCAACAGGGTGTTGCACTAGCTTCCGCACTGGCTTACCTTGTTATGGCTACATGCAAACATGCAGAACTCTGCAGTCTTCCTCTTCTCACATTTTTTCTCCACCCCCCCATGCCCTGGGCACATTTCTGCATGAAATTGCAAACTCTTGTTATATTTGGTACAAATGATTTTGTCACCTCTGAAGTGCATGGACTGCCTGTAACTGAAATGGACTAGATATGGCAATGGAACACAATTCCATCTCTCCTACGACCACACAGTTCACTGTTTCCAGGCAGTTTCATAGATCATGGAGTGGTAAGAATGGCATACTGACAGGCATGTCAATGTAAGGTTGCTATTTTTAAGAAACAGGAATGGCTGTACCAAAAATCTGTGCCTTTCCAGTAAAAATTCACTTTAAAGGTGTTATTTACGGTTTGTATTTCCTGGTCGCCATTTTGAATGTCACAGGGCAGAGAAGGAGAGGGGAACACCAAGATGTTGGGATATAATCTGCCATTAGCAGATAGTCTGCCAGCAGGGGTTTCCCATAACATTTTTGCTTTGGTTCAAAGAGCAGTAACCCCTCTCGTAGCTGTGTTAATAAACATTCAAATGGATCCAGAAACTTACTAGGCTCAGGGGCAGCTTCTGTCCCTTCTGTGTCTGCTGTGGGCTCAGCAGCAGGATGCTTCTCAGGAGGTGCAGCAGATGGGTCCTCCCAGTATAGACTAGAATGTGTTGCTGCTGCTCATATTCCAAACCCTGTTTGGGGACTGGTTTCAGCAACAGAAGGACTTCATGGTCCTCACTCCATCTCTGCTGTTGGCTCCCATCAGTCCCCATGCTGGATTCTGGCACCAACACAGCACCATCCCAGCTGATCAGGTCATCGTGCTCCACAGTTGGCTCCATGCTGGGCACAGTGCCAAGCACCTATTCAAACTCTTCATAAAATGGGCATGATGTCAATGAAGTGCAGTTCTGTTCCCTGGTTTTCCAGTACTCACTCTTGAGCGTCTTAATCTGCTTCCTGACCTGATCACTGATCCAGTATATTTGCAAAGCTGCCGGATTCTTCACTATTTGCTAGTATGCACAGTCATTCCTGGTACTCTTACTAAAATCCACTATTTTGCTGGCCTCACACCAGAGGTTTACCAAAATCTGGCTGTGCTCCCGTGACCTTGAAGTAACATGCTTTGCAAAAGGCTTGTTCCAGTCAGTGTCCATTGCAAACACAGAAGGTTCTCTGATGGTATGTTTGCAGTTCAGTGTTCAGGAGACAATGGAAGGGTTAACACTGACTCACTGAGCTGCTGCTGTACACCAAGGGGGTTGCTTCCGTTTTCAATAGAGTAGATCTGAGATTCTTGGTATAGAAAGGACAAAGTAAGTTGGCCCATGAGATTGTAAGATATATTTTGGAGGACTCCCAGGACCTAAATGGGGGTAGGGAGGAGGCCTGTGTCTATACTGCAAAGTAATAGGGCTCAAACTCTAGGCTAAGGCTTAAATTGGACTCAGACTCTGCAGTGCCCAATCAGGGTCTGAGCCCAGAGTTAGCATGATTTGTGTGTAGACAGAAGGGGGTGAGACTAGAGCCTGAGTCTGAGCCAAGGCTTACATTACAGTATAGACATACCCAAAGAGATTAATACGGAACATTAAGCTTTTTTTGTTGTTTTTGTTAATGTCATATAGAATAAAGAACTTGACAATTGTTTAACTGAAGCTCTTACAATATCATATATGCACAAATAAAGCAGGATGAGCATGCACACTACAAGAGTTCCCAAACAAAAACGTATCTGAAGAAGGAATTAAGGTTGAGAGTATGTATCTGTAATTTAAGAGGTAAAAAAACTTTACTGAGATGTTGTAACCCCAAAACAAGGACTCTAACCCCAGAAAATATAGCTAAGATTACAATGTTTAAATATTATAATATTAATATTAATATTAATATTATAATATGTAATAGCAAATATTAAAGTAAGAAATGCATACCAAAGGCACTCAACCCATCTTATCTCTGTCCTGTAGGGACATCATGCAATAACCATAGGATTATGGTTAAGACATCTTTGTGTTTGCAAGCCCAGATGAGATTAAACTGATTTTTAATGACACATTAGATTTTTTTTCCATATTTTTTCCCCCTCATGGTGTTGCTATAGGAGCTGGAAGAGCAGACCCACTCTCTCTCCAGATAACAGGAAACTCTTAAAAAAGGTCTGATCCAGGAAGTGAGCTCTGATGGATCTGAGGAGCTGCATAGCTAGCAATTAGCCAAATGGGAGAGCAGAGCTGAGGAACTACATGTAAGCAAGAAGCTGAACAGGAAGCAAGTGCTAAAGTACCCCAAGCAGAGCAGGCTGTGAGAGGAAGACTTTGAAGCAGGATGTTACCTAATTGCTTCTAATGGAGGAATGGACTAGGAAGTATACACCAGGTACTAGGCCTAACTTTCAATTGGATTGCCCTGAGGAGCCAAGCAAGGAATTGCTATGTTTTACCACAAAGTGTAATTGCTTACGCCACTGATTCTGAGTATTTGCAACTGTTCCTTCCTGCCAACCCAAAGCAATTGTCCTTTATTAGCCATGTATCTGAGTGCTTATTGGGAACCACGAAGAGTTAATGCCTATAGGACCTAGTATCTGAAGTGCCTTCAATGCCTGCCTCCAAGTTCTGGTACAACTTGCATGCTACTGAGTTTCTTCAGTATAGCACAGCACTGAGCAGCTGTATTAATTGCCATGGGAATTATACTAATCACAGTATTTTAATAAGAAACCACCCTTATCCCAATCTTCTTTTTATTTCTAAGCCATACAGCAAAGTAGGGCCCTTGGTAGCAAAATAAAATAAAGATAGCAAACAGGCATAACCTGGTTATTAACATAACTGATGAGATAGAAGTATCTATAAGGATCTATCCTAAATCTACCTATTGGAGAAACCTCCTCTCTCACTGTCATACTGCCGCTGGGGAAATCTTCACCAGTAAAAGTGCAAGGGAGATGCAGCAATGTGTTTACTATGAGGGAACCATGGCTTTAAAATTTGTTCCCCCTGGTCTGAAATGGTCTTTATCTGAAGATCTTTAGAGCACATTGCAAAGCTCATTTTGTTCTCATGCATTTGAAAATCAGGGCTGGGAGCCAAAAGGATTGTGAGGATGAGGAGTTGTTAGAGGGAGAAGGAGATTTGAGTTTTTTAGGTTGCCTGTCTTACTGTTGGGGTTTATATTAAATTGTAGTGCTGCACTTAGGTATTATTGTGGTGTATTTTTAAGGTATATCAAGAGCACTTAGAGTATCTAGATAGCCACCCTTTTTCAGCATCTGCATAAGTCTAAATAAATCAGATACCGTATGGTACATCTTCTAACTCTCAATGCTTTGAGATATCCCCATGTTGTCTGAAAGTAAAGACATTCAGATCCCTTTTTTAAGGACAGAATATAGAGATGCAAAGGCATCATTGAGGAGGATAATTACACCACAGGCCCAAGAGCGGCAGCTAGAAAAACCCTGTGGTTTCCCTAGCAACTTTATGCAAAGACTCCGAGGCTGTGTCTCTGAAGTGAGTGTAGTTCTATGCTGTTTCCATTACTGGAATATATGGTGTGTACGTTTGAAAGCTCTTACAACGCTAACTGTTCAGATTATAGTGGGTAGTAGGCCATTCAAGATGTCCTCCAACGCAATGTAGCCAGGGGAGAAGATCCCTTAAAACAAAATGAGGTAGAGTGAATGTTACAAGACATCTTCAGTAAGTGGGGATGTGTCCGTGCAGAGAGAATCCAGGCAAGTGCATAGGAAAGAAGGAATGTCAACTGGTTGGGGTAAAAGAGAGTGCCAATAGGAGTGCATGAGAGTGGGGTTATAGGAACTCCCTGAGATGGGAAGAATAGCCCTGCAGGAGAGAGGGATGGAAGGTCCCATGTGGATGCAGTTCTGTTTATAAGGAAGGGGATTGGTGGAACTACATATTTTATGGCTAAGATGGGCATTTAGCAGACAAGCTGGGCATTTTCTGTTCAAATACATGATGTCTGCATGCAATCACAGTAATTGCAATTGTGCATAAAAAGTAGGTATGCAAATGTGCACACTAATATTTTTGAAAATCTTGTCTTCTAAGGGTTGCTTCCGCTGCAGCAGGGAATATGGTTTGTAGCTCATGTAGACATGCCTGCACTAGTTTTAATCTAGCTAGTCTGATAAAAACAGAAATAAGAACACAGAGGTATGAGCTTCAGCACAGGCTACACAAGCCTGCCTCGTCTCTCGGGTTTCGTATTCCCTGTGCAGCCCACACTGATGGCCACACTACTGTGTCCTCACTACTTTTTAACAAGCTAGCTAGAGTAAAGCTAGTGCAGGTATGTCTCCAAGAGCACAGCTCACATCCTAGCTACAGGGTATACATAGCCTAATATTTTGAAAATCAATCTCTTTTTGGGCATGTTTGATCACTTTCAAGTGTATGAGATGATTAGCCACATCAGATGATGTCAATAAGTCTTGTTACTCTTTCACTTTAATTAATTAGTCCCAGTAGCCTGAAGTACAATTGTGGTACCCACATTTTTCTTCCTCAAAGTGATTTCTCTCTCATTTAAAGTTATAATGTGGTGTGAATTTCATAGGTGCCAATTTTGTTCATTATATAACATCATAGAAGTGTAGGACTGGATAGGTCCATAGATCATCTTGTTGTGGCTCCTACACTCAAGGCAGGACTAAGTTATAAGTAGACCATTCCTGACAAGTGTTTGTCTAACCTGTTCTTAAAAACCTCCAACGATGAAGATTCCACAGCCTCCCTAGGCAATTACCCTGACAGTTAGGAAGTTGTTCCTAATGTCCAACCTAAACCTCCCTTGCTGCAATTTAAGCCCATTGCTTCTTGTCCTATCCTCAGAGGTTAAGAAGAACAATTTTTCACCTCCTCCTTGTAGCAACCTTTTATGTACTTGAAAACTGTTCTGATATCCCCCCTCAGTCTCCTCTTCTCCAGATTAAACAAACCCATTTTTTTTCAATCTTTCCTCATAGGTCCTGTTTTCTAGACCTTTAACCATTTTTGTTGCTCTTCTCTGGACTTTCTCCAATTCATCCACATCTTTACTGAAATGTTGCATCCAGAAATGGACACAATACTCCAGTTGAGACCTAATCAGTGCAAAGTAGAATGGAATAATTACTTCTCATGTCTTGCTTATAACATTCCTGCTGATACATCCGAGAATGATGTTTGCTTTTTTTGCAACAGTGTTACAGTGTTCACCCATATTTAGCTTGTGATCCCCTCTCACAGTACTTCTTCCTAGGCAGCCATTTCCCATTTTGTATGTGTGCAATTGATTGTTCCTTCTAAATGAAGTACTTTACATTTGTCATTACTGAATTTCATCCTGTTTACTTCAGACCATTTCTCTTGTTTGTCCAGATCATTTTGAATTTTAATCTTCTCCTCCAAAGCACTTGAAACCCTTCCCAGCTTGGTATCATCTGAAAACTTTATAAATGTATTCTCTATGCCATTATCTAAATCATTTATGAAAATATTGAACAGAACCAAACCCAGGACAAATCACTACAGGACCCCACTCAATATAACCTTCCAGTTTGACTGCAAACCACTAACTACTCTCTGGGAATGCTTTTCCAACCAGTTATGCACCCTCCTTATAGTAGCTCCATCTAAGCTGTATTCCCTAATTTGTTTTTGAGAAGGTCATGAAAGACATATCAAAAGCCTTACAAAGTCAAGATATAGCACATCTACTACTTCTCTCCTATCCACAAGGCTTGTTACCCTATCAAAGAAAGCTATTAGGTTAGATTGACATGATTTGTTCTTGATATATCCATGCTGTTACTTATCACCTTCTTATCTTCTAGGTGTTTTCAAATGGATTGTTTACTTACATGCTTCATTATCTTTCTGAGTACTGAATTTAAGATGACTGGTCTGTAATTTCCCAGGTCGTCCTTATTTCCTTTTTTATATATTGGTACTATATTTGCTCTTTTCCAGTCCTCTCATGGAAGATGGGAGAGATTCCAGTTTTCAAAGATAATTGCTAATAGCTCAGATAGCTCCTCAGTCAGCTCCTAGAGTATTATAGGATGTATTTCATCAGACACTGGCAATGTGAAGACAACTAGCTTGTAAGTAATTTTTAACTTGTTCTTTTCCTTTTGTAGCTTCAGATCCTACCTCATTTTCACTGTCTCTTACTATGTTAGACATCTGATCATCACTAACCTTTTTGGTGAAAACTGAAACAAAAAAGGCATTTAGCACTTCCACCATTTCCATATTTCTTGCCATACTTCCTATCTTTCCTGCACCCACAGAGAGTTTGCTCTTGTTCTCTTAATAATGTCTCCTTGAAAACCCGCCAACTCTCTCAAACTGTTTTTCCCCTTTGACTTGCTTTTCATGGAATCTTACCTACCAGCTCCCTTAGTTTGCTAAAGTCTGCCTTCTTGAAATCCGTTATCTTTATTTTGCTGTTTTCCCTTCTACCATCCGTTAGACTCATGAACTCATCATTTCATGGGCACTTTCACCCAAACTGCCTTCCACTTTCAAATTTTCAACCAGTTCCTTTCTATTTTTCATAATCAAATCTACAACAGCCTCTCCCCTACTTGATTTCTCCACCTTGTGAAATAAATAAAAAAATGTCTCCAATGCATTTCAAGAACTTGTTGGGTAATCTTTGCCCTGCTGTATTTTCCCCAACAGATATCTGGGGTCATCAAAGTCCCCCATAAACACCAAGTCCTGTGCTTTCGCTGATTTTATTAGCTGTTTAAAAAAAGCCTCATCCACTTATTCTTCCTGGTTAGATGGTCTATAGTAGATCATTACCACAACTTCCTCCTTGTTTTTTATCCCTTTTATCCTTACCCAGAGACATATCAGCCTCTAGCAGAAATCTCATGGACAAAATAAAAAAACACCCCTTATATTAACAAACATTTTGTTTGTTCTCTGCTTTTTTTAGTTTCCTAAAGGAAATCCATTAGCAGTGCTTTAATTTGATAATGCTATATATGTAATGTCACAGTTCAGGGCAACCACCAAGGGTACCCATTCTAGGGTCCCAGCTCTTTAGCCATCAGCCTTCTTGTGCTGAGACCTGCGTCTCTCTCCCTCCCGAACGAGGTTTTTCCAGGTGCGTAGTTCCCTGCCTACATTGTGAGATACCCAGCAAACCAGATGTCCTATACAGCCAACGTTTGCATGTTGCTTTCTCGCCAAAGACTATAAACAGCATAATTGCCCACAGTTATATGGTAACACTTTCTAAGCAAGCATGTTTATTCTTAGAGTGAAAGCATTACAGAGAAAACATATTAAAAGCAATAAAAAACCTACACTCATGCTAATATGCTTACCAGAGAATACCCCCACTCCAACACGGGCTCTGGTAGGATTCAGTCCTTCAAAGCCAACCAAGAGTTTTTTTCTGTGGTTGCAATTTCATAACAGACTTAGTTCAGAACAAGCACCCTCATGCATCTGTGAGTCACTTGTTTATACACGTTGGGCCTTTGAACTTCTCCTCAAGTAACTCGTGATCATCAAGGTGTAGCTTTCAAAGCTGAGTTCTGGCATAGTGAGAGAGGAATATTTGCATACACCTCTTCCTAGAGATTTTCTGGGAAACCCACTAAACATTCTTTGTCCCATAAATTCATTCTTATCTGGCTCATGGTTTCAGATAATCATCTGAAACTCATAACACTTCCCTAGCTTTACACTGGTCAGGTCTCTTCCCTAAAGAATTACAAACAATTCCACAGTAATACATAAACTTTACAATTTTAATACAATGGGCTCCAAAGCTACTTGAACTTAATTCAATAAAAATTTTCCAGGATATTGCAGAAAATTGCCATATCTGTCACATGTACATATGGTGCTTTGCTAGATTACAGTTGGTCACATAACACGGTGGTGTGGAATGATCCAAAATTCCAGTGCGTGTTGCACTTTGTCACCAATTCAAAGAAAATGGCTTCTTAAAGAAGATGCCATGGCTCCATTCACTGCAGATAGCTGGAAGTTTCACATTTTGTCACAGGCAAACAATAAACCATTAGTTGAGCACATCCCTACTTGTTTATTTAAATTTAAAATTTGATAATTATAATAAAAAAGGGAACGCAGTGAATCCAAAATTTGTTTTTTCCACAAACAGCCTACATCTTTATACACAGACTCAGGAGAATACACGGGGAGGAGGGATTTAAAAACTGGAATGATGACTCTGACTCTGGTTTGTAGAACTGATGACAATAGCAAGCCAGATTCATGAATTTGGAATTGGTTATAAATGCAAATGTAAAACAGTTAAAGTACAACCATTTAGTGTTAGACTCTGGCTTCTGCAAGGCCGCAGAAGTCCCCCACTCCCCAATTACTTTGTCAGTGCTTGAATGGCATTATCACTCCCTTAAATTATAGTTCCTTCACTTAAGCTGCTCTTCCCTAAACATCTGAATGCAGAGCCACCATTAAATCCCACCTCCCTCAAATTGCCCATCACCTCAGAATCCCTCCCCACCCAACCCCATTGTACAACTCAAGTCTCTCTCACTTAAGGCTATTGTCAAAAATGGATGAAATGCTATAGGAGAAACATAGGCTCATCCTTCCCTTTTTCCTTCCTGCAGACCTGTAGCTTCATGACAAGGCAATCCAGGCAACGGTACGGAAGTTGATGATCAGCATAGGTTTCCTGCCAGACAAGAGAATGTCATATGCAGCCAACACGCTAGTAGAAAATAGGTGATTGCAGAGTTTTAAAAGAGAAAGATTTAACATAAATCTGAACCAGAGCAAATTTTCACTATGTATTCAGATCCAAACTGTGCAAATAACATCTCTCTGAAGTCCCAGGTATGAAAATTGCATGTTATTTCCACGCTCGGGGAAATAATTGGATTATTATAGTACAGCACTGTGCATATCAACTATTTGTTTATTCTATCAGTGGAAATTCAGACCAGTGTTGTCAGACATCTGAAGTTCACAGAGAATTAAAAATAATTTTAATTACCACATTGTTTGAAACACCCTTGCACTTTATCAGGAATGCACAAGATTCATCCTTTAAAAGCTATTTCCTAACAGATAATTGTAACATTCTTTTGACAACTGGGTTCTTTTGATATTTAATAATTATTTTCATTAGCAATCCTGGATTATACTGCAAATTTATTGACAGTTTATGTGTATTTGTTGATAATTATTTCTTTGTGCTTGGGAAAATACAGATAATGAGAGTTATAATCAATAAAGGAGGACAGAGGGTAGAATATCTTTCAAACTGCCTAATGACATCTGTTCTGGAGTCAAAAACATTGATCAATGATCAGAAACACTTCATTAGTTTAATCTGTTAGAATGTTATTTTTAAATGTTTTATATCAAAATGAGATAGACTATAGTGCTGTTTAATTGCTAATGTGATCCCTGGATGTATAAATGGAAATACTGAGTAGGTTAGAGAGGTTATATTACAGAGAAAGACAATAAAATGATTAGGGGCATGGAACAGCTTCTATATGAAAAGGGATTAAAAAGACTGGGACTGTTCAATTTAGAAAAGAAATGACTGAGGGGATATATGATAGTAATCTATAAAAACATGAATATATGAAACAGGTGAATAGAAAAGTGTAATTCACTCATTCACATAATTCAAGAACAAGGGGCCACCAATGAATAGGCAGCTGATTTAAAACAAACATAAGGAATTACTTCTTCAGACAACACACAGTAAACCTGTGGAACTCAATGCCAGGGGATGTTGTCAAGGACAAAAGCATAACTGGGTTCAAAAAAGAATTAGATAAGTTCTTGGAGGATAGGTCCATCAATGGCTATTAGCCAAGCTGGTCAGGGACACAAACCCATACTTTTGGGTCCCTACATTTTTGACTGCCAGAAGCTGAGACTGGATGACAGGATGAATCACTAGATAATTGCCCTTTTCTGTTCATTCCTTCAGAAGCATCTGGCACTGGCCACTGCCAGAAAACAGCATTGCAGCACCAAACTTTTAGGCACCTTGTAGCCTAGTGGAATTCTCAACCCTGAGTTTGGCTTCCAGGCTCCCTGTACAATGTATGGGGAGCATTAGGCACATAAGAGCTGGCATACTGCATGGGGAGTCTCTCAAACAAGTCAATAGGAAATGCAAGATACCTGTTTCCACTTGGGATTCACAACCATGAACCCTCTCCTAGAGTTAGTGCCTAAGCCAGGCCAGCAATTTTTCAGAGAAACTGACGCAGCACTAACTCAGTCTCTCCTCTTGAAGCAGTTTCATTGTGTATTCATAAATCAAACATGCTTTGGGCCACAGAGAGAGAGAATGAAAGTGACTCTATAGCCCAGAGGCTAGGACAATCTACTAGGAGACCCAGATTCCAGTCCCTCTAATTTCAATCTATTCTATTACCATGCTGCAAACAGTTTTGCCCCATCTATACTTACAATTAAATGGTTTTTCTTTACACTATTTGGGGGAAATACTGATAACCATTGTTAGTGAAGGATTAACTTCCTAGAGTAGACAGGTTTTTCTATATTTCATGTAGAGAATTTGTGACAGTCGACTCTGAAACTGTAACTAGAGTCTGTTGTACATGTTTTTGCCTGATTATTCTACTCAAATAAACACGTTATTGTGTTACATATTGAGAGAGAGAGAGAGAGAGGTTGTACTGTCTGTACTGTTATACTAACTGAAAGTTAAACTATTGTTGGGTACTCTATCCATGGAAGGTCTTGCAATCCCTGCTGATGGTACAAGTAGCCTGATGGAACAAATCTCTACTAAACCACATCTGACTGGTGCCTGGACGTACTGCATAGTTACTCTTATGGCAATTTTGAAAAGCAAATTTTCAGCACATGGTCATAATGGCAAATGATGCTGTTTATGCATCTAAGAAATCTGAATCTAGTCCATTGGGGTCAAATATGGCAACATATTAAATAACAAGAAAGAACACAGATCAAACATGATAAATCAAGGTTCCTTTCTAACCAACAAGCTTTCAGTTTATTACTTAATTAAAGAGGACAACGAAGCAACCACATTTTACACCTGAAGCTATTCCACTTCCAATTTTCTGTAGTGCTACTGGCATTAATCAGCTGTACTCTTAAAAGCACCAGGGAAAACAAATTAAACGGAGACTAAATGTACAATTTATACATCACACAATTTGTACCCTGACCAGTACTGCCACATTCTCATGAATTGAAGAGAATTACCCTATTATTTTAACATTTTGTATCTAATATATTACTAAACAATTGCCTGTTTCTGAACATGTGGTTGTAGCAGTGAGTAAAGATATATGTATAATACTATCTTCTATCTATAAAAAATGTTGGTGGTCTAGAGAGCTCCTTTAAGTATGCCCATATATTTTTCTGCCTTGCATTATTTGTTTGCCTCTTGGTATGAGTAATCAGGATTTTCCCAATGCCAGGAGCACATGTATCAGATTGAAAAGTTGCTAAAAATCAAGAAATGAGGATATCTACTCTGAGGGCTAGTAAGGAATTTAATTAAATTATTTAAAAAGCAGAGAGGCCTGAAAGTAAAATACTGTAATGTAGATGATAATTAAGTGTTGATTATCCTGATTTCAACAATGATATGTCAACATTAATGATGTAACATCTTCACTCAGTTATTCATCATGATAAGGTTATCCAAGGAATTGGAACAGGGTTCCCACAGCCAGTGAATGAGTAATATCATGGATTGATAGCCCCAACTGGACAATCCAGAAACTTCAAGAAACATGTTTTGGGAAGCAGTTTGGGTTCAGAGACTTCTATATTGGGAAAAGAATAAGGCTGTGATACAGCTGACCATAGACTGTGTGCTTCACCTGCTAAGTGGCAATGATGTCTTGAATTGCCCTCCAGCAGTACCAGTAATACTTAGAAGTAGCCATCTACCAGTGTGTATTAGTAAGGATAAGATTTTGTCATGGAGGTCACGGATTCCGTGACTTTCTGAGACCTCTGACATTTTCCACTTCAGGGTCAGCCCCATGTCCTGGGTGGTGGGGGCCCTGCAGGTCTGAGCCGCCAGCCCCAGAGCTCTGAGCTGCTGTGGGTAATGAAGGCTGGAGCTGTCAGTCCCCACCTGGAGATCAGCCCCACATTATTTTTACTAAAAGTAATTGACATGTCACAGGCTTCTGTGAATTTTTGTTCATTGTCCATGACCTGCCCATGACTTTTACTAAAAAAACCCATGACAAACCATGACACTAACAATCGCATGCTATCAAAAAGGTGTCTGATATGAAAAATATGAAAACATGAAGAGAGGTAAATTTCTGTGAATAAACAATTTGGTCTCCTCTAATTTAAACTATGCCAAATAAGGAACTATATTTTGCATTACATGTGAATATCAACACCTTGATTTTGTTAAGTAGTTTCTATTTTTGTGGAGCAAGTTTGTGCCTTTTAATAATTTCACCCACAACTTAAGACCCACAATGTAATATGGACACAAAAGCTAGAACATAGAAATCTAACTACACTACATGATTGTACATGTCACAAAGCATCTCACTACCAGGGAAAGAGGAATACTTCTTCCCCCACATCTCAGACCCCAGCAACACCGCTGCTTCCCTTCTGCTCACCTTGAAGTCAAGTTGGCAGGAGAAAGGACAATCACATGAATCCATGTTCCCTACCTTTCACACTGAGAGAAATGAACACGATCTGGGTCCCCACTTCCTTTAGAATCAGAGAGGGAGAATGTAGCTCATAATCTTTATTACTTTTTATACTGCAGTCAATATAGCTTTGGAAGAGTGAGCAGAAGTTTATTCTGACCCACAAGTCAACAACAGAATTTGTTAATGGCTATATGTTCCATTTGCAGAATCTTGCAGGACGCATGATCCAGAGTGAATACAAATTGACTTTCAAATTCCAGGCTTGCAGGAATGGTGGTTAGGGAAAAAAACTATTAGCACGTAAGCTGTGCATGTTTGATCTGAAAGTCATTGAGAGACAATGAACAGAGAATCACACTATATCAGCTGATGACCCTGAAGCACAAGGCTTGATTGTTTTCTAGTTAATGCTCAATTATGAGTCATATAAAAGATTAATTTAATTTTAATTGTATATTAGAATCTTCTATAATATTCTGCAGACAAGAATTCCATGGGTTAATGACCTCTTACAATAACAATACCCATTTTATGTGTTCTTTTTAAATGTCAGAATACCTCCTTGCTCTTGTATTATGGGAAAGAGTAAACTGGAGCCTCTGACTAACCTTCTTTGTAACAAACATATTTATTCATCCTCCTCTGCTTCCAAACTCAATAGTCCAAAGCTTCTTAGTCTCTAGATATATAGATTCTCAACCACCCCCGCCCCAGTCCACACAATAGTCATTTTTGTTCACCTTCTCTGGACCTTTTCTATTTCTGCAGTTTCATTTTTGAGATGAGGTGACCCAAACGGAAAACAGTATTCAAGGCAAGGATTTACTATAGATTGATATTATGGCAGTATATTATTTTCCATATTTCTCTCTATCCCACACTTATTACTTTTTGACTGCCATTATATACCAAACAGAGTTCTTCATTCTCTGATCCATAATGATGCCTAGATCTTTTTCTGAGAGTTCCTAGACGTGACCTCTCCTTTACTTGCAGCATCTAAATGTATTGCATCTGCAATAGATTGTGTTGGGGCTAAATTATCATTTTATGGTCTGGGACGTCAGTTCTAAACCAGAATCTTCTACTTGCAATTAGAGATATGTGAAACTACCAATTTTCACTTTGTGAGTATTCATATGTGAAAAACAACAATTTTATGTCTGCAGTTTTTCTTCTGTCTTATTTCTGCTTAGGTTTGGTGGGAATATAGCACTTTAGTCTACAGATATTTCATGCATCCTGTTTCTGTTGACTTTGGCACATAACTGCTGATATGGACAACACACCTGGCTCCAAAAATAGCACCTGTCTGAGTCTCCTAAGGGACTATGCCCCACTGGAGCAACTGTTCTTTTCTGAATCAGAAGTTAGAAGACTTTTATGATAAATGGGGAAAAGACACTGTAATAATTGAAATCTAAGCCAAGAGAAATTAGATTCCCAGTAGACTGAGGCTGCATTTAAATTCCCCCTTCCTGCAGAAAGCTTGAGTAGTCAGCTTTTGTGTACAGGAACTCCATGGGACTAGAAAAAATAGGAGTATATTGCCCCACCAGTTGGATGCTTCTAAGGCTGCAATGCCTCTCGGCTGAAATTGCTGTCATGGTCCTCAGCAGAGACTTAGGCCCCATTGTGCTAGGCAGTATACATGCAAAGAACTTACAATCTAACTATCAGATGAAAGATAACAGATCCAATAACCTGGCATGACCCTGGACCATGCCCAAAGGCACATCACAAACCATTATCTGGGACTCCCACTAGCCTATTTGGGACTGGCATGGTGTAGAGGGGGAATTCTACAGAAGGCCGCAGTTGGCCTTCAGTGGTACAGAGCACCTAGCCTGGCTTTTCCATGCTTAGCTGAATCAGCACAGCTTACCAGTTTTTGCAGAACTCTTTGCTGTATAACATATATGTATGTACAGTAGAACCTCAGAGTTATGAACACCGGAGTTATGAACTGACCAGTCAACCACACACTCATTTGGAACTGGAAGTACTCCATCAGGCAGCAGCAGAGACACAAAATAAATAAATAAATAAATAAGCAAACAGAGTACAATACTGTGTTTAAACATGAGCCAAAAATATAAAGGGAAAGTTTAAAATAAAAGATTTGACAAGGTAATGAAACTATTTCTGTGCTGGTTCCATTTAAATTAAGATGGTTAAAAGCAGCATTTTTCTTCTGCATAGTAAAGTTTCAAAGCTGTATTAACTCAATGTTCAGTTCTACACTTTTGAAAGAACAACCATAACGTTTTGTTCAGAGTTACGAACATTTCAGAGTTATGAACAAACTCAATTCCCAAGGTATTCATAACTCTGAAGTTCTACTGTGTTATATTTGTTTTTGCAAATACATTTTATATAGATAATTCTCTCTTCTGTAAATCCTGATAGCAGGATCTTTCTCTTGTTTTGCAGGCAGCAAAAGGTTTTTCATAGAGCACTAGTTGCAGCGATACAGTATTTATGAGCCTCTAGCACCATAATATTCAGCTCTGGAATTTTAAAGTTATGTAATGAGTGCAGGTTATAGTCCCTTTAGAAGTGTAGTAGGTGGGAAATAAGCCTGTTTTGTGAATGTAGTCTAGCAAGGAAAAACAGATAAATACCTTGTTGGCATGCACAAATATTTGTTGGAACAAAAAGTCAGACTGTGGTCACTCAGCTTAGGAGCCTCACATTCCTATCAATATTCAGAACCAGCACAAGGTATACCAGGGAGGCTGCCAGCACTGTATGCATTCTTATTATGGTAGATCAGGCAAGATCATTTAAACCAAGATGGTTTGATAGTTTTCATTACAATCTGCCTAGAAATAGAAAAGTATCCTTAAGTCTACTGCAGAGTGGCAGACCATTCAATCATTCTGTGGCCTGCCTTTTTGTGTTGTGATTTAATTGTTTAGATTTATGTCTGCCTATTGATATTCCAATCTTTATCTTTGGATTTTTTTAAGCATGCAAAGATACTTGCCTTCTTCCCTGTACAAGTTTATAGATGTAACTCCAGTGGAAGATGGATGAAAATTACAGTGCTGATGTAGGAAACTAGATTAAAAAATATTTCCAAACTTTCCTCAACGCCAAGTTGATTCCATACATTTTTCCCGTGGAAACACTCTCCTTAATTTGTACACAACTTTGTCGTGAAAGCAAGAAATAATCAGTAGAAATTAATATGGTTATGTTAAATATTTACCATAATGGCTATTACATCATGATATTAAAAATGACTTGGTGAATATTCATAAATCGTTTTCTATTCCTAATTGGCAGGCTTGCAAAATAAGATACAATATCACTTACAGGTGAAATTCACTACTATGCAGAGGGCCAGCATTAGACCTATATAGTACTAAGTCTGAAGTCTCTCAAAATACTGTTTAACTGAGATCAAAGGGGTGTGTGGCCCATATATATTGCTCCATTTCATAGGAGTGTATTTCATTCTACTTTCATCCCTGCTAGAGGCTAATATTGGTCGTCTTCGGAGATAAAATAGCTACAAATATTCCTGCATATTAAACAATAAAGGAATGGAACTGGCTTTATTAAAAACAGAAGTGGAAAACTACACTGTTTGTCCAAAGGCTACAGCATTACTATTGTGTTTTGCACCGCTACTTTTGAATGATGTGATACCTTAGGGTCTGCAAATAGAAGGACAAGAGTGAACTGAAAAAAGGGTAAAGAGGAGGGAAAAAGGAGGCAAAATGGTCTTAGTTAACACAAGGGCAAAATGGAGGAAATTTGAACCCTAATCTAATTATATAATGGGCATGAGAGAAAGAGAGAGAGAAAGATTTGAGTCTTTTTCAAGAAGTCTATGCCATCACAGTGACCATTTCCTCTAGTCATTAGGTTATTACATCTTAACACAACAGAAATAATTTCCCCTTATTCACAATCATTTATGTGTTCTAGCTAATATGTTATAATAGCTATGTTTAATTTCCCTATTACCTCATTTTACCTACAAATTATTAGTATTCAGTCATAATAACTGTAACATTTATCCACTTGACCTATCCTTGATCAGTCTACAAGACAATACAGTACAGCTTTAATTTGTATATCATCTTGCACATATAGTTTCTCCTGAAAAGTTTTGCAGAGTTAAATAACACAAAGCTAATTAAAAGCCTGAGGAAAAAATAAATAAACAGATGAAAATGCATATTTTCAGATGAAAATCAGATTTGAAATGAAATTATGACTTGGTTGGCATCACAAAGAGTTGGTGGGATAAATCTCATAACTGGAATAGTTGGGCACAGGTGTATAGCTTGTTAAGGAAGGACAGGCAAAGCAAAAAGGGAGGAGGGGCTTCATTATACATCAAGAATGTATACAACTGTTCTGAAGTCCAAAAGGAGGTGGGAGACAGACCATTTGAAAGTCTCTGGATGAAGATAAAAGAGGGGGGGGGGGGGGGGGGAAACAGCTCACCAAATCAGAAGGAGGGCTGGATGCGGTATTTCTAGAATAAAAAACAGAATATTCAAAACACAAGACTTGTAATAATGAAGGACTTTATCTACCCAGACTTCTGTTGGAAAAGTAATACAGACCAATACAAAATCTCCAGTATGTTCTTGGAACATGTTGACACTTCTTGTTTCAGGAGGCAGAGTAAGTAACCAGGGAGATAACTATTGTATTCTTAATTCTGACTAACAGGTTGGAATTGTTTGTGAATTTGAAGATTGAAGTCAACTTGTGTGAAAGTGATCATGAAACATTAGATTTCATGATTCTAAGGAAAGGAGGGAGTGAGAGCAGCATAATAAGAAGACTTTAACAAACCGAGATAAGTGATAGGTAGAGTCCCATGGGAAGAAAATCTATGTGAAAAAGGAGTTGAGAAGAGTTGGCAGTTTCTCAAAGAGACAATATTAAAGGCACAACAGCAAACTACCTCAAGGTGAAGGAAAGATAGAGGGAATAGTGTATGGCTGTATCAGGGAGCTCTTTAATTATCTGAATATCAAAAAGAAATCTTACAAATAGTAGAAACATGAACAAATTGCTAAGGAGAAGTACAAAAGAATAGTCCATGAATGAAAGGACACAATAATAGAGGCTAAGGTAGAAAATGACTTACACCTAACAAGGAAGATAAAAGGCAATAGTAAAAAATGATATGAATACATTAGGAATAAAAAAAAGATGAGCAGAAATGTTTGGCTCATTACTTAGTGGGGAAGGAGAGCTAATAGTGGATGATTTCAACAAGGCTGAGGAGTTTAATGCCTATTTTGTCAGTCTTCATTGAGAAGGTTAATTGTGACCATATATTTAAATCAATTAATAACAACAACAAGGGGAAGGAACACAAGCCAGAATAAGAAACAGGTTAAAGAATATTTAGATAAGTTAGATACATTCAAATTGGCAGGACCTGATGAAATTCATTCTAGGATACTACTTGTTGAGTGTTGGGGACAACTTCCTGATGCAAGTGCTGGAGGAACCAATGAGAGGCCATGCTCCTCTTGACCTGCCACTCAGAAACAGAGAAGAATTGGTAGGGGCAGAAGAAGTAGATGGCAACCAGAGAAGCAGTGACTATGAGATTGTCAAGTTCAGGATCCTGACAAAAGGAAGAAAGGAGAGCAGCAGAATATGAACCTTAAACTTCAGAAAAGCAGACTTTGACTGCCTTAGGAAACTGATGGGCAGGATACCCTGGGAGGCTAATATGTGGGGGAAAGGAGTCCAGGAGAGCTGGCTGTGTTTTAAAGAAATGTTATTGAGAGCACAGGAACAAACCATCCTGATGTGCAGAAAGAATAGCAAATATGGTAGACGACCAGGTAGGCTTAACAGAGAAATCTTTGGTGAGCTTAAATACAAAAAGGAAGCTTACAAGAAGTGGAAGCTTGGACAGATGAATAAAAAATATTGTTTGAGCATACAAGGGTAAAATCAGGAAGGCCAAAGCACAACTGGAGTTGCAGCTAGCAAGAGACGGAAAGTGTAACAAGAAGGGTTTCTACAGGTATGTTAGCAATAAGAAGGTCAGGGAAAGTGTGGGCCCCTTATTGAATGGGGGAGAAAACCTAATGATAGATGATGTGGAAAAGGCTGAAGTACTCAATGCTTTTTTGCCACTGTCTTTACAGAAAAGGTCAGCTTCCAGACTACTGCACTGGGCAGCACAGTATGGTGAGGAGTTGAGCAGCCCTCAGTGGTGAAAGAACAGTGTCAGGACTATTTAGAAAAACTGGACATGCACAAGTCCATGGGGCCAGATACAATACATCCAAAAGTGTTGAGGGAGTTGGCTGATGTGATTGAAGAGCCATTGGCCATTATATTTGAAAACTTGTCGTGATTGGGGAAGTTCCCAGACCATTGGAAAAAGGCAAATATAGTGCCCATCTTTAAAAAAGGGAAGGAGGAGGATCTGGGGAACTACAGTCCAGTCAGCCTCACCTCAGTCCCCAGAAAAATCATGTAGCAGGTCCTCAAGGATTCCATTTTCAAGCACTTGGTGGAGAGAAAGATGCTCAGGAACAGTCAGCATAGATTCACTAAGGGCAAGTCATGCCTGGGCAACCTGATTGCCTTCTATGATGAGATGATTGGTTCTGTGGACATGGGGAAAGTGGTGGATATGATGTACCTTTATTTTAGCAAAGCTTTTGTTATAGTCTCCCACAGTATTCTTGCCAGCAAGTTAATGAAGTATGAGCTGGATGAGGTGGATAGAAAGCTGGCTAGATCTTCAGGCTCAATGGGTAATGATCAACTGCTCAATGTCTAGTTGACAGTCGGTATCAAGTGGAGTGTGACAGCGGTCGGTCCTGGGGCCGTTTTTGTTCAATATCTTTATTAATGATCTAGATGATGGGCTTGATTGCACTCTCAGCAAATTTACGGATGACACTAAGCTGGGGGAAGTGATAGATATGATGGAGGGTAGTGAAAGGATATAGAGTGACCTAGACAAATTGAAGGATTGGGCCAAAAGAAATCTGATGAGGTTCAACAAGGACAAGTACAGAGTCCTCTACTTAGGACGGAATAATCCCATGCACAGCTACAGACTGGGGACTGACTACCTAAGCAGCAAGTCTGCTGAAAAGGACCTGGGAGTTACAGTGGACAATAAGCTGAATATGAGTGTCCTTGTTGCCAAGAAGGCTAATGGCATATTGGGCTGCATTAGTAGAAGCATTCCCAGCAGACCAAGGGAAGTGATCATTTCCTTTTATTCAGCACTGATGAGGCCACATCTGGAGTATTGTGTCCAGTTTTGAGCCTTCCACTGCAGAAAGGATGTGGACAAATTGGAGAGAGTCCATTGGAAGGAAAATGATTAGGGGGCTGGAGCACAAGACTTATGAGGAGAGGCTGAAGGAACTAGGCTTGTTCAGTCTACAGAAGAGAAGAATGGGGGGGGGGGATTTGATAGCAGCCTTCAACTACTTAAAGGGGGGTTCCAGAGAGGATGGAGCTAGGCTATTCTCAGTGGTGGAAGATGACAGAACAAGGAGCAATGGTCTCAAGTTGCATTGGGCGAGGTATAGGTTGGATATTAGGGAAAAATTAGGAGGGTGGTGAAGCACTGGAATTGGTTATCTAGGGAGGTGGTGGAATCTCCATCCTTAGAGGTTTTTAAGGCCCAGCTTGACAAAACCCTGGCTGGGATGATTTAGTGGTCTTGCTTTGAGAAGTGGGTTGGACTAAATGAGCTCCTGTGGTTCCTTCAAACCGTAATCTTCTATGATTCTATGATGGAACTAACTGAAGCAATCTCGGTTGCAACAGCGATTATATTTGAGAATTCATAGAAAATGGGTGAGGTCCCAGAGCACTAGATAAGAGCAAACATAGCACCTGTCTTTAAAACAGGGAACAAAGTCTGAGATTCTAGCCCAGTATATTGGTACATCTTGCTAATGTGATTATTTTGGGCAAATGCTTCTTGAAAGGAAAAAAAGTTCACCCTTAAATGTTCTCTATAACAATTCTAAATCAGTAATAAAAATAAGAAATAAATAAAGTAGCATATGGGTAACATTTTCAGAGGTCCATACAAGGATTAATTAATCTTCAATACACCCCTGAGGGGTAGGTGAGAAAGTATTATTGTCTCTAGTTCAGAGATGAAGAAACACAGGATGTGACGAGTCTTAGCAGCTTGTAGAATCTGACTGTAAGGGTACATCTACACTGCAGTGAAAGACGTGGCATGGTCTGATAGTCTGGGTCAATTGACTTGGGCTTCCAGGGCTTGGGCTGTGGGGCTAAAATTTGCAATGTAGACATTCAGGCTTGGCTGGAGTCGGAATTCTGAGATCCCACAAGGGGAGAAGGGTCTCAGCGCTTGGGTTCTAGTATAAGCCTGAACATCTTCACTGCAATTTTTAATCCTCCAACTCAAGCCCTGCGAGCCTCAGTCAGTACTCTGAGACTTGGTGCAGCAGGTTTATGAGTACAGTGTGGACACACCATCATCAGTGGCTCACTGAATGTCAGTGTGGTCAATGTGAGGCTAGAATTTAGGAATGCACAGATCCCAGTCATGTTCTCTAACCACTAGTCAATACTGATTCTTCTAATACACATACATTGTTTTTACTGTATTTTTTCACTGTAAGTGGGTTTCTAGCTTTTGTCATGTTTTATCAGTTTAGTTGCAAGTTAGTTGTGGCTTGTTTTCCTTTTTTCATCAATGGTAATGAAAGAAAGTTGCACAATTATGGAGTCCCCCATTGTCCTCCCTGAGTAATACATAGATATTTAGCCTGGTTCTGCTCCCTTTTAAGTCAGTGGGAGCAAGATTAGTCACATTGCCTTGTTTAACAGTCTCCAAACAACAGCTAATTTGTCAAAAATAATAAACAGAAAGTGAATAAATCTTATTGTCCAGCTGAATACTATTGGCCAAATCTTCTGGGGTTTTACTTGTTCCTTACTAAGGCAAAACTCCCACCAAGAGAGAGCTTTACTTGGGTATGGACTAAGTTAAAAACTTCAGTTGTTCTCCTTTAATAAATACAGAAACATTCTCTACAATATTGCTATACTGACAGATTTTAATTAGCTACTGATAATAGATAGCCGACAGCTTTCCTCGTAGGTGATGTGTCCTAAGATACTAGTGGCATGATTCTCCTCTCATGTACACTGGTGTAAATCAAAAGTAACTCCACTGATATCAAGGTAGTTCACTTCTGTGGAAGTGGTGTCCGTGCACGTTTGCACTGTAGAGTTAACCCGGGTGATTGGCTGAGCACCTGTCTCGCCTAGCTTTAGTGTGAGCAGCCACTCATTCACGTGTGGCACGAGGACTTCTGGGGGCATGTCTCCTGGTTCTCTGTGCCGCCGTAAGCTGATCCACACTATGATTTTCCCCAGTGAATTTGTGGAGACCTTGCTTTTCTTTCTGCGCAAAAGACGGAAACTTGTGGAAGGTATTGGAGGACTACCAGCACTGAAGTGGTTTAGCCTGTGTCCACAGTGCAAAATGGGTGGGTTTCCAAGGTCAATATAAACAGTACTCACACTTTAGCCTATATTGCAGAAAGGCCAGCTAGCCTTGGTGTAAAAAGCCTCTATGCTCAGTCCAGAGAGTTTGTGTGTGGAGGGGAGCTGGGTTACAGACAACTCCCAAGAGTCCTACTTAACTCTGCAGTCAAAGCAAGCCCACTTTGAGAGGAGAATACAACCACAGGAATGCAAAAGTACATCTGTTCCCTTAAATTTTACTGGCTATATAAGTGATGCTACTAACCCCTGGCTGCACAAATCATATAACCTTTGCTTGCTCTGAAACATGATTTGCATTTTAAGAGTAACTACCTCCAACCACAAATTCTGACGTGAAATTATCTAGTCTCAAGGCCACATTAAAAAGACAGAATTTAAAACATAATAAACAATCTGACAATCTCACTTGCCCAATAACTCGAGAAGATTTAGCAATAGACAAGGGAAAGTATCATATTCCCTACACACATTTTTTCTTT
Organism: Emydura macquarii macquarii; assembly: GCF_026122565.2. Lineage (NCBI taxonomy): Eukaryota > Metazoa > Chordata > Testudines > Chelidae > Emydura > Emydura macquarii. The sequence continues at coordinate 3,574,333 of NW_027133156.1, forward strand.
TTGTATGACACAGCTATATTTATTTAGAGAACATGGCCTAGGCACTTGACCTATCACAGGCAGACCTTGAGGTTTATGAGCCAGAGGGAATAATTAACAACCCAATAGCCTATAATAAATTCATAACAAATTGAATTGTTATGATCTACACTTATTATAGTCTATATTTCTAACTGCTGTGTTCCATCTAAAGGTCTGCAGTATTTACAATAGAGTCCTTTATGTCAGAACTATTGTCAGACTATTACATTAAAGGATAACAAAGAATGTGAACAAAATACTATTTTAAAATTAAAAGAAAAGAAAAAAAAAGTGGTCCCTTTTGGCCTTGGAATCCATGAATATATGTATATATGAATTACACCTAGTGATAATCAATTAAGCAATAAGACACATTTTGGGCTCAGTTCTGAAAGGCACTGAGCTATCACCACTCCAATGGTCTTCAATGATAGTAGAAGATACTCAGAATCTCACAGAATCAAGCCTTGTTTGACTTCCATTTCAACTTGAGACATGCAGAGAGATTTTCAAAGGTTCAAACAGGATTTAGGCACCCAGATCCCACTGACTGTCAATTATTTCCTGTTTCTGATTGCAAAATTATAAGATCCCATCAACGAGTTTAATCCTACTAGTGTTTCTGTAGCTCCTGTGTAATGATCATTATATTCTACATGTTCAATAAATAACTTAAACCACAGAGCAAGGTTCTCTTGGTGAGAGAGAGAGAGAGACAAAGAGAGAGAGAGAGAGAGAGAGAGAGAGAGAATCTAAATAATCCCTAATAATAATGCTTTCTGTTTAAATATATCAGTATCCGATATCTGTAGACTGTTGCCATGTCCCCATTTGTTGTCTCTTAACCAAGCTGTACGCTACATAGCTCAGCCCCTGGGCTGCAGCCAAGCAGTACTCAGGACAGTTTTGGGGGAGTGGGACAAAAAGATACTTTAAAACACCTAAATATTATTTGTCCACAAAATTAATTACAAGCACAAATTACCTCAATAAAATTGCAGGCTAGCTTCAGGGCTTTTTGATAGTAAGACCCTGAATGTAATGCTTTCCCTCACCTGTTTCATAACAAATCAGAATGAAAAATGTGTTTGACTGTGAACATAGTTAGAGGTGCTGGTGTAGCCATGTTCGTCCCAAGATATGAGAGAGACAAGGTGGGTAAGGTAATATCTTCTATTGGACCAACTTCTGTTGGTGAGAGAGACCAAACTTTTGAGCTACATAGAACTCTTTCTGGTGTTTTTACTTTTTTTCTTGAAGTAAAATAAAAGAATATTCTTTGGGTCAGTCTGGGTATGTCTACATTGACGGCGGCAAAGTCGCCGCTGTCAGATCGACCTTTCTGGATTGATTCAGCAGTCAGTGAAGACCCGCTCAATCGATCCAGAAGTCGATGCTGTAAAACCACCCCCTCAAGTGGCATAGTGCTGCATCAACGGGAACGCAGTTCCCGTCAGCACAATGCAGTGAAGATGCTGCGCAGAAGGAAAGCACAGCAGTTGACAGGAGTTACACAAGTTACTCTGTGTAGTTTGCGTAACTCCCATTGACTGCCACCGAATTGCCAGGTAAGTGTAGACCAGGGCTCTGTTGCAAAACTAATAACCAAAGTAATCATCTCAAAGACCCAGATGCAGGAAAGCATCTCTATTAAGGAAAATGCTTAATCATGTGCTTAAGTCCCATTGAACTTCAAGGGGATTTTGATCTGAGGAGGTTAAGGCATTTCAGAACAGCCTGCCTTGAGTTAAAAGACAAACAAGTTATTCATGCATTATTTGCTAGAATGTACTCAAATAACTACTTACTCTTGGGGAGAATACCCATAATTTGATATATATCTCACAGCCGAAGTAAATATGAAAATGCTGCCAAGGCTGCCTATATAAAACTCATCTGTATACACTATGGACTAGATTCTAATACTTTTACTCACAATGAATAGTTCCTTGCTCCTCAAGCAATCCCACTGAAATCAATATGAGTAAGGTATTGGATTCTGGTTTATATTGACTCTCTTGTCTATTTTAAGGTCACTTTAAGTGGTTTCAATGGCCTGGAGAATTTGGCCCATAAATTCTAATTTTCACTCTTGCATTTCAGTACCGTACAAATTAAATATATCTTGGAAAGATATATTAGTTTGATTTGTATGACATATGGATGTGATTTCTTTAAAAAGTTACATTATGAAAAAAATGTATATAAATACTTGTATGCTGAAAATTCTGCCTCTTAGTACATACTGCAGGGCACTAATTTAATTTCAATAGTACTATGTTTCACAAGCTACCGTGATGATAAAATCACATTCAGTTTCCTTATCAAAATATAACTAAGATAGATAGGTTTGGATTCCTTCAAGAGAACTGGCATTCAACGACTTGCCATACTTATTTTTGTACTGAACTCATAAACCAATCTTTAAAATATGAATCTAAACTCAGTGTAAAATCATAAAACAGTCTACAGAATAATTGTGAAATATTGTATCATTTAAAGATTCCAACATGATACACACAATAAAACATGGTTCTATGTACATGGGTTCAAATTTTCCACTATTCATAGTCAGAAAAACTCAGTTGAAACCAAGAGTTCTACTCATTTACACCAGCAATGAATCTGACCCATACTGAGCTTTACACACTGCCTAAATTGGTTCATCAATTGACTGTATTTATTATAAGTGGAACATTTCAAATACATGAAGCAATAATACTCTCACAGCTGAGAAATCATATAGTTTTGCCATTTTCCTTCACTCCAGTTCAGTTAAGAAAAAGTTTTGTTTCCTCAGTGCTCTACTTACTCTCTTAAAAAAAAACAAACCCCAAAACACCACCTATTGTGTCACTGTCCTTTTTATACTACAGTAAATACAGAAATTGCTAATGCCACCTATTGGTAGAAAAGGAGAACAGAATGTAATTCTAACTGAAGCAAATACAGAAATTGGCTACACCACCTATAGGACAGAAAACAGAAAATGCTACTTACAAAACTTAGGGTGGGTACACACAGCAATTAAAAACCTGCAGCTGACATTGCTCACGGGGCTTGGGCTAAGGGGCTGTTCAATTGTGGTGCAGCCGTTTGGGCTAGGGCTGGAGCCTGGGATCTAGTACCCTGTTAAATAAGAGGGTCCTGGACCCCGGACATCTACACAACAATTAAATAATCCCTTAGTCTGAGCCCTGCAAGCCTGAATCAGCTGCAATGGGCCCGCCACAGGTGTCTAATTTCAGTGTAAACATTACATGTTAATTGTTTGCATAATGTCACTGAAGGGTAAGTAACCATTCCATATTGTTTCACAGAATTTGTTAGTTATTGCATGATAAGATATTATAAATATGTAATTTATGTTGGAATTCTATGTTAGGTGTTTTGGACAAATGTTTTAACTAATCACCACAGCAAGCAAATCAGTGAGAAAAGATTAATGTTATGTAAGATTAATTAGCCTGAGTTATAGAAGATTGTTGGTTAAAATAGGTTTTAAAATAGTTTTTAAAAATTTTTTATACAATCGCATGTATCCATAATACACAGAAGTTATTTGTCAGCAAATAAAAAAGACTTGTGCTGTTTGCGGTCCTGATTTGGCAAAGTAAATTCTTTCATTGAATCAGGATCCAAGCACTACAATAATATGCTGAGTGCATGAGAAACCAAAAGTGAAAATGAATAGGAAATTACCAGTCTATTTCCATCACACAATCTGAGACAGATGCAAGTAAGCAAAAGAGTGAATAATAATTAGACTTTAAATGTTTTCAATGTTTACCTCCTCATTTCTGACTTTCCTGTTTTGGCAGCCTGGTTGCCCACTCCTTGAACAGAGCTAGATTAGCCAAACTAATAAAAAACAAATGCAGAGAACTGGCAAATGGATATGAAGCACACGAAGCAGATGAAGACCTTAATTAAGCAAGGTGCTTATTTATGTGCCTACCTTCAAAAATGGGAGCCTCACTGAAGTCAATAAAATTATTCACTAGAGCTAGTCAGAAAATGAAAAATATTCACAAAAAAAGGCCTTAATGGTTGTTTCCATTTTATAGGGTTCAAAACAGACTTATTTTTCATTTTCGTGAAAACATTAATGTACACAGTGTTGTTGTAGCCACGTTGGTCCTGGATATTAGAGAGACAAGCTCGGTGTAAGTTCGAAAACTTGTCTCTCTCACCAACAGAAGTTGGTCCAATTAAAGACATTACCTCACCTCATCTTATCTCTCTAAACACATTCATTTCATTTTAATCAAAATATGTTATTAAAATGTTCACTGAACCCTGATTTTAGTAAACAAAAAGTGTTAACAGCTATTTCAAGAATGGTTGTAATAATATTTTTAAAAAGTTTTGATAAAAATATTGTGGAAAATGTCATGATAAACAAAACATCTCAAAGAAGTCATTGGTTTTGGTGAAATATTTTGTTTTTAAACAAAGGCCATTTTTCAACTAATAAACTTTTCACTCAAAAACTCTGAACAGCTCTTCTACTAGCATGCTTGAAGCTCGGCACAATGCTAAAGCACCTTTCTGAATTGGGACCAAAGACAAAAACCTCGGGCAGCACGCTAGCTCTGGAAAGGGGTATAATATCAGAGGTAGCTAGTAAGCATTTCACTAGTTTAAAATAAGGGGTAAATTGTTTATAAGTGCCTAAATGACTTACAAGTCTGTCGTACTGAAAGTCAATGGGACTTACACTTCTAAGAGTCTAAGTCTCTTTTGAAAATGGGACTTAGGTCCTTTTTAAAATTTTACCCATAGTTTTTTACTATTTTGTTTTTATAACCCTTGTTATTTTTCCGGGGGTTCTATGTTCTGGTTACTTTTCCTATAGTATTGAGGAAAGTCCCCTATTTTCCATCCTTTACTGTTCTGGAGCACACTAATTTTTATAAGCCAACCCCTCTGCTCAATCTCTGTGATACCCACCTAGTCTCCCATCCTTAAATTCAGTTGTGTATTGGTTGTGTGTAATGAAATCAGAGTCATCCAGGGAGTGGGTGATGGGGGTATTGCTGAAAGAGAGGGATGGGCAGCCTAATAAAGGAGAGGAAAGCATGAAATGATGGGGAGCTAAAATGGTAAGAGAGAAGAGGAATATTAATTCAGCATATGGATCATCAAGTCAGAGGTGAAAAGCATGGAGCAAGGAAAGCGGAACAAAGCAGCAGGAAAAGAAAGAGTTCAAGAATGAGGGCCTGCTCTGGTTTCCATCAAAGCCAATGGCAAAAATCCCATTGACTTGACTGCAGCAAGATCAGTCCCTAATCACACTGTGTGCATATCCTATTAATACCATATGGTATTCTTCCTTCTATCTATAAAGTGTCCAACCAATAATATCTACCTATTGTGGTATCTCAGCTTTACCTCGTATTTCCCTCTCCTGCATTTCTTTCCCTGTGTTTTTTCCCATGGCCGCTAAGCTGAATTCAGTTGAATCAGTGCTTGTGTAGTTGATTAAAGAATAGTTGTGAGTTATTTGAAGTTGTGCTATGAGAGAGACTTCATCATTTAAGGGTTATTATTACTCTGTCTTGCACTCTATTTCTCTCTTGCTCTCTCAAGGTACTTCAGAGGCTATACTGAAGTGAATCCAAATGACTACTTTGAGAGTGGCAAGGAACCTGACATGCACACAAAATATACTTTTATCATTGGTCTGAACGAATCATCCTAAGAGATTTTTTATGTAATTTATGGGATTTCATTCTCCCCTGTGTTTTTCTCCTAATGTGACCATAGTGAAGGAAACTCTGAAGCACCAGCTTGAAACTGGCAAGAAGTTTGGCACACTTAACGTCTTTAAGGCTCAGTAACATCTCTTGGGATACTGAACCATGATGTGGGGCACATTGGCTGAATGGCAGTGAAGTGTAAGACACAGTGCCTGTGGAGCAGGTTCCCTGCTTCATCCATCTTCTGACCATACACTAGATGGAGGTGCCTGCTCCCTGCACCGAGAGCTCTGAGGAAGAGACATAGGAGATTGCTCTAGTCCTGCTGGACTTAAAGGATGTTTCTGTTCCCTTTGCACCACCACAGCTATACTAAACAACACATTGGGGCAGAGAATCTGACTCTGAACTGGAGCAGAAGTGAACACAGGGAGAGCTACCAATCGAATTGATAATGTTCTGTCACTAAAGCAAAGGGATGGGAGAACTTGGTAGGATTTCATGTAACCTACTGAATTGTTCTTTTTTCATCTGATATTAATGGGGCCAGCCAGAGACTGAAGCCAACAGAGCAACTGCAGAGCAGGGATCCAAGATACTGGTACTATTTCTTACAGTTTTGATTGCTGTAGCAGGGGGCTTGGCTCAGTGACTCAGTTCTTACGACTGGATTTTCTCTACCCTGGGCTGATTGCCTGTTTGCTCCAACCTCCTCCTGCCCCATCTCACAGTCTCATCACCCCACCAATAGGCACCGACTTTTATTTTTGCCGGTGAGTGCCAGCAGCTGGGGGGATGGGAGTCTCGGGGGAGGGGTGGGCTGAGAGGGAGGACACGTGACTGGTCACTGACTCACAGTGGACCCCTCCCGCTCTGGCCAGGGCCACCATGCTCTCCCCGCCGCACTGACCTGGGGGACTCTGTCCTTCTCCCGCTACACCCCCCCAACACGTATGACCGCTCTCCCTCCCAGCCAGGCGGGGAGCCGCTTCCAACCCCGGTCTCTCCTGTCCACTGCTCTGCAGTGCAGCAGCTGCCTGTGAAAGAGATCCTGGCTGGGGGAAGCAGTTTCCCCACATTGCCCAGGCTGGGAGTTGGACAGGGGCTGAGTGAACCAGAAGCAGGCTGCGGTGGGGTGGGAAGGAACAGGGCTCTGGCTTGTTGGCCCCTCCCCCTAGCAGCAGCCTGGGCCGGGAAGGGAAGCTGCTTCCCCCAGCCAGGCTCTTGCAGGCAGCTGCCACACTGCACAGAGCAGCATCCCAGCCGGAATGGGCTGGTCCCACCCCCTTCTGCTCCTAGGAGCAGCTGATTGGCAGCCAGCCCGGTGGGTGCTGAGCACCCATTATTGTGTTTCCACGGGTGCTCTGGCCCCTTGAGCACTCACAGAATTGGTGCCTATTTATATCTGCCCTTCTTACCTTTTTCCCCTCCCTCTGCTCATTTGCGCTGTCCCCCTGTCCTCTGTCTTCCATTCTCTTTTTGATTACCTAATTAACTCATAATAATACACCACTACCCCCTCGAAAAAATATAGATACATTTACATGGTGTTTTCTCCCAGCACATTGATCGCTCTGCTTATATGTTCTATCCTTTCCCCTCTCCTTTGTCTGTCTGATCTATTTAGTTTACAAGCTCTTCAGGACAGGAACTTCTTGTTACTGTATGTTACTAGGCATTACCACAATAAACATGATTAATTATAATACAGTGTGGTGATTTTCTTGATGCCTTTTGGGGCCTTCTCAGGACAACTTTCTCTTCATTTAAGCCATTCATTTTTCATGGGAAATGTAACTTAAAAACTAAATGGAAGCCTGTTCTATGGTAATAAAGATTCCTGTTGGAAAGCCATACCTGGCCTGATTCCATGACTACATGGGAAATAAAATAAAACCTGCAGTGGTTCAGGTGCTGCAATTTGTCAGAGCCATATAGATCTTAAACCTGAGATCCGTTCAAATCTAGAATCTCTGACTGGATTCCCCAGTTGGCAAAACAAGTTCTTCCACTCTTACATGACCATAGTACAGTATGCTGTATGAAACTGGAAGTCAGAGTGCATTAATGTGTTACCTTGTACCATTGACTGCATGAGTCTATATGCCTTGAATACACATAATATTTGAATGGATGGGGTTGGTAAAGGAAATATTGGGTTTTCACCCTTACTGTCACTAAGGGATGAAAAATGCCCCTGAGCACCAGCAGAGCCATTGTGTTTGGGGTAGGATGATTCATTCACCTCACAGAGGAAGGCAAGCAGCATTTGCATCGCTGCAGTGATTAAAGTATAATGTACCAAGAGGGAAACTCTCAGCATCCTAACTAAGAAGCAAGAGGAACCATGATGAAGTGCCATAGCCTACTCAAGGCAGTTTGAGGAAGGGGGCTTTCCTCTGTTTTTAGCAGAAGAAAGGAAGTTGTACTCCTCCCATCCTGCTCTTTTACCCTCCATTGCTTCTCTCCCCAGGGTCTGTGCCAGGGACAAAAAATTATTTAAACTGTGGTGAGGGCTCTATAGGAGCCAAAACAGTGGAAGTTGCTCGGGGCATGTAACTGAATTAGTAGGTGACCTGGCCATGTCTCCTCCACAGACAGTTCTACCCACATTGGAAGCTGAGCTAGCTGGACCTGGTCCCCCGTGCTGCAGCAGAGATTACAGGCACCTTGAACTGCTGCAGATACCTTCCTGATTTACTTGCCTCCACTAATGCTCCTGCAACATGCTAACAACAGACAGTGTGTACCAGGACTGGATCATGGCTTAAGATATATCCAGTGCCAAGACGCTAAGTGTAGAGAAGTTACCATAGACATTTGCTTTGAAATGGTACTTGAAATCCTTCAAACCATTTTCTACAGCTTTCCCTCAACCAGTTCCAGTGAGTAGAGAACTCATTGGATTTTGCATACTTCACTTAACCTTTCCCCTCTATAAATAAACACATTCCTCTATGCAAACTTTCAGCCCACCAGTTATTTTATTTTATTTTATTTTATTTATTTGTGCATCAAACACATCAAAGAACAAAAGTCCTGTGGGAAAACTATGCACTGTTCCATAACTCCTTTTGTTACTAAATAGAACCCTAAACCTCTTTAATGCTTTTCATAAGGAGCTTTGGTCCTCAGATGCATTATCCCACCCACTTCCTTTCCATCTCCCATTGTCATCCACTTTGAGGTTTATTTCCTTGTTTGTTCTTTTCAAATGCTGACATTTGTAAGAAGGATCTTTCAAAGTCCTTGTATTAAGGCCATGATGGTGGATGGTCTGCTCTTTAATACAACTGCCCACACTTTTCTCACTCCTGTATAAAAGAAAATCTAGAAAAAATGCTAAGTATTCAGCTGTCAGAGTAGTGTTTTTTTAAAATTAACAATTCAAATCCATCAGTACAGGCAAACTTTACAAATTAAGGGCCTGGTCTTGCTCCCATTGAAGTCAATGAGACTTTTGCCCTTAGATTTGAATGGAAGCAGGAGCCTGCTCACATCTGCTTCGCTGAGATGGGATTCAAGGATGTATTCAAATAGTTATATACAACAATTAATGGAAGGGAAAAATGAGAAAATAAATCTGTTTTTAGGTATGGAAAGTGGAATTCTTTCAGGGAGATGGAGTTAGGGCCCAGTTTCTATACTAAGCAAAGCCCATTTTTGCAAATGCTTGTGCGTGTGCTTAACTTTAGTATGTGTACACATATGCAGGATTGGTGCCCAATATTTCACAGGCTTTATTTTCTACTCATGTAGATTGGTATAAATCAAAAATAATTCCATTTAAAACAATGGAGTTACTACACCAGTGCAAACGCTGGCATAAATCCATGAAGAAACAGCCCCACAACTTGATTTGTTTCAACAGCAGAGAAAAATATCATATGTATGCTGTTTAAAATAACATTAAATAATTCAGGCACAAAATGAGAGTTTTGCAAAGAAAAATGGTTTGCAAAATACAATATCAATAGACCAGTTTTAGTGAAATCAATGAAAACTTTATTTTTAACTGAAATATTTCCTTGAAACTATAGAAATCCAAACCCTTCTGGGCTAGATCTTCAGCTGGTGTAATAAATGAGTAAAGCACATTCACACCAACTAAAGATCTCTCTCAGCAAATATAAGTGACTCTAAACAGAAAGTGAAACTGAACAGCCCAGTTTCACTGTCCAAAATGAGTGAAATGCATGAAATAAACAAGCAGCATAAATTATTGAAAGTAAATATTATTAACATTGAGTTAAAGGGTTTCAAAGGGTATTATTTTTAAAATAGCTATAGCTTTTCTTCTAAATATATGGCATCTGATTTTCCTCTCATGTTTGAAAAAAACACCAGAGTAATTCTTAACATAATTAAAGGTACTCCTGATTTGCCCCATGTAAATGTGAGGGATAACCAGGTCATTGATTTGTATCTAGAGAGACACATTTTAATTATGAGGTTAAGGTAATTTGTTCTTCAACTGAAAAGATATTTTATTGCCTTTGACCTCTTAGTATTTTGCTTTTGCTGGCGATTCCATGTATTTCCCACAGGTTCATGAAAATGCTAACAAGGAGGAGAGTGAAATAGAAAATTAATGACATCTACTTAACAAGAAACTTTCAGAAATATAAGATCCAGTTCTACAACACTACTTTACATATGTAACCCCATTGACATCAACTCTTTAACCCTAACTGCCATGCTAAAATTTACTCACAATGCAACGTTAGGCCAGCCTGTAATCCTGGGATATGAGACAAACAGGCTTGTCTACAACGTGTGGTAATGTGCACCAGGGGCATGAATTCTAAAGCACACCAATGTGTCACACACTAACTGGCTTGTGTATACCTTGCTGTTACATACTAAAAGTTCCCTACTACACATTAATACAGTATAGTTTCAATCAGAAAATAGTTTGAAGACTCCATATCTGAGAGTTGGGTTGTATTCCCTCCTCTCAAGTACTCTTTTCTTTTAAATCTTCAGTAATTGCTCACTGATATGATTTTATATGATTCTTTTTGATTTCATCTCATTCTCCACTATAAACTAAACATTTTCATTCTGGTTCTTGTGATGATGTCTCCATGTCTAATCTTTGTGATTGTATGCTAGCTGGCATTAGCTGGCATCTTCGTCAGCACTGAAGCCAAAGATTAAGAGACAAATCCTCTGGTCTCTATCATGGATATGCATGGCTTGGGACAGTAGAAATGCTGCATTTCCCCTGCACAGGGGGCTGCCCAATTGAGAATTTTTGCATGGTCACAGTACACCATAGAAGGGGGCACTGTATTCAGGCAAGGAAAGTGGCACCATGTGGTGAGTCAGCACAATGCATGGATTTCCTGGCCTTGATCTTTGAGTCTACCACAAAAGGGATGGAGAAAAGGTGACAATCTGCCACCTTTGTATCCCCCAACCCGTAGATCTATGAGGGAGGCAATTTGTCTCCTGGCAAAACCTAGCTTTATTGGGTAATGACTCCCATATCTCCAGCATGCCTGACTCTGAAGGGGTGAGAGGAAGGAGTAGAGCCAGATATGCTGGGAATATAAACACTCAGAGATTTTACTACATCAGGGGAATCCCCAGATGCCCAATTATGGACTTTTTGTGGCACAAATGGGACATAGCAGGGGCTAGGATCTTGCCCACTTGCCCCAAACTTTACCCCCTCCCCAGATTTTTTCCCCCTTCTTTCCCCCCTGTGACTGGAGAGGTGTTAACTGGCCACTTCTCCTTGAATGGTCCCTTGAAATATGTGTAAACTACTTACACTAAACAACTTGTATTTAGCTGTGACATGCTGAGTACATTTTCCAGAAGAGCCCTGTGTAAACTCAAAAGCTTGTTTCTCCCACCAACATAAGTTGGTCCAATAAAAGATATTATCTCACCTACCATATCTCTCTAATATCCTAAGACTAACATGCTACAACACTGTATATAGTTTGCAGTAGCAGCCACAGAGGACCTTCGTACTATTGCACTTTTCCTTCGAGGGCTGGAGTGGGAATCTTCATCCAAGGCAAGAGAGAGCAAGGCATATGGAAGTAGAATATGCTGTTCCTCAGTCCTGCACATGCTTCCCTGAGTATAGAGGGCTGTGTGCTCTGGTCAAGCAACAAGCATAGACACCCGACTATCCTTTCATGCCGCACAGTGTCCTTTCCTGATGGTGTTATGTTGGGAATCTTGCACTGCTGTTTCTCAGTATTGTACCGGTTTGCCAGTCTCTAGGCCTTTCAGTACAGTACCTTTCAACCTTTCTTTTTAAGTTTGGATTGAGTTTTGGAAAAAGTTTGAAGATTTGCCCCTAAAAATAAATGTGGTATCTTCTGGAACCTTCAAATTGTACAATACCTACAAACATAATTGTATGATCTTACTTTCATTATCCTTAGCCTCCCTCCTACCATTTCCTCTTGTTAAATAGTAGGGGCAAGATAAATAGATATAAGCTCAGTTTAACCTGATGTTAGAGGGTCTGCACATGACACATTTCAAACTCAGATTCTGTTGTTTGAAGGCACAGAATTCTATATTCAGATAGCACAAACACACTTGTAATGCAGAGCAGAGAGGCTTTGGAGTCTGTATGAAACAGAGGTCAAATAAAATGTCTCAGACACAGTTTTATATGGCTGGACTACTTGACTCAATAGCCTAGTAACAGTGAGCCACGGGGTGTAAGCTTTTCTACTCATTTACAGTATATAGTGTTCAAGGCCTAACCTAGAGTAAAACAACAAACTGGAATTGATTTTCTGTAAGCACATATTTCCAGCACTTTGAACTATTTTATATTTAGGCTATAAATGTTTTAGAACTCTTTAAAGTGTAAACTTTTAGCAGACACCTGTAATGCAGAGAAGAGAGAGACTCAGGGGTCTGTATAGAGCAGGGCTCAAACTAAACTGTCTGTCCCTATACCATAACAACTCCAGCTGGAAGAGATAGTCTGCAATGTGCAATGTACAAATGGGAATGTCTGCAAAGTACAACGTCTGGGGAACACAGTGTGTGGTTGTCTAAAGACTTCAACCACTATGAAAACTTCAGTTGAATGAATGGCAACCATCCGTCTTGAAAGACGATGGTGTAAGCGCCAAAGCAGTTCAGTTACCATGTGTCATGCTGCACTAAGAGTGAATAAAAAGTCCATTTCTCAAGTGACAGTCCTTGCCAGAGATAATGCAGGAGTAAAGCTTAGGGCCAGAAGATGAAGCTGACACACTACTAGTGCTTGAGGCCTGCTGCACTTTCCTCTTTGCTCTCTTCACTGTCCTTTCTCTCATCCATCTCTCTTCAGTCTCTTTGACTCCCTGGTGTAGCCTATAATTACCTGCAGCTTCCCAGCTTGCAGTGCCAATGCTGAAAGTTTTTATGACCCTCCTGCAAATCTCCTTAAACCTGAGCTAGCTCAGCCCAGTGGCCTTGGAGCATCTGCAAATTCTCCATACAGGTGATCCTCTGGAATGTGTCCATGGTCCATCTGGTACCGATGACCAAGCCAGTGGAGATGTCTGTGTTTGAGAATAGTGATAAACTTGATAACTTCAGTTATCAGGATAAAATCAGACCACTCCTGATTGTGTGTGTGCCTTGTTGTGAATGGGTTTGCTAATCACTGGCAGTCACCCTGTCCCATGGTTGCAGTTGTTGATGGTCATCTCACCCAGTGGCTGCAGAAGGAGGGGCAGGGGAACCTGGGGCATCCCACTCCACCGGGTTCTGACCCAGGGCCCTGTGAAGCCTGCCCAGCATCTTTCACGATGGGGTGCCCCCAGTCAGTCTCCCTGGGCCACTTCCTACCTTCCACTTTCCCCCAGCATGGTGTAATTCATCCCTGCCAGCACTCCCTCATGAGTTGCTTACCCATCTCTGACCCATAAAAGCTGCCGCTCACCAGCACTCCTTCTCTCATTCTGGATCTGGATACATCCTCCTCTGGGGCTCTCCAAGTGTGTGCTTCTCCCTATCCTGTGCACTCCCAACTGAGCCATCTGGCTCCCTTTTAAAGCGCATCTCCAAGTGGAGAATGCTCAGGAAGGGTTAAGGGGTGGGGCCTCCTGAGTCTAGAGCTTCTCTTTAACCCTTTGCTGGTCAATGAGCGATACACCATCGCACTTGTATTCACATAAATTTGCTCCAGTTCATCTATATTGGTACATCACATTTTTAGTGAAAGTGCTGCAATTCCATGTGTAGAACAAGCCTTATTCTATATGTTTTCAGCCTAACACAATGGGACTCTCAGCTCGGCACTTTAGACACTACCATTGTGCTAATGCTAATAATGAAAACATCATGTCACCTTTGAATGACACTTTTTTCCCATACTCAGAGAGGTTTTGGCATGTTGTGGAGAGCCACATCCAGAACTCCTTGTCCACCATGCTGCTTGGCCTTTACTGGTAAAAAAGGGACATACAAGAGTTAAAAATGAGGGAAACAGAGAGAACTCCTCCCCCATAGAAAGAAACGTACAATATGTATCACATTCTGTGTATCACATTATATATTCCCTGACTTATACATGAGTGGCTTAACTCATTACTTGGAGATATACATCTATTTATTCAAACTTTATATATATATATATAGTAAGGATGTTGATTGAGTCTCTATAGCACTATGTAAACTAAAGGAAAATAATCATGTTAATACCTTGAGGGACTCTTGTACCAGTACAGATAGGAAAACCTACATCCTATCAGGACAGGGATTGTGAAAGGTACCCACTGACAGTTGAAGGTGAGAGAAAATATATTCTTTCTGTTTACTTACCCTTGGTGGAGTTTAAATTGTTTCAAGATGAAAGAGTTTTTGTTGGAACTGAGCTGATTTAAATCTGTTTGTTCTTCTGCTGCTCTTTTTATAGAATCTGAAACATTATCTTCTTCTCAGGTAACTGTTTGCTAATGGGCAATAGACCACCAGCTAATTCCAGAAAGAACAGAGACAGATATTGTATAATCAATATTCAAGTAGAGATATGCTGGTTCTCAGTTTTCTATTCCTACCTGTGACTAATGCAGTTATACAATATCTGCAGCCAAACCATCTAGGCTGTCAGAGCAGACAAGATCACAAGCTGAGCAGAGTTGGGCCTGGTCTAGGCTAAAGAGAGAGAGATCTCCAAGAAAATATTGGGGTGCTGTGGGAAATACTGTTGATTATTTGATATTTGGCATTCTCCCTTCTGAGTCCATATAGAAAAAATGACACATTAAGGAGCACCAACCTAAAATTAGGATTATTTTGTATCTATTAAAAATCCCATGAAACTTTCTGGAGGGTAGCCCATTGTTGTTTCTAGATTCCAGTCTGGATACTAACATTGTGCCTGTATATATTCCCTTGGCAGTTTCCTTTGGATACAGTATTCTTCTTCTGTTTCTCCCCTAAACTATTGTGCTCTGTCCACCATAAGTACATCCCGACTCATCAATAAAAGCTTGTGACACAGAGAGATTGTAGAAGAATAAGTATGGTTACTGGACATCCATCATTCACCAGTTAGAGGTCATCAGCCAACAAACTAGTACATTCACCATACCACTGCAGGTTGAAAAATATGTTTCAAATAATTTATCCCAGTGAATTTAGAGATATTACTTAGCTTTAATACATTTGCTAAATATTATTTTTCTTTATCTGCCTAGCTCTTTTCCACACTGTATCCCGACTGAAAGGGGACAATGAAATCTGAGGTCTCCATCTAGAACTGTTGCTTTGCCACTATATTTTCAATCACCTTTCCAACAAAGGTAGGATTATATGACAGTACAGTAATTGGCAAGATTGCAGGTGGAAGAATCTGTTACAGTGTTAATGTGTTATTCTGGGACCTTCCAGGATTGCAAATAAGAACTGTGTCCCCAATCGGGAAGCCGGGAACCATCTGTTTTCACTGGTCTAAATTTTCTGTGTGGGATTGAAAGATATTGAACGTATTGTCTGTCCTTTGCCTAGAGCCAGTATAATTTTGGAAGGGAGTGGAGAAAGAAGAAAACATTTCTCTGGCAGTTTCTTGTTTGAAGCTGCTCAGAGGTTTGGAATGATAGGGGGAATCCAGACAGAGATGAATCATGGGTCATGATACAGGTGAGACTATCTAAGGTGCATGATGAATGTCATTTATCACATGGCTACACTGTTTGACACATACCTGCTCACTTTGTCACATGGCTGTGACCTACAAATGAGGTGTGTGTATATTTTCATTAAAATGTGCCCATTTTTAGAGTTCAGCAAGTTTTAAGGAGAGGAGGGATAGAGGGTAGAGGACAAAAATGATTTCATTTTAGTTTTTACATAAAATTGATTTTTAAATATATTTTTCAAATATGAAATTTACATGCATTTATAACATGAGATGGACACAGTATAAACTGTACTAAGTAAAATATTAAAATAAAAAAGTTAAATATACAACAATATTTATCTGTTGGGGGCTTTTGCTATTATTTAATATTAAGCATAGATACAGATATTACATAAGGTTCTTCAGTATGAAAGTTAGGTTCCTAGACTAAGATTTTCAAAAGGACCGACTTTATAGAAACACAGGTAGTGTCGATTTCAAATAATAGCAGTTTGTCCATTGAGGTTAATAGGGTGAATGCCCTTGCTACATTAGCTAAACAGCCATATCTTCAGCTTTGTTATTTTTACAAAAGGCTAGATCCGTTTAACTTCATTTCCCCTTTTGATATGATAAGATAAGTGTATGCATGTGTGTAGGTATATACTTTTCTGAGACAAACATAAAAGAGCTAAAATAGTTCTTTATAATATAGTTTAGATTAACCCATTGTAACAACTTCTGTTTTTAAATACAAGGCAACCAGAGTCAGGTTAATGAGGCCTAAACTTGTGAAGAAAAATTAATAGCATATATGCAGACAACACAATTCATCTAGGAGTTATTTTCCTTTAGAAGCTTGCATTACCCAAATACTGTTGGGTCCCTCTAAAAATCTAAAGTGCCTCCTGAAAAGGTCACAGCAACAATTTTGATAATAAGAAGTTGGTAACAATTGGTCACAAGAAGATCAACAACCATTATCAGAGAGGTGGGACTCCTGAGGCTATTAGGGCTGTGACTATGCAAAGAGTTCCACATCCTTAAGATAAGCATGTGAGCAGTCTCATTGAGTTCAGATTTTTGCATAAATCTTCATAGGATTGGGATCTAAACTAGGGTCTTATGTCTCTGTTAATTTTTGTTGCCCTTCTTGAACTCAGTAAGGCTGCTCCCATTCTTCAGGTAAAGAACATACATAAGTCTATCCAGTATCCTGGCCTCGGTTTAGAAAGGAGAAAAGTAAAACAGATATGATAAGTTCCAGAGGGGTAGCCATGTTAGTCTGTATACAGCAAAAACAACGAGAGTCCTGTAGCACTTTAAAGACTATATATGTCTTAGAATATATATTTATATATATACATCTCATTACAAGAAGTAATTGTCACTGTTCACACATTCTCACATTCTAATCAATGGTTGTGAATAGGCCTCATCTACTTTAATTGAATGGACTTTGCTAACTCCTACCCTCCCCTTTGTTGTTCCTTACCCTTGGATGTATATATATACCCCCCATATATGATTTCTATTTCTTGCATCTGATGAAGTGGGTTGCAGCCCACAAAAGCTTATGCCTGCAGAAATTAAATTTCTTAGTCTTTAAAGTGCTACAGGACTCTTGTTGTTTTTACAGATATGATAGAGATATATAAATGAATGTCTGGTTTAAAAAAAAGCAAGTCAGGCACTTCTATTTATACATTTTTTTATACTACAAGAAAAAGGGATTCCATTAAATTAAAAGACATTAGATTTAGAAAGGATACAAGGAACTATATCTTTATGCAACATATAATTAACCTATAGGTTAAGGTCACTGACATAGGCTATTAAGAAGGCAAGCAATACTTAATATCCAGAATAAAGATTAGACACATATGAATATGAATACAATCTGCTGTTTCAGTATCTAGTAGAGTAAGTACAAGAGCTATATTTGTGGTTCAGAATATAAACAGATCACCTGCTGGAGTCAGGAGGAGATTTCTTTCTATGATAATACACTATAGCCCTGAGCCATGATGGGATAGTTTTCCCTTCCCGTGAATCATGTAAACTCTTAATGGACAATAGGCCCATTGCAGCATGTTTCTTTTCTTGTCTTTTTTCGACTCAGACATCCCCATGATGATCTGTGTCCCTTCTCCTTTGCTTTTTCAAAAGCACTCCCAAACAATATTCTATTATATAAACCAACATATCTCCTTTTCAGAGTCTCCTTTTTCTCCCAGCAAAACTGAGAAATATTTTTAGAAACGTTTTAAAACCCCTCTGAGAACTAAATGAAACAGTCAGGTTACTTGATCTTTGCCCATTATCCTGGTTATCCATCCAGCTATTTAACTAGATTCTTAGTATGAGATTTTCCAAAACACCTAAGTAATTTAGGAACAGGTGTATTAAAAGTCAGTGGGACCTGAACACTTCAGAAAATCCTATCTTAGAGTCCTGTGACAGTCAGTGCTTGTCAAAATTAACAGTTCCCATAAAGACCTAGTGGATGAAGACATTCTGGGTTCCAGATAAAAATCATGGATGCCAATCTGCAATCCTTACTCAGATAAACTTCCACTAAAGTCAATGAGAGATACACTGATCACTGTGCTGAAGTCAATTGTGGTCTTGCTTGACTAAGGATAATAAGATTGCACCCCACATAGTTCATTTTTTTCTTATATTACTACTACTTACAATCTCAAAGCTGAAGTCTTTAAAACCCAAATATCACCATTCATTCAGTTGAAATTTTGCATTTCCTACATGATGACAAGTGACACAGACAGTGACTATGTATAGAGACAAGGTAGGTGAGGTAATACCTGCTACTGGATTAACTTCTCTTGGTAAGAGATACAAGCTTTCAAGCTACTCAAGCTCTTCTTCATTCTAAGCACCTTTCCCTGACCCGAGGAATAGTTCTGTGTAGCTTGAAAGCTTGTCTTTCTCACCAACAGAAGTTACTCCAATAGAAGATGTTACCTCATCCACCTTGTCGCTGTGATATCCCGGGACCAATAGAGCTACAATGCACTGTATAATGTCTATTTATAGTTCGTCTAATTATTGTACTTAATTTTCAACCTATGTGAGGCAACAACGTTAGGATTCAAATGTCGCAGGAGAATATTTACATTAACATTAACATTTTCTCTTTGTTTTTCATTTCATGTTTCTATTAGAGTTGATCAAAATTACTAAATATTTTTCATAGGGTGACTTTAAAAAACATTCAAAATTTCCCTTTAAATTGTTTTAGCTGTTCAACAAAAAAACAAAACTAAAAACTGATTTTTTTAACAAAACTTTTTTTTTAATAAAACCCAAAAACTTTTTGGTTTCCATTTTTTTAATGAAAGTTTCAGCAGAAAAGCCAATTTTTTATTAAAAAAATGTTTCAAAGAAAGAAATTCAGCACACTCTAATTTCTCTTTATAGGTGATACAGTAAAATTTTTAAAAATACAGACTACATCGTGAATCTAAATGATTTGAGAATATTTGTAATGTTTGCTACAATATGGTGGACATGGTAGTCAACACCATAATGAGTGTAAGGTGAAAGTACACATGGATAATTAACAATTGTTTTATATTTTTTCTGCATATGTTTTCCTCTGTGCTCACCCAAAACCCATTTCCCCCATTTCTTCCTGGTGTGGAGCTGAATGAAGCTATGGGTACAATTCAGACTGAGAAAGTTTGAACATTATCTTTTCAAATTCAGCTCCTACAGTCAAAGGCTCAATTTCTGATATCAGTTTTTCTAGTGTAAATCAGGAGTAACTGAAACAAAGACAATTAGATAA
Organism: Emydura macquarii macquarii; assembly: GCF_026122565.2. NCBI lineage: Eukaryota > Metazoa > Chordata > Testudines > Chelidae > Emydura > Emydura macquarii. Next base: position 3,593,960 of record NW_027133156.1, read on the forward strand.
TTCCTGATTTACACTGGTGTAACTGAGAATGGAATTCATCCATCCTGATTTACATTGAAAATGCAGAAGAATGATCTGACAAAATAATTTTTATTTCTAGTCATGAAACCAGTGAAAAATCCAATCTGACTGATTTTATATTATATATGAGATTTCTCATGCAGTTGTAATTGTTATCAGTGCTATCAAAAATCCTCTATCTTTGCTGTGAATCCCCCTTAATATAAAACTGCCTGCTCACTGACTATCACATACAAACTGAAACACCTGTGTTCTAGTCACACAGCTGCATGTGTGTAACTGCAGAGCCATCTGCAGAGTATTTCATATGACAATTTCTCAGGCTGACAGGCAGATCCATTAGAGAGAGAATATCTACAGTATAATTAAGCAATACTGCACTAGACTTGGCTAAAATAAGAACTGATCCAAATCTTTGCCCCAAACTCAAACCAAACCTTTCTCCAGGTTCAAGGACATTCAGTTTAACTGTTCATTATTATTTGCATTCTCCTAATATTCTGCACTTCCAAATCCCAGTTGGGACCAAAAGTGCCAAAATACCATCAGAGAGGCTGTTCTTGTCATATTTTTGTGGGAGTTGAAAGTGGAATATACTGGACATTTCTTCAGGAAGTCCATTCTTTGAAGATTTAATTTCATCCCAGTACAGTAGATTCCAGGGGTGAAATTCTGGCCCTGCAAAAGTCAATGGCAAAACTCTCACTGATTTCAGTGGGGCCAGGAGTTCACACAAAAAGTTCAGATCGTTTGGATAAATAGTCAGATTTCAGGGTATGTGTCCAAACTCAATCTCTGACCCTTGTGAGGTTTGTCCACTGCTATTTCATATGCAGTAAATGATAGAGACACCAGCTACAGATGAACTCTGTGGAGGTAGAGCTTCAGTTGGCATAAACTTGCAGAGCTCCATTGACTTCAGCTGACGATCTGGCCCATAGTTATTCTTGGTGCACTTTATAAATGTGCCTGAGATACGTACCCTTTCTCTCTCTCACCTATCCTTTTTGAATTTTCACTACTGGTGTGCTGTGTTATTCTAACTGTACTGCTGAAGCTACATTAGGAGCAGCACCGCATTTTTAACTTCCATAGACAGAAGGCACAGGAAGGTTTCTCATCAAGAGAGAGCTGCAAGCAATGTCTTCCCCCGTCTCTTCTTTCTTTCCACCTCAATTAAGAAACAACATGTTTTTCCTCTCAGTGCTTGCCTTTTATCTACTCCTCTTCTCATGTTTCTCTGTTATTTTTTCTCCTTCATGTCCTGGCAGTGGTGCTGAATGCTGATGAGGTAATGCTAAATTTAACCCCAGACAATCCTTTTGCGAATTTCTTCAAGTACTAGAAATGCAATCAGCACTTTTGCAGGGACCATTCATGCCCGGTAATCTGATCAGTAGTTTGTGGTATCCAGATTTACCCTTGAACACAAGAGTTATTTCAACTCTCACTCATCTTTGTTGATGAGCTGAGAGTTGGGAAAAAACCAACCTCTGCATCAAAAGCCATTGGTGGAGAATACTAGATTTTTTGATTACTTCCAAATTAGTTTCTCTGCAAAACAGTGACACGTTTTCAAGACAATCACTGCTCTGCAGAAGAGGGTTTTATAAAGTATAATGTTATGTTTGGAAATGGGAGGACCATTAGCAGGAACATGCTTCCTCCACCCCCAGTAGCCACCCATTAACATTTAAATAGTGAATTCCTGTTTCTAAATTCAAAGATGGGTACTCTTTAAATTGTAAATGTAATGGGAATCTGTTATTTTGCAGACACACACATAAATGCCGGAAAAGATTATAGACTTTTCATTCTGTTGCAAAGACAATAAAAGTGATAATAATAAATGATTACCACACAGGTTTGATGAGACCACAAATATCTATAACTTGTCCTAAAATTAAGATATATATGTATTGATTAGGAAGCTAATGTATGAAATATATCGGTATTTGCATAGTCCAACTAGATAAAATAAGCTGTTTCAATCACTGGAAAATATACTCTTTTTAGAATATCTGATAGAAGCATGGTACTCGTAGGTACACCTACCCTGATATTGATTTGAAAAGTATCATTTGTTATGCTATATGTAGCTGTGAAATTGTGATGGCTTTATTTCCTGAGGATAGTGTCTTTAAAATTATAAGCCCTCTCCTGGAGTGCAAAATTCTTCAGACATTTTTTCCGCAGAACTGAGTGCACTTTTTGATTGTGTTGTAACGTACAACAAGTGATTCCCAATTAATACATATTAATTGACACAGTTGTGAGTGGTAATGTAGACACAAACATTTGCTTCAGGAAATATATATTTGTTCTTGGTCAGTGTTAACCCTTGCACTCATGATTCTGGGTTGTCTGTGTGTCTCCTGTATCAAAGCAGCCCGAGGGCTATTCTAACTTGCAGTAGCTGCCAGTGGCTCAAATGACTTAATATAGCAGTCGGGAATCACCAGAGCATAGGGAAACCCTGAGTATACTTCTTTTTCCCTAGCTATGCCCACTACGCCAGGAAGGGGATTACACAGGAGATACAACACTGGCTATAAGCCACCAAAAGGTCCTCCTGCACTGAGGCAATCCTTCCAGGCTAGCTTTGTGATAGTTGTGTAAAGTTTTGAGCCACAGCTCAGAATTTCCAAGTGTGTTATAAACCCCCCCACTTTTTCCTGATGCTCAAATTTCCTATTTGGGACTAGCCAGTGACTGAGTACTATAGGAAAAGTCTTTCATTAGCCTGCCACCAAGTTCTAGTGTATTCCAACAGTGAAAGAAAGAAAAAGAAAGGTCATAAAAGAGCAGAGTTGTCAGAGTTTGGTGAAAGCTACCCAGTGAGTAAATTTTCTGTTTCTTTTTTAAGGTTCTCTAAACACATGGCTTTAAAGCATGATTCAAGTTAATGGAGAACTCTCCCCGGGAAAAGAAAGCAGCACTTTAGTGTGTTTTTGTTCTCAGTTTTTAAGGTATGTCTGCACTGCAATTAGACACCTGTGGCTGGCCCATGCCAGCTGACTTGGGCTTGTGAGGCTCAGACTGCAGGGCAGTTTAATTGAGGTGTAGACATTCAGGCTCAGGTGGTAGCCTGAGCCTTGGGACCCTCCCACCTCATAGGGTCCCAGAGCCTGTGGCTCCAGCCTAAGCCTGAATGTCCATACCGCAATTAAACAGCCCATTACTTGAGCCTTGCAAACTCATGTCAGCTGGTACGGGCAAGCCACGGGTTTTTAACTGCAATGTAAACATCTGCTTAGAGTCTCTTTCTGTTCCACTCTGCCTCACTCTCTCATTCGCTCTGCCTAAATATAAATATTTGCAGTTTTGAGTATTTTTTTTTCCAGGCTGTACATAACAGTGAACTATAGCCATGAGTTCACAAGCATATCAAAGCAAACCTTGATGGTCTTGTAAGCTAGAATTTGAATATGTGATTAAACAGTCCACTGCAGCTTTAAGGAAAGCTTGCATTGCCTGGATGGGAGGATCATCTGGGCTTCAGGTAACAGAATTATTCCGAGGTAATCATCAATTCCTGCTGGAAAAGCAGTACCATCAGACAGATTCCTAAACTATTCCAAGTTTTCTCTGTAATTAATAAAAAATGCTGACTCTCTATACATTATATCATAATATAATTATACAAACTTCTGTTCATAAAATAATGTGAACAGCATAATTAGTTTTTGAGTCTGTTTTCTGTGTCCCTTCCATGGGCACTGAGAATGCTGTACTTGCTGAAGAGTTTCATTCAAATAAAATGTGGCACCAGGTAGAAACGATCATCCCAACTAGATTAATAATACAGAAATTTGCCTTCAGATACACTGATGACATGTTGGAATCTAATGGCTTACAGATAATAAAGTGAAAAATAGCAACTGGGATATGTAACAAAACTTTGACTGTTTTGTGACAACTACCATCTCCACAGGACAGGACAAAAAGAAAGGAAAAACAAATCCATCACCAGCAAGGTGTATTTAAAAAAACAACAAGCTACTGGCAAAATTGATAGTGTGATTAGAATGAGGATTCTGAAACTACAGTCCAATTAATTTGTGTTATGCAGATGTTAGAGAAAATCAACCAGCTATTCAGAAACAATGAATCTTTACTGTAAAAATTAGCTATTATTCTATTTTTCTGGTTCAATTCTGCAAAAATAGTTACTTTGAAAAATGAATTTCACCTCTATTTTTTAAAGGAGCCTGTCACCTTATAATTAGCAAAACAGAATCTATGCACTGAATTATTGTAATGTACATATTCATTCCATTAGGTTCACACCACCATGTGGTGTAAGGAGGGAATAATTAAACACCAGATGGTGATGTAAACTCCAATAGAGAGAATACATGCATTATTCATGAGAAGGAGTTTTATTGTTGCTTTTATCCATTTGGTGCCATTATGCTACTCTTGGACCCCAATCCACATCTCAGGGAAAAAGATCTCACTGGACTGAGAATTCCTCTATGCTGAACAATTTATTCATTCACTCTGTAATATTCTCATCAGTTATCTTCCTGCTCAACTTCCAGAGTTTCTGAGAGCACATTATTTTTTGGCAGTGATCATAGAACTCCTTTTTCATCATATAGAAGCATCCAAAGCATTACTGGATATAATTTTATGTTTCTGCCAGCAGTATAAAGTTTAAGATTAGGACCTTTGGAAATTGAATGTGATTTTTAATGATTGTAGTGTCACATTTGTGGCCTGAAATACTTTTAAAATGTCATTAACAGAGATACCATTAATCATTTAGAATTTTTTGACCATTAAAATATCTTTTTTTCATTACAGAAGTAATGAATATGGAACTGAAGTGAAGATAGGATATATAGGATATTAATGACTGAAATGAAGAGCTTAATTCTCCTTCACTTTTGACATCCCACTTAGGTGTTTATATATTCCTGTGTAAAAAAAATATGGCAGCTAAAAAACAAATGGGCAACTCCTGCCCTAACCATTCCTTTTAAGGGAAGCAAGAACACCAAACAGTTGCATTCTGTGCTACTTAAAACCTGCCAGTCAGGGGAGGGATGGAAGGACACAAAATAGAGCACATTTTTTTGTTCACATATGAAAGAATATATCCTAGATAATGTGTAGTGTGCACCATAGCAGATGTACTACACCACTAGGATCTAGCCACCAATCAGGTTGGCCTGTGGAGGCACAGTAATGGGTGGGTGCAGGAAACAGGAATTCTGGCTAATACTTGATTTATTACTGTGAAGGAATCCCTGTGCTTGTAAAGGCTCCCTGTGCCTTCTCTCATCTAGTCCATTTGCACAGAACAGGACAAGAAGCAGCAACTAATATACTTCAAAGACACAGCAAGTATATGTAGATAAATTCAGAAGCTTCTAGAACACTGGCTCCCAACAGGCCTTTGTGAGAAAAGTGTGGTTTTTAGAAGATGTCTGAGATTTGCATTCCAACTGGCTCAAATAAACTAGGGCCAGATTCTCTGTTCTGGTCTTATGCTGTTCATCATAGAACCAGGGGGAAGTGAGGTGGTTTCATGGCACCTTTACTGCTCCTGATCCTGGAGACATATGACACCTGGCCTAGTCTGGTCCCTGGTCAAACACAGAGCAACCTGGCCTGACTCTGCTCCCATTGAATTTAATAGTAAAAGTCCCATTGGCTTCAAAGGGAGCAGCATCAGGCCAATATTGAGCTTTATTGAAAATCTCAACCATGGTGTGTTTGCCCCTTCGAGTTCCCTTGCCCCACTCCTGGCTTACAGCAGTCAGCAGCCAAATCTATCTGATGATGTGAGGAGCTGACATCACAAGTCAGGAGGGAAAGAAGGAGAAGCCTAGCAAGTTTCCCCTTCACCCCACTGGGAAATCTACCACAGAACTCCATTGCTTGTGCTGTGTATTTGAGCAGACTGGAGCACTTGTTTAGGACTTCTCTCCCTCAGAGCCAGATTAAGGTATAGGCAATATAGTCCTGTACCTAAGGCCCAAGTTCCTGGAATCAGGTGATTATATTAAAATCTGAACTTTCTGTTTTTAAAAGAGTAGGTTTCTAGCCCTCTTGGTTGTGAAGAACACCTGGGAAATGGGAGCTGAGTTTGCCGAAAGCCTAAAACAAATGTTCTGAGATGTTTCAACTGCATCAGGCATTTCACTTAGGTGTTACCTTCTAGGCCCATTGCTCTGGGGAGCTCTGTCAATACTTTCCCAGCAGAGGACTTTGTGTGGTAGGAGGAAAAGAGTGCAGGGCGCCTCACCAACTCACCCAAATAGATACATCGCAGATGCTAAAGTAAGTACTGGGGGTGGGGGAGGGGCAGGTAAGAGGCTGCTGCAATCTTTGCCTATCTAAATGAGAGAGGGGACCCCTGCTGCTGTTACTGCTCCCAAAGGAGATGTCCCTGCAGATGTTCCTGGGTAGGAGAAAGGGATTCCACAACTGCCTGGGAAGGGGGTGGGCTTGGCATCCCCATTATAGGTGTAGGGACAGGGTTTTGGAGGAAGGGTGGAGCCTCATGTTATGGTTCACCTAGAACCTCAGAGTGACTTATTCCAGTCCTGTTCTTTTTCCAGAATCCCTTCCTATTTCCCACCGCCCCTTGGACCTCAGAGACTAGAGAGAAGATCGCTATCATCTTCCCTCAACCCCCAGACTGTACTGTTGTCCCCCATCACCATGCCAGGATAAGTCCCACCCTGCCTAGTGACCATCGCCAAAACTCTGCGAGCTCCTCTTCTCATCTGATGATAATCACTGAATAAGAGTGCACATAACTGAATGGGAGATGGAGGGAGCTGGCTGGAGCTACTGAGGTCTTTGTATGGTAAATTGGTACAGTCCTTAAATATATTGAAAGCTACTTTGCGAAAGTACCTACTTTGTGAAATCGATCCACAATTTCATAGAATACAAGAACAAGGGGGTTTTCAATGAAATCACAACGTGGCAAATTCAAAACAGATGAAAGGAAATATTTTTTTTTACACAATGTACCAATAGCCTGTGGAGTTCATTGCTACAAGGTAACATGGAAACCAAGAGTTTAACAGGATGAAAAAAAAAAGGATTAGACATACATATATATATATAAAACAAGGATAGCAGAGATATACTGGTAAGGATTAAAAATATTCCAAGAATTTTGGAAAGGATTAAAAACCATCATGCTTCAGGGTATAAATTGAAGTTTAATGGGGATACTCTGTGATCAGGTTATTCCATAAATTATTCAGGGTTTCTTGCACCTTCCTCTGAAGCAGTTGGTACTCTCCATTCTCAGAGATAGGACACTGGACTAGAGGGATCTCTGGTATGACCCAGTATGGCAGTTTATATGGCCCAGATTCCCAAAGGTATTTAGATGCCTAACTCCCATTTTGATTTCAGTGGGAGTTAGGAACATAAATACCTTTGAGGATCTGAGCCCTATGTTCCTACTGGTAAAATAGAAACAAAATAGCATTAATAGGAAGCTATTTCCCTAATTTCATAGCCTGTTATCAAAGCCAAGCAACAATAGTTAATTCTGAAACATTCAAATGTAAGCAAACCTGAAATCAGCATGAATCATTTCTAATTCTGTATGTTCCCAAAATGTGGAATAAATCTCTTCAGTCTCCACAGCCAACTAGCTCTGAATGTAAATGTGCATTTCCTCAGCTAGGATTTATATCCTGTTGACAGAAGATAAAGGATCTTATAAAATACTGAAAGTAGAAACAGCTAGAAATATTTCAGGTATTCTTGTGATAGTTCTGGGCAACACAGGGTTCCAGCCTACCTCTAGGTAGGATGGACACTTGCCTAACCACTGGTTATCTCCCAGAACATATAGTAGCAGTGTATAATTATACTCTGATCTCACTTTACAGATATTTTTAATATGTAATGCACAGAACACACATCTAGCCAGATCTGAGCAAGTAATTGATAGGTTGGGTTACCTATGGGGAGAACATCCTTTTTTTGTAGAAGTATATGTTTTACTCCACTATAAGTTTAACAATGTGTAGAGTTTGAAATGACTTTGTAACAAATTCTACCACTTATTTTCAAAGTTACCCTGGTGTTTGCTACTCACAAGCAAATCTAAGTTTAGTTTTCAAGTTGGAATAGGCAGGTGGCAGAAAGCAAAAATAAAATTCCGGACCTGGTCTTATTTATTTCAGTAATAAACTGATCACTTGTTAAGAAATGTCTGATAGTTAGCATGTGCATACAGCTTATATTGGTGTATTTGATGTAAAGCCATATAAATAGCCATGATATAGCTCCTTTAGCTTTACTATGATCTGCAACTTAACTGCAGCAGAACACCAAATTAATCCACCCATATTATTTGATCATGATTACATAATTAACATACTTTCAGGAGTATGGCAGTCAGTTTCACTGACTGTAAAAGCAGAGACATAGGCGTTTCATTGCACTTTAGTTCTGCTCAGAAGAGAATGCTGTATTGTGTTTACAATATGTAAGTTACTCTGATTCTGATTTAAGAAAGCATCCTTGTGACAGATATGAGATATGGGAAGTGTAACAAGTTCAAATGGCTATATTGAAAAGTGCCAAACTGGCAAGTACTTTTATCACAATAAGTATTAACTGGGTTTCCTGGGGAATCCCTGGGGACTGGTTAATGCAAATTCCACAACCTCCATTACACAAATACCCAACCTTTTGAAGCTCCACCCTGAGGAGAGGGCCATTGACTGGTGATTACCTGTTCCCATAAAGAGAAGATCAAAGGCCCAGCTGCATAGAGAAATGGATGAGCTGTCCAGTAAGGTCCAGTTTCTGAGCTAAAAACTGACATGAACTTGTAACCAAAGGGGCAAATTCAGTTGTGGGGTTTGAAAGACTGACCCTACTGGAGCCCTCTGCTGGAGTTGGGGATGGCCTCTGGTAAGCTTTTAGCATGTGTGTAGGTTCTTCTATTGTTTTTATATGTATTCTCTGTGATGCTTTTGCCCTAAGAATATATGCAGTTTGCTTTGTGAAGGCTGATTGGTAACTGGTATACATTGTTATAGCCCCTGGAGAAAAAGTTAACCACAGGTGCTGGACCCCATTCGGACCTACTGGGAACACATAGTGAGGTGCAAAAAGATTGCCAACCTCAACCTCCTGTCTGAAAGGAGAGAGATGCAGGTCTCCATCCCAAGAGAGGTGACACCGAAAAAGCCTAAAACCTTAAGTGGGTGCCCTCAAGGAAGACCCAGAGAGGAGTCATATATGCAGCTACTCCTACAGTTGTGATCATCTCTACTCAATAAATCACATGCTTGAGTGCTTTCCTGAATTAAGGATGGATTTAAGGAGGTACTTAAGAGCTTTCCTGTGAAGTACACTAAAAACACCATCTGAAGAAGTTAAGTGATCTGTCTGCCATAAAGGTGATTTCCAGAAGCAAAAGAAAATGTTCAGTGATTATATGGGAAAAATAGTCGTGATAGCATATGGCCATATGGGGGGAATTGGGGGTAGGACTAAGACAAATAGCTATGAAAAGCAGTATTTGGTAAGTCTAGCATATCACTGGGAGTACTTTGAACTACCAAGCAGGAAGCAAGGATTTTATTTTCCCTGTGGGAGATAGCTTTCGTTCCCAAGGCCATCTAGAGTTGAAAGAATCAGGAAATTGAAGCTATTAGTTCTCAGGAAGTTTATACCTCCACTTCCTGAATTATCTGTGGAGAAGTGCTAGTTTGAGGTCTGAAGGGAAATCTTACGCATTCATCCGCCCACCTACTTATGTTATTTTTAAGGTCTTGTGCATGGCATCTAAGCATCTATATTGCTCTCAGTCAACAGAATAGTGTTACTTAAATATATTTAGATAGCTCTTTCAATCTTCAGTGTGCTTTCTAAGCATTAATGAAGTAATCACACCAATCCAGTGAGCGAGGTTAAATATTGTCCTGGTGGAAATAGGGAGGTTACATTACTTGCTCAAGGGCACAGAGGAAATCAGTGTCAAGGATGGGATTATATCTTCACAGTTCCTGGCTCCCATAATTGTACTCAGACTACAAAAACATGTTCCTCTCTGAAGGATTCAGCAGGGCAGCCCAAGGTTATAGTTCCAGTACACTGAGATATGGTATTTGAAGATGAGGCTATCAAGTGGGGGATGGAACTGGGTAGTTGGGGTAAGCCTGAGCATATCTCCAGGTTGCAGTAGTTTTAGGGCCTCTGGTCACAAATAATTATACTGATATAAGGACCACAGAGATATTTCTATTCCCTATGTCAGTGCATGAATAAACCATCACAATTGCAACTGAGAGTCAGTGGTGGATTTCATTCTCAGCATGTTTGTAAAAGGTTGCTGATAAAACAGATGTCCCACAGGAGGCTATTACATTTTATTACAGAGGCCTAAAGTGGGATCAAGCAATTAAGCGGCAAGGGGTGTTTTTAAGGGTGCTACTGTGTAGAAGCAGATAAGGAAAAGAAGGAGAGAGTCTTGCAAGTTTGTAAATTGTCAGCACAATGTATACACTGGACAAAGTTAGAGTCATATTTAGAAATTATTTAGATGGTAGCAGTATCATTATGAAACAACTGCTTTTCTATGTGCATCATCTGGACAATATCTGGAAAATTATACTACAGTGTTTGGATTCTTATCTTTATCAGCTCTGCATTAACATCCATTGAACTATGAATTTGTGCCAGGTTATAATGGATTTTTTTTCTCTATCTACCTAAATTAATTTCCTATGTCGCATACTCCACAAGTTTTATCATAAATAACCTAAATTCAACAAAAGACATCACAAATTTTGTCTTATCTTCCAGGACTGGGAGTTACTTAAACCTGATTTATTGACCGCCTGTGTTGGAAAAATGAAGGGAAATTATGCTATTAGCATCATTAGTACATAATCTTCTAGCCTCAGGGGCACTGAATATTAAAGCAAGCAAGCAAAAAAAAAAAGACTGTTTATTGCTGAGCAGGTAATGTAATATAGCTAAAATTTTCAAAAGTACCTAAATGATATAGGTCCCTAAGTCCCATTTTCAGCCAATGAGATTTAAACTTTTGAGTGATTTAGGCACTTTTCAAAATGAGATTTGGGCACTTTTGAAAATTGTAACTGGTATGTGCACTTACTCACCAGACTCAACTATTTTCTTCCCTTGACTAGAGTGAGATATAATTTGCAAAAAGAATTTTACAGAACATTTAGACATTCGGGGTCAGATCCTCAACAGGTAAAAATTGGCATGTGTCTTTTGAAGTCAGTGGAGCTAGCTTGATTTACACCAGCTGCAGAGCTGGCCCACAGAAACCAGTGCATGTCAACTTTTTTTTTTCCTTTTTGCAAGAACTGTGAAAAGTTTTTAAAAATTGACCTGGGCATTTTTGCTTGTTTTCTCCAGTGCAGATTTGCCTCATAAATTTTTGCCAAAACAAAATCTCTATGTAATAGTAGGGATGGAAGCTATAGGTCAAAGGACAAATTCTTCCTTCTAAAACATGTTTTGCCAGATGATTCTTATGCTTTGGAATCTTCTTTATTCTCTCTGTGGCCATATTAAAAAAATGTAGGGCAATATTTTCAAAAGTGCCTGAAACCAAACATTTTAAAAGTGTTTATGGGATTGGAAGGCCTCCGTGATTTAGCTGCAAGTCCCATTTTCAAAAAGTGACGTAGGCACATAGGAGCCTAAGTCTAATTGAATATCAGTGGGACTTAGCCTTCTTAGGGCTAGATCCATAAAGGGACTTAGGTGGCTTAACTGTTTCTTTACTAAGCACCTAAAGTCAAAATGTAGATCCTCAAAACCTTCTCTTAGCTACCACCTAACCCTGCAGCTGTAACCCTAAGTTCCCAAGGCACCTAAGTTTAAGTCCCCATGATGCGTAATTTCTGCTAATGGGTATGTGCAGTCACCTCAGTCTTGATGCCTAGCTCATACCTAAGCCCCAGAGAGATCCTCAGACTAGGCATTCTCCTGCGGGGCCCAATCTGATAGGCATTTTCAGAGCACACCTACCAGACTAGGCCATGCACAAAACACCAGAGGAGGAGGAGGTACTCCCTGCTCATACCAAATAACCCAGTCTTCCCCGGGATGTGGAAGACTCTGATTGAAATCCCCACTTTGCATTATATGGAGCAGGGACTAGAACTCATGTCTCCCACTTCCCAGTTGAGTGCCCTAATCACTGCTATAGGGTGTGTCTTTCAGGTGCTCCTATTTAAGCTATTCCACTTTGTATAAGATAAATTTTCACTGACACAGGGAATGGACTATATATTCCACTATGGGCTATATAGTCATTCTCTGTCTCACCTTTTAAAAAAAGTTTGTCCGAGACAGTCTCTTATACTGCTGTCTTCATCACTGTGACCAAGGAGTGGTTATTGTGAAGCCATGCACTAATACATCAGTGGGGTTGCTGTCAATTTTAGCCAAATATTACCTTCACATTTCTATTAGATAATGCCAGATTGCAATACAGATTCTACTCTCATTTACACTAGAATAAACAAAGATTATCTTCCTTATCTTTAGTGGAGTTGCTCTGGATTTATACCAATGTTGCTGAAATTAGAGTTTGGCCTTTCTGTGTAATAATATGACCAAAAGCCATGTTGTATCATTATTGCTGGAAATCTCACCTCCACAAAGAGGTATTCCCAGACTCATATCATGGTAACAGCCGATCAGTGTTTTCCTTTGTGTGAGATCTAATTTTCAAAATGACCTCTTTAGGCCTGTTTAGGTCACAAGCAACATTTATTGGTTGTCGAAAGAATCCACATGTCTCCTGACCCATTTTGGTGTGTAAATTACCTCTTCTGCTTAAAATAATATTCTATGAGCCCAAGTCTCAGGTCTAATACATCTGCTTTATTCTGGTCTCCCTAACAAATCAGTCTTAATGCTGGTGGTGGAATCCTTCAGTGCTATAAATCTCCTATAGCAATTCCTACAGTATCATAGAAATGGAGGCCTGGAAGGGACCATGAGAAGTTCAGAGAATCATAGAATCATAGAGTTGGAAGGGACCTCAGGAGGTCATCTAGTCCAACCACCTGCTCAAAGCAGGACTAACCTCAGTTAAATAATCCCAGCGAAGGTTTTGTCAAGCCGCAGCTTAAAAACCTCTAAAGAGGGAGATTCCACCACCTCCCTAGGTAACCCATTCCAGTGCTTCACCATCCTCCTAGTGAAAAACTTTTTCCTAATATCCAACCTAGACCTCCCCCACTGCTACTTGAAACCTCTACTCCTTGTTCTATCATCTGCCACCACTGAGAACAGCCTAGCTCCATCCTCCCTGGAACCCCCTTTCAAGTAGTTAAAGGCTGCTGTCAAATCCCCCCCATCCTTCTCTTCTGCAGACTAAAGAAGCCTAGTTCCCTCAGCCCGTTCTGTGCCGCCCAGTGCAGTAGTCTGGGAGCTGACCTTGTCTGTGATGACAGAGGCAAAAAAGGCATTGAGTACCTCAGCTTTCTCCACATCCTCTGTCACTAGGTTGCCTCTCCCATTCTGTAAGGAGCCCACACATTCCCTAATCTTCCTCTTGTTGGTAACATACCTGTAGAAACCCTTCTTGTTCCCCTTCACGTCCCTTGCTAGATGCAACTCCAATTGTGCTTTGGCCTTCCTGATTTCATTCCTGCATGTTCGAGCAGTATTTTTATTATCCTCCCTAGTCATCTGTCCAAGCTTCCACTTCTTGTAAGCTTCTTTTTTGTGTTTAAGTTCACCAAAGACTTCTTTGTTAAGCCAAGCTGGATTCCTACCATATTTGCTATTCTTTCTGCACATCGGGATGGTTTGTTCCTGTGACCTCAATAAGGTTTCTTTAAAATACAGCCAGCTCTCTTGGATTCCTTTCCCTCTCATATTAGCCTCCCAGGGGATCCTGCCCATCAGTTCCCTGAGGGAGTCAAAATCTGCTTTTCTGAAGTCCATGGTCCGTATCCTACTGTTCTCCTTTCTTCCATTTGTCAGGATCCTGAACTCGACTATCTCATGGTCACTGCTGCCTAGGTTGCCACCCACTTCTACTTCCCCTACCAAATCTTCCCTGTTTGTGAGCAGCAGGTCAAGAGAAGCACGGCCCCTAGTTGGTTGCTCCAACACTTGCACCAGGAAGTTGTCTGCAACACTATCCAACACTATCCAAAAACCTCTAGTTATCTAGTTCAACCTTCTGCTGTTACACAGGACAAGTATATCTGTTCTTAAAAACCGTCAATGTTGGGGATTCCACAATCTCCTTTGGAAGACAATTTTAGTGCTTAGCTATTGCTACAGTTAGAAAGTTTTCCCTACTATGAAATCTAAATCTCCCTTACTGCAGATTAAGCTGATTACTACTTGTCCTATCTTAAATGGATGTGGAGAACAACTGATCATGCTCCTCTTTATGACAGTCCTTAATATATTTGAAGACTGTTAACAGGTACCTCCTTAGTCTTCTTTTCTCAAGACTAAACATGCCCAGTTTTTTTAGCCTTTCTTTCCAGGTCAGGTTTTCTAAACCTTTTTTTCTTTTTTGCTGTTCTCTTGATTCCAATTTGTCCATGTTTTTTTTAAAGAGTGGCTCCCAGAACTGGACTCAGAACTCCAGCTGAGGCCTCACCAGTGCCAAGTAATGCAGGACAGTTATATCCTATGCCATATATACAGCACTTCTGCTAAAAAACCACGGAATGATGTTAGCTTTTTCCACAACTTACCATATTGTTAACTCATATTTAATTTGTGATCTGCTATAACCCCTAGATCTTCTTCATCAGTACTACCACCTCGCCAGTTATTCCCCATTTTGTAGTTGTGCATTTGATTTTTAGTTCCTAAGTGTAATACTTTGTTCTTGTCTTTAATTACTTTCATTTTCTTTATTTAAAATCAATTCTCCAATTTGTCAGTCATTCTGAATTCTAATGCTGTCCTGAAAAGTGTTAGCAACCCCTCTCACATCAGTGTCATCTGCAAATTTTATAAGCATATATTCCACTCCATTATCCAAGTCTTTAATGAAAATATTGAATAATACTGGACCAGGACAGATCCCTCAGGGATCCCACTAGATACAGTCCCCTCAAATTGACAGCAAACTATTGATAACTACTCTTTGAGCGAGTCTTTCAACCAGTCTTGCATCCACTTTATAGTAATTTAATCTAGACCACATTTCTCTAATTTGCATATGAGAATGTCATGTGGGATTGTATCAAAAGTCCTACTAAAATCAAGATATATCACATCTACAGCTTCCTCCCTAACCATTAGGCCAATATCCCTGTCAAAGAATCACCTTCCTCTCAGTCTCCAGTGCAGGAGGCTCTCTCAGAGGAAAGGAAGTGTGATAGGGTCAGGGTGTCCTTGATCTCTGGTAATCCCTGGCTTCCAGAATGGCCTGAAATTGCTACAAACCATGCAGAAGATCAGGTTGTTACAGATGCTAAGATCTTGGTTCAGAATCATTTGCACCCCTCTTCATGCACTTTTCAGCTCTGGCCAATGTTCCTTGGGCGCAAGCTGAGAATCCAGCCCTCCATATTCTTCTAGAATTTTCACTGGTGAAATTGAACAACAGCTGTTTCTGAATGTAGTTTATGGATAATTATTGAACAGCTCAACAGCTTTTCATTACAAGCTGGCTGCATGGCTTTTTCATTATTTTCATTCACAAACTTCAGAGATGCTTTAACAGAGCTATTAAATAAATAAATAAATAAATAAATAAATAAAAGAAATGGATCAAAGACTGCAGCAAGCTTACAGTGTCAGGCTGGACAGGCAGACAATCTAGATGGATGTCACTTGGCACTAAGTGACAGCAAATTGCCTTATGCTGTGCACTGAATGATGGATGACAAATCTTATTGTTATACAGATGCTTAACTCACTGGTGTGCATTATAATTTTGAAGAGGCCATCTGATTTGCACAGATTAGTATGCTATACGGCTAGAGATATGTTGCAGGGAATGGGAAGTTGGAATTGGTTTCTTTTTCCTGTTTGTTGCCTGACAGCTTTGACTCCGAGATCCATTCATTATGGCAAACTGAATGTATAGAAGTCTGGGCTTTGACTTTTGCTGGGGGAAAAAAAGCAATATTTTATACATTTGATTAGATTTGCAATTTAGATATAATGTGTCTAGCACCTACACTGAGATATCTCCTTCAGAAAAGCTTCTGGAGAAGACCATGATGTGGTTGAATTAACATTAGGACTGGGAGGAGGATAGGACAATGAAAATATTTGATACCAGGTGTACCTAAACGTGCCTTCAAGTGTGCTAATGGCCCCATTCAGTTTGGCATGGTTCTTAGAAGTACTGTATAACGGGGATAAATTCCCAAACAATGTGGGAAAGAACATCTGCTGCGGGGTTTATGTAATTTTCCAGTCAATTTGTTCTGTCAAGAAGATAAAGTATTTCACTCCTTTGAAGAGACCAATGATATGGGACTAAAAAAATAAATGGAAAAAAAATCTTAAAATGGCAGAAGTACAAGACAAAGTTGCCTTGTTTGCTCTGTATTGAGAGACTTTAATTATATTCCCTTCCTTTGATTTCCATTTCTGTCCGCAAAAGTAGGATATGTAGGGTGTTGCGAGAGAGGGAACTGTGACATCATCTACCATGCCATACCCATATTTCATTAACATAGAGCATGCCTGCTAAAACATTAATACAATGGCTGACGTGAGTGGTTGTTCTATTGCTAGCTTTCACTGAGCATATTGTCCGGTATGACAAATATACTGATAAAATTGCACTTTTGGTGACTGAATCTCAGTCTACAAATGCTCTGCCCAAAAAGTGTGAGTTTGTGCTTTCTATTTTCCTGAATCACAACTGATCAAACAGAACTGTCAAATGCATAAAACTAAAGGTATCTAATGCATTATAGGCTTTCAATGTATTACATTTAGAGCTTCAGACAGCACAGTATAAGTTATAAACTGTACAGAAAGCTTTCTTCTGTAGTGCACTGGCTCTTATCACCAGTGTCCTTATTCATATTTCCTGTGGAGGAAATAGCTGGTATCAAATACTATAAATATTAAATAATATTAAATGATCAAATCCTTTAATGCCTTTAATGTGAATACACTGTTTGGGATCAGATTCTTTATGTTATTGTATTTACTTTGCTTGTGCAATATAAAAACCAATACAAAAGGATTTTGTCTTTTAATAACAAAAAAAGTACTGTTATAAAATTGAATATAAAAAGAGTTTAAAGTGACGTTCTAAACAGATAGTCAGCCCAGCAAACACTTCTAGCATTCCATGTTTTAGCTATTTATTGGCATGTTTTAGCTGTTGTATTGTAGCAAACTTCTGTCTGCTTACCAGTCTTGAGAATGATGCACAAACCTGAGGATAAAAAAAATAATGGCCTGTATTTTCACCTCTTCTTGGAACTGTTCTAAACCCCCAGTTTCCACAACCCCTTTTCACTGAAAGTAAAGCTAAACTTTGTAGTATTTTAATCACTTTTGGAGGGCATGAGAGAGCATGTTTAGAAGTGGGGATCCATATACTGAGAAGAAATACCATGAGAGAAGATATTCCTGCAGTATTTCCCACCCAGCTGAAACTGGGAATTACTGGCAATCTCATGAGTGTTATCACAAGAGTCCCAAGATGATTCTCAGGCCTAACAAAGCTTCCAGGCAGTCAAACATTTGACTGGTAGGCTGGTCCCTGTCAGGAATAAGGGCCCGCAGCAGAGCCAATATCCCAGCAACCTAACAAGCACAGCTGGCCTGGAGTAGGCTGCCTAATCAGCTGCAGCACCTGATTGGTTGGAAGTATCAGCAGACTGGGTCTTAAGCCCAGAAGCAGCAGGTGCTCAAAGCATTTACCCATGGCTGTGATAGCTTCTGCTTATGTCTTGTCCCCAGCCTTTCCTCACTCTAGGTAACCTGGCTCTGACCCTTGGCTCCAATTCCTGACCTCTCACTCTGGCACTGACCTTTCACTTGGGTATGTGGCCTATGACTCCCAGCCCCAACACTGGGTTCTGGCATCTGACTACTAGGCCCAACTCCTGCTCCAAACAGTAATAATGACACAGTCACTGACAGCCTCTAGTGGCTTGCAAGGCCATTAACTGCTTGCTACTAGTTGCACAACAATGTCCCAATCCACCTCATGCTGAATGATTAATAGGTGTTCAGATCCTACATTAAGCAAATGTGAGCTGATCATCTACCAGAGGGCTTGTTTTGACAGAAGACCCAACACTTTTTGAACTACTGTACTCTGCACATACACACACCCCTCCCTCACACTCCCCTGTGTGCAGAGGGAGGAAGAAGAAAACTCCTTCCTCAGGAAGTCCCTTCTCTGGCCTCTAGAGCTCCCATCTGGCTTTTCTTCCTGTGGACAGTTTCCTCATGCAAGCAGCTGTAGTTCTTTCTTCCTCATCATGCAAAGTCTATGAAGCAACAACAGTGAATGACCCAAAGATGCGACACTAATGAGTTTGAGGAAGAGGTATAAAAAGAACAAGTGGGGAATGGGCTAAAGTGAGTGAGTTGTGGGTTCCCTAAGCATGAGCATGAAGGTGGGAAGATACAAGAAAGGATACGGAGACTGGGGTTATACAATGGAAAAAAGAAACGTTGGCTACGGCTACACTGACGGCAGCAAAGTCGCCGCCGTCAGATCGATTTCTCTGGATCGACTGAGCAGTCAGTGAAGACCCACTCAGTCGATCCAGAAATCGACATACTAAGACCACCTTCAGAAGTGGCGTAGCACTGCGTCAATGGGAATGTGGTTCCTGTCTGCACAGTACAGTGAAGACGGCACGCAGAAGAGAAGCGGAGAAGTTGATGGGAATTACACAAGCTTTTTGCGTAGCTTGCGTAACTCCCGTCGACTGCTGCCAAATCGCAGAGGTAAGTGTAGACAGGGACTAAGGAAAAAATACTCAAGCCAAACATAAGCCTATAAACACTAAACAAATCCAATTATATGTGAAATTTCTCTGTGTTCAGTTTAGATTTATCTATTTCAGTAACACATTAAATATATACACAGTAGAACCTCAGCATTACACACACCTTGGGAATAGAGGCTCTTTGTAACTCTGAAATGTTCGTAACTTTGAACAAAAGGTTATGGCAGTTTTTTCAAAAATTTACAACTGAACATTGACTTAATATAGCTTTGAAACATTACTATGCAGAAGAAAAATGTTGCTTTCCCTTTATTTTTTTAGTAGTTTACAGTTAACATAGTACTGTGCTGTATTTGTTTTGGTTTTTTGGTCTTTGCTGTTGCTGATAGCATACTTCCGGTTCCAAATGAGGTGTGTGGTTGACTGGTCAGTTTAGAACTCTGGTAATTCCTAGCTCTGAGTTTCTACTGTATGTCATATTTCAATTTTTATATGTTGCATGTGTCCCAAGGTAGATGACATTCTGTGAAACTTCTATTTCTAACAAATGTGATGAGGTGATTAACTTCATCTGTTTCATAACTGTCAATTGTGAAACTCATGATGGCAACTTAGTTCTATGTTTTATTGATACCTAAAAGGTATCAGAGCAGTACACAGCTCTATGAATCAGAGGCACAGTGTTCACATCCCCTGAGTTTCACTTTCAGTCACCTAAAATTGTGAGTTTCCCATGGTTTTGACATAACCCATGGGTTTCCTATTTCAGAGACAAAGGAAGGAGAAGTGATGTCATGGAACCACAGAAAGGGATTGTGGCTCTCACAAAGGAGATGCAAAGCATCTAGTATGTGGAAACAGAGAGGACAGTGCAGCCCAGTAGCATTTTTTTGAGCTTTAGGAAGTGTAACATGATTTGAAGATACTATGTAGGCATTTTTCACAGCTCTGGTTCATTGAATATTTATGTAGTGCTCCCATGCAAACCTTGAGGATCTGATTACCAGCTTGGCTTTAACTCAGCCTCCATTTTCATCACCTCCCAATATTACAAGTACAGTTCTGCATATAATTTAGACATCTTCCTCACCAAGCAGCTCCACTTCTCTATACCATGCTTGCACTTTGTAATCTGCATAGAATTTTGCAGAAATTGATAAAAGCTGGTGTGAGCTTTCTTCCCCCTCCTTTATGCTCTCTTCCCTTTCAGATTCAACTCTTATCTATATGCTTCTGATTCACAAAACATCTTGTCCACTACAGACCTATCTGCTGCCATCCACTCTAACATGTCTGACTGTCTCTCTGATATATCTTCTTCAGTGGACTGCTGCCAGGTCAAGCCTAACAACATGGTCTACATTGATTTTTTTTTCCCCAAGCCCTCTTCTCTTTTGTCTTTCTCCATTAATGTTCAAAATCCACCATCCTTCCAGTTAATGAGGCTCACAAGCTTGGGGTCATCTTTCACCCTTCCTATTTCATGCACATTCAGATTGCTACAGAGATTCCTTCCTTCAGAAAATATTGAAAATCTGTTCCTTCCATTCTGCCTGAGAATCAAAACATTTGTCTAAGCCTTAATTATTTGACTTATTTGCTACCTCAGTTACTTGAAACTCTTTTCTCCAGTTTTTCTGATCACCCTATCACTTTCCCTCCAGTCCATCCAGGATGCAAAACTGTCTTCCTTACCTGTTGGTCAAGCCATATCACACCTTTTTTTGAATCCCGCACCCCCACTTCCCTGATCCTATATCAAATTTGAATTATTTGGGCCTGATTAATTATTGAGTTTCTCCAGTTTCACACTGGTGTAACTCAAGGAATATAGTGATGATTCAGGGTCCTGGTCTCCACTTCAAGACCCATCACAACTTCACCACAGCCTATATATCGGATCTAATTTCTTACCGTGTGCTGCCTCTCCCTCTTACTTGACCTGTGATGTCAGCCATGATACCTCTTTCCTTCTCTTACAATGTCTTCATGCCTCCTTCTGTTCTGTCCCCTACTCATGGACTTCTAGATTTCAAGCTCTTCATGATGAGTGTTGTTTTATTTGTCACACATTGCTTCAAGCACATCATCGGTGAAAATAACAAAAAATAAATACCTGATCTGCCAATGGAATCAGTAGTTAGACTTCAGAATGACTTCAGTGGCATCCACAAATAACTGCAGGGACAAAATTGCGACTAGTGTTATCCACCTATAACTTGTGGATTCAAAAATAAGAGCCAGCTTTTTAAACATTGGGGCCCTTATGGAGTGTATATATAAAAAGACTACCACATATTATTTAAATGAAATAGTATACTTTGATTTAAAGAAAGTCTTTAATAAACTCCCTCACCAAAAAACTCTAAAGGAAACTATGTAGTCATGGGATAACAGGAAAGGTCCTTTCATGGTTCAGCAACTAGTTACAAGATATGAAACAAAGGTAGGAATAAATTATCAGTTTTCAAAATGGAGAGAGATAAATAGTGGGATCCCCGAGTGATTGGTACAGGAACCTGAGCTATTCAACATATTCATTGTTCACTCCCTTTCCAGATCCTTAATGAAGTGGCAAAGCTTGCAGATGATACAAAATAATTCAAGATAGTTAAGTCCAAAGCTGACTTTGAAGTCACAGGGGGTCTCACAAAACTGAGTAAATGGGCAACACAATGGCAGATAACAATTAGCATTGATAAGTGCAGAGTAATGCACATTGGAAAAAAATAACCCAACTACACATATTTAATGATGGATTCTAAAATATCTGTTACTACTCAAGAAGGAGAGCTTGGAGTCACCATGGATAGTTCTCTGAAAACTGCAGTTAAATGAGCAGCAGTGGTCAAACAGACTAACAGGATGTGAGGCACTATTAAGAAAGAGATGAAAAATAAAGACAGAAAATATAATGACACTCTATAAATCCATGATGTGCCCATACCTTGAATGCAGTGTCCAATTCTGGTTGCTCCATCTCAAAAAAGGAGATAATGGAAATGGAAAAGGTTTAGAGAAGGACAACAAAAATGATCAAGGACTGGAACAGCTTCCATATGAGGAGAGACTAAAAAAAAGTAGGGCTTCTCATCTTAGAGACATGTTAGTGTTAGAGATATGTTAGTGGTCTATAAAATCATGAATAGTGTGAAAAAGTAAACAGAGAAGGATTATTTACACTTTCCCACAATATAAACCCAAGGGGTCACCTGATTGAAATGAATAAGCAGCAGTTTAATACAAATGAGAGGATGTACTTTTTCACACCATGCACAATTAACTGTGGCACTCATTGCCATAGGATGTTTTGACGGCCAGAAGTATAACTGGGTTCCAAAAATAATATGATAAATTCATGGAGGACAGGTCCATCAAAGGATATTAGATTAGATGGTCAGGGATGCAACCCTTACTTGGGGTGATCCTAATTCTCTGACTTCCAAAAGCAGAATACAGAGGTGGGTCATTCCAACTATTGTTTGGTACTCATTCCCTGAAGAGCTGGGACTGGTCACTGTGGGAGATGGGATATTGGGCTAGATGGACCATTGGTCTGACTGCATGGCAGTTCTTATGTTAAGTATGAAATTAAATGTGAGATACAACAGCCTAAATTCCAAACTTGTCTCTTTATGATTCAGGCAATTAAAATGAAGAACACTGGTTTTTGAACACTCTGACAAACATGTCAGAACATGGTGGTAGTGGAACAATGGCGGCAGTGACTATAGAGCTATAAATCAGGGAAGGGGATTCTTTCGTGAATGAAAGGCGATATTTTACAGGATATAGTGAAGGAGACACTGATGATGCCCTAAACCAAAAGTAAAGTTCAAATATGGCAACATGTTGGAATATTAGAGTTCTAGATAAACAGTGAAATTTTAATTCAATTCAAAGTGATGTTAAAACTGAGGCTTTTGACGTGCTGCCAGGCCCTAGTATTAACGGACCTTTATGTAAAGTTAGATATGCTGACCCCATCCTACCCCATCCCCACACGCGACTTGCTCCCCTTCCTTCAACAGCACAGACCCATGACACCCCCTTAGCTGACAAATGAACAAAAAGACTGCTGCTGCACATACAAGTTGCCCAGATGGCAGGACTATATCCTGCTTTGCTTGCGAGACAGCCAGTTTGAAAAGATCTCTGCCACAATGAGTTGCTAGCCTGGTGTGCTCTCTTTTAGATGGCAAAAGGTCTGGGAAGGAAGAGAGGTCCTGAAAAGGGAAACGGAGCTGCATGGTACAGATAGAGTGACTTATTCCACTAGTGACTTTATCACTGTGAACACCTACTAGTGAATAAGTGGCATATACCTGAGTCTGCTATTGACTCAAGTCATGTTCAGTGTCACAGTCAATATTTCTTCAAGGCATTCAATGGACTGGACCCAGGCTAGCAAAAAGATCACCCAAACTCCAGGATGGAGACCGTGATTGAGAACTCTGCCTTTCAGGCACAATGGAGCTTTCTACCACAAAGATAAAGCCCATCTGTGTGGGAGACCAAACTTTCTTGGGGGCTGCTCTGAGAATGTGAAACAAGTTCCCCCAGGAAATAAGGACCAACACAAACCTCACCGCCTTCCATTGCAAGTATGAGGCACACCTCTTCAACCTGCCTTCTTTAAGAAACACATAATAGGGTGTACATATTTTTAGAATAATATTAAAAAAAATAATGAAACAACCCTACCAAAACAAAACATATATTGCACACACAATCCCTGCCCTGGAGAGAAGCTGAGGGGAAAAAAAAACACACAAGACCAAAGTTAGTCATGTCACAATGCACTACTGGAATTTACTTAGATACCACAGTGATGAAGGCAGTATGAGAACTTTTGTAGAATGAACTGATTGCTACAATGATTGTTTCTGGAGTAGAAAGCTTAAAGTGCCTTTCTAATATGAAAACTAAACCAGATTGCTGGTTGGAACCAGATTTCTGGCATATAAAATTAAAAAGGTCGTCATGCAGTTTTTAAACTAAGGTCTAGTTTAGGTGCGGCAGGTGCAGAGGAGCATGTGGTTCTGACAGAGACATGCCTTAGGGAAGGATCTATTAATGGAGATTCTCTATATCCTAGTTAGGAGGAGAAGATGGAATATAGGTAGGATCTGATAAGAAACAGTCAAATGAAAAAGAGTCCCATTCAATTACATCACATAATGGTAGACAACTTAAAAGTGACAATTTTTAAGTGCTTATATACAAATGCTAGGAGTTTAAATATTAAGATGGGAGAACTTGAATGCCTCATATTAAATGAGGATATTGATATAATAGGTATTACAGAAATTTGGTGGAATGAGGATAATCAATCGGACACAATAATACCAGAATACAAAATATATCAGAAGGACAGAATAGGTTGTAGTGATGGGAGTGTGGCATTATAAGTGAAACAAAGCGTTGAGTCAAATGAAATAAAAATCTTAAATGAACCAAACTGTATCACAGAATTTCTAAGGATAGTAATTCCAAGCTTGAGTAATAAGAATATAGCAGTAGGGATATACTACTGACCACTTGACCAGGTTGGTGATAGTGATGTTGAAATGCTGAGGGAGATTAGAGAGGCTATAAAAATAAAAAACTCAATAGTAATGGGGGATTTCAACTATCCCCATATTGACTGGGTACATGTTACCTCAGGACAAGATGGAGAGAGAAAGTTTCTGAACACCTTAAATGACGGCTTCTTGGAGCAGCTAGTCCTGGAAGCCACAAGAGGAGAGACAATTCTTGATTTAGTCCGAAGTGGAGCACAGGATCTGGTCCAAGAGGTACATATAGCTGAACCACATGGTAATAGTGACCATAACAAAATAAAATTTAACATTCCCCAGAGGAGGGGGACACACCAAAGCAGCCCACCAAGGTAGCGTTTAATTTCAGAAAGAGGAACTATACACAAAAATGAGGAAATTAGTTAAACAGACATAAAGATGTCCAATACCAAAAGTGAAATCCCTGCAAGCTGCATGGAAAGTTTTTAAAGACACCATAAAAGAGGATCAATTTAAATGTATAACCCAAATTAAAAAACATAGTAAAAAAAAGTGACACCATGGCTAAACAACAAAATAAAAGAAGCAGTTAGAGGCAAAAAGGCAACCTTTAAGAAGCGGAAGTTAAATCATATTGAGGAAAATAGAAAGAAGCATAAATTCTGGCAAGAAAACTGTAAAAATATAATTAGGAAGGCCAAAAAATAATCTGAAGAACAGCTAGCCAAAGACTCAAAAAGTAACAGAAATTCATTTTTAAAGTACATCAGAAGCAGAAAGCCTGCTAAAAAAACAGTGGGGCCACTGGACGGTTGAGATGCTAACGGAGCATTCAAGGAAGATAAGGCTATTGTGGAGAAACTAAATGAATTCTTTGCATTGGTCTTCATGGCTGAAGATGTGAGGGAGATTCCCAAACCTGAGCCATTCATTTTAGGTGTCAAATATGAGGAACTGTCCCAGATGGAGATGTCAGTAGAGAAGGTTTTGGAACAAATTGATAAATTAAACAATAGGTCACCAGTATCAGATAGTATCCAAGAGTTCTGAAGGAATTCAAATGTGAAATTGCAGAACTACTAACTGTGGTATGTAACCTATCATTTAAATCAGCTTCTGTACCAGATGACTGGAAGATAGCTAATGTGATGCCAATTTTTAAAAAAGGCTTTAAGGTGATCCCCACAATTACAGGCCAGTAAGCCTAACTTCAGTACCAGGTAAATTGGTTGAAACTATAGTAAGGAACAGAATTATCAGACACGTAGACAAACACAAGTTATATGGGAAGAGTCAACATGGTTTTTGTAAACAGAAATCATGCCTCACCAATCTACTGGAATTCTTTGAGGGGGCCAACAAACATGTGGACAAGGGTGATCCAGTGGATATAGTGTACTTAGATTTTCAGAAAGCCTTTGACAAGGTCCTTCACCAAAGTCTCTGAAGCAAAGTAAGCTATCCAGCTTTTCTAAATAGTCCTGAACCTGTTCTTTCACCAATGAGGGCTGCTTACTTTCTCCCCATTAGGTGCTGTCCAGTGCAGTAGTCTGGGAGCTGACTTTGTGAACACAGAGGCAAAAAAACCCAAAACATTGAGTACTTCAGCTTTTTCCACATGATCTGTCACCAGGTTGCTTCCCCCATTCAGTAAGGGGCCCACACTTTCCCTGACCTTCTCTTGTTACTAACACATCTGTAGAAACTCTTCTTGTTATCCTTTACCTCCCTTGCTAGCTGCAACTCCAATTGTGCTTTGGCCTTCCTGATTTCACTCCTGCATGCTGGAGCAGTATTTTTATACTCCTTCCTAGTCATCTGTCCAAGCTTCCACTTATTGTAAGCTTCCTTTTTGTGTTTAATCTCACTGAAGATTTCTTTGTTAAGCCGAGCTGGTCGCCTGCCATATTTGCTATTGTTTCTGCACATTGGGATGATTTGTTTCAGCACCTTCAGTAAGGTTTCTTTAAGATACAGCCAGATCTCTTGGACTCCTTCCCCCTCATATTAGCCTCCCAGGAGATCCTGCCCATCAACTCCCTGAGGGAGTCAAAGTCTGAAGTCCAGAGTCCGTATTCTGCTGTTCTCCTTTCTTCCTTTTGTCAGGATCCTGAACTCTACCATCTTATGGTCACTGCTGTCCAGGTTGCCACCCACTTCTGCTTCCCTTACAAATTCTTCCCTTTTTGTGAGCAGCAGGTCAAGAGGAGCATGGCCCCTAGTTGGTTCCTCCTGAACTTGCACCAGGAAGCTTTCCGCAACACCCTCCAAAAACTGTACTGTACTGCTCTCCCAGGAGATGTCAGGGTGATTGAAATCCTCCATGAGAACCAGGTCCCATGCTCTCAAATCTTTCATTAGTTGTCTACCTCATCCTCCTGGTCTGGTGGTCTATAACAGAAATCCACCACAACATCACCCTTATTACTCCTGCCTCTAAATTTAACCCAGAGACTCTCAGCAGGCTTTTCTTCAGTTTCACTGGAGCTCTGAGCAGTCATATTGTTCTATTACATATAGTGCAACTCCTCCACATTTCTCCCCTGTCTTTCCTGAACAATTTATACCCATCCATGACAGTGCTCCAGTCATGTGAATTACCGCACCAGGTATCGGTTATTCCAATTATATCATAGCCCTTTGACTATGCCAGAACTTCCAATTCCTCCTGCTCGTTTCACAGGTTTTTTGCTTTCCTGTACAGGCACCTAATATAACTAGCCAATTCATACTGAGAAAGCAGGCCAATCAGGAGGTCTACCCTGTTGCACCCTCCTGGTGTCCCACTTCCTCACTTATCCCCGGGCTTAGGTCCCCCATCCCACAGCGAACCTTGTTTGAAGCCCTCCTCACTAGGTTAGCAAGTATGTCTGCAAAGATGCTCTTCCCTGTCTTCATGAGGTGGATCTCATCTCTTCCTAGCAATCCTTCTTCCTGGAACAATGTCCAATGGTCTAAGAATCCAAAGTCCTCTCTCTGAAAATATATTCATAAATGATCTGGAAAAAAGGATAAACAGTGAGGTGGAAAAATTTGCAGATAATACAAAACTATTCAAGATAGTTAAGTTCAAAGTAGACTGCGAAGAGTTACAAAGGGATTTTACAAAACTGAGTGAAAGGGCAACAAAATGGCAGATGAAATTCAATGTTGATAAATGAAAAGTGATGCACACTGGAAAACATAATCCCAACTATACACATAAAATGATGGGGTCTAAATTAGCTGTTACTACTCAAGACAGAAATCTTGGGCTATGTCTACACTGATAGCGGCAAAGTCGCCGCCGTCAGATCGACTTATGTGGATCAACTGAGCAGTCAGTGAAGACCCGCTCAGTAGATCCAGAAGTCAACGCTGTTAATCCACCCCCGCAAGTGGCATAGCGCTGTGTCGATGGGAACACAGTTCCCTTCGGCACAGTGCAGTGAAGACGGAGCACAGAAGAGAAGCACAGCAGTCAATGGGAGTTACGCAAGTTTTCTGCATAGTTTGCATAACTCCCGTCGACTGCCACCGAATCGCCGGGGTAAGTGTAGACCAAGCCTTGGAATCATTGTGGATAGTTCTCTGAAAACATCCATATGCAGTGGCATTCAAAAAAACTAACAGAATGTTAGGATAGATAATAAGACAGAAAATATCATATTGCCTCTTTATAATTGTATGGTATGCCCACATCTTGAATACTGCGTGCAGATCTGGTTGCCTCATCTCAAAAAGATATATCGGAGTTGAAAATGGTACAGAAAAGGACAACAAAAATGATTAGGGGTAAGGAAAAATCTTCCATATAAGGAGAGATTAATAAAACAGGGACTTTTCAGATTGGAAAAGAGATTACTAAGGAGAGATATGATAGAGGTCTATAAAATCATGACTTGTGTGGAGAAAATAAATAAAGAAGTGTTATTTACTCCCTCATAACACAAGAACTAGGGGTCACCAAAT
Source organism: Emydura macquarii macquarii (assembly GCF_026122565.2). Taxonomy (NCBI): domain Eukaryota; kingdom Metazoa; phylum Chordata; order Testudines; family Chelidae; genus Emydura; species Emydura macquarii. Next base: position 3,622,356 of record NW_027133156.1, read on the forward strand.
GAATTTAATATACAGCAAGTTTAAAATGAACAAAAGGAAGTATTTCTTCACACAACGCACAGTCAACCTGTGGAATTCCTTGCCAGATGATGTTCTGAAGGCCAAGACTATAACGTGGTCCAAAAAAACCCAAAAAAACCTACATATGTTCATGGAGGTTAGGTCCATCAATGGCTAATAGCCAGATGGGCAGGGATTGCTGTTTGCCAGAAGCTAGGAATGGCTGATGGGATGGATCACTTGAAGATTCCCTATTCTATTCATTCCCCCTGAAGCACCTGGCATTGGCTACTGTTGGAAGACAGGATACTGGTCTAGATGGATTACTGCTCTGACCCAATATGGCCATTCTTATGTTCTTAAACATTAAAAATAGCACCATCTTTTTCAGCAGATCTGCTCCCCAGCTTTATGTCAGTTCTACAGAAACATAGCTCTGAGAGTGAATTTTATTTTTTTTTCTGTCTCATTCATAACAAACCAGAATCAGTAACTAAGTTGCAATGGTGAAGTCACCTGTGTAGACCCAGGCTGCAAATGATGCCCTCAATCACATACATCTGTGTAGTCCCACTGAAGCAGTAGGGTTGCACCGTTATAACTCAGAGTGTAATTTACAGAGAAGAGGATAGCGCTAGTGTATCTTAAGACCTACAGAAACTTCATTGCTGGTGATAATGCATGAGTCAGAAAACAAACAGAACTTGACTTTCAGACTTCAGGTTTAGTTTACAAGGTTGGCAAGTAAAAAAAGTTTTTTATTTTTGTTTTTTGTTTTGGTAAACTGAGCAGGTTTGCTATTGAAATAATCAAAACTCAATAAATATGGAGACCCATAATGGCAATTTTCAGAGTAAAATCATTTTCATATAAATATGTAATGTTTATTTCCAATTTTTTTATCCCTGGGTTAAATAAAAATAGCTAATTATATTGCAAAAATATTCTTATATGGTCATGATCACACTATATTATTAAAAAATCCTTGTGATGATATAAAAACATCCTCAGCATTGCAAAACTGTTGTTGTGCTTCTGTCATGGAATTCATGTTGTGTGTAATTGTGGGGATAATATTTGTCTTTATTTTCCTAAATTGACCAATTTTTATTTCAGTATCCCCACGGTGGGTGTTCAAAGAGAAATTTGTGGAAGCAAGCTTACCACAGCTAATGGCTTGACCTGGAGGAATCTCCTTTTATGTTCACTTGTTTGAAATATTGTCTAGAGAACATATGGGAGTGGACTCTGGTCTCAGATGCATCAATGTTAGGATTGTGCTAATGCCAATTTCCACTATGGGATGGCGTAGTCTTTTAATCAGTTAAAGTTAATCTTGTCTTTGGTCAGACAACAAAAATTACTAGCAAACTGGTGTTAACATATGAGCTCTATCACTATTTTAATACTTGAGCATAAAATAGAAAAGAGAGAAGTGTAGGAGTGATCTGTTTCTTTCAGCAAATTATGACTCATGTTTGACCAAGCTGTGAATAAACCGTAGTGATCGCACTTATAATGGTAATGGTTAGGACCTTATACCCGCTCCCAATGTTTATGAATCATTAACGCTCAATCATTCCTCCATTCTGAAACCACAGGATCTTTCCATATTCTCAAAGAAAGAAGCCAATGAATTGAGCATTACTACCCAATATCAGTCATTCTTTATCTTTCTGTTGTAGGGTAATGGGTTTCCATTTCAAAGTCCTTTAGCTATGGCCAAAATCCATTTCATTAAACACTTTGAAAACTTTAGCGTTACTTTCATTTAAGCTAACCACCTGATGTGGCTTTAATAAACACACATGACTCAGAATGAGAGCTGGGACAAGTATGGCTCATAATAAAAGACGAACAGTGAGACAATCCTAATTTGGATAGATATTCCTTTTCACTCTCTGTGAGTCAAGGGATGGCTTTCACAGATGAAAACAGAGAAAAAAACCCATAGTTGAAACTCAGCATTATAAATAAGGCAAACTAATTTTAACTTTCTGGGACTGATATAGAAAAGGTCCAATATTTCATATATCTTAAAAGAATTCTAAGTACGACAGGTAGAATAGATGAAGACATTAACTCAAAATAGTGAGAGCCAGGCACGCTTTTGCAATCCTAAAGCTGATCTGAAAAAGCAGAAATCTTGCCCTTCAAACTTTGAATATTTAATATCATTATACAGTCACTGTTACTATATGTCACCAAAAATTGGAGACTTAGGACCTTACTATTTCAACTCAAGTTTTCATAAACAGCTGCTGTAGACAAATCCTCAATATCAGATGGCCAGAAAAAGCACAAATAAAGAACACTAAGGACGAAACAGAAACTGATAGGACAGGAAACAGAAAAATGGAGATGGCTAGAATGTGCATGAGGGAAAGACATGAATAATATAGCAAGACAGGTGTTGGACTGGAACCGCAGGACAAGAGGTGACAAGGTAGTCCAAACATAACATGGAACTGCACAATAGAAGCTGAAATGAAAATTATCAGAATGACATGGGAAGAAACTAAAACTGCAGCAGGAAACTGGCAAAGATTGAAGGTAGTGGTGAAGACCCAACATTGCACATGGAATAGAGAGAATTTTCATGGGAATGGGTGAGATTTACTCCAGTGCAGAGGGCCAACACAAGTACTATGCTTCTGTCATGTTCCACTTAAGTCCTCAAAATAAGGATGATGCAATGGCTAATGGTTTTAAGACTACTTGCTGATACAGTGTGTTGTGTTTGACACAACATCAAAACCCCCAAGATATTGACACCATCAAAGTAGAGAGTAGACATACCTCAAGTAATTTTTCCATCTTGAACATTATTTTGTATATACTTTGATGGTAAATAATATTACTTATTATTATTATTTGTATTACCAAAATGATTAGGAATCCTAATCATGAACTACACAGAGAATAAAAAGACAACCCCTGCCACAAGCAACTTGCAATCTAAGCATAGGGCAAGAGACGACAGATGGATACAGACAGATCAATGTGAGAGTACAAGGAAACAATGAGACAATATTTGTCCGCATCATAGGCTGTGGTCTCAGCACTCAAGCAGCCAAACCACTATCAGGAATTTTTGTAGGCATAATAGAAAAGGAGAGAGTTAAGGAAGGATTTGAAGGTAACTTTGGGGATGCCCCAAGCATCATGAGAGAAAGCACAAAGGTGCTTGTTTGAAAATTTAACAAGTGGTCAAGCATCATGAACCAATCGGATGCTGACATTTTGGTAGCAAATAATAGATGATACGTAAGGTGGGAATAGGCTGCAAAGCACCTTGAAAGTGAAGACCAGCCACTTGTGTTTGATGCAACAGAGAAGCAGGGAGGGGTCAGTGGAGGAATAAAAACAGAGGGATGACGTGGTCAGAATGATGAGCTAGGAGAACTCTTTGCAGACGCATTCTGGATGAATATTAGAGGGCCAAGATTGTCAGTGAGAGGTGTAAGTCTATGTACTGTTTATTGAATGGATCATGCAAGTAGTGGTTTTCCCAATTTCTCTTAAATGTGTGTGCACAAGCGAGGGGAATTACTTTTCAAACATAGAAAAAATGAGTCTGGTAAAGTCATTTTGTCTATCTTATGTTGTTTACAGTGTTGTAATCATGTTGGTCTCAGGATATTAGAGAGACAAGGTGGGTGAGTTAATTTCTTTTATTGGACCAACTGCTATTGGTGAGAGAGACAAGCTTTTGAGCTTACAGATTCTTCTTTCCAGACCTGAAAAAGAGCTCTGAGTAAGCTCTAAAGCTTCTCTCTTTCACCAGCAGAAGTTGTTTCTCACACCCACTTTATCTATCTTAGGAATGTATATGGCCCCCATTAGCACAGTATGTGTGGACCTGACAATCTTCAATACATTTATCCTCACAACACTCCTGAGTGGGGAACTGAGGCACAGCAAGACTAAGTGACTTGCCGAAGTTCACACAGAAAGTCTGTAGAAGGTTTAGTATCTGTCTTATTTGGAATTTACATGATAGAGACTATCCTCTTAAATCTGCTCCTGTTTTGTAGGCAACAAAACATTAAAGCTGGGATTTCAAAGGTGCCGAGGTGAGTTAGGGCACTCCAATCCAAATGGATTTCAATGGGAGTTGAATGTCTAACTCCCTTAGGCTCCTTTCCAAATCCCACCTTTATTGCCTATTCCTTAACTGTTAAAATGGTTAAGCTACAAAATATTTTCATTCCCTTGAAATACAAGGGGTTTAAAATGTTATTTTTCCTTATGGGCAAAGGGGCGGAGGGAAGGATCTGTTGTTTCTGTCTGATCATACAAAAGTTTAGCTTTATTTACATGTGCAAACAAAATCACCAAACACAATGGAGTAGTGTCTGCTCTTGTACATGTGTTATGAGCCTGATAATGAGTCTTTTTTTTAAATTCATTTATTCTCCCTTCAGTTGACTTATTGGCCATATCAAGTTAAATGTTAATTGTAGGCTACAGAGAGGTTACTTATCCCTTTGTAATCAAATATCTTATTCATTAACTTCTTATGCAATGGAATACTGGCTGGTGAACATCTGACTGAGCCTTTTGTTTTCATAGCATCAATAAAAGAAAGTGAGGGTTTCACTCAGGGTTAAAAGAAAGAAAAAGAAAAATTTGTTTTTAACATTAAAAGAAAATAGGCTCTTTAATGGGGTTGTTTAGGCCACAGTGTAAGAAAATAAAAATGCAAGAAGGTTTATAGTCCTTTGGAAAGAGTTTTTGGATTCAATAAATCCACAGAGATTAAATATACCCTCTTGTTTTTCTTTCTCATTATTATTTTTTCATTATATACTGACTCGCTGTGTGACCTTGGGCATTTAATTTATGCACTGGCCAAAAGTTTCCAACTTGAAGAAATAAAATTAAATACCTAAATCTATATTTAGGTGCCAAAGTAAATGGCCTGATATTCAGATATCATTTGTACCTACATTCTTTATTAAGTCAAAGGGAATGATGAACACCCTTTAGCATCGGTACCAGGTTTGTATAATTTTTGGTGGTGCCCAGAATGGGTCCATGACCCACCCCCACACTTACCTTGTAAGCCCCTGGGGGGGGTGCCGGCTGGGTCCACGTAGGAGATGCATGGGGGTAGGCACAGGGCTGGAAGGAGGGAACAGCCGCTTCACTGCTTGGTGACAGCATCGGAGCGGCTCCTGGCCAGCTGCTGTTAGTCACTGAGCCACTGCTGAGAACAACCTAGTCCTATCCTTTCTGGAACCCCCCTTCAGGTAGTTGAAGGCTGCTATCAAATCCACCCTCATTCTTCTCTTCTGCAGACTAAACAAACCCAGTTCCCTCAGCCGCTCCTCATATGTTGTGTGCCGCAATCCCCTAATCATTTTTATTTCCCTCTGCTGGACTCTTTCCAATTTGTCCACATCCTTTCTAAAGTGGGGGGCTCAAAACTGAGCACAATACTCCAAATGTGGCCTCACCCAGTGCCGAATAAAGAGGAATAGTCACTTCCCTCGATCAGCTGGCAGTGCTCCTACTAATGCAGCCCAATATTCTGTTAGCCTTCTTGGCAGCAAGGGCATACTGTTGACTCATATCCAGCTTTTTGTCCACAGTAGCCAAGTTATCAGTTGTCAGTGTAGACTGCGTGCGTGTGCCCCCAGCGTAGGTGCTGTCCCAGCTCTGTACAGGTAACCGAGACGGCACTCACGATCAAATGAATCAACACGATCACAGATTAGCTGAGCAACAAATGCACCCGGGCCAGGTGTATTGCAGTTGAAGCACAATGAGAAGTGACCTATAGTAGTCTACCAGTACACTTCAAATACGAGTGGTCTGTTACAACGGTCTCAGGACAACTTACTGGTGGGACTTTCCATTATCTGACACCCTCTTTTATACACTGTTACAGACAATTTTGTTCTGCCCCTTTGATGTAGGTAGTTGCCACCCTCTTGACGTAGTCTAATACCACCCTTCACCTTGCACTGGATGGTTGGGGCAAAACATCTCTATTTGTCATATTATAAGACATTTCTATCCATCAAAGTGTCATTTCAGGGAGTCAGGTTGCCCTTGTTATCTCTTTGGTCCTAGTACAGTCTGTCTCTGATATATATTTTTAGATATTAGTAATGTTTTGATATTAGTAATTTTTTGGAAATATATGCATTTTGCAGTATCAGGTCTTCTTGCCAGTTTCAGTGAGGTCATAAATTCATAGCCTGACTCCTGTTTCCTTGGCTTTATAACATACTTGATCAATCTTTCAGTTTAGGCCTTATGCCTTAGCCTGTTATGCTGGGTTTCAGGCCTCATGCTCTCACTTTTTACTAAAAGCTGCAGGTCCTGTTCCACAGAACATTTCCTATTCACTTTCTCCACACCATCTGTGGTTTTATAGATCTCTATCATATCCCTTCCCCTTAGTTGTCTCTTTTCTAAAATGAGTAGTCCCAATCTTTTTAATCTCTCCTCATATGGAAGCTGTTTTATACCCTTCATCATTTTTGTTGCCTTTCTCTGTATATTTTCCACTTCTAATATATATTTTGTGAGATGGGGCAACCACAACTACTTTCAGTATTCAAGCTGTGGTAGTACCATGGATTTATATAGCGGTACTATGATATTTTCTGTCCTATTACCTATCCCTTTCTTAATGGTTCCTAACATTCTGTTAGCTTGTCTTTCTCTTTTTTTTTTTTTTTTTTTAATGCCGCTGCACTTTGAATGGATGTTTTCAGAGAACTATCCACAATGACAAGATCTCTTTCTTAAGTGGTAACAGCTAATTTAGACCCCACCCTTTTGTATGTATGATTGGGATTATGTTTTCCAATGTGCATTACATTGCACTATCAACATTGTATTTCATCTGCCATTTTATTGCCGTCACCCAGACTCATGACCTACCTTTGTTGGGACGTTGCAGCAGTCTTATCAATGTTGTGTACAGAAACAAGATCACTTTCCTACTTTTACTTGATATTCCCCTATTTAATTGCATTAACCCTTTTTGCCAGCGTATTGCACTAAAATCTCAGGTTGAGGTAATTATCTACAATGACCTCTAAGTCCTTCTGAGACCTACCTTCCATAAAATCATGCTGATTGGCATTAATGATATTTTTAGCCTCTAGTTCTTTGTTGATAGATTACTGAATCAACTGTTCCATTATTTTAACCAGGATCATGGTCAGGCTAACTGGTCTATAATTCTTGGGGCATCCTTTTTACCTTTTTTTAAATATTGGAACTACTTTGGTAGTCTTCCAATCCTTTGAAATTTCCCTATTTTCCAGGATTTGTTAAAAATTAACATTAGTGATTCAGAGAGCTTCTCAGCTGTTCCTTTAAGACTCTTGGGTGTAAATTATCCCAGCCTGTTCATTTGACAATATTTAATTTTAGTAGATATTGCCTCACATTCTCCTTTGTCACAGGAGATACATTTTCAGTTTCATTCATATCATCATATGGGATGGACACATCCTCCTGCTTTGTTCCAAATACACCACAAAAACATCTGTTGATCATTTATGCCTTTTCTATGTCACTGTTTACAATTTTATCATTCACATTCAGCCATGGACCTCTAGCTGACGTAGGGTTTTTCTTTATTTATTTAAGAAATATTTAAGAAATGCCTACCCAGATCCTGACCCTTCTTTCTGCAAGGTCTACACCCAACAAAATTGGCTAGACCTGGGAATCTGGCCCGTTAATAGTATCTACTTGATTCATCATTTAATCTATGTTCTATCAATTTTATGATTTGACTTATCAAATAATGTGCTAACCTAAAGGTCTAGGGCCCAAATTCTGCACTCACTTTCAGATGTGTAAATTCAGATTTAATTCCATCGGTTTCCGTAGTTCTAGTTTTTCACCAGCATAACTAAGAGCAGGATTTGGCACCTATTGCACAATAGATTATGCACACAAAGTGTTTGTATAGGGACACAACAACTTAAGTTTAATCCTAGAAAACAGAGAAAGAAGTTGGCAGTTTCTAGGTCTTCATGGAAAATGTTTCAATCCATAGTATTTTATTCTTTATTCATGTCTGACATACTTTAAGCTTGATATTAGAAAAACAAATGTTCCATTTTTCTTATGATGTCTGTTACTTATTATTTGACCCATACAGAAAAATACACATCGTAAAATTATATTACTTTTCGAAATTCTCTGTCTTCTCAATCCCATATCATTGTGTAATATGTGCTATAACCTTGTAACAGTCTTAAAATGGGCCTCCGTTTTTGTGCCCATAATTTTGCAGATGCAGTTTGCATCTGTAATTATTTTCTGAAGCAGTTATAGCTATTTGCCTCTCTACGTACCTGATATATGGGCACAATCAGGCACTTAGACATCCAAGTGCCCTTAATGTATTTGCAGTTTGCTGGTATAAAACAGGGGACACGTTTTTATAAATCTAGTACTCACTAGCTATACAGTAATTGCTAATAGCTCAGAAACTACTAAGAGGGGATGTGTTTAAAATATATAGATAATTGAAGGGTCTAAACTCCATGGAGGGATAGGAACTACTTAATTTCATTCAACTATTCATTGTTTAAATCCATTTACCACATTAAGGAAGGTAAAATTTAGGATTAATGTCAGGAAAAACTCCTAAATAGCGTTAGCTTGTGGAATATTCCCCCTAGAGGAGTGATGAAAATCCAGTTTCTTAGGACTTTTTAAACTAGTAAGACAAAGCACTACAATACTATTGGGAGAAATCCTGCATTGGATGGATGCAACAGGTTTTTCCATCACTAACTTCTATGGCTCTATGAAATGTGTTAGAGGCCTAAGGACCAAGGTTCCAGGCAGAAAAGTGGAGCTGTGGTTAGCTTGCCTTCTTCATAGATCCAATTCAAAATTAGACATTGATTAGAAAGGAGAGCAGTATTATAACTGACACTAACAGTTTTGTGTATATACCTTTTACAAGAGAAATCCATAATTAAAAAACTGCTGGGGCTACAAATAGCATTCAGTATGTATTTTTTTTCTTATTTTCTGCTGAGCTCTGTATATTCTTTCATATCTGCTATTACTTTTTCTAGAGCTGTATTATTGATACAAAAATATGAACTAACACCCTTTGAATGTCATGGGTGAGATTGGATTCAAATTTGACTTCAGATGTATCAGAGACACAAAACACATATCAAAATACGAAGTTTTGGGGTTTTTTACCAAAAATGAAAAATACATTTAAAAACAGTGTTCACATAGCAAATCATTTTTGTTTTGTTTTTTCTTTGAAAAATCCAAATATTTTATAGGAAATTTTCTATGAAAACTATTTTTTTAAATTTCATGCAAAAAAAATTGACATTTTTGAATGAACTCTCATATTTGCATATACAAATAAGGATTTATATGCTCAAGTACTGTAAAAACAAACCGGAATTCATATATAATCAAGGGCCAGGAGAAAGTTATCAAATAAATACTGAGCTCCTTACCATTATTCCCTGATCTTTCTGAAAAAGTTGGGAAAAAGTGGCGCAATTTAATTCCAGTTTTGTAAAATCCACTAACAAAAATGGAAAATTGTGTTCATGATGTGACCCATTCTTGCAATAATGTCAAAGTCTGTGGACTGCTTCAGATGCTGTGCCACTAGTGTCATTTGTTTCGGCAGCCTTCTCCTTGAGAATTCTTCACAATATTTGGGGGGGCTGATCCTCCCTGAGATGTCCACTAACAGATGGCACTACAAGAGCCGCTTATTAATAATACAGCACAGGATAAAAATATATCCTACTTTTTTGGTACCCAAAAAGTCTGAAAACCCCATGAAAAATGGTGTATTTGTAACTTATTGAAAGAAGGCAAGCACAAAATGTAAGTGCACTGATTAAATTTATTTTATTATACAATAACTCTATAATTAAACAAAATTCTATAGGAGGAAATAGGGAATATCCCATTCATGTTAGGAATTCTTGTGTAAAAGAGAACTGAAGAATGTTATCCCACCAGTGACAACAATAGGTTACTGATAATACATATGACAAACTCTTACACAGCATTTTTCATCCACAGATCTCAAAGCACTTTACAGATATATGTCTGTAGCATTCTCTGTTTTACAGAGGAGAAAACGTAGGCATGGAGAGGTGAGGTATCTCATCCAAGGTCACTTAGCAGATTAGTGGCAGAACAGGAAATGTGGATTCTATTTCCAAACTTCCAGCCCAAGTGCTACATCATCAAATCTCTGGACCACTCTGCCATAATTGAGTAATATTTAAGGCATCTCTATCTATAGCTATGCAATAAGATACCAAGATAATAAGCATCTTTTTTAAATACCATAGTGGATACACTGACTAGACAGACAGGGAGATGATGCAGATAAGCAGATTAGTTAACTATTTTCATTTAATCTAATATTCACAAACTTCCATAGAAACAAAGAAAACAGGAGCATTTTATCACTCCGTATCTCCATTGATGAATAATGTTAGATGCCATTGGAAAACAGATATATTTTTTTTTCTGGAAAGCACTCTCTGCATAGCTAAGTATTCACAAATCAAAGCAAAGAATTTTGCACAGTTCCAGAGAAGAATCCCAACATATCAAGGTCCAGTTTGCTCCTGGCCCCAGCACAGGTGTACAATGATGGTAGGTGAGTAGTGCAAGAAGTCTTATCCCTTTACCTTCACTAGCCCTGAGGACCAGAGAAAATATCAGTCCCTGTGTTTTAAGGAGCAACAGGAATGTCTCTTTCTTTACATTCATATGTGTTGTACATTGAAGTGACTGAACAAGACATTTTCATAGGTTTCCCTTTGGACATTATGTTGTTTATACTAACAAAATCTTCCATATCACTATATTTCCTGCAGTATTATTTTCATATGTCCCTTATTGTGTGTCTTGGTCTTCCCTTGCGTTCCACAGGTCTGATCTTATCCACTTGAGTCTTTGGTGAATGTTTCATACAATGTTCATGTGAGAAAACCATAAATCAATCAACAGAATCTCCTGCTACCTCTGTTCAATTTCTAAAGGGAAAGGAAATGTTTTACTACTTAAAAACTTTGAACACAAGCTTCATCCCCATTTCTATTTTGTTTATATCCCATTTCTCTGAATACACTTTTGGCTTTAGCATTAATCTTTACATTGCTTGTTGCCAGTTTCTCATGTGAGTATGGTTCTGGTTTGTTTGGAAGGTTTAATTAACCATATTTAAGAAATCAGGCTTCTTTTTCCAATAAAAAATGCTACTGTCCACAAGGCCTAATTTCTTCATCTGGGATATGACTGTCATTTTATATTGTTTATTTGTTTAAGACACATCTGCACCACAGGCGGCTATAGTGATGTTCACGAAGTTCCTTGAGGCAGATTCTTAAATCCTCAAGTCCCTTTACTGGGTGCTAAAATGAGTCCTAGTACTACCCTACCTAAACACAGCTCTGAGACTATACCTTGGTATGAAATCATGCCATTATGCTTAATCTGTATTATAGGGTGACAAAACAGATTCTTAATTGTCACTTCCCTGACAATGTGACACATGATCAGGAGTCTTATCTCCTGAACTGTAAATGAGGTAACAGAAGCCACTTTGATACACCAGAAGGGCTACACAGTATGTAGAAAGGTGTTTATTTCTCTTGGATTCTCTTAGTTGAGGTAAAACAGTAGGGGGTAAAAAAAATTACTGATGGAACAGTATGGAAAAATGAAATTTTTCACACTTTTTGCTACAGATCTCGCAACTGAGTTCAGGAAATTAATATGTAACTTAACCCCACTATTTCAGCTGTCCCATTTAGTTATTGAAGCAGAAATTCAAAATATATTTTTCTTTTTTAATCCAAATATAAGGTGGTGTAATAACAATATTCAGACAAAAATCCTCAGTTTTGCCTCAAGCTGGATGTTTTGTCTTTTAAAAGTCTTATTATCGAATTAATGATATTATGATAAATCATAACAATTCAAACCAATGTGGGATCAACATGTTAATATTGGATTATTGTTAGATATTATATTCTCACCCCATAATATTTCCTTTCACTGCACAAGCCAGGGATGGATTAAGTATGGATCATAGCATTGGGCCCCGTAATACAAGGTGCCTCAAGACAGCAGCCCGTTTTAGTGGACTACACTCAGTCGTCCATGAACTCCTCCAAGTTTAGACAGGAGATCCTATCTACCTAAGAAGAGGGAGAACTACTGGAATACTAATAAGTGTTATCCAAGCTGTGAGATACCTGCTAGTATAGGAGAAATGGCCATTTCTCCTTTAGAGGTGGAAATGGGAAGATAAACAAACACATTTCCCTTCCACAGAGCAGCAAGAAAAGAAGGGTTCTTTTTGTCCCCCTTCATAGGAATAGAATGGTCTCCTGCTGACCTTTGATCCCTTTCTGATAAGGAAGGGAAGAAAAAAAGATCTCCTGCAGTCTCCCATCCCCTCTAGGAGGATGGAGAAAGGAAAAATTATGAGACAGTGGGGGGTGGGGGGGGGGGGAGTGGGAAGAAAAGAAAACAAGAATTTAAATGGTTATACTGGGAGAATTCCCTCTTTTCTTCTTTCTAATATTTAGGGTGTTGCTTCTAACATTTTCCAGCATTCACAGATTATACAAATCCAATCTTAATATCACCAATTAAAACCTTCCAGATGTAATTACCTTTCATCTATGAAAGAATATCCCCCACACTGAACATTGATCACACAATTTTCTAGGAAAGGTAAGAAATTGTTACTTGGATTATTACAATGTCGTAGGAGTTAACAGCTCACATTTTGTTTCAATATAAAGGTGATGGTAGATGAGTTGAGGGGTTATAATTCACAGGAAAGTTCCCTTAGGTTTTCCGTGAGACAGTGGCATTTACCATCATGACAGAAGAAAAAATCTCTCTCAGATTAGGATCATCTTTAAAATCTAAAAGATGGTTGGCAACCCCATAATTTATGTGTGCTAATACACGGAAATACCACTCTTATATCGCTTAATTACTAACTCAATTTGGGTAAAATCACATTTTTTGAGAATTCCCTGCATCCTTCTGTTGGAGAGCTGAGTCTTTCCTCAGTGTTTCTATCTTTTACACTCTTCACCTTCAAGATCACATATTTAAGATGCAGAGATGATGGTTTCCCAAGTAAGGGGAAAAATTATAGGGAAGGGTTGCAGAGAAAACTGAATGTCCATGAATCTCAAACACATTAATAAGAGAATGCAGAAAGCCTACAAGGAATGGAATAGGGGATTGATCATCAAGGAAAACTACCTCTTGAAGGTCAGAAAGCATTGAGAAAATGTGAACTGTCAAAAGTCAAGCACAACTGGACCTTTTGTAGGAAGTTAATAGTAAAAGGGTCTTTAGTCATATAAATAAAAATAAAACAAGGACAGGAGAAGCGGGACTGATAAACACTGTTGACGGGGTGGAGACTAGAGATAATCTCGGTATGGCCCACCACTTAAACAAATACTTTGCCTCACTTTTTAGTAAGGTTAATGAGGAGCTTGGGGACTATGGCAGGGTAGCGAATGGAAATGAGGATATGGAAGTAGAAATTACCACAGCTGAGGTGAAAGCCACACACAAACATCTTAAGAAGACCAAGTAGGTGGGAGGAGGGAGGCACAGATAATCTCCATCAAACAGTATTAAAGGAACTGACACGAAATTACAAGCCCAATAGCAAGGATTTTTAATGAATTCATAAACTCAGGGGTCATACCCTGTGACTGGAGAGCTGCAAATATATTACTTATATTTAAGAAAGCCAAAAAAAAGTGATCCAGGAAACTACAAGCCCATTAGTTTGACCTTCATTGTATGCAAAGTCTTAGAACAAATTTGGAAAGAGAGAATAATTGAAGACATAGAAGTAAACCGTAATTGGGACAAAAACAACATGGTTTTACAAAAGGTAGATTGTGCCAAACCAACCAGATTTCTTTCTTTGAGAAGATAATTGATTTTCTAGACAAAAGGAATGCAGAAGATTTAATGTACCTAGGATTTCAGTAAAGCATTTGATACAATTCCATGTGTGAAATTATTAGTTAAATTGGAGAAGATGGGAATAAATACAAGAATTGAAAGGTGGGTAAGGAACTGGTTAAAGGGAAGACTACACTGGAACTTGCTGAAAGGTGAATTGTCAGGCTGGAGGGAAGTTACTAGTGAAGTCCTTCAAGTATCAGTCTTGGGACCAATTTTATTTAACATTTCCATTAATGACCTTGGCACAAAAAGTAAGAATGTGATAATAAAATTTGTAGATGACACAAACCTGGGAGGTATTGCCAGTATGGAGGAGAACCAGAATATCATATAAAATATCTGACTGACCTTGAAAACTGCAATAATAGAAATGGAATGAAATTTAATTCCACAAAGTGCAAGGGGACCAACTTAGGAACTTAGTGACCAACAAGAATTTTTGCAAAAAGCTGGGGATTTGTCCGTTGGAAGTGACAGAGATGGAAAAGGACCTGGGTGTATTTGTTCATCACAGGATGACTATGAGTTGCCAATGTGATGCGGTCATGAAAAAGGCTAAAGCATCCTAGGATGCATCAGGCAAGGTATTTCCAGTGGAGGAAGTGTATTACCATTATACAAGGCATTGGTGGGCCCCCATCTGGAATATGGTGTATAATTCTGCTCTCCCACGTTTAAGAAAGATTCAAACTGGAACAGGTGCAGAGAAGGGCTACTTGGAAAATCAGAGGAATGAGAACCTGCCTTATGGGAGAAGAGTTAAGGAGCTTGGCTTGTTTAGCCTAACCAAATGAAGGCTGAGGGGAGATATGATTGCTCTCTAAAAATACATAAGAGAGACAAACATGAGAGAGAGAGGCACATTATTTAAATTAAAGGCCGGTGTTGGCACAAGAACAAATGGATATAAATTAGTCATCAACAAAGTTTAGGCTTGAAATTAGATGAAGGTTTCTAACAATCAGAGGAGTGAAGTTCTTGAACAGCCTTCCAAATAGAGTTGTAGATGCAAAAAACCTAACTTGTTTCAAGACTGAGCTTGATAAATTTATGGAGGCAATGGTATGATGCGGTTGCCTACGATGGCATATGGCCCATCAGCAACTGCTATTAGCAAATATCTCCAATGGCCAGAGATGGGACACTGAGTTACTACAGAGAATTATTTTCCCGGTGTCTGGCTGGTGAATCTCATCCACACATTCAGTCTAACTGATTGCCATATTTGGGGTTAGGAATAATTTTCTCCCAAGTAAGATTGGCAGGGATCTAGGGGAGAAGAGGAGTTCACCTTTCTCTGCAGCTTGGGGCATGAGTCACTTGTTAGTTTGAAGTAGAATTAATGGTGGATTCTCTGTAACTTGAAATCTTTAAATGAAGATTTGGGGTCTTCAGTAACTCAGTCAGAGGTTATAGACTGAGGTCACAGAAGTGGATGGGTAAAGTTCTGTGGCCTGCAATGTGCAGGAGGTCAGACTAGATGATTCTGGCCTTAAAGGCTATAAGACTAGATTCCCTTCCATTCCTTGCTGCTGGACAGTATGAGACATTGCTTCCACCTGTAATCTTTTAGGGACTGAATATGTTCCTTAAGGCAGCTTTTCCAGTCTGTCATCCAGATCATCCTGAAAAAAAAAGCATTTAACAGTGCCCTATATATTGTCATTGGCCGTCATGTGTACTATACTAGCATACCAACATTTACTTTCGAAAATGCCATTCAAAGATGTCACTCATGCACATCAGGGCACAACGGAAAGATTACAATGGGGAAATTGAAAAGACACATTCTTACAAAGGTAATCAACTTTCCTTTGGTGGCTCTTTTCATGTTATTTTACTCAGTAAGGATTTGGAATGTTTATCCATTTTTGTAGACTGGCTCATCCAAATGTTTTTGTAACTTCATGAACATGTCAAAGGTCCTCTGCGGGAATTCTGTGGGAAATATGCAGAATGACCTGCACATAAGGAACAAGGAAAACAACACAGCATGGGATGGTGTGGAAGTTAAAATGAAATATTAAGCTCTGTACGTGAAGCTTTAAAGAATCCTTGCAATAGGTGGTCTGGACTCTCAGAGCAGCAGCATTTTTATGGTCAGATTCTAGTTTATAGTTAGATTTCATTTCAGCATTCCTAGATTGTCAGCATTTACAACACATTAAACGATGTGTGAAAAAAGGAAGACTAGCATGCAAGACTTTTTTTATTTACATTTTACATACATTTTATTCTGTGGACTTAACAGAGAAAATTCTCTCTCTTCAGGCCTCTCTTAGCTTCTAACACATGGAAGCAAAAATTTAGTATCAGAGTGCCATGTGGAATCTCCAGTGTTATTATGTGGTTAGCTAAAAAAAAAGAACTGTCACCAATTGTTGCCCTTTAACAATAAACAAAATAGAGATGTACAGATTCTAAGATATCCACTACTTGCGTTAATTCTCCCAGTGTTAATAAAATTAATCAGTTTTTGACATGTTATAATACCTGAACTGCCAGATACTAACAACATGAAACGCAGCATTAGGTTCCACTTTCCTAGGTTAGTATACATGTATCATTTTACACAAGGCTGCGTGGTGTCTCAACACTGGCAGGTTATGGTAATAATAGAAATCCTTGCAAAAAAATCAAACATCCAACAACAATTAAATTAAATTAAATTAAATTAAATTAAAATGGCAAGGTAAGTCTCTGGTAGCATATGAGACCACTGAAAGGAATATTTAACTGTTGATAAATTAAAATAGAAGGGGACTGATTTGCAGAACTTCTGAGTATCCATGACTCCAAATAAAATAAATGGGAGCTGAGGACCCTTAGCTTTAGTCCTGTCATGTGAGGAAGAGAGTCAGTAGGGAGTTCCTCTCCACTGTTTGGCAGTCCATCCTGTAGGGTTGGGAACCCAGGTCCCTGGCTCTCCATTCCTTTTTATGACTTCCCTATCCCTCCGCACCCCCACCCATCTGTTTAAACTAACATGAAGAATGCTGAATTCCTTGACTCTACTGGAGCAGAAGAGATTTTGTATTAATTTGTTTCTCTGCACTTGTTTCTCTGCACAGGAGGGGAGCATATAGGCCATTGTTCATGACAAGCCTTGGTTTATCTAAATCACTAGTTTTATCACTGGAGGAAAACAAAACATCCATAGATGCATTAGGGACACCAGTTCCTCTATCGATCTTATTTAAAGTACGATCAAATTCATCATTCTGCACACAACGTGGATATATATTTCTTCAGTAGTCATCCACTTCTCAAGAGACATTTTTCTCATTTGTTTCAGTTCTCAATTTATGCAGTTTGTAATGAAAGTGGAAACAGATACAAGAAGCAAACTTATTTGTTTAAATTCATTCAATCATCAGACCATGAATTACTGACATATTACATACTCAATATTGTGAAAATACTTCCAATCACATGATAAGTGTCTCATCGGTTGTTCTGTATTGTAAACATGAATGAGTAGGAACATGGCTAAGATTGCTTCAGAATTAGTATGTAAATGGAAAAACAAATGTATCAAGAAAGAGCCAATTTATACCAACATTGGATCAGTTTTTATTTTACAAAGGGCTAATATGTCAGTGCATAACTTGTCTATGAGTCAGATTCTGGCATCAATTTCTTTTGAAGCACAGAGGATCAAAATCCCTATATCTGCAAAAGACTAATACATCATGGTCAAGCTTTTCATCTAGTGATTTTTGGCACCTCAATTTTTGGGTGTCCAACTTGGGACATTGTAAAAGGACCTGAATTTCAGAACATGCTGATCACCCATTCTTTGAAAATCAGGCTTCTTAAACATGTCTCAAGTTGAGTACCCAAAAATGGAGGCACCAACAATCATTTGTGACTTTGAAATCCTTGACCATTATCTGTTTAGCTGGTCTGCTTTTGTCCCCCCTGAAGAACGAGAATCTCTTTAGACGGGGGATCTTGGCTGTGAAAGAATTCATGTGCATCATGTATTCATCCAAGGAGTGTCCTTTCCAATTTTAGGAGCACTATATGCACAGAGCTCCTATTGAGTTCAGTGGAAGTTTCATATGAGGAGCACTTGCAGGACTGATTATGTGATCCACACAATATTATGGCACAATTAGGAAGATGAAAAAGCAACAGTAATAATCAGGTTTCTCTTTCAATGTGAATATTGAACATTAACTTAGTTTGATTGCACGGTGTGGTTTGAGATCCCTGCCTGGAATTTGTAATTCATAAATATTTCATAATAGTCAACCAAGCCTTAACTTGGAGCAAATCTTTGACCCTTGCAAAAAAAAGGGGGAGAGGAGGAGTTGTTTATTTTACTTCTGATAAAATATAATGTTCCAAACTAAGAAAATACACAGATCAGATGGGTCTTATTCTTTCCTTACCCATGTCAGCTGAATGTCATTTCATACTCTTCTTAATGCTAATTTTTAAAATTAAGCATAGATCACTTCCTCTCCATTAAAAAAAAAGAAAGTTTCACCAACATAAATAGAAGCTGTCACAAGAAAAGAATGACTCTGTTTCTTGGCTTATGGGAAACCCTTTATTAGCTCAGTTTGGGCTCATGATCCTTATGAGTTATGGGCCCTTCATACTCAGGATAAAAACCATAACACTCACTCCTTACCAGTGAGTTATATTAATAGTATTTTCAACTTGACATTATGGTCATTAAGGTCCCCAGGAATCGTGCTATAAAATGTCAGTAGTTGTTGTCAGAGAGTTAAAGGCTTTGTTTCCTACAGGTCATAATATCCACATCTTCCACTTTGTGTGTGTGTGTGTGTGTATATATATATATATATATATATATATATATATATAGGACATAAGTACTTATTTCTCAGTTTATTTCAAGACCTAGAAACAATATAAAATGGAAGGACATCAATAAAATAGTGTAAAACATATACATATACATTCTTAGAGGATCATTTATACTAATGATAGTGTTGCCACATTTTTTCAAAGAGATGAACTTTTGGCTATCATTTCTGCACTCCTCTTGAACTGTTGTTAAGTCACCACTGCTCCCAAACTATAGTACTCAGGTGGCATCAGGTCAACACACGAACTTCCAATTCATCATAAAAACATGTTGAAATTTATATTATTCAAATAAGCTGTAATATAGCATTAACATCAAGCAATCCTGTTGTTTTCAGTAGACCACTTAGCACAGCCTTCATAAACTACCCTATAAGATAGAACTTTGAACATTTACTAATGTAAGACCTTCAATATTCTTTAAGAAGTTCACTGTAATCAGCTGCATACATCTTCACTTGAGACAAGCTACTCTGTTTGTACAATTTGTATGACGAATGAAGCAAAACTGGATAACAGTGTATTGGTTTTACAGATGCTTTTCTCTGGTACCATATGTGAGTCTTCAACACTACTATACGCTTAACTCAGTTTTAGATTTGGGAAGTTTATATCTGCAGGAATAGCAGCTGGATTATTATCAAACACATAGATGAACACAATTAGTTCAGGAAGAGTCAACACAATTTTGTAAAGGTAAATCAAGTTTCACCAATCTATTAGAATTCTTTGAGGGGGACAATAAGCATGTGGACAAGGGTGATCCAGTGGATATAGTGTACTTGGGATTTCAGAAAGTTTTTGTCAAAGTCACTCACCAAAGGCTCTTAAGCAAAAGTAAGCAGTCATGGGATAAGAAGGAAGATCTTCTCATGGATCAGTAACTGGTTAAAAGATAGGAAACAAAGGGTAGAAATAAATGGTCAGAATAGACAGAAGTACTTAATGGTATCCCCCAGGGATCTGTACTGCAACCAGTGCTTTTCAATATATTCATAAATGATCTGGAAAAAGGGGTTAACAGAGAGGTGGCAAAATATGCAGATGATACAAAATTAAGATCAAGATTGCAGTCTGCTTTGGATTTAACTAAGAGTTACAAAGGGTTTTCACCAAACTGAGTGACTGGGCAACAAAATGGCAGATGAAATTTAATGTTGGTAAATGCAAAGTAATGCACACTGGAAAACATAATCCCAATTATACATATAAAATGATGGGATCTAAGTGAGCTATTTCCAAGAGCTCTTTCTTGAGTGGTGTCATTCTGGATAGTTTGCTGAAAACATCCACTCAATCTGCAGCAGCAATCAAAAAAGCTAACAGAAGGCTAGGAACCATTAGGAAATGGACAGATAAAACAGAAAATATCACAATGCCACTGTATAAATCCATGGTACTCCCACCCTTGAATACTATGTGCAATTCTGGTCTCCTCACCTCAAAAAGATATATTATAAATGGAAAAAGTACACAGAAGGGCAACAAAAATGATGAAGGATATGAAACAGCTTCCATATGAGGAGAGATTAATAAGATTGGGACAGTTCAGCTCAGAAAAGAGACAACTAAAGGGGGATATGATCGAGGTCTATAAAATCATGAATGGTGTGGAGAAAGTGAATATTGAAATGTAATTTACCCCTTCACATAACAGAAGAACCAGGGGTCACGCAGTGAAATTAATAGGCAGCAGGTTTAACACAAACAAAAGGAAGTATTTATTCACGCAACACACAGTTAATCTGTGGAATTTATTACTAGGAGATTTTGTGAAGGCCAAAACTATAATGGGGTTCAAAAAGAATTAGATATGTTCCTGGAGGATAGGTCCATGAATGATTATTATCCAAGATGATCAGGGATTCAACCCTTTGCTCTGGGTGTCACTAGCCTCTGACTGCCAGAAGCTTGGAGTGGACAAAAGGGGATGGATCACTTGATGATTGCCTGATCTACTCTTTCCCTCTGAAGCACCAAGCATAGGCTACTGTCAGAGGACAGGATATTGGGCTAGATGGACCATTTGTCTGACCCAGTATGACTGTTCTTACGATATTTACCAATCCTTGGCTATTTGGAGTCAAGTGTGCCTTTGGGGAGCAGGATGACAGGACAGTTCCCAGCATTCAGTGTTGTTCTTATTCATAAAGTTGTCAAACGTGTTTTTAGTAGATTATATATGACTTTAAAGAAGCAAAATGTTAAGTAAGTTTGCAGTGTAAACACAGGAGTAGCCTGATATAAGTGACATAGTATTCAATTGTTGAGAAGTGAAGTGAAGTGAAGTGAAGGTTGCCTAGTGAGTTGTGTTTGTAATTGTTGGTGAATTTAAGGAGACACTGGGGTGATTGGGGGTCATATTTAAGAAGGATAGGGTTCCTTGTAGAGCTTTTTATAGTCTGAACGAATACCTGTGGAGCCTATGGGTCTCTCTCTAATAGCTCTCCAGACTTGCTATGGTCCCTGTCTGCCCCAATAGCTCTAACCCTCTCCTGAGAAAGCATGCCTTCTGTGACACCTGAGATCTGAAACACATAACAATGCTGCATTATTTAGGAAGGACACCATGGACAAATATCTTTTCTTTTGGTAGCATGTGGTGTTTAAAATACTAAGGTGCTTGAGCTGGACAGGAAACAGCTTTAATGTCTTTCCCGTTTTTCCCATTCCAAATCAGAATGAAAAGTTGAAATCTCAAAAAGATTCACAAACTGCCCTATCAAAAAAAAAAAAAAAAAAAAAAGGTGGTTTGAGTCAATTGAAATGTTTTGTTTCAATAATTTCTGAAAGTTTGATATTGACCATGTTATTTATTTAATTATGCTACTTAGTTGAAATTTTGAAAGAAAAAGTAATTTTGAATTGGAAAAACAGGAAGTTTTCATTGTGAAAATGTCAAAATAAAACATTTCAATAATTTTGACACTTTTTTCAAGTTGAGACATTTGTCTTAACCGACGCTTTCCCACAAAAGAGTTTAAATGAATCACTCTTTTCCAGTGAAAAAAATATTTTGCTGAAAAATTCCCAATCAGCTCTACAAGTAGCCACTTTGTAGATAGAAAAAGCTTTAATGCTAACTAAATACACACACAACACACATACACTACCACCTCCACTAGTCAAGGTTACCAGTTCTGCCAAGAACAACCTATGAAACCAAATGTAAAGGACCTAATTCTCCTTTCACATTGGTTTGATTTCAAATCAAATAATTGATTCTAACAGAGTTTCTCCTGATTTCAAACAGTGTAAGAGGCGAATCAGACCAAAATAGTTGTCTGTTAAAAACAGCAAACAAATGTTACAAACATGAAAAAAAAAATTTGGACCTAGATAGCTTCCAAAAACTGATTTGCCTAATTCTCTGACCTCTCACTCCCGCCCCCCCGAAAATGTTTTCTATGCAGTAAGATCATGGCTGTGAAATCTCAGTTTTTTTTGTTTGTTCAAGATAGGGCAGACTATGTAATGGCTGGCTTGTTTGAGCCTGAAATGTAGCAGAAACAAGTCTCTCTCCATAATCATAGGCAGCTGTAGACTAGGAGGTTGTGGAGGTTACAGGTGGTATGCAGGAAGTTAAAACGAGCAGGTCTCTCTGAGAGAATGGAGCTGGCAGGTCATTCTCTAAGATGGAAAATTGCGTGTAATAATCTCACAAACGAGAAATATGTTCATGTTAAGGGGAGAATTAGTGGGATGTGTTGCCTGTCAAGCTGCTCTGTCACAAGGTAGCCATGGTTACAACAGTGTTGCTCACACGCTGTAGATCAGTGCTGCCTAATTCACTGTATATTTTGAATATCTCCTGATGATAAGGGAACTGTGCATCATGTGGGCCTGGTAACTAAAATCAGCATCCTCTCAGCACAGTTTTGGTCAGATTACATAGTTCGGAACCTCGCTGACAGTTAATCTTTCTTATCCTTCCAGTGATTAAAGGGCCAGCAGCAGTCATACGCTAATCACTTAACTTTTCAGCCACAATAGAAAGTTGCTGTTTTTTTCCCCTGTCACTTAGTTCCTGCTGTACACAAATATTTTTCTTGCCCCCTTTCTCTTTTGTTGGATGACAGACTAGAGCAATGACCTGCTGCCTCGACACATAGCTTAGTGGGGGATAGGAGATGCTCGGTGGTGTCTGAAGTTAGTAGCTGACACAAAGAACAGATGCCTTAGACTAACAAACACACGTCACACTGTATAGCTCCACCAGCAGTTAAATGAGGCCTTTATTTTTCCATGACAAAGGGAGGCCTGGACCCTGCAGCTGCTATATAAAATATTGGGGGGGGGAATCACTGGAATCTGGCTTCAGAAGCTGTGAAACAGCCTGAGCTCTGCTGTGCTCTCTACTTCAGTGAACATCTTTATATTAGAAATGAAACAGCAAGAAATAGCTCCAAAATATTCCCTGGCTAAATAGTGTGAGACAATGTATGAGCCATATATTTTTTAAAGTAACAAAAGAGATTAACTTCTGCTGAACCCACCTGTGATGACTGTATTGCAGAGAATAGTACTTCAGTGGGCTTTGATTCTAGACTTTTTTCTGTTGGCTGCTTATGAATATGTTGGCTGCTAAAGGGTTCAAACAAGTATCCTTAGTAACTTGGTGCACTCATCAGCACATATGTTGAACAAAAAAGTTATCCTCGTTAAAAGAAGAAGTCAATTTTCTCATATCCTTTGCCTTCTTTTCCAGTCTTCTATTGTTCTCATTGCCTAAATGGTGATGTCTGTGAAGTCCGCTGATTTTCAGGCATTTGTATTCTAATATGTTCATCACCTGCAAAGAGCTAGTGGTAACTTCACAGCCTTACCCTGATTGGGAGCACCACCCTGGTAGACAAGCTTGAGTGCTCAAAATAGAAGAAATAGTTTCCAAGTATTGGAAACCCAAATAAGAACCTACCGTGTCTTCACTAAAGGCACAAATTTAGGTTTCATTTGTGCTATTAGGAAACTAGTCTGCACTAGGGTGGAGTGGGATCTCAGTGGCACACATTGACACACAGGGGAGAATGCCTGCTGCTACATTTCGTAAGGGAGTGCAACTCTCTGCAGACAGGTTGGGTGAATAATACAAATAGGAATCAGTTCTATTCCCACAAATTAACTGGATCTGGGGCTTCAGACACCTCAAAGTGCCTCACAGTAAGGAACAGGGCATTACTACTGATAACCTACTACTACAGGGCAATTTGGTGCATGTGAGATCACAGAATCTCATTATTTGCACAAATGTTTCCTGCCCCAGTGTTGCAGAATGGAGAGAAAGACAGACAGGCAGCTGGCTTCCTTGAAGAGCTTCCCACTGCACTGAAAAAGGAGAGCAGCCCCTGTCCCCAACTCCCATAGAGGCTTAATGGTGAGTAGACTAACCATTTGATCTAGCTAGTCTGAGGATGGAAGGAGCAGGCCAAACAACCCTTCCCATGTGGGGGAAGAATTCTCTTCACCAGCAAACACTTAAAGATGAGAGGGAAGAGGATGAGTCACCAGGGTGTTCATGGGAAGAAATGCATGTATCCAGGTCTTATTGGGAAAAGGGAGTGCCATAGGGCAAGGGAGATGGAAAAGAAAAGTATTGGTTTCACCAGATTCTGCATTCAGTTTGCTTGGAGCTCAGAAACCTGAAAGTCCAAGTGATGTGGAAAGGACACAATTTCCTGTTAATCAAAGCTGGGTCTGGCTTTCAGTCAGAAAACTGTGTTTAATTAAATAGGCAAGATTCACAGAAATGTAGCTAATTCATGGAAATTTAGAAATATTATTGTGGCCACTGGAGGGCTCCCATATTTTTCCATTAATGCAATAAGAACACATTGGGAATCTCTGAAAATGGAATACCAGATTTAAACAAAGTGTACTTCCTTCTTTATATTAAGATTTACATGCATACACATGCTTGTAACAAGCAGTTCCTGTATTTTTAGTTACATGTTTCTTTTTTAAAATAAAGTAACATTTTTGTAATAATATCTAGGCTCTGATATAGCACTTTTAATCTGTAGATCTCACAGTACTTTGCAAAGAAGGTCAGTATCAGTATCCCCATATTACAGATGGGGAAACTGAGACACAAAGAGGGGGAAGTGCCTTGCCTTGCCTAAGGACACACAGTAAGACACTGGCAGAGCCAGGAATTGAACCCAGGTCTCCAAGATTCAGGCCATTGCCCTAGACACTATAAGTATTAGAATTATTAAGATGTACACAAAAACAAAGATAAAGTTTTGGTGCTTTGTATTACCAGGAGAATATGTTGGATTTCCTATAAAATTAAGTCTTCTGTATACTGAAATCAAGAGAAACATCTGTCTATAATCCCTGTATGGCTCCCCATTACCATAGTAGCTGAATGTCTCATGATCTTTAATGTTTTTATCCTCACAACACTTCTGCTAGGTAGGGAAGTATAGTTGTCACCATCATCATCATCATCTCATTTCACAATTAGGGGTCAGAGATTCAGAGAAAATAACGGATTTGCCCAAGTTCACACATGAAGTCTCTGGTGAAGCACGGACTCAAAAGCAGGTTTCCTAAACCCTAGAGTAGTGTCCTACCCACTATACTATCTTTCCTGTTCTAGAGTGCTAGCCTAAGTACACGGCACCTGGCACATGATTAGCACTTATAAATAATTACTATTATTACAACATGAAAGCCAGGTAGAGATCTCAATGTAATTAATTTAAATCTAGATAATGTTGAAATTTTACTAGCTGAGTGTAAATGATTGCTGAGCAATGCTTCAACCAGGGTGACTCAACTGTACAATATGTGTTTGAATCCACAAGTGGTGTAACATTGTCATCAAATCTATCCACAGATTTCAAGTTTTATCATTCATTTATTAGATACTTAAAGGCTAGGTTTAAATATACCTTTCAGCTCCATTGTCACATATATTTCTGGTCATTCTGTAAAGGTCATAATCAACAAACTATTTAATTTGTCCAAGATATAGCTTTAAATTCTTCATGAAAATCCTTGGTGCAACTATACATTCTGTCTCTGGAGTATGCTTTTTATGGAACTTCCTTTCTTAGTGTGTTATTCTATCTAGGTATTTAGAGCAAAACTAAAGAAATAGCCATTTACTTCTGAGTTTGACTGCTCTTAAAAAGTTTTTTTAAGTGCCTGAATACCCAGAGACAGGTTTAACACATAACAGAGAGGAGGTGCTGTAACATTAGCTCTGCCAGTACCACTGTTTCAGGAATCTGCCCCCCAAAATGTACTAAAAATATGATCTACTACAGTTTTTTTAGACTGCTCAGCTGTTCTGAAATGAAGAGGAAGATTTAGGGGTTTTAGTCCTAAATATATTTTGGAAATAAAATTAAATGTCTTTCTCTGTGAATCCTTTGATATACATACTTCACATATAATTAAAGGTTAGCAATTCAGTTTAAGTCATAAAATCATAGAAGATTAGGTTTGGAATGGACCTCAGGAGTTCATCTAGTCCAACCCATGTCTCAAAGCAGGACCAACTCCAACTAAATAATCCCAGCCAGATAACAGCAATCAGAAACATCTTTAATCCCTTTTGGCTGGCCAAGTGTTGAGTTTGAGATGAAGTCATCGCTTTAATCAGCCACACCTTTGTTACCCACAGCACAGGCCATTGCGATATAGGCTATTTTGCCTGGATCTAACTGCCATGACCACCCAGCAGCTCCAGCTAGTGCTGAACATGGTTGCCTTCTTCATGAGTAGGGCCGACCCCTTTAGTGGCTCTCAGAAAGCTAACAAGCAATGTTCAAGGTGCTGATTACTATCCATCCAGTCTTAAATGGCCTAGGACCCAGCTGCTTCAAACAACTGCCTTTCCATCTCCTCCTTCCTGTCATGGAGTTTCCTTTGTTTGGAGCACCCAAGCTAAGTGTTTTAATAAGGCAGCTTAAGGGAGCGAGTGCCAGAGTGTTCTCAGCATCAGACCCTTGATGCTGGAATTCACTTCCACTAGAAATGTACCTAAATTTTTCCATAACCACCTTTAGAAAACGCTTTAAGACTCATTTATGTGGCCAAGTTTTTCCATCAAGGCCCATCATCTGCTGCCTGGTCATTAGCCTCTTAGAATCCTTCTCCCATAGAGGTGGTGGAGTATTAGCTCCTTCAGTTTGGAATTTACTGACTTAATATGTAATATACACAGTGCTCTCAGCTACACCATAAAATGCTTGAGTATATTAATAATAATGTACATTAAATGAATCACCTGTGATTGAAAAATATGTAATGAATTGCATCTTGACACACTCAGGACAAAGACATTTTATTATGGAAAAATATTGTGATTCAATAGGTTTTAGTTTAAATAACATAGATCAAACTAATAATTTTATCCTATGGATGGTTTTGTTTTCTTCTACAGTTTAGTTCAGATTCCCTTTATAAGTACTTCATAGTTCCATTTAGAAGCTTTGTTTCCTATTTATTTTCCATACCTATTTTTTAAGTATTTGACATTTCTTGTGAACTTGCTGATATCACATTTTTGTCCATCCCCATCAGTGATCTAGGAGGACAGTCATTCTGCTTACCAGTTTCTGTCATGGATCTAGCAAAAACTCAGCTCATCCAAAACTGAGCTTAAGCAACCGGTTACTTTTGATGTGTTCATTTTCTATGGCAGACATGGAGTGTGCTTTGTTTATTTCCTCGTATAAGTTATTTATTTGTAGAATAGGTCCTAGTAAAAAAAAAAGGTTTGGTTCTAAGCACTGCTTACAGCTAGCATGTACAGAAATAGAAGTTGAATGACAGATAGTTTGATATGTTGTATTTGACATGAACCCCTAAAGCACAGAGTTTTATATTTTTACTGAACTAATTTTCACCTTGCTAGAACAAGACATGAGCAACCCAAGTCAGAAAAAAATAAAAAGTAGCTCAGAATTTCATCTTAAATTCAAATCAATCATTTTTTAAGGTCATAAAGAGTTTGGTTCACTTTCTTTTTTATTCAGTTTTTTTCTTGTTTTCCAGGCTAATTTGGAAAAGCTCAAAGATTTGAAAAGTTTGGCTTATCAGATCTAACCCTTCTTCAATGAAAAGTCAGATGTCCAAGGACTCAGGCAGAAGGTTCCCGAGGAGGCTAGTCAAATGGTGGACAGGTTGGGAGATTAGGTGTTCAGTTTTAACTTTCTTGGGGCTTTAGAGAAAAGAGGAATGTGTGCTCCAGAGTCCCATATAGTCAGTGCCCAGCTCACAGATATGACAACAATTTTAAATAGATGTTTGTATGTAATTATCAATGTGTGTGTTGGGGGGTGTCAATGGGTGGGTAATGGGCTTCAGGAAATCACTATGCTAATGGTAGGTGTGATATTTCTTTCCCTGTTCCTGTACCTCAGCTTACCTCTTTGCTGGGGTATAGACCAGAGTTTCTCTATCTCAAAAAGTCAAACACAAGAGAGAAAGTGTGTGAAAGTGACACAAAATCTATAAAAGAAAACCTTTATCTAGATCTATATATAAATGCGTAACAATTTATGTATAACTCATGAAACAATTGTGAATATTTTCAAGAACAATTTTTAAAGCCAATTATTTCAGGGTCCCCCCCCCAAGTTTTAGTACTTCCTTCCTCAAGTTCCAGTGCAACATATAATCATGCATAGATACACTAGCCTAGGGCTCTTCTCTGGGAGGATTTACCCTTCTCAGTCCCTGCGGAATGGTGCCTCTGTACAGCATGTCAGCTCCCTAATGTTGGGAAACAAGTGATCATCTCACAGTATCTTTCAGACACCCCTTGAGTTTCTGCAATGCCAAACTACAATTTGCATAGCCTGCAGCAAATTCTAGTCCTCTTCTCCAATGGAGTGAGGGAGGCTTGCAGTCTAAATCCAACAAAACTGGTGAAGTCCTGAAACGCAATCCTCACAGCAGATCCTTCTGGTCCTTGTGCTGCTGAACTACTGGGTTCTTAAGTGTAGCTACCACACCTCCTAATTATAAACCCCACCTCCCCCTTGAATTCCCATTGGTTCCACTCTCAGAGACAGACTTTGGCTATGTGTACCGCAGGCTGTTTGTCCACAATGAAAGTTCTGCAAGAAGCTTCCCCTATGTAATGAGCATCCCACCACACCCAATTTCTGGATGTTTCTGGTCCAGCCAGCAATGTTATCACACCTGTTTCCATCAAGAAACTATGTATCCTCCCCACTGTTTCTTCCTTTATTTATACCAATAAATGCTGCAATGCACACATGTGGATTACATGTTGATAGGTGGATATTCTGTAGTGTACGTCTTAATGTTTGCATCAAACTTTCAGTGAAACAGAAAGTAACATATTCATTCTTCCTTGTTTTACATTTCCATTCCTATACTTCTTCCCCACTCCCCCTGCGTACATTGATTTAGCTTTTCCTCAAGCTTTTTCAAACTCTGTGTTCAAAGAATTAGTCAGTCTGTGAGGACAAACATAGAGAGATCATTATATTCCAGCTAAGGTGCTTTTTGGAGTAGTGAAACTAGCAGTGCAAAGATGAAGTTAAATATCCAGCTTTCTCTGATAGATAAAGAACTTCTATTGCTATTCTTTGCCCCTGCCACCAACGTCAAGGAGGTCTGAATACATAGCCAACTTATCTGAAGTCGCTTACATAAGAAAGCGCAGGACTAACCCCTAACCTTGTTTACAAGAGCTCTGAGAAATGATTGACAGCTCCCATGCCATCTAAACCCATTAATGATTCCAGGAAATACTGCTAAATCCCTTATATTATCTACAGAAACATTCAACTCTACAGTCTCCTAAAATGAGCAAATACCAAATGGGGAAATAAGGGTTCACACTGACTGCACTGTTATGAAAAGGAAAATATTACATTATAATGAAATATACATTGCAGTTGATTAGGTTAATATCAAATCTATTAGCTTCAGATAAGAGGCTGGTAGGTGATGAAGGCAAATTAGATTTACAATGCAAAGTGTATATATAAAGAATTTCTTACATTAGAGTTCTGTTAACAGTGGGATGATAAAAATATTATATAAACACTCAGGCCCAGATATTTCAAAGCTTGGCATGTCTCTACTCACTTGTTGCCAGGCCTACCCCTTAGAGGGCCTACTACCTACTAGAATCTTCAGTCCTGAGTTAGGTAGCTCTGGGCTGCTTTGACTCCCTATAGGGTGCATGGGGCGAGTTAGTTGCCTAAGAAAGGAATTTTCAGAATCTAGCCAGCTGAGCAGGGAGCAGCTTAACTAGCTAAGAGTGAAATAGCAAGGAGAGGGGGAGGGAGCGGAGAGGGGTTTAGGCTGATAGGCCAGAGATAGGTGCCTCCATCAATTTGGGATCCTCAGCTGTGAACCTTCCTTTGCAATTAGGCAACTAAACCAGGTCAGCTGTCTATGTAGCCCATGCTCTAGCAGCTGCATGCGCACAAAAAAAGACCTCAGCAGGAGCAGCGGGAGGGGAAACTTCTTGACAGAACAGAAGATCATTAGATGATGCAGAGGGTAAGATCTAGGAGGAGTAAGTAGGACTTGTATGGGAATGATTGTAAATAAAGTTGGATGCCTGCAGCTTGAGTGATCATCCCATCCATTCTATGACTGCCTGGCCAGCACTCATAGAATGTTAGATAACTTATAGCAACAGTAATATTGTTAAGAATATTATTGTAATGTTACTGTATGCATATGTGTTACCTGCCACATTGTAATAAGCTCTGAACATTGCAGTGTGCTAAGGATTCATACATATGTATGCAGGTTTCTTTATGTTATGTTATATCGTGCTGCAATTAAGTAGCGATAACATTGTAGCTAATGCTAAAGGAATACCATAGTGTGGTGTGACTGAAGTTTTGCAACTTCAAAATTCTTATGCTATATAGTTTATAGTATTCTATACTGTATTAAATGCTTATTTCTATGTGTTTTACTTTTACTTTCAATTTAAAACCTAATTGGATTATAATTAGTAGTTAATAAAGAGACATTTGTTTTCAAAGAATTTTCTGTTTGAGTGTCAATCCTTTGACTGGAGGACTGTATCTGTGTCCTCTCTGTAAACCGAGGCAGGCAGGCATAGGGAGTGTCTCAGTGATTGTAAACAATAACCCCTGGTAAACCTTTGTAAATTCTCTAGGGTGGACTACAGTAATTACCGGCTTATAGAAATAAGGCTGGGAATGGTATTGTTAATATGTCCAAGCCAATGTAGGGCCTCATTGGTCCTGCAGTTTTTAGGGTAACAATTTGGCGTCCCAGCGCGGGCCTAGTGTTGAAAGCATTGTGCGGTATAAAGTAATGTCAGGCCTGGGAATTTTCCCAGACCCACAATAATATATAACCTTTGCATTTAATACAATGGACTCCAAAGATATTTAAAAACCTAATTCAATAATATCTCTTAAAGATAGTACACTGACACAGATATGGCAATTTCCTGTATTTGCTTTGCTTGTAGTTTTTCTGTAGTGCTTTACCCCACAGTATGAGCACTTCACATATGTTAACCAATGGGAGTTGACATTAGTGAGTTTTGTGCAAGCGTGCTTTGCACAATCAGCTCCATTGTGTCTTTTCTCTAGACATGAAAAAGTGGCTGGTGAAGAGAACAGCATGTTCAGAAAAATGTTCATATGATTCAAAGTGATCTAGATAATCTATACCACAGTCACTTAGGTATGTTGATGCTCTAGCAGCAATTATGGCCCAATGTGGCCTAGCTAAATATTTACTTTTGTTGATAGACAGAGCCAAAGCTGATAAGGATCAATAAGTGTGTTCTGTTTGTTAGTATAGATTAACACTCTGTGCTAATTTCCTAACTGATTTCTCCAGGCTGGCACTAAAATGATTTGCTATTTTCCTTCTTTGTTTAAAAGAACCAAACTAATACATGTTGTAAACGCAAAAAACTATAGTTTTGAGATTGTAATAGAAATTTTAAAATGTCCGATTGAAGCAGGAATATAGGTAATGATCCTGGACAAACTTGCTTTAGGTCTTATCTCATATATTTATTTCAATGGGTTTCTTTTGCAGTTTGTCAAAGAGCATAGCAATTTCAAGGTGGCCAGGAATTTTCAGTATATGAAGAATTCTTACTCTTTTAAAGAAGTAACTTGAAAATTCTCCTGTCTTATTTAAGTGTCAATACACTGCTCACACAGACACATCCTTACACTAATGACAGAGAGATGAAATAGGGCATAGTCATGAAGTTCAGATCTGGAATTGCATATTGAACAATACTGAGCCCTAAGGCAAGGGGTTTACTGACAGGCATCTTTGGTTTTTACATTCTGATTTGTCCAGTGTTTTCTAAATAAAGGTAATTTCCATTAGATTTATCCAGATTCACACAGGTAAAACCCTGTGTATCAAGGTAAGATTATAATCTGATAGCTACTCTTTGTGACAGAGTGACACAGGCAGACCTAACAGACAGTAGATCCACAGCAACAAATAAGCTTTAGAGAGCTAAAATGAGCAAATCTCTCTAAGTAGCCTTGTGATTTTGGTTGTTTTTAGAGTTCAACTAAATGTACCCAGTGTGCTCATAGGAAACAGTGAGCCCAAGGAAAGCATTAAAAATTGCACCCCCAAGCTTTTCATGAGTTTGAGAACTAAAAGGGCTACTAAAATAAAAGGTCATGTTTAGAAAAAAATCACTACCGGAACTGCAGAAATTAAAAAACTTAACTTTGATTAATACATATATTGTATGGTTGTATGTAGAGCTGTTGGAAAACTCCCACCAAACCTTTTTTCTGATGAAAAATTCCAATTAATCAAAACCAAAACTGTTCACAAGAAGGGGTCAGTTTTGAGAAATCCCAAATTAAAAACCTTTTAAAATATGTTTCAAACTTGCTGGAATGTCCCAATTCAATATTTCCTAAATTAAAATGTTTCATTTTTCAGTTCTAAATGACTTTTTGTTTAAAAATTGTAGTTAATTTATCTAAAGACAGTTTAAGAAAAGTCAAAATCAAAACAAATGTTTCGAAATTATCAGAACTAAACATTTTGATTGACCAAATGCAAAAAACTTGTCAGCTCATTGGTTTGTGAAAATTTTTCAGATATAAACTTTTTGTACTGATTTGACATGGGGGGGAATTGAAGACTTGAAAGCCCTAGCAAGATAGAAAAAAACACAACCAGAACTGGACTGGAAATATGTGCTGCATCTCATGCTTCAGCCATAAGGTGGGGAAAGCTTTCTCTGTCATTAAAGGATCCTTTATCTGTAAGTCACCACAGGTTGCAGCAGTGGGTTGAGTATGTGACAGTTAAGTCAAGTCACCTGAGGAATGGCTAACTTTCAGAATTTGAGGAAGTCATTAGGCAATATTGTGCCAAGGAGAGGAGGGAGTGTATGTGGGAACTGCATGGAAGTGCTAAATCAAGCATCCTGTATACAGTGCATCCTTACTGATATTTCCTCCCTCACCTCCATGTATTGTCCAATCCTTTCCCCCATTCAGCTCCGGAATCGGCAAGGCTTGTGTTTGTGTAGGCTTTTTATACTGCCCTTCACTGTAGAACTTTTGTCATATATTCTCTAACTGAATGGACTTTGCTAACACCTACCCACCCCATTGTTGTTCCTTACCCTTGGGTATATATATATATATATATATATATATATATATATATATATATATACCCCCTATCTGATTTCCATTTCTTGCATCTGATGAAGTGGGTGCAGCCCATTAAAGCCTATGCCTGCAGAAATTAAATTTGTTAGTCTTTAAAGTGCTACAGGACTCTCACTGTTTTTGATATATTCTTGAGTTTACTCTCATAGCAGTAGAGAAGTATTTTTATCCCCATTTTACAGATAGGATGCTGAGGCACTGAGGCACAAAGTGAGTTGCCAAAGGTCATGTAGGAAATCTGTAGTAGAGGCAGAAACAGACGTCCCGAGGCCCAGTTCATCACTTTGACCACTAGATTTTCTTCTGTTTTCTTTCTTAACAGAAGAGTTTGGGCAAAGGAAGAGACTGACATAAAGTTCTCAGACACAGCAAGAACCTTTAAAACATTCCTTCCACTTTTTTTTACTGTTAAATAATTTGCCTACACATAGAGGGTCAAATTGTACCTTTAAGGCTCTAAGAGACCTGCATTGGGGACAATATGACTTTGTATCACTGATGGGAAGCTTGATGAGAGATTATGGTAAGCAGGGTACCTGCTGCCTCCTCGCGAATGTTCAGGGGAAGCAGAGCTAAACAACTTCCCCATCACCACTGGAGTGATGGGCACACCGTGGGGTACACCAAGGGAGATGTCTCAGAACTTCCTTTTGTCTGGCTCAGAAAGCAAAACTGCTCTTCTTGTACTGGTAATACCTAAGCTTGGCAGAATTGATGGATAATATTGATGTTTATTTTTAAACAATTTTTTCTATTTCTATCAATATAAATTTTCACAATAGCAGGAAATTATGGCAGGGTCAGACAATGATTTAATGAAAGTAGATGCTGAGATTTAAAAAAGTTAGAACTTTATAACATTAAAACATAGATTGTCAACATCACATGTAAAAATATACAAAGTAAATATCCTTAAACTCCAGTAAGTTCTCAAGAAGCTTTTTTTTTTTTAACTTTGCCTGTCTAAATTTTGATCATCAGTGGAAATATTTTTCATCGGTTTGTGTGTGTAGGGTGAAATCAAAGTTAACTGACTTTTACCAATAAAACTCTAACCATTCCAAGCTTAGTAATACTTTACTTCATAATAAAGACGTAAAGGGAAAGTAGTAAAGGTGCAACTAAACCATGTTGATGAGTGTTTAGAGAACACCTAGAGAGAAGCCAAGGATGGCCAGGAGTGTGAGAGGGTCATGTGAGCCTTTGCCCACAGGGCAACATTTCTACATTCATAGAATAAACAGTGTTTAATGTACGGCTCACAATGTGAGAGAGTTGACATCTGGAAGAGAGAAGGAAGACAAAAGGAACTAGACTAGAAAAGGACGTCAATTTCTTGTAAGGATGGGGTAGGTACAATACGTAATGCTGCATTTGAGTGTACTCATTGTCAGAGACCTAAGGCCTAGTTACAAAGAAAAACAAAATTAGTTTACCTATCTATAAGGATTGCCTCAAACAATTGTGATGGCACATCATTGTCTGAAGAAAGGTTCAACCTGATAAACACTATACCTAATTAGAAAGTGTGTCAGGAATGCAAAATCAGAACATGGGCAAGTAGTTTTGTAAATGATTATCCTTAACTGAATCAAACCATGACTGATTTATAATGGAAGATGTATTTATTATGGCATCATTGTTTGATGTGCTTGGGTTATTTTTTTTCTTCTGTTTCTAGGATTAGTCTTTGTATAAAATATTTATGTGAGGGGCATGAATTTGATATTTGTATGTGTAACAACATATTTATTGTTAACCCATCAGACAATTGTATCCTATTTATTCTACCAATACCAATTTATAGAGAAAAATAAAGGAATACAATCACTGCATCATACCATGATTTTTTTTTTGCTTTTTTCAATATAATGAATTGGTGCTTAGGATAATGAAAGTGAGGGACTGATAGGACACACAGGATCCATGCAGATAAACACTGACTAGCTCCCTTAAGAATCAGACAGTTAAATTCTTCTTAGTTTTGAGTAGCAAGCTGCAACACCCTTTCTTTTCTAGTCTTAGGCTTTTTAGAAGCAGAACCTGCCCAGTCATGCTGACTTGTGCAGTAGGAGGGCCATTATAACTATAGCCTGAGAAATAAGTGGAACCATGAAGAATGTAGGAGGAGAAGTAAATGAAGCCAGGAGAATGGAGTTCTATCTACCTGTCCATCTATCTTTAGAATTCTCCCTCTATGTACCTTTTCTAAATGTACCCAAGGAACCTATTATCTAATTCCTTAGGTGTCTATTATTTCCTTGCTATGTGTAGCTGCCATTGATCATGTAGTAAATAGACCCCTCTGTGCTAGGCATGGGTGAACCATTTTGAATAAATGAGAGAATCAACCCAAACTTTTTTTTCAAAATGTGAACCAAAACCAAATTAAATCATTTGAGAGATTTGAAAGGGTTCTGTTCACTTTTTTTTCCCCACGTGCTTTTTATTTTCTCCGTGCTCTGTATTTGGTTTTATAAAGGTGCAAAAGAGAGAAGTGCCAAAACACCACACACACAAAAAAGTACTGTTTTCACATACTTCTTGTTTCTGGTTGGACAGAAGTAACAGAAATCATGTACGAGAGCCTCTTATTTTGATTTGCATCTCAGTTTTTTTGTACCCTAACAGTTTGGGTGGTTTGCTTAGGTTAAACAATATTTTGTTTTGAGCCATATCCTTACCAAATCTGTGAACTTTTTCAGTTTCACCCATCATTACTTCCAGCATTTAGGCTAAATGATTAATCTGTAATCATTGAGCATAGAGAATTCTCCCCACCACCCAATTTATGCTCCCAGTGCCATGGGAATTTTAATTATTTATTTAAACATATATCGACAACAAGCTTCATTCTGATGTAATTATACTTCTGCAAGGCCTCAAACCTGTATCAAAAATATTTATGCTCAAAAGTAAACTGAAACTGAGTAGTCAGTCTATATTTGTTTCATCTTAAGTGGGAAGGAAAAAGTTATTGAAAGATAATCAAAACCCAGGAACACGTGCCTATGCAGAGTTCAGCTGAAGTCAGGGGATCATATTAACACATCTGAATACAAGATCAGAGCATTAATCAAGAGTAATTCCACTGAAGTCAAGGAAGTCACACACTTGTAAAACCAGTGCAAGTGAGATCAGAATCAGGTTCTGCATATGCCTAGTCCATGAAACATTTCAGAATGAAAGATGCTATATAAATGTAAGATAGCACAGTTATGAAGAGTACTAACTAATACTATTAATAGCACAAAGTAATTTACTGATGTGATGTGAAAAACTGTACTGAAGTAATAAGTGTTTGTGCTACCTGGCAAAAGAAAACTAAGTAATAATCCATCAACGTTTTGCTTATTGTAATAAATCTAAGGTTACTGAGGATTACTCGTGCCACTACTCAGTTCCTGAGTAATTTTAGCTAACTGTCAATTTACAGTGGCCAGAAGACATATGATATCATTAGCCACATGGCTTTAGGAACTCTATTCTGTTACTCAATTCAGAGACCCATAAAAATGCATATTTCCATTTTTATTCTGTTTTCTCTATAAAAAGGGAATCCTAGTATTTCTGAATGGCCTAGCAAGCTATTAGCTGCACATATACACTTTGTCATTAAAAGAGATACCAAAAAGGCCAGCATACTGTGGCTTTAATCTGTGTGCTCTATAATTAGAACTCCTTGCTATTATAGCAATAACTCAAAAATCAAATAAGTCAGCATTTTGACATTTGAGGAAAATAATACTGAAAAATCATCACAAGAAAACAAATATTAAACATGCATAAATGAAATACAATCAACTAGTCACCTAGCACAGAAAATGAATAATAGCCTTTGTGGGAGCATATTACAAGAGAGACACAGACAGTTAAATTTCAAATAAATCACCATTTATCCACTTGTTGTGACACACAGCCATGGAAATTGATAACTAGTCTATAGAACTCGACAATACTATTAAGAATGCGTTTTTCCAGAGATGGCCCAGGTCTTAAATGAATGAATGTTTGAAGACTACTTTAAAAGTTTTGCTACATAACTGTTTTAGATAAATAAATAAATAGATTCCCTCCAAAATGCCAGTTTCAGCTACTCAGGCGAGCATGGAGATGGTGAAATAGCACATGGAAAAAAAGAGAATCAAAACTTGTAAACAGAAAAATCTTGACATGTTTCATAGTCTGGTATTTTAACTGGATCCCTCTTTGGTAAAATGGATGGATTATCACTAGGTTATTCATTTATCAGTAATCAACAAGGCTCAGAGAGCTGAAATCCCTGGTATCCAGAGAGTCTGTCAGAGGCCTCATGCACATGTTCTATTTCATGCTGCTGATCTGCAAAACAATGAGGCTTGTAATGATGTGAAAGGTTTAATGGACTCTCTCCTGGTTCCTCCTCTATCTGAGTTGATTGTTATTTGTGTAGTGTAATCCTTTAAGACTGTGGTTCCCACAGGGTGATGAGTAGCCAAGCACTGGACTGTGGATGATAACTCATATGAGGGATCAAGGATCATCCAGTTAATAGCTCCACACTTAGAATTTTATAGAGTTTTCCCTACTAAAGGCCAAATTATTAACATTTATTGTCACTCACTTCTTTTTGTTATTTTATATAAGGGAAAATTCCTTTAAAGTAATACCATATTTAAACAATGTTCAGGAAGCACTATCAGTCAGGTGATTGTTACGTAGATTTCAAGGACCAAGGTGAAGCTGAAGGCACTTAGTACTTTAGCCAGTCATTACTTGGCCAAAAAAAAAAAAAAAAAGTGGATAAGAAGGTGGTTACAGCTGAAAACAATATTCTAAAGAAATGGTGTTTTAGTGTTAGGTATTATGAGGAGAGGGAACTAGGCTTGTTTAGTCTGCATAAGAGAAGAATGAGGATTTGAGAGCAGCCTTTAACTACCTGAAAAGGTACCTGAAAGGGTGTTCCAGGGAGGATGGAGCTAGGCTGTTCTCAGTGGTGGTACATGACAGAACAAGGAGCAATGGTCTCAAGTTGCAGTGGGGGAGATCTAGGTTGGATATTAGGAAAATATGGGGCTTCTAAAATTCAAATTCCCCCCATCATTAATTGTGTCTACACTTAATTATGGGCATAAAACTAGAGACCAGGTTGAGGCATCTTTGAAAAATTCAGCCCTTGCAGTTTCCAGATGGATTAAGAATTATCTTCTCATATATTTAATGCCATAAAATGAAATAATATGCCTGTGATATTTCCTGAGGAAAGCTGTCATTTCATAAAGATTCTTTTAAATCAAGATAAGATCAAGGAATAAAACAAATGTGAGGATGGAACTAATCATTAAATATAGACTCCTTCAGTAGTTAGACTGAACAAGATTAATAATATTAATAGATTCATAGAGTTTATGGCAAGAGTTCGATCATTAACTTATCTAGTCTGATCTCTTGTATATCACAGGCCATTACATTTTACCCAGATATCCCTGTATTGAGCCCAATGACTTGTGTTTGGCTAAGAAATATCTTCCAGAAAGGCATCCAGTCTTGAGTTGAAGACAGCAAGAGATGGAAAATCCACCACTTCCCTGGATTCTTTGTTCCAATGTATAATCACTTTCAGTGTTATAAAGGTGCGTAATTTCTAATTTGAATTTGTCTGGCTTCAGCTGCTAGCTGTTGGTTCTTGTTAGGCCTTTCTCTGCTAAATTATAAAAATCTTTAGTATCCAGTATTTTCTCCCTGTGAACATATTTATATGCTGTAATCAAGTCACCTCTCAGTATTCCGTTTGATAAGATAAACAGATTGAGTTCTATAAATCTGTCATGGTAAGGCACTTTCTCCAGCCCTTAGGTCATTTTTGGGGCTCTTTCTCTACCCTCTCCAATTTTTCAATATCCTTTTTAAAATGTGGGTACCAGAACTGTACACAGTATTCCAATATCAGTATGTTCCACATTATAGAAATAAAATCATCTCCTACTCAGCAACTCTCCTACTCCTACTCCTACATCCTTTCCTCTCCTACTCCCATTAATCCTTTCAGCTACAGCATCATACAAGGAGCTCATGTTGAGGAGCTTGTCAAGTGTTGCTGCTTCCCAGGGTACAGTCTCCTATTCTGAGGGGTATAGCAGCATTCTTTTTCCCTAGATGTGACTTTGCATTTGCCTCTATTAAAATACCTTTTGTTTTAGGAGACCCAGATCACGCTGAATGATTGTCTTTGCCGCATCATTATTTACCACTCTAATATTGTGTCATCCTCAATAATCCAGAAGATTAAAATCACTTCTTCAGCATGTCCTCTGGCAGATCCTTCTCATCTCCCTACAGCCTTCTGTGAGGTTTCCACGGGTCACCATCCCTGATCCTCTTCTTTGCTCATTCTACTCATTGTCTCTGAGTAATCTCATCCACAAACTCAGCTACCATCTCCATGCTGATGACTCACAAGTCTACCTCTCTACTGCAGACCAGTATCCTTCTGTTCAAACTAAAATCTCAGCCTGTCTCTCTAATATGTCTCATTGAAGATCCAGCTGTCAGTTTAATGTCAACATGGCCAGAATAGATCTCCTAATTCCCACACCCCCCAAACTCTTTCTCCTCCCTCCTTTCTCAGTCACTGTAGACAATATCACCATCTCATCACTAACATAGCCTGGACATCATCTTTGACTCAACCCTCTCTCTAGATCTTCACATCCAGGCTGTGACTAAATCTTCTCTTTCTACATAACTGAAAATATGGTGGTTTATCAGAGGGAGTAGGTTTCCTTTTAACTATGGCTAAGAAGATAGGACAAATGGGATAGGAATTTTTCATGAAAAAAATTAAATGTTCATATTTTTTAGTTTTTGAGGGGGTGGGTTTCCCTCTGCCCTGTTTCTTCCCCTTTTTCAGTGGCCAATTCAAAAGGAAAAAGAAGGAGAAAGTGGGGAAAAAAGGAGAGGGGAGGGGAAGGGAAAAACCTGAAAAAACAGAGGCTAATTTTTTTTCTTTTTTTTGTCAAAAAATTGTAAAATTGACAAAAAAATAAATTTCTACCAAAAATCGTTTTTTAGAAAAGGTCCCTGTTTTGGTTGGAAAAAAGCTTCAAATGAAACATTTTGACTAGCTTATTTATTTGTTCTATAAAATGTACAAATTGTTCAAAACCATCAGGACATGCAATTATTAAGTAATATACCTGCATGATCTTCTTGCCATTGCCCTAATCCTTCCTCCATCCCTGCTTCATTACATGTTGCAATTAGTTATGTATTTCTATTAGTCATCAGTCTACCTTTTTTTGTCCATACCTAGAATTAACATCTGTTTTTCACTAATGATAATAACAGACATTCATATAGTACCTTTGATCCAGAATGCTCTCAAAATCCCAAAACACTTTATAAACTGATTTCATGTATTATAGTGGGTTCAGCTTTTCCTGGATACAGCACCTTTATAGGGTTGGAAGGCGGTTGTGTTTTAAAGACCCTAAGAGCAATGGCAGTGAATTTTAACTACTGGTGGGGCCACCCAAACTAGTGGGGCCAGATGAAAACCTGTCCAGTTTGGGGGTTGAGCGATAGGCCAACAACATATCCTCATAAAAGAGTGATGTTATAGGAACACAACAAGGTAGTCATTCTTGCAAACAGCATGCGAGACAGGGATGCCACAACCATGTTCAGACCCTAAGTGACATCTGACAATGCAGGAAGGATTCATCAGCGGTCTTATAGATAAGGTTGCATACTAGTTGTAAATATTGGGCCTACAAATTTGCCCTAATTGTGAGTTCAACTTGAAAAATAAATGTAAATTTATAAGATGTCACAATAACAACAAATGTTGATCAGAAAAATTATGAAAGGGAAAAAGAAAGACTGAATTAGTTCAAACAAAAAGGCCAACTGATACAGATCAAGGATTGTGTTAAGATCATGCCTGGTAAACAAGAGAAATATGGAGTAAGAAATCAGTGAACCAAAATTGGTGTGGCAGAAACTAGGCCTACCTGGTGGACAAAATAATGAGGGGATGGGATATTCCACTTGTCGCTCACTTTGTGGGTCCTTAAAGAAAGAGTCTTTGGGGAGAAAAATTACCTACTGGAGTGAGCTTCAGCATCATGGCTGCCACCCTGACCATCTCCTGGGATCCCAAATCTTCTTGATCCTAAGAAATGTCCTCCCTTGACCATAGCCAGTAGAGGTGGTGATGTCATCTGGCTCTTCCTGAGTCACAAATATCACCACAGGATCAGACTTTAATAACAAGAGCAATTACAACAGCTCCAGCCCACCTCAACTAACTTCTTTTTTCCCCAAAAGGACAGTTATTACCGTCTTCGATACCATCTAAGAGATTGTCAGGCAAGTTGTTTTCTTTTTTCCTTCTATAAACTCTCTTCAGCTGAAGGGAAAGTGAACAAGGGACATGCTAAAATGACAGCCTTATTTCATACTTCACATTTCAAATGCTTTAACTGTGTTTCCTTCTTTTCTTTATCTTTAGTAAAAGGTTAAAAGGATTTTTAATGGTGTTTACCATGGTACTAAGCCCTGGACCTTGTGTAACACTGTTTAATGTCAGACAGTGATTGGGTTATGGTAACATCTTTGGCCCATATATTCCATCTAAATTAACACAACAACACCCTCCCCCTCCCTGTCCCCAGGATTCTTTACTCAGTCACTCATAATCTTCTGAAACATTTGAGGTTTGAGCTACCTTTTTCTCAGGCTTGGTCTCCGCCTGAAGATGATTTGTTTTGAGAAGTCTGAGTTAGTGAATACATGACATATGAGGCTTTTAGGACTATCAGCCACAGAGGATAATTTTGGTCTGGCTAGTTCCTTACCCGAGATGTGTGATGTACTTTTAAATATATATAAATATATTTTACAAAATACTTCTAATAGACAGCAGTCTAAATACGTATTTACTGGAAGGACCAGGATGTGTGGAAGACATTTTGTGAAATACTTCAGCGTTGCTCAAACGCAACATTCTAAAAGGGCCTTGGGTCATTACAAAT
Organism: Emydura macquarii macquarii; assembly: GCF_026122565.2. Classification (NCBI taxonomy): domain Eukaryota; kingdom Metazoa; phylum Chordata; order Testudines; family Chelidae; genus Emydura; species Emydura macquarii. The sequence continues at coordinate 3,664,876 of NW_027133156.1, forward strand.
GCAATATATAGAGGCCAGGAAGAAATCTGACAGAAAATTTGCTCAAAGAGCACGGTAAGGTGAAATGTAAAAACAATAATGGGCCATTAAGCTGTCTTATTAGAGAAATTAAAGCATTGCACAAATGTATGACTCATAGTGTCTGGCTTTTCGGTTCTGCACTGAGAAAACTGAAGCCTGTGTTTTTGATTTAAGTAGTGATTTTGTATACTGTCCTACTTTAACTATAAATATTTAATGTGCTGGTATACCTTGCAACTCACTTGGGAATTTCAAAAAGCAGAGACTCACAAGCACTCCACAAATAATGTGTGCTTATGTAGGCACTAGCATTGGCATGTAAAGTGGGTAATGGCACATGCAAATGGACGCTTGCAGGTTTGCAGCTGCACATGAAGCTATTGCTGTCTTTTAGGAGCTGGGGAGAGTGCATGTACAAATAGCCCCTATTTGGGAAAGTGTCACTTGGAAAGACAAGAAGGGAAGTTGTGTATTACTTTTCTGTTATTTATATGTAGTGCAGCAACTTAGAGTAGAAATAGACCGGAGCCATTGAATTTCAGACCGAGGCCAGTTCTACTTTGGAAAGTGTTTGCTGGGATAGTGTTACCAAGAGAGAGATGCCGGTAAAGGGTCCTAATGTAGACACGATTTAGGCCAGCAAAAAAAAGAAAAGGGCTTTTGCTAGTATCACTGCTATCAGTTTCCCCAAGCGAAATAAGCTATATCAACCAAAGCACTTTTATGTCACTATAACTGCATCTACATTAGGGCTCTGGCTGGTATAGAAATTGTCATGAAAATCATCTCCTCATTACTGTACAGGCAAAAATGTCTAGTGTTGGCCTGCCCTGAATCTGGACCTTGATCACCTCTGCCCTTCCTAGCCTAAAACGTTATAGGCACTAAGATCTAGGCTTTCTGTTTGTCTGAGAAAGGAATCAGATGCAAATCTGTATCTTGGCCTAGCTTCTGAACTCCTCTCACCACACACAGACTTTCAATACGCTCAGTGGGGTTAGGTTGGGTACCTTTCTAATTACTAATACATTCAAATTGATTGATTTATCTATTTTATTCATTTTTAATTGTTAATAGCTATAATTTACCAGCATGTGGGAAAGGAAACATTAATTAATACTTTGGGCCAGATCTCCAGTTGGTGTAAATCAATTTAGCTTGCAAAACATGTCTGATGTTATGTTGGTATCTCTCTAGGTAGATAATTTGATGACCATTATTACCCTCACCATTATTCATAGATATTATCCTCATAATACCTCTGTGAGGTAGGGAAGTATTATCCCCATTTTATGGGTGGAGAACTGAGGTCCAGAGTAGATTAACTAGCCCAAGGTCACACAGTAAGTCTGTGACTAAGCTAGGAATTGAACCCAGGTCCCCTAAATCACGGTTCAATGACCTACTCACTACCTCATCCTTCCTTCCTGATAAATTAGATATTAATTACAGAGGACAAGACTTCATTTGAAGTCATAGGTTGGCAATGGGGGATAAGGCATATTGCCTCTGCAAGAGCTCCCAAAAGCAACATGCTTGAGGCAGGCACAATGCAGCTGAAAGGTCTAGGGAAATATGGAACTAATAATCCCAAAAGAATGCTTAAAAGGGTGCAGTGTGTGCTTATTTACTGTATACCAGTTACTTGTGGGAAAGCAGCATTACATATTGCCAAATTAGCAAGTTGGGGAGAGAGATATCCCAACTGAGTACAGGAATCACTCGGGTGGCATAAGGCAAATTATCAGGTCCCAGCATAGATTTATGATGGGGATGGGAAGGAGGAATGGCCAGAGTACCATGCAATCCTGTGCTCCTTATCTATCTATCTATCTAAAGAGCCCTTGAGACTGTTGCCAGTGGCTGTAAACTGAAGTGGCATTGAGATTATTCTAAATTTACTCCAGAGATGAAACCTGCCCTTGGGCCCTGAGCTGAGCACAGTTTGGCGTTGAATGTTTGTGCATATATGTAGAAATGCCAGACCAGAAGTCAATCTAGTCCAGTACTCTGATGGTAGCCAGTATCAGATGGAAGGTGCAAAACAAATCCAAGAGCCCTACACTAAGTTGTAATGGGATAGCTTGCCCACAGAGAAACTGGCCTTCAAATCCCCTCTTGATAAGGGTTGCCTTACACCTGAAGCATAAATGTACAGCCTTATTAAAAATATTATTATAACTCTGGATATTCTTGTTACCTCTATATATGTCTAATGCTGTTTTAATCCTGCTAAGATCTTGGCTTTGCTGTTGCTTTATGGCAATAAATTCCCAGATTAAATGTGTGTCATGTGCAGAAGTATTTTCTTTTATCAATTCTTATTTTGCCATTTTTCATCTTTATTACATGCCCTTATTATTGTACTATTGGAAAGGCTAAACAGAAGTTCCCATACCACTGATTATACCATTCATTAGTACATAGTTTTAATATGTTTCCTTTTATGTATCTCCTCTCTAAGATAAACAGTCCCATTACTCTTATGGACACACACATGCACAAAGTGTTTTGGCTTTTTTTCTTTCTTGCATTAATCCCATTAAATGGGGGCCACTCCGTAAATTGTCTCCATTGAAAGTGCTTTGTTCAGTTTCATACCCTCTATCATATCACGGAATAGCATGTCTTCTTTTATGACATCCCACTATTTCTTCTTGAGTTGGCCTCTGTCTTTCCTTCAACCTTGATCTATTGGACTCTCCATAGTTGTCAGGACTGTGTTTTACGTGACCAAACCACCTGAGCTTGCACTCCCTCATTTTTTCGTTAATGGGTGCTATTTTGAGCATGTCTCTAACATACACATTTCTCACATGATCTTCCTTGCTTACACCATTCATCCATCACAACATTCAAATTTCCATGGAACAGATCATTTGCTTGTGTTTCTTCTTTGTTGCCCAACACTCAGCACCATACATTACAACAGGACTGACCACCGTTTTATACATTTTCCCTTTTAATCTCACTGTTATCTTCCTGTCACATATTACACCACCTGTCTCTCTTCATTTGAGGCAGGCATTTATTATCCTACCTCTAATTTTGTCCTCCATTCCCCCAGATTATGGAACCCAGATACTTGAAACTTTGCATTTTCGGTATTGTCTGCCCATCTAGTTTCAAGCATAGTTCTTCAGTGGTCATATTATTGAAATTGCATACCACATAATCTGTTTTTCCTCGGCTTATTTTGAGCCCATGTCTCTCCAACACATCTCTCTATTTATAAAGATCCTCTTCCAGAATACCTTTCTCCTCACTACATAGAGTAATATCATCTGCAAGCAGCATGAACCAAGATGCCTCCTTCTGTATGTTACAAGTAACCAGGATGAGAATAAACAAGAACTCAGACCTGATCCCTGATGCATTCCCAGCTTGACTGATAGTTCATCTGTTTCATCACTAGAAGTTCAAACTATTGACATTTCAACTACATACATGGCTTGAACAAGCCACACAAAGTTTGGGCACCATTTTATTGCTCGTACACCATCAGTTAACTTCTTTTGGAACTCAGTCAAAGGCCTTTTTCAGATCAATTAACACAGATTAAATAAATATTTTTCCTTTTCTCTCTAAATTTTTCCACTAGCTGCCTCAGTGCCAAAACAGCTTCTACTGCCAACCTTCCTAGCATGAAACCATGTTTATCTGTGTTAATATCTACTTCACTTCTTAGTCTCTTATAGATGATTCTTACCCAAAGATTCCTTGTACGACTCATCAGCTTTATATTTCTTGCAATTGTCAGTGTCATGTTTTCCATTGTATATTGGCACCAAGATACTTTTCCTCCATTCACTTGGTGTCTTTTCCCATTTCATGACTGAACTGACCAGGGATGTAATCAGATAGATGTCATCTATTCCAAGCTTTTTCCATGCTTCAATAAGGATTCAATCTGGGCCTAAGGCCTTATTATTTTTCATTTCTTTTACTGCATTTACGACTTCACCTGATGTGATAAGCTCCACTAACCAAAGTTCATCATTTTGAAGTTGTGTTGCTCTCTTGGGTTTTCTTCATTTAAAAGCTGTTCAGAATACCTTTTCCTTCAATTCTTTATGCAACTATCATAAGTCAACACCCTACCAGTTTAAACTTCAGTGAAACTCACTTCCTTTATATCTTTGATACTTCTGCTTTTGTCAGTCTATGCATTTATTTTTCCTTTTCCTTCATTCCAAGCCTTACATAAAGTTCCTCAAACTTCTTTGTTTTTGCTTTTGTAACCACATTCCTGGCCAATTTCTTTATATCTTTGTATTCCTCCTGGTTTCATTCATTCCTACTCCTTTGCCAGAATTTAAAGAGAATTTCTTCTCTTTTCTTTTCTCTCTTCTTGTACTTCTTCACTCCAGCATCAGGTTTCTTTCTGAATAAAATGTTTTCCCTTTTGATTCACTCACAACTTGTTTAGCACTCTCCAATATATTTGTCTTCATAAAATCCCAAAATTATCCACTCCTTCTTGTGGTTCTGACCTCATCTTCTCCATAACTAATTTCCTAAAGTCCTTCTTAGCCTTACCTTGTAGTTTTCCCCACCTTATTTTTGGTATTGCCCTCTGATTTTCTCTGTACCTTCATTATAAGAAACATATCTAAGATGAGTGGTCTATGCTGATTAGTAAAACTCTTTCCCACAATCAGCTTGCAGTCTTTTGTATCTTATTTCTGTCAGGAAACAAGGAAGTAGTCAACCTGGTTTCTAGACCTTCCACTTTTGTATGTAATAAAATGTTTCTCTCTTTTTGTAAATAATGTGTTGGATACTAGTAGGGCATGAACTTTTGCCAGCTCCAATGTGCTTTCTTCGTCCTCATTTAAAGTTCCATAGCCCTGGCCACTATGCACTTTACTATATGTCAATGGACTTAAGCACCGATAAGAATTTCCTCATTTCCCTGGAATTTGCTGAAGAGCAGTGTTTAACATTTTCCAGAAACTTGTCTTCTCATCTTCACCACAGCCAGATTGGGGTGCACATACACTAACTGTTTAGCAAGACACATTCACAAGCCAACTAGACCATCATTAATGTGATGCTGATTCTATTTGCTGTCACTGTTCTTTCCTTTATTTTATTATCAAGATCTATCCCTATTCTGTTTCTTGAGGCCCAACCATAAATTATTTTGTATTCCCCAATCTCTTTGGCCTTTTTCCTTTTCCATTTTGTTTCCTGGATACATGTGATCTGTACCTTCCCCCTCTTCAATGTCTCCATCAGCTCCATGCTATGGCCAGTCAGTTTTCCAACATTCCAACTTACCAGTCTGATTTTAGTTTTCTGGGTTAGTTTCTTTACCTGCATATGTCCAAAGTCATACCATAACCCTCAGCTACTTTCCACAACAGTAGGGCAGGGACATTGTGCATCGTTTCTAGAATACCCACTCATTTTCTTAATTCATTTAAGGACTCGAGGTCAGTTTATGGCAAAGTATTCATGTTTTGGCTGATCTTGCATATCTTGTGGGTTTTGCCTTGTGATACGTGATTTTACTTCTAGTGGTTTGCACTGCTGTCATCTCTACTGAATAGCTGAGCTCTCTTAGGAGAAGAATTAAAAAATCTACTGTAATAAGAGGAAGCACTGAAGTAATAGAATGTCCAGACAATCAATTCATGTCCTGGTTTAGCTGGTGGGGAAGGAGTCCCAAATTAGATCTAGTAGGAAATTTTTTGATGTACTTTTTAACTTAAAAATTCAGATTCATCAAAATCAAAGCTGTTCACAAAACAATTTAAATGAACCTCCAACTCAAAAAAATATTGGAATAAAAGTCCAATTTTGACATTTTCAAAACAAAAATTTTCAATTTTTTAAGTTAAAATGACTTTTTTTGTTTTGAAATTTTAGTGACTTTGGAATGAAAAAGGGTTTTTAAAAGAAAAAAGGACAAAATTGAAACTAAACATTTTGTAATTATCAAAACATTTCAATTAACCCAAACTGAGTTTTTTTACAGATTTTCCCACCCACCCCTAGTCCACATTTTGTGCTCACAGATATTTACTCCCTTAACCTGAAGGAGCTAGGTAGCAGTTTGGAGACAGTATCCAATAACAGTATGAGAATTCAGAAGACAGTTTCCAGAAGAACAGCTGGCAAATCCACTTCATTTTAAGTGTCCCTTTCTCCAAAAAGGTAAATGGTTCCAAAGACCCTCAGCAGATATAAGTGACTGAACAGTTAGTTACTTGTACTCACTGCCCCTTGAAAGTCCCAGCTTTGCTTAATGTACCTATGAACTTATAATATTGTGGAAGTTTGATTTTGAAATAAAAACTTCACATCGGTTCAACAAATATTATTAGAAAGAGATTTCTGAAAAATCTTAGGGTATAAATGGAAAAGAATGTGTAGGTGCCCACTTGCTGAATCTGCTGGATATTATCTTCACATAAATGGCCAGAGCTGCAGCTGTAGCCAAAGAATAAAGAGTCCAACTCAGAGAATACAGGCAAAGGTGATGTAAGGCTCACTTTTGTACTCCCCCCATCATGGTGCTACTGCATGTGGAACCAGACTACAGATGAAAGTTAGAGTGGCCTGAAGGCTGCTCTAATTTACACTGGCTAGAAAGAAATCCAAAGGGCAAAAATCACAGCCAGGAATCAATGTAGAATAAGGACAGTTTAGCCACTTTCTCTTGCTTCTAATCAATGGTATGGTTATGGTATCTTTTTGTTTCAGGCATCCCCCCTCTGGTGGAACTGTCTGTCATTGGGTGACTTGGGCCTGTAAGGGATTGCGACAGGGAGGACTAGGCCCAGAGGACCCCTGCTGGAGGCCTCAGGGTCCTATCACACTCATCCCAGGAAAAACACAGTAGAGAAGTCCTCCAAGTAGCCTAGAGAGGCTCCAGGAAAGCAATCAATCAGGGGGAGGCTGCAGGAGACTAGCTAATCAGAAGATTGCAGGCAAGTATAAAAGGAACTGCTGTACAGACCAGAGGTAGTTGTTGCTTGGACCTTGAGGAGTGAAGGTAGTGCTCCTAGTAGGCTGAATGACTACAGCACCATGGACTGGTCTGTGCTGGCAGGGACCAGGAGAGTGAGAAAGAGCTCCTGACTGGCTTCTGGTCCTGAATATAGAAGAGCCTTGAGATAAGGATGAAGCATTGGCAAAGGCTGGGGTCACAGGGAAGTGGCCCAGGAAACTGAAGTAGTTTAGTTAAAGGGACCTAGTGGTGCACAGCTGCTCTTCTTAGGCTCCCTGAGCTGGGTCTAAGACTTTCCTCCCCACCCCCTTATAGGCCACTTGGGAATTGGCCTGCAATTGGACAGGGATAAACCCCCAGAAGAAGATCTGAATTGTAAAGAGGCTTAGCTGGAGTGCTGGGGCCAGAATAGACCAGAGTGGACAAAAAGTCTTCAGGGAAGAAGCCCTGAGGGCTCAGCCCCCTACAAGGGCCAGGAGCATTTAAACCCTTTGTTGGACTAATACCCTGCAAGGGGTCTATTTGAGTTATGTTCTATACAGATTGTATAATTTGGCCGGAGGGCTGAGTCACTAGAAACTGCCAGAGAAACTGCCAAAAGAGGTCTCCATAGACTGAAAGAGGTGCAGACACACACCAGGCCAGGGGGTGTTTGTGAGAGGTGAGTGCCACCCCATTACAGTGATCAAGTACCCAAGTGCTTTGCTTTACACTAGTGACTGACCCAGTGCAGAGCCATTTACATAATCAGAAGGGCAGAAATCTGACTTAGACACCTTTGGCCCCTCTATTCTGAGCTGTGCACAGTCCAGGTCAGCTGTAGCCTGGGGACTGGCCAAAAACCTGCACATTCCATCCTAAATATTTCAGCTCGTTCCCACGGCACAAGAGTAGATGGCATACTACCTCGGTACCATCTCTACATTCAGGCAATGGTTAGTTGTACTTTACATCATTTGCCTTTTGAGGAAAATATAGCTAAGAAAAGCTATCAAACCCTCCGATTTCATGTGCGTTGTTTATTTCAAGAGGAAGCACCTGTGGAAAGCTTAGATTCCATCTCTTCTTTGGTCTGGGTTTCAAGCCATCTACACAGAGGACCCAAGAATTCTTGTTTTCATAAAACTGACTCTTTGGGGCTGTCATGAAAATTCAGAAATCAACCACAACTTGCTAGAGATACCAAATGGAATCATACAATGGTAAGGGTTCTTGATTGAATGTATTTGCATTTACATCTGTCAGGGTAGAAAGAGACAACAAATCATAAAATGGATGCAAACCTCTGTAAGTCAGCAGCCACCTGCTACCTCTGGGCTATTAGAAACATCCTCAGCATGACGGCACAAATCCATGCTGGCAGCCCAATCACAGCTTTAAGAAAGCCTACCTCATCCTAGCTCTTCGACTCAATAAGGATAGTGACAACAACGTTGAAATTTCATTTCTCCTGACATTAGTTGTGAATTATTGTATCACATTGTTTTTACTCTGACCCTTTTTGTTATCTCTTAAATGCCAGTACTGTTGATGGCTATAAAATGCAGTATATTCAGCTGTTCTTTTGAGAAATGGATATGTTGGGGTTTTTTTAAACTGAATGAAGCTCTTTATATAGGATTTAGAGGTATAGAAAGGGGAAATATAAGTTACAGGGAAATGTAAAAGTCAAAGCACTCATCACAGGCATCATAATTACTGACAATACTCTATTCTTCACCATTCCCACATACTATTAATTGATTTCACTCCCACTTGTATAATCTGAGTCAAATTCTGTGCTAACTTGTATCCCATGCAACTCACTGAAATCAATCCTAAAACTTTAGGACCAGCAAAGGAGAATGCTTTTGTATTAACATTAATAAGATTATGTGAAGGGTAGAAGCAGAGACCAATGCTAGATATCTGGAGGGTTTTGGGAGTGAGTAAAGAGAGATGAGGTCCATGAGATAGTCTGGAGCAATACACTGGCACACTTTGAAAACCAGGTGTGAAATCTTAGTTTCACTGAAGTCAATGGGAGATTTGCCATTGATTTTCATGGAGCCAGAATTTCATTCAAGAAGGGCAAATTTGCATGGGAGGATGAGGAAATGTACTTCTGCAATAATGAACTTCTTCAACAATGTACGGCTGTCTGTGTGTGAGAGGCCCTACAGTGACAACTTGCATATATAGGGGCCTATAGAACTGATATTTGGAGAGACAGAGAACCATGAAAGGAAATTAAGGCATGGATGATAATTTTTATAAACTGAGCCGAATTTTACACTGATTTACCACCCATGTAATCTCATCCATGCCTTCATTAGGGCTGCATGAAACAGAAAAGTCTAGTCTAAACACAAGTTTGCATGGTTATACCAGTATGAAAACACTTTTAGTTCAACTTCTACAGCTTTGAATATAAGTATACTTATACTGGTTTAAACCTGTATTATACTGGTGTAGGTTATGCCAGGTATTCACACAGGAGTTTGCACTAGTTTAACTTAAGTTGGTTTGAAGTCCAGTTAACTAATAGGCCTTGTCTACACAGAGAAGCTTCAAGTCATCCCACAGCCCTATTTCTTGTGTTTGTCCCTTCCTGAAATTTCCCCGGCTGTAGCAAGAGCCTCCTCCTGTACAACTCCTTCCCTTTCAGACAGCCTTCATGTATTTTTCTGACTCTCTTCCATTTTTCAAATCTTATCTCTTCAGATCTCTCTTCCTATCACATCTTCCTATTTTAAATCTATAGTTGTATTATCTATGACAAGTGTTTTGGGATATGCAAATCATTTGAAAAATGCCATACTATACATAGCTGTATACTATTGTATAAGCCCACAACCCTATTGCATATGTACTCACAGCTTTGATTACAACACATGAACAGAAGTTCATGAGTTTAGAAGACTTGTGGACAAACCTTTTGTGCTTAGGGACCCAATTCTGTGTTCCTTGTGCACCCAAAATTCCCACTGACATCATAAGTATAGCACAGTACAGTAACTCCACAGTGCAATAGCTGCTGTACTAAAACACAAGCAACAGCCTTCAGCTAAAAACTTTTGCAATTTTCTCTTAAGATAAATTTCCCTTTTCCTTCCACCTGTGTTATTCACAACTTGAAACTGAACAGAGGTCAAAGGGAGTCAAAACAAAATGTAATTACCACAATACTTCCCTAGCTCTGGACATTGTGGGTATTGTGTTAGCTGATCCAATAACTTATACATAAAGGTTAAATGCTAACAAACAATTTGATCTTTTTTTTTTTTTTTTTTTGGTTAGCAGGGTAGAAATGGTGTGTTACTGTAAAGGATGTTTTCTTCAGGAAATCAAGAATTTTTTTAAAAATAGACATGAAACAAGTGTTTACCAGCTCTCCTTTTAATGCTGCCTTTATGCCTTTTAAATCTAAGGTTTCCCTAGTTCTAGTTTCCAATCCTACATGATATACTGACATCTGTACTCCGTGTCACACTCCTCATCAACATGTCACATTGCATCATGTCACTTTTTGTAGCACAATATGACAGATGCATCTCTTAAGTGATGCATCATCATGTCCCTTGGCATGAGGAAATGTGAAAATAAATACATTTCTGTTTTGTTTACTGTAATCTACTGACAGGAAAAGAAACAGTTATTTCCTTTGGAATATTTTATGGAGTAGGAGAGGGGGGAAAAAGAGGTTTCTAATTCATAATTTAAAATATATTATGGGCCAGAATGATGCTCATTTAATTTATTAACTCACTTCATTTAAAACAACAGAAAAAGTGTGTGCAAGCTCTAGGTGCTCTGACAATAGTTAAATCTATGGACATGAATTAATAAATGGAGGAACTACAGAACCATTGAAAACTGGTTGGTAATCTGGTAAATCTCCAACTTCCATGTAACAAAAATATTTATATGAATATTCAAGACATCAATATTAATAAATATTATAGATTCATTTATGTCTTTTCCTCAGACTAAATTTATACAGAAGGCACTTTAACATTCTAGTATATTGATTTTTGCTGTAAATGCAATATGTTTAAGCTTGGCAGAATTCAATTTAAAAAATCGATATTTGTAGCAATTAAAGCATTTGAGATTTTTATCTATTTAAATTTTCACAAGCTTTGGAAACTTATGAGTTAAGCATTTTTTTATTTGTATTGATTTAAATTTTCACCGTTGCAGAAAATTATGGGGGGGAAATAGCTAATGGGGGGTGTCAGACAATTATTTAATGACTGTAGACATTAAGTTTCAAAAAGTTTGAAGTTTATACCATTAAAACGCAAATTGTCTTCACCACATGTCAAAATATACAAACCTTAAATCAAGCTCTCATAAGTTCTCGAGCAGAATTTTTCTTACTTTGCCTTTGTATATTTGGATTATTATTGATGGAAATGTATTTTCATTGGTTTGTGTCTGTGTATGGTGAAATCAATGTTTACCAACATTTGCTGATAATAAACTAATTCTTTCAAGCCTAAATATGCTGGATTCACTGATATACTGTGCCTGCTGTGAGCCACTCAAGTGATATGAAATGGCATAAAAATGTCTTATCTGACTGTTTAAGCCAGGGTTCAACCTGCTTTGCATCACTGGTAGTGGTGCAAAGCCACTAGACCATAGTGGTGACTCTCGTCCAATGTGAATGTAACTTGTGTATAGATGGCCAATTCACTATGATGTTACTTCAGTTTAATACTGGTTGTATTCCACTGCACCAGATTCATTCTTGTATCCAGCAGAAATAGGGAGATGGTGATAGAGCCAATTGTGACTTCCTGATTCTCTTCCTGACCCTTGCTGTGGCTGCTGTCCCAGATGATCCTCCCCCAAGGACTATATGCCACCCATGCTATTGATGGAGTGCATCATGCTTCAGCCACTGCTCTTCCCTACCCTTCGCCACTTCATCTTTCTTCCCTGATATACCCGCTGTACAAGAAGCCATAGTTCTAAAGCCCTATCTAATGTTTTAAACATAGAAAAGGCATTACTAAGCTCCCCAAAACCGAGATTGCATTTTAAATGAACTTTTAGAGTCTATGACAAGTTTAGGATTGACAGTCCTGAAAAGTGAAGCCTTTATTCACAGAACAAGTAAATGAAAATACAAATGTACTCCATACTGCTCAGCAAACACACTCTAACCCCCACCTGAAGAGGCCACCTCTAGGATTGAGAAAGTAGTACTGTCTCCATGCACATTCAGTGCTTAGTGTCTCTACTCAGATTCTTTATAATGGTGCCTATCTGTGATAATAGGTTGGGGTAGGGGAAATGTTATCTGGCCACTGGGCTTTGGACTCTAACCTGATTAGAGCTGGACAAACATTTTTGGATGACACTTGTTTTTTACCCAGCTTGACCAAAACATTTCAAGAATTTGTGTGAAATTTACCAGTGTGTTGGTGGGGAAAAAAAATAAAACCAGATGCGTTTGAGTTTTCAGTTAAAAAAGACTCTTTATGCAGAATTTTACTTCAATTTTATTTTTTAAAATGATCAAAAAAACACCTCAATCAAAACAAAACATTTAATTTTGGGTCAAAGTAGACTTAGTTTGAGCTTGTACTTTTTTGATTTGTTGAAAAACTCAAAAGAAAATTTGTTTCTGGTTGACCTGAAACAATTTGTTTCCCTATTTTTTTTTGTTTATTTGCCAGGGAACCAAAATAATGAGTTATTCTCGGAGCTTTAAACTTGATCTGGATTTAAGTAGGAAGCATAGAGGTGAAAGGCTCAATACCTCAATCCCCTAACTGAGACTGGCAAAATACTACCAAAAATACAGTGTAAGAAAGTTAGGCCATACTGAACGAGCAGAAAAGAAACACCAATGTGCAAATTTCCCATGTTCTTTAGTAAGCTTGAGGTAGACAAGTTTGGTCTTTCTTTAACAAGTGAGGGAAAGCATAAACATTCTTTTTATATGTATGCACATCAGGAAGGTGCCAGAGTATCCTGCTGTTAGTAAGTGATCATGCTGTCAAATCTAAGTCATAGCTTTCAGTTCAATGAGAGATAAGGACTGGGTTATTTCTGAAATGTAGAAAAAATAGACAATTCTTTTTCAGGACAGAACAGTACATTCTTTTTGCCTGATATTGCCCAGCCTATTCAAGTTATTTTCTAAACTGGGAGTTGATATGCTGTAGCTATTCAATTCCTTGCTAAGCTTCATATTGTTCCAAACAGACAGGAAAAAGAATATTTTAATGTCAGAAATTTTTATTTTTAATGACCCATACTTGAAAAATGAGGAGAAGAAGAAGAAGAGGAAATTGGGAAGCTTGGTTGATGTGGATGAGGACTTAATTAGGAAATCAGTTCTATAAGACTAATACTGCTTTCTGTTGTTGTTCATTCTTTTTGTAATAGAAAAGAATGACATGCCGATTGTGTATGATTATGGATAGTTATTTATGGAACTGGATTTTGCCTCTACACTTAATTATGCTTTGCACATGAGGTTAGCATTCTATTGCAACTGTGATGTTTAATTGAATCTATTTTTATTTTTTCCTTTTGCATTAGGACTCAGATAACTATTCTGTTCCCTTTTCTGTGCCACCTCTGTAGGCTTTTTATAGGTCTTGTCTCTGGTGCCTAAATATGATTCATTTCAGGCTTTTGTAGGGTGGGGAAAAATGTCTTGATGGTCATGGTTGTATGCTACATTTCTTTTTTTCTTTGTTGGGGGAAGAATTGCTCGTTTTTGACTTTTCTCTTGTTAGTAAATCAGTAGGAATATGTTCATTCTTTAAGTATAACTAATAATGTAAATGAAGCATGAGATGTCTTGTGATCTCAGTGCAATGTAGAAAAACACTTGAATGAAATTTGAATATGTGCTTTAATCTGTATATATTTACTTTGATTTATACAATCTACAACAAAAGAATGTCCATCCCAATCCCCCAAGCATTGTTGATAATATCTGATATCTACATTTTAAACAGACTCCAATCTAAAAGACTCTAAGGTCAGAAGGGACCATCATGATCATCTAGTCTGACCTCCTGCACCACCCAGGCCACAGAACTTCACCCACTCCTGAAATAAACCCCTAACCTCTGGCTGAGTTACTGAAGTCCTCAAATCATGGCTGAAAGACTTCAAGTTACAGAGAATTCACCATTTACACTAGTTTAAACCTGCAAGTGACCTGTGCCCCATGCTACAGAGGAAGGGGGGAAAACGCTACAGCAACAGCAAATATAATACAAATTACATGTTACCTCCCCAAAAAAAATATCTTGGCTCTTCTATGTGCGTTTAGAAGTCTTTGGCGATCTGAAGTATGTATATGTCTTTAAAAGAGAGACAAATTTGGTGAGGTAATATCTTTTATTGAACTAACTTCTGTTTGTGGAAGGGACAAGCTTTTGAGATTCCTCAGGTTAGAGGAAATCTTGAAAAGCTCTTTACATGAGAATCACTGTGCTGTCAATAAAGTTTCTCTAAAAGTTTGGACAACTTAGCTAGTAACCTCCTTTCCTCTAAGGTATAAGTAAGTGTAAACTGAGAGGGGTACATCAATAAATAAGTTGTGAAGCACCAGCTGAGGCAGGCACCACTTAGAAAGAGAGGTCAGAGGAAGACTGCCAATGGAAACTTAGCAGCATGAAAGTTCCATAGAGCCAGAGGCTTTCATAGATGGAAAGAGGAAACATGTCATACTTCTAGAAGTCTCATGAGGTTTTGAGGGAAGGTTTTGTAGAACACCACATGAAAGTCGGTATCCCTAACTTTGTGGTCAAAATCACTTCACTGTGTTGGTATATTTATATTTTGTCTATGAATTGTATTTGCTTTGAATACAAAATGCTAGAAGCTACATAGAATGGAAAAATAACAGGCTGCTCCCAAGTTAGGAATAACCACATTAATTGTTTGTATGTGAGGAAATATATGTTAAAGTTTAGATACAATTTGGAACAGGATTCTCCACTTCAGACATGTTGTGATGGTGTGAGATCCTCAGTGTCCTTTGCTATAGGAGAAAACAGGAAGAACCAGCATAAAACAATCACCCATAAAAATAGTGAGTATGTGGTTCTCCCACTAGAAATGTTATCTGGTTTTCCACAAAGTAGAAGTGGTTCTTTGCATGTGTCTGAACTACCTTCCTAAGGTGCTCCCTTTTTTATCATTTGTCATATTCCCTCTTCTCCTGGAAAATGATCCTGAAACATTTTTGACATTCACCAGATTTTAAAAATATATATCAGTGGTCACGTGCAGCAGGAAAGACAGATATCCTCTTTGGAAATTACAAACAGTATCTGAGTCTTTTGCTGTGTATCTGAACAAATAGATTTGTGTCCATGTGTAAGAGTACTACAGTGAATTAGAAACCCACTATGCTACCAAAGTGAAGGACCATTTTATCAGAGCTCTGGTCACTCCTGGGGCAGAAAGAGAGAGGTTTTGGTGGATGACCTGTGCAAGGAAACTAGTTGGTGATCCTTGCATACATTAACTGTGTACTACTGTCTGAATGTTGCAGCATCCAGTGCTACCAAGTCTGGGAAGAGTGTGCATTGGTTACTACCCCATCAATGGATTTCTGTGAAGAGTGGGCGAAATGCAGATTTCAGCATCTAATCATCTTCCCACTAAACTTGCTCACTGATCTCCTCTCCAGTAATCATATACCTGTGAACTGCTCCAACCACTATTTCCCTTTGGAAACTACAGTAAAGGCCCCTCCAGTTGTAGGAAAAGCACATTTTTCTTATCTGCTTATTTGTTTTCTATGATTTGGTCAAACCAGCACAGACAACTTACCCAGAAGGTGGTTTCTTCTATGGAAAGTTATACCACTGCAAAGAAATGAGGTGAAGCATCATCAGTTCTTTCAGCTCTGAAAGGACTCAACAGGAAAGAAGATGCAGGGACTAGATTGAGGCTGGATAGCAGAAAGATCTTCTGACGTGGCTAGCTTCATTGACTATACTGGAAAATATACTATATGTTATGTATATTTTATATTATATATAAATATTATTGTATATGTATTAATACATATACAATTGTATAGTAAATATAAATATACTATATTTAAATTTTATATTATATTTTTATATTTTATTTTTACCATACTGAGGAAAACCATGCAGTGTATGCTGGTTTGCTAGGTCATTAAAGACAAATTAACAGGTAAGAGAAAGTTTGTCTTTTGTTGTACAATATCTGTGTATACTCACGACAACATTTTCTAAAAATTGTGTACATTTATGAATAATCTCTGGTTCTGTAACTATAGATAATAAGACATGTCTGCTAATGTTGTTAGTAGTAATGATGACCAAGTACTATGTATAATACAAAATAATATGGTTTATGATGAGGGAAGTTTTGATCATTAGCCTATAATTACCAGGAAGTTGTTAAACTATTCCATGGACTGAAACAATAGCCCTTTATAATGTTTGTCATGTGCCAACCAGAAAATTGATTTTTTTTTCCATGGGATTCTGTCATCAATAACTGATTGGTAAACAATGTCTGAGATGATTACATTTTAGACATACATACACACGCGCGCGCGCGCACACACACACACACACACACAGTGACCAGATAGAAAACTGCACTTTCCATCAAATAATAGATGTGATTTTCTCTTTAGGATTCAAAATATCCCAGCATTTGGTGAAAATCTCTTCATAATCCAGGCATAATCCAGTCCTGTAAATACATGGTACGGCTAAGGATGACAGATATAAAATGGTCATTTTCACTCTCCTGGTCTTGGAAATTCTCTATGGAGAGCTGTGCTGTCTTCAGACTTCCCAGACTTCTACCAGATGCTGATAGCCTGAAAGGGACTCACTGTGTCACTCAAGAATGACCAGGGCATAGGGGTTTCCCAGCCATACCATGATACACACACGGTAGCCAAGATGAGGTAGAAGATTTAGAAACAACAAAGGTGTTTATATATTTCCTAAAGATCTCCCTATGCCGATGAGATCCTCTGTGTGCCAGACGCAGAGGCTAAGGGGTATTTTAGGCAAGTAGAGCAGTGCCAAGTGGCCAAAGCACAGTGCAGAACCAGGGCTGATGTCTTTGGTATTACATTGAGAATAACTGTCAAAGTATAAGTCTAATTCCAGAGCACCAGCAAGTCTTTTAATGGTTAAACATGTAAGCTGACAAAACAGACTGCTTACCTTTTTTTGACTAATGTAAGTCAGATAGACAATCTGTTCCAGCAGGCTAAGACGCGTTAAGATAATTATTTTGGGAGAATTGAAAACATCCCTTTTTTATTATCATACAAATATAATAAGAGAAAAATCCAACCACAGGGAATATTGGTGGTGTTTTTCAATTAGCCCAATCAATCCAAATAAACACGTTAATCAAACTAGTTTTACACCTCTAATCATCATCTACCAAACCATATTGAGGACTATTTCTGCCTTTACAATATGGCTAAGTAAATTCTGCATAAAATAATTCATTTTTCCTATCTCCGTGCTAGTAAAAATCAAAAGCATTCTATGGAGTAATCTAAAACTGAAGTTATGTCAGCTCATAAGTGTAGTTCGTTAGTCAAGCTGTAAAGGGCTTTTGTGTCTTCTGTCTTTTTTTAAAAAAAAAAAGACAAATTCTTAACAATAAACCGCAAAAAGGAGGAAAATAAGAGTTATTAATATATTTTCTGGATAACAAATATCATTCAGAATATATCCTGCTTGGCTGCCCCTGTGTCTTCAGGAAGTACAACAATAATTGGCCTTGATTGCATCCCCAAGGAATGTGACTTCATCCAAAGCACTATAGATACAAAACATCTCTAGGTATTTTATTCATTCTTCATGTCATTAAAGGTCTCTCTATTTTGTTTTTAAACCTTTAGACGATTAAATAGTCCATTAATAGTTTGCTATTTAATAAAACACTGAAACAAAGTTCCTTTCGAGTTGGTTCCCATGATTGTTTTCAATTGGTGTTAACCCCTGTATTCAGAAGTATGGGATGCTTAGGACAAACTAAAGCACAGAAAAACTTTTCAGGCCCACCTCTGCCCTCATTTACACAGATGGAATTCCCATTGATTTCAGGAAGAATTGCAACATCAGATTTCCCACCAACTTTTACTTGTGCTTATGTATTTTTAAAGTGCACAAATTATACAACAGAATTGCATGTCAAAGTAAGACTCATTACCTATCTAGTATAAATGGTAGTATTAATGCTTTCTGCTGCTAGTGTCTGGAATCTGAAAAGATTATCTAAGTGTTGCTATTTTTAACTGGGTCCACGTTGAGATTTTTTTTTTGTAAGATTCAATTAATAAGTAATATACTCTCCCATCTTCTCCTTTTAAAAAAGGGGTCAATATTGTTATTTAACAGTCCCAATACTTTTTTACAGGAGTCAGAACTCATACTGACAACTAGAAGAGCTTTTTCTGTAGTTCAAGAAATTAAGCAACTTTCTTTTGTAGTTGCGGGTCTTCAGTTCAAGTCCCACCAAGGACATGTTCCTCAAATTGGCACCTAATTAGTGGAACAATCCTGTTTATGCTTCACATGATACAACTAAATGCACATTGGCTGGAATGGTATGCATGCCATGTATGCATTGCACTGGAACAGCTTTGTATGTATTCACCTGAGGTCAAGTACTTTATTGGAAGTAACGGAAGTATTTAATTGTCTTTCCCTCATCTGGAGGCCTAGAAATGGTTCATAAGAATTGTTGCTACAACAACTAACACCTAAGAGAGATTCTACTTTAGTTCATTGATAGAATCACTGTTTTTGGATCGAAGGGTCTTCAGTTCAACTTCCAGTGGAGACAGATTTCTCTCACAGCATGGCACTCAGAACATATTCATGAGCATTTAAAAAAGACAATGCCTGTTTGACAACTAAAGAGATTGTTTCTAAATGTTTGCAGCCAAACAATTCATGTCAATCACAAATCCTTGGGAAAATATTTTTTACTGCCCAAGGGTACTCAAAAGATGCCATCCATGCATCTGGGAATCATAAGCAAAGCAAACACAGATTGGTATTTCTGAAATATAGGAAAGAGCAAATGTGAGAAGGAATAAACATTGAACAATATAGTAAAACTATTTGTTAAATATCACCCATTTAAACAGGGATATTTGAATAATTATAATGGGAGCTTTAGGAATTTAGAGCTACGTTGGAAACCAAACAAATTATAATCAATCTATTGCTTTCTCTTATAATGCATCTATGATACATTGGCAAATATGTGTTTTAATTCCATCTAGGAGCTGGTCTACTAGAAAAAACAACCTACCACTGCTATCACCTGGTGAAGTTATGATTTTAACACAAGGTCTAGATCTGTCCTGCCATGTTGAAGATCCAGGATCAAACCCTACTGATGACCCATGCATGGGATGGGGGAAGGTGATCATTGCACATGTACTCAAAGTTATGAAGTTGTGTATGCAACTAAAGAAGACTATAAAAATTAAATTCTGCTCTGAATGTATGTATATAACTGTAGCTATGTACTGTGTATGTCCATGTCTAACTATAAACAATTGTATATATATAACTATATAAAACTAGAAGAGCCACAAGAATGATTAAAGAATTAGAGAATATGCCTTATAATGAAATGTTCTAGGAGCTCAATTTATTTAGCTTACTTAAGAGAAGGTTAAGTAGTGTCTTGATTAGTCTATAAGTAGCTACATGGGGAACAAATAATTCATAATGGGCTCGTCAATCTAACAAAGAAAGATATTGCACAATCCAATGGCTGGAAGGTGAAACTAGACAAATTCAGACTGGAAATAAGGTATACATTTTTAACAGTGAGCATAATTAATCTAAAGTTGCAGTGGATTCTCCATCACTGACAATTTTTAAATCAAGATTGGATGTTTTTCTAAAAGATCCGCTCTAGGAATTATTTTAGGGAAATTTTATGGACTATGTTATACAGAACATCATACTAGATGACCATGATGGTCCCTTCTGGCCATGGAATCTAGGAAAAGAGTAGAATTTAGCCCTATAATGCCTATTAAGGTTTGCCCATACTTACAATAAAGTGAGTTTTATTTTTCATGGAATAATTATTTCTTTAAATCAGCCAAATGGAACCAATCTCAGTATCTTAATGCTCAAAATATATCTGTTGACTCCATATCCTAGCTCTCTTATAGATATAAATTAACCAGCTTCCACCTACTCCTGGCCACGTACTCATCAGTTGCATCAAAACACCCACATTATTTGCAGGTGCTCTCCACAACCCTGGGACAAATGTTGCCCTTCACTAAAATACCTATGCCTTGCAAGCATAAGCCCTAGAATATTGATGGAGATGTTGCCTCCCCAAAGTCACTACTCAGTCTCTGCACTGCCACATATGTGTTTGTGTGGAGATCCCAATTTCAGTTCCTAGGAAGAATGAAGGCTTTGCTGGTAATGCAATCGCAGCAGATGAGGGAAGAGTTCGCCACGTATGATTCCCTTTCCTCTCTGCAGCCATGGCCAAAGATAGAGAATGCAAAGAAACAATATCACATAACCACAGGTAAATAGTCAGTTTGTTTCATGACCTTTTAGAATTTGTACTTAATCAAGTGCATTATAGAAAAAACAAGAAATATTTTTGAAAATTCATTAAAATTATTTTGTTATTTCAGCTACTGATACTATGGTACACTAAAAATAGGTTTGTTTTAAGTAAACTCCTACATTAGGTATGTGACTGTGATTGCAGTAATATAATAGCATCCCTCATAAATCTCCCTTCCTCAACCCCATTCAGAGAACTCCAAGTTTAGTTGGTGATTTGTGAGTTAAAATAAGTGCACTGCAGTTCAACTCAACAGAACAGTAAATTTGGAGAAACAGGCATGAAGTTTTCTTGTGTAATTTTTGCCCCACAGCTAAGTTCAATTTCAGCCACCATATGAAAGTTTCTTTGATTAGGCCCTAAAGCACAAAAATACAAATTAATTATGATGATTAGATATGTCTTCATTAACAGCCTATAAATAAATCATGCATAGCACTGTGCAGCTGGTATTCTGCTTCATTGAAATAAAAATTCCTTTAATATGGTATGAAAACAGTTTAATTATAAATGTTCTCATAACTTGGCATTTGTGCTATATTATGAAATTTTAAGTATGTATGTGTATATATATAGAGAGAGAGAGAGAAAGAGAGATTGATTTGCTTAGACATTTAACAAGGTATTTAAAAAAAAGGATTTCTACTTGGTAGCAACAAAACAGATTTCCAAGATCAAGGCTGAAACAATATGTCAAAACTTTTATTTCTTTTTGCTATAAATGGAATAGATATTGTCATAAATATGATATGTTTATAACTATTGTACTAAGATTTTCTCATTTCTAGTGTCTTTGATTTTTCTAAATAAGATATTGTTACCATATTGTAACCATATTGTAATATTATTCTCAGAATAACCACCTTTGGAAAGCCTTATCTGGAAAGGCCTAAGAACACAGCATGTGACACGCCATGGCTGGTCGGTATGATATGGAACACAGTCCCAAAAATTCCTTGGTGTTTGAATGATGGTTCATCCATTTCTGCAGCTATCCATTTATCGCCAGTATTTGTAATGTGCCCATCACCATAGAATCTAGGCATCAATAATCCCTTTGACATCTCTAAATATAATCCTTAATTATTTTAAAAAATTACAGTGAAACCAACAAAGACCTATAGGTCAACACAGAGCAACTTCACTTTTGTATTAAACTTTCCTCTTCTAGTCTCATAATAATTTAAAGTATCTGTCATTGTTCTTTTTGACTACCTTACTTTTTACTTTCTTTCTCCTCTGAACGTTAAACTTTGGGAGAATTTAAGAACTTAAGATAAATGTTTTGGATCTTTTAAAATATAGTTTATTTCTAAATGATTGTTCTGAAAACTGAGTTCTTCTGAAGTCCAATCAAGAAGTAGAAGAAGCATGCCTTCCTACGTCTGAGGAAGATTGACATTTTCAAGGCCAACCAGCCTAAGTGGCCTTCATTTCCAGCAAAGTTATTCACTTAGATGTTTGATTCACGTCAACATTATTTAAAAGTTAGCAGGAACAATCAGAGATCAATTGCCTTGGTACTACAAACATCAGTCTTGGTCCTCCTGTACTCAGTTGCAGAATACTGTACACCAGTGTGGACAAGAAGCTGCCATACCCAACTTGTGGATAGGCAGCGTGGACTCAGAGCGGCCTGAACGGCCTTAGCTTAGGATCGCGAGTCTCTGGGAGCAGAGGAGTTGCCTCCACCTGTGGGCGGGGGTGACCAAACAAGAATACAAACAGGGCTTTAACTGAAGCAATATGGCTCATTTATTCAGTCATTAATATTAAATAAAGTGCATAAACGTAACTAATACAAACATAAAACCAGAGAAAAATACAAAGGCCTAATATCTTCCTATGCATGCAATCATTTCTTATAATACACAATTCTACTATTGATCGTTTCATGTTTACAGATAGATGGTCACTTGCAAACTCTCTCTTTTACAGACAGATGGTCGCTTGCAAACTCTCTCTTATAGTACACAATTCTATTACTTATTACCTCGTGCTTACAGACAGATGGTCGCTTGTAAACTATGTTTACAGACAGATGGTCGCTTGTAAACTCCTTGTTACCTTATACAGACAGATGGTCGTTTGTACAATTTCACTACTTATTGCCTCATGCTTACAGAGAAATGGTCATTTGTAAACTTCTAGTTACTCTTATATATATAGATAAACAGACAGATGGTTGCATGTTATAAAGAAAGTGTACTCTCATACATTATCCAGAATGTGTTTTCTTCCAAGCCCCTTGGGCTGAGTCGACTCTGATAAGTGTTAGCCGTCTCTCAGACTCTGCTGGTTCATAGAAGGGCTCGGTCCAGCTACCAAGGATCCCAGCGGGATGCAGTTCAACGTGCAACTGACACTCTGGGTTTAAGTACTCACAGGCTGATCACCAAACTGATCAGCTTGTCACCAACCAGTGAACAGTGTCACTTTTGCGGTCAGCTTGATCAATATGTAACCAACCAGTGAACAGTGTCATTTTTGTGGTCAGTGTGGTTACGTCATGTGACATGTTCACAGTGACCAGGTAGGCACTTCCTGTTTTTACCCAACTGGCTGCAGTCAGCTCAGTTGCGGTCAGCTCATCCATTCTTATTTTTGCCCTCTATTTGTGCTGTGCTAGCGTCCGGACTGCCCTTATCAGGTCCTTCCAGTTCTTTTCTCAAGCTATATACTTTACTATTCTATCTTAAAGCACAAACCCATTAACTATTATTCTTATATTCTACAGGCAGCTGAGTCAGACCATGAGAATCATCAAGGGAACTTTAAAATTAACACCTCTACCATAACTTTCTGTATTAGCAAACATCGAATCTCCTGCTATCCATCGAGATATAGCCACAGCATGAGAATTTAAACATGCTGAAGACTACCCAGAATTTCCCATGTGGCAGGTTATAAATAGCATACCCCAACACCACCTGAAATAGCAAAAACCACTATGGACCACACATGACCACCTCATTTCTCTGTATCCAGCCAGGGAATGGCAAAGTGCCATTCTAAACGCGCACATTATTACTGACACAACAAGCTGCCCTCCTGGTTTTGACCTGCCATGCAGACTTTGGACCATCTTGAACCTCATCCAAACAAACCATGGAAGACGTGGCTACTTGATGCGCAAGTGGAAAATCAAAGACTCCCCTTCATGTGACTGTGGTGAGAACCTTCAAACCATCAAACACATCATGCAATGTCTCAAATACGAATTCAAAGGTGAATTGGATGACATTCATAACGTCACAGAGGATGCCTTGAAATGGCTTATGGACTTACAACTGTACCTGTAGAATGTTGCTGTGCAGATGCCATGCACAAGAGACATCTCCAGCAAAGTGATTGATTTTTGTCATCCCTAGGGATCAACACCAAGAAATTGCAGGCAAGAGAACTTCCACCTAAACTCTTCACAAAAATGGCATATTAGGTTCTCCTGCTACATAACACAACCTATTAATGAACATCAATTATTATAATTGATCAATTTTCTAATTTTGCACTTGTATTCTACTTTCTCTTTATACACCATTCCTCCCCCAAAATTAATACTTAACCAGACAACTTCCTCTATTATACTGAATGGATGATCTCATGATTAAAAACCTACAGACAAATGGATTTCACAAGCCCCACAATATTTAAATTAGCCAACTGTTACTAGTAATAATTCTGAAACCTTCCTTAACAGACACTGACTTTGACTTGATACTGAAAGTGCTTTGCTCCCAGAAGGGTTTGAGTGATGCTGAACACTCCAAAACACTGCTCTAGTAAATTTTGTGGGAGATAGAAGGGCATTCCAGTACTTCTGGTACTATAAGAACATAAGAATGGCCATACTGGGTCAGACCAATGGTCCATCTAGCCCAGTATCCTGTCTTCCAACAGTGGTCAATATCAGATGCTTCAGAGGGAATGAACAGAAAAGGTAATCATCAAATGATCCCTTCCCTATCATCCATTCCCAGCTTCTGGAAAACAGAGGCTAGAGACACTTCAGAGCATGGTTTTGCATCCCTGCTAATTCTAGCTAATAGCCATTGATGGACCAATCCTCCATTAATTTATCCAGTTCTTTTTTTAATCCTATTATAGTCCTGGCCTTCACAACATCCTTGGACAAAGAGTTCGACAGGTTGACTGTGTGTTGTATGAAGAAATACTTCCTTTTGTACATTTAAAACCTGCTGCCTATTAATTTCATTTGATGACCCCCTAGTTCGTGTGTTATGAGAAAGAGTAAATAATACTTCCTTATTTTACTTTCTCCACCCCAATCATTATTTTATAGACCACTATCATATCCCCTCTTAGTCATCTCTTTTCCAAGCTGAAAAGTCACATTTATTTCTACCCTTTTTTTCCTATCTTTTAACCAGATACTGATCCGGAAGAGGACCATTCCTCTTATTGCATGACAGCTTATTTTGCTTAAGAGCCTTTGGCAATGGACCTCTCCAAGTTTTTCTGAAAATCTAAATATACTAAATCCACTGGATCACCCTTGTCCACATGGCTCTCAGAGAAGGCTAGTAGAGTGCTGAGGCATGATTTCCCTTTACAAAAACCATGTTGACTCTTCCCCAATAAATCGTGTATATCTATATTCTGTTCTATCATTTATGACAGAGTTCTGGAAGCACATTCCGGCACTTTTTTATTTATGTATTTGATTTATTTTTAGGATTCCTTCTCTGGCTTCCTGAACTCCCACTGAACTCAATGGTTGCTATGTAATCAAACAAATGTAGAATCAGGTTGTTTGATTGAATTAACAGTTTTGACATTCCATTTCTAAATGAAATATCATTTTGAAAATATCAAAATAAAACAAATCATTTTGATTTTTTTAAAAGTGTTTTACCGTCATTTTTATATGGCCATAAGTATTCACTAAATTCATAAATAGCATAGGCTGCCCAAAACTGAATTTTTTGGCAATTATTTGACTAAAAATTTTGCCCAGCTCTTATCATCACCTTATTTTTGTTCTATAGGTAGGGGCCTCTCCTTCATTTGTACTGCCCCATCGATCAGGAAATATCTTTTCCTTTCTACAAGAGATTCAGTCATTTATTCCCTTTAAATTCTGTATTAAAACTAACAGTGAGAAACTCACAGGTTTGGAAGTGCATTTCAAATAAGCATCTACAAGTATATATTCTTATCATAAATTTAACATATCCTTTGATTCTTTTGAAGACCCCTTACTATCCTGTATGCAGGACTCTTTCAAGAAGGCCCTCTAAACTACAGTTCTACCCTCTTTTTGAGGCAGTAGGATATTCTGAGATTGCAATACGGTTCTGTGCCATTGGTCTGGTCTGGTTCTTGGACTCATTATGGAAGAAATGTGATCACATCCACTAGCTCTCTTTGAAAATCTCAACCCATGTATCCGACTATTTAAAAAAATTGCTAGACATATTTCTCATGCAGATGACTTAAAAATGCCATTAAAGTTAACAAGAGGCATCTAAATCACTTAGGCTATGTTTATACTGACGGCAGCAAATTTGCCGCTGCCAGATCAATCTTTCTGGATCGATTGAGCGGTCAGTATAGACCTGCTCAATCGATCAGGAAGTTGACTGAGTAAATCCACCCCCTTAAGAAGTGTAGCACTGCGCAGTGTAAACAGCATGCAGAAAGGAAACAGAGCAGTCGACGTGAGTTACGCAAACTACGCAGAGTAGTTTGCGTATCTCCCGTTGACTGCCGCCGAATCGCGAGGTAAGTGTAAACCAACCCTGAGACTCCTTTGAAAATCTCAACCGATATATATTTTTAGTCTCACATAGTTCAGAAATAGCTGTGTTTTTTCCTCTCCAAGAAAATTCTCCCTTCTGCTGAGTCAACCATGGAATTTCTGTCCCAATGGAGACATTCATAAAGTTATAAGCCAGTGAAAATGGGAGTGTTAAAACTGTCTTGCAACCTTAATTATAGAATTAGCTTCTATTTGCTACAATGGATCCAATTCTCTAATGGTGTCCATTAAGGTCAATAGAGTTGCATCAAATTATACCAGAAGAAAATGTGGCCTTATACATATAATATTTAGTTTTCCTTTTTACCCAGAGAACCAGGTTTATCTTTATTACACAGAATATGGGTTAGATGGAACAAAGAAAAGAGTGACACTGCCAGGTTTACACAAAACAAATATACTATATGTCTCTCCTCCAACTTCTCCAGTCAATTTTCATTAGAACTTCATTGGTTGAAATTTTATCTCCCATTTTCCGCAATAACTGTACAGTCCAGAATGTATCTTTGTTTAGTACCAGAGTCATATCATCAGAAATACATGCTTTATGACCATACATTACATGTAAAGACACCACCATCACTGATAATGTAGAATAGAATCATGACCATATGGTCCAAAAGCACTGGCCTGTACTGCTTAAGCTAAAAGAGTACTATTAGTATGTAGTATTAGAGATTATATAAAACCTATTGTAGGTCAACCACTCGGGTATAAGGCAAATCCCATAGTATGTCTCAAGCCATCCAACAGTGGGAAGTATCATATAAACATACCTAAATTGAGTGTCTTTTAAACCTTCCCATTTACTCCTTTAGATTTATTCATGGTATTTATGGCTTTCCTTCTTTTTTGAATGAGGAATTTTTTCAAATGTTGTGGGTAAATCTTTAAGCACTTAAATATGGTCAGTATCCATTTTAAGGGTGTTCTTACAAATAGCAACAGTGACTTGATTTTGTTTGGTTACTATATATTGCTAATCAAAGTTTAGGGTGGATAACCTAGTGAATAAATCACTAGAAAACAATTGGGTGGAGTTGGAACAGGCCTGGGTGAATGGGCAGCATCTTTTGATATTTTAGTTTCTTAACTCTAATACTTGACTCATCTTCAGCATCATGAATCATCCCCGGTCATGATTACATAGTTCCCTGCAGAGATGTGTGAAAAATTGTACATGTAAAATAACAGAGAAATTTACCTGAATGCTGGTGCCACAAAAAAAGATGAAAAGGTGTATTTTGCACAGTGCCATGTCATGACTTCTGCTGAGCAAAATTGACAGATTAGTGAATAATAGTTAGGAGAAGGAGGAGGAGAATTTCCAAGTTCAAATTCAGCTTGTACATGCTGAATCTGTTTTGAGTTCATTGCCACTTCAGTGCCCATCATTAATTTTTACTAATGTTAATCGATATTGAGGTATGCAGTGTTGTTGTAACCATGGGGATCCCAGAATATTAGAGAGACAAAGCAGATGAGGCAATATCTTTTATTGGACCAACTTCTGTTGGTGAGAAAGACAAGTCGAGCTCGAAAGTTTGTCTCTCTCACCAACAGAAATTGGTCCAATAAAAGATATTACATCACCCACACTGTCTAATTGACACACACATGGCCTTGAAGGAAAAATAAACCCTTTAGTCTTGAAAACTTATCCACATGATAAATAAGACTGACTGTAACAACAGGATAAATTTTATGATAGATGTGTGCCAAGTTTTTAAGAGCAAAATCAATAGGCAACTTCTCTCTAAACTTCAAACAATATAGTTGAAAGTCATCTGTGTGCTTTTAAACTTTGCTGTAGTATGACTTACAAAGCATAACCCTTTCATATCGACATATTAGCTTAAAGTGCAAAGAGTTACTGTGAAAAAGTGGCTGCTTTTTACTCAACTGATCTGATCCCTCTGTGTTCACAGTCAACATGGTTGTGGGAAACTCGAATGGATACCCATTTGAGTTATATATATTTGACAGGATTGTTACTAACTTCCAACTGTAGCATCAAATTCTGTTTTCAGTTGCCCCAGTGCTATTCCACTGAAAACAATGCTCTAATATACATGAGAGTTAAAATTGGCCTGCAGAATCTTTATCACAGGTGATTACTGACAAGATTAACGAGAACAAATCTTGATGTGCTGATCTGGAAGTCAGTGAAACATAATTAACAGGGAATCCCATGGATCCTTTTCACCAGAACTCCCCAAACCCCTCCTTTTAACAGGTATTTATTTAAGAAGGCTTTGTGGTAATATAAAACATATTTTGGTATACTAGCTTTACAGAGAAAAAGTATTAATTTACACATCTATATTTTAATCAGGTAAGTGAGGTATTGCATTTTACTCTTTAAACCTCTGGGAGTTAACTCTTATTCCCTTAACAGGTATTAATTTTAGGTCCAATTCAGGAAAGCACTGAATCATGTGCCTAAGTCTCATTAAAGTCACTTAACTTTAATCACATGATTCAATAAAGTGACTTTAATGAGACTTCGGCACATGGTTCAGTACTCTCCTGAATTAGAATCTTCAGGACC
Organism: Emydura macquarii macquarii; assembly: GCF_026122565.2. NCBI lineage: Eukaryota > Metazoa > Chordata > Testudines > Chelidae > Emydura > Emydura macquarii. The sequence goes on from NW_027133156.1 coordinate 3,693,784, forward strand.
AATTCTGTAACCTAGAGACTTCCATAGCACTACTTGTGTGAAGTACTACTCAGTTAGTCAACATGAGGGTTGCAGAATCTGGCCTTGAAGTAACATTCATTATACTCCATTTCTTTATTTCAAAGTGTAATAAAACAAACATAATCGTGTGCAGAGGGGAAGGAGTGACACAGGAAGGGAGATGAATAAAAATTGACCTTCTCTCCCTTATCTTACCACTCAAAGTCCCCAAAGTTACACAATCAAAGACAGATACAGACATGGGACTACTATTTCTTCATCACACCTAAATGAGCCATCTGTATGCCTATAACAATAAAACATGGTATATATCAAGAGATGAATTATATTGTGGTCAAATAGATTGACCATTCTGGCCCTGGTACTCCTATTTGCTTAATAAGGGTCACTCTTAAGAAATCTTTCTTTGGTTCATTGATTCCTCTCCGGTGTCATCTCCATGCCCTCCCAGCAGATAGCAATTTGAAGCCTTCCCAGCTATATTTAGCTTTAGTCCAGTTTTAGTTCCATTCTCCTCTTCACTTCCTTCCTCTTTCTACCTCTCCAATAGTGTCACTGTCAGTGTCTGGCTGTACATAGCAGCAAAAACAAAGACCAAGATGATGCTCTGGATAACCTGCTATTACTAGAAGTGAGAATAGATGAGAGTTCTAATTCATCTAAAAGACAACTGAAAACTAGTCTTTTTAATAGCAATGGAAATATCCTTACTTTAAAACGTTGTCCCTGTCATCACTACATTCTTCACGCACCTGCTTTTGACATACCTGATTACTTATTTGGAATCTTAAGCCTTGATACTGCAGCAAGAAGAAGCAGGGTTCACCTGCATGAAGTCTCACTGTAGACAGTGGACTGCACCTCAGCACACAGAGCTCATTGCCATAGCAGGGAGCTTTGTTTGTTTGATTCTATTTAGTTTGCGTGAGTCCCTTTACTCATTCATTCCACTTAAAAATGCAATATCCCTAAAATAACAATGGGACTTTGGCTTCTTAAGACCTAAAGAACTTTTGAAAATGTGACTATGCTTAGCAATCCCTAGTTACCTTAAAAATGTGGGCCTATGCTTATTATACAACTGGTCTTTTTACTTTATTATATACATTTCTAGCATTGGTTTTCCAACCCACCCCGTCCACTGGGTGTGGCCTATCATCTAACAGACTTACACTCCAAGCTGCCGTGGTCATCTCCTTTCTTTTATTGCTAATATTACTCCCTTTCCCTCCCTTATGTTCTCTTCCACAAACAAGGCAACTCATGTGCTGTATAATAATGTATATTTTATGGGTGGGAGAGTTGATCATGACCTAGTTCGGATTCTCCTTCCAGTCTTTTTTCAGAAAGGCTCTGATTTATTCCTATTAAGCACAATAGGAACAAATGTAGAAGGTTTGCCTATCCACAGCATAAAAGAAAAACTGGTACAGCTGAGCCTTACCTCACATACAGATGCTAAAAACAATAGCTCTCAGAGTCCCCTTCCTCCTACCTTTTCAAATTTAAATATTGCCAAACCACTTTACAACAGATATTAGCTGGGGATACTTTTACATATACTACTGCCAATAGGGAGCTGTGTAGCTGAATTTTACATATATTTTAGCTAAATTAAGAATCCAAGTGCTAATTCTAGCAGCCTTGGCTATCACGTGAGTTTGACATTTCCCTGAAGATTTTCGGTTCCCAGCTAATGACTATATTGCACTTATCCATAATGCATAAGTGGTTTCCATCTGAGGTATTTAAATGATTTATTAATATGATATATAATTATAATAATTGCACATTTATAGTACCTTTCACCCAAGGACCTCAAAATAGTTTACAAATGTTAATGAAGTAACCTTCACAAAATTCCCATGAAGTAAGTAATATTACTTCCATTTTACAGAAGGGGAAACTGAGGCGCAGAGGTTCGGTCACTAGCCTGAAGTTCCACAGGACTTTTGTGACAATCCTGGGAATAGACTCCTCAGTCACCCTGACTCCCTGTCCCCTGCTTCAAGTCAAATGAACCTTTCTGTCCCAAGCCAAAGGCAAACTTGATACAAGTTACAGATATAAGCTAAATATATTCACTTTAGTTAACATTCTTAGAAGACTACAATATGGAAATTGCCTATGTGAAGTATGTTGCAATGCAGATTGGTCAGCCAAGATTCTACTGCCAGGCTATATTATGTGATTTTTTTTTACAACTGAAACAATTATGAACAGAACATGAAAAATAGAGGATGTTCTTATAAATTATATATAGTTGGGACAGGTCTGATAAACCCAGGTGAAACCCAACCCCACACACTAAGGTTTAGATGCTCGGTCTAAATGAATGCAAGCAAAAAGGTTTCTTATAGCCAGAGTTAAATACAAATAAAAGGAGTCATCTCTTCTATTCCCAGAGTGAGCCTTTATCTAGCCATTAAGAGATGAGCTACCAAGACTCTCCCTTTTTATAATCCCTGGTTCTGAATCCCCTCTAATGGAGCAATTAGCTCCAGCTGAGCCTAGTCCTGTTCCTTCCTGATTGGGTTCCCTATCCATCCCTGCAATGAGGGCAGACAGCTGTTGAAGATACTTAGCTTAGAGAGAGTTTTAACTCCCTCCTTCCCAACCACATGGCAGACTCTATACACTGTCACATTAGTTGATCATGCATATTCAGGATAACAATGTTTTCATCTGAATATGCCTTATTCTATGTATGGAATGAAATTTTCCTGTGAAAGAGACTAGAGGAAAGATCTCCCCATTGTGTGTGGATCTCAGCACAAGCAGGCAAGTGGATCTAATGAGGAGTATGCATGGAATTATCTGTATTTGGGATGTGTAGCAGCAAGAATACATTTTTCATAAATTGCCAGCTGCTAACCAGAATTCAGGAAGTCTTAAAAAAAGAAAGTGTCCCTCAGAAAGTATCCACATCCAAACTAGTTTATTAGGTTGCTGTTTGCTTTGTTACTATTACATTAGGTGGTCTAACATACATTGGAATATATGTATGCCCCTCTACTGGCCTGCTTTCTCCATGCATATATCAGTTGCTCCACTTGAGGAATGGAATATCTTTCACGTGACATGACCTGCTCTGCAAATTTTCAGTCATAATTTCAAAACAGCAGAATCCATATTTGTGATGAAGAGAAGTAAAACTGTCCCTCCATATTTTATCCTAATGTAGAGAAGGTATGAAAGCTTCATAAATCCTTCACTGAGGCAATGGCGGATTGACGAGAAGGTGAGGCTGGAGGGGGCCATGGTCCCCGGGCACCAGTCTTGGGAGGGCGCCATCCAGTCCCTCCTCCTTGAAGCTTGCCTCCGCTGTCACAGGCGGCCAGGGGCTGCTGGGCTTTGACATCCCCAGCAGCTGCGCCGACCGCAGCTTAGGCCTGCTGGCAGCCAAGCACTCCTGCTGCAGGGGGAGCAAATGTCTTCCCAGCCCTTTTCCCCCCACGCTGGGTGCGAGGACCCCGGCCGCGCAGGGGCCAGGCAGACAACCCAACAGCAAGGCTCCAGGGCAAAGCCCGTCACACACACCCCCCCCGGCGGCCACTCTGCTGACACCCAGCAGAGCCCGGGGGCATCTGCCCCTGTCACTCCCGCTCCCAGACCGCACCCGCCACCCCCACAGTGGGAAGGGAGTGGGGGAGAGCAGGAAACAGGCCCACAGACATCCCTCCCCCCCGCAGGGTGCTGTTACCTTATCTGCCACTACGGGGGGAGGGGGGTGGCGTAAACGGGGTGAAAATGCAAGCATTGGCTCCCAGGCACCGGAGACCCACAATATGCCTCTTCACTGAGGCAGATGCAGAGGCCACATTTCTGCTTTGCAACCCAGATGTCATCAGTTACGCAGTATTGTTAAGTGCTGCACAATTATTTATAACTATATGTTATAAGAAATAATATAGTCCCATGTATTCTAAGCCTTAGAGCCAAACATATATCCAATATAAATGGATGCAACTCTCCTTAATTTAGGTTACTGCCATATTATTGAAAACTGAGAACTCCAGCACTGAATCCATTGGAGCTATAGCACTCCCTTGCCAAGGGTGTGAATTTAGCCTATAATGTTTCTCAGCCTGCTGGTGACAGTCTAAATCACCCAAATATTCAGTCAGCAAAACACCTTGGTTGATTTCTAGGCTTACACTGCATGGTCAAGACTACATTTGCACACACACACACACTTGCACACTTCAGTCACTTAAAAATTTAGAGCAAGAGGCAGTGTGATCTGGAAGAAAGATCACAAGCTTGGGAATAAGGAGGTATAGTGTATTGCTATGTGGTCTTGCATGAGTCACTTCAGTTGAGGCCCACAAAGATATTTAGGCTCCTAACTTCCATGGAAATCAATGGAAGTTAGGAGCCTAGGTATATTTGAGGATCTGGACCTTTCCCACTCTGTCACTGTTACACCATTTGAGATGTGACGGTAATAGTACTTACCCATTTACCCCACAGGGGTATTGTAAAGATTACTTAGTTAATGTCTGTACAGTGCTTTGAACATGTAAAGTGTTATAAGTATTATTACTTGTTCTACTAATATTCCCCATTAGAGTATATGTAAAGGAGATATTTCTCTAACTGGTAAAATCTTTCAAACCAGTAGAAACATTTCAAGTGCAACCATTGTGTGTGTCTTATGAATATCACATTCTTTTAATTTCTCTATTGTATTCATATACAAGAATATGTTTTTAACCAAGAAGAAAAGTGCAAAAACTTGATAAATGAAGCTATAATCATAGTAATCTGGAGATTACAAACCATTGGGTTTTGGTATAAATTATATCAGCAATAAATGTGGCATATGTATTAACAACGAATTAAGGTTCTTCCTATTGAGACAGTTTCCTTTGGCTGGTTCCTTAGGGATATCATTAAGTCAGTGATGTTTTTTTTAATATATATATATTTTCAGACAGATCAATATCTTAAACTCCGAAAGTTGAGACAAAGATTTTATCTCAAATTGAGGTGCAAAGGAACTCCTTTGTCGATTAAATTGGCAGTTTGCGACAGGCAGAGAAATGTTTGACACTAAATGGATCACATTTCACAAATCCTTTCCACTTAGCCTAATATATTGTGCTTCACAAAATAACAGGAGATGCTGTGTAACCTGAGAGAGCCTGTTGTCAAACCAATTGTTGACTTCTGCCTCTTTAGTCAATGTGACTGAGGAAGTTTAATTGGATCTCGTATTACAGTGCTGGAAAAGCAGAATGAAATATATATTGTTTGTAGATTTTCTTTCACAGTAAATTATTAGGCTATCCTGGGTATGTGCTAACACAAAAGAGCACAACAAAAGTCTATTCACACTTCTGTGGAAACAAACAAACAAAGAAAGCCCACTCCTGAAATTAATTTCCTACCCAGATGATGAAACTACATGTTCCAAATACATATTGAAAAACAGTGGTGGAACCGAGTTTCAAATTTAATGGTAAAAAGAAGTGACCATTTAAATGTTCCGTCAGCTAAATCTATACAGTAACCCATTGTTAACATTAAAATAGGTACTAGTGACCTGTAGTTTAATTTACAGGTTTATCATCTTCTATTCAATGCTCCAAGATGGTTTCATATTACTCCAGATGGGCAGTTCTTTTGCTAGTTTATCTGTTGCTCCTTATTGGTGGATTTTTTAATATTGTTTTTGTTTTACACAAAGCTTCTGTACTAGTCCACATCATTTATGTAACTGATTGCCATTATATTAGATTTTTCTCTTGGAGAGCATCATGTAAACTCCAGCAAATACCAGTAGGAGATATGTTAAAACAGTAGGAGCCAATTTACACTTCAAGATGAATTAATAAATAAAATGTGACTGTGTGCTGGCTACACTTAGCATGGCAGTGAAAGGTGTCACACTATCACAGCACACCGAATAACTATTCAATATAAAAACTATATTAATGCAACATAAAACCATCCCAGCCGGGGCTTTGTCAAGCCGCACCTTAAAAACCTCTCAGGATGGAGATTCCACCACCTCCCTATTCCCTATTCCAGTGCTTCACCACCCTCCTAGTGAAAAAGTTTTTCCTAATGTCCAACCTAGACCACTCCCACTGCAACTTGAGACCATTGCTCCTACTTCTGTCATCTACCACCACTGAAAACAGCCTAGCTCCATCCTCCCTGGAACCCCCTTTCAGGTAGTTAAAGGCTGCTATCAAACTCTCTCTCACTCTTCTCTTCTGCAGACTAAACAAGCCTACTTCCCTCAGTCTCTCCTCATAAGTCTTGTGTTCCAGCCCTCTAATAATTTTTGTTGCCCTTCGCTGGACTCTTTCCAATTTGTCCACATCCTTTCTGTAGTGGGAGGCCCAAATCTGGACACAATACTCCAAATGTGGCCTCAACAATGTCAAATAGAGGGGAATAATCACTTCCCTTCATCTACTAGTTGGTCCTGCTTTGAGCAAGGGGTTGGCCTAGATGATCTTCTGAGGTCCCTTCCAAACCTAATTTCTATAATTCTATGACAAAGTTTTGGCTTTAAGCTTGCAGAAGTGAGGCAACTCACAGTTCCCACAGCCACCAGAACTCTGCCACCTTGTGTGAATTCGTTACTAATGGTCTTTCATTACATGATCACACAAAGCTGGCTAACGTGCCATTCTATTTGACAAATAAAGGAACTGCATCTTTGTGTAGCAGTAGCTACATTTCTGCAGCATTTTGTGTGGCTACATGCGCTTTCCAATGAATGTCAATATTTTTACTGCTAAGAGGATATGAGCAGACACTGTCCACTGATCTGAGCAGAAAAATGGAAGCCAGGAGACTTGGGGTGAGATTCTATGCTGTGCCTTATAAAGGGCAAGAACAGAAATCGTAGCCCAGGCAGAGAGGGTGCTAAAGTAGCTTTATACTTTTCTAGTAGCCTCCCTATTGTAGATTGCTCTACAGCCCCTGGCATAATTTAGACAGTCCTATCTAAACTAGGAAAGCTTCCCCAGGCTGCCCTATGGGCTCCAGCACTGCCTAGAATTTCTGCATCACTGTGTACTGCAGCCCCAGCCTCAGCCCTGCCTCCAACACACATCCTCTGTTGGGTCATGAGAATGGGACCTCAGAAGGCTGCCTTACAGCTGCCTCTAGGGCCTACATCAGGGGGATTCTTCCCCAGGTAGAGCTAGAATTCTTAGGACTCGATTATGCAACTGAAGACCTTTTACTTAATGAAAAGGGGCCAAATCAGTGTGAGCGAGGACCCGATGTGTGGCTGCTCTTCCTGACTCTGCCACTGACAGACTTGCAGTATGACCTTGGGTGAGTGGTACGTTTCTCTGAGCACCTGTTTTCCCATCTGGAAGACTGGGATAATAATACTTACCTTCAAAAAGCACTCTGCAATCTGAAGATTAAAAAATTGCAATGCTGCAAAAGTTATGAAGCTGATTTTTGTATTAGTGATTTAAGGTTAGCTGCACACACATATAAGTAGCATTAATTACTAATGCACACATTATTTAATCATGCAAGGAACAAGATTATTGTGTAACATATATGCAAAAAAGAGAGAATGTAAAGTTTATCTTGCCTTGATTTTCCTGACTGTATTTGAAGACAATTTCAATCTTAAACTTTGTATTCACATGTTTTGTATAGAATCGAATGTGTTTAGTTTTATAAAATGTAAAATATTGAAAATAAAAGAGGTGGATGAGTGCAGAAAGATGTGCAAGATGAAATAGCACTGGCAGTTGTGTACAAAATATTAACATGCTCTGCAGGCACGTTTTCCCCTTGAAGTTCTTCCAACCAAACACTGAACAGCCTTGCTTCGCTTATGAAAACTGACATGATCACAGCCCATGGCAGTTTAGTGATTTTTTGTTGTTACATTCATTGAAGCCCCAGGAAGAAAACTAGCAAGAATCAAACCCACATCACATATAAAATACTGTAATATGACCACTAAGTCACCAAGTTAGTTATCAAATGTATTAAAGTTTATCAACATCCACACACCTATACTTACCTGTCTTTTTCTATATATTAGATATTGATGCATGTATAGAGTATTGCCCAAATGTTCAAAAGTCATGAATCAGAATCCAAAACACTCATGAGCTTTTTTAAAACCAATCTCATGATCTTTAAATCAACAGATTTAAGGTGGATTTTTTAAAAAATGAAAGCAGAGATTCCCAGGTATTCACATGACTCCAGTATCTAGAGCTATAAAAAAAAACCTAACTAATTATTGTGAGACTCTCAATAAAATTGCAACAGTTGGCATCACTGTTGAGGAACACCATAGGTGAGATTCTACACTGCCCAGGGTGAGGGGGACTATAGTAGGTGTAATGGAATGCGAGCCTGGAATGCTCAGGAGTCTGGAGAGGGTTCCAGTGTAACTTAGACAGCCCAGATCTGTCTATATTATGGCAGCCTGGAATCTCTGTATGCTGTGGAGTACTGTACGTGGAAGCATGGGAATTCCCAACATTAAGCAGCTCTCCGGGGTCATACCTGGAACCTCTGTGAAGTTCTGCCACACCCTATGTTAATTATGGTCAGTACCCATCAGGCTGATATAGAGCTCCACACATTACATGGGATTCAATAGCTTCCATGCCCCTTGTTTCCATGTAAATGAGATCAGGATTTGTTCCAGGCAGTATCCCTTTAATAGCAATAGGAAGATATATTTGTGAACATCTTCAAGTGGAAGCTAAACTAAAAATAAGCAATGAATGCCATAGTTTTTTATATGGCAGAGATCCAGGATACATCAATGATATTCTCTAATTTGGACAAATGGGAAATAATTTCTTCAAGAAATCCCTGCATACATAAACTAACAAATTTACATACTAGAGCATTATGGCAAGCACTGCAAAATCTCTAGGAGATATATTACTTTCCATCTACAACATCATTATCATAACCACAATCCCGGAGAGGCACAGTGCTATTTCAACTGGACAGCCGGTTGACCCAGACACAAGGTTCTTAGGGTATACCAGAATATACAATATACATTGGTTTATTCTGGTATATAAAATATATCAGAAGCATTGATATAATACCTGTAAAGAAATATAGAGGGCCCTCTCACTGTACAGAGACAAATTAAAAATTAATCTATTAAATCAATCAGATTTTCTTTGTCAGTCATTTTTATCCAGTGTAATCCAATTTTTCCTCAGACTTACCCAAGAAAGCTACCCATTACATGATACTTAGAAAGGAATTAAGAAAATTGTCCCTAATACTCCCTTGACATGTTTCTGACAACCTCTTCATCTCATCGAGTTGCTAAGAGTTATTTTAAACTAGCCAGTCATTTCTTCTGACCTTTTCTATTATAATGGTACAACACTTCAATAGTAAGTTTATTTGTTGTGATGTATTTTGATGTATGCTACTATCTGCACAAGAAAAGCAATCTCATTTTCAGACACACTGCACTGCTTCTGTCATGTGTGTCACTCATTGTCGGACTGTTTACAAAGTACAACATGAATGTAAACCAGCAATAATCTGCATGCATTCAGAAACATCTGTGAACATTACAAAAAAGTTGAAGCAATGTGAGACTACATAGTTCAGTGCTTCAGGCTACTTCCTTGTTAATCTCTGACTATTCACAAGAGACACTATATCAAAATCTGAAGATCTGGTTGAACGATTAAAAACAACCTAGATATGCAGACTTCATATTCTATCTCCCAGCAGTTTAAACCACGAAGATAATATACTTATTCAACATCATGCAGTTTCTGAAATTCTCATTGATTTGTTTTAATAGTTTATTTTTAGACATAATGTTTCATGGAACAGCCTTTATTTTGTCTTCCTCAAACTCTTTAAAATGTTAATAACCCAAAGTATTTTTCCATGCATTTTTTTTACCCATTATCTGACAAGAGTGAAAGTCAAAGCTTAGCTCGATCTCCCTAACATTTATGCATGTGATTAATTTCACTCATGCAAATATTCCCATTGGCTTCAATCTTACTGCTTTCATGAGGAAGAGCTCAATGTGACTAAGGGTTGCATAGTGTATATATCTGTGGGCATGAACTCTTTCAGACTGACAGTGGCAAATGCTCAAGAGGACAAGCAATCATGTAATAAATCATTAAATACTAGGCGCAAATTTTCAAAAACAATATCCAAATCTGCACACTCACCAATGCTTGCTTAATTGGGGGTATTTAGGATTTAGTGTGCAACAAAAATCTGATTTGTATATGCATACAAACCCCCACAGACAACTTGGAAAGGGATTCTGTACCTTTGCTCCCCAGCACATGTGTAACCCCCAGGTGAGTGTGCAGTATAGGTCCCCCTCTTTGCCATTCCATGGAGAATATGAATTTTAGCCAGCCACCCTTACATACCAACTACAGAGCCTTTAGCTTTAGCTCAAGCTAGCACTCCCCCAGCTTTTAGCTCTGGAAGTCATTGGTTCAGTCCTTGGTGTGGCAATCAGAAGGGTGATCAAGACCATCCCACATACTATGTATGTAAAGGTTTCACCATCTATTAGAATATTGCAGTCTATACCTCTCTATGACCTACCAACCTCACAGGATTGAGGGTTGGGGGGGGGGGGGGGAAGCAATGACAGATCTTTCTCCACCTCAAATCCCTGTGTTCCCCTGATTCAGAGACAGCAATTATCTGAATTATCCTTGCCTCTTGCACAGGCTGTGGAAGGAGCAGGGAGATGCCATAAGATTTAACCTCCTTCCCTGTTGTATGAGGACGAAGAGCAATCTGGTCAAAAGATTGTTGCCATGCAAATCTGTATGCTGTGGGACCCCTGAAATGTCACAATTTGGGGCATGCAGATATAAGGCCCAGTGGCCTATATGTTTAAACCATGATACCTATAGGAACATAATCTAAAATAAACAGATGTTGTTGCCATGGGATCGCCACCATTCTTGTTAGCTACTGAAACATAGAGCATAATTAAAATGAAACAAAATAAATATACCTTTATAAACAGACAATTAAATGCAATTACAGGAACCACTATTTACAGAGAAGAAACATACTTCTCATTTGATGCCTAAAAATCTGAAAACATCTCTCTCCAGAAGCTTTACAAGCGACTTTTATTGCTCAATGCTGCATATAGTCTGCTAGATGAGAAACTATTGTAAAATTGTCACAAACTTATCATCTTACTAAAACTCAATGGTTAGAAAGAAATTAATCAGAAATGCTTCTAACCTTAAACAGCTTCCCACAGATGATCAACAACCAACCACAAATATATAGGACTTACATAATATCAGGGATCACTGAAACATGTGAAAGAATATTTGGAGAGCACAATATAAAATCTATCAAAAAGAGAGGACAAGAGCTGAGAAACTGCCTCAGCAAACCCGTGGTCCAATCTACCTTGACTGACATTGGTGGTCATGTGACTATTTGTAATATTGCTTGCAAGGGATTTGAAATGGCAAACAAATTCTATTCAGCCAGAAGACCTAAAACAAAAAGTATGCTTAAAACAAAAATAATTTCAGAATACAGTTCATTAAAAAAAAATAAAGTAAAAATAGACAAAATTTAAACTTTAAGTTGCATCATCTGACCTGCAAAAACAACTTGAAGTGTTTGAAATGCTAGCGAAACCAGAACAGCTGAAAGTGAAAGGTAATTTTCAGAATAAATCTGTGCGTTATGATCTCATTCTGAATGTGATTACTTTGGGATAATTTTGGTGTGTGTGACCTGCGGTTTAAACATCAGAGAGATTGACAAAGGAAGAGAGACGAGGGAGAAAAAGACTGAGTTATACAAGAATACTTTAAAGTCTCTTTTCCTCCTATGGAGCGATTAAATGCAATGTTTACCTCCTATGGAGCGATTAAATGCAGTGACCAGTAGGTGCTAGCAACTGAAATTATTGTGAGACAAACAAAGGAAAATGATAGCACTTAAAAAAAGATTTTACTAATCATTTTGCAAAGATAAAAAATGGATAGCTATAAATTTCCTTTTTTTTTAATTATACATTTTCCAGTGATTCATATGTGGGCGCTCTCTCTCTCCACACATGTGCACACACACATTATATATTACAGAGACAATCCTTTGTACTCAATAAAATATTGTACTGTAAGATTGTGCTTATATATACACACATAGTTTTATATTCTTTCTGTCTAGCTTTCTCTTTCATATATATATATATAAAGCTGTCTATATAAAGCTCTCTCTCTGTATTTGTACATACCGATACAAATTTATGCATGTGTGCATAAGTAATCCATACCTGCTTGGTGTGGCACTCTGTCCCCCTCTAGTGGCAGCTAGACCAGCTAGAGATTTATGAGCCTGCTACAGGCTAAAAGAGAAGTGTCTTTTGGATCATCCATTAAGCTCCAGTCGTCCCAGGTTTGATCTCGGCCTACGATGACCGGAGTTTGTCAGCGTTACAAGTGTGGGGGCTTGTCTGGGATATCAGCTGGGAAGTCTCTGAAGTTTGGGATGCACTTCCTCAACTAGTGGAAGTATATAACCCATGCCTGCTCGGTGCGGCACTCTATCCCCTTCTAGTGGCAGCTAGACCAGCTGGAGATTAACGAGCTTGCTATAACATTTGCTAAAAAAGATGTGTCATTTAGATCAGACAATAGCAGCTCATGTGTTACGTTCCAGAAGTCCCAAGTTTGATTCTGTTCCATGACAACCGGGGTCTGCCAGCATTACATATACATGCAATACACTGGATAAATGTGCTAGTCCCAAAGGTTCATAAATTATAAATCACACCCCTGCTCCAAAATCCATGAGACTGGCTCAAAAATCATGATTTTTTTTTCAAGATTATGTTTTTTCTCTTTCTTGATTCTTTTAAACTTTTCCCTGCCCCTGCTACACCCCACCACACCCCTCACCAGTGGGTTACATGTGCTGGCGAGCAAAGTTACAGAATTCCTTTCCAAGTTATTTGTGGGTATTTGTGGGTATGAATGGCAGTTAGTGTTGTCAACACGCCCAAATTTATTGAATAAGGTGATTTTGGCCTCTGCTGCAGGAGCTCTCACCCCCACATCTGCCCCTCCCCCTGCCCAGCAGTTAGCCCCCTCATCTCCAAATCAATCCTGTCTCCCTATTTCTCACATCAGTTGTACTCCCACATTTTGCCCATCTTCCAGCCTTCTAATCAGTTCTGATGTCACATCTCCCCAACCTCATCTTTGCCCTTCCTGTAGCTCCAGGAGGTCTATACCCTCCTTCCAGGCCTGAAGGGTAGCTGCATTAGGGTCCCCCTTCCCCTCTTCCTGTGGTTTTAAGGGCTGTGCCTTTAATGGCTGAGCTTCCCAGACAGAGATTGGGCAAGGCATTGTGAAGCTCTTGTTATGCACAGCATGTTGGAACCCGACACAGAATAAACCAGATCCCTTACAAGCACTTCGAACACTGAGTGATTACTGAACACCACACTTGCCAGGCTCCGTGTTGTAAGGTGGGAGAGGGGAGGAGCAGAGGAACAGCCCCATTGCTCACAGGAGGGGAAGAGGGAGCGGAACCACTTTGAGTGGCTGGGCTCCTTCTGCTCCCATCTGTAAGAATGGTGCCCACTCCTGAGTGGAGGAGAGTGTTCTCCCTACCTCTTGTAGAAGCCCTAATTGGCCGCTGTACCCCAGCAAGGGGACAAGTGGGGCAGGCAGCCTATCAAAGGGGCATTTCCTGCAGGCAGGGTAGAAATTTGCAAGAGGGCTGGAGTTTCCTGCCTTATCACAAAACCAGCTACAGCACCAGCTGAAATCCCTTGACTTGCAAAAAAAAAAAAAAAAAAAAAAATTAGTAGAGTCAGTAACGCTGCACTGTTTTCACCCTCATTAGTGGCTGGTCCAAATTAAGATAAGCGCTTACTACTGCTACAAGAAGAATACCACTAGCTGAAGAAGCAGAGCCTTTGGATGACAGACTGCGCTGCACCTCACATGCATAGCATAGAGTTTACAGCCCAGGGAAGGGGTTGCTTAAGCCACCTTTCTGCCTTCTAAATGTTGCGCTACTCTGGGGGCTGGAGAGGCCTCTACTATATCAAATTAATCAACCCTGGTAGCCTGTTTAAATTACAGCAATCCCCTGGGCTACCCTTTTTCCCTAGTGCTGCCTGGAATCTCTGTAGTGCCCCTCCATGCCAATCATATGCCAGGGAGTCCTTAGAGGGCAGTCTTATGGTTATTTCCATAATACCCACACCAAGAGAATCCTCTCCCAACAAGATAGGGGGGTTTAGCATCCCTTTATGCTTTAATGTGGCCTAATGGAACCAGAGCAGTGGTGAAGACCTCATCTCCTTTGCTTTGCAGCTGGGAATCCTGGATTAAGTAATTGGTAATGGGAGGAGGTTTTATCTATAACATGCACATACACATATGGTAAGCAGCCAGATGTCGTAACAGTATTGTATGATAATCCTTTCCAGTTTGACACAGATGCAGCCTATTTGATGATTCAGACCAGACGATTCCATTTTTTACAACAACTCTTTTAAGCATTTTGGAGATTTGTTTATTTCTTTTATTAATTATGACACAAAGCAGACAGAGGAAAAAGAACTTGGTGATCCTAAAGAAAAAGTATAACAGCATTTTTAATCCTGTTTCTTTTCTTGGAGATATTCCATTTACTTTCTTTCTCAGACGAACAAAAATGTCAGGGCTGTCTAGGGGGTGGTATGTGTGTGGGGGGTGTGATTTCTGCTGTCCTGATTTTTTCACTCTTTCAAAAGTGACGTTCAGTCTAATTAAGCTATCCCCAGACATAGAAGCTTAGTAACATATGTTTGCCAGGTGGGTTCCCCCAAACTCTCATAGCTCTACTTCCAAATGATAGCAAACAATGAACACCCTGACAGAAACAAAGAATGATCAGAATCAAAGACTTGACAGGCAAGAATTAGATTTAAGAATACAACTTCCAGTCTTGGAAAATACTCATTAGCCATCAGTGACAAAATAAAGACTTTTTCAAGCTACAGCAGTTACCATGGGGAAGAGAAAAAACTGTATGAAAGAAAATTTCCTTTATCCCACACCTAAATCACTTAAACAATTTAAAGCAATGTCACTTCTAAGCTCTATTTGAAATTTCCTGAGGGTATTCCACACTTTAAAAGGATGTGCTCAGCATCTCACAGAATCAGGGCTCTTAGAGTGGTATCTCCCCTTTGCTAGATATTTAGAGTGACCAGACAACCTCTGTTTTCCCTGCCTATGTGGTGGTCGCATCCTATGTTCTGAGTGCCTATCAGATATCAGGAGATGCAGGGATATAACCAACTGACCCACTGTGGCAAATGAGATTAGGTGGCTGGCCTCCTTTTCCTCCTAATACTTCCTTGCCTGCCTCCCTTTGTGGTATTGGGCACACCAGGAGGCTCTTGGAGGAAGCAAACTCTGCACTGCTCAAGGCAGGGGCTGCAAGTGTGAATAGCCCTTGCACAGCTGTGCAACTGATGAGTTCCTTGTGCCCCACTCCCCTTCCAGCCCCCTACTCCCCGGTACGTATTCCTGTGCATCCCCATAAGGGATAGTCACAGTCTGGGAGCTTGGAATGTTTAGTTACCACTGACAATATGGGAACGTGTGTTTACTACAAGAAGGACAGAACTTCTCTCCTGTAAGAAGCCATCTAGGGATACTTAAATACATGCAGGCAGATCATATTATTGGTGCAGGGCTCTGCTCATCACTGGCCATCCCTAACCGATAGCATCTCAGGAAAAAGTTAGGAATAATATATAAACACAGTAATTAACAACCTATATGATTGAGGACAATGACAACTACATGAGAAAATTAAGTGGCCTGGGAAAAAAACTCCATCATCCCAGCACACTACAGTATGATACTGCACTGTTTAGTATATTATCCTGCATATAATCCTTGGGCTATATTGTGGTTTTTAAGCCAAAATCCAGTAGGGGAGATAAGGAGGCAAACCGAGTTGCTATGGTTATCATATCCATTGAGCTATTACACGTGTTGCAAAAAAGGGGAAGGGGAAGGGTTATGCTTCTCTAGTCATTGCACACCAATACACTGGTATTGTGGTTGGCCCCTGCATCGAGACCTTATCCGTCTCTCTTTTCTGGAAAGGGTCCCATTGACCCCAATGAGTTTTGGATCAGGGTCCAACACCCCAATTCAGTAAAGCACTTAAGTGTGTGCTGAACTTTAAGCATATCTTTAAGATCCACTGAACTTTAAAAGGAGTTTCATAGGTCTCTGTAAGGGCAGAAAAAGACCCTGTAACTTTAAAGTAATCCAAGCTAGGCCAAGGACAGCACAGGTTACCTAAATCCTGAGTTATAGTAAAGAGATTATTCTGCTCTGACACTGGCTGAACTCATTATGGGCCAGGTTTTCAAAAAAGTTCAGCTCCCATTAAAGTACCTAACTAAGGGTCTGATTTTCAGAAAAGCTAAATGCATTGTGTGTGGCAATCTGACCATACACGCCTAGTCCATTTTAAAGTCTTGCAAGCAAATTGACTTTCTTGTGCACTAGGAGGATTCATGGTGGTGGAAGAATTGTGTGATATCTCAAGGACTTGTGGCTCATCTGACAATTCATTTATAAAAGGTAGTCACATTTTCTTTGGTTCTCTTTTCGGTTAAACGTAACTGGTGGGAAATGGCATTTTGAGGCAGAAGAGAAATGTTAATCTAACTAACCTTCTTCAGATGTTAATAGATTATTCACATTCAGCCCAGTCTACTGAAATTCTGATTACACAAAGAACTCAATCTTACAGCTAGTCACAGTTTTCAGGGAATATCTCTTACCCACCTGGTGTTGTACATTTGTTTTCCATATGCATGCCTAGTTAATGTGCTTAATCTCTTGGCATTTGTGACATTTTGTCTTTTTATAATTCCACTGAGAGATTCTATTTACCACAGTGAAAGCATTCTAGCTGTTTTGAGTTTATCTTGTTAACTAGGGCATTGCATATTTCATACTCATTTCCCCGTTTCTCTGCAGGCTCACAGCTAACAGTTATTTCCAAGGGCATTTGCTCATAGGCATAGCCACAACCATTGAGGGAGATAACGGGGCCCAATACTCTCCAGCATTTTACTATCCTGGGGAT
Source organism: Emydura macquarii macquarii (assembly GCF_026122565.2). Classification (NCBI taxonomy): domain Eukaryota; kingdom Metazoa; phylum Chordata; order Testudines; family Chelidae; genus Emydura; species Emydura macquarii. The sequence continues at coordinate 3,710,926 of NW_027133156.1, forward strand.
GTCCCTCTAAATACACATGCAAGACTAAAGTTGTCTCATTCCAGAGCATCTGTCTCTATCTTTTTGTTTATGTGGGCACATCACTACATAGAGGCCACGGGCACTTTTCCCCTGGGGACCCTGAAATGTGCATTCGAAACACATCTTGAATATAAAAGTGAAGTTTGAAACAATTGGGGTAAAATGCACTGCTATCCCAAGATGCTAGGATTTAAAATAAATGATGCTCTTTTCATAATCCATATATGGCTTTTGTTACACACTTGACAAGGTGAGATGTCTGCCTGCCAAATAATTTCACTTATTTATCTACACATCTTTCCTTCCCCAGTAACAGCCTACTATTAACAAATACTTTTCTTTGGTTTTCCAGAATCACAGCCATTTGGGGAAGAGACTGACCTTCCCCACCCAAATTTTACTCTAGTGATGTCTCCCCTGTTCCCTACAAATTTTTGCTGGGTATCTACTACTATTCCCTGCTGGCTGCAGCTCTGCATGTGTCATGCTGTGCTCAACTGCCATTGTGGCCACCAGCCACATAAAAGGGCCAAGCAACTGAGCCAAATGAAACCAGATGTTGTCCAGAGCTGCCAGTCAGAAGTAACTGGCAATGAAGGATCAATGCAGCTGGTGGCCCCAGCTTAGTGGTTTGGGGCAGTGAGATGGCTGGCAGCAGCCTGAAGTTAATTCCCACTAGTACAACAAGGGACAGAGCACAGAGCAGCAGGCAGAAGCCATCACCAAAACAAGGAAGCAGGTGAGGGGTGGGTGGGTGGGTACCTGAGGAAAAAAAGGGAAGAAGAGTCAGATGAGGGAAAAAACATTCCTGGGAATGAGGAAGTGATTTTGTGTGGAGAAGGGGAAAGAACAAAGGAGAATGTGGTCTAATCTAGTGAAGCAATTCCTATGTGCCTGAGTGACTGCCTTTGACCAAGAACGTTTTATGTCTGGATCACACAAGATTTGTCCTAGGCTTTTCAGCTACATTTTCCTGGAACAACATGGTTGTCTTGGGAGGGAGGGAGCTGGATGGAGAGGTAATCTCTGATAGAGCTCAATTTTGACTCATCCATTGCCTCTTCATTCACAGTATTGGTTCAAAACCAGATTATTCTTTACAGTTCTCAATTGAGATTAAAACCAAAAAATAGCCCCCTACTACATGAGCTGTGAATGCCCACTGAATTGCTGCATATAAGAATCTTCATGTGCATTTCATTTCCCCACCACGACCACACACACACATTTTGTTTCCTTTCATAAGGCTGAGGAGCCTAAAGAGAATCAAAGAACCAAAAACCTGTGAAGTTTCAGATTTGAAAGTGGCAAAACTGCTTAGGGCACTTGAATGACTAATTCCTTTGAAAATGAATGGGTGTTCAAGTCTCCTAGACAACTTTCAAACTCTCAGCCTAAACATTTCAAAGACAGTTTTCTTCTAGATTCACAGCGATGAGTTTGTGACCAAGGTTTGCATCCCTCAGGTCATTGATCTTGCCTTGTGTTCTCACTGATCTTTATTCCCTTCCTCAGAACACCAGTTGGAGTGGGTACCATATTGCTTTTTGTTCTTGAGACACAGACTTATTCCTACTCTTTACTCAGCCTTTTCTGAAATCATAGTTCAAGTTCTTCTTACTGAGGCTACATATCAGTAGTACCCTTCACCCCTTGCCAGTTAATTCCTCTGTGTTAGTTTCTCCTACATATAACCATGCTGTAGAAAAATAAAGAGGAAAAAACATAAGATGAAGATGATTAAGCAAAATGACATTGATTTAGCATGTCAGTATGGAACACACTGTTAAGTAGGCCCCAAAGCATTACTAGTCTTCTGGGTTTTTTGTTTTCTCCCTGTCTGTCTTTAAAAAGGATTTAATGACTCTAAAATAACATTTTTTAAAATAAGCCTTCATTTCACCTAATAATTCCCAGGCAAACTTGCTAGCTAAGCAAAATTTTCTGAGCTGTTTATTCTAAAAACCCAATAATTTAAGGTGAAGTACAGAAAATAGAAATTGCCTAAAGGATTAAGAGCTCACACTGTGGTGAGGCAGGCAGTAAGTGGAGACTACTGCCTACCCTCCAAAGCTTGCTTGTTTTACTGCTACCTCATCCTGCCACTCCCTACACCCAACCCACCGGCCCATGCATCCATTTCATCCACCAGTTGCATCTTGTCACAAACCTAGATTTGGGCAAGGACTGACCTCTTGCTGCTTTTTTGTACAGCAGAAATACAGTGGGACTCTAATCAGTGATTGGAGGTCCTAAACAGTTCTGGAATACAAACACAAAATATTTGGTCCATATGGCAGGCAACGCTGCAAAATATCAACTGGCTACCCCCTGGATGTGACAGATGTACCTTCAGAATATTTAAAATCATGCTGTGGGGCTTGACTTGCATTTGCAGACCTCCACCCATGCTCATGAAAGTTCAGCAGAGACACCTGCAATCCTTTGATCCCTCACCAAGATTATCTCTCCCAATAAGCCCCAGTATTCCCACATATACCTTTAAGTAAGAGAAAGGGATCATGGGATTTGTTTGGATGGTGACAAAAGATAGAGTGGAGATAGCTTTAACGGTGCCTTCTGGAAATACCCAATTTATTATTTTTGTAATTATTGTATTACCTCAGTACAAAGAGGACCATAGTTAAAATTGGGGCCCCATTATGCTAGGCAGTTTATACATAGATACTTGAACCTTGTTTCCATTTTCGGTGGCAGATAGGGTATATGTAGCTACATGCTGCAGTGAAAGGCAGCCTGCATCCACACTCATGGTGGTGTGTAGCTACACATGGTAGTGAAAGACTCTGGCGGGGGGGAGCCAGTGGGGAAAGGCTCTGGAAGTTTCCCATTGCCATAGCCTTTCCCTGCTGCTTCCCCCTTTCCCCTCCGCCAGAGTCTTTCACTGAGGTGCGGCAAGTCGCTCCAGCAGCAACGAGGCAGTGGACACTACACTGCTAAAAACAGCAGTGTAGACATGGGAGGCCTGGCTTGGGCAGTGCAGAGAGCCCTACAGTGTATAGACCCTCGGATTCAGGTGTGTAGGGCACTCTACTTGCCTATGCAGTGCCTACCATGTTATGTATAGCTGTGCTAGCTGGACTTGCAGTGTCTGTACCTTGCACACCGCCACAAGTGTAAACCTTCCTTTAGAGACAGTCCTGCCTTGTCTGTCTAAATAGGAGAATAAAGCATTCTTATCCCTATTTTATAGATGGGGGGTGGGCCACTGAGGTTTAAGGCCCAGATCTTCAAAGGTATTTAGGCACCTAAATACCCTTGAGGATCTGGGTTTCAAAGACATGCCCAAGATCACACAAGGAATCTTCAGCAGAGACAGGACTTGAACCAGATCTTCTGAGTCCCTGTCCAGTGCATTAAGTACAAGGGCAACTTTCCTTTACAATGGGTTGCTATTTTTTACCTTATTTTCGATTGCATGACCCTTTGTCAGCCAATTGAATTAGGTTTGACAAATCCAAAAGTAGGTGTGTATTATGTCATACACAGAAACACACATTCATTACATATTTGAACATGTGTGACATGTTGTGCTTAGACGAGTATAAGGGAAATTATATCAGGGAAATCCAGAGGCTAGAAAAAAATCAATGCTATTATCAAGTTATCTAGAAAAATGTTTTTTTTTACAGTAACCGATAGAATAAAACATTATGAGCCGTATTGTTTTATCGAGCATCAAAAAGAAGGGAATAGGGGCATTCAAGAGAGAGAGGCATTTGGGGGATGGACAGAGAAGAGGTAAAGGATGCAGCCCCCAAAACCAGAGGGATCTATGAGTTTAGGTGCTCCAGCCCCTCATCTTTCCATGGCAGTGCCTGGTTTCATCCTCCTCGCTCACCAGTAGAGTTCTTTTTGCTGATGTACTGCCACTGGTTTCTCCACTCTTATCTGTACATTACTCCTCCAGGGAGCAAAGCCCATTCAAATCAATGGAAAGTCTTCTTTTAACGTCAATGGGGTTTGGAGTGGGCTGTTTTTCATAGGAATGCGGGTGTGAAGGGAAGTTAGTATAGCATTAGCTTCCACGGAGATATTTGTGGCAAGCATGCACAGAGAATGACTGCTCCACAACTTTCTCCTCAGCCTTGCAACCCTAGTAACATTGAGTTGTAGCCAAGGGTTTAACAAGGAGCTACTCCTTTCCTTCTACACACTCAGCAAGTTTGTGGATGACACTAAGCTGGGGGAAGTGGTAGATATGCTGGAGGGTAGGGATAGGATACAGAGTGACCTAGACAAATTGGAGGATTGGGCCAAAAGAAATCTGATGAGGTTCAACAAGGACAAGTGCAAAGTCCTGCACTTAGGACAAAAGAATCCCATGCACTGCTACAGACAGGGGAGTGATTGGCTAGGCAGCAGTTCTGCAGAAAAGGACATGGGGCTTACAGTGGACAAGAAGCTGGATACCTAGAGAGGTGGTGGAATCTCCATCCTTAGAAGTTTTTAAGGCCTGGCTTGACAAAGCCTGGCTGGGATGATTTAGTTTGGGTTCCTGCTTTAAGCAGGAGGTTGGACTAGATGACTTCCTGAGGTCCCTTCCATCCCTAATCTCCTGTGATTACATTTAAGACCCATTTTTATCTTCTTTGTCCCCCTCCATGGCTCACAACAGAAGACAGCACAGATTCCTTTATTAAAAGTTTGATAGTATTATTCATAAACATGTCAACTCCGAATCTGATTAGTCTAATAATAGATGTGAGTGGCTGAACAGATTGTTTCCTTCTTATGCTGGTGTCAATCTGGCTTTACTTAGGAAAAAAGAAAAACAAACAGTTGGTCTCTTTAAACTTTTTGTGAAAATTAAACATTAATCTCATATTCCTTAGTCGTGTTTTATATACACATCTTAAAAGCCAACAAAGAGTTGTCACAACAGAAGTGTATTATCACAGAGAGGTCATATCTGTATTCAGCCATCTAAGAGAGACAAGGTGGGTGAGGTAATAACTTTTATTGGACCAACTTATTTTGGTGAAAGAGACAAGCTTTTGAGATACACAGAGCTCTTCTTCAAATAAGTAATATATTACTGATGCTTTATCAAGATCATTCAAAATCTGAAGAAAAATGTGCATGAAGCAGCTGGATTCAGCAAAGAGGAAAAGTAAAAAAATGGATACATATATAGATTATCTTCACCAGAAGTATAGAAAAACCATCATGGCACAGGAACCAGACATCTTTTATTTTATTTTGTTGTATTTTCATTCTTGGGCTACATTTCCCCAAACAGTCAATGATTAATGCTTCTAAGGAAGTAGTCATGGTTTGACTAATTGCACATGTCCTTTTGTAACTTATTTGACTTAGTTCAGCAAACATGCTGATTGAAAAAAAAATAACCGTCCTAAACATCAATAAAAATTATCTGAGGGCTTGAAAAAATGATGTATCGTGGATGACTAAAAGAGCTCAATCTGTTTAGTTTATCAAAAAGAAGTTCAAAAGGTGACTTGATCATGGTATATTTGTACCTTCATGGGAAGAAAATATTGGGTCTGAAAGGAATTTTAATATAGCAGAGAAAGGCCTAAAAGAACCAATAGTTGAAAGTTAAAGCCAGACAAATTCAAATTAGAAATTAGGAACATTTCTTAAGCAGTGAGGGTGATTAACTATTGGAACAAACTACCAAGAGAACTAGTGAATTTTCCATTACTTGATGTTTTCAAATCAAGATTGGACGTTGTTTTAGAAAATATGCTTCAGTTATACACAGGTTATTGGGCTCAGTTTAGGGGTAACTAGGCAAAATTCTACAGCCTGTGTCACACAGAAGGTAAGACTTGATGATCCAATGATCTCTTCCAGGCTTAAAAATCTATGACTATTCAGAAAGCTTTCAAAACCTGGTAGAATGCCCAGTTTGTTAAATAATATTTATATTTAGGGAATTTTCATAACCTATTTTGTCTGAACATCCAGTCCTCACTTATGGATGCCCATGGGAATACTGCCTGAGTAAGAACTACAGGTTCATGTCCATATTGATGATATATACTTAGTAAATAAAAATAACTCAAAATAGTATAGTGAACATGGGTCGAATTTGAGTTTGGGCCTTAATAACTTCATTTGGTCAAATGCTAAATTAAGTTTGGTGTTAATACCAATTGATTTTAGATGAAAAGATACTGGAATAAGCCATGCACTTACCCTGGGCTTAGCCCCCCGCTCTCATAATCCCTTTCCCCTTGTCGTGCTTCCTAATTATCACAAGGAATGAGTGGAAATATGTAAAAGGGTAACTGATAAACCACTTTTCATTAAATTTAGCAAAAGAGAATGGGCCTTATTCTGCTAGACAGAAGTCTGTTGCCAACTCTTTCTCACCTGGGCCACTCTCAAGTCCTGCTTACAAAAAGGATACGTGCTTGTGGTCACCAACAGATTTCACAAAAAAACCTCTGCCTCAGACTGGAATCTTCTATGACCTCAGATTGAGATACCAAATAATTGATCCAAGTTAAGATGAGCTATAGCCAACATCCTGGAATCTTTCATTGGACAAGGTTGGACCCTGGGTCAGAGTAAAGGGGGACCTGAACCCTACAGATATCTCTAACCATGCAGAAACGGGGTGGGGGGGAGGGGGAAATTCTCTCACAGCAACAAAGACACCTGAAGTTGTATCCTGCACTCTTCCCTGGAACAGCCATTCAGAGAAGCAGAAGTGAAAGGCTCCAAGCCTGAAGTCTATAACCAAGAGGAACAAGCTAAAACTATTTGCAACATCAGAACTAGTTCTTAGGTAAGACCAGTCAGATGAGTTAGGGACTACAAAGATGTTAGAGTGCTTTTGAATAGATTCAGAGAAGTATGAATTCTTCAACAGTCCATTAAAATTATGTAACTAACATAGCTAACTAATTATGTAACTAACAATTTCCCCAGGTAGACACTAACAAGTCTTAGGCCAGGTCTACACTTACCTGGAAATTCGACCACAGTCGACGGGAGTTACACAATCTACACAGAGTACCTTACATAACTCCCATTGACTTCGTAACTCCTCTTCTACGCAGCGTCTTCACTGCGCTGCACCGATGGGAAATGCATTCCCATTGATATAGTGCTATGCCACTTGAGGGGGTGGTCTTAATGCGTCAACTTCCGGATCAATTGAGCGGGTCTGCACTGCCCGCTCAATTGATCCAGATAGATTGATATGACAGTGGCATATTTGCCGCCATCAGTGAAGACATATCCTTAATTAAGTAGTGAGAAATTAGTTTTGATAAAAAGAATGTTATTCCAAAGCTGCTAAGTGCCTGATTTAAGAATCACGTATATATCTGTGTAAGAATTCAGAAAGATGCAAACACTGAATTAATGTGAGAAGGGGAATAAACTAAATAAATGGAGTTTAGCATAGGTTGCATGTTTAGAGAAATTTAAGATAGCATGCTAAAGAGGGAAACTATAAAGAAATTATTCTAAGGATTATACTTCCTTAAAACAAATGTGAGAATAAGCTTCTGCTTTTAGCAGACTCTTAGCCCAACTGATTAGATTAAAACAAAGGTATCTTTTATTAGCTTTCCTGTGAAGTACTGAAGTAATAATAATTCTTGTGTTAACCTTATAAATTGATGTAATTACTCACTCTAGTAATTGACAAATCAGAAAAATTGAACCATTGATCTATTGATTGAATTTCAATTGCAACTTTCATTTGATCATTGCATTACATTATATTTGATTAGTTTAGGGAAATTAAAAGTTAGTGACATATTTGCTTAGCTTCATCTTTTGTTTCTTTAAATAAATCCATAAAAGCTCAGTCAACTGGTTCCTCTCTCAAAATTTCAGTGCAGGAAAACAACCTATTTAGAGGTAAAGGCAAATACACTGAGTAGCTCTTGGACCCGTATTTTAATTATTTGATTAAAATCCTACTTCTACTACAAGAACATGTAATCTCTTCAACTTTTTTCAAATAGGAGTGATTTAAAAAAAATATGGACATTTTCCCATATCACAAAACTACCACAAAATTTTAAGACAATCAAAAAAAAAAATTCTACCAATTTTTAGGTACCTCTTTGCATAACTGCTAATTTAAAATTTAACAATAAAACAAAATTATAAACCATGTAGAGCATTGAAAAACACTATCCTTTTGTCAAAATTAAAGGAAACAAAAGATAAAAATCACTATGCTGTCTAAAATAAAATAAACACAGTAATATCTACATCATTTTCTGAAACTCTCATGGAACAACAAGGAAAGCAAATATATGAAAGCCACTGTTACTGAGAATACAGAAGTCATATTGGATTCTATACCATGCCCATCTTTTTGGTGAAAGGTGGGTATACACCCTCAACAGATTGACAGACACTATCTCTGCCCATTCCTCTAAATGCTTTCCATTGACTACAGGCACCACTTCTACCTTATTCAGTTGAGTCACTGTTTTGTTGAACCTGACCCTCTCCTACTAATAATATGTTAGATATTTGTCTTGTTTGGTTACTGGAAAAGTAACAGGACTTGTTGAATATGAATTTGATTAAAAGAGACATAGCACTCAATATCATCTATAACTGGTAGCATCTCAGCCCAAAATATCTCATCATCCTCCCCAGTGGCTTTATTGTCTCATTCACCTAGATGGGTGACAAATAGAACCCTGCTTTTGGGAACCCTTGGGGATGAAGAGCAGTTTCCCAGTATGGTCACTCTAGGACCTCTCAAAGAGGAAGGAACACACCCAGTGGAGGGCCACTCCATTCACTCCGGCAAGATCCCACAGGTAGAAGCAGTTCTCTGCTGGCTCTCATCAGTCAGGAAGGACATGGGCCTACCAAACTAACTTCCCAAACACACTCAAAACCTCAGTTTGAAAACCTGCCAGAAGGACAGTGCATTTCTCTCCACTTTTTTGACATCCACTCCCATAAGAAGAATCCAGTTGGCTCCAAACATATCAATTGTATTTGTGAAATAATAACAAAATCAGGTTTGTCTTACTGTGAGCCATTTTGTCAGTGGTGGCATTCTCTGCCAAGCATATTCTCAGTACTGGAACAGCCGGTCTTTGCAGATCAGGCCTCAGTTGCTTAGAGAGGGTGGTGGTGTGTGGGAAAGCTTGTTCATTGCCTCCTTGCACTAGGAATTCTTATGTATCTCTCACTTTCACAAGTTTTAGAATGCACACATATCAACTGAAGCAACAAGAAAAGGGAAAAGATACATGTTGAGAAATTTATTGTAACACACAGTGACAAAGTAATAAAATTCATGAGCATTTTTAAAATTCTTGTAACACTGGTGATGCATTGAAAGGGTAACAGCTAGGGCTAGATATGACGGGCCCTCACAAGGTTATTTGGGAGACAGTACACAACCTGGGCAAAGGCCTAGTACAGTTGCAATTCCTTTATGCAAAGGAGTGCCAAGCCTGTTCTCTCATTGCACTGGTGGGGGTATATGACACCCCCAAAGAGGGCAGGGAGGATACTGCAGTACTTCTGCACAATGCCCTCTTAAGCTCCTCTTGGGGTGGTGCAGCTTCACTATTGCACATTTTAACTTATAGGGATGGACAAGCCTAAAAACTTCTATTGTTTGGTTTCAGTTCTCATATGCATGTAAAAGTCTGTTTGCTTATCAGCAGTATTGGGCTGGAAATATCCCAAGAATGCAGTCGTTTGGTATTTCTGGATACACTGATTCTGGCTGCAGCTGGAATATCACGGAACAGCCTTGCCTCTTATTTCTGGTACCAGTCTTGGCACAGTTAGGAATGTCAAAGCAATGCAAACATGGCAGAGGCATATCATTCTAAGCCTGATCCAAAGATCGTTTAGACAGGTAAATAGACTTTCCATTCACTTCAGTGGGCTTTCATCTGAGCCACTTTGTTCATCTCTCGAATAAGAGGAGTGATATACTGTATATGCTGCAAAATTTAGGCATATGTGCAGGACATGATAAGAATAGTTATGTGGTATGTAACCTATTTTAATGCTTAGCACAACTTTGGATATTGTACTATTAATAAAATAAATAATAAAAAATGATAATAGTACAGTGGTCTGGTGTGTTGCTTTGTGCATTTGAGTGATGTCTGACATTAAACATAGGTTGTGAGGATTTAGGAGAGGTATTTTTATTCTTTATTGCTTTAGTCACATGAAAGTTTTACATTTATAAAACTCATACAGGTGTCTTTTATTCTTGACAAGGTTAGGTTTATTGTTAGATCTATTTTAAAAAATGGTATTATTTCATATGATTTTAAAATCCTAATAAGACCCTCCTAATTATAGTTTTCTGAAGCTGTAACCATTGATGGAAAAGTAGCACTAAATGGCACGGATTCTAAAAAAAGTCACTATACCTTTTGGCTTTCTCATCACTGGAGAAATTTAGCAAAATTTTAAGATTGAGCATCTTGGGGAAATCTAACTTTATAAAAGGAAAAAATAAAAATGTAGGTGGTGAAGGGGTTGAGGAATGGCACAGGAAGAATGTACCACAAATCAGCCCAAGTAACAGCAATAAATTATGAACAACACAGAAATTTAGAACATTCCCTTAACATCAATGACCTTTTTATGAGCAAATTGCCCCTTTGTAGATTTGTGCACTGACCAGGAAAAAGATACAATGAAAATGATCTTTTCATGTCCTTTTAAAATGATAAAAATAAAATAATCTCCAGGTGGTCTTTTTTCATAAATCACTTTGAAGCTTAGTGGCTACCCTGGGTTGTGTTCTGACATCTTGACAATAAAGAAGTGCTTATGATGGTCCTGGGGGGATTGTTCTAAATCCTTTCCCTACTGTTAAGCAGTAAATCAGTGACTGACAGGATTCCTAACCTGCCACCTCCTGCCAGGGTGACATTAAATTTACACTATATACTGTAATCTCCTTTCAGCTACCAGAATAAGGACAACAGAAAAGTCACTTTTAGACATCGATGCCAAGGACTGGATAACATCTTCATAGCATTAGCTTGATACAGAATTGGAATACACCCTGTGCCCTTTTCCCCCAAAAAAATACTGTGATAATTTGCTAACAACCACCAGACTCAATTCAACAGTGAATAAAAAAAGGTTTAAATCTAAAAATAAATTATATATATAATGTGTGTGTGTGTGTGTCTATATATATATATATATATATATAAATGGGCAGGCCAGATCATACCTCTTCTTACATTAATCAAAGTAGCTGTTTGTGGGAGAAACTTCCCTAGCCATGCAGAAGTGGATGGATTTAATGTCAAGGGTGAGTGGCTGAAGCATATTACTGGCCAGCTCTCATTATTGCTGTGCCCTATTTATTTGTGCCATGAATTTCTGCAGAAACCACAGTAACTTCAGCAGATTTCCCGCCACAGCTGCTGCTGAACAGACACAGTAGGACCCAGTCAGTGAACACAGGCCTTTTTCTGGAGAAGATTGGCCATGGGGGAGGGGAGTTCAGCAGAACTGCCCCGAGAGTTAGCCATCCAGGCAGGACAGCTCCTGCCACTGTGGATCTAGAGATGACATTCCATGTGGATCCACTGTGGGGGTAAGCAGCCTTCTGCTTATGGGAAGGTAAGGGGGAGGAATGGTCTGAAAAAACATTTTGGAGAGTGAAATTTCCTCTCCCCCTCACTCTTATATGGGAAGATATGCTTTACAGAACCCTGAAATGCCACAAGTTCTGTCAGCAACCTGGCTGGAGAAATAGTGACAACTCAAACAATTAGATTTCTTCAACCTTTCATAAACAATTCTCTGTAGTGCTTTTAAGGACAAGACCACGTACACCCAAAAGAGAAGGCAGCAAAGAGCAATGCTTTGTCCATGTTCTCAGTACTCTTCGTACAGTGATCCCACAGGCTGTCAGCGGGGATAGATCCCTCTGCCCATTCAAAGCCCCATTGACTTTGATGGGGCTTCATGCAGACACTGGGGTCCTCCCCATGCATCACAGTTCAGGATCAGGGCCATAGTAAATATATTTAAATAATCCAGCCAATACATTTCATGACACTTTAAAAAAGAATTAAGGGGGGAATGGTTTTTTTTTTAATATTTTCTGCAGCTCCAGTATCTATGTAACACCCATCCAATTTAGCAAAACAAAATTTGTATTGCTCAACTAAATACTACAGCAAATAAAAAAAGTATATTATGTGTTAGTCGTGCCCGGTTTATAATCTGCTTCCCCATGAGTTAGTCCACACAGATGTAAAGACTCAGCCTTAAATCTAATCATTTTAATTTATTTCAACTGAATCCAAAAGCACCAGAGTTAAAGTGAGAACTGGGCTTCGACTCTGTCTTTTCATGCCATGCTCAGAAGATTAGGACTCTTTTACAAGCAGGAGGAGTCTTAACACATCTCAGTCCTGTCCATGCCAGAGATTTGCTGGGATGAAGATGAAAGAACCTTAGATCTGTTGTGTTTTCAATTGATTCCATCCAAAGCCCGTATAATCCTTATGTTTCCCACTTTAAAAAAAATGAAGGCACATCCAAGGCACAATGACTGAGTGACTTTAATGTTTAATTACACTGATCCAAATCCATTTTAATAATCCATCCCTTTTAAAAATACTATATTTATTTTTCCTCTTGGAAAAATTCGTGATTCTAATTTGTGTCTAGTTTCAGGAAATTATAACCTCACTTTTGTAGCTTGTATATAAAAAAGTTATATATATCATATATATGCATATATATCACCTATCAGGCAAGGTCTCTTTGAGCCTGATCCAATTCCTATTAAAGTCAATATAAAGACTCCCATTGACTTCAAGAAAGTTGGACTGAGGCCTTTACAATGAAAACAAGTTCATCCATTTAGTGAGAGGAAGGGCTTTTAGCGTTCCGAAGGTTATAAGCTTTCTGGACATAACTTTGGTACAGCTGAGCAATCCATTAAGCCTTTCATTATCCCAACAGTACCAGAGTAGACTCTGCTGTTAGATGTCTAGCTCTTTCTCCTCAACAGCAGCAGAAGCAGCTGTGGCATTAGATCTCCGAAGGAACTTTCTTTTGGTATTCTCAATTTATGCTTCACCTTCGGTTTTTGCTATCTAGTGCTACACTTGGCTACACTTGATTTTATCTTCAGCCTCAGATCCCTCATGTCCGACTCCCACTTTGCCTTTATTTACCACTCACACATTTTCCACTGGGCTGGGTTTTCCAATGGAGTTGAGCACAACTATCAATATGTTAATTTTCACATGTGAAAACTGAGGCCCCTGTCCTTACTTAATCAAATCTCCCATTGACATGAGTGGATGTTTTACCTGAGATAGGACCAGGGGTGTGCACAAAGGAGGGCAAGCAGGGGCATGCCCATCTCCCAAATCTCCATGTTTCCCTGCAACCTGGGGAGGGAGGAATCAGCAGGGCAGCTGGTTGTCGGTTGAGTTCCTCTTCACCCAACTCCTACAGCTTCAGCCTGCTGTTTTTCCTTCACTGCTTCTGGAGTTCCATGTGTTGCCTCTGCCTCCATCCCCAACTCACCTCAGTGGGTGGTCTGCAAAGCAGGCAGTAGCACTTGGATTCCAATCGCAGGGAAGGAGAAGCAGCAGCTGTAACTGTAAGAGCAGGGGGAGGAGGAGCTCAGCCGGCAGCCAGCTGCCCTGCTGCTTCCTCCTTTCCTGGGTTGCAGGGACATGGAGAGTGCTATTGCCAAGGGGAGCTACTGCATCCTCATTGCTAGGCATCCCCAACAGAGGTGTCCAGAGAAATTGCGGGGGTGGGGTGTCATGCAAACTTTTCATTTGTGTGTGTTTAATGTGCTCCTCTCAATGTATTCAAATTTAAATTCCTGCAGACACCTCTAAATAGGAGTAGACCTTGGTCAAAAAATTGTAATGAGAATGTATGAATGTGGCCAAAAGTAAAAATTCACAACAACAGCCAGTGAAGAACACAGGGTTTTCAATATGAAGGGAAAAAAGTTGTAAAATTCCATAAACGTTCTGTGTTCCAGATGAACATTTGCCATTTTGTCTGCTTTAAAAAAAATTGCTTTTCATATTAAAGTACAACCAAATCAAAGCAAAACAACAACAAAAAGTCCTGTGTTTTTCCACCCCCCTTTACTTTTGATTGACTGTGTGGGCTGCTGGGAACTTTCCCTTTTTTATTGGATCAGTAAGCTAACCACAGAAGGTCAGGACCTCAAAGATATATTCTCCTCCTCCCCTTCCCGTTCTGAATCTACGCATCCACAATCCTAATACTAATTGAACATTTTTTTAAAGTAACTTTAGAGGAGCTTGTACTCCAGAGTTCAGATCTCAGGCAACAACTTGCTTCAGCTCTAATGAAAATCTGTATCTGCAGCTCTGCAAAAATTGGCAAGAATGGTACATCAAAAGTTAATACTTATGTGCAGAGAGAATATGCAAAATAGGGATTCTAAGCCTACTGCACCATAATTTTTAATGAAATGAGTTATTCAGCCCTTACATTTAAGGAAATAAAAAAGTGATGCATTGACTCAATGTGCTAGCATGTCGTGTTTCTCTCTCTGTATTTACTGATTGCCAATTCATGTCTCAGCACCACCAGATGGATCTGAACTTAATGAACTGATGTGACAGGTTTTTGCATCCTAGGTTAGGTAAACTTGACAGGAAAGTTTCTTTGTTTATGTATATGTCTGCAGATTACATAAATAAACTGGCAAGTACTTGGCTTAAGACAAATTCACTGCTAACTAGAGGTGAGATCAATAACACAACATATATACTCCTTTATTCAACACTACCCCTAGGGAACGGAATTCTTCTTCTTCTTGATACATGATGCAGTTTAAAGAAAAGAACAAGATATGTTCTTAAAAACACACATCTAACAGAATTGCCATCAGCATTGTAATGTTTTCTTCAGCTAATCGGGTATTATATTAGGCAGTACCAAAATTACTAAGAAATGTTCTTTAACTGTCTTTTAACTCTATGATCCACGCAGCAAGCATCAGTGAAACAGTACATAGCCCATAGAAGTGATACACAATAGAAGATATATTGCTAGACTTTTTTTAAAAAAAGTTTAAAAGATGCTAACCAACAAAATGCAAATATATCAGACTGAATGTACAGAAAAGGGGAACTTTGTAGCTGACTGGGGAAGGAGTGGTATTTTTTCCCCTCCTGGGTCTTCTTGTGACTTAATAAAACATCATTCAGGAGTGACAGGACTGGATTATCTGCCAGGGATGCTCCCAAATTACTGTAAATAGCCATTCCCAGTAGAAATAGGTGCAAAATTCAGTCTGAAATTCAGGCTCATCATCCCTTACGACACCAGTCTAATAACATGCATACAGTAGATACTAACTGTGCTGTAATGCTGTGTTTTCTCCTACATAGATATACCATAAATGATATGCATAGTGCATTTTTGACATGCCAAAGAAAGAACAGGTTCTGCACATTTGAGGTTTATACATACATTTAAATGTAAGACATGTTTTGTTTGCACAGCCACTTCATATATGGGCAGGTGCTTTACATCAGCAGAGTAAATGAGAACAAGTCTTTTAATTAAAAAGTCTGTATTAGGGAGACTATTGCACATTGTACTAATTACTTGTGGCATGCGGTACTAGGGAAATGCAAAGCAATGTGTACTGGTTCCCTTTTTTATTTATTTCCATTGAAAAGTGGCATGCTTGTATATGTTAGATGCATCACAGCATAGTGTATACTAACACTTTAGTATAAGCATTCAGACTAAACCTCCAAAGCTAACGCAAGTAGTCCTTCCTCACGTAAGCAAAACCATTGATTTCAATGGGACTATTTGCATAATTAAGAGCTCTTGTTTTATCACTTATCTTGTTTTAAAACAAAAACCATAAAGCCTCTAGATCAGTGGTCCCCAAACTTTTTAGGTGGAGCCCCCCCCCGGAAACTGGAGCCAGAGCTGCGGCTGGGGCCACGACTGGGAGTGAGGCTGTGGCCGGGGCTGGGACCGAAGTAGGGCCAGACGCGGAACCGCAGCCAGGCCGCAGCCATGGCGGGGTCGGGAGCCAGAGGCCGAGGCTGGGGCTGGAAGTGGAGCCAAGGCTCAGGGCAGGGCCAGAGCCAGAGCAGAGCAGGTCTGGGTGGCACTCCTTCTCCACCCCCTGTGGGGGCTGGCCTGGGTCCCCCCTGCATTCCCCAAATATTCCTCTGCCCTTGGGGAGTGCGCCCCATAGTCTGGGGCCTCTGCTTTAGATGATATGGTTAGGGCTTGTCTAGATGGCACTAGCAAAATGCACCAGAGGGGTCTGACTTGTTAAGTGCTGCTCTCTAAATGCCTTGTTTAGACTCTGTTGGCATGGTTCATGTTGACATAGACAACTACATTGCATCAAACCAGGTACCTTAGAGCATGCCAGCAGGCTCTACACAAGGCAGTTAGAGCCCAGCACATTAGAGCACTTTACAAGTCATGCCCCTCAGGTGCGCTTTGCCAGCGCCAAATAGACAAGCCATAAAATCATGGACCAGATTCTCAGTTAATCTAAGGCACCATCCTAGCAGCAAAAAGTGGGAGTAAATTACATTTACACAGATGTTTAAACCTTCTAGACTGCTAGACCAATATAAGGGGTCCTTAATGTATATAAGAGCTGGTCTCAAAATATGCTATTTTGTCTTCTACTTCCCACCTGCTGCCCACCCACTCCACTGTGCTCTAAATCTGCCTGTCACTTCTTGTCCCTGTGCAGAGAGTGAACTTTCTGGTACAGGAACTTCTTTTTAGTTTATGCTTGTACAGCACACATTTGCAATGGGGGGGCTTGATCCTGACTGGAGCCTCTGTCCATTACTGTAATAATAAGCAGCAATGTCCTTTTCTAAACTACTAGTTTCATTTCATAGTTGTTTCCTAGCCCTTCACATTTAAAACAAGTAAACTTTATGTGCACATCCACAGATTCTGAAATGTAATGAGGGGGAGAGGGAAGAAAGCGACTCATCCATTCTCAAGGGAATTCTATTTGTTGTATAATAGGCATTATGAAGAGTGAACTTGCTCTCTGCAGTTCGGTATGTCAGCACTGCAATGTAAACCCAAGGTTTAGAATTCGAGTTAACAGACCCTGGGTTTGTTAACCTAAGGCTTCAGCATCTACATTCATTTGTGACCAGGAGCGTAGCCAGACATGATTTTCTGGCAGATCCTCTGGCTGACAGGGGTGGGCCAGCCAAAAAACCTGAAGTTCGGGAAGCCCTTGGCAACTGGAGCGTCAGACAGATTAGTGATTCTTGGCCGATCGCTTCTCAAACTTCCTGCTTCTGGCCACGTAACCAGAAGCAGGAAGTTCTGGGAGTCACCGGCCGAGAAAGCTCTAGTTGCACAGGTAGTTTAAGCGGAGCTTGGGTGGGCCTGCTTTCGAAGTGGGTAGGCCCTGGCCCACCCAGGCCCACCTGTAGCTATGGCCCTCTTTGTGACCCCAGGCCAGGAACTGTCACATGCTGGGTCCTAACTTTAGGCTCCACTGCAGGGCTGTGCACAAGGGGGGATAAGACCCCCCCCTACATACTCCCCCAATAATCCGCTCAGCCCTGGGAAACTGAACTCCTCTGGCCCCAGGGACAGAAGGGGAGAGCTAGCTCCTCCAGTTCCAAGCCAGGGTAGGGAAAGCAAATTCTTCTGGCCCCTGGGGCCACAGTGGAAGCTGATAGCTCCTCCGGTCCTGAAGCGACAGACAGAAAGCAAGGTCCTCCAGCCCTGGGGTGGCAGCAGAGGCACAGAACGTGTCTCTCCAAAAGGAGTCATATATTTATTCCTGAGCATGACCCTGGGCTCCAGGGTCTACACTTCATTATGCATGCCCAAGTCCAAGAACGCATATCCCAGACTTCCTAGAGACCTCCCAAAATGTGGCCACACTAGCCCCTTTGTTCATGGTGCAGCGTGAGAAAACCTGATTGTACACCAAACAAAGAAAGTTGGCCCATGGGATTGTGGGATATTTTTCGCAGACTCCTAGACCACGAGTCCAGTGGGGCTATGTTTAGATTGCAAAGCAACAGGGCTTGAACCCTGGACTCCAATTTGACTGAGGCTCGGACCCTCCGCCTCATGGGTCCTGGGACCCTGGTTTAGCATGATTTGTGTGTAGATGCACGGGGGCTTAGACTTGAGTTTGAACCATGTGCTTAGATAGCTGTGAAGACATACCATTAGGGGCCTAATTTTTCAGCCTTTGCTTGTGTGACAGAATGGGTGTAAAGTGAAGCCCATGATTTGAGGAGGGTCCTAGGATCCACCCACGCAAGTGCAAATAGATTGTTTTGGAGTTTAGCAATTGAGCTTGCTCAGAAGCATAATGCACTTCTGCACAGAATCTGATTCTGAGTCCCTGGTTTCCATTTGCTTCACCAGGGTCCTGATTCTGCAAACTCTAGTGCATATAACTTTTCCTTATTCTCATAGATAGTCCATTGTTTTGAGATGGATTATTCATGTGAATTAGGACATTTTACATGAATAAGAATTGGCAGGATCAATTCCCAAGTCAGTAGGCCAGGCTGCACTGCCAGAAAAGATTTCCTCCTGCTGCTCTATAAGACACATATCATATTTAAGTTCTAACTCTAGCAAAAAGGACAGTGGCTGAGGTGTACATTTCCAGCCAGGCTTCACTGTAGCTATACTTTGAGTGAAACAAGAAGGCTGGTTTGATCATCTCTGTTCTGAGTGTCATTCCTAATAGGATAATGACTTCATAAGCATGGCAAAGGCCAGACTCATTTTCCTTCCCCCACTAGAGAGCTCTGAAAAGACAGTTGAAACAAAAGTTGACACAGAATGCTAATTTGAAATATCCCACAACAGATTCAATCAGGTTTTTAAAAAAATCTAATCCCTATACATGGGAATTCAGAACAGGGTTTGCAATAGGGTTAAGGTTAGGAACAATGCAGTATGCAAATGTTGCTTCTGAAGAGCGTATGGAATAATTCCTAATCTCCACTCATAATTATATGGTAGAAAAATACCCTCAACTCATTTTCAAATGAACTGGTGTCCAGTTTTTCCCAATTTCAAGATATTAATGGACTAAGTTCTGCTCAGTTACACTACTATAAATCCTGAATAAGCATTCAATCCTATAACCCTTACTCACATGACTAGTAATGGAACTATATACATAGGGACTACTTTCATGATTAACCCTTATGGAAAAGTTCTATAGAATTTAACTAGAGAATGATATCCTTCTTTTAGGGTTTTTGAACTTTTTATAATAGCAATATAATTTTCTAATAAATTATCTTATAGAATTCAATACCAAGGATACATGTTCAAATATCCTTTCTATGGATTGTCACTCAAATAAATTCTATAGATTTTTAGAATAATTTCTATCAAATTTTATAAAATTTCTGTAGAACTCGATTGGGTCAATCCCTATTAATTTATATGGAACATTTATATATGGTCAGTGTTGCAGAATTAGGCTTTTTCGCCTGTGACGTTAATAGATTTTCTTCAGTCTGAGACCAGCGTAACTGGGAATGGAATTTGGCCCATTGAATGTCACTGCACTGATAAAGCATCAGTGAGCTTAAAATACTCTTTTACATACAAATAAGAACTAAAGAGCATTCCTTAACCCCAGATATAATTTTCAAAGCATCCTACTTTCCATATCTCATCAAGAAAATGATGAAGCAGTGATTTGTTGGGAAACAGTTTATCAGTTGATTAAAGGTTAAAGAGAGGATTTTTTTTAATGGCAGACTACTCTTTGTTATAATTAGTTTTCAGGATATGCCAAAATGTGTAATAGAATGGACATTAAAAAGAAAGTCATGCTCAGGAGTTTTATTTTCTGTTTTTAACCTTGTAGTGAGTTCAGCAAATAACAGCAAAGCAGATGGGAGGTCTTACTCCTTCTCAGAAGTTTTGAAAGGTTTAAAAATAGGGCTTTTAGCTGGAAAAAATAGATGCAGAATAACAGTGTGAGAGTCACTGAAATATGCAGGGGAACTGGCAGATCTAATTTCCCAAGATATCAAAGCATTATATTTTCCCTTTCAGGAAGAACTGGCTGAAGTTACTAAGGCCTATAATCTCAAAAGTATTTAGACATCTAACTCCCACTTTCCCTCTGGGGCTGCTCCTTGATCTGTGATCCCCTTCCCTCCAGGATGACATTCTTCCCTCGGAGTAGCTTCCTGGGCAGGTTGGGCTACCTGCTGTGGTTTGGGAGATCCCTTTTCTCTAAGATCAGGCCTTAGTGGATGGCTGCCTTTAGCAACTTTCCCTTTAAAAATCTACTATCTCTAGGCACACTCTTGAGCATGGGTGGCGGATATAATAGGCCAGGGGAGGCTAAGCCTCCCCAGCACAGCTGTCGCTGACCCGCCGCCAGATGCCTGGGTCATGGTGGCCATGCCTCCTCCCATCCCTGATGTGCCCCTTCCCCAAGGCCTCCACCGCCCGCCACTGCCTAGCTGCTCCTCTCCTCCACCTCCACCTCCCTGAGGTCCCTGCCTCGTACATCCCTTCTCTCCTCCACCCCCGTCCCCCATGAGAACCCCCTGCCCACCCCGTCCCTCCTCAGCCCCCTCCCCCGGAAGACCCCCACTCGCCACTCACTGCACCCCTCCAGCAGTGGAGGGGGGCAGAGTGGAGGAGGGGTGGGGGGCAAGCGGGGGTGGGGCAAATGGACAGGGAACTAGACTCCCCCCTGGGAAAGCTTCACCAACCACCCATTGCCCCAAGGCCCCATGTTCTGGTAAGTTCTCTGGAGAGTTCCCTGTTTCCAGGAGCACATCTTGGAGGCTCTCTGCTCTGGGAACATGCCTCCAAGGTTCTCTACTCTGGTGAGGGACCAGTCACTCCATGACAATGCCTACCTGTCTCTTTAAGAGCCTAAATTTTTTTTTAAATCTGGTCCCGAGTCCCAGCAGATACTGGTCCTCCTCCTGCACCCACAGAGCATTCCATTCACCTCACTGGGACACCACATAGATGCAGGGGGTCTGCTCATGTGGATCTCATTGCAGGGTTACAGGTCATCAATTCTGATTACGTAGACAAGATTATGCAAGATTTTTTAAAAGTCATTTTAGGAAAGTCTGATGGCCTGGTATTGTCAAGTGACTAATGAAGTCCCCAGTCATTCAAGACATACTGATGAAGTTGTGGATCCTGGATGATAAAATGTGTCACACCTGATCAGGTCATTGGTCTATTCACTCTATCATGCTGATTCCAGCAGTGGCCAGTAACGAATGCTGAAGAGGAAGACAGAAAAAGAGACAATGAATCTGACTACCGGAACAATTCTCTGACTCCTGTTGTGCTCAGTTCATGCCCTGAAACATGTGAGATGGTTGCTTTAGTCTCTCAGATATATGCATTCTTTACGTATATTATTGCACTTAAAATTATCCAGCCCTTTTTGCACTCTTTATGACTTCCACTGAAGTCAATGTGATTTGTGTTTCTGTCCCTAGGAGTGCAGGATCAGCTCACAATATTTAACTACGTCAATATGTATTTACATGGCTCTCACTATCATAGTAGCTCAGCTACTATTCAGGTCAAAAGACCCTTGTGTAATGTAATTTATAAAATGAAAGACGTGACTTTTTTCCCCATAACTGATTATGCCCCCAAATCTTACAAATCCAAAGTTAAAAATACCAGAACCGAGTCGTCCCTCAAATAACAATTCCATTGAATATTACAGGCCCTACAGAAGACATAGATCTGACACTTTTCTGAGAAAGGCTAATCTCTCTCTCTACACAAGGTGCCTGATCTTGCAGGCCTTACCCAGGTTAAGTAATCACCAGGAGTGAAATCCTGACCCCACTGTAATAAATGGAAGTTTTGCCTTTGACTTCAGTAAGACCAGGATTTCAGCCTTCAAGTTAATTATGACTATTCACATGCAGGATTGGGTTCCATTTAATTTATATAGGGTGGAGGGTGATGATGGGTTGGTAAGGGCTGAAATAACTTGTTTAGCCTTAGGTCTCAAGACCGGCTGCAGTATTGTATGTCATGGAATCTAAGCTGTTAGGTTATTGCCCATTACAGCAGCGCCATTAATATATATATCACTTCACAACACTACTATAGCAAATCGTCAGACCTTTCCAAACAAAATCATTCTCCTCCTTGTTGCTGATCTCACTTGCTCCCTCTATGGTACATAAAGAGTGTTTTCTTCTTTTATTTTGCATCACCTACATCAACTTTAAACTCCTTGCCCTTATCTTTAAAGACCTACGCAACTGTCCCTGCCCTCTGACATTGTAACAGCCTCCTTTGCACCACTACACCACCTCCTCTACACCACTGAAAATGCCTGCCGCAAAACTCCATTTGTCTGCTTCTCGCCACTCCCCTTTCCATGCCAGCCACTATGCATGAAATGCTCTCCGGCTCCAATTCCCATCCCTTCCCCCAAAAGATTTCTCCTTAAAAGCTCACTTCTTCCATGATAGCCATAAGATGTGAATTAAATCAAATATTTAGAAAACAAAATCAAAAGAAGTCTTGATAATTCCTTCCTCAGGTCATTTCTTCTGTCTTTGGAAGAGGGGTTGGCCTCTCATCTGGCACAGCACAAAATACAGAGCTGACAGTAAATGTTAAATTAAGAGGCACACCAAACACAATATGAGAGAAGTTCTCAACCGCTTTTTACACAGTGTGTGAAATCCATGCCACACTGAGTTTTGCTTTTCACTTCAGTACGGTTACGATCTCATCTTATAACATGACAAGCGTTGCCACTTGCAACCATCCCCCCTCAGATGCATCTCAGACTCCCCTGTGCCCTTTCCTATGGTGCTTCAGGGGAGGAATTCTGGGAAACCACTGCAATAGAACTGGGCAAGCACCTAGCATTAGAAAAGGGCTGGGTACAATTAATAGATTAATCCACTCCAGTGGAATCAGGAATAGGGAGTGAGGGTAGGCTAGTGCCATCCCAACCCCCACAACTCCACACAAATACTGATGACCCCTCCTTGGGGTTGTGAATCCTGACACATAGCTGGACAAAAGCTGTATCAAAATTTGCCAAATTTGTTCTAACCAAAATTCCTCGTCATCTTTTCATAGTGAAATGTCTGGAATGAGTAAACTTTGCTGTGTGGCAAATTACTTGGGTATCAAATGCATGACCTGAATTTGTGCCTGTAATTAACAGGATGGTTTTCAGCCTTCCTTGGACTGTACAATAAGAAAAAAATGACAGGTATTTCAAACTCACCTTAACCCTAAAGTGAGTGCTAAATCAAACAGTATGGTTAAGGCAATTGTACATCATTCATTTTATTTCAACCCTACCCCCATTAATGGTTCATGCTCACTGGAATTTCAGTGTTTATGCTTAAACACGACAGTTCTTTCTTCTCACTATAGATAAAGTTTGGACGATGTCAGGGTTAACAACCTTTAGAGGAAAAAAAACACATAGCTAGGCTTCCAAACAGGAAATACTCTTTCATGCGTGTGTGAATGTGTTTGTGAGAGAGAGATGCCAAAAGGAGGTGAGTGATAGTCAATAAGAAGCACTCATGGCTGATGGGCAGATAATTGGAGAACAAGAGGACATGTGCTTATCAGAGTCCGACAGCCCAGAGGAAAGAGGTCCTTTGCCAGCAGTAGATCTAACACTTGACTGGGTATGCAGTTAGACACAGAACAATGATCACAGAATTGGGTGCAGTCAGCATTTAATACCTTGCAGCTGTGGAAACAGTAAGATGATCCATTTGGCTGTTGTGGAATTGTGTAACATTCTACCTGTTGTACCACTAGACTTCAATGGGGGCTCAGAAATAACAAAACAACGGCAGCTCAAGGGAACTTCCGTTAATTCACTAGCACCGTGAGATGTTTTCTCTCTTGTTTTAAATGAAAAGCATTATCCAAAGGTTAAACATCTCTAAGAGTATAATCTAGTTACAGTAGTTACATGCATACAATCCATACACTATGTACAGTCCTGAACACTTGAAAGGATTATGTCTGGAATATAGTGAGACTACCAGGTGGGAGTTATAAATATATAATAAGTAATTATATATAATAATGTCCATCATTCTTCTGCTGGATTTCTATTTTATGTTATAAAATAAGGCTACGCGAAGAATTAAACAATGTTATTTTTAAACGGTATTTGACATTACTACATATTATTTTACATTACTACTCACAAGTAATAAAATAAAAGTATGTAGAGCTGGGTAGTAAGTGGATTTTGCATTGGGGAGGAAATTCTGCAGTATCAAAGTTTTTCTGTTTCAAAACAGAATGAAAGCAAAATATTTTGAAATTTCCTGTGATGTGAAAATATTATATATGTATTAATTATTAATTATTAGTAGTATTATTATATTATTAATATATACATTTCTGATATACTACAATATTTCACATCCATAAAATTAAAACCTTTCATCCCAACTTTGACTTCTTTATATTATGATATACATTTTTTTTTAAAATTAATAAAATTTTCAAAATGGGAAAATGAAAATATTCTTTTTCAGAAAGGCTGAAATGGAACCTTTTGTCCTGCTCCACTATGCTTTGGATTTTTCAAAACAAAATTTGGTCAAAAATCAACATGTTTCCATGTTTTGCTTTTAAATGTTTGGGCATTGTCCAATGGAAAAGAAAAATGTTCTGCCAGAAAGTTTCCAGCCAGCTCTAGTTATTAATATAATTTGGGAAAGAGTTGATCTGACTCACCACTGTGTTACTCCAACTTTACACTGGTGTAACTCCTTTGACATAAAAAAACAGGACTATGAGTGAACTAAGCCAGATTGTGTAAAATGGGAGTAATGTGATGGCGACTTGGGCTCAATGTTGCAATGATAGTTTTTATTTTACATCTGAGTAGGAAATAGGTTTGATTCACTGTTGCCTTGTGCCATCTGCATTAATTTGCACCAGTGCACAGTGAATGCAAAGAGACTGTAAGATACTGCCATTCTCATGTGGTAGGCTTTTACACCCATTTTACACTTTCTTTGCACAGGTGTAAATGTCCTTGCAAAGTATGGGTTAACAGTAAATTAGACACTAAGCATATGTCTACATTGCAGTAAAAGACTTGCAGCACCAAGTCTCAGGCTATGCCTTGTCCACTCTAGCACTTATGCCAGCAAAACTTTTATTGCTCAGCGGTGTGAAAAAAACATAACACTCAGCAATGTAAGTTTTGCTGGCAAAAGCGCTAGTGTGGACAGCGCTATGTCGGCGGGAGACATAGCTACCGCCGGTCGTTTAGGTTGTTTTATTATGTCAGCGGGAGAGCTCTTTTCCGTTGACATAAAGCGGCTACACAAGCGCTCTTACATAGGCACAGCTGTACCGATACAGCTGTGCCACTGTAAGTTTTAAGTGTAGAATTGTCCTATGTCTATACTACAAATCTTACAGCTGCACAGCTGTACCACTGCAGCTGCGCGGCTGTAAGGTCTCCCATGTAGCCGCCATATGCCGACAGGAGAGAACTCTCCCTCTGACTTAATAAAACCATCTAAACCAGCGGTGGTAGCTATATCAGCGGGAGAGCATCTCCTGCCGACATAACATTGTCCACACCGGCACTTTTGTCAGTGAAACTTAAGTTGGTCAAGGTGTGTTTTTTCACACCCCGACCAACAAAAGTGTGAGTGTAGACAAAGCCTCAGAGCCTGAGTCATTGACTGGGGCTCAGGATGCAGGGCTAAAAATAGTACTGTAAACATTCAGGCTTGGGCTGGAGTCGAGGCTCTGAGACCCTTCCCCGTTATCAGGTTTCAGAACCCTACACTGCTATTTTTAGCCCAGCGGCCTGAGCCCCATGAGACTAAGTCAATAGACTCCATGCCATGGGTTTTTCTTTGTAATGAAGACATATCCTAATGTTCAGCCTCTCCACAGTTAAGGCTAAAACTTGCTTTCTGTTAATTATTATTACCCTAATTTTGTGCCTTTCCCCTTCAAATATCCTCACAAGAAAATGTAATTTATGTTTGTAGGTTCACATGTGTGCAGTCTGTGGCTAGCAGAGATTTTCTCCAGTTTAAAGTGATTGAGACAAGGCTTTTAGGTATGGGTTTCCAAAGAACACAAGTTCAACGTTTCACATTTTTTTGCCACATCGTCTCTAAAACAGCCCATCCCCGTGAGATTTATTCTGAAAGATCTTGAGTAGATCTAACATAAAGGACCAATTATAAGAACATATATTTGAGAAGTTATTCACTGGCAAATTAGAAATGTTGGGATCTTACACACTTTTAAAGGGCTCTGAATGACTAGTGTTGATTAAAATGTCACTCTATCCCTACCTTCAGAATGTAAATCTGATTGCTACATAGGCGTAACAGGATTTTCGTGGGGATGGGAGGAATTCACACCACAGCTCTTTCATTGGCTACCCGTCTGGTTGTATCTTTACTGATACCCCTCAGCCTCCAGCAGCCAAAGTGCTAAATTACTTATCTGCTAGTGGCATCTTCTTCTTCCCCAGACACAACCCACGCAGAAAACAGAAAAATCTGGTGATTTTTTCCATGCATTTCTTTCAGATATCTGTTCTTTGGCATCAGTTTTTTGCGGTGTTGAACCTGTGTTGGTCCCCAGATATGAGAAAGACAAGATGGGTGAGGTAATATATTTTACTGGAATCAGTGGCTATGCCAGCAGTGAAGTAGGTAAAAAAATAAGTTTCACCAACAATTTTGACTTTTCAAAATTGTTTTTGTTTTTCAGTGTTCAAAACAGAACCATTCTTAAATTAATCCAAAATTCTTCATGAGATTTTTTTAGTCAATTTATAAAAAACAATCACACTAAGGTAAACGGAGATGTATGAGTGTTAAGGAAAGCAGCATTTTGGCTTTTCATAATTACAAATTTGGAGGAATACTCATTGTTTTATACATTTTTTCACTGTTTTTAATGGCCTTTTTGAAAGAAATATTATTTTATCACATGTTCATGATCTGTGCATTGTAGAATGGTTATTTTGTTATATATATATCGTTTAACTTATATGAATAAAATAGATATTCAAATCCATGCACTAAACTTAAATAGGCACCTCATTCTCTGTCCAAATGCCATTTCCATGCTCCAATTTGGCTTTGAGGTTGAAGGGGTACCCCAGTGCTTGGAAAACATACTGGAGCAAGGTGCTACAGGACTCTCATTGTTTATACTGGAGCTTGTTATCTGTGCAGGGTTAGACTTCACAGGATGTATAGAGCCAATTTTTCAAGCTACTCATTTAGGCCCCAGTTCTGCCAATACTTACGCACATGCTTAGCTTTGCTAACATGTGCAGTCTCATTAAATTCATTGGGGCAGCTTGCTTTTCCAATGCTAGGAACCAACAGGTTTTTAAACAGTAAAAAAAAGGCTCCATCCAGAGGTGGGGCAACAGTTTGTGATCTGTTCAGAGAACAGACTGATAGACACTGCTAGGCACATGGAAAAACTAGCTTTTCCTAGGCTTCCCTCACAGCGTGGCAAGGCTTTAGGTAAAATAGCCAGACATATAGACTGGCTATTATTTAAAAATCCATTTTTCTCTTATGTCGCACTTTGTTCCTAGATGCAACAATACCCTAGTTTAAGAAGTCACTATATTCACCACTGGTCAAAGGATACCGAAGGAAAGAACCACAGATGCTGAACCCAGCCAGACCTGCTGGGTAAGCACAGTGGAGCCACAGGGTGATGTAGCCCAGGGTGCAAAAGTGGGAGAATTCCATTCTAGGAGAGGTAAAGGAACAATGTAACATCGGAGTGGAGGCACTCAGAATGCCCAGAGATGGAAAAGAGGCATAGCCAGCCCTGCAACCATGACACATGCCCTGAGTGTTCTTAGCTTGCTCTTTGGGCTATTCATTGATTAGGTTCGTGTCCTGCTCCCACATTGCTTAAGTTGAGGAATCTTTTAAATACACGAAGGTCACCTTTTCTAGTAGCCTCAGAGTAATTTCTATGCTTTGCATCATAAATATGACACAATTAAAAGTGAAGGTACTTAACCATTGGAACAAGCTATCATGGGAAGTGATGGATTCTCCATGTCTTTATGTCTTTAGACCAAGAACTGATGCCTTCCTGGAAGATATGCTTTGCTAAAACACAAGTTATTGGGCTCAATGCAGGGGTAATTGGATGAAATGTAATGGTCTGTGCTATGCAGGAAATCAGATTATATGATCTAATGGTCCCTTCTAGCCTTAAATGTATGTATGTAAGAGCAGAAACATAAACAAGGAGTTATGAGTTGCGAGTGTTAGGATATGTACACGGGGCCTGCTCAAAAGCCCATTGAAGTCAATATAAAGATCTTCATTGACTTCACTAAGTTTTGGGTTAGTCCCATACTGAATAAAAATAATGAGGACTGTAGGAGTTCTAAAAATAGACTGAGAACATTTTAATGTTTCTCTTGGACTAGGTTTTGTTGTCCCATAGGAAAAGATTGTGGCACATATAGTTTTTATAAGAGTCTGAAACTCTTCAATTAAGATTTTCTTTGTTTAGTTATATTTTACTTAGATATTAATTTTCCAACTCTTTACAGTATATCCTGAACTGATCTGCCATAACTTGATGTCATATGTTGGAACGTACTACTGTTTGAATTATTGCCAATTTACAACTCTTTCAAGCATTCCCATTTTTATAGGTTTTGGAAAGTAAAGCATAATTTGAAACCATTGCACTATATCAAAAATTGTATCAGTGCTAGAGTTTATAAGTGAATACTTTCTGGGCATGTACACAAATTTAAAAGACTAAATTCCTTGTACCAGGTCATAGTGAGCCTGTTATCATAAATATCCTTTATAGCTTAAAGAAACAATTATATTATTTTCCCTATATTGAGAGAAATTAGCTGGAAATCATGCCCATCAATCCCTGAAAAGTCTCAACTACATTTGATAACTAAAACATTTGCAGTTAAATTATATTTAACTGGCAACTAAGGAGGATGAGATTTGGGATAAATCAATAAGTCTGGACTTCTTGTCTTTTAAGTGTCCCTGCAAAATTCTCAAATTAGATAATAAGTATTTGAATGTGTCTAAATGGCAGGCTTAAAGGGACATATCCCACATATACTGTATTGCTAAACCTGCGTTAGAAGTGATGCCTCTAAAATATATGTTATCCAGTATCCTGAGATTTATAGGATGGCACAATAAAGACAAAGAGAACTATGCTCGATAACTTTAGTGTGGAGGCAAGGAGTGAATTATGTAAATAGACCTGAGAGCCTGATCCTGAAAGCTTTACTCATCTAATAGTCAATGTGAGATAGAAAAACGTGAAAGAATAAGTAATATATGGCTCTTAAGTGGCAAGATTCAGGTGTTCCAGTTTCCCATCCATGTTACTGATAAAACATTTAAACAGTTTAGAATTCACAGACAATCAGATAATTAGATTGCAATTACCATATTTGTTTCAAGGATGAGTATAGAATACATCATTAGCTGTACATATCATGTTTAAATGGGCCTTTTCAAAGATGAATATTTGTACATACTTCAATGTTCTTCCAATGCAGTTCCTTACATGGATTAAGATATTAATCCCCACCCACCCCTACATCTTGGTATGCAGATCACTGGTGTACAAAATCGGGCTTAGCATGGGTCTGCATTTTTGCCCTGAACGGAGTCACATGGTATAAGTTAGGCATCCTCTTTTGTATGTCTTCTCCATAAAGAAAGTAAGGGACTGCTGCTGTGTGCATGCATCGATATTTGTTTCTTTAATTAAGATCTCTTTCATTGCAAGTGGTAAATTGTTTAGTCTGCGACTCCTTTTGAATTGTGGGCTTCTGGGTAGATT
Source organism: Emydura macquarii macquarii (assembly GCF_026122565.2). Taxonomy (NCBI): domain Eukaryota; kingdom Metazoa; phylum Chordata; order Testudines; family Chelidae; genus Emydura; species Emydura macquarii. The sequence continues at coordinate 3,740,803 of NW_027133156.1, forward strand.
CTAAGGGCATTATCTCATTCCTCAGAAAATGAGTATATTATCATTCATTTGACTGAAGGGGGAACGGGAAGGTTCCCTTCATAATGGCATACATCAGCCCTTTAAGATCTGCAAATTCAAAGTAGTAATAGTAGCAGTACTATAACTGCTAACAACTAAATCTCAATTTTTAGTATCATGAAATTTGTTTCTTAATCAGAAGTGTCCCTTGCCCCTTCAAGGCAGGGAGATTATGACCATAACACTGCCAAAAAGGAAAGAAAAAGATAAGGAGGACAAGCATGTTTTTTTCTACCCCTACCATCAAATCCCCTCCAAAAGGTTTCTTTCAATTTAAGAAAGAAACTAAAATCCATCGACAAACACAGGACAGTCACTAAGATCAACAAAATAAAAAGATAACTTGGTAGGAGGGGTCTCTTAACATTCCAGTCCAGAAGTAAAGCAACTGGAAAAGAACAGTATGACCGAAATGTTCACTTACGTTGTGAATGTTTATTGATTCCCTGCCTATGTGAGTGAAGATGGGACCTGGAACTTCCCAAGTATTCCTTTTTACAAGATTAGGATCTTTGAGTAATCTTTATATAAGGACAGTTTGAGAATCCCAAACTTATAATAGTGAGCAGTTACTCACAGGAGTAGTCCCATTAAAGTCAACGTGAATATAAATTAACTAATGTGAGTAACTGATTCACAGACTGGTCCTTCCAGAGTAATCCTATTAACTCTTAACTCTGTGATTAAGGGTGGCAGGTTCAAATTGTGTCACATTTTTAGGGTCACACAAAAAAACCTTTACTTTATTTACAAATAGTCCCATTAGAGAGTAACATGCTCCCCAGCTTGAGAAAGGCTATTGAAACTGTCTCTTAACTTGTGAATACATGTTGCAGCAAACAGAATTTACATTTTAATGCTCATTTTCTTGCAGTACTGTGTGACACAAATGTCTTGTTCTTGCAAAGCAAAAAAGAAGATTCACTGGTGGGAAAAAGGAGTCCTTTTATTCAGGGCAAAAGAAGCTAACTAAAAACATAGAGACAAACAATGTTTGCTTGCTCTTTTGATCATGCAATAAATCTGGTGACGGGTAAAAATTACCGGTTTTTATTTCAGTTTAGAACTCTTTATGCAGCTCTAGTAGTAAATGGGGGAGGGGGGACGGAGGGAGGGAGGGAAGAATCCAAAAGATCAAATAGTGCAGCATATCCTCCTCAGTATCTTTCACATTCTGCAACTCTTTGAAGAATTGTTTCATTGAAATTGGAGGAAGGAGCAAGCTTCGATTGATCTTATTGATTAGCATGTCTGTTTTTCCTGAGGTTGGCAGTCAACATTATACTACGTTGATCTTCTGGTAGAGTTCCTTTGATGGACAATACCCCAGTGATGATCGTCACAGAAGCAACAGAGACCATAACTTGCCCTAGGAACTCAAGATTTGTCAATGAACCTGCAAAGCCATCAGAGCGGCATATTGTATAGTGACTGTACCCATTGACCTTCTCTTTTAGGATTCCTTTTTTAGTTGTTTTTCATTTTGTCTTGGATTGATGTCAAACTTTTTTTCTTCTCCAGACTAGCATACATGTCAATTGACTAGGGAGAGGAGGCTTCATTGATATTAAGATCGCACATAACGTGGGGCAAAATAAAAAGAGCTGTTGAGTTAGCTCGCTATTTGGAATCAACTTTATAATGAGGTGTGTCGGGTACTGGGGCACTGAGTGATGCAACAGAATGAATGCTTCCTGTGATTACAGAGAACCTTGTATCTAGGAATGTGTAATTAAGAAGAGAGAGGATGGCCTGGATGAGAGTTTTGGCTGGATGGGAAGAAAGAAAACAAATGATATGAGTGGTATCTCAAAAGAAGTGACAAGACTTAGACAGCCTGTGCATGCACAGTGAGCAAGGGAGGAGCCGAAGATGGCCCCTGTGGGGCTTGGATGACAGAGAGGATAGCAGTAGCCCAGCTAGGGCAACCCCCTTCAACACCCAAAACTATTTAGGAGAGATTCCCTGGGGACTCTAAGACTCAGCTCATGCCTCCCTCTCCCATCGCCATGAGGAGCCATGTAGAGACTCTAGCCTGTAGGAGCAGAAGCAGCCAAAGCAGGGACTTTTGTACAATCAGAGAACTTTCTACAATTTTGATTCGACTTAATCTGCCCTGCGATGATTGGCTATTTGCTCCAACCCTTCCCCTCCCTCAGTCTCTTCACCTCAGCTTCTCTCCATACTTGCCCCTTTTACCCTCTCCTCTCCTCTCCTCTCCTCCCCCGCCCTGTGCCACTTTCCTTCCCTTTTCTTTCCATTTAGCTGATCCCCTTCCTAACTAAATTCACCAAAAATATTAATAATAATAAATACTAATAGTGGCACTAATGTGATATTTGCTGCCATCACATTGTTCACTCTGTTGTTGTGTTATAACACTTCCCCAACCCTGTGGGTGTCTTGTCTGTTTAGACTGTGAGTTCTTCAGGCCAGAGGCCATCTTCTATTCTGTGTTTGTACAGTGCCTAGCACAATGGGGTTGTACAGTGCCTAGCAAACCATTCTTGGTTGGCCCTTAGGTACTACCATAATAAATATGATTAATAAATAATAACAGTCAGTTACAAGGATTAAGCACATGAAATGTGACATGAACATTTCTCATTGATGGTATTATGCTCTCAGGCTATGTCTATGAGTATGGATGCAGAGAGTGTTTTTAGGAGGAAAGATTACGAGCTCAGTTTTGGCCATGTTAAATTTAAATTGATGCCAAGACATCCAAGGGGAAATGTAAGAGACTGGATGAGATGCAGGACTGGACATAGGGAGGCAAATTAGGAGCTGAAAGTTTGATCAGTAAGTCATTGTCATGAAGACGGGAGATGTTGAAAGAGTGTCACCAGATGAGATCATTCAGAGAGTGTGTAATGGGAGAAGAGGAAGAAAGCAAGGAGAGAGTGCACTAAGATACCTACCTAGAGAAAGTCAGCGAGATAAGGAGGGTAATCTATAGAAAGATGACAAAGGGGGCAGAGGGGAACCAGGAAAGAGTCAAAAATCCCTAAGGAAAGGAAGACTTCAAGAAAGAAGGTGATCACTGTTAAAAAGCAGCGGCTAGCTCAAGGAAAGAGAAAGGAGTACAGACTGGAAGAGATTGGAGACTTTGGTGAAAATAGTTTAGGTGAAGAAGGAGACTTTGGTGAGCAAAGAAGGCAGAAGCCAGACTGAAGGGTATCCATGATAAAGTTGGTGGAAAGTAACTTGAGGAAACAGTTGTAAATGGCACATTAAATGAGTTTGGACTAGAAAGAAGGAAAGTGAGGGGCACAGCAATAGAGCTTTCGGGAAAACAGAAAGCCTTAAAGGCCAGGAACAGTAGGAAAGGTTGTGGGAACAGCTCCATGCTGAATGAACATTGAACTGGGTAATTTCAGAATTGGAGAAGTCTCAAGACATATCAGATATACTTTTTTTCTTTGATTTCATCATGGCAGACTAAGAGTTGACTTAGGGGAATCATTACTGTATGGTGTGAATGATTTATTAACTGAAAAATCCCTGCTTAGAAGAAAAGAGGAAAGCAAATGTAAACAGGGCCATCACATTGTATTAGTGGTATTGTGTTAATTCCAGGCTAGAACAATCACAGTACCTGTACAATTATGTGAACTATTAAAAATATCAATTAAACACCCCCAGGGCTGGTCTAAAGTATCCAACCAGTAGTAAAGTGGTATCCTAATAATTAAATACTGTTCCTTTCCGTGTCTGAAGGTAGGAAGATGCTTTCATGGTTAGAGATCCCTGAAGCTTTCCTGAAACAGCATAGTATGTCTAATTGTACCATTAGTATGTTCTGCAATCTATTGAAGACACACTTTTACAATGAAGTGGAAGTGAAATATTGTGCATTTTACTGTGTATTTCTTTAAGTTATTTTGATACTTGGAGCAGAATCAGCCAAGAACTCCCTTTGCTGCATTGTGTGGAGGGGAGTGTAGGAGCCCAGAAATAGGTACAAAGTCTTTGAAAACAGTAGAAAGGAGAACAGAGCTCACATAGAAGGTCACAAGCCCACAGGAACCTCTCTGTATGAGCACAGCATGGTTGGCATTCAGTGGGTTTGAGGGTTTCTCAGCTAGAAGAGGGACCTAACCAAGGAGTAGCCAATTACATCAGCCACAAGAACCAGCACTGATAGCAAAACTGCTGAGTGAACTGTGATACTGGAAGAAAGGGCAGGATGGGAAATAATCTTTGCACAGATGCCCGGGATCAGAATTTGATTTTCCATGTATTGCTGAGGCTCAGAGTTTGAGGGCTAGCCCCTCTGAATAGCCTCAAATCTTTTTTCCTTGTGAGCAGAAATCCTCCCTCAACACAGATCCTTGGGCTGAAACTCACAAGATTTTAGAAGCATTTGAGGGTGGGGAAAAACACAAACTTTGGGGAGGATGATTTGTCTGACTTTAAAACAAAACCTTAGGATACTTTACCTACCAAAAATGTCCTCCTGATAGTTAAGTGGAAACGAACCAGATTTTTGGGGAGGGATATATCAGCGTATACGCAATGTGCCCAGCCATTTGATGGCATCGTCATCAGTCAGGTGGAAAGCTGGTAGCCCACAGTCAAAATAAGTCAGTAAGCACTCATCAAGGATATGTGACATAGTCGGAAGCTGATCACAGCTGCATTGCAGACCATTAGAAAAACCCCATTTAAAAAGATTGCCCACACAGTTGCCTTGTCCTGTTCAAAACCAGTTCAGAGATGTCCACAGGTACCTTGGGCAAATCAAAACCTGGGACAGATGGTTGAGTCAGTGACAAGAGAGTGACTAACCACTATTTTTGCTGACCACTCATTGCGCCAAGCAGATTCCACTGACATGTCCTGTGGTTGCATAAATGACCATTAAGGGCATCTGGAAGACAGGTAAGCTGGTGGGTAGTTGAAGAGGTCGGCATACAAAGGTAGGTCATTATTCTCACAGATCTTGGTCAGCAGCATGACAGAGGCCTTCTCTCAGCAAATAAGGGATGGTGCTGTGTTACTAAGTATCAGTAGCCATGGCAATGGAGTTGCCCATAAAGTTCCAGTAACAATACGCATAGCTTTGTTAAGCTCTACATTGTCCAGTGTCAAGTGAGATGGGTGACACCAGGCAGAAGCACAGTATTCTGCTGTTGAATAGCAGAGGGCAAGGTCTAATGTTCTAAATATCTGGGTGCTTGAACCCTGGGTTGAACTGGCCAGTTTTCTGGGCTGGTTGTTCCAAGTGCTGATCAGTATATTGGCTTGTGTGAAAATCTCACTTTATGTTAGAGTTTAACTACAAAACTGAAAAAACTGCAATTTCCGGTGCTGTGCAAAAGTATCACTTTCTTTTTGTGAGCAATCACATGCAATTTTTGTATTGGGCCAAACTAAGAACGACTCACTTGTAATAGTGAGCAGTGACTCATTACAATCAGAGATTACTCATGTGACTAACTGCTGACTAATGTGAGTAAGAAGTTTATGGTCTGGTCCTGCCAGAGTAATTTTATTAACTCTTGATCTATGATTAAGGATTGTAATTTCAATTTTGGTAATACCTTTATAGTCAGAATACAATACCAGTAATCACACTGATTAACCCACCTTCCTACACAAGTAGTTCCACTATGGGGTAAGTCACTCCCCCATCTCAGGAAGGCTATTGTTTTTGTGAGCATTTACATGCTAAAGGGGATATTTCAGAGGGGGAATTTAAAATGTGCAACACAAATTTGTCAGTTGATGTTTAATCAAATTTGTCAGTTGATTTTAATTAGATCTGATAAAAAATATTTTAAATCCTCCCACCTCCATTTCTAAATGCAAAATTTAGGAGTTTGTGAGTTTGACTGGCTCTGTAATTGAAACAAAAATGGGTGGAAATGTTGATCTGTTTTCCCATTTATTTTTCAAATTTTGGGGTTTGACATTTCAATGAGCTTCACCCAAAACAATGGCTGAAAATGAAGTGTCACCCTTAGTCCTCTGCTCTAGAAACTCTGTATAAGTTCTGGGTATGGCAGGTTTTGTAAGCCTGAAAGCCTTTGACTTCAGAAGAAAGTTTCATATTGAGATGTAAGGAGGGAAAGGACAGAGGAATTGTGGGCAAAACTGAAACTTTTATAAATAGACAATTAAGCCACTATGCAATTCTTCATTTCCCCCCCGGTTATTTTAATATTTTAACCATTCTGCACCGATTATGGTGCAGTGAAGAGCAAATGAGCAGATATCTCAAATGTCCCTTAATTTTAAGGAACTTCATTATTTCAGGCCAAAAGTTACCTACATTCCACAGAAATCTGGAGTCTTTTTACTCTGGAAAACGATTTACCTCGGAAATAAAAACCATGAAAAGACTTCATTTCCATGAAAGAACAAATCCCAGACCGTTTTAGATTCCGTGCATAAATAATTTTGTTTGTCATTTTGAATCTATGTCACACAAATAGTATCCTACATTTGAGCTTTGGCAGGTTGACTGATATGCAAAACAACATGATCTACAGATAATACATGTTATGTATTTTATTCCATTATAGTAAAATATGCAATATAGTTAATTATAAGACAATTTTCATTTAAAAACAATTCTTTAGGAAAAAAGTTGCAAGACAGTGTGGCTAGTGGACTGGACTATAAGCCTGAGTCCTATCCCTAATTCTGTCAGTGAGCAAGTCATGTCACTTCTAGGTGCTGCAGTTTCCCCATTAGTAAATTGGGGATGATGATATCCTCCTTTATAAAGACGTGAAATCTACAGATGAAGATCACCACATAAGAGTGAAGTATTATTATGACCCTATAACAAACTCCATTTCAGTAAAAAAGTTTCTTGTTTTTAGAGAAGGCAGTTAGTTCTTGATGAAACAACCAGAACTGGGTGAACAAGCAAATTGATTTTTGCCTGAGTTCTCTTAGCAGTGAGATTTGTTTTTCCCTATGTCACTAATTACAACTCATAGATATTACTTTTTCATTTCATTAATGTTACTCTGATTAGACCTCAACTTTAAAATAGTGTGTGACATGGAATATAAAAATAATTGGTTTCAATTTGTTATCAATTAGAAAACTTTCTCTTTTCCCTGTATTTGTATTTTGGTAGCTACAGTTTTGGCATTATCACACCTCACATTGACTTCAGCAGGAGTTACCTAAATTTACCTAAGGGCAGAGCTTGACCTTTAAGGCCTATTCTGGATTCTAGTCATAGATGCCGAAGGTGGGAAAAGAGTCACAGGGAGGTCCTTCTTTGCACACCTATCATAGAAACCCATTGCTTATGTCTGAGTTAGTATCATGGCCCTGTCTCCACTTGCACTGACTGGTGGATTTTGAGTCAGCAGCACTAGAGTATATGCTAAATTTTGTGTAAGCCTCAGTGAGACTCTGGATGACATCACTATGAGAAAGTAAGTCTCAGTCCATCATGAAGATGGAAATACTAGGGAATTTTCACAGAAATTGAGAGCCATTTCTAATCTCCCTGTGTTAAATTTACAGTAGATGGGAAATGGATCCATCTTTGGAGATCCACTTCCCCTGTGTCACCAATAACTAAACAACACAAGAGATAGCATCAGGGCAATCACTGCACTGATGTCCCTCTAAAATGGTCCAGTCGGTCCCTCTAATCCAACTCTATGAAGTTTCTGTAGAAACATAAAAGAGAAACAAATCCCAAAGACTTTGCTCATAATGGTACATTCCACTTGTTTTATAGAAATCACTTGAGATGTCAGTTACTGAAAGAAAATTGACTAGGTAAGTCTTGTGTAAGTCATCTACTTGCTCAGGTACGTCAGAGAAAGCCAGAATTTTCTTCACTCTGAGTGTGGCAGGCTGCTAGGAGGGGGAAACGTTCTACCAAATCAAGCAGCATAGAAAGACTGTGGAGGAATATGGAGGATCCATGCTCCTCATTGCAATGGCATGGTTTTCTATGGACTTCAGTGAGCCAAACTCTTCACACTTAGGGAAAAATCTGCATTAGAGAAGAGTTTTAGCCTTTCTGTAGCTTCACATACTTGTTTTCAGAGGAGGATATAACATGGTCCCTATTTTTACTTTCAGGAATGTTTATATCATCCTCCTTTCTTCCTCCTTAGCCAACAGGTTAAATAGAAATTGAAAAAAATCTACAGCATTGCTCAAACCATTCTTAAGTGATTTATTATAACTGCTACTATTAAGAGCTATATACCTGCTTCTGCAATTAGTAAGCACCAGGGAAGGAATTTTAAAAGTTTAAAGGCAAAGCTATACCACTTAATATTTCCAGTGTCCACTTACTAATTAATCTTTATTCAATTATAGCACATATTTCAGCACAATTATTGTTGTGAATTATTTCAGGTCTGGCAAGTTTACAGATAACAGAAATGTGGTCCAAGAATACTTTTCAAAAGTCAATATTGTTAAAAGGTTTGGATATTACACCAGTTCTTATGCAACTATTAATTGTCAAACACATTCTTGTAAAGGAGAACAAGGACTGCTGAAATTTAATCTACCATTTAAGAACAACAACAACAAAATCACATAGCTCTGATTTCATGTACTGTAGATGTATACTTGTGCCCTGCTAGATTTGAGTCTGAAGAATAAGCTGTATTGACTATGAAGGAAGTTAATTTGATAAAGAATAAGAACAGCCATATTGAGCCATCTAGCCCAGTATCCTGTCATCCGACAGTGCCAAAGCATGTCTGAAAAAACAGTCTTTTAGTGACTTTAAATAATGCAGAGGAAAACCCCCCTTTTTTTTTAAAGGAACAGGATTTAACAAATGTTAAGGACTGTAACAGACTTTTATGTGAGAGACATTACCAGTTTTACATAAGCTATAATTTTGGCTCTTCTTGTAAGGGAATGACCGCACAGCACCTTTAAGTCGGGAGCGGGGACGGGAGGGAATTTGGCTGGCAGCAGCTGGCTGAATGAAGGGAATGGTGCTTTGTGGCAGGGATGAGGGGGTAAGAAAGGGTGAGGTCAAACTGCTGCAGAAGGGGACAAGAGGCAACACTGTCTCATCCCCTGGAATCTGGATGTGTGGAAGGATTTAAAAGGGACAGCCTATGTGAACTGTGTGAACGTGAATGAAGCCCCCTTTCACAGGAAGCAGGGAGGCTGAGGCAGCAGCAGGGAACTGAGGACTTCAGCGCACCTCAGCATAGCTCTACGTGGAGGCAGGACAGTAAGAACAGGAGGGAGAAGTTTGATTTCTCCCTTTCCCTGGTTCGGGTAGGGTGTGCGAGGCAGGCAGAGGAAAGTAGCTCCAGAAAGGAAGGGGAGCAGCTCTGGACTAGCGAGGCAGCCTGGAGTCAGAGTCTGTCCCCAGGTATAGAGACAAGGAGAGAGAGGAGAGGGACGTGGGCCCCGCTCATAGCAGTCCTGCTGTGGGTAGAGGTGTAGGGGATCCAGTTTCAGGTTTTTCCTGTTGTGGGCAGGGGACAGCTGGGCGGAATTTTTTTTCTCCCTTTAGGTTAGTCTCCCTGGGATGGCGGGGGGAGGGGGATCAAACTCTGAGCAGGGTAGATGAAGTGGGGTTGTGGGGGCCAGTGGTGAGTCAGGCACAGGGTCCTCGCAAGAAGCCCAGGTTATGTGTTTGATTACCAAAGGCAGCTCCTGGAAGGGGAGGCTCCAGCTGAGACAAACACCCATGCAAGTGAGCTGGCTGCCATTGCTGATGGGACAGTCAACAAGGATTTGATGCAATTTGTCAGGGCGATTGCGTCTGAGGTTTTTTCCGCAGCGTTACAGGGCATACAAGGCGTAAGGGGTTGCCAAGAGTCAGGATGTTCTACTCAGTTAATTGCAGGAGATGATAGAGATGCTGAGGACAGGGTGAGTTGAATCAACAGCAGACAGAGGTTCCTGATTGCAAGGGTACTTGGATTTGCATTGGGTGGGAGGCTACAGAGAAAGGTGGTGAAGGTGGGCCCCTACCACATGATGTGGGGACCACAGGAGTCTCAGTAAGGCGCAGGGTCCAGGCACTATTGGTTCCTCTGAGGCTTTACATGGGGAAAAGGGGAATGGACTTGGTGGGGTATTGAATGGGATGGGCAAAAAGTGGGAGTCTTAGAAGCTGTAACAGCTCCCTTGGGGGACACTACCCCCATAAGGAGGCTCATGGTATTCCACGGCTATTACAGGCTACCTTGCAGTTGTTGCAACAGCTTGGGACACCCACGGGAGAGATTTGGTGGTGATGGAGGCATAGGGAGGGCACAAGTTGTGGTGACAGGTGACAGGCAGATGGGGCAGACCCCCTGCATTGGTGTGGGAGTCCTCAACTGGGGGATGGGAGAGCACTGGGAAGTTTTCTCCTCTTCCACTATCAAGGACTATAACTAATTAGAGTTGCCACTCAGAGAGTATCCAGGGGGCAATGAGGTAGCACAATGATCAGTCCTGAATAGGGTTATGCTGGGGTGGCTGACTCTAAGAGAGTTATCTTCTCAATACTACTAGAGAATAAAATCCTAAGAGGTGAGTATGTGGATATATTATCATGTTGCACAGGGAGGTGTTGGGGGACAACAAGCAGGGATTGAGTAAACAGAACAGAGCGGCCAAGGGTCCCTAGAACATGGGAAAATTGGGAGTCTGCCTTCCTGACCTATGCATGTGTTATGATGAGCAGTATAGAATGAGGGACAGCAACACAAACTGGGATTCAGTCGGACATACAACATAATACATTGTGTTTGAAATGGATGACGCCACAGGGACCTGTTGCCCGCACTGATAGTGGCCTATTCATTCCACAGCAAGCCCAGCAGGGACATGGGTCATATAAAAATATTCGCTGGGCATTTAATGATAGCGTTTGTTTTCGCAGCATCTGTAAGTTCAGGCATGTTTGTGAAATATGTTTTGGGGCTCATACAGGGCATTCATGCCAGAATGATGAAGGGAGCTCCCAAGGGGGAAACAGAATGGAGGGTAGAGCAAATGCCACCCGTAGATTTGGCTTGGCAGGAATGGGGCATGGAGGACAGAATGCAAGCAGGGGCAGGAGACGAGCTGACAGCTGTGGAATAGGGAAGGGCACCATTTCCAGTTAAACTGGAAGTGTTAAGTGTGCTCCTGTGGGATTATCCCAACAAAGCTGATGGGGTGGATTTATAGGCAGGGTTTAATGGGAGGTTCTTATCCCTTTTATGTTTAACATAATAATTATTATTATTATTGAAGTCAGGGGCAGGGTTTGACTATATTGTTAAGACAATAATTCCACAGGAGTGAATTGAGGGTAGAGTGGGAGGGCCATTCAAGAAATTGCCTGTGGAGAACTTGTGGGTTTTTCCCCCCAAGGCTTGGCCCCCCAAGAAGATTCCAGGAAATATAGATTACTTCATCACCTTTCTGGGGTTGATAATGGCATAGCAGATGCCTTTTCTCATTTTCAGAGACACAGATTTCTGGAGCTGGCACCAGGAGCCAGCTAGAAACAGAGCAGATACCATTGGCATTATGGAGTCTTGGCATAGGATGATTGTCAGTGTGGTGCAGAGATCAGATGCTCTGCACCCATGGCAAAGCTATGAAAGAAATTTTAATGATTTCATACAATTGCAGGATCGGGAAGGCTGGTCAACAATATGGCCCATTATAGAGAAGCGGGTGCTGCAATACATGCTGTTGTTGGCAACCAGTCAAATGGAGTCCTCAACAATCTCGAATCGCCTTTCTGCCATTCTATTCGTCATGAGGCTAAATAGTTATCCAGCTCCGTGCAGTGGTTTTTTAGCTCGAAGGTTTTTGGTGAGGTGGTCACATGACAATGGTGCCAGGAAGGATTCACATTGTCCCATCACAGTTTACATGCTCAAGGATCTCATGCAGATCCTTGGCGCTATATGTCATAGTGGACAGGAGGGGGGCATTCCTGATAGCATTTTTTGGTGCTTTTAGGATCAGCGAGATAGCACCTGTGTTAAGGCATAAAACAGTCTCTAACAGGTGCTAAAGAAAAGTAATCTTTGTGAAGGACCCTCCTCTCCCGCAGTTCCATGCTTTACCCCATATCTAGTCAGAGAGGAGGAATTAGTATTATTAATCACTAGGCAGACAGCATGTAAAAATGAAATCAAATAAACAATTTATTGATAAAACAAAAAGCTCAGGAGTTAATTTTTAAGAGGCCTGAAGCCAGGGCCCACTACCATATAACACAAACCCTGGGTACAGTAAAACAATGCACATAAAATTAGTACATCACCATCCTTTCTATAGGAATGGATTGGGTAAGCAGGTCAGGAATGAAGTGGATCAGGTCAGGAAACAGAAAAGTGGGAACCAGGAATCAGGAGCAGGATCGATGGATGAGGAATGAGAGGAACACATAAGTTGACTTCTTTCTATCTTCTATTTTGATCCGGAGATCTTCATGGAAAATATGGCTACAAGGCTGCCACTCAGAAGGACAGCTGCAAATACAGATCTCTCTGCCCTTATATACTATTCATTCTCCGGACAGATTTCAGGGGTCATGTGTTTTTTTCCCACTGAAAGTTTTCCCACCACAATTTTAAAAGGGCGCCAACTGTCCATAAAGAAGGCAAACCAAGATGGAGGCCATGAAAAACAAAATGGTGTTCCCAAAGCTATATGGCTGATGACAATACCTAATTAAAATTCTGTCCTTCACCTGGGTCCAGTAGGGACTCTCTAGGAAGGGCTTTGGAACTGCATGATGAACAATGGCATAAGCATTCAATGATATTACACTTGTGAATGTCAAAGATGCATCAAGTAGGCTGGGGTGAATCTGTTATCCTACGGGAAGGTGGTGAGCCTGTGGTCTGCCCTTGCAGGCTTTGAGGGCATACATGATGATACGGTTGGGAGGGGAAGGCCCCTTTTTATGCACGGTGATGGGAGTCCCCTCACAACATAATTCATTACAATGTTGAGATGGGAACTGATGAGGCTGGGGTTGCCAGCCCATGAATTTGGTTCCCACTTATTCAGAATCAGGCAGAAACAGCAGCAGCACAGCTAGATATGGGAGCAGAGACAACTCAGGCAATCGAGTATTGGCATTCAGAAGCGTACCGAACGAATGTGAGACCTCAGGTGGTAAATTAGCATTAATTTGTTGTAATCTCATTCCAGATGTGGGATGACCAGCCATGCAGATGGTGGTGTGGATCTGCGGGCACAGTATTGTCTTTTGGGCGCATAGGCATGTCTCTAAATTGTCTGAGGGTACACAGCTGGGGTTCGGTGGTGAAGCAATACTGAGCTGGTATGGAAAGAGAGGCATGTTATGGATCAGCTGATACCACTGCTGTATGCTGTCAGGGCCAGTAAACGGCCACCAGATATAATTGTGGTATATCTTGGGAAAAAACATTTGAGAATGTGTAAAGGGGTCAAATTAATGCTCAGAGCAAGGAGGGACTTGAAGCTGATCCTTGGACTTTTTCCAGGAATTAAAATTATATGGTCAGACATCCTTCAATGCAGGGTCTGGCAAGGAGGCCACCCAGGGTGGACAAGGCAAGGAGTTATGTGAACAGGGAGGTGACCAAATTATTTAGGATCATAGGAGGGGTGGAAATTTCACATCCTGGCACAGTATATGGGGCACCAGAGTTATTTCGGGAGGATGGGGTTCACCTGTCAGACTTAGGTGCTGACACGTTTTTGGCTGAAATAAAAGAGGGCATTGGGAGATGTCTGAAAACCCAACTTGGTTTGGGGACGAAACAGCCAAGCTAATTGCTGGTGTCTCTTTCTGGAGGATGTCCAATACAGGTACTCCATAGGGAACATATACAATGACTGGATAAATAGTTTAGTAAAGGACCTAAAAAGGAGGTGTTGCTTAAAGGAACAGAACATTGTGGGGTGGGGCGCCTATGACTGGTACATCAGGGAGCCAACTCCCCTTTCTTATAGCCCACTTTAACCCTCCTATGAGGGGGGGATGGATGGTAAGATACCAGCAATGGGTTGGTTGGGGGACCTGGATGGAAAAAGATGGAGGCTGGCAGAAGCTCCCCAAGAAGTTACTGAACAAACATGGGGTTACCTGCACTGTACACTTTTATCTTCTGGGTAGTCCCAGACATCTAATAATAAAGTTGGTTCCTGGTTAAAACCATATATAATGTCTCCTGTCCTTCTTTCAGTATAGCTGGACAACATCTTTGGGAAGGAGAAATATACTTTGGATGTATGGAATGTATGTTAAGGCAGCAGACAGGAAAGCTTAATGGACAGAACAAGATACTGGTTTCCAGCAATTTCCAAGGTATAATGCCATATTCTATCCCAATTGGTCTTGTATAAATCATAAGATAGACCTCTATTTCTCCATCTGGGAAATGGGGATAATACTTAGCCACATCAGAGTTTTCTGAGGATTAGTGTTGTAAAATGCTAAATATTTATTTTCAATTAACATTTTTACTAAATATTTATTAAACCTTTAATTAAACATTATGGCCCTAATCATTCCAGAGCCTAACCTGTCTGTGCTTAGGGAAAAGGATTTGGAGAACCCACCTTCTATATAGCATCCCTACACTTTTCATTATATAGTGGCTTATTTTCATGCTTCATTGCAGAGCAACAAACAGCCATTAGAAATGACTGAGCCCCATGTTTATCTTTCTGTGCATACATTTTAATGCAATTTTTTTGAACTGCAATATGGGGAGATGAAGGACAATTAAATAATTGTGTTTAATACAATAACACGCTCAAGTGAAGAGAGCTGCTCATGAGTGACAACATAAGGTGACCGTCAGCTATAGAAAGCTGCATTGTGCGCTGTGCCAATGCAGCACTATAAATTGGCTGCAGGCAGACAGCTTTCCATAAGAAGGACATCACATGTCAGTTGCAGTGAATGATGCATTAATGTCTGAAATTATAAGGCAATTATCACATTTTCAATTACATACCACATTTTGCAATTAACATTTTGTTAATCATCCAGTTCCCAATTTGATGTGACTTTCTGAAGTAAGTAGCTTACCCTCTACCTTTGAAAAATGACTGTTTCATCAGTGAATACATAATCAGACTCTAAACTTTGCATTTGGTTTAGAGTTACCTTTTGATAGTTAATTCATTCATACCAGCTGACCTGAGAAACTCTTTACTCACCTTGCTTTAGTAGTTTGTAGATATGGGCCCATGTTGCCAAGACTCGGTCCTGGTTCTGATTTCAAACACCCTGCAAATACGTCGTGCCCCTTGATCCAGAGTTTTAGGCCAGGCACTTCTCAAGTAGTTTGGGCAGGCAACTGTTGTGGCTGCTTCAAACATTTTGAATGTTTTTTTTTTTTCCATTGTGGTTTTCTTCCATTGTTGGTTGCCTATGTTTCATATTACAGCTATTAACAACTTACACTCACTGAATAGTAGTATTATGGACGTATCAAAGCCTCAAAATATTTAAAAAACCCTAATTGATTAAGCCTCAAAATACTCCTGCCGTAGATATAACAAATATCATAGTCATATTACAGACAGGGAAGCTGGTCTTCTCTGTTGACTTAATCAGGGCTGTCAGGTATCTTGTGACACACTCATGCACTTGGCATTCCCTCAGTCCAACTGGATTCAGGGATCCATGCATCCAAACTAGGTTTGAGGGATTGCACTTCCCAGCCACCAGGGTGCACTGCAGCACCTATTCTGCAAGCAGCCAGGTGGCTTTTCTGCCCCACTCTTGCTACTCCCTCTGCTGGAGCACCAGGAATTAGCAGGCAGAAGGAGGAGAAGGCAGCTGCAGCAGCAGGGACAGAACATCTCAATCCTGGCCCCAGATTCCCCGCATCCAGTTCCTCCTCATGCCAGCTACAACCCTCAGCAGCGCACAAACATCCCCATCCAGTCTCCTTCACCATTTTACCACCAGACAATGCTACCGTGCTACACTTTGGTCACCTCAGCACCACCCACTCCTGACCACACTCAGATACTGCCCAGAAACTCCATCTCCGCTAGCCACCTATCTTACTCTATTGCCAAGTTTTGCCATGTTCTACCCACACCACAGCTTAGGACAGGATGTGTGGGAAAAATCTATTACTCTTATCTGTGACAGATGTCTCACATAGCTGCTCTTTCACATGACCCTATGACCCAGTAGCACAGAAAATCAATATCAGAGCTGGTTTTATAATCCAGTTCTCATGGTTCTGTACTCCAGCCACAAGACTATATGGCCAAATTCCACTTTCACCAAAACATTTATATTTCATAGCTACCTATGTGACAGATGCTGCAATGTCCCTGGTTCCATCTGGTTTAATAGTGTATATGCACCAGTGCCTAGACTAATGCCCACTAGTGATAAGAGGTGTCAGGCTTCTCATCAGTAAAGTCTCCTTTACAACAGTAATATGCAAAAGTCAAATGGATGAAGTCACCTGAAAACTTATAATTCTGATTTAAAGAGCAAATGTTCCAGACATGTAACTGCCTTTCCTGTAGGCAGACTTCAAAATTCATTCCTTTCCTACAGACCTGTCAGTTGGGTGTTTTTCTGCCACTGCCATAGCACAAAGACATACAGTATCGTATGCCACCTTGAGCCAATTGCGTTATTAATTGAAGATAATCTTATCTGATGAAATATTTTGGCATTTTTTAGAATAAATTATTCACAAATACATTAGATGAACAGGGCTAATTTCAGATACAGCTGTAATATAAATGACCTATACATTTGTTCTCTTCCTTCTTTTGAGACACTCTTGGCTTGAGAACACTATACTTCAAAGGCAAATCAAATCTTTGGCTGCACCTCAGATGTCACAGTAAACCACAAAACATACAGCAACTGGACTAGAACTCCTGATTTTCAAACTACACAGTGTTTCCAAGGCTGAGGTAAAGAGCTCAGATACTAAAAGCCACTGAAATACTTGACCCAGTTTGACATCCCTGACAGCATATGGTAAGGGTGTGACACACACACACACACTTGTATTACCATAGCACACAGCAGCACTCATAGCACAGAGCAGCACTCAGCAACAGATTGACTCAGAAAGTTGGAGGAGCACAGGGAAACCATGAGACATTATTGTTCAGCATGCCAGGCAGTGGTATCAGCACACCAGCCACGTGTTTTCAAGATTTTGTAGGCATCCTAGCAAAGGAGAGTTTTAAGGAGGCATTTGAAAGAAGATAATTAGACACTTTTGTGGAGGATTGTGGGGAGCTCCTTCAAAGGGCAGGAGGCAGCACTATAGAGAGCATGAAGATGCTTATCCAAAAATTTAACAAGTAGTGATGGAGGCTGGTATCATGGGTTTATCATAGGCAGGAGGCAATATTTTTCTAGTTAATGAGAGATAAATGGTAGGGTAAGGATAGGCCATGAAGGGCCTTGAAAGAGACGGCAAGTAGCTTATGTTTGATGTGATAGAGAAGGGGGAGCCAATGGAGGGATGCAGAAAGGGGTGACATGGTCAAAGCAATGGGCTAGGGAAATGATCTTTGCATCCCATTCAGAACGGATATGAGCAGGGCAAGATCGCCTTTGTCAAGGCCAAAAAAAGGGAAGCTGCAATACTCAAGATATGAGAGGATGAGAACCAGGATGAGTTTTAGCTGCGTGGATAGATATCAAAGGCTGTATTTTAGAGACATTATACAGAAATAATCTGCAAGATTTAGACATAGCCTGGATGGGAAGGACTAGAGAGAAGTCAGATTTTGAAGATGATGCCCGGGTTATAGGCCTTGATGATGCCCAGGTTACAGAATCTTGCCTGAGTGACAGGCAGGCTAGTGGTGTTACCTATAGTGATCAAGAAAGGGGGTGGCCGAAGGGATTGGGAGGGATTAAGAGCTCTGTTTTATACATGTTGAGTTTGAGCTGATGGCTAGATATCCACTACTAGATGTCGGAGAGATTTTAGTATGACAGAAGACAAGTTGGGGATAGAGAGGCAGATCTGTGAGTTATCAGAATAGAGATGGCAGTTGAATTTGTGTTTGCAGATGAGATTACCCAGGGATAAGGTGTAGAGGGAGAATAAAAAGGACACCCACTTTTCAGTAACTATAAAGCATGCTTTCTTGTAAAATACTTGGAGCCAAATTGCAATGTCAGTGGCATTAAATGTGTCACACCAGGCATGTATTTTGTCTCCAGAGTTCACAACTGTAGCTGGGCAGAGAAAGGGAAAGTTCCATTTCCTGGAGGATTTTGATATTTTATTTCAGTCCAATTCAAACAAAAGCCCTTCATTGGGAATGAAGCTTGAGCTCTGGAGCAGTCCTCATGGTGTATTATCCTAGAGCTGCTAAACCTAGAAACTATAGAATTTCCAACACACAGAGGATCTCTCTCCTAAAGACAGGACACCAGTCATTAGAAAGAGACAGGTAATAGTAATGGGGGATTCGATTATTAGAAATGTAAATAGCTGGGTTTGCAATGTTTGAGAGAACAGCATGGTGAATTGCCTGCTGGCTGCAAAAGTTGTGGACATCTCAAGACATCTAGAGGGGCTTATGTGCAGTGCTGCATAAAAGACAGTGGTTGTGGTATATGTAGCTACCAATGACATAGGAAAAATAGAGAGGAGAGGAAAGAAGAGAAGAGAGGTCCTGGAAGCCAAATTTAGGTAAAAAATTAAAGTCTAGGACCTCCATGGAAGCATTCTTTGAAATGCTTTCAGTTCCATGTGCAGGACTAATTAGACAAGCAGAATTTCAGGATCTCAATGTGTGGATGAGACAACTAGAACTAGAAGATGGTATTTAGGTGTATTAGGAACTGAGGAACCTTTTGGGAAAGGAGAAGCCTATACAGGAAGGATGGGCTCCACCTTAAAAGAAAACAGAACCAGATTGCTGGCATATAAAACTAAAATGGTCAAGGAGGACTTTTAATCTAAAGGTTGGGGAAAAGCAGAGGAGCACACAGTTGCAGATAGACTTATCCCTTAGGGAAGGATTTAATAAAGGGGATACTCTATATCAACTTCTAGCCTCTCCTCTTTACTAGGATAAAGTACAGGTAGGAATTGAAGAGAAACAGTCAAATGAAATAATCCCATTCAGTTACATCACATGAAAACGGACAACTAAATATTAACAAATTTCATGAGTGCTTGTATACAAATGCTAGAAGATGGGTTGAACTTGATTGCCTAGTCTTAAATGAGGATATTGATATAATAGGCACCACAGAAACTTGGTGGGACAATCAATGGTCAACGGGACATGGTGGGATGATCAACGGGACATGGTAATACCAAGGCTCAAAATATATAGGAATGACAAAATAGGTCACACTTGTGGAGGAGTGGCACTGTATGTAAAAGAAAGTATAGACAAATATAGTAAAAAGCTTATATGAATCCCACTATACCATAAAATCTCTGTGAATAGAAATTCCATGCTTGAATAGTAAGAGTATAGGAGAAGGAATATACTACTGACCACTGACCAGGATGATTGTGAAAAGCTCAGAGAATAGAGAGGCTACAAAAACAGAAAACTCCAGTAATAATGGTGGATTTCAACTATCCCCATATTGACTGGGAATGTGTCACCTCAGGATGGTATGCAGTGTAGTAAGAAGTGAGAACTTAAGGCCTGTAAAACAAGTTAAGGCCTAAATGGAAAAAGCCGAGTGAACAGGAGTATAAGCGGTCACTCAAGTTAACTGAAATTGGCACAGGAAAGTGCTGATACTGCAAGATTGCCAAAATATTACTAAAATATGTAGCAGGTATAGGAGGTACCAAAATACTAACTCCCTAAAATGACACTTTGATGGATAGAAATGACAAAAGGTGATACATGGAGTTGTTTTGCCCAAATCAGTCAATTAACGGAAAAGGATGGCAACTACCTACGTTAAAAGGGTGGCAACTACCTACGTCAAAGGGGGCAGAACGAAAGTGTATGTAACAATGCATAAAAGAGGGTGTCAGAGGGAATAATACTGTCCGGTCTAGGGGATAACGGAAAGTCCCGCCATTGGGCCGAGGCCATTGTAATGCCGCCTATATGAAACTGACCTAGAGATACTCTGTAAGTTATTTCTCATTGGGCTGCACGCAATAAACCTGGCCTGGGTGCCTTCGTTGCTCAGCTAATCCATGGTCGTGTCGATTCATTCGATCATGAGAGCCGTCTCAGTTTCCTGGCCAGATCTGGGACAGCATCTACACGGGGACACACGCACGCAGACTACACTGATAAACATCAGTGATCAACACACCGTACCACACGCAGAAATAAAATTTTTAGACACCATTAATTAATGACTGCTTCTTGAAGCAGCTAGTCCTGGAACACACAAGGGGAGAGGCAATTCTCGATTTAGTCCTAAGTGGCGCACAGGATCTGTCCAAGAGGTGAATATAGCTGAACCACTTGATAATAATGACCATAATGTAATTAAATTTAATATTCTTATGGGGGGGAGGAATACCAAAAAACCCCACCACAATAGTGTTTAACTTCAAACAGGGGAATTACACAAGAATGAGACCAGTTAAGTGGAAAGGCACAGTCAAAAGAGAGAAATGCTTGCAAGCTGCATGGAAACCTTTTGAGCCTCTATGGTGTGATTAAACTGTATGTATACCTCAAATAAAAAAAATTAAGACAAACAGTAAGTGGACCAAAAACAAAAGGACACCATGGCTAACCAGAGTAAAAGAGGAGGTTAGCGATAAAAAGATATCCTTTAAAAATTGGAAGGAAAATAGAAAGGACCATAAATTCTGGTGTAAAAGTGTAATTAGACAGGCCAAAACAGAATTTGAAGAGCAGCTAGCAAGAGACACACAAACTATCAGCAATTTTTTTCGAAGTACATCAGAAGCAGGAAGCCTGCCCAACAATCATTGGGGCCACTAGACAACTGAGGTACTAAAGGTGCATTCAAGGAAGACAAGGCCATTGCAAAGAAGCTAAATGAATTCTTTGCATCATCTTCATTGCAGAGGACATAAGAGAGAGTCTCACATCTGAGCCATTTTTTTATGTGACAAATGTGAGGAACTGTCCCAGATTGAGGTGTCAGTAGAGGAAGTTTTGGAACAAACTGATAAATTAAACAGTAATAAGTCACCAGGACAAGATGGTATTCACCCAAGAATTCTGAAGAAATTAAGATATGAAATTGCAAAATTGCTAACTATGGTGTATAACCTATCACTTAAATCAGCCTCCGTACCAGATGATCGGCAGATAGCTAAAGTAACACTGATTTTTAAAAAAGGCTCCAGAAGCGATCCTGACAATTACAGTACAGTAAACCTAGTGACAGTACCAGGCAATTGGTTGAAACTGCAGCAAAAAAAGAAAATTATCAAAACACATAGATGAACACAATATGTTGGGGAGGAGTCATGCCTCAGCAATCTATTAGAATTCTATGAGAGGGCCAACAAATATGTGGCTAAGGGTGATCTTGTGTGTTTGGACTTTCAGAAAGCCTATGACAAGGTCCCTTACCAAAGGCTTTTAAGCAAAGTAAGTGGTCATGGAATAAGAGAGAAGGCCCTCACATGGATCAATAAATAATTAAAACACAGAAAAGAAAGGGTAGGAATAAAAGGTCAGTTTTCACAGTGGAGAGTTAAATAGCAGGGTCCCCAAGGATCCGTACTGGGACTGCTGCTGTCCAACACATTCATAAATGATCTAGAAAAACAGGTAAACAGTGAGGTGGCAAAGTTTGCAGACAGTACAAAATTACTTCAGGTAGACAAAACCGAAGCTGACTGAAGAGTTTCAAAGGGATCTCAAAACTGGGTGACTGGGCAACAAAATGGCAGATGAAATTCATTGTTGATAAATGCAAAGTAATGCACATTGGAAAACATAATCCCAACTATACATACATAATGATGGGGTCTAAATCAGCTGCTACCACTCAAGAAAGATCTTGGAGTCATTGTCAATAGTTCTCTGAAAACATCTGCTCAGTGTGTAGAGGTAGTCAAAAAGCTAACAGAATGTTAGAAACTATTAGGAAGGAATAGAAAATACAACAGAAAATATTACACTGCCACTATCTAAACCCATGGTACACCCAACCCTTGAATACTGCACCCCATCTCAAATAAAATAAAGGGGGGAGTTACATTACAATTGGAAAAAGTACAAGAATGGCAACAAAAATAATTAGTTGTATGGAACAGCTTCCATATGAGGAGAGATTAAAAAGACTGGGACTGTTCAGTTTATAAAAGATAGAACTAAGGTAGGGTATAATAGAGGTCTATAAAATCATGAATGGTGTGGAGGAAGAAAATAGCAGTGTTATTTACCACTTCACATAACACATGGGGTCACCCAATGCAATAGGCACCAGGTTTAAAACACACAAAAGGAACTACTTCTTCATACAACATACAGTCAACCTGTGGAACTCATTACCATGGGATGCTGTAAAGGCCAAGAGTATAACTGAGTCCAAAAAATAATTACGTAAGTTCATGGAGGATAGTTCCATCAACAGCTATTAGCCAAGATGGACAGGGACACAACCCCATGCTCTGGGTTTCCCTAAACCTTTGACTGTCAGAAGCTGGGAGTGGATGACAGAGGATGAATCACTCAATAATTGCTCTGTTCTCTGAGACATCTGGCACCGGCCACCGTCGGAAGACAGGATACTGGGATAGATGGACCATTGGTCTGACTCAGTATGGCCACTCTTATGTTCTTATTAGACAAAGTTTATAGTTCAGAGAGACAGAGAGAGAGAGAGAGAGAGAAAGAGTGGATGCATGAATGGAAATGGTTCTGCATTTTAAGGTACCTTGCCATATTATGGTTAATTTTATAGTCCATGCATGTTTAGTTAGTGAAAGAAGCTGTAGATATCCAGTACAATCCATCAAGATGGTAAGAATAAACTGTCACTCCCAATCTAAGATGTGAACATGTTTATTTATAAGCCATTCTGCTGAAATAGGAAGAGGGGAATCTAGACAGCAATGAAAAGAAGGACACCTGAAATATTGTGTGTTAAACAGCAGCTAACAGAAAACATGCAAAAAACCACAAAAAACAAAGAGGAGAACACCATCAAATAGTCCTAAAATCTGACCTACTTTAAACTGTTACAATTTGGGAGTGGGGTAGGAATATCTTCTGAATTAAAAATATTTTTTAGGTTTGCTTTGTTTATGTTTTTTCAAATCAACAACACTGTGGCTGTGAAAATTTATAAATCTAATTCCCATTACACCATGTTTGGTCTTTTCTTGCAGAGAGAGCCACACAGCACTAGTTACAGTCGAGAAAAACTTCCATGTAATATGAAAGATTTTCTAAATTCTACTTCTAATCATAAAAAGTAAATTACTTTATAGTACTTAAATATCTTATATAGCTTTTTGATCAGACACAAGTAAAGCCTATTCAATATGATTTTCAAAGTTGAGTCATTTATAGAAGAGCAAATAAAACTGATGGTTTCTTCTTGGATTGTCAGGGTAAACCCCTTTTTGGAAGTAGTGTTCATATTTCCATCAGAATCATAAGTACAGCCTTGCTTAACTGTATTGTCTCTTTAAAAATGTTATTACCAAGTGCCTAATTCTATTTTCAGCTTTAGACTCAAGTTGTAATTTCAAGTGAAACTTTAATAAAAAAAAAAAACCCTCCATTTCTTAATATTTAGGGAAAAATAATGTACATGCTAGGAGCCTTTATAGCTTCATAACTTACACAGCCATAGGACAAAGGTTATTTTATCCCATACAAGTTAATACCCTCTTGTACTGAACTTGGAGTTTGAGGTATTATGAAACTTACATACTCACTAATTAAAGCATCATTCAAGGTTACCTCTTCCAACCAATGAATATTTTTTAGTTACATAGCTCCCACAAACTTTAAAGGGAGACATGGTAGTAAAATACAACATGATACTTTCAAATTTTTGAATAAGTATTAGACTTTCTGGTGGATAATTCTGCTAGTTAATTCGGAAGCTAGAAAATTCTGTCTTTATTCTGTTCTTGGTTGTATCCATTTATATAATTCTTGGGACATTCCCAAAGCAGGTAATTTTGCAAGTCCCTCAGAACCATTACAATTTATGGGGAAGATATTTAGACTTCTTTGAATGTACTTTTGTGGACCATACTTTGATATGGTGCTACTTAGTTCCTTGCAGTTTATTGTACTGGAATCATTTTATATGAAACCTTATAGACAAAGGTACTGCCTGCTTGGGATTTCCAGCCATTCCACCTTCTGCTAGCTCAATAACACAAGCCTGTGGTCTTTGAATCATCTTTGACTCTTCCCTCTCTCTAGACCACATCTTCATCTGGTTTAAATCAGTGCCATTCCATTAAATTCAACAGAGAAACACAGATTTACACCAGTTAGGAGTCTTCTTTCACGCATCCAAGCTTGACACAGCCCAAATATGGAGCTGAACTTCCCCAAGTTTGAGGTGATTCAGAATGAGTGATTTAACTCTGGAACATGTCTACTTACCTTTTATCCAAGAATCTCAAACAACTTTACAAAATAGTTTTAATTAAGCTCCCCAAAACTCTGTGAAATAAGAATAAAAGGGACTATTTAACTTAGAACTAGATGGTAGTCACCTATGAGATGGAAACACAGTATCTGTTTCACAACACGCTATCCAACACTTTAAAACAAGATACTATATGTAATTCAAAAATGTGGACAAACGGAATATGATTATTAGAGCTAGCTGAAAAATGAGAAAAAACAATTGCAAAAATGTTCACTATCACACCCCCCACTGCCACCCCAATTTTTTTCATTTAAATTTTGTCCCGTTCTAATGAAGACTGCTTTAAAAAAAAGATGAAGAAAATTGTTAACTCTGTGGCAAGAGAGGCGACAGTAATGAATTCCTCATTAGAAGAGAATGGCTAATATCAGTCGTAGCTAACAGATTCCACAGAAACAATAGACACTCTGCAGGTGCCCTTTGATAGCAGCTCCTCCCAGATGGCTGAATAGAAATTGAGCAAGGAGGGGAAAACTTTGAAGAGATTTGGATGGAAGTAAAATTGATTGGGATGGTGATGTGAAAAAGTCCGGTGAGGAAAAAACATTATCTATAAATATGTAAGTAATTAATCTTGTGTTAATGGCTGGCATTAATTGCAGACCTGTTAAAGTTGAGCCATGTGCCCCCCAAATACTCCCTCCCCATATACCAGGGTTCCCCAATTTCCCCATGCCATGGGCTCTGTGTATCCACACATTTCCCCTCCCCCATTCTTCCCCTTGTGCCATGCAATCCCCGTCCCCACCTTCTTCCCTTTTCCCACCCATGCCAGAACCTCAAAACAACCTTTTTTCCCCTGGAATTGGAAGGGATAGGCAGACAGCTGGTGCCCTATCTCTTCTCTTCCTCCCACCCCATCATCCAGCATGCTTCGGGGAGGCAGCACACTAGCAAATGCAGCCCTCTTTTCTCCCCCTACAGCCCCTTGCTGGGTCAGCATCCATCCCACAGCAGTTAGACAATTGCCAGATATACAAGTGTCATCAGGTTGAGACAGTCATACAGAGAAGTGTCATCAAGTTGAGTGTAGGACTTTGCTTTGCTCACCCAGCTAAACAAACAGGTTAAAAATAAATTATCCAAATAATAATAATAAAACAAGGTGAATGGGCAAAATGGCATTGTATTAACACAATCACCAATAGGAAATATTACTTATTTTTAAAGGATTAATAATCCTATAAGAAAGCTATGTAAAATGAAAGACATTCATTTACTATATATATACAGATAATGTTTACAAATTATGTACGAATCTTCTTCCAATTCTTCTTCAAATCTCACGCCTTCAAAAATACCACACAATCTAACATTAAGACAATATTTAGGATTCTTTTAGGACTCAATCCACACTTATTTTAGAGAATTGTTTTTAAGGGTCTCATCCAAATCCTATTGAAGTCACTGGAAAGACTGTTATTGACTTTAACAGTATGTGGATCAGGCTTAAGGGCTGGAGTGCTCTCTCATAAGAACATAAGAAAGGCCATATTGAGTCAGACCAATGGTCCATCTAGCCTTGTATCCTGTCTACCGAAAGTGGGCAGTGCCAGATGCTTCAGGGGGAATTAATAGAACAGCAAATCATCAAGTCATCCATCCCCTCTCCCATTCCCAGCTTCTTCCAAACAGCAATTCCTGCCTATCCTGGCTAATAGCCATTGACGGACCTATCCTCCATGAACTTACCAAGTTCTTTTTGGAACCCTGTTATAATCTTGGTTTTCACAACATCCTCTGGGAAGGAGTTCCACAGGTTGAGTGTGTATTGTGTGAAGAAATACTTCCTTTTGCTCATTTTAAACCTGCTGCCTATTAATTTAATTTGGTAAACCTTAGTTTTTGTGTTATGAGAAGGAGTAAATAACACTCCTTTATTTGCTTTCTCCACACCAGTCATGATTTTATAGACCACTATCATATCCCCCATTAGTCATCTCTTTTCCAAGCGGAAAACTCCTAATCTTATTAATCTTTACTCATATGAAAGCTTTTCTATACCCCTAATTATTTTGTTGCCCCTTTCTGTACCCTTTTTCAATTCCAATATATCTTTCTTGAGATGGGGAGACCAGTTCTGCATGCAGTATTCAAGATGTGGACGTACCATGGATTTATAAAGAGGCAATACAATATTTTCTGTCTTATTATCTATCCCTTTCCTAATGATTCCCAACATTCTGTTAGCTTTTTTGGCTGCCACTGCACATTGAGTGGCTGTTTTCAGAGAACTACCTACAGTGACTCCAAGATCTCTTTCTTGAGTAGTAATAGCTAATTTAGATCCATCATTTTATATAAATAGCTGGGATTATGTTTTTCAATGTGTATTACTTTGCCTTTATCAACACTGAAATTCATCTGCTATTGTATTGCCCAGTCACCCAGTTTTGTGAGATCCCTTTATAATTCCTCTCAGTCTGCTTTGGAGTTAACTATCTTGAGTAGTTCTGTATCATCTGCAAATTTTGCCTTCTCACTGTTTACCCCTTTTTCCAGATTGTTTATGAATATTTTGAACAGTACTGGTCCCAGTACAGACCCCTGGGGGACACCACTATTTACCTCTTTCCATTCTGAAAACTGACCATTTATTCCTGCCCTTTGTTTTCTATCTTTTAACCAGTTACTGATCCAGGGGAGGACTTCCCTCTTATCCCATGACCACTTACTTTGATTGAGAGCTTTTGGTGAGGGACCTTGTCAAAGGCTTTCGGAAAATCTAACTATACTATATCCACTGGATCACCCTTGTCCAGATGTTTGTTGACCCCCTCTTAGAATTCTAGTAGGTTGGGGAGGCATGTTTTCCCTTTACAAAAACCATGTTGGCTCTTCCCCAACAAATCTTATTCATTTATGTGTGTGATAATTCTGTTCTTTACTATACTTTTGCCTGGTTCTGAAGTTAGACTTATTGGCCTTTAATTGGTGTGTTCGCCTTTGGTACCTTTTTTAAAAAAATTGGCATCACAGTTGCTATCCTTCAGTCATCTGGTACAGAAGCAGATTTAAATGATAGGTTACATACCACAGTCTGTAGTTCTGCAATTTCACAATTGAGTTTCTTCAGAACTCTTGGGGGGATACCATTTGACCCTGGTGAGTTATTACTATTTAATTTTTCAGTTTGTTCCAAACCCTCCACTAATGACACCTCAATCTGGGACAGTTCCTTAGATTTTTCACCTAAAAATAATGGCTCAAGTTTGGGAATCTCCCTCACATCCTCAGCTGTGAAGACCAATGCAAGGAATTCATTTAGTTTCTCCACAATAACCTTTATCTTCCTTGAGTGCTTCTTTAGCATCTTCATTGTCCAGTGGCCCCACTGGTTATTTAGCAGGCTTTCTGCTTCTGATGTACTTAAAAAAAGATTCTGCTGTTATTTTTTTAATCTTTAGCTAGCTATTATTCAAATTCTCTTTTGGCCTTCCTAATTATGTTTTTACACTTCATTTGCCAGAGTTTATGCTCTTTTCTATTTTCCTCAGTAGAATTTAACTTCCGCTTTTTAAAGGATGCCTTTTTGCCTCTAACTGCTTCTTTTACTTTGGGTTTAGCCACAGTGGCATATTTTTGGTCCTTTTACTATGTTTTTTAATTTGGGGGCATACATTTAAATAGAGCCTCTACTATGGTATCTTTAAAAAGTTTCCATGCAGCTTGCAGGGATTTCACTTTTGGCACTGTACCTCATTTTTGTGTAGTTCTCCTTTCTGAGATTAAATGCTACCATGGTGAGCTGCTTTGGTTTCTGCCCCTTCCCCACAGGGATATTAAATTGTATTATGTTATGGTCACTATTACCAAGCAGTTCAGCTATATTCACCTGTTGGATCAGATCCTGTGCTCCACTTAGGACTAAATCAAGAATTGCTTCTCCTCTTGTGGGTTCCAGGACTAGGTACTCCAAGAAGAAGTAATTTAAGGTGTCCAGAAGCTTTATCTCTGCATCCCATCCTATGGTGACATGTACCCAGTCAATATGAGAATAGTTGAAATCCCCCATTATTATTGAGTTTTTTATTTGTATAGCCTCTGTGAGCATTTCACAGTCACTATCATCACCCTGGTCAGGTTGCCTACTGCTATATTATTATTCAAGCATGGAATTACTATCCATAGAGATTCTATGGCACAGTTTGGTTCATTTAAGATTTTTTTTCATTTGACTCTCTGCTTTCTTTCACATATAGTGCCACTTCCCCACCAGTACAACTTATTCTGTCCTTCCAATATATTTTGTACCCTGGTATTACTGTGTCCCATTGATTATGCTAATACCACCAAGTTTCTGTGATGCCTATTACATCAATATCCTCATTTGATATGAGACATTCAAGCTCATCCATCTTAGTATTTAGACTTCTAGCATTTGTATATAATCACTTAAAAAACTGTTACTTTTTAGTTGTCTGCCATTATGTGATGTAATTGAATGGTAATCTTCATTTGACTGTTTTTCATCAGATCCTACCCATATTTTATCCTCTTCTATCCTCTCCTCCTTACTAAGATATAGAGAATCTTCATTAATAGGTCCTCCATTAAGAAACATCTCTGTCTCAACCACGTGTTCCACCACACCTATCAGTTTTCCCTCATCTCTTAGTTTAAAAACTGCTCTATGACCTTTTTAAGGCCTATGTCTCTTCTGGACACTGTGGAAGATCACTTCTTGAATGGTATAGTGCTGCAAGGCTGAAAAATATGGAACTTAGTACTTTATCCTGCAAAGTCATATGCAGGTGAGTAATTGTTACTTATCTGACGTCAAAGATGACATATAATATTTGAGCCCTAAGGTTTGTAGGATTTAGAATTTTATTTTTAATTTGGATGAGGAAGGTGAGGTAGAGAATTCAGAAATGTCCTTCCTATGAGCCCGATCCTATAGTGGTGGGGAGAGTTCAGTGTCTGAGAAATGCTTAGAACTTTCAACTTTCATTGGTATTTGAATGACAGTTAAGGGTGTTCAGCATCTCACCCTAACTTATGGTCATTTTATATATTCAGTATAGGCCCATTGTTCTCAGTGCTTCATTCATGTGCTAAACTACCTGCCACCTCCTGCTGCAAAACTCCTTCTACATGAAAGTTCCCTTGGGTCTTTAATTTCAATTCTAGCTGAGACCACTAAACTCACCCTGTGTTATTTAGCACCTCAAGCTAGACAGCAAGTTGGCTGTAGAAAGGAACAGCCAGTGTTTTACTCACCATTAAACACAGACACCTTTTAAACTATTCACAGTGCATTTTTATTGAACAAACGGTATGTTATTGGCACAGAGCCATTTAACATAAATATTTCTTGGTCAAGATCTAATAATGTAGAACATCCTGAATAATATTAAAAGAACTATGTAACAAGATTTGTATGTCAGATTATATTAAAGTGAGAAATTTGAGGTAGCTTAGTTTGAAAATTATTGTAGTGTATGAACTGAATCTTGCTGAAATATATAAAAATAAATCATAAATACACACATGAAGAAGTTAGTTATCTATTCCAGATGTATAGTTTTCTTTTCAGTGTTCATGATTTCCTTCTGGTAAACCCAGTCAGTTTCCCTCTATTATATTCTGGAAGGGAAAAGGAGATATATTCGCACACTGGCAACATTGTTAAACTATTAAGTAATCAGTATAATTCAAGTTGTCCTTCTGTCATCATTGTTGCCGCTTGGTACGAGCTGCTGGAGGCCTATGGATCTGAAATAACAACACATTAAGAAACACTGACCAAGCTCTAGCTGATGAACTATTTAACACAGAGTTTTAAGTGGATTCAATTTGACATGATTTAGTTGACCAAACTGAACTGAGACAAGCTATAGTTAAAACAGAGGCCAAGGTCAGCACTAAATTTCTTGAAGATTATTCTTCAGTGTGTACATTCTGAGGTAAAGGTGAGATTGGGATGGGGGTTGGTATTTAAAGAAATTGGAAGTTGCTGTAGGGAGGGGAACTAGGGCCTGGTCTATGATACAGTTACGCTGGCAGAATTCTGTATTAGTTAGGAGTGTGAAGTGGTGATTCCTGACAGACAAAGCTGTGTCAGCAAAGCCCATAATGTAGATGCAGTAATGCAAAACTGTTATAAGCAAAACTGTGCTTATACTGGTTAGGTTGTTTCTTTGGGGCGGGAGGAGGGGGTTACTATACTGGTACAAAACACATTTTTTGCCAGTAAAGCTGTGTCCACACTAGGAGCACTTTGCTGACAAAGTACACTGGTATTGCACTCTTAGGATAGACATGACCTAAGAGTTCTATCATATCTTAGAATTTAAAGTACTTTCACCTTGGAAGATTACACAATGGTTCCCTACATTTTGGAGTGACACATGACCATACTTCATCATGTGATGAAAGAGATACTTAATTTCCATTTCTTTAATAACTATTTTAGGGTCCAATCCTGAAAAGACTTATGAACATAACTGTATGCACATAAATGGTTCCATTGAGTAGAATGGTATTAATTAGGTGACTAAAATTAATTGTGCATAATTGTTTGTACGATTGATATCTAAGTTTGTTAAACAATATGTTGAACATACCAAATGCTTTACAAAAGATAAACTATTCTATGTTCCATATGACAATTTCATAGTGAAATTAAAGAAATGTGGTTTAGAGGAAATACTATGAAATTAATTCACAAATGGTAATTGAATAGAACAAGGGTAACAAGCCAAAAAAAATACAAATATTAATTTACATTTTTAAATGTATCTGCTTCTACTGTGTTCATGAGTCTTTTGTGCACGTGTCTGCAAATATTCTAGTGAAAACGTTTGCTGGTACGAATGTTTCTGGAATCAGCATGTTTTAAGCAAATACTGGGGACTGTTTTCAGAAAGCAAATCTGAAATTTGTTTTCTGATGCCCATGTTCACAGAAGGCTGATTCTAAAAGTTATGTTTACCTAATCAAGGAACAGTAAGACATCATGGGACTAATGTGACCAATCTTGCAGCTCAGATTTCAAATTTTGAATACTCAGTACTTGCAATGAACTGCTTGCAGAACAGGAATTATTCACTGAACTTATTAAGTGAATAATTGAACAACACTTTATTAAAGATGTGATCTGCTCACTAACAATATGTGAACATAAGAAGGTGAAACACATCCAATAAATTGTCAGTACAAACCATTCTCCTACGTTAGTAATTAATGACTCATTCTCAAGTTGGCAGGAGATATTAAGTTGGGGCCTATTCTGGCTCCAATATTATTCAATATTTTCATTAATGACTTGGGGACTGGAGTGGGAAATATGCTAATTGCATTTGTGGATAAATCAAATTCTGAAAGGAATAAAAAAGTTGGGGTGTGGCAGGCACGGACAGGATTAAACTAAATGTTGATGTTCTTAAATTATAAATTCTTATTTGGACAAGGACTGTGTTTACCTTTGTGTCTGTATAGTACCTAGCACAATGGGATGCCAAACCTGACCATGGACTCTGGGCAGGATCTTAATATATTAATATTAACAATGATGATAAATTGGAGAAAATGAGTGAAATCAATAGTACGTGATTCAGTAAGTACTTGAGAATAATCAATAAGGAATAATCAAATGCCCAAATACAAAAGGAGAGAGAACTCACTGACTTAGCAGTACAGAGGAGTCTCTATACATTTTAGTGGGTGATGAATTAAATGAATCAACAATATGACAGTTTAAAAAATGGTAAACACTATCTGGGTTGTAATAAAAGGAGTATCATGTAAAACAAGCTAGGCAATTATGCCACACTGCATGGCACCACTGGGTGCAGTACTGCTTTCATGTCTGGATACAACTCAGAAAAGCACTTAGAAAAAACATACATTAGAGTTGTTGCAGCAGAATTCCCAGCATATGCCCACCCCTCGCACCCCCACCCACTTGGTGCCAACAGTAAAACCGTGACCTGACCTTATTAGGCTGCATCTGTTGTTTACAGCAGTTAGTTATGCTGCTACCCCCCCCCCATAAGAAAATCGCCTACGCACCCCAGTGTCTTTGTTGCCCACAGATAACGGGCTATGTATCCAGTGCCATAACAGCTCTACCCAAGGCCACAGGCCTCGTCGTAGTCTGACACGTACTAATGTATATCCCTCCCCCAATCCAGAGCTACCAAACTTGCAACGCATTCTCTAGTATAAAAAGGGGTATGCCCCATGGCCAAATTGAGAAAGCGTTCGCCAGCCTGATCACCTGGACCGCCCCGCTTCTCCCGTTCCTGTACTCTGAACGCGAATCGTGAAAGCCGGCCCGTACCGAATGATATGCTACGACTCCTTCTCTGTTCCTAGTGGTGAGATATAAAAAGTAACTGCTTTGCCTGTTTCTCTGCCTGCTTTATATGATAATCATTTAAGCTACGTATTAAGTATTACAGCGTGTACCCCATATTCCTTAATAAAATTTTGTTGTATTATCCAACTGACTGATTATTGACTCTGGGGGATCCATAACCTGTCGCGACAAGAGTGAAGCACCAATTTTATCAAGTTTGGAAAGGAAGTCCCAAGTGGAAATATTTCAGGAGTTAGACATGTTCAGTGTAGAGAAAAGTTGACTATCATAGAACCATAGAATATTAGAGGTGGAAGAGACCTCAGGAGGTCATCCAATCCAACCACCTGCTCAAAGCAGGACTAACTTCAGCTAAATCATCCCAGCCAGGGCTTTGTCAAGCTGCACCTTAAAAACCTCTCAGGATGAAGATTCCACCACCTCCCCATTCCGTATTCCAGTGCTTCACCACCCTCCTAGTGAAAACGTTTTTCCTAATATCCAACCTAGACCTCCCACCCTGCAACTTTAGACCATTTCTCCTTGTTCTGTCATCTACTACCATTGAGAACAGCCTAGCTCCATCCTCCCTGGAACTCCCTTTCAGTAAGTTAAAGGCTGCTGTTAAATCCTCCCTCATTCTTCTCTTTTACAGACTAATCAAGTCTAGTTCCCTCAGCCTCTCCTCATAAGTCTTGTGCTCCAGCCCCCTAATCATTTTTGTTGCCCTCCAACTCTCTCCAACTTGTCCACATCCTTTTTGTAGTGGGGGGCCCAAAACTGGACACAATACTCCAAATGCGGCCTTACCAATGTCGAATAGAGGGGGAAAATCACTTCCCTCGATCTGCTGGCAATGCTCCTACTAATGCAGCCCAATATGCTATTAGCCTTCTTGACAACCAGGGCACACTGCTGACTCATATCCAGATTCTTATCCACTGTAAACCACAGGTCCTTTTGTGCAGAACTACTGCCTAGCCCGTCAGTCTCCAGTCTGTAGCTGTGCATGGGATTCTTCCATCTTAAGTGCAGGACTCTGCCCTTGTCCTTGTTGAAACTCATCAGATTTCTTTTGGCTCAATCCTCCAATTTGTCTAGGTCACTCTGTATCTATCCCTACCTTCCAGGGTATCTACCACTCCCCCTGGCTTAGTGTTATCTGCAAACTTGCTGAGGGTGCAATCTACCCCATCCTCCAGATCATTAATGAAGATGTTGAACAAAACGGCCCCAGGACCGACCCCTGCAGCACTCCACTTGTGACCAGCTGCCAGCTAGACATGGAGCCATTACAGACACAATAAATGTAAATGTAACAGTGACATAAATGGATGCTGGAAACAGGACATGTCTCATAGTCCTTATGTTAACCATTAGTAAACAAAAAGTTGTTGGATTAAGAGAAAATTTTAAGTGTGTTTAACCACACACCACCTCTTGGAGTTTGCCAGCTCCTTGGTTCTGGATTTCTAAGGGGCTCTTTAAAGGGACTACAGCTGAAATAGCTACCAGAGCCCTCTGATATACCCAGCATGCTTGGAGTCCGTAGTGGAGAGAGAAGGAACTAGAAACGCCAGCTCAGACTTCTGCACAATGATCTTGACATACAGTCCACTGGGCCAAAAACAAGCCAGTGAAGGGAAAACCTGATGTTAGATAAAGAAAGAGAGTTTTGAATTAGGAGAGACCATGCATCTCAGGGAGTCCCTGCTGATTGTCCCCTTCCCCCGAAAGGAGCTTTTGTACTGCTCTGAGATTTTAGCTGCATGAGGCAGTTCCAGCACAGTAGTGACCGGCATCCAGAAAGAGAGATCTGACACGGCACAACCTATCAAGAGCCAACCAGGAGAATTCCAGACCACGGAACCAGTGAGCCTGGTTGGAGACAGGAGAAACTCCTGCCCCACGCATGGGCGAAGAATAAGAGAGGTGACTTTTGGTCAAGCTGGCCAATGCTGCAACACTTCATCTCAGCACATGCAACCTCAGCCTACCTTCTGCTTTGGGAAGGTGTCAGGAAGGGGGCTGGGCTTTGGAGAAGTTTGTGAACATCAGGAGGCAGGGTGTTATTTTATTTATAAATGTTTATTAATTATTATTTAACCTGAAGCCCTTCCTTCCCCAGATCCTGTTTTCCTGTTCCCAATAAAGTTTCTCCCATTTTGTTTTACCGTTATTTTTGATGTGTCATTCCTTTGCTGGGGTTTGTTTTATTTACCTTATTGTTTCATGTGAACTTGGCTTTACATGCCTTGTCAGCCTGTAGTATTGATTTTTCTCAAAGGACAGCTTCCCTGTGTATCTGGCACAGAGAGGAACCACTCTAAATGGAGGCACCAGAAAAGACCCTGGACCCCTCCCACATGAGGAGAGGGGAGAAAGCAGCAGCTAGCAGATAAAAGGGAGTCAGTTTAAGCCAACACCTCAAGGAGGGACTACATATGAGAACTGGAAATGGAAACAATAGCCAATGAAATGTCTTGGAGATATTCAAGGCTGAACTACACATGCATTTAGTAGGGGTGATTTGTGAGTAATATAAACAATCCAGCTACCATATAGGAAAAAGGATTATGTAACTCACTAGAGGTCCTTTCCAAACCAAATGATTACATAGTCCATTATAATGGAGATTGATGGACCTAAACTCAGATCTTTGTTGAATAACATAAAAGTCCAATAAGTATACATACTGAAGGTGATAATAGGCCAGATTCTCTGCCTTTTGCACTGCCGAACTGGCCAGTTCTTACCAGCTGAGGATATCAATTTCTGTAGAGTAGTTATTGGCCCAGATTTGTTGCTGCATACGGTCTTTACTGGGTTCAGCAGAGTGTGTGGAGACATGAGGTGGAGGGTGCAGGAGGTCAGAAAGGAGTCAGCTATGGATTCCTAATTCTCAGAGTGACTCTACACTAGTCCTGGCACAGTGTAGAGCAATATGGAACTGCTCTAAACTATGTCAGCTAGTAACAGGCCCCATCTAACAGCTGAAAATAGGCAGTGTGTAACAGTGCTCCAGCCATACACCCTCCTACCCCAGCATAATTACTACAGTTCATCAACGGCAACCTCTACTGGCCATTTGTTTGCTTCACCTACAGACAACGTAATGCTTTCTTCCATGTTGTCCTATGCATGGAATAACCTCCCCAGCCTTAAAATTTGTTACAGTGGATAATTCTCTAATTGACAATATGGGTAAATTCCCTCATAGGTAACTATATTTTCAAATTAATGCCAAAGGGACATCCATATATAAATCCCACATACATTTAAACTCAGTGTAATGGGGAGCTGGAGGCTTGACTGGACATTTTGTTTATTAAAACAAAAAAAACTAGTTTAAGGACAAAAGGTAAATATTGTTAACAATGTTTACCCCAGTTATTAGATATATTCCAATAAACTCTAACAGTAAAGGACTACTCAGTGGGAGCTCTGGGGTCTCAGCGTCTCAGGGTCAAGCTGTATCTTTGCATATATAATGGTTTATTTGATGTTTATGTTCTCAATACAAGTCATAAAAAAGTCTGGAGTGTTTTAAGTGAATAAAGCATACTCTGAAAATTATTTTATCTTTGTCTCAGACTTAAAATCTTATTTTACCAATATTAATATTATAAAATATTGCGCAAAGCATTTGGTGAGCTATATGAGAGAAAATCTACTTTTCCCCCCCCCCCCTTGATTTTTTTTTTAATATCACTTCCCAGCTCTGTCTGTTTGGGAGTAGATGACAGAAGCATTGACATTTCCACAAGCCTATGGTACTATTCAGTACCATAGACTGATTGGTGGAATTGACTGCCTAGACAGCGTTATTTGATAACCTTGCTGAGTGACTTGCCAACTCTCGATAAATTTAGAACACTATAAGAAAAAATGCATTTTTAAATGCTTTATATGATTAACAATGTAAAGTCATTCCGTCAACATTTGCATTGTAGGACCATGCTAACACTTTCAGGAGAAGAGTTCTAATATCACTTATGGAAACTGTACATATTTCTCCTGTCACCAGAATACAGAAGTTTTGAGTTGGAAATAAAAGTTGGAAGCCTGAAGGATAATTAGAAAAAACTACTAATTATATGTAGGTAAATTCAGATGCTTAACTGAAACTGCATAGGCAAACTAGAAAGGGGAAAAAACCAATACCAATTCAAAAAGGTTCCAGTAAAACTTCTCCCACCACAAAGCTGTGAAAGAGAACAAATTCTTATTGATCCTTCATGTTGATCGTATCTCAAGATCTTTTACCTAGCAACTACTGAGAGCTGCTGGCTTTTACAAAGTAACCCTTTCATCTGTGACACACACACCACAGAAAGAAAAGTTTCGCTATATCATATAAAGGACCAGTCCTGCAAACGCAAGAGTATATGAGTAACTTTAATTAGGTGGAGTACTCCTGTATTCATGTAAATGTTTGGAAGATCAGGCCCCAATGAGGTACTTAAAATAATACAAGGATTAAAAGAATATGATTTTCAAACACTCAGTCTTCTGTGCACAGTTGTCTGTGGAAATTGCATGTAATATTTTCTCTTACAGACATGGAAATTCCAGTACTAGTGGAAATATATGTATTTATTTGGAAAGTAAATTTTTACATCTTTAAAGAGGTGTAAGGGAATTCAGGTACTCACATACATAGTTGATGACTAAGTCATGTGTCTACATCACAGCTATCATTTTGCAAATGAAGAGATTAATAGGAAAAGTATAAATGTCCCATGCATGGATAGGACAGTAGACGCTCTAAAGTTTAAATTTATATGCCACAATCATTGACAGTAGCTGCCCTAATAATTAGCAGAAAGTTTTCACAACACTTGAATCACAAACTTTGGGGGTCACCTCATCTAAATCAAAACTGGAGGTTATTCAAGTCATGTTGTATTGCAGAATTAGAAGACTGACACACCATAAATTCTATTATATCTTTAACTGCCATGGACAGAACTATACTGCAACATTACATGACTTTTGATTTACTTTATGGAGAAAATCATTGTGGAGGTGATGCAATGATGGAAATTCTCAGAGGGAGGTTCTGTTGTGCTAATAAAGCAATTCACGTGGAGTTTAAGCTGTCTATTATTTCATCAACTGCAGAGCTGGAGCCTGAAAGGACACTAAATATTTCTTTCTTCTAAACTGGGAAGAAAGCATAATTTGGTAATGACAACTTCAGGCCAAATCCTGCTACCCTTTCACATGAGCTGGTAAACCAAATCAGTATAAAAAACACAGAGTCAGCCATTCTGATCTCTTTTCCCAGGGAAAAGTTTCTCTCTTGGTCGCAGAAAAATAGACAAACTGATTATATTCTCCATCTCAGGGTTTCCTATCCAGCCACAAAGCCCTGGGTTCAGAGAACATCCTTCTTCCAGGCAATCTCCTCCCCTTATTTCTAGAGAAGCTGCTTTTATAACACCTCCTTGAAGCACCTCACTTCCTATTGACTCCTTGTTTGCCAGGGACAGAGCATGTCTTTGCATTTAGTCATAGTCCCACTGAATTCCATAAATAGAAGTAACTCCCACTTCCTGCCCACGAAACTTCCTCTTTTCTTCTCCAAATCCACTTCCTCCAGGAATCCTTTCTTCCTTCTTTTCCTCACAATCTCATCTCATCTCACTTTCCCTTCCACAACTGTTGTCTCATGTCTTATCTCATCATTGTTGGTCTTGATTAACTTAGGGCCAGACTCTGCCACCTTTATTCATAGCGAGTAAATGTTACTCCTTAAGTAGTCCTATGGACTAGGAAGCGCTTCTAAGACTGGACAGAGAGGCGCATCAGAAAATATATTGTCAATGGGAGTTTGGCTCTGAAGTGCCTAAATCCTTTTGAAAATGAAAGGTAGGCTCCTAAATCAGTTAGGAATTACAATACTAAGTGCAGCAACTCCTAAATAACTTTAAAAATATGGGCCTAAGTCTATTTTGAAAATGAGACTTGGGCTCCTAAGTCACTTAGGCACCTTTGAAAATTTTATCCAAGATGATCTCCAAATGCTGCCAGACAGAAGACCGTCCTCTGCCCAGGGGATAGTATCACAGAATTAGGTGCATGATGGACATTCTGCACCTTCTTTTGAAGCATGCCAACTGCTGGAGACAGGATGTTGAAATAGATGAGACATGGATCTGTAGCAAATTCTCATATAAAAATTAAGTATTTTCTTGATCAACTGTTTATTCCTTAAAAAATGCTAGTCACAATTGTCCTTAATTGTCCTTAATATGCATGCTAAAGAAATTACTAGGAAGCTCTTTTGGGGCAGGATAGAAAAGCACACCAGAAAGTATATAAATAAAGATGGGTGAGTTAAACGCTGACTACATTTGGCAGTTAATAGGAGTTGTGCATGTAGCTCAAAGACAATTTATGGCCCTGTGTGTAAGTCTTCAAAAGAGTAGAAACTAGCCAGAATTTATTTCCAGTCTTTCATAAACTTTAGACCATATGCTGTTCTTTCTATATGTATAACTTCAGTTGATGTCAAAGTTGTTCCACTGTGTATCAGGGCCAGTTTATTGCTCTCTGTGTGTGAAAACCAATGTTTGTCTTTAATTAATTTCTAGTATAAATTGTATCCAGAGCTCTCTCTCTGATTTTATTTTGTAGTCTTGTATATTCTTCAATAATCACTGTGTAAGCGTGTTGGCTCCGGGGAGGCCACAGTGGCTTCCTACAGACGGGGGAATAGCTCACGTT
Source organism: Emydura macquarii macquarii (assembly GCF_026122565.2). Classification (NCBI taxonomy): domain Eukaryota; kingdom Metazoa; phylum Chordata; order Testudines; family Chelidae; genus Emydura; species Emydura macquarii. The sequence goes on from NW_027133156.1 coordinate 3,780,408, forward strand.
CGGTGAGTGAGCAGTCTTAGCAATACCCCTTTAGGCAGGGTGAGCACCCTAGTCTACCTCTCAGGCCCTCAGTCAGGGCAAGCGAGTCAGGAGTCAGTTGCTCCAACCCTTAGGCAGAGGGAGCAGCAGTGAATCGCCCAGGCCCTCAGTCAGGGCAAGTGAGTCAGGAGTCAGTTGCTCCAACCCTTAGGCAGGGTGAGCAGCAGTTAATTGCTCCGGCCCTCAGTCAGGGCGAGCGAGCACGGAGTCAGTTGCTCCAACCCTTAGGCAGGGTGAGCAGTGGTCGAGGCAACGGCCTCCTGAGCGGTCAGGAAAGAGATTCTCCTGGGGTCGTTAGGGAAAAGGGGAAGGGGAGGGGGACGCAGGCCCACCCGTCTCCACTGCGTCCCAGCCCAGGGCCCTAGTAGTGGCAAAAGCGACTGCCACTGTGTCGGCGGGGCTCCTGCCGCAACACACCGACTATATTGCGACTTCATCCACAGGCAGTGGCTGTCCCTGGGCTACTTCCTCCCCACTGACCCCAGTACCTGCCTCCTCCGTGCTGGGAGGATAGTCCGCCTGGGGTAGCGCCGTCAGTCCCTCTTCGTCGACCGGGGGAAGGCGGGGAGCTCCTCTTCAGGGGGCAGCTCCTTAAGGTCGTTGCCGGTTGGGAGAGGCTCGGCCTCTGGCAGCTCCTCCAGGTCCTGCCCCGCCTCAGGGAGGGGCTCAGCGGCCGGCAGTTCCTCCAGATCCGGCCCAGCTTCTGGGGGTGCCCGCCACTCGGGCTGCTCCGGGGTCTCGGCCCAGTCCGGTGGTTCCGGAGCACGGGCCCAGGCTCGGGGTCGAGTAGCTCGGCCCAGTCATCCTGGCCGTGTTGCCTGGTCCAACTCCGCGAAGGCCCTATCCAGTCCCCAGGCCCAGGTAGGGCCGGGGTTCAGTGGCGGCTCGGCTCGGCTCTAGCCTAGGCCTCTGCGGGCAGGGCCGCACGTCTGTCTCTAGCAGCAGTCTGGGGCCTACTGAGCTCAGGGGCCTGGCTTTTATACTTCCCCTTCCTGTCGGGGCTCCACCCTGCTGCCGCTGATTGGACTGGCTGGGTGGTCCTATCACGGCCCGGTTCCCTTGTTGCCGGGCAGACTCCGTGGCAGGATGTGAGGTGGTCCAATCAGGGCGCTCACGCCCTTCCTCGGGCTCTGCCTCCGGGGGAGGCCACAGCGACTTCCTACACACTGCAATAGCATCTACTCTTCCGTGGGTGAGATAATATCTTTTATTGGACCAACTTCTAAAGAATAGAGATTGCCCTTTGAATTTATAAAAGATATGACCTCATCCATCTTGTCTCTCTAATATCCTGGGACCAACATGGCTACAATAACACTGCATATCTGCTCCTCAGTGTTATATACTTAAGGTCCCATCCTGAAATCTGACATGTAAGGCCTTGATATAAAGGACGACACTGTTTTTCACATTCAGTATTTTGTAACAAAATTGATTCTGCAGGCTCAAGTTAAAAAGAAACCCAAATATGCACGTTTCAGATGCTTTTTTCCCTTCTTTCAAACAAATGAAAAAACACTACACCCCAAAACAGCTGTTATTTTTATAATGAAACTTTGCAGGCAATTAGCCTGCAATGTAGAATAATCTGTTTAGGTAATTTCAATTGGACATGATGTTGAGGTTTTAATGCAGTTACTACACACTCTCCGAAACGGTTTTCTACTGGTGTGTTTACTATGCATTAAGTATTGCAGGTTCATAATATGCAATCTGTACTAGTATTATAGTATACAGCATGTCCATGTTTGAAGGGGCAATTACCATTATGCTGCAAAGGAATAATAGTAGAGATTGCTCTTTGTATTTATAAAACATAAAAGTTGGTGATGTTGGAAAAGTGTCTACTGAGTTTGCTCAGTAACTGCCTTACATAAAGAAGGAGTTTCACTCTGCATTAGGTGATGCTGGTCCACCATAACCATTCCATTTTATTGTACCTATACAGTTATGGTATGTGCAATAACCCCTCCTGAGACTGAAAGTAGGGGGGGAAATTCTGCTTTGTATTAGACAAAATGGTGCATCTGAAGAAGGCTGAAAACCCAATGCATTTCAAAACGGCTTCCCTACACTGCCTTTAAAATTCTGAGATAAAAGAAAGGAATGACAAAGAATTAAATGTAAAGTTACATTAACAAGTACATTTTCAACACCCGGTGCTGTGCACAAATACACCCCTCAAACAAATGGCTTTTTTTTAAATTGTTAAACATTGTTGCAGATCTAATTCATTGCATCTGTGCTAAAATATAACACCAAAGCCTCCATTTACATTTTCAAAATTAAGGGCTCAGTCCTGAGCACTGCTCTGAAGTGGTGCAAAGGGGCAGAAAAGCAGTTCCCATGCTAGGAGTCCAATGGAGCAGGCACAGTTAGCTCCTACAATACTCCCTCTGCAGCCTTGAGATAGGAGTTGTACAGGGAAGTGAGGTTGGCTGTGAAGAGAAGATCTGACCAGTGTACAGCAATGCATGGCTCTATGAATGTATAGCCAGTGTTGTATTAATTTAGATGGAATATATGAGCCCAAAGTGTCAAAGGTGTTAACATAAAACTCAGTCACTGTCCAACATTAAACAGTTTCCAACAAGATTCAGTGTTTGGTATCCAGAGAACTCTGCCTGCTTAGTACCATGGCAAACACACTGTTAAACATCTTTAACCTTTTATTAAAGATATAGACAAGAAGGAAAAACAGTTAAAGTAAAGTATTAAATAAGCCTTTCATTTTAACATTGTTCCCTTTCTCTTTAGCTGGAGAGAGTTTTTAAAAGAAATAATCCCTTTGTATGACAGTCTCTTAGATGGTATTAAAGATGGCAATAACTGTCCTTTTTGGGGAGGAAAAAACTTAGTTGAGATGGGCTGGAGCGGTCGTCGTTGCTGCTGTTGTTAAAGTCCAATCCCATTTCCTAGACGACAAACACACACAAAAGAGGAGAGAAAAGAATAACAAAGACAGAAAAGGCAGGTTCTGTCTCTGTTGTTGACTTTCACTTGCAACTTCACTGCTGGAAAAACACAGGCATAGCACATGGTCTTAGCAGCCTCTCCGAGACCTGACCAATTTGTACCAGCATCGGGCTGCTTACAGCATTGCATTTCTGGTCCCAGGCACACAGCAGTGTTGCAAACATACAGCCTCAGCCAGCTAAGCCAAACTTTTAGTAGATAGAAGGAAAAAGGAGAGAGATAGGAAAGAGAAAAAATAAGACAGGGACTGAAAAGGATATGTTTTCAGGGGTGGAGACAAAGTCTCACATCCCAGATGGTGGTTGGGTTTTAGCCAGAGTCAGTAGCTGTGGCAATGTCATCTGGGTATCTTTCTCTGGCATGGTCTGGTCAGGACATCTCTGAGGACTAGGATCATGAAGATCTGGGGTCCCAGGAGATGGTGGGGGTGGCAGTCCTGAAGGTGAAGCTCACTCCAGTAGCCAATTTTTCTCCTAAAGTATCTTTCTTTAAAGGACCTCAAAGGGATTGATGGATGGAATAGCTCATTCCTTCATTATTTTGTCCAGCAGTTAGACCCAGTTTCTGACACACCAATTTTGATTCAATTATTTCCAGTCTCATGATGTTCTTGTTTACCAGGCATGATCTTAACATAGTTCTTGAATTATATCAGTAGGCCCTTTTGTTTATACTAATTCAATCTTTTGGTCTCTCTTTTGCAACTTTTACCATCAACACTTGCTATAGGCTATTGTGCTATTTTATGAACTTTCATTCACTTTTTACAGCTGAGCTCTCTGAGTGAATATGTAGGCCCAATTATTACAACACCAGCGAGGTATGTTTTAGAGCAATTTGGGGGCTGCTCTAAAATGCAGTGGGGCCAAATCAGCCACAATATCAAGCAGCCACAAAAGACTCCCCAGTCATCTGTGCCCAGCAGATATTGGACACAGCTGATGACTACTGCTTGGTCTACACAGAAACGTTATACTGGCATAGTGACATCTCTCAGAGTGTGAAAAATCTACACCCCAGAGACATAGTTAAGCCAACCTAACCCCCGGTGTAGACAGTGGAAGGTTGACGGAATTCTTCCATTCTAGTGGGAAGGTGGATTAACTTCAGTAACAAGAGAACGCCTCACTGTAGCTGTGCTGCTCTAACATTTTAAAGTTAGACATAGCCTAAGTCTAATAATTTACTGCTACCAAGAACAATATCCCCCACAACACACCTTTCAAGATTCATGGGTCCTACAAATGCCTATCACAATGTGCGGTGTACCTCATCCAGTGCACTAATGCCCCAATAACAACTATTTGAGAGAAACAAGACTGTCACTACATTTTCAAATGAACTCACACAGAGAAATAAGACAAAGACATCATATCACTGTGAGTGAACACTTTTCATAAAATGATTACTCCATATTTTACCTCTCAGTCCTAGTCCTTAGAGGAAACCTGTGCACCCCCATCAAAAGATGACCCTGGGGACCTAAATTCGTAACTCTGCTACACATAAAAACCATGGACTTAATAAAGACGCTGGATTTATGGCTCAGTACAACAATTTGTAACCCATCAACCCTCCTTTGTCTGATGACAGTAGCAGTATTAACAGCCCACTTCACTTTGAATATGCTTTTGCAATGGGTGTTAACTCCTGATCTGTTCCACCCTTGTATTTTGCTGTAATGCTCTGAGTACCTTTCCTGGACCTGAAGAAGCATTCTGAGTAAGCTCTAGAGCTTGTTTTTTTCACCAACAGAAGAGATATTGCTTCAGACTCTTTAAGGTGATGTCTACACTTAAAATGCTACAGCGACACAGCTGTGCCACTGTAGTGCTTCAGTGTAAACACTACCTGTGCTGATGAGGAGGGTTCTCCTGTCAGCTTATGTAATGCACCTCCATGAGAGGTGGTAGCTAAGGCAACAGAAGAATTCTTCTGTCGACCTAGCATTATCTACACAGGGACTTAGGTCAACTTAACTACACCACTCAGGGGTGTGAATTTTTCACACCCTTGACTGACGAAGTTCAGCTGACCTAATTTTCTAGTGTAGACCAGGCCTACGTCTGATATTAATTCGCACCATGCCAATGTATTGCAATAAAAATTCAATACAATATACTACTGTTTCAAAACTGCTTCAATACCAAGTCACCATAATGTAAGAATTTATAAAATATAGCATTTTTTTTTATCCCAAAGGTCCCGCAATTAAAAAACTTTTAAAAACTACATAGTATATTTAATTAGGAATTCCTCCATCCACCACCAAAATGCAATCCCTGGTTCTAGTCTGAACTCTAACTTTCCTGACTTTAGTGGGTTAACACTAGTTTAACTCAATTTTTTTAACTTAGTGATTTAATAATGCATGGGGTCTTCAGCTCAAAAATTAGTAACAGATGGTCAAATAGGATTCATTCCCAATCCTGATGAACACTTTACTATACTATCTTCTCCCTAAAAGTGATTAAGAACACATTCCAAAATATAGGTGTGCAGATTGGTTTGTGCAGAATCCCTTTAACCATTGCTTCATCTCACTCCTTTTCAATGTATAAACCTAATCATCAGTGAAGCTTTGTATGAAAAATAAAAAGAAGGACTTCAGAAAATAAAAAGGAGAACTTCAGAAAAGGACTTTTCATATTTCCAGAAAGATACTTCCTTATCAGCAGTAGTAGCCTATATTCTTAACTCAGCCACAGTACTCAGTGAAGGATGTTTTAGCAAACTAAAGTGACTCAAAATTCATTATAATTAGCAGACATGAAAATATATATTAAAAGAAAGGAAGAATCAGATTGGCTTAGCATTGGTCATGGTTATAGAATCATAGGGTTGGAAGGGACCTCAGGAGGTTATCTAGTCCAACTCCCTGCTCAAAGGAGGACTGATATTGGTTAGCATTTTCCTCCTATTTTTTCTGGCCCAAGAATCCACATAATGTACTTGATGCCAAAAGGGTCTCCAGGTTAGAAAAATATTTGATTTTTATTTTGAATGATCATCTGCACAGGTGCTTGCCAATTTCTTCCAACAGAAAATTGATAAGATATGATGTGACCTTCCCCCTCTGTCAGCTTGCCTTCCCTTCTCCTACAACGCTCTCCTCCTTCTCCCGTCATACATTCAGAAGTTTCTTGTCTGTTCTCTTCTAACCCCTCCACTTGTCCCAGTGTCTCCATCCCATTCTACCTCCTGATCTCCCTAGCACCTATTATCATCCTCTCCCTTACTCTTCTCCTTAACCTCTCTGTAGTGAGAGAGCTCCCTCTGAGCTTGACAGGGAAGGACCACTACACTCCCCCTGGCAAGTGGAGTCAAACCAGACTCCCCCAGCCCCGTGCTGGAAGCAGAGGGCTGAGGCTGAAAGTATAAGAGGTGGGCCCTGCAGCTCAGCTGGGAGGGAGCTAGGGATGGAAATAGATATCTCTAGCCCACTGCAGGACTCTGGGCCCACTATCTAGCTGTGTAGTGCCCTGACCCCAGAGGAGACCCAGTGTAGAGAGGAGCTGCTGGGGCTGCTGTCTGCCATCTGCCATTTACCCAGGGAAGACTGAGGACTCACAGATGACAGAGTCACATTGATTCATTGGGGTAAGAAGTAGCCCAGCAAAACCAAATATCAAGTCTGATTGTCCTGTCACAGTACGAGTCAGCATTTTGTGGTAGGATCCCCACTGACCCAGTGCTGGGACCATCCGCCACTGTTAGGCCCTGGACTGGGACCCAGTGGAGTAGGGTGGGCCTAGGCTCCTCCTATTCCCCTGCAGTCGAATTCAGCCATGGGAGGTGGCCTACTAACTCTAGGCCTGAAGGTCTATGCCTTGTGTGCTAGCTGTTTGTCCTAGCCAGAAGGCTAGGCTAAAGACTGCTCATTGCTTTGCCCCACCGAGAGGGTCAGAGCCCTGTCTGTGTTTACTGTCTGCCATGGCCGGAAGGCTAAGCCAAAGACTGTTTGTATCCCGGCCCCACCTAGATGGGGCTATAGACTACTAATTAACCGTGGTTTTGCTACCCAATGCAGGAAGGCGGAGTGGCCTCCCTCCGAGTCTGATAGGGAGGGACCACTACCAACCACTACAGTCTCACTTGCCTCTGGCTCTCCCCTCACAACGCAATCATATTTTAGTTTCTCCCATCTTAAAAAAATATGCACCCATGACCACATTTGCCTCTCCAACTACAGACTCATCTCCCTTCCATCTCTAAGCTCACTGAATGCACTGTTTGCAATAGCTGTCTGGATTTCCTCTCCTCCAATTCTATCCTAGATCCTCTCTAATCTGACTTCCATGCCTTGCACTCCACTGAAACTGCTCTTGCCTGAGTTTCTAATGACCTCTTCCTACCCGAAGATCAGAACCAGTACTCCATCCTCATCCTACCTGACCTGTCAGCTGCCTTCAACGTGACTAGCCATGCTTTTTTCTTCTTGAAATCTTGTCCTCCCTTGGTTTCTGTGATTATCTTCTCCTGGTTCTCCTACCTCTCTAGTCTTTCAGCATGTCCCTGAAAGGATGCCCCACATCCTCCCTCAAATTTTCTGGGGAGTTCCACAGAGCTCTGGCCTTCATTCCTTTCTCTTCTCCCTCTACACCTTATCTCTGGGTGTTCTCATTCACAAACACAAATTCAATTACTTTCTGTATGCTGATGACTCACAGATCTACCTCTCTGCTCCAGACCTGTCTCCTATCCAAACTAAAATCTCAGCTTCTCTCTTTGACATCATTGAGGTTGGTTAGCCATTGTCTAGAATGTCATCATCTCATGCTCAACATGGCTAAAATAGAGGTCTTTATCACCCCCACCCGCTGCAAAGTCCTCACTACGACCTCCTTTCTCAATCGATGTGGACAGCATCTTACCATCACCATCTTGCCTGTCACTCAGGAACGTAATCTAGGTATCATTTTCAATTTAGATGTTTCTCTAGATCCTCACATCAGAGCTACATCTAAAATTTGCTGATTCTTTCTGTATAACATCTCTAAGACATGGCCTTTCCTATCCATCTACACAGCTAAAATTCTCACCCATGCTCTCATCTCCCTTTTTGATTATTGTAACACCCTTTTCTCTGGCCTCAACAAATGCAATTTTGCTTTACTCATACCCATTCCAAATGCTGCTGCAAAGATCATTCTTCCAACCCATCATTTTGCTGATGATGCCTCTCTCTTTGCATCCCTCCACTGGCTCCCCCTTCTCTGTTGAATCAAATATAAGTTGTTGGTGTTCACTTTCAAGGCCCTTCATGGCCTCTTCTCACCCTACCTATTATCTCTCAGTTACTATAAAGATGTCAACTCCTGCCTCCAGTCAACCCATGATGCCAGCCTCCATCACTCACTTGCTAAATTTTCAAACAAGCACCTTCATGCTTTTTCCCAAGCTACCCCTGGTGCTTGGGATATCCCATAAATATCTGCAAAGCTAACACATTATCCTCCTTCAAATCCCTCTCTAAAATTCTCCTTTGCCGTGATGCCTACTAAATATTTGACAATGGTTAAGCCAACACCACTTTCTATCATGCTGACTAATATCATCCCATTGTTTCCTTGTACCATCTGTCTCCATCTGTTATCTCTTATCTAAAACTAGATTGCAAGCTCTTTGGGGCAGGGATCATATTTTTTTATTTGTACAGACCCTAGCACAATTGGGTTGTGGTCCATGACTAGGGCTCCTAGGCACTACAGTAATTTGAATAATTAATAATAATTTCTGGGCTTGTTTATTCTGTTATTACTATTTATTGTAGGAGTGTCTTTCCGTTAGAATCGGGGCCCCATTGTGCAAGATTCTTTACAAATATCTCTCCCAGATACATTTTTTTAAAAAAAAGACAAGAAGCCTCTCTTCCCCTTCCCATCTGACTCATAACACATAGCTACACAGGAGAGAACTGAAATAACTCTCTTGGGCTGGGAACTCCAGGTTAGAGGACAGGTGTTTCCAAGAAGTAGGGATATTTTAAGTGCAGGAAGAGATGAGCTCATTTCCATTAATTTTCTTTACCCCCAGGCAGTTCTGCACTTCACCTTTGCAGGTTTTCTTGGGGACTAGCCATCTGTCTTAGGTTGACCTATACTCTGAATAGGGCATCCTGCCACAAAGCTATCATCTGTGGCCTTTGAGGGCCTGCATGGCCCACAAAATTATTGATACATTGGGCTTTTTATTCCTTCTTGCATGAAATCTAAAATAGTCCCTAACTTTCATATGTCAAGTTTAGGCCAAATAACAACTGGAATAGATATCAAAGTTTTATACAAAGGAATTTTGTCAAAGTATTCTTGAGGAAAATTAAGCTGTATAAACCCCTTAAGCATCTTCAAGCAGTATATTCTTTATTTAAACATGTGTATTATGTTAACCAATTGTGAGTTCGAACATTTGACTATAATATTTGTTTTATTATATAATCTTATTTTAAAAATGTCTAGGATATTACTGCATTGTTTATATGATTAATCCTATGTAATATTACCAGTTATTGGGGTTGAATTAGAGCTAAATTTGGCTAGACTCACAAACATTTCAAGGATCCCACTTGACAGCCTTTTCCTTTCAGTTCCCCCAATGTCTGAGAAAGTCTCCCTTAATCACTGACTCCACCCCCTTTTGAAATCCTGAACATGAGTATTGTCTCATGCCAGTTTGGCAGTGTGGTGTATTTGCTTTAGTTGTCATCTCCCTAGTGCAATGTGTGCAACACACCGAGTGGGAAATACTCCCACATAATCATCCACTGACACCTGCCTGGCACTGCCATTTTCCTGGTTGCTGGGTGAAAGGGGGAAATACTCCCTCTTGGATATGTGAAAGCAGAGGGAATAGAAAATTACTTCCTCAACCCCATCCTCCCATTGTCCAGCCTGCTACTTATCTAATTCTTTTTGGTTTTTCTATAATGCCTTGGTAATAAATCTCCTTGGTAACAAAATGCCAAACAATTATGTAGAAAGCATAAGGGTGACCAACAAGGTGTTCTCTCTGGCAGAGTTTACCCTCCTGGGACAATAGGTAGGATACTAATCTTCTTTCACCCAGCCTTCCTGGAAGGGATCTATCCATTCTCCCATCCACAAAAAATGCTTCCCCCTCTTTTCATGTAGCGTTGTGGTGGGGTCTTGGTAGCTATTTCTCTCTCCTTCCATGTGAGCTATAAGGGTTCTTGAAATCTCATTTTCCTCCATCCCAAGTGATTGTGGAGGGAGGTGTTAGTGCTTTCCTGCAGCTTCTCACATGGGCAGAAGTAGTCCTGGTGGCTCCAAAACCCTGACAGGTTCTTTTTCTGAATTTGCTAAACAGTGCTATCAGGCAGAGAGGTGAGCACTGGTCAGTGTGTTCAGCATAAGGAGAAACAACTCCGAGGCATGACTACTGCTGAGTGACCATTAGTACTTAGTGCTTGGCATTCCCAAATTTGGAATGCCTTCTTAACTCCATGCCCATGGCCTAAAGTCCTAAGGATCCTGCCTTAATCCACCAATACCAATTATATTAGCTTTCACAATTTCCTGGGAGACAGTCTTCCTTACTAAAAGCAACCTTATTCAGTATATTTCATGTTATCCCACTTACCTTAGCAACCTAAAGACATAATCACATTACTGTCAGCAAATAAGAAAACTTGGAAAGTAGTATTTTCCTTTGGCTTTTTTTTTTCCTCTTTTTTTTTTTTTTGTATTACCCAGTTAATCAAACAGCACTTTCCTTTTTATAGTTAAAAACCCTGGCCAATGACATAGCTGAAGCGAAAAAAAATTCAAAGGGAGTGCAAGCTTTTGTTGGGATTTGGCTGGAAGTCATAGCTTAGTGGAAGGCGAGGGTGCTCTTGCTTTAGCACAAATACTTTACAAGGCAAGGGACTTTAAAGAGGGATGACAGCAAAAACTATTGGAAGATTAACGAGGATCCCCACAGCCTGGTCTTTTATGGATCACCAGCTTCTCTTTCATCAGCTATATGTACCGGGCAAGTAAATCTACTGCTCAAAAATATGAAAGGCACTCCCACAAGCCTGCTTAAAGGTAAGAATCCCTAAACAAAAGAGTTAACAGCATTCTACCAACAACGAAAGCCTAATAAAACCTAATAATAAAAATAAACACCTAGGATAATAATCATTATGCCTGCCAATTAGTCCTTTTGCTATTCAGTGCCATGTAGCAGGAAACATAGGGTGGTTAACCATATTGCTGTATCGATATGTTATTAAGTACTATGCTAAACCTCTAAGATTGTTAATAAAACTATAATGTATTTATGACACACAGCGTTATATAGTGTTATGACTCCAAGTGTATCCAGGCATTGTCACGTATTATTGAGGTGATTTGAGTTGAGGCTATTCGAACATATTTATCATGCTAACAAAATGTATACATTATATATATTAGGGCTAGGGCCACAAAGGGAACTTAGACTCAGTGTTGCAGCACCTAATTTTAGGCACCCTGCCACCCAGTGGAATCCACAGCCTTGAGTTAGGTGCCAGACTCCCTACACAATGCAGGGGGAGAGCTAGGCACCTAAGAATGGGATCCAGAAAAGCCAGCATGTTGAGCAGGGAGCCACCTAAGCTAGCCAACAGGAACTACCAGGGAGAGGATTAAGCCCCACCCCTCAAGGGCAGTCAGGCATTTAACTTTGGGCTGGAGGGAAGTATCTATCTCTGCTCTGTATTCATAGATATGAACCTTCTCCTGTAGTTAGGTGCATAGGCCAGGTCAGTCCTTTCTCATGGAAAACCAAGGAGAAGGTGATGGTGCCAGGCCCCCCCACCTCCTTATAATACCCAAGAACCCAGTGGTTAGGGCACTCACTCAGAATGTAGGGGAATCCAGATTTTAACACCCGCTGTGCCAGATTTAGAACAGGGATTTGAACCCAGGTCTCCCACCTCACAGAAGAGTACTATAAAACAGTGGGCTAATGGATATGGGGGGGAGGGGGAAAGAGGGGGCACCATCACCATGGCTGTATTTTATGCATTTTTGTGTATTTCTGTATCCTGTTGAATAAGGACCAGCAGGTGAGATAGCTGGGGAAAAACCTAGACTGATGACCCCACCAAGGTGTAGGCACGAATTAGAGAGCTTTGTGCATTCCCACCAGGAGAAAATCCAGATGCCTATAGGGTTGGGGCAACTGAGCAGGAGCTTTGAGGGCATAAATTTTGGGTGTAGGCACCTAAAGAGGCAGTTAAGTGCCTAAACCCCTTTGTGGATCCAGTCCTGAGTGTTTTGCCTAGATCCCGATGTTAACTCATACCAAATTACATTTATAACTTATTACAACAGATTCAAGTCATATTATGCTATGTAATAGCCCATGGAGACATTATATTGCCATTTTTTTCATGCCTGTATATTTTTTTCTTGATGGCATAGCAGTTCACACACTACTAAAAAATGTTCATTGTGAGCCCAGTTCAGTACATACCCCCAAAACGCCCTTTCCTCCACCACTGTCCCCACCTGCATACACACTTACACCTGCAGTGAACATGGCTGTATTTTTCAGGAGCAACTCATCTAATCACTGAGGCCCTGATTCAGCAAGGTAATTAAGCATGTGTCTAATTTTGAGCACAGGAATAATCCCATTGAAATCAACAATGTGATTTAAAGCTATGTAGAGGGCTGAGGTTCTGGAACAGCCTCCCAATAGGATTTCTGGGAGCAAGCAACACAATTAGTTTCAGAAGAGAGCTGGGCAAACGTATGAGTGTGTTTGTATGATGGGATTGCTTGCCCAGGGGAAAGAGGGGGGCAGGACTCAGCAGCCCTGGGACTCACTTCTGGTTTATGTCTTATGTTTCTAAAACCTCATGCTTCAGGGTTTTCAGCCAGGGATGACAAAGGGATTTTTTATTTCCCCAATCTATTCTGGGTGTTTTTTTTCTTTAAATCTCCTTCCTCTAAAGCATCAAGGATGGCCGTGGCTTGAAATGGGACGTTGGACAGGGAGGACAAGGCCTGTGAGGTTACACTGAGCATTCTTTCTCTCACGTGAATTGGCTGGCTGGTTCTTCCCCCCAGGTCCAGGTTTTAACCGCTCACCATATGTGAATTTTCCCCCAAGTCAGATTGGCAGTGACCTTGTGGGGTTTTTTCCCTTCTGTTGCAAAGAAGGTGCAGATCACTTGCCAGGATTATCTGTGTATATCTCTCTTAATCATGTTCGTGCCAAGGCAGGGCCCTGGGACACTGGTCCCCCCTACTCTCTGCCTGTGGTGAATAACAGTCTAGTCTCCTCTGGATTGCAATAATTTGATCTCATTTCGGTTGTTGGGTTTAGTGGGCTGGTGCTACGTGGTGTTTGGTGGCCTGTGACATACAAGAGGTCAGACTAGATCAGTGGTCCCCAAACTGTGGGGCATGCCACTCCATAGAGGGCACAGAGGAATGGTTGGGGGGAGTGGGGCGGGGCCTGGAGGAGCTCTGCTCTACCCGCAGGCCAGCTTCACCTCTAGCCCCAGCTCCAGCTCCTCCTCCATCCCTATTTCTGCCCCCAGTTCCACCTTCGGCCCAAGTTCTGCTGCTGAGCTAACTATTCAGTAATGGAGGGGGAGCGTGGATAGATTCCTTTACTGGTAAGGGGGAGGGAGGCACGTGACAGGAAAAGTTTGGGCACTACAGGACTAGATGATCTGCTCATCCCTTCTGGACTTAAATTCTATGGCTGTATAACATAATGCTCACAAACGTTGCCTCTCTGGTATCTAGTTCCCTATCTCCCTATTTATCCTTGTTTTTATACTGTACTTATCTCCTTGCTATCAGAGTGCTTAGCCCATAACTCTAGCTGGTTGGAAATATTTTGTGAAAAAAAAATTTAATTGAAAAATGTCTTCATCTAAGTGGAAATTTTAAGAGAAATAATTTTTTCCACAATTCACTTTAAAAAAATGAAGACCCAACCCACCCATCCCCAAATTTCAGTTTTCAAAAACGTTCATTTTCTATTTTTCTACCCAAAAAAGTGTGCAAAAATGACAAACAAAAGTTTTTTGAAATTGTGCATGAAAATAAAATCTACTTTTTGACCAGCTCTACCTAGAACCTCATGTGCATACTACACAATCAACAAGGTATTACGAAATGGCATGTCCTCCAGGGTACAAGGCTCCCAGCAGATGCATGACCCTACACAGAGCCAGTCAGTACACAAGATGTATCTGTATCCACTCCCTGATCTGCTACCGGGCACAGCAAATGTGGAAAATTATTGTTATGCACAGTGCAAAAGGAGGGCATCCAACCAGTGGATTTTATACCTTGGTGCTCCCAACTGCTTCGTACAGATGGTGAGATGCACAGAAAGGCTGATAGCAACTTACAAGCTTTTTGTTCAAATCCTTCATCTTATAGCATAATCAGATCTACTACATGGGGTCCTCTGGGGTTCTTTCTAAGGCACAACAGAGTTTCTAGTTTGATTCCTCCAACTATGTACTAGGCAGCCATTACATTGAGAGCAAAGATTTGTGCAGGGGTGACTGGCAACTTGAGAACAGTGACTAACCAAGAACAGACTGGCTACTTGTACATCATGTACATAGCTAGAATTGGCCACCCCAACAAGCAGACACCCTACTCCCCTAACACCCCAAATATCAATATTCCATGAAAATATTAATGGAACAGGATTTGGGGGGAGGATTGCTATTTGATCGGTTCTGTTTCTAGTTTTCTGCAATATAAAAAGGATTCTTTGGTCATTGAAACCAAGCAACCATTCCAATTTTGAGAGTTATAACTAACAGTTGGATCCTCTTTCCACAAATGTTATTTCAGTTAAAACAAACAATCACAGTGTTGAAATGGCTTTAAGAGAAGACATTTGTTAATGAAAGTTGTATTATATTGTTTCCTCTGTATTTGCTGAACCTCTCCTTCTGACATCAATACTTTAGCAATTTGCATTGTTACATCACCTGCAAGTACACTCTCCCCCCAAAAAATTATTTTTATATTTTCAGTTTGGTTCCAGTATCCTTTATGCAAATTTTCTACTGCCCCCAGGAAGATAGATGCCGTATAAAGAAAATATTGCAAGGAATTAAATAGCAAATAAGAAGAAATTTCAGTTCAATTACATAGCTTGCCCTCCATTTGCAGAAGAGAGCAAGGAGATTATTACAGTTTCAAAGTCTTATTCGGAACAAAATAGAAAGTTTTAATGCTTTATTCTCCACAACATATTCTGCATCTATAATCCAAGTTTATCATGTCATCAGACTGAGTTATAGTTTGTAGCTCTCTCTAATACAAAGTCTCCTAAACAAAAGTGGGAATGAGAGATAATGTATTTTGCCGTTCACATCTAGTATCTTTTAAGGAAAGACTATAAGATTCATAACTTTCAGCACAACAACAATAATGCCATCAAATAATAAAATCATCTAAAACATCCCATTTTAAATTTTCAGGCAACAAAAGTTGTTAATCAAAAAGCAAGTTTTCAATCTTGTGATCATCAGATTGTACAATCATATTCTCTGCAATAACCAGTAAATAGTTTTCTGAGCACTCTGTTTTATTTTAGATTGCACAGAATTTGTTGAGCCTCCATCTTCTCTATTTTCAGTACTTTAGCCGGTTGTATTTGTAACATATTCCTTCTATCCCTCAGACCTTTCACTTATTGCCTGTTCATTTCCAGCCTCTTCATGATCAGGAAGGGGTTGCCCTCTTCAGTGACAGTTTTAAGACCCAGGATCATGTTTATGGGCCACCTACACCTTCTGAACATCAGAAAATAAGGTGCACGCATGTACTTCCACTAAGTCATATTGTTATGCTCATAAGTCAGACTGGGCAGGCAGCCATTTTCTGATAGGACCATTTGCCCTATTACTAGTGACTGGGTGGCTCATTCACAAAGCCCCTTGCTTTGTAGATGATAGTCATAGTCTTTAGCTTGTGTCTGCCACACAAAGAGCACAATTCCTTGAACATCTGTGATTCAAAGGGAGTGCCTTGTTCTGGGAACACTTTGATGAGGTAGCCCTGGGACTGACTAGTAAAGCTAGAAGGTTTCTGCAGTTCATCTGGCAATAATGTCCTTGAAAGTAAGGCAACCAGGAATTTGAAGAAGTGATCCACAATAATAAGGAAGCTAGATATCCCACTCTGTCTCTGTTCTACATTCAAGTAGCCTAATGCTATTAACGCAAAAGCCAAACTAAACTCCTCCTGTCCTCTGAGGCTGGTTTCTCCTCTTGGCAAAGGCCTGGCACTCCTTCCACCCCTCCTGTACATCTCAGTTCTGTCTAAATAAATAAAACTGCCTGCAAACAACCACTTCAGTCTTTTTCTCTCCAAAGGGGTGAAAAGCATTGTGGTAGGCTTTAAGAAGCAACACAATCTGGGCAATTTCTTCATTTGTTCCTAGATCGGTGGTTTTACATGTTAGCCTACCTCTCATCAACCATGGTCTCAGCAGTTGGGTAGCTTCCTAGGGCAGCCTGTTATGGTCAGTGGCAGAGAGTGTGGTGTCATGCCACATGACCTTCCGAATTCTAGGGTTCTGATCTTCAATCTAGACCCCAGGCTCTGGTCCTCTTCAAACTCATTTAGGGGTTCTTTCTCATCCTATCAAAAGCCCACGAGCACACCTGCACCATATCAGCTGGGACAGTGACAAACAGCAGAATCTGAGTCTTTATGATTGTTGGGTGCTTCTATAGACACTTGGTTATTTTTTCAGTATGAAAGCTTTGATTCTTGAGCATAAGATGGCAGTCACAAATGTAAAGTATCAGCTCACTGAACCACAGAAAACTGGACCAATGCACCTCCGACCTTCACATCTGCAGAGATGATAGAGATTCTGTTCCAAGATGCAGGGAGATATTCTAGGGTGGGGCTTAAGGTCAAGGGGGTTGGGTGGCAGGTTTCGGATCCTTGATCAACCCTGAAATGGTCAGAAATAATCCATGGAGGCTAGTGACACTGCATTATTGGACTGTGAGCAGTCATGATACAAGAGGGAAAAAAATGCTGCTGCTATTTGGAGGAGAAAAGAAAAGAGCCTGAATCTGACCCCTGATTATTAAAATATTCTTATACCTCGCTTCTTTCAGGTCTTTCTTCCAGCTGCAAATATCATTAGATTATACTTTAATCTATTGAATTTTGTTCTTTTTAATCTCAAAGTTCTTTCAGAGTTATACAAGCATAAAAACTCATTTTAAAAATCTCAATTCTGATCTCTTTGCAGTGTTCTAGCTCAAAAAATGAAAGAAAAGGTTGGGTTTTTTTAAAGTTTTGGGGATAAAAGTTTCCAGACTAAACTGTGAATACCAAATTTCAACCCAACCTTAATTTTTATGGCCCTGAAATATAGGTTTGAAATGGAAATACTGACACCCTTGGCTGTAGTGTTGCTGTAATAAGAAGATTTATGTAATCTATTATTAATTGAGGACAGTTTTAAAACATCTTTTCTAAAGCATTTCTTCCTTTCTACTTCAAATTCTCATAGTGCTATATCATAAAAATAAATTTCCCAATTTTGCCAAGTGTCAGAGGCATTCTGCTTGTTTATCCCTAATGTTAATCCAAGTTTCCGACATGTAATAATTTGCTATATTTGACTTCAGTCAAACTGATTTTCCTGAAAATCTACAAAAACTGTGGCTGGAAACTTCAGAGTGATTTTAACAATGTGTTTCCAACAGCTATTGTATTGTTAATCTGTAAAATTTAACTGGAATCAAAATAGATGCATGCTTAATTGCATGATTAAAATAAGAATGGAAAAATATTGATTGGTTAGCTGAAGACTATTTTTAAAAAGTTTCCAATCTAAATGCTACTCTTAGTGCATTAATACCACTTTGGAAGTGCAGCTAGTTTACTCTAGTGTAATCAAATTTGCTTGTTAATCTGTTTCCAAAAGGTGTTTGGAGGTGCAGCTGCACAAACAACTGGGATCTCGCAAAAAATTAATATTGATGGAGTTCCAGATTTATTTATTCCCAAGGGAACTGTGAAATTTTACACTAAATCTTTAAAAAATAATTTGTATTTTCCTTATTTTATATATTAGTGATGTGGGTTGTTATTAATCAATATTTAACAATGTAATTACAGCTGTTTTTAGTCTTACCAAATAACACAGATTAATAAATGACCTGCAACTAGTGAAGTGTGTAGAAAGGGTAATGAATTCTTTCCATCAGCACATTCATTTATTAGTAATAACAAAGAGTATGGCGAATTAGGAGAATTTGTAAAGTTTCTGGTTATCGCAAAAAAATTTCCAGATGAAAGCATTTAATCATTCAGTTTTCCTTCATTTACTTCTCTTCATGTGTTATAATGGGCTGGGATTTGCCTTTCTGAGCTGCATTAAGCAACCCATCTAAAGCTCTATTTCTACATTTTTATGTAGGTTCACATTGATCCAGCTCATACTGCTACCCATCAATTTTACCTACCACTGAAGGTGGTGTAACTTTGATGTGAACTAATTAAATTCTTTCCATTTAGACGAACAGCTTAATGCAGCTCAGCAAAGCACTGCTGAATTAACCCGGTCTCTCTACACTGGCCTTAACTACAATGTATTCAATTTGGAAAGAATACCCAGTTGCAGGTAGAAAGAAGCAACTCTAGAAGTTGTTTGATTAATGTGACCTGCCTCTGTCAGGTAAGTGGGGTTATCATGAGATCTGCATTCCATAGAGACATAACAGTTAAACCCATAAGCAAATCTCATTTTTTTTAAATTATTATAGCAGCCTTTTAATGAACTCCACTGACATTCAGTCATTCAGATATGGACATACACCTATTGTATTTAAAGTTGCATATTAAAAAAGAATGTTCAAAACTGCCTAATATCTACTTAGTTTTGTCAGGTTTGGCTAATTACATGGGACCAGCAAATCAACAGATAAAAATACAAGATATAAAACCCTAGCAGGTAGGATTCTGGGCTGGAACTCAGGAGACCACGGTTCAATTCCTGGCTCTACCACTGGCCTGCTGGGTGATGCTGGGCATGTCATTTCCCCTCCCTATGCCACAGTTTAGCCATCTGTAAAGTGGGCATAATGGTACTTACCTCCTTTGTAAAGTGCTTTGAGAGCTACTGATGATAAGAGCTAGGTATTATTATGCTTGGCTAGTGTATATCAGCATAGTTCTATTGACTCCAGTGCTGAGTAACACCAGCTGAGGATCTGGCCCATGATGCTGACTCATTGGAAGTAGCTATGGAGGGGAATTAGTTACTTTAGCTCAGGATCTGCAGTTCTATGACCAACTCCTAGTCCTACAGCACCTACACATGTAAATCTTCTGTTGACTTCTATGGGACTTACATAGAAGTATTACAAGATCAGATTCTAAAGATGCAGTGGCAGATGCAGCATATATCTGGAGGACTTATCAAAAGGAGATTGACAGCACACTCAGGGGCTGTAGAGGCAGCATAACTTAAAAATACGTATTAGATTTCAGTAGGTTAAAATGGGATGAAATCACTGTTACTTTACTGGGCATAAATACCCAAAATCTAGTATAATCATGGAGTCTATGGAACTCAGCCTATTTACATCAGCTGAGGATTAGTTCTTGATTTCTATATGGTCATGTATGGAACTTTACTGTGTTTAACTTCCTAATACGAACATGTACACCATATATAACTAAATATGATACTTTTAACTTGCAATTTTTCTCATCTGCAATATAGATAGCCTAGAAGATGCTCAGCCATAGGTATGGCTGGCTATTAATCCAGCTCAGGATCTGCAGTTGAATTTAAAAGCACTGATCCTTCTTCCTTTATACATGTAAAACTACTATGAATATTCTGCGGAAACTGCTCACGTACTTTGCATCTTATGCACATACTGAAAGATCAGGTTCCAAATTAATATGCTTCAGCATTTTTTCTGTAAAGATAAAATATTGGGTTCTTCCCTAACAAATCCCAATTTCCGATGAAGCATCCTCCCCTTTCAGTCTTAAGAGCAGTAATGCACAGGTGCAGTAGAGGCGGTACAGATTTTTCAAATATGTACTGATTTCATCAGGAAGGAGTGTGTCCAAAGATGTTAATTTGCTGTGCCTGATTAACTCCCCAAATCTAGCATAATCATGCTTCAACTGCCTATATGTAATGCACATTATATGGCAGGATACAAGGGCTGGAGTAGCATAAAGGGCCCTAAAAGTCCTAGTTCTGCCTAGGAGAGGAATCCCCTGGTGCAGGAATTATGGAAGACAGCCTTCCAAATACCCTATCACAATTCTTGGCAGAAAGATCATGCTGGGGATGGGAGGGGTATATCAGGGGCAGAGCTTCAGTATGCAGAGATTACTTCCAGTGTGCTTCCCTTAAGTCTTCCCCAGAAGTCTACCTTACTTTAGACAGGCTCTCAGTCCCTTTCCAGCCCCCAGAGCAGCCCAGGATCAGGTGAGCACAGAGGTGGTTGAAAACTCTCTTGGCTCCCCCATACCACCTGGGCTGCAAGTTCTGTGCTGTGCCTCTCTTGGTCTTCTGTGTGAAAACATTCAGTGTGATGCTTGTGCCTGTTTCATGGGAAGTAAATCCCCCCTTCTTAATGGGATGGAAACATGTTAAAACTGTATAGGGGACAGTCTAGTGTAGACTTTTGTTCAGTGTTCAGATAACTCATGTCTAGTGAAGTGTCCTTGGCAGATCCACTTAGCTGTAAAACTACATTAAAACAAAATTAAAGGTATGAAAAATCAGGGAGGCTCAATTAGATTTCAAATATATCCCCTATTGTTAAGATCATTATTGCAGCATATTGGTTATGTAAGTTTGCACAATAGTTTCAACACCAATAGAATGTAATACATCAACAAAATACAGAAGTTTACTTCAAGGTAATTTTATTCCAAATTTCCTGCTTTGGTGGATTTAAATCAGAGAGTATTAATTCATATTTGTGGTTTCATTTCATCTGTTTATGGTCATATTTTTTTTAAAAAAAGAACAAAATTAAACACAAAACAGGAGAACCCCTCACCGGAGACTATTAAGAAAACTGAGTTATTGCAGAGTGAGAGCTAAAGTTATGTCAAATTGCAAACTAGCTAAGAGATAGGAAATATAGAGTATTAATAAATGGTCAATTTCATCATAGAAGCAGGTAAATGATGGGGTGTCCCAAGGTAATGTACTATGACAAACATTGTTTAATATATTTAGTAATGATCTCAAAAGGAGTGAACAATGAAGTGGAAAAATTTGCCAATGACATAAGATTATTTATGTCAGTCAATTTTCGAAAAGACTGTGAGGAACTCAAAAAGCCCTAACAAAGCAAGGCAACCAGGCAACACGATGATAGATAAATGTACTATAGACAACTGCAAGGTTATGCAACTGGAAAGAAAAATATGAACTACTCATATACATTGATGGGCTTTATATTTATTGCAACCACTCAGGAGAAAGATCTAGACATCACTGTAAACACTACAGCTCAGGGACAACTGCTCATTGTGCCGTCACTGATAACAAAACAAAACAAAAAAAGGCAGTAGGTTGTATTAAAGTCATATTGAACAATACTGAAAACATAATGACATCGTATAAATTCAGGGTACCACTCACATTGAATACAGAGTTCAATTCCTGTCACCCCCTCCTCAGAAAAGATAGAGCCAGAATAGACAAGGTCTAGAAAAGGGCAATGAAGATGATTAGTGTCATGGAATGACTTTCATCTGAGGGGGTATTAAAAAAAGCTTGTGTTCTGTTTAGGGCCTGATTCTTACTCTTATTCAGGTTACTTACTCTTACTCTTTCGCTTATTCAGGTTGACTAATATCTAACCCACACTGAACTTAATAGAACTATTCATAGAGTAAGATATTGCCTGAATAAGCATGATAAAACCTGGCCCTTAAAGAAGAAACAAAAAAGAGGTGACACGACAGAGGTGTATAAAATAATAAATAGCACAGAGAAAGACAGTCAAGTGCTTCTATTACCCTTTGTCAGATTTCAAGAAAAGGAGATAAGAAATTAAATGAAATTAAAGTCAGCAAATTTAAAACCAATAAAAGTAAATAGCTTTACAAATAAAGCATAACTAATATATGGAACTCACAGCCACAAGACAATTTCCATAGTTACAGTGATTCTGATAAAATGGATAGGATATAAACCATCATGGCTAGGGACCGTATGTCAACCACCAAATATCTGGGTGTAAGAAGAAACATCGCATATGGGCATGTTAGATTAGATTAGATCAGTAGGTCTCAGCCTGCGAGCCACTGGCAGCCCAATCAGCGCACGGCTGTGGCCCATATGACAGCCTTTGGGCCATACAGGTATTGTGTGGATGCCACCCACCTAACGCACAGAGAGCTGCATACGTGGCCCACAGTGGTAAATAGGTTGAGAGCCACTGGATTATACAATACATAATTGTCAATAATCTATCACATGCTCAGGGTCTAATTGATGGCCCTATATTGGGGTCAGGAAGGATTCCCCCCCCCCCACCCTCCAGTGAGATAGGCAATGATGGGGGAGAAAGGGGGTTGGCCTTTCCCTTCAGCATGGAGGGCAAGTCAGGGGCTGAGATAATCTGGGAATATCTCACTTTATCATTTCTCTGCTGTGCTGTTGCAGGGGCCTTGGTATACCTCAGTCCCTCCTATTTGCTGGCTGTGGTACATGACAGTTCAGTTTCATGTGAACTGTAATACATTGGTCTAGTTTTGGTTGTTGAGTTTAGTGTGCAGCTGCTGGGTGGTGTTGATGGCCTGTGGTATACAGGAGGTCAGACTAGATGATCTGCTGGGCCCTGCTGGCCTGAAACTCTATCTAAAAGGTGGGGGGAGAAAGATTGACTTTTGGGAGGGAAGAGGACTGATTTTGTGGAGGAAGACAGAACTGATTGTGTGCATAGGTGAAGACTTCATGGATTATAGGAGTGATCTGAAGGAGGGAAATGAGGGAGTTATGTAATGGAAACCTTTCCTTGCGGGGGGAGCAAGGGGTGCTTATTCACAAACAACACTCCTAGGAGAGGAAGAAGAGGGTTTACTTTAGTTTGCAGGGCAGAAACTTCATTGAGGAGGAAAAAGTGAGTGATGAGAGGCAGAGGAGAAAATTGGCTGTGGGTATGCCAGGTTTATACATATTAGGTAAGCTATAAAAATTAATTCTCATGCTTCAGTGAATCAATGTAGTAAGGGCTGGCCCATTGTTGTGGAACATGTGAGAGCAAATGATCTTGAAGGAGGAACAGGTAAGTGGAGTTAGTGTCTTGGCAGGGAGCAGGTGCAGATTCAGTGGACAGACTGGGATGCTGGCTGAAAAACGGGATGACATTTTTGCTAAAAAATTGTCCCTGTTTGTGATTTAAAGTTTTGACTAAAAAAAAAAAAAAAAAAAAAAAATTCAAATTTTGAAGTGTTTCAACCATTTCTAGTCAAGATCTGCTATCAGGGCAGAAGCAACCACTGAAGAAACCATTTGGACTACAATAGCCAAGTATACACCAACTCATTCACAGCCCCCCAACCTATCTCCCCAAACATATGCATTGATTAACCTCCTCCCTAATGTTCAAGCAGTGGAAGAAACAGACTACCATCACACAAATTCATCAACCTTCCCCAACACACATAACCCCTTCCCAAGCACAAGTATTCGTGAACAGCACAAACACTTAGTAACCTCCACACATAAATGTACATCATGAACCCTACACACCAAATCAACCCCTCTTTTCACCAACACACAGATGATTCCTCACACACCCATTCAGACCACATCACCAGTATCCCCATACACCACTGTCTCTTCCAAACTTAGGGAGCACAGCAGTGGAGCTCCTGCTACCCGTTTCTGCTCTCTTCCTCACCTAAGTAAATATAGGGTTTCTGCTACTTGGATCTTCATATTATTCATCACAGAAGGCATTAAAGAATATTTTCTCTCCCCGGCCCACTAAGGGTCCATAGGAACTGGAGGAGATTGAGGATGCTTGCAAGAAGATGCAGTAAGTGAAGCACAGGGAGTCCTGAGAGAGCCACAGAGGGAAGGATTAAGACACAAACAAGCAATACTGAACCAGAGCAGGAAGTAACTCACCCCAGCTGGAGAGTGCTGCAAGCTGCAGATTGTTGCTAACAATTCTCACTGGGAGGAGGAGACTCAAGGAGAATAGCCCTACACTCCTGTGAAGCAGGCCATTCACCAGGCAAATCTCCAGTAGTATTTGTCAAAGCAGCAGAAGATGCAGTGCACATGGGCGGAAGCCCACCATTAACTAAGAACAGAATTGACTTCCATTCTGATCAGCTGCCCTAAGGCTCACTACTTGAGATAATGATTATAACATGACAAGCAAACATCTTAACCATCTGGAATTTCAGACTCTAAACAATACTGAGGTCAATCATATGCCCATTTCTATGTGTACTTAGCACAAAGTAATGAGGGCCATAAATTGCATTATCACAGGGCTAACAAGAAAATTTGTCTGCTTTGAGAGTGGCATTTTCAAGGACCAATTCTCTGGATGTCTTCACCAGACCCTGGTTTCAAGAGGAATTCTGTGGCATATTGAGATACACTAACAAAATCCTGCAAAGTATGTTGACCCACAGAATGATAGCACATGCTCTAAAGACTCATTCCTGGGTAGGGAAAATGGAGTTTCAAGGCAAACCATGTTCCCGGTTACAGAAGAGGTTGTTTTCTTTATATTTTTGTGATGCTGGCTGGATTAGGGGGGACCATTTATGATATTATTTAACATCAACAAGTCAAAATTTACAATAATTCATATGAGATATGCCATGTCAGGTACCATTAGAAAGGTTATAATTTGCTAAGTGTGATGATATTGTGTGTGTCATATTTGTAATGTAGGTTATAAATATGTAAGACATATCTGTATTTCAACTTGTGCTATGTTTCTGAGTGACACCCCCAGACAGGATGGCTGCAGCACTAGCCTTCTTAATGGCCCATTAAGGGAACTCAAAGGTACAATAAGCCCAGTGAAAGAACTCAGGGGCTACACCTTATGAGTCACCAGGACTTACTCATGTGACCCTGGACTCCATCTTATTTCTATACATTTCTACAAGCAGCAGGGCAAAGGGACATAAAAGGCAGCTGCACCACATCTATATTGTCTTTAGTCTTTACCAACTTCTGGATCAACTCACCTACAACTGAAGCTGTGAAACAAAGGACAGAGACCCATCCAGATCTTGGATGTACACCAGAGGGATTACAAGCCTGCAAACTCCACAATTCTAATGAAAACCTGATACATACAAATAATTTGAAAGTCCATGTACATCTGATTGCTTTAATCCTTTAACATTTCTCTTATAGTTTGTTTCTTTCCTTTTATAATAAACCTTTAGTTTTACTTACTAAAGGATTGGCTGGCATTGTGGTATTTTGGGTTAGATCCAAACTTATATTGATCTGGTAATGGGGCTGATCCTTTGGGGATCAGGAGAACCTTTTTGATAAACAGCATGCAGTTTTAATAACTTTTCTCTTTACCAGACCTAGTCGCTGATTGGGAGCCAGAGACTGAAATGCAGTAAAGAGGGCTGAGTATTTTTTGTTCTAGTTTCTTGATGACAAGTGTGAGGAATCAGAAGCACTATTGATGGATAGTTCGGAAGTCTAACTTAAGCGTTTCCCACCAGTGCTGGGAGAATCTGTTCTCCTTTTGCAGCCTGCCCTAGCCTTGGCATTTTCAGGTGGTTTACCCTAAGCACAGATGGGTCACAATTTTTCCTTTGGGAATAATTTGTAATTTTGTTTTAAAATGTGTTAAACTGAATTACAACATTTGATTAAAAAAAAAATCTTTCCAAAGGATAGAAAATTAAGCTTACCAAATGTAAAAGATAAAATTATATTAAAATCTCAAAAAGCAACATGGTAAGCAAAAACTATATGCACACTTAACACACATACTCTCTGCAATTCCTTATTAGTGTCTCCCATAACTGGTGGAATATGCACTATGTTCAAAAGAAATTCAGATCTTCCCAGGGCTCCTAAGCCCTCCAGGCTGAATCTAGAGGCAGGATGCTCCACGTCCAGTGGTTAAGGCTCTAGCCTAGAAGTTGGGAGACTTGGGTTTAAGTCTCTTCACCATAGGCTGTCTGATCTTGAGCTTGATCATTTAGCGTCTCTCTGCTTCCATTTTTCATCCATAAAATGGGAATAATAGTACTTCCCTCTCTCACATGGGTGTTGTGGGGATAAATACTTTAAAGACTGTGAGGCACTCAGATGCTATGGTAATGGGGTCATGTAAGTATCTGTAATAGATATACACGAGCCTTTTTTTCTCCTTAAGTCTCTCACAGTCATGACCACTGTTGCAGTTGCATCAGTGGCAGCAATGAGTGGGACAGCTAGTATAGACAGGATTCTAGCTGGCTGCTTGCATTTTATCCACTCTGTCATATAGCTCTGCTTGGAGCTGCAACAGGGATAGCACTTGTGGGAAATCGTTGGGGTGTGTGGGGAAGTATAGCATAGACCAGGCTTTGTAGCCTTCCCACTCATCAAATGTTGGGGTTGGTCCTGCTTTGAGCAGGGGGTTGGACTAGATGACCTCCTGAGGTCCCTTCCAACCCTAATCTTCTATGGTTCTAAATGTATTTTCAAATGTTTTAAAGGATAACATGCCACATCAGCTCCTCGCTGCTATTGGTGATCAGTGGTTTTTTAAGCACTGCCAGGAGCATCCATATAAAAATTATATATGGAAGCACTGGGCTCTACATACATATTTAGGACAGAGTGTCTCTGAAACCAGGTAAGTGAAAATTTGACACAACACTATGTCTATAGCATTTTGAGATACTCTCTAGCGAGTTCTACAGTCTGAAGCTTTTATAGGGTTATTTTCAATTGGTGTTAAAATAGTTATAAAAGTACATCTGCAAAACGTACCAAAAAATCAAGACTTTTTTTTGTATGAACTTTCTTTTCAAATCAGCCACCCCAATTCACTCTTTGTGAACTAACAATACTGATTTTTTTTTTAATGGAACAATTTTGACTTGTAAAACCTGCAAAAGGATCTGAAATTGAGATAAGGAAATTTATTTCTGGATTAGATTTGGTATGCTAAGTGCTACTGAATTTTGAAAGCTAAATGTTAAGGATTTATCTTGTTCATATATGGTACTTACATTTTACATTTTAGCTAAGATATGTTTTCTGTATATGGTGCAAAAATTCTGCCAGTATAAATAAACGCAAAATGTAAATAGTTTTTTGCATAGAGAAAAGGTTATTTGGATTTGGACTGAAATCACAAATAGCGGAACTCTGTTTTCTACCATTTGTGTTAATTGAGACTGATTTCTACTCTTATTCACTCTTTTAAAACAGCTCAAATATGACTTCCCTTGAAACTGGTTTTGTGGGTAGGGTCTTGTGTGAATAAGCTGGTATTCAAAATCATTTTCATAAACTGTGCCTGAGGCTATTCTTGAACATCTTTGTGACTACAGTTTTGAACTTGGTTTAGCTCTGTAAACAATAGCAAACAAAGCATGTTCAAAATCTGCTGAGAAGAGAGCTGTGCGTGAACTGAATTTTGAAACTATTTGCAAATACGGTTCTTTAGTGTAATCCTGTACAACTTCAGAATCTGGCCCTTTTTTTCTACATAGGTCCTTTACTAATTCATACTAAACTATATGACGAATGTACTAGGGGACTAATTTATTGAACAGTGGTCCAAATTCTGCTGTCAGTACACTGTGGTCAATCATTGTAACTCAGTCAGTATAAACAAAAGTACTCCAGATTCACACTAGTTTAACTGAGAGCAGAATTTGGCCTACTAAGTGTAAAATTTTCAATCATCAAAAAGAATTATCTTAAAACAAACCCCAACCTTTGATTTCATTGTTGTAGTTAACCATTTAATTTGATGGTGCTTGAGTCGTAACATACTAAGTTGAATGGAATTTCCAGTTGCTTTTTTCTCAGGGATTTGTATGTGAAAATTGATGGTTATAGTCCGTTCCACTCAGGTATTTCAGTTTACTTGTAAATAATATTTCTTCTTTTGTAATCTGTTCTTGGCCACAGAAGGTAAATAGCAACCACTCAGCAGGATGGAAGACAGTAATTTGGTACCTTCTTATGGAATAAAAAAAAGTATTAAGAAGCAGAGGAGAAGGAAAAATCAAATTAATTGAAAAGGATTTCAACTTCTGTGCACATATCATAAAGATTCCTTATGGTAGAATCTGAATTAATTAGAGGCATTGTTATCTTTACTATCTATATGACCATAGAAGGGAGTAAGAACAACAGGAGAGCTTGAAGATGTTTTATTATTGTATTTTAAAGATGCTTCATATTAACTGGGAATAAATCCACTACTGTCTGTAGGATGCAGCAGGTACCTAAAATGTGTAAAGGATTTTGCAAAACTGCCAGCGTTAGCCCAATTTCTGATGGTCAGGCAGGCAGATCACTTTGAAAATTGTGCTTATCAGAAAAAAATAGATATTTTTAAACATACAGTAATTTTTTTGGAGGAAGAGTATACACACACACACATAGTTTGGGTTGCCAAATTTTGAAGAATTTAATGTGTTCAAATAATTGACATAACATAACATACATAAAATATAGCATAGAAAATAATATTTTTGTATAATGCAGGTGATAACAAAAAATAAGTTTGTTTTGTTTTCTTATATCAAGGATAGCTATATGTCTCTTTATCATCCTATTCCTTAGCTTACCTCTAAAAAAGCTTTACGTTTTCTATTCTTAGCCAACCCTAGTCCCAACTGCAATTCATATATTGCTCTTTTCTTTTCACAAATGCTGTATGGTGAAAATCATTATTATGACTCACTTTGTGATCCTGAATTAAAATGTTACCACTCACTACAGTTCTATGAGGAAACTATAGAAGACTAGCTGGATTAGGGACTTTTCCCATCTGCCTTTATTACAGTTATAGTGTGTGACGTTTTGATGCTATAGGAAAACCAAATTTACCTGTGAAAACCTGCACGGAAATCACAAAATACATATACATATGGATTTAAAATAAAATAGCCCATTAAAAAAGTACAAGCAAACTCATTGTTTCTCTCTCTTTCTCTGTATGTGTAAGTGTGAGAGAGACAGCAAGAGAATAACAGCCCCAGAAAGCATATGTCACCATACTAATAACAGTATCTACAATAGCTAAAAATGCTATGTTCAAGAATTTCATGAAAACTTATTCATACTCTCACCAGTGAGTATTAGTTATTCAGTAGATGAAAAGAATACAGTACATTTACATGCTACCTCCGTGTCATTCTCAGAAGTAATGATGAGACCACTGGGAAAGTGTTGAAATCCTGAAGGATCTATTCCATTTTGGAGGTTGTTTATCAGACAATGCTGCATATATGATTTTTTTAAATTCTAATTTTGTTTTATCTACTCCAGGATTCTATAAACAACTTCCCACATTTTAAATTTGTATTTATAACATGCCATTTTCAGCACCAGTGTCTCCATTTATATAAGGATTGTTTCAG
Organism: Emydura macquarii macquarii; assembly: GCF_026122565.2. Classification (NCBI taxonomy): domain Eukaryota; kingdom Metazoa; phylum Chordata; order Testudines; family Chelidae; genus Emydura; species Emydura macquarii. Next base: position 3,810,008 of record NW_027133156.1, read on the forward strand.
ATTCTAATATAATCTTGGCATTCAATTGCAATTACATTCCCTGTGTTCTTTGATATAATCAGTTATTCAATTTATACCTTCTTTATATCCTTTAAAAGAACACAGCCAAGATGGTTTTTATATAATTATATAAAAACATTGAATGTAATATCAAATAAATCTGTGGAATGTATATATTATAAAATAATAAATACCAAGCCAAAAAATTAAGAGAAGGAGCAAGGAAATGAAAAGAAAGGGGAAGTTAATGTAACTGTTATGTTATGGGGTCCTGCTGTAAACTCATCTGAAGAGTAAAGACTTCACATTCCTTCACAGCACAACTGGCAATTGTTGATAAAATTAGGTTGTGTATTCCATTCAGACAAAGGCCATCCACCATAGCATCATCATTATAGCACTTCTATTCCCCACTCCATTTCCACCTACCTCTCCGTTTTTCTCATTTTAAAGCTTCATTTCTGGAACAGGAACTTTTGTTTGCTTCACCAATTAAAAAGAAAGATATAGATAATATATGTTAAAGGGGAGGAAGGTGTATCCTCTGCTGGAAAAGTATTCTTTGACTCAGTGGGGGTGAACTTTTACAAAGAGAGATTTGGCTAGTTTCTCTCTGTCTTTCTTTCTTTTTCTTATTATCTCATTGTTATCTGATTACCCCTCGTTTTGGATTACACTCGATAGGGGAAAAACGTCTAATAACAACCAGATTTATTTTGTCATTATAACTGGTCTCTTCATAGTTTTGGGAGAGTAGGGAAATGAAATGTCAGTGTTACGTCTAGAGTAATTTTTAATTTTTTTTAAACAGACTTGTTTTAAGAAATGAAACACAAAACTGACAAAAGTGCTAAATTTCAGTAGCAAAGGGTTTATTTGCTTTGTGTTACGGGTGGCATCAGAGAGATAGGAAAATATTGTGAAAGATTCTTGCGGAGGACAGAGCAATAAGAAAAACCATCAAGCCGGAATATTCTGATGAGTGGTTTCGACTTGTACGGATTTTTCTCAACAAACCTTCGCTTCATCTTTGGCGATGCTCATCCTGGCACGGACGCTGCGATCGAAAGGGTTTTTAAAATGATCACGCTGTCTGGGGGTTTCCTTTCTTTTCCCGTTTCCTTGGTCAGCTCGTGTGTAAAACTCTTGCAAACAGGCGGTTTCCCTGTGATCACTAAAACACACTGCGTTCCTCACCCGCTCCGAGCGGTCGTGGGGAACTAATTTGGAGGTGGTGGTGAGTGAAGGGAAGAATGACCCGGGAACGATCATTAAAGTTAGCAGGCAAGGGAGGGTCTAAGAGTCAGTACCCTGAGAGTGAATCACTTGATTTAGAGGAACGACGAGAATCAGCGTCTCCTAACAGATCGGTGATTGTGCATCCACTCTCCTTTACGCTGTCCTGAGAGATCGTGGGGTTTTTTAACCCCACTACTGTTGTCTTTTGGTTTATTGCAATCCCCGGCAGTAAGAGCCTGCCTGGAGCGCTGCTCCCCGTCCTCCCATGTGCCCACTCCACACTCCCATCCCTGCCCGGCTACACGCTCAACCTGCGGGGACTTCGGCGCCAGCAGCAACCTGACACCTTTCCCCGCTCATTGGACAGCGCCGCCGGCCCCGCCTCCGCTGCCGGGGCGATTCGTTCTCCAGCTCAGCCTCCCAGGTTGAGCTTGCGGCTCCTCTTAGGCCGGCTGCGCCTGCCAGTCACTTTGAGGGACGGGCCACTCTCCTGGCTCCGGTCCCGCCCCTTCGCCCCCCCCATTGATATTATTGGAGTGTGGCGCTAGCGGCCGGGCTGCAGTCGGAGACTCGCAGGCAGCAAATACGGTGCGGAAACGAATAGGCAAGAGAAGGCAGCTGGGGGAGAGAGAGAGAGAGCTCGAGCTCCATGCAAAGGCAAAATCACACACATAGCAGAACAAGCCCGCTAATACCCACCAAGCGGCGGCAGCAGCAGCCGCCGCCGCCGCCGTCCAGTAAATATACAAAGATCCTGCTCTTGCATCATGGTTTTGCAAACTAGGCTCCCTTCTTGGATTATGTTATGCTCCATCTGGCTGTTTCGCTTTGCACACACGGGGGAGGCACAGGCTGCAAAAGAAGGTAAGGGTGATGCCGAAAACAAAGTTTGGGGCTTATTTGGGTTCCCCCCCCTCGCACACACATTGCAATGTTTTAATGGAGGTCGGGTCTGTTACAAACTGCATCAAGCCCCCCCTTGTTACACAGCTTCTTGTTGCGGTGGGGGAGAGGCATCCACCACGGGCATTGCGTGTGTGCGCGCGTGCGATCGGAACAAACTGCATTTCGTGTAAGGAATTGGCTTTGTAAGGCATGGCACTTGCTGCAAAGACATGGCTTGATGGACGAGCTGATATGTTGGGGGCGGGGGTCAATGCAGGGGATACTGTCTATTGCATCGGTAGTAGTATTAGTAGTGCTAGTAAGGTGAGGAGAAGAATCCCCCTTCTCCCCGGGTGGAAGCTACTGTGGATTATAAGGGGCACGCAATCCGAGTACTACAGCCAGGGCTGCAGCGGAGTTTCAAGACTCTGGACGCTTCCCAAAGGGGTTGGGGGACTTTTCTGTTACTCCCCCAGGTAATAATCAGCGAGCTAATAAAGTCCACTTCTCCGTTTCCTGCTGATGCGGGCCTGCAGGTCTCCGGAGCCCCGGGGACTGACACTGAGCGGAAAAATGTGGCCTCGATCCTGTTGGGGGTACAGTTAAATGTATCCTACGGATCTAAAGGAGGTCACGTACCCGTATTATATGTGTGTGTGTCTTTATACATTGTACATTATCTAGCTATCTGTAGGCATCTCTGACTACATGTATATAGCTAGAGATTTTTGCTCCATCTGGGTATCATAAAAAGGGCTTCATAAATCCCATCAATCCAACATTCATAAATATTTGTACATAAAATAAGCAAACAAGCGCGTAGTATTTCTAATTGTAAGAGAGAACAGGCGGTTTTCTGCCAGAGATTAACCTATACATTCAGAAAGTCAGTTTGGGAATTTCTTTTCGTGGGGGCGGGGGATCTAACACTCAGATCTTTTGATTCGGATAGTGTGATATCAGTTTCCAGCATTGGGAAGAGAGGGTTTGGGGTTTGGGTTTGTTTTTTCTCTTTTTCTCCCAAATATGTCAGTATTTTTCTTTGGCACTAGGTAAAGCACCTTTCTGAGCCTGTAGCTGGAGCTTTAAATATAACTCTTTCTCAATTAAGATGTTCTTTGTCCCTAATAGAAAGGCGGGCGGGGGGCAGGGGGGGACTTCAAAGGGCCTCCTTAGTGGGCTGCATCGCGAAAGTTTAGCTGACGAGACTTAAAAATGGAATAATAAACTAACTCCTGGAAGGGCGAGAGAGGCTGAATGGGGTGATGAGCGGGAGCGAAGTGCAGACACAAGAGGGGAGAGCTGGGCTTAGAAGCTGCCGGCTTTGAGCAGGGCAGGCTGCATGGAGAGAGCGCCTGGGGCTGTGACAGGGAGTCCGCTCTCCAGGACAGAGTCCCACCTACACCCTGAGTTTGTGTTTCTGCAGCTAGGGCAGTTCGTGGACTGTGTCTAGGCTGAGCTGGCAGGAGGAGGGGTGGGGGAGCAGCAGGCAGGGATTTCAGATCCTGTAGCTGTTAACCTCCTGCAGGCCCGGAAAACTCCTGCGCGGAGTAATTGTCGTTTCCCCTGCCTCTCACCTCCGGGGTCTCTGAATTGGTGGTGAGAGAATCCAGCCTTCCTTGTGCAGACACCCCACCTTCTCCGTCAGAAACTAACAAGGCACAGGGGCGATGGGCAGAGCCCAGACAGTCCCAAAGTTTTCCCCGCAGGAGCTGGGTAAACAGGAGCCCCGCGGGGGAGAGAAGGAGATGGGGGGATCTAGGGAGATGGGCGTTTGGAGGAGCAGAGGTTACCCGGCCAGGCTGGGTCTGAAAAAGTTTAGAAAAAAGGGATCGGGTTGGTTTTAAAGGAGCCCGATCCGGAGTTTGGAGTGAAGTCGAACTCGGTGCCGGTGTTAGGGTGCGCGGTGGTTTACACGGGGCAATGAGTTCGGCTCCCTTCCAGCCCTGAAAGGCATTGATTGAAATCGCAGCGGCGTGGCTCGGAGATTATACACGGGTTAAACATCATGCTTGACCCAGCTCCCTCCTGCCTCCCGTAGGCTGAGGCTGCTTCAGCCCAAGAATACGTGGGGTGAGATCCAGCCGGGGGAGCTTTTGTCATTGACTTGGGGGCGATTGCACTCGTGAGCTGGGCACCGAGATGCGCCGGCAGCGCGGACTGGCGGCGTTTGAATCCCAGTCCCGAAGTGAGGGGCCCGGCGGTGGTTCAGGGGGAGATCTCAGAGTTAGCTCTCCGAAGAACACACGTGGGTCGGGGCTGTCTGCAAACAGCGCGTCCCTCTGGGTGGGTGTAGGGCCCCCGGGGAGTCCCAAGTTCGGGGAGCGCATGGGGCTGAATGATCCAGGCCGAAAAGGGCAGATTAAAACCTCCCATTGACTCCCCCGGCAACTTTTCAGTCTCTCTTCCAGCGTTGCCTGGGGTCCGCTGTAGCGCAGTGAACCAGACAGACTTTACTCTCTTTAAAACCGGGAAGCGCTTCTAGTCAGTTTCTGCAACGCCAGGTTCCGAAGCTCAGCTCCTGCTCCCTTTGAGCGCTGCATAGAAGAACTTCAGGGCTGCCTTGTGAAGTAGGTGGAGAGTGTTTCCCACCTCTTGGGGAAAGTGTCTTTATCTCAGAAACAGGACATGTGGGATCTAGACTGCGTCTGTGTAATAAAAAAAGGCTGTCACCCACATAAGCTTTGAAAACTGAGCCAGCCCTACGAAATTAGCATTTCATATAGCATTTTACATATTCAAGGTATTGTACAAACGTCTGACTTGGAAAGCTATTTCCCAATAACTTTTAGTGCAGTGAGGAGTATAACATATGATTATGTAAAGGTCATTTGTGTGGCACTGTCTTTGCATACTGCTTTTTTATGAGGAATTACTGCCAGGTTTCAAAATGGTGTGACCAACGACTATTGATTGCATGGGCATGGTAATGAAAGGGTTAAACTTGCACCGTCCCTAAACTTTTAGCTTATCAGCATTGTCCTTGATTAGCAAGTCAACCCACACCATCAACTCTTCTTTAGGTAGTATTACTAGTGAAAGCCCTTTAGATAGCGAGATTGATTAATTAATTAAGAAATTAATTTATGCAAAGAGAATAGCAGATTTAATTGACTAGCTCAAATTTAAGTTGACTACAGAAATGGACGTTACAGTTTTATCTTCAATGTGTTTTAGCCATTACTCTTTCAGCATGAACCTTTATGTAAAAAAAAAAAAAAAGTGGTATGATCCTTTGTTTTAAAAAGTTTTATTATAAATTAAGACATAGGCTCTAAACCAAGGTATTGCTCTACCTAATAAAGAGTTAATTATACTGAAATCAAGTTTAAGAATTAAAACAAACGTTAAAATACATGTGCAACCTTTTACATTAGTATTGGTAGAGATGTAATTTTTTTTTCTAATTAAAATAACATATAATGTGGTTATTTGAAATTGAAATGTGCTTCTCTTTTGTTAAAAAAAGGAGTAATTATTTGTTAAACAGTGAATATGACTTTTTTGTTCCAAAATGTAGCATATATAGACAGTTATAACATCAGAATTTATCTCTTTCCAGTTTACAAGATTATTTTTTAAAATGCAATTTAACAAGTTATTTCATTTAGTTGTTTAAAAATGTCAAGGTTAACTAACATAAGTGCTATTTAGAAATTTTGTAAAAACATATGAAATAATATTTTTGAGGTTTATGACTATAGTTAAATATAATCTCATACTCATAGTCGATAAAATATCAATATGATTTCCTCCATATGTAATAAAGTGGACATTATATATATTTTGATTTAATGATTTGTTTATTGGACTAAGATTGAGAAGTCTGCATTAAACACTTTTATCACCAAGTAACATCTAATTAACAGCCCTGTGTATTAGAACTTCTCGTAGAAGTTCCATTGAATATGCATACACATATGAAAATATTTATTTAATAACACGTTGCACAATAATTAATTCTAATATGTGCACTGAGTAATTTGAAAATGCTACATAAGTACAAAGCCTTATTTTGTGGACCCTTATTTGTCATATATTGACTTTTAAAATTAATAGTCTAATAAATATCAAGGGACTATCTAGCCTTGCAAAATACCATTGACTTCATAGTGGGGATCCAAGCAGGATGTAGTGTCCAACAGTGTCCAAATCAATCTCATCAAATGTTGAAATATTGCTGAATTCCTTTTTTTTTTTTAAATCCTAATTTTAGTGAGAAATCCATGGTAAATATCCTTTGTAACAATGAATGAGGGAAACAGATATTTGTGATTAAACGTTAGAATTTTTATGACAATGAGATACTAAGATGGTAAGTCTAAATATCTAGACAGGCATAGACCAAGATGCATTAAAAAATTAAGATATAAATATTTCTGCTTCATAAAAAAAAGAGAATGTCAGACCTTAAATATATATGAAAAATTTTCTAGTAACAAACATGCATATAGTGAACATACATTCCTTTACATACATACATTATTCCTTTATTAAATAATTAAATGATAAAAAGAAGACTTTATGTAAATTCTTCATGCTGAATTTCATCACAAAGTTTTTTATTTAGTTTTTTAAATTCCTAAGTTCCTTCTTTAACACATAATGGATACTTTTTCTCTTGCAGTAATATTGCTGGACTCTAAAGCACAACAGACAGAGTTGGAGTGGATTTCCTTTCCTCCCAATGGGGTAAGTACTCAAAAAAAACCAAAAATAAAAACCACCAACACTGCTAGGTGTCTCACCTAGACAAAGTTCTAAACATGTTTTAAACAAGCTGGTATTCCCCAAATTTCCCTCAGTAATTGTGGCAAGTGTTTACAGCTCTTAAGTTTCTATTGTGAAAAGAAGAATACCTCAGGTTACAATGTACAAAAGCAAGCTAATTACAAGGAAGAGTCTCTTCTGTAACTCACCTAAACCCCTTTATTAGATTTATGCTCTGTAGAGTAATCCTTTGTGGTGTACAAGAAGGCTTCATGTACTTGTGACACTTGTGACAATATCTTTTTTTCTTCTCTCTTTCTCTTTTTAGAAGCATTGTAGGCTGCAGATATATTTGTATATGGAAACTGCCTGAGAACATATTGCTTGATATTTTCCAAATAGTGATAAGAAATTTATATACAATATATTTGTTGTAATTGAATAGTGCAGTATGAAGTGTTCAGAAATATAAACATCTGTAGTAGAGATGCGTGTAAACGAAAACCCCAATCTGAACATCCCCAAACATTGAGGTGCTTCAAATCTGTCTCTAGATCCAAATTTTGTGGCTTGGGCCTAGCTGTCATTTATATGCTGCAATGCCTTTTTGAACAAATGCATCCCAAGATGCTCTATGAAAACATAGCAACATACAAATACATCATTGCACGAATGATAAGCATAGCACATCCCATGGTAATTGTCATGTTTATAGTCTATTAAAAAGTTATCACATAGCTGTGTCTTCAGCTCTTAATTAGAAATTGTGAAAAAACACACCCCTCATCTCTTGAGGAAGAATATTTCAAGAGAGGAGAGTATTTACATTAGAACTCAATCCTACAAACCTGAAGTCATCTGAGTTGTTCTTACTCTTGGAAGCCATCTCACTGAATTTGTTGGGGCTACTCACGTGAATAAGGGCTTGTGGGATCAGGTCCTTAATCTTCAGCGCATTAAGAAATCTGGAGCCAGAAAAGCGTGACGTGTGCGAGTGGGGATATAAAAGTGTAACAAATCCTTTAAATAAGAAGAATGAAAATCTGAAAGTGTCTTAGTTTAAAAGCAAGATCGTAAAATCAATACAAGCACAAACTGGAAATGAGGCTGAAGACTTGAGAAAGTACGTAATGTGAGCTGAACGCTTAAGATGAATAATAACTTTGGCATTAGCATTGTGCATTGATTGAAGCCTTTTAATAGAGGTGTCTGAAAGATTAGTTAGAAGAGAATTGCAGTAGTCTAGCCTGGAGGTAATAAAAATATGAACTTTGCCAACACATTTGAGGATGAAAGGTGGAACCATAGTTGACTAATATTCTACAAATGGTAAAAAGGTGACTTTGAAAGGTTAGAAATATGGATTCAAAGGAACATCGAGAATCCAAAATAACACCCAAATGGGAGTCAGTGAGGAAGGCTAAAAAGTAGTTTCCTACAAATTAACAAAAATGTACAATTTATTAATGTTTGAAATTAAAAATATAGTACTATTTTGTTATATTCAGCTGCATTTAATTATCCAGCAAAAATATCATGAAAACATGCACAAACACAAGAAAGCACTGTCTCTTAATTGAGAGAAACCAATGCATCATCCATCATGCTAGTTAAATGACAAATTTCAGTGACAAATGTGCTCTCTGGCTCTGAGTGGCATCAAACACATTTTAAATAACTAACAAATTAATGTAATATGGTGTAGGTATGCAATATATATTAGTGGAAGAGAACTTCATATATTTCACTCATATAACAATGGGATAAAGAGCAATAAAGAACGTTAAGTGTCAGAAAAGTAAAATATAGTGTTCAAATCATTCCAAGACGATTTTCTAAGTAGTAGTTTCAAATACGGTAGACAAATACAATTATGCTCGAAAGTATCTTGTGCCTACCATGGGGAGGAAGTTTGAACCGTTTCAGAGGACTGTTTGAGTAGTACAGCTATGACTACTGAAATTTCTCATATAAACCAAAAAAAGAAATGCATGTAAACTCTTCTTGTGATCTTCTCTGTGGTTTTAGAAAGAAGGCTAGAGGATGGATGTTAGCATAAGAGATGATATCTACTAGATTTTTTTTCCCCAGGCAAAGGAGTAATCTGTCTTATTTTACAATTTGGTATTGCTATTCCTGACTGTAATATCTGAGCACCTCCAATTTTAATTAGATTGGTATGGTAGGATCTTAACAAGCATGGAATCTCTGGCTCTTCTTCTGGTTTTTGTTACCCTGCCCAATGCAGAGTTTTATATTTTTATGATTATTTTGGGGTAGGAGAGAGGGAAGAAAGGAATGCAGATGAATGCAGATTTCAGTGGTCTGTATTCTGCTCTTTGGATATGCTAGGGTGGGTGACTCAATTGGCTTCAAAGGTGTTACAGTGTTGTAACTTTGGAATATCTGAGGGCAGGATCTGGATTCTGATGGGAAAACTGCTTACATAGATTTTAAAAAAAATTTCCAAACGAAACTGAGACTGAGAGCAGCAGATTGAAATTTCAGATAGAGTGAAACTCTTATAGTGACCTTAGGCTCTGAGCCCTTTTTGTGAACTGATTTTTGTAGTGCAGTAATGCCAAAAGCCCTGATCCATGGCCCTGTTTGTTCGTTTTTTGTTTTTTTGCTAACATTTTCAATACTAGTCCATGTAGGAGAAAAAAAAATCTTGATAGTTAAAATTTATTAAATGTATAATGAAGATAAGCTTTCTTCCTTTCTAAAAGAGTATTAGGTTTTAATATGTAATCGTTTTGGTTAACTATAGAAGGATTTCATAATATTTTACAGTAAGTATCTAACTGAAATAGTTTGAAATGCATTTGGATATTTACAAGTTCTGTGCATTTCAACACTTACAACCATAATATATCTTGTGGTAATAACTTCCAGCATCAGTTCATCAACGTTTACTTTTCTTGGAGTAGTAGACCAACATTGAAATGATCTCATTTGCTGTCAAGTAGGCTTGTGAAATATTGCATGCTGCATGACTTTTGGTCTGGGAAACCAATGTATGTTAGTGTTTAGGTTTCCTGCCTGTTGACCATTAACAGGCACATTCTGTAGGTGTTTGATCCTGGCAGGTGCTGTGTGCTCTAGCCTAATATTTCTCAACCACCGGCTCCCGTCCCTGAGATCTCCCTGACACAATTTAGGAAGGCAGCAAGCTGGCCCTTGGTATCAAAGAGGTTTGAGAAACACTGCTCTAGCCAATCCAGTAAAGCACATGCTTAATGTTAAGCACATGAGTAGCCCCACTGATGTTGAGCATGTGGTTACGTGTTTTGTTGAAACAGAGCTGAGTGCTTTGAGGGACTGAGCTCTGGTTGGATCTGTTATTGGACAACATTTAACTTATTTAATTCTGTAAAAGATTCCCCTTTTATTTAAGTTGGTAATTTCTGCTATGTATTGAGCACTGCAATACATTTATAAAAGGTGCAAAGGCCAGATTCTGCTCTTAGTTATTTATATCTGTGTAAATCTGGAATAAGGGTCTAACCCTAGTCCAATAGATGTCAGTAGGAGTTCTGACGTTGACTTCAATAGATCTGGGATTTGTTTCCAACTTTGTAAAGGTGATGGAATTATTCTGCATTTACCATTTTAGTGGCTAGATACCATGGTGACTGAGAAATGAAAAAAGAAAGAAAACAGGCCCTGAACTTGTAGATTCCTATTCACATGATTAGCCCTTACTCAAGTGTGTAACCTCATTGATTTCAAATGAAATCCCATTGAGGATTGAGGTAAAATCGTTTTACCATTGATCAATGGGCCTATTCATATCAGTAGGGTTTATAGGATCGGGACTGTAGATCGTAAATGGGAGCTGAACATGGCCATAAATGCATAATACGATAAAACAGCTGTACCTGTCTTTTTCAGGATTTCTTTTTTCTTCATTTTAAGTTTGTTGTTTTCCCTGCAAAATGTGATGATAATAATGGTAATAAATTAAAGCGTAAAAATAATAATTTCACAATGCAGAATACTAGTTATTCATAAAGAGTCAGGTTGCATTGCTTGTGTGCCAAAACGTGTCACTGAGGTTTAGGTGTGCAAGGGCTGTAAGATTAAGGGTTCTCAGTTTCTAAGACTTCTCTGTTGGTTGTAGATTTGTTTCTAGCAGCATGTCATTGACCACCTTCTTCATTCCTTGCTTACCTAACATTCCCATTAATGTAAGAGAATATAGGATTTTGAGCCCAAATTATAATCAGTATTTGAGTATGTGGTGCAGTGCTTTCTAGAACTTGTAATTAACTGTAAAATATGGTAATATGAATAGTATATTTTGAAAGATATTTACATGCTAAAATACATGGAACACAAACTAGAGCACCATTTATATCTGTGTTTTTCTTTGTTTCGAAGACACAAAACATTAGCATTTTAATAATACTCCACTGTTTTTATGAGGCTTCATTGTTTAAAAAGACGAAAGATCAGATCTGTATTAGAGTATTTTTACATATGTACACGCGGTAAAATGCTGTCTTGTATTAATAACTGTTTGTTGTTGTTTTAGTGGGAAGAAATTAGTGGACTGGATGAAAATTACACTCCTATACGAACATACCAGGTATGCCAGGTCATGGAACCTAATCAAAACAACTGGCTTCGGACTAACTGGATTGCAAAAGGCAATGCACAAAGGATTTTTGTAGAACTGAAATTCACTTTGAGGGATTGTAACAGTCTTCCTGGAGTACTGGGGACATGTAAAGAAACTTTTAACTTGTATTATTATGAAACAGACTACGACACTGGCAGGAATATCCGAGAAAATCAGTATGTAAAAATAGACACCATTGCAGCAGATGAAAGCTTTACCCAGGGTGACCTTGGGGAGAGAAAAATGAAACTTAACACAGAGGTGAGAGAGATTGGACCTTTGTCCAAGAAAGGATTTTATCTTGCATTTCAAGATGTAGGTGCCTGCATTGCTTTGGTTTCTGTCAAAGTCTACTACAAGAAATGCTGGTCTATTATTGAGAATTTAGCTATTTTTCCAGATACAGTGACTGGCTCAGAGTTTTCCTCTTTAGTTGAGGTACGAGGAACTTGTGTCAGCAGCGCAGAAGAGGAGGCTGAGAACTCTCCTAGGATGCACTGTAGTGCAGAAGGAGAATGGTTAGTGCCTATTGGAAAGTGTATCTGCAAAGCTGGGTACCAGCAAAAAGGAGACACTTGTGAACGTGAGTAAACCAACACTTCTAATAATCTTCTACAATAGCAGTTGGGTTCTACAGTCACATTTCTACTGTCTTTGTATCAAAATATGTTCTTAGTCCCATACAACTATTTTGAGCATCTGAATCTATACACTTCACACTGGCTAACTTAAATCAATCAGCTCTTTCAGGGATGGAAGTCAACAGTTATATATTGTGTTTTCAAATATAAACTTAACAGGCAATTCATAGCACAGTTAAAACTTTGTGAATGAATTGTATGCAATTAAATACAGTTGCAGAAATTACACTTCACACAGAAATAAGGATGACATTCCCTATAGTTCTTTGTAATGTTACTGAGCAGATCGTGTCTTGCAGAGAAGACCTTACTAACGTTCTTGCATCTGAGCATTATGTAAACTATCTGCTGCTGTTCCATACGTTTTGTGACAGAAAATTATGAGGAAAATAAAACTCATGATATATGGAATTTGTGCTGAAGCATATTTATTAATGTATAGCACATACTCTAAATGAAAACTGAGCTACAGAGTTTTGAATCTGCATTTCATTTTCACTCTTGTGCAAATGCAGTAGATTTGCTTATTTTTAATCTTTCTTTCTAACAGAATATATCAAAATATTGAGTGGCAGAATTTCTCAGTCAATATTTTTCTCCATAAACTTAATTCAGCTAGAATCTTAAAAATAAAACTTTGGGGTTCTTTATGGATTACATTGGGACTAGTAAAATGATCAGCAAATCAGAGACCATAGAGAGCTTTTTATTTTGTCTATTCAGCATCTAGTTCATTTGGTAGTGTTAGGTTACTGGAAAGCAGTTACAGCTTAGGGTAGCACAGAGGATTAACATTTTTGACCTGGCTAGTTAATAAAAATCTCAAAGTAGTTTGCTTTATAAAACCAATCTTTTTAGGTCTTGATTCTGTCATCTGTATTCACATGCTTACTCTGAAAGTAGTGTCCCCACTGACTTAAATAGGGCTACTTGGGTAAGAAGGCAATTCTAAGCATAAGTGTGACAAAATCGAGCTGTTTTGTTTACAGTGAGGTTCTAGGATAGTTGGTACTTTGTCTCGTGAGTAATGGTTTCAAATATATTTTACACAGAAACTGATACACCAGCTTTTCTTGTAACATATGATAGAAGTATATTTGTTTGTTTGTAGTGCTGCAGGAAAAATTATATAAAAATTAAATGTGAAAACGAGAAAACACCAAAAAGTAAAACCATTAAAGGCATTCAAGAATCAAGGGCGTGAAATATACTGACTTACTTTTGGGTTTGTCTAAGCGTAAACCCTGCAGTCAATGAGTTTAATGGGAGTCTTGCCTGTTAAGTGTTGGTAAAGGACTGCAGGATTTGGCTCATATTGAAAGGAAGAAAGAAAAAAGTCTCATCCTGAATCTTTAGTCCTCAGGAAACTCACATAATTGCCTTCGGCAGAAGTTTACAATGGAAGATTTGGTACATAGCTGGAGTGTGTCGAGTTGTCTGGGACCTTTCCAGTACTGCACAAATCTCTTTCAGCATTGTGGGGGGAAAGGGCTGAGAGTTTCTACAGTGTGTAGGGTGATCTCATTAAGAGTTATAATGTGAAAAACTGCCCACGCAAATCAGTTGTGTCTAGAGTCTGTTAAAAATATTAAAATCATTTTGCTCCCATCAAAGCACGTTACGACACTCTCAAAGGTTTTCCCTAGCGATGCTGATTTTTTTTTTAAAGCATCCTAGTTAACTCTCACTTGATGATGTGAATCATGGATAGGTCATTAATATAATACTAATTTTCTTGGCCTTTCAGTCAAGGAGAGAAAGTGCCCAGCCAAAGGGAAAGCAGGGGAAAGGGTGGGGTGAGGGGGAATCAGTGTTTGGTAATTTGAATTCAAGTAAATTGTTTATTAAATAGGCTTCTTAATTTCTAACCATGGTGATGTTGACAAAGGAATTAAATGATGACTTGTACTTGAGTATAGCACTGTGTTCATTGCCCATTTTTGGCCTGCTTCCAGGGCAATTGCTGAGAGAATACGCAACTCTGGAAGCAGTCCAGAGGCACATGTATAGGATTTCTCCTCTTTTCTTTCAGTGATCTTGTTAAGAGTTTGAAAACAAACTCTGGCTCCATATTGAGGCAAGTTAATATGTTGGTGAGGGAGAGAGGGTGGAAGGCAGCCGCTTTCTGAATGAATGTTGTTACCAGCTTGAAGTTAAAATGATCTGGGTGACTCTGTGGCTCTTTCGTAGTTTCAGTCTGTGATACTTGTTAGGATTCTCTGCACTTGAGGGTGTTATTAAGTATGATCAACTATACAGTGACTGATAATACAGCTGACACCCTGGTACGGTCACTGTTTTTTGTGACAGATATTGAAAGAAACTTATCTGAACGTTGACTCTAATGCAAGTGGCTATCTGTTACTGTCAAGCTTTGTAACAGATCAAGCAGAAGCAAGCTGGTACATGCTTCCGTAACCCAAAGCTTTTACGGTCCTTCCTAAGGGCTCAGTGCTCATGGTAGTAAGCATTGCACATAAGACCCTGACTTGATGGGCGAAAAGGATGTGGTTTTTTTTTTCAATCATGGTAGCTCAGTAGAGTTAATTTAACATAATTGAAAACCCTGTTAAGATGCAGGCTAACATGCCGGAAGATGTATTAGTTGCCTGTGTTGTAGACAAGGGAGGATGCTAGGCTACAATATGGACATCTAATACATCTTCAGATGTAGCCGGCATCCTAGCAGGACTTTTCAATCATAGCATGCTAACTCATTTGAGCTATACTGGTTGAAAAAGTCATCCTTTTTGTCCATCAATAAATCCCCTATGAGTAACTATTTGCAGTACTCTAAGAAATAACATGTATCTTTTAATTTTAATTTGGACAAATTTCACTCCCAATATGTTGGCAGAGAATATTGTGTCATGTAAACAAGTACTCTGCAAATAGTAGTAACTGATAGTGCTTATCAGAAAAAATCAAAGATTAAATACTGCACTTGGGCACTAGTTTTCCTTTGTGTTCTATCTGCAGAACCAAATCTTCTAATGTGAATCCATATGTAAATATCCTTATTTTGGAAGTACTGTACATTGAATTATTCTCATTATAAATTTACATTGTCGTAGCACCTAAAGGTGTAAACCAGCTTGGGTCTATATTGTGCTAGGTACTGCACAGACCTATAATAAATGTCTCTGCCCCAAAGAGTTTACAGTCCTAGCTGTGAAGGCAAGACATAACAGCTGGGTGAAATAAAGTTGGAGGAATGGGCAGTAGTAATATGAGCTTCTTATGTCTGACTCTCAGCTTGCCACATGCCTTGCCATTATTCCTTTAGTGTTGACAGTATGCTCAGTGTTGTGTAATACACAAAATAACAATCTTAGCTTTAGAAAGCTTATATTCTAGGGCTCGATCTTGAGAGGCGCTTAGGAAATGGTGAGCCCCTAAAACATCCGCACACATACTGTTTCTGCTACTGTCAAAACTACTGGAAAAGTGAGCATTATATAGGACCCATTCCTGCAGTTCTCACATAGCCTATGACCTGCGCAAAGGGAATTTCACGTTTTTGCCTATGCAAGGACCTCATTTGGGACAATATTTGAATGACTGTAGTTGAGGGGGGAGAGGAGAATTTTTTGTGAAGTGCTAGTATAATCCACATTCCATATGTTTCACATTATTTAAAGAGAAATGATACCCACTTACTTCTGAGCAGCGGTATGATATTCAAGGAGGTAAGAAGTACCGCTCAACAGAAATGAACCAAAAAATGTATATGAAAATTAATTTGGCACCACATCTGAAAATTCAGACGTCTGGAGTAAGCCCAACAAGTACAGTTTGCTGTTCACTGTTTTGTAATACCCTGTGCATTAGAACACAACAGAATACAATTAGCTTATCCAAAAAATGGGAGAAGGTTACAGCTATTTGTGGTTTGCATATCACTGACCTGAAGGGCAGGCTACATGCTTAATTTTTTTAGCAGCATTGTACACACTATGCAGCAACTTGCAACATGTTACAAACTGCTACAGTAACTACTGATTTCTTTTGGGACATGAATTTTGGTGATGGTAAATATGACTTGATAGAGAGGACCAGCCAGCTTGGTATATTATAGCTCACGTATTTGTGATATGGCCATTTAGTTACATTTTCAGGCATATTCCACTTCAGAATAATTTTTCTGATAGTCTGAGTCAATACTGAGCTAATGTCCTAGCTTACTATGGGGGGAGGGGTGATGTCTTTGCTGCTGGAGGAGCCTGCTTCTGAGACTTAAAGATTGGCCAATAAAGATCTCATAGCACTTCTAATATGGGTGCGTTGTATGGACTGCAAATCAATGTAGAATTTGACTCAGGATGTCAACCTCAAGAGTTGTGGCTTTGGCTAAATTGCCGTTTGTGTTAATTATCTCCTGTCTACCTAAATTCTGTGGTGTTTCAGTTTGCCCTGTTCCTCTTCCTTCACAGTACTGAGAAGGTACATACAGAACCAAAACCACCTTCAAGTCCCCTGCTGGATTAAAGCCAGTATGGTTGGATCCTGTTTCCTTCCCAGTACTCCCAGGCACAGAGCTGTATTTGCTGGGGCATTTCAGGGTGGGAAGGAAGTGTGCTTGGGGCACAATGCACTAGCTCTTCTCGTCTGTCTGTGGTGTGAATTCAAGCAAGCTGTAGCTAAGGCAGAACCCAGGGGATCTGTAGCTGGCTCTCTGATGACCTTCCACCTTTCTGCACCCATGTGCAAAAGCTGGATGTGGCAGAGTCTGCCCCATAATTTTTTTCCCTTTTCTAAAGTGTTCTGTAATCTTTTTGTGCACTGTTAATTGCTGGTTTCGTCCCCAGATGTGGCCTTATTTCAGTGGTGGATGCTTGTGTATATACCAGTTTGTGAAGAATTTAGGCAAGGTTTAAAAAATGTGCCTGATACCTACTTGCTGGAGGATGAGAAAGATGGAAGTGGGAGAGGTTCCTACCTATGAAGTACAGGGCTCTAGCCCCACCATCTCTAGCTGCTCAGAAGGGTGCTGGGATGTCCATAGGCTACTTATTCCTGATGCTGCTTAGGGATGCCATGTTTTTAATATTAGTCTCTGGCTAGAAAGTATCTCATAAATTTGAAGCTCAAGCCCTTCTCAAGCTAGAAGGTACAAGGATATTAGGTTTTTCCCTCCCCTTTCCTAGAGCATTCTGGCTGCCATTCATAGAATGGGTGGGTGGGAGAGAGTGTTTTTCTGCCCTTTACTTCTCCCACAGCATCCTGTGTCTCTACTATTCTCCTACATCCTTCCGGTTTATCTGAAGATGGAATAGGTCTTCAGTACTGTCCTGCTTCTCTAACCTTTAGGCTGCTGTGAATAGAAGAGGAAAGGGGGAAGAGGGTTTTTTTTGTTTGTTTTTTGTTTCATCACTTCTCCAGCCTCTTCCCCAGAGCTACAGCGGAAGCACTAGAGCTATGTCTGTCTGCAGACCCAGGATGCTACAGCTGTATCATTTTATATTAATTTCACAGTTGGGTTGTTACATTCTCAATCATAAGGCGTAATCAAATCATTACAATACAAAACAATCATCAAATGCAAACTAGGGCCTACACCTATGAATAGTTACCCTTCCTGTCTAATAAAGTAGGTTCTTCTTTGAGTGATTGCTCACGTCCATTCCACTATAGGTGAGTGCACGCCACCATGCACAGTGCCTGGAACTTTTTTCCCCTTAGCAGATCCCGTAGGGCCAGCTCCGGCACCCCCTGGAGCCCTGCGCACATGCTGTGGTATATGTGGCGCTGCCAGCCCTATGCCTCCTGAGTTCCTTCTTTCCGCCTGTGACGGTTGCTGGAACTAGCCTTGCTCTTCGCAACTACCATTCCCCATTGTTTGAACTTTGTTCTTTGTTCGTTTATACCTTAGTTAAGTAGTTGTTAAGTAGTGTTAGTTTAGATAGATTAGAAGCTCGGAGGGGCTTAGGGTGGCCGGGCCATGCCCGGGACACCTGGCTCTAAGCTGTGTGCCTCCTGCAGGAAGGCTTTCCCGCTCAGCGACCCCCACGACCACTGCCTTAGGTGCTTGGGGGAAGAGCACAGAAAAGAAAAGTGTAAAATTTGCAGGGCTTTTAAACCGAGGACTCAAAAGGACCGAGATATTCGGTTAAAAGCCATTCTTATGGAGGCAGTGCTCTGCCCGGCCTCCAAACTGACCTGATCCACCTCAGCACCAAGCGTGACTTCGGTGCAGAGCGCACCTCCAGCACCGACATCAACCAGGCGCCAAGAGGCATCCCCGGCGCCGAAAAAGAAAAAGCGGTGCACGGAGTGCGGACACTCCCCTGTGCCGCCGGTAAGGTCAGGATTGAGTGCGGAGATGCACCAGCCACAGCCCGTTGAGTCCCCTCCAGTGCCTGGATCCCCGAGCAGGGAGCCTTCCCCAACTCCTGGGAGTGGGGGAGTGCCCCTGCCGACGCCATCGACACTGGAGGCTTTTCAGGCGGCAAGAGCCCTGCTGGCCTTGCCTACGCCACCTCCGCCCCCCCCCCTTCCACCGAGGGAGAAGGGGCTGGTGTCCTGGGGAGACCCATGTTGGGTCCCCCAAAAGGTGGTGAAGACCCCCGGCAAGGGTGGAAAGGTCTCCTGACAGATGGCCATTGAGGGTAGAGCAAGGATATTCCCCTAACAGTTGCTCCAAGTCCATCTCATCAAGCCGGTTCTCCTCTCAGCACTGAAGTCAGTTCCTGACACCGGAGGCAGCGAAAAAAAGGTGGCACCACTTGAGGCCTGCCGTGCGACACGGGGACGGTTCTAGTTCCCAATCCCCGGTACCGAGGAGGTCGCCCGCAACTAGGCGGCGCAGGACCCGGTCGCTATCACGGAGCACGGCACCAAAGAGTTTGTCTGCACTGACGTGGCGCAGAACCCGGTTGCCCTCAAGGTAGCGCAGGTCAATGGAGGGGTTCAGCACCACGAAGCTCCCGGCAGCACCATTCCTGTTCCCCTAAGGGCAAATGGCACTGAAAGTCGTTGGTGCAGAGACAGCGCTCGACGACATCAAGCTCTTCGGAGCGCACCTCCCCTCGCCGGCACCGATCGCAGAAGTGGTCCTCGTCATCCTCCACGTCGGAGGCGTTGAGAGAACGGTCCCTGGCACAGAGCAGCACCAAGGGCCAGAGGCAGGTTCAGCACCACCGTTCCAGTGACTCGGGGTCCTGAAAGAGCAGCGGGGGGGGGACACTGGTAGAACCAGCCGACGTCCCCACAAGACATCTCAGCTGGTGCTGCAGCCAGCCCCTGGTTGGCCACAAGGTCACTGGCAGCAGCAATGGCCCTATTGGGGCCCATGGGGCATCCAGATGGGACCGGGACCACAATCTATTCCATCATCGGGGGTCCAGTCTGCGCCTCCTGCACTGGACAAAGCCCATAAGAACCATTCCTCGGACGAGGAATCGGACTCAGGGGAGGGACCCTCCACGGGTGCCCCCGGTCGTCAGGGGGGGAACAGCCAAAGATCGCAGCTTGGCAGTCCTCCTCCTCCTCCCCGGATGAGGCAACCTCCAGGGACCACATGGTGCTGCTGAGAGATTTCAGGGCGCACCAGGAGCTGCTTAAGAGAGTGGCCTCTAACTTACGGTTGGAGGTCAAAGAGCTAGTGGAGGACGAGGATACCCTCTTCAATGTGCTGGGGATGGAGGCCCCAGCAAGGGTGGCTCTACCCATCCATGACAGGCCTTAAAATTGCCAATGCCCTGTGGCAAACCCTCGCCTCGGTCGCCCATACATCGAAGGGGGCTGAGAAAAACTACTATATCCCGGCCGAGGGGTTCGAGTTTCTGTTCACCCACCCGGCCCCGGGAACACTAGTAGTAGACATGGCCAACCAGCAGGACAGACAAGGCCATCCGGGGTCCACTCCCAGACACAAGGACAATAAGAAACTGGACTTGTTTGGGAGGAAGGTTTATTCAACGGCAGCCCTGCAGTTCAGGATTACCAACCACCAGGCCCTGCTGGGCAGGTACAATTTTAACTTGTGGGACTCCCTCAGATGGTTCACTAAGGCCCTGCCCCAAGACCAGGCCATGGACTTCGCCACTGTCCTGGATGAAGAGATCACAGTAGCTAGGGCAGCTCCAGCGATGCTGCAGACTCGGCGAGTAGGGCAATGGCCTCTGCCATCGCTATGAGGCGATGCTCATGGCTGCAGTCCTCAGGGCTGTCACAGGAGGTGCAGCAGTCCATTCAGGTCCTCCCCTTTGATGGGTCGGGCCTGTTTTCAGACTGGACCGATGCAAAACTGCACGGTCTTAAAGACTCCCTGTACACGCCCCAGGCGGCAGTCATGGTCCCTGGTGCAGCAGCAACCAAGGCTCCCGCCTAGGCCCTTCCAGCCCTACAGGGATAGGGACAGAAATAGGGGGTTTAAAAGGCGTAATCAGCCCCCTAGCTCGTCCTAAGCCTCCCAGCAGGGGCCCCCCAAAGGGTCGGGCAATCGAAAAGGCTTCATGCCCTCTGCTCATCCTTTCATGGAAGGTAGCCTTCCTGCTGGTCATTACTTCAGCTAGAAGGGTCTCCGAGAATAGGGGCTTGACCTTGGAGCTCCCTTATACAGTATTCTACAAGGATAAGGTGCAGTTGAGGTCGCATCCAGCCTTCCTGCCCAAGGTGGTTTCCCAATTTCATTGCAACCAAGGTATTTTTCTCCCCGTGTTTTTTCCCAAACCACACGGTTCGGAGGAGGAGAAGAGATGGCATTCGCTGGACGTGAGATGAGCCCTGGCCTACTACATTGAAAGGACAAAGCCATTCCGGAAATCAACGCAGCTCTTCGTCGCAGTGGCAGACCGGATGAAAGGCTCACCTCTCTCCACCCAGCACACCTCCTCATGGATTACATCGTGCATCAAGTGCTGCTACGAGCAGGCGGGGATGCTGCTTCCGGGAACCATCACAGCGCATTCAAACAGAGCGCAAGCCTCGTCTACAGCCTTCCTGGAGAGAGTGCCCTTGCAGGACATCTGCAAAGCTTCCACCTGGTTGTCGGTGCATACCTTCGCGGCCCACTACGCCATCGTCCAGCAGGCGAGAGAGGACGCTGGATTTGGCAGAGCTGCACTAAGGGCAGCTCACCGGTAACTCCGACCCACCACCAAAGGTATGGCTTGTTAATCACCTATAGTAGAATGGACATGAGCAATCACTCGAAGAAGAAAACAAGGTTACTTACCAGTAACTGATGTTCTTCAAGATGTGTTGCTCATGTCCATTCCACAACTCACCCCAATCCCCGCTGCCAGAGTCAGCAGAAAGAAAGGCCTAAGGGGGCCTAGGGCCGGCAGCACCACATATACCGCGGCATGTGCGCAGGGCTCCAGGGGGCGCCAAAGCTGGCCCTACAGGATCTGCTAAGGGGAAAAAAGTTCCGGGAACCGTGCACAGTGGTGTGCACTAACCTATAGTGGAATGGACATGAGCAACACATCTCGAAGAACATCAGTTACTGGTAAGTAACCTTGTTTTTTCACCTCCAAAGTTCAGTCTGTTGCAAGCTCGCTGGCTTCAAAGGATCCAACATTTCACGAAAAACACCCCCACACAACAGAATGTCTCCTCAGTGAATGGATGCAGAGTGCCTCTCTCTATGTTATACTGAAACAATCTTTTGTCTCTATTCATAGGCTGGGCAATCCCCTGTTGTTATGTTCCTTTTTTACTTCCAAGTGGTGTTGATTGTTTGCAGGGGGATTTTGGTGGTTTTCCATTGATTGCTCTGTGGTAGGGCAATGGGAGACAATTGAACCATGTGTTACATCACTGGCTAATTGATCTGGAGGATGGGGAAGCACCCTCAGCTCCCTCTGCTGCTTAAATGGAGGAGGCCAGATCACCAAGTAATATCACTCCATGGCATTGGTGACTTCTTTTAATTTAAGATCTTGAGGCATTTAGAATATTGTGTCCAGTTTTGGGCCCCCCAATACAAAAAGGATGTGGACAAGTTGGAGAGAGTCCAGCGGAGGGCAACAAAAATGATAGGGGCTGGAGCACAGGACTTATGAGGAACTACTGGGCTTGTTTAGTCTGCAAAAGAGAAGAGTGAGGGGGGATTTGATAGCGGCCTTTAACTACCTGAAAGGGGGTTCTAGGGAGGATGGGGCTAGGCTGTTCTCGGTGGTGGCAGATGACAGAACAAGGAGCAACGGTCTCAAGTTACAGGGGGAGGTCTAGGTTGGACATTAGGAAAAAGTTTTTTACTAGGAGGGTGGCACTGGAATGGGTTACCTAGGGAGGTGGTGAAATGGAATCTCCATCCTTAGAGGTTTTTAAGCTGCGGCTTGACAAAGCCTTGGTTGGGATGATATAGCAGAGGTTAGTCCTGCTTTGAGCAGGGGGTTGGACTAGATGACCTCCTGAGGTCCCTTCCAACTCTAATATTCTATGATTCTATGATTCTATATCATATAACTATATTGTAGTTTTCCTTAAATATTACCCCCACATACATCATACCATGATTATTAATACTGGTAAGTTGCAAGCTTTCAACAGAGACATGTAAGCTTATCCTATAAGCAATGTATTTGATGTAGTGAGTTTGTCAGGCCTAAGATGAATTGTTTGAAAAGAACAGGAGATCCTTAGTCAAGGAACCTGTGTCAGAAAAGCCTTCCTTGAATAAATCAAAATCCAGTGTCATTCCAGATTTGTGTTTTTACCTGTTCATCAAAACACTGGGTATAGGTTTAAGACATGTGGCTCTGCAAAGCACACCTATTGCTGTCCTGCTTTGAGATTTGCATATTGGGGATACATACTTGTGATGGGAAAGAAACTGAGAATTGTTTTTTCTCTGTTTGCCAACTCACTGCTAGACTCCTCCACCTGACTGTTTCAGGGATTAGGTCTTTCCAGGCCTGACACCCTCTTCCGCTGCTCGTTGTGCACCCTGCTGCCGTGCTCTCCTACTCTCTGCGACTCTGGGTGCTCTCTCTTCATGGCTTGGACCCTCCAGCCAGATCGCTGTTTTTTTTTTTTTTTTCTTCCCTGCTTCTGAGGTAACAAAATCTTTCTGCACAAACTATCTTTCGCAATCTTCCCATCCCCCGTGGCTAGCGGGGGAACCCACCCTGGCCTGTACTCTGGGTTTCAACTTCGGGACCCTTTAATCAGCAGCCAAGGTCTGTACCACCTTAAACCTTGCTGCTATTTTCCCAAGCCTCTTCCTCCACCATTTTCCTTAGATTTTCCTCCTTCCCTCTCTAATGTCCAGAGAGTGGCTCTAGGCCTTCTCATCGCAGCCCTGTTCTGGTGCCAGCTTCTTGGCTTTATACTAGCCCTGCCTGTTCCCTCTCAGCTGGGCTCCTTCATTCATCTGGGGTTCCTTAGGCCATCTGATTCCCCTCATGTGTGGCCTATCTGCTTAGTTGGCCTGTCTCAGCCTCATTAACCCTTTCCAAGGATAGTGTGGGGTGAATACTCCACGCAGATGCTCAGAAAAATGGGAGTTAAATGTGAGGATTTCCCAGGCTAAAGTATTTTAGCTTAAGTGTGAGTGATTACAAACTTGATGCTCGCCTGGTATGAATCATAAAATCTAGAATTCTGATTTACTGGGTAAAATGATTTTTGTTTTCATTCCTTACATTTGTTTAGAATGCAGGGATCCAGGAGTGAGCTGGGGTGGGGGAAATGGTGCTGAAAGGGGTTGCAAGCCAGGAGGAACTAAAGGAACAGAGAGACTACAAAAGAGTGGGGAGCAGATAGTAGTTGTTTTTGTGTTGTCTCAGGAGGGATATGGGAACGTGTGTATATCCAAGACCTCTGTCACTTTGGTATTCAAGTGTTGATAAATGTGTTTTGGGTAAATTATTTATGAAGTAAAGATAGAGGGTGTGGGGGCGTAATAGGGATTTGTTGAAACCAAAAAGAAAAGAGGCGAGAGCTGGTATTTGTTAAAAAAGTGTGCCCATACCTGACATGCTTGGTACAGAAGTTGAAGACAACAAAAGTTCCATGCACAAAGTTTTTGTGTAATGAAGCTAGTATTTCAAGAGCTTTCTTGTATCTAAAGCTTGCACAGTGTATGACATGGAACCATGTTCTCACTTTCTCCCAGCTGTCAGTTCATTAGTATTGATTAGCTTAGGAATTCTAAGAATACTTGGCTCTTCCTACCTGAGAAATCATGGAAGTTGTTCTTTCTTTGATCTTTATCTGGACCTGCAGTCGCTATTACATTTATTACCACTTAAGACTTTAGAATAAAAAATCAGTTGTTGCTCCTTCACTTTTAGCATTAATAATACATGATTTTAATGTTTTCTCTCCGTTCGGTAAGCCCTGTATTGCAGCGTTAGTCTAGCTGATTTAAAACACTAAGATGTTCGTAGAATGTGAATATGTATTCTGTTAACCCGAAAGACTATGAATTAAAGTATTTTAAACTACTCTGCCTGCAAAAGGCAAAGTGGAATTTTCTAAGTGGATTCACTTACTGAAATCTTTCAGTAGCTTTTCATAAATCGAGTAATTTTATTTTTTGTTTATTTTCTTCTGTAAATATTAGAACTCATGTTTTTATATTTACTTTATTAATCAGAACTAAATTTTTGTTGAGAACAGAACTAAGAACAACCTGGATTTTGAAAAAACTCAAATGTGTAGATTCAAGGGTTCATAGTAAATGTGACCCGTCACTCATGTAATCGGAGAAACTTCATCTAAGCCTTTACTAAAATGTGTTGTGATTCAGTTATTCATCAAGTTCAGGAAACAATAGCCAGCTCTGATTGAATTCAGTGTTACCTGTCATTAACTCCCTGAAGTGACTTGCTTTTTGTAACAGTTTGTTTAACAGGCAATGAGTGAACTACCCAACTTCTTCTTTGGCCTTGAGCTGGTGCAATAATGTCAGAAACATGATTCATAGATCCTAAGGCCCGAAGGAACCTCTGTGACCAGCTAGTCTGACTTCCTGTATAACACAGGCCTTAGAACTTCCCCAAACTAATTCCTACTGCATATCTTTTAGAAAAAAAAATCCTATCTTGATTTAAAAATTGTTGGTGATGGAGAATCAATTATGACTCTTGGTGAATTGTTGCAATGGCCAATTACTCTCACTGTTAAAATATATATTTCTTATTGCATAGAGATATTTCCAGGGCTGTGTTGTTCTGAGTTTACACTTAGAATTTCATTGATAATTTAACAGTTCACAAATTATTAAAGTTTAAACCTCATTCAGGAGCTTTTATTCCCTCCCATTTAAAACTCCTTTGATTGTCCATAACTGTCAATTAAAATATTTAGTCTCTAAGAGCAGTAAAATGATTTTCTTAAAAAGTGTGTGTGTGTGTGTGTGTGTGTGTGTGTGTGAGAGAGAGAGAGAGAGAGAGAGAGAGTTGTAGTTTATAGGAGAAAAGTGTTCTTAGAACTTTTCCTCTCAGATTCTCCTCCGACGTGTGCCAGACATGTGACAAAATCTACCCAGTGCATAATGGGGCTCTTTTGGAAAGGCAGAGGAGCATTCTTTTAAACCTTTCCACCAACAACTGCTTGTGACTTGAACCTGCTTGAACCTCTGTAGTAGAAAAATGTTGCCCAATGCACTGTACAGATGACCAACGGTTGGGATAACACACTCATGGCTTCTTGTTGACAATATTATTCCCCAATGGAGATAATTTATGCAATTATTTGAGCAATAATCCTCATACCATAAAAACTTCTGTCTTTGGGCCTAAATCTAGTCTCACTTATAGTGGACTAAATCAGGAGCAACCCCACTAAAGGCAATGAAGTGTAAAACTGGTTTAAGTCAAATCAGAATCTGACCCAAATATTATACCTTGTAAGCCCCTGTGTGTTTGTACTGGTAACCCCATTGACTTCATTGGAGAGTTAAGTTAGGCACATGCATAAGTGTTTGCCGGACTGGAGCTTAATGTTGTGTTTTTGTTTTGGTTTGGTTTTTTTGCTTCCATGTACTGCAGTTGTAGTAATCCTCTGCTGCTGTTTCTGTTTTAGGTTATTGCTTCATGTGACCCTTTTAGATAATAGCAGATCTACTGCAATAATAACATCAATCATCTTGAATGAATAGATAACTGTTAATTAATATTATTACCATTTTTTATAGTTTCTGATCCTTTATATTTACTTCAAAATGTGTTATATGAGAATTAGGTTACTGTTAACTTTTTTTTTGTTGGTTTTACACAAAGTATTACTTTGCATATCTCCTGATGCATAAGAGTACCAGATGCTGTGCCAAACATGGAGTGAAGGCTATGGTCAAATTTTCAAAAGATAATTTTGAAATTGTTCACTCAATTAATGCATGTGTAATTTATACATCCACAATTTTAGAGAGAAATTTTAAAAGTAACCCCAATATATTTCAAATGGATTTTTTTTTTGCCATAAATATGGTGCATCTACAGTAGTTCACTAATAATGACTTTTCTTTTTGGGAGCATTGGATTACGTGATCCATAAATAATACCCAATAATTACTACTACCCAGTCCTGCAAACACTCCATTTAAAGCAATGGAATGGTCGGCAAATCTCCGTTTGATTTCAGTGGAAGCAATATCATGCTTAAATCTATCCTTTTATTAAGTCCCATTGACATCAGTGGAAGCTAAACATGTATTTAAATGCTTTCCTGAATTGGTATGCTTTCCTGAACTGGGATATATATGTAGGAGTAGATGCATACCTGGGAAGTAAATATTTGATGGATCAAGAGTAACTTCACTGAAGTTATCATATTATATGCACACAAATGCTAATCTCTGTCATTCGTGGATGCACCATTTGTTATATAATCCTTTCTGTTTTACTCATGAAAATAAATGCTATCCCTCAAACCATCCATTATAAATCTCTGTAAAATATCACCTGACCTAGATTAAGTTGTTGTATTTATTTAGCACATTAGCCATTTCCCTTCTATGAATCTCTATCTACTACTATCGATAGGGTGGAATCCTGGCCCCACTGACATACCTTTTTTCCACTGACTTCAATGGGCTGGGATTTCACCCATAGGTTTTTAAGGCCAGAAGAGACAATTAAGATCTCATCTGACCTTCTGCATAACTCAGAGCACTAAGTGATTTCCTGCATCAAGCCTATAACTGAAGCTAAAGTATATATCTTAGAAAGACATCTCATCTTGATTTAAAGACTTCAAATAATGTTGTATCCTTAGGTAAATTGTTCCAGTGGTTAATTACCTTTTCTGTTAAAGGTTTGCACCTTATTTCTAGTGTGAGTTTGTCTGGCTTCCGCGTCCAGCCATTGGATCTGGTATTCCCTTTGTCCGCTAAATTAAAGAGCTCTGTACTATTAGAAATCTTATCCAAATGTAGATATTTATAGATTGTGATCAAGTCACCTCAACTTTCTCTTAGGCCAGGTCTACACTTACCTGGAAATTCAGTGGCAGTCGACAGGAGTTACGCAAGCTACGCAGAGTAGCTTGTGTAACTCCCGTCGACTTCATAACTCCTCTTCTGTGCTGCGACTTCACTGTGCTGCGCTGATGGGAATGCAGCGCTACGTCACTTGAGAGGGTGCTTTTAATGTGTCAGCTTCCAGATCGATTGAGAAGGTCTTCACTGACCGATCTATCGATCCAGATAGATCGATCTGATGGTGGTGAATTTGCTACCTTCAGTGATGACATACCCTTAGATAAACTATACAATTGCACTTTCACTGTAAGGCAGATTTCCTAGACCGTGAGTCATTCTGGTGGCTCTTTTCTGAACTCTTTCCAATATGTTAACTTAGGCACCAGAACCGGGTACAGTATTCCAGTAATTGTCTCAGTAACATATGACCTTTGCCATTGAAGTCAAAACTAGTCGAGCCCATGGCCAGCTATTTAAAGGTATTTTGATGCTTAAAGATACAGAAGTCAATAGGTGTTAAGCACCTAGCCACTTTTTTTGGAAATTCCAGTAGGTGTCTGTCTTCATCTTTAATTGCTTAAATACATTTAAAAATCTGGCTAAATCTGATATTTTTAATTTGACCATATAACATCCTATGTGTACAGCTGTGTAGTTCTTAAGAATATTTATTTCTGACTGGATTTTCTCTTTTTTTTTTTAAAGAATCCTGTTTAAATGTTTCTTAATTGCTGATGAGATATTTTAAAACAGGATCCATAGCCTATTGAAATCAGTGAGTGCGTTTATACAGACATCCATGTGCTTTGGGTCAGGTTCATAGTACATGCAACCATTTAACTAAAGTTGGATGTTAGAGCTGGTCAGTCTTTTAAGTTTCAAAATCTCAACATTTGCTGCAGGATTTGCATCAAAAAAATGTGATTTGGCAATTTTGGTTTTATTGTGACCAGCTGTATTGGTTGTAAGTTGTTGTTGTGCATCTGATCCCTGTGCAGTGAAAACAAATGCTGATTTTTCATACTGAGCCAGAAATATTGCAACTAGAAAATATATTCTGAGTTTTAACATACTTATTTTCATGCCTACTAGGTATGAACCATACATGTGTGACCAACAAATGGAAAATTAAGATGATGCCCGGTTGCTTTGGAAACCAAGGGGAATTATTTGTTTGATTTTTATTTTATTTTATTTTTTTGCATGACGTAGAAAAAGTGCCATTGGTATTTTCACTGGTAGCATATCCCAGCATTCCACAGTCATCCCGCTCATTAACTCACCTGTAGAATTTTCAGCCAGACTCAACCTGCAGCCTCTTGCTGGGAGACCTAAAAGTAACATATATATATTTAAAAACTTAAGGAAGATGAAAATATTGTGTTCATAGCTGAGACAATATTGTATCCATGGACTTTGAATATGCTTTTTCATTCCACCAACTTTTGCCTGTCATTAGTTGTATAATGTCATTGGCTGAATAAAAGGGATACTCTTTGACCTTCCAGGGATTGTGGTCTGTCAGTTGTTTCAATGTGTCAATTGAAATAAATCTGTTTATCTCTGTGACTGGTTTAATGTGTTTTAAAAAAAAATTCTTGTCATAATTCACTAGCAATCTCACTGACAAGAAATGAGGAAGAGCAGAAATAATAATGTCTTTCTAACATGTTTTTTGGTGTATATGAATGAGAAGGGAGGAGTGACATACTTCCTTTGATCTTTAGTTTAAGGATTTTCTGTGGTAAGTACAGAGTTGCAGAGATTGTGTGTTAGAATTGTAAAAAAAAAAAAAAGCATATTTGGAAGTCTGAGATTTAAGCTTGTATGACACAAGATGAGACAAGGTTGCCTTGTTAGAAAATAAAAACATTCATGTTCACAATGGTTCAAATTAAATATGAATCTTTCAACAGACTTTTCTTTTTTTCTCTCCTAATACAGTATGTAGATGAAAACACAATCTAAAATCTCCCTGATGAAACCAACATGTTTAAATTCCACCATTTTAAAGAAATGTGTGTATATTTAAGCAACGACAAGGGTATTCATTATTCATTAACATTCAGTAGATAGCTGACGCCAGTTGCCAGTCAAAATGGAGTCTGGGTGAATATTGACATTGATTGATAGACATGCTCTGAGAATATGCACAAACAGGCTGCTTAGGTCATTTGAACACATAAAAACCACTGTAGCTAGGCTCCACAGACACAAAAAGACTCTTTGCTTGGGCTTTCCTTTCCTTTTAAAGCATCCCAGAGTATCTGAGATTCACATGATTGATAAGGTAAACCTTAGTTTTCTAACACCATTGTCATCAATTAAGGAAAGTGTCTAGTTTGATCTGGTAAATACGGACGAATTGTATTCATGCTGCTTCTAGCTGTGAGCTGAGTGTCTACGGGGGAATCTGGTGCTTAATCATTCAGCTTGACACATCTGTTGTTTTTTTTTTGGATGGTATTTAATGATGTACATTTTATATGCATACCTAAAGATGATTGGTTCTCTCCAGGGAGTGTGTGTGTGTGTGTGTGTGGTGGGGACAACCAAATATAATACTAACAATGCAGAGATGAAGAGTTCATGTATTCATATTACAGCCCCCAGTATGTCACTGCAGCTTTCAGTCTCCCAGATAATGCAGAAATGAACTTGGTTTTGCTTATCTAGTGCAGAAACTAAGTCCTACAAAGGACAACGTTGTGGTGTTACCAGAAAGCCAAGGTACTGGGCATTGTGATGTTGTGCTTCCCCAGGAGCAGTCTACTGACCGTGTTGTGACTACAGTTTGGTCCCTGGTTACTTCCCCTTTGGAATAGGAAAAATTTGCCCTAACTATGTAACTGGTACAAAGTACTTCCCCTCCATACTGGCTCAGCTGTGCTGGCTGGTGCCGGAAGGAACAAAGCCTCAGCTCTGCCCTCTGTTCACTGCTGCCCACCCACACTTGTGCAGGAGTTGGGGCAATTGCCTGATGGAGGCCTGTGCTGTGATTGTCCCCCTCTTCTCCTCCTTTGTGCCTGTGTACAATAGGAGTGACTTGCAGCTGTGGAGTGCTATATAAGTACTAAGTTTTATTATGAGCATTTTCCTGTATCTCAACCCTTAGTAAAGTCCATTGGCAAAGTGATCATATTTGACTTGCATTACATGACCAAGGTTAAAGAGAAGATGGGTTGTTCATTAGGGTGGGGTGGGGGAGGAATCCCTTGGACTAAATCAATCCCCAGTGACTACCTGTGGGGAAGAGACCCTCAGTTTAAATCTCCTCTGCCTCATGTGCTTATTGAATCATAGAAATATAGGGCTGGACGAGACCTCAGGGACTTGTCAAGTTCAGGCCCCTGGGCTGAGACAGGACCAAGTATACTTAGACCATCCAGTGATGGGGGATTCTATAACCTCCCTGGAATCCTGTTCCAGAATTTAACTACCATGGTCAGCTGATGGATCTCTCATTCTGCTGAGGGGCCAGGCCTGTCCATTGGAAGACCCTGTGCCATCACCCCTGGTCTGGGTCTTCCTGAGCTAGAGAAGAACTGCATTGCTGGGCCCCCTTGCCCACTGCTATCCCTTGTTGGGGTTTCTGTTGCATGGAGGGGCAATCCAGTGGAAGTTACAATAGCTTCAGGCTTTGATGGGTGAACTAATTTCCCTCTCCGTGGCCTGCTTCCTCTGTGCTCACTCCAGCTAGATGGAGGTAGAACCCCTTCGAGCTTTCATCATGGTTGGGTGGTGTATACTGCAGAAGCAGTTCTGCCTCCTTGCATGGACACAAGTTCTGTTTCCCTAACTCGTGGAATGGAACAGGGGACTATAAGCTGCTTGCTTTCTCTTTTTTTTTTAAATATAAAACTGGTCATTTTCCCTTGGGCAAAATCCTGCTTGTGTTAGACACACAAGTAATTAGTCCCATGGGATCACATGTGGGAGTAAAAATAGAGCAGGAATTGGCCCCCATGTCATAACCATCTTTTATTAACACAAAGAGCAAGGGCCCAAAGTCACTATCCTTACAAAAGCAAAACTCCCACTTCACTTTTATGGGAGTTACCTTGAAAATGAGCTGCAGGATTGGCTCCCTAAAAATATAAGATTTTCTTATTACCAATATGATATTCCCTGAAGTAGTGTGGTGTTTGCTAAGAAACATGAGTCTTGGCATAAACTCACACAAACATCATACATTTTAAGTTGCAGTATGTTGTATGCAGTAAACATCAAATTTTAGTCAAATAGATGTATTGCAGTATTTCCGGCATTAACTTCATATGTATTCATGCATGCTGTCATTCACAGTACATCTGTATTAAATTTATGACTAGAGTTGTGAACAAATTTCTTTTTCTGCTGGTTTTGGGATTGAGGGAAACTTCATTGTAACTGAAGCTAGTGTAAAAATAGGCTTTTTTTTGGTGGGAAATTTTGACTTTCTTTGGCAAAAAATAAAAAAATCAAAATGTTATGTCGGAAAACTGAAATAGTTTTGATGTGGAAATGCCATTGCAGTGTGTCCTGGGAGCTGTAGTTCAAGTGCCTCATGCTTCCATTCACTTCTGTAGGCCAGGGTCCCTGGTTGTAAATAATAACTATAAAATGCTTTTCTTATCTCGCACTCTTCATCAGTAGACTTCAAAGCACTTCCTAATCTGAGTATTTATCCACTCAACTGCCTTGTGAGATAGGGAAGCATTATTATCCTCATTTTACAGCTGTGAAACTAAGGCATAAGGAGGCTAATTGTCCCCAAAGTCAATGGCAAAGCAGGGAATTGAACTGAAGTAACCCAGGTGCTAGGCCAGTGTCCTAACCCCCGGACCATCCTGCCTGACTGTATCACCCCTGGAGTCAACATTTCTGAATTAAAATATTTTAGTTTTCGAGCATTGTTTTTTTTTTAAATGTGTTTAGAAAAAACCCAATGTTCATTTAAAATCCATTTTTAAATGAAGTTCTATCTTCCAGTGATTGCTCATATCCATTCCAGCATAGGTGTGTGCGCACCCCGTGCACAGATTCCCGGAACTTTTTTCCCTGAGCTAGCTCCGTAGGGTCGGCTCAGGCGCCCCCTGGAGTACTGCGCTCATGCCGTGGTACATAGGGCGCTGCCAACCCTGCGGCCCCTCAATTCCTTCTTTCCGCCTGTGACGGTTACCGGAACGTCTGCCTCTTGCATGCAAATGCAAGTAGCATCCCTTGGTGTTAGCTGTTATTATTTGAGTTCTAGTTTATTGTTAAACGGTAGTTAGCAAGTAGTTAAGTAGATAGTGCCCTTAGGGGCTAGACTTGAGCCATGCCTGGCTCTACGGGCTTTAAAGCCTGCACCATGTGTGTGAAGTCCTTTCCAGTGAGTGACCCTCACAACCGTTGCCTCCGATGCCTCGGGGAGCAACACAGAAAGGAGAAGTGCAGGATCTGCAGGGCTTTCAAGCCAAGGACCCAGAAGGAAAGGGATGCAAGACTGAAGACGATCCTGATGGAGTCCGTGCTCCGGCCGGACTCTGAGCCTTCGCGTTCACCTGCGGCACCGAGTGTCTCGTCGGTGCAGAGCGCCTCACCGGCACCGTCCTTGGCACTGACACCAGCACCGGCACTGCTTGCGGTGCAGAAGAAGAAGAAGCGGGATGCCACTCCCATGGACTCTCCCCTGCTACCGGGAAAGCAGGGGCTGCAGCAGGAGATGCCCCAGCCATGTGCTGTGGAGAGTACTCCGGCACCGGCATCTCCTCGCAGAGAGCCTCCCCTGACTCCTGGGGGTGGGGGAGCACCTCTGCAAGGGCCATCGACACCGGAGGCTTTCGCTGCGGCACACGTCCTCATGGGTCTGCCTACGCCTCTGTCCCCCCCTCGGCCGAGGGCTCCGGGACCGGTGTCTCGGGGTAAACCCGCGCATGGAAACTCTGTGGCTGGGTGGCCCCGGTGGGTGGAGGAGACAGGAGTCGATAGGTCTCCACCCCCCCAGACGGTCAAGGAGGGTAGAGAGTGCAGGGCTCCTCCTCCTAGCTCCGACTCCGGGTCATTGAGCTCCCCGGCACCGCGGCACCGAGGGCAGTCCAGAGGCAGTCAGAGCTTTAACCTCGGACACGGTCTTCTATAAAGATAAGGTCCAACTGAGGCCCCACCCAGCCTTCCTGCCTAAGGTGGTGACTCAGTTCCACTATAACCAGAATATCTTCCTCCCTGTGTTTTTTCCCAAACCACATGGTTCGGAGATGTCAATGTCGCAGCTGTCGAGCGGACCAGGCCGTCCCGGAAGTCAACACAGCTGTTCATGGCAGTGGCGGACTGGATGAAGGGCTCACCTGTCTCCACCCAGCGCATCTCCACCTGGATCACCGCCTGTATTAAAACCTGCTATGAGCGGGCGAAGGTGCCACTTCCAGGAGCTGTGACAACGCACTCAACCAGGGCCCAGGCCTCATCTGCGGCCTTCCTTGGAGGAGTGCCCCTGCAGGATATCTGCAGAGCAGCGACCTGGTCGTCGGTCCACACCTTCACATCCCACTACGCCATCGTGCAGCAGGCGAGAGAGGATGCAGGATTCGACAGAGCAGTACTGGCGAGAGTATCTCAATGCCTACCCACCTCCAAGGTATGGCTATTTAATCACCTATACTGGAATGGATATGAGCAATCACTCGAAGATAGAAAACAGGGTTACTTACCAGTAACTGTTGTTCTTCGAGATGTGTTGCTCATATCCATTCCAAACCCACCCTCTGTCCCCACTGTCGGAGTCGGCAGAAAGAAGGGACTGAGGGGCCGCAGGGTCGGCAGCGCCCTATGTACCACGGCATGAGCGCGGTACTCCAGGGGGCGCCTGAGCCAGCCCTACGGAGCTAGCTAAGGGAAAAAAGTTCCGGGAATCTGTGCATGGGGCGCACACACACCTATACTGGAATGGATATGAGCAACACATCTCGAAGAACAACAGTTACTGGTAAGTAACCCTGTTTTTTTTGACTAGCTGTACTTTTAACTAATTGGGGCATGAGTAACTGAAATAGTTTAAATATGATATGTAATAACCCAGATTCTCAGCTGTGGCCGAGAAGTCGACAGCTCCAGGAGCTCCTGAGAGCTGTTCTAACTTGTGCTAACTGCAGATGACATCAAGGTGATGACATGACAGGTAGGAACTAACAAGGTGTATGTGGCCATGCCTCTTTGCTCCTGGCTATGCACCTATGTTGGCCAGGATGGAAATGGCATAGGGATTGTTACACTGGCTGTACACCACTGAGTGACCAATCTTCCTATGGCTGGCTATACTGTTTGTAGGGTCACTTTGCACCATCAGTGAAGTATAGAACAGATGTAATACAGCCCAGGATCTGGGACAATATGTGTAAGTTTCTGTGAGTGGCTGTTTCCACAGTATGTGTAGGAACATAGGTGTTGATGTATTGGGTCAGTTCGGTGGCACATTTAGTCCATTATATTTCTCTGGCAGTAACCATCTGTGGATGATTCAGAGGAAGGTGTAAGAACCCTGGAAATCTTTCCCTCACCCTGAAGCATTCTCTTTAATTCTGTTCTGTTCTTTCCATGTTCTTGTACCATGCCCATAACTATGGTGCCAGAATGCTGAGAGGTTTAAATCTCTAATAATTTTTTTATCTTATCCAAATAACTCTGGGTAGTCCCGTTCATCTTAAATGCTTAGCCCTTTTTGTGAATCCTATGAAGCTCTTGGTCTCAATGCTATTATGTGTTGTCAAGTTCCACAAGTTAATAATGTGGGGTTTTTTAAACCTGTTTTTATTTATACATTTGTAGCCTTTCAGTTTGATTGCACACCCTCTTGTTCATGAATTGTAAAAATAGAATTCTACTGTATGTTGACAGATTTCTGTACACAGTTATGAGTATTAATAGCAAGCCCTTCATTTTTTGTATTTTCTGTCAGTGAAATTAATTTGTCTAGCCATTGAGTTATGTCTGGTATCAAGGCACACATTGTTCCCCAATGGTAGCAAAATTACAACTTTTCTTGGCTTATCAGCGCTCTGAGATATGAAAGAGTTAAACTCTCCAGGCAAACCACATATCACTTTCTTTAAAATGCCATTGGGAAACTGAGATAAACGGTGAAACGTTTTCTGTGTTGACATGATGTTCGCCTGTCCGATTGCATCCCTCCCAACAGACAGCAGAGAAGCAATTACAGAAAAAGACATCTGTGCCAAGGTTTGGCTAGCCAAAGAGGGCAAGCTCTTGTGTTTAAGAGATATAGAATCCAATCGATGAAAATGTCTGGACCTGTTAGCACCAATAAAGCTGAAGGCCACTGGGAAGCTCAGAGAGGATCTTTTGTTGTGGAGAGAGAAAGGAGGCCGAAACTGTGACACTTAAGGAAGAATAGGGTCAGCTAGTATGATCATCCATCTTCCTCTGTGGCAGCTTTTTGTCAGCTTCTAACCCTGCTCAGCAGAGGATCTAAACCTCTATTGTTGACACCGGCCAATTCTCAGCCACGTGTAAATGAAGTTAATATTCACTGACCTTATGCATAGCCAATGAAGGACCTCAGTGACATCTTGGAAATAATGTTATCTGACACTTCAAAAAGCAAATGTTGGCAGGCTGGTTGTGTTTTTTGTGGAACAAGTAAACAAATACGTATTGTTTAGCCATCTCACATTTGAACTGATTTCCATAATAACCACAAATGTCTTTTTGTTCTTATATCAGCTTAGTTACCTTTTTTGTTTGTATATCATTATATCTTACCCTGACTCTAACCAACCTACACTAAATGGTCTGTGAGAGGTAGCTAGTTTTATTTAGGTAAGAAATGTAGAGCCCAGTGAGCAAAACTATATGTAGATAACTGAATAGGAAATTAAATAGTTCTGAAGATAACAGGAGCCAAGAGAGTGCATTTTTCAGAACCTAATGAGTTAAAAATTCAGACTGGAGTCTATTTAATTATAAATTCATTCTGAAAAAGTACAGTATTTTAAAACAACACTATGAAAGTCTTTTTGAGAGACCTTGTTAATAGGAATCGCTATGATCTTCTTTTGTCTCTGTTACTGTCCGCTGTGACCAAACCTTGTTGATCTAACGGTATTTTAATTCCAGAAAGTCAAGCAATTTGCACAATCCTTATTTGCCAGAAAACGTATTTAAGAGAAAAATATTAGCATAAGCTTTCACAGAAGGACTTATATTTCAGTAAAATATTAGCTAATGAAGAGCCATAGGAAGCAGTGTGTATAAATTGTCTTCTTGAATATGTACTCTTGAGCGTTGATTATTATGCTGATAACTGTATTTATGTAGTGCTTTTCATCCAAATGGATCCCCAAACACCTCACAGACTTACTAACTGAATTCATGTGTACCATTTCTGTATAAAATCAATTGGAGAACAGCTATCATACTTTCAAAATGAAACACTGCAGCTACTTCTAAAGCACAGCCATTTTCCAGAGCAGTCTATGGCCCTGATTCAAGGAAGCACTTGTACTTAAGTGTTTATGAATGTGCACCTAGCACTGTAGATAAAAACTACCATATCTAACAGAAATGCTTATCATCCCTCTAGTCTTCCATGGAGGTATGCCAGCTATCTGCTGTCCCATGTCAGGCCTGCTTGCCTTATAAAAGATTATGAAGTCACAGTTTGTGGTAGCAAAGTATGGCTTCAGGATGAATAGTCATTATTAATCAAATATATCCAGCTGTATCCACCAGCAAACTTTGCACAGCTGCATTCCTCCACCCCTCCCTGTGAACAGAAAGCAACAATAGATAACAGAATTATCTGTAAGTATGCAGTAGGTATCAGTCTTTTTGAAAATTCTGTGGAATGATGATTATCCATGTTTTGGCTATAATCCATACCAGTATCTGTAAGGAAACAATCCAGAGTCCTGACATTTTTGGCTGAGATTGGGTTAATGGTTGAAGTGAGTGCTATAATCATAGAGATTGATTGATTGCTGGTAGGTGATTATCTGATATGCTGGCTATCATGACAATCACCAGAATAGATCTGCATCTAATTGGCCTCATTCATATTTGATCTGAAAGTAAACAGTTCTAGAATTTTTGGAAGCTGTATGTGGACTTTCTTTACCTCATCAGTTTTGTTTATTTCTATCTATTAAAGCTGTGAATAATGTTTACTGTAATATCCAAGTAAATCTTACATGGGTGTTGCTTGATATTAACTCAAACCAGATGGGATTTCAAAAGAGAGCGAGTCTGACCATGTTCCTGGATTTATGACATCACTGACGCATTTTGCTTAAAATACAGCACTGTGTTGCATTAGCTTTTGCATACTCATTTACAGACAGAGACACATGCATTCTGTCTCATAGGGCAAGTAAAAAGTCCACTTTTGATTTCGGACTGATCATACGGGAGTGTCAGTGAGACCAGTTTGTATAGATAGATTAATTAAAACAAGAGATTTTCATTTTAATAATATTGTCCCTTCAAAACACATTCTCGAGTTACCTGAAGAAGCAAAAAAATTGCTGAAATATAGTCAGCTACTGAACTGTGTAATAGGGGGCCTCACTCTAAGCCCATTGATATCAATAGGAGTCTTTTCCATTAATTTGATTGGGCTTTGGGTCAAACCATAAAACTACTAAACAAGCAAATTACTATCTACAAGGCTTTAAAAAGGATCTATTTGTTGTACAGAAAATATCCAGTAATAGCTAGATTCTGGCCAGATCTTGACTTCTTAAATTCACTGACTTCTGGCTCAGTCCTGGCATTCTATTCCTTTGTCAGATTTATCCCGGGTTAAGCGTGGAATGCCAAAAGCATACTGGAACTTTTTTGGTTTTGCCATTGCTTATAAAAATAAGTTCATAGTGGAATATGTTGTTTTGTTTAATATTTCCAGTGCAGAGCTGTGTTTTCCTTTGAGGGAGAAAAATTTGTTTCTGTGAATTATATCATCGTGAAGTTAGTTCATTTCTCCTTTCGGTGTTGAATATGAGTCCTGTTTTAGTTGAAAGTTTACCAAATGTTAGCTTTCTATGGGCAAGGGACTGAGCAAGTGATCCAAAAATAATGGAAATTGAAAATGTTTGGTTTAATGTACCTTTGTTTGTTTTTTATTTCGCCTGTAAAAAGACAGAAGACAGGTTCTTTGTACTAAATGTCAGTGGAAGATTCATTAGGCCAATAGTGAACTGTGGGTGTCTGAGGAAGTGGCTGTTTTCTCTTTGTTGCTGTCTGAAGGGAGGAATAAGCCTGGCAGTACCAAGAGCTGGTTTAGCATTGTCACTGTGTCCAGCTGTGGAGGAAGCTGGGCAAAAAAGCATGCAGGGACTGTGGATATAACGTTCTCTTTGGGAGCTAGAATGATTTTACTAAGATTAATAAAACTTCAGTGGCAGGCTTTGGTCCACTTCTGTTGTTCAGAATAATGGATAATTTTCACCTCCTACCTCTGGGTCTCTGTATGGATCGGTGTTCATTCTGAATTGCATTGTCAGCATTGCTGTGATTTTCTTTGACAGTTACATCAGTGGGGATGAGAAGAAAGGAATTAGGCATGAAAAATTGCTTTGTTCTCTTGAGTTCTATACAAGAGTTTGAATGTGTACCATGCAGTCTTCAGCACATCTGCAGATGATTACATTTATAAAGAATAAACATCAGAAAAGTATTTGAAAAACTTAATAGTGCAGGAAAAAAGGCAAAAAAAAAATCAATTTGAAAGAGGAGACAAAATATTTTATGGTGAGTAGCCTACCCTATTGAATTAAAAAAAAAAGGTTATATGACTAATAAAGAATCACCTTGAAGGCTAGAGGGATTAGAGTAGACCAGATAGCTCATCAATAATTTAGCCAAAGTATGTAAATTTACAACAACCAAAATTTGGGACATGCAAAAAGTACTTGGTTAAATCTTAGAATAATTTTATTCTTTAATAATAATATTAATTAATCAGTTCACTTGTTTCCACCACTAGGACAGTTGCTGCCTAATGCCTCCAGTTGGTTAAAGGGCTTTTCTTTGGTTTTGTAAGGTAATATACCTGCACTGCAACCATGATAATATCCATTATGCTGAAGGTCTGCGTATAAGTTTAGCCACAGAAAGATACGGTTTAGACAATAGGTTTATATCGGAGAGTCTTAGAAGTACTTTTGGTTTTGGTTAGTAACAGGTTGGTAAAAAGAATCCAAGAAAGTAAGTTTGGGGCCGGATTCTGCATTTTCTGAAGTCAGTTGGAGTCTTGAATTCACTTCAACGGGAACAGTTCCTCTTTTGTTTTTTGTTTGTTTGTTTTCTCTGGTACTATTTTCAAAGTACACTTTGTACGTTAAAATAACAATGGTTCCTTTTTATTTGTATTTATTTTTTAATTGGGTGCATGTTTTCACATAGATATAAAGGCCTTAACCTGGACAACTTGACAACAAAGGTTATGACAACAGTTATGAGCCTTTCTGCGCACCCGGGCAGTGGAGTAAGGAAGCATGAGGAGCCACTTTCCTGTACTTTCTGGGCTGTGTGCACCACCAGACCTTGCGCGGGTGTTTACAGGATGGGAGTAGCCACCAGAGTGCTGCTACTGGCCTTCATGATCAGGCGGGTGGGATTGGGCAGGCAGAAGTGGGTGAAGCTGGAAGCTTTCCCCACAGTTTGCCCATTGTCAGAGTCTTTTCCCTCTGCCAGAGCCTTTTTCTGCTCAAAATAGCAATGTAGACAGGGCTTGCACTGCTTGGGTGTGCAGGGAGCTGTGTTATATGCCCTGGGGGTTCAGGCATGTAGGGCACTCTACTCTACTTGCCTAATTTGTGCCTCATTCTCTATACAGTTATTTGTACCCAGGCTGACTGGTCATGCAGTGTCTGCATTCTACACACCACCATAAATGTCGATGTACCGTAAGAGAAGCACCAAATATCGTGAGAGTTGCCATAAAATCACATGATTAACAACGCAGTTAGTGTTGCCAAATTTCACAGTTTTATTATCCTCAGTCTTGTGGTATTGTATGTGTTGTTTTTTTTTTTTCCCTGAAAGCCCCTGTTCCTGGAGCCATGAATCTCAGCTTTCATTTTTGGTTAAGGAGCAAAGCTGGAAAACGTGACCTGAATGTACCTCAGAGGCTCATAAGCCAGAGGGCAAAGAAAAAGAACCCTATACTTATTATTTAAAAATCTCATGACTTTTAAGCCAATTTCATGATTTTGGAGGGGCCTGACTCATGATTTTTTTTTAATGCTAGATGTTGGCAGTAGTGAACGTATCACCTTTTCATTCTCCTGTACGGTGTTTTCCCTCCCCTCCTTGATGTATGTTAGTGCCTGTCAGTTTTTTCCCCTTGCTTAAAGTGGCAAATGAGCACTCGGGGTTTGATTCTGATCTCATGTCAGCTTTACAACACTGACTCCTCTAACTTCAGCAGGTTACTCCTGATTTTCATGGGTGCAAGTGGGATCAGAGTGAGGCTGTTGACCTAAACAGACTGTACCAAAGATCTCAAGTGTGTGTGTGTGTTCATGTGACTGACGTGCATTTGCTACGTGGAGGCTACACTGTGACAGCTGGTCCGAAAATCTTTCTAGCATTATTGTGCCCCATATGCAGAGTGTTGGCTCTAGGAGAGGAGGTCTATCATGGGACAATGATCACATCCCTGTGATGCAGGATGCCAGTACCGTGCTGTGGGAGAAGCTACAGAGAAGTCATTCTAACCAGAAGAAAAGAACTCTAGCAGCCTCACTCCTAGAGCACAGGGAGGTGCTCAGATGCCATGGTGAGGACAGCAGTATGTATGCCTTGGGAAATAGATAGGAATCTATGGAGTTAAGGATAAGGAAGACTATAGGGAGGAGATGGGGAGGAGGGAAACCCAGAAGAGGAAAGGAGGGATGGTCACATTCTAAAGCACAACTAGGTGAAGTTACATCTCCCAGGGTAGGACTTTTTGGATGACTGCCACGTCACGAGGTAGGGAGCCAGCAATTTTTGTGAAGCGTGGGTTGGACTAACTCTTAACTACTTGCTAGAGCCATGTGAGCTTCAAAGAAGAATAGTTCTGCCCTTGAGGGGAAAAGTAACTAACCTTTTGTGGTATAACATTTTTGGATGGAGAAAGAAGGTACTTCTTTTTTTGTGAGGACTCATTCCCCCCCTCCCCCCCTCCTCTTTTTAATAGCCTATTGCGTGCTTGAGAGGTGGAAGATTTATTTATTATTATTATTTATTTATTAATAACAAATAATGCATTATATTTGTGTATAGTGCCTGTCAGCAAGAGTATCGATGGTGTCCAGAAGCATTCCAATTAAACTCATTAAAACCACATAGATATGTTTGTTCTCACAACCGTGTATTAATAGCACTCAGCTATTAGTATCTTGCTGTTGTGCATTTGCAATAAGTTGCATTCTTGGGTCAGCACATACACTACTTTT
Organism: Emydura macquarii macquarii; assembly: GCF_026122565.2. NCBI lineage: Eukaryota > Metazoa > Chordata > Testudines > Chelidae > Emydura > Emydura macquarii. The sequence goes on from NW_027133156.1 coordinate 3,851,900, forward strand.
CTGTGATAAATGAGCAATATTAACATGTCAGGGCAAGAACAGATTAAAAAAGTTTAGATGTCAGCTTTTTATTTTCCATTTCAGCTATTTTCTTTCTGTTGCTAAAATTCTAAGGTAAGTGCTAATTAGATAATATGCAGCGTCGTTCTGGACAACTTCACCACAAAACCAATGATAGATGTCATTGATATTTTATTTTATACATATACATTAATGATATTTTCATCCTCTGGACAGATGACTTAAACTCTCTCAGCTTTCCACTGCAACTTCAACAACTACCACTACTCTATTAAACTCTCTAACACTCCCACACTAACATCAACTTCCTAGACATCATTATCAACTTTAACAATGGAACTCTACAAATACTATATACAAGAAACCCACGGATCACCACACCTACCTTTATAGATCCAGTAACCACCCCAAACACACCAAGAAATCTGGTATTTGCAGTCAGGCACTCAGGTACCACAGAATATGCTCCAAGGAGAAAGGCCGTAATCCACACGTTAAAACAGTCAAAACCACCTTTACCAGACAAGGACACTCCACCAGAGAAGTAGATCGCATCATAGAACAGACCACACAAATACTATCAGAGAACCTGCTTCAATATAGAAATAAAATGCCCTCTGACCATTCACCCCAGCTGTCACCTACCACCCTACACTGGAACATATATGGAGTATCATCAAACTACAACCCATACTTGATGGATCCCCATCCTGAAAAAAACTTTCCTGCACTTCCTCTTTTGACATTCAAACAATTCCTAACGTCTCCAAGCCCCCATCAGATAGATGCAAGCTTCCCACAGACCAGGACATAGCAACTCAAAGCAGCACCAGGCCCTGCCAGAACAACAGATGCAAAACCTGCAGACATATCTCCACTGCTATGAAGATAAGTCCACCCCACAACACATCTTTCAAGATCCATGGGTCCCATGCATGCCTATCACAACATCTGGTGTGTACCTCATCCAGTGCATTAAATGCCCCAAAGGCAACTATGTGGGTGAAACCAGACAATCACTACACTCCTGAATGAGCTCACACAGGAAAATGGTAAAAGGCAAAAACACTATATTACCTGTAAGTGACCACTTTTCACAAAGCGATCACTTTACATCTGATCTATCAGTCCTCCTCCTCAAAAGAAACCTGCACAACACTCTCAAAAGATGAGCCTGGGAGCTTAAATTCATAACTTTGCTAGACACTAAAAATCATGCTCTTAATAAAAACACTGGATTTATGGCTTATTACAACAATCTGTAGCCCGCTAACCCCCTTTTTAGTTCTATGGCTACAGGGGTGCTAATGGGCCACTTCACCTTGAATGATCCCTTAGAATATGTGCTAACTACTGATGCTAAACTATCTGTTCGATCTTTTATTTTGCTGTGACACCCTTAGTACCTTTCCCAGATGCAAAGAAGAGCTCAGTGTAGCTCAAAAACTTGTCTCTCTCACCAACAGAAGTTGGGCCAATGAAAGATATTTCATCTCCCACCTTGTCTCTCTAATACGATAGTATATCAGGTAGGTGTTCTCACTAATTATTATGAATCTGAAAGAATGATAAAATATTTTCGCCTCAAATCTACAAAACAACGTGAATTTTTTTTTTTTTAAATACCAAAAAAAAAACCCAAAAAACCAACCAGCGCTTGCCTCTCCCCTCTCCCTCCACCACACATCCCCTAATCCAGCTCCTTGGTTCCAGGTTGACATAACCTAACCAACAAAGTACCATCATTACTCAAATAGGAGGTGGTGCTCAGAGCAAGGCAGGATGCTTTGGGATTCAAGAATAAAAATGTAACCTTCAGATTTATACTGAATGCCCCCACTTAATTTGCCTCTTTGGAGAATTAGCACATTGCTGAAGTTACAGGGATTGCACAAAAAAGATATTCAGGTCACTTTTAAAGATATACTGGTTCCTTATGGAAAGTCTGAAAAACATTCCATAGCATACAGAAATATTTTTTTCATGTATGCTCCCAGATGTATCTGTGTGTGTATGTATGCTTGTGCTCCAATGGAAATAAATGACAAAACTCCTATTGGATTCAGTTGGTAGAAGATTGAGCCAAATATTTGCATGAAAACTGGATCTTTGTTGCTCAGTTCCAGCTGATTGTTTCTCAGCTAAAGTCAAAGGGTGGAATCCTGGCCTTCATTGAGTGCAAAAAGGCCAGGATTTAACTCCAAATATTCTGTTTATTACCGCATAATAATTTCCATGACAACTAATTGATGTCATAGAAGACTTGTGACTTCAGGTAAAAAATATCAGCAAGAAATGAACTTCTAAATAACATCAGATCCTATTTTAGGTAAATGTATTTTGTAATACCAGACAATAAAAAAGAGAGAAGTCCATGACATGTAAGGTTTTTTGTCGCCCCCCCCCCCCCCCCCCCCAAAAAAAAAAAAAAGGTTTTGGATGTATCAGGAGCTCCTTCATGGATAATGACCAGAAATGAAAAGCAAAATTAATTGTCAACTTTTTGCAAGACATTTAAATAGAGATAGGATGAATCGTTAAATATAGGCTTCTTTGCTGTTTTGAATTTTGTAGCTATGAACAATGCACAGAGTGCTTGCCAATACATTAATGAACTATTTTTTTAAAAAGTGTTTTCCATAGTAATCGGAGAACTGAACTTAATAAGAGACGTGTTTTTACTATTCTTCTGTGCAGAAAGTTGTTGGTTGTAAAGGGTGGACTTCTGAATGAAACATTTGTCTTCAGCTTCCTTGTAATCTGCAGTACGGTTAAGCCTGTCAGCTCAGTTGGAATAATGTGCCGATTTTCTAAGGATAAAGAGAATTGTATCCCTTTCCCCCTTTTTAAGGTCTCTGTGCTGTGTTTCCTTAGATTTCACAGTACCTGTTTGGTTTTAGCAGCTCTAATTTCAGTCTATCGCTTTCCCTGGCTGAAGTGTAAAAACTGATATGCTCTTCTCCTTGAAGGAGAATATTCAAGAAATGCAATCCCAGTGAGAGGGCCATTTACCAGCAGCAGGGATCCTTTCTTCCTGTCATTTTCTTAATTCAGTCTCTGTTTCAAATCTTTATCAGCACCAGTCCTTTTAAGGAAACAGATTAAAATGTCTAGGGGTAAATGGAGGATTGATTTGGTGTGAACATAGAGCTTCTGTGCTTTTTACAATGCATGCAGTTATAAAAGGGGAACCACATGTTTTAACACTCTTACTAGCTCTGTGTAAGATCAGTCTTCCTTGCTTGGTTACCCATGCTGCTTTTAGTTCTGCCTTGCACATTTTAGAATTAAACTGCCTGTGGTATTTTAAGGGGAAAAATGTTTTTAGCTGAAGTGTAAGTAGGATTGCCAGTTTTGGCTGGATGTATTCCTGGAGGTTTAATCACATGACATAGTCTTTAATTAAAGATTAATCCTTAATTTCTGAAGACTCCAGGCCAGTCCTGGAGGGTTGGCAACCCTAAGTGTAAGAGTGGAGCCGTTCAATAGTTCAGTCATTGGTTGGTTTTATCTGTTATAAAGATTAATCAAGTATGCAAATTGCAAACACTAACAAATTATATTCCTAAAGGTTACAGAATTTATTGCTGGTTACTGTACCTCAGTGTTTCAGTGGCTGTCTTTGACTGAGCTAGATATAAAAGTTGTAGATACACATTTTTGTCTTTGTTCTCATTTAATTTCACTGTAATGAGTCACATAGACATCGAGATTTATTTGAGTCTAATAAGTAGTTGGAACAGAGCATCTTAATAACGGTTGTAGTGCTTTCTGGAATTCCATTTTTTCTGAATCTGATTGACATTGTGACTCTAAATACTGGAAATTAGAGAGGGGGAATGTGGGAAGATCCTGATTCAGAATTCACATTTTATTCATCATTATTTTGCCTGTACAGACAAAATCATATTTAAGTTGATTTTTCTACATTGCCATGTAGGTACAGTACTTTGAGTGCACTGTATTGCTTAGTAAAAATTTCCCAAATTAATAGCAGTATATTTATCAGGCAGCGTTTCGGTGAAGATAATGCATGAGCTCATATCTAAAATATGGTTAGATAACTTCAGACATTACTCATCAACTCAAAGGAATCCTCCATCAGCAATCAGTGCGTGGTGGACAGGAATAACTGAGTCTTATTGACTCTCCTTGGAGAAGTGTGTCAAACACAATCTGTTTATGCTGATAGCACTAATTTTGATACAACTGAGGCCATGAAAGCTGCTGTCTCTGTCACCATTGTTCATACTATTATGAATTTTTAAAGGAAAGCTACAATGACTTTTACTATAGCTTTAGATGATTTAAAAAAAATTGCACTACAGCATGATTCTGTGAGCTGTTGAATGCTAGTGGATTGAGCATGGGATTGAAACTCCGGATACTGGACTCTATTCCCTATCCTGCCATTGGTCTGCTGCGGGACTTTGGGCAAGTCACTTCGCCCCCATGCCTCAGTTTCCTCATCTGTAAAAATAGGGATAATGATACTCTGAAATCTATCGAAGTGCTATATGAGTGAGGTGTTTATTACTAATATCATGTGGTGCTCTAGCTCTCAACTGTAACTGAAATCATTGGGTGTTGAAGGCATTCAGCACCTTGGAAGATTGTGCTATTGATCAGAGCAGGTAGGTTAAACAAGGAGAATGCAAATAAGTATTTTGCAATTTCTGGAAATGTTTCACCATTTTTTATATGAATTAGGAATCTGTGCAGTCCCTGGAAGCTGTCATTCTAATGGCAGTTCCAAAACGCAATGTCTTTTGATTACATGAATTGAGACAGGACTACCCAAGCTGCTGCCAGAGGCACGGAAAAGTACAATTAAAGGCACAGGGACTAGTAGGAAATTTTCATGGCTCTTTGTAGGTAGGAAATGTATGCACTTCATTAAACCAGACTGATCAAAATCAGCCCCTCCTGTGTGTGGACATGCTCGTGTGTGTGCACACACACCATTTACTGAAAAAGATGTGGCAATCCCCTGCTTTCTACCTCGTTACTGCAGCTCTGATTTTCTTGTCTTGTTACATACATGCCATCAGACTGACAATATGGCTGCTTTCAAATTCATTATTTCATATTTAGATTTAAAAATACGTTTATAGCATTGAGATCTACTGACGAAAAGTGCCATATAAGAGCTAGGTATTGTTATTATTTCAAAGTAATACAGTAATTATTTTGTAGCTGGGTTTTTCAGTGGATCAGCTGCATAGGAAGATTTTGCTATTCCACCAACATTTTCCTTTAAACAAGAAAGGAACTTTATAAATAAAGGAACACTTTCTGGAACTGTATATATTTATTGAAGAAAATTATTTGTATTAATTACAGAAGTATCTTGCCCCTTCTGTCCTCAGTATTATATATATACACAAGTAAGACACAGTCTCTGTCCTGAAGAGCTTACAGTTTAAACTGACAAGACAAAGAGGAAAATGAAATGGCAAAATCATCCAGCATGTCCGTAGTACATCTAGGAACAGAACCCAGGTCTCTTGACTCTTAATCCAGTGCCGTGGCTACTGGACCATACTGCCTCACAATGTCAGCAGTGATGGTGTCAGAAGAGGCAGCAGCTTTCACAGTTTCTGTTGTGGCGATATTAGTGCTATCAGCATAAACATACAGTTCTCCGAGGCAAGTCAGTTTATATTGCTACCAATGCAAAAATGACCAAACATCAGTAGTATTTATCTAGGGAATGAAGAAAAGCAAGTTTGAGGTTGGAAAGCTGCCCCTCATAGCCCAGTGTGCTGTATCGAAACAAACACTGCGTGTATAAGCAATTTGTCCAGGTAAAGTGGTATTTCACTAATGATTAAAAATTAGTCAAACCAAAAACATGAATCAAATTTCCATCTGTTCATGGGGCAGATTCTCTGCTGCTTCTAGGCTGGGGATTTGTTTTTGCTTTCTCTTCCTTATCTGAGCATCACAAAGTGGGTCGAACTGGGTGGGGAATCTGCTCCTGCATATTTGAAAAAATATATGTATTTTTAAAAGAAAGTCAGTATTACAGCTTCCTGTGCTTTTTTTGTTTTGTTTGCATGACACTTTAAACTTGTGTGCCTCAGATGAAGACCAATTGGAACAAGGCCAAGGTAGAAGGTTTGAACCTGTTTTTTTGTTGTTGTTGTTGTTGTTTTTTGATAGGTGCGTTGCATCTTTTATAATATACTGAATATATAGCTTCTGATTAGCTATATTGCCTTCTCTAGGAGTTGAGGCAACTCAGCACCTTGCAGGATAGGGGCCTGAAGCAGGCCATGATGGGCAGTGAAGGAATAATAGTCATATTTCAACATGAAGGAATTTGCAGTACAAACTAAAAGTGAAGTCTAAGGAAGACTAGGCAGTCAAAAGTAGTCTTGAAAGACTTTGCTAGAAGCCCCACTGGTGAATGAGAGAGAGATTCAGGCCAGTGTTATAGAAGGGGAAGCAAGGAGGGTGCAGCTCAAATTAGCATGGTCATCATCTTCTAAGAAATAGGTTATTCAAGAGAGAACCTGCTCAACTCAACAGCCGTAGCTCATTGGAGAGACTTGTTAGACATCTTCAAAGACTGAGAAGTTAAAAAACAAACAAACCTACAATAATTATATAATGTACTTTGTGATCCTGGGTGTTAAATAGTGGTTAAAGAGAAAATGAAAATATTTGGGTTAATGAAGGAGGTATTTTACCTTTATTTATAAAATTACTTACCCCTCACTACACCAGAATATTTGGAGTATTTATATATCATAATAGAGTAATTTTAAAACACATGAAATTAAGACCACTCTCAGAAAATTTAACAGATAAAACAATAAATGGAATTGTCCACAGCAGTACAAAGAAAAGACTGTATAGGCTGTGTGACCTCCAGTAGAACAATAGGGTAATCTGTCTCCTGACAGGACTGGTATAAAACCAGAACAGGAGACATAAATGTTTATGCATAAGGAAAGGGGGAGGAAGGGTGGTGTGTATGTACATGGGCAAGATTTCTTCCCAATCCTTAGCAGAGCACACAGACCCTGAGCCAATATCCAAACTCACTCCATTTTTGAAGTCTGACTTTATTGGTAAATCAAAACCAGTAAGGCAACATAAACCTCGGCCTCATCTTCCTTCCTTAGCTTGGCTGTCCTTGGGCTTTTCCTCCACCTGCTCTTCTGATCTACTTCTTCCTGTCCTAAAGAGATGCCCTCCCTTCCCACTCGCTTTAGGTCTTGGTAGGAGTTAATTGGACCCACCAGCTAGCGAGGGTCAGCAGTAATTCCCCTGAATCTTAATGTTGGGTTGTAGTAGCTGAACATCTATGGGCATGCCCACGCCTCTGTCCCCCCCTTGGCCGAGTGCGCAGGGACCGGCGTCCCGGGGAAAACCCGCACTGGGTGCCCCTGGTGTGTGGTGGAGACAGGAGTCGATGTCTCCCCCCAGACGGTCGAGGAGGGTTGAGAGTGCGGGCTCCCATCCTAGCTCCGACATTGCATCGTTGAGCCCCTCAGTTGTCAGTGGGCATAAATAAAGATGTTATGCGCTTAAATTCCAGCGGGACCAATTTACTTTAGGTTTTAGGGGGAAAAAATTAGAAGATCAATTAGACAATGGGACAAGCTGCCAAGGAATGTTGTAGAAACATCATCTTGGAGAAGGTCAAAAGTCCTGGACTAGACCCCTGCATGCAAGCTGTGTGTATTCCTAAATTCTACAGCAAGGCACCTATATTTTGCACCACTTTAGTGGTAAATTGGATGTTCTATAGCAGCTTCATTCAAACTGTAAGATGGTTGTGTCAATGAATTAAATATTAAAACCGATTCAATCAATACAGGATCCCCTGTGTTACTTAAGTTATATTCACATTCAATTCCATTTATTTTACACTGTCTCTCATTTTCAGACTTTGATGTAACACATTTTTCTGTTGCTAATGTACATTGTGTGGTGTGTGCTGGGGCGCAAGTGCGAGGAGGCAGAGCTGGAGGTTTTAGCAGCCATTTGTTTGGAGCTTTGGGCACCTGTAGAAAGGTAGTTAGAGACGGCGGAGCAGGATCAAGGCTGAAGTCTGTTTAAAAATAAAAGTGGCTGAAAAACAACTCTCAGACAAAACAACAAAACTCACGTGGGTTTCTGTCCATAAAAGCTTATGCTCAAATAAATTTGTTAGTCTTTAAGGTGCCACAGAACTCTTTGTTTTGCTGAAAATAGACTAACACAGCTACCCTTCTGGATCTTTCAGACGGTTGTGATACGTATTTGGACCTGATCCTGAAAATACACATAAGTAGAGTTCCTCATCTGAAAAGTCTTGTTGTCAAGCATGTAGGAATTTGCAGGATGAGGCCTTCTCCTGTGTGCTTGAGGGTTTTGGTTTGGTTTTGTGTTCCTTTTTAATCTTAAGCCATGTTACAGTTAGCCAGGTTTTTGTTTTACTTGGCAAAGTTATCAGCCATTATCAAACAAATTAAATGCTGCAGGTCAAACACACTGTTCAGGTTGGTCGATTTGGGTACCTTTTTGGGGCAGCAAAGGTAAACACAAAAATGCTTTGTGATTTGAACAAGGGAGTTAATGGTTAGACAGAGGAACTGGCAGCCTCTTCAGTGCAGAACGTGGTGGTGGGCTCTTAATTACAGATTCCCACAACCTAGCACCGTCCATGCTTCCTGCTTACTGTGCCCCACGTGCATGATGGCAAAGAGTCCAATATGTCGCTGTTGCATCTGTGATTTCACAGATGCCATATGCATGTTGTGACCCAAAACTGAAAGGAAAATTAAATGGGAACAACCAATTCAAGTGCTTTACTTTTCTAAAAATATAATAGTACCATAGTGATAAAGCCTTGGAAGTTTTGCAAGGCCAATAATAACTGGTAATGTTTAACTGCACTTGGCTTCATCTCCGTTTTTTACCTGTTCCAACCTCTTATCAGTTTAAAAATGACAGACCAGTATACAATGTCATAGCATAAAGTAAAATAGCAGTGCATTTTAAGACTCTGTCATTGCTAATGTATTTTACCATTATAAGTGAAATAAAACAAAGAAGGGTCTAAAATCTTAGCATTTCTAAAGAAACTATTAGTCAGCCAAGACTAAGGCCCCAATCCTACAAACATGCATGTGCTTAACTTTAGGCACATGAATAGTCCCATTGATATCAATGGAATTTGTGTACTTAAAGTTATGCATATATTCAAGTCTTAATAGGAATTGTCTTAATGTTAGCTTGAGGTACTTTTGCTATAAACCAGTGGCTAAAATTTTTTTAAGGAAGTTACCACATGACATTGAAATGTTGGTTCTGGGCAGAGGAATTGGGAATTTCAGGACATTTAATATTCACTATGCAGATTCCTAACAAAATAAATGCATCTTTTTAAAAAAATCACGCCCAATAATTTCTATTTTGCAGGATATGTCTATTGTAAGTAAAACTAATATAATCATTTTTTCAACATTACACAACAAATATCCGATGATGAGTGAGGTCTGGAAACAAAGAAGACCTGAAACGAAATTTTCAGTTTTTCCTACTTTCTTTAAAATGACTTGTACTCCATATAGAAAATTATCAAGTTTTATCATCAAATTCTCTTCTCTGGGTTTCCAGTCCTTGGTATCACTTTCTACTAACTTTATTTAATCAAAATGGTAAGCCATTATATAACACTGTAATGCAAAATCTTTTTTCATTTTACAGTTTAATAATAGAACTCATTTCTTGTAAGTGAAGAACAGGATTCAGGTGTTGAAATCCCTAATACATCCTTGCTCCCTGAATATCAATAATGTCTTGTGATGTTCTTTTCTACAGTATCTTTCTAGGGTTTAATTTGTTTTGATGCCAAGAATCACTATATTACACTCTCTTTGATAAGTGCTAGCTAAAAGATACTCAGTTTTTTTAATACTTAGTTGTCTCTACGGTGTTATTTTTTGTTGTCTGTTTTCTATAGCAGGATTTGATATGCTATAACTTAACCCCCCCTTCTATGTGATTTATTACTCAATTCCTATGTTTTGCTTTCTGAACGAATGTGTACTTTTAATTATTGCAAAAGTTCATAAAAGGAAAACACAAAACAAAAAAGCCTACACATTTAAGGTGTGACATATAAATTATTCCCTATCAATTCAATTCTTCCTTAATATAACCACACAGAGAAAATCCTTAATTTAACATTAAGATTGCTCGAGTGTGTTTTCACTCAATAGTCACTGAAAATCAAAGAAACTGCCAACTAAGCCAACGTTCACATTCACACCAAACTCAGTTTTAGTGCCTGTCCATAAGAATATGATGATACCACCAAAAACAAAACAAAACAAAAAACCTCTCAGGAGATTCTGCTCCAGAACTAGCTAACTCTCAGTTCCAACAGATAACCAGCCACCCAATGCACATGATCAATTCTCCACATGCACACTCAGATATACCAACCTCAACTTATTAAGATCTATATGTAAAGATAGATTATTGGCTTCATTTTAGTCACTGTGACTTTATTGGCATGACAAAGCAATACAAGTGTTACCAAAGTGTGTGTGGAGGGAAAAAGACAGATTCTCCGTTATTTGTCAGAGGAAGGTATGACTTGCCTGGGATAGCTTTAAGCACTCTGTTGGGAGATTGATCCACTGTTCATTTGTCAGTGCTCTCCGTTTTTGATCTACTGGCTCTGGTAACTTTAAAAAAGGTGTTATTTGTGCATGAACAAGTGATATTGAAGGTGAAGTTGTGTATTTGAATGTATTTGAGGAACTGGATGTGTGTATTGTGGTCAGCTATATACATTAGAACTGACATGAGTAGCAGAGAAACTAGTCTAGAACCTCTAGTCAGCAAGTCTCTGTGCAACTTTGTGGTGGAGACCAGGGAGCTTTGTAGTGGAGATCAGAGAGTTGTTAGTTGGGAGCATCCTCTGCTCTTGAGCTGCCTTGCATATGTTTATTCATCTCATCCATGCAATCACCATATGCCTCCTTCTCAACCACCCCAGCTATCCTATGAGCGGCCAGCAGGCATTCCACTTCATCTCCTAACTTGTTAATGAAGGAGCAAGGAGAAAGAGGGATTTTGAGCTGCAAGTTTCTCAGGAGTAGTGGAGGTTGCAGATCTGTGACGGAGAGATCCTCTCCCTTTGAGCAGCCTGTAGTTCTCCAGAGGGCCATTCGGACTGAAATGAGCAGGTCTGTTGGACTATATTCCTACTGCTAGACATCACAGGCTTCAGGAAGTCTGGAGTGGAAGGGGGAAAGTTGTGGACATGAGGTGAACATAGATGTAGGCAAGGAAACAAGTAGGTGGGGTTGTCCACTGAGTGCCAAGCCACCTGTCATCTCAGACCCCAGTTCTCTGTCACTCAGTGGGCCTCCTCAGTCCTTCCCCCCGCATTGCTTTAATCCTATTCCATCTTTTTTTGTAAACTTTATTTTGATTGAAATTAATTTTATGAATCAAAATATATGTTAGTGTTAATTAAAGAAAGGCATGAAGGACACATGAGGGAGAGGGAGGATGAAATTAGAGAGTTGGGCTTCCCACTGGGGCCAGGCAACTGGACTGTGTAGTGGGACTGGGGACAGATGTATGGTGGAGCCCAGAGAGGCAGTGGAAAATGCCTTCTGCCAGTATCTGAACGTTGCATCCTGTCTGTGCACCTCCAGCCATGCCCTTCACTGCCTCCCTACGATGTGTTCTATCCTCTTCCTTAAGACAGCCCACATTTGAGAATGATTCCTATGGATTGTCTTCCTTGACTGAAAGATTTAAGAGGAAAAACTAAATTCAGTCTTAATTATGGAGCTGCTAGGGAACTTCCATAGTCCTAGAGTAACTCTTTGGGGGATTGCATCTTTGTTCTATAGGGCAGAAGTGAGCCCCATCTATCTGTTAAGCCAGTTGGGCAGCTCTGTGTACCTGGCTTTAAAAAACAATTTTTACTTTGTGAGTCAGCTTTCTTTGCTTATTTGTGACAATTCCATCCAATTCCTCTGTTTTATTCCTGCTCAGCAGCATGCTCCTTCTCAGAGTGTGAACCAAACAAATGTCTTATTTGCGAGCTAAAAAATCAAAGTTGATAAGAGTTCTTGTCTCAAAGCAGTTACATGGAGTAGCTATCTGAGTAATCACTCAGAAAAGGAACTTTCATGGGGTGCAGATTATTCATAAACAAGACTTTGAGTCATTCTCACATGTTAGATAAACTTATGAACTGGCTTGGCAATCGAAACTAATAGATGTAGTGTGAAGGGGCCCCCTCCCAAATTCAGATCTCTGATTGCTTTACCTCATCAAAGTGTCATTAGAATGCTTCCTCCTCCCTTTTTTGATGCAAAGTTGAAGTGGAAGGCACAACGTATAAAAAAATCAGCTTTCAGAATTTTAAGTCTCAGATGCTAAAATATGGTAAATACATTGAATTTTTTTTTTTAAAGGAAAGCTTTCCACAGCACACCGTACAATGTAGATTGTGTGTGTATGGTAGCAATTATCAAGTAAAATCTATAAACAGTGTTCAAATAAATAGCCATTTGGATGCACTATCACAGGGCTCGATCCAAAGCCCACTAAAGTGAAAGACTCCCATTGACTTCTGTGGGCTTGGCTCAGGTCTGTAGGGCCCAATTTACACACCTGAGTAACTTTACTCATGTGAGTAGTCCCATTTGAAGCTCCAGTCTTGCAGTCACACATAACCAGTGAATAGTCCCTCCTTAGTTGTACTCCTCATGTGCATAGGGTTATCCACGTTCTGCACTGTTTGAGGTGTTATATCCTTAAATACAGTATATTGAGAGTGCAGTGAGGTGTTTTTTCTTTTTTTAATGTCTCAGAGTACAGTCAAAGCTACAGGCATAGTAAATGTTTAATGATGTCAGAAGAAAGATTTCAGCTAAGAAAGAAGAAGAATGTTAAGTTTTCCTCAACAATGAGTGCTCCTGAAATCCTTATTGGCTTGCAATTTTTTTTTCTGCGCTATTCCATCTTTTTTAGGCCTGCCCTTGAAAAATTACTTCCTGTAGCCTGGCCCTGAGAGTGACATAGCTAAAAAGTTTGATTAAGCTTTCCAATCAAGAAAAATAATCTTTTGTGCGCTTCGGTGAATATCCTTTTGTCTTGTATAATAGGAATAAAGTCCATTGCTTCAGAGGATGCCATGCTGGCACTAAAATGCTTCTTCAGGCATCCAACTCCTCCGCTTTGCATTGGTGTTTAATCACTTGCAAAAGCCATGTGTTGCTTCATATTCTTCAACCTTGCACATTATCCCTTAATTATATACAACTAAGCCCTTCTTGACTGGAAGAAATTTTGTTTGTTCAAACACATTTACAAATACATTTTCTTATCAGTTCTTTGTTGGACATTTACACAACAGGGAACTGTTTAAGTATGAAAATAAACCATTTTTAAAAAAGCTTTGTTTGACCCACCCACCTGGCCTCCATCTGTGATTGTTCTGTTTTCACAATCTGTCGTCTGCTTTTCCTCTGCATGCGCTTTATCATTTCAGATGGGTGCTGTCTTTGAACTGCCTTACTACTCCTCCCTATTTTCTCTGAGCTGCTTAGTGTGAAGTGACATTTCCATATCCTCAGGATCAGCCAGGCAGATTTGATACATTATCAGCTATAAGATACAGTTGTGATCAGGGTGTGCAATTAGTAGACACAGCTTCATTTCACAGTGTTGTGCCTCTTGCTTTATTATTTGGATCTGCAGAGTTATGAGATTCTGGGAAGTTTCCCTCATGAAAACTTTCAGCAGATAAATCTATCATAGAGTTATCACCTTTTCTATTACCATAGCCTGACTGAAGCAAACCCAGGTTAAAAAATCTGTTCTCATTGTATTCTAACTCCATTTCATACTAGTACTTTACCATGATAATGTCCTTCTTAATGAATTTCTTTAAAATAGGGGTGTTAGATTTGTTTTTATCTCTTCATATTATTAATAAAACCTAATCTAACTTAATGTTTTGATTATACTATTAGAGATGTAGGGCTGATGAAACTTCTATTAAACTCCATGGCAAAAGGCCTATTGGCTTCAATAGATTAGGAGTGGACCCATATCTTGAAAAAGTTACATGCTTTTTTATTTCCTTCCCCATACCCTCTAAACCCCACAATCAGGTCTAGTTGTGGAGTACATAGAGAGTGAATTTACATAATTTTTCCTCCATAAAACACCGGTCCCACAAATGCTTATGCATTTCCTTAACTGTAGCCATGTGACTGTTGCCACTGAAGTCAATAAGACTACCTATTGCTTAAAGTTAAGCACATGAATAAGTGTTCGCAGGATTGGGGCCTAAAACAGGTCCTCCATTTCCCAGCACAGAGATGAAGAGGATGGTCTGTTTTGCTTTTCCTTGCCACAACAGGCTGACCTTTCTCTTGGATAGGTTGGCCTGTTGTATAGTTATGACCTTATGAGGGAGAGCTTGGAACTCCCTTCCCCTTCCTGATATATTCTGCTTGGAACTCTAACAGTAGGTCACTATTCAAAGGAAACCAAAATCTGAAATTAAATTATTTTAATTGCATTTCAATTGGAAAGCCTATAGAGATGTCTGCTGCTGTTTTACATTATGAATAAGCCCTCCAGATGTATTTCTTGCTGGCTCGTCATTAAGCATTACTACAATTAAATTAAAAATCTAATTTTAATAGATTGTGTCAAAACCCTTTTTTTTTTTTTTTTTTTTAAATCTATGCTTACTGCTTTAATTAAAAAAAAAAAAAAAAAAATTATCCTGAAACAGGCTACCTTAGTTTTCTCAAGAAAACTCTGTAACTCAATCTGTGACAGAGATTTCATGCAATGAAGCATAATTTTGAGTTTGTTCTCTGGAGATCTGTGCATGCATGTGGAATAGGGAGATCAATTGCCCTCAGACACAGTGCTGGAAGCCCTCTGTAGGTATGGGAATCCAGGACTGAAAAGAACAGGGCCAAATTTGGGGAAAGGTGGGAGTTTTCATATTGTCTTTCCGCCAACTCTGGGGAAACATCCTCAGAAGTTTATACCTGAGCGTGCATTAACTCTTGAAAGTACAGTAGAACCTCAGAAATACAAATACCAGAGTTATGAACTGACCAGTCAACCATCCACCTCATTTGGAACCAGAAGTATGCAGAAGCCAGCAGAACCAGAAGCCAGCAGAACCAGAAGTATGCAGAAGCCAGCAGAAGAGACCAAAAACAAAACAAACAAAAAAGAAAAAGAAAAACCCTACAAATACAATACCGTCCTGTGTTAAACTTAAAACTACTAAAAAAAAAAAATAATGAAGGGAAAGTTTGAAAAAAAGATTTGACCAGGTAAAGGAACTGTTTCTCTGTTTGTTTCATTTAAATTAAATGGTTAAATGCAGGATTTTTCTTCTTCATAGTAAAATTTTCAAAGCTGTATTAAGTCAGCTGTAAATTCAGTTGCAAACTTTGAGAGGACAGCCATCATGTTTTGTTCAGAGTGACGAACGTTTCAGGGTTACGAACAACCTCCATTCCTGAGGGTCTACTGAACTCCTCTGAGTAATGGAGCTTCCCTTCACAAGGCGTTTCAGGGGATACTGCCTTATGGGAAAGCCCCAGTGCAGCCTGGCTCTGACAGAGCTGTGCTAATGAGAAACCAGAGGAGAGCTGCAGGGGACAGGTAGGATGGAGGCACAGAGTATCTGAGTGCATTGGGGTCTGCAAGCTGCAGAGGTCTAATATATACAGGGCACTGAGGACAAGCTCCCTGCTATTTTTACAATGAGAAAAACATCCTTCATTAGCCCCCCACTTCACTCCTTCACCTCCTTTGACAGAAAAATTTGGAAGAAGCTCCCCAAAGAGAATATCACGGATTTTCCCTCAACCAATCCCATGCTCCCTCTCACAGGTTTTTTCTGCCGGAGGTGTAATCTCCATGTTCTTGGGCTCTCTCTTCTCCCACCCACTGCAAGTGATTCAAAAGCTTGTGGTGTCCTTGCAGCCTGGAGTAACTGCCCTGAGTATCCTGGGAGGCAGAGGTAATGCAGAATGTCTTTGGATATTTGGAGGGCTAGCCATCTATGGACTGATGAGAGGAATATGGAGGGCCCAGCCACAGACTTCACAGCAGGGTGAGGGAAGCAATAGCATTTTGGGCTCTCTCCCTGGCTGAGCTGATTTTAAAAGACTCTGCCATGTCAAAGCTACTTCAGGCTGGACGACTCTCTTCTAAATTTCTTCCTGATGGTCAATCAGCTAAGGAGAAACCTTCCAAGTGTTCACTGTGTTCTCTAACATCATTCTCATGCACCCAATTGCCACAGGTATTGGTCTTTAGAGTGTGTGACTTCAGCCCTGGGAAAGGGGAGAAAATATTTTACAGCAGCATTGTGCCTAAATTAGTAACAGCCACCAAAGGAGAAGTCCCCCAAAGGAGAGGTGGGAGCAGCCTCTATGGCTGTGTAACAAGAGTGGGGCAGCATCAGCAGAACCTGTTTTCTTTCAAATTGAGCTTATAGTGTTAGGAAAACAATTGCTGACTAGAAATTACCACTTGGTAACCTGTACTTTTCACTCTTGCTATGTATTTCTACCTGAACTTTCTTCCTTTAATAGAAATATTTTACAGCCATCCTGGATGAAATTCTATGGTGTATGTTATCCAGGTCAGACTAGAGGATCATAATGGTCCTGTCTGGCCTTGAAATCTGTGGATCGTTTGTAGTTTATTTTAAAGCCTTCAGACAAATTTAACAGTTGTCAGTTTTTACTGTTTTTTTCATCTTTTCAGAAAATTGAATTGTATTATTACTTACTAGTTATTATTTATTGAGCTCTGGCAGTGTGCTTTTTGTGCTCTTTAGGACATAAAAGACGACACAGTCCTTTGCCCAAGCTGCTTGCTATCTAAGGCCCTGATCATGCTTTGCTCATGGACAAATCCCTGTGCACGGGCAGATACTTCTGCCTGCACAGAGCCCCACTGATTTTGGTGGAGTTGGAGTTTAAATTGAAGTGGAGTTTGACAAAGGAAAGCACAAAACGTAGCTGGCTTGTGCATTGTTCTCTTTGGGAAGCTTCAAGCAACTTTGTTCATCTGAGCTACGATCAAAGGAATAGCTGGTGAAAATAATCTATTGTATTGATTTCCTCACTGGTAATTTTATTGCCTTTTTGTTTGCTTTGGGAGCTATTTCTTTCAACAATCTCGGCATAATACACTGAAACAAGACTGTGCCATTTTTGCTGTATTTGTATTGAAAGTTTTTGCGTTTGTGTAGTTAGTTTCATTTTCATTATAACAATGTCTAGTGACTAGAATCTGCATGACTTAAATGATCTGCCAGAACGTTTGTTATATAATCATAAAACTTTTACTGTCAGAGCATAATAATCTAGGGGCCAATTGTTCCCCTGAGCTCCACTGATATTATCTTTTGCTCATGAAGACACCATTCTGCTGCTCTGAATCCCTATGAAGATGTGGAATCAGAGAATCTTCCGGAATCAGAAGGGTGGGCCAGTAGCTAAAATGGGAGGGCCAAGACAGAGTTAGAAAGGGAGAGTCTTAGTACATCATTTCCCCCTAGTTCACTCCAACTTACCCATGGATAAGCCCTCTGAGCCAGTGTGAAAGCATAGGGCCTCCAAAAGAATGGCTCAGGTGCTGGAATCCACTTTATTCTTTGGAGGGGCTGAAGACGTAGCCCTGTATGATGTTAGGCTGGGGGATGTGTTTCATTTTTGTCTCAGAAACATATGGTGGGAGCTTTCTCAATTGCTGTTAAAGCTGCCCAAAAACAAGTAAAATCCTTTGCAAAGGTCTTCATGACAAATTTGTCCTCTTTTCATCAAAAAATTGATCATTTCCTTGTTGAAACCTTAACATTAAAAAATGTGCTGGTCAAGAGGATACTTTGTGTCATTAGAATATTTAATTCAGACCAAAAATTATTTTATTATTATATTTCAGAACATTTTTACCAGCTCAACTTTTTGAAAGGATAGGCATGTTAAATAATTCAGTCATTTTTATACCAGGGTTTTTATTTAATTAAGTTAAAACAATTATTTTTGTTCCATGCTTATAATGTCATAAGCCCATTAATTCTCCAGTTGACCATAGAGTCTTCAGTGGACTCTAGCAGGGAAAAATACATTTCTGGGAGAAATTGGAAAAACCCTAAACTTCTAGGCACTTTTTTCTGGGCGTGATTCTGCAAGGTGCTTGAGTTCTGTGGCCCTGATCAAGGAGAGCACGTAGTAGATGTTGAACTTCAAGCATTAGAGCGAGCATCTTAAAATGATCCTTATTTTTTCATAAAGAAACAAAAATGGAAAGCACTAGTCTATTTTCCTCTTTCCCCACCCCCTCTTTTGCAGGTTATCATGAACAGAGTTTCAGCCTTTCTTCATTTTCCTATTTTTGTAGGTTTCAAATGTTACATTTTCAAAGCTGTTCATGGTGATTTAGTTGTGCCATTCCCAAGAAGGTTAATGTGAGGTCACATGTCTAAATCTTTACAGTCTTTGAAAATGTAGGGGGTAAATGTTAGATAGTAACATGAATGCAACAGTAAAATTTGTCCAAGCACTTAATTTTGTTCAAGACTGCTCTAGTGTCACTTTACTTCCATTTAAATGCATTCTTTATTATAG
The DNA here is from genome assembly GCF_026122565.2 of Emydura macquarii macquarii. Taxonomy (NCBI): domain Eukaryota; kingdom Metazoa; phylum Chordata; order Testudines; family Chelidae; genus Emydura; species Emydura macquarii. Next base: position 3,870,574 of record NW_027133156.1, read on the forward strand.
CCTTCTCATTCATAAATATTTAGACTCTAAGAAGTTCTGTTGTTGCAGTATAGTGAAACCGTATATTCTCTGACTTAGACTCAAGAAAAGAAACTGTATATTTTGTGATTGTTTAAATATAAGCCAGCAAAACATTACAAAGTATTATTCTATAACTGTTGGATTTCTTTGCACCTAGAGAAGTTAAATAAATGATCTGACATTTTGCTACGCTGCTTGAATCTTCAATGTATCAGAAGGAGCCTCTTATAGTTAAGAATTTGCATTTAATCTAAAACACCCACAGTATTACTTAAACTTTGTTTTAGTTTTTGAACATTTATGTGTGCAAACAGCAGTATGTGAACATCTCAGGGAAGACATTAGGAAGGCTTTTGACAACAAGCGTGTATTAGGCTTGGGAGGTGAGTATCAAGTCCGAGAGATTCCTGACAGGCAACAGCAAACATTTTGCTAGTGATGGTATGCAGTCGCAAGACAGCCCTATTTAGATATGTCAGTCACACTATTGCTGATGCACCATTAAAAGTCTTATGTTTACTCTGGCTAAACCATACAACATAATTCTTTGATTGAAACATACATAATCTTTAGACACTATTGCAGTTAAAAAAAACATTTGCAAGATAAAATAAACATCTTTTTCAGCTAGACATTTATCATTGTATAGAGTTAGATAAATGAAATAGTACAGTCTGGGTTCCTTTATAAAACACAATATATATTAGGTGCCATAGAAGGTATAACAGATGCCATCTCTGACTATAAAAGTAATTTACACTGTCTAAGTTAGTCATGACTTGGACACGCACATGAATTATTGGAAAAGGGGATCAGAGATTATAAAGTCTCCCTTTGCTGCTGGATTTCTTCCCAACCCCCCTTTCCATTGAACTGTGCATTTGAGAATTATTATAGGATGATCTGCTTTCACTTACCTAAACTTTGCAAGTAGACTGACTCTAAAAGTACTTGGGCCTATCTACTAGTCAAGTCTGTTGTGAAAGAGTGAAACTTTTTTTCTTTTAAAACTTCCATTTATAACAATATTTTACTACTCATGTGATTACAAATCTTATATGTCCTGTGCCAAATTGTCATGTGTTTGCAGCAGGTTAATACAGAAGGGGGCTCACAAATCTTATTATCATTAGACCATGTTGTTTTCATTCTCCCAGTCTGCTGTTCATTTTCATTGTGAAAAATCATAATATATCAGTGACAGGAGGTCTGGATTTGAGGCTGACTGTTGTAATTACTCCCACTGAGGCACTGTCAATAGGATTAAAATAAAGATTCTGGACCTGTCCATCCTAGATGAGGTCAGCAGCACTAGCAGTGGGAGAACTGTTTCTGCAAGCTGTGCTTTCAATTCTGAATTATAGAACCATAGATATTAATAGGATTCCACATTGGAGCTTTCAGATATTTGTAAGACCAGCCTTTTTCTGCATTAGCTAAAGAGTCCATCTGTAATAAATAATCTAGCAATATCCATCCCAGTCCTGAGTATATATGTGTGCTAATTTTAAAATGTATGAGAGCCCCAGAGAGTTACAATTACAGAACAATCTATTTTATGTTTTATAATTAATAAACTCCTTGCAGCTGCATAACTTCAGCCAGGAAACATCTGCACAAACTCCTAGAATATACATAATTTCTACAAGACGGGTTTCTCTGAATTGTCCTTAATGTCTACAGGCTTAGAAAGTGGGTTTATGATTTGGTTTGTGTTATGTGATGAACAGATGTTTATGTTCAGCATGTCCACATCAAAACAAAACAAAACAAAACAAAAATTCTAGCCACTGCCTATGGAAAAATAACATTCACTGAACAAAGCAAAACTACAAGGTGAATCAGAATCCCTATTGAGTACAATCAAATTCTATTCAGAATTTACAGGAGGAGAGGACTACGGGTGAAAATCCTGGCCCCAATGAAGTGAATGGCAAGACTCCCTTCAACTTCACTGAGGCCAGGATTTCTCCCCACGTCGACAAGCAAATTGCTAGCAGTTTAACCCTCATCTTCACCACAGTCCTCTTTATGTGTCACTATTAACTTCTTAGAAGTAGAGGCTACTATTTTTTTTAACATTACTTTCATCTGCACTATGTATAAAAATATGGCATTTGCTTCAGTCTGATTTGCATGTGATGGCAGGGTCAATTAAGTATGAAATGTCAAGAATAAATGGATGAGCTCTTATTCTGATAACACACTGTATACTTTTTTTTCTTTATGCTGATTACGCCAACGTTATATACTGGTGTCAAGCAGTAATTAAGTCACAGTCACCACATGCAACTTATTAAGGTTTATTATTTTTCACGCAGGCTAAGAAGTTAAGATCAAAAAGTCATGTTCAGTCAAGTGTCCGCCATGACAAAAATAGTAGAAAGAGTGGTTGCATGCCCTTTGAGTCTTGAACTTGTACATTAGCAGGGAGCCCTGCAGTTCTCATCACTAATCTAACTGCTCTCCCTAATCTCTCTGTCTTTCTTTAAGAGAAATAATTCTCCTGAATGCATGTATCGTTAACTTCACTCCTATTTCCCGTCTTTCCTCCTGTTATCTGAAAAAGATTTATTACTAATCTAACTTTCTTTACCATAGCCCCCAATTTAAGTTCAGGCCAAGCTGTTCTAGCACAAAAAAACCCTTCTAACTTTCTGCAGTTTTTACATGGAAAAGTTCTTAAAGTTACATAAAAAATGTACATTACTTAAGTAAACACTTTCCTTTGTCCTCTTCGTCTCCCCAGAATACCATATATGGCTTTCCACACATGCTCCTTTCCCTCTTGTAGAATTTCTTGGAAAACTTTCTCATAACTACAAAAAAAAAAAAAAGAGAGAGAGAAGGGAAGAAATTATTTAATTACCATTGGCCCTCAGGTGGCTAACGACTCTGCAGAGCTCACTGCAGAGGAGCTGCCATTTTTGTACATCCTATACAACCATAACCAACATCTGAGGCTACCATTGCCAATGCAGTATTTAATGCTAGATGTGGGAGTGGAATTCACAATGCCTTGTGTTAACATTCCTCAAATTATTGGACTGTTTTCCAAGATTAATATTTCCGTATGGCAAGCTCTGCTAGGTCCCCAAATGCATTGTCTCCAGAACATGCCTGGCCATATTGTCACACATTACGTATATGTGAGAGAGAACACCATATTTCTGTCAGTGTTGCCTTTTCATTGCGTGCACCATGTCGTACGGACATGATTCATAATCTTTCAGACTGTGTATGCTGGGTGTGGAAGAAAGAAAGCCACTTACTAATGCCAGGCTAAAAAAGGTTACTTAAGCAACCCTCACTGGATTTAGCATGTGCACATCAAGGGTCTTTCATTATATGATGGCTCCACATATGGACAGCATATGGAATGTTATGTCACATGTAAGGTTATCAGAATAGGAGAAGTTTAAATATAAATCATCAGAACCCTATTCAGCTGCAGACCTCAGCTATGCAGTACCACACCAGCTCCTTTGCAAGAGGATTCTTTCCACTGATGGAGGAGGTGGGAGGTAGGGCCCTGCAAATCTGCAGATATCTGCTTTATATCTGCAGATATCCACCTCCGCAGACCGTGTTTACGGATTGCGGTTGGGTGTGGATCCAAATTTTATATCTAGAGCCCTGCAAATCTGTGGCTATTCACTTTGGACCTTGTTTGTGGATTGGATGCACATAAAAACGTTGTATCTGCGCAGGGCTCTAGTGGGAGGATTTGCTCTTAAGAGCAGGCAAGGCTATCCTAGACAACTATACAAGTTTAGGATGCCAGGCCTAAACACTGGGGAGGCTGAGACAAATTTTAAATGAGGAACTATGTCTCTTCTATGTGACTGTGAACTATGTGAACTTCCGATCTGTATTTACTGCGTGTTGCACAATGGAGCCCTGATTTGTAGCATTTATATTTAAATTATAAGAACAATAATCTTCATGTATTCATTATTTTAGGGCCTTTTCAAAGTACCATTGCTGTAGCCTCTATGCTGTTCAGTAAAGTGCTTCTGCTGCTATTGGTTTGGGACCCCCGTCCTGGAATGTGCACTTACTTACGATTGCCAAGGCAGTCTGGACTCTGGAGCAGCTGCCTGAACAACATAGATCCTTCATCTGGGGAAGAGCTATTATATTAAATTAACAGCTGTGAATAACACACAGAATAGGGTGAAGGTAAATTTATTTCAGTCTGCTCTTGTTTTTCTCATTTTTCGGAATGGGCAGCGCCCTGGTTGCCCCAGTAACTGAACTACCACTGGACCGTACTGTGCTTAGCTTTTAATGTTAAAGGAGCTCAGACAAGGAGTGCAATGGCTTCAAACATCATAATGCTGCCCCTTCAATTAAAATTTACTGTGGCTTTCATAAATTATTCATCCCAAGATGCAATGTTATGCATCTTTAATATCATGATTTGTGTTTGTATTGCCATTTGATTTTACAGTTACAGGCTGAAACGTGAAACGGGTTCTGTCTTAGGTAAAAAGTGTTACTGAGCAGTGCTCTTCCGCAGTGTTCTTTAGAGGATCAGCTTGCTTAGGAAAGTCTCGAAGTCTTAACCTCATCCTTTGCCTGTCCTAGTCCTCCCAGTTATAAATTCAGTGAGAATTCCTGATGGCTACAACAATATTTGCAGAAATTCTGGGTATTTCTAAATACAATGTGGTGCATTGGACAGGGCCTCTTGAGACATCAGTTCTGTTTCCAGCTCTGACATACTGTTTGCCATTGGGCAATTTGCATTCATTCTGTGTGGCTTTGTTTCCCCCTTTCAGGCTTTTTCTGTTACATCTCTTCAGGACGGGCTATCTTTTCCTATGTATTTATACAGTGTCTAGCACAATGGGGCCCTGGGCTTACGTGGGGCCTCTAGGTGCTAATGTGGCATGAACAATAATTTTGTTGTTTTATTCATCATGCTCCATGCGCTACATTTAAATGTGATTAATGTTATTTTTTCAAACAAGGCAAATTGTCTGTTTCCAATTCAGGACCACCATATATGCAAAATCAGAAATTTTAAAACAAAGCTACTTGCTGACTAGGCAAAGTATCAAAATATTGAGAGATACAGGATCAAAAGCAAACTGGGGGGATAGACTGAAATCACCACCTCAACCTTAGCTACGGTGTAGCTGTTACAAAACTATGATACTATATATCTTTAACATATTTGCAGGGATACAGATAGCATTAGTATTTCTTTGGCAAATAATTACTTAAAATTAATGAGAGATACAAGTTGGGTGAGGTTCTATCTCTTATTGAACCAACTTCTGTGGGTGAAAAGTTTTCAAGCTCCACAGACCTATAAAATACCATCTAAAGAAATTAGTAATTTTTTTCTTCATTAGAACAAAATATATATTTTTAATTTTAATTTACTTATAATTTCAAAAAATTAACTTTTACAGTTCAGAGAGATAGGACCAAGGGGGGAAAACAGTCAATAGACATATTCTTATCTTAGCTTAAAGGACTAGAACTAGTCTCAGACTTTAAAATAAAATATAGAAAGGAAAAAATAAGCAATAAGCAAATATGTCTCTTTAATTCCACCAGATAAAGAGGAGCATTGCCCTTTTTAATGTGATGTACGGTATCTTCAACATATCCCTTTTTAAATGTGTTTAAACCTTTTTGTGTGTGATACTGGTAACAATTTGCTATTCGACTTTATGTGATAGGATCAGTTGAAAGCGCCTTTTTTTTTTTAAAGGCTGTTAAGGAATGCATTGCAGGAATAATGTTGCTCTCTATTTATGGGGTACTTAAGTTGAAGAAATAGTAATTAAATACCATCACATGGCCTCTTATTATAACTAAAGATGATGGAGATAGTAGCACGATACGATGAGTGTCGAATCCTGCTGCCTCTGATATGCTCTGCACAAAAATAAAGAGCTTTCACGTAAACTGGTAGCAGACATTCAAATCCTTTGAACTATAATAAGAAATGCACACTTACTTTAAATAACAAGTGAATGAGCATATAAATGTCTAGATCAAGCCATCAGGAAAAAAATGTAAAGGGGTTTTCTATTTGTTTTGTTGTTTCTGTCTGAAATCTCTATTTTCTTTTGGCATCTTTGCTTTGTAATGTTCCCTGCTGAGAGGGGCAGACTGGATTCACAGTAGGCATCTGTGCCTTTCAAGTTGCTCTTTGCTCTGCAGAGGGCTGCATGCTGGAAGATGCAGTGTGTTTGTCCAGTGCTTTCCTCACCTTCTGAGGAACTTGACAAGACAGGAAACTTATTATTTGGTCAGTTGGTTGGATCTTAATTGAGAGTGCTGGAATAACAGACTTAAGTTTAATGCATTAATGTTTATTTATAGTTCATGTTTACAAAACAGCTCAACATCAGTGCTCTTCACCCTTGAACTGATAATCTTGGAATAATCTTGAAAGAGGATAAAAAAGGCTAATTTTGCATTAAATGTGAACTCCTAACATCATCTGTGAACTCAACACATCATGTTTATCCAAATGTTTGTTCCAAAACACTCGGATGAGTGCATGATAAGGCCTTCTTGTTATATTTTTGTTTATTAGTGGTGCTATATTTGGCTTCATATGTGTGACCCTTCAGTGATACAATCAGTTTAAGAACAAATTTTCCCAACATAGGGCTAAATTCTCTTCTGAGGTAAATTAATGAAATATCATTGAAGTTAAGAAGATAATTTGGCATAGGACCCCCTACTTTTTAAAGAGGACAAACTCCAAAATGTCATTATGATTATTGTCTTTTGGACATGCTTTTTTTTTAGAAAATTGAAAAAAAAACCAGAGAATTCTTCCTCTGTTTTATCTATAAAGAACTCAGTCAGTAGGGAATTCTACCAGTCTAAATGAGGAAAATTTGGTCCAATATAATTTATATCAGAGTTGCATAGTACTCATAAATATTAAGTGGAATTGTATGGCTATACACTACAGTGGGCCCAATCTAAAGCCCATTGAAGTCCATCTCACATTTTTTCCCCCATTGACTTTAAAGGGTTTTGGATGACGCCCATTATTTTTATACTATGCCCATCACTGTGGTATCTGATCACCAAAACCACATGTAAGTCTTTTAAATATCAGTGTCTTTGAATAACTCATTATCTACTGTGAGACAACCTCACCAATCATATATGAACATTACCAGAGCAAATGCTTTCTGTGTGGATTTATAACAACTATTTAATGAGCTTTTGCTTGTGAAGATTAACATCTGATATTAAGCTTCACCCACAATACATTTTTCAGACACATGAGCAGTGGCTTAGAGGTTCAATTGTCTACACTGCGGTTGCCTGATTTATTGGAGAACAGAACTTGAATGAAGCTGTGTAATTGAAAAGGCCTGAGTTTCATTAGAAGCTTCTAGAGGAATTCTGTACTCTTGCTTGTTTTCTGTTGGCAAGGGTTGCTATATTAGCAAGTGTGCCCTAGTAACCTCCTTCTCCAAAGGTGAAACAGGGTCATAATTATTGGCATTTTCCTTTGTTTAGTACTATGCAGCCATTCTCCATTTGGAACATGCCATCAGGTTTGGTAACAAGGAGGATCATTTAGAAAATAATCTTGTTAATAACCTGTGCAGGTTGATTTTCCACTTATTAGTTAACTAAAAGTAAAGGTTAACAATAATATACATTAATCACATTCAGGTATGTCTTTACATTTTTTTGTCCTATAAGCAAGAAAAAGCATTGTGGTGTGTTTAATAGAAAGTAATGGTGGGTGATTGAAAATATATTTTAAAATTACAGTTTAATAGCTAATACAATAAGCAAACAAACAAATATTATAACTTCACAATGGGCTAGTTTGTCCATAGTTCTTTTTGTGCAGTGGTCCTCAACCTTTCCAGACTATTGTACCCCTTTCAAGAGTCTCACTTGTCTTGTGTACCTGCAGGTTTCACCTCACTTAAAAACTACTTGCTTACAAAATCAGACATAAAAATACAAAAAGTGTCTCAGCACACTATTACCAAAAAAATTCCTTATTTTTACCATATAATTAGGAAATAAATCAATTAGAATATAAATATTGTTCTTACATTTCAGTGTATAGTACATAGAGCAGTATTAACAAGTCATTGTATGAAATTTTAGTTTGTACTGACATCATTAGTGCTTTTTATGTAGCCTGTTGTAAAACTAGGCAAATATCTAGATGAGTTGATGTACCCCCTGGAAGACCTCTGCGTATCCAAGGGGGTAGGCATACCCCTGGTTGAGAACCTCTGCTTTAGTGGGTTCACAGGTGGGAGTGGGGACACAGTGAGCCATTCCCACTCCTTGAACCCCAGGACAATCACAGTCTGTACATAGGGACAATGCTCCTTCCTGGTACCTCTTGAGCTACTTGCCCTGATATGGTGGAAGGGATGTGGAGGGAAAAGCGGAAGGACCATGCTCCATTTATCAGGCTGGCCTCAGGTGCTGGTTGGGCACACTGGTGAAAGCAGACTCCTTAAGCCAAAAGAATGGGGTAGCATGCACAGTTTCTCTGTGTACCAGGGAACTCTGGGAGAGATTGTTCCTCTCCTTGGTGGGGTGTAGCTAAATACCACAAAATGGCCCACTATGTAGATTTAGCATGAGTGCTGGTAGTGATTGCAGCCATGATATTCATTGTATCCTAGTTAGACTTTGAGTGTATGTGGACATTTGCTGAGTTAAGTTACCTAGGCATGCATCATGCCCTTGGATATGCTCTTCTGTGGCCAGACGATTAGCTGATGTAAATCGGAGCTGGGCTGATTATACCAGCTGAGGTTCTGGTCCACAGTTTTCATTGATTTCTAAGTATCTGAGGGGAGAATTGGGTCTTAGATGTCATATTTCTTTGGACTTCACCATCAAAATATCCTGCCGCCAACTGCTGGTGCAGTTGTGGTGTACATTTGAATTGCAGCTAATGCCACAAAATCAAGTTAATGGCACAAGATGAAGAAACATACATTTTTGTCATTATGCAGTTGAGTACAATACCTTGCTTTCGCTGAAATAATTTGATGTAGACAATAGCAATGCTATGAATGTGTACACTATACATAACAGAGATGGAAAAGATAGCAGGGCAGATGCGCATGCAAATGTATATCAGAATTTTGTTTCTTCTCCCTTAGCATGTGGCCGCGGATTCTACAAATCATCTTCACAAGATCTACAGTGCTCCCGCTGTCCTACTCACAGTTTCTCTGACAAGGAAGGAGCTTCACGATGCGATTGCGATGATAGCTATTATAGAGCGCCTTCTGATCCACCATATGTTGCGTGCACAAGTGAGTCAGTTATGAATTTAATAGTAAAGGATGTTGCTTAACCAGCCAAATACAGCCATTTGTAGTTAGTTCTCACTAGTACTTACTATTGGCCTTCCATATGTTTGCAAAGTAATAATGAAACTGATAAATGAAATTGAACTGCAATGGAAAAATTACACCGTCAATATAGAATCAACATAAATATAATTTCATGTCTGCCCGGTGTAACCTTGGGAAAGGGAAGATGCTGGGTAAATGCATAATTAGTCATAACAGAAAGAATGCAAGCATGGTTTTCGTACAGTCTTAAAATTGTCACAGACTGTGTGCCTGGTGTTATACTACACAAAAATGAATTGAATGCAAAATGAAAAGTAACCTGTGTGGATTTGGACTTTGATTGAAATATAATGGGATCTGGCTTAATATGCCACCTGCAAATAGACTAACTCATACAGATTGGTGGTTCAGGTAATGAAAGTCTCCAAAATCCAAAGCTGTATCCAAATACTGCTGTATATCATATCAGAGCTGATTAAGGAATGTCTAAATGCAATCTGTGCTGTTTGTTTAACAGGGGGAAAAAGATCCCTATAGTAAAAATGCTTTAAGAGTAAACTTTTGAGGTGCGTTAACTGATCCCTTTAATTGCACAGAAGAAAAACAGCTAAAGTCAGTTGCAGTAAATACACAGACAATTGTTATCCTGAATCCTTAATGGAAAATAAATAAAGCTTCTTGCCAAGTGAGGTCAAGGAGGCTTTTGTGTAGCTTGCAGTAAATGTAATGAAACATTTATGTGAAGAAAAATACTTCATCTAGTTTGAGCCTCAGTAATTAAAACACTAGCTAAATGTCCCACATTGATTTCATGCATTTACATTGTCCTTTTTGTATGTGTTACAAAGGACCTCCATCTGCACCACAGAACCTCATTTTCAATATCAACCAGACTACCGTGAGTTTGGAGTGGAGTCCTCCTGCCGACAATGGGGGAAGAAATGATGTGACCTACCGAATTTTGTGCAAGAGGTGCAGCTGGGAGCAGGGTGAATGTGTTCCCTGTGGGAGTAACATTGGATATATGCCCCAGCAAACTGGATTAGTAGATAACTACGTCACTGTCATGGACCTGCTGGCTCATGCCAATTACACTTTTGAAGTTGAGGCTGTAAATGGGGTATCTGACTTGAGCCGTTCCCAGAGGCTCTTTGCAGCAGTCAGTATCACCACTGGTCAAGCAGGTAAGTTTTTATGACTCATGGTGGGAGCACGAAAGACTGAACCTGCAAAGAGCAGGTGCAGTTGTTCAGGTGGTTTGATGGATTCTATCTCATGCATCTTTTCATTTTGCCAGCTCATTTACCTATGTTTATACCATATCATGATAACCTGCTGCCTTTTCTTGGCATGATAATTGCTTTTGGCAAATACATTTACAGAATGTATTTATCTTCATCCTTTTATATAGGTTTTCTTGGCTCTGTACAAAAATTTCTCTGTTCTACTTACTACGGCAGTGGTGCTACAAGGATCTGAAGAAAAAATACACTGTGAAGGTCCTTCTGCACAGGCTCCTTTTCTGAGTATTTTAAACCTATATTAGAATCCAACGTCCCTGGAAGATGACTTGGGTATCTGACAGTGTTTTCAGCATTCATAGCTTCCTTCAGGATTACACTTCCAATTTATTTAATATGTTCAGATATTTGATGATGAGATTCAGTGAGAAGGTGACAATTATTCTTTGTTTCTTATATTTATCGTAATCTGACAGATGAAATGTCAACTAGCATATCGCCTCAGAGGGGGGAAATGTTTTAGTTTTCTGCATGTGGAATAACAAAAGTAGGAAATCTCATATGAGGATAGTGAAATGATAAATTGCTTGTTGATAAAAATAGTCTTGTGATTGTACTGTGTTTAGCTTTGTGGCATTAGCTTGGGAGAGTGTAGTAACTCTGCTTGGAAACTAACTACCAGAGGTTTAAGCAGAAGTCTTAACCAATGCAGTAATTGCATGTTCTGGGTTTCTGAAGAAATTCTAAGTGTCAAATAGAAAATGAATGTGTACAGACTGGTTTAAGAAATAGTATTAAGTAATGTTTTAAAGAATTTTTCATATTTTACATGCCTTTAATAACATTTTTATTGATCATGATCTGATTTTTTTTTAAGTGCAGATATTTATTCTTTTCTGTGGAAGCATTCATTACACTAATGTATTTAATCATAGTTTACCCACTTTGGTCTCCATAGTGAATTGAAGTCAAGGGCTGTGTGGGAGTCTATGGGGGTAACTAAGAAAAACAATTATCTGCCTTGAAAATATAAAATATCTTTTCAGTGAAAAGGGCTTTAAATTTACTTTAAAGTGGAGATTGTCTGTGCTATTTCTAGATTCCATGAATCGTAGTCCTCAAATTTAGGCTTTATCAGGGTAGTTCAAATCTCTCCATATTGCTCTGCCAATAAACCTCAGTTCTTGCCTGTAGGAAGTATCTCAGTTTCTATGTTCATTCACTCTTTGGCCTTTCTATTGGGATTATGAATGTAGAATAATAATATTCCAAAAGTTACCCCATTTTGGCATCCTACTTTATTGCTTTTAAAGTTTGTTTATAGTTTTTCAAGTTGCCACCAATTTAATTAAATGGCTGTCTCGTTTCAAGCAAACAGATGGACAGTGTTCAGGACCGCATATAAATCTATTCTGAACTATCCTATGGTGAAGAGGATTTGAATCCTCTGGTATTTAGCTGATCAAATGGACTTTCATTAGATGTACTTTGGTGATGCAGTGGCGTATCAAATATGTAAGAGGAAGTGTGGTTCAGTTGCTGGATTCATAGCTGAGGAGGTAAAAAAGTCGTGTTAGGTCATCTGTTCTATCTCTCTGCTAGTATAGGATAGATAGTTCCTAGTACATTTTCTAGTATTTTCAGAGTTATGGATTTACAGATTTTTAAGGCCAGAGGAGACCATTATGATCATCTAATCTGGTCTCCTGCATACCACAGGCTATAGAATTACTTCAAGTAATTCCTGCATCAAGGCCATAACTTCTACAATAAATGTTGTAGCTCATCCAGAAAGACATCTGGTCTTCATTTTAAAGACTGCAGGTGACAGAAAATCCAACATGTCCCTTGATAAAATTTGTAAGAGTGCAGGAGTCGAGAGACCTGGATTCTACTGTTAGCATGCTTGCTGTCTATGGCTTGTTGTGTGTTCTTGAGCAAGTCACGTAGGCCAACGTTTTCAAGTGTCCATTAATTTTGAAAGCTCAAGTTGTGACACAAAGGGCCTGATTTCAACTGAAATTCCAGATGCGCATCACTTAATCAGGAGATAGATATCTCTGGTTGGGCAACCAAATAGGGACATATCCAGATTTAGGGTTCATTTTTGAAAATTTTGTCTTCCACCTCTGCACTGCAGTTGCCCCATCTGTAAAATGGAAACAATATTTACCCATCTTTAAAAAGCACTTTGAGATATGCTGCTGAAAAGTGGTAAATAAATGTAATGTATTTTTTCTGTCTCGACTACAGAATTCCTTTTTTTTTAAAAAGGCTACCTTCCTTTTTACATTTTTCAAGAACAAATATATTGACAAAAAAGGGAATATTCTCATTATTTTGTAGCAAAAAGTTTTGGGGCATAATGTTAATTTCTTTGGTTGAGTGAGGGGGGGAATGTTTCATATGGAACAGACTGGTGACTATAATTGAAAATTGAGAGACTGGTCGCTCAAAGGAGAGAGTAATGCATCTGTCTGTGCTCCTATTTTATTTTTACCATGGAGAGAAGAAAATGTTAGATTTATTTATAGCCAAGTAAACTAGGACTCATGGAGCTCTCATTTGTGACTGTGATTGTTCTGTACCATTTGCAAAAATGGTTCTTTTTGTATGCCCGTATTGTTTTTTGTGTGTGAATATGTGTATGACTAAACCTTTTGCACTTTCTATTATGTTATCACTTTAGGCTGCTATATGTAATAACTGGGCATGCTACATCCATGGAAACTTGCAGTAAGATTTGCTCTTTTTACTTTGATGAATTGATCCCTTGGGGCTATATTCTCAAAATTCAAATCGCTGTGTAATGATAACATGCAATTATTTGTACATATATGGGGTTACAGAATACTTTCAGCTCATTAATCCACTTGTATTCTCCCACATATAATGGGACTCTAATGGGACAAAGAGACCATGTCAGGAAAGGGGATGCCAAGTTGGCTGAAACAAGGGAGCTAGATGTTTAAAATCAAATTATTTGTATTTTGTGAAATAAATATTGGTGGAGGAGGTAGGTAAGTGGATAAATGGCATGCCAGGATAAATAGCATAATATGTATGTGTGATACACAGCTGTTGGATCTTGTGTTTAATAACGCTGTGGTGGCTAACATAGCAAATGCTGTCTGACATCATTGTAGGCTGTATCAAGAGCCATGAAACCTACTTTACAAAAACACAAAAGAGCAAAGTCAGAAGTGAAGATACAAAAAGTATGTGAGTCCACAGGTGTGAGCTAGCCATTTCAAAAGAATATAAATCCAAGTTGGGGTTTACTGGTGTGAAATGTGCAAAGTAAACTCTGATCCTGCAAACTGATCTGTGCAGACCGCTGCGACCACCAGTCTTGTAATACTGGGACCTAAATCTGTATAAGTCCCAGACACAGTGGGTGAATGCATTGGCAAGGGTGGCAAAGGAGTGGTGCACCCACCCACCTTGTGGGGGCCTATAATAAAGTTGTTCATTGAGGGTGAAATTCACCTATGTGCCTATGTGTGCATAAGTCCCACTTAAATCCTTAAAATCGGGCTTGTGCCTGGAACTCATGTCATCTGTCTGCACACAGGCATGTTTCAACTTGATTCAGCATGAAACACAGGGGAACTAAAGAAGTTGAGAGAAGAAGTGACACTTGTAGCATCTAGGGTCAGCACACAAAGGAACCCTCATGGAAAACCACCATAGGTCCCATAGGAATGGCCTGTTAGTAATATACAATATATAACATTAAAAATGTTACAAAACCTCAAGCTTTTAGAAAATGTCAAATATATGGATTACATATTGGTGATTTGCTTATAGCCATCAATTTCTTTTGCAAAATACGTCAATTTATTTTTGTATGTAAATGTAATGCCTATTATGTAGAGTTGATACTGGTAGAGGATATTGGACTAAAACTTAATTGCCTGAGTCTCACAGACTGTCCCACTGAAGCCCATACAACCCTGTTTTCACTGTTGAAATGCTGTTTGGTCCAAGAGCAGACTTGCATACAACAGCGTGGTGCCTCTGAGGGCTTTGGGAGTGCATTTTTTCAGGTGTAAGTTATAGTAGGGTTGGTGAACTGCTTTGTCTTACCCCATCGTCTGGTAGTCCCTTTATGACCTCCTGGACCACTGTTGGTCTTACCTTGTGAGAAATTCACCTTTTCACACCCCTGGAACATTCTCTTTCTGCTTGATCACAACCCCCCCACTTCCAGATTTCCTATTTTCCCTACTTAGCACCCATGAGATTACAAGGAGTTAGACTCCTTTTGTGCCAGTCTGGTATTTATCAGATGTGCAATTTAGACTCCTTTGGCACTTACAACCCAATATTTATATCACTGATGGTTCTATCTAATATAATTGGAGTTGTCGTTTAGGGGAAATACATATTTAAACAGTCATCACATTTTTTACCAATATGTATCATTAACAGTGTTTTTAAAAACAGCCCTGTTCTTTATTCTTTCTTACATAATACACACTGATGGATCACTCTGTATTTTAAGTGACAAGCAGCAGCAATGAATAAAATGTTGGAATTTTAGCAGCCTTCCCCCCTTGCACAGGCTCCTTTTTCATGTCAGGAATTAATGCCGAGTGCTTGCTCTGTCTCAACAGTGAAAGTCACCCAGTAGTTCTTCTTCCAAACCCACTCCATTTTGCCAACCCAAAGCATTTAAAAATCATGTTAAGCTCCCTTAAAAATAATGAGATTAGCTTGAAACGCATGACATTTTTAAAATAACAAACTCAGGGTCTTTTTATTTGCTTTTCAATTTTTGTGCTTTCAGGATAGATGTTTTTAAGCTTTTCTCTGCAATCAATAGGGCTAGAAATAGGGCTGAGATTCGCACCTAGTTATTTGACTCCAAGAGCTCGGGCTTTAAGAAAAACATTAAATATCATGACTCACAATAAAATCACGAGAGTTGGCTATTTGATATGTGACAATAAGAAATTAACGAATGGATAAAACAAATTAAAGTGAGTCTAAAATACCCCTCATGTAAGGTTATGTGACATGAGCTGTTTCTAGCATTCTTAGATACTTCTGCAGCCTCTCTCACCATGGGTATCTAAGCCTCTGCATTCTCTTTCTTTGCCTCCTGCTGCTCCCCTGCTCCCTTTCTTCTTCTCTCCTTTCTCTGCTGACACTCCTCAGAACCATTGCCCATACCTTTTACCTGCCCTTTCCACCATCCATCCTGTCCCATCCCCTTCAACCTTTCTTCTGCTCACTTTGGAATGCCTGCTCCCAGTCTAACTATCTCATCACTATCCACATCCTTTTTTTTGTCTCCTGCTCCCTCCTCTTTCTCACTGAAATCTGATTCTCCTCCTCGAACAATCAACTGTCTCGCATCTGAGGCAGCAAGCAACCAGAGGTGCACTAGAAGAGTTATGGGTTTCTTCTAGTGGGTTTCTCCCACTCCTCCTGCCTATTACCTACTGCCCTATGACTCCCTTTCTGCCTTCCTCCCTGATGATGTTGCTTGGTTATGTACTTCAGCTTCCTACTTGTTGGACCTTACTTCTTCATGTATCTTTCAAGCTTGGATTAGTTCTCCCACAATTAAAATGGCCACTCCCATGACTTTTTTCTTCATGCAGCACTGCTTCCTTTCTACATCTGTTCCCAGTTCCTTTTCTCAGAACACTGTCTGATCTCTCTCAGTATTGTGCGGTAATCTCCAACCCCTTAGCCTTCCATGCTTTCAATCCGTCCACATCCCTGAGTTCTCTGCCACCTTTGATCTACTCTTTCCTCCCTCTGCTCTGTCGACTGTTTCGTCAAAAGATTTTCAACTAAAGAAAACTTGAGTATTTTTTTTTTCCAAAACATTTCCAGCGACAGAAATGGTGGATATTTTTCAGTAATCAAAATATTTTGACTTCTTTCAAAATTAAAGAACAAAATCAAATTTTAAAAAATTGAGTTTTTTTATTTTTTATTTTTACTGGTTCAGAAACCAGGTTTCCTAGCTATTTTAAGGAAAAAACTGACAAAATCCAACATGTCTTTTCTCCATTCCTTCCCATTCTTCCTTTCCCAGATATTAAAGTGCTTTGCAATAGAATCAGTTCATACACACTTTAGTGTGCAGTTGTGCTCCCAAATGCCTCAAGTGCTTAAAGTTAAGGATGTACATAAGTGTTTGCAAGGTTAGGCCCATTATCACTAAAAATATTAACTTTTTTTTTTTTTATGATAAAGCTCAGAGTTATTTCCATGGAAATAAATATACATTGATCTCAAATCACTTTATCTCAGATGAATATTATGGGTATTGAACAGGAGGTTTTAATGCCAGAATTAAGCCTATGGATAAAGACATAATAAGAATTTCTATCTCTGAAGCAAAGATGACCTGATCTGGGGGAGGAGTTTTGTTCATTGACTGATTACGTCAAGTAACGTTTTAGCGTAGGAAGATCCACAAGATTAAAGAGATACTAAAAAATGCTAGGTAGAAGCATTATTATAGAATCAATCCTAAATATTATAAAATATTAAGAGTTTTAAACCATCTGAAGCAAAGTATTCAGTCCTCTGGGATTTCAGTCACAATCAAATACAGTGGTCAAAATATGGGGTTTGCAGGCTGTTCTGATAATTTAAAAATCAAAAAAGTCTGAAAGGGCAAAGATTATGCTCCTGAAAGCTTGTCATGGAACATGCCATTTCAATTTGTTTTACTATTTAGGTAGATATTCCTAACTACGGGGTAGGAAAGAAACATGGGGCAGATGCTAATCATGTCACTTAACGTCTAATCCTGCACCACTGAAGGAAGTTGAGTCATTTGCTTCAGTGAGAACAGGGTCTGAGCCTTAATGCACTGGCTAGAAGGCATTGATACTACAATGATGGGTAGAATAGAATAGAACAGAAAGCTCTCACTTTATATCACATCTTGTGACTGCTGACTACAGCTGTTTAAAGTTGTCTAAACTTGAGTTGTTTTGTCAAAATTAGACATTTTGGTGAAATAGTGGCATTTTTTGCAGGTTTTTTTTTTTCAAAAATGTTTCCCATATTTTGGCCAGTTTTACTCCTGATGGTATTCTACAGCAGATTGGCAAAGTCATTTCAAAGGACACAGCAAATATCTGTGGCACAGCATATATGAAATTTAATATTAATGAGCTACTCTACCCAATTTATGTGAAGTAGGAAATTGGCTTATAAATTAGCAGCCGAACATTTGTCTGTGTTGCAAGCTACACAACCAGAAAGCAATGTGAAATAGAGCTAATCAGACTTGGCTCTGTGACTGTTAAATGTTCAGTCTTGTGCACTGAAGCTACTTTTCACTTTCTTTGTGCCATCATTCCCCCTCCCTCCCCAAATTTGCTAACTAAACTAATACAGTAGAACCTCAGAGTTATGAACACCAGAGTTACAAACTAACCAGTCCACCACACATCTCATTTGAAGCCAGAAGTATACAATCAGGCAGCTGCAGGGGCCGGGGGAAAGCAAATACAGTATAGTACTGTGTTAAACGTAAATTAAAAAAATAAAGGGAAAGCAGCATTTTTCTTCTGCATAGTAGTGTTTCAAAGTAGTAGTAATTTAATGTTCAGTTGTAAACTTTTGAAAAAAACACTAACATTTTGTTCAGAGTTACGAACATTTCAGAGTTATAAACAACCTCCATTTCCAAGGTGTTCGTAACTCTGAGGTTCTACTATATCACCAAATGGTGTATTCGACACACAAAAGGAACATATGCCAAAGAGCATTGGCTCGCTGATGGATGGTGCAATGCTAACACTGAGTATTGATTTCTTGCTGAAAAATGGCCTTGTCCTGAACCTGGACTTACATGAATTTAACTGTTGGGCAGTCAGATTTCCCACTGCTCAATTCTTTTTTTGCTTTGTCTTTTACTACATGTTATCTTTTGCTGATGTAAGTGAAAGATGACTCTGTATGGAGAGATTATGGGGTGGGTGAATTGAGTGGCCAACGGATTTTGACTAGGAGGTCTGCAAATATGATGCCTCTCCATAATGGAGGTAAATCTTCGGATAGCAGAAAGTGTTTCATCTTGGTACATCTTCAGTGAATCCTTTTCAATCCCCTTAAGAAATTTCCAAAGTGGGAACAAAAGTGGATCATTAAATCAAGCCTCTTGGCTGAATAATACCAGCTCTGTTGTGGACAAAGAGAGCATTAATCATCGCTCTGTCATGGAGCGTCACACACATCAGTTATTATTTACTGTTTGTACTACTGTAGCACCTATGAGCCCTAATCATAGACCAGGACTCCATTGTGCTAGGTACTGTACAAACACAGAACAAAAAGATTGTCAGCTCTTTGGAGCAGGGACTATCTTAGTATAAGAAGAGTCAAACAGCTGGATATAGACAGATGGGGGAATACCAGGAAACAATGTGACAGTGTTGGTCAGCCCGATAGACAGTGGTCTCTCCACACTAGCAGCCTAACTGTTGTCAAGTTTTTTTGTAAGCATTGTGGAAAAAGGAGTATTTTAAAGGAGGATAATACGTTAGTTTTGTGGATATTCCTCCCAAGTGTGAGCCCAGGAGAAAGCATGTAGGTGCTTGTTTGAAAATTTAACAAGTAGGTGATAGAGGCACCTGGCATGTACCACTAAGTTCTGCTTGGATGATGATGTAAACCCAATTTTGGCACAATGTTGGGTAGTTCCATCTAGTTAATCTATGATCTACTAAGTAGCTATGTTATTTTTTTCAGCCTTCTTATAATGCACAAAGTGGTCAGCTGTGGAAATGAGCATAATTAAGTATCTGACCATCTTCTGTATATATAGACCCTTAGGTTATATAAGGGATGACATGCCTGAGTTAATATTAGTGCTGCTGTTTGGAATCTAGTGCATTATTGATTGTTGCAGGTACTTATTAAACTACAGATATTCAGTTACTGCTATTGTTGGGCCTAGGATCAGTTTCTCCATTTCAATGAAGACACTATATTCCATGCCAATTGCAGCACCACAGTCAATCTATTTTTTTCTCAGCCTCAGAGACTTATGGATCTGATGGATTTATTTTTTAATTTTTAAATGTTGTGTGGTCTCATTACTGGTGTTGAGACAAATCAGATTGCCTTTTCAATCAGGTGGTTGGTAAATTTGCCAACATCTCACATTAACTCTGGAGAGGGGCGATTCTTAATCCCCCGGCTCCTCACCATATTATCATACTTGTTTAGAGTCCACTGTGACTTTAATGATCATCTCAGGATGGTGAAACAACCAGGGCACAGTCTGGCGAGGACATAGCTGAAGAGTCAACTGGAAGAAGAGTCTCTGTATAAGGATTTAACCTAACTCGTTTCTGCAATGCCAGGTCTGATTGATGCTTGTCCTGGACCCAATTCTGCTAGAATTTACACATGTGGTTAGTCCCCAGTTTATACATCCCATAAGCTCTCCATGGATTCATTGGGACTATTCTCCTGAGTAAGGATGGCAAAACTGGGCCTTCTGTTGCTTTTTTTTTCATTCGATTGCTGTGATCAGTTTGTGATGTTCTTTCTGGATAAGACTGCCTGACTGAGATTTGGTCTCCCTGTTGTTTTTTTAAATGAAAACTGGGGTTTCCCAAAGGATTATTTTCCTCTTTGTTGGATTCAACCTTGTTTCTGATTATGTTGACCATATTCTTTGAGTTCCCCAATTTCCATCACCTGAGGTTATAAAACTTGGCCACCTTCATTGCTAAGAGCAAGTAATGTGGATGTGGTGCCAATACTGAAAAGTTTTCCAAAAACATGGGCTACAGAGCAGAGCTGAGACTATTCTCCCTGCTAATGAACAGGCATGAACAAAATTTCAAAGTGTGACATCATTGCAAGAAAAGCAGTAAACACTTCCTCCATTGCAAAACATCAAGGATCAAAAACTGAATCCACTCCTGTATAGTATCACTGTCTGGTCTCAACAACTCTAACCCCTCCCTTGACTAGAGGAACAAATGATCCTCAACAAAACTGAGGGGTGCTCAGGATGCTAGACCTGTGCCTAAAACATCAATATATTAATCACTGAGAAGAACAAATCAAAACCAGCAACAAGCTAGATTTCTACATATTGCACGAGCAGACTAATCTCATCACATTGAATTGTTCAAAACCAAGGCAGACTCATCAAAGACAGAATCAGTGACCACATCCTAGTGGTGGAAACTGATACATACAAAGCCCAGTCTACACCCAGAGAGAAGAGACTGTGCAGCCAATGTGATTATGCCAAGTAGGCACAGTCTTGCATTTGGGTCAATGCAGAGCTGCCCCACCCCAAAGGGAACACTAGGAGGTTTTCTGCATCTGTGCAGTGCAAAGCCCAACAGACCTGCAAATACACCTCTTTATGAAGTGCATCGTACTAACTCCTTTGTAAGAAGGTTGCTGCTCTATAGGCTAATGTTTCTGGGAGTGAAGTTGTGACCCCAGCACCTCCTCTGCCTGCCTCCTTTTGGATGTAATGAGCCCTTGTGGATGCAGGGATGGAGCAGGCCAAATAAGTGCCCAAGGTCATAGAATAAGACAGGGGCTCGAATAATGAATGTTTTATACATGTGAACACCTGCATCATTGTGTAAAAAAATTATATATCAATGATCATGAGCTGCATAGAAATATTTATTCTGAAATTGTGGAACTTCCATAGAACCTGTGTCATATTAGTTAAAGCACTGTAGTGGTTATATTTAGAACTAAGGGAAAATGGTAGTGTGGAGAAAATAGAGCGTGGGGAGACAAGAGATCTGGGTTGTATTCTGCCACAGACTTCCTGTGTGACCTGAATATATTGAATTAGTTCTTTTGCCTTAGTTTCCTCATCTGTAAAATGGGAATATTAATACTTAGCCTATCCTTCGTTGTAAGGATTCACTTCTCAGGGTTTGCAAAGTATTTTGACATGTGCCTATGGGGGAAAAAAGATGGAAATTTAAGGCATTATCAATATAATACAATATACCGATATTTTGGTTTATTTAATTTGAAGTATACTAGACACAGAATACTATGTTAAAGGGATTTCAAAGATCTGATTAAAGTATTTGGAACTAAATTTAGAATTAAAATATTTCACTCATGCTTTTTGCTTGTTAAAAGCAGAGTTCTGAGAGCAGTGCCTGATTATAATTGTAGTTAAGGATGACATGAAAAGTTTTGACCCTGAATTTCCCGAGTTTTGTAGGTTTAGATCACATACTGGGAATTATTACAGTATAGCTATAGGGTTTTTAAAATACTAAAGGCTCACAGCCTCTCTTAGATAGGCAAATGAACATCACTGCTGAAATCTATTATTGCAAGTGCATAAGTGCTCTCATATCTGAGAGCCTAATTGAGCTCCTATGTAGTGAATTAAAATTTCTTTAAATGTGACACACCCACATAATGAACAACATGATGATAGAGACAATGTACTATAATGGCTTCTACATAAGCCTGTAATAAAGAAGAGAAGATGGTTCACACAGGGATAAGGAGTTTTTACATTAAGCTTAAATGAGAGAGTATCTATGTGCTGGGATACTTGCTGAGACCTCTTCAGCTCAGCTTATCCAGAACACCATATCCAGTTCTGGGAGAACACTATGTCTACAAGTTCTAGGAGGGACTCACATTGTGCCTATTTAATAGCTGGATGCTCCCTGTGATGAATTTGTCACAGCTGGCATGGCTTGTAGGCCAAATGTGCATTGAGGCAATGGATTGAGAGTGCTTTGGGTTAAGTGCTTTCTTAAGGTGAGGTCCAGTCAACTATCTAATGATGATGTTCAGTCCCATCGTCCAGTGCATAAAAAGCAAATCCAAGTGTGTTTATGTAGCACTTAGTGCAATGGGATCCAGTCCCGATTAGCCCTACCATATTATAAATTATTCATAATAGTAATAACAATAATAGTGCTGCCACTGCTTAAGGACAATCTCCTTTTGCTAAGTGGCAGCAGAGGTGCAACTTCATGAAAAAAATGGTTTTGGCAAGGGGTCCAGAAATGAAAATGCATGAGTCTATGTTAAGAGAGATAGTAAACATTTTCTGGAAGGCAGAGGGACTATATCATCATTTCCTGCTTCTCTGCCCTCATGAGTGCTCAGTGATGGGCCCTATAGAAACAACTTCAGAGGATAAATTAAGATTAGATAAATCTGCTTTTGGATCCAAAGAGCCAGTGTTCAAGACCTAGCATGGACAGTTTTCTCCCAGGGCTTTTCTCCAAGCCATCAGACTCAATACACATTCTTTATTGGAGAGTTCAGTGAGATTGGTGGTTCTTTTATTGTTGAATATTTGAGTACAAAATGGCATTTTTATAATAAATTCTCACTGGTAAAATCAAAATATATAATTGGATCTATTTCTAGGTCAAAATTTGTGGGCAATCTGAGGAAGCCACGGTAGGAAGCTGCAAATTGAGAACAATAAAACTGTTATCCAGCATTCAGAATTTAATTTTAAGATAGTAGATGCTGATTATCTTCTTTGCTTCATTAGTGATGAATGGAAGAAAATTTGATGCAGACAAGCAATCTGTTGGAATGATATAGAGCCATCTACAAAAACATCTGTACTAATCCACCAATGCCGTAAATTATAGTTACAAGCAAAAGATCCAGGAGGATCATTAACAGCTTTAACCAACTGATCCAAATAATAGGGTAAATGAAAGAACATTATCAAGATTTGACTTTTTTACAGCTGTCAATTACAATAGCTAAAACACAGTTGCTACTTTGTTTCAATTTCAAATACTTTATGACTTTAAATTCTGTGTTCTATTGTGGGTGGCTGCAAGGTTCAACAAAGTGGTAAAATCCACAGGAAAAATTTATCTAGCCATCCTGCACTCCATTTACCAGGAGGTCAGTCACAAAGGGAGAGATAATTGCTACAAGCCAGCAAAATTAATCGGGGATGAGCCAGAAAGAATGATGTATGTTCTGTGACAAAATATGTGACAGAGATGCTCATACAAACCTGTAGCTGCTTTGCCTTGTTGAGGACACAAGGACAGGAGAAGGAGACCTGTGAAAAACAATTAGCATGGTTTCAGTGTGAGCAATTCTTAATTATCCATAGCATGTCGACAGCAGATAATTAGTGTCCCAATTTTTAACAATATTTGGTCATTAACTACAGCAGACTAGAGAAGAGCAAGAGCAGAAACATTTGTCTGAGCTAAGTGTTACATAACTGCACCTGCATGTGAACACAAGTCAACTAAATCATGCTGATGATAACAGCATGGAAATCCTGCTATTGTGTGGGTGATTCAAATGCACTAAGTTGTAATGTACTATACGCTACATTTTATGTCCCTTTATGGTAAGCTGTTAAGACTGAGATATCAACCCACAAAACAAAGCTGTCTTAAATGAAAATAGTAACTTAAAGCAACCTCTGTGACACACTGCCTGCTGGTCCTTAAACTGTTAAGAGTTCTTGGCAAAACATACCACAAACAACATTGGCCACTTACCCCAAGTCACTTCAGTATTAACAAATTTTTAAAGTCATGGCTCTGAACTAATTACATGCAAATCCAGAATGGTTTATTAATAAAAATAAATAGTGAAAAATCCTTATAGAACCACAGTTTGGGGAAGCCCCCTGCTCCCACACATGAGAGCAATATTTAAAGCTATTTTCTGAGCTCTCATTTTCTCCTGGTCTTTGTAGGTCAAATTTCAGTTCCACTGAAGTCAGTGGCAGACTTCCCAGGATCTAGCCCTATAGCTATAATTCTCTGCTGTTTTCACTTTCTCTCCCTTACGGCCATATCCTCCAAACCCTTATACATACATGAAGAGTTTTGTTGCACACAGTTGTCCCAGCAAATTCAGTGTGCCCACTCTTGTGTAAATATCTGTAGACTTGGACAGAATCATGCATGTGAAATAAAGAACTGGATGATAGCCAGTGTACTGTAATTACTTCTTTCTCCAGATGCCTTCAGTGGAATTACTCTGGATATTCACTGGTGCAACTAAGTTTCTTTAGTTGCTATCTGACTAGCAAGGAAAAGGGCACATTGTACCCCTTTGTATCATACAGTGTGTGTCTACACAGCAATGAAACGCTCACAGGACTCGGGCTGTGGGACTGTAAAATTGCAGGGTAGACATTTGAGTTTGGGCTGGAGTCTGAGCTCAGTGACCTTCCCCCCTCGTGGGGTACTAGAGCTCAGGCTTCAGCCTGAGTGTGAACGTCTTCACCACAGTTTTACAGCCCCGCATCCCAAGTCCTGCAAGCCTCCGTGAGCTGAAATGGGTGAGCTGTGGGTCTTTTAATTGCAATGTAGACATACCGCACTGGCCTCTATGGATAAATCAGGTTGAGTTTTAAGGCTACATTTTGCCCTGTGATGTGTGCATTCCAAGTTGGTTTATGGCCCTTAATCTCAATTTTCGACACAACCATAACATGTTTAATTAATTAATTGTAGGTTGTATATTTGATATCTTCTTTGATAATGTTTTGTTATTTTTTTTTTTTTGAAAAGGTACTAAAAAAAATAGAAAGAAATAAACAAGAAAATTAATTCCACATAATCAAAGTTTTTTAAAATGCCCTATAAGGCTATTTGTCTAATCATATTAGTACACTGTATTTCAGACATTTACTACTAACTGAACAGAGAGACATTTTATGAAGTATATGCATAGGTAGGGATGTCTTTAAAATAAGGATAATTAATTTGAGTATTTAAATATTTAGTACTTTAATATGAATGTTTAAAATGTGCATAAGAATATAAAATATTTGTTTTATTAATTTTTTCTTTAGATTTAAGCAATAATAAAAAGCTCCCATAAGTAAAACTCCTAAGTGCCCTAATGATTAATCAGACCTAAAATAATGACTATCCATCTGAGTGATATATTGATATAATGCACTAACTCAGCCAGACAGCGAGTAGTGTTAAATAAATATATACAGGCATTCAATCAGAGCAACAGAACCCTGCTTCCTCTTCCCCCTACTTTACCCCCCCACCCTTCAGGACCAAAGGCTAAAACTTCCCCCCTTTTGCCCAGAAGTTATCAAGTTCAGGCTACCTTGACCAAGATGGAGAGCAAGTCCTCAAGCCTGGGGCCCTCACCAATAATGTCTTCTCCTCTGTTTTATGAGTGAGCTCCATCTTGAGCATCTCTCAGATGATCTCTCTGGAAGGCAGGTCTCAGCCCACTTAGGGCTTTATAGGTCAAAACCAACACCATAGGGAACCAGCAGGCAGTGATCCCAGGGCATTAATGTCAAGTATTCCTGGAGAAAGGCTTTGCTCAGTAAGTGAGCTGCCACATTCTGCCCTAACTTTGGTCTCTAGAGTATGTTGTAATAGTCTAATCTTGAGGAACAAAGGATTGGATAATGCTGGCAAGTTCTCCATCTAAAAATGTCCCAACCTCCAGGCAAGGAACAGATGGTTCAAAGCTGATCTGGCTCCTTCTGTAATGTGCTTATCTAACAGCAGCAGGGGGTCAAGCATCATCCCTTATTTGAGAACCGTGGTGACCAATATCTGAAACACTCACTGAATCAAAGAGTCTGATATTACCTCTGCCAGAAATTCTGTTTGTTTCCCCAACCCACCATTATTGCCCTGAGCTTGTTTGGTTGAGCTTCAGCTAGCTGCCTCTCATCTACACTCCAGCTTCAGCTAGATATTGACTGAGGCCCTGAACCACATTGTCCGAATCGGGTGAGATTGAGACATACAAATAGGGTGTTCTCACCTTACTGATGAGACCGCATCCTATGATTCCTTGCAAACACCCCGAGTGACCCCATATATGCTTTGAACGCAAGGGGTGATAGAATGGTGCCCTGTGGCACTTGATTGTTCTTCAGGAAGAGGAGCATTTGTCTACAACTACTCACTGAGATCTCTCCAAGAAAAAAGAATAAAGCCACTGAAAGGGAGCCCCATCATCTCTCTCTGAGGTCTGCAGACCTGAGATGACAACACCTCCTGATCAACGGTATTGAATGAAAGCAGCTTACTGATCTAATAATATCAGCATGGGCATACTTGAGGAAAAATACTGACCATGAGTATTAGATATTTTTAAGTTGTAAGTGGGCTGTGTTTAGCTTTTTTAAAAGAAGCACCTAATTTGTGTGGAGTTGGAATTTTGTGTCCATAGTTGGAGAACATCTGTATTCTGCTCAACTAAGAAAGACTATTTGTAATCAATGTTAGATACCCTTGAAAATATTTGTGCCTCGTATAAAGCTGACATGACAGTTCAGACCTTGATTTTATAAACCCTTACTCACATGAGGCAGACTAATCCTTAATGAAGTCAATGGGACTGCTTGAGTGAGTAAGCATTATTATGATTCTGAGCTTGCAGGATTAGACCTTGAGGCTTCAGTTTTACATGCAAGCAGCAGCAGGATCAGTGCCTAAAAAAGAGGGGAAAATTTCACTATGGGACTTAACAACAAAATAAAATTCTAACAATAAACAGGGGAGCTCAGAGTACAGCTTTCTTTAACATGGAGAGGCAGCCATCACAACTACAGATTATAGCATACATTTACCATTCTGATGCAAACAATCTTAATTTTAATATACAATTATTTTGTGTAATTTGAGGCTATGTCTACACTGCCCTGCAGGCAGGACTACAGGCATGTGAATAGAAGGGTGCACCAAAATCCTGCACTGTAATTCCCCCTTGTGGATGCAGTGGGCATGGACTAAAAGGTTCCTAGTTTATGTTAATGTAATCCGGTTTGAAGAGGACTGTGTTAATGCATTGTAGGAACCTTTAGTTTGTGCCTGTAGCACCTACATGGAAGAGTTATAGAGCAGCACTTTGGTGTGCAATGCTGTTCACATCCCCATAGTCTGAACTGTGGGGCAGTGTAGACAAGTCCCAATTGAAGTTGAAATTCTAGGACATTTTGAAGTCTTTTAAAGAGCTGTATAGAAGGTGGTAATTTTGTGTGCTTGATTATGTTATAGGCTTGGTCCCGTAGTAAAATTCTGCCTTATAGGATTGTCTTTGTATTGAGCTGTCCTAAGGTACTTTGCACATTTTCAGTTTAGGAATACATCAAGTCACCCAGAAATAAATTAGGAGAAATCGATTTTCAACTATGAATGGTCAAATCCTATCTTGCTCTTTGGTCCTAAATTGATAAACATTTATAGTGAAAATTTTGATTTTTTTTCAAATTATTTTAAGCCTAGGAATATTTTTTTCTGACTTCTTTTTGCACATCTTTTATTTTTTCCTCCTGATGGTGGTCTCCTTGGGGAGAAGCTCCCTCGAAGAAGGCAAACAGCCTTCGACAGAGGGGCACCTTAGAACAACAGCATTTAGTTTTCAATATGAAACGTCTGTTTTCTAGCCATTCTTTTAACTCTTGATATTCCACATACTAACTCTTAACTGACAACTGAATACTTTCAGCAACTTTTCTGCATCTGACGTCCCATAAAGAGTAGCATGGGCAAGACTCGGATGCCTTTTTATCCCTCCTTCAGAAATAAATAAAGTCCTGTTAAATATTAGCATGACATTTGCAGACCAGGTGCCAGCTCATGACAAGGTCCCTATGTCTCCACTGAACACTAACATATACATAACTGAACCAGCCTGGAACATCTGTGTGCTAGTATTGTTAAGATATTAGAATTATAAGAATGTGTTTAGTGTTTAGACATCACTGAATGCTTGTGAGTTGCTTCATGCATTAATCACACTTATAACATTTGTATCCCATATCATAAGGTAATATTTGAGCATTTGCATTGCAAGTGTCTGTACCTGTGTAAATCACCACACATGGGAGAGACATTAATTAGAGTGAAATGCTGGTCTCCAGCAGAAGATGTTATGTCCTGCTTGACAAAGAAGGTCCATCGACACCAGACAGACTAGAGTGGAGCATTAAAAAGGACAAAAGACTTTGTTGTTTTACTCTTTCCCATTTTCCCCACAGGAAGATGAGTCTTGCAAGTGAATTCCTCCATCAGCTCAGTTTACAGCTCCAAGCAGAAGGGGGAAAGGGAATAAAAATCCCTAACAAGGAGGATCTGTATCTTCATGCTGCTTGGGCTCTGGGGGGCAAAGATGAGTAGGCATAAGCAAAAGATCCCCAGTGCTTACCCTGGATTAGCTCTAAAGGACATGTAGAGCTTTCTTATTATATAATCTTCTATTACTTTTTGAAACTTAAGATTGCAACTCGCCTGTGGGTATATGTGTGTTCCTGCTTTAACCTTGTAAATAACATTTCCTTTTCCTATATAATAAATCTTTAGATAGTTTATTATAGGTTTGCCTACAAACTTTGTCTTTGGGGTGAGATCTAAGGTTCAACTGACTTGGGTTAAGTGACTGGTCCTTTGGGACTGGGAGTAACCCCAAGAATCACAACTGTATTCAGGTAAGGTACCATGTATCACAAAGGTAGGCTTAGCTGGGTGGCAAGACAGATTGGAGTATTCAAGGGGCTGTCTGTGACTCCATGTTTCAGATGTTACAGTACCTGTGGAGTTTACACTTGATAATTGGTTGGTGAAATCTAAGTATAGAAGTCACGGCCAATTTGGGGTTTCTGCCCTGTGTCTTAACAGTATGCCCTAAGATTAGTATTCACGCTCTTGAGACAGTGCAGGACAGCTTGACAGTTGAGTCCTTCCATGTAATGATTAACAGAAGCATTTCACATTAATAGTATATTTACTGCATGTCGTTTTTAGGCTTTATCCTGCTCTCATTGAAAACAGTGGCAAATACCCATTGCCTTCAATGGGAACGAAATCAGACCCTTCTCCTTGGTTCAGTTTTCCACTCTTGATATCTCTTATGTCAGAAATAGTGTCATTTAAACAGACTAGGAAAATGATGGTCTCTGTGTAGATTGATTTATTTATGTTAGTTAATCTACAACACAGAAAAAAAACCACAAAGTAGATACAGGTGTTCCATCTGGATAGATGCTACGTCACCTTCTGTGAACTGCTCTCTTGTTTCTCTGATGTTTCATTTTTTTTCTCAGAGCCAGGGATGACATGGATGAATGGATTTTAATTGCAGTGTCCTGGTGACTAAATTTCGGATAGTTCTCTAGACAGGCGTTTGGTAGCCTGACAAACAGAAACCTTATTTGCTTCACAGGTTGGTTGGAATCTAGTTATGTAGGAAGAGAGAAAAATAACTCTCTTCTTAGAAAGAATCAGGTGTCTAGAGTGGCTGTGTTTTTTAATGTAATCATTAATCATTAAGAAAATAGAACTACGTATTGTATACGTACAGCTACACCTAATCAGTAATCCCATGGCAGATATATTTTGGTACATAGATTAATTGAGCCAAAAATGGTTTCAAAATCTTTTTTTTTTTTAAAGTACCCAAATGATTGAACTTGTTTATTGTATTGCTTTCTCTCTGCCTGCAATTTCAAAACTTTTTGACAAGCTCAGATATTCTGTTAAAAAGCTAAAAAGCAAAATTTGGGATCAGAAAATAAATTTCAGGCAAATTTACACTTTATTTTGCACTATGTAGCATGAACAAAATATTAATCTATTGGCAAAAGTTGCTCTCCTTTTTTTTAATCTCTTAATTTTGTATGAGAAGGGGAAATAAATGATATGTGAATTTAAAAAAAAAAAGCCCAGAGTTCCCCCCTTTAGAATAGAAAATACTTATTTATTAAATATGTAGTAATGCTTTCTGGAAATCTATGAAAATCTTGAATATACTTTTTGTAGAAGGAATGAAATAACTTGTTTTAGGAATGTTGTCTTGATACAAAACCCATTAAAATCAATGGGAGTCTTTCTATTGCTTTCCCTGGATTTTGGATCAAGCTCCTTAAAGTTATTATTATTATTTATTATTTATGAAAGTTACATCAAATTTGCCACAATTCTGTTCACTTTACTCACATGAGTAATCTCATTGTGGTGATGGAATTCAGTTGTGGGGTTATATTAACCTTTCAGACAACGTAAAAAAAGTAAGTATGAAACACCAATCCATACGAAAATATATATTTTTATAAGGCTGGGAAACTGCTGTTAACAACTGGACTGTATATTTCAGTGGTCTTTGAACATCAGATATTAAATCTAAAATCAACCTACTATTTTCCTTTCTAAATGTGTGTAAAAAGAGACCAATCTAGGAAACCTTTATTCATGTCAGTAGTCCAGTTTGAGTCAAGGACTTTATGAATACATGTGGATTTACAGGATCTGTAATGGGGGCCCAATCTTGTATTCATTCCGAATTTAAAAAATCCATTACTTCAATGCGTCTTCTATCCTCCGTATGTCTCAAGGGGAGCTTTTGGCATTCCAGGAGTCCACAGTTGACACCTGTGGTTGTAAATAAATAAAGTCAGTGATCTTTATTATAATTAATATTCCATTGGGAAATATCATCTCCCTTGCTATTGTAAGACATCCTTTTTTTTGCTGCTGTTTTTTCTAGACTGTAAATGAATGTATTAATGCTAAAGAGTTAATGAAAAATTTTGGAAGACTTTATTTAATAGTAATAAAGTGAGATACTTCTTGAGCTATTGATTTATCCTAATTTATAACCGTGTTTGATTGTGACAGCATGTCTTTCATCTGTAAAGATCGTACCCAAGGGACTAGTCAGCTTATTAATTCATCACTTGCCTTCTTTTATGGTTGCAGTCCCTCATTATGGCACAAAAGTAGAGGGATACACTAATCTGAAAGCTGCCAGCCAACTGGTTCCACTCTAGCTGACCTTTTGTTTGCAGGCACAATCCTGATAACTTTTCTATTGGTTTCTGTTTCTCTGAGGTTACATTACAATCTATCCTTTTGTCTTCTAGTACTATGATGAGAGCAAGACAGCGTGAATTGAATTCAATGTCTGCAGTTACCGTAGCCTCTAAAGAGGAAAGGCCTGCCTCAAGTTAACCTGTAGCTTTTTTTTAAATGCCTTTTGATTTATCTGTCACCTGATCCATCAGCAATGAATAATTTTCATGGAAGGTGCACTTTAATTACATTCCCATTTGACTTGCATTATCATGCCCTATCTAGGTAATTAATCTCACCAAGTATCCAATTTCGGCCTTTATTGCAGGCAGGCAGACCTTCTGAATTATGTGTGCTTGAATGGGCAGTGGGCCTAAACCAAACAGGCCATGAAACACATTTTGGGTGCTCCACATTTTCTTTAAAATGCATCCTTTAAGATTTTTCCTCTGTTGTGGACTGTTGTCGTTTGATTGCTTTGGGTGATGCTGTCAAGCCTTTTAGAGTTTACAGAAGTTAAATACACCGTAGCAGATACTGACTGAAGCACAAATGATTAAAATAGCAGAATCCTAACAGCCATGCATGCTTTGAGGAAGTAGTCAGCAGGCAGAGAAACTAGGTAAAAAAATAATAATAATTTTTGGTGCTTGAATAATTTATAGAGTTCATAGCACAGACTCCACATGCCACAGGACTACTTTGTAGAATTAGTGGATTCAGAGGACATATTAGTATTCCTCCTACCACTCTGAGATTAGGAATTGCAATTGTGTTTAATTCTGAGTTTCACTGCTCTGTGGGGTGAAAAATAGAGTTTTAAGAAATGTTGTGCAAGTTGAACCAGCAGATTAACTGACATCTGTTGTGGGGTGGTTATTCTTATTTCTTATTTACTACTACTAGAAATGGTAGTTAAGGGTTCAAGTGCTAAAGATCTACAGAACATGGGAATCTGTGGAGAAAATACAATATTGAAGGGTAAAAATCAATAAATAAAAGAAACAATTGTGGTTGGGTGTCTATTTTAATAGGGAAATTCTATATCCATCTTAAGAAATACTTCTTAGTGCTTCTAAAACTGTTTATTTTTCACCTTGAAAAAGAAAATTACATATGAGTTTTAATTAAAAGAAATCTAATGCTAGTTGTTCATATTTTAACTAGAAAGTAACCCAAGCCCCTTAGCTCATATCCAGTTCCAAACTTCCCCAGAGTTCAAGGCTTCCTGAAGGTCATAGAGTTTAAGGCCAGAAGATTCTAGGTTAAGATTGTGTTTTAGAACTGTACTTGGGAAGTATGGACATTTCTGAAGTGAATGATCAGTTCTTAATGGCAGTTTTTAAATTAGTTGTAGTAGGCTGTTTTAATAACTTTAGCGAAATCCCTTTAAAAGATAAAGTGAGTTTAACAGAGATGCAATGGAACTTGTCATGTTTTTGTTCCCCCTCTGTTAAACATTTAGAATAAATGTTCTAAATTGTGTTCTCAAGACTCTTTAATATAAAACAGTGGATTGTCTCTCATCCATGCAGAATAGTCTCCTTTTATTTGCAAAAAAAATTTTTTTTCATTTTATGAAGTCCCCACACATAGAAATCTTATTTTAAATATAATTTACAGATAGACAATTTAACTTCAGTTGCTGAAGTCTGAAAAATTTCAACTGGATCCAGTTTTGCGGTGGAAGGAGATAAAATCAGTTATTCAATTGTTTAACAAGATATCTCTCGCCCACATCACACCACTCTGAAGCCTTAAAGCAAACCAAAACCAATGAGTGGATAACACAGGATTGGTATTGGAGTACAGAATCATTCCCCTTTAGGTTATCAGTTCAAATCCAGTCCAGCAAGGTAGTGACCAAAAATTATTACCATCTGAAAATTGTTTAGTAGCAAACAATTATGTGAAATTAGATGAAGATCTCAGTTAATTTTCTAGTGTGTGAACATCATCATAACGTGTTCTTTTGGCAGTCTCAAAACAGAAGGCAAAGATTAAAGGGGCCCGGAATGGTGAAACTTCTCATCCCTGAACATGATCCCTTGAGGTGGAGGCAGTACCTGGAGAATCTTATGCTTCTGTGTTGTGCCCATGGATAAAGAAAGAACTTAATTTTTCTGCTCTGTTCTATTCGTCTGAATCTTCAATACAATATTTTATTTTTTTAACTTACTCACATTGAACACTAGCCTAGTGTCTGTCACTCCCACTGATAGAATTACATGGCTGATACAGAGATTTAAAATGTACTAATGTCCAGTTTGCTAACATTTAAACACATTTATCATAGATTGTAATAACTGCTTAGTGAACTATTAAAACCAAACCAGTTCACTTAACTGAACATAACAAGGAAAAACTAAAAATAGTTATAGCTTTCCCAGCGCTCTTAATTTTCCCCCCTTAACTTCCATCTCTCTTAGCAATTACAGTTAGTGACAAACTCAGCTCTTTAATGTTGCCTATATTTCATCTGGAATGAACACATTTTTGCACATGCATTCTCATTTTTCTTAACCTCCAGCATATCCCCTATTTTCCAAAGCCCCTGTGTATGAAGTAGGCAGTCGTAGAATAAAGCCTGAGATGGGCAGACTGAATGGATGGTCTTTGAAAGATTTTGAATCTGTACATATCACAAGGATTCTCTCATTGCCTGTGCTCTCTTCACCTCTTTGGAGGCAATTTTGTCCCTTTATTGCTCTATTTAGCTTTATTAAGCTAAATGGTTTTCTGGTTGAGGTACTGGACCGGAACTCAGGAGATTTATGAAAAATTAGTGTCAGTCAGTCACACAGACATTCTGTGGTACCTGGGGTAAGTCTTTTAATCTCTCTGTATTGCCATTCTCCATGTCAAGAATGAGGTTAATAGAACCTTCCTACATCACAGGGTGTTGTAAAGAAAAATCCATTAATGATTGTGTGGTGCTCAGATACTCTGGTGTTGAGGGCCATGTAAGTACTTTCAGAAGCTGAAATTCTAGATCTTCCTGCAAATTTTTCTTTCATAAAAATGTAAAATAAAATTGAACATTTATGGGTTTTTTCCTAACTGGCAGCTTTTGGCCTCCCCTTTTCAGAAACTGGCAAACCCTCTAGCCCCTGCCTGCTGCAGTGGATGGCTCCATGGAGGTACCTGAGCTCTGGTGTGCAAAAGGAGTTGTGGAGAGGGATTGGTTCCACGGCTCGATGTCTAGTTGGCAGCCGGTAATGAGCAGGGTGCCCCAGGTGTCGGTGCTGGGGCCGGTTTTGTTCAACATCTTCATTAAAGATTTTTGGAGGATGGGTGGGTTGCACCCTCAACAAGTTTGCGGAAGACACTAAGCTGGGGGGAGTGGTAGATACATTGGAGGGCAGGGATAGGATACAGAGTGACCTAGATAAATTGGAGGACTGGACCAAAATACATTTGATGAGGTTCAACAAGGACAAGTGCAGAGTCCTGCACTTAGGATGGAAGAATCCCATGCACTGTTACAGGCTGGGGACTAACTGGCTAGGCAGCAGTTCGACAAAAAAGGACCTGAGGGTTACAGGGTCAAGAAGCTGGATATGAATCAACAATGTGCCCTTATTGCCAAGAAGGCTAACGGCATATTGGGCTGCATTAGTAGGAGCATTGCCAGCAGATCGCGGGAAGTGATTATTCCCCTCTATTCGGCATTAGTGAGGCCACATTTGGAGTACTGTGTCCAGTTTTGGGCCCCCGCTACAGGAAGGATATGGAGAAATTGGATAGAGTCCAGCGGAGGGCAATGAAAATTAGTAGGGGGTTGGGGCACATGACTTATGAGGAGAGGCTGAGGGAACTGGGCTTGTTTAGTCTGCAGAAGGGAAGAGTGAGGGGGGATTTGATAGCAGCCTTTAACTACCTGAAAGGGGGTTCCAGGAAGGATGGAGCTAGGCTGTTCTCAGTGGTGGCAGACAGCAGAACAAGGAGCAACGGTCTCAAGTTGCAGTTGGGGAGGTCTAGGTTGGACATTAGGAAAAGCACTGGAATGGGTTTCCTAGGAAGGTGGTGGAATCTCCATCCGTAGAGGTTTTTAAGGCCTGGCTTGACAAAGCCCTGGCTGGGACAATTTAGTTGGGGTTGGTCTTGCTTTGAGTGGGGGGTTGGACTAGATGACATCCGGAGGTCTCTTCCATCCCATATCTTCTATGATTCTAACTATGTGGGGAAGTTTTAGAGCTCATCAGTGTCTACTGAAGCTTGAGGACTCTGTTAGAATGAATAGAGTAGTTTAGCTATTGACTCAAGCCTGGAAAGGGGGCGACCCTCTTCCCCTATACATGCAGTCCTCCAACCCTGAAATAACTCCTTTGCACACAGTTGATACTCTTATGCTGTTCACGGATAACGAGATTTAGCCCTTCGGTGTTGTTTTGTTTTTGTTTTTAAATACTTTCATTTACCAATTTTTTTTTTTTTTTGATTGTGCCCTTTTTTAAGTGTGCGGTTTCTGGAACTTTGTTTTTAATCACTAATCATTTTGACTTTTTTTTTGGCAACCTGATCCTTGTGAATCTTTCTGTACTGTTCTAGGTCAGTCTCCCATGGGAGAAAAGTGAATCTTTAAATTATGGATTTAAAATTGAGGCATTGATGCACTCCTCCATTCCCTGTAGGCACTTTCTATAAGGGGCCTTTTTTGTTCTGGTTAATAGTCAGTTCACCTACTGTACTAAAACAGCGGTTCCCAACCTTTTTTTGGCTTCAGAGTCACAGATATAATTTTTAGTACCCTGAAGGGTCACCAGTTTCCGCCAGCAGTCCCCTGCCACCTCCCACTCCCCAGTCAGACGGAAGGAGTTCAGCGAGGAGGCTCTCCTGTCCCGCCGGCTGCAGCAAGGAAACCACATGCGTCCTGTAGCCCTGTGCGCTCCACCTGGGTCCCTAGGCAGTGGCTCCTTTTTGCAGCCAGGGAGATGGGAGTTCAGTGCCCCCCTTCTTCTGGCTCCAGCAGGGACCCCAGTACCTAGGGACACAGGCAAAGCGCTTTGCTGTGCTCCCTGCTACGGCCGGGGGAAGGGGAGCGCTGATCTCCCATCCCCTTGGCTGCAGCAAGGAGCCTGCACCGGTCTGGTAGCCTCATGGCAACACACTCCACCTGGGTCCTTTGCAGTTAGCGGGAGGGGAGCGGCGGGTCACTTTGAAAGCCCCTGTGGGCCACATGTTGGGAACCACTGTACTCAAATAACATAATTGGTCACATTAAAGTGATCTTGCATGTTTCACTTTTTTCTCTTTAAATTAGGCAAATGAGTGGAATAATTTGGCTGAGGTGCCGCATCATTCGGGTTTATCTTTCGTATGAAAAGGCCTTAGGACATTATTTACCACAGATGTTCCTAAAACTTAGATATCATGTCTATCACCTTTCTGCTGATTTGCAAAGTCATTAAAGCTCAAGAGGTTGTTCAATTATATGGGAATATATGATCGGTAGGTTCTGTCCGAGTTGATGAAAGGTCAGGCAACTTTACATCTACTGCTCTCATAAGATGAGGGAGGTTGTAAAATAGCATCTGAAATGACTGGACATTTTGGGCCCAATTTTATAATTTTTATTTTTGCTGTAAATCTCATCAAAGTGAATTGCAGTTTCATGAAACAGATGTGGTAATCATTGAGTTTTGCTTAAGAAATCATGGGACCCTATATTAAAAAAGGTGTGCGCTATAAAGAGAAAAAATCCTAATTCTTTATAGCATACATTTTATCCCTTTATCTCAGATAGTAAACCCAAAAAGAGGGAGGGGAAGGATGAGAGTGAGAGTGTGGGAGCAAATGCTAAATTGCTTTGCAGTTTCAAATAGAGTATAGTTTTCCAAATCTCTTTATTTGGAGAGCCACCCAAATGAGTGGAGGAAGAGAAATCTGGCTTTCTCAGTATAAAGACCAAAAAGACACTAATTAAGGCATAATGAATGTCAAATTAATGACCTGAGCAAAAGACAGTTTCTCATTGGTCAGATGTTTCACTCCAAACTTTCACGAATTTGTAGGCTCTGCTTCTTTAAGATTGAAAGGAAAATAAAATATATAGCACTGGGTGGGGGTGGGGAATAATAAAAAGAATATTCCCAAAGTCCCCATTATTTCTTTGCCTCTGCCAATGAAAATGGGCAAGAATTGCAAGCATTTTGGCTAATTTGCTATTAAATGTGCAGTGTACTTCATTCTCTCCAACGTTTATTCAAAAATAAGTTAAACCCTTTAATGTGAGTATCTGCTATGTTACCTTTTGCTCACAACAAACCTTTTACTATCACACCACCGTGGGACTATGGAGTAGTTGTGACTAATTCACTGGTGTATTTCTAGTCCTCACTTTTTACCCCCTCCACACAGACTGCTAGTTTTCCCAGGCCTTTCTTTTGGTGATCTGCGTAGGAGCACTAACGTTTCTCCCACGCTACTGATTATTTTTAAAGTTACTAAACTTTATTAATAGCACCGAAAAGCTGACTGTACATCAGTCTGATAACAAATACAATTTAAAAAAATTCCAATACTATTTTAACCCCCCTTGTGGGCATGCCTTGAAGTTTATAGTACAAGTATAGCCCACTATTGTATTCAATATAGCATATGAAAGCAGTTAAAGTATATATTAAATGAAAAGTGAAATTTTCCACCTAGTCTTAGAAACAAAGGAAATAGAATTTTGCTAGTGTGGTAAGTACAACATTTTTATACCAGTTTTGCAAGCCTAGTGAGAAGATGTAGCAAAAGCATTATTTTTTGAGGGAGACCTCTTTATTTTCTCCTGTGCAGCACAGAAATATATTTAACTTAATGTAACGCTATGATCCATTTTTAAACTGTCAGATTTCTAAATATAAGTCATGCATCATAACACTGGAGAACAATGTACTTTGTACCAAAGCAGTGTTGTTAGTGAAGGTGAAAATATGTAAATTCTGCCTCGATCATTGGGGAGCCAGGTGAATTTTCATGACTCTTTCAACCTTGAAAGTGGTAGGTTATGATCAGGTGATACATTTTTTTTGTTGATAATTAAAAAAAACCTGCCACCAAGATATATTCAACTACACAAAAGGCTCCTTAATCTGTTCTATTTGATAGTATTATCAATGTGATTTGTTAGGATTCAGTCATTCTGATTTGGGCATACACAGGCAATTGAAAGTACTAAAAATACCAGAGAATGTTTATCTTAACTTTTCAAGGGAACCTATTCAGGGACACATTTTCAGCTCAGCCTTACCCGGTCTTCATTTTTGTGCTCATGATTTTGCAGATGCATATTACGACAGTTAGATTACTAATTATTTGATTGTACTCACTAAATTGTGGACATAAAACTGCCTACTGTTTCTTGGGCCTACAAATTGCACTGATGCAGGCTAATGTTTGAAACTCTGGTCCTAAGTTTTTTAAACAAAATTATAGATTACTACATTGAGGTTCAACAGAACTAATTTCACACTAAAAATGCCTAAATATACAATTTTAAATGTATTTTAAACAATTGCCAGATTATGATATTAACCATTTGTTGCAAATGCATTAGTAAGTACAAATCCATTTTTAACTAAACCTAAGTAATTTAATGCTAAGTGTTACAATGGATGAAATATTTAGTTTGTTTGTGGGTGGTTGGAAATGTGAGACATAGATAGACAAATCTCCTGCAGCAAAATTTGGAAGTAACTGGTCTGTGGAAACAGATTGTGTATTAAACCACAGCAACTCAAATGTTCTCAGAACACAAAGCATCTGTTTACTTTCTGTTGTGAACATATATATATTACAGTAGAGCTCAAAAATAAATAAAGCGTTGGTGTAAATTTAATATAGTTTAATATCTGTAGAGATTAGCTGTTATAAAAATAAAATAGAAGAGGCTCAGACTCTTATATGAATCTGATGAAATGTTCCGCAATTTTGTGACATTAGACACTGTATTGTTGTTATTGCTTTGTTGTTTTGGGCTAGTCTTTTGAAAAAGTATCGGAGGGCATTTTGAGACTACAAACATAACAATGGTTTTACCATTAATGTCCATATACTGCACATCAGTTTGATAAATAAGACATGCAAACACTTATGTTTGGGGGTTTTATAAAGGTAAAAACATTTCTTTTAAAAAGTACAAGATTGACAGCTCTGGAGAATTAAGTCCTGGATTTATATATAGAATGGAGACAACATGGGCATCAGCTCAAACTTCTCTGTACTGTTTCACCCATGTGACTCCAACACAGCTTGGTGAAACCTAAAATACTTAATTCTAAAGCACACTCCATCCTGGGCCTGTTAAGGTACTCATTGTAATAGTGGTTTTGTGGACACCTCTCCAGCTGACCATCTATCCATCTCCCTTCAGCAGTATCTGAGCACCTCACATTTTCTAATGCATTTACTCTCACAAAAGCCTTGTGAAGTAGGGAAGTGCTATGTCCTTCATTTAAGAGATGGAGAACTGAGGCATAGAGACTAAGTGACTTGTCCAAAGTCACATGGGAAGTCTGTGGCAGAGCAGAGACTTGAGCCCAAGTCCCAAGAACATTGTACAGATTTTAAACATTTTTAAATTCATATTGTTTGCTGTATTTTTATGAATTTTTGTAAGCTGCTAGTTTAATTTGCATTCTACTCTTTTTGACCCTTGTTTAGACTAAGGGCTAATCTATATGGCATGTTATTCTGGAATAGCTATACCTGATCAACTCCTTGTGCGGAGGCTCTAATTCCAAATTAGTTTAATGTACTTTGGAAGTGAATTAAGCTAATTCAGAATACGGCAATCTTCTTCTGGAATAAAAGCATTTGTATAGGGAGTTAATAAAGACTGGCTATTCTGCTTTAAATTCATATCCTATCTTAATCCAAATTAACTTCTCAGTGTAGACAAGACCTTAATTAACTCACCAGTATCTATCCAATACAAATGGCAGTGTTCAGTCCAATCTACAGTAGGTTGCAAAATGCAGTTTTTTGGTGTAGTCAAGATAGATGATTTTCTGAGTAAATTATGGAAAAGTTTGAATCCAGCATAGTTTATAGACATACCACCATAAGCTATTATCTCCTCCTATCTCAAACTGAGTGGAATACCTGCAGTGACCTCATATCTCACACTGAGTGGAATACCTGCAGTGAGCATCCAGGAATTGACAGAAGTGGTTCTGGTGATTCAGCAGCTACTACTTTCTCCGTCTATTATGCTGAACCCATAGACAAAAAGGAATTGTGCCACTGAATTTGCTGCCTTTCAGATGAGAGACAAAATCAAAGTCCTGGCAAATGTAGCCTTGGCATTCTTTGCAAGTGTACAGGTGTTAATGCCAGTGTCATGAACAAATTCCAGTTTGGATAGTAATGCCTTGCATCCCTCTAGTTCAATTGGATAAGCTATTCATTTCCTGTCCCAAATTCTTTTGAAGCATTTCCATCTTACAGGTACTCTTTAACTGTTTGTACATTTCACCTGAGAACTGACTTGAAGTGGTCTTTCTCTGTCTCTCTCAATCTTTCCCCATACTCACAAAGTAATTGTGAAGCCCCTTGCAAGTTCATAGAGAAGCTCACCGAAGGCCAACTGCAAGCTCATGAAATTGAAGCTAGTGTTCTAGACGTGGCACAACGTGGATCCAGGCCAGGACATGGAACTGAAATTGGTTTATTGGTACTGATGGGTGTTCTGCTCCTGTCGATGGATAGAGGGAAGGCATCCATTCTTACCTTTGTGGACCTCTCTGTAGCTTTCTGTTCTGTCAACCACAAGATTCTTCTGACTCGCCTGAGAGTGGTGGGAGGGGTCCAGGGTAATGTGCTAAAATGGCTAAGGTCCTTCCTGGATTGATGCACCCAATAAGTAATGTTGGGAAACTGTACCTCCACTACCAGACCCCTCATTTGTTGAGTCCCACAATGAACAATTTTCTCTCTCATCCTTTTCTACATCTACATTCACCCAACAACATGCAGATGACACACAACTCTATCTATCCTTCACAATACATGACCACACCACTCCATCAAGATGGTCCAGGGATTAGACATGACCAGCTCATGGATGAAGAACAGCTGGTTGATGCTGAACCTAGGCAAATCAGAGGTGATGCTGGTAGGCAAAGGAAAGAATTTTGCAGCCACCATGCATTGTCCTTTGGTTGAAGGTTCATATCCACAACTGGTCAGTTCAGTCCATAGCTTAGGAGTTTTCTAGGGTTCCTAACTAAAAGCTAAGGTCTCATATAGCAGCATCAATGAAAAATGCTTTCTGTCCTCTCCATCTGGAGACTCTGTACCACCCAGACAGATGTTGATTTGGCCTCATTTATTCACACCTTTGTCTATTCTCAGATGGATTATTCAGTGCAGTGTACCTGTGCATGAAGTCTTTAGCACTTGGGAAATTCCAGCTAGTACAGATCACTGCAGCATGTCTCCTCAGGAACATAGACAACCACAGGCACATCAGATCTGTTCTCACTTCTGACTTTCCATAAAATATTGAATTAAGTTCAACATCTTGGTCCTTATCTTCAAGGTGATCTATGACCTGGGCCTAAACTGCCGAAAGATTTGGGATGAAAACCATGATCAACAACTTTGCTCCTCTGGCACAACAGAACCCTCTACAATAACAGTAAAGCTCATCTGTGTGGAAGACAGTGGAATAAACTCCCCCATGGACCTAAGGACCAACACAATCATCACCACCTTCTGCTCCAAGTGACATAAATACATAGTAACATATATATTCAAAACAAAACAAAAACACCCTACCAAAACAAGATGCTCCACTGCACAATCTTCTCCAGGGGAGAGGATGAGACAACAAACACCAAATGAAGTTGTTAGTCACATCTCTAAAAGCACTACAAAAAGGCACACCGATATTCTAGTGAAGTGTGGTATGAGAACCTATGCAGAATAGAATCGAATTTGGATCTTCCTTGGTGAGAAGCCTATAAGGGTTAAAATCTTCAGCTAGTGTGAAATGGTGCAGCTCAAAGGAGTTTAGTGAAGCTATGCTGAATTATAACAGATGAAGATCAAGCCTGTAAATCTTTAATATAAAACCTGGTTGGATTAGATAGCTCATAAGCTTCTCATCTAAAGAAGTTACTGAACTATCTTTAGTTGTGCCAGTATTAATGGACAGAAATAACACAATATTTATATTGAAATTAAATACCGAAATAACATAAACATTGTGGCATTCAATATTTTTACCTAATATTAGTCATATTGCTGTTCCATAGTTAGTGGGTTCTCAGGGAAGAATTTGAAAACCAATCTCTTTATAGTCAATTCTGCCTATAGATACTGTTTCTGATGTTTTTCATCAGTTTCTCTGTTACTGAAGATACATGGTTCAATTTGTGGGCTTTTGCTGAGGGAGTCTGTTGGATCTTCTCTACTTGGGTTAACACTCAAAATCTGAAAGGTGGTGGAGAGAGTATGGACACATTGTTCCCCTAAATGCCTAATGAAAATTGTTAGGTTATACCTGGGATCTGGACTCTCATAGAGAGATAGCAACCAAGATTCTTCTTCATTGCCTCCTTGGTCAAGCACTTAAAGGTTAAGGAGACAACATATATGTCTTTTTGGCTTTAACAGCTTTAAACTAGGAAATATAACAGCAATAAGAATGTAATCCTAGTGTGTCTGACATTAACAACTTTGTTAGAAGATGCTAGAATTAATCAATTTAATCTCATAGGATAGTATTCTAGCCCAAGGTCCTTTTTCTGTCTATCACTTTATTAAATCTGTTCCAGTCTGTGTATACAAATTACTCTTGGGTGAGTCAGCTAGGATAAAATATATTCAAACCTTCAAGCAGAACTCTGCTCCCATTCTGATGAACTAAACTGCTCTGAGGGCTTCTCTATCTGTTGTAAATTGTAGTGCGCTTTAGTTGCCATGTGTAGATCCTACTGACACATTCTAAAAAGGTACCTAATGCACTTTGACATAGTCCTGGTACCTTGTAAAGCATGTCACTAGGGTCTTCATAGGGCAGGGATAGTGCAACATTTTAGAACGCCCTACAATTTGCCCCTGGTGTTGCACATTGCTGCACTGGATAGACAAGCCCTGAAGTTTTGTTTTTTTATCTCTGCATTTTGAG
This sequence comes from Emydura macquarii macquarii, assembly GCF_026122565.2. Lineage (NCBI taxonomy): Eukaryota > Metazoa > Chordata > Testudines > Chelidae > Emydura > Emydura macquarii. The sequence goes on from NW_027133156.1 coordinate 3,914,072, forward strand.
AGACTACTCTTTCTGGATTTTATACTTCGTAGGACCCAAAAAGTGAAGGAAAAGTCATTGAAAAAACATCTGATCTGCTAAGAGTCCCACACTAAAGAGGTTTAGGTACATCTGAATAAGCATCCACCCTTTTATTTGCTTATCCAAGCCTCTTACCCATCATTGCATAAAGCCTATTTGTAGATGACTTGTATCTTTTGGGAATCTGGAAATATTGGAAATATGACTTTATATGAGCTTGTGCAAAAAACAATTTTTGTTTGGGGGGGGGAGGGAGGGAAATCAAAATTTCCAAAATAGCTAAGGCAACTTAATAGCAATTTTTAACCATAGTTTTCAAAGCATCGATGCTTCTAGTATCTGTGGGTCTGATCTCTCTCTCTTTCATTGATTTTCAATGGTAGAATTACTCTTACTCTTAATTTGCACTAATGTAACTCAGAGAAGCATCAAAGCCTTTATTTTTCTAGGTTTCCATCAGTATGTAATTGTGTTTTGATCCAAAATACACCTGCATCCCTGTCCTGCTGCTATACTACTTTATATTACTGTATTCATTAGAAAACCACCCCATAGAACTATGGCCCTGGTTTTTTTCTCACAGTTTCAAATGAATTTCAATTTGGGTCACTCAATCAACCATTGTTTTCAGTTTACTCTTCATTAAGACCAAAGATCCATGTCAGTTTTTAGGTACAGTACACTTAAGGATTTAACACACTGGTTTCCCAAGCACGGGTGTATTTACCAAGAGAAATACTTCATCTTATTATGTGACTATACTCTATGCTTTCCTTTCAGCCTGCTGCATTGTGACATTGCTACCTGTCTCACATTCAGTTGTGTATGCTGTAACCTACAGTGGAATTTAATGGTGGGTTAGAGCTTGCACAGTTGAATGGGAACTGATGGGCACTAGCTGGGACAAGTTAAGTGCTAGTTCTTACTAACACATGGTAAACTGTCGCTTCAAAATATTCACAACTACTGCTCTAATGGATCCCTCTTTACTGTGGGCGGGAAGACTTTGCTTGACTACATGACTTAAATATTTAAACAAACTGGAGTCAAGTTCCTGGTTCTGAGCTTTCAGGAATATGATAACAAGAAATTAGTTTGTCAAGGGAAAAGGAAAAAATGTACATTTTTATCAGTGAATTTCTTTGCACAGTATAATATAAATATACATGCCAAAAGAGAATATAGGACTAATGATTTAGACTCTAATCCTGCAAACACTTATGCACATGGTTAATTTCACTACAGAGTTGTCCTATTAAAGTTCAGTGGGGTTATTCATGGTAGGAAAGTTAAGTACATGTGTATTTGCAGGCTTGAGGCCTAAGAAGAGACAGCCTGAAAAAGATTTCATCAGCTCTGGAGTTGTACATTTGCATGTCTGCTCATCCTTGCACCAAACACTTCCCCTTATAGTTCCTTGAATTTTAAGAATTTAAGGCTGGCTATTATTGCTACATAAATAGTTGTTGCTTTTGCTAAATATATTAATCAAAGGAACAGAAAATTGAAGGGCCACCTGGAGTGAAGATTTTAATATTTCGTTGTTACAAACTAACTCCAAAAGCAGTTTGTTTTTTTTTCCCCCCAGCAGATTTGGTGTGAAAATGTTTAGCGGAGCAGATGGAGCTACAGCTGGTAGTATGCATGTTTATCAGGGTAGCTGGCATTTAGCTGTATCCAAAACTGATATCTAGCTAAAAGATGCTAAAGAGCAGCAGTGACTGGAAGCTGAGATGATACTTTATTTGATCAGTTAGGAGTAAAATTCTTTAATTTTCAGCACTCCAACCTAAGAGGAATAGCTTTAATATGGAGAAGATTTAAAGTTAAAAATAAAACAGAAAAAGGTATCAAACAAAATATTTAGATACTCTAACTATAGTTTAAGAAATAGCCCAATGAATTCAGACCATAACATTGGGTGCACTGAAGTTTAAGGCTTAAGTGATAAATAACATGCATCTGCAAATGTTTAATTATATATGTTTCGCAGGAAGAATACAGAATCTGTGTAGGTTATGTTTACCAACATGATCTCTTATTATACAGCAGAGTATTCAGATGGAGCTTAAGAAGGGATACATGACCTAAACCGGGAAGGAATAGGAACTGAACAATTGCAAATAAATTACTAATATTATTAGTAGAATTACAATAGTGCTTAAAGGCCTCAACCACAATTGATGCCTCATTGTGCCAGGCGCTGCACAAACACATTGTGAGAGTTTCTGCCCCAACGAGTTTACAATATAAATAAAGCGGACAGGTACGTGAATTGAAAACTTTGTTACAAATTGTGTATGCAACTCGACAGCTACTTAGGACAGACTTAAGACATACAAGTGACAGAAAACCGAAGTGTATGTACCCCATGCTAAATCTAACTTGGTTGCAAAAATGGAGAGAACTATTCAAGCCAAAGTTCTGGTCCCTATTTGGATTCCAACTATGGTTCCAAACATGGATGTGCATGAGCCGGAACCGTTCATCACAGTGTTCGTCGACCCATATGTTCATCATGCGTCAGGCACATGGTGCATCTGAAGTCTTATGAGGCTGCGCAGGTTGACGCCTCTCCATTTCCCTCTTACTGACCCATGGCCAGAGTTGGAACCCTCTTCCTCTCTCCATATTGATAGACTTTTAGCATTCTTGTATATAGCTTTACAACAGTTTTAATGTAGTTTTTAGTAGTTAGCAGTTGTTAAATTAGGAATGAGTAGTAGTCCTTTTACCCATTGCAGGGTGTCCCATCCACTTAGGGGGACTATGCCCTGACAAGCCTGCTTTAAAAGTTGCGTGTCGTGTCCGCACTCCTTCTCGGTGAGCGACGAACACCAGCATTGTCTCTATTGTTTGGGCAAAGCCCACATCGTCACCCGCTGCTCCATCTGTCGCTCCTTCCCACCGCAGACTCACGAGGCTCAAGAGTTCTGGCTCTGAAAACACCTTGTGGAGGAAGCAGTGCATCAGCATGTGCACTCAGCTGGCGTGCTGGCAGATCCACTGGAGCATTTGGCCTCACTGCCGGTGAGTGCTTCACCAGCTCCGTCGAGTGCGGCATCCTTGGGCAAATTAGACAGACCCCCAGGGTTCTTAAAGGTACACTGGGCCCCTGGAATAGAAGGGTGCAGTGGTGACTTAAAGCCACCTTGACAGCCCCATTTCCTTGGGTTGCACCTCTTAAAAAGTTAAGCATGTGCAAGATTGGAGCAAGATTCTCTGTTGTTGAAAAATCCCATATAAAAAAAATCTAAAGGGCAGTAGGAAAACTCTTATGAACATTTAAAAACTGAAAAGGTTAAGTAATGCTATTTAAGGGCTTCTCTACCAGAAACGTTTAAAAATTAGTCCGTTTCAAATAATTCAAATGGACGGGATCATGCATCCAACAGTATAGGGCAATTACATACAATTAAGTTATAATTATGCAAGCCAAATGGTGGTGAGATAATACTTTATGATGTAAACAGCCACGATATTTTATAAGGCAATGGGTGTATTTAACATATTCAAACTTCTACTCTTTCCACAGAACATGAACACAGTTACTTGTATTCAGAAAGATGTGAAATCCTTTAAAAACAAGATTATGCTGTGGTGAAAATCCAGATTCTTTTTGTAAAGTGGTTCTGTAAGCTTATTCTTATCTTGCCTTTTAGCTTTTTAATGTTGTCTCAGGGCTTCACTAATTGTGTTGGGCCATGCTGGCTCCAAAGCACTAAACACTAGCACAAATATGCAAGCTTTAAATACGAACTTGGCCAAATTATATTTTTAGACTAATGCTCATGTAATTTAGAATATTATGGATAAATGAAAAGGAATACCCCACATTTTTATTTTTCAATTTTGATAGTATACTCTAATTGTATCCAGATTATATATTTTTGGAGAAAATAGAAAAACAAAAATATATTGCAGGTATAGCACCTTCAAATGTTCAATGATATAATTTTCATAATAAAGTAGAGTTATGTTTCTCCCATGTGTAACAAACTTGCACTAAGATGCTTTGTGTCCTAATGGTCATGTTCTTTTAAAGCAAGCCAATATAACTGGTCTCCAGCCACATTGCATATCACAGTAGCATAATGTTCACCTTTCGGAAGGCTCTCTTCAAGGAGTAAAAAATGCACAAATGAATCTGCTCAATAAGCACTTCCACTAAAGCTGCAGTATATTAAAAACACGCTCATTTCTCTTTTCCAATGAAAATCAGCATTTAATAAGCCAGCACTAAGCAAAAAAAAAACAAAAACAAGTGCAGGCGTGAAAAAATATTTATTTTCCACTCTCAGGATGCATCTCTTATTTTATTTTGATGGCAGCTTGCAGCGTACATCAAGATGAACTCAGCAGACGGATCTTGGTTTTAATCCAGATGCAGCTTTGTGCTAACAGCTGGTGGTGAATACTGAAGTCAAAATATACAGCAAAATGTTGATATTTATGGCCAGATCTTACTTGCCTGCCTTGCTTCATAGGAGTTTTTCATGGCAAAGGTCGGCAGGATTTGGCTCTTACTGTAAGAGATCAGAAAAAGTATTCCAAACTCTAGTGTGAGGTAAAGATAAGAATTACCCAAGTAGGATGAAGCCTGCATTTCACTTTATAGTTTGTAATCCATGATTGTAGGTGAGAAAAATGGACTGGAGTGAAGGAAAATTTAATCATTAGAAATAGAGAGACAATAAAAGGCTCTTCATAATCCATTTGTTATAATTAAAAGTTGAAGATTAAAATATAATAGGCAATGCATAAATAAATTAATATAAATACGTTCTAAGAAAAAAGGGCTTTACATAAAATTAATCATTTCTAAGGATGCTGTGGATTTAGTTAAAATATATGACTTGATTTATTTTATTTTTAGAGGTACGTATTGATATACCTGACCTGCCACCAGCATGGGTATTGTCAAGATACTAGTGAGTAGTCCAGTCTCCCTGGATTAACTCAGTGAATGTGAGAGTGGAACAAGAGAAACAGATCTACAAACTAAAAACCCTAAATTAATGTTTAGATCTACCTCCTGTAAAGCCCACCAGTTTTTCTCATATTGATCAAGCTTTGGCATCACTCCTGTTGTCTCCTTTAATTTATTCAAAATAGAAGAGATGTGCAAGTGCAGGCTGGGATTAATGTACACAGCTCCCTTCACAGTTTTCTCTGGTTTATAAAGGTAAACCAGTTGCTGGGTTATAATAGGCTTGGCTGTGGGAGTGACTGCTGGATTCAGAGCTATTTTCATAACTTTGGTCCTCCTGAGCAGTTTGGATTTCTTTTGGGTTTTTTTTCTAGTCCTTGACTATGTTCTCCAAATTAAACCAATGGCATTTTAAAAGTCTTGTTCCCTTCCTTTTAAATATCATGAAGAAAGCAAGAAATTTGCTATTGACAGGTAGCAAAGTGGAATGTATGTTTTTCACATTGCATGAAATGAATGAGCCCTTTAAGAGATTTTAAATGTGTTCCCCTGTACCATATACTGATACCTAATCTCCTCATTGCTGGCAAGTGATGAAATACCCTTCGGGCTAGTGAATGCTGCTTTATTTTTTCCACAGCGCTATACTGGAGTAATTCAGAGTAGAAATTGCAACTTTCTTCTGTGGTGGTGTAGTGTTAGCAGACTGGGCTGTAATAAACAATATATATGACTTTTCAAAGTGAAAGTCTAATAGTTATTCAAGCGTGTTAGGACAAAGCTAAAGGCCGAGGATGGCCACCTTCGGTAAATGTGTTAAGTATATTATTATTTACTTTAATAGACTAAAAGCTTTTTATCAGTAAATACCCTTTCCCTCTGCACGTTGTGGAACCAGGTCCTCCGAGTTCTAGCTGTTATAATGTAGAAAGTCCATCCAAGACTCGGATTAGTGTGAAAAACTCTGGATAAAGTTGCCAGGCAAAATTTCCGGTTCGTTTTCAGAAGCTAATGGCAGTGTTGACAACTTTTACATTATTACTGTGTCTCACAGTATTTAATGTTGCTTTTCTTTAAAGCCCCAGCTGCTGGAATCAAGAGATTGTGTGAGAACCTGAGCTTTCACTTAAAAAGAAATAGTAAGTTTCTAGCCCTTCTAGGTTTGTGGAGAAAAGGTTAAAAACATAAAGTGAGGGCACCCTGATGACTCAGCAATTAGAAGGGAAAGACAAACAATCCTAAATGTAATATTTTAAGCCAATCTCATGATTTTTGTGGCCTGACTCATGCGTTTTTGGGAGGTCAGACTTGAAGGTGACAATACCATGGTGGAGAAGACTACAAAAGGCTGTATGTTTCTTTAGCTCCCACTGCAGGTCAAAATGCCAGAAGAAAAACTATTTCTAATAACAAGGAAGGTTCAGAGTATAATTAGTTTTATGTAAAAGTATAGTAACTTCAGAGTGGCATATATGTAATGGTCATTGAATTGGCATTCATTGAGGTCAATGGCAAAAGTTCTAGTCCGTATTACAAGCACATTAGTTGGATGTTTCTTATAAATATTTGATTGTGAATAATTAATAATGTGGACTTTAAAGAAATGTTATAAAGTGTCAGAATTAATAGTACACTGAAATATAAAAGGAATAGATATGTAAAAATCTATGTTCTGTGTAACTATAATGAATAAAACAACAAAAAATAAAGGAAAACTCTTAAATAAAGATTTGATTTCAGCATTAGCATAAGGTATTGAACAGGTTTTTTCTGTACATCTTGCTGCTTTTCTGCTTTTAAAGCACATGTAGTTAATATATAATTTTTTTTTCTGTTAAGTATCACTGCACACTAATTTTACATCCAATATCCTGAACATGTCATTCAGAAATGCCAGAGGGCTGCAGCCATAATCAAACAAGTTTGCTTTGAACCTCATTTGTCTCTCATTCCTGTACAAATGTAGTGATGTCAGGGATGGAACAGCATAATTACTTCTGCATTATGTCCAACTTTTTGCTATGAATAAGGTTCTGGATTTTCTTTCTTTTTTGTTTGTTTGATAACTGGACATTAAAGTATTCATGCGGCCTCATCAGTTTGATCATAATGGTATCTTTGTTTTTTTACAAATGTTAATGAATTTATTTTCTCAACATCCCTGTTAAGTGAAATGGTTTTATTATTTACATCTTACAGATGGGAAACTATATAATACAGAGTGCCAGATTTTTAAAGGCATTTAGGCACCTAAAGATGCAGGTAGGAATTTTCAAACACTCATAGTAATTAGGTGCCTAGGTACCATCTGCATCTTTAGCTAGAGAGAGATCAAGATCAAAAGTATTCATTAATTTTGGGTGCTCAATTAGCTGGAGGTACATATAAATCCAGAGTAACTCCATTGAGGTTTTCACTGAGGGTATAGTTTGGCTCATTATTACTGTGTATGAATAAAACAGAGAGGTCAATGCAATTAGTCTGAACATAGACCTGTATACATGACCATTTATGTCTTCTGCCTGCCAGATAATTTTTGAGGCATTTCTTTTAATTATCAATAGTTTTGGGATTTTGATGGGAAGAATTTGAAATAGGTAATTAAATTTAAAACATTTATTTTAGCCCTGATGCAGCATGCCACCCTATTTAGAAGAAGCACCTAAACTAAATTAAGCACATGCTTAAATGGTTTGCTGAATCAGGGTCATTATGTGTATTTAATCCTTGCCACTGTCTGAAAATGCATATTTTCCTTCACACACATCCCCTGAAAAACAGATGGAACAGTTTCAGAATTAGCAAGGAGAATGAGATAAGATTTAATGTGGGATAGCAAACTGCTAAACTATCATCTGAATATTTTACAGAAATGAATCAAAATAATAATAGTACTTGTTCTTGACTAGTTATTTTGTACAGGTAAATTGTTTGAGTAGACACAAGGTCCAAATTGATTCCTAGTGCAACTCAGAGGTCTACCAGAGATACATTTGGCCATATGAGCCACAGATAGAAGGTACCATTGCTTTAAGTAGTAATGGTTAAACATTACCTTATTATTACTTTTAGTATTTTTAATGATTTTTCTATCAATTAGCATTTCAATAAAAATAACAAGAGAAAGTTTAGGCAGAAAATAGTGTTTTCTGGGGGAGAGAGTGTAAATCTCCTTCTTTGTGTGGTCTCCTACTTTCACTTCATTTGTTGAAATACAGAGCTACGGCTGCTTTTCTGAGCAGCCCGTGTTTTAGCATATTGAGAAATTTCTGAAATTAAAGCTTTTCTAAATGTCATCTCTTCCAGGAGGAAGGGAGGGAAAGGATCTTGTCAAGCATTCATCCTGTGAAAAAGTGACTGATTTATAAAGTAGCGTTCAAACTGATTTCATTGAGGTTGGAGTAGATCACCTCCTGAATTTATTGCAGATTAGGCTCGATTAATCCATAATCCATTACCCCAGCATTCCACCAGCTGTGAGCTTTGCTGCAGCCTTTTTTTTAAAAAGGCGGATTAGTTTTGATTTAGTTTGGAGGGGGATTGGAAGCCACATTTTTCTTTCTAAACCATGCTGCTAATGAAGGGCAATCCTTTGACAGGTCTTTCGTTGGGTTTATTGAAACCTCTTGCAGTTGCCAGAACAGGTGATGAAGGAACTATGTGAGCTCAGTTCAGCGAGCCATTGAGAAATAGGTTGTAGTTTTCAGAAGCAACAACGGTTTGGTTTGGTTAGATCCTGAGATGGAGCTTTGAGTTATCAAGTAGCATATCACTCAATAGTGATTAAGCCTCAAAGGCTTGAAAACAGAGACCATTTCACAAGAGAGAAAGCATACATTGTCTTACTAGGACCCCTTCTGTTTTTTCTGTGCCTCCAATCTTTGTTTCTCATCTGTCTTAGAAAACTTCTCTCTCTCTTTCTCCTTTTATACTCCATGGTACGAGAGCCTACCAAAAAACTCATCCATTTCAAGAGCTAAGCAGAAGGTTTCAATATTTTCATAAGAATAGAGTCCTCTCCCTCTCTTAAAATCTACTCTTTCATTCATTCATCTCAAAGCACATAAATCAACATTATAGAAATTATGATCTCATTGAAGATAGACACCAGAAAACTAGGCAACACTGTAGATAGATTTTTACAGCAGTCAGCCTAAATCATAATTGTACACTATTTGCTCAAGTTGGTCAACGTGAAATATAATTTGCACTGGTCTCATGGGTGGAGCACAGAATAAACATAACAGTGAATTAATGTGTTCCAGTATTTTTTTTAGTTATTATTCCATGCTGAAAATGTACATTGCATCAGACTCCCCTTCCTTACAGTACTGCTTGTGTTATTGAGGGCTAGGAGAAATGATGAAAATGTAAAACAACTGAAGTGTGTGAGTGAAGTGAAGAGTGGGTAACGCTTTTGCTGAGTTGTAACAAGCTGTATTTTCTAAGGGTATATTGTGATTTATGTGACATGCTCATGCCAGGGAGTAAGAGGGAAGAACAACTCATTTTAGGCCCCCCATGCAGGCTACCTGTGTCTTGGACATTTAAGAGGAAGCAGGGCTACACACTTACTTATGCCCTGCTTAGGGCAGGTGGGTGCAGTAAGGCAGGGAATGGGAGGAGCTTCGTCTCTATCCACCCCACTGCATTCATTGCCCCCTGCTGGTGAGGCAAAGCAGGGTGGTTGCAGGTGGGAAGAATTGTGATGTTTCGGGGTTTGTCCAGGCCAGTAAGGGGGTTTGATCATCATTTGCTTTGTAGCCCTGGGTGTCTTGTAGCAGTGGAGCCATGGTCCAGGGCTCTGACCCAGCACCTCATGAACCTCCCTTGGCTTTGCCCAATCTTGTTACTCATTGCAGGCTGACTCCAAATTAGTCCTACTGCAAGTTCAAGTCCCCCTCACTGGACCCTTACAGAGAAAACGTTATGTGTGTTGCCTTTACAGAGACAGTAAAACACCCCAAGCTGTCACCTTTCTGAAGTGTACACTTTACTGAACTTGCATAGCACAGATGATATATAATGAAAGCAAAACAAGTTGATTAACAAAAGAACATGGATTAACTATACCTAGTCACAGGGATAAAGGTAGAAATGGTTACAAACAAATCAAAGTGTATACTCATCTTAAAGACTAAACCTTAATCTAGCAAGATACAGTTCGTTCAAAGGGGTTTTTCTCATCCGCAGTCTCTTTTCCAGCATTTCCTAACCAGCCTGGCCTGGGATGCATCACTGAGACCAAATCACTTGAATCCTTTGTCTCACAAGGTAAAGGATCAAGCTGGAGATTCTCTGTTCCTTATAATCCCAAAGGGATGTCTTTGCCTTACAGGTCAGGAAGGCATCCTGGGGATTCTGTCTCCGGTGTTTCTCTGGGGTGAAGGAGTCATGTTAGTTCTCTCTTTCTCCAGCTGAGGATCAGGATAACACCCGCCAGTTTAGCTTTATTGCTTTATTTACTGCTAGTATGTAAATTGAGATAACCCCACATTCCTTTGGCCAGGACAGATCTGTTCATCACCTTTCCCAAGGCTAGTCTGTTCTTAAACATATTCTAGTAACATCATACAGAGGGAATTCATAACGTCACATGTAATGTTACCACATGCCTTTTACAAGGATATAAATAACCAGTGTGGTGTTAGCTTTGGTACGATACCTCACAAGGCATATTTTGTATAAATATTATTGCAGCAGGGTGTAGGGTATGAATATGAGGTGCCTAAGATCACATCAGTGGGGTTAGGGATTTGTTTGTATAAGGCAGAAGTAAACCTCTACAACCTCTGCCTCTGAGCTAGGAACGAGCAGGATGGAAGTTGTGACTCAGAAGGATTTGTCTGAGTCACACTGCTTCCTGGGGCTACTTCTTGAGTGCTGCAGTTTACACACTACTCCTTGCTTGGGGCTGTGCCTAAAATTGAAATCTAGCCCTATATAATGTGAAGAGAATCATTCATTTTTAATGAGAAGTGCTCCATGTTTTTAAAAGTTGGTTATCTTGCCTCTTCCTTTGCAGCATATGGATTGCTCTTGTTTGTTTTAATCTCTTCCTGTCAGTGACCTTTCACACTAACAAATAAAGCTCCTCAACTAAGAAACTCATACTTTTGGACACTTTTGTCATTTTGATTAATATGGGTAGCCATGGTGAAATCTCTGGGTAGTCAATAAAAAAATCTGGTTATTTAGTTTATTACGGAAGGAATAAAATAAAATAATTGTCAAAATAAAAAACAGCAGCCCAATCCAGCCATGACTCAGATGAAGTCATTGGAACTAGCTTTGAGTAAGTGCTGCAGAATCAGGCCCCAAAATGTAGACTCATAACAAAGCTGACCATAAACACCAAGTGAAACAGCTGTAGAAAGCCACAGCTGCCTGAAATGTATTTGGTTCCATGGCTATGCTAGGGTATATGTTGAACTACACAGGATGATAAGCATTGTAAATGGAGCACTGGTGATACCTATATTTAAAGTTGTTCAAACATTTCCACTCTAACTCCCTCTTTTCAGAACTTTCTGAAACTTTTACCTTTCTGGCTGTAATTTTCCAAACTAGGTCTCTGACCATAGGTATATTTTTGCTTGTTTGTTTCTTTATGAAAGAGGGGACTTGGCTGCTTAACAGAAAAAGTTTCATCTATTTGGAGATATAAAAAGAGTGGGTGAGGAAAAATGTACTTTTCCAATTTAAAAAAAAAAATCTGGCAATATTATTTGAACAGCTCTGGCATGAAAATGGCTGGGGACAGAAAATTGATATTTGTCTGGAAAATAACCATGACTAAGAAGAGATATCCAGGATTGTTCTGGTGAAATTTTGTTTTGATTTGCCAAAGTCAGGAGCCTTTGTAAATTGCATGTAATGCATGTGAAGTACATTTTGTGGAGACCTACTTCTTTCACTGCTTGTCTTGACATTCATGAACTCTGTTTGGCAAACAAGGAGTAGTAAATAATAATAAATGACGGATGTGGTGAGACTATGCCTTCTTTTTTGTTTATACAACACACAGCATGTCGTAGGATCTACTGGAAACAAATAACCATTATTAATATTAATCTGAACAATATTTGGTTCTAGGTTACCACTTGTATTACTGGACACCTGTTTTTGCTGATGGTAGAGTAAGATAGTAAAGTGTGCTATTAAAGTTTGTTACATAACTCTTTTGCATATTTATACCAAAAGCAGATTTATCCCAATGACATGCAAGTTTAACAACTCTTTCATAAGGGTGTAAAACTTAGGAGACCACTCTTGTATTGGAACCCATTTCAGCTGACTAGTAATTATCCTTTTCTCCACTCCATTTACAGGTATTTCAGGTATTTTTATTTGAATAAGTGCTTTTCCCCCCACAACCCATTTCCTACTGGCTGATACTCAGGGCAGTCATCATCAAATATTCATGATGGTCTCTTACTATGAAAATTAATGTGATATCACAAATCAGATTTCTGATTACACTGCAGGATCAAGTCCTGCTAAAGAAGATGGGAAGAGATGTAGACTGTCTTGTTTCAGCACAGATATCTTTGATAAATTGACTAAGTGGGAAGAAGAGTTGTCCAAACAAGTGAAAAATAAATAGCTTTGTTTAAATCTGATATGTACTCTGCTTTGAATGTGCCTCTTAAATCCATGGAAATGTGGCGTGCAAAGCAGCTTCTTCATGTTATGTTTGAAAGTGCCAATGAAAATATCACGCATCTGCAGGGTCAAATCAGCGTTCAGAGAGGCAGAGTTCAAGGTCATGGTTAGGCATCCTTCATTATTAGTTATTGTATATATGTTGTTTGTGTTGTGGTAGGCTTCTGTCAGATTCCAGACCCCATTGTGCCAGACATTGTGTACACATTTAAGCAAAATTTAAAAAAACAGGTAACTGAGCCAAAGAGCTTTTAAGACTAAGGGTATGTCTATACTGACAGCGGCAAAGTCGCCCCCGCCAGATCGATCTTTCTGGATCAATTGAGCAGTCAGTGTAGACCCGCTCAATCGATCAGTAAGTCGACTGAGTAAAACCACCCCCTCAAGTAGTGTAGCGCTGCGTCGACGGGAATGCGGTTCCCGTCGCCGCAGTGCAGTGAAAACACCGCGCAGAAGGGAAGCACAGCAGTCAACGGGAGTTACACAAGCTACTTTGTGTAGCTTGCATAACCCCCGTCGACTGCCGCCGAATCGCCAAGTCAGTGTAGGCCAGGGCTAAGTAATGATGCCCTCCCTCACCAGGGACAGGTTGAAATGACAGTGTCTTATTTACTCTCATGCTGCATAGTGAAGATGAGCTTAATGCTTTTTATTTCTTGAGTTCCCTGAGTAATTAGGATATGTCCCTCTATTATGGCTCTGTCTGGGGCACATCACAAGCTCCCCCCTTTTCCTTCCACCATTTTAAAAGGAAATCTCCATCCATTACTTAAGGACCTATTATCTCCTTTCCTAACCTTTTTCATGGAACTTAATCCATTCAGCAGATACAGCAGAGAAATTTGGAGAAGATGAGATTGAGAAGATGTCACAACAAATTTTAGGCCTTTCTGTGGGGAGCCCCAATCAAATGACTTTCCAGGTAGCCTCTGATTTACTTGAACAAGCCTTGATCATCTATATCATCACATATCTGTGATGTGAAGCTTTGTGGGTCAGAAATGTTTGATTTAAAATGTCCGCAAAGAACTAGGGAAGCAAAAATGTCATTCCTTTGAGGATTTAAACTGATGCATTTGCTAGCCTTGAGGATAACATCATCATAGACTAGACCACTGAAATATACTTGTCTTTTCTAGAAAAAGTCACTGCTGTTAACTCTTGATTGTCAACCTATTTTGAGATTTCTGGATACAGTGAGCAGGAATAATTGCCAGATAAATATTCTCATCACAATGATTCATAATTTTTCCACAAACAAATTTATTACAAGAAATAAAGTGTGGCCTGGTTGCTTGTATCTCTATTTTTGGCAAAAAGAGGAAATATTTAAATAGAAATAAATATTTATAAAGACCTTTTCTGGCACTTGTTAATCTACTTGCTGATTTCAGTGTTATGCAAGTTTATTACAACAATACTCTTGTTTTAGCTTTTAAATGCTAATAAATTATATAAAGGTATAATTACCAATATGTGGTTTTTTTATAAAGTGTTTGTAGCTTTTGGATGACTTTTTATTTGCGCAATTGACTTTTCTTAGTGGTTATAGAAGGGTACAGACCCATTAGTGTAGCTCTGCTCCTTTCAAAGAGTAATTTAATGTTTCAGCATATGTATTTATCATATATATTGTTAAAGATGAGAAACTGGATTAAATCCAAAGAGATGAAGGACACCTTCATGGAATTTTTGTATTATAATTGAAATTATAATGAAGAAAAAAATCTCTCTTAATCATAGCATGTGTATGAGGTGGAGCTAAAGTCTGTCCTCAATTACTCTTTCAATGAAGTTGCACTAGAATAACAGAGAGCAGAATTTGGCTCCTGTGTTTAAAATAGAACAGTCTCACACACACATTATAAATATTGCTAGGTAAATGAATATGCAATACTTACTGGAGCTATGCTAATTTACACCAGCTGAAGTTCTCCTTTAAGTATGCATAATGAGAAAGGTCTATATTGAAAGTACAGGAAGGGCCACAGTCAATCTAGCCATCCTAACATAAGCAGATAAGCAGCCGTGGCCAAGGCCCAAATGACTTTCCCTTACCTCCCCACGGTGCCCAATTCATATGGGCTCAAAAGGCAATGACTTCTTTTTTGACTAATAAAGAGAATTATGAGAGTAGCCATCAACAGATGCTATTTACACAGTTAGTACACAGAGATATTTGAGAGATCTCATCACTATTTCCTTACACTTGGCAAAACTCCCAGTGACTTCAGCGAGAGCAGGATTGTGCTCATACTAGGAAATAATCAGAACAATCTGGTATGATGACTGAGGGTAATAATTGAATGGTTAATATTGACTACTGTTCTGTTCATAAGGAAGTGGGGCCTAGACTGACTTCACCTTCTCGTAGTAACAAGAATTTATTTAGACACTGTCAAAGATGGAAAAGTAGAGTCTTTAATCACCAAGACAAAGATGAGTATTATGTGATTGATATGTTGAAAAAAGGGGAGCCAGTTAAGGGACGCAAAGAGAGGGATGTCATTGTCAGGATGAAGAGCCACAAAGATGCATCTGTATTTTGAATGGACTTGTAGGTACAAGGTTGCAGAAATCAACGTCAGATTATAATCATTACAGTTTTTCTTCAAGCCCACTTGTCAGAATTCCCTTTCCTGAGGTCTAATGTATGGGTTGACAATTTCTCCTCAAGCTGTGGCCAGTCCTAAGTCCAGAAGGGAGACCCATTTGAAAGAGATATTGAAGTCCACGATTTTGTTTTCTCTGCATTTCTTCACCATAAATTGCTGGATTGATGCTTATATTTCAGCCGACACAGCTTTTAGCAAGGGCAGTGCTGTGAGTAATTGTCTGAGTCCTCTCCTTCACTTATTTTTGGAAGGAACTTCTCCCACGTTATCCCATCCAAAATGATGTATTTAGAACTGAATAAATAAGAACTCTAACAAAGTAAATAATGTTCATTTAATGTTATACACCAATCTGAAATTCCCCTTCTTATATGCACTCTATTAAATTATAATGCTTATAGTATCGTTGGCTTCATTAACTTTGAAGGAATAGGAACAATCAGGAATTTCTACCGTTCTCCTTTATAGCATTTCTTTCTATATTTGAGTGCTATTGATGCTGTATTTGTGGGGAAAAATAAGACACAACCTGGGGAATCTAGCCTCCTCTTCTTTTTGCTCATGTGATGCAAAAAAACCAATTAATCATTTCCAAACCTGCATACTGAGATGCAAAAATGTCATTTATAGATTAAAATGTAGATTATAGATTTATAGATTAAAATGTATTATGTAACTACTTTGTACAACAGCTTTAATAAACATCAGTATTTCCTATCATAAATCAATATACTTTAATGAGATAATACTTTTTTGTTAGTATGCACAGTGTTCTATAATTTGATTTGTCTTTAGTCCCTTTTTAGCCACAACTGAACAAAATTGATAATCAGAGGAACATTACACATTTTTGGATGACATTTTGATCAAGAAAGTTTGATTTTTTGAAAGAAAGAGACAGTTTACAATTTTCCTAGTAGAACTGGGATTATAGTTCAGTACTGAAAAATTCTACTGTCCCCTTTGCCCTAGAGCAATAATATTTTCTTTGATAGGGAAGTAAAATATAATGAATTATTTTATTATCATCAGCATACTGATGAGGGTGAGTGAATAGTTTTTTTTTTTTTTTGCCTGGGCTGGTAAATTTCAAGGCAGTTTTATAAGGCTAGTTAAAGTTCTTGCACGGAATACAAATACATTAAAATAGAAGGGGATTCTGTAGTGTCATGTCTCAGCCTGGCATTGGCTGTCATCTCTACATCTCTTGCCCCCCGATCCCTTCTCATTGTTCCCTGTGAGAATTGAGCTCTCTCCCATGTCCTTTCTTAGTCCAATTACCTCCAATCCCTGATGCTGCTCTTCAGGTCCAGCTACAGGGCATTGATGAAGAACAGACATCCAAAGCCTGTTTCTGGGCTTCAGTGTCTATGTGCCCCAAACGAGAAGGGAAAAGGGAAGGCTGATCACTGCCTCAGGCTGGGCTCCCCTAGCTATTAGGCTCCCTAGCTGCCTCTTTTCTTCAGCAAATTTCTTCTGAAATTTCTCCTCTGTGGCCAGCTTCGCCTTTTTAAGCTCCTCCTCTCCAGATAGAGCATGTGCTGCAGTGCAGGGATGCTCCTTAGGCTTGCTGTCGGTCTGATGGGGCATACCCTATCACAGCTTCTGAGGAATGTCCATACTGTGCAACAGATGCACCATCTTCCATCTCAGAAAGCTAGTGATGTTTCCCAAGATGTCGTGAACACAGATTTTCTCTTGTTAATTGCTGAAATCAAAGCCTTGGCAATAGAGAAGTCAGGCAACCCTTTCAAATAAATTGTTTTGTCATTATCTCAACAAGGATGTAAGGACTAAAAAGATTATAAGTTTTACACCATTTTCTTTGTCACCAAAGCACAAGTCATTAGTAGGAGTGATTATTTATGCCAGACAGCGATATAAAACAGAATGGAAGAACCAGTTCCATGCATGGCTGATGTTTCAATTAATCAGATTGGCCAACAAACTTAATGAAAAGCAAACATACAAAAAAAAATCAGGCAGTATTTCTCGTATGGAAGCACGTTGTACTATCTCCATTGTGCTGGAAGTTTGGGTTAAAAAATATCCTGGAACTTAACTGATTTTATCTGTCTCGATTAGGGCTATTGAGAGAACACAAACACAAAAGCAAAGTAACCTAGACAGTTAAAAATAAAGGTAGAAGGTCCAAATCAATGAATAAAAGCATATCACAAAGAGAGAGGAATGGTTTTAGAGAATAAATTAAATGAACCACTTTCAAAGGTTGAAAATTACAGCAAACTAATTTGAGAAAAAACAGTCTTTTGAGGACTTTCATAAAATGTGAAGAAAAGATGGATTCAGCATAGAACAAACTGAGAAAAGGGACAGATGGGAAAAACGAAGGGATACAAAATTCAATTTTTTTAGGATTATCATTTCATACCATATGCGTAATTCAGTTTTTTCAATCTATGGTTTAAGGCTGGGTTGGCTGATTCCAGTAATTAAAAGAGCAGAATCTGTTTTTTAGTACTTAGCAGACACTCCTGCCTCAGAGCTTGCCTCCTTTTCACCAATACACAATGTCTTCATTTTCCTTCTGGAATTTCATGTTTCTCAACAACTGGTACATGGACCGGCGCCAGTCCTTGAGATCTCCCTGACACAGTTTAGGAAGACAGCAAGCCAGTACCTGGTATCAAAAAGGTTAAGAAGCACTGCATCTAGACCACCTCCTACTGGCTAGGTTTAGAATGATATTATGGTTACTGAAAAGATGGTTCACAGGCTTTGAGAAATGCAGTGAGATTTTAAAGGGAAAAGATGACCAAGTGAGAGTAGGTGAGAAACAATGATAGAGTTCGGTTTGGACAGAGGTGGTGTGAATTAGTCACTTTTGGAAACCCTCTCAACAACGACCTGGCCAACAGGCCTCTGTTCTCATTTGGATTGACTTCTGTGCTCTTCTCTCACTTTCACGGGATAGCTCATTGCCCTTGTCTCGTGCTGTGGAATTGGAGCAGAACCAGGGCTATACTTTTCCACTTCTCTGTTTGATACTGGATCTTGGGGCCCTCCTCTCATCCTTCTTTGAGTCAATGTGGCTTAAGGCAAAGGCCTGCTTTCCCTCTAAAGTTACCTTGATAGAGCAGGATGAGCAGGGACTCATGATTCACTTTTCGCCTCTTGACAATTCCTCAACACAGGAGAAACCTAAGATCTTTCTTCTCAGTTCATGGAGTGGCAGCAGTGGGATTCAGCCTCTCTGCTGGTCCCTACTGTCATCTAATTAAAATTCCATGCTCTCTGCTGTTAAACCTCAGAATACAACATGCATATGAGCATGTGGAATTTAAGTAAAGTGGTCACTGGGTCAAGACCCACAGAGTGGTGGCTAGAAATAATGCATGCAATTCAATAAATGTAAATGGGAGGGATCAAGTGGGGACGTACAGAGTTGCAGGGAATCCAAAAGCATCCTATTAAAGAGTCACAGGAAAGGGAGGAGAGAGAGTAGAAGCTATGTCAACATCTTCTTCCATCTTGTTGGCATTTTTGGGGGAGGGAGAAAGATGAACATCCTCGTGCAACTCCCATTGAAGTCAATGGAAAGACTCACTCAGTATCCAGCATCAGGCCCTTAGTGAAATTTTAATCTTGAAGCTATGAATTCAGTTCTTATTTGAAATGAATCTCTCCTGCAGTCACAATTCCATGTATGGGGACTTTACACAGAGAGGGAGAAGAGAAAAGGAGATTGACTCTTTTGAGGAGAATGAGTGGAGCAAAGGGTGCCGCTTTAATCATGAACAGAATTCCTGAAAATATGCATGCCCCTGCATGCATAATTACTGGCAGCCGGGCAATCTGGATTGTAAGGAAATGGTAACACAGTTGATCCACCTTTCATTTTGATAATAAGTAGACTTAGTTTGTTCCAATTGTTTTTTATCTAACTGTTACAATACCAGGGTATTAAAGTGCTATTAAATTAATCTTTATTTCTGTAATAATTATATTACTGCAATTTTAAAAGAATTTTAAATACACTAATATGCAAATCATTTTTATTGATGTTTTCACTCTTGGGACTTTATTCCTTTGTGGATAACCTTTGAAATTAGCTCTCAGTTAATGTGTTAAAAGCTTTAGGTAAGTAGATTGTTCCCTGAAAAGCACTAAAGAATACCTGCAATGTCTTAAGGTAATAACCATCAAACTGTCACAGACTAAGATGACAAGCAGAAATGTATACTACAAAGCGAAGGAGAAGACAGCCATGGAAAGGAAAACAAAACATAGTATTTATAAAACAGATTGTAAAAATTGTTAATGCTAAACATGTGATGTTTATGCCAATAGAATGAATCAGATCTGCTTCGAGTAAAATACTGTATTACATGTTGCTGAATGTTACCAGTGCCTGCAGGGACAGTTTGCTAACCCTCCATGAACATACACAGCCAGCTCTTCAAAAGAAATTTCCATTGTGTAACATTAGCGCTTTAAAAAAATCCTTTATTGATCTTGTTTGTGCATGATTTGACTTGTTAAACACTAGAGTCATAGGCAGGGTTCCGCTGATAAACATCAGTGCTATAGGGGTAAGGAGAGTTACTGCAATCTAACCCTATATTAACTGATAATGTGCTCTAGATATGCTGATTATTTTGGTGGGGTTTTGAGGGGTTTTTTTTTTTTTTTTTTTTTTTGCATTACATCTCACAAAGCTGCAGTCATCACAATGTTGTGGTAAATATACTTTAAAAATTCCTCTGGAAATGGCTTTCAGAGCGTTGGGTGTTTTTAACATATAAGGGATGTGAATTGTTTCCAGAGACCTCAGAGAGAAAAGATGAAGGTGGGGGCTTGAGTGATGGCAGAATGAATAAGGTGACATTGTCCATCTATGCCGGAAGACAGAGGGGAGGCGAGAGATGTTGTTTAATTGGGCCACAACATTATTTGCTTAAAAGAGCTGGGAGTACCTGGCAATAAATTGTACAGTGCAACTGGTCATCATGTCCTTAATCATTTCCACACAACCTGGTCCAGGCCATCCCTTGGCTGGGCACCTGCCACCCTCCCCTCACAAGAGGTTTAAGGGGGCTAGAAATAACGGTGGGTTGGCTTCCTGCTGTAACAGAGGTGGAGGCCCAGGATCGCACTTCCTAAGATCCCTTAAGGAATCTTTATCTTTTAAATCCTTTCCAATCCATTTTATCCGTTAACTGTATCCCTTCCATACATGACGAGTACCTGCACTGGTCATCTGCAACAAGTAGGTACCAGAACTTTAGTTTGAAGCCTCCCCTCCATTCCCCCACCCCGGGTTCCCAGATATTCTGTGGTCACATTAGGTTGTGCCTCAACTTCCCAAAGCTGAAAGAAAGTTTTGCAGATATTTCAACCACAGGTAATGAGCCCAAATACTATTTGTAAGAAGTTCTCTTTGTTGTTACTCAGGAGATTCATGTTTTATTATTAAACGAAGTGTTTCAAGTTCTAGTATTATCAGACTCCAGATGCATCTTTTACAAAACCCTTAATTCACTTAGAAAAGGAGGAATACGGGGGGAGGGGGGAGGGAGGGAAGCATCGAGAAGTAATTTAAAATAAGATGTGTCCTTATCACTGGTTATATTTTACGACTAATTTAGCCACTGTTGGTTAATCGGAACAGAAGGTGAATTTTTTTGCTTCTTTTATTATGCCTGATCCTTGTATGCAGTGAAGCTTTCACTGAATATTTGAATAACTGTCCCTCTAATTCTGAATCCAGCAGGATTCATGCAAAAAGCTAGAGATGGCATCAGTAGAAAACTGCATTCTGAGGTAATGAGTCAATGAATTTTTTAATCACTGAGTAGCCAGAGAAAAATGTTTTAGCATAGCAACATTCTAAGCAGGATTTTTACAATGTATCCAAGTGAAAAGAATGAACATACACTATATTTATTACCAGTCTATGTTGCATTGGGAATCATAATAATTTATTTTTCCATTACATACAAACAGCACTGAAAACATTAACTTCAGTATTTTAAATTCAGGAAATAAAAGTTTTATAGTTGATCATGCGGCTTTAAGTCTACCCACTGGTGTGCGTGCATTATGATTCAGGGCCTGATTTCACTTACACCAGTATGAAATAACGGAATTCCACTGAAGTGTGGCGGCATGAATTGAGCACGGATTAGCAGTCAGACAACATGGGTTCGGTTTCTGACTCTTCCATAAGTTAAGGTGTGACCTTGATAAAGACACTTGAAGTTTCTGGCTTCTAGTTCTGTTTAATGTGGACAATAATGTTTACTATGCCCACCCATGTAAAGAATATTATGATCTATGGATGATAATTATGGAAGCATTAAATATTATTTGGTTGATATTACTGGAAAACACAACTTTTTTTTTATATATTTTTATGTATTTAGAAATATTTTGCTTTGTACCCTCGGAGCCAATTTCTGTGGAAAGTTGGTAATTGGAAAACTGTTGTCCTAAACCAATCTGCATAGAAAAAAGTCTTCTGTACTGGAGCAGGAAATCCTAGATAATAGGTGACGATTATAGACAAAAATACTTACAAAATAATAACATAATCAGAAGGACAAATCTGGTTGTGAAAAATGAGTGACTAGCTGATTAGTGATGAAGTTAGGTTTGTGATCAGTTGCAATAATTAAACTTTTAATTGCATGGAAATGCTTCATATTCCGTTCATTTTTTTAAAAACTGCCACTGTGCAATAAAAGCATCATTTCACTTTTAAGGCCTAAATCTGACCTTTTTTCATTGGGGTAAATGAAAAGTAACTCATTTGAAATCAATGTAACTAAACTAGTGTAGAATTGGTGTGAGATCAGAATCTGTCCTTGCTAAAAGTGGAACTAATCCAAAAAGGAAATTGATTTATAATTTGCACAATTGACAGTTTGTCAATAGTGGCTTTTGGGTAGAAAGCTTCAGTTCCTCTCATATCCATGATAGGCTACAGTAGTGTATAAGGAGATGTAGCCAATAAGAGGTGTGTAACAATTTGACAATTTCCTAGTACGCTAAAACCACTTGGTAAAGTCTTTCACGGCATGATTGATTTCTGTCTAATCGTACATGTTTTTACATCATGCAAGTCTATGTGTAAAGTTCTGTTTTAAGCAGAAACTGGAAAGGGAACAAACTGCTGTGTGCACTGAAATGATGTATGGTTACATTTTCAAAAGCACCTAAATGACTCAGGAGCCTAGGTCACATTGAAAGTCAATGAGATCTAAGCAATTTTGAAAAGAATAGTAATAGTGTATTGTCTATGCGGATATTCTGACAGTAAGAGTATTTTCAATAATTATACGAGCTAAATTCTCAGGGCTTGTCTACAAAGTACAGCAATGTCCATTACCGGAATATGATTTTTGAAACACGCTAATATGCTACACGCTAACTGGCCTATGTAGGCCTTGCTGGTGTGCATCTCTAGTGCATTTTAATGTAGTGCTGTTTGAAACCAGGGGTGAGCTAGAGTTGTGATTCCCAGCTCACGTATGCATACTCACGCTAACTCTCAGATAGCTAGCTCCAGGATCAATAGCAGTGTAAACCCACCAAACTGGTGGCTATGTACTCGGCAGGCACAGCTAAGCCATGCTGCTCATGCCAGTACAACCTTGGCTACGCTGCTATTCGTACTCGTGCTAGCTCGATGAAGACTAGAGAGTATGTGTACGCAGACGAGGGTCACAGCCCTGTCTTTTAGTGGAGATGTAGCTTTTTTGTGCCCACTAGCCACGTTACCCAGATCAATTAATGCATAACACATTAGTATACGTTATTAATTGTCGCTTCCCCTCTGTACTGTGCATTACGCCACTGTAAAAACTTGCTGTTAGTATAGTTACATAAACCCTGGAAATGTACTATTTTTTATCAGTATCATTTGTTGAACACTATTGGTAGGAAACACAGACAGTATAATAAACTTCAGGTATTTGCTTATCTTTTGGGTCTGACAATTAAAGGAATATATATATTGGCTCTTTGAAATATCTATTATTCTGTTAATAGATTTATTTTTTTTAAGTTTTAAATGCATTTTCTCTGTCTTGATTTCCCTGATCTAATTTATGGACTAGTTTATGGAAAAAAGATTCTCATGCTTGAAATGACTTTCATTTAATATTTTGGTTGAGGGATGAATCAAATGGAATTTCTATCAATGGTCAGGAGGTTTGTATATTCATAGACATAAGGCCAGATTCTGATCACCTTATTCACGCTCGTGAGTAATGACTCAGAGGAGTAATCTCACTCCCATTAATGGGATTACTGTTGTGATTAACTCTGCATCTTTGTGGGTAAGGAGTTCACAGTCTGGCTTCATTTACACCAGTTTTATAGCTGTGTAGCTTCATTAAGTTCAGTATATTTATAAAAGAGGCGAGAATCAGGTCCATAGCGTGTACTTGCTACTCTCATTACAATCTCTGGGAGGGCCACCTGCTGTGCTTGCATAGAATGTTCTCACTGTTAGTATAACTGCTTTCACACAAATTTGGAAGGATGAAATAGAAATTGTACATATCTTAGGAGTGCTAGCAAAGAAAACTTGTTTTTCACAAGCACACAATTATGTCCTTGAATAATTTGATCAAACCTCTGGCACAGTGCTAATTATTGTTTTCCACTGACATCTTTATGGAATATTTATACATTTTGCAGTGAATATTTGATCAAGTGATTTTTTTTTAATGGCACTCGTCTCCAAGGTTCTGTTGGCTGTGTCTGAAACAAAATGTTTGTTCTGAGATTGGAATGTATTCAAGTATCATTTGGACATCCTACTCTAATAAACATAATCATACCCGTGTGCAGTCCTCTAAAACCATTGTTTCATTCGTCAGGCATCATATTTCACTGCAGCAAATATTTTTCTTGTTTGTAGACAAGTTAAGCTTGAATGGTATTACAAACTGTACAGTAAAAATCAGCATATATTAAGATATATATTTTTCCATGACTAACATCCTTGAAGTTGACATCTTCTTGAAACTGAGTAGAGAGCAGCAAGAAATTCAATTACAGCAAACAGTCTCTGCCATTACACCTGTCCACTTCCACAGGAAATGATTTGTAAATTGTGCTTTATTTTTCCAAACCATCAATCTTTTTGTCCATAATTGACATTTGTCACTAGAGATGAATAGCAAGAGAAAGAAAACAAAGTGGATGAGTAGCCCCCTGGGAAAACAGTGTCTCTGCCTTTGGGAGTCTTTTATAAATTGCAGTACCTATGGGTCAGGGTTTTAATCCAGAGGCGGGTGGCAGATGTTTTGCTTTTGAAGAGTCAGAGCTGAATCTCAGAAAAGGCAGATCAAAAGGAAAAACCTAATTCATAAAAATATTTCTTTTGTAGAAGAAAGCAAACACTGTCAGAGAACAAAAGCCTCTCTGGGTTAGTTGAAAGTCCTGGTTTATTATTCTAATACATTTGTAAGAATCAGCTTTGTGCTCAACATTCAAAACTCAGTCATGAAGCAAAAGTTGTGGATGCCTTGGGAATTGATATTGTCACTTATTACACAACTCAGCATCAGTTTGGTGCTGATTGATACCCATGTCAGCAGTTTTGAAAGAAATGGGGAGACAGATGACAATAATATTTGTACCAAATGTCAGGCAAAAGAAACGGGAGTTCATAAAACACATCTAGGAGCAGATTCTGGCCTGAAAAACATTCAACTCTTATCTTCATAAACTGTTTTTGTTTGGTTGGCTTTCATGTCTATTTGCAAGTTGGAGTTTGGTTGGTTTGTTTGTTCTTTTGTCCTTAGTGGTTTCCATCCCACAATTTTGTCACTGTAGACAGCACACACAACTGATCCCTGGGTTGACTTACAAAGCTTGATAATAGGAATTAGCACGGAACCTCTTTAATTATTCTGAATACATCAGCAATAACAAACAGGTGGGAAGTTAGTAAATTATTGAACATCCAATACTAAATAAAGACATGACTTGCAAATTTTAAACTGTGTAGTTTTTGTAAGAACTGTGTGACTGTGATCGTATTTAGCAAATGCGTGGGGTGTGAGAGAAAATAAAGCCATTTGATCAGAATGTAGATTCCTTTTAATCTATTTCTGACTCCTGTTTTTTCTTAATTGATTTGCAGACATATTCAAACAGCCATTGTTACTGTTGCTCCCCATAGATCAGCAGGTAATTTAGGAGTTTTTCAACCACAAAAACAATGAGAAAAAGCTGTAATGGAGTAGTGCAGTCAGCTATTACTTGAGTTTGTTGCCTTTTACCATCTAGTACTTAAAAATCCCCAAGTGGTTCAGTGAGCTAGTTGCCTCTCTGCCCACAGCTTACAGAGCATTGTAAGCACACAGTGTTATATTTATGAGCCAGAAAGCAAAGTGTGTCTGAGGGGAAGTTAAAGTGCCTTCTCTGTAGGATGTTGTTAGGATAAAATAACTGATTTATTTGGATATGTTTCTGTATGCTCCAGCTTGTAAACACAGTGGGGAATTTCTCTGTCTTTGATCCAGAGCAATAGGTACTAATGGCATAATACAGTGGTACTCAATAACCTTTTATCACAGGCTGCTTTGTCATGTGGCGCTTAACCAAGGGCTAGAGATATACGCTGTATCAAAAGTGAGAGAGCTGTAAATTTTGGTGTATTTTAAAATATTCGGTTTAAGAGTTGTCATGATTTCTGCTGCCCACTTTGATTTTGGCACATTAGTGCAAACATGAAGACGAATTTACACAAATATTTCCAAACAGTGAAACATTCTTAGGAAGGAGAGGCAGACCAGATCACTCTCATAAGCCGAGCATCAGAGCCATACTGTAGCATGTGCTATTTTGCTTTGTTCCTGAAAAAATGCTTTACATGTTTGTGCGAAATCTAGTAAACAAATAAAGGAAATATTTACACCAATAAATGTATACAGTAGATACAGAAATGGGGCAAGTTTTGATGTTAGCTACACCTGTGTAAACCCAGAAAGACTCTGTTGAAGTCAGTGTCAGCATATATTCTCCTGGTTAAATTGTGGCATTTAGCTACTGTCTATCATCAGATATAATATGGAGCTGCATCATCTCTGAAAACTCCCTAGTTGCATTGATGGGGGAGAGTATTTTGCTACAGCCCTTATGCAGGACTTATAATGGAGAGGCAGGGAGGTTTTTATTCCCTCCTTGAACAGCCACATATAGGCTAACAATAATCTAGTCCTCCGCAAATATTTTTCTATTTCAGTTTCTTTCTACGTAGACTATTGCATGCGCTGTATATAATGGGTCACATACTGAGCTCAGTTAAAACGGGTGTAAATTCAGAGCAATTCCAGTCTACAATAATATGCACAGAAACAGACAATATATATTTGAAAGAGAAATTATTTAAATAAATATGTTATCGTTAATGGGATGACTGGTAGTTCTATTTGTTATTTGCATTTTTAGGACAGATACCTGAATACTGAAAGCATCGTCAGTTGGTACAACCTGTCCTTATGGAAAAATGTCACTAATATTTCATGGAATTTTATTGTAGCCTAAGATAAATATTTACAGTGATATAAAAATGGATCTGAACACTGCATTCTGAAAAATCTAGTATTTCTGTATAATACCTTAAGGATACCAAAAAGTACAAGGCCAAAAGTCACACAAGACATGCTGTTAGGATGCTGTATCATTAAAGCGAATGGGAGTTTTGCCACTGCCTTCAATGAGTATAGAATCAAGCCCTAACTGTCTCAAGTGTCTCTTATTGTTGTTATAAAATAAAGGGATATATTAAAAATAAGGAAATAGTCGACGCTGTTCACTTACTCGACATAATATTATTATGGCAACACTGATAGTTAATGAGGAAACACTAGTGACATTCTTATTTCCACTATCATTTTATAATAGGGATTCAGGCCCCAGTATTGCAGCATTTATTGTTATCAGTTCAACGGGACGTTTTCACATGAGCCAGGGCTGCAGGATTGAATCCCTCATTTCTTAAGGATTTGAGCAATTTTGTTTAATGCAAACTCCACTTCTACCTGAACATTTGTTGCCTGGAAATGTTATTTCAAGACAGATGTCTCACAAGACCATCAAATGAAAAGTTTCCGTGACTCATATTGCTGGTGTAATTGCAGTGCATTGATGTACGGGATTTTAAGTCTAACAAATCTTGGAGAAATGACTGAGTAGCTCTTTTGCTGAGTATTTTTATGCAAACTGCATTTCAGTTGATTTTATGTTAGAAGTGCCCATGAAATGCCTTACTTACTAATACGCAGGAAACTCCAGCTGCCCGTTCTTTCAGTTTTTCAGCTTTCATTGTTTGGCGGGTTTTCTTTTATTCTGGTCTCAGGTTAATATAAAGAGGAAAGCGTTTCATTTCACATCAGTCACTGTGTTTTGGAAATGTTATCATGTTATATTGGGGAAAATTCTAGGACTGAGAACTCATGGAAACTAAGTACATTTATTTAACTGAGGATATAGGTTAAAGGCAGGGGCAAGTAGTGTGTTTTAAAAAAATGTTGGGTGAAAAGGACTCATTTCTAACCCTAACATTGCAGTTTTCCATCTATAAATATTCATATATATTAATAATGTGCCATGTGTTTGGTTTAGGGAGATGGATGTAACATATTGCCCTACCAAATGCAATGTTCTCTCCAAGGCAGAATATTTTCTTGGAATATCCTGCTCCTTTTCACACTTCGAGTTTTAATTTTCTCTACAACCTGATCTGAAAATGATGACCAGCTTGAAATCCATATAACTTGAAGGCTTTATCAGTAAAGCCCAGCAGAGTTATATTTCTCTCTGGCTAAGATGTTGAAACCCGGTGAAGAATCAATTTTTTCTTGCGCTGAATGGTGTATTTGAAGCACTTAAAAAAGGTGAAGGGGTGTGCTTAGCAAGCCTGTCATGCTAGCAGTGGTTTCTTATGCAGCACGTGTAGGTACATCCACCTGTCAGCCCTGGTAGGCTGTGAGCCTTTGATGCACTGGTTGTGTCAGCAAGAAGGAAGGAAACAGGAGGTGAGGAACATCAGAAAGAAAGTTGGTAGCGGACAGTGTTCTGAAGAGCATGTGTTTCCCGATGGAGCATATCATAGAAATAATTAGCTGGATTCTGAGAAATGGTGACTCTTGGGAGCAATCAGGTTCATAGCTGAGTGGAATGCTGTCAGAAATGTCTCTATCATAAGCATCTTTGCTATGGAGCCTTCTACAGTTACCAATTTACTGGAATGAAGAAATACTCACAGCAGCATTTCTTTAGCTAGCAATGTAGTCATAGTTCTAGTTTGTTTTTGATGCTGGGGTTGTTTTGGGGGATTCTTCTTCTTCTTTTTTTTTTTTTTACTTTTACTTCTTTCTTTTATCTTTTAGCTATACTGGTTCTTTTTAAAGGCTGGATTAACATGGTTTGACAAATTTTGAACTCGCTGAACATTGTAGATTCAAAAAAAGATAAAAAATCAATGAAAACTTGAATAAAAACCAGACCGTATTAAGAGGGTGAGAGGGAGAGACTATGGGGAAAATGCCCATAGAGAGCAAGAGAGAAAAATTCGAATGAAAATAAATAAATACATGATGCTGAGCTGTGCCTCGCACAAAGTGGAGCTCAGAAAATGCAGTCCAAGAGGCAAGGTAAAGATGGCTTAAAGTCACTGGTTTGCCTCTTGAATTCTGGGACCAGCCCCCAGTCTAAGCTGGAACAGCTCATGTTGTTGCTCTAACACACAGTGGTTTCCTATAGGCACTTAGTGGACTTGTCTGCAAGGCTAGAATAGCCAGGGTAGAACACTGGCCACAGTCACTCCCTTACCAATATCTCTTTTCCCCTCCGCACCATATGCCGGGGCTTCAAGCACAGCTACAAAGTGGCTAAGGGCCATCAACACCAACGTGGGAACCTCCTTGCACCAAGGGAATTATTGATGGTGGCTCTTTTAGCACTAATACACAGCACAGTCTTCCCTTTAATTAGAAATTTTTTTTTAATTTTGCTTTTAAATCAAATCAATCTTGGAAGAAAATAGGGCTGCCAATTAACAGGAAATAAGATTCACCAACTCCAACTAGTTTTGTGCACTTACAATATAACTTGCAAGGTTTACAAAATAGTCAAATTTTCCTCCCCTTAATTTGTTTTCTCTTAAGAAAGAGGGAGTCATGCATGGTACATACTACTTTCCCCAGGTCCCCAGATAAGCAAGGTTAACTAATTTCAAAGGGAGTAGTTCATTTTGCTTCCTTGGTTAAAAGAAAAGAGGATGACCAATGGAATGAAAATATTAAATCAGATAAAAACCAAAGGGAGTGAATGTTGGGAATAATTTCAGATAACCTTAATAATGTATAATTGTATCAAAATAAGTATAAACATTAACAATTTTGGACATCTAAAATTTTAAATTAACAGTCTGAAAACATTTTACTGGATGAATAGCGTATGATACATGAAACACAATGACCCCTCTGAAATTCAACAGCATGCTGTTGCTACTCATTTAGACAAAGAAGACAACTAGTTAATCATCACAAAGAAAATTAGACAGAGTACACTGGTTTGCTGCATTCCAGCGTCTTAGCTACCAAAGGAGTATATGCCACTAATTAGAGTGAAAATACTCCAAGCATGCATTTATCCAGAGAGAGAGAGAGAGAGAGAGATCCTGGATTTGGAATGCTTCTACTAAACCATGAAGTTTGTGTTATACAGTTTTAAGATTTTATCAGTTCAGCAGCCTATGTTAAAGGATTTCAACTTTGATTATATTGACTAATGACATAATAGGCCATAATGAAAATTATCAGACATGCTTTGAATCCTTTGTTTCCCAGGATTCTCTGAGCTCACTAATGAAACATAAACAGGTTACATTTTAAAAGGTATACTAATGCACAGCTTAAAAGGTCAGGAACTGCATAATTTAAATAAAGAGAGGTTAGGAAATGCAGAAATTGAGTTTCCTAGAGCAACATTAACTTGGCCATGCTGCACATATTTTGACTTTTTCGTTTTATTTGTACACCATTTAATTTTGCATTAACATACATTTTAGCATTTAACTTGACTATTCTTTAAATTATGAGGGGAAAAATGCCCATGCCTAAAGCCTGTCAGGCTTTAGGACAATTTGTTTTGGCCAGCGTAAAAGGGGACAGTGGGAGATGTCTGGGAACCCCACTGGGTTTGTGGGGAGGCAGCCAAGCTAATTGCTGGCGCGTCCTTGGGGTGGATGTCCAGTTCAGGTACTCCATTGGGAAGGGATACAGTGACCAGATAAATGGCTTGGCAAAGGACTTAGAAAGGAGGTGTTTCTTAAAGGAATGGAATGGGTGGGAGGTTTGGGGTTCCTATGAATAGTACGGGAGGAACCAGGAACCTCCCTTTCTTATAGCCCACCTTATCACTTCTACGAGGAAGCGTTAAGTCCCAGCAATGGATTGGCTGGGGGATCAGAGTGGAAAGAGGGGGAGCTGGCAGAAACCTCCCGGGTAATTATTAAATGAACATCGGTTACATGCAGTGTACACTTTAATCTGCTGGGTAGTCCCAAATTTCTAATAATAAAGTTGGGGCCTGATTAAAACCATATCCTATGTCTCATCTCCTGTCCTCCTTTCAGTTTAGGTGGACAATTGTTTGAACCCGATCTGGAAGGAGCCATTTGAAATCAGCCCGAATATGATAGTCTTTTTGTTTCTTTCTCTTCATTTTTCTTTTCTTTTCTTTTCTAAGTGTTGTCAAAACGTGTGTAATAAATATTTGGACTCTTAATTTACCATAGGAGATTAATCTGAAAACCTACTTTCCTGGCTTAATTAGAATTCATTTGCTTAATTGTCATTCTGATCCTATCAATTTCAGTTCTGCACTAGCTTGAACAATGCTATCTTGTTGCTGTTTGCACTTTAATTTAGATTTCTGTTATGGTTTATGAACAGTAATAAGGTCCTGCTTGAATATTCATTAACTTTTTTGAATTGTGAGCTATGAAAAGGTGCTTTCTTTTACCTTAATGAAAGTGGCACAGCATGGGACTGATCGGTAGTGACGTTTGGTTTGAGACATACAGCAAATTTGCTCATTGTTTATTGACACATCTCGTCCAAACAGCTCCCTCGCAAGTTAGCGAAGTAATGAAAGAGAGAGTGCTACAGAGGAGCGTGGAGCTTTCCTGGCAGGAACCAGAACATCCTAATGGAGTCATCACTGAATATGAAATCAAGTATTATGAGAAAGTAAGTGCATGTGAAATGCACAACAATGTGCTGTTTGCATCATGTCATCCCACCCTTCCGTGGGCAAATTTTAATGCCATGGTAATTATACCAGCTATTATGTGTTGGTGTCATTTCAAATTTGTAGTTGATTTTTAATAACCGTCTTCCTAGCCCATTAATTTATTATCATAATAGGTTCACTATATTGTATTTGTATATTACACAAATGAAAACATCCACTCAATAGCATACTTACCTTGCCTGTTTTTATATGATTACAATAAGCCGGGTTGTGAATGTTTTCACATGAGACTTGTGATCTTCCTGTCTCTTATCCATTGTTTTTAATATTTCCAGGCTGTTGGAAATGTGCTGTTGAGATCAAACTTATAATAAAGCTCCTGATCATTTTTTTAAATAAAATCACCTCTGACCCTTTCTTAGAGTTGGGCGTGTTAGACCTGATGTCTCAAATCTTTGTCCATTTTCCCAGAAATTTCAGTTGGATAAATTATTTTTCACTTGCCTTCCTAAAAGCTCTCAGGAATGTGTTAGTAGAAGTAGCTGCAATTTCATGCTGGGTGAAGTTATCCTTGTATATATAGCGTGAAATCCTGGCCTCAGTGAAGTTGAGGATTGTTTTGCCATCAATGTCAGTGAGGCCAGGATATTATCCATAATCTGTAAACATTTTGGAATCCTCCAGAATGAAAAATGGTGGATACATGCAAGATATTAATTAGTACTATAAAAGCTTCTCAAAGAAAAACCTGAATTAAGATATAATAAAGGACAGCATAAAGAAAGGAGCTCCCAGTTGTGATTACTGTTGAGGATATATTTTAACTCCATATCCAAGCTAATCATTGCATTTATTTCCGAGCTGACTATATCAAGCTAGGTAAATTCAGACCAGATTGTATCCAATATCAAATGTCTCATCTAGTTTTCTGTGCTGAATAACACAAATATACTTATCTAAAGGTTTTTACATGGGTTAGAAAGGAGAGTAAAAAAGTAGCTAGTTGAAAGATTGTTCATAACTCTGAGTTACTTGGTTTAATTTCTTTTATTACAACACTTGTCAGAGAGGTGCCTACCTCAATTTTTATAGTTTGAAATAGAAATTTGATTGTTTCTAAGAGTGAATTCATTTTTTCACACGCACAAAATAGTGAAATTCTACCTTGGAATAAATTAAAAATCTTCACATGCTTCCCAAAGACTAAGCAGTGCAGTTTTGCTAAATAGTTTCTTGCCTGTAAAAATCATCATTAGTCTTCATAAAATTCAGTGGAAATGCTAGATGAAACTACAAAACATTTAGCTTTTCATGAATAAGAGTTGTGAGAATATGATTTTATTATTTATTTGATATATTTGTGGTGTTTTAGTGAGCTGTGCAAACAGAAAATTGGCAACAATTAGCAGCAGGGGAAATATCCACCGGTCATTAATTAAAAGTAAATTAATTAATAAGAATTCAAAACTATAGCAAACATTCACTCAGAAACTAAACTTTGCACCTCTGAGTAGTCTTCTGAATTCAGTTGGATTGCTCACATGCATAAAGTTATGTATGTATGTACGTGTTTGCAGGATAGGGGCCTTATTTCCAAACAAATGTATTGTAATGTGAAATGTCTGACTCTTGTTTACAGGATGAGTCACACAGTCTAAATCAGAGATAGTATATTATTTATTGTAAAGGTCTGAATTTCTTGATCAAGATATAGTCAAAGTCCAGACACCAGAGAAAATAATTTAAAAAATAATAACAATAATTATGATACTAAGTAAACAAAAATATTTGGGGATCCATTCAAAAGCGTCTGGTGGTCCAGATTTGCCCCATGGGCCCCCTATTGATTACCCCTTGTCTAGGTATTTTTTTTTAAAAGCCTCCCTGAACTTTCACCTTGTTTTAGAACCAAACTCATATCAAAAGTTTCTGAGGTTCTGAAATGTTCTGAGAAGTGTTTCTTCATGTCTGATTTCTAGCTAGAGCTGAAACTGGAAGTGCTAGTAATCTCACAAGTAAGTCTGTTCTTGTGAGATTTCTAGCCCAGGTTATTTCCCACCCCCCCCCCACATTCAAGAGGTTTGCACAGGTCAAATAAGCTTAGTTTATGTATCTGAATCCAAACTCTGAGCTTCTAGAGTTCTACTGATGTTTGCAGTACCAGAGCTACAGAACCATTAACCATTTCCTGGTATTTCTGCTTCCTTCTCCTCTCTCACATCCCTCTTCTCCCACAAACGCACACATTTTACCATCACTTTTGCTTATAGATGATTTATTTCCTCTTGGGGAAGATATGAAAAATATTTCTACATTGATGTGCTCACGCAAAAGATAAAGTGGACAAGCCATGGGAGAAGGCATCATCACATCTTATACAAGAAATCTGACACATCGTATGAAATGCTATATTTCAATGCAAGGGTTTTGTTATTGCATTGAAATAAAGTTGACAGAATTCTCCACTGGTTTAACTGGACAAAACGCCATTGAAATCAACATACCTACATGGAAAGAGAATTTGGCCCAGCAAATGCCTTACATAAGGGTTGCCGTCTGAATTCTTTCATAGCTTCTGATGTAGCTTAAGTAGCAATTAAAAATGAATGATTACATACAGATGTTGTGATTATACTATTTTTAATATTTCTGGGCCGAATCCTTAACTCCCTATTCAGTTTTTAATCTGTTTTACCTTAAGCAATGGAATCAGTGTGAGTTTGCCTGAGTGAAATCTAAGTAAAAACTAGTCAGGGACCTCAATGTTTGGCCTAATAGCCGGTATATTACCATTGGCACTAAAATAGCAGTAGAAAGCTGTAGGAAAGAAAGCAAGAAACACTGCTCTGATGAGGAAGAAAAAGAGTTTTGTATCTCTATTGAGGACAGTGAGAGTTGTCTGAATAAGGGATTCAGGATAAAGATTATTTACCATGGAACAATATGAGAACTGGTTTTTATTAAATGGAGGAGTTAAATTGTTCAGATACCGTTTTAATGTTGTTCCTCAACCAACAGAGAACTTCTTTGGAGTTCACTGATGATCAAACTGTTCATTCATCAGAATCTGAGGAAATGAGGCACAAAGCCAATCATTTTATCTCTGGATTTTTATGACTAACAACATGTGCTTCCCATTTAAATTTTATGTCGTTTTAAGAACCCCTCAATGAAATGACACTGTGTTGTAATGCTCCACAGAGTGTGCTACATTCTTTATGTGGGGGGAAAAAAAACCAGAGCAAATTGAAATAAACTGCCAGTACCAGTTGTCAATTGCTTATGTACAGCAATAATGAAATCTGACCTGTAAATATAATTTAATCCTTTGTTTTATTGTTTCTAGGATCAAAGAGAGAGGACTTATTCAACGGTAAAAACCAAGTCCACTTCAGCTTCCATTAATAATTTGAAACCAGGAACAGTGTATGTTTTCCAGATTCGCGCTTTTACTGCTGCTGGTTATGGAAATTACAGTCCCAGACTAGATGTTGCCACACTAGAGGAAGCCACAGGTAAAATGTATTCGCATTTGAAGGCAATTAACATTTTTAGTAGAAAAAATGAATACACTGTAGTGTTATCTGAACTAGAAAGGATGGAGTCTGTACTAAATTAGCATTTTTCTGTAGAGGAAATCTTCTGCTTTGAAAAGACATGAATTATGACCATTGTATTTTGGGACGGGTGATGAGTTGCCTACTGTCTTTTACCAGAGTACTAGTAATTATAGTGCTATAGTTAGCCAGGGAAGAATTGTAAGTTATTGGGCTACCCTTGTATGCTGGCCCCATTCCATAGAGAGAAGGGGTATGTGGCCCAAAAAGGCTGTGGCCCAAATGCTACCCTATTCCCTCCTCCCATAAAAGGAGATTGGTGGAAAGAGGAAGAATCCCCGCTCACCCTCTGGACTTTCCAATCAGAGGGAGTTTGGAAAGAGGACGAGCTTCTCCAAACACACACTTTGCCAGAGCATTTATTTTTTTTCTAAAAAGTACATAGCCTTCTTGTCCTCCTAACTCTTCACCACCACGTAGCTACATATGATGACGACTGCAGGGCTACAGCAATTCTTGCACGTTTTGTGGAACCAGATGGGAGAGGAAGCAGAAGAGCAAAGAACCTGAGAACGTTAGTCACTGAGCTCTAGAAGCAGTGAGTTCCCTTACACAAACTACCTCCCTGGCAGCTCCACAGCTCTGCTGCCTCTAGAGCAAAGGTTTCCCTGTTTTGGGTCATCTGCTTCAGGCAAACCTCTCTGCCAAAGAGGTCAGCCTCATGTGAAGCCAGAATATGTAGCCTGCTATTGCTTTCCAGGTGAAAAGGCCATGAATTTATATGCCCAATGTGATATTTCTTTACACTTTACAGAATTCCTGTCCCAAGATACACACTCAGTGCCTTACTTGAATTCTATTCAGGTATTGCAACCATGAGACAGAGGAAGTTCATAGTTAGGTCTTGCTGCTGATGTACATTTGTTTGAAAAAACTGAATACCGTAAAAATGAAGTTCAGTACAGATTATACCACATCCTAATTGTGATTCTTGTAGTGCATATAGACTAGCAATACAATATGCTTCTCCAGTACGCATTGCAAAATTTGGAAATTAGAGCAGGCAAAAGCATGTCATAAACTAACTTTCTGTTGTGATACACTACATAAGCTGCCTCATTCCTTAGTAAAAAAAAGTGCTTTTCACTTTGAGAGGAGTGCCACAGGACACAATTCTCTCACTCATCAAGTATAAGCAATCTCTCTTCTCTTCCCTTCCTTATACATTCTTCTGTATATGGCTTTTAGAAACTATGATGGAGGGTATTTTTAATTTAGGGGATAGTTATGTGCAATGAATTCTCTTTGAATTATTTGTCACACATATCTATGCTACTGGCCTTATCATATCATTTCGGGTTTATGTTCTGGTTTTATGTTCCTAAAGCTCATGCTTCAGAGTTTCAGCCAGCCACCGGCAGAAGTCAGCGGGGGATTTTTTCTCCCCCGATATGTTTAGGGTTTATTTATCTCCTCCTTCTGAAGCATCCGGGATGGCCATGGGTGGAGATAGTAGACTGGGTGGGGTGGGCCAGGGCTCTGAAGTGGCACTGAGCATTCTTGCTCTCGAGTGCTTGGCTGGCAGGTTCTTGCTCACATGTTCAGGGTCTAACTGTTTGCCATATGTGAGGTTGGGAAGGAATTCTTCTCAGGTCAGATGATAGTGACCTTGGAGGGGTGGGGGTTGCCTTCATCTGCAGCATGTGGGTACAGGTCACTTGCCAGGATTATCTGAGTGTATCTCACTTAATAATTTCCCTGCCATTGCAGGGGCTTTGTGCGTATGGGTCCCTCCTATTCTCTGCCTAGTCTCCTATAGGTTGTAACACTTTGGATTCATTTCTGTTGTTGGGTTTATTGTGCAGGTGCTGGATGGTGTTGGTGGCCTCTGATATACAGAAGGTCAGACTAGATGTTTTAGTGGTCCCTTCTGGCCTTAAACTCTATGACTCTGTTTCATAATTTAATCTAATTAAGTCTTTGGCAGCATTTAGAAGGAAGACCTGCAAAGAAAACTCAGAATGCTTCAGGGAGCTGAGTAGATAATTATGTATGTGACTCTCTCCAATCCAAGCGAGATGCACACTAGTGTTCTGGAATACTAGCCAGTGGCCCACTGTTAGGGTGACCAGGCATCCCTATATTGTCAAGACCATCTCGATATTATGGCCTTTTTCTTATATAGGCAACTATACTCCCTCCCTGCAAAAAAAGTATCCCCATTTTTTACACTTGCTATCTCTTCACCCTAGCCTCTCTACTCCGGAGGTGCCATCTCCCACTTTATTTCTGATTGTTTTTAGCTTTTAAAGATCCCATTATTGAGATTTTTTAAATAGAGTGATGATAGCCCTGGTGCATCAGCATCCAAATTCAGATAAGTATATTTTGTCCACCTAAATTTTCTGTTGTATTTCAAATGCGTCTTCACTTATTATCCCAAACTGTTGTGTGAGTAGTAGTGCTGTACTCACTAAAACAGATAATACCTTCCTTCCTGGATGACAACACTTCAGTACTGGGAGAAGGAGATCCTTTATATAGTAAACACACGTAAAGCTTTGTGCTGCATATATTTGTATAAAAGGACTTTACGATTATTTGCAGTGAAAGATGCTTTGTAAAGCAACATATGTGTATTCTGTATATCACAGATCAAAGTGTGTGAATCATAATTAATTCTTTAGTTTGCAGAGACAAAAGACCCCTGCAGAGTGTTATAAATCCACATGATGTCCCTCAAATGATCATTTTGTCTTTTGATTTGTTGGATTTATTTGGATGATGGATTTAATCACTTATAGCCAGTGGATCTGAAGTGGTTCATGTGCCCTATTTATTTCAATAAGTATATGGAATATATTGTGCTCCTGAATTGTACTCTTGAGTTCAAACAGAAGTATGTAGTGAGCTGGTTGAAACATTTCTAAATTGGATATTTTGATATTTTTTATCAAAATTTTGTTAGGATAAAAAGAAACAAAACAAAATATGTTCATGAAAATTGTATTTTGTTTTTCTACCAGCTCTAAGAGAAAGCAGACATCTGTGAAGTAGACCTAAAATCCTTCCTGTTTTTGTCAGACCACACACTGTTTGAGGGATCTTTCACCACAGACAGAGCACTAGACGGGGATGTCTGTTCTTTACATATTTGAGGACTTCAGTGTCAAAGAAAGATTTTGTGGGGAGCCTGCTTTAACCCTTCTTACACACAATTCCACTTTTTTTTTTTGTGGATCTGGGATCAGAATCAATTATTTAGTATTCCAAGCATCCAAATGTAGTTTGGAATGAGTTGTCTACCTCACCAGCATGCAAAGTGCAGTCTATTTGGTCTATGAATTAGTATTTCAAAATTATGGGCTTTGATAGGAAACTCTATCCACTTCATAACTGTGGCAATGAAGGAGCGTTTAAAGCAAATAACTGCTCCATAATTGGCTGTTTAGAAGCTTGAGTCGATCTCCATTTATTCCCATTGTCCACTTCAGGGGTAGCCCATCAGGCATCTCCATAACTTTAAAACCCTTTGGCTTATGAAAGCTTACCGAAATCATAGTTACCCATGACTAACTTTAATAACACCTCGTCCTTATTTAGGGCTTCTCACCGGTAGATTTCAAAGTGCTTTATAAAGCAGGTTGGTATCATCATCCCCATTTAACAGGTGGGGAAAGTGAAGCCCAGAGAGGTGAAGTGACTTGCCCAAGGTCGCCCAGCAGGGCCCAGGGTAGAGCCACTCTGGGTCCTGAGTTCCAAAGCAATGCTCTTGCCATGGGACCCATTGCCTACCTTTAAAAGCTACGCACTGTGCAACAGATGTTTCATGTGCTCCATGTATACGAATAATAAGATCTTCCACAGTTATATCCAATAGGAAGTTTGAAAAATATAAATTGGAAGAGGTTTGTATCCTCATGTTTAGGAGAATGAACATCCTTCAAATTAAGGGGGCTAGGAAGAAAGTTGCCCTCTTGGCAGTTTATTCCATAACTGCCTACTGAGTGGTTTCTTGCCCCTTCTTTTGAAGCAGCTGGTATTGGCCACTGTCGGAAGCAGAGGAACCATGTTGGTTGGCTTCCCTGCTGCCAAACAGAGCAAAAAACACGCAAGTTTTGTTTCCTTGGGACCCTCTGAATTCTGGAACAGGAACCTGATAGTGGCCCCAGACCTGAAGAACTCATGTGTCCCTAGCTCCAGGCATTCTTCTTTAGTTAACAATACAAAGTGTTAACCATATTAAAATATCACCTCAGATTTATTTAATGAGCCATTGCCTTCCTTTCTTGCTCTCACCCACAATGCTTTTTTCAATAATGCTGCCTGACATCTGTTACTTCCTTGATTCTAAACTTCCTCAGTGGAGCAAATCAGCTCCATTGACTTCTGAGCATGCGGCCCCAGCAGTATATGGTGAGCAAACTACATATGTTAGAAACATAGAGGTTCCTCAAGCAGGATGTTTATATCCTCAGTGGACATTAATGTGACATGTATGTATTAACAATAGTAGAGTCACTGAGTAAAAAAGTGGCATAATGTGCAGATTTCTTGGAATATAAACTCTTTGAAGCAAGGATTGGGCTTTCTCTTGCATTTGGAAAGTACCTAGCACGGTGCTCTCCATGCATCTGGAAACAAATGATAAATAAGAGTAACAATAATTATAGTGATGAAAATGATCCACAAGAGACAAAAACACGATGATTAAGAAATTCATGCACATTAGATCTCCTTTAAGGTTGAGTACAGTTCTAGAAAACAGTTATTGTGTGCTTTCAACTAAAAGAGTCTCACTTCTAAAGTATTCTTCCCCATGGATACTCATTAACTCACCCAACATTTCTGGTGAACTTAGGCTAGATGCCTTTCTTTGTTTGGATCAACATTATTGTAACATTTAATGTCTGTACAAAGTTTCAGGTTACAGAAGAGGTAAACTATCTGTCTGTGATTTATGAGGGTTTATTTAACCTTTGCAGTTCCCTTATGCAATATATTTTGGAGTTAATCTTTAGCTCTTTGCTCTGTTTCTAGCCACAGCCGTTTCCAGTGAGCAGAATCCTGTCATTATCATAGCTGTGGTTGCTGTAGCAGGCACCATCATTCTGGTCTTCATGGTGTTCGGGTTCATCATCGGACGAAGGTACTTTACGTTGTGTAGCTGTAGCCGTTTCTGGCCTCACTGTTGAAGATTCCTTGGAATTATACCAGCCTGTATCTTAGAATCTATAACTGGAAACGAAAGCAATGTTTCATCTAATATGGACCATTTAGATCTAAATTCCATTATAGGAGGACAAATTAGCCCATTTATTTTACTTTTGGAAGAACTCTGTTAGCTTGAGAAATTCTTTTTGTCTTATAGTAGGTGTATTCTACATATTTGCAGCTTCATTTTCCTTGAAGTCTGCTATTTCTGTTGAATTGTTCACACATGGAGAAGCTTGACATTTTACCTCCTCAGCCATTCAAATAACACTCGTATTTGGGGACAAGAGCCACAGCGCTAAATTTAAGAGCAGCATCATGTCAAAAATACCAGCCTTGTCACTCCTCCTTCAGACTCTTTAATCTTCAGGCTATTTTGCTCATAGCATCACAGAAAGTTTTTAATGAGGACTGCAATTATGTTGTTTAAGCCTTTAGGACTCTTCCCAGCAATTATTAGATACAAAAGCCTTTTGATTAGAACTGTTCATGTTTTGTTTTAAAACCTGTTGTTGAAAGAATTATAGCTGGATTTTTTTTTTAAATGCCTGCTGGAGTTAGACTTCTAACTTCCAAAAATTCCAATCTGGTAGAAGTTTAAATACGAGGAAGTAAATCATTATTTTTGGATAAAATTGACCTCTTTATTTTTTTTTTCAGGCATTGTGGCTATAGCAAAGCTGATCAAGAAGGGGATGAAGAACTTTACTTTCATTGTAAGTGTTTTGCCTTTTTTTTTTTTTTTTTTTGCCCCCTCCCTCAGGAATTCCCAGCCCAATTATAAGACATTTGGACTAGCAGTATTGGAATACAGACAATACCAAAACAACATTCCTATAAAGAAAGGGCTATAATAAATCTGAAATGCTGTGCAAACAGCAAGTGTGAAGTTAAAAACCATAAAAATGTATGACCTATACAAAAAAGGACACAGATTAAAATCAACATTGTTCATGCCATAGATTTTATTTTTGAACATTTGTGTGATATACTGTTGTTCTCATTCTGCATTTTTCTTTTGAATAGTTGTTTCAGACCATCCTAATGATCCCCCTGGAGATGCTGTAATTGATAGGTCCCTGGCCAAGTGGCTGAGTGAGCTTTACCTCAGGCGAGCTTCTGATTAAGAAAGTTAGGGTCACTCTGTCACTCCAATAGTGAAGCTGTTCTGGTCAAGAACTGTTTTCTGCTGTTGTGAACTTTGCATCACTGACATTTGTAGAACACAGTATTCTTCGAAAATAAAATGAATAATCTCAAAAGAAGGCTCATCTCTGTAATTCCCAGTCTCTGCATCAAGTCACTTGCCAAGTTGCAAAAATAGCACCAAAATCTGCTCCCACTGAAATCAGTGGTGAAAGATTGATCCTGTTCACCCAATATTAAGGAGTGTCAAGATATCAAGAAGTTTAATAGATACTGAGTAAATTTTGGTTCTGAGCCCATTTCTCATGCTTCTCATTAGGCATATTGTTCTAAGACTTATTAAAACCGAGAACCACTGTGCAAAAATAGTCAAACTATCTGTGAGTATCAGCTTAAACAGGTAACATAAAATCATGAAATACAGTGTAATTGCTTTTCAGTAGAGCCCTCAGGAATCTTTCAACTAAATTTTTTTTCATCGAAAATGTCAATTTATCAAATCCAAAACTTTTTATGGGAAAGGGTTAGCTCTAACAAATTTCTCAACTCAAAAAATCGGAAAGTTTTGAAACTGTCCAAATGTTTCAACATTTTCTAAACAAACAAAAAAAAGGGACTTTTTATTTAATAAATGTAAGCTAATTGTAGTAGA
Organism: Emydura macquarii macquarii; assembly: GCF_026122565.2. NCBI lineage: Eukaryota > Metazoa > Chordata > Testudines > Chelidae > Emydura > Emydura macquarii. The sequence goes on from NW_027133156.1 coordinate 3,956,114, forward strand.
AATAAATTCAAAAACTTTAAAAATGGTCAACATTTAAACAAAATGTTACAACTGACCTTAACAGAATTTTTTTATTGTTATTATTTACAGTTCACAATTTTTTTTTTAAAGATTTTGTCTTTTCATCACAATTTAGGACATGAATCTATTTATTTATTTTTGAAATGTCAAAAATTTTCACAGGACAGGAAAACCATTTCCAACCCAGCTCTAATTTTAAATTGTGACACAAAATAATTCTCTGACTATGCCCGTATACTCTTATACCTTATAATTTAAGTATAAGTAAAATACTCTTTTGATTCTTACCGTGCCATCAATTATCTTTATTGCTTACTGTTACTACAGCCATAGGTTAATTCTTACAAATGACTTCCTACAAAAATTACATTTTGTATCTTGTGTTGCTTTGTGTTAAAGTTAGTGTCAGTATTTTATCAGGGTCTGATATCATATAGCAGATGAAGTAGTTTCAAGCTACAAACCTTACATTCTAGCATCTCCTTAAATTAGTAATGCTAGACAAAGACGCAGGTCAAAGTTATGTCAAGATTTCTATCTCACCTTTTTGGCATGACAAAATTAAATCAGCCTGGACTCCATGAGTTTGGATGTGTCACTATCTTAAGTCACTTCATTTACGTGCTGGGTGTATTAAACCAAGTGGTGACATCATTACAACCTTAGTCAAGCAATTTATTATATTGTACATAGGAGGTGGAAAATAGAAATAGGAGAATGAATAATTATCACATAGTCTGCATTCTAGCTTATTTTTTAGAAATGTATCACAAATTTGCTGCTATTTAAATGTAGCTACTCTGCAGGGTGACAGATTCAAAAATTGCCTCTTTTGGTTTACAATATGAGCTTTTTAAAATCTCCATAAGATCCACTTCTTTTATATTGGGAGGGGAGAAATCAATTACACTGTCTTTTAGTTGCCTATAAAAGCAAAGTGAATATGCCAGCTAAAAAATTCCTTTCCCCAATTTAAATTATGAATGGTCATTTTCAGATTTCAAGTTTCAGTGAAGATGTAAATAAATTGATAAGGAAGCTACTGCTTAATATTCAGCAGCTGGTCAGAAAATTCTGAGACTGTATTAGTGCCTTTCTTTCTTTCCTTCTTTTTTCCTAGTTATCCAGTAACTGGAAAATCTGTCAGAACAGTTAACACACACACTGCCTTTATTAATACTGTAGCATGAAATATTATAAATTACTTTTTTACCAAGCTACTTTGTCAGTGTTTTTGATGGAAAGTTTGGTATTTATTTTGATTTGATTTGATGACTGTATCCCCAGTGAGATGAAACACAACACTGTGGTCACCAGCTATTTACAATTTGGTGTCCTTTTGTTCCTTTAGTATCCAGACAATTTTCTTATGTGCTAAGACACAGATTCAATTTTCACGGTAACTTGAAAGCAACCATTTAACTAGCTTTTAGAGCACTGCATTTAATAGAATGTCCAATCTTTTATTTCAATCCCCCTCAACTTTCCATGGCCCCAAGTGGTACATTTAAAGATATAAGCACAATGGAGGAGTTTTGTCAAGCAATTCCAATTTACATTTTGTTTCCTCCTACCATTTTCTTCTAACAATGTCTTCGAATCCACGCCAGCACTATTTCACGTTGGTATGCCAAGATAGCTTTGACCTGTCAAAATGTTTTATGACAGCTTGAATAAAGAACCATCAGAGCCCCATTTGAGATTCACAAGGTTACCTCCAATCCAGGCCCTTATCACAGACACAAGAGGATGGCTCATTCTCCATCTGCCTGCCTAAAAGCACAATATAGGAGGTTAACCTATTGTTTTCTTCTCTTTCTCTGATCTTCTTGTTTCATTTAAATGACAAATGAGTTTTTATCTGCTCAGAAACTTGAAGCATTATCATTCTGATTAGAAATAAATCTGTTGAAATACAGAACATAGCAAAAATTAACTTCTAGGTGAAATCTTAAATTATTTCTGGAATTAGGTATGTTCAGTTGGATCTTCAAACTCACTATCTCTAATTTTGTTTTTTCCATTATATGATTTTTAATTATATTATTTGAAACCTATAAACACATACCACTAACTGAGCTATTATTGATTACATTTTAAAATGTACAATAGATTTACACTTAATTAAGAGGTTGCATAGCACCCGCAAGTTATCTGTGTTTTGTATTGGCTTCTGATCCAATTCCTACATCTCAATAATTCAGCAATTCAACACTGTTAGAATAAGAACATATTCTTTATTTTAATAGAGAAAATAATTTTTTTGAACTTGGCTGATTTGATTCTTAACTTGGCTGCAACCCATGATTGTAGTAGTTGGGATCCAAACTTCTTCCATAACAATAATTTGATTAACAGACTTTCAGCATGAACCCCTCTCACTTACTTTGGCTTTACCACAAGTCCTGAACATGGGGCAAGATGTAATTGTGCTGCCCCAGGTGCAAACCAAGAACTGATTATCTCTTGGTTATCCCTCTGCTTCAGGAAGGAATTGGTCTGCACCTGCCATATAATTGATGCACCCTACTTCCTCAGCTGAGCTAGTGGTGCATGGGAGGAAGGTGAGAGTTGTCCCACGGAATCTGCTCTCCCATCCTGTGCATCTCCCATTGATGTGGGTAGCCCACAAAAAGTATGGATGTTCCTGATGTCCCCTTGTATCCTACTGTGGGAGCATAGCCAGCCTTCCAATGTGGCTTAGGAAAAGATGGTTCGCTTCTGTGACCATAGCCTATAAACACTGTTAAATTCTGTTATTAAAGTGGATTGAAACAGGCAGGGGTCCTCTCATCCCCTGTCCAAAGACAAGGGGAAGTTGTGGGAGAGTGCTGCTTACTCAGGCCAGGAGAAGAGGAGGTGCTCCCCTCTACTTTTTAGAGCGTGGGGGGAGCTGTCCCTTCCTTCCTCCCCATTCCCTCTTATTTTAATCCTTCATTCCATTTCACCTATTGAAAATGATTGAATATCCATTACTTTTACAAAAGACTTCATACTTCCAGCCAGAGATCTAGTTGGTAATGAGAAAGGATCATGCACTTGTGTAAGGAAACTTACAGATGATGCCTCAGACTAAAGTTGCCTCTTTAAAGCTGCTCTGATTCAAGTGGTGTGGAAGCAGGTTCACTGTTCCAAGGAGCATTCTGCATAATGAAATTCCTGGGCTGACTGCACAATAAGTGCTTTGCTTCATCACAGTCATGCTTTCTTACATCATTACAGTTAAATTTCCAGGCACCAAAACCTACATTGACCCTGAAACCTACGAGGACCCAAATAGAGCTGTCCATCAATTCGCCAAGGAGCTAGATGCCTCTTGTATTAAAATTGAGCGTGTGATTGGTGCAGGTAAGGCTGCTGTGGCTTCTGTATTCAACTGTTCCATTTAGCTGGGTTCAAAACTCATACATCATAATGACAGGCAAATAATTATACCTCAGGTATCGGACTTTTTGCATTTACCAGAGCGGATAGAGCAATAAAGCTGCACTTGCTTATAAAATGTAAAAAATAAATATAGAAAAATAAAGAGGCTTGTGTGGGATTAAAAATGTGCATGCTTCTAATTCCATTTCCGTTTAAAAAAATTGCAAACAACATTTTGTGTAAAACAATAATTTTGTTACCTGTTTGTTGTCGGAGCAAAGAGTTTAGATGCTCGTGTAAATCCTGCTCATTTTACTCACATAAGTAGATCTGTTGACTTCTATGCAGTTACTTGCGTGAGCAGAAAGCAGGAAACAGCCTGTAATGTATGATCTAATGAAGTCTTGGTTTTCAATAGAACAAAATACTCCTTTCAAACTTTTTGTTGTCATTGTTCTACCCTTTTAAAAAAAATTTATTAGTACAAAAAAGTTCTTGTTTTACCTCTCGTGCCGGATTGTAATTGTACTGGCATTACATTGCTTTTCTTCCTCTTGAACTGTCTACCACCTATTTAAGCAGTGGTGTTCATACTTTAAAAAAGCAGTTTCATTTGTTTGCCTTAATGACATATGTGACATTTTTATTGCACTAGTCCATGTAGTGAAATTAAGTTTCCATGGGTAAGAAAAATATCAAATACTTTGGATTCCTAGAGAAAACAATCTTTGCCTTCCTGTTCTTTTTATCAAGTATTGTTAGAATACCTTAAGAATCACCCTACTATGGTTTGTCAAGCACTGTAAAATATGTGTAACATTGCTAGTTTAAAAAAAATCTCTATAAATACAAAGTTTTGGGCTATAACAAAGAATGACAGCACTTAGAATTAGCTAATGTTCCACTCTCAGAATCACATTGCTTCATTTAGGTACCCTTTCTCAGGCTGAATGTTACCTGACTTCAGGTGTAGTCCCACTGAAATTAATGGAACTTCTTATGCAGTAAGCTACTACTGAAAATGAGTAAAAGCTTCAGAATCAGTGTCTTAGTAAGAAGCATTTAGGATGATATTGGAACAGCAGCATCTCTGCAGTACAGCATTACTTTTTATGCTGCAGCTTTTAAAGTCTAGATTGGCACAGTAAATCAGTCAATAGTAAATGTGATCTTTGCTGGTTTACTAATCCATTGTTTGAGATGAGAGACTACCATATCAACAGTTTAGAATAAAAGGCTCACGTGCTCCTCTTTTGATTAGACTGAAATGCTATTTGTCAAGTCACTTTGAGTAAAATCCTGAAAAACATCACATGTAAAAGTGGTGAAATTTAAGACAGAGATCAAGTTCTGAGATCAGAGATCTGAGACAGAGATTCAGTTACATCAGTGTAAATCCAGAATAAGTGTTGGCATCCTGGAATTATTCTAGATTTACAGATGCATAAACAAAAGCAGTTTGTTTTCAGTGTGTAAAATGGGCATTCTGAAGCATGTAACTTAGAAGGAGAGGAGAGTTCGACTGTGGTGCAAGTGTTATTTTTGCTGGGTCTACTTGTGGTCCAAATCAGTGAATGCAGTTAGCTAGCAAGATTGAAAGGGAAGGTGTGCCACTTACAGCAGTCTGACAGAGACAAAAAGGAGACAAAGAAGAATATGGAATGTCTGCTAGGGACAATTGGAAAAGCAGCATCGAATTCTCAGTGTGTGTTTCTGTTATTATGGTAGCACAGAGTACTGAGCATATCTTGGATGAGTGGGGTGTGAGTATGTATTTCGCTGATTTTCACGATTTCATTATAGGCCTTTTATACTTACTCAGCTCCCTGGTGACATGCTGAGCCAGTGAATGCTTGACTGTGCAGTATCACACACCCTGTGACATATCTTCTGGGGCCATCTATGGGCATGGCCTTGGATGCCTATATGCCAGACGGCCAACTTTATCAGTCATAATGATTGGACAAGCAGTGTTTTTGTGGTGGTGTTTGGACATTGCCAGCCCATGCTGTTTTACTATGTGAGTGTGTTCTTGTTGTGCTGGTTCGTAGAGCTGTTTGGAACAAATAGGTACTTTCTTCATTTAATCGAAGCGTTTTGGTTTCTATAAAACTTTCCTTAGGTAGGTTTTGATGTTGGGACCTGGGAGAGAAAATTTACCCATTTCACTGATTGATTAAATTAATATCTTCCATTTCATAAACTTCAGTGTGATTATTCTGTTTTCAGACAAGTCAGTCAGACTGTTAGTCAGTTAGAACCTAATTTTGACCTCGTATCAGTATAAATTAGAAGTTACTTGAAAACGGGTGTGAATTAAGAAGCAGGCCTAAAAAAAGCAAGGAAATCCATCATTCTTTGCACAACTATTTTATTTTACAATTGTAAATAAAAGAAGTACTCATCTTTTATAAAAAAAATATTGGTGCAGGGGAGGTTGACCTAATATGTTTCCTGTTTAGGCCCTGATTTACCAAATAACAAGCATGTGCCTAATTTTATGCTCTTGAGTCGTTCAGTTAAAATCAATGGGACTATTCATAGGATTAAAATTAGACATTTACTTAAGTGCCTTGCTGAATCAGGGCCCCAGAGGGGATAGTTATATATATGAAATGTCATTCACAGTCAATCTGCTTTATTTTAGGAGAGTTTGGTGAAGTGTGCAGTGGGCGTCTGAAACTTCCAGGCAAGAGAGATGTTTCAGTAGCCATAAAAACCCTGAAAGTTGGCTATACAGAAAAACAAAGGAGAGATTTCCTGTGTGAAGCAAGCATCATGGGACAGTTTGACCACCCCAATGTTGTTCATTTAGAAGGGGTCGTTACCAGAGGTAAGCAGTGGCTAGATGTATCAGTCAGATAAGATGCTAAGTGGCAGAAATTACAATAATATGTCCATGGTCAGAGATTCAAATGATAAATATACTGCATACTCTTAATGGATTTTCTCCTGAGGCGTAACTAACTAAACCAATACTCACTTTATGCTACAACCTGAGGAAAAAATTAAGATGCACGCATGATTAAAAGATGGAGTATTTTGAAATATACTATTTTTTTAGTTTCAATTAGCCGCAAAGACCATGCAGGAAGATAAGGTTTCTTATGTCCTTTCAATTATCTGAAGTGTCATTTTCTAAGAGTCCTAGTCACACAGCAGGAGTCGGGAGAGCACACTGACATTTTGATTTATACAGTTTAATTTTGCGAATCATGACCATACTCCATGCAGACATTTAAGGACTTAGAACTCAGTAACAGTGCTGGAGGCTTCAAGAATGTTTGTCTCAACTATTCAGTCCTTTTATAGGAACAACATGTGTTTTATCAGAAAAAGGCATTCAATTCAGATTATGGTTTCTCAAACAAAACGTCCCTTCTTTTCTTTTAGGGAAACCAGTCATGATTGTAATAGAATACATGGAGAATGGGGCCCTAGATGCATTTCTTAGGGTGAGTATCTAAGGGAAATATGTACAGTACTTCGAAATACAATATGTATGCTACCACCTTAGCATAATAAAACACTTTCTCAGTCTGAAATGTGAACACGGCAAATACCAATAGATCTTTAAATTGTCCCAGCAATATAGAAATTAGAAGACCAAATCAAACTGGAACATTTCTTGGCATTTAAGTGATCCAATGTGGTACAGAAACGGTGGTTTGATTACCATCATAGATTGAGGTGAATATCATGATAACTGAAGTTGTGTCGTGTGAATATGTGCTTGTTTAGAGTAGAGTTTATTTTTGTAGCATGGTTGGAGTCACTGCACAGGATCCCCTAAATAAAGTACAGTAGTATTTCAGAGTAGAATGAAGGGAAAAGAAAAACCACTTTGCAACAATTTAGCATTTGCTGTGGGAGTGCTCAGAACTGGCAAGCAATCTCTTTACCATTTTAGCATCCCATGTGTACAAGCCAGAAACTTGCAGCACTGGAGAGAAAGCAGAAAGATGATGTTTCTTTGATACATTCTATGCTGTAGATAAATCTTCAGTATTTAGAACAAACGGAGGCTTTGATCCCAAAAGTGTAATACGATTTATTTTTTTAGATATATTTGATCATTATAAAAGATAAAGAACATGGAGGTGAGCTACAAACAATGGTATATAAAGCAGTTTAACAAAAAAAAGAAGGCGACGAACCTGTCATGTCACAAGTTAATTAGACTTTTATAACTTTTAACTAAGTTAAGTTCTATTAGTTTAAAAAGTTTAGCTTTCTCAACCCTGTGTCCTACTTTGTGGCTGAAATAAATACAATTTTGTTTAAAATGGATTGCTTTGCCCCAAGATGCATTGCCTTTAAGGTAATAAGTGACTAGAGTGAAGAAAGTGTGCAAAGCTGATTTTTTTCCCTCCCCCCAACTGCATTAACAAGTGTGCTGCTCCTGTCTTCCCTTCAGAAACATGATGGGCAATTTACAGTCATTCAGCTAGTGGGAATGTTGAGAGGAATTGCTGCCGGAATGAGATATTTGGCTGATATGGGATATGTACACAGGGACCTAGCAGCACGCAATATTCTTGTCAACAGCAACCTTGTTTGTAAAGTGTCAGACTTTGGCCTTTCCAGAGTTATAGAAGATGATCCAGAAGCTGTCTACACCACTACAGTAAGAAACACAGCCATTTGACAATCTTTCTTAGTGGTTAGGAGATCTTATTACAAACTGGGCAATAGCCTCTGGAAGATATGGTTGAGGGAAATATATTAATGGCCTGAGAGGTGCTAAGTAGTCAAAGGGAGGTACGAGTCCTCTTCAGAAACCTGACTTTCAATAACCTGTAAATGTCTAACAACATAATCCTCTAGTGGAGAGAATTCTTGCAAGTTTGTACTGGTTTTGGTGTCTTATATCTTTATAAATTTCTGAATGAATGGATATGAGAGGTGATTTATAAACTGTTTAACAGCTTTTTGAGCTAACTAAAAATATTTACACAGAAATCCAGGGGGACTGCTTTTTCAGAGCTGAATTCATCTCACCTGACAGTTAACTAGCGTAACGTGAGACTGAAACATTGCGCCTACTCCTGAATAAGGGTTGGCCCATAGCAAGTCCTCCCCTGGATCTTCCCTCACTCCTGGGTGGGATCACTTTGTCACAGCTTTTTCTAGGGCACAGTTTACTCCGCTACTCTTTGCCCAGCCAGCTCCACTTCCCATCCCTCTTTACCCTCACCCTGCTCACTTATGGTGCAGACAGTAGCTGCCTCATGGAGCCTGTTCTCTCACTGGACCAACAATCCAGAGAGGCCACACAGGAGCTAGAGTTGGCACTTATGCCACATTAAGGCTATTGACAATCTGGCCGTATACAATCACATATAGATTTTGAAGGAGCCTTAAGGAATTTCAGTGGGATTCATAGAGAGTCAGACTCCTTTGAAACACTTCTAAAAATGCCAACATTGATCAACAACTGAGAATGGCATAATTTGGGGGTTAGGATTAATGGAAATAATTGTAAAAATGCCGCTTAGAAAAACGGCATGGGAAATTCTATTCATAAATAAATCTTTTTTTTTTTTTTTTTAAATAGGGTGGGAAAATTCCAGTACGATGGACAGCTCCAGAAGCCATCCAATATCGAAAATTTACATCAGCAAGTGATGTATGGAGTTATGGAATAGTTATGTGGGAAGTAATGTCTTATGGAGAACGGCCTTACTGGGATATGTCAAATCAAGATGTAAGCTATACATGTGCTAGATTCATATGATTGCTTACATGGGTACATATAAATAAATGTTCATTTCAAATATTTTTCCTTTCTCTACATGCAGACATAACTTTGTTTTAACACAAAATTTTTTTTTGTAAAAATATTCTAAGATTTTTATACAATGAAAAATTAAACAGGATTATTTAACCAAAACACTAAAACTTTGTCATCTTCTTTGACACACGTATGAGTTTTAGGTTTACATCATGAGTCTGAAACAGGATGGGAGTGCCAGAAATGGCAACAAATACTAGTCTTTGTTATTTTATTACATTCAGCTTAGCAACAACATGTTTTCATACAAACAAGAATTCTTAGTTTCTTGAACTCATAATTATGGTTAGTCAATTGGAAAAAAATGTCCAAAGTCAAAGGCAGCAGTTAATGATATACTCTAGCAATATCACTATATTTTTTAACAATATCCCTGTTTGTGTAAAATGTGACCTAAAACAGCAGGTCATCAATAATAGCACAGATTAGTATTAATCTTGAATTTCTTACAAGGGTATTTGTTCACATCGTCTGTACACATAAACATATGCTAGAAAGATTCTCAATTTGAGTTATTCATTTTTATTTTTTTTGTTATTTGGATTGAATGCTTGACATCAAAGTTTAAAAAAAAGAAGATAAAAGTGTAAATGATGAGTCAGTTTGGCAGAGTGCAAAGTTGTTAATATTTGACAGGTCTCAGTGTCAAAGATTTCATGGACTGTCAAAATATGGGCAAACAAGTCCTTGGGGGCAAAGAAAGAGAAATATTTACATTCCCTAGATGCCCAGTAGAGTTTCATTTCTTTTGACACCTTCCTTCTGTACTCAAATCAAACATAAAAGTAGTCTGACAGGAATATAAGATGCCTCAAAGGCAAAGCTTACCTATCTTTCAGAGAAGAATAAAGAAAAACTTGAAAATGGAAAAAAAATCCAATATCTTCTTGCTGAATTTTGGAAATGTTTTTAATTTATTTCCTTGTATTGTTAACAGCTGAATGAAACATGTAAATTATCCTTGTTCATAAAAAAACTAATCTCAAATCCTTACAATGACAAAAGGAATGAAATGCGAAGTTATATCCCAATTAGCATGTAGATTATGGATTTATAAATTGCCTGGTAAAATAATTTCAAACATTCATGCTATGCAGGTGTGCCCTAGAATCAACACACGTGCAGGCACACGCACAAACTAACCCTGGGAGACTGACCCATGAGGCTAAATTTTAAAAACTGCCTCTAATTACCCACAATGAATTACAGGTACAATTAACTGCAGACCCAAATGACAATACTTAAATGTGTGTCTACCAGATTTGCAGACACTGTCAGCAGTTTGTACACTTAAATGCATCATTTGTGCCTACAATTGAGTGTGGATACAGAATTACAGGCCGTGCTGCGGTTCTTTTAAAAATATGCCTCATTGAGTTTGCTGAGTTTGAAGTTTTTTCTATCTTCTACTTTACTGTTTTATCCTATACTAACCTTTGCAGTGCCTTTGGATAGAATGTGTGTGCAGCAACGCAATCATGACTGTCTAAGCACATTGCAGCTCTGACTGGATATATCCATAAAGAGCTGAGGAGAACTAGCTGCGCATTTAACCCAAGGGCAGTCCTGCAACTACAGGCAGGATGGCTCAGGGTGAGCGGCACAGAACCCTGCTTGCTGCATTTCTGGAGGTGCAGTTCCTATGCGTTCCTGACCTTGGCTGCCAAAAATAGGAAACAGTAGTCACTAGCTAGCTCAACCGCTGAGCTTTGGTACAGCAGCCCAGGTGTGTCTTGTACAGGGCTACTGATTCCCCATGATTATGTGGAAGGAGGAGTTCACTACACTCCCCTTTCCCCATATTTGTGTTCCTCAGAGGGCAAGATCTAGCCCTGCAAATGGATGTTTTTTCATTCAGTTACTCAACTGTTTTTTGTTGTGGCCTTTTAAAAAAGGAATGTGACCTGATACAGCAAACAAAGCATTACACTACTCAATTAACACAGCTCTGTCCCCAAAGCTGGTAGCTTCTTATCTGCAGTCAGTGCATATGCTAGAATAGTCCCAGCGCTACTCTAACTTATGTCAGGACCAGACAAAGCCTCAAACAGCCTGGGAATTTGGGAAGCACAAAGGTGTCCTAAATAAAGAAACAATGTCACTCCATTCCTGGGCAAAACACAGAAATGGAGGAAAAGAGAATTGAGGCAAATTTTAGGTGATGCAAATCTGTGCTATTAGCATGAATCTTGCTGTATTTGATTAGCTATCTGATTATGGTTTATAGAAAAAAATCTTCATGCATTCATTTATTTACTGCATATTTTCTAATTTAGAACTGTTTTTTTCCTTAGATATTAGTAATATATTTTAAAGGCACCAAAGCTGCTAAAAATGTTAGCTATTAATCTTCAGTATGGTTCTTCAAATCTTGAACATGTATAGACTAAATTTTTAATCTTTTGCAAATTACCTTCTCCCTACTACCACCATTCTAGCTATAGCCAAATCCACTCTTTTGTGTTTTCCAATTTGATCCTTCAGATTTGTTTGCTCACAGCAGATGTCAAAGAAACTGGTCCTGCTGCATCCCTAAGGCCTTTCTAAAAATAATGTCATTATCATAGTCACTTCCTATCTTCTGGGATCTCTCCAGAACACAGCAAGCATGTAAAAATACCTCCTAATGTGTCTCTCATTTCAGTTGCCATTTCCTCTTAAGCTCTTGGATGTATGTTGTCATTCCTAGGTGTCTTGTCAGTTTTAAGTCCCTGTATCCTTTTAATGGCTGTGGTGTTGTTGTCTGGATTCATTTTTATTATACACTGATTGTCTCTACAAGCCTGAACTGTTGAACAACTGATACTCTTATAACGAGAGATGCAAAAACAATTTTGATGTGTGTTTTTCTTCTGTCTGTAATTCCTATATTCACTCTTCAGCATATCAGAATAGTGCTTATTTTTAATTTTGAATCATTTGTTGGTTTTAATTTTGTGGATTTTTTCCTTAAATGTTACTAATAGATCTTTTATTTTACTCTTTAAAATGTTTTCCCTATGTGTATACAGTACAACTCTTTCCATTTTTTGTCCCCTCACACTTCTGTTATCTGAGTGGCAATTGTACTGTCTCTGACTATTCTTCATCACTATCTATCTTAGGTACTTACTTAACTCCCATTACGGAAGGGGCCGAGCATTTCAGAGTTTTTAATGTATTTATTCTCACAACACCCTTGTGAAGTAGGGAAGTGCTACTCTCTATTTCACTGATTTAGTACACAGGCACACACAGGCTGGGTGACTTGCCCAACATCAGAAAGGAAGTCTGTGGCAGAGCAGGATATTGAAAACTTCTATGATGAGAGCCATTTCCACTCGACCATGTTTCCTGGGACTTCACTCCCCTTCTGTAGAAAATTTTGATACAACCATCGATTCCAACCAACTTTCTGAAGTGATTCTGTATTCTTTGCAGTTTCCTTTAGTTTGCAATCCAGTGCTCTTGAATTTTATCACACATCCTATGGAGTATTTTATATCTGAAATTATGTTCACTAAACCCTGGATATTCACGAACTTTTATTTATCATAGCAGATTTATTTCCTTGGGCTAAGCCCAGAACTGATCTTCATTTCTCTACAAACTGAGAGGAAACATTCCTGTGTACTACCTTTCAGGAATCAGCACCCTTCCTCAATAATTCTAATACCGTTATGTCAGTCAATGTCAGGGTACTTGAAATCTCCCATGAACAGTGTTTTAGGCTTTTTTTACAAGCCTTTCTTATCTGCATTGCTTCCTGATGTGCTTTCTTATCCTGCCTGCAAGGTTCATAGCAGTTTCCTGTAATTTTTCTTTAACCATTTCTATCTTTCACTTAAATCCAATGAACTTGGCTGAGGAAGTCAAACTGTGGGTGTAATTCTTTCTTCAGACATTATTTCCTCCCTCATATCACCATGTGCCACCTTCTCTCATTAAGTCTGGTCTTGCTTTACACTGTTACATTAAGATACCATTCAGCAAGCCCTCACTCCCCCACCTCACATTGTATTCAGACATGTTTTGCTTGTTTGCCTCTAATAACATGTATTGGCATAAAATACATTTTTTTCTTTCTAATAATTGCTGTCCACAAAATATTTTCTGATTTTTTTTTTTAAGACTACGGGCTTTTAAGATTTTGTGGGTAAATGCACAGACTCATATCCATGTACAAGTCAGATGCTTCTGCTGCATCCTTTCTCTCAAAGGCCTTTGGGCAAATAATATTGCTTTCTAGAATATCTCCATTTACCCATTTATCTATTACACCCTTGGTGAATGTAATTGTTGCTCCCTGCTGCTGATTTGACTAGGTAATACAACCATGTTCTGCACACCATAGAATAATATGTTTAATAAGCATGGAAGATAAAAATCAAGGGTATTATACAAAAACAAGAATGCTAGTGTCAAAACAACAGACTGCTTTCATAATGCTTTGACTGCTTAATTTAGGTGCTTGGTTTTTTTTTCCCCGTTATTAAAATCCATTCCCTAAATATTTCTGCTGTGACGAAATCCTCTTGTTCTGGCCGTTAGGTTATAAAAGCAATTGAAGAAGGCTATCGTTTGCCAGCTCCCATGGATTGCCCAGCGGGCCTTCACCAGCTCATGCTGGACTGTTGGCAAAAGGAACGTGGTGAAAGGCCAAAGTTTGAGCAGATAGTTGGTATTCTGGACAAAATGATTCGGAACCCAAACAGTTTGAAAACCCCTCTTGGAACGTGCAGCAGGTAAGAAAACCATCAGTGAGTGTTTATAATACTCTGAACATATAGTGACTCTGAATGTTCTGATTAGCTGCTGGATCCAGCTCTCTCCAGCTGCGCTCTCTGCTCTTTTCCTTTCTTTCTTCCCTTTTTGTTCCTTCCCTCCCCCTGCCTGTCCTAGCTGCCATTCGATAAAAACAAAATGCACCCAACTAAAACAAAAATACCAAATAAAAGAAAAAAATTCTTGCCACTAAAGTTCCTCTTGGCAAACTATCACTCTGTTCATGCTGCTTGTACATTCTAGCCCCTTCCCCGATCCTTTGTATGTCTTGTCTGTTGAGACTGTAAATTCTTCAGGGCAGGGTGTCTCTGTGGCTGGAGGATGGAGTCCTGCTCTCTACACACTGCTGCAATACAAATAATAATAGTAATGCAGTTAGGCTTGGAAGAATTAGATTTTTTTAGCAGTCAATGTCAGTAAACTTCAGTTTCGTCAAGCACACACGCAAACAGATCACAAAATATTTCCATCAGTAATAATCAATATTTACAAAAGCAAAGTCAGAAAAATGCTGTGTGAGAACTTAATCAGCATTTGATTTAAGGATATTTATTTTGTATATTCTGACATGCAATGTTGACAATTTACATTTCAATGGTTATAGAAGCTGTAACTTTTTGAATCTCAATGTCTACTGTCATGAAATAATTATTTTCTGACCCCCCTCAAAAATGTTTCCAGAACTATGAAAATTTTAATCAATAAAAATTAAAAAACACTTAAAAATAAACATCCAGGTTATTCATCAAAATTATTTAAAACAAAAGTTGAATTCTTCCAAGCTTAAATATAGTGTATATATAGCTAACGCTCTTGTACTGTGCTACAGTGTGAACTCTCCTTTTTACCCTCGGAACTCTATTTTTAATTCCATTAAACCCTTCCATCTTATTTAGCTTCTTGGTCTGACTTTAATGTTTTCTTCTTCTAACTTGCCTGCTCTGTGAGTTACTCAGTCACGGTTATTCTGTGGGCCAGTGGCCAGGCCATTGGACTAGGAGTCAGGAGACCTGTTTTCAGTTCCCAGCTGTGGCACTGACCTCCTGGGTGTGACCTTAGGAAAGTCACTGCATCTTTCTCTCTTTCTGTTTCCCTTCATCCTTTGTCTGTCTTATCTATTTGAATCACAAGGAATGTGGAGTGGTGACTGTCTCTTCTCATGTGCTGGTACAGTGCCCAGGACAATGGGACCCTGTTCTTGTTTGGTGCTACTGTAATACAAATAATAATAAAAAAAAATGTTTATTTCTAGTTGACAACAGTAACCCAGCAGGTTGATTTCTTAATCACTTCTTAAACCACTCTTCATGAACTTTTGTCATGCTTATGGAAAATGCTTAGGAGACTGTTACTGTGGGCTGCAGAATATGCCTACATACATGATTGCTAGCTGTGGCAAAGCAATTAACAGAAAAGGTGAAGCTGCATATTTGACCCTATTATTTTCTATTCCTTAGGAATTTTTAATACCCCAATCCTCTGTGACTCCAACTCTGCCAAACACTCCTTTATGTTTTATTATTTATGGAAACAATTCACCTTACTGTTTTCTTCTGCCTAGACCAATTAGCCCTCTTCTGGACCAGAACACTCCTGATTTCACCACGTTCTGCTCTGTAGGAGAATGGCTACAAGCTATTAAGATGGAAAGATATAAGGATAACTTTACAGCAGCAGGCTACAACTCTCTTGAATCAGTAGCCAGGATGACTATTGAGTAAGTTGGTGCTGGGCATGTTTGACTTACGTTTAGCCATCTTCTAGGTAAAAGCCATATAATGTTAGGCTGCAAAATATTAGACCAAAGACAAACTCAGTTCCTGGGGCCAGATTCTGTCCTGCATTGAGGTTTGCTCAGCACAGGAGAGTGGAGTCCAGGGAGCAGCTCATGTCTTCTTCATTCTCTGCCCTCCACAACTAGTGTATTTTAGAGCAGACCAGCTGGTATCCGTCATTTTAGGAAATGAAAATTGATGAAGGGCATCAGTGCAACAGGAACAACCCCCTTCGCCTCCCGAGCACACTCTTACGTTTGGGCTGAAAAGGCTTGAAACTGGTTCTGCCAGCTGAGAGCTCCCCCTAAAAGGAAGAATTCTCAGCTTTCTAGAAATGGCCAGTGTTTTAATTTTGGGGCCACCTGAGCAGTACAAATCTGCCAGATCCTCAAAGAAACTGTAGCCCATTTTTTATTTATAGGAGAATAATTGCCACCACCCCCAGATCACTCCCTACGAATGAGCATATCTCGAGGACTGGACAGTTCTGAGATTCCCCTTGTAGGATTTCTTACAGATTTTTGTGTGCTGTCTGTGTTATGGGAGAAAGAAGTTTGCATCCCTGCAAAGGAAGCGAGTGGTTAACATGAGGCACAAAGATTTTCTGGAGTTGAGTGTGTCTCTCTACTGTCTTTGCGACTTTTATAGGTTGTCTTAGCTTCCTGGAGGCAGACCCGCAGGCCCTGCCCATTCCAGCCTCTTCTCAGAGAGCCTTCTGCAGGTCAGAACATAGTTGGGATGGTATTATGGAAGCAGCTCTGCTGTAATTTCCATCTCACATAGAAGATGGATCTGTATGCAGAGGGTTCCTCCATGTCTTTACAGGCCACCATGTGATACCAGTAATCTTCCCTTTATACAGTGGCTTTATCCTGAAAGCATCCCAGAAGGAGTGTTTTCCTACACTGAGTTTTCTTCATAGCTACAGTTAGACCATAAGTGATGCAAAGTAATCTGGTTTCACTCCCAAAACTAGGGAAACATGTACAGTATGAAAATATTCTGTTGACTCTTCTGATGAAAAGATTGAGAAGGGTTTTACACAAGATTCACAATGTTGGTATGAGACTCCAGTATAGCTGTGGTATAGTCAAAGATGGATGCACAGAGTACTACTCTGCTTTAAGGGACAGTTTTATCCCACACAAGTGCACTGTACATTGAATAATTAATATTGTACACATTTATCTTTCCCAGGGATGTGATGAGTTTAGGGATCACATTGGTTGGTCATCAAAAGAAAATTATGAGCAGCATTCAGACTATGAGAGCACAAATGCTACATTTACACGGCACTGGCATCCAAGTGTGATAGACATTTCTCCCTTATGAGGGAGGTGACAGACTGAGAGAACATGACTGGCCTTCAAAATATATGAAGTGCTGCTAGAAGACACTTGATCTCCTGGGTCCTTCCTGCAGTGATGAGAAGATCTACAAGAAGCACCTACAGACTTGAACTCCTAAGTGCCACCAGAAGTTACTAAAAGGGAATTAGGATCCACTACTGATGGCAAGGAAAACAGCAGTGACAATAAACAAAGTACTACCTGAAACACATACAAACACCTTCGGCTCTCTAACCTCCTTTTTATCTTATAGACTTTTTAAAATGTACATAAAGAATTTAAAAAAGAATATATTTGTCAGATAAAATCATGATATTATTGTTAAATTCAGCAAAATATTTTCCTTAAATCTATGATTTCAGAATTTTTTTTAATCATTTGTGTTTATTCTTCATAAAGATCTTCTTTTAGTATGATGTTTATATCTCTGGACCTTTCTAGGGCTAATTCTATGACACATTACTACACTGGGTACCTCTGAAAGGTTACTTGAGGTTTTAGAAATGTAAGAAGCATGACTGAGCAACGTATATATGTTCAAACATTGGTATCCTTTTTTTGTGCCATTTTATTCTGTTAAATCAACACTGTACTGATATGGTTTGCTAACTAGCAGGGAGTCAGGAAAATGCAAGTTGCTAAGAGCTCTGATATTTTTTAAAGAATTTTTTAAGGTTAAACATATATTATCTTTTAAAGAAAAAAAAAATAAAAGGAAAAAAGCAATAATGACCCCTAAGTAGTCCTAGGCACTTTTAACAAATTGTTTGCAAGTTAATTTTAATGGACTAGATTTAAGATGAGATTTTCCAAGGAGTAGAAGATCCTTAACTGTAAACCTACTGTGGCATTTCATGGAGTGGATGATTATAGGAGTGCCTCAGCAGTCCAGTGCAGTTCTTCAGTGTTACCTAACTATTTTAATCTGAGCACATCAAGTTTTTTCAATGCTCTGCATTAGCAAATCTGAGAGAAATAGCTGGCATATATTTTATATGCATTTCAGTTGAATGCAGTCCAGCTGTGAGAATAAGAAATTTACATTTTATACTAGAACTGTAGAGCATGAGACAAGGGGCAGTTCAGAATTTTCACATTTTTTACTAGCTTTTGTAGCTGTCAACACAAACGTTAAACATACACACACACACACTCATTCATTTGGGAACTCTAGCGCAAACATATTTGCTCAATTAAATAACTACGCCATTTTTATTTGTATATGTACCTTATTTAACTAAAACATTAAACTGCCATAAGCAATAAGGAAGTGTGGCCACAGATATTGCAGGAATGGATCCACATCAGAGAAAAATGCTTTCAAAAATTATGAAAATCATGAACTACCCCTTCAGTGAAATGCTGTACCTCCAAAGAGAATTGGGCTGCTTCCTTTGATTTTAATAGAGAAAGATCCCAGGGATCAATCATAAATTGGTCTTGTTTGATAATGTGGGCATCCACACAAAAAAAAAATGTAATGTTCCTTTGTAAAACTTGTACATTTTATTTATACTGTCTTGTTTTGTACACACATTTCTGTGTAGTGAGCTCTGAATACATTGAAAATGCACTATATTTTTCTATTTTACTTGCAGAGCATCACAAAAGAACATGTATTTTCAGTGCTACATAATGTGTTTTCCCACATTTAGGACCAAAGACAGCTACAGAAACTCAAACGGCTCGTTTGCCTCCCCTTCCTTTTTTTTTTTTTTTTTTTTTTTGATCACTGTACAGTGTTACATTTGCCATTTTATTTATTTGTTTATTAGAAAAATCAGTTTGATTATACCAATTTTTTTTCTCTCCCCCTGCCCTTGTTGAAGAAAATCTGTAAACAGCTTTTAATTAGTATAATCCCGTTACATAGACACTTCCATTTGTAATCTTTGTAATAGACTGTAAATATATTTTTGGAACTATAATGCAATGTTCATCAGGATTATTTTTCAGTGTCCATATATGATTGTTTATATAATTCACAACACTTTACAGTCATGTTGAGAAGCATACTTTATGGCCTGGTTGTGGGGACAGTAAGAACGAATGGTGAAGATTCTTATTTCATATAAGATTATCAACTCAGAAGAAATGGAGTTATTTGCATATACATAAGTCAACAGGCTTTTTTTTTTTTTTTTTTTTTTTTTTTTACTATTTATAGTTAATTTGCTTAAAAAAAATAATAGAAGACAAAATGCACTGCAAGCCCAATTTTCAAATTATGCGCCTAAACCCTCAGGTATTCAAGTTAGCAAATGGAAACCTGATTTTAGGCAGTCATTTTTGAACATGTTGACACTAAAACCACAATAAGGACCCTTGAATGGAATTTTCAAAGGGGCCTAATGTACTCAGCTGCCCACATCCCATTGTATTGCATTGTACTTTGGGTGCCTAATGCATTTAGGCCCTTTTAAAAGCCCCAGGTCTAAATAAGTGGTCTGACTTTCAAAACATTGAGCCTCCTCCAGCATTCAGTCCTTGACTCAGCAAGACATAATCATGTGCGTGACTTTATAGACCCTTCATGGGACTTGGGCACATGCTTAACATTAAGCACATACTTAAGTACTATGCTGAATAAGAATTAATTTAACGTGGTTAAGTGCCTGGCTGTCTTGGTGCCACATAGGCTAGAAGCTGCATGGTGGTCAATTATTTTCCATAGCAAGCCTCTTACTTAGTGCCTAGCTTATGGATCTAGGAGTTGAATTTCAGGCACCATCATGCAAAGGCTTGATCATGCAAAGGTGCAGCGCTATTCCTCTTTAATAAGATTTGAGGGCCACTCTGCACCTTTCGGAGTTGCTGAGCACCCTGCAGCAGGTAGCCATCAATGCAGGTTTGGAATCTAAACTTTAGGCAATGAAATTTCAGAATGAGGTTCATAACATTGATTATGTCTCCGTGCTTTTAGTAGATGGTATAACATTTATTGTTCATCTATATATCTTGACTGCCTTAAAGTTGCTACATATTCTTATGCCTTTGAAAGGGGCAGGATAGCCCTTCAAAGCACAATCAATATTCAAACACCTAGTCTAGCTTTCTGTCCAGAACATTATTGCAATCAGGAGTGTATGTATGCAAATCCAGCTTTTAACTGGCAAAGCACCAACATATTATGTTGCTTTTGATTCTCCATGTTTGAGAGAGAAATGGAACCAGGTAAGGAAAACAATGCCAGAAGAAGGTTGAAATCTTTTGAGACTCAAGCACTTGGAGAGGAGTGGAAGAAGAAGTGGAAATTTAAAAAAAAAAAAAAGGATTCCAATTGGTTAGATAATGAAACAAATCATTCAGGTTAAATGCTGACCTTGTATCTCATCCAATCATATTGAAGTGACTGGGGTTGTACAGGGTGTAAATCAGATCAGAATTTCTCTGTGTGCACGCTTGGCTTCTAGAAAGATTTTTTTCCCCCATGCACCAAATTTTGGTTTTATAACTAAATAAGCTTTTCCATCACCAATATCTCCCAGATTTTATTAAAACATTCTTGTCACAAGAGGATTGTTTCCTTCCAACAACATGCAATGGATCATCTACCTGCAATTATTAAGTAGGATATTAATTCTTTATTGCTCTAATTTTGTTGATGTTCCAATGAGAGTCCCAGCTGGTAAACTGCAGATCTATAACACCTAAAATAAATTGAAATGTTCATTTACATATAACTTCAGCCAAGAGGCTATGTGGTCATATATGATAGTTATTGTTTGGATAAAATTATGTTTAACTGAAACCCTGGCAGTGCCATGCAAAAATCTGCAGGAAGGAAAAATGCTTATATATATCTAAAAATTTAATGTTGTTCTTAATATCTCAATAATGGAGCTCTATTTGTATTCTCCATTTAAAATTAGTTTTTGATATGTTTAAACTGGAGTCATTTGACATCCACTGAGTTAGTTTAAAGAAATTATTTTAAATTACATTTGCTTTTCTCTACTAACAATTCTCCCACTGTTTGGAATGTTAAAAAAGCTATTACTTTAATGTAGGGAATGACTTTTACTTTACATTTGTCGGGTAAGAGTTGAAATAAAGCAGACTTTGTCCTTAGCTTCCAAAAGGATTGACATATAGCAGTATAACAACAGTATAGCAAATCATATTACTTTGGATTACAAATTTAGGATAGATTGTGCCATTTATGCATAGCCCATAATTAGAAGTGATGTGGAAGTACATTGGCCCAGAGTGAGTTTCAGCAGGCAGAAAAAGAATGAATCAGATCACAGGCATGGACTATAATACTACTCGACCAAAAATAAGAGAATGTCCTTTTGTCATTTCACTTTTTTTTTTTTAACGAAGTTTAAAAATTAGAGATTAAACCTACATTTTTAAAAAAAATATCCCTACAATTTCTGGAGTAAAAACGATATAAAAACGATTTAGGAGACAACTCCAAATGTCTTAAGTGTTGAGCTTGGAGCATAGGACCAGAAGGGACCTCCTTGGACATCAAGTGCAGTCTCCTGCTATTACAGACAACCCTGGCATAAATCCTGTAAATAAATCTTTCAAGCAAAAATTAGTTAGATTATTAGCCCCCATAGTTATTGGAAGTCTGTTCCAAAACCTAACTCCTCTGACAGTTAGAAACCTTTTAATTTTCAACCTACATTTATTTAGGCCAGATTACACCTATTTGTTCTTATGCCAACATTGTCCTTTAGCTTAAATAGCTTTTCTCCCTCCCTGGTATTTACCCCCCTTGATGTATTTATAGAGGGCAATCATATCCCCTCTCAGTCATCATTTTACTAGGCTAAACAAGCCAAACTCTTAGTTCCCATAAAATACAAATTCTGGGCAGCAGCTTATTTTTCCCCATTATTCCACTAAGAATCATAGAAGCTGGCCAACAATTACGTTCAAGCAAGAATCTTTACTGTTTGCATAGTGCAGCCTTCCATCTACTTAGGAATATACAGTTTTAAATTAAATTTCCCTTGAAAAACAATGGTTTAAAGGGGGGAAAAATGGTTGATGAATGTACAAAAAGTATGACCAAAACAAAAGACCCATAAATGTCATGAAACCCAATACATTACTGGCTTCTCCTGTCCTTTTAGGTTATGCATTTATAGAACATACATAATTACTGAAGCATATAACATAGCGGAATAAAAAAATGGAAATAAAAATGAATTGTACCCTAGAACTGAATGGAAGCAGAAAGCAAACAAGATAGCTTTTTGTTTGTTTGTTTTAAAGAATGTATTTAAAATTTTTGAAATTGGGAGGCTTACACACGTTAAGGTACAGGCTTTCATAACCCGAGGGCCAAAGCAGTGAATGTATGATATTGATGACACTCCGGGTGGGCTTTTAGGAAACATAAATGGTGTGCAGGTTGAGAGTGAAGGACACTCTTTGATGTTTGGGAGATTAAGAGACCTTGTAGATTATGTGCAGTAAATTCATGAAAAGCATTAAAAATTAAAAGGGGAAAACCTTGAACGTGGTCTTGCACTTGACTGAAACCAGGAAGTGAGTGCAACTTAGGGGGAAATGTGAAGATGTTTAGAATGTGTGACTAAGTTGTGGAGATCTATAGTGTGAAGTTTCAAAAGCTTGAAGGGAGGTCAAGAAGCATCTAAATTTGTTTTAAGGTCTCATAGTTAATAAAATATGGCTAATAACCTTGAGTGGAGTTTTTAGTACTGATTTTTCTGAAGGCCAGGTTGAAATTTGTCAAAGAAACTAAATTGAGACAGATGGGAAAGCAACTGTTAATACACACTCCATTGAAGCAGACTTGAAAAAGACATGAAAGGAAAATTTTACATTAAAGGCATGAAAGTAAAATGTAAAGTAT
Organism: Emydura macquarii macquarii; assembly: GCF_026122565.2. Taxonomy (NCBI): domain Eukaryota; kingdom Metazoa; phylum Chordata; order Testudines; family Chelidae; genus Emydura; species Emydura macquarii. Next base: position 3,979,019 of record NW_027133156.1, read on the forward strand.
GATGCTTTTTCCTCTCAGAGGAATCTAGAATGGATTTCTTTGACTGTTATAATGATAGCAGATTTCAGCACTGATGGTATGCAAATTGGGCAAAGTGAACTCTTGATTAGACTTGATTCGATCAGGAAAGAACCCCAAGTCAAGAAAGAGTCAATCAGAGTCATCATAGATAAAGTATGAAGAAGATGAGATATGGTCATGCCAAACTAATTCAGTCAGCCAAATGCATAGTGGATGAAGACAAGAGAACATAATTTCTAAAATCTGAGATGCTAAATAAGGAATGGCAAATGTATTCATCTATGGACCAAACTGTCTGTGCTAAATTGAACTGTGGAAGTGTATTAATGTAATGAATAAGAATAATTTGGGGCTCATCTCATCTCCAATAATGTGGTTGACACAGGAAAACACACTCAGCAGTTATTCTGTAGCTGGTTTTAAAGCCAAAGTCCTATTTGTGCCACTGATATTAAAGCAAGACATCAGAGCTCTCAGATGCTTTAGTTTAGTTGTGCACCAGAGAGATACGCAGTTAGTCAATAATTAAATACTCAAAAAAAGTGTGTGGGGGGGGGGGGAAGCACGTTAAAATAATCACTAATGCTCTGAAGCTAATATATTATATTCAGAGTTATAAATATACATTTGACTTTACCTAACACATTAAAAGACAGGGTCTCTGTCCCAAAGACCCAATCTAATTCATAGTGCAAAATATGGCTCCTATTGAATTCAACAGGAGTTTTGTCATTTTCTTCCATGGGATCAAGATTTGGCCTGTAGAGAGGAACTCTGTAGACAAAGAAACACTACTATTGTAATGAGCTGCATTTTATGCAAGGGGATACGTTACTTAGGAAACTGGTGTTTATTCAGCCTAGTATTATGCTGGCTTCCACTGGCTTATTGTGGGGCTATTTAAAGGCTGTCTTTTGAGATAAGTTGGCTCAAGCCACCAAACCCCTGGTTCACCAAGAAAGTAATTACTGCCAACCAGGGACCCAGGTTTAGGTTAGATTATCAGCTTAGGACTTGCAAGAGTTGGGCTCAGTTCCTTGCTCTATTACTGACTGTCTGTGGCTTTGGGCAAGTCACTTAGCTTCTCGGTGCCTCAGTTCCCCATCTGTAAAATAAGGATTGTATCACTTCCCTACCTCACAGAGATATTGTAAAAATAAATACATTAAAGATTGTGTGGCTGTCAAATACTATGATGATGGGGCCCATCTAACTATTTTAGATAGATGTTTCCCACAAGCCACAGAGATTCTGTTGATTTGTCCACTAGATTTTGTGTTCATTGGGAGCCATGGTTGCAAATTAAAACTTCTCTGCCATTGAGGTTGCATGTGGAAGAGCTGCAGCGAGTCTCTCCTCAGACACAGCTGATCCAGGGAGGAGCAAATTGCACCACTGCACCACTGAGGAGTGAATGCTAGCCCTATAAGTTGAAATTCGAGTTCCCCTCTAATGACAAAGAGCATGGCTGTCCAACTGAATGTTCCTCCCGCTGAATCAATACTCTGAGTTCCCTCTGCATCTTGGAATATTTTATGTTGGGCTCTATGGTGAGGACAACAAACTTTTCTCACTACTCTCTGGTCCTCCTTTTCCCCTGGTGACATTAATTACCTAGCAGAACCTATGGTCTACGGCTAGGAGTAGGAGCCATTATAATGGGAAATAAAAATGTTATTGCCATTGTAAGCAGCAATATTAATTTCCACTGGGGAATTTATGAGAGTGTGGTGTTTTGTACCATCCCCTGCCATTCCGCAGCCACTGAAAAACACAAGCAGAACCCCAGACCTAACTAGTTTCTTCAGTGGGATGTTCAGACACTCTGGACAAAGGGAATATTATTGCTGGGACCCTTATATATGTCCCTCCTCCATTCCTTGAAAACACTATGTTTGTGTGTGAATTGGGGGAGGGAAGGATGGCATGGACTTATTTAGGAACATTGACAACATAAGAAGACAATGACAGGAACAGGTTTATATTAAGTAGTTAGAACAACAATGAATATAAATGAACTTACAGAACAAAAGCCCTGATAAGATGAGATAGTATGACACCTTTAGAAATAATAACCAAATCCACCACCCCCATCTGCAAATTTACTATTTAACACACTATCAAAGCAATCTAACTGCAGTTAGGGATGAAATGAGGAAAGCAAGACATCATAGTGGTGGTTTATTTATTTAACTTTCCTTCGTTTTTAAACAATGCAGATCAGCAGATTTGTAGCTGAATTACATGGGGGAAATATCCCTCTCTCATTCTTTTCCCTAGGCCTGCACTAGTATCACAAACCTATTGCTTATGCATTTTACAATACATAGATGGATTAATGAAAACTGTATGGAAACTCTCTTCCTCTGGTATCTCTTTCTGAATTATTTTCTGAAGACAAAGCGGTTTGAACTAAAATTATTGTTTTAGCTTCAAGATATCTATAGAAAGGCCCATATTCTGTGTATAGCAAAGTCTTCTAATAACTATGCAAAATGTAGAAGCAAATAATTATAAAACTCACAGTGTTTAACTTGAGATATGAGGGAAGCAGAAGTCAGTTTTTAAGCTGAGGCTTGACAAAGCCCTGGTTGGGATGATATAGCTGAGGTTAGTCCTGCTTTGAGCAGGGGGTTGGACTAGATGACCTCCTGAGGTCCCTTCCAACTCTAATATTCTATGATTCTAAGTCATGTGTCATTATGTATACTTACTGGATATCCCTACTGGCATGAAACCATTTCAGCACGTTCTTGTTGAGCAAATTTATATTAGGTACCATTAATCCTCTTCCATCTCTTGTGTTTGTTTTTGTTTCCTGCCCCCAATGTCTTTCTTGTTTTTTTAAAAAAATTTAAATTATATTCACGTTTAAGATAATATTCATTGCCCTTTTGTGGGTCAAAATCCTCAGTCATACACCCAGCCCATGTCACTGGGCTCCATGCTGAGCAGATGCACGGGTTCAGGCCAGTGGAACCCTCTCCTTTAAACTATGGAGCCATTCCATGAAGGTTACTTCTGCACAATAGCTGAGTCCCCCCTTATAAGTATGAAAACCAGATTACAACAACAGAGCCCCTGGCCTTGCCCCATGGATAACAAGAACATACACATAGTTCCTGGGGTGCAGCCTACCTGAACTGACCCACTGTCCAGAACTCTTTTGTGCACCTGAACCACACCATTTCTGCCTCCAAGAAGGCCTACCAACTGCTGCAGTGGGAGCAGGAACTGATGCATGGGCTCCATCCAGTTCCTATTAAACATGAGTGGTAGTTATGCATGTGTGGAGGAAGTAGAAATATACTCCTTAGCCAGTAACCATACGAAGAGAATTCAGGAATAGGCAAGATTGTACTTTTCACTACATGAACTACATATATCCTTGAAACATTTGCAAATTGTGTGCAGTGTCTCCAAAGATTTAATGGCTATCGAATTAGGTATTAATCCCTGTAGCAAGCAATATTTGAATGCAAAATCAGCCAAACTGATGGGGAGGGCTCTGAGTCAGTACAGAGAATTCTTTCTCCAGATTGGCACTCACCCTGGGGGTTTTTCAACTTCCTCTGCAGTATGGGGCATGGGTCACTCGCTGGCTTAACCTAGAGTTAAATGGTGGATTCTCTGTAACTTGAAGTCTTTAAACAATGATTTGAGGACTTCAGTAACTCAGCCAAAGGTTATGGATCTATTACTGGAGTGGGTGGGTGAGGTTCTGTGGCCTGAGATGTGCAGGAGGTCAGACTAGATGATCACAATTGTCCTTTATGACCTTTAATCTATAAGTACATAATATTAATAAATAGAGACTAAATAACATTTGTCTTAACTGGGGAAAATAACCTTTTCTGATAAAGGAGAGATGAGGTGGGTGAGGTAATATCTCTTATTGGAGCAACTGCTGTTGTTGAGAGAGAGAAGCTTTTGATCTTACAAGAGTTCTTCATGTGTGGGAAATGTACTCATAATAGCACAGATAAATACAAAGTAGAACAGATTGTTTAGCGTAAGTAGTTAATGCATATTTCTAGAAATCATCCAAGGTGAAGTGGCCTGTTAATAGCTCTCCAGTCATGGGGGGGTTGGAAGAAAGAAAATAAAAACTCACCAGGGGGAGGGCTCATGGGGTATAGATAATAAGGCATGAATCCAGTGTCTCTATTCAGTCCATAAATTTTAGTATCTAGCAAAGTTATTAAGATGAGCTCCAATGCTCAGCTTTTGAATGTGTTTTGCAGTTTTCTTTTGAGGCTGAGGACTGAGTGGTCATATATGGAGTAATCACTTTGTGAATACTGTTCACCGACAAGTGAAAGGATATTTTTTTTCTTTTATCATATTTCTGTGTGAGCTCATTTGTGTGTATAGCGATTGACTCGTTTCACCCACATAGTTGTTATTGGAGCATTTAGTGCACGCATGAGGTACATCTCACGTTGTGATAGGCATGTGTAGGATCCATGGTTCTTGAAAGGTGTATTGTGTGGTGTGCTGATCATCATAGCAATGGAGATATGTCTGCAGGTTTTGCATCTGTTTTTCTGGTGGGGTCTGGTGCCACTTTGAGTTGGTGTGTCCTGGTCTGTGGGGAGCTTGCTTCTGATGATGATCTTGGAGAGATTGGGGGTTGTTTGAAGGACAGAAGAAGGGGTTCAGGAAGGATTATTTTCAGGCTGTGGTTTCCATGAGTATGGATTGTAATTGTTTGGTGATGCCTTGTATGGATTCCAGTGTGGGATTGTAGGTGACAACAAGGAGTTGTCAAAGGCAGTTTTATTTCTGTATTGAAGTGATTCTCTCTGTGTATATGGGTGGCCCATTCCATGTGGGGATCTACTTCTCTGGTGGAATGTCCTCCTGGTGAAGGTGGTTTCAAATGTGTTGATCTGTATGTATCCCAATCTTTCTCCTCAGAGCATATTCTGTGGTATCTGAGTGTCTGTTTGTAGATAACAGATTTCTTGGTGTATTTTGTGTGGTTACTGGATCTGTGAAGGTAAGTGTGGTGGGTTTCTTGTATGTAGTTATCTGTAGGGTTTCATTGTTGAAGCTGATTGGGGTGTCCAGGAAATTGATGATCATGTGGGAATCAGAGTTTAATAAATGGGTGGTGGTGTGGAAAACAAAGAAGGAGTTTAGGTCATCAGTCCAGAGGATGAAAATATTGTTGATGTATTTCAGGTATATCGTTGGCTTTGTGGTGCATTCATCCAGAAATTCTTCTTCCAAGAAGGGGATGGCATATTGGGGAGCCATCCTAGTACCCATGGTCTGTTCCCATGATTTGAACAAAGTGTGTGTTGGTGAATGTAAAATTGTTATGGGTGATGATGAAATGGATGCATTTGGGGTGGATACCTGGGTGTTGTCCATCATTTTGTGAATATGTGAAGCAGGCAGTGATGCTGTCATTGTGAGTGATGTTGGTTATAGGGAGGTGACATCCATGGTGGCAAGGGTGGTGTGTGGGAAGTTATTAACATTACAGAGTTTCAGGATGAAGTTTGTTGTGTATGGAGGAAGCTGTCCCCTTGTGGTGAGTGGTTTGAGGAAGGTTTTTATGAGTCTTGATATTCCTTCAGTAAGAGTGCCATGGCCGGATATGATGGGTCTGTCTCGTTTCCCCTTGTTTGTGTATCTTGGGAAGCATGAAGAAGGTCCTTGGGGTGAGTTCATGGGAGATGAGGTTCTTTTTGAGTTGTCTAGGGAAGGATTTGATGATATCCTTAATTCCTGGTTAATTTGTGGTGTGGGGTCGTCTTTAAGTTCTTTATAGTAGGTAACGTCAGAGAGTTGTTGGTTGGCTTTGTTAATATGGTCATCATTGTGAAGGTGCTCCCTTTGTCTACTAGTTTGATCGCTGTCTGTTGGTTGGATTTCTGGGATTGTACAGTTGTCCTCTCAGCAGCGGAAAGATTGTGATGGATGTAATGCTGGTTAAGGATTTCTCATTCCTTATTTTTTCCTGAAGCAATTAATGTAATGATTGAGTGTGGTTTCATCCACTGGGGGATGTCCAATCTGATCATTCTATTGCTTATGATTGTCAGTGAGAACATAGTAATTGTGGGTGGTGGTGTCTGTGTTGTGAAAGAATTCTTTGAGGCAGAGTTAGTGAAAGAATTCTTCTAATTCTCCACGTTAGTAGGGTATCAGGTTTAGTGGTGGGGCAGAAGTGCAGTGGCTTGGTGAGTACAGATAATTCATCTGTGGTTAAGGTAGTCTTGATACATCCATAATGTTGGGGTATTGTGTAATGTGTCCTAATCTTATGAGTTCTCCAACAAAAGGATTTCTATGGGTTGTGGACCTGTTGGTTGGACTTCTTGTTTTTTGTGTTAGATAACTGTCATAAGGGTTTTTTGATAGTTGTGTTGGGTTTCTTCCATATAAGTTTCCTGATTTTTTTCTTCTAGTGTTCAGGAAGATGTTATAATTTTTTGTTTGAGGTGGTCCCTTCTGGAGTATGTGATATGCAATAAGTGGTTCCTCAGTTTTTCTGGAGTCCTTGTTTAGAGCTCTTCAGCGTATTTGAAGTTGTACGTAATAGTGAGACCTCTGATAAACTCAGAGGTTGTCTGAAGTGCATAACAGGCCTAGATTGAGGACAAAATACTAGTGTTTATGTAAGAAACTGCACGATTAGAACTTGGGCTCCTGGAGGGTTCTAGGCTTCTGATGCATCCACATGTCCATATTGCCATTTGAAACTTAGGCTAGGTTTCTGCTGGAGCACTCAGTGAAATTAGGCTCATCAGGAAATACTGTCCAGCAGGGCCTACCATGGTGGACCCTCATAGCCCACCGATTAGCTGATGCTATTATTCAAACTAGAAAGCCAATCTGAGGAGCTGTCTGAGTAATAATGTAGACTACCGGTTTGCTTTGCGCCAGGTCCTGCTTGCTGTAGATCCTAGACTCTGGGTTCTGACCCTGGTTTGTCTTTGTCCTGGACTTTGCTATCTGCTCTGACTTCCTGATATCCTGACCCAGCTCAACCCTGACTTTGCTATGTGCCTGCCGCTGACAACTTAGTGCCTGACCCTCAACTTCCTGGTATCCTGACCTGGCTTCATCCCAGCTTCTGCTAGACACCTACTGCCTGCAACTTTGTGCCTGACCCTGACTTCCTGGCATTTTGACCCATCTCACTCCCAACCCAGCTACTTATCACCAGACTGTGACTGAGCAGCTGAAGGTACACACAGGTCATCCACAGCTCAGCCCTGACAGTTCATTCCATTTAATGTATTTATTTTTCAGTGTGTGGCAGATTGGGGATATATCTGTGTCAGAGTGTGAAGCCCATTTTGTTTTGTGATTCCCAGTTTGTATCCAGGGCTCTAGTTTGTATTGTAACCTTCATGTTGGAGTGTGAACTTCCTGGGTAATTGCAACCTCCTTTGTGGCCGGGACTTGACACCTTATGGGACTATGTCTGAGAAACTATGAGAGAGCAAGCATAATGTTGAGTGACTCTTCTCTATGGAACAATGGGTTTTCTACTGGTAGGATCATTGACTTTGAATGACTCTCTACGCAGAAGTCAAAAAGGGATGGGAAGGAGAACCTCAAAACTGCCCCAGCTGAAGCATTTAGGTAAAAGGAGACAGACCCTATTCCAAAAGAAGGGTGCTTGTCTAAGCAAGGGGACAGACTATTGCAGCATGCCAAAAGATCAGACTAAGGAAGGCAGGATGGTCTGCCTAATCTTCAATGCAAACCAAACCCAGGACTCACAGAAGTGAGGTCAGACTTGGGGGTAGGAGTGCATTCTGGATTCTGTTGTTTTTCAGACAGCTGTAACTGTAGTATGATTTATTAGTAGAAAAGTCTCTGTGGTTAAGAAATTCCTTTGCTAAACTTGTATTCCTTCTTTGCCTGCTCCATTGTGTCTGAAGGGGTTAAGCGAGACGCACAGAGCACCCACAACAGAGAGGAAACATGTATAAGCAACTGTGGGGAGGGAAAGATTAAGGCAGCCAGGCTTCAGGGGTCCCACTGCCTAAGAAAAGTGTCAGACACTGAGAGTGTGCCTGAGAGATCCAGAGCTAAGAACAGTAACCATACACTGCCCAAGCCCATGGGGCTTAGAAGTGCTTGGGTTCCAGCATTTGTGTCTATGCAGAGAGGTGGACTAAGCCAGGCTGGAACAAATGGCATCTATTTAATCCATTTTGGTAACACAGCCCCACCATATAATTAAAAAAACACCAGAATGCATACAGAATATGCATTCCCATTTCAGATAGTGATGAGAGACATTAAGGGCGGGGTTTTCAAAATGCCCTGAGCACTGAAAATCCAACTATAAAGGACTTTCAGAATTCCCCCAAGTTGTTCCACAATGCATGGAGTCAGGAGACTTAGTTTCAACAGTCATTTCCAGAGCAGCTCAAGACCGGTAATTTTCTCTGGATACCTTTTTTATACAGCCATAATCAAAAAGCTCAACCTAAACATGGTTTGCAAGTGACTCAGTTTTTCACAATGCCTTAGAAGTATATAGGATACACTGAATTTTTTAAGGAGTTTCTTAATTGTTTCCCTGCCAAGAAAAAAAGGAAGTTGATCTTCTTTGTCCAGTTCATCAGGCATATACTTAGAATTGGCAAAGAGTGCATAAATTAGAAGAATTCTGCAGCATCACTTGGACTTGTAGCTTATTTCCCCTTTGGTTGCTCTGCTAGTACAGCACTGACTCAAGAAATGTCATTTCCAAACTTCCCTCTTTCAGTGTAACTTTAAGGCAATCATGTGTGATATAACAGCACTGCCACTGTGATATGTCTGCACATGGATAAAAGACAGCTTTAGTTGTATAAGTATGGGGTCATTAAAGAGGAAACTTTTCCATGTATCAGACTGAACAAATGCATCTATCTCCTCACTTGTTTTAATTCCGGTCCCTCCAGTCCACAATATTGTTTATAATCAAAATTATTTTCTTAGACAAATTTTGCTTTTGCACTGAAGTCATCATTCTGTGCATGTGTTATCAGCTATTTCCAAGTAAATAGATGTTGGTGTTACAAATTCAGCAGGGTATTGAAATATCAAACAGAAGGAGAAATTGGACCCTCGGGGAGGGCAACCTTATTCAAATGCAAATATCCCCCACAACAGCAGAAGAATAGAGATATACACAAGAAAAGTAATATCTTATACAGCTGTTCCCCTTTTTCATTTCTGCTTTTATACATTTTTTACATTTCCTTTGATATTTTCCTAACAATGTAGTTTCCATTTGTTTAAAAAAAAAAAAAAGTAGTATGACTTTTTCTATTTTGTTCTGATACCTGTGGTCATCACCACGGTATCTGGGTGCCTCATTTATCCTTCTATCTGAATAAATTCATGCCTCAGTCATCTTTACTAATTCAAGGAGTAACTTATTTGCCTTCAAAATGAACAGAAAGATCTCACTAGCGGGCAATGTTGTGTTTGTGATTTCTTTACCACACTTTTTTCCAATTCATTCTCTATATTACCAGTATTTCAAGGGCAGGTGCAAACCAAGTAACAGAAGAGGGATTTATCTTAGCTAGAGCCTTTTAACGTACAATTAGTTGAAATTATGACACCTGGGTACATAAAAGTTCTCTCTTCATCAGATCACTTCCTACGGCTGTTGCTGAACCTCAAACATGTATGGCTATTAATTCTCTTCTGAACTTATAATGAAACATCTGCTCCCTTTTGTCCAATTTGGTGATTGAGATGTATGGTATGTTATAGTGTATTAAGAATGTTCTTTTCTTTTCTTGAATGAAGATCTTCCTTTTGATTCACACCGTTAAATAATCTTCTAAGCTGTGAGCCAGAATGACAACCAATACTTTGGAAACAATCCTAAACATATTGGTTGGGATGATGAAGGGGGGAGTGGAGGACATTCCTTTGCTAGTTTATTTTTCTTTAGTATTAGTGTTACATTGGCTCGTCTCAAAGTCTGTAATAAATTGCTTTTCTCTCAGGAATTTGCAAATAATTTAGTTAGGGGATTGCTAACCATATGTATAATTTTTTTTTTTATTAAATCCTGGCCTGAATCCATCACTCCTAGAACTATATTGTTTTAAAGATTTCATATGGCGGGCCTGTCACTGGCTGCAGAATAAAATCAGCTTCTTTTCTTGGTTTTTGTTTCTTTTGGCAAAGTAAGCAGTTTACAAAGTTCTCAGAATGTCTGATATCATGGAATGATGAGACAAGTCCCTTGGTTAAGGTTTTTGATAGCACTCTTCAATGACACTGAGTTTCTGATCATATCATCAGGAAAATTGAGTTACTGCCCTTTTGGTAAATGTGCACTGATAAATGCCAATTGTGTGTGCGTGCGTGGGTGTACATTTAATTTAAATTTAACTTAAATCCAACTAAAATAAACTCCTGTGTGCTCTTCTGTTTTGGAGTGTGATCTAGCCTATTTACTATACAATAAATAGATGAACCTTTTCCCATTTTTTAGGAAATACATGTTTGAAAAACTTTCCTAATCTCATAGATATCCCTTACTTTAAATGTTCAAAGTGTCATCTGAGATTTCAGCTATGTGACTCAAAAGCATAATGCAAAATACACCATTGAAATCCTTACAATACATCAATGTTATGGTCCATTATTTGGGGATTTGGAGTTTTTAATCAATAGTTATCCAGTGAATCAATGAGAACTTTTAATGAAAATTTTGGTTTATTTATCAAAGTTGGCGAATGGGAATGGCAAAAATAATTTAATTTGCCCCTTGTTCTTCCTAATATCAGCATTGTGCTAGGCTGCCAGTTTCTTATTTATTTGTTTGACAACACTCAAAAGCACGCTAAGTGCTTTGCAAAACATGTAAAAAGACCCATTTCCAGAGGAGGTGACAGTCTAAATAGAGATAACATGAGAACAGAAGACAAAGGCAAAGAGGGCAAGTAAGTGGCAACAGGACAGGAGTCACAAACTTCTTGCTTTGAAGGCTCAGAGAATGTCTAGTAGTATGTTTTCAGCATACAATTTATGTATTAAAGGAAATATTGTGATCAAAAGGCAAATAGAAGAAAGGGTGTTAAGGGAGACAGACTTCAGGGAAGAACAGAAAGATGGGAAATAAAGAATTGGCGATGGGAGATGAGGAAAAGAAGGATGGAGAGAGAGCATAGAGGGCAAGGAGGATCATATTGGCAGCTGGGGAAAGTGTGTGATAAATAGAGATGAGTGGGGGAGAAGCTAAAACACACAGTTGACCAACCAGACACTGTGAAATATGTCAAAGTAGAAGTTTGAAGAGCTGATTCCAGGAGGATGACAAAGGTATGATTTCCTGCTGATGACAGGGAGAAAAGATGCAGCAGATGGGTTTTTAAGGCTGTCACTGGAACTCATTCTACTTAGTTATTCCCTTCCCATTGGTTGAGAATTGAGAGGTGGGGAGGCTGCTGTGTCAGTGTTTCCAGGCAGCTCCTACACGAACTGATGTGCAGAAAGCTGGAGTCTGCATAACATGGGTTCGTGTCCTCATGCTCTCAGTGCTAGCAAACATGCAGGTAACATTCTGCTTATTTTAGTCATGCAAACAGTGTAATTGAAGTCATTGGGATTACTTGCAAATAGAGCTGGCAGGAAAACAGAAGCCCTGCTCTGAGGAAGATGCTAACATTTCAAAATTTCCTTTCCTCCCGAGTCAGAATGAAAAGGTGAAAATTTGAAACATGCAGTGAAATTTGCTGCAATTCTGAAATATTTCATGTGGGAAACGCCAGAATGACCTCATCAAAACATTTTGTTTATATATTGAAATGTTATGATTTGACTTGTCTTAGTTTTCTGTCTGTCTGTCTGTTGTGTGTTTGCTGCTTGACTGTAGTATATGCTGTGGTCTGTTTGCGGGGGAGGAGGGGGTGCGCGGAGGCTAGCGGCCAGCTAGACAAGACTGAAAACTTCTTAATGAGGCTTTAATTCCTACCCCCTTTAGGGTCCATTAACTGTTAACTCGAGGGCCAGGCTAGTTGGGAAGAACCGGGGTTTAAAAAGCCATCTCCTAAGTGACCAGAGGAGCTAGGAAACAGGAGCTAACAGACAGAGGAGTTTAGAGAGGGAATGTGAGAGCCAAATATACCTCATAAACATTCACTAAACTTAGGCCAATACCCCTTCTCCCTTCCCCACCCCCCACCAAAAAAAAAGAAGAGGAATAAAAAAGAATACATGCAGAAGTCCAGCAGCAGAGTGAGAGCTATCCATTTTATTGCACTGAATATGGCATGGTATGATTGCCTGCTTTGTGGGCAGGTGGCGTATGTGCATTCGGTGCAAGGAGCTCATGGCCCTTCAAGACCAAGTACAGGCTCTTGAGACCAAGAGCTTAATTGGAGGAGCTAAGGGAGACAGAGATACATAGATAAGGCTTTCCAGGATACAGAGTAGTCCCACCCCCAATCTGAGAGCACCTGTGCTGTTGAAGAGGATGAAAGGCTCAGGGAAGGAGAACATCAAACTGGAACAGAGGGAAATGATCCCATAGTTGGGACCTCCTTTTAGATAATGTCATGGTATCCTCTTACACGGAGGATCTCTCTATGGAGGAGGGAATCCCAGTTATTAGGAAGAGATAGGTAATAGTAATGGAGGATTCGATCATTATAAATACAGATAGCTGGGTTTATGATGACTGGGACAATCGCATGGTGAATTACCTGCTGGATGCTAAAGTTGCAGACTTCTTGAGACATCTAGACAGACTTATATGCAGTGCTGGGGAGGGGCTGGTACATGTAGGTACCAAGGACAAAGGAAAAGGTAGGAGAGAGATCCTGGAGGCCAAATTTGGGCTGTTAGTTAAGAGAGTAAAGTCCAGGACCTTCATGGTAGCATTTTCTGAAATGCTTCCAGTTCCACATGCAGGGTCAGAAAGACAGATAAGTTCTGGGTAAGGCAGAACTGCAGGGTCTCAATGCATAGATGAGATGATGGTGTAAGGAGGAGGGTTTTAGGTTTATTAGGAAGTGGGAAATCTTCTGGAGAAAAAAGGAGCCTAAGCAGGAAGGATGGGCTCCATCTAAAATAAAACAGAACCAGATTGCTGGCATGTAAAATTAAAAAGGTCATAGAGGAATTTTTAAACTAAGGGCTGGAGGAAAGCCAACAGGTTAGATGAACAAAGGTTTGGACAGAGACATCACATAGCAGAGGATCTATTAATGAGGATTCTCTATATTCTAGTGAAGAGGAGAGAATAGAAGTTGATAAAATACAGGTAGGAACTGAAGAGAAACAGTCAAATGAAAAAAGCGTCCCATTCAATTACATCACATGAAGGCAGACAACTAAAAAGGGACATATTTTATAAGTGCTTGTATACATATTCTGAAGTCTAAATAGTGAGATGGGTGGACTTGTGTGCCTGGTATTAAATGAGGGTATTGCAATAGTAGGCATCACAGAAACTTGGTGGAATTATGATAATCAATGGGATGCTGTAATACCAGAGTACAAAACATAAGAATTACAGAGTAGATCATATTGGTGGGGGAGTGGCACTACATCTGAAAGAAAGTATAGAGTCAAATACAATAAAATGAATCAAATTGTACCCAGTCCTGATGCTAGCCCATTGGGGGACCTAAGCAGGAATATTTAGCCACCCTCCCACACAACACATACTAATAATTAATAGGGATCCTCCTTGAGCTGCTCAGAGCCCTAAACAATTGCTTAGTCTGCTTATGCCTAGCACCCAACTCTGATTGGATAAAAATTCCATGCTTGAATAATAAGAGTATAGCGGGAGGAATATATCACTGACCACCTGACCAGAATGGCAATGGTGATTGCAGAAATGCTCAGGGAGATAAGAGAGGCTGTAAAAATAGAAAGTTCAATAATAGGGGATTTCAACTATCCCCATGTTGACTGAGTATGTCACCTCAGGACAGGATGGAGAGATAAAGTTTCTAGATACCATTAATGATTGCTTCTTGGAACAGTTAGTCCTGGAACCCACAAGGGGAGAGGCAATTCTTGATTTAGTTCTAACTGAAGCATCGGATCTGGTCCAAGAGGTGATTTTATAGCTGAACTACTCAGTAATACCGACCATAATATAATTAAATTTAACTTCCTTCTGGGCAAGATATGATAGAGGTCTATAAAATCATGAATGGTGTGGAGAAAGTAAAAAGGGAAGTGTTATTTACTCCTTCACATAACACAAGAACGAGGGGTCACCCACTGAAATGAATAGGCAGCAGTTTTAAAACAAACAAAAGGAAGTATTTCTTCACACAACCTATGGAATTCATTGCTGGGGATGTTTTGAAGGTTGTGATCAGGCATATAGAAGACAACTCCATGCTCTGGGTGTCCCTAAGTCTCTGACTGCCAGGTACTGGGAGTGGATGACAGGGGATAGATCGTTTGATGATAGCCTTGATCTGTTCATTCCCTTTGAAGCATCTGGCATGTGCTACTATTGGAAAACCAGATTCTGGACTAGATGGACCATTGGTCTGACCCAGTATGGTCATTCTTATGTAAGTTACAACATAAGTCAAAATGATAGCATCAAAATGAAACATTATGACTTTATGCAAATGAAATTTCCCATTGAAAATGTTGACAAAAATCATACTCTCTCATAAAACACTTTCATTTTGTCAAATCAGCCATTTCCTACAGAAAACTGTTCTGTCAGAACATTTTTGGCCATTCCTACTTACAAGATAAGCATTCTAGAGACCAGGGGAAGAAGTGAGCAAGCCCCAGAGCAGTCAACCAGCCCATCCCTCCACCCATGCTCTCATGACCGGAGAGGCTATCTTTCCTTTTCCAGACCAATCAAGCATCTATCCCCCAGCTCAGATGGTTGGTGAAGGGGAAGACCATTGTCAATGTCTCCCTGGGGAAAGGCAAATGGCCAGGTTCTTAAAGAAGCATTCGTTTGATCTTTGCACAATAAACCATTTACTAAGAAGACAATTTCTCTTCTACCTTCCCATCTCAGATCTCCTGTTTTGGAAAGGGAAAATGACTGAATACATTATGGTGAAATATTTGCAGACATATTTGGAATTCTCTCATCTCTTTGTCCCAAAGCAAATGGTTTTTAGATGTAATTATAGTATGGAAACTGCACTGGTTGGATGATTGAGGATCTGTTTTTGCTGCTGGATAAAAAGCATGTATCCCTACTGACTAAGTTTGCAGTCAATACCAAAGCAATTTGTGATAGCTAAGTGTTGATGCTTCTGTGGACCCTAGTAGCGGCCAATGAAGTCACTTGCATAACTCCACTCTTTTCATTCTCAGAAATTCCAGTGATTAGTACTAGGCAGCTGCTCTTTTCTAACAAGCATTGTGTGTGTCACTCATCTTATTCAGTGTATATATCAGGGGTGGCAAAATTGTGGCTTGTGAGATGCATGCAGCTCTTTTACAGTTAAAGCATGGCTTGTGGGGCTGCTTATGTCCCCCCATTCAGAAATGGCTGAAATTATACTCCCAAACTCTGATTCACTGAGTTTCTCTATCATTTGTTTCAAGGTTTTATAAAATGGTGGCTTATTAGGTTCCCAGATAGCAACAGTTGCCAAGAACACTTTTTATGCTCTGCAATTTGAACTTTGGCACAGCTGTCTAAGCTCTTGTCACCTCAGGGTATGATTCTAGCAATGAGATTTATGAGGGCCAATACCTTCAAACTATTCAGGAACTGAAACTAATACACAGTAAATATAGAGAGTATGCACAACACCCAACAGTGCTGCAGGACCAGGCCCCCAGACAGAAACCCAACTTCTTAGTCAAGAGTCCTTTCAAGAAAGTAATGTTGAAATAAGCAAGAGTATTTGAGTTAAACCATATGGCTATGACTCATTTTGCAAAACCTACCTTAGTTAGATTCCTGTCTCTTACAGTTCACAGTAACCCAAAAGGACATTATAATCTATGTAGCCTGGAAAAAAAAAATGACAAGGAAATGTCATAACATGTCATAATAATGAAGTTAATCATTATAATGGACTTGACAGGAACCTATTAACATATCAACTATATACCTACAACTCTTCTAATAACAGATTTAGCATAAAGCAATATTACAACATATTCAACATTTCTTCCAGTTATGTTTAGGCAAGAAATGCACAACGTTGCCTTCCTGACTCACCTGGGCCTTGGGCAAGTCACTTCACATCTGTCTCAACTTTCTACACTGAAAAAGAGTTATATGTACTCTTTATGTACTCACTTGCCTCATAGTAATGTTGAGGATTAATTAGTTAATATCTGTACAATGTTTGAATATATACAAGTGCTACATAAATGCTAAGCATTATTACTATATATTAAACTAAGTGCCATGGGTTCCCCCTCTACTTGTTCTGAGCTCTCCATTACTATTTTTTATTTATTATGCAGCTGTTCTATAGCACCTGTTTTTACCAGAGAATCTTTGATAAAACTTTTAGGAAAACTCTACACTTAAAACATAGAGGTAGAAATCCTGGCCCCACAGATGTCAATGACAAAATTCCTATTGACTTCAATAAGGACAGGATTTCACCTGTGTGCAGGGACTACAAAATCTGGAAGAAGTTTTATTTTTATATATATCCAGCAAACTAGAGTCCATGCCACAGGAAGAGGATGCCACTGAAAAGCACACTATATCTCCTCATACATGTATTTTTGTACTGTTCAGCTATATTTAAACTAGTATCCTCATTTAACTCCCACTATAGTTAATGCTTCTCCATTGATTTTAATGGGCCTAGATTTAGTAACATGCAACACAGAAAATAAAACTGAAGAGGTCAAAGTCTACCAAAGTTCCCTGCAATCACAACAAATTTATCACATGCCCATCTTATCCTAGTGGATGAACATGATTCTATTTTCTATGGGAAGGTCCTTGCTAATATACCTTTGAAAGATGGTGAAAACACTGCTGAATCCTGACTTAGCAAATCAGCTTAACCCAATATCTTATTTACCCTGAAATACCACAGTAGTAGTTGTCTAAGACATAATTGTGCACTCCAAGTAAAATAGATTATACCCAGTTACCATATACAAAAATGGAAAGTGCATAATTCCATACAGGTAACAAGAGCCCATGCTGTATTCACAACATATTTAAACTACACACATAGTGGGGAACATAAATGGATGGTGACTGATCTTCAGAGTTTGCTGAGCTGTGTCTTGGAGATTTGATGTGAGGAGTGAAGAAAGACCCTTTCCTTTATCAAGACTAAAAAGTAAAAGAAGAAATATAGTAGTAGGTCTATTTCCCCTTACTTACAAAAATAATTATTTCAAGAGCTGCAGCAACTTCTCTGGCTAGTAACAAAAGAGGACTAGCTGTCATGGAGGATCTTTGACTTTGCTAGACAAAACATTATGAATTTTGGTCTGTTCCATTAGTCTACAAATATCTATATACATTGCTTGAATTCAACTGAACTGTGAAATGTAATGAGCAAAAAATGAGACCCTACCGACTAATGGGTTATCAAACGGCCATGTGTCTTACTTTTTTAGCTGTGAATGATCTTTAAGTCTATAGACATAAATGCTTAATAAGTGTGGGTAACTCCAACATTCAGCTCTCATCGTGTATCTCCTTGGTTTATTATAGGAATTTATTGTCTCAGTCTGAACACTGCTTCTGCATTTTTCCTTCTAAACCTTATATTAGATCTAGTTTGCCCCAATTTTAAATGTGGTACATATAAATAGTGCAACAAAGAAATGCAGCTATACAAAAACAGGGGGGAGGAGGATTAGAACGAGACTGAGAATAAAGAAAGACTTAAATCAATCTGTCTCTTGTGTGCATTGGATGTGAACTTTGGAACTTTGTGCAGTACAAGAATGATCAATAAACTTGATATTTATGTACCTTAGTATCAAGTTTCTTGGTTTTGAGTGAATAAGATTCCAAATAACCTTGCCTACAATTGGGGTGTGAAATCTCTCTCTGTCACTGAAAGATGAACATCATTCTTAATGTACTGTTTGATTACAAGAATGTGTAGCTGATGAAGTGATGCAATCTTTGAAGAAAAGTAAATAATGATTTTCCTTTAGGTTTACAGAAATAAATAAGTTTCTTATTAGCATTTCCTGGAATGTGCATTTAGGCCAAGATTTTCAAAAGTGACTAGCAATTATGAGCAGGGCTGGATTTGGGGGCAGGTGACCCAGAGGGTGCTGGACTCGTGGGGCACTGAGTTTGGGGTGCTGTTTTTGTTGTTAGTACTAAATATCTAGATGTTAGTACAATTCAGTTATTCTTAAAATTAAAAAGTTTCTATAAAAGATTAAAAGAAACAAATATTTTATTTGCTTATATACGGCATCAATAAATACAGATTTACAGATCCTAGTGTACAAATGTATTGTCTTATATGATAGGATAAATTATGCATGCAAATCGTGCATCAAAGTTGTGAAATGGCCTACAAATGCTATAAAAATAAAATATTCAAAAGTTTAACAAATGGGGGGGGGGGGGAGAGGAACGCCAAAGACCATCCTCCCATGGGATGCCATTTGGTCTAGAGACTGGATTATGGGTGCCTCCATTTTTAGGTGCCCAACTTGAGACACTAAGGTATCTGACTTTTTGAAAGCTCTGAGTAGCCACCCTTTCAAAATTAGGCTTCTTCAAGATATCATAAATTGAGCATTCAAAAACTGTGGCACCAAAATCACTAATTACTTTTGACAGTCATGGCCTTGATTTATTGTAACATACACTCACTCTCTCTGACACACACGCATCTTTCTGCACCCCTGAAAACAGAAGGCATGTTTCCCTGACCTCTCTACCCTCCCACCTCTACACTTTGTTAACATTACATGTGAAACTTCAGCCAGTGGTTAGATATTTTGTCAAAGCTGGAATATCCAAAAAAACAAATTGAGATGGCTGGTTTGGAGGCAGGATTATTAATGAATTCTAAAGGTTGGCTTTATTCATTGGATACTTGATCAGCTGTGGAACTTTAAAAGAGGATTCATTCTTGTCAGTTACAATTAGTATTAGTTTGGCTAACAGTAATTCCAGCCCTTCCATGACCCAGTATTCAAGCTACTATTCCCATGCATAAATAATGCAATAATACTTTTTTCATAATTTTATTCCAACAGTCCAAGCCAACAGGCCTTCTGCAGAAAATTTAAGGTCTGCATTTTTTAGAACATTTAAACTGTCAAATATTTGCCAAATTAATCGGTGAAAATGTATAACATCATATATAGACATATATTTTTGAAAATTTCATGCTGTAGTATTAACTTCCATCAAAAAGTCACAGTTTAAGCATAATTTATATAAACAATGAGTAGAGACTAAATGCTGAGATTTTGGAGGAGAGTTAGAGTTCAGTTTCATGTAGGGATAACACATTTTTCTCTGATAGGAATACAAGAATTGCATACTGGATCAGACCCATGGTCCATCTGAGGTCAGTATCCTGTTTTTGACAGTGACCATCACCACAGAGAGTTCAGAAAATGATGCAAAAATCTGTAGAGGTGGGATAATCATGCCCCCTCATTCTAATGCCTACTAATTAGATATAGTCTTAATGCTGAAGCATTTATCTATATGGTCCTCATCACCATAAACTCTGAGTTCCTTACAATATTGATGGATGGAAGATATGCTTTAGCCAAACACAAGGCTTTTGGACTTTCTACAGAACTGACTGCATGAAATTTTATGGCTTGTGTTATAGAGAAAGTCAGATAAGATAACCAAATGATCCCTTCTGGCCTTAAAATATATGAATCTCAGAATTTATCCTCAGAATGCTCTTGTGAGGTAGGGAAGTAATACCTCCATTTTACAGATGACGAAGAGAGGCCCAGAGAGACTAAACGACTTGCCTAAAGTCACACAGGAAGTCTGTGGTAGAGCTAAACTGAACCTAGGTCTCCTGTATCCCAATTTAGTGCCTTACTTGCAAAGACTATTCCTCCTTATGTTGAGATTTATTTCTTCCTAGTCCCATGTGGGAAAATAGTTCTTATCTAAGATGCTATTTTTATATGTATGGTTGTGCAATGCATAAAGGAAGTGAGAATGAAATCTAGAAAACAAATCAAACTTCAAATAATTATGCTTCTAAACCAAACAGGGAAAAATGCAGCTTTTGTGAAAAAAAAGTTGGCCTTAAACAGCCTATTTTCCCTCACTAATAAATAAGGTAGTAGTTAATCTGCTATTCACTGATAACAGTTATCACTATTTCTCACATGCCTTTATCTTACTCATATATCAAGCAAATACCAGATAAGGTGTTCAAATATAGCAAATTTTTTATTATCATAATTTGATATACAACAGGGAAAGAATCACTGTCATTCTCTTCAGATATACGCTGAAGGATTTTCTTTATTTGGGACAGCCATTTCCCCCCCAAAAATTGTAAAAATAATAGTGGATGGGTGGATGGACTACCATCAAATGCTTTCCCTCTCCTTATTCTTGACTTCAACTATATCATAATCATAAACTGTTACATGCTGATTCTGGCAATCTACCCTTTCATTCCAGCCCCGATGTATCTCAGGGAGCAAGGCTCTTGTGATGTAGGGTGGGGGCAAAGCTTCCCTCTCTTTCAACCAAGCAGGATGAGTCTTGGCAAGGAGGATGGTTTATAACCTGTTGTGGGTCTGATAAGAAGAGACACACCAGCAGGGGAAGGCCTGCTGATTTTTCTCAGGCCAGGAAAGAAAATGACTAAACGACAAAGGAGGCCAGATAGGGAGGAGATGGTTCAGGGAGACTAAATCAGCACAGCCCCAAGAAGGAGAGCTGTGAGATACCTGAGCTTGGGAAGTAGTACCTCTTTAACAGTGCCACACACAAGATCCTTTTGAATGATGTAAAACTGCTGTTTTTTTTCTTAGCAACAAAAACACATCTGCAACAATACAGGAAAGGCACAGATGCATATTTAAGTCCATGGATATTGGATTAATTAAATATATTAATATTTCCTCTATCGTCAGATAGAAAAGAACCTAAGATCATCAAAACCAAAAACCCAGGTCTTCTACCTCTTGAGCTAAAGGGATAATAATCCCTCAATTGGCAGGAGGAGTAAGCATATTTTATGCTGACCAACCAGCAGAGATTGAGACAACATAGCTATATATAACACAATAGCCATGTCCTTTGTTTGTGTTTGATCTCTCCTTGAGGTGTCAGACTACTTTATTCGCCTTCCTTTTGTAATTTTGTTGGAAGAATGAAAGCTATCATGAATCAAATCCTCTCTCTTTCTTACCTTTTTCAACAAGATAATCTTCCTTCTCACCTTAAAAATTATGTCTTGGAACCTCTTTTTATACCAGCATATATTCAGAGGAAGAAAAGAACCAATGTCATATGCTAAGTATGCAACGTGGCAGTCCCTGAGTTGAGTATAAGTATAGGGTTGGTACGTGTAGCTCCATATTTTATAACATTGGTCACACAAAATGCAAGTCTAATTTTCCTTAGGTTTATTGCTTAATAACTCAAGTTACTCTTTAGAATTGTGTAGTGGTCATCCTGGGTTCCTAGTTAATGCAACCAAATAATCACAGTTCTATCTCAAAATTTTCTTGTGAATAGCAGTCTTCAAACTGTCTGTAGCTATCCAGATAGTTCTTTTATTTCAAGTTATTTTAAAATGCACCTGTGCTGAGGGTACATGTAATTTAAATATATTTACAATTCAGATAAAATTTGCAAGGGGCTTTGACAGATATATAGTTCTTACAAACCACTGCTAGTATTTCAATACAAATCAAACTCAAAGTCAGCTGATTTCAAATGCTATTCTGATTTGAGTCCAGCATTTTGGATATCTATAGTTGTGGCCATATGTGTACTACATGCTCATGTTTCATTTTCTTTTTTGTCAATGGTGATTCACAAAAGGCCAGGTTCCAATACTTTAAAGGAACAACTGGAGGAGAAAGTCATTTTTCAAAAAAATCAGTAAAGTCAATAGGCCACTTATGGTCTAAGACACTCTCAGCATGAGTAAGGGAATTAATCAGGCTTTGAAATTATACAGAAACCTTATATTAATGATGGATGAGGAGGCAGTTTTCTGGATTCCTGGAGCAAAAATGAATACATAAAGAGATGTAATCTGCCTTCTTACCATTCTACCTCTGAATGCATCTTCTGTTCCCCCCTTCAACTCCCCTGCTATGTGTGGAGAAGATCCATAGAATCACAGAATAATCACCCTCCTATATATTTTTATAATGAAATATTCCCAGGGCAAATATTACAGAAGTTCTAAAAGTCACACATTTTTCTTTTCCATTGTGACTGCCAATAGGAATGGGCCTAGGAGAGAATTCAACCAGGAATAAAAAAAACAAAAAAACAAAAAACCCAGTTGCTATTAAATGTAAAGAAATCTCAAGGACAAGTTAATTTCTGAGCTTTACTTATCACCTACTACTATGTCTGAATAACTGGCTCCAGTAGCTACTATAAGAACCCTTGGCTAATTACTAATCAATCATGTCACTTGGTTTGATCTCACCAAGTCTAACTATTGAACTTTAGAAAGAATGCAAAGAAGTAAATAGAAAACTTTTAAATCTATGTGTTTAGTCCACTTATCTTCAGGAGCAATATAAGCTTGCAGTTCAATTTTTCATTGTATTATGCTAATAGGAATGTGAATGGTAGGGGGTTGATAGTTATTCTTTTAGGGATGTTCTATAGCACTAAAAATAAAACTTTTAATTACTACCCAAACAACCTCATTACATTCTAAAAGATAAGATTGCATAAAAATTGAATAGTATTATTTAATGAAATTCTGAGTCAAGATTCACATTTCAGCATTACATATCAATAGAGGTAATACTCTCCATATAGGAACCTAAATTAAGAATGCATCAGAAAGAAACCCATCATTACCAGGGCATGATCCAGCAAAGCCTGTAAGCACATGCATAAGTTTAAGCACAAGAATAGTCCCATGGAAGATAATAGGACCACTCATGTTTCAAGTTACACAAAGGCTTAAGGGCTTTGGTATCCTGGGGGCTAAAAAAAAAAAAAAAGAAGATCCTTTTAAGATCAGGCCTCCCATGAAAATGAAAATATTTACAAGCTATTTAATAACTCACATTTAGATACAAAAATCTAGACTTTTAAATTAGAATATGTCATACACAAGTTACTTTCCAAAGAGACAACACTAGAAATTAAATTATCAGCTTTGTTATTGAACTAAACAGTTGTCTAAAACTGCAATCATACAGTGTCCAGTTCCAAATAAACAAAAGTAAATCAAGGAAGAAAACATGTTTATGGGCAGAGGATTAGCATTTCAGTGGATCAGATATCTTAAACCTCCTTCATCCCTGATAACAGCCACTACGGTGAGGTGACACATCAAAAAACATAATTTATCTACAGCTGTAGATAAGCAGAGGCCATCTGGGGGTTCTGAGTGCCATATAAATAGATGCAAAACAGCAGGCGAACTGGTGCTCATCACAAACCTCACAAGGATTAGCAGTTTAAGCTCTGATTTCCTGGCTGTTGTTAGCTGTGATTTATTATCAGACAATGACCGAAACTCTGTTTTATTTGTGATAATTTAATGACTTACTAGCAGTCCCTTTATCTGGAGGTCATAATTAAGCTTGTTAGGTCCCTGTTGGGGTCCTGATCAATCTGGTATTTTTAGCTAGCCCTAATTTTACTCTGGGTCTAGAAGTATTTTTGTTATTATTGTTAACAATTATTAGTGATGCTAACTCATTATAACAGTGACATATTGCTGTATAAGGTTAGCATTTGTATGAATAAAAAAGTGAACAAAGAAATTGCAACACACTGAAATTAAATAATTTCTAGAGAATTTCACATTTCAAAGTCTCAATCACTTAAGTTCAGCTTGTTAGTTTTCAAGTCGAGCTCAAAGGTAAAACTGAAAATGAAGAAAGGCTGTGTAAAGTCACCTTCATAGAAAACCTCTTCACAGAACAAAATTAATATCAATTAGAAAGAAAACATGCTTTCTGCTACAGTGTATATCTACACTGTCCCAATCTGACACCTCATCAAATTCTCCTCTGTGAACTGTTCCCTCCCCACAGTTATCCTATTCACCTCAATGAGACATGAACTTCAAAACCTGACCATTTAAGGGCTCAGTCCTATTTCAAATGCAACCAGTGAAAGTTTTTGCCACTGACTTCAATAGAGTTAGGTCAAGCCCTACATGCTATCAATACAGCTGGTTGAAATGTTCTGAGTGTTTGAAATTTCAATTAAAATTTCCCAAAATTTTTTCACAAAAAAGTCAACCTTTTTAATGCTGCTTTGACTAACATGAAACATAGCTCATTTGTATTTTTTTTTTAAATCTTTTTCTGTAGAACAAACTACTAAAGAAAAGGAAAGCAAAAACTTTGTGAAAGCAATGTTAACATTTTTTAAAAAAAGGAAGGACGTGCAGAGGATAATATTCCTACAGCCATTTTAATGTCCGTGTTTTATCCCATATGTATTTTATTGTTTGTTTATAATAAAGCTGAGGTTTATAATAAAGATTATTTATAATAAGGATTATTGCTGTTTTGATAGAACACTAATCAATATAGAAATACAAACTACTAGGATTAGAAAAGAGTGAAAATGAAAAGAAGTTTAAAAAAAAAAAAAAGGCAGTAGTCTGAATGTAGCAGAATAGGCAGCTTCTATGAACTGGCCTACTAAAAGTCTCTTCTGCTACTAAAAGCTTACCAGGATTAGAAAAGAGTGAAAATGAAAACAAAAAACCCTGAAGACCATTCTACATATGGAGGAGTTTATTTATTAACAGTTTATTCATATTTTCTCACTGTATCTATCCAGTGGCCTCAACTTACTACATAACTTACTTTTAACAAGGATTTTATTAAAATATTGGAAGAGGGTGCCCAAACAGTTGCATAAAAAAAAAACCAAACAAAAAACAAAAAACCAACACCAAAGGAACCCCGAAACTCAGAATTTCTACAATATTTTTCCAACGTAGTCTTCTCTATTTCATTAGCTAACCCCTTCCCCTAAACCACCATACTATTTCTGCAGGAAATCCCTGGGAGAACAAACAGGATATCCTGAAATTCTGGTAACTTACCCAATGCCCAGACTCATGATAACCAAGACTAGATCTGAATTTCAGAGCCAAAACACTCCCTCTGCCCTGACCAAGAATTCCATGCTACTAGCTCTCTGCAGTTTGTATTTGGAAAGGGTTGTTAACTTGAACTTCTCACGTTACGTCAACAGTTTTGTTAATACTTGAAGAGAGGACATTTTACAAGAGAGCTGTGACACAAACCGTTTAAAGCCTGATTTTTCGGAAGGCAGCTCCAGTTGAAGTCAGTGGAAGCTTAGAGCACTGAACACTTCTGAATATCAGGCCCTAAGGACTTAAAGGTCAAAACAAACAGTTCAAATGGCACATGGAAATCAATCAGTGGCCAGTGTAACTCAAGTAATTCCAGAGTAATGTGTACTTTATTTAAGAAGCAGGACACTGCATTCTACACTTGCTGTAGTTTCTGACTGGTCTGAGCCCTATTTAGAGAGACTGATTTAATCAACTATGCAGATAACCATAGCATCCTATATTGGATTGATATATATTTTTATTGTATATTAGCTAATGTGTTTATGGCTGTGTTTAAGGCTAGTATTAGGGTTAATATGCAGTCATTTAAAACTATTTATATTTGAGAAATATTTCATTGGTGATCACTGCTAGAAAAGAAAATATCAGATCAAAATCTTATAATAATTTTGTCAAACTGAAGAGTCACTTCAACATTTCCCCAATGACAACTGCAAATATCTTAAAAGAGAACTAGGGGAACAATTCTATGCTGCATTAGTATGTTTCATTGGTTATTAAAAAAAATGACACAATAAATACCCCTAGTTTAGAATGGACCAAAGCTCTTTTGAGTCACTTCTAATACTCCACCAGTGTCTTCAAACATGTAAAAACTAGAGTCCTGTAGCACTTTAAAGACTAAGAAATTTAATTTCTGCAGGCATAAGCTTTCGTGGGCTGCAACCCACTTTGTCAGATGCAAGAAACAGAAATCAGACAGGGGGTATATTTATACATCCAAGGGTAAGAAACAACAATGGGGAGGGTAGGTGTTAGCAAAGTCCATTCAGTTAGAGTAGATGAGGCCTACTCACAACCATTGATTAGAAGGTGAGAATCTGTGAACAGTGACAATTACTTCACCTGGTAGTGAACTTCGTGACTTTGTCCCGACTCACAACTACTTCAGATTTGGATGCTATCTATACCTTCAGGTCAGTGGCACAGCTAAGGGCACCCGCATGACCCCACAGTATGCCAACATCTTTATGGTTGACCTAGATCACTGCTTCCTTGCAACTCGTCCCCAAGCACCTCTTCTTTACCTACGCTACATTGATGACATTTTCATCATCTGGACCCATGGAAAAGAGTCCCTCAAAGAATTCCACCAGGATTTCAATAATTTCCACCCTACCATCAACCTCATCCTGGACCAGTCCACACAAGAAATCCACTTCCTGGACACTACAGTACAAATAAAGGATGATCACGTTAATACCACCCTATACTGAAAACCAACTGACTGCAATACATATCTTCATGCCTCCAACTTCCACCCTGGACACATTACAGGATCTATTGTCTACAGCCAAGCCCTAGATACAACTGGATTTGCTCCGATCCCTCAGACAGAGACAAACACCTACAGGATCGCCATAAAACATTCTTAAAACTACAGTACCCACCTGCAGAGGTGAAGAAACAAATTGACAGAGCCAGATGGGTACCCAGAAGTCACCTACTACAGGACAGACCCAACAAAGAAAACAACAGAACACCACTGGCCATCACCTACAGCCCCCAGCTAAAATCTCTTCAACACATCATTAAGGATCTACAACCTAGCCTAACAGATGGCCCCTCACTCGCTCAAGCCGTGGAAGGGAGACCCATCCTTGCTTACAGACAGTCCCCCAACCTGAAGCAAATACTCACCAGCAACCGTACACCATACAACAAGAACACTAACCCAGGAACCTATCCCTGCAACAAACCCCGTTGCCAGCTCTGCCCACACATCAACTCTAGTGACACCATCACAGGTCCTAACCACATCAGCCACACCATAAGGAGCTCATTCATTTGCACACCTACTAATGTAATATATGCCATCATGTGTCAGCAATGCCTCTCTGCCACGTATATTGGCGAAACTGGACTGTCACTACGCAAAAGAATAAATGGACACAAATCAGACAAAGAATGGTAACATCCATAAACCAGCTGGAGAGCACAATCTCTCAGGACACACTGTAGCTGACTTGAAAGTTGCCATACTTCTACAAAAAAACTTCAAAAAGAGACTTCAGCGAGAAACTGAAGAGCTGGAACTCATATGCAAACTTGACACAATCAAACTGGGTCTGAATAGGGACTTGGAATGGTTATCTCATTACAAGAAGTAATTGTCACTATTCACACATTCTCACCTTCTAATCAATGGTTGTGAAGAGGCCTCATTGACTCTAACTGAATGGACTTTGCTAACACCTACCCTCCCCATTGTTGTTCCTTACCCGTGGATGTATATATATATATATATATATATATATATATATATCCCCTATCTGATTTCTATTTCTTGCATCTGACAAAGTGGGTTGAAGCCCACGAAATCTTATGCCTGCAGAAATTAAATTTGTTAATCTTTAAAATATTACAGGACTCTCGTTATTTTGCTGTATACAGATTAACACGGCTACCCCTCTGGAACTTTTTAAACATGTAGTATCAAACATGATATAATGATGAGTAGATAGAGAGACAGAGAGTGAGCAAAAACATTCTCTGTTCATTCTCCGTCTCTACTCAAGTAAAGCAACTGACATTCAGTAAGTTCTCCAAGTGGATCAGAAATGGCTAGTGTTCAGTTGTCTGTATGCATCAGACAGCTGTATGACTGTGAATTTATTAGTCAGCCAACAATGGATACTGTATGTTGGGGGAGGAGTTGGTTGGAATATTATAGGAGAGAGTCTCCAGCAATCTTTGTTCCAAAAAAAGGCCCTGATCCAGCTCCCATTGAAGTCAATGGTAATTGTTGTTTCAGTGGGAGCTAGATTGGGCCCTCAGCTATGTTCCAACACCAGATGATGCTTATCCAGGGAGATGAAATTTCCTGAAATATGCAAAAGGCAAAAGTGTGAAAGTGACAAGGTGGTACGGTATCACACACTGAAATATCATGCACCAAAATCCTTGCGCAGCTAAGGCAGACGCTGCCGGCGTGCATTCTGGCTAGACCAACGACCCACGCCCACACCACCACCAAGAAATCTGCTCTATGTATCTAACTGCTTAGATAACTTTCCAACACCAATAAGAACCCAAATTTTAGTGATGGTTATTCTTTTTGTTCATGTCACTGTGTGACAAGGTTAACTGGATCTTTTTTTTCAAACACTAAAGCAAATTGGGAAGGTACAGAAAATAAGAATTCCTGCCCAGTTCACAGTGAGAGTGGAGACAATGTCTTGCTGTCATTGTTGTGCTGTGTTGTCAGCTGTACACCTACTACTGCCAGATATAATATAATTCAACAAATTTCCAAGAACAAAAACATCATAAAGCACATAAAATGCTGTTCTGCTTTTGTTTTAAGTTCACCAAAGGCTTCATCTGGGTCTGATTGTTGTCAATATAAGCAAATAAATAAATCTCTAAAATGCACATCATTGGTTTAGTTTGGTCTCTGCCTTCTAAAACCATTTCTCTCTCTAAAAAGATCATAGCTAATACAAAACAATAGTACTAATTACTTGGAAAAAAAATCTGCACTTAGAAGAATGTAGTCTAGTGGTTACCGGAACTGGATTCATAGTCAGGCCGGGAGCTGACGGACATTCACAATTTTAATTTTTGTGGAATTTTACATGAAGAATGTGTGTGTTTGGTATGATTTTGCAGTCTCATCATTTTTGCTTTATTTTTACTTTTAATAATACGACTTTATTTGCATAAAAAAGTGACAAACCACGAATTGTCATGTGGTTTAGATGCACAAGCCATTTCCAAGGGCCTACTTTCACCCCAAATGAGTCATGTTTTTGCTGAAAAACAATTCCAATTTTCCTCAGAATATTTTCACCCCCCCCAAAGTCCTATTCCATTATTAGGGGTCCAATTTCAAGGGTGTAACAAAAATACCTCCACACATTTCAATTAGTTTTACATTTTATTATGAATAATTTGCACATCTCCCTAATCAGGACTGACGTGTTCTATTTCCCAGTTCTGCCTCTGACTCAATGTAAGAGTTTGGCCAAACCACTGAATCTCTCTGTTCTTCAGTTTACCCATCTGCAGCAGAGGTGTTGAGGCTCATTAAATTCATGTTCCTTAAAGCTTTTTGCCCTCCTGTGAAAAAAGGTATGATAGAAATGAAAAATATGCTAAAAACTGATCTTTGTGTCTCATATGTTCCTCATCTATTCTCTCCCTTACTAGGCTGTGTGAGACAATCATAATACATACACAGACAAAACTGATTTACATTCTCAATCTAAATTCCTTTAATAAGAACACAGGCCTGTAAGGGACATCTGGGGTCATCGAGTCCAGTCCACTGCTATCACAGGCAACCCTGTCATGTCATCCCATTCATAAACTTTCTTCTGTCCTAGCAAATTTTCACAATATGTTCATAGTAAAATAGGATTTTTTCAACTGAAATTATTTTCACAGTAAAAACATTTAACTGTGCACTATTTAATGTGTGTGTTAGTGTGTTGCTATTCACCATTTTCACAAAAATGCAAAAGTGCAAAAATGTAAAAATGCAAAAGTTTGGAATTGGACATACAGGCAGCTATCACAGAGACACAACCCAGAAGATTCAACAAACAAGCTTTCATTGCAGCCTTTCAGAGATCACAACTGGACCTACCTGGTTCCCTTCGGCTGCATGTCATTGCAGGGGCTTTTAAAGGCACAATCTACTTTTTAATACAAAATATTATATGATGGTAATATAAAGTCTACAGTCAATAAATTAGCTATGTAAAATATACACACATATATTCAATAACTTAACTAACAAACATATGGCCCAACAAATAGGTTTTAAAAAAAATAATTTAAATGTTTATACTGTTTTATGATAGTTATTATGAAATATTGTACAATGCCACAAGCACATTGGTAGGGAGCTTAGAAATAAAGGGCCAGAACATGGATAGATCTCTTTGCAGAGTTTCCGCTGAAACATTCTAAGGTGATGGGGGGAGTTAGGCCTACTGTGGAATGCAGCTCACCCACTAGAATTCACTAGGCAGCCCCAGGAGGCAACCACTATGCGTGTGGAAGCTTTACACCTCCACATTAGTTCTAGTGTATCCAGCCTTCTGGCAGTGGAGCCACACTCTCAGGGTCTTCCCATGGCTATGGTTGTCTCATAGACCACGCTTCAAAGGATGGCTCCTCACTACAAAGAGGCACCACAGAAAAGATAATACCAGCTGGAATTTTATTCCCAGTTAGTTGTTGTGGGTCTTGTAGGGACTGATCCAGGGGGGGTTGGGGTGGAGACCATCTGGCCAAGGTACTTAATTATCAATTACTGTTTATGGACTCTCTGCAGGAATGTGAGATCGGGGTCCAGCTCATAACTCCCTCGTGTGCAGAGTGAGCAGTATCAGAGAAATGAGTAATTTAGAGGACTTCCAGCTTCGAGCTTTCAAATGTCATTTTAAACTGCTCATTTAACAAATAACATCAAGGCAAGAATGAGGAACATTAACTCAGCCCAAATGAAAAACAATAAACTAAGTTAGTCCTCTTTTCAGTACTGTGCATAGGAGCACCCTTAGGCAAGTAGGAGAACAAGAGTTCAGAGTTCAGAGAAAAAAAGAGTGACCCAGCAGCCTCAGTACTAGCAGGCCAACATATCAAAGCACTTATACTCCTGTTTAACTTTAAGCACATAAATAATTGCATTGAGGTCAATCACAATTACTCACAGTGGTTCAGATACCTGAACAACTGGCAAAAAATCCCAATATATGATTTAGTGACAAGTGAAATACTTTTCATACCCACATTGGTGCAATTTTTACAGATTGGAAACTTTTTCATATTTCAAACATTAACATTTCACTGTGAAAAAGTATCACTAGGGCCCATGTGTGAAGAAATTATAAGATGATAACAGAATTTAGCTATTTCCCATCTTGAAAAGCTATGTCCTTTAGCAGAACAGATGGAAACTCCTGCTCTCATCCAGCTGCTCCCGCAACATATGAACCAGATATTCATATTCTGCACAACTCTGGTTGAAAGTTAAAAGGAAGCCTCAACAAAGGGTCAAAAGAAGAGTATGCAGAGGCCAAATGCTGCTGTTTTTTAAAACATTTAAGATTTATCAAACCTTAGTACAAGGTAGCTGAAGAGCTGGTATAGAAACAAAAGATTCCTCAGTGTTGTATAAAAGATGATCTCTTATTGGTGATCTTATTGATGTATATTATTGAGAAAAGACATAATTCAGTACTAGTTATCCCATAGTTCTTTTCATAACAATATGGGCATTATCTTAGCTTCTCAACTAATTATATGGCAATTATGTCTTGTTTACAACTAGTGTTTAATAATAAAGTAATAGCAATTGCTCTTGAAGTCTCAATTAGATGCATTATGCTTACATCCTTCCCTAAACTGTTATAGAGTGTTCTTGTGTTTTAGCCTAAAGGTGACTTCAAGTAAGTGAAGTAATGTGCATGTGTCTATTTGTATGGGGCCGAAATCCTGATCTCCTTATTCAGGGCAGAAACAACCCAAATAAGGGAGTGGAAACTTACAGAGTTTCCGTTTAGGGAATTTCTGTTGCATTCCTGCCCTGAAAGATAAGATTATTCTTTCTCTCCTTTCTCAAGAAGGGGAGGGTTTGACCCTCCTACCTCAAAACCTATAGATCTTCTAAGATCTTCAGGAGGAAAGGGTCTGCTACCTGGCTCTGTTAGCTCATTCCCCCCACTGGACAATGTATTTTATGCAGGAGATGTGATTTCAGGGGCCATGCCTTTCATAAGCTTCAGACTGACTGTAGGGAAACTGTGAGAGTTATTACAGGTTCTCTGCACTTATGCTGGTTTGGGAGTTTAGCTTTGGTTTTTGGGTGGTGGGGAGGTAACTAAGATCTACAGGCCTCTGCCCTTCCATGCAAAAACAATAGGATTGATTCGCCCACAAAAGAAAAATTTCCCACTAACTCAGTAACTCCCAAACTGTGGCCCACAGAGCAATTGCTGGTAGTCTAAAGAGGGCTTGTTGATCACACGGGGCTTGATCTAAAGCCAGTTGGGGGTCTACCTTTGGTATGCTTGGATCAAACTTATGGTGCTGGGTCACTCCCTTGTTGTCAGCAGTTAAATCACATTAAAAGAAGTTAAAATCCAGCAAATCCATTTCTTAATAATGCTTTTCCATGTCAAAAATTGCCACAATTACCACAATGATGTTATTTTTTACCATAGGCAAGGGCGTTGGTCATGAATGGTAAAAGTCATTCCCAAGAAAATCCACCAATTAAGATGTGGTCCACAGTATGAAAAGGTTTGTGTACCCCTGTGCTAATTTATCTGAGTCAACCTTGTTTGCTGTGCTATATTGGCGTATGAGTTGGGTATGGTCTTTACAGTGGTCCTTCATTCCAGCTGATAAATGGTTAACTAGGAGGTCATTAAAATAGGTTGCTGTCATGTGTACTTTGGAACACTCAAAATATTACAGCAGAATCAAACACTATCAAAACACAGACACACAAATGACTTGTAAAGAGGTCCAATTTCTGTAATTTCATGGTTAGACTCTCAGTGCAACTGATCACTTCAGATACACATGTAGGTCTATTGATCACAAACCTGCTTCACTGTTAAACTAACAGATGTACAGTTATTAATCTTGGAAAAGATCCATATACACTTTTCACAAAGATCAGAGAAGCCAATTAGAGGATGACATGGCATCCTGTGTGTAGGAATGGCTCTGCCTTTCCACTAGACAGGCTCAAATAAATGTCAGAAACTGGGGGAAAATGCCAGAAAAAAAATCTGTTTTCAGTGTTGCTGTCTGCCATTTTAAACCAACATTGTCTTCAGACCAAACGTTCAAACATCTGTGTACCAAGTGGAGCTGTGCAAATGTTTGACACCTGCTAACTAGTTTCTTTCCCCTCCCAAAATTTTCATATGTCAACCTCTAAGCTCCCTTAAGACATAACATGGGTTGACACTGCAGAATAAATGCCAGAAATTGCTATAAAAGGACTAGTAGCTCAAGCACAGAAAACAGGAACATTCAACAACATCCTAAGTGGTGTATGGGTTATCAGGAAACATAAATAAATAAAGACGAATATAACTTGAATGTGTGTTAATAAGAGATTTTTATTTAAATTATTAAGATATGGTAGGTAGCTGAAGCAATGAATATACAAGACTTGTGTATTCATATTACAAGATGAAGTCCTAGAACTATTGGCTGAATTGCCTCCACGTAAAATACTGAAGCAATGTGTTTTGGAAACAAGGCCTGATTATTATCATCTCTCTTATCAGAACATAAGAATGGTATTTGCATCTCTTGTCATCTGGTCGCAGCTTCTGGCAGTTGGAGGCATAGGGATACCTGAAGCATGGGGTTGTGTCCTTGACCATCTTGGTTGATAGTCATTGACGGACCTACCTACATGAACTTATCTAATTCTTCTTTGAACCCATTTATACTTTCGGCTTTCACAACATCCCATGGCAACGAGTTCCACAGGTTGGCTGTGTGTTGTGCAAAGTACTTCATTTTGTTTGTTTTAAACTTGAACTGCCATTAATTTCAATGGGTGACCTCTAGTTTTTTGTTATGTGAAGGGATAAACAGTACTTCGCTCTTCACTTTCTCCATACCATTCATGATTTTATAGACCTCTATCATATCCCCCCATTAGCTGGCTCTTTTGTAAACTGAACAGTCCCAGTCTTTTTAATCTTTCTTTGTTTGGAACCTAATAATGTCCATTGTTTGCACCTTTTCCAATTCCAATATATCTTTTTTGAGATAAAGTGACCAGAACTGCATGAAGTATTCAGGGTGTGGGGGTACCATAGATTTATAAATGCCATTCTGATGTCTTCTGTTTTATTATCTATCTTTTTCCTAAAGGTTCCTAATATTTTGTTAGCTTTTTCGACTGTTGCTGCACATTGAACTATCCACAATAACTCCAAGATCACTCTTTTTGAGTGGTAACAGTTAATTTAGAACCCATCATTTTGTATGTATAGCTGGGATTAATTTTTCCAATGTGCATTACTTTGCACTTATCAAGGTTGAATTTCATCAGCCATGTTGTTATCCTGCTATCCAGTTAGCGAGATCCCTTTGTAATTCTTCGCAGTCTGCCTTGCACTTAACTGTCTTGAGTTATTTTGGATTGTCTGCAAACTTTGCTCTCTCACAGTTTACCCCTTTTTTGATCATTTATGAATATGTTAAACAGCACAAGTCGCAGTACAGATCCAGGGGGATCCCATTTTTCACCTCTCTACATTGTAAAAACTGACCATTTATTCTTACTACTTGTTTCTTGTCATTTACTTAGTTACTGATCCATGAGAAGACCTTCCCTCTTGTTCCATGACTGAGAATCTGCTACTGAGAATTTGGTCTGACCTCTATCTTATTATTTACCTCCCAGGTTGTTTAGTTTTCACATATCACATTGTCTTGAAGACTAATCATTGAAAATCCTGATAATAAGGCAAAATATCGTCTAAAAGATTAGTTGGGCTTTCATTGAATGATTAAGCAGAGGAATTAATTTATGGAGGGGTTTTTCCACCATTTTGGTCATTTAACACAGAGATGTTGTGAGGATTTAATTTTTTTCTTCATCTTTTCTGTGATGAAATCAAATATTGCAGCTAATGTTACACTAACCGAGCAAAGTCTGGGCTGTATGGAAGGATCAAGGATTATGCTTATTATAGTGGAATCTAAGTGAAGGTGCTCACTTTAAATCTGTGTGTGAGAGACTTGACCGCTGTGCCAAGGCCTAAATGAGTTAAGTGATTTTGCTCAAAGAATCAACATGCCTAATTCAACCACTTTTTAGTTAGCACACAAGACTATAAAACTCTCAGATCTGCTTACTTTATTTTGCTGTAAAGGAGGACGTAGAGAGGAAGACTTAAAAAGAGGTGTATGTACGTAGGCCAGGATTGATTTTGTAGAACTGTAGTGGCAGGTTTATGGATTCTGACTCATGAAGTATGAAGTTATAGATTTGTGTGATGTTAGAAAGCCAGCTAAAACAGTTACATAAGTCACGCACTATCCAAGCACAGGTCAATTAGAATCTTGCTTTATATCTCTTCACTGTTTCTGATACACTGTAGACATGATTTAATAGCTAGATCAACCAGCCAGTTTTTCTATTTTACTAATAAAAGGTAATGTGCGTGCTACACAAATGGGCAAAAAGGAGACTCTCCTAAAATGCAATTATTTTAATACAGAAATAAGTAGGATGAGGACCCTGAGATTTCATATTTTAAAACATCTTTATTAAAATAAAATAATTTTGTACTGATGAAAAGGGTGAGTTTGTCAGCCCTGAATGAGAAAGCTAGTGTACCTGTAACTGTGTTTCTTAAAAGTGAGTGCCTGAACAGATCAGTGCTCTCAGGATCTGGGCATTTCTACATATGAAGCTCCATATATGATGGACAAGGCAATAGGGCATTTCACTGACTATTCTTGCAGATGTGATTGTCAATAAGAAGACTGTTTTCAAGGACAAGAGACTTAAAAATGACCTGCAAGAGATTTAAATAGAGTTTCTATCTTCTTTGTCAGAACCAAATGAAGGCTTACAAATGGGTGGAGTGGGGATGTTTATAAATCCTTTCAGAAATATTTTAGCAATTGGATGAGTGAAGACTGAGTGTACTGGGGGAGTATGATTCATCTGTCCAAGAGTTCTGTGCTCAAAGTCAACCTTGAGGTTTTAAAGGCCAGGAAATAATATAACATAGCATAGGCTGTAGGAGAGAAAGGAAGTACAACTTTAGCAGATATCCATAAAATATTTTCCATTTCAACACAAGCTTTCCTTGGAGAAACCCAGAGATTCTCCAACAGGATTCTGTGAAACTCCTCAGAGCAGTCTAAATGAGAACTCAGCACAATTTACAATCCAGGCTTCAATCACATTGAAATTATTATTTATTTGTATTATAGCAGCATGTATAGGCCTCATGTGAGAGTAGGACCTCATTGGGTTAAGATTTATGCACATGCATAGTAAGAGGCTAAAAGATTACAAACTAAATAGAAAAGAAGGGCAAGAGAAAGGTATTATCCCTATTTTACAGATGGGGAACTGAGGCACAGAGAGATTAAGAGATTTGCCCAGGAAATTGATAGCAGGGCCAGGAATTACACTTACATTTTCTGCATCCCAATCCAGTGCCTTAATCAAAAGACCATCTTGTCTCTCAGTCTGTTTGGTGTTTCCCTCACCTAAAAATTATTGAAGCAACTATGGAGTCTTTTAAAGACCATTCATGTTGAGTGCTGTATGTGTAGTTCAAATAGTCTGTTAGAATATATTCTCTTTCAGGAAAGCAAATTGCTGTCTGACTTTCAATGCACCACTCTTAAAGTTGAATCACCTCTTGACACAAAAGTCATGAGCAAATTCCATTTGTTGTTTTCATTTATACTGTAATGGTATTTTACATCAGTATTTATAGTTCACAGTTTTGAACGTGAGGAAAATTACTTAAAGGACAAGCAAAGAGCTGTCCATTCTAATATTCATGTGGAATCCCTCACACATATCTGAGGTGTCCAAGTTCAACACAATCTCTTTTGATAGAAAGTACTTCCTCACAGACATTTGTCTGCAATCATAATATCAAGGGGTCCTGTACATCTTGAGACATGGTTACTGGAGATGTGATATTGTCTAATTGGGGACAATAGATATTCCTTAGACGCTGCCGTAGAGATTGTAATCTGAGTCTGACGAATGGAGTGCAGAGGGCAATGAGCCCCTGAATCTTCAAACAAAAAAGTAGTTAGTATTGGAATCTGGGTAGGTAGTTGTCTCGTGAATTTCCTGCTGTATGTCTTGAAGTTAAAATAGATTAGAATTAAGGAGTTCCTTGCTCTCAACCTGATGTTCACTTCACTAGATCACACTTCCTCCCTGAACTAGCAGTTTCTATTTCACTTGGCATTCCCTTTCAATGGGTTTGCAGCCTGATAAGACCTTCTGCATTTTAAGTGACATGTACATTTTATTCTTCATTTAAAAAAAATGGTCTTTCCATGCGTCCCCACTTTTTACTATACACTGATATGGCTGAAAGTGTACTCTTACCACTGTGATTTAAACAAGTCCTTATTATGATGTTGTTATGAAGTGGGAATTTTCTGTTATATTTTTAAATACCTATGCATGCCCCAGTTTCCCTCCGTACTTTGCGTTGCTACTCAGTAGGTGCAAAAGGGTTAAAATTACTCTTGTAGCACAGCAAGAGATGTGAGGAGTTTGTGTCAGGTAGTGTCTGTTGCGGAATGGCTGAAATTGACCTGAATCCAAAAAGACAGTGGGAACCTCAGTGTTCAGGACATTCACACCCAGCAACCAAAAACCAAGAGGAAGATGATTTCTCCTCCCCCCCCCCCCAACACCTCTTGACAGGGAAGCAGGGCACAGGCCCTGTCTGAAGAACAAAGAGAAAGGGGCCAGGTGGGTGGCTTTGGAGAAACACAGGGCTCTCACCCTGGACTGACAGAGTGACAGAGCCAGAAATGGAGTCCCCAGCAGGTTGGCTGGGTGGAATGCTGGCTTGGCCAGAATGGACTGTCTTAACTGTTATATATCTCTGTGTTCAGGTAAGGACTCAATGCTGAGTTCTAATTGACCAATAAACCCTGTTCTGTTTTGAGAAAGCTGCAAATCCCTGCAAATCCTTGAGGGGCATTGGTCTCTGAAGAGTGTAAAAAGTCTCTAACCAGGAGTCTAGCTCTGTTGGACTCACTGGGCAGAGCTCACAGTGTGAAGTAAGACCACTGGCACTCAGAGGTTCAGCCTCAGAGGTGTTGAGGACACGTGGCCCACCCTTAAGGAAGAGTGGGACCCCTTGGGGATCTGCCACATAGAAGGGGTTCCTCAAAGGGACTGTTTAAAAGCTAAAGGCGTAGTACAGATCCTGTCGATCCGTGACAGATGCATATACTGAAGTAAAACTAGAACACTCTTACATGGCGTTCCACAAGACAATAATTGCTCATTGTGCCATTACTTACCTACTAACTACAAGAAGATACATTCATAGACAGAAAGACACCACGTTACACTCCTAGGGCTGGGGAGTAGCGGGGGGAGGGGGAGAACACCTGTTTGACAAACATTTTAGTAAGAACAATTTTTAATAATTAAAATCTCCCATTGCAAATTAAAGCAAAAAAGAAAATTATATGTAGTCAATTAAGAATTCATGAACAGCTAAATAAATATATATTGTTTATTTGCTAGGAGCCAAGGTCTGATATTTTGTTACCTCTGTCACGTAACTGAATAATATTAATCTCATTCCCTCCCCCCGACAATAAATCTTGATAATTAAAAGTCAAGGTAATGATGCGAGACAAGATAGAAACAGAATTACCATTACAGGTGCAAACTGGAAACTTGATCCTGCATTTCTATTTCCTCCCCAAATTCCCATTGAATTCAATGGAATTTCGGGATGCTCAAGGAATGCTAGATGAAGCACTTGCTGGGGAGCTGGTAAATACCAATCAATAACACTTTTTCACCACTTGGATCTGATTCTCAGCCAGTGTAAATCAGCATAGTTTAACTGAAGTACATGAAGCAACACTGATTTATATCAGCTTAGAATTTCTGCTATCACCATGGTATCTAAGCAGATGGCCTGCACTGTGACTTAACATTGTGTTTCATTGCAAAGGAATGAGAAGGAATAGCAACTCTCTTTATATTTCTCTACAGGCTACACTGTCCTTGGGGCCAGATGTGTAAGTGAGGCTGCTTGCCTATTTACTCCTCCCCAGAGCATCTGGGGGAGTGGACAGGGAAGGCTAGGGAGTGGGTATTGCCCTGGCTGTCTTCTGTCCTCACTGGCTAGAGTAGCAGAGCCAGCAAGCAGTTGGAGAATAGATATTTACTGCTGATATAGGCCAGCGATAAATTACTACCTTCCCTGGAGCAAGCAGGAAAGGACTTGTGACTCAGTGTCACAATGCCTCCTGAAGTTACTCCAGGAGTAGGGCAGCTTACATCCTAATACTTACTCAGGGTTGTGCCTAAAGTCAAAATCCAGCCCTTTGTAATTTTGCATAGATCTCATCAGTCTAACATCACTTACAAAGAACTACAGATGTGGTCTAGCTTCTGGAGAAATGTGGGATTAACACAGGGAATTCTATTTCTTTTTCTTTTTTTAAAAAACTGAATAAATTAAACAAATGTACTGGCGCAGACCCACATCTGATGTAAATCAGGTCCACTCCATTGACTTCTTTCAGCTGAGAATCTGGCCCAGTAAATTTAAATTAAACAACGTAATCTGATTTGTATGAAATGCTGCATGCACATATGAACAGGGAAGCTGATGTGTAGCCCTTATATTCAGCTTTATAATTACTTTCCTGTATTTCAAAAATACTAAGATTATTACATTTAGAGAACAATTTTTGATCCCCATCTGGCTAATTTAAGAGTTCCCATACAAGAGTTCTGGATCAGACTTTGACACAACCACCACATTTATATGAACTACAATAAGACACTGAAGAAGACAAAACAAACAACTCCTATTTAAAAATAAAAATACCTAACATTTCGTCTTCAAATCTTGGTACATAGATTTACTAATTTTCCTCATACCACCCATCTGAGGCAAGGAAATATTTATCTCCATTTTACAGATGAGGAAACTTAACCTCTCTAAGTGATTTTGCTCCATTGTGTAGAGCAGTCAATTTCGGATCTGGGCTTGGAACTTGGGAGTTGCTGGCTCCTAATTACCGTGTCATTCGCTAAAATAAATAGAGACTCTGCAACTAGCAACAAATTAATATTTTTCTCCCATTGTCTCACCTTGTTACCATTTCTTTTCCTCCCCCTAAAATCTATCCCTTTCCTCTTGCTCCTATTTGTAAAAGATGTTTCCAACTCTGCACTCACATCTGCAGAAAACATGATGTCTAAGTGTTTTTCCCGTGGGGATCTTACTAATGGTAAATTTAGGGTTAACACTAAGATTTGTTTCACTACTTCTGTTATTCAAATATGGAAAAAAGAAAATTAAAGTGTAGATTAGGCCATAAATCCTGAGGGGGTGAAGGACCAAGAAGTACAATAAAAGTACCTTTTCTTCAGTTTGAATAGAACAGAATTTTTGCCCTCTTCCACATCAGAGAATGTCAAAAACATGCAAGCAAAGGAAGAAGGAAAACAATTCTTATACTTAAAGTAAGTAGCCACATCATTAAAACTTGGGTTAGTAATAGGGAGTTATTTATTGGCCTTAAAACTAGCCTCTACTCCCACAGTCAAAGTCCCAGCTGAAATGAGAGATCTATTTGGAAACAATGTGCTCTATTTATACTTTGATTCACCCAAACCCCAAAATTGGCCCCTCCAGTCAAAGCTTTGAAGAGTCTCCTCTCATAAAACATGACACAAAAGGCTGGATGAGGAAAAACATAGGCTTCCAAGTTCAATAGGTTTCATTAACACCCAAGAAGTATTTTGAAGGCTGCATGAGCTTATGAATAATCTTTAATTATAGAATCAACTTTGGGACACTTGAAAAAGACACACAAAAAGACATTGCATGACAGTGAAATAGACAGGTAACATGCTGGGCATGCTCATTCCTGTGTTCTGTGTTCATTCTTTTACCTCACTAAGCTTTTGACTGCTTGTGTGGGTGACTAATCTTGAGTTTAAGATTAAACTAAAATGCAACAGATAGTGAGCCAACAGCAGTCTTTATCTGAAAACATGCATCCAGCATTCAAAAAGAGGATGTGAAAGCTAACAGCAGGGAACTGGATTAAGGCCAACATTATATACAGCGTAAAAAAAACATATCCCATCTACAGGCGTCAGGCTGCTTTTTTCTTCTTGTGCCAATTATGATGGTGTACTTGCAGATATTTGAAACTCACTTAGTCTAATCACTTAGGGCCAGATTGTGGCACAGCCTAAGCAGGGGCATAAGGTGGAGGAGGTCCACCCCTTTACATCCCTGCTTGGCAGGAGCTATGCACCAAGCACTTCCCTCACAAACACCATGTGGGAGAGGAGTGGGCAGCAAGAGGGGGAGTTATGGATGTAACCTTGGCTCTCAACCTCCAGTAAGCTGGCATATTAACTTCAGGGGCAAGGGTGCAATTCCTTCCCTGACTGCTCCTGGGATGTTGCATCTTAGTGCTGCCCCTTATGCAGATTACTTATAAATAGACAATATAGTAATTAAAAGAGACACTTAGGGCCAGATTCTCATGTAGTGTGGAACAGTGTACAGCAATTTATGCCAACCGAGGATCTGGCCCTACGTGTATAAGGTAAAGAAAAATGTCAAGAAACTAGACTATCATATAAATAAAAGTATGAGAAGTCGGGTTCTTGGCTGCCTTAAATTGGGACATTTTGGGTGTGTCTAGGGAAAGGGGGGGCATGGCTGAGAAGCTGAAACTTCTGGCTGAGCCCTGACTGGTTAAATGGACTGCTGGGAGCATAGTCAACCAGGTCTAAAAATGGGGATTAAACTAACGTGAAGTCCACTTTACTTCAGAATGGGAGCACCTACAGAAGAGTTTACTGCAGTTTTACTAACGCACTTTAACATCACACCTTTAATTAATGAGGTCTTCCTAACTTTCCTGAGCATCCCCATATAGACAAGCCCTAAGAGAAAAGCACCGCTTAATGCTGGAGCTCTCCAAAATCCAATGCACACAGCAATATCCAGGAGGAAGTGAAATGATGTGACAGTTGTGTGTGATACCTGATCAGATTTTGCTTCTCTCATTTTTGCAACAGTTCCAAAGGTAAAGGCACAGGCCAGTGCCATATTTCAATAACCAGGCAGAGAGACCCATCTCTGCACTCTGTTTCCAAGACAAACCTGTCAGATGAAAGGAGGAATGATTCATACCCTTTTAGCTGATCTTATACCGGGCTTGTTTTCCTCCCTTTTAATATCTGGTGATTGGTGAACAAGTCTCTGCAGCTCAGCATAGAATCCTTCAATGGATTCAGAAGTTATTTTTTTGGTATTAAGACAATGGCAAATAATGCCATGGTATGTCAGAGCTTTTTCACAGGCTCTTCTTTCCTTGTAAAGGGAAGCTCCTGTTTTTAACATCTGAACAGGCTCTCTTAACTCGGAATAGATGCTTTCTAAAGAAATCTGTCTAGTTCTTTAACTTTGAAATTATGTGCATTAAATTGAATTGAGGTCTTTTCAATGACTGCAGATTTGGAATAACTCATTTTTCCTTCAGAAAAGGCAAAAATGCTTTTCATCAAATGCATTTGCACATTAATATATTAACTACTAAATTGAATTCCATGTTTCAAGCAATTCAACTCTCTCGTCTTGTCTCCATAATCATTTTGATTGGCAATTTCCAGTCAAAACTGGAGTGGGTCGAAAACATTTTGATGTGCCAAAATCAGCTACACCATTTAACTATGAGCTAAATGTTAACTGATTTGAAATGAAAAGGGAAAATTTTTCATTAATCAAAGACAGATTTGCAGGACTCAAAATCATAACTAGAGAACATTCTTTCATTAATACTTGCAGTAGTATAAAGATATTAGATATTTGGACCAGAATATATTTTACTCTTGTGGCTGGGGGCCAAATTTTCAAAAGTGCTTAAGCCCTGTTGATTTTTAGTGGGAACTGACCTCTTTAGTAGAGCTGGAAGGGAAATGGGTTTCCTGTCATGAAAATGCTTACTATTTTATTTAAAAAATCCCATCCTACATCAAGATGAAACCAAGACCTTTCTAAATTGTTCACAAAAAACCAGAGAGACCCACTCATCCTACCAATTCGATTGGGGACTTAACTGGGAAGTGGGAGACTCAGCGTTTAAAGGTCACACTTTTTTTGATTCATAGCTAGGGCCTACGTGGGAGACTCAGAATCTGGGTCTACCATATAGGTGCCATAAAACACACACACACCCCTGAGAAACCTTTCCTGACAAAACTTTAATTGATTGAAATAAAAACATAGCAATATATTAATGAAAAAATGTTCATGGAAAAATACCCACAGAGCTCTAATCCTTATTTATTTTCAAAAATTTGTCCTTGGTCTTTTGGTAATTCATATTCATTCTTGATTACTAAGA
Source organism: Emydura macquarii macquarii (assembly GCF_026122565.2). NCBI lineage: Eukaryota > Metazoa > Chordata > Testudines > Chelidae > Emydura > Emydura macquarii. The sequence goes on from NW_027133156.1 coordinate 4,022,587, forward strand.
AAAAAGTTAAATGTCCATATACACTGATCTCTTTGGCAGTACTATAACTGCAGGACCATGAATGTGTATATGGCTATGTTACAAACAGTAGAGATATAACTTTAGCATCACATAAATATATTGTCATGTTAGATTTTTTCCTGTAAAAAGCTGCAACCCACTCAAGTAATAAGATACAAGGATATACCAAAAATACAAGGTATTGTCTCTGTTACATAGCCATTATATAATAAATTGTGTATTGAAAGTATTAAGTGGCAACAGGGATGCATTCTCTATCAAATTATCCTTTCATTTTATGGGAGGCAGAGTGTCCCTTAAGTCTGTATAAAACGTTTACAGTGCCTATGCCATTTCTTTGTGTGCTACTGTATGTCGGAAAGGGGCAAGGGACAAGTGACTAGAGTGTGATAAATAAAAGAATATGAGGCTTTATTGTAACTTTATAAGCCAGAGCCCGCTCTCTTTCTCTTTGTATAAAGGCACCACACCAGTGGCAATTCTTAGATGCATGTGATACGGTGGAGGGAGCTAAGTAGAATTGGCTCTGAGGCTGCAGGGTCTATTAGTGCTGAGAAGTGGCTCTTACACTTTTTTTTCTTTTTGGAGGTGCAGTATGCATTCCCGCAGTGGCAGAATTTTCCAGTCTCTGAAAACACAGACAAGAATTTCCTCATGCACTCCTCTGGGTTGCCTTTGAACTGTACACTCAAGTACTCTTTTCTGTTTTTAAAAGGACAGCTCCCATTAACTGAAATACAACTATCAATAGAACACACATTAAAACATCATCTATATTAACTGCTAAATACATAGTTTTAAAATATTTAACCATTTCAAGAATTATAATTATTCTACAGTCCCCATAAGCATCAGGATTTCTGGATGCCTGCTGAGGGAATGCAAAAAAAGATTTCTGTGCCTTGCTCACCTGTGCGGGAAGAATCAGTATCCATCCTTATCTGACTTACAGTCACTGATGCCTTATTTCAATCCAAAAAATACTTTTCAAAAATTGTACAAATGGAACAATTTAACCACCATAGAATGGAGCTACCTTTATGGTGTGTCAGTAACACTGCACAAGTCTATATGAGAATGATTCTCCAACTAAAAATTGTCATACAATAGGTTCAACTTTCAGATAATGAATCTATTATCTTTACTAATAATCATAGTTTTTATAGTTAAAAATCCTTTGGACACATACTCCTTATATTAACAAGATTTTGGTCAGACAGCCTGATCCAAAGTCCACTAACTTCATTGGGGTTTGGATCAGGGCCATAGTGCAATGGGAAAAGGTTAACGAGTATAGATTAAGCCCATTCAAAGAGTCAATAGAAGTTTCAGTTTTGACAATGGAGGGAATTTCATATGGCAGTTCCATACTCATTTTTACACATACATATTCATAGACTTTAGAGGGTTTTGTTTGTTTTTAACACACTATGTTAAATCTGAAGAACTTTAGTAAATGTAAGGTCCCATCCTAAATCCTTTATGCAGAATCAAGATCACTGAGAAAATAAAGACGAGTTAAAACATGGGCTACAAGTACTAACATGAATATTTTATAACTCTCTACATAGTTCTGTGAAGGACAAAAATACATGTGTACTTGACACCCTACCATATTGTTACATCACAGAGTGTTCTAGGAACACCATGCTGTAGAGTTAGCATGCTCATTGTTTTTACTGGATACAGACTAACACGGCTACCCCTCTGGAACTTTATTCCATGAATGAGACCATGGATTTTAATGGGATCACTCATGGAGTAAGGTGCTAGTCATTGTGAATAAGCGTATCACAATCTGGCCTTTTGTTTCTGCAAATACCTGTAGATAGACAGTTAAGATTTAATGTCATCTAGCTAATCAGATTTCCTTACAGTTTGTTTAGTGCTCTATTGTACTATTGTAGATTTCTGGTGTGTGGTTTTAATTATTATGAGTAACAGTGGGATTTATGCAGATGCACAGTGGTGTTGGCTTTGCGTGCAGAAGGGCATGTGTTTGCATAGGGGCTGGACAAACTTATATTTCACTAACATTTCTGGGCACATGAGAACCTTGCTTTTCCATCGTCTATTGTAGCACTGTCCCCACAAGAAGATTAAGACAAAGATTCCTCATTTAGCAACATTAAAAGCGAATATCATTTTATACTCCTGATAGCACTGGCCATCACGTATTCTGGTAAACAGTCAGCATATTCCTGGACTGCACATCTGGTAGGTATGGATAGAATTCATTGGAATAAGTCTTCCATAAATAATGTGCCAAAGCCTTGATATAACAAGTGCTTAAGCCTGATGGCAGCCATTTACTCCATGCCAGTTCAAATGTACTTCCTTCCAGGGTTGGAATTCATCCACACTCGCACTTGAAATGTTGGAAATGAGCTCGCTATGTTCTGGAGATGAAAGTTATAGTATATGGGACAGATCCGCAGTTGGTATAAATTGAAGGCGTTCCTCTGAAGTCAATAGAGATACCCCAATTTACATGAGTTGAGAATCTGGCCTATGTACTTTAACTTTTCTCTAGCCCAGGAATTGTTTTTTTGAGTCAATAGAACTATCGTGGTTTATGCCAACTGAATCTGCTGATCCATTTGTGCAGTGATAATCATGGATCAGAATTAGCAGAGAAACATGTTGCTACATGTTGTCAAATGTTGTCCATCTATGAGACATAAGCAGGACACAATGCTTCTGGCAGTGCCTCTACAGGATTGAGGAAGGAAATGTGTCACATTACTTCAGAGTACACCCCTAAGTTAATGCCCCTGACAAGAGATATCCCTTCAAACAAAATTCTCAAGGGAAAAGACAAAGACAACAGAGGAAGAAACTATCTGGTATCGCAGGTTCCAGCCCCGTATGGTTAACAGGATGCAGTCATATTATTCCCCTGGGTCCCTCACCCACAGATGCTAGGAAGTGGTTGGCATTTTTTCCTCGATAGGACATGTAAGCAACTGTTTATCACTAGAACTATTTTCAGATATTATTAAGCTGTTCAGATGAAGTGCTGACAAGAGTTGGTGTATTTAAAAGTGACCATGAGGCTATAGACAGAGAATTGTAAAATAGGAATTGCTAAATTGCTAACTGTTGTGTTCAGAAGAAGCCTTAATTTACTGTCTGACCAAAAGAAAATTTCTTTCCCTTCAGTCCTCAAATGTATTTATTTATTTATTATTTAAAGCATGCTGCCTTTGCTATAAAGCTATGTTTGCTTATGCTTCCTCACATATAAATATTGGATTTAAGGTACTATTCAATTCCCATTATAATTGCCCTGTCAATAAAAAAGGTTTATAGTATTCAGTACTTGGCTCCCAATAATGGCATTATAAAGAGGCTGCACAAAACCATATAATACATATGGAAATGGCACTGATTTATATCTGTGGGAAACATTTTCAGCAATGCTGAAGTCATTTAGGAGCCAGTGATTTAGGCTTTTATGGGACTTAGGAACTTTTGAAAAGTTTACTCTACAGCAAAATCATAGAAGAAGTATGTCATTTCTCAAATGAAGGATTTAAATTTGATTTTAGATTATATACAATCAGTGAGAAAGATCAACTGTTTGTTCTTCTAAACACGTTGTATATTATCTCTCTCCCCAGAGTAATATCTTTTTATGTTTCCATGCCCTATGCAGCTACATCTGATCAGGGCATCCTGTGTAACTGAACTATAAAACATAAAAATGTTGCACTTTATAACACCTTCAAACTAGATAGAGGTAGCTTCAAAGATATTTTCTCTAGTGTTCTTTTATTCTGCTCATATTTTCTGTTAAAAATATCAGTTCCCAATTTCCCTCTTTATTCTGGAAGATTCTTCATTGGGATGGTGATCTTGTTCACCCTGTAGTCACCATTCAGCTACATCCATAAAATGAAAGGATAGGGATAATCAGGTCTCCATGCTCATATTACTAGATTTATCAGCTGCCTGAATATATACAAAATGATGTACCCTTTCCCTAGAACAAGATGGGGAGTCCAGCAGTTTGCACCACAGAATGTGTTGGATCGATATATCTGCACTTATCCTCAGAACAGGTACAGCAGAAGTGCCAGGTTCCTCTTATAACCCAGCCAGTGTGCCTCAAAACTGGCCCAGAGGGACCATGTCAGAGAATCAGCAGGAGGCTCAGTCTTCATGAACATCCATTTCTTCTTAGTCCCCGTGTCACTGAAAATAAGGATGCTAACTGTAATCCCGACACCTACCTTGAACTGGTCAGAGTCAATCAGGGCATTTCATTTACAACATGCAGCCATGAAAAGTTTGGGTCTCCACCAGTCTGGATGTGATTTTCTCTGATGAAAAAGAGAAAAATTCTTTGTCCCATTGTTGGACTCCTGAACCATTGAGCCCATTTGATTAAAAGAAAAAAAAACTGTTATACTTCTAAATTTAGGCACTAATGACATCACTCATGACAGTGAGCATGTTGTAATAACATAGATAGACCCATTATTTTAATGGAGCAAAGTATAGGATCGCTCCTCTTAATATCAGCTCTGTTTCTTGTTTTGTAAAGGTGAAAAAATAAAACAAATCAAACCAAAAACTGTTTGTCAAAGAACTGCTGTAAGATTGAAAATAACTGACTTCCAACTGAGACAAGCTTAGGCACAACTATTAGTTTGGCTAATGGAAGGCTTCCTTTTTGACTCACTTGATAAACCTGCTTTCTATATACCCCAAGGATTGTGATTCAAGGATCGGCTGAGTGCACACACAGAAAGTTCACTCACCAGATTTAATTTGTCAGATGTGAACAGCTGTCATATCTATCTGTGGGACATTTTCAGAACTAAAGATTTCTTGTGGGCTCCAGGATCATAGGTCCCACAAGCACACAATGAATGCAGGTAATTTGGCAGTCAAGTTTATAGCATGAAATATTGCAGGATTTTTTTACATGGTGAGCGATTTCTACTTCAGTATTTATATTTATCATTAGCAACTGAAAAAATCAGTAGTTTTTGTTGTCACTGCTATTGTGTTGTGTTTCCCATAAAAGCATTTGTTGGCACCATTCCTTTGACCCTCTCACGTGTTTTTGTCATAAAGAAGACCCAGTCACTCCCTTGTGTTGCTAAATTAATTCATGCAGCATGTATCAGACATATTTCTTCCCTGCATCATTTCCTCAGATTTGACTGCTGAATTCTTTAAAGCATCTTGTCAGTACCTTTTAACTTTTACAGTGTGGAAGAATGTGCAGATTGATATTAATTTAGACTTGGAATTCAGATGGACAAACGTTTGCTTAATGTTCATGTCCTCAGATTTGGATTTAGTACAGATTTGTGTTAAAGGTGAGTCATTAAAGTTTTGGGTTTTTTTTTATTTAAACTGTTTATGGCCCCAGACCAGCGGCGGAACATATGTGCAGACAAAAAAAAAAAAAAAGGATCCTTAAAGGTAACTTTTTTCTTCACTGGACAGCTTAGTTTGGAGTTAAGGATTCTAGTTTCCCTCCAACAGACGATGACATCCCAGACATCTCAAATACAGCTCAGAATGACAGAATGAAACCTGGACTGTTGTAGATAATTGTGCAAAGGGAAAAGTGATTTTAAAAACATTGTATTTTCAACTGTAAATGAAACCAACTTTTGAAAAGCAGCCCTGGTGTTTATACATGACGCAATACATGACATTGAGACATCTGAATACTGTATTTTCAGGCACAGCCATTTCAATAACTGTTTAAATGCTATGACATGCTTGAAATTAATTGGAAGCCAATAATAAAATAATAATAATAATTAAGGGCCCCATGCAAAACAAGAGAATCTGCAACTGAGATCCTTTTAAAAATACGGATCAGCATGTTTACATCTATAAATATATCCTGTTAATTATATGTGATCTTTACCAGGTTTTTCTTTTAGTACTTTTCAATCCACCTTAAAAGTCTTGAACAATGAGATAAAATTAGACCTATGGTGAGCTGTAACCCAGAGCTGAGAGTTTTGTTCAGAATGCCATTCAAAACTTGCAGTCTTCATCCCAATTATGAAGAAGGATTTTATGCATTCTTGAATGAGTGGTGAGAGATAGGAGACTAGGATTCTATTCTTGGTTCTGTCACTAGTCTGCTGGTTGATCTTGGGCAGATCACGTCATCTCTCCATGCCTCAGTTTTCCCATTTGTAAAATGGGGATAATGATACCTTCTTTCAAAAGTGCCAAGTATAAATTTTAAAACAATTGCTGAAAATTGGTCCATGGAAAAATCAAATTATCTAAGTTCAGGGACAAACAAAACTGATTGTGGGTTTTTTTCATCAATAAGTATAACCTGTTGTGCAGAATTAGTCACTGGTTATTGTGATAGCCATTCTAGGGTCCTAGCTTTAACCAGAATCATAGTAGAAAAATTAAGGAGGTTCTGGATAAAAGGTGCTTGCTCTAGATTACTATATTTATCTTTCATTGTTGCCCAATGTACATACAACTGGGTGTACTTAGTGCCCACCACCATGGGAAAGCAATCAGACTTACAATCAGTATTGGTTTTAATCATACCTAGAAAAGGACATACTCTCCATTGGCTAGGCCAGGGAACAGGGAGTCAAGACTCCTATGTTCTACCCCTGGTCACTTATTGCAGTGCAATTTCTGTAAAAAGAAATTCTAGTAGATTCTCCTATGTTTTTGCTGGTCTTCCAAGAACCTTACCTGCTGATATTTAGGCCTTGTCTTCACAACTGAACTGAACTGTTTGTAAATGAACCAACTGTACTGTACCAGTTTAAGTACCAATTGCTAATTCCACCTATCCTAGCCTGGCTATACTACCCTTGCTTGTTTGGTTTAAGTGTTGCCCTGAATGTACACTAAACCTGTGCTAAACCATCCCACAATTTCTGGCTCCGTTTTCAGAAGTGGTGCATTCTGGGACATTTTGAATTCCCAGTTGTGCACTGGTAGGAAAAAAATGGGATGAGTCAAACAGTTCCAGCTTACCTTCATCCAAAAAGTCACTAAAATGGATAATAATGAACCAATTAAGCTTTAACTAATGACTAAAATTGCAGAAAGGTAGTCTGTTCTAACCAGTTATTAGACTATTTATAGGTGTTTATGGCATTTCTGTGCACGGATGCATAGTGTTCTACAAACCTTTTATGGATTGTAACCATTTTAATTTCTCTAATATATATCAGGCTCCTATTGGGTAAAGCAATTTCATATAAACCAGTGAGTATTGAGTCTGACTACAAAAAACCTGTTACCAACATGAGTTCTAAATCAGTCTTGTTAAACTGCCTGCTAACAAAACATTAGGTCTTATGAACTCCAAGCTTTAGTTTACATATATGTCACAGACTTGAAAAAGGAGTCACAGAAACCAAACACAGTACTGTCAGGCAAGAATCTTATTCATTTTCCTTGGCTTGATATCCAGAATTTCTTCCTCCTCTCCCATCCACCCTCAACCAACACAAACAGAAGGACAGGCTAATATTTATGTTCCTCAGACCCCTCAAAAAGCCCAAAAAAACCCCCACCCACCCTGTGCAGACATTTTATAGAGCACAGCAGATGTCCAAAACAGCTGACAGGACAGGAAATGTTACCAGTAACAATGGAACAACAAGTCGAGCAGAATTTTCCTAGCCACAGTTTGCCCAGCAAGCAAGTTCAGGGAGTTAACAGCAAAACTGCTGCATATATTTAAACTTTGCGCTGTGGGTCAAGTAAACATTCCTTTCATAGAAACTGTGCTAAGAATGTAGAATCTCTCTGGCCCTGCTGTGTCTTCCCTATAAGGTTTATCATAATGCTGTGACATAACTACATATTGTATCTGTCAAAAAGATGGCATCTTGCTGTTTAAGAAATCTAGCTTGTGTTTATCAGTGGAATCTGAAGAAAAGAGATAGAGTGATCTTGTGCTAGCTGAAACATTTTCCTTTATCCTGACATTTTCTTAAACAAAATATCAGACCAATAGTCCATCTAGCCCAGTATCCTGTCTTCTGACAGTGGCCAATGCCATGTGCTTCAGAGGGACTGAATAGAACATGTAATCATCAAGTGATCCATCCCGTTGGCATTTCCTAGCCTCTAGCAAACAGCAATCCCTGTCTATCCTAGCTAATAGTCATTGATGAATCTATCCTCCTTGAACTATTCTAGTTCTTTTTTGAACCCCGTTATAGTCTTGGCCTTCACAACGTTCTCTGGCAAGGAGTTCCACAGGTTGACTGTGCGTTGTATGGAGAAATGCTTCCTTTTGTTTGTTTTAAACCTGCTGCCTATTAATTTCATTTGGTGACCCCCTAGTTTTTGTGTTATGAGAAAGAGTAAAAAAACACTTCCTTATTGACTTTCTTCACACCAGTCATGATTTTATAGACCTCTATCATATCCCCCCTTAGCTGTCTCTTTTGCAAGCTGAAAAGTCCCAGTTTTATTAATCTCTCCTCATATGGAAGCTTTTTCATACCCCTAATAGTTTTTGTTGTCCTTTTCTGTATCTTTCCAATATATCTTTTTTGAGACGGGGCAACCAGATCTGCACATGGTATTCAAGATGTGGGCAATACAATATTTTCTGTCTTATTATCTATCCCTTTCCTAATGGTTCCAAACATTCTGTTAGCTTTTTTGACTGCTGCTGCACATTATGGATAGTTCTCAGAGAACATCCACTCAGTGACTCCAAGATCCCCTTCTTGAGTGATAACAGCTAATTTAGACCCCATCATTTTATATGTATAGTTGTGATTATGCATTGCTTTGCATTTATCAACATTGACTTTCATCTGCCATTTTGTTGCCCAGTCACCCAGTTTTGTGAGTTCCCTTTGTAACTCTTTGCAGTCAGTTTTGTATCATCTGCAAATGTTTTGCCACATCACTGTTTACCCCTTTTTCCAGATTATTTATGAATATGTTGAACAGCACTGGTCCCAGTACAACCCCCTAGGGGACACCACTGTTTACCTCTGTCCAGTCTGAAAACTGACCATTTATTCCAACCCTTTGTTTCCTATCTTTTAGCCAGTTACTGATCCAGGAGAGGATCTTCCCTCTTATCCCATGACAGCTTACTTTACTTAAGAGCCTTTGATGAATAATCTTTTCAAAGGCTTTCTAAAAAAATCTAAGTACACTATATCCACTGGATCACCCTTGTCCAGATGCTTGTTGACCTGCTCCTAGAATTCTAGTAGATGGGTGAAGTGTGATTTCCCTTTATAAAGGCCATCTTGATTCTTCCCCAGCAAATCACATTCATCTATGTCTGATCATTCTGTTCTTTCCTATAGTTTCAACCAATTGGCCTGTGTAGCAGTTTCACGCAGCTGCTCCAAACCCCAGTCAGAGACCTCTGCTTTGTGCTCATACCAATGCTCTTTAGTTTCAATGTGCCATCCACTACCAACTATTTACATCGGGTCCTGCTTCACAGTCTCCAAGGCCTCATTGTCTCAGTCACAACCCCAAGGAAAGCTCACCCTCCTACTGTGGCTTCTCCCTCTCTGGCTGGGCTGCCCCTTTTCCAGTGCCTTCCTTGTATCCTTTATAATGCCCAGCTAATGAGCTCTGCATCTGCTTCCCACTAGCGCAGTCACTGAAGGCTCCCTCAGCTGGATCCCATTCCCCCTTAATTAGGGTTCCAGGGGCAGAGGGCTGACTCACCCAGCACTCTGTCACAGCCTGGTACTGAAGTCAGGCTTATTGGCCTCTAATTGCTAGGATTGCCTCTGGAGCCTTTTTTAAAAATTGGCATCACATTAGCTATCCTCCAGTCATATTGTACAGAAACTGTTTTAAATGATGGGTTGCATACCACAGTTAGTAGTTCTGCAATTTCACATTTGAGTTCCTTCCTCAATGACACCTCAATCTGGGATAGTTCCTCAGATTTGTTGCCTAAAAAGAATGGCTCAGGTTTGGGAATCTCCCTCACATCCTCAGTCATGAAGACCAATGCAAAGAATTCATTTAGTTTCTCTGTAATAGCCTTATTTTCCTTGAGTGCTCCTTTAGCATCTTGATCATCCAGTGGTCCCACTGGTTGTTTAGCAGACTTCCTGCTTCTAATGTACTTAAATGTTTTTATTACAAAGGGACATTTATGGTTTTGTAGTTTACAATAACTTTCCAATGATATTAGGAAGCAATATCATGTGAAAGCTACATAATTTCACATAAATAGAAATGCTAAAAAAGGATTTGAAAAACAGCTAACCAACGACTCAAAAAAGTAACAGCAAAAAACTTTTATTTAGCTGCACTGGCGTGAGAAAATGGATGAGTCTCACATGACTGTCAAGTGGAATACTAAATGCTTCCTCAAATAATCAGTAAAAGAAATGGTAGCCTTTTAATTGTTTGCACCTGTTCAATGCTATTTTCTTTTTTTTTTTCAGAGTGAGAGAAGTTGGAGATTATAGTTTAAAATTCTAGTAATTTCATTGTTGTCCTAAAGCAATATGTCATTGTCAGGCCCTTTTTCTGTCAGTTGCACACTTGCACGTAGACAGCAATAGACCTCTGGGAGATTTCATGGTGACTTTTTTTCTCTCTTTCTTTTTTCGCCAGGCTGCAGCAGGTGTGAAGTTACCACAACTCTATTAGCTCTACCATGGCAATAAAAGCTCATTATTATAATAGAATTGCCTGTCTAGTCATTACTAGGGAAGCGACTTGCTTGGGGACTTGCCCTTTCTCTGTGTAAGGCCACACTTTCCTGCTAGGTCTCTTTTAGAAGAGGCCTCAAAAATGAAGACTTCAAACACTCAGCTGGAATCCAACTGCATTCCACTCCGCCATCCTCGCAGTCTGGATTGAAAAGCAAGTCTTCTCTTATTTCAGTCCTGACAAAAGCAGAACAATGGATTGCTATTGGCAAAGTGTTTTTTTGCTGTTAAGAGCTATAAGCATTATCCCAGGAATCTCCATTCACATGAAGATAATGCACAGTCACTCTCTCCTTGTTTAGACTACAGCTCAGTCTAATTCAGACCACCTCTCATTTTCCTTCTTGCTTTTTAATCCAAGGCTTTACCTACTGAGCTACCCAAGAACCAAACAAACTAAATAGGAAGATAATTGTAGTAAGTTTAAGTGCATTGAAGCCTGAGACAAAGAGGTCTTGCCTTTTCCCCTCAGTTCCTAGGCTATGTTTATGGGAAGGAACTTCCAAACAGACAAGCTTAAGACCAATGAATGAGCTTCTGGAACCTAGAAGGGGCAATGTATTCTGTGGAGAACCATCTATCCTCCGTGGGTGCATAGAATTGATCATAAAGCTTCTCAGCACCCTGCTTCTCCTTGAGCTTCTGCACACTAGCATTCTTAATGTGAAATGTGTTCTTAGAAACTCAGTAGATTACCATGAAAAAATTCCTCTCTATATTTTAAGTATTATTTAGCCCTTTATTTGTATGTTTTATTTTGATTTTAGGGACTGTGAAGAACTGAGAAATACACCTTACTCTGAAGGTTCCCTCTAACAGACTGCTAGGGAATGCTGGAGTAGATTAGAGGGATGATTGCAAAAAGAAGAGCTTTTCCAGTGAGCAAAAATATCCCAAAGTTATATGAGAAGTAATTCACTTTTTTATATATTCCCTTAGCTTTTAGTCAAACAAATGTTTCAAATCATATCATCGGCACTTACTGCTCTGAATCACCTTCTGCCAGATCCTAGGCTGCAGTCATAATAGCTAATGGGCAAACATTAAAAGGCTTGAAGTTTTTGTTCAGAAACTGAAAAGGATTTATCAGAACCTTTTGAGGTTCACTCCCCTTCCTGGCTGACAGTTCCCTCTCTGTCCCCAAAGCCACTGCTCTGACAGACTTCTGGTGTCCACCACCCTAATCTGACAGGATCCCAGTTTACACACCTGACAGGGGGCTGGCAGCCTGCAGACCTTCCAGAAGCTCTGAGACCATTTTGTTATGCTCATCTGGACTGAAACTCCTACATTTTTTATGTCTGTTTGGAAGATTGCATACTATGAACGTGACATAGGAGCTGACAGAAGGAGAATAACCTACCCTCCCTCTTAATCCCAACTCCAAACATCATCCCAGCTCCCGCAAAGAGCTGATTCTATATGTTGCTGTACTTGATAATATCCAGGTAAATCTAACAGAGTGGGTTTGCTTCAGAAAGAAAGAATGTTCATAGTACTCAGGCTGGATAATTTATTGGAACTATTCTCTTCTCTTCTTCCCTTTTCGATTCAGGGTCTTACACAGCCATCATCAACATAGTATCTGAAACCCTTCTACTACTGCACCAAGCAACATCACTAGCATATGTCATATGTGGTTCTTTGTTTCCTCATCCCTCTCTCAAGGAAGTTCATAGGAATATTTTTTCATTTATGAAGTACATTATAGCTACACCATGCTATGTATTTATATTAGTAAAGGAAAGGCAAGGTTGAAGGAGTGCATCTTGCACTTGGGACCAAAGATTCAAATGGTTTTAGTTGATGTGGGATTTCATTCCAGCCCCTGAGAAAGCTGTTTTCTGCAAAGATGAGCTTTGTCATTGTGGTAGGCAGTTCTGTTGGGCATGAGGAATGGAGTTGTCAAAAATGATCCTTGTCTGGGAGCTTAGGTGATCTTTTAACTGTCCTGGATTCAGCCCATTTAATACCTTGAAGATACGGACTGAGGCCTTGAATTTGACATGTATCCTATGGAAAGTCAGAATAGAGATGGATGACAGGTCTGATGTAGCTTTAATTGCTGCCTAATTCATCCAAATCTAATCATGTGCCTGCCCCTGCAGTGTGTAGCCATGGAAAGGAATATGGTGTCACCAACTCACCACTTCAGGCCAAATTCAGCTCTTATACCAGAGGAAATTCAGATTCATCAATAAAATCCTTCAGACTTAACAAGTAGAGAGAAAAGGTGAGAACTGGTCCTGCAACATCACTGCAGGATACAGTAACAGGAGATGATGGACTGGGAAGGAAAGCGGAAAGCACTGAACACAAATATTCTAGTATGACAAATGGGACATTCCAAATGATCACAATGTAATCTATGAAGTCTCATTGCCCCATCTCACTGCTATAGCCCATTATTTTGCAACAGCAATTTGCTCACAACCTTTTCTTTTAATGTCTGAACAGATCCTTAGCTGGTGCTTATTTACATCAGCCAAGCATGTGCTCTGTGAATTTAGTTCTTGTGAGAGAAGCTGAATTGAAAGTCCTGGAAACCAATTTCCTCTATTATAGAACTAATAGAGCAGAGGCAGTGCTCCTGACAGTGTGTTTCAACCCTGCTCTGGACAGTTCATTCTTCACGGTGAGAGCGACTCCGTGCCCATTCAGTCTTTGACCTCTCTATTCACAATACTGTCTAGGATATCTATTGCATACTGTGATTTGAAAAAGAAAAAGGGGGAAAAAAAAAAAAAAAAGAGAAAATACAATGTTCAGAACTACGCATCTGGGCTGCATTCTAACAGTGTTGTAAAATGGCTTATCAGCCCAATCTGTGTTAGAGAAACATGCTACCAAACTCTACTGCTGTGTTGGCTTACATCACTAAGGCAAATGTTTATCGGAAGGATACCACACAGCAAAGTTAGTGCTGGCTAAAAAGAAAGAGAAACCTGCTATTGAATAGAACTTGATGAATTTTTGGGGGAAAAAAGCACTAATGTTTATTTGAATTTTTAAAATTATTCATTCTGAGTGCCTTTGGAAACTTTTGATTTCTGTAAATACTCTGGGAAAGGATTTTACTAGAACATTCACTAAATTGCAGAAATATACAGAAAACACAGTCCAAATTAATGAGCAAAAGTATTTACAATAAAATCTGGTTTTAAGAATTACACACATCCAAATGGGAAATAGAAATGTGACATGTGTCCACTAAAAAAAAGTACAATTGGTAGTACAAATGGTCAATCTTTTTTGAATTTTGAAATTTTGATAACATTTAAATCAGATTAGAAAATTTGAAAAAGAATACAAAACAAAACAACCAACAAAAAAAAATAAAAAAATTCCCCACTTAAAAAATCACTTCAAACAAACTTTGGAAAATATTTTGATAAGATTTTTACTGACATTTTCCCCTGCCTTTTTGTTCAATGATAGAGCTGGTTCAAAAGTGTGAAATAGAAAATGAAATTTGGTTTGACTACTTTTGCTATTAGCTTTGGGTGAACAATAAAATATTCAATTAAAATGTTTTTCATTTTAAAATGTGAAATTTGTCATGTGAATTATCTAACAAGTATGCACATGAATCATTCATTGTGTTCTGCTTATTACAGAAAGTCCACAGCACTGTTAGGAAACAAAGCAGTGTGCAGGCTCTTCACTGTTTGACTTCCATTAAAGCCAATAGGTGCCAAGAGGCTAAATCTCTGTGCAGCAACTTGAAAAAGCAACAATAAGCATCAAAGAATAACAAAAGCATACTGCAAGCAGCAAAGCAAGGGAGCATTGGCTGTGTATGCATACCATTCTTTTGCACACTTCCCAAAGGCTAGTTTGTGACATTAAGAGCTACCCGGTGTAAAGTGCAATCTATTGTTGTGCTGCACAGGAGGCAGATTATGAATTCCCAACCACAATCTTCTTCCCAATCTCCCTGCTGCTTCAGGGGTGAGTATGCTGCAATGTGTCCTATATCTGTTGCCGTGTACACTCCCCAATATGCAGGTATAGACACACTTCCAGGAACCCTATGGGAAGTGATGTCAAGAATGTGCTCCCTACTTTCCCCCTCCAGTCATCTGCACCAGTGGGAACATAGCTGCTCTGCTGAGACAGCTACTCCCTGCACTCTGGAACTAGAGGCATGACTGAGTGCCTTACTTTCCCTTATTCCTCTGCGCATGGAGGGGCAACAATCGGACTGGGCAACGAATGTTAATTGGTGGTAGGAATGCTGGAAGTGAAATGGTGGCACACTACTGTTATCCAGTGCATATTTCACCACTGGAACAACGTATACAGTGAAGCATTTCAGGACACCCTCTTTACTCCTGGTATATATTTTCTTCCTGCTATTAGTCACACTTTCTTCTATTCACATTCTTTTCCAGGCTTTAGCTGTGGTATTAAATATTGAGGCAGTCATGGGCAAGGCCACCTCATTCTGTGAGAATTCTGTTGGCATCTCAGAGTTCTGATGTGGATTGGGGACTTCTTGAATGAGGCATTATAGTTTAGAGTATAAAGTATTATACTGGGGACACAGGAGATCTGGGCTATATTCCTGGTTCTGCCACTGGTTTACTAGGTAACCTTGGGCAAGTCATTTTCCTGCTCTGTGCCTCAGTTTCCCCAGCTGTAACATGTTGATAGTATTGCCCTCCTCTGTAAAGCGCTTTGAGATCTACTGATGATAAAAGCTCAGTATTATTACAATCTGTCATTAAAGGGCAGATTGACTGGAAAATTAGGAAAGCAAATTTTCAAAGCAATAAGTCAAGGAACAAGGGTCATTTTAATTCATAAATACATGATGTACTTTTTAAAAAAAATCAACAAGCAATTATCACAGGCCTAAAAAATCTGGGAAATCAGCCTGGAGACCTTGTCTGTTGCACCTCAAAGAAAGTAAATCTTCACTTCAGTGAAAGAGCAGCCAAAATATTATGAAAATTGGTCCAGTTAACACCTTTTTCACCCTAATATTGCTAATGGCTAATTCTTTCCCCAAGGTAAGAGTAATGTGAAAGTCTTAAAGCACCATTCATAAATGTCCTGGGAAAGCACATATATGAAATTGAAGACTGCACTAGAGACCCTTGTGTCACACTTCGGTGTGCAATGCAGAGCAGTGAGGATTTGTTTCACCTCTTACCTCTAACCTTGTGTGCCTCACAATGCTTTGTGACTGTCACTCTCTGCCTGGGATGCTTACAGAGCACATGGTTTGGGGAAATTCAGGACTTGGGAGTGTCTTGGGGTCCTTTTTCTGGTTGTAACTAAGGCTTGTGGAACTCAGAGTGGGGCGGTAGACAGGCTGCTGGGGTCAGAGTGGCTGAACCAGGGTTGGCTGCATAGCAGACAGACATACAGGGAGTGACCTGCTTGCTTGTTGCTGACTGATAGTGGAGGGTAGCAAGGCCGATGGGTTCATTATAAGCCTCATTGATGGTTTGTTATAGGGCTTCCCAGTCTTCTTTGACACTTGTGTTGTTTTCAGGCGTGCATATGGTCAGTTTTCCACAGAGGTGTGCTTGGAAGTTCTCTTGATGCACTGAGGATTGATGTCTTTGGACATTGTATTGCTGTCAAAATTATTTGGATTTCTTTCTATGTTTTGGTGCAATCCTGATAGACATGGCTGACCTCACCAAGTGGTGGTCAGTCCAGCAATCGTCAGCTCCTCTCACGACAGAATTAATTTGGACTGCTCTTAGATCCTATGTTCTTACAATTCGAGCAGCAATACCAGCAATTCAGCTAAGGGGCACCAGAAAAGGGGTGGGGGTGCAGGGGACCAAGACCTCATCACTTTTAAAAGTGGTTCTGAACGTCAGTCTCTCACTGGCTGGTCCATCTGTGGAACTGCTCCTGTTGCTGTGCATGCTGCTGATTCTGGAGCAACTCACCTAGAGCCAGTGATGGAGGGTGACAGGGGGCCCAGAAGAGTAAGCAGTACAGGCTGAGAGACTGTAGCCTGGTCTGTTTCTCCCAGTTGCCTGCTCTGGGTTTATTCTTCTCCCTGAAGAAGCCCCATTAAGAGGACAGATCTGAATTAACAGAGGTAGGAAAAGAGGGGAAAAGAAGGTTTGAGACAAAGAAAAGAGAAGAGGAAAGGAAAACCAAACAGGAAGATTGAAAAAAGGAAAAGAAAGAGAGGAGCTGGTGGGCTGGGAAGTGAGAGCAAGGAAGCACTGCCTGGGGTAGGAAGTGAGAGACTGAAACAGCTTTCATGTGGAAGGACCGGAGCAAGTGGCAGCTGGTGTGGGGAGTGGGGACAGGAAGAAGCAGAGTGAGAGTGGGGGGACCCAGAGGACTGAACAGCACGGGTGGGGGAGGGATCATAAGAGGGGGTTGAGAGGGAGCAGGGCCTGGGGTGGACCATGGGCAGGGCCTGAGGGGAGGAGGTAGGGGGGACTCGGAGTGGAGTCAGCCTCCCCAAATGCAAGAGGCACCTGCCGCCTATGCCTAGCGGCTATAGTTCAGAGTAGTGTCACCCATCAGTGAAAGTTCAAAGGGCACTTTGCCTGGCAACTATAGTTCAGGATAGTGTTGCCTACTGGAAATGGAGGATAGTAGGGGAACCCAGGCCCACCCAACTCCACAGGGTTCCGATGCAAGGCCCATCAAAACAGTAGCTCTTGCCCAGGGGTCAAGGCCTGATACCCCTTAGCATGCTGTGATGCTCTATGATTGAAATATGTCCATGTATATTGTTGCTACCACTGTTACACAAATGCAACAAATCTTGTACAAAGTATGTCATATAAGGTGTCAATGGAAAAGTTATGATTTACTAAGTATGTTTATCCTATTTATATCCTTGTATTCTCACTGTGTTTGAAGTTATGAATATTAGCTATATGGATCTATAGCCCTAATGTGTTTGTTCATGGGTTAATGCACGCCAGGTAAAATCTACATTGAAGCCAGACAGCTTTGTGTTGATGGCCCATCAAAGGCAATTGACTGTCACAATGAGCCATAGAAGAAGCTTGTTCCCATCCAGTGAGATTTCCTGGGGACGCTTTAGAAAATGGCTGCTCCTGTGAGTCATCAAAACATGTAAGGGCATGTGACTTGCTCATGTGACCCTGGACTCCATCTCATGCCTGTACTTTTCCATAAACTTGGGGGCGTTGTTTGGGGAAGTAAAATCGCCTCCACATGGGAGAGGTATAAATGACCCTGAAAACATCTCCATTTTGTCTTCATTTCCAACTTCATTTCTCTGGACTGGATTTCTAACAAGGAAACTCTAAACAAGGACTGATAATCCCCAAGCTGTTTGGGTAATTTTCAGATAGACATTTGTAAACTAGAAGTTTATTCCATCACTACTACAAATTTGGTAAAAGAACTTTGCAATGATTATATGTATATGATCAATTAACCATCTTAACTCTCTATTTTTTTCTTTTATAAATAAATCTTTAGATTTTAATTACTAAAGGATTGGCAGCAGTGTTATTATTGGGTAAGATCTGAGTTATATATTGACCTGGCTGTGTGGCTGATCTCTTGAGATCAGAAGAACCCTTTGTTTGATGAAATTGGTTTTGAATAACCACTTATCCTCCAGTCTAGTGCCTGGGTGGTGAAATAAGTGCTGGAATGCCTACGGAGCCTGCATTTTGACTTCTTCTTAACCAGTGAGGTGAGACAGAGGTTTACTTTTGTTACTGGCTTGTTATAATCTAATGGTAGAATAGCCATTCTGGGGTCAGTCTGTCCTGTTTCTCAGCAGTTTGTCCTGGATCTGGCATCCTCAGCTGTGACCCAATGAGGCAGAGTGACACATGCTCACTGGGTCACTTCCAACCCTTGTTCCAGTCTCTCTGATGTCACCATGGATTGGACGTGGAGTTCCTTCTGTGTTCCCATCTGATTTGTCTCTGAGTTTCTTCCACCAGCCATAGTGAGTCATCTCCCTGGGCTTCTGTAGTTTATAGGCTTCTAGTGGCTTGGCTATGAGGCTTGGTCCTGGCTGTGTGGAGTCCTGGCAACTTCCGACTATTCTCCTCCTCAGTCAGACTGAGCTAAGTCATGACTTTTTAAATGCTTCCTCCACTTGAAGTATGCCCTGCAGAGGTGAGAGGGCATGGTATCTTAGGCCCAGAGCAGCTCTTAAACCTTTGCCTTGCCAATGCGGGGTTTGGTACACCCTGTCACACCACTTCCAAAATGTTCTCCCCTCAGGTGGCTGCTAGGAAGGGTCTGTGGAGACATAAGGGAAATGAGGCTCTCCACTCTCACGAAGAATGTGGCCAAATATTGCTGGCAGGAAAATCCAGATACTCTAATCTGCATTTGTAAAGAGGAGAGATTGTCCCATATACATTCAGATCCTTTTACATGCTAATTTTTTGAATCAGGATTACATTTCACATGCTCCCATCACCTTAGTTCATAAAGACTTCACCTGTTAAATTTATTTTTAAACAACATTCTTTACGATGAAATGATTATTTTTCTTAGTTATAAGGGTAGCTATTAATAAATGCAGCAATACCTAAATCTATAGCACTAATAAGAGGCACTTTGGAAGAAATGATAATTTAGGCTAAAGAATCTTGAGAATGATACTGTATTATGACTAGAATTCTATTAACAGCAGAATATTTATAACAACCTTTTAGAAAAGTTTACTGTTAATTTTTTTGCGTTGGATTAGAAATAAATTTTCTTTTAGTCTTTTTTTTTTTTGTAATGAAAACCTGGTCTTAATATCAGGAAAAAAAAATTATCACAGCATTAAAACTCTCAGCCCAAAAGTACCCACAAGAGATATGCATTTGTTTGAGAAAACAGAATTAAAATGGGTGAAAGATTAAAAGTACACCCCCTCCATGCACACTCTTATCCCTAGAAGTTGAAAATACAATGTTTTCATCACAAGATCTGTTTCAAGACAAAACTATTCCTTGGCATCAAGAGTGGGGGGAAAAGTGGTAAAACACAGTAAAAGGAATACTCTGTAAATCATATCTGAAATATTGCACTGGGAAGAACATGATCTACTTTTGTATCTGACGTGTTTTGCAAATAATTTCACTGCATTTTCTAAGTAGTTTTCCATCAGTTACTTAATTACAAAAATATGTGCTGCAGTTTCCAGAACTTTGCCACTATCATAACTCTACTTGAAGCTCAGCCAACCAATGATAGTAAAGCTGTCATGAGATTAAAGGTGGCTGCAAGTCATTGCTTCTGGTATTTATATGTAACAAGGGCAAAGTAAATAAGTATGTAGAGTTATTAGTTATATTATTGGTTTTATATTTTAGATACATTGGGCATGTGCCTATGCACCAACAAAGTGAATGAGGCATATACGTATTGTTTAGCACCAGTATTTACCTTTTGAATATTTGTAGAAATCAATAGTTTGAAATGCTAATGAGAGAGAATATGGGTTAAATTCTGGCTAAAACTATTCTGGTGTCTTCCAAGATAACTCTGATGACTTCAGCAAAATTGTCCTATTGATACCCTTATGTAATAGAACAGAATTTGCCCTCAAATGTGAACTAAAAGATCTCTCAACTGTGCTTCATTGTATGGTGTATCTCATATTCTAGATACATACGTAAATCTTTATTATGTATTTATTTTTATTTTAAAAAAATAACAAACATACCAATTGAAAACACTAGGTGCCTTAACACAAAATACAATTTAAGCCTCAGCAGCAGTGAAATGATCAGTTCTGCAGAAGCTCTGCCAGCCAGCCATCTAAAAAACCTCCTTTCTACCTCTTCAGTGCCTCTTCAGGGAACATACCTTAGCCCCGCAAAATCCAAACAGAAGTATTTTGCACTGTGTCTGGAAGGTCACTGAAGTCCCTACATTAAGTTGGGCTTCTCATTGTTCTAAACTGACAATATCAGATATTCTGAATGAGTAAATATCATAAAAATGTTATTTATGTTAATTTTACATATATACATACACACAGATAATGGTTATGCTGCCAGTGTGCTGGTACCGACCAATGCTTATCATGCTAATTATAATCATTTTATCGCTACCTTCTTCTCCCTCATCTGTTCATGTATCCATCTGGTTGTCTATAGTCTTAAGAGATTGTAAGCATTTTGGGGCAGGAGCTGTTTCTTTGTGATTGTCTGTATAGGGCTTAGCACAATGGGGCTGGGGCCTTTAGTTGTTTCTGCATTATAAATATAACAACATAATACATAATATAAGGACACAATCTTGCAGTTCTTACATAGGAAAAATGCCCATTGACTTTGGTAGAATTTTGTCTGTTAGAGGCTTTCAGATGTGCAGAAATAGAGAAATGTTTTCTTTAAAGCTTCAATTGAAAATGTTGGTCATATCAACTAATTTTCACATCTGGAAATCTCATCATTGAATTTACAGAAAATAGTTAACTTTAGCTCCCAAACATATAAAGTGTGGAAGTACACTTTCAGCTTGTGCTGACAAATATTCAAGTAGCCTTTTTTTTATTGTGGTAGGTGAATGAGGAGGGAAGGTAGGAGAGACAGAAAAGGAAAATATGTATTTTGCTGTTTAATACCACCATCCCTAATGAAGCTGGTCAAAAAAGTAACTTTTTTTTTTTTCAAAAGGAAATTGGGATTTTTATTAAACAAAATTTCTAATGAAAAGTGTCTGCATTCATCAAAAGATTTCAGCCAGAAATGTCTATGAGGAAAAGAAATTGCAGACCAGCTCTTCTCCCCTCCTGTTTCCACTTTCTCTCCTCCACCTCCCAAATACTGAGCGTAGCAATGCCAAATTTTTAGGCACCTAGGAAATCACAGGAGGAACACTGCAATTCACAAAGCCTGAGTTAGACACCTAGGCTCCTATACAATGCATGGGGAGAGATATGTTCCTTAAGAATGTGATCTACAAAGGCCAGCACGTTCAGTGGCTCCTCATTTAAGCTAGCTAATAGAAGAGACTGAGAAGAGGGGTGTGTCCTAAATCCCACCCCTCTCATGGAGATAGTCATCTAAGTCTGTGCTGCAAGAAGGCACCTGACTCTGCTGGCAATCCATGAACTGGGGAAGGTAGGTATTCCACTAACTCGTGTATGGGGCCCAACAGGCTCAGAGGCCACTTAACTCCACACAAAACAATCAGAGCTGGGGGCTGGGAGAGGACCCTCCCTTTAAACATTCTGCCCACTGGTAGTAATTCATTTTGTGTAGAGTTAGGCGGCTTCTGAGTACACTTTCCATATCACATCGCCCATGTTAGGAGGAGGAGCACCTATCTTCCTCTAGTTTGTGGATCGGTCTGAAGCTTAGGTGGGAAATAGGCATCCAGATGCCTAGAGCAGTGGTCCCCAAACTTTTTACCTCGTGCCCCCCCCTTACTCCTGTCCGCATCTCCCTAGCCCTCCCCCAGCTGGGCCTGTGGCTAGGGGGAGATCAGGTCTGGGGGCTGAGGCTGGGAGCAGGGCTGCAGCGGCCAGGGGCCCTGGGATCTGCGGCAAGTCCCAGGGAATGAGGCTGCAGCCAGGAGCTAGGCGTCAAGTGCTACGACTGGGGGTTGAAGTGAGGGCTCAGGCGTTGAGGCCACAGCTGGGGATCAGGCACTAAGGCCTGGGGCTGGGAGTTGAGACCGTGTGCCGTGACCAAGCCATAGGCTGGGAGAACGGGGACTGAGCAGAGCTTGGGGCAAAGTGGGTCTGGATGGCGCTCTCTTTCTGCCCCCCGGGGGGGGGGGGGCTGGCCTGGGCCCTGACGTGCCCCCCTGAATGTTCCTGTGTGCCCCCCTAGGGGGGCGTGCCTCACAGTCTGCAAACCTCTGGCCTAAAGTGAGGCAGCCGTGTGCATGTCCTTAGGCACATTGAGAACTTTTACTGGAAAACCTTAGGTGTTGAGCAAGTTTAGGCACCTCTAGGGTTAGGTGGCAGCTGAGTCCGAGTTTTGTGAATCACAATGGTGCTTAAAAACAATCTTGGGGGCTAAGCACCTAAGTACCTGTGTGGATCCCTGCCTGCAAACTGAGAATCAAGCCAAGAGAGTCCAATACTTCAGTGAAAACATGTTTCAAGTGCATGTGGAGAATAGATGTCTTACAAGTTCCACATAGCCAATTGTGTTAGCCTCGCCACAATTCTCACCTGCTTCATTGTCAATCTCAGATTGCCAGAGAGGACATTTCCCCTTTAAATGTTTCTTGCCCATCACCTAGTACTATAAGGGGAACTAAAAATTAACATGTGAATCCCAGCATGAATGTATCTGAATTACATTCAAGAAAACAACAGCAAATTTTAACTTGCAGGATAATCCAGCAACAGAGGACAGAAGTTAATTATTGAAATTAGCTATATGAATAAAGTTTCCTTTTGATTTTAATAATACTTATTTGATAGAAGAAGGTCGTTCTTCCTGGGTAAAAATGACTAATAACTGTTGATATTGATAGAGTAACATGGAATTTGCATTTTACTGATGACTATGTCATTTAGTTAATAGAAATACCTTGATTTCCAGTTAAATTATATAAATAGGCCCACATGATAAAAGCTGATTGCAGTTTCTCATGAATTATTGTGAATAAAAAACATGACTTTTGTTTAAAAAAAGAAAAGAAAACATATCAAAGTGAAAATATGGCACACATCTGCACAAAGCAAGAATGCAGAGCTTGTGTCTAGTTAGTTACTTCAAAAACTGAATTTAGATTAATAGGGCTGGCTATGGAATTTCCATATCTGCACCACTACTATGTAAAGAGCCTGATCATGCCTATAAAACATTGATAGCTAAAAGAATCAATGTCAAATACTAGCCTGTTCCAGGAGTAAGCATGATCATAACTGAAAACATGTATGAAATTTGACACATTGCCAGTGCTTATGAGTAAAATCTTACCAGGTTAAGGCTACAGTCTTGATTCTTCACGAATCTGTTATGTTGGAGGAAATGTACTCCATAATTCCTGCATAACTCACAGCCAACAAATGGGTCAGAGGATTGTACTTTGTCCAGAACATTCTGATGGGGTATTCCACACTCCATGACACAGAATGTTATATGTAATAATGGTAAAAGTGATGGCGGGCTTCAATTTTTGGGTGTTATGATTTGGGGGCTAGTTTGGGGAGTAACCTGAGGTCTTAGTAGTATATTGGGATGAAAGCACAGCCAACTGTTGACACAGCTGGATATTATCACAGTGAAAGGCATATATTTTTATATTAATAATTACATTTGAGGTTCTGAAATTTCACCAGAGCTGAACGGGAAATTTTCAGGCTAAATTAAAAAGAGATCATGATGCTGTGTTTGATTTTATGTGAGTTTACTCACAGTATAAAACAATGAGAGGTTGAAAGACTGGTACCTCTTTTTATGTCTATGCTATAAATAACCCAAAATCATTTATTTTGTGGGATATGGCAGATGTACTTTACAAAATACAGGCAACTAGGCTGTCCTGTTTTAACTATGCATATATAGTTGATAAAGGTCACATGTTACTTCAGCTGAAGTCAGTATTAATCTCTAGCCACAACATTTGCTATTAATATACATGTATTATGTGCATAACATGCCTTAATGTGGGTTTTGGGATAATCACACCTAATTTGTCTTTGACCATAGGCTTTCAAAACACAAATGCAGATGGAATGGGATCTGGAGATTTGTTTTTTTTAGGTGATGGCATGCAAACAGGAATTCTGAAACTTTATTCAAAAGTTGTCCTGCCCTTAAATACAGCCAAATGCTTGTCGATCTCTACTGCAACTCTGACAATATGACCCTCTAACTGTATATATAATTTGTATTTTTGGTAGGCAGTGAGAAGGAATGAAAAGAGAAAAAAAGTCCCTGCAATTTATCATCACAGAAACTGAAGTGACTGATAAGAACCCAATTTACACTGAAAGAGAACAATTTTAATTTGCAAAACAACAATCATTTGCTTGTTTGGTACTAATGAATGTCATGTTTAATCATACATTTTGCTCAGCATTGGCAACTTGAAAGTGGAAAACTGTGTGAAGCAAAAAGTTGGCTGAATTAATAGAGTTGTAAAATCTCCAATGGGATTTTTATTTATTTATTTATTTAGCTGTGTGTGTGTTTTCAATCACCGAGAGCAGAAGTCCTCATGAAAAAAATTTGTACAGCTAATAACATAGAAAGCCTTGACTTTCACTGACATGTTTGATGTGCATTTTCACATGACCTTTTCAGGGTTAGGACTAAAACTTAAGAAGTTTTACAAACAAGGCAAAATAACGAGGTATGTGGAGGAGTAAAGCAGAAATGTAAATAGTGGGTGCAGTTGGAAGGAAGATATTTGAATCTGAATGGCCAGTTAATGATTCAATTAGTTTTTCACTTTGTTAAACTACGGTAATCCTTCTTTACTAGCTCTCCATATTGAAGCCTGTTGAAAGGAAGAATGCAAAGGATCTTAAGGAAGAACATTCTAAAAAGTAAAGCCTTTTGTAATCCATTACTGCTTCCCAACAAAGTACTGCCTATTGAAAATATGATGGATGCAGGACAGATATTTTACTGAGCTTAAAATTCTGAACAGGCTGGTTTGAATAAAAGCTGTAAATCTGAAGTGATTCCTTTAATTATGGAGTCTATTATAAGTACAAGGATAGCTTTGTGATCGGGGAGTCCTCAGCAAAGATGTTACTGGGAGGGTGACTTATCCCCATAACCTCTCCTTCTCTCCCATTCTCTGATCACTTTTCACTCATTTCTCCATACACAATCTTTTCAGTCTTTTGTCCCTCCTTTCTCTCATCCCTTTCGCTCTATCTACCATCTCTGTTGGTATATGGTTAGGTGGGGTGCCAAACAATGCAGAGAGACGGCAGTAGATTCCACAGTTGTATGCCAATCTGGGAATGTCCCACAAAGCTGGCTGCTGTCCTCAGCCTAGTGAGTGATAGGTTCAAGAAGGTGTCTCTTTGCAGGTGCTTTTTAAAGTATGTGGCAGAGGGTCTTTGTTATAAGGACATGATGATTGATCAGATCAATGAGTATTAAAACAACCTATTAGAATAACTATTATTGAATGATACCTGCCATTTAGTAGACATAGTACTCCAAATCCACAGAATACTGTACTAAGATTAATTAATAGTTGCATGTAACCAAATAATTGTTAAGTAACTGCTTACTTAATGGATTAATAAAATAAAATAAAATGAGAAGCAATCAAATCCGATTACTTTTCAGGCCACAAACAATGCTATCCACTTAGATACTTTTTCTGGCAATCCTGACCAGAGTGTGATTATTAGTGATATCATAGCCATGGTGTTCAGTATGGCCACAGTCTCTGCATAATTTGCATGTCTCATGCAAAGACAATCAGACACTTTTGATCTATTTCTTCTACGAGAAAGGAATCACAAGCATGCAACTGGTTACCTTTTTTGATTCAGTAACGTATCTTAATTACCCCTAGAAAATAAGGTCTTTTCTACACTCAAACTTTCACCAGTTTAACTAAAGATGTGTTTAAACTGATTTAGTTAAACAGATGCAAACAGACTATGTAGACTGTGTTGATTCCTGACTGAAAAGTAAACTGAAAGAAGCTACTCTTCAGATGAAATAAGAACATCTGCACAGGATTTTGTACCTGTTAAAAACTAACTACATTATTAAACGCATTTATGTTAAGTCCTTGCCATTTTATAAACACACACAAGTGCTAATAATCCCGAATCAGAAACAATGGGCCTAATTCTCTACCACACCCAGTATTGTCATTTACAGTTCTGTAATATGGGTATACAATGCTACCAGATTAAAATGGCAGTGTTTTATATGTACTTTGCACTCACTGGGTGAAATTCATTCCTCTGTATAGGGCTGATTAGTCCTTTAGAAAGGAAAATAGAAAAAGAACAACCTGGAGCAACCTACCTGCACACTTAAGTGTATATTAAAGACTTTCTACAGGTGCTGTGCATAGGAGATGATGTAATGCATAGAAAAAAGGTCTGTATAGCTATAATTATGTTACAACCTTTTGTCTGATACACTGCATTGCGTGATCACAAAACAATAAATGTAGGGCCTGTATTTTTAATAGCAAGTATCAAACATTTACTTGTGTTACAATTGAATAACAAGTGTTCTGTTAGGATTATGAATATGATTATGCCTTATCCAGAGTGATGATTTTATGTTTTATTCCAGGTCACTGATAAAAATGTTAAATAGTAAGAGGCCAAGAACCAATCACTGGGGGTCCCCAATGGAAACACATCTGCTCAGTGATGATTCCCCACTTGCAGTTACATTTTGAGACCTATCAGTTACCCAGTTTTTAATCCATTTAATGTGTGCCACATTAATTTTATATTCTTCTTGGTTTTTTTAATCAAAATGTTGTGTGGTATCAACTCAGATGCCTTACAGAAGTCTAAGTGTATTATATCAACACTATTACCTTAACAACCAAACTTGTATAATTGTATAAAAAAAAGATATCAAGTTAGTTTGACAAGATCTATTTTCCATAAATCCATGTTGATTTGCATAAATTACATTTTCCTCCTTTAATTCTTTATTAATCAAGTCACATATCAGCGCTTCATTATCTTGCCCAGGATCGATGTCAGGATGACAGGCTTATAATTACCTACATCAACTCATTTACTCTTTTTAATAATGGGCAGTTTAAAACCTTTCCAGTCCAGGCTATGCTGTCATAGTTCATCACCATCACAAGCAGTATAGGATGGCTTCTTACATTACAGAAGGACTGTCTCCTGTCACTATCTTGACATCTGGTCAAAATGACATCATAGAATGGAAAGCAATATGGGTGAAAGAGCTTACGCTGATTAATATCTAATTGCCTCCATCAGTTAACTGGCTAACCCCCACTCTGCCCACCTTTCCAGGTCCTTCTATCCACCATGGTGACTTCAATTCCCACCATGTCGATTTGGGATATCTTGGCAACAATACGGAAGGAGACAGTCTATGGAGTGGGTGTCAATTGCTTACCAATAACTCCTCTACGATGAAAAACAAACACCATGTTTTCACAGTAGCAGGTCAACAACCAGCTTTCACCTGCTATTACCTTCTCATTTTCTATGCAACTCTGGTCATAGATCAGAAGGTGCTTGAATTTTCCTGAAATCTCAGCATCCGCCATCTTCGATCACCATGAGCCTGCAGATATCAACAAACAGCTTACAAAATGCCTGGTGGTATTTTTGCAAAGTTCAGTGGGAAGTCTTTCTAGCAGAACTAGAAATGTCTTTCAGCAGACTGGCTGAGTTGGACTTGACATGTCCATCCAATATAAATGATTCCTACCAACCTTTTTTTGCAAATTAATTCAGGCTCCTAAGAAATTGAACCCTAGAGTCTACTAACAACAGTATATGTCTGTGTGGGCGTCAGAGGCAATTAATACTAGGAATTCAAATTTTCTGGTAACAAACAGGAGGCCATTAATAAGAGCAAGGAACTTATTCAACTGCTAGATCAAACCAAGCACAATCGATGGAGTGAGACATTTACAAAGATGTACTTTACACATTCTAGCTAGGAAACTTGGCAGACCAACAAAAAATATTTTATGGAGATTCCAGCAACAGCAAAAAAAGGAGTTTCCAGTCACTGCTAATGTTATCGCACCCCAGCTAGTGGCTATTAGCTGTGCACAGAAATTGGATATGTCTTTCAGCCTCGTGGTCAAAACTGAGATTACAAAGAGGTGGAAGGCTACTAGTGTGCAGTCAAACTTGATGGTTTCTTTTTCAGACAAAGAGCTGGACCAGGCCGTAAAACGTATGAAAACAAGAGAGGTTGCAGGCCTGGATTGTATTGTTATGGAGTTCCTACTTCACCTAGGCCCAAAAGCCAAAAAATGGATGGTTTAGTTCCTGAACTGCCTGGGTAATGTAGGTGGGGGAAGGCTTAGCCTTCCGAAAGAGCCAGGTGTGGCTCCCACCCCCTCCTGCTACTTCTGCAGCAGAAGCTTCTCGGGCACTGCTGGGGCCACTTGGGCGCAGCTTTGGGGCAGCTGGGGCTGCCGCAGGTGCTGGGGCCGCCACACTGCCAGTGGGCACTGGAGCCATGCGCTGCCACTTCACTGGGGTGACTGGGGCTGCCACACCGTGGCCACCAGCAGGCCCTGGGGCCACACATGGATACCTCTCCGGTGTGGCTGGGGCCATGTGCAACTTGGGCCACCTGGCTGGTGCTGGGGCTGCTGTCCAGGGCTCTTGGGCAGCTCGGGGTGCCAGGGTATCCCTGTTGGAACTCAGGATAGCCCGGCTCTGGGGTAGGGTGGGGCGGGGGTGTCTCCGCCCGGCTGCAGTGGTTGGGGGTTGCTACACAGTGGCGAAGAAGGGAGCGGGAGGGGCGTGGTGTCAGGCAGAAGGAGAGGAGCCATAGACTAGCTTGGGCAGTTCACCTGGCACCCATACTCAGCTGATGTTTCCAGGATAACTGCATCCCAAAAATCTGGCACAGGACAAAGTTCATAGTCATTCTGAAACAAGGGAAACGACTAGAATATCCCAAGAGCTACTGCCCCATCTCTCTCCTTTGTGTCACATATGAACTTATGACTGATTCTGATGTGCATCACTGAGGTTATCACAATGCGACTGTCGTTTGTTCAGATGAGGACGGTGTAGCCAAGTTCAAGTTCTTCACCTAACACAAAACACTGAAGATACCTTCGAGAAGGGCAAGAAAGTTGGTGCTGCTCTTGTGGATCTGTCAGTTGCATGTAACACTTGTCTGGCAGGTGTGCTGACCACCGAGTTGTTACAGACTATTCCCTGTAAGCCCATGGTGCGGTTCATCTGGAAATGAGGAATCAGAGCTTCATCTTGAAAGCTGGAGACAGTCAGCTGGCTTTAGGCATCTTTGTAACTGACTCCCACAAGGATCCATTCTAGTCCTCTTCTCTTCAACATGTATACAGTACTTATAACCAATGAACAATTAAGGTCGATAAGTAAGTATATACAGATGACATCTGTCTCAGTGTCACAATATTGAAGGGCCACTCACCTAGGACATGAATACTCAGGCCACTTGCCTTTGTCAGCAGAGACTTACTTTAAATGAATAAGATGGTGGCCACAATCTTCTATCTGAACATTAGCCTGGCTGATTAACCCTTACAGTCTGTATTGAGGATCATCCACTCTCTTTCCAGCCAGTTGTCACTCATTTAGGAGTCAAACTGGACTGTAGTCTAACATGTTAGGCCCATCTATGACACAAACAAAAGATCACCTTCTGCACTGCCTTGATCCAGAGGCTAGCAGGACCCTCCTGAGGAGCAGAGGCAAGTGTTTTATGAAGCTCAGTCCTGGTGATGGTATTTGCTCCAGTTGAATAATGTGCAGCACAATTCGGTATATGCATCTCATTGATTGGGAGCTGAACACAGCCACCCACATCACTACTGGTTGCTTTAGCCACATATTAACATCCAGTATATGTGTGTTGGCTCATATAGCTCCCCCAAAACTTTGATGAGATGCCATCACGCTTAAAACTGCATGGAGGGCTATGACGGATGAAAAAAGTCTGCTGCACACGAGGGTGACATTGGTTCCAATGGGCGCAAATATAGAATGCACACTCATTCTAAGGAGATCTGCCTGCCTCCAGAAGAAAGCACAGACACTTCCCATTCTTGCTGACTTGCCACAAATAACTTTCACGGCATTCCCTTACAGGGGCTGTTTGTGCACTTATTCCCAGGGCTGCCAGCCCAGTGCCAGTCTTAGATAAACAATGGCATATTAGGGATAACAGCTGTTGCTCGCAGAGTGGGAGCAACTCTGGAATAGAGAGACATGCATGCTGGAGAGTTTCAGAAGCCCTAACTTATACCCACCTGTTTGCAATGGGGGATGCAAGCCCTGGACGAGGCTTAACAGGCTGCTGAAGGAAATGGCCAGAGCAGCTGCCACAATGCAGAAATTCAGTTTAGTCCAGTCTTCACGGAGTGACTGTGGGGCAGTGATGCAGAGGAGTGCCCAATTAGCTGATTGCAGGGTGGAATGCAATGACTTGCTGCCCTTGATAATGCCGCAGTTGGCTAGCTGAGCAATCTAGATGCCAGCTTGTGACATATATGAAAGAACGAGTACACTGTAGCTGGGAATATGCCTCCCAGCCTGGGTAGACAAACTCATGCGAGGTCATCTCAAGTTAACGTGCTAAAACATACAGATTTCATGGCACTAGTGGAGGCTTGGGCTAGCCAGCTGAGCTCAGACCTACCTGAGCCCCTGGCTCCAATCTCGGGTGACTAGCCCAAGCCTCCGTCAGTGTGTTCGAGCTGACCTAGTGCGAGTCTGCCAGCCCAAGCTGGGAGGCTCGCTCCCAGCTGCAGTGCAGCAGATGGCCTTGATCCTACAAACACTTACCCATAGCAATAATATAGCCCTTGCACATAGGCCTGCTGATTTAAAAAAAATATTTAGAACTATGCTATCAATGATATCATTTTAGAGTCTAAATCTGTTTTGTGATGATTAAATTAAGTCAAGAGCTAGGACACTTGTGAGCTATTATTCAATTTAATAACCACCACCAAACCAAGAGAGTTACAGGAAATCACCAGCTAGTCATCTCAGAATGCCATTTGTGTCTATCTTTCAGCCTAATTTAACAGCAACTATATGAGATCATAAGAAAACCATGTATTCCTTTTTCTTTCCTTCCTTCCGTCTAAATGGTGCAATTGTCTGATATTATGCACAGCAATGGTTTACATGCAAACTGCAGTTTTAAAATGTTGGAGAATAAAACTAAATGCTCCTGACCCATTTTAAATGCCTTTTGATGCAATGCAGCATAGATAATTTAGAGTCAAGCTGTTCTAAATGCATACAATTAGATTTGATTTAGGTCACTCACCCTACTATAGGTCACCTAACATTTTCACTTTATATCACAGCAGAATTCCTCTGATGCTAACCCAGTCATAATGCATAGAGTATAATTCCTTTGTTTACAGAATGTAGAAGATTTGGATCTGTTAGCAGTTGTCTGAATTCAGTACTTCCTCCCTTATTTACTGCAGAATTGCTTCTATGATTAATTTCTTTTTCCTGCCCTATAATCTTTCTATTATATCCTCAGGATCCTTGTCACTACTAAACTAGATTCAGCTCCTGATTCCAGATTATATTAAAGATTAAAAAATTTGGGGGTATAAAGAAACTTCTCAGATAGAGAAATGTGTAAAGTTTAAACATGTAGAGGAGTGGAACAAATGCAATTTTGCAATAGTTTTTGGGCTTGTATTCATTACATACAAGTTTAAAGCAGTCCCAGCACCTCATAAAGGAAGGAAGCCTTCTTTTAAGTAGTGTTTTGGACCATTTAGGTAGCATGAGGTAGATTTTTCATCTTTTCCTCTCCTACAGGGGAAAAAAGCCATAGGGCATGATACTGGCAAGTGTCCTAAGCACTTTCCATTTATATGTTGCTAGTAGAAGAGAGCCCTTTAGGCTACAGCCAAGAAGCACTAAGATCTTATCTAACAGGAAAAGGAGGCATAACACCATATACTGTGTTCCAGGGACAACAACATGAGCACATCTGAGTCTTTAATGTATTTATTGTCCCAACACCTCAGAGGTAGACAAGCACTATTATCCCCATTTTACAGACAGGAACATGAGGTATGGATAGATAGCCTGAAGTCATAACAGGAAGTCTGTGGTCAAGCAGGGACTTGAACCTAAGTCTTCTGAGGCTCAGATGAGTCCCTGAACCTCTGGACTATCTTTCTTCTTAAGCTAACCAACACAATACTGTTACAATTGTGTCTGAATGATATACATGCAAATCAAGAGTAAACAAAGAGTTTCTCTCTTCATTAATTCTTTTTTGACCGTAAGAGGAGAGATTGGTTGAGAGAACACTGGAAGTCAAAGAAGAATTCAGACCATTTTGTAATGGTTAGAAAACTGGCAGTAGAACAAGTGTGACAAATATTACAAAAAGGGGTAAAAATGACAACTGAAAGCTAGTGCTCAATGCAAGCAAAATGGAATACATGGGATAATATTTGTATAAAAAGGTCTTTCAATTTCCTCCTCTCAAAAAATTACAGAATTTAACAAAATATCCAACTGGATAAGCAAAAATAAGAAATCAGTTGTTAAAAGAAACATAACTAGTTTTATTACATAGCAAATGTAGATGTTATCATGACAGATCAACAGACAAAGCTAAACTGAGGTGAAGCTATGGTATAGTCACAGTGCTGGATATAAGCTCCTCATGCTGTAAGTCTTTTACAACTTTCAGTTGTCTTCTTTTACTTGTCCCTGGAAGTTCTCTGGTTTCTCACCCATTATAAATGATATGCAATTGGTATCTATTTCAGTGTGAATGTTTGTGTGTTGTCCAACAGTAGCCTCATCTCCACAGGAAAAGAGCTAGCAGTAGTGTTTGAGTTGCAGTTGGAAGACAGTAAATTCACTTTATTCCTTAATATATTTTCTCAAAAAATCTCCTTTCAAAGTAACCACCATATTGTCCATCAAACTGGCTGCAACATCAGTCTTTTAACCCCCTACAGGGCTATTGTTCATAGCACCATTTTGTCCTCTAGCAGGTAAATAAGATGACTGAATTGGGTTAAATCACTGATTCTTTTAGTGTTACATAATTAAGAAACATATCACCTTGTTTCTTAAGATGGGTGACTGGGTTCCAACTGTTGCTGGAGAAAAGTTAGTGTATGTCCAAAGAGAAACAGGGATAGTTAACTAGTCCAGAGGAAGAACAGTCCTGTGGATAAGATGGAGATCTACTGAGATCTAGGCCCCATTCCTGGATCTGTCAGAGACTGCCTGTCCACTCTTGGCCAAGTCAATTAATGTCTTCATTCCCAATCTGTAAAATAGAAATAATTATATTACCTTTCTTCTTCCTTTTCTGCCTTATTTATTTAAATTGTAAAATCACAGATGCATGGACAAGCCCTTACTATGTGTATACCTGTGCTTACTTTAGCACAATAGGTCTGCAATCACAATTGGAGCCCCTGAGGCTCCTGTTATGGAAATGATAATAAGTATTGACTGGGTAAAGGAAAATGAAGAGTAAGATTTGAGGAGGAGAACAGTGATAGCTTAATGTAATTGTTAACGTTCATATTTACGATTTAATACTTAGCTCTTATATATAGCACTTTTCCTCAGTAGATTTCAAAGTCCTTTACAAAATGGAGTCAGTATCATTACCCTCATTGTACGAGGCACAGAGAGGTGAAATGTCTTGCCCAAAATCACCCACTAGGAGAGCCAGTAATAGAACCCAAGTCTTGAGAGTCACACTCCACTGTGTAATCTACTATACCCAATGTAAATGCAATACATGTTCTTGTGTGTGGAAGAAAGTTGAGCAAAATGGGGTGTCCTTGAAGGAACAGCTATTTTGGACTTGTAGCCCACTAATGTACAAGGGACTGTACCCTTGCTAATAAACTCAAAAGGACAACAAAATAGATAATTCTTTGTAAACCGTTACTTTTTTGCTACACTGTATGGTTGGGGAATGGCTGAACTGAGACAGGGTTAATGTTTCAAGCTGCAGTAATGTATAGTATTTGGGATTTAATGTTCCTAAGCATCAAGGTCCATAACACTGAAAAGTAAGTAAAGGTCATATCATCTTAGGAAAGAAACTATAAAAGAAGCAGAGTTTGGCCTGTAGGCATCTCCTGTCTCTCAAGAATTTAAATGGCTAATTGTTAATAAAACATTATTTTTTTCAGACCACAAAACGATGTACAAATTATTGTCTTGTACAGTTGGAATATGACCAAAAGCACTAATGATGAAAAGCACATTTCAGGGTATTATATTTAAAAGCCAATGCTGTATTTTGTTTTTAGATAAATTGTAGTGTCCCACTTTGATGGATAAAAACATGGGTCCATCACTAGAAGATACTCTACAAAAGGCAAGTGCTTGCAAGTATTAGGGTAGCTTCTGCAAGAGAAAGGAGGGGAGAAAGCTATTGGAACTGTAGCTGGCAGCCACAAGAAAAAATAAAATTTGCCATCAGAAAGCGAGATGGGCTACAGCATTCCTCTTAAGCCACGGTTCAGTAAAAAACACATGTACATGCGCTTAAGTCCATCCCTATTCAACAAAGCATTTGCTTAACTTAAAGCACGTAACTATTGAAGTCTATGGGATGTAAGCATATGCTTTAGTGCTTTACTGAATGAGGGTCTACGATTAAAAATAATGTTTAGTTCCCTGAAAAGGGACAGCTAAGTGCAAAAACTAAAACTTGTGAATACAGAAGAAATGGCACAGAATAGTTCCTTTCTTACTTAAACTAGAGTCAATCATTCTTCATAAGCCAGATTTACCAATCATTCATGAAGTTGTACCACAACTGAAAAATTCCTTTTTTAACCCAATTCTCTTTGCACGTATTAAAGAAACACCTCCCCTGTCCAAGTTACTCGGTGTGCTTTTAGCTGTCCACATTTCAAGTTCTCACCAAATCTCTTAGGCTGATACTTGAGAATTTTACTTAAAACCAATATGATTTTTTTATGTCTTAAAATGTTGAAATGTCATAAAGTGTAGGGAACTAAACCTTTATAGCACCAAAAAAGCAGCCCAATGTTTATCTATTTGGTATGTGTTCAGATCTGTTCAATAGTCTCACTCTCGCCCAAATATTCTACTTTGCATGAGAGAAAGAAGTATCTTCTTTCCTTGTAAAGTTGGGTTCAGTGAAAGCGATTTAGTGGACAGTGATGTGTAGGAAATCAGACTAGATGAGCTGGTGGTCCCTTCTGGTCTTAACACTATCATTCTATGAATTATTTCCCAAGGAAGATAAAAAAAAAGATGACTAATTATTATTTAGTGCCTATACAAGTGCTATAGATGTTGTTTCAGTGTATTTGATTAATATCTTGCTTTTCATCATGCACCAGAATGTGATATTCCTTAGTTAGACCCTGATCCTGCAATACTTTTGTGCATGAGTAGCTTTGCTGACGTAAGTAATGCCATCAGAGTCAATGGCATAACTCATCCAATACTGACTGAAGTTTACTGAAATCCCCCCATTGATTTCAGTTGGTACCAGACCAGGCCCCATGTATGTAAAGGTATTCACATGCATAAGTAGTTGCATGATCAGGGTCTTAGAGTAACTGCTGCATGAAAGCTTTTAGTCGAAAGGGTAAAAAGTATCTGGATTGTCAGCATTAGTACTTGTGCAAGAATATGCATCAACATGCAAAACTGTAGTGTTTTTGAAAGAGTTGTTATGGCTTATTGCGTAATTAACACATTAGAATACATGATGAGTTTAGACAATATTTTTCAATGCATACATGCCTATAGGGTTTACTATATACATTTTAGAATTTCTCCTTAATATCAATTTCATTAGTGAAAAACATTCCTGGCCAAACTGTCAAACTTCAAATTAAGCTCTACCATACCACATCAGATCATATTTAACCACCTATATAAAAGTTGCCTGGTTTTCAGAGGTGCTGAGTGTCCACAACTCCCATTGCATAATAAAATGTGAAGAATATACTGAAGTCAGCATGAATTACTGACACTCAGCAGCTCTGAAAAATCAGTTCATTTCTTTTTATTTAGGTGCCTAATTTTAAGTAGACAAGTCTGAAAATGTTGGCCTCACTAGTGAGACACATTACTGCATATTTATACAGGGATATGTGTCTTTATGCATTTAATAAACTTCTATAAAATATTTTTCTCTTTTATTTAAACTGCTGCATCATGGAATTCAAACCTGAAATGACAGAAATCAGACTGGAAGCTACAGAGAAGAAAAGACACTAGAATAAGGTTAAGGTTGTGACACAAATCAACAAAAGCCAAGGAATTTAAATCAAAAGCTGATTCTCTGGGATACATTCTTTTCTTGAGGTGTAGAAATGTGAACTGAACTCCATTCACATTGTGATGAGAATATATTTCTCTATCGATACCTCATAGCATCGGGAGAAAAGCAAAAGGCACAGTAAAATGAACAAGAGTGGAATGTAATAAGGATAGTGTCTAGTTTCAAAGCTTTATAGAAGACCATTGTCTTGTACTTAACTTTAAAGCACAGTAGGAAAACATCTATAAAAAACAAAGCTTTATTCCTCATATGGACCCACAGGAAAGAGTCCCTCGAAGAACTCCACCGGGATTTTGATAATTTCCATCCCACCATCAACCTCAGCCTGGACCAGTCCACACAAGAAATCCGCTTCCTGGACACTACAATACAAATAAAGGTTGGTCACATTAATACAACCCTATACCAAAAACTAACTGAACTCAATACATACCTTCATGCCTCCAGCTTTCACCCTAGATGCGTTACTCGATCCATTGTCTACAGCCAAGCCCTAAGATACAGCCGGATTTGCTCTGATCCCTCAGAAAGAGACAAACACCTACAGGATCTCCATAAAACATTCTTAAAACTACAATAGCCACCTGGAGAGGTGAAGAAACAAATTAACAGAGCCAGACGGGTACCCAGAAGTCACCTACTACAGGACAGACCCAACAAAGAAAACAACAAAACACCACTGGCCATCACCTACAGCCCCCAGCTAAAATCTCTTCAACACATCATTAAGGATCTACAACCTATCCTAGCAGATGATCCCTCATGTGCTCAAGCTATGGGAGGCAGGCCTATCTTGGCTTACAGACAGCCCCCCAACCTGAAGCAAATACTCACCAGCAACTATACACCATACAACAAGAACACTAACCCAAGAACCTATCCCTGCAACAAACCCCGTTGCCATATCTGCCCGCTCATCGACTCTAGTGACACCATCACAGGTCCTAACCACATCAGCCACACCATAAGGAGCTCATTCACCTGCACCTCTACTAATGTAATATATGCCATCATGTTCCAGCAATGCCCCTCTGTCATGTACATTGGCCAAACTGGACTGTCACTACACAAAAGAATAAATGGACACAAATCAGACATAAAAAATGGTCACATCCATAAACCAGCTGGAGAGCACTTCAATCTCCCAGGACACTCTGTAGCTGACTTGAAAGTTCAAAAAAGCTTCAAAAACAGACTTCAGAGAGAAACTGCAGAGCTGGAACTCATATGCAAACTTGACGCAATCAGAGTGGGCCTGAATAGGGACTTGGAATGGTTATCTCATTACAAGAAGTAATTGTCACTATTCACACATTCTCACCTTCTAATCAATGGTTGTGAAGAGGCCTCATTGACTCTAACTGAATGGACTTTGCTAACACCTACCCTCCCCATTGTTGTTCCTTACCCTTGGATGTATATATGTACCTCCTATCTGTGATTTCCATTTCTTGCATCCGACGAAGTGGGTTGCAGCCCACGAAAGCTTATGCCCGCAAGAATTTGTTTGTCTTTAAGGTGCTACAGGACTCTCATTGTTTTTTCTGTTCCTCCAGTATGGCAGGGACATAGAGTTGCTTATACTGTGTGGACACACATCAGCACCAATAGCACTTGTAATAAAACTATGGTCACGTAAATCTTTCTTATCTGAAAGAAAGCTATGGGGTAAGAGCCTCACTCTCATTCCAATGCCCTTTACACAACATAAAAGGGGTGGAGCTGCACCTAAAGAGACTCTAAAAGTCTGGGTTTGGTTCAGGGCGGACTCCCCTAGTTCAAGAATTATGCAGACAGCCATGAGGATTCCTATCTAAAACCCCATCACAAACCCTGGCATAGGGGATGTGCCAGGAGTGAAGGTAGGGCTGGGAAGCATGTGTTTATAGCATGATGCAGAGATGTTTAAATTACTCCCGGTGCCCCTCTTCTCCCCAGAACAGCCCAGGACTGAAGTGTGCAAGGTGACTCTCCCCTTGGGAGCTAAGCCACTGAAAATATAGAGCCATATTCTCAGCTGGTGTAAATGGGTGATTTATATCAGCTGAAGATCTTGCTCACAGTATTTCCTATGTGATGTTACTTTTGTTTGCTTGTGCCTATCTATAGAAACAAACATTTACTGTCAAAACAAAAATCAACCAACCAGAAGCAAATCTGAAGAAAAATCTCGAGTACATATAAGCTGGACTTTGGGAAGTGCAGATTCAGATCTGAAAATTCTGTCCACCTCCTCTCTGTCTTGGGCCACATGAAAACCCTGTATCTGAACACATGCAAACGTTGCAGAAGTTTGAATCTCAATCTGGATCTTGATAAATTTTGTGGCTGTGACATTGTTCATTATATTCACTGGCTTAGTATAATACAAAGTCTTGCAAAGAGAGTATTGAGTTGGTAGAGAAAGATTAAGTGACTGGCACTGAGAATAAGTACTGTACATCCTCTGGCATGTCTATCCTCACTTATCAGCTTTTCCATTAAGGGATATACCAGGCCTTTTCTAAAATTTCATGCCAAATATCAATGCTGGCTTGAACTCATCATTCTGTTTAGTTATTTTGTGTACACTCAGTCTAAGGTGTAAAATGCTCTCCTTCAGTGTGACAAGACTGGATTTGCAAAAAGTGAGCTTATACATCGTCACTGAACTATTGCTGTTCAACACCTGGAACATTTAGGGCTCCTGCTAGCAGCAGAACTGCAGCTATACATTGTTTGGATGTTTGGAAACAGGGGTGCCTCCTTAAAACTCACCTCTGCTATGACACGAAGATACAAGAATGGCTAAGCAGTTGGTATTCTGCTGATACTGCAGCCTAATATACCAAACACTAGTTTCACTGATACTTTGTCCTCTCACTTTCCCCCCCAATTGCTTGTTCTCTCCTCTTGTAGTCTACTGTAGTAAGCTAAGAGGAGCTGAAATCAGTGGGTCTATTCTTTGTAGTAAAGTTAAGCACATGCCCCTCTGTGTTTGCAGGATTGGGCTAAGTGTATTACAGGGGCCCCCTCAGTGCTGAGCCACAGAGGATATGAGTTCTTACAGTCCCTCTGCAAGGAAACTTGGATCTTTAGTTCAAGCTGTAACTGATCATGCTTTTAGCTCTTAAAGTCTTCAAAAGATCTGAATTTTGAACACTAATTGACTCAGGAAGTACAGTTCACAGGAACCTTAATTCTGAACAGGAAAGTGTTGTCCGAATGGGGTCTTATAATGAAATTTTATGTGCCCTTTCTACAAGTCAGAGCGAGAGTGATAGGAAGTTTGCATGCCGAAAATGAAAAATGCATCAAAATGACTGAAATTTTCTCTTTTTTTATCAGAGTTCCAAATCCCCTTTGCCTACGTTTCCCTACCGCAAAGTCCGAATGGCAGTACAAATCAGATACTTCATATCAGACATGCCAGCTTTCCTTTGCAACAAACACTTCCTTTCTCCCACAGACTTTTTTAAAGCTGGAATAATAATCATAATTGTTATAAAGACTGGGCTCCAAAAAGATAGGAAAATGAAGTGATCAGCATACAACTGTGTATTTTTTTTAGAAAGGGTTCTGAATTTCAGAGAAAATATTTGTTCATATTGTGATTATGGAACATATAACACATGCCTTATTCTCTATAAACATTTTGATATATGTGTGTGTGTGTGTGTGTGTGCTGATATCCATGTAATGCACCACAGATCCATGTGGTACATTACATATGTCATGTACCTTTGATCACCTCACCTACAGTTTGCACCCTGATCCACCTCTGTTGGGACTTATAGCACTCCACACAACTGAGCATCTTCAATCAGCCATCATATAAAAGCAAACAGAAATATGGCCCTTGTTTAATTTGAAATTTTACATGTACACATTATCTAGAATGTAACTGATAACAAGGGAAAAGCTTTCTGTGACAAAATGAATACATAAGAGAACATGCACCAACTTCATTTGAATCTAATATGGATTGGGGAACAGTTCAAAAGCCCCAGAAAAAAAAAGTATAATTTGCTTCATATAGATTCTAATTGATGCTGTAATTCCACATACATTAAGTATAAGCTATTTTTTTGTATGCTACATTTGGTCTCATGGCAGATATTATTATTATTCTGATTAATTATGTATAATTAAAATAACATTTCATGTAAATAATTCAGAGCTATTATTCTTAGCTTTGTCCCAGAGTCTTTGTCTGAATCAGCAAGTTTCAGCAACTCCTGAATCTCTGGTTAGGAAAGGGAACAGACACATGGGTAGCCCACTTAACCTTAAGCAAAGAGCATTTTGTTATGATCTTAGTCTTAACCCAGAACAACTGTGAGTGGTCAAAGTTACTAAATCTCTGGATAATTAAAGCAATTGCACACTGTCTATGAAATAATCTTTATTTTGTTATTCATTTCTAATATGTAGCATTAGAGAATTACCATTTTATTGTTAAAACAACAAGAGTCCTCAAGCACCTTAAATACTAAAACATTTCTGCAGGCATAAGCTTTCGTGGGCTGCATTCCACTTCATCAGATGCACCATTTGGGTGCAAGATGGCCAACAAGCCAAATTATTTTCAAATAGTTCTGCATGTCGCTGTAGTTAAGGCTCGTGTTTAATTTTAGTTAAAAAAAAGTGATGGATTGTCAAAGCTTTATAGGTGTATAAATATGAAAATATATGCCTAATTTGTCAAGTAAAGGGAATTTACACTTTTGTAGGTGATCAGATACCATGGTAATAGATGTAAAGTAAAAACCTGAATAGAACAGAATAGAGAATTAAATGTATGCAAGGTGGTTGTGAGCTTCTGGAATGGAGAAAAGGTGCATATTTTTGAGTATTCTTCACATGGCCACAGGGATATGCACCTTACAGGGATTTTTAAAGAGTGTGAATGTGAGAAAGAATGGGAAAGATAATAGGATTTAAAACTGGAAAGTTAGGCCATTTCAGGACAGCCTTAGTGATTAGGCATTGTACTGTATTATTCTTTGGTAACAGCTCAGCGCTGCAGAAGATGCATGTGGAGAGTTACCAGTGATACCTGCTGATTGAGGAGAAAGGGTTAGTGTAAGAAGACACATGCAAAGGTGTATGATTCTACTGTGAATGTTATTTAAGAAAAGTGTGAGGAGGTACAGAAACTATAAATGATCTCTACGTGCAGTATATTACATACCGCAGAATCAGTGGAAAGTAGCAGTCTGGTGAACAATTGGTGCTCTGCATTATAAGAAAGCATAAAGGCCAGAAGACTCTTCATTCTGAAACTGCACTTAGGATGTTACTTTGGAAGAGCAAAACTTACTGGTCTAAATTTCAGATTTGTATCACCTAGGCATTCTGGAATAGGAGGTCAAAATTCCAGCAAGGTTCAATAGTGATGGTAGCTGAAGAAGGCCAGGATATTTTGATCATTATTGTGGGGCAACATCATACTTTTAGGTTAAATGGAATTGTCAATTTTGTAACTTTGAAAACTTTGTCATAATTGGTCATCATTAGCCATGAGCAGGAAGTGGTTTTTCTATCCTGGGAAAATTTTCAAGATTTTGAAAAATATTCCCATTCTGAATCATAACCAAAAGTTGAAATCTTGAAAATTTTCATGAACTGACAATCCAAAAACAAAAGACAAAACAAAAATTTCAGGTCTGATCAATTTAAATATTTCATTTAAACATTTGTAAAGTTTTGTTAAGCTATTGTAGTGAGGCAGAGAAGCCTCCTTCCAGTACACAGGGAGTTAACTCTCCATGGTGGGCATAGATAACCCCACTCCACCCCACTCCCTGTGCAGGAAGTGCAGAGGCAAGGCAGGAAATATAAGAACAGGACCCTGCAGCTCAGTTGGGGCAAGCCCAGGAAAGGAGGCCTATGTCCCGCCCAGGGAGTTGAGCCCTCAGTCAAGCCTGCAACTAGGAGGAGAAAAAAAAAAGGCAAACCACTGCCTCAGAAAACAGAAGGCCCCATGCAGAAACTGGAGAAAGGACCACATGACAGCAAGAGTGAAGCCAGGTCCTATTGGTGATGGTGTCACACTAGCAAGAATGGTAGGAAGTAGCCCAGGGAAACAAGATTTTGGTTTGCTTGTGCTGCTGGAATGCGAGGCAGTGACCACATGTTTCTCTGCTGACCCCATGACAGGATTGCTTATCACTTTTAGGACCCTGGGCTGGGACTTGGTGAAGCAGGGTAGCCTCAGTTCCCCCTAACCCCAACCCTGTACATGGGGCTGGTTGTGTGCTAATCTTTAGGCAAGAAGGCTGACAATATGGACTGTTTATTTGCTCTGCCCTTGTCCAGAAAGCTTGAGCCATAGCTTATTGCTGTTTGCCCCAGCCAGGAGATGAAGCCATGGACTATTTAGTTGCTCAGCCCACACACAGAGGGTCTGAGCCATAGACTATTGTTGTTCACCCCAGACAGGAGGCCTGGGTGAGTGGCTGACTGGTTGCTTGCTTAGTCCTCCTTTGGAGGTTTGAACTGCTATTTGGGCAATAGCACAGCTGCAAGCCGGGCCTCCCTGACAAAACGTCCGGTGGGTGTACTGACTCACTGATGCCAGGACGATAGTAAGGCTACATTATAATTAGCTCAGTTTTAGAAACAAAAAGTCATTTTGAACCAAAACAAAATTTTGCATTTCAAAAATGAAAAACTGGGACATTTAAACATTCCAACTTTTTTCACCAATAATTTTGAAGCAGGATTTTGTTAAAACTGAAATTGTGCACAGGAGACAGTCAGTTTTGAGGGATCAGCATTTTCTGACGCAGAAAACTTTTTGATCAAAACATTTTGACCAGCCTGTAATCATCATCCTCAGAGGAATTCTCTTCTCCAGAGACATTTAACAGTTCTGCATCCTGCTGTGTTTGTCCAAGAGCACTTGCACAAGAACACAACCTCTGTACTCAAAAGATCCTCCTGCCCGTGACTTCCTGTTTTTCACAGTCTTTGAAGCTGTTTGTTGTAGTCTGCCACAAGCCATTTGGATAAGCTTCATTACCCAGGCCTCTGTAATTGTCTATGCTAGTACTCCTGAATTACTACACTGATAGACAGCTAAGTTCAGAAGTATGTGGCTATGATGACAGGCTGGTAGTGTCCCCAGCAATTTAGTTTCACTGTACCCTTGTAGTTGGAAGGTTAAGAATCTCAACACACTTTTTACTTTCAGTACACTAGTTAGAAGTAGTGTCAGCATGTAGGTACAAAGACGTCTATATGACAGAACAGTTTTTTTCTACTGTAGATCAGTTTCTAATGTGCACCCTAGAGAGCACATAGTTAGCTTTTACTCATTTACTTTATTTCCAATCTTTGAATAAACCGAGTTTGCAGAATCACTAGCAGTGTAGCAAACAGAAAGAGAAAATAAGCTCAGGAGGAAAGAACCTTTGTTTCAGTCTCTTCAAGACTATAGCCTCTGTCCCTCCATGTAAGTGAGTACATAGGGCAAGAGAAAAATAACAGGCTAGGGAAAATCTATAATTGTACTCCAGATACAAACAAATAAAAGGGACTGTGTTAACTATCCTCTAGGGTTTGATTAATTGGTTGCTTATTGCTGAAGATGGAACAGAGCATACAGAGTTGTGATTTTAATGGAGAAAGTGAGAAGGCAGGTGGACAGCATTTAGTTGTGGAAAAGAGAAGTACTAAAAATAATCTGGACAATATTCATTTGGGGTTATCCTATCCTTCAGCTCCAAACCACAGAAGGACTTTGGTGCTTTTTATTGTTTCAGTAGACTTGGTCCAGATTCTCAGTACTCAAATATTAATATCAAACCTGCAGACTGGAGTTTAATTTGATTCCATACATCAGGTAACCAGGAGAACAGCTAACTGGATAGCTGCAGCCTATATTTCACCATAGAGAGTCCGTTAAAAAATGTGGATTGTCAGATTTGTATTTAGATAATTCACAGGTTTGAAAACATGTAGCATTATTTTCCAGAATTAATTGTAATAACTTCTCATGGCCCTTTAAACAGGAGATGGTCTGTGCACAGAACAACAGTGTTCTAATTTCACTTCCAGGTGCAATTCCAA
Source organism: Emydura macquarii macquarii (assembly GCF_026122565.2). NCBI lineage: Eukaryota > Metazoa > Chordata > Testudines > Chelidae > Emydura > Emydura macquarii. The sequence continues at coordinate 4,067,240 of NW_027133156.1, forward strand.
CTGTTGATTACAATCTATAAAACTTCACCTCAAATCTGGCTATCTCAGATACACTGACTGCATTCTACATGATTTGCTTGAATTCTTTTTTTATCAAATCTTGTTATCTCAAGTTGATTTCCTGGAAGCTGGGTTAAAGATCATTCTCAAAGGAAGATCTTTGGCTCTGGGATTCACTCCTTGTAGTGAGTGACTGGAGACTGAGGTCTGTAACCCTTAGGAGTATGTGTTATCTGGCATTTCCTGTTAGGGTCAAGGGCTAGGAAGATATATGGGCAGGGACTGGTAATGGTCGGGATGGGCCTCTCATTCCCATTTATTTTTAATATTTGCATGATATAACAAATACATATGACACAAACTTCTAAATAAACACAGTAGGCCAGATCCTCATTTGTTGAAAACTCACCTATTTATACCAGTTGAGGAATTGGCCTAGTGAGTGAAATAAATTCCTTTCGTAGATTATTTACTACTTAAAGTTTCTTTTAGAAGGGTTTCTTACTGCTATTAGAAAGTTCCCAAGTTGTATTAGCAGTTTCCTGTGGATTGTCTGCTTGAACATATGGGACGTCATGATACTGGGTACGTTAAGTACTACTGAAGGGGCATGTTTTCTGAAGTAGAACGTACATTGTTGAATAGTGAACAGGTTCATATTTATTTGAATGGCAAGGTTTTGAGTTATGATATCAGTTCCTATCTGATAGATAAAATATTATTTTGAAGTAACTTGAAATTAAAAATAAACTGAAAAGTGTATTATAACGCTAAATGCAGTATATTAAAAAAAGTTCTTGATGGAAGAGTAAGCGTTTATGAAAAGGGCAGAGGATTGGCTGGGCTAGCTGCTGCATGTTAATGAAGGTGGGCATGCACGTTGCAGGGAAGGGTATATTCAAGTACTGTTTTATAGACAGAGAGGGAAATTAATTACAAGAGTATGTGGTTGTGTGCCAAGTGGACCCCAATTACTGTAATGAAATGAGTGAAACACTAGCCTAGTTTGGGAATTTAGTATTCACTCAGAGGGCCAGATTGCACCTGTGGATATGCGAGGCAAGGGAAGGATACAAGAAAATTTTAGCTTCCTACTGTGCTTCCCTTCCAACACCCTCTATGCAGGGGCCAGGATACAACTGCATTCAGATTACATTACCTCTCAGTTGCTATGGTCAGATCAGTGTAGTAGATTATTCAAATACAGGAGATTTTATAAATTATGAATGATACAGATGAAACAGAGCATGTTGATAAAAAGTGAACAGTAATCACTTTGAAATATATCTTTAAATCTTACAAGTTGTTAGCAAACAGGAAGGTGGACAATATTAGCTCTCTCCCCTAAAGTGTGCTGTCTCATGATAGGAACGTTTTGGCTTTCAATATTCTAGTGGAGCTTCCTGACAATGGCCGAAAAATGGCAAGTAAATATCAAGTTTAAGTACTTTGTAAAATGTTGTTCATTGATTTTTTTCCACCTTCTGAGCACTAACCTTGTAGACTGAATAACAGTTCAAAGGGTTGAACATCTAAGAATTAAGTACACTCATAATTACTCCTGGCAGGGGTGTGAAAAAGCCATGCTGCTTCTCTTGAGGTGGAAGTTAACCTCCTGCCTTCATTTTTCTTTTCCAACTTTATAAAAGAAATTGGTTAGAAAAAGAAGATGCTGCAATACACCCTGTAAAAAGTTTACATTAAATTTTGGTCATATCCTGGGTATAAAGCTTACAGTTTCTAAGAGGAAAAATAATCAGTTAAACCAGTGGTTCCCAACCTTTTTGGCTCGAGGGGCACAAATATAATTTTTACAACCCTGAAGGGCCACCAGTCTCCGCCAGCAGGCCCCCACCTCTCCACTGCAGCCAGAAGGAGTTCAGCGAGGAGGATCTCCTGTTCCCCTGGCTGCGGCAGGGAAATTGTGTGCTCCACCAGGGTCCCTAAGCAGTGGCTCCATTCCGCAGCCAGGGGGATGAGAGATCTGTGCTCCCTTCCCTCCAGCTCCAGCAGGGACTCCAGAGCCCAGGGACCCCAGAGCACTTTGCCGTACTCCCTGCTACAGCCAAGGGGAGGGAAGTGCTGATTTCCCATCCCCTTGGCTGCAGCAAGGAGGCTGCAACAAGGAGCCTGCAGCAGCAATGTGCTCCGCCTGGGTACTTAGGCAGCAGCACCCTTCTGCAGCCAGTGGAAGAGGAGCCACAGGCCACTCTGAAAGACCCCGCAGGCCACAGGTTGGGAACCACTGAGTTAAACTCCACCAAAAAAAAAAAAATGACAAACAGATCTATTGTTTAGGGATAAGCAGTAACCACACATTGGTGCCATGTAACCTATCGCACTGTAACTGAACATTGAACAAGATTCATAAGAACACTAAAGATTTTACAATGAATGCTAAATTAACATAATTAACTTATAATGATAAAGCCTTTGGGTTCTTTTCGTAAAGGCTTTCCATACTCTAAGCTCTACTGAGGAATTGTCAGAATTCTTACAAACCGCCTTCTTCCTGTAATACAGTCAGAAAGTCCCTTCCATTACTGCTTTTATTATAAAAAGATATTTAGTTGCCTAAAGATGCATATAGGTGCCTAGTGAGATTTTCCAAAGCATCTAGACACAATCAGTGGGAGTTAGGTGCTTAGATGTTTTTAAGTACTTAAAAATATAGCCCTAAGACACTAGTTGATAGGCACTAGAGAGGCACTGAGAATATATAGAGCAGTATTGGTATCCAGTGCCCACATTAAAGAATTCCCTTTAGATTCATTGCAACTAAGTGCTGTCATCTTTACAAAGAGATCCATGTTTAATAAATGAATTAAAGTACTATTAGGAAGATAGGAGTTTCCATACTGCGACAGACCACTGATCCACCTAGTCCAATATCTTGTTTCTGTTAGTGGCTGACCCTGCAATAGGCAGCTATGGAATAACCTATCCACAAGGAAACTTTCTCCCTAACTCTCATTGGTTAAAGCTTGGCTTATCCACTCAAAGGCAAAGGGCTTCCTACATTAGGTGTTGAACAGCTTAGCTCCCCTGAGAATAAAGCAGACCTTCACAGTAGGAATTCTTGCAGGTGTAATTGAAGAACAGTTCCTTCTTCCTCTAAACCCTTCTATCACAGAAGCCTTCACCACAACATGACAACAGAGGATGCATGAACTCTCTAATGGCAGATGGCTCAATGGCACTACCTACATTACATCTACTATTTAACTACATGCCGCAATAGGAATTTTATTCCTTGAGAACAATCTGTTGCAAGTTATAATTTTCACATTTCATCCAGTCATGCAATGAAAAGTTAAAAACAACCTGTAGAGGAAGTCAAGCATAATAGGTTATGTTCTGTGCTACACTGTTCAGTATTACACACTGGGAAATAAGATTTGTATGATGTACACAAAAATTCCACATGCACTCAGCCATGCTTGAATGTACGTTTTTCTATAGTAAATTGGATTGGGATAAAAGGAGGGCTGGCCAGTTCATAATATGTAAGCAAACTGACATTTAAATTATTGTGTAAATATAGTTACTGTGGCTGCACTAAAATTTTAAAGTAATTACTTTAGTTTCAGAACACTTATAATGTATATAACCATAGTTAAATGACTATGTCTATGTATCTGATAATTCTATTCTTTACTATAGTTTCAACCAATTTGCCTGGTACTGAAATTAGGCTTACCTGCATCCTATGTGGCTTTTTGCATTCCACACTAGATCTGGATTTAGCACTCCCAGTTTAAGGCAATGCTGGGCAATGCAAAGCATCCCATAGGGCAAAGGTGGATTACTACTTTGATCTGGAAGAGGAGATAAAGATCTCTGGATGTAACATGGTCTCCTTTTGTGGCTTTATACTTAGAGCTCATGGAAAATGGATCGAAGAAAATGATGAATTACTGAAACTTTTGAGTATGCAAAGAGCCAAGCAATTTAAAGAAAAAAAAATCTATGTTCAGTGGCTCTATAATCCAAGTCTGACATGATGGTTATTTTTAGTGACAAATAGATTTTGTGGACCCTCATTCTGTTGGGTCGACAACTCTTGGTGAATCTTTTTTATTTCATATTATCTTGGTTTTTTACTTTTTTTTTTAAATCAATGGAGTATTAGCTGATTGTACTTTTGTCTCTTTCTATTTTGTACAATGGCTCTTTCTATTTTCATCCAATATTTTATTCATTTATATATTGTTTTATTAGTTGTGTGTGTGTACGTATATATTCTTTTAATTGTATTTGGATGTCCTATTTTAACCTTACCAATCTGGCTGTTGACTGGCTGCACAAAAGTAACCAGGAAAGGGCAGGCAATCACACCTGTACAGGAATCTCAGTTTTCAAGGAAAAAATTTCAGGCTTATCTTCATAAAGAGGGTTAGATTGTGGGCGGCAAAGATGTACAGAGAAAGGAGATGGAAGGAGAGACATTCTTCTTTACCTAGGCTTCCATTCTGGGCTGACCACAACTGCAGTCTCCATTCTCTCCTGAACATAGGGAGGGCTCTCTGCTAACACCCAAGATGGGGAAAGGCCAAGATGTTTTTCTAGAAAACCAAAAGTGCAATGGCAAGTTGCAGTGAAGGCATGTAGCAGTGGCTGAGCTCCACCTGCATGCTTTCCACTTCTCCTGCTAAGGTAGTACAGCTCCCAACCGTCTCCAGTGCAACATAATGTCCAACTCTCACAGAGGATAGAGTCTTAGGGTCAGCACTGTTGGCGCCGCCGGATTGATTCTGCAGGATCAATTGAGTGGAAGTCGACAGCATTAATCCATCCCGGCAAAAAGAATAACGCTGACTGACCGGAGGGCATTTCCAGTCGTCACAGCATAGTGGGGACGACATGGTAAGTAGAAGTTAGGAAGTCAATGGAAGTTAGGAACTCTACGTAGTTTGCCTATCTCCTGTTGACTGCCGCCGAAATTTACCAGCAGTGTAGACCAAGCCTTAGAAAGTTAAACATCAGGTCTGGCATAATAAAGTTCAATTCCAGGATTTCAAAAAATTCCACCCAGTAATTCCAGGGCTATATTTAGCCCAAATCCCTGGGATGTGTTAATTACGTGCACAAGTCCTATAGCTTAATATAAAAACTGAATGCCAGAAAAGTGATATTTAATAACAGGGTTATATGCCATAGCTTCTTTGTCATATGGGTCTTAAAATAACAGGTAAACTCTTTACAGACATATTATTACAGACTGAAATAAAATGGGCTATATATTTGCTAAATTAGTTGAATTCAACTGGTCTAAATAATGCTCTCAGTTACTGCTGTAAATGAGGAAAACTGTATTGAAATAAATGAAGTTATACCAGTGTAAACAATAGTCTGAGCTCAGAATCTGGCTCAGTACCACTTTTCAATTGTGGAAGTTGCATGTTAATTGGTATGCTCACATGAACTATTTAGATAATTAAGTATTTTCCATTCTCCTAACTGAAATGGGACAACGTACTTGGTTAGCATTTAATTAGAAAACAAATGAATTATATATTAAGATCTTCCTTGTTTATACGCTCAAGTTCTTTGAAGACAACTCAGTGGTAAACAAGTCAAAGCTCAGCAGAGCATTCTGGCACTAAGCCTTAACTATATCCATGTTGCTGTGACTTCTTGCCATTTGCATGAGCTAAAACCTCAACATGGATCAGTGCATAACTTTATGGGAATTCAGAATACCACACGTCACATGAATCACAAGGGGCCGAAAATTCTCATGACACTCAAAGTGCATACACACACTTGCCCAGATACATACAATGTATATTCATACAATAGCAACTATCATGGGGTGTCACTAATAAATATAATTAAACCCAGTTAGAAAACAGACATTTTTGTTGTAATTTATTTCACTTTTCTGACCGGCTATAAACACTAAATATTTCTTGCAAAGAAATATCTGAAATACATAACAGTAATTTATTACAATATATTCCAAGGTGTTCACTTGCTCTTTGGGATTATTAACTTGAATTATTTGCTTTGCATCCTTATCTTGTCAATGGGCTGAATGGCTGTGCTTGGATTTAGGTAGAAATAAGTTTAAGAAGCTTGGAACTGAAAAATATTTGGGAAAATAACAGTGGTACACTTAATGGTCTATTGAATTATCAGGAAAGATTTAACAATATCAATAGGAAATGTCCATGGTAAGATGGCTCTTATCAGGAGAGAAATTTAGAAATAACCTAGGAATAAAGGAGGAAGTAGAGCTGAAATTGTTTGTGAGCTGTAATGATATCACAGTAGCAAATTATTTTTTGTCCTTGAACCAGGCATTGAGGAGGTTGGATTGTCCTGTTTGTCATGTTCAGGCTAGGTTCGTATCAAACTTCCAACACTGGATGAGTGAACTGGACAGTAAAAATGGGGGGTGATTCAAACTTCAGTTCTTCCCTGAACCTTTTTCATAGTGTACATTTGTCCCTTATTTTCCTTTTGTATCCTAATGCTTATCCTATATTTGGAAGAAGTTGGGGAGGATAGGAAACACAGATTGAACCTCATGATTCCTGTCATAATTTGGTTCTCTCATGCTTCATTTTCCTCCTCATATCCCTCTAAACTTGCTGAGGTGTGCTAGGTTCTTAGCATTTGTAGCAATCTCTGCTAAGGTAGTAGATGGAAGAAAGACCATTCCTCCCCACTTTACTCCTCTGCATAGAGGCTTGCCTGAATTCCAATGGAGAACACATTCCCTTTTCTTATAGCCCTTTTGGAACAAAGATTATTGTCATAGGTTTGTCTCAGTCAACTTTATCCCTTAAAATAAGCCAAAGAGATGAAAAATTGTATCAGAAGAACAGAGAGGAAAAGTAGTTTCAAGCTTTAAATAATACATTAGGTTCAGTATTAACACCAGAGGTGAAATCCTGAGCCAGTGAAATCAATAGAAATGTGCCATTGACTTCAATGGGGCCAGGATTTAATTGCAGGGGTCTCAATTAAAGAAGAGTTTAGAGCTTGAGCTGAATCAAATTTTTTGACCAAGATGGATGAAATATTCAGCTGTATCTGGCTACCCTTTCCCTTAATTGTGGCCATCTAGTCTGTGGCAAAAATATTAACACAATATTTACATAAAAATAGTAATGCAATTTAGGTGGGAAGGCTGGCCGATAGAATCCCAGATTTCAAGAGCATTTTCTAATGGGGCTCCACAGACTTGCCTATTTCTACAAATTGTTTTCATCTTCTTTAACTTATTAAACACAAGCCCGTAGACAAGAAAGTTCTTGCATTGGACTCCTCCTTTGGAATCCTACCAAAAGACTCATGAAGACTGGGTGTTTTAAGACAAAATCGTTTTCATATTGAAATTGTTTTTTTTTTAAATGAATAGATAAATCTATTCTACTTTATGACTCGTACAATTTCATGGTTTAAGTAAGGTAAGGATTGTGACTTGAACGATTGTGTTTGGGAGCACTAAAGTTAATGATGTCATTTTGGTTTAAGAGAAAAAAATGTATAACACACATGCAAGAGACATACAATTTGCCTCCAGATAAAAATGAAGCAAACTCTACGTTCTTTGAGATCAGTATGAATATAGCAATCATGTTGTCTTTTCATGCTGCAGTGTATGATAGCTCCCAGGCCACAGCTGGAAACTGCATCTTTTTTTGGAAGCGAAGGAAATCCCTAGAGACTAATAGTACAATGTGAGCTACTCAAAATATGCAATGACCATGAGTATCCAACATCCAAAAAGCTGTCATGATGCTGAACATGGTTTTACTGTTGCGCTTCAGTACAGATGTTAACTTTTTAATGGTAATTATTTTGCATGATTATCTTTTCACACTTTGTAATCATTCACCTTTCAATCAAAGCTACACTGTCTTATTCATATAATTTCTCTGAGTTGTCTGAGGGGAAACAGAAGACATGGCCAAAGTAAAAACGTAATAACTATGATAACATATCACACATGCATAAACAAGGGTACCGTTGGAACACAGATTTTAAATTAAACATCAATTAGATATTTTACCATTTCTTGATTGACAGCTGCTGGGACAGGGACATTATCTATTTCCTTTATGAAGCCCCTAGCACACTGTCAAGGATGGCACAAATACAGAACAGTAATCTTCTCTTCAGCAAGAGCTAGTATAATGATAGAAATGCACTTAATAATGGTTTGAGTTCACAAAAGGTAAGCCTGTGTCACCGCTACAGTGACCGATGAAGGGAAATCATAATAGAAATATTTACTAGCTCAAAGGGAGCAAGTCACACCAAGCAAAAGCCGGCTGCCAAATAGACTCTTTGGGGTGGAGCTGCTCATCTCTGCCAAGTTTATAGGGGCTGAGAGCAGAAAAGCATGCTGGGAAAAAGGGCACCCGAAACAATAACCCTTACACAGGGGAGTTTCAGTAGTGAGCAGATACATGTAAAGAAATGTGCTTGTAGGAAGGGGCTAAAAAACACCCTCAGGTTTTTCCAGGCTGGAGCCTCATGTCTGAAATAGCTGGGTTTTTTTTTTTGTTTTGATTTGCTTTTTTAATTATGGGTTTGTTTCTCAGTTACACTAAGGTCCCTTTACACCATTCTGGGTGCACAGGACAATGCTGATTCGTGTAGCACTATCTGAAGGGCTCTACATAGACTCTGATCCCTGCCTCTGGCATAGTTGCAGACCAAGATGTGGCAAGGTATGTCGGGAATGTGGACAGAGTGCACTGTAACTATGGTTATTCCCATTTTTCCAGGGAAGCAGGGCATAATTAGAGAGCGTCTGATTTCATGTACACTGGAGGATTGCAAAGGGCATTGCACAGCACCATGAAGTGCCAGGCTGGCTTAAAACCAGCTTCACTCCCTCCCCCACTGTATCCCTGATCCAAATACAGGAGTAGAGTAACAAAGCCAGGCCCTTTGTTTCTGTAAAAAAGGTGGAATACAATTTTGTTATCAGCTGTTTGCTGCATATAGTGTATCACACCTACATTACATACATATAATATGTATTTTTTCTTTGATTTTACACAATCACCTTAAAGAAATATCACATTTTGTACCATCTGTAATGTCAGACGGTTATTAGCTCCACTTTTAGTATTATTTCTAGGTAATTATTTCTCATTTACACTTGGGCCCTTTTGTCCTGAGACCTGCATTCGTAGTGTAAATGAGCCTTAAAGTGGGTGTACATTACATTTACCCAGCTTTAAGGCCCTTCTACCCTACCAGGTGATATAAAGGGGTCTTAGTATAAATAAGAATCAAATCTTCTGTGACAGGGGAACGTGTAATATTTGATGAAGCATCATGTAGTATAAATGTAGGTTAAACCTATGAAAAATATGGAAATGGTGAAGAAGTCAGATTGAAACATGGTGTTCGCTGCATCTGATCCACCAGAATTGCAAGTGGATATGAATGTTGACTCATTTCTATTTGCTCACTGTTTGTAACTCTTTACAACTGTACTTCTTCAGAATTTGTTAAATTTACTGCAAGCATTTTACTGTTGGTCAGTTTGAAATCAAATAACATCTTATGATTGCCTCAGTTATTATTTATATACTGGATGTATGTATTATATGCTTGTTTTACTCATTATTGTTTATAGCCTTTTCATACCAGAATATTTTTGCTTCTGATTGTATGTATTTCATTTACTGTAGCAAACTGATGTTTATCACTCCCTTTTTTTATTATAAACCAAACATCTTGGTCTGTGCAGCAAGAATATAGCTCTGGGAAAGAAATATCTTACTTCTACTATTTTATGACCATGGCACAGAAAAATGGAGCTCATTGAAGGATCAGGACATTATATTAAAAAAATTCCATGCAACATAATTTACAAGATATGTCATACTTGGTATATATCATTTGGAACTGCAAGTGTAATGAACATCTCTGACACCACACAAGGGTTGGAACATTGGCTTGAAGTTAAGAGTTAAATGTTTCTACAAACCCAGTTCACATTGGGTGTACACATTGGGTCCTCTGCTCCATGGCAGAGAGGAACAAATGACATTAAAATGTAAGTGTCAAGAAAGTGTAAGGGGTGGCAGAAGCAAAAGTTCTGCAGCATGGTCTCACTCCTACGGGGCAGACACCATGTGGCTAAGCCAAGTGCAGACAGGGAACAGGCACTCATGCTAGTATGCTCCCCTCAGACACTTGTGATTTCTATGTACAAGTTGATGCAGTGATTAAGGGTACTAACTGCAGTAATAGTGACTGTCTTCTCCATGGTTTTTATCCCCTTTTGATCAACCCCTCACATAGGTTGGTTGGAGGATAGCACCACAGAGGATTGTCCCTCCTATCAGAGGGCTCAGGAGCCATAGCACTGGAGACCAATTTCTCCATGAATCACTGAACTACCCTCATTCCTCCTCACGCCCATAAAACACGCCCAACAGTTTGCATCTACACTGAGAATTGTAAGGAATTCTCCTCCTCCCCACCTGCCATTGTCAAGCACCAGTCATGCACTGTTGGTGTAGCAGTGAGCACTAACTGCTTGGAACAGTGGTGTAGACTGGCTGCAGGGGGTTTTACTTCAATGTCATTTATACCTACTGTGAGTTCCCACTATTACTACTATCAGTGCTAGGTCAATGCTAAAGGATTTCCTAAAATCCTCAGTAGAGACAAATTCTCACTTTCGTTGAACTTGGTCCAACCTCTTAAGAGCAGGTAAGAAGGCCTGTGGAATGCACTGCTTTTCCAAGCTTTGCTAGTGATTGCAGTGGTGCCAGCCTAACAATGGCGGGGGAACTCCAAGAAATGCTCAGAGGAAACTTAGTCTATGGGGCTAAACACCTTTCAATCTACAGAGATTTCAGTCTACTTTGTCATGGGAAATGGGTATGTGGACTTTCTGTTCTCTGGCTCTTTCAAAGTATTGAAAAAGAAAGTGTTAAAATATGGAATTTATGGTATTTAGAATCCACAGGAAAATTCCCATTAGATTTTAACATTTGCTAAACTAGGTCACATTTTTGGCCTAAACTACTATACTTAATAGTCTCTCTTTATACAAAGCTTATTATTTTCCATAATTCAACTTCTAATAGTCCCCAGCAAAAGTAAACACTTTCCAGATCAGGTTGCTGTGAATTTTAATAAGATTTTTTTCTGTTAAATATTTTCTCTTAATAAAAATGTCCTAAAGTAAGAAAAAAATCCCTAACTCTCAGCACTTACATCTGAAATTCATTAACACTTTTACATTTCAGGAAATAAGTAAATATTTTTCTCAGTTACTATTGTTTTGATATATTTGGTTAAAATTAAAGAGCAAAGAACATGAAATATATATTTTTACAAACCCTGGGCCACATTGTTCATTCTTCCAATGGTGGATCCTGGGTTGAAGGGATCCCAGCAGCAGAAAAGCTGCCTGGAGTGTGGGTCACAGCAGTGCAAACCATCCCCAAACTCATGTTCTGCCAGGGAATCTTGAGATGGCTGGCACCCAGATACTTTGGTGAAAGGTTCAATATAGCAATGAAAAATAGAAAGATGTATGCAGGACCCACCTAGAAAGGACAAGACAAGTGGGATAGATATTGTAATAACAGGAATCACCAGATGGCACTGTTACACATACTCTTACAAGTTCTTTTTCCTAGTGTGAGCAAGTTTTCAGTCTTACAAGGAAACACTGTGTGTGGTTTTCTGATGTCCTTTCTGTGGGAGTGCTGTAGCAAGCGGCAAGGGAATTTGTCCTTTGCCTTAACCTACGCAGAATCAATTCTTAAGGAAGAGCTATTTCCTGAGACCAGGACATTGGTATTTGAGCTGAGATCACTGAAAGAAGGGATTGCCTGTGGGCTGTTTGTAAACACCTCTGTTCAAGGCCTGGTGTACGTGTTTAAATAAAACAAGTTGTACTAAGAATATACCCACGTTCCATGTTATTGATTTCTCCTCCAATGGGAGGTTGACCTGTAAGCCCCTGATATTGGTGATTACTTGGCAGAGGGGCAACAGTGGTACTGATTCAGTCCGGATCAATGGAAGCTACTTGGATGTCCTGTTAGCTCTGTGCAATTAAAGTTGCTAGGGTACAGTTTGTTCCAGTGAGAGTTCTGCCTGAAGAAGAAGCTACGGACGCCCAAAACAAAGAATAGGTTTATTGATTTAATTAGGCACTACTTCATTTTTACACATTTCCTTATTTTAACATAGAATGTAATTAATAAAAAACAAACATTTATAATTTATTAAAACTAAACAACTTGGGCCTAAATTTAACAAATCATTAATTTGCAACTTAGGTTGGGTTTAGTTTTATTTATTTATTTGGCATTGGATGTAGAGGAAAAAGGGATAGAACTACCTTATCTGACCCAGTCTGAAATCCACTATTCATTAATTCTACAAATCCCTTTAGATTGCTTAGATCAAGTCTGGTTAAAAGTAGCCTTTCAAGTACATTTGAATCCCTGCAGGTTTTACCTTTACTCTGATGTTTTATTTAAAAATAAAGAAAAAATTCTTTATTCTTCTGCAGAATTTAATTCTTTTATTTAAAAAAAAAAGGGGGGGGAAATGATCTTGAGAAAGTCCTTTCTGTTAACATACAGGATGAATACACGCTCCCTAGCACTGGGAACAATGAAAGGTATAGGCATTGTACTTGTAAATGTGAAAACTGGCAGTCGGGAGGGCATTGGTCTAAGTAATAGACTTTAATGATTAGTCTTGGCCAGGTAATTTTAGATTTGGCTTAAAATAGCAATCAGACTATTCACTTAGGACTTGAAAATGATTGTCTGTGGGTAGATTATCTATTCAGTGGACATTAAAAGAGTTTTAGGATAAAGATTCAGGCTTATCAAGCCATATTCTAGCCCTTTCTTTGCAACTATGCAAAGGGGGATGATGATCTTGTGGTTAAGGCCCTTCACCAAGATCCATGAGCTTCGGTTTCAGTTCTTAGCTCTGCCACAAACTTTGCATGACACTCAGCAAATCTCTTCCACCCAGATCAAGCACAGCATGTGCTTTACATTAAGCTAGTCAGTGGGACTACTCACATGCTTAAAGCTGAGCATGTGCTTCAGTGCTTTGCTATATCTGGGCTTTCATCTCTCTGTGGGTCCCGGCCCCATCTGTAAAACAGGGATAATACGGCTTCCAATCCTAGCCTCACAAGGGCGTTGTGAGAATAAATCCATTACTGTTTGCAAGGTGTTCAGTTACTATGGTGATATAAGCCGTGTAGGCACCTAGACAGACAATGGGAGAGGACACAAGGAGAAGTCTGCTCCTTTGCAGGGGTTGGCCAGCATCCTGATGGGGAAATGCAGTCCCTGAGCCCCCCTTGCTCACTTTGGACACTGGTTATTTAAAAAGGGCATGAGAAGGGTGAAAACAGGGCTATGATAGTGCTTACCTCTGTACCTGGTCTGCAGCATTGGCCTGATGCAGTGTGGGGAGTACCCTGCACACTCTCCAAAGGCAGCATGTGCACTCTATCATATAGAAGACCTAGAGTAGAGTGTGGGCAAAGCAGCACCACCTTTTCCCTTGTATTGACAGAATCATATCTGCCAGTTTTCTGAGGGACTGGGCTCTGTGAGTGGAGAGGGGAATGCTTTGGGGACAGCTGCTTTCACAGCATCATCCCCTCCGGGAATCCAAAGGAAATATAAACCTATTTGCTCTTTTCCTCTGCTGGAGGCAGTGGTCAGGGGAAGACAGAAGCCAGAGTCTAGCCTCCACACCAACAGCCATGGATTCCTAAAATCCATGCAGATTCTAATGTGATTTGGAGATTTAGGGCATTGAAACCTCACCCTGTTTTATGGGGGCAAACCCAGATCACTCAGGGAAACAATGTGATAGAAAATCTATGAGTGGGGACTTCCAAAGGACCATATTTTGCTATCAGTTTTTAAACAGAACTTCAAAACTGAAATCAATGATGGGTCCTGGTTAAAAATCAATGGCACAATGTGGCCCAGAGTGTCTTGCCCTGCTATGTGGGCTTTTTCCATGTTAGGGGACTTTCTTGCTATCAGTATATAATTCACTCTAAACTAATGTTCACTTTTGACTTGGTGGTAGGAAGCTAGAAGTAACTTGAATTCTACGTTATGCCTGTTTTAATAAATAATGGACCCAAAATGGTAAGCGTTCTTCCCCTGCAGTTGTTTGCAGGCAGGAACATTTGTTACAGTACATACAAAGGGAACCATGCAAATGGAACTTGGTCACTTTTGTGCACTTGATTAAAAAGTATGGGTCAGGGAGATTTGGAAGTTATGCTGGAGGGAAAAGACATTGTATGTTCAAGCCAGGTACACAGTATATTTTGATGCAAAGTTCATACCACTGTCCTGACAAATTTATTTCCTATATATACTGTGTGGAATTGGTATTACAAAAATTCAAGCCCTAACTAGAGTCATCTTGGCCAAAAAGCCCATTAGATATGTGTATATGATGGATCTTGGAGAAAGTTACTTTAGGGAGTTTTTCTACCCTATATCTTTCATAGAAAACGTAGCACATTTGTATTTCTCTCTCAGATCTGACAGATACATTTATTTATAGTGAATGATGCTTTTAGAATTGCAAGCTAGATTGCTCTGTAGTATAGGGAATGGCATTGTAGAGAGCAGCCAAGCATAAAGAAAATAAATATAATGAACATGAAAAGCTAGCTCATGCTGCTTTGCTCAGCTACCGCAGTTTTACGGACAGAACCAACTAAACAGAAGAATTCTGACAATCCAATTCCTTTACTTTCCATGAAGTTAAATCTGGGTGGTCTGTTGCTCTACAAGTGTCTTGTGCTCCTGTTTACCTATATTAATAAAAAATATTCAATTGTAGTGCAGAAGTCCTTATAGATAGGACTTAAAACTGACTCACCATGAGCAGTTAGATTGCTGACCAAGCACAGATTTCACCTAAACACACTTTATCACATTTTTCTATTGCCTACATGGCATAAATTCTAAGCACTACTACAGGAGGGCTACTTTGGTCTGATCACATGAGGTGATGAGTGCTCTCAGCCGTCATAGATCTCAAAACGGAATTTCAGGATGAGCAGCATCTCCTATGAGGTGCTCAGCACCCTGCAGGATTGGGTGTTTTGTCTGCAAGGGCATATCAGTTCAATAATGCCCATTATTTAACCTACTCCTGGAAAAGGGATAGCAAACTCTGCCAGATTACACTTATTTTCATTATGATAATATTAATGACCAATATGTTAATATTTCCATCAACATTATTTGATAATCTGGGCTCAGGTTAGCACTAGGGTTGCAATTGTTGCCAATCCCTGCACAAATGGCTCTGTTGTGCCAGTGACAATATGACCTCTTATTCCCAGACTTGACATACATGCACTATCAAGGAAGTATTCAAAAAGGAGTCTGAATGTTAATATCCATTATCACTATTGAGCAAAAAAAAGAACTCTTTGACCAATGGAAAAGAAAGGGGAGGAATGAAAAGGACAAATGTTGTTTGCAAAGTGCACTATCCATTGCCCTGAAGCTCAAGATGCCATACGAAGAAAAGCTGTATAAAGCAGAGTTTGACCATCAGAGAGGGAGAGGGGATATAACTCACAAATTGAATTTACATTTCAGAATTGGTTTTTTTGCGGTCTTTAGACTTGGCTTAGGTTTGTGATACTAGCAAGCTTTTTTTTTTTTTTTTAAAAAAAACAAATTTTAAAACAGCAAGTTTTATCCAGGAGCACAATCTTGCATTTTTTTAATGGGGGCTGAGTTGTTTCAAGGGGAATTATTACCAAGTGAGATTGCCCACATTTTTCTATGCATTATACTGAATATGTCACTACATCAATCTTGACGGAACCTTTCCAGACTAGAACACTTTCAAATCCCATCAATTCTGGCTTTAAAGGAATTCTCCTTCCCAGACAAGGTCTCCCACATCTGTGTTGCCTCATTGTATCCCAGAGACGGGAGACTGAACTGGACCACCATTACAACAGCCTCCTCAGATACTGATCCATTCATTCAAATAAAATGAAGTTTTTGAGGCAGAGGCAAAATCTGAATAACCAGATAAAATTTGGCACTAAGCCTGTTATTGCTGGTGAAAGATATTCACAGGTGTTTGTTTTCCTCAAAAGAAGTGCTAACAGAGAAACCAGTCTTTCCCCCTGCCAACAGTTGTAGTAATCTGACAAGTGTTCAGGAAAACATTTAGTGCAAGCAACCTTGAAATGTAACTTCCAATGTCTACTCTATCTTGAGCAAGATAGTTGAATAATTGACAAACAACGGTCTCCAACTACAATTGACATCTGTCAGTGTTTTGCACCCATACCTACTGACTTTTAGAACAGGATGTTGCACAGAGTGCTGGTTACACTACTGGATGATTTATTCCTGGCAATGGAAAAGGCAAACACCCATATTCATACTGCTGGATTCCTCAGTATGATTCAGACATAATATCATGCTTCATAGATCTGGCAGGAGAGAGTGGAACTGCACTGAGTTGATTCAGCTCCTTCCTTTAGGACTGATCCCAGAGGATCTTGTTGGGCAACCGAATCTCTGCTTTAAGTATTGAGTTTTTCAATGCTCTATCCTCTTTCCCTCCATATTCAGCATATCTGAAAAACTTTTGAAGGGTTCAAGATGATAGTGCTCCATACACTAGACTGTTTCCCATCTTGCATTATGGATTAAATTCAGTGTTGCACTCTTTGTTCTCAGAGCTCTCAGAGTTCTCAGAGCTCTCTGTCTTGGACTGCTTCTCAGTATGATGCAACTTTTCCAGGCAGTTGTACTCCTCAGGGAGTATGAAATTCTAAAATTCAAGAGTGAGACTCATGAGAGCTGTTGTGATAATTGGGCCTTCACCCTAATTGTGTGTTTAACTAAGTGGAAGTGGAAGTTCATAAAATATCCCAATAGCCTATGATGACAAGTATTGATGGGAAAAGAGGTATGAAAGGCAGACAGTCTGAATTAGCCCAAACAAAAAAGGCCTACTGATATAATTCAAGGACTATGTTAAGATAAGGCCTGGTAAACAAGAACAGTGTAAGAGCAAAAATCAAGGAGCCAAAATTGGTGTATTAGAAATTAGGCCTATTGGTGAACAAAACAATGAGGTGATGGGATATTCCTCCCATAATTCCCTTTAGATGTCTTTCAAAAAAGAGATTTGAAGAGAAAAATTGACTACTGAAGCAAGCTTCACCATCATGACTGACACCCTGACCATTTCCTGGGACCCCAGACCTTCTTTATCACAATCCTGAGAGATTTCCTAACCAGGCTGGGCCAGAGATAGGGACATTGACACCTCCACCAGTTTGGCTTAATGCTAATCACCACCTGGGATGTGACACTGTCTTTCTCATCCCCCACAACTACCACCATGTTTCCTTTTCCTTCCTCACTTTATTTCTTTGCTTTCCTCTCTCTTTTTGCCTTTTGTCTAGTAAGTGTCTGATAAGCCTGTAACCAGAAAGAGGCAGGTGTTGGTACAAGTCTGCCAGGTCTTGGAGTGGCTGATAAGGCAATCTACTGTGAATGTGTTTTTCCAGCATTGAGGTTGCAAGTGGGAGTCAACATCAAAGATAGAAACTGCATTTTGTATCTTTGCTTTTTTCCCCCCTCTTTCCTTGTGTGTGTATTCATCTTGGGTTTTTTTTTTCTGTGAAACAGGATCAGACTTTAACAGCAGCAACGACAGCTCCAGTTCATCTCAAATAACTTCTCTTTTCTTCAGAAAGTTATTACCATCTTTAATAGCATCTAGGAGACTGTCAAACAAAGGGTGGGGAGTTTCCTTCTAAAAACTCTACAGGTAAAGGGAAGAGTACAAGGGATGTTGTTAAAATGAAAGCCTTCATTAATACTTTACATTTCAAATGCTTTAATTGTTTTTCCTTCTTCCCTGTGTCTAATAAAAAGTTAAAACGACGTTCAATAGTTTATATCCCATGGTACTAAGCAAGCACATGTCTCTACATATCAAACCCCAAACATTGTAGAAAACTGCTTGATATTGGACAGTGACAGAGTTACGTTAACACTTTTGATTCTTTGGGCCTATTTTTATTCCATCTAAATGAAAACACAGGAGCATTAGCAGAGCTTTCTTAGCATCTTCTCCACACCTCTGGAAATCGTTTAACAAAGAGATTAAATCTGCAAGACAAAATGCAAGACTCATATCTTTGCTATAGCTTTCCCACTGCTAATGTCACCATTGGTTAGGAGATAGCTGGAATGTTCAAGCAGTAACATTGCAGCAGAAAATTAAACTTTTGCATTTGCCTGACTTAGAAAAAGCTTTACAGTTGCATTTGCCTAGCTCTTTGTATCTAAATACAAAGCCACACAAATGGTTCTGGTAAGGGGAAGGAAATTAAGGCATCTAGTATAATTCCATGAGATCATCAAGAAACACTTGAGGTGCTTGTGTCTGCCAATTTAGGTCCCACTGCAGTGCACTGTTAATAATATAGGAAATACGAACTCAGGATAATTTTATCAATAAAGAAGGGTGGGCAAATTGTTCTTATAGTAAAAGATTATCTTTGTAAGGGCAACAGTATTAAACTGTAGTTCACATAAAACTGTTCTGAGTAATCATATTAAATACATTTTGAGTATTTGAAAGCCTTGTTAATAATTTACTTTAATGATGAAGAAATTAATGATACTATTTAAAACCGCTTTGGCTAGCAAATTATAATTGGCATGCATCATACATTCCATGGCTTGCCAGAAAATGTGTGGTGTTAACATACTCTTAATACCCATAAAATAGATTATAATAGAGTAATTTGTATGAAGTTGTGATCTTTCACACAGGAATTTCAAATGATACTATAAGTAAGCTGATCAAATTGGCATGGGATATACGTAGGAGTAGTGCTGATAGGGAATTTAGTGAAGAGTGTGTACCAAAATTATCTTTGTTTTGTGATGCTTTACTTCATCCAGGCCCTCAGCTTTTCAGGATGGTCAGATATTTTACCCAAAACAAGACATGTTGGAAGACATGGAAGAGATGAATCAGTTACTGGAAAGCATTACTCCCTACTCTACTTGTACATAGAGGAGAAATCTTTGGACTCCTGCTTGAGATGGGATTGCACTGATAGGAGCTTTTATTTTATATTCTTTTGAGAGTTATTGGAGTGGGTTTGGAGGGAAACTATACTTATCTTGGGCAGCTGAATGCCAATAAGGCGCTGTTGGAACTCCAATATTTTGCTGCTGTTGGACAACAAGGGCAGCAACAAATGACAACATGATGGTTTTCGTGACTTACAAAAGCCTGCCATGAGCAGGTTGCCTAGTCAGGGGCAAGGACTCACTTTAGAGGGAGGAGATTGTACCACCGCCCTGCCTTGGGTTTAGAACTGCTGAATCTAGGGCATGAAGGACACTGTAAGCACCCTATCCAAAAGGTAACAGAAGGGCTGGTAAGATTCACTATGAATGTGAGGGGAACCAAACAACTTGGAAGGTATTAGGATTATTTACAGTGTCTCTGCAGATAAAAAAAGAAAAAGAAAACAGTCAGTATATAAATTATTTCCTCACTCTATTGTAGCAGGATAATGATTTTAAGATAAATGAAATATTGTGGCATTAATGTATGCTTTTTCAACACTAACTGGCAACCTGATTAAAGAAATTAGTGTTAACTTAAGGTAAAACATTTCTCCTGTAAATTTCATTTCATGAGTCTGAGAATGTGAGATATGCCACTCAGAGTGTGTTTCATCCAGAAAGCCTACATTTTTATAGCCTGTGTATAATGTTTGTAATCTGTCTAATATGTTTGGATATTATTAAACATAACTCATTGCTAGAGTTTTTACTTGGATAAATGTCTAATTCTTTTGTAAACTGCATATATCCAAACTCTGGTTCAGGTCAGTCATTCTTAAAAAACAGCAATATATCTGTGATTTGATTGTGGAGAAAGAACCCAGTCTTGTTTGCATCACTATGGACTTGTCTGGATGAGTCCAATGGCATGGTGTTAATGCAGCTGTTTCCAGCTAGCTTCTTAATGCAAAGTGAGCCTAGAGAGACGGAGGGAAAGCAGCCATGATTTTGGCATTTGACCAAAAATGTAGATGCTTATTCAAAAAATGAATTCCTTGGAGTGTATCCATCTACTATGTGAGTCCTTGGGTAAAGGCAATGTCTGAATGTCAGTGATGTACTAGCCATATTAGCATTCCATAGATTTCCTGACTGAGATAGTTGGCTTGGTATTGGAGCTAAAATTGACTGACTGTCTTGGAGAACTTCAACATACATGTAGGTGACCCTAGTTCTTTAACCCAGAACTTCACAGTCCTCATGAGAGCAATGGGCCTCTGTCTTGTGGTTTCTGGTTCTACTCATGCCAGTGAAGACAGTATGTGAATGGATATTTGGAGTAGAATGAACATATATCTCTACGTAGTCCAACTCATCCAAATTGAGGGGAGGTCTTTTATGCTGACCTGATGGACTGGGGTTGCTGCTGTGATTCATTGTTAGAGATTTCTGTATCCTGCTAGATTTCAAGACTCACTGGATAATAATACTCCCTTCCTTTAGACAGCTTATTTATGTCTAGCTCCACATGCTTTCTACCTCATTCTTATCTTGGTCCCCAAAGTCCATTTCAGAATTCAACACAGAAATCAAATGCTTATGTCAACTAATTAACCACCTTCAACTCACTACTGATCACCACAAATGCAATGGTTGGTCTTGATCTTGCAAGGTGATTAGTTAAGTGGGAATGGAGAGCACTCAGCACTTTGCATGATGGGGCCCTTTATTAACAAATGAAGGCACTCAGAAGCTATGGAAATAAACATGGCTACGGATAAATAAATGAGTTGCACTTATGATGGCCTCAGATAAACTTTTTCTGCTCAGTTGAAATTAAGTCTGGATGTGCTATAATTTCTATTTCAGATCCATATGATAATCATACTAGTTCTTAAGTTTTAAAATGTTTTATCCAGTTTTTATAGGATACAAATAAGGGAAGAGGAAAGGTGGGATGCCAAATTATACTAAATATATAATAATGGATTATAGTGCAGAAAAGGATAACATGTTACATAATTTGCAATTAGAAAATATTATTAAGGAAGATGTCAGCAGGTGTTATTACATATAGTTGTCCAAGTTCTCTTTCTTAGTGTGCAAACAAATGTTTAACCTAGGAAAGACATATTGTTGTTAGTGTTGTTATGCAAAGTTCTGCATGGCGGGAATAATGTAAGTAGCAGGAGAGTTTGCTCTCTGACTTGGGTTCTTATTAGAGTCAATTCTTCAGATAGAGTTGCTCCATAGGCACTGGACATCGGTGTCAAGCAGTTATCTTTTGAAAGAAGAGGCTGCCTTCCATACTATTTGTGACCACCTCTGTGGCAGGACTGGTGTACATGTGTAAATAAAATAAATTACACTGACTATAACCAGACTCCACATGACTGATTTTTCCTCCACTATAAAACCAACCTGTAAGGTCCCTGTCATCTCCTACTGCTTGGCAAAGGGGTGACATTCCCATCCATTGTGGATAGGATTTTCAAAACTGTGCAGCAATGACCTAGGTTTGCTCTCATTGAAGTAAATTGGGAGCACTGACTTCAAAGTAAGAGTAAGGTCAACACTGATCTCTTTTTAAAATCCTACCATTTAATTTAGGATAATTTGTATCCTAATTAAAACGTATACCTATTGGGGTACATGTATTTAATGACTGACATGCAAGCGAGATGACTTTTTCCATGGATGAGTAATTTTGATGTCTGCTGTGCTCTCCATGTTTATACTTTTGTTATACTGCTTTTTGTAATACCAGACGACTAGAGTCTACACTCTGTGGATCAGATCTTGATCTTAGGTGAATGAATAAAGTCCATGGAGTTATTCTGAATTTACAATGGTTTAACTGATATCAGAATCTAAGCTATGGTCTATCTTGTCTCTAACATTTTGGCTGTGATCCAAAGGCAAGAGTAGAGTAAATGGACAATTTAGAGAGATAAGGGCAACAGAAACCTGCCTGCCATCAGGTACCCTGACCTGTGTGATATGAGCATTCACATTTAATATCTAATTACACTTTGATTCTAGCTATCCAGTACTTGACAGGCATCCCAGTGACTTTTAGTGACTGGAAATATGAAGACTATATTGTAGAGATAAATTTGATTGTGCTATGAAGTTTTCTTCAAATGTTACACAATTCTTTAGGGGATAGAGGTGGTTTTGTGCCTATGTGTCAATTTGTTTTTTCAAATCTAATGAAGGTTGAGCTGAATTTGAGGCCATATTCATATGCAGATGAACTGTACATTTACATTTCAGCTAGGCTACTCAGACAGGTGTCTGAGGAATAAGATAAGAGACAAGTTATTTTTTTGAAAATACAGTTTCTAATCAGCAAGTATTTATAAAACTGATTGCTAGGGACATTGAATTTTCTTTGTAGGTCATTAAAGTCTATCTGGTGTCCATTTTTCAACAGTCATTGTAATCGAGGCATTGTATTATTTATGTTACAGCCTCTTCCCTTTCTTTTTAATTCCCTAACATTATCTCAGCTAAAAGGGCTTTCTGGTGCCAGAATAAGACAATAAGAAAAATAGCACAGACACCAACAATGTTTTCTCTTTCGAAGAGGCTTATCAACATCAGGGACATTGAGAGTAAGATCCTTCAAGTAACAATTTCACTAATGCAGTATAGTTTTAAAACACTCACACTGAAATGTAGTCTAAGTTGATAGTGACCTGAGGTTGTTACCATCTCATAGCTATTCAGTGGCCTTTGTGAAATGAATTTGTAGTCTCAGTCCATTTCTTACTTCATAGATAGCTAAGAAAATTCATTAAGAAAATTGTAATCATAGTTTGCACCCTTTTGGGGATTTTCAAGAGTCCAAGAACTGAATTGGTGCAGGGACTAAGCTATCTATATTATTTTTATTACAGCAGCACCCAAAATGTGGTATAAAGACAATTTCTTCATCTTTAAACATGGGATTGGACATAAATGCCTCTAGGTGTGGTCAAGTGCAAAGGTGACTATAGTGCCAATGCTTAAGCGGTGGCACAAGGAAACTACTTTGCAGAAAGGATAGCACTTGCATAGGCAAAAAACTGCTGTCATGAGCCAAGATGTACAGGGACGCAACTGCATGCTCTGGTTGTCCCTACCCCTCCAACTTCTAGAACCTGGGGCTGGATGACAGGGGATGGCTGTCTTGAAATTACCCTGTTCTGTTCATTCCCTCTGAAGTATCTGGTAATGGACACTGTAAGAAGACAGGATATAGGGATAGCTGGACCATTAGTCTGACTCAATATGGCCGTTCTTTTTTCTTGAAACCCACAAAGAAAGAATGTTATCACCTTGTTTGTGGGTACAATGCCAAATGCGAGGTTAGAAAGGCAAAATATTACATCTAATAAGCACGTGGATTTATGTTGAAGGCAATATTCCTGAAAAGGAAAATTCAAACTGCCCGTTTGTACAAAGCATACATGCACTGACAGTTAAAGGAACAAGCCATCAGAGGGGTAAATTGAGGTGCATTAAATTTCAAGAAAAATGTAGTGTAGGAGTTTTCCTGTAGTGGGCAGCGCCGGGGACTCTTCCTCTGAGAGAGTCTCAGAGGGAGGCCACCCCCCCCCCAGCACCTACGGTATTGGGGAGCCTGAATCATGGGGCCGCCTCTGGCCCTCAGTAGGGCGAGCCTGGGTTCAGGTCGCCCCTTTTGTTTTAGGGAATAGTCTCTCGGCCTGTGGGCACACTACCCATCTAGGGTCCAGCCCACTGTCAGGAACAGGCCAGCAGCAGGAAATAGCCTCAAGCCCTCAGACTGGGCGAGGAAGCAGTCTCTTGCCTACCCCTCAGAAGGGCTGGTAGGCAAACCCAGGTAGGTTCGAGCCCTTGGCAGGGTGAGCTGCACTCTAAGGCCTGGCCCTTGGACAGGGCAGGGCCGAGGAACAGCAGTCTCTAGCCCTTAGCTGGGGAAGTCAGTAGTCTATGGACTATCTGTCTGGGAAGACTGGCAAAAGCACACGCAGATGCTCAAGCCCTTAGCAGGGTAAGCAGCAGTCTGTGGCCCGGCCCTTAGGCAGGGCAGGACAGGGGACAGGTTCTGGCGCTAGCCAGCATCCACCCAAGGTCAGGGGGAGGAAAAGGGGGCAGGGGACGCAGGCCCACCCATCTCCACTGTGTCCCAGCCCAGGGCCCTGTCAGTGACAGTGTGTCCCATCACTGGGTCAGCGGGGCTCCAGCTGAAATGCGCCAACTCACTGCGAGCCGCAGCTCAGCCGTACCACAGTCAGCTTCCCTGGGCTCCTTCCTCCCACCCTCTGTTTAAAGTGCCTGAGCTCCGTCACCTTTCTCTGGGTCGCTGGGTTCGAGGGCGTGCGGGAGTCCCACGAATCCTTCCCCATCAACTGGCAGCAGCTCCGGAAACTACGCAGGGTCTTCTGCGGAGGGCAGTTCTTCCAAGTCCTCCAGCCCGCAGGCAGCGGGCAGCTCGGGCAGGCCTCCCTCCAGGTCCCCGGCAGCTCCTCCAGATCGGCAGGTCCCCACACCGTGGGTAGGTGCAGCAGCTTCCCCTTGGCATGGGCTGCTGGTACGATCCTAGGCTTGAACCCCTATGGAGAGGTGTCCTTGGCTACCAGGCCCTGACTGATCTAGCAGGCCTGGGTTTTAAAGGCCTGGCCCCGCCCATCTGCTTCCAGTCAGGTGATGTCCTTCTGGGCTCAAACTCCCAGGGTGGGTTTGGCTTTCCCTCTGAATCAATCTCAGAGGGAGACCACCCCTCCCGGCTACAGTAGTTTCCAGAGGTAGACAAGAAGAAATTTAGTCTTATTTGAATTTTGCATGTCCTAAAAACAAAATCTGTAGATAGAGTAAGGACATGTAACAAGTGCCTAATCAGCAGACAAGGAAACATTGAGCACTTTATCTCTCCTGCAGTCTACATGTCTATCCATTAGTATTAATCTGGCACCTGCTTTGATGAATAGTTCATCTGGAAGAGAAGCAGCAGTAACAGTCATCCTCTTCCCTATACATTTTAAGACTTTTTATTACATCCATAGGTCAGTTTTGGGTTTTTTAATTCACATGTTCCCAAAGAGTCAGCACATATTTTTTTTTAATTTTATGGCACCTCCATGTAAATGCATATATGTTTCTTTACACCCTGGGGAGAGGCATTGTTAATGCAGACTCCATTACTTTGTCACCATTGAGGAGTTCCTTCATAATAAAGCAATGTCCATAGCCTGACCACATAGCCGTCAAAACCTTTAGTGGTTAATAAATGAAATATATCTGGGCTGATCAGATCTATTCATGAATCACATAGTGTATATAATTTGGAAATGTTGAATGTAAAATATTAATGGTCATCTTTGAATGCCTCCTAGACTATGCAGTATGGAAGAACTTCCCATGCAGTTAAATCACCTGAAAGGTAATTTCCCTTCGATTTACAATAAGAACTCAGATGTGACCTATTATCTTCATTTCACAAGATATTCATTTTTAATACAGCTGTTATTTAGGCAAACAAATACATGCCATCCTATACATTTGCTACAGCTGATTTGATTTACACATATACTCAACTGAATTATTTAATTACTAAAACATATCCTATGTACACTGAATGTGCCAGTTCCTCGGTTGGGTAGCTCCACCAGATAAAATAATAAGATTAACATATTAAATGATTTGCTAATTGCATTTTTCCAGAGTTCAAATCTTTTTCCAATTTTGCATTAGAGATGCAGTAGGAGTTTTTGTTGTCTTAAAGTCATGCTGGACTCATCATTCAAATGTCAGTAACAAAATGCATTCCCTCCCCCTCCCTTCAGCCTCACAGGCAGGGAGGCTTTGTCTGGGCCAGCAGGGGTAAGCAAACTGTTGCCTTTTTAAGTAGTTTCCCCCGTTCCCTCCTCATGGGCACTCACCATCCTTATAGACTTGAGGCAGGGGGCTCTGTGGCTGATTGACTGGACAGAAGGATGGAACATGAGCCTATTGGCTTCCCCACACCCAAGGGAGGGCTTATAAACTCTTTCTTCTGCCTGTGGCGTGATGCCACATTCTGAGGAAAAGATGCTGCTAGGAGTTGTAGCCAAGTAACAACCATAAAATAAAGGGTAAGGAACTGACAGTAGAAGGGCAAGAGACCTATCCGCCTACACCTATAAGAATAGCTTAAATATTAGGCATTATAGCCTTATAGGAGTTGTTGCTCAATAAGTTAGCATAAATAAACAAACTAGCAGTGTCCTTAAATCACAAGATGACACAAGGCTTTGTTTATTGTCTTGAAAAATCACATGTGTTGCAAGAAGGCAGTTTGTCCCAGTTTTAGAGTATTTGTGGAGGGGCACATCTGCAGATGTCTAACCACGGGTAACCATAGTTTTCAATTGATGTATATGTTAATGAGTTTAACCTAATTAATATACTAACATATAGTACAAAGACACCCCAATATTATGAGGGAAAGGAAGTTAATATATAGTAAAGAAGGGAAGAGCTTTGCATACATATTCAAAGGGCACATTGAGATCTAGACAACATCTGGTCTCAGGTACACCCATTGGAGTTCTTCATCTGCATGCCAGAGTTGAATTATGATCTGTGTCACTTTTAGAGTGCTCCACAAGAATAGAGACAGTATATACAAGTAATGGTACTGGTCACTCTTACAGTATTATATCATATCACCTGTTTGGATTGTTTTGCTTATTGGACTAATCATTATCATAATAAAACTTTTACAGTTACAGAAGGTCTTCCTTGAGCACGAGTAGTGTTTGTTGTGGTCTTGCTCCATGCGGCTGCCAAAGCAGTAACTCTGATAATACTGGGCCTGATCTTGGGAAAAGAACCTACAAAATTTCAGATTATTCATTGGGGACACTAAATCAGTAGATCAGACAACACAAGCAAGTAACAGAGTAGCCTACTATGGTACCACATGGTTATGGGTCCCCCCTTAGGGGATGGGGATCCCCTAGGAGCATCAATGATCAGTGGATTCCCAGCAAGGATTGGCTTGAAATCCACCTGTGGAACACAGCAGAAGCAGCAATGAAAAATATTTGTTGGCACACTGGGTGGTAACCTAACACACAACACGACCCAGAACTTTCCTTTTGAGGGAATGATGACATGAACCTCTCAGAGAGATGTAGAGGAGGATGGCTGTGAGTGTGGGTGTTTGCCCCTGGTGGAGATCTCTCTTTGGCCAAGGGTGGGTGAGTAGGCCTTGGCAGAGCAAGATGGTTGCATATGCCGGCTGAGTTCTTCACACACTTCCCTCAGAATGGTGTGGGGCAGGAAGGTGATGTGAGGAGAGGAAGGGATTTCCCATGGGATGAAATCACTGACCTGTTGAGCAACTGAAGGTTCTTTCTGAGGGAACTTGATTGATGGCCCAGAAGCTATGGTGCGCCCATAAACTTTTTCCTTAAACTGGAGATTAGGGCTTCTCTAAACTGGGTTTCGATGTTGGTCTTCCCCTTTTCTTTAGATTCCCCAGGAGCTAAAATGGCTGTTAATGCAGATTCTACATGTTGCTAGCAACTGGGCTGCCATACAAGGATGGGATTATGGATCTCCTGGGTCCTAACGTCTAGAAATTAAGGGGTATGCAAAGCAACCCCATACCTATGGTGGAATCTATTTGGTCCCCTGCAAGGCATGCATGGGTGCAATTTTGGGGTAGTGTCAGCAGCCAAGAGGACATGGGTTCTTTCATCACACAGAAGGTAATAGATGAAACGCCTTTGAGTGCAACCCAAAGAGTGAATGTAGAGACAGAGGCGAGGCCATTGAGATGGTTGCGCCTGCATTGCAGGGTAGTGAGTGTACTGAGTGCCACTGCAGATGATAGTCCCAATCAGTCAATGAGGTATGCTTAAACAAAAGATGCTGCTGCAGTAGCAGTAATGATCAGTACTAGGAGTATGGGGATGACTTCATCTCCAGCTGAGCTCCAGGATTCCCAGGAGAAGGGAGAGCAGTGTTCAGTAGGATTAAAGTGACCAGGTAAAGGGGTAAATAGTCTGTTTCCAAATTTAAATCCTTAGAAGGTTTATATCATAGAGTAAGAGATAAGATTTAATAATAAATTAGCAACAAAAGTAACAGGGGATTTCAAGATAGCTACCCCATAAATGTGTCTTTTGAGGTGGGTGCCTGAGATACTTGGGGAGTATCATTTTAGCCTTTCATGTGATAAAGTTTGGTGAATGATGGGAAAGACCTAGGATGATCACTTATTCTCCCCTTGCCCTGCTATAAACACGATGAGGGCTTGCAGATTAAAAGCAATGTTCAAATTGAGCATCTTTCTGGCTATTCTCAACCCCTCATTGTTTTTTTTATCTCAAGGGCCAAGTTATTGTGCACAAGCCAACCCCATGGATGCTCATGATTGTGCTCAGTCTCTAAAGTTCAGTACAGTACCAGAGTGGATAGTGGTGCACAGGTCACATCATGTGACTTGCAGGTGGTGGGCCACCTGGATAAAAACTGTATTTGCAGAAAAGTAGTACACAAACCTATTGGACTGATTTAAGATTGGCTAGCAGGTTAGGAATACTGCTAGTCAGAGAAAAACAAAATCCTCCCCTCTCTAGACCGGAGACTGAGTTAGATACAGAGGCAGGTATCTCTACTCACTGCTAAGTAACTGGGAGTTCACTAGGAGGGCTGGGGAATCAAGGAAGAATAATTTGATCCACTTGGGATGGCCATTTTGCAATTGGCAGTCATCTGCCTCCTCAGGGATGGCCAGACCAAACTTTTTATTAAGGGCAAATCAAGAAATGAAGGATTTATTGAGTGTAGGACAGCTCCATAGAGTTTCTTTCTGAAGGGAAGATTGGATGCCAGAGTCAGATCTAACCTAATCTGGATGCATTTTGTGTTTGTGGTGGCGGGGGAGAGGCAGTTGAGTCTGGGGTTTCCACTAAAGCAAGTGATGGGGAATAGATCTTAGAGGGGATAGGAAAAGATATAAAACTCTTGGAGTTCTTTGCCATCCTAGTGGCAGTGACATCAGGGATGAGATCAAGAGCAAAAGAGGAAATTATGAGGAAAAGTCAGGCAGTGTCCATGCTAGTAACTGAAGGTTCTTCAAATACTGAGTACAAGGTGGGCAGATTTTGAGACTGGTGCTGGGAGCTCATTCAGATACAGTTAGACTTCTGGAACCTTGATTCCTGACCAATTTTGTTTTACTACAAGTCAACTAGTGCTATTATATTGGTGGTGTGGAGGAATATACTCAATTCCAGTATTGAGTATATTGAGAGCAGGAGTGAGTTTTCTCAGAACTTCACTTATTTCAGAGTCAGGTGTCATGGTGTACACCCTAGGCTGGCATTATATTCTATTCTGGGTCACTTATTGAGCAACACTTTTGCAGAAGGCTACAAGATTATCAGAATCCTGACAACAGGGTTTAGTTAGGTTGTTGAAGGGGTGGTCTTGATCAGCGCTATTAAGGGGTCAGCAAGGGAGTATTCAGATAGGGCTTTGGCGTTTAGGGATCTGCAGTTGGCTTTGGGGAAGAGATCTGTCACCCTTTCGCTGAGAAATGAATCCTAGTACTACAAGAGTGGAGAGATTGGCCAGTCTGTTGTAGTGCCAAGGCCTGCTGGTGCCAGGGCACTCTTCACAGGGAAGAGAGTACCTCAAAAAAAAATTAATTTCAGTTCACGGTGATGTCAAAGAATGCATATTCTTGAGGTTCTCCTGGTGAACAGGCTTCCATTTATTCAGGATTGGAATGGCATCCATAGCATAGCTAGGTATTGGAGCCCAATGAGTTCTGGCTGTTAATGATGGTATCCAAAAAAGCCATGGGAATAGAGATCCCCTGTCAGAGATGATCATTTAGTGGTGTAACTGTGCTAAACTCTTTCTGTTTAATCTGTTCCTTCAGAATAAAGAGAATGGGTCACAGGAATTGGCATCTTGATATATAGGCACAGTATTGTACATCTGGCTCACAGGCAAGCAGTCAGTTCCCCCTGGAAGGCAGCTCTGGACCACGTGGTATGGATTACAAAGGAAGTGGATGATCTGCAGTGGATGAGTTATTACTGGATACATCACAGAGTGATATGTTACTTAATAAAGTTGCTGCCTAGTTAAGTCATTCCTCATGTCTTGTCTTTCTTCTTGTGGTGTCTGGGACAAAGTGTGTTTCTCTGTTGCTGGCTAGCAGGATGGCTCTGTCCAGTTCCCACAGACAATGACCTAGCTATAGTAGTCCATGAACTCTTTACTTCCATGCTGGACTATTACAACACATTCTGAGTCTCAATAAGAAATTACCAAGGAATCTACAGATGATCAAGTCTCAGGACTTTAAAAAGTCATTAGTGGGACTGGCCCATACTATATCTTACACTGATTCTCCTTCCAGAATGTGCCACAATATCTATGATTAGCCAGCCCACTGAAATTTGAGCGTTGTTGCAGTGTGAAGGAGTGGGAAGTAAAATCTTTTCAACAAGTTTAAGCCTTTGGACAATGGTCCCAAAATTGATCGGGAAGAGCCAAACCCTTACATGCTTCACTTCATATTGCAAGACACTTCTTGGCCAAGTTATTCACAAAGTACCTCAGCAGAAGGAAACAAAGCAGTGGGCTCAAAGTTAGAAACTAATAATCTAAAAGGGAAAATGAAGCCTTGGTCTTCTCTTCCGGACCACTGTCTATGTAGCCTGATGTACAGTTGCTAGATAGCCCAGTGAGAGGTAACTTAGAAGTGCTAATGGATAGGACAGGGATGGAAAATGATGCTATCACACTCAACCTCACAAATGTTGACTTTTTAATGATGACCTTGCATTCTTGCCACTATTGATGGTTTCGGTAGAACCCCATATTCCAATGCTAGATCTTTTTTTTTTTCAGAGCAGAGATTAAGAATGATGCTAAAATGAATTTTTTTTTATTAAGATAAACATTCAATAGGGACTAGGATAAAACCATTATGATCACTTCCATATGTGAGCTAACAGAAAATTATATCCATATCACCAGAAGTGAAAGGTTAGTAAACCAAAGTATCTATGTATGGTAACAATTGTACTGTACAGACTTCCACATAACTAATGTGGAAAATCACACTAACAGTTATGTTTCCGTATCCATGTACTATTGCACAGTGATTGCAAATGAAAAGTCAATGGTTATTACCTTGTTTCATCTTGGAAATTCTATAATCTCAATTTCAGAACTGCAAGCAAATATTTATTTTTTAATGTCAACCACTATCATTCTCAGAATCTTTCAAAGGTGCCTGAACAATTTCATAATGCAGCAACATCATAGAGATTCTGCTAACATAATTTTATAAGTTTTTCATTTCAGTAAATAAGGATTGTAAACTCATGCTTTTACTTTCATTGCATTCCTTTTCTAAACAAACTTTATTTGCACAGTTCTATTATTTAAGAATATATCTTCAAAGCCAGGAAGATTGCCAACCTCACTATGAAGAAATTATTGTACTCCTATTGGAAAATGTACATATATTTGGAGCTCTGCACACTGCCACATGGAAGATAAATGAGGCCAATTAATCCTAATATTTCTAAAAGTGAAAATACCCTTCACAGAGCCATCCCTAGGGTAGGGCAAATCGGGGCGACCACCCTGGGCCCCACGCATTGGGGGGCCCTGCGCCGGACCGAGTGGGAGGCGGGCAGCTGCAGCCCTCCCGGATGTGGCCTGGACCAGGCGGGAGCCAGGCAGTGGCATACTGAGGGGGCCAGGCCCTGCACCAGGCCAGCCCTTCATGACACGCAGCGGGGGCGGAGAGCGCCGGAGACTGAGGGGCGGCTGCCCGGTTCCCCCCCAGGCTGGTGGGTGAGGCCACCCTGTCTGAGTTGGCACCCGGCTGGAGCAGGAGAGGCAGGTGCCGCGCGGCGAGTAAGTGCGGGGGGATGTGTCCACCTCCTCCCTAGGGCAGCTGGGGGCGACACGGTGTTGTGGGAGCCAGGGACCCTTCCTACCCTGCGTGGCGCGGGAGAGGACCCAAATGTAGGATCAGACTACAGCTGCTGGAGACCCATGGCACGCCTCTGGAGGAAGGTGGGAGGAGCCACACAGTGTGGTTTGTCCTAGGCCTTGGACCCCCCCTAAAACGACCCTGACTCTACAACATGAAAAGAATGGATTTAGCAAATGCTGGAGATTCAATATGGGCCACGCTTATTTTGTGGCAGTATTACATAATCCCACCTTTTGCCTCTGAGTACAGTAAACCCTTTTTCCTTTAAGGATAGTGAGAGAAATATATGTACAGTAACTTGTATTAATGGCCAAATCACAGCTGTAAATGGCATTGGAGAATTCTCCTTGCGGAGGGGAAACTTCCCATTGGAATAAAGCACACATTTCCCCTCACACTGAAACAGGGGGCATGACGAGGTATGTCAAAGGTGAGGAAGAGGTGGAGCAGAACAGAACTAGTTAAATTATCAGGCCCTAGGCTGTTCTAACGTCTCAGGGCTAGCCAAAACTAACTTAGCTATCCATGATCAGTTTCTCATGGGTGTTGTAACTAATTTTTTGTTTGTATAGCACTTTGAAAATATAGATCCAGATTCTCCATCTCTATGCTTTGTGAGCAGTCATATGCACCAGTGCAAAGGGATTGTGAATCATTACCATTAATAGTTCTACAGCCACTCTGAATTTTTCATGGGCCTTTTCCCACCTTTCTACACATGAATGATCTTTTTAGTTTTGTGAAATTAAGAATATGAAGAGGAGAAGTGAACAAGTTATTAAAATTTCTTATACAGTCAGTATAAGAGGGAGAAGAAGGCAGGAAATCCACAGTAGCAGGAAAAAAATAAACAACCTGAAGCTTTTTATGTCAAAAATCATTATAATTATTTAGAATCCACTTAAAAAAAAAAAAAGAGGGGGGACCTTGCAAGAGACAAAGGATGAGGAGTGATATAGCTATGAGTCAGTTAAAATCTCATTTAAGTGAATATGATGATATAAGACTCCAGTTTATTATGAAATGAGGTGGTTAATCTCCCTTACAATCACTGCCTCCCTCCCTTCCCTTAGAGTATAGCAGAGTGTCACTCCCACAGACATTGAGAAGTTGAGATATCCATAACCCCACCACGAATTCAGGTCTCAGCTCTGAAATAGAATTTGTACGCCAACATAAAATCCTAGCTGGCTGATTTCCAGCATTTCAAGAAGCTTGAAGCTTTTGATACAAACAACGTAGTACTGGCTTGTAGACAGCTAATGATTTGGTTTCCAGACAAATAAATCTATTTGGGAAATGGTAAACCAACTGTCTTTGAAAGGCTTCCCACAGTGCAGGTCGCTATACCATGTCTAATGGAAAGGTCATCTCTTCATAAAGGAGACACTGAAAACAGCAAGGTCTATCTACCTTTTTGACTTCATATTATTCAGTTGAAATGGGCCACAAGACAAATTGAAGAAGATAACTTGGTTCAACTAAACTGTTGCATATCCTGACTCCCTGACCTGATAGCATGGGATATAGTTTTATCGCACACAGGAGCACAGAGCAGAACAATGTACGGTATAAACATTCTCATCTAATTTATCTTTTACTGAGGCAGAAAAGAACAGTTGAAGCAATGAAATAACTAGCATGAACATATTACACAGCAAAATGTTTTCTTTAAGGTAGATATGTGGATATTATTAAAAAAATCTGCCACTGTGATTTCTACTGGGGCATTTTAAGTGTCCTTACTGCACTGGCTCCCAGCCCACACCAGATCTCAGAAAATTATTAGAAAAGCCATTTCTTTGTCAAGGCTAGAAAAAGAGCGAATACTAAATTATCTACACTAAGTCCAAGGTAACTTCCCCTAGCTAGCCAATTAAAACATGGCTTTCCGTATATTTCTGGTGCAAAAAAGTTTTTAAAGAGTAGGGTTGCTTGTCACTGGATAAAATCAAAATGGACAACATCCCTGAAAATATGACATGCCTTAGCTTAAAACTTTGCTGCTGAAATTTTATTACTCTTGGTTTGTGCTGTTTTTGTCAGCATTACTCTCCTGTACCACAGATCATTTTTATTGGTTAAGTCTTTCTTTGAGATAGCTAGCTGAATTCCAGGTCACAGGAAATAATTTTTCTGAGATATAATGAGGACATTGCTCTCCTCTTATCTTCTTAAAAGATAGTTATATCCAGAAGTCTTGGCATGCACAACTGTCGTTTTTTCTGATCATAATTCATGCAAAATTAATTATCAATATTTCATTTTTATTTTTTCCTCTCTAAAAGTCAGTTTTTATTGGTGAACAGAACAATTTTGCACTGCAATTCTCTCTCCCCCACACAAGGAAGTCCAATGAAAATGTATTTATTCTGATGAAAATGGAAAATCTTTGTATCTCTGATGTGTAGAATGTTGGGGCTAGTTTGTGCCTGGTCTTTGCATGGGCAGAAGGAAGAACAAATTAACGGACCAAAAAATTTGAAATTCACAATTTAAATGAAGGTTTCATTTAAATTTCAAATTTTGATGAGAAAAATGGGCATACATTTTGTCTTGCTTTTCAATCAGTAATAAAACCCAAATGGATGAAAAAAGGGATGACATTTTCATGATAATTTTAGTGAAAAAGAAATTACATCTTATTGTTTGGGCCGCTCTTTCCTGCCCCCAAGCTCAGAACTCAAAAGGATCATGTAGCCTGTTCTAGTTGTCCATAGAGATGGTGTAACTGAGCCCTAAACCCCATTTTGGACTGCGCCCAGTTCTCAGAGTTAGGGCCTTGTTCTTTAGTTTTGTTTGTACAGTATGCCAAGTATGTGTATTCTATAGATCAGGCTATGTGAACTGAAAAAAAAATCCCATTGACTTCAATGGGCTTTGGATCTAGTCCCATCTGAACATGAGATTTAACATATGATATTGCTCTTTTGCTTTTCCCCTCTTTATCCTCTAAGTTTTCTGGAGGACTCATTCTGAGAGCAGCACAATGTAAAAATAGCTCCATCACAAAGTAAAGTTTTTCTTGGGCAGGGATGGAGGGGTAAGAGGAGAAAGAAGGTAGGCCCAGAAGAGGGAATATTAGGTAGATTTGCATAATTTAGATTTTCAGTATCCTGCTGGTCATTTGTTTTGAGTGACTAATTTCCAAGGAATAATTTATTCAACACATTTCTCCCTCTTTATGCTTATAAACTGTCTATTCATAGGTTTTTTTTAATTCAAAATTCATGATTTTCTTAGCAAACAAATCTTGGACCATCAATTAATTTCATTACGAATACTACAGTTTGAAATTTGCACAATATACATAACTAACTTACATACCATTATCAGTATTTTGTCTAACTGTAGCTCATATAAGTGTATTGTTTAACTAACCCACATGTTGTGAATTTCAAATTCAGTTTGACTAATATTCACAATTTGGGCTGGGTTGGTTAGTTCTGCTAATTTTCTCATCAAAACACAGATTGCAAGTTATGAATATTACAACCGAATATAGAAATCAAAATCTGCTGTCAGTAACTGATTGAGCATTTGAGGCACAACAATTTTTCTGGGAGTATTCACACTATCATAGCTCAATCATTAAGTGTTCACAAAAAGTTCATGTGAAAGTGCTGTGGAATGGAAAGTGGCATACAGTCTCAGATTTTTCCCCACTGCAATCTCAGCTCTAGGCTCTGTTCCTTTCAAACAAGTGAATTTGTTACAGTGGTGTACAAATATTTGATATACGTTTTTTAGCTATGCAAAGCCAAGTACCACTCACTGATAGGAGTAAATAACCGTCTGCATTCTTCAGATTCACAGACTTCCCTCCCCACCCCTTTGGGTTAGGTCTAATGATTCATTTGAGCTAAGCACATGAGCCAAGAACATATGATCTTACTCACTGGTTTCTCCCCTCCTCCACACCATTTCCTAAGGAGATATTGAGTTATGCTCGTTCTCTAGTTTCTACCTGGAGAGACTTGACTCTCTTAAGTGGTCATTCAAGACTACTTTTACACAAAGATTGCTTGGCACTGTAATATTACTCGTGAACTATCCTGTCTGCCTCTGGGACTATGCAATCTTGTTTTGTATTGCTTAAGTGTAAGTTGGGAAGTGGGGAGGGGGTCATACATCTTTCAAGCTAAATGCTTACATTGTTTGCTTATATTTTCCATATTTTACTTGTGACACATTTGAGTTTTATTGGTGGTGATAATATAGGAACTAGGAACTAGGTTTGCCAGAGCCACTCTGTATTTATTCCTTATGGCCTCATCAATAAATTGTGAGCATTAGCTGGTGATAGTTAGTTTAACAGTATCATTGTTTTAGCAGCTTTTTGCACCCAGTTCCTTGGCTGTTATTGATTTCCTCTGCTGTTGTCAGCACTATACATTAAGTCTTTGCTCCGCACTATTCTTCAAAGATCAATATGTAACTTTCCCTATGGAATGACTTATATATTTGGTTTCAGTTTTACCATTTAAGATGTATACGTGGCTTTGTTATACAATTATTCTTTTTTTGTTCAGTAGTTATTAATATAGATTATCTATCATTGCTGCTGTGACTGCCCCATGATGCTGGAACACTGAATACTGGAAACTTACCTTATGGTCTTCTGTTATACCTGGAAGTTTTTACATGTGTTCTTTTGAATGAGTTACTGCATACTAAGAATATGCTTTCAGTATCTTAATTTGTTTTGTTGTTCTGCAAAAATTTGTCTGAACTGAACAGGCACTGAATCAATTTTTTCGACTCTGAAAATAGAAAAAAAAAATTGGCACAAGCATCACTGTAAAATGTCATGTTCAGATAGAGAGTTCTGAACATGGAAGGTATAGTTTATTTTAAAATAGAATACCTTTTTTTCTATCAAAACATTTTTCTTTTTATTTTCCTAAAATAATTCCTTGTGTCTGTTACACATGTGGGAGTTGGGGCATCTCAGTAGTGCCCCTTCAGGGCCAAGCACAGTGCTGCAGCTGCTCCTCTTCTCAGTCTGCAAGGCTTAGCCACCTGCTTGGTGCAGGGTAGCCTGTACTTTAAGCTTGGCATCAGTCTCTAAACAATCAAGAACTTGGCAGTCTGTGTCTTTAAACAAAGGGCTGGGGAAGCAAGCAAGCAAACAGCCAACCTTCAACTGCAAGTATTTAGTTGCAGTGCTCAGGGCAAGGCCTTGGGTTCTGGCTTAGCCCTGAGGAGCAACTTCTCTGTCCCAGTTGCACCCAGTTCTGCCGCTGAGCAAACACTGGCAAGCTTTCTTATCTGGCCTGCTGGTTCTTGATTGGTCAATATTTCCTCTTGGCCCTTAGAATCATAGAATCATAGGGCTAGAAGAGACCTCGAGAGGTCATCTAGTCCAGCCCCCTGCACTCATTGCAGGACTAAGTAATATCTAGACCATCCCTGACAGGTGTTTGTCTAACCTTCTCTTAAAAATGTCCAATGATGGAGGTTCCACAGCCTCCTTAGGCAATTTATTCCAGTGATTAACCACCCTGACAGTTAGGAAGTTTTTCCTAATGTCCAACCTAAACCTCCCTTGCTGCAAGTTTAAGCTCATTACTTCTTGTCCTGTCCTCAGAGGTTAAGAAAAACAATTTTTCTCCCTCCTCCTTGTAAGAAAAACTTTTATGTACTTGAAAGCTATTATCATGTCCCCTCTGTCTTCTCTTCTCCAGGCTAAATAAACCCAGTTCATTCAGTCTTCCCTCCTACGTCATGTTTTCTAGGCCTTTAATCATTTTTGTTGCTCTTCTCTGGACTTTCTCCCATTTATCCACATCTTTCCTGAAATGTGGCACCCAGAACTGGATGCAATACTCCAGTTGAGGCCTAATCAGCTCAGAGTAGTGTAGAAGAATTACTACTCGTGTCTTATTTACAACACTCCTGCCAATACATCCCAGAATCATGTTAGCTTTTTTTGCAACAGCATTATACTATTGACTCATATTCAGTTTGTGGTCCACTATGACCCCCAGCTCCCTTTCTGCAGTACTCCTTCCTAGGCAGTAATTTCCCATTTTGTACATGTGCAACTGATTGTTCCTTCCTAAGTGGAGTACTTAGCATTTGTCCTTATTGAATTTCATCCTATTTACCTCAGACCAATTCTCCAGTTTGTACAGATCATTCTGAATTATAATCCTATCCTACAAAGCACTTGCAACTCCTCCCAGCTTGTTATCATCCACAAACTTAAGTATACTCTCTGTGCAATTATCTAAATCATTGATGAAAATATTGAATAGAACTGGACCCAGAACTGATCCCTGCGGAACCCCACTCATTATGCCCTTCCAGCAGGACTGTGAACCATTGATAACTACTCTCTGGGAACGGTTTTCCAACCAGTTTTGCACCCACCTTATAGTAGCTCCATCTAGGTTGTATTTCCCTAGTTTGTTTAAGAGAAGGTCATGGGGGACAGTATCAAAAGCCTTGCTAAAGTCAAGATATACCACATCTACTGCCCCTCCACATCCACAAGGCTTGTTACCCTGTCAAAGAAAGCTATCAGGTTGGTCTGACATGGTTTGTTCTTGACAAATCCATGCTGACTGTTACTTATTACCTTATCTTCTAGATGTTTGCAAATCGATTGCTTAATTATTTACTCCATTATCTTTCTGGATACAGAAGTTAAGCTGACTGGTCTGTAATTCCCCGGGTTGTCCTTATTTCTCTTTTTGTACATAGGCATTATATATTCCCTTTTCCAGTCTTCTGGAATCTCTCCTGTCTTCCAAGACTTTTCAAAGATAGTTGCTAATGGCTCAGATATCTCCTCAGTCATCTTCTTGGGTATTCTAGGATTCATTTAATCAGGCCCTGGTGACTTGAAGACATTTAACTTGTCTAAGTATTTATTTAACTTGTTCTTTCCCTATTTTAGCTTCTGATCCTGCCTCATTTTCACTGGCATTCACTATGTTAGAGGTCCAATTGCCACCAACCTTCTTGGTGAAAACCGAAACAAAGAAGTCGTTTAGCATCCCTGCCATTTCCGCATTTTCTGTTATTGTTTTTCCCCTCTCATTGAGTAACGGGCCTACCCAGTCCTTGGTCTTTCTCTTGCTTCTAATGTATTTGTAGAATATTTTCTTCTTACCCTTTATGTCTCTAGTTAGTTTAATCACATTTTGTGCCTTGGTCTTTCTAATTTTGTCCCAGCATACTTGTGTTATTTTGTTTATATTCATCCTTTGTAATTTGACTTTCCACTTTTTGTATGATTCTTTTTTTACTTTTATGTAAGTGGGGGAATGGGTCCGCTATTGTGGGGAACGTTCCTGGCTTATACGCTACCCCGGTAGAGTTGGCTAGCAAAAGGATCTGAGTCACTGCTCTCACTCTCTTTACCGGGAGGCCCACCTGACCTCAAGGGCTCCACTCACACTCTCCTGTGTGGTGAGGTCCCTGTAACCCCAGCAAGGCTGGGCCCAGGATTCCTGGCACTCAACCCCCAATCTTACCATGGTCACTTAGGGCAGGGGCTAGGGTGTCCCCACTCCAGGGTACTAATTCTGCACTGGGCACTTCCCTAACCCACTAATTATTGCGTACAATGCAAAGCAATATAATTTATTAAACAAACAGCAATCAAAAATCAAATAAAAAATAAGAAAAGAGGAGAAAGGTTAAAGGAAAACACCCAGCAATGCCTCCTGGCACGGGGGCACCACACAGTGTTTCTGGGATGTAAGGGAGGTTCACAGTCTGTGTCACACGTCGCAGGCCCACTGTCCAGGCCCTGGCTACACTGCAGGGATGCAGAGAGTCAGACACTTGCTCCGGCAGTGGCCACACACTTCCCAGGGTCCCCCTTGCTCTCCCCAGCTGCACACCGCACCTGGCTCCAGACAGCTCCAGCCCTAACTCTGGTCTGTTCAGTGCAGCTGTTTTCGGCTCTGCTTAGCTTGGCTCTCTGGGTTGTCCCTCTGGCTCTGTTGCTGTGGGCCTGCCCAGCTCAGTTCCCTGGGCTCCTTTTCTGGCCTCCCAGCTGCTGGCTTCTTTGTCCTTAGCTCAGGCCCGCTCTGTCCAGGCATGCCCAGGCGGGCAGATCCAGCTCACGTGTGGGGTGGGGCTCACCCCACTCTCCTGGCTCCCTCATTGGCCTGCCCACCCTGTCAATCAGGCTGACCTGAGTTGGCCTCTCCCTACTGGCCCTGGGGGCTGTGTCTGCTTCAGGGTCTCACTTATTCAAGAGATGCCAACCAAAAAGACCCACTAAGTTTCAGTAAGGGGCTAATAGACCCCTTTCATTTAGATCACTTAAGATATCCTGGTTAAGCCAGGGTGGTCTCTTGCCATACTTCCCATCTTTCTTATGCAATGGGATAGTTTGCTCTTGTGCCCTTAATAATGTCTCTTTAAAAAACTGCCAACTGTCTTCAATTATTTTCCTCTTAGACTTGTTTCCCATGGGATCTTACCTACCAACTCCCTGAGTTTGCTAAAGTCTGCCTTCTTGAAATCCATTGTCTTTATTTTGCTGTTCTCTCTCCTACCATTTCTTAGAATCATGAACTATCATTTTGTGTTCACTTTCACCCAAGCTGCCTTCCACTTTCAAATTCTCAACCAGTTCCTCCTTGTTTGTCAAAAACAAATCTAGAACAGCTTCTCCCCTAGTAGCTTCCAAGTAACCTTCTAGTCCTCTGGACTGTCTTGTTGTAGCTGGTCTGAATGGTGCATATGAGATCATGCTTTTCAGAGGCCACTACATTGTAAATCAAGATTGAGGCCTCCCGGTATGGTGTTTGTGGATCAGGTTCAGACACGCTGGCTGTGCGGAGGTAGCTATGTTGATGCTGATTTGCTGCCTGCACCATCTGTGCAAGCATCCAGCTGAAGGGCTTGAATCCAGAAGATCCTGTTCTGTGGGCTGTTGCCTTATGATCAGAGCATTCTCTCTGCTCGAGCTGTTAGGACCCTGTAGTAGCCTTTTCTGAGATGGGAATCTGCAGTGGCTTGTAAACTCCTTAGGACAGGGCTTATATCTACTTTTATGCCACCCTGAGTATCCTGTTGGCACTTGATAAAGAATCATTGTAAGTCACGGTCTCTGTGATGAACTTGGAAGGCCCTGGTCCTGATATTAAGTCCTGGCCTCATTTGTCTAACAGTGAATTCCTCTTTCTGATTTGTGATAAGAGGAGCCACAATGGATTCATTTTTACAAAAAGAGTATCTGCTTCAACATCCATCAGTGAGTCTAGTGATGCCGTTAAGATTCCAGGAAACACATGCAAATATAACATGGCTTTCTTTGAATAGGGCTTCACCAGTGTGTCAGTCAAGAATGAATAAAGGCTAAAATGCCTGCTACTGTTACACAGTGCTATTTAGTATAAGCATGAAGCCTAACAAACTTAAATGACACTTGGAAACCCTTCACAAGGAACATATAGCAAAACCAAGATCACTTTTTCAGAGTTGGAAAGAAGAATTTCATATTAATAATTGAAGTTCAAGAACACCATGTCTATCTCTGATCAAGCTCAAAAGGAATAATTTGACTTGCGTTACCGCAACACACAGGCCAAGAATCCTCACACAGTTGGAGACTTTGATTTTGCCAGCTACAATTGGTATGGTGACCATAATGTGTAAGGAAATTGAGGCAAAGAAACACAAAGCTTTACCAACAATATAGTGAAGTGAAGGACTGAGGCAATAACAGATCTGGAAAACACTTTAGTGGAGTATATGAAAAAAACCCACAGATGCTTTTGCTTTTCAAGTTGATGTGAGCACTGAGGGTCGTGATGCACATTTCTTGGTTTTCGTAAAATACACATGGGGGGAGTGCAGTTCTCAAAGAAATTCTGTTCTATCTCCCTCTTTCTTGACACAGGATGGCACAAGGAACGTTCAATGTGTTATATGGCTACATGTAAGACAAAAAATGTAGTTTGATTTCATGGTGGGCTTTTGCAGAGATGACACTCCGTTTATGGCAGCCAACAAAGCTGGTCTGCATACCTTGGTAAAGAAAGTTGTTCTATCTGCTGTGTGGATTCACTGCAAGATTCATAGAACAACTGGCATCTAAAGATCCGAGTCCAGAACTAGGTGAAGTTTTGCAGCAGGTTTAATCTACTGTGAGCTACATCAAGGCTCAGCCTCCTCATCTATGTCTGTTTGCAAAACTATGTGAAGAAATGGGATCCAATCATGATGTGTTGTTCCATACTAAAGCTTGCTGGCTCTAGAGAGGAAAAGTACTGTGACAATTTGTGATCTGAGAGAGATGAGCTAGGTGCCTATTCAAAGGAACGCAAAAAGAGTGAATTGATAGATTTTCTAAATCACCAGGGAAACATGTGTCTTCTTGCCTACATCTCAGACATATTTGGGAAACTGAATGAATTCAGTGCAGATCTGCAAGGAAAGACTATACACTAGCCAGTGTATGGTCTGAACTGGAGTGTAGAATGGATGATTATAGGCCAGGAATTGTGCTGTGTGACTTACCTCCCAAAATAAGATATTGCCATTCTGGTTTCTTTACACTGTTCCTTTAAATACTGAGCAGTCTATGTCCCCACAGTTGCCATTTTGTAATCCAGTTTAAATGCTGAATGTTAGAGTGTGAGTCAACTTACTATGTTTTCTTTCTGATAGAGATTTTATATTTTGTACTTTTTTGTTTCAGATTATGAAAAAATAAACTGTACTGAAAAATATGTGTTTCATTTTTTGTATAGAGGAAAAAAATAGAACAAAAGACAACTGAGTGGTCTCTACGTGGATACTTATGGGGTACATATTCCGCAAGGAAGAAATACCCTCTCTGTGTATTTCTGAATACCTAATTCTAGTTCTTTCATTTATAGGTGAAAAGTCAGGGATTGAGCTATATACTGCAGATGTAGTGTGGTTCTATGCACTATAGCTCACACAAGTGCAGTAAAAAGAGAGAGAGAAATCTAATCCAAATATAGAAAAAAAAGTTAATTATTTTTAATTTAAGATTCCCTGCAAGTCATGTTAGTGTAATTTACACAGTTCCACTAATAGTGTCATAAACCTCATTTTCCTCCTTCCCCCATTAAGGGCTAGTAGGTTTCTAACTGAAATCTACTTACTCTCATGCCCAGAATTAACTCTTACCACAATAGCACATTTCTGAACTGTCTATGCTCCTAGGCAAATGCAAACTAATGAGATATAGCACACCTTTAAGAAGAAAAGAGTTTCTGAGCTATACTACCCTCCCAGATGGAAGTAAGCTCCTGAACTATATTACATTTCCAAGCTAGAATGAAATCCACAAAAAATTGGAGCAAGTATCTGCCTAAACCAAGCCCTCAAAGTGAAATCAGCTCCTAAAGTCTAGACCAGGCCTCTGTCTAAAACATACTCCTAAACTACAATGAGTCCCTGAAGGCTTTATATTACTGGAGCCCCACCCCTGATGTGTTTTGACCAATTGGCCTCCACCACCTGACACAAATTGGAGTTTCACAGCTACCAGCTTTCCCCAGCTGAAAAAAAAAAATCCAACACTTTACTACCCTGAGGTAAAAATACCTACATCTTTATTATGTCAGGAAAAAAGCAATTGGAAAGAGGAAAGAACAAAGTAACCCTGCAGTGGCATTCTACCTTTTAATCTCGCCTCAGAACTACACAAAGAAATTTAAAATAAATAAGATATATTACCTATTTAATCCTTTCACAGACTTATATACTAAGTCTCAATACTCTCTGCAATGGACTGCTCCATGACAGCCTCACATAGACACATACTGTCTGCATTTCATTACAGAGAGAAAGGGGAAGTGAGTAGTCGAAAACAAATAAAATGAAACCGCACCAAGAAAACAACTAGTAAGCCAGTTATAAATATAGAGAAATAATTTTTGACAATGCTTATTAGGCATCTGCTTGGATTTTAGTCAAACCTATTGATATCACATAAGGGGTGGAACAACAATATACTTTCCTTGCCCAGCCTCAAAGTCTTGAAACTGCTGTTTTCAGCCTGCTGATTGGTCATTTGCATGCAGCAGACAGTAGCTCTAAGTAATAAAACACACATCGCAAAACCCACCAATAAAAAAAACTGTCTTAATACAAGGAAAAATTTCCAGAGAAATTTCCATGAGCCAAGGAGAGGTGGGGGAGGGGATGGTTGGGAGGCAGGAAAAAATATTTTTAGCATCTCTGTACTTTTAACCTCATTCTATAATATTTTGCAAATTCAAAGTTTTCCTTTTAAAGAAGATAGAGGGTCTGGTACTCTTCCAATTTATATAGTTTTACGCCAATATAGTTTCATTGTCTTCTGTAGAATTTATCAGAATTTAACCATCAGAACAAAATTGTGCCCAGGGCGTCTCTCTTTTTTCATTGCAAAAAAAAGTCATCACAGAGTAAACCTATGTGCTGCTGTCCTATTAAGATAGCCTTTCGGAAAATGTCCTGAGCTAAACAATAGCAGGCGACTTCTCCTTCCCCATAAATCCTTCCCCATAAATCATGAACTTTAAAGATCTAACTCAAAAAGTGTTGCATCCATAATGAGGCAATTCTGTATCAGATCTCATCTTGA
Organism: Emydura macquarii macquarii; assembly: GCF_026122565.2. NCBI lineage: Eukaryota > Metazoa > Chordata > Testudines > Chelidae > Emydura > Emydura macquarii. The sequence goes on from NW_027133156.1 coordinate 4,111,881, forward strand.
CAGATTAAGAGGAACTGATTACAGAACTAAAAATTAATGGTATATTACATACAAGTGATTATGACTTTATCACATTTCTCATTGCTAACAATGGTATTAGTGCATTACTAGTTGGAAAAGATAGAATTATCAGTAATAATGCAGGAAAGGCAGAAGTGTTCAGCAAAAAAATATTTCTGTTCTGTGTTTGGGGAAAAACAGATGATGTAGTCATATTACATGATAAAACTGTTTCCAGTCCACTAGTATCTCAGGAGGATGTTAAACACCAGCTACTAAGTTGGACATTTTAAAATCAGCAGGTCCCAATAACTTGCATCCAAAGGTTTTAAAAGAACTGTCTGAAGAGCTTGCTGGACTGTTTATGTTGACTTTCAATAAGTTTTGGAACACTGGGGACATTCCAGATGACTGTAAGAGCACTAATGTTGTACAAATATGTTTTTAAAAGGTAAATGGGATGACCAGGGTAATTATAGGTGTCTCAGTATGACATTGATCCTTGGCAAGTTACTGGAGCAGTTGTTAGGGGATTCAATTAATAAAGAATTAAAGGAGGGTAATATAATTAATGCCAAACAACATGGGCTTATGTAAAATTGATCCTGTCAAACATAGTGGATATATATACTTTTTATTAAATTACAAGTTTGGTTGATAAAGGTAATAGTGTGGATGTAATTTACTCATAGCTCTGTAAGACATTTGACTTGGTATCGCATACCATTTTGATTTAAAGAAATCTAAAATGATATATAATTAACATGGCACACATTAAATGGGTTTAAAAGCCGGCTAACTGGTAGGTCTCCAAATGTAATTGTAAATGGGGAATCATCATCTAATGGATGTGTTTCAAGGGGGGGTCCTAGAGGCATTGATTCTTAGCCCTACACTATTTAACATTTTTATTAATATCTGAAAGAAAACACACACTTATCAGTGATGAAGTTTGCAGATGACCCAAAGAATGGGGAAGTGGTAGATAATTCAGATAGGTCACGGATGCAAAGTGATCTGGATTGCTTAGTAAGCTGGGCACAAACAAACAAAATGTGTTTCAATATAGCTAAATGTAAATGTACACATCTAGGAACAAAGAATGTATTCCATCCTTACAGGATTGGGGACTCTATCCTGGGAAGCAGCAACTCTGAAAAAGATTTGGGGATGGGAGGTGGATGATCAGCTGAACATGAACTTCCAGTGTGACACTTTTGGCACAAGGGCTAAAGCAAGCCTTGGATGCATAAAGAGAGGACTTTTGAGTAGGAGTTAGAGAGGTTATTTTACCTCTGTATTTGCCACGGTGTGATCACTGTTAGAATACTGTGTCCTGTTCTGCTATCAATAACTGAAGAAAGATGTTAATAAATTAGAGAGGGTACAGAGTAGAGCCACAAGAATGATTAAAGGATTAGAAAATCTGGCTTCAATGATTGATTCAAGGAGCTTCAATCTATTTAGTTTAACAAAGAGAATTTTAAGATACATACATGGGGAACAAATATTTGATAATGGGGTCTTCAATCTAGCAAAGGAAGGTACAACCCAATCCAATAACTGGAAGCTGAAGCTGGACAAATTCAGGCTGGAAATAAGATACAATGTTTGAACAATGAGGATAATTAACTGTTGGATCAATTTGTGTTGTGGTAGATTCTCTGCCACAGACAATTTTTAAATCAATATTGGATGTATGTTCTAGGAATTATTTTGGGTAAATTCTATGCCCTGTTGTGATGGGGAATACAAATTCCATATTGGAGAGGAAAGGGCTAATGGGCCTCTCTAATCCCATCTGCAAAGCCTGCACAGGCTGAGGAAGGAGCTTATAAAATGGAGCAGAGTAGCTGAAGGATAGGTAGATAGTAGAGGTGAGCTGACCTACACCATACACCTAGCATCTGGTGTCTAGCTCGTTAGCCTATGGAAGGATAGGGGACCAACAGGAAGTGATCTAGGAAAGAAGCTTCATAGCACCCCAGAATACAAGATATAGCTGCTTGCCATTGGCCCTTGGATTACAGCCTCGTGGAGAGGGCCTGGGCTTCCCTAGAAACCTCTAAACAGGGACAACTATGGAAGTCTATCCCTTGGTGAGACCCTGAAGACACAAGGGTCTGAACCATGAGACCCTGACCCAAGGAAGAAGGCCTGAATTTCTTGCTTAATCCTGAAGATGTCCTTGTTATTAGATATTTTGTATTCACCTGGAAAGGGATGGTCTTGATAATGGGACCTGGCTGGAGAGTTGAGTCATTGGAAAGAGAGCAGTGTTAAGAAAAAGGAACACCTGGGAGGAAATTGACCCCACCATGCCCACAGTGAGCACACAGTTGGTGTGTATTTGTCATCACATCTAGGTTATACAAAGGGTCACACTAGATGAGCACAATGGCCCCTTCTGGCCTTGGAATCTATCAATGTATGAAAAAGTCTAATTAGTATTGTTTAAGAGGTGAGCTGGATGAGTAATTGATGTTTGGTGTGTTTTTTGTTTTATTTTTGTTCAGCCAGCAAACCAAAAAAATCAGGGAGAGTATTTGGATCAGCTCCAGAAATGTTTAGAACTTGTCAGCAAATTGGAAAACTCCATTTCAGGCTAATAAATTGTGGGTGTCTGTTCATCTATCCATCTCCCACTTTATAATTTTTCTCCCAGACACTTGCCTGGGATGTAGGAGACCCAGGTTTGAATCCATATTCTTGAGCTGGGATGTAAACTCAGACCTTTCCTCCTCCAAGGAAAGCAACCTAACAAGTAAACTATAAACTGTTCCAGAGAAGATTACTTTCACTCTGTGTAAATATTTAAATATTCATAGGGCCAAAGCAAGAAAATGACACACAAGCCTAGTGATTAAGGCAGTCACTTGGGACGTCGGACATAAAGATTCTAATCTTCTCTCTGCCTGATTCAGGGGAAGACTTTGAATTCACATCTCTTATCTCCGAGGTGAGTGTCTTAATCACCAGGTGGTAGATTCATTTTCTCTCTGTCTTTGGTAAAATGACTATTTAAGTATTTATACAAAATGGAACAGCTTCAACAGAAGAGATTGAGAGCAATCCATCCCAGAATACTCATTAGCCATGAGTTAAAGTCCCTGTTCCAGCATGGGAATTAAAACTAGAGTCTCCCACATCCCAGGCGAGTGCCCTGAACCATTGGGCTAAAAGTTCTTAAGGGGGAACAAATGTAAAGTCAGAACTATCAGGTTAAATTTGTGAATAGTTTTGGGGAGACCAAAATTGCATTTTTAGTGAATAAACTATTCACTTAAAAAATTTGCCAAGCTCTAATTAAGGTGACATTAAATATAGCCAATTTCTTTCCTTTTCTTCTTCCACCTTTATTTAGAAAATCCTCCAAAATAACAACAAAAAAATTAGATGGTGAAAAAAAGTTAATATAATGCCAAGCTTAAATTTAGCCAAGTTTAAACAGATTTAAGGGTGTCCACACAAAGGCATTGAATCAATTTGACTCAATTGATTTAGAAACCGAGTTAGTTAAATTACTGGTGTGAGAGCCTGAAAAGCCTGACAATCCAGTTAGAAACAGTTGACCAAGGCTTGTTCTTTTTTTTTTTCTTTTTTTTCTTTTTCCCCTTCTTCTGTATCCATCTTCCATACTGGCATTACTCTCCTGAATAACTGACACCTGCAGTTCATACAGTAATTTCAAGGAGAAATAAAGAGCAACTGAAAAAAAGTTCAGATTGTTGGTTCCTGCTTGATCCACTATAAAAATAGGCTAGATGTTTAAAAAAAAAAAAAAAAAAAAAAAAAAGTTGATATTAATACCAATGATGACCTGCACAGTACAGGCAGGGAGCTTTTATTGTAAGATAAAGTTGGTGGAAAATAGTTTTTTATTCTAGTTTTTTTTTAGATACTTAAAGCTATTCATGTGAAAACTGTAAGTTCTTTGCAGGCACTTGTTGGGACATACAGGCATTTAAACAGTTTAAAAACTATATCTGGACTAGCCAACTATGTCTTGTTGAGAGGGGAAAGCTGCTGTGTACATTAATATAACTGTTTTCACATGGCATATATTTTTACTGTGTATGAAAACTCCTCCTATTCTTCCTCATACAGATGTCTCTGAGAATACCCACCATTTGCTTTTATAAACATACAATGAAGCTGCAGAAAAAGTAGTAACTAGGAAGTGAAGAGACCACCTCTAGCCTTCATTTGATAGGCTCTCACTTTCCTTTTAAATTGCTGCATTATAGGAGATCATGTAATTATTTTTAAATTCACAATATTAAAATGGCTCTTAAGCAGTACAATTCAATTTCAAACTTCACTAGAAGGAGCTGGACATTTCAGATAGTTGCCAGGTAGCCCTTTTGAAACTGATGGCCTGAGAATTTTGATACATCTGAAACTAAAACCCAATTGCCAGAAAGAAGAGCAAGAACTTTATTTTTTCCTTTTAAATTTGTGTTAGATGATCACTCTGCTTTGGCTGCATTCATCTAAGCATCAGGGATTTGTAACTGAGTTATAAATATTTCATTGAATTTTTAATAAAAAAAAACCCTTAATATGTGTAATGTGGTGTATTCTCCCTATTACTTGAAAGCTCTGATGTATGGAAACTCCAGCAGCTTTGAGGTGAATCAATAAATCTCATGACTTTGTGTTATGAAGGTTTAGTATCTTCTTGTCATCTACCATCCATTTCCCCAAACGGAAAAACAAGAGTAAAAATATGAGGTTGCACTTTTGCTAAGACACGCTATGGACACATCAGCAGAGTTCTTTAGTGATGTAGCTTTGTAGCACATCTGAAATTATGCTATACCCAATTTATGCTATTGGCATTGAAAAAATCCATTTACTTTGAAAGATTAGATCCTTGTGTGTGATTCAGTGTGATGTAAGTTGGCAGAATTGCATGTAGTCTATAACAAAATAGGCCAGTTACACACATTCTCTAGCCTAGTTACACTTTGAGTTCTGTTTTTGAAATTAAAAAGATATTTCAGAGGATCAGCTTCAGTGGATCAGGGTGAAATCCTGGCCCCATTGAAATTAATGGTAAAATTTCCATTGACTTCAGGAGGGCTAATATTTCACCCCAATCTTCTGTTAGGTGTGTGTGTATGGTTTGGACATGCCTAATTATATGTGGAAATACATGATTCTATCATGAAGTTTGGATATTTATATGTGCACATGGCCAGTTAGTTGCCTAACAAACCCTGAGACTGATCCATAGCCCCTCGAAATCAATCAAAGACTCTCATTGACTTCAGTAGGGTTTGGCTCAGACTCTACGTGTCCACTATGACGGGGTTTTCACCGCACACAGGACTGGAAGGAGTTAACTCCACAGGCTGCACCTGGAGGAAGAGACAAAGAGCAGGGAGTTGAGTGCAAGCAGGTTTAGCTGTGCAGGTCAGGACCTATAAAGCCAGGAAACTGGCAATAGATAAGGGCTATTACTGGGAAGTGGTAGTTATTCCCTGGGAAAAGGGAGGAGGGTTTGGAGCTGGTACACCCAAAGCAAAGAGGGGAACTAAGAGCTGTAGGAAGCTGTGTAGGGAGGGAGCAGTGAGGGCTGAGAGATGAAAGCCCAGAGCTGAAGGGTCCCTGGACTGGAATCCAGAGTAGTGGGCTGGTCTGGATTTCCTTATTAGCCACCAACAGTGTGGCATAGACCAGTAAGGCAGTGAATTGGAAGACTGCATGGGTCACTGTGGGAGTGACAGAGAATTGAAGGACTGTACCCCAGGAGGGGTAAACGCTGAGTGACTTAGCTGGAGGACTGAGTCACAAGGAAGATGCTGCGGTTCCTGGGATGAGAAAGAAGCTGCAGACCAGTGAGAGTGATGGAGTGACAATGTGTGACCATGGGAAGTGATGTTGACCTCGAGAGCTAATCTCCAGAGTGACTAGGCAAAAGGTGAGTGGTACACCTTGTGACAACCACACCGATACCTGACGTGCACATACATGTTGGATAGTATGTGTGCAAACATATGCTCACAAGTGTACTTTTATAACTTTGAAAATGTATGTAGATAATTTGAATAAAGAATGTGTAATATATATGGTGGTGGCATTTTAAAAGCTTCTTCCATTATGAAATATACCACTAGTATGAAGGATTCCTATATTTAAAATGGAGACTACCTTTTTGTTGTTTTTGTTTTTAGAGGTATTGCTGATTCTAATGGTATTAGCATTGAATATATAGTTACACAAGTTCTGTATATAAAAAGGCTAAAGAGAGAGAGAGAAATGCTTTAGGGATAGTACTATTTTCCCAATTAAAATAAAGTTCATTTTTTGGTGTTAAAGAATAATACAAACTGTTATTTCTTTCTATCTGTGTCATCTGACATTAGTGACAAGTAACTTCCCTTGGGCTCAGTAAGACAGATTTTACCCAGATCTATTGATTTCAGTAAGCAGTGTTGTTGTAGCCATGTCGGTCCCAGGATATTAGAGAGACAAAGTGGGTGAGATAATATCTTTTATTGCACCAAGTTCTGTTGGAGAGAGAGACAAGATTTGAGCTACACAGCACTCTTTCTCAGGTCTGGGAAATCTTAGTACCTTTCTCAGACTTGAAAGCTCTGTAGCTTGAGAGCTTGTCTCTCTCTGACCAACAGAACTTGGTCCAAAAAAAAAAAAATAACACCTCACCCACCTTGTCTCTCTATTGATCTCAGTGACTGTTTTTGATTGAGGACAGAAGACTGGGTCCATATGGTATCAGTCCCCATATGTTCTGTGTGTAATATTGCACTTTTGGTGCTACTACTTCTTTTAGCACCTTGTATGCTATGACTGTGAGGTGTTCTGCTATTACAAGTGTATTTATCTTAAATTTAATACTGTTTTTAATAGAGGATAAACACTGTTTTAAATCTTGTGCCAACTGCTGATGCTTTCACATACATCAGCATCATGACAGTGCAACTCTAATGAGATTATTTTTTTCTAAGTATTTTAATGTTCAAAGAGCTCTTGTTTGGTAATTTTTTCCCCTTTTTTTGTGTGAAACGTCTTGCAATACGTGTCTAAGCTCTGTTTGGTTACTGCATGGGAATTCTTATGTCCCTTTGATTATTTTGTTTTCCTCTGGACTATTCAGTTAAGGGAGCCTATCAAATATCTTTTAGTCTATTTTCAGAACATGACTTGAAAATTAGAAACTTGAAAACTAATCGCTACATCAAGCCCCAAACTTACTCTACTTTAAATCAGATCTTTTAGAAAGACATCCAATCTTGTTTTAAAGAACAAGTGATGGAGAATCCATCACACCTAAATAAATTGTTTCAGTTATTATACACAAAACATGTAAATCCAAACTTCTCCAGTTGCAATCATGGGGTGGGACATCTGAAATTGACATGCAGAATTGTTACTTCTGGATGAGCTTTCTTTTCTCATTTGGTCAGAAGATCCCATTGTTTTGCTTGCACCACCAAGCACATGACAAACAACCTTAAGGTATGGAAAACATCCTGATGCAGCTGGGAAGAGTAGGTACCATGGAATGATTTGCAGGTTCACTCAGATTCATCAGAGGTGGAATGTGAAAGTATTTGTGTTTGTTGCAGAGATTGACTTGGAGTAGTCAGACAATGGGAATGGTGCATCGGTTCTTATTTTAGTGTGATAGCACTGTTTGAGAGAGCCTCTTTTTCATGAGTGCCTTTCTTCTGCAATGATTACCATTAAATGTTGATTTCACCACAGACCTATTCTGGGACTTTAAACATAGCATTGCTGAGGGTCTTGTCTAGTTTCTAAGATGACATGTTTTGGATATTAGCTCCAGAAACCAGCTGAGATTGTAACAGGATATCATCTTTCTTTTGACCCATGATATTTAGCATTCCATTTTTATATAATGGTGGACTGGGAATTCCTTCATAATCAAGTGTTACAAATTTCTTAACTGTCTGATTACAGATTGGATAGTCACTCATCTAATTAATTCTAAAAACTCAAGAGGTTCAGTATGAGAGTCACTTCAGTCTAATTCCAATGTACTATGTCTGGCATATTCCAATTTTGGTTTCCACATGCATACACTAGAAACCACAGATTCAAAGTTATAATAAAGTAAACAATCACATTAGACTTCATACTATACTGAATCAGGGATAAAACAGAACTGATCCAAACCTTTTAGATCCTTTTACCTTTCATCTCTTTACCTTTTACCATTCATCTCTTTGACTTACAGAATTTTTCCAAACCTAACTGTTTTCATCTGTCCCTTAAAAAGACAGGTGTATCTCTTCTGACAAGATGTTTTATCCAGCAAAACTAGTCTACTCTCAAATTAGCCAATCCCATTTCTCAAGGTTCTTCTGAGTGCCGAAAAGGAGTATCAGTCTGCCTCTGCAATAGGGTGATCTGCCTTTTTTAGAGATAATGGGGGCCGTGGAGCATTCTGGAGAGATGCTCAGCAGACAGGTGCTAGGAATCATCTGACCCAATTGGACAGCATCAAGTTATTGGATCACATGATTCCCACTAGGGGATATAAATGCATTTCCCAGTTGCATGAGGGAGACTTGGACCTAGAGAAGGCTGGGAATACACTCTGCTGTGGCTGCAGCAGAAAACTGAGTGTGAGCAGGCCTTGTGGACTATTTCTTCCCCTGCCTCCCCAGAGCTGGGGAAGATTCTGACCAATCACCTGTTTGAGGTCAGAAGGCCCCATAGTCTCTGCTTGGAATGGGACTGTTACTTTATGTTGTTGTTCCATGTTCCCTTTTTTGTGCTGAAGAATAAACAGTAACCTGACACAAGGGCTATCAACTGAATTAGGTGTGGCTGATTGTTTTGCCAAGGCTGGTAACTGGGTCCACCAGCCTATAGTCTAATCTTTAGAGTGTAACCTGTATTGGGAAGGAACTGTAATTTATTATGTCTGTTCAGAACCTAGCACAATCAGACCTAGAGCTGGTTGCCCTGTAGATGTTACTGCAACACTAGCTTAAAATGTTAAAGGCCTAACCAAAATGAGTGGTCACTCAAAGTAGATTGTTAATTATTTCACTTATGAGAGTATATAAGAAAAGAAAAGAAGGACCATATTATGAAGATTTACACAATGTGGAATGTCTCTACAAAGGAGGGGACTACAACTTCCATAAGCCCCCTCCCAACCACATTTTCCTTTCCCCAAATAAGGGGAAAGGTCCTGAACCAGGAAGTGGCTGGGATTTGTTTGGAAGTGGCAGGTGCATGGCAAGCCAGGAGCTGCAGGGAAGATGAAGCAGTGGCCATTTGGTAAGCAGAGCTGGAGAGAAGCTGCAGACAGGAGTGGATGCAGCATCACAAATGGAAAAGGCTGTGATTGCTGGATATTACAGTCAAATGCAGGTCAGTTTTATGAGGACTTATGAGAAGGCAGCAGCAGGATATGGACCTAAGAGACTGTAACTGAGCCTGGCTTGGAAACCTGCAAGCCTCTATGTGCTTCAATAATGACTTGACTGGAAAGGGCACTCCAGGCAATAGGTGCAAAGACCCCTGACTCTCAGCTGGGCTGCTGCAGGGACCCAAACATTATTGCTCAGTTTGAACTGTAACTATAAGTCTTTGTATCTGTGGTATTTGCATCCTTTCCCTGTCCTGTCAGAACTCTGTAAAATAACCACCTAGCATCTAGAAGATCCAACAATGCTTGCCTCCCAATTGCAATTCACCTGGCATGTTACTGTCACCCTAGTGATTTAGAATACAAAGTAGCCCCAATAATTACAAATATCATCACTGGTATTCACATTAACACCTACTGAAATGAATAGGCAGTTTTCACCTTAGAGCTATTATTTCAGGCTCTCTGCTAATTCCGGCAGGCATCTTTAGACTGAGGTCATATATTCAGTGTTTTCTTCACAACCATGGCAGCTAAAGACTTTTTAAATGAAAGTTGAGATTCTGGAGAACAATTGACAGTTATATTTGTGAGCGCTGGCTAGTCCCCCTTGACTCCCCATATGGTATAAACCCTGAAATTCAGGATATGTTGCAATTCAGGATACGTATCATCTTGTTATCCCCATTGCAATAATATCTTTATTTAAAGCAGACTAAATAGACTAAGGGAAGCTTGAATGAATTGCTAAAACTGCTAATTATATTTTCAGATTATGTTAATGGGCCAAATTTTGTCCTGGTGGCTTGGGGCTTAGCTCCATTAAAATTGATATTACCAGGACTGTGAAAAGGTTTGTAATAATAAATCCAGATATTTTCAAGTACATATCATTAATCAAATGAGCAACATGATTATATAAGGATGAACATGACAGTTTTAAATCCTAGATCATCATGGACAATATAAAAATAGTGATATGTCTTGTTAAATTGATGAAAATATCAGCCACCTGAACTTTGCAGGAATGAAAGATCCAAATTAAACCTTCAGCTTCATCAACTCTTTCTTTCTTTCTTTCTTTTTTTCCATCTGGGTGATTGCACTGATAATGTAGAGCAGAATTCATATAAAATAACTAACTAATTAGTTTATACCGTATGTGAAAACCTTGGAATAAAATGTCTCCCTTCCTATTTAAGGCAGTTAAAAGTGCAAATAGAGGGCTAAGGAAAGAAAAAGCACTTAAAGCAAGACTGATGCTATAATTTTTTTTTACCTTTGCCATAATTATAGCTTATATCACATTCAGTTTACATGAGCTTTGCACAGCTAAGTTCCTACATACCACAATGATGTTGCCTCAGGACTTAAATTTACTTGTTACCTTTTATGTTCACCTTTGGAAGGAGAATCAGAGCACAAAGTTTACTCTTGTAGGGCTGTGTGCACCTGTTATAGATATGAAACCAAATTTAGCTCCTAGTTACACATATGCAACTTCTTTGACTTCACTAGAGTTACATACATGAATTTATATGAAAGTAGAATTTGTCCCACCGTATTTATTGTCCCCTTTTTCTATATAGATGAGGGAGGGAGTAGAGGAGGTAGAAGGGCTCATTTACATAACTGTGTATGAGGAAAAGATCAAATGCTAAAACAAAGCTTCTTTAAAAATGAATACATGAAGGTAAATGGAAGAATGCTGATATAGTGTAACCCAGTTACAGAAATACACTAAAACCTTAGATTTCAAAACCTTCCATACTACTCAAACACCTTGTGTATGATAGTAATCACTGACATACAAAATATGTTCACATCCTTTGTGTGCACAAATGATGGAATGGATATGCACAAAACCTTTTTGTCCATAGAGTGCATATTTAATGCAAATGGTTTTTACACCTGTAATTATTCATGTGCAAGACATTGCGGCTGATTGGAATTTTGATGACATGCATGTACAGAGGAATAAAAGCTTCCCTTTCACTCCTACTAAGATTAACATCATACTAGGTCTGGATGAATAGGAGTATGCTTCCTGGAACTGCTAGTCCTGAAAGCCACCAGGGGTGAGGCAATTCTTGTCTTAGTCCTAAGTGGCACACAGGATCTGGTCCAAGAAGTGAATAGGTTGAACTGCTTGTTAATAGCGAACATAACGTCATTAAATTTAGCATCCTTGTAAGAGGGGGAAATACCAAAGAGACCCACCACAGTAGCATTTAACTTCAAAAAGGGGAACTACACAAAAATGCGGAAGCTAGATAAGCAGAAATGAAAATGAAATGGAACAGTCACAAGAGTGAAATGCCTGCAAACTGAATGAAAACGATTTAAAAGCACCATAATAGAGGTTCAAACTAAATGTATACCCCAAATTAAAAAAACAAACCCCAAAACAATGCCACCATGGCTAAATAGCAGAGGCGGTTAGAGGCAAAAAGATATCCTTTTAAATATTAGAAGTCAAATCCTACTGAGGAAAGTAGAAAGCACAGACTGGCAAGTCAAGTATAAGAAGTCAGGTCAAAAAGGAATTTGAAGAGCAGCTAGCAAAAGAGACGCAAATTCACACCATTTTTTTTTTTAAGTATATCAGAAGCAGGAAGCCAGCTGAACAATCAGTGGGGCCGTGGGATGATCAAGTTGTTAAGGGAGCATTCAAGTAAGACAAGGTCATTTTGGAAAAGCTAAATTAATTCTTTATATGGAACTTCACTGCAGAGGATGTGAGGGAGATTCCTATACCTGAACCATTCTTTCTATATGACAAATCTGAGAAACTGTCCCAGATTGAAGTGTAAATAGAGGAGGTTTTGGAACAAACTGATAAATTAAAGAGTGGTAAATCAGCTGGACCAGATGGTATTCACTTAAGAGTTCTAAAGGAACTCAACTAAGAAATTACAGAACTACAAGTTGTGGTAAATACACTAGTGCTTTAATTGCCTCTATGTCAGATGACTGGAAGATAGCTAATATAACACCATTAAAAAACAAAACAAAATAAAAAAAAAACACCAGAGATGATCCTGGCAATTACAGGCTGGTTAAGACTAACTTCAGTACCAGGCAAATTAGGTAAAGAACAGAATTATTAGACACAGTTGAACATGATATTTAGTGAAGAGTCAACACAGTTTTTGTAAGGATAAATCATGCCTCACTAATCCATTAGAATTCTTTGAGAGCATCAACAAGTATGTGAACCAGGGTGATCCTGTGGATTTTGTGTGATTGGACTTTCAGAAAGCCTTTTACAGGGTCCTTCACCAAAGGCTCTTCATCCAAGAAAGCGGTCATGGTATAGGAGGGAAGATCATCTGGTGATTTATTAACTAATTGAAAACTAGGAAACAAAGGGTAGGAATAAATAGTCAGTTTTCAGAGTGGACAGAGGTAAATAGTCCGGACCCTGAAGGATCTGTACTGGGACCAGTGCTGTTCAACATATTCACAAATGATCTGGAAAAAGGGATAAACAGTGAAGTGGCAAATTTTGCAGATGACACAAAATTACTCAAGGTAGTCAAGTCTAAAGCTGACTGTGAAGAGTTACAAAGGAATCTAACAAAGCTGAGTGAATGGGCAAGAAAATGGCAGCTGAAATTCAATTTTGATAAATATAAAGTTATCTAAATTGGGGAACAAATAATTCCACCAATACATGCAAAATAACGAGGTCTAAATTAGCTGTAACCACTCAAGAAAGAGATCATGTAGTCTTTATGATAGTTCTCTGAAAACAACAGCTCAATGTGCAGCAAGCAGTCAAAGTTAACAGAATGTTAGGAACTATTAGGACATGCATAGGAAATAAGACAAACATTCCATAATGCCACTGTATAAATCTATGGTATGCCCACACCTTGAATACTGTGTGCAGTTCTGGTCACCCCATCTCAAAAAATTATATTAGAATTGGAAAAAGTAGAGAAAAGGGCAAGAAAAATGGTTAGGGGGTCAGCACAGTGGTTGGGGAGTGTAGTGGTTTGAATGTGTAATATATTCCTGGCCATTATTTTCAATAAACTATTACTACCCTCCAGAAGCAAAGATTAAAATCAGTGAGAGATGTATCTGAGTCACAATTCTCACAGTTTACCCACTATGCCTTATACAAGGTTGTGCCTAAAGTAACTAGCCCATAATCTCCAAAGCTGCATGCATATGCCATGTTGTGTATGTTTTTTGGTTGTTTTTTTTTTTAAGTTGGTTTAAGGTCCCTTGAAAAGTTGACCTTTAGAGATTTGACATTTCTTTATTGTTGTATTCTTGCCTTGTTCTATTAAAAGACAAACAGCTTCAGCCTACAGTTAAGCTCCATAAAATATTAATACAATGTTTCTTCTAGAGGTAGTTGAAAATTTACACTCAATACGTTTTTTTGTAAAGGTGCCTTTTTATCCAAAATGTGTTGATAATTGTTTCACAAAACAATTCTATTGACTTTTTTCAACTTTTTGCCAAATTTCCCATGGTATTTTTTTACTGAAACATTTACCAAAATAATTATCAAAACATTTGATTGTTTTTCACTTATTGAAAACTGGTTTTGGCAAGTAAAACATTTAAAAAAATGTTGGTGAAACAGATCCAAAGCAGGGAAAATGGGACAACTTCAAAATAAACAAAATAAAAACATTGAAATGTTGTCATTAAATACTTTTTTGCCACTTTTCTGCCAGGTCTAATAATTTCCTAAAATGTAGGGTAAATAATAGACTTTGAAAATAGTTGGCCTATATAAACTGTACTTCCTAATTACTAATAATAGAACCATAAATCACACTAGCAAAACCACAGCATTTCAGGAAAGACGCTCTCTTCCTGTGTGTTTCAAAGGGTTTCCAGTGTTTTCTTGACTTTTTCAAATCACTTTAATCAAGAATAAGTTAACTAAACTTCGCTTAGAGTAGTATTGCCTTAAATTATTAAATCAATTTATAGACCTGTTACCCTGTACAGCTCAAATTTATATGAGCTGCTCAAAAGCAGCTATAAAAATGTACAGTATTATATCACAAATCCTTCTTCAATTAGTAATTGTATTAACTATACAGAAAGTAAAAAGTATAGCATCAGAGAGCCAAATCACAAGGAAAGTCGTATTAAGGAAGGTTTACAAAAACAAAATGTATATGTAACATTTTTAATTGTGCTAAACATGACTATGAAATACAATATTGCTTTGAATGTACATACACTAAGTACCATCTAATTGAAACTCATTTTTTATATACTGCAATTGTCAGGAATCAGGGCCTGCAGAACAGCTCATGTCCACATCAGTACAATTGGACTGAAGCAGGCTGCCTGATTAGCCACACAACTTGATTGGCTGCAGAGTCACTGGCTTCTCATTGCTCATACCCACTACTGTCCCTGCTCCTGCATTATCTTGTTTTTGCTGCTCATGTCTTACACCCAGACTTGCCTCTGTCTTGAACCCCTCCTTGCCTGGTACCCTGCTCATTCTAGTTCTTGTCTTGATCCTTGACTTTGGATTCCACTGACTGATTATGGCTCTGACCCCAGCCACTAGGCTTGTTGCCTTCTCTGGCCACCAGGCCTGCTCCAGCTGCTTGGTAGGACCACCCTCATCCCAGTTGGGTGACAGTAGAGTAGCAGACTGATATGTTTTCTGGATATTTAGGCTTGCACATTATAGCTAACTTGTTCAAATCTCTTTGCCTGAATTTGGGCTTTTGTGAACCCCCTAAATCCATGTTTAAGGGGAGAGTCCAAAAGAACAAATGGCAGCAGGCACCTAACTCCCATTGACACTCAATGGGAGTTAGAAACTTAGCTGCGATGTGTAGTTTTGAAAATTTCCTCTGAGGCACCTGAATTAAAGTAACCAGATTTTTTTAAACGTGCTGAAAACCTGCAGCTTCCACTAAAGTACATTGAATTTTCATTACACTATCTAAACAACTTTCCTTGTGTTTTTGCTGTGTGACTGAGTGCTTGTCAGTTGTTTTTAATTTAAAAAAAAAGTCACATCAGTGGACTCTGTGAATGCTCTGCATGTTTAAAAATTGAGGACACTTTTTTTTTATTTAGATGAATAGGGATTCAGCCACAAAGAAGAGTATTAAGAAAACAGGGAAACAACAAGGTACCCGAAAGTAGGACCTATGCAATCCTGAAGAGCCAGATTGCAACCCAGTTGTATGTGGCTGTATGTGTGTGTCTTGGGGAGTAAGATTCCACATCTGTGCACAACCTCATTGTATTGCCTTTCTGGGAAAGGTAGGGAGAGAAAGCTGACTGCTACTCTTCCATCCCCTCTATAAGCAAGTGGGTGGGGAAGAGATGGAGAGGGCTGAAGAGCTGAGCTGGCTGAGGTGAGGGAGTGTAATAATACGTTGGTAAGGGGCGGTAGGAGAATACTTCTTTCCTGGGACAAGGGGCAATCAGGGAAGGAATTACAATTTCCCAGCCCCTGTAGTGTCATACTGAACCATTTTTAGAGTGAATTTATTATCCATAAAAATATTAGATTGAAACTTCTATGGATTAAAAGAAGAAGTGAAGCCTGGGCAAGTTTACCCATGTTGACTCATCAGAATGCCCCATGTTGGTGCCAGGGTTTGTCCATGCCCATCTGATTAGTGAATCAAGGCTGCTACTGGGGCACCTTAAATGAATTAGCATCCCAAAGTGGTAGTATGTCTGAACTGCAATGGAGAATTCAATCCCATTTGCTATGCAAAACAACTCTTTTAGTCTTTTTATGCTGGGTAGAAACCATTACTAGAATAAGATGTCTAGTTCTTGTATTCACAGTTCAAGGGTGGTGATTGTGACACTGACTGGATTAGGAGTGGTCATTTATAATTTTATTTAATACCAATATGACAAAATTGCAATGATTCCTACAGATATGCCAGATATCCTAAAATATGCCATGTCAAGTACCATTGCCAAGGTTATAACTTGCTATGTATGATGATATTGCTTGTGCATGTATCGTCTTTGTACTGTAAATTATGGATATGTGTGATATACATCTGTATCCAAACACTTGTGCTGTGCTACTGGGTTACACCCGCCAGGCAGATTAGAGTCAGCATTGATGACTCATTGAGAGACATTACAATGCGCCCAGAGATAGATGGCAGGATGGTGCCTATGAGTCACCAATTGGGGGCCAGAGACTGAAATGCAATAAAGGGGGATGTGTAACTTCTTGTTTTTAGCTATTTGATAACTGATGTAGGGGATCAGAAGCACTGTTTGTGGTTGGTTGGTGAATCTAACTGCAGTGTTAGCCACCAGTTTGGGAGAATTTGATCTCCTTTTGCAGCCTGCCTTGACCTTGGAATTTTCAGGTGGCCTACCCTGTGCATGGACATGTCATAGTGATACATTGGAGAGGGTTCAGACAAGAGCCATAGGAATGATTAAAAGATTGGAAAACATGCCATATAGTGAAAGACTCAAGGAGCTGAAGCTATTCATCTTGAAGAGGATGCTAAGGGGTGACTGGGTCACAGTCTATAAGTAAATATAAGGGGAACAAAAATGTTAATGGGCTTTTCAATCAAGGAGACAAAGGTATAACAAGATCCAATAGATGAAAGTTGAATTTGGACGAATTCAGTGTGGAAATAAGGCACAATTTTTTAAAATAGTCAGGGTAATAAACAATTTACCAAGGGCTATGGTGGATTCTCCATCACCAGCAATTTTTAAATCCAGATTGGATATTTTTTCTAAAAGATATGCTCTAGTTCAAGAGGAATGAATTTATGGAAGTTCTATGGTATGTGTTATACAGGAGGTTCATACTAGTTGATTACTAGGTCCCTTCTGGTGTTATAAATTATGAATGTATGAAAATAGAATCACTGCTTCATGCCAACATGCATCAACCGGGTTCTGGAGCAACAAACGCTGTATATCTGAGGATAATACGTCAATTCAATCTGACGTCTGCCTGCAAAGACTGTCAGCAATAGTGTCTGTATGTGATCATGGCTTTGTAATCAAATTAAGAAATATACAACAAATACAGTTTGCAGTGTATAATGTATATTAAAATGAATAAGAAAGCAGATCATATCTACCATTTAAGTAATATATAATATGACCAGGATTTAAAACCATATCTTCCCAATTCACTTAATCCCATTTAGCACTCTATGTGGATCAATGGGTAAATAAGAATTTCCATTGTATAGAGAATCAATTTTTACTTAAGAGTAGTCATATTCTCAGATCTTTGGCATTTCCACAAAGAAGTAAGAACCATAATACAAAATTTTAAAACGTAGATCTCCTCTCTGAGAAATAAGATATCCAGAATCACTTCTTTTAAACTGAGTTTATTGTAGAACTGGCTGGGATATGCTTTTTCACTTTCATGAAAAATTTCAGGGTTTTGGGGAAAAAATTCATTCCAAACGAAGATGACAAGGTCCAAAGTTTGAATTTTTTTGCAGAACTCACAATATTTCACTTGAGAAGCACTGTTACCACAGTGGAAATTTGTTGGTATTTCTGAAATGTAATATGTTCTCAGGGCTTCCTATATTCCTGGAGGCCCTGGGCCAATTAGATGACAGTTGGGCCAAGTTAGCTACTAATAACAATAGTTGACACATCTGTCCAGTCTCCCTCATACTGCTGAGTTATTATAACCCCTTGAATTGCAGTATGCAAATTAGCTGCATAGAAGGGTGGTGAAAGGTCAAGTTACTTCTGATGTCACAGTGGCTCCCCTTAAGAGAAACCTGAGCTTGTTGATCTGAGCCTATATAATTATAACTTAGATACAACAATTGTATCTCACTTAGCTTAATTAAAACGTAATTTCTTCAAAAAGTGTCTGTTCTTGAGAGTTCAATGAATTTAACTATGTGGAAAGTTTGAAAAGTCTAATTCTATTAATTCATTTGGGATAAAGAACTGACCCAATTTTAAATTAATTTAATTCATAAGTGAATGAAATGATTTACCTGTAAATTCTCAGAAAATTATTCTGTACTCAAAGAGCAACTGCTGTAACTTAGAGGATACTCTATTTTTCGCCAAAAAAAAGAACTAAATCTTAAACGATGAAGTCGTGACTAGCAGGTCTATAATGACAGTATACCATTTTTTTTCTTGATTCTGATACCTTGATTTCTTGATACCACTATTATTTATGCTCAGATTCCTTTACCTGTAACAAGTTTGGGGCTATGTCATTTTACATTCATTTACCTTCCTGCACAGTTGTTTGTCTAGGATGTAGAAACATTTTGATAATACTGTATTGTTCGTTTTCTTCTGGATGAACGTATCTACCATTAGCTTAACTTCCATAATTCACTCAGTCTAAGAGAACTTCTCCAGACCCTCCTGCTCTTGGCTTTGTCTTTCTAAAATTCCCAATTATGGATTTATCAATCCAATAAATTTCTCAGCAATCTTGCTCTTGAGACTCTTGAGAGTCATCCATTCCAAGGCCAGAAGGGACCATTGTGATCATCTAATCTGAACTCTTGTATAACTCAGGCCATAGAACTCCCCCAGTATAATTCATATAGTGTATCTTTTTACAAATAAAAACATTGTTTAGAAAGCACCATATCTTGCTTAGCTGACAAGACCATAAGATTTCTCTGACTTTGAGGTCCCTAATCCCTCTAACCCACAATTCTTCATGAGGTGAAAGAACAATGTCTAACATAAAGACACCACATATTCAGTAATAAGTATGTAATACATGACCAGAAACATGGAAGCATTTGCAGTTTAGACTGTCATTTTATTATACATTGTAGCAAAACCAACTAAATCAAATATTTCATTTGAAATATGCTGTTTATAACGTAGCAATCTTACACTGCCTGGTGAGTGTACCCAAAGAAGAACTAAATATTTTATCATTTAGAGGTACTTTTCAATTATCTTTGGGTTCTGCATATTAAATAGTCTTGAGGATTCCTGCAAAAATAAATGAAATGTGAAAACTCTGTTTGTGCAAAGGCAGAGGCAAAGAATAGAAGATTAATATATTTTCCTTTCTGTAAATTCTATATTCCTGATACTTTATACAGATCACTTGCATTTCCTTTTTGTGTCAGAGATTTTTAAAAAGGTTACATTTGGCATGTGGCAGCTCATGGAGGGTCTGTTTCTTTCAGTCTCTGAAATTTAGATGACTTTTCCTGAGTTAAGATGCTCACAGACAATAAGTCTCCCCGTCCCCTGTGGCTGCAGCTACAGAATGATGTGGAGGAATGCTGTATGTGTGAATATATACATAGTACAGTACATTTGGTCACACAAGATTTGCTTTTCCTGTGTGATTTGTAGCACGGGCATCTAAAGAGGAGGTGTGATTACCGAGAAGTCCCTGGCCCATGTTTACACAATACAATGGGCAGTCCTATCTGATTGAAGAGTATGTTGGATGTTAATGGTAACATATGTCTTAGAACTTCAACTCAGATAACAGTGGGATGTAAGAAAAGTTGCAGATAGCGTGGAAGCCTATGGAAGTGTAAGCATTATTTACAACACTGGACCTTAAGAAAGCACTGTGGAATGCATGAGTTTTTAAGTTGACTACTCATTTCCCCATATGTTGATATCTGATTTCTTCACCATCCTCTGACCAGGAATTAAAATGTTTCTTTGGAGTAAGTCCAAATGGATCATGTGATGGCAGAGAAAGGATTGGTATGTTGTATCGTCACCATTTTTATTATGGCGTGATTATCTACAGTCTCTTCTGTGCACTCTACTTTTCTTTAAAAGAAATGATTGAACCACAGGTGTTTCAGCATGAAGCAATCACACAAAAGCTGAAGACTACTTGTGGAAGTTAACCAATGTTTTCTCTTCTTTTAAAAAGTATTGACATTGATTTTTTTAAAATGTATGTAATGGAAACCACTCATTATTATCCACCATAAATAAGATGCTGCTCATAAACTGCAAAAGCAGCATTCCATAAGACCCATTATGCATCTACCACAATGCCCAACAGATTTGAAAATTTCATGCATCTGCAAAAATGAAAACCTCTATTTCAGTCTTTAGTTAGTTTAAAAACAAATATTTCTCTTTCTATAGAAAAAAGTTACATGTATCCTACAATTTTTTTAGCTGAAGTTTTGTGCTCTAAAACCTGAGCGCCTTTGCATACTATTGTGCTGTCAGCTGAAATGGACATTTCATTTCAATCAGTAAATAGTCAAAACATATACAACACCACAATATATGAAGGGCTCAATTCTCCACTGCATCCAACCTCTGTTCAGATGCAGGGTGTGTGCAAGGAGACAGCTGTAGCTCTCTGATAATGTACTTCCCAGCATTACAAAAGTTAAAGCAACATGAGCCTGCTCTAACTTTTGCGTAATGTCCAGGATAGCAGTGGTGAAGCTCCGTCCTGACCTATCTTCACCCCATTCCTGGAATGATCCCAGGGTATCCCCTCCGCTCCTCTTATGCCATCTGGTGCAGGTGCCAGCTCCATTATCTCCTCCAGCCTTTTGCCAACAGAATATTCTCCTGTGTGAGTGGGATTCTGTGCTGGCCAGAATCTGTCCACTTTGTGCTCCTCAGAGCAGATCACAGAATCTGCCACAAAGTGTAGTTCTACAGTTAAAACAGATCTACACACAGTGTGAGATAAAAAGATAATAGATATGAGATATTCTGAGACATGGAATCCATGTTGCATTTACACTTCCACACATCATATAAGTGAAATTGCAGACATGGTGGTACACTTATAAAATGAAAGTCCACTAAGTACTCTGCAAGTTTCTAAACAGCCCTCTAAAGGCCCTTACTAACAGATCTTGCATGATTTTGTGTGCTGAGTAGCCGCTTGTACAAGGGTGTTGTACCTGCTAGGTACAAGGGTGTTACACCTGCTACCCAGGTGGGTATGTGTAGACACAAGTAAGGCTTAAACTAATCTAGCCTTACTGAAGCAAGTAATTTAAATGCACAAAGATCTCTGTGTATAAATGGACATTGAATTGAATCCCTTTTCACTGAACTTTAATGAGTGAAAAGAAATCATAAAGAGAGGGCAAAATAACTGGGAACAAAGGTTTCTTGTACCCAGGGGGCACAGATATTTTTTTACAGAAGGGGTTAGGTCCCAATCAGCAAGACATTTAAGCACATGACTTAGCACTTAGACAAAATATACTCTGGAGGTACTTTGATTCCCTAAGGTTACTCTCAATCGTGTCCCACGTCCTGAGGTAAAACTCTGTGTGTGTCTAGAGGAAAATATTTTACAGAAAAAGGAAAAGCTTTTTTACATCCCATTTGATAAACAAGGCAAGCTGGAGATGATAGCACTCAGTGTCTGATTAAAGTCCTAAGGAGACCACTTCAATCTATGCAACATCCTCCTGTGGTTTAGTTGATGATCAGGTATTATAACCTGCATTTAGAAATTCAGCACAGAAATCAAAATCCACCCTCCACTAGTCCTCTCTATATAAGGATAAGGGATATAAAAATGATACAAAGGAGGATCTCCTTGTAAGCCCGCTCCGTATTCAGGTGCATTATTTCACAACCTCCCTAACAACATCTTTAGAAAATATCCACTATGTTAATCTCAGTCGTCAAATGTAATTTCTTTAAAGTACCAACTCTGCGCCTTCAGATTATACTTTGCATACAAAAATGTATCTTTTTGAGCTTTCAAATTCTGAAAATTCACTGATTCACTCTTCTTCAAAGAGGTGGCAAATAGAGTCCCTTAGCGAGCAGCTGTCAGTGCTGCTTTCTGGACAGTTCATGTTGCATGGTATGGCTTTCATATCAGATTGTAATAGCTGCTTTCAAGAGCAATGATTGATTAAGACTTACAAAATATTTCAGCATGTAGCATTGTTGTAGTCCTGTTGGTCCCAGGATATTAGAGAGACAAGGTAGGTGAAATAATATCTTTTGATTGACCATCTTCTATTGGTGAGAGAAACAAAGTTTTCTCAGCTACACAGAGCTCTTCTCCAGGTCATAGTGCCACAGCTAAACACAAGCTGGAACAGGTATTTGGCATAAGTAGTTAGCACATATTCTATGCTTAATTATCTGTTCTACCTTTTATTTAGCTGTGACACTGAGTACCTTTTCCAGACCTGAAGAAGAGGTCAGTGTAGCTCAAAACCCTCTCTCTCCCACAATAGAAGTTGGTCCAATAAAATATATTACCTCACCCACTTTGTCTGTGTCAAAAATGTCAGCATCAGTTGCAACCTTCCTGGCAACAATTCTCCTGAAATTGTACAAAAACAGTCAAAACTTTCATTCTGAAAAATGGCCACATGAATTCTGTGTGGGAGGTCGGGGTGGGGTTGGGGGGCGGATGATGAGTGGAGGAAGAAAAATCAATATTATTTGTTTCATCCTATTTTTAAATGTCTGCCTTTCATATTTTTCATTCTCTACCTTGAGTTCTCATGTGACAACTTCTTGTGCATGGATGGACTGCTATATATTTGCTGAAGTCAATGGAGCTTTATAGAAGATTAGGGATGGAAGGGATCTCAGGAGGTCATCTAGTCCAGCCCCTTGCTCAAAGCAGGACCAACCCCAACTAAATCTTCCCATCCAGGGCTTTGTCAAGCTGGGCCTTGAAAATATCTGAGAAGAAAGATTCCACCACCTCCCTAGGTGACCCATTCCAGTGCTTCACTACCCTACCAAAGGAAAACGTTTTTTCCTGATATCCAACCTAGACTTCCCCCACTGCAATTTGAAACCATTGCTCCTTTTTCTGTCATCTGCCATCACGGAGAACAGCCTAGCTCCATACTCTTTGGAACTCCCCTTCAGGTAGATGAAGGTTGCTATCAAATACCCTCTCATTCTTCTCTTCTGCAGACTAAATTAGCCCAGGTCCCTCAGCCTCTCCTCATAAGTCATGTGCTCCAGTCCCCTAATCATTTTTGTTGCCCTCCGCTGGACTGTCTCCAGTTTGCCCACATCCTTTCTATAGTGAGGGACCTAAAACTGGAACACTACTCCAAACATGGCCTCACTGGTGTCAAATAGAGGAGAATAATCACTTCCCTCAATCTGCTTGCAATGCTCCTATTAATGCAAAGCAATCCCCATATTCTTGGGTTTGTGTATCAATGGAGCCTTAGCTTGTATGTTCTTTCTACTTAGGCCCTGATAAGTGTAAATGATTGTTCAGACAGACTTCTGCGACCATATGGAGCCAAATTTATCTCAGTGGAATTCCATGAAAGCACTTAAATCATGAATTTCAATTTATAGGATTGGGGCCTTAGATTATAAGTATTTCAGAAAAGAGACTAGTCTTATTACCTGTCTTCAGTAACTAGCATGATGTGAGTGCTATATAAAAATGCCAATAACATCATCAACCTGTTGCATATATTTGCTTGGCTATTAAAGTTTTTTAACATACCAATATTTGCACTGTGTAGTGACACTTTCTCAGTTAACACAGAATTCCTTATTTTGACATTATGCTTTTAAAATGTGTGTGTGTGATTAGAAAATTATAAAGCAAATCACTGAACTCACAACTTCCCAAAACCAGGTCAAAAGTTACTACCTGACCAAATTCAAAATACTCCGTTGGAGTTAACAAAGACTGACAATGATAATAAAGTTTGAAATTCAGTAATAAGATATCAGATAGTATAGCACAATATCACATTAATGAACGTTGCATCATATTCATTGAGTGGGTTATCAATGGTATGATAAATAAGTTACTAATATGTCATGAAATTACTTAGTATAAGGAGACACAAAATTGTTAGTACTTTGAGGTTGTCAAATTTTATCATCAAGTTTTGTTTTTAATAATGTGAAATAAAATTTGGCAATACAATAATGTGTTGCATATACCATTAGACAGTAGAACCTCAGAGTTATGAACACCAGAGAGGTTGTTCATAACTCTGAACAAAACATTACATTCTTTCAAAACACCAGAAAGTTTGTTCTTTCAAAAGTTTACAACTGAACAGTGGGGCTGAACAATTTTTATAGTGGGCGGGTGCTGAAAGCCATTGAAAAAAAACTGTAGACGATACCCATTTCAGGCCAGGGGGTGCTGCTGCACCCCTACTTCCAGCACCTATGCAACTGAACATTGACTTAATTCAGCTTTGAAACTTTATTAGGCAGAAGAAAAATGCTGCTTTTTAACCATTTTAATTTAAATGAAACAAGCACAGAAACAGTTTTGTTACCTTGTGAAATATTTTTTTTTTTAAACTTTCACTTTATTTTTTTGGTAGTTTACATGTAACACAGTACTGCACTGTATTTACTTTTTTTGTCTCTGCTGCTGCCTGATTGCATACTTCCAGTTCCAAATGAGATGGGTGGGTTGACCGGACAGTTCGTAAGTCTGGTGTTCGCAGCTCTGAGGTATTCCTGGATTAGTGATACATCACCCAGTCACAGCACTTCCCTACCTATGATACAGGAATATAGTTGAGGTGACACATTACTGCCCATTTTAACACACATTTTTCACAATCTTAAGGTACAGATGGGGACTGGTCAAAAAATTTTCATCAAAAGTGTTTTTGATGGAATAGTGGCGGGTTGACTAAATGAAAATTTTTGAGAAGTGTCTGCTTCCCATTGAAAATTTCAGTTTTTTTCTCCAAAAATGAAATATTTCAGCCATAACCAGAAATGTTTCATTATTCAAAATTCTGCCAAAATACCAAAATTTATGTGGGGGGAATGCTCCCCCCATTTTTTTTTTTTTTTTTACCAGTTTTAGTAGAAACATATTGACAATGTTTATGACAAAAGCCATAATGGCTTATTACAGCATTCATTAACCCACCAGCTGTCCTATGTCTACGGAGATGTTAATGGACCTTTTCATCTTGAATGGGCCCTTAAAATATGTGCTAACTACTTCTGCTAAACTACCTGTTTGACCTGTTATTTAGCTGTGGCATTCTGAGTACCTTTCCCAGGCCTGAGGAAGAGCTTGGTGTAGCTTGAAAGCTTGTCTCTCTCTCTCACCAACAGAAATCAGTTTAATAAAAGATTTTACCTCAGTCACTTTGTCTCTCTAAAATTAAAATGTGTTTTAAAAAACAAGATGGAACTTTAGGCTAGATTGTACCTTTACCAGACACTTTGAATAGGGGACAACACATACATGTGCTGCGACTGGTACCATATTGTGATGCAAAGAGTCAACGTATGATCCTTAATTCCTCCATGTTTTGAAGGGGAAGAAGCCAGCCCTTGCTCTGGCATAGGTTCCTACCACTTCTGTGCTAGCTCATTTGTATAGGTTACTGCCTACTCCCCACTCATACCCACAATCTCTAGATCTACTTATGCTGAAGGAGGAGTAGGTACCCATGGATGCTATTCTTCTCTCCCTGCTCTGACCTGTGATGGGGATAGTTCATGCCCCCTTATTTCCCTGCATGGTTGTGTAAAATAGGTCACAATTCCCTGCTGAAATTGAAAGGAAGAAGTGGGAAGGGAGAGGGAAAGACCTAGAAACAGGTGAATGGATCTCTGGAAAATAAGAGAACCAAAGCTACACCCAAAACTAGAAATAGTCCTAAGCCACAAAATGTAGATCCAAATCTCCATTTAAAAAACTCCAAAGTTTTTGAGTGTTCGTGTAAGTCACAGTTGCTTGGTGTAGCACTCTGTCTCCCTCTTGTGGCAGATCGACCAGCTAGAGATTGGTAAGTCTGCTACAGCCTTGGCTAAGAGACATCTGTCTTTTAGCTCATGCAGTAGAGTAAAGGCTCATGCATTAAACTCCGGAAGTGCCAGGTTTGATTGGTATTACATGCACATCCAGTTCAGATCATTACACAGAAAGAGGGTACAACTGAAATATTCAGTTGCAGGCATGAATTCAGTTTCCAAAACTGCCCTCACAGTCTGACTTCACATCCAGAAATTGATTTGGGGCCTTTCTCTACCCATAGGTTAAGTCAAACCTCATAGGTATATATCTTGAGTTTGGAAAAGGTTTGATCATCATGTTGTAACTGGTGTATAGTTGAACTCTTTCATCTGCATTGATCCCCATGGATATCAATGGGACTCTGCACAGGGGTCTGCTTGAGTTCAACAAGTTGCAGGGTTATGGATTAAGTGTTTATCTTTCATGTTTTTTGTCCATGTGTAGTTCCTGGTTTCACCTGAGCACAGAACTGAAGCACCACTAAGGCTGATTTTGTAGCATTCAGCAGGTGACTGGGACAGTAGGCACCAGAAATTTAATGAGAATACTTGATTATGTGATTTTTTTCTTTTTTTTTTTTTAGCCTTGGGACAAATTAGTATGCAGATGGGCCAGATTTTCAGCTGGTGTAAACTGATGTCGCTCAGTTGAAGTCAAGGGAGCTGTGCTGTACTCCACCTGCTGAGGCTTTGGCCCCAGCCTTGGTTTATCTGAACCTCTCTGGGTTTGCTTGTTGCTAGAGAGAACAAAGTAAACAGAGTACAAGCACAAACAAAAATGCTCAAATGAGCACTGTTTAGCTATGAGGTAGTAGCTAAAAAGAGATATAGAAGAATAAGACTTTTCAACTACAATCATAACATATATAATTGTATACCTTTCTTAGCTTACATGGTTACTAACAATGGGCTAGATCCTTCCCTCTGCTGCTGTCATTCACTGCATGAGGAGAGGGATGTGGGAAGCTTCTTGTGCAAATAGCAGGGGAGGAGCTCTCTGTAAGGATATTGCCAGCATAGCAGCACTGGGTGGTGACTCAGGCTAGTTACCCAAATGCATACCTATGACGGGGTGGACTAGGCCCCGAGGCCCCCTGTTGGAGGCCTCAGGGTACAGTTACATCTGTCCCAGAAAAGAAGCAATGATGCTAAGTCCTCTGAGGGGATCAAAGATACTGCACAGGAAGCAGCCAATCAGGGGATGCTGTAAAGAGCTAGCCAATCAGAAAGGCTGCAAAGAAAAGCCAATCAGGGCCCATGAGGGCCATGTAAAGGAGCTGCAGAGCCAGAGACAGTCAGTTCCTTGCTGGAGCTAGAGAAGTGCAGGTAGTGCTCTTGGATGGCCAAAGGGATGTGCAGCACCATGGACAGCTCAGTGATGGCAGGGACTGAGGGAGTGAGAAGGAGCTCCTGGCTTGCTGCCCTGAGCATAAAGAGCCCTAAGGTAAGTGTGAAGCATTGGTGAGGGCAGGGGCTGTGGGGACTGGCCAGGGAACTAAAAGCAGTTTTGTTAAAGGGGCATGGTGGTGTGTGACTGCTATTCTTAGGGACTGTGGGCTGATACCTGGAGTAGTGGGTAGGCCTGGGTTTCCCCCCATACACCACTGGACAAGTTGTCTACAATATGGCAGTGTTAATGCCTACCAGAAGGGGAATCTGAAGAACTTAGTGGCCCAGCTGGGCCAGAACAGACAGAGAGGGTGAAAACATTGCCTCTAGAAAGGAAGCCCTGGGGGGTACAGCCTAGTATGGTTTAAAGAGTGCGACACAGGAAGAGGTGGGTGCCAGGCCATTATAGTGCCCATTAGCATTCGAGAGAACAATAGGAAAGGGACCTGTACATACTGTAGTGGCCTGCGCTTTATGACCAAGGTATGGCTTTGTCTGTTGCTTAGAGGGGGGTGTCCAGTGTCTTCAGGGTGTGTGTTGCTGTCAGCAACACACATTAATCAGAGATAGATGTCATTGCATTTCACAACAGTAAAAAAGTGTGACTCTCTGTCCATCTCCCAACTAAAACTGTTAGAGCCAGCAAGATGTCTGGAGTAAAAGATGCATCTATCAGCATCTTTGCTTCTTCTTGAAGTGCTAAACAGAGCACAGTTAGCCCCCATATTTATAGATTATTATTTAGGTAACTATTGAAGTGTCCCATTATGATGTGCCCCATTATTCTGTAGATATTAATTGGCATGACAGTGATTGTGATGAACTAATCTGTTACCCAAGTGTTTTCCCACTGTAATTTATCATGACTTAATTGCCATTTAGATGATAGTGTGACCATTAAACATTATGAATTGTCTCTTTGATTCAGTTCAGTACTTTACACAGTTGATTTGTACACTCAGACACAGTGCTTTGATTAAATTCCAGAATATAAAGCAAATTAAAGCCATAAAAACATGCAACTCTAAGTAGAGAAAATTGAAAAAGAAAAAACCAAAATAACTTAGGATATATTTTTTTTATTAATTTATAATTAAACAGTGGGTTTATTGTTGAATCATTTAGCCCTTTTGCTTGCTCTGTATTTATCCATCCACCTACTGTATATAAAATCACCTTTTACCATGGTATCCCTACCTAGTTAGCCATCTGAATGCTGAACGCACAGTTTGTAATTCAACAATTTATACCGTAGCTGAAATGTCTACTAGATAGTTACAGGACAAATGGTCACCTCACTCAGTATAAAAACTGAGTGACATGCAGCATCAACTCTGGCACTTGAACTATAAGTAAACTCTATTGTAAACTATATTTTTAAAAAAGACATCTGACTGTAAAGGGAAAAGTACTTTGAATGTTTTCCATCATTTGTGGCATTATTTATATGAGGTAATATAGGAAATACTCATAACTGTCCTGGCTGTATATAATATTATACCACAACTCCTGGGAATGCTGCAAAACTTGGCTTTAATAACATGGGGCATATAGGGCTATGATAATATGGAGTTTCCTAAATCTCTAGGGATGAAGAAGGATCAAGCTAATCCCCCTCTGTAAACCTGAGGTATTAATAACTTATTGAATTTTATGTTCTTGTTTTATTAAGACAGGCACTATTTACATATATTAATGATTCATAATGAGCTCTTTAATGCTGATGCACCTTAGTATGTTACAAATCCAGGAGAACCCTCGATAGAAAACATGTAATGTGTGGGCAGGAAATAAAGTCAGAAGCATGGAGAGCTATTTTATTAAATAGGGTTTAGGCATATGGAGTGGCTTATGTTTCCAGGAACTTGTTGCTGCTGCTGCTGTTGTTGTTGTTTTAATTAATGTATCCCTTTCTGCAGTGGAAAAGTTAAGCAGACAACTTTAATTATTTCTTATGGATTTTTATTTTTTTTGCATCTTATTATTTTGCCTGTTTAGATTGTTCTTGTCTGGGACTGTCTTTCTTTTTCGTACCGTGCCTAGCATAATAGGGTCCAAATTTATTAGTTGCTTGTTTTTGTTAATTTTGATGGAATGTTTGGGCCCAAAGAGTCAAAAGTGTTAACATGACTCAGAAATTGTCCAGTATTAAATAAAGTGTGGGGTTTGGTATACAGAGACTTCAGCCTGCTTTGTATCATGACAAACTCACCGTGAAACATCACTTTAATGCTTTTATTAAAACTACAGAAAACAAAACTTTATAATCCAAAGTATTTATTTTAAGAAGATCCTTTCCTTTTAGCTGAGGAGTACTTTAAAAGCATGTCTCCTCCCATTCTCCAGTTGATACTCTTTTAGGTGATATAAAAGATTAACTATCTTTCTGGTGGGACAAGTGACAAAGTTAGTTGAAATGGGCTGGAGCAGTTATTGCTGCTGTTAATCTTGCCCTAGCTAACAAAAAAACATAAACATACAAAATGGGACAGAAAAGAACACAGCAGAGATAGAATTTGCATTTTCTATCTGTGGTGCTGATTCTGGCTTACAGCCTCACTGCTGGAGAAACACAGGCCCAGCATATGATTTTATCAGCCACTACAAGACCATCAGGTTACTTTGGGCATTGCTTTTAACTGCCTCTGATCTAAGGTTTACAGTGGTGTTAAAAATATTCAGTCTAAGGATGGCTGAACAGGACTTGGAGTAAACAGAAGGCAAAAAGGAAAGGGATAGAGAAGAGAAGAAGTAAGATGAGTACTTTTTCCTTCCCCACAAGGGCATGTGCAACGATCTTGCATCCCAAATGATGTTCAGGATTTAGATGGAGGAAAAAGTGACAATGTCATCTAGCTCACTGTCTTTGGCCCAGTCTGGTCAGGATATCTCCTGGGATTAGGATGATGAAGGCCAAGGGGTGTCATAGTGGATCCTGGGGTCCCAGAAGACAGCATGGGTGGCAGCCATGATGGTGAAGCTTGCTCCTTCTCCTTCTTTTGCTTTCAGTCAGCCAGCATTGATGCCAGTCAGTTATCCTGCACAAATCTTCTTGAGCACCCCAAAAGGGGAATGGGGGGTGGAATAGTATTTTGTCCACCAATTAAGACTAGTTTTCAACACATCAGTTTTGGTCCATTGATGTCCAGTCCCACACATCTGTTGTTTACCAGGCATGATTTTAACACAGTTCTTGTGTTGTTTCAATAGACTTTCTTGTTTAGACTAATTCGATCTTTATCTCCTTTTTGTGCCTTTTCCCATCTACATTTATTGTTGGCTATTGTGACATTTTATGAACTTTTATTCACTTCCCCCCATTGAGATGACAATTAAGGTAAATTTGTAGGCCCAATTATTACAACAGAACTCTAGGCACTTCAATAATGCACTGGATTTTTGCCCTTCTATATGGCTTCTCATCCATTTGGCAAACATTAGGAGAAGTATAACAGTCTTTAATAGGACCAAGTTCTGTTACATGGGAGTAAGGGCATATAAGACTTTTATTTCTGTATAAATTAGCTGTGAAAGTGGGCTAACCAATCCCAAGCAGATCCGGGGCAATGCAGAAGGGGTGTGGAGTGGTGTGGATGAACGGCCTTCATGCATACAACTTCCTTTCTCTCTTCTGGAGACTTCGTGCAGGGATTTCTACAGCGTAGAGCCCTCTAGCCCCTTCTTACATAATCTGGAATAATGGGGTTGCTGTTGGAGCTAATCTGGAATAACACCTCCACTATGTAAATGCACTTTACCTTACATCAGGCAGAAAGCTTCTTGAGTCCTCTGCTTTCTTGCATAACTACACAAAATTATCAGCATCACAGACCCTATCTACACTTACCTCTGAGATTCAGTGGCAGTCGACAGGAGTTACGCAAGCTACGCAAAAATCTTGCGTAACTCCCGTCGACTTTCTGCTTCTCTTCTGCATGCTGTCTTCACTGCACTGCGCCGACGGGAACCGCATTCCCATTGACACAGCACTACACCACTTGTGAAGGTGGTCTTTGTACATTGATTTCTGGATCAACTGAGCGGGTCTTCACTGACTGCTCAGTTGATCCAGAGAATCGATCTGACGGCGGCAACTTTGCTGCCATCAGTGTAGCCGTAGCCTCAGTCTTGATGGGAAGAGAAGGAGGCAGGGATGAAAAGGTCAAGAAGGAGGGGTCATGAAGACAGCAGGGGAATAATTTGTAAATCATATATTCAGTGAATTTCAATTTCTTCTTTACATGACAAGTCAATGTACGGATCCCCATTTCCTCATATGTATTTGATAGACTTTTTTTTTTTTGATTAATAAACTGTTTTTTTGATAATTTCTTGCAAACATTTAACACATTTGATATATTTTCATGAAATAATCCATGTGGGGAAGATCTTATCTTTATCCTAGGTTTTAAAAGAGATAGAAACAGACAGTTAAATAGATGCTTCATTTTTATTGTACTTCCTGCATAAAGCTATCATTTTAGAAGATGTTTTAGATTTGCTTTTCACTTCTACTTTTTCATTTATGTTGATTATTTCTGTTCCTACCTTTTGGTTAAAATTTCTACAACCTTCCATAAATTGTGCTAGAACCAGCAAATAACTGCAGTTATGGCATATCATTCAAGTAAAGTATTAGCAATATCTTTGCATATTAATGTGGCTCCAGCTGTATAGGTATCCCTTAACATATTTTTTCTGACCTTTATAAACTGCATTACTCATCAGAAAGAGTGTTTCAATGCCAAGAAGTGCAGATACTGATTTGAATTTATTCCAAAAAACATTGGTTAAAAGAAATGTAAGAAGCAGCATGAAACAATTAATATACAATATTTCATAGTACATTAGAGCATTGAGCTCCCAAAGGAGAGATGTCATAATTTTGATTCATTTTTGAATGCCTTTGAGGATCACCAAATTTTCTGATTTAATTAATTGTTTGAGGAGAAGTTCTTGAAAATAAGTGCTTTGAATATTTCTTGATATTTAAGTTACTGAATAAACATATTTATTTCAAGAAATACAAATTCAAAATAAAATATTTACATTACTTAATTAAATAGGATTCTCAGACTTCCCATGTTTTTTCCTCAATGTTAAGAAAACTCCAATAAATATAATCTCCTTTTGAAATCTCACTTGCCAGCAATGATTTAAAGCATTCCATGACTTCATTGGTTATAACTCTCGTATGCTATATGTGACTGCCTGAATACAGAAATTAAGGGGAAGATAACTTTCAAACTAAAGAATATATGCCTGGTTGCAGGAATTTGTTTGATTTACCCAGTTTCAAACTGTGTGGGTATTCAGTGTAACTGCATATTGGGATGCAGTCGACAATAAAATCCTCTCTTCCTTCTGTTCTCAGCTCTGTCGTCCTTCATGCTACTCCACACATTTTCAAAATTATCATAAATTATTATTTGTATTTCAGTAGTCACTCCAGACCCCACTCAGGAATTAGGTGCAAATGCACTAGGTCCTGTACATTCACATAATGAAATAGTCCTTGACTCAAATCTTAAACTTTAAGGCCTTGGTCTTAGAAAACCTTATGAATGTTCTTAGCTTTATGCACTGTAAATAGATCTTTGTAGGACCAAGGCCTAAATATGGGGTATGTTTACCCTACAAGTGCTACAGCTGGAGCATTGAAGAAATGCTGCTGAAGTGCTATAGTGTAGACACTTCCAACAGAGGTGGAAGAGGTTTTTCCATTGCTTTAGTTAGTCTATCCCCTTGAGAGGCAATAGTTAAGTCAACAGAAAAATTATTTTGTTGACCTAGTGGGGTCCACAGTGGAGGTTGGATTGATCTAACTATGTTGCAGAGGGCATGAAAGTTTTCACAGCCCAGAGAAATGTAGCTGGGCTGAATTTTAGATGTACTCTCTCATTTTAGGCCTACTCTACAAGATACACAGACTTTAAGGACAGAAGGGACCGTTACGATCATCTAGTCTGACCTCCTGCACAACCCAGGCCACAGAACCTCACCCACCTGCTCCAGAAATAGGTTAGGAATCTATGACTGAGTTATTAAAGTCCTCAAATAACTTCCAACTCTAATCTTCTATGATTCTATGAAGTTAGAATTTTCAGGTTTCCCACTTTGTTTCACTTCCCCCTTTTCTAGAGGGGAAACAAATAGGATATTTCCCCACAATTTTGAATTTAAAAAATTCATTTTTAAATAGCATTTGAAATTCAATCAAACCAATATTTTTGTAGAAATTTCAAGCAGAACCCCATTTTTCAACATATTTCACCAAAAAAAAATTGACCATTCCTAATTTGCAATTACAAATAGGCAGGCCATTTTGCATGCATTTGTATGCAACGTAGAAGCCCTTGATTTGGACTGGAAACTGATCAGGGCAAGGACTTTGTCTTGTATATTACTTCCCAGTTGATAGTAAGGGTGAATGCACGGCTGTACAGATGGTATAGGGAGTGCTTTGGTTTCCTCGAGCATGGGATGGTGTTCTGGGAAGGAAGACTGCTGGAAAGAAATGGAGTCCACTGATCAGGAAGGGGAAGAGCATCTTCACACACTCACTGAGGACAGCTATATACCAGGTTCAAAGAAGACAGGTAACAAGAATCCACAGATCAGTATAAAGAAAGGTGACCCTAACAGAGGTTTAGATATTATGGGTGGAAGAAGAAACAGTAAATTACTATAGAGGCATAGGAGCAACAGCAGGAAAAGAGTGGGGAAATCTGCTCGATATCTTAGAGGTCTATATTCCTTGCATTTGTGTGAACTGGAAGTATTAGTACATAAGCTAAATTACAGAGGGCTATAGCTTGTTCGGGGGAAAAGGGAGGAGGTGTTTCATTATACATCAAGAATATGTACTCTTGTTCCAAGGTCCAGAAGAAGAAAGGCAGACTAATTTGAAAGTCTCTAGGAGAAGATAAAAAGAGAAAACAAGAAGGCTGAGGTGTTTAATGCTTATTTTGCTTCAGCCTTCACTAAAAAGGTTAATTGTAACCAGATGCTTTATATATTTAATATTAACAAGGGGAAGGAATATAACCTAGAATAGGTTAAAGATTATTTAGATAATTTAGATGTATTCAAATCAGCAGGGCCTGATGAAATTCATTCTAGGACACATGAGGAACTAGCTGAAGCAATCTCACAATTACCTTTGAGAATTTATGGAGGATGGTTGACTCCCAGATGAGTGGAGAAGGGCCAACATAGTACCTATCTTTAAAAAGTAAACAAAGAAAATCCAGGGAACTATAGACCAGTCAAGCTAACTTTGATATTTGGGAAGATAGTGGAACAAATTATTAAACAATCAATTTGTCAGCACCTAGAGAATAATAGGGCAACAAGTAATAACCTTCATGGACTTCTAATGAATAAATGATGCCAAACTGATCTAATTTCTTTCTTTGACCAGGTTACTGGTCTAGTGGATACAGAGGAAGCTGTAGATGTAATGTATTTTGACTTAAGTAAGGCTTTTGACAGTCTTGCGTGACCTTATCATAAGCAAAGTAGGGAAATAGAGTCTAGATTAAATGTATACAAGGTCACTGCACAGCTGGTTGAAAAAATACACTCAGAGTAGTTATCAATTATTTGCCATGAAACTGGGAGGATGTATGTTGAGGTCTGTCCTGGGTCGATCACTAGTCAATATTTTATTAATGACTTGAATAATGGAGTGGTGAGTGTGCTTATAAAACTTGCAGATGACAGCAAATGGGAGCTGTTGCTAGCACTTTAGAGGACAGGATTAGAGTTCTAAACAGCCTTGACAAATTAGAGAATTGGTTTGAAATAAACTAGATGAAATTCAATATAGACAAGTGTAAATTACTACACTTAAGAAGAAAAATCAAATGCACAATTATAAAATGAGGGATAGCTGGCTAGGCAATAGTACTGATGAAAAAGATCTGGGGGGTAGCGTATAACAAATTAAATATGAGCCAACAATGTGATGCAGTTGTAAAAAATTCTGGGGTGTGTTAACGAGTGGTGTATGTGAAACACAGAGGTAATTGTCCTGCTCTGCTTGGCGATGGTGTACTATATACATTTGGGAACCATACTTTAAGAAAGATGTGAACAGACTGGAGAGACTTCAGAGGAAAACCACAAAAATGATAAAAGGTTTAAAAAAACCTGGCCTAGGAGGAAAGGTTTAAAAAGTTGGTCATGTTTAGTCTTGTGAAAAGACTGAGGGGTGACCTTATTCTAGTCTTCCAATATACTAAGGGCTGTTATAAAGAGGATGATTATCAATTGTTCTCAATTTCCACTGAAGGTAGAACAAGAAGTAACAGGCTCTTTCTGCAGAAAGGGAAATTTAGGGTAGATAGGAAAAACTTTCTAACTGTAAGAATAGTTAAGCACTGGAATAGGGTTCCATGAGGGCTGTGGAATCCCTGTCATTGAAGGGTTTTAAGAACAGCTTAGACCATCACCTCTGAGCTTAGACAATCACCCAGCACCATAGGCTGGACAAGATGACCTTCTGAGATTCTTTCCAGTCTTACATTTCTATGATTGAATTATGCAATGCTGTAGCCACGCTAATCCCAGAATATTAGAGGTGGGTGAGAAATTGGGCCAATAAAAGATATTAACTCGCCCACCTTGTCTCTCTGCTTTTATTGGTCTTTTTTTAAAGTACCATGTACACATACTACTGCCAATAAACAAACCATAATACATATTTGCATATGTTGCAGTCTCAGTGGAAGAGAGGTTTCGGAATAATATATAGGCACAGAAACAATTGCTTGGGAAGCTGAACAGTATTTTACTGCAATAAGACTGAAACAGCTATATTAACTTCTCTGCCATCTCTAACGTCTCAAGATGGGGCTCTCTTTACTGCAGAAGCTCCTCTGAATCTTTATCTGCCTTAAAACCTCAAGGCAGCAGCCTCCTTTTCTGCATGATCATGAGACTGATCATGTGGTCTCTCTCTCTCTTTTTTTTTTTTTTTTTTTTATTTGTTTGGAATTTTTTTCTATGTCAGCAGGGCAAGGTTGAAGAAGTGTCCCTTGCACTTGAAGATGAGGTTAATGATCAGCTGTAATTCCTGGGGGTATTCACTGCACAGTGTTGAACTAGCTCTGGAGAAAGTTTTCTCTTGCACAGACAGTGCAGCTTAAATCCTGTGTTATGCATTCATAACCAAGAAACACCGGATGCCTTTAGTTTTAAAGATAAAACTTCTGATACCTTAGTACCTGCCACTTCATTTTCATGTCCTATTGTCAGAGAAGGAACTGCTGGTGTATCTCTGAATTCTTCATTACTCTTGCATTGTGACTTGGGTCAAGCAAATCATCACACCAGAACCAAACTATCACAAGTAAAAAACAAAACAAAATAAAAACCCTTGCCTTGGACAACATGGAGCTAATGGAAAGTAACAGATTAATTTTGGGTATATAAACAAACAACACAAGCATGTATGGAAAAAAATTAGAAAGGCCAAGGCACAAAACTAGATTAAACTAACTAGAGACATAAAGGGAAACAAGAAAACATTCTAGATACATTAAAAGCAAGAGGAATTCCAAGGACAGGGTAGTCCTATTACTCAGTGACATGGGGAGGGGGAGGGGGGAATTTCTAATGGTCAGGAAATAGTTAAGCACTGGAATACATTTCCTAGAAAGGTTGTAAAAATCTGTCACTGGAGATTTTTAAGAGCAGGTTAGACAAACACCTGTCAGGGATGGTCTAAATAATACTTAGTCCTGCCTGGAATGCAGGGACTGGACTAGAAGACCTCTTGATGTCCCTTCCAATCCTACATGTCTATGGATTTTGAAATGATTCATGTTCTAAACTCTGTCAAATGCCCTAACATTATTAGAAGCAGTGACATCCCTATTTGGCATAGGGACTGATGTATTAAGAAATGTCATGTCTAACTGCCTGGTAAAGTGGTTAGATTTTTGCTCTCAAGTCTCCAGAAGAGAAACTCACTTTGGGCCAGTTAGACTGGCAAATAGGTGTGCATAGGACAGTGAGGAAGGGAGAGGCAGAGAAAGACAGGCTATAATTGTTCCCATGTGCAAGGCCGGTCTCCATGGGCATGTTCATTCCTGTGTCAGTAATCCAATGTTCAAATTTTGTTTTAAAAGATTTTGTTCCCTTTTCAGTTCCACATGTCAGTGTTTAAAAAAAAATCTTTCAGTCTTTCAATGGGAAAGACCAGACCACGCTAGGCACTTCACCTTCTTAAAAATCCCTTCCAAGCACACAGTGACAAGCTTTGCTGAGATGGTATCTTACCACTATCTTGATCTTTCTGTTGTCAGTATTAGCAGGGGTGGCTAAACTGTGGCTCATGAGCTTCATGCAGCTCTTTTACAGTTAAAGTATGATGCCCCCAACCCATTCCTACGAAACTGGGGTGGGGAGCTCAGATCTTCTGCCCTTTGGCAGCGTGGTGAGGCTAGAGGATTCTGCCCAGTGGGGAGGAAGGCTTCGGGGGGCAGTAAGTTTCGCCACCCCTGGTATATAGGCTGAAGGATTCTGTAACAATAGCCTGTATGAGATGCATCATAGTAGTCTGGTCACTGAATTTTTTTTGTTAAAATAATGCTTTCATGATAGCTTCTGTCTTAAATACCTTACTGCAGTGACAGGGTGCCTTAGTAATACCTGGGAGAAAGCGATTTCCATTGTCAGTAATTGAAAGATATTGTAGCGACCTGCTATGCAACTTCCTTCCTGTGCCATAGCAACTGTCCTGAAACTGTCCTAATTCTTGGCTGGATGTAGCCCAATGGCACTGCTCTCAATTACCATTATTACTATTGCTCTTATTGCCACAGGGTGAAATTCACAGCTATGCAGAAGCCAGAACATGGTCAATGTATCATTTAAGTCCCATCATTAAGTTCTTTATGGAGTTCTTAAGTGAGAATTAAGTTTTGTGCTAGCTCTCTGCATAGGGGATAATTTCACCCATAAAAAAGGTTGTGTAGGTGTTTTGATTATTTTTTTAATTTTGAAAGACTAAAATAGAGAATTGTCCAATCCTATTGAAGCTGAAGGGATTGCAATTGATGTAAATCAAATTTGCTCCATTGTACATGAAAGAGGAAGTAGCAGATATAATCACAACCCCAGGAAAATTGGACAATCAATACAGTTCTGAAACAAAAATTGAACCCAAAACATATCATTATAGTAGCCCACAGACTACCATCAAATCAATCCCTAGAAATTGGGCAAATTCCAAAGATGTTGGTTTAACTATCTTGATGGTATTTGTGATCCATTATGATAACTTCTCAAAGTACAAGAAAATTAAAGAGAACACAAGAATTCAGAAGGAGAAACAGGTAAAGTATTGCTATTGTTCAGAAATAAAATGAATACCATTCACAGAAAATTTTTTTTACAGATTGTAAGTAAGTAGAAAGGGAATGTTCGCACAGATGCTTCAGTAAGCAAACACTAACCCAGTCACTTCAATCCAATCTGAATCATCCTTATAGTCTAGCATATTGTTGAAATCATAGCAGATATCTTTGTATTTAGAAAGTGTGTAATGTGTCCTGTGTATCATCCTTTCCAAACAAGCAATGTCCTACGTAGATATAAAACAATCTTTCAAGGTTGGCAGCACTAAGTTTATCCATTGATGTAGAAAAATATATTTTACAGTTTTGCAATTGCCTCAAGAAAAAGGTGGATTGCATATTCACAAATCGTATAACACTGAATTCATATAGCAAAGTAAATTTGG
The DNA here is from genome assembly GCF_026122565.2 of Emydura macquarii macquarii. Classification (NCBI taxonomy): domain Eukaryota; kingdom Metazoa; phylum Chordata; order Testudines; family Chelidae; genus Emydura; species Emydura macquarii. The sequence goes on from NW_027133156.1 coordinate 4,151,099, forward strand.
ACATCTGATGCATTTCCTTTTAGTTACATTATACTATACTGTTTTTTATGTGGACAAAATAAAAGTACATGCCCAGTGTCATATTTAGTTTCTTCCAGCACATATCCCTTCCCTTTAATCCACATTGTTTCAGATTAAATGGCTGACCAGTATGCACAGCAAAAAAATTTGTATTGTCCAAGATGCAATTTAGTCTGTTTTACTGGCTCATGAAAAAACATAACATGTTCTGTTTTTCTGCAAGTGGTATGTGCAATTCCTCTTCTATCTACAGTCTTTGGCTGTTCACATTAAAATCTGGAATTGCCCATTCTAACATATCAGATGACAACTAATTTTTTTTTTTTTAAATAATTGGATTGAAAGGTGGGGTCTGAAAGGACTTATGAAACCATGCTATGAAGCAAAACATAGTCAAAGTAATAAAAGGTGACAGAGGTTTAAATTATGCACTTAACATGCAAATATATGCCTCATACAGTTTGCTAAATGTATGTATCAGTACATCTTTTATTATCATTCTGTGCTTTATGCCTTACAATATAATTTGTATAAATTTATTTCTATTTTTCCCAAATAAATGACATTAATTAATTCCAATTGTTTGCATTAACCAGAGGAATAGTATCCACAATTACCAGAGGCCAGACACGTGTATCTAAGGTTTCAACCTTACGTACAACTGCTTCTCTTTTTGAGTTCTTGATGTCCTTTTCATCTTGTTTTTTTTTTTTTCGATAGTACTAAAAATATTTTCATGAGAGTAGGTTGTGCGCATGGTGTAGATGGATAGAAGTGTTTCCCTTCATTTAATTGCAAGGACTATCTTAGAGACATCTAAAACCTGGTTTCTACAAGTTCATCCAAATTTTGTTGTAACCAGTTGGTGACACCTCCATCTGACCCAACTACAACACATACCTTAAGTTTTGTCCCAACTGCTACATATTGCCTCACAACAGCAGGTGAACCAAAATTGTGTGTCCATATGTGAAGGGGTTTTCGCCCCATACTTGCCCCGAAAGGCTTAATGCAGATTGACAATGTGGCTAATTAACCCAACAAGCTGCAGGTGAGGGGATGTTACCTAGGTCTGGTCTATACTGGCAACTTAGGTTGACTTAAAGTCACTTAAGTCGACTTAATTACACCTGTGTCTACACTAACACCACTCTTAATTCAAATTAAGGTTCCTGTAAAATCGACTTAATAAGACCACCCCCGCAAGTGGCGTAGCACCTAATTTGAATTTGTTAAATCGATTTAGTGTTAGTGTAGAGGCAACAGAACTTAAATCGAATTAATTGACCTCCGGAATGTATCCCACAATGCCCCATTTTGACCACTCTGGACAGCCACGCTAAGATGGGGATGTACGTCCCATCAATGGTCCCCCTGCAGTTTGGGAAGCCCATTATGGCGAACCCCTCCACTATGTCCTGCACATTTCCCAAAGTCATTAGCCTTCGTAGCAGAAGTCTATATATGGCACCGCACACTTGATTCATGGCTATGCCCACTGTAGATTTACCGACTCCGAATTGATTCCCAACTGGTGGTAGCAGTCGGGGGTTGCCAGATTCCAGAGAGCGATGGCAACTCTCTTCTCCACCGTCAAAGCTTATCTCAAACGAGTATTCACGCACTTCAGGGATGGTGCCAACTCCGAGCACAGTTCTAGAAAAGTTGCCTTTCGCATATGAAAGTTTTGCAGCCACTGGTCATCATCCCACAGCTGCATAACGATGCGGTCCTACTAGTCTGTGCTTGTTTCCCTGCACCAGAACCTGCGCTCCACGGACTGAAGATGACTTGTTACAGCCTGCAGCAATCGGGAATTGTTCTGCTTGATGTCTTGTAGCAGGGCAGCCTCTGTGGCATTGGTGTTGTCTCTGCTTCGGCTTCTAGCTCTATTTCTAAAATAATCAATGATAAGCTGCGATGTATTTGTATCACAATTATAGTGCGGAGTTGAGCTGGCTCCATGTCTCTGCAGCAATGGCGATCGCAGAGAGTAAAAAAAATACCACGAAAATCCTTTTCCTGTTTGTTTGGGGGGGGAGGGGGGGGAAGGATGGGGGAATCAGCATTGCATCCTGGGACGAAGACACTCGTCCAGCCACTGTGCCTAGTTGCACTTTGGGATAGCTACCCACATTGCACTGCTTTCTAAGTCGAATTAAGGCTGGTCAGTGTGAACGCAATAGATCAGCGCAAACACCGTAGTGTGCACACTCTGCTGCGATTTCTAAAAATTGCCTGCTGAAAATCGAATTAAACAAAGTCGACTTTCCGTGGCAGTGTAGACATAGCCCTAGGATTCCTTAACCCCCTAACTCTGCAATCGGTATCAGAACATAAATCAAGGGGGATGCAGCACCTCCATCTGCTGTATGGCTAGCACAAACAAGTAAAAATCAAGTACTTTTACTCTGAGCTTTCCCTTTATTAGTCTCCAGCACTCTCACCAAAACGTCTTTACTTAAAGTCTCTGCCTTATTGGTCTCAAGCACATACAAACACAATTTGGTTATAGAGCACTCCAAATTAATCCCATTCCAGACTTGTGTAGATAACTATTTATCAACTACCAGGTGATTCAGCTGCACGTTTCTGGTGGCTGGCCTTCTGTCTGTGACTGGTGATCTTTCCAATGTGTTCAGGAAATGATTTGCTTGATCTGGACCCACAATTCCCTATAATCAAAAAGTTAGAGACATGTTAATCAAAAATGTTACGTAGCTGACTAAAGAAAATCAATCCTTAAGCAAAAAGCAGGTGTTCCAGAAACGTCACTAAAACAAAACAAAAAAATTTAGCAAGCAGTTTCAAGCTATTAGTCTAGAAATACACTTCCCCATATGGACAGTTCTAAAATATATCCAGACTTCCATTTTTTAACAAATGCATAGCCCTGAATATCAGGGAGGGCATAGAGTCATATTGAGTCCTTACGATTTCTTTTCCCTCCCTCCCAGCTGTGCCTTAGTTATGCTAAGTTCCTACAGAGGCCTACTGAATGCAATAAGAAAAATAATTAATAGTCCATTCCATTAATTGGCAGTGGCTTGGACATCTAGCTGGTTGCTCAGAATAGTCACCTGCTTCTGTAGAAGGGCAAGCAATCCCCTGAGTGAATGAGGAAGCCCATCTGAGAAAGAACAAACTGGGATGGGGCTATAAGGGCAGGAAATTGGCACAAGCACACTTATAGGACACAGTGTGAGGGTGCTTGTGAGTTTTCCTTTCTTCAGAGACTGATGACAATGAGTTCTCTAAGACAAACTCCAGTGCTTTCTTGAGTTTTATTTAGTGGTTTTAGAAAGCATAGAGAACAATTTAAAAAACACATTTTCATATCTACATTTATGCTTCACTGCAAGTTATCCTAGATAAGCTTATAGGAAAAGAACTGAACCAACTCATTCACTCTGGTACAAGCAAAGGTCTCCCTGCGAATCCATCCTGTTCTATGGTCATTCTACCCTGATTCCCTGAGTTTGTGTACTTCCTCCTTGTCTTAACTGTATCTCCAGGGAATAAAATACCCTTCAGATTTTCGATATGAAACATCAAGAAGAATAGCTTTGGTATTGTCTTATGATACTTGCCCATTGCCTCATTTTTTCCATCACTAGAGGTGGCTCCTTCCTGCTCTGTGAGGGTTGTTTACAATCCTACACTCCTTGCATGTTTCAATACCCTTGAGGCACAAATATTTTGGTGATACATCTAACGACAATAGGGGGACGTGCTATTTAGAGATATGGAGAGCTTCAAGGAAGCAGGACTGCCTGCATATTGGTATTGGCAAGGCATCTGTCCATATTGCAACCAAATTTTGTCCCATATTGGTTACATAAAGACAGTCATGTGGCAGACTAGGCCTCTAGCAGGAATAAAACACTGGTAACTGCCATTTTATTAACCATGTGACAAGTGAACATAAACCAGCCATACCAGTAGTTTGGTTACAAACTTTCAAAAGCTGTAGTATGGATGAGGCAGAAAGCGGGCAAAGATGATATTTTCATTCTGTTTGTACTGCTCATAATACAAGGGGTTCCTTATCTATGGCTAGGTCTCCTAGGAAATACTACTAATAACTAGTAATAACTGAACCTTAGTCCCCACCTCCTACCTTAAGTATATGCTCTTAATGATAGAGCTTCACCTACAATACAAAATACTTATGTCAGCAAGGAGGATCTTTGCAGTGATTCACTCCCCCATAATCGATTCTTGACCACTTTTCTGTAGAAAGAAATGGTTTGAGGCATCTGCCTCAAGGGGAAGAACAAACAAATACTCTTAAGACCTGTTGGCTAATAAGTCTCTTGAGCTTGCCCAAGGAAGAGGAAAAATGATGAAGGGCTCCTAACTGCTATTTTAGTTGGTTGAAGTTCCTCTGTATATTTCAGTGAATTGGAAACTGTGGCTCAAGGCAAATCAGTATCTGTCTGATCATCACTGTAGCCCTGATTTAGGCTTCAAACAGTGCATCTGCAGGGTATGAATAGCACCATTGGCTTTGATGTATGTCGATAAAGTTTTAACTGTGCATTTAAACTGCTAAATTATGAGCAGCAGAACTTTAAGTAGTGTCATCTTGGTTCCTAGTGTCATCTTGTCTGAGATAGTAAGAGATTGTGTTTTCCAAACAATTAAGTTTATTTATAATTGGAAAACAATTCTGAATCATTTCCAGAATGAAACGCATTGAGATTATAAGCAGGCAATAATTATAGCATATTCAATGAATGATAGATTTTAACTGTCACTGAATAGATTCCCAATTGGATATTAAGTACTTAAGCAAATAATTAAAAACAAAAACAAAAGCAATGACAGAAAAATTGTTTTATGTACTATTATGTGACTTGTATAGATAACATCTGATTATTTTAAAATAAATATTTAGGTATAAAATAGATTTAAAATATTTTCTCTAATTTAATTTCTATTATGTCTACAATAAATTAGTTAACCAAAATGGTTAAAGTATCTTTTTCTTTTTATAAATGCACAAAAAATAACAAAACTAAAATAAAACCCCCATCCACCTTTGAAGTACCATGATGTGACCAATCATCATCTTGATCACTTTATTTGTATATTGTACTAATATGCCCTACTCTTTGTCTGTTTGTTTTTTTAGGCTTGATGAAAAAACATACTGAAATGAATTGGCATATCTCTTTTAACTTCAATGGACTTCAATGGATTTTGGATCATAGGTTATCTGAGTGAATTGGGGAGAAGGGACCATTTACTGCCTACATGCTATTAGCACAGTTTGTTTGCTTTTTAATATAACTAATAATGGCCAAATCATCCTCTCATAGAAAACTCATGGGAGGGGATTCTCAGGGAGGAAGTATCCATGAGGATTCCTGTGCAGAGATTTCCCCTCCCCCTCCTCCCCACTCATAATGTCCTGTCAGAAAGGTGGGATTTATCTCCTCCTCTCCCCCCACAAAAAAGTCTTCATGGCCCAAACTCCGTCCTGTTGGACCTTTAGGGATCTATTCAGTGTTTCTATCCTTCACAATGGCTCTTGCTTTTTGTGACCTCCCCCTTGACAACGCCCCTCCCTCTTTTCTGCCCCCTAGTGTTGCAGCTGAATTGGAAATGCAAATAAGATCATACAGACTGGAGCTATATATTTTTCACCTCATTTTCAAGGGAGAGATGGTGTGCATAACCCTTTTCTGCTCCTGTCCTGATCAATTCTTGCACTGGGGAAGTAAGGAATATGCTGCAGGGGCAACTGGTCACTGTCTCCAAGCAAAGAATGAGATTCATACATAGAAAAATATATTTCTCCTTGGAGTTATTTCTGACTGATTAGTCATTGCAGCTTGTTTTCTAATGTGTACTGAAGGGTGGGCAATCTTATTTCAAGAACAAAATCATTTCAGTGCCACAAAGCCAAATTATTGGGTTATTATGCAAAATATAGCATACAGTAGGCATGGAACATGTGATCTTAGGTTCCAATATTTCTGATCACAACATTTTAGACAGAGCATGAAGTAAGATTCCAGATCTCAAAAATATGTGCATATGAACTATTACCCTATTGGGTCTTCATTCTGCTCTGAAATAGGTACGTCTAGCTGCAGTCATTAGTTATCTCTTCTGGGGAGATCCACCATCACCTAAAAACATAATGCTAATAATTCACATTACCCATCATGTTAATGTGTTTTATGTGCACAAGATAATTATCATAAACATTGCTCACCAAAACTTCTGCCGCTAGCGATCAATCTATTAAACAGATGGTGCAGTGACAAATTAGACAAAACACAGGAATCATGGAAGGCTCGTGGGAATTTCGCATGGATGTTTACAGGATACTGATAGTGGGATGATAGTGCCTTCTGTTGCAAAAGGATGTTTATTTTGTGAAAATAACTTTAGTGTTTACCTGAGTGCAATCAACTACTCTCAAGACATTAAGAAAGCTCACTGGGACATACAAGGTTATATGAGACTGGGGTTTTGATGGGAGTTAGCTGGCTGCTGTCTGTAGATTGGGAAAGCAACTTGAAGAACAGGCAAAATTATATCTGTACCCCCAAAGGAAGTTATGCACTTACCCCAATTGCAAACCTATGTAACCAATGGCATCTTGTTAAATCCTAATCTCTTCCTCTGTAACTAGCAGCTCTAACAAAGAACACTCTTTTCCTTCTATCCCTGCAAGACAACTGCAAGATTTTCTCTGAGGTCTGGCCCTTGCCATGTACCTTCCTTTGTCCCTTCAAGAGTAGAATGTTAGGGACTGCACATGGGGCTACATGTCATTTAGAAGCTGAAGTATAGCATGTAGAGGCCCATTCTGAAGCAGTGCTTCACAGTGGAAGTATATGACATTGCTGCTCTGTGATCTGCAGTCTGCCTATTAACTTTGAGGTAGATTTCATGGTGCTGGTTTTAATCTATAAAGTCCTAAGTGGTTTAGGATTGTGTGACCTAAGAGACCACTTCTTCCCATTTGAGATACCACCATAGTGGCCATCAATGAAGGTGTCTGAGATTGAGTTTTAACCCAAACGTAAATGGGAGGAGACTGCTGGAAAGCATTTTCCATGAAGAATTTTCAGCTCAAGAAATAGTTTGCATCTATAGCTTGCCATTGCATAGATTGGTAGGTGTTTTTGGTTATGATGCAAAGCCTTGTTTAAGTCTTAAATGTTGAGGGTGGGAGTTTGGGGACTGAAGGAGAGGGACAGGGATTTTGTTGTGGGATGCTGCGAATTTTGCTTTATTGTCAAGTTTTATTGTAGTTTATTTGGACAATCCAATTTAAAGTTTACAATTTACATTTGCCATTTGTGTTGTGTGGTTTCCATTGTAGATTAAAAAATGTTCCTACAATAAATGGCAGAAACTGTAAATTACAGTGAAATAAATAAATTGGTGTATCTAATAAACATAGCTTTATCTATCTTTTAAGAAAGAGAAAGCTGTATATGTATTTATAGAAAAAAGTGGTGCATTAAGGCTGAGATTTCAATCATGCAAAAGTTAGGACATTTAAAGATGAAGGTTTAACATGTCAATTGGCTGTGACCCTGTCAGAAATATAAATTTACCTTACATGTTTCAGGCACAAGGTGGCAGCAATATAAGGGTGGGTTTAGTGTTATCTGAGGTACCCTAATTCTGGCTTTTCATACTTTCATGTGTGTGCATGTGCACATGTGCATGATATGTAAAAAAAATCTTTCTTTTATAACTGTGATCTTATAGCACTTGTTTTACAACTTAAATAGAGATGAAACTTATTATACACAAATACACAATTATAAATTGGTCTGTGGAAGTACATAAAGCTACATTGACGAGACTAGCTACCAATCTTTTTTTCTTCAGCCTTGTGATATTGATTACATATTGTGGTTGATACTTTTCTACTCTTCCTCTTCCTCTACAGTCTTTTAAGTTGATAGTATCAGTTAAGTCTGTCTTCTCATTTTTAGGTCCAAACGTCTGTTATTCTACGTGTGGATATATATCCTGTTAGTTAATTGTCGTATCAAAACTTCAAATAATATTAAGCTTTTCTTCTTCCCATCTATTTTCCTCATTTTTAACTCAAAATTAAGATATTAAATTAAATGATTGTGAAGAAGTTTCTACGTTCCTTGTTAAAAAATAATTTTAAAAAATCTCATACTATGAGGTTTGGTTGTGGGTGAGTTCCAGCAAACTGCAAAATATTCCACCAGATTTCTAAATAGTAATCTTTTTTTAACTTTTCTCCTATAAAACTCTGACTTGATGAGTTAATTTTTCTAGTTCCAGAATTTCCCACATTTTTTTTTATACCAGACAATAGATTTAGGGAAGTCACACCTCTTCCACCATCTTGCAATAGTAATTCTAGCAGCAACTAGGAAATGAGTGATAACTTTTTTTCTGGCTTTTATAAGATGCAGAATTTTGGGGAGAATTTAATAAAAATTCTAATAAAAAATCAGACTGCCCTCTGATACCTGTTGTCTCCCTTGTGGAGACTCCACAGCTTTCCAGAATGTCTTAATTTTTGTGCATGTCCACCATATATGGAGAAATTCTCCCAATTCATTACATTCCCTTCAGCATTTGCCTGTCTCTCTACCATACACTTGCTTAATTTTTAAGGGGAGATAGATACAATTGATAAAGAATTTTAACGTTTTCTTTTATTAATGAATTTATTGAGGTGTGAGCATCACTGCTCCATATGTTCTCTCATTCCTCGGTTCTGGTGCCTATGCCTATATCAACTTTTCATCTTTGTGTGAATGTAGTTTTTCTCCCTGTAAGTTATTGTTAGAGATGACTTTGTACAGAATGGAGACTGAGCCTTTGTGTGTGTGTGTGTGTGTGTGTGTGTGGTGGTTCTCAGGCTCCTCAGGACTGCGAGTCACCTTGTTACCGCCTTGCCTCCTGAGAGAAGGAGACTTGCTTGTGCTTTACTGTGTGTCAGTTCCTTGACTCCACCAGTGTGTTAGCCACAATCTCTTCTGGGCTATGTCAGACTTTACTTCGCCGTGCATGTTAACATAGATGTGTACCCCAACCTTTGAGCCCCTTTGACATTTTCCCTTGTAGTGTCTAGCCCCTTATCTACTGAATACTCTCAGAAATATCAGGTCTGTTGTCCCCAACGGGACAGTTCACACCAGCTTGAATGATTCAGATCAGGATCAGCTCCTTGTATAACACTACAGCACTGAGATATATTTATAGTGAAAACAACTAAATTTATCATCAAAGATCTGAGAGTCAAGAGAAAATGAGTAAGGATAGTGGGTTACATATAAAACAAAATCATAACAATTTATAGACACTGAACTTAACAAGATAACATTCTGCCTAAAGTTTCTCTCCCCAAATGTTCTTTGCAGCATTTCAGCCAAGGCTGGCTGAGATCACATTTTAATAAATGTAAATGTGCTGTCCATTTATTTCCTAGGTGCAGGATAAAGTGGTGTCTCCTTGCCTTATACTTATATCCCTAAAGCTCATTGTCTCTCCTGGGGAAAGTGTGTATGTGTGTGTGTATGTATGTATGTATATATATAAAAAACAAAAAAACCTTGTCTCTTGTCTTTCCTGTGTTTCTGCTTTTTCCCTGTTAATTTGATCTCCCTGTTCACTTCCTATGTAGATGTGCAGCCATTGTGTTGACTTACAATGCCTAATTTACATGCAAACAGATAGGTGAATAAATATGTTTTGTCTGAAAGAACAACTGTTTGTCATCTCAGCCTTGATATAGACTTTAAAATACATTTTCAGTATACCACCGTAACTCTTTACATAGGGTCTGTACATATAATTCGCAAGGATATTAATGACCAGCATGAGCCTGGCTTTCATTTAAGATCTCACATGACATTCTTTGGTGAACCAGAATCTACATACCAGGTTCAGGATATTCTTGTAACCCCCCTTGCCAGTTGGCATTGAGATGATTCTTAAGTCAGTGTTTCATGGATGTAGTGAGTCATTTTTTAAATTTCCATCAATTTTCTGCTTCAGTTTGGCTTTTTTTTCATAAGGGTAGATTGAAAAATATCTCAGTTGTAACTGATGATATACTGGATTTTGGTGTCTTTTATGATTTGTTGTATTGATCTAAATATATTGTCTCCAAATGGTTGGACAAATGTTGATATCCTTATATGTTCCCAAATGTCAAAGCTTTGCAGTCATTTATTGGGGTTAAATTCTGCATGATCTACTGTGGGCATTAGAGGTGATGGGTAGGGGGTTAGCTATTTAAATAAATTATCCCACCTTTACATCCCGTGGTTATGTTGATTTTGGCCCATAAGATTTCTTTATCCAAGGATCATAAGGTGTTTTATTGCACAACAATGAACTTGTTCTTTCTCTACCCAGTGCTTATTAGGTTTTGGTGTTATCCAATACGTGACATTTATGATCTGACTAGCTTGATAATAGTGCTTAATGTTTGGTAAAGCAAAACCTCCTTTTAACCATGGCCTTTGTAAAGTAGATTGCTTAACCCTGAGTTTCTTATTTCCACAAATGAATTTGTTTATCATGGATTGTCATTCATCCAAGAGATTTCCTGGGACTAAAACTGGGAAAGGATTTTATTTGTGTTAAAATATTCATTTTAACTCCCACCATTCTGCTTAACCATGAAATCATATTTTGACCAATTGTTCAGATCTGCTTTGATTTTCTTAATCAAAGGAGTATAATTTAATGTTATGTAAGTCTTGACATTTTTTAGAAATGTTTTCCTACTTGTATCATTTGAAGCAATTACTCATTTGTATGTATAATTATCTTGTATATCTTTTGTCTAGCTCAGAGCCCAGACCTAGGAGTTCTGACTTGTCATGATTTATTTTTAATCCTGACGTTTTGCCAAAAGTTAAGATTTCCTCTTGCAGTTCTAGCAGTGTGTGACCTGGATTTGTAACAAATAACAAGACATTGTTTGCACAAAAGGCTAATTTGTGTTCCCTGTTTCCTTTTATAATTCTGTTGATATTAGTATTTCCGATGGACTCGGTGAATGACTCCATTACCACAGCAAAAGGAAGTGCCCCTTGAAAGGCTTGTGCCCCTAGAAAGGGGGAATTTTTGTCTATTTACACTCACAGTAACGTTTGGGTTGAAGTATAAGACAGAAATCCAATTTTGAAATTTAGGGCTTAAACCAAATATATCTAGAGAATCTTTTAAGAACTGCCCATTTACTCTGTCAAAAGCTTTTTCTGCAGCTAGTGATAAAAATAGATGGAGCTCATTAATAGAGTCTGTGAAGAGCTGGTCTAAAACTCTGTGAACAGTATCTGCCTGTTTAATACACATCCTATCTGGTCTTTGTCACTATATTTAGGTAATTTTTTCAGTCTATATTCTAAGACCAAAGCATATATTTTTGCATCTTAATTTAATCAGAAGCCCTGTAAGACATATAATTGCATGAATCCTTACCAAGTTTTGTGCTTCTTTCTAATTTGTGCTTTTTTTCTAAGTATCCAGAATTCTTTCTCTTTTGATATTTTGCTGATGCTATTTAATTGTTGTATTAGTTGTGGCCTAAAAAGAAGAATATAATTCTGTAGGAAATCCCTCAGAGCCAAGGGATTTACCATTTTTAAGGGACTTAATAACCTCTGGTTTTAATATCTTCCTGCAGGGCTTCTAGATCTGTTTGTTCTAGTTTTAGTATGTTAACTGTAGCCAGGTATTCGTTTATCATCTTATGGTCAACTGACTCTAGGGAGTAAAACATCTATAGAAATTTGCAAAAGCCTTTCATATACCTTTTCCATCAGTTGCCAATTCATTTGGAGCCTTCAGACTGGAAGCATAATTTTACTTTACTAGCTAACAGACTAAAACTTAAAAGAATCTATTACTTTTGTTACCCCTTTTCATAATATATATGTATTTGTACGTTTGATTGCCTGTTCAGTTTTTTCTGTTGTAGAAAACCTAACTTGATTCTGGCCTGTATTAATTGTTTAATGTGAATGATTTTTCTGGTGTATTTTTTTTTTTTAAGTTTTTCAACCTCATTGAGTAATGCTTGCATTTTCTTTTTTCTAACATAGGATTCCTTGTTAATTAAGCTGCCCTTAATCACTGTTTAGAAGGCTTTTTTCTTTAATCTAGTCAGCATTGTTTTCCTTAAAATATTATTTAATTTTCCTTTCTGGTATCTTTAACTCTTTTTTGGCCATATAAAAATGGGCATGTTTAATCGCCTCCATTTTTTTGTTTAGGTGGGTCTTCCCAGTTTCTAATAAGCCAGACATGTGCATGATCCGACAAGGAGATGCAACCTTGCTGTGCTAACACCGCTGTAATAAGCAAAGATCTAGAGATTAGAATCATATCAGTTCTTGGATATAGTCTATGAGGTATTGAAAAGAAGGAATAATCTTTTTCTTTTGGATTAATATACCTCCAGGATTCATACAAATCATGTTTATTCATTAGAGAGATTGATTCGGTGCCTGATTTTCTATCTTTTATCATACTGCTTTCAGACCTATCTAACCTCAGGTTTAGAATACCATTATAATCACTTCCAGTTAAAAAAAAAAATCTCCTCTAAAACCTTCTACTATCTGAGAGAAATTTCCTGAAAAAAAAGACATTTGACCTTGATCAGGGTCCTAATATTTCCTAACATTAGCATTCTATCAGCAACTGTACTTTTAACTACTAGACATCTGCCTTCATTATCTATATACTTATCCTTTAACTGGAAAGATATATGTTTGGGAATCATGATTGCAACTCCTTTTTTATTTTATGTTCTTGGAGAAATGTAAGGACTGTGGAACCAGTTACCTTAAGGTGCATTTCCTGTAGAAAGTATACATCTTTCGCCTCAGCTTTAATAGCTTTAAAAACTATTATTCTTTTTAAACTAGTGTTAAGACCATTGGCATTTAAGGTATAGGATTTAATTGTATTAGCCATGGTAAAAGGAGAAGCAGTTTGTTAGCTGACAGATAAGATTATATGAAGAAAAACTAGAGCCGAGTATCATCTAAAACTCTAATTTTACCTCTGTCCGTCTGGATGGATCTGGTTAACCTGTCCACTCCTCGGGTACAGAGAATAACCTCTGGGGTGTTCTTGACATTCTTCACTGTTATTTTTATAGAAGGACCAACATCGGGGGGGGGGGGGGGGGGGCGGTGGGTATGCAGGGGAAGTTGCACTAAGCCATATTTCAGCTCACCTCTTTTAGCATATGGTTCCCCCACATCATACTTCTATCACATACTGTAATCCTTGTTTACCAGTCTTTATTTTGACTTGACAGTTTAATGTCTGTATCCTTGGGAATCTGGTCTGCCTTCTGTTAGGTTAAATCTTTCAAAGTTCCTAATCCCCTCTCCTTTCCCCCCCTATTATATGTCTTTGCCTTGTGACTGAAGAGTAGCCTAAAGGGGAAACCCTCTCTCTCTTATATAAGTTTCCCTTAACACTGCTGTGACTTCAGCTAGCTCTCTATTTTTATTTATTTATATTTTTAAGATTGGTGACCACCAAGTCCTGGAAGATCAGCACTTTATGACCCCTTAGGCTTGGTCTACACTTACCCAACAATTCGGCGGCACTCAACGGGAGTTATGCAAATTATGCAGAATATGGCTGCGCTGACAGGAACCACATTCCCGTTGATGCAGTTACGCCACTTGAAGGGGTGGATTAACAGTGTCGACTTCTGGATCGATTGAGTGGGTCTTCACTGACAGCTCAATCGATCCAGATAAGTCGATCTGACGGCTGCGACTTTCCTGCCATCAGTGTAGATGTTCCCTGAGTATTATTACTGAGAGCTCTTTGGCTCTTCTTAAAATTTGCTCTTTTCACACAAAATAGTGATGTTGCAAAATTGTGTCTCTTGTTTTTTTTGAAATTTTAGTGGGGGAGCATACAGGCCCCTGTGAGCTCTGTTTATCTCAGTCTCTGTCTCGTGGGCATAAGAAGGTACATAGAGTCTGCTTCAGAAATTCATAGATGCTACTAGTCCTTAGACTACGCTCTTTTCAGAGATTTCCAGGTCTTACACCGTCTTGCAAGGTCTCTTTTCTAGCATTTTAATTCTGTTTTGCAGCAGAAATGCTGCCTCCACTCTTTTCCACATGCTTGTTTCCAGACCAGTCGCTTTTACTCTCATTTTGCTGAGACTGGCTTTACTTTAATCTAATTTGGCATATAAGGAGGATTTTAGGGATCTAAACTCAGAAATTAATTCACCAATATCATCTTTAGTGACCTCTCTTGCTGCCTTCTGTCTATAAGGGATCTAGTGGCTGACATCTTAGATTTTTCCAGCTAAGTCTGCACTCCAGTGTTACTGTTGTGAGCTCCTTCTCTGGATATAATTACTTAAAATGCTCTATGTACAAGGAGTCTCCATCTAAGAATTAGAAGAGGCTTTCTGGAGACTCATGGGGGGGCAAGAAGTGGCAATGTCCCTGGACTGAGTCAGCTTCAGCATGGAGCCACTCAGCTCCAGTGATATCACTTCCCCCAACAAAAATCTGTTAGATCAAATGTCAACCTTAACCTATGTTGAAGATCAGCAAATTTAGGATTTCTTGTACAATTGAAGGTCCTCCACTAAAAACCCTGCTTTTCTCTAAGATAAATACAGTGAAGGACTCTGGACCTTATTCCAAACTTGTTGAAGTCAGTGGAGGCCTTTGGCGTCAATGGAGTAAAGGTTAGCTTGAGCATCCCAACTGATTTTTGCTGCAGTAGAACACACAGGGAGAAGCGGTCTCCATGATCACTTGAATGTTTTCTTACTGAATATAATATTTTCCCATATTTAAGATTTTATTATTTTACATTCAGATTTATTAGCCATTATCATCAAACATTCATAGTCTCCTGGTGACTGTTGTGCCAACCACAGTGACTAAGGCTGATGACTTTGCACCAGGCACTGTGCAGTGAAGTTCCCAGATCTGGCTCAGTCCTGCATATCCATGAATCTCTTGGGGACTTCCTGCAGCTGGGGCCAGGTAGAGTAAAGGTGTGCACCCCTTTATGTGTTGATGAAAAGTTTGAGAGCATGGTGTGCTAGCATATTTTTGTCCATCCTGGATATAGGGCCAAAGAGCATGCAACACTGCTTTTGAACATAACAAGTGATTAAAGGAAGGGCAGATCTTGGTGAGATTGTGACATTTTGCATAAAGACAAACCATTTTATGTTCAAGATTTGGTGCCAATAGTATATATGGAATGCCTCTAGCTGCTTCAAGTCTGCCTTTAAGAGGGTCCATGCATGAAGTCTATTTGCTGAAGAATGTCCATTTTGCTGAAACTGTTTGTTGCATCCTAAGTAGTTGAAGTCATCAAAGCTCTCCACAGACACCACCTTTACTGGGGGTTCTGGTGACCCATCTCTGAGGTTCTGGACCTTGATCTTCAGCCATGACCCGTTCAACCTCATAATGTGGGTGTTTTCACAGAGACTGTGGAGAGTGGACTGAAATTCTGACTTCTTCATAAGCAAGGCATCAGCATCAGCATAGTCTTGGTCAGTAAACACCTTTTGATCAACCTTGTTTCTGATGTGTGGCAAATCCAAATATCCAGTCAATAGCACAACAGATTAGTCCTAGGCAAGAATGCATTCCTGCCGAACACCTGAAGTTGTGTAGAAATGCAGTGAAAGCCATGAACCAGAGCACTGTCCACCTGTACCTGTTTGAAGATCGTGCACCAGATTTAGCAGAACACCAGGAACACCAACCCCTTTCAGTGCAAGACAAAGTACTGACCAGATGACTGAATTGAAACTCACTTTGATGTTGATACATGTCACATGAAGTGGGTAGTTGATTTCTCAGTGCAGCTCAGTCAGAAACTTTAGGGTAAAGACAACATATGTTGTTGACTACCCAACTGTGAAACTTGATTACTGTGGAAAACGTTTAAGAACTGGTTGCATCCTACGAAGCAGAACATGAGTGAAGACCTTTCAAGGGAGCAATAAAAATATCAACCTGTAGAACTTGATGAACGAATCTTTGCCCTTATGTAACCTTTCTGCCAGGCAGAGCCAGCAGCAACAAACGGCAGGTTTCTATATCTAGGGGTCCCTGTCAATGATACAACACCAAACTGGCTCGAGCTCTCAACCAGTCACCTGTGAAATCACACATTATCCCCTGGGTGCCCCCAAAAGGCAATACTTCCCCTCTTGCAAGCACCTAGTCTGAGTGTAGAAAGTACACCTTTTAATAAAAGGAAGGAAGTAATATAGCACTGGTTTTGGAACCAGTGCAAACAGAATTCATGAACTCAATGAGCCGAAACCACCCCAGAGTACGGGTGCATGTCCTTCACCTCTCCCTTCTTGCTTTCCCCTGTACTGACCGTCGTAGGTGCAGTGTCCATCTCTTGGTTGAGGGCTCAGCCAGTCACCCTCTGCAGGCTCCTGCTGGAGGTGGGCTTGACCAGGCCCTCTACGCTGCTGCCTCCTGCCACCTCTGGGCCTTGCCAAGTCCCCACTACTGGCTCCCGCTGTCTGTAGGAGCCGACCGCTCCTGGATCCTGCTGCTGGTTGTCAGTCAAGGTTTCCCAGTTCCTCTAGTGATTTCAGCTCTTAGTGAATTTCAGCTTTCAGCTCATGGGAAAACCTTCTGCTGACACAGGAGCAATGTCCCTGCTTTTAGCAGAACAAAAGACTCCAAGAGGAATAATTAATTCTACCTTTTAACAGTGGAAGGAGATAGTCAATCCATGCCTGAGGGTAACCCTTTGTCAGAGCTAGTGCAATCTCAATGGGAGACTTCTCACTCCCTCCCTGCTGCCCTTACAATACTGAAACATCTATCCACCACCCTCGTTGGGCTCTGTTTAGATAAGTGATTTTTTTATCAGAACAGGCTAAACACAGATCTGATGCCATTTGCTCATACAATCGAAGGACAACATTTCATTACTCCTGAAGTTAAAACAAAAGTGATTTGTAACACAATACCGGACACAATGACCATTTCCCATCATGCTTAGCACCTAGTCTGCTTATGCAATAAGATGAGTACTTAATTATACTCATGCAAATACAAAATCCATGTAAATAAAGTGACCTCCCCCCTCCCCTTTCAGCTGCTTGCATAGGGACACTATGATGCTGTGTTTCTGCTGGTACTTTGCCTTATGCCCACATGCTAAGAACAATTGATGCAGGCCAACGCTTTCTGGTCCTAAGGTACCTTTTGAGCAGCTCAGGTGGAATACTATCAGGTTCAGCAGCACATCCATTCCATCACTTTTGTACTTCCTCAAGTGATGAGGATCAGTCTTTGTCCCTTGGTCTTCAGCTGTAAGGTTTGCCAGGTCACATAGCTCTAGACAATCATCAGTAGGTCAGTGGTACAGCATGCTTTCATAAAATGTTTTTAATCTGTCTAGGATCTCATGTGTGGAGCAGGGTGAGTTCCTTGGTTTCATAAGGAGGTAAGGAGGCTGTTTATGACTGCCAGCCAGGCACATGATGGCTCAGTTGTCAGGGCACAAATTGTTGTTATTTAGGCTGTCCTCTTATTTGTCAGCCAGGAAGCTGACATAATCATACGGTCACATTTTGCCATGACCTGGAAAATCTCTTTCAGATATTTGCCATTCTTGGACATCTCCCTGCTTGCATGCTTTTGTTTTTTTCCCCACTAATATACCAAAAGCCTCTACAGAAAGCCACAATTTTTTGCATAACCATCTGAAGCCCATTGTTTTAGCGACAACGTGTAATATAGCATTGTGTATACCATACCAAGCAATCTTCACATCATCTGAGAGGGTACTGAGGTTATGTATGTGATCCTCGATTGGCTGTGTGTATTTCGTGGTTTCAGTAGGATCCTCAGAGAAATACTGGGTATTGTACTGTTGGTGAATGTCTGGCTTGCATGCAGTTGGAAGATGCAGTGAGAGCTGAGTGAAAACTAATCTGTGGTCTGAGTTGCTGGTACTTCTGCACTTCCAAAGACCCAGCAAGATTTCACTATGGAGCAATTCCTGATGAGGATGTGTTTGTGGTTAATTTCCTTCATGGCATGACCACTGTTTGAAATCCGGATTGAGCGATAATGGTTAAGGCGGCTCATCCAGGAACCTATAACAGATGAGCCCTCAGTGGTATGAAATGTTAAAAGTTGGGTGGAATTGTCATTTGGGGAACCCGAACCAAAGTGACCTATCATGATTTCATACCCAGTTCAGTCACAACCAGTCTTGACATTGAAATCTCCGAGCATCAGCAACGTGTCATGTGGCAGAGTTGACTGGATTTATGCTGCTTTCTTTGCTGGTGCAAGCATGCGTCCTTTTCCACAATGGATGCATCTTCTGTTGGCACATAGGCTACAATGACAGATAAGCATCCATGATGATGATGAAGCTGAGCACAGAATAAGGGTGGAGAGGTGGGGTTCCTTGTGGTTGAAGTCTGAGCTGGAGGTTTGTGGGAGTGTATCATTTGTATCCTGACCTGATGGCTACCTAGTGGACACTTACAGCAGGCCCGGTGCTGGACACCGGGTCAAGTGAGGCTGCCTACAGGGAGCTGGAAGGTGGCCACTTTCACTCAGGCGCCTCACTGGCGGTGAGTTCCCGGGACTTGGCCGCTATCCACTAGATAGTAGAAAGTATTCAAGGTCGTAAATAAGATAGTTGTGTGAGCTAAGAAGCTACCAGTAATATGTAAGCTGTTCCCGTGTGAAGCAGGTGAAATCATATAATAGCCAATCAGCAATTGCGTGATTATTGTAAGCAAAGGTGATTAAAAGGTATATAAGCTGGAAAGCAAAATGGAATAAAGGATTCTGCTTGCAATCATATTGGTTGTTGTGCTTTATCCGTCCGCATCCTCTGCTATCAGCATTCCTCTAATAAATGCTCACCTTCAGTTCAGTGTGAGTTCAGGACTGAAGGTTGCTGCTTTCACAGAAACTTGATTGCTGTGGTCAGACTGACCTCTGTGATGCTGGTGATTATGATCTTTGCAATTCTTGTACCCACTGCCACCAGGATGGTTGGACTGTGCGTCGGGAAGTGAAAAGAAACGCGGGGGTCGTAGTCGCGGCAGGAGGTACTGCGCTGGACGCAGCTCCTGGTCGTCCAGAGACGTGGTCGCCCAGAGACGTGGTTGTCCGAGAGAGACGTGGTCGCCCAGAGACGTGGTCGCCCAGAGACGTGGTCGTCCGAGAGAGACGTGGTCGCCCAGAGGCATGGTCGTCCAGAGACGTGGTCGCCCAGAGACGTGGTCGTCCAGAGGCGTGGTCGTCCGAGAGAGACGTTTTTGAGCTCAAAGGTGAGCGGCTACTTAATTAAGTATGGGAAACGCTGCATCAGCTGAGGAAAAAACGGTGCTTGAGTATTTGATCCGTATCGCGGAGCGCCAAGGGGAGAAGGTGTCCCCAGATAAATTATCCTGCTTATTGAAGTGGGGACAAAGGAAGGGATACTTTGTCCGACCAAGCAATGTATTTGATAAAGCGATTTGGGAACGTCTGGGCTCCAAATTGTGGGAATCGGTGATTGCTGGCAGTAAAGAGGCTTTCGCCTTGAGTGCTATTTGGAGCCGGACTAAAAAGATGGTGGAAAACCTGGCAGCTGAAGCGGGAGTACAGGCTGCGATAAGGGAGGTGTTTCAAGCTAAAGCTGAAGCTCCCCATGTCCTGCCCGTTGGGGCGAAAGACTTCTTTGGTGGCACTGAGACTGTGATACCCTTGGCCCCGGAGTGTGAGGAAGAGTTATCTTCGGGCCCAATTGATCCGAGTACTATCCCCCTTCCGGATGAGGGGATAATGGATATAGACCAGGGGAAACCTGAGCCCCCGATTCAATCTACACGGGGCCTATATCCGGACTTGCCTAGTCTCACCCAAGGTGAGGAGTTTTTGAATGAAATGTACAGACAAGGCCAGCAGTTGCGGCACATCTTGGATACTCTGCCTAAACTGGATGGCGGCCCGCCAATACGATCTTCTACCCTTGATGCTGCTGAGCGAATACTCGGTCTCTCCGATAAGCAGGTTGAAGAGCGAGGGGCAGATTATCGGAGACAACACGGACTCAGCCTCTCTGACACAAAAGCCGAAAAAAAAGGAAGCGGATTATTGGAGACAAAAGTTGGAACAGCTACAACGGACCCCAAATCGGCAGAAAACTCGTGACCGCTCTAAATCAGGTGAACCGCCGCCCGTTTACTCTTCTGACTCCTCGGATGAGGATCGTCCGGATCCTGCCCGCAGATGGAAAGGAGTTATAAAAGACGCAATAATAGAGGGACAGTTTCTTCCCGCGGCATACCCTGTCATAACGACCGGTAACAATTCAAATCAAAGAAAGTGGGTACCTTTGGATTGGAAGCTGATCCGGGAGGCTCAGAAATCCATTATGGCATATGGACTTGAGAATCCGTATGTACAATCTATTATTGAACAGATATTTACAGGACAGGTGATGTGTCCCTATGATGCGATTAAATTCGCCGATATGCTCTTGACACCTACGCAGCGACTGTTATGGAAGGATAGCTGGGCCAAGCGGGTGGAGCTGGCAATGATTGTGAATATGGATTTGCAGGCCGGGGATCCCTTACTGACTGCTACACGAGACATGTTAATGGGAACTGGTCAGTTTGCAGACCCGCAGTTGCAAGCTCGGCTTCAGCCCCGTATTCTACAGCAATCTCAGACCCTAGCCTTAGCGGCCTTTAAGGAGGTGCCCCAGATGGGGAAACCAACCCCTCCTTATGCTAAGATTATTCAGGGCCCGTCGGAAAATTATTCTACGTTTTTGGACCGGCTTCGAGAGGCTATAGACAAGTCGCCCAATTTAACCGAGGAAGCGAGAACTGCCGTTGGGCTGGACTTAGCAACGCAAAATGCTAATTCTGTCTGTCGTCGCATTTTGGCTACTCTCCCTAAGACTGCCTCTCTTATGGAAATGATCGAGGCATGTAGCCGGGCCACCTTATATGAAGAAGCTGAGAAGGCGTCCGTCCATGCCAAAGCTCACGCCAACGCCCTGGCTGTGGCCCTAAAACCTTTGATCAGACGGGGCCCACGTAACAAGGGACCTGGGAGACCGTCTGGACCATGCTTTGCCTGTGGGAAGCCTGGGCATATGAGACGGGACTGCCCTATTAAAGATGACAGGCAAGTTGATACGGCGGCGCCTAGACCTGCGGCAACACCTAGCCCCTTTCAAAACAAGTGTAACCGATGTGACAGATTTGGACACAATGCGCCTGAATGCCGATCGCGCTTTAAGAGGGATGGGACGCCGCTGCCGGGAAACGGGTCGCTGAGCGCTCCTCGGAGGAGCACGAAGACACAAATGCCTCCCAATCCACGACTGGCTGCTTGGAACGCCTCACAGGAGCAACCCGAGGCAGTGCCGGAGTGGATTTGGCCACAGCAACAGATATAACCTTGGATAATGATAAGGTGCAGGTTCTCCCGTCCACCACCAATGGACCGTTGGGATATGGACTAAGTGCTCTTTTGATAGGCCGCTCCTCGACCTCCAAGCAAGGTATTTTTGTTCTACCTGGTCTTATTGATGCGGACTATACTGGAAATATTGGAATCATGGCACGAGCACTTCACCCGCCCGTGCGAATCACTGCTGGAACACGCATTGCCCAATTAATACCATTTAAGGGCTGTGTGCCTAGAACAAGCTCGGTCGAGCGAGGAGCCCAGGGTTTCGGTTCCACAGGGCCCCCACAAATAGCCTTTGCGATGGAAGTTACCGCGCGCCGGCCCGTATGAACGGTCCGGCTCCAAGGCTTGGATGGACGGCAGATTATACATGAAGCCCTCTTGGATACGGGGGCTGATATGACAATAATACCCTCTCGGTCTTGGCCGGAGTCCTGGCCTTTACAAAATGTTACAACGCCTGTGGTGGGAGTTGGGGGAACTCAGCTGACCCGTCTTAGTGCAAATTTCATTTCTGTCATTGACTTAAATGAGCCGAATAATACGGCTAAGGTCCGCCCCTATGTCATGCCCACCTCGATCTGGCTATTAGGTCGTGACTGTCTAAGCCAGTGTCTGCCCACCTCGACCTTTTCTGGCCATTGAGGCCAATCCTGCGGCTGGAATGGACGACTTGTATGGGTTGCTCAGTGGCCGCTGCTGCACGAACTCGTGCAAGAGCAATAAACGCAGTGATGAAAGATATGGGCGCCCTTCAACCCGGATTACCAACTCCTACCATGCTACCGGCTGGTTGGCCTCTGCTTATTGTTGATCTCAAGGACTGCTTCTTTACAATTGATTTACATCCTAGTGATCGGGAAAAGTTTGCCTTTTCAGTGCCTTCCATTAATAAAGCTGAACCCGCCAAACGATATCAATGGACTGTTTTGCCACAGGGCATGAAAAATTCCCCTACTATTTGCCAATATTATGTTGCCTGGGCTTTGATGCCCCTCCGTGTAGCCCACCCCGATTGGATTATCTATCACTATATGGATGATCTCCTGTTTACCAGTGCCCAATTCCAATTGGAGACAGCTGTGCCGGAAATTACTCGTGTTTTGGAGGGGGCTGGCTTGGTCATAGCGCCAGAAAAAATTCAGCAACAGGCACCCTACAAATATTTGGGCATGGAAATAACTGACTCTATCGTTCGCCCTCAGAAGCTGAGTATCCATTCTGAAATTCACAATTTACACGATTCTCAACGCCTTGTTGGGGACCTCCAGTGGATCCGTGGTCTGTGTGGAATAACCAATGAAGATCTTATGCCCCTGCTTCAGTTGCTTCAGGGTGGCCGAGCCCCTGAGGAACCTCGTTCTCTGGGCTCGGAACAGCAGGCGGCCTTGAATATCATAGCGGACAAGCTGGCAACGCGCTACTCTGGGCGCATTTACCCTGATTTACCGATTTTTGTGGCTATTTTATCTAAACCTACATCATTAGAGGCCTTGCTTTTCCAGTGGCACACAACTCTCCCAGACCCTTTGATTGGACTTGAATGGATTTTCCCGCCTTCGCATTATACATCCACTGCGACTACGCGATTGGATGCCGTTGCTCATCTTATTACACGGGCTAGACAGCGCCTATTGGCGATTGCGGGTGTAGATCCTCATACAATATATTTACCTTTTAATGACGTTGCCTTAACTCAAATGATTACAGCTCACATGTCTGTAACCTTAGCCACCCTCAATTATACTGGGCTGTTTAGTAATCATTACCCCCCACATCGTATTTTTGCCGCTGCACCCCCTTTTGAGAAAACACTGCTGTTGCAGCCGTGCCCTGTTTCGGGCCTGACTGTGTTTACGGATGCCAGTGGCAAAAATCGACGTGCAGGGCTCCTCTGGCATCACGATGACGACTGGCACCATGAAGTTGTGCTTGCCAAGGGCTCCTTACAAGTATTAGAACTTCGGGCCATTATCCGTGTGTTTGAAAAATGGCCCACCACCTCTTTTAACATTGTTAGTGATTCTTTATATGCGGTTGGTATTGTTCAGCGCCTTGAGCGATCATTTTTAAAATATGTCAGTAATCCAGTTCTTTGGACTGCCCTGCTTCAGTTATGGCATTTATTAGATGCCAGGCAGTATCTCTATTTTATTATGCATATTCGGAGCCATTCTGGCCTGCAGGGAGGTCTTGCGGAAGGTAACGCCTTGGTGGACCGCTTGATCGGCACCGCGCATGTCCCCAACCTTTTAGCCCAGGCACGGTTGTCTCATGAGTTTTTTCACCAATCCGCTCGCGCTTTGGTGCGGCAATATAAGGTTCCGATTGGTGATGCCCGTGCTATTGTTGCTTCCTGTGCAGACTGCCAACGTCACGTTGCCCCCGTTGCCTCTGGAGTTAATCCTCGCAGCCTTCAGTCCCTCCAGGTTTGGCAAACTGATGTTACCGTTTTTTCGGAATTTGGCTCCTTAAAAAATTTACATGTCACTATTGATACCTTTTCCGGCCTTTTGTGGGCCACGCCATTGGCCTCTACTGGTTCACGTGATGTTATCAAACATTGGCAGGCCTGTTTTGCTGTTATGGGCATTCCTGCCCTTATTAAAACCGATAACGGCGCTGGGTATATTTCCCGCCGCACCGCCCGTTTCCTCTCCCACTGGGGTATACAACACACTACTGGTGTCCCCGGTAATTCTACTGGCCAAGCTATTATCGAACGCGCCCATTCCTCTCTAAAGGCCCTCTTATTAAAACAGAAAGGGGGGATGCGGGGCGCGGACATAGATACCATGGAAAAAACTCCACATGCCCGGTTGCTAAAAGCCTTATATGTTCTCAACTGGTTACACCTCCGAAAGGGGGATGAGGTGCCCCCTGCGGTTAGGCACATATGTGGCATTATGGGGGAGGACCAGCAAAATCGAACGAAACCTTTGGTCACATGGTTCGATTATCAACAGCAGACGTGGAAAGGGCCAGTTGATTTACTAACTTGGGGTAGGGGCTATGCTTGTGTTTCCACTGATACAGGCCCCAGGTGGATACCCGCGAAGTGGGTCCGGCCCTGGCTGAATAGAGGGACTACGCGGACACAGGGAGCCCCCGGACCGAGTGAGACGAGGGAGTAACGTGCCCATCAGTACCTGGAACTTTTGTTACGCAACTTGGGCCATTACCGGGAACTATCAGTGACTTATTTTGTTATTATGATGGAAAATTTTGTTGCAATTTTGATTTTGTTATTGGGGACTGTCCCCTGTGTTTTTGCCTTCTTTCCAATCAATCCCCGACAAAATATATGGATTACCTGGGCCAATCAGACAGGACAGGAAGCATTCTGCCTCTCTATGGCCACACCTTCTGACCCATTCCGTACATGTTTGGTGGGGTACCCGTATCTTCGTTTGGCTGATTTCCACGGATTTGTGCGCAATACAACGTACTTAACTGACGCCTGGATGCGGGATGGCCAGTTAAATGCCACCTGCCATGCCCTGTATGGCGAACGTGGCAGTAGTGACCCGGGTGACCTATGCCCTAGCAGTGCTTGGAATCTCTTGCAGGCACACCTCTTAAATCAGTTAAATGTGTCATCCCCTTTTCCCCTGCAGGAGTTGGAGCTCTTGGGCTCACTTCCGGGTACCACAAATAATTCTTATAATATTTCATTGGGATGTGTTGCATTTGGTGGGCAACTGCCTGTGCTTTATACTCAATTTGGCTGGCCCATGGATCCTGCTCTGTTTGCAGGCATGCAAAATGTTACACCGCTTGTTGATTTTGTGAAAGGGAATTTTTGCCAACCTGGTGGGCCCGGCATAGGCATACAGCTGAAGGAATTTGGTATTTGGAATAACGGTACCCCGAAGGCCTTACCCTCTGGGTATTTTTTGATTTGCGGGGATCGCGCCTGGCAGGGGGTCCCTAGTTATCCCTTGGGGGAGCCTTGTTATGTGGGCAAGCTCACCCTATATGCCCCCTCGAAGCTGCAACTGCAGCATTCAGCGCATCATACCCGGCGTGACATTCGAACGTTCACGCCGGACTGTCAGGATACTATTCAGTTTTGGGATGCCCCTACTAAAATATTTGCGGCCTTTTTGGCCCCTGGTGTGGCTGCGGCCAATGCCCTGCGAAATTTGGAGAAATTAGCCTGTTGGAGTATTAAGCAATTCAATTTGACTTCAGAGATGATTAGCGCCCTCCTGCAGGACGTTGATAGTATACGACATGCTGTCCTGCAGAACCGTGCCGCTATTGATTTTCTCTTATTGGCACAAGGACATGGTTGTGAGGATTTTGAAGGCATGTGCTGTATGAATTCATCGGATCATTCCCTTTCTGTTCATGCTTTATTGCAGCGTTTAGCAGATAATATGCATAAGATTACATATAATCATAATCCCCTTTGGGATTGGCTTAGTAGCTTTGGCTGGCCTTCATGGCTTGTATCCCTTCTCCATACAACAATTCTTATTGTTGGTATTGTACTCCTTTTGATTATTTGTATCCCCTGTTTTATTCACTTATTGCAAGGTAGTTTGGAACGTTTTGTTGAGCGCCTATTTAAAAGAAAGGGGGGAGATGTGGGAGTGTATCATTTGTATCCTGACCTGATGGCTACCTAGTGGACACTTACAGCAGGCCCGGTGCTGGACACCGGGTCAAGTGAGGCTGCCTACAGGGAGCTGGAAGGTGGCCACTTTCACTCAGGCGCCTCACTGGCGGCGAGTTCCCGGGACTTGGCCGCTATCCACTAGATAGTAGAAAGTATTCAAGGTCGTAAATAAGATAGTTGTGTGAGCTAAGAAGCTACCAGTAATATGTAAGCTGTTCCCGTGTGAAGTAAGTGAAATCATATAATAGCCAATCAGCAATTGCGTGATTATTGTAAGCAAAGGTGATTAAAAGGTATATAAGCTGGAAAGCAAAATGGAATAAAGGATTCTGCTTGCAATCATATTGGTTGTTGTGCTTTATCCGTCCCGCATCCTCTGCTATCAGCATTGGAACCCGACAGAGGTTGTCTAATAAATGCCTCACCTTCAGTTCAGTGTGAGTTCAGGACTGCAGGAGTGGAGTAAGGTTGCTGCTTTCACAGAAACTTGATTGCTGTATGTCAGACTGACCTCTGTGATGCTGGTGATTATGATCTTTGACACAAAAGCTATCTTGTACCCACTGCCACTGAGTGTTAACACATTCCCTGTGGTAACATGGAATATGCCTAGAAGGTCTGGTTTGGACTTCCAGAAAGTTGGAGTTATTGGGGGTACACTTTCCTTAAATGGGTTTGGGTCATGCCCATCCTACCCATGCAGAATGTGTCTCTCCTGCAGCTGGGGCTCCAGAGGCTTTGACCATGGTGCTGTTGTCATGATCAGACCTTCATTTCACTCTGCCTACTTTGGACTGTGGAAACATAGAAAGGTTTTATGTAGGGGGACACCATCCCCCTCCCAAAATCTTCCAACGGATGACATTGGTTCCTGAGGGCATGGATGATCATTATTAAGATCTAGCTCTTCTTCCACCCTATGAGAAACATGTATCCACGGTCACAGCTCATCCACCTTCACCATCACTGTGTAACATGGGCCTCACTTGTTATTCCTAAGCAGGGACCCTTACCAGGTACAACCAACTAGGAACAGTCTGACCCAGGGCTCTTGTGGGCAGGGATGACCACATCTGGAAGGAGAGCAGCTTACATCACTACTACCCGCTACCCAGATTTATTAGTGACAGGTAGTAAAATCCGTTGCATCAATGCCAGTCAATATCAATTCCAGGATAAAAAAGCAAGCAGCTGATAGTTCTGAGATATGAACTCACAGCAAACTGTTTGTTCACTTATATATTGCGAAGTGCTCTAATTTTATTTTCCTACTGCCGTTCAAAAACATCCATCAAAAAACATTAAGATTCAACCTGCACATGTCATACAATACAAACCCTGTTCAGCTGCCTCTGGGTATACATGGTGTACTGATGTGTTTTACCACCACCCACTAGCTATGTGGGTTAGATAAAGTTATTGATTTCTCCTCCTCCACTGATTGATTTATTATGAATAGTTATTCTAATATTAATACTAATTATCAAGCATGTAGCACTTTAAAAATGCTTCATGATCCACAGTCCCCGTCATTCATTTGCACTTGGGACGGGTTTATGAGAAACTGAAGGTGAGGTCGTGCAAGCTAGTAGTCACTTTAACGGAGGCTTAGAATTCTGTATCTAGCATTCTGGCAGCATTCAATATTTTTTTTAAAATGAAAGAAATATGGTTTTGCATCATTCTTTAGATTGCCCCATATGCTTATATTGAGAAATGTATGTACACACTCAGACAGGGGAATTGGAGCATTCCTGGAATTTTGTTTAAATTCATTAAAATGAAGGAAATTTTCTTTAGAACACTTTGAAGTGAAAAAGGTCAGGAACCCAACTAAAATGTGTTTGTGTTCATGTCAGGTAACAGCTTTTCAAATTACCTTCCAAAGAACAGAGTAAATTTGAATTTTGATGATGGAAAAATGCAGTTCTGCTTTAGTATTGGATGAGTAGATTCATGAATATCTTTCCTCAGTGGAATACCTTTTCCCCCTGAGGCAGGCAGACAAACTTTGGGCCAGTTCCTACATCACGTTGTCTGCTTAGTACTGTCTGGCCAGCACAGAACAGACTCAGGTGACCAGCTAAGGATTCATCTAGTGTAAAGGAAATCTTTAAGAAGTGTAAGGCCAGCTATATCTTCATAGCCCTCCATGTAGGGATTGTATCGGGGTGGTGGGGTACAGCTGGAATGTTGTTGTGCTCTGAAAAACCGTAGGGGCTATTGCTACTGACTTTAATAAGAAAGGGACCATGTCAGCCCCTGGTAATCAGGAGGTTCAGAATAGCATAGAGATAGCATACAGCCAGCTTTCCCCTCCACTCTGATTCTGTGCACAAGCACAACTTCTCCCAAGGACTGGGCCCTTACCTTCCATACTTAGAAGTTATCACTATATATATTTTGTTCTTTAAGTTTTTAATGGCTGAAAAAGCAGACACTAAATAGTATGTGTTCTGAAGTGATCTAAGTTCATGCACATGGTCTCTAATTACTCATCATAACATTTAAAATCAATTCACTTGCCAGTACAGGGATAGCATTATGTTGTGACGCTCGGACTGTCCAGAGAAGACTCTCTTTATTTTTTTTTTACTGTTTCATTCTGTTAATGACCTATTCAGTAACACCTAATTTTTGCTTTGATCCCAATTAGGCAAATTATAGTACAGAAGTAATCCAACTGCAGAAGTCTAGTATCAGCTGAAGACGATAATACATCCTTTTTGTTCTGATTAAAGTCACAGAAGGCATTTTAGAAAATAATGGACACAAAGGGTCTCATTTTCGTTACTTATTGAGATGTAAAAATGGTGTATCCTCACTAACGTCAATGGAGCCACACCATTGTGATACTAATGTATGTGAGAGAAGAAACAAATCCATTATCCTTTATGTTTGTATAATACCTTTTATCTGAGGATATTAAAGTGCTTTATAATTAATTCTCACACCACCATTCTGAGGTAGGCAGGTAAGCAAGAGTATCCCCATTGTACAGAAGGGTAAATTAGATAACGAAAGGTTAAGAGGCTTGCTCAAGGCTATACAGCCAGTTAGACAGAACCATGACTAAATCCTACACGTTCTGACTCTGACTTCTGCTCTATCCACTGGATCATAATTTATCACAAATCAAAAATAGCCTGACACACACTCAGATGCTAACAGTCCTTGTTTTGAATTATTTGAGTGTTATTTATACATTGTTACTGTAGTTGACTGGTTGGTTTTTTTGTTTGTTTCCCCCCCCCCCCCATTTTAAAATATTTCTTTATTTATCTTAGTATGTTTGGAGGGCTATAGAGGTTCTTGCTACATATTGTCAATTTTAGAAAATAAAGCCTTGAACCTGTAAACTTTTAGGCACATGAGTAATGCATCTGGGTTCATTGAAATGCTTTACATGTGTAAAGTTACTTATGTGTAGAAGTGTCTGCAGGATCAAGCCTTTCCGGAGTGCAAGGAAGGGAAGAATCTACATTATTCCATTATATCTTGCCAAGATATTTTTAAGTCCTGATGTTTCTCAGTCTATAAACCAGTTTACCCACCAAATGCATACTGGTAGGAGACAGTTGGAATGCAGACGTTTGCATTCCTTAAATGCAAGGAGGGGAGAGTGCTCAACAGCACATAAAGGGGCAGGACTATGTGGGTTGTGGTCAAGGCCAGGATCCAGAAGGCTTGGAGGCTGGTTTGGGGAGGATCATACTTTGCAACATTGCTATGTCTGAAGATACTTCTGAGAACACTACTCACTTCTCCTTAGATGTTACATTTCTACATATCCCTCCCCACCACCCCATCATAGTAAGGCTGTTCTCAGAGCCAGAATTTAGCCCTTAAGTGTGTAATATATTTATTCTGTTTTCTTTGTTAGATAGTTGAAGCAATTCAAAGTAAAATAATAAAATAACACTAAACTGAATGCTGCTTCCCACTGTTATGCTTCTTTCCCAATCAGTTGAAAAACACAGTTCTCAATGTTGTAGCAGCTGTTCACAAGGGATGTTGTGATTTAAAGTTCTTAGAATGTTAGCTTAAGACGCAGATTTTTCTCAGTGACAGTTACTTAGGTAAAATTTACTGTCAGACATTAATAATAAGTGAATGTTTGAGAGCTTCTAATGCTCTTACTCCTTGGTGCTGATTCACTGTGTTTTTTAAAAATTGGAGTTCCTGTAATTCTGTGTAGTGTATATATCAAACTGCAAATTTTTCATGTTGTGCTAACTTAGGTTTAATTCTTTCAACTTGATTTTCATATATGCAGAGCTGAATAGTGGTGGTGGTTTATCTCTTGAAAAAATGCAGTGTGTTTTTATTTACCTGATCACTCTTTTTTAATTTTATTTTCATTTTATAGATATTACAGAGAAAAATCCAGCATTGATTAATATGCCGACAATATTAAAAAAGGGGGAAATATGAGCAATCAGTGATAGTAGTGCTGAAGAGAGAAAGTATGTGATCAGAAAAATCTATTTTTCATTGCTATGTATTTATTTCATTATTAAACATTTTTCAAAATAAAGATGGAGGAGGATGGCCCAATCCTGTAGGGAAAAAGTAGTGAAAGATCAAGAAAGCAAACTGCATACTAAAGGTCACGCTGCGTGCCTTTGTTTGCTGATTTGCAACATACCTACAAGAGACTACTGAAAAATGCTTTTGAATTTTATTTTGTAAATTGCTTTGCATGTTTTGTTCTGACTTCTTGTTGTTACAGTATCCAGATATCAGCAATGTGTACATCTTTTTCCAATCCATGTTTAGAAGGATTGATTTGTTCCCTAGAGCAAGCAGCACATAAGGCAAGGAAATAATAGCCCTGGCAATGGAAACTGCAGTGGATTTCTTGCATCCAGCAATATTTCTTCTGCCCAAATTAAGAGCTACATTTATATAGAGGGTGACACACTGTTGACAAATACCTTATGGTCAACACTGAATAGTTCCTTATGTTTTGTATCCATCACTGGATCAAAGAAGCACTTCTGGGAATGGCATGCTAATGGTGTGAAATGTTGATTGGCTTAAGCTATAATATCAGGTGTCTTGGGAGAATTTTACTTCTCAGAATGATTTCACAGAGCAGCAATTCGGTGAGTATTTTGAAGGTACTTGTAGGTATTTATGTGACAATTCATTTTTAACACTGTGCTGTAGTGGAAAAAGAAATCTTAGCATCTTGAAGCTGAGTTGTTGAAATAATAATAGGAAGAACTCAAGGCAGCCAGTTTCACATCAGACTACATCTTTACTACATTGGCTGGGGGAAGGAGAGGAGAAAGAGAATCAGATAGTACAACTCCAGTATGATGAGTCCATTATTGTTAACTATTTATTATTTATACTGTGATCATATCTAGGGACCCCTTTCAGGATCAGAGCCCTGAGCTCTAGGTATTATACAAACACATAGGAAGAGACAGTTCATGCCCTGACAAACTTTACAAATAATTACTTTAAATACTCTAATCTGTTTGATAAGAGCTAGTCCTTTAATTTCTGAGACTAGCATATGACTGTAGGGATATTTTTGCCCTCTAAGTGTATTAATAAGTGTTTTAATTATGATAATAATAATTAACCAACAACAAACATTTTCATTTTTTATTTTTAGGACTCAAAGAACCAGAAGCAAAATAAGCTTCAAGCACTAGCTAAATCTCAAAGCATCCACCATTAGGTTTCTGAGGAATGAGCTCATGAGTTCAGTGTCAGAGACTTCTTCATTATATACAAGTACAAACGATACTCAGACAAAACTTTTGAGGTGAAATCCTGGCCCTACTGAAGTCAATGAGTTTTACCTTCAACTTCTATGTGGCCACTGTTTCACCCCTGAGGTTTTAGAGCCCTGGTGCAGAACCCTGCGAAGTCAAGAAAGACTTATTTTGACTTCAGTAGATTTTGGATCATGGTCTATAAGATTTTCCTCCCAGTATGTCCCATGCTCCACCTATTTATTTATTAGAAGAATATGGAGTTCCATTTTTCTGATGAAGGTTGGATTGACTGACTGGGTAATTCCACAAGAGAAATTATATTAAAAAAAATTCCCACTGTCACTGAGAAAGTAGCTCATAGTTTAATAATAACAGTACATCATTGCATGCTACACAAACCCTCACTTGTCTGCTGCAAAGTAAAACAGTATTTTCATAATCATTGTTAGTAATCTACTCTTCTCCAAAAAAAAACCCCAAAACCCCAAAAACCCATTCCTTCTAAACTCAAGTTCCGTTACAGCCCTGTAAACACCCTTTTTACCCAATATGCTCCCCCTACCCCATGATATGAGTTATTGACTGCAGAATTATACCAGGCCACATAATATACACAAACAGAAATGTAATGGCTATTAAAAGGAAAAAACTAGAGCCTTTGCCACTCATTCATTCATTCACACACACAGTTCTGAAGACCTACATTTCCTGTCACAATAATTTCTAATCCCCTTACCTTGGCAGTTACCAGACATAATATTTAAAAGGAACATGAACTTTTCTTTAGCTAGCTGCTTAGAGGCTCCCATCCATGCCTGCCAGGAACGATTTCTAAAATTAAACTCTAGCTGTCCTCATCAGTTTGAGATAAGCCATGGAGGCCATCACTGTCTTTAACTTATGGGGTAAAAAGGAAAAGGCTGACTTTTCTATTATTGTATCTTTAATTCTTTTATGGATATTTGAAAATATTGTATTGCATACCCATGTAGCATAGTACACCAATTTGAGTAACTTTGAGCTGCAAATTCATAAAACTGAGAACAGTGTGACCAGCAAGGATTTAGACTTCCTGTCATTACCAACCAATATCAATTTCAGCTACGACAAAATGTCTTTGTTCCAGCTAGGGGCAAACCACATGTAAATTAATAGTCAATAGCAGTTGTTAAATTTAAATGTGTACTTATTCTAATTATAATATTTGGAAATCTATGTACACTCATTGCAGAACCAAAACATGTAGGGTCATATACAATTCTTGCTCTATGACTGTGATCCTGCAAACACTGACCCATACGAATAATGTTAAGCACATGAGTATTCCTAAGTATATGCCTAATGTTGCTCATATACGTAATCAGTGTTTGCAAAATTAAGTTTTACCATGCAACTTCCATTAATTTGGGGAGTTCAATCAGTGGACAAGATCATCAGTTGTTCTAGTTAATGATTTTTTGTTACAGTAGCACCAAAAATGTCCTAGGCACTGTACTGATGTGGGAAGAGATGACCCCATCCCATAACTGCTTACAGTCAAAAGCTCCAATCCAGTAAACCTTTGCTTATGTGCAGAACATTTATACGTCAACACTCTCACTGAAGGCAATAGAATACTTGCATTAGGAAAATTACTCTTGTTTTTAAATGTTTGTAGGATCCAACCCTAGAACAATAACTGCTACAGTGGATCACTCCTTTTATACGTACAATTACCTGTATGCTGGGATTATCAGGAGTGCTCAATATTGGCCTAACTCTGCTCCCGTTGAAGTCAATGGAAACTTTAACACTGACTTCGATAAGAACAAATTTAGGTCAATGAGTGTGTTCTAAATCCCACCCTAAAGGTACAAGTCTTAGGATAAAGTCACATATGAAAACTGAAAGTAAATCTGATTACACTTTAAAATCTTTGCCCTTAATCTACTTTTGGCACCTCACATATTTTAGATGATGAAATTGAACTACTCAGTATGATTTCTGGCTCAAGTTCTAGCTTGGGTCATTGGCTTTGGGTTTTCTAAACTCCTGAAAAAAATGTTTAAATTAAAAAGAAAAAGCTTAATTGAAATATTGGAATCATATTTGTGAGAAAATTTGTACTCCACTTTAGATTTTATAACACCTCCATTTCCCTAATTTTTTTAAGAGCCCACATTTGTGGCTAAACTCTTGTTGGTGTTTCTTGAATATTCATTTCTCTCTACTTTTCTTTCATAAATAGTTACTGATTAAAGCAAATACTGTTCAAAACACCATAATGGGAACAGCCAATAATCTTATTAATAATGTCCCCAACATTTGGATAATTGTGTATTTATCAGATGGACTATAAGATGGTTTCTGTTGCATTTTGTGATCCTTCTAAATGTCTTTTTAATAAGATTTGCTGAGCAATGTCCCTACATTCTACATCTGTCATGGTTCCTAGAATGGTGAGGAGGGTGAATCATATCTTCTATTGGACCAACTTCTGTTGATGAGAGAGACAAGCTGTTGAGCTACACTGAAACCTTCTTTAGGTCTGGGAAAGTTACGCCAAGCATCACAACTAAATGCAAATGGAAGAGATTGTTTAGTATAAGATGCTAGCGCACATTCTAAAGACCATTTAAGGAAGAGTGTCCTTTTAACACCTCTGCAGTCATAGGCAAAAAAGAGGAGTTACGGACGGTTGTAATAAGCCATAAATCCAGTCTCTGTTCAGTCAATAATTCTCAGTGTTTAGCAGAGTTATGAATTTAAGCCTCCAGGATCATCTTTTGAAAGTGTTGCGCTGATTTCCTTTGAGGATGAGGACTGATAGATCAGACATAGAGTGATCGCTTTGTGAAAAGTGTCCACCCACAAGTGATAGGGTGGGGTTTTGTTTTTTTTTTCTTTTTCCTGTGTGAGTTCATTCGAGAGCGTAGTGATTGTCTGGTTTCACCCACATAGTTGTTGGAGCATTAAGTGCACTGGATGAGACGCTCCATATGTTGTGATAGGCATGTGTAGGACCCATGAATCTTGAAAGATGTGTGTGGTGGAGGTTTCAATCATTGGAGCAGTGAAGATATGTCTGCAGGTTTTACAGCTATCGTTCTGGCCGGGTCTAGTGCCACTCTGAGCTGGTGTGCCCTGGTCTGTGCAGGGCTTGCTTGTCGTGATGAGCCTGCAGAGGCTGGGGGATTGTTTGAAGGCTTCCTCACACACTAGTAGTGATGGGTGTGACTGGGAAAGGGATCATTAAGGCATAATACATGACAGGTTGTGCTGTTAGTATGACAGTGCACTACAGAAAGAGCAATATGTGCATTATATTGTAACTTATATGCAGAAGTATGTCATTCGGGTTATGAAATGGTCTTGCGCAATTATGATTGAAATTAAAAAATAGGGGAGTATTATTTAAAGAAATGTATCATTATTCTAAGTCCTTCCTCACAGGAAAACCCCGATGGGTTCTGTATCCCACATAGCTACAATTATTGGGCATTTTGCCATTGGGGTAAATGGGCACAGTTTTGAGCACATTGACTTCATTTGATTTTTTTGCCTGAGAAAGATCTTCCAGATTTGGCCTTGAGTTCTTTACTTAGAATTCAGTGAAAATATGAGATTAGAATAAAAATATAAAGTCAGTCTCACATTGCAGGGTATTCTAATTAATTTTTCAAGACCTACTGCAGGTTTTTGAAGAACAGTTGGAAAAGAGGGCGTAATTTTTTCCCCTCCCTCCTGCCTAACAGCGGCACTCAACAGAGCTTCAGAGGTAGCTGGGCTTCTGAAGTTTTAATACTTCTAAATTATCTTCGTAAGTGAAAGCAAAACTTGAAAGCAACCCAGCCACCTCTGAAGAATTGTACCATGCAGTGGCTGGAATGGAACAGGAACACACTGCGTTTATGTTTGAAGTAAGGCACATGTGATTGCGGGTAGCTGAACTTCAAAGAAGGAAGCCCTATTTCTCTCCACGTGGCCACTGCGTTCTATAGCACTTTAGAATCAGGAAGGATGCTTTCAAGTTAATATTTCGTATTTAAAAGCTAAATTGGGACCATAGACTGACTCTCAATTTGACTTTTTAAACACAAATGCAACTTGAAAGTAGCTCAGCGCTCTTTCCTCCACTTTCCTGTTTTGCTCACTGTCACAGCCGGTGATTTAGGTGCCCTTCAGCTTTTTCTTTTATACTTTAGTTTAAGTTAAACTCAAATCAGACTTTTCTAGCCACAAGTCAAAACCTGAAGCTGAGCTGACTAATGCTCTGTCACCCATGGCTGATGTCCTACAGAGGTTGGAAAGTCAAAACTTCTTACTGGAATATTTTTTTAAAGAAAACCAAACAGTCGTTGTACTCTTGAAGAAACAAAGTCTGGTTTCAATGAAAAGCTTATATTTAATTAGTGCATCAAAACCACTGTGGATGAAACTGGATTTAGTGCTTACTCATAGCATATCTAAAGTCTGTCATGTCTTCATGTCTCTCTAGTCAACATCCTCTGTGCTCTGCACTTCCTATTAGAAACATGTAGAGTCCACAATATGGAACAATGCCATTTAATCACTTTGGGCCCACCCCAACTCCAATTACAGTCCTTCCATTGACTTCAGTGGGAATTAGGCTGAGCCCTTAATGCACAAAACGTTTTTTCATGTAATAGCACATGCAACTGGGTCCTTTTGTTTATTTTCATACTAGTTTAGGGTTATTTCCCTACAATAAATGTGCTAATGCATTGTCTAGTATAGTTTAAACTATCCCAAGCAGTTTCCATCTCTTCTATACTTCCGTGGGGGACTACTCCACAGCCTAATAGATTGCACAGCATCCACATCAGCAACTGATTTTGTAATTTAGTCAAAAAAAGCAATCAAGGTTCTCTGGTTTGAATCTTGTTTTTTATAATCCATTTGATATTTTGCTCATGATTCTGGTATCCTCCGGATATTTAGTTATAATTTCTTTATATGTGTTCCATTATTTAATTTAATAGTCTATCTTTTCTTTTTAGTAGATTGATGCCAGATTTGCTTTTCACCAATCTTCCACTTTTCTTAGCGTATCTGGAGGCATAAACGCCTTGCACTGTCCTGTGCAGGAGGAATGCCTCCAGGAATTGCCAATAGTATCATGCCTCTAAGTGCACTTCCAAAAGCATCTGTTGTTTTAAAAGACATAATGTGAACACAGGATTTATCACACTAAAAGTCATCAGAAACTTGTAAGTACTGGACATAGTTCATTGTGAAGAGTTTAGTCTCTTTACATATTTACAACTAACTCTTGAAGCTAAATCACAAAGATCCAATAAAATATTTATCAGAAACCATTCAAATTAACACAGAAATTAGAGTTCTCTGTTTCCAAGCTTTCGGTTACCTCATCATTTCCCTGTAACTATATAATTATTCTATAAATAGAGTTTCTGAAAGTTATTTAGAGTAACCACCTCAAAGTCTCTTTTACAAGTTTTTTTCAGAAAGGCATTTTTCTCCTGCCTCTCTCTAATTCCCTGGGTTCTGGTATATTTGTGTTGGAGCCTGCCCCACTGAAATCAATAGAAGCTTTACCATTGACTTCAGTGGTTGCAAGATTAAGCTCTTAAAGAATCCAGTTAGAGATTATATTGTATTTAAAGACTGGAAAATATGCATGAATAGTCAACAGTGTGCATGAATATTGTCTAGGATAAAATGCTTCTCTTTTCACTCGTGAACAATTCTATCTATTCTGAATGGGATAGATACACTAGTGGAACTTCGCAAAGAATAGAAAGCAAGGTTTTTGTTTTTTTTTCAAATCTGATCTGAAGCAAAATAATGTTATAGCATTTTTGTATGGGACATGAACACATTATTTTTATTTCTGCCTTTTGGATGCTGGCTTTCATTTTTATAAATCATGTCTGCCTGCCCTGCTTATTGTCATATGTATGGGTTTTTTATTATTATTAACAGGGATTTGGAGCAGAATAGATACCCCTAGGTCTTCTTTTTAGAGCTTCTCTCTGACTTATGGAACAGTAAGGTTCCAAATGCATGGTAAGGTGTGTCTGTTCTCTAGAACCCCTATTGATTCATTTTGGCACTGACTCTGCCAGGAGTTCTGACTGGTTTCCTGCAAATTCTAGCTGCTGCCATTTGGTTCAAAAGCAGGCCTATGCCATTCCCTGATCTCTCAACTGAGCAACATGATCTCATCAAGGCTTTTGAATGTTAGCTTGGAGATTACACTGGGTCTCTTTCAATGCTTCAGATTTTATCAGATCATCTATTTGGGTAAGAAAGAATTTACGCACATTGCAAACTGTCCTGGCTGTCTGGGTTTTCCTTTTTCCACAAAGTATCAAGGAAGCTCAGTTACAGAGACTTCAGTTTATTTATGACTATTACAGCTTTATGGCAGGTATCCATTAAGGGAATCATTAGTTATCATGGCCATTTATTATTCCCAAGTCCATGTACAAGGCTGGGCAGAATAAATGGGAGGAGTCTTGGCAAAACAGAAGTATGTCAGTAATATTTTTGTTTTAATCTCTCCCTTTATTTATTGTTTCTCATGTATTAAAACTCCTTCTTGGTAACTCTAGAGGCATTATTGAGGTCTGTATTTTGCTCTTGAAAGTTTGTTCCCTACTTACTAGATTACCTTACCTTTAAAAAGCAATCCTGTGTTTGACTCTGCAGGAGATATACTTTTAGTTTTTGTAATGCTTAATTTGCATTAAGAGTTTGCTTTCTCTTCCTTAATGTTAATTGGAAACTATCTGAGAGTCTGACCCAAAGCCTGTTGAAGTCAGTGGAAGCTGTTTCAATGACTTCTCAATCAAGCCCTGAGATTTCT
The DNA here is from genome assembly GCF_026122565.2 of Emydura macquarii macquarii. Lineage (NCBI taxonomy): Eukaryota > Metazoa > Chordata > Testudines > Chelidae > Emydura > Emydura macquarii. Next base: position 4,189,772 of record NW_027133156.1, read on the forward strand.
GGTGGACACAACATAATTGCTGGAAAAAACTTTGATGAAAACCTCTGGCTTTCAAACAGGTCAAGTGCACAAGGGGACGGAGAGCTGATTAAAGACTGTAAACCTATTTTCATAGCTTGATTTCCTTAGAAACACAGTTCTGTTCAGCACTTTTTTCCTTTTGGTAGTTGCAGGTTTTGAGTGGCATATTTTGGAATGAATAGGGTGTACAGATGCAATAGATCTCTCTCTGGAAACCTTTCTTCTCAAGTGTGATGCTAAAAAATATGGGTTAGCTGTTGCAAATGACTTTTGATTACTAAGGTATACACTTTGGTTGATATTTCTAGAATTAACTAGCCTCAGGGAATTGGACTGAATATTGCAGCTGAGGAATGACAGCTAGTTTGTAAAAAAAAAAAAAAATCATTAGCAAATTATTCTGTTCTACCACTCTTCATTATATTTAAACTAAATCTGTCCATAAGTATTGCTGGACAATTGGTAGATTATTTAAAGCTGGTCTTAGAAATCCCTTGAAACATTAGAGATAAAATGAATCTGCTGGGCAGTTATATGCTTTGAAATGTATCACGGTATTGAAGTCTGAAGGATTAGAAAAGTTAATAAAAATACTTTTGGAAATTGCTTGCTGCTCTTTCTATATTGTATAGTTTCAGCCATTATGTAGGATTTGCTCCGAGTGTCCCAAAACACAAAGTTGGCTATTGCTTAGTCTTGTATGCAATACAACAGTTCAAAAGATGCTACTGAGGCATTGGAAAGAGGAAAATTAGCAGACCATATATGCTGAAAGGTTAAATCTTTAAAAAAGTAACCAGTTCTACAAGCAACTATTGGGGAAACTTGTCAAGTATCCAAAATGGTAGATACCTCTATAAATACTCATACTAATAACTGTACTATATTAATAGAACACTGTTTTGCACTTTTTAGTGACTGTCATCTGAAGCTTTTAAAGTACTTTATACATATGAAATTAATTAAACTCACAATTGGCATACATCCAGCTAAACTGAAAAGCTTAGTACTGTTTATTATTTTGTTATATATTTGTGAAGGAAGAGAAAGGAGGAAAATATCCAATTAAAATCAAACAAAAAGCATAGAAGGAAAATATTTACTAAAAAATATGAATACCAAAGTGCAATTTTGTTTATGGAATAGGACTCAAACTATTGCCAGTCACAGTAATGCATGTTACAGATTACTTCTCATGCAGCTGCAAGCCAGAATATGTACTGTATACCCATACATCCTTATTCATGTGTTACTTAATTATTCCCTCGTACAGTGCCATTGGTACAGGTTTACACTCTCCAGGCAGATTCATTTGCTGTCTTACTGTTCAGCAACATTGTCATCTACATCATCATCCATCCCCCATTCCTTTGCCATGCAGAGAAAGTGGTGAAATATTAAACCGTTCTGGACTGATATTACTAGGGATAAATAACAGACTGAACTAGCATCCGTTAGGGTATTTTATTTCTTTCTGGTGGGTAAATGACTGCCGCCATGCTGCTTGCCAGATTGAAAGAAAGATAAAGAAGCAAAGTATACTACATTGCTCCAATCTTGTTTCAAAGGTGACAAGACCTCAAAGTGACTTCAAAGTATTTTGTATCAATATTTCTTCATTCTATTGCTTTATATTTTGAGTTATTCAAAAATTGGTGAAAAGAACTATATGAGCTCAGCTTGAAGCAAAATCAAAGCCAGATCTTGGAATAAGCTGTGAGTTTGACCTGAAGCAGACAGTCTAAGGCTATGTCTACACTGCAGCGCTAATTCGAATTAGACTAATTCGACTTTCAGAAACCGATTTATAGAAAGCGCTGCAGACTGTCCACACTATGGAGTTTTTACTGGTTTTTTTGCATCCCCAATGGCCAGTCTTAATTTGAATTAGAAAGTAGTGCAATGTGGGAAGCTATCCCACAGTGCAACTAACCACAGAGGCTGTGGTGCTGAGTGTCATCATCCCAGGATGCAGCGCTGCTTCCCCCCCACCCCCTGCCCAAAAACAAACAGGAAAAGGATTTTTGTGCTGTTTTTTTACTCCCCCGATCGCCATTGCTGCAGAAACATGGAGCCAGCTGACCTGTGCTCTCATTTTGACCATGACAAATAATCGCGGCTTATCCTGGATTACTTTAGAACTTGAGCAAGAATGCGAAGAAGAGTGATCTATGCCTCTGTGGATGCCGTGATACAAGCGATCCAGCAGAACAATGACCCTGTATATTGCTTGCCTTTGATTTTTCCCTCCACCAAACCAACCCCCACACCTGTATGCTGTTTTCCTTTAATGATCATCCCAAAACTCCCTGTATATTGCTTGCTTTGATTTTTCCTTCCATCAACCCACACACTGTATGTTGTTTGTCTTTAATAATCATCCCACCACCCAAGCCCATTCGATATCTGTGCCCGAGAATTCCCTCCTGACCTACATATGATTGAATAAAGAAAAGTTGTGTAATGATGCAAACTTTTATTTCTTTACATTCAAGTAATGGGGGAAAGGGGAGGGGGTTCTTTCACTGTCTCCAAGGGTAGGGTGGTAGCTTGCTGGCCAGTACTCAGCGTGGCCACCGCAGCTTTCTGCTCACATCTGGGGTGGAGGTAAGCACGTAATGCCTCCTGGACAATCTCCTCTGAGACCTATTGGGGGCTGGGGAGGGGGAAGGCAGCATAGCCGTCTGTTAAGGAGCATTATTAAGGGCTGCAGGGGGACTCTGTCTATGAGATGCTGTAAAATGTCTGACTGGTCCCGCATGAGTTGCAGCATCTCCAGCATAGTGCTGTGATCATTGTCCTGCATTTGTCTCATTTATGGGACAAGGTCAGCCACCTCTCTCTTTGCTCTGTCTGTGCGGCTGCTGAGGCGTTCAGGAGGTCTGCAAACATGTCATCTCTGCTTCCCCCCCCCCCCCCGTTTTCTAATCTGAGACAGTTTGTCAGCAGCACTTCTTAATGGTGGGTCCACTGCCGAGGTGTCTGTAGAATGAAAGATAAATAACAAGGGAGCCACAGTTAGCATATTAATACTGTGATACAAATGTTTCCATTTCACTGATGGAAAGCATGATATGATGTATCCACATGTAGCACTGTGAATAAACTCTTAAGAGAGTATCAATTTCCATGATTGGCCATTGAAACAATGTTGCACAACATTTCCTCTCACTGCTGGCATTTAAAACGCATTCACCGCAGTTAGGTGTGGGGGTGTGTGTGTGTGTGTGTGTGAAATCTTTCAAACCCTTAAAGGGACAAACTGCAAAGGGTTTGTTGTGTCTGTGTTGGGGGGTGATCACAGCTTGGATTTTAAACCCATTCACCACGTCGTGGGGGGGGGGGGGGGGGATGCTGGCTGCCTTGCTTGCAGAGAAGTATCCTACCGTGCAGTGAGGGACAAGGCAGCTCTCCCCTGAAAACGTTTTTTTCAAGCGAGGGAGGGATAACACATTACATACATTAAACTTTCAATGTGATATCAACAGATGATAAACATAATTTTTTTTAACACACAAAACAAACATTGAGCCCTGCATAAGCACCCATGGGCAGTCAAGAAACACATGAGATCACCCTCGTTCCCCCTCCCTCCCCCCCAACAATGTGCAAGGACAGAAATGCTAATAAGAAAGAAAACTCACCAGATGTGCCTTCCACTGGGATCATTTGTGCTGTCCTGTGTGCTGGCGGACTGCTCGGGGGTCAGGAATAACTCCTAAGACCTCAGCTCAATCTGCGCCAGTTTTTAAAATACAAACGAAAACCCAGTGGTTCCTCAACAGGGTCAACAATGAGCTGTTTATTTTGAGATGTCCAAATGCTCCTTGTAGCTCTCCATTGAGCCTCACTATCGAAGTTGAATTTAAGGGTCTTGATGCAGTTCCATAAAGGGTTGTGAGATTTTAATCTTATCTTTGGCAGGTTCTGCAGGTCATCATGGAAAGGGATCCTCATGTTTGCATTGACATGGTTAAGAAAGAGAGATCTGGGCAGCTCTTCTAATCTGTGGGGGCTGGATGTGTGATAGGACTGGGAGCCAGTCCACTGAAGTCGATTTGAGCATCCCTGGCACTCTGTTCATGGTATTATTGAGTAGAGTATCAAGGAGATTAGTATGACTACTGTGATACCGCACTGGTACACAGTATTCAGCCACTTAATGTAACAAGGCAATTGTTACGGTTCATGGGGTCTGTGGAGGAGCTCCATGATGTTCCAGCCAGTTTCCTAATAAGAATGATATGAGACCTGACCTTATCGTGGGTGTTGTTGAGGTTTTGTCAGAAGGTCAAACTCCGATCCAATGTAACACCTGATACTTTGGGTTAGCTTTATGGCTGACGATCTCAACGCAGAACTGCACATAGGGTTTGGTATTAGCCATTTTATTATTCATATGGAAAGCAGTCACCATCTTTGTTTGTTTTTCAGATTAGGCCTAAGTTTCCAGCGTTAGAAATAATCAGCCATTGTGCTGAGATCTCGGGTTAGGGTGCAGCTGATGGCATGGTGGCTTCTGTGCCAAACAGCTAGGGCAATATCATCTGCAAACATAAATTTCCTTGACTCCATCATTAGTATATCCACACTATATAGATTAAGAAGTATAAGGACCAGGACAGACCCCTGAAGGATGCTCATGTTAAGAGTTCTTGGTCTGCTGATCCGGCCATTAAGGTGTATCTTAAAACTGGCAGTCCCTAGTTGCCTATCACCAGCTTGTTGGCACTTCTCCTCTCTCTTCTATGCACGGTGGTAAAAAGTGCTGCCATCCATTCCTGTCCCCATTTCCCCAGATTCTTAGGAAACTTTGGAGGAATGCCATCAACCCCTGCAGCTTTCTGGTCTTGAGTTTCCAACGGTGCAACATTGATTTCCTCGACAGAGTTTGGGGAGCAGAGTGAAGATTCCTCTGGGCGTTGGTGAAGGTTTCTTTGGAATTCCCGCTGGACTTCCTGCATTTATTCTTGTGTGTCAACGTGTTGTTGTTAGAAAGAAGATGAGAGGCAAGAGCATTTGCAGTCACCTTTGCCAGGCATCGCTTTACTGTCTGGGATCCTCCAAATTGCCACAAAAAAGCCCATGTCTTATAGCTTGAATGGGTGAAATCAAGGCTTTCAACAATCTCTGTCTACCTTTCCAAGCATGCCATTTTCAAGGACTCGAGCAGCGCAGTGTATCTGGGTCACCATTCCTTTCAGATACCCTCAGGAGGAACACAGAATCTTTTGTCCAGCAGGGGGTGAAAGCCTTGTGGTGACCCTATGGGATGTACTTCTTAGCAGTCAATTTTGAAATGTTTGTAAAATGGCTGAAGTTTTCTAGGTATCTGTTTGAGCCACGGGATCCAAAGTGTAGACGGGCTAGTCAGTTTTGTGGAAATTCCAACACAGCTTTGGTGCTGACTACAGAAAAGGACTTCGAGGTCGATCTGAAGGATAATTGGGCAATGTTGGCTATGCAGAAAGTGACTCAGGATGGTTCTTGTTGTGGCCAGTGAGATATCTGTACTGTTATGGGTCACAAAATACAGGTCAGGGTTGTGATCCATTGTCCACCTTACAGACTGAAAAAATCCGGGTGGCTTTGGATCATAGAACAGGTAGAGGTCTTTGAGTGAGTGATCTGTTTCCCGGCTGTGTCGTTTGAGGAGTGTCCCCAATCTTCATGATGGCTGTTAAAGTCACCTTTGTAAATGGCCAGATGAGGAAGGGAAGGTATGATGGGATCAGGGCACATGATGTTAGGTGGCTTGTATATGTTTACTATAATGTCCCCGATTCTAACTGTGTTGATCTCTCTTCTGCCAGTCAATGATTCTTCTCTTTCTTAACTTATGAAAGAGAAGTTCTTTCTTAAGTAGAATAAGATGTCTGAGTCTTCTACAATATGGTATGTTTTCCAATGCTTTAACCATTCTCTTGGCTCTTCTCTGTACCACCTCCCTTTTTTGCCACAGTGTTGCACTGGGAGCTCATGTTCAGCTGATTATTCATCATCAACAAGCTGGGCCAATTTAAATCAGCAACATATCTGTCCCACTGTGAGTGGGGATGGCAGACTATTACCCTACGATAGTAACAAAGTTGACCATGTTTATTGCTTCATTTGTCCCAGTGACTCAAGACTAGTCTCTGCCAATGAGAGCATGAGTCGAATAGAGACTAATAGGTTCTCATAAATGCCCTTAGATCTATAGCAGTATTAAAACAATTTTTTTCTACTCTGAGGTAGAGACATGATATAACTCAAGAGTGTAATATTTGCTCTGGCTGTGTCAAATGGCCCTAAAAGAATTTAACCTTCACATCTATGATTCTTTTCTTTGAGTCACCTTTTTTTCTTGCTCTAGTTGAGTAAAGATCACAGTGCTCTGTTGCATGTCATATCTGAGGAAAAAAGCATGCTGTCAGAAAAGCTAAGCACCAGGAAAATTTGATGTGCATGGTAGATTATCTTTCTTTCAAGTCGTTTATACTAGTTTTACATTTATACCATGGATCTAGGCGGTGACATAATTACATAGAGTAGGAGTCAGAAGGGTTTATATGCTACTTCCTATTAAAGTGCCTATTGAGTATCTAAAGATAGGATTGGTTTTGCTCATTTTTACTTAAACTTATAGAATTAGTTCTAACATTTGATATCCTCTACTTTCTGAAGAAGAAAACAATTTAAATTAGCATAGAATCACAGAATCATAGTAATGTAGGACTGGAGCAATCAAGTCCCATCCCACTGTGCTGAGGCAGGACTAAATAAATCTAGACCATCCCTGACAAGTGTTTGTTCTTAAAAACCTCCAATGATGCGGTTTCCACAATCTCCTTAGAAGGCTATTCCAGTGCTTAATTATTTTTATAAATACAAAGTTTTTCCTAAAATCTAATTTAAATCTCCCTTGCTGCAGATAAAACCTGTTACTTCTTCTTCTACCTTCAGTGGTCAGGGAGAACAATTGATCATGTTCCTCTTTATATCAGATCTTAATATATTTGAAGACTTTTGCCAGGTTCCCTCTGTCTTCTTTTCTTAAGAGGTAACATACCCGTTTGTTGTAATTTTAAGCCTTTTATTTCAGGTTAGATTGTCTAAACCTTTTATCATATTTTTTGCTTTCCTCTGGACTCTCTCCAATTTGTCCATTTCTTCCCTAAAATGTGGTGCCCAGAATTGGATACATTACTCCAGCTCACTCACCAGTGCTGAATAGATTGTGACAATTGCCTCCCTTGTCTTACGTTCAACATTCTTGATAATACATACAAGAATGGCATTAGCCTTTTTCACAACTGCATCAGATTGCGGACTCGTATTCAATTTGTGATTCCCAAATCTTTTCCATCAGTACTACCGCTTAGCTAGTTATTCCCCATTTTGTATTTGTGCATTTGATTTTTCCCTTCCTAAATGCGTACTTTTGCAACTTGTCTATTGAATTTCATCTTGTTAATTTCAGACCAATTCTTAAATTTGTTGAGGTAATTTTTTAATTCTAATCCTGTCTTCCAGAGTGCTTGCAACCCCTCCCATGTTATCTTTTCATATTTCATAAGCATACTCTCCATTCCATTATCCACATCATTAATGAAAATATAGAATAGTGGTAGACCCAGGACTGACTCCCTGCAGGACCCCACCATATAGGCCCTTCCAGTTCGACAGTGAACCATTAATACATACCCTTTGAGTACATTTTTCAATCAGTTGTGTGCCTACCTTTAATTTCATCTAGACCCAATGCTTTAGTTTGCTTATGAGAATGTCAGGTGGGACCGTGTCAAAAGCCTTACTAAAATCAAGATATATCACATCTACTTCTCCCCCTTCCTCTCCCACTCACAAGGAAAGAAATTAGGTTGGTTTGACATGATTTGTTCTTGATAAATCCATTCTTAGTATTCTTATATTATCCTCTCGGAGATTACAAATTGTTTTCTTGGTTTTTTCTATATAATTTGTTCCAGTAGCTTTCCAGGTAGCAAATATATATTTGTTAAGAAGTGCACACTAAAATTCATTTGCAGGGCTCAGCAACAGCCTTCATTGGTCCTTGAAAACCACTGAAGGATGCCTCATATTTCTGAGCACCATCTGCTCATATTCTCTATCTCCAGACATCTCTTCCATAGAGCACTTTCATAATATTCATGCTCTATTTTTTAGTATTAGCTTTGGATTTGAATTTTTGGAAGTAGTAAAATGTCAAATATTTTGATGATAGAAGTAAAAAACACATACACCCTGGCCCTCCCCTATTCTCTTTCAAATGTTCATTTATTTATTCATTTATTTTAACTCTCTATACCCTCTTTACAAATCAATAAAAGCCCCATAACTAAGAACAAAGTCTTAGTTTGGGGTCAGGCTTGCATTTTGTTACAACCACTGACACAGTGAAAACCACTCCACCTGCATTCAGTTGAATATTCAGGCTCTATGCAGTTGGCAAGGTGATATCCATTCCCTTGACTCAGGATGAGGAAGTGGGGCTGTTGCATAACTTTTCTCCTCCACATGGCTTGCCCCTGAAGTGGAACAGAAGCTGTATTTCCTCTGCCTCAACTCTTCAGCATTCAGGAATTATTGGATACATGTATAAGTGGATCCGCTGCTTTGTCCTTTGCCTGGCCTGCCCCATTATACTCCGTGTGGCTGTATGCACTGGACTATGTGGGACTATCAAAGACCCTATTTGCGGTGCACAGAGCTGCCCAGATCAGCCCCTGTGTGGGGCTAAAATTACATGGAAGGACTTGTACTAGTTCTCTGCACTAAAGGTAAATTTCACTCATAGACTCCTGGTATGTCTGAGACACAGCATCTACTATATTACCAAAATTACAGAACAGAGATCTCCTTCTCCATCACAGTTCATAGCACAAAGCCCATTTACTTGGTCTTTGTATAGGAAGAGGTGAATTTCACCTGATTAGAATACCCAATTTTGATGTGATATTAGAGTAATTGTGTGTGCAAGAACACAAAAGGAATAACAATTCAATTACTGTTGTTAGAGTAATAGTCTACAATTCCCATAAAATTTGGTCCAATATATAGTAGACAGTAATGGTAATGAGTTTTTACTAACTTCACTCAAATCGTTAACAGGACTCTCTCTGTATGTTTTTACTCTTGGATTGTTACAGTGATCACAGTTCTTCTGCATGAGGCAGCTCCATGCTCCAAAATAGCTTTATACTATTACTTTCTCCACTAAGCAATAGTTTATGTCAAAAATATTGACTGATTAGCCCTCTTTTGAGGCCAGATTATGAGACCCATTGACCTGGACCAGAGGAGCCTGTAACAAACATTACAGCACAGTAACTTTGGAGCTGCGTCACATTTAGGGCAAAAGACTCCGTTTGAATTATTTAACATTATTTCAAGTCAAGGCCTAATTCTGCTCTTACATATCAGGATGCATCAATAAGAATAACACAAAACAGGATATTCTACACATTTTTAATATATGTATTCAGCCATGTGATGATCTATCAGCCTTCTAAAGTTCTTCTAAAGTGTTCACCACACTAGATGAGGTGGGACTTTGGACAGGCCAGGCAGGTGTTGGACACTAACCCTGGATGAGATATTTTTGGGCAAAACTTTTCAGGGAAGAATACATACTGAGCAACACCAAAAGGTTCTGTGAATTCATGTTGGTTTCACCAAATTATTCATGTAGGAGGGGAATAAAAACCACTGACATTTTCTAATGTTTTGACTTTTTTCCATTTCCAAGTACCTATTTCAAAATTTCCTTCAATTTTATTTAAAAAACCACAAAAACATTAAAATTGATCAAAAATCTAAATGAAACATTTCATTTTGGATTGAACAAAATATTTTGTCTGACCTGAAACAATTTCCCCCTGTTTTTCGGAACAGTCAGAGAATCAAAATATCAGTTATTCACACAGCTGTAATGGGCACCTTGTAGGGGCTTTGGCAGGGAGAAAGCCTTCTGGTTGTGTTTTAGTGGTGATTGGTAAACTCAAGGGATGTGATAAATTACTGCTCAATCCATGAACCCAAACTGAGTGTATGTAGCCCCTACTCCCAGACTTCGGAGGCCAGTGTTTGATGTTTGTGTTTTTGTTCCAGCCTTCCACTGAGATGGGGTAGTATGCTGGGTTGACATTAGATTTTAAGGCAAGTTTCTGGTGCAGATTGCTGCAGGGTGATGCCCATGGATCAGTGCAGAAGGTTTAAAGCATTGAGCTTAGCCCATTGTTTTTTGCAGATCAGGGCAGGGAAATTACTTTTCTCATGCATCTTGAGGAACTTCTCACTGGGATAATTATAATTTGCACAGGAACAATGGCATAGATTTATGTCAATTTGGGCCATACCCATTTCATCCAGGGCTAGCCTTTCCTAATTCTGTGTGAGCCCTTGAAGCCAGCCTAGGAAATTGCACTGGATCAATTTCTGCTGAGTAGTTTGTTGGATGGCTATTGGGTTAAGTAAATAAAGCCTCTACTTTAGCTATATTTCTGTATCTTTCTCACATTCATTTGACGTTTGTTAATATCCTGTGTATTTTTATTTTTAAAAATCTGGTAAGTCAGTTAATATTTATGAAAACACTTTTTTGAAGTTTTTGCTTAACATTTATTTAAAGGGAGTCCACTTAATAAAATCACCTCTCTTTTGTCCTGCATTCATTTTAATCTATTTTAAATAAGAAAACACCAGGGACCTAGATCTTACTGCTAACTTTTCAATTATTGGCTTTAATTTTTTCACTTCGAAATCAGATACTTAGATGTCAGTGACCACATTTGTTGATGAAAATTCCATGATAAATTCCATGCACATTGTTTCAGAAATACATAAATGCCTTAGAAGTACAAGACCTATTTAAAGTCAGTAGGACTTGGGCACCAAAATTACTTAAATGCCTAGGAAAATACAACCCGTGACCCTTAGTCACCATATCTGACAGCTGTAACCCAGACTAACTGACAGCTCCTTCATAACACCTTTGAACTAACCACTGCTGAAGTAGAAGTGATTGAGCTAAGGGGAGAAAATGGGTATTTTTCATATTTATAAAACTTCTTTTCCTTCAATTGTCTACACCATATTCATGTTTGGAACCTTAGACACCCTGTCCTCATTTCATATATAGTGTAGAGATGTGGGGGGAAAAATCTCCTTTGATCTACTGTGTGTAGCCTTCACAATAATCATGACCTAGGCCCTGTGCCCACACACAGCTGACTGCAGGATTAGAGTGTTCCACAGAAGCTGATTTTAGCTAAAGAAGAAAGCTGATAATAGATACAATGCAGCAAATATTTGAGTGCAGAAGTATATACTTGGACTTGCAAAATGAATGAAGGTACAGAGATGTTTATTTGGAAATGTAAGAGGAATATGTAGCTGGAGGTTTTGAATATGCAAGTTCTATGAATTCATGGAGAATGCTTGCTGGATAGACATGTCCTATTCCATCATTTTATCTGTCACCCATGCCTATTAAATCATTGTTTCTCTGAGACAGCCAATCACGCTGCACACAGAGGCAGTAGTCAGGTTAATTTTTCCGGGTTCCATTACTTTGTGGTACATTTTCCTCTAACTTTTTTTATTCAGGTGTTATGCTGGCAATTTATAAGTGTTTTAAAATAAAAAGCAGCTCATCACAGAAAATGTCTAGGGCAGCTTTCTCATAGAACCAAAGCAAGTTCAAAAGTTCATATTCTTTGGAATTGTATGTATGTAATGGAGAGTTAAATTTATCCTAAAATTTGTATTTTGTGATACCCTTGATTCATTCTGAAATATTAACAGATGCCTCATTAAAAGTGAGGAACAGGAAATACATTTTCCATGCAAAATCGAGAAGTCACAAATTTGAATTCTGCGCTTAGATGTGTACAGCACTGTTGTATAATGAGTCTCCTGTAAAACAATACTGTGCACTTAGGATATATAGTGCATTCATTCTAAGGATCTCAAAAACACATTACAAACTTTAGTGATGTAGCCTGGGGGTGCCGTGTGCAATGCATGTTATGCTGCCCTATCAGGGCCCTACTGCAAGCCGTGGCATAGGGTGCGTGGCCAGGGACAGAGGGGGACTGTTGGAGATTAGAAAGAGTGGAGCCACAGTACATAAAACTCTGCGGATTCTAGATGACATTGGTGTCCATTGGAAGTTAAGCACAGGCTGCTGCTTAGGCAGCACGCCAGAGCTATGCTGGGTGCCTCACCACCCCTGAATCTGTAGGTTTTTATTTGGCTTTCAAATATATTTTACATTCTCCAGGAAGAAAACACAGGGTTGATTTTTTCTAGCTCCACAAAGTGTTTGCATAGCTAGTTTGAAGGAATGTAGGCGGCTGTGTATTAAGCTTATAACAATGATTTTAGAAATGTGAGTGAGGACCATACCATGTTGTATTATGTATGGATGTTTCTTTTCAAAGTCTTTCATAAACATAGCCTGTAGGGTTCTAACTGGCTGGAACGTCTTACTTGAGAATAATATTTAGGCAAACAATTTTCATAGCCTCTTTGGATTGACGGTGAAATCTTGGCCCTACTGAAGTCCATGGGAATTTATTTTCATGGACTTCAGTGGAGTCTGGATTTCATCTGTAGATTTTGTGGCCAGAAGAGATGACAATGATCATCTAGGGCACAAGTTCCAAAAACATCTAAGTTACCTAACCCAAGTCCCATTTTCAAAAATGACCCATTGATTTTAATGGGTCTTATGCACCTAACCTCATTAGTTGCTTTTGAAAATCTCACCATTAGGAGTCTAAGTCTCATTGGCTTTCAATCTACATGCCTAAGTCATTTAAGGTTAGATTTTCAAATGTATTTAGGTGTCTAGAGAGGCAGATAAGTGCCTAATGGGATATTCAAAAGTGTCTACGTAGGTTAGACACCTAACTCCCATTTGATTTAATTGAATGAATGGGAATTAGATGCCTTAATCTACCCCTGTGACAAGTATGACTTTTCATTCAGCTATATTTTCTTCCTGGAAGTTTAATAGGGTTTTATAATCTTCCTTGAATGAACAAACACTTTACAAATGGTATACGCTATTGCTGTCATACTGTTTTATAGCAGAGTGGCAGTAACCACTCTCGTTAAGATTGCAAATTGTTTCCATTTTAAAGCTCTATTTTCAAATGGTTGGAAATTTGCAAAACATTCACCCTTTAGGGTTGGAATTTTCCATTGTTGGTTTCTGCCAAACGGTTATTTTTCTTGAGGTTGAGGATGGGAAAGGAGCTTGTGCCAAAAATGGTTCTGATGATTTTTGATAGCAAAGGCTGAGTATCGGTAAAACTGCTGGTATTTAGGAATATGGAAATAAGTGATTTTTTCCCCTTCTCTTATTAAATTAATGATACCTCTTGCCTGGTATATTCCAATATTAATGTTCTATGCAACGCTCACAAAAGAAGTGACATCATATCTTCAAAACTCAGAATGGCAGACAAAGACAGTGGGTGAAATTCTACAGAGCTTTCACAAGGAAGTGTATAGTGCAGTAACCAGACATGGCAATGAACTAAGAAGTTATAACTATGGGAAAGATAACAGCATGACATGTTCCTGGACTCCCAGATGCATTTGGAAATCAGCAGAGGAAGAGGTGTAAAACCCACACAGTCATCTTTAAAGTTCAATGTTTGATCTGATATCCAGGATATTGGCTCTAGAGATTGAAATATTATGTGTGGCCAGAGGGACAGATTAAGGCATGTGTGATTTGGGTCTCAGCTCCTTAAATTATTACATGCTACAGAATCAAAATCGCAGCTGTCGAAGTTTTAGAAATAGTGTATGTTTCTAGCCCTCATGGATGTAAAACAAAAAAACCCTTGAAAATGTGAAAGGAATGTAACTGATGCCTGGCAGATACCAGTAAACAATAGTTCATGCCATTCCATGCTGTGAGCGTGGGGCAATGAAGTGGGTCTAAGATTTTAGATTACTTGAATGCATCCCAGCATGGGCAAACTGTGACAACTATTATGTGGGACACAAAGCAGGTATCCAGGGCCTCGGGACACAAAGGAATAGTTTGCCAATGAACATATTTGTGCTAAGTGTCACTTGATATTAGAGCTACCCGTATGTCGCTTAACAAGCATACATTATTTTATGTTTCTTGGCCAGGAAAGCAGGGTTTGCATTGTTTCTGTGTTGATAAAGCCTGTCATCTGGAATCAGGCTCTAGCTCACTCTTTTGACTTAAGATGATGTTGCACAATGCATCCCTCCAAATGCAGCAAACTCCACACCATATGTTCCAATAAGACAGGTTAGTGGTAGGATTACTTTATTTATTGACACTGCTATATAGCCATTTACTGTGTTTACGTGCTGTTGTTGCAGCATTCATTTTAGTTACACCCCTCTATTTCCTGATTAGTCTCTCCTCTAACTCTGCACCTAAAAAAAGAATCCTCTCCCTCTTTTTGTCTCTGGTTGTGTAGCTTCATCACGGTATCCTTTGCAAAAGACTACAGATCAGGCCTGCGTATCTAGGGCTCTGAATAACAATGGTTGCTGTATGGAATCTACATGGGCTCTTAAACCGCTTGTCAAGTCTCTGAGATTTGTGTACAGGACTCTCAAAAGTGACAAAGATTCAATTGTGAACTCAGAGGCAGGATAACTTATACCAAGAAAAGAGAATAGTACGCTTCTGAATGTATTACTTAGACTGTAAGCTCTTTGGGGCAATGACCGTCTTTTTGTTGTGTGTGTTGTACAGTGCTTAAAATAATGGTGCTCTGATTTTTGATTGGAGCTTCCGGGTGCTACTGCAATGCCAATGACCAATAATAACTGATATCTGTTTTCCACATATCTCCTCAGCGTCTGTTCCTCTTTCTGACGTGAACCATCAGTGGCTGGTTTCATAGCACTTTCAACGCCATCTGTTACTTCTGTTATTGGCTTGGAGAATTTGCTTGCCCACCGCTGTTGTCTATGTATGGGCCAATGGGAGTGCCCTCCAGCCAGCTGGAACTGAGTAAGTTGCATTCCCCATTTTAGGGATGCTTTTGGGCGCATTTTTGCCCTAAAATGCTTTTTCGTTCTGTAGGAGACATGACAAGGAGTTTTGTCTTGTCATTCTCATATTCCAGCCTAGTGTCTCTTCCTTAATGAAAAAGTATCCGAAAACACGAGATTCTATCAAAGTTCATAGTTTTTTTTGTTCTCCTCTAGTAATTAATACATCCCCTCCCACTCTGGCAACCTGAATCAGGAAAGAAAAATAAATAGAGAGCTGTGAGTGACCCCAATATTCCCTTCGTCCGGATAATATGGTAAATGTGTGCACAAGAGAGTTACAGAATGGGCCGCCAGCTTCACTTCCTTACAAAAGATGGGCATTGTGTGTTTTCTTTGTTCAAAACGGCAGGTGCTCTCTGGCACTGAAAAGATCCTGTGATCTGATAGCTGTTTTGGTTTTTTTTTTTTCAACGTTCTGTGATCATGGCCAGCTTGCCTAATACAAAAAAGGTGGAAGATTGTTGCTTTCCCCTGGGTTGCTTAAAGTTACAGTCATGATCTTTTGACCCTTAATTTCAGCAAGTTTGATTGCTCAAGGAACCCTACTGTGCGTTCTTGAAGCTGGCATAGTATTTTGCTGTTCAGTTTATTGTAAATGTTTGAAGACTGACACAGTTTTAGAAGAGCCACAGTTTTGGAGACTTCCCTGCATCACACTGAGTTAAAGAATAAAGAACTGCTACCATAAAATAAAAATCCCCCAAATATATTGTTACTTATATAATATTCTACCTGAATTATAAAGACTCATGTGTCACAAAAATAATTAGTGTGCATTTGTCCTTCTTTCCCCTGCAGAAGGCTCAGACCATGAAATCACAAAATCACATCAATGGGACAGCAGCAGGACTTAGTGGACTGAGAACAGGAATGGGAGTCAGGAGTTCTGAAGGTATAGCTTTTCTGCCAAGATAACTGGGGTGACGGACCCCCGGGTCTGAGTACCCAGGTTAGCCTAGCCCAGGTGTGAGCAAGCACACTGCAAAGCCATATTCAATTTACTGTGTCTTCACAGGTGCTGCACTCACCTTTGTGTGTTTCACTAGGACTTCGGGGGCATTTCCCATGATTCTTTGTGCTGCAGTAAGCTAAGTCACTCAATTATTCTTTTCTAGTGGATTGTGGGGAAATCTGTTTGTCCTTCTGGGCACACAGAAGAAATTGTGGGAAGGCACTAGAGGACTAGCAGCAGTTAAGTAGTTTAGTCTGAGTCCCCACTGCTAGTGGGACATAGCAATGTAGCTTAAACAAGGCTTGCTGACTACAGTCAAACCATTAACTGCTCCTCCTTCTTGTAGTTTTCCACTGTACTCAGAGGAGAAGAAGGGAGTAGTTTAATCTAAAGGCCACTTTCAAAACAGACCCACATCCTCCTGTCAAAGACAGACAAAATTTCCATTTAGGCCAGTTGGAGCTTTCCTACCCAAGGACAACAGGATCAGGCTTTATATATTTATATAAACTATTCCCTTACAAAAGAAGGTTTCTGGTAAGATGTTAAAGGTGGCCAATTTAATGGTGAAGTCAGAACTAGTGCTGGGCATGAAACAGTCTTCCCATCCCAGGGGAGTTTTTCTAAATTTCAAAAATGTTTCCAGTCCCAAAATGGGACAAAAGCTGATTTTATTTTATTTTATTTTATTTTTTTGAGATTTTGACAAATCAGTAACCCAAACATGTTTTTGGATCAAGTTAAATGACGTTTCATTTCAATGTTGACATTGTAAAATTTGTAACCTTTTTTAACAGAAAATAAAATTTCAAACCAAAAAGTCGTTTTTGAATAAAACCCCAAAACTTGGTTTTGAAAATGTTGAAAGAGGACATTGTCAATTTAAAACTTCTTTTTCCTCAAAAATGTTTTGAATTGGAAGATTTATCTAAACTGAATCACTCTTGCAAATAGTTTTTAATTGTGATTAAACTAGTTCTTAGTTTTGTCTGAAAATCCCCAGCCAGCTCTAGTTGGAACCTTAATGTTTGTCTTTTCTGACTTTTAGTAAATTGTGCTACTTTGATGATAGGGCCAATTTCTCATTGGCTCTTACACCAAAGGAACAGAGCAGTGGACGCTTACACACACCCACGTACACTCCTCCTGGACATGAGACAATTGTATACCCTGCACCAGGGGCAAAAAACATCCCAGTGAGATGTAGGTTTGCTGCAGAGGAGTCAAAGGGTTCCCCAGTCACACTCTTTCCTCACAGAGAATGTGCTAGGCACTTTGGTGAGAGTGTGCTACTGTCTGCTTCCTCATTATCCTACTGTCCTGCTTCCAGGTTCAACTGATACCCACTCATACCACCACTCAGACCTTGAATCAGAATTGTTGCCAACTATCATGATTTCATCACAAATCTTGCTATATGTGGTATTTTTCTTAAAGGCACAGCTCTTGGGATCATCTGATTATATTAAAATCTCTGCTTTCATTTTTTTAAAAAGTAAGTGTTCTAACCTTCATTGTTGCAGAGGAAAAGCATGAAAACATGACCCAATTGTAACATAGAGGCTCAAAAAACAGGAATAAAGAAAAAGAATCACACTTCTATTGTTTTTTTAAATCTCATAATGTTTGGGGGCCTGACTGATGATTTTTGGACCCTTCAGGTTATCTGAGGACATATATGTGACACTTATGTCACCTGGTGGCAGCTTATCAGATGACTAGAGTTCCTCCTGGTGTCTGCTCAATTTGCCCTCAAGGAGACACAAATATGTATTTAAAATATTAGTCCAACACATTTGTGGGTTTGAATCTAGTAAAACAGTCTGAAGATCTGTGACTTTACATGACACACAAGATGAAGGAAAGCTGCATTAGAGTTTGCTTGTCTGTCCCCAAAGGAAATGCAGTTTCTAGGAACTAAATTGTTGGCAGCAGGGGTTTTGCTTTGTGTTTTAATCACCTGATTTTTTTCTTTATGATTCTAGTTTATGATTACCAGGTCTGGGTACAGAAAGCAGGAAGATTTGCCCTGCAGGAGAAAAATAGCTTCAATGTTGCTGTTCTTGTTGCAGTGCCTCTCTAACATTGTGATGGAACTTTAAATCTTGTCCGCAGCCCAGCTGTCAGCATGCTGGGAGGAAAGCAGCAAAAAGTGGAGGAAATAACAAGCTTTGCCATGCAATCAAGAGTTTCCCACTGGAACCATATGTCACATACATAAACCAGGGCACTTGGTAAGTCTGTAAGATGCTGCAGTATTAACAGTCTTTTTAATAGAAATTGAGTTAAATTTGAATACTGAGAATAGCAGCTGTCTTAACTTTCAGCTGTATTTTGATATGGTTTATTCTCCAGTAATCTTAATAATAGGTCCTATCCGACATTTCTAGTACACCCTAAACTTCTGTTAAATCATTGACTGTAGGGGGTGTTTACTGTGCTAAGGAATGCAGAATTGGTCCTGTGTCAATAGAGCAATTGATTGCTCTTCACAAACTATCCAACAACTCAACAAATTCTGTGCACTATATTTTTAATACTCTATTTTCAATAAGTAATTACATTAATTTTATTCTCCAATCCCCTTCTGTTTGCTGTCTACTTTCCCTCTTGCTTCCTTTCTAAAATATTTTAAGTAAATTTATTTTTAGAAAAATTACTGACCTAAAATAAAGTACCATGACTCTTCAGTAAAAATATCTTTTTTTTTTTGTTATTCTGTAAATGGAGGTAGGCCAAATGGCAGTTCTGTACAACTTTCCCTCTTATTATTCATTTGAGTTGTCTCTGCATGGTTTAATAAACAGAGATGATGTGAATATAACTTTTGTAAGCAGATGTTAAAATACAGATTTAATTTTGCACTGTATTTTTGCACTGGGATGGGTTTGAGAAAGAATGGTCTTGTGGTGAAAGAGCTGGGAGTCAGGAGATTATTATTATTATTTATGATTTGGTAGCATCAAGAGGCCAACCGAGAGCATGGCCACATTGTGCTAGTTACCGTACAAACATAGTTAATTCATATTCCCTGTCCCAAAGAGCTCTAATCCCACCTCTGCACAGACTTAATATATGATTCTGGGTAAATCACTTAACTTTCTATGCCTCAATTTCCTCACCTGCAAAATAGCTATGATAATTCTTCCATGGCTCTCAGGGAGGTTGTGAGGCTAACTGATAATATCTGCAAATTAGTTTTGGGAGTCTCAGGGACTCTACAAGTTTTATTAAGTTAATTTATTTAAAGGGATTTATGAAGAAAACATGATCACAATCTTTTATAAACAGGAGAGGGAGATTTGTGGAGCATTAAAGTAGTGGTAGTGTGGGTGGAAGAGGAAAATGTGGAAATGTGTGGGAGTTTCACAGAGTAATTTTTCTGAAGTCCAGATGTATTTTACACTGCACTTCAGCTTCCTATCTGGGGCCTGAATGCAAATACCTTTGATTATGGTGAATGACATCATAAAAGGTCCAACTAGAGTCAACAGAGCTACTTGTGGAGTGATCATAAAAATCCTCTGAAAATTTAGGTGCCTGCAATTGATCCAAGACCCTTAAGTATAATAAGTTTTTAATAAAAAATCCAAAATGCTCTGTCAACCTCTGCATACCATCCTTAAATCACTTTATGTCCATTTTGTCTGCTATATATATAGGCTTTATTTACCTTGACAATAAAACACTGACATTTCAGCCACCAAGGCCTTCCTGTCTGTAGAGTGATTCACTGGTGTGCATTAGTTGATATATAGCATTTCAGATTCAGTCAAGCAAAGGTGAGGCATTCCCAGGATTTCTCAGTAAATCCTAATACTCAACCTCTTTCATTTATTCCTCTCTCTCCCTGGCCTGCAACTAAGGGATAGGATTGGGGACAAGGTGCATCCCTGGGGAGATTAATCCAGGAACTAATGCATCTCATTGCCAGGAAGGTTTTCTTTTGTATTTTGTGCCATTATTCCCAATTGTGAACCCCTTCATTATAGTAAAAAAATCCTCACTTTCTTCGATGTTTAGACCCTTCAAATAAATGTAACTGTAAACATATCCCACTGCTCCCTCAATGTTTGGGCCTGATTTTTCTATCCCTACTCACACTAAACAGTAATTTTGCTTTGTAAGTTAGTCTCATGTTGATTTTATTGACAGTATGTGAGGTCTGAGGGTGGCGGAATCAGGGACTGCTTAAGAAGACATAGCAGGTGGACAATTGACTCACTTCTACTCTTACCTTATTTAGGGGATCAATCTCTCAAAAGTATTTTTGCTGATAGTTCATTTTCCTTGTTCCAGGCCACACTGCTTGGACAGCACCGAAGGGTAAAGTGATTTGAATCGACTGCCCACCACCCACTGCACCTTCCCAGTTATTCATCGATTTCAAGGCCAGGGAGGAACTTTGTGATCATCTAGTCTGATCTCCTGCATAGCACAGAATTTTCAAGTCCACAACTTCTAGCTGAGTTAAAGCATATTTTTTTAAAAAGACTGTTTGCAAGTAATAGCTGCTGGAATGTTGTTGGAAACATTACAGTAAACTGATGAAATGATAGAAAATGTTGTTTGTGCAAGGTTTTGCAGTCTTTTGTTGGTGACATTCACAAAAACTCTTGAGTATTTGTTTTTTCATGGTGCCCCGCTGATATGGTTATTTCAGCATTTTGTCCCCACTCCTTGATTAAATCCTTTAGCCAAGGCCTGGCTCTTAAAACCCATTTTTGTTTGCTTTGGTATTTTTGAAATCAAAATTAAAACTCCATATGATGGTCCTGAGGCAATGTTCTCTTTTTTCTCCTCTCTGATTCCCAGCTTGCACTCTACACAGCAAGGAACATAGCATTCACAAGCACATCTCATCTAGAAACTGGGGTTAATGTGGCCCTGGTAACAGCTCACCACAGCTGGATCCTCTATTTTACAGCCTCTGCCTCTCAATATAATTTGGTGCACCAGTTGTGTGTTTTATAAACTTAGGTTCCATGAATGGCACTTAGACTCCTTGAATAAATCAATTTGACATTGCAACATTGAGCATATTGGATTCTTGACTTACATGGATAACCTGAACTCTTATTTTACCTTATTACACTAAAGGTTCTTTCAATATCAGCATTTCCATGGGGAGTCACAAACACAATGCGCATCAGCTTTAATTCAGGGGATCTTGCTCTGTTTGTCATCAAGCTTTTTCTCTAAATTGTCCTGCAAACAGCAGTGACAATAGAAAAAAACATCCATTGGCAACAATTTCCCTCTCAGCTACTACAGCAATCAGGTTCTGCCAAGAAGGGAGAAAATAAGCAGAAACAGCCAAGAGCATGGAGCTGAGAAATAGAGGCAGCATTTAGTTAGTAGAGTCAAAACTTTAAAAGCTGCCAGGTACAGTCTTGCAGTCTCTTATCATTTACCTTGTTTTCCTTTCTTCTCTTCCAGTGTATTTCTCACATACACTAAGTTCAATGTGTAAATATTTCATAAGGTTTGGTTCTGTCTGAAGTTCTTGAACCCATAAAGTTTGAATAGGGTCCTCAGATGAGGGACTTAAAAGGCAGAGTAAATACACTCCACTACAACAGTATTCATTTCCATTTCTGCTGCCTTAGATATTGACCTTTAGAATCAAGCCCTGAAGTGATCGCTTGGCTGGATTTACCAAGGGCCTTACACAGGAGTAATAATGTCCTAATATAAGAAATAGGTGGAACTATATTTCTTCCAGCAAGTGCTATTTCATATAACAATGCAGCAGCAGGACACCCCCCCCCCCCTCCCATAGTAGGCTTTTGGAAGTGTGATTGCAAGAATGAGGTTTAAAGGCAATGCTAAGCCACAGGAAGATACTGTTGCCTGTAGACGCAGATGCTCCCACACTAAAACTTCACTTGTTCCAGGGAAAAAACCCAACATTTACTTATACAAATTCCACTGGGTTGATAAGTGTTGTTCACAATGGCTAAACAAAAATAAGTTCTTCAGCAGGGTGCATGACAAGGGATGGGAGAACTTTCCAATACTGAGAGGTTTGGACTAAAAAAATGTTTGGATTTTTATGATCTTATAGAACACGGCCATCTGATAATGGCTAGCTGGGCAAGGAATTGCAATAATTGTGATGCACTTCTAATTGTTCCCAGAGCTAACACACCCTTGTATTACTGTCACCCCATCCTCCCTTCCTCTCCCCCTGCTGACTTATTTGTTTTACCCACCAGTTGAGCATTATCTTGTAGACTGTAAGTTCTTTGGGGCAGTGACTGTTATTTACTATATATTATACAGGGCTTAGCATGATGTTGCTTCCACCTAGACTAATGATAATTAATAAATAATGGAAGGCTATTATTCCAATTATCACAACTGTTGCTTGCTGAAAATAGGAGGGAAAAAGAGTTGAGAAAGCTGGAATGTAACATCATTTACTTTTCCCCTTTTCCCAGTTTGAACACTGACTTTAACAGTTTTGGCTTGGAAAACAGGATGAAAGTCTCACAAGAAGAGTTTCTCGTGGGAGATATCTCCATTGCTGTCTGATTTGACTTCTCTCAAGGTATCTTGCGTCCTTGCTAAACCAGATGGCAGGAATGCATACAAACTTTACACAACAGGTAGAGACAAAGGTTTGGGGTGAGTTGGATGTATACCGTGCTGAGCACAATGGAGTCAGCGGTTGGATCTGAAATACCTGGGGCTCTTTCATGAGTGGATAAGCAGAAAGGTGGCTTAGAACGATCTTTTCCTTCCCCCGCCACCGCCTCATGTTCTGTGCCGAGGGCAGCAAAAGGCTGGCCCCATAGTGTAGGGGGTTAGGGCGCTGTCCTGCAGTAGACTGGTTCAGTCTAGGAATCCAGGGGTTACCAGTTCAAATCCTGCTGGGGGGCCCCCCAGTGGTCTCTGTAGACCTTGGAGGTAGGACTATGATTCAGAAATAGACTCAGGAGGCACAAACTGCCCTTCAGAAAGGACTGTACGCTACAGAACACTATGAGAAATGCCTCTGCAGGAGATAAATAACATGTGGAAGAGCTTGCCAAATGCTTCCTTTGGAATTCCATGGGGCTAACAAAGATGGAGTCAAAAGCTCTGAGGAGAAATACTGTAGGGCACAGTATTGCAGAGACAGGCCATTGGGCCTCATTGAGACATGCAGCTTCCTTTGATCCTGAAAAGTTGCTATTAAGATTCATTTAAATTTGAAAATACACTCAAATTATTAGCTTTATATGCTGTGTAACTGACTGTGGCAAACAGTTCTGGTAACAAAGAAATACCCTGCAAGAGTCAACATAAATTCCAGTGTTCTGTATTCCTACAACTAGGAAAAACTTTAATTTTAATAATTGGAGCTTAGTTCATCTGCTCAAGTGAGAGCTGGGAATACACTGCTAAAATGGAGTTGTCAAACTAGCTGCATTTGGCTGGTTCAAACATGTTCATACCCCTTATTCTTTTATACACATTAATCTTGGATTTTTTGTTCACATGACTGTCTAGAGAGAGATTGATGCTTATGGCCCTGATTCAGTATATTATTTAAGCATGAACTTATCTTTGACTATGTGAGTAGTCCCATTGAAGTAAATTGATATCGCTGGGAGTACTCAAATACTGGAAGTTAGGAATGTACTTAAGTTTTTTGTTGTATCAGGGCCTATATAAACACTCATATTCAGTACAACCAAGGAATTGTGTGTGTGTAAACAATAGTATTTTTACTTGTTGTTCATCATTTATTTTATATTCTCCCATGAAAAAGAAATGTGGCAGAAAACTAGAGAGCAGAAACCCATCCCACATATAATTTAGGTGACACACAATGAATAATGAAGAGCAAATATGACAAGTGAACACTTTTGCCCATCCCATGGGTTGAAAATTTGTTTCCATAGACTATTTATTTGGGGCATAGCAGTGAATGATTAATATATTCACAGAAACTGTGACTGGTTAGCAAATGTGTTATGAACAGGAGAAAAATGTGCTAAATTCATTAGATTTATCCCCCCACAAATAATTCAATCAAGTTCAGGTTAACTGAAGCCCATTCTATCTAGAAGGCAATGGAGGAGAATGGACTTTGTCTTCAACTGCTGCCGATCAGAGGAAGCTGCTTTTAAAATGTAGGTAGTCTGCCTTGCAAGAATAGGCAGTGCTCATAAGCTATCTTCAGAATATACTTGTGTGAGATGGCTCTAGAGGAAAGGAAAGGAGGGATGTGGAAGAAAGAAACAGGGCTTGGAAGAGAAGCAGGAGAGGAAAGACAAAAAGAAAAAGGAATATCTACAAAATGAGGGGAAAGGGAGAGATTAGGGGCCCCAGAAGAACAGATAGAAGATGTGACAAAGGGAAATAAACTAAAAGAAGGAAGATTAATCAGAAAGAGGAGAAAGTAGAAAAGAGAACATTGTATCTGATCTAAAGTCCTTGGGGCCAAACTACTGGTCCCATTGAAGTTAATGAAAGTTTTTCCATTGGCTTCAATAGGTCAGGATTTGGTCCCTTAATTTCATGCTTTCAATCAAAATGTTTTTGTTCAATCATATTGTTTTCAGGCAGAGCTTATTTAGCATTATATAGAACTGGATACTTCTGAACTTCTTCCACATCCACTTATAATTTGCTGTTTGCTTAGAGTACTTTCTTCTAACAGAGGATACACTTTGACAACAAGCTTACTTTGAGGGTGGAGTCTGGGTTGCTTCCTTTCTTGGAGGAATACCTTTCACTGGTTGATACATGGCTTAAAACATAGTATACTTCTTAGCCATTTGTCGAGTCAGATCGTTATCTCCATTCACTTGTTTGATTCATCTTTGTTTGAATATTTTCATTTTCAACATCAGTCATGATCCTTATATCTCTGGCATCTTTGTCATATGTGGAGTTTTAAATTACTAACCAAATACTTAGGAACCTGCATTTTTTATTCTGATGTTTCTATTTTGCCACTGAGTTTTGCTTTCACTTTCTCATCCTGAAATATAGCATAGTAATCACTATACTCTAGATGCTGTAATGGTTCAGGATCATCAATCATTGACTGTTCAGTCCAACATAGTGAATATAGCGACTGGCATGAGCAGTTACTCATCAGAGTGTAATAGACTTGTCATGCTGATTGATGCAACATGATGTGTGATTGGATTTTTAAGGTCAGCAAGTGCTCAGCAGTGGTTAGCATGACAATTTTGTTGCTTCAGAAGGAGTAGCAGTCGCTACCAATCCCACACAGGGATGTGCTCTCTTCTTATATCAGGTTATGCCTTTTTTACTTTCCAGGGGCAATGTCAAAGGAGATAGTGACAGTATATTTTCTAAACTTTTTTTTTCACCTCTGGAGGTCCTTTAAATGGGCAAAATATTACCCTGCTTTGCCTTGCTATCCTGGGAGCAAGCAATATATGCCAAGGTAGGTCCCAAGACCATTCTTAGAGCCTTAAATAGTCATCTTTGTGGTTGGAACGCTGAAGATCTGGGGGCTGGATTTAGATGTGGCTTGCTCTCCACAGAAAAGCTTTCATAAAAGCCATAGCATGATGGGTGTGGGGTAGCCAAGGAAACTGTCCAGAGGTTCTCAGTCTCCACAGAGGTTTTTGCTTCATTAAGGTATCCCAAGAGCCATTCTTCTTGGGTTAGCCATTGGTTTAGAACTTGAAACGAGTTTTGTTCCCACGAGGAAGGGATGGAAATGAGGGAACACCCTTCCTATCTTCAGCTGGATGCAGAGTCACTAACGAAAAAGAAAATACTTCAGAGAAAATAGCACCATTAGGGTGGGGGGGAAAAGATGCAACATGTGTTTCTCCTTGGATTTGTGAGGATCAGTTCTCTAGGTTCAGTGGGTCACCAGCAGTTCTCTCTTCCCTACTGACTGGCAGCATGGCACAGGGCAACTCATCGGCTCAAATCCAAGACCTAAACAGGAGCGAAACTAGAAGATTTGATAATATTGGAACTTTATGTAGAGAGTTTGCCTGGAAAAGTCCATAACTGGGATGTGACTGCACCAGCCAACTGCACTAGTGAATCTGCTGAAGGAAGAAATGTATATGGGGCCATTAGAGAAATTACCATAGATATGCCCACATCTTAAATTGGAGAGGGAGTCATTCAGAAAAAGGAGTCCTCATGGAGTCCCTCTCTCAAGACCCTATGTTTTCCCTAAATTACGGTAGGTGTGAGAGACCTACCAAACATATTACATGACACTTGGTAGGACTGGATCCTAACTGTGCCCACATTTGGTATGGGAGACCTTAAAACTGAGACACTACAGATGGCAGAACCCATTCAGGTCACCTGTGTCCATGAGGCTCTCGGACATATCTGTCTGTTATCCTCTTTTGTAAATTTGAAGACTTCAGTTATGTGTGTTCTGTTCATTACTATTTATGGCCCATTGTATTGGGGAGAGAGTGGGAGCAGTTCCTGTCCCCTTGGTCTCTAAAGAGTGCTTAAGGAAGTTATAAATCTTGCTTAGAGGATGAATGTCACAGCTATCTGGCTAACTACACCTCTTTCTTCTCCTGGTCTGGTCTCCTTAAGTGCACCGCCTCAGGGGTTGGGCCGCTAACCATAATCTATCTCTTAGAGTATAATCATATGATTCCCCCACCATTAGAATAGCCATGGAGTGCAACAACAGTAATTACATCAGCAGGTCTGATTTATGTTTAGCACCTGCAGTTTTTGCCCTCCTTAAGGAATGACAGTGGTTGCTAGTGACCAAACAGCCTCCTTAAAACAAAGTATGATTTATTTAGAATAAAAAATGTTTCAGAGAAAAACAAATATTACAATAATAAACAGTCTATCCATGCTGGCCTATCCCTAAGGCTTACCATTCCTTAGATCTGGGGAGGCCCAACTCCCCCAGACTCCTTCTGCAGAGCCTCTCTCTGTGTCAGCCTGTCACACCGGACAGCCTCTGACAACTAACCCAACCCTACCCCCCCCTCTTGACAGGGACTTTTCTGTTTAGTGCCCTTTTGGTCTCTAGGCTACAAGCCTGACAAAACAGCTGTACTACTTCAGGCTGGAGTCTGGAAGTAGGCCATTGTCCTGTAATTGACCCTGGTGTGTGTTGGGAGGTTTACTTACCTATCATTGTTTTGTTGCTTTCCTACTTGTTCCCCCCGCCTCTGATTAAATTAGGACAATGGATTCATACAGGAAAGTCTTACAGCCCAAATATACAATCACTTCTCCTTACTGATCAATTACGTACAGTGTTCACAACATTATTACATCTCAGAAACAAGGTGAGTGAGGTAATATCTCTTATTGGACCAACTGCTGGTGAGGAAGACAAGCTTCTAGCCACACAGCTCTTCTTCAGGTCTGGGAAAAGAACTCCCAGCAACACAGTAAAATGCAAGGTGGAGCAGATTGTTAAGCATAAGTAGTTGGCACAAATTGTAAGGGACCATTCAAGGTAGAGTGCCCTGTTAACATTTTGCAGCCAGAGGACAAAAAGAGGAGGCTAGTGGGTTACAGATTGTTGTAATAAACTATAAATCCAAGGTCTCTGTTCAATCCATGATTTTTTGTATCTAGCAGAGTATGAGTTTAAGCTCTCAGGCTTGTCTTTTGAAAATAATATGTGGGTTTCCTTTGAAGATGAGGCTTGATAGGCCAGAGATAAGGGTGATCGCTTTGTGAAAAGTGTTCACCCACAGGTGATATGATGTTTTTGTCTTTTATCATTTTCCTGTGAGAGTTCATTTGAGAGTGTAGTGATTGTCTGTCTGTTTTCACTCACATAGTTGTTATTGGGGAATTTAGTGCACTGGATGAGGTACATGTTGTGCTAGACATGTGTAGGCTCCATGGATTTTGAAAGGTGCATTGTGGGAGGTGTTGATCATTATAGCAGTGGAGATATGTCTGCAAGTTTTGCATCTGTTCTGAGAAGGTCTCGTGCCACTTTGAGTTGGTATGCCCTGATCTATGGAAAGCTTGCTTCTGATGATGAGCTTGGAGAGGTTGGTGGGTTGTTTGAAGGCCAGAAGTGGGGGTTCAGGAAAGATTTCTTTCAGGATGGAATCTCCAAGTATGGGGTGTAGTTGTTTGATATCCCATATGGCTTCCAGTGTAGGGTAGTAGGTGACAAGCAAGGGTATGCTATCAAAAGGAGTTTTATTTCTGTATTGAAGTAGATTCTCTCAGGGTATTTGGGTGGTCCATTCCGTGATTCTACTTCTCTGGTGGAGTGTCCCTGTTTGATTAAGGTGGTTTTGAGTGTGTTAAGGTGTATATCTCAGACTTTCTCCTCAGAGCATATTCTGTGGTATCTGAGTGCCTGGCTGTAGATATCAGAATTCTTGGTTTGTTTGTGGTGGTTACTGGATCTATGAAGGTAGGTGTAATGATCTGTGGGTTTCTTGTATGTGGTGGTTGGTAGGGTTCCATTACTGAAGCAGATTGTGGTGTCCAGGAAGTTGATGCTAGTGTGGGAGTTGTGGTGGAAATCTATGAGGGACTTGAAGCTGGAACATTTTGGAGCAGTGAGTACATCAAAGGTCTGATTCATTGCTGCACTGCACCTGGTTCAGTCATTCCACACGCATACAGCGGGTGAAATGGCAATGTTTTACACTTATTTGGCACAGTTACTTTGTGCTCTTCCCATCTTTTTGGTGTACCCACCTCCTTTTACTCATCTAAAAATTCTTCAGGGACTTATTATATCTTTGTAAACCATCTAGCAATGTGGCTGAGATCTCTGGGCACTACTGTAATACCAACAAACAACAGCTTGTGTAAAGACTACACAAGGTGCAAGGCAATGGTTGAATTTAGGACTCGGGTCGTCTGGTAGCAGAATAACACTTCTGGAGTTGGGTCCTGGCTGGGTTACAAAACTGAACACTTCATGGGCATTGTTCTTGGTCTGTTCTGCAGTTCGCTTCTGGTGACCCTCCCTGTTAGAGTTGCTAGAACAATGCATAAAGCTAATGAGATTTTGCTGACTCATTATGACAAATGTGACTCATTGACTCCAGCCATAATACATGAAAGTTAGGAGTAGCTTTCTGGGAAACAGGGATTATGGGCCAGATCCACAAAGGGACTTAATGTGACTCTTAATGCTGCAATGCCCAACCTTTAGGCAGCTAGAAAAAAATCACAGGAACAACGTCTGAATTAGATGCTTAGACTCCTATAAAATGAATGGAGAAATACCTTTAAATACCTTTAAATGCTATGCACAAAAATGAGCAGACTAGGCCATTGGTCATTGGTTAGGAGATGCCAGAGCTAGCCAATGGGAGATGCCAGCATGAAGGGTGTGTCCTAAACATCATATCTCTGACCGATAGAGTGCCTAACTAACAAAGAAGTCTTTGGTGAACTTAAACACAAAAAAGAAGCTTACAAGAAGTGGAAGCTTGGTCAGATGACTAGGGAGGATTATAAAAATACTGCTCGAACATGAAGGAATGAAATCAGGAAGGTCAAAGCTCAATTAGAGTTGCAGCTAGCAAGGGACGTGAAGGGGAACAAGAAGGGTTTCTACAGGTATGTTACCAACAAGAGGAAGATTAGGGAAATTGTGGGCCCCTTACAGAATGGGGGAGGCAACCTAGTGACAGAGGATGTGGAGAAAGCTGAGGTACTGAATGCCTTTTTTTGCCTTTGTCTTCACAGACAAGGTCAGCTCCCAGAATACTGCACTGGGCAGCACAGAATGGGAAGGAGGTGAACATCCCACAGTGCTGAAGGAACAGGTCCAAGACTACTTAGAAAGATTGGAAATACACAGGTCCATGGGGCCAGATGCAATGCACCCAAGGGTGCTGAGGGAGTTGCCTGATGTGATTTCACAGCATTTGTCTATTATCTTTGAAAGCTCATGGCAATTGGGGGAGGTCCCTGATGACTGGAAAAAAGCAAATACAGTGTCCATCTTCAAGAAAGGGAGGAAAGAGGATCCAGGGAATTACAGACCGGTCAGCCTCACCTCAATCCCTGGAAAAATCATGGAGCAAGTCCTCAAGGAATCCATTTTAAGGCAGGAAGTTGATTAGGAACAGTCAACATGGATTCAACAAGGGAAAGTCATGCCTGACCAACCTGATTGCTTTCTGTGAAGAGGTGACTGGCTCTGTGGATGTGGGAAAAGCAGTGGACATGATATACCTTGACTTTAGCAAAGCTTTTGATACGGTCTCTCACAGTATTCTTATCAGCAAGTTAAAGAAGTATGGGTTGGATGAATGGACTAGAAAATGGATAGATAACTGGCTAGAGCGTAGGGCTCAACAAGTAGTGATCAATAGCTCCATGTCTAGCTGGCAGCCGGTCACAAGTGGAGTGCCCCAGGGGTCGGTCCTGGGGCCGGTTTTGTTCAACATCTTCATTAATGATCCGGAGGATGGGATAGATTGCACCCTCAGCAAGTCTGCAGATGACACTAAGATGGGGGGAGTGGTAGATACCCTGGAAGATAGGGATAGGATACAGAAGGACCTAAACAAACTGGAGGATTGGGCCAAAAGAAATCTGATGAGGTTCAACAAGGACAAGTGCAGAGTCCTCCACTTAGGACGGAAGAATCCCATGCACAATTACAGTCTGGGGACCGACGAGCTAGGCAGCAGTTCTGCAGAAAAGGACCTGGGGGTAACAGTGGATAAAAAGCTGGATATGAGTCAGCAGTGTGCCCTGGTCGCCAAGAAGGCTAATAGCATATTGGGTTGCATTAGTAGGAGCATTGCCAGCAGATCAAGGGAAGTGATTATTCCCCTCTATTCGGCATTGGTGAGGCCGCATTTGGAGTATTGTGTCCAGTTTTGGGTCCCCCACTACAAAAAGGATGTGGAGAAGTTGGAGAGAGTACAGCAGAGGGCAACAAAAATGATTAGAGGGCTGGAGCACAAGACTTATGAGGAGAGGCTGAGGGAACTAGGCTTGTTTAGTCTGCAAAAGAGAAGAATGAGGGGGATTTGATAGAGGCCTTTAATTACCTGAAAGGGGGTTCCAGGGAGGATGGAGCTAGGCTGTTCTCAGTGGTGGCAGATGACAGAACAAGGAGCAATGGTCTCAAGTTGCAGTGGGGGAGGTCTAGGTTGGACATTAGGAAAAAGCTTTTCACTAGGAGGGTGGTGAAGCATTGGAATGGGTTACCTAGGGAGGTGGTGGAATCTCCATTTTTAGAAGTTTTTAAGCTGCGGCTTGACAAAACCCTGGCTGGGATTATTTAGCTCAGGTTAGTCCTGCTTTAAGCAGGGGGTTGGACTAGATGACCTCCTAAAGTCCCTTCCAACTCTGTGATTCTATGATTTTAAATCTGGGTTGCCAGAGGCATCTATCTCTGCTAGTGATCCATGAATGGGAACCTCCTTTCCTGGCTTCAGGTGGCAAAGTTGTTTATTGTGTGAAATGAGTTAGGTGCCTGCCTCATGCCACACAAAATGTCTGGAAAATGTGGTGGTGCCACCACCATCCACCTAATTGTTAACCCACTGGTTAGATCACTAGCTGGGGAAGTGGAAGACCCAGGTTCAAATCTCCTTTCTTTGCAGGAGAAAATATTTCTTCTGCAGGAGAAAATATTTGAACAGGGGTTTCCCATCAATTCGATGAGTGCTCTAGCTACTGATATTCTGACATGGGGCTCCTTCAATCTCTCCATTTGAAGCTGTTCCACTGCAGATACATAATGAAAGAGTGATTGGAGGAGAAGGACTTGAACCTGGGTCTTCCACTACCCATGCCCTAGCAACCACCAGAGTCATTTTCATACTCTTGCACTCTCTCTGGCACAATCACTATTTAATTATTTATCCACACTGGAACAGCTGCATCAGGAGAGACTGAGGGAGCCGCACAACAGAGTATCCCTTAGTTCAGTGGTCAGAACACTCTCCTGAGATGTGAGACCCTTATTCAAATCTTTTCTCACCCTCTTCCACATGCCAGGTGAATGCTCACCACTGGACTAAAAATTAGAAGGTGAATGTTGGTGGCACCATCACTGGTCAGCTTTTGAATGGGGCTCAGTTTGGTAGACATGCTCAGACTACACCTGTCGGATTGGGTCTTGCACACAAGACAAGTGTTTGTGTGCCTAGCTTCTCCTGATTTATGGATTATTTTGGGCTTATATGGGAGAGAGGTGTCCAGACTCCTGGAGTGCAGCAGCAGTTTTCATGCTCGGGAGCAAAAACATAGGTGTCAAAGGACTTTAGGCACCTACTGGATTCAATGGGAATTTGGGGATCACAATAGAGTCTAAAACTGGGATTGCTCTGGCTAAACCCCAGATGTAAACATGTAGGACGTTGATAAATTGGAGATGGCTCAGAGAAGAGCCACAAAAATTATTAAAAAATTGGAAAACATGCTTTATAGTGACTGATCTCCTTCAGTCTATTTATTTAGCTTAATCTTCTCTTTGTTAAGGGTCAATTTGATTAGCATCTGTAAGTACCTACAGGGGGAACAAATATTTAATAATGGTCTCTTCAATCTAGCAGAGAAAGTTACAACACGATCCAATGTCTGGAAGTTGAAGCTAGACAGATTCAGATGGGAAATAAGGCATACATTTTTAACAGTGAGAGTAATTAACCATTGAAACAATCTACCAAGGATCAAGGGGATTTTCCATCATTGACAATTTTTAAATAAAGATAGGATGATTTTCTAAAAGACAGATCCTGTAGGAATTATTTTGGTTAAATTCTGTGACCTGTGATATACAGGTGATCAGACTACATGATCACAGTGGTCCCTTCCGTCCTTGGAATCTATAAATCTGGGATTTAGGCACCTAGTTAACTTCGTGGATTGAGACTTCTGATGCTAGGGCAGAGGAGATCATAGAAGCAAACCCTATGGACAGACAAACTCAGGGAGGAAGCCTAGGCAGCTTGTTATATATTGTTTTATGAGTTATTAATAAAGCCAAACCATAGGAGAGGGATGAGTTTAGATTAACTCAGAGTCCATGTGTTCTGTTGATGATGAGGGACTTGACTCATTCACACTTTTTAAGAGACCTTGCGGATAACAATCCACAGCTGTCCATATGGGATTTCAGCTTTCAGCAGCCAGATTTGATGTTCGGATGATGTCTGTTTGGTTCCATTACTTGTGCCCAGGTAGTTTGTTGATATTATCTTAAAAATCATTCTGTTCTTTTCATTTGTGCCAAGCACTGATACAGGTAGTCTTTGCAATGCCTGAAATGCCCTGCTTTTTGTAGTAAATGTATCTTCTCAGATAGCAATGTCACATGGGTCCCGTATACCTCTTTACTTAATGACACCCGTTGACACTTACACACTGAGAGAGATTACCAATACAATGAGCAAAAGGAAGGTATGCAATTTAAAGGCACTTGTGGATGTCAGCAAGACATAGTCTATTGCAAGAGGTGCCTGGTGTAGCAGTGTGTTGTCAGAATATATGTAATTTGAGAGTATAGCCCATAGGCACTCAGTTTTAATGTGAGCTTTATGACAGATATAGCAACAGTGGACCAGCTCAACCACAAGGGAGTCATATCAAGAAAGCCCAAGAACTAATTTTGCACTTGACCCAAAAAGATGACAGCCAGACAAAGGTTTATTTAAAGCAATCCAATTTCCTTCCCTGGAGCAAATGCAGGAACAAACGCTCAGCTTGGAATCATTTTCTTTGAACAATGATTCTAATTATGTCTGGCATGGGGGTAGGTAACAAACAAAAAAATCAGAAGGTCACCAGACTGATAACAGGAATAATGTTGTGAATAGAAGTAGATCATCTTTTACTGGGTGAAATCATTAGACGTAAGAACCAGGTTATTTTTGTAGAACAGCAGAAGATCAGAGGTTGGAATCAATAAGTATTTCCCCATGACATATTATCTGTCACTTGTCCTTTGAGTACCCTTCTGTTGGGCTGAGATGACTGCCTTCTCTGTGCATTCCTCATGTTTACTTAGTAATAAAATGTTTGCAACTATTTGGACATGAGAGGAAAGAGTGAGTTATGTGACAATCCAATTAGAGATTGCAAAAGCCTGGACATTGAAATCTGCAATCACTGTGAGAAGTGGTTGACTCTTGAAATACACTTATGTTCTGTGGTCATCACAGTGTACTGTGATGTTCTGTAATTGGGAATTATCAGGAGCCAGAAACTGGCAATTGTTCTTTAATTTCATAGCGTTCCCGAGTAAGGAAACTGAAGACCTAACCAGGTTTTCATGCTACCTACTCCTTATCCTGGATCACCGCCAC
Source organism: Emydura macquarii macquarii (assembly GCF_026122565.2). Classification (NCBI taxonomy): domain Eukaryota; kingdom Metazoa; phylum Chordata; order Testudines; family Chelidae; genus Emydura; species Emydura macquarii. The sequence goes on from NW_027133156.1 coordinate 4,224,047, forward strand.
TATCTGAAAGCTGATAGTGTTTCTCACATGGCTCAAACCATCTTTACAGAGAGTATGGTTGCCTCAATTTTCAGATGCTCAACTATTAAGGAGGAAGCAGTTGCACTTGTGATTCTCAAATGTACTGAACTGACTACATCACTTCACTCTAAAAGGCCCTGAAAGGATAAAAACTCTGAATCTAGGCAAGGAACAGAGGGGAGGGAAACAGCATAAGTACACTTCGGGGGGAGGAAAATGTTGTTTTATGTATTCATAGCACCAGAATAGGGTAGGGTAAACAGAAAGACAGATAAAATGAAAAGCATGTAATTAGAGGAAGCGGTGAAGCCATCCAAATGGGAAGGTGGATGAGCTGAAAGGATATAGTGCCATACAGAGCCCATACCCTCAGAGAAGCTGGGTGCAGGAGAAGGGATTAGGGACATGGCCATGACTGATGGAAGACTACATCCAGAAAACTGAGTCCAAAAGTATAATTTCTTCACACTGTAGGAAGTGCAGTATGCAGATGAGTCCCTTCAGAGTACTGATTGCCAATGGGATGTAAGGCAGAAGAAAAATGAGGTAAAACAAGCAGAGACAATGAGAAGAAGGTAGAAACAGTAGGAGGAAAATGACAGAGAGAATATCCATCCTAACAAAAAAATGTCTAATTAGTCACACAGAGGAAAGACTGCTTCACCTACTGTCCATTCAGACACTGGGAATGTGCAGGAAGGATAAGACTTGAATCATCTCCAAATTTTAAAGGAAATAAATTGAGAAAAGAGAAGAAAAGCAATATACAAGTTCCACATTCTGTGGTGTTAGGTATATTTCAGAACTAGACCTATTTTTCATAAGGGAGCTCACAAAATATTCTGCTTCTTCCGTCTTCCTACCCCTCTATTCCCTCCATTTCATTATGCATTAATTGCAATACTCCACATTCTTCCTACCCACCTTTCAGCCATGTTTTTACTCCTCAAACCTATTGGGAACACAAACAAAAAGAGCCAGACCACAGCCCTCAACTAGCTAGAGCCATTTCTTTAATTTATTTCAATAGGTGGGGCTAGAGTTCCTGTGAGAAAAGCCCACAAGGTGCTTTGGACCAGACTAAGAAACCTTTACTCACACTGGTGAACAGTTACTTGCATTATTAGCCTAATGATTTCAGTGGGTCTGTTTGGGTGAATAACTACTTGCCAATGAGTGTAAGGGGCTCAGAAATCTAGTCCTTTGTTTCCCAAAGAGTCCTGGAATATTGGCTTTGGTTTAAAGAGAAGTTACCCATGAGGCAAAAACGCTGTACACTGCTGGCCTGTGTCCCCAGATAAGGAAGGACTAAATCCCACACTCACATTTCTTTCAGACCCTTCCTTCAGGGCATGGTTTATTAATTCAAGCAAAAAACTCAGAGTAACATAAAATCCTACCTCCGTGCAGGGAGGTGGACTAGATGGTCTCTTGAGGGCTCTGCTAGACCTACATTTCCATCAAGCTATTGCTCTGATGAACACAGGTTGCAGGGGCCCGGTGGCCTTTCACTCTGCACCTCTCTGCTCCCTAAAGGCTCTTCTCTTGGTGAGTCTTTCTCTTTCTCAAGCTTTCTGCTCCAGACCAGTTATAGAAGCCAATTTCCCTCCTGAAACTCACCCCTCCATCTGAACCTCTTGCTGGCTTGTACATTCCCTTGATCCTTTCCCAGCAGGGTCTGGTAATCAGACCGACCTGACTAGAATCCCATGCACTGCTACAGGCTGGGAACTGACTGGCTAGGCAGTCGTTCTGCAGAAAAGGACCTGGGGGTAACAATGGCAAGAAGCTGGATATGAGTCAAGAGTGGCCCTTACTGCCAAGAAGGCTAATGGCATATTGGGCTGCATTAGTAGGAGCATTGCCGGCAAATCAAGGGAAGTAACTATTCCTCTCTATTTGGCATTGAGTGAGGCCACATTTGGAGTACTGGGTCCAGTTTTGGGCCCCCCATTACAGGAAGGATGTGGACAAATTGGAGGGAGTCCAGCAGAGGGCAACGAAAATGATTAGGGGGCTGGGGCACATGACTTATGAAGAGCAGCTGAGAGAACTGGGCTAGTTTAGTCTGCAGAAGAGAAGAATGAGGGAGGATTTTATAACAGCCTTCCAAAGAAGTTCCAAAGAGGATGGAGCTAGGCTATTCTTACTAGCAGTAGATGACAGAACAAGGAGCAATGGTCTCAAGTTGCAGTGGGGGAGGTCTAGGTTGGATATTAGGAAAAACTTTTTCACTAGGAGGGTGGTGAAGCACTAGAATGGGTTATCAAAGGAGGTGATGGAATCGCCATCCTTAGAGGTTTTTAACACCCTGGGATGATTTAGTTCTGGTTGGTCCTGCTTTGAGCAGGGGGTTGGACTAGATGACCTCCTAAGGTCCCTTCAACCCCTAATCTTCTATGATTCTATGACTACCCACCCCAGGCCCTTAAAGGGGCAGACCACCCTGTTACAGTTGCTTTAATCATAACTTTTATTTTTCTGAACAGTGCCTTGTAAGAGGCAAATACCATAAGTGAAATCCTGGTTCTATTGAACCCAATGGGAGTTTTGCCATTGAAACAGAATTATGTTTTCAATAGAGAGGATACTGCCTGAAGATAAGCATATGTGTATGCACTTGTGCATGAATGAATGAGAGCAATTAAATTGCACCCAATAGTTTAATAACTCTTAGGTGGCCACTAATCTTTTCTTTCTCCTCACTTATTTTCTCAGTACCAGTTATAATACAGCTCAGTGAAATATACTGTTAGTGGCCCCCAGGAGACTGACAACTTTTCATGCAAACACCGTCCCCCATGCTTATGCATTTACATTGCTCAGAAACACTTTATATGTAAATATAAACTACATAGCCTACTACAGTATTAGTTAATACAATGTCAGATTCTTGTATGCTATTCTAAAATTTATGTCTCAATTTCTGCCCATAGGAAGGTTCGGGATGGGAAAAAACTCCACAATTAAGATTTGCACACCATATACAAAGCTTATTGCATACAAATGCAAGCCAAAAACCTTTCAGTTTGTTCCAAGTGTTTGCACATAGCACTGCCATAAGGTGGCTATTAGCTGGAAGAGCATTCTGAATACATGTGAACACAAGAAGCATTCCATTTCTCTTCAGAATTTCTATATCCAGCACTTCCCCAGAAAGTATTTTTGAGAAGAAATAGGACTTGCTGAAAGAGAGGATGAAGCCAGGAACACATGCTAGAATCTAAAATTCTGTGAATATAGTATGGAAACTGGACCTTGTTTTTGCAGCAGACAACACTCCCACCTAATTCTCCTGCCCAGTCACACAGCTGGTATGGAGCTACACTGGGAGTTGGAAATATATTTTGTCAGTCAGAGTTTGGTGCCTTCACCAGAAGACCCCCATCCTCACCAAATCTTAGAAGCATAGTAGCACCATTAAAAATAAGCCCATGCTGTATTTATCAACACTTCTACACAAAAAACAAATCATCTAGAATCTGGGTCTCAAGTATTTGTGGCTAGCACAGGTTCATTATTTAAATACATAAACTAAATCCTGCAGTGCAAAACTACCTTCATGCAAAACTACTTTTGATTTTAGTGAGAATTTAGCCTAAGCAAGAACTGAATAAAAATTTCATCAATTGGTCTGTATAATAAACATACCGTATTTGCATGCCTGTTAACTGTCATTATTTATTACAAAAAACATCTTGCTTTGTATGTATAAGAGAAGATACAATTGTGCAGCGTTTCCAATGATATGTCACATCAGACTGGACTAGTCATGTAAATTATGTTACACAGTTTGTCATAAACTTATATGTTTTAGGCTTACAGTAATTCAAATAATAACAGCTAAATCAAATGGGAGATGGGGAATAATGCTTACCATTTATTAGATTGCACTTTACATTTTCAGTGGTGTTGTACATTAGTACTGATTATAATTTTTCACTTAATTTTATTTTAAAAAAGGTCTTTTTCCAAATATTTTTTCATAAAATATTCATTTTTTCAAAATATATGTTTTGTCGGGCTGAACCAAAATATTTCCTTTAGAGTCAGCTCAACATCAAGCTGTATCTGCCTATGGTGCTGTGGTGCCTTATGGGCATTGTAGTTTGAGTGCTTTATGCCCTTATTCTTCATTATGAGCTGGGCTCCTTAACTGGACTACATCTCTACAGTTGGGCAAAATAATGGAATGACTGATAAAGAACTTGATTAATAAAGAATTAAAGGAAGGTGATATAATTAATGACAATCAGAATGGGTTTGTGGAAAACCGGTCCTGTCAAACAAACTTTATTTAAAAAAAAAATGAGATTACAAGTTTGGTTCATAAAGGTAATACTATTGATGAAATATACTCAGACTTCTGTAAGGCCTGTAACTTGGTACTGCATGCCATTTTGATTTAACAAAAAGAGAAAGATACAAAATTAACATGCCACACATTAAATTTAGTTGGGTTGGTCCTGCTTTGAGCAAGGGGTTGGACTAGATGACCTCCTGAGGTCTCTTCCAACCCTAATCTTCTATGATTCTAAATGGGCTAAAGACGGCTAACTGACAGGTCTCAAAATGTCATCATGAATCGGGAATCATCACTGAGTGCTGTGTTTCTAGTGGGGCCCACAGGGATTGGTTGTTGGCCCTTTATTATTTAAAAAGTTTACTTTGAAGAGTTTACACCCATGATGCAGCCTCTGTTCACAATTAGTCAATTCAGTCTGTAATGTGGAGTACTCTTGGATTTATCACTGACATTGAATTCTCATGTAGCAGGATCCATGAGTAATGTTTTCTATCAATTCGACTTTGCTAGGAACTCCATCCCATCATGCTGGATGAAGACCTGGCCTCAGTTATTCATGCCTTCATCTCTTCTTGGCTGGATTACAGGAATGCAGTATACGTGGGCATAAGGTCTTCAGCAGTTAGGAAATTCTACCTAAACTACAGAATGCTGCAGTATTTTCTCAGCAACACAGTCTACCATGACTACATCATACCTGTCCTCTGCTTCCTACATTGGCTTCCCATGTTGAATCAAGTTCAAAGTCTCAGTCTTTATTTTCAAAATGCTCAAAGACTGGGCCCAAGATACCTAAAAGACCATCTAAAGCTCTGGGATGAAGACTGTGGTTGACAACTCTGCTCCTCTGAGACAATGGAACTCTCAACAATAAGAATAAAGATCATCAGTGCAGGAGTCAGAATCTGTTCTGGGGGCAATCTGAGACTGTGGAAGGAACTCATTCAGGAACTAAGGACCATCACTAATCTCACTACTTTTCACTTCAAGTGCAAGGTGATTTTGCCTTACTTAACATAGACTCATAACAAGCTATACTCTACCCAAAACAAGACACTCCACTCATCATGATTTTCCCTGTGGGGAGAAAATAAGAGAACAAGCAACACATGAGAAATGTGTAGTCACATGGCTTAATGTACGACTGGAAGATGCTCAGATACTATGATGATAAGCGTGGTATAAACTTCTCTATAAAATAGAGCAGAATAAAAAATGAACATCTTAGTGTGATGCTCTGGCCTAAAGGGCTAACGTGATCCTGGGATGTATAAACAGGGGCATATCAGTTAGGAGTAGGGAGGTTATATTACCTCTGAGATTGTTACCTCTGTAGTTGGCACTAATGCCAACACTTATGGAATACTGTGTCCAGTGCTGGTGTACACAGTTCAAGAAGGATGTTGATAAATTGGTGAAGGTTCAAGGAAGAACCATGAGAATGATTAAAGTATTAGGAAATGTTCCTTATTGTTAAAGAATCAAGGAGCTCAACCTATTTATCTTAACAGAAATAAGATGAAGGGGTGACTTGATCGCAATCTATATGTACTTATATATGGACCAAAAATGATATCTTCAGTCTAGTAGACAAAGGTATAAGAAGATCCAATGACTGAAGCTCATATTGAGACAGGAAATATGGTACAATTATTTAACAGTGATACTAATTAACCATTGGAAAAATTTAGCAGTGGTTGTGCTGGAATATCTATCACTGGGGTCATTTTTATATTAAAAGTAGATTTTTTTCCCTAAAATATGTGCTTTAATTAAATCAGGAATTAATTCAGGGAAGCTCTATGACTGTGTTATACAGGTGGTCAGAGTGGTCCCTTCTGACCTTCATAATCTATGATTCTATTAATCTTCCATGACATACTCTCGTCTCTCCTCTGACCAAAGTCCCCTCTGAACTTTTTGTTCCATGAAAATTTTTCCCTATTCAACTTTTTGTCCCTATATGAGATGAAAACAAAATGTTGAACTATTGGAATGTTCCAAGCTCAGCAATTCTACCTTTGGCTCCCCTCCGTCTGCAGTCATTATAATGGTACTGAGCTAGTATCACTTTTGATGTTATCACGGTATGAATATTAGTGATAGTGCTAGGTACCACGGTGATGTGCACAGTCAGCAGCATTAGGTCACAAAGGTGAAAAGGAAGGCCACATTGGTAAGCAGGGAATGGGAGACACCAAGCAATTGCGGTAGATGAAAGGAGAATAGAGTTGTGTGGGTAAGGAGTGAGCTGAGCAGCAGTTGAGGGTGCACTGGGATTTGGCTTCATACTGGAACTTCGTTGCTTTTAGATGTCCAACCAAGAGCAGTCATCATGTGCCTCTTAATCATCCACAATCTGGCTACAAGGCAGCAATCTATTAGGGTGTGGACCTGGCACAGCGATTCTTTATCACATCAAGACTAGGGTGCACTCATTCAGACCACCTCTGCAAGGTATTTTTACCATGTTAATTGCATCCTCATGTAAGTGCTCTGATGCCACAGAGACAACTTAAGAGAACTCAAAAATTTCTGCTGTTGCAGAATGCAGCTGCCTGTATATTTAGTGTTGTTACTTAGGGCTAAATGATCACATCCCTCGCTTGGCTATTCAGGTGAGTAAGGGGAAGTTACCCCTTGCCCACTTGGCACTGCTGAGACTTTGACTCCACCCATGTTGAAAGAACAGGGGTTATTCTTTTTCACAAGCAAGTAGACTAAGAAGAGAGGAGGGGCGTGCAAAGAACCTTGGCTTCATCTCCCAAGTTCATCCGTCAAACAAGCTGGTTAAGTGCACAGAGGGAGCACCCGGTAATGAATGTGCTTCCTTTGCAGCTCTTCCATTAGAGGAGTAGGAGACAAATGACAAGTAACTGAACCTAGATCTCTGGTATGGCAGTACAGAGCATTACCTGCAATCCAGCAAATGAAATGTTGTAACAAGATTCTAGTATGAATTTGAATACAATGCTAATTGTTCATATAGATTTATCATGTATTATCCTGTTGGAAATAATTTTTGCACCTCTCTCAAATTTCCACATTAGTAGCTGCTAGAGGAGATATAGATTAAACTGAGGAAAGAGGTGTCTCCTTTATTGCTAATCATCCTGTCACATCACATTACAGACCATTCCATCGTACTGTGTCTGTATGGTATTCAATACGATGACATGACAGTTAATACATAAAGGTAAATGAACACTGAGCGGATGCCTGCTGACGATCTGGTTTTAGAGATGGGCAGTCTGAAAATGAACTCAGTTAAATCCAGAAGACACATGGAAGTGTCTTGGCATTCACTGGCCTGGCAAGCAGGAAAGTTCACTACCCATTTATTTTCAATATGCACCCCCAGATAGTGAAGGAAGCTGGCTAGTTCTGACATAATGAAGGATCTGGGCTGATAGTCATTTCTTTTTTAAAAATCAATACCATTGGGGAAAAAACAAGTTTCAGAATTCTAGAAGCCCAGGTTTACATCTATATCTTAAATTAAGTCAGAAAAGCTCATGACATTCTTTTTCTTAAACTCTGTGTGTATGTGTGTGTTTTTGAAGCTAGTATTCTTAAAATATGTAAGAACAAAAGCCCTCTAAAGTTCTCTATTTAACCCCTGCATAGACAAAGCGCAAGCAGTAGCCATGTAAGCTTTCCCCAAAAATGTGCCCTAACCATAATGTGGAGGGAACACTTCTAGAGGTAAACTGAGGACTATTATTTCCTATTATTCACATAGCACCATTGCTATACAAATACATTATATTGACATGTACAAAGACATGAAGAAAGCTAATAATCATTCTCCATGCCTATTCAATCTTTGGTATCTCTCCTGAAGTTCCTAGAAAGAATGCCAATTGGTGTCAACTGTGATGGCATTTTTGTTTTGTTGTGATGTAGATGCTTGCCACTTGGGAAGTGGACTGAGACCACTAAAGTAATTTCACATCAGTCATCAAACGGCCATCAAACAGCGGATTATTTAAAACTTTTGAAAATAACTAACGAGGGCTGTATGTTAACTGGCAAGCTAGAGATGAAATGCTTTAGAATACAGATGGCTAGGTTTTTGTTGTTTTTGAGGTATCAACAAATTTTCCTGGCCCAAATTGAGTAAATAAAAAAATCAATCTAAAAATTTTTCACAAACTAAAATAATAACAATAAAAAAATTGGTTTGGGTCTATTATACCCTTTTGTTTGGATAATCACTAAACGTTTCATTTTGATTCCAACCTTTTCCCCCTTTCCTGTTCAAAAATGTCAAAATAGGAAGTTTTGACAATTTATTTTGTTTTTTAAATCCATCCATTTTTCAAGCTGTGAGATTTAGCAGAACAGACCCGTTTTGCAAACAGGTTTGGTTTTGACAAATTGGCATTTTTCAGCAAAAAACATAGTTTATCAAAATATTCTTGTCTAGTGCTAGTCCATAGTCTGTTATGAAAAACAAGAAAGTTTAGTAGTTACTCAAAGTATTTAGTTTCTAGTCTGGGTTTTGATGGTTCAGTAGACTGTGCAATCCTATGCTCGTCCCCCTGAAATCACTTACAAAAAAGCCATGGGTATTTGCTTTAGCCTGGAAATAATCTTGGCTGGATCACTGCCCTCTAGGCCATGAAGTTACTTGCCCAGATGCAACTATGGCCACTGACATGCACCAAGTAGAGCTCAGGTTCAAGAGAGATTCCGGTCCTTTATCCTTCAATGAGTGCACAAGGGAGTGCTGTAGCTTCATGGATGCAATTATATTGGTCTGGTCCTGAGCATCATCTGTGGCTCCAGAGCCTTGTACAGCTGTTGCCAGTAAACTCTAAATTATGGGCTTAATGGGCCCTATACCAGTGGAGGCCAGATGTAGTCCCTGTTAATGAACCACCTTTACTCTACCATAACTCCTCTCTACCCTGGACATGCCCCCTCCGTTCTCTAACATCCCCCCTTCAGCCTGGGGAGGGAGAAGCAGAGACACAATCACCATCTGCTACATCTATCCCCAGGAGAATTGTCTCTTGGGAATTGTAGCCAGATTACAGCCCCTTTGCACCACCAAACAGGCCACAATCCCTTGAGAATTTGACCCTTAGTTGCCATCCATGAAGATACCATCAAAACTCTACAAGCCCTTCTCAAAAGGGGCATGATTCTGGATTAAAGATCCTAATGTGGTCAATTGTATGAGGAAAACCTGTGATGCGCATCCCGGGGTGTCTTTCTCATTATGATATAAAACAACTCACAGAGAAAAAACTCCCCAGAGATTGAACAGGTTTCATAAAGTTGGAGGGGAAAAAAAAACCCTACAAGCTTTCTTAACTCCTTTATTAAACAAATGAACAAACAAAACTATCTTGAGCATTTTGCTATCACCTTTTTCCAATGAGTCACTTGATAGCAAGAGAATGTTTTACAGCGAGGATTGTCTACTAAACAACCTAATCAAAATATTATTAAACAATTACATTGCAGTAGGCTGTTTAATGAAGTGTTTTCAGTGTGGTTTGAACGTTAATAGCAACAGTGTTAAGCTGCTTTGTGCTCTGTGTATCAAACAGCCTGAAGTAATGTGAGCTGACTAACAGCCAAATAAAATCTTGAAGCACCTTTGACAGACAATATACTTGTGCCAGTCTAAATCTTGTCATGCATTGTTATTGAGCAGAGAAATGACAAAAAGGAATGTCAAGAGCTTCCTCATACTGTATATCATAGTTAACTCCAGGATAACTGAGGGCCTCCCAGCTTCCTCCTTGTGGTTGTCCCATGTGCTGACTGGTTGGAATTTGAATCTGAGTAGGGATTTGCAGCTATGGCTATGTGGAGAATGAAGAGTTTGGATTCCTATGCAGATTTAGAAATACTTCTGAGCTGGTGCCTAAGATGCTGTGTCAATGTGTAATTTACGTACGGCTTGGTCCTGAGTAGATCTGAGACGTTCGATGGGAGTTAAATAACAGGAGGAATGCACTGGCAAATGAGATGGACGTAGCTGAAGTGTGCTGATTCAGATGTCTCTGGGAGCACCATGCCATTTGAATTGATTTGTTTTGAAAATGTGGTGGCTGATTAATTATACCTTTTATTTAACGCATTGCCTAATGAGAATGAAGAATGGGAGGATCCCTTCCTCTGTTTCCCAGAATGTCTGAAATTAGGCATGGCCCCTGGAAATCACATTAGCTCCTAGAAGCCCATAGCCATGCAGTAAGCAAATGGGTTTCTTGCGGGTTTTCTTAAAAGGCTGTATTGAGGCTACTTTATCAGAAAAATGTGCCTGAATTTGTTAGATGGAAGTATTCTTAATGGCTATTGACAATAGTAAGAAGTTGGAACTATTTTCTTTGTCTCCCTCATCTCAGCAAAACAACTGCAGCTATTCTCTGTTCTAAACAGCATCTTCCTCTGCTACCAAAATATATATTTTCCATTCATCATGACACTGTTCTCTGATAGCATAGAGACAACCCTGAGGGGATGATTACCACGAGATAATTGGCTAACACGCTTCTGAGATCTGAGGCAGGGCTTTGCTGTGCAGTGCAGCACATCACCCCGAGAGGTGAGATTGACTATGGAAGTCTCGGTTTCCACTTCTGCCTCATTATGCCAAGGCCCTCGTGTAAGCCGTGATGGGTACCTTGGTGTCTGGTGCAATCTCTGCTTCCTAGCCCTCCAGCACAAGACACACCACAGCAATTCCATGCACACTGCATAAAGTAACATACAGTGTTTATCCTTCCCTTCCCTCTTCTTGTTCTATTCTAATTCTCCCAAGACCTTTCTCAAACTCCTAACTCTCTTAATAATTGACTGGCTCTACTAACTGCTCCATGAAATTCCCTGATGTTCTTCTAGCCCTGCTCATGTTTCTCTGAGCCCTCTCAATGTAATCTTCCTGGCTGTTCCCCTGACTTTCACTTATTCAATAAAGTGACCAGTTTAAGGTAAACAAGGCAAAAGTTCCATAGGGTATGAGTTTGTGCAGCCTCTGGCCTGCAGTGTCAGTTTCTCTACTGGTGAAAACATTGTTAATGAGAAGAGGTGAGTGAGGAAACAGAGATGGCTCCTTCAGGGCTCCTATTACTCTTCTGTTGCACTGGCAGTGTGGAGTAAAGTCAAGCTGGGATGGATCTTCCTGTTGCTTTCCAAGCCCTGTGGCTTTAGCCCAGCATGGGAGAGGTTGTTTTCTGAGCGGCTGGTTTAGCAGAGGCTTGAGGGCACACACTTCTCCGCATTCAGGGATATAATTACTACCTTTGTACAGCACCTCTTATTAAAGTATTCCCTCCCAAAGATAAAGGTGAGTATTCTTAGAGGAGAGTCCAAGAACTTCCTCCCCTAGGAAATCATATTGAAAATCCATGGTATCTTGGGCATCTCAGAGTAAAAGAAAATAGTTTACAGAAGCCTTTTTTGGAGGAAAGGACAGAAATGAGCCCAGAAAGGCATGGCTTATCTGTATCCAGACATAGGACGCATCTGTTGAAGTAGAAAAGAAAAGCCCTCCCAACTCCCCATCACTTGAAACAATTCATCACTAGCAACATGATTCAGCAAATGGAACACATTTTAAAGTACATTTGATTTTGATCCCATTTTGCAAACAAAACCAAATCAATGAACTACAGTGTGGTACAACATTTGGATCCAGATTTGGATTTTAAACGTCCTGAATTCAAAGACACGTCAAATTCAGGGACATGCACATCTGGGATTTGTATCTGGGCCTGCCTCTAATTTTGATTACACTGGATTAATGGACAAAATCAGCACTTCTGCTGTCAGTTTATGCTGATTCGCCTAGTAAAAAAGCACCTTCAAAGCAGCTGCAGATCCCTTCTAATGGCAGGGAAGAAGATCCAGAGCTTCTGAACATCCCCAACTCAGACCTGTGTCAATTCCTGCTTGCCTCAAGCCTCGTAGGAGCTACGTGGGAAGCATAATATTGGTAAAGTCAGTGCTTAAATTGCTCTGAAAAAGTGTTGAGGGGAGGGTGACAGTCTGATTGGGGCTTGGGGCTGCAGTACAGACCATTGAAGGATTGTGTCACCACTTGCCCTGCAACCCTGAGTGTCTTAAAATGCTTTCCTGCTGGAGCTCCCAGCCTGGGATGCTCCCACCAGCCTACAAGAATCAAGGTCTCCCCCGAGTGTCTATGTGCTAGACAGTCTTGGTTCAGCAGCTCTGACCACATCAACCTGTCTACACTCTGGCTTCCACCAGTCTTGATGACAACCAGCAAGATGACCCCAGAACACTCCCAGTCCTAAATTTCCCCAAAACCATGTGCCCTGATGTCCATCCTTCTCCTCTAAAGGTACAAAAGACACATCATAACTTATTAACTTAATTGGGGTAAATACACCCTTCCATTTAAACACAGCATTGAGCTTGTTTATAGTAAGAATAAAACCAATTTAGCGCTAGTCTACACTACAGAGTTTTGTTAACAAAAGTCAGCTTTTGTCGACAAAACAGTGGAGATGTACACACTGAAATGCTAACTCCCCTGCTATGGTTACATAGTAAAACCACCTCAACAACAGGCATAGGGTTTATGTTGGTGTAGTTAGAGTGATGCTGTGTCAGTGTAGACACTGCATTCCTTACATTGGCTATTGACTGTCATTCTTGTCAATTTCACAACAAAAATGCCCATCAGCTAGATCCCAGCTTCCCCTTTCCCCCCCTCCTTGGAGAACTGAGTGGCTGGACCCAGCACCCAGTTGGAAGAGGGCAAGAAATCTTGGGCAACTGGACCCCACTCCCAGAGGGGAGAGGAGAAGCCCCAGGCAGCTTCCTTTGGCTCCTGGCAGGGAACGGGGAGGGGAGAGGTCCTGGGCTGCTTCTCTGCCTGCTCCCTGTTGGGTGCCTAATCAGTTTTGTCAATTTCACTGCTGAGTCATGAAATTGATAAGGCTGCCCAGCTCCCGGAGGAGAACGGGTAGGAGGGCAAGAAGCTGGGACAGGTGGACCCCACTCCCTGGGGGTGTGAGAAGCCCTGGGCAGCGAGAAGCCCTGGGCGGCTTCCCCTGGCTCCTGGTGGGGAATGGGGATTGGAGGGGGCAGCTCACGGAAAGCCCAGATGGCTATGAGGAAGTTGGGCTCCTGGGCTCCCAGTAGGAAGTTTCCAGCGGAGATGAGAAAACAAGCTCTCAGCTCCCCACACTGCCACTCTTAGGTCGGTGGAAGTGCTCCTGGTGAGGAAGTGCACCACCGACCCAAGGAGTTTAGTGTCGACATCAGCCACCACAATAAGTAGTGTGGTGGCTGTAAGTCGACCTCACAAGTCGATTTATCTTTGTAGTGTAGACAAGGCCTTATTAACAATACGACATACATTAAGTGCTGCCAAGTAAAAAGAATAAAGGGTTACAAGTAAACCAAAAGTGAAAACATGCATCTAAAAGTCTATTTAGCAAAATACAAGCTTTCTTCAAGAGGGTTTCTCTCACAAGTCTGATTTTTCCCAGTCATAGCTGACTTTGCTTCTGTCAGGACCTTCCACAAAAGTACAAGGTGCTGGCTTCCTTTGTCTTCTTAAATGAAACATCTTTGCCTAAGCAGGTTTTCTCATCTATACTCAACTTCAGAGACTTCAACCACACTTGGATTGAAGGACTTATCTTTCTCGGATTGCAGGAGATTGTTCCCTTGTGTCTATCTACTGATGGGTGTCAAAGATGGCTTCTGTCTTAGCTTGTATCTTCCAAAGTTCAATTAATTGTACCAAAAGGCAGGAGGACCTCTTGCTAGTCTTTCCTTCCTGTGAGCTTCCCATACCCCCTACATGATTTCAATGTAAATTATTTCTGATTCCACCATGCTTAATTTACACAGGAGATATGAAGATAGCTATGACATTCCATCTGTCTGGGCAGATTGTACAGCCTAATATCAATGAGAACCCACAATTCCGTACATAATGTCAATACATACATTTTACAATTATATTAATCATCAGTGTTTCATTAGCTTTCAGAAAAGACCTCACTCTATACACTTTTATAATACAGTAATATTGTACACAAACAATTTCGATTCAATTGTTTACCACTTGAGGCTCAGCCCCCTCCTCCTTCCTACCTCCTCTTTATAGACCAGTAAACCTTTGCAATTTATTCTTTGAAAAGTAAAACCCAGACCAAGTCTCACTCTCCTGCTGGGTGTATATGCCATGCTGTCTTCTTCCCCACTCGTTCTTGTGAGGGATGCCTCCACCCCTTGTTAGCTTGATCGGTCTATTTAGGTGATATGTAAATCCATTCTCCTTGTCTTTCAAAATATTTTGGAACTAATTTTCCAGATGGGGAAAACACAGTCCTTTGTCTGGGGCAGACCTGTTGACTAGACTCCTGGTATGCCTGATTTAAACTCACTTTAGTAATCATTCCTGCATATTGTACACATACATCATGCAAGAATATTAATGATCAGTGAGTTATTAATTTTCAAATGATACCTCACAAGGCATATTTTGTACAATGATTACTACAATAGTGTGTAAGGCTTAAATAAAGGAGTGCTCATGGGATGGCGGGGAGGGGGGATCTATCAACATCTAGGAGCAGCAGCTTTGGTAAGACAGTGCTTAAAGTGCACCCTCAGCAATCTGGATCTGGTTTTAATTTTGTTTAGGTCTGCAACCCCTTGTGAACTCCCCACCCCCTTTAAACACTTCACAAGCTCATACCAGGGGCTGTGCCTGCCACATAGTACCTAATTACAGGAGGTGCAAGTAATCTCCTCTCAGTCCTTGTTACCAGTTCAGAGAGGAATCTGGACCTATGCATCTCTGACAGCTTGGTGGTGAAAGTATTGAAAAGGATAGGAGATGTGAGTCCCTGATTCTTTCTTCTATTCAACTGTAAAATATTTTAAGGGAATTGAAAAGCAAAAGGAATACCCTCTACGCTTTTCTTGACTAAAAGTAGAGGAAATGTTGACATTTTGTTCCAATGAGTTGACTAGATTGCTGCTTTCACATAAAAAAGATCTTTAAGAATATTCAATGTTTGTAGTTTTCTCTTGCACATAAACTGCATGTATTGTTCTGTAATGGCAAAAGTTGTTAGCCAGTAACTGTCCACAGGCTATTTTTCGTTATTCTTTAAAGCTGATGTCTTCTGTATTTTGTGTTCCTTATTGAAACTGTGATTATAGCCTGAGCTCCATTTTTCAGAATGCCAGTGGAAATGACTATAAATTACTAAACCGGCAAATGCAGAGATTTTTGAAAGGTCTGAAATCTGGAGCCGTTAATGTGAGTTGATATTTCACTTTCAAGGAGTAGGTGTTACTGAAGTTTTGTGGTCCACAATGCCACACAATTTAAGTACCTGTAACTCTGAAAGAACCTACAGTAATTTGTGTTGTACTATATTAAATGGAAATACATTTTTTCTTTCCTTAATTGCAGTGGTTTCTAAATACATTTACTCCAGGAAAAGTAAGGCAAGAGTGATTCCACTGAATATGTGATTAGAACATAACATTTATGTATTAGTTATTTGGCTGCCTTGGTAACACTAAGTAAACTTAGTAATTTAATACATTTAAAAGATAAAATGAAATATAAAGTAATAAATACTTGCTAACAAAACAGCCTAAAAATAACTGCCTTGTAGGTTCTGAGTAGGCAGAGTTCTGCAGAATGTCAAAGACTTGTAACTTTTTTTTTTTCCCAAAAGATCTGTTAACCAAGCTTCAGCCAAACAAAATTTCCAATGGAGCTTTTGTTTCTGATTGCAAGAATCAACTGATTAATTTTCCTGCTAGATATGAATTATGACACTGTGAATTTAATACTCCTGGCTGCTTGTTGTTATACTGTTTAAAAGAATTACATAGCCATTGTATGAACAACAGAAGCAAAGAAGTCCAGATATGCTTATTCTATCTATCTATCTATCTATCATTTCTGTGGAAAGGCCGTACAGTCTGAAAGCTTATAGTAATAGCTGTCTAGCTACCAGCCGTGCTCTAATCCTATATCAATTACTGTAATGAGCTGGGTAAACCACACATTCATTCACCTGATGCTTCCATTTCTTTGTTTGGTTCCCAGGTAACCAATACAATATTACTAGGTTTCCATGTTAAATATTAACTGCTGTCATACTTTATTATTTTTAATGTTTTGAAAATGAATAAAAGACAAGGGCCCAGAATAGGATATTTTCCTTCAGATAGGGTGTATTTGGAAGACCATATCATGTATCAGCAATAAATTAGGTTCTTATTTATTTTACTGATACATATAGCATAACATGAATCATATGGCCTGATTCTTACTACATTAAATATGTCCTCAGTGCTGTCTTTTAGAGTATAAAGGGGAATCTGCACTCTTGAATTGTTTATGTTTCATGCTGTCATATGCAATAATTCTTCAGTACTCGATGTGTGGCATCATTGGTCTCAGATATAGAACACACTTAGGTACTATGCTGATAGGTGCATTATGTGATGAATATTCAAAAGAGTAGAGACCTTGCTTCCATTTTTGTGGGTGCAAAATATTACCACAAAACTCTGAGTAACTGCACCTGTATCTACTGTTTTGCCCCATTACGGATGTAGTCAGGCTCTCCCCGTTAAATACTTACCAGACTGCTGTGACGGGATCCAAACACTGAATCCCGCTGCTGGGGCTGGGCAGAGTTTAATCACTGATCCTGGCTCTGGGCTTCTAGGCATACACTCTAGGTGCAAATCGTGTATCTAATACCCCCTCAGCAGTGCAGATCACCTAATCCAATTGCCTAGATCCTTACACTAGTGCTGTCATCGCCAGCTTTCCCAGCAGCATTTGCACATTCCCCAGAATCCACCAAAGGTGTGAGTCTTCTGGTTTACAGTTTACCTTCAGGCCCATGTGATAGAGAGACTCATAGATAGATTTTGAAAAGGATTCTAAAACATCATTGCTCCTTACCTAAAAGCATGAAAGACACACAGATATAGACAAAATAATAAACATGCCTATACACATTTCTCTTGTCTTGGTTTCCTTACCACTTTGGAGAGTTCTATGGGCGTGGGCAGAATCCTCTGGTGTGTCCAGGATCCTTCCCCTACAGCTCATGACTGCTCTTCCAAAACATGGAGCCTTTGCTCCCCAACTACCCTTTTCTGACCTTGGCTGGTCCTGCAGTTATACAACCTGCCCTTACCCCCCTCTACAAAAGCATGCCCCTCTCTTCCTCTCTCTCTCCTGCCCAAACTTCCTGTGTGGCTCTGTGAATCTTCCCCTGACTCTTCCAGCCTCTCTGCCTACCATTAACATCCTAGGTTCTTTGTTCTGCACTGGGCATTTTCCACTCTCCAAATGCCAGCCCCTGTTAAGAAGTAGGAGAAAGCCAGTTCTCCTAGACTTCAGATAACCCATTGTGCCAACATCCCATTGTTTCCATTTGAATAGGTGGCATTATGTTTTAGCCACCCACCATTTTATCTGGACATTCACTAAACCAGTCTGTAATACAACAATGTTCATAATAATTTCACAGCATCACACAGAATACATCAGTGATTCAAACAGATTCCTCAAATCGTCACACCTCCCCACATACGTCATTGTGTGTACAAAAATTCAGAGGAATATTTTGCAGGTGCAAATTACACCATACAGAAGGGAGAGTGTTTCATGGAAAATTTGATGCTATCACACCTAAAAAAGGCAGAATGCTTCTCCAGCCTCAAAGCACCAAAGAAGGGCTAACCATAAGATGACCATATGGTTGTAAATTACTCAGAAAAAAGCACACTTAGAAAAATGTGTGCTGTTACATCCACCAAAACACATCTACCCTAATTCAGGAAAGAATCCATATTCCAGAGAGCACTCAGGAAGTTGCTTAACATTAAGTCTCAACAAAGTCAATGGGTTTTAAGCACACTGTCCAGAAAAGGGTTAGACTTAAACTCATGCTTAAGTACGTTTCTGAATCTGGGCCATAGTCATGATACTATTAGTGTCTAATACACTCTTTTAAACACATTTGGTAATAGAGAGGGTAGGAAAGACACTTTATCAACTGAATTCTGTTCTAGACATATTGACTTTATATATACACAACGTATTTGATTTATGAGCTGGGTTGGAGGAGGTGTGGCATCTAATTCTCAGACATCTTAACAAACTTCTCTCAAATCAACAAGTCACCAAGCTTGGGTTGCTTTCATCGTTCTTATTCATGTACTACCTCTGTAACCTTCACAATAGTTTCAATTTACAGACCTCCCTGAGCTCCACAGGTTTCTTAATGAATGTATGGATTTTCTTTCTCAGTTGGCTCTGGAATCATGCAGACTATTAATCTTACGTGATTCCAGGGTCCATGTTGACAATGTAGAAGATATGTTTGCTTTTCTTTTTCTTCTTAGGCAAAAAAAAGGTTATTGGGTTTGCTTATCATCCCTTGTTAACAACTTGCGTTTGCAAGATTTTCTTGTTTTCTTTCCATACTCATCACTGGACTGAATGACAGTTCTTTTCTTTCTTTCAGTGATGCAGTGCTTCTCTCTATAATTCCTCCTCATTTAATAATACGAGTTTTGAAACCGTTTTGCCTTTTTCTGCTTATTTTCCATGTCTCTGTTCTTCTTGTCAATTTGGACACACCACAGTGCTCTTATTCCAAATACAGTTTTGACAGTGTCTGTCATGCCAAGGTGCAAAATACTTCTTGCCTATAAAGCTGAGATTTTTGGAGTTTCATTGACTTTTGTTTTTTTGTATTCCAGGAGGTAAAAATGGTTCTCTGTAGCAGCACTTGCATCCTTATACTGACTTTTCCTTCCTTTCAAATCTGTACACTGTCACCAGTGCCTTCTGTTTTTGGACTGTAAGGGTTGTCTCTGTGTTTGGCATGTTTTAATGTAGCGTGTGACTTTCTCAATCCCAGTTCATTCCCATTAGTGGGATTCCCCATCGCCACCTTTCAGCTTTCTCCATTTGGACAGACCTACACATTCTTTTTGCACTGCTTTGGTTTCCAAATATAACCAAAGGTCTCTAATACTGGGGATTACTCCAGACTTCTGTTGCTGCTATTAGCACTGCACATGCCTAACATTATCCACTATGGATTTTTTGGAGTGGGGACAGGAAGGCTAAATTCAAATATCAGTCATATGATTAGGAACCCTGTGAACTCTGCAGTTCCATGAATGGGGAATTTGTTGCAAAATCCACTTGCTGCTGCACAGTTCTCTAGATTCTAAGCCATTTGGCTAATGTTAATTGTTAAAGTACACTAAAAAATCATGGTGATAAACACCCTGCAGGTGTTCCTAATAATAATTGTCTAGAAAATGTCTTGAGCTTTAATTGCTATGCCTGTGGACATGTGAGTCAACCACATGAACACCAAACTGTTGATACAGTACCCCAATACACCTACACTACATTTGATGAAGTGGGTGGAGAAGACTTAAGGGTCCTGGCTGTATTCGTTTTTAGCCCTGCAGAATGATGGCCAAAGGAGAAGCATATAATTCTACAGGGAGCATTTTGAAAGGAGCTATTTCTTCTAGCCAAGCTGCATGACCCTTGAAAATTCTGTGACCGGATCATGATGGTTCACGGCTACAGTAATAATCTGTCTCTGCAGACCATACATCCTTTGTTTGCACGGAATCATTCATTCTTTTTTCTTCTGAGCTGGCTCAGAAGCTGAGAAGAGAGCGGCAGTTTTCTTTTTTAGGTATGTCATTGTTTAAATTTCTCTTCTTCAATATTTGCTTTAATTTCTACTTATGATGTCCCTGTACTGTTACACTAATTGCTCTTTTCTGAAACATTGATTTTTTGTCTTTCCTCAGGGATTAGTGAGCAAGAGTATGCAGAATTGTTGTTGAACAACAATCTGTGGTACTAGTATCATTTATTATAACTGTTATTTATTTGTATTATGATAGCATCTAAAGGCACCGATCAAGATCAAGTCCTACTGGGCTAGGAGTAATAGACATATTAGGAAATAGTCTCTGTCCACAAGTGTTTACAATCTAAAAGCCTACTTCTGTTCCCAATGAACTCAATAAGTTTTATCATTGACTTCAGTGGAAGCAGGATCAGGCCATAAATAGACAAGACAGACAAAGTGTAGGAGAAAGAATAATCCTAATTTTACAGATGAGTAAACTGAGGCACCGAGTGAGTAATTGACTTCCACAACATCATGCAGGAAGTCCACGGCAGAGTTGAGAAATTAATCCTGATCTCCTCAGTTCCAGAGTCTTAACCACAAGACCAGCCTTCCTCTCTAAGGATTTGTTTTAAATTCAAATATTGATGCCTATCTTCAGTAATGTTAATTCACACAATAATGTTAATGTTTTTACCACATTCTGTCTTCTTGACTGGTGCCGTAGTAAAACAAAATGTACTGACTTTTTGCTTTTGTCTGAAGGACACAACTCATCTTGGCTTCACTGACTATTGTCAGATACAATAAAATTGAAATAAATATCTGAGAATGCAACATTTAAATCACACAGAAGTCCTGGTTTATGTTTTGCTTTAGGTTTACAGAAGACTTTCACTTTCTCTGTTCTTTCTGCCAGAAAAGCCTGATTCAGAGGAAAATCAGAGTGATTAGATTTAGGCTTTGATCTGAGACCATGCTCAGACTATAGTGATGAGCACCACCATAAAACTCTCAGACAGTCTCAGGATTCAGTATTTGTTGGAATTTGAACATTAACAGGACAGTCAGGGCCAAGCTTATGCTTTGCAAGGCCGCAATCTGCTCAAAGCATATGGGTAGTTAGGCTGAAATTTCTTTTCCCCAATTCCAGTCCTGCTGATGCAGCTTCCAACAGCCACATCAGAGCAGGACCATATGACCCGCAAAACTGTAGGACCCTCTCCTTACTGTCATTGCTTGGAAAGCTGTGGAAAAAACTGTAGCTAATCTGGGGATAGTTGGATTCATCTGACTTTCAGGATTTGAAAAAGGCTCAGACTGAAGCATTTCCTGTCGTCTGGAAATGCTGATCATTCTCCTCTAAGCATGTCAAATGAAAATACTTGAAATTACAATCTCATATTCACAAGACCAATGCTATGTTTTGAATAGTTAATTGATGTTTATTTAACGTCAGTTGACTACAGAGTAAAATATTTATAACCTCATGGAAACATCCTATACAATTTCATAGAGAATAATATCCTGGCTATAGAATTTTTAAACTAACCCATAGAATTCTATAGAAGGGATGTAACTCTTGATTAAATTCTGTAGGGAGGTTTAAACATACCTAGTTCCATAGAAAGAATATCACTGTTAAGTTCTATAGATTTGTAGAGTAATTTTTTTTAGAATGCTACTTAATTTTTATCAAAACCTCTTGATTGTATTCCTATTCAAGTCTATAGGACTTTCCTGTAAGGCTACATGTATTATGTATTTTGTAAGTATTAATCCTCAAGACCACTTCAGTGTACAATCACTATTCATTTAGCATACAATTGACTTATAAAATCTTAATTACGTGCACAGAACTCTCAATTAATTAGCTGCATTGAATGTAAAGTATTCAAAAGTATTACCCTCACTAGGTCAAGGTTGGGTGGGGGGGCGGGAAGAGGCTTTCATAGCTTGCCAGGTATGTTCACTGTATGTACAGTAGTCTTCCTAGTTCTAAAATTTTTGCTTCTTTTCTTTCACCCAGAACATGAATAGTGCTGACTATTAGAATCTGAAGTTGATCTGCTTTTGATTAACAAAAAGAGACCCTTCATTTCTTTCCCCCTTCTATTGATGATCAATGAGACATTTTCATTTAGTGGCCTAACCATGATGTCATACTCCTGGCTGTATGGGTGTCACTACTTTTTAATTACTGCTGTTTTGTTTGTTCCTGGTACTGTAAGTAGTTAAAAAAAACATGGGACAGAGAAATAAATAACATAGGACACACCCTACCCAACCGGGTGAATGCAACAACTATAAATAGATGCCCACAGCCTTCAAAAATAATTCAATACATCAATGGAAAAACAAGTATTTAACTCAGCCTCCCAGGTTAGAGATATACTAATGGAGAGAGAAAGAGAAAGGGAAAAAGAAAAAGAAAGTTGGGACTTCCTGAACACCTGGTAATTTCAAGTAAAAATAAATAAAGTCTCTTGTGTTTCTTTGTTTTATAACAGGAAACTAAGGCTCAACATATGCATACATCAATCTTGTAGTGGCTAACTAAAATATCTGCTTATATACGTATTTCTAATGTATCTAATATATCTATTTGGAATAGACGCTCCAACAAGGTATGTTTTAGCAAAGGTATGTCTTTTAAAAATTGAAATGGCACATCTGCTACTTCCCTGTCTTTTACTCAAAACAAAGTGATGTGAATTTTGCATACACCAACTTTTAACATTTTTCAATTTAAGCCACTTTGTTTCTTAGCACAACTTCAAAATATCTTAAATTCTATAAAATATTAAATATACTACATGCATTATACAGGCTTGCTCACATGAGTAAAGCAAACACAATTTGGCCCTTTTTGTTTAATTGATTAATTTCTCTGGATTTTGTAAATACTCAGCACCCTATTCTCTTTTCACTTTCAACAGGTGAGATAGCTTAATCACCTTCATTTTCCATTACAGGCCTTGATCGGCATGTACCACACAGATGATATCAAAGAACTCTTTGGAGTATGCTTTTTTAGATTATCATAGAACACATCACAGGCAGTTGTCTACAAGGGACCAAGGAAAAGAGCCACACTACTATGCAATGGAGTGTGTAATGGGGGAGTATAAACCCTACAAGAGAGCAATCACCTCCCCAGCAGCAGCCTATGATTAGACTAACCACAGCAGGGATAAAAGGTTGTAGCCCAGCCAGAACATTGTGGTTGTTGGAGAGATAGAGAGCTGCAGAGAAAGGACTCTCCAGGGTCAGACTGCCCAGACAATTCAATTCTCTGCCAAAAGGGAATGGAGAAGATTACCATGCAGGAGGTACCTGTGAAGCCCTGAGAGGGGAAGCAGTAGGAGATTTAAACAAACAGGTTCCTGATGTGCTACACTGGGCTGGGAACTAAAGTAAAGGTACACAGGGGTAGAGACTACTGATATTCCTAACCTGAGGTGGCAACAATAACAAGGATATTGGACTTTGCTTTTGTGTTCCTGCTTTAACTTATGTTATTTCTGCCCTGTTGATGAAAGATAGGAAGAAAGCTTTAAAGGGAGCAGCTCTAGAAAAGGGGTTAAGAAAAGCCCTGAGACAAAGTCTCAGGCTCCTGGGAGCAAAGGTCCACTAAAGGTATTGGTAGAACTTTGAGTGGGATGAGATTCCTTTCAGTCCTGAAAGGAGAGAGAAACAAGTAACCCACCTGGAGGACTGGAGATGCAGATGATTGATAGATATAGGTTCCATGCCTGAATCAGCTAAGGAAAAGTGAGGCAGGGACATCTGTGGTAGACTACCAGGGAGTGAGGTCCTTGAGTTACCTTTCTCCTTTAGGGTTGGAGGTCTGGGTCCAGTCTACTCTGATTACTGAAGGAACCGTTGCAGCACACCTGTGCTGTGTTAAGATCATTGATGGGGTATGATGGAGAACAGCTGATTCCCCTATAAAAGTCAAAAGGAAGCTGCAAAGAGGGGAGAGCTTCAGGAAATTACATGGAAATTCTCCAGGGGGAAAACCTTGACACCAGCAGAGTTTAGGGGCCATAGCCCAAGGAGTAGGAGGCTCCTGTAGGGAAACATGAGTGGGGTTTGGTCTTAGAAGTTGTGAGGCCTAGTGGCCAGTGCTAGAAGACTGAGCATCAGCTATGAAGAGTTGGGAGGACAGGCTGTGAGAACTGACAGGGATAGAAGAAAAGCTCTGGCTGTAAGAAAAGACACCAGAGCTAAATATGACTGTTTGTGTGGTGATGGAATTTATTTCTGGACCCCAAGGACTGCTAAGAGCTATTTCTGATATTAAATCAGCCTCAGGCAGGTTTGGTGGTAACCTGGAGAGAGGCTTGTGTGAGTTCTTGAGGCACTGTGAAGAAGTGGAAATAAAAGCAGGGTGCCACAGAGAGATCTGGCCATGAGGAGGTAAAGCAGGAGGAAGCCAATCCTGTTACAAACTACCATTTTGTTTTGCAGGTGCCTGTTAACAAATATTCTTGAGTTCTGGCTCAACTCTTGCATTTTACTACAAGTTTCAAGCTTTGAAAAAGTTAAAACTCATTCAAAGACTTGGATACCACATGGCTCCAATGTTTATATCTGTGTATATTTCTCTGTGTATGGTGTATACCTCCCATAGAACAACCTAGCTCCAGCTCTGGTTTGGCTTCTTGGCACTAATGTAATGAATAATTCATGAGGAAACCATAAATGGCACAAGCATGTCCAAACCTGGACTAGGTTCACTGGAAAGCGGTTATCACCTCAGTAAACGTTTTCTCTTCAATCAAATTAATGAAACAGAGTTTGCAGCAATATCCTAACCTATTAATTTGAACGTGGCTTCAGATTTCCATATATAGGTTTTTGTTTTGTTTAAGGCCAGGTGTGACCATTATTATCTAGTCTGACTACTTGCATAGTGTTGCCTCCCAGCTTCTACTCTATATTCCTCTGTTTATTCATCCAAACATTTTATTTACACTTAGTCATAGCATTACTGGCAGACCCTATTCAAATGGTTATCTACCATAACCTCTAAGAGTCTCTCAGAGTGACTGCTTTCCAGAATAGACTTCCATCTGTTAATTCATTGTTCCTAGATGTATGACCATACATTTGAATGTATTACAAGACATATAGTTTGACCCCAGTTAGCATACCAAGCAATTCAGGCCTCTCTGTATCTGTAACTTCCCTGTCATTATTTACCACTCCATCAGTCTCTGTGTAATATGCAAACTTTATCAGTAATGATTTAATATTTTCTACCAGATCATTGATTAAAAATATTGATTAATGTTGATCTGGGAACTAAAGCCTGCAGGACCCCCAGTAATTCAAGATTTCCCACGTACAATTGCATTTTAGGTCTGTCGGTTAGCCAGCTTTTAACTCATGTAATATGTACTGTATTGATATATAGTACTAAGGGTTTTTTCCAAATCAGTGTCATCTGCTGTACAGAAATCTAAGTATATTACGTCAGCATTATAACCCTGATTGATGTAACATGTTCGCTAGTCAACGAATAAGATGAAAACAGTTTACTTTTCCTTTTCAAGGCCCATGGTTAGCATGCTTGCATAGATATTTTCATCAATACATTCCATTCAGGGCTTGGGCTGTGTCCTTTATGTTCTCATGGACTGGAAAGAGCACAGGACAGGGATTTAGAACTTGCCAAGGCAACTCTTGGGATGAAAGATTGTTTTTTGAAACTCAGACTATTTTATTTTTAATGACTATTCTGTTTGTCTACCTAGGGATTGCAATAATCTATAAAAAGGACTTAAGGGCCAACTGTATATGAGAGAGGCCTTTTTTTACTGATAACTTTAAAAATATTGGTTGTCTTATGTGACACAATAAATACAGTTGCCACCCTGAAGGTTGGGTGAAGAGTGGGGCTGGTTGAAAAATTTAAACATAATACTTTCCCACCGAAAAAAGGGGTTTTATCAAAATAGAAGTTTTTTATGGGAAAATATTTTATTTTATTTTATGTATGTATGTATTTATTTATTTATTTTGGCAGAATCTTCCACCTGGAAAATCAAGAAGAAACGTTTCAAGTTGGATTGACCAGAATCAAAACTTTTGTGCTAAGAAGCCAAAATGAAAAACAAAACATTTTGTGTTGAGTCAATATTAATCTCTGTGTCCACATGACGTTCCCCAATGATGCATGAGGTGGCTTAGGCACAGGGACAGTCTGTGGAGCATCATGGGAGATGTAGTCTGGCCAGGGAGTAGAGCCTATATGGGGGAATGGGGGACCAAAAGTTATTGCCATGAGGCACTATGGTGAAAAAGGTAGACACAGATTAATACTGACTTGCCCCCAAATGAAACATTTTCATTTTGACATTTTTGATGAAATCAAACATTTTGAAATCGGTATTTTTTGTTTTACTTACAGTTTTGATATTTTGACATTTCATCAGATGTCATAATATTGGAATTTCCCATCATATTTCTATGCAGATGTTCTGCTCTCCAGAAAAGCCTGTGAAAGGTACAACAGCAGAAGCTGAGAAGTGATGTTATCTTGCTTTTTCAGGGGGCCTCAGTACAGAAAAGAATGCAATGTAAAATTAATACGTTAGTATTTTACCTAATCATATTGTACTAAGTTCAATTGTGCACTGGGTTCTTGGTTGCTTTGTTGAGGAGAAAGAAAGAGAATATAATGTACTGGGCACAGATACTCACTAAATCTATTGTTAAGGAACTAGGCCACATATCTATGGTGATCTGCAGGATACTACTTCAAAATTCCAGTCTCTTACAATGCTGGCCTCATTTTGTTCGAAATGTTGAAATAGCTACAGTTATAATTTACCCTCATGAAATATTTTTCTAATATTGCATTATACTTTATGAAATCTGTTTCTAAAAAATAGTTCCTGAGAAAGAAAAGAAATCTGGTATTTTTCCACTCAAACTGAGTTCCTATGGTCTTGAAGCTTGAAGATTTTAGGTTACACTGACAGTGCAAAGCAGTCCTAAAGGCAGAGTAGTTGGTCACAGAAGGACCACTCAAATTCAGGAGTATCCTCTGGTATAGCGATGATGCAGAAACTCCAACTCTGCAACTCTTTCCCTGGAGCTAGTGTGGGGATACAGTTGAGGCACAGGCGGCATTTTCAGTATGGTCTTCCACTCTATATATTCCTGGCTTCTGTACTGAGTCCTTGAGGCTTGTGATGGCCAGAACAACCTAGCTGCTATACAGAAGCATAGGGAGGTACAAAGTGGGGATCATGATGCTTATCCAGCTTTATGAACTGCTTTGATATTTCTGGATGAAGGAAGAGTTCTGTTCCCAGTCTTATGTTCATGGCATATAAACGAAAGTTTAGATATAAACCATAAAATTCTCTTCATTTCTTAAAAGTGAGAACTCTTAACATACAAAACAAAAACAAAAAAACAATAGACACAGAGAAAGCAGGCTGCTCTCTTAGGCAGAGAGGCACAATTCATCTTACCTTACTCCAGGATCACTCTTCCCTGACAGACTCTGATGACCAGCATTCTTCTGTTGCCCCTTAGGACATGTCTGTGACATTCCCCAGGGTACAATCGGGACTGCTGAACAGTTGTGTCTCCTTAGTTCTCCAATCTGGGGAGCCTTTTACACTGCTTCACTGTGAGAACAACCACCTCTGGCCTGTTCACACACAGCGTCTAGCATGCAAAATGATATGAATATGATTGCTTTAGTTTAGCCAGTCACTCGTGAATTATATTGCAGAGTGATACCAGCAAATTCTCAGTCCCAGACTTGTCCCCAGAAATGTGCATCTGGTATTGTCCAGTGTCGTCCTGGATAACACAAGCTCATAGAAAGTCAGTCATTTCATTAATAGAAAATAATATGCACAAACCTTTTATCTCAAATAAAGTTTTCCAAATACTTCAATCCAGACACACACTGGTTTAGATAAACCAATAAAACAAGTTTATTAAATACAGCAAGATAGATTTTAAGTGATTATAATAAATGAGGCATATAAATCAGAATTTGTTATAAAAAAAATAAAAGGTAAAATGCAAACTAATACCTAACTTGATAAGCTAAGTGAACTTAAAACAAAAAGTTTTTTCTCACCACATGCTACAGCAATCTGGCTGGATTTCTTCAGCCAGGACCCACCTCCAATTTAATGATGCTTTGTTTTTCTTTCTAACATTGTTGATGCCATGAGACGAGATGAGGAGAGAGAGGTAATCTGGGGCCTCTTTTCCTCCTCTTTGAGAATCGTTTCCAACTGAGGTTGGCTGACAGCAATCTCTTTACACAGGAACCTCCAGCTGGTCCAGTGCCAAGATGTACATTTCTCACTCACACCTTTCTTCCTACCAAGGAATGGCCACTTAACCAGGTGATAGTCTATTTGATTTTTGTTGACACCTGACTGAAGCATCAGTCTGTCTCTTGTCTGCTTTTCTAAAGTTGAAGCATGTCTAAGTAAAGTCATACAGTAGAATCTTAAACTTTGTATACAACTTCATCACACACATTTTACCAGTACTATAATATTCAGCATATTATGAGTTTTCAAATGATATCTCAAGGCATACTTTGTACACAAATTATCATAGTCTTGTAAAAAAGGATGAACATGGGGGTACAGATTGTCACAATGTCTGCACTGTAACTGGACACCCTGGGCTGGCTTGTGCCAGCTGACTCAGGCTCACGGGGCTCAGGCTAAGGGGCTGTTTAATCGCTGTGTAGATGTTCAGGCTTGGGATTTTTTTATATCGCTGTTATTTACAGTATCACTGATTGCCAAGAGTGAAGTGAAGTCACAGATTTGTGTGTGTATGGAGGGCTGTTGCTGCATTGTTCCTGACTACATTATAGAATCATAAAAATGTGGGGTTGTTAGGGACTTCAAGAAGTCATCTAGTCCAGCCCTTTGGTCTAAGACATGACCAAGAACATGAAGACTGTCCATGACAGGTAACTGTCTAACCTGTTCTTATAAATCTTCAAAGATGGGGATTCCCCAGCCTCCCTTGGAAGGCTATTCCACTGCTTATTTATCCTTATAGTTAGGAAGATTTTCTAATATCTAACCTAAATCTCTTTTGCTGCAGTTTAAGCTGATTACTTCTTGTTATATCTTCAGTGGATGTGGAGAACAATTAATGGATTCCAAACCTAGAATGGACCATTATGATCATCTAATCTAACTTCCTATATAACAAAGGCCCTAGAACATTCCAAAAATAATTCCTACGATATATCTGTTAGAAAAACATCCTATCTTAATTTTAAAAGTGTCAGTGATGGAGAATTCACTCTTGGTCAATAGTTAATTACTTTCACCATTAATAATTTACACCTTATTTCCAGATAATTTGTCTAGATTCAACTTCCAGCCATTGGATTGTGTTATAACTTTCTCTGCTATACTGAAGAAACCATTATTAAATATTTGTTCCACCTGTAGAAACTTATACACTATAATCAAACCACCCCTTAATCTTCTTTTAGTTAAGCTAACTTGAGTGAGCTCTTTGAGTCTGTCACTATACAACATGTTTTCTAATCCTTTAATCATTCTTCTCTGAACACTTTCCATTTATCAACATCCTTCTTCAATTGTGGGTACCAGAACTGGACACAGTATTGCAGCAGTAGTTATACCAATGACAAATACAGAGGTAAAATATCATTTCTACTCCTACTCAAGTGTTCCTTGTTTATACATCCCAGGATCTGATTAGCAGTTTTGCCCACAGCATCATATTAGAAGTTTATGTTCAGCTGATTATCCATCCACTCCCCAAACCTTTTTTAGGGTCACTGCTTCCTAGGTTAGACTTCCCTATCCTGTAAGGCTGTGCTACCTTTTTTGTTCCTAGATGTATACATTTACATTTTATCATATTAAAACACAGATTGTTTGCTTGCCCCCAGTTTACCAAATGATCCAGATCATTCTGTATAAATGACCAATCCTCTTCATTATTTATTTTTGTGTCATCTGGAAATTTTATCAGTTGTGTTTGCTTTCAGGTCATTCATAAAATGCTAGATAGTGTAGGGACAAAACCCAATTCTGTGGGACCCCATTGGAAACACATCTGCTTGAAGACCATTCCCCATTTATAATTACATTTTGAGGCCTATCAGTCTGTCTGTTCTTAGTACATTCTATATGTCACATATTAATTGTATAATTGTTCTAGTTTTTTAATCAAAATGTCATGTGGTACCAAGCAATTTGGTAACTTACAGAAATCTAAGTATATTATGTCAGTAATATTACATTTATCAACCAAATTTGTAATCTCATCAAAAAAAGAGATCAAGTTAATTTGACAGGATCTATTTTCCATAAATCCAGGCTGATTTGCATTATTATGTTACGCTCCTTAAATATTTTTTTATTAATCAAGTCCTGTATGCACCACTTCATTATCTTGCCTGGGATAGATGTTAGGCTGATAGGTCTATAATTACCCTGGTAATCCCATTAATCGTTCTTAAAAATTGCCTAACACTACCTTTTATCCAGTCTTCTGGAACTTCCGCAGTTCTCCAAAACTTACTGAAAAACAACTTTAACGTCCCAGTGAGCTCCTCAGTCAGCTCTTATAAAACTCTTGGTTACAAGTTATCTGGACCTGCTGATTTAAAAATGTCCAGCATTATTGGTTTGTTTTTTTTTAACATCATCCAGAGATGATGCTTCACTGGGAGGCACAGAATGGGAAGGAGGCGAACATCGCACAGTGCTGAAGGAACAGGTCCAAGACTATTTAGAAGGATTGGACATACACAAGTCCATGGGGCCAGATGCAATGCACCCGAGAGTGCTGAGGGAGTTGGCTGAGGTGATTTCAAAGCCATTGGCTATTATCTTTGAAAGCTTGTGGCAACAGGGGGAGGCCCCTGAGGACTGGAAAAAAGCAAATATAGTGGCCATCTTCAAAAAAGGGAGGAAAGAAGGATCTGGGGAACTACAGACCGGTCAGCCTCACTTCAATCCCTGGAAAAATCATGGAGCAGGTCCTTAAGGAATCCATTTTAAGGCACTTGGAAGAGAGGAAGGTGATCAGGAACAGTCAACACAGATTCACTAAGGGAGAGTCATGCCTGACCAACCTGATTGCTTTCTATGAAGAGGCTCTCTGGATGTGGGGAAAGCGGTGGACGTGATATACCTTGACTTTAGAAAAGCTTTTGATACGGTCTCTCACAGTATTCTTATCAGCAAGTTAAAGAAGTATGGGTTGGATGAATGGACTATAAAATGGATAGAGAACTGGCTAGAGCATAGGGCTCAACGAGTAGTGATCAATGGCTCCATGTCTAGCTGGCAGCCGGTCACAAGTGGAGTGCCCCAGGGGTCGGTCCTGGGGCTGGTTTTGTTCAACATCTTTATTAATGATCTGGAAGATGGGGTAGATTGCACCCTCAGCAAGTTTGCGGATGACACTAAACTGGGGGGAGTGATAGATACCATGGAAGGTAGGGATAGGATACAGAAGGACCTAAACAAACTGGAGGATTGGGCCAAAAGAAATCTAATGAGGTTCAACAAAGAAAAGTGCAGAGTACTCCACTTAGGAAGGAAGAAACCCATGCACAGCTATAGACTGGGGACCGACGAGCTGGGCAGCAGTTCTGCAGAAAAGGACCTGGAGGTAACAGTGGATAAAAAGCTGGATATGAATCAGCAGTGTGCCCTGTTGTCAAGAAGGCTAATAGCATATTGGGCTGCATTAGGAGGGGCATTGCCAGCAGGTCACGGGAAGTGATTATTCCACTCTATTCGGCATTGGCGAGGCCACATTTGGAATATTGTGTCTAGTTTTGGGCCCCCCACTACAAAAAGGATGTAGACAAGTTGGAGAGAGTCCAGCGGAGGGCAACAAAAATGATTAGGGGGCTGGAGCACAGGACTTATGAGGAGAGGCTAAGGAAACTGGGCTTGTTTAGTCTGCAAAAGAGAAGAATGAGGGGGGATTTGATGGCAGCCTTTAATTACCTGAAAGGGAGATCCAAGGAGGATGGGCTAGACTGTTCTCGGTGGTGGCAGAGGATAGAACAAGGAGCAACGGTCTCAAAGTTGGGGAGATCTAGGTTGGACATTAGGAAAAAGTTTTTCACTAAGAGGGTGATGAAGCACTGGAATGGGTTACCTAGGGAGGTGGTGTAATCTCCATCTTTGGAGGTTTTTAAGCTGAGGCTTGACAAAGCCCTGGCTGGGATGATATAGCTGAAGTTAGTTCTGCTTTGAGCAGGAGGTTGGACTAGATGACCTCTGAGGTCCCTTCCAACTCTAATATTCTATGATTCTATGAGATACCAGTGGAATGAAAAGAGTGTTGTTATTACCATATGGTGAGGCTATCACCTGTTTTTTCCCCAAATACAGAACAGAAATATTTATTAAACACTTCTACCTTTTCTGTATTATTATTAACTCTACCATTCTATCTAGTAATGGACCAACGGCAGTCAGGATTCTTTTTGTTCCTAATATACTTTAAAAATTTCTCCTTATTGTTGTTTACTCTGCTGGCCATAGTTTTCCTTGTGTCCCTTTTGCTTCTCTTATCAAATTTCTGTAATTCCTAACATCCCCTTTCTTCCATTTGTTATATATTTTTGTTATTATTATTATTATTTTATTTATTATTTTATTATAGCTGCCTACTCTTCCCCTTTATGCCAGGGCAGTATTTTAACCAGTGCAGCTTTCTTCCTTGATTTGTAGGTTTTTGGCATCTAATAAGGTGTTTTTAAATGTATCCCAAATATCATTCAAATTTCTCTGAATAAATTCTTCCTCCCAGCTGATTTGGCTCATAATTGTTTTCATCTTTGTGAAATTGGCCCTATGAAAGCAATAAATATATATATTTGTGTGTGTGTGTATGTATATATGTATATGTATATGTATATATTAATCTCTGGACTTTGTTCTGCTTGAACATTATAAATGTGATCAAGCCCCAATCATTTGTACCTAAGCTACTATTAATTTTTAGTTTGTGATTGTTTCCTTTTAAGAGAAGTTCCCGTTAAGATAAAGTCTAATAAAGAATTTTCCCATATTGGCTGCAACACTTACTGAATTAGGAAATTGTGATGTGTAATCTTTATAATTAATCACCATCTATTGAAGTTAGGCTGACTGTTCTATAATTCCATAGGTCCTTTATGTTTCCATTTTTAAAGATAGGTACTATGTTTGCCATTTTCCAGTTGCCTGAGGATGAATGAAGTTTTCATGAGTTCTGGAAGATAATCACTAATGTTTCTGAGATTGTTTCAGCTAGTTTCTTAAATATCCTTGGATGAATTCCATCAGGCCCTGCCTACTAGAATACATCTAACTTATCTAAATATTCTTTAACCTGTTCTTTCCCTATTTTGGCTTGTGTTCCTTCTTCATGTTAATATTTATTGTGTTAAGTATCTGGTCACAAATTAACATTTTTAGGAAGACTGAAGAAACGTTGCATCAAATAGCCTTCTGTATGTCATCTGTTATTAGTTCTCATTCCCTGCTAAGCAGTGGACCTATACTTTTCTTTGCCTTTCTCTTGTTCCTTTTGTACTTATGAACCTTCTCTTGTTGCTTTTTATGTCCCTCACTAAGGTAACTTATTTTGTTATGTTGCATTTCCAATGTTGTCCCTATATGCTTGTACTCTTCTTTTGTACTCATCCTTAGTAATTTGTCCATATTTCCACTCTTTCTAGGATTCTTTTTTGATTTTTCACATCATTAAAGAGCTCCTGTTTCAGCCCCTATTAGCTTCATACTATTCTACCAACCTTTCCTTTGCATTGGGATAATTTGCTGTTGTGCCTTTAATGTTGTCTCTCTGAGAAACTGCCATCACTCCTTGAACTCCTTTTTTCCTTAGATTTTCTTCCCATGGGACATTACCAACTAGTTCTCTGCATTTGTCTGATTATTTTTTCAGACCATTGTACTTATTCTGTTGCTCTCACTACTTCCTTTCCTTTGAATCATGAAATCTGTCATGATCACTTTTCATCCAAATTGCTTTCCACTTTCAGATTAGCAACCAATGGTTGTTTCATCAATTTTATTATCTGTTACTTTCACAAACACAATTAAAAAAAAATACAGACAATTTTTCTACATTTATTTTGCCAGGAAATATTAAGGGAAATTGATTTGTTGATATTTGATGCTGTTAAAAGCCTGCTCCTTAGTCTCTGTACTTGAGGCTGTACCAGCCATATCATCTTTCTCACTGGTGTTTTCCAGTCTACAGATTTAGGATTATACAAAAAAGAATCAAAAAGAAAACAGCCACATCACAAGGAGTATACACTGATTTAATCACAGAGGGACTGAGAATTATAGGTAATGCATTACCCATAAAATCCCACATGTAAATAAACCTAAAGATACATGGATAATGAAATGTGACAGTTTTGTTGTACCAATTCAAATTTATGGGGAACAATTTTTTAACAAAAAGATGGAAATTGTTTTGTAGCTTGTCTGGACTTGTACTGGACATGCTCATTGTAGCTTTGTTACTGCATAAAAGTTATTGATTGATTTGTATTAATTGTTCTGGGGCCTTGCGTTGTTACATATAGTATGCTAGCAGATGGCTGCATGATTTTTATATGGTGACAACACAGCTGATTTTGCCACTTGTGCTGGTAAGTATTTTGCTCATTCTCACTTGCATCATTGGAACGTTAGGAATGTCAGTTCGTGGACCCAGGAGAAAAAAAGAATGTGCTGGTGCCATATGATTCCACACCCTCTGACACTTCCATCACTGCACACTTTCATATCTTCATGGGCTAAAATATTGTATAGATTGGCACTGTGTACATGCCAATGATCCAGTGCAGCACTCTGACCAAATGAAGTAAGTTTATAGCTCATGAGAAGAGAGAGATTCTCTTCTAATCTGATTAAAGTTTGCATCTGGTAATGTGTTCCATACTTATGGGGTGAGTTTGCAATTTGTTTAGGATCGGGTGTCTGTACTCAGGATTTTACCATTTGTGTGTGTGTGTGTGTGTGTGTGTGTGTGTGTGTGTGTGTGTGTGTGTGAGAGAGAGAGAGAGAGAGAGAATACAGTCCTCTGAGTTTAACCTATCCTCTTCCAGTCCTCCCAGAAATTACATTATAAGCAAATTATTTCTCCCCTAGTAATCTGCTTACAAAATTAAGTTTTCCTGAATTTGGAGCTTTGGCAATACTGCTTAGAAGCAAGAATTGGAATTGCTACCCAGCCGATCAAAAATGACACTGCATCCTGGGATATTTAACAAACTTATAGCCAATGCTTTTGTTATGCAGTGCTATTCTATGGTTAGATCACTCTGATGCTTCAGAATGGTTTCCATCAAGGTGTTGCTTCTTCTGTAGAACACTCAAATGGAGAAAATGGACCACCACAAAATCCTATACAAAGACCCCAAGACATTTATAATCATGCTATTTAAGTATCTTTTAGTGTAAAATAAAAATAAATACATTTAAAAAAAAACCTTTAAAAGCTAGGTCCTGGTTGAAAAGCTAGTGAGGTGTACCAAAACATCTTCATTTTTATTTATTTATTTTTGGTAATATTAACAAGCAGGGGAATTTAGGAGATAGAGTGCCTCAGGTTTAAACAGTAAACGAAACAGCTGTATCTGTTTGTTTTCCTGAAGTTCTTTACTTGAAGGTTTGCCAAACTTTAATGTAAATATGTGTTAAGTCACGAGCATATACATTAGACAAACACAAAGTGGTCTAGGTTGCATTATGGGGAGAGAGAGATTCTTCTAGCTAAATCTGTAATGTGTTATCATGGACTTGTTTTGATTTTTGCCAGAGTAAAAAAAAAAAAAGGGCATTTACAACCATGAAGCTGTACAGATTTCAAAACAGTGCAAAGTGGTTCTTCATTTTCAGTGCAGACTTGAGTATGTCACCAGAGCAGAGATGGTGGCAGGGAGCCCCATAGAAAAAGATTAATGACACTAGAATCTACCAGCTTGGTGCTTACACTGCACTTTCAGTGTGCAGGGACAAATTGTTTGTTTTCCCTTTTAGATTGCTCATCACTGCTTGATTTGCTGGGCAGCCGACTGAAGACAAGGTTTTAAATAACTGTGGCATGGCTACCATTCTTCTCAGCAACCAACTGAATTTCTTTCAGAGGCTGCAAAAGATTACTTGTTTCCAGCAAAGGAGGAGAATACTTTTTGTTCCCATGCCATGAGATGTGACCTCTTCAGTTATAACCTACTTCTGACTTTGAATATCTTTTGGGAACCTTTCAGCAATGAAGAAGAAATTATTTGAGCCATGAAAAAAGATC
Source organism: Emydura macquarii macquarii (assembly GCF_026122565.2). Classification (NCBI taxonomy): domain Eukaryota; kingdom Metazoa; phylum Chordata; order Testudines; family Chelidae; genus Emydura; species Emydura macquarii. The sequence continues at coordinate 4,260,374 of NW_027133156.1, forward strand.
TACAAATAAGTCCCTGGAAAAAGAATATAGTTGGCAACATCTTCATCCCCAGAGGAATAATGTCCAAAACCAAATGGGTTAATGTAGCTTTTAAATGAGGTTAACAAGTTGCAAAGAGATTACAGAGTTATTGAAGATTTCTAAATCAGTGTTGTGGCAGGTGATATTGGATGCAATTCTGGTGTTAACACCACCTTTGCAACTTCATTGATTTCTACTCACATATAAGCATACAAAACTGGTGTAAAGAAGGGACAGTGTTTGGCTCCTTGGCCAGTTGCATCCTTGGTGTAAATCTATTGAAACTGAAGGTGAATTTGACCCATATATATTCAAATTAAAGCACGTAATTCTTTTTAAAACTACAGTTATTCAAATGCATTCACATTTCACAATCCCTTTGTCCTCCTTTAGTCACATTTGTACTTGTAATGGATTTTGTGAGGGAAATGTTGTTCCAGTTGTATAAATTGAGTCTCAACAAAATATTGCCAACTTGTCACTTACTGCCCCCAGATTTATAATCTAGCTGGAATATTTAAAACATTATTTCAGATTCTTAACAGACATAAAGGGAGGGCTGTGACACATTTTAAAATAAAATCTTGTCTTCCACTTCCAAGACAGTTCTAAATTAGTTGTATTTAGTCTGCACCAAATCTTCTTTTAAAGTATGCTAAAGGCCAGTGTTAAGTCTTTACTGCTGTGTGTATAATTCAAACCTTGTTTCAGAGAGATTTACTTGGACTGGACAAAGGTGGGGAGTCCCTCAAGGGGAGCTTACTGCCTTGCCGTGACTCCAGTAATGAATCACCAGAGAAAGGAGAGTTGGCACTTACACTGAGGCTATCCAAGGGTTGACTTCAGTATCATTTGCATAACACTGAAAACTAGAATCTTACATTTTAAACACTGTCACTAAGTCCTTACACTGCAAGACAAGAATTGAAATAAGGCAGCAGCAACTGTCCCAGGCAGGCAAAAGGGTTCCACTTGCCTCTAGATGATAGACAAGCTGCCTTGTGTACTGGAGAGAAGTGTAGTGTATAAGGAATGGAGCATGGCTTTCCTTAAAACCCTACAATTTATTTACATAGGTGTATGCCAATTCCATTAGTGGTGGAGTGAAACCAAGCTGCAGTGTATATAGATGAAGTATCCAGACCAAATGAGTGCAAATAAATCTAATGTTTCATAGAAGGTCATTAGCCTCTGTTGAAATAAAGCACATTCTATTATGAGAGAGTGCTGGCCTGCCACATATTTTTCATTTTGGTCTTTCTCCTCAGCAGGAGAGTACCATTTTAGCAGCAAAGGAAGGAGATTTACCTTATAATGTAGGTCAGGGTAGGGAAAAGATGAGATCTTGTCTAAGAATAAGTTCATGAAAATCAGTTTCTGCAGCAGCTGCTGTCTGACTCTAAGGTTTTATACTCCCCTCCTCCCCCACCCCCAATTACTGTAGAATGTTAGTGCCCAGTGTTTGCACACAAGCCCTAAATGGCAAAGGGATGGATCACTTCTCCTGGAAAACCACTAGGCAGTGGTAAAGGAGAAGAAAATCTCTGTTAAGTTCTCTCTGTGGGGTTCTTACCCATATTTTGCAGACCCAGATGAACAGTCAGTGGGTCAGGGCTAGCCAGGCAGAACTCCAGGACTGTCATATATTCCTGGGGATCAAGAGGAAGCAAGCTGTGCTCTGAGCCTCTGTGCCAACAGCAGCTAATTTGCCTGTGGTAATGTGCCTCTAATGAAACTATGCTGACAAGTCTCCTGCTGCATCCCTGGCCTTGGCCTTGCAAAGCTGGGTCTCCGATGCAGTCCCCAGTCTGCAAAGCCAATGAGGGGATGAGGTTTATCCTTTCCTTTATCCCTAGCCCTGCCCCTGGCCTGATCACTTGCCACCTCTCTCTGTCCATGACAGATCTTTGGACTTGAAGGGAGCCTCCCCTCAGGATCTGTTGCCACAGAGGTATCTTGTGCCCTTCCCTTTATATGCAACAGGGGAAATCTGCCCAGAGGCTCCTTTCCTTGTGCAGAAGGTACAGGATGTGATCAAGCCTAATATTTTTCCTATAAAATGTAACAGAGAGGTGAGATATAAATACATACACTGGAGACATAGGGCTGAATTTTCTAAATCCCCTAAATCACTCAGGTGCTGAGGTCCCATTGAAAATTAATGGGACTTACACATTGTCTACTCAAGAAAGCAGCACCAGTTTAACATAAATCAGTTTATAACCCGATTTAAGTTAAACAGGTGTAAACCTCTGTGTGGACACTCTTATTTTGGTTTGAGAATGGCTCCCTTCAACTGAATTTAAACATGATCCTAATTATCTTAAGCTACAATGAAATCAGTTTGGTTTAAACAGACATAAACAGAATTATGCATCCTTTTGTATCAATTAAAATCATCACATCTTTTGTTAAACCAGTGCCAACTCTCACATATCGAGAAGGCCTTTGGCTCCTATGGAACTCAGGGGCTTTTGCAGATTTTACCCATTGCTACATAATCAGAAGATATTGCTTGTCAGCACTTCTATTTGCTATAAATGATGATGTAACTGTGGCCACAGGCAAAATTTGACAGGGCATACACCTGTGTATGTGAGAGAGATTTTTTTTTCCTGTGTTTTTCTCTCTTAATTTTGATTAGATAAAATAACATCATGTAACATGCCCTAACATAGTTTTGTTGTATTCTCTAGAAAAAAACTAAATGATAGAACACCCAATAAGTCAATACGGTTGAGAGATGCTGTGCTTGTGAAAATAAGTTTACTTGGGGGCAACACCCAACTTTAATATTTAAAACCTTTTTTTAATGAAATGAAATATGGCAAAACAAACCATACCTTCTTTTTAATCAGAACTGTGATATCTTGAAACATTTCTAATATTAATCAGTGTATATAGTTTGATAACACCCAGAAGCCTCAGTCAATACTTAGGTTCAATTGTGCTGTGCACAGTACCAATGACCCATGCCTCAAAGTAATTTCAATCTAATCTAAGACTAAGATTAAACAAGAAGGCATAACAAATGAGAGGGAACAAAGAGGAAAGTTGAGAATAATGTCAATAACAATGGGTAGCTATGTAAATTAGTTGATGGCTCTCCAAAGCCCACCGCCATGAATAGCAGGAGTTCCACTATTTAGCAGGAGTTCCACTATTTGCTCACCCTGATGGTTCCAAAATCATATATATTTCTCTATAAAATAATATCATTGATCCCACACTGGTTCTCTATGTAGTTTACCATTCTCCAGACTTATTGTTATAGATAACTATGACCAAAGAACCTAACACCTGTTTGTAAAGGAAAATATTTTGATGTTCACATAGATGCCAATCCTGGGAGAGTTTGTGGGTATTGCAAGCTGGCCCCACAGTCTGTTCTGCAGAGAGACTGCAGATAAAATTCCATGGACCTAAATTCTGCCCCCTACCCCCACAGGGGAACAATTTGGGAGCAGGCTTTACAGAGATTTCTTCCCTTTCTTTCCCCCATACCTATTAATACAGGTTTTCCAGTTAGCAGGGGCAAGAGATTCATTGTTATGTGGGATTTCATGACAGTACTGGTTGTAGAAGCTACAATGAAAGTAGTGCATTTTCCAAATTACTTTACCTTCACTAAATTTTTCTTACTGAAGATCTCATCTTGGCTCTCAGAAGACCTACTTTGTTATATATATATTTGTACATTTATCCATCACTTAACCTTAACACAGCTATTAGTTGCAGATTAGGGATGTGGAGACTTATTTTGATTTACATTTTTAGAGCTGCCATTAATCACAAAAAAATCTTTAAAATGCCCATATTACTTTGCTTCACTTGTCATTAGTTACAGAGAGGCTACTCTTCAGTGGCTACTACATTTTAGTTGTAGGATACTTTGGAAGCGGTTCTGATTTCGCTACCTGAAAGCATCCTGAAAACAAGACCCATGTATAATGTAAGTGTACTCTATAAATGGTACAAACGGTTGGTTTATAGAGTCAGTGTCATCTAGTGGTTCGCGCAAGGGATCATGAAGCAAGAAACATATCTTCTGGTTTCCACTCCATTACTGATTTATGGTGTGAATTTGGAAAAGTCCTTTCCCCTTCTGTGCCTTAAATTCCCCATCCGTAAGAAAATGGGGATAATATTTAGTCATGTTTTTAGGATTCTCTGACACGTCTACAAACTGTTAAATATTATTATTAGTATTATTTTATGTATTATTTAGTAGTATATAGTGACTACATGCAGAGAGAGCATTTCCCCCACTTTCATTTCTGCATCATTCAAACATGGGAAGGCTTCAAATGAGACTTGCTAGCCGCTGGCGCACAAACCGCTGATCCACTGGAAACTTACAGGAGGTGCTGGCCCATTGGGGGCCCAAAGCAGGAATATTTTCCCCCAGAATTAATCATAATAATATAATAATAATTAATAATAAAAATTGAGTGGGGCCCCCCTTGAGCTGCTTGGGGTCTCCTTAGTCTGCCTATGTCTGGTGCTGGCTCTGTCTGTAAGTAACAGCAACTTTCAAGATATACCTATTTAAAAAAAAAATAGGTCTCTGACCATCTCTAACTCTCAGTTAATAGCTTTGTTAGAATAAGTGAACAATTGAACTAATTTTACAAATATTTAGTCATCTAAATATGTATTACCCATTCAATGATATTTCTGTGTACAAAATATACAGTACCAAAAATTGTTGTAATCATATTCTTGCATTTTTAAAAGCATGGTTATATGTTTTTTATTTGTATGTGTTTCTGCAGTGTACATTAAAACAAAGATTTTTTTTATCCTTTCAGAGTGTTTTACCAGCATAATAGTAGCATGCTGTGGAGTGGAGGGAACAGTTAAATTAATAGCTTAAATTTCTTTACATCTTTATGTGGATAGCCTATTAAAAACTCTCCAAAATTGGAGTGCTTAATGCAGGGAAACTTTAAAGCAATTTCTAAAAACTTTACAATGGTCACAATGTTGGACTGTGTCAGAAGTCAGTATGCTATTACCATATTTCCGACTTTATTTGAGAGAAGATTTTTATTCATCACATCATCTATTAAGATTGACTAGAAAATTAAGATTCTTTTCCCTCTCCCATCTCTCCTCCAAGAAATGAAACACAGACAAACACAAATGCAAATGTACACACTTTCTACAGGCAGGCAGATATACAACCAGTTCTTCATCATTGTTGCTCTATAATTACATGAAATGGTTGCAGGAATAATTTACTAATGACTAGACTGTGATCTCATCTTATTCAAGTATGCAGCAGGGGAGTAATATTTTCTCTAACTCCTTTACTCAGCCTACCTGGATTTTGGATCTGGGTCAGGAATGGAGTACAGCCTCTGCTTGCCAGATACTCCTCACTGTCAACAAGGGGGTGGCCTGAAGAGTGGCTTGAGGCTTAGAGAATAACCCCCATTCCAGGCTAGAGTAGCTGGCTGTGTGCGAGTAGGGAATAGGGCTGCCCTTGGACCTAGAAGGAACAATTCTGTCCTTGAATCAAGAAGGCAAAGGAGGTATTGTTACTCTTGAGATAGAGTTCCTTCCCAATGCAGCTGCTAGTTGAAACAGTTATGCACTACCCCTTACTCAGGACTAAACCTAAAGGCAAGGACTAGTGATTTGCTAAACAGCAAAGCAATAACAGTTCACAATCATTATGCAGACTGATGTTAAACTGGTTTTCAACAAAAAGTTGGGGAAATTAAATTGCAAAATAAGCATTGTCTCATAAGATTAATAGCCTCAAGAAAATACTCATTTTATAAAACTTATGTTGTATACAATACACAAGATAAACATTGGGCCATGTTTCATTGACATGTGCACTAAATTCATGGGCATTTAATACTAAAACTGCCTTGAAATCTTGAGCATAAACTAAAACTACAAGTGGTATAATGCAAAAAAATAAGGTTGTGCTGATGATCTTCAAAAGATAATGCAGAAATGAGTGTGTCCTATGGAAATTAGAAGAAATCAGGCTACAGTTATACTATTTCTATGTAGGATATCCTGGAAAACCTTTGTATCTCCCTATCGGAAAAAAAAACATTTTCAATTACTCCTTCCCTGGGTAGCAATTACCATCTATCTGCACTTTGATATATCAATCCTTTAGTGGGTTCCTCAGAACCCAAAAAGTAATTTTCAAATGGGATGCATGTATATGTGTGTGTGTATGGTCTTCGTCTCTTACCACAAGGGGTTTGATGGCATCTGCTTTGTAGTTATGAATCCTTTGGTTCCCTGCTACGGATGTTACCATGAGTCTAGCAGTGCTGTGTTCCACATTTTCCCTGATTCTCTTACATATCACGGTTTTGCATGTCAATAGACTTGGCTGGAGGTGCCAACCTGGGACCAACTCATTATGTTTTGAAAGATAAAGGACATCTTATGAGTCATGATTAGCATTAATTTTATTAGGTATCAAATGTGAATTGTTAAAGTGAATCTGTCAAAAAAATCCCAAAAGACCCCAAAGGCCCCTCAACCTAACCAATGTTAATTGGTTGACTGAAACTCCTAAGGGCTAAACTGGGGCTTTAGGAACAGCTCTGAGTTTGCTTACTTATATCCATTCAGACACAAGGTTCAGGTAGCCTGTTCAGGAATATAAGTGAGGTTCTTAACCCCTGGCATGGGTATATATAGTCTAAGACACAGAATCGCCTTAAATATGTAATCTTGGTAAAGACTGGACATTCAGGGGAGAGGAAATGACTTCTTATCTTTTAAATATTCATTAGAAGGAATCAGATTTTCACACCTTTCAATGAATGGTACAGTGAGTATATAACATGAAAAAGTTTGCATCCAGAACTTTTGAATGCTGAAAGCTCATGAGAACAGACTTCCTCCTCTGATTTCTGATGCTTCCTGGTTTAGTCACACCAAATATATGGCACTCAGTAGTAGTCAAGTCTAATCTTGGTAATCTTGGTAATTCTGCTTCTGTTACTTGTTAGAGCCAGGATATGTAAAGATCCACAGAAAAGGTTATTGAAAATGATTTGGTCTGGATTTATTTTGGGTCCAGTTGAAAATCTGTAGTTTAATAGTTCTTGGTTTGCCAACTGTACTCGTTATTAGGGATTGATAGAATCGGTTTCAAAGAGAATAGGAATCACAGACTATAAAGATGGGAAAGACTTATTATGACATCTATTGTAATCTATTGCCAAAGAACCGATGTAAGGCTTTGCCCCCATGCAAAATTCAAAATGCATCAAATATGAGTCGTTTCTGAAATACCAAAATGTCTAATTAACATTTAAAAAAAAAAAAAAACCCCAGCAGCTTATATTAGTTCTTCCCGCTCTGCAGTGGGATAATCAGTAAGACTGAAATAACTTGAGTATTTCTAATCCAACTAGAACCAAAAAGTACAAAAAAACTCCTGAGGAACCCGATTCTGAGCGGTATTGATAGCAGTGGGAATTGTTGCATGCTCACAGGACTGAACCCCAAGTCCCCCGTCTTGATTTCTAGAGCACAGATAACCGGGTTAGCCAGTTTAGCTCACCTTTTCAGGTTCACCCATCACAGTTTGTAGTACCAGCACTGTGCTCAACACAGTGTTGTTTGTGTAGTGCCAGATTCTGCCATATTTATATTGCGCATTACCTTATTCACCAGGAATCCCACCAAAATCAGTGGGACTCTTTGTGGAGAAAACTAAGGGTGGGAAAATCTGGACATAGGAAACAACAACCTGAAAAAACATCTTGCAGTGGCCTACTTCAATGCTTAAGCATTATCTCACTTTACACTGTTTCACATAACACTGCATATGCAGGGTTTTTGTAGCTGTGTCGATCCCAGGATATTAGAGAGATATTTGTCTCTCTAATAACACTACATAGCTGAAATATAGTTGTATTCACCACTGTATAAGGCCCAAGGAATAGTCCAGAGCATATATAATTATTTGTTGCCAGAAAAGCAGCCTGATCCTTATACATGTGAAGAAATATGACTATGGCCCTTCTAACATTTCCTGGTTTATTTTTTATTTCTCTGTGGGGACACCTTTGAGCCACAGTGTTTTCAATCTACCAGATGAGTTTACTGCAGGTTCCAAGTAGGGTTGTTTTTATTGCTCTTCTGTCAATACAATAACGGAGAAAATAGAATTAAACTCATGTTTCAAAATTTTGATTGCTTCATATACCACTGTGTGTAATATTTGGGGAGTTAGAAGAGCAACTGGGGGTGTTCTCAGCTGGTGTATTTGTTTGACAGATACCAGGAAAGTGTTTCACATTTCTCAGCAGCAGAAAAAGTTACTGGCTCTAAGCCTTTTGCTAAATATTTATCTTGAACAGCAGACACGTTATTTCCTAGGGATTGCTCTTTGGAGAATTTTTTATTTTACACTGCCCATCAGAATTTAAAATTATATAAAAAGTGTGAAATAATTTTTCCCTGGAAACTTTTTTTTATTATTATTTTAGCTGACTTTGCTTGCTTAGTTCAGATTAACTGATTTAGCTGGGGAATACAAGTCTTTGACAACTGAACAAAAAAGCTGCAAAAAGGTACCATACTGGCTAAATAGTGTGTAAACTGTTTCTGGGCCTGACCCTGCTTTCATTAGAGTCAGTGGCAAAACTCTCATGTGACTGTGCCCTATTTGAGTTGGGCAACAAGAAAATAAAAGTTAAAAGTGAACACTGGATTGATTCAGAACAAAAATTGTGTTTTTCATTTAGGATACACTGGGCCAAATTAACCCTCATTTAAGAAATCACAGCAGAAGCAGGGAGTAGAGAGTTTGTAGCCATCTCATATCTAATACTAATCTATACAGAGGTCCTTTTAAAATGCTTTGCTTATCGGGGAACTGCTTCACAAATGCAAAGCCACCAATGTGTGCACCAGTTTATTAAAGTGCATGTCACTCTCCCCCCTAACCCTTAACTTCACCCTTATGTATCCTCTGTACAAGAAGAAAATGCACAGAATAATTCTTAAAATACGCAGAGGCCAACATCTGCTTTCATATTTTGGGAAGAATTTGGGTGAAGAAGTATATGAACATAGATATCAGGTCTAGAGTCCATGGACCAAAGTTCTGCTCTCTCTTACACTCCTGGACTTCATTGGGTAAGCATATACGCTGAGCTTTCACCGTATGAAAGAACAATACAAATCTATAATGGACAATGTGGGCTTTCTACAAATTTCTGCTACAAATAAACAGTTGCCACCACTTTAGATAGTATACAGGGGAAATGTTAGGCTTAATAGGAACTAGGTGGTGTAATAGAAATTAGAGATGGAAAAAACATACTAGTGTGGACCACAGGAGATTGGGAATGCATGCAGGATATTACTCTTATTACTCCTTCAGTATGTGCTTCATCCAGAGGAGTACTGAAAACAATGGGCTCTCATGGAATGAGGACTTCCCTAGGCTATTGGTTTCCACTTTCCAAGGTTCACTCTACTTTTGTTGGCTCCTGTTATGTTATATGCTAGCTACTTTAACCCCATTACTCTGTCAGTGTAGTATGCATTACTCTGAGCATATTTACCAGTTCTGGTAACCTTTTCTAATTAATGTAGGAAGAAAGCAAAAAATATCTAGGGACAATGACCATGTCCACTGAGATTTAACATGTAAAAATAATAATTTTAGAAGATACAAAGCACAATATGTTAGGATAACTGTTGGAAGCATTATTACTGCTTACATCAAGTTCCCAAGTAGACAAGAGTGATATTTTCTCAGTTCCCTGTGGTTATCCATGCAAATAGTGCCTTATATTTGTCAAATGGCTTTATAAGATATATACGTATTTTCAGGCAACTGAATAAGCAATGTGTTGCTATAGTAGTATTGCATTTGCAAAAGAAAATCTGGAAATTAGAACCACTTTGATTAGCTATTCTAACTATCACTATTTATTGCTTGCTAAGGATCAACACTTTATTAAGCATTGAAGAAGACATGGTCTTCTGCCCTGAAGCGTCTAAATAGATAGGCAACTAAAAATGCAGGAGGCCTGGGAGGGTGGCTCTAACTTAAAGCAGCTTTAATTATATATTTATTTATTGATGTTGGATGAATGAGTATATTTTTTTATTGACAGGTTTTAGGTTTTGTGGGCTTCAATAAAGCAGTGAATTTTGAGGAAGGGTTTGAAAGAACAGAGATTGGGTATTGGTGCACTGATAGAAAGAAAGAGTAGCCAGGCAAAGGTTTGCAGACATTTTTCAGTGTTTCCTATACAATCATCTAAATATTTTCAGTCGTTCCACAATTGTGATGTCACTCTAAGTGCCTGGAGATTAATTTATCACTTCGTAACCCTCTCAGAAGACAATGTTGAAGTTGTGATAATAATAAATAAAACCAGGTCTGGCTATATAACATACTGCGGTAGCATAGAAGAATTTTTCTATAGCTCTCTAAACAGAATTCAGGAGGGGAAAGTGCATATAAATAGATCAGTCAATGGTGACAAGGACAGCTTTGCAAAACACATCTTAAATCAATGAAATATAAATTTAGCCACTAGGAAAATACACACTTCTCATTCCTGAGGTAGACAGACAGCACTTGAAATCCTAACAAAGCAATACAAGACTTAAAAAGGGTCATGATAACATCTCTTAGGCCTTATCTTGCTCCCAGTTTAGTCAGTTGGACTTTTGCCAATTGCCTGACTGGGAGAAGCTTTGAGCCCCTGCCATCTCCTAAAATAATTTCTCTTATACATCTTTAAATCTAAATAGATCTCATGTTATTACCTGAATTTTGATTTTTTTCATTTGTTAATTAAATTTTCCCAATTAACTTCCTTTTTCGGATTCCATTTTGTTGAAAAGAAAAATTGCAAGCCCTCCACATGTTTCCGGATTGGACATAGAAAAAGGCTCATTCTTTAAGCAGGATGTAGCAGAGTAAAACAGTTTACTGTAAAATAGATGGAGGTTGAGGGGTGAGACAATGTGTTTGGAAGAGGCGGAGATTGCTATATGTTAAAATGTAGTCCTATTTAATGATGACTTTGGTAAACCTAATTAATACTTACAGGTGTTTTACATTTCTTCCCTGGACTAGAAGAGGAAGATTTGGCATGAGAAATTTGCCTGTGTTAGAGCATCATTCATCTTTCTTATTACAAAACCAACAGAGTTTGAAGGAACCATATTGATTGCTCTCAGTTCCTGAATTTCCCTTCCTTAAAGAAATTCCATGCCGCATTTTGGAGGATCATATATTTATAGATATATTTTTCACCTATCATCTGTTATGTTTGGCCTTGTCCTGGGGTGTATATACCCCATGCTGGCCTGGCAACCTAGAAGTTAATGAAGTAACTACCAGTAAGCTCTGACTGGCAGTTTCAGAACAGCTGGGAGAATAAAGGAGCGGAGGAGCAGAAGAGTGGGGAGACTGCCAGAGGAGCAAACCGGCTTGAGGAGTGTCCTGCCAGCAAACTGGTGAGAAACAACACAGAGACAACACCCCAGAGAAGGGATGACTGGAACCACAACTTGAAGAAGCCTACAGAACCAAGGGAGGTAAGTAAGAACTCAGAACACATCAGGGGAATTGCTGAGGATTGATTCTGCATGCCTGGTTGAAGAATCTTGAGCTAGGACCCAGTGGAATGGGTGAATCTGGGGTCCCCCACCAATCCCTCAACAGGGATTTACAAACCAAAAGGGATTTCCAGCTAGTCCCTGCAAAGTATAAGGGGAAACCACATATACCCGGGAGGTATTGAAACTAACACTCTTCATAATCCACACTATTGCTACCATAGAGATTCAGGCAAGAAGGGCTGTCTGACTGCCCTACCAGCCTGAGTCGATTTTGTGCAACACTCTGTCTTACCAATGAATCATAGAATAGTAGGCCTGGAAGAGACCTCGACAGGTCTTCTAGTCCAGTCCCCTGCAAAGGGAGGCACTGACACACCAGCACACAGGTCCAAGTAGCAATTTTATTAAAACACTCGAGCCATTAATATTTTATAAGCACTGCTTGGGTTCTGAGAGACCCAAACATAACTAAGCCACCAATGGGTATAAAACCAAACCAAAAAGCTATTTATATATTCACTGGTGAGTGCATAAGCGAGTATATTTCTTCTAAAACTACTTTCCCCAAAGCTTTAGAGAATTGTACATATATTTAAAGTATATAAAGTCCGCAACCTAATATTAATTATTACCCAACCAAATGAAACCTCATTCACAAAATATAAATTACTCAAGAAAATTGCAACTCCCTCACTTAGCCCTATCTCTCTACTAAAGTCTGGAAAGTAAACAAATCTGCCTTCTGTAAAACCAATAGAAGGAGTTAGTTCCAGAATTGAGGACCATTGACAGTAAACACCCTTCCAGGAACCTCTTCTTTTTTTAAACCCGTAGGCTGTTGGCTCAATTGTCTTTTGATCACAAGGCCATTTTTCAAAAGCATGCAAACTGGATTTTCAAAGGAGATCCTATTCCCACTGAAATTCCCTTAACTTCCTTTATAGTTCCAGACCAATAATGTAAACTCCTTTTGGAAACTAACTGGAAGCTAGTGGTGTAATGTTCTTTCTGTGTGAAGCACTGCTTGATAAGTGGCAGCCACATTCTGCACTAACAAGTTCCTGAATGATCTTATGAGGTATATAGAGAGCCTGATCCAAAGCCCACTAAAGTCAATGAGTCTTTCCCATTGACTTCAGTGTGCTTTGAATCAAGCCTCTATAACACATTGTAGTACAACAGTCTGATCTCAAGGTGACAAATGTATGAATGAAAATCTTACACCTTTCTTGCAAAGTCATCTAGGAAAAGGCTAAGTAAGGTTGAATTTAGAAAAGGTGCTGACAATTGGGCTAATTGTTTCCCTTATTTTTTATTCATTTATTTATTGCAATACTCTCAAAACTTTAGCAACATTTTTGTTGGGACTTTTTTTTTTTTTTTTTTTTTTTTTTTTTTTTTTTTTTGTAAACACTCCTGAATGTCTTGTACAAGGCCATTTTCATGTCCAGAATGTTGCCCAGGAACTCCTGCACATGAAAGGGAGATAGATCTTCTAATTCCCAAGCAATGTGCTGGAAATGTATCTGTAAGCTTTCTACAAATAACTTTAATGAACTGTGATCCTCAATTCCGTGATGTGTGTTTTGATGTTGGTATTTCTTTCTTTTTGAGGCCAAGAGGAGGAACCCTCCAAGACATGACAATCTATTCCTTAAGCTTCAACAGAAAAGAACATGTATCTACTAAAAAGCATCAGTTCTTTTTCTCGTGTTTTCTGCAATCTGCTTTTGAGGATAAGAAATAATTTAGTGACACACAATTCCTTGTCAATTGACTGGTCTAAAGATGATGGTTATATCTGCAATGTAATCTAAGGCAAATCAGGTGGGTTACATTTTGCAGAGACCTGAAGGATTATTTCCTAGTTAGATAACACCCAGAGGAATGCATTTTAGCAAAGTTTTCCTCTGAAGTCACTGCTAAATTGATAAATTGTTCATGTCAGATTTACAATGCTGTTAATGTCAGATTTCTGAGTCTTTGATGCTGGGAATTCTCTACAGCCTTTTCACTGTCTAAATTAATTCTAGCCTAAACTCTTAAGTACAGAAATGTGAAATACACTGGCATATTAAAGAGCGACAGAGTATTAGTATATTTAAAGAATTATAAATAAATCACTGTTTACTTAAATTGCATATAAACATCAAAACAATAACACACTGTGCTATAAAACCTCATGCAGTTCCTAATAGTGTATATCCTTGCACTTGAAAATATCCTCATTACCCATCAATCAACTCCAGTGAAGTTATAAAACTTCATTTCACTAGAAGCCTTGACATTACATTTCTCACTGTTTGTTCTGCTTGTCATCACTTTATGTCATTAATGGACAGGCGCTCAGATTCAAAATCCCAATTTTTTTCTTGAAAGAGATATTTTTCACATTCAATCGTCTACTCAGATAACCCATAATATGCCTGTGGGTATACAGCAAAATCAAGGCAATAGACTCTGTTGGGTTTGATTTGAAGAATGGCACTGATAGTTGAGGCCATCAGTGTTTGATTTTTGTCTGTCAAAAACTGATTTTTACTACTTCTGAAAAGTTATTTGAACTTCTGTTTGGTTTACAGCTCATTGCTGAAGAAGCAATGCCTATTAATTTGCTTTATGAACAAAAACAGATTGAAGGCCAATATTCATTGGAAATCAGCTGAAATAACAGCTCCTTTACTTTAAATAAACTATAAATTTGGGCTAATGCTTTCCCATGGATACAGTTCCATCCTGAGCTAAACCATTACAGAAAGATGGTGTAAATAAGTTCACATAAAAATATAGCCAGAGAAATATGATTTTCTTTTTTTCCTAATATAAAGAAAAAGAAACAAAAGAACTGTGCAACTTAGGGAAATAGAAACATTTCTGCATGTGTTTAGATGTGACTGTCACCTAAATTATGCCTAAATGTTAAAATCTACTGACTGCATAATTTTTTAAAATATTACCTGAATAAATAACCTCAAATAGGTATACCTTGAGTAAGAGACCAGAGGCAAAGAGCACACTCCATGTTCCCTGGAATTGACACAGCAACTACTCCCCAAGAGCTCTGGAAGGAAATGTCCCTTCTGAAGACACAACGGGTAAAATTCTGGTCCCACTGTAGTAAATGGCATAACTCCCATTGATTTCAATGGGGCCAGGATTACATCTAATGCCTACAGAAGTCCCACTTGGATGGGGCAGTTCCATAGCATTTCTAAGGCAAGTCTGTCCCTAATATGGCAATTTGGTAAAATGATAGAGATGAGAGATTATGATATGTCACATTTACTTGAAAAAAACATTTTAATAGTTGTGACCTTCTTCTCCCGTGAGAGATGAGGATGTGGAGGGGTGCTGGGTTGGAGAGGGCAATATTCTGAAAGGAAACAAATTATAAAGTGAGAATGAGAACCTTGAAAATGTGTAAAACGATGCTCATCTGAGTCTGCAGAGAACCTGAAATAATGTCTACAAAAGGCATGAGCAGCACCCGCCGTCTATCTCAGGGTCCCATGGACTCTATGATACTACAGCTGTGAAATTTAGCTGTTTTCCAGGATTCCTTATAATTCAACATTTTGTACACATAATTTATCATTTTGCTGCAGCCAGGCACCCAGAATTCCATTGTCTGTCTTTCTGCCATGCTGGGACCTACTTGCAACTGTCTCTTGCTTTTTTCCCCCTTCCTCTCCATGGAGAATTAACTGGATTGCTGTGTATGCTCCCTTCACTGTTCTATAGAACAAGGCAGGAGCGAGGTTAGGGAGGTTGGGCAAGGGTCTAATTCTGCAGCCAGCGATGAAGAGAGCCAGAAGAGTGGACTGGGCAGATAGGCTGCCTGGCGAATAGATCAACAGCCAAGGAAACGAGATGAACTGCTGAAGCAGAGTACAAGGCTTCCCCTTTTCTGGAACGTATGGAATGGTGAAAAGAAATTCCTCAATTGGCACACCCTAGAAACATTGTAACTTACAAAACCCATAGATCTGTGCAAAAAAAAAAAAAAATCATTATCAAAAATAACTATTGCTGAGAACTATCACTCATGATTTGTACATAAATGTGTGTTTGGGAGGGATGGGAACAAAGACCATTTCCTGGAGGTACAATAAAATAACATTGCTGAAGAATGTAAGAGTTTTTGCTGCAGACGGTAGTAGTGCTTTCTGTAGAATTTGGTCTTGTGACACAGAGTACACAGGACCATGCTGTAAGGGCCCGGTCCTATGGCAAATGATCAGACTGCCATGAGACTTTTGCCTAAATTAAGATTTAAGGATTACCTCATTAGTGAATTTAGTTCACCTACTGCAAAATTCAGTGATCTACTGAGACATTGGTCAAGAAATTGCAGTGAGATACAGGCTTCATCCTGAGGGCACCATGAAAAGGCTCTTTGTGAAGAACTCACTGCATGTAAACATTATTAGGTTCTCAGACTGAGTATTAGTAGCTTATACAGGAGAATGCTGAAGAAATGATAAAAGTTGGGATTTTTTAAAGGAACCCAACTGCCATTGCAACTGCCATTGCAAAAAAGTTCTATCAATAGCTACAGAATTACAGGAGCAGAGGGGATACCAGATAATCAGAGGCAAGCACACACAGTGCTTAAAATAAATAAATGACTGTGCAAGCTATTTGGTTATTGTCCTAAACAATCACTGGCCAAAAAAAAGATTAAAGTTGTGTGAAATATTGAACTCATAACATTATTCCATTCAAAATATTTCTGTATCAGTGATCACTTTGAAGATGTTGAGCAGAAGAATTTGGAGGCAGCTTTTTGTCATGTCAAGTTTCAATCCGGGTTAAATAGATTGGTCACATGATTGAAACTGCACATTATTTATTCTGGCTCCCTGAATGGCTGAGTCTCTCATATGTGCTCATGTTGATCATCTAGGTGATGATGGTGATAATGGTCCTGCCTGGCCTTAATCTCTATGATTATTAGAGAAACCATATTCTACTGTCCAACCTCTGTAATTCTCTCATTTATAGCATCCAGACTGTGAGCTAGCTGTTTTTCTAGTATTTGAAATTATAAATAAGCCTCATATATTATTACTTTATTGCCACTTTACAAGGAATCAACCCTCTGAGGAAAATGATAGTCTTGTGTATTGTTGCATCAAACACTTATTTACTGAGACCCACATTCCTCTGTGTTCTTGCCCTTTGATATTATTCCACTTATACAATCTGGGAACTGGTTTATTTACAAGATTACATTTGAGGGCTTTTTTGGGAGGGAAGAGTTAGATTATACATGAGTCAGTCATGCCAGAGGGATCCAACCCCAGCCAAGAACTGGAAGGTGCCACTGCTTTAGACATGCTAATCCTAGCCTCAAGGTATTGGAGGGAGAAAGAGACAGTCTGAATGAGTTTGGACTTTGAAAGTTGCTTCAGACAGATTCACTGCTTATTCATAATCTCCCTTGTTTCAACTTTGACACTGAAATACCATGAAGGTAAAGGAAAGTTAACTATATGATAAATATAAGTATACATATTGAATTAGATATTAGAAATGTATATGTTAATGGTGTCTTTAACAATTCTAGGACTGTTATTGAAAGAAGAGAGTCCATCCCCCTGACCCAACACAATCTCTTCTTCATCTACTTGTCTTTGTATTGACATAATTTAAAATCCATTCTTAAAATATTTTAAATGTATTTTTATTGTATGCTTTGAAGATACTAGGAACAACAGCAGCACTGCCTTTTGTAATAACCAGTGCGTGTACACTGGAGGAAGTAGCAGAGAGTCAAAATCACCTTTGGTATGAAGGTATGAATTATTGTGTTACTTACACCAGGGATGAATTTGGTCCTCAACTGGGAAAAATAAAACTAGATTGGCTCTCAGACTTGCTCCCATTGAAGTTAATAGGAGTGCAAACATATCTTTTTAAAAATATATATGATAATAGCTACTTGTTTAACCCACTGGTGAATGTGTGTTAGAAATCCCCCCTGTGCTGATCCTGAGAGAATATGAGTTGGTAGAGCCTACGCTTCCAGAGGTTTGACTGTCTAGCTCAAAGTGTAGTGGCTGGTGTGATTTAGCTAAAAGTATCCCTCATTCAATCCCTTGTGTATTGGCCAAGAGGGCACCCATCACACTTACACACAAGGATATCATAAATAGCTATCCTCTTGTAGGTAACTCTAACTAATAACTACACACTACAGTTCAGATCAGTGAACAAGTTATATATTCAGAAGTTAGAGATGAATGAGCAAGTATGAATGTTCAAAGACCTTCTGCACAGTGTCTACTCTATGCCACCATGCAGGAAGTCTGAGTTCAAGAGACACTTCATATTCCACAGCAACTAGAACTTTGGGATCCCACACTCAGACAACTGGAGATTATAATTATCACCTTCCAATAACTGGCATGTGTGGCATTGTTTGAGACAGCGGAAAATTGGCTGAAAATCATTTTTTGTAAAGGGTGTTGACAACCTCGGATGAAAAGTTCAGTATTTAAGTTCAAGATCTTGTTTGAAAACATAGTTCTAATGCCATTGCCTCCTCAATGCTCACAAAGAGCTGCAAGTTTTTCAGTGCCATGGTGATAGTGGCTGCATGCTTGGGGAAGGAAAGGAAAGGAGGAGTGATTTGGGTATTAAGTTTAGCTCAGAGAAGTAACATAGGATCAAAAGGAAGAGTAGGTTGACAGCCCACACTCAGGTTGCTGAGACAGGCTTGCTCAACAAATATTTTACATGCCACTGAGAACACTCAGACTTAATGATATACAATTTTGCTATAATTAATGGTCTGTTCCTCAAGGGTCTGAGCATCTTAGCAGTGTTACTATCTCAACAAACAGAGAGAAAACCAAGATACAACATTTATGAAGCTTAATTGAACCCTCTCTGGGGACTTGATTAAAATTTGAGTTCTCCCTCTTTTTCTGCTAAAGAGTCTCACAGAGAGTTTACAACTCATTGGGTTATATAAGAAATTTCCTTTTTACTTTATGAAGGAAGGTCAGGATGACTGGGAACCAAAGGTCAATATCCAGCTTCTTCAAAACTTGCTGTGGACCTGGTCCAAACCTACTGATGCATCAAATGTTCAGAAGAAAATGTAGCTTTTCTTCTGATTAGTGTACATTGATTAAAACTCAATTAAAATGAAATTTCCATCATGTTATATATTATATCCATGTTAATATCAAATGAGCTTCATCAAGGAGTTCAGCAATCCTGCATTATAGTTGTGGATTATAAAGTGTCATAATTTATTTTAAAGTGTTATGTGTTAACATCTTCACAGCCTTATTTTGTATTGAACTGATTACACAGATAGCACTCAAGAGTTAGGAAGTAATCTCAGAAACCTTGAACTGCAACAGAGTAAACAATTTGACTGCTCCATCAGCATTTATTAATCACACCAATTACTGCTAGGCCAAATGCCACAACTACCATGTGCAGTGCTTACACCACAGAGGCACAACATTGATTTGAATAACCCTTCAAAGAATGAGGAGCTCTTTTGAAAGGGCACTTGTGCCTTGAGGCACCTGGATGCAAAGAGAAAATGGTTTTCAAAACAGAGCAAATATTCATGTACTAGAACAGCATCAAATAACTAAAATTAGATTTCAGACACTTGCAAATGTGAATGAATTTTTCCTTTTTAGTTGTTTAATTGGAAAGGGGAAGATGAAGGGGAAAAACATAGAGCCAGCAGCACAGTCTGTATGTAATAACTATGCAGTTCTATTTAAAATGATTGCCATGCACCCTTGAGCAAAATGAAAGATAGGTAGTGCTGAAAGGGTCTTAAAATGGAGGGATTTCACATGCATCCAATGTGTAATAATCAGATACAGTTTCTTTTTGCCAATACAATTTATGTGAAGAAACCATTTGAAAGGAATGAACCATTTCCATTTTTCATCCCGTTAAACTTTTAGATGATCAACCATAAAAATGTGATGGGATTTAATATTGTTATTAGTCCAAGACTTCCTCACACCTCCTCTTAGCCTAACTGTAAGGGGCAATTTCAGACAGCGTCTTCGTGAAATGTTTCTTCTCAGAAGGTTAGACCTTAATTTCTCCAGGCTCTTGTCAGCAGGAAGCAGGATTTCCTCAAGTGCCAGCCCTAAAGAAGGTGCTGGCCCTACCCCTCTGCACATACAGTGCTTAATCCTGTTTTAGGAGATATAAATGTTATCCTCAACAGATTAAAGAACAGGTAAAAGAAACTGAAACTGTTGACTGAGGATACAGGGTTTTTATCTGTCTAACTAGAAGACTAATTAGAAGACTGTCTAACTAGAAGACTAATAATATTTTTTAAGATTCACAAATATTTTACTAAATATAATAATTTTCAGATATGTTGACCCTTTTCATCCAGGCACCTTAAAGCACAAGCAGTCATTATTTAGGCCCTGATTTAGCAAAACAGTTAAGAACATGGTTTACTTAAAGCACATGCTTAAGTCCAATCTATTTAGCAAGGCACTTAAGTATGAACTTAAAGCAATGCATGTTTTTAAGCTCCATTGAATTCAGTAGGATTTAAGCACATGTGTAGATGCTTTGCTGACTAGGGATAGACTTAAGTGTGTGCTTAAAATTAAGCATATGCCTAAGTGTTTTGCTGAATCAGGACCATAAAACCATATCTTGCCACAGGACAGATTCAGATACCATAACTCACACTATTACCTTCCCACACAAATATCCCATTGAAGTCAGTAGGGTACATGTGTGAGCAAGTGCTCACAAACAGAAGTAAGTGTTGCACAAACTAGCTCTATGTGAGGTTAGTAAATATTACTGCTATATACATGAGAAAAAATCAGGTTCATGATTGATGAAAAATTATATCTTGAGTCAATAAGTTGCTAGGCACTGTAGACACACATAGTTAGAGACGGTCCCAAAGAGCTTACAGTGTAAATGGACAAAACAGATGGGGGTGGGGTGGGGGCAGAGGGGGAACTAAGACAGGAAATGAGTCATGAAACATCACAAAGTCATTTAGAGGCAGAACTAGGAGAAGAACATACGTCTTTTGACTCCAAATCTAATGTCACAAACATTACACTATGCTGCCTTATTGAACATTAGAACTGTGTATGAAAGAAAACAAAATGATCAGTTACTAATGTTAAAACAAGCATACAGCATTTCATATACTTTCTTACTACATGAAACATAGTAATCAACAACAATATATATTAAGTAATAAGTTTTAATGTGGGTAATAAAATATATCCATCATATACTGAAAATGAAAATGCAGTATCTTGTTAATAGCTACAATATGGAAAGGTGCAGATTAGCAATAAACATTTGTTGCAAAATTCTAAGACATTTAGCAACATGATCAGAAATACAATATTGATGTAACAAAGCAGGAGACATAAGGGAAAAAAAGATAATTCCATTCAATATTTTCAATGAAAAACATGATCTCTCAAAAGATAAAAATACTGTAAAGTATTATCAGTTCCAACATTAATCACCATTTTAAATTATAGGGAATAATGTTTAAGGATGGCCACTGTACACACACACGCACACACATATATATATACATTCTGAGGAGTGAAATCCTGGCCCAAGAGAAGTTAATTGGAGTTTTGACAGTGACTTTAATACGGCCAGGGTTTCTTCCTTTATGACACATCTTTCTCATAGTTCATATCTAGTTATCCCAGTTCTTTCTGTTTAAATATCTCATTTTGTGCATCTCTCTGTCAGTGAAAGATCTCCTGTGGTCTCCCCATAAATGGTGTCACCCATTCGTAGTACCAAGACATGCCTATATTTCTGCACTGAATAGTTTAATTAAGAGTGAAGTCAATAATGCTGATTTAACTTTTGAATTCTGATCAACAGAACTGTCTTATAACAAGTTTTGGAGAATCTTTTCCAAGAGATTCTCACTTTTCTAATACTGACTAATTCATTTAATTACAAGAGATAATTGGGTTATAATTGCTTTATCAGGTATTTAATTATTTTGCTTATACAGTAGTTGCTGGAATAATTAGCACAGCTTCCTAATTAAATTTATGCAAGCAAGTAATAAACATGAAGTATGGATGTTAGTTATTCAGCTTGCTAGTATAACTCTTGTAATAATGTAGTATTTGAAAATGGAAATACAATCTGTTCACAGCATGTGTGGTAATACATTAATTGGCACTGCTTAGTAAGGACTTCTGGAACTCCAATGTCCCACCCCAACCCAAAGTGCAGAAATTATTCCAAGTATGTGTAATGGTAGATAATTTGAAAGTATTGGGTTAATCTAATGTTGAACTAATAATAACCATACTTTTATCATTAATTTTGTTCTTTACATACTCTCAGAAGATAATTTCACATCTATGCATATATTATTTTTAAAATAATTATATTGTAATGTAGTTGCGTTTATAAAATGAGTGGCAAATATTTAAGGATGAACTTTTGACTTCACTATGCAGATTACAGGAATGCTTATGAGGATGTGTAAAATAATCATTGTAAATGTGTAGCTTCCATGCTGTTTGCTCAGCTTTTATGGGTAGACTTGTAAAAAAATTTAAAAAAAGAAAAGAATCTACTACATAACATTTCCCACTTGTTAGCTAAGACCGCTGCCTATCAAGCTGGCCAGTGTTGTCTCATTATTTCCTCTGTCAGTGTTCACTGGTTGTCTCTTACCTTTTACTTAGGGCCTTTCTGCAGTCACAGTGCTGCAGCTGCACTGCTGTAGCGCTTAGTGAAGATTCTACCTACACCAACAGGAGTCGCAATACTGACTAGACCAATGGTCTATTTAGTTCTGTATTCTTGTGATGGGGTGTTCATCCTACACAGGATTAGAAGGGGTTAAAGTGGCCGTGTAGGCCAATTAACTGCCTAGGTTGCACGTAAAGGAGTAGATAAGGAGCAAGGAATTGATTAAAGGAGGCTCAACTGGGCAGGAAGAGGCGAGGCCTGTAAAGCCAGGCGATGAGAACAGACAGGGCGACTGCAGGGAAAAGGCAATTACTCCCTGGGAAGAGGAGAGAGTTGGTTTGAAGCTGGTACTCCCAGATAATGTGGGGGAGAGGAGGGACCAGGAAGAGTAGAAAGTAGTTCCAGGAAAGGAGCAGTGAGAGCTGAGAATGTAGAGCCCAGAACTGCTGAGCTGAAGGTCCCTGAACTGGAACTGGGAGTAGAAGGAGGGCCCAGATTCTATGACTGGCCACTAGGGACGTGGCACCATAAAGGCAGCACAGGAGAAGGCTACCTGGAACCGTTTGCATAGAAAGAGTTTGGATAACTCTGGAAAGGGGAAAAACAAATGGTGACCCAGCCGGAGGGTTGAGTCATGAAGAGGAGGCTGCAGTTCCTGGAGTCAGGCTGGTCCACAGGGTGAGAAGAAGATGGGAGAGATGCCACCTGAAGAAGGCACACCAACTGGCAGAACTAATCCCCAGGACAGCCAGCAGGAGGCAACACTGTGGTGAATCGACTCTGTCACAATTCTGATTTGATTAGTTGCCTATTGCTGATACTTCAGAGGAATGCACAAAAAGCTTTTAAAAGAAAGCTCATAATGCCCTTGGACAATTGAATGCTATTCTAAAATACTGAGAAAAATCTCCTTTCCTGGTACCTCAACTTCATCTCTACCAAATCCCTCCTCAGTTCCCTCTAATCTGGCATCTGTCCTCTCCACTCCACTCTCACCAAAGCGATTAAGGAATTTTTTCCTCACTAAGTACATAAAGCCACTTCTCCATACTCATTCTCTGGATTAGAGCTGATTAAAAATGGTTGTACGTTTTTCATGAACAAAAATATTACTATATTTGAGAAGTCAAATCATTTTGACCAGCTCTACTCAATATCTCTATTGTATTCAACAACATGGACCTGTTTTATGCTCAGTTGTCCATGGCCTTCTAGGACATTGCCATCTCTGTTTTTCCTACCTAGCAGATGAATACCTCCATCATAATTTTTATAGGTGTTTCTTCTCTGACTTTCTAAGTGTCCTCATTGTTGCATTTTTTCACCCTTTTTTTCCTTCAGCAAAGTATGCCTACTCCCATGATGTCTAAACACTGAAAAAATTTTGCAGTACCTCTCTGCCCTGATATCTCACCTCCATCCAGGTCCATACCATTATCTATAAAGTTATCCCACTGTTTCCTCAAATTAAACATTTAAACTCAACATCTAATCTTCAGTTCATCAGTCAGCAACTTTGCTAACCTCCTAGTCACTCAAGCCTACAGTCTCAGGGTCAACTGTCATCCCTCTCTTTCATAGAATCATAGAAATGTAGGGCTGCAAGGGACCTAAACAGGTCAACAATTCCAGCCTCCCTGTGCTGAGGCAGGACCAAGTAAAACTAAACTATCTTTGACAGATGTTTGTCCAATCTGTTCTTGAAAACCTATAGTGATGGAGATTTGACAGCCTCTCTTGGGATCCTATTCCAGATCTTAACTACCCTTGCAGTTAGAAGGATTTTCCCTGGTATCTAACCTAAATCTCGCTTGCTTCAGATTAAGCCCATTGCTTCCTGTCCTACTTTCAATTGATAATAGCCCTCTTTATAACAGCCCTTAATATATCTGAAGACTGTCATTAGGCCCCCCCCCCCCTTATTTTTTTCTCAAGATTGAACTTGCACAATTTTTGTAATGTTTCCTCATAGGTCAGGTTTTCTAAACCTTTTATCATTTTGTTGCTCTCCTCTAGACTCTCTCCAATTTATCCAAATCTTTCCTAAAATTTGGTGCCCAGAACTGGACACAGTACTCCAGCTGAGCACTCATTAGTGACAAGTAGTGTGGGACAGTTCCTTCTTGTATCTTTCCTATGACATTCCTGTTAATACACCCCAGAATGATATGAGTCTTTTTTGTAACTAGATCACATTGTTACTCATATTCAATTTGTGATCCACTATAATCTGAGGTCCTTTTCAGCAATGCTACTGCCTAGTCAATTATTCCCCATTTTGTAGTAGTGCAGTAGTTAATTTTTTTTCCTTCTTAAGTGTAGTACTTTGCACTTGTCTTTATTGAATTTCATCTTGTTGATTTTAGGCCAATTCTCCTATTTGTCAAGGTCACTTTGAATTCTAATCCTGTCTTCCAAAATGCAACATCTCCCACCTTGGTGTCATCTTCAAATTTTAGAAGCATACTCTCCACTCCATTATCCAAGTCACTTGATGACAACATTTAATAGTATCAGCCCTGCTAGGCAAGGCTGAGAGCTTCTTAACGAGGCTTTAGCCTGCCATCCTGAGCTCCCTAATCCCTTTAGGTTTCCTTGACAAGGGGGCAGGACTAATTCAGGGAGCAAAAGGGTTTAAAAAGCTAGTTTCTAAGCGATCAAACTTACCAAACAGAACCAGAAAATAAGGATTTTTCAGGGAAGATGAAAAGGGGGTGTCAAAGCCAGATACAGCTAAGAAACATTCTCTAAATTTAAGCCAACAGATGCCCCTCCTCTGCCCCAAACAAATAAACCTACGCAAGAATAAAAATAATGCAGGCAGAAGTCCAGCAGCAGAGTGAGGACTGTCCAGTTTATTGCACTTAATGCATCTGTGCAAGCAACTCATGGCCCTCAGAGACTAAGTACAGGCTCTTAAGACAAAAGTGGCTGAACTGGAGGAGCTAAGGGAGAAAGAGAGACACATAGGTGAGACTTTCCGGGACACAGAAGAGTGCTTTCACCCCCAGTCTGACAGCCTTTATGCTGTTGAGAAGGATAAAACTCGCAGAACAGGAAAACATCAAGCTGGAGTGAAGGGAAATTATCCCATAATTGGAACCCTTCTTCCAGATGATGTCATGGTACCTCTTACATTGACAATATCCTTCCGGGCGAGGGAAATCCTCTTATTAGGAAAAGACGGGTAATAATAATGGGGAATTTGATTATTAGAAATATAGAAGTTGTTTTTGTGATAATTGGGAGAACCACATAGTGAATTGCCTGCTGGGTGCAAAGATTGTGATCCACTCAATACATCTAAGCAGACTTATGTGCAGTGCTGGGGAGGAACCGGTGGTCATGGTATCTATAGTTATCTTCGATGTAGGCCTGGAGGCCAAATTTAGGCTGCTAGACTAGAGATTAAAGTACAGGAAATCCATGGTAGCATTCTCTGAAATGCTTCCAGTTCAACATGCAGGGCCAGTTAGACAGGCAGAACTGCAGAGTCTCAGTGAGTGGAGGGGAGGAATGATTGAGGTTTATTAGGAATTGGGGAACTCTTTGGGCAAGGAGGCACCTATGCAGGAAGGATGGGCTCCACCTTAATGAAATCAGAACAATGCTGCTGGCATGTAAAATTAAAAAGGTCATAGAGGATGTTTTTAAACTAAGGACTCAGAGAAAGCTGACAGGTGTGGAGGAGAAGGGTTAGAGAAGGGTTAATTAAAGGGGATTCTCTCTATCCAAATAAAGAGGAGAGGATAGAAGCTGATCAAGTACAGGTAGGAACTGAAGAGAAACAGTTAAATGAAAAAGGCTAATTAAATTACATCACATGAATGCACACAACTAATAGTAACAAATTTTATTAGTGCTTGTATAGAAATGCAAAAATTCTAAATACTAAATGGGTGAACTCGAGTACTTGGTATTAAATGAGGATATTGATATAATAGACATCACAGAAAATCAGTGGAATTATGATAATTAATAGGACACAGTAATACCAGGGTACAAAATATATTGGCATGATACAGTAAGTCACACTAGTGGAGGAGTGGCACTATTTGTGAAAGAAAGAATAGTCAAATATAGTAAAAATCTTAAATAAATCAAACAGCACCGTATATTCTCTATAGATAGAATTCCATGCTTGAATAATATTGACCACCTGAACAAGATGGTGACAGTGATTGTGAAATGTTCAGGGAGGTTAGAAAGGCTACAAAAACAGAAAACTCCAATAATAATGTGGGATTTCAACTATCCCCATATTTACTGGGAACATGTCCTCTCAAGAAGGAATGCAGAGATAAAAATTTCTAGACACCATTAATGACTGCTTCTTGGAGCAACTAGTCCTGGAACCCACAAGAGGAGAGGCAATTCTTGATTTAGTCTTAAGTGGTGCACTGGACCTGGTCCAAGGGATGAATATAGCTGAACCACTGGGTAACAGTGACCATAATGTAGTTAAATTAAACATCCTTGTAGTGGGAAAAATATCATAGAAACCCACCACAAACTACAGACTTGAAACTACAAAAAAAAGGAAGAGACTAGTTAAGTGGAAATTAAAAGGAATAGTCAAAAGAGTGACATGCCTGTAAGTTGCATGGAAACTTTTTTAAAATACCATAACAGAGGCTCAAACTTAATAGTAAGAGGATCAAAAAACCACAACCATGGCTAAACAGAGTAAAAGAGGGAGTTAAAGACAAAAAGGCATCTTTTAAAAATTGGAATTCAAATAGAAAAGAGCAGAAGGAAAATGGAAAAGAGCATAAACTCTGGCAAGTCAAGTATAAATAGGCCAAAAAAGAGTTTGAAGAGCAACTAGCAAAAGGCACACACACAAAATTATTAGATTTTTAAGTACATCAGAAGCAGGAAGTGTGCCAAACAATATGTGGGGCCACTGGATAATTGAGATGATAAAGGAGCATTCAAGGAAGACAAAATCATTGAGGAGAAATAAATGAATTATTTGCACTGGTCTTTGCCGCAGAGGATATGAGGGATATTACCACACATGAACCATTCTTTTTAGGTGACAAATCTGAGGAACTGGCTTACGTTGAGGTGTCAGTAGAGGAGGTTTTGAAACAAACTGATAAATTAAACAGTTATAAGTTACCAGGATCCATTGGTATTCACCCAAGAGTTCTGAAGGAACTCAAATAGGATATTACAAAACTATTAACCATGGTATGTATCCTATTGCTTAAATCAGTCTTTGTACCTGATGACTGGCAGATAGCTAATACTATGCCAATTGTTTTTTTTTTTATATTATCTACAGGTGATCCTGGCAATTACAGGCCAGTAAGCCTAATTTTAGTATACAGTACAAATTGTTTGAAACTATATTATAAAACAGACTTATCAGGCACATAAATGAATACAATATTTTGGGGAAGAGTCAACACGGCTTTTGTAAAAGGAAATTATGCCTCACCAGTCTACTGGTTACCCCATCTTGAAGAAAATATATTAGAATTAGAAATAGTACAGAGAAGGGCAACAGAAAGTATTAGGTGTATAGAACAGCTTCCATGTGAGGAGAGATTAAAAAGACTGGGACTGATCAGTTTATAAAAGAGATGACTGAGGGGGGATATGATAAATATCTATAAAATCTTGAATGGTATAGAGAACATGAATAGAGAAGTGTTACTTTCCCCATCACGTAACACAAGAATGAGGGGTCATCCCAATAAATTAATAGGCAGCAGGTTTAAAACATCCCTGGCTCTGGGTGTCCCTAAACCTCTGGCTGCTAGAAGCTGGGATTGGATGACAGGGCATGGAGAACTTGATAAATTGCCCTGTTCTATTCACTCCTCTGATGCATCTGGCATTGGCCACTGGACCAGTGGTCTGACCCAGTATGTTCAGGACTGACCTCTTTGGAATACCACTGGATACCATTTCCTCCATTGACAGTGAACCATTGATAACTACTTTTTGAATATGGTCTTTCAACCAGTTGTGCACCCCATCTTATAGTGATTTCATCTAGACCACATTTCCCTAGTTTTCTTAGGAAAATGTCATGTGGGACTATAACAAAAACCTTACTAAAATCAAGATATCTCATGTCTACTGCTTCCCCCCCATCCCCTAGGGTAGTAGGCCAATAGTGTTCTCTCTTAAATCAACTTTAATCACATCTTGTCACGTCTACCTCTTTGACACATACAGTATCTCCAAAATCCACCCTTCATCTCCGTAACTATTACTAAAGATCTGGTCCATGTTCACATTATCTCCTGTATGCACTAAAGCATCCTCCTCTGCTTTGGCCTCCTCGCCTCCAAACTCTCCAACCCATAAAACACATGATAAACTAAAATCATCTTCTCTGCATGCCCCTCTAATCATATCGCTGTTCCTGTTTGAATATTTCCACTGACTTCCGGCCTAATTTTTTTCATTGAGTTCATGATCCTTATCTTCAAGTTTGAGGCTCTGCATGGCACCATTCTACATATACCAATTTGTGAACCACTACATCCTCATCTTTACTCTGTGCCCTGCAACTTCTCTTATGTTTTACTGAATCCTTTGGGCTACATTTTTCTCTAAGTGCTTGTCTACACTTACCTCGGAGATTTGGCGGCAGTCGACCGGAGTTACGCAAACTATGCAAAAAATTTGTGTAACTCCCGTTGACTTCTGTGCTTCTGTTCTGCGCGCATTCTTCACTGCACTGCACCGACGGGAACCGTGTTCCTGTTGACGCAGCGTTACGCCACTTGAGAAGGTGGTCTTAATATATTGATTTCTGGATTGACTGAGTGGGTCTTCACTGACCATTCAGTCGATCCAGACAAGTTGACCTGACAGTGGCGAATTTGCTGCTGTCAGTGAAGACATAGCCAAAGTTTCACTGCTGCAACTATAAAGCCCCTAGTATCCTTGGGGTTTTACAAGAATTTGGTACAGCTTTCCCTTCTGGTGTCAGTCAGTCGGTTATTAGTAACTAAAGTAATTGATGACAACTGCCAGGACCCTCATCAGTATGTGAGAGGTTTACTTCTTGGTCTAGTATACCTCCCAATGTTTTAGCTGTTACATCCTTAATATTGCTTTCCATTTAGCCATAACTAAAATATCACCCATAAATATTTCTTTACATATATGTCTGTTTTACATACATGTCTGTTGCTGTCAGCCATCACTGTGTTCTTATAACTCCAGTTAAAATATTTCCCTTGAAGTTCAGACAAACTTCTTTTGGGGGGATGTCTATATTAATTAAGCTCCTTTATCCCAATTCCAAGGATAAATTTTAACTGAAAGCCCAAGGGGCTTACAGCTGAGAGGAAGCAAATAGGAGAAATTCAGAAATGGAAAATATAAGATGGTTATTTGCAACAATGGAATTGGGATTTTCAATAAATGTACAGTAAAGAGGCAACTTATATCTTTATTGACTACTGGATCATTAAACAAGTAATCAGTAAATCAGTAAACAAGATTCTGCTAT
This sequence comes from Emydura macquarii macquarii, assembly GCF_026122565.2. Taxonomy (NCBI): domain Eukaryota; kingdom Metazoa; phylum Chordata; order Testudines; family Chelidae; genus Emydura; species Emydura macquarii. The sequence goes on from NW_027133156.1 coordinate 4,290,174, forward strand.
ACAACCAATAATTTGTAGTTTAGTTATATTCAGGACACAGTGCATGTTTACCATACGTTGATTTAGAATTCTTTTGTTTAGCTAACAATAAATAAAGGAAATACCATTCTTTGCAATTTACACATAGATCTCATGTAACATTAATGCTAATAGCTAGTCCCTCCAAGTCAGGAATGAGCCAATTGTTAGCTGATGTGGGAAAATTTACCAGATTGATACTTATTACTGAAAACCTTTTATAGGCAATTTACAAACATAAATTGTCTGATTTTGCAGGCTGTGCTCATGAGAGAAGCTTAATTTTTACAAAGTTTAAAAGATCTATTCCCATAAGCAAACATTTCAAGATCAGGCCCATAGACTCATATTCCTCACCCCAGGTAGCGTAGGGCCAGATTTGTAGGTGCCTAACAAGGCACATAAGTGCTTCTTCAAGTTTTCATAAGTGCTTATGACAGTTAGGCACCTAGGCATTTTTGAAAATCCCACGAAGTGCCTTTCTTCATCTGTAGGCACCTAAATACCTTTAAAAATCTGGCTCTTCGTGTCCCTCAAGTTCCAACTGTAAAATGGGATGAACTATACATTCCCTACATGAAAGGGTGCTGTGAGGATAATTTATGAGCATCTCGTAATCTTTACTTTATGGTGATGGGAATAATGGAAGAAACTAAGATACAAAGATAGAAGAGCCTGCACTTCTGTACAGGTGGTGAGAGTCAATCACCCTGCTTCATAAGGAAACTTGATGAAATTGTGTTTCCCTTCCACGCTTATTAACAGTTATATGATTGAGTCTGAATACAGATAGCCACACAGTTGTTCTGAGGTCAGGTGAATAAGAAGATGATAGTTTACGTAAATTACAGGGATTACTCTTTTACTATATTGCAGGGATCTGTGCATTCTTGAGAAATTCTCATTACTTGACTTTTCCACTTTCATTGCAGATATTGCATTGACACTGATATATAGGGACTTTGGCTGGGGCTTATCTCCTTTAATATGATCATTCTGATACCTTCTATTTCATTTTGACAGCTATTATGCAGTACAAGACTAGTGAACCTGATCTTCGTTATTTCTTCTCACTCATCTTCTTGTGTCCTCCTTTTTAGACTCCAGGGGCCTGATTATTCCGTTAATTTCAAGACACTGTATAGAGAAATAGAGCACATTGCATAACACAGAAAGCACAGTAATGTAAAATACACCAAATATGCAACACTGGTGTGTTCAGAGCAAATGTGGATGCATGCATTCTCCACGTGTTGCTGGGTTGCACAAGGCTGGTGAACTGATAGAAAGGTGGGTGCAGTCATGCAAAATGGAGGTGTGGTCAGGAAGAAATTGGTCATGGCACATATATTTTCTCTCCTGATCTTAAAATAAAACATGGCATAAGAAGAGTACATTGGAAATCTACCGCTTACTCATGTTAAATGTGCTGTTTGTAGAATTCACCTTTGAATATGAGCACTGCCAAAATAGTATTGCTTTTATTTAGATCCTTAAATGGCAGGAGGGATGGAAATGTAAAGATATTAGTGAGTACCGGCATCTAATACTAAAAACCTTCAATCCCTTGAACTTCCAGTGAGTTCAATGGGATTTCTGTATACAGGGGGCTTGCAGAATAGGATGCCTCATCATATAAAGATAAGTTTAATCTTTGAGACATAACCCTATTTTAGAGTTTAAAATGAAAAGAAATATACATCTATACCAAATGTCAGTAGCTCTTTAGTAATCACATTTAATGATTAATGTACTTTGAGACTAAATAAGGAAGCAAAAACAGGTTTTCAATGAACGGCATAACTAAATGGTCCTAATTATTGTTCCTCTTCCAGCTTCTCTAAAAATGTCCATTTTAATAAGACTAATTAAACAGAAGACTGTATTAAAAACAAACTTGCTGCTCAAAAATAAATCCTACAAAGATATGACATTTTGTGGGTTAGACATGAGTTACATGATTGCTAATAAGTTTGAAATACATGAAGTGAAATAAGCATTTCTTAGACAGACATCTGAAAAGTGCCAGTCAGCATTAATGTACTATATTTGAAACGTCAGTCATTCTAAATGTTAAGTTAAAAAGCACACTGCAATATGATATTAAAAATAAGGAAGGAACAAGAAGAATTAGCTTTAGGCTTTTTTTTCCTGCTAGCACTGAATAAAAAACATTGTGTTCACTTTCTTAAGCAGCTTTAATACAGTATAGACCTATTGCTCAGACACCTTACGATCCCTAGGAGGTAATGGTTTGTGGTTCTTCAAATGCACCAATGCTCCCCTTTTAAGATTTAAGATTTTGAATAAGATTCTAAAAGCATGATGTACTGGTGGTGTCTGAGTAAGTTATAGGAATGAGAATAAATTTTCAAAGGCAATAAAACATCATGTTTCAAGGAACAACCTGAATGCTAAATGGAGTCAGGAAGGAATCCCCCTTCTTATATCATAGTATTGAACAACTAGGTGCATTAATGGAGGTAGGTTGGGGTTACATTTTCCTCTAAGGAATATAGGTTTGGCTGTGTGTCAAACAGTAGGGTGGGTTATTAATCTGTTCCATTATGATAAATGCTAATATACACCTGTGAGGTGAATTGGATTTTGTCCATTGACGTTAGTGGGACCAGTATATGATTCCTGGAATTTATTTCTCTGAAAAATCATCGGGTTCACTGAGTACCATGGTATGATAGCAGAAAAGAAAAAGGAATACTTGTAATTTGAACTAGCCAGCTGAGTGTGAACATCAGATTTCCATAGCACAGGAGCCTGGGGTCCTTTTCTAATTTACGGTATTCTCAGAATCCAATAAAATACAATTTTTAAATTTGCAATCGGGACTACAGGTAAATGACAAGAATATCAAAACATTCATTTGTATATTTTTAAACTGTCATTAAGGATGACTTATTCTAACTTTAGGATAAAATAACTGTTTGTCCACACACACAAAAATTAAAGCTGAGGTACTCCATGAATTAAAAGCGATTGCCCTTTGTTGGATATGTGTGTGTGTGTGTGAGAGAGAGAGAGAATACGTGCTTTAGTAATGGTGTTTGCTGTTTTATGTGTGAGCTTATTTTAATGGGTCTAACTTAATCTTATATGTGCAAGACACAGTTGCTACAAAATAATGAACTAACAGTTATGAAAATGTCTATTAGATAAAATGTCACTTCTATAAAATGCCCTTTGATTGTACAGGTAATGTATTTTTCATTCATAATAGATATAATAATTGTGAATGGTTTCTGCAAAATATTTCTAATTACTTATAGTAGTGCTAAACTTAGTTCCTTTTTACTATTCATCCAGTAAGATATTATTATTGTATAAGTTCATCATCTACCAAAATGACTGTCTGAATCACTACAATAGTTAAATTAAATGGCACAGTCCTGAGAGAAGGGGGAAAAAAATCCAAATTACTAATTTTAGAAGGTCTCATTATGAATTTACCGGCCTCTGAGAGCATTTTTAAGTATTTCCAATTTGCAGGTTCATTGATGATAGATTACTTCATTAATTGTATTTTTTTCTTTTTTTCTTTTATTTTGTCAAAGTATCTCTCTTGTGAATGGCATTGGGGAAAAAAGTTATACATCTTGATTACTGGAATTTGAGAAGATTGTCCCTATTCAGAAAAGATAAAGTCAGTTTTTTAATCAACTTGCATTTGCACTAGCAGTCTAGATAGGTTATCAAGTGCTGAAAAGCAGAGCCTCGAGCTAAGAGAAGACTTATTCTAATGGTAAGAGTGTATTTTAGGCCATATTATACCTCTGTGAAATATCTAAACTGCTCTTATGAAATGTTTGCTAATAAAGTACAGCTTCCCCTTCATATTACCAAAATACTGAGACACAAATTTTCATGGTATGCAGGATCAGGCCACAAAGAACTGACAAGAAGAGCTTAAGCCTCACCTTTCTGTCACAGTATCAAAGTATAATATATGTTTTTTAAATCTGTATCCTGTGAAGAGAACATAGTCAACATTTTTCTCAATGCCTGCACCACAGTTAAACTGAGGTAGTAAAAGCAAGCCCCCTTACTCTAGGATATTAAGACCAGTATTTTTAAAAGTGACCACTGATTTGGGTTGCTTTTCTTGACAACTAGGAGGATACCCCAAATTAGAAGCTGTTTTTGAAAATGTGGGCCTAAATGTACGAGAGAGCATGTTTTCCCACCTAAGTGACATTACCCGGGGAGCATAATAGTGATGACTAGCTATAGCTAAAGGAACAGTGTCAAGAGTATAGTTGTGTGAAAGGGAAAGGAAAGGAGATCTAGAGAAGACAGGGAAGGGAACTTAGTCTGGATGGGGAAGGGAGAGTAGGGAAGGCAGATTCAGAGAAACATGCACACCTTGGAGGGAAGAAAGCGTGGACAGTGAAACTCAGGCTATGTCTACAGTGATGGCAGCAAATTCGCTGACATCAGATCAATTTCTCCAGTTTGACTGAGCGGAAGTGAAGATCCACTCAATGGATCCGGAAGTTGATTTAATAAAACCAGCTCTGGAAAAAGAGTGATGCTGCATTGATGGGTACGCATTTCCCATCAGCGCAGCATAGTGGAGACTGCGTGCAGAACAGACTGCTGCCGAATTTGCCAGTAAGTGTAGACCAGGCCACAGTAGTCTGAAAGCAAATGAGATTTAAGGCCCAATCCTGGGCCTACTGAAGTCAGTGGGAGTCTTTCCTAAGAGCTGGGGGATAAGGTGGGTAGAAGAGTGAGATATAAGATTAAAAGATACTGCTAAAGGATCCCTCTTGTAAAGTATGAGCTTGAACCTAAGATAATTTCATTTTATTTTTTTTTTCAGGACATAACTACAGCACTACATATTTTATAGATATTTTTTCTTTCTTTTTCTCATTCTGAGTGTGTGTGTATATATATATATTATTCTATGCTATACTTAGAACTTTTGAACCTTCTAAAGATCCCCTCCCTTTTGAAGAAACACTGTAAATATCCCTGACAACTGTAATAACTGGACATTGTTAGAGCAATACTAACAGAGGGGGTTAACAGCTTGTGCTTGTACAAAATACTTGAAGTCAGTCAGAAAGCCATTATTATGACCTTGTGCTGACCACATTCTATGAAGTGTTACATGATCAGGGACAGGGAAGTTGCTTAATGGAGGTTATATAGTAGCTAGATGTATCCTTGTCACACTTCATCTAAACTGATACATTGCAATGGTCCGCACTGCTCAGACCTGGCAATTACTGTCCGATTTCAATCTATTCCACACTGCCACTATAATGAAAAATAATTAGGAGCCTGAAAATGAGTTTTCACATGAAATGGTTTCAGTGCTTGGACACAATCGCCTTTGGCAGATGGCTTTGGGTTTTCTTTAATATAATAAAGACAGTTAATCATCTCTAAAGAGTGCACTGAATGAATAAACTTTTAACACTACTTTCGCCATTGAAATTCTCATGTTGATCAAATGTTTAATGCTGAGGAGCTCATGATTTGGTTTTGTTTTATGGCTGACTGTTTTAAAATAGGGGACACCCATGAAATCCCTGCACATTCTGATATACAATGGTGAAGAACAAAAATTAATCCAGAAGTCAATTATCTGACATCAGTGTTTAGAAACTCATATCAAAGCTCAAATAAGAAAATAATAGTAAAATTTTGCTCTCCTAAATATTGTAAAGGCAACAAAAATTCAGGACTTTAGAATGCTTTCATGAATTTGACGAGGAAAATATGGGTCAATTAAATCTTGTGAAATAATGTAAGAGCTCTAACAATAAGGTAATGCTGTTGGTAAATGAAACACTCAGTGATAAGCTGTGTTAGCTGAAGATAACCTGCACAATAGACATGAATGGTCTGGTTAAATAATGGTAATAGATTTCATATATAGTAGAACCTCAGACTTACGAACACCTCGGGAATGGAGGTTGTTCATAACTCTGAAATGTTTGTAATTCTGACCAAAGAGTTATGGTGGTTCTTTCAAAAGTTTACAGCTGAAAAGTGACTTAATACAACTTCGAAACTTTACTGTGCAGAAGAGAAATGCTCCTTTTAAACGTCTTAATTTAAATAAAACAAGCACAGAAATAGTTTCTTAATCTTGTCAAATAATTTTTTAACTTTCCCTTTATTTTTTTAGTATTTTCATTTAGTACAGTTCTGTACTGTACAGTATTTCCTTTTTTTAGGGGGTAGTGTGGGGTGGTCTCTGCTTCCTGATTGCATGCTTCCAATCAGTTCATAACTGGTGTTCATAAATATAAGGTGTGTGTAGATACATAATTTTTGGACTGTCTTCAAAGAGTTTCAAATTATGGTGTGGGTGTGTGTTAAACAATGCCACAAAATCATCGATTTATAGATGACAAATATGAGCAAAACTTATAATGCAAAACTAGATATTAATTTTGACAGTAGTTTATGCTTTGCAGTACTGTACTGTATAGCAGTAGAAGAATAAAAATAAATACATTGGATTACCTTATTTGTCTACTGATACACACACACACACACACATATGTGTATATACACACACGAGTGTGTGTTAGTGGACAAATACTTATATATATATATATATAAGAGTGGAAAGAGTTTGGAAATGAAGATATTTCTTTCCAACTGAATAATAGATTAAGGTGTATAATAAATCATATCTTACAGAACCATCAGCCATCTGTGCTTTAGTGTTGTTGTTTTTTTCTTCAGATAGCATTAGTTTATCAAGATATGGCTAAACAATTTTTCTCTTAAAACCCCTTTTCAGCTGCTTTGCCTGTGTATTCTCTAAGATCTTCTGCCCTCCTCAATAATTATGCTAATGGAATTACTCTGTAGCCTATAGAACTAGCCTGCTTTCTTGCATTATATAGATATGTATCTTTTCTTATAGATTTAAGTATGATTGTGTGATTATAATAGAGTTATAAAATATGTATATTTTACTGTAATGCAAGGTGCCGTACAGACCACATTCTGGATGACAGCTACACAGTTAGCACATACTCAACCTTTGACTTAGATAAGTGTTGAAAGAGTGGATATATATAACAAAAACTAGACATATATGGTCGTGTCTTGTGCCATAGCTGAGTAAGCAGTTAGCACATCTACTCGGGATCTTTTGACTTGTTGTTGAAAGGGGTGATGTCAGTTACCCAACTAGTACAAAGGTGAGGTAATGGAATTTAATAAATGGGGAAGTGATATGTCATGGACATTTCATTAATATGCATGAACCTACCAGCCTATAGAGTATGGGTACCCCAATAATTTGGGGGTGGAAAATCCAAATATGGTCTTAGAAGGAGGACCCATATTCTTGGGGTATAAGAAGGGGAAGATCGTGCTATTTGGGGCGATCATCATCTACTCTTGCTTGAAGCTTCTTTTAGTTTGTGTTAAGTTTTTTCCTTCTTCATTTTATAGACTTATTTGTAGTCTTAGTTTATAGCTCTTAGCTCTCTAGCAGTGCTTATTCCACCTCTCTGCTCAAGAGTTGAGGAATCAAACATCTCTCTCAACCAGGGAAGGGCGTGAGTATAAGAATCCAAAGCATATCATAGAAATATATATATCATATGAGTCTTTAAAATTAAGATTGTATTATTCATTATCCATTTGATTGTTAATTTTCTCTATATCAGTTGTTTGTCTATCATTTTATGTAATCCTAATAAAACATAAAATTATACAAATTTGGTTATCAATAAGAAACTTCCTGTTGTACACCCCGGGGGTCCTTATAAAATTCTTCTGGAGCCTGATTTAGGACAAGAACCTTCTAATCCAAGCAATTGGCAAACCTATAACCCTATTAAATAACTAATAATAACACTTAAAATCAGGCTACAACTCTAAGAGACAACATTTCTATTTGGGGGTTGTCTCATTTCAGCAGCTTTTTACCTAAATCCATTTAATAGTTGGCATGCCACATTTATTCTAAACTGAACCTTCAAACGAAATAAATAACTCCATCCCCTCGTGGTATTAATTGTAATAAAAACATTATCAGAATAAAAGTAAAGCTGAAATTTGAGACTCCTTGGCTTGAAGGGATATTAACATAACTTGCTGTCCCCTTCATCTTGACTTGCTATTACTGATTGGAGAACTGCTTTGAAAATCACCAGAGTTATGATTGATGCTCTGTCTTTTCAGACTTGAAAATCTTAGTGTATTTGAAACTCATGTAAAATATCTATTTAATTTAGCTTTTCAAAGATTTACCGATTGTGCCTTCATGTTCTATGCTCTACTTCTATGGCAAAGAACTCTGAAATGCTGGCACCGCAAAACTTTATGTAAAGGTTTTCACTGATACATGTAATATAGCATGCTACTATATGGATAGCAATTTGTTTACCTACCTACAAAATATCACACTCTGGCATTTCAGGTTATTCAACAATATTATTCTTGATAAATTTGGTGCATCTTTTGTAATTCCATTGACATCTGTGGATGTTATTGTGGATTTGCACTGGTGTGACTGAGAGAAAAAAATGGCCTCATCTCCATTTGGTACAGAAGATTGTGGCAAATGGAATCCAGTTTGACCTGGGGCTGGGATTAATTTAGAGCAGTCCCAGAGCCCCATATAGAACAATGCTTAGCAAGAATGGCTCTCCAGGGGGGCATTTCACAGACAAGAATATCCAGAGCATTGTGGCACTCCACCCTGTAGTATGAGATGAAAAGGTGACAGCCGTTAGGCCAGTTCTATTCTACTTGAACTCTCTTGAGCTATGTGTATTCCTCTGGGGACTTTATCCAGCCAGTTATGGCTCATTAGCACTGCTGGTGTGGTTCAAAGATGACCTAGTGGATATGTGAGTTGGTCCCGAAAGGGTTTTTTAGGGATTTACCTAACTACTTGAGAAATCAGCTTCCACAGCAGCCACATTCTCCTGTAATAGTAGAAATGGCAAAGGCAAGGCTGAGACAAATGACTCATGACCGTGAAACCTGCTCCTCACACACATTAAAATGACCAAAAGTTTCTCTGGCTTCAGAATAAAATGCAGAACCCACTGATTTGACTTATGTTTCCTCAAACAAAAAAAATGTGTGCGCAAGGAGGGAGGGAAATCACTTGCATATAGAGAAGTTACTTTAAAAGTATAAAGTGTTCCGATATCATAGTAATGAGTGTGTTATAAAGGCAAAGATTCAGATCTCTGCATTTACAACATTTTTCTGTAACCTCAAAGAATACATTGTCTCTTTCTGAACCTGAGTCAGTGCATCTGAAGCATTCTGATGACTGAACCTTTTGGTTTGTTTCCTGTTAATTCTGGCTTTTTTACTATATGTGAAAACCTTTCCCATGTTCACATGCAAAGGAGATGGAGAAAAAGGCATAAGGAGTCGCTTCCCCCTTCCTGAGAGGCAGAGAATACACACGTCTCATGCAAAGAGAGAACTGGGAAGTTCACCAAGCAGTAGGCCAGGAGACCCACCACTTCCTTAGGAGGTGGAGAAGGAGTCTAACATTTGGGAGGCATGTTTAGACTCACAGCTGGCTAATGCACAAGCTTCTGGCAGTAGCAGCATTAGACAGGTGTACTTCACTGTGCTTCTTCTCAGAGGAATCATAAATAGTACCCAACAGTGTGTTGTGTTATCCTGCCTTCAGTTCTACTGTCGCACAACTGTGGCTCTGAAAACAGACACATGGTTGAAACCACTTCATTCTTACCTTGTGTGAATTCGTTAGATTAGGTCAAGATTTTTCCCTATATTTAGAAGACAGAGACAAATAGATATGGTTATCATGAACTAACACAGATATCATCAATATAAAGTGAATGGTACTGAATGTATTATATTGAAGTCAATGGGAATCTGTAGCCACACAGAGTCAATTGAAGAAACAGGGATCATGTGCCTCAAACGGCTCCCCGAAGTCAAGGAGAGTTTTACCAGCGCACAATGGGTCAGGTGCTTAAACTTGCTCTTCTAGAACTGTGATCATTTTCCCTTTGAGCTCTTTGAGAAGGATGAAGTGGACTATGTTATAATTATTAGTATATTATAAATGCAGGTACAATATTATATACCTTTCATTACACAGGTAATATCAACACCTTTTAATCTATAAACTCTAAAAACTGCTGCAAAAATGACAAATGGACATTAATGTTGTCTCTGGGATACCAAAGTGTCCTAGAAAGATGTTCTGATATCTAATGTTTAAGAAAATGTGAGAAACTTTAATATACAGAAATAGCAGATTCCTGAAAGCCAGGGAATAGAACAGCAATTTAAGGGTATACTTAAAGAGAAAAGTACCAAATTTTTCCCTCACACCAACCTTATTGTGTGTCACTGAGAGGATAATTTGGCCTATTATATTTTTGGAGCTCTTCATATATTTAACCTTTTTGTGAGATAGCTGTGTCAACTTTTAAAATCTTTCAACCCATGCAAAGTGGCTACTTGAGTTTTAAATGTAAGGCGAAGCATTGTGTACTAAGCAGCAGGGAGTTATATTAAGCTGACATGACAATATATCAACTCCTCCATTGCATAATTAAGACAAACATAACAAAGCACTAAATGCCCCATTTTCCGTGTTAAACTTTAACATGTTCACAGAAAACACATCCTTGGTGGTGGTTAATTTTCTTATAGAGCTCCAGTACTTCTTTCAAATCACTAGTGCAGCTGCCAAGTGCTATACACTTTTCTTCCTTTTGTTAATGAGTTTTCTCTTTAAACAAAATGAGACAAAGTTTTAAAACTGGCTGAGGCCAGAATGTGTGTCAGTCCCAATCCTCTGGATTGCTATTTATAAATTCAACACATGTAGACAGTAAAATCTACTGTATTGCTAAATAATTGTCAAAGATATTTAGTAACAAAGCCAAATAACATGCTGTCATGGGCTATATATATTAAAACCAAAGAAATTCTTTATTTCTGGCACCATGTATAGAATTATCAGTTATAATTATGTCTGATGTCTGTTACTTACGGTGTCACTTTACATATATAGTATCCCTATATAGCACCACATGGCAAGAACTCTTCTGCTTGTACAAACTGTAAAGCATTATAATTGCTAAAATGTCAACTTTTGTACTCACAATCAACTTCAAAATCAGATTTTGACTGGGCAAATATTTTATAGCTACAAATCATTTTTGTACCCTGGTTAATTTTGTCTAATTTCAGATGGTAGAAGAGACTATCAAATATTTGTAGTATTCAGGTTGGGAAAAAAATGAATTTTTCTGGCTAGACAGATACTATGTTGGAAATATAGTATCTACAAGTATTACTTTTCATCTGACTGAGTAACTTAAACTTATTGTAAAGGTTTGCTTAACTTTTTTCATTGCTTTTTTCTCACTTCTTATTAAGTAAAGTTACCTATGCCATACATGTCAAAATGTAATAATTACATTTTAATTCTAGTTACTTAACTCAGAAGTGTTTTTCAATGAAGAGGCAATATTTTAGATACATAGCAAAGACATTATTTAACTGTACTTTTCTGAATCCAATAATCAATTTCACAATGCAGTTAGCATGTTTTTTTTTTTTTTCTTGAGAAGTTGTGGTATGAGACCAATCCACAAGATTAGTCTGGAACTAACCTTATTAACAACAATAAGAGAGCACAAGACACACATATTATATATTTATGCCAGTGCCCCCTTGAGCCTTATGAGACAGTCATCAATTACCTGATCACATACTATTTTTTCCTTAGGGCCCCACTTCATTCAGTGTACAGAAGAGATGCTGATCACTGAAGAAGCAGCTATTCAATGTTCTGTTTATTCATTGATGTTCAATGTGTGGGCCCTGGCCTTATTTACTGCATGCTATTCAAACCCTGCTCTGAAGACAGAACCATTAATTTCCTAATGGACTTTTCTATAGTGCTTATCACAATAATAGCTGAGTGCTTCACAAATATTAATCAATTTATTTCCACAATAACTTTAAGGTGAGGTTTTATTATCCACATTTTACAGATCGGGAACTAAGGCACAGAGAGATTAAGGTAAAAAATATCCATTAATTTGCCCATTTTGAAACACCTAGAACCAGATTTTTCAGAGTTCTTAGCATTGTATAGCATTTTGTATATTCTATATCAACAGTTCCCAATCTGGGGGCACCAAAGTTTCCAGGGGGTCCATGAGGCTTCAATAATATAGAGGTCATTCAGCCACCCCGAGCTCTGTGCCCCCCAAGGAAGCAACAGCCCCGAGCGCCACTCCGGCCAGATTGGACGAGCCGCCCCCCAACCCTGTGCCATCCAGGAGCCCGGCTGGAGAGGAGCAGCCCCGTGCTGGTGTGGGCCTGGAGCAGCAGTACATAAGGGATGAGAAGAGGGGAGACCACACAGGATGTGCAGTGGCAGCTGCTCCAGGGAAGGCTTAGCTCTTACTTAGGTAAGAGTAATTTATTATCATTTTTATTATTTAATTTAGCATTATTATTATGATTGTTATATATGTTTATAGGGGTTATATGTGTTTATGGCTGGTGGGGGGTGGGGTGGATGTGGGGACGTGTTTTATCTAGTGTTAACTAGTGGGACTTTCACTCAAAAATGTTGGAAACCACTGTTCTATGTTATTCCATAAAGAGGGTTAATTGCCCCTTCCATTTAGCTGAAAGAACAGTGGTAATCACACCCCTTCATCTTTACAGGTCTGTGATTGTCTATAGATTAAGAGCGACTTGAATATGTTCCACGACCAATATAAACAAACAACAACAAAACCCACGACATTATAGAGAGGCCTTGATTCATGAAAGCATCCCTCTTCAGGAACCATTTGAGTACATGCTTAATTCCTCTGACATTCTGAATAGAGATGTACTTGAGTGCATGACCAAGTGCTTTTTTGAATTAAGCCATAAAATAGAGCTAAAGTTAAATTACAGTAGGCGGACTCAATCCTGCAAAAGGCTGACCAGTCTGGCTCAGTCCAGCAAAGCACTTATGCACCTCAGTACTTCCACTGAGTCAGTAAGACTCCTCATATGTTTAAAGATAAGCATGTGCTTACGGGCCAGTTTGCTGAATTGGGCCAGAATTTTCAGCACTTTGCAGGATCAAACTATGTATCTTTAAAATCCTACGTTATTTATTTTCAAAAATAAATTTAATTTAATCTGGGACCAAAAACACAAGCTCTTACTTTTTACAAGACTATACTTAATTGAAACTGAATGCTTCTAAGGTCCCACTTTTAGTCTCCATGAATTTCTTTTAACCAAGCTCTTTCGGCCCAGGTACAATTGACATCACACGACATATGGTGTCAACTGTCAACTTCTTTTTTACTTGCTTCTTATAAATGTGTCTGTTTTTAGTAGATCAAGTCAAAAATAGAGGTTTCCTCCACAGCATATAACAGATGATGGCTGGCCAGGGCTGATGTGTGGAACATTTCTGTCTGTAAATAAGAAGTTGGCCAGTTTCTTTTTCTCAGAGTGCCCCTTTCTGCCTGCATAGTCTTTAATCCACTTCCCAGCCTTTGAATACACCATTCAGCCAACCCACTGGAAAAGTAATGTCTGGGGCCTGTGGTTAGATGTGTCATTCTATTTTACATCATGAATTCCTGAAATTCTTTTGTAGTAAATTATAGGCTGTTATCACTGACAATCTGCTCTGGGATATCAGATCTTGCTAAGACAGCGTATAGTACATCAGAAGCTTTTGTGATACTTTTGTGGATGACTTACAAAATACCTCTGGTCATTCAAATAGGTATCAATGACAATAAGGTACATTTGGCTTTGGATAGTCCCATGAAATCCATACCTGTGCATTACCAACAGTGGACTGATGCCTTTTCTGTTATACATCCGTGGACATACTGAACATTCTTTATCATTTCAAAGGGGAGTTGTGGTAGAAGTGCCAATCATATGGTTTATTGTCTATACTGCCAAAATGAGAACATTTAAAATTAAGTTCCTTAGTCCAACACGTGGCCAATTTGAGATTACTTTGGTGTACAACACTTTTACACTGGGTTACTTTATCTGTTTCTTCCTATAACTAGAACTAGTTGAAAAAAGTTAAATGAAACTTTTTTCTGTTGCAAAATACTGTTTTGTCTAAATTGAAACATTTTGCAGAAATGCATCAATTTGACTAAAATGTCCTCAGCGCTATGATGGAATTGAGAGCCAGTGTGCCATCCCATAATAGCCTGGTGATTAGGGCAATCATGTAATGTGGGAGACCCAAGTCCCTCCCTGAGGCAGTGCAGGGATATAATTCTTCTGCATCCAAACAAAAACAAATTTAATATCTACTGCTCAGGAAAATGTAGCCCAACTGCTGTTGGTAAACATTTCTGTACAGCGTCATGTCTCAGGCCACACACCATACCATCATAGAGATTTGTTACAAATTCACAGCACTAGTTTAACTTCTCTAGTTCTGCTACATATTCCATTTATGGACTCTGCAGGCTGCTGATTCTGCACATGGAACCAGAACTAACTGGCTATGACAAATGCCTTAGTAATCTCTGTATATTTTTAATCTTTTAACTTTCATGTGTTGCGAGTGGAAGCAAGAGCCCATATATTTTACGTCCAATAAGGCTCAAAAATAAAGGTGTCTTTTTTGTCATCTGCTACACTATTAACATAAAATTCAGTCTTTCAGCATATAATTCCCAGGGGATCCATTGTAGGGAGCCATGAATCCTATAAACCTTATTATTCTGCCTCAACCAAGAGTGATTTTAGTGTTGAGTAAAATACAGCTTCATCTTCATCTTCACTACCAATTTGTAGTATCTTTATACTTTCTTTGTGATAAATTGAGGCATGCACACACTGAGCCATTCTTGAACTAACTCTATTAACAGAAAGCAGGAAGAACAATACAGAGGAATATCCCATAGCTTGCTAAGAATACAGAAAAAAAAATCTAGTACTCATACCATTACATTACTGTGAGCTAAGAAAATTAATTTACCCATAAATACATTAGCTCATTGAGGTTATGAACTATTTCCATTTCTATGTCACCAGCTCATTTGTTATGTTCATAGAGAACACCCAAAAATGTTTTTGCAAAAGGAGAACACCTTACAGACTATGGTGAAAGCATTCTTTAAACTTTGGCTTGTGGCTACCTCCTATCATCAGAACAATTTTACAGAAGAATGCTAGAGAAAGAGAGACCAAATACAAAGATGTTTCCCAGTTAATTCATAGCATCCCAATTATGACTTTTTTGGTGTGTGTCCTCATTGGAAGTTCTGGAATCAGTTAAGAGATGTTAATTGTACCTGCACTTTGAAGACTGTTTGATATGTGATGGATACAATATGGAGACCCAAAGTAAAATAATGAAAGTGACCATTTGAAAGCAAAGATGGTGAAAACTTGGGTATTTTAAAATAAAATATTTGAATGAACAGAATACAGTGGATCAGATATTTTACTTCCTATGCATTGTTGAATCTAGTAGTACTCTGCATGAAGATGAAGGATGAGGAATTATACAGACATCGAGAACAGTGAAAAAGAAGACTTTTGCTTAAACAGCATAGGTGAAATCCTGGTTCAAATTATGTCAATGGCAAAATTCTCTTTGCCTTAGATAGGGCCACATTGTATATTTGCACCAAGTATATATAATATATTTTGTTTCACAAATTACTGTATTCACTACTTTATTTCTCTGTAGTACAATTAGCAGCTATTTCATCATTTCTTTGACTGTGATAAAGCCATTAATAGAAGTTTAACCCACTGGAATACTTTGGGCCACATTCTGGCAGTTACACAGGAGTCAGTAACTTGATTCAATTGGATTTACATGTGTGTAGCTAAAAGCAGGATTTAGCCCTTTAAGAATTGCCACTCAGTATTTTTAAGCACCCATCATTGTTGTATCTTAAAAAACAAAAGAAAAATCTATATTGTTTTATTATAGAATAGTATAAAAGGGCTGTTCTTTTGAAGAGGTATGGTTGGAGATGGCAGAGTATGTTGATAAAGGCTCTATCTGTTTTCTTCCAGATTCCAGATAATTTTGGTTGGGGCACTTGATGGAGAAAGAGAAGAGAGAACAAATGGGAAAAAAAACAAAAACAAAAAAAACAACTCCCCCACCCAAAACAAAACAGACATTTGCTAAAAGTAATTCACAATGCAGCATAATTGCAAAACAGCACCTTATAACTTTCACTCTTTTTGGTGATTGTGAAATATTTTTCCTTTAATTCAAAACGTGTAAAACTGATTCTTAACCATTTCAAACATTATGCTGTACTGACATTACCATTCACATGAAGATGGAAAGATGGATGGACAGTCAGTGTGAGGAGTTGTAGGAGAAGTTGTGGTGAAGTGACTAAAAGTTTGGAAAGTGTTACTGTAGGGCTGGCTAAGCTGACATGAGCAGGCCCAGGTTGAGACAAGAACAAGTATCTGATGAACAAACCCAAACAAGTAATTGCTGAAACAACTAACTATTGTGAATTTGTCTATAGTAAATATGGGAGGCAGAAACTAACTACTGAGAATATTTTTATAGTAAACAAAATAGGCAGAAATACTCTGAATTGATAAGCTTGTCATATGCAATCTGTGAAATGATTGGTCTTTACATGCAGGAAGTATAGATATTAGTAGCTAGGAAAGATGTACAT
The DNA here is from genome assembly GCF_026122565.2 of Emydura macquarii macquarii. Classification (NCBI taxonomy): domain Eukaryota; kingdom Metazoa; phylum Chordata; order Testudines; family Chelidae; genus Emydura; species Emydura macquarii. The sequence continues at coordinate 4,306,862 of NW_027133156.1, forward strand.
AAACTGTGTGGTGTGCGATGTGAATTGGAATTGTGGTATCATCCTGTACCTCAACCCCCTAGGTTGGGGTCTAGCCTGCAAAGGCAGAGAGCTGTTATTTTATTAGGCAGATAACCTGAGTAATTAGGGAGAGTCAAAATGACTTTTTGGATCCCAGAGAACTGTTCTTGCAGAACTGGACAAATTGTTCTGGATAAACTGAGTGGAAATGATCTTGGAGGGAATCCCAACAACTACATGGCGCTGATGCTGTTTTTCCCTCAGTCTTTCTGTCGCACAAGTTTGTGTCTAATAAAGCCACCCTTGCACTCTCTATTGCCAGGGTTTGTTGGAGATGGTATTAATTGTATTACAACTTCACAGGTTATCGACATCCCATGTCTTTGGAAATTTCCACACTTTCACTCATTTTAAAAAAAAAATCATTATCTCAGTGTCGTCTCCTATCCCCAGTTCACTGAAATGAGAAACTGATGTAAAAGCATTCAGAGGCAAGAGAACTGAAACACAATGATGAATAGAAAGTGACGAAAGAGACAAATTTTACAGCTAAATCTACATGTCTTACCTTAACAAATTCTTCAGGTTCTGCAAACACACCTCACAGAGAGGTGCATTATTACTACTCTTTTCTGTTACTACTTGTTCCCACTGGACACACATCCCTGAAGAGCCCTACGGTGTCACTGCTGAGTGCAAAAACGATCACCCAGTTATTACCATCACCAAAAGTTCACTATCCCTTCGTTCCTTTATGTTGAATAATCTGTTAAGAGACCAAGTGCTGTTACAAATATAAGGACTAAAGAAACTTGTATCAAGTATACGTTACATGGAGAAGCTGAGGGCAAGTCTACACTACAAAATTAAGTCAACTTAAGATACTTCGACATATATCCACCGCAGTAATTAAATCGGTTTTTCATGTCATAGAATCATAGAGTTAGAAGGGACCTCAGGAGGTCATCTAGTCCAACCCCCTGCTCAGAGCAGGACTAACCTCAGCTATATCATCCCAGTCAGGGTTTTATCAAGCCGCAGCTTAAAAACCTCTAAAGATGGAGATTCCACCACCTCCCTAGGTAACCCATTCCAGTGCTTCACCACCCTCCTAGTGAAAAACTTTTTCCTAATGTCCAACCTAGACCTCCCCCACTGCAACTTGAGACCATTGCTCCTTGTTCTGTCATCTGCCATCACTGAGAACAGCCTAGCTCCATCCTCCCTGGAACCCCCTTTCAGGTAAATTAAAGGCCGCTATCAAATCCCCCCTCATTCTTCTCTTTTGCAGACTAAACAAGCCTAGTTCCCTCAGCCTCTCCTCATAAGTCTTGTGCTCCAGCCCCCTAATCATTTTTGTTGCCCTCCGCTGTACTCTCTCCAACTTCTCCACATCCTTGTCCATACTACACTCCTCCTAGCAGCAGTGCTTGTTCTCATCAAGAGCACTTGCACTGATTTTACTGTCATTGTGGGGCATTGTGAGGCACTGACAGCTCAAGCTGTGCTACCGGGGCTGACAGCCTAAACCCCACCACCCGGGGCTGACAGTCAGAGCTGCCTTACGTTGGCCTAACTCTATAGCGTAGACCAGGCCATTGTGACATGGTATCACTTGCATCTGCCTAATTGCAGACTACACAATCTCCCACTCTGTTGATGTTTGGGGTTGAAAATAAATTGATAATGACTCTGAAAATGCAAATAATGCCTTTGATTATTCTATCTATTCAGGGAGAAGATTAATGTCCCTAGACAACTGCATTTAGTGCCATATTTGCAGATAATCCCTTGCCTAGCAGCTAGCTGTGTGCCATTTACAGAAATTAAACCCTGCTAAAGGATGTTAAGTTTGTAACTGTTCATAATTGCACATAAGTCACCCTGTGATACACCAGATTCAGTTACACCTATAGTCCATCTTTCCCTTATTGGTCAGTGTCATGTACCCTTTGTACATGGTAGGTTGGAGGGCTGCTATTAGCAGACAGGGGCATGCGCAAAAGGAAGCAAACAGGGACACGGTCCCCACAGTCTGTGGGGGCACAGAACTCCTTTGGGGCCAGGCCTAGGCCTGGACTCGGTAGAGCGAGTTCTTCTAACTGTGGGCCAGGCCAGGACATGACAGTGCCTCTGGCCCCAGGGCCACAGCCAACTCCTCCAGCTGTTAGAGAAGAGTGATCGCCACTGGCTACAGGGTCACAGGGGGAGGGAGGCAGCTCTACTGGCTGTGGTAGGGAGAGCCAGCTCTGCTGGCCACAGGTCTGTGGCAGAGATGGGAGGGGAAGAGCAAGCTCCTCCAACTGCGGGGAGAACAGAAAGTGCCCCTCCAAAAGCCTCCAAATTTTTATTCCTGTGCTAGCAGGTCAGGCTTCTGCACCAGATTTGGAATAGCCAGGAGCTTCCATTGTGGAAAAAGATAGAAGAGATATGTCCTCTTTAAGATGTTTAATGCAATAGTGGCTGAACATTATAATACAGTTTCAGTATTTCATTACATCTCGCCCTTTTAGTTTTACATTCCTACCATTTACAAAATGTAGAAGATCTTAAAAGTTCAGTATGTACCAGCCTGGTAAGTGCCTCAGAATCATACTGGTTTTCTAATTATATGGTCTGAATTCATAACAATTTGGTCATCTGGATGTCCATTAGCCTCAATGACTGACTGTGATAGGTTTGGAAAACTTTCAGTCATCTTATTCTTGTTTTGCATTGACCATCTGTAACATTTGCCCTGTTGATTGTTCCTTCTGAGGAACAAACTGAAGCCTTCAATGGTTTCTGATGAACTCTCCGCTGTCAGTCTTGATCACATAATCTCAGAGATTGATTATTTTTCTTTATGATAGCTGGAGTTCTCCATCATTTTCCCCATCCAGTGTGACACAAATATATTCACCACGTTCTAGATCCAGCAGCTCTCTAAGTGATGTCTATTTATAGAAGTGTTCATAAGCTCTTTTTGCCTTTTTTATCTGATTCAGCTTCTCTCTTCATGTCTGACCACTTTGGAGATTCAAAAAAATCTGAGTTGGAACAGTAGTTCTGAGTTGTTTTCCCATCAGGACTTGTGCTGGAATACACTCAGTATCTGCTATCAGTGTTGGTCTGTAGATCAGAAGACCAAGGAATGGATCTTCTTGGTATAGGATTTTCTTGGCTGTATATACAGCTCTCTCAGCCCCTGCGTTAACTTGCGGGTAATATGGGCTTCTACTAATATTATCTAAATCATATTTTGTTTGGACTAACTTCAATTCTGCTGAAGTGAGTTGGTCCATTGTACATCACTAGTTGAAATGAGTGAAACTGCACTTCACTTTCTCAAAAACACTGTGACATGTTATGTCTTTCAAGTATACTATTTCTATATACCTGGAAAAATAGTCCATTATGACCAGGTAAAGAGATCCTCTAAATTCACACAAATCTGCAGCTAGTCTCTTCCAGGATCTGTCCAATAGAGGTGTTGTTATTAAAGGTTCTTTATAATTCACATGCAGATACTTTATGTCTTTGCTAATGCCAGGCCACCATCCATGCTGGTTGGCCCGTTCATGACATTTAGATAGTCCTTGATGTCCTTTTATGGATTAGGTTTAGGATTTCTTCTCTGATTGCATTTGAAATTCCGATGCAATTGCCTTTAACCAGGAGTCCATTTGACTTGCTTAATTGTCCACGTACCACAAAGTAGTCTCTAGTCGCTTCCTTAGAGTCCTTTAGCTACTTGGGTCATCTGGTCCTAATGAAATTTAGAAGTTCTTTCAGCTGTATGTCCATCAAGATTGATTTTCGTAGTATCTTTTCTGGCTCTGATCTGTATTTGTCCACAGCATCCACGTACACCTGTAAATCATCTTGAAGCTCATGGACAGTTGAGGGTGATACTGGCCTCTGTCACAGAGTGTCTGTTGCTACCAGATTTTCCTCAGGAACACAGTTAGTAATTGAATTAAATCACATTAACCTTATAAAAAAATGCTGGCATCTCAGCGGTGCTTGATCCAGGTCTTTGTCATTGACTAGGGTTACAAGCTGTTCATCAGGGTAAAAGAATCCAGTCCACACAGATATCTGTAAAAGTTCTCACATGTCCATACGCTTGCCGAGCACTCCTTTTCAATCTATGCATATTGTTTTTTCTGATTCTATGAGTGTGTGAGAGCAAAATACAACTGACTTCCACTAAGATACATGTTGTCACAATAATACACCACTTGGGCCATAGCTGCTTGAATCAACACTGAACCTTGTGGGTTTCTCCACATCATAGTATTTGAGAACTGGAACTTTTAAGATCTTTTTCCTTTTTGAAGGCAATTTCTTGATTTGGCCCTGTACCCAGGATGTGTTGGACTTTCATATTTGAGAACTGGAACAGTTGAGATCTTTTTCCTTTTTAATTGAAGGCAATTTCTTGATTTGGCCCCATATCCATGATGTGCTGGACTTTCATAGTTCATTCAGTGGTTTTGCAACTATACAAAGGTCTTGTAGGTATCGACCAAGGAAATTTACCATCCCCGGTACGCATCACTTCTGGTATGTTAGTTGGTGCATTCAATTCTCAAATTGTTTTAATTTTCTCAGGGCTAGGACTATGAGCATCTTCGTTTATTGTCTATCGCAAAAACTTGATTTGGTTTTAGTAGAAAATCCAGTTTTCTTTGTTTAGCTTCAGTCCAGAATGACTGATTAAGATGAGAACTTCTTTGATAGTTTTATTGTGTTCTTCCACCAGTGACCCATCTATTAAAATATCATCCATGAAAACTGCAATTCAATTGGTGTTCGTTAACAGTTCTGCTGTTCTTTCTTAGGAAAATTTCAGGTACACTGGTAAACACAAAACGTAATCTTCAGAAGCAAAATCTCCCAAATGTAGTCAGGTTAGCACTTTATTTGGTTAAAGGAATTTCCCAGTATCTGCTCAAGGCTTCTAGCTCAGAGAATATTGTAGATCCTTTCACTTTGGGGAGGAAGTCATCCAATACTGGGAAGATTTTTTTTCTCATAACATCTTAATTAGATCTTTTAAGATCTATACGGATTCATATTTTTCCATTTTTCTTTTTAACTGGTATCACTGGGGCACACTATACTGTTGGCTCAGAGCATTTCTTGATTATGCCAATCCACTCCATTCTCTAACTCATTTTCCACTATATGAAGCAATGGGATAGGAATCTTGCGAGGTATACAAACACTATATGATTCAACATTGTCCCTTAAGGTTATTTGTACTGAATCTCCTTTCAGAAGTCTAATATCACCAAATACTCCATTGAGTTCTTCCATGTTTCTCACTAGTCTGTCACGCTGTGGCTGAGAAGGATATTGGTCTTTGATCGTTGATCAAATATACTCTGAATACATAGCTTTTGTCTTTGTAAATTGTTTTTGTAGTGAATTGGCCCACACCGTTCAGAATACCTCCAAGGCTAGTCAGGGCTGTGTCAGATGATTTCATCTCTTGGCGGGATTGAAGGTGATTATACATCCCTTCCAACATGACCTGTCATGACTGCTCCTGAGTTAATTTTAAAATCAATAAACTTTACATGAATATTCTGTTTCACTCGTTAGGCAGACTGTACCATCATACATAACAGTCCCCATAAACAACTGCTCTTGACTGTCTGTAATAGTCTGTTTCATGACTATCTTCATGCAGCAAACAGCTGGAAAATGTCAATATTTTGTGGATTTACTACAGCTTGCAACTTTGCCTGGACACACATCTCTTGCGCTATGAATTTTTCCACATCTTGTGTGGTTAATCTGAAAGGTTTTGTAGTTAGCTTAGGACTTGACTCTCATTGCCTCAAGGGTTTTATTATAATTACACTTAGTAGTCATACTGTATCTCTTTACAGCTTGTAAGCCAGTTTCTGGTTTTTTTTAATTACCCCGCCTTATGTTTTGCTGTTTCACTAGTTCAGTCTGCTTTGTTGTCCAGAAAGCTGTGTGTAGGGTTAAATCTGTCATTAATTGTTGCTGCTGTAAGATGCTTTTGTCTATAAACCTAATAATCAGACTATCTTTGATATTTTCATGCTTTACAGTCCTCCAAATCACAGTTTTATGGGCAGTCTTGAAAAGCTCTTATAAAAGATCCAACAGAGTCTTCTGGTTCTTGAATTTTCCAGTGAAAACACCTTTTCATAGCCACATTTATCTGAGGTACAGAGTATGCATCAAATATAGCCAGAACTCTTTCATGGCCATGTTTATGACTGTCATGCAGAGGACTTAAAGATACGCTCCACCTTCTTCCCTATAGCACAAATTAAAAATGGTATTTGGATGTCGTCAGTTACCTGGGGGAGTTTGGAAGCAATGTGAAATCTTGCAAAGTGCTGCTTCCAGTCTGTCTATTCGGAAGGTTTGTCAAAGCTGAAATTCTCTGGATTGCTGAAGATTGGCATATTGATGAGATCAATCCTGTAACTTTTGTTGTCGTTGTTTTCCTTCTATTTGCAACCTTTGTTACTGTTATTCTTCTGTTTCTGTTCTCCTCTAGCACCAGTTAGGCAGTCTTTACTCCTGACACCCTGTTATGTCCTCCTTGTGCATCGGAGGTGCAGGATTGCTACAAGCAGGTTGGGCTTATGTACCAGATTTTGACTGGCTACAGAGTTTCCATCATGGAGAAAGAGAGAAATACAGGAGATGTGTTCTCTTAAGATACTTTAATGCACTGCCAGTTATGGCTGTTACATGGTGCCAGCTAGTGGCTGAACATTATAATACAGTTTTAGCATTCAATCACAGTAAGCACCCTGATCAAATTTGGGTCAAAGCATCCCCCTGGTCTCCTCAGAGGAGGAATAACCCTTTTGGTCCAGAAAAGGGTGGAAGCTAAGTTGGCTTTTGTTTGTCATGTGGTGCACATGGAGTGATTGTGGGACTTCTGGAAACCCCTAGTACAAAAGGAAATTCAGTAAGTACATGCTCCTTTTGTAGGATGATTTCCTATTGGTAACTGCTCCACAGGCAAGTTTAATTTGAAGAATGAATGAAAGTTAAGTTAGGTTCTTATTTAATGTAAACAGGTTTAAATTATGATTAGGGTAGTGAATAGAATAGAAGAAATCAGTATGAATTTACAGAAAGAAATTCATGCTTGGCTAACTTGATTAAAATTTGAGGAAGTGACAAGAGGATGAAATGACACATTAGAAATAAATTACTGGGAATTCAAAAAGGCTTTTGATCATTATTGCATAAGATACATGTTGAGTGCTTTATGGATTACCAGTGGGCCTAGGCTTTCTTGCAGTACAATAAATAAGGAAGACAGAAGATATGCAAGCAGTGAGCATAGATTTAAAGATCTAAATATGAAGGCAAGTCCACATTAAAAAAATGGTGGTAAATCTGAAAGGAATTGTGGAAAAAATGACAATATAATGTGTAAAAAACAAACAAAAAGGTCCAGTTAATGAGGAAAAGTGTTGAGAAGTTACAAAAAGGGATTATGTCCTATATGATTTAGAAAAATGATCTCTGATAGCTCACAGAGGCTCAGAAGAGGAAAATAAGTCTGAAAACAGACACTATGGGTTATATGGACAGTAAAATTGGTCAAATTATTTCCAGTGAATAAATTAGGTCATAAATCCAGACATATTTTTGTCTATGTGTGACAACACTTTGCAATGGATGATACACCTAAATATAATTAACCCTGTTTTACAGATGGTGAAACTGAGACATAGCGTTAAGTGATTTGCTTCAAGGTACACGGTACAAGTCAAGTGGCAGAGAAAGAACAGAATCCACTCATTAGCTCTATCTGGTGGACAACTAATAGAGGTTTCACATGAAAACTGTATGCCAGAATAAATAATAGATTTTAATCAGATGTTAGATGAAGCCAGTTGCCTTAATAACATGCAGTACATTGTCTTAAGCCCTGAGAGAACCCCAGTTATTATTCTATCTCAAAAAAGACCATGTATACTGAAAGGCAAACCCCTTCCTTAGCCATTTGCAGAATTTCAACAGTGGCAGCAGCAGCTGTGAGGGCAGGAAAAAGGACAGCCTTGGCCTCCAAAAAAAGCCCAACGATGGTAGAGGAGGCAGCAGCAGAGAGCCAGGAAGTTCCCTTGTTTCTCCCAGTTCCCAAAGGCTAGCAGCAGTGGGTTAAGGCCCTACTCCTGGCCTCCGCCTTCCTTGGGCCAGCTAAAGACACCAGGCCTCCTGATCAGCACACACATGGTGATATCCTACCCAGCAGCCTGTTACATGCTACAGTCAGCTCTTCACTCCAGGCTGTACATAATGATGTCAATTTTATGACATGGCATACATTATACAATCAGTGAGCTAACTTCTTTATGCATTGAACTATTGTGTCAGTACTCAATCCAGTCTCTGAAGGGGAACTATATACATTGCTAGACTCAACCCATATGAATTTGTTTAGGAGATTGAATTATTGTTAGTTAACAATCACCTCTTCAAAAGTGGCTGGAGGTCTTTTACAATTATTTCAGAAGCTAAATTATGCACTTTGAAATTTTGCTTACTGTTAAATCAAAACTAAGAAGACCTGGCAGGCCAATCAGAACATGGCCGTGGGTCCCCAGGATCTGACATCCTAATCTGAGATGTTAATTAATGCACAGAAAGAATAAAAATCAAGACATAATCTATTTTTAAATAAAAAATGGGTTTATGAGAAATCTTCATTTGTGTGGTTGATTTTAGTTTATTCTTTTTTAGAGAAAAGAAGCATAACTCACAAATGTCTGATCTACTTCAAAATACATCAACGGGAAGATCTAGACTTGAATGATCAGACCAGAAAAGGAAAAGAAAAATATGATGGGTATCTGTTTTGAACATCAGGATACACCGAAGCAATCAGTGAGGGAATAAAAGAAGGCACTTCACTTTTTGTCATGACGGAAAATTGTTGGATGTCTTTCAAATTATTATGCCGTCCAGATATTTTTTGCATAATAAGAACATCTTTCATGTGTCAGAACAGGTTTTGATTATAACTAAATAAGTGAAAGCAGGGATATGTTGATAAAGGTGACCTCTAATGTAAAGTTTGGGCTGAGTTGTCTAAAGTATTTTATAGAGGAAATCCAAGGTAGCTTGATGAGGCATACAAAACAAAAGACATCACAACACACAATATTGGAATAGTAGAATTAAAATATCCTATTTCTGAACAACTAAAACATTCAGTCATATTTAGAAAAGGAAAACATGCCACTGCCAAAAAGCAAAATGCTCATAATTAACAGAAGCAATAGTGGTTATGAACAGTACATCCATTCCTCATGTCTACAAGACAAAATAGATGTTGTCTTGAAGCATGTGATAGGTTTGTCACAATGTATATTTTAATCTCCTTTTCTTTCTGGCCAGCTGTATCCATGCTCTGCTCTTTAGATGTCTGTGACACGCTGAAAATCCTGGACATTCCTCTACTGCAGGGAAACTATGGTGTGAGAACATTTCACCTAGGGTCAGATTTCAAGGCAGGGCAGGGCTGGGCGTGCAGCCTCCACCCCTGGAGTGGAGCTGCAGTGCTCAACTTCCTATTTAAAGGGCTGCTATTGATCACATTCTGGAGTTGGTAAGAGGTTTTGGGTTGGCCACTGGATGTGAGGGAAGGTACCACCCATAAAGCCTATTCCTTCTCCTCTACCGCACACCACTGGATGGATTCTAGCTGTGTGATCTGAAGTGTTGTTAGGGTATCACACACAGACACAGAATAGCAGCTGCCACCATCACTCCCATACCCATCTAGAACTACTCCTCATGGAGCAGGGATTCACTTTTTAAAGTGTGGCAGTACAGTGCCTAGAACAATAAGGTTCTGGTCCCTGACTGGGGCACCTAGGCACCAGCAAAATAATAAGTAATATCTTGCTCCTAGTAATCATTTGTGTACATCTCATGAATGAGTAAGATAAGTTTGGCAGTTCTGTTCAAGGGAGATCTGAGAATAAAATAGCAAAGGTTACTCAAGGTCAGTGCAGCATTAGAAAGCCTGTTTAAGACACTTTGAGATTGCAGTATGAGCAAGTGCAGGAAGTTGTAATGCAATGCACCACAAATATTTTGCCTTTGACCACTGACAGGAAAGATATTGCTGGATTGTGCACAGTGAGATCTAGTGACCAGACCAGGAGTCAGAAGTCAGGCCGAGTTGGGTACCAGAGGGTCAGGTTACAGGTGGGATGCTGGAGGTGGTACCTGCAGCAGGGGTGTGATGCTGGCTGGATTAAGGGGACCATTGATAATATTATTTAACATCAATATTTCAAAATTACAATAATTCATATCAGCTATGCCATGTCAGGTACCGATAGAAAGGTTATAATTTGCTAAGAATGATGATATTGTTTATGTATATGTCATATTTGTACTGGAAGTTATGAATATGTTTGATGTATCTGTATTTTAACTTGTGTTGTGTTTCTGGGAAACACCCCAGACAGGATGGCAGCAGCAATAAGCTGCTTAATGGCCCATTAAGGAAACTCACAGGTACAATGGGCCTAGGGAGAGAAGCCAGGGCTACACTTGATGAGTCACCAGGACTTACTCATGTGACCCTGGACTCCATCTTATTTCTGTAAATTTTCACAAGCAGCATGGCAAAAGCCAAGGGTCATAAATGGTAGCTGCACCACATCCATATTGTCTTCAGCCATCACCTACCTCTGAATCAACTAATCTACAACTGAAGCTGCGAAACAAAGGACTGAGACCCATCCAGGTACTGGATGTACATCAGAGGGACTGTACAAGCCTGCAAACTCCACAGTTCTACTGATAACCTGATATATATGAACTTTCAAATCATTTGTATGTATCTGATGACTTTAATCATTTAACATTTCTCTTATGGTTTGTTTCTTTCCTTTTATAATAAACCTTTAGTTTTTAGTTACTAAAGGTTTGGCTGGCATCGTGGTATTTTGGGTAAGATCCAAACTTATATTGATCTGGTAATGTGGCTGACCCTTTGGGGTCAGGAGAACCTTTTTGGTAAAGAGCATAGAGTTTTAAATAACTTATCTCTTTACTGGACTTAGTGGATTATTGGGAGCCAGAGACTGAAATGCAGTAAAGGGGACTGTGTGTATTTTGTTTTAGCTTCTTGGTAACCAGTGTGGGGAATCAGAAGCATTCTTTGTGGCTGGTTGGGAAGTCAGACTTCAGTGTCACCCACCCATGCTGGGAGAATCTGCTCTCCTTTTTCAGCCTACCCTGACCTTGGCATTTTCAGGTGCTCTTCCCTAGGCACGGATGGGTCACCTGGGGTACTCACTGGAGGTGGGGAGCACTGTTGCTTCCTGTCTTGGTGGCAGGGGGGCTGGCACAAGCCCCGGATGTAATGACAGCCATCAGTCAGCACCTCCCTGTAGGATCCCTTCCTTAGGGCTGAGGGGACAGGCTGGATGGTGGAATCCACCAGCTGTGGCTTGCAGGGGAATGGACCTATCAGTTGCACATGTGGGGAATAAACCAATCGGGAAGAAGACCAAGTGGGGATTTTTCTGATCTGCAGCTTGTCTGATCTGCAAAAACTCTGGACATTTTTTTGCTATTTGTTATTTTGTTATTTGAAACCCCCTCCTGGACAGAGAGAGCAGGCTCAAAAAAGAGACTCTGCCCAGGGAAACCGGAAGTATGCTAGCCCTAGGTCAGAGTCTAAGATAGGCCCAGAGTCAGGCATCAGGAGGAAAAGGGTCAGAAGCCAGCATCTGGGATCTCTGAAGCACAAGGCCTGAAGCAAGGTCTGTATTGTTTCTCATACAACTCCCTGTCCTGGCTTAAGTAGGAATCAGCCAATCAGTGGGCTGTGAGGAGCTGCCTCCCAGGTTCTGTGGGTGAGACGTCCTCCTGGGACCAGACTCACAGGTTCTCCCACAAGAGCTTAGCCTGAGCTTCCTGTGGGTGATGTGGTGGTGTCAATAGCCCAAAGCCCCTATAGTGTCCGGTTCTAGCCCCCCAGGTTCTTAAAATAGGAGTTGCTGTACTTGGCCAGACAACTGGTTTTTCTAGTCTAGTATCCTATCTCAGAGTACCAGATGCTTCAGAAGAAGGTGCAAGAAATCCTATGGTAGGCAGTTATAGAATATTATGCCCTATGAAGGGATTTAGAAAGACCCTTCCATGTGTAGCAGCTGGCTTATGGCCTGAAATATGAGCATATATCCAGTACTGCCAACTTTCAGAGTTTTATTGTGTCTCATGATATTAGGTATTTTTCTTAAAGTCCCAGCTCCTGGATTCAAGAGATTATGTAAAATTTGCATGCGGGAGTGAAGGTTTAAGTAACTTTCTAGACACATGATTACAAAGAAAAGCTTGAAATGTGAATCTATGGGCCCTATAGTTTCAAAGACCAGAAAGCAAATAAAAATAACAGACATTGTATTATGTTCTTAAAATTCATTATTTTTATGCCAATTTCATAATTTGCGGGGCCTGACCCAGAATTGTTAAATACTTAGTGATAGCAATACTATACCTCCCTTCTAAAATTCTTTGATGTTTTATTTTTAATTTCTGCTGTTGCAACTCAGGATTTTCTCAATATACATATAAAGGATAATGCCCAACAAAACAAATAGTGTATGAGCTGGTGTATAAGAAGCCTTAAGAATATTATGTTATTGTTTTCCTTGGGATTCAGTTCATGTGATCTACAGCACATTACAAATCTATATCTCATGCTGTGCTGGGGGAAGGGAGGGGTCACGGGGAGCCCTCACATGCAAAAAAAATTCATTTTTGTTTCTGCAAAATATAGGGAACATACATTTTATTGTCATGAGATGTTGTAAAGTAAAATACTGACTTTTACCTATCCCTACCCAGGATATTATGCCAACAAGATCTCTTTCCTTTCTCTTTCTCACTCCACTTTTGTTATGTATGCAATATTTTATCCCAGCTCTAAAATTAGCTACTTTCCTCCACTGCCCTCATGTTCATCCCATATAGATGGCTGATGTTATCACAGCTAGAAATTGAATTGTCTGGGAGATTTAATTTCTGCCTCTAATCATTTACTTACAGCTCTGTGGAAGGCAGTATTTGGCAAAACATCAATTCCTCTGCTTGTTTTCTCTTTTGTTTGAATGAAAGTAATTATGTTTACAACAAATTAAGCATTGTATTTTTCCTTTTGGTGTGAGCAGAAAAGTCTATTTCTTCTTCAGCTACCAGTTCTATCACTGAACAGGTCTGGCTTTCATTATAGGAGTTAGAAACGTTACAGTGCTAACAATAAAAAAACTAAGACAGATTTAATGTGCCTCGCTGCAGATGGTTAGTGACAATAACAGGGCCAAATAACTCCTCTGAGTAGTAGAAATTGTCCCCTTAAAAAAAGAACTGGAAAAAACAATACCACAAGGTTCAAATTAAACCTCTGTTGAATAAAGTGGATAATGTAGAGTTGCAGTTCTCCTTCTTTCATTAACATTACTTCTTGATATCATGTCTTAACTAGTGATTAATACTGTATATTAATTACAAAGTATGTCTAATAAACTTGTGAATAAAGATGGGCTAAATGTACAGCACTCTCAGGTCATTTGAGCTACTCTTGAATGTTCTATTTAGTGAACTTTTTATGCCCGATACTTTGAAATATTTAAAAATTCTTACCTATTTGTTAACTATCTACTGTGCTCACCATTTTAACTTGTATTGAATATTAAGCATACTGTATGTTAACTCCAAACATGTCTTCAGGACATACCTTCATTACCACTTATACCTTTCGAGCTCTTATTTTCATCCCTTCACTACTCTACTTGAGATAATTTGTGTTTTTTTCATAAAGATTTTTGATGGAATGAGAACATAAGTGAATGTGGATTTTCTTCTTCCCATGATATCTCTGATATGGAGGTTGTGGACCACTACATTCATCTTTCACAGTCACAACAGAGTTGTAAAACTTCCACTCTCCTATAGATAGCATTGTGTCTGGTGATGTTTCCAGTGTAGCTGGCTCTCTTTCTCCCTCCTTTGCCTGCAGTCGTGCCTGTTAGTATGAATGCTGGCATCAAGTCAGTCTGTGATTGGTGAGCAGTGTGTCCACAGAAAGATGTTTTTTTCTTACCTATGGTCTCAAGTAATTGTGCTCTTTATAAATTCATCCTTCTCATCACCTCATTAGTTGCAGTTTTGGTTATCCAGCTAGTTTTTAACATTCTTTTGTAATACCAAGACTAAAACACCCTGAGTTATGTCTCAGTGTGTTCTTTTCAAGTGTTAAGCTCTTACATCCATATGTAAGTATTTCAGCAATCTAGTGCAGATGCTTAGTTTTCACTTTTGATAACATAGATGTCTTTGGACTTTGTTGAATGCATTTGTTACAAGCTGTATCCTTCTAATTTCTTCATCACGTCTTCTGTCTCATATTATGAGACTCACTAAATAGGGGAAACTTCACTTGTTTCACTGCTTAGCCATCAAGATATAAGTGTTGCCTACTTGGTGCATTGCCGTATTTACTTAGTATCATTATTTTTGTCTTCCTAACATTAATTATCATTCCATATTTCTTGCTGGCATTATTCACACCAGTAAGCACATTCTGAAGTTCTCCCTTAGTCAAAGTGATGCAAACTAGGTCATCAGCTTATCTTATTTTGTTGACATATACATTATTGTCCTGCATTCCTTGGTTGGGGTCTTCTAAACTTTCCCTTTTTGTACCTTCTACGTATATATTGAATAGCTGTGGAGATCGGATGCAACTCTGATGGGTACCTTTCTTCATGCTGCAATACTCTGATATTTCACACTGTTTGGATTGCTACTTTCTGTCCCCAGTACAGCCTTTTTATTAATTGTAGATCTTGGAAGTTAATACTACATTTTTCAAGAACATGAATCATCTCATCATTTTAAGCAGGGTCTGAATGAGCTCCCCACGGCTGAGCAGAGGTGGGAGGGAGCAAAAGGTTTCAGGACCAGACTGTGTTTGCATGAACACATCCACTCTGTCTAGGTGCTCAGCATGAGAGGACCGCTTTGCCCAAATGATCCCTTTGGCTGGTATTGGGTCACAAACAACTTTACTGTTGAATGCAGGGGTAATTAAAAGTTGTTCCCCTTATTATATGAGTAAAGGGCAGCAGAATCGTGCTTAGCCTGTCCTGATGGAGGGGAATTGAACTTGGTAAGCAGGGAGCTTGGATGCAAACCCCTGTGAAAGATAGAGTGGGGTGGGGACAGGTGGGAGGTGTGACTCTGCCTAAGAGTCCTAGGCATGGTTCAAAGATAAAGCTAATGAAGGCCTCATTAGGAGTCTTTTGTTTTGTTAAATATTCACTATAGCTGAAGTCACTTGTTGTGGGACAGAATTTTCTGCCCAGTCTGCTTTAGCAGTGAAGATTCCACTGGTAGAGTGGGGCCTTCCCTTCCTCCTGGCCCCTCCAGTCAGGGAACACCTCTTCAGCTGCACCTCTGAACTCTAGGTCTGCACTGAGAAAGAACAGCAACTGTGAGTGAGGAGCCATGAGGGAAGTGACACATTAAAGGAACTTCTGGTTGCTGGACTTAAGAAACTGAGGCAAAAGCAAGCTGCCTAATATACACTGGGGTGGGTGTTTTGCTCATGGTTTTATGCTTCTGAATCCGCTTACGGCATTTTCCCAAGTTAATGTCAGGTCACTTTTCTGCTTTTATTAAAAGTTTCTTTTCTACATTCAGTTTCTGTGCTTTCTAGAGGGGAAGCATTGCCTCTAGAGGGGCCCAATGGGTGATGTGTAAATTGTCCCTAGTTACTGGGTGGGGACTGGAGCTGGTTTTGCGTCATACGGTCAAAAAAGAACCCCTAGATATTGAACCCGGCCCTTGTTGTCCCTGAATCCGATTGCCAGAAGGGCTACATCATGTTGGATTCTATCAAATGCCTTCTCAAAATCCATTAAGCACATACAAAATTTCCCTTTACACACTCCCATCATAAGATTGTCAGGGCAAAAATTACCTCCCTGATACCTACGCCTGTGCAGAAATCAAACTGACTTATGTTAATTCCTGTATCCGTGTGCTGATGATTCTCAACAAAACTTTGAGTGCGTGGCTTATGAGGCTTATCATCTGACCAAGTTCACATTGTCTAACATTATTAACCTTTGGTAAAGGAATGAAGAGTGACCTCTTGAAGTCCTCTGGAAGTTCTCCTTGCATATATATCTGATTGAAAAGTTTAGCAGATAAGTTTTTGAATCTTTATTCAGGGATAGTAGTTGTTCAGCAGTGTCATCCTAGCTGCTTTATCTTGCTTTACACTTTTTAGAGTTCTTTCTAATTTCCACATGGTAATATGTGGTTTTTTGGGGTTCATCCAAGCCAGGAAGCAGTTCAGTTATCAGCTGGTTTGTAACTCTGCAACTGTGCAGCTTTGTGTCAGAGCTCTGACCCCCAGCAGGCCTCAAGCCTCAGCCTGTCTGTGTCCCACTTGGATACTCCTTGCAGGCTGACCTTAGCTCCCTTTCAACCCCAAATTTGCCCAAAAATCATCCTGTCACTATACCATCACAGAAAAATATTAGATTTGCTGCCTCTACATAGACATTCCAACCTGTTTGCTTACTAGATGCACACAGTTTGCTGAATGTACATATCCAGCACTGATGATTTATAACAAAAACAAAGCAAACTTACTAACAAAAGAGCATGGATTAAGAGATACCAAGTAAATAAGAAAGACAGAGATGGCTACAAGCAAATAAAAGTGAAAACACGCACCCAAAAGTCTAAAACTTAATCTAGCAAGTTACAATCTTTGTTCAAGATGTTTTTTGTCTCACCCTCCACCCCCCCACTCCCCTCCAGTCTCATTTCTGACTATCTGCTGGACGTCCTGTCCAGGACCTAACACTGTTACTGTTTACTTTATCTTCTTAAAGTAAAGGATATTTAAGGGTTCATTCCCCATCTCTTTATAGTTCAGAGAACATTTGAAATGTATTCTTCTGAAAGTTATACCGCAACTAAAGTTATTAGTTTATGCTAAATAAAGAAGTCATAAACTCTGGAAGATAAGGCTCCAAGGTGGTTCCTCCCCCATTAGTGGTTGCTACTATGCAAATTATCTCTTCCTGTGCAACCTCAGATATAAATGCATAGCCCATTTGAATTTGGGCCACACCTGGTTTGAGGTGTCAGCTTCTTTCCTTTTGCTTGGAGAAAACGTGTTTAAACACCTTTTAGCCACAAACTTTAAAGCATACTAATAGTGAGTATCCATAATTTCACATCTTGCATTGACACATATATTTTTACGATGATATTAGTGACCAGTGTGGTGGTAGTTTTCAAATGACACCTCACAAGGCATATTTTGTATAAAAATCATTTGCAGTAGTGTGGAGGGTATGAATACAGCAGCACCTAGAGTCACAGTGATACTCTTTCGTATCCTCTTTTGATGTCTATATCTTCCAACATTGTTCTAGCCATTTTTCTTTTGCCTCTTTGCATGCTTTTTTAATTTATTTGCGGAACTTTCAATATTCCTCACTTCTCCTATCTTTGCATTCTCTTCTTGCATTTATTAAGTTTACAGTGTAATCAGTCATCTGTGTTCGTTTAGCATTATGTCCTTATACCAATGTAGCGATTATATGTACTCCTGTCGTAATCTTTTTCTAATTTTCCTCTACACCGTCTTCATTGTTGTATTTTTGGGAGACTTCAATACTTTGATTTGACTTTTGAAATGTATCCATGCATTTTTGTTGTTGTTCTTTGGAGTCTGTCCACATCAATCTGTGTGTCCGTTAGTTTAATCTGTTTTTTAATCTTTAGTCTCAGCTTCATGACAAACAGATTATGATCATTATTGCAATCTGCCAATGGGAAAGCATCTAAAACTGCATTATGAAATCATATTGATAATAAAATGTAATCTATTTGATTTCTGGTAATGTGTCCCAATTTACTCCACAGCTTCAGTATCTATATAAGCTTTTTGGGTGATTCTGAAATCACGTATTACAGACAACTACATCAATTCTGCTTGCAAATTCAAACAGTCAGTCTCCTCTTGTATTCCTACATTCTAATCAATAGTCTCCAACCATGTCAGCTGCTCAACCTTTTCTTATCTTAGTGCTGAAGTCACCCGTCACTATCAACAGGGTTCTGCTTTTCCTTTGTTTTATTATTTTTTTCCAATTCATTGGTGTTTTTTAAAGTCTTACACATCTTCTTTATTGTCGTCTGTGGAGGCATAAATGTTTAGCATGCAAATTCTTTTCACCAGCAGTATTCTATTAGATACTGGCAAATTCCTGATATACTATTAGCTAGGGTTTTTCTTTAATATTGTTGCAAGTCTGCTTTTGTGCTTCTCTGCACCTGAATAAATCATGTCATATCTGTCCTGCAATATATCCACTAGCTGTCCATCTCACTTCGTTATTTCTGAGGGCATCAAGTTTCAAAAGCTCAGCTTTTTCTAACACGTTTTGAAGTTTGCCTGCTTGATATAGTGTTCTTACATTCCATGTTGCAATTTTCATCTTTTCAAAATGTTTGTTTTCAATTTTCCAGTAGTCGATTTTATAAAGGGTGCCTATTTACCCACATCATTGTACCCAGTAGTCCATTTTACATAGCCCTGTTTAGGTACAAGGCAGCATTGATTGCTAGTCAAATCATGAGATTTCTTTGCTGATTTAATTATGAATTTCCATGGCTGGTGGTGATTCGCCTGGGGATAAAGTTTCACAGTAAGGTCCCCAATGCTCTTCTATGAGCAAATGCCATTGACCCATGGGGGTTAATTCGCCGATTGTCTGCCACTGTGGTTAGGATTGGCTGCAGACTTATTTAATGGTGGGCTACCTTTACATATCCAGTACTACCTTTGATCTTTTGCGGTACTGTGTAGGGCAGTGTTTCTCAACCTTTTAAGTAGCAAGTACCCCCTAACTTCTGAAAATTTTAATAAGTACCTCGACATTCAATTTTCCACTCTGGGAGCTGGGACCAGGCGGGAAGCGGGTGGCTGTGGCCTGCCTCCCTTCACTGGGTTTTTCGCCGCGTACCCTCTGCCTGTGTTGAGAAACCTGCCAGGTTGAGAAACTATGGTGTAGGGGAAGTGATACCACCTGCTGCTCCACCACGCCGTATTAGTACTGTCATCAGATTATCCATGACTGCTTATTTGACGGGTCTCCCTGTTTGTGTTGCAGCTAGTCTTCATATCTGAAGACAGTTCCAGGATAGCTGAGTTAGTCAAAACTAGAGAAAACTGTGAGGCAATTCAGAGGGATCTAGCAAAGCTGAAGGAATGGGCAGTGTGCTGGCAAATGAAATGGAGAGTTATCAAATGCAAGGTAATGTACCTTAGACGGAATTATTTGAACTGTTCGTTTGCAGAGTTGTCCTCTAGATTCACTATAGTCTCTCATTAGAAAGAATGTGGAGTGCTCAGTAAAACCTCTGCTTAATGTGCATCAATGATCCAAAAAGCAAATAAAATGTTAGGAGACATAAAGGCAGGGGGAGGATATAATACTGGAAATAGTCTGAAGGCATTGTAGAAACTGATGGTGCACCCTCATCCAGAATAATGTACATTTCTGGTCACCATATTCCAAAGAAGATATAGCAGAAATGGAAACACATTTGAGACTGAAATTATTAGGATTGTATAGTTTAAAGAGAAGTTTAAAGAGAAGATGAGTAAAATGGCACTTGATAAAAGTACACAGAATAATGAATGCTCTAACAAAGATAAATCAGGTGTTTCTATTTGAACAAGACAAGAACAAGAGGGATTAAAAGAAAATTAAAGAAAATTAAAATGTGACCAATTTAGAACTGATACAGATAGAGTAAAAATGCATTTAATTGTAACAAACCTGTGGAATTCCAGAAGGTATGGAATTATCATAAACTATCATGGAGGCTAGGATATTACTCTAATTCAGAAAAGGAGTATATATTTATATGGATAATGAGAATATACATAGTTACATTAACTAGAAGTTTTTTTAAAAGAGATATACATTTTCATGCACCTGGGCATAAGATAGCCATTATCTAATAGGGATTAGGAGGAAATGTCCCCTGTGGCCAGATAATTCCATAAAGTGTGCATTACAGCATTTCTTGCACCATTTGATATTGACCACTACAGAAAGCAGAATATTACAGTAGATGGATGTTCTGATCTGGTAGTGCCATTCATATCTTCCTATACTTAGAACAGAAAAGGAATAACATATCCAAATGAAAGTGTAGTGACATAGGCTAATAATAATGTCTAATTTTCACAGTGATCATCTCCATGAAATACATGCCATAATACACTATAAATCTTTCATGCTTTCAGGTAGTCAGGATTGTAGTTCTTGGTCTCATTCAAAATAAATTACTTCCAACAAGACTGTTACCTCATCACCATTCAAGGCACTTGTTCTGCATTTACTCAGTGGAAAGGATATCATCTACTAAAAAACTTACATCCAGGTACTTGTTCAAAGCTGCTCAGCCTGTGAGACAGGCTAAGACTACAGCATAGGGTGTCTACAGGCTAAGACATTAGTACAGGTATTAGTACAGGCTAAGAGTATGATTCTATTACTCTTGTCCCAATTTTATATCACTGAAATTTCCATTTGCTTCAATTAAGTTACTCTTGATATAAAGCTGTCTAAAGCAGAATCTAAGATTCCTTCTTATAGCTCTGCCAGGACAGTTGTGGCCTTCAATGCTTACTGCTTCATGAGCAAAGATTTCAGATAAAAAAAAATAGTGGGATAATTTTCAGATGTGGAAAAATGTCAATTTTGTGGTAGATGAAACCAACAAATTATTTTTTATGACAATCTAAAGTATTGTTTGGCCTATGCATTGAGAGGTGAAAGATGGGTATCATTTACCACATCTCCTCTCTAGTTTTCATTTCATTATTGGACCAATTTTTTAGAGTGTTTCTATCTGGCTTCCATTTTTGTCCACAACAAAATATTCATTTGCAGCCTTTGATCAGTTTCACTTGCATATAAATCAAGAAATGTACATGTGCAAACCCCATTTACACTCAGTTTGTGCCTGCAAATAGAGATTTGCATTTTCATTTCTGCAAATGGGAAATACTTCTAAAACACCAAAAATGATTGTGAGAACTTCATTCTGTGTATACAGAGAAAGACTCAGCCTTGAAAAGGCAACCTGTTTATATGTACAGGGACGGATCTTCAGCTGGGTTAAATCAGCACAGCACCATTATCTTCAATGGAGCTATGATTACTTATACCATATGAGAATCTTGCCCGCGGTATTTTAAACTTTTTCAAACTTTTAAACTCTTTTGTTTTATACAAAGTAGTTGATCTGGATTCAAAAGAAAAGAAAATTAGACTGTCTATTGTTTCTTGTCAGACAAGGAATCTCATAATATGATGGGTGCAATGTCAGAAATCATTAAGACTGGTGCTATGTATCCTTTAAAAGAAGAAACACATCAATAGGACTTGTGTTCCAAGGACTGCATGATCTGAAAATAACCAAGGCAAATGCCTCACCTGCTTTTTATATCTTTTTAAGCTTCATGCTTATTTAATAGTGACGGCTGATGGCAAAGGAAATGTATTCATTCAGAACCTTGTTTAATGAGGAAGAGACCATTGAGAGTAACTTCTCATTTACCTCAGTGACCGGACACTGCAGTCACAGAAATCAGTCATTTGGTCAGTGCCAGCTGTCGAACTTAATTTCCTATGGACCATGGTTCTCCCGACTTGCACATCTGTGAACTTTCCAGCAGCTTCTTGTGCCAGCAGAAAGCAAAAGACTTTCTCTGCTTGACTTGTGTTTCCAGATGTTTTTATTGCTGTACATATGGTGATAGTTGTTCTTTCCCATAAACAGGAGTTTTAGATGATATGTGCTGCTCAGAACCAAGGTACAACATACCAAGCACTAAGAACTGGCTTGGGATAAATTCAATTCAAAATCTCTCTGATGACTTTTAAGTCATGGATTAATGTTATTTAAATGACTTTTTCTAATAATCTTGGGTTCTTTTAACATTTATTATCCTAAATTTAGGAATACCTCAGGATGTGATAGTAACATCTTTTAAGTTTTAGACTCTAATTGAAGAGTTTGGAATGAAACTATGTCTAAAGTAATCACAGCATGTAATATATAAAAAAATTATTACTATATTGTCTGGTTTCTTATAAGTATTGTGGATAGGTAATACTTACCACGAGAAACTGACTATGTTTATGATGGACTGTAACACAGGGTCTGGTCCGGCCCCGCGGTTGTGGCCCTTCTTCGGGCCCCGGCTTGGAGGAAGGCCACTGCACCTTCCTACAAGAGGAATGTTAGCTGTGGCTATGAGTCTGGTGCCCCGGTCCTGAAGCAGGGCGGACAGGCAAACAATCTATCACCTGGCCCTGAGGCAGGGCGGGCGAGCAAGCAGTCTTTCACCCTGGCCCTCAGGCAGGGCGGGCGAGCAAGCAGTCTTTCGCCCCGGCCCTCAGGCAGGGCGGGCGAGCAAGCAGTGTCCTCGAGTCAGGAGTGCAGGAGACAGTACTCACTCTCTGGGTGGCAAGGAGAAGGGGGAGGGGAGGGAGACGCAGGCCCACCCAACTCCACTGTGTCCCAGCCCAGGGCCCTAGCAGTGGAAAAGGCATTGCCACTAAGTTGGCGGGGCTCCTGCCGCAACACGCCGATGGGGCTTGCCCCTGTCTCAGCCATGGCTATGGCTTCCCCTGGACTACTTCCTCCCCATATCCCCAGGTACCTGCATCTGTGGGTTCCTCGGTGTCACTGGGGTAGACCGCCCGCAGCAGGCTCACCAGTCCCTCGGCATCCACAGGTGGCAAGGCGGGAAGCTCCTCTGCGAGGGGCAGCTCCGCCAGGTCCCAGGGCTCGGGGGATGGCTCGGCCTCAGGCAGCTCTTCTAGGTCAGGTCCGGCCTCAGGGGGCTCAGTCCAGTCACTAGGGCCTACTGGTTCAGCCCAGTCCTGTTGGCCTGTAGGCCTGGGCCAGTCTAGAGGTCCGGGGGCCCTATCCAACCCTTAGCGGTCAGTCGCTCGGGCCGCTCCTGGGGTCTTCACCCCGGGAGGCACTCGCTTATATCAGCGGCTTGGCCCAGTCCAGGCCGTGGCTGTAGCCGGCAGGACCGCACGTCTGCCTCCGGCGGCAGCTTCCTCCTCTCTGAACTGTGGGGCCTGCTTCTTATGGTCTCAGCCATGGCTGAGGCTCCGCCCCCCTGTTGCTGGATTGGTCAGCCAGCAGGACCTATCCCTAGCTGGCCTCCTGGTTGCCGGGCAGACTGGGTGGCCGGCCTTTTTTCTGTCCGGCCCTGCGGTTGTCGCCCTTCTTCGGGCCCCGGCTCGGAGGAAGGACACTGCACCTTCCTACACAGACCATCATATTTAGAAATATCAACATTTTTTCTCAGACTTTTTCAGTCCAGTTTCTAATGGTTGGAACTTGAGCTGGGTGAATGTTACACAGTGTTATCCATGAATATTTGTTCTAATTTGTAAACAAATTCCCTTTTACCTTATTCATACCTTTTCTGTATTCTTTTTCTGTTAGTATTTTTGCAAACTAGTTTACTACCAAGAATGTTCATTGAAAGAGTTCCTTTTAATCAAGTAATGGAAACTATTTATAGACATTGTAAATATAATAATTCACATCAAAAACATGAAACTAAGAGGTAGACACTGAATCAATCCTGCAACAAAAAACATAACATGTGCCTTACATGTTCAATGAAAACTAAATAATGCTGTTCAAATTTCAGAAATTGAGTATTCACAGCGACATGTTCACAATGTACAAACTAAGATATGTTCATTGAGATTATTTGCCAACCAATGTCAAAGATAAAAACAATAAAGGAAAAGTAATAGAGCAGATGGACACGAAAAGAGGAAAAAAATAAGGGGAAAAGGTTGTGGGGAAAAAAAAAAGAATGAAGAGAATACTATTAAAAACTAGGAATATAAATAGAAAAGGAGAGGAAAAGAGAGGGTAAGACAGAGCTATAAAGCATAGAACTGTATTTATCTGCCAGAGTTTGCTGTCTGAAGAGAGTTGTAGTACTCAGGCCTACCACGTTCTATTACTTTAACCAATTAAGCTCTGCTTCAATGCTCAGAGTGCTTACAGTACTAGATAAATGGTTTCATTCTGTGTTCTCCTTTGGGAGCTATTATTCTGCAAGCAGTTGTGAGGCCAAAAATATTATTATAAATATGGCACTTAAACTACTGGGATAAAGCCAAATTGCCTACGGGCTGCAGGTGTTTGGGCACTGTAGGCTGGGTGACAGTTTTCTTGAGGACAGTGACTATCTGGCCACTACTGTACATTTATGTTTTAATTTTGCTGGAATCGTTGTATGTGTCACATGTGGCATCTCAACATAAAACTACTGTTTAGAGCCGAGCCAGGGGACACAGCTGGTGACTCTCCTTGCTAAAACTGTGTTCAAAGCTGCAGACATTCTGCTGACCCATTGTGGCAGGTACAGCTTGTTAACTCCTCCTGGGTTATAAGGCAGGTGGCTGCAGCTCATTGGGGTGAGGCAACTAGGGAGCTGGATGGGGAAGCTCCTGCTGGGCAATCATAGGATTTCTGTCAACTTCAGACACCCAAGAATTATGGGACTTGGGGCTTGGGCTGGAGGAGGTGGTCAGGGTGACTTGCACAGACCCCTCTCCCCCACACAAAAAATCATGAGATTTTAAATAATACATTTGGGGGTCCTTTTATTTCATCTCTCTTTATTGAGCCTTCAGGGTGCACCTATGACATGTTTTCAGGCTTTTTTCTCCACCACAAATGATAGAAACTTACTTTAAAAAAAGTTGAGATTCTCATGTAATCAAGTTGTTTCCAGGCTGCAGGGCTCTAGGTATATCATGGAAGCTGGCAACAAAGGGGCAGCCAAATTCAGAGAGGATGCTTTTGCTATTGTTTTTAGTTACGAGTAAAACTAAACAGCAGAAAAGGATGCGGTTTGGATTCTAACTCAGGCTTTATGTGCTCTATTGAGGACATGATAGACAGTCAGCCCAATCACATACTCAGACTAAAAAACACATCGGAACTCACCTTCCTACCCCTGATATTTTGGGGTCATGGGAGAAAATGGTGTATCCAGACCTCTCCTGGTGGTTTGGATCTAACCCACAACTCAAGCCAATGGGGTGAGGAAGAGGATCTTTCTCTTACATGTTCAGAAGGCTGAAAAGATGTCAGACATTATTCTCATATTTCCTCAACTGCCGTCTGCCCCCAAGCTCCTCCAAGCTATGGCCCACTTCCTCTATAAACGTCCCCCCTTCCCTGCTGCAAACTTTCACATCCCTAATCCAATCTGCCCAGCTCTCCATCTCAGGTCATCTCACATACATTCATTATATGGGAAGGAAGGTAAGGGATTCCCATCCTCCTTCACTCTCTTCTCCTCATGGGCTTTTTTTTTGGAAGGGCATTTTTAATGGCTGTTTCCTTTACCCCCACTAGATCTTCAAGGGAGGAGGGGCTGCCAAATAAGGGTCATTGGAACCCAAATTCATAGGCCATCTGAGGGATTCCCTTTTTCTGGCTGTAGTTGCATGACCTATGCTGGGGTTAAAAAAGTTAATGTTCCTGTCACATGAAATGGGTCTGTGTCCTCTGCCCCCTCATCCAATACAATTACCACAAAATATTATAATATATTAAAGGGTGTTGTACTCACTGCTGCTTTAGAGGGCCCAAATATCCTTTGGGGTTGCTTGAGAAACCACCTCTTCAAGAGCTTCTCGGTGGTGCAGCAATGATTGCAGCAGAAGCAGACTGTGCAATTCCCTGTTATTTAAGGCCAATACAGACTAACTGCCATTATTATGGGTTATAAAAGTAGTTGGCTGGTACAGCAAAATCTTCCCATGCCAAACATGAATGGTGAATAGCGTTTCTTTTTAAACTGAGTGTCCTAATATTGATAAATTACCCCCGGAGAAACAGGCCACATATTCTTCAAAATCTGGCTGATGATATGTTAGGTTCATTGACCTGTGTTATTAGAAATCAAGTTGATGAAAAGGTATAGCCTTCTCTTGTACTTAGCATCCTTGCAGATGAAATACAGCTGTAAGAATACAAAGACAACTTTTCATTTATGTTCACTTGATTGACCCACAGACACTTGTGTCAAGAGCTCATTATGTGGCTAACATTCAAATTATCTCAGGGGACTGGCCAGGCAATAGCTTAGACCTTGCTGACCACCCAATAATAATATGTCCAAAATTATAGCCTAGGACAGTGATGAGGTTAAAGTAATCACTAGGATAGCGAACAGTGCTTGACAATTTTAAGGTTAAATCCAATGATAATAAATTACGGCGGTATTGCCACAAGTTAGCATTTGTGAGTGCTCAGGCTGCCTATACAGATCTTCATCTGAAAGAAGATCAAACATCTTTCACCGGCCTTTTCATTATTTTAAATCTTCTTTCAAACATGGGGATACAATGAAAGAGATTGAAGAAGTGACTGGGTGACCACCACTGAAAAATAAAAGAAGTGCAAGACATGCATTGCCTGGCACAAATTTAGTTCATTACAAACTATATTTAAAATAATAAATCAGGCTAAGTTTTAATAAATGACTAATTAGTTTGGGTGCCCAACATTAGACACCACAAAGAAGTTTGATTTTCGGAGGATGAGTGCCCAGCAGTTTCTGAAAACTGGGCCTCTTTATGTGTCCCATATTGGGCAACCAAAATCACTATCCACTTTTGGAAAATATTGGCCTGGCCTCACTACCTGTTTTAATGTGGGGTCTGATTTCAATGCCAGTGGTTTTATAAAGAAATTGTCCAAAGCACATTTTGTAAGGCTGACCTTTTCTGCATATCGGTTCCTTGACACTTATAATGGAGCTGTGCTTTGTTTAACCCAAAGCAAGATTTGGACATTGTAATTACCAGTGACTGCAAATTAGTGTTTGTGGGGAAACTTATGGATTATAGCTATCTTTGGACAGAACGGAATGCAAGTTCCTGCAGACTGATCTGAAAAATTATGGAACACAAAAGAATAAGTTGCAAGGTCTCCATTTTATACGGGGAAAAGGAATAATGAGTCCCAAAAGCACTTGATTAATTATTTAATTGATAAATGAAAATATATGTTGGCAGGAACCTGACATTAATGTACTATATACATATGGAACACTTGGAATGTTTATCTGTTTATCTTCAAATGATATTCCACAGTGAAATACCAGACAGTTAAAAATGCTGATCAGCGATTGTAGGAAGGAAAACATCACAAACAGGGTGAGTTATTATCCATAGCAGGATGCTTTCAGAATGTGTTAAGAGCAGAATGGAGTGAGGAAAAGCTAAAACCCCTGTGATACAAAAGGGCTACTGTAGTGTATATAGCTATATAACTATCATGACTATATTTGCTGAAACTTCCATGTTTCTGAGAGAGGCAGCTGGCAATTATTTGTTTAGTTCAGGTGTGGCCCATAACAGAGAAGACACATTCTGTGCTCTCATGGAGACTTGACTTTAGTTCTTTCTTGTTTTCCTTTATTTAAATTGCAAGTGTGTGTGTGTGTGTGTGTAAAAGCAAACACTCCTCAAAGGAGAAATCTTACTTATTATGGAGACTGAAAAATAAGTTACACAGGGAGTGTTTCCCAGATGTAATTAGTGCTTTGCCCTTAGTGTCCTGATTCACTCTGGAAATTACAAGAGGGTATCTAGCTTTCAGAAACCTAATTAAACAGTTGAGGATAGACTGCACCATCCTGGATAAATGGTCGGATCTACCTCTTAGTTGAGGGAACTGAAAATGCCAAAATGTTTACCTTTGCTTCAGTCTTCCCACACTGGAGAGGCAAAAAAAGGAAGGAGAACTTTCCTGTAAACTAGCTCTTCTAATACCATTGATAACTGAATAATTAGTTCAAAAGATTTTAAACATTATTTTCTGTGTAAGGTGCTTTAAGGACATAAATCAGTATCCATGCGCACTGTTGTCTCTCACTCAAACATCTTGTAAAAGTATTTGTAAAATATGCAAAGACCAAAATTCATGTACAAATATTTGTTTATTGCCCCACCAAAAGACCCTTTTTATATAGACCATGCCTTGCAGTAAATTTTAATAATATTTGGCCACAACTCACTATTTTTGCCTTTGATCCCTATTTTTGTCACTGTAGGGTTGACACGGCATAGAACAATGTCAAGACATTTCTGAAATTAATCCATCCTATCCCACTATTAGCAGGGGTCATCTGATAACTACATTGGGATCCTGCCACTCTGTAAGGCTGTTGCTTCTGCCAGGCAACACCTTCTCTCTAGAACTCTTTGTCCAGTGATGGAAAGAAGGGTACTGATCTTTCAGTTCTTAAATCAAAACCGAAAGTCTTCTTTGTTTAACCTTGCTGCCAATCACACTCTGTAATTAAATTATTACACATCTTTTGTAAAGCACCTTGAGATGTCTGAGCATGATAATAAGACACTATGTAAGCTAGCGTAGTTGCTGTTGCTCTTATTGATTTAAAAAGCCAAACAATATGTTTTCATCCACTATCGCTTTCTTTGCAATTGTTAATGTGTAGTAAGTTATAGCACAACATGGCTAAGCATACTAACTTGTGTAAATAGAGAGGACTTTTTTTATGCACCAGATTTTAAGACAGGTGTGCCAATGCAATCTGGGTTTCCTCTTTTAAAGTAAGATCATCACTTCAAGAGTAGACTGGATAAGAGAAACAGAGAAATTTTGAATAACTTTGGCATCCATACCACTTATGATACAATATTGTGATAACAAAAGAAGTGCCCTAAATCATTTAGAGTGAGATTATGAGTTTAGGCATTTTCATTAAAAAGGTAAGTTTCTAGTCCTTGTGGATTCAGAGTAAAACTTGAAAACATGACTTGATTGTACCACAAAGGCTCAGAAGCCAAAAGGCAAAGAAAAAGAAACAATTTTTAATCTCTTAATCTTTTTTTGTAGTCAGCCTCAGATTTTTTGAGGTTGGGCCTATGACTTTTGAATACTTGGAGTTTCCAACCCTCTCAGTTATTTATGATGTGTTCAATGGGGGGGGAGAAAGAAGTATATAGTGAAAACAGAAAGGCTCTTCTAAACTCCAAAAAGAACTTTAAAGCAACCACACAAAAACAAATGCTGTTACCGTGTTTGGGGCTGATTGAGCAAACAGAATTAGAAATGTTTTCTTTTGCTTTTCTATCTGATTTTGTTGCTTATTCTTATTGGTCATCCTTGCAATGATTGTGCATATTTCACTCTGATGTGGACATAAATATCATCAGAATGTGATCAGTACAAGTGAGAAGGAGCATGGTTATATCCTGTTGCTTACTATGCAAACTGCAACCAATACAGCACAAGTATCTGCCTTCTTTTAAAAATCAAAGCCAACCTTAGAATCAGCTGCTTGGCCACGATCAGCTAGGACACAATGTTATTTTCTCTGATCAGCAATGTTCTCACTATGGCACAGACCTCAAAAATAATCCATCAATCAGTTAAAAATAACCTTAAAAAAAGTAAAAAAACCCCACAACTCCTCCCCACCCCCGTTAAATCACTAATTTGTCAATGAAATCTAAGCAACCAGAGCAGTGTGTAAGCTAAGAGGCTGCCAGGGAGATAAGTGTTAGAAATACCCAATTTTTTTGATATCTAGAACTGTTTCTTCTACTAATGTAAGAGACTAGTTTGACTGTAAATTGACTTTTCAGCTAACCTTCTGGGGCGAATCAAGGAAGACAGGCAATTGATTGTGGTCAGAAGCCATTCTCTTCTTGCTTACACCAGTTTTACACCAGTATAATTCCGCTGACCTCATTAGAGATGCTTCTTACTTATGCCAGTGTAGGTGGGAGAATAAGTCCCACTCTTTGACTTATCCACAGGGCTAGACTCAGTTGACATTTGCCAACTGGTACTGTACAGCTTCAAGGTTTAGTTTGGTTTATTTTAATATTTACTGTGCTTAATTTGTGCATAAGGAATGGTATATATCTAGATAGTGATTTTGTTCTGAGTGAAGTGTCTGTGTGGCTTGTAAAAGCCTTTTCTGTGTCAGTCGATGAGAGGAAAAGAAAATCAATTAGCAACTTTCTGACCATAGTTAGAGCTGTGCATCCTGGGTCCTATGCTTTTTATTATGTTTTTTTGGTTAGGCTTGTTTAGCCTAACCAAATAAAGGTGGAGGGGAGATGTGATTGCTCTCTATAAATACATGAGAGGGATAAATACCAGGAAAGGAGTGGAGTCATTTAAGTTAAGCACCAATGCTGACAGAGAACAAATGGGTATAAACTGGCCATGAACAAGTTTAGGTTTGAAGTTAAACAAAGGTTTCTAACCATCAGAGGAGTGAAGTTCTGGAACAGACTTCCAAGGAGAGCAATGGGGGCAAAAAACCTAACTGGCTTCAAGACTGAGCTAGATAAGTTTATAGAGAGAATGGTATGATAAGACTGCCTACAATGGCACGTAGCTCATCAGCTACTACTAGTAGCAAATATCCCCAATGGCCGAAGATGGGTAACTAGATGGGGAGGCTCTGAGTTACTACAGCGAATTCTTTTCTAGGTGTCCGACTGGTGGGTCTTGCTGACATGCTCAGGGCTCAACTTTTTACCAGACAATGGAAGGCCTATGCCTCTGGAACTTTCTCCCTTAGAAATCCACCAGAGTTCAAGTTTGGAAAGGTTAAAATCCCAGTATAATCATATATCCGTTTGGATGTATTGACTCTTACTGCTCTTTCTTTTAACAGCAGGGACCAGGTATTAAGTTATTTACTTATAAGAATGTATAATATTTTAAATGGCATTTTATTGGTGAGACATGCCAAGTGAGGCAGTAGCTACTAGATCTGGAAGGGAAATGGTTTTCCTGGCTTGCAAATATGTTTGAGATTTGGGAAACATTTCCTGTTCCACATTGGGATGAAACAGAAACATTTTGAAGTTTTTTTCCATGAAGAACATTAGAAAAGAGCAACCTACACTCCAGACAAGGCAAAAGAATGATAGTTAGGGTAGTCACCTGGGATGCGGGATACCCAGGTTTAGGTCCCTGATTTCCCTGAGTTGGAGCAGCAACTTGAGGTGAGTGTCTTGCCTACCCTCTATCCTGGGATGTGGGTCTCAGTCTCTCTCACCCTAGACTGGACCTGAGAATGTTTTGTGAAATTGACCCTTTTCTGTGAACAGTTTCAGTTTGGATGCATTGGTATTTTCCTATGAAAAGACATTTAGTCAAAAAATTTCCAACCAACTCTAGTGGCTACCACAATACATTTCTAAATAAATAATGACAGATTATGGACTGAATGCATACCTGGTCAATTAGGTTGCAACCTCTTACATTTGGCCTACATTTGGCCCAATATATATATACTATTAATAACAGGCAATTATAAAATATGGAACTATAATTCTATGAAAGATTTCTACTCACACAGAAAGCCACATAGCAAACATCAGGAAAAAACCCCATAGCCATTTCCAGAAGTTCTTCTTTTCTTTTTATGCCACCTGCTATTCCTGGAACAAACATCTTCCCTGAACTGATCAGTAATGCTGCTCCTTTATCCTCCTTCAAATCCTTCTAACAACCCACTTTTCCTCCCAAACTTATGAGAAATCGGACAATTAATGGTTGGTCTGAGGGAATGTTTACACTGTAATAAGAGCCATGGCATGGCCACAGCTGGCCACAGCAGTTGACTCGAGTTTGGGGCTTAGGCTGAGGGGCTAAAAACTACAGTGTAAATGTTTGTGCTGCTGGAGCTCAGGCTCTGAGACCCCGTGTGGGCCTATAGTCTCAGAGCTCCAGCTCCATCCTGAGCCTGAATGTCTACACTGCAATTTTTAGCCCCACAACCATGCCCCATGGCCTGAGCCAATTGACGTAGGCTTTGAGATTTGGTGCTGCAGGTTTTTTATTGCAGTGTAGACATACACTGAGGGGCCATGCAGCTGAGGAAACGCAAGACTAGTTATTTCTTTAACTAATTACAAAACTAAAATAAAAGCATATGGACATAAATGTGGTTGGATTTTTCTAAGGGGCCTCTGGGAATTAATGAGTATGAAGATTTACATGTCTGTTGCTCATCTTCTCAGAGTGCAAACTCTTCAGGGCCAAGACTGTCTACCTCTGTTTTTACTGCACTTTGCAGAATGCGGTCCTGGTCTTAAATGAGGCTTTGGGCTACAACCGTAATGTAAATTAATATTTAATGATAAGAAAAAATATTTGAAATGTTGCCCTCCAGAATAAGAAGCAGCAGTGGCAGAACACTGTTGCAAAAAATGTGAATAGGAGGTGAAATTCTGGTCCCATTAAAGTAAATGGCAAAACTCCCATTGATTTCAATGGGGCCAGCTCTTCACCCTCAGTTCTATAGAAGGTAAAGAATTTACAGCAGGTGCAATGAATACGCAGTTGTAAAAAAAAAACCCTATGAACAGGCCCCTTTAAAAGATTTGCTTTGGTTTATGAAAATTACAAGTGAACCTATCTGATATACTGTGCATTAAAATCATGCACAATTAACAATTTGATACTGTTTTCACCAAAATCTCAATAGTTACAGGGGAGTTTCATTGTAAGCTTTTGAAGCTAAAACTCAGAGCTGAACTCAGAGGTGAGGTAGGACTTACGTGAAGTGAAAGAGAAGAAATTGTTTAAATGAGGTGAAACACAGCATGTTTTGCACAACTATCCTGGACCTACTTTACTACTTTTTAGACATCCAGGAACAAGAGGTAAAAAGAGGACCCCTCCTCACACATATAGAAAAGATAAGCGTCTACGTAAACACATTTTAGGTAGAAAAAAAAGCACACCCACACACATCTGATAAAAAAGATTCCCAACAAAACTGAGATTTAGTGACAAATTAAATTTTCAAATTAAAAATTTAAAGAATTACGAGGGCTAGAACCTTTATGAGACCATACAAGTAGCAACTTCATTAAAAATAAACCTATTTAGAATCTAAACAAATTACAGACAAAAAAAAAAAAAGTCAAATAATTAAAAAACAAGACATAACTCAGAAAGCAGGGAAGAGAAATGCTGTTGAGTCAGTGTACGATATCCAGAGCAATATGCTTTTTAGATTTAAGGGTTAAAACAGAGCACTATTTTAGTGCCTATTTAATTATTATTATTATTATTAATTCATAATTATAATGATTATGTCAGGGTGAATCTCCCCTGTTTGCCTCAAACTGCTATGCAACCTTTGTGAAGTGTTGATCTTCTCCTCTTTGAAAATGTTTTCCTTTTGATTTTCCTGTTATTCGCTATATTTGAAAATTGGCTCTTTTCCTTTTATCATTTTTTCTATGTACTTAATTATTTCAATCATGTCCATTACATTAATTTAACAACATAAGAATAAAGAAACAGTAGGCTAATCTGAAGAAAATCAGGATTTACACAGAATCAAAGAGCTATACTTTGAATTTTTTTTTTAAAAGAAAAGCTAAATAACACCAAATTTAGGAATTCTTTTTAGTGTAGAACAAATAACATGCAAAGCAGCCTGAAGGACTCTGCAACCAGATTTCTTAAGGTGTTGATTATATTAAACTGACAATATAGTATAACTCAGTTGTTTGAGCCTCAATTCTCCAAACTTCCTTTTTATCCAAAACAGGGTCATGTACGCCAGCTTCTCTAAATTATATTGAAAAATCCCCTTGATTATCTAAAAACTTGACTATACAAAGGTATCTTCTGTGTCTCATCACATGTGGGTAATCAACCCTGTAGTGTAGAATAATCCACAGTTTATTTATTATTTCTAAATGATGAGATAAAAGTGCAGTAGTTAGCAACATGGAGAAAAAGGCCCTGGAAGAGCTGGTCAGAGAAACTTTGATGAAACCATATTCTATCAGAACATGTAGTTCAATTGAAATCAAAGCACTTCAGAAAATTGGGTTGCTTTTGCCAGATTTTCATTTAGGAGAAGAACTGGGGAAAATAGGTCTGACAATGTCGAAATGTCCAGATTCAACATCTTCAGAACACAAAATTTGTTTTGTTTTGAATTTTTAAAATGTTGTATGATGCTAGAATTATATTGTAATATCATATACTAAATAATATGATACAAAATATAAAAATGTCAAAACTGAAACAACAAATACTGAATAATAAATTCATCAGCCAGAAATTAAACTTTGTTTGCAATTTTCCTTTGAATAAAATTTTGAAATTATTGGGTTTTGCTCTTATTCAAAATGAAACAATATTTCAAAATCTCAAAGTACTTCATGAAACAGAACTTCTATCCTGCACATAGCTCTAGAATCTAGCAATGAATCGCTCCCTCTCTTGACCTCCATTGCTGGTTGGATTGTGAAGGACTGATTACAGTTCAGCAAAGGCAATTTTTCATCCTGCTTACCTGTTGACCTGTTCCTGGTAGCTGTGATTTCCTTTTGTTTTAACACTTGAATTTCCCATTTGCTGGAGGAAAGAAAAGAGAGGGACAGAGAAAGTGTCAGTGAACTCACACCAGCTGAAGAAGAAGGAATCCTGAGGTAAATTCAAAATAGAGTTTTCCCCTGTGCTAGTGCAAGGCTCTACATGCTAAACCAACAGCGTCAGTCACAGGTTCTCACGTGGCTGCTGAATAGCTGGAATAATAAGGTAGCTGTCAAAGGTGGTAGTGATAGTAAAGGAATTTTAGACATTTGTTCCAAAATACTTAACTGTGGTATACAGAAAATGAGGAATAAAATATATGTTGTATTGACATTCTTGTAGGTCTGTTTGTGAATTATGTGGTTAAAAGTGGAGACGCTGTCATAGATACCAACTGGTGGGTTTCTGTCATGTCTGCAAAAGTTATAAGGATTTGGCCTTTCATAGACATTTCTCCTCACCATTATAGTGTATGCAGAGCATGTCACTTCTATCAAATGCTTGACTGAAGGCCCAGTCAATGACCTCCTTCAGCTGCTCTTACTGAACCTCTGCAATGTGTTTTTATTTTATACTGTCCTTGTAGAGTAAATTAATTTGTGCTCCCATAATATTGACTGTGTCTCACTTTGTACCTTTCAGGTGACTCAGTTGTCCTGTAAACCAATGCTGGGGCTAGTTGAAATAAGCTTTGAATGAGGACTAATAAAGTTTCATTAGGCATCAACAATAGTGGAGAGTAGATGAAGTAGCAGCATATATATATGAGTTGTATCTGGGAGAGTGACTTTTGTAGCATTTTTGGGAGGTAAATTTTCTTCTTGGACACTGTTTCTTTAAAAAATGCATCATTCAAAAACACCTTAAAAGGGTTGTGTTTGGCCTTCATGGTAAAGCAAGGATAATTACTGTCCAGCATGCTAAGATTATTTATAGGTAGATGCTGTATGATTTTTTTTGAGAAATCGAGCATTCTAGTCTGAAATCGCCCTGTTTTTCAGAATGTGGTTTACAGAGCTGACTCGTAAACACTTCTACATTAACTGAAGTTAATACAAAGCATTCCCATGGTAACACGAGACAGTATGATTCTGGTTACCTTTAGTTTGAAAACAGCATATACAGTATTTGGCACAGAAGATTCTTTTGTGAATCAGGGGTGAAACTGCTGCATCCAATCCTCTTAAGCCATACCAAATTTAGTTTGTGAGGTTTCTTTGCTTGTCTTGAAGACTTGCTCTTCTTCAACCTGAATTATCCATTATTCTCATGAGGTGCACTATATGCCTAAAACAAATAACTGAATATCATGCAACTGAACTAGCTGGATATTGATGTCTAAAAATGTGCTAGGGTGGCGACCTGGTTAAATTCACATCTATTAAGATTGAATATGGCAGCCTTGTAATAGACTAGACTGTGCAATTTGGGCACAGCTCTGAATAGGAGTTGCACTGTCCCAAGGGCAGCTCAGTGAATGATTGTATCTTAAAACTCTCAGAAGCACAATCGCTCCCTGAGTTCACCAGTGCTTAGAAGACATACACTGTCCCAACCTCATGCATGGAATGTGGAAGACTACAACTCTAAGTAAAATGGATTAACACGTCAGCTCCAACATATGCACAATTAAAAATCATAAGCACAGATAAATCAAATAGTCAGTCTTTCGCTGTGGGCGTTTTAAAACTTTTTAATCTGTTTCACAGGAGTTTTAGAAGGATTAGTTAGGGAATGTTTTTAAAATGCTTTAAAGATGAAAAATGTTATATGAATGCTCAGAATGTTTATTTATACAATAATCAGCTGTAAGATGGTTGAAGGCTCTGCATAGGAAAACAGAGCCTCTTGAGTCATCCTGATGTTTATTCCATGGTGAAAGATGCAGGTCAATTACTGCTGAGATGTAGTGGCAGGAAAATCTTGTTTACTTCAAGAATAAAATGAGAAGGGTTGGAAAGGCTCTTTTAGAAGCAGAGGGAATAGGAAGTCATACAGATATCCTGTCAGGGAAACTCTAGGAACGGCTGATTTCAGGTGAGTTCGTGTATGTCATTGCCATCTGAGATGTGAATATAATGTCTTGGTCCCTCAAAGAGATAAGAAGGCATTCCTCGCTACTGTGGCAATCGGTGTGTCTAGGGGTAAGAGAAGCCCAGCATCAGCCCAAGATTTTTTGCCTAGTTTTGGGTGCCACACTTTAAGAAAGTTGTGGACAAATTGGAGAGAGTCTAGAGAAAAGCAACAGAAATGATAAAAGGTTTAGAAAACCTGACCTGTGAGGAAAGGTTAAAAAACAGTTAGTCTTGAGAAAAGAGGACTGAGGGGAGGACCTGATAACAGTCTTCAAATATGTTAAGGGATGTTATAAAGGGCATGGTGATCAATTGTCCTGCACATCCACTAAAGCTAGAGCAATTAGTAAGGGCATAATCCTCCACAAGGGAGATTTAGGTTACATGATAGGGAAAGCTTTCTAACTATGGTTAAGTAGAGCAATAGGTTACCAAGGAAAATTGTAGAATCCCCATCACTGGAGTTTTTTAAGAGAAGGTTAGAAAAAACACTTGTCAGTGATGTAATAGCTATACTTGGTCCCTGCCTCAGCACAGAGGCATGGACTAAGTGACCTCTTGAGGTCATTTTCATTATTCTTTGTGATCTTTGCCAAGCTTTGCATTACTGTGGTGATGGTGCTGAATCTGTAGAGAAGGAGATTTACATCTGAGTGATATCTACATATTAGTGGTACTGGAGTCTATGATATATCATGGATGATGAATAACAAAACACCAAGTTTCAGCAGCCATAGTGATGGCTCAGTGTGCTATCTTTTAAACCTCATCTTCACCTCATGCAGGATCAAGCTCTACATTTTTAATCTGCCCCTAAAGATGCTTAAATGCTTGGCTGTGCAGCATTAGCTGCAGGAGAATTTAGTCCTCTCTGCATTACATATGTTGCCCTCACTGGGTGCTGTCCACACTGTTGAGAAGACAACTTCATTTAAGCAACCTCGTGGTACTCCATGAAGTTCTTCCTCCTAAGCATTCTGCAAAACTGATGGGATTTGGAACCGCACTGAAGCTCCCAATGTTATACAGACTGCAGATGTGTGATCATTTAAAGAGGCTGCCACTGTGCATTGAAGAAGAACAGCTCTTTAGCTGAAAATGAATGTAAAATCTTCTGTGGCAAACTCCAGTGACCAAAAATATTTATAATTGGCTATTTAGATAATATCATGAACTTCTAAATTACAGAACAGTGAACTGCAGGCAAAATCAAATCCAGAGCAACTGCTCTGGCAACAAAGACATCACATAAAGTATGACAGAAAATGGAAACATGTAAGAGGGTTTCATACTGTTGAATATTGAACAGTAATAATTTTAGGATCTGATTCCATCACCCTTGCTCCATGATCAGTCCCGTTTACTTCAAAGGAAACATCTGTGGAGTAAGACACTTATTTTTGTAGAATAGTATATCACAATCTAGTTCTTAACTAGCAACCTTATAGAAAGAATTCCCCTTTGACTAAATGAGTCAATTTGAGAAGCTTTGGCAGAAATTTACAATTAAAATAACCTCATCAACAGGAGAAACCTAAAAAAAAAGTTTATTTTATGTATATACATTTTTACAAATTATAAAATCAAAGTCAAATATTGTGTATATGTATTACAATAATGATTAATAGATTGTGTCTCTCATTATTGTATATGTAACTATAATATTAAAGTACCAATTATATCATTTCACAGTAATATTTATACATGCATATGTATAGTAATTGTATGTTTGGATAGGGTATTGTAAAATATTATAGTATTTATTTTCCCTTCTCTCACTATAAAACAATTGTAACAAGACTCTGTCTGATCCCTTGTCTAAGCACATCTCCGTTTGCTAAAGTGACCACTGGTATCACAAAACAGCGGGATTTGGATCCAGTTCTGCAACTGACATATCACTGGGCTACTGTGCCTGCACACAATGACTTGCAGAACTAGGGCCTGGGTCTGTCAGTGACAAAGAAAAAAAAAATCAACTTTATGTGAACATCTCAAATGAACTAGTTTTTATCTTTGGGTAAAAAAAATAAATGAATAAACCCAACTTTATTGTAAACAACTTATCATAGTGTTTCCAAAAACTTGAACATAAACTTTAATCAGTGATGGGGGAAAAAAATGCTGATTTATTGATTGTTCATTTAAGAGTGGGACATCATCAAAAAGCACGCAAAGTTTATACATCATTTGAATAAGTATTCAGTAAAAACAAATAATAAGCATATCTCCACATCTAAAGAGCTACATTTTATCTGAATAGCATGGGCTGAGGCTGTGCTGTCTGGATGCAATTACAGAGAGCACCGAAGTAATGACATCCATCTCTTCTTCCCCCATTTTTTCTTCTGCTTTTCATTATATAATTTGTATATATAAACATAATCACCCCGGTTGCTGACAATGGAAAAAAGAAATAGGGATGTGCTCCATGGTTTAGACATAACTTGTCAGGCTAGAACTTTAGAAAAAATATTTCTTCTTTCATTTAAAGGAAAACAACTTTTTGTAGGATAAGTTTTCTTAATTTTCATGCAGCTGTTATCACAAAGCCTGAAATTTAAATGCTCAAATGAGTTGTATTGCAGAGTGGATCTGGCTCATACCAGAAATAAATATGTGGGAGGAAGGCAATATGAAGGGATAATTACTGCAAAAAGCTTCCCATACATATATTGCATGAATTATTAAGGGAAATTCAGAACTCCCAACACTAAGCATTCAAAAATCATGCATCAGGTCCCCCGCAAATCATGTGTGGCTTAAAAATCACAAGACTTAAAAAAAAGAGATATTTTTATTAAAGTTCTTAGTTTTCAATTATTAGGGTGCATGCAGGTCACATTCTCAAGTTTTCTCAGGAAACCTGAGGACAAAAAACCTACAGTTTTCAAAATGAAAACTGAGATTCTCACATTCCCACTGACTCCAGGAGCTAGGACTTTAAAGAAAAACACCAGATATCATGAGACTCAGGACAAAATCATGAGTGGTGGCAATACTGGAAGTTCATTCCCTGGCTAGAGCCCTACTCAAAACCTACTGGCTGCTTACCCTCTATTTTGAGGGATTCAGTGGGACTTAAGAAGTCAATAGGCTTTTACAGCCCTACTGCACAGCAGTGAATTTCACACTATATAGATTTACTTGGACTGTGTCTGCACATTTTGGAGGGTTGCAAATATTCTAGCAAGCATGTTTAATGACAGGAACTAGTGATTAGAGCTGGACTCCTTACTGACCTCCTCCCCCCCAAAAAAAAGGGGGGTGCAAATGACAATTTTACGCTGATCCCCTCTCAAAACACAGAATTCTGACATTCAGCAATTTCAGTGAGATTTAGAAACTTAAAAAAAACGGGACTGGCTCCAAAAATGAACCTTAGGGAAATATTGCAAAACATTCATAAAGAAACTTGATCCTTAGAAATGCACTAATCCACTCAGGGAATGGAAACATATATTGGAACATGGTTTCAAGACCTGTGGCCACCAGCCCTCTCAGACCTATGCTTTCATATTGTTTCTCTGAACAAATTCACTCTGAAGGACCCTGCTTATCCATCTTTTCCCTAGTGTCAAGCTGGAATCTTATTCTTCACTGGCTAAGACAGATACCCCAGTGGAAGAGGTTTGGAAATCTTTTGGCAGAAGCAAAATTATGTTTTTTTCCTGATAAAGGCATTCTGTGCTCATAGCCTTCCTTTCACATATTTAATTCTTATATGAGCTAAAGCCAGACTGCAATATGACTCATCGGAGCGTTCAAAGTTAATGCTTATTATTATTTATCATGTATATTGCAGTAGCACCTAGAGACCTCAATCAGTGCGTAAAGTCATTGTGCTATGGACTGTGCAAACATGGTGTAAATGGCAGTTTCTGGCTCAAAGGGCTTACGTGTTCCTTGACATTGTTAGAATGCAGTTCTGTTTTCTTATGTGGTCAGTACCTTACCATGTTACAAGAATCATGACAAAACCCAACTATTAGCTTGATTCTTTAAAGTGGTTAGGTCTTGTATACTTTACGAAATAGAATGTGCTTTAACCATAACTGAAAACAGAGGTATTGTCACTTACCCTGTTATATTTTCAGTATAGACATGGGTAAATATGCCACTTTTAAAGAGAGCACCGGATAACACTTCTTAGTCTATGTGTTTTCTGAGGGAAGAGAAAAATTAGTCAGTGAAGCATAAAATGCTTTAAAAAAGTATTAAGCGCTTTATCCTTTAATTTTGCTGATGGAACAATTATCATACATAATCCCTACGATGGTACTCAGTGCTATTAGAAAATCTAATTAGCTATTAAGGGCTGAATTTCCAAATAAATTGTTTATTTAATAAGAAAGTGTAAACACTTAATGTGAATATCATGTTGCCATGTGAAACCTTATGATTGTTTTTTGGGGGGAGGTGGGGTGAGGATTGAATGATTCACAAAGAACATTTGGCAGCTAACAGGAGATACAGGGTAACACACCAAAGGATACTTTCATGCAGAAATAGTCTCCTTTCTCTGGAAAACAATCACCTTCATCTATTGTGAACGAGTCCCCTACTATCTAAGCAATGTAAATACGTGTCTTCTTACAGACAGAAGATTAAAGTGCATTTCTGGAAAGCTTTGTTGCACCAGATTCTGCTGTTGCTACTAATTTTTCTCTTGATTCATACTCCAAGCGATGTCTCTTCATCTTTTCCAACTTCTGCTCTAGGAAAAATGGTCTATACTTAGAATTTCTAAACCTCCCAGGCCAAGATGGAAATGCCCACTTATATCTAATATGCTCAGAATGAATTATTCTGAAAAATGCAAAATAGATCCAATGTAATCATCACATTATTCACGCAAAATGTGCATTTGTAACTACTGAAAAGACACAATGTGCTTAAAAGTGTTCTATCTAATTAGGAAACTGATTCTTTCTATTACAATCATTGTACCCAATATCAGTTACTGCAGCTTTTCTCTAAGATCAAAACATATAATTTGTGAAAGTAGCTGTAAAAAGGTTTATAAACTCTACCAGTCACATTTTAATGATTTTGTTTTATTATTACAGTTCAGTGAAAACATCTTCTTGCCTTACTGTGAACCCATACAATAACTGCATCCATGTGTTAATTCACCAGAGCAGAAAATGAAATCTACTACCAAATACATAGTGAAGCTGATGTGATTTGTTATCCAAACTGAGTGTAAGCAGGGTCTGAATAAGCTCTCCCCTGACATCTACTGATGAGCTGGGGGAAAAGAGTTCGGGAACAGACTTTGTTTGCATAGACACGCCCACTCTGCCTACCTGTATAGCATGATGGAGCTGCTTTGCCTAAATGATCACTTTGGGTGGTGCTGTATTGCAAGTCACTTTGGTGTTGGATGCAGGAATGATGAAAAGTTTTTGTCCTTGCTGTGTGAATAGGGGGTGGCAGAGCTGTGTTTGACTTGCCTAGATTGAGGGGGTCACCCTCAGCTGAACTGCTCTTGCTAAGCAGAGACTAGGGATGCCAAATGCCAGTGAAAGGAGAGATGATGGGACAGGTGTTCTTACTTGGTTGTGTGGGCTCTGCTTAAGAGTCGAAGATGCAATTTGACCCTCTCCATTGTTAAAAAACAGAGCTGATTAGACTCAGTTGAGAGTCTTTTGTTTTCTTAAGGATTACTAGAACTGCTATCACTGAAAACCAAATCTAAGGGATAAACTTTAGATCTTCTGTGGGACAATGTTTCTAGTGAAAAGGACTGCCCAGCTTGCACTAGTGAGACTCCCCAATAAGAGCTTAAATCACTGAGAGCTGTGTTAAGGAGTGGGCCCTCAAAACTTCATGGAGGTTGCAGTAGAGAGGAGAGCAGTGGAATGAATGATGATAAAGTGGCCACAGCACTGTGGGTAGTGATGCAGTGGCAGAGTGAACGACAATGCAGTGATGGAGTGGGTGATGGTTGCAACTGAGGCATTAATCAATGCCTTCTTCTTCTGCTTCTCCCTCCCACCCCTGAACTCTGGATCTTCATTGACCAAGGACAACAACTGTGAATAGGGTGTAGTGGAGAGAGAAGGCAGTGGTGTGTTAAAGGAACATTTGTTTGTCAGATTTGCACTCCACAGGATGAGAAACTAAGGAAAAGGACACTGCCTGACGTACTCTGGGGTGGGTGTTTTGTTAATGGTCATATGTTTTCCAATCATACCTGCAGTGTTTTCCCAAATTAATGCTGAGTTCCTTTCCCCTTTTTATTACAAGTTTTCTTTTCTATACACAGACTCAGTGCTTGCGAGAGGGGAAGCATTGCCTCTTAGAGATGCACAGGAGTGATGTGGAATTTTCTCAGGTTATTGAGTGGGGTCTTGAACTGGTTCTGGTTGTATTGTCAAGAGGCAATAAGGCATAAGGCAACACCTAAACGATGAACCTGGCCCTTGTTGCTGCTGACTCCAGCTGGTATAAGGGTTACATGAGTAAAATGTTAAAAAGTGGACATTACCCAAGCCAAGAAAAAGGTGAAAAATTAATGGGATTTTACCAGTGTTTTGCTTTTAATAATCTGAAAATGTAATAAGTACATTTTTCCTGATATGAGTTTAATGTTGACTGTCCTTTTAATTTTTCTTTGCAAATTTGATGGACCTTAGTAAAGAAGATTAGAAGTCACCTTCACTATACATTGACTACTGCCTTGTGCTTGATGACAATGGCCACCTTCCTAAACTAAAGAAACAGAAGATCAACCTACTTTGTGAGAGGTGTGAGATAGCTAGAAGATGTGAAAAAGAAAGCAAATGCTAATGCCTGTTTTTCAATCCCTTTGGGTGCATGGAGTCATTAAGGGCTGGATTGTTTCACTTTAGGCATTGCATGAAACAAAGGAGTGTGTAAACTACATCACTCCAGTTGCAGTCCGTGAAGGGATTGTGACTAAGAGGGGTGTCTCCCCTGCTTCCTTCTTATTCCATGAGGGTGTTAATTTACTGGTGGTTTATATCAAAACAGATTACAGTGTGACCTCCTCTAAAGCAACTCAGTTAGTCCAGCTAACAAACAATGGGGTGGAGCCACATTTCCATTCATCCCCAGCCACTCTTCAAACACCTGCTCTGAAGTGGCTCCACTTACTCCTACAAGCCTTAATGGAAGGTCTAGTAGCTCAAGTAAAAGTATATAAGTGTTTGTGTGTGGACAGCGTTACTCCCTGTTAGCCCCATGTGCATACATGTAGTTTGAGTCATAATCTAGCCCTATATGTGGGATTTTTTGCATTTGTCACCAT
This sequence comes from Emydura macquarii macquarii, assembly GCF_026122565.2. Classification (NCBI taxonomy): domain Eukaryota; kingdom Metazoa; phylum Chordata; order Testudines; family Chelidae; genus Emydura; species Emydura macquarii. Next base: position 4,350,737 of record NW_027133156.1, read on the forward strand.
GTTTTCCTGAAGGCCTTTCACCTCCCAGGAGTAAGAAACACAACTGGGGATTCCCTCAGCAGGGTTTCTATATATCAACATGAATTTGCCCAGCAAAAGACTTGTTTGCAACTAACCTGATCAACTGGTGTATGAGATTTTTGCTTCAGAGCAGGCTACCGCCCAGGTTTCATTACATATGGCTTTTTTCTTCCATGGTGTAGTCATCTCCTATATGCATTCTCTCCAGTTTCTCTCATTCCAAGAAGATTCAGGAAACCTAAAAGAGACAAAGCAACATTAATCCTTATTACACTGGCATGGCCTAGTCAATATTGATTCCTGGACCTACATTTGCCAGCATTTTTTTTCCAAAACTCAATTTTTCTAAAGCTGAAGAAACACTTCATACCTTGGGTGTTTATAGTGCTTTGGCATTCTACTTTGACTTCATTAGATCCTTCAGGAATTTTCCCAGGCTTTTTGTAACCTATGCTGAGAGAGTTAAAGGTCAATCAGTGTCAATTCAGCCAATCTCATATTGGGTTAATGACTGCATTAAGCTCTGTAACCATTTGGTTAAGTCACTCTTCCACTGAGAATAACGGCTCACTCAACCCGTGCTCAGTCCACTTCATCAGCCCTTCTGAGCAATGTTCCGAGACCTGATATCTGCAAAGCAGCAACGTGGTCATCAGCACATACATTTTCCACTCATTATGCCATCATTCAAGCCTCTTGTGATGATGCCAGCTTTGGCATGTCGGTATTACAATTTATGTTCAGATGATCCAAAGTCATTCCACCTTTTAGGGAAATGCTGATGAGTCATCTTCAGTGGAATGTATATGTGCACAACCATTTGAAGGAGACAAAACAGTTATTTACCTACACAGTAGGTAAACTCACATATATTCCATGATCTTCCCAGCTTCCCCACTACTTCAGATGTTACATACAGCCATGCAAAGAATGGAGAGGGAGGCAGAAGTCATGCTCCTTTTATGCCCTCTCCTGAGACCACGGGGAGACCAAGAACACATGTGACACCTAGTCGTACTGCTTGAGTGCACTGGGCACACATTCACCTGCAATGGAATGTATATGTGTACAATACATCTAGAAGAATAACTGTAAATTATAAGTAATCTTCTTTTAATACTGATTAATGTTTGTACGCAAATATGCCTGATCTTCTGCAGATTGTTTACGCAGTGTAACTAATTCTGCAACATATTATACACTTTTGTCTGCTACAAGTGACCTTAGACATAGTTAAACCCTATAAAAGTCCCACAACAACTGACACACAAAGAAATAAATATGGAATTTAAGATTATTAGAAACTGGGTGTATGGCAAGATACTATAGTATTCAAAAGAGCTATGATATAGAATACTTTGCAGTGAACTATATAAATCAAGCGATTGTAACTAGATCTTTGACACAGAGAATATTTGTTTATGATTTGTAATAGGAATGTTTCTGTTATTTCAAATACTATTTCAGATTATTGTCAATTGTTGTGATAAATGTTTGAATTAATCCTACTAACCTATACTACATTTTCAGAAACCTGGATCTCATGAAGCAACTGAGCTCCTGGATGTTTTTATAAACTCATGTAGAAAAGCCTATTATATTTTGTTCATCAGGGATGCATGGAACACATTAAAATGAAATATTTTATATTGTTTTACTTTGTACAAATTGAGAAGCTAGATCATATCAATTAAAATATTTTTGCTTTTGAAGAGTAGCAACTATTTCCAGTTTTAACATCCCTTTCTACTTTTTCTCAGTTATGACTACCAACGAGGCATGATAAGATATAACACTTATGAGAAAAGATGAAACTTGAAATGGCCAGAGGTGAGTGGGGAATTGCTAATTGTTGTGTGTCACTTGACAACAATATACTTATAATAGAAAAGTTTGCATGTTTGGGGAAACTGATGTGATTTATACTTGACCTAGAAGTTAAAGCAGGCTCCTTATGAACAGTGAGGAGGCAAGAAAGATTGTTATAGCCCAGTACTTCTCAGACAAAGGGAAAGCACCGGAGAAGAAAATGCCATCTGCACAATATCGGAGCCATGTGAATTAAGTGAAAGGATGGTCCTTTGGCAGATTTACATATGACCAAGGCGATGGAGTGTATTTCATATTCTATTTGCCTTTCACAGGCCTGTGTATACAGATGTATATGAAGTTTGTGAATCAATCCTTCTGCCACATACAGCATACCAGTCTCATGCTTGTAACCTAAGAGACAACTCCTACTCTGTATGCATGGTCTGAGAGGCTCTCCTTGCAGGTTACCAGCATAGTTCCACGATGCAGGAAAGAACATAATATGTGAGATCATGCAGGTGGGGAATGCCTCCTGCCTGGCATGGAGCTCTGCACTGGAGATAGGAGGATTCATATGCTGCAGTGCACAGGGAACAGGTAAAAGTAGGGCAGAGATATGCTAGGAGAGGGACAGAGACAGATGAGATGATATATCACACAGATTCTACAGTTCACCCTATATTTGTTCTGCAAAAGGAACATGAAGGTCTACTGCAGTCATAGGTTTAAATAGCCTCAACCAAGCAGCTTCACATTTGCTCCATTGTCTGTTGGGGAGAAATCTTTTTTTCTTGTCAGCTTGCATACAGGCTCAGCATGTGTGTCAGCATAAATGCACATTTTTTTCACAAAAATCTCAAGTTTATCAAAAAGCCACTTTCTGTTAAAAAAAAGTATGTATACCTTTTGACTAGCTTTATCCAATAATTTAGTCAACATACTATAATAACCACTCAGCCAATCTTGTGCACACACCTATTCCCTAGCATCATAACCTAAATGTTAAAGATATACAAAAAACGTGTCTATGCAAGTGCTTTTTGGAGGGGCCAGTTCTAGGTTGTGGAACAAGTGTCCAAAGGAAATAAGGACATTCACAAACCTCAGCTCCTTCACTCCAAGTGCAAGGTGCTTGTCTTCAACCTTGCCTCTCTAATATAAATACATTATTGTGTGTACATATGTAACCGCTAAATATGCTTATTTCTTATCTCAGTTGAAAAGCCCTGTACTTATGAAGTAATCTATTCTATGGAATATTACATTACACTAAACATTTCCACTGTTTACAATATATCCCTGAGTGCTAGATGCTCCATGTAGATCTCCAATTTAGGTTAAAAAATGTAAAAACTCATGAAGTTAAATATCTACTCCCTGTTGGGAGCACTTACAATGAGGCTTAAGAACATAAGTTAATTCTACCAAGGTCAATTTTATATTACATACATTACGTTGGTTGAAGTCAGGTGCGGCAATCTTTTGTAAATGGCGAAGTCTGAGTAGGGGCATTTTCAAGAACAGCCAATTTTTGGTCTGAATTAGTGTGAAAGAGTGTGAATTGTTGAGATGGGTGTCCATAGACCACAATGGGCCAGCACATTGGGTTAACAAGTGGTAGAGGGTACAGAAAATTATGCCAGCTCCATTCCGCAACAACAGCCTAAGCTGAGCTGTCAGTCCTGGAAGGAGGACCCTTCTGTTACTCTTAATAATGAAAGAGGAGAAAATCATATGGAAAAGGCAAGCTTAAGTGGCCTGCCCATATAATGGGAGAATTTGTCTGGGAATAGCCTTGGTAGCTACATCCTGGGCAACTAGAAAAAGCACCTTTTATAAGCTCTTGGATAAAAATAATTTGTTGACTTATTTTTCCTGTGATGATTTTATTTTTGTTGTTTATTTGACCCTAGGGATACCTACTTAAGCCTCCCAGGGCAGGCTATAGACCATTTCATGGACTACATTTTTTTACCAGAACTTGACTATAAAATATTACTTGTCTCTTCAAAAAAGCATGGCATTGGGTGGCCAGATGATGCGTTGTTGCTGAGTGTATAATTGTAAAATGAAATAAAATGGGTTGCTAAGATAGCACTACACTGCCTTGACCTCTTGGACAGGATGTGTTCAAAACCTTATTGGTCATGACTTGTGCTCACGTAGTCTTAAGTTTGTGAAATGATATCCTCAATCAGTTGCAAATGCGTAGTGGTTGACATTGAGAACTCAGTAGTTACCTTCTTCAATATCACAGTATTTCTCCTTTACTTGGAATGGCAGCCAACTGTGCTATCTCAATCACTGTCAGCAAATACTGGGCAAATCCTCATTTGTGACCCATATGCACTGGACATGACTAAGGAGTAAGAGCATAAAGAACCCATTTGCAGCTCCATGATTCAAGGATTCATTTTGTATCAGCACAGTTCCTGGTGTAGTTTAGAGCAGTGGTTCTCAACCAGGGGTATGTGTATACCTGGGAGTGCACAGAGGTATCCAACAGGTACTTCAACTAATCTATATATTTGCCTACTTTTATAACAGGCTACATAAAAAGCACTAGCGAAGTCAGTACAAACTAAAATTTCATACAGACAATGATTTGTTTATACTCCTCTATATACTATACACTGAAATGTAAGTTCAATATTTATATTCTAATTGATTTATTTTGTAATTATATGGTAAAAAGGAGAAAGTCAACAATTTTTCAGTAACAGAGTGCTGTGACACGTCTGTATTTTTATGTCTGATTTTGTAAGCAAGTAGTTTTTAAGTGAGGTGAAACTTGGGGTATGCAAGATAAATCAGACACCTGAAATGAGTACAGTAGTTTGGAAAGGTTGAGAACCATTGGTTTAGAGCAACCCCAGAGCTATTTTACACTACCAATTAATGGTACTAAGTGGTTGTTGCAGTGGCAGGGATCACCAGAGATTAAGGCTGCTCTGGCCACAACTCTTTTTTCCCCCATCCTGTTCCCTATTTCAGAACCTGAATGGAGTGGCATTCAACCAGTTAGTCTAACTAGTTTGGATAGTAGTATACAGCCTGTTAAGCTATACAGCTTGATAATTCCCATCCCTAGCTAAAGCATACCATCAACATACATTCAATCATCAAAAACGCAAAGGACATGTGGATCATAAGGTCTACATTTTCAGACTATAACAGAATATGCCTGAACTGTATTTTAAATGCAGTGTTATCTCTCAAATTGTACTGTAGTGAGTTTTCTTTGGCACCATGGAAACCAGGTAGCGGTATTATTCACCTCTGATACCAAAATGTATTTAAAGCTGTCAATGAGGAGAAATATCAGCTTAATAAATGTTTATTTAGCTGTTTATTTACAATCAATTTAAGTTTTATAAAGCATTCCACAAGAATTATTTTGTCGTAATTATTATTTCTCAGGTGAAATTTGTATTCTTTTTTAATAGAATATTCACTTTACTGTTTGTTTCTGCTCAAAATATTTGAAAATACATTAATGACAGGTTTAGCATCCATTTTCAGTACAATCAGTTTGTATATCAGATACTAACACAACTTATGTTTATATAGCAAATTTATTTTTAAAAAACACTTTAAAGACTAGAATACACGAAACAGGCAATAAGAAAATGTAGAAATGACTGTACATAAGGTCAGATGAATGGTAGTTTAGAGAGGGAAAAAACTCCTTCAAATCTACTCCCATTTTCACTGTCATAGTTTGAAAGTAACTGAGCTGTTTTGATAATTTTCTTGCCAGTTTCTATCAAAGAGTGGAAATTAGAGTGCCAGAAACTGTAAAAGATTTATTCCACTTTTTTAGACAATGTTCCACAATCCTTATGGGATCAAATAGATACACAGAAAGTGCCTTGATTAGCACTTGTTTAGAGGCAAGTGTGCTATTGCAGAAGCCAGCATGGAATAATTGTATTAATTTAGATGGAATATATAACCCAGTCACTGTCCAATATTAAGCTGCATTAAATGATGTTTGGGGTTTGCTATACAGAGACCTAAGACTGCTTAGTACCATGGAAAAACACACCATTAAAATCCTTTTAACTTTTTATTAAAGATACAGAAAAGAAGGAAAGACAATTAAAGCAGTTAAAAGTAAAGTTTTCATTTTAACAACATCACTTGTTCATAAGATCATAAGAATAGCCATAGTCAGGGAAACCAATGGTTCATCTTGCCTAGTATCCTGTCTTCCAACAGTGGCTGGGGCCAGATGCTTCAGAGAGAATGAGAGATCAGGGCAATTATAGGTCTCTATCAGGTCCATCCCCTGTCATCTAATCCCAGCATCTGGCAGTAAGAGGTTTATGGGAACCCAGAGTACAGGGTTTCATGCTTGACCAGCTTGGCTAATAGCCATTGATGGACCAATCCTCCATGAATTTCTCTCTCTCTCTTTTTTTCAACATTTTTGGCCCTCACAACATCCCCTGGCAACGAGTTCTTCTTTTTGCTTTAAACCTGATGACTGCTAAATTCATTGGGCGACCCCTGGTTCTTTCATTATGTGAATTGGCACACCATTCATCATTTTATAGATCTCTATCATATCCCATTCTTAGTTGTCTCTTTTCTCAACTGAACAGTCCCAGTATTTTTAATCTCTCCTCATATGGAAGCTGTTCCATACCCTTAATCATTTTTATTTCCCTTCTCTGTTCTTTTTTTAAATTCTAATATATCTTTTTTGAGATGGGGTGACCAGAACTACATGCCATATTCAAGGTGCGGACATTCCATGGCTTTATAAAGTGGCATTATGATATTTCCTGTCTTATTATCAATTCCTTTCCTAATGTTTTCTTACATTCTGTTAGCTTTTGTGACTGATGCTGCACACTGAGCAGATGCTTTCAGAGAACTATCCACAATGACTACAAGATCTCTTTCCTGACTTTCAGGCCTTTGCCTTTTGCTGTAGAAAGTCTTCAGAAGGAAAAAGAAAACCTTGTTTGACAGTCTCTTAGATGGTTTGGTCAGGACATCTTTTAGGTCCCAGAAAATGGTAGGTGGTGACAGCCATAATGGTGAAGCTCATCCATATTGTCAATTCCCCGCCCCACCAAGTTTTTTTCTTGATGACCCCAAAGTGATGGGTGGAATAGTCTATCTTCTCATTATTTTGCCCACCAATTGGGCCTAGTTTCTGCCACACCGATTTTGGTTTACTAATTTGCACACACATTTTTATTTACCAAGCATGATTTTAACACGGTTCTTAAGTTAGATCAGTATGTTTTTTTGTTTGGACTAATTCAGTCTGCTTCCCTTTTCATAACTTTTCCCATCAACATTTGTTGTTATAGGTTATTGTGACATTCTATAAACTTTCTCTCACTTTTTACAGTTGGCCTCTACGATGAGGTGTCCACCCCACACAAGGCTGAAAAGGTTAAGGGGGGCTAGGTGGGCCAATTAACTACCTGTGCTGCACCTGGAGGAGAGCTAGGGAGCAAGGAAGATAATTAGAGATGAAGCTCAGCTGGAAAGGAATACGAGGGGCCTGTATAAACCCAGTAGCTGACAGTAGAAGGGAGGCTGCACAGAGATGGAGGCTGCAGTCACTCTCAGGGTGACAGAAGGCAAGGTAGGAAGAAGTCTAGGGATACAGCTATAAGGTTTAGGTCTGCAGATCATGACTGCTTGTTGTAGGGTTCCTGGGCTGGAAGCCAGAGAGAGAGCGCAGGCTGGGTTTCCCCACCCACCCAACTACTGGGGAAGTGGCGCCATTAAGGGGCAGTGAAAGGAAAGACTGCCTGGAACAGGGGGTCCTGAGAGACTGGCAGAGAGCCAAGCTAGGAAGTGGGAGAAGTCGAGTCCCTGGAGAGTGAGACTGAGAAGGAGACAGAGTGAGCAACCACAGGAAGGGGAATCAGACTGGCAGATCAAATCCCCAGCCATGACCCAAGGGGGCACTCCAGTAGTGAGTAGAGCACCCCAGGACAAACACACAATTAGGGTAAATTTGTAGGCTGAATTGTTACACCGCCACTATGCAATTATGTACGAACACCCTAAAGAAGAACAATAACCTGCACTGTGCTGACTATCAGGTCTTTAGTGCCTCCGGTAGGAGCTAGAAAACCTGGTCCTTCATTAATATTTTTATTCCATGAAACGATTTAACAGTATGTTTTCTATTTGTACTGCTTTCTTATGACAAATTGAAAATCATTCGTTTTATTCCACTGTGTTACATATTATTATTTCTTATAGCTTCTACCATGTTCTATGTGCTGCACAAATATAAAAGGAGGCATGGTCCCTTGTAGAGCTTACAATCTATTTTTGGGACTGTATATGCTAAGCAAACACATAGAAAAGTTACAAACTACTGAATGAAGGTAGTTAGGAAACCACATAAAAAAACAATAACAGAATTAACAGGCACTGATATAATGTACACATTTCCAGAAAGGAAAAAAGGTAGGTTTATCTGATGATATTTCTAATTTGGGTAATGAAGAGTAATGCACTGAAGGTCAGGATGTCGTAGCACAGCACATGTTTAGTTATTATAATCTAACAGGAGATAACCAGAATGAATATATGTGTGTAGCAAAGAGAGAGAGAGAGACTGTTTAATTAAATGCCTTAATTTACTTGACTTTCAGAATGTCTTTGATAAAACTCCTTATGACAGGCTCCTGCTTGAAGCTACAGAGATCTGTAGAAGGATATGGCAATAGATCATGCTTCTCTGTTGTCTCTGTGTTTTCATTTTAAGCTTTCTAGGCCTTTAACTTGATCTGATGCTGTTTCTCAATAATGAAAGGGATTTAAAGACTATATATTTGCATGTGTTTCAGATTTCAAAGGTAACAATGGGATTTATTTTATTTGACATTTGACAAAGTTTGCTGTCAATCTGCACAATGTTATTAGCAAAACTGTTATCAAACAGGAAGAAATCTTTTCATTATGTTAAGAAAAGTTTAGACCTCTGTTTAAGAAAGTTTGCTGATATATGGTGAATTAATGTTGTAATTGTTTGATATTGTTGTCTGCTATTTCTTAGACTGAGTTTTCTCTATTAGTAGTTCACATTGTAGACAAGTACAGTGTAATGTATGACTCTTATGCCACAAGACCCATACAAACTATCTGAATGGGAACTTGTGATTAGGTTATGTCTGTGGATACATTGACTTTTGGTATATTGATATAAATTCTAGGAGATTAACTGTACAACTGGCTGCGAGAAACAAATGCAAAGGTTCTCCACAGCTAAAACAAACTGAGTTTAAACAGGATGAGCCATAACATCTGAGAAACTGTCCAGCCCTCAATGAGAAAATCATAAGCTGTCTAGAGGAGATCAGAATGACCAGTGATGGAAACAGAAAAGCATAGACCTTTCTATAGAGATAGCAATAAAGGAAATCTCCTCTTGCAGCATAACTGTATGCAGCATAAGTGAGACCATTCTTGGAATATTATGTCCATAGTTTAAAAAGGATTTTGAAAAGGGTTTATAAAAGAGCTACAAGAATGATCATGGTCTACAAGTAGCTGCGCAGGGGGAAGACTTCTGGTAGCGGAGGGATCTTTCATCCAGCAGACAAAGTCATAACAAGATCCTGTAGCTGGAAGCTGAAGCTAGAGAAATTCAAACTAGAAATACATTTTTAACAGTGAAGGTAATTAACTATCTAGGAGTGTGGTAGATTCTCTGTCACCTGGAGTTTTAAAATCAAGAGCAAATGTCTTTCTTAAAGATATGTGCTAACTAGAAGTTATGGGCTTGTTGCAGAAATCTCTAGGTGAAATTCTCTGGCCTGTGTTAGGCAGGGAGTCAGACTATATCATCAACATCATCGCCCTTTCTGTTCTGAAAATCCTTGAATCTATGAACAAATCAGATGCAACCTAACCCTCTCACTCCCCCTCCCCAACGTTGCGTAGAGTTTTGAAGCTAAAACTACAATTAAAGTATATAAAAAAAGATGGTTTCTCTCCACAAAATTTATTTACATGTATAAATAACAAATACTTACAGGTAGCACTTTAGAGGTTAGCTCTAGAGACCCCAATATTTTGTTGTTAAAAATAATTGTGTTGCTATTAGAGTGTGTAGAAAGCAGTATTACAACATAGCACTTTTAAAATAGCAGCAGCCAAATCCTCAAATCTTACTCAGGTAACCCCAACCAGAGATCTGCCAAAATAAAGACTACAAGATTTAATAGTAATTTAACACAAGCATCCCACCTCCATTCCTTTACTGATTTACCTTTTTATTTGGGGACTGAGACACAATTCTATATTTGACTGTGTAAATGGACTTCGAACTCTGGAACACCTCATCAAGTAATGTCCCATAAGATCATATCCTGGTGGTATCTCTGCCATCCACTCTGCCCTAACTGAAACAATTAAATGGATTGTCAATCTCAATTTGGACATCTAACATTACTGTTTTTAAGGCATGAGAAAGAAGAAGACTAATGATTCCAATTACTTTCTTTACCCATAACAAATGGTAGGGCAACTGAGTTCACAGTGATGGTGGTTGGGTGGCCTGTGTATGATTATTACTTAATTTCATTCTTATTGTATCCTAATCTTGGGGATTTCCCACACTAGGACAGCCTAGTGAGCTGTATATTTTGGCAGCTTGTCTCAAAAAGTGACAAATTCATGATACTGTAGAACAGGGCATAATGGTATTAAAATGTACGTATTTACTTCCGTGTGGTTACTAACATGCTGGAAAGTTAAGCATATACTTATGTGCCTTGCTGGGTTGGAGTCTGACTGCTCAGCACCTTGCAGGCTTGAGTTGCATCAGGCTATGCCTGTAGACACGGAGAACAACATTTTGGAATTTCTGAGTACAAAAAGAAGACGCAGCATGGCTGCCCACTGCCATACGCAGCGTGTTGGTGTAGTAACACTAATTCACCCAAAGGGTTCTTGCATTGGGCAACTCATAACTTTAAGGGGGATCTCTGGCGCAATTAGAGGAAGCATCATCAGCACCCATTAATCACTTTAAATGTCAGGAAAAACTGTTATATTTTATTTATAGTCAGGGGAAATTAATAAATAAATAGTAAACAGGATTTCTACAGCAATCTTTCTATGGATGAATGAATGTAACAACACTATAAAATCACCCATCAGATAATGCTTAGTTTTTGACAAGTTAGAATACTAACAAATGGGACTGTTACATGCCCTCATATTATTCTCAGAAGGAACAATGAATTACACGTATGCATGGGCCTCAACTGAAGTGCTGACTTTTATACATGGGTAAGAATCTTTAAGCCACGTTTGCACTCTCTTGATCCTGTGAAAATCTCAGAGCTGTAAAGGCCACGTCTTCTAATTTAGATTGCCTCAGAGTCCTGTCCATTTTATGGCAGTGTCCCCCCAGTTACCCTATGGGCCACAGCACATTCCAGAATCTCTGCATTGTTACCAGCTGTTGCCCTGCCCCGACATACTCTTCACACATTGATACAGTCCTTTATGCTAGGATTTGGAAGGAGGACCTCAAAGGGCAGTTTTATGACTGTCTTCCACAGCATCTGCTTTTACATGGCTACAGCCTTTTTACCCAGCATAAATGTGCTAGAGCGGGAATGAAGATTCCACCCATTGCTGATGCCGCTTCTGCTGCCAAGTCTTTTAAACTTAAAGCAATAAAAGTTCACATTCTCCATCACAGCCTCCCACAGTCACCTATTCTGCCTTTAAAACAAAGACAATAACTCTTAAAAGTGGTTTAAGCAAACAGAATAACATTAAACAAAAGAGAGTATTCTTCCAACATTAGGCTCTGACCTACCTCTTCATTCTCCGTATTGTTTGCTTTAGTGGCATACAAAAATGCACTAAATTCCGCTTCAGAAGATATGATGCATCAAACAGTTTACCCCTTGACCTTCGGCTCCTTCCTCCACTGTAATATATACATTTTTGCTTTCCCAAGCTAAAAAAATCAATTTTAACCATTGAAAAATACTTTTAAGTTAAAGGAAAATTCCCCAAAGTGCATCAAATAAATTTATTTTTTCCACCAACTCATTAAAACCAGGATAAAGAACAAGTTTCTGTTTAGTTTTATACATAAAACTTTGGCTACAGCTGCACCTCCAGTTCTTTTATCCCACTCTAAAAATAAAACAGAATTAAACGCATTTTCAGGCCTTAAAACCATAAGCATATATATTTTAGGAAAAGAAAACCCAACACCTCTAAAGCAACATAAATCTGATTACTTCATATAAGCTCTGAATTTAATAAGCCTTTGTTTATGATCTTTTAAGGATATGGCCAGTAGCACTTCTAAAACTTTCTTATGAAATTAAGTACTGGACACAATCATTAAATTAAACTATACCAATGAAAAGGTCCACTTAGCCTGGTCAAATAGTAACTAGGAATTCACAGAGTTGGTGCATATGTGTGATCCAGGGGGGACAAAAAAGTGTTATCTACATTGGGAAATGTAGATCTGACCTGAATTGTCTTTAAAGGAAGGCTCTAGAGAACTGTTCCAATTAGATGCTAGTAATGAAAAAACCATTAATGACATTTTCCCCTTCAAATTAAGAAATTCAGTGATTCAGTACTTCAAACGCCCACAATCTTTCTGAAATCCTATACCTTGCTGTCATGTGAGGGAGAGGAAGTGCCAGAGGATGATTAGACACAGGACTAGGTGTTAGGGGACATCAGTCTCAGTTTCCTCACCTGTAACTTGAGAATAATAAACCTTCACAAGAACACTGTAGCCAAACAACTTCATGTTTGCAAAACAGAGATTTTCCTACATGGAAAATGCTATATAATATGTAAGATATTATCTGGTGTGGAGGATCTCTCTGAAAAATAAAATTCTTCTTACAAAACCTGCTCATGAAGTATAGTTTTTGAATCAATATACATCAAGCAAAATCCATATTTTCATATACTTCATCCTTGTTTATACATTTTGGCTGCAGTTAAAGCTGTGCAAAAAATCTGCTTTCCACTTTCAAATTTTCATGATCAAACTTAGTCATTCATACAGATTTTTTGACTAATAAGATTTTTTGACTAATGTGGTTAATATGACATTAATAAGCCAAGGTCAGGGTCTTTTTTTTCAGCATTTGATGACTCAAATTATCAGTTTTACTGGTGACAACTATATTTCAATATTGGTTAAAAGAAAACGCTCTGATAAAGAAAGGAGTTTGCTTTTCACACTCACTAAGCCAGCAAGCACCCAGATTGGCTGGTTTCACTTCCCAGATGAGCCTTGTGGCTCTGTTGTAGTTAAAGCCACAGATGATTTCAAACAAATATCCCAGATCTGACTACTCCCAAAATTGTAGATGCTCAGGGCTCAGCTTTGTGTCTGGAGAATGCAATCCAATATTGCCCATTCAGATTTGAGGGTTTCAAAATCAGTGATATTCCCACTTCACAATATCATGGCATCATGAGAAAGTTCTTAACATATCAAAAGAGCCGAAGCTCTTGAACTCATCCATCAGGAACTGCCTGTGTGGTGAAACGGAAAGCCAAGGGGAGATGTGATCTGGGAGCCCAGCAGCGGAATACAGTAGGAGAGAAAAGACCAGTCGTTTTTTAGGGCAATTCTCTTTCTCTCACCACCCTGACTTCACCTCTGAGATGTAGGTTCTATTAGGCAAATGTTATATCATAAATGTCATATTGAGTTTGGGATTTGAACCCAGAGGTTATAGATTTGCTCATCATTGGGCAAATTCCTATGCCTCTTCTCTGCTTGAATAATAACCCAGCCTCATTCTCAAATAAAACATGAATTTGCCTTACAGACCCAATGAATAATGTCATTGTATTTTCTATCAAATCTGTATTTTGAGTGATGGATGAGGGTGAGAAATCAGATTTTGTGCTTTCAATAAAGCAGACAATTTTAAAGTATTGGCAGTGGGGTGTGGGCTGGAGTACACTTTGTTTAAAACACAATAAAGGGACTATTTAAGAAAAGACAGGACATATAAACATTGATAATAGACGGCAACAAAGAGACCTGTACAAAATGATTGTGCTCCACATAGGAATAAAGGGAGAGGAAAGCAGGACTACATTAGGGGAAATCATGTGAAAAGAGCAGTTATTGGCTAGGAGACCCAGACCAACACATAGTAATATAGACATTGCTGTGCTAGATCAGTCTAGAAATCCATCTCATCCAGCATTCTCTCTCCAACAGAAACCTGTAAAAATAATTCAGAATAAACTTCCCATGGAGGAAGTTTTATCTTAACTCTGTCACCTAGAGGTTGGTTTATGCCCTGAAATGTGTGGGTTTATATTCCTTTAAAATATGATTTTAAACTTGTCTAATGTAGGATGTCCTTCCATATTAGGGCATAGACACCATGAACTTCAGTGGGACTATTTGTGTGCTAGTGAAGTGCTCATCAAATGGGAGTAAGAATTTCATAATTTGGCCCAAGTTGATAAATTTTCATGGACATATAGGTAACATGATGTCCTTTCTGTGTCCAGATTGGATTAATGAAGTTATTGCATTCAGGTTCCTTTTATATCTACTACCTGCAGAAATTATATTTTTCTGTGGATATGTTTGAGTTGCACATTTGCTTGTAAGCAATCTATGGAAAAAAATTAATTGCCAACATTATTCAGAGAATAATTTCAGTGAAGCTGCTGGACAGACACTTCATGAGCAGAAAATTCATGGATCAGTAATGATTTATTTTGGATTATTCATCCAGCTCTACTAATAAACCACATGTAGAGAAAGTTATTATACTTACCTGTTCTTAAAAATGTAGGTATTCTTTCTTAACTAGGACATATTCATTTACTTAATGAAAATCTTTCCTTTTGGTCAGTTCCATATTTTTTGGGAATGAAAGAAGTGTACTCCTTTTTTTTTTTTTTTTTTTTTTGGGGGGGGTGCGGGGAAGGTGCTTAATTAAAGATAAGACAATTGCACACAGTGAATGTAATATGATGAATAGGAAATTTCTGTGCTTTACACATTTCTTCTTCATTAAGCTTTATTTAGTAAATTCTGCCGACTTCAAGAACAAATTGTGCATTAAACCACAGAAAATTGGGCCCTAAGTGCATGGAAGGTTGGAATGCAGGATTTAAAAGGATTAATATTTATTGGAGTACTTCATATAAAATGTTTTGTTTGGGTAATAATGCAGAACAAGAAACAAAACATCTGCAAAGGGATATAGTCCACAGGAAGTGGGATATGTAGTTTGATGTTAAAAATGTTAGAAGCTTAATCAAAACCTTAAAATCCTTGGAATTTTGCTGTAAATTACATAGGATTGGCTTGTTTTTCTAGCTGACATTTAAATGTAAGATTCAGGTTTGTTTAGAGTAAATCCAAACAGCTGAATTGGACTTGAAGGGATTTATCCATAACTCCCGTGTTATTTAGCATATGTTAAAACAATAATTATACAAAAACAAAAGTCATCTTGTTACGGGGAGACGATAGTTCCATCTCAGTGCTACCCTGGTGTCGCCACATGGACTTGTAGAAACTTGAACATAGTTCTGGACACATCAGTACTGGAGAAGTGTTGAGAAACTAGACAGAATTCAGACAAGAGGAACAACTGGACTAAAAAATGCCAGTTAGGCACAGCCAATACTACAAGAGCTCAGGAAAGGCATCATATCCATTCAGCCTTGTGGAAAATGCCTCCTTGAACTCCCCAGTGTACAGTGGGAGCATGCTCAATAGTATACTCCTTTTTGAACTGAAATCTCAGTCCAGTGAAGTTGATGTGACTTTTTCCATTGACTCCAGTGTGGTCAGGATCACACCAACGGTGTGCAACTTACTCTCTCCTGAATATTAGTCTTGCTCCACAGGCCATTAGGAGAACTGGAAGGATATTTTTCTGCTCTGTTAGGATGCTGTGTGTCTCCAGAGGGTTGTGGAGAGCAGCATCTGCATTCTGTAAGCTCTTCCCACATTGCACTTCTGTGAGAGTGAAGATTCTGGCCCATAACAATTGAGGGCCAGGGCTGGGGGGGGGGGCAGAGGCAGGGAAGGTTTGTGAGTAAGGATTAACAGAAATTCATATGTATATATAGAGGATCTATCTATCCATCTACCACATCTAGGTAGCTATACTAGTGACAAAAGACATAACAGAGTGGTTTAGATAAATGATATTTAAGCTATAGAGATGAAGGCTGTCTACAACCATTTATTATAATAATATTTTCATGCAATGCCTTCCATTGGAGGATTTCAAAGTACATTATAATAAATTAATAATTAGGATTTACAGCAATCCATAAGGTAGGAAATAGTCCTGGGCATGTTTATTTTAGAGAGGAGATAAATAAAACAGGGAATTCAAAACAATGAATGGAACAGAAAAGTTAATTTGAGCATCCTCTTATAACATAAGAACAAAAGGACATTAAATAAAATTGAAAGCGGCAAATGTAGAAGTGATAAAAGAAAAGAGAATCCTTTTAAGGCAATACACAATTAAGCTGTGGAACTCAATGCCATAAGATATCACAGTGGCCATGTTTTGATTATTCCCAGTGTATACTGACTATTCATGCCTTGTTTGTTTATCAAATTTCAATGGGGCTATTCACATAAATAAAGCTATTTACACAATAAAGTGTTGGCGGCTCTGGGGCATATGTCATCATTTTGCAAAACTTTGTGTACTTGATTATTTTAATCTTTACTCTTAAATTATTATTTATTTATATGACAGTATCACGCAGAAGTCTCAACTGAGATTTTGATCCTATTTTTCTGGGCACTATGCAAACACATAGTGGGAGACAATTACTGGTCTGGATCATGTACAATTGACAATGGGTGGGAGGGGAAACAGAGGCACAGATGTAGGCCACGGAAGATATTTGTGACGTGTTGGACTGAGATAAGGGCTTGACGGGCCTGGTCAGAACCGGTTTGAAAAGAGGCACTGCTCAGCTTGGTAAACAGGCTGTGCAAGGCCGTGTGAATTTGTCTGTGGTGACAGAAGAAGAGGAAAGTGAGGAAGCAAGGTCAGGTGCTGTCAATTAGCCAATGCTTGCTGTTCCCTAGAGAATGCTGGATAAAAGCATGAAATGCAAACTGCGCAACGAGACTTGGCCATGAATCCACTTGGACTGCAAGGCAAAATCGCCAGCAGCCGCTCCACAGCGCGCCCTAGAGTCTCCCATTGCTGTTTGGAGCGTAAACCGTGATTAAAGATGAGTGAACCTACCTGGTGTGGGCGTGTTTTTATTCCTCACCTGGTATCCAGAACCTGCAGGCAGCTGTGAGCAGCGGTGCCTGGCATAACAATTGGCATCACGAACAGGATACGGGGGAAGGAAGCATGCCCTTGTTTGGGACAAAGACACGAGGGGGCGGGGGTGTCAGACGCATCCCCGGGTGGCCCAGTTCTGGAATGTGGTCACCCATGGCTGAACAGGTTGGTCAGTGGGCTGCGCCGACCGCATGGCTGGAGCTCGAGAGTGTGGGGGCCATTATGCTGGTTGTGTTGGCAAGGGCCATGGATGAGCTCTGGCTGGAAAAAAGAGGGTGGGCGGAGCAGAAGGCAGTGGGAGAGCGGGGGTGGCTCCTACTGACTGCGCTCTGTGCCCTAAAAGACCGACTCCATGAAACGAAGAAGGCGTTCCGGGCTTATCTGGACGCCGCAAGGGAAAACCCCGGCTAACCACAGCCATTGTGAATCCCTGATTAAAGGGTTAAAGAATGTGTTACTGTCAGCTGGAATTTGAAATGATTGTACAAGGTTAATTGGTTGTTTTCCCCACACATACTTGTACTTCTGTTTTTTTAAGCTTGTTATCAGAAGGAATTTTAGACAGTACTTAACCCTTTGGGTACTTCCATGCTTCATAAAATGTAATAGCTTTTAAAAATCAAAGTTATGGCTGTGAAAAAGTCAGCAGGGCACAGGAAAGTATGGAGATAATCCCTTTGTTTTGTTTGCAATTAGCAAGAAAATTTGTAAAAGAAAGAGGTGTTTTAAGTAATGATTTGCCACCCCCAAAAGGAGAGGTAGAAAAATTTTTTTTTTTTTTGTATTTTAGGAAATGTGGGCAGCCCAATGTGGTGCTGTGAGAATGCTGGAAAGAATTGAAGCAAAAAAAAAAAGAGGAGGGAGGCGGGGACGGAGGAGGAGGAATCCACACCATCGGACCCGCCCCCCCATGAGCCTAAGCAATTCTTGTACCCGGAGTTGACTTAATGAAGGACCCCGAGCCCACTGGCATGAAGAGGTGGCGGGTCCCCCCTCAGGCATTGCGGTATCAGCTTACACCTTAGGGCACTGGTGCCCTTATGTACTGCTGATTATTTATTGGAAAAAAGGGAGAAACCCCCAGTGGGTGATGGTCCTCGTGGACACGGGGGCCGAAATGACACTGGTCCACGGAAACCCCAGCCGGTACCCCGGGGGCGCAGGTTGCAGTGGACGGATATGGGGAAACCCAGTTAGAGGCTAAGCCAGTTTGACTGTGGCTTGCCAGAGGTGGTGCCCCCCCCCCCCGGTTGGCTGTTGTTCTGGTGTTTATAATCCCAGAGTATATTGTAGGAATAGATCTCCTGTTTGGAAGAGAAGTGGATATAGATTGGGAGGGGGGTTAGTTTTGGGCGGCCCGTAGGCATCAGGGCCGTGAAGGTGGTCCAGAGGGGGCATGCCAAATGGACCCCATTGGTAGTATCTCCCCGCACTTCTCCAGTGCACCCCACCCAGTATTGGTTGCCAGGGGGAGACATAAGGAAATAGATGAGACTATTGCAGAGCTGTTGCGGGTAGGGAATCTTATGCCCTGCCACCAGCCCATACAATAGTCCGGTGTGGCCCTTCCACAGGCCCAATGGGTTCTGGAGAATGACAGTAGACTACTGGAATTTGAATAAGCGTGCGCCGCTAAGCACAGCTGTCCCTGATATCGTTACTATTGTGGAGCAGATGGCTCAAGAGGTGGGGCAGTGGCACGCCTTGATAGACTTGGCTAATGTGTTCTTTTTCATTCCCCTGGCCCCAGAGAGCCAAGCCATGGACTGGTGTCTCGGGACTTGGAAATGCCCCCCCCTCCCCCCCCACCACCACCCATGGAAGGAGTGAGACGTTTCTATTACATAGATGACATCCTGTTGACAGGGGATGACCCGGGGGGGGTCCAGCAGACCCTGGACCAGATGGTGCACTACCTGAGAGAAAGGGGTGGGAGATTAACCTTGAGAAGGTACAGGGCCCAGCCCGAAGGCTAACATTCCTGGGCATGATCCAGTAGGGGCCCCAACGAGTGATCCCCGAGAAAGTCTTGAAAACTGTGGCGGACCTGAAGTCTCCCACGTCCATACAGGAGGCACAAGCCTTCATAGGCCTGCTGGGCTTCTGGTGCCTATTCATCCCACATTTAGGTCTGCTGTTACGGCCCATTTACTGTGTCGCAAAAAAGAAAGCTGTATTTGAGTGGGGACCTGCACAGCAGACTGCCTTTGAAGCAGCCAAGGAGGCACTCCTCCAGTACGGAGCATTAGGACCCCTTGTGGAGGGTCAGCCATTTGAATGACACGTGCTGGCTCAGGACGGGGCAGCCTCCTAGAGCCGTTGGCAGCACCAAGCCGGGCGCCCAGTAACTATAGGATTTTGGTCCAAGAAGTGGGGGGCAGGGCGCAGCAGATCGTTAGATCAATAGATAGCTGCAGCATAGCAGACCCCCCTAGAAATGGAGAGACTGACTAAGGCAGCCTCTGTAGCCGTGTGTACACAGCTATCCATTGCGGGGTGGGTGAATGACCGAGACCTGGGAGCATGTACAGGGATGGCACGGAGCCCAATGCTGTTTAAGTGGAAACTTTATCTGCAAGAGAGGGCCCACTTTAGGGGGGAAGCACTGTCCAACACTCAGCAGCACCTGATGGGAAGCGTCCAGTTTGAAGCTGATAATGAGCAAACTGCAGTCCCTGGCCCTGTGCTAGAGAAAGCCCCCTTCGGAGAGTCCCCCCCGCTCTAACTTCCCTCGGAGGCAGAGCAGGCTAAAGCCTGGTTCACTGACGGCTCTGCTGCCTGTGAGAAGGGGGAGTGCCGCTGGCGTGCTGTTGCATACCGACCAGGAGAGGGCACCATCATTTATGTGGAAGGGACCAGAGGATCCAGCCAGTATGCAGAGTTAAAAGCAGTTGAACTAGCCGTACTGGATGAAGAAGAGGGCCCCACGCACATCTATACAGACAGCTGAGCCGTCTATAAGGGTCTGATCCAATGAAGCCTGCTGTGGCGGGCACACCAATGGACAATTCAGGGACGACCAGTCTGGGGTGCGGGAGAGCTCTGGGAAGGACTGTGGCAAGCAGCACAACAGAAACAGGCTTTTATTGGACATGTCAACGCCCACCAAAGAGGGGTCGGTCAGCCCACCTGGCTAATCAAGAAACTGATCAGCTGGCAGCAGTAAGGATGCTTAAACCAGTTGAGGAGGCGCTGGTCCACTGGGCACACGAACAAGGAGGCCACAGAGGAATGGAGGTCACCACGCAGTGGGCCCGTCAGCAAGGCATCCCAACAAACTGGGATGTGATTCAGACAGTGCTGGAGAACTGCCCATTGTGCACAACTGTGCGAATACAACCTTGGATGAAGCACCCCGCTGGGTCCCTAAAGCAAGGGACCCGTCCAGGCCAAGTGTGGCAAGTGGAGTTCATCGGACCACTACCAGTGGAAAATCGTAAACAGTATGCCTTGACTATGGTAGACACCTTTTCTGGAATTCTGCAGGTATATCCAGTTGCAAGGGCCGCCCAGCAAACCACCATAGATGGAGTGAGCCAGTTGATTAAGATGAATGGAACCCCAGAGGAGGTACAAAGTGACCAAGGCTCCCACTTTACTGGGCAGACAATACAACAGTGGGCTGAAGATTTGAGAATCCGGTGGGTGCAGCACATACCGTATCACCCCCAAGCAGTGGGCCTGATCAAGTGATACAATGGCCCACTGAAGGAGAAAATAAAGAAGTTGACTCCAGCCCACTCCTTGAAGGGGTGGACAAAAGTTCTTGACCAAGCAGTGTTTATTTTGAATAATCGGCCGGTGCAGGGCACCACTCCTTACTAAAGACATGTGAAGCCACCCACAGTGCCCAAAGTACGCGCACTGTGGGTGTGGCATGTCCCCCCCCATGGCAACTTTGTCCATTTGAGTAACAGAGGGCAGTGTAGGATTGGATTTAAGGAGCCTATTGCCAGAGATTTTGTTAACCTGGGCTCAAGACACCTAATCCCCACAGGGTTGGGTATGGAACTCCCCCATGGGTGCTATGAGCCCATCCGAGAGCTCATTCGGGGGCACCATGGTGCGGCAAGTGTCAGCTTGCCAGCTTATGATACAAGCAGCCCGAATCTGGGATGTTACCTTAATCTTTGACATGTCCCAAGTTAAGGTTTCAAGTTATGTCCCAGGGTGCTGGCAATATACCCACTTTATGTGGCCCATACCCCCACTGCACATCCAACGAGATCTGGGCGCAATAATAGGCGGAGGGGTAGACTGCAGGGACGAGGTTACCTCTCTGATGGATTTTGACACCGGGCGAAGCTATTCACTCACTGCTTATGAGACCCAGGTACAGAACGTAAAGGTTACCCTACCACACCCATGTCTTCAGGAATACAATTAGACGGGCGATGAGTGTAGCACCTGTTTTCCTGAGCCGAGGCTTCGGCCAGGGTAGCAACAGTTAGAATGATAATTGACAGCCAAGAGGTGGTCTGCTTAGCATATCATGGCCAAAAGTTAACAGTACATCATTGGTAAGATATGTTTTTAAATTGATCCCCTGGGGCCAGCAAGTTTTTACATTTAATATTACTTATGTTAGTGGTAATTGTAGTGGTTAGTATTTGGAATGTTTATGTTTGTTGCAGATTGAAGAAAGTATACAGGAGTGTTTTGTATTTGCAACGCATCACTCACAGTCAGACCATATCCGCCTCGCCAAGGAGTGGATTGTAGGCCGCGGAAGATATTTGTGATGCGTTGGATAGAGATAGGAGCTTGATAGGCCTGATCAGAATCGGTTTGATAAGGGGCACTGCTCAGCTTGGTAAACAGGCTGTGCAAGGCCGTGTGAATTTGTCTGTGGTGCCAAAGGAAGAGGAAAGTGAGGAAGCAAGGTCAGGTGCTGTAAATTAGCCAATGCTTGCTGTTCCCTAGAGAATGCTGGATAAAAGCATGAAATGTAAACTGCGCAACGAGACTCGGCCATGAATCCACTTGGATTGCAAGGCAAAATCTCCCAGCAGCCCGCTTCGCAGCTCGCACTAGAGTCTCCCATGGCTGTTTGTAGCGTAAGCCGTGATTAAAGATGAGTGTACCTACCTGGTGAGGGCGTGTTTTTATTCCTCACCTGGTAACCAGAACCTGCAGGCAGCTGTGAGCAGCGGTGCCTGGCATAACAACAGACAAGTTACTTCAGCTCTTTAAAGTCACACAAGTCAGCAGCAATGACACTGATTGCTTGTCCAGTGTCCTAGCCATTAACCATACAGCCTTTATAGATCAGTCTCCTAATCATTTTTGGCTGCCTTCAAGGTGGCTACTCCTGTGGGTAAAGTCATATACATTCATCTGTGTTTTCAGGATCAGAATCTAAGATGGGTATATAACTACCTATAAATATTTGACGGGTGGATATAGTAATAGTACAGTACAAAGGGATATTATTCAGAGTAATGGGATGAAACATAAACAGGGAAAATCTAAGCTCAAAAACAGGAAAAAAATTTTGACAGTGAGAGGTAACAGATCGTTGGCTAGTTCCTCAAAGGAAGTGATTGATGTGAAAAAGGATTACGTTTTGCTGTTTCATTTGTATTTAATTTTTAGTAACCTGAAATTTCATGAAAAATGGAAAATTAGGGAGAAAGGGATTTAAAAATTATGACACATGAACTGACCAAAAAAACCTTATCCTTTTTTTAGCAAAAGGTTTCCATCTATTATGCCCAAATTTAATTCTAGGATTATATATGGATTAAGTATAAGGATTGTCTTCTCATTCAAGATATGAAGCATAGATTAATAGTAGTAGACACAGTTTAAATATAAAACTAAAGCCAAATACAACTAGCATCATGAAACAGATACCTAACAAATGTCACATCTGAAGCTTTACCAGTCTTACAATGTAAAGCCTCCTGAGGCTTTTTTTAATTACAACTGCAGTGATCCTTTTCACTGGTGTTACAAACACCGATAAACAATCCCCTCAGAACCTATAAGCTTTAGATACCAGAATGGCACTCTTCTTTGTGAGCCTGACTGCATTCCCTCAGGCATATAGTGAGGATTGAGCCTAAAACATTCAGAAATTTTCACCCAGCTGGTGGGAAATTTATTCTGCTTCTAGTGTTCGAATCAATTGAGCCTCTGAATTGACAGGTAATGTTCAGAGCAGGACCATTGTGTAAAGATGTCATTCTACATGTACTTTTTATACAGTTTAGGTGTTTGTAAAGGAGGCCAGAGGTTGGACTTTACTGTGTTGTTGAAACAGGTGAAAGAAAATCAAAGTGGGTGATTAGGAAAGTCTGCAGTAGAAGGTTGTATACCTTTTACGACAATTTACGTCCTAGTATATAACTTTGGATGGGAAAAAGAACATTCTAGCTTTATTGGAAAACTAGGTATCTAGCTACATGCCTGAGTGAGTGAATATATGACAGTATAAAAAAACAATATCGTGGATTGAATCCCCAAAGAAATTTTTGAACCCAAGAGACTACTTAAATGTTAATAAAAGAACCAGGTAAACTAAGAAAGGAAGAGAGGAGATAGGCAGAAATGTACTGAATAAAATGCCCACATAAGTTATTGAATAATTTCAGTTTTTAACCAGGCTTAGTGAATGTTGAAATGTCACTTCTAAGTTATTTCTTATTATTTGAAGGTAACCTTAAATGCTGCAAGTGGAAAAGTTGTCAGATCTATTTCTGTTTAGTTTATCATGTGACGGTTCAATCTCGGAAACAGGTCAATGTTTTATAAATGTCTTGGAGAAGATGGAATATTTGGGAAGAAAAATATTTATTATGGTATCAGCTGGTAGGAAATACTGCACTTAAGGGTGAAGATTGGTTTTTGTCTTGCCTTTTCAGATATTCACCAACTTCCTCAAAAAGATTTCTTTTGAACTGATATTTTCCAAGTGTGGTCTAAGGCCCAAAGTATTTTTTTTATTTAAGCAAAAACTCAATCAATCAACTTATAAATTACATGGTGGTGGACAAAATGATTTACCACGTTCCAACTGAAATATTAAGTTGCTATTTAAAAAGCAATTGAAGTTAGAAATCAGAACTCTTTTATTTATTTTAGAGTCTTATAGCAGGGTAGCCTCTTAGGGTGTAAACGAGCTAAAGCAGCAGCTGGGTCCATTTGTATAAGAGATAGTGTTGGTCCTAATTGAGGGGGTACAGTGGGAGTTACTTCATCTTATGGTTGTTTGTACTCTGCCTGAGTTTATACAATCCTCAGTTGGAGAGGTTAGTAGAAGGGTATTCTCTAGAAGGTGTATTTTAATTATTGTTTGGTTTAGAGTAGAGGTTGAAGTTAATACCATATTGTTCAGGGCGCAAGAAGCAGAGAGAGATACATATGGTTTTAACAACTTCTTAGATGGGGTTTGGCAGGATGGGATATCACATTACATCTGTTTTTTGTTTCCCATCCCTTGTCTTCCATACCCAATTTTTTTTTTTGTCTGAGCTGCTTTTGGTTTTTACTTAGTTTACGCTGCAATATGCTGCACTGAAATTTGAATCCTAGTTTCCCTTTTCAGATTTCCTGTGGATTGCTTGATTGTCCCAATAAAATATGTCAAATAGCATCTTCACTCTCTCATGTTTTTATCCACAGTTAAACTTAACATCCTTTTCGGTGTGTCATTTACCTCACTGCCCATGGTGAAATTGAGCAAATTATCATCACTCATTTAGAAAGTCCTGCTGCAACAACAAATTGCTGAAAATGGCTTCTTCTGGTTGGTCATGCTGATGTGGCAGCAAAGTTAAAGTTCTATGGATGGTTATATAATGAATTTATGTTTGGTATCATAAGGCCTATTGCTAGCTACAGTACTGTGACTTCCATTTTTATCAATAAGTAATAGTAATAATAATGAATAATGATACTGTTTTAAAAGGACATCTGCATTGTTAACACAGAACTGTTGATCCCTTTGCTAGTTGTTTGTTTTTGTGTCTGTTGTACTCCTAGGTAACTCCTTCTGCCTCAATAGCATAAATGCTATTTCCAGGCTTTTCACTACAGACAAGATAGTATTCTACTTAGCCTCCTTAATCTCTGTCACTGTTGCAGCTTTGTGAATTAGCTAGGAATTATGCTCTAAAATCAAAACCTGACAATCACCTGGTGATCACAGGGATCACAGGGAGCCATGGGAAGGAATTACTCCTTGCTCTCATGTTGCGGTATACCACCTCTAAACAGAGGTGTTGAATTCATCAGCTCATCATCTTGCCTAATTCCCTCTCCACACTACAGTGCAAGCTGTTCCTGCAGAGCAGGCTTCTACACTGCACAACAGGAGGTATTTATCCCCCTGTCTCTCTTGTTCATTAGAATGACACCATTCCACTGCACAGAACGATCTTTGTGACGTGGAGAAATAGCCAGGATTCACCCATACGATAGAAGGTAGCTCAGACATTAATTCCAGTGAGGGTGTTATATCCACAATGAATTTCATCTCTACTTGCCTCAGAACAGGAAGCTGGAGATCACTCTAAAATTGCACAGATGGCAATGCAATGCTCTAATTCCAGGCCACAGGCCAGGAATATATGTTTCTTACCCTCAGCGTTCAACGATCTCAAGTCAACACTTTCACTATGTGCATTCGAATTTTCCATTTTTCCCAGGTACCTTTTTTCAGCTGGAATTCCACAGGCCTCTATAAAACCAAAAAAATACCCAAAGAATTCTTTTTTATCATGGCTCAACATAATAGTTTGGCTGTACATTTTGCCTGACAGAAGTCAATACAGAAATAATATCTATTGCTTATTTGTCATTGTTGTTTATGCAATGACACCGATGGTAGCTGTTCGTTTGAGGATTGAAGATTTCTGTGCTGCATCAGCATAAAAAAAGTTGTCATTATAACTTCCAACACTTAAACAATGTAACTTATCACACAATAGCGAATGATTTCCCATGTTCTGCATTTAATTCTTCACAGTCACTTTTTTGTAATGAGAAACATGCAATACCCCAGCCCCATGATGCAGTGTCTGCTCAAGCAAAGGATACTGGCTAAGCAGAATCAGTAATGATGATGCTTATTGCAGATGGCACTAGGGAAATTATTTTTGAAATATATGTGAAATTTCATGTACCAGGCAGAATTATTTTCACAGTGGAGCAGACTTGTTTAAAATAGATAGAACTAACAAAAAGCAAATTTCTTGTAAAATCAAATAGAAGTCCAATTTCCAAGTACCCAGATGAGACCACAAAATGCCTGAGATTATGCAGGTAATAAACATGGGCACTCAGCTAGCAATCTGCAAGCTCATTTAACCTATTTCCACATGCAATCTCAGGTACACATTAGAACACCCAAATGTTATGTGTGGATATAAAGGGGCACATTCTCTGACCTGCTCCATTTCCATTTTGCTGCTCAGGTGGTACAAAGGGAGTAGAGAAACTGGCTACATAGAATCAGAGAATTTTAGAGTTGAAAGTGACCTCAGGAGGTCATCTAGTACAACCCCCTGCTCAAAACAGGACTAACCTCAGCTAAATCATCCCAGCCAGGGCTTCGTCTAGCCGCAGCTTAAAAACCTCTATAGATGGAGATTCTACCACCTCCTTAGGTAACCCATTCCAGTAATTCACCACCCTCCTAGTGAAAATTTTTCCTAATATCCAACCTAGACCTCCCCCACTGCAACTTGAGACCGTTGCTCCTTGTTCTGTCATCTATTACCACTGAGAACAACTAGCTCCATCCTCCCTTTCAGGTAGTTAAAGGCTGCTATCAAATTTCCCCTCATTCTTCTCTTCTGCAGACTAAACAAGCCTTGTTCCCTCAGCCTCTCCTCATAAGTCTTGTGCTTCAGCCCCGTAATCATTTTTGTTGCCCTCTGCTGTACTCTCTCCAACTTGTCCACATCCTTTTTCTAGTGGGGGGCCCCAAACTGGACACAATACTCCAAATGCGGCCTCACCAATGCCAAATAGAGGGGAATAATCACTTTCTTCAATCTGCTGGCAGTGGTCCTACTAATGCAGCCCAATATGCTATTAGCCTTCTTGACAACCAGGGCACACTGCTGACTCATATCCAGCTTCTTATCCACTGTAACCCCCAGGTCCTTTTCTGCAGAACTGCTGCCTTACTCGTCAGTCCCCAGTCTGTAGCTGTGCATGGGATTCTTCCTTCCTAAGTGGAGGACTCTGTATTTGTCCTTGTTCAACCTCATCAGATTTCTTTTGGACCAATCCTCCAATTTTTCTAGGTCACTCTATATCCCATCCCTTCCTTACAGGGTATCTACCACTCCCCCTAGCTTAGTGTCATCCGCAAACTTGCTGAGGGTGCAATCTACCCCATCCTCCAGATCTTTAAGAAGATGTTGAACAAAACCATCCCCAGAACCGACCCCTGGGTCACTCCACTTGTGGCCAGCTGCCAGATAGACATGGATCCATTGATCGCTACCAGCTGAGCCCGATGATCTATCCAATTCTCTATCCATTTTATAGTCCATTCATCCAACCTATATTTCTTTAACTTGCTGATAGGAATACTGTGGAAGACTGTATCAAAAACTTTGCTAAAGTCAAGGTATATCACGTCCACTGCTTTCCCCACATCCACAGAGCCAGTCACCTCTTCATAGAAGGCAATCAGGTTGGTCAGGCATGACTTGCCCTTAGTGAATCCATGTTGATTGTTCCTGATCACCTTCCTCTCTTCCAAGTGCCTTAAAATGGATTCCTTGAGGACCTGCTCCATGATTTTTCCAGGGATTGAGGTAAGGCTGATAGGTCCATAGTCCCCTGGATCCTCTTTGTTCCCTTTCTTGAAGATGGGCACTATATTTACCTTTTTCCAGTCAACAGGGACCTCCCCCAATTGCCACACGCTTTCAACGATAATAGCCAATGGCTCTGAAATAACATCAGCTACCCTTGGTGCATTGAATCTGGCCCCATGGACTTGTGTATGTCCAATCTTTCTAAATAATCCTGAATCTGTTCCTTCAGCACTGCGGGATGTTCACCTCCTCCCCATTCTGTGCTGCCCACTACAGTAGTCTGGGAGCTGACCTTGTCTGTGAAGACAGAGGCAAAAAAGGCACTGAGTACCTCAGCTTTCGCCACATCCTCTGTCACCAGGTTGCCTCCCCCATTCTGTAAGTGGCCCACACTTTCCCTAATCTTCCTCTTGTTGGTAACATACCTGTAGAAATCCTTCTTGTTCCCTTTCATGTCCCATGCTAGCTGCAACTCCAATTGCATTTTGGCCTTCCTGATTTCCTTCCTGCATGCTCAAGCAGTATTTTTTTAATCCTCCCTAATTATCTGACCAAGTTTCCACTTCTTGTAAGCTTCTTTTTTGTGTTTAAGTTCACCAAAGACTTCTTTGTTAAGCCAAGCTGGGCGCCTACCATATTTGCTATTCTTTCTGCACATCGGGATGGTTTGTTCCTGTGCCCTCAATAAAGTTTCTTTCAAATACAGCCAGCTCTCTTGGATTCCTTCCCCCCTCATGTTAGCGTCTCAAGGGATCCTGTCCATCAGCTCCCTGAGGGAGTCAAAGTCTGCTTTTCTGAAATCTGTGGTCCGTATCCTGCTGCATCTCATTAACTGGGAATTCCCGTGAAATAGGGGACTCTCTGGTGGGCTTTGCCAACTCCTTGGCCCCCATCCCTGCAGCCCCTGGTAGAGAGGATAATGGGGTAAGGAGCGTGTATGTTGTGTTCTAGTTGTGCATGGTGACCTTTGCTACTTGGTTCATGTTTGAGTAACCCTTGGACCTGGGTTCCTTCCCTATGTCACTCTACTGCACAGCAGATTCAGGCCCAAAACCTCCATTTGGAATATATGGCCTTTTGAGTTCTAAGTCTGACAGAGTTTTCTACATCAAAGTTATATTGTTATGGTTCATTTCCCACAGAAAACACAAAGTTATCAGTGCCTAGTATCTATAAGATTATATGAAGTACCGGTCTATTTTTATATACCCTGAAGATAGATCATATCTGCTCTATTTTTATCAAATGATTTTTATCAGTATGAACTGCAGTCTTGGTTCTTTTGAACGTAAAAAATTAACATTTGTTTTTGTGAACATGAAGAAAAATTCTAACAGTGAAATGTCAGATTTTTCTACAGTGTAGGCTAAATTGGAATATAAAACATATCAGAACCTTATATAATTAGAAAATATGAATGATATGAAATGTATATAGAGTTAATTGATTGTTTCATTAAATTTCTATAAAGTGGTGGGGAAGATTATGAAGACAAAAAATAAATATTAATGAGAAAATGCAATGGCGACTTCCAACAACATTCACAATGAATTCTGAACCCCTTTGTGGCCTCAGACAACTCACGTCACTTTTTTATCTCAGTGAATCCTGGTATGAAATTGGGTACAACACAAAATCTCAGTAAAAAATCCGATTTTGCATCTGATTTGAACAAAATAGGATTGATAATTTATACAAACAAATACTGAATCATTATGTATGACTTCAATTTGATCCACATTTTTGGAGTCTTTAGGCATTCTAAGCTATATTATTCAGTATGGTAATGACATACAGTGTGTGTTAGTCACAAAATGGGTATAAGTGTCAAAGTTCTGTAAATTGCACCATTTTGGAATTAATCTGTTAGGGTTGGGGGAGAAAATTATCCCTTATATAGTCCTGGACACTGTGTGGGATTTATTTGAGATGCTTTCCTCTTTCTGATTTGGTTCCTCTAGCTTTGGGTGGTACCTGTCACAAGAGTTGCCTGTTGTGTTAGTTATCTTCTACTTCTCTCTGAAAGCAGTATAGTGCAATGCTCCTGCCCTTCTTGTTACCATAATCTGAGTCATCCTAACACTGTTTCTGGGATGTACAACTGTCTTGGCACCTGATACAATTGACGGAGCTCCATTTGAGTTCATTGATCAGTTAAGCCTTTCCATTAATTTCAGTGGGCATTGAAATCAGACCCTAATTTTTCACCACTGAATCTGGTGTTGTCCATTACTACTTTGCAATTGATTTTTAATCTTTCATTTCTGAACAGAAAACACTTTGAGGATGAAATTGACTCCTGTGCAGTTGTTCTCAACAGGCCTGTGCGCTAGTTAAGTCCCATTTTTATTGTAATATTACTTTACATAATGGCACCCAGAGTAGCAGATGGGAGCCATTTTATGTTGTTATAAATCACTATAAATAAATGATTGATTCCATGTGGAAATGTTGTATTTATAGTAATTACTTACAAACCCTCTGTAAAAATAAGACCATATTGTACAGTCCATTCTCTTTATATGTGTAGCTTCTGTACATCAGACAGTGCATCTTATTTAACATACTGTATAATTTGTAAAGATATTCAGCTAACTTCCCAGCAAAACAGGATACAAGGCAGAGGATTTTTATTTTTGTACAGCCACTTTTAATCTTCCTTATTCATAAAAGTTTTTAAAGTGCGTACATTGCAAGTGGATTTAAAGTATCTGAACTTTAATTACTATCATTACTTGCTGTACCATCTGCATCTTTCAGGAACCAGCAGATTGAACTAATCACCAATAATTGTTTCCAAGATGTTTAGCACATCTTAAATTTAAATGTTAAAACAAACAAAAGTTTATATTTGGCTATGATTTCTGCCAAAGGCTTCTGTTTTCAAAACCCCATGTATCCTTTATGGGGCTAGTGAGAAGCCCTGGATAAAGACCAATATGAGGTCCTTCATTTAACTACAAGTCATTGGGATAATTGGAATATGCTTGGAAGTCTCAAGTCTGTATCTTCTATACAGTTGTCAATATTAAAAAACCATCATGCAACTTTTTAAATGTTTCGAAACCTGTACTGGGCCCATAGGATGGAAAATTATTCTTTTTTCAACAGAAATACAATAATTCCTTCTTAAATCAGATCCTCAGTCACTGAAAAGGGACACAGGAAAGCTTTATCTGTCTAAACCTCTACCGCTCCTGACACAGAAATGAACAGATCACTTCAGGTTTTATAGCTGCCAGATCATCACTCTGACTGAGAACACATAGTGATATTGATAATATAGGTAGGTGGTTTTGATAGGCCTGCCCCTTACTTTGGCTTTATAGACTTCTTTAGTTTTGGCTCACTTCCTGATCACCTGCACCAAATGGAGGAGATTGTTTGATACTCAAGTTAATTGTGCAACCAACAGTGACCAGGATATCTGCATACAAAGAAGTGTGTTGATAAAATCGCATTCTAATATTCTAAGTCTACTGCACAATCATCAATAAAAAGGAGAAGACAAATCAGTTATCTGCAAGAGGGGTTGTCCTTCACCCCAAGCAATGTCCTGTACCCAGAAATTAGGGAAGTTAGCTATGATGCAGTCACATTTACCTTCTTGCTTCTCTGGGATGTAACACTTTGAGAATGTACGACATTATGCAAAACCTCCCTGAACTATCCTGCCCTATGATGGCAAGATTGCCCCTGGTCACTCCTCTTGGCTGATACTGCTCCAGCCCTATCCCCATAGATTGCCACTCTGTGCTAAGTCAGGATTTTTCCTTACTCTACTGTATTCATTGGTATGATTTTAACAGAAAGCATAAGAGCTGAGGTAAGCAAAATATGGAGAGATTTCAAGAAACAAAAGCCTTCATAGATTTTAGAGAGTTGAAGGCCAGAAGGGACCATAAGATCATCTAGTCTGACTTCCTTTATATC
This sequence comes from Emydura macquarii macquarii, assembly GCF_026122565.2. NCBI lineage: Eukaryota > Metazoa > Chordata > Testudines > Chelidae > Emydura > Emydura macquarii. Next base: position 4,382,574 of record NW_027133156.1, read on the forward strand.
ACACACAATTATATTTCACCCAGTAAAAAATGGCCGCTAACCTTTTGTAACTGTTGTTCTTAGAGATGTGTTGCACATGTCCATTCCACTCTTGGTGTATGCAGCTTGAGTGGCCTCTGTTGCTGTGTGCCGGTGGCACCGGTATATAGGGTCCAACTGACTCCGAACCTCCTCAGTTCCTTCTTTCTGGATAACTGTGATGGAGATGGGTAGAAGGGTGGGTCAGGAAATAGACAAGCGCAACACATCTTGAAAGGTCAGTAACCTTTTTTCTTCTTCCAGTGAGTGTACATGTGCAATCCACTCTTGGTGACTCCCAAGCAGTTATATAGGTGGAGGGAAGGGAGTTCATGTTGTCGTGGAAAAGAATCACACTGCTACATTTTAGAGTTGGATCGGGTGCAGCTTTAATTGTGACACACACAATCACATAACCATAGCTATGGAGAATACTATAGCCATGGGGAAAAACCAGGTGGCTATAGGGAAGTCAAGCAGCATGTCTGGAGGCTGGGCAAATGTACTTCCCCTGGCTACCAGATACAAAAGACTTATATAGGGGTTGCTTAGGTTCATTTACATGTTGATCGTATAGTGGAATTTGATTAACAGTTTATACTTAACAGGAAAGACAATCACAATGCACAGTGGGGCACACCAAACACCCTCACAGGAACGCCCAAGGAGTCACTTGAGTATACAATGTAGTTTTCAGGGTCCCTGGCTAACACCCCAAGATGGGTGGTGACACAATACCTGTTCAAATGCTAATTTGTATGGAGTGAGTTTCTATGGGGCCAGTAAGACAAAGGGGGGCAGGTACTGGTACTTATCGAAACAGGTGAAGTCTGTTCACAGACTTCAAAAGGCTTAAGGCTTATAACAGAGAACTTGCATCTGGGGTGTGGTTCAGAGACCTCTTGTGGGGTTTTAGCATCTTTATCCTAATTTCAGTTGAGGCATTCTGTTAATGGTTTAGCCTGGGGCTTCTATTTCAGTTTCAGGCTACAACTTCAGGCCAGGCCTTCTATGACCAGTTTCAGACCAGGCATTCTATTAATCAATTTTATGATTAATTCTTTGATTCCACAATGTACACACAGACTGTACTACAGCTTGACCAAATTTGGCATCATCTCTAGAGTATTGGATGATGGCATAATGATGTGATGTCCTGGGTCTTGAACCCAGGTCTGGAGTCTTCAGACAGCTGCTGCACCCTCCACCCAATGTCATCTGATACCTAGTGGGCCAAGAAGTTAGTAGGACTATAGTCTCAGTCAAAGCAACAACCATGGAAACCCTGACTGGAGGGTCACCCTGCTCCAGCAATTGGTCCTACTACTCTACTTAAGGCAGAAGGAGGCACAGGAAGTTTGTCTGAGCAACAAGGTGATTTTCTGTTTTGGCTGCATTGGACCCTGCCTCCTGCATTCAATTGCATTCCTGATTCCTGTTCTTCCCTTGCTTCTGGCTCACCTCTGCCTTCCGTCCTGTTCCCAACTTGTTCCTGCTCCCTGCTTGTTCCTTCTCTCTCCCTTACACCTCACCCCTAATCATCAGTCTGGCTCTGACCCTAGCCTCCAACTTTTTTTCTTACACTGACTTGGCCTTGGCATCTGAACTCTGCTCGGACCCTCAGCTTTGATTCCTGGTTCTGACTTTTGCTCCGGTAACTGGCAGTTGACTCCGGTGGTGACCTTTGGCTTTTTTCCCCAACTTAGAGGCCTGCTCTGCCCACTGGACCTGACTCCTGCTCTCACTCCTAGGTCAGACCACCTATATCCCGATCCATAACTAATGGGTGGAAAAATCATGAACCGATGATTACTGCTTTACAAATGTCCTGGGTTGGAACCTGCATGAGGAAAGCCATTGAGGTTATTTGTGACTTTTTTTTTTCTGCTTGTCTGGCAGAGATATGCCCGCCAGACCATAACAAACACTGATACAGGAAGTTATTCAGGATAAAATTATTTGAGAGGAGACACCTTTCTTTCTGTCTGCTCTAGCCACAAAGAGCTGGATGGGTTGCCTTATTGCAGGAAAGGCAGGGCTTGAAGTCCAGGGACCGAGGCATCCCTTACCACCAGAATTGACTCAAACTTATTTACAATAAAATACAAGAGTACACAGTACAAAGAGTCCAAAGAGAGCACTTGCAAAACCAAGAAGAGCAGTGCCAGCAACCATCACAGGTGGTAAGAAGAAACTGACTGGGTTCAAGGTCAGCCAAGCCCTTTATATCATTGCCACTAATGTGTCAGCAGAGGTTTCTCAAGCCATTGACAGGTAAAAATTTCCAGCTACTGTGCAAGGGGCACATGCACAGCAACAGTGGAATGCATATGTACAATCACTCTAAGAAGAACCTGTGTTACCTAGCAGCTCTGTGTTCTTGGGAAACCAGGGCGCAAAACCCTTACTCTCTCTCTGGTCACCTGAATCGCCCCCACAGCCTCTGCTTGAACCAGAAACCAAAGACTGCTTGAACCAGAAACCAAAGGCATCTCAATATGAAAAGACAGTGGACACAACTAAAACCCTCCCATCAAGGGTGATACAACTCCCCATGCCCCATCTACATCAAAGATGTAGAAAGGAGGCATCTCAATTAGCACATCAATGGAGAACAGAAGCCTCATCTACATTGAAGATGGAACACGCACTGAACTCTGGGATTGCCAAAGCAGGAAGGCACTGCATGATGGAAAATCTCTGCTCTTGATGTAAATAAACTCACACTTGTGCACATCCAGCTCCACAGTTATCAGACCATTCTAGTTATTGATATGTAAAACGCTGAATCCTGGTTGCATTGTGAGCTCTCTCTCAAGGAACATTGTCTGTAGCCAGGAATGATCAGCTCCTTTTGTCCAGACATTGTTTATACATAAACAAACCTGGTGTCTACAAACCTCGGAGCTACACGGAGTGGTGAGATCCCTCTTTCTTCCCCCAAAACACTTTTTCTCTCTCTCCCTCTCTCTCTCTTAGTCCAGGTATAACTTTCTACTTTTGTAATCAAACCTGGGATAGCTTTCTCCAATACCCCAACTGTAATTGTGTAGTATTGTTTTTCTCTCCTTGTATGGTATTACTATTAGTATCATAAGTTTTATATACCTGGCAATAAAATAACTGTTATAATCAAGCTGGTTGCCACTCTCTCTCTCTCTCTCCAAACTGCATTTACTCCTTTGTGTTCTTGGCTTCCGTATCTTGCTCTGCAGTCACGCTTCTCTTACCTAAGCCAAAAATCTCTGGAGTGCCCAAAAATCCTATGGGGTTTGCTCATCAAGGGGGTTACTGCTGGAACAACTGTTGTGTAAAGGGGCATATGAAGGGGACAGCTGAGAAGTGGTGCTCTGCCTAGACTATGAAGTCCAGGGGCAAATAAGGGTGGCGGCTGAAAGTGCTGTTTGACCCAGCCTGATTGAGTCCAGGGGCAAGTAAGGGGGGGCAGCCAAAAAGTGCTGTTTGGACCCAGCCTGCTCAAGAAGTGTGCTCTATTCTGGTGCATTGCAAAGGGGCATATAAGGGTGGACATTGAAAGTGTGGTGTCACCCAGCCTGCTGAGTTCAGGAACATATAAGGGATCAGCTGAGAGTTCTGATAGCCTGGTCCACTCAGACGCACTCAGTTAATCTGGAATGTGTGTGTGTATCTATGGGGGACGTTATTTGAATCTGGTGCTGGAGGAACCCAGCCCTGAAAACCATAGGTCCTGCAGGATAATTCCATTGGGAGGGGGCTTGTCTTGTTTAAGCATCGGAAGAAGCTGGGGGTAGACGTAAATCACCACCTGGGAGGGTGAAGTGGGGCTGAGTGTGCGTGCAAGACTGTCCCTCTCGCTCTTATCACAGTGTGCTTGGAGCTGCTGAGGGGCAGGGCTGCGGACGCCCTGGCAAATGGCTCCTATTGTATACCAGGCTCCAGCTGGTAGTCCTGGCTGGGCTCAGCTGAGCTGGGGACGGGCATGACTTCCTTTTCCCCTGCACAGGCAGCTTCCATAACTGGGGCTGAGGCCTGGCTGGGGCCAGGAAAGACCTACCCTCGGGCATCTCCCCTGTCTGCAGTAAGCTCTGCACCCCATCTTGCTTCCTGACCCCATCGCTCCCCAGTTTGAGGAGGAGGGGTCACTGTAGGAGAAACTAACCCCTGTCCATCCCACTCCTATGCATCAGGACCTCTCCCACATCCAGTCCCCCCTGCCAAGTCCCCTTCCCTGTATCCAGACCTCCCCCCCCCCCACCCAGACTCCCCTGCCAAGCCTCACCCCCTGCATTCAGACCCCCCACTCCCCGACCATCCCCCGCTGAGCCTCCTCCACTGAGCACCAACCGGCTGTACCAGGACCTGCACCCCACAATGCCACACTCCCCCAGCACCTGGACCTCCCTCCCCACTGAGTCCCCTGCACACGGACCCACCTGCTGAGCCCAACCACCTTCACCTGGACAGCCCCACCCCCTTGCAGAGTCCCATTCCCCCTGCACCCGGAACTCCCCAATGAGCCCCTGTGCATCCAGATCCCTCCCACTGCGCTACCTGCACCCAGGTTGCCCCACACTGAACCCTCTCACCTCACAGCTGGATTCCCACACACACTAAGCCCCTGCACACTTGGATCCTGCCGGGCTGAGCCTGCTTGCCCCACACCTGGATTGGGGGGGCAGGAGTGGGCTTGCATGCGAGACCTGTCCCTCTTGTGGTGTGCCCGGTGCAGAAGAGCAGTGCCCCGGGGTGTTTCTGGGGCAGGCCTGGCCCTTGCGTTGTGTCAGGGTCAGGTGCATCCTCACCAGACAGTCCCTGTCCCGGGAGGGAGGGGGGCAGGGGCGGGCTGCAGGGTGATCCCCCACCACCCCTCTGTGCCGCCAGTTGTCTGTGCTTCCCATTGCTGTGCTGAAGCCTCCATGCCCATTGCCCTTCTAATCGATTGTCTGCTACAATTTAAATTCTAGTCCAGTGACTGGACAGTGACATGCTGAGTACATTCACTGAGGCCCCAAACATTTGTTTCAATGGGGATATTCAGGTGCTGAACTTTATGCACACAGTTAAGTGCTGTGCCAGGTCATGGCCTAAATTCACTCCTAAGGATGTGCTGCCATATAGGGTATGTCTACACAGCAAAGAAAAACCCATGGCTGGCCATTGACAGCCAATTCGGGCTTAAGGGGGTGTTTAATTGTCAACTAAACTTCTGGTCTGGGGCTGGAGCCCAGCCTCTAGGGCCTTGCAGGGTGGGAGAGTCCCAGACCTCCAGCTAGTCTGAGCCTGGAAGTCTGCAAAGCAATGAAACAGCCCTACAACCTGAGCTCTGCAACCCCGAGTCAGCTGGCATAGGCCAGCTGCAGGTTTGTCTTTGCTGTGTAGACATACCCTTCAAGTTGTCTGTGCTTGACATACATGGAAAACATTAGTATTGTCATCTGCTCGCTGGAGCCATATAGATGTGCTAATATGCCTACTAAGGAATCTATTTGTCAAGAAAAACATTGTCCTGATTCTATTTTGCTGTCTGCGTAGTTACAGACATACTTGCTGACAGGTATTTTGAAATAAATGACCCAAATAATTGAAAATGGGGTGATTATGTTGTGTTATTCTGACAAATAAAATATGCAGAATTTTTATTTTTTTAGCACAGTATTCTCTCAGGAGTAAATGTTTGATCACCTTTACTGTTAAAAAGTGTGCCTAATTTCTCACTTGAATTTGTCTGGCTTCAGGTTCCAGCCATTTGCTCTTGTTAGACCTTTCTCTGTTAAATTAAAAAGCCCTTTAGTACCTGGTCTTTTTGCCCCATGAAGGTACTTAAACCCTGTAATCAAGTCATCTCAGTATCTTTCTGATATGCTAAACAAATTGAGCTCTTTTAATCTCTCATTGTAAAATATTTTCTCCAGCTCTTGAGTCAGTTTTGCATCTCTTTTCTGCACTTCTTCAGTTTTTCAACATTCTTTTTATATGTGGACACCAGAATTGTTCACAATCTTTTAATATCAGTCACATCAATGCTGAATACAGAGGTAAACTCACCTTCTTACTCCTACTCACTACTTCCCTGTTTATACATCCAAGTCACAGCATTGCAATGGCAGCTCATGATAAGTGCTTGGCCTTTATGACCCCTAAATCTTTTTTCAGAGTCACTGCTTTCCAGGATATAGCACCCCATTCTGTAGAAATGACCCAAATTCCTTGTACCTAAATGTATAACTCTGTATTTGCCTGTATTAAAACACATTTCGTTTGAAGTGCCTAGGATACCAAGCGATCCAGATCCCTCTGTGTGACTGCCCTGTCCTTATCATTATTTAAAACTTTGTCAATCTTTATGTCATCCACAAAGTTTATCAGCAGTGATTTTATATTTACTTCTAGCTTACTGATGAAAATGTTAAATAACATTTGGCCTACAGTTACAAATCTCAGTTATGAACACCTCAGGAATGGAGTTTGTTCATAACTCTGAACAAAACATTATAGTTGTTCTTTCAGAAGTTTACACCTGAACATTGACTTAATGGAGCTTTGAAACTTTACTATGCAGAAGAAAAATGCTGCTCTTAACCATTTAAATGAAACAAGCACAGAAAGTTTCTTTACCTTGTCAAATCTTTTTTATAAACTTTCCCTTTTTTTTTTAAAGTAATTTACATTTAACACAGTACTATACTGTATTTGGGTTTTTTTATTATTTATTTATTTATTTATTTATTTTGGTCTCTGCTGTTGCCTGATTGCATACTTCCGGTTCCAGATGAGATGTGTGGTTAAATGGTCATTTCATAACTCTGAGGTTGTATTGTATTATTAATCTTTGCAGAACCCCACTAAAAACATGACAATTCAGTAATGATTCCCCACTGGCAACCACTTCTTGCAATTTGTTAGCTTGATTCCATTTAACATGTGCTTTAAAAATTTAGCACTAAACAATATTAGTAATCAGAAACATCTGCAGCACTAAGTCAAACATCTTACAAATTGTAAGTGTAAAACATCTTTGCAGTTATCTTTATCAAACAAATTTATGAAAAAATTAAACCAGGTTTGTTTGACAAGATCTGTTTTTCATAAAACCATGTTGACTGGTATTAGTTATATTTTTATTCTTTAAAATCTCATATCAACTTTTCCAATATTTTGCCCAGGTCTGATGTCAAGCTAACAAGACTATAGGTTCCGAGGCTATAGGTTTCCGCTTGCCCTTTTTTAACACTGGCACAACAAGCACTCTTCCAGTATTCTGTAATTTCCCTATTGTTCAAATATTCAATAATATATTTAAAGTTGCCAATTCTTTTGGGACTGTTGATTTAAAACATGTTTATCCCTAGTAGATATTGTCTTACACCCTGGTTAGTTATGAATGAACTAGAAAGTACTTCATCCTCACACGAGACAATTATACCAGCTACTTTCTAAATACAAAATAAATATTTGTAACAGAAGTGCTCTTTTTCTTCATCATTTACAATTTTACTATATCCTATTAGTAATGGAGATATACCATTGCTAGGATTTCTTTTGTCCCTAATATGCTTTAAAATATACATTAAAAGCTGCTTTAACACTGGAAAATAATTATGTAAAAATAGTAGATTCCAGCTCAACATATCTGCTTCCTGTCTATATTCAGAGTTATCGCTACTCACTTTAATTTAAAAAATGATTTCACTGCTTTTTCCTGCTTTTGATTTGCAAAGTTTACACAGCAAAGACAGTGATTAGTGTTCTATTTTTTTTCTCATGTCCCAATGATCACAACTGTGCACTATAATGGAAGGCAATGGAGTTACGTATGTGTCCACAAGCGCTTTTTATTGGTACAATTATTCATAATTTCCCATTCAGAAGAATTAAAATCTTCCTCTCCACTAAAAATAACCTCACTTAATTCACATATGCTGATTGGATAATTTATAATTTTTAATAAAACCACCTTCTTTAATTTAATAATGTTTAATAAAAAAAAAAAAATCAAACTTTACATCCTCTGTGCTTGTCTCAGTCTCTGCTGTGTAGTTTTCATTTATTTATATCATTTGAATTTTAAAGTCCTAAAAGTAGCAGATGTTCATTCTTTTCTTATAGAATTTTTATTTCGTGCATATAAAAGGGATAAAATTGCTTCTCGTGACTGTTATACCCCATAGTAACCAGGGGTTGTTTCTCAGAGAGCACAGCATGATAAGAGTCAGAGGTTGAGACCAGGAGGACTGGCCATGACTGTACCCCCACTGATTAAAGTTGAAGGCGTTGGTCTGCTAAGCACACTTTTTAATAATTTTTGTGTGTTTCTTTCTTTGTTAAGGTTTTCCTCTGAGGAACTGTCAGGGAGAACGTAAGAAAGGCCATACGGGGTCAGACCAATGGTTCATCTAGCCCAGTATCCTGTCTTCTGACAGTGCCCAATGCCAGGTGGCTATTGATTGTGATTAACATAGTTGTTCTTTCTTTTTTGTGGTTCTCCTTAAATAAAGGGTGGATATCTTGGAATGGATTGCATATAAGTCTTCCCAGAGTTACGACATTGTTTGATCCCTCTCTCTATCTATATTATTTAAGATTTCTACTCTGTTAAGGGAGCACTATAAATTAACAAATTGCAATCCTGAGGATCCAGCAATAATAGGACTAAATTAGTTGATTATCTAAAGTTTGGAATTTGTATTATGCAGAGTTTAACATACTTCTAATTCTCAACTACTATGTCATATTCTAGTCTTATATTCTGTAACGTTCATTATTATCTATTTCTATGGCAGCAGAATGGCAATTTACAGACTCAGACAGAAAGTTTTATAGAAGTATAACAAATAGGAACTGAGGCTTGAGATGACCAGGGCTTTTGTAGTTGGGGTAGAGAGGAAATGACAGGTGATATAGATGATATAAAGGAAGAACTGAAAGGACTTAGTAGCAGCTTATACATGATGAGAGAGAAGGAGTTGTAAGGCTGGACAATGGGGAGGATGGTGAAATCATAGAATCATAGAAGATTAAGGCTGGAAGGGACCTCAGGAGGTCATCTAGTCCAACCCCCTGCTCAAAGCAGGTCCAACCCCAACTAAATCAAAAAAAGGAGGGAGGAGGAAGGAATTTTTAAGAGGAACATGAGTTTTTCTAAGACAGCAGGACAAACTGTTTCACAAAAATGGTGGGATATCTCTGTTATAAAGTGAAAACAATCTGATGGCCTGGTCTTGCAACCTGTGTACTAACAAGCAGAATAGAAGAATTATTCATGGCAGTAAGCAGAGTAGCCAGAAGTAAATGTTTGTGACTGAAGTTATGTCTACACTACAGTGTTACAGCTGCAGCGGCTGGTATGCTGCTGTAGCAGAATAGTGTAGACATTTCCAATATTGACGGGAGAGGTTTTAGCTATGTCAGGTTGTGGTCCAATCCCCGACAGTCCTGGTTTGCAGAATAACAAAGGTAGACCCAGTCACAAGTATGAAGGTTATCAGGCCTTCCCTTCTTCCTGCTGGTGTCAGTAGCACCCTGACACTTCCCACCCAAGTAAAATACACTCAGATCAGGTAACCAACAAGATAGTCCTCCACAGGCCTAGAAGGAAATAGGCAAATCAAGAACCCGCACAACGGTTAAGAAGGTTTGCTGGATGGGACATTCCTCAGGGCTAACCCAGAGCCCAGATTCCAGTCAGGGCCTTGTTGGAGGCCCAGTACAATTTTAGTTGCTTGACCCATGTCCTACAGGCTTAGCATAGCTTCAGTTGCTTGGCTTAGCTATTCTGACCCCCGTAGCATGACATCTTCCATTTGGCAGAGACTGAATAACCTTATAGATGTCTCAGTTTCTGCATAGCACGGCACATAACAAGACAAAATACAAATACTGTATGCTTGCAGCTGCACATAAATAACAGTGAAGGGAACAACAAGTTATCCTTGAACATCTGGGGGTACACTGTTTCATTGACAAGGGGCATACTTTTACTCCACCCCCCCATCACCAGATGTTGTTTTGATGACCCCAATTATCATGGTGAGAATGGAATGTAGTTAAGGGTGGAAACCCAATGTAGGTAATTAGCATATATGATAATGAGAGAGATAATTAGGTGAAGGTTGCTTATGGAAGGGTATAAGTAGTCACCACTTAGACAAAGGGGGGCGCTCCATCAACACCTGACTCCGCGGGAGGTGTTGCTGGTCGGACCAGAGGGTCCATTGACTCCCTGGCAGGGCCCCTGAAGAAAGTCGTTCCTGTATACAGCCTTCTGAGTGACTGCTTAGCTCTCCAGGCTTAGTGAGTATGATATATTGTAGTTAATTTTAGGCTTTGTATCTAAACCTCATTGATCTGCAAATCGGGCATACCGTTTCTCACTGGTATCCACACTGATCACTAAGTGTCCAGAACCAACAGGTCTTGCCCTAAGTGCTTCAATTAACCACTTGCATTTGAAGACTCCCCCGACCTTTGTTTAAAGGCACAGACAGTTGATTCCTGAATTGCTATTTTGGTGCTTGATTGTTTAAAGATTGACACAGGCTACCCTGCCCCATGCTGGTAGCCAAACCTTGCAGACTGAGTCAGGGAGACCCTGCAGTACCACCCATGGCAATATAGAGCAGCTCCGCGTTCCACAGAACTATACTCCTAAACTGCGTCATGCAGTCCTGAGTCATGCTGATAGCCAAGGGATAGGAGCTTGAATCTTTACCCCCCCCCCCTTTTTTTTTTAAATTAACAGAATAAGAAACTTATGAGCAGAAAAATGTTCAAGTGTCAACTTTGTTTCTATTAAACATATTGCATACATAGCATCGAACCTTAAACCTGAAAGCAGTATTCCTGGATCTACATGTTTTTAAAAAGCAATAAATGGCATTTGTCTTTAGCAACTATGCTCAGTCCATGCTCAGTCAAGGATTTTTTTTTTTTTGCCAGCAACATATGGTCTGAGTCATACTGTTCCAACTTCCTAAGTCCAATAAACAGAATTAAGCTATTATTTGACCACAAAATTGTCATAAAGTGCAAGCATACAGTATACTGTTTTATAAGCATTTTCATCCTTATGTATTTCATAAGCTCTCTCTCACCCCTTGCCCTCCCATGACAATATATTGCAAGCATCTGAATTTTATTTTATGTCATTAAGGAACATTAGAGGCTGATGTAGATTGCACACTGGGGATCTCAATGGGAATTCTTGTTTATTCCATCCATATGGATTCCTTGTAGCAATTACAAGTGAAGCCTATTAAAAGGGCATCTTCTTGACAAAGGAAATGGCATTATTTTTGCATTGTGTATCTAAATGGAAAGTTAAAATTTCTTCACAAAGAATCTTCCCACTCTACAAGTTCACCTCTTTGTTAAAAGCATTCCTACTATGTAGCACTGACACATCATCAAAATTAGAAGTATCAGTTACTTTACCTCCTTTAAAGTTAAATATGGCTTAACATTTAGAAGCTGTTCTTAGAAAGCAATATGAGACAATTTCTCAGTCTCAGTTAGTTATTATTCTACTAGGAAATGCTTTTTCGGGGCATCCAGGACTGGAAGTCACCTTGTTACCCCCATTCCTCCAAAGTTAAGGAGTCTCTCTTGAGATAGCTGGATGTCAGCACTTGTACAGAAGCAGCCTTCCAAATATTCAAGCACAGTCTTCGAAACTCCACTAGTCCTACTTTGCTTTACAGGTTATCAATAGGTGCATCCTAATCCCTGAACCCTCTTGAAGCACATTCCCCTGTAGTGTTCATCCCCATCACCAGATGCTCACAGTAATTACTAGGTTCACTATTCTCAAGGGAATAGTACTTACACAGCAGCTTGTTTGATTCAACTGAATATCAGCGCCAGTGATAAGTTACAGGCACAAGATGGAGTCCAGGGTCACATGAGCAAGTCACATGCTCTCATATGGCTTGCTGACTCACATGGGTCACCATTATCCATATTCTGGATAGGGTGTCCACAGGAAGGCTCACTGGGCGGGATGAGCTTCTTCTATGGTCCATGGTGAGAGTTAATTGCCTCTGATGGGCCATCAACACAAAGTTGTCTGGCTTAAATGTAGATTTTACCTAGTGGGTATTACCCCAGGAACAAACACATTTGGGATATGGATTATATATCCAGTATTCATAACTTCAGATACAGTGATGATACATGGATTTAAACAGGATAATCATCTTTAGCAAATCATAACTTTTCCATTGACACCTTATATTATATATTTTGTACAAGCTTCATTGCAATTGCCTAACAGTGGCAATATTAATTATATAAATCATACATCAATCATATTCAATCAATTAAATCATCATATTCAATCATATAGCATCACAGAGACTGAAAACTACAATCCTCGTCTAAAGCAGTCTTATTTCACCTAAGTCTTTTCTGCAGCATTTCAACCCATGTTGTTCTAGCTGCTGTTTCCCTGGATGTAACTGCACTGCCCAGTTTACCCACTCAACTGCAGGATAAAAGAGGGGTCCTGGAGTCTTCTTATACCTCAAAGTCTCTATGGGGCCAGTAAGACAAAGGGGGGCAGTTACTGGTACTTATCGAAACAGGTGAAGTCTGTTCACACTTCAATAAGGCTTAAGGCTCATAACAGAGACTTGCCTCTTGGGTGTGGTTCAGAGACCTCTTGTGGGATTTTAACATCTTTATCCTAATTTCAGTTGAGGCATTCTGTTAATGGTTTAGCCTGGGGCTTCTATTTCAGTTTCAGGCTACAACTTCAGGCCAGGCCTTCTATGACCAGTTTCAGACCAGGCATTCTATTAATCAATTTTATGATTAATTCTTGGATTCCACACTCCATCTCTCCCTGGCATCAACCTGTTTCTCCTGTTGATTTATGGAAATGGGGCTTGCTGCTTTGTGTCCTCCTTACATGTAGGAATAAAATTGTAATTGTAACCCTGTAGATTAATTCATAGCTTTTAATTCATACCCTTATTTGTGTCAACCTCTATATGGTTATTACTGAAATCATGTAACATTTGAACTTCTCTCAGTCATACTCCATATTGTGAATGTAAAACCCCATTTTGACCTATGTACTCCATCTTGTGTAAAAACCCCATTTTGACCCTATGTACTCCATCTTGTGTCAAACCCTTTCTAAACCTTTAGATGAATAAGATAGTTATCTGAACAAGGTATGAATGGAGGGTGTATGTGTGTGTGAGTCAGACCCAAACTGCCAGCCTGTCCTGATGAAGTTGTCCTGATGAAGTGTGAAGTCCATCCTAGGCTGAAGAGTGTGAACATAGCCCCAAAAAGCAAAGAAGGATCCACCCCAGAAAAACTTAATTAAACTTAATCAAAGACATCAAAGAACAAGCTGAAAGTCACGTCTGCTATTGTACCAGCAATCAAGGGTCACAGAGAAGCGACGTGACACAGCAGAACTGAAAAACCTATAAAAGACTGGGTGAGATTTCAAGGCTTTGGGGGAAAAACAGCGTTCTACATATCATCTAAAGAAAAGCGTCGGTGCGCGCCCGACAAGGACCCTGCTCTCCTTGTGCCCAGCTTCCCTGGCCAGGTAGCTGCCATGAGCCACGAACTCCAGCAACGAACCCTAGCTACGATCTCAAGCCACAATCAGGACTGGTAGCTATATATAACTATAGAACGCTTTCTGGTACGTTTGGGCGCATGTATGTGTGTGTATGTGTGTATGTGTAGGTTTAAGTTAGGTATTACTTTAGTTTCTGTCAATAAATGCGGCATACTGCCTTTTCCCCTTGAAAAAGTCCCGAGTGCTTAATTTTGCACAACAACAATTCTTAATTTACATCAGACATGGGGTGGACAAATGATTCCACACTCCTTTGTCTGGCAAAACCTGCTTGTCAACCCTGCACAGAACACAGTCAAAACATATTTTTAATCCATACATACAACTTAAATATCACTTGTACATTCATCACACAATTAGGAAGATCAGTATGACATAAGCTCCTACTTGACACCTTGCATAACCCTTTTTAGGTAAATACCATCAAAGCAGCATAGTAGGTGTAATGAGTTTGTCAGGCCTGATAGGCGTTGCTGCTACAGAACAGTGAATCCTTTGCCAGTTGGCTTTGAGGTGTCCTTAGCATCACTATAGCATACACCTTTATTTAATTCCTTGTCTGATTGTGTTAACAATGGGAAAGTAGACAAAGAACACATCACTTTATGAAGTTTCCTGAAGGCTTGGACTGTGGTAATTAATTACAAGATGGCAAATTCTTTGGTATGCTCATGGTTATTAAATTCTGTACTTAGGCAAGTTCTAGTGTGGTGTTACTACTGTATCTTTTTAAGATCAGTAACCTGCAGCTGACTGACTAATTTCTCCAAGCTAATTGTCTGAGACGTACATTTGGAAAGCTCAGAAGGGATAATAATGGTGTTATGACTGTTTACATGCCTCGTCAAAGGACTTAGAAACAATATTAGTCAACAATTTTAAGAATTTACTGCTTTACAAGTAGAAACTTGAATACCACAATCTCTTTTAGACAGGAAATATATTGAAGTGTTGGCAAATTTTGATTCCAAACCAACTGCAAATTATTAAATGAAATAGTACATGCTTTAATAATGAGAATTCTGTGGCACTTTAAAGACTAACAAATTTAGTTTTAGCAGGCATAAGCTTTCGTGAAGCTCAGCTCACTTCGTCAGCTGCAGAGGTAGAAATGAGAAACATAGGATCATCATATACATATACAAGTGCATAGAGAACAATGGGGGAGGTGGATGAAAGCCGGGTACTTGAGGGCTAATGACAGTCATTGAGTAGGAGTTGAGAATGGGTGAGCAAAGCAATTTACCTCTTGTAATGAGAGAATCATTCCAAATCTCTGTTTAAACCCAGTTTGAATGTGTTAAGTTTGCAGATCATTTCTAACTCAGCAGTTTCTCTTTGAAGTCTGTTTTTGGAGGTTTTTTTTGGAGAAGTACAGCAACTTTCAGGTCAGCGACAGAGTGTCCTGGGAGATTAAAGTGTTCTCCCACTGGTTTATGGATGTTATTATTTTTTATGTCTGATTTTTGTCCATTTATCCTTTTGCGTAGTGATAGTCCAGTTTGGCCAATGTACATTGCAGAGAGGCATTGCTGGCACATGATGGCATATATAACATTAGTGGATGTACAGGTGAATGAGCCCCTTTTGGTGTGATTGATGTGGGTAGAACCAGTGCTGTTGTCACTAGAGTTGATGTGTGGGCAGAGCTGACGACGGGGTTTGTTGCAGGGATAGGTTCCTGGGTTGGATTTTTTGTAGGGTGTAATGTTGCTGGTGAGTATTTGCTTCAGGTTGGGGGGGCTGTCTGTAAGCCAGGATGGGTCTATCGCCCATTGCCTGAGTGAGAGACGGATCATCTACTAGGATAGATTGTAGATCTTTAAAGATGTGTTGGAGAGATTTTAGCTGGGGACTGTTGGTGATGACCAGTGGGGTTCTGTTGTTTTCTTTGTTGGGTCAGTCCTGTAGTAGGTGACTTCTGGATACCCGTCTGGCTCTGTCTATTTGTTTCTTCACTTCTCCAGGTGGGTACCTATGCTACATTGATGACATTTTCATCATCTGGACCCACGGGAAAGAGTCCCTCGAAGATTTTCACCGGGATTTTAATAATTTCCATCCCACCATCAACCTCAGCCTGGACCAGTCCACACAAGAAATCCACTTCCTGGACACTACAATACAAATAAAGGATGGTCACATTAATACCACCCTATACCGAAAAACAACTGACCGCAATACGTATCTTCATGCCTCCAGCTTTCACCCTGGACACATTGCACGATCCATTGTCTACAGACAAGCCTTAAGATACAACCGGATTTCCTCCGATCCCTCAGACAGAGACAAACACCTACAGGATCTCTGTGAAACATTCCTAAAACTACAATACCCACCTGGAGAACTGAAGAAACAAATTGACTGTCATTAGACCTCAAGTAGCCAGCTTTCATCCACCTCTCCCATTGTTCTCTAAATGTGTTAGTCTTTAAAGTGCCACAGGACTCGCGTTGTTTTTGCTGTGTACAGACTAACACGGCTACCCCACTGGAACTCTAGTACATGCTTTGAAATGCCTCCGCTCTTTCTGAGCTTTAGAGTGCCTTGAGAGGACCAAGAGTCACACGTTCACTGTTCACACCTGTGTTCCAATAAAAAAAATAATATAGCGGATGTACTTAAAGGGCTTTGTCTGTATATACACATCTGTTCATATAAATAAGAGAAATAACAAACTGAATTAATCACTAAAAGTTACCTTTTGAGTACATATAAAGGAATTCTGTTTACCCCACCAACTAGTTGCCATATTATCTTAAGAAGCTTAAATAAGTTATAATTGTAACTTACTTAATGTCTGGTTCAAGAATGAACACTAGTGTGACATTCCTCAGGGTACAATCTGGACTATTGAACTGCTGGGTCCCCTCAGTTCTCCAACCTGGTGTGCCTTTTACACTGCTTCATTGTGAGAATAATTATTCCTGGTCTGCCCTCACACAGCCTTCAGCATGTAAATCCCCCCCCCCCCCCCGTTATACTGTAAAAATGCTATAGAATGCTGTAAGAATGCCACCCACCCATTTCAAGTCCCAGACTTGTCCCCAGAAATGTGTATCTTGTATTGCCCAGTACTCTCCTGGACAATGGAAGCTCATACAAAGTCCATTATTTCAATAATAGAATAGGATACACACAGATCTTATCTCAAATGAAGTTCCAAACACTTCAATTCAAACACACACTGGTTTAGATAAAATAACTTTATTAACTACAGATTTTAAATGATTATAACTAATGAGGCGAAAAAGTCAGAATTGGTTACAAATAAATAAAAGCTAAAACAAACTAATACTTAATGTAACAAGCTAAGTGAATTTAAAGCAAAAAGGTTTCTCTCACAACATGCTTACAACAGTCTGGCTGGATTCCTTTCAGCCAGGATCCCTTCCAAAATTCAGCGTTAATTTCTTTGTTCTTCAGGTGTTGACGCCATCAACAGAGAGAAAGGGAGGTGTTGTTTAGTGAATTTGCTCTCTCCTTTTATGGTTGTTTCTCTTGTGCAAGAATTATCTCCAGCTGAGAATCAGGAGGCACCGGGTCTGGGGAGATGGGAACTTCCATCCGTTTCTTTGCCAACATGTAAAATTCTCATTCATACTCTTTCTCCAGCCACTTAATCAGGTGATAGTCCATTTGATTTTTGTTGAAACCTGGCCGAAGCCTCAGTTTGCCTTTTGTCTTTGAGGAAATTATTTGTACCTGCTTTTCTAAACATAGAACATGTTTCAGTAATGTTATACAATAGAATCTTATAACTTTACATACAGTGTTGCCACACATACTTTACCAGGACAATAATGATCAGCAAATTATGAATTTTCATATGATACCTCACAAGGCATACCTTGTATAAAATACAGTATAGTTTTGTAAAAAGGGTGAGCATAGGGATACAGACTGTCACAACTAGGTTTTACCCTCTAAATATGTTCTTAATTTTTTTTTTGCAAGATATTAAAGACTGACCTGGCTGAGGGTTGATCTAAAGCTCTTTGCAGTTGATGGAAAGATTCTTATTGACACACTGAACTATAGATCAGGCCTTGAATGTACTAGCTTGACCTCTGTTTATTCTGACAGATCCTAAGTAGAGAATTTATGAACATTCACTTGAATAAAAATGGTACATTTTCTTTGGCAGTATTTGTGACCCATTTTATTCACTTCATATGAAAGTTTGTATGAAGTTTTTCAAAAAAAATATTAGTGGGAAGATTGTATTGCCACTATTCATGCAAATTTATATGCAGAAAGGTGATCATTCTGAAAGCTTTGGTTTGGCTGTCATCCAAACAGTTATCAGAAACAATGCCATGTGTTTTAGGTGACCATTCACTGCACAGACATTAAATTAGGGACATATCATACTCTCAGAGCAAAAATCAGAGTAATTTTTTCATGAGGAGATCATGCTGGAATATGTTTGCATAATCCATACGTCAACTAAATTTGATCAAGGACAAGTGTGCAAAAATCAATGACTTGTCTGAGTAAATCTTGGAGAAAAGATGACTAACTGCATTATATAAAATACTGTATAGAGCTCACCTTGCTCTGAAAATTTCTGGATTATTTGCACCCTGGTGGATGCAAAAGAATTAAAAACTTGATTAGAAATCATCTGTTGTTGTTTTTTTTTTTAATTTTTCAGATGTAATCATGGGACTATGGATTTTATTTGGGCTGAATAATACATAGCATAATATTTTTCCTTGAATTGTCTTAACTCCTACAAGAGCTGCTAAAAATTCAGCCCTAACGATAAGTAAATCTGTATATAATAAATGTAAATTAGTTCAACATATATTCCATTGATAAGAACAAATTAAAATCAAACTATACATTACAGTAAACAACTTAAGCTAGCCCCTTTTAAGTGTCAAGGATCCTCTTGTTTGCCATGCTCTTTTCCTTGCATAGATAAGGGGTTATTAATTGCAAAGGTATGATTCTTTTCTATTGCATTTTGTAAATGACCCAGCAGAATAAATTGGAGGGTGAGCTGTTCTCTCTGTTATGTCATTCTTCCAGTTAATGTGGAGCTGAAGTGATTATATCAATGTACTGCAGGCTGTGTGTCGTGTTGGGGTTCTGCAGTTCTCAGTTTTTCATTGATTTATTAGATCTGAAGCTGACATATGCAAGGTACACCATCAATTGCTGTTGCAGAATCCAATGCCCCTGGCAAAGTCAATGTCTCGGCTGTTTGGTAATATTTATCCTGTGTTAAGAAAAAAGGAACTTAACTGTTAGCAGTATTGTACCACAATATCCAATTTACATGATGGTCAGTTTCAGGTCATTGTTTTGTCTATTGCCAATGGCATGGTAGATTAAAATGTGACTTTTTAAAGATAACTGTTCTAGAGCAGAGATATTTACAGGTCACTGATACTAAGCTTACACAGATGTTGCTAGTTTTCTAATAATTAACACTGAATATGTATATTACAGTATCAGAAATGATCAGATTTAAACTCATAAAAGCTTGTGAATTCCTAATTAAGGCTTTCACTCCATCTTTAGGATTTACTTTGTTGTGATAAGGTTTTTCAGTTGTCTCAGACCAATGACCTGACAGAATTTGCAAAGCTGGAACCAAAAAGAACATGTTAAGAACAAAGATTAATATTTGAATTTCTTCGTTTCTATGGTTTAAATCACATTTGTGTTACTTACGTAGCATCTTTTTGTGTGTGTTTCCATTATTTTGTTTGTATAATATTATTTACAATGTTCTATTTAAAGAAACATACAAAAATCATAAATATATGAGAGAGTCTTTCTATAGTTCATGACTCATTGGTAAGATGGACCATAATAGAGTTATTTCAGCTGATCATGTCAATGTATATTTAGAGTTTGAACCATGGATTACAAACACAGTAGATCATAGCAGATCCTGATATGTGAATGGGTGATGATATGTACATAAATGTATCATTACGCAGATAGTTATTTTGTCTAAATTTAGACCATTTTCTCCTGACATTTTCAAAGGTATTTGTTTGGGTATCATAGTGGGAAGATGGGAGGAGGCTTAGCACGTGTTCATATTCATTGAATTTTATAGATGTCATGCAAAATAAAGCCCTACACAATGGAATTGAAATATAGGGCAACTGTAGGTGCAGACTTGAATGAGGTCCTGAAAAATTCTGGATTGCTGCGATGTGGGTAGCTTTATTTAAAATATTTTCACCAAAAACTCTAGTCTCAGATTATAATTATACTGAACAGTTGTATATTTCTAAATAAAGTTATTGTTTGTTTTTAATCTGCATTCTGTAGCATGCAGGTGCAGTATGTGTCTTAGAAAACCCTATGAAAAGAAGTTATTGCTTATGCCCTAAAGTTGTTTTGAAACTCCAGTGTCACTACAGTTTTATATTTATTTTGTTTTCTTTCAATGGCACTTATGGGTTAAAGATTAGATATACATGTCCACAGAAGGCCATCAAAATTAGGGGGGAACTAAAAAAAATATTAAAAAGAGTTTGAAGCTACTGCGGGTTTTTTTTTTTTCTTGTAGGACTAACTAAACTGAATTCAGCACTTATAGAAAAAATGAAAAACATAAAAGACACACAGTTGCAACATTTGTATGCCAGTTCAAACCTGGGAATAGGTTTTTATTAGGAATTTGTAAAAATAAATAAATAAATAAAGCACCCCCCCAAAAAAAAAAAAAAAAAAACCCCACAGCACTGAAATGGAAACTAGAACATAGTGTGCAAAACCTTCATTGTCTTTTATGTCAGACTCAACAGTAAAACTTTTGTCAATTGGGTCAACAGAGAAAGTTACAGAGAGTGTGTGACTTCCTACCCTTACAACCCATTGCACAACACTAAATTCAAATAATGGATGATCATTAATGTTTGCTGCAAAGTCAGGGGAAAAAAGGTAACATGAATGGGATCTTGAGGAGTAAGGACACTGATGGGTTAGCCAATGAAAATTTTTGAAGAAAATCAAAGAGACCTAAATATGTAGGAGTTCATGTTCTGTAAAATGTCAGAAAGGTCTTTACCTGTCCCACATGTTTCATCCCTCTTAAGCCGTGACATGAAGCTAAGAAACTCATTGAGAACAAAAGTTTCTTTTCAAGTAATGCTCAGTCCTTAGTGCAAAGTTGGGAAATATTAAAGAAAAGCACCAAGCTTATAAAAATGAATATGACAGCAGAAGTGTTACAATAGTGAATCTCTTTTAAGTAGGCACCATTCATCAGAAACAAGTTTTTATAGTTGGGTCCACTTATTTCTGCAAAATCTTAACTTCAGGAGACTTATTAGCAGGTGAATTGTAGATGCAGAAATTCAGGGCCTCATTGTGTAGTTCTTGTGCAAGCAAAAGTCCCAGTTACGTCAATGACAATTTGTGTTTGCTTAAGGATTATAGAATCAGGTTTTAAGGGGATTAAGAAAAAAATGTATTCATAAATTAAAATCTGAAACTGGCAGATGTTCCACCTGCTGTCAAAATTACATTACATTGAAAGTTACTTAAGGAAGCAAATATGAGTGAGGTTTCCTTTGTCAAATGTGTCATCTGTATATGTAATTCCTTTCCTTTGATTATAATCATGGAGACACAGGACAAATTCTTTGTTGGTGTAAGCTGGTGAAGATCCATTAAAATCAATCCAGCTGTGCTCATTTACTACAGCAGTGGATTTAACCCAATATGTTAATGGCACTCAAGAATCAAGCTGGTTTGAGAGAAGACACATTGCTTCTCATTTGCTCCAGAATCACTCAAATCAGTCTGATTCTGTTTAGGCTTCTAAAACGAAGAGTTTACACTGGACACACACAAAGCATCATCATGGGGATTAGCATAGTCACTTCTATATGAAGAATATAGAGTACCTAAATGCCTAAATTCATTGTCTGGACAAGCTAGAAAAAAGGAAGGAGGTAATGGATGTGGTTTAATTAGATGGAAACTTTATTCACATAGAATATCTTGGAGTACCTGGCAATGAATTTTACCATGCAGGTCATCATCATTTCCTTAGTTTTTTCCATGTGATTCCTAGCCTGGTCCCATTAATTTGCATCAGTTTAATGCATTAGCCCTATCTGGGGATAAATTCCAGTCCAAATTCTGAAACGGGTTGTATGCTACCAAACTGCACTCTCCTTTCATAGTTGTTTCTGCAAATTATTCCCACATTAGAACTCATTTTTTTGTTTTGGATGTATTAGAGTAGGTAAAGTTTCTGCTGATTGTACATGCTTCATGTGAGAAATGTTTGATGCTACACTTTGGCTTCATACTGAAGGTCATTCAAATAAATCTAAGCTGAACGCTGATCATGCTGCAGGTGACTGCATAGCTTAAGGAACTAAGCACTACCCCATATTGGCATTATTTTTTAAGAAAATGATTTGAGGTTTCAGAAAACTGAGGATTAATGACATTCAATACTGATGCTACTACTAGTGCAGTGATTTCACTCTCTCCTCCCCTCCCCTCTCCCCCCCACAAAAAAATCTTTTAAACATGGTGCTGTGTATTTTGTTTTTTTCTGATGGCACAACTGTTTGCAGATGGGCTGGTCAGGACAGTCCTTTCAGACAAAAACGTTTCCAAAAGTGCTTTGACTGACATATGATTGACCATTTGACCATTGGCTCCATTGCTGTGGTGATTTAAGCATGACCCTCTTAACTTACTTTGGATCATCATTAGTCTTCTGCACACAACTTCACAGATCCATGGATTATCCTTTTTCAGCAGGATGATCAAAAAGGAAGATATTAATACAGATCATCCATAAATATAATGAGAGGTTTCATAGGACTGACATTAAACACACATCAGTTAAGGTATGAGCTCTCTAGTGTTCTTATTCCAAACAAGAGCAAGTGGCTGATTCATAGGGTTTTTTGTGGGCACTATTTCAAGTCTTGTTAATTGTTCTGTATGGCACACTTGCTGCCTCACTCTGTTGTTCCTGCTTTACAGATAACTGCCACATTCTAACTCTCATGACCACTAGGAAACATTTAGAGAGTAGCACTTACCTGGGGGGCAAGGAGTGGGAGATTACTTTAGATTATTCAGGATGCAGAAATGGCATTAGCTAGGAAAGGCAGTTTGGTTTAAGGAAAAGAGCACTCATCCCTAGGATTAAGAATTACCTGGATCCTATTCCTTGCTCTGCTGCTGACCTCGATTGTGTGAACGTAGGCAAGTCATATCATCTTTCTGTGCCATTGTTTCCCCTTCCACAGGTGGTCTGTCATGCCTGTTTAGAACAGAGACTGTCTGCTATAGAATGATCAAACAATGAATTTTTCAGTTCGCTGGCCCTTTCCAAACATTGAAAAAGTGTTTCTTTTCAGGTCAAACTGAAAACATTTTTTAAATTTTCAATTAATCAAAGTTGGGTTAAAACAAAACATTTTGTTTCCTTCTTATTCTAAATTCGTCATATTGACTTTGTGCATTTTGACACAACAAAGGAGGACTAGATTCACAAAATGCTCTGGGAGGAAGCAAATGTGTATGCAATCCACTAGTCAGTGTGTATTACCTATCCATCACTATGCCTAGTCTACACAGATACGAATCTCTTACAGGCAGTAGCTACACAGCCTGACTCTTTGATTCAAGCTGTAGAGACTTGTGTTTTTGGCTTTGGAGGTCTCCAGTTCATAAGATGATGTCAGCCATGATGGTGGCTATCATACATGCCCCCAGTATAGAATTGTGCAGGAGTATAATCGTTACTTTCCAAACCCACCCAACCCTCTGTAGAGTGTCACGAGGGGAGTTGGGGATTTTGCTTCCCCTTGATTTTTGCTTAGAGTTGAGGGGAGGAGGACTGACAGAAAGGCTTCTGGGGGAGTTAGAGCTGCAGCTTCTCACAATTGTGGGTTCAAATCTTTGAGAGCTGCAAAGTGGTCCCAGAAAAGAGGAGCTGCATTCTGAATGTACTCTTATGTCATGTTTAACATTCACTTTTTTTATACACCCCATTAATTTCCTTTTGTCTTGCTGACGATGAGCAGTCACAGATGTATTAGAGAAACACCAAATTGTCATATACACTACAAATAAAAAACTCAGCTGTGAAAATGAGAGAGCATGGATTAAAACATCCCAGGAAGAAAATTTCATCCCAGTACTACGGGTGGGGGGGAGAGTCAGCCAATTTCAACATTAAAGAATCAAAGAGAACTTGATCATTTTCCTTGAATCAAGGTTAATTAGTTGAAGATAAGTTGGATTTACAACAAAGAACTTCTAGACATTAGAGAGAAATTGAGTCTGGCTTGAAGATATAAATATATGAAGACAATAGAAAACGATTGGCTCAGTTCACCACCCTCCCCTGCCCTTTTGCACTGGTCTGTTATCATACAGGAGTTGTAAAACTGCCCTAACTAGGCAGCTGAGTATTCCTTCAGCAAGGGTGGTACCAGTGTAGTTGGCTTTATGCCAATCTCCCCCTGGCACAGATGGGCTGTGGGATAGGGTATGCCTGGAGAAAGAGTTGGAGTATCTCTACATTTGGGTGATACCCTAAGAGTATAACATTCCTTTTGGAAGGCAGTACCAGCTGTCAATTTAGAACAGCCCTAACAATGCTCTGGGGTTCTGCAGATCTTGGACTAGAGAGCAAAAAGTAGCACATAGACAGCTTTGTTGCCCTGCTAGACAGCTTGACTGTACTTCAGAAGTGGGCCAGTGTTTCCACAGTGAAGCAGATTTTGCTATGTTAATAGTAGCCATAAGAATCAAAGTCGCACAACTCACCCTGCATGGAAACCATGGACCTGATTATTTTCTTAGGCCACTGAGATGTGTAAATCCATTTACTTTATCAGTATTCCCCTTAATTTAAAATGGTGTAAGTGAATCAGACTGGTGTAGTTAACCGATCAATATAATGTAGATTCATTTATATAATTTAAAATAATAGATAATCTGCTTGCCCTCTGACTATTTTTGATGCAGTGCATATATAGTCTTTGACATTTTCAAGGGTTTCATTTTTTTTAATCTTTGATATTTTTCCTCTATAATAAGTCTCAGTGTGTAGTTGGCATTTCCACACTTTTCCTTAAGGCTCATCAACAAAAAGTACACATAATACAAATGCAGATAGGACTTTATAAGGTAAGAACATAGAATACACAACACATATGTATCAAAAACTAATAGAGTGATGTAGTTAGAATGAAGAACAAGCACCTAAAACTCAATTGTTCACTAATTACACCTCAATAAATAAAAGAAATTAAATTAAAATTTTAATATAGTAATCACAACCACCACTAAAGTATGTGTATGTTGGATTTTTGTTTGTGTGCGCTTTCCTCGCTCTAACAACATTGAATAATTTATTTCCTGTCACAGGAATACCACAAGCTATCTCCACCACAAATTAAGGATTCTGGCAGGTTTTAATCTGTCATACATTTTGTGTGTGACTTCTATCAGCAAACTCTCATCTCCCCACCCTGTCTGTTCTAAGCCAATAGTCTGTAAAAATATTAGCCTTAGAAATATGAAACAATGAAACTGGGGGGAGAAAATTTAAAAAGAAAAAACATACAGGGGAACCCCTAAGGGGCTCCATTCTTATAAATTCTTCAGGTTTAACAAAATAGAGTAAGAGGGACTTCTAAAATTAACACAGATGCCCTGAGTATTGTCACTATTGTATTATTCATCAAGAGATGAGTCCTATCATGAACAATACAAAAGGGGAGAAACAGTTATAGTCTTGGAATCCATCCATGGTGGGAATAGACACCTATACCAGCCATCAATAAACCAGTAGATAAAGGACCAAGAAAATATCGAGAGTTATTGACATCAAGAATTAGTAGCCAAAAGCAATATCTCCACTAATGCTTCCTGTTTGACTCCAACACCACATTTATCAGCCAGTTGTGGGGAAGGTTGGAAATTCTAATTTGTAGAAGAATTGGGAATATTTTAATGATCACAGGGTGCAGTGTATTTCCCCTTTAAGAAAGGACTTTGCTCTTTCTGAAATTCGCTGGAGTAGGGAGAAAGCAGGAAGTACCATAAGAAAGAAAGGAGAGAGTCCACAGCTGGCCACCAACCTGAAAAGATGCTTGTGTGAGCTGCTTCTGTAGAAAGCCTGGAGACTGACTTGACTTCCAGATTCCCAGAGAGAAAAAGCCCCTCCAAGAATGTATAAAATATATTTAAATTATACAAGTTGTACTTTGTAAGGCATTTTATAAAATAGCATTCCCCTTTAAAACAAACAGTCAAAAATCAACTTGAGCAAGTAGCTGCAAATCTATTGAACTCAAAAGACCGAATGAACTCAGTTACAGTATGGCTGGATTTAGCCTCTTGTGTTTTTCTCTCAGTGACAATGATATATGGATGTTATAACATATGGATTATGATCCTTTTTTTGGACCTCCTAGTTGCCTTATCTCAAATAATTGTACTGTAATTTTAGGAGCCGATCTCTTGGTAATATCAAAGATCCTTGGTGAATTTTCATCTTCTGAGAAAATACAGAGCACGAAACTTATAGATTCTTTAGGGTATAAATCTGCTACTGACTGCTAAAGTCTCCTACTAAAGCATTTTAAATAAGATAAAGTAACCTAGGGGCATCTTATACTGTATAAAAGACTTTCTTGGATAGCCAAAGAAACCAGTTCTGGACTCAGCAGCACAAAAACATGTTAAGTTAGTAATAGTTGCATTTGATATTCCTAGGAGCCTGAACTAATTCTCTCTCTCTGTAATCCCAAGGGAAAATGAAAATCAAATCTGGGAGAGCTCCTGATGGACAAATAGAAATTTTTAAAAAGGGTTTTGTGATCATGCCATAGTAGATAGTTAGAAAGTAGGATTAACAGAAATGATGACAACATGCTGAGCCCAAATGAACTGTTTCCAAAAATGATCTAGAAAGTAGCAAGAGAAATGGAAATGCCATTGGCAGAGGTTTTTGCTAGCTCACAGAGAGAAAGTCTTAGAGGACTGCAGGGTGGCTATAATGTAGTTCTCATTTAAAAAGAAAAAAAGAAAACAAGAGGAAGGTATAAGCACAGATATCTAAGCTTTGCTTCAATGGTGTGCAAAGCATTATAAATATGGGGACAAATTCTACCATGAGACATGCATGTGTAGCCTCATTGAAATCATCGTGACTTGCAGAGAATTATTCCTGGGCAGCATTTGATCTAGATACCAAAAGAGCAGTTTTTTAACATACGAATATAACTTGGTAAAGGCCAATAAACAGATTTGTGTTCATGATTGATTTGAGAAAAAATAAGAAATGATAGTAAGGATTATCAGGATTTTTTTTTAAAGTATGTTAAGATAAAATAAGAGGTTGATCTGTGTGAAACTGCAAGTCTAATTTACAGGAAACTAACTAGGAAAAAAAATCTTGAGGATAAAGAGAGCACAGTAAAAGTAAAGGATATAACTTCCATAAAGAGACAAAACAATTTACATCTACATCAGCTTTATTTGTGTTTATGTTGAATATAATTACTACTAAGAGTGGGAGTGTGTCCAGTGATTAGAGAAAGGGACTGGGAGCCAAAACCTCAGACTCATTTTCCAGTTTTGCCACTGATCTGCTGTGTGACTTTTAGTAAAACACAACCTATCTACGCTTCAATTTTCCAATCCGAAATATGAGGCTACCTGAGGCCCAAGGATATTGAGAAGCTTAATTCAGTTTTGTAAAGTTCTTTTAGAGCCCTAGACAAAAGGCACAATCTAGTGGGGATGCCATCTCTTGCAGTTTTGTTGTATTAAAATGTTTGATGTTCTTCTTAAAGCCCCAGCACCTGGAGTCATGGATCATGTGGAAATCTTTCATTTAAAAGAAAGTATTTCTAGTAGAGAAAATTAATGGGAAATAGTCTTCCTCCAGAAAAAATTTCTACAGAAGAGAAATATTTTTCATTTACATCAAAGTTTATTTTTCAGTTTTTGGGGAGTTTCAATCAAAAATATGAAAATCCCAAATCTGAAATATTTCAGTTTTTTCTACATTTGATTAAAAGCCATTTTTCAACAGAAGAAAGATTGGAGGAACTGTTTCCCCACCCACCACTAGCTCTGGTTTCTAGCCCTCATGGTTCTGAATAGAAGTATGAAAAAATTGAATCCTAAAGTTCAAAACCCAGAAGTCAAACACAAAGGAACCTTAAAGTTTATTATTTTCTAAAAATCTTATGATTTAACTTCAATGTTATGATATTTTGGGGTCTGACTTTTTTTTTTTTTTTTTTTTTTTTTTTTTTAATGGTTGGGTTTCGCAGTAATGATGTTGTGTAACTGCGTTACAAAAACAGCATTTACCAAGACTTGCAACAATTAAGAAAAACTGTGATGTTCAGTGCTGTGATACTGTGGCTTTTAGAAATGCTGACTTTTAAAAAATATATGCTACCATAAATGCAAAGTATCCATATATATGAAAATGTGGGCTAACTTTAGCAAGGGTTAGAACTACCATAACACATTTAATTGGTGATGGATGGATAAGTACATTTTTCCGTGTATTACATTTTAGGAAATAAGAACAGTTACAAAACAAGAAAAAACCTTGACATCATAGGGGATAGCTCAGTCTTTGAAAGCAAATGTTAAAAATAGACCCAACAGAACACAAAGTAGTTTCTTACTGGTAAACTGCCTATAATCATCCATTATACTACTTAATCAGGTCCATTTCAAATCACTTAAAAGGTGGTGATATTTAATGTTGGCTACATCAGAAATGCAAGAAGAATAGGATCTGGGGGACAGCAGCAAGAAGTGTGTTTCAGAAAGCTGTGATATGGGAAAATGATTTTTTTTTAAATTGAACCAGAGAAGAATGACATCTTTTTACTGAACCACAAAAGAGCAAAAGCCTTGGCAGAATGAATGGAAGGAGTGGAAGTGATTGAGAGATGTCAGTGCAAAAGAAAAGTTGTCTTGAAAGCACAGAGGAAACTTGCAGAACTTTCAGTAAGAAGGGAATCAAAATACCTAGTATAATACAAAATATGATAGATAAAGGGAGGGAAGTTATTAGAGAAGTGGTTGTCTACAGCAAAAATTATACCACTTTAAGCAAAAAAAAAAAAAAAAAAGAGTTTAAAGAAATTAGGTTTTACAGCAGCTGTCATTAGATAATAAAGTGGGTACACAGGCTTCCATTCCCTCTAACTGAAAGGATGTAACCCGGCTGATTCTTTCTTCTTTATTATGATGGTGGTGTCAGGAAACTCACACATGAATGTTTTAGCAAATTGAAAGTGTTTCTTATATTGTATGGGGAGGGAAAGAAATCTCAGCTACAATTTAGACTCCAAACTGCAATAAATTCCCCACCCACAGGGAGCTCATTGCAGAGTCAGGATTTTATACATGAACTTCATCTGATATTAAATTCAATACAAGCCCTTCCATCCAATCCATGTGCCTTTGAATTCTATGGAGAGCTTCCTACGTCCTTCAGTGGACTTTGGGTGAGTTCCATGTTGTAGGAACTTCAAATACAGTTATAAGTATCATACATGTATACATACATCTTGCTCTTCAGTAAGAAATACAATTAAATAAAGTCATAAGAAGTCAGGATATAGTAAAGTTAAGGTTCTGGCATGTTGCACATCCTAGATATTTTATAGTATACATTCTATAAAATAAGCAGTAATATCTATTCATGTAAATAGAAAAACAGAAGTAAAGAATCCGACATATGTTCAACACAGGTTAACTCACTTAACTTGTCTTTTGGAACCTGGACTTTTGTATTGCTTGACTTTGCAACTTTAAGGATTGTATTGAAGTAGGACTTCTGTTTTGTTTTCATTTAGTATCTTTACTGGAAACAAAATCCTATGTTTAATAAATAATTATAGCATTTTAAAATATCTCTTGGGTTTTCAAGGTATTGAAGATGGAATAATTCCCCCTATTTGGTGCTGCTAGTGTTTGGCTTCAGACAGATTTTTTAAAAACTAGGTTAATATTTTGACAGTTGTATTTTTACAATGGAAGACACAGAACCTTTTATTTTGTAAATGAAATCTTAGAATTTTCATATTGAGAACACAGCAAAAATTGTAGAGAGACCCTAAAATTGCAAGATTTTTTCACTCCAGCAAGGGCCTTGTGTTAAAACTCCTACTGCTTTTAATGGATCATTCCTTCTCTAAGCAGTGCTAAACTATCCCCGCCAGAGGTTCTAATCTCACAGATTCATAAAAGTATTCCAGTCCATAGTATATTCCCTTTCAGAACAGATTTGGTTGCACTAAATGGTCCCGCCACATGGGGCTTTTTTACAGGTTAGGGGGGAAGTTTTTGTGGAATTCACTTTTTAAAATGTTAACAGGACATCACTACTTTTTCTCAGTGGCCTGATGAGATCTTTTAGGTGTGCTGGAGATAAGAACCTACAAGGGGGAAGATATTTCTGATAGTAGAGGCCTCTTTAATTTAGTAGACAAAGGCATAACAAGTTCCAATGTCAAGAACTTGAAGTTAGACAAGTTCAAACTGGAAATAAGGTGCACATTTTTAACAGTGAGGGTAATCAACCACTAGAACAGCTAACCAAAGCAAGCGATAGTTTCTCCATTATTTGAAATCTTTAAATGAAGATTGGATGTCTGTCTTAGGTTAAGTTTAAATTACCAGCTAGAGGTAAATTCCCTTGCTCATGTGCACATACCTGTGCAAGCTCAATAACAGTGTAGCTACAGTAGCATGGATAGTGGCAGCAGAAGTACGGCTGAGTCATACCAAATAGATACCCAGCAGTTCCAAGCAGGTTTGTGCTCAGCATGGCTCAGCTAGTACCTCTGCTGCTTCTCATACTACTGCAGCTACACTGCTATTTATACTTGCTGTAGTTCAATGACAGCCAGTGCAAGATGTGTTTGCAAGCAGGGAATCTCATGCCTACCCTGTAGTGTAAATATAGCTTTAAAAATATACTCTAGTTCAACCGCAAGTTATGGGCTTCTTACAGGAATTATTAGGTGAAGTTCTATGGCCAGTGTTATTCCAGAGGTCAGACTAGATAATCATAACAGTCCCTTCTGGCCTTATAAAAAAAACATCTATGGAAGATAAGGTGTTAGTTGCAAACAGTGTAATAGCTGTTCTCCAGGCTATGCTGATCTCTTTCTCTTCAGTTCTCTAATGCAATTGGAATCAATTTTTAAATTTATTTTTTCTGCCTTCTCTGTCTTTGGCAATCAGTCTTTTAAATTTAAGTTTTATGCTCTCTATTCTTCCTGGTTCCTTTGCATTCCTTTTTATTTGCAACAACCCCCAATAAATCTCCTATCAGCAGACCACCCAGGCAACATTTAACTCTTCAAACCTGCTGTTTCACAAATGCTTTTTTCCGGTTTTGTTGAAGCCCATCAGCTTGTGTGCCACAGTACAAGTCTTTATATCCCATCAGCAACTTTTTTTAAAGAGGCACCATCTACTGCATGACATCACTCACCTAACACCTCCTCCTCGTTGGTCATCACAGTTGTATAAGGTTTTAATTATATTCTATTAAAGCAGTATGTTGCATATTTCTGTGCTGAAAATTGTAATTTGTATTTGTAGAGCTAATTGC
Source organism: Emydura macquarii macquarii (assembly GCF_026122565.2). Classification (NCBI taxonomy): domain Eukaryota; kingdom Metazoa; phylum Chordata; order Testudines; family Chelidae; genus Emydura; species Emydura macquarii. Next base: position 4,413,788 of record NW_027133156.1, read on the forward strand.
TTTCCTAGCTCTGCAACTCAGTTTCCCCAAAATACCTGAGAGCAAAGGGACATACAAGATCTTTTAACAGAGCATGCACCTTAGCACAGTTAAAGATTTGGTTGATGTCTAATAGGAAGTTTAAAAAGATTCTACCCTGAATGAACTCAATAGAAACTTTTATAGTTGTCATTTACTGTATAATATTCCATTTGTACTGGAAGCTGAGGGAAGTTTCCCCACATTTCTAACTAAGCATAGCCTCAAAAGTAAATATGTGAGCCAAGCGGTTTCACTGCTCTTGTGTTCTGGTAGAACGGTATGAGTCTCAGTGGTTGCATGTCACTGGCATTCACGAAAGCACTTTCTTCATGTTTGATCCACATTGTTCATAGTCTCCAGAGACTTTTTCTATAATATTCAAAGAACTTCAGGAATCTCAAAGTGAGATTTACTCCGAACTGTAAATTTAACCTGGTTTCACCTCAAAAGCCACATAATTTGTCATGATTTCAATAAGTAACCATAAACTGGCACAAACTGGATTAAAACTGGGTCCTAGTTTGTTTAAAGGCTTATGAATCTTTCATGAACCTCATCTTAGTCTTGTCCTTATAACAAAACCAGGTGATTCCCCTCACTCCCCCCCATGACTTTAGTTTTAGGTTACAAATATATATGGCCTGATTTTGATTCTGATTGCACTGGTGTAAGTCAGAAGTAATTTCTCTGAAGTCAATGCAATTATACTGGTGTAAAATTGGCATCAACCCTGCTGTTTAAAAATGGGTGTAAGGATATAACACAAAGAATTTTAAAAAATCAGAGTGAAACTTGTATTAGTTACAGACCCAAAGAAATGTGTTTTAGTGAAAATATGCATTCAGCATTCCCAGTTAAACTGTTTTAAATCAATATTAATTCCCTCAGAGTGTCTTTGGCATCTTGGTTTACAACCAATGATAGTGAGGGGAGAAGCATACATGCCATACTTTCAAAACAAACAAGTTGCTCAGTACACAAATACACTACATGCTTTCTGTTGCTTTTTTATTTATTTGTACTGCAATATGACCCAAAGGCCTAGCCAGATTCAGATCCATATTGTGCGAGGTGCTGTACAAAAGACAAAGTGACAGTTTGTACACCATGGAGTCAAAACCATCACTATGCAGAAACATTTTGGTGGTTTGTGATTTTGAAATTCTGTTCTAGAATGGCAGAACAGAGAAAAAAAATTTGAAGTTTCCTATGAACTGAAATTCTGAAAACAATTGCATTTCAGATTGATTGGAATATTTTATTTCAATAAAACTGAAACATTCCATTCTGATTTTAGAGAAACAAGGTGGGTGAGATAATACCTTTTATTAGACCAACTTCTGTTGGTGAGAGAGACAAGCTTTTGAGTAGCTTCTGAGAGAGAGTGTAAGATCAAAAGCTTGTCTCTCTGACCAACAGAAGTTGGTCTTATAAAAGATATTACCTCACCCACCTTGTCTCTAATATCCTTGCACCAACAGAGCTATAGCACTGCACACATTCTGATTCTGACATTTTAAAATTTCATGTTCTATTTTAAGATATAAAAAATGAAACAGTCATTTTGAAAAGGAAAATCAGTGTTCCATTCCAGATTGGAATGTTTCAACTTTACTAATTTTTTCTTCAATTTCTTTCAAAATTCCTGGGAAACATTTAGCTTTTGAAAAGCTGGCATTTTTTGCTAGAAAAATGATCAGCTGAAAAATTTCTGACCAAGTATAATTAAAACACTGTTTTAATCAGTGAATCAGGTTACATCATGTGTAGAGGTCAGTGTGATAGTCACTCATCCTGTTAATTCAACAATTCTTTTTCTCCCCATAGACCCATGTTAGGTAACATAGGAAGGGTGGGAGAGAGGGATAATATCAATATATATATAATTTTATATATTATATTATTTTTATTTTATTATTTTAATGTATTATATTTTAATGTAAATATCTATTCATAAATATGTAATATAAATTGATTATAACAGATTCACACGCACACTCCACCCCCAACTTATTTATTTTAGTTGGTCAGCCTACTGTAGACATTCCAGCAGAAACAAGGTTTGAGGAAAGATCTGAAATAAGATAGGGGAACAATAACTTTACAGATCAGTTTAGGAAAGGAAAGGAAAGGAAATTCTGGATATTTTGGCTCAGAAGGAGAAAAAGGGTGCATGAAAGCATCTGAGAGAATATTGGGACATTTCTCTTGATTAAATCTGCTGTGGATAATTTCAAATAAATATGTGTTTTCAAAATGATATGCTATTTATGACATTACAGAGAATTAGGTAGAAAATTTGGCAGGAATACTGATTTAGCCTACAAAAATAATCTGAGGGTTATGTTAAAATATATATATTTTTAAATAGAGTAAAAATATAAGATGTTGAAATAACTAGAATAAACAAGTTACAGTGTGCAGGATACCAAAACACGAAAGATGTAGAATGGGCAAAGACAACCTTAAAAAAATTCTAAAGGTTGAACAATGTATGTGAAGTAGACATTTTCTTTGAAAGAGAAAACAATATCGAGTGAGACAATATTTTAAATGAGTAGACAGACATGAGCAGGTGTTTGGCTTACAAGGCGGGCATTCCTCCCATTCCTCTCCTCCAAACAGGTGGAGAAACTTTACAGAACATCAAACAGTCATTGAATGTCTCCATGATAATAGGCAGCAAGATACAGAAAGGGAGGAAGTCTTCTTTGGTGATGCAACTATGTACTATTGCTTTGATTCTTTCAAGTGCATCTTATATATTTCAAAGCTTTTTTATTAATTGCTTCAGTTCAGTGTGGGCTGAAACAGTTTCTGATGCCACAGAATGAACTGTGCTGTTTGAAATCCACACTCCAAGAGTGGCCCCCTATTTGAAGCAAGCATTAGGATGCACTTGGAACTAGAGCCTAGTACAGTCCATGGGAGTCTTTCCATTAATGTCAGTGGGCTTTGGTTATCTCTGTACGTGAACAATGTGTCCCTTACAACAGCGTTATTACAATAGAGAAAGGAGGATCCAGTGGCTAGGAGTCAGGCCTGGGGCTCAGGAGACTCAAGTTGAATTCACTCTTCTGTCAAAGGCTTCCTGTGTGATCTTGGGCAAGTCATTTAGTTTCTTTGTGCTTCAGTTCTCCATCTTTAAAAGGGAGATAATAACACTTCTTTACCTCACCAGGGTGTTGTGAGGATAAACACACTAAAGATTTTGAGATATCGTAAGGCCCACCTCTTGAGTGCCTCCTGCTGCTGCATATGGTACGGCAGTCCTTTTCCTGCTCCTGGTGCCCCCTGTAGGCTGTTGACTTCACTTGCTGGGTGTCCAGTGGCTTGGACCTCCAGCCAAGTCACACAGTAAATACTATACACATTGATATGAAATGCTTGCAAATTGCCAGGCATTAATCTCATGTATAACCTCTATATCCCATGTGATACTGCAATATTTCAGTGTTTATTCTATAAGTGTAAAATGTTTGTTCTGAAACTCTGTAACTCAAACAGGAAAAAATCTTCCCCTAATGCAAAATGTTGGATTCCTACAGAAGGTATCTCCTGCCCATCAGGGAGGACTACTGAATCCAAATGAGCCACTGCAGAACAAAGACTTTGTTGATTGCTTCCCCCACAGCTCTGAAGTGAGCAGGTGTCCAAGCCCTCATTCCATCACAGCTTGAATGCTAGGGGAAGGTAATACAAATGCCTATTAAGGGATACTTATTATTCCTATGCTGCTTGAACACTGAAGGGTGAGGAGTTCTAAGCATAAACAATGAGTCCCAAACTGTTTAGCTTGGGCTGGCCCTACTAGACCTATAACATTTGCTTATTAGAGCAGTTTTTATTATCATTTTGAATTTTAGATTAACTCTTTTGTTTATGAATGTAACCTACTTTTAACCTTGGAAGTAACTAATTTCTTTTTCCTAGTCATAAATCCTTAGTTTACTATAGGATTGGCTTCAAGCATTTTCTTTGGTTTGAGATCTAGGGTGCAGATTGACCTGGGGTAAATGACTGGTCCTTTGGGACTGGGAGTAACCTGAATATTTTGTGATCTTTGGTGTAAACTGACCACTTAATCACAGAGAGCCAATGCTTACCTGGGGTAGTAAGATAGGCCATAGTGCATAAGGGAACTGTCTCTGACTTCATGTTAAGGCTGTTATAGTGCTTTAGGAGTTCACACTTGCTACTTGGTTTGTGAAATCCGATTATAGAACACACAGCCAATTTGGGGGTTGTGCCCTGTTCCTGGACAGTCTTCCCTGAAGTTGGCACTCACAGTTGTAAGCCACTCCAAAGAGTTTAACAGGAACCCAGGCCTGCCCACTACTCAAGGTTCCAACCCAGGGACCCTATAAACAGCAATCATATACTTTTCACTTCAGTTTGGTGCTGTTATTTCTCTGGACTTCTTCCCACCAATCTCTTAATCTGCACCCCTTACTTTAGGGATAAAGTTCTCAGGTTCTCTTTCCCAGATTAAACAAATGCAGCCAGAACCAAACTCTGACAAGCCCTGAAGTGCCTTTCACCAGCGAGAAGCACCTTGCCTCTGCCCTCTGGTCCTAACCAGGAACTGACCTGATGAGTCCATGAAGTTCCTTTTATCTGAGCCTGCTGGGCTCTAATTGGCTGCCCCCATGAGGTCCCTTTAGGCAGGCCTGGAGAACACACATTCTCTGCTCCTTTCCTGGGGCAGGTGTAGTAGGAGCACAGGGCATCCTGTATGGAGCCACAAAGAACAGATACACCGCACCGTGGCAACAGGGGGAGGTCCCCGAGGACTGGAAAAAAGTAAATATAGTGCCCATCTTCAAAAAAGGGAGGAAAGAGGATCCAGGGAACTACAGACTGGTCAGCCTCACTTCAATCCCTGGAAAAATCATGGAGCAGGTCCTTAAGGAATCCATTTTAAGGCACTTGGATGAGAGGAAGGTGATCAGGAACAGTCAACACGGATTCACCAAGGGAAAGTCATGCCTGACCAACCTGATTGCTTTCTATGATGAGGTGACTCTGTAGATGTAGGTAAGGCGGTGGATGTGATATACCTTGACTTTAGCAAAGCTTTTGATACTGTCTCTCACAGTATTCTTATCAGCAAGTTAAAGAAGTATGGGTTGGATGAATGGACTATAAAATGGATAAAGAACTGGCTAAAGCATAGGGCTCAACGAGTAGTGATCAATGGCTCCATGTTTAGCTGGCAACCGGTCACAAGTGGAGTGCCCCAGGGGTCAGTCCTGGGGCCGGTTTAGTTCAACATCTTCATTAATGATCTGGAAGATGGGGTAGATTGCACCCTCAGCAAGTTTGCGGACGACACTAAGCTGGGGGGAGTGGTAGATACCCTGGAAGGTAGGGATAGAATACAGAAGGACCTAAACAAACTGGAGGATTGGGCCAAAAGAAATCTGATGAGGTTCAACAAAGAAAAGTGCAGAGTCCTCCACTTAGGAAGGAAGAATTCCATGCACAGCTATAGACTGGGGACCGATGAGCTAGACAGCAGTTTTGCAGAAAAGAACCAGGGGGTAACAGTGGATAAAAAGCTGGATATGAGTCAGCAGTGTGCCCTGGTTGTCAAGAAGGCTAATAGCATATTGGGCTGCATTAGGAGGAGCATTGCCAGCAGGTCATGGGAAGTGATTATTCCCCTCTATTCGGCATTGGTAAGGCTGCATTTGGAGTATTGTGTCCAGTTTTGGGCCCCCCACTACAAAAAGGATGTAGACAAGTTGGAGAAAGTGCAGCGGAGGGCAACAAAAATGATTTTACGGGGCCTGAGCACTGGACTTATGAGGAAAGGCTAAGGAAACTGGGTTTGTTTAGTTTGCAAAAGAGAAGAATGAGGGGGGATTTGATAGCAGCCTTTAACTACCTGAAAGGGGGTTCCAGGGACAATGGAGCTAGGCTGGTCTCGATGGTAGTAGATGACAGAACAAGGATGGTGGTGAAGCACTGGAATGGGTTACCTAGGGAGGTGGTGGAATCTCCATCTTTAGAGGTTTTTAAGCTGAGGCTTGACAAAGCCCTGACTGGGATGATATAGCTGAGGTTAGTCCTGCTTTGAGCAGGGGGTTGGACTAGATGACCTCTGAGGTCCCTTCCAACTCTAATCTTCTATGATTCTATGATCACAGGTATTCAGATACTACAGTAATGGGCTCTATATAAGTATCTCAGACAGATTACCAACTGAGATTTCCTTATACTTGAGGCTTAAATCTTGGTTCCTGTGCAGTCAGTAACAAAAAAAAAAAAAAGGGATACATTTTTAAATCAGTCCATCAGGTTTAAATGCTGTTAACATTAATTAATGGGATTTGTGTGAATACTATCCAAACAGTGGCTTGAAAATGAACCCCTAAAATGATCAGTTTACATTTAGTACTATATATACATACACACACACACACACACACACAGTGTAAGTAAGTCACTAAGAACTGACAGGAGTATCTTTAACTCAGCTAAATTAAACATTGTTTAAGCCTGTGCTGCTAGGTATATCCTTATCATAGACACTGTTTTTAATTCAATGAGGAGACTGTTTAAATCCGATGACCGACATGGGTTTATTACCACAGAACAGTTGGAAGGTAAAATCTTCTTTTTAAATGTAACTGTCAATGAAGTTTGCATTTTAGCTGATTTGTCATTAACTATGAAACTACTGATCATTAGTCTGAGATGACGAAAGGATAGCCTTGCTGTCTGGGTATCAGGTTGAAAAAAAATAAAGATACAGTATTTTTCGTATCCATCATGGCTTTGACAGCCTGGCTGGAGATAAATGGAATTCTCACATAAATAGTTATTTTTATGACTCCAACCAACAAAATGCAGAACAACAGTTAAGCAATAGATTGACTGACAATTGTAATAACAACCATTATCTGCAAGTTCTCAATTTCCTGTTACTTAAAGGCACAGTCAGCTGTATAAAGAAAAATCATGCATCATTTATTGCAGATCAGTCCTGGTTTTTTACTGTTAATTATTTATAATTATATGTCATTGGAGTACAATCCAGCTCCCATTCAAGTCAATGGCAGTCTTTCCAGTGACTTCAATGGGAATTGGATCACTCCCTTAATAAATACAAATAAATAAATAAGTTTTATTTATTTTTAGTTTTAAATATGGTGAACAAATGGCTCAGGGTGCTAGTAATGAATCCAGCTTAGGCTGTTCCTAGAAGTGACCAAAATTTTAATAGATTAATAGATTTTAAGGCCAGAAGGGACCATTATGATAATTTACTCTGACCTCCTGCATATCAGTGTTCACAAAATAATTTTTTCATCGAGCTTATACCTTCTGTTTGAGCTACAGCATATGTTTTAGAAAGGTAGCCAGTCTTTATTAAAAAACTGCAAGAGATAGAGACTCCACAATGCTCCAAGGTATGCTGTTAAAAATGTTCACCTTTTTTCTAGTCTGAATTTTAGTTTCAGTTCCAATCATTGGATCTTATTATGCCTTTTTCTGATAAATTAAAGAGTCATCGACTATCAGAAATCTCTTTGCTTATAGACCACAAGTCACCTCAACCTTCTCTTTGATAAACTAAATAGGTTGAGTTTCTTCATTCTCTCATTACAGGCATGTTTTCTAGACCTTGACTCGTTCTTGTGGTTCTTTTCTGAATCCTTTCCAAATTGCAACTGTCTAGCAACTGGTAGGAAGTAGATGTGTAAGTTGGTACTTTCCATGCAATTCCTAAAGGACATGTATCCATGTGATGAGAACACCGTATTTGGAACCTTTGTTGGCAGTCAAGCAGAGAATTCAAGGACCGAATGGACATTGAAGCTGAACTACTCTTTCACCCCATATGTTATGCTTTCAGTTTAAACTGTGGCATAGTGATGGGAGAGTATGGGAAAGCTTGCCTATGTTCTATAGACCTTCTGATAGAGAAATAACTGTCAGTCTGTCATGCTTAATGTGCATTTAGTTCACTAAAATTATTTTTTAAGAAAAGAAAAATACTTTGATGTCATGCAAGTAATTCTGAAACGTGTGTAAATCCCTTTCATATCACATGGGAGAAACAATCCCTTAGGATATAACTTTATTCTGTAGTAAAGTGACATCACTGATATTCAGATGAAACAAAATTATTAAAATACTTATTGTGTTCTTTGAAGTAAGCTATTAATGGAATACATATTAATATATTGTAAATGTCATAATAATGACATTAATATATTATAACTATTTATAATGGATGTTTTACGCTTACAAATGTAGGTTCTGAAACCAAGTCTGGTTTGAATTAAGATTTATAAGAAGATAAACAAATACAACAAGTAAATTGGAAGTTAAAGCTATTAGGGAAATAGTAACTCTAGAAGTTCAGGAGCTAAACCTACCCATTATCATTTTAAAATGAGCATAGATGCTCATAGGAGAAGAAATGCTAATGGAAATGTTCTCTGACTTCCTTTGTACCCCTCTCCGCTGTCCCCTCTGAAAGCCTCATGTGACTTCTCCCTTCCCATTGACTTTCCTTGCCTTCTTTCTTTTTCCCTTCCCAGCCCAACTCCACTTGCCGCACTCCTCTCATACCTCCCAGCTTTCCCCTCATATTGGAGAGTCTTGTTCTTTTACTTTACACTGCTGGATTTATTTCTGCACAGCATGGAGCTTCAGCTAATGGTTTAAGGAATCCCAAGGTGAGCTAACGTATTGTTACACACTAAAGAAAACACTGGAGCAGTGCACATAAGTATAATATGGGTTCCTCCCCCCCCCCCCCCAAAAAAAAATACTTTGTCTTCATATAGGACCTTGTATTCAAAGATCTCAAAGCTCTTTACAAAAATTAATAGCTAATTAATAAAAAATATAAGGCAGTTTGACAGATAGGTAAGCAGAGGAATAGAAAATTTCACATGTATAATCACACATTTTTTAAAATGATTCACCTAAGGTAGCACAGCAGAATCTGTTTTGATTTTCCTGTGACTGTTGTCTAAGTTGCATAAAATACATCTTTCTGATGGAGCAGAGAGTTCCTTAGCGCACCCACCTTTCAAGTTCATTACTTAGAGAGTTTGATAACAATTGGTTTAACTACAACACTGAGTTGGAAAGCTCAATGCCCTACTACTGTAGTTATAACCTGAGACTTCTTTGTTAGGAACTTGCATAGAATGCATTCTTTATACAACAGTATCCATTGGCTAGTCTGAGACACTGATTGTATTTAACAATTATTCCATACCCTGTAATGCTTTATAAATATCTCAGATGTTAAACTGAATAAAACTGATGTCCTACTTTCAGATCCCCACCTATGTCATTAATTGATGTTTGCTCTGAAATGTGCTGCATTTATATGCAGTAGAGACAAGTAAAACTGAAAAGCGTTGTCACTTTTTCAGAAACAAGTAAAATTGAAAAGTGCACAACAGGCGGCAAGGGATTCTGTGGGACAGCTTAGAAATTTCCATTATAATTCATTAAGTACTGCAGGGAAAGATTTGCAGAGCTCAAGCGGAGATAAACTTGTCAACTGGCTTCAATGATAATTTTGTCTCTATATAAATAAATACCTAATTATGTGTGAGAGTGTGTACACACATATCACCATAGACTTGGATGGACAGACAAACCACAGATACGTTGCAGTTAATGTTGGCTATACAACAGCAGGCACACAAAGAGTTCCATATGTTCACATGGTAACTCTCTGTTGCCAACTCTCATGATTTTAAAATGAGCCTCATTTTATTTGGTGTTTTTCTTAAAGTCCAGCTCCTGGAGTTATGTGATTGCCTGAAAATCTCAGCTTTCATTTTAAAAAAAGTAAATTTCTATCCCTCATTGTTGAGCCAAAAAGCTTGAAAATGTGACCATAAAAGCTCATGCTCCAGAATGCAAAGGAACCCCAAAAGTCTCATTTAATTTTTTTTCAGGATTTATAAGGCAACTATGTGATTTTGTGGAGCATGACTTCTGATTTTTGAACCCTTGAGGGTGGCAATACTGATAATCACACAAGAGGAAATGAAGCCATTAGTTGTGAGGCCTGAGAGTAATAAAGCTGTGGAACATAGGAGTCCTGCTAAGATCATGGACTTTATTTCCTAGTCCCAGTCACCCGATATGAGCTAGTGTTACAAAAGGTTAATACTTGTGTCACATAACAAGGGTCAGTATCAACTGGAAAATGGGCAAATGAGTTCTTTTATCTATCTATCTATCTATCTACATATTAAGAATTGGTTTAAACTGAAACAAAAAACTTTCTTTAAAGGCACTTTCCCCTACCCAGAACCTCAGGTGACTTTCTGGTTGGCCTTCCTTACCACCTGGCCTTGAGATGCTGCATTTTCAACATTTATTTATTCTAGAAACAACGAGAATCCTATAGCACCTTAAAGGCTAACAAATTTCTGCAGGCATAAGCTTTCATGGGCTGCAACCCACTTCATCAGAAGCATGAAGTGGAAACCACAGATAGGAGGTATATACACATCCAAGGGTCAGAAACAGCAATGGGGAGGGCAAGGGCTAACAAAGTCAATTCAGTTAGAGTAGATGAGGCCTATTGATAAATCTCTGCGTCAAATCTAAGACACCTGTTATTAGCATCTTTTAATAATCCTCTTCTTGTAACACTAGAGATTACCCATTATGCCAACTGTTATAAGCCCAGGAGGAAAATATTCCATTATAGTCACTGAAGCACATAAAGGTCCTTCTTCAGGACAGTCCCAGTACACATGACCTCAGCTCTAGAACTGATCTAAAACTGTGATGAACTTCAGCATATTTTGACCAGTTCAGCTCAGCACCCCTTAGTGCCTCAAGACTAGCTAATTCTGAGTTATACATTTGGAACAGAGCCTGCTCCCAGAGATCAATGAGAGCTGGTGTATTTAAAAAATGCCATTGATCCACACTTTTTTCTACATATGTGTCCACTGCATAGGCACAGCCTAGGATATTTCATAAGTGATTCTGCTTTGCTTTGCAATTTGTGAGTAAAAGTTATTACCAATTCAGGAAAAGTAACCTTATTATTTTATTGTTCTCTATTGCGCTCTTCTTCAGCATTAGAATAAACCAGTATTTCCAAATAGTTTATATCAACCCTTTTTTAAAAAAATTAAAATGTGATAAAAATTACTTGGAAGGGTTATAATGATTAATCACAACTGCATATGTTCCATTTTAGCTTTTCTGGTTTTGTCCCAACTTGCAAATGCCATTACACTCAGGTTTCAATGCTGTAATATGGTATTTTCTCTTACCTATTAAAAATTACATTAGAAATGTAGTAAAAATTCCTACCACACAATTATTATCTTTTAAAAAAAGGCTTTCACAAGCACAGAAAGCTGACTTAATTATTTTTAATATGGTCGGAATGTGCACATATTTAGAACGTATCAAGGAGTTTTCATAGTAGACGGCTCTAAACAGATTCCAAATTAATGAAAAAATGCAGATTTCTAGCACAGAGTGAGTGCTGTTTGTTTTGTCTAAGTATTTATCAATCATCCAAATTAAGAAGTGACTTCTTAGGCCTAGGTCCAAGGTCACTATGTGGGCACAGTAATCTGTCCACAAGCTACATTTTGAAGGAGTAAGGCCTTAATGTGTTACACTGGTTTAGACTCCCTTACCTATGGGCAGAATGGGCCAGGGGGAATGTAACTAAGTAAAAAGGGAATTAACATATACCAGCTTAGTCATCATTTTACTTCTCAAGCTGGCCGTGATGTCTCCTCCCTATCATAGATAAACACTAGGAGATGTGTTTTTTAAAATAAAAGTTTCTCAGTAAATTGCTACAGATGGCAATATCAGAACCTAATTATGACTGTGGAGCCAGAAAATAGATTGCATTCCCTATACATTATTAATGCTCTTCTGATCCTCATTTGTCATGTTCAAGGTTATGCAGAGATGACATTCAAGGAACCCTAACTCCTTGCTGCAGTCACTTCCATAATTCTTCTCCCTCAACACACCATCTTCTTAAACTCCTGGATACTATCAGAATTAGAGTACCATTCTTATGGGATTTTACAGAAAATGTAAGGATGAAAGGAAATCCTTGATGATGAAAATTAGGCTCAGTACTATAAAAATAATTTAATTAACATTTTCAGCTAGATAGTAGCTAATGATCTGTGTGCGAGAAGAAAGAATTAATTTGATAGAACTGGATGATGTTTACTGTATGCACATCTCTAGTAGTTAGGTACAGTATGACCTACAATTAATCTGAACGTGTGTTACACGATTAAGGGGCAATATGAAATATTATTAACATACGCATACCAATTCAGTGTTTTCGACTAATGAATTCCAATTACCAGTTTAAGCAGTAAGAATGTTACAGATGTTTTATGTCACTGGCAACACAAGAACTCAGACATTCTATAAAGCTTTACCACCTTTACTTATACCAAGTACTCCTTGAGGTGTAAGATACACTCAGTCAAAGTAACAGTGGGACAATCTTGCCCATAAGCCCCAATTCCAGAATGCACCTCAGCACATATTTAAAACTATGCCTGTTCATCAAAGCCAGATCAGAGAGTAACTTTTTGGGTTCACAAAAAATGCTGTCAAACTGCCAGTTTCCTGCTGGTTTGATACTGAATCATGCAAAATCATGATTGTAGAGAGTTCTCATGTGGGTTTTATACTGGATAGCACTATTTCATGAAAAACAAAAATGTTACTCAGTGTTACTATTTATTTCAGGGTAAATAAACTCCAATTGCTAATAGAAAAGAGGAACATTCACAAATCTTTGACAAGGACAATGAGAATTAAAATATCTCATGAAGTAAAGAGTTTATCCAAACAATCTAAAAAGGTACAAAGCCTCTCCCATCCCATTCACCAACATTTTACATTTGCAAATGCTATAAGCCATTTGCTAAAAGAAAATGATATAGCAAATAAGATGCTGCCACATAGTTGGTTGTCACTTAACACAGAATTATACCAACAACAGCTGCTTAAACTTTTATAGTACCTTATCATTACAAGCCATCTCAAGGTGCTTTACAATATAACTTTAAAACTGAAGGTTAATCTATTTTGTAAATTTGCTGTTTAGATAAAAATCTAATGGACCAAATTCATCCCCTGTGTAACTTCCAAGATCTCAAGAGAGTTACAGAAAGGATTAATTTGGTCCAATGAAAACAAGAATGTCTTATGTTTAGATCTAAAAAGGAACTTTCAGACTAGAGCAAATAAGTGGCAGGGGGTGGAGGGAAGGGAAGGGGGGAGGAAAATTACTGGCTTGACTTTTTCAATAATCCCTTTGCTATTATTTCAGATATTTGGATTTGAGTAAGTGCTTATTATTATTCCTTCATATCTATTTCTCCATCTGCTTGATCTTGCTGTGTTGCCATAACCTTGCCTATATGTATGTGACACCATGTCATCTCTTGTGATGGAAATGAATGTGATGAAAAAAATCAGCATTAGAGCTTCCCTGTAAGATTAAGAAGGAAAAGAGGATGGGCTGGAAAGAAACAAATCCCTATTTAAATACAAATAATTTTGACAATCAGCAAACATGCTAAAATGAAATGAATACATACATTTGTCCATCTTTGAACAGTTTTAAATTTAAAAAAATCCTCCTGAAAGTTTTCTACATCAAGCAAATCAGTCATAACTGATATCATTAAGCAACGACATCCATAAAGCAGCTGACAGGTAAAAGAGTGATTATTCAGAATGACATATTTCAGCACTGAAAATTCATAGCTTATAAAGGTCAGAAGGAAAAGCAGGGGTCTGACCTCCTGTATAACACAGGCCATAGGACTTCCCTGAATTAATTCCTACCCGAACCAGAGTATTTCTTTAAAAAAAAAAAAATCTAATCTCAATTTTAAAATTTCCAGCAACGGACAATCCATCAAAACCCTTCTTGTTGTTTAAATGATTAATTACACTCACTTAAGAATTTGCACCTTATTTCTAGTCTGAGATTATCAAGCTTTATAATGCTTTTGCTTTATAATGATTGTAATGCTGATTTTTTGCCAGCCGGGATTTTGCTGGAAGGATAGAATGGAAGGAGACCTGGAATAGTTGACCTAAACAAGAGACCAAGAAAAAAGGAGACAAGATTTTTAAAAATGGATGCCTAAATTGTGCTACTACATCTTCCCTGAGGTACCAAAAACTGACCTATTTTCAAAAGTGCTGATGCCCCAGAATCTCCCACTGACTTCAAGCAACTTTTTTTCAGTGCCTATATATAGAACTATCTGCCTAATTTTAGACTTTTTTTTTTTTTTGAAAATGTTGGCCAGAGTCACTAATTGAGAAAGGTAACTTCTTTTAGAGCTTTTTGAATGGAGTTGCTCAAAAAAATGATAAGTATGTTTCATTACACTTTCACTGTTCAAAGTTTTGCAAATTTGAAAGTTTCCAATTTTTTTAATTAGAGAAAAAATGTTGCGTTTGTCAAAAATAAGAATTTTTTGAAGAAAATTAGCAGCGTTTTCCCTAAAAAAGAATATTTTTCACTGAAAAAAGTTTACAATTTCTGACCATCTCTATTTGTGAGTAATACATATTAAATTAACATGAAACTGAGTTGAACTCTTACAACAATCCCTTTTTTAAATATTTTTTAAATTAAAATTAAAATTAAAATTTGGTTCAGTTTTAGATTCTGTGCTGACTAAATTTTGAATTATGTTTATTAGCAAGTTAGGTAAATTATATATTATGGAATAGAGTTTGATCCTTCATTTATTTCATAAACCCAGCTCCTACTGAACTCAGAGATGGTTGCAGGTGTACAAAGAATGCAGGAATGGTTCATATATTAAATAACTTCTTTTGAAAGTGCTAAGTTGAGATCAATGAAAACATAAAATCTATGGTTAGGAGTAGCACAAAAATGGCAAAACGTGGGTTAAACTCATTCATAAGCCCCCACAACTCACCTCTTATGCCCCAAGAGCAAAATCCTTTGCTCATTGATCAGTCTACATGGACAGGTTGGATACTGGACACATACATGGAAAAGCAGAGGGTAATCCTTCCTGGTAGATTGTGGTGTGACTGGAAAGTCACTCTGATTATGATACTTCAGATCAATAGCTAAAGTAACCACCATAGGTCATTTCATGGCCAGAGAGGTAGGCAGGATATCTCTCACCCACCGATCACCCACTCCCTGAACAAACACACACACGGAGCTTATGCAATGGAGGGCTCTGTGATTTGGAGGGATGAATGCTTTCTGCCCCAAAATGTTGTATCCCATTTGATTTCATTGCCTAGAGGACCTCTGCCACCATGTAGTAGGGGGATGGATTTAGCCTTTAACATGAAACTTATAGGTGCTGAAGTGATGCATAGGGCCTTGTGTTCTGGGGTGAACTAGACCAAGGAGAACCAATCTAAGGCACAGGAACAGTTCAGTCTCCATGTTTTATCCAGTCCATATCAGTTTAGACTGTCAATAAAAGTAACTTCAAATTTATAATATGATTACTTGTTTCATCTGCTAGGAACTGGACTAAGTCCACCAGCAAACTGCACAACCAAAAAAAGAGGAGTAACATAACAACATTGGTCACAACCAACCTGAGACAGATTTGAACCAATAATTTAACAGTTAAAAGCTATACTCCCTAGAATCAGAGCCATTGAACCATCAAGTCCCCCTGTATTGTAAGTCTACATTCTGATTAATATAGCCTTGTTCCTGAGAATATCGTCTCTCTTCAGTTTTCATTTAAAACATTTTGCGTTTCTGATTAATCTTCCCAATAGGAATCACATTTTAAATACATTCTCAAGACTGATTACTGCAGTTCTTTATGCCTCAGTGGGACACAGCACCATAAAACAGTTTTATTAATGATCTGGAAGAAGGGATAAACAGTGCATTAATTGCATTTGCAGATGATACCAAATTAAGAGGTGTTGCAAACACTACTGGGGCATGAGAAATACAAAGGGATCTAAAAATGTGAGAAATAAAGTATGGGAAGGAAATAACAAAATGAACTTCAGCCAGAAAACCTGCATACCAAATACACCTGGGAATTAATAATAATCCAAAACACAGATATTCAATAGGTGTGAGATACTTGCAAATACAGTAACACTGAATGGGACCTCGGGCTCTAAACTGGCAGCAAACTAGAAACAATGTGGCTTTGAGCTGCACAAACAGCAATGCAAATGTGATAGTGAAAAAACCAGGTCAATTTTGTCTATATACAGTACACAGAATAATCAAATCATAGACAAAGGGGATGAGAGTCCCTTTCCATATGGCAATGTGAGACCATACACCTAGAATACTGATACAGTTCAGGGCACCTCATTATCAAAAAGTGGAGCAAATTCAGAGGAGGACAATAAAAATGATTAAGCAGCTGGCAAAAGTGATTTATGAGGCAGATTAAAAGAACATGAATGTAATATGTATACAGTATGGCTCAAGGGTTAGTTACCCACTAGGATACTCAGTCTGTACTGGGCTGCAAGTAACTCATATCTTCTCTGGATCAGACACAGAAGGGACATGTAAAACACATTCAACACTGGGTGGAATACTTC
Source organism: Emydura macquarii macquarii (assembly GCF_026122565.2). Classification (NCBI taxonomy): domain Eukaryota; kingdom Metazoa; phylum Chordata; order Testudines; family Chelidae; genus Emydura; species Emydura macquarii. The sequence goes on from NW_027133156.1 coordinate 4,430,405, forward strand.
CTTTGGACAAAGGCCCTATTGTTTGAAGTACTTAAAATCTGGATGAACCAGTGGGTTCACTGGTCAGTATGTGTACATGTCCCTCTTTGTTAGGGTTACCGTATGTCTGGGTTTTCCCGGACCTGACCTCTTTTTTGGTAGCCCGCTCTCCGTATGGGCGGATTTTTGAAATAAGAGTCAAAGTCTGGGATTTTTATAAAGCAGATGTTGCAGCTCAGAAAGAGCCCTGATTGGTCCACTTCCTTGTTGGTTCATTCCCCTGAACCCCCATTGATATTAATAAAATCCCATGTGACCACCACCATTGTTCCTATCTCCTAACATCTTCTTCTGTCCTGTTAACAGCAATGAGGTTTCTTGTTTGGTCTTCTCAATCCTCTCCACTTACCCCAGTGACTCCATTTACTACCACCTTAAAAACCCTTCTAGCCTCTTCTTGGGTGTTTGTACAGTGCTAGTGTGATGGTGCATTGATCTAATTAGGGCTTCTGGAGAGTCTCAATATTTTTACTATTAACTATTGTTAATAATAATAATAGGATCCTTTAAATGGTAGAGACTCAATCTGAGCCTCTGCTTCTCTCACCCTTATTTCCTGTCTTCAGGAATTAGCCAGCTTGTTCACACCTCCCATTCGTTATGCTTAGAGGGCCTCGCAAGGTAGACCTACTCAACTTTCAGATCCCCCATATATCTTGGAAGGCAGAGAGTATACTCATTTTCTTTCTGCAGCAGCTGGAGAGAAAAGCTCTGGTGCTCATGGTGTCAGCAACCGAGTTATGGTGGACTAGTCTAATGTTTGGAGCAACAGTCCAGCCTACCAGTTATAGCTGAATCCAGCCAGAATAGGATTCAGAAGCAAAGCTAAAGGTCAGAGCCAGGAGTCAGATGCTAAAGCCTAAGCTGAAGGGTTAATAGAGTCACAGTCAGGAGGTATAGCAAGGGTCAGAGCCAGGAATCAGAAACCAGGTCAGGTGAAGGGAGAGAGAGGCTGAACTAGAGACAACAGGAACAGGACCAAACACAACTGCAGGTGGCGACACTGAGCAGCCAATGGACTGCTGCAGCTACTAAGAAAGTATCATCCTGTTGACTCCTATGGCCAAGCAAGTATCTCAGGCAATCAGATAGCTTCTATCAGGACCAGCTGCTCATATTAGATTGTCAGAAGATTGGCTCTACTGCAGGACACAGTGTTACTGCCACTGCAGTGACTTGTCCTCTTTGAAAAAAGGGAAGTTTCTTCGTCCCAGTGGACTCTGGGACGTTCCATCCCCAAAGAGAATGCATGTAGCACTCCAGCAATAGAAGAAAGAATCTTTCCATTTCTGATGCTGCAGGATTCATTAAATACTAAGCTACTTGGTTGGGAAGCAGGCATATCTGGCTCACCACCCTGAAGACACAGGTATGAAGGAGTGAATAGAAGGCCATCATCTTAAGATCTGGGTGCTTCTAAAGAGAATGGGAGATGAGTGGAAGGGTTTGGGATATAGAAGGCCATCAACTGTATGTGAAGAACCAAGACTTGTTGGAGGATCTATTCTAAGAAGGATTCCAACACACAATATTTCAACATAGATAAAGAGTAATTAATTTGTGAATAGGACTGTTGGGTTTGATTCTAACATCACACTATGTTTAGTAGAATTACTCTATCACACCCATTGCCCATCTACATATTCTATCTATGGGATTTTTGTAGTGTCTATCACCTTAGTATTTATTTCCATAGTGATATTGCTTTTATTACTTAGTTATGTGTGTGGCTCCTGTTACACTAAAACATTAATTAAATTATATGTATTTTAATTAACATATATTTAATTAACATATATACATATACTTTTTTCTCTGTGATTTGTATTGCTCCTATATTTTACCATTCAGTAGTATACAATAAACAAGATTGAGAACAAAGGAAAATAACTTTGATGGCTCAATCAGCATTTTTCACTATGATCGCTATTGTTATGTATGTCTTCATGCAACTCTGTATAATTTGAAATCCACTGCTAAGTACAATCAGTCACACTAGTCTTTTTTCTACAAGTTGATCATGACACTATCAATACTGACATTATTCTACCACACATTAACACCATTAATTAGCATTACCATGTGAGTGACATTGAAGATAGATACGAAAGGAAGCTGTTAAAATATATTGCTGTAATCTTACTGTGTCTTGTTGTCGTGATCCAGCCCTAAACTACATTATATCTAAGGGCTGTCTTCAGCCGAAATTGTTTGCAGTGTTGTCATTGGCATGTTGGTCCCAGCTTACCAGAGAGACAAGAGGGGTGATGTAAAATCTTTTATTAGACCAACAATAAGCTTGAAAGCTTGTCTCTTCCACAAACAGAAAGTTGGTCCAATAAAAGATATTACCTCACCCACCTTGTCTCAGCAGAAATTGACAGTGACATCTGAAGAACAGATTTCTTTTCTCATCTGAAAATTGGCTAGTCATGAAAGTCATGAAAGGATTTTTTTTAAAATGTTCTGGTCCTCTACAGAGTTAAATAAGGGTGAGACGAGCTTCTTGTAAACTATTATCTTCCTCCACTATTCACAGCCAAGTCATGAAATTACCCCTTACTGCAGCACAACAGCTATTTTCATTTTCCAGTTAATCCAGGCTAGACCTGGATCAGTTCCATAGAAAAAGCACAGCATCATCCATTTTAATATATACTACCATAACAAATATATTACAGCTACAGCCGATGGTAAATATTGGTTTATACAGAAAATTATATATATCATTTCATTCAGGATTTGCTCTCAGCATTGCTGGCCATCAGCTGCATATCCCTCTACATCTAGTCAAATGAACTAAGCCAAATGAGTGAGAATATGAAGAGAACACAAAAGGATGATTCAAACCTGCCCCTTTAGGCACTCTGAATAGAGTCATGCTCCTACTGAGTCAAGGTACTTGGGATATTGAAAATATACTGCTGTGGCTCATAAAAGATCAGTAGGGCTCAATGGTTTGAAGATCCATATCTTTAAATGGTAACGTTTTAATTTATATTGTTTTTCAAAAGTAAAGAGAGAACAGGAAAAATAAAAACAAAAGTAAAGGAATGGAAAGGGTGGAAAGGAAATGAAGGTGTGGGACAGGGAGGGGAGACAAGAGTGGTATCTCGATTTCTATCTGCATAGAATTAATCAAAGGTTTCTAGAAAGTTATACCAAACTTTTCATATATGTTTGAGGATCCTCTTCTCTGAAACATTACCCACTCTTTAGCTGCCAGGTCAAACAAGTCTCTGAGCTTCTATTCCTGGAGGAAGCCTAAGATCACCAATGATAGAAAATAATGCTATCCATCCCTTGATAATCCCACAATTTTCCAATCACGTGTAGGAGTTCTTTCTAGTTCTGATGATTTAAAAGATACCAAACCAATAATCATAAATCAGATAAGTTTTTGGGAGCTTTAGGTGGTCAGCAATTCTGAAATGCTTTATTCAAGTTCCTAAATACCAAATATAGATGCCCAATTTTAGGCACCTACATTTCCAGATTTTGGCCCTACTGGCTAATTGTTTCGGGGTTTTTTTAAACTGCTAATTTAAGACATTTCACATTTAATTTAGATTGGTTTAAAAGTCACTAATGCAAAAAGACCTATTTAAGGTTTAAATTTTGTTAGATATGGTGAGGCACAGCCAGCAAACTAGACTCAATGTGTTTATCTATCCATCTTTATGGGAAGGAAAGAGAAAGTTATAGCAACTGTCAGTGGTGCTCAAATGCATTGGTAGTGCCAGTTAATGCCAAGAAGGTACTGCAGATAAGTGGTAGATATAACTGACTCTGAAAACAAGACACCCAAATTAGGGCTCTGTTTAGTTCTAGAGGTGCAGAGCTTTTACTCAAATACTATGTAGTTTTTTAAAATATACAACATCATGTGGCAATGACCTGATAATAGTGTAAAAAACCAAACCTTTTTGGAACAATGTGACAAGTCCCCCATCCTCACTGCAGGAAACCCTGAGCAATGGAATCAGCATGGTTCTGTTGCAGGCTGTGAGTGGCATCCTGGCTCCATTGAAGTCAAAGCGAGTTTTGCTATTCCATGGAGCCAGGATTTCACTCTGGGAGCCCATGCGGGCTGTTGAACCTGAAGTTTACAACATGGTTGTGATCAGTCAGAGCTCCCTGTATCCCATCTACAGGGCTCTTTGATGAGGGGTGGAACAGCTAGTGGAATAGTTGACCATTGTCTCCCATAACTTGCAGCTGCACACAGCCAAGCTGGAGGCTATTACATTCCTGAGAAGGAAGTACACCCCCACCACACACACAAACATCCCTCCTTAGCACATAGCCTGCATATTTAAAGAGTATCTTGTGTAAAGAGTTCAAGATTAGCCCCGTGACTATATTTTGGGTTCTTAAGTACTTCTACCTTCCTTATCTATCCATTTTCCATCATCTTCTTTTTTCTTATACAGAAAAATACTTAAATGTAAACTATTTATATATAGTCACTATGGGCATGCTAACAGTATGTTTAATTATTCTTTCAGGAGATTAAATCATGTTCAAGGTCTGCCATATTTTTGAGTGGTGATTTGCAGCTAAAATGTACATTAAAATGTGTGTGTGGAGATTCAGCATAATATTTTAAATCACAAATTTACTGTCTATTAAATAATCTACCCTATGTTAACATTATTTTAACATAGGGCAGGCCAAGTGCATGAATTTTCTCTTAGTTAGAAATTTAAAGTAGAAGTTTGTTCCTTTGATAACTCAGGCAAGTCTTTTTCTATTGGATCAATAATATGATTATAGCAAATGTTTTCTGGATTAGAAGTCAACAACTTGCCATAGCCTCAGTGCAAGCTTTCCTTTCTTTGCGTGAATGATTCATCCCACCGACTCTTCTTTTAATTTTTTCATTTATCTAAAAGAAAACACTTCTTGTATCTAGATTTAAATTGTTTCTGCTCAGTGCAGGACAAATTACAATGGACCTTGTAATGGATTGCTCTGCATCCCCTGCCTCTCTAGGTGGTCTCACTTCTCTGCAATAACAGGACTCACAGGCTTCACCTGGTGCAATTACCTATGCTCATTTATTTACAGTGTATAAGTACAGACTCCACTCCCAAACCAGGCCCAGTTGACCCCCAAGGGTTTGGGCTGCTGACCCTTGCTTGGCCAGGAGCCAAACTAAAGTGCAGGACTTCTACCCTTCTCCCTGGCTATGCCTCTCTCTGGTGTCTCCCTGGCTGGGTTATATGCACCCTGCAGCTAGGAGGACAACTGTTCCCACTTGCCTCATTAGGCACCTTCCCGGCTTCTTCTAATCAGCCCCTTCAGCTGTGGGTTCCTTTCCTGCCATCTGGGGCTCTGCCGGCTCACTTTACCCCACCGTAGGCATCTGGGGAGCGGGATAGAGGGGACCTAACCCCCTCCACTCTGCCACAACCTTTTAAGGGAACTGCATTGTTACTAAGACAATATTAAAATAGAACCAGAGTTTTCCTGAGCTGCAACTAGGGGTCCTCTAGTTCCAGCTCTGCCAGTGACTGTGGAGAATTCAGTCAACCTCTGTGTGCTTGGGTTTTACTATCTGTGAAATGGAGATACTATTTACCTACCTTACAGTGGTGTTATGAGATACTGACTAAAGTTTTTAAAGATGCTTTTTGGTTCAAATGCGCTGTACAAATGTAAATTATTATTATTGTTAATTACTACTAATATAGTATAACTCTTTGAATTACATTTGCTACCTTTAGAACTACAGCACTTTCTGATTCAAATAGTCAAAGCTATGTCTACATTACTGATGTCGGCAAAACTTATGTCGCTTAGAGTTGGGAAAAAACACCCTCCTGAGTGACACAAGTTTTACCGGCATAAGTGGCAATGTGCACAGCACTACCGCCATTGTTCAGGTTGTTTTGTTATGTTGACTGGCGAGCTCTCTCCCATCGGCATAGAGCAGGTACACAAGCGATCTTCCGCTGCATCAGTACAGCTATGCTGCTGTAAAGTCGCTAGTATAGACATGGCCTAAAACAAGGGGCAGTGAGAGGAAAAAGGAAGCTAGTATGAAGCTTCCCCTTGTCTGCTAAAAAGCAGAGGGAGAGCTCCCCCTCTTTCTAGCTGGTGTTGTGAGAGCTTCTCCTCTTGTTTCTGTACACTTTAATCAGAGTATAATCCTTAACAAAGCATTCATTTCTAGCTGCTATTTCATAATGCTATTATTTGTATTCCGGTAGCACCTGGAGGGTAAAATGGAGATCAAGGAATCACTTTGCTAGGCACTTTCCATATATATAGTGAGAAATAATCCCTGCCCCAAAGAGTTTACACTCTGAGTCAAGGTAGACAAAGGCAAGAGAAAAAGTGGCCTAGGGAGGTCAACTAACTTGCCAAATGTCACACATCAGTTTAATTACATTGTCTAGCTGCACAATGAGGGTCCAGTCTTGGCTGAGATAACCTTTATGCACTTCCACATTGTACTACTACTACTAATGTTTACCTTCTAAATTCATCCAGGGTGCTATCCTGAGTTGAGAGCTCACTTCAGTTCCTCTTTGGAATAACAGATTAGCCTACACATTGTGTACCCTACTACATTATTTTAAATCAATAGCACAGAGACTACATATATTCCCAACTACTATTTTGACCTTTATTTAGCTATGTGAGCCATTACACATAGTTGGTTGAGCATCTCACCTTGAAGATGTACAACTATTGATTTTGTATGTGTGTTCATTTTTGTAAAGATTCTTTAACAGCATCAAGGGAATTGTGAACAGGTTGGATATCTTATTTATTTATTTAATTAGTGTATTGATATGTTTTGAAGTGATGTATGTGCCCTTTAGTAGTTAAGATTTCATTCAATTCTTTAATACAACTGAGAACTGAACTCATTAATCATATGCCAAATTGCTGAACTATAGTTATAACTCTGAAGTTTTGGAGTAGTAAATTGAAAATGTTATCTTTAATGTCCAAACAGATTGATTCACTGACCAGTGAAAAGTTATACTCATTAAGTTTGTTTTCTGTTAAATGTCACTCTACACTTTGGACTCAATAATTAATCTGATAGCTGTTGTGTTTCTATAAAAGGAAACAACAATTGAATGGTTACAATATTCAATATACAAAACATCTATTCAGCAGCTATGTCAAGATGGTTTAAAATTATGTAAATGAAATTACTTATTAATTGAGCACATACTGTATGATTGGTGCTGTACCAAACAAAGATATGAATGGGTCATATCCTGCTTACTGATGCAAGTAAATCCTGGGCAACTGATCAACATGATGAAAAAATATTGACTATAAAGATGAGAGATGAGTCCAAATTAAAACCTCAGATCCAGACTCTGAATTCACATACAAAATGTGTATGTCAGTAATGGGTATAGCCATCATTGCAGAAGCAAACATTCCTGAACTTGGGAGGGTTGAATCCAGATGGAAATGTGAATTTTTCCAAAAGTTGGGGTGATCTGACTGAGTGGTTGAATGTATGGTTAAGTTTGAGTTGTATAGTCAGTAGATTGGGGTGTCTTAATGTTGATTATAATTTAAAAGAGAGATTAACTTGTGGATGTCTCTGGTGCCTACCTCCTTTCACTTCTAACCTTCTACAGAAACATGGGACCCTCTCCTTCACAGTAGCATAGACTTTCTATTCTTTATGATTGCACAGACCACCTTTTCCCATGGTAAATAAAACAATTGCTCCAGGAGAAAAGTAAGAAGAGAAAGTATCTGATGCTTTTTAAGTTGTCTTTCAATGAACTTCATCAGCTTGAAAAAAGGACTATCCTGCACCATATGACCAAGCCACTCTGTTCAAACCATGAGCAATTACTCTGTAATTACCAGTGGTTCATAGAGCAGTTTGAAAATTTCAGTTCTAATGAGAATATATGCAATATTTTTCTTGAGTAATTTGCAATCTTTGAATAGCCCCAGTCTACCCAAAATAAACTATTGTATCTGAAATTCTTTGACTGATCAGACCATCTATAAAAACAACCTGCCCTCTGTCTGCTCTTCCTGCCTTTGAGTCCTATTAAAAAAAGTGAGCATTCTCCTCCAGTTAATTTTCTCACCCTCCCAATGCTAAATCAATTTACTTTTTGCTGAATTTTCTGAGGCATATATCTCCTGAGTGCTCCAGTATTTAATAGTTTCTTGAGTAATTGGATCAATAATTGAATTAATCTGGATTAAAACATTAGGATTTTAGGACACTGAAATACTGCTTGAACATGTTGAAACTCTTAACATCGGAAGTCAATGTTATTTGAACTATGAGAGATTAAGAAACCTTCCTGGGGAGTAAACTGGCTTCTTTAAAAGAAAAAAGTCACTAGACTGAGGCACCTTTTAATTCAAGTCAAAAGAATTTATAAAATTTGGGAAGGGTGGGGGATTAGTAACAGGAAATGAAGAAAAGTTTTAGAACTAGATCATACCCAGAGAGCCTTGCAGAAACTAGAAGATTAAGATTCTAATAACTTTAAGTATGTGAGTAAATCCATCTCCGTTTTGCAAAGCACTTAAGCATGTATTCAGCTCAATTGGGACTACTCAGTATTTAAAGTTAAGCATGTGATTAAGTGCTTTGCTGAAGCAGGGCCTGTGGTGCCAATAACTGACACTTCAATGGGGGTTGAGAACACTCATCACTTTGCAGAATCAGGCCTTATTTTACAACTGTTTCTTCTAGGGTCCACTTCTGTTTGGCTTCTGAACCCTCCTGAACTATATATTTTAATTCATATTATATTACTTGCAAAAAACTACATTAGAAGAATATTAAGGTTGCAAAGTCAAGACACAACCTTGCTAGGAAATGCCAGAATTAAGGGTGCTTCTACAGAGTATGGAGTGGCAACAAAGACCCTTCATCTTTTGCATGTTCTTCCTCCTTTGTTGGAGTGGGAGAATCAGGAGATGGCTGGCTGATCTACAGTCAAGTATCCACCAGATTACCTCTATTATTTTCCCAGACCGCTTTTACTTTGCCTCCAAAAGTCCCTGCATGCTGGAATACAGGGGGTACAGATAACCACCAACAGATCCTGGCACTCTTTTAATCATGCATAGAGTACCACACCAGTTTAACTAGGCCCAAAGCCCTCTACTTCCTGAAAAGAGAAGTATGGTGATCATATGCCAACAAAATTCCATATTGTACTACAGACAGCACCCGAAGGATGTATTCATTTATTTAAAAAAAAAAAAAAAAAAAAAAAAAGGAAAGCTTTGTAACAGTGATGTCTCTGTCAGAGATTAATACAATTACCACCTCTGTAACTAACAGCATTAATTCCAAACTCAGAAATATACACGATTCTGCGTTAGTTGAACTCAAATTACACATACAGTAATGTATTGTTTTTTCTGAATTAATTACTATATTAAGATAGTCACTCTGCATTTGATCTATTTCCATGTTTAGCTTTTCTTGGATGTCTGTGCTGCATCAAGGATGGCTTATGATCTTGAACTTAATAAGCTGGCATGAGAATTTTAGGGTTATTTGGGGGTTCTCTAAATAAGAATGTCATGGGAGGTCTCTGGCCTGTTAGTTTCAAGGGTGAAGAACCCTGTACAGCTCTCTGCCCAGTGTCTGTTAGAGATGGGTTCAAAATTCTGGATTGGAACATCCCTAAATTGTAAAGGAGTTTGAACCTCGAGCCAAGAGCTGGATCCAAAATTAGCAAATGGAACCTACGTTTATGGGAGTAAGCCTGGTCTAGTGAAAAGAGCACAAAAATGGATTAGTGCTTAAAGCATTGTGAGATCTATATGTGTAAAGAACTGAACCCAGACAAGACTGTGGTGATGCCGGTAGGAAATTGAAAGTTCTCCAAGGGAATTCAGCGCTTTTACCACATCCCCAACTGAGAGCACATAACTAGTGATTGTAAAAGATTCACTTCTTTGGGACTCCTCAATGTTACTAGGTGGCAAGAAACCACTCCCATCTGTGACTGGCCAGATTATATCTCATCCTCTCAGAGACAGATCTGACCATGGTGATCCTCATATTTATCACCTCCATTCTTGATTATTGCAACTCACATCAATGAGTGAAAAAGCTCCTATTAGTATAAAATGCAGCAAATAATATTTCCTTTATTAGCAAATGATCCGCAAACTACTAGCAAATGATCTGCTTAGCTGCCTAGGTTGCTGTGAACAAATCACTCAGATGCTCTGCTTTCTACTCTAGCTTCCCACTGAATACAGATGCTAACAATTCAAATTCTCCAAATATTAAAAACATTAAGTAGGATTGCTACTCCAGGAACCTTCCATGGCCTTCCACAACAGCAAAATTCCTGAAAATGTGACAGATAAGGGGAAGTTAAGCAGCAATGCAGGCACAGCTTTTACATGAGCTGGAACTAGACTTTGTAGTTTAGTCCTTTGAGATAAGACTGACTATGGACTTTACTGCATTCAAAATTAAATAATAAAAAAAAACCTTACCTCTTCAGCTAGATTTTTCCCTCACTAAATTGCATGTACACACTCACACTCATATACAACATCCTAATTGACTTATTCTTAAGAAAGAGATACTAATATTGTTTCTTATTTGTAATTTGGAAAGACAATCAGATACTACAGCGACAGGAACCATGTAAGAATTTAGATAAGTAGTCAGATACTTGGAAAGGTTACTATATTACTTTGGATCAAACCAAAATGCTGAATCTGAACACCCACCTCATTTTGTGTCTTGAGCTAAATCTGTTTTTTCTGTATGACTGTTAGATGGTGGAAATCATTTGGGCTAGAGAATCCATGCATGTGGAAATGATAAAGACCTTTTGATGGAATATTTGGTAGATGGCAAAAAAATTATAAATCAGAAAAGCTAGTAGTTATATAGAGGGCCACTTCTTAATTATTGTTTGAACGTATATTTGAATGTGCATTTTAACATTCCATTTTCAACTAGCTCCATTAGAGAGAGAATTTGAATATCTGCAAATTTCCAACCCTCAGGGATGAGGCAAACAGGACAGTAAGTATAAACTATGAATACTTCATGGATCCATCCACCTAGACACTACAGCAATCCCATGGGGCTATTTGCTTTTGGTTAGCCAGCAGGACATTTCCTCAGAACTGACTGAAGTGGTTGTCGAGGGGTGGTGTCAGGGTTGCCAACCGTCCGTACACTTACGGTCAGTAAAAAAGTGTGCAATTTTACTGCTGTCCATAAATCCGTAAAAAAAATAAAATAGTCCATAAAAACTGCCTCCTGTCCTGAATCCCAGCAGACTCCCAGTCAGTGGGGAGGAGCTCTGTCTCCCAGCCCCGCTGGCCAATTCCAGCCACAGGTGTTGCCTGGCTCCCTGTCTGTGCTGCTGGCTGGCTGCATAGTGCTGCTGCCACTGCCTCCTCCTCCAGCTGTGGCTCAGCCACCCGCCCGCTCCTCCTCCTGCCTCACCACTGGTCCACCTTGGATGCCCACCACACAGCTTCAGTAACCGTGCCAGCCACCTCCAGACCACCCTCCCCCCCGGCTGAGCTCTCCCGGCCCCGCTCACCCACGGGCCGACAAAACCAAGCCAGCTGCCTGCTGCCTCCCTGTCTGCCAGGCTCCCTGTATGCCACTCAGAAGTGGCATGGCACAGTCGTACCAATGGGGAGTGTGTGTGTGAGGGTGAGGGTTCGGGGGCCAGGGCCCCCAGGGCCAGAGGTGTCAGCCTGCTGGGTGGGTGGGGGGGCGCTGGCTGGTGCCTGACGAAGTCAAGTGAGGAGGGCTGGGCTGGCTGACAGCTGAGAGAAGCGGACTGAGTCCCTCCCAATCCCAATCCCAGCTCAGTGCCCAGCTGGTGCATGAAAGCACTGGGCCCAGAGGGCAGCCACAGAGCTCCCTGGCACAGCACAACAGGGACGGGAGAGCTGAGCCAGGCTCTGCTGTCATGCAGATGTCCAGCTGGCTCAGGTATGTGTGGTGGGCCCCTCTGTGCTCCCCGTGGGGTTGCGCCATTGCGCCTGGAGCCTGTCGCTTCTCCCAGAGCCTTCCCCATCGCTCTCCACCATCACCCAGCCTGGCATTCCTGCCTTTCCTCCTCCTGCTCCTCACCCTCATTTCCCCCACTCCACTTCCCATCCGTCCAGCCAGGCAGCCCTAGTCCTGCTGCATGACATGACTGACTGCTCCCTGCCCTGCCCCTGGCCTCCAGGCGCCATCTCCCAGCAGGTGCTGGCTGGGCTGCGAAGCATGCGATCTGGAGCAGATTGACTCACTAGCTGGTGCCGTGCTGTCACGTCAGCCAGGGAAAGCTGGGGCTGAGGTGTTTCATGCGAGAGAGTACACATTTTTGTGACATCATTGTATTGTTTATGGCATTTTTTGTGATGTCAGTAAAAAGTTTAACGTGCCAGTAAAAAAAATCAACTTCAGATCTTCATGGCAGTAAAAATTAAAATGCAAGGTTGGCAACCCTGGGTGGTGTGGAGTGGGTATCTCTGATACTTCTGAGCCTAAGCCTGCTTAAACCTGATGAGTCAGATTTGAGCCAATTCACAGGCAAGGAAGCACCCACGTGTTCCCAAGGCAGCTAAATAGGCTCTTAAGAGAAGTATTCCCTTCAGTCTGTTCAATGCCATCACTTAGTCACACAGCATTTGCTCTGCCTGCTCTAGCTCTTCCTCTTTCCACACTATCCAGCCCATACTCCAACTTGCATCTGCTTTTGCCTCAGCTAGGTACTCTGTGAACAAAGCCACATAGCACCTGATACGTGAGTCCTAGAGGCCAATAAGTGAACAGAGTCTGTGGAACTAGGCCCCTACCCTTGTTTTGGTCTGGAAGAGCCAGGATCACGTATCCATCTCACAGGAAGGGTAACTTTAAAGGTCCCAGCAATGAACACCACAGAGAGGTGAATCAAAAGGAGCTTTCTGAGGAGAGCAAATTTAGTTTTATCAGAAGAGAACAAATGCAAGAAAACTCAGATGTCTGCCTAATGATTTGGTGTGCTTTTTATAACCCTTTGTTGCAAGTGAACTAAAACAAAAATATGAAAATTCAGTCACCTAAAAGCCCTTTGGTTCCTTATAATTCCCAAGTTCTTGACCTTGTTCACAATCTATAGTTTGGGCTTTTTATTTCATGGAATAGTAAAGATCAAGAAGATGTCCCTTTTCTCTCTCTTTTTTTTAACAGAAAAGTTTGAGACATTATTTTAAGGCTCAATCTCTTGCTATTCCGCTCTTGGTTGTGTTGGCTAGAAAAAAAACAACACTGAAAAGTTGCCAAGTGATAAAGTTTGCAGCCTATATGTCATTTTCTTAGCCCCCTATTATCTATAGAAATTCCAAACAGCAAACTTGAATCCTTGAGAATCGCTCCTGCGCTAATATCACATGCAAACACTGATAGTTCATACAAATACATTAAAATGTTTAATGACGCCAGGAAAACAAAATGATCCATTGAAGCCAGGCTCATAATTAACCAGAGCAAATACATACCAACTTCTATTTCATCATTTTTATTCCGTCAATCTATGTACTTTCTGATTTCCTTCTTCCCTCAAAATGTGTCCAGTGCTCTTGCTCTTTCTTTATCTCAAACTGATTTACAGCCTTTTCTTTTATTGCTCCCTTTAGTACTCTGTTCCATATTTTGACTTGTCTCTTTGTTAAGTAATTCTGGCTAAATTGCATTTAGGCTAGTCCCCTCATTAACTTTAATCCCTGCCTTCTTATTTTCAAATTAGTTATATGCTACTATCATAAGCGGTTTATGGCTATCAATTCATTTCTTTCATTTCCTGAATATAAATACAGTTATTGTGTGCCTAATAATACCATCTTCTCCCTTCCACTTAAATGAGAGGGCTGTGTCTGGCTACACTATTGTTAAATCATAACATATCATCTTAATATTCTAAATCATTTTGATAGCTGTCTGTTCCATCTCTATTGTGCTCCCCTTGTAGCGGAATTGCACACAATATTCTAAATATGGTCTCACTAGTCCAATATTAATACTTCTATACTTATGTAGGCTATGATCTTCAAACCCTTTCCTGATTTTTTAGTAGTAGAGTAATATACTGTTTTTATTTTAAAAATCTTCAGTTAGACTTTTTTCTCTCCCCTCCTCCTGGAGTTTACTTTACCCCATTAACCGGTGGTGTTCTTCTCTGTGATATCTGATCATTTTTACTTAAAGGAGATAGTTTAGGTTAATGTTTAGAGCAGGGATTGGAAATAACAAGATTGAGTTCTAGCCTCATCTCTGAAAATGGCTCGCTGTGCAACCCTGGGCAAACTGTTTAGCCATCTGGGCAAGCTACCCTATGGCTTAGCTTCTCCATTTGTTAATTATGATAAAAATGTGTCCACCTCTTTAAAAGCATTTTCAGAAGCCTGTATGGCAGTTTAAAATAAGAACATAGGAATGATCATTCCGGATGTGATCAATGGTCCATCTAGCTCAGTATCCTATCTTCCAACAGTGGACAATAGCAGATGCTCTAGAGGGAATGAACAGAATAGGGCAATTATTGAGTGAGTCACTCCCTGTTATCCATTCCCAGTCAAAGGGTTAGGGACACCCAAAGGCAGTCAAAGGGTTAGGGACACCCAAAAAATGTGGTTGCATCCCAGTCCATCTTGACTAATAGCTATTAGCTATCTCTTCATGAACTTCTCTAATTCTTTTTTTAATCCAATTATACTTTTGGCCTTCACAACATCCTCTGGCAATGAGTTCCACAAGTTGACTCTGCATTGTGTGAAGAAGTACTTCCTTTTGTTTGGTTTAAACCTGCTGCCTATTAATTTCATTGGGTAACCCCAGTTCTTGTTCTATGAAATAAATGACACTTCCTTCTTCACTTTCTCGATACTATTCATGATTTATAGACTATCATATCCCCCATCAGTCATCTCTTTTCTAAAATGACCTATCCCTGTCTTTTTTTATCTCTCCTCACATGGAAGCTATTCCATATCCATTAGTTTTTGTTGCCATTCTTTGTACTTTTTCCATTTCTAATGTAGCTTTTTTGTGATGGGGTAATCAAAACTGCATGCGGTATTCCAATTGTGAGTGTACCATGGATTTATATACAATAGAACCTCAGCGTTATAAACATTAGAGTTACAAACTGACCGGTCAACCACACACTTCATTTGGAATCGGAAATATGCATTCAGGCAGCCTCAAAGACAAAACAAAACAAAAAACAAAAAAAAGAGAGAAAGAAATACAGTAGAGAACTGTGTTAAATGTAAACTAATACAAAACTAAATGGAAAGCATAATTTTTCTTCTGCATAGTAAAGTTTCATAGCTATATTAAATAAACGTTTGAAAGAACAACCATAACATTTTGTTCAGAGTTACAAACATTTTGTAGTTACAAACAACCTCCATTCCCGAGGTGTTTGTAACTCTGACGTTCTAGTGTAGTAGCACCATGATATTTCCCATTTTATTATCTATCCCTTTCCTGATGGTTCCTAACACTTAACTTTTCTGAGTGTTGCTGTACATCGACTGTATGTTTTCAAAGAACTGTCTACAATGACTCCACTTCTTTCTTAAGTGGTAACAGATAATTTAGACCCCATCATTTAGTGTGTATAGTTGGAATGATTTTTTCCAGTTTGCATTACTTTGCATTTATCATCATTCTGTTACCTAGTCACACAGTTTTGTGAGATCCCTTTGTAACACTTCAATCTGCTTTGGACTTAACTCTCTTGAATAATTCTGTATCATCTGCAAATTCTGCCACCTCACTGTTTACCACTTTTTCCAGACTATTTATGAATATATTGAACAGCACTGGTCCAGGTACAGATCCCTTGGGGACCCCAATATTTACCTCTCTCCATTTTGAAAATTTACCATTTCCTGTCTTTTAAGCAGGTACTGATCTATGAGAGGACCTTCCCTTTTAATCCATGAGTGTTTACTATGCTTAAAAGCCTTTGGGGAGGAACCTTGACAAAGGCTTTCTGAAAGTCCAAGTACACTATCTTCACTGGATCACTCTTGTCCACATGTTTGTTGACCCCTTCAAAAAATTCTAATAAATTGGTGAGACATGATTTCCCTTGATTAAGCTGTGTTCAATTTTCCCCCAACAAATCATGTTAATCTCTGTGTTTGATAATTCTACTCTTCCCTATAGTTTCAACCGATTTGCCTGGTACTGCAGTTAGACTTATCAGCCTGTAATTGCCAGGATCACTTCTGGAGCTTTTTTTAAAACTGCCATCACATTAGCTATCCTCTAGTCATCTGGTACAGAAGCTAATTTAAGTGATAGGTTATATATAACAGTTAATAGTTCTGCAGTTTCATTTCTGATTTTCTTCATCTGGTCCTGGTGACCTATTACTGTTTGGATTATCAATTTGTTCTAAAACCTCCTCTACTGACACCTCAATCCAGGACAGTTCCTAAGGGCTTGTCTACACTTACCTCAGAGATTTGGCGGCAGTCAACTGGAGTTACGCAAGCTACGCAAAAAACTTGCATAACTCCTGTCAACTTTTCTGCTTCTGTTCTGCGCACCGTCTTCACTGCACTGCGCCACTTGAGAAGGTGGTCTTAATATGTCAATTTCTGGATCGACTGAGCGGGTCTTCACTGACTGCTCACTTGATCCAGAGAAATTGATATGACGGTGGTGAATTTGCCGCCATCAGTGAAGATGTAGCCTAAGATTGGTCACCTAAAAAGAATGACTCAGGTGTGGGAATCTCCCTCACATTCTCTGCAGTGAAGATCGATGCAAAGAATTTATGTAGTTTCTCCACCATGACTTTGTCTTCATTGAGTGCTCCTTTAGCAACTCATTCTTACAGTGGCCCAAATGATTGTTTTGCAGGTTTCCTGCTTCTCATATACTTTAAACAATGCACTGTTAAGTTGAATCTTTTCATAGTTTCTCTTCACATTCTTTTTTGGCCTGCCTAATTGTACACTTTACACTTGGCTTGCCAGAGTTTATGCTTCTTTCTATTTTCCTCAGTAGGATTTGACTTCCAAGTTTTAAAGGATATCTTTTTTGCTTCTAACCACCTCTTTTACTCTATTGTTTAGCCAGGCTGGCATTTTTTGGCCATCTTACTAATTTTTTTAAAAATTGGGAATATTGTGAGCATACACACCCTGCACTGGGCAAAGGTGGGTTAACCAATCACTTTTGGCAGAGGAGGCCACATCCCCTTGCCCCTGCTTCAGATGCTCCCTGTGGAGAGAGCAGATGACAGGCAACTGGTCGGCTCAGTCTGTACTGGCTCACAAGAAGGAAAGATGTGTGTTGCGGACTCCGGCAGAAGAACTGCCAACTCTCCAGACCGCCAAGGATGTGGACTCTGACTCTACTGTGGAGAACCAGCCCACCACAGAGACCGATAGGGACACCGAGCCACTGCTGACCAAAGAGATGTTCAAGGTGGGCTTAAGGATAGGAAGTGACCCAGGGAACGTGTTGGGAGCCAATACTTTGAACCCTTAATGGGGATCTTAGAGATGCAATAGGGCCTGGTCAGAAGCTGGAGGAGTAGGTTGGGCCCGAATTCCCACCCTCAAGCATTTGCCATTAGGCATCACCAATGGGGATCCTTGATAGTCTACTTATTTGCTCCATCCCACTCAGATGGCTGGAGCCCCCAGACTGCTTTTGTATGCCCTGGCCAGGAGGCCATTTGTTTGTATCTTGAATTTAGATGACTGTGGAATGGGGTGTAGCAACCTCAAACTGAGCAAACAGTGGCAACCCCCACTGGATGCGCAGAACCTCTGTGAGACATATACATTTAATTTGAGCCTCTATTATGGTGGGTTTTTTTAAAGTTTCCATGCAGCTTGTAGGCATTTCACTCTCGTGACTATTCCTTTTAATTTATGTTTAACAAACTTTTTCATTTTTCTGTAGTTCCTCTTCTTGAAGGCAAATGCAACTGTGGTGGAGTTCTTTGGTAGTCCCTCTCAATCATACACATAAGGACATTACATTTAATTACATTGCAGTAGCTGTTACTTAGCAGTTTACCTATATTCACCTCTTGGACCAGATCCTGTGCTCCACTTTCAACTAAATTGAGAGTTGCCTCTCCTGTTGTGGGTTCCAGCACTAGCTGGTCCAAGAAGTGGTCACTAACGGTGTCTAGAAATTTAGTCTTTGCATCCCCTCCTGAAATGTACCAAGTCAACACTGGGATAGTTGAACTCCCCCATTATTATTGACTTTTCTATTGTTGTAGCCTCTGTAATCTCTGAGCATTTCACAGTCACCATAACTATCCTGGTCATGTGGTCAGTAGTATATTCCCACTGCTATACTCTTATCATTCAATCATGGAATTTCTCTCCATAGAGGTTTTATGGTACAGTTTGATTCATTTAAGAATTTTATTATATTTTACTCTATGCTTTCTTTCCTCTCTAGTGCAACCCCCACCAGGATGACCTACTCTGTCATTTCTCTATATTTTGTATCCTGATATTACCATGTCCCATTGATTATCATCATTCCACCAAGTTTCTATAATGCCTATTATATCAATATTTTCAGTTAATACCAGGCACTAACTTTCACCTATCATATTATTTAGACTTCTAGTATTTGAATGCAAACTCATAAAAAGTTTTCAATATTTAGTGGTCTGCCTTCACATAATGTAATTAAATGGAACTCTTTTTCATTTGACTGTTTCGCTTCAGTTTCTACCTGTACTTTATCAACTTCTATTCTCTCCTTTCTTTTAATGGGATTAATGTTAACAACATTTAACAGATAATGTAGCAATTAAAAATTCCAAGAAATTACTCCTCCCTTTATTATTCTTTAACTAACGGAAAGACCTTATAGCCAAGTTATTAGACAATGCCTCTGCCAAGTCTAATTCTCTACTTTGTGTGCTCATTAAGCCATGTGCCTCTACATTAATGGCTGGAAAGTATAATACACCTTTACCACTCTCAATAAAAAGAAATCCTGATTTCCACCTACCACTCCCCAAAAACAAACAAAAAAACATTTCCAAAGCTTAAGTGTAGATTAAGGGAAATTCCAGATTTCTGCTATATCACCCTACTCTGTCACTAATTTTCTACTTATGTTCCCTTACCGCCCCATTGACTCCTTTCCTGGTTGTTTGCTTCTCATATTGATCTTTTCTTCCAAAGCTTTAACCTGTCTTAAGCACAACAAACAATTTAGGGACTTTATTTGTCTCTTGAGTAACAGTTTTAACTCCCTTTGATGACTTTATACTTTCAGCCTATAAACTCCTATAGTGGTCTTCATTAATGCTTCTAACCCTGTCTGCCATCAAATCAGATGTTTTGTCTTTCATCTCAGTTTTCCTCAGTTAACATTAAAGCTACTGCTTTGGGCTGCCTGCAAGCTTTGTACTCTCAAGTCCAAATTCAGTAAACATTGACATGTGAACATCCATTTGCTGTGATTATCCACATCAGATAGTTTCTTAGCATGTTTTCTGAAAGAACAAGGTAGAACTATCTACCCTTTCTTCTACTGTTCTGTGTTGAAGGTTCTCTGAGGTAAAATTTATTCATATTTTGGATGTGTCCTGGAGGTTATAATTTGTTAAACATCAGAATTAAACAGTGTTCTTATTCCCTTGTTCTATTGTCATTAAATAGGGATTTTCTGGAATCTCTTCATGTTAGCAGTTCCAGATTGAATGAATGTCTCCTTTATAAAAAAAAAAATCAATATTAACCTTTGTTAGGACAGAAACCTTGTCTAGCCATGTTTGTATCACAGATATTAGATTCTTGTTTAAACACACTTTGTCAGTTGCCAGGTTTGACATTTAGATTCATTATTTCCTCTTCTATAAGGAGGACATTTATTTCCAGGGTATTGTCTGAAGCTTGTAACACTTAAACATATTTTTAGACAAATGGATTAATCTCATATGCTTTTTGCAAGTCACTGAATGCTATTTCAGCACCAATATAAAGATCCCAACTCTGGCTATCGGCAGTAAATGAGTGATGGTACAGGTTCATTTTAAATGTTGCATTAATGATTTTATTAACAAGTAAACTGGATCTAGGGGACCATCCCAAAGAATCCAGAAAAAAAAAATCAGTTGCTTACCAGAGGTCAAACAAAATAGTATTGGAAAAATGGGATTCCTTTAAACAGATGATTCAGCATAGAGGTGTACGGGTGGTATATAACACATATATTTCCATGTATTCATACATATTTATACTCTATATCTTATGCATATATAGATTAAAATTGTATTGCTCATGTAATGAAAGACTGTACAGTACTGTGCATGTGCAAGACGGAAGAGGTTTCTGTGGATAAAGAACAAATGGAATCCAGATCCAATCCAATCAACAGGCCCCTAATCAAATAAAGCTCCCAACAGAATAGCAAAGGGCTGTGGGGCCTTGTCCACAAATGTGTTTGACATGTGTATTTCCCATGTCTGATACAATCTCTCCTTCCTCAGAGCTCCACGGTAACAAAAAAAAGGAGAGGACTTACTGGGGTCTAGTGAGAGACAGGGGCATTGCCATGGACTGCACCATGCATAGACCCTCCTCTTCTGGACCATGCCTGGTCAGAAAAAGTGAATGTAATGTTCCACTTAAGTGGGCAAGAAATGAGAAGGGAAGATAGCTTTCCCCTCTTCTTTATGCTGGGAATTTCTAGACAGCACTCAGCCTCACAGTACAGCTGCCAGTGCCTGGCGGACAGCAGGCAGGAGCAGAGTCAGATAAGGGAAGAAGTTATGAGACAGGGAGGGAGCCAGGAAACGAATGAGCTCTGGCACCCTTCCTCTTAAGGTTGTACCCAGCTCCCAAGTTCCTGTGCTAGAGCCTAGAGCTTCTGGCAATGGGACTTTCCCATAGATTCTTGAGTCCAAGTTTTGGGAGTCTTAATCCATCCTCGGCAGTGTTATGGTTGGGTGGGCAAATTGGCTTTGACATTTCTTGGTTTGTGCACACTTCACCTTGCAAGTTTAATGCTCTTTCAACAGTTTATTGAAAAGGTATTATAATATGTGCCTAGATATTATGGTAAAATATCTGTATCACATATTTTTAGGACTCTATTTGTATATACAAAGATATGGTATGTGTGATTGTATATAATGTATACAGTGGGTGCCATTAAACTCTTGTGTTTAGGTTATTAATTATTGTTATCTCTGCTCTTGAAGATCTCTCACACATATCCTTTACTATACTGACTACCTAGGGAGTACTAAAAATGTGAAGATAACAGTAATTAGTTATTTAAGGCTATAGAAACATTTTTAAGGCAGATCACAATTTACTTTGTATCTTTTTCTATCTCTTAATTGTATATTGGGCATGATTCTTATATACATAACGGCATTTTACACTGCTCTAGTGATGTAAAGGATCCTTAAAACAGAAGCAAATTATATTTCCATTCATTTTATGATCCCTTTGCACTGCTGGAGTGATGTAACACGGCTTCAGTATGTATGAGAATCAGGCCCACTGTGTTGATAAATGGAAAGTTATTTAATTTGCTGTTCAAATCAATACTGAATCACTGTTTTTCCCTTTCTTGTTGTTGTTCGTTACACATTATCTTCTGTTCTGTTTCTTCCTTACTTTCATCTTGTCCTTCAATAAAATTCCTTTTCTCTGGAAGTCCAAAACTAAGAAAGCAGTGGGCCCATGTAGCCTTATGTTTAGATTCCCCTTTTTTCTTCCTAGTGAAAACTGGAGAACCTAGTTAGAAGATTTCAAATAGTGTAGTGTGTCAGGTTATGTCCTGAATTGATTTTGCATCTGTAAATCCTCTCCAAACAATCTTTAAAATGCTTCATTTTAGGAGAACAAAACAGGCTTTCTTTGCACCTT
This sequence comes from Emydura macquarii macquarii, assembly GCF_026122565.2. Lineage (NCBI taxonomy): Eukaryota > Metazoa > Chordata > Testudines > Chelidae > Emydura > Emydura macquarii. Next base: position 4,452,311 of record NW_027133156.1, read on the forward strand.
TTCAGTGTCACTCCTGCAGTTGGATGGAGTATTTGCTTGAGAACAATGTGAGGTGCTCATTTCAGGATGCATTATGCTATATTTGCAACGTAGACAATCTTTGGAGGCCTAGGATTGAGCTCAGGAAGGCCATGGGGGACAGCATTTTAATCTTTTTACATTTTTATGCATCATATCAATGTCAGTCATTTTGAGATATTTGTATATGAATACATTTTGAATTTTCCTAAATTGTTACTTATTAGTCACCTGCGGTAAAGGAAGGCTTTGTCTCTACCCATTCGGAACTGATTCCCTGTGGAATCTCTTCTGTGTTGTTTGTTGTTGACTCCAATTGTAATTGATTGGCTAATTTGAGTTAACTGGCAATATCTTTGTATATGCTACTCTGGACATTGCACAAATGCTTATTCCAGGACAGAGAAGTGTGGTGTATCTTTCTCTTTGCCCCACACAGCTGAACCCTAGGATAAACACATTTGTGGAGCGTAGAGACTAGCATATACAAATCTGTTAGCTAACTTTAGTTTATTTTTATTATTTGTACTATCATAGCACCTACAAGCCCCAGTCATGGGCTTGGACCCCAGTGTGCTAATCTGCGTACAAACATAGAACAAAAAGACAGTCCCTACCCCCAAGTGTCTTACAGTCTCAGTAGTTGGCAATTAATTATTTGAGTTAAAATACTCTAGGATACACAACCCACAGGGGCTGGGTTATAAGATGGGTCTTGGAACCTTGCTGGGAGGAAGCTCTATCAGGAAAAAAGCTCCATTAAGAAACTCAGTAACTGCTTCCTCAGAAAGAAGTCAATGTTATTTCAAAGGCTGGAAAAGAGTGGATTTCTCTTTTGTTGTATGGACTACCTGTCAGACTACTTCCAGTGCTTTTCTGTGTGATTCTGAGATTTGTTTCTTCATTTGCAGTTTTACTATTGCACTCTGCACTTTTTTGCAGTGGTATGATAGAAAAAACCTCACCACTTACCTAGCTGTGAACCTTTCCCCCTTACTTTTCATCATTTTGGAACCACCACCCATGCAATGTCATGTGTAGAACAATAAGTTTATGACTTCAATGTGCCGACAATTAGCTTATCTATTCACAGCACATCCAGCTCCAGAAGGCCATATAAAGATGCTCACAATATACATCATTGTCTTCAAAACACTTAAAAAACCTGGACTGCAGCCAAAATTTACAAGAACTTGGACAAATTCTTGAACTGGGTCCCGCTTTAGGTCTTATATGGGTTCAGGGAGGTTTAGCCAAACTAGACATCACTTCTCTCTGAAGATGGGAAGTCCATCTTCATCATCTCTCCATACACTACCACAAGTTTAAAAAACACACATTGGCATGGAAAACAAGCGCAAACAATCCCAATACCACAGCATAAGAGAATGCCTAACCCCTTCCTCCTATAAAGTCACCTGGCAATTCTTGACCCCGTCTTCCACACCAAAAGTCAGGCCTTCCTCTAAGTAATCATACTAAGTATCTCAAATAGACTTCTCCCTTATGCACAGCCTGACTATTCCCCTACCACAGAGCACAGACTGATTGCAATCTAGAGAGGAATGATCTCATCTGTGGGACCTGGGTACCTCAGTGCTTTTGAAAATCCCAGAAGGTGCTATCTACATCTTTTGGTACCTAAATATCTTTAAAAATCAGCCCTGACAGCTTTTGTTCCCACACTGACGTGTTTTATTCCATGCCTGTCTCCATTCCCTTTATACCTCTTCACAGTTGGTTCTGAAGAGAACCATTTTTAAGAGGTAGCCCAGGCTCCTGGCTTAGATTGGGACATATATTATCACTATGTCTAATGCTCTAACAGGTAATGGCAGACAGCTCAAATGCCTGCCCTCACAAACAGGAGCATACACTCAGAAAATCCTCCCTCGTCCCTCCCACTTCCTTCCCCGAGTAAAACAACTAAATGGACCAGATTTACTCCTGCCTTATGTTGACTTCTGTCAGCTTAAACAAGGACACAGGGCCCTTAGTGACAGATAGTATGCTGAGCATGGACGAAAGGTTTCAGAAACACATGGTGGTGACCTCCTTTTCTAAATACAGGGCCTTAGAGAGATAATAAAGACCAAAAAATAGGTGGTGTTGTCAGAAAGGAGGTGTAGTCAGGTTACTCTGGCTATGCACCAATTCAGCTCATTCCCACCACAGTCCTCACTGCCAGAGCTCCTATGGAGTCTTGGCCATGAGTTAAAGCTCCGAAAGGGGTAGCAATGAGAATACTGTGAGCCACACCCTCAGCTGGTGTATATTAACCACTATGTCTCTCTGCCCTTGTGTGAATTTCCCTAGAGATTATAGCAAGCCTCAGAGGCCCAGAGATGTATAAATGTCCTCTTCTTTGTACCAGCCACAGTAAATCTGGATAGGTATGTTTAAACTAAATGCAGCAGAAGTGAAAAGAGAGCTATAGAAGATAGCACATTTCTTTTTAAGTAGCTTCTAAAAACAGTTTGTGGAATTCTCCAGTTAAGTCTTACTGAAGCAAAAGCAAGGAAGGAGTCCATTAATTAAAGCCATATGGAAAAAATGTGCACTATTATTTAAAAAAAAAGCCAAAAATATACAGAGATATGGAGGGGCTCAGCTAGTGCATAAGGGAGGGCCTGGGCTGAAATCCAGGCCAAGGGAACAACAGGGGAGCCAAAGGCCAGGCTGGAGGAGGGAAAGGGGAAAGAGGGCAAAGCCTGGAACTTGGAAGCCAGGAGCATGAAGCCAGGGAAGACTGAAGTACTGAATAGATTTGCAGAGAGGAAGATCCAGAGAGGAACAGAATTTCTTAGCCATAAGATGTGAAGAACTACATGAGAGCAGAAAGGGAAAAATGACTTTTACTACCAACTTCCTACTCTATGCAGTTTCACTGGCCATGGAAGAGAAATATAACCATTAGCTTACTTCTCCACCCACCTGAAATGGGCTTTGTATTTGCTGACTTTGTTTTATTGCTTCGCATCAGAGTTAAATTTTAAAATACTTTCCTCTCATATTGTAGTTTTATTAATCTATTTTTTTTTCTTTGCTGGATTTTACTGTGATATTGAATTAATAGTTTTGCTTCTTTATTTCTTTGCTTCAAGTACACATTTCTCACTACTAACACATTTAAACTTGGATGAAATGTATTATTAACTGAATTTCTCTGGAATACTACTTTAAAATCTAGACCTTTAGTGAAAAAAGCCCCTGTTCTCATTACAAACCACATGCATTATTTATAAGGATTTTCTTTTTGACTCTTCATGCAACATTTCACTAAGAAAATTCCCATGCTCACAGATAAGCTATAAAATATTGTTCCCAAATACTAACATTCATACCAGTACCAGTTAGGCTTTTGTGCCTGCTACTCTAGACTCTCTTTCCCTAACACTAAGCCTACTTAAAGGCTTAAATACAGAATTGTCATGAAGATTTCAGTCTAGTGTGCTATGGTAATCACAACACAGGTACTCTGTTAAGTCCCCTTATTTGTACCTTACCAATCAAGTTCTCTGCTGAGTGCAGAGCTCTGATGCGTCCTACCACCAATTCACCTCCATGTCCTCAGTGTAACTTTGGCAGCACCACATTGCACTTTTGCAAGTTAGGGTTTATGCAACGGAATGGGACTGACTGGTACAGCTGAGTTACTGACCATTGGTACAACTGGCCTGAAAAGGTAGAGGATCTTTACATAGATTAAACAAATTCGTAATAAGATGCTAACTCATTGCTATATGGGTATAGGAGGAATACATACAGCAGTGAACCTAACCTTATTCACAATATTTAATACTTCTTCCTGACTTCTGCTTTGAATTAATTAAAATATTCAACATCATATAAATACTCTTCGAGCCAGGAGTAAGGATGCATTGATTAACATGTATTATAGAATCTTGCTCATCAGTTAACTCAGTAAAGCTATATGTAGTGTTCTGCTGGCAGACTGTCAAAACCTAAAGCAGGCAACCTTTCAAAAAATCTAAATAAGATTACCTATGGACTGAGCACAGTATGAAGATTCCTATGGACAGACAGTTTGGAACACAGGAAGTTAGTCTGAGATACTCTTTGACTATAAAACACAAGGTCTTACATGATTGAAGCAATTGGTATTAATCTTTTGAGCAAGACAAGGTTCCTGTTTTTCAGTTTCATCATTTGCATTAATTATGGATCAGCAGCTTATTTATTATGCATGAAGACTGATAGAGGTAGAGACCTATCCTACTGCTCATTGTAATTGTATCTTCAACAGCAGAAACTATCTGGTGACGAATTTTGTAAAAGATTAGATGATCATTTTAACTTTTCCCTTGTATATTTTGTTCCTTTTCATCTCTAAATGATCAGTGATTGGGGTGGAAGATTTAACTCTTATTAAATACTATCATTTTATCATCTCTGCTTTTCAATCTGCTGCATGAACCTTGCAATATGCATATCTGGATTAAGCTCCCAATTTCCCAGCAAGCTTGCACAGCAGAAGCATCATTTACAAAGACGTGTGAGTTTCCACTTTCCAGTTGTCATTGTAATCAGATACAGTATATGCTATTTAACCATGTCATACAACTGCATCCCTACCTGATTGGGGGGAAAGGAATGTAAATGTAAGGAAGTTAACAAGTATAATCTCGTTAAAGCTAAATTTGTAAGTAAAAGCCTACTCACATGTGTTCTTGAACATTGTGATCATCACATCTGTGTAACTTTTAACAGTGAGAGTAATTAACCATTGGAACAACTTACCAAGGGTTGTGGTGGATTCTCCATCACTGACATTCTTTAACTCAAGATTAGATGTTTTTCTAAAAGATGCTCTAGGAATTATTTTGGGGAAGTGTTACACAAGTGATCAGAATAGATGATCACAGTGGTTTCTTTTGACCTTAGAATCTATGAATCTATACTGCAGACCTGTATTTAAATTTTCTCAAAGCAGTTAAAGCTAATAGCAGTGTAAAAGAGAGGCTGTAAATCAGAAAAGCATCAAGCCACTGTCTAAGGCTAGAGACATAAATTTTAATCAGTGAAATAGAATTTCTCCTTTTCCCTCAGTTAATCTTACTTTGTTTGGATTTTCCCAAAAGGATGATACTTTCTAAAGGATGAAATCAGTTATACATTGCTGCTCTGTATAAGGGATTTAACCCAAGAGTGATCAGAAATAGGATACTTTAAAAATATATTTCTCTCTTTAAAAGAAAGTTTTTCTTCTGTCTGCTTCCGCTTTGTTTATTGTTGAAACTTATAAGTGTTCAACCCTTATTTACTGAAGAATCCTGATCGACTGTGCCAGAAAAAAAAAAAATCCCAAATCTCCTATATAAGTGCCATACAGTGCCCTTAACATTAACAGAAGTTGGATGTTGGTATCAAATATAGTATGTGGCCCTTATCAAAAGAGCTATTGTTGTTATCAGTGATGATCACCTTGTATCTCTGGATCCTTCTCATCTTCCCCCCCTTACAATTAATTTTTATTCTGACTTTACATAAAATAAAATTACAGTCATGTAACTGTACTAAAGGATGCTGTTGTAAAAAAAATTCAAGATTTTCAAGCTATTTAGTCTGCAGTCTAGAAAAACACCCCGGACAAAAAGGAATAAAATGCAAACCATTAGCAATTCAAAGACAAGTTCAAAAGTCACTAAGACTGACTAAAAATTTTCCACCAAAGTGTTTTTCCTGAGGAAAAATTCGGTTTTTGAAAAAATGATTTTTGGATGGAATACTATACATGCAAAAACAAACATTTTTGGTGGCTGAAAACCAAAACATGTTTTGATTTCCAAAAAAAGTTGATTTTCATTTGCCATAAATTAAAAGAATTCCAACGATAAGTCAATATTTTCCATGAGAAGTTGCATTGAATTTTGGCATACATAGGAAATAACAGACATTCAGGACATATGTTTACCATCAAATATTCTGACTCTTCATAGGCAGTCCACAAAGAAATATCAAGACACCCCCGGAACTTACAGTGTTTCATTTAGATATACAAGGTGGGTAAGGTGATTGGACGAACTTCTATTGGTGAAAGTGACAAGCTTTCAAGCTTACACATGTCTTTAAGCTTGTCTCTTTCACCAACAGAAGTTGGTCCAATAAAAGATATTACCTTACCCACCTTGTGCTAATATCTTGGGACCAACATGGCTACAGCACTGCAAACATCACTTCATTCATTCATTGTCCTCAATACATTAACAGAAAGGCTTTGGTATCACTGTACCATCAAGCTCCCAGCTTGTCAAGGTATGCCTTGAACAATCAAAATGAGTGACCTGGGTCCAAAACTTTTCCCTCCCTTGTTTCCCCACTCCATTTTTGCTTCCCCTCCTTATTTTCTTTCCCATTTTGTTTGCCGTGTACTCTCTGCTTGCCTCTTATGTTCTGTTAGTTTCCCCCATTAGACCCACCTTCTTTTCTCCCTGATTGCTCCTCTTATTGGCTCCACCCTACTTTCCTTCCGTCTTCTTCTCCCTTGATGATTGTTTGCCACCTCACTGGCAACCTTTTAAAGAACTATGGAGCATGACCACATCTCCAGGCTTTTGTCAAGCTTGAGATGGTGGCAACAGAAACAGGATGCTCACAGCTTCTCCCTGTGTTGTGTGTGGCATGTGCTTGGTAACTTGACCACACACTCCCATACAGGCATGCCACAGATTCTTCCTTCCCCTACTACTTCCACCTGACTGGTGTTGCTCAGGCTATTTCCCAGAGCAGTGTATATGTTGAACATTTCCCAAATCAGCAGTACAGTGAAATGCTGCACACGTGAGAAGTCTGGGCATCACTAAAGTGTAATCTTTTATATATGTCTCAGTTTTGCCAGCATGACACAGAAGTTGAAAAGTCAGTGACACCTCAGGCTTTTTCTTCTGTGACTTTAAGGTTCTTTAATATACAGAAAACAAATAAAGATATTTTAGATAATATACAATTCAGATTTCTCCTACTTGTCATCATTATAAGTTTCCAGTCTCACTGTGATACTATAGTCTCTGTGACCTCTCAATTCAGAAAAAAAACACTTAAGCACATGCATAAACTTAACTGCTTTGCTGGAGTAGGGGGTATAATCAGTCCAGTTGAGACAGCTGAATTGGACTAAGATTGAAATGAAGGAGATTTGAAAGTAATAGTGAATATCTTTAGAATATTTAATAGTAGGTCAAATTTGATAAGGTTAACTTGCAAAACAGGGTATTCTTTCAAATAACTTCTCCCCTTCCAAAGATTGAGATACTTTATATTTTTATACTGATAGATTTGATAAAGTTTTCCATCGCAGTTTTGCGATGTCTAAAACATTATGTTTTAACCCTTGCTAGAGATTTAGTGCTCTCAGTTATGCACCTGTGCACCATTAATCTTTTCTCCTTGATCTTTCACATCCCCCACCCCAATAGTTAAGGTACTTTGCTCCAGATCTAATATCTTTGATGATGCCAGATACATCTTTGAATCAAACAAATGAAATGTAAATTGCAGGGACTGACTAGCTGCTTTTGAAATAACCCCTGGTTCAGTTTGTTTAGCGGTAGGTCTCTGATCAGTTAATTGGACTCCCTCAAAAGCATTAATGGTTTATAGAGACTGAGGGATGGGGTTGTGGGAAAGAAAATCCCTACTTCTTGCATCACTTATCCCCTTTATTGTTATGGCAAGGTCAACGGATAGAAAAACTATAGAAAAATTTCTCTCTCCTTGACTTACTACCTTCTTTAGGAGACAATTACAGACAGAGAGGGGAAACCTACTTAAAGCACAGAAATGCAGATTAAAGTTGATAATGCTAATGATTTAACAGAGAAAATAGGATGCAGCAGGAAAACCGTATTCTTAGCTCTGCTGAAAAATCTGCCCTCCAATATAAACAAAAAAGGGGAGGATATTATGAATACACAACTAGTGATTTACAATCAGTAAAGATAAACAACAGCTGCAGCAGTGGGAGGGGGAAATAAGCTCCCCCCATCTCCTTCAAATCACTTTCAAATTCTCAAAGGATGAGAACAAAACAATAGTATCATTACTTCTTAAACAAGGGCTTAGAAAGTTACTAGGCCTATGCCCAAGGAGTGGGGTTTTACTGTTTTTCCAGTAGGATGTCACAGCTGGGCTTCCCTGGGTAAAACAACCAAGTTCCATTATCAGCCTCCTTCACCTTTTTGTAATCATGACCAAATTTGCTGGACTGAGCACATCTTTCATGCTCGATGTGGCCAATGAGATTGTTATCCCACACCCTCTAAAACACTCACTGAAACATCTGACTGTACTTTTTTAGTTTAATGGATCTTATGCTTTTTTTTAAAAAAAAAAAATCATGCTGTTTCTAAATGCAGCCAAATCAGAATGTCAAACCCCCAAATAAAAAAATCTTAAGGCCACACTGATGGTACTGTGACACTCCCCAGACCCACACTTTTCAAACTTGTACTTACGACATACATCCTACATCGTTATGAGTGGAGACATTTCAGAACTGGTGTCCCTCTCTTTGATCTTCAGGCTCAGTCATTTTGATTTATGCTAGCAAAGGCATGAAAAGGGTGGTTGGTTTTTGCTTTTCAATACTGCATTTCATTTTTATGGAAAGAGTGAAAGATTCTAGGTGAAATTGCAAAATGTCTTGCTTATCACCAATGGGTGAAAAATGATTTTTAATGGTTTTCTGGATTCAATTTTAGTTCATGTTTTGTACTGCTCTTATGTTCATTGTAGCCAGCTGTATTCAATCAGTATGTCTTTTCATGCTCAGAAACTTCTATGTACTTTTATTTTTTGTAAAACCTTCAGTAACACTCCCGAAAATCTTAGTCTGGCAGGTTGAAATGCTATATGATTTTTAAAGTGTCCTGTTTTGTCCTTGCTTCATATACTACTGCACAGAGGCATTAATTCAACAGACCAGTGGCCAATTTAAAGTTCATGGTGTGTTCACCAAGTGGAGATGGTAGCTTCCTATAATGAAAGAACTACTCCCCTTGAGATACTCATAGCTCTGCACAACTTAGAAGTGTCTTAACTTCTGGAATTTATGTTTCTTGTGCTACACCCAGTATCTTTTCTATCACTGTTATATGAAATGAAAGTTTCTCAGACTAATTAGTGGCACATTTGGATCTTATTTGTACATTAATCTTTGCAGAAAATAGTCTCCGGCCAGGATTTTGAAAAGCGACTAGTGATTTTTGGTGCCTAGCCTGAGACACATTAAAGGGGCCTGATTTTCATAAAAGGTTGATCACTCTGACCTCTAAAATCAGGCCTCTTTATAATGTCTGAAGTTGGGCAGCAAAAAACTGAGGCTCTGTGGCAGTATCACTATTAGGGCTGGTGGAAAAGTGTCATTTTCCAGGATTTCCCCCCCACAAGAAATAAATACCAGTCATTTTGTTCTAACTTTTCCCCCTCTTTTCTTTGCTTTTCCTTCTATATTTAAAAAAATTTCAACCAAAATGAAAAACAGCAGGAAAATATTGATTTTGGTCAAACAGCCTCTTTTCTGACCATACTACTACTATTAATCCTCCAATTGTTCAGCTGCTTCAACAAAATAGAAACCAGACCATTCTGACCATACCCAATGTCTACCAAAACCACTCCTCAGCTAGGGCTCCATCAGGCTCCCTGTGAGATCAGCAGTAAAACTTCCATTGACCTCAGTAGTGTAGGATCAGGTCACTAGTCTACATCCAAAGCAGAGTGATTAACCCACACAATTCCCATGAATGGTTGCCAGGGCTACTGCTGTAGCCAATCCTCATGAGCTCTCTTGGGTCAGGCCCTCTACGTTTAACCCATTATATGAAAAAGTTTCCTATTGAGTAGAACTCTTTGAAAAAACCTCAACGGAAGCACAGTCTGTCAGAAATTGCTATTTCAATTTTTCCAAAATTTTGTTTTGGAGGGAAAAAAGAGGGGGTTGTGTTTTGAAATTACTTGGGTTTAGAATTTAAAATATATATATATTACAATATAAAATAAAAAAACAAAACATTAGAATGAAATATTTCAGTCAATCTAAATTTTTTTCCAGAATTTTTTTTAAATGGAGAATTTTGATGTTTCCAGGTTTTATTCTGAATCCGAATAAAAACAAATTTTAAAATTCTTTACAAAAAATAATTTCCACCTTCTGCATAGCTCTATCACTATGTGTTTACAGCAAGCTTCATAGCATGCATTTCACAAGCAACTTGAACATAATCCATTTTATTTTCTTAGCCATGCATGCTAGAGATCCACAGTTTTACTGATCTGGATCATGTTCATCAGAAGTAGATGAATCTAAATATAAATGAGAGAGCCTGATGTTAAGATTGTTCACTGGTGTTCAAATTATTTCCTATTGCTCTTCTATATCACTTGCAGAAAGTAATTGAGATTACTCATTAAAAAAATTCAGTGCTATACAAGAGGGAATCAAGTTAAACTTAAAACTAGCACCAGAGTGAGCTCATTTGCTTTATGTACTCAAGTTTTGAATATTTTTCCTATGAGAAAAATAACCTGCACTTCTCAGTGCAGATTACTATTTCATATTTAACTAAAACAAATAGAGAGAACAAATGTTCAGATTCTATGAGCGAAAAAGAGAGTGAACATGCAATGATTTACTCTAACTTTCTGCATCTGACCTAAAACACAGAATGGGGGTTGCTTCAAAGCTGGCCCCAAACAGACTGAGAGTGGGTCAGATGTAATTCCACATTTTAATCTTAAGTATCCAGAAAACGCAATAGAAGCATCTTCTTTTATTTCACCCCTAAATATACAACACTGCCTACGCTCAACACCCTAACTATTGTAATTGTTATTTAACGTTTGTAGGCTTTTTTATTGGTTTGTTTTTAACAGCTATTGAGCTAGGAGTGATTTTCAGAAACAATGAAAGAAGCTGAAGAGAGAAGCTACAATAACAGTTAGATAACAATAATGTATGTCTGAGTCTGACCATGGCCTCCAGCAGAGCCATGCTGAAATTACAGTTTTGCCTTGTTTAAGCTAAGAATGGGGCAGGCAGATTCCTAAATACTGGTGGTTTTTCCTTCCATAAGATATACCAAGCCAGCAACAAACAGCTTCTGATCACCTCATGGGTTATTCAGAAGACAAAAATACAGTTCCCTTAAAGTTCTCCAACCTTTTGACCTCCACCCAAACAAATATGATGGGGACTATGGATAGTCTTTATCCATCATATGTAAAAATGTTCTACCAGTCCCAAAGGATTGGACACATTACCAATCAAGTCAATGAGTATTTCAGATCTTACCCAAATACACGCTTAAAGCCAATGCTTATTAATTAGACTAATATTTATTGAAAAGAGAGAGAGTATTGGTTAAAAGATCATATACATATAGATGAGAATAAAAGTTTATAAGTCAATTTCAATTCAAAGTAGAGATAAATGAGTAGTAAAGTTCTTAATATGCTGAAGTCTCTGGAAATTACCCAGACTGCATGGGGGTCATCAGTCCTTGTTTAGAGCTTCTTTGTTAGAAATCCAGTCCAGAGAAATGAAGCAGAAAATGAAGACAAAATGGAGATGGTGAAGCTGCCTTATATACTTTCTCCCATGAGGGCGGATGCTTTTGTTTCAGCTTGTGGAAATTCAGAAAAACAAGATGAAGTCCAGGGTCACATGAGCAAGTCACAAGTCCTTGCATGCTTTGTTGAGTCTTAGGAGCAGCCATTACTTATTAACTGGCTAAAGCATCAACAGGAAGGCTCACCAGGCAGGAATAAACTCATTTTATGGCCCATTGTGAAAACTAAGTATCCTTTGTTGGGCCATCAACTGGCTTCGTTCATTCATGAAATAGCTAAATGGATACAAACAAATCAGATTTGAAATCTAGATGAAAAGTCATATTTATAACTTTAGATACAAAGATGATACAGGCATATAAACAGGATAATCATACTCAACAAATCATAACTTTTCCATTGATACTTTACACGACATACTTTGTATAAGATTTGTTGCAATTATATAACAGTGGTAGCAACAATGATATGGATGGTCTTATTTTAATCATACACTGTCACATTTTAGTCATACAGCAGCACTGAGATTTTCTGAAAAATTCAGAGAATTTTCACAAGATAGAAACGTAAGTAATAGTAAGTAATAAGAGTATAGAAATCTTACTTAATAGTAAGTAAGAACCTCCCACAGATAAAGCCATTGTTTGAAGTCAGTAAATTGGCAAATATTTGCATTTCTTATCTTAAGGACTTAAGACTGTTGCTGTTTGATCTGAGATGTTAGGAAAGCAATAAGATCAGCCTACGCCTAAATTGTAGCAGGATAAACTATCTTGTGAGTGGAGCTTTAAAAAGTTTTCTTCGTTTCTGCTGCTGGAACTCCTGGTACTAACATGCTCTAAGGTTTACTGTTCAAGGTTCTAGCCTATGTATTACTTTGGGTTTAGCATTTATAGTTTGGGACAAATATATGCTATGTAATTATAATCTCTTTTTACATGCTTTTACTACTATTGTCTAATAAATCAGGGATGTCTGATTTTCAATTATGCTGATCTGCAAAGGGACCATGAGATTCCTTCTGATTTTATTTGTATAAAACCAGAGTAAATGAGATTGAAATGAGGCTCATACACCATGCAAACGGGTACAGAGATCAGCGACTACCTCTTGTAATGAAAGACAGTTGAGGAGTAGGTATGTGTCACTAACATAACACTCTCACTTTTGTCTATTTTAGAGTATATTGCAGGCCATTCATGATACTAGTATCACCTAGTTTTAATAATCTAATCTGCACATTCTTTGGTAGTCCGTGAAAATTCAAGTATGTCATTATTATAAATATTGTTTTCAGGCTGCCATTGGGAGATTCTATGTTTATATTCACATTTTACTTCCACAAAAGGTCAAATTTGCCTTCTGATAAATATAATCAAACCCTTTCAATTATTTTCTCAGTTGCTACTTCATCTATTCTCATTTTATTATTCTGTTCACAACTCAAACTGAACTCGAACTGATCGAATTTGGAGGTGTCCAAGAAATCAAATGCAACGAAAGGTTCAAAATAAAGCCCCAACCCACTAACCTGCATTTAGCTGGGGTTTTACCATCAACTCAAATCTCAACCCAAGAGCACTGAAAGGTGTGATAAGGTTTATATACCTTGTGAGTGAACCTGGCCTCAGTTTCAAGTGAACCTGTGGTGACTTTGGAGGAAACATTGGCCAGTTGATTGACATTAACTCAAAATCATAGGACATTTGCAGATTCACATGGTTCTGATGTGAAACTAGGCACAACCCAGTCATTTTATTTGACATTTCACTTTGAGTATGATGTCATTTTGACCTGAGGCTAGAAATGAAATGTGGTAGTGCAAGTGCACAAAAGGAAATTTTCCCCTGTCGTCTGTAACTACTACGTTCTGCACAACCCTAGTGCTGAATTTAGTGTAGAAAGTTACGTTGTTGAAACAAAAATCCTGCCTTAGGCCACCGATGAATCATTTGCAGCAGAAGATAGACAAGCAGTGGAATCAAAACTCAATTCTGAGGCGTTGTTTTTCTGAGTATTTTCACTAAATGGATTTGCAATGAAACTCTCAATTAGGGTCTCTATCCTGCCAAGTGCTGAGCATTCTGTGGGCCTGATATAGTCAACTACATGCATAAGCTGAAGCACAATGCAGAGTGTCCCTGAAGTCAATGAAACCACTTGTCTTAAAGTTAATGCTTTGCTGTATGACAGCCAGAGTTTGTTCAGCATCTTTTATGATTGAACACTGGATTAGTACGGTATAAGGTACTGTCTGTCTGATACATCCATGTCCCTGATTCAGCAAATCCACATATACTATGTTGTTCTAGTGCCTACATCTCAGCAAGTGGGAATTATTTAATATCATTGCGAGTTCTCATTGCCACCTGCAGGTTCTTCCTTCCTTTTGATGCAGCATTGTTGAAAAATAAAAACACTTGGAGGATTATTACCTGCCAGGACATCGATACAAAACTAAATGCAACTGATTAGGGGGGGCAAAAAATTATATGTAGGCTTCAGTTGAGAGTAACACTCATTTTCTTCTATATCTTTCCTTGAATCTGTCTCTTAATTGATAATTTACAATAATTGATAGAATCTATTGTCCACAAGATAATTTTCAAATTTTTAGCAAAATAAAATGAAAATGTTTTGACTGACAATAGATTTACGAGCATGGGGCCTGATCCTGCAGGTTTTACTCCTCGAGGGGAAATTTATCTTTGTGCAGAGCACATGATCCACTTATGTCACACTTCAAGACTTAAATGGGGCTTACTTGGTGCATGGAGTTGGTGTTGACCAGGCAAATAGGAAGAATTTCACCCTGAAAGCAAAGAGATTCATCACATGAATATGATCTGAAGATTGTGCTCATGACTTTAAATTGGTGACAACAGTCATGAAAGCTTTGCTTAGTTTTGGAGACTTGTTTTACACAAATACAAGAGAAAAAATTACACGTGTTTATACAATAAGTGAGCTATTGATCAGAATCACTTTAAACAATTTTCATTCGAGTCCCTGCTAATGTTCTATACTGTAGTTATACACTCCCTTATTCTTCCTCTAATAAAGCTGTCATCAAATATTTTACCCATGTCTTATTTTTTCTTCATCTTTAAAATTATATATTACTGCTTTCATGATCTGCTTCTTGAGAATTCCAATTGAATATGAAATATGCTATTAGGAGGTAATAAATGCCTTTAATTATTGAACCATTAATATTATATTTTACATCTAAAAATCAGTTTCTTTCTAGTGTGTGTATATATATTCAAAGATAAAACATATATATCTAGATAGAATATATAATTTTATCTGTAAATACATATTCATGAAGTAATAATAAATAAGTGATAATAATAATATAATTAATTAAAATGATCATATATGGCCTAGATCCTCAACTGGTGTAAATCAAAATAGCTAAACTGAATTAAATCAGCATAGCTCCATGTGAGAGCTGCTGAAGATCTGTCCCATTATTTCTAATTGATATGTGTCTTAATACAAGAATGAATAATAATGAGAAACCCAATGATCTTAGCTAAAAGCACATGACTTAGAATAGTTTTGGCATCTATACCACGCATCATCTCACTTCTCCACCTATCAATTACTGATAAAACTGCTTGTTTTATTTATATTACTATTCATTTTTATGTACTTAGAATTTGTTTTTGGTGATGACCTTAGTTTTGTTATTTTGCAGCTTCTGGATCACTTGATTGAAGTTAGTTTTACATATTTGTTGAATAGTTGCATTTATTATGCAAGTTCAGTATTTAACATAGATAAGGTCTGAGCATACTCTTTCATTATCTTATGAAAACTTCCTTGTTTCATTAACTAGAGGATTCTAATTATTTTTACCTTTTTGCTTTGCTCAGGAATGGAATTCTTTCCTGCTACCCTGCATCTCTGTGAACCATTTTAATGCTGTTAATCATTCTTGTAATGGCTTTTTTCTTTCGGTGTATTTTCTGTCCTGTAGGTGTGGGATATCTTTCAAACATCTGTTTCCTGAAGCGAAGGAAGATTTTTCTCATGACAAAAACCATTTCTTTTAAAAAGCCACCCCCCTCCAAAAAAAAAAAAAGTATTTCCAGTGCTTTAGAAGTATTGTTCCCTATATTTTTGCAGTGTCTCTGTTCTCTAAACAGTTTCAGATGTACCCACTGCTTTTCAAATCTAAATTCCTACTGTTTTCCCCTAGACATGCACATCTTCTGTCCCATCAGCAAGCTTATTTTATTTTTCCTTTTGTTTTATTTTCACAGGGTAAGTTTATTCAAAAGGTCATTAAAATACAGTTTTCATGGTTTGTTTGGCTATAATTGCTTGTTTGTTTACTCAGAGTGTTTGGGGAAATTCATGTAAAAATATGTTATACCATAAGTGCAAAGCACACTCACAACTGTCTCAAGTGACTATTTAACCAACATTGGTTACTTGATGGAGCTGGTTGTCTAATAAAGGTAGAGAAGTATGCACTTAGTATATCTGCAGGACTGACAATCCCATGAGTTCAAAAATCATAAGTCAGACCCCAAACTCATGCTATTTTTAAATGGGCTGCAAAACAAAAGTAAAATTACTTATAAAACTTGGAAGGATTTCTCCTTCCCCCTATCTTATGGCTCTTTTTTATCGCGGTTCCTTTACTTTTCTTTATTTGGATTCTCCAGTCTCATCTTCACTTGCTGGAACAGGATTTCCTGATTCAATGGGACTTCTTCTGAGCAAAATACTGCTTCATGGAAGACAGGGTGGCAGCACCAGATCCTAGGGAGCAAATACCAATCAAAACACCTGACGTGCCAGTCTCAATATGCCTGTCTCTACTTGGGAAGGCATTCCTGAATTGAGATGTACAGTTGTCTTATGCTGCACTTTACAACTACATACTTGTAGTGTAGGTCTGCTGTAATATACTTTGAACAAGTTGCCCAGATAGCAGATTTCCTAGCTTTAAGAAGAGCACAAAGAAAAATATCCAGCTTCCTCCAATGCAAATTAAAATAGCCAGTTGGATAATTCAAACTGTGATTAATTGAGAGGATTATACCCCTGGAAGTATGAAAAAAATGCATCAATCTCCTCTAGGTATTACCAAGAACCAGTAATTATTTCAGTATATTTTCTCTTTTTTTAGGGCTCCTCACAGCATGAAGGATAAGGAAAGAGGGAAGGAGTAGGAAATACAATATTTCATTACTCTATTCAGGCTGGCTAATCACATGCATGAACAATACATTCAAATGAGCCGATTACCAAAGGGCCATTGAGGTAGACACACTTCTCCCTTCTCATAATGATATGGTACTTGTGAGTCTGCTAGAGAACGTGTCACAGGCTGTATGAAGAGGTATTTGGGAAAGCGAAAGTTCAGTTAACAATGTGAACTGTATTTGAAAAACAAGGCAGAGAGATATTATAACCAAGATTCTGGCCTGTGGCTTTACACTCTGCTCTCATTACAAAAGCAACCTTGGAGCTAATCATGTCAAAACCTGCAAAGGTTTCCTGCTATTGTAGAGGATTTACATAAAATAATAATAATAGTGAATATCAAAGTACTATTCGAAGCCAAAATAATATGCAACTCTCATCTTCTACCTCCGTTTGAAAAACAATCTCAAGTAAAGGTGCGGCCCAAGATACTCGGTAAATTTCCTATTTCACACACACAGTATAAGAAGAAGAAAAGTTTAATGCAGGCATGTTTCTGGCAAAGATCCACAAATAGCACTTAACTGGTAAGGATGCCCCTAAATGATTACCATTTGGACACCCGTAGTGGAAGAGTGGAACAAATGTATTTATTGGGAGTTTGAGTATTTTAAAATTGATACATCTGTGCAACTGTAAGCTCCTCAAAGCAAGACCTTGAGTTCCCCTATATTTGTGATGTGCGCTGCACCCCCGTGATACTAAAGGCTTGATCCACAAAAAGGATTTAGGCTCAGTATTGCAAGGCCCAACGTTTAAACACCCTGATGCCTAGTGGAATCGACAGCCCAGAATTAGGTGTCCAGTCTCTCTATCCAATGCATGAGGAGTGTTATCCACTTATGAAAAAGATCTACAAAAGCCAACCTGCTGAATGGCCATCTGCCTAAGCCAACAGGAAATGCTGAAGAGAGGGGTTGGTCCTAAGCCCTGCCCTCAAAGGGAGTTAGGCGTCTAAGACCAGGCTGGAGGGCAGCACCACCCTCTGCTCAGGATTCACGGCTGTGGAAACCCCTCCTGGAGTTAGGTGTGTGAGCCTTTTCTTCCAAAAATGGAGGCAGTATCCTCCCGCCACCCCCATGCGCTAGCCCTGTGATTTGAGCATTCACCCAGGATGTAGGAGATCTGGTTTCAAATCCCCAGTCTGCCTCAATTAGAGAGCTTCACTCTGCCCTCTCCTAGCAGAATGCCCTAACCACTGAACTATGGCAGGTTCCAAAGCATGCGTTTCTCCTGTTCCACTGTGTTTAAATAAGTGACTATGCATTGGTGACAATGTAAGTGAGAATGACTCTATAGACTGGGAGGTTTCAATCCCCTGGCTCCAACAACTGGTTAATTATTTAGACACAGAAGAACAGCTTCAACTGGAAAGAGTGAGAGAACACTTCCCCTTAGCCTAGTGGGGCACTTCTCCTGTGTTGATTTGTACAGGGCCTAGTCTGCTAGATGGCCTCTGAGCATGTCTATTGGCAGGTGACATAGGCAGGGGAATGCCTAATCTGAGGATTCTGCTGAGGTTTAGATATGAGCTGGGTACACGCCCGGCAGGAATGAGGTGGATGTGGACGTGCTCACTGGCAGATGTTTGCGGACTTCACCAGCAGAAATTGGGATTATGGGATCCTAAGTGCCTAAATCCCCCTTGAAAATGAGATTTAGGCTCCTCCATCAGCTAGGCATTGCAATGTTGAGTGCAGCAATGCCTAATACTTTTAAAATTCTGGGACCTGGGGGTTATGAACACTTACAAGTTAGGCAGCGGGGAGAGTTGAGGGTCTAAATTTTGGATTTAGGTGCCTAAAGTGGCAGTTAGGTGCCTAAATCCCTTTGTGGCTCTAGCCACAAATACATAAATGACAATAATTATAAGCATCTTCAAAAATGTTTCATTCCTCTTTTTATTTTTTTTTATAATATAGCACTGTCCTGTAAAACATCATAATGGTCTAGCCCTTACTCACTCTCACATGAGTAAGCCGACTGACTTCCATAGGACTACTCACATGAGTAAGTACTCAGCAAAGATAAGGCCTCCATAGTTTGGATCATTATGATGAACTATGTCGGTTTGTTTAGGCGCTTACACTGTGTTCAGGGGAACTACTCACATGAGTTAAGATTGCCAAATTGAGCCCAAATTTGTTATACTGCCCTACAAGACAAATCTAGAAATATTGTAAAAGATCAGTATATGCTATGAAGTACTTTTAGGTCCAACTGCCAAAGGGTCACATTCTGCCACTCTTACTTATACTGAGTAGTGCCTTGCTTATTGAATAATCACTTTTGGACTATTTGCAAAGTACCACTCGCTGGGAATAAGGGTGCCAGAATCTGGCCCAAAGTGGGTAACATGGAAAGTGAGGCCAAATGAAATCTGCTTAAATGATTCACTTCAAACAACAGCACCAGGAGAAATCCTGAACAGCCTCCTGTAAAATTTTGTATGAGCTTTAAAAGTCGTGATAGTGCTGAAGACTTAAACAACCCATTTGCTGGTGCTTGACTGGCTGTGCCGGAAAGCTGTGACCACAACATCTTTACATGTAAACTGAGATCTTTAATTGCTGTTTGATCTGTGGGTAACCTATTTGTTTCTTGCCCAGAGTCCCCAACAGGCAATGCTTATAATGAAATTCTGGCGAGAACCTAGCAACTTGCCCCCACCTGTGGCTAGTTGAAAAATAATTGCAAACCCATATGAGAGAGAATTTTCTCATTACCCATTAGCGACTAGTGACAGGAAAAAAGTGCATAAATCCTTTCTGGAAGTCAGTGAAAACCTAAGAAGGAGAAAAGGCTTTATGTTTAAAACCCAAAGTGCAGTATGCACTCCCCTCTGGAGCAGGTCAGCGCTGCTGCCAAGGGCTTCCAGGTCATGAAGGGGGAGGCTTCCTTTTGCTCTTCCCTGTTCGTAAGTCACGTACAAACTGGTCCTTTGTAGCTCAAGACTAACAAAACATAAATTAAGTCTCCAGAAACCTAAGGTTCATATCCCCAGGGGACTGACTCAGCCCTTCATACTTTCGAAGGAGTCAGCCTAAGGTCTGTGTAGAGTGTGTGGGGGAGCAGGGAGAGAGAGGAGTCTTTGGGCTGAAATGTTATAAATCAAGTCCCTGTCTGTACTACTGGGACATCCAACATCCTATGATGCTTTTCACATGTCCTTGTACAAAAGTGTCCTTGTTCCCCTCCACCTGTTGTGTAGCATGCTGTGCACAGGTTGTCCACCAGGACACAACATCCACCCTTCACAGAGCTGTGTGGAAGTGGTATTATATATGTATACAGTCTGTGAAGTGCTTCAGGCTTTAACATACATAACTATGTTGACTGATGAATCATGAATGATTTTGAAAATTTACGAATGTATTCACTTATTATCAAAGAATTGTTAGAAGCAAATATTTGTGAAACCTTCTTGGTTCTAAAAAACCCCATTTTTAAAAAATCATATTTTTATTTTGTTTGTATCAGTAAGAAATAGTCTGTCCTCTCCTAATCCACCCACACCTTTCCCTAGCTTTACTCCAACTTTAAAAATTCCCACACCCCATCATTTCACACAGTAAAAATCAAAAGATTACACTTTCCCCTATTTTCAGACTACGAATCTAAGCCTTTTCCAACATTGTCAATACCTGTTTGACTTTAGCTTCAGCAGCTGTCTGCATAAAGCTGATCCAATGCCCACTGGAGTCAATAAAAGTCTTTCTATTAACTTTAATGGACATGGGATCAGGCTCATTGTCTCTTTCTGTCTCTTCCAGCCCATCTCCTCTACTTCCTGTGGATATTTCTCTCCCTGAAGCATCAATCTTCAAAAAAAAAAACCCCAAGATATATTGAAATTAAGATACTTATTCATTCAAAATACATCTTATTGAATATTTGCACCATTAGCAGAGACAGAAAAATCATTATCTCTGCTGATCCTCATTCATGTTCTTTGTCATTACTGATTTGGGGACTGATCCTATTCTCATGGAAGTCAATAGCCAAACTCCCACTGGCTTCAATAGTGCAGGATTAGCCTCTTAAAGAAACAAATCACAAAGACTTGGGAATAATCTCTTTGAACCATGTTCAGTGCTTGTTCTGTGGCCCATGATGTCAGATATTGTTCATGTTGAAGCATGTGATAAGATAATAGTGCTGTAGAAAAGGCACTGGTGGGATTTAATAAGGCCTGACGTTCTCGCCTTTCATCTGTTAGCTTGGATTTTGATGTAAATCATATTAGTGTATTATAAAGATTGGCTCAATCTAAATTTCCAGATCAAACAACTTAAACTTTGGTTGAAATGGAAGCCAAGAGCAGAATCCCAACGCTACTGCAGGTACCATCACTATAATGGGCCAAACTAAATTCCCCACCACTCTTTTTTCTAGTACAGAAGAAGTATTTAGTCCTCAGGTAACACACACTGTGTATAAATTTCACTCCCAGTTTTCACTTTCCAGTCTCTGAAATTTCATCATCCTCCCCAGCCTAGGAAAACTTCAGATTCAGACTTGAACTGTTCACCATAGGCCCATCACTAGTAGTATATGCCATTATGTGATGCAATATAATGGAAAGTGACTTGCATAATCAAGAGGTGATGTGTTGCAAATTAGTACATCATTTTGGTGTTGTAGGAATCATTTCAAAACTGGAGGTGACATCCATATTGCATGTTATATGTGGAGTATGTGTTTTCTATCTGTACTAGAATAATATCAAACAAAGTACAGAGGTTATACTTAGTTAAACACTAAGACAACCAGGTTTACCTATATTTAACAGGGATCTCCATTCATATTTAAATTCAGTACATAGTCCTGGGGTAACTGGTTGAGGCTAAATAAAATCCATCTCA
Organism: Emydura macquarii macquarii; assembly: GCF_026122565.2. Lineage (NCBI taxonomy): Eukaryota > Metazoa > Chordata > Testudines > Chelidae > Emydura > Emydura macquarii. Next base: position 4,474,006 of record NW_027133156.1, read on the forward strand.
AACATTTAATCATGTCCCAAAACAAAATCATTTTGAAGATTTTGGAAAGTTTTTTTTTTAAGGTTTATTATTCTTCCTTTCCCTTTCCATCTCTTTCTTCAACCTCTACTTCCCACCCCATTCAGTCGCAAAATGAAAAAAATGAGGAGCACAAAGAGAAAAAAGAAAAATTGAGGAAGGATAAAAAGGAGAAAGGAATGAAAAACCAAAACCTTTCAAAAACAAAAAATTATGAAAAATTTCAATACATGAACATTTCTTTATATCTGCCACCCACAGAACAAAAAAACTAAGGGTTTTTTTTTTTATTATTTCCCCCCACCTTTCAACCAGCTGAAATGTAAAATGCAGTATGAATAGTTTGTGATACAGGCACTCAACCAATGACAATCCAGATTCTGTGTTTAGTTTGTCATCTAGGCAGTATCATTATGATATGATGTTCCCTGCATGCCAGTTGGTATCTCATTGCTCCTTTGAAAAGACTGGCTCATGAAAAAATACTATGTATAGCAGCTTTATTTGCCAGCTTTAGGCATCAAACATGGAGGGATCATTCAGGCTGATATTCACCACTCTTGGTCAAGATAGGGAAGAATGTCTGCAGTTGCAGATCACTGCCAGAAAGTACAATTGTGTCATGATCTTATTATCAACCTTCTAGGGGTTTAACTGGTGTGAAAAAATGAAATGTATTCTCTCTAAGTACTCAGCATTGGAATTACAGCTACCAAGAACCGTTGTAGACAAGGGGAGGCAGTATTCAAACTATCTGCCCTTTAAATATACACATTTATTAGGGACCAAGCTGCAAGGGCCCATGTCTTTTGCTAACTGAACACAATAGAAATGAAGAAAATTAGCTTTCAAGTCTTTACTGATCTTGATACCATTGTGGTTTTTTTAAGGCAGCAATGTATCACTTGAATGGGACATATGAACATATGGATGAGCTTTCTTTGCTTCCTGTCCGAGTTTGTTTTAATGGTACTTTTGGGCATATCATAGATCCAATCAGAATTTGTGGACGTTAATATGGAATGGTGGAGATACAGAGGTTGTCAAGTTACTTTAAGCATGTGGATAATTTTCAACAAGTGAGTAGTCCCACTGACTTCAAAGGGACTACTAATCTGTCCTCAGTTATATTGCTGAATCAAGAACAAAGGCTATGAGATAGTTAGATATTTTCACAGAAAAATAAAGGCAATATTTAATACCCCAGGATATATAAGATTGTGTTCTTTTTGCTATTATTTAGATTTCTCTAAAAATCCAAATTGTTACTTTAAATATGTATTTTAACACATTTTGTAAATTAAATATTTGAATTTGGCCCCTGTTTTATGCAAAATGAACCTTAATAACTATGAAGTTTCTAAGTTTTTACATATAATGGTACAGATTCTGTGCTCATTCACAACTAATATAACCCCAGTTAAATCAATAAAGTCATGCAGAATATAAATCAGTGCAGAATTTAGGCTAACATTGATATAAACCCCAATTGAAATAATACATTCCAAATAAATAAAAATTAATAGAGAGAAGGGTATTATATTCCTCAATTAACAGCAGTTTTTACAATGTGTCAGTTATGAAGAGGTTTTGCAGGCTACATTACTTAATAATAATAATAATAATAATTCAACATACTATAATCACACAGATCTCTGTAAATGTGATCATGCTTACAGACTAGACAGAAATCTCAGACTCAATCCTTTATAAGGAGTCGAGAGGCATTTTTTGTTAAAAGTTGGTAACAATTTTTTCTATCATAATTTGAACCTGCTGATTTTGAAAATGGTTATTACCAGCTAAATTTTTATATTTAGACCCTCAAACTTGCAATAAATATGGCTGCCAACATTCACCAGAAATGTTTGATATATTAACAGCATGTGCATGAACTTGTCAGCAAAATTAAACTGTTTGGTATCATTCCTTTTCAGTCATTTAAGAATAGAAATGAGAAGACACACATCAGGTCTCACTACCTATTGCACCCTAATATTCAACTTTTTATAGCATCTAGTCATCCATAAATCGTAATACGGACATAAGTTAGTCACAACACAAAAATCATTTTCCTGTAACATATTAAATCATTTTCCTGTATGCTTACTATTTGTTTTATAGTACATAATGCTTTGCATTTAGAGCAGAGTTATCATAGAAGCAATGGTGATGGCATCTTTTACAAATAAAGAGAGAACAATAGTTAGATGAGGTGGTAGCACACATATTGTTACAGTGGTAGGTAAACCATGGAACAAGTAGTAAGTCTCAAGCTTCCTACCAACTCTGCATTATTTGCCAAGAATTAAGTAAAGAAGATGTGTGTAAAGCAGATCACCAAAGATTGCATACAATAGGGAGGCAAAAGTGATTAGAAAGAAATTGCCAGATGTCAAATGCAAAGAGACCAGTGACAAAATAGAATGAATTTTTCATTCAGAACAGACAGTATCATTCATGTGACACAAAAATTGCTATGCCCAGTACATACAAAGGCAAAATCCGATATTACTGAAAGCAAGAGCATCTGCAACTGATGTACCATGTATGGCAAGCTGTAGTCATCTAATCCAGTCCAGTCTAGTTCTGTGAAACTTTGCACTAGAGATGCAGCATGTTTTGCTAAGAAGTGAGCCCTAAACAGAGACTCATCCCTGTAACTACAATCAAGATGAGTGACCAGATAGAAAAGGCAGCTGTATTTGACCACAAAATGAGTGGCTGATTAGCAGAAGAAGGCAAGTACCACCTGACTTGTTATTACTCATTTATGAAGACTGTGATGAAAAAGAGTGAGGGCACCAAATTTATGGATGCAGCAATGCTTTGGCTTCAAAATGAGCTTCAGCATGCAGCCAGTCAAGCCATGTTTTGGAGCTCTCTGAGGTTTGGCAGTCTTGCAAAAGGAAACTGGCATTGAAATTCCACCATCCTACATCATTTGTAAATCATCAGTCAAGGAAAAACTCCAAGATAATATTGAGGATTTATTTCAGTTTCTTTCATTACCTGATTGCTCTCCTGGTGAGAGATAAACACTCTTAGTTACAATCAAGTATAAATATGTACCCATCTCAAAAATGACAGATAATTGCCACGGTGATGAGAAGATGGCTATTCCCCAAACTCACTACAACCTAACACACTGTTGTCAGAAAATATATACCCAAAAGGTGTCATATAAGAGATATAGGAGAAAAAAATATGAGAAAATGAATAACTCACTGATTATTAATATTCTTGTTTGATGTTCAAATGGGGTGTATACAAAGAGCTATGAATATGTGCCAGAATTTTGTTTTTAAAATGTGTTTGGCAAGCAATGCATAACCCTTACACAAAATTATGTGTATTTGTTTGTCTGTCCAGCCTGGTCATCAGGCAGAGACAATAAAGATCTATTTACATATCAGGTGAACAAAACTATAAAGCTAATAAATGGGAGAAAAGAAAGCACGTTGTCTCGACCCCAACAGGATAGAGAAACATTATCTGGGCTATAAAAACAGGGAGTCTTGATGCTCAAATGATAAGTAATTGATCAACTGATCGTGTACAATATTCCTGGATTAAAAAGTGTATCAAATAAAGTCTTTTATGAAATCCTGAGACACAGTGGGGATTAATACATTGTGAAATGTATGCTTTAAGACAATGAGAAATTATGAATACTCACTAATAGTATGTTTTAAAGTCTGTGAGTAAGAGGTGTTTAAATCAGGCAGGTATGGGGGAGTAGATAATTAGGTTTTCTCCCAGATAGGAGGGAAGGCAGCTATATATATCTGTCTCCTGTGAAATTACACAAGGTGTGACCAAAAACAATAGAAATCCCATTTACATACAAATCTGCACGGGATTGGGAAGTCCACAGGCAGAGAAGAACAGCATGAAGTCATCCTGAGTATTGGGACAAAGCAGTAAGTTTGGGAAAATGTGAGGAGAGAAAAAACAACGAGAGTCCTGTAGCACCTTAAAGACTAACAAATTTCTGCGGGCATAAGCTTTCCTGCGCTGCATGAAGAGGAAATCACAGATAAGAGGTGTATATATATACATCCAAGGGTAAGAAACATAACAATGGGAAGGGAAAGTGCTAACAAAGTCAGTTCAGTTAGGGTAGATGAGGCCTATTCACAACCGTTGATGAGAAGGTGAGAATATGTGAACAGTGACAATTACTTCTTGTAATGAGATAACCATTCCAAGTCCCTATTCAGACCCAGTCTGATTGTGTCAAGTTTGCATATGAGTTCCAGCTCTCCAGTTTCTCGCTGAAGTCTGTTTTTGAAGCTTTTTTGAACTTTCAAGTCAGCTACAGAGTGTCCTGGGAGATTGAAGTGCTCTCCGACTGGTTTATGGATGTTACCATTTTTTATGTCTGATTTGTGTCCATTTATTCTTTTGCGTAGTGACAGTCCGGTTTGGCCAATGTACATGGCAGAGGGGCATTGCTGGCACATGATGGCATATATTACATTAGTAGATGTGCAGGTGAATGAGCTCCTGATGGTGTGGCTAATGTGGTTAGGACCTGTGAATGGTGTCACTAGAGTTGATGTGCAGGCAGAGCTGGCAATGGGGTTTGTTGCAGGGATATGTTCCTGGGTTAGTGTTCTTGTTGTATGGTGTATGGTTGCTGGTGAGTATTTGCTGTGAGAGTGCCAATGCCTGAGATGATGGGGTGTCCAGGATTCCCGGGTTTGTGGATCTTGGGTAGTAGATAGAATAACCCTGGTCGGGGCTCAGGGTGTGTGTCCATGTAGATTTGTTCCTGTGTTACTTTAGGGGACAGAGAAGAAGCACCCAGCACTATACAAACACAAGGGGCCAGAGCTCTTGCGAGCTGAGAAATATGGGTCCTTCAGCCAATGGGTTAAAGTCTCTGGGAACTGAAGATTGGTGAAGAAACTACCTTGAAGAAAGAGTGACAAGGTATGTGAGGTAGTATCTTTTATTGGACCAATTTCTGTTGGTGAGAAAGACAAGCTTTCAAGCCACACAATAAAAGTCGAATTAAGATATTACTTCACCGACCTTGCCTCTCTAATATTCTGGGCTTGACAGCTACAACTACACTGCATTGAACAAAGAGCAAAAGTTGCTGAACTTAAGTCTAAGCCATTAAAAAACTATTTTTACTTGTGTTTGTTTGTAAACACTTCTAACTTTATTTCTTCTACTTGGTATCACTAAACATATATACTTTTGTTAACAAACTTTTTTTTACACTTAATCTAAACCAACCCTGAGCTGTATCTGAATTGAAGTGATAACTCTAGTTAACTTTATAAGCTGTTCTTTCGTCTCTTTATAGGAACAAATGCACCTTATTATTTCTTTGGGTGTTCCCAGAGAGGCCTGGACACTTCAGGGCAAATGGCTTTGGGGAAATTTGGGACTGGGGTCACCTCTGCAAGTAGTAACCAAAGCTGGTGGAGATCAGGGTGGAGCTGTTGTGTTGTAGGCAGGCTGTTGGGGTGAGAACACTGAACCAGGACTGCACAGCACATGACACTCATGGTGCTGTATGCTTGCCAGTTGGCTGTTGGTGTCTGGGCTGTGAGCCACAGCAGCAGAGCATTTAAAGCACTCAGAGTTATAGGGCAGGAGGTGATACAACCCATCACTGGCCTGAATTGTACCACAAAATGTGACAGCACCAAAGCATATTGGTCTTGGATGTTTCCTCCCATGTATCAGGTTACAAGATCAAAACCACTTGTTCAGCTTTTCCACAAAGCTGGCCATTGCATTAGTTAGAAGCAATCCTAAGGATGGACACATTCCTAGAGAGAAAACCATACAAAATACGAATACTGAGAAGCGTGCTCTTCTTCCTCCCAACCTAGTTCCCAAGAAGTTTGTTCACTATGTAGCTGACAATATTGACAAATGATGCTTCTCTGGGCGGCAAAAATCACATTTCATGGAACCCAGGTTGCTGCTTGGCAAAGACAACCTGCCCCATATCTGATGTTGAATGATTTAAAGCCATCGAACAACATCACAATATTGTTCCTGATGCAATCAACACAATCACTCCAGCCAATATAAAAAATGGTAAAGGTAAACCAGTATTCAAGGACCCAGTTTGCAAAGAATTGTACTCTGCATCCAAAGAAAATTGCAAAGATGCAGTGCGGGCAAATATTAAAGAGTTCCTTTGGGCCCAGCTAGCTGTGCCCCACTATACCTGCAGCCAGTGCCAGGCTTGGAGGGTGTTGAAAAGAAAAGAGGTTGTCTCAGTTCAGGGCTGACTGGAGAAGAGGCAGGAACTGGCTGTCTTCCTACCTGAAGGGAAGAAGCACTAGCCTGCCAGCCAAGGAAGCCAATTGCGAGTAAGTATTGGTTCTCCAGCCACGGGAGACTGTGAAGAAGCCTCCAGCACTTGAGGGAACTGACTGTGTGAACCCCATTGTGGGCCTCACCCTCACCAACCTGCGACTGCCCCACCCAAAGGAGCCGGGGACCACGGCGAGGCACCACCCAAGAGGGGAGAAGCTGGCTGCCCAGTGAAATGGACTAGAGGGGCCACATGCCAAGATGAACAGACTAGTAGCCCAGGGCAGTGGATTCTGACTCCATGTAGGCCAGCACACAGAGGTACATAGCTAGCAGAAGCCTGCCTTGAAAGTGGAGTTCTTGGACCAAACTCAGCTAAAGAAGCAATGAATGGCAAATCATATGCCAAGGTGATGTGGCCCATAAATTGATATTTCAAACACTGTGATGCCTCCTTCTTCCACAATTCTTGGACTTTGTGTGCATGATGTCAACAGCTTGATGTCTAGTTGGCAGCTGGTAACAAGCAGAGTGCCCCAGGGGTCAGTCCTGGGGCCAGTTTTGTTCAACATCTTCATTAATGATTTGGATGATGAGGTGGATTGCACCCTCATCAAGTTTGCAGATGACACTAAGCTGCGGGGGTAGTGGCTGGAAGGTAGGGATAGAATACAGAGTGATCTAGACAAATTGGAGAATTAGGCCAATAGAAATCTGATGAAGTTCAACAAGGAGAAGTGCAGAATCCTGCACTAAGGATGGAAGAATCCCATGCACTGCTACAGACTGGGAACTGACTGGCTACGCGGCAGTTCTACAGAAAAGGATCTGGGGGTTACAGTGGACAAGAAGCTGGATATGAGTCAACAGTGTACCCTTATTGCCAAGAAGGCTAACGGCATATTGGGCTGCATTAAGTAGAAGCATTGCTAGCAGATCAAGGGAAGTGATTATTCCCCTTTATTCAGCATTGGTGAGGCTGAATTGTGTCCAGTTTTGGGCCCCCCACTACAGGAAGGATGTGGACAAATTGGAGAGAGTCTAGTGAAGGTCAACAAAATTATTATGGGGCTGGAGCACATGACTAATGAGGAGAGATTGAGGAAACTGGGCTTGTTTAGTCTACAGAAGAAAAGAGTGAGAGGGGTTTTGATAGCGGCCTTCAACTACCTGACGGAGGATTCCAGGGACAATGGACTAGGCTTTTCTCAGTGGTGGCAGATGACAGAATGTGGAGCAATGGTCTCAAGTTGCAGTGGGGGAAGTCTGGGTTGGATATTTGAAAAAACTTTTTCACTAGGAGGGTGGAGAAGCACTGGAATTGATTACCTAGGGAGGTGGTGGAATCTCCATCCTTAGAGGTTTTTAAGTCCCAGCTTGACAAAGCCCTGGCTGGGATGATTTAATTGGGGTTGGTACTGCCTTGAGCAGGGGGTTGGACTAGATGACCTCCTGAGGTCCCTTCCAACCCTAATATTCTATGATTCTATGATTAAGAGGTAAAAGATTATTATCATCAAAGCCTGGTAGTCACATTCTTATGGTGAGCTCATGTCAGTTCCTAGTTCACAAAGATTTTGAAATACCTTTTCCAAGTTTGTGAACAGAAAAGGTGAAGGTTATTTTAACTCAGGTTCTGGTGGCAATACATGGAAATGGTGGTCCTACTACTCATGTTCAACCATGCACAGACAGAAGGAAATTGGCAGCTGTATTTCTTCACCATTCTGCATGAGATTTGATCACACAAACTATGCAAGGTGGGGTGGCATCTGTATCACAGAAATGCATCAACTGAAGTGCTCAAGGAGTTCCTGCAAGGGAATTTTATAGTCAAGAGATCATGTCAGAAGTTCAACCAAGTGGACCCTGATCAAAGCCTAGAGTGGCTTAAACGCATAAGAAAAAATAGTAGGTGGAATTGTAGGCATCATCAAGACTTGCTCAGCCCTCAGTTGATGCCCTTGTCTTTCAAACTGAGAGTCCATGTTGCAGCAGACACCAGCGCCACGTTCCATATTGGCTTGGATGACCAATGTATTCACAATGGGACAATGAAGATGCACTCTTACCAACATTTCAGAGGTTCAAGGTTTTATCTGGCAAGGAACCACCCACTTCACTGCAAAATATTGCAACAAGAGATGTGGCAACTGAATATGTAGAAGATGCACTGTTGAATGCAAAGATTCTAGGACAAGTGCAACTGAACAGCTTTCTGAAGAAAAGGCTTATGACACAAGAAGGGGAGTCTGGACATGTACACATTCATGATCCACTGCCAAACAATAATGCTCCAACTTTTGATGTGCTATATAAGGTAGAGAAAGAAGTCAAAGGAAAGGCCTCAACCATGAAGGCAGACAGAAATATTCTTCAGGGAATAATCATAGCCTATGAAGCCAGCAGGATTGTGCATTTGCAACAGATTTTGAAATGTGTTAATGTCTGTATCTTTGGCATTAGCACAGACAAATAGAAATCTAAGAACAGACACAAAAGCAATACTGAGTGATGTACTGACAACTGATTGTAGACTATGAAATTCAAGCTAGGCTGGGCCTTCTTATAAAATTAAGCTACCAAATATTAATAAGAAGAAGCATATTACAAAAGTATGGTGGTGGCTGGAATTTCTTTTTGAAAAGAAGTGATTGCATCTTATTGCATCAGACACGTGCTGTTTTCTTCTTTAAGCATGTCTGGTATTTCATCAGGGTAACTGCCTTTTCTATGATTAATGGCTTTTCTGGACTGACCAGTCTCCCTAATGAAATTATCGTCTGCAGTTAACTTGTCTATACCTCAGTGGCTCTGTATTTTTCAAGCATACCTTATGATCCTATCTTCTGATGGGTATCAACTCAGGTATTATTCAATTTTCATCTCAGCAAATCCCATCCCTCTTTTGTTAGGAAAGGGTGGAACTTTGTGACAAACAAGTGCTGGATTGTTGACTAAATAAATCCAGGCAGCTAACACCTTTTGAACTGAGCAAAAACATGAAGGTCTTTCCCCTGTTGCTTTTGTTTGGATCTCCTTTGTTCTCTCATGTAACTACCAAAAATGTTTTGAAAACACTAAACTTGAGAGTATAAAGAGGGAAGTTATCCCACTAGCAAGTGCGCTTCAAGATTGGGAAATCATTCCAGACACAGAACTGTCCTCTCACCCAGCTTTATTCTGAGACTATGGATCCAAGCTCTCAGAGAAGCTATCAAGAATTCAAACCACCACCTCTTGCCTGCATTAGTGAGGAAAATTGCTTTTGCAGCTAATATTTACTGGACTTTTGGGTTAAGGGCTCAATTTATAAGTGTAGTAATTAAAGCCTTTCTTTCATTATCAAACGAGTGCCGAATAAATTCCTCGACGCACTAATAGATCCCAGTTGGTCAGATAACAGTGATGTCCACTGCGGTTGGAAGAAGCTGTCTTGTGATAGACGCACAAGCTTTGGTAGAAGCCATAGGAAAGCCATCTGGAGGCAAAACATTTGGAGACCTCGCAGATGCATTTGTAAAACAGTACTTAGAACTGGAGCTGAGTTCCACAAAATAGTTGTGTTTGACAGATATTACAAGGAATCTATTAAGGGTGATACAAGACAAAAATGCTCCAGAAGTACAAGACCATCCGAAGAGCGGAGGAAGGCAGATATGTGCCTCTTCTAAGTAACTGGATGAATTTCATTTTGCTTTCAGGAAGTGAGGAGGACAGTGCCATATTTTTATATGATCAACAATTGGCACAAGTGCATGATAAAATCATCGTTCTGGCTCTCGCCTTCAGGATGAGGCTGAAGTATGGCAGTCAAGAGCAACAGTTGACACCAATCAGCTGTGCTCTCATCAGGAAGAAGTAGACACAAGAATGATTTTATACTATATCCACAGTGATGCTGACGGTATGGTTCTTGCAGCCAAGACCTTGATGTGCTTATTCTTTTGCCGGCTCTCTGTAGCAAAAGACATGTAGGCAACTTTGGATGCAAGCTGACACATAAAAGGAACTGAAATACTTTACTATTCCTGCCAGTTGAGAAAAGTACAATATAGACCCACTGTTCTGGAAACTCTGCTTCCATTTCATGCCCAGACTGGTTGTGATTTTTGCCTTTTTCAGTTTGTGGACAAAGCAAGAAGACTGCATGGGAAGTTTTTCAGTGACACCATCAGCTTTTAACACACCTTGAACAGGGTGATGTGGACTTGGAGGAGTTGAAGAAGAGTGTATTTGTACAATACAAGGCTTGCCAGAGGTACATAGCACTGATTAAAGCATGTGACATTTGTTCACATGCTTGTGGTTATCAGAAGCTCTATCTCCAACAAGTGATGCTCTTTTTTTCCACATACAGAGAGCTCATTATCAGGCACTAGTTTGGAGACAGGCTTATTGCCCAAATCCAGTACTTTTGTCCTCCAAATACAATCAAGAGGTTGGAATCAGCTCATGTCATTGCCACCCCTACCAGCAGACTGAATGGAGGTAATATTCTGTGGCTGCACAACAAGGTACAGAAGTTAGCAATCCAGGTGCAGGACAATACGACTTGTTTGTACAGAAGCATGCAAATGGAGAGAACTGGAACAAGAGTGTGTCAATATACCTGACAATACTTAAAGAAAGTCTTATCAAATAAGTAGATGTGTCATAATAAGTGATGTAATAAGATGTTGATTCAACCTGCCACTATATATCAAAGTTTCTTGAAAAAATGCATTATTAACATATCTGCTTAACTTGAATGCATTCAAATGTTTACTTACTGTTTAGTCAGTATTTTCACTTGTTTTAAAAACAGGTGTTTTCAGTTTGTGTGTTGTATTTCTGTTAGTTAAATCAATTTACATAATTTTGTGTCAAGAAGCTAATGCTCAAGTAATAAGAGCCACATAACCATGCTCTTTCCTGGTTGTGTAACATATTAAAATATTTCTAGTACCTCTTGCAAATAAGAAATTGGCATTCAATAGCTTTATAAAAAGGTTGTGCATATTATCTGATCATTTATTACATTCTACAGCTCATTAAATTCCAGCTGAAGTATGTTAATCCTAATTTTAAAGGAAATACTTACACTTCAGTGATTTCTCTGTGTTACTTTGTTCTCTTTGTAGAGGCCTTTATAGACAACATACAGCTTGGATTCAGCAAATCCTAAATATGCCTCTTACAGTTAACTTTTTTGAACACCTGACTAGTCTATTACAGGGCAAGCTACATCTCTCACTCCTTTATGGTGTCTCTCAGTACACCCCCTCACGGGTTTGGCCTCCTTTCCTTACCTGTCTCAGGGTGAAATTATGTGATTCTTCCCCTCTTAGACTAGGACTTGGATACAGTACCCCATGTATACTAAGTGCTTACCATCCTGAAGGCAGGTCTGATTGGATTTTGGGTAGAACTGGGTAAAAATTTTTGGCTGAAACTTTAGTCAAAAACTGCAGATTCAGGTTGACCAAAATGTTTGATGAATTTGGTCAATTCCAGTGAATTGTTTCAGTTGAAATAAGATATATATTTGAAAATACTTCAACAGTAATTGAAAATGAGTGAGAATGATTTTATAGCCCAAGAATTAGGGCACCCCCTGGGGTGCAGGGACAGCTGGGTTAAAGTTCCTATGCCTATGAATATTCAACTAGTTGACACAGAGTGGATCAGCATCAACAGAAGATATTGAGAGAAACCCACCCTAGCATAGCCAATAGCCTGCTGATTAAAGCCTGGAAGGGAGGAGAAACCTGGGTTCAAGGTCCAAGGCCGGAATAAGGATTTGGACCTTTGTCCCAAAACACATTTCTTGACTTTTCAATTTGTTAAAAATTTAGAAAACCATTGGTTTTGGTTTGAGGTGAACAGATTTTTCTTTTTTTTTTTCAGAGCTGCCCACAAACCAAAAAATCAATTATTTTCACAGCTCTAGTTTTGGACACCTGGGTTTATTTCCTCTTGGGAACTTGTGACCACTGAGAGTGACCAACAACCTTCTTAAAACAAAGAATTTTTATTTAGTAGCTGGAACAAAGCAATAGAGGGAAAAAAAGGATTGAAAAACAGCTTACGTACTTAACTATGTTACCTAACGTCCTGCTGTCCCATAATTGCGATGTATGCAGGCCTAGTTTCTCTACACAGGTAGCTTCCTGTGTCTTTTCAGATTTTTTTCTTCATCATCACTCTGCAACTTCTTTTAAATCCTGCAAAGGGTCTTTATTTGTCATTGTAGATGGGCTTCCGCCTTTCCTGGTCAAAACAATTCCATAGGTTGATAGGAGATTGATCCAGAGACAACAGAGCTAATAGTTCTGGCATTGTCCCTTAACTGTTAAGTTGAAACAAATAGTGTTGGTCAAGAATTTTCCTTTGGAATGATTTGCTGACAGAAAATGCAGTTTCCACAAAATTGAAATTTTCCAGGGGAAATATCTTGATTTTACTGAAAATTTTCTATTAGCCATTGGGAAAACTGAAATGAAGTATTTTGGTTTGGGTCTGTTTGACCTGAATCAGAAAATTTCATTTTGTTGAACTGACCTGAAATGTTTCAATTTTTATTCAGTTCAATAAAATATTAAACAGCATTTCACTATCAGCTCATTGTTTTATGGAAGTTATAGTTTGGGTCTCTATATTCTCCAGTAGGTTGAGCTCTCTGGAGGACTATATCTCCCATAATGCAATGCACATTTCCCTCTGGCCAAACTCTGTGTGGTGCATCCTTGGAGTTATAAGATTCTGGGTGCAGCATGTAAGATGTAGTCTGGCTAGGGAGCCTGGTCTACAGGGGAGAATGGGGGCATCGGGCTCCTGAACTACAACTCCCATAAAGCAAAGAGTCACAATGGGAAAATACAGTTTAATGTTGAAATTACTCCAAATGAAGTGTTTCGGGTCACTTCAACAAACTAAAATGAACCATTTTGATCTTGGGAATAATGAAATACTTCATTTCAATCAAAAATGGCAAAACAAAATGTTTCAACATTTTGAAATCAAAATTTCTGACTATCAGTTCCATCAAAAAAAAAATGAAAATTTCAACTTTTTATCTCAATTTGGAATGAAAACAAATGTTAAAATGTCATTATTAGTTGTGGGATAGAAATTCTGAATGTTGTTCAGCTCTGGAAACAGAGCTGACCATCTTGTGCTATCTTCTCTTTCCTGCCTGACTTATTTCCGAGAATCCCCTACTGAAAAAGCATTATATTAAAAATATATATATATATATTTGTACAAGAAAACATTAGACCACAGTCAAGCCAACATATATTATTAACAAATTATGAAAAAGCAACTCCACGTTCATCATAAAATGTTTTAAGAGAGGACATTTAAAAATAAAAAGAAACTGGGAAGAACTTTTCATCCATTTCTCCCCTAAATATCTCTGAACATTTTTTCATGTTGCCATCTGAATGCCCTCTTCACTATGGCTCACCAAGACGTAGGCTGCAGCGCTGGGGAGGGCCACTCAGGCCGTGGCCCTATGAAAGCTAAATTAACCCATCACTAGGCCCTAGGCAAACATACACTTTGGGATTCTTCTACTGGCCAGCTTAAATAGACGCTCTCGTGGTATGGATAGATTTATATGAACTCTTCACCTGCCAGCACAGCTGCACTAGTGATCTATGATCCCAAGCACATCTGTCTCTTACTGCATGGGAGTAATCTTCTCTTACCCATGTCAGTCAGTGATTGGGTCCTGCTGCATGGACACTGTCCTATTAACCTCTTGTGTATATTCCCCTGGGCTTCCTGCTGCCCCTCACCTAGTCAGTTCCCCAATGCAGGCACTTACAATGGCTCCCTTTACCTCTAGAAGGTTTTTAGGCTGTCACTGAGTGAGTCCTGCAGGAAGAGCACAGGGAACATGGGCTTCTGAAAGTGGGGCAAGGCCAGGCAGCTCCCCAGAGGGGAGCCCTGGTGCAGGAATTGGCCCCACAGCAGTGATGAGGGAGAGCAGCACTGACCACTCCACTTGCTCAGGTTTGGCCCAGCTACCCCTTTTGGGTGAATGGCATTTTGAAACACCAAGCTTGGTTTTCCTGTGAGTTAATCATGATGGTCCTGTCTGGCCTTAAAGTCTATCAGTCCATGACTCTGGCTCTGGGTCTGACCACTTTTAAGTGGGTAGGGGCTGCTCTAGCTATCGACAAACTAGGCAGCTGCCTAGAGTGGCAGATTATAGGTTATATGGAGCATCCAGGCCAAACCCTAGTGGCATTGTGACCCCATGCGGCAAGTTGCAATGCCACTCACTCAAATTTGCTCCTGCTGTTCCTCTGTCCTGATGGGGGGCAGCTGGGCCAAATCTGAGCAAATGACATTGTGACCTGGTGCCCCCACTCAACTTCTACCACCGAAGCATCAGAAGGCTTGCTGTGCCCCCCAGAAACTCTAATTTCCTCAGTTGAGAACCCAGTCCTTGTTGGTTGGAGTGGCGGCATGCTGTAGTTTACTGTATAGAGCAAATCTATGTCCCTGCCACCTTTAATGTTGCTCCACAGCCCCTGCACCAAGCTACTTCCCTTGTCTCTTTTCAAGCATTCCTGTAATTCTCTGCTTCTGTAATGCCTACAGCATATGAACCAATAATACTCTGCCTCATCCTTACCATTCACTTACCAATATCTCTCCAGTTAATGCTATTTAATCACAAACCCTGAATCAGTGGTACCCAAACTATTTACGTTACGTTGCATTCCCTCTTGCCCCTGTCTGCACCCACCCCCAGGGAGCCAGGCCTCAAGCTATGGCTAGGAGCAGGGCCACGGTTGGGGCTGGGAGCCAGGGGCCCAGGCTGGGGGCAGGTCTGGTGCTGGAAATGGGGCTGGAAGTGGAACGGTGGCCAGGCCGTGGTTGGGCGCTGAGGCTGGGGTCAGGAGCAGAGCCACAGTTGGGTGCAGAGCTGCAAGGGCCAAGCCTGCGGCTGCAGCTGGGGGCAGGTCTGGGGCTGTGAGTGGGGTCATAGCTGGGGGCAGGTCTGAGGTTGGAAACGGGGCTGGGCAGGGCTGTGTCCAGGCTGGGAGTCAGGGGGCAGGGCCTGGGGGCAGAGCTGGGGGCAGAACAGGGCTAGGTGGCATTCCCTCCCCACCCCCCTTGGGGTCTGGCCTGGGCTCTGCTGCGCCCCCATGAACATTCCTCCGCGCTCTTCTACGGGGGCCAACAACTATAGTTTGGGGATCTCTGCCCTAACCGCCAAAGTTTGCACATACCTGAAGGATCTGAATCAAAGCTCATTGACGTCAGTGGAAAGAGTTCCACGCATTTGGGATCATGTCTGCGGTGACTTATAATCCTGTGTTTCAGTATCTTTTAACTCTTTTAACCTTCAGACAGTACCAGCCACTTTTTATCACCTCCACTTGCAAAGTCAAGTCTGACACAAAGGGGCTGATCCTGCAAACACTTCTACATATTCTGTAATAGTTAGTGTAGACAGCACCTCCACCAGTAGATGTTTATCTAAGTATTAAGTTGTTGTCCTGCATTTTAGGATGTTGTTGAGCTTACCTTGGGCATTAGCAGGGAGTTCAATCCTGCCTATGTGCACTGGAGCTGCTTCTTGCAATGTCACAATAAACCTCTGTGATTCTATAGGCACTGGTGTAACTGTGTCAATGGCTTCAAGATGGCACAAGCACTTTTGCTTGAGAATAAATTCACTGTCATGCAGATAAGACTGGAATCTGGGAGTCCTTGATAGACTTTAAGCTGTTGCTCTCTGTGAATGAGTGAAATAAGGAGAAAGCAGCACAATACCCAGCAGTGTTTTTGGATGGTTATGCCAAAGCATTTTACCAACAGCTTCCCAGTGCAGATCATGGGATTTAGACAGTTACTCAAACACAATGAGCAGGGATTGGCCCTTTTGAAATACCATAAGGAATGGCAAGCCAGAAGACTGTAGGAAGGGGAACCCCTGCATGACTATTTGTTTGCATTGAAGAGATGAGTTGAAAATGTTTTCTCTGTGACACCCTGTCCAGGAGATGGCTTGAGTAAAGGAGAACCTGCTGTGCTGAATCTGGAACTGGCACTGCAGAGAAGGGTATATGCTCGGTGGCAAGCCATGAAGGAATCCAATGTGAAAAGTCTGTTGGTAATCAGTTTAACAGGGGAACTTCATAACCGGATAATGACAGAGGCTAGCATACTGTATAAACCCCTGGAGCACATTCTACACAGAATTCAAAATGTGAAAGAAGATACTGGTGTTTCCTTAAAGGAATCAGCTGTTAATTCCCAGCTTCAGGGTGACTCTTTTATACCAAATGCAACACTTCAAGAAATGACTGCTAATGAAGTGGCTAAAAAACTGGAGATGGCCCAAGTTCAAGCTATTCATAGACATCCCATGGGTCAGAAGAGAGAGACTAGATCCTGAGTGGGTTCCAGTCCACATGACATTTGCATCCGATGAGCAGGCAAAGGGCATTGCAGTTGGAATTTTCCAAGCAAAGGGAAGCCACACCAGAGAAATCTAACGTCTCATGTGAAGAGCTGACCTGATATCTGTTACTATGTGTCTGGAGACATTGACAGATGGAGAACAACAATGCTGTTGGACTCAGGATCTGAAATAAGCCTGATTTCATGGTGAACAACAGGTGCTGAAAGGGAAGAAAATTTGTACAGCAGGAATTAAGTTGGTGACTATTAATCAGCCATTGCAGACAACAGGAGAAATCCAGCTCCCTCTGAATTTGGGGTATCTGAATACTAAATGCACTTTTGTTGTGGTGACCAATATTTCTGTTGCTCTGGGAGTGGATTTCATCCACAGTCATCACAAGAACTACTGGGGTGTTAATAGAAGAAACGTGCTCCTAGAGAATATTCAGATACCCCCTTCTGGATGAGAGCAGAAAGAAGTGTGGGCCTTGAGGAGCAACTCTTGGGGCTTTACAGCTGCATCTACCATGTCTATAGGATGACAGAGAGAAACTGCTCCTGGTGGTGTTTCAGAATAACGTTGTGTTGAAGTCAGGTCACCATGCAAACCCCAGGGGAGCTGAACAAATAACGTAAACATTGATTATAAAGTTACTGCAGTCTAAGGGTGGGTGAAGCTGCAGATGACTCACTCCCACTAAGGTGGCAAAGGTACTTAGAGGTAGACTAATGTCAGTCAATGCACTTGTCTGGTTGGAGGACTATTTAATGATAGTAGCTTATACCCCATTCAGCAACATGATCTTCAAGGAAGTGTGCTAGTAGACTTCTATATTTTCCACTGCAGTAATAAAGGTCTATATAGGGAACATGTTGTTGGAAGTGCATTCCGGACCTCTGATAAATAATATGAGGGAAAGGACACAGGGAACATGCAGCAGCAGGAATGAGATACCTTACCTGTCAAGTTCTTCCTTCATCTTGAATTGAAGCAAGGGAGCTTAATTACATGCTTTCATGCTTGTTGAGAGCTAAAGGGTTTGCTCAGATAAACCAAGAACCACCAGATCAAAGTATTTTTATGAAGAGCAATGGTTCTCCCATCAGCAAAAAAAGTATCAAACAGAGACCTCTTCACGGTGCTATTTAGCCTTTTGGTAGGTCTTCTGACAGTTACTTCTGATCTCTTCTAGTGTTTATTGAGTTTGAAATTCATTCTCATTCTCTTCTCTTGTAGAATGGTTCACAGCAGCTTCAGATTATAAATTATACAGTTCACTTAGAGCAGTTGTCACAGGTGCTGCAGAAAGTCTTATAATGACAGAGGTTAATACATCAAAAAATCCATTGGAATGATTTATTTTCTCTGTTTTGCTTCTGGCTTCCAGTGCATGGCTTCTTATTTACCATTTAAATATATTAGACTGCAGAATATTTTTTTCCCCACTATAGTGGAGAATCTAGTAAAACAGAGACTCACTTTTCCCGTCTGTAAGCATCTTACCTGGGATTTATCTAACTTGAAAGCTGAGCCATTTGTCAGTGGTATTTTTTTTTTGTAGTGCACAAAACTCTATTTGGTTTATTGTCAGACTCCTGCACATATCTTTACCCTTCTCTTTTTCTTATTTCAATAGGTTTATATTAATTCTATAAATCTACATAAATAACAACGTAGGGTCTGTCATCCCATCTGGTATAGTATGAAACAGCAGGCTATGGCACAACTTATTTGCCGTAGCCCCAAAAAGTATAATGTTGTACAAAAGAGTGCCTGCTGTTATGCTGTGTTCCCCCTAAAGAGGAAGAAGGGATTTGAACAGGGAGCTGCTACTTCTCAGATGAGTTCACTAGCTACTGGCTATGGACACATTCTGTCCAGGGACATTTTCAGCCATTTGGGCCAGTGAACAAAAGCACAAGTATGAGAATGATACTATACCCTGGTGGTTAGAACACTCACCCAGGATGTGGGGGATCCAGTATCCCTGCTCGGATGACTCTTTAATTATTTATCCATAGTGCAACTGCTTCAACAGGAGAGATGGAGGAAGCCACACATAAGAAAGCAGGATGCATTTGTAGCCCAAGGGTTGGTGTACTCAACTGAGAGATGGCAGATCTCTGTTGAGATCTTTTCTCCTCCTCAAGTGGAGGGGGGACTTGAATCTGGGGTCTCCCACATCCTAAGTGACTACCCTGACCACTGGGCTAAAAGTTATGAGGGACGGCCACTGCCTTCTCCTCCTCCGGCTGTTTTGTGCAGGTCCCAATCTGGTATTCCAAGGCCACCTTCCGGATCGGACTCTGCACGCAACTTAAGTGGCCAAATGCCTATCTTCCCCTGGTATGTTAATCTCTTTGGGGCTTGGGCAGGAGATAGGCATCCGTGCAACTAGAGTGAGGCAGCAGGGTGCATGCTCTGAAACAGAAATATCAGTGCCAAGTGGACTTTTACTGCAGAAATGTAGGCACCAAATGAATTTAGGAGCCTCCTAGGTTCAGCGGGAGTTTTGTGCATCACACTGGTTCCTAAAACTTAGACTTAGGCTTAACTGCTTTTGGGTATCCAGGCCTAAATTACATATATGTAAATACAAAAAGAAAAAGGGGTAGGGGGGATAATCTTTGGCAATCATTTATTTTGCTTTAAAAGGTCTGCATTTCTCGATCTGAATTTTTCCCTATTGTGTGGCATTACTGGACCACAAAAATCCTGATCTCAATTTTCCATGTCCCAGTTATTCCAAGGTTCCTATATCAAACACACAGAAATATATTCCTTAGCCTGGCAATCTCACCTCATGCTGGATGCTCACCAATCCAGACACAGAGAACCCCATTTTAAAATGTGACCCTTCTTAACGAGAAGACAGAAGTCCAAATTTGGATTTCATGGTTTAGGTTCCTATTTTGGGTTCTTAATTTCAGGGCCTAAACGTGGATCAGCACCTCTTCATTTAGGTTCTCCAGTTTAAAAACTGGGTCCCTTTGGGTTGAGAAATTAAAATTAAAATCAGGAAGGCTAAATGGATACAACTACTTAGTCCTGCTGATTATTAAACAAATGTTGTGTCTTTATTTCTTCAGCAGCTATTATGAGTATAAAGCTGAGAGACATGGGTTTTGGGTCAGGATTACACTGAAATTCCACCTGTTCAGCTTGTTCATTTGCATATTGTAACCCTGAACAAGCAGAAGATGAATACAAATGCAGCTTAAAGCTCTCAGTCTCATGAATGCACAGATTGTAAATTTACCCTTAATATATATTCAATTTTATTAGCTAATTAATTAAAATGCAAAATGAGGAAATTTAAAAGGGAAAGCCAATTTGACACTTCCAAATAAGATTTAAAAAGGTAAAAAATAAAGGAATTAAATTATAGAATTATTTTAGTAAAATAATCAGAAAGAGGGGAAAAGCATGAGAAAGCCAATGGCTAGGACTGGTACAAGTGTTACTTAAAGTATTTAAGAACACTTCTACTCCAAACTTTACTTCCTGACTGAAGTGTATTAGTCAGCAATCTGAGCATCAAAGCAGCGAGTCAGCATTCACAGTATGGCTTGCTGCTTTCAAGAACAGCTAAAAATGTGGAGGGTGGAGCCTGATTCACTTTTATATGCAGGCTTTTTTACACCAATCTGGCAATGTAAAGGGTAATTTATTCCCTCTTGAAGGCCCTTTTACACTGCCAGAACGGTGTCAAGGGGCCTTTGTATAAATGAGCCTGGGCCCTGGGAATAAAAAATAACACTTTGTGATGCAAATTGTGCCTTGAACTTGAAATCTTAAGCAATTATTTTTAAATGAAATCACATGATAGTAGCTGACATTTTCCTAATTTTTTTCTGGATGGCCTCACAGTCTCAGAAATGTCAATCAAGGCTCCTGAAATTACGCATTGTTTTTCAGTACCTTAGCCCTCATGCGTCTGTTGTTAAAAAGCATTGTGTATCCACAGCCCTGCTCTAGCTATACATATATTTCTAATAAACTTTATTGATTAAAAACCAACAAATATAAGGTAACTGAACATCAAGAACTGGGCCACACATGCACAGTGGCAGTAAATCAATGAAGGTTCAAGTGGAAAGGAACCACAGAGTGAGCAAGCTAGTAACTGATAAAACCAAGGAAGATCAGAAGGGTCAGTTTGCTCCTTTCTTTAGGAAAGTATTATGCATGGTGCTGGGCTACTAAGAAAAGTACGAGCTTCAACTCCATAGATGGATATGGGAAGCAGAAACCTAGAGGGAACCAACTAAATGGAATTTTCCGTTCAGTTCAGTGTTAAAAGTTTTTAGTTTAAACATTTAAACCTGGAGACAATGTCTGTTCTCTCCTACTTAGGTTCTGAGTGTTTCACCTGAATTTTTTAAAGGTTTGTTTTCTGATGTGAAATAATTAATTTTCTACACCCACAGGTAATGTATAATCAATTATCATGTTCATCAATATCCACACATTTCAGTCAGCAATAATATTAAAAGTATAATATGAATCCAGACATAAAATGAAAAATCAAATAAAGAGAAGAATATTCTTTTATTACACTCCAACACACAAAAGAAGAAGGGAGAGAAAATGATCATTTGATGGATGCTAGTCAAACTCCTTATACACTTCTGTAAGCCACTCAGACACCAGAATGATGGGTGAAGTACGATGATGGGTGCAGAATCACCTAGAATAGAATCTAGTGTAGATATTTTTAATTCTGAATAAATTGCAACTGAAATATGTATTTGGATGTTTATGAATATAGTAACAAATGACAGGTACAGGCAGTGCATGGCACTGTATATATCTTAAGGACCTTCTCTAAAGTTTTGCAGTCAAAGTGAATGCCATTGTGAAACTTCTTCCCTCTTATTAAATGTGTATAAATTTTGGCAAAGTAATTGTTAGTACATTTTGGTAAATGAACATACATTTAAGTTATCTCTAATCCATATGCTGTGTATGAAACAGGCACAATGAAGGCAAACAGAGATATACTAACATACTTTCTGTTAGAACTGAGAAACATTTTGACAAAAACAAAAAATGTTGTTTTGTCAAACATGTATTGGAATTGTTTCTAGTCTGCAGCAAAAAAACCAAAAACCTGAACATCAGAATTTTCTCTGGGTCAAGCAAAAATTGATATTTTTGGTTTTGCAACAAAAACTTTATGATTTTTTTTTAACAAAGTAGCATCTTTTTCATGAAAGTTTGTTTTGCCGAAAAACAACTTTGACTGAAAAAGTTACAACAATTTTGTTTTTTAAAAAATATGAGGTCTACTTTCTGTTGAGTAGTATCACAACAGCTAGCACATCAACTAGATACCAGGGAATAGCCCCACACTTATAGGAACTCCCTCAACCCCAAACACTGAGGCACTAACACGCTATGGTTTTCACTGCCTCCATTATAAAGTCAGTAGCACACAAACCTCATCCTGATCCAGAAGGGTATGTCTACACAGCAATTAGACATCTGTGGCTGGCCCAGGCCAGCTGACTCAGGCTTGTGGGGCTTGGGCTGTGGCCTGTTTCATTGCTGTGTAGACGTATGGGCTCGGGCTGGTGCCTGGGCTTTAGGAGCCTGCGAGGTGGGAGGGTCCCAGAGCTTGGTCTCCAGCCTGACCCTGGAAGTCTACACAGCAATGAAACAAGCCTGCAGCTTGGCGAGCCTGAATCAGCTGGCACGGGCCACCACAAGTTTTTCTTTGCTGTGTAGACAAGCCCTGCTTCCTGAAACGAGGACAAACCAGTGTAATGGCAGCTGGATCAGCAGTAGGACTGAGGAAGCTTTGCTTCAGGATGATCACAGAACCCTTGATATCAGGAGAACTGTGAACCACATCAGTCAACTGAAGGGAAGGGAAGTTTTGGGCTGTTGATTAAGGGCTGAAATGACCACAGGAGGGAGAGGCAAGGAAGAGGGAGATAACAGGCAGGCACTGAAATAAAAGAAAATAAAGAGTCAATGAGGGCTCGATCCCATGCTCACTGAAGTCAATGGAAAAACTCCCATTAATGGTGGAGGATCAGGCCTTTTTAAGACAGAAAAATGGAAATGATTATCAAGAAGTGTAAATGTCACACACTACAAGACAGTAATGCACAAAAATATTAAATAGGCAAGGGCTTAAAAATACAAAATGAGAGAGTACGAAGGGTTAGTCATTACATAAAAGAGAAAAAGTAGACAAGTGTCATAAGAAGAAATCTAAACAGCCTTAAATAAACACATGGATAAAAAGCCATAGCTACAATATTTTGGTACTGTGTGAGAGGACTGAAGCTATCAGCTTCATTCCATAGCTCCCTTAGATAGTCAGCCGCTTAGAGACCCCATCTATTTGTATTATCCTCCACCAGAAATGCCTCCCTGATGTCATTAATGCCCCCCAACCTTTCCCAACTTTCAGTCTATGCACCAACCGTGGTTCGCCAGTTGGCAGTCCCTGTTTGAAGAATCAGACCAGGATTCTCAATGGGCAAATGCCACTTGATTCACCGGCCAACGGTGTGAGCTGGTGGCAGTTTCTTGTAATGAATGTGTAACAGGGTACCCTGTTATGAGGTGTTATGAGGTGGGTGGGGCCACCTCTGAGAACTATGAGAGACAGCCCAAAGGCAAGAAAGAGTTCACAACCCAGAGTCTAGAGTCCTGATCGTAGAGTGACCTCAGAAGAACAGAGCTGAGCTGAGAGCTTCAGGGAGGGGCTGCTCCAGAAGGAAGGAGCAGTGAGAGTTCCCTAGTGAGGAGTGGAGCCAGCACAGGCTGGTGAAAGCTGAAAGTAATTGGGGGATCACATACAAAATTCCCCAGACCAGACCACCATGGCTGGAGAGGTCTGAAGACTGAGAACAGCAGAGGGAGATGCCTGCTGGCTCTTTGAGCTGGACAACTGAAGTCGTTGGGGGCTGAAGTCTGAGGACTAATGGAGAGATTAGCCCACTGATATCTCTGGGTAAGAGCTGGAGCCATCCGTGGGAAGACAAGAAGGCAGAGAAGCATCCTAACTAGAGGGGCTGAGCTGAGGTGTGGTGAGAGATGATGGAGCCGGACCTGAAAGTGGAAGTATTGTGAAAGATACCAGAGCCATACTTGGTGTGTTACTGGGGGACCACTGGGACTTGAAAGATTCAATCTGGTGGTTGAACTGTGCTGGGGAATTCTGGATTATGATTGTGGGACTTCGTGTAAATAAATTAATTCCACCAAGGGCTATTTATAGTGTTATGAGCTTCATGAAACCTTGATATGGGTTGGGTTAAAACCCCATTGAGGTTGGTAGGTATGAATTCACCCTTGAGTTAAGATGTGTGTGAACCCAACCAGGAGCTTTTAGGATGAGTATTGTTTTTTGTATGTGTTTGTGTGTGTGTGTGTGTGAGAGAGAGAGAGAGAATGCACAAAAATTAATGACACAGAAAAGAACAGCAGGAAAAGCAGAGGGTAAAAAAAGAAAGCATAGGAGTATCCTAAAAGCACAGTGTGACCTGGAAAGAGCTAGAGCTTACCAGGGTACGTCTACACTGCTGTAAAAGATTCCTGGCACAGCCACAGCTGGCCCAGGTCAGCAGAGCCCAGGATCCAGCCCAAGCCTGAACATCTATACTGCAATTGTATAGCCCAGCAGCCTGGGCTCTGAGACTCAGTGTTGTGGGGTTTTTTTTATTGCAGTGTAGACATACCCTGGGTCTCGTGGCTGAAGAGACTTGTGTCTGTAAGCTAAGGAACTGCTCCTTTTGTTGCTCCTGCATTCAGAGACAAAGGACTTTTTGTGCATTCTTCATAAATCAAACAGAATCAAAGAAAAAATGAGATTCCATCCATTTCTACTTCCAACTAGGACATCCTCAGGCCCCTGAAATTTGATTAGCTACTTGGGTCACAAGGGACAACACTACTCTGAAAGCCTGCAGGGAGTTACTGGGAACTCCAGAAAAAAGAAATTGCAGCAAGGATCCTGTTGCAGGGTTTCTTGAGGCTGTGAGGAGTACCATGACAGTAGTAGTTCTGTCGCAATGTGGGTGTCTGGGGATGTGCTAGATAGTGTAAGTGGAGCAGGCGTGCAACCAGAATGTTCCTAAAGAGGAGTCCCAGAGCTCTCCCTTCTTTGCCATGAACCCAGCCCCAAGTTCTCTCTCCTGCACCCAGCTCCATACTCTCCCCGCTGCTGCCACTGTGCCCTGTGCAGAAATCTGTACTCTCCTCACCTGCACCGAGCTCCACACACATGCCCCTCACACCTAGGTTGTCCCACACCTAGCCCTGTGCTTTTCTCTTCACCTTGACCCACACCCATCTCTGAGTTCTGCCGCCTGCCCCCGGCTCTGCAATCTCTCTGCCCCACACAAAGCCCTGAGCTCTTAGCCAGAGAGGTAGTCAGGCTGAAGAAAACCCTCCCCACCACGGCCAGGAATTTCTGAATGCCCCATACCTCACACTCTTCTTGAGCCCCACTCCCCCAGGAAGCCCCAAAAGCCTGGATTCATTTCTCCCACCTTCCTGTGGCCTGGGGCCTGCTGCTCTGCTTCTCCCCAGGGATTGGGGTTGCCCGTGGTCCATGGTGCTGGATGGATTTCAGTGGTGGAGTTTCAGGAGGGCAAGCAGGCACACAGGATTGCACTGCCACTTAAATCTGGCACTCCATCCTGATGGCAGGAGCAGCTGTGCCAAATTTCCAGCTCTGATCATGGGCCAAAGGGGAGGAGACTACTTGGTCTCTCCCCACTCTTCTGTCATCCTTGAAATATGATGGCAGGTAAAGAGTGAACTTTGAATAGGAAGTTTGCTTGATGGGGCGGCTGGGGACAGATTGATGGCTGCACCTGACATCCTCTTGTGGTGGGAGGATGATTTAAAATATTGGTGTCAGTATCTCCTTTCCCAGTGGCACTGAGACGACTGTGTCTGGAGCAATACAGGCTCTGTCAGTACCTAGCCCTGAAAACCTAAGGTATAATTTGAATATTGTTTAGCCTCCATGGTAGTCAAACTGAAACACTTGTTATGTGCGGACACAAGGTGCATTTTCCTCAGCTGAGAAGCAACAATTGTGTCTTTGCCCTGTAAAACTCCCAAATGTATGCAAAGCCATTCCCACCTCTCTAGCCCTGGAGAAAATTCCAGGAAAAGATAATGCATCCCTCTGGATGGATGACCATTTCTCCAGAGTCTCCTTTCCTAGGGATGCCTGATGGCTGTCACAACCAGAGAAGTCCCTGGTAAACATGGCTACAGTCAAGCCATGCTGCCACGGAGCCAGATGTTGGGCTGTTGCTGCGGGAAAGGGGCCTGAGCAGGGTCTGAACACAGATCCTATGGATTCCCCAGACATGACAGGTTTGTAACCCAATTCCATTACCTTTTCTGTCGGAGGCTGGGTGGGATCTCTGTGAAAGGATCCTTACAGAGATAACCTCCTCCAGGGCCTCTTCCTGCATGGATTTTACAAATGAGAAAATAATCTGCACTTTTGAAATCAATGAAAATTTGCTGTTGATGAAAATGAGAGCAGGATGTTAGCAACAATATATAGATACTATACACACACTTACACATGTATGCACATCTGCAAGGCTTTAAGGCTTTAAATCACCCACAAGAGAAATATGAGATATTTAGGGTCTGATCCTGTAAAGTAAACTTTATGTGAACGAGCATCTCGTATGCACATGAGTAACACTAGTTACTCACAGATATTCACAGGAGAAGGTCTCCAATCTGATTTTTGGACCTATTTTAGCACTGAAGTCACCTGAGTTTTTCATTGACTTCAGTGGGAATAGGATTGGGCTCTTCAAGAACACAGATTTGTAGCAGTGCCAAAATAATGCCAACAAATAGTTGATTGTGCGGTGATATAAATTAACTAGGGACCAAATGTAGGCTTCTAAACTTTTCTCATTTGCACTGCAGCTTGGACTTAAGCCAATAAACCAGCAGGAGAAAAGAAATGGTTATGCACCAGGCCATCAAGAGCTCCATCTATGAGAGTCTGAAGAGTGACAGAAATAATAGAATATAATTAAAACTGCATGAAGCCAAGACAAAAATAATTAATATACAACTTGGAAGGCTCCAAGAAGCCTATATCATGACAAAAGCTTTATATAATTTTGATCTCCAAAAAGCTTTTGGCTTTCAAACAAGATATCAAATGTAATTTAAACCATTTTAGGTTTGAAGCCTTCAGATTTTACTAAACTGAAACTACCAGACATGAGTTCTTATTGGAACCTAAACTAGAGCTGCCCAGATTTTGTGTCATTGAAGGGAGTTAAATGAAAACCTCTGCTCAATGGGCAGCTGCAGTCAAAAAGCTAACAAGGTGTTAGGTTGCATAAGGAATGGGACTGGGAAACAGTACTGAAAGGATTATAATGACTTTATATAAATCAATGGAGCGGTCTAATGTAGAATACTGTGTGTAGTACTGGTCATCAAATGTCTAAGACGATATGGCAGCACTAACAGCATTTCAGAGAATAACAGTGAGAATGATCAAGAGCCTGAAAGCAAAACAAAACACACCTCTCGTATGAACGAAGATAGAAAACGTTGGGGTTGTTTACCTTAGAAAATAAATAAGATAAGAGGGAATGTGATAAAAGTACATCAAGTAATGAATGGTATAGACAAGGTAGATCAGGAACGTCTGTTCTCGCTCTCTCATAGCACAAGAGCAAGGGGACAGTAGTTAAATTAAAAAAAGGGAAATTCAAAACCAATAAAAATAAGATTTTTTTCACACAACATGTGATTAAACTGTAAATCGCTGCCACAGAATGTTGCTGAAGCAAGAATTTAACTAGATTCAAATGGGATTAGACATTTATATGGATATCACAAATATCCAGAGTCATAATTAATTACAACAACATTTTAGGAAGGTATACGGACCATGGACTTCAGAAAAGCGGACTTTGACTCCCTCAGGGAACTGATGGGCAGGATTCCCTGGGAGGCTAATATGAGGGGGAAAGGAACCTAAGAGAGCTGGCTGTATTTTAAAGAGACCTTATTGAGGGCACAGGAGCAAACCATCCCGATGTGCAGAAAGAATAGCAAATATGGTAGGCGTGTAGCTTGGCTTAACAAAGATGTCCTTGGTGAACTTAAACGCAAAAAAGAAGTGGAAGCTTGGTCAGATGACTAGGGAGGATTATAAAAACACTGCTCGAATGTGCAGGAATGAAATCAGGAAGGCCAAAGCACAATTGAAGTTGCAGCTAGCAAGGGACGTGAAGGGGAACAAGAAGGGTTTCTACAGGCATGTTGCCAACAAAAGGAAGATTCGGGAAAGTGTGGGCCCCTTAGAGAATGAGGGAGGCGACCTAGTGATGGAGGATGTGGAGAAAGCTGAGGTACTCAATGCCTTTTTTGCCTCTGTCTTCACAGACAAGATCAGCTCCCAGACTGCTGTACTGGGTGGCACAGAATGGGAAGGAGGCGAACATCCCGCAGTGCTGAAGGAACGGGTTCAAGACTATTTAGAAGGATTGGACATTCACAAGTCCATGGGGCCGGATGCAATGCACCCGAGGGTGCTGAGGGAATTGGCTGAGGTGATTTCAGAGCCATTGGCTATTATCTTTGAAAGCTCGTGGCAACACGGGGAGGTCCCTGAGGCCTGGTAAAAAGCAAATATAGTGCCCATCTTCAAAAAAGGGAGGAAAGAGGATCTAGGGAACTACAGACCGGTCAGCCTCACTTCAATCCCTGGAAAAATCATGGAGCAGGTCCTTAAGGAATCCATTTTAAGGCACTTGGAAGAGAGGAAGGTGATCAGGAATAGTCAACACGGATTCACCAAGGGAAAGTCATGCCTGACCAACCTGATTGCTTTCTATGAGGTGACTGGCTCTGTGAATGTAGGTAAGGCGGTGGATGTGATATACCTTGACTTTAGCAAAGCTTTTGATACTGTCTCTCACAGTATTCTTATCAGCAAGTTAAAGAAGTATGGGTTGGATGAATGGACTATAAAATGGATAGAGAACTGGCTAGAGTATAGGGCTCAACAATCAATGGCTCCATGTCTAGCTGGCAACCAGTCACAAGCGGAGTTCCCCAGGGGGTTGGTCCTGGGGCCGGTTTTGTTCAACATCTTTATTAATGATCTGGAGGATGGGGTAGATTGCACCCTCAGCAAGTTTGTGGATGACACTAAGCTGGGGGGAGTGGTAGATACCCTGGAAGGTAGGGATAGGATACAGAAGGACCTAAACAAACTGGAGGATTGGGCCAAAAGAAATCTGATGAGGTTCAACAAAGAAAAGTGCAGAGTCCTCCACTTAGGAAGGAAGAATCCCATGCACAGCTATAGACTGGGGACCGACGAGCTGGGCAGCAGTTCTGCAGAAAAGAACCAGGGGGTAACAGTGGATAAAAAGCTGGATATGAGTCAGCAGTGTGCCCTGGTTGTCAGGAAGGCTAATAGCATATTGGGCTGCATTAGGAGGGGCATTGCCAGCAGGTCACGGGAAGTGATTATTCCCCTCTATTCGGCATTGGTGAGGCCGCATTTAGAATATTGTGTCCAGTTTTGGGCCCCCCACTACAAAAAGGATGTGGACAAGTTGGAGAGAGTCCAGCGGAGGGCAACAAAAATGATTAGGGGGCTGGAGCACAGGACTTATGAGGAGAGGCTGAGGGAACTGGGCTTGTTTAGTCTGCAAAAGAGAAGAGTGAGGGGGGATTTGATAGCGGCCTTTAACTACCTGAAAGGGGGTTCCAGGGAGGATGGGGCTAGGCTGTTCTCGGTGGTGGCAGAAGACAGAACAAGGAGCAATGGTCTCAAGTTGCAGGGCGGGAGGTCTAGGTTGGACATTAGGAAAAAGTTTTTTACTAGGTGGGTGGTGAAGCACTGGAATGGGTTACCTAGGGAGGTGGTGGAATCTCCATCCTTAGAGGTTTTTAAGATGAGGCTTGACAAAGCCCTGGTTGGGATGATATAGCTGAGGTTAGTCCTGCTTTGAGCAGGGGGTTGGACTAGATGACCTCCTGAGGTCCCTTCCAACTCTAATATTCTATGATTCTATGATATTAAACCTTGAGAAGGGAAGGGAGAAGACCAGACGAGCTGTCCCATTGTTCACAGGAGGGGAGGGAGGATGAGAGGGAGCAGAGCTGCTTGGCTCGTTATGCTCCCTCCTTCTCCATCCACTCCTGTGAGAATGGTTTCAGCTCTTGAAAGGAAGGGGCACATGTCCGCATGCTTCCTGCAGCAGCTTTGATTGGCTTCTTTCCCCACTTACGAATCAGCGGAGAGTTTCCCCCAGACAGGACTAAAAATGTGCTCATCTCAGAGCCCTGGTTTGCTTTTCAGAAATTTTATTTTCTAGGTCAGCGACTGGCCCATTTTAACCACACTTCCCATCACGAAACGCTGACCGGTGTGACTGAACTGGTGCAGAGGGGTAAGTAAACTGTGCTAGGAAAAGGGCTTGTGCATCTCACTTCCGCATGGAGGACACGGGGAGGACAAGAGGAAGCAAGGTTTGAATTATGAATGAATCACTATTCTTCTCTGGGGACAACACAACTATGGGTAGTTCCTTTCTTAGGGCAGATTGCACAGTGCCTGCCAACCTGCCCCTATATGTTGTTAACACATTATGAGATTGGTCAGCTAAGCAAATTATTGTTTCTGGTCCCTGACTGGATTATAAACATATTCAACAAGGGTGAAATTTACTGTACAGAGAGCCAGCACAAAGTCCTATGCATCATTTAAGTCCTTAAGGCAGGGTTTAAGAGAGACTTAATTAAATACATAGGCCTTGTTCTATCCTCATGAGAATAATGAATGAGAAATATGGGTATTTGTACAGAGCAAAATTAATCCCTGTGCAGAAGTCCAGCACAAGTCCAGAGTTTGGAGGGGAATGCAGATGATGCTTAGTGGCAGCTGACCTCCCTAGGAGCCCAAAATGGAGATTCAGGCAGTGGATTTTTCCGTATGTTAATTTCAGGAGGATGATCTGGCCCAAAAGCTGTTGGAGAGAGAATGAAAGAAAATGGAATCATAAATTCTCATTGTGCCAGCACTCACATTTCTCTAGGAAATTACAAAGGCAATTCATTCTTCAAATTAAAATTCATTTATTTTCTCCATTCTTTAATATTAAATAATTTAATATCATAAAATGATTTTTCTGAAAATGTCATTCATTAGAAACCACAAGCCGGACTTGGATGTTAACAGGCAATTTTTTGTAATTTTGTTTTTTATATGTAACGGCAATGCCATTCCTATCAGTAAATAGAAATGCTATTTATTTATTGGGGATTTTTTAAAATCACATGCTATCCATTTTGATTAATGCAGTGCTAGGGGTCACATGACATGTTATTTTATTAAGCAACATATCGCTTTGACCTTAATGGCACCAATCAAATATCAGTTACTGTTTGCCTTTGAAATGTTCACTTCATGTGCTATTTATATAAATAAATCAGGCAATGTACCTCTCCAGTGCAAATCCTATTGATTAATATCACATGTTTATCCTGCAAAGGACTTCACAGGTTAGAGATACATAAACTGAAAGGAGGATAATATCAGGAATCTGAAGCACTTTGTATAGAGATATTCAAATAACTTTTCTTCACAAATGAAGACAGTGGGCTGATCCTGAGCTGCTGTCAACCAGTGTGAGTCCATGGAAGGCAATGGACCTACACTGATTTATACCATTTGCCCCTAGTCTTTACAGATATATTTGCTTGGCTCGAAAATGAAAGCTAGAAATGTTTTATGAATAGCAGTCTGGGTAGGCTTTTGTGTTCTTCACAACCTTCAATGTTTTGCCAGTTTTCATCTGAGTTATTTCACCGTATATTTACAGTATGTCAAGTTCCTAACTGAATTAATGAGTTTAATCTAAATCCATGTATTTTTTGCATAATGGCCATTCAAGGCTCCAGTTCCAGCAAGAAACAGGGAACACAAGTTATATTTAGTAATGTTAAACACTTGATTAATCTCTGTAGTCTGAAATTGAGCTTTCTTTCATAATTTGATCATGCAGAAGATACCCCTCGACACATAACATGATTGATCAGGACAGGCAGAATGACAGCATAGGCACATGAATGGATAATGCAACTTTATTCATTTTAATATTAAAGGGGGGATTTGCCTCCTTTAGCTGTTAGGTATTAATTGGATCACTTGCCGGTTTAATTGGATCAAGGTGCTCGATGCTATTGGCTTCCTTATTCAAAGGGAGCTAAACCCCTGTGACTCTATTCATGAGTCAGCCATCTGCTTAATCTCACTCCTCTCTCCCTGAGAAAGGGAATGAGGGGACACATGAAGGGCAGCTCATTGTGCAAAGACTTAAGATTTTCTTTTGCCCTACAGACAGACAGGATCGACCAGTCCTGTTTGGGTCCTGTGCTGAAGTTCACACCAGGATCTGTCCCCTTTAAGACTCTAATGTGAATTGGACATGAGCAGCAAGTTTTAATATTTTAAATGTAATTGTTCCCACCTCTTGGGATTTGATTGTGAGACTCACAATATTTAGTGCTTTTTCTAATAGGACCTGCTCCTGGAATCATGTAATTTGGTGAGTATCCCAGCTTTCATTTAAAAAAAAATTGTGAATTTCTATCCCATTTTGTTGCAGAGAAAAATGTGAAAGTGTGAGCACCCCAGAGGCTCAAAGGCAGAAGGCAATAAAAATAGCCCAACATTTATTTTAAAAAACTTCATGATTTTTAAGCCAATCCCATGATTATTTTAGAATAAAAGATGATTAGGGTAGGAAGGGACCTCAGAAGGTCATGTAGTCCAACCCCCTGCTCAAAGCAGCACCAACCCCAACTAAATCATCCCAGCCATGCCTTTGTCAAGCTAGGCCTTAAAAACCTCTAGGATGGAGATTCCACCACCTCCCCATGTAACTCATTTCAGTGCTTTACCACCCTTCTAGTGAAAACACTTTTCCTAATATCCAGCCCAGACTTCCCACACTGCAACTTGAGACCATTGTGCCCTCTTCCCTTATTTTGGAGCTTGACTCAATTTGGGAATGGCAATACGGAAATATATTCCCTTTTATCCTTATTATCCCTTCCAACCAGCTGTCCAGGATTCTGTGAGGAAGTTGAAAAGACCCAATGGATGTCTTGCCGATCTTGCCTGAAAAATTCCTTCCTGACCCCCAAAAGGTGATCAAGTTAGATCACAGCAGGAGTGGAAATACAGCTCTGTCAACTACACCACCCACAGGGTAGAGTGGGCACTGCAGTTTTAAGCAGCAAGAAGGGCTGGGAGAGGGGGTTTTGCTGGATCCAGTCATCTCCCTCACCTCACTTCCCAAATTGGCCAAAGGGTGTCAGGGGAAGATGAAGCTCTGTTCCATTCTCCGAAGGCCCAGCCCCAGCACCTACTTATGATACAAACAATTCCCATGAGTGTCTGGGCAGAGAGAGAGGAAATGGAGGGGGGACCAGAAGTTAGAGAGCACCCCTCCTTCCATCTAGCACCTATTTGGTGGCCATTCCCCTTCCAGTCTGATCAAACATCTCTTGCAATCCCACACAAAGATGGGACTGGGCAGTGCATATAAAAATCAGAGGATGTTGGAATACTAGCAATTTCAGACTATTAGGGCAGTTTCTCAAGAACACAGTTGTGGAGGATAGTTCTATGATAAGAACTGTGCAAAATTGTAAATTCAATGACTTGCATATTCAAGGACTTGTTATTTTCTATAGTTAAATGATGTGAAATCTACATTCAACCACATGTTTTGCCAAAACCTAAGCAGGCATTGGAATGCACAAGAGTAGTTTTCTATCATTTAGTATTAAATATGCCCTTTAAAAATAAAAAAATACGCCTAAAAATGCATTGAGAATTTGTATAAAATGGACAAAAGTCCTTATCATACAGTCTCTTCTGTTCAAAATGGACTGAAAAGTAAATGAAATATATCATACTATTTTGTATATTTCTAATATAAATCATAATTGTCATATATGAAAATCAATTTACTTTAAAGACCTCATCTTCTGTTCTGTTTAGTCATTCTTTGTTCTCAAACACTGCTAATTTCTTAAATACAATAGTTTATTCAGACCTTTATTTGGTTAAATAGCTGTCAGCTATTCTGTACATAACAAGCAGATTACAGAAGGCCAATGCAAAGACTCTGCATCATTCAAGGCCTATTTTCTGGCTTAAGACATGGTGCATAGGATGTAGGGGTTATTAATATTATTATTAGTAGAAATATTTGTATTACAGTAATAACTAGAGACCAAAGTCAGGGCCCAATTGTGCAAGGCACTCTACAAACACATAGTAATTGATAGTCACTGCCCCAAAAGGGCTTACAATCTAAAATGATAATAGAGAAAGAATAGGAGGAGAAACTATGGGTAACTAAGGTCACTGGCAGAACCAGGAACCAGACTTTTGTCTCCTAAATCCCAAAGCAGAGCCCAATCCACCAATTCTCCAATTGTCTCTCCAGTTGCTACTTGCATCAAACTAATGGTTCATCTGCTCCTGTATCGTGTCTCCAACGGTGGTCAGCTGCTTCAGATAGAAGACATCATGCAGTAGGCAGCTATGGAATTCTTCCTAACTCACATTAATTACATTAGAATTTGTCTTAAGACTTCAATTAGAAGGGTTTATATTCCTTCCCAAACTCTTAAGTTTGTTATTTGTTTGATTTTAAACACTGCTTACTGTGGGAATTCTACATATTCTCGGTATCCAAGACCCAATCCCTTTTGAATTCTACTAAGCTATTGACCTAAGTGATATCCTGTGGCAATGAGTTTCATGTTATGCACAAAGGAGAAAAGTATTTCCTTTTCTCGTTTTTAAATTTGCCGCCTTTCAATTTTATTAAGCATCCCCTTGTTCTTGTATTATGAAAAATAGGCAATTTTGTTCACCTTAAATACCTTTTCAATACCATTCATTATTTTCATACATTGATCATCTCCCTTTTTGTTTGTTGCTTCAATAAGTACTACCAACACTTTCCCCCCTCCCCCATATCATCAGAGGCCTGCTGTCGGCTTTTTTAACAGGGCTGAATTTCACCAACGAAGAATAATGTCCATGCACAAATTGCTAACCGGTTACAGAATACAGAAAATGAACATGCTCTAATACTGTATAACCAGTTCTACTGTGATGTATTAAAAACAACAGGACTAAAGAACTTAAGAACATGAAAATGCATTTTAGAAGCAAGTGGTTAATAAAATGGCTAATAAAAACTCTTGCTTCTTGCAACATCTTCAAATTACAAGAAAGCAACAAAACAGTTTTTTTTTTTTAAATACAAAAAGAACCCCTGGTGTTTCAAATTATTTTGTATCATTAATGATAATACTCTTGTTCCTGTAAACCAGAGATGTTGATCAAAATATGGAATTTCAAAAGGAAACAGTAATAAGCATGAGTGACCTACTTTGGTTTTGTATTAATTTCCTTTAGGGGCCTGATCCGGTAGATGGAGCACATCTACCAGATCAGACCCTTTCATGTGGTTTAGGTGGTCAAACACCTACCTTCCCTGGTGGTTTCTGAATCACTTTGGGGCTATCGTGAGGCAGCAAGGCACACGCCCAGGTGAGAGATAGGCAACTGGGCACATAGAGTGAGGCTGCAGTGTGCATTCCCAGCAGCAAAAACTTAGGTACCAAGTGAGTTTAGACACCTAAGGATTAGGCAGTAGTTGAGCAGTTTTGGGGATTGCAGTGATGCCGAAAAATGGGATTTAGGCTCAGAAAAATAGGACTTATCTGCCTAAGTACCTTGGTGGTTCACACCCTTAGTATTTCTGTGCCTCAGTTTCCCATATATAAAATTTGGAGAGCACTTCCTTACCTCACAGGAGTGTTATGATGACAAATACATTAAAGATTGTGAGGTGCTCAGATACTATGGCAGTAGGCCCAGATAGATAGAAAAAACTGTCTCTGGTATTTTGAAAAAGACACTAGTTGCAAAATACCGATATTCATATGAATACTAACTCCATTTTCTCTCTGTGTTATATACTCTTTACCAATAGTTCTGCAAAATCCTTTCCAGAAGTGCTGCATTTGTAACACATTTGTTTAGAAATACCAGACCTATATTAGGAACCCTTGAGATACATTACAGGAACTCACTGGGCACCATGTTTCCTTAGTGTGACAGACTTTGACCTGATATGAATGGAAGTTGTCTGGTTTGCACCCTCTAGATTAAGTTCAATTCATAATTTCATTAAAACCCCACAACCTCCTCTTTGTCATATAGAATTAAGATAAGACGCTAAGAAAACAAACTTTCTCCCTTCTATTTTTATAATGGAATTTAGAAATGAAATCTCTCTTTTTTTTCAGTTGTTTCTTTACAATTTACCAGAAACAGACATCAGCATATTTAAAGGGAACAAGTAGCGTGAAGCAGGTTTAAACTAGTAAATTCTGAAATGTTCTGCAGTGGAGCAAAAGGTGTATGTGCAGCTATGTATAATGTCACTTGAGGTTAACGATGAAATAGATTGTTTCCCCATTTTCGGTGAAAGCATTTGTGAAAAAGATGTATTGCTCTAAGTTGGAAATCCATGCTCTGAGACAGCTGCTGACTAGTAACGAGATCTAATGAGCTGTCTCTTTACTGGAAAAAATAACATTTGCAATAATAGCCCCTTTGCAAATTGTAAGAGCATGAGAGCAGAGACAACTCCCACTTATCCCAAGCTGATAGGGAGATGTTGTTATCAATTCCATTTTAATTTAAAACCATTCTCGGAATAAGATGAATATGAAATATGAAAATAGTGAACTTTTTAAATGTTGTGTTTGTGTATTTCTTTTTGTAGCACCTGGCTAAAGTTTTCATTTCTTTAAAGTAATATTAATACAATATTTACATCCATGTTGTATACAGTAAGCACAACAAATATTATGTTTAAGTAGAGTTAGGTTTTCATGTAAATAGACAAAAAGATGTTGATTCAAAACTGGCCCTGAGATTTTGTAGTTTTGTTTCACCACTGCAATGGGAGAGGTGGTTGCATAATTTAAAGACATAGGGCCTGACTGTAATTTCACTAACAGTGTTAATCAGGAGTAATTCTATATTGATTCTAAGCAGTTGATACATCCAAAAAATGGCATGTTAAATCAAAAGAGACCAGAGTATCAGTCTTAACTTTGAATTCCTGGCATGTGTCTCACAATCTTTATTATATTTAACCATATTTAACTACTGTTAACAGACTTTCCCATATTTAACCATGGTTTCATTGTACAGGATTTATTTTAAAAAGAAAAATTTTTGGAACGTTCTGGAAATAAGCATCCCTTATATTACAGCTACTACAGGATGGAGAATTATTCTGGTGCCACAGATGGCTTAGTTTTTTCAAAACATGTAGTGCATTATTTACCTGTGATTCAGTCTTTCTGATGTACTGGATAAATATTTATTCTTGAAAAAATATATATCATGTTAAGCAGCTGACAAACAGGATGCGTTCTGAATTAGATGCTTAGATTTATTGATTTTAGGGGTTTTTTTAAGTTTATTTATTTGTAATGTATTTTTAACAGGTAGGCTGGGATGGAGCCATTCCATTGATCATCTATATCACTATCCATATATATTTATACATTGTGGAGATATGTATTTAAAACATATATGCAGTCTCTACCATATTAAGGTCTGTCTGCAATAGAAGGGAAAAAGGTGAGTGACTTCTCTTTTTAACTTAAATAGGTTCAGGTTACTCTCAATTTAAGAGTAAAAATATAGTCATTAGTGTGTCATGGAGAGAATAAAGATAAACTGGTAATAAAAAATTTGATTTCTGTAGGATCTGAGTTTAGTCATGTGTTGAAGACACAGAAGCAAAAAACTTTTGCCACTAATTTATGCAGTCTTTCATTAAGATCCTGGGGAATGAGTAAGTGATAAATAAGCCAAAGAAGGGAGCCCATTTTGTTTCATCAATGAAATAGAAACATACTGAGCTCAGAAAAATTAATCAAACTTTTTGTGCAAAGGTAACAGAATGTAAAGTGCATTCCTCAGTTGAAGCAAACAAGCAAGCAAACAAACAAACAACATATAATGGAAAAACAAACAATGTTATATAATGCTGCAGAGACACCTGAAGATATCATAACAGAGATGGGCCTTCATTCTGCAAACCTTGCTTTTTGTGTAGTTAATTTCACATGTGCAAGCTTGGTGTAATATGTTCTGTTCTGACTTGAATATTTCATCCTACCCCCACTTTGCACTGATGTGAATGACTACACAAGGTCTAAGGTGATGGAGAATCAGAGTTTTTATGTTTAAATGGACAATGACCACAATTTGTATGAAACCCTGCCCTCATACCCGGCAGCTGGGAAGTCCTTGAAAATGCCTTTAAATTAACCTGATGCTGTGAATGCTCCCTATGCATCAGCTCTAACTCAAAAAAGAATCAAATCCACATGCTTGTTGCTCCTCATACTTCTGCAGTACTCCCCATTCCTTCCACCCTCTGAAGCTGATTATGACCTATATCTTGTCCAACATGGAGTGATGCTAGCCTTTAATAGTCCAACTTAATACCTGAGTTTATGAATTAGATGCACCATCTTTTACTTAATAGTATGATGGTTTTTATATAATGTTAGAATGGAAAAACATATCAGAGGAATGTTCAAATGCTTGTTACTGCCAAAGAGACAAGGTTGGTGAGGTGATAACTTATATTGGGCCAACTTCTGTTGGTGAAAGAGACAATATTTTGAGCTACACAGAACTTGTCTTCAGGTTGATGTTATTACCAGGGCAGATTCATCATCACAGCTCACAGCCACTGAATTCAATTAAAAAACAAGATTTTGGATCAGGCCTTTGGTTCTGTATAGCTAGCAGTAGTAAAGATCTTTTCCTAACTTAGTTCAAGTTTTTACCATGATTCTCAGTTTCTAATCAAAAGTATTTTCTCATCCATTGAAAAGCAAAATGAGAAAAAGAAGAATTCAGCCATAAAAGGATGAGTAATATTAGCTAAGAAATGTCCCAATATTCACTGAAATAATGAATCAAGACACAGTTAGGGCTACTTGGATAACTAGAATATGCTGAAACTTTAATTGCCTGCTGCTGATGTTAATTGTCATATGACCACGTCACACCCAAACCCTAGCCCGTAAACAGTTTTTATCCAAAATAAATAAATAAATCAATCAATGAATCAACTAGCTAACCAGGCAATAGTGCCCCATTATTTTCAGTTAAAAGGGTCTATCTGAATGGGCTGTGTTGTTCTAGCCACAGCTATAAAACTAACTGATGTGGTGGGTAGCAATTAAAGAAATAAATGCATATGATTATATATTTATATAACTCCTAGGTATCGGTTGTCTGATTTCTAATGGTCTCCATTAAAAACTCGGCAATTATCTCCTGTAATTAAAACTAACTTTTCTGTAGTGTTCATGGCATTCCTATATTTAAACTGTATATAGAAAGTTGCATTCTGCATATGCAGTGCTAATTGTGCTGCAAATATCATAGTCATTGTCAAGTTTTTAAATGATAGCCACTGTACTTGTACTGTAGTATGAATGCAGCTGTTAGATTTGCTCATTGTGATCTGGGACCATTGTCTGGCAGAGTCCTTTAAAGAACAGTATGTGAAGAGTTTAAAGAGATATATGATCAGATCCTCAACTGGTATAATTGGAGTAACTTCTTTGACTTCAATGGAGCTATATGGATTTATACTGACTGAGGATCTGGCCCATAATCTTGAGGAAACCTGAGAAAATCAGTCATATGGTAACAGCCGCATAATAAAGATGAATGCCAAAGGAATATATGCAGGCAGCAGAGAGATAGGACTGAGAGAACCTGACAACTTAAAAAATAAAAGGTGTTTTAGTTTCATAAATCAGGTATGTCACATAACTACCCAAGAATGTGGAATTTATTTTCATTTCTTAGTGGTGGGCCATTACCTCCTTGTGACTTTCTTTCACTATACCACTTGTGAGTGATCAGGCCCCCTGTCTCATGAAGATGGAGTTCAAATCCTAGTACACCATACTGGCATATAAAACTATGCCTTTGTTGATGTTCATTTCCTTTTGGCAGGAATTTTATTTGAATCTGTTCTAATTTTAAGTGTCAGCTTCTATCATAGCTAGATGAACACATACCTTATGTACTGACTGAGAGTAATGGGTATTTCTATTTGTCACTAAAACTTCACAGGCTAGGAGCAAATCCCTGATTCAAAAGATAAAGATTCTTCAAATTTCTACATCTTTCTGACTTACATAAAATTGAGGCTTGTTAACTATTCCCCCTTCCACTTACTTAATATAATAATAATTATTAATTGATAGTATAGCCTACGGTGAGCTAGGGACTTTCCAGACATTTAAGGATAGTCCCTGCTCAGAGGAATGCACAATCTAAGGACAGACAGGCAAGCAGACCAATATTAGGGAAAGGAAAACAACAATATTCAATTTACATTTATACAAGTGAACTCAAATCTCTGCAGGCATCTTGGAAGAAGTGGGTCTTTAAGAGGGATTTATATACAGATTAGAAAAGGGAGGAACTCATGGAGGTTGGAAACACATATAGGCATGGAAGTGATTGTGTGATATGGAAGACATCTGCCTTTAAATGTCAAACAAACTCCTCCAAATAACTCAAACTACAGTTGCACAGTTGAGACTGTGACTATCTTTTTGTTGAGTATTTGTACAGTACCTAGCACAATGGGGTCTTTGTCCATGACTAGGACTCCTAGGCACTATGGTAACACAAATATAAATAAATAAAAAGAAGTTAACAATGTATTATTTTTTTCATTTCTCATTATCCTGAATAGAGTATGGGAAATGAATTACACAGTGGTTTCGCTTATCAACCTTGCAGTTTTACTTATGATAAATACATAACACTACTATGATATTCGTAGATTCTGTAGGAGAGTAAAAGATGGACAAATGGTCAGGCCTAAGCTACAGGGAATGGGATCAAGGCTCAGGCAAACCTTGTTTCTGTTAATTGGTGTAAATCCTAGTTAGAGTCTGTTATCTTTCTTCTTCTCCTCCCTTCTGTGCAGGGAATGAGTCTATCACCACTCCTGCGCAAGGCCTTGGTGGGAAGAAAGCATTGTCTTCTTTCCCCTCTGGCATGCCTTTACTTCAAAGAATGTTAGTGTAAAATATATAGGTTTTAAGGTGGTATGCCTGACCTCTGTATGATAATCCTGTAAACAACAAACAGGGGCATGTATAATTATATTCATTATGTAATATTAATATTACATTTTGTTAATATTCATTTTATAGGTGTCAGTGTAACCAAATAAGAGTCTATGGGGAGTTGCTGAAAATATATACATTTACATACTATTATGGATAAAAGAATTGTAAAGTAACTCCTTGTTGCTCACTCGCAGCGCCAAGGTGGAATGAGCAGGCAATAAAGGGTTCCGTCTCCCCAATCCACTGCCAGGAC
The DNA here is from genome assembly GCF_026122565.2 of Emydura macquarii macquarii. Classification (NCBI taxonomy): domain Eukaryota; kingdom Metazoa; phylum Chordata; order Testudines; family Chelidae; genus Emydura; species Emydura macquarii. The sequence continues at coordinate 4,515,249 of NW_027133156.1, forward strand.
AACCTGTTTGGTTATTTCTAACAGATTCCAAAGCCAGAATGGATCATTCTGATCATTTCTGACCTCCTCTACTACATTGGTGTGAAGGGATTGATTTGCTGTTGGTGCTTTCTTGTGGCCAGGCATGGCATAGCAGCTCTCTCCGCCCTGTGTTTCTCCTGCCAACAGCCACTCCAGCTCTGCAGTGCCTCTTCCTGTAACTTGGCCCTCTGGTCAGGTTACTTCAAAGTTTATCCCCTTCCACAGTAGTCCATCAACAAAATGCAAGGGGAATTAACACAAATAAACTGAGTTAATAGGAAATAGAGGGGAATAAGTCCCTCTCAAGATGCATCAGAATGTGGACCTCCCTTCCTAGAGGGATTGGTCTTCAGTCAGCAATCTTTTGAGAAGCTCCTGCCTTCATGTAGACCATTCCTCAGGGGCTGAAGATCTGTTCTCCTCCCAGCAAGTAGACTGTTCTGCTCCCCTTTTAAGATCCTCCTCCAGCCTGTACATTCTTTACTACCTAGTATAAGAAGTAGTTTAGTCTCCTGTGTGTTGTAATTATTTGGTCTTATTTTACTTGTTGGGGTTAGTGTGCGGGTGCTGGATGGTGCTGATGGCCTTTGACACACATGAGGTCAGACTTGATGATCTAATGGACCCTTCTTGCCTTAAACTCTATGACTCTATGACCTAGATGGTTTTGGAAATGCTTAGGGACAATGGTGAATACTAAGGTAATGTTTCATTGAAATTCTGAAATTCAAAAGATGCCAATCATCTCTATTCACTAGCATCAATTCCAGTGCTATGAGGCTTTGTCTTACTGAAGTATGAGGCAGCCTAGGAGGTACTATCGTAGGAGACTTCTGGATGTATCCATAAAAATATCATTTTGATAGAAAATTCCCGATCATTTCTACTTTGTAAATAGTATTTCTGGGTTTCTGACATCACTTATGTCTGTCTATTTCAGTTTATCTTGTTTTTTCTAAATTATATGGTCTTCAGGGTAGGGTGTGTCTTTCATTTTATGTTTATACAGGCCCTAGCAAAACAGGGCTCCACTCCTGGTCAGGGTTCCTAGGTTCTACCACAATAAAAATAAAAAGTATCGTGTATATAAAATATGCCCATGAAAATAAGCCAGGGTATTACAAGGTCTTGTCAGAGCTTATCGTAGCAATATTTATTGTAATTGTTATCTCTAATGTTAAACAGAATTGTTAGCAAGTTATTGAGGTGTTAGCCTATTTTATTCTATATATGTTCTTATACTACATGTATTACCATAGTAACTTTGTGCCTTCTGGTAGTGCATTGACGAATGTGACAAACATTTGCTACATGTTTGGGACTATCTACTGGAACTACTCAAGAGCTTAAAGTTAGGCATGTGCTTAAGTACTTTGATTAAATATGAAAAAGAACTACTGCCTCTCTATACTTACATAATGGGTTCAATTTTATAATATTAGGAATATATTTTCAGTGTTGACAATGTATTGTCTGACATAAATTTATTCTTCTCCTGTATGGAGAACAACTGCATTGTGACCTGTAATATGTAAAGCAATGGCAAAGGTGGCTTTTTAATTTTTTTCCCTTCTATTCCTCTAAGTTTAGCTGACTGTCACAAGTGCTGTTCATTGAATGAATGAGCACCTTTCCCACTAGCTATTGCGAGACAGGTTGTTTAACATGTAAACTGGAGTAGGAGAGTAGCTAATCCATTTGAGAAGTTATTAGATCAGTTAGAGTTACCTGAGAGCAGATTCATCCCTTCAGGTCAAAAAAGTAAAGGTGCCTTCTTTTATTAGTGAAAGTTCTTGGTTTAAATCCCAGTAAAAGTCCAAGTGGGGTCAAATACCAATGCACCTGGCCTTTCACTCACAAATTCCAACCTAGCCACTAAGTGTGTGGAGGATTTGCACCCATCTTATTTTTCATGTTTTGCCCAGCTTAATTAGTTTGGCTTTATGCTTGTAAGCACTTCTCATGACTAATTTACACTGGCAGACTTAATATACAACTACTTCCACTTCCATTTTGGATTTTGTCCCTTCTGGCCAAATTCACCCCTCATTTAAAGAACTTCTACTTCACTGAGTTCACCAGTATAACTTCGAACAGAAGTTACTTCTATGTTTAGGCAAGGTCCTAGAAACTCCACCTTTAGTCTAACATTATATCAGCAACTGCACTCCCATATAGCAGTGACTAGTTCCTCAGACTTATCAGGGTTCTTAAAATATGCTGCTTCATGGGGAAAAATAATGATTGTCCCTGATGTCTCTCAGCCTAGCCAGGCCCAAAGGTAGGTGGTTTGATGTGTAGGCAAGATGTTTTAGATCTTGCTCTTCATTTCTCATTATTATTTCCATGCACATGTTTTCTTCAATACCAATGAAATATTATCATATTCTTTTATATCAGTCAATTGGAATCTTTTTTTTTAAAGGGACAGCTAACTAGATGCCATTTGCTTCATCTTCTGCTCCCAAAGTGGATGTGGACCAGTTTCTTAAATCTAGCTTAGAAGGTCTCACGGATGACAATTTTTAATGGTTCAAATAATTTCCTGGAACTGGCTTGGGATTCATTATTTTAATGGGATCATTAATATTTTTTCTTTTGATTCGTTTTCAAACTTCATTCCAAATAAAGATGTGTAAATAGCACTTATGATTAGAATTCAGTTCAGATGGTAATATTAATAATTAATAAGCAGAACTAAAGACAATTTGATTGTTTCTGCTCAGATTCTATTTATCATTTTATTTGATTTTTCTCCCCTCACTTTCTCCAAACTCCTATTCTTGTAAATTCACTCTAGGAATATATTATTCAAGGTATAAATACAGGCGTATCCTCCTGAAGAGAATCCTATGGCAGAGGAACTAGTGATTGTATGAATGTGGGTTGTCACACAGAGGTGTGCACTCTCTGCATCGTGAAGACCCTAGCTCTGTGCAAAATTAGGTAGGAGAAAGGCATGGATGGGCCAGACTTAGAAACAGAGGAACCATTGCTATTTGCAGTCTCCCATTCTCCCTTCCAAAAAGATTCAGGGCTTCTTTAACGGATGGTGCAACTATGGAATAGGCTGAGGGTGGATTTATTCCCCTTGTTCATATATAGCACACAAACCCAAATTCCTCAATAATATGAGAGACGAATTTGATGAGAGACTCTTCCTAGAGAAATCTTTCCCAGAGGACTTTCACACAGGTTTTTTCATAGAAGGGATGATCCAGGCAATGGGCATTAACACTATTAGCATAATTGACATGATGAAATACACCCAGTGAAGATTGTTCAATTGTCATTATAGTTATAAATTCATAGATTATGAAGCCAAAAGGGACCAGTGTGATCATCTAATCAGATGACCTGCATAACACATCCCATTAGACTTTCCTGAATTAATTTCTGTTAGACCTAGAGTATATTTTTTAGAAAAAAAAAATCCAAACTCAATTTAAAAATTCCATTAATGGAGAATCTACCACAGACCATGTTCCAGTGGTTGTTCCAATGGTCAATCACCCTCACCTTTTAAAAAATAATGTGCTTTATTTCTAGTTCAAATGTTTTTGGTACAACTTCCAGCCATTGGATCTTGTTGTTCCTTTGTGTGCTAGAATAAAGATCCGTTTATTACCAATTTTCTCTTCCCTATACAGATACTTATAAACTTTGATGAAGTTATCCCTTAACCTTCTCTTTGTTAAGCTAAATGGATTGAGCTTCTTAAATGTTTCACTTTAAGGCATGTTTTCTAATGCTTTAACCGTTCTTATGGCTCTTCTCTGAACCAATTCCAATTTATCATCATCCTTCTTGAATTGTGGACACCAGAAATGGACACAGAATTCTAGCAGTGGTTGCACCAGTGCCAAATTCTGAGGTAATATAACCTTCCTCTGTATTAGTGACCTGTTCTCTTTATTATTTACCATTACCCCAATCTTTATGTCAGCTGCATTGATAAAGATGTTAAATGATGTACAGCCAAGAACCCTGCAGTACTCCACTAGAAACACACCCACTCTGCTTACAGTTACATTCTGTTACTTATCAGATAGCCAATTCTTAATCCGTTTAATGTATGCCATGTTTATTTTATATCTTTCTAGTTTTTAATCAAAAAGTCACGTAGAACCAAGTCAAATGCCTTAAAACTAGCCTAAGTATATTACATAAACTATATTACCTTTATCGATCAAACTTTTAATCCTATAAAAAGAGATAAGTTATTTTGAAAGGCTCAATTTTCCATAAACCCACATTGATTGACATTAATTATATTACCCTTCTTTAATTCTTTATTTATAATATCCCATATCAGCTGTTCCACTATTTTGCCTAGGATAGAGGTCAGGCTTATAATTGCTTTGGTCATCTTGTTTACCATTTTTAAATATTGGTACACAATTAGCTTTCTTCCAGTCTTCTGAACTTTCCCCAGTGTTCCAACAGTTATTGAAAATCAACATTAACAGTTCATCAGGCTCCTTGGCCAAATCTTGTAAAACTCTTGAATGTAAGTTATTCAGATTTGCTGCTTTTAAAATTTTAATTTTAGTAGCTGCTATTTAGCATCCTTCTGGGTTATTGATGGAATGGAAATTATTTCATCCTCCTCATCAATTATCATATGATATAGATACATCACCTGGATTTTTCCTAAATATAGAACAGAACTATTTATTCAACAATTCTGCTTTATTGCATTATTATTGACAGTTTTGCCATATCCATGTAGTAATGGACCAATATAATTTTTAGGATTATTTTTGTTCCATATATATATATATATATTATTATTATTAACTCTGCTGACTGTAGATGCCGCTTTGTGTCCTTTTGCTTCCCTTATCAATTTCCAAAAATTCCTAGCTTTTACTTTATATTCATTGCTATCAACTTCCCCCTTTTTATTTTATTTTATTGTATTGCTGATTTCACTTCTCCTCTGAACTAGGTTGTTTTTTAAATAGAAAACTTGAAAACTACACTTTCTCACTTTACCTGCTGTAGCCCACATTCCATCTCCATGTCATGACTCATCTTCTTCCACTGATCTTGCAAAGCCAGCTTCTCCTCCTCTCAATGTATCATGCCAATATATTACAGGAAGAAACACCCTAAAGACAGGAAAAATAAAACACTGTCCTCCTGCCCAACCAGTAATTTGTCCTAATCAGTAGTATGTAGGAGTTTCTGAAACTTCAGTCTCTTTAATAGGCTGTGTCTTGCCCACATTTAACATAGCTAGAGATATCTGTCAGGGCAATTATTATTATTATTATTATTATTATTATTACTATTATTTATTTTAAAAATCCTACCAGTCAGCTTGACTGCATTGAAGTACATTTTTAAAGCATGAGTACATGGTTAAAATTCTGTGTTTATAGTTGTACCTAGAAAAACAATTTGTCCCCCTTTATCTCATTTTTTATTTCATGTCAGCTTACGTTGGGCTTGATGGTGCATCGTTACTCACATTGCTGATCACTTACATATGTGAGTAGACCCAGTGACCAAGAGACCCAAACATCTTTGCTCTTCGCCCTTTTCCAGTATGGCCATTTAATGAATGCAAACAATTCCCTAAGTTAGTTCTGCATATCATGCTATTTAACTCACCATGGGAGAGATTTGGGCCTTTAGACTCAGCTCTGAAGCTACTCTGCCCCCAAAAGAGCACTGGGAAGACACTGTAACTCAGATACATGCCTCTGAAGAATGTTTCCTCTGGAGCTCTCAGTTTCTAGTGATGAATGAAGAATGCTCCATTGTCCCTTTTCAAGATAATGTATCTTTTTCTTCATGGGTCTACTTATTTCCACCCCTTCCCCATCCACTTGATCACAAGGGAGAGCATTAGGTATGCAGAATTGCACTCTCCCTTCCTCTGCCATGAACCACAATCCAGGACAAAGCTACTCCTGGAGGAGAGTGGGGTGAAATCACTTTCTCCAGATATTCCCTGGTGAGGTCACATGAGATGAAAGCAAAAAGTAGCTTCAAATCACAAAACAGGAGATATTATTATAAATTTAATGAACACATCTTCCAGATTCAATGTCATTTACCAGAAAATTCTCAGACACTGGTCATACTACTTGGTCCACATTTTAAATGCTGCAAAGTGGATGTAAAGGCCCAGACCCTCAGCTGGTGTAAATCAGTGTAACTATTGAAATTATCCTGATTTACACCCACTGAGGATCTGGCCAAATTATGAAGTGATCTGGAATATTTATAGAACAGTGAAATAACTGAAATACATTGTGAGTAAATGTCAGGAATCCAAGATATTCTGAATAAAGAAAAGCCTATTAGCACATATATTTCTTCTGTCTCTGTATATGTTCAAAAAGGCAAAAGAGTTGTTGTTTTCCTTCATCCCAAAGCCTAGTGTCTGTGGGAAAAAATGGTGGCACAGAAAACTAGTGTATTTTTACTGCAATCTCTGTCTGTGATTTTGAATTATTCAATGACAGTATCAGAGATGACCTTCAAAAACACTTGGCAAGGGCAAGAAATAATCAGCCAATGGTTCTACTTAACAAAGCTTTCATTTACTGCATCCTTCAACCATTTTCTTGCCTACACTGTTAATAAAATACCATACATACTTATTGCACTGTATAAGTGATAATTATACTATCTTGAATATATAATATTTCAGATTCTTGAAAGGAGCTTTAGGATGCTTTGGTGCTCCACCCTTCTATTTCCCATCTCTAAGAATTATGAGAGCAACACAGAAATTAAGTAGGTCTCAAGCAAGACCTAAAACCGTACTGAAGATATTGATACTGATTATTGTTTCTGCCACTTTTATTCACATTGAATAACACCTTACTCCAACAGCAACAATGGGACTACTCATGTAATAAGGTCATATTTAATGTGACTAAGACTAAGGGAGAATCAGGCTTTAAGATTGGGAGCCCTTGCAGCATTAAATAACCCCAGGAGACAGGTGCAATCTATATTTACAGTACTTTTAATGTCATATATGTACAATACACTTACAGCATAAGCAGAAACTGGATATCAAGGTATATAATTTCAATCTCTCTTTTTTAAACTTATCTGCTGTGTTTCTTTAAATTGTATAATTTAAGTCACTTACGGGTAAGTCACTGCCTGCCATCCTGCTTCAGAACATGTACTTGTATGCTGCCACACCTACCACTGCTGTCCCCTGTGTGTTAAAATACTATGTTCTACTGCCATGATGTCTATTTCTCAAGATGAAATTGCCATACAGCCTGTCTCCTGTGCTTAAATACTTCCCAATCATGACTTTCGCCTCTGACTACATCTTGGCAGCTGACAAATCATTCTTATAGGAACTTAGACAACAACTGTGATGATGTGTAATAATTTTAGGGAACAGCAAGGGTGGAAGCAAAAAGGTATTGCTATTTTCTTTTTCAAAAAGAGCATTATATGTGTAAGAGGTCTATTTCTAACATAAGTGATGCTTGAAAAGCTAGCTTTCACTGACCAACAACTATAATATTTTCAATGCATATGCTTGTACATAGAAATGATCTCAAACCAAATCTCAGGCAATGAACACAAACCTAGATATACATTTTGAAAATGGCCCTTTTTTTGCAGTTTGAAGAAAGGAAAGAACAAACAAGTAAACATATGCTCTGCATTGTACCTGAGAGAGCACTGTGTGTGAGAGGCTCACCCTGTAAGAATAATCTTTGTAAACTTACTGATAAGGACATAAAAACTCTGGATTTAAACTGACATGAATTCAGGCTCTGGATCAGAATTTTGCATCTAAACCAAAGGCAGAGAGTAAAATTCTGGTCCTATTAAAACCAATGAAAAAATTCCCATTACTTCAGTGGGGCCAGGATTTCACCCAGATGATTGTTACCATCTGCAACTAGTGAGTTCAAAAGCATCAATACACTCATATTGAGCTAAGAGCCCATGCAGCTACTGAAAGTGTTGTCCCTTCTTCCCTGACAAACCAGACTCATGAGTGCTTATTAATCATTGCCCAATGTAGATAATAAACATGAGGTGTCTTTAATCAATAATTGTATTCAGGTAAAGTACCAAGGAAGTTTTGTCTGGGGAAGGAGAGTAGTTGTTCACAGGGCTGTTTTAAGACCTTCATAGACCCTAGGCACACTTGCCTTCGTAGGCCGACCGAAATAACTAATTTGATTTTAAGCTATTAATAAATAGTTTTTTAAATAAAAATAAAAAATTATATATAAGAAATTTTTTCGTAGGCCCTGAAAGTTTCGTAGGCCCTAGGCACTGTGCCTATTGTTCCTAATGGATAATACAGCCCTGGATGTTCAGGATTCAGGCACAGTTATATAGATTTTAATGGGAGTTTTGCTTGGGTAAGGACCTCAGAGTTTGGCCCTTTATTCCTAGTGTTCTAGCGTATATCTATGCAACTGTGAGGCTTTTTTGTGTACTGGCCCTTTACCAATAAAGTGGTAGTCTGTTATATTGGAAATTCATTGTGAGTTAGTTCAAGATGACTGCAGGTTTATAGAGCAAAGGCCCCAGTACTGCAAATACTTATGCATATTCTCAAAGGTCGGGGACCTAAATCATACACCCTGTGTACCCATGTTTGTTTCTTCTTTGTTATTTCTTTTAATCCAAAGCATATAGGGCATGTTCACTCTGTGTCTGAAGAAAAAGAAACATATATAAAACTCTAAAGGAATATAAAAAGATAACTATCATATAAGCCATTATACAGACCTGGTGTACATTTAACTACATAATACATAAAAAAGAATGAAAATTAAATCAAATCCAGTCAGAGTCTAGCTATCATACTAATCATACTAATTAGCTATCAACTAATCTAAAAAAACACCAACAAAGCCAACCCAGTTTATTATTACAATGCATATTCTGTGTATCTGATTATTAAAGAGAACACTGAAAGAGTAACAAGAAATGTAAGAGCCAATTTCAGGTCTTTTGTTTTGGAAAAGAATTTCTTTTGATATGTTCTGGGAAATTTACTCAAATCAGCTAAATTCAAGGAGATTCGTCTGTGTTTTATAACTCATTTGTTCAAAAGAGGATATCTCTGCATGACCCAGCCTTTAAGCGTGGGAATGAATTTCATACTCCATTTTCATAGAAATAGCTTTTTAGTATAGGATGAAGCTGTAAACAGCCACTTCTTCAGTATTGCTGTGGTGGTTGTAATTGAGGAACATTTGTGTAAGTATTAACTGAGGTATATAAATTCAGTTTTTGAAACCTAAGGGGAAAACTGCCATGTGGAAAGAGGGGAAAATTGTGCTGGAAAAGACATTTTCCTATAAAGTCAACAAAAGCCTATCTGCCATTTGAAATAATAGCAGTCTGAATCCCACAGCCCCATTTAGTGGGAACTTTGCTTTTATCTATGTATCTAAGTGTTTACACCATACCCATTATAATAAGAGTTTGACACAAGTAGCACTGTAGCACTGTGATGAATTTCACTGGTTCTTGCAATGCTACATGATTTCAGGAAAATTACATATACTGGGAACCAGCTCATCCATGTTAACCAGGGGGTGTGACTACTCAGGGAGAACAGAGTTTTAAAAAGCCTGCTCCTAAGTGACCACAGGAGCTAGTGAGCAGGAGCTTCTAACAAGGGAGTTTGCCAGAGAGTTTAGAGGGGGAATGGGAGAGTGGGGTGCCTAGATATGCTTAATTAACATTCTTTAAACTAAAGACTGTTAGGAGAATGTGAAGCAAATAAGGTGAAAGACTAAATAACAATCTTGCTTTTAATCCAAATAAATTAGGAAGCAAGCAAGAAAGAATGAGAGTGAAAGCACAAGGTTAAACTCACCCCCAAACAGAGCAAAAGTTTTGCCTCTCTGTAATGAGAGACTGTAAGGGGACATCTTTGAGCAGGAGTTATTATAGTAATGCAGCAGCTGGGAGGGGGAGAGGTGGAAAGACGCTGAGGTACAAAAACTATGACCAGATGTAACCCCTCTCCCCAGCCCCTTCCATCAGATACAAAGAAGGCGGTGTCAAAGATCACAGACCCCAAAATGGAATATGACCAAATACTGGAGGGGATGGTACTGGGAAGAGGCCCTACAGGTATAATTAACCCTACCAAGCAGTAGGAGGGGAAGAGGGGGTTTCGTCGGCATGTGGGACCAAGGTCAGGGAAAGAGGGAGTATGGATGTATAGAACTATGGTTGAGGGGAAGGGAACTCTATCAGTGTAAAGAGAAATAAGCACAATTGGAGTGAAGGGCTTGGAGGTATGGTTATGGTTTTAAGCTTGTCAGTGTAACCACCAATAAACCCATTTCAGAGTGTCTGCAGATTGGACTCTGGACTGTTGCTTTCCAGTGAACTGTGTCTGGGAACTGAGAGGGGACAGGGCGGGGGAGCCTTAACAAAGCCCATAAACACCCCCGATAAAAACAAAACAATAATAAAGGAAAGATCTGCAGGAGTAAAGAGAATGCAGGCAGAAGTCCAGCAACAGAGTGGGGGCTATCCAGTTTATTGCACTGAATGCAAAATGTCTGATTACCTGCCTTATGGAATATGTGCATTCGGTGCAAGGAGCTCCTGGCCCTCAGAGACCATGTATGGGATATGGAGACCAGGGTGGCTGAACTGAGTTGTTAAGGGAGACAGAGAGGTACATAGTTGCAACTTTTGGGGACACAGTAGAATGGTCCCATCCCTGGCCTGACAGCATCTGTACTGCTGTGGAAGATGAAAGTCTCAGGGAAGGGAACATGGAACTGGAGCTGAGGGAAATGATCCATAGTTGGGATCCTCCTTCCAAATGATGTCATGGTATCCTCTCACACTGAAGGGGAGGGAACTCCAGTTATTAGGAAGAGACAGGTAATAGTAATGGGGGACTTGATCATTAGAAACATAGATAGCTGGGTTTCTGATGACCAGGAGAACCACATGGTGAGTTTCTTGCTGGGTGTGAAGGTTGTGGATCTCCCAAGACATCTAGACAGACTTATGTATAGTGCTGGCAAGGAACCGTGGGTCATGGTACATGTACGTACCAAGACATAGGAAAGGATAGCAGAGAGGTCCTGGAGGCCAAATGTAGGCTGCTAGATAAGAAATTAAAGTCTAGGACCTCCATGGTAGCATTCTCTGAAATGCTTCCTGTTCCTCGTGCAGGGCCAGTTAGACAAGCAGAACTGCAGGGTCTCAATGCATGGATGAGACAATGGTGTAGGGAGGAGGGGTTAGATTTATTAGGAACTGGGTAACCTTCTGGGAAAGGGGGAGCCTATACAGGAAGGAAGGACTCCCCCTAAACCAAAATGGAACCAGACTGCTGGCACATCAAATTTAAAAGGTCGTAGAGCAGTTTTTAAACTAAGGCCTGGGGGAAAGACGACAGGTGCAGAGGAGCACATAGTTCGAACAGAGACATCCCTTAGGAAAGGATTTATTAATGGAGATTCTCTATATCCTAGTAAGGAGGAGAGGATGGAAAATGATAAAATATGGGTAGGATCTGATGAGAAACAGTCAAATGAAAAAGAGTCCCATTCAATTATATCACATAATGGCAGACAGTTAAAAAGTGATAGTTTTTTTAAAGTGCTTATATAAAAATGCTAGAAGATGGATGAACTTGAGTGCCTTGTATTAAATGAGGCGATTGATATAATAGGCATCACAGAAACTTGGTGGAATGAGGATAATCAGTGGGAAACAGGAATAGCAGGGTGCAAAATATAGCGGAAGGACAGAAGAGGTACTGATGAGGGAGTGGTATTATATGTGAAAAAAAGCATAGAGTCAAATGAAGTAACCACCTTAAATGAACCAAACTGTACCATAGAATCTCTATGAATAGGAATTCCAAGCTTGAATAATAATATAACAGTAGAGATATATTATCGACCACATGAGCAGGATGGTGATAGTGATTGTGAAATACTCAGGGAGATTAAAGAGGCTATACAAATAAAAACTCAATAATAATGAGGGATTTCAACTATCCCCATAGTGACTGGGTACATGTCACCTCAGGACGAGATACAGAGATAAAGTTTCTTGACACTTTAAATCACTGCTTCTCGGAGCAGTTAGTCCTAGAACCCACAAGAAGAGAGACAATTCTTGATTTAGTCCAAAGTGGAACACAGAATCTGGTCCAGGTGAATATAGTTGAACCATTTGGTAATAGTGACTATAACATAATAAAATGTGACATCTCTGGGCATAGGGGAACACCAAAGCAGCCCACCCCAGTAGCATTTAATTTCAAAAAGGGGAACTACACAAAAATGAAGTTAAACAGAAATTAAAAGTTACTATGCTAGAAGTGAAATCCCTGGGGGCTGCATGGAACATTTTTAAAGCCTTTTCATAGGGGCTTAATTTAAATGTATACCCCAAATTAAAAAAACATAGTAAGATGACCAAAAAAATGTCACTGTAGCTAAACAACAAAGTAAAAGAGGCAGTTAAAAGCAAACAGGCATCCTTTAAAAAGTGGAAATTAAATCCTATTGAGGAAAATAGAAAGGAGCATAAACTTTGGCAAGTGAAGTGGAGAAATATAATTAGGAAAACCAAAAACAAATTCAGAGAACAGCTAGCCAAAGACTCAAAAAGTAACAGGAAAAAAAGTTAAGTATATCAGAAGTCAAGAAGCCTGCTAAACAAGCAGTGTGGCCACTGGATAATCTAGATGCTAAAGGAGCACTCAAGGAAGTTAAGGCTATTGCAGGGAAACTAAATGAATTCTTTGCATCGGTCTTCACAGCTAAGGATTTGAGGGAGATTCCCAAACCTTAGCCATTCTTTTTAGGTGACGAATCTGAGGAACTGTCCCAGATTGAGGTGACATTGGAGGACAATTTGAAACAAATTAATAAATTAAACAATAATAAGTCACCAGGACCAGATGGTATTCACCCAAGAGTTCTAAAGGAATTAAAATTGGAAAATGCAGAACTATTAACTTTGATATGTAACCTATCATTTAAATCAGCTTCTATATCAGATGACTGGAGGATAGCTAATGTGATGTCAATTTTTTTAAAAGGCTACAAAGGCCATGCTGGCTATTACAGGCCAGTAAGCCTAACTTCAGTACCAGGCAAATTGGTTGAAACTATAGTAAAGAACAGAATTACCAGACACATAGATTAACACAATTTTTTGGGGAAGAGTCAACATGGTTTTTGTAAAGGGAAATCATGCCTCACCAATCTATGAGAATTTTTGAGGGGTTCAAAAAGCATGTGGACAATGCTGATCCAGTGGATATAATTTACTTTGATTTTCAGAAAGCCTTTGTCAAGGTCCCTCACCAAAGGCTTTTAAGCAAAATAAGCTGTCATGGGATAAGAGGAAAGGTCCTTTCTTGGATCAGTAACTGGTTAAAAGATAGGAAACCATGGTCAGTTTTCAGAATGGAGAGAGGTAAATAGTAGTGTACTCCAGGGGTCTGTACTAGGACCAGTGCTGTTCAACATATTCATAAATTTTCTGGAAAAAGGTGTAAACAGTGAGGTGGCAAACTGTGCAGATGATACAACATTACTCAAGATAGTTAAGTGCAAAGCAGACTGTGAAGAGTTACAAAGGGATCTCACAAAACTGGGTGATGGGGCAGATGAAATTCAGTGTTGATAAATGTAAATTAATGCATATTGGAAAACATAATCCCAACTATACATATAAAATGATGGGGTCCAAACTAGCCATTACTACTCAAGAAAGAGATCTTGGAGTCATTGTGGCTAGTTCTCTGAAAACATCCACTCAATGTGCAGCGGCAGTCAGAAAAACTAACAGAATGTTGGGAATCATTAGGAAAGGGATAGATAATAAGACAGCAAATATTATATTGCCTCTTTATAAATTCATGGTAGGCCCACATCTTGAATACTGCATGAAGTTCTGATCACCCTATCTCAAAAAAGATAGGGGGGATATGATAGAGGCCTATAAAGTCATGATTGGTGTGGAGAAAGTAAATAAGGAAGTGTTATTTACTGCTTCTCATAGTACAAGAATGAGGGGGTCACCAAATGAAATTAGTAGGTAGCAGGTTAAAAACAAACAAACAAAATAGAAATATTTCTCCGCACAATTCACAGTGAACCTGTGGAACTTTTTGCCTGAGGAAGTTGTGAAGGCCAAGACTATAGGACGATTAAAAAAAGAACTAAATAAGTTCATGGAGGATAGGTCCATCAATGGCTATTAGCCAGGATGGGTAGGGATGCAGAACCATGCTCTGAAGTGTCCCTTGCCTCTGTTTGACAGAAGCTGGGAATGGTAGCCAGAGGATGGATCACTTGATGATTACCTGTTCTGTTCATTCCATCTGAAGCACCTGGCATGGGCCTTTGTCGGAAGATAGGATACTGGCTTAGATGGACCACAGGTACGAATCATTATGGCTATTCTTATGTTGAATTCCAAACTGGTGAGGGATTCAGGAAGCTTTGTTTATTTTTATGAGAGTTTAAGTTTATTTCTCACACTATATCGTAAGGATATGATGTACCCATCACCAGGGAATAACCATGCCTTTCAAAGCTATAGTAATCCTAATGAATGGTCTATCAAGAGATCAACATTTCTTGTTTTCAGTAATTGGACAATTTTTTAGAAACTTCATAGATCTTGTACTTCTATTCTGATTCTTCTTTTATTCCTCTCTCGTTTTATTCTAAGAACAGAGAGAGTGATTAAGTTTTCAAAAAATAATAATTTAGTTTCCTGCAGTGTTATTAGAAAGTCTCAAATGCATGGATTACTTAGATCTGGTCTATGTTTGATTGGATAGAACATAGTCTCACCTAAAGTCCAGTCCACTATTCAAAACAGAGTCTTGTGTGAAATAGAAGAAAGTCTAGTGCTGACTACTAGGCCTAACCAAACCGAAAACTGTCTGAATCCTGAAGTCTCAGTGAAGGACTTTGAGACCCTCCTAACAATGTTCTTGAATGTGGTTATCTTCTATATTCTTATAGCATGCCTCACCCTGAGAACAATGTAGAGAAACATGTGCCTCAGTAAATTATGAATTAGAAAAGCAAGAGCCCATTGATGTTTGTCTCCTCAGAAGTACAGTATGTTTTGCGATTCTCCTGCACATTCTATATTATGATCACTAAGGGTATGTCTATACTGACGGCAGCAAAGTCGCCACCACCAGATTGATCTTTCTGGATCGATTGATCGGTCAGTGTAGACCCACTCAATCGATCAGGAAGTCGACTGAGTAAAACCACCCCCTCAAGTAGCGTAGCGCTGCGTCGACAGGAATGCAGTTCCCGTCGGCACAGTGCAGTGAAGACGGCGCACAGAAGGGAAGCACAGCAGTCGAGAGGAGTTACGCAACCTACTCGGCGTAGTTTGTGTAACTTCCGTTGACTGCCACTGAATCTCCAGGTAAGTGTAGACCAGGGCTTTGTCTTTTAAAGACATTTGTAAGTGTTGCCTCACAAGGCCTCTCTGAGGAAAATGAAGCTTAGTATAGTTAAATGACTTGATCAAGGGCACACGAGACATTTCCTGCAGAGTTGGGAATAAAACTCAATTTTCCTTATGCCCAGTCCTTGGTTTTAGCCACAAAACGACACTCCCTTCATCCAATATCTATTTTAGTACAATTTGCCAGCTGTTATTTCCTAGCGTGCATTCTAGCATACATTTGAGTAGAAGCAAGCAAAGAATTACTCCATTGACTTCATTAGATATTGCTAGGCAGAGCAGTCCTTTAATGCAAGGACCAACCACATAGTTCATGTAAACCAGCGTTCCTTCGTTTTTTTTTTTTTTTAAAAGATGTGGCTTTCATTTCTGGGTGATAGAATTTATCTGCGGGATGTGAAAATTGCAAACATATTCATCACTATTCTTCCTTTTCTGGCCATATTAATGGGTGCTCATACTCAATATGATTGCATCCTCTTTCTATCAATTTATGAACAGGAATGATATGTTCTTTTCTATTAAACATCTCCAGGAAAACATATTCACAAACAAGCAGCCCTTTTTGTACCATAATGAAATCCATTTTACCACAGTTGAATGAATGCTACAATGTGTCTATTGTTATTATACTGGAATCCAGTGCAAACTATTTTTTTGTATACAAAGATAATATATGTTTGCAAAGCAACACATATTGTTTTGGTGAAAACAAAAAGAGTAGTGTACCAGTGACATTGATTTACCATCCAATGTGGAAGATGGGATGGCAAAGAATTGTTTAAGGAGGTGATTGTAAAAATTATCCCTCTCACCTCTGCCTGCTGAAAAAAAGTAAAGTATCACAAGTGATGGAATTTGGTTCATTTTAAAGGTGCATTTGACTATGTTTTCATCATCTGAACTTTTAGTGTATATGATTTTTAATAACAGCAATAGTAACAGTAACAATTATGCAAACCTGTGTATGCAAACCTGTGTTGCTGCTTCTGTTTCAGAAATCTGCAGGGATGGAATGGAAGCAAGTTATACCATTACCTCCCCCCACGCCAACTCATTGGGCCTACTTCTACAGTATGTTGGCAATGCTGTGCCTCCTGATGAGTAGTAAATGTGCTCTGTAAGCTGTTTTTCTTCAGATTCTTTATCATGTCTTAAGTCTGCTGCTAATCAACGGCTGCAGTAATATATATCTACATATATATATATATATATATATATAAACGCTGCAGTATTTATGTGAAACACACCATTTTTAATATGATTATATAGTCCTCCAGATGCCAAAATGCAGTAAAACATTTCATTTGAGATGAATAGGTAATAAAAAATACCATACTGAGGCTCAGCTTCACATTACTATGTGCACATGCTAGGGCCAGAAATGTGTTTGAATGTGTGGATATGATACACAGGAACTTTCCTTTGACACACCTACACAGCAATATGATAGTGCTACACACTTTGCTGGGCCACCTCTCTTCCCCACTGTTTTGTAATTCTCACTCTTTCTCTGTTTACAGACACATATATTTCAAGGAGGTTAGGGAGATGAGCATTACTGAAAAACTCACTCTTTCAAAGGGGAGAAAAAGAGCCACTTACTTCCCATACAGGAAGAGGAGAGATACAGTGGAGGTTCCTTGCTCTGCACTAGTTAGATAGAGTGGAGGGGATGGTGGCAGAGGGTTGAGAGAAAAACTGGATAGTATAAACTGACCTTTTACTGACTTCAGGCTTTTGCTCTAGCAGGTGCTGGGGTGGGCAATGGCACAAGATGCGGGGGTGTGCAGATGGGGGCATGAATGGGGTATAAAAGACCTAGAGGTAAATGGAGCAGGGCTTGAGTCTAGGAAAGGGCATAGAGTATGGTACTATGGTAGTGGCTACAATATATAGTTAATATGATATAATTAATTATATGTTTTCATTAGAGTCCAAATAAACTGTCAAAGTTAAAGTTGTGTAGTCTATGTGTGTCAAGTGAGGTGATAGAGGGATTATGGGGCAGAGGGGAATTGGCTGAACCTTTTTCACTGTTCATTCTCATACTTGTAGCAGTAGAGAACCTACTTCACATATACCACTATTCATTAGTATATCTCCAACTGCTTTATGAAGGAGTTAACAATCATTACCCTCAACTTATAGATGGAGAAACTGAGGCACAGAGAAGTGAAGTGGGGGAGATCACTGTTGGTTAATAGCAGAGTGGGGAAGAGCACCCAGGTCTACTGAATCGCATGTCAGCATGCTAACCACTAGACCAGGCACGTGCACTTCAAAAGTGTTTTTTAATTTTTAATGGCTGGAGAGGAAAGGTGATGTCATTTGTAAACAGAGTGTCATTTTGGGAGGGATGTTAGCTGGACTCTGTTGAAACACATTTGCATCCATAAGGTCTTTTTTAATTAAGTTTTATATTTATGATTATTAAATTATGTTCATTTTGTCCACGAATAATACAGAACAATGAAGGGTTTGGATGAGACTTCTACTAATGATATACAATTAAAATATTGGCAGGCTTCTGCATAGTAATTTACACTCATAACAAAATGGGACATATCTAGCCATAGACCTGGATGGACCTAAATTTGATATATGGACAGAATATAAATTTAGGACCAGGCTTGTAGCTTTGATAAATTTGTGTCATTCTGCTGATTTCACTAGCAAGCTGCTGTTTTACACCAGCTGAAGATTTAGCTCTAATTTTTTAGATTAAAAAACTGTATGGTTATATGTTTTGATATGTTAAAAATGAATCAGTCTCTTTTCTACTAAATAAAAAATTACAGTAGCATTTGTAATGAGGTGTGCCTTCTTATTTTGTTGTTCGCTTTTGCTGAATATAAAGGTTTGTAAAGAAAAACATTTGTTCTTTTCTTTTAAGATGTTAATAACTACTGCTTAGGAAATATTCTGTTGTTGATGCAGTTTTTACTGCTTAGAGCACTATAATTTCCATTCATGGTTGGAATGCAAAATTTATTGTTTGTATTTATAGAGTTAACAGCAGCTGACTGACTCTGTTGTATATTTTTTCTAAGCTTCTGAGGGCTTGAGTCATCAAAATCACCCAGGGAGAGATTTGCAGTAAATCAGAGCAAGAACTCTTTGTGCTTGTTCTTTCCCTGTAACCGTATTGTGTAAGTCTTGTTTAAATGTGCTGCTGGTGGTAATTTCAGTATTGGTATATTTAGTTTCCTTTATATTTTCAGCAGTCTTGATAAAATAAAAGATCCCCCATGCACAATAAACTAGCATTTTCTGCACTCTAAATTGAAGTGTAGTGCTTAAACCCACCTCGGTCTCCTTGGTTTGAAGGCTATTATATGTTATTTTGTGACTTTAAGCCCAGGGACAGTCTGAGCGAATCTGTTAGGGCTATACATTTTAAAAAGCTTTTTGATAAATTCTGCTCTTATTTACACCAGTGTAAATCTGGCTTAACACCTTTGACTTCTCTGAAATTACTCCAGATTCACACTGGTGTGAAGGAGACCAGACTTTGGTTCTCTGTCTCTATCTTTTTTCTTACCCTAAATACATTATAGTTGTAGTTAAGGTTTAAAGTGATTTTGCATGGGTCACATGTAAGACAGTAAAGTTCAGTATCAATTTACAGTAGTAACGTGTTTCTTATCCTTGTGTTTGGCAGAGCTGATGGGAAAAGTTTGGAAAGGGCGTGAGATTCAATCATGTCTGAATGAAAACATTAGAGACAAATGCAAAACTGTTGAGAATCTCCATTCTGTCTTGTAACTGGTCTTTTCCCTTCACATTTGATTTTAAAATGGGAAGGAAATGAAAATATGTGCCTAGTTTATATTTAGGTTTGGAAAGAGAGTCCGAGAACTGTGGTTACAGGGGACAAGGTTTAATTTTTTGTTTGTGAATTCAGTGCCTGTGATGTTCAAGAATTAGTAATGCTATCTTGAAGCAGGCATGATATTAGTAAATCCTGTTAAGCTCTCACATGTATACAGTTTTGTCAATTTACTGTAGCTCGTATTGACCTGGAACATGCTGGATATTTTGGCTCCTGTGCCTCTCTCAAACTAAGTTATTGAACTGTGACAATTTCTCTGATAGTTTTGTAGTGAGTGGGTGTTGCCTCCCTCTGAGACTGACATGGAGGAACAGGTGGAGCCTGTTGGAGTGGAGCCAGAGACTGCCTATCCGCCCACCCAGAAGTGAGGGGTCAGGACGGGAAGTATAAAAGGAACGCCCAGCAGCTCTATTGGTGGCAAGCTCCTAGAGGGGAAGGACATCTCTTCTCGCTCTCCTGAGCTGCCTGTGGCTTGGTACCCAGGTGAGCAGACCAGGGCCTGATACCCGGGCGAGAGAACCAGTGCCTGGGACCGGGAGCCAGCAAGTAAAGTGGCCAGTGGCCTGGGGCCCACAGGTACCCCCGGAGCCGAACACCCTAGAGGACCCGGGGATCCAGATGGGCCAGGACCTGGAGGAGTTGCTGGATGCGGATGAGAAGGAGGGGGCAGTAATGGGACCAGACTTGGAGGAGTTACCAGAGCCCGATGACAAGGCAAGGGCCCTGATGGGGCCGGACCTGGAGGAACTGCCCTATGCTGACTTTTTTGACAAGCTGCCCGACCTACCACTCACCGACAATATCGAGGGGTTCTGCAGCCTGCCTCTGGGGGACTACCCCGACAAGGCCGACTGGGCCGTGGCCCACCAGGTACCCAAGGGAAAGGGAGCAGGAAGTAGCCCAGGGGAGGGGAAGCCCAGTGCAGGGAGTGGGGGACCGGAAAGTGAGTCAGCGTGTTGCATTTGGGACCCTGCTGACTCCATGGGCACACCCCTCGGCCACGACTAGAGACCTGGTCTGGGATGCAGTGGAGTCAGGTGGGCCTGCATCCCCCTCTCCCCTTCCCTGACCACCCCGGGAGTGCCTAGACTATTTGCTGCCCTGCTTGGGGGCCTGAACTGTTTGCTGCCTTGCCGGGGGGTGTAACACTTTGCTGCCCATTGGGGCTCGGGACTGTCGCTTGGGGGCTGTTTCCCTGCCCTGGACTGGGCCAATACCTGCCGGAGCAGGGTAGGGAGTGGGTGTGGCCTCCCTCTGAGACTAACGGGTGGGACGGGAATGGCCACCCTCACTACAGTTTTGTAGAAAACAAATGCTCATTATGAACTAGTATGAAATTAGCAGACTCGGGCTTATTAAAAGTTCGGTTCGCACAGCTACATCAGTCAGGGGTACAAAAAAAACCACACTCCTGGCTGACATAGCTATGTCGACCCAGTACTCGGTGTAGATGCAGCTATGTTGACCAAAGATTGCTTCCATCAGCGTAGTTACTGTAATTCATGGAGATGGTATTCCTATTGTGACAAACATGGCAGCCCATTTAGTATTAAATTTATGAATGTTTTATGTATGACTGTGTTCTACTCCATGGGAGAAGGTTACCACAGTTCCTCCAGGAACTAAAAATAGTAGTGGGGATGATTAAGTGAGTCACTGAGTCTGAACAATTCTAGATAGAGAGGTACCACCCCCTGGGGAAGTTTGCATATACTGGTTTCAACTGGGTTTGATATAAAGTGGCTGAGTTTAAAGTGACACACGGTCTTTTCTCTGACCCAGAAAAAGGACATGAAGTTTTTTTCCAGTCTGGCCCCAATTCTGCATAAGACTAATGGGTGACTCCTGGTATATTTAGTATGTTATGTTTTCACTGTTAAGTGTTTACCTTAAGAATAAATATGCTTGCTTAGAAAAAAAAAACTGTGTGGCAACTTGGAACTGCTGGCAATACACTATTTATAGCCTTCAGGGAGAGGCAATTCACAGGAGCTGGGCCTTAAGTCAGACTGACTTGCTGGGGATATCACAGTGGAAGGCAGAGAGCCTTAAAATACGCCCAGTCAAATGGGGACAAGAATCCTTGCCCAGAGACTGGTGACAGCTGGAGATCTGAGACCTGACTGGCCATGCCTTGAGTGGAAGATATAGGTGGAATTACCCTGAGATTTGAGGTTTTCCTACACAGATGGAAAACCTTCTTCTGTCAATGTAGGCCGCATTGATATAAGTCAGTTATGCTGGCATAACTACAGAGATGTAGCTATGCCTGTATAGTCTGCACAGTGCAGGCATACACTTAGTTTTACTGGTGACTTAAGAAAAGATCTGAATGCAGACTCTAGATGTGAAATGGAATGTATCTTCATCCCACCTGGAAACATAATGGAGGAGCCCAAAGTAAGAGTCTCTCCTTCAAAATGGATCAACAGTGTCAGGTTTTCTACATAGTCATAACTCAGAATCCTTGAGACCTTGTACCCTCTGCAGCTTGGGAGACATTCAGTGCCCTCTGGGATGTAGTTAAAATAAAAATTCCAGGGTAGCATATGATTTAAACAGGGAATCAGGAAGACCCGTCAGAAAAGCTATCAAACCGACCTCAGGAGGCTACGAGGCATATGTGGACTCCCTGTGAAGATTTTTTAGCACCGTGGTCATAGAGACCTGCTGCTGCCAGTTCCAAAGAGAGACAGAGGGTTACCTGCATATTGGGAGGACATGATCACAGATCTTCTCTAACGGTATTCTGCATTTGGAGGTCATCAACAGAAAGGAGCACCTACATAATAAAAGCAGTAGGAGCCCAGGCTTCTTGTGGCAGGTATCACTGAGAGAAAATCATGCACTGTCAAAGGTGCATGAGAGCAATGTTAAAGGATTTAGGATAATCTCCAGAAGATCAATCCGATTTGCACAAAATTCAATGGGAGTATCTCCATTTACTCCAGTGGATGTTGGATCCAGTTACAGATCAGCATCTAAACTTCTGGTTGTCAAACCAAACAAAATTTCTAAACATTTAAGGTTTGCCAGTTTTGTACAGCATGGCCCCTGGAACAGATAAACAATAATATTTTGCAGCAACAGTGAAGTATAGGTGCAGCTTTATTACCATAATTATTAAAAATATAGCAATGATACAGGTATTTCAGGGCCATGGACACATTTGTTGTCAGATATTAGGAGATGATAACTGGCTCATCTATTCCATTCAGTAGAATTTTCAAAAGCATCTAAGATGATTATTCATAGATTCCTCGATTTTAAGGCCAGAAGGGACCATTATGATTGTTTCGTCTGACCACCTGCATAACACAGGACATTCAATTTCACCCAGTCATTCCTGCATCAAGCCCGTATTTTTTTATTGCACTCCAGCATATCTTTGAAAAAAAGATATCCAGTCTTGATTTAAAGACTTCAATTGACAGAAAATCCACTAAATCCCAAGGTAAATTATGAAGAAACAAGCTTGTTTGGGATTTGGAGTTCATCTAGCTAGACCATGTCAATAAACATTCTGTATTATTTTCTCTCAGAGCTTATTGGTTGGCTCAGTTTATAAATAGAACTGTTAATAAATATTAGAAAGCTGTAGTTATTAATACTCTTTGTTTGGTGTCATTCTGTCACTAAATCATCCTGGCATATTTATATTTGCAGTATGCCTACAAGACACTTGTTCTGTGAAATGCACAAAAGCTAGTTGTCACAGGCTTCTACATTTGGATCCTGCATGCTTCTAAGTCCTCTGAGCCTGAGCATCATCCAGGCACTGGGTCTGACTCTGCCCTTCCTAACTCATTTTTAGAGTGCAGATTCACTGTCTGGTACCTCAGAACTCACAGTTCAGCTGAACTAGGCCCAAGACCAGTACTGAACCTCTGAAGTATAGCCAGTAGTTTAAGCACACCCTGTCTCAATGGGTCCTCTGGTTTACAGTGTAACCCTTCAGGGACACATGACAATTATAGTAACAAACACAGAGGCTTTGCAAAGTAATTTCTTAAAGACACACACACTTCATTCCTAGAAAAAGCCCAGAGACTTAAAAAAGCCTGCATGCAAAAACCTCCCTGCAGTGTCTTCCCCACTCTGAGAGCCTGTTGAGTTTTTTTTATCAGTCCTTTCAGGTTCCCTGGATCCTTTTCTTCTGCTCAGACTTCAGGTTCACTCTCTCTACCCCTGCAACAAGCTTTCATTAGATTGTTTGGGTCTCACAGTCAAATGGTTCCCCCAAAATCAGAAACCATGTCCCTTTGTGTTCCATGAACCCTTCAGCGTCTGAGTTTTTACACCTTGCTTCTTATTCCTTCTTTGCTGCTCCGATTCCCCCTCTCTGCAGACAACCTGGGATAACCAGTTTTCTTTATCTTGGCCAATCTCTTTACCATAGCCATTGTTTGACCAGGGCAAAGTCATTCCATATTAACAACTTCTTTGACTGTAGCTTCTTCTTGTAGCTACTTCCAGACAGGGTGTGTGATATGGTTCCTGTCAGCAAATGATTGATTCAATACATATAGAGTTAGAGTAATACACAGAGTTCATAGAATCCATTGGAATTCATAAATTGTACATGTAGCCATAAATTGTACCCATGTTGGTCCCAGGATAATAAAGAGACAGGTGTGTGAAGTAACATCTTTTTGGACCAACTGCTGAGCTAGTCAGAGCAATTCCTGCTGCTTCTTAAGCTTCTTTACCCAAATCTGAAGATGAGCTCTCAGAAGTTAGTCCAATAAAAAATAATACCTCACCCACCTTGTCCCTCTCTTTTGTGCATAGACAGAATCCCCAAACCATCACACAGATGAAATAATATCTAGAATAGGTGAGTAACAGAAGAAAAATGAGGAATAAAGAATCACAGTAGTGGGGATGATTGACAGACATTAGAACGAAGAGCTAATATAGAGGACCTAAATTGCTTGTGGAGAGTTAGAATACTCTGGGATCATGGTGGTGTTTGCCAATCTGCAGATGGAGACCAAAATTTACAAAATTTGTATCATCTACTTGTTACTGAATGGTTCAGTAATCTGGATTAATAGTGAAAACTAAGGGTGCCATTCTGCTGTCAATACATGTGCAGAGTTCTCATTAACTTCAGTGGGAGCTATGTGTGCATATCAATAATAGAATAGACAACTCATTGTGGTCAAATGGCTCTGGATGCAGATTGCACATGCAGGAGGAACATTTGTGCTAAAGTAACTCACCTCTCCTTGACACAGAGAGCACACTACGTCATGCAGCTCACAGATGGTTTCCAACACTGCTAACAGAAGTCCAGTTGCTCTCTCACTCTGAAATGTGTGACACAGCATCTATGGCAAAAGGTAAAAGAAAAGAAAATGTATGTTAGGGCAAATCACTGGACACTTTTGAGAGATGTTGTGTTAGTGTGAAAACTGGGCCTCTAGGTTAGTCACGCTTTGGACTTCAATAATACCTTTCAATGGTGAACATCAAAGCACAACAAATTTCACTATAATCAGTCAATTAAGCCTCCGAACCCTCCTCAGGTGTTTAGGAAGGTGGATGGAGGAAACTGGGTTTATGGAAGCATGAAACGGTTGCAGATGACATGGAAGTGAGGGTATCTTGTGGGGAAAATGAGAGGGGCTGACAGGCGTATAGCAACACAGTCAACACCTGGGCCAGTCTCCCCTGTCAGCCCCTCACAGCGGTGAAGGAAGGGGAGGAGGCAGAGAGAAGCACTACCACTACCACAAAATGTCCATCCCATCTGTGGTGCATGAGAGGGGACTCCCATTGTTGCAAACCACAGAAGGCTTCCTGGGTGGAGAAGAGAGGCAGGCACTAGTGTTTCTGTCATGTCTTTTTCTCCTGAGCCCCTGAGGTGCTCCTATCCCAAGTGCTCTCCCCAGTCACTGATGTCTGGTGGAGGACATGAAAAGAACATTGGGGGAGAGTGCACTTTGAAGGGAATAGGAGATGGGGAGTGGATGTCTTGTTTCAGAGGAGACCAAGGGGAGGTTTCTAGAAGCAGAGAGGTCCAGGTGGGGAAGAAGCATTCCAAAGCTTCTCAGGGCTGCCATAGGAGAAGGTAGAGATAACACTTTCCTCCCTGCTCCACTCAGCACACCTCCTGTGTTTTGACAGGCTAAGCTCTGCTGTTGAGAATCAAAGGATTGTCTCTTGCAGAAGTCCAGGGAGCTCTAATGCTTCCCACTACACTCTCCTGTAGTAATGTGCTGCTTCTTACCTCTCACACCAAGCTATCTATCAAAAGCTCTCTATCTCCATAGCCCTGCTCATCCACAATGTCCTGGGATCACAGGATTCCAATAACACAATGTCTATGGTGGGTAGGAGCAATCAAGGACTTTCACACTCAAAAATATCACTAAGGAAAAGTTAAGGTTGCAGACACATATCAGTGTTGTGAATGCATATTATTTCACCAGAACATCAGAGTTGGGAAAAAGAAAAAAAAATTTCATACCTTAGAAACTACACTTTAACCAATAGGGTTTCATTAAAAGTCCTAGCTTGTGTGTGTTTGCATATACCAGAATATACTGAGAGGATAGGACAAATTCAGCCTTGGTGGATGCATATGCAACCCATTTATTTCTAGTGAGTTATAGTATTGTTATATAGTTATATACTGTTTTCACCAGGGCTCAAGCAGGCTGGTTAGATAGGTAAATAGATAGATAGTGATTTCTCTCTTAATACATCAATTTAATACTGAAATACCTGAAAAGAAAGATAAATATAAAGCACGGTATGTTTGATTTATTTCTTATATTGTTCTTTATTATAATAAAATCATTTATTTGAATTAATTTTAGAGCCTCACAATAATGTAGAAAGCAATACAGACATATGCTGACATGAATTGCTCCCATGGTATTTTCTGAACTAGTGAAAGGGTACAAATGAAGAGCAGTAGAAGGTATTTCATCTTATATTCCCAGCTCATCTATTTCAATTGAAGAATGAGAGACTTCAGAAGGTTTTTTTTGTTCTGATCTCTGAGGGTATGGACTAAAATATATTAGAAGAGAATCTTATACTCAGCATTAAAGAACATTTTCTAGAACAGTCTACAATGGGATATACTCTACACAGAACAGATTTCCAATAAATCTGGGAAGGCACGGGGGTAGGAGAGGTCAATGACCCAGGCGGAGTAATAGAATGAAATTGCAATACACAGGAAGTAGATCTCCTTGGTGTTTATTTTGAGAAGACAACTTTATTCTGTGTTGAACTGATTTTTTATTTGGTGGCTAAAATACTAAAAATAAAAATGGTATTAATAACCCCAAATGGTCAACTTCTAATCTACCAGAAGGGAAAGCAGTTAGAGTTCTAGTGTCCCATTAATATGCACATATAACTTCAGTGGAAAGTTACTCATGTGCAAAGACTGAAGAATGAATCCTATAGAGAATAAAACATACCATTGTCTATTTTGCATTAAGGCTGAAGTGAACAGTTTGCCCTATCAATGAGCTTAGAACCTTAAAGTTTTCATGCATATGTTCAGATGGAGCTAGGAAATGAAATATCAGTTGGAGAATAAGTCGACAACGACACTTTTTTAAGTGTAACTTTAGGGTGGAGGTGGAGTAGCAAATGAAGCTTGAGACCAAGTTGTTAAATCGATCTAAGAGAATGAGGAAGTAGATATAGGTGGAGAGTGTGAATTAATCATTAACATTCTAATATAGAAATTGTCTCTCTTCCACAAGCAATTCAGGTTGTGAAGAAATGTTTCAAAGTGGAGCTCACAATTTGCCCATTTAGCAACCTAATCTCTCCTCCATTAAGACCGAAGAAGAGGCCAAAGGAGCAGAAAGTCAGCCCAATTGCTGACTAAAATAAGCAGTAGCACCTCAATAGCATATTTGCTATGTTCCAAGTTTTATGATTTTATCACAAGTCTGATCGTATTTGATCTGGTATTTTTCTTAAAGCCCCAGTTCCTAGAATCAAGTGATTTTGTGAGAATCTTAACTGTCATTAAAAAAGAAGTTTCTCACCCTCATGGCTGCAGAGTAAAACTTGAAAATGTGATCTGAGGGTACCCTCAAAGCTCGGAACCAACAGGCAAAGGAAAATAATCCAAAATCTACTATTTTTAAAAAAAACAATCTTGTGATTTTTAACCAATTCATGATTTATTGAGGCCTGAATCATTATTTTTAATGGTTTGGGTTGGCAGTACTGTACTTTCCCCCTCTTCATGACACCCTTCCAGATGGACACCGTGCAGTCAGGGTTCTTTCTGCTCTGTGGAGAATGTGAGAGGACAAAGGAGTGAAGCCTAAGAAAAGCTGCTCTATCCTGGATAACGGGTGGATTTTTTAGTACCATCTGAACACATTAGTGTCACCTATGCAGCTTTTACACTCCTCAGGGTGGAGTGACGAGAACACTAGCACAGTGAGGGAAACCAGTGATAGCATGGCTCCTAGAGGAACCTACGATCCTTGTGGCAGAAGGGGCAGCTTTTCTTATTTACCCCTTGGAAGAGTTGGGCACTAAATTCCCCTGGATCTAGGATTCTCAGACTGCACATAATGTCCCACAGAGGGGTTTCAAATCCCTTATGGCTGAAGCATGAATCCATTGGACTTCTGGGAGTTTAATCTCACAGAATCTTCCAAGCATTCTCCACTACCACAAACACACTACTTTTCCCACAAAGGAACAATTTACGAATTTACTTGATGAGGGAGAATTTTCCCCCTTTGATATGCATTTGAGAGATGAGGAGGGGAAAAATCCAAGAGAGAAATATTTCTTCAAATATTTACTTTTTTTAAAAAAGTCCTGGAAATAGGAGATAGGAAGCAACAGGAGCACTCCATTCATTGTTAATCTTTTATTTTCTGTTTGTGTTTTATTTAAAATCCCATAGAATGTGAGATTATTCTTATAAAGATGAACCTTGCTGTACAGTCCAATTCAAACCAGACAACAGGAAAAAGAAAGCAATCTGAGTCTAGACATAAGCTTAGTGATTCAAAATCATATCAATTCAAAAGTGAATAAACTGAAATATTGAACTTTTTATGTATAAGAAAATAGAACTACCACTTGTTAGTTATCAACAGAAAGACCATATCTGTTGTCTTTTTACTGACAAAGTGAGTTTGGGTCATAAACCTGAAAAGATACAGTGTATATATGAACCCAGATGCCACCTGCAAGCAGATCTCAAGTTTGTGTTGTCTACTCATAAAGAGTTACTATGTGTTCAGTACTTTTGCTTCTGATTAAAAGGAACAGCAGAACAAGAAAGAAAGAAAGAGTACAGGGTGTTTCTTCTGTAGAATGCTATCTCAGTTCTCCCTGATGGGAAAAGTGCTATGGAATTTAATAGAAGAAAATATAATTTTTCTGTATATATTTTAACCTATTGAATATAACAGGGAATTATATCCCAGATACATAGTCCTAGAGGAAGTTTCAAAATCTATAGAGACACTATCATTCTCCATTCAATGCCATAGGATTTCAAAGAAATTAAAGTAAATCCCTGTTATATCTATATACAGTTCTAGTGGTTTCATCCCTATCATATTCTATATGACTTTTCCAAAAGGGCTGCCTCATAAAATAGAAGATAGAAAGACTCCTTAATATGAAGCGTGGTCAGCTGCTCATCTGTTACATGGTCAGAACCAATGAAAGCCCAGGAGATGTTGGGGAGCTCATGCAAATGTGCTACCCATCCCAAGCACTAGGCCTCTGTATGACTAAGGGCCTCAGTAGCCCCCATCAAGCTACCTGCATGTGCAAGAGAGAAGGGCCTGGGAATCAGAGGACTGTGTGTGAGCCCATTGAGAATAGGTGTTTATTATGTGGGGTTGTGGGCTTGGCAATGTGCTATGCCAATGCCCCCTCCATTTCCTTTTCCATGGGATAGAGCCTGTCTTTGCCTCATAGAATCCTTTGTTGGCTAACAACCCTATTTTAGAGCAGTGTATAAATTCTTGTCCTTTCTGGGTGAGGGTGGAAGAGGGGGTTGGTGTTTCCAGTGGGAAACCACCCTCCTCCCCTATTGGCGTGCTGGGACATCAGAGGAGGCATTAGCATCCTTTAATGTCATTCCCTGATGTCTTCATGCTATATATAGTCCCAGATGATCTGCAGGGTGGTATTAGTCTATAGCTACTGCCCCAGGGGATCTTCTTCGATGCCCAAGAGTTTGTTTACTGATCTATCAGGACTCAGAGCAGGGGCTGGGATCTATGGTTGCAGAGTTACAGTATAACGATTCAGCCCAATGTGAATAAGCAGAGTGCAAGAGGGCAAGATGAAAAAAATTTGGATCATAAAAGCATTGCCATGGATGAACCATTGTAGAAGTAACAAACAGCTAAGGAGCTTACAGCTTTTGTGTGAACTTATAAGGACTATGGCCGAGATCCTCAAAATGATGTAGGTGCCTAAATTCCATTGAAGTCAATGGGAGCTAAAGGCTTATATACCTTTGAGGATCTGGGCCTACCTTCCTCAGCACTGAACATAGGACAGAAAAATTGGAAAAAGAACTGCTAAAAGAAAGATGTTGTTTAGTTTTCTAAAGGGGATGAAAAGTGAAATACACGGAGGAACGCTGCTTCTTCCCCTAGGAAGCACAAATCCCTCATGATTTATAATCTGTACAAGGTCCTGGGAAACCAAAAATATTGAAGACTTCTTCAAACATTAATAAATAAAGTATCATATATATTCCACACTAGAGAAATGATGTGATACCTGATATGGTCAATATATCCTCTCCTGCCAGTATTTGAATACCAGATGTAAATTTGTGTGCACCTTAAGCCTTTTCTCATACCTACATGTGCAGATGGAAGCCGTAATTTTATGTTTTAATTAAATATAGACTGTGCAACCTGTTCTTGCACATTAAACATTAACAAGAAGAATGTGACATAAGTACATATTTATTTTTTTAATAAATATAATCCATGGAATTTGGAGGTTGTGTTGACATCATAAACTGTTTTTTCCCAAGTTTTATTAATGTTTTTCCAACCTGTTTCTTATTTCCCTGGAACAGAGGCCACCGCCGCTCCCAAGAACACTTTCTGATCAGATTATAATCAAATGGGTAGGTGACAGTAGATAGAGTGAAGTAATCAGAAGAGGGGAATATTGGTCATACAAAACAATATTTTGCTGTAGTTAATGAAATTGAAAAGAAAGTCAGGTTAAAGCACTTTTCTTTTCTCCCTTTAAAATCCCAGGTCTGTATCGATTACTCACAGTGTGTAAAATTAAACATGGGCATACATCTTTGCAGGACTGGGGCCTTGACGTGAACTTCTATTTAAAAAAACATTTCCCCCATTTTAGTTATTCTGAAGTCCTTGGAGGCTGTGCTCAGGACTTCCTTGTCACAGTTAATGCACTTTATATTAAGTAAAGAATACGTTATTGACTTCACTGGGAGTTTTTGAACAAAAGCTGTTTACGGATCTCAGGATTTGGCCCACAAGTCTACAGAATCTTTTCTGTCTTCGGCAAGCTTATGCAATACAAATGCCCGTTGTTTCTTCTCCCAAGCTGAATCTATCGTTTGTAAAAAAAATTCATTTCCTGGCTGCAAGTTTTTAATTTCTGGTTAGTTACTTTGGGTCAGATCCTGGCTGTACCCAACTCTGTATCACCAAAGCAGATGGAGTTGTGCTGCCTTGGTGTGCCCTGCTCTGTTTAAAAAAAAAGATCTTATAACTGGAAACATTCCTGTGAGGTATTCTACAAATAAGTCTACAAAACCACCAGGGGCCAACCCAGGACTTCTGGATCTAAAAGCAACAGCCTAGTTGCAAAGGTCAAAG
Organism: Emydura macquarii macquarii; assembly: GCF_026122565.2. Lineage (NCBI taxonomy): Eukaryota > Metazoa > Chordata > Testudines > Chelidae > Emydura > Emydura macquarii. The sequence continues at coordinate 4,546,398 of NW_027133156.1, forward strand.
ACCCAACTTTGTTTGTTCAAACTCCTAAAGCCATATGTGATCAAACCACAAGAGAGGGACAGAGAGCCTCACTGCGTAAGTATGGGCCGCACATTTCCTCTGTCTGGGGAAGCTCTTCCCTGTTGATATTCTCATTACATTGTCTATGACTGCACACAGTAAGAACTAAAATGGACTAGTATTTGATCATTCTATTGATAAGGTAAAACAAGGGAAACTTAACTTTAAAGAAAACTTGCTTAGAAGACTGGTATAACCTGTTTGCATTTTACCTTAAAAATTATGTTGTTAATTCTTTTTGTTCAACCATGAGATTCGCATGGGCAAACACAATCTCTGGGGAAAAGGCAACTGTCCATTTATTTTAAAATCCACACGTCTTTATGCATTTAAATCTTATATTCTCTAATAATCTGCAATGAATTATACTTACAGTGACCCTTCTATCAATCAAAATGTTCATTTTACACCAGTCTAATAACTCCCTGGTGATCAGATTGCACTGTGAATAATAGGCTGTACTGGAATCTACTTGATGCTAAATGGACACTTTCTCTTATTTTTTAAAAATATTGACACTTAACATACAGAAAAAATCCATTTCTACTGCAACCTTTTTTTTAAAAAAAATGCTAATTTGAAATATTCTACTAAATTTACTGTTCACAAAATGTGGCAGTTTAACAGTCAAGAGGCTGATCACTGGCCGCAAAGTATCCTTGGCAAAAATCTCCCTCCTTTCTGTCCTTCTAAAATCGTGGTGCTAAGGAGGGTGGTGGTTACCAGGTAATTGCTGTTTTAAATAGAAAATGGTGTTGAGTTTATTTAAGCCAAGTACAGTGTGCACATACTGGACAGTGATGGATTCTGTGTTACTCCTTGAAACAAATATTTATTCATAGAGCAGGTAGTGGAAGCTTCCAGGGAAACAACATTTAATTTTCCCAAGTTTCTGGGCTGGGGCTCAACCCAGTTTAGTTGTTTGTCAAGAGATATGCTAGATATATTGAACCTGGCCATTTTTGGCTTGCATTTACCACCTGGCAGAATGGTTAGACATATATGATAATGTGCTATAGACAATCACCACTTGGGGACATCCTTGTATGTTCTGCTGCCTTTCCTGTAACCTCCATTTCTCTGCCCATTTGTTTTGTCTTTTTAGAGTAAAGCTCTTTGGAGAAGGGACCTTGCCTTATCTTGGCATTGCACAGCCTCTAGCAGCCTATGGGCACTACTGGACACAATAGTAAATAATAAAAAAATAATAATAAGTCAGTCCTTGGCTGTTTCTCCTAACAGTGGTGTCATTTGGTGTGAATCACAGTTCTGTACTGTGGACATATGTGTACTCAGAATTGACTTCAATTTACTCCAATTTACTTCAGATAGAACATTGAACAGCCTGGTAAGGAACTTCTAGGGCCAAATTCTTCATGATATAACTTCATTTTTTTCACTGGATTTACAGGAGGTCCCCAATTACCACTGACGTGGCTCAAACATGAGATTCATAGATCCATAAATTTCAATGCCAGAAGGGACCATTATGATAATTTAGTCTAATCTCCTCTATAACACAGACCACAAAACTTCCCCAAAATAATTCCTAGGTCATATCTTTTAAAAGTTGGAAAAAAAAGTTGTCACTGATGGAGAATCCACAATGATCTTTGGCAAATGGTTCCAATGGTTAATTACTCTCACTGTTAAAAAATTGTGCCCATTTCCAGTCTGAATTTGTGACACTTCAACTTCCAGCCATTGGACTGTGTTATACCTTTCTCCGATAGATTGATGAGACTGTCATTAATTATTTGTTCCCCATGTAGGTACTTATAGACTGTGATCAAGTCACCCCTTAACCTGCTCTTTGTTAAATTAAATAGATTGAGCTCCTTGAGTCTTTGACTATAAGACATATTCTAATCCTTTAATCACTCTCATGTCTCTTCTCTGGACCCTCTCTTATTTATCAACATCCTACTTGAATTATGGACGTAAGAAGCTGACACAGTATGTCAGCAGCAGTCACCCCAGTACCAAAGACAGAGGTAAAATAACATCTCTATGAGAGGTTGAGATTCTACTTGAGATTCCCCTGTTTTTGAGATGATGACCTACAAGTGAGAAGCTCTGTATCTTGTTCTCAGTGAGCCATCCAGTCCCCCTACTGCAGTCTTGAACTTTATATCGGGGGGGGGAAATACATTACTTAATATATAAAACACAAGTTTCTTCTTAAAAACGTTCAGTCTGACCTTTTCCCATCTCTGGTGCCTGTCCTCCTCTGCTGCTTCTGTGGCTGATAAACAATTTGATTTTTTTTTTCAATTTTATTTTTAATCAAAAGATATGCAGTAAAATGAAACGGAAGCTAGACTTTTTTACTCACCATAATCCAGTTCCCTTTTGCCTTTAGAGTTTATACATTTGAAAACAAATGATTATTCCATGAAACAGCATGGTGCTGCTATTATAACCTAATTAATTACTAACATCCGCAAATAAAATGAATTAAGCTTGTATAAAACTGCAACTTTAATGTGGATAGAGGCTTCCAAGAACTACATTGGGTATGTTATTGGATTGATATATTTTAAATGCTCAGTCATTGACTTTTAGTATACAGCTTTAATATCCCTGAAACAGGATATTTGGTGCTGCCATTCCCGTAACCTAAATGTGTTCAGTATTTTCAGAAGAGCCATATTTTTTTCAGTTGACTCTCTGGTTTAAATGAACTTAAAAATATTTCTCTCATACATGATGCTTATACAGCTGAAGCAGCGAATTCAAATGGTTCTCTCTTGCTTCATGTGTCAGTTTCAGGTAATACTCTTTTGGAGACACTGACTGACATTCATCAAAATGCTGCAGAAGACATTATCTCTGCTAACTGCATAGATGTTTTCATTGGGAAATCTTCAAATTAAAAAAGTACAGTGTTTATATAGCATGTATGACCTATGTTTTGATTTTCTTGACATCTTCATAATGTCTTGCAATTCTAAATAGAAATCATACATGGATTATTAGACAGATTGCATCTAAATAAGGTAGGGTTAATTATTCATACATTTTTATTGTTTTGTAGCTTTGTGAATGTCATATTATAAAACAGAGATGTTATGCAAGTTGAATAATCATTTTAAATTGTACTAAATCCTATCATCCCACAGATGAATTTAATAGATTGGAACAAAAAGAAACTGATGCTGCCATTTTCTGTTTGCACTGGGTGGTAAAATTAGACTGGGTGCTGAATGCAAGAGATCTATGTGTCTGTAGATATGGAATATCTGTGATTAATACCACTGTATAATACAGCTTTGTATGAAAAACACAGTGGTGCATGGTATTTATTGAAAATTATTTTTCTCCTAATCTTTAATTGAAATCTTTTTTATTATCAGTGTTCATTTTTAAAAAGCAGCTTCAAGATACTACTTATTTATCTTTTATAAATACCTACTAATAGAGTAGTTAGTGGGTATTTATAGATTATAAATAAATAGATAGTAGAATCTTGAAATCTTAAAAGTCCACCTGCCCTGCAGAGGGATTTCCTTGAATAACACTGATTTAATATTTTATAAAAACCCTCTCTTAATTCTGAACTTTAGGGCTCCAAAATGTTTAACAAAAGTCCTAATATAGTTAGTGTACAATGGTATCCAAAATATATAAAAATGAAGCCGATTTAAGAGACTCTGCCTTTCAAATAGACCGACCTGTCACAGATTCATGTATCTTAAGGCTAGAAAGGACCATTGTGATTGTCTAGTCTGACCTCCTGCATATCACAGGCTATAGAATTTTACCCACTAAAACAACCGACTAAAACACAGACAACAAAATAATCAGTCAAAAGATACTGAACAAAAAAGGCTTGCAGTGCTATCTGAACCTTGACAAGATAAGTTGTGACCTTAGAAAACCAAGTTCCAGGCACAGACACCAAAAATGCACTAATCGTGAATCCCATTTGTCCGAGTGCAACATAAGGAAAGATGTGCTCTTCTAAGCAATTGGTCCCACGCCATATATGGGATTAAAAAGTGTTGCTAGCATCTTTACATGCATCTGAAATTTAATAGGTAATAGAGAAGGTAGAAATTTTCAAAATTTCAGCTTTTCTCAAAAAAAATTTTTTTTTTAAATTTTTTACCAAAAAAACAGGATGTATTTCCATAATTTTTAATGAGGTGGTTAAAAACCAAAAATATCACAAAATATTTAGTTAAAATTTTTATTATTGATTTAGAAAACAAAACAAAGACAAAACAAAACAAAAATCAAGAAAGATTTAGTGAAAAATGTTCCCATATTTTTTCCGGTGTCAAATCAACAGCCAATGGAGTTCACTAAATATAAGGGGTATGTGCTCAAAGCAACCCATCCAAGTCAAAAGACATACCACTGGACTCCACCTGATCCAAAGTCCATCAATAGGAATCGTTTCATAGATTTCAATGGGCTTCAGATTGGGTCTCAAATGGAGTTTTTGGAGGCTTGTCAATGACCACCCTAACTACAACAAATTGACAGAGCCAGACGGGTACCCAGAAGTCACCTACTACAGGACAGACCAACAAAGAAAACAACAAAACACCACTGGCCATCACCTACAATCCCAGCTAAAATCTCTCCAACACATCATTAAGGATCTACAACCTATCCTAGCAGATGATCCCTCACTTGCTCAAGCCGTGGGAGGCAGACCTATCCTTGCTTACAGACAGCCCCCCAACCTGAAGCAAATACTCACCAGCGACCATACACCATACAATAAGAACACTAACCCAGGAACATATCCTTGCAACAAACTCCGTTGCCAGCTCTGCCCGCACATCGACTCTAGTGACACCATCACAGGTCCTAACCACATCAGCCACACCATCAGAAGCTCATTCACCTGCACATCTACTAATGTAATATATGCCATCATGTGCCAGCAATACCCCTCTGTCATGTACATTGGCCAAACCGGACTGTCACTACGCAAAAGAATAAATGGACACAAATCAGACATAAAAAATGGTAACATCCATAAACCAGTCGGAGAACACTTCAATCTCCCAGGACACTTTATAGCTGACTTGAAAGTTGCTATACTTCTACAAAAAAACTTCAAAAACAGACTTCAGTGAGAAACTGCAGAGCTGGAACTCATATGCAAACTTGACACAATCAGACTGGGTCTGAATAGGGACTTGGAATGGTTATCTCATTACAAGAAATAATTGTCACTGTTCACAGATTCTCACCTTCTAATCAATGGCTGTGAATAGGCCTCATCTACTCTAACTGAATGGACTTTACTAACACCTACCCTCCCCATTTTTGTTCCTTACCCTTGGATGTATGTATATACCCCCTATCTGATTTCTATTTCTTGCATCTGACAAAGTGGGTTGCAGCCCACGAAAGCTTATGCCTGCAGAAATTAAATGTGTTAGTCTTTAAAGTGCTACAGGACTCTCGTTGTTTTTGCTGTATGCAGACTAACACAGCTACCCCTCTGGAACTTTTCACAATAAAAATATCATACCTTTTTTCTATAAATAGAGTAGAATTTTGCTAGCCTGAATGAAAACAGTCAATTCACACTGAAGATGATTTGCAGTTTATTGAAATACAGACCAAGGAGAGTCTGCTGTTGTGTGAAATAGGGGACCAGACTGAGCATTGGTCTGAGGAGGTGCAGTTCAGTGCAAGTTGAGTCTGTTTAGTCTTTGGTTGAATTTGACCCTGAGTTAACCTGAGTGACCTATCTAGGGCCACACGACAAATTAGAGGCAGTGTCAGGAATAAAACTAAGGTATCTTATCTCCCCTTCTGCTGATGCAATCCAAAATATTATAGGAACCAAAACTGCTTTATTTTCTAATTTACCGTGGAGTATATAATACTAGGGAATGCTGCAGTTTTAAAGGTGTTTTCATTTTTATAGACATTAAACTTAGGTCTTTTTTGCCTATATCTAATGGCTGCACAGGAAAACATTAAAGATCCAAACTCTCTAAAGCACAATGTAAAATAGGGGATAACACTGGCTATAGTTCTTTTCTTAATACAAGAGATTCCAGTATCCAAGGCTGGAGCTATAATATTATTTGAGCTATAATGTTATTTGAGCTATAATGTTTTGTAGAGTGACAAGGTCTGCTATTTTTGCTTTACGTAGTCATCGAACTAATAATAATAGCTCTTGTATAGTACTTTACATTCACAGATTTCAAAGCATGTTACAAGGAGGTAAGTATAATTGTCTCCATGGTAGAGATGAGGAATCTGAAACACGAAATAACTTGTAACGAATAACACAGTTAGTCAGTGACAGCAGCAGGAATAATAGAACCAAGGATTTCTGAATGCTAGTTTAGTGCCCTATGCACTGGGCCACACTGCTATCATAACCTTACTTATTATTGCAGCTTAGTGAATACTATACAAAATATTCACACTAATTTGCATTTCATACCCTTTTCTGTTTGCTTCCCAAGAATATTCTAGTGAACAAGTTTACGGACAGAAATGTCTGCCTAGCCAGCAGATTTTCGGGTGACATTGCAGCAAAACCAAATCCATAATTGTGAAAACTGGAAACCAGATTCTAGAAGCTATGTTAATACAACTAGAAAACAGGAAAATACCATGTAATTTATGTATCCAACCAAACCAGCTCACAGTATACATTGCAAATATTGATTGCTTGAAGCAATACCCATAACAAACTGTGAGCAATAAGCATAAGCAATCTTCCGGCTTGAATATGTTCTCATAAAGCATTTACTGAACAATTTCAAACAATGAAAATATGTGGAAATTATGATCTGTTTGCAGACAATTCTTGAACAGAAAAATAAAGGCAAATACTGTACAGTGAATAAACTGTTTACTCCCAATAATTATTTCAGCTTGTCCCATTTTTGTAAAGCACTTTGGCATTCCTTGCTTTAGAAAAGCATGATATAAAATTGAATTCTGCTCTTTTTTGCTTTCAGTGCACTTAAAAAAATATAGAATCCACACTGGTGACTGAGATTTGAAGAAATAAAAGGAACAACAGAAAGAAGTGAACAAGCTGTGTTTGTAATGGTGCTATGAGTATGGAATGACATTTTTTTTATGAAGGAAGTTTATTCACAAGGAACAGTAGTTAATGTTTGATTTATTGAATTTTTTTCATTTGTTTTCATGTATACTGAAGAGTGGATCATGTTGGGTGTTAATATATGGTACCAGGAAACAAATGTAGAGGGTTCTTTAAATTTAATCCTAAAAAGATAGCGAAAAAACACATCAGAAAGCAGGGTATACCTCGTGTTATGGAGTTTTTCAACATTGCTGCACTTTACAGATATGTAGGCAACAAATTACACACTCAGTTTTTTTAACTGTTTGGAGATTATCCTCTGCATGCACATATCAAGCTGGCAAAAAAAAAAGTGATAGTTGGATATCAGCTTTTCAGGTGCCTTTAGTATTGAGAAAATATAACTCTTCAACAAAGTTTAAAGAAATACAACCAAAAAAGCAACCCAAAATTAACCGCTAAAACGAACCTATATGGAACTTGGGAAAAATAATTTTTTTCTACTTTTTGGTGAAAAGTCAACTCCTCCCCCAACCCCCGCCAATTTTCATCTAAAAAATTAAATAGAAATTTTTTGGGTTAAACCCCAAAATTTCATTTAGACATTTAGACCAAATTAGACATAGTACCATGGTTCCTCATGAGAGTTATAGTTTGGGTATCTCATATTCTCTTCTGTGGTCTGTGCTCTTTTGCTGGACTACATCTCCAAAGACGTATCATGGAGTCTCCTTTTCCTAAGCAACCAGGGCCACAGCCATGTAATTAGAGATCATTGTGCATACACATTGGGTGGTAGAATTAAGGTTGCACAGGCAATCTATAGGTTGACATTTCTTAACAGCTGAGTGCTTGACTTTGCAACCTAAATAATGTTCTTTTAATGTAGTTTTTGTAAGTAATTTTCTAGTTTATTTTTTAAAGAAAAAAATCTTAAAACCAAATGATATTATACACAGCTATAACAGCTGTTTTGATGCATTACATTCCTAGAAGAGGCGGCACAGCTTGAGCAACAGGATTAACTATATTTTAGTTGGCAGCAGCAAGATGTTCTTATTCATGGGTGAGGAATAAACTACTGGGGACATATATTTGATCCAGAAGATGGTTGGGGAAGCTTGGATCAGATCTTTTTTCTGCCCTCTCTGTGGGAGTGGGGGAGCTCCTTCCCCATGTGGTGCCCCCATAGGTTGCGGATAGGCCATTGTTACTATGCGTTGGGTTGTGGGAAGAAGTCTTATTGGGAGAAGCCCAGCCTGACTCTCTTTTACATCCTGGAGATGGTGTGCACTCATAACACTCCCTGTGCTGCTTTGGAGACATCAGGGAACTGATCTGAGGTTAGACTATTTATTGGTTTGCTATTCTGTCGAAAAATTGTAGTCACATGACAGAAAGGAAATGGCAATTTCCAAAAATGGATACCACAGCGAAATTGTCATATAATCCCATGGGACAAAGAAAAGGCGACTCTCTCATACTAGGGATTTCTCCCAGCCAAATGCCAAAGGATGTAAACAAGGGATGTTTTTGAGCATTTTAAAGAAAGTTGCAGGAATAATCTATAATGAACCGTGTTAGGCAACCTAAATATAGGACTCACTACCAGTTCCCCCAATAATGTATTTGCACTATATTGTCTCCATCTGATGAAGGGTTATAAAGCCAATTGAAATCAATCGGAGTCCTTCCACTGAGTTCAATGGACTTTGAATCAGATCCTTAGACTGTACATCCTTTAGATTGGTATTTTGTCATCCGCTATAGCTAAAGAATGCCACACATTTTGGACCCAATTCAATGTCCAGTGAAGTTAATGGGAGTCTTTTCACTGATTTCAGTAGCTGTTGGATTAACCCCATTGTCATCACATCTTCCATTAAGCATGTTTCATACTTTCAAAATATGCCCATTAAATATGTTTCAAACTGCTTTCAAGGAAGGTAGCTGGTATTGGCCACTGTCAGACAAGACACTGAGCTAGATGGATGTGGTTGTCAGGAATCAGGGCCTGAAGCAGAGCCAGTCTCCAGGCAACCTAAAGAATACAATTGGTTAGTAGGTGGCTGCCTGATTGGCTATGACACCTGATTGATAGGAAGAGTCAGCAGTCCGGCTCTTAAGCCAGCAGCAGCAGCTGCTAGAAGCATTTGCTGATGGCTGTGATCACTCCTGTGCCTAATTATTCCCAGCATTGTTCCAGGCCTGCTCCTGCATTGGCCCCAGATTTATCCATCCCTTGCCTCACTCCAGATAACCTGGTTCTGACCCCTGGCTCCGATTCCTGACCTCTGACTTTGGCTCCGACCCCTAGTTCTGGCACCTGCGGCTGTGACCCTGGGCACCGATTCTCAGCTACCAACTCCTGTTTTAACCACAAGGCTTTATTCCTGCACTGACCGCTAGGCCTAGCTCCTATTCCAACTACTAGGAATGACCACTCTCATTTCAGTTACGTGACAATTTTAGCAGCCCCAACACAAACAATAAGGAAACTAAGGCTGATATGGTGAGCATGGATTCTACAAAGGTCAATATTCCTCCAATGGAGATAGTGTGAGCCCTACACACCTTAGACCTAGGTTTCCACCCTGCAAGTGCAGACTGTAGTCCTACAAGCTCTAGTTATGCTCCATTATAGTAGTACATACTGTAATGAGTAATTTATTTTTAATGTTCCCTAATGCACTTTAACATAGTGTTATTTCAAACAGCACTATACGAAAGCTCAACAGGGAACCTTCAGTGACTACCAGCAGGGTCTACATGGACCATTAATGTGCACCACATTAGAAAGCTTTAGCAATCACACCCCCATAGTCTGCTCCATGTAGGCTAGCCCTTAGTTACAACTAAACCTTCCTGGAGAAACACTGATTGATCTCCTCCTCAGCACCCCTGCCACCTTGAGTGTTTTCTCTGGGTTATCAGTTAAAACCAAAAATAAGAAGTTCTATCTATAACCTATGAAATCCTTTGGAAATTTTTGGTAGAAAATCTTTGCAGATAGTAAGGACTATTCTCCAGCCCAGTTTGGCTCATCCAAGAGGATTGGGCAGTTAGAATGAGGCTCAGGTAAGCATCCAAACATGAGGTAGTTTATGTGAATTGAACTTCCAGAGCTTCTGAACTTTGCCCATAAGTTTATAAGTGAAGGATAGGCTGATCCTTGATTACTGAAGTGCACACCTTGGGGAACTTTGAGATTTTTTCCAAAGTACTCAAATCTGGCCACAATAGAATTTTTCTCTTTTTGCTAACTTCACCAACAACATAAAATCACGTCTAAGAGTATGGGGACTTGATTTTCAAAATTATCAATCTATAATTATGAGTGACAAAGCACTTGCAGTTACTAAATCAGGCAACGGCATAGGCACCTGACCATTAATTGTTAAGACACTTGTTCATGATTTATACACATTGAAAATGTGCAAGTTAGGCATGCAATCGCAAACATATTTTATATACACAACAGCACATGGCTAACTTTAAAAAGTCAGTTCTGAAAGTTCTTATATTAAAAAATAATATCAAATTAATTGCATCACAATTTGCTAAAAATGGCCAGAACAGTCTCTGAATGTATTAAATACAGCTAAGCTATGACCTTTGGGTTTGAACTGTCTTTCTATCTATATCAAAAGCTCCTAGTATACTTTTAACTGCTATAATAAATAAGTGGTGATTATACTAAAGATAAAATTATATATGGCAGTTGATGTGCTGGATGGTTGCTTATTACATTTATCACACTTATTTCACAGTTACCTTGTGTTTCCCCACCCGCCTCTCTGTTTGTTCTATCTACCTGTTGTTTCTTATACTACCATTGTGTATGCTTTTTGGGGTTGGGTGTATGCTCTTTGGGGTGGGGACTGTCTTTATGATATATATAGGAACACAATGGGGTCTGATCTTGGTTAGGAGCTCTAGACACCAAAACAATAATAACCACAACAACAAACAACAATAATAATAACAACAATGATAATAATTCTTAATAATGCAGTTAGTTCAGGCAATCTGGCCAAGTTAGAGATTGTAAGTAGGCCTATGATTGACTTTGTTATTAGTTCTATTGTGTTTATTTTATAATGTGGTTTAAATAATGCAAAATACCTTATTATTACTAAAATGAGTCAAAAGCACAATATGTGCACTATTTTCCAAGTGATCCTCAGGCATTATAAAACAATATTAGAGATGTTTTTTCTTTCAAAGACATTTAGCACTATTTTTTTACTATCTTACAATTACCTCAGCCAATTTAGCTTTTACTTATATTGTGCTACTTTCCCACTGTCTGCTATGGGGCCCACTGTAAGTGGTAGCCAATGTCCCTGTGTGAGTGAACAAGTCTCCTCTGCAGTGGTCTCCTAAATTGGATTGGTGCCTGGGTTCCTAACTCCCAAGACCATCTTTGAAATCAGGTCTCCAGTGTAGCAGCACTGCTGCTATATCACCAACTGAAAAATTCCAATTTTCTTTCCTCTTTAGATCTGCACAGAGAATGAGTCCACATCAAATTGGTATGATCAAGGAAGATATTGCTTGCAGCAGTCTCTCACAAGTTTCAAAATGACTCACAAGGGTTGAAAAGCTGTATGTGCATCAGTAATAAAGAAAATGGGGATGTGGGGGAGGAAACACATAAAGGATGAGAAATGAATGATCTGAGTCTTTGGTTATAAGTGATGAAAGTAAATTTGCAAACAAAAGAAAGGTAAATGGAAAAATATAAACAATGTATATATTTCAGAGACAAAGAGATGGAAACCATTTAAAATGTAACTGTAGAGGGTACAAGAACATCTTTAAAATTCTCTCTGCTAGGAACATACTCACTTTTACAAGCTAACATATTTGGAAACAGATTTTAAAAATACAATATGGGTAATGTGTTTGTAGTAGTTTTAATGAGGTGAAAAATCATATGAATTTAATAGAATTCTAGTACTTTTCCACAGCAGTTTTGTCATCCATTGCAATATTCTTTGAACAGAATCAATAAACTTCTCTATTGAAAGGAACAAAAATTAATCTCTTCAATTCAGAACATCAATAGATTGTACATTAAGTGACAGGATAAGCTATCCAGTTTACAGGAGCAAAAATATTAGAAACCTATATGAAGAAAGAAAAGAATGTCACTTTCAATTGTATTTGTTAATTAAATATATGTTTCCATTGTATCATTAAGGACCAGGTCCCAAGTCCATGGATGTCAATGGAAAAATCCTCATTGAATCCAATGGGCTTTAAAACACATTTCAAATGCATGTTTTTGTGTATTTGAGATGTATGCAAATATAGATTTTTAACAACATGCACGTGTGCATGCACATACACATTTTCCACACCCTTTTCAAATTTAAGATGGGTAGTCCGGCAAATTCTAAGGCACATTTTTCCTTGCTGACACATAGAAACTTATACAGATCTTCCATCAAGATAAGTTTATACTTTACTACATCCGTAGGTATTTAGGACATTTTAGGAGTCTTCTGGTTGTATTTGATTCATTGAAGCCACAAGTGGACACCACATGAGTAAGTGACAATATATGGTGAGTCGTGGTGAGTGTACATTGATTCTATTAACATGCAAGCCTCGCTTGTGCAACTGTGCATGCTTACATCTCTTTCACACACACAAAGATACTAATGAAATGTTAAGGTTCAAATATTAAAATTGTAAAAACCTTCTGAACTCAGTGGGAAACATGTATGCAGAACAACAGCAGGATTACACCTAAAACCGAGAAATTCAGAATTTCATGTTCTAGATGCAACCTTAACTCCATTACTGTAATAAAGCTGAGATGCACTAGCTGTCTGCTAAGAAATTGTTCTTTATTTCTTGGATCTAGTCATCTGATCTGTCAGGGGTCAGGACTCATTGATTCTAGATACTACCATCACATTCCCCTTGTGCTTATATTTTTTGCCAGATCCTTGAACCCTGCACCAATTCAAGTAAATATAATTGGAAAGGGGGTTCTCCATACAAAGCACTCCTGAGGGATGGAACCTACTTCCAAGTAATGATTCTATTTCAGAACTGCTCTATTGAAGGCCTAAGAAATACAATAGCCCCCTGTACTCACTGTAAATGGGAGATCTTTGCACATAGTCAAAGATATGACTGACTGGGAAAGAATTGGTGGTATTCTTCAACCTTAAATATCCAAGTCATCAATGATGCATGCATCAAAGCAAAATACTTTGGAGGAGTTGAGAATGTGGTCAGGATACTATCTGCCTTCCATACCAATTGTATGTGCCTAGGGACCAGTGCTGGAGAAAGCACATGCGGTGCCTTTTTGAAACATGCTGCTGAGCATGCTTTCTCCAGTGCCTACACAGGCATTGTGATTGCACTTCTCTATCTTTGCAAGCTGCCTTCAGCACTGTCATTTCAGCTGCTTTCCCTCCAGCACACTTCTGGCTCAAAGAGCCATAATTTAAACAACACAGAATAACACAGCTTTATGATACAACATATGACCAAACTACGGGGTGATATATTGCAGTTTATAAGAGAGTGAGGCTTTAATAAACTTTGCTTTCTTTTAGGTTTTTTATTTTCCCCTGTATGGATTATTCCACTGAATTATCCGCCTTTTCATTTAACCTTAATTTTCTAGCTGTATTTGTTCCCAGTGTTAAATTAGATTTTAAACAATTAATCTGTGTACTGAGATTTTCTCTGACATTGTTTCTTTTTCTTCTTTCCTATCATCAATTAGTTTTTGGCTTCTTAGCTCCTGTCAGATAATGACTTTGTCATTTCCATTTTTTTCACAGAGAAGGAATTAAGTATTAAATATTTATTTGTTAAAAATATACAGGAATGTCACTTGTATAAGATTGTAGTACAGAATTATAAAGAAACATTAAGTACATGCATTTCAATATGAACTAAACATAGAAATTTTATCTATTTCCAGATTTGGGATTCTTAGTTCTCTTCTACTTATTTAGACAAAATAAGATATATTGTAATACTGGCTATCCAGGTAACACCAGATGTGGAGGTATGCAATACTACCAAAGTTCTCAGAGTAGTGTATTTCTTTTTTATTGTATATTTGTTTTAATCTTTTAATGTTACAAATTAAGGGAAAACATGAATTAAAAAATATAAATTCCTTCAATCCAAAAGACCCTTAAAATAGCTTCTTAAAAAACAAACAAACATAGTTTTATTATTTGTTGGTTTCATGGAACTATTAAAGTGAGGCTCATAAAGTCTATAGTTGCCGATTAAAAAAATAAAATAAGAAGCCACTTTCAGCTTTCAGTCAGCAACCACAGATGAAATTATTAAGAAAGAGATTTAACTTCTCTAATGATGTTGCTTTTACCACTTTCATTTTCATGGCCAAGGACATCTGATCAGAAAAACAATATAAAGCCCCAAAGTAATCATCAGATGTTATTACCAAAATAAATCTTTGAGAAAAATGAAACCAGTCATTGTGCTATGGAAAAAGTTTTAATCTTTAAAAGTTCTTGAAAATATTGTGGTTATTGTAAATAAATTGTGTATTGTAAACAAACAGGAATTAAATCAATCAAATAATTTAAAATGGTTATAAAAAGGACATATTAAATCTTGATAAATCCTCAAAGGTAATTTGCCACAGTTAATTGCAGTGTACATTTTGTTTAGCTACAATTACTAGATAACTCCATTTTGAGATTTTGATGCTGAAATAAATCAGAGTATGGAATTTTGTAAGACTTATTCTTATTCAAAGCTTGAAAAGCTTTATTAATTTAGTGTATTAAATTTGTCTGACTCCTTATTCAGTTTGCAATAGCAATGATGGTAGCTAGAAAATTCTTTTAACAAATAAATTCCAACCCTTTTTACTGTGATATGGTCAATGTAAAATGTGAATATTGATTGAAATTCTAGTCTTTTTCCTCAGTGTATTGAAATTGAAATTTAATTGTAATGCAGCAATTTAAATCTATGTTGGCAATATTCGAACATGTTAATAGACCTGATACCATGAAAAGTTTACAATAAAATTGATGTACTTTTACATGAGAGCACATCATATACACCAAATGCAAAATATCTGATATTTTTAAACATGAAAAATGCTATATTGTTCCATATTTGCATTATATTGTGCTTACTTTGCCCAAACAAACTTCATTTTTCAGCACATATTGTAAAGAAAATAGTTCTCCTTTTCAAGTAAATCCTACATGATGGTACACTTGCTGCTGAAAACGTAGAAGTGGAAATCCATTTTTTAAAGTGTGTTAACTTAGCCATGTTCTTTGTGGACTTATCCTTGCACTGGCGTGAAGTTTCCATGTGGGCTGTCTAATTTTCCTATACTGTGCTGTAACAAATTACACTTACTTTTGCAGTTGTATTTAGATTCATAGATTTTAAGGGCAGAAGAGAGTATTAGATCAACTGGCATCCCATATAATACAGGCCATAGAATTTCAGCTAGTTACCACGGCATTGAGCTCATTAACTTGAGTTTAACTAAAGCATAATTCCAGGAAAGTATCTGTACTTGAAGCCTAAATAATGACATTTTCAATAGGACTCTCTTGACCACAAGGTGATTGGGGTAAATACTGATGGGTATACAGAGGAGTCTGATTTTTTTTATATATATATCAGGAAAAAAAGGGGAAACGTTTTAAATGAGTGATCCCAGCCATTCAGTTTACTGGATCTGCAGACCAAAGGAGAAGATTAGTATGATGCACAGTGGTTCACCAACATGGGATACAATCCACAAGTGGGTCCTGGACTCAAAAAGCATTGCAGTGGATTTCTAAACTAGCAGATTATGGTGTACTGAAAAACGTTTCCCCAATACATTTCTTATGCTCACGTCACACCATTGTTTTAAAATGAAACAGGAAAAGAGTGACCAGCTATAACATTGTGCTATCATTTTTGTCATGGTATTTCCCCCCTTTCCTAGCTCAATTTTCTAGTCTGATTTGAAATAGTTTAAAATAATAAGCACAGTTTGTTGGCAGTTTTTCTTACTTTTACCACTGCTGAAGAGTTTTTCATGCTGCATTCTTCAGATGATACTAAATTCTTGGAATAGGAATGGTTGTTTTCCCCAAAGCCTATGCCAGAGGTACAATGTAGACTCTAGAAATCCTAAAGGAAGAGAAGTGGAAAGCTAGCAGTGAATACTCTAGTGCAGCAGCACATGAGACCTGTTTTTCCTAATAAAATAAATACAAATGTAAATAAAGTGGCTGGCAAGTTGGAAAGGCCTGGCAATTTCCTAGGTTTAAAGTATAATGGTCTTAACTGTGTTAGGAAATGTACCCCAATATAAATATATTTCCACTCTTGAGATGGGATCCTAACTATACTTTTATTAATAAACAGAACCAGGGTAAAGAATCACTTCTGATCTAAATAACACCTTGGGTGAAATCTTGCCTCTGAAGTCAACAGCAAAAAGAAGGCCTAATTGTATGACCCTTATCTGTGCTGGTGATCACTTCCTCTCACACATAGTCCCACTGATGTCAGAGTTAATTATGATAGTGAGTGATCATCAACCTGAGAAAGAGCTGTGCAGTCATGCTTAAAATGAGCTGGGGAATATGCCAACTATTGCATTACACATATAGTATGATGAAGATAGAAAATATATTTAACTATTAGACTATTTACTATTGTAGCTCTAAGGACAGTTGTGTCCAGCAAGGTTCTGCGTATTCCAAAAGTGGGAAGCCTAAGAAGCAGAAGAGGCGAGGAAGAAAAAATTAAGATCTACAGGTGCAACCCTGACCCCAGTGAAGTCAATGGGAAATGTGCATGTGCCTGGTACAGTCAGTAAATGCCAATAGCAAATACATCCCATAGATCACTCTCACACAGGACATCTTTCCTCCTTGTATGCTTTTGGTATTGTTTTACTTTTTGTTTATGTGTTCACTGTTCCAAATGTGAAAGACATTAACTTAATGAAAAGAAGAAGAAAAATCCCTTGAATATTTTTTTCTGATTCTTAATTTAAAGTAAGATTATTTGTTCATTTATATTTGTATTTATTATTCATCAAAAGTACTCTGATGTTTAAAACTCTGTTTCAAGGGAAGGAAGGGTAATGATAAATGCATCCAAGTGGAACATTGTACCTGTTTTGAAAGCAGCTATTTATGGACCAAGCTTCTACTGGTTCTCCTTGGTACTCAGTCTCCAGCATCTTTCTGCCCTGTTCAGTTAAAGAGGTGACAATGTTCCCTGGTCAATCCAATCTGCATTTTAAATGTCTGTATATTAATGATATTCCTATCTATAGAGAGATCAGGTGGGTGAGGTAACATCTTTTTATTGGACCAACTTCTGCTGATGAAAGAGACAAGCTTTGAGTTGCACAGAGCTCTTCTTCAGGTCTGGGAAAGGTACACAGAGTGTTACAGGTTACTACATGGTGGAATAGATTGTCTACAAAAACACTGCAAACATTCCTATTTATTATTATTCCTAAAATAGATGGATTAGCTCAACAATAGTTCACATGCAGATTAAATGTTTTGAAGTATAAGGCTAAGATTTTCAAAGCCACCTATATGATTTGAATGCCCAGTTTTTATTATTTTATAATTTATTGTATTAGTAAAATAATAAAAAGAATGGGAATTGGAATTGAAAATCCTATCTTAAAAGTTAACTAACATGCCAAAAAACTGAGCTAAAACTCAGATCTGAACTTGTGCAACTACTCCAATGAGAAATATGGTGGTTGGGAGATGAATCCATGATCTGCAATGTTTGTGAACAG
Source organism: Emydura macquarii macquarii (assembly GCF_026122565.2). NCBI lineage: Eukaryota > Metazoa > Chordata > Testudines > Chelidae > Emydura > Emydura macquarii. The sequence goes on from NW_027133156.1 coordinate 4,564,301, forward strand.
TGATAGATTTAAAGCATTGCAAAGTTAAGTCATTAATTTAAACATGGAATTGGTTGGCATGGGCTGTAACAGTGCAAGTTTAACCATCTCATCAATGTTCCTGAACTCTATTCCATCTTTGATCTGTCCCTTTGGGGATTGATAATCACAGTTTCATTTGGTTTAAATTATATTGGTGAATAAACTGCCCATTGGGAACCAGAATGGAAGCACACACTCAGGTCACACAGGCAGCTGTAGGATGGTAACAGCTTTGTGACCTGATCATGCAAAGACTCATAGATGTTCTTTACTCAGGCAAATAGTCACATTCAAGGGTTATGTTCGTTGTCACCAATTTGAATCAGTCACCTGGAGTTTAAAGGTTGCCTATTACTTTTTCAGCTCTCTCATCTATATAATCTCCACTTCTGTATTCTTAATTAATTCTCAGCAGTATTTATAGGAGATGAGTTTCTTTTTATGGTATTATTCTGAAAGCAAAAAGCAAACAGTGCAGGTGCATGAGATTTGACAAAACACATGAAGTCTTTGCAGTCTGCTATGAAACTATTGAAGCACAAAGTATATATATATATATATATATATATATATATATAATAAAATTATACTCAGTAGCCATTATTAGATTTATTGTGTCAGGACCTACTGAAACACATCTTGGCCTGTTTGGGGACTAGTACATCCTAAGAGCTTCTTCGCTGAGTCTGTGTTACAAATCTTTAACGACCTGTGGAGAAGCACTAAACAACAAAAATTGCGTGGCCTTTTTCTTTTCAAACTAAGCCATTAGCTCACCTTAAGCACTGTGACTCTACACTGTCCATTTTTAAAATGTATAAGCCATTCCTGAGCAGTAGGAGTGCTAATGTAATCACTTACATCTCTGGGCTTCTCGCACTCACACACAAAGCTCTTAACATTGCAACAGTGTGTGTCATTTTAGCCAATTGTGGATTTTGTTATGATTGAGCTGTAACCCCTTGAAAGTAAGGTTTTGTCATGGAAATGCTGACACAACCTTAATTGAAGCAGGCTGAATGGCATCGCTAGGATATACGTTACCAATGAAGCGCAGCCTCCACTGGCACTGATCTCTGTGTACACAATAATGACAAAAGGGAAGCCAGGAAGCTGAAAATTCTCCAAAGCATTTCAAAAGCCAGCATAAATTGTGAGTGCCTTGCATGTTTTTGTTGGTGTGTGGCTAGCGCAGTATGCTGTGTTATTCATTCTAGGTTAAGCTTTCTATGCTGTCTAACAAGTGGCCCTTGTGAAAAAAGTGATCAGTGCTTTTCTAGATATTTGTATGGCAGGCAGCTACACAGCAGCAACTTCTGTAATCCCTTCTCTTGCAGTTAGAGCTACTAGAAAGGCTTAATAATATCCCAGAGGCAAAGATGAAACAGTATCTCTACAGCTACTGTTTGCTGTAGAGAGCTTTTGAAGTCAAGCTTAAGATGTCTTTATTTCCCTACCAGAAAGAATTTTTTGCCCTCCTTTACTACACTGTTGTCATGATGATGGCTTTCTGCTTGAAAAATATTCCAAGACGCTGCAGCACTCTCATGAAGCATTAAGGAATGAGAAAGCTTTTTCATCAGGGGCTGCTGGAATCTGTAAGTACATTTTGTCACTGAGGAAACCTGCAGCCATACTAGTAGCATTCTCATTTGAAAACCTACATTCTTTCTCGTCAGGTTTAGGGCAGCCACAATTCTCACCAGCAGCTTAGTCCAGGCTGTCCTGGTTTTTAACTTTTATTTTGAAATTAATTCTAAACTTAGTTCATTATATAGCTCCACATTTAGAGCTCATTTTTCTTTGGTGTGAAGAAAAAGCGCTTGAGCAATGGTGAAACTAAGGGCCTGCTTGATAAAGAAGAGGGGCTGATGTAGAGTTTATGCAGAGATTTCTGCAGGACATCTAGTCAAATAACTGATTTTTTGTTTCCATGGATGTTTCATTTAAAAAGTGTCAAAGAGTACATTCTAATTTTTTTGATTTATTTTTTCCCCTGAAACAATTTAGTGAAATAGACACAAATTACAAACTATTTAATTTGACTGGAATCTGCATTTTCATCAAAAAATTTTTGGTTGAAAAATTTCTCTCTGCTTTACCAAGAAGGAAATGAAACACAGGATCACAGCTCAGGTACTCATATCACCAGGGGAGTAAGACACTAAGAAGAGGTGTATTGAACTGCTTTAAAAGGTAAAGTCAGCAGAGCATGTGGATGTGGAGAAATACATCAGGCTAGGTGCAAAGAAATAAATCTCTACGTCATGGTGTTTTCTGTCCCAGTTTCCCTGGTATTCTGAAGGGTGTTTCCATTGGAGAGTGTGAATCAAGCCACAATAAAAATAAGAAAATATTTCACAATATTTAGCTTGACATATTTTTGGGAGTTATCCAATTCTTTCAGAACTATTCAATGTTTATTAGTAGCAACATGGGCAAAAACTGCAATTATCCGAATGCTTGATAGGAAGTATGTGCTTAAAATATTATCAGTGTATCACCATTTAAATCAAAGGATCTGTACTGATTTCCACCAAGTAAAGATTCAGCGCACTGTGAAGGAAATTATATATTTATGTAATTATTTTTCATAGTTTTAATGCTGATACTGTTCCTGTAAGAGCAGCCAGTAAAGTGTATATAGCTCAGAACATACATAACATTTATTTTATCTACTTCTGAGGGATTCCCAGTACGAGCAGACAAGCTACAGAAAAACATGGCAGAGGATGGTTCCTGTGTCTCAGAAAATAAAAACATTATTGCTATTGTGTTGCTACCTCTTGCGCACAAATCAGAGGGTTAACTGTGACTGGATTTTGTCTGCATCAAGTCCAAGTAAAAGATGAATAAGGACCTCAAAGTTTGCTGTGTTGTCTTCAGTGATGGACTTACCTGAATTCAAAGTGAGAGCCTTTGGAATTCATATGCTGAGGAGACCTTTCAATGAGGGGAGCAGTCAGATATTTCTTTCTTTCTCATGAGAATGGGGGGGTCAGCATTTGCTTCCCATCCCAGCCTGGTTCCAACCCCCCACCAGCATTCCCATTTGGTGAGATGGTGGGTCATACATGGCGAGTGTGTAGAACAGCTGGGATGAGCAAGGCTTGTATTGACCCTTCCAATGTCCAGCACAAATGTAAACCACTGGTGAATGTGTGTTAAAGGTTCCTGATCAGACTTAGACAGGAGACTAACACATACTCACCAGCTGGTTACACAAAGCAAAAAATTGATAAACATCCTGAGTTCCAAGCACCAATGACAGCTGAGCCTCACGGAGCGCAGACCCCATGCAAAAAGACAGGACCTTCATGTGTATGACCCTGGGATCCCGGCAGGTCTGCAGGCTTTGTGGGATGGATTCCAGGTGCTTCTGTGGAAAAGCCAGGCAAAGTTCTCCTTGACAAAAGAATACACAGTAACCTTAGAGAGTAGAAACATCATGGCATTTCCTAGGTGATAGGTATTTCCATAGGCACATAACAGACCTGAGTAAGGACTCACTGCTTTGACTTCTTAGTGAGATGGAGTTTGATTAACCCATGCATAGTGCATAAGATGTCAGGGAGGGCACAAAGAGTTTTCCTCCTTATGCCCCTGCAGAGGGGCTAACCATGATCTGTGGAGAGCTCCCTTCTAGTGCCTCTATGAATAAAACACTGTGATTTCTGTAATCAAGTATTACACAAGGTCTCCTGATTTCTATGGCATGTCCATCTTGGATTCCACAGCACACCGACACTAAGAAAACTAAACCCCAGAGATTTTATGGATTTGAATATGAAAATTAACAATGTGCTCATGATAGTTTGCCTGTATTATCTATTTTGATAGCAAATTCAAGATAAACCTGAGAATGGGAATGTTTCTCCATTTCACACGGCTCCCAGCCTCTGCAATCTGGCAATAAGAATTTTGTAACTGATAATACATACCGTCAATAGAGAAGTTGCTGAGAGAAAAACCTGGAGGTTTAGGCAGCTGGGGAAGCATCATTAGGGCCTTTTGGCATCAAAGAAAGGGGAACAGTTTCCATATTCAGGGGCCATTTCAGATTTTGGACACTGAGGAGGCAATACATCTCTCTCTTTTTCTTTCCCCTACCTGTTCTGGTCAGGAAAGCTGATTTGAAATTTTTGCTAGGATGTTAACTCCCATTTCCTAGCCTCAATAAACTTCAGCCACAGCCAGCTGCCCATTACCCCTCTCCCAGTATCTGTCTTTTCATCCAACCATGGCGGATTAACACATTAACAGGCTGATTCTGCTGTAATGTAATGCAAAATTAAAAAGAAAATAAACCTGCATGATATCTCTAGGATTATCTCCTATGGCACTATTTCTGCACTGGGGTATTAGAAAATTGTATAAATAGATAATGGAGAGATACTAGTGGATTGCAGATTTTCTATCCACCTGCCTGCTGTCTAGACTTTGCTCAGAGCTGTTAATCCTTTCTCTGCAGTGCTCCTAAGCTACCTAACTGGGTTCTGACAACCTTTCCAGCTATGTATAATATCCTGATACTTTGTCCTGGGCTGCTATCTGCAGCAGTATGTGTCCACCTGCCAACCTTGCCACAGGGCTTCAAGGCTTTCATGATTCTTTTCCTAACAGCAGCCCTTCATTGTCCCTATCTCTCTGATGCTCTTTTTCCAGGCTCTGCTTCAATAATGCTTTTGCTTGTCTCTCTTTCTCTGATTCACAATGGGTAGTTTAACGTTATGAATAGCATAAATGTACCTTTCATAAATACTCTGCCAGTTGGCCCACTCCATGCCTGTTGGAAGGGTCTCAGCATTCTGGCTGCTAATCTGCCAGTGGCTTTTAGATAGAGTGACACACCACCATACTGCTCTATTGGTACATAAACATAATTGCAATATTAAGACTTACTTCTTTATTACAGCACATGACAATGAATTTTTGGGCTGAATGAGAAGGTAAAAGAGATAATGTTTGCATTTAAAAAAACTTTTTGGTTGATGATGGCAAATATTCATTTAGATATTCTAATGCATTTTTTTTTGTATGTACTCCTAATAGGAATTGTTTAATCATTATCAGATTTTCAGAGTATATTGTTGGGGTCCCGAAGTGAAAAAGGAAAAGCCAGAAGTGCAGGGTCTGAGTGCCACTGAGAATTCATTAACTTGCTGGCAGCTATGGTACTTATTTTAACAGATGATACAACAGCTTCAGTAAAGTGTGGTGTTATTTGCATCTGTGTGAACATGTCTTTGACTTAAACTTTCAAAAAAACATACTGGTTGATTTCTAATAATTTCATTCTCTTTGTTCTCACTTTAAAATTCTCACTGATTGAGATGTTACATATCATTTTGGGTGATGTTAATTTAATTATTTCTTATCTCTAGAGGTTTTAAACATGTTGGTGTAGCTGGCATTAATTATTTAATAAAAGAGAAAATGATCTGTACATCAGGATGTACTCTAGCTTGAAGTAATTTCTTTTTTAAGTCTTGCCCTGAACTTCGTCTCTTTTTTACAGACTTCAAAAAGAAGTGCTTACCTGCAAATTGCTTTTAGACAAAGCAGGGATCAAAACAAAGGGACATGAACTTTATAATTAATACCCTGCTTCATTAACTAATGCCTTGCTTGTCAGCACCTGTCAGGTTTGTAATACTTTCCTATGAAGCGTGATAGGCAATGTAGAAATATTAAACCCTCATGAGAACCTGGAACAAAATGTCTATGAATAAACAAAAAACTTTATGTTCATACTGGGATGTCAAAAAAAATTAAGATCAAATGTAGATTAGGGAAGATCCATATTTTTGTTTCATAAATATAAATATATATATATATATTTTTTTAGCAAATTATTGCACCTGCCCTCCAAAATGTATATAGATTCCAATGACATAATTAATCCAAACCTGAAAAAAATGCAATATTTAAAAATATATATTTTGGGGGGGATCAGGAACTTATTTTATCTCAGGTTTTCTAATGAAGTGACCTTCTAACAGGTAGGTTTTCCAGAATGACTGCATGTGCAGTGTGCTGTAACTCCCACTAGCAATTGGTACAATCTTCAGCATCAATAAACTTTTGAACAGATGTTCAGTTCCCAAACATAATGACTATAGGGGAAGCATGATAACTGCCTACAAGTACATAAAGGAATGTTATAAGAGGACTGGGACCAATCATTCTCATTAGCCAACAAGGACAGAATAAGAAATAATAGCCATTAGCTGTAGCTAGAAAATTTCAGGTTAATTTAAGAAAATCTTTAATTATTACAATGAGGTTAAACAATGAATTAAGATGCCATATTAGGCTATGAGATTGTAACCATTTGAAATATTCAAGGGTATATGCTGATACCCATATCTTAGGGAACTAATGTAGAGGGTTATTCTATGATTCTCTGTGGAAACTCCCATGTATCTTAATAGGGACTGTTTAGTTCAGAGAGGCCTGATCTTTCTCAAAACTCCTATTGACTTCAATTATGCAAGATATAGCACTAAAAGAAAGACCAATCAATCTATGTGCACATAAACTCTTGAAAATTGGAAGGTTCTTTGTTTTGTTTTTGATAAAATGATCTTTTTGTTACATGTATCTGTTTACTCCAAAATTTGAATTATTTCTCCAAAAAACCCCAAACAAACAAAGGTGTTTCAACAAAAAGTTACATTTTTCTGGGTGGCGGGAGTTCCAGACAGCTTTAGAACATTTTCAGTTTCTCTCCAAAAGTTTTGATTTTTTGATCAAAAATATAGTTTTTCTTTCGTTTTTGAACAAAAAGTTGAAATTTTCCAAAGAAAACCCCCACATTTTCCAAACAGCTCCAGTATGTATCTTTTACAATCACACTTTTATTCATATTCAAGTTAGGGTATTTTAGAAGCAATCATGAATTATTTCAGCAGGTGAATATTCCGACACGTTTTGATGGAAATTTAGCCAGTGACTTCAATGGAAGCAGAATTGAGCCCTCAAATAACTTGAGAGGTAAGATTTTAAAAGGGTTATTAGGTGGAAAGTATCAAGGATGTAGCACACTCATCAATTGTAAAAATATGTGACCAGTGAAAGTGGTACTGTATCTACAATAAGTTCTTTATTGTAAAAGATTTTATGCCCCATATTTATATCTTCACTGTAGTTTCTGTTCCTATAGATTCCATAATTGTGGTTGATGCTTTGAGAGCCATTCTAAATTAATTGTTTAGTCAACTTACATCTTGGTTAGTTTTCTCTCTCTTTCTTTCTCTGTGTAAATATATGTGTGTGTACTGAGTTCATTGCAATTGTATTTCTTTGCTATGTGTTTGGAATTGATAGTCTAACTCTGAATGTTAACAGTGGATGATTGAGCTGAAGCTAAGAAGCAATATAAGTTTCTGTTATAGAAAAACCACAAGAATTAGATCAATAAGTCTTAGAATCCATATTTTCATAAACAAAAATGGAAATGTATTCCATCCAGCTGTCTAGTAATCCCAAATAATACAGTAAGTAAGCACAGTAATGAGCTAAATTTATCCTTGATTAAGTGAATTGGGTTAAATAAAGGATGCTGGGCCTGAGTGACTGGAGAGGGCCGCTGAGCCCTAGTGATTGGGTAGGACCACCGGGCCCTAGTAGCTGGGAAGAGTCACCCGAGATTACGGGGTGGGAAAAGCCCTCTGAGGCCGGCCCTGACCTGGAAGAGCTGCCAGACGTTGGGGACCCGCTGGAGCTGCCTGAGCTGGATGTATTGGAGGAATTCCTGGGTTCCTATGACCTGGAGGAGCTGCCCTCTGCTGACAACCCAGAGGAGTTTCCGGACCTGCTGCCGGTTGATGGTGAGGGACTTGTGGGACTGCCACTTGCCATCTACCCCAGCGACCCAGAAGGAGACTGCTACTTGCAGGTACCTGGGGACAGGGTGGGAGGAAATTGCTCGGGGACAGCCAACTAGCAAGTGGCTGAGTCAGGAGCTAAACCCCGTCAGTGTGTTGTGGCTGGATCCCCGCTGACTCAGTAGCAAACTGCTTTGGGCCAGGGACGGTAAATTGCTTGTCTGATCTGCCCTGCCTGGGGGCCATGGGCAAAAAACTACTTTGCTAGCCCCACCTGTGAGAAGGCTCGGGGCGATAGACTGCTTGCCTGCCCCACCCTACCTGAGGGCCAGGGGCACCAGACCACTTGCTCGCCCCGCCTGTAGGAAGGCTGGGGGCAATAGACTGCTTGACTGCCCCGCCTCTTGGAAGGGTGGGGCTACAGACCCCGTATCAGCCCTGCCCTATGGGAGGGCCGGAGGGCTACAGACTTGGAAAGAAGCCTGCCTCGCTGGGGGCCAGGGCTAAAGACTGGTAACTGGCACCGTTTATTCCCCTAGAGGAAGGCACAAGGGCCTTCCTCAGAACCTGGGCCCACGGAATGGTCGTGACACACCAGCTGGACCGTGCCACCGGCTTACACCTTCCAAGTGGGGGCAAAAAACCTAGATGGCTTCAAAACTGCACTTGATGGAGGGGATGGTCTGATGGGACAGCCTAGTTTGTCAGTTGACTGATCTTTGACTACTGGTGGTAGATATTCCAATGGCCTGTGAAGAGATGTTGGATGGGGTAGTTTCTGAGTTATTACAGAGAATTCGTTCTTGAGTTTCTGGCTGGTGAGTCTTGTCCACATGCTCAGGGTTTAATTGATTGCCATATTTGGTGTCGGGAAGGAATTTTCCCTCAGGGCAGATCGGCAAAGGCTCTGGGTTTTTTTCACCTTCTTCTGTAGCATGGGGCATGGCTCACTTGCTGGTAGATTCTCTGTACCTTGAAATCTTTAAACCATGATTTGAGGACTTTAATAACTCAGTCATAGGTTAGAGGCCTATTACAGGTTCTGTGGCCTGCATTGTGCAGGAGGTCAGACTAGATGATCATATTGGTCCCTTCTGATCTTAGAGTCTGATCGTTCTACTTGGTGAAGCCTCATCCATACTGGAGCTACAGTCTGTGAGCAGAGGAGAACTGCTGCGGCAGAGCATAAGTGCCCGTAACATAAATCTCACAACAACAGCATGTCTGGAGTTAATCAAGCAACCCATAGCAGCATCTCTTGTTCAGTGTGCCACAGACAGTTCAAAGCACAAATTGTCCTGATCAGCCACTCACGTGCTCACAGAAACCAAACCAATCAGTGAGGTCATGGTCATCTTCAAACCCAAAAGACAAACAACAACAACAACAACAGTATCTTAGGTAGATATTTGATTAAGAGACATTTGTTCAGCCATAGCTCATATAAAAGTATACAATATTGTTTACAGCATATCTTTCGTACTTTGAGGTGCAAACATGAGGATGGGCATCAGTCTCAATTGCATTTTGGTAGCCCTCCGAGGAACCAAACATAATAAAAATATTGTAGATGATTCTTCAGATAATATATTCACAGTCATTTCCTTATATCACAGTCACTGTCTATAATGCTGGGATGATTGAACTACAGCACTTAGCACAAAGACCTAACAACAGATCTTCATCATGATATCCTTATGGAGATTAAATATGCGAAAAATAAAAAGTGATTTGAACATCTGCTACTTGAATTCCTTACTAATCTGCCAAAAAGAATGCTTGGCAGAATAAGAATAAGCAATAAGAAAAATACACAGTAAGTTGGAAGACATTGATAGCACTTGAACAGAACAGCTCTTCAGCATTTTGACAAGATGAGTTACTGTACAGATGGCTTCCATCATGCAAGTCTTTTTCTCTTTATAGTGTTGCAGGTGGTAGAATAGAAAATGGAGTAAGTAGAGGAAAGGTTAGGACTTGGGGTCCCTCACAGAAGTTAGCTGAGTAAAATCTGTCTCTGTTGAGTGACTAGTCCCTTATCAGCACTGCCATCTACAGCTATGTGAAAAATTTCACCAAATACAGCAGAATTTGTGAAATTAGTCTTTTCACTATTTTTTAAGATTTCATCTTGGGAGGCGAGGGGCGGAATGTAAACACTACACTTTGCACTATCACAAAATTGTTGGGAGGGAGCATAAAGGCTGGAGGGAAAGGGGAATAAAAATACTTCATAAAAACCTGGGACCTGGGATGGGGTGAGGGGAAAGTGACTGTTTGCCCAAGGGCTCCAAACCAAATGAAGTTGTAATCCTGCATGCCAAGTTGCAAACCCGGAACAGAAACCAGTCCCAGTTCCATGAAACAGGATCCATCGTTGTGGGGTGAGTGCAGGGCAGACCTGCTTTTCAACAGCCTCTGCCCTGGGGCTTCCCCTTAGTGGTTTTTTGGAAGGGTGGGGAACTTTCAGATTTTGCCCCAGGTGCCAAAAAAACTCTGCAGCCTTTCTGGGATCCATTGCACAAACTCATTGGTAATGCATGGAAATGTGGTAATAGGAACTTGTACAATTTTCTCTCCTTCTGTATTATCTACAGCAGCCCCTCCATAGTAATAACATCTGTGTCTCCTCCTACTGGTTGGGGATGATTTGGGCATAGCCATGGAGCAACTGCTCTGTGTTTTATATAGCCAGCTAGAAGAACCCTGAATTCCATGGTAAATGGACACATAGTTGAATGTTATTTACTGCAGCATTAACTCCTTCTCTGTGGTTTTAATCACTCATGTAGTTTAATGCACTGAGAAGATGTCACCAGGGACCAATGACAGCTTGATATCCAAATCAGTTGCGATGCCATTGGCTTTGTTAAGATGAGAAAGGGGGAGAGAGGATTGGAAGATTTATGAAAGCTCTGGCACCCTACAATGATGTCCTGATATCTCTCTAATGGTGAGAATTTGATTTACCATGGAAAATGTGTGAAGTTAAATACCACGCACATTGCTCTCTCACCCACAGTGGGCTAAAGTGATGGATTATCTGTGTTCTCAGCCATGCAAATTTCTTACTCTGTTATTTCCATTTCCACTTGTTTTTTCCTCAGGATGAAATGATATAGCTTTCCCCATCCCACTGTTTCCATTACTTCTTTCTTTTAAATTGTGATGTTTTTATTTTCTTTTTCAGAGGATTGGCAATGGTGTGAGAAGAAGTGAAGTAGAAGTGTAACCCAGTTTCAGTATGTGTTATGTATCTCCCTATGTCTGAAGCCCAGAGGATGTTTATTACAGTTGCAAGCTAAAAGATTTAGTGCCAAAATTGTAAATATATTTAGGTACCTAAATATGTATATAGGGAATTAGGCCCAGATGCTCAAAGGTTACCTAAAATTGCTTTGAGGATTGAGTCCCAGTGGGATTTTCAATAGCAACTATACTTAGATTGTAAGCCGTTTGGCAGGGATTGTTCTTTTGTTCTATGTTTGTATAATGCTGGTCCACGAACAGTGGTCCAACGTGCTAGAAGAAGAAGAAGAAGAAGCTAGTTAAGCATTCTTTAAAAATATCCTTCAAACTTTGCTTTTTAAAAGAAAAAGAACAAAAGACAGGAGCATGCCATGTGGTAGGATTATTCCTTACTTCTACAATCCAAGCTTGTTTTTTGGAGAAGTCCATCCTCTCATAGCTTATGGCAGGGCTGGCCCTAAATCAAAAGTCATCCCAGACAAGGAGCATCTTTGGCACCCCACCTCCATTTGCTAAACTTTTGAATACCTTATTTTTTATTGCATTTGTAGCCCATTTCATGACTTTGATGCATAACTGCATGAATGATTTATCCATATCATATATGATGATAAATTTGCATGCTAGGATCTGTAAATCTGTAATTATTTATGCTATATATAAGCAAATAAAAATGCATTTCCTCTAAGCTTATAGATGTTTTTTAATTTTAAGAATAATTGAAATATATTAACATCAAGAAATTGAACTGTGTACCAACTTTGGGTGAATGAGTATTAAATAGTGTTACAGTAAGTGAAAGACTTAGAATCTTAACCCTACTCATACAGTTCAAAAGGTCACTGGCATCTCATTAAATGTCCTTTATGAGTCACTACTTACACTCTTCAAGTCTTAGAACAAAAATACACTTTCACAATTACACAATAAAACAAGGATCACAATATCATAGCTGGGGGTCTCACTTTCCTTCACTTCATTCGTATATCTCAGTGACTAAGAGGTGATGCCTCGCCCTCTATATACCTGCAAGGGCATGGCTGACAACATTCCAGGAGGTTTGTGGAAAATGTAGTCCTCAGAAAATCTGGAAGGTTCCACGAGATTCTACAAAGGTCCAGAACATTCTGAGAGGGTAGTGAAAAATGAATCCACATACGGAATACCTGAAACATTTTACTTCAAACATTTTATTTCCCCTTTTGTCGCTAACAACAGAAACAGCACACTGAGCTTGGGGCACCCAAAACCCAGCACTCTATGTGGTCGCCTGGGTCACCTGTCCCTAAATCCAGCCCTGGCTCATGTTAAGTAAATCATCATTTCATAAATGCAATTCAGGCAAAGAAGAAACAGCAGTGATAGTACTAGTGTCAACGACAGTGATGCTGTGGACTGTTAATGTACAGGCACTTCTAATGATTCTCATTGGTTTTAGACTTTTTACTTCTTTGGGGGTCAACTCATGAGATGCCTTTGTGTACTTAAGGCAGGGTCACACAAGAAGTCTCTGAACTCTGTGCGAAGCTGTGAAATAGCCATTCACAACTGCAGTTCCCAATGTTGTCAATCCCAGGAGTTAAAAAATGATGGATCAGGCCCCAGAATCATGAGGTTGGTTTAAAAATGATGAGTTAGTGAAAATAATAATTTGGGGGTTTTCTTTATTTACCTTTAGATTTTTGACCAGTTAGGGTTCATGCTTACAAGCTTTTCACTGCAACCCTGACAGCTAGTACAAACTTATTAAAGGAAGAAACCAAGCAAGCAAGAAAGAAAGCTCCAGGACTCCAAGACCTGTAGCTCAAAGAAAAACACCAGATATCATGAGCCTCATGATAAAAATAACAAAGTTGACAATACTGAATCCCTGTGCTCTTCTCACTGTAGAAAATGTATGACTTCCTGTTCACAATCCTTGCTCTAGGGAGTAGGATACTGAGAAGGGAGCAGCAAGGGGTTGGAACAAGGCAGAGGCGCCAAACACTGTGGGGAGCAATCTGCTCCATCCTACTCATATGTCACAAATTAATCCTTAGTCTTTCCTTTTTTGTTTCCATTTATATTGTACCTTGACTTTGTACATATTGGGTGAGCATTTTGGCACATGCACATTTAATGTGTGTTTTGTGAAATCAGAAGGCTACAGGCCAAATTATCCTCTTTGATTTGTCTGGTGAGTGTCATCTCAAGGATGTCTCTGTCACTTTTCCTGCACTGAACTCCTATTCATGTCACTTGTAAGGTGAGATGAATATTACTTTGGGTTTATGCATGCTTTAGCACATGGTGAGAAACTGTAGAGAGGTCACACATTTTCTTATAAATTATTGAATATTTTCTCTTACAACAGAACATGGCTGTTCCCTGTACAATGATCAAAGATGCTTTGTAAATCATTCAAGTATCTAGGAATTTACACTGATGACTGACAGGTGATTTAGACAATCAGGCCCTGATCTAAAGCCTACGGGAAACAATGGAAATATTTCCATTCTATTGACTTTATTGAGCTCACTTCTTAAAGTCAAAGAACAGTTATAGCTATAATTAGAAAGAATGCTATACATGTTTGTGCACAGTGCCCATATTTCTGCCTGCCCATTAAGTTATGCTGTAATTCTGAGCAGTGTAAGGATGGCACTGTGGGGAAATTATGTTTAGAAGATCTCTGGAATCAGTATTTCTGACTTAGCAGTATAATAAATGGAAGTGATATCTAGCCAAGTCAACCGCTTTCTTTAAGGTTTATCTCATTCTTTGCTTTTCCTTTGTTTCATCAGGATGGATGGTTGACCAGATAATTTTGGACAAAATTTAAATGTTGTTTATGGCTTTGTACAGCATCCCACATATATGCTAAGATCAATATAACTGTTAACAGCAGAATAAAATTATATGAATTGGAAAGAGAATATTTTGCAGTAACGGTGCTAGAAACAGAGGTTACACAGACTATGGAATCAAATTCAGACTTTAAATTGAATATACTTAAGTCAATATATGTCACACATTTCAGTTTAGTCAACCCAGTGAAAGTCTACACTGCAGCTGGCATCCCAGCCTGAATAAACAGACTCTTGCTAGTTTAGCTAGAGCTGACCTGAGCACTTGGGTCTGGTTTTGGGTGCCTAGCCTGAGTCTCTGCAAGAACCACAACATGCCCACTACTATTTTTTATCATGCTAGCCCAGGCCAAGCTAGTTCAAGTGTGTCTGCCCAGACAGGGAGGCTCATTCCCAGCTGCAGTGTAGACATACCCTCTGTAACTTAACATAACAATGTCATTATGAAGCATTCACAAGAGCTAATGCCCACATTTTTTACTCTTTCAGCTAATCAGAGTTTATTTATTTATTATGTCTAAGGCAGCCCTTGGTCTTTTACCAGTAAGTTATTTTGTACTAAGTTGAAGAAGAGAAAGATGACAGCAAACTTTTGATGTTTTCAGTTGAAATAATAAAGTGCTTCTTCTGAGCTGGACTATACTGCTTGCAGAGAGATGGCACGTACCAAAAGAAGTACATGCACATAAAGAGAGCAGTTAAAACTCACTGTCATTAAGAGAGACTGAAAAGGTAACTCTTTATTATGGGACAGATGAATCCAATAGAAAAAATAGTTCCCCTTAGGCATCTAGAAGGCCACTAAAAATGGATTAATAAACTATTCTAATATGCATACTCCCAATTAAAGAAACCTCTCTAGTTTCTCATTATTGTAATGTAGCTAATGAAATTATTTCATTGTTATAATTTCCAGTAGCAGTGTAATTATTGTCCATTTCTTGTGCTTGTGACCTAAATCCAGTGCATCTTAGTGCAAAAGATAATGAACATGTGTCTGTTACACAGAAGTTCTTTCTTTAGCTGAATCAAAATCTACAAGAGCCATGCTAAATTGTGAAATACTCTGACTGTCACTATGCAACATGTAATTACATAATAAACACTGTCGAATAACAGGATAAAGGTTCTGTCTTTGGTTCTATCTTTGAAGCTACAGTGTAACAATAAGCCCTGGGCAAGTGGCAAAAGGGTGAGAGGGATCGGCTCTGATAAGACCAGGGGAAGTTGAATACTTACCTTAAGGTCATCCAAGCCTCAGAGTTCTTCTTTCTTCCTCCCTCTTCTTTTTCAGCCTTCACTCTCTCTTCTCAACCCAATGAATTTATTCTCCTATATTTTGACTGGGTCCTTTCATTACAATGACTCACAATTATTTCTTTACCACTCCCAATGCATTTTCCCTACCTAGCTCCCTTTAATCTCCTAAATCCTTTGCCCAAATCCCAGTTAAAATCCATAATCCACAGATCCTTTTATCTGGCTTCAACACTTCCACAGTTGTGGTAAATTTTTATGTGAGGAATTTCAGCATTGGCAATTCCTCTGCTTCTGCATCTGCCCCATTCAAACCTCTCAGAGGCCTGGACTTTCCCAACTCAGGAGTGCCCTAGAATGCATCGCCCTACTTCTTTCCCTGAGATCCCTGTCAAAGTCCAGATCTGACCTGATCTGAATATGACAGATGGCCCAGCAGAGATTGCCAGACCTCCTGAGGCATACTGCAGCAAAAGAGGGACGTCTGTTGCAGTTCACTACTTATGAGATTCTGAAAATGCTATAATAATTATGATTGGAACAGCTTGGGCATTTCAAATTTTATTACCAATTAACCTTCAAAATCATGTAATTATTACATAGATAGCTACACTGTATTTTCATATTTATCATATAATAACCAGCTAGACATATGGTAATTTTGGTGGAGTAAAAAGAATTGATTTTTTTAAAAGAAAAAGTTCCTTCTTCCCTCTTCTGCCCACACACATAAACTGTCAATGCTCTATATGGGGGTGATTTATTTAATCTAAAGAAATAAATATATATATGAAATTACAGAAGCTGTTGCTGTCAGGATACCAGTTAATTTCTGAGTTACTTTGTGATACTCTGAGAGACATTAGAAGTGGCTAAACGGTCTGTTTTAAATTAAAGACTTCCATCCTGTGAATCTTGCAAGGTCTGCTAAAAGCACTGATCCAGCTAATACATTTTCATGTTCCAGATCTATGCATTGGCAAAAATACTTTGAGAACAATAGTTCATTTGGCTTTTTTAATTAAATATGGGGTGGAGGGAGGGGAGAACAGCCCATCCCTTATTCCTAGAGCTTCTCACCATAAGAAGAGAAAAGAGAAACAATAAGGGACTTATGAGAATGTGCCATTCCCTCAGGGATAAGAAACAAAACAACTGAAAACAACAGAAGTTAAAAATGCTTTTATCATCAGATTGATTAAAGTACCAGACAACTAGAAGAAGGGGAAAGGCAGCTAGCAGCAACCAATTGCAAACTGGCCACTTTAGAGTATTTCCTCAGAAATCTATTGGAGGCTACTCACTAGAAAACCATGCTGGGTAAAAGGTTTCCTGTCAGAAGACAACCCTTCAGCATGGAAAAGGAATAGAGTCTAGGTAGTCACAAAATAAAATGATTTGTATCACTAGTATGGACATGTCTACATGGCAGAAAAGCTGTTTAACTGGGTTACCTAACTCATGTTAACTAAGGGGTTAAAATGGCAGTAAAGACACAGCAACTCAGCTTTTAACTTGAGTTAACAACTTATGTTCAGCTCCAGGCTCCTCTGACGTAAGCTGCCATGTCTTTACTGCTATTTTAACCCAAATGAGCTAACAACAGGTAAAAACATATAATTGTATTTTTTGAAGTGTAGTCATCCCTTATATCTCAGGAATGCGAGGAAAGAGAGACAGAGAGAGGAAAAAATTAAGGAGAGTGCAGAGAAGAAAGCAGTGGAGGATTTCTGTTTCATTAGAAAAGAGGCTGCTTCTTGAGATTAACAAGTAAAGGGAAAAAGGGTTCTCCTGATTATCTATATTAGGATTTTGTAGAAAAGATTTATCCCAAGTGATAACCAGATTGGGGCTGTTAGCCTAACCAGAATCCAATGGCTGCTGGCATTTTTATCACCAATATTGTTTACACCTGCTCTGAATAGGTATTAAAGGAGATGCTATGACAAATACTAACAACAGCATTGTCTGCAGGGTTTCCAACATTATTACTACTGCTGAAGTGGTGTTGGTATTACCAATAGCTGCCTAAAAACCCTGCTTCACACACCACGCCTACAGCAGCCTGATTATAGGTTGATGCTTTTCTCCATACACCTCTTGAAAACAAAAATGAATATTCTTTTTCATGTTTAAAAGTACAACAACATATCCTTTTGAGAAAAGGGGGATGCAATTGGAGCCAAAGAAGTAATAATCTGATGGATAGGATAGTCACCTAGGATTTACAGGGATGGGGCTCTGTTCTGTTCTTGCCTCTGAATTGCTGTATGACTGTGGGCATGTCTCTGTGACTGTTTTCCCCTCCCATACTTTGTTTATCTCATCTATCACAAAACAGGACTTACTCTTACTGTGTATTTATACAATGCATTTATTTCACAGAGAGTCCCAAATCTTGGCTGGAACTTCTAGGCATCTGTACCACAAATAATAATAATAAAATCCTTACTGATGAAGGAACAATTTGATGCTACAAAAAAGTTTTAGGTGCAATTTTTCAAAAATGCTTCTTTATCAAAACACTTTTTATTAGAAATCTGAGGAATAAAAAATCTTTCAACCATTTACATTTAGGGACTCCAAAAAGGTAATGAGCTTTTTTTTTGGTTTCAAGCAGGAATTCTTAAAAGGAAGCAACACTCAGCCTTTTATATTGAGCTATGCGTCAGTGAACTTTTAAACTAGTACAAGATGCAGTCAAGGAAATACTGTATATAAAAACTAGCCCAATGGAAAACAAAATGTTCTCTTTATTCAAGGAGAACACCCCGTGTCAAAGGCAAATGATTCCAAACTATTTTATCAGTTTGTTGGTTAGACTTGCTTGACCAGTCAAATAATTGTATTCAAGTCTATTTAGTCTCTTATACTGTGCCATTACCATGGCATCTGAACACCTCAAACAGGCACAGAGCAAAATAATGAAAACAAGTAGAGTTTTGACTGTGTCTGAAAAGGTTTGGAATGAAATGCATCAAAATGCTTGCACCCTTGATATATATTTTTTTAAAGTTTTGATTATTTTGAATGGTGCAATTTTTAAATGACACATGGATTAGTAATAGTTAATCAGTCTCCTCGGTGTATCTTCATAGCCAGCAGTGAATGGTTAAAGTGTTAAGGAGAGTGTTTCTATAGCAACGTCTTCTTGTTGCAGTGTACCGTGAGTTGCTAATACCAGTACAAAGGTGCTTTTTAAAATTTGTAACTGATCAATTTGAGAACATTACTAGAACCTTAAAGATTAGACCTTTGCAGAGATTTTAGTAGCTGAAGCAATTATATGATGGGTGTGAGTGGAAATCAAATGCGCTCATACAGTAGAACCTCAAAGATACGAACACCTCGGGAATGGAAGTGGTTCATAACTCTGAAATGTTCATAACTCTGAACAAAACATTATGGTACAGTACCCTGCAGTCAGTGTCTTCCAGCTGAGGCTGGGCGAGATCTCTGCAAAGGTGGCACCTGGCAGCACTGCCTGGTTTGCAAGTAGCTCCCTGCCCTATTCCTGTTTCTTGCCTTTGGGCTGAACTGGGGATGTTTGCCCTGCACCCTTGGCACTACAAGCCCCAGCCCTCAGCTGCCTCTCCCCAGGGTTCGCCCTGCTCTGTGCACTGACCGCTGCACTCCAGAAGCAGCACATGGCAGAAGCTTGATGCCAGCCAGCTGCCAATGCCCCTCACTCCCCTGCCCCTTGAACTCCCAGAGGTGCTGGCAGGACCTAGGAGTGCAGCCATGGGCAAAGCTTGGGCCGCATCGGTGCACAGGCTGTGACCCTTTAAAACTCCAGTGCACAGCTGACTTCCACTCTAGGTCCAAGCCAGGCTTTGGCTGTAACCTTCAGTTCCTTGCAGCCAGCAGCATCAGCAGGGAGCTCTCTTTCCTGGGCTCTGGAGTGCGGATGCAGTGGGAGGGGTTGAAACAGCACCCTTGGCTTAGAGGAACAGCCCAGACCCTGGACTTTTTCTGCTCTGCATGCCGACCTTGTAATACAGGCACAGTATTTACTTTCTTTCTTTCTTTCCCCCCTCCACTGCTGCTGCCTGATTGCTTACTTCCAGTTTCACCGGGTGTTCGG
Organism: Emydura macquarii macquarii; assembly: GCF_026122565.2. Lineage (NCBI taxonomy): Eukaryota > Metazoa > Chordata > Testudines > Chelidae > Emydura > Emydura macquarii. Next base: position 4,583,587 of record NW_027133156.1, read on the forward strand.
CTGACCACGCAGTTTGTAACTCTGCTATTAGTATCTTTGAGATTCTACTGTATATATTTCTCTCCAGTTTACTGCATCACATTTTATCTTTTTATCCATTTCTCTCACAAAATCCTTGTGTAGTCAAGCTGTATGTGAAACAACCATGGGTGAATTGGAGAAGTGAATTCCGTCTCTCATAACCTGAAGCAAGGGTATGGGGGATTCCAGTTCTTCAGGACCATCACTGCAGCTGGCTGGATGAAAGTAGCAGCCCTGGTCCCTCCATGCCACTTGTAGCAATCACTGCATAAAGATGATTCCTTTGGCCTTTCCCCAGCCTGGCCTTGGCCCCCCACCAGCAGTGCCAGTGAGACAATCTTTCTGCAGAATTTGTATTTGTGCTGTCACTTTACTTAAGGTATCTCTGGCTCAGCCTTAGGTGGGGCTTAGGTGGTGAGAAAAAGCTTGCTTTAGCCGCCTGGTACCATGATGAATGAATTTCAAACATAGCTAATGCTTCTGTATTTATATTGGTTTAAATCACAAATTACAGGAAAACATTGTGACCTCTACCTCGCAAGGGGTGTTGTGAGGGTATATACATTAAAGATGATGAGGTACTCAGATGCTACGGTAATGAGAGCCATATAAGTACCTTAGAGAGATATGTAACAGCTTTTCCCATAGAACACTCTTGCTTTTAGTTCTGGCCACTGTCTGCAAGAAGAGAGATGTGCAAACACAATTTATCTTCTTATAACAATATCACTATGGTTTTAAAAGTGAAGAGGTCCTTTTCAAACTGCAAATAGTTTTCATTAAGCTTGAATTTGGGGTGAAGGTAGGTGCCATAATGCTGAAATCAGATCCACACTGATGGCCTTATAGTCCTACTAAAGAGAATAGGGTCCTGCATGGCTATAAGGGTCCAGCCACTTGGATATGGGAGCCTTAGTTTTTATTTGATCTGAACCTGTTCTCCCACTGAAAATGAAGGAAATCAACAGAAAAATCTCCTAGCAATAGTATATGTTGTTTTTTAAAATTCTCTCCTTTCCACATTGATTTCATTGTACATTCCTCTGAGGTGTTCTGCATTGACTGTCTGTCAAGGTCATATACAACAAAGTTTTAAATATTACTCATCTCCTTCTTTAAATGGCTCATTAAAGGTTTAATTTTTTAACCTTTTATTATTGCATGGATTCAAATAATCTTTGCATCTGCATTTGTAAAAGCAAATGAAGCTTTACAGTGTCTTGATAAGACACCACTGCCATCTTTTCCTTGGCACTGATAAAAGGCAGGATGAATACATTTAGAAACAACCCACAGGAAAAGATTACACAATATATATTACATATTTTATCAGTAACATTTATGAAATATCAAACATGATAGTTTATTGTATTTGCATGGTAACCATGATACTGACACTAGAAATCAAATGAACCCTTGCCTGAGACAGACAAGTTATTACCTAGAATTGATCAGTTGATATAGGAGGAGAATATTAGTGATTATTTTGCCTGTAATGAGAACATAAGCCTGGGGATTTAAAGTAATAAAATTATACAAATCAAACAGTTCATAGAACATTACTCTCTTCCCTCTTGGCCTTCTCTTGCACCCATATATATATAGTTGGTCTGATCCTAGACTGACCTAAGAACATGGCAAAATGCAAACCTTGCAACCTCAAGGCTGGGGGGGGGGGGCGCTTTGCTTGGACTGGGGGGTGGGGAGGTGGAGGGAAGGGCAGTGGTTCCTTTAAGAACTGGGAAGGGAGTTTTGTAGCGTGGGTGCTGATTGTCAGCACACATGGAGAGAGGGCAGAGAGAGGAATCTTTCCCTGGGGAAAGAACATATGGTTATGCCAAAGAGAGGAGATGATTTCCTCATATCTCATTCCTCACAGCCAAAAGGTCAAGACAGACCACAGAGAGGGCATGTCATAAGTCCTTTCCCCACCTGACACTGGATAACTGGAGCCCATGTGTTACAGCTTGGTTATGACAACATTTGCAGGTTGTGAGCCACTTGGATACAGAGCAAGGCTGGATTCAAGAGAGGATACAAGCTTGTTGCACATTGGCTGATAGGCTAGAAGTACTGCCAGTAAATGAAACACAGAGAGCCCCGTCCCCATCATCAGACTGGCTTGTCTGGAAACTGACTTAGAGATAGGCAGTGTGACAGGGTCAGACTAGATGGCTATCGGAGCGTGCTAGAAGGCCAATATATCAGCCACAGGCTCTGTAAATCCCTTTTTCCCTGGTAGCTGAGCAGGGGTTACTCCTGGTTAATTAACACACCTGGAGCCAATCAAGTCCCCACCCAGGACTTGTTAAAAGTCTCCCCTCCAGAGAAAGGGTGTGGCTGGAGTTGTGAGAGTGGAGGGTTTAGGAGAAGGAGCAGAATGCTGGCAGAAGAGAACCCTGAAGGTACAAAGACTGGGGGAGGGAAAAGGACCTTTCTCAGGCCTGGAGATCTGAGGGAAAAGACCCTGCCAGGTGGGGAAGATAGAACTGGACATTTGGTTTGGCACTACCACACAAGGAGGCCAGGAAGGGCCCCTGTCTGAGCAGGGTCCAGACATTAAGTCAAGGGGCATGGGGAAGTAACCCGGGGAAGCTTGCAGCCCTCCTGGTTTCTGACAGCGTCTTGACTGCTCACACACTCTCTGGTAGCTTGCCTCACTCTCACAATTTCCCCTGCTGAAATGGGATCCCATTCATTCGGCAGTGGAGTAGTTACCTACACAGCACAGCTATGAATAGGAGTCCAATGGGTTATGCCTATCAATGGACATCAATGGTTCCTCCTGGATGTTCTCAGCAGTGAGGCAGCTCTTAGTAGTCATGGATGGAAGGACAGAAGGGCACTCTACAGGGAGCAAGGAAGCAGGTCATGAAAACAACTGTTTAGATCCGTGGGCATTGGGCCCACAGATAGGTAGCCATTTCCCCTGGAGGCTCAGAGCTGGGACTTGCAGGTGAATCTGAGTTGGCTTGGCAAGAGTGGCTTGCTGTGGGATCAGCTGATGCTCCTTCTTAAGACAGGAAGCAGCCATCTGAAATGACTATTGTACATCTGGGTAAAAATGATTTGAGATTTTGTAAAGGGGTTGACTGAAACATCAGAGCACACAGATATATGAAGCAGATCCAGGACCTTTTACCAGATGTGACTGTAGACTGGTCTGAAAAGCTGCAACTGAAGGTATGGCAGGAAGCAGGCAGACCTCCCTAGACTAACAAGGCCAGAAGACATGGGAAGCATCTGGAATGGGGAGGGTCAGTAATTACTCACCAAAAAGACCATATTTGGCACCTGACTTATTCAGGGATGATGGAGTATACCTCTCCAACGAGGTAGCAGATATAATAATGGCTGATGTTAGGGATGGAATGTTAACTATCAGCAAGCAGAGGAGGCAGCCAAACTGGTGCCTTTCTTGTGGCAGGTGCTCAATGCCAGTACTTGTTCCATAGGGGACCTGGTTCCCTGATAAATGGGGATTGGAAATGGATTTAGGGGAAGGTATCCCCTAAAGAAGCTGGAGAATGGGCTGGAGCATCTAATGTCTGGTACAGTGAAAAGACGACAAGCCCCTTTCTACAGCCCCTTAACCCTCATAAAAAAGGAGAAAGGAGGGGTCCCAGCAATGGCTTGGGACCAGCTGTGGAGGGGTGGGGGCTGACAACAGCCCTCCATCACTTGGAACCGATTAAGACAGGAAGCATGACCTGCACTGTATGAGTTGTTGCTAGTTAGTTCCCAGACTAGTTAAGTAATAAAGTTGTGGCCTAATTAAACCACATCCCTGGCATTTGGTCTTTCTTTCCATTTATCCAGGATGCCTTCCATGGGCTTTAATGGAAGTCCGATCACGGCTGTTAATTCAAGGTTGGCTATATCTTTGATAGCTAGGAATTAACTATTTGGATGTGTTGACAGAAAGCTCTTGTCCTCCTTTTGCGTTTCAACATTTCTCTGCTACCAAATACTAACTTTATGTAGAGCACAAAAAAGATGTTACTGACAGCATGATGTGGAATATTAATACCAAGACATATCCCCTTGAATGACAATGAAAATCAGACACAGAAACATTTTGCTTTTGTGCTTGCAGTGATTGTTTAAACATTTTTAATTAAAATGCTCTTTCTGGGAGCATTTCTATTATGTACATTTAGTTAGATTTAACTAAATGGTGCAGCATACAGCAAGATGTGATGAAATAAGTGGCTATGGTCTTTGTTTAAACTGAAATGCCTTTCAGTTAGTGTTTATTTACTGTGAGGAGCAGCTATTATTTAGAAGTAACTATTATTTATAATTAACATGTTATCATGGGCTCAATATAAAACTGCTGAAGTACAACCAGACTTTATTTGCCATTTCTGTATGATTTTTCTGAAATGATTTCTCTTCGTAAGTGGGATATTCATTCTTTCCTTTCACTTTTTCACTTTCTCACCCAGTTTTAAGCTTCCACAAAATTTAAAGGGTGAGTGGTGGAATAGGCATTCCAACTTTTCTCACAGTTTTCCTCACATACAGAAAAAAAGAAGCAGCAATATTGTCAGAAATCAAACATTAGAAAGGTGGTTATGGAACAAATTTTTTAATAATACTCTTCCCACCCCATATTCCGCAAACACTTACACATATGTTTAACTTTACAATTGACATAAAGAGGATTAGTCATGTAGTCATGTGTGTCAAGTTAAGCACATGTGTATTTGCAGAATTGGGACCAATATTTGATTTCTAAAGCATGTGCTTGCTCTGACTAAAGTAGTATAAATCTGCATGTGTTGCATGTATAATAAAGGGCTGGCATTTACCAGATGTAACTTTATTTCTGATTTTCTCTTTTTCAGGTGAAATCCCAGGCTTTTAAAAAGTTAGTGCTAATTTGAGAACCCCGCATTTGTACATCTACAATAGAAAAGTATTCTGAGAAAATAAAATGTTTGAATGTGTCTCCAGTTTAGCTAACTAGCAAAGATTAGGCATCTGAGGAAATAGCAAGCTACATCTTTTAAAGCTGAGTGAGGGCTGGTGGATGTGCCAGAAAGCTGATTGTTTAAGTGATCTTGGAGACCCTGAGAGCCTCTCACCTACTGTATTTAAAGGAAAGAATTTGTTCCCCTTATGGGAAATAGAACATTTTGAATCCTTTCCATCTGACTGTAAACATGTTCCCTCTTATCTAACGTAAACATACATGATAGAAAAGCAGATGCTATTCTGAAAATGAAACTTTCCCATAAATATTTAGCTTTGTGTAGCTTGTTGTTACTCTTAATGCCACATATAGTCACTAAAGAGGCAGTGAAATAAGTAGGTGTTAGGAAGTAAAATATGTGCTGCTTTTATGACTACATCCATCCCAGATCTTATCCATGAGTGCAAAGACACAGATTACAAGGACAGGGCATCTTCAGCAAAGTGATGAGTGTATTCACATAAACAAGTTTTCCTCCATGACATAAAACAAAATATACACTCTGCACACGAGCTGGGGAAGTGCCATCTGGCTCTGGCACAGCAGAATATTCAGGCAGCTAACTTCCCACTTGTGGTAACAGACTATTCAGTGGTATCCTTTATCCCTACTCTCATGTTGCAGAAATCTCTGTAACAATGGCTACCCATTATATCAATAAGATAGTAGGGATGATACCCTTGCTTCATCTGGATAAAATGTCATTGCAAATGGTCACTGGTAGCTTGCTCTCCTCTCGAGCAAAAGGGATTTCTCAGGTATGGGCATGGGGGGACTTCTAAGGCTATGTCTATACTGCCAAGTGAAGTCGACTTCCTTAAAGTTGACTTTCAGCAGCTGATTTTTAGAAGTCGCAGCAGCGTGTGCACACTACGCTGTTTGCTCAGGTCTCGTGCATCCACACTTACCACGCTTATTTTGACTTTCAAAGCAGTGCACTGTGGGTTGCTTTCACAAGCGGTGGCTGTTGGAATGAGTGTCATCGTCCCATGATGCAACGCTGCTTCTCCCTCCCTTCTTCCCCCAAACAAACAGGAAAACTGTTTTTGCTCCGTTTTTTTACTCTGCGCACTTGCCATTGCTGCGGAGACATGGAGCCAGCTCAAGTCTGCACTATTATTGTGAGCATCACAAATACATTGTGGCTTATCGAGTATTTTCGAAGTAGAGCAAGAAGCCGAAGCACACAACAGCGATGCACCGAGGCTGCCCTGCTACAAGCCATTGAGCAGAACAATTCCCGATTGCTGCAGGCTGTCATGAATCATCTGCAGTCCGTGGAGCACAGGTTCTGGTCCAGGGAAACAAGCACAGACAGGTGGGACCGCATCGTTATGTAGCTGTGGGATGATGACCAGTGGCTGTAAAACTTTCGTATGCGAAAAGCAACTTTCCTCAAACTGTGCTTGGAACTGGCCCCGTCCCTGAAGTGCGTGAATACTCGCTTGAGACAAGCTGTGATGGTGGAGAAGAGAGACACCATCGTTTTGTGCAAGATGGCAATCCCCGATTGTTAGTGCTCTGTTGGAAATCAATTCAGAGTTGGTAAATCTACAGTGGGCGCCGCCGTGATTCAAATATGCAGGGCCATTGATAGACTTCTGCTATGAAGGAAAATGTCTTTGGGAAATGTGCAGGACATAGTGGACGGGTTTGTCATGATAGGCTTCCCAAACTGCGGGTGGGCAATTGATGGGATGCACATCGCTATCTTAGCGCCTGCACACCTAGCAACTGAGTACATAAACCACAAGGGGTACTTTTCCATGGTCCTGCAGGGCCTTGTGGATCACCAGGGTCATTTCACCGACATCTATGTGGGGTGGTCTGGGAAGGTGCATGATGCGCTCATATTTCATAATTTGGGGCCGTTATCTAGTATGCAGATGGGCATTTTTTTCCCTGACCAAAAAATTCATATTAGAAGTGTGGAAATGCCCATAGTGATCCTGGGGGATGCTGCTTACCCCTTGCTCCCTTGGCTAATGAAGCCATACAGTGGGCACCTTGACAGCGACAAGGAGTGTTTTAATAAGAGTTTAAGCAGTTGCAGAATGATTGTAGAATGTGCCTTTGCGCATTTAAAGGGCAGATGGAGGAGTCTCCTCACTAGGCTGGACATGAGTGAAAAGAACCTCCCTTAGATGATATCTGTGTGCTGTGTTCTTCATAAGGTGTGTGAAGCAAAGGGTGAGAGGTTCCCCCAGGGTTGGGCTGTGCAGGCAGAAAGACTGGCCGCCAATTATGAGCAGCCAGATGCCAGCAGTATGCTGAGAGCTAACCGTGGAGCGCTTTGCATTAGGGGAGCTTTGAAAGCCAGGTTCTGCAATGAGAGGCAGGACTGATTTCTGTTCCTGTCTGTTGTTTGCCTTTGGTGAACACCCCTCCCAAATGATATCTGTGCTCACCAAATCCCTCCTAAACAAGGTATGATTTAATAAAGAAACATTGAAATGATGCAAACTTTTATTTATGAATATTCAAGTCATGGGGGAAGGGAGGGGAGTGTTCATTCACTGTCTCAAGGGGTAGGATGGTAGCTTGCTGGCCAGCTGTCAGCATGTCTGCCGTTGCTTTCTGCTCACCTCCACCAGGGTGGAAATGAACACGTACTGCAGCCTGGCCAATCTCCCCTGAGACCTCTTTGGGGCAGGGGAGGGCGGCAAAGCCCTCAGTTGAGGAGCATTATGGAGGGGCTGCAACGGGACTCTGTCCTGCCTCCGCTCCTCCTGAAGCTCCACAAGCCACCGGAGCATGTCTGCCTGGTCCCGCATGATTCGCAGCATCTCCTGCGTGGTACTGTGATCACGCTCCTGCATTTCTCTGCAACTTTCCCTGCCCATCTCCATATTCTGGGACAAGATCAGGCACCACGCTCTGAGCTCGGTCTCTGTGGTCACTGAGGTGTTCATGAGCTCGCCAAACATGTCATCTCTTGTGTTTTTTTTTTTTTTTTTTTTCCTTTTTCTAATCTGTGATAGTCTTTCCGCAGCATTTCTTGAGGGTGGTATCAAGGCCGAGGTGTCTACAGAAATTTAAAAAAAAATCACAAGGTAGCCATCCTTAGCAGAGTGAAGAAAATGATACAAGTGCATCATTGTAGACAATACGCCCCATGCAGTGCACAGGGCAAACACAGACGCTCATTCCATTCCTGACATCCATTCCTGACATCTGCCTGGTCTCACCCTCTGTACATCTGCGGCATTCTACGGCTACATCAAACATAATTATTTCACCATTTAGCAGATCCCAGGAGTGTTTTGAATTTAACAGAAAAAATGAAAATAATCATATTTGTTACGATTAATGCAAAGACCTTTGTTCTGTCTTTTGTTTCATCATTCCCAATGTTGAATAATTTCACTAATGGAACTATTAATTACACTTTATTAAACACTAGTTTACTGCTTTCTTTTATTCACTTAGGACCCAGTTTTTCCATCAAAGCCAAAGGGCATATTTGTTTGAGTCAGTGTTACTCATCAAGAGTAAAGATTTTAGAATAGGAACTTAGTTTGAAGAATTAACTTTTTACAAACACCAAAAGAGAAATAGCAACTTAATATTAATGAGTGGAAGGATGGTTATGTAGTCAAGACACTATCCAGGCACTCTAGAGACCTACATTCACTTTCTAGCTCTACCGTGTGTTTATTGGGTGACTGTGCGTATCTTTTCTGCCTCTGTTTCCCACCTGTAAAATGGGGATAATAGTCCTTTCTTTTTGTATTGTCTATGTAATTTTAATTTCTTCAGGGCAGGCTGACTTTTACAGTATCACATACAATACCTAGTCCAGTGGGGACCTGATCAAAGGATGCTATTGTAATATAAATAATTATCATAATAGGATTAAATATATTGGTGACATTACCAAGACCCAAAGGACCTGTTGTTATCCAAAGCTAATAATCTTTGCATGCTTGAGCAAAGTTTTGAGAAATGCTTAAATTATAGAACTCTTAGTTCTTCACACACTTTTATTAAGAGCATGTCAGCACTTTTGTTATCTCATTTTTCATGAAAATATAATTAGCATGTATAAAATTCACTTGGGGCTGGAACTCAGCATATGAGGTCTCTTCAGTAAGCAAAATTGCTTACCGATTTGTAAACAAAAAGGTTAACTTAAGCTTTACTAGTGAAAAACAAACAAACAAACGAAATGTATAATTATTCTGATTTGTCCTAGTACAATAGAATCCTCTCACCTTGCAGTTCCCAGTGGCAAGAGGAACATGCGATTAGCAGACTCTCTGCAGATGAAATTTGTGTCTTCCTGATACTATCTGCCATATCTTCTTCCTTTCTTCCTTTAAGTTCCATTTCAAAATTCACTACCTTCAGCTTTCTTATAAACTGCAGTTCCTATCTACTCTAATTTTTATTAGTCTATAAAAAATAAGACAACACACACAACTTTTTAAGATTGCCATGTCATATGCACTGGCCTCCCATGTAACCATGTTATTTTATTCTCTTCAGCATCTGCATCTCCTTCCCTTGTTATATTCTCTGTCTCCAATACAAGTCTTTTCCTAGGCCCTGCTCCTGCAAAGACTTATACAAGTGCTTAACTTTACACACTGTGAATATTTAGCACATTTTGGCCTGCTGATTTTAATGGGACTACTCATAGTGTATCAAGTTAAGCACTTGTATAAGCCTTTGCAAAATCACATCCCTAGACTGCAACTTCTTATGGGCAGGTAATCTGTCTTTATTTGTTCCATGATGGGCAATGTATGGTTACAATGATATGGAAATAATAAAATAGTAATAATGTAAAGTATTCAAGTATTTTTATTAAAACCATGGGTCATAACTTGCCATCAGTAACCTGGAAAATTATTTCCCTGGAAGCTTTTACAAGTCCCACAAACTATTAGTTTACTGTTTGGAATGTCAATTCATGCACTGGTCAATCAGCAAATTTTATTACACAGAAACACTCTCTTGGGAAACCGAGCAAAACTTTATTGCAATAAACTGAAAATAGTCACTTACAGAAATTTGTTAGATTCTTCTGAAAAGGTCAGCATGTGAGAGGAAAATATGTACAGAGGAAAGATGTATTTGAATGAGCACTGGGAAGAATGAAGTGTCTAATCAAGCTGCACTGATGAAAAGGGTCAACATAATAACCTGATGAGGCCTCAGATGAGTTTGTAACTTTCTGGAAAAGAATAACCTCACCCACCTGATGTAAAGAGTGTAAAATGTAACAGCACTGCTGCAGTCAGTAAATATTGACCCTTTTCCTGTGACTGGGGTATTGACTTTTGTCATGTTGATCCAGAGCGTGTGACTGGGGACTGGAAATAAAGAAAGTACAGTTGCTGACCTGTCAGTTCTTACAGGAAATTTTTAAAGAGAGAGTTAGCAAATGTATTGCAAATAGAAATGTCTGCTTTAGTTTCCATTCTAAAATTATTTTAACTGTATTAGATATCCTGATTTAGTCTGTTTCTCTCTGAATAAAAATATGTGATTTAGGACATCTTGATTCTTAGGGTCCTTAACTCTCCTTTTCCAAATAGACTGATTAAAAGACTTGGTCAGAAAAATACCATCATATAGTCTTTTGGACAACAGATGAGAAAAACGTTACAAAAAAGAAGTCTCCCAAACTTGCCCCCTTTTTTGACCAGCTTCACTATGAATAAGCACAGAATTCTGAACATACTTGGTAAAGTTGGAATTACACCAGCATACAGAAAAAGAGAAAAAGGTGCTATTTCATTCCGTAGCTTCCCGCTGCTGACTTACTCTCTTCTTTTACTTATGCACTGTACTTTTGACCTTTCTTCCTTAGTTATATAGAATCAAATAAAATAAAAGATAGAAAAGTAGCAATAGGTCATCTAGACTATTCCCCAGGGGTGCCAATTTTTCTCTAAAGAACATTTTCTAGTGCTTTACAGCATGTATTGTAGGCGATGGCCATTTCTTACAACCACATAAAGTCAAATTTTAAAATTTACCATTAATAGTTAAATGTAACCAGTTTGAGAGCACACTAGCACGTTTTATTTATTTTAGATCTTGAAATAGAAAAGCCCCCAAAAGCCCTGCTAATCTCAGACTTTAGGACAGGAGTACTGTTTATCTTAAATTAGGGGTTTAATTGTAAAGCAGCCTACTCACCCACACAGGGGAACCTTGTTGAATCCAGCCATGGTGCATGGCTAAACATTTTAAACAGTAAAATAACAAGTGAAAAATATTGTCTTCAGGCATGAATTTTCTGACAAACAATAGTTTAGGCTACAATTTATGAAACTTTTGTGGATTTCTGAATGCTTTCCAAATACATAATAATGAGTGAAATAACAGCAAGCTGAACTTACATATTTTATGCTTTCATGGGCAAGATATTCATAAATTAATTTTTATATTATTTGACCACTTCTACTTTTGGTGTACATATTTATGAATATCCCCTTTAACAATTTGCTATTTTATACTGTTTTTGAATATGTGGTGAATGGTACTATGTTAAAAAAAAAAAAAAGATGGATATATTTCACTCACAAGAGTGTGTGCAGGTAAGAGTGGAACTTATATTTCTAGTTATTGTTATGGACCTGTTTCAACAAAGTACTCAAGGATTCACTTAACCTTCAGTCATGTTCTTAAATCCCATTAACTTCAATAAAGTTTAAGGAATGCTTAAAGTTAAGCATGTGATTAAGTATCTTGCTGACTCAGGGTCAAAAACACATAAGAAAAGCTAGGTGTATGAGACATTCCTGTTGATATGGCTGGCAAGAGTGCATCTTAATGATAGAATCATAAATGTTAGAGATCAGTTTGTTGCTAGAAAATTTTTGTAGTTGAATTGGGGGACACTATTCAACTGAAGACAAAAAATAATTTTTGTTGTTTTATAAGGCTAAGAAGTTGTGTATTATTATAGGTGGATATGGTAGATCTACCTATAGTTAAGAATATAGCTGGCTGAAAAAATGTTTTACTCAAAATTTTTCTTCAAGAAATGAGGTTTCATCAAAAACAAATTTTCCACTGGAAAAGATCAGTTTCAGTGTGGAATTTTCCTTCAGGAAAATCACAATGAAATATTAACTTTTGGTGAGGTCAACATTAATCTGAGTCCACCTGACCCACTAGCATTGTAGTTTCAAGTCCCTGATGCTGCCATTCTTCCCTATGAATCCTTTTCCTTGAACAGATGGAAACTACATTTCTGCCTGTGGCTGAGACACTACAGTGTTCATAGGAGTCCACTGTTGCAGCTCAGGCAGACATTGATCTTAAATGTTGACCTGACTGGATGAAATTTTCAATTTGGGACAACAACATGAAAGAAAATGTTTTAACCAGAATGTTGATACGTTTCGTTTTGATCAAAGAAGTCTGAATCAAAAGTTCTTAAAAATTTTGTTCCTTGAAAATATTGTTATTTTGACTTTTAATCCTGATTCTGCAAAAGAAAATGTAGAATTGCCAATGGAACAGATATTTTGTTTTTCAATCAGTTATAGTTAAGAGTTAACATTTTCCACTATACAATTGTTTCAGTTGGTTATAACCTTGTCAAACTTTAAATATTTTGGCTCATATTTTCCATTCTGGGTGTCTGATTAAAGCAGATTTTTATAAATTATAGTTATTATTGGGGGCTAGGGTAGATTTTTAGCTAAAATGGTTCCACCATTAATAAGAACGAGGTTAGTATCTGAATTAAGGTTGCACAGGAAATCTCAGTTTTGGCATTCTGAACATCCGAGTACTTGACTTTGAACTGTAAATTTAATTTAACAATTTATTGTATGTACTATATTAGCTCCAAAATGAATATAGTATGACATTGTCTATCCTGTCCATACTGTTGGGAACATCTTATACGCTTTGTATAATTTCTGACATTACTTTCAATGGATTATACATATGGCAGATTGGCTTGTTATGGAGTGTTTTGGATTACTGAAGTATCTGGCAAATATTTCTCTGGCAAATATTTAAAGACCAATTAACTAGAGTCAGGCTTCTTTAATGTTAATTAAAGTGCAGTATATATCTGTTTTATCATAATACACTGCATTTTTTTACAAACAACATACTTACCCTTATGTGAGGAAGTCTGATTTCAAAATCTGTTTGCTCACTATGGATTCTAACTAGCTGCAACAGGTATGAACGATACAAACTTCCAAACATTGCATATAGTGACTGTGCCACAGGTCAGCCTAGTCAGGAGAAAGGTGAATCTGCTACACAATGTCCAATATTTAAACAGGAGCAGGAAATGGCAGAACTGCTCAGGAAAGGAAATGCTCATGTAAATGAGATCACTGCATACCACTTCCTACATTGGATCTGGTCCTTTCACAGGCCCTGAGGCCAGGAGAAACTCTCCCATATTAGACAGATTTATAAATAACCTATTTCTTCTAGTAATTTTGGCAGCAGAAGCAATCAGGGAAGCATTCAGAACCAATCCCATAAGGCCTTTCAGGAATGCATGAAGGGAAGGCCCCTGGTAGTGGATTAGACGGGTACATTGAGGTTAAGGAACTTTTCTGTCTATTGGAGGGCTTTTAGGTATATCTGTGGTGCCTTTTCAAGCCTATTATGCTTTTGACAAAAGGAAGTGTACGACATGAATTTTCACACTGGGCTAGAGAAAGAGCTCTCCCCATGCTCACTCAGCAGTGGCAGTTCCTGTACCACAGAGCTGGGGCCCGCTGCCTGCTCTAGGTGTTGCAACATGATGCACGGAATCATGTGGCTTTATGACCCCATGTACCATGTCACAACACTACTCTCTCAAATTGGGCCAGGCCACTCCTCTGTCATGACAGAGAGGTGGTGCTGTGAATTCTGTATGCCAGATCACAGCCCCCAGAGTGGGGAGACAGGCCCAGCCCCACGGGACAGCAGCTGCCACTGCCAGGTCAGTGCAGAGTGGACTCACTCCCCCGCCCATTATGCCCCTCCCCTACCCTGTTGTAAAATCTGGCTCTACCAGTGATTGGAGACTTCCACCTTTCTGTCCTATTCATTCATTATGGCAAGACAAAATGTGCACATGGGTCTCATTTTATCTTCCTGGCTGTCATTCAAGAAGCAGCATCTTCAGACCCTATAGCATCATTAACATTTCTTTTCCCCAGTGATATGAAGAACCCCCCCAGTATTAATTTCAGGGAAACTCATTTCCAGAAACCTGATTACCATATAATGGGTAAGGACTGGGAAAGGGCAGACAAGCTGGGGAAATTATGTAATACCGATTAGTTGTTTCCAGAAAGAAAGTTCCTTCCTCAGCATAGCTAATGATCACAGCCTTTATAACTGTAGACTTTAAGGGGCTAGGCTCCAACTTAGCACTAAACATGTGCTTCAGTCCAAGCATGTGTGCTTAAGAACTTGATTGAATAAGAATGGATTTAAGCACATGCTCTTTCAACGAATCAGTGGCATGAAGCTTAATTTGGTTGGAAAGAGTCCTTACTGGAAATGAAAAATCTATTTATAAATCTTATTATAAAACATGTATAATCTTATCCTTAAATGGATGGCAAAAATCTATTGTTTAAAAAAAAATCTTAAATTCCAAAAAGTAATAACATAACAATTAGATATCTTCTCAGCATTAATAATTAATAGATAACATAGCAATCTGTCTGTAATAACCAACACATTTTCTAATTAACACAGCAACAGGGTACTGTTGAAGATTCAGAGGTTCTTTTTGTATAACAGCCTAATTGTCTGGATATGTATCCCAAAAATTTCTGGACTATCAAGACTTTGATAGAGAACAATGTTTCTCAAATTTTTCTAGTTGGTAACCTCTTATTCAAACTCAAACATTTTCATGACCCGCTTTCACATAATATAAAAGTACAAAATGTACCAGTGATTAACAACCAGCCTATATAATTTCTGTGTGTTTATTTTGAGAGGTTGACAGAAAACACTTTGCCTTGAAGGATAAAGATGTGTGGGGAGTGAGATTTTCTTTGCTTTAGAATGTCATCACATTTTCAATATGCCAAGACCCCCCACTGAATGCCTTTTGTGAGCCCCCAGGGAGTCACAACCCACCAGCAGAGAAGCACTGCTTTAGAGTGTGCAAAATTAGGTCCTGATTCTGCAAGAACTACTGGATAGTGCTTTCTTCAATCAATATTATTGCAATAAGCTTGCTATCTGGTAGTGTTACAGTTCAGGGCAATTGCCTTTTTATTCCCCTTCTATTGTCCACAAGGGCACCCTCAGGATTCTGGCTCCCCAGCTGCCACTTCTCTCGGGCAAAGACTTGTGTGTCTCTCTCTCCCTCCTGACCAGGGTTTTTCTGTTCTTCATTGTTCCCTGGCTATACTATGATATTCCCAGCAAGCCAGATGCAGATAGCATCTGCATTGTGCTTTCTCCTTGAAGGCTATGAACTGCTGTAATTGACAGCAGCTACAGGTTACCACCAGCATTTTCTCAGCAAGTACATGTACTCTTAAGGTGAAAGCACTCCAGATAAAACATAATAAAAACAATAAAAGAATCTACACCAGAAATCACCCCATTTCCAGCCAGGGCTCTTGTAGGAGTCAGTATTTCAAACCTCACCAAGGGTTTTCTGTGGTAATAAGTGCATAACAGCCTTAGCTCTGAATATGTACAAGCATGAATAAATCAGTCTCTTCTGTGTACAGCTAGGGCCTTTGTTTTTTCGATTATGGGAACAGTTAATCAGCAGACAATGGCCCTCTCCTCAAAATGCTTTTTTGTATAATTGGGGATGGGGAATTTGCATGTTATGGGATAAGAGGGAAGGTCCTCTCCTGGATCAGTAACTGGTTAAAAGATATGAAACAATGGCCAGTTTTCAGAATGGAGAGGGGTAAATAGTGAAGTCCCCAGAGGTCTGTACTGGGACCAGTACTGTTCAACATATTCATAAATGATCTGGAAAAAGGGGTAAACAGTGAGATGGCAAAGTTTGCAGATGACACAACATTACTCAAGATTGAAGTCTGCTTTGGACTTAACAAAGAGTTACAAAGGGATCCCACAAAACTGGGTGATGGGGCAGATGAAATTCAATGTTGATAAATGCAAAGTAATGCACATTGGAAAACATAATCCCAACTATACATATAAAATGATGGGGTCTAAACTAGCCATTACCACTCAAGAAAGAGATCTTGGAGTCACTGTGGGTAGTTCTCTGAAAACATTCACTCAATGTGCAGCAGCAGTCAAAAAACCTAACAGGATGTTGGGAATCATTAGGAACGCAATAGATAATAAGACAGAAAATATATTGCCTCTTTATAAATCTATGGTATGATCATATCTTGAATATTATGTGCAGATCTGGTTGCCCCATCTCAAAAAAGATGTAGTGGAATTGGAAAAGGTACAGGAAATGGTAACAAAAATGATTAGGGATATGGAACAACTTCCATAAGAGGAGAGATTAATAAGACTGAGACTTCAGCTTGGAAATGAGACAACTAAGGGGGGGATATAATAGAGGTCTATAAAATTATGACTGGTGTGGGGAAAGTAAATAAGGAAGTGTTATTTATTCCTTTTCTTAACACAGGAACTGGGGTCACTATCTGAAATTAGTAGGCAACAGTTTTAAAAGGAACAAAAGGACGCATTTCTTCACACAACCCACAGTCGACCTGCGGAACTCTTTGCCAGAGGATGTGGTGAAGGCAAAGACTATAAGACGATTAAAAAAAGAACTAGGTAAGTTCATGGAGGATAGGTCCATCAGTTGCTATTACCCAGAATGGGCAGGGATGCAAAACCATGCTGTGAAGTGTCCCTAGCCTCCATTTACCAGAAGCACGGAATGGGCGCCATAGGGTGGATCACTTGATGATTACCTGTTCTGTTCATTCCCTCTGAAGAACCTGGCATTGGCCACTGTTGGAAGACAGGATGCTGGGCTAGGTGGACCACTGGTATAAACCATTATGGCCATTCTTATGTTCATAAATGATGTGGTAAAAGAGATAAACAGTGAGGTGGCAAAGTTTGCAGAAGATAGAAAATTACTCAAAATAGTCACCCGCAAAGTTGACTGAAGAGTTACAAAGGGATCTAAGAAAACTGAATGACTTGGCAACAAAATGGCAGATGACATTTAGTGTTGATAAATGTAAAGTAATGTACATTTGAAAACATCATCTCAACTACACATACAAAATGATGAGGTATAAATTAACTGTTACCACCAAAAAAAGATTTTGCAGTCATTGTGGATAGTTCTCTTAAAACATCTGCTCAATGTTCAGCAGCAACCAAAAAATCCAATAGAATGTTAGGGGCATTAGGAAAGGGATACATAATAAGACAGAAAATATCATACTGCCATTATATAAAGCCATGGTATACCCACACCTTGAATACTGCATGAAGCTCTGGTTGCCCCATCTTTAAAAAAAAGATATATTAGAATTAGAAAAAGTGCAACAAATATGGTTAGGAGTATAGAACAACTTCCATATGAGAAAAGATTTAAAAGATTAGAAAAGAGATGACCGAGGGGTGATGTGATACAGGTCTATAAAATTGTGAATGGTGTGGGGAAAGTGAATAAAAAGAAGAGTTCTTTATCCCTTCACATAACACAAGAACCAGATGTCACTTAGTGAAATTAATAGGCAGCAGATTTAAAACAACAAAAGGAAATACTACTTCACACAACACACAGTCAACCCGTGGAACTCATTGTCAGGGGATGTTGTGAAGACCTCAAGTATAACTGGGTTCAAAGAAGAATTAGATAAATTCATGGAGGGTAAGTCCATCAGTGGCTGTTAGCCAAAACAATCAGGGATGCAACAATTAGCAATGCAATGTCCTTAAACCTCTAGCTGCCAGAAGCTGGGACTGGATGATAGTGGATTGAGCTCTCAGTAAATTGCCATATTCTGTTCATTGCCTGTGAAACATCTGGCACCAGCCATTGTCAGAAAACAGGATACTGGGCTAGATGGACCATTAGTCTGACCTGGAATGGCTATTCTTATGAACCTCAGATTCTTGATTGGTTGTGATATCAGCATGTACTGAAGGGTTTTTATCAAATTCAATATCTAACAAAGATAACAAATGCCATTGGGGACTGTAATACAGCATTACTGACAACTGGCTAGGGTCTTGAAAGTGAGGCATAACGGTTAAAGGAGGACTGTTATCTCTTCACAATCCTCAAGTCTCTGTGATGCCAAACAAGTAATAATTTAGCTTATGTGCTAATAGTTGCAGTACTTCCTGTTTATTCTCCATACTCCTTGCATTTATATATATAGGTATCTAAGAAGTTGAACAGATTCCTCCACTGATTTCCCTCTTGTTGCTTCCGTGATCCTATTGTAATTTTCCAAGTTTCCATTTAGTCCTTTGTAATTTTCCAAGTTTCCATTTAGTCCCCTTTGAATCTAGTTTAAAGCCTTCCTTCCTAACTTAGCAAGTTGGTGCATGAAGATGATCTTCCCCTTCTTGGTCAAGTGGACCTGATTTCTTCCCTGCCCATCTTCTTCCCAGAACAGCTTCCCATGGTTGAGAAAGTTAAAGCTCTCCCCTCAACACCATCTGCTCCGCCATCCAGTCATCTCCAGGATACAAGTGTCCCAATATGGGCCCTTCTCATTCATCCTCCTAGTTGAGGGTAACACAACTTGTGCCCCAACTCATTCACCCTAGCTCCCAGAGCCCTGTAGTTACTGCTGATCTGCTCACAGTCAGACATGGAAGTATCATTAATGTTCCTGTGTATGAGCAATATGGGGGAGTAGTCAGAGAGATGGATGAGACTCAGCAACTTTTTCATAACATCTTGGATGTGGGTTCCAGGCAGGTAGCTCATCTTCCAGGACATCATGTCAAGTTAGCAGATGGATCCCTCCATTTGCCTCCGAAAGGAGTCCCCAAATAACAGCGTCCTACAGCTCCGCTTCTTGAGTGCAGTTGCTGTGAGCCTCCCAGCCTTGGGGGCAGGTGACTTTTCCTCCTCAGCTGTTGGGGTCTGTTTCACTTCCTGTTGCTAGTACAGCATACCAGTTCTTCACTTTGATGAATGGGGGGCCCAGATAGGGTGTGGAGCACTGTCTGCTGCATTAGGTAGCCAGCAGCTGATCTCCTCCCTCCTCTGGTCAACCATTGTTGGCTAGCATCCTCCATACCAGAAGTTTCCACATGTATCCTGTCAATGAAGTCCTTGAGCACCTGGATGCTATGCAGATGAACCAAGATTTTTTGCAGGGACTCCACCAACATACGTCTCTCACACTGGCTACTCCTCCCTAAGTTGACAAGGATATGAGGCCACATTCCCAGCAAAGTCAAGACCTTGGCCTGGGTAGAAGCCTCCAGGGTCAGGATGTAGGCTTAGCAGGGGGTCTTACAGGTGCAGGCAAAAGAAATGCTATCAGTGGTGTTGGCAACATGCCATTTTCTGCCAATTGCAGGTTCAGCTGGACAACTCCCTTTGTCTCCCAGCTGCCCTTGTCTCATCAACCATGTCTCTTATCATGTCATATTTAAATTTCATTCTCTCATTTGGTTCTGCACTGGAGCTGCTTAATAATGTTGATGCCTTATATATCTATTTACTGTAAAAAATAGCTCGCTCCCCCCCCCCACGCGTTTCATATTCAAGAATGGCTGACCCAGTTTTCCCCAGATTTAAATATATATATATATATATAAAAAATCACCTTCAGGCTCAGACAAAGGCAAAGACTAAATTTCAGCCTGAAAGGTGAAAGTTTCAAAAAGATAAGAGTGTCTTGAAACAGGGGCTTAAAATGGAATTAATTATAGCTGCTACCAGTGCTCCAGCTATATTACCACAATACAGTGCATGATGAAGCAATCTTGGGTAATCTCCTAACTAACCACACTGAGCTGTACTACTTTCCAATATGCAGACCATATATAAACAAAGCATAATAGCAAAACTTTAGTATCTCAGAATAAGGGAAAATGTAGTGGCCTTTCAGCTCTTCTGGATACATTACAACAGTATTTAATTCTTAAGAAAATATCCCACACTGACCAATGTGTCAACTACGTATGTGCTCAGATATGAGCCATCTTAAAACAATGTCAATAGTACAGTCTCAGACAAAAATTACAGAAATTTCTCATTTCAATAATCACCAGAAATAAGAAGTAGATCATCATGTTACACTTACTTTATTGATTGTTGTCTTGAAAAGGAAAGTATGAACTTTAAAAATCTAAAGATAATACAACTATAATTTTAACTTTTTCAGGAAAAAATTAGTTACCTGGAGAAAAAATCCTGCACAGTACATGGAAATATAAAACAGGAATCTGACCAGACTTGGGTGGGCTAAAGAAAAGATACATGATCATGTGTGAAAAAACAGAACAGCAAAATAAAAACAACATATACTTGATACAGGATGGCTACTTTGCTTTTTGCACAGCCAAAGGAAGAAAAATAGCACATTAGCTACACACAAATTTATGGAGTCACCACTTTAACAAAAGTGAAAAACAAACAAAAAACTCCAAGCTCCATACATCTGAAATTCTCATTATAAAAGTGGGTCATTACATTTGTCTCAAGAACAGCAGCAAAGCGTGTGAAACAGTTATACAATTTATGCAAAAATGAAATATGCAAGAACTGGGACATTAGGGATGGATGATTGTATTAACTTCCATGGAATACATGAACCCTAACAGTCAAAGGTGTTAACTTGATCCTGTCTCTGTCCAACATTAAGCAGTTTTAAACAAGATTGCGAGTGTGATATGACGAGACCTCAGCCTGCTCAGTACCATTGCAAACACCATTCAAAATCCTTTTAATCTTTTATTAAATATACAGAAAAAGGAAAAATAGTTAAGCCATTTGAAACGTAAAGAACTAAGAGTGAGGCTTTCATTTTAACAACCACCTTTGCTCCCCTACTTTTCTTTTTGCTGTGGAGAGACTTTAGAAAGAAAAGACCCTGTCTGATAGTAATATAGTTGGTATTAAAGATGGGTATAGCATCTTCTGAAGAAAGAAGAAAAGAAATTAGTTGAGATGGGCTGGAGCTGCTGTTGTTAAAGTCTGATTCCACTTTCTAAAAGACAAAGCAAGATGCACAAGAGAGGAAAGAAAAGAACAGCAAAGGGTGACAATGCAGCTTTTGTCTTTGGTGTTAACTCTTCCTTGCAGTCTTATTGCTGGAGAAACACAGGCACATCACACAGTGATATCCACAACTCTGAGACCTGGCAAACTTGTCCCAGCATCATGCTATTTAGGGCATTGTCTCTTTGGTCACAGGTTACAGCAGTGTTGCAAAATATGCAATATTGGCCGGCTAAGCCAGATTCTTATTAGACAGACGGAAAAAGGAGCAGGATAGAAAAGAAGAAATAAGGTAGGGAAGGAAAGGGACACAGAGATGAGGGAGAGGAGGAAGGAACAAAAATCTCATATCTCAGGTTGTGTTCAAGATTCTGCTGGAGCCAGAGGAGGTGGTGGTGTCATTTGGGTCCCTCTCTGGGTCAGTCTAATCAGAACATCTTTCAGAATCAGGATGATGAAGGCCCAATGTTGTTACGGTGGATCTTAGGTTCCCAGGAACAGTGGGGTGGTAGCCATGATGGTGAAGCTCATTGCTTCCCCTTCTTTCAGTCAGTCCCCACCAAAAAGTATTTTCTTTTGAGGACCCCAGAAGAGAGTGATGGGTGGAATGTCCCATCCCCTCATTATTTTGCTCACCAGTTAATCTTAGATTCTGATGCACCAATTTTGGTACATTGATTTCTGGTCTCGCACTTCTCTTGTTTACCAGGCACAATCAGTAGGCCTTTTCATTTAGGTTAATTCAGTCTCTCTCCTTTTTGCATCTTTTCCCATTAACATTTATTGTTATAGGTTATTGTAACACTTCATAAATGTTTATCCTCTTTTCCACAGCTAGGGTTACAAGTGGGTAAAGCCTCATAGGCCCCAATTGCCATGGTTTGTAACAATCCAAAAGACTGCCCAAATTTGTGAACTAGGACCAGATTTTGGATTCCACCTAATTGTGAATCCCTTACCATGACTCTCCAGAAAAGTTTGAAGGTGGGAGGAGCAGCCATCTGTAGAGGTGGCTGAAGATTTTTTGACAAAAGTTCTTACTAAAAATTGTATTTCCATTTAAATTGATTTTTTTTCAAGAAAAATATTCATTTTCAATGAAAATATTAGTGTTCTTTGAAACCAAAAATACAAAACCTAATACATTCTCGGGTTTTGGTTGCCAAAAACCAAATGTTGTCACTTTAAAATGGAATATTTTTAGTTTTCAAGTTTAGTTCTATACAGGAAGTTTTCAAATAAAATAACTTTCTACCCAGCCATCTAGCACCTCCTGAAAATCCTCAGAAGGAAGACTCTAAACAACTGTTAATGTTCCCAGCTGCCCTACTTCCCCCACAGGAAAGATTTTCACACATACCCGAGAAAGCTTCTTAAGGTAAAAAAGGATTCTGACAGGGAAACAAATTGCTTATACTAAGCCAATATAAATGAAAATTGTTCTGTGGCGTGCTGCTTCAATTGACTCAGCTCAGGAGAACTGGAGCTATTCTGGGACTGAACCTGCATGCTCTCTTTGCACAGAGCAAATGGCCACGGCAAATGGCTGAGACCTGTGAGGAACGACATAAATGTAAATTTGGCCAAATGCCACAACGTAAGAAAACAAAACAGGAAGTCCTTAAAGGCATCCCAATCTGGTAGCAGTGAAAGAGGGTGGGCAACAGCTACATCTAGGTATCACCAGTCTCCTTCTCTCCCCACACACACCACATCATATTTAAATCCAGACACTCTAACTGTCCAAAGTGTATGCAGTGTAGTTGTATCTGTGTCTGTCCCAGGATGTTAGAGAGACAAGGTGGGTGAGGACCAACTGGACCAACTTCTGTCAAAAGCTTGTCTCTCTCACCATCAGAAGTTGGTCCACTAAAAAATATTACCTCACCCACAAAGAATTACCATCTCATGGATCTCTGTGGAACCCCATTTGATATGTCCTTCCAGTCTGACAGCCAACCACTGAGAAACTATTCTGAGTATGGTCTTTCAACCATGCACTGGATCTGTGTATATGAACAGAGCAGAGAAACCCAAGCTAAAGTAGATTCTGGTTTTGTTATGTTGATCACTGTGTGCAGGTCTGGATGTTGATCCCCACTCATGACAAACAGAGCAATCGTTTAACACATGCACACATATTCACACACACAGACATACTGTATTTGTGCCTATCATGTCTCATACTGACTGTCCAATACAGAGCAGTCATCCTAATAACTTTTAAAACCAACCATAAGAGATGTAACGTATGCAATAGCCATTATTTCTATTTTATTTTATATAATACCAGAGTGCTTTCTAGTAGTTCATTAATTAACATGACTACACTTCTGTCACATAAGAATAGCAACCAACAGTTACTTGTAAAAGTATGATGCAAAAAAGTTCTTCAACATATAACAAGAAAATGCAATGTATCATAGTATTCTCTGTATAATGATGGTCCCTCTTTATGATTGATGCTGTCTTAAAAACACAGGCCAACACCAATATTTCTGATCATTATGTACTGCCATGTTTTATACTGGGGACTGTAGCATTCCATGACTTATGATAGGTTTACCAAAAGAAACAACCTAAAAGGCAGGATGTGATATTCCATTCAACTTTATAGGGAGAATTTCATGAAATGCTATATTCCCCTTCAAGGTTATTACAGTTCTGTTGTTTTCACTTACATGTTTTTAAGAAGGTAACAAAATGAAGAGTAATATCAAGATTATGGGCCTCATTGTCCTTTACTGTACACTGGTGTTAAACTAATGTAACTTAGTTGACTCATTCCTTATTACACCAGTGTAAAAGAGAGAATTGTGCTCTATATCTCACAGATATTTTAAGAGCATCTTTATGGATCAATGTAGTCTAGTAATTGGTTTATTCCCTTCAGAGAATACCACAAATCTTTATACAATTCCTGAGAATAAAGTTTTGAATTCAAATCTCTGATTTAGCTGAAAGATGTGTAAAAACTCATAAGCTGGCAGCTTTCCCTTGGCAACATATCTAAAAAGCACAAGTTAATGGTATTGATGTCAAATATAATTTATGCTCATTAACTTGCCTCCAGACACACACTTTTCACAGATAGTCTCCAAAGCATACTTTAATTTAGACAAAAATACCTAATTTGGTCCAAATCATGTCCTTTTTTGGCGAGCTGGCTCCACAAGGTTTGCAGATATAGATTAAGGATGGGTAAGTCCTTTAAGAAATCAGTATACTCGTAGATCAAAGATTTAATAAAGAGCTTTCCATCAGGACATCAAAGTCATATTATCACTGTCTGAGACCTGTAGTATGGGTTTGTGAGGTGAATTGAATGTTCAACTTCTCTGGGATGGGTTTATTAGAATCATATCCAAATTTAGAAAGACTCAGTTCTACTAAAATCAATACCTAGCCCTAAAAGACACTGCAAAATTAATTTTCAGAATAAAGATTAGACAGAAGCAGTTTGTGGGACTGTGTGACATTGGTTAGAGTAAATTTGGAAAGGGGCTTATTCAGTGTTGTTGTACCAGACAATTGATTTCTCTTAATAGTAGTCCCATACTAAAGCACTTACTTCCAGATTCCTGGGAGAGATTTTTTAAAACACTTTCTTCCTCCAGACATAGTCAGCTTTTAACAAGTAATCTGGTAAGGTAACTGTAGCCAGTAGAGAAATAACTGCACAAGAGAGACACAAGTCCCGTAAGATATAGTATTTTTATTTATTATTTAAATCCTTTATTGACTTGATACCACAGATATAGTGTTGCCTGTCAGCCATATAAAGAAACATTAGAAAGGTTGCCATTTATTTCATATACAGTAAAACCTGTCTTAAAGTGAGCACCCAAGAGATCAGAAAATCAGTTCTCTGAAAGAAGTGGTTTCTAATTAGTTGCTGAACAAAACTGTGCTGAATTGGAGGTGGACCTTGGCCCAGATTTCACTGAACAGTATTTCATGTTATATTCTGTTACTACTAAGGTAGTGTGTACAGTAGGAGTGCTAAACCATCATGCTATGTCAGCAAAACATTCATAGCGGGATGCAGCTTATACTGGCAAAGATGTGCTTATTACTTATTACTCAGATGCACGCACACCCTGAACAATGTGTCACTCAGACTGAAGTCCCCCTACTTGTTATTATAAATAGTTGGTGATCCTGTTTGCCAGTGTAACTAGGTTGTTTGTAGCACACACCAACTATCTTGCACTTTATCTATTAGGACTTTGATCCATAAGAAGTCAAGATCATTTTCCTCTGAATTATCAGTGACTTGGAAATAGGTCCTGGAATTTTTAATATAGAGTGCCACTTCCCCATCTCTTTTGCCCACTTGATCCTTCCAAAATAGGTTATAGTAATTGATTTTAATATTCCAACCAAGGGAATCATCCCCTCATGTTTCAGTAAGACCAGATAAATCAAATGTGTAACCCTTCCATGCCTAGGGTAGCCACCTGAAAATGCCAAGGTCAGGGAAGGCTGCAAAAGGAGAGCAGATTTTTCCAGCACTGGTGGGTGACACTGAAGTCAGGCTTCCCAACCAGCCACAAACAGTGCTTCTGATTCCCCACACTAGTTATCAAGAAGACAAAATAAAGATGTATACAGTCCCCTTCACAGCATTTCAGTCTCTGGCTCCCAATCAGCCAGTAGATCCAGTAAAGAGACCAGTTATTTAAACTCTATACTCTTTACTAAAAAGGTTTCTCCTGACCCCAAAGGGTCAGCAACAGTACCAGATCAATATAAGTTTAGATTTTACCCAAAATACCATGTTGCCAGCCAATCCTTTAGTAACTAAAACTAAAGGTTTATTATAAAAAGAAAGAAAAAAACTATAAGAGAAATGGTAAAGGATTAAAGCAATCAGATACATATAAATTATTTGAAAGTCCATATATATCAGGTTTCTAGAAGAACTGTGGAGTTTGCAGGCTTGTATAGTCCCTCTGGTATACATCCAGTACCTGGATGGGTCTCAGTCCTTTGTTTCACAGCTTCAGTAGATGAGTTGATCCAGAGGTAGGTGATGACTGAAAGACAGACTAAAAACAAAATGGACCCCTGGGCAGCTGCCTTTTATATCCTTTGGTCTGTGCCATGCTGCTTATGGAATTTTACAGGAACCAAAATAGAGTCCAGAGTCACATGGGCAAGTCCTGGTGACTCATCAGGTATATCCCTGGCTTCTCTCCCTGGCCCCTTGTACTTCTGGATCTTTTAATGGGGCATTAGGCAGACTATTGTTCTGTAGTCATTCTGTCTGGGGTGTGACCCCAACACAGCACAATTTGAAATACAGATATATCAAACATATCCATAACTTCCATTACACATATAACACATGAATATAAACTTTATCATCTTACTTAGCACATTATAGCCTTTCTAACAGTACCTGGCATGGCATATCTCACATGAATTACTAGATTTTGACATATTGGTGTTAAACAACATAATAAATGTCCCCTCCCCCCGCCCCATCCAGCCAGCGTGACACCCCCAACGCGAGATTGGTGTAGAAGAGAGTAATTGGAGCTCCTGAATACACCTCAAGGCCCCCCCTAACCCAGCCAATGTCACAAAATGTATACTCATAAATGACCAATTCCACTTCCACTGGTGTATAGGCAATTCAAGAATTTGTTTTCATGTTCTTTGGTTCCTTGATTAATTTTGTTCCCAATAACTTAATTTTGTGTTGAATGTTCATATCTTACCTTTTTACCCTCCCTTTTTGGTATTAGTTTAACATCCTCCTTACTACTGTAGCCAGCCTGTCCCTAAGAAGATTGGTCATCCTTTTACTGTGGTGGAGGCCATCTGAACTATAGTGCCCACCCTTTCTCCGCATAGATGGTGGACCAGTGATCCACAAAATGAAAACCCTTCAACCTATACCACTTACCTAGCCAGCAGTTCACATCCACGATTTTCACATGAATAATTAACTATAATGTCAAATGGTACAGTAACCATTTTCCTGTGCAGTGAAGGTAAATTTAAGTCTGATAATGAGGGAAATTCTTGATAAGAGAAATATTCTTAACTATAAGAAGAAATATTTATAGATGGACTGCTGTAGCAACACAAAGAAAGAAAATTAGTCAGGAAAACAAACAAAAACCCTTGTTGATCTGAGAGAAAATATAGAACTCATAGTGAAAGCTTCATATTGATAGTACCAAAAGTGTCATTTCTGCAAAGTGAGTTTTCTAAATGAGGGGTACTTTAAAGGCATACATCCAGTCTGTTATAACCAGTAACATTTAGCATCAGAATCAATGATCTGCACTAAAACCACAAAACATGGTCAGGGGAATTAAAATATAAACTCTGATGCAATAGCTAAGGCACTGTATTGGAAATAAAAATGTTGATCAGAAAAGTTACAGGTTTTCTAGCTTTTTTTAGTATCTTATCTACTACCTATTGTTTCAGCATGAAAGCTATGCAACTGTACATTACATGGATCTTGATGCAGTAGTAATGTGGACCGAAGTCTGAGTAGCTGTTGTCAACTATTGAATGGTTTTAGCATCTCTAACAGTAATAAGGTGCAAATATTTTAAACTGTACATATTTGAGCTATATATGCATAATGTCTGATGTGCACATGGAAATCAAAGTTGAGTATGTATATGCAGACCTCTGAGCTAACTGCTCTCATTTGACATTTTATGCATACAAATTGGGAGGCACAGTTTGTGTGAGCACTTCAAAATGAGTTAATATTTTCTTAATGTTCTGTGTGTTCCATCATTTGTGTAGTTTGCCTCTCTTCTAACTTTATCTTTAAAAAACCCATTACTTATTAGAGTCACCTTTAGTAGGGGATGGAGTTTAAAGGCTCTGCCACAAAAGCAGCCCCAGGAATGAGAATCACTATTCCTCCCTTGCTCCCCACTTATTTTGAGGAGAAGTAAGTTACTGCAGTTATTGAAAGAGACTGCTAATGTGACTAATGAAGCAGTGGCAGCTGAGAAGAAGAGTCAAAATTCTGTGCACTCTCCACACTCTTTCTCACAGGAGAAACTATCTAGAGAGCAGGAGTTGCACTCCATACCAGACCTGGACCCAAGACCCAGGCAGGTCAAGTAGGAGGGGGCTCCCTTTATTGCTCTGCATATCCAACAAAGAAGAGATGAGTCTAACCTTCAGCAATTTAAAAAGTAGCATACGTTTATTAGCAGTTTTTATTTCAAGGAACTCTATGTTTTCTTCTCCTATCCATACTTGAAATCCATTTTGCACAAAATGTGTACAGTATTCATAATTCCAGGAAGCACAATCCTGCATTCCTCACTCAGGCAAAGCCCCACTGATTTCACATATACACTAACTGTAGCTACATTGAACCCCAAAGGAAAAACTAATGATGTGGCATATTCACAGATGTATATCAGAATTTAGTCTTACTCTCACCCACCCCCTCGCCCAATAATATTTCAGTTAAAGCCACACTGGTTAAGAACATTCTCAGAGATAGATGTCTCAGTTAAAGACACAGGATGAAATCCTCCACATCCTATTAAAGCCGAAGGGAGTTCTGTGTTTGCTTCAGTTAACAGACAAATTCTTAATTGATGTGAAGAGCAGATGTCTTCAGTTGATTCAGTCAAGATCTCTAGAGCTCAAGAAAGCTGACTTAGGATGACATCAGTTATAGTTACCCCAGCTCCCAAGTTAAAGTGCCTTATACTTCCTTGCATGACACAAATAACGACCATTGAAGCCAATGGAAGATGCTGATATCCAATAGACTCTTGAGATTAGGAATCTTGAGATTAGCTGAACTGGACAGAGGTAGGTGTAGAGCCTCCTGCCATTCCCTACTACCTCCTCTCTGAGGAGGCAGTAAGTAGCCCTGTAGCCCTGCTTATTCCTGCAAACTTGGATCCAATATCCAGGTCGCCCATGTGAGGAATTAAGTGGTGTCTGGAGCATTATAACTCCCTTGCCTGGGCATGTAGTCCAAGTCACAGCTCCAGGTCTTAGCCCTTTATGTTAGTGTTTATAACAGGATGGCTTGCCCCATGAGCTGAAGAGCCTGGGGAAAAGCCAACCTGATTACAAAATGGGCCCTGTCTAATAGGAATTAGGTCATTCCTGTGAAAAAAGGAGACAGGCTTAGCTAATGATATGGTACAGCTAGGAAGAGAGCTGGATGGAAGAGACTGCAGGGATTAAGAGAGCTCCTACAGGAACCTAACTCAGTAGGGGACAGCTAAAGCAGGAAAGGGAACTAAGAGCAGAGAGGCAAACTCTCTAGGTAAGGAGGCCCAAGAGAGAGATCTTGGCTAATCAGGCAAGAGACTGGGAGACCCAGAGGGGAAGTAAAGAAGCGAGGTAGGATGTGGCCCAGGGCTGCAATATGGTTAGAGGATCCAACCTAGCTGTGCAGTACAGGGCCTTGGGTTCCCCTAGCCACCTGAAGGAGCGGGCATATAAGCCCTTCACAAAGGTAGTTGAGCCCAGGAGAGGCAGTAGACTGAACTGAGGACTGGCTGAAGAAGAGCCCCAGAGAGCATGGAAGTCTTTTTGTTTCTGTTAAGGACAGCTTAGGAACTTAGCTTGAACAGTTGGGACCCCGGAAAAGGTGGACTAAAGAATGTGACCAGGCCAGAGTGCTGAGTTCCTTGGCAGAGAAAGAGCTGCATGACTATCAACAGGGGGTGTTAGTTCAGTGAAGCGCTACTACACCACCCATGCTCACAAGGAGGCCCCAAGCAGTGAGTGGACTGTTACAGTGTTGTTTTAAGGCTTTCAGATTTTAAGATATATTTTTTCTTCTATTCAAAATATTGATGTTAAAATATGTTTCTGTGTAATTAGCATAAGTATAAAGTCAGAATTTGCTACATGAAAGACCGTCCTCAGCTAATCTTTTCAAAGAGCTGCTCAATCTACAAGCAAATAAGGACTGGTCAAGGGTTAATATAGCAGACTTTCATTTTAATAGGGTTGGTTTGACTGAACACTGGTTCATTTAAGTAAATCAAGTATTCATTAAGTCAGGAATTACCTGGAGGCAACAGCAACAGTGTAAGCAAAGGGTGATCATTTAAGCATCATCTGCTATGAAAAACTTTCAGGAGAGCTTCTGTCATGCCTCAGGATGACAGATGCCAGGCACAACAGTCAGAGATTCTTAGAAGAATTACGCATCTACTGTTTCCCCTATCTCAGAGTCACTCTGTTAGGCCCTGTGTAGACAAGAAAAATAGGTCACTTTTGAAAACCTGTTAACTAACATGATTTTAAATATGACTTTGCATCTAACACGGAGATGCTTTAATACCTTTAAAAACACCTTTGACCCAAAGGTGGAGCCTAGGGTTAACTGTTCTCACTTATGTGTTTTTCAAAGCATGTGTCTACATTAGATGCAAAATCATCTTTAAAATCATGCTAACTTATTTTCAAAGATAAACCTGTTTCCTAGTCTACACAGCACTATAGTGGGTAAAAGTACCAGTACACTGGTGAGTTACAGTCACACTCCAGTGTAACTTTTTATCAAAACAGTTTTAAAAAAACACCTCATGATATCAGGATTTATAGCTATTAAACAATAGTAGTCACAACTGGTGTACAAGTATTGAATGGTATGTGCTGTTTAAGAAAGACAGATATAAAGACAAAAGTGGTGGAGAAGCATTGTATATCAATGATGAAGTAGACTGTAAAGAAATTAGAAGTGATGGAATTGATAAGACAGAGTCTATCTGGGTAAAAATCACATTGGGGAAGAAAACTACTAGCGTTTCCCCTGGGATAGTACTTGGGGTGTGCTACAGACCACAAGGATCAGATTTGGACATGGATAGAGACCTCTTTAAGGCTTTTAATGAAGTAAATACTACTGGGAACAGTGTGATTATGGGAGACTTTAACTTCCCAGATGTAGACTGGAGGACAAGTGCTAGTAGTAATAATAGGGCCCAGATTTTCCTGGATGTGATAGCTGACAGATTCCTTCACCAAATAATTACTGAACCAACAAGAAGGGATGCCATTTTTGTTTTGGTATTGGTGAGTACTGAGGACCTCATAGAAGAACTGGTTGCAGGGGACAATTCAGTTCAAACTAAATGGAAGGATAAACAAAAATAGATCTGTGACTAGGGTTTTTTAATTCAAAAGGGCTAACTTTAAAAAACTTAAAAAATTAAGGGAATTAGTTGGGGAAGTGGACTGGACTGAAGGATTCATGGCTCTAAACTTGGAGGAGGCTAGGAATGACTTCAAGTCAAAGATGGAGGAACTATCTGAAGCCTGCATCCTGAGGATGTGGAAAACATTCATAGGCAAGAGTTGTAGGCCAAGCTGGTTGAGTAAGCATCTCAGACAGATGATTAAGATAATTCAGAAAGCCTACAAGGAGTAGAAGATGGGAGGGATCAGAAAGGAAAGCTACCTCTTGGAGGTCAAAACATTTAGAGATAAAGTGAGAAAGGCTAAAAGACAAGTAAAGTTGGACCTTTCAAAGGGAATTAAAGCCAGCAGTAAAAGGTTCTATAGCCATATAAATAGGAAGAAAAAAAAGAAAGAAAAAGTGGAACCGCTAAATGCTGAGGATGGGGTGAAGATTAACGATAATCTAGACATGGCCGAATATCTAAACAAATACTTTTCATCTGTTATTAATGAAGCTAATGATGAACTTGGGGATAGTTGTAGGGTGGCTAATGGGAATGAGGATATGGAGGTAGAAATTACCACATCCGAGACAGAAGCCAAACTCGAACAGCTTAATGGGACTAAATCAGGGGGAGTGGATAATCTCTATCCAAGAATATTAAAGGAACTAGCACATGAAATTGAAAGACCATTATTAAGGACTTTTAATGAATCTGTAAAATCAGGGGTTGTACCATATGACTGGAGAATTGCTAACATAGTTCCTTTTTTAAGAAAGGGAAAAAAATGATCTGAGTAATTACAGGCCTGTTAGTTTGACCTCAGTAGTATGCAAGGTCTTGGAAAAAAATTTAAAAGAGAAAGTGGCTAAGGACATCGAGGTTAACGGTATTTGGCATAAAATACAACATGGCTTTACAAAAAGTAGATCGTGCCAGACCAACCTGATCTCCTTTTTTGAGAAGATAACAGATTTTTTAGACAAAGGGAATGCAGTGGATCTAATTTACCTAGATTTCAGTAAGGCGTTTGACATGGTTCCACATGGGGAATTATTAGTTAAATTGAAAAAGATGGGGATAAAGATGAAAATTGAAAGGTGGATAAAAAATTTGTTAAAGGGGAGATTACAGCAGGTTATATTGAAAGGTGGACTGTCAGGCTGGAGGGAGGTTACTAGTAGAGTTCCTCAGGGATTCGTTTTAGGACCAATCTTATTTAATCTTTTTATTATTGACATTGGCACAAAAAGTGGGAATTTGCTAATAAAGTCTGCGGATGACACAAAGTTGGGAAGTATTGCCAATACAGAGAAGGATTGGGATATTATACAGGAAGATCTGGATGACCTTATAAACTGGAGTAATAGAAACAGGATGAAATTTAATAGTGGAAAGTGCAAAGTTATGCAATTAGGGATTAATAACAAGAATTTCTGCTATAAGCTGGGGACGCATCAGTTGGAGGTGATAAAGGAGGAGGACCTGGGTGTATTGATTGATCACAGGATGACTATGAGCTGCCGCTGTAATGTGGCCGTGAAAAAAGCTAATACGGTCCTTGGATGCATCAGACGAGGTACTTCCAGTAGAGATAGGGAGGTGTTAGTACTGTTATACAAGGCGCTGGTGAGAGTTCATCTGGAATACTGTGTGCAGTTCTAGTCCCCCATATTTAAGAAAGATGAATTTAAACTGGGATAGGTGCAGAGAAGGGCTACTAGGATGATGCGTGGAGTGGAAAACTGCCTTTGAAAGGAGACTCAAAGAGCTTGGCTTGTTTAGCCTAACCAAAAGAAAGTTGAGGGGACATATTATTGCTCTCTATAAATACATCAGAGGGATAAATACCAGGGAGGGAGAGGAATTATTTAAGTTCTGCGTCAATATGGACACAAGAACTAACAGATATAAACTGGCCATCAGGAAGTTTAGACTTGAAATTAGATGCAGGTTTCTAACCATCAGAGGAGTGAAATTCTGGAATAGCCTTCGAAGGGGAGCACTGGAGGCAAAAAAACCTAGCTGGCCTCAAAACTGAGCTTGATACATTTGTGGAGGGGATGGTATGATGAGACAGCCTAATCTGGTAATTGACTGATCTTTGACTATTGGTGGTAGATATGCCAATGGCCTGTAAAGGGATGTTAGATAGGGTGGTTACTGAGTTATTACAGAGAATTATTTCTTGGGTGTCTGGCTGGTGAGTCTTGCCCACCTGCTCAGGGTTTAACTGATTGCCATATTTGGGGTCGGGAAGGAATTTTCCCCCACGGCAGATTGGCAAAGGCTCTGGGGTTTTTTCGCCTTCCGCTATAGCATGGGGCATGGCTCACTTACTGGTGGATTCTCTATACCTTAAAGTCTTTAAACCATGATTTGAGGGCTTTAATAACTCAATCATAGGTCAGGGGTCTATTACAGTAGTGGATGGGTGAGGTTCTGTGGCCTGCGATGTGCGGGAGGTCAGACTAGATAATCATATTGGTCTCTTACCTTAGAGCCTATGAACCAGTCTATGCAAAACTACAAATTTTATTCATATATTCAGCAACTCAGAAGGTAATCTAAAATGAACCTTTATTATAATACAACACTGACTAATATTACAAAAGAAAGTGGAAATCATATGCAGAGGAGAATGCCACCAACATTTACAATGAAAAGAGTGAATAACATCCACTAGGGGACCCTTATAGAGAAGTCAGAAAACTTTTAGTCAAGTCTTTAAAGACCTTGATTTGTATAATACAGTTTATGAGCACATGACTCACTTTCAAGGCTGGAACTTTGCATTCCACTCACAAAGTAACTGAAAAGGGTCAAGAACAGATTCTATATTTTATTTCCAGGGGGCTTTTACAGAGAAACAAGCTTTGTGATCTGTTAATATCACATTATGTATTAGTGAGTACAATGACAAACCAATTAGTCAAGCAATGATTGCTCATACAATAGATTAGAAACATACAAAATATTTAGAAGTTATCCACAAAGAGGGTGTTTACCCTCCTTGCTTCAGGACACCATGAGATCCATTGTAAGGGGCTACATTAATTCTTATCCACATACTAAAAAAACAAAAAACTATATCAGAAATAATCATAAACCATTGTTGCTGCATTAAAATAAAGAATATTGTGCCAGCTTTTAAATGGTTAGAAAATTTGGACTTATGGAGGCAAGTGTATGGACATGCATACACTATTAATAAATTATCCTACTCTACTTCAGTTATGATGGGCCAGATTCTGAGCTCATGACCTCAGTGAAGTAAATGGAACTATACTATATAATACTGGTACAAGGGAATCAGAATGAAATCTAATATGTTCAGGTCCTTCAAAATATTAGTTTAAAAAAAGATAGATATTCTTTAGCAAAACCAGTACAATTTGGCTTATGTACCCACAAAGTGTAGCCAGCACAAATCTGGCTATTTATATTTTGAGCTGCTTTAAAAAGAAAAAAAAAAAAAAAGACACACAATGTAATTAAGAAGAAACAGTGCAGTAATTTGAAAAATTAATACTACAAAAATGTGCTGAAAGAAAAAACTGTACTGGCATATATATTAAAGAATATTCAGAAATATACAATGAACCCAAGGTTCTAAAGGAAATAACAGAAAAATGAATGAAACAATATAATTGAGGAATTACAGACAGCAATTAAAAAAATCAAATGCAGGAAGACCTCAGGACCAGATGGTCTGACAATAGATTTCTATGAGGCCATGGCAATTAATTTAGTACAGCTATGTTAAATATGTAAAATTCATTGAAAAAGGTTTTATGGTCTAAGCAGCAATTTTCCATTCTAGAAGCATGTGGGCAAGATTTTGGTAAACAAAAATGTTGACCAAAGTGAGCCATCAGAAAAGAAAATTATCTTTTTGCCCCATAGATAGATATTTCACATGAGAATTTATGCACTGCACCCTTCATGAACAGCACAACAGCCATAATTTTCACCAACATCCTGGAGGTTTCACAAAGGCATCAGCCCAAGAATGATTGGCATCCACAGTGATTCTTTGTTCTTTGAGCGATTCAAATTGATGGCAAATGAACTGTGATAATTTTCAAGTGATTCATCTCTTCTCTGATTCCAAATCCTTGACAGAACAACAAATCAGTGTTTATTCTTGTCACACTATGAGTCCGAGTGTGGATTTTCTCATTAATATAATCAAAGCTCTCACTAAATAAGAACTTACAGCAGTGCCCAGTAGTGACACTGTAGTTAAAGTCTGTCAGAACTTTCAAAATGGCCTAATTTTGTGGGGTTTATAAACAAGAAGAAAAATTCATCTCTGCTTTAAAGCTGGCAAATAATAGTAACTGTTTGTAAGAGAAAGAAAAGACTATTCTTTTGCAAAGCTGTACCGTACATGGCCATTTTGCACCACTCCATAATTTAGGTTGACAATGTGGCATATACATTTTCTTGCCACAGCTGAATTTAAATATACAGCCATATCATCGTAAGATGAACTATCATCAGATTTAATATGCTAAATAGAGTCACCCCTGGTATGTACTTGAATAAGAGGCCTCCAAGCAAAATCTGGAGATGAAACTCAATAGGAGATTTGGTATTGACTTCAATTTACTTCAGTGGGCACAAGATTTCACCCCAGGTGTTCAAGAAGAGATTGTTGATGCATTATGTGATGCTCTTCTTTCTTAATTAAAAGAGATGTCACATTGTGGGGTTCTCTGATTCTAGATAAACAAATATTTTGGATGAGATTTAAATATGAGAAACTGACCACACATGGACATGAGATTTTTCTCAGAAGTACTGATATAAACCCAATTCCAAGTAGGCAGAATGTAATTATCCCATCTAAATTACCTAAGCAATTTTAATATGATACATTATTCCTCACTTCCTGATATAAATGATTGTGGGGTTGCTGTCTATTCTATTCTATTCTATTCTATTCTATTCTATTCTAAGCACCTTCCAGAATTAGGAAATTAAACAAGAATCCCTTCTGCCTTTATCCCCACCACCATTGGAAGGAGGAGGGAGTGTGAGTGGGAAAGGGGTATGAGGCAAAGAGAAGTAAGGGAAATTGTTGCTGTTTGTTGTCTCAGTAAATCAACATACCATGTGGTGTTCTCTAATAAGGCAAAGTCATATAAGTGCCCTTTGCCTCGGAACTGGACTATATTGATCTGGTAACTTAATTTATAACCCCACAGTTTGGGGGGACGGTGTCAGCCCTTGAGAAAGCCTTGTCTCCTACACAAGCATGTTTGCCTCTTGTGGCAGACAGTTCCATTGTTCCGGAGGTGCTGAGCTGTCATGGGCAATTGCGATCCTAGACAGCAATTGGTGTTTTAGATATTGTAGGCCGAGGCAATTTAGTTCTTTGAAAAGCCATTCTTACTACACAATAAAAGTTGAGTGGATTGAAAGATAGTGGAATGAAGGAAAGGTATTTGAGAAATAAAGCTATACATTAATCAACCTATAATCCTTTCAATTCTTACAACCTTGTGTTGTGCTTAAAACCTCTGCTTTCTGCCTAGGGATGGATGCATTTCTGTGATGGGATCCCATTGAAGTCAATGGGAGCTGTGGTTACTCAGCAACTTTGAAAATCAGGCTACTTCTATTTAGGTGCCTACCTGTAAATTTAGGGGTGTAATTTAAGGCACCCAGGTTTGCAAACCACTTCTATATATACTGGCTCTGTATCTTTGGGAATGAGGATGACAGGAGGCAGGAAGAGTATAAGGCACACTGGGGATTAGCTAGAATTTGCAGTATAGTTTGCACAACATTTCTGTAAATACAAGAGTTTGTGAACTGCCTGCCACATTTTTTTTAAATGGGATCAGGGGGCTGTGCTAGTTCTCGAGGAGCTATTCAACATCAGCTAAAATTAAAGGGCCATATCTTCAGTTGGTGTAAATTGGCCAGTTCCACTGAAGTCAAGAGAACTCTGCCAGTTTATACTGAGTATCAGATCCAAAGCGTCATGTCCAAAACATGAGTCTAATTTTAATTTTAAAGGTAACAAGGCTCATCTTCTTTTATTTATTTTGATGAGTTTAGAATTTTCATAATATTTTTAATTTTTTCTTTACCTTTATACTGTAAAGGGAGATTACAGAGTTTTTAACGCAGCAAGTCAGTACTGCCAGCACTTCCAGCAAGTCAGTAAACACTCTGGTGCTTAAGAAACCTTTACAGAAAAGTTCTTGCTGAAAATGTTACAACAGGATAAAGAAATGTAATATAAAATGTTAGCTATTGATGAAATGAGAAAGCTGCTTCTTTTTTGTTTTTCAAATCAGAGGGCCAAAAGTGAAGCTCCTAAAGTCTGATCCTGCAAAGCATAATTCATGCACAAACTGTTGCACCTCTTCAGAGCTCCATTTACTTCAGTGGGTCTCTGTTTAGGCATAGAAGTCCACCCATGCACTACTCTTTGTTAGATCAGAGCCTATGATTAGTATTTTCTAATATCTGAGGAAATTGGAAGCACAAGCCTCTCTGAAAGTAAAAATGCCACCCTAAATCCATATTTTCAGAAGAGTTTGGTCATCCTCCCTAAATCTATGTAGGTACCAAAATATAGCTTTTAAACCCTAATTTTTGCCCTCCCCTTTAAAAATTGCTGGCCTTGTCAACAAAAATTAGACCCTCTGGAGCCACCAAGGATTCTCTAAGGATTCTCTATAGCACCCATTATCATGGTATCTAAGAACCTCCTGAAAAGACATATTAATCACTGGGGCTAAGCTATTCCCTCCTACCTGATCTGTCAGCTGAACCGGCATTGCTTTTTTTTCTGATTTATGTTCTCATGATTCATCTCAAATAACAGCTACGGCCATCAGCTAAATCACTGAACAAATTCATTTTACTTTAAACCACTATGATAAAAGTGAGTACTTTTCACGAAAAGACACAGTTTCTATAAATAAATAACATTTCTTTGGAGGAAAAATAGCAATGGTCAGGAATCACAAATTTCAGATACAGACCATTGATCTGATTTCCAAAATTCAGTGGTGTTCAGGTCCAGGGCGTTAGACTATCTCCTGAAGAAAAGAATCTGCACACAACTGGGAAGGCAGCACACTAGAAATAGCTGCTGCCCTCATGTGTAGTGGCCAGACAACTCTCTTAAGCTACTTTTACTATATAGAGATCTTCTGTCTAATATATTTCTTTATGATTACTTTCATTTTACCTAAATGGGACATGAATAAGCTGAGCTTTCCTCTTGACTGCTTTCATCTGCTTTCTCTAACAGGATGGGGAACTCTGGGAAGTAGTGACCCTGAAAATGATTTGGGGATCAATTTGTGGGTCATGGTAGATAATCAGCTGAACATGAGCTCCTAGTGTGACTCTATGGCCAAAAGAGTGAATGAGACCCTGGCATGCATGAACAGGGGAATCTTGAGTAGGAGTAGAGAAGTTATTTTAACTATATATTTGGCATGGGTGTGACAGATGCTGGAATATTGTAACCAATTCTGGACCTCACAATTCAAGAAGGATGCTGAGAAATTGTAGAGGGTTCAGAAAAGAGCCATGAGAATGTTTAAAGAATTATACATGTGTCTTATAGTGAAAGACTCAAGGAGCTCAATTTAATTAGCTTAAAAAGAATGTTAAGGGGTCACTTGATTCCTGTCTGTAAGCGGGGAACCTATTTATTAATAGGCCTTTCAATCTAACAGAGAAAGGTATAACATGATCCAATGGCTGGATATTGAAGCTAGATGTATTCAGACTGGAAATAAGGTGTAAATTTTTAATGCTGAAGGGCATTAACCATTAGAACAATTTACAATGATCGTGGTAGATTCTCCATCACTGTCAATTTTTAAGTAAAAAATATATCTGCTCTAGGAATTATTTTGAGGAAGGTCTATGGGCTATGTTATACAGCAAGTCAGACTAGATGATCACAGTGGTCCCTTCCAGCCTATGAATCTGTGAATCTAGGATCCTTAGCTATTCCATGAAGTCATGGAAAATGACAGTTTTAGTTTGTATTTGTTTACACGTAGCCTCAAAGAGTCATTAGTAAAGCTCTTCTGCTCTCTGCAGGATGCTGCTTCTGTCTGCAGTTTAGGTTCCATCATTGTGCTTGAACATTAGCTGTTACCCCCATCACAAAAAACAGTGTCTTGTAGCTACTGCTTCCTTTAAGGATATCCCAGATTATGTTTATGTACTTGTTCTGCATTTTGATCTTCACTATTAGCCCATTAGTTTCATCACTTCTTTTCTCCTTTAGGTTTTTCATTATATAAGATTGTTTTATGAATTTTCTTTTATATCTTGTCTCTATTAACTCAGCATTTTTACTGCAAGATTTCTGGTGATTGCTTGATTTCCTCCTCCTCCCCATGGAAGCTATTTTTTTAAATTTAGTGTTTACTTGAGCTACATTGCAATTTCAGTGGTGTACCTGGCAGTACTATTATTCTTGACACTACTAAGTTAAGATTTTCACTGAAGAAAAGCTAGAAGTTTGTTTGTTTAACTTTTTGAATGAGTTACTTTGTAATTGCAGTATGACTTAATTGTTGTTTTCAAATTCTTCGCAGTGGTATATTAAGACTCCAGACTAATTGAGATATGCTGCTTTCCTTAACTGAGGAGTTCAAGTGCCCGGGGTCTCTCCACTCTTACAGACTCCAGTACACAATTTCAGTCACCCAAGTACCAAATTTGTGCATGCTAACATGAAAGATTTGCACACACAGATGGATACAAATGACATTTGTGCACATAAATGTAGAGGCTGAATTGAGGGTGAATTATTTGGTCCTCTATGTTATCTTAATGTATTTATTCCACATGTTAAAATTGTGGGAAAATGTAAACATTTCATCAAGACATCAAAAGTTGGAACATTTTGACCAAAGCTATTCATCAGTTCTGCATGGCAAAGAATCCAAATTTCTTCAGTCTTTCTTCATATGAGAAAATTTTCATGCCCTTAATTAATCTCATCCCTTATCTCTGAAACCTCTCAGCAATAGCTCAGAAATATGTATTGTTATTTAGATTTAAATAAGACAGTTGCCCATACAAAATTTCTAGGCAGGCTGACAATTAAATGTTACAGCATAATGCCCCAGCAATATTAAAATGCAAACATTCAGACAGGAACAAATAACTCAGCTTGGTCAGCCCAAGTCAGCCAGCCAGCCAGCTATAAAAGAGCTCCTTTCCAACCCTGACAATCATTGTGAGAACAAGCTCCAACTCTTTCCAAAAACCCTATCAAACAGATGATGGCTTTTGCAGGGTAATGATCTCATGCTTATTAAGATGATTTCATTCAACATTTTTTCTTGGCTTTTTCTCGTCTCCATTCTTTCCTTTAAAACATCTCAATACAGCTTGTTCTCTGTTCCTTTTTTTCCCCTGGAGGCACTCATTAATTTCATACTTCATAACAAACAGTTTAAAAATCCCTTGTGTTGCTGTTCTATTGCATTCTTTACACTTTAAAAAGTCTGTCTAGGAACGGCATATATATAAGGGATCATCCCCTCCTTGTATCACTCCTGATGATATTTAGAATCCTTTGTCTATTTTGTATTATCTACTTTATTGGAAAAAAATTCCTTGTTCCCCAGCCTATTCTTTGTTGATAATACATCAAATCTCTGGTGTATTCTTGAGTTCAAAAGTAGAAAGAATTGCAATATCACTCTGACTTGAGAAATCTTTTTTCTTTCTTTCCCTCA
The DNA here is from genome assembly GCF_026122565.2 of Emydura macquarii macquarii. Classification (NCBI taxonomy): domain Eukaryota; kingdom Metazoa; phylum Chordata; order Testudines; family Chelidae; genus Emydura; species Emydura macquarii. Next base: position 4,624,579 of record NW_027133156.1, read on the forward strand.
TCTTTTTCAGTTCAGCTATATTATACCTGCTATTTTGTACTTGTAATTCTTTGTATCTTCTAACTTCTAGTAGATTGTACCTAGTCAAGGTCAAATTCTTCAGGCAGTCTTATGAACCTCCTGTTCCTTTCTCATACTTACTACAGTAATAGGGGAATTCAGAGAAAGTACACTAATAACTGAAGGCTATATAATTGTATATATTTTTGGGTAGATGCCCAGAACTAACTCTGGGCAGAAAGTTAATGAATCTCTTTCCTTCTAGACTAACTGAGCTAAATTCTTCCTCTATTTACACTCTGAGCAACCCTGGTTGCTTAAGGTATATGTTAGAGTGGAATTTGACCTCATGAGTGCAGAGTTAGCATAGTTGTGCTGATTTCCTCACAATTGTCTGCTCTATACTGCAACCAATGAGAAATGACTATTAACATCTCCAAATATCTCTGTTAAGCCCATAGCAAATACCATGAACTGTTTTCTCTTAAAATTGTTGGTGATTATGCTGCAAGCATAGTCTGAGTTAGAAAATGAGGATTTGTGTTTGAAAGCAGTTAACTTGTAATAGACAAAGAAGGTTTCAAGTTTTGTAGAACTTCCCTTATAACAATTCAACTTCTATTGGAAGCAGTGATAGGTGAGCTTGGAGCATATATTTTAGAGATTACTTTGATCTGTCATGTTATAGGAAACATAGTGAGCATCACAGGTTGGAAGATTTCCACTCTTGTATTAGCTTGCCTTCAAAAAAAAAAAAAAGCTTTTCCTAGCTTTCTAACTTTCCTTCTAAGAGTGAGGAAAACATAGGGGTCTATCCTCTCAATGCATGTGTGTAGCTCCAGCTTAATGTAGCATCAAATGCCCCTCAGAGCTGTAAATTTAGAACCATTTAGCATTCTTTTACATTAATGTTCCATTTAGAGAGTTTTTGAGCTCTCCAAACTGCTAGCTGCTCAGAACAGCCTATATCATCTTTCCCAATTTTTAAACATTTGTTTTTTGGTCATCTTAAGCCCCCACCACTTTTTTTTTTTAATAGAAGTGACTTAAGAGGATTAAGTCCATAAGCAACTAAAAGTCACTCTTAAACAATGGAAAAAAGGATTCTCTGACAGAAGACTGCACAAAGACATCAGGAAAAGCAGTCGCAGAAACAGGGGGAGAGATAGGAAGCATTAAGGATACATGACTTTTGCAAATAAGTACATACCACTATACATACCGCACAGGGCACAAGGGTTAGAATTTGGGCTAAGACATAAACCCTGATATGAAATATGAAGCAGATAAAAAAGGGCAGAAAAACAATCATTAAGGATCTATCCAAGGGAAAACTACCATTGCAGCCAACAACAAGTAAGTGTTCTATCAGCATCCTGTGCAGTACAACCATAATTTCCTTCCTACTCGGGGCAAACATAAGGGTTAGGCTCCTATTAAGCCCTCAAAATAGGGTACAGGTGGAGTTCATCTGCTGCATAGGTCTTATGTTGGACTTCTGCACAGGGGTGAATTTCACTTCCTCAGACTGCATCCTAATCTTAGGCGTAATCCCTAGTTTGCTTCCTCTGGGCCAAATTCTATCGACAGAGGCACTTGGGTAATCTCCACTGACATCGAGAGGAGCCACATACATTCAAGAACAAAATCTGGGCTTCATAGGTAAATATGGCTCAGACATGCACTAACTTTGAAATAAAGGTATTTCAGACTCAAGAAGGCTTTGAAAAGAGTTGAATGTATTGTTGACCATAAATCATTTCCCACAGAAATTCTTTATTTTTTCCTATTCACAAATTGTTTGCAAACAGTTTGCAAAATTGATTACAGTAGAACTTCTGAGTTACGAACACCAGAGTTATGAACTGACCAGTCAACTACACACCCAATTTGGAACTGGAAGTATGCTATCATGTAGCAGAGACAAAAAAAAAAAAAAAAAAGCAAATTCTGTACAGCACGGTAGTTTTAAACTTAAACTACTAAAAATATAAAGGGAAATTTTTTAAACCAAGATTTGATAAGGTTAGGAAATTGTTTCTGTGCTTATTTCATTTAAATTAAGGTGGTTAAAAGCAGCATTTTTCTTCATAATACAGCTTTGAAGCTTTACTAAGTTAATGTTCAGTTGTAAACTTTTGAAAGAACCACCATAATGTTTTGTTCAGAGTAATAAACATTTCAGAGTTATGAACAACCTCCATTCCTAAGGTGTTCATAACTCTGAATTTCTACTCTATTTCTATGTTTCATTCTTTCGTTTATTGTGTGGGTGCTAGGGGGTGTTGGTGCTTGTGATATACAAGAGGTCAGGCTAAATCATCTAGTTGTCCCATCTGGCCTTAAACACCATATCTGCAGATCATCACAGCTGCAAATTCCAAGCATTTCAATTCAACATACAATACTCAGTTCATGTTTTAATATGTGAAATCCGTGTAAACAATTTACTAACCAACACAGCATGGATTTTTAATTCTATATTCAGTTTTGATATCTTCTATTCACAACTGGCAATTTGTGGTTTGTTGTTTGATCCCATAAATCATCCAGTCAGAGAATGGAAACAACATCCTCTACATGTAACTGTTTTCCCAATTTCCATTTCACATTGGATTGGGTAGTTACATAAATCACATAGTATTGTTCAAAGACATGGCCATCGCAACATTCCTATAGATAAGGTGCCAGCCTTCTTTTCCCCCTCATTGGGCTGACAATTCCTGCAAGACTTAAGTCTCATCAGAATAAGATGCTTTGTGTTACCCAACATTGATCATCATGAACATGAGCATCAAGTCACTGTCCCTGTCATATGAAAGTCCTTGAGATGTAACTCCAGACTATCTAACCCCAATCTACCTGATTCCCAAGTGTACAGCAGAATTGCAAGGCTTGTTTAGTGGTCACAGAGGGCCGCATTTGATGCAACTAAAAGCTTGAGAAGCACTAGGCGTAGAGCAAAAAGAATGTTTTTCTGTAGACTAATAATCTAACATTTTACTCTCAGAAAGCTTTCCTAAGACATATTTAGCCCACTTTTTTCTTAATTTTTTTCTGTAACTCCTAGTTTTAGCCCTTTATCATGCTAAATGGTCCTTCCCTTCCATAGGGTAATTACCCCTCAGATACCTGTTGATAATCTTCATATTCAACCACCCTTTTGTGCTACCCTTTTCCCATCGTGTGTGTGTGTGTGTGTGTGTGTGTGTGTGTGTGTGTGTGTGTGTGTGTGTGTGTGTGTGTGTGTGTGTGTGTGTGTGTAAAGCATGTATGGGTTCTTTTAATCTTTCATACTTAACATTTCTTGGACTCCGTATCTACAGAGTCAGCCGAGTGTCATAGTTCGATAATGACTGTCGCTACCACTTTCATGTCTGAAGAGCGTATTAAAGAGGCCATGAAACCTGAGGCCTTCTCCCTGGCTGAAAGTTCAAAAAGGATCTCATCCAGGGAGTGGGAAAGATTCCTCACCTCATTGGCATTCAAGCAATCCTTCCCCCCTCAGCACTTGCTCATTACAGTAACTGAGGTGGGAGAGGCTGCTGCTCAATCACAAGTTAGATTTTATTTTACTCTCTCTCTCACTCATAGGAATTCAGCCTAAAAGACCCTTCCCTCTGTGCCAGGAGTTACTACAAGCTTTAGGGCTGCAATAACTCACTTATCTTTAGCAAGGTGACGCAGAGGAAGCAAGTATCTGAAGCATAGCTGCTTGTGGAGGTAGTGTGATCACTTACACAAGTTCTCACTCTCCTGCCTGTGGAGGGGGTCTTGTTTATTTATTTTTCCTTGACATATAGGATACATCCATTGAATAGTAGTTTACTACATTTTGATGCCTCAGAAAGCCAGGTCTATCCGAATGCACGCATAGATCGTGTGCTAGAGCTAGAAATGTTATGTTTTTCTTGCCTTCACATTGTATTTGGTGACTATGTTTATAACAGTTTTTAAAATCCTGTGCTGTTTAGGCACTATTTGAGGGACTACTATATCACATGCTCCATGTCTTAAATACACTGTGTCTCCTTAAGAATTAGATTTATAGTGTACATCCCAGAGGTGAATATAATGACCTCTTTCACCTTGTCTGAAGGGCAGCCTTGTCAAACTCTCAGTCAATATCCTACAGTACATCCATTTAGCAAAGGAACATGGCCCAAACAAGGACTCTGGAGTGCAGGTACTCAGATGCAGGGTCTGACAAAGACAAATAGCATAGGGTTGCATTAACTGAGCAAGGACAAAGGGACGCCTTTCCTCCACTGTGTGAAACTGAAGGCCATTTAGATTTCTCCTGCATGCACTTAATGATGTGAGGAGAGACTTAATTCTTTCAAGTCCCAGATTTAAGAAGTGAAAAGCAAAGGAATATTTTTGCTTGATTCCACAATCCTTTTTTTCAAAAAAGATGGAACACCTTTTTTTATAGTTAGTTTAATGTATTTTGAGATCTTTTACTAATTTATAAAGTATTTATATACCATATCCTCTTCCCCCAGTTCAAATCTCTTATTCAATTGCTACTGGTTAGAATATTACAATGTTGTTGTAGCAAGAGGTCAACAAAATCTTGATTTAGATAGCTATGATTTTCTTTCTGACTCTCCTGATTAAGTCACTTATGCTGGTATTTTCTTGTGCAAATCTTGTAACGAATTTTGCAGGCTAATCTGTACTATATTTCAGGGATCTTGAAACGTCATAAAAAACAGAGCAGTCGAAAATGAAGTGGTGAACAAATTTTACACAAAGTATTACAAAAAATAAATAAAAAATTTACCACATTTAGTCATGTCCTAACCAAAAAAAACTTAGTTAATTTTTAAGAACTCAAATAACTGTCATTTCAATTTTGTAAGTATTATATTTAGACAATATTTTTAAAAAAAAAAACCTACATTTGCGACACAAGTTGTCAAAGTGCTTCTCTAATGCCAAATGACTTGCTGCACAGTAGCAGGTTATTTTTAGTTTACTTTTTCCTTCCACCCAATTGAAATTTCATAATGATATCATGTGTATTTAGAATTAGGACTATACTGTCCATTTGGGGCAAGATTCTGATCTCAGTTATTTTGACATAAATCATGAATAAAGGCATTGAAGTCAGTGTAGTAAAACTGGTGAATAAGCACTGGAAAGCCCTGTCACAGATCTAGCTGAGCACTCCCTCTTGGGTATACACTAACTGCTGTGAGGGGATCTCAGTTCTAAATCCATGTGTTCTTAAAGCCTTCCGAGTGAGAAGAGTCGAGGCATTTAGCCAGGCCTGGGGTCTCTAGGCACAATCTTGGGGTGTAGATCTCCTGTCTCATACCCGCTCTGGGGAGCTGAGATCTCATGGTCCAACTGCCTAGCCCTTAGGACTGTTGTTGCTCCCCCTCCTGCAGCTCCTCTGTAGTTTGAACACACCCTCTCCTGTAGCATCAGCCATGAAGGTGCTCTGGGATTATAGTTCATCTCTTCGGAGCCACATGATAGATGTAGCACATAACACACACACAGACAAACTTTGTAAAAGATTCTAAAACTTCATTGGTTTTACTTAGGGGATAAAGTATGGATCATTTAGATAAACAACCACCACCCTGAACTTACTGACCCTTGCTTTAGCTCACTCTTTCCTTGGGAAGAGGGGGGTCTTCTGTGTTCAGAAAAGTAGAGTTCACTACTACCTCAAGAGGCTCCTACAGCAGCTTCCTTCTGCCTCAGCTGGTGAAAATGACCAATGAAACAGACAACTCCTGTTTTCTTATAATCTTCCAGTCCTTCTGTTGTGTGACTCCCTAATCAGCCTCCTCAGATGATCAGACCCCTACCAGGTGACTTTCCCTGCCAGACAACCTCTCCCCTGGAAAACTGGTTCTCCTGTGAGGGAGCCAGCCTATTGGATAGGATGTCTGTATTTGAACAGAGGACCATCTCCATTTAATGGCCCTCTATTTTCAGCCTGGTACCACTAGCCCCTGAAATTTCAGTCCAACAAGAAGATAAAACAACAGAGAAGGTAAAGGATTGCCTTCCAAAATGGCTTTCATATCTCACATAGAATTCATAAATTGTACATAGCCAGAATCCTCAAATTGTCACAGGCCTTGATTCTGCAAACACTAAGAATATTCTTAATGTTAAGTCACATCAATTTCAACAGGACTACTAACAGTATGTAAAAGTAAATCCAATCATAAACCTTTGCAGTATCAGGGCTTTTGTAAGGCTCACAAACTGGCCTTTGATGTCTGCTCATAATCCCCATTATAATTTAACAGATAGATCTGGGGAAAATTGTGGATTGATAGCCTATTTACTGAAAAATGCAGTTTTGGTAACCCAAAACAATTCATGAATTTCACCTAAGTAGTTTCAGCTGAGAAACTTTTTCCAGGACACCATATCACGTGTGTGTCTTTATAACCTTTGGCCCAGTTATTAATGGCATTGCATGGGATGTGGGAGACTCAGGTTGAATCCCTACTCTGGAACATTTACTTGAACTCAGATCTCCCCCTCTCCATGGTGAGCATCCTAACTACCAGGCAGAAAGATTATTTTAATCCACGTTCCTGTCTCCCAAGTGAGTATCTTAATCACCAGGTTATAAAGTCATTCTCTCTCTCTCTCTCTAAGTATTCATACAAAGTGGAACAGCTTCAACAGGAGAGAGAGCGTGAGACTCAACTCTGGATAGCCCATAGTCTTGTTTACTCTTTGGTTTCTCTAGTTAGTTAATCCTGAGGCACTTCATGGTCTGTGAATCAGAATTATGACAACTGGGTATTGTCAGTTTGGAGTTTTGTTTTGGTTTTTTTGCTTTGATTTCTAAAAACAAAGGCCTAATTGTCTAACCCTGTTCACACTGGTGAGCAGCTATGTGGTCACTCAGGATCACTGAAGTAAATAGAACTACTTGCCTGAGTGAATTCTCAGTACTGTAAGGATTGCACAGTTGGGCCCTAAATGAGGCTTAGAATCATAGAACCATAGGGTTTGAAGGGACTACAAGAGTCATCTAGTCGAACCCCCTGCCAAGATGCAGGATTTGTTGTGTCTAAACTGTCCAAAACAGATGGCTATCCAGCCAGTGAAGGAGCTTCCACGACCCCTCCAGTCAGTCAGTTCCATTGCCCTACTGTTCTTACAATTAGGAAATTTTTCCTGAGATTTAATCTAAATCTGATATGCTATAGTTTGAACCCCCTGCCTCTTCTCCTGCCCTCTGGGGCAAGACAGAACAACTTTTCATGGCAGCCATTTAAGTATTTGAAGACGCCCCCTTAATCTCCTCTTTTTCAAACTAAACATACCCAGTTCCATCAGCCCATTCATATGGTTTGCATTCCGCCCCTTTGATCATCTTTGTCACTCACCTCTGGATCCTTTCCAGTTTCTCTTCATCTTTTCTATGCATTGGTAACCAAAATTGGGCACAGGGCTCCAGCTGAGGCCTAACCAGCACTGACTAGAGTGGTACTATCACCTCCTGACTTGCATACTATGCCTTTGTTAATACAGCCTAAAATTACATTTCCTTTTTTTGCAATAGCAACACATGGTTGACTTATGTTGAGGTTGTGATCCACCACAACTTCCAGATCCTTCTCAGCAGTGCTGTTGCCAAGCCAGGTATCCCCCATTCTTATTTGTACATGTGGTTTTTTTCTTTCCTAATTATAATATACATTTGTCTTTGTTGAATTTTCATTGTGTTATCTATAGTCCCGTTCTCCAATGTATAAAGATCCCTTTGAATTTTAACTCTATCCTCCAAAATGTTGACAACCCCCCAGCTTTGTGTCATCTGCAAATTTGATCAGTATGCTCTCTGTTTCTACATCCTGGTCCTTAATAAAGATGTTAAATAACATAAGACCCAGAACAGATCCCTATGGAACCCCATTCGAGTCTTCCTTCCAATCTGACATCATTCCATTAATAGCTACGCATTGTTGTCAATTGTTTAATCAATTATATATCCACTTAATGGTAGCTCTGCCAAGCCCACATTTCTCCATCTTACTTATCAGGTTATCATGGGAGACAGTGTCAAAAGCCTTGCTCTAGTCCAGATATATTATGTCCACTACATTCTCCCTCTCCACTAAACCAGTTACCTTATCAAAGAAGGAAATCAAGCTCATTTGTCATGATTTATTCTCAGTAAATCCATGCTGGTTGTTAGTGATTACCCCCTCTGAAAGAAAGTTTTGTTTCTTGCTTCAGAGGAGGTTCTTGGGGTGTGGGGTGGTAGGTTCTAGGGGGGTAGGGTGGGGTGAGAATGTAGCCAGACTGTATACATAGAACTATCCGAAAGCAACCGTGTTAGATCAGCAACCTCCAGTTCTCACCCTGCAGAAGAGCAAGAGAATGACCTAGAAAAGATAACACACATCAAGACTCCCTCCTTCTCGTCATCCAGAAGAGCAAAAGAATTATTTAGAAGAGAGAAGTCTCAACCCAGACTTTAAGAAAAATCGTTTATCTTTTTATGCTTTGATGGTCTACCGGCTTATACAAACTCATGATAACTTGTTTTGTAATGAGTATCTTCACATGAGCACAAACTGAATTTTTTATTTTACCTGTGGCCAAATTTTTCCATATTCATAGTATAATCTTGTGTTTGTCAGATAATTTTTTAAACTCAGTGGATCTGAATCAAAGTATCAGGATTGTCAAGCAAACATTGAAAGAGAGAGAAAACAATGTTTTTATATAGATCAATTAAGGGTTCATGAAGGGTCCAGATGGGATCTAATAAATTGATTTGAATAGCCTATGCTCTAGACCCTAAACCAAAATTTGATAAGGTTGGGTTCAGCAGACATAAGGAAGCTGCTGAAGTTTGAGTTATGCTGTTGATTAAAAAAAAATAGAATGTAGAAGAAACTGCAGGTTTGGTATTAGGTTAATTTAAAATTTTATTGTTTGATTTGTCCATCCCCACTTTCATGACATATACGGTATCCATAAGTGATTATCCCAGGAAAATAGCTGAACACCTTTCTGCTTTCTTTTCATAATCACAACTAAAATGGAGATATCTCCATATATATATATGGAGATATGATTACTGGAATTAACCACACACTTTTTTTTTTAAACAAACATTTATATTAGAATAATGGTCTGTATGATAGATTTATTTATTGGCTATAAATCTATTGCTCACTTTTTTCCTCCAAGTATAATTACTGCTCTGGGACAACTTAATGTCAATTTTTTTATTGAAAGAGCAACGTACCTGACCATTTCATAAATTGAGACTTTTTCAAGGGAAAATTTCTTCACATTCAGTGTCCTTCATTGTTTTGTTTAAACATTCTTAATTATCTTGAATTGAAAGATAGAAAGGAAAAATATAATTTTCCTCCTTCTCCATGTGTTCCATTTTCACTATATTACCAGTTAATGTGGAAAATACAGAAATCCAGATAAATTAGATGCTCACGAGTTGCTTGGTTTGTGACACAGCAAATTTTGAGACAATTTGTAATTGGACATTCAGTAATGATATTAGATTATCTTTGGAAGAGCTTTTGTGGTTTGAGATGGATGGGATCTTAAATGTTAAGTTTGTCCTGCTATCTCAAGATATCTCAGGTGCCCAACTTCAGTATATTGGGAGCAGAAGACCACCATGGTATTTCATACACAAATATTTCATTTTAAAACGGCTTTCTAGGAGACCTATCTAGTTAAGGTTAGTACTATAATGTAAGTAAAGTAGCCAAATACCTTATCTACAGATCTTCAAACGTCTCATTATTTAAAAATAACTCAGTCATTTCTCACCACATTCACATTTGTTTAAACAAAAATGCATTTTATTATTATAAACAAATATCTAATGCATTTTAAAGTGAATTTAGTGCTATGAAGGGGCAAATGTCATTAAAAATTTTTCATACTAATTATACAATTATCTTGAACTCTCCTCTGGAAGCAACTCTGACAGTGAGAAGGTAGTAGACTCCATTTTCAGTCAGTCTTGAGACTTCCAGGAAATTTCAGTTGAGAGCATTGTTTTTCCCTCCTCTGATGTGCATGCCAGTCCACAGAGAGGAGTATGAACTCACAATACCATTTCACATAGCCTACCTCATCTCATGATCGCATATTCAAATATTTATCCTTTCTTGGAATATGTGACAATTTTTTCAGATTCCAAGAAGTGTACCAGACTTTTCATAAAGTGGGATGAAATCTATAGGCACATCCTTGAGTCATGGGAACTCCAGCTGTACTGAAGTGTTTCAAAGTACTGACACTGTCTAGTCCATTTATTCAGGATTTTGCAGGTTTGTCATTGTATTATCTGAACACTTGAAGACCAGTGGATGTTCCAAATTTGGATTAATACAGTTTTGTACTCCTTGGCCCATCCAGTGATGGTCATCTCTTGAGCCTCTTAAAGGCATGACCCTAAGAATGGATCATATACTGTGGGGTCACACATTCAGACAAGTGTTTGTTGTGTCTAGAGTTGTACATAAATTATTTGCTAAGAAATTTCACCTTCTGCTAGTTGCAAACTCTTCAGTTTGTATGATTTTGTTATTTGCAGATATTTCATATGAACAACTTAGAGCATGGATCACTCATACTTTGTTTCCTGCAAGCATCTACTATTATTTTCACTGTGATTTTGTTTTCAGCTGGATCATGTGGTATTGTTTCTCTTTCCTGATTGGATAAAAGTACCTCTAGTACAGACAGAAATGTGTCATCAAATCACTGGACCTTTGAGTCTCTTAAAGAAAGAGTGGGAGTAGTTGGCAGAAATGCTAGACCAGCAGGATTATAAAATGTATGCTGTGGTAAGATATGATAGTTTTATCAATGTTTAAGATGTTTTGTATAACCCAGGCTTCCAAACTATGGGTACAGTTTCAGTCCTAAAATCACACTGGTAAAATCTTTATAGTACATCATATCATGTATGTGCATCTACACATACAAGTATAAGTAAATTAAGGTGGAGTACCATAAAGATTTTATATAGATATTTACATTTTGACTGATACTTGATAAATTTGATCTCAAATGACAATTTTTGCAATGTTAGACATGCTGAATTATGTATTTATGAGGAAAGATTTCTCCATCATAATCAGAGGCTGTTTTTTTTTTTTTTTTTTTTTGGTTGGTTGGTTTTTTTGGAGTTATGAATTCTATTCCTGTTGAATTTGGATTCCTAATTCCTTCAGATATTTTTGAAAATCCTAGTCAGTGTTGTTACAGCAACCCTATTACTGGGAACTTTACATTTCTACTAACTTAAAGCTACAATAATTGCACATCCTCAGATTAAAATGTTCTCTTTTAATGTATATGTGGTATCTAAAGTGCATATGCTTACACCACCTATTACAAGGTCATCCTCTCCAGCCCGGCCGCTGGGGCCCTCCCTCAGGTCCAGACTCCGGGGGAAGCCACAGTGCCTTCCAAAAAGGGGGGGGGGGGGGACAATTAGCTCTCGGATTGGGCTTAGCCCGGCCCTCCGGCAGGGCGGATGAGCCAGCAGCCTATTTCTCCAACCCTTAGACAGGGCAAGCAAGCCGTGGGTCCACTCTTGGAAGCAATCAGGAAGAGGAGGCTCTCCCAGGGTGTCTTGGGAAGGGGGGGGAGGGGACACAGGCCCACCCATCTCCACTGCGTCCCAGACCAGGGCCCTAGTAGTGGCAAAGGCGTCGCCACTCAGTCAGCAGGGCTCCCACCGAAACACGCCGACGGGACTTGCCCCTGTCCTAGCCACTCACTGTAGCTGTCCCTGGGCCACTTCCTCCCCATATTCCCCAATACCTGACTCCTCAGGGTTCCTGGAGCACTCCATCCGGGGTAGGCCCGTCAGTCCCTCCTCATCCACAGGCAGTAATGCGGGGAGCTCCTCGGCGAGGGGCAGCTCCTCTAGGTCACAGGGCTGGGGGAATGGCCCGGCCTCAGGCAGCTCATCCAGGTCCTGCCCCAACTCTGGGGGTTCGGCGGTCAGCAGCTCCTCCAGATCCCATCCGGCCTCAGGGGGGATCTCCCACCTGGGTTGCTCCGGGGGCTCAGTCCAGTCCCAGGGGACTCGATACAGCCCCGGGGCCCTGGTATCTCAGCCAAGTCTCTTTGGATGGGTTGCCTGGTCCAGCTACAGGAAGGCCCTACCCAGTCTCTAGGCCTGGGTTGGTCCGGGGATGGTCGGCATCTTTGCTCCGGCCTAGGCCTCGGGGGAGGGGGGCAGTATGTCTGCCTCCAGCTGCAGTCTCTCCCAGACTGAGCTCTGGGGCCTGTCCTTTATACCGCCCCTTCCTGTCAGGGCTCCGCCCCGCAGTTTCTGTTTGGGCTGGCCGGGCAGTCCTATCACATCCCGGTCCTTCTGTTGCCAAGCAGACTTATCCACTATACCTGGTTCGGTCTACTCAGGCTGCTGGGGCCCTCCCTCGGGTCCAGACTCCGGGGGAGGCCACAGCGCCTTCCTACACCACCCTTTATTTTTTGATAGCTCCACTCCTTTTCTCAGCATTGCTCTCCTTTTGAAAACTAACTCTTAAATGAAAGTGGGCCACTTACACAGGAAAATGCATTCACCTGAATTGAAAACACGATTAATTGTTCTGGGACCAATGCAGAAAACTAAATTCAGTTTCTTCACTGAAAACAACAAGTGAATACTATGGGGGCTGGCAGAAGACTTATTTTTATTTGAGTCTAATAGCTGTTATAAATATATGAAAACGTAGAATGCCATTTTCTAGTCACCACATTTCTTTGCTTAGTAAGGGAGCAACTATATAACAAAACTGCTAAATGAAGACCAGGGTAAGAGCTGGGCATATCCTTAAGTGCTGTGTGTGAGTTTATTTTTGATTTGTCTCTTTTGCATTTAATATACAGTATTTCTTTATTATACTTCTAATAATCAATCACAATAATTTGGAAAGAAAAATTCTGTTATTTAAATTATGGCACAAGGACTCCCCAAGTTAGAGTTTTATGCCAAAAGGGAAAAAAAGTTCATCTAGTTAGACCTCCTGTATCATAGGCCACTAACACTACCCAGCACCTACATAATAAGCCCAACAACTTTTATCTTTTAACCATGAAGTTCAAAAGGACAAGGAAAGCTGACTATTTAAAAGGCAGTTTTATAAACAGCTTTTTCTTCATTTACTATTAGACAAAAATTTGTTTTGCTTTATGACAGGAGAGGATAAGTACTACGTGCTGCTACTGTACTTAACCTAGATTTAGATTTGGCTGTTGCCTCTGTATTCAAGTTGTTAAGATATTGCTATTATAATATCTTACATTTAAATGCCTTTCATTCAAAAGGATCCCTCAGTAGTTGAAATTTGGGTCAGAATGTTATGTCTATACAGTGCACCAGCCACACTCTCCCCACGGGGAGTGTGCACACTGCATCATTTGTGGAGACAGTGAAGCATTCTCCCTGCAAACTGCCTGGCGAACTCTACTGTCTGATTTTAGGGGTCAGGATAAAGCAAGGCCCTGCCTCACGCGGAGTGATTTGTATCCCCAGGAATACGAGCAGGAGCTGCACTCTGCTGAGCACAGGTATGGTATTACCTCTGGTCTTTGTGCAAAAATAGCAGAAGAAGCTCCCTGTGCACACACACACACACAAGCCAGGCACAGGCAAGGGTACTGATCCTATAGGTACTTAACCACTGTGCCTGCTCATGTTGCAAACACTTACACATGTGAGAAAGGATTAACTTGATGTATTAACTTTAAGATCATTATTGAATTAATTGTTAGTTAACCTAAAGATTTCATATTCTCAGTATGAACCTGACGTCTGAATTTTCACAAAGCTACCAATTTAAACCATTTATTAACGTTATGATTACAAAGGGCTAAATTGTGCTCTGTTTAAGGAGCAGCACTGCAACGGCAACACCAAGTCACAATTCCTTCTCTGCTCCCCCCTCTCTCTCCATGCTTCTACCAATAGCAGATTACTACTCTGTTTTACCAGCTCAGATGCAATGGCCAGTGCACTGTGGCAGGGAGAGGGTGCGGTAAATCCGGGCATTTTCCCCCACTCTCCACCTGTTCATGAGGAGCAGCAAGCACTCATGTCCAGAATGCTACTATGCACCAAAATCCTACATTCAGGAAGACTGTAGAATCTTACTCTGGGCATGAGATCTTACTCCGTCTTAAGTCATTGCACAGAACTGAGCCATGAGATAACCCAAGTGTCATAAGTCTGTCTGTGGCAGAGCACCCCTTTCTGGAGCTACATGGAGAGCACAAGGACACAGGTCCAATTGCCCCCACCCAGCAGGCACTGTGAGGCCCATCAGTCTAAAAGGGCCTGCATTTTACTCTCCATCTGAGGCCCTCCAACTGTCTCCTCCTCTTAGGGTCCCAGGTGAAACAAATACAACAGTCCATAGTTAGCAAGCAAGGTTGAATAAAAGAGCATAAAGGAAAAGAAAGCAAATCTGTTGGCAGGATATTGGCCTCTTACTTCAGAGGGCTTTGAAAGTATCACAATCCACCTGTGAGTCCACTGGGTTTCAGGAAAAATCAGTCTCTTTCCCCTACTTGGCTCAAAAGAGCCATGTTTTCCTTTCTGCAAGAGTGGCAGCGGCTCTGGGGGATCAACAGCCTGTTCCCTTCCCAGGGTTGTTCCCCATATGAAGGGAGTTCCCTCCTTTTAACTCCTCCTCCAGTCCTGGCATGATTTTCAGGTGCAGGGGGAGGGGTAGAGAGGGGCCATTCCATGCTGGCGTGAGGTTTATACACCCCATCACACCAAACTTTGGTGATTCTTAAATATTCAAATTAATTGAGCGTTATTATTTTGTTCTTTGTTTTGGGGTTGCCTCTTCGTTTTGTTTTGTTGTTTAACTCATGAAAGTATGAGCATTTTAAAGCTAGACTTTTTAATCCACTATGTAAAAATGTATAGAGGAAATATTCAAAATGTACACAACATAGCATATAGACTACCTTGGAGTCCTTATAGTATAATGCAAGCAGACATATCAACCATGACAAGTGAGGATTCATTTAGCAAAACTGTATGAACTCATCTGAAAAAAAACAAGCTAAAATTCTATACTGAAAGTCTGCTAAATTAAAGATTCTGATGTTCAGTAGAACACCAGAGGACATTTCTTCCATTTACTTATATGTAGCATCATTATCATGATACACCCTTAATGTGCAGGGTGAATCAAGCATATTAAAGATAGATTTCATAATTAAATCTGGTGTATTCGACTAATTAGTAAAATGGATAGATTAAATCTGTATTTCATTAGGGTGAGATGCATCAGTTTCCTCCTGGCTGTTACATGTTTGGTATATAAAATTGTGGTGGATTATTTCTAGCACAATGTGTTGATCACATGGGTAAGTCAGGCAAAGTAACAAAATATGTTGTAATGAAATAATGCAGGCTCATTTTGACCCATAATTGCCAGTTGCATTAAAAGGTCTGTAAAGTAAAGAAACAATATTGACTAGAAATAGGTGAACTATGAACTCTTTGTAGATTTACAAAACTAACCTAGCTTCACCTCCCTTTCCTTTCAAAACTATTAAAGGGTTTAATTTAGAAACAAACCCAAAGATTTCTAATAGCCACTGCTAGATGTTAGTGAGAGCAGAACTTTCCATAAGCTAAGCTGGAGGCTGTATATATTGTCTGTATTATATATACACACACTTTTTTAACTGAAAATTATTTTGTGATATCTCTCCATGCTCCTTTTTTTTAAGTATCTCCTACATTTGTTTTTCACTCTGCCCTTTCTCTCGTCTAGTCATGATTCTGTCTTGTCACTGGATTTTTTTTTTTTTTTTTTGGCTGCTCCCTCCACTTCCTTTGTTTTCCCACAGTCTCTCCTGACACAGAACTCAACCAATCTAGCTTGAGTTCAAGCTAAATTTTCAAACCTCCAATAGGTTAAAACTAGAATAAATGAATTTGCCCATCTTTAACTACAATCAAAGAGTTTTGCCATTGACTTCAATAGTGCCAGGAATTAACACCGAGTGCTTGCTGTCTGCAGAGCTGATGTATAAATGACTGACCAGAGATTATCCCTAATTTCTTACTGGACAACTCATTTTCAGTTACTTCATCTTTGAAATGAGCACATAAACACATAAGCCTCTTCAGAGAGCTGTGATCATAAGTAAAACATGCACCCGAGCTCTGCCTGATATATTACCCCTAATATTAACTGCAATATTAACAAGTGAAATGATCTAATTATGAAAACTAAATTAAATAACTATGAATACATTCTGTATATACATAAGAATAAGGTATAAGATGTCTGAATGAATCCGCAGTTTTCAGATATAGCTGTGATCCAATATAAACAGATGTACTCATTTATTTCCAGTTCTTTAGAGACTGCTTCATATTTGCAGTAGACAATATTAATAGAGTCTGCATGTTTAACTGTGAATAGGAAATGCTATGCGATACCTTTCAGCAGCCCAGAACAGTTTAATATTATCAAGGTTACAGCTGTACTCATTCATAAATAATTCATTTAAAATGCCTTTTTAATTAAAAATAGGTCATATGATTCATATTGCAGAATTTTGTGGGTAAGCATTAGATCTTGATTCATTAATACATTCTCTAGGATCTGCAGTGTCTAATACCTCTGCCTTTTCTAGTGATGTATATTTGTTCTTAGCTAAGGTGTGCCTTACAGTTTTTGTCACAGGATTCACAGTTGTATCTCTGAATAGTAGCCCCATAGATTTAGGAATAATGTGACTTCATGTTCCAGTGTCAAGTCCATCCAATGATTGGCAACTCTTAATTTATCAGCCTAAAAAAATTAGATTCAATAGCTAGGAAATTAGACTAAAAATATTTTCCTCATTTTAAAAGGCACTATCACTACACTCCATACTGCATAAAATATTTGGTAATCTGCAAGGACATGTGTATGTTTGCTTATTTCAGTTCATTCTGAAGAGTATGTCGGAGATAAAGTATTGTTGACAAGTGCTGTTCTCAGAGATATTCAGGACTAGGCATTGAATATGCTTATATGCCACATTTCTCAATACCTCCTTAAGAATGGCATCTAAGCATGCAGGCCTATTTTCCAACTCCCACTCAGGTATTTAGACCCACAAGGAGATTACGGCAGTTGCAGAATGACATCATTTGTGTATGAAGAGTGAACACAGCAATCATTCTAGTCATCAAATAAAGTTTTCAGAGAAAATATGCGATGGCTATTGTCATTCAATTTGGGCAATTCTGAATGAATGTTTAAAAAAGTAATAAAATGCAGGTGGCATGACTTGATTCACTTACCATATTAGTTGCTAAAATGCATCTGGGGATTTAGATTTTCAGAAAGAATATCCTTTCAAGACTCAGTAGGATATATGCCATAGAGGTCAATTAACAGTAATAGAGTTGCTAATCCTTTTCAGGTCTTGTAGAGGAGCAAGTGTAAATAAATGTGATACAAAGACAAGGTGGGTGAGGTAATATCTCTTATTGGATCTCTAAGGTGCTGTTAGAAGAGCTCTGCATAGTTTGAAGTTGGTCTTTCACCAGTAGAAGTTGGTCCAGTAAAAGATATGACTTCACCCATCTTGTCTCTCTAATATCGTGGGACAACATGGCTACAACAACACTGCAAACATATTAGATACAAAGACACTTTTGATTTCACTAAGCAGCTTTTTTAAAGTAGCTGTTAAACACAGTTGTCATAGCAAGGTAGCACTTTGTATAGCACTATAAAAATGTAAACTAATTAGATCTCATATCACTTCTGCAGGGTGGATACATATTCTCCATGCCTTACAGACAGAGAAACTGGGGCACTGAGATGGGAAGTGCTCCAGGTCATCCAGGAAGTCTGTAATACAGCCAAGATTAGAGCTTTTGGAATAGCAGTGCTCATCATCCTAGACCATTCTCACACACAGTGAAGGAGCCAAGCACAAAGAGGATATAAATCATCTGTACTGGAAAAACAATATATGTCATGTATAATCTTCTAGGCAAGTGGAGTATTGTGCACAGAGGGTTCAGTCCTACAAGGTACTGAACACGCTGACCCAGATCCAACAACGCTTATAAGCACATGCCCAATTTTCAGTGTGTGAAGCATTTGAGACCTTTTTTGTTTCTTCTCTCTTTCCATTTCCCACCCCTTTTTACTCCTTTCTTTGCTTCCTCCCACCACTACTATGTTTTGTCACTGAAAAAGAGTGGGGAGTGGGGAGGAGGCCAAGGAAGGGAAAACAATATAACTGGTCAGAAATTATATGAGGGAACATTTTTTCCATCAGAAAATGACGATTGCACAAAATGTTATGGAGGATTTTGTTGAATCTTCTGAGCTCACCTACCTTCCCTGCAGCCCTGCTGGTGGCTGGCACAGAATTGTGAGCTAGAAAAGCTTAGAAGCTGTAGCTGGGGCTTTCAGATTCCCTGTCTTTCTCAATATATATATATTTTTTTTTTTTAATTCCTATTCCACAGGAATTTTTTAAAAGTCAAGTTTTTGTTCCAGTATGGAATGGGAATGCTAGATTCTTGACCATTCCCAGAAAATACTAGTCTGAAAAACCAGAAACAAAAATCCCCCATGGGGTTGTGTCCCTGACAATATTGGATAATTTATTGTTAGTGTAGCCATGTTGATACCTCACCCACCTTGTCTCTCTAATCTTGGCTAATAGTCATTGATGAACCTATACTCCATAAACTCGTCTAATTCTTTTTTGAGCCCAGTTACACTTTTGGCCTGCACAACATCCCCGGCAGTGAGTTCCATAGGTTGACTGATTGTGTGAAGAAATACTTCCTTTTGTTTGTTTTAAACCTGCTGCCTATTAATTTTGTCAAGTGACCCATGTTCTTGTGTTATGTGAAGGAGGTAAATATTGTTTCCTTATTCACTTTCTCCACATCATTCAGGATTTTATAGACCTCTATCATATCCTCCCCTCCCTTAATCATCTCTTTTTCAAGATGAACAGTCCCAGTCTTTTTCTAATCTCTCCTCATATGGAAGCTACTCTATACTTTGTTGCCCTTCTCTGTACCTTTTCCAATTATAATACATATTTTTGAGATAGGGTAATCAGAACTCCCCGCAGTATTTAAGGTTTGGGCATACCATGGATTTATATAGTGGCAATATGATTCTGTCTTATTATCTACTCCTTTCCTAATGGTTCCTAACATTGTTAGCTTTTTTGTCAGATGTTTTCAGAGAGCTATCCACAATGACTCCAACATCTATTTTTGAGTGGTAACAGCTAATTTAAAGCTCATCATTTTGTATGTGTAGATGGGATTATATTTTAAAATGTGCATTACTTTGCATTTATCAACATTGATCTTTATCTACCATTTTCTTGCCCATTCACCCAGTTTTGTGAGATTTGCCAGTCAACTTTGGACATGACTATTTTGAGTAATTTTCTATCATCTGCAAACTTTGCCACCTCACTGCTTACCCCTTTTATCACACCATTTATTATTATGTTGAACAGCACTGGTCCCAGTATAGCTCCATGGGGGACCCCGCTATTTACCTCTCTCCATTCTGAGAACTGACCATTTCTCCTACTGTTTGTATCCTGTCTTTTAACCAGGTGTTGATCCATAAGAGGACCTTCCCTCTATTCCTATGACTGCTTACTCTGCTTAATAGTCCTTGATAAGGAACCTTGTCAAAGGCTCTCTGAAAGTCCAAGTAGACTATATCCACTAGATCCATGTTTCTCAGCCTTTTTGATACCAGGGACCAGCTTCCTATACTGTTTCAGGGAGATCTCAGGGACGGTGCCAGTCCATGGACCGGTCGTTGAGAAACATTGCATTAGGTCACCCTTGTCCACATGGTTGTTGACCTCCTCAAAAAATTCTGATAGATTGGTGAGGCATCTCACCAATATCCCTTTACAAAATATCCCTTTAAAAAAGCCCTGTAGACTCTTCCCAACAAATCGTGTTAATCTATGTGTCTGATAATTTTGTTCTTTGCTGTTGTTTCATCCAACTTGTCTGATACTGAAGTTAGGTTTACTGACCTGTAATTGCCAGGATTGCCTCTTGAGCCTTTTTAAAAAGTCAGCATTACATTAGCTACCCTCCAGTCATCTTGTACAGAGGTTGATTTAAGTTATAGGCTACATACCACAGTTAGTAGTTCTACAATATCATATCTGAGTTCCTTCAGAACTCTTGAGTGAATACCATCTGGTCCTGGTGACTTCTTACTGTTTAATTTATCTATTTGTTCCAAAACCCACTGTATTGACACCTCAATCTGGGACAGTTCCTCAGATTTGTCACCTAAAAAAGATGTCTCCGGTGTGGGAATCTCCTTCACATCTTTCACAGCAGTGAAAACTGATGCAAAGAATTCATTTAGCTTCTCTGCAAGAGTCTTGTCTTCCCTGAGTGCTCCTTTTGCACTCTGTGGCCCCACTGATTGTTTAGCAGATTTCCTGCTTGGGATGTACTTTTTTTTTTTTTGCTGTTAGTTTGTGTCTTTTGCTAGTTGCTCTTCAAATTCTTTTTTGATCTTCCTAGTTGTATGTGACTTTCAGAGTTTATGCTCCTTTCTATTTTCTTCAATAGGCATGCAAACACCAACACACTATTCTATCTGATAGGTTATCAGTTTTATACCATCATATTTTAGGAGTTAAAAAATAAGTGTTAAGACTTACAAATAATAATCAGCTCAGCACAACATAATAAATCTCAGAACATATATGTAATTGTGCCACCCCAAGAAGAGCCATTATGTTCTGTTCCTTTTTGCTCCTCAGGGGAAAGAGATAGTAATTTACCAGGGTGTGATTCTCTTTCCTTGCATCAGCTCATCTCTGATGACCAGCATGCTGGTGGTGGGAGGGGAAGAAGAGAGGGGAATGAAGCTAAAACTATGAGCGGTAGAAATGTACTTTTTTTTAATGGAAGCTGAGATTCTAATGTACTAAAAAGACCCAGAGTCTAGGGATTTAGGAAAAACTCCAATGGCATCAGACTTGTGTTAATATTGCAAGAGTTGGCAACACTTGTGCTTTTTTTTTTTTTTTTTACAAAATCTTTTTAGTTACCAAATATAAAAATTCACAGTTTACAATCAAACTCCTTTTATTTTCTCATACAAAAACCTTTAATAGTGTATCTTTTTAGAAAGTCTAAATAATGGATTCACTCCCCCTCAGACTTTAACAAAAATGACTATGATTTCAAATCCATGTCTTGAGTATATAACTGAGGGTGGATTGAAAATTGTTCTTTGAAACATATATATGAAATTGGGTTTTGACTAAACAAATGTTTTTTTCACAAAGTGTGTGTTTTCCTCAGAATGTTTTGATCTTTCATTAAAAAACTGAACATCTGAAAACTCAAAATTTTCATCCCAAAACTGATTTTTCCCCCAGCAGTTTTTGCCCCAAAATTTTTGTTTTTAAATTTTCTGAGAAAAAGTTGGAATTTTCCACTGAAAATGTCCAGGGAAAAAATGGATTTAACTTTCGTTGAAAGTTTCAATGTGGAAAGAAAAAAATTCTCTGACCTGCTTTAATGTAAACAAGCAATTATCCACAATAAACTATGTCATTGTAGGTATTCATTAGTACTATTTACAAAGCAGTAGCTGTTAAAACTACAGTCTGGAGTAAAGCATATTTGAAATGGAGTATAAGCAGTGGTAGAAATATACAACTAGTTGTCAGTTTACCGGAATTCTATTCCCTGATCTACCGCAATTCATATGTGAAATTAGTCAAGTCACTTATGTCCTGATTCTGCAGAGGCATATGACCATCCGGAGTGTCATTGACTTCAATGTGATTGTTTGTAGGTCTCAGTGGGCACAATCTGCACCTAAATCTGTCTGTGTCTCAATCTCCTCATTGATGCAAAAGGCATAATAAATACTTTCCTGCCTCAGGCAGATGTCGTGAGCTAAATTTTCTAATGTTTGTAAAGTAACTAAAGATTGTCAATAAAGTAATTTAGGCAGTTGGTGTACTGAGACTTCTGCTTATTATGCTGATCAGTATAGTCTCATTTTCCTTGTGCTCCCCCTCTGTCTGTTGTATCCAGATGTCATCTCTTATTTATACTTGGATTGCAATCTCTTTTGAACAGTGTTTGAACAGTAACTAAGAAAATGGGGCTGTGGCCCATCATCATTATTTATTTGTACTATGGTAGCACCGAGGAGCACCATGGACCAGGATCCCATTGTGGTAGGAACTACACAAACACAGATGGTGGCTGCCCCAAAGAGCTTACAGTCTAAGTATAAAACAAGAAACATCAGATAGCTATAGACAGATCGGGGAATATAAGAAAGCAAAGAGCGAATGTTGATCTCGACACACCAGCTGGCTAACAGTTGTCAGGTTTTTGTAGGCATCATGGCAATGGAGAGTTTTAAGGAGGGAGAACAATGAAGATGGTGATGTTCCAGGGAGTTACTCCCAAGTCTGAGGGGTGCGTTAAGAGAAAATATAAAGGTGCTTGTTTGAAAATGTAACACGTAGGTGATGGTGGTTGGCATCATGGGCTAATTGGAGGCATGAATTGACCTCTCAGTAGTGAATGAGGGATTACAGGTAGAATGGGGCTAGTCCATGAGGGGTCTTGAAAGTGAAGACAAATAGTTTACATTTGATGCAATAGATAAGCAGGACCTAGCGTAAGGATGCAATGAGAGGGATGACGTGGTCAAAGGGATAACCTAGAAAAAGGATTTTTGCAACTGCATTCTGAATGGGGCAAGATTGCATTTGTTAATGCCAGAGAAAAGGATGTTGTAGTAATTGAGACACAGGATGATGAGACCTTGGGAAAGAGTTTTACCTGTGTGGTTTGATAGGAAAGGCTGTATCTTAGAAATGTTATATAAAAGGAATCAGCAAAATTTAGATTCAACCTGGATTTTGAGGACCTAGAGAGATATCAGAGTCAAAGATATCACCCAGGTTATGAGTCAGAATGACAGACAGGATAGTGATATTTTCCACAGTGATGATGAAAGAAGGCAATGTGGAGGGTTGGTTTTGGGGAAGATTAAGATCTTTGTTTTAGCCATGATGAGTTTGAGCTGATGGCGAGACATTCACAAGGAGATGTCAAACAGGCCAAGATTTTTTTAGACCAAAGGAGACATGTCTGGAATAGGGAGGAAGAAATGTGAGTCATCAGCATAGAGATGGTAGTTGTGTTTGTGCACTATAGTTTCCTATTTAATGTTATTTACTTCAGTAAACTGTAAAATACCACGCTTCTCGTACTATCCCCCCAAAAGGGTCTATTCTTAGAGTGCTAGAAAACAGAGCAGAGAGGAAGTGCAACTAAAACTGACTACTAGAAATTTTTGAAGATGCATATAACAACTTGACATAAAGGAACATGTGATCAACAATATAAATGATCATACAAATTTATATGGGCAGCCAGACATACTCTTTATCACTTTCATCATGTTGCTTATATCCTTTGAAAACAGGGTATGTTTTTTCAGTAAAATGATTTGCCTGTGATCTTCTTAATATTGAGCTGACCAAGTCTGTGTCATACCTATTCTGATATTGTTACCCACCATTAAAACAGCAGGTAGCACACCGGATGAGAGACAAAGAGAGGAATACCTTTGATTACTGTATTTTACATCCTGATCTCCTTGCCTTACTACCATGTATATAGTAAATTTATAATCTCAGGTTTTCTCCCATCCATGGAAAAAAATAGGAAAATCCATACATTAAAATGTTTGCCATGCAGAGAAGCAATGTAGTGTTATGATTGCATTTACCTTAATTCGTATGTTTGTTTAAAAAAACATCTGCCTCAGGAAATTATTATAATCCAGGATTTCCTTCATCGTAGGTTAGGGCTGTATTACCAAGATACAGTATTCCTACTATTAGGCTACTGCTACTACAATAATTCATTTTAATCTTTCCCTTTATAACTGACAATTCATATTACACAAATCTTTTGTTCCTCAGTGTTAAACTAATAGAGTGTGTGACAGGGCACGCTCACCTCTTGTGAACACCTCCTGTCAGCTCGGTGTGAACCTCTATTCTGTCTCTCTGCTCATGGTGCCTCCTATTGGCTCTTGCCATCGTCAGGCACAGCTTTCATGTTTCAGCCCTCAGATTAAGTCACACAGTCTAAAACAGATGAGTGAACCCCTTCCAGGGTTAAAGGTCCAACAGGGTTTGTCCCTGTGCCCTTATTAATGTCTTTAGTCCTGTCTCTGGGCTCAGTTCTCAGTGCCTGCTGGGCTTGCTCTAAATCCATGCCTGCCCTGGTATAGAGCAGTGCCCCCAGAGCTTTCTTCCTGGAGACTCTTTGTCATCAGTGGTTCTCAGGTGTCCTGTTTAAAGTCTAGCTCCTTTCTCGGCTTTTAGTACTGAGTCTTTTCCCCTTCTTGGAGCTTAGGCTGCTTCCCCAGTGGATGATAGATGGAACCAGGCCCATGCACTACTCTGAGTCCCAACCTAGAGACCCTACAAACAGCAGCCATGCACTGCTCTTTTAAATAGCTGCTGCTGCATTTCCTGGACTGCTTTCCACTCTGTCCCATCACCTTCACCCATTACCTTAGGGTAACAGTCCTTGGGTTCTTTGTCTGTTCCCTGTTTGTGTAGGGTCTTTCCCAAGCTTCCTTGCCTGGAGAGTTCCTTTGTCTTATCCCTTTTGGTCCCAGCTAGAAACTTTGCTGCTCAGGCCCAGCAGCTCCTTTTAACTGAGTCTGCTGTGCTCTGATTGGCTGCTTCCCTGAAGCCTTTCTAGGGAGGCTTCAAGGACCCATTTTCACTGCTCTTTTCCTGGGGAGGGGTGTGGTAGGAACTTGAAGCATCCAGCAGGGGCCTCAAAGGTCCTGGTACACTCTGTCACAGAGTGGTAGCATTGAATCAATAAGCAAAGACGAAGAGTAGAGACACTTGGCTAAGGCAACTATTAAGTTAAGACAAACAAAATATTATCTCACCAAGAAGTGTAAGGAGGGATCAAAAAGCAAAACTATGTGTGTATGACTTGTGTATTGTCAACCTTCTCTAAAGCCAATGGCGGTTTTTAATCACCTATATGTGATACATTTAATTTTAGATATAAGGGGAAAAAACATTCATGAGAAATTTTGGATAATGAGTATATTAATGACCAATATTTTGTTGACTGTTCACTGTTTTTTCCCCTAGTTTATATTCCAATTTCATATTTTTAAATTAGTTTAGCTTATTTTCAGAAAACTTGAGATCAGGTATTATAATTCTAATTTACTAGAACTGTTTTATTGAAAACAGAATATCTTGCTTTTTTCTCTCTTTATCATACTATTTCAAATAGGATAGTCTTCAATTCCATTCAAATACCAATTACTTTGGTGCATTCAATATTGTCTTTATTTAAGTACTATTTATTGAAAATGTAGTATTAAAGCAAATGCACTATATTAAATCAACATTCATAACAAATATAGATATATATTATAACATAAAGTAGATACATTATTTCCAAGTTAGTCAATGCAGGTATATGTTTGGAACTCCACTTAATGATGGCTATGTCATCACTCTCCAGAAAAACAGGAAACTTTATTTAATTTCTAAGTTCTGCCCTCAACTATAGGTATACAAACCCACTGACATCACTTCATTATAAAATTAATATTCACATACATATATGCTCATAAGGCCCAATTCTGCTACATATTCATTTGTTACCTTTACCATTTCAGATCAGCAGAAAAACTCATGGACTAAGGCACTTTTCAGCATGAGTCGAGGGCTCAGGCTCTTCAAAATTTGGCATCTCACAAAATGTATTGGCAGAGCCCCACCTAACCTGCTTTTTACCCCAGCCCAAATAAATAAATAAAATGATTGATTCCTATCCCATTTCCAGAGGAAGGAAAAAATCTTGACTCTTGTCCACTCTGAGCTGATTGGAATAACCGAGACTTGGTGGGGTAACTCACATGACTGGAGCACTGTCATGGATGGGTATAAACTGTTCAGGAAGGACAGGCAAAAGGGTGGATGAGTTGCACTGTATGTAAGAGAGCACTATGATTGCTCTGAGCTCCGGTATGAAACTGGAGATAAGCCAGTTGAGAGTCTCTGGGTAAAGCTTAGAAGCAAGAATAAGGGTGACTGTGGTAGACCACCAGACCAGGAGGACAAGGTAGATGAGGCTTTCTTCAGTCAATTAGGGAAAATTTCCAGTTCACAGGACCTTGTTCTCATGGGGGACTTCAATCACCCTGACATCTGATGGAAGAGCAATACAGCAGAGCATAGACAATCCAGGAAGTTTTTGGAGAACTTGCGGAAAACTTCCTGGTGCAAGTGCTGCATCAACCAACTAGGGGCCATGCTCCTTTTGTCCTGCTGCTCACAAACAGGGAAGATTCAGTAGGGGAAGTAGAAGTGGGTGACAATCTAGGCATCAGTGACCATGAGATGGACGAGTTCAGGATCCTGACAAAAGGAAGAAAGGAGAACAGCAGGATACGGACCATGGACTTCAGAAAAGCAGACTTTGACTCCCTCAGGGAGCTGATGGGCAGGATCCCCTGGGAGGCTAATATGAGGGGGAAAGGAATCCAAGAGAGCTGGCTGTATTTTAAAGAAACCTTTATTGAGGGCACAGGAACAAACCATCCCGATGTGCAGAAAGAATAGCAAATATGGTAGGCGTCCAGCTTGGCTTAACAAAGAAGTCTTTGGCGAGCTTAAACACAAAAAAGAATCTTACGAGAAGTGAAAGCTTGGTCAGATGACTAGGGAGGATTATAAAAATACTGCTTGAACATGCAGGAATGAAATCAGGAAGGCCAAAGCGCAATTGGAGTTGCACCTAGCAAGGGACATGAAAGGGAACAAGAAGGGTTTCTACAGGTATGTTACCAACAAGAGGAAGATTAGGGAAAGTGTGGGCACCTTACAGAAAGGGGCAGTCAACCTAGAGACAGAGGATGTGGAGAAAGCTGAGGTACTCAATGCCTTTTTTGCCTCTGTCTTCACAGACAAGGTCAGCTCCCAGACTACTGCATTGGGCAGCACAGAATGGGGAGGAGCTGAATATCCTTCAGTGCTGAAGGAACAGGTTCAGGACTATTTAGAAAGATTGAACATACGTAAGTCCACAGGGCCAGATACAATGCATCTGAGGGTGCTGAGGGCATTGGCTGATGTGATTTCAGGGCCATTGGCTATTATCTTTGAAAGCTCGTGGCAACTGGGGGAAATCCCTGATGATTGGAAAAAGGCAAATATAGTGCCCATCTTCAAGAAAGGGAAGAAAGAGGACCAGGGAACTACAGACGGGTCAGCGTCACCTCAATCCCTGGAAAAATCATGAAGCAGGTCCTCAAGGAATCCATTTTAAGGCACTTGGAAGAGAGGAAGGTGATCAGGAACAGTCAACATGGATTCACCAAGGGAAAGTCATGCCTGACCAACCTGATTGCTTTCTATGATGAGGTGAATGGCTCTGTGGATGTAGGGAAGGTGGTGGATGTGATATACCTTGACTTTATCAAAGCTTTTGATACTGTCTCTCACAGTATTCTTATCAGCAAGTTAAGGAAGTATGGGTTGGATGAATGGACTATAAAATGGATAGAGAGCTGGCTAGATCATCGGGCTCAACAGGTAGTGATCAATGGCTCCATGTCTAGCTGGCAGCCTGTCACAAGCAGAGTGCCCTAGGGGTCGGTCCTGGGGCCGGTTTTGTTCAACATCTTCATTAGTGATGTGGAGGATGGGTAGATTGCACCCTTTGCAGATGTTTGCAGATGACACTAAGCTAGGGGGAGTGGTAGATACCCTGGAAGGTAGGGATAGGATACAGAGTGACCTAGACAAATTGGAGGATTGGGCCAAAAGAAATCCGATGAGGTTCAACAAGGACAAGTGCAGAGTCCTCCACTTAGGATGGAAGAATCCCATGCACAGCTACAGACTAGGGACCGACGGACTAGGCAGCAGTTCTGCAGAAAAGAACCTGGGGGTTACAGTGGATAAGAAGCTGGATATGAGTCAGCAGTGTGCCCTGGCTGCCAAGAAGGCTAACAGCATATTGGGCTGCATTAGTAGGAGCATTGCCAGCAGATCGAGGGAAGTGATTATTCCCCTCTATTCGGCATTGGTGAGGCCGCATTTGGAGTATTGTGTACAGTTTTGAGCCCTCCACTACAAAATGGATGTGGACAAATTGGAGATAGTCCAGCAGAAGGCAACAAAAATGATTAGGGGGCTGGAGCACAAGACTTATGAGGAGAGGCTGAGGGAACTAGGCTTGTTTGGTCTGCAAAAGAGAAGAATGAGGGGGATTTGATAGCAGCCTTTAGCTGAAAGGGGGTCCCAGGGAGGATGGAGCTAGGCTGTTCTCGATGGTAGTAGATGACAGAACAAGGAGCAATGGTCTCAAGTTGCAGTTGGGGAAGTCTAGGTTGGATATTAGGAAAAAGGTTTTCACTAGGAGAGTGCTGAAGCACTGGAATGGGTTACCTAGGGAGGTGATGGAATCTCCATCTTTAGAGATTTTTAAACTGCGGCTTGACAAAGCCGTGGTTGGGATGATTTAGCTGAGGTTAGTCCTGCTTTGAGCAGAGGGTTCAACTAGATGACCTCCTGAGGTTCTTCCAACTGTAATATTCTATTCTATTCTATGATTCTATGTGATCACACATCACCATACCTTACCCCAGCTGAAATAAATAAATAATAAATAAATAAATAAATACAATTATTGATTACTACCTCATTTCCAGGAAAAAAAAACCCAAAAAACCTTGACTCTTGTCCACTGTGATCACACATCACCATATGCTAATAGAAAGGACAACACTGTCTCTATTTTAAGAGGGGGGAAAAAGCACCCTCCTATTCTTGAATATTCCTGTTTTCAGGATCTCTCTCTCTCTCCCTATTGCTTTTACAGAAAGTAGTGTCTTGTTCTTCCTTTGGTAAATCCTAGCAGATTGGTGATGAAAAGGAGATGCTGGCCATCTGAACTGGTGGAAAATGACAGCAAGCTAAGGGACCAATCTTGTGCCCTTTGAACTCAATGCAAAGATTCCCATTGACCTTAGTGGTAATTGGATTGAATCTTATATGAGCATATATACACTACCAAAACCACTCCCATATCTGTCAGTGGTATAGCAGATTTTGCTATAGAGATAATTTCCCTAGTGTAGCCCTCTTGCTACTCTACTCCATTGACAACTTGGATTTAAGAATTTCAGAGATCGTCTTATTGTGAGAAATAATATTTTTCTCTTCCTATTTGTTTCTCTTAAGATTTTATATATTTTTTTTAAATGGGCCAGCAGGAAATGTATAGCTGGTGCTTAAGGCTCTTATTGTATTTACTATATTGAGGAATTATTCTTTTTTTTTTCCCTTCAGGTCATTTAGTCAGTGTTGATTTGTATGGTGACTTTTCATTTGGTGCTTCTAGGGGATTTTTGCCAGCTCTGGTTCCAAGGAAGGAAAAATCACCCAGCTAGCAAAAAAGTCTGGATTAATTTCTCTACCTTGAATTGGGTGGGAAGGATGTTAAGGATTTGATTACTGGAGTTAAGCCCTCTTCCTCAGAGTCATCTTAGATTGGACAACTTCAGTTACTGCAGAAACTAAAGAAATTGCCCTCTTTCTTTGTAGTGTAACTCTGTTTAAAATTCAAATACAAAAATGAATAAAAAAATTGATGGGCTCCTGTAACAATTACAAAATGTGAATGTTCAGTAGACCAATTACAGAATAATTATCCAAAAACCCTGGAACAATTAACAAAAGAAGTGAAAAATTCCAAAATAATGTGCAATTCTCTGGTAAGAGATAATGTTATTTTACAGCATAAGTTAGAATCTCTGAAAATAAGTATTTTATATAAAATATTTATAGAGTTAAAAGAAGGTTTTGGGCTATGCTAGATTATATAGCCATGCAGGAGAGCAAGGGAGGGTAAACTCTGGGGTTGGTCTACACTTAAAGTTTTGCTGGTATAGCTGTGTTAGTTAGGAGTGTGGGGAAAAAATCACCCTCCTAACCAACATAGCTGTGTGGGAAAAAGCCCTAGTGTAGATGCAATTATATCAGAAAAAATGTCATTTTGCCAGTATACCTTATTCCATCTGGGAAACTGGTGTATATCATATACCAGTATATATTTGCTATATCAGCAAATTTGTTGTGTAAATTGTGTCGCCTCTAGGAGGGTATCCTGGAAAACCCATTCTAGACTAGGACAGAAGTAGTTAGCTGGTATTTGTTTGCTCTTTTACCAATTTTGATCTGGGAAAATTGTCAGGGAGTGGGCAGATAGGAAATGGCCACACAGCACACGTGAAGCAGGGAAGAGCATGTGGTAATTTATAGCTGATATAGGCTAGTTACAAATTATTCCTTCCCTAACCCAGTTCAAAGAGGAACTAGGAAAGGAATTGTGTCTCAGAGGTGGGGGGGCTTTTCTGAATCACAATGCCTCCCTGGTCTAATCATGGGAGATGCAGTGTATACACTTCCTCAGGGCTCTGTCTAATGGCTCACACTAGCCTTTGAAGTGCAGCAGGAATAATAATAATAATAAATAATAAATTATTATTATCTAGATCTAATATAGCACTTTTCATAAGTAGATCTCAAAACACTTTACAAACCAGGTCAGCATCATTACTCCCAGTTTACAGAGCGAGATAATGAGGCACAAAGAGAGGAAGTGACTTGCCAGACACCCCAGCAGAATCCCAGTTCAATGCTTTATCCATTAGGTCACTGTTGGAGCATGTGAAATAAAGATGCAATAAATTAAATAAATAGTCTTAGGGTTTAGAAGAGGCCAATGAGTTTTACACCCTGTTTCATCCTTTAATAAGAATGTGACAGCTTGAGAGTTCTTGGTCTGACATCTTGAGATTTACTGATGAGCATTCTGGATAGGATACATATTCCTTTGACTTCCTAAACTGAGTACAAGAATTGATTTCCTTCATTGTATAATGTTTGTAAAAAATTGTTCAATAAATTAGTGACTTTTGTATGTCTGATTTGTTAAAAACTATAATTAAAGTGTTGAACACATTTTTCAGTTAAAAATAACTATTAATAATATATTTATTAATAATAAAAATGAATATATTTGTATATAGAGCCAGATTTCCAAAACAACTCAGCAGGGCTGGGTGCTGAGCACTTTGAAAAATATAGCCTTTTTTAGGTGCTTAACTGGGAGCTGAGATCTCTTGAAATTGGTCCCATGGTGTCTTTCATCCCTAAGGATCCTTAAGCATTTAACAGATGACATACAGGAATCAAATTTGCTACTTTTCCAATACACAGCAACACTAAGGAAACCGTTTAGGAAAAGAAGTAAAGAAGAATACTGTAGAAAATTGAAAGTTCCTGGGAATTTAGGTAATCAAAATTAATTGGAATTGGCTGGCACAACAGTGTTACTACCTCTATTGTTGCAAAAATTACCTTGAGACTTTTAATGCTCAGTGTTGTCTTACTGAAATGGTAGCCCAATACCCTCTCCCCATCATCTGCATCACAGAGACCTCAACAAAGGACTTTTATTTTGTTGTATATACAGAAAGCTATTGATATCAAATCAGCTAACATTTCCCATGGAAAATATCCACTTGAATATAGGTGCCATGCACACTATGTTGAAATTCTAAGCCATAGAGCAATTTAAAATCATTCATTAATTATCAGTAAGATTTAATGAAAATCAATATTACTTTGAAGTGATGAAAAAATCAGTGAGTTCCAGTTCTGCACTTGACTTCATTATCAGTAACTTAAATCAATAAGCAAACTTTAAAAGTTCATTTGTCTTTAATATGCACAAAAGACTGAGGGGGAAAAAATGACTAGAGCCAAAGAAATCCAATTAATTTCCATCATTTTTGTCATTTATCAATAGCAGCAGTGTGCCTGTCCTATCTCTATGAGAAGCTGACACTGGTGTTCTCTCAATGCCTCTTCTAAAGAT
Source organism: Emydura macquarii macquarii (assembly GCF_026122565.2). Lineage (NCBI taxonomy): Eukaryota > Metazoa > Chordata > Testudines > Chelidae > Emydura > Emydura macquarii. The sequence continues at coordinate 4,656,605 of NW_027133156.1, forward strand.
ACTAAAAGTCACTGATATGTATATAGCAGTGTACAAAGAGCTCCCCATCACCAGAGCAGGGTTTTCCTCTGCATTGCTCTCATTAACACTAATTGCAGTTACAAGGGGAAAATAAACACCAAAGCATTATCTAAATGCAGTCCAGGAAACATTAAAGAGATCTGTTCAGTTACTTAATGTTTTTTATTGTTGCTACTGTACATTTTGGATTTTGATATTTTTGCTAAATAAAAGAAGAGATTTCATTCCTTTTATATTTCCACTGGAATTCATATTCTGTGCCAGACACAGGTGAACAACTTCTAAACATGGGCGGCAGCAGTCTGCATTCAGAACACATATGTGCACACATCACTGAGAGCTAGTTTTTCATATGCACAAACTAATAAAGGCCAAGGATTGTGCAGAATTATAGGACATATGGTTCTCAATTGCAGCAGGTTTCTCCAACAATTTGTTACTAAAAATATTTATTTCACAAATATAAGACATATGTAGAGGGATATAAGTAGTTTGCCACCTTTCCATGTTAATAATGAGTGTGATGATGTGTTTTAAATGTACAGCATTTGTCAGTATTTTTGAGATTCCATATGTAGAGTCTAATCTTTCAAGAATAAAATTTAAACTAAGACATTTCCATAAGCCAGCACAATAAATTGACCATTCTTTCTTTAACAGTGTATATGCTGAATGTGGGTGTGCAAAGTAAGTCATCTCATTGAAATCAGTGGAGCTACTTGCAGAGCATAAAGTTTATCAGGTGAGTACATTTATGCCAGGGTTGGGACTCAGAGGTGATGTCCTCTGCATGACATGCTAAGCCAACATCCTTTATCCCAGCTATACCAAAAGGACAAGAGACAGTTGATATGGTTTTAATCAGGCTGCGACTTTATTATTAGACGTCTGGGACTACCCAGCAGATAAAAGTGTACAGTGAAGGTAATTCCATGTTCATTCAGTATCCACCCAGGAGGCTTTCACCAGCCTTCATCTTTTTTTCCATCCAGGTCCCCCAGCAAACCCATTGCTGGGACCTTATCATCCCACCCCCCCGGACGATGGTAAAGGTGGGCTAAAAGAAAGGGGGTTGACTCCCTGCCAAACCAATCATAGAAACTTTGAAGTTCCCCTGTCCCCTGTTCCACTCCTTTAGCCAAGACCTCCTTTTTAAGTCCTTTGCCAAGCCATTTATTTGGTCACTGTATCCCTTCCCTATGGAGTACCTGCACTGATATCCGCCCCACACTTACATAATGAGTTGTGACATCATAGCCTAACTCCTTTCCCTACTCACCATAAAAAAGTACTCCCTGAACCTGCTATGCAGAAGGCGAAAAACCTTCCACTTCACCTAGGCTAATCTAGTGGTTAGGGAAAAATTCCTTCCCAGCCCCACTAGAAAGGAGTGACTAGCATGATGCCTACAGCAGGTCCTGACTAAACCTGGTATTTTGCTACCTCCGAGGGGAGGCAGAGTGGGTGCTGCTCTGCTTGGTCTGGGGAAAAGGGACTTCTCCCACCAGGCTTGCCCCTTTTGAACTCCCAGCCCCCCCAGGCCACGCCGACCCACTCCCCTTTTGCAGCAGCCTCTGACCCACTTCTCCCTCCGCCCATAAAATGCTATTCTCTCTCCCCTGGCAAACTGGACAATGTCCTCCCTCCCCACCTTAGGGCACTGTGCGGTCATTCTACTCATTTAAGTCACTGTGTGGGTGGAAATTATAGATCATGGGCTTGTGTCAACATTGAATTGCTTCAGTTTTACACCACTGTAACTCCATCAAGTCACTGGAGTAACACAGTGATGAATCAGGCTTCAAGTTAGCATTTAAAGACAAAGAGAATAATTGCACCCACCAAGACTCCCATCCAATTCCCCATCTCTACAGTCCTCACAGGTAGAAGGACTATACAGTTCCTACCTTAGAGGCTTCATTTGGAGTGAAAAGCAAGAGCATATTAGTCTCAGCTGGGTGTTTTTAGAAAGTAGCTGTGGTGGTTTGCCGAATTGCTGGTAGAGGAAATACTTGAAGTCAGGGTCGGTTTATTGTGAGAGTATTAAGGTAAGGGTGGTTTTAAGGAAATGTTCAAGCTGGTTTTCTGGGGTTAGAGGAAAGATTGGAAGGAATTGTTTTATGTCAGATGGTTTGCTGGGAGATGGAGGGGGCATTTTATGGTGTGACTATACAGTACAAGAAGAAATAAACTTATGAAACTTTTAAGGCACTTTTATGAATCTTGACAGTCCACGAAATTACAACAGAAAATACATTTACTCACATCTCAAAATTCAGAGCAGCCATTTATCTCTATCAGATACCAGTCTTTACTTGAGTAAATATAAAACAGTCCACATAAACTTCCAGAACAATGCACAAGCAGAACAATGTCATAATGTTAGTACATGGGACCCTCAAGACCCAGGATGCAGACACAAATGGCTCCATTTAGATTCAAATTTTTAAAAACATTGTAAAGCAAGAGAAGGAAAATTCTGTTTTGAAAACAGATTTCATTTGGATGTTTCTAAGGTTTTATTATTAGCAACAAAGCTAAAGTAAAACTTTTTTTAAAAAAAATCTGTCTCTTGAAAGCTTTTCAGTGCACTAAATGAACACAAAAATATACACAGTTTTCACAGTCTACAATCTCTCACACAGTAAACTAATGCTAACCATTAAAGCTTTTTTTTGTTTAGAAAATGCTGATTCATTAAAACTTGAACCTTTCATGAAAAGGGTAATTTATGACAAATTTTCAGCTTGAAAACTAAGCTAAGTACTGAGGATGGGGTGGAGGTTATGGATAATCTAGGCATGGCCAAATATCTAAACAAATACATTGCCTCCATTTTTAATAAGGCTAATGATGAGCTTGGGGATAATGGTGGGGTGAGAAGATAACAGACTTTTTAGACAAAGGGAATGCAGTGGATCTAATTTACCTAGATTTCAGTGAGACATTTGATACGGTTCCACATGGGGAATTAGTTAAATTGGAAAAGATGGGGATTAATATGAAAATTGAAAGGTGGATAAGGAACTGGTTAAAGGGGAGACTACAACAGGTCATACTGAAAGGTGAACTATCAGGTGGGAGGGAGGTTACTACTGGAGTTCCTCAGGGATCAGTCTTGGGACCGATCTCATTTAACCTTTTTATTACTGACCTTGGCACAAAAAGTGGGAATGTGCTAATAAACTCTGCGGATGATACAAAGTTGGGAGGTATTGCCAATACAGAGAAGGATCGGGATATCATACGGGAAGATCTGGATGACCTTGTAAACTGGAGTGATAGAAATAGGATGAAATTTAATAGTGGAAAGTGCAAGGTCATGCATTTAGGGACTAATAACAATAATTTCTGCTATAAGCTGGGGACACATCAGTTGGAAGTGACAGAGGAGGAGAAGGACCTGAGCATATTGGTTGATCACAGGATGACTATGAGCCACCAATGTGATGTGGCTGTGAAAGAAGCTAATGCGGTCCTTGGATGCATCAGACGAGGTATTTCCAGTAGAGATAGGGAGGTCCATGATGAGACCTCATCTGGAATACTGTGTGCAGTTCTGGTCCCCCATGTTTAAGAAAGATGAACTCAAAATGGAACAGGTGCAGAGAAGGATGATCCACAGAATGGAAAATCTGCTTTATGAGAGGAGACTCAAAGAGCTTGGCTTGTTTAGCCTAACCAAAAGAAGGTTGAGTGGAGATATGATTGCTCTCTATAAATACATCAGAGGGATAAATACTAGGAAAGGACAGGAATTATTTCAGTTCTGCATCAATATGGACACAAGAACTAATGGATATAAACTGGCCATCAGGAAGTTTAGACTTGAAATTAGATGCAGGTTTCTAACCATCAGAGGAGTGAAGTTTTGGAATAGGTTTCCATGGGTTGCAGTGGGGGCAAAAATCCTAGCTGGATTCAAAACTCAGCTTGATAAATTTATGGTGAGGATAGTATGATGGGACAGCCTAATTTGGCAATTGACTGATCTTTGACTACTGGTAGTAGATATGCCAATGGCCTGTGAAGGGATGTTAGATGGGGTGGTTTCTGAGTTATTACAGAGAATTCTTTCTTGGGTGTCTGGCTGGTGAGTCTTGCCCTCATGCTCAGGGTTTAGATGATTGCCAGTTCAGGTCAGGAAGGAATTTTCCCCCAGAGCATATTGGCAAAGGTTTTGGGGTTTTTTCGCCTTCCTCTGTAGCATGGGGCATGGCTCACTTGCTGGTGGATTCTCTGTACCTTAAAGTCTTTAAACCATGATTTGAGGGCTTTAATAACTCTGTCATAGGTCAGGGGTCTATTACAGGAGTGGATGGGTGAAGTTCTGTGGCCCGCATTGTGCAGGAGGTCAGACTAGATGATCATATTGGTTCCTTCTGACCTTTTAGTCTATGAGTCTAACTTTTTGAAAGAAAACATGTTAAAGTTGTCAAAATATTTTATGTCTACATTTCTAAATGAAAAATTCAAGTTTTTACATAAAAAACAAGGTTTCATTTTAAAACGTAAGCTAATTATAGTTTGAATAAATGAATAAGTGGTTCAAATCAAAATGGAATATATCAAAGTTATCAAATCAAAATGTCTAGCTTGACCAATTTTCTTTAGATTTTGGTTTGTTAAAAATGTTGAGAATTCTATTTTTCATCCCATTTGGGATGAAGATCTTTTCTGTATCTGAAAAATTTTCATAGGTGGAAAACTCATTCATGACCACTTCTACTAACCACTTCATTACCTTATATTTCAGCCAATCTCTAGTTGCATAGTATAAATATGGGCAGAAACTTACTAACATCAAAATTTCCAGAATGCAAATCGAAACAGATAGCTTCTCAGCTTCTATAAACCAGCATAACTCCATTGACTTCAGTGGACTTATGCTGATTTACAGCATCTGAGGTTCTAACCAGTATACTTCAAGTGATTCACTGGGTAAATTCTTCTTTTGGTTATACTTATATTATTGAAATAAAAATGTGGCCCAGTGTACATGGTGTTCTTTATGTGTTACTATGACTGTTAACATTCAGCACTCGTGCAATACTCAGAGTAATACATGTCACCTTATCCAATGTTTGGGCCCTATCCTACGTTATTCATGGAAGTTAAACACCCTGCGCAGAAATGCCCTCGCTCTCATACGTGCATATCTTATTTCTTTCCCACGTCAGTAATGAGGGTAGGCAAGAAGTGTGTTTCAGAGGTCAAGTATTCATTTACATACTGAAGTGAGTACCAGCTAGTATCTTCTTCCTTCCAGGGCTCAAGAATATTTTTTTCTGGCCCAGTACAAACTTGTAACACGGGCCCCCTCCCACACACATACCACAATCCCTCATCCCATACATACAATCTCATGAGCCATGAAAAAGGTTTGAATTCTGAAATTACTGTTACATATTCTACATTTCTGAAAAATGCCCCCCTTTGCTATTTTTGTTTAACATAACACCTAGCCTGAGAGTCCTGCAAGTTTGCTGACTATTTTGTAACTTTTTGGTCATTGTAAAGGTATTATATCTTGTCAATGACTTGATTTTTTTATTCTAATGGACCAATGTGACTGCAAACATTTTATAATTAGTCCACTTAACTTTAACACTTTATTCTTATGGCCTTTTTACTGCAAAATCATGAATTAGCCCCAAAGCTATGATCTCAAGAGCTCCAAGAAAGTTACCATTGTGTGCATCACCTAGCAGATTATTATCTCCTTGGAATGCTAAACCTTGAGAAACAAGAAATAAGGTAACATCCAACTATCTTTCCAATATTTCTTTCCATCTTGTAGTTTCTGTTAATATTGGTTTTTGAATCTCACTGTCCACTCCATGTCCACTTGACAGTGACTGCTGTAATTGTTTCCACTGGCAGTAGCAAGTTTTATGTTCTATGCTCTTTTCATGTTCAGGAAGTTTAGTATATAGTTTATGCTATTTTTTGCCAGCATACTACGTTGTTTAAGCCTCCCTTCAGGAAACATGCAACACAGAAAACAATACAGTGCTTGGTGGTAGCACTCCAAACAAGCTAGTCTCTTGGAAGTTATGGATATATATAATATACCTGTATTTCAAATTGTGCTGCCTGAGACACACCCTAGACACAATGGCGGCAGAACAATAACCTGCTCAATGGCCCATTAAGACACTCACAGAGGCCAGGGGCCCATGGGAGAAACCAAAGACAGACCTGATGAGTTAGCAGGACTGGCTCATGTGACTCTGGACTCCAGTTTGGTTCTGGTAAAATTCCACAAGCAGCGTGTAAGAGGCTGGGGGTATATAAGGCAAGGCTTTGGAATCCATTTTGTTCTCCAGTCGGGATTCAGCTTCAGCTACCTACCTACCTCTAGATCAAGTCATCTGCAACTGAAGCTGTGAAACAAAGGACTGAGGCCCATCCAATTACTAGATGCATACCAAAGAAACTTTACAAGCCTGCAAACTCGACAATTCTTCTAGAAACCTGATGTATATGGACTTTTAATCATTTGTATGTATCTGATTACTTTAAGCCTTTAACATTTCTCTTATGGTTTGTTTCTTTCTTTAATAATACATCTTTAGATTTAGTTACTAAAGGATTGGCTGGCAGCATGGTATTTTGGGTAAGAGCCAAACTTATATTGATCTGGTACTGTGGCTGACCCTTTGGGGTCAGAGGGAACCTTTTTAATAAAGATCATAGAGTTTAAATAACTGGTCTCTTTACTGGACTTAGTGGCTGATTGGGAGTCGGAGACTGGAATGCAAATGAATCAGATAGTGTAGCACTACTCTCTCCTGCTTCTTGTAAACCTTCTGAATGTGGTGATGCTAATGGTGATACTACCTGACTGTCTCCAAGTATTAGATTGGAGTCACATGATGCATGTTCTGGCAGCTTTTCTTTGTCATCAATTGCCAGTGCCACAGACACTCTATATTGAAATCATTTTCATCTTGATTTTGTTCATCTTCTTCCCTAGTTAATATATTGCCTGGCTGCAGAAAGGCCTTGTCTCATTTGAAAAACTGGAGGATAGGTTGGTGTCCTTTAGCTTCTTTTCTTTTATCTCCTTACGTTGCTGGCTGCCTGATTTGTATTTATAGCCACCACCAGATGTGGCAGTATGGGATGCGTGTGTGACTGTGAGTGAATTAGACACTTATTCACATATATTTTGGGCCTGCAAATCCTACCAGAAGAAGCAGCAGCACTAGTTCCCACTGTCTTATGGTGCTGTGCTCTGCCCCTCCCAGCAACTGTCCCTCCCTCCTTCCTATGCACAAGGAACTCTGGGACTGGCAGTTCTTGATCTTGATGTGATAGACCATGTCACAGAGAGGAGCACAAATCTCTCTGTCTCTCAGTCTCAAACTACAAGCCCTAGTTTAACTACACAAGCACACACTCCATATTCTAGAGAAGGGCCTGGGCTGGGCCAGCAGGCCCAGCAACTCACTATTCAGAATGTTGCTTGGGACTGCTCTAACACTGCTTCTGATTGGCTCCAGAAAATCTCACAAGATCTGGACAATAGATACATAGATACAGGGAAATAAGTTTCTATAAATATCCACAGGCATGATCTACGATTTAGCCTCAATTTTTTCCTCATGGTAATGGGGATTACAGCCTGGGTCGGGCATCCCAGGGCCTCCGGGCCCCAGTAAAGTGTATTCTTTTTTCCACCCATGTGGGGGCCCTGCTTCCTTCATAGGTGGTTAGATACAAAGTGGATCCTCAAGGTGGAAACTGAAGTTCTAATTCAGGAAAGCATTCCTATTTAGGACAGCAATTAAGCATGAACATTTTATTCAGGATGTAACTTTAAGTACATTTACATACTATTGCAGTCAATGGGACTTAATAAAGTGCTTAAAATTAAACATGGGCTCAAGTACTGTCCTGAAGAGACTGAATAGGCAAAAAGGGGGAATCTTCTACAGATGAAGGGCAACAAAAAACAAACAATAGAAAATGCTGAAGGTGACTGTGCTACTCCTAACAATAAGGTGTGGAAACCATCATCAAAAGATCTTGAGAATTCAGATGAACTCAAGATAACCTACCCAAAATAGCTCTATGAGCCCCAACTTACAGGAAAGAAAGGGGGTGCAGGGAAGTCTGCTGCAGTGCTTCCATTATTCGAAACATATGTGATTCTTGTTTTAGCACCTTTTTAAAACAGTGCCCCTTTTAGGTGTCAAGCTCAATAAAACACTTGTTCTCCAAAACTCAGAATGAATTAGGGAGAAGAGGAGAAATAAAAGCCACACTTTTTATAGTTACATTTTTATTGAAATTTAAACACCCGAGTGAAAGAGATTTACATAAAAGAACCTGACCTACATGATATATGGTACATGATTGAAAAATTGCTTTTCAGTTCTTCATGAAGTTTCAGATTGATTGGCAGGTACAATGTAAAAACAATATATGAGCTCTGCTTTCATTTATATTTGCACCCTGGCATGTCACATTGTATTATATATTTTTGTTTAATATTTTACAACGGCAATAATCACCTCCAAGTACATTAGTTCAGTATCCTTATAGGGTATAACCTAACTTGCTAAAAGAAACAGACTTTTGGTTTCCCTACTTAACCCTTAGTATGCTTATGCTCAGGGCTTTGGGAAATTGAAAAAGTGCATTGAAATTAATTAAAGTACTCTTACTGAATTTAGTGGGCTTTCGATCAGATCTTTAAAGGGGTTCCCACTAATTTTGAAAAACACCTATGGGAATTAGGTGTCCAACTCCCATTAACTTTCAATGTTGGACTTTCAAAGGAATTTTATACCTACACATCATGAGGCAGTTTAGGAAATCCCACCCCTAATGGCATAAAACATGGTGTAACTATACAGACTTAGAACTGTTTGAAAAAAGGCATTTCTGTTCCATGGGGAATTCTGAAATTTTGACATTTCAGATATTTTATTTGGTATTTTATTCTCAAAATATCAACATCTTTTGCAGAACAAAATTTCTGATAAATTTCTTTTTGGAAATGTCAAAACAAAACTATTTCAACATTGCTGATCAAAACAAAATTGTTTTATTTCAAAATGTAAATTCAAAATGAAATTTCAAAAAATTTGAAAATGTTGTTGTCTCGACAGGTTGTCAAAATCAACATTTTCCTGTAAAAGTTCAATGTAAACAAAATGCTATATTTCATCAAGAAAATCTTTTGCTCAAAAAATGTCAACCAGCTCCAATTTATAAGTATAATGAACGCTATCTTCATCAGTAAAATTAAACTGTCCCATGTTTGATTAAATCTTCCATTAAACTGGCTATTTTAAAATGTTCCAAAATTATAATTAATGACTTATTTTGCTAGCATCAAGATGGAGCTACAGTGGGGTACAGCCCCAATCTATGTAAGGCGTAGTGGGAATGTCTTATAAAGTTGGATAAATGCAAAAGTTTGCATAGTGGGTAAACTGAAAGAAAGAAACTTCACAGATGGCAATTAATACACTGTAGCAATAGGGCCACTCCTAAACCGCAGGGAAACTTAAAGGAGCCTGTTATTCCATTCACATGTATATGAGCTTTGTGCATGGAAATTCCTAGTAGTTTTGATGGGATTTTCCTCATATTTATTTGGCATAACAATAGGTGGAGCGAACCCAAAGAATCAGTGTTTTCCAGGCTTCTTCAGATGTGTCAGGTGTCCTTTCTCCTTAGATTGTCAGTATACTTTTTGTGTTAAAAAAGATCAGGTAGGGGAGAACTCAAGTCATGTAAGTTCAAAAGAAAAACAAAAAGAGCTGCTCACCAATAGACTGAGGCTAATACTGAGGAAGATGAGCAGACCTGACCAGAGACAAGTACCATCAGGGTTAATACAGAAGAAAAATAGAATAGAAACAAACCTACTAAGTTTGCTGGTATTCATGACCCCTTTTACTCATAAACATTCAGCTGAGTGAGTTCTTATTTACAAGAATATCCTTGAATACTTTTCATGTAAAATCAATAGCAACAGCAAAATCCCTAGTGAACTCTGTGGAGTCTCTGGCACTCCTTCCTGAGCAAGGTAAAACCTTTTCTTGGGGTGGGAGTTTTGTTTTTGAAGTTTTAGATTTTATTGATTTGCTCTTTTTTGGTAAGGGTTGCTAGGGATTTATTGGGTACATAAGGGTGTCAGTGTTGTCAGTGTCATTTTTATCGTGGAAAGGCATTTTTAAACAGGAAGGTTTTGGAGTACCTACTAAATTAGCCAGATTCTGGATTTTCTTGATCTCCTCTAGAAGATTGTTCAGCAGTTGGTTCCCCTCAACAGAGAGTGCTTTATTCTCCAGCTCTCACACACTTCATCCTGGTCTTTATGCTCTCCATTGTTCTATATTAGCGCAACTCATACACTGAAATCCAGTCTTAAGGTAGTTGAAGCTTGATCCATTAATTGCTTTTAAAAAATAGGACCAAAGCCTAAATCTGTTCTCTGGAAGAACACTGGGTGGAGGAATTTGAGCATGGGTTTGAAATATTCACAACTGCTTAACCCATGGAGAAGGTGGGCAGCTGCATTCTGTACTAGCTAGAGCCTGTCTATTCTCTTCACATGTAACTTGAGATGTAGTCAGTTATAGTAATCCAGCCTGGAGGTGACAAATGCATGGACACTGTGGCCATGTTCTCACCTGGGAAGAAAGGGACAAAGTTTCCTAGAGAGTTGAAGGGGAAAGATTTTTAGATGCTGATGCTACTAGTCATCCAAGCTTAGTGAAAAGTCAAACACGACCTCAAGGCTTCTCATCCCTTTGAACAACGGGGGCTATATGCCTTCAGTGTCACGGGAAGGCAGTGTCTCTGTTAGTTCTTCAAAACATTTCCCCTTTCCAACCAGCATCACTTTGGTGGTCACTGTGTTCATCTTGAAACAAATGCTCTAGATGCAAAAGCTGATTCGTGTAGACCTTGTGACATTTTAGTGGTGGCAGTGGTTGCATCAGAGAATCAGATATAAAGCTGAGTGTCATTGGCACAGTGTTGGCATTTGAGCCCATGGCATCTCACTGCCTCTCACAGTGGTCTCAGGTTGGTATTGAAGAGAAGCGTGGATAGTATGGAACCCTGCAGGACCCCATAGGTGAGGGCCTTTGGAAAGGAGAAGTTACCTATCGCCACTCTCTGAATTCAGCTGGAGGAGAATGACTGGACCAACTGTAGTCCTGGGCCATAAACTCTTTGCCATGTCACGTAAATGTGTTAGTAGCAGTACCTTGTTTTTTATGTCAAATGCTGCAGAGAGGCCAAGCAATATGAACATGGACATTTTGTCTGTGTCTATTGCCATAAGGAGATGTGATTGGAGGGCTAGAGTGTAATGTAACTCTTCATTTCCGGGTTTAAGAGGTTTGAGTGTAGCTGAACTAAACATTCTGAAATGGTACAAAGCACCACTGGGCAACCTTAACTCTGCATTAACAAAGATTTTGGGCAGTTCATATCTATGTATCAGGAAAAGTTTTTTTATTGTAGCAGTCACTTAGACCTCAGTTCAAGAAAGACGGGCAGATTTGTAATGTATGTATATGCAGGTAAATGTAAAATACAAGGAAATGAATATGGACATATAACTATTGTACCTGATTTTAGCAGAAGAGTTCTGGATTTTTCCAATTTCCCATCTTGTACTATTGCCAACTGTCTCTCAGTTTTTAGAGAAATGTTTCCTGTAAGTAGTGCAAACATGTTTCAGGATCCAACCTCAAAATCTCCTATTTTACTTGCAAATGGCCAACAAACATATATCTGTTTCTTACCATGAAATATGGGCTTACTGTTTTTTTACAGCACAGATTGTGGTTTATTAAGAGGTACTACAAAGCATTTAAGTTTGCTAGTGGGTCTTTTGATTAAACGCTATGTATTATGTTAAGGCAACATAATCATGAAATAAAAAGTAATTTTACATGTGTACTCTATATTCATTAAAACTTTCTGCTAAATCCAAAATCGTTTTAGGAAATGAATGTATCACAGTTTTACATTAGAATAGTCTGTTTTAAATCCATGTAAGTACAAGACTGACATTGATGGAAAACCTTTAAGAATGCCTTTTGCTCACTAAGCACAAATTTGCATGATGGCAAACACTTTCTCCATTACTGCTGATATTAAGAGGCCTTATTCATCTATCTGACAATTTTGTTGCTTTTCCCCCCTTCTTTCTCACAGTTGTTTGCAACATCAGGAAGTGGAGATCCTTCATTTAGCTGTCATCTAGAACCAATGACTTAGTCTGACACCAGAACACAATTTAGAGGAATGAGATTATTGTCAGGGAGAAAATAATTCAAAATATCCACAATTAAGGTATGTAAAATGTATGGCAATTCTAATGGATCTGTGGATGTTGTTCATATTTTTCTCCAATTGGTGCAGACCACACTTTATAACATATGTTTTAAGTTACACAAAAGTACATTTTATGATGTTGTACTGAAAACAAGGCAATCTGCAGGACAGAATTTCCCCGCAGCAAAAAACTATTTTAGCTATGTTTTGTTTCTATATTCTTGATTTTTGGGGGGATGGAAGGAGAGATGAGGGGTCAGTCCTTCTGTTAAAACAAATATTTATAATAGTCCATGAATAAATCAGAACTAAAATGAATCAATTGCATATTTATACAAGCCAAAAAAGCTGGGGAAGAGCTAATATAGGGAACATTAAATTCCTGATATACACTAGAATGACTCGCTCTGTTTACAAAGGTCAGACACTATTTAAGACTTTACCAATAAATGCACCTAGAATTATAGGTTGACGGGATTAAACATGCTTAATACTTGCTGGTACACCCATGCACTCTTTCAGTATACACAGACCCATGGCTACATTGAATAGACAATTATAACAATTAATACTCAAAACTAAAGGACTTCAAACTGTCCATGCTATCCGTTGTTTCTGGCATTTCTGCTTTATTTGTGAAGATAGAAGCTACTCAAATATTAGGAAGAATAGGGTTAGGAGGAACTGTGGGACTCTTTTCAGAAGCTGATATTCATTCCTTTGCTATTTTGACAACAAGGCATACTGTAGACTCCAGATGTTTTATTCCTCATCCACATCAAGCAAGATGTTCTGTGTTAAGAAAATCTCAGTAGTAAGAGCAGATGATTTAGAATGCAGTGCTAAACTGCCTTCTGCAAAAAGAAATTACCCTAGAAAACCAAGGTGATGGTGATGGAATTTGCCTCTTTTCCAGTTTAACTACAAGCTACAGATCAATAGAATGAGGAGCAGATGTGTGGGCCAAAGGTCTTTGTTAAAATGATCCTCTGAAAGTTATCTCAGTAGTCATCACCATCACACATTGTCACAACAAGGAAAAGAAGAAGGAGGATCAAAAGAAACCCTTAGGATGCATATATTACTTAATTCACTCAAATAAATTTATGCATTTGCAATAGCTGTGACTGGAGATGCACATAGTCTGTTTAAAGAAAGGATCTCAACACAGGTAACTTCAGAAAAGACATACTAATTTGTATTCCCATTGAGTCAGAGAAACTAAAATGTTCTCAGAGGTTTCACAGGCCCTATGAAATGCTCTGTGTGACCTATGAGATAATTTTATATCAGTGTTTCTGCTGAACTAAAGAAAGTCCACTCAAAGTGTATTTGAAATGGAAGATTAAACCTCACTTTTGGTGACAGCTTTTTTGCGCATCCTGATCCCAATGTTGGCTTGTGCAGGCTTGGGCCCCCTTAATTAGGTTAGTGCAGTCTTAGGTTGTTTTAACTTGCATCATCTGCAGACTTCCCTGGCGAAGCAAAATTTTGGCAGGATTCTGCTTTATCAGTCACCATCTTTATGTATGACTATGGCCAACACCAGAAGTGACATCATCATCAGGACTCTGGCTTTTTTTTTACCAAAACTCCATAGCAAGTTTTTAATCTTTTATCTATCTTACGTAGAGTTTTATACAGTCACCCTTCACCATGGTATCTGTGATCATACCACATAAAAATCAGCAGTGATGGAAAAGTCCCTAGTGGACTTCATGGTGTCTCTGGTTCTCCTTCCTTTTCAGGGTAAATACTCTGCTTAGCTTATTTTTGTTTTATTGATTGACTTATTTGGTTGTTACAGGATTTTATATTAGGGGATGGAAGGGATATTATTGTTGTGACTCATGAGTGCCTTTCTTGCTATGGTGGCAAGGCTTTTTCAAAGAGGAAAATTTTGAAACATTACTTAAAAACAGTTGGAATCTGTATTCACCTAATCTCATCTGGAAATTCATTCAATAGCCAGAACCCCTTAGCTGAGAATGATTTTTCCCCAGCTCTCCTGTGCTTTGTCCTGGAGTCTGTGATATGCATTGTCAAAGAGGAGTGCAACTTTCTCACTGAATCTTAAATAGAAATTTGCTTTTTAAATGTAGCTGGGCCTCGATCAATTAAAATTTTTGTTAAACATTATCTTGGATAAACATCCAAAGAAAGTATCAAAGGTATCCTTTTAACCACCATCCATAGAAATTAATGATTAGCCAAATAAAAGAATGCATTGAAATTTACTCAGAGCCTGATCCTGTACACCAGTGGCACAAACTGTAGTTCTAATAAAGTCAATGGATCTGTGGAAGTCTACACTAGATGAGGATCTGGACCTTTATATTTTCTTTTCTTTTCCTTTGTTTGTTTAAATAAATACATATTAATTATATACAGAAGCCCTACAACCTAATAATCATTAGTTATCTGATTTCTTATAGGTGTCTTGGAAGGAATTGTTCTTGAGGAAGGATTTGAAGGAGATGGGAAGTGGCCCTATAAATCAATGCAGAGCCATGCCTCATACTGTAGTTCATGAGGCTCATGCTCCCATTCACCTCTGTGAGCTGGGCTCCGTGGCTGGACTACTTTTTCCATGGTACAATATGGTGTAACCTTCTTGATGAAAGGAGGCAGTGCCTGATAGAAATCCCATGGCTATCATGCATTATGGAACATGAAGTTTGGCTGGAGGAGTCTATATCATAGAGGAAAATAGGAATACTAGGCAATTAAATTACAACTTCCTTCAGGAAACATATCTGAATGTCTGAATCCAAATATTTCCGCTTTAGGCCAAATCTTACCAGTTTTTGGATGTTCAGTTTTTCAACAAAATATTGAACTTTTCTGTAGGAAGCAGAGTTTTCACACACTCACAAAAAGGGTTTAATTGAAAACTCAGTTTTTCATAAAAACAGTTTTGATGGAAAAATGTTGATCATCCCTAGCTCAGGGAGCACATTTAATGTACAAGGGCAGCATGGAAGAAACCGCATAAGTACTTATACCTCAAATTAAAAACTTCTTAAATTGTTTCCATATAAAGAAAGACTAAAAAGATTAGTACTGTTTATATTAGACAAGAGATGACTAAGGGGGATATGATAGAGCTCTGTAAATCATGAATGGTGTAGAAAAGGCAAATAGATACATATTATTTACTCTTTCTCACAACATAAAACCTAGGGGTCACCCGATTGAAATTAACAGGCCACTGTATTAATATAAACAAGAGGAAGTACTTTTTCATACAACTAAACTGTAAAACTCATTGCCATAGGATGCTGTTATGGCCAAAAGTATAACTTGGTTAAAAAAGAACTGGAAAAGTTTGTGGAGGATATGTTCATCGATGGATATTAGCCACGATGATCAGGGACACAACCACATGCTTGGAGTGACTCTAAACCTCTGACTACCAGAAGTCAGTAGAAGGAAACAAGGGTAGATCATTCCATAATTGCCCTGTTCTGTACACATCCCTTGAAGCTCCAGCATGGGCCATTATCTGAAACAGGATACCAGGTAGAATAGACCATAGGCTGACCCATTATGGCAGCTCTTATGTTGCTATGTCCTTGTTCGCTATCAGTCTTCAGACAAATATCTGAAGCAGTATAAAGGTTATTCTGTTTCCTTTAAAATTCTTATTCACTCCCCTCCCCTTTTCCTCACTAGATCTCAGAGAAACATTGGCTTTAAACCTCAAACCAGTTCAATCTGAGTATGATTTCCTAGTGCATCTTAATCCTTAATTCTATACTTACACATACCCTTCCCCCATAAAACCACATTCAGAAGAAGACTATAATCAAATGGTCATACTCTATACACCACCTTATGGGTGTAAGTCACTTCACTAGTTCCTATGCATAGGTTTGTTTGACATGTGGCACAGCTTCTTGGCTATCTGGCACAATTTTAATTCATCCTTCACCTCATGCCTCACATTATCAGTAATGTAAATTATATAGTATTTACCTACTATATGCCACTGTATTATTTTCAATGTATACAACATATTTACTTAGTTTAAGGTAGTGAACATTTGAATAGATGATGAGCCACCATTCTTCATCCTATATTTGGGGGAGAGGGAAGCAGGGTAATATTCAATGAGACACTGAATTTTCACAAAATATGTGAACAATGAGAAAGAATGAACATACCCCTAACAAGCTACCCTTAACTTATTTCTTAAATTAGCTCCAATCAAAACTTTGCTACATCCAATGGTGTTCAGGTAGAGTTATACTGCAGAAGCTGAGCAATGAAAGATGGAAGATTACTGTAAATTGAACACTGACTGATTTTAAAGAACGAGAGAGAGAGAGAGAGAGAGAGAGAGAGAGAGAGAGAGGTTTTTGTTCCAACATATTTTTAATCTATTAACTTTCACTGAAATCTATTAAAGTTTTTTTTTCAAATCCAATTCATTTTAATTCCCATGATACATTTCTTGCTCAAACTATTATTTTCAAAATGAGATACACTTGTCTAAGCTCAATACATATTAATGGTAACCAACAAATTGTCATTCAGAACCAATATACATTAACTTTAACTGACACATTTTTTAAAATTAATGCATATTAACTGAGACTGGCATTTTGCAACCATAGAAGACAGTGAAACCAAAAACAATTACAGGGTTTTTTTTTAAATAAGTGTTTGCTAGTATGGTTCCATTGAAAAACGTGAGCTGTATTGTTGCTTGAGTGCTTGCTACATTTTGAGGTATTTCTAAGTTTGATATCTCCCATGGGCATGAAGGGATCAGCTCTATATTTATCACTACCAAAATCTTAATTATAAGACTATAGGATCTGATTTA
Organism: Emydura macquarii macquarii; assembly: GCF_026122565.2. NCBI lineage: Eukaryota > Metazoa > Chordata > Testudines > Chelidae > Emydura > Emydura macquarii. The sequence goes on from NW_027133156.1 coordinate 4,673,772, forward strand.
AGCTGTGGTCATCTTTGCTATTTTTCTATTCTAGGGCTGGTCGGAGACCACTTTGACCTCTGATGTAAGTTGGCAGTCTCAGGGAAGATCTAACTTACTGTCAGTGGTTTAATCAAATATCAGCTATTCATGCCCAGAGAAATTTCCCATATCAAATATGAACGGTGGGTTATTAATCCATTTTCTTGTCTCTGAGAGTGGCCAGGCCCAGAGGCTTCAAAAAGGCTTCATAATTGCCGTAGAAAGCACCTGGGTTATATTACAAAGGGTGATGTCCCTTTATAATTTTTTTCCTGCCTATGTAATTGTGGATATTCTTATTATCCACATAAATAGCAAATCCTTTTTGACTCATGCTGGCTTCTTTGACTCACTATTAAGTGGCAATGAGTTGATTGCATATGGTGTAAAAAAAAGGAGTAATTGAACCATCAACGATCAACCATCAACACATTACCTCCTCACTAATATATTTGAAGAAAAATTAAATCAAAGTAAATTAGTAATAACCCCTCATAACATGGGGAACAGAGAACAGAATTTGGCCCTAGGATTACTGACTGTTAATTAATTTAAGCCATGTTGGTTAGGTTAGTTAATTCTTATGCTGTTGCTCAAAGAGCATAGATGATCAAATGCATTATGCACCTCTACAATGTTCTGTCCTGTACCAAGTGTAGTACATAATGGGATAGGATTCCCATGAGGGACAAGTGTCTATTGTTGCCATCTAGCCATTTTGTTTTAGGTCTCTGGGGGATCTTTTCTATCCTGTTTTCACAGGTCAAAGTCAAAGATGATTCTCTCAAGGAAGTTGCTAGGTATTTGGAGCATTTTGAGAGCATTGGGTGACCATTTGAGAAAGCAGGACTTGTTTAGTTAGAAAAAAGATCTCTTCTGTCAACTTGAATTCATTCCATTTGATTTTCTCAGTCATTCAGAGATGCTTCATCTGAATGGTGTCCAACTTCTTTTCAATCTTGACAGTGAGGAGGCATGTTTCAGTCTCACAGATCAAAATATTGTCCACCAAAGTATTATATATCCTAATCTTTGTCTCCCTACTTATCTGGGTGCTCAGTTTGCAAAAGACATTCTTGATGAGGCACCCCATTACTGACAATGCTTCATAGTGTGAACTTCAAGTTCTTTCTCAATGCTGCCCATGTTATCGACCACAGAGCTCAGGTGGGTGAAATCAGCTACAATCTCAACTGTGCGATCACCAACTAAGATGCTAGAGACTGCACTGTGTTCAAACCCACTGACTGGAAGAATTTTCCCATATACAAGAACACAGTGTGAGGCGTCATCATAGAGATGGAACATTCTACAAAGTTTGTCAGGGAGGCCTGTGAGTATCAAGATCAGCAAAAGTGATTCCCTATCCCTTAATATCCACAAATGCAGTGTGAATGGGGCAAGTTTAATTTTCATACTTTCCCAATAATCTGGTACATTGTGAAAATTTGCTAACATTGATTAGAAGATTCAGAATAACAATAAGTAGTTCAGGCACACTAGTTCACTTCTTGCCTTTTTAATATGTTATTTTGGATGGTGAATGGGAAATTTGGTTTATGAAATTTTGACCATTGCGTATAGACTTATGGGGAATTAATCAGCCTTTATGTTGACCAGATCACATGCTCTGCCTCAAGCCCTCAACACACATTACCTTTGATATTGATCACTTCTTTCAGTAGGCAACTTTCCCTCAGAGACCAACAATGTTCCTACATGGGCTTTATGAGGATTATAGGTCCATTCTATGGACCATCACTAGGAGGGTCACACAGTTACATCTTGTTTTTCCTCTAGGGACTCTTCAGGTCTGAGACAATGAAAGCTGGCGAAGAAACATTTGAATTCCATAGATTTCCAATTTTATATATTTTATTTATTAAACTAAATAACTAAGCAAAACAAAAAATAAAATATAAATACAAATTAAACTAGAACAAAGTGGTTAATAAAACATCAAATTAATCCAATTGTCAGGTTGATCAAACCATATCAAATTAGCCCACAATTTCGTAGAAACTCTATGTAACAATTTGGGAAGACAGTTGTGCTCTAAGACCCACATTGATAGGGCTTTACAATCACAGTGCCAATCAATACATTTAGGTTTCAGAAAAAAAGCTGAAGGAAAGGGTCAGATCACTCTATGGTTGAAACTAAAGTTAAGACAACAGATCTGAGACCAGTTAGGACAGCCAACCCGATTAATGGTGGTTAAGTAACAGCAAATATCTTCTCTCTTCTCTAACATAAGATTACAATTAAATATTTCAATGTAATTCAAGATGACAGGTTGTTACACTTAAAATTCAAATGACAAATTTAAGTTCAAATAACATGATTCTCAGGATTAAACATACAACTCTTAACCAATGCAATATGTGTGTGTGATGTTTTTGAGAACAAACCTGTTTTTAACCTAAGGGTGTTTTAGGTATTTGATAAACTATTTGATACACACAGTTCTCAGATAAATTTGGTGGGTAATACACACATAGAATGCAGATGTAGAGACTAATAAAGATTGGGAAAGAAAACAAAACCAAGAAGATGGATATATATGTAGGATAGTTGTCATGATTCTTGCCATTTCATACCATTTCTGGAAGTTGGTGCACAGTTAAAACTAGCTGGTGGTTTTACTGACTCTGACATTTCATGTCAACAAACTTGCTGGCTGGATAGAGGTTAATTACTGATAGATGTCAAATTTCACAAGTGGCATGTTTCTAGACTCCTACTTCTTGATGACCATTCAGGAGACCTCTTTGTCAGGCATGATGGCATCTCATAACCAAAGGCCAGCAGCCAATGGCCATAGCAGAAGTCATTGCAGGCAAGCAAGCCAGAAGTAAAGGCCAACAAGCCAACAGCCAGGAGGCAGCGGTAAAGCTAGAAATAAGGTTTCTTCTTTTCCTACCAATTTTTGAAAATGAAGGCCTGAAGTTCCTCCCTCTTGGACCTCTTCCTCTGGAATGCCTTGGTGAATCCAAATGGGGCACTCTCCTTCTCAGGTCATTGGCATCACACAGTGGGTTCCAATTAGGTCACCTTTATATAAATGAAGAAGCTCCTCATTCCAGGAACTTCAGGCTTGGCACATCCAAAAATGTGCTCAATCAGTGAGTCAGCAGGCCTGTAGACATTTAAAGGCATGGGTCAATCCATAGGCATTATTTCAACCATCCTAAAAGTCTTACCTCAAAAATCATTCAAAAAATGCAAAGCTAGTAAAGAGCTGGAACTGAAACCATTGGAACACTCTGATCATATGTTCACTCGGTCACGTGCAGCAAGGAACAATTCCTGTTTCATAGACAGATGTTTATAACTTCCTATTTATATTTTGGCACTCAATAGCTCAACTTTAAAAAGCATTTGACACAAAATGTAAATAAAAAGTTAGAGTTTGACTTGGTCAAAGTAAAAGTCTTTTCCCCCTAAAATCACAATTTTGGGATTCAGTTTTTATATGCAGGCCTCTCACACCACCAAGGGCCAAATTAATCCCTGTCATAATTCCACTGACTTCCATATAGTTGAACAAGCAATAAAATTGAACTTGTGTTAGGGATTTTGATATTATACGACTATTAAGGGGTGAAAGAGATTACTTTTTTAACTATAAAATTGTTAAAGACAAGATAGGAATTGTTCACACAATAACAATTCACTACACTTTTAGACAAAACTGGGTATACTGGGTCAAATCCAATGGAGTAACATCAGGGATGAATTTGGCCCAGTGGGCAAGTTATTTCACCTCCCTGTGCCTCTGTTTTCCCCATTAGTAAAATTACGGTAATGATACTAAGCTTCCTTTTTAAAGCAAGCCTATCGATGTAAAAGTACTGTCTAAGAGCTAGGCATTTGTTATGATAGCACATATGCAGACGTGTAGTTTGTAACATACATTGGGCCATTCCATGTCACTGGATTTTTAAACAAAGCTTCCTATTTAAATAGGGAATTATGTGGGAAATTTGATGTATTATATGGCCTTATTCCTTTGTCGTCTGAGAAGCTTAAGGAGACTGGCATCCAAATCCTATTAGAATTCGATGGAAGCTGTGGGCCTTACTCTCTTAGGCACCTTCCAACATCCTGGATGAAATGTATAGCCAGAACTAGGGATGGGCTTTACCACAAAATTCAGATCTACATCTGAATTTTAGCAAAGTCCCTGGGTTTTCAGATATAGGCTTTTGGTTTGGGCTATCAGAGAGAGATGGGCCAGATGCAAAGAGAAATTCTGGACCTGAACTTCCTTAGGATTTGAGGCATTCAAATCTAGGAGTTTGGTTTAGATCTATCTCTAGTAATAAAATATCCATTTTCTCTATATTTGAGGATCATGGCAAAAACTACCATATCAAGTGACAATGTCCTGAATCTTTTAGTCCTCCACTCATGAGATTTTCATAGCAGGTTACACTGTATATTGGCAAAAACTACACTCTCCTCAGATCAGACACTTCCAGACAAAATGTATTTTCAAGAACTAATACATAGACATCAAAACAAAGCAAATTTGGTGAAAACACATTTGGTGATCTATATACACATGTGCCTACACCAATTTTAACTGAAACCACTTTTAACTGTACAAGCTATTAATAAGTTTTAAATAGGTGCACTTTCACAGAGACTAATATAATTTAATACCAATGATATTTACTGTTATGAGATTTTATAACATTTTTTCTTTATGTCACCTCCTGGGCATTAAATTGGCTCAATTCTCTAAAAATCTGGCTGTTTGAGAACAATAGGTCCATTCACAAGCAACATTAACCACTTAGCAATTTATAGCTCTTATTTACACTTAGTTTGTCCAATATATGCAATATAAATCTTCATCTGAAACCAGAGAAATTAATATATATGAAAATAATTAAATTGAACAAAATTTCTAAAGGGACTTTTTCTCCCCTTAGGTCAAAAGTGGCATTTAAAATGAGTATAGGGAATAGATTCCCCAGTAAACAGAAAATACAGTTTGCTCAAATGTTTTTTAAAAAGAAGAAAAGTTATTTTTCTTAAATACTGTATTTAACAGCAAAAGCCTCCAGAAAAGATGACCTAGAGATGTGGGGGGAGAAATCTCCCTGTTATGCTAGAGAAGTGAATCTGACAATGTTATCAGCAGTGGCAAAGCTCCAATTTTTAAAATTGTTTCATTTAAAATCTAAACATTGAATCCTCATACAGTGTTTACAGGCTTCTTAGCCTTCCCTGATTCAATTTAGAGGAAACATTTATGGGGTTCAAATTGTTCCTGGCAATTCTGAGCTCTGTTACATTTTAAACAAATTTATTTCATCCAAACCTCTACCACATATAGTCCTGAGAAATCTAAAAATATCCAAACATATCCCATTTGTAGACTAGTTTTGCTAGTCAGTGGTTCAATTGTTCTTCCCTGTTCAAATAAAGGGTGGTTTAAATTGATAACTGTGAAATATGCATTTCCAGCAGCACTGGCACAAATAAAACAATTCTATAATCAAATAAAGTAAATCCCTCAAAACATTCACCTATTATATGTGAATTCCATACTCTAATCAAACTTTGGATAAGTTTAATATGGCATGATATAGATAAGTAAACTCTACTGGTTTTTTTTCTTGTTATTTTACATGTGAAAAAGTCATACAATTCAATAGCAACTTCCTGTTACATTAAAGACATTATAATTAAATGCCACATAGATTATTCTTGAAAATCTTTTTGCTAGATTTCTCATCTACTCATTTAGTTACCTTTGTTATTTCCCTTCCCCCACCACTCCTCTTGGTGGTTATTGTGTCATTATTATATACCTATAGTTGAAATGACACAGCTATAGTAAATTTTACCCATTCATTCTGCTTTTTGTGAGTTTTGTGCAGTGAACGAATCTCAAGTAACTTCATATAATAAAATGTATACTTTATATATATTGCTGTCAGAATACCTATTCAAAGGACATCTAAAGGTCTTATGTAGAGTAGCATGTGTTATCTTCAAGTCTTTTACTCTGTGTCTTTTCTAATTATGCAGATTGTCAGTACTGGTATGATCTTTTTAAACATTTAACCTTCTATTAACTCTTTCAAGTTCTCATTTTCCTTTCCTTTTCAACATATTGCTTGTCCTTTTAAGAATTTCCTTCCTCCCATTTGTCACCAGTCTGTCTGCTCAATTTATCCCTTTTAATATGAAATCTTTTTTCACAAAATCTTACTTTCATTTCATTCTTACTTTCCTTGCATCTCTCCTGTCTCCCTCTTTATACTTTTTGTCTTTGTGTTACTCTGAATTCTTATACACAGAATATTGGTTAAGCTGGTTCACTTTGCTTTTACTCTCTTCTACTTTGCCAATATAGCTGTGTGTTATTTTATGCTATCCTATTCAGCATGCTTGTTGTTTGTCCCATTTGTTAGTTATTTGGTGCCTGATTTCAAAGATGACAGGCACCCATAATTCCCACTAACTTCAACTGAATTGTAGATTACACAGCATTTTAGAAAATCAGGCCTTTAATGTTTACCTTTTTTAATTTAGTTTTTTTGTTAGCCAAAACTTTAAAAAGTATCCACCTTCCACCTCTCCTACTGTCTGAGACCTTCACAATTCTTTTATTTCACTGTTCAAGTGATTGACAGTACCTCCAATTACTGTAACTTCAACTAGCAGGTGAACAGTAGAAATTTAAAAAAAAAAAGAAAAAACCCTCATAAACTGATTAAAGTTAAACTTGGACATCATCCCTCTTTCTGGAAATTTAAAAGATATACACACACTGTAGTACAATTTTGCTTGCAGCTGTCAAAACAAGCTGTCAGTTCAATTATCTGGAATGCCTATTAGTCAACTTTTAATAAAGTTTCAACTACTTTTTTTCTTCTGTTTAATGAATAAAGTCCTTCTCCACACCTTTTAAATATGTTTCATGGCCCTTATGGAATTCTGAAATTATGTAGAAAATATTGTTTAATTTACTCATAAGTTACATTACAATTTCACATGTTATATGAAACTGCAATCGTTTTCTGTTTGTGGGCCTTCCTGCTTACTATTCCTGCTAGTCCCTTTACACTGGAAATAGCACTGTAACTTACTGTTAGTAGTAACAATATCTGTAGTGGATGATTTGATCATTTAAATTGTGGGTACTATGGTAGTGATGCCACTTCCCTTACAAAGTCTACCTTCTAACTGGAGTGGGCATTTTTGTGTGCATGTTTGAGAGAGGGTGGTGGCAGCTAGCTTGAGACTGGTTCAATTCATGGGCCTTCCCTTCATCTGGCTCAAAGGGTGGGGATTGGGCAGGAGCTCCTTGCCACAGGACTGGCCAGTTCCAAAGGAGCTGAGATGCCTCCAGTAATCCCCTGCACACAAAAATGGGGAGGGGTCCTACCTGTCCATTAGGGTAGAGAGTGCCATTCCAGACAATACAGTACCCCTTCTTCCTCTGATGGAAATGTTGTTGGGGTTTCTTTGTCAGAATTTATGTCCTTCTAGGCCTTTCTGGTTGCAGATAGTAAAGCATGCTGGGGGATCAGACAGAAGGCTGATTTTGTCACCAAAGTCACTGGAGGTTTGGTGGCCAGGACTAGCTAGCTTCTTTGGCTTTCTATTCCCTGCCAGCTGCTTCCTCAGAGATATTTCCCCTAGCAACAGGATTCTGCTTTTCAGGCCCGCTTTTCCCTAGGCCTGCGGATGGAATTTAATTCAAACCTCCTAGCAGAATCCTGAACATCAAACTTTACTTGACTCGTAATTCCCCATCCCCTCCCAAATGCCACAGGATTCACCCTTCTTACCTTTTCTGTTTTCAGGGGAGTTCTAAATACTCCACTGAGGGGAGGCTCATTGTCTTCCCAGCTATACAAATAGCCTAAACTCATTGCTGATTAACTTTCCCGAGCATAAACTGAGTTTTATGAACTCCCTGAACCTTGAACCAAAGATTCCATTTGAGTGGGCTTGAGGTTTGATTGGACTATTTTACAGAGGTCTATAAGCATCTGAACCACCAAGATATCATGGGCCAAATTCAGCCCTTGTATAAATGGGAACAGCATCTGTCAAATGCATAATGAGGTATTAGATAGGTGTTGTGTGTCTTTTTAGAACTCAGAACAAACACACATAAGAAATACCTTAGAGAAAAGTAAGCCTGGTGTAAAATATATAACTTGCAAAGTGGCCTCTAATATTGGATGTCCAAAACTAAGGAATGAAAAAAGAGATGCTACTTTTGAAAATATGGGTCTTAATCGAAGATTAAGTGGGCCATTTGGACAAGAAATTAATGCAAACAGTCAAAAATGAAAAGAATCACCACTATAACCTATGTGTTTCTAAGGAAGTATAATGTTTTAAATGGTATTATATTGTATTATTTCTGTTTTCTTGTATGGCCACCTCCCCCTTGCACCGTAGTACTTCCATGCCTTTAACAATGTATTTATCCTCACAATACCTGTGTAAGGTATTCCTGTTTTTCAGATGGGGAACTGAGGCACAGAAAGATTGCACAATTTAATGTCACACCAGATTTCTGTACCAGATCTAGACATTGGACTTACATTTACTGAGTCATAGACATGTGCCTTACCCACAAGATGATCCTTCCTCACTTGTGAAATGTATGTGGTCATGATGTAATTGATGATGAATTCATAATGTCTGTGCACAAGAGACAGGATAATAGTTGCATTAGTAGCTTTAATTTTGACATTTCCTGACTTCTGTGTTCTTAACTGTACTTTTTTTGTGTTGTTTTTGTTTGTTTTGTTTTGTATGGAATATCCCTTTGAACTGACATTTTACCAATGGAACAGCCATCTTATCCATCATCTGAAAATGGTCTCCATTGGCCAAGGATAAAGTTGATTAAGGAGGATAAAGTAAACTTACTAGTTCTAGTATCTTTAACAGTTTCTTTTGGCTCATGGTTCAGCATTTATTCAGAAAAACATTACAGGAAAAACAGGATTCATTGTTCAAACTTGGAAAGTCCTGTGCTTTTTTAATAGTTGTAAGACAAAGTTGTTGGACTTTGATTCAGGGGGCTAGCGAGAGCTGCCACCTGTGCCAGGACATCCATACTTCTTTTTTAGTGTACTAGTTCAAGCGAAGTTAGCATGAGTCTGTCTACCCAGGCTGGGAGGCATGTCCCCAGCTGCAGTGTAGACATACCCAAAGGCATCTACAGAAATACCTGACAGCTGAGTAGGTGTTTTGAGGATCTAAATTTTGGATTTAGGTGCATAAAGATACAGTGAGGTTTCTAAATCCCCTTTTTGGCTGTACCCATTCATGACAGTTTGTAATTACACCTACAAATCAGGTAGGTAGACATAAAAATGCTGTTATTTGCCCCTGTGATTGGTCATACACTTGTCCCAAGTGTCAAATTGTTGAGCCATCCTGGATGAATATCATGATACTGTTTTGTTGTTATTACATGAGCTTTTTTTTTTAATGTGGAAAACCTAGATAGTCTCACTTTAACAAGCAGATTTAATAGATATTGTGAGAATAGATAACTAGCCTAGATGGGAGACTTTGGATGGCATGAAGAAGAATCTGTAAGAGACAAAGGGACCAATAGTATCTGTAAGCAACAGTGTCAGCTATATGAGGCACTTCGATTCCTGAGCTGCTTCAAAGCTACTGCAAGAGTTTAAACCTGAAGTGGAAGGAAATTCACCAGTCCTCCTATCCACGGACAACTTGTAACAATTCCCTGATCAATTAAAATAGCTTGTGCATGAAGGAGGTGTGGAGTAGAATTATGTGAAACTTCCTTTATTAAACCCACAATGAAGTGAAATTTAAATCTGAGGTTTATTAAGAATTCAGGTAAATCTGGGTCAACTTTCAAGCCAACCCCATTCTTCCTCATGACTTATAGGGTGAGGCTAATCATTCTGACCTCAATACCAGGCAAAACTCAGCAGTTTCATCTCTTTTGAAGATTGATAAGTGGGATATTTGACTGACAGCTGAGTCATCTGCTTCCCTCATACTAGCCAATGAGAGTCCTATGAGGTCCAACACAGGCCAATAAAAATGCAGTTCACATAATGTTTTGACAGGAATATGTGACAAGAGGATGGCAGATAGTAGTCCAAAGGTGAGACAAGAGAGTTTCAGAACAAGAGTAATTGAACCATATAATTTCTCCTCTTGCCAGCTCCTCTTCTTCTGGTAGCTTACTCCCTTCATCTCCTTCTCTTTGCACATCTCTCTAACAGGTGGTAGGAGCTGAGACCATGGTGCTACTGGGGACAGGAACCAATAATATCAATATCCTTTTGTAGCTGCCATAAGAAGGAAAGGGCTGGGGGAATGAGAAGACAGCTATAGCAGTCTGAGGCTTGTTCACTCAGGGAATGAAAGACATGATCACCATGTACTCTCCTGACTGGGGAAATATAATACTAATTATACCTCCCTAATACTGTGTGGGTTGGAGGCTGAATTTTGAACCCCCATGTAAAAATGGGTTGGAATTTGTGCAAAATTCATATACTCAGTCCTTCTTTCCATATTTGCAAAGTGTGTTGGGATGCATAGACAGACACCCTTTAAATCAGAGCTGGTCTAGATATAAAATATATTAAAAATACTTATGACCATGGTGTTTCTGTTAGTGTCTGAGACACTATATGATAGATATCCTTTTTTTTTTAATACTATGTTACAAGATCATTGTTATGCAGCATGTAGGTCAGGTCAGATTCTCAGGAGTGAATAACAACTTGCAGAGCAAAGATGTCCTGGCTGCTATATAGTAAGACCTGTTGCTTGTTGTGAACCAGTTATCTATTCCAAGTATGTAATGTTTATATTCCTCTAAGTTCTTAAACACTTATTAACAATGTTAGAACAAACTGAAAGTTTAATATAATGATACTTGATACAAAAAGGTTAGCTACATATAAGGTGAAAGATCTCTCTGGGCTTAGGACTCAAGATCTCTGGGCAAAATTCTCAACTGTTACACACACTCAGTGCTTGAGTCATTTAATCTCTGTTCCTCAGTTTCCCATCTGTAAAATGACAATCATGATCCTTCCTTTGTATGACTTTTTTAATTATAACATAAGCATTAAGTGTCAGGGATTGTCTGTTACTACGTATGAACAGCACCTAGCACCATCGGACCCACACTACCATTTGGAACCTCTAGGTACACCCATAATACTATTCCTATAAATAATTATGATATTTTAATAGTATCTTCCCTGGTAATAGTGTGAAGCTCTTCTAAATAATGGATACAATTAATCAATTTGCTTCCATGCTGAAATACAAATTAAGCACAAAAATGCTAGTACATATTTTGTATACACAATAAAGACAAATGTGTGCAAATGACTGGTTAGTCATATAACTAATTACATGTTTCAAATTTTCTGTAACTGAAAGAACGGTTATTGTACATGTGTATGAAAATTAAGGGCACACACTTCTGTGCAAACACTGGACCAGATCCTCAGCTGTTGAAAATCTGTGTAGCTCTGCTGAAGTCAAATAAGTTATAATGAATTATACCAGCTGACTTTTTAGCTCACAACTTTCTATTACCACATTCATACATCTGAAGGTTAATTGCTAAATTACTGTGGATTGTGCACCCACTACAACATTCATTCTATGTTGATATAAAGTACTTCATTCAATATGGATAACGCCATCATTTTTTGTATATGCAAGAGTGATGGGCATATTTAAAAAATGTTAGAAGGCTTGATTTGAATAAACGTTCAAAAGTCTTGCTGCTTATCTAAATTTTGAATCTGCAGAATTGCTTTCTTTGTACTTTGTTGTTTTCATTGATTTTTGTGCTTTTTTCCTTGCTATGGAGAATGCCTGTGGAATGTCCTTGTTATTAACAGAGTCAAAAGGGGAACAAAAATGCAGATCATGTCAAATAGCAGAACAGGAAGTGATTTGTTTAATTAAATGAAAAGGGAAAGAATCTCTGGCATGAGTACTTTCAGTCCAGTGGTAACTTCATTTTTGAAAGTGAATGAAGTGCAGGGGGGAAAATTTCTGTTAATTATTTTGCTTGATCACTGAGGCCAAAGTTTTGAAATGTACGTGTCTGAATCCATAGTTATGAGTGAGTGCATTACAGTTATATGTAGGCATCTAAATAAAAAAGACCTAAGACCGACGATTCCTACTGAAGTGATTGGTTCAAAGTTCATCCAGTCTTCTACCTGTCCTAATTCCATATCAGGAAAAATCTTTACTCTTTCCAGCTCTGCTACAAGAAAACCAGTCCTTTCAACTGGTGATGGTCCTGATGGATGAACATCAGGTGAATCAGAGCTCAGGTTCTTTGACATAACCAACTGTTTGGGTATTTGCTGAAAGCTCACCTGAACATCTTGAGTCTACAAAACTAAACTGGAAGTCTCACCAGAACCATCTTTCTCATGGTATTTCAGCAATTTTATCTCTGTGGATGGTTGGATACCAGAAGTGAAAATCAATTTATCTGATTATTAGCATAGTGATTGAGCTGTCAGGAAATTATGTACTGTGTAGATACCTTACTTCCTGGTTCTGATAAATCTAAAACCTAACCTGTGATCTTGGTCTTTCAGCAGAATGGAATAATTAAACACCCTTTGTAACACAAAGAAAAATTGGTCTATGATCTCCTGCCAAAACTCCATTTTGATCTAGTTAGCAAGATGTAAATATAGTAGATATACTGAATAAAACACCTGCATTCTGATCCATTCATAACTGTTCTTCACTAAAAATCCATATTCTTCTCTCCATACTAAAAATACTCACTAATTCCTGGGGTCTTGGGGGAAGGTCAGACTATGTGTATAGCATTAATGCAACTGATACTTATTCATATAATTATATCAAACACAAAGTTACATCAATTACCAGTGTACATGTACAACAATGCCACAGAAAAGATTGTGTGTGTCCTTACTTGTATATAAAAATACTAGACTCCCCACAAAAACCCTAGAGAACAACTTATAACACACAACTCAATTATAATAAAATTATACTTGCATTTTAATGCACTATAAATGAATTTTACTATTTGTGATAACTGAACTAACCTCCTGCAATTATCTGTAAAAGAGTAGTACATCACTGTACTGTATATTGGATGCAAAACTTGCAAAGAAATAGACAGCCAAAGTAGCCACTCTGTTCATTAGTCTAAAAATAGGAACTTAAACAAATCATCTGTACCTGAACATAATCCAGGGAGAGTTGGATCAACACATTCAGTTCCCCCTCTTGTTTCCGTTCAGCTCACCTCACCATAAACATTTGTCTTGATGAATGAAGGGATGCTTACAAATACAAATGATGTGTGTTTACTTATATAGCTTTAGCAAAGTAATAAAACACATAACTCTTCTCTCTAGATATCCAACTGACTACACAAACCACTCTTAAGTGATAGCGACAAACATTGCTTTTAGTGATCTTCATGTATTGATCATGATGTACTGACGGTGTCTTAGTAAAACCTCAAGCTTCCTGCAATGTTTTTAATTCTACTGATGAGTGACAATATGGCAGGGACTGCGAAGCTGCTGAGCACTGATGGGACATGGAGTGCCTTTAGGAACTAAACAGGATTATTATGGGATTAGAGAGGAAATGTGGTTTTGTGGTTAAAGCACTCGCCTGCCTGAGACTCAGGAGCTCTGGTTTCTTGACTCTGCCTTAGACTTCCTGTGTGAGTCACTTAGGCTACCTCTACGCTGCAAAAAACTAAAAACAAAGAAACAACCCTGTGATAGGCTGTCCAGGCCTGGAAGGGTTAAGATGGCCAATTAACTGCCAGGTTTCACCTGTAGAAAGAGAGAGGAACAGTGATTTAAGCAGAACAGGCTCAGATGGGCAGGAACAGGGGAGCACTATATAAGCCAGGAAGCTTATAGGATAGGAGTCTTTAGTCATTTCCTTGGAGAAGGGAAGTATGTCTGGGACTAGAGACAAGTAGTGCACACTTACCCTGGGAGAAGGGATTATGACTTGGCAAGCCTAGAGAAGAGGAGGTAGGCAAGGCTCAGGGGAAAAGCAATGATGTATAGGGTAAGTCAAACCTTGCCTGCCAATGAGAAAACTCCTGAGCTGGGACTGGAGCACAGGGTGGGCCCAGGTCTCCCTACCAGCTGATGATGAAGTGGCACTGGCTGGGCAGTGAGCAGGAAAACTGCTTGAGCCCGTTTTTAAGAAGGATTGTTATACCCCAGAAGGGGGAATATATGGTGATCTGGCCGGAAGGCTGAGACAAGAAGAGGAGGCTGTGGTTCCTGGAGTGAGCGCGGTCTGAAAGGTGAAAGAATGACAGGACAGGCAATGCCTGGGTGGAGCTAATCCCCAGGAGGGCCAGCAGGAGGTGCCACCAGCAGTGAGTGAACCCTGTGATAAATCCACAGCAGCAAGTCTCAGAGCCTGGACCTACAGAATTGTGATTACAGGGCACGTCTCAGTGTTTGGGCTCTGAGACTCATCCCCCTTACAGGGTTTCAGAGACAGAGCTCCAGCACGAGCAAGAATGTCTACACTGCTATTTGTAGTGCCATCGGACTCATAGGGTTGGTATAAGTCAGTTGCCCAGGGCTCTGAGACTTGCTGCCAGAGGTTGGTTGTTTGTTTGGGGGGTTTCCTTGGATTTTTGTTTTCATTTGCAGTGTAGGCATGCCCTTAGGATCAGATTTGTAAAGGTATTTAGGTGCATAAAGATGCAAACTGACTCCTAGATGCTTTTGAAAGTTCCAATAGGCACCTTTCTGCACCTTTAGACATCTAAATACCTTTGAAATTTGGCCCTTAGTCTAGCTGTACTTCATTTTCCTAATTATGAAATAATACTCTGTCCTGCCCAATTGGATTGTGAGCTTTTTAGGGTAGGGATTGTCTACTATTATGTTTGTACAGTGCCTAACACAATGTAGTCCCAGTCTCAGCTGCGGACTGTAGGTGCTACAATAATACAGATAATGAAAAGCAGAATGAGGGGCAATATAAGTAGTTGGTACTTGTTTACAGTTCAGTTTAAGTGAGCGTAATTTACACATCCCAGGGTTGAAAGGATAGGATTGTACCAGCAAAAGTAATCAAGAGAAAGGTGCAAGATATAACATCTCCTCTTGCACACATATATATCAGTTGGTTGCTTTTCCTGCTCCAACAGCACCCCGGGTTCCCTTAGTCTGTCATACAGACTTAACCTGGCTTATCGACATGTATCTGACACCATCATTTCTGTCACTTCTGAATTTATGCCCACATGTTTGTTTGTGATGTGAGTATTAGACTAGTGCTTTCTCCATATTTCATAGAATCATAGGACTGGAAGGGACTAGTCTTCTAGTCCAGTCCCCTGCACTCAAGGCTCGACCAAGCATTATCTAGACTATCCCTGACAGATATTTGCCCTACCTGCTCTTAAAAATCTCCAATGAGAGAGATTCTACAACTTCCCTAGACAATTTATTCCAGTGCTTAAATATCCTGACAGTTAGGAAGTTTTTCCTAATGTCCAACCTAAACTGCCCATGCTGAAATTTAAGCCCTTTGCCTCTTCTCCTGTGCTTAGAGGTTAAAGAGAACATTTTTTATTCCTCTTTGTAACAACCTTTTATGTACTTGAAAACTGTTATCATGTCCCCCCTTGGACTTCTCTTCTCCAGACTAAACAAACAGAGTTTTTTCAATCTTCCCCCATAGGTCCTGTTTTCCAGACCTTTAATCATTTTTGTTGCTCTTTTCTGGACTTTCTCTAATTTGTCCACATCTTTTCTGAAATGTGGCACCCAGAAATGGACACAATACGCCAGTTGAGGACTAATCAGCGTGGAGTAGAGCATAAGAATTACTTCTCGTGTCTTGCTTACAACACAAGTGCTAATCCATCCCAGAATGTTGTTTACTTTTCTGGCAATGTTGACTCATATTTAGCTTGTGATCCACTATGACCCCCAGATCCCTTTCTGCAGTACTCCTTCCAAGGCAGTCATTTCCCATCTTGTATGTGTTTAACTGATTGTTCCTTTCTAAGTGGAGTATTTTGCATTTGTCCTTATTGAATTTCTTCCTGTTTACTTCAGACCATTTCTCCAATTTGTCCAGATCATTTTGAATTTTAATCCTATCCTCCAAAGCACTTGCAACCCTTCACAGTGGTATTTGTAGTATATGAATCATTTAAATGAGTACTGAGAAGGCTTACCAGGTAACTTCATCCATCTCTTCACCAGCACAAGATTGCATCTGTCCCCTACAGTCTATTCAAAATAGGATACCTAGAATAATAAATGGAGAATAGTATTCTCTACATAATTGAGAATGCATGGAAATAATAAGAGCAAAGCTAGCTTCAACTGAGCTTCAGATCTGAATTTGATCCACTGACTAAAATATACCAATTAACATATGCAAATGGCTATTCAGAATTCTTGGCTATCATAATAGGCCACGCTGCAGCAAATTTGTACTTTGCTGCAATAGCTCACGATAACATAGAGGGTTTTTTTTGGTTTTTTTTTAAAAAGCAATTTAGCAATGGCAGGACTTTTTTTTTTTTTTTTTTTTTTTTTGAGAATCCCAACTTTCAAGATTTAAGGTCAAAGTCTTCTGTATCATAATGCTGTCTGTCTATGTTTATGCAACACCTAGGCACGAGACCCAAAAAATCCACAGAATAAATCCATCTGACAACCTCAGTGGTAATGTATTTCCCATCACCTGATTAAGTCCAGGGAGGGGAATCAAGTAAGAACACCACAAAAATGTATCTGTGGATTTGGAACACATTAGGAAGGGGATGAACAATATCCCCATATGGTCACCAGATGACTAAGGGGCTGGGTTGATTGAGTCAAAGTTCAAGGTCACAATAAAGAATAACTTGTTTCTTTATGACTGTGTTTGATTTGAATGCTGGTTACAAAAATGTTTGACAAATATATTTTCCAAAACACTGAGAGGAACATTATTGCTTATTATCTTTTATTTATATTTAAGACATCAGTGAATTAAATACAACCTTTTTATAATTTGTTTTTAATTAAACATTTATTTCAACTACTGTACTTCACAACTGGGGAAATTATAGCATAAGATAATTTTCAGTTTTCTGGTTTCTCCATTAGAAAACTATGAATGGAGATGCCAGAGCTTTTATATGTCTATATAATTATAGCCTCCTTGGTCTTCCTCTATTAAGGCATGTATATCTTTTTTCACTATTGGGGCTAATTGAATCGAAATGCTTAGCATCATAATAGCCTTGAACAATGAGTTACTGCCTTGAAATGTATTGTAAGTCCTTTTATGTTTGAAAAATATGTCTTTTAAAATCTTGCAAATGTTAACAATAGTAAAGATTTAGAGGTCTACTGTCTATTTTATTTTATATCTATTTTATCTATTTTATTATTATGTAACTCCCTGAAATTGCAATGAGCTAGACTGTGACTCACACTACAGGCCTGTGCAGCCAAGTTGCAGGAACTAAACACTTTTTTTGTGCTTCTAGGCAGGTTACCCAGATCTTGGGTCTAGGTGCATAAGTATAATTACGGGCTACCCATCACTGCAGAAAGGCAAGGGGGGACAGGAAATGGGCAAAGCACAGGCTTCCACCTCCTACTCGCTGGCCAGCACAATTGTCTAGGCTAGCAGCAAATTAGTACCCCAGGAAAATAAAAGGAAGCAGAGGAGAAATAATGATGCAGAGGTGTCCCTTTGAGTCACAGTGCCTTCCCTGGCTGCCCTTAGGATGTTTTGAAAGCACAGTCTAGCCCAATAGGAATAGTGTTTCCTCACAAATGTGAGAAGTCCTTTACAATGTATCCTATGTGCACCCAAGCTGTGCGGTTAGTTTACATAATCATTATAGAAACCTTAATTTATTTTCTCCCAAGGAAAAGCAATTATTTAATTCATTTGGTTGGAGCAATGATTATTTGATTAATTAAAAATGAAATTATAACAAGATATCTAAAGCAAATAGGCTGGGAAGCTGATGATTTCTCAAATCATTGAATACCAGACTTGACTAGAAGGGGGACGAGAGTACCCTGAAGGCTGGAAAAAAAAACCTAGCCATGAAGTTGACACTTATAGAATACTTAAATTCTGTTACTAGGTCACAGCAAGTTGCTAGATAAGTGCCTTTTATCTTTCCAGAAAAGGAAATCATCCTAGTTTTCATTTGCAGTTCTGTATATAGTATCTCTGTTAGTATGTTAGGAACAAATGTACCAATTCACTGTAGCCACCTGTATCATGAGGACAATACATGATATTCCAACACTGTAACTGGAAATGCCAGCAAAGTAACACAGAATAGATGTAACACAAAAGAAACAATAGCAAAGCTGTTATCTCTAGTCTTCTCAGAAAATATGAAATGCAAAGTAAATCAATGTGTAATGTCAAGTGGAGCTCAGATTCCCCCTCTACTATTGTGCATTGGTTTAGGTTTATTTTTTGCTTATATGAAGGCTCCACAACATCTTTAAAGTAGCATTTTCTCTGTAAGACAATTACAAATTTAGATAAAATTCTCAATTAAGTCATGTTAAGGACTTAAGGATTTGGCCCTATGGTACTTTACACATAACAGGCCATTTTCAGCTGATATTAACTGGCAACACTATATTGACTTCAGAAGAACTATGCTGATTTGAACCCACTGAGAATCTGGACCACAGACTGCTGGTGTTACCTGCTGGTGAAAATGTGAGGTTTTAATATCATTATTTGCTAATTTAAGGCTCCATTCTGCCATCCTTACTCATAGTGGATAATACATTGCTCTATAAATACTCCTGTTGTAAAGTAATTTAGGGACAAATACTTAACTTCACAATTCCCATTGACTTCATCTAGAACTTTGCTTGAGGTAAAGTTCAAAGTAAACTGAGTAAGGACTTCAGGTTTTGGCCTATAGTCAT
Source organism: Emydura macquarii macquarii (assembly GCF_026122565.2). Classification (NCBI taxonomy): domain Eukaryota; kingdom Metazoa; phylum Chordata; order Testudines; family Chelidae; genus Emydura; species Emydura macquarii. The sequence continues at coordinate 4,692,761 of NW_027133156.1, forward strand.
TGGGTCCCAGTGAGACTACTTGCAGAATAAAGGTCCTAATTAATACAAGTAAAGGTGGCACACTAGACCTCTAACAGATTGGATTATAGTGGAAGAAAATAATTTAAATATACAGTAGCCATCCACAAAACTTATTAATTTTGCCATAAATAAATGGATCAGGTTACCTCAGTGTTTGCAGTATTTCCTACAGTTTCTCCTATTTATTATAGGAAATTCTGAAAATACTGATGTACTGTTTTTTAATTATCCAAGGCACTGTCTATATCAGCTAGAATGTGGAAGTTGAATAAACAGTAGGAAAGCAGTCCAGAATCCCATGAAAGAAATAGTCCACAATAATAGAGGTATGCTAGAGGTATTGGAAAATAAATGATTTCCTGAATCAGCTGCAAATAGGTACTGATTCTGCTGCTATGTGCCATGTATAGTAATGCTCACTTACAGCCTTTATTTTCAGAAACATGCATGCATCATTGTTCATGCAAAATATACATGTAATTGCATGGGTAATTTATGTGTACAGTTACCATGATTGCATGTTAATGGATAACTAGGTATCAAACTAGCTATGGGCCGGTTTTTGCACATCCAAATTAGGTGCGCAATTTCCTACACATTTGTTCTCACTCAAATTTGCATGCTTATTTCTGAAAATCAGGCACACCGACTGAATTATATGGTATCCCTGCATGCCCATCAGTTCTGAAATAGTATTTATACTGATAGATGGTAACCATCAATGAAAAAAAATCAGCAAAAGGAACAGGGATCATAACCATTGAAGAAATGTGACCCATTAAAAGATGAGCCCATCATACACCAATGTCCCACCCTCGCATACACTTCAACAGTATGCAGCTCATATCCCAGTGCATATTGGTCCATAATATTCATCTGCTCCTACTACAATTCCTGTCTTGGTAAAAACTTCCATTGAAATTAGCAGGAGTTTTGCTTGAGAAAAGAGTAAAAGTTCATGCCTATAATCAGGGACATCCTATATGGTATTTCTATCACAAATCACTCAAATATTTCATTTTTCATGAGTGCAGCTTGTATGTATCCAGACACCCAAAGGAGAAGTACCCTCATTCCAGCATGGCGATGGTAAATGTAGGCGATGGTAAGTAGCAAGTGTATGTGGCAAACGGTGGCAGTTTGAAGTTCCATTTCACAAAGGATTTTGAGACTTCAAAATCTGGCTTATTTCCAAACAGGAACTATGACAGATATGTCAATTTCCTGCAGTCTCCTGACAACAAACATTACTTGAAATAAGTTAAAGCTTATTGAATTAAGTTTACATATCTTAGGAGTTCATTGCATTAAAATGCAAATATTTATGTATTGCTGTGGAATTGTATGTAATTTCTTTAAGGGGAAGACAGAACTAATGTAAACCCTGGGAAGTGTTATGAACTTCAGAGGACTCTTTTAAAACAATGATCCAGACAAAATAGAATGTTTAGTTGATTAGATTTCCTAGAGAATATTTGGGAGGAGAGGAACACAAATTACCCAGCACCATACCCATCCTTTTGAAGCTTCATCCTGAGGAAAAACCCATTGTCTTCTGATCAGTTACACGACGACAAAATCAGAGACTCAGATTGGTTAAAAAGTGGCTCTCAGATTCATGGGGGTGTTTGTAATGACTTAACAGCTGATATGAATTAGTGACTACAGAAAAAAACCCTGGTGGTGTTTGAAGGTCTGATCTTCTGCCAGAGCCTCTTGTTGGAGTCAGGGGGTAATCTCAGGTAAATTTAGTAGCATGCGTGTAGGTTCTTTTATTGTTTTAATATTTTGTCTGTAATGCTTTTAGCTTAAGAATAAATCTGCTTGCTTAGAAAAATCTGTTTTGTAACCTCTTAACTGTAGCAATTACACTGTTCATCGCTTTTGAAGGGTAATCAAAGTGCAGATTCACACCTGATTAGGTAGTCTGGTTTGCTGGGGAACTCACAGTATAGGCAGGGAACTCTGAAACCTGGAAATACCCCCCTGTGACACTGGGCTAGGATGGCTTGAGCCTAGCAGGCTGAAATAACCCAAAATCAACATTTGAGGACATGTTTCAAGATATTAAAATGGTAATTAGAGCAATTTGCTGTAAATAGCTAAAACTTTTAGGTTAAATCTTGCACTGTTACAAATGTGGAAGTAGATATATGTCTGTAATCACCTATATTCTTGCCAGGTATCATCAATGTAGCCAAATAGTTCCTGTCTGTCACTATATTCTGTTAGTCAAAAATCAAAGGAAGATACTAACATTTAGATGGAACTTGAATGTAATAATAATTTTTTATTTCTCTTTGGAGTTTAACTAGTAAATACCTGTGAATGGCTGTAAATTGCTGATTGCTTTATGCTAATATATCTAGTTACCAGTGTGCAGAGAAAATATATGTTACTTCAAAGCCACAAATAATTACCTGCTATTATATCTGCTGTCAAGAAGATATCAATAAGCCTTATCAATCAAGATCTATAAGGATCTATACAAATAATCTAAGGTCCTAATCCTGTTTATCTGAAATCTGTCCAAGCTTTTAAGGGAAAGTTTAGATCGCAAGATTGGGATCCCAGCACCAGCCTGGAATCGCCCTGATAATTCTCATGAAAGAATTTGAACAAACTCTGCACATTAATTATTTGGTCTTCATTTTCTGCTTTACTTCTCTGGACTGGATTTCTAACAAGGAAGCTCTAACAAGGATTGATGACCTCCAAGCTGTTTGGGTAATTTCCAGAGACTTTGTGAATTAAGAACTTTGCAACTAAGTTATCATCTCTATTTTGAATCTGACCTAAGAACTTTATTTTCATCTGTGTATGTATAACAATCTTTTAACCATTACTCACTTTCCTTTCTTTTAAATAAATATTAGTTTAGTTAATAAGCTTTAAGCGTGTATTTGTGTAAGAGTTGAACTATTCATTGACCTGTTTGGTAATGTGTCCAATCCTTTGGGATTGATAGAACTTTTTTTACATATAATGGATAAAGATTTTCAGTAATCCCCATCATATTTGACTTGACTGTCTGGGTGCTAGCCAAAGGGCTGGATAACTTTAAGGGAGCTGTGTTTTTATCTTCTGAATAACCAGTGAGATGATCAAAAGCTGTTTGTTGTTAGCTTGGTATATCTTCTGGAAGACAAACCACCAGTATTAAGGCTTTACCAGCTCCATTCTTTGCAGTTTTTCCCTGTTTAAGCTATCTTGGTGTGGCTCCCCTAGAGTCCAGCTTCACACCCCCATTAGGAGGAAAGGATATGTGTGTCTCTGCTAAGAGAGATGATGGCTGGGGATCTGAACGCCTGAGAGTGGGTGCACTTTCTAGACAATAAAGGCAGAATATAGATGCAGTTACTCTGAAGTATGACAGGAACAAAACCTGAAAATTTTAAAATTATCCATGAAGGAAAATGCATCCCCCACTATGCAAACAAAAATTGTTTTGGGTCATCTGAAAAATATAATTTCTATTTTGACTTTTTTTAATTTTGTATAATGTTATAATACAAAACAAAATTATAATACAGTATTATAATATTATATAACATTAAAAATTCTAAATAAAAGTAATCTCAAAACAAAAAAAGGGAAACACTTTTTTCCAATAATGTCAAAACAGGATATTTTGTCATAGTTCAAACTCTTTTCTCATTTTCTTCCAAAAAGATATTCTGGCAAAATTAATGTGATTTCACAAAACATTTAGATTTCAGCAGAACTGCATATTCCAATAGAACATGGCTATGGTGAAGTTTCCAATTCGTGTCCACTCAAGGCAAATTAACTTAAATTTTATTTTTTTTAGGGGACCATAATAAGTAAGGCATTTTAATCTGAACATACGGCAGTTCTACAGAGCACACAAAGAGCAAGAATCGCATATGGCTCCTCGTACCTGCATACTCATGATGGAAATCCAGGAGTGAATCCTTTTTGAAGTAACACATCTATTTCGAGGGTCTTGGGTATAATTTTAACCCTTTGTGACAGAAGCACACGATGGGACAACCAGGCCCTATTTGCCTGTGGGAAGGAACGTTATGAACACTAGCTGCCAGTTATGCAGCTTTGGCTAAAAAAAGGACTCATCAGAAAAAAATGAAGCAGAGGAAATTGTCTGCCTTGTTCATCACTGTTGCTACTACTGTCAAGACTGATAGGCACAAGCTTCAAATCCAATCATTTGCACTGCAGCGCTAACAAAATATGTATTTAAGGCAAGTGCAAGATAAGATTTCTTACTGTGTTCATCAGTCTATATATCTTTTCTCGGTAACGTGTCCTCTGCCTCTCTAGTATTCTACGTCGTTAATATGGGTGGCATATTTCACTTTTCATAAGCTGAGAGAGACGTTAACAAGATGTATTTTCAATTTTTATGGCAAACTTATCATGTCTATTTAACTGCAGTATGTGGTTCATAACTGAAACAGATTTTTTATATTTTTGTTGTTGTTCAAAACGAGTGTATATTAATTATTATAACCTGAATGGAATGTGGAGAGAGAATTCCACCAATCTGATTGGCTCATGTACAGAGCACCAATTTTTTTCAGAAGTGCATCACCCATAAAGAAAAAATCATAATCTGTTTATTCATTTTCAGCTTATAATGGTAGTAATTTCCTCAAGACAAGGTATTTCCAGGGGATTAATGACCTGCTAGAAAGAATTCATGGCTGAAGTGTAGAACCTGAGGCCATGAACTCGTTCCAAACAATCATCAATGGTGGGGAAATACTTTGTGACCTGATCATTACTGCTTAACTTTACTAATGTATTCAGGTTTTAAATAAGACTTTACACAAGGGCTATGATAAAGCAATTTTCATTAGAAGAAATAAATGTATAGGATCTGACAAGGATCACATTAAACTAACTTTTAAAAAATTTACTTCCTTGGAACATATTCCTCTGTGGCTTCTTTTGTTTATGTATTCATTTATATTTCCTTTTGTCTGACCTAGTTTTCTATTGAATATGTCCTGTGAAATCAGTCTCTACATTTATCTGTGGCCCATGATCAAAGGTTTTGGCCTTTGGCTGAAAACTTTCCATGGGTTATATGCTAATGTTATTTAAAGACGGAAAGGACCTCAAGTGAGTTTAACAAATATATAATATTTCATTTAAAAAAACATTCAAATCAGGACCTCATGGGGGACAATTAACAGAGAACTACATTTAGTATTTACTGGTCTACAAAAATCTATCTGTAATTACAGTGCTGGGGAATACACAACAGATCAACTATTGGGCTTTTAGAATACTTGGTTTCTAGTGTCATACAGTAAGTGTACATAGCATCTCCCAAAGATAAGAATTTTCTACACCCTTGGTCCATAATCATCTGACTATGATGCCTCTCCAGATACAGTGCAAAAGGCATCTCTTTGATAGAGATTTCGAAGTCAGCTGAGGGAATACTTCCTAGATATTTAAGGGGTGGACAGAAGTTTTGTAGGTGGCTGGCTGAACGTCTGCAAAAATCATCACTGCAAAGCTTCTCAGATCTAAATTGCCTTGTTAATGCGTGTGTTAGGGTGTCCATAGCCTTGGATAGGCATCTTTTTATTTATTTTGAAACTCTAAATAATTCAGTAATTAAAATAAACGCACATGATTTACTCTTTGTGCAGGCAACTCTCCCGGTCAATTGAATGAGAACTTCTTCCATATAAGATCAGGTCCAATGTCTCTGCCTCAGCCTCTGAGAGCTGACACTCTAATGTAAAGACTGGTCAAGATTTTCAAAAGTGTTAAAAATGGGGAAGCTCTTTGTGGCCTAGATAGGCACCCACAAGACAGAAGCAGCAGCTTAGCTGCCACCACCCTCTTTTTGCTTTATGCAGATGAGACTTGGGGTAGGCTGGGCTTCATGTCACAGATGGAGCCCTGGTGGTAGATGGAGCTGAGGAGAGGCATTGATTCAATACTTCTGCTTGCTACCTGGACACATCCTATTCCTTGACAATGCTTTTTAAGCTTCATTAGCACTTTACAACACATCATTTACTCCCAGCCCCAGAATAGGTCTGTTTGTTGCCTCTTTCTGGCATCACCACAGCCTTGTCTAGTGATGCTGCAAATGAGTTCTTGACTCTAGCCCATAGAATACCATTGATTAATGATCATGCATTTGCTGGAGAAAAAGTTATTCAAGGGGAGGGGGCAGGGTTAGGATGATTATATTGTACATACTTTTTTGTTAGGGACCAACATAAAGATAACTAAATAATCAGAGCATTTTAATCCAGACTTCCAATAATACGGAGGCATCATATGACAAACAAAACATGTAACAGTGAGAATATCAATATCACAGCCATAGACAAACTCTAATGAACGAGATCTTCTAAAATATCCATCTTTTCGCTATTGGTTTGTGTGCCAAGTAATCTAGAAGACTGCTAGTTACCATATATTTGATTCAGTTGCCTAATTCAGTGAGACCAATCAAGATGAGAGAAAGATAGCCTTTCTAAGCCCAGAATATAAATAATATATAGATTTTAAGTACTTCATTATTTTCTTGATCTTTCTTTGTTGACTTTAATTAAGCTCTTGCTGAACTTGCAGACTTGATGAAATTTAAATATATATGTGTATATATATACAAAGCCTTGCTCACAGATTTCCCCCAAGTTCTTATTCTTCTAATCAAAGTTTGACAAATTTTAAAGTATTTACCCAAAAAATGGCTTCAAAGTTTGGTGTGAAAAGTGACTGTAAAAATGGCATTTTGGGATTCCATTATTGTTGCCTCTCTTTCATATAACATTTTCTGAGCTCACAAGTAAAAAAGATATTTAAATTCTTTTTCTAACGGCCATAATTGCAAATTCATCCTGCGAGATGATAGTCAAGCTGGGTTCATTCCTTCTTGCACATCACCAGGAGTAATAAACATCCTGCAGGCTGCCTTCTGGAACCTACAAATCATACTCTTAGTGACACCTGTGAAACCACTTTGACAGCAGTACATTAGAATGCAGTTCTGCAATTGCAGCTTAACCATTCAATTGACGATCTGGGAGGCAGAACTGAATCCTGCTCATTCTCTCAGATATGTGTTGGATCTGGAGTGCTAGCAGGGATTAAAAAACAAAAACATATTGGTGTATAAAATAATCACATATTTATGGCTGTGAATGTACAGAAGCAATAGTGGTGAGATAATGCCAGAGCTATACTTGCATGTGGGAACTTACTGGGCCTTAGATTTGGGTTTCCCTAGTCATGTGCAGGATTTTTTTTTGTACCAAGAAGTGATTGAATGGGATAACTTGATTTAAGGGTTTTGTTTGTTTTGTTTTTAAAAGCACTGACTTATTTAGTAGCATTTGAGACCGGTTCTCCAGCCTGTTCTGTTGGTCATCCAAAGAATGCAAATGCCTTCCCTCGTGCAATAACTGATGCTGTCTCATGTATGAAAAGTTCAGTAATGCACCGGGCAGAATTCCACTAGTTTCTAGAATGAGCAGCTGCAATGGAAGTGCTTTCCTTTGTTGATGCCAGGTAAGAGTCTCACAAGCTTTTGTTGGACAGTTAAATTGGACATAAACTTTACATGGGTATGAGATATCCGCCAATCACTGTCAGAAAAACGACATGATCAAGTAATAAAAATGGACAAAACAGCAGATGAAAATGAGCCCAATATCCCTGAGTTCTTTAGCTGGTTTTAAATGTTCTCAGATATGTGTATTTATGGAACTATACACCTTGGACCACAGCTATTGTTTTGCTACCAGAGTCTCTGCTTACTGATGGTAGTGGAGACAGCAGTGATGATACTAGCCCCAGCAGTTATGCTTTAAATGAGTAGATCCTGCTATCATAGAATCAAAGCAAAGCATGTGTGCTGTAAATGAAAGATATGCAGTCATTTGGCTCCTTGCATGACTCTTCATCTGTTTGTCTGAAGACATTCCTTGCTTTGATCAATAAGTTATCATAAATAAAAAGCACAAAATAGGATAGAGTGTTTTGCTTGGGAGGGAATAATATGCCTCAATATATCTTAAAAGTCTTGGAAGCCAATATTCTCTACAATGTGGTGTGGCTGCAGATTCAAGGTATTAATTTCTCCTACTTTTTGGTGTATAGCTAGTGTGGCTGAGTGATTTGTGAGATGTTTTGTCTTCTTCTAGAAAATCTCCTGCATAGTAGACTAAGTTGTTGGTTCTTTTCTGATAAATAGTAAGCCCTTTGACATTTTGTATGCAAGGCAGAGGGACTTCCTCCTTTTCTGTTTTATCTATCAGGAGTCTGAACATTGCCTCTGTGCCTTGGGTAAGCTAGTTTGTAGAAAATTTAAACACACCTGGGAAGATATTGATTGTTAATTAATCTTCCCAATAATAGAGTTGGTTGTGAATTTTGCAATGAAATATTTTTTAATAAAAAATGGCCATCAATAGCAATCCATGCAATGATATCGCAGGAAAACAAGTTCTTGAATGGGCTTCGAATCAAGACAGGCCCCTAATATTTGATCCCAAGCAGCCAGAAAACTTCCATTCTACAAGATGCAGAAAAGACTATATTCTCTGGACTTCTGCATCATGTTTCGTGACCAGAACACATGACCTCTAGTGGCAGAACAAACTGGCTTGATGACTGTCTTGTCGTACATGTTGGTTGTCAAGTCATCCTAACTACATCATTACTGAAGCCAGGACAGAACTTTTTGGAAGCCAATTAGAATGGCTCGATGGAAACCATAAAAAACTGGATCATCAAATACTTGTGAATGTAACCAGCTATGACAGATTCATCAGCCTCCTTAAAGTGGCTGTAGACAGGAATGTTCCCTGTTTTGTGGTATAAATTAATTTTCATTTTGAAATATAAGCTAAGTAGAATGAAAAAAGCTTTTTTAAATGGTCAACTTTGAAACAAGATTTTGATTGAACTTTGCCAAAAAAAATTGGCTTTACTGTTTGTGAAAACATTTGGGATTTTCATATTTAGTTTTGATTCAGGATAGGAAAATATTTTGAACTCCTGAACATTTATGTGGGACAGGAAAATCAATTCCCAGATGCATTAAGTTGCACTGTACAAGCCACAGAAATAAAGACTATCTCTGTCCCCAAAAATTTACAAAATAAGAGGCAGAGAACACATTGTCCACGGGGTGGAACAGAGCAGGCAGTGACTTGCAAGCAGATTCTTCCACCTTTATCCAGGATGACCTCACTACAAAATAATCACATTTTCTACAGTGGGGATACTTCCTGGGTAAAGTAAGCCTCACCCTGAGTAAGAATGGCAAAATCCTTGGAGAGTCAGAACAGACCCTCAGCTGAGGTAAATCAGTATAGTTCTAGTGACTTCTATGGGGCTTTACTGATTTACTCCAGGTGATGAGCTGGCCCAAAATAGTATGTGTGTGTGTGTTTAATAACTACCTACGGGCATCAGAAAAGAAGTGAGAATGTAGCAGGGATTTCAGTGAGTAGAAGGTGTTGGCCCATGGGACTCCAACTGGAAAGGAATTCCAACTATTAGTGACATCCCTTCAGATCTTGCTCCATAACTTTAGATAAAGATAAGACCACTGAATGAGATGTTTCCAGCTCAAACTTACACTATATTAATAGAATATTAGCGTTGGAAGGGACCTCAGGAGGTCATCTAGTCGAACCCTCTGCTCAAAGCAGGACTAACCTCAGCTAAATCATCCCAGCCAGGGCTTTCTCAAGCCGCAGTTTAAAAATCTCTAAAGATGGAGATTCCATCACCTCCCTAGGTAACCCATTCCAGTGCTTCAGCACTCTCCTAGTGAAAAACGTTTTTCCTAATAGCCAACCTAGACTTCCCCCACTGCAATTTGAGACCGTTGCTCCTTGTTCTGTCATTTATTACCATTGAGAACACCCTAGTTCCATCCTCCCTGGAACCCCCTTTCAGGTAGTTAAAGGCTGCTATCAAATCCCCCCTCATTCTTCTCTTTTGCAGACTAAACAAACCTAGTTCCCTCAGTCTCTCCTCATAAGTCTTGCGCTCTAGTAGGGGAACATCTCTCCTACAACTTCTGATAAATAACATCAGGGCAGACCTTATACTGAAAAAGAAAAAAGAAGAGACCGGAAAGGAAGAAATTATTCTTGCTATGCATAACAGCAGCATTTTAGTTTACCATGTCATTGATAGTAAACATCAGTGCAATCATTACAGAATGTGATCCACTTTCCTGCATGGGAAGACAGATTCATTTTCAAGAAATTTCCCAGAAAAACAGTGAAACATCCTGCAATTATTCAACCACTCTATCTATATACAAGAAAGTAGCAGAAATGATTGCTCTTGATCTGCAGCCACACCACAGAGGGCATTCTGTGTCATCCCACAAGCCCTGAGATGATTCCCACCATAGAGGAAGTATAACATCTGGAAGCATTTACAGTTCAATTTGTTTTTGTTTGCTAATTTGTTTTGTCATGGATGTTCCCAATTACCTCTCAGAGAAATATATTTTCCCATGTATCTGTTATAAGTATTTATAAAATGTTTTCCAGACTTAGATGGTGGTGGCATTTTTTGAATGGTTTGTTAATCAAGAGATAATACAATGTAATTAGTGTTATGTTTTTCCATATACAAAGAGCCAAATATACTTTCAGTGAAGATTGCTTTTATTTTAGATTAAGGAAACAAGCAAAGAACAAATAGCAAATATCCATAACAGGGAAAGCAACTGAGTGTAACTCTAAGAACATCCATCTTGGAAAATGTGGGGAAAATGTGAAAATTTAATATTTAGGGCATTTTTTTCTTGTATTGTTGCCAAATTGTGGTTCAAATCCTCAGCTGCTGTATACTGGTGTAGTTCTATTGAAGTTAGTGGAACTACAATTCTTTATCTCAACTGAGGATCTGTCTCAGCATGTTTAAATAGAGTTAAACACATATACAAGTTAATCTTTGAAGAGTTTGCACTTGTAAACCAACATCAACATTTGAAGACAGGAGCATGCGGATTTAAAAAGGTGAATTCTTCCTGAACTATCAGTTGAATTATTCAGGAGAAGGATAACTAAAATGAATATAAACTAATCAGCTGCATCAGATTTTCCCAATGGGAAATAAGAAATTTGCCCTTGTTATGGACTACAGAAGACTAAAACACTCATTGGAGTTCTGTGATATTAAAATATAATGTAAAATTGAAATTTGTCAATGCATTTCTCTACAATAGCTTAGTCAGAATTGTTTATTGTTTGGAGTTTAATTAAATATCCAAATTAGCTGTCTATATTCAAATCCAACAAACAATTCAGTATTTTAAACTAAGGTGAATTTATGTTCCCATAATCAAATAATGTAATTAGCTATCTACTGATAAGCAAATGGGAAGTAAGATTTAGGAACTGATCATATTTTGCAGCAATTCCGATAGTACACAACTCTGATGTGTTTTTTTGAGGTCCTTTAATATACAAAAAAGTATGTTTCCTGGTATTTTGTTATTTAGCAATCGTCACAGAATAGAAAATTGGAAAATTGTTCAATCCTATGTCACAGACATAAGATGAACCCGTTGACCACTATACCCTTTTTCAGTTGTGAAGTGAACACATGACATATTGAGACATGATTCTTCTCTGCAAATCTCAGCAGAATGCCCTTTTCCATTTTTCAGAAACAAAATAATATGGATTTTTTCTAACCACATTTATGTTTAGGGAGTTTACTAAAAGGAGAGAGTTTGCCTTATAAATGCTGAATTGGGAACAGTTTTTATATCTATTCGACTTTCTAGAGCACATTTCAGATTCCTGACATCCACAATCAAATAAACAAACAAACAAACAGTTAAGTTTTGGAGAGGCATTTGAATTGATGGTCCTATTTTGAAAGAAAGCATGTCAGACTTTCATCACTACCTTCTTCAGAAGAAGAATCTTTCACTGTTCTATTTTTATTTTTAAAGAATTGGAAACTGCAGTGCAATTGTGAAGCTGAGGTCTTGAAGCAAGCAGCTGAAAGAGAAGAACACATACAGAGTACTTGACAAAGCAATTTAAGAAAACAACCATTTCAGCAAAATGGTAGAAGAAAAGCTGACTGCATAAATTGAAGCTAATGAAGAGAAGTGGAAAGCACATACTGCTGCCAAACTTAAGTGCTAAAGAGAAGCTAGCTGAAGTTTAAAAGAACAAAGATTTCAAAGACACTACAGAAAAACAAAAGAAAGTTGGAAACTTTCTTTTCCCTTCTCTTTTAATAAATTTTCTCTTTTATTCTCCCCTCAAAAATATTCTTCGCACTGATGTAGAGCTTGGTAGTTAGAGCCATTAACTGATGGTAAAGGAAAGATCATGTAGTGTTTCATTTTTTCCCAAGTATGATGTCTTTCTAAAATTGCCTCCTAAGCTGTGATAAACATTTGCATCAAAACCAAAGCCATTCAAAACTCACCCAGTTTTGTTTTCACATATAATATTCAAAGCAGCAGAGTTTTATTGGATATTCTTGAGCCTGCAAATGTTTTCTCCATACTGGAAGTGACTTTTTATTCAATTAAGAGAGAACTGGATTTGGGATCTCAAAGTCCACATCTGTATGTCCCACTGATTTTATAAATACAAATTGAAAGAAGAGTCTCAACTTCCTTTTTTTCCTTCCCATAATTATTTCTAGCCTTGAAAGTAGCCTTGAAAATGCAAACTTATAGAAACCTATGTCTATGGTAAAAAGTAGATCCGTTCAGAACATTTTTTTTAAAGATCACTCAAAAATAATTAAAATTTCCAAGGTGTTTATATTTTGAAGAGTGTGAAAATGGACCTTTTTTTTTTTTGGAAGGGAGGGGAGTGGTCAATTGCTTGCCTGAAATATTTTAATTATTTTTATTTAGATGTTATTGACATGTTTTGTTTATCAAAACTGGGGGGGTTCAGTACATGAAAATAAATAATGTTTTTTGATAATGTTCCAGTCCCTTGATTCTGGGCTTCCAAAGTACAGATTGTAAGCAGTGTCGTTGTAGCTGTGCCACTACCAGGTTGTTAGAGAGACAAGGTGGGTGAGGTTATATCTTTTATTGGACCAACTTCTGTTGGTGAGAGAGACAAACTCTTGAGCCACACAGAGCCAGGAAATGGTATAGAGATAGTGTTCAGTGCTTTGATTCTATCCTCCCTCTTTTCATAGAGAGTAAGACATCATTTCTCATACCGCTGTACCTCTCTGTGGCATTTGATAAAGTGGATCATCAAATGTTGCTGTCCTACCTCCAAGATACTGCCAGGGTGAACATAAATGCCCTGCAATATGCCTCCTGTCTTTCCTGTCAAAATGAACTCCAGAGAGAAGTTACAGGAAAATGTCCTTCCACCTCCAGAATCCTCATCTGTGGAGTTCAACAAGGCTCAGTCCCCTTCCTCATCATATTCAACTTCCAGATGAAGCCTCTCGGGGAGATGATGAGACAACACAGGCTGAACTCCCAGCACACTATATTCAGCTCTCTCTATATCTATTATGTCAAATGTAAATAGCACCACCCTGTGTTCTCAGCTCTACCATTTACAAGACACTATCATACTCTAAATCATTCCTAGATCATTCTCTTCTGTAGCAATTAAAACAACATTCTTTGCTGTGCCTATAGATTAATGTAATTTGTTTTATTCACAGCTTAAGTTATCTGCCTCTCTGCAGTATTTCCTGTATTGTATCTACCAAGCCATGTTGAGAGAACAAACAAAGGACATTTCAAGGGTGCACATAAATCCAGCTCAGGTTATTTCAAGTGAATAACATACTAAGGAAGGGCCACATGCTTGACCCCATGGGGAAAGCTCATGGAAGGAGAAAAAGAATTCAGAAAACTCATCTCAAAGACTTCCCTCAGTATACGCCAAATAAAGGGGAGGGATCTTGGTGATAGTAAAGGGGAAAGAGATGGGTGAGTCCTGGAAATGCCAAAGAGCCATAGGCACTGTGGCAAACTAGGTCCCATCCCATCACACTCTGGAGTCCTCTGAAGCACTGTTCCAGCTTCCTACCAGTACAACCCCCTTATAAGCCTTGCTGCAATCAGGTTTCATTCTGGTGACTTCAAGATGATTTAAGCCATGCAGACCAGTTAATGTTCGACCTATCGGAAATATGTGCAGTATGCAAGGAACCCCTCCTGAGCTGCCTGCAATCCATCCCAAAGTAACTGAACACCAATGACAGTGTTCTTCTGTATGTCAAAAGTCCTGCTCTACATGTAAGAAGATAACCATATGTGGGTGAATCCTCTAAAAACAGTAGACTGTGAAAAGCAAGCACCAGGCAAGAGCATCAGTGTAGCTTCTATGGGATTTTGAAGTTATATATGATGATCTTTCTACTCACTCTCCAGGATGGGACCTAACCTTCAAATATAAGTACCCTCATTCTTTTATTTTGAATGAGGCTGGTCACATACTAGAAGTTATATATAGCTACACTTAGGGAGCATTACTTGGAGGAGAACCAAGTCTCCCTTGCGGCGAGCATCTCTCTGAGGACTAGATTCTACCAGCAACATTGAGTATTGGCATATTATTCAAGTAGTCCCATTGGTTTCAGTGGAACAACTCTTGAAGCGAAGCCTATTCGACATGAGTAAGGGTAACACAACCTGACTGAATTATTAAATATTGTCTCTTGTTTTTATAATGTGAAATGTTTATATTTTCTATTTTAAAGTAATGAATGGTCTTTCTTTGCTGACTCAAATCTGTGTTTGAGAGAGAGAGAGAGATTAAAGTTAATCATAAAATAGTCTACTTTATGCTGGATTAGTATTTTCTACATTTTTATTCATGAAGGATAAGTCATTTGAGTACAGTTATCATGAATTTTTAATGAATTGAGTTTTCTTAGTTTAGAAGAACACTAACAATGAATATTAACCTAAGTAGATTATTAATAGTAGTTGATATATAGTAAGCTTTAGAAGCAAATGGTGAGTTTTTTCTCTCTTTCATTTATTCATTTATTCGTTTATTTATTTATTATTTCCACAGACTGCATTGAGGATAAGCAAAAAGATGTCTTTGGTAAAATGACATTGTTATTTCAATGGCTTTGAAAAAGGACGAAAAACAACTGTTGCTTGTACCAGGAAGAACATCTCCCCCCACCCCAATAGCACAGAAAAATGTGACATGTAATTCTAACTTACCATTTCCTATGTCTGTTCAAATAATGTCACACTAGTATTGGCTAATCGGCAGACTAATAGCAGGCATACAAACTGTTCTGAGAATGATAATGAAAATACCAGACTCTGATTGTTCTCTTAAAAATGTAGCAATTCATCATTTAGCATCATTAGTGGCTGATAACTGGGATTGTGTCTATAATATCTTTTTGAGTTTTTATTGTATTTCAGTCAATTGGAAGCACAGGTTACCTGTAATAACTGTCTGTATTAAAATTTAGATACTGGCTGGAGAAAATGGGTAGTAATTTGGTGATTATTCATATTTCTTAAAATTCTGTAATATAGTAATTTATTATGTAAAATTAAATTAGAGTGCATAGAGCATATGGATTTTTCTGCTATTTTTTATACTTCATTATGGCAATGATGAATGGTACATCATTTATAACACTGTAGTTTAATAATTAAAATGACTTTTATTATTTTGTTTACTAGTTTATTCTTTCTGCAGCTTGTTGTAATTTTGCCTTATGATTAGCAACAAATCTTGCACAGCAGCAACTTCTAATAGAACGCAGCATGGACAATTTCCACGCAGATTCAATCTCTGTCTAAATTCCACTAATCCCTTGATTATTCTCAGGGAAATGATCAGATCCCTGTAGTGTTTCTGAAGCACTGCGTTTTTGAAAAGATAATAATGAGGCTCAGAGCAGCCAGGAATGCAAGCCTTGCACCTGGTCTTTGGCCTAGCTGAAAAGGGCCACACAATGAGCCCAGCTGATCATTCACTGAGCCTCTGTGGTAATTAATATAGCTTCAGCCTGTAGATTGTATATGCCTTCATTAGCAATATGACATTGAGTTACCCAGAAGCCTTTTTGGTTGAGAAAGCAATGACACCTGTTCAAGCACAGGCTAGCTGACCAACTCTGTGGGCCCAATTCTGAAGCAAAATTTGAACTGACGTCAGAGGCCTCAATTCAGGAAAGCGCTTAAACACTTGCTTAATTTTAAGCACGTGAGTAGTCTCACTGACTTCAAAGAGACTTAAGCATATGCTTGAAGTTGAGCATGAGTGTAAGTGCTTTCCTGAACTGAGAATTTTGTCTGAATAAACAAAACTATAAGCTGGTGAATAATGTCAGTTTTGGTATTGACCTAAAAATAGAGACTCCTTAGGCCTTAGTCTCATTTATACTAAGCCCCCTTTACACTGTAGTGTACAATGTACTTAAAGTGGTTGTAAGTTACATTTGTATCCACTTTAAGGTGCTTTTATATTCCTGGAGTGGTGTAAATGAGGATTAGTGTAAATCAGAGTTAGGTCTTTTATAGCTTAAGGAACTCTCAGGCCTGGCCTAACTCTGCTCTCATAGATATTCTACTTAGGCTACTTAGGTTAACTTAGGCCTGGTATACACTGGCAATTGAGGTTGACATAACGCCACTTACATTGAAACCCTAAAGTATCCATCTCCACTGGCACGTAAATTCTATCGACTTAAAGCATGATAAAAGTCGACCTAATAAAACCTCCTCCGCAAGTGGTGTAGCGCTGAATTTGAATTCCATGGGTCGAATTTGCGTCAGTGTAGGCAAAGAGCGACGTAAATCGACACCATTGGCCTCTGGGCCGTATCGCATAATGCACCATTGTTACCACTCTGGACATTCACGCTCTGCTATAATGTGACCACGTACACAGGAAATAGCTCCTCCCCTCAAGCCCTGGGAAATTTTGAATTTCCATTTCTGGTTTAGACAGCATGGAAAGAGCTTTATAGCTGAACTGCTCATGGCAACTGCATGGCCCAAATGCACTCCAGCATGGAGTCGACCTGAGGCCTTGGATCTCATTGGTCTGTGGGGTGAAGAGTCTGTTCTGGCTCAGCTCTGAGCCAGCAAATTTAGATATATACAAGAAGTTATCTCATGGCATGTTGGAGAAGAGGCACAACAGGGATGCGCAGCAGTGCCATGTTAAGATCAAAGAGCTGAGGCAGGCTTATCAGAAGACTAGGGAAGCTAACAGTCGTTCTGGCTCCTCGCCCAAAACATGCCGCTTTTATGAGGAGCTTCATGCAATTCTTGGTGGTACCCCACCATTGTGCCACCATGCAGAATCGAAGAATCACAGTCCAGGACAAATGAGGAGGACTCTGTGGACAAGGAGGAAGAGGATGAGGAGAGCAGGGTGCAGGAGAGTGGGGTATCCATTCTCCCAGAGAGCCAGGACCAGTTTGTTACCACAGAGCAGTCCAGACACACACAAGATAACAGGACTCATCGAGATGCAGGGGAAGGCACATCTGGTGAGTGTATGTGGCAAATCTTTTATTTTTGCGGTTATGTCCCCAATCCAGCTTCTTAAAAGGAGTTTGTGTTTTTGAGGGGAGGGTCTTACTGGATGGTGGCAAACTTCAGTGTAGAGTTACTCCCAAAACAGACTATTTATGTGCAGAGGTATGCTCCGAGAATCCGCTGTAGATATCTCAAGGAAACTTTCATGTACGTAATCTGTTAACCTGTGCAGAAGGTTTCTGGGGAGGGCAGGCTTACTTCTTCCACCATGGTAGGATACTTTTCCCCGCCACTCTGCTATTAAATGAGCAGGCATCACAGCTCAGCAGCATAAGGGCCAGACCTGTACCCTGATGCTTGCAGCAAATCTTCCCTTTCCGCCTGTGTTACCCTCAGGAGACTGATATCACACATGGTCACCTAGGAAAGATGGTGCAAGTTTAAAGTACCTGACCAATACAGTCACTTTGTTTTATTCCTCTGCCGTGGATAGGGTCCCTGGGTGCCTCCCCAAGAATATTCCTAGTCCTAGTATTGTTGCAATGGGCATTATGGCTTGGGACACTGTTGCCCTATGTTTTCTGCTGCTTCAATACATCTGCAGTGTCCCCTAATCTGTTCTGCCCACCTCCTCCCAAACCGGCCTTTGGCATGCTACAGGGGAGCCTGTTGATCCCTGTCCTTACTCAAGTGTGGATTGTGAATTTTAGTGCTAGTGAAGTCTCTCTATAACAGATTCAAAGGCGCCTTGATTACCATGTCTGTAATGCCAGTCTGACTCTTCTGGGATGTACAGAATGGAATGTGGGTCTGGCTTAGCCTTGTGATCATGAAGGGAAGTACTTTTTACTTTGTAACATTTCCTTTACTACTTTGGGTCAGCTAACAATGGCAACTTTGTGCTTTGCTTATCTTACAGTAGACACCTCGGCCTTCTGTCCCCCTTGCCGAATTCCAGCTGCAAGACTTTCCCAGATTAGGAAGTGGAAAAAAAACAACACAGGATGATATGTTCAGTGAACTAATGAACGCCTCCACCGCTGCGGACACAGAGCTTAGAGCCTGGAGGATATCCTTGCTGAAAAACTAGACATGGACATGGAACACTGAAGATCTGCACAGCTGCAGGAGCATCATAAGCAACAGGAGATGTTGCATATTATGAGGGATTCGTCTGACATGCTGAGGCATCTGGTAGAGCTCCAAGAAGAGCAGCGGCAGGACAGACTCCCTCTGCAGCCCCTCCAAAATGCTTTGCTGCCTATCACTTTGTTATCAGCTCCCACCCCCAAGTGGTCTACGAGGAGACTGAGCAGGGTGCAGTATGTGCTGCACTCCACACCAGTGGGTGAGCAGAAGGACACGAAGGCCCCTTTAAGAACTGCATGCAACCACAGTTGCTTGCACGGTGACACTTTACAATGTTAAGTTCTCCCCTCCTCCCCCCCCATTAAAAATGGGTCACACATAAAACTTTGTAGCATTAAAAAACATCTGTCTTTATTTAGTCATAGTTTGAGTAGGGAGAGAAGGGGAGAGGGCCACTGAAGTGAGGGTGGGGGATGGGAAATAAAGGCACAGCACAGACATACATTACTGCAGTTTATTGCAAAACTGGTTTTTCAATGCTTCCTGAAGCCGAAGCACTCCACGGTTAGCTCTGAGCATAGTGCTGCAATCTGGCTGCTCAAAATGCCAAGCCTAGTAAGCAGATATCTCCATCTGGCTTTTAAACAGCCAAATGCACCTTCCACCATCATTCTGCACTTGCTGAGTCTGTTATTGAAATGCTCCTGCTGTCCAGGTGCCCGGTGTAGGGCTTCATTAGCCAAGGGAGCAAGGGGTAGGCTGGATCCTCCAGGATCATTGCTGTCATTTCCACATCTCCAATGTTTATTTTTTGGTCAGGGAAGAAAGTGCCCGCCTGTATCTTATTGAACAGACCCGAGTTCCTAAAGATGCGCGTGCCATGCACCTTTTCAGAGCACCCCACATTGCTGTCAGTGAAACGTGCCCTGTGATGCATAAGGGCCTGCAACACCATTGAGAAGTATCCCTTCCAGTTTATGTGCTCTGTGGCAAGATGGTCAGGTACTAGGATAGGGACATACATGCCATCTATCGCCCCACCACAATTTGGGACTCCCATTGCAGCAAACCCATCCACTATGTCCTGCAAGTTTCCCAAAGTCACTACCCTTCTTAGCAGAAGCCTATTGATGGCCCTGCACACTTGAATCAAAGCAGCTGCCCTGGTGGATTTACCAACTCTAAATTGATTCCCAACTGACTGGTAGCAGTCTGGGGTTTCCAGCTTTCACAGAGCGATTGTCACTCACTTCTCCACTGTCAGAGCTGATCTCAAAAGAGTATTCACATGCTTCAGGGCTTGGGACAGCTCCATGCAAAGTTCAAAGAAAGTGGCCTTTCGTATACGAAAGTTCTGCAGCCACTGCTTATCATCCCATACCTTCATAACGATGCGATCCCACCAATCTGTGCTTGTTTCCCAGGACCAGAACCAGCGCTCCACGGACTGAAGATGATGCATGACAGCCTGCAGCAACCGGGAATTGTTTCGCTCTATGGCTTGTAGCAGGTGGCCTCAATAATTTCGCTATTTTCCATGCTGCAGCTCCTTTCTCAACTTTGAAAATACTGCAGGATAAGCTTTGAGGTATTTGTGATGCTCACAATGATAGTGCAAACCTGAGCAGGCTCCATGTCTCTCCGGCAACAGCATGTGTGCGGCATAGAAAAACAGCGTGAAAAAGCGTTTGCAGTTTGTTTGGTACAAGAAGGGAGGGGGAGGGAGCACGTTGTATCATGGGAGGACGGCAAGCTTCTCAAAAATCTCTGAAGATAGTTGCACTGTGGGATAGCTACCCATGGTACACTGCTTTGAATGTCGACCCAAGCAGGGTGAGTGGGGACATAAGAGCCTGGTGTCATCACATTCCTGCAACTTCTAAAATTCTACAGTGCAGACATACCCCAAAAGCAAATGGCAAAGTACAGAAATATGGATTTTTTTTACTGTGCTACTAAATATAGAAATTAAATTTTGGTAGGAAAAACATTAGATACATAGCTAGTCAAAAACTGAAATGTGTGCCAATCTTCATATAAAAATTACTTTTACTGAAATGTTCCGTGCAAACAATCAACATTTCAGATACCTTTACAGATAGGAATGACATCTTATCTGCAGGTAGATTAGCTATTTCCTGACAAACAATATGAATATATGGAAAATTCGGACTCAAAACATACTAATAGCTAATGGCTACAACCATTATACTGTTTTTATCAGAGGAAGAATTTATGAGCTTGGCTTTCCATTGTCAATCTGTCCTATATGCATCAAGATGATAAGTTACAGCCTGATGATTGTATCAAACTTCCATTGAAGAAAAAACATTTTCTTTGGATCTGAACTGGATTTTTGAGTTTTGAGTATGCAAAAGATACAGAATTGGGCCCTTTAAAGATATGTTTTGATATACTCATCTATTGTTCTGCAATGCATTTTGTATAAAAGTAGACCTTTAGAATCTACTATTTTTAAATGCCTTGATATATATAAAAATCTATATTGGTTAAAAAGACCTAATGCACACAAATTTAGCTTAATTTCATTATAGTATGAAAAGGTTGCATATGAAATGTGCATTTGGAAAAACTATTAATGTCAGCATTTGGTTTTTCTTATAAATAATTGCTCATATAAATACCATCTAGAAGTTTTGTCAATGACTTTTTTTAAATGCTCCATTTCCATGAAAATGTTGACATTAAAAAGTAAGAAAGGTGACCCCGTGCAATATCTCTTGTTCAAACTAGAATGTCAATCATTGCTTTTTGCTTGGGCTATACCACAACTTTTCACTGTAAGTTGCGGTCACAAGCTACCTATAACTACATCTCTCATGCTGTAAAGCATTTTAATTTACTTTGGAGGGTCAGCTCCACAACCCCGGTTAAGTTCTCTTTGAAATTCATTAACAAAAATGGCCAAATGCAACAGTGAATTACTCCCCATGCAATCTCATTGGCTCTAGTGAGATTATATGGTTTGTATGTCTGAGAAGAATAGGCAAATATTTTTCATTATTAGAAATTTGCTATTTGTCCATAGAATATTTTATTACTTATGTAAGTCCTTTTTCTTCTGTCACATAGTTGCTTTGGTTTTTGGTTTTTGGGGAATTTTTTTAAAATTATCTGTTAAAAACACTAGGCCCTGGGCCAAAATCCCCTACATGGATCAAGTTGTACACAGAACTAAGTATAAACACAGAAAACCATTAAGTCTTAAACAAGATATCCTCATTACGAAGTCTTCAGAACAGTCTATATGTTTATGAATGTAAGTTTATTGACAAAAATGTTTTAAGGTACAGTACCAAACTAACATATTATGAATAAACTAGAAACAGGGCAAATGGAATACTCAGTGATTGTATACATTTTTGAAAAAGCACCAGAGAATATTTTAGGTAATAACTCTGGTATCTAATGGTATGAATTTCAATATGAAAAAAAAAATACCGAATACTAAGAAATAATACAATATATGGTTGATACAGGCTAGCTTGTAAGCTCTGTTGTTAGATGTGAGAACTTTTGGGATCCATGAGAAGGCTTAAGAGATCACTTTTATTTTGGTTACCATAAGGTTATATATACAAAGTGTTGCATAGTGCAAGAGATGTGTCATTCCCTAAACAAATATACAATATTGTGTCATATTATAGTCACAGAGCACCCATAAGGATGGAAAATATGTTCCCTATCTTTTAAGTTAGAGCAATGAGAAGAGAAACAAGAGACAAACAGAAATGTAAAGAGATTACTTTTGAATAGAATAACATGGGAATTGTGCAAATACAGTTTTCAATGAGTGCAGATAGAAAATTCTGTCTCTGTTCACACCATCCATTTGGGTTTAATCTTGGTTGAAAAATCATAGTTTAATCATACTGAGCTATATATTTTTAATGTAATTATCAGACATAATTTATATAAGCACATGCATGATTTCATTATTTCTATATGTATTTACCTTTATCCATGTTTTAAATGTACACGTGCATGGGGGTTCATAAAAAGCTAGCAGACAGCGGTGGTAAGGCCTTTCAGTCAGAGCTCTTACTCGTTAATGTGTACCACTTCCAGTTACTGGATAGAATCAAAACTGAACAAGAATGTGTTGCGGAGTTCTTCATTAGCACAAGTGCTAAAGCCTATGCTTTGCAGTAAGGGAGTCTGGATTATATTCCCACGGCTACTAAATTCCAAGTGGCTAGGATGTGTCATGATCTAGGTGGTCACAGATTTCCTTGCTTTCTTTCTAAATGAAATGTGCCAGGTACACTGACCTCTGAAGACAGAAGAGATAGAGAATGTACCACAGCAAAGTCAGCTTCCCCACCCTGTCTTGTCCCTCCTCTGAGAGAACCAACCCTCAAAGTGAGAGGATAGTTTCCATGCTCCTGTGTGTTTAAGCACTTTGTCAGGGTCCTCAGCCTTGGCCTCTCAGATGAGATGCTCAACAATTCATGTCAATGTTGCTAATAGGTGTTGGTGTGCAGCCTGATCCAAATCCCTTGAAAGTCATAGTTTTTTC
Organism: Emydura macquarii macquarii; assembly: GCF_026122565.2. Taxonomy (NCBI): domain Eukaryota; kingdom Metazoa; phylum Chordata; order Testudines; family Chelidae; genus Emydura; species Emydura macquarii. Next base: position 4,715,875 of record NW_027133156.1, read on the forward strand.
ATTCATCTCACAGGGCTTTGGATCACTGTTTGTTGGATAGTAACAACTTTCAGTCTCTATCATTCTGTGCTGGATTAAAATGGGCCAATTGCAGTAGCACTGAAAGAATCTGGGGCAGATTTTTTACACTGGCCCCTTTACACTGAGTAAAAGGGCTGAAGCAGTGTAAAGGGACTCTAAAAGCCTTGGATCTAGCCAGTAGAACAATTAAATCCATTGGCTTTCCTCTGAGAATCGTCTTGCAAGCCCTGGTGAAAGGTCCTACCAGAGGTAAGAGGGGCATATCAGGGGAGAACCAACAGCACATAACACTGAGGAGCTTCTGAGAAGTACTATGGCCCACAAGGCAACCCAAGAATGCTGCTGTAACTTAAACAAGCCCCCAAGACTGTCCTGGGTCAACTTCAGTTCTGGGAGCAGCTCAGAATCAGGAGGTTGCAAAGGTGGTTTAAAGCTATCTTAGGCTTCACTCCTTCCCTCTGATATCCCTATTTGTGTGTTTTGTGTTGTATCTCTTAGAGGCACAAAACAGAATCTCAATTTCCATAGCCTATTACCAATCCCATTAGCCAGACAGTCCCCCCAAACTAAAACATTAAATTGATTGAATGACATTAGCATACAATGGCGATGTTCAGGGTATATTTAAAATGATGTCTGATGATTTATTTATTTTAGAATTAAATTGTTCCCTGGCACCAGAACATTCTCCAGAAGGGGGGAATACCAGACCCAGTACTTCTCCCCACTAACCAAAAACACTGAGTGAGAGGGAGAACATGGCAAGACATTTTCTCCCATACATTCATCTTATTTCACTGAATTTGAACAGAGAGAGCAATACCAGAAATGACAAAGAAAGTGGTGCCCAGCAAATGGACAATGGATATCAAGCTGACATAAGGCCTGGAATATGCAGGAAGCATTCAGGAAGCCCCAAAGTATTTGAATGGCACATTTCTTGACATTGAGGAAGTAGAAGTTAGCTTTTACTAAAGTGTGTGATCTGTGCCAACGCCCGATTGTAGGTTTGGCAGCTTTGTCTAGCCACAAGGAGACCCAGGCTCAATGGAGCCCTGTCCCACCAAGAATACTTTGAAACACTGTATGATGTCTACTGCTCTACTTCCACAATTCATAATGTCAATGATAATGATTCAGGGAGGAATATTTTTACGGTACTAATGGAACTTCTTGAAATGTTCAGAAATTAGGGTCCAGTGCTCCTCTCAGTTTCTCAAGGTGAATTTCTCATTGACTTCCATTTTAAACAGACTTGAATGTGAGCCAATATATTTTCAGTTCTTAGTACATAAATGTGAATTTTCTGGAAAGTACTTTCAGGTGGAGCCTTGTTTTGTTTATGGCAAACATGTCAGAAAGAGCTTTTTTATTTACAACTCTCTCCGTATGTATTTGAAACTCTTTGCATATACTAGCCCATTGAACAAAATACTATCTGGATTAAATTAATTCATTTGGGATATAAATATCGCTTTGCTTACTTTGTCGCTGTGTATAAAAACAGCAAACCAGATTCTGATTTCAATTCCACTGATGTTAATCTAGAGCAACTTGAGGGATGTCAGTGTCATTATATAGGTGCAAAACTAGTTGTGAGTGAGTAAATTCAGATACAAGTATGACCCTATAATACCAAGAAATTCTTCTTTGCATATCTAAATGACTGATTCCAGTGATCACAGCCCAATTATCAGTAGAATAAAAGAAAAATAAACAGCATTTATTTTATTGGAAGACCAATCCTCTGTTCCATGTTATGTTATTAAAATGACTATCTACAAGTTACTACTATTACCTGCACTCCATCCCAGTTCCCACTGTATGTGTTAATAAAAGAAGCTAACTGAATTACTGAGGTGAGTGCCAGGTCTTTAAACTTCAATGAAGAGAAATCAGTCCACTCTTAACCAGACTAGGTCTTTGTCCTGCAGTTCACTTTGTGAAGACATATCCTGGGGCTGTGTAGAGCCCCATTGATTGCTGCGGGGCTCTGACTAAATGCAAGGATGAACTTGCCTGGGGTCATTTGCAAGGTCAGGGCTCTAGACCCTGATCATTCAAAGATTTATGCACATTGTAACTTTAAAGACTGGGTGATCCTACTGAAGTCCATGGGAGTACTCAGAGAGTGTATGTAATCTTAAGCACATGCGTAAGTCTTTGCAGAACCGAGAAGATAGTTTGTTTTCAACATTTTGTGTCTGGCTGCAGCCTTTCATGCATGTTAAATGTCATAGTTTCAGACATATCCAGACATAATCTATTATTACTGCCATCAATTCCAAAGCACACAAAAATAGAATAAAATGGTATAACTGTGACTGTGACTAGATCATAGCATACAGAGAAAACAGACAGCTCAAGCACACAAAAAATTAAACTTGTCCCCCCTTCTTAAAGATTTGTTTTATTTTTACCATTTATCAGATGCAGACCATGCAAAGGCATTGATGAACGGATATCGCCTCACCCTCTTCCCATGTCTCCTTCCCCTACTTACAAACTACAGGACACTAAAAACTTTTCTTTTTTGATGTGTGTTCTCTCAATGCCATGGAATTGTGGCTGGAATAGATCAAAACCCATAGATATTAACTCAGCAGTCTACCTGTACACAGTGTAAACTCTTCAAGAGTATCTGAATGACATAGAAGCCTAAGTCCCTTTTTAGAGAGTGATTTAGGGCCAGATTTTCAAAAGCTTTGAGGCCCTAAAGATGCAGATAGGTGCCTCAGGGAATTTTTAAAAATGCCTCAGCAGATTAGGTACATAATTTCCATTGATTTCAAAATCAAAGTCAAGCTCCAAAGTATCTAAGTCCCTTTTGAAAATAGGACTTAGGGGGCTAAGTCACGTATGTGCTTTTGATAACTTTCCCTGGCATCGATTTCAAGACGGGGGCCTAGTCTTCAGGAGAGGGGTTTTTTAGCACCTTCTTTATGTTCCCAGTCCTGAGCAAAGGGGAGTCAGTAAGGCCAAAAAGATGACTTCTGGGAGATTAGTGATAGTATATGAATCTTCTTCCTTATAAATAATGGTTTCAGTTTTGTCTTGGAGCCCAGTTCTTCCACTGGAGGAGGAGTAACTTCCATGGGCTTAACTAAGCATTATATCCTGCAGTGTGGGATTTGGAATGCAAGGCCTTCTTTTTTTTTTTTTTTCAAGTGACTAGTGATTTTGAATGCCTCAGTTTTGGTGCCAAACTTGAAACACATTAAAGGAGTTCGATTATCAGAAAGTGATGAGTACTTGGCCTCTGTAAACTAGGTTTCTCTGCAGTTTCTCATGTTGGAAATCCAAAAACTGAGCACCCCAAAATATCTAGTCATTTTTGAAAATTTAAGTCCATGTCAGTAGGTAGAAAAACTCAGACCCCTTTGATGGATGGGTGATGGCTCATGTGAAATAAACTGGTAGCTGAAGTTCAGTTTTTGGTGGAGAGGTGTCTACATCAGATTACATTCATGGCAGATGGGGAATATTCTCATTCCTGGATGCACTGATTCTCTCACTGAGTCACAGTTCCTTCCCAGGCTCCTGCTGGGCTCCATAACTATGAGTCATTATTTGCTGGTAGGAGCAAGGGTTCAGTTTAGTCCTTAATATCTCCAAAGGCCCCAAACACGACCAGCTTCCCATTGTACAACACACAGGAAGACATGTTCTCTGTCCCATGGATCTGATAGTCGTTCACTAAATGAAAGCAAAACTTCTTTGCAGTATTACCTTGTGATGTTAATATTCTACAGTAACACTGTCACAATATGAAAATATATAAGAGCTTTCTTCCTCACCATTTGTGAGGTTGTGGAAAACAATATCATGATCAATAGCATTTCTGAAGTCAGCTGATGAAGGGGAAAATTATTTATTTTATTATCATAGTCATGGTTTGGACTAATGCAGCACAGTAAGGATCCTTAAGACTTTGCTATTTGGTCATTGTTTCTAGTTACGATGTCACACACTGATTCACAGCATGGCACTCTTCTGATGTTTTCATAGACTTCAGACAGAGGTTCTTACAAGATGACAGAGTTACACTGTAACTTTGAATGAGGAATACACAATGTAACTAATATTTGTAGAATTCATTCAATCTCAGTTGACTATTTTGGGTATTCAACACATAACATTTAAAATAGTAGATGTCTCAACAGAAATATACATGTAACACCAGCAGTAGAAGCATCCCACAGTGATTATGCCAGCTATACCACCACTATACCAGCTTTGCTTCCTATTTGGTAGGAGAACTATGGTTTGGAAAGCATGAGAGAGATAATGATCTCTTCTTTATTGCCTCTGACGTTGTTAAACACTTCCATCAGTCAGTGTTAATATATGGAACAACTCACATTACATATCAAGGTCAAAGCTCCTTGGCATCACCTAGTACAAATGCGGTGATAGAACAGTTTGACGTTTCTCAGTTGCAAATGCTGCAGGAACCAAACACCCATAATTTATTGTGAGAAGGCATTAGATGAGGTGGAATCTGACACTATGCAAATGCCCACTTCTGATTTAGCATCATTGCTTCTGAAGCCATATGAAAATGCAACTAGGGAATGCACTCTAGGATCTTTGAGCCTTAAGCAGATAATTTACATAGCAAAGAGACTTCAAAGAAAGACCAAAATCTTTCATTTTATTGGTGTTTGTGATATTGAGCACCATCCATACTATTCTGAATTGGTTTAAATCTCTGAAGGTTTTACCTGAATACGTGTGACCAATTTCTGCTTGCCTCTCACTTTACCTCTTTGCTTTGACCATAATTCCAGATTGAAAAATCAGTCTATTCCCCATGGCAGTTTTCTGAATTACAGTGACAGCTACTGTCAAAAGTTCCTGAGCACACACATCTGAATATTGAGAAGAAAGAAACTACAGAGGCTTATTTTAAGGGAACGGTTACTACAGAAAACCAAATATCTGGTGCATTGATAGTGACAGGCAGTACTTGGGTTGTCTGACTGGTCTAGAAAACTAAAATGTCATGTTTGGGAACAGTGAGAGAACACCAAGAGTATCCCATTTTAACTGCCTCAACTCTCAGGCCTCTGCTAAGCAAAAGATGGCAGGTGAAGTTTGTATATGAAGACACCCTGTATTTCTGGGGCCTTGGAACTTAATTGGGAGTTTTACAGTTAGGAAGATCCTGGGAGACTGCAACTCCCATGATGCTTTGGGGAAAAAGGAGAGAGACTCTTCCCCTTCCAGGGAGTGAGAAAAAAGCATGTGGGGGACTCCATTTTGGTGCTGGAGTGGAGCACAGCGGAGGCTGGAAGCTGCTGGCTGCCTGCTGCCGGCTACTGCCTGCTGCCAGAGTCCCAATGCTGCTGCTGAGAGTCTGCTGGAGTTTTGATCGAGCAGGGAGCTTTGGTGGTCAGTGGCATTGCCCAAGCCAGGGCAGGGACTGAGCCTGGAGCTGCCTGAGGTGGGTCTGCAGTGAAGGTGGTGTGAGTGTTCCCCCCTCTGTTGTTTGGGGCAGGGCATGTAAAGGAAGGGGCACAGCGGAGAGATTTTTACTGGGCCTGAGAAGAGGCGAGAGAGAGTCCCTTCAAGCAGGGCCAGGACTGCAGACATTTGGTTGGGCCAACTCCAGATTTCCATCTTGATAACTGGGCTGAACTGATACACTGAACCAACAGAGCGCTGTCTCCGTCTTCAGATCTTCAAGTGTGCCCATGCAAGCAAGGGGAGTGTACACTCTGGAGGTGGGGTAAATAGGGGCAGTGTAGATGCCAGTTAGACAAGTTTCATTTATTATTGTGTACTATTTTTATTAATTGATTTATTCAGCTGTCCCTGTGGATTTAAAATAATAGTGATGTTTAATTTCTGTCTGTTATGCCATTTTTCTTTAATTTGTTAAGTAAAGGTGTGTTAACTCTAATTTAAGTATATTGGATATTTAGTTTGCATAATTGCAATTGTTAAGTTAGACCTATGTCTCAGATTATTACAATTATTAGACAAGGTTTAGTCCTGGAAGCTCCCAAGGCTTGCTATTGAGTGTGCAGGGGCCAGCCAGGTGGAAGCACCGCCAATTTTAAATTCCTTTACAAGTAAAGGGACTGCAGCAGAGGGGTGGATAGAGGATTCCCACCTATCCTACATCATCACTGGGATACTCAGGATCTCCTTTGCTGTCAGCAATCTTAGGCGCTCTTGCACACTGGTGAGTGTAGCCTGCTCCCAAGTAACCCAGAAAAAGGAGGGGGTTACTGCGATACGACCCGTGCCCAGGGTAGCCAACTCGTAATGCCAATGTCAGGGCAGGCTGCAAAAGAGGAGCAGATTCTCCCCATGCTGGTGGGTGACACTGAAGCCCGGCTTCCCAGCCAGCCAGCCAGCCACTAACTGCTTCTGATTACCCCACACTGGATATCAAGAAGCCAGTCCACAAATGCCCACAGTCCCCTTTACTGCATTTCAGCTCCAGGCTCCCAAATCAGCACTAGGTCCAGTAAAGAGACCAGTTACTAGAACTCTCTGCTCTTTACTAAAAAGGTTCCCTCTGACCCCAAAGGGTCAGCCACAGCACCAGATCAATACAAGTTTGGATCTTACCTAAAATATCACGCTGGCAGCCAATCCTTTAGTAACTAAACTAAAGGTTTATTGTAAGAAGAAAGAAATAAACCATGAGAGAAATGTTAGAGGGTTAAAGTAAATCACAGATATACAAATGATTAAAAGTCCATTTACATCAGGTTTCTGGAAGAAATGTGGATTTGCAGGCTTGTGTAGTTCTCTCTGGTTCACATCCAGTACCTGGATGGGTCTAGGTCCTTCGGTTCAGTTGCAAGATGAATTGTTCCAGAAATAGGTGTGTGTCTGCAGACTGGACAGGAGCAAAGACAAAATGGTTTCTCTGGCTTGATCTTATAAACCCACTCCTCTGGCCATGCGGCCTGTGGGCAGTCACAAGACCCAAACTGGGGTCCATAGTCACATGGGACAGTCCTGATGCTTCATCAGGTAGGCTGCCTGCAATGGAGTGCAGAGTCACGTAAGCAGGTTCTGTTGACTCAGTGGTGATGCTGGCTTCTCCCTCAGGGCCCCTTGCACCTGGGAATGCCTTACTGGACCATTAAGCAGGCCATTGTTCTTCAGCCATCCTATCTGGGGTGTTGCCCAGGCAGAACAATTTGAAATACAGATATCTCAAATACATCTATAACTTCCATTTCAAATATTACACATGAACATAAGTATTATCACCTTACTTAGCACATTATAACCTTCCTAACAGTACCTGACATGGCATATCCCACATGGATATTATGATTCTGCCATACTGATGTCACCCAATATACTAAATGCCCCCTCCCCCCCCCACTCAAGCCAGCCCGCATGACACCCCCAACGCGAGACTGGTGTAGAAAGGAGTAATCGGAGCTCCTGAATACACCTCAGGGCCCCCCCCTTTCCAGACAGCATGACAGTTACATATAAAATAGTGATCTGATGAAATTGCATCAGTAGGATAGGTATTTGGACCATTCCATCTGTGGCTGCTTTGTATTAACTGGCATGCTCTCCAATCTGTTTTAGTTAGAGAGAACTTTTAACATGACTGTTGATAATAGTACATGGGTTAGTAGCCACAGAAAGTTTTTTTCCGTGATGAACAGTTCTTTGCTTTCTCCAGGAGCAGGCCCTCTATGAGTCTGTCCTCCAAACAAAATTGATGGAGGTGGTACAGCAGAACGTGCCCTCCCCTCACTCAGGATGCAGTTACTTTAAAGGTGGTAGTCATTTCTCTGTCTTATAGATGCAGACCAGCATCAGCCTTGAATGTTTAGCTTGCTGTTGGGATGTATATGTGGGGGGAGGAATACACCTAATTTACTCCCATTTTCTAGAAGGGGCAGGGATGATCTTGGACCCCTCTAGAATTGCTGAAGGCGAGTCTTGTAAAAATGTTGAGGTAGCTCCCTTTTCCTCTCTGTTGATACTGGTGGCCTGCTTTTAGACAAACAGTAACCTAACACCCAGCACTATGTGTACGGGCTTTTGGACCATATAGACAATAGTGTCATATTAATTCTGATTGCAAAGAGCATGGAGAACATTCAGATACTACAAAGCAGCCTTAGACCCTGAATATGCTAGAATATTGAGTGCATGTCTCCAGCTGCAATGATTTTTAAAATGGTTTAAGTACTTGCAAGGACCAAAGAACATTGTTTTCCAAAGCAGTTCACACAAAGGTGATTTAGACCTTGTGGAAGTAAATCTTCCCAAAATGGCTTTGGCTGATCTACATGAGCATTTAAACCATTCTTAAAACCAGTGCATTGCACCCAGAGTTAACATGTACAACACTTTCTTGATTGGCAAGGCAGTGGCACAAACTAATGGGAAACTGCATCACTACTTCCAATTCGGGTGCAGTAAGATTGTAACTGTAATGGATTTAGGGGCTCTCAGCAGTAGGTAGTGGGGACCTGATGTCTACAGGACCACTCACAGTGTGTCAGATTAAGCACTGGGGATTTCAAGGTCTAGATAGTACAACCATTCCTCACACAGATGAGCACTTGCTCACACAAATATTGAAGCCCTATCTCACAATCTTGCCCTGTGTGAGCTGCCTTTGTGAAAAGGCTGTGGTATGTAAACTGTAGCCTTTTATTGTATTTAAAGTGAATTTAGTGATGTTGTACTACACCACCAGGGGTTCGGCTCCAGTTGCTACAGTTTCAAGTTCAACACAGTGAAATTCCCTTTGGTGCTTTCTTAGATTTGGAGGCTCTAGGAATACACAAAGTCCAAGGATAATAACCACAGACACAATCACAAATACAAAGCCTTATCTGTACAACATATTTTATTAAAGCAATAAAGGAAAGTTAGAATTATCCATGCATATAGAAATTCTATAAAAAACGTGCAATAATTATACCTGTAGTCATATGCACCTCCTCAACGGTATTCTAGGGTTCGATGGATCTCTCACCAGTTGTTTATCAGTAGCGTGATAGTTCCTGCTGGGATTTTTCCTGGCAGTTTTCCCACTATATATATAACCAGAGAATCCATTATATATTGTAATTCTAACTACACCAAACACTTTTTGAGTATGAATGAGAGTGTCATCCTTCTTTTCCTTATTTGTACTTCCACTTCTCATGAATATTCGGATGCCCAATTTCTCATAGGTTGTTTGAAATTTCTTTTTTTTTAAATTATTACTTAAACATTACTTGTACTTTGCAGTCAAGACATTCAAAGATGTTACAATTAAGTGTTTTGTGGTTTTGTACAATACATTGTGGTCTATTGCAATCACCTATTGGCACATCTATGCAGTAATCTGTGACCTTTGGTGCATAGGATTATTCTGAGGTTACCCATTCATGTCAAGCATTCTTAAATCTATGACCTAATATGGCTAAGTTAAAATCTTGTGTTGTAGGCCTTAAGTTTTAGCCATGCTTTACTTATATACCTAAAACACACTCATCATTCCTAAATATTGATCAGTCCTATACTTTTATAATTCTACAACTTAAATCTATTTAGCATACATTGATTGTATATGAAATAGCTTATAAATTGGCCATAACATCACATAGCACAATGATAAATGGATTATAAAATGAACAAATGGGCCACAAGATTTACTGAGTGTTTCAATAGCATTAACATGTACAGTATGTGGAAAGCTTTAAATGTGAGTTGTAACTCATTTTAATTGAGTGGGTGTTTTAGAATCATAGAAGAATCATAGAATCATAGAAGATTAGAGATGGAAGGGACCTCAGGAGGTCATCTAGTCCAACCCCCTGCTCAAAGCAGGACTAAACTCAGTTAAATCATCCCAGCCAGGGCTTTCTCAAGCCATTGCTTAAAAATCTCTAAAGATGGAGATTCCACCACCTCCCTAGGTAACCCATTCCAGTGCTTTACCACCCTCGTAGTGAAAAACTTTTTCCTAATATCCAACCTAGACCTCCCCCACTGCAACTTGAGACCATTGCTCTTTGTTCTGTCATTTACTACCATTGAGAACAGCTTAGCTCCATCCTCCCTGGAACCTTCTTTCAGGTAGTTAAAAGCTGCTACCAAATCCCCCTCATTCTTCTCTTTAGCAGACTAAACAAACCTAGTTCCCTCAGTCTTTTCTCATAAGTCCTGTGCTCCAGCCCCCTAATCATTTTTGTTGCCCTCCGCTGGACTCTCTCCAACTTGTCCACGTCCACATCCTCGTCCACGTCCTCTCCTCTCCTCTCCACGTCCACGTCCACGTCCTCTCCATTCTGCGCTACCCAGTGCAGTAGTCTGGGAGCTGACGTTGTCTGTGAAGACAGAGGCGAAAAAGGCATTGAGTACCTGAGCTTTCTCCACATCCTCTGTCACCAGGTTGCCTCCCCCATTCTGTAAGGGGCTGCGGTAAAGCCAGACCAGATGGCTACAAAAGGGTATACGAGGGCCGGTATGTGAGCCCCAAACTACTGAAGGCCCTTTTCCCTGCAGGCAGAGTAGAGGTTACTGCAGGGCAATTAGAGACACCTGGATCCAATTAAGGGCCACTCCAGGTCTACTTAAACCTTGCCTCTCCTAAAGGGGAGGGAGAAAAAGAATAGGATATTGCCAGAAGGCTTGTGGTGGCAGGAGGAGAGAATCCTCCCAGACTAGGATATAGTGCTTCTCCATGGCCAAGAAAGGCAGAGAAGGAAAAATCCCGGCCCGGCCTGCAGGAAGGGCTGGGGCGGCTCTGACCCTCCAGAGCTTTACCACCACCCCTACAGCCCTGGGGACATATACTGACTGGACTTACCTGCCCTCCCGTGGGGTTGAAGGGCACCCCTCAGACCCTACTGCCAAGGGAGACCTGTGGATATACCACAGAGCCCACACTTTCCCTAATCTTCATCTTGGTAACATACTGTAGAAACCCTTTTTGTTCCCCTTCACATCCCTTGCTAGCTGCACTCCAATGGTGCTTTGGCCTTCCTGATTTCATTCCTACATGTTTGAGCAGTATTTTTATAATCCTCCCTAGTCATCTGACCGAGCTTTTACTTCTTGTAAGCTTCTTTTTAGACACGCATAGGCTGTATAGTTAGATATTCCTCTCTCCTTCTCCCTCTTTATCCACTGTTCCTTTTTCCTATACCACTAATGTAATCAGAGGTCACTAGGGCAACTCACTCTCAAGGTCAGTTATTGAAAATTGTAGTAAATGATCAAAGCCCAGCGTCAGTCTGAGCACCTGGCTGGCTTTGATCACCATCATTAGTTATGACAAGCAGGAATCCTCCTGCCCTCGTAGAGAAGTGTTTGGGCTTGTAGTATATTTGTTTTGGCCTCAGATTGAGTGTAAAAGTAGACATTGTGATAAAACCTGCAGCATGCTGTTGGAAAGTCAAAGTACCTCAAAGCAGAATGAATGGATTGCATGAACCCAGAAAACAGAAAATATAGTCTGATGCTTTTAGCTCACAATGTCCTTGTCAAAATACCGTCTCAGAAAATAAAATAAAATAAAATAAAATAAAATAATAAATATAATTAATAGCTGAAAGAGTGGTAAAAAGCAGTAGACTTAAAACAGAGAGAAAATTCCTAGCTTGCAGAGTTTTTCAAATAATTTAACCATGTTGGCCTGATCTTTATATGATAAGCAATTTTTTCTCACTTTCTTCTTAATCTCCATGATATAAAAACAAGAAATGCTACAGTAGCCTCTCATGGAATACTTTGCCAATTGGGTAAATTTCTTCCCAATCATCATCTGTTAAAGGGTGACTTATTCCCAAAGTCATGAGGATTTACATTCCTTCCAAAATCTTTTTGAAAACCCTTGCTATGGAAACTTTGGATGTCCTTGCTGTTGACTCCTACTAAATTCTTAGCTTCAATTATATTTTGTGGCAATAGGTTCCACAGGTTAATTGTAGCTGTGTGAAAAAATATTGGAATTTTAATTTTCTGTGTTTCAGTTGTATGTAGTGTCATCTTGCTCTTCTGTTCTATGAGAAGGGGTGAGTAGAAATGCCTGTTAGTTTTGATATTTCCTTTCTTCACTTTGATTCACTACAGTTTACACACACACACACACACACACACCCCTCCATCTTAATTACCGTATGTTCCAGAATAAACTGAATTTATGTGCATGAAAATAATGGATGGCATGGAAATTAAGCATAGCAGATAGTAGAAAAGAAAAGAAAACAAAAACCCAAGAAAAACCGAAAAAGTCCTATTGCAGTAAATTACCCACAGAAAATAAAAATGACCTTCTTCAGTCTGGTAGGTCTTCCAAGCATCTGTCATTCTGACAATTTATGTCACACAAATTACAATTTTCAACAGTGGAGGTATATGAACCATTTGCAAAAGTGTACCACTGATTTCACAAGCCATTATTACAATTGTGCACACAGAGTTGGTAATAGCACACACAGCTGGATATTTAGTTGCCTAACGTGTCTTATATGGACACAGTTCTGGTATCTGTGCACACAATTGTAGATTCACTTTATGCTTGCAATTTTTGTGCCAGACTGAGCCTTAGTCTTTGAAATATTGGCTCATGATCTTTTATAATCGTCATGGAAATCACTACACTAATTCAGTTAATGACAGCTAGCATTTAGCAGTGGCAGTCCAGCCAATCTGCCAAACCAACACAGGAGACATTTGTGTTGTTTGAGGCCAATCTCAACAGGCTTAAATTGAAATGTTAGCTTGATGTTTACTGATTGTGCTGTACATCCAGGTCGTGTTAAGTCTGAGATTCTTTGAGTTTACCAAGAGCTCTGTAGTGATATCTTGAGCCTCTAGCAAACTAGACCATTTTTCCTCTTATCTTGAATCTGGGTGCAGTACATTGCTGGTTTTTTCCCCTTCTTTTAATGTGAAACCTCCATCTAACTCCCTCTACAGACATGTTCAACAAGTCTGAACCTTAATGGTTCTTTTCTCCCCTGTGAAGCTAAACCCACCCTCCAAGGTTGATATGGCATAGGAAACTGAGTCAAAGGAGGTCATGGGCTGAACCATAGGTCTTTCATCCAGGCATCCCTTGCATATGACTTTATGGTGGGTTTCATCTGGCTTGAACTGCCTGGAGTATTAAGTTTGATGTATCTAAGTGCTGGATCTATTTTGGATTTTTAAGGGATAATTTGTTTATGTAATACTATAGATTTCCATTTATTTGCATATGTATTAGAATAATGTATTGTGACATAAGGCATCAGGCAGTAAATAAAGTTGAACTTGAAGAATTTAGTACCAGTTATTTTGACTTAAAGGGAGATGAGGAACATTTATAGATTGCCTAGGCTGTAAGAGGGTTAAGAATGCTTCTTCCAGAATAAATACCAACTTTAATTTCAGGTGACAAGTGTCACAAGTCTCCTCAAATCAGGAATGTGCTTTTTCATCTTGGTCCTCCAGTGCCTGGATTTCTTCACTTTCTGGCCATGCTGCAAAGCTCATCTCTTTTCTTGGGCATTTGGCGATACACACTGGATTATTATTAAGAAACAATAAGAAACAGTCCCTGCTCTACAGAGTTTTGTCTAAACAGTCAAAAGGTGGGAAGGAAAACTGAGAGGTGAAGTGATTTGCCCAAGGTCACATGACAGGTCAGTGTCAAAGGTGGAAATAGAATCCAGGTCTCCTGAACCTTAATTCATTGCCATAGCCACTCCACCCCACTGCTGCTATAAAATGGAGCACACTGCCTGGTTGGATGAGCTTGTTTATGGGCATAGCCACATTTTAGGACCAGAATGATGATGATCTGGGGGACACTGGAAATGGATTTAATTCACTTAATGTTTTTTCCCTGATCATCAAGAATCTTGAGTTTTGTAAGAGACATATAGAGCCTGGGATGGGCATTTTCTAGTGTCGGTTTCTTTTATTAACCTAAATAAATATAGATTTGCCACACTGTTTTGAAAGGGAACATGAGCGAAAAAATATCTGGGCTTTGAGAAACCATCTACTACTACTTTAAACCACTCTCTTTTACTGCACAGTGCTGTTTGAGAACTCATATACTTGCACTAGCATGTACCTAATGCTGCAGGCATAGGGATGTTTATGGCAGAACATTATTGACAACTTCTCCTGACTGATGATTTATTATGTACATCAATGGGCAACACTTGTTTTGTTCATGAAGCCTGTTTGTTCCACTCTGCTCAAGTGGGAGAGAGACACTTTGTACAAAAAGATATATGACTTTTTTCTATCCCAATGAGCCTTCCAAAGAGCTACATTTTTCATTCTGATTCATGTTGGCTTTAATCCCTTCTGTCTCTTCTATGACCTACAAATCCTCCTTACAAATTACATGCGGGGCTGAATCTCAGAACTTAGGGCTGGCTTGTGAGTCCCTGACTCCTGTTGATGACCATTTACCCATGAAAATAAGCTCCATTGATTTCAGCGAGGCTGCATTTGTGCCTAACTGCTCACCAAGGCCCTGATCTTACCCACTGAGGTCAATGACAAAATACCTATTGACTCCATTTCATTGAAAGGGTAACATTCTTGTGTGATGTGAGGTGAGAAAGGATCATTACAAACAATCCTCGGGGATGATCTTTGTAAAATCTTTTGAAAAATATCTGTTGCATATATCTCACCAGCATATATCTCACGGTATAAACAGGAGTGTCATTCCTCTCAGTGCAAGCAAAATTTATCATATTGCATATGCTTTTTTGACAGCTGTCCTTATAAATAAATAGTATGATAACAGACTTCTCAGGCTGTACTGTGAAACACTACCTATAGTATATCTTCTGTGAAGGCCCACAAGTCAAGGATTTGATTAGAGAAAATGTGTTTATCACATTTCTTATTCTTATTATAATCTTTGTCCCAAAATTGTGGAATCAGATTTTTAGTATGCCATAGTAAAGTCTGTAATGATTATGATGGTGGAGTCTCCCATCAAACTCAACAGATGAGCTACAGTCACTTATTGTGGGGCCTAAGATGAGGCTGCCACATCTGCAAATGCCACAGTGAAGACAACTTTAGATGAATGTACACTGCTCCTAGCTTTATGCTTTGCAGAATCTCTGCTTGATTGCAGCAGTCCACAAATTCTCAAATTCTTTCAATCTGCCTCAGTTAGATCTTGTCATGTGCTAAGAGCTCCTAGGTGTTGAGGTCAACATTGCAAAGTTTGAAGTGGACCTTGTGTTACCTGATTTCTGGGTGTTTAGTTATTTGAGTGGGGTTATAGGCTCGCCAGTTGAGCTGATCAGAAAATAATGAAGTTCTAGTCCTGGAATCAGGCTCCAGAAGAGTTTTATAGAGATCCCCGGGGTGCATGACAGGAATGCTCACACTGATAACCAAATTTGTATAATTTTATAAACGTTTTATTAAGATAACATAAAATGATAGACAAATGACTGATTAAAAGAAAATGAATAATCAAATGGATAATGGGTAGGATTACAATCTTATTCTAAAGACACATGTAATAAATATATTTATATGGTATGCTTTGGATTAATATACTCACACCCGTCCCTGACGACTTGGTTGAGAGAGATGTTTGGTTCCTCAATTCTTGAGTGGAAGGGCGGAGAGCTAGACAATACACGAGAGCTAAGGGTTATAAGACTAAGACTAAGGCTACAAATAATACTAATTATACACTAAGAACAAAAGATTCTAACAAACACCAACTAAAAGAAGCTTAAGAAAGGAGTAGCTGGTGATCACACCCAAGTAACTTGGTTTGCCCCTTTTTATACCCTGAACAATATGGGTCCTCCTTCAAAGTCCAAACTTGACTTCTTCACCCGCAAATTATTAGGGTACATTTATTCTATAGGCTGGCAGGTTCGTGCATATTAATGACATATCCATATCCTTTCCAGATGGTTCCAGATGGTTCGCTTATCTCACCTTTGTTATGTCTGGCCCTTTTGTGGGTTTTGTGGTGTATCTGTGCAGTTTACTCGGGGCGTAACCTGAGACAGCCCCCACATCTTGATGCCTCCTGACTTATCTAGGGTAAAGGTTATAACCATATATGTCTTTTCCTTTAACTCATCATTACTTACCTGGGGCAAAGATCCCAAACATATGGATGCTAACTGCCTGAGCTTTCATACAGGATGTGACCTGTAAGGTACCTTTCATTACAGCGATAATACGTTAATATGAATCTATGACTCTAGTACAATAAAACAATACTTAAATCTATAAGGCAAGGTATATATGTGCAAGCAAGCAGGCTAGTCCTATAGGCTACACTTGAGAGTGTCTTTGTAATGTTTTTTTTTTGTCTGCCCCTAAAATGAGTACAAGTCAACTATTCTCCATAAAAGATGTCCATCCCTATTCTACTATCAGACATTTGGACCACATGACCAGACCATCTCAGTTTCACCCTCAATATAAAAGATTCAATGCCTATGATGTTGCAGCACTCAAAGACCTCGGTGTTTGGAATCAAATCTTGCCACTTAATTCCCCTTATCCCCCATAGACATGTAAGTGGAATTGGTCCAATCATTTTATGTGGTATTGATAAGTAGTCCAGATAGCAAAGCAAAAAAGGAGTGTGATGATAACAACAGTGCTGTAAACATCAGTTTTTGTTTGCAGTCATCCTCTATGTTTGTTCCAGAGATGATGCTGAAGTTTTCCAAAGGCATCGCTGGCTGCACCAGTGCTCTTCATAATGTCATTGGCAAACATTGCATCTAGGGAAACGACACTGCCTAGGTAACAAAATTTGTCAATGACCTTGAGTGGTCCATCATTGATGGTCATAATTAGAGTAGTTGCAGAACTTCCTGGTTGAGGCTGGACCATGACTTCTCACTTCTTTAGTCCGATCATTAAGCAAAAAGCAGACAGTGAGCAACTGGCTATCCCTGAGGTTATGAGCCCATAAAGTATAGTCATCAGCAAACAGTATCATGCAAATAATTGTCTTCACAACTTTTGTCTTCACACGCAGGAGATGCAGATTCAAGACTCCTCTGTCCATAAAGTACTGCATATGAATGCCACAGTCAATGTCGCTGAATGCATCTATTAGAACTGCTGCAAACATGATGCTAAATACTGTCAGAGCAAGAACACAGCCTTGCTTTACTCACTGTTGACAACAAAGAAAGCTGAGAAACAGCCTTGGTCAATTATATGAACCATTATTCCTGCATGAAAAGATTTAATAATGTTGACAAACTTATTGTGGCAACTGAACTTGTGGAGGACTGTCAATGGGTCATCTCAATTTACAAATTCAAACGTCTTAGTATGATCAACAAAAACTATATATATATATATTAAGTCTTTATTCTGCTCACAGCGTTTCTCCTGAATTTGTCAGAGTGCAAAGATCATGTCTGAAGTACCAATCCCAGGATAAAAGTCTCACTGGCTTTCAGGCAGTATCTGCTCTGTAAGTTGATCAGTTAGCCATTTTAGCATGACTTGGGTGAGTCTCTTTCCTGCAGCAGCAGCAAGGAGTGAGATGGCACTGCAAGAAGCACCATTGCCTTTCCTCTTGTAAAGGTGAATAATGTTTGCATCCTTAAGTTCCTGTGGCACAGCCTCCTGTTCCCAAAACCTTAAGAAGTAGCCAGTGAACTTCCTGATCTGCTCATGCCTCCCTCCTCCCCCCCATTTGTAGATCTCTGCAGAAATACCATCTAGACTTGCTTCTATCTGATATTTGCTTGACAGCTTTCCATATTTCAGATATGTCTGGTGGAAAAGAGAGTTGAACTTAAATAGGAAGTTGCTCAACATCATGAGGCACTGATGCTGACATGGCAGATAGGTAGTTCAGAACCTTATTAAAATGTTCAACCTGCCTTTTCAGAATTTGTCCACAATCAGTCAGCAGTAGTGACTCAGCTGAATTCCAGATTTGGATGTTACCGTTAAACTGCAGGCCATATGTGTTCTTCAGCTCATCAAAAACAGACTTAGAATCTTTTTTGTCTGCTGCTGATTGAAGATACTCAGCTTTCATTTTCCACCCAATATCCTTCATGTGGAGAAGCTTAGCTGGCACATTACACCTTATATGTGAATAAATCATCTTTTTAATAGATGAGTTTTTTATCATTTATCCATGTGAAGAGCATGCATGAATGTCAGCAGTTGCTTTATTTCAGCATCATTTTCATCAAACCAGTCCTCATGCATCCTCCTGACAAGTCAAGGACTTCTTTAGTTGCATCAAACACTGTTTCCTTAAAAGATGACCAGGCAGAGTCAGTATTTATCATGTATGATCGAAAGTGTGTTGAGAAATTCATCTAGTTTTTTAACAAGCCTAGCACATCTGAGCTCAGATTTCAACATGTGCACATTGTGCCCAGATATTGGAGACTGATGACATCTGTGCTGTTTTAATTGGAGGATCAGTGTCATTTTACATCTCAGAAGCCGATGATCAGATAATATATACTCATAGACTTAAATGGCAGAAGGGACCATTCGTAATCATCTAGTCTGACTTGCATATTGTAGGCCACAGAACCTCACCCACTCAGTCCTGTAATAAACCAGTGACCTTTGGCTGAGTTACTGAATTCTTAAAATAATGATTTAAAGATGTCAAGTTACAGAGAATCTACCACTGACTTTAGTTTAAACCAGCAAGTGACCCATGTCCCATGCTGCAGAGAAAGTAAAAAAAAAAAAAAAAAGCCCATTAGGTTCTCTGCCAATCTGACCTGGGAGAAAATTCCTTCCCTACCCCAAATATGGAAATAAGTTAGACCCTGAGAATATCAGCAAGACTCCCTACACTGCACAGATGCATATCGGCAAGACAGATATCGGCCACAGAGATGCCATATCGGCAAGTGCATATGTGCATATCAGCCACACAGATGCATATCGGCAAGACTCCCCACACTGCACAGCTGATTTTAACATCCCGATGGTCACATTGACATAGCTGATTTAATGCCAATGATCAGGGTAGGGAAGCATCCATGTTGTTTTGTGCTTTGTTGCCTGTTGAAATATTGTGTTTATGATGACTAGCTGGTTCTCCATGCATTTTGTAAGGAGTAGTGTACCATTTGAGTTCTCTTTCCCCACATCATGTTCATCCGTTAATTTAGACCAAGCTTCATGATTGCAACCAACTGTGGCATTAAAGTCATCTAGGGTGATTAATTTCTTGTGGCGATGAGCTGACTTTATGGCATTATGAATGTCTTCTTAGTATTTTTCTCTGACATTGTCAGAACAGGTCATCATGAATACAGATGCACTGACTGTTACATGACATAGAGATGTTAAGCTGAGGTGAAAGACCATCAGGTGATCTTTTATTCCTTTTTGTATGCTATCAAGTGTACCTGCAATCAATGTCTGAATAGCACAGCCTGCCTCTGACCGATACCGTTCTTCTGTGGGCTTGTCTATCCTGTAGAATGTGTATCCAGCACGAACCTCTTCAAGATGGGACTCGCCTCGCGGGTGTGTTTCACTCAGTAGTTATAACTTGACAAATACAAAATAGATATCTTATGATGAGTGCTGTGCATCTTTTGAGCCCACCAGCATCATCAGAAAGGGTGTGGACATTCCAGATTGCAAAGTTCAGTGTTCTTTGTGTGTGACATTGCTTTTTACCACAATTGGATATATCAGCCAGTCATCGCATATTGGCAAGTTTATAATGGAGTGAGTGGTGTTTAAGGATCCTTTTTTCCCTCTTCCCCGGATTGGGGAGACCAGCATTAGCCCTAAAGCGGGATGCTCTGTAGCACGAGAAGGATACAGACACCAATGTTACTCTGAGTCAATGATGAATGGCCATCACTCTCACACTGCCTGCAAGCAGGTTTGTAACTAGGGACCTATAGCAACATCCTCCACTTGTCCCCGTTGACACTTGCTCATTGCTACACATCTATTAAAGAACAGAATGAATGAAGAGATAGCAAGGATTAAGGACTGTAGACCTGCACAAAGAAGCAACTGCAGTGGTACTAAGTTGTGTATGGCCTGCTCTACACTAGACAGTTTTCTCAACAAAAATCAGCTATTTTGTCGACAAAATAGTGCTGTGTAGACACTGCATCCCCTTAGTGGAAGGGCTGTCGTTCTTGTCAGTTCACTGCTCCAGTTCCCACTCCCAGCTGGGAGGAGGCAAGAAGCCCTGGATGCTGCAAGTCCCGGCTGGAGTCTGGCTCCCGGCTACAAGCCGGAACAAGAGAAGCCACACGCGGCTGGAGCCATGAAATTGACAAGGCTGCCCACTCCTGGTGGGGAGCAGGGAGTTGGAAAGGGGGGGACAGCCCCCTTGGGAGCCAGCCTGTGAGGCTCCTGGCAGAAAGCTGAGAGCCAGGTTTCTCAGCTCCCCACACTGCCCCTCTTCAGTTAGCGGAAGTGCTCCTGGTGAGGACACACTCCACCGATCCAAGGATGATAATGTGGATGTCAGCCACCACATTAATTACTGTCTGTAATTCGACATATGTTTTGTCAACATCGTTTTTTTAGGGTAGACAAGGCCTATGACTAGTCACACTCTCTTGTCCTTGTTGGCCATTTTGTCCAGAAGGCAATGGGCTGGCTTACAACCAAAGATGCAGCACTTTCCTAGGTGCAGGCAAAACAATTGAGACAATCTCATACAGAACATGTTGAAGGCCAAAGTGACCACAGCCCAGTGCCTTTGCTTCTTTGCTAATGCCACTGAAGACTGAAGAAGAAAGTGGCTGCTTCATCCAAGTCCATGGGCCAGGATTGGCTAGCAGGCAGAACAGCCCCAGTTTGAATACAGAGTATGTCTTCTCTTAAACCAGCTGCCTGCTGTGGCTAAGGAGTCTGGTCAACCCCAATAATAGATTGCTTTTTGTCTGGTCCCTTAGACCTGGCCAGCTGGAGTGGCTCTACCAGGAATTAAACTCCTTCCGGCATAGCTCTTAGTGTTATTGGAACTCACAAACCTTCCCTCAATGTCAAAGTGCAGCCCAGGGAACACTGTAATAGAAAGTTATAAAGTGTGCTACTTTGACCTTTTTGATGCTTTTTTATGAGATTTGTTCTAATACTTTTCTCCTTTGTTTCTAACTTGCAAACAAAAGTGAAAAAAGGTAGGTCATAAAAATACAAAACATTTAAAAAATAGAAGTTTATATTTTTGGACACTTAAGCATCTGTACATGTTTATTACTTAAATGCCAAATGTTAAATACTCAACACCAACATCAAATGTGTCCATTCTTGTGACGAAATTGTAGTGGGAACTGAAGATGGGTCAAAAGGAGTCTGGTCCTGAGGAAATTCAATACCCTATTCTTGCAACTGGAAGAGTGGCCTAGTGAACTAAATTGGAAAACTCGATACTTAGCTTCAGTTCTTGATTCAGCCATACACTTCATGTGTAGTCTTAGGCTAGGTACTTAACTGTGCCTAAGTTCCCAATCTTTAAATGGGAATAATACCTCCCTTCTTTACAATGGTGTGAGGATAAAAAAAAATATAATTAATAATTGTGATTCTAAACTTAAGTTATGATTCTTTGCAAGAGAATAAATATCTGATTACAGAATCAGGACCAAAGTGTGTAACAAGAATACTTTTTTACTGTTTTTGTGACAACCACTGTAAGAAAGGTACAGAACGGTAGGAATAGAGACCATCCTCCCAGTGGTGCTGGAACAATTTTTATAGTGTGAGTGCTGAGAGCCATTGAACCAAACTGTAAACTTTGTATATGATGGAAACCACTTCAAGCTAAGGGGTGCATCAGCATCCCCATCATCCCTAGTTTCAGCACCTATGCATCGTCCTCACCACCTTAAGGTTTGTCTATATGAAGACTTAGTGTGTGGCAAGCTGGAATGTGAATCTACAGAACACTAGCTTGCCATGAACTAATTGGCCATGTGGACCTTGCTATGCCACACTAAAGGTTCCATAGCGCACTTTGACCTACTGCTGCTTCAAATGGGAGGTTTAGATTTACAACTCACCTTGTTGTGTATTACGTTGCCATGTAGACAAAGTCTTAAAATGTAATCAGAAAGTAAAACTTGTGTTTCTGTTTAGATGCTATTTTAGGACCAGTTCACTTTACAATGCTTTTCTCTTTTTATGAGGAGGTGACAACTGCAAAAGGTGGTCTTAGACAAGTACCAGAGCTTGCACTTTTGAGGATATTGGATATATATGAAACTAACATACAGATAGGTATCAGTTATAAAAATAGTATAATGATTTAACATTGCACCTAGGCTGCAAAAATAGTTTTATATGATGGATTTATAATCCACCAATATGGGTTAATGGTTGAGTGAAAGATTACAGATTTCCATGAGGGCAGGAGACAAGGAACATATGATAAACTGAACATTGAGTGAATTATGTATGTTATTCCCACACAAGTGGATTTATTTTCAGTATCTTGCTCAAATTTACTATGCTTACTGC
This sequence comes from Emydura macquarii macquarii, assembly GCF_026122565.2. NCBI lineage: Eukaryota > Metazoa > Chordata > Testudines > Chelidae > Emydura > Emydura macquarii. The sequence goes on from NW_027133156.1 coordinate 4,738,327, forward strand.
ACATAAAAGTATATAAAACAGATCAATTAACTATTTTATAAAGCTTTTTTTATTTTCCCTTTCAAATAGATGTATCTGTCAGACCCTAACATACAAAATCTTTACTCACATATCATAAAGGCTGAATGTATTTTTAACGCTGCCTGGATTAGGAGGACCATTTATGATATTATTTAACATCAATATGTCAAAATTACAATAATTCATATGAGATATGTCATGTACCATTAGAAAGGTTATAATTTGCCAAGTATGATGATATTCTTTTTGTGTATGTGTCATGTTTGCATTGGAAGTTATGGATATGTTTGATGTATCTGTATTTCAACTTGTGCTGTGTTGCTGGGTGACACCCCACACAGGATGGCTGCAGCAGTAAGCTGCTTAATGGCCCATTAAGGAAACTCATAAGTACAATGGACCCAGGGGGAGAAGCCAGGGATATACCTGATAAGTCACCAGGACTTACTCATGTGACCCTGGACTCCATCTTATTTCTGTAAATTTCCACAAGCAGCATGGCAAAGGCCAAGGGGCATAAAAGGCAGCTGCACCACATCCATTTTGTCTTCAGTCCTCCCTAGTCAGTCTTCAGTCAGTCTTCAGCCTTCACCTACCTCTGTATCAACTCATCTATAACTGAAGCTGTGAAACAAAGGACTGAGACCCATCCAGGTATTGGATTACACCAGAGGAACTATACAAGCCTGAAAACTCCACAATTCTACTAAAAACCAGATATATATGGACTTTCAAATCATTTGTATGCATGTCATTGCTTTAATCATTTCACATTTCTCTTATGGTTTGTTTCTTTCCTTTTGTAATAAACCTTTAGTTTTAGTTACTAAAGGATTGGCTGGCAGTGTGGTATTTTGGGTAAGATCAAAACTTATATTGATCTGGTGCTGTGGCTGACCCTTTGGGGTCAGGAGAACCTTTTTGGTAAATTTCATAGAGTTTTAAATAACTGATCTCTTTACTGGACCTAGTGGCTGATTGGGAGCTAGAGACTGAAATGCAGTAAAGGGGGCTGTGTATTTATTTTGTTTTAGCTTCTTGATAACCCGTGTGGGGAAACAGAAGCACTGTTTGTGGCTAGTTGGGAAGTCTAACTAAAGTGTTACCCACCAGCGCTGGGAGAATCTGCTCCCCTTTTGCAGCCTTCCCTGCCCTTGGCATTTTCAGGTGGCTGCCCTAGGCACGGATGGGTCATAGTAGTTGAAATATAATATTTTAGAAAATGTACCTATGAATTTGGTTTGGTTTCCTTTGAGCTTTTCAGATCATGGAATCTTTTTATTCTTTTCAGCTAATTTAGTTACTGTTGTACCATTCTCCAACTAAATAACATTGGATGATGTTTGAACTTGGTAAATTCAAAAAGTAGATAAGCAACTTCACAAAAGGGAAGGTTTCAGTTTTTTCTAACTATCTGACATTTCATCTTTTCAGGTTTTACCAGCAAACTCAAGATCACTAACAAAATGACCCTGTGAAAGTTGATGGGTGCTTTCTGATTGGTTCTATATTAATAGAATGTTCTGCTTCCTCAAAAAATATTTATAAAGACACAGTGATTTGCATGCATTGATACATCATCTTTTTTGAAAGGCATGCCTAATGTGTATAATTTTTGTATTTAAAGGCAGAAAATTTTGAAAAGGACTAATTATATCCTGCATTATCACTAGATGACACAGTATCAACAATCTATTTTAACTGACAAGTAATTTGTAGGAGAAGCTTCTCCACTTTTAAATGTCATTTAAAAATAAAATCAACCTCTTTTAGATTATGATTGGTACTGAAAACTACTGAAATAATAACCACACAACCAAAGCCACACAAAAATGAATTTGAAAAGTTCAGATACAGTGCGTGCCATTAAAAACCTAAATCTGTGCTACTCCAAAAGTAATCAAAGTATTGTGACATCTCCTAATACTGGAAAGTACTGGACAATACTAGTTACTGCAGGTCTACAGGGTGTTGGGCATTGAGTTTTTAATGACACCCACCCTACCAACCTCTTTTGCATCTCCACTCAGCAGCTGTTACACTGGCAGTCTAATTTCCAATTGCCAGAGGTTTGGAGTATCAACACAGTCTTGTATATTGCTCATCATTACTTCACCCCCCCAACTCTTTCATAAACTCTCTGCACCCCTAACCATACATCTATCCAACATTCACTGCTCATCCAGAACATTAAGAAAAGCCAGCTCAAAATCAAAGCCCTTTTTTATATGAATATTATCCATGTACCTCTCATCAAAGAAAGTCTTCCAAGTGATGGCCTGGAGCTAAATAGTATCCAAACAACCTAGCTATAATAATATGGTAATTTGGTCCCTGATTCAACAAAATATTTAAGCTTGTGCTTATTTTAAGCACACGTTTAGTCCTACTGACTTCAATTATACTACTTTTGTGCTCAAAATTAGGCATTTGTTTAAGTACTTTTGCTGAACTGGGGACTTGGTCGTTTTACCAACCTTTATATTATGTGAAAAATTGCTCATCGGATATTCACTTCCTGGAGATATCTTCCTCTGAAAACAAGTGTATGTGTACGTGTACGCACCTGGCCATGTGAGAAACAGAACCTCAAAAAGTACAAGGTTTAAAAAAAGCCTTTAAAGAAATTTCACAATGCATTTATAAAACTCCGACAAATATGCAAAACATTTATGCATTTTAAGCAAATTTCACTGCTCTTAGCCTGGCACTTCCTAACACTTCTTAGCTTTTCCTATTTCAATCTATTTTAAAAAAAAGCATTTTTTGGTGGATACTTACCTGCTTAAAAGCACCAAGTAAAACATCAATCTTTCTATAACAGATGCATATGTGTACTGTGGGGGTGAATAAAGTATTATAAACTGTCATTACACCCTTCACAGTTATGCTGGCTTCACTACCTGTGGGATGCCGGCAATACACTAGAGGAAACACAAAGTTCAAAGCTATTTTGTAAACTCATTTTTCCCCCTTAAAAATATGCTTAAAAAGAAGCATGCTTTAATAAATAAAGAAGTACAGACAGAAGTGAAAAGACAACCTTTAGCAAGTATTGAGACAGACAGTTTTCCTGTAAGTCTGATATTATAGTGCAAGCACTAATACTGGACTATTGCATGAGCGGCAGTATGAGTTTTGAGGGCCCTTAGATCCTGAATTTTCCCAGTAAATCACAGTGATGGAAAAACCTGCATCCACTAGTTTTTGCCCTTCTTTTCTGTGATCAAAAGGTTTAATAAACCAATAGCGTACTATTTTCAACTGTTTTGCACAATTGGATTGTAGGAAGCCGCTGTGGCCTCCCCCGGAGCCAGAGCCCGAGGAAGGGCGCGAGCGCCCTGATTGGACCACCTCACATCCTGCCACAGAGTCTGCCCGGCAACAAGGGACCCGGGCCGTGATAGGACCACCCAGCCAGTCCAATCGGCGGCAGCAGGGCGGAGCCCCGACAGGAAGGGGAAGTATAAAAGCCAGGCCCCTGAGCTCAGTAGGCCCCAGACTGCTACCAGAGACAGACGTACAGCCCTGCCAGCAGAGCCGAGCCGCCGCCGCCGAACCCCGGCCCTTTCATGGAGTTGGACCAGGCAACCCGGCCAGGATGACTGGGCTGAGCTACCCCAACCCCGAGCCTGGGCCCGTGCTCCAAAACCACCGGACTGGGCCAAGACCCCGGAGCAGCCCGAGTAGCGGGCACCACCGGAGGCCGGGCCGGATCTGGAGGAACTGCTGGCCACCGAGCCCCTCCCTGATGTGGGGCAGGACCTGGAGGAGCTGCCAGAGGCCAAGCCTCTCCCAACCTACAACGACCTTGAGGAGCTGTCCCCTGAAGAGGAACTCCCCGCCTTACCCCCGGTCGACGAAGAGGGACTGACGACGCTACCCCAAGCGGACTATCCTCGCAGCACGGAGGAGGCAGATACGGGGGTCAGTGGGGAGGAAGTAGCCCAGGGACAGCCACTGCCTGTGGCTGAAGCCGCAATATAGTCAGTGTGTTGCGGCGGGAGCCCCGCCGACACAGTGGCAGCCGCTTCTGCCACTACTAGGGCCCTGGGCTGGGACGCAGTGGAGACGGTTGGGCCTGCGTCCCCCTCTCCTTCCCCTTTTCCCTAGCCACCCTCAGGAGAATCTCTCTCCTGACTGCTCCTGAAGCCGTTGCCTTGCTTGCTGCTCACCCTGCCTAAGGGTTGGAGCAACTGACTCCTTGCTCGCTCGCCCCGACTGAGGGCCTGAGCGATAGGCAGGGTGAGCACCCTGCCTAAGGGTGGATTGCTAAGACAGCTCACGCTTGGCGAGTGAGCAATTTCCCCGTATGTAGGAAGCCGCTGTGGCCTCCCACGGAGCCAACGTGCTTACATGGATGTATCCTTATCATACAGACAGGCAGAGCACATTGAAGATGTTGTGCCAAAATTGCACAGTCAATCAGTTTTACAGTCAGTTTTAGAACCTAAACTTTCCAGTTTCCAATGAGCCACTGTAAAGTCTCTTTAGTTCAGGCCTTCACCAGCTATTCTCTTAATTCTAGTCTCTCTAGCATACATATCCCTCTTTCCAATCCACTCAAAATGTAGCTGTTAAGATTGTCTTCCTCACCCATTACTCTGTCCATCCTACCCATTCTTTGGATCCTTCCACCATCTCACCCTCTATCACATTATGTTCAAGCTTCTTGTCCTTACCTTCAAAGCCCTTTGCAACTTTGCCCCTTTCTACTTGTCTCCGTTCATCTCTTATTATGTTACTGCCACCTTTTCCTTGATACTAGCAATACCAGCCTTTATATGCCCATCTATCAGCTTATCTCACAATCATCGTCATGCTTTCTTCCAAGCTGCTCTTTATGCATGGAATGCCCTCCGTGAGTTAATTAGTAAAGCCAATATTCTCCCATCCTTCAAAGCACTCGGATAGACTTACCTTTATTCTGATTCTACAAGAAATTAGCCATTATTACTTATTGAAAATAAATAAATAAATCAGTAGCTTCAGCAATCATCGAGTTTAAATAACTAGCTATGAAGAGCTGTGATCCTGTTCTAATATTTCCCATTCTCTTCCCATATTCCCTTTTTGTTTGCTTCTTTGTGGTGTCTTGTCTCAACTCACACAGCCAGCTTGTTGGACATAAAGGGTCTTTTACTAGGTGTTTGTAAAGCATCTAATTCAAGCAGGCTCTGCTCTTGATTGAGGCCTCTAAGCACTATAACAATATACATAATTAATAATAGTAATAAGTAATATTCCTCACCCTGACTCTCTGTAGGCCTTTTTCAAACACCAGTTGTCAATGGAGCACTTCAGAAAATTCTCAGGATGATGGATAGACTAATTAAAATCTAAATAAAAACCTCAGTGATTGCAGTAATACTGTGGTATCTTTGACCACAAAAAAGTTAAGTCCCTAATTTAGAAACTGAGGGCAGGAGGTAGAGAGGAAGATAGGTTTACTTGTCATAACTATTCCTGATTTCTCTTGTGATAGAGCCCAAAGGCCCCAGTTAAAATTGGGCCCCATCATGCCAGTTGCTGAACAAATGTAGAAATGCAAGGTCCCTGGTCTGTAGACCTTACAATCTAATTTGAAATAAGATACAAAATTAAGTGTAATACACAAGAGGAGGAGAGAATCATGATTTGATTGCATTTGAGATTAGTAAATTTAGCTGTGCAATTGATATGGCTTTTTTTTGTCTGTATTGCATTTTTTAAATTACTAGGGAGTTCAATCAATCCATTGAGATATAGCTTTAAAAGAAAAACAAACAAACAAAATCTTTTGTGAAAAACTGTCAACAATACCAACCTTTCTCTTGGAAAAAAAAATCTCTCGGGTATTTATGGCCCCCATCACCATAGTATCTGATTTTCTATCAATCTTTAATGTATTTTTCCTCACAACACTCCTTTGAGGGAATGAAGTGCCATTTTACAGAGGGGGAACAGAGATACAGACAAACTAAGTGATGTCCACAAGAACTCACGGATGTCTATAACGGAGCAGGGTCTCCCAAGCCATAGTCAACTAACAACTGGATCACCCTGTATTTTGTGCCTTTTAAAAATATTAATATTAAGTGATTATCAAATTGTTCATTTACCAAAAGAGGGTATGAAAAATGTGCTTGTTTTCAATAAAAATACAATAGATACATACAAACATACATAAATAAAATCACAAAATATTTAGAAAAAATAAAAAAATGGGTTGAATTTGAACATCTTTAAACAAAAACAACTTTGAAATTTTAAAGTTCTCCTGCAAATGTGTTTTCATGTTTTAATCAGCTGAATTTAAAGAGCAGTTTCATTTCAAGATGGGCTTCAGAGCCCTAGCTTCAGCCCGAACTACAACTTCAAAGCGCTATCTATCCAGCTGTCTATATAACTATTTTTAGAGCACTAGTGCGAGACCCATTAGCCTGGATCTGTCAGCTTGAGCTGGAAAGCTCACTCCTACTTTCTCCAAAATGCTGTGTAGACAAGCCCACTGTGACCCCTCAGGGAGACTTTTGATTTTCTTGTTTGCCTTTATTTCAAGTAAATCATGCAGACTGAAAGCATTCAGATGGTCTTTGCACATAGAAAATCATAAGGCAAAGGAAATATAGAAAAATGAAAGTTGATTCTATAAATAGACTCCATATAACAACTGATAAGAATGAAGTGTTGTAAAATAGCCAGACTCTGGAATTATGGAACTGAATATTATTCTGGATGACTGAGACTCACAACCATCAGAACTGTACAGAATTTGTATTATTCAAGGAATTTTCCCCAATCTTTCCAAAGTAGGAAAACTAGAAAAAGAAGGTGAAATCCTGGCTCTATTTCACCTAATGACAAAACTCTGAATGGGGCCATGATTTCATCCCTAGCAGAGCACTTTACATTTATTTAGCTCTTCAGTTGCTCAGTGGGCTGCTCTCACAAGTTGACCGCTGTTTGTCCACTTTCATCCTGAATGTAAATCCACTGAAATTTATGGAGTTACACCAGGAATAAATTGGACTGTTTTCATCAGAGAAAAGAGGAGGAGGAATATTGAGTATATATAGCTGAAATGCTTATATATCCAGTTTACTTTCCAGGTCATCTGAAAATGAGGAAACTTTTCTTGAAGGTCAAGAAGAGGCTAAGAGACATGAATTGGAAGCATGTGATGCTTTGAGGATCTGTTGCATTGGATATTCATGTATATTTTTGTTTTCTTTCTGGATGAAGCCTCCAGATATATCCAAAGTCAAATACAAAACGTGGGAATAAAATCAAAGTATTCTAATAATTCAGTCGTGAACATGCAATGTGTATTATGCTCTTGTTTTATATCAGCAGAATTTAAACTTACATTCAGTTTACATAATTTATACTTGTTGTCCTGGTAATGTGTATGAAGGCTATATGTTTGTTCAGAAAAAATTGTAATCCAACAATTTTACATTAAATATAGTAGAACTAATTTACCCCTGGTATAATGCCTCTGAAGTAAGTAATTTACACTAAGGATTAATTTGATCCAGTGCTTCTCATATTAAAGATTGTCTGCATTAATTTATTGGGTATTTGTTACAAGTATTTACTTTCTGAATATTATTTTTATTTAATCATGATATTAACTTTAAAGACGGGATACTGCTGTTCCCTTCCACGTACCCTCCTCGGAGCAGTAATCAAAGGCATTTCTGAAGTCAGGGACTCTGGAATTACAGACAAAGACTGTGTCTGCATCATGATGAAAGAAGGAATTTTTCACTTTTTTTTGGTCCAATGAGACAAGACATGAAACATTTCCAAAAGTCAATGCATAGCTTTTCTGAGATCAATTTTAAATATATTGTTTAGTCATTGAAGAGCTTCATTGTTTTCTCATGGAAAGAAAATCAATTGAAAGATTGAAACAATAGTATCTTTAAAGATACTTAAGCAGATGTGTTTCTATTCAAGATCATAAAAAGAAGAAAAGTAACAAGGGTCTTCGATATGTATTGACAAGCAGGGTAATTCACATACTTTATAAGTAAAACTAGAGAGCATCATAGAAGGTAAACAAATATACCAGGATTCATTTTAAAAGTTTAGCAAGTTTCTGGCTTCCCTTTCCTCTATCATTGCCATTAAAATATATTGTCACATTTATATATTTTATGTATGATTATGGTATTATGCAGAGGGTTAAAGTTCTTAGTTTGTTATGGCATAGGAATAAGGGTCTATTCCAAGTGGTGATGTTTGTAAAGTTAGTTAATCTCAGACTCAGTTTTATCCATCTGTAAAATGGGAATAATAATATCTACTTTACAGGGATATTTTGTGACTTCATTCATTCATGTTTGTAAAAGGCCATGATTTCCTCAGACTGAAAGTGCAATAAAATAGCTAAAAACATTTCAATAGCAATGTTGTAGGTGATCAGGCCAGTATTGCAAATGCATTGGTTTATAAAATCCAAGAGTGGGGCTAACAAGTGGAGAATTAGGTGCTGAAATCTTGAGGGTTGTAGCACCTAACTTTTAGGTGCCCTGCTGTCAAGTGGAATTCACTACCCTGAGGAGGTGCCCAGGCTCCCTCAACAAGTCATGGGGAGAGTTAGGTGCCCAGAAAGGGATCCACAGAAGCCAGCAAACTGAGTGGGGAACCGCTGAACTGCTGAGGTAGCCTTAATAATTTGCAACCCAGGGGTTAGGGTACTCACCCATGATGTAGGAGGAGGTGATTCGGTTCCCCCTTTTGCCTGATCTGGAGAGGAGATTTGCACTCATATCTCCCACTTACAACAAGAGTGACCTAATCACTGGGGTATGGGTTAGTCTTGAGGAATATCTTTCTCAGTCTCTACTACTGAAGCTGTCAAATGACCTGGAGCAGCTTGTGTGCGTGAATACCAACCCCAGGTCAGGTTGTTACAAATCAGGGCAAAAACCCCAAACTGGTTATGAGTTCTATTCTTATATTTCACAAGCCAAGCATTAAGTGTGAACTCTTCAGGCAGTACAACAGTCTTAACATGAAGTCACAGATAGTCCCTTTGGGTACTCTGATCCATCTTGACAACCAGATGAACTTGCCTTTGTGATAGATGGTCCCTTATACCAAAAATCACAACTATATTCAGGTTACTCACAATCCCAAAGGACCGTCACTTACCCCAGGTCAATTACACCTTAGACACACCAGAAACAATGCTTGTAGCTAAACTTTTAATAAACTACAGATTTATTAACTAAGAAAAAGAAATAGGAGTTATGTACAAGGGTAAAGCAGGTAAACATACACAGACAAATGAGTTACAGTCTACTACCTTTTGGTGGTAGAAGCTTCTATACTAAGCAAGCTCTATTCCTCCTTTAGGGCTAACCCAGAGTAAGCAGCTGGGGATCCCTTGTTTATGTTTAGAAATCTTTGCTCCTCAGAGTTCAAGCAGCACACAGACCCAATTTTTTCCAGTCAAGAATTTTTACCTCTTTCCCCCAGAGTTCAGACTAAGACGAGTCCTTGTGCACGTCTCCTCTTCATGGATATAAGGGGAGCAATCAACAAAGTCTTTTGTATGCTGATGGCCCACAATGGTTTGCTAAGTGTCTATGGGCCTTTTTTTTTTTTTTTTTTTGGTATTTAACATTTGGTGATGCTTCTGTTCTGACTTTGTTTACAATTTCAGAGCACTTAAATATTACTTTATAATATGGGATACAGATATTATAAGTGAGATTAGTGGATGCAGCAACTTATAAGGATTTTATAAAGCCTAAACACTAACTAAAGTTTTACAAATCTAATAACTATTTTACCAATGCTAACATACAGATGAACCAGACTGGTTTCCAGCTATGCAGTCATCAGTGTTCAGTTGAGACCTAGGGGCCTTGGCATGAGCCAGCATCACAGAAGCTCACCCACTATGCATAAATCTTTAAATATGGATTGAGCAGGGGGAAAATTAGAGTAGCTCTCTGGGTTAGTGGTCAGGGCACTTACTTTAGAGGTAGAAAACCTAGGTTTTAGTCCCCTTTTCCAATGCTTGTTAAGGCCTCATTTTTAAGATTAAGAGATTTTAAGACCAGAAAGAACCATTCTGATTTAATCTCACCTGCATAACACAGGCCATAGAATTTCAACCAGTAAATCCTGCATCAAGCCTTGAAATTCTTGTTGAGCTAAACCATATATTTTAAAAAGACATTAAATATTGATTTAAAGACTTCAAATGATAGAGAATCCACCATATCATTTGGAAACCTATTCAAATTGGCAGTTACCTTTATTGTTAAAAAATTGTGCTTTATTTCTAATCTGAGAGTGTCTAGCTTCAACCTTTACCCATGGGATGTTGTTACTCCTTTGTCTGCTAGATTAAAAAACCTTAGACACATAGACTTTAAGGCCAAAAGGTACCATCATGATCATCTAGTCTGACTGGCTGCACATTGCAGGTCACAGAACCTCACTCACCCACTCCTGTAGTAGGCCATAACCTCTGGCTGACTTAACGAAGTCCTCAAATCTTGCTTCAAAGACTGCAAGTTAGAGAATCCACCATTTACTCTAATTCAGACCAGCAAGACCATTTATCACGCTGCAGAGGAATGTGAAAACCGCACAGGGTCTCTGCCAATCTGACCTGAAGGAAAATTCTTCCTGACCCCAAATATGGTGATCAGTTAGACTGAGTGTTTGGGTGAGACCAACCAGCCAGACACCTGGAAAAGAATTATCTGTAGTAACTCAGAGCCCTGCCCATCTACTGTCCCATCTCTGGCTATCGGAGGTATTTGCTAATAGCAATTGCAGATGGGCCATATGCCATTATAGGCAATATCATCATACCATCCCCTCCATAAATTTATCAACCTCAGTCTTGAAACAAGTTTTTTTTTGCCTCCACTACTGCTCTAGGAAAGCTGTTCTGAGTTTCACTCATCTGATGGTTAGAAAACTTCATATAATGTCAAGCCTAAATTTATTGATTGTCAGTTTATTGATGGTCAGAAGTGGTTGAGGGTGCCCCTTATCAGAATATCCCTTATCTCAGTGACTAGGGCAGATTCCTGTTCCAATCCTCTCTCTTCACCAGGGGTCTCTCACAGAGAGAATCCTAACCCCTTCACTAAAAGTTATGAGGAAGGGCCTCCTTCTCTTGAAGAAACAGATGAGAACACCTTAGATACCTGATTTCAGGAGAGGGTTGATGGCAGAGAATTCCAAGCAGAAACAGGTGCTCCCTGCAGCCTGTACTTAGGCTCCTTGACTCCTTAACTCCCTGAGAGAGGTGAGGCTTAGCACACACCTATTTCCCAGTGGCTGGCTTGGGCAGCTCCCTGTGTAGTATGCTGGCTTTTGTGAACTGCATTCTAAGGGGCCTCTCTCTCCCTATTCATTGTACAGGGAGCCTAGGTGCCGTACCCAGGCTTTGTGAATACCAAGTTATTTTCCAGGTGCCTAAAACTTGGGTGTTGTGTTGCTGAAGGTCAGAACAGCAAAGTCCCTTTATGAATCTAACCCTTTTTGACCATGATCACCTTTTAACCTTATCCTTGGTAAGGTCAATGGCCTATGATATGGTGAAAAAAATCCAACAATGTAACATGTAATGAACACATTTTAAAATCAGAGCAACAATCCCAGATCCTGGCAAAGTCAATAAACCTTAATGTTTCCCTCACAAAGCCACTACATTAGCCACAGTGCATAAATTCCTGTCCATTCTGGTATATAAGACAAGATGATTTGGCCCTGTCATATTGTTTTTTTAAGAAAAGTGGCCACAGCTTCTAATGCGTCTATCTTCTACATGTCAAAACCACAAACTATTAAACTGCATAATGGAAGTGCCATTAGTTCTTCCTTCTCCAACAGTCCAAAATGCAATTGAGACTAAATGTAATTGGACTAACTTGACTGTTTGACATGTAGAACTGAGCTGTATCATCAAGACTCCACAGGTAGTGAACACTTAGTGAGTGACGGGTAGAAGATAATGTGGATTTTAATAAGGGGCCAGGGGGTTTCAGGAGTTCTACCATATAATTACCTGAAGCAGCAGGTGAGATGGTGCATGTCAAATATGAAAATTAAAGTCTCAGAGTGAGTAGCAAAGTCTTTGCAAGGAAAAAAAAAAGAAGCAGATAGATTAAAAATATTGGATGCATTTCATGTTGGCATACATGGCATGGATATAACATATCAGACACAGTGGCAGATCAGAATATTTGGCGGGTCACTATATCATTCTCCTTAGTTGCATTCAGTGTGGAGTGATAATAGCAAACAAAGGAATGTTGACCTCTAACTTGGTAGGTGAGGTCAGGAGCAGAAGTACCACTCTTTTTTTAACGTGTTTGAAGTGAGTTGGATGAAGGTTCTAGACGAGTTCACTGAAGTTAAAAAAAGTTTTCAAATATTTTTTGGCACTTAGTAGGGAAAAAGAATAAACATGAAAAAGATCAAATTTATTTTACTGGACTCCCCTTTGAGATCTAGTGCAAAGGGCAAAAGTTTAGATGATTCATTTCTAATTTTAAAGGGTATTAAGATATAAAATAGTAACTTCTGGAAGGCTTGTTAGCTTTGACAATTTTAAATAGGGCATCAAAAGACTGTTAGAGCTCTAAGGACCTAATGCTTAACTGACGTGTGTGTGGCTCCATTGGACTCAAATGAGCTACATCCATTCTCACCAGTTTAGAATCTAACCTTTAAGACTCTGCTATAGCTATTTTATTTGCTGCCAAGCTTTTCAATGGAGAAAGGAAAGTTTTTCCACCAGAATAGACACTAATTGGATGAGCTGTTTATAAATCAAAACACATAAAAAACAAAAGGGGACTCTTATATAAACTATCCAAATCTAATGAGTTCATAAAATTGGGCTGAAAATCTTGAGGGAAGAGCCTTCCTATCAAGATTTCTGACACACTGTGTTCCATCTGGTTTGGCAATCAGAAGTTAAAAAAAAAGAAGAAGAAGAAGAAGAAGAAGAAAGTTTAGCTGTATATTTTAAAACCTCAGGGAAGAAGATTTGGTTTGCATTTGGTTCTATACAAGGTTCATCGGACTTGCTTCACCTGGTTCATTGTTGAATGCTCTGGGGTGCTCAATATCCTTTAGCTCATGAATCCATGATTTGATGTATCCCAGGCTCCTTTGTTCTCCAGAATGCTCAACAATTCATAAGGAAAGCTCTGTGCTGAGACTCAACACAGACAAAACTGTGCCCCAAATTCTTTTTTTGGAGTACTGTTGAGTGCTATATTGCTGTCTACAGAGCCCAGAAACCTGTGGGCTGTTAACACGCTTTGTTAGTACCACAGCCATCAATATCACATGTTTTTACCTAAGGTATCAAGTTGGACTACATTGAAGAGGGACTTATTTTCTTCTCTGCAATGTAAATATTTATAACATATAAAATGCTGCTCACTATTCTTTTTTCTCTTTTTCCTTCCAGTGTTTAAATTCATGTTATCATCATTTTCTTAGCTTGTGGAATTTGAATGTAACTGCTTATGTTCAAAGTGCTCTCTTTTTTTATTTCTTAATCGCCCTGCCCCATTTTCTGTGCTGATTGGTAAGGAGAGCACTGGCCCAGCCTCAGGTATTTCTCATGATGCCTAGAACCCCTGCCTTACCTGGTAGAACTGAAAATTAATTGAAATGAAAATTTGATAAAGCAATCACTAGGTTAAAATAAAAATGTCATGTGTAATGAACCCCTAGTAAAAATGTAAGTGGTACAGTTAAAGGAAATCCACTTTTCATTCCAAAGGAATAAAATAGAGTGATTGTTTGACCTGCTAAGCACAGAAACCTACACAGTTAATGAACATGTTCTGCAATTTGTTAGAACTTTATATGCGGCAGAGAAATCCTCTTCCATCTTGATGTGACTGGACTGCATCTGCTTCATTTAATTGAAAATTTGTAGAATAAGTGTCTTCTAATAAATGTTGAATGCTAGCTCATTTTCATGGATTACCTGCACAAAGTAGACTTGTTCTTCTTTCGCTAGCACCTGAAGACTTCCTACTTTGAGTTAGTGTGGTAGGATTCCACAGGATTTCCCAGATTCTTTTTCTTTGTTAAGCTTCTTTTAGCTAGATCTGAGAAAGGAAATGCACAGTGGAGGTAGAAACATAAGTTCTGCTAGCGGGAATGGAACAAGTTCAAGAAAAACCTAGATGCTGATATTAGATGGCAAACTATGTGTGAACTGTCAGTGTGATTCCATCACGTCAACAGGTAATACTATTCTTGGACGTAGAAAGAGTGTGTATAACTAGTGTTGAATGTTGAGTATGTAAAAGTATGTAAAAAACAGTGTTGCTGTTGATAGCCCGCATACTACAACTATACCTTGAATATTATGTGGTGTCCACACAGCTGAGAACACTGAATAAAAACTAGAGCACATGAAAAGAAGGGCAACACCAATAATAAAGAGTGGAGAAAAACTCATGAAGTGTTAAGAAAGACCATCAGAGCTAAATGTAGTAGGCCAGATCCTCAGCCTCTGCACCATCAGAGATGGGCTCTAGCAGAGCAGCTGGGGATTCCTCTTGTACAGGGGAATCCTAGGTAAGGTAAAGCCCCAAAGTCACAAAGGGTGTATTTGAAATGTGCCAAGGCTAGAAGGGTAGAAGGGAGAATCTTGTGTTCCTGGGCCAATAGAACAGCTCCTGAGATCTGTTTCAGCAGGAAAAGATTAGAATAGCCCCAAGGATCATGGGAGTTGAGACCAGCTATGCCCTTCTCTTCAAGTGAGCCGAGTAGAGCTCAGGAATGACTAAGAATTTACTGTATTTTTCGATCTCTAAGAATGAGGTGCAATGGACTAAATATAAAGAAGGATACATTTAGGAAAAGTTTTTAGTAATAAAAGGAGTTGAACAATGAAATCAGTCTACAAAAGGAGACTATACTGTGAGATGTTCAATGAGCCATCACTGCAGCTATTCAAGATAGGTTAAATAAAATATTAGTAAGAATTCTATAGTGAGTGGGCCAATAAAATGGATGATTTATTTTGTTTCCTTGTTATTCAGCTATGCCACAGTTATAGGGTTAGCTGCTCAGTTGGCCCCGCTTCTGCCCCTCCAGTGCACCCTTTCAAGTGACAGGCCCTGTACCTTCACTTCTCATAGAAATCTTGAGAATTTCCAACTCACAGACTGGCCACCCACCCAGCCAAAAGGACCACTATTTACCAACTGTGAGTCCTCACCAGGCTCACCTGAATTTGGCACCTGGAAGAAACTTCCATTTGGGAGCTATGACCAGTAGGTGAATATGGTGACTCAGAACATCTTCAGAATGAAATATTTATTTATCTATAGGAACAGGGCTAAAATAACATAAAGCCCGCGGCCTACCTAAAGCTTAACATTTCCCTCACAGCTGAGGCAGGCCCATTCGCTTAAGATACATCCTGCAAGTTCTGTATGAGGTAGCGAACTTGCAGGATGTGTCTTAAGTGACTGGGCAGGGGCGGGGCAGGAAGGCGAATTATAAAGGGCGGGCCCTCTAGCTCAGTTGGGGGGAAGCTGTCAGAGGAGAAGGAAGTCTCTCCCCCAGAGCTTGAAACCAAGCTGCCTGGCGCCTGGGTTGCTGGAGCCGTCTGCCACCTGGGATGCCAAGGAGCTGCTGGGGCTGCTGCTAGCCATTTACCCCAGGGAAATTGATGATCCCGAACCGCAGGTACCCCACCAAAGAAGTGAGCCCTATACTGTGTTTGGTGCTTACCTCTTCCCTACCCTGCCTGAGGGTATGGGTCCATACACTGCTTGGTGGACCCACCCTGCCTGATTGCCCAGGGCCACAGACTACTTAGTTGTCTGGTCCTGCCTGAGGACCTTGGGACCAGAGAGAGCTAATTCCCTGCTTTGAGCCATCCTGCACAGGTGCGGGCATGGCCTCCCTCATGACTGACAATGAGGAACGGTCCCGCACCACTACAGTGGTTAAACCTCTCACCCTCACATGCTGCATCTCAGGTGCCTGTTATTGAATCTCCTATTGCTCAGCAGGCAAGCACTTTCAGTGTGGTCTGATATTATAATCTGCCTACCTAGGAAGACATCCTTGGCAGTAGCATCTGACAATAACATTTGTGCAGGTATACAGGCGATATGAATTAATCTCTGCTCTTGTCCTCATACAATAGCTAGCACACACCTATCATGAGGTGGGAAAAAAATTCTCTCTCTACAATCGTAATGTCCCCTCACTTTTCAAACACTACTTTAATCCTGTGACATACAATTATCTAACTTTCCCACACAATGGTTTTTCACCTGTTGGAGCTGGTCCAATGTACCATGCTGATATTATAATCCCAGATGTAAGTGTAAATCTTTCATACTCTGTTAACATTCACTCACCCCTTTTCTACCTCAGGATCCTTTTGAATGCTAATTAGACTGTCACCATTCTTGCTTCAAATATTAAAGCTGAAGCAATTTGCCAGACTCTCTCCTTTTGGTCATAATTTTAAAAGGACCATACTTTCTTTCCTAATAACTCCAATTTTTCAATAATTCCAATCAATAGCAAGTCTGATTTCTTGACAGATAGGATCCAATCTGCTATAGAACATTACACATAAACAGATTTGGGCATTTTCAAGCATGATAATCAATGGGGACACTAAACAGATTTTATTTTTATTAATTTTTCAAGGATCAAGAAAGTATTTCATATAAAATATGCAATATGTACCATAATATATTAAGAATCATACAGGGAATTCCAATAATGAGACATACTACACCTTGATGCCTACAAGATCTACACAAAACTAATTATATTCTGGGAACAATAAGATCTCAAAATTATGTGGAAAATCTTGTTTTTTTTTTAAAGCATAACTCAGCTAGGATCCTTTAGGATTACTGCAAGAAGTTAAAAAACAAAAACAAAAAAAGAGGGAGAGCAGGTGTGGCAGAGAGGGAACAACTAAACATACCAAGAGACCTGGAGAGAAGCCAGTTTCAGAAAGAATCAGCCTTTCCCGTGTTGTTCTGGTGAGAATTTCTCTTGCTTTATACAAAACGTTGGAGAAACCAGTGGAAGTTGGGTGTCTAAATGCCTCTGTCTATATGGTATATAGCCTCCCTGCGTGTATCTACATTGCAGCTGGAAGTGAGCCTCCTGGCTTGGGTAGACAGTCTCAAGATATCATGCTAATCATAGCAGTTGCATCTTGTCCATACTGATAGTTTTAGTACACGAGCACTAGTCTGTCTACCCAAGGCAGAAGGTTCACTCCCAGCTGCAGTGTTGATATTTCCCCTCTATGTTTCAGTTCCTCATCAGTAAAATGGGGATAAAATGGCTTACTTTACCAGGATGTTGAGAAGTGTTCAGATAGTATGGGAATGAGGATCATATAAGTCCATAAGAAAATCTGTGTCAGTTCATTTTCACTGATTTATTTTATTTTATGTTTTGCCTGCCAACAGTGTCATTAATAAAAACTGTTTTTGTCCTGGCTTATAAGTAGCTAGGGCTAATATGTTTTTTTAAATAGAAATTATTTTGTGGAAGTTTTTGCAAAAAATTCACCTTACTTTCATAGAAAAATATTCAACCAGGTCCATAACTGGTTGGAAAATGTAATGATTTTTTTCCTCTGAAAACTTTGAGCAAAAAAATGTGTTTGGCTTTCATTAAAAGCATGGAATTTGAAAAACTTCTGTCAGCTCCATAGGAAGCCATAAAATGAGGGATTATAATTCTCTTACTAGCAGGATATGGGAAGAGGTGACCATTTGCATGAGGCTATGTTTCTCACAGTTGTTCCTTGTGGTGCCACCTCCAATGCTGACAGTGGAAAAAAGAGACATGAAGTTACTGCTCTGATTTACATTAATATAAATCCAGGGTAAATCCACTGAAGCCAAAGAATGCAGCAAAGCACTTAAACAAGAGGGTAGTTCCATTGATGTTATTGGGGCTACTCACATGCTAAAATTTACACACATGCTTAAGTGCTTTGCTTGATCAGGATCCAAATGAGAGCAGAATTTGACTTAGTATATATTCTGGGGATAACTCTCAGTGGACATGGGCAATGAGCATTTTATATTTCTACGGTGGCAATAGCATAGAGAAATACAAAGAATGTACATGATTTAGCTGCATCAAATTTCTGTAGTTTGAATATCTTTCAGATAATCATGCACTTTAACATTTTAAGTTTGCAGAAGAAATCATTTCTCAATATACTGCAATTTCCTTATTCACATTTCTAATATGTATTTTGATCTTCTACTAAAACTCATCAGGTCTAATGTGCTTTAATGTGTCAGCTTAATGCTAATGTTTGTGAAGGAAGCAGCCCATGTTTCTTTAGTCTCATTTAATAAAATTAAACAAATCAATCAGTATATTTCTTCTTCAGTTTTATATTAGCTTTGTGAGGAAGTTCTTGTTCTGAACTGCATCTAGAGAAAATGGTGAGACTGTATATTTCCTTCAGAATATATAACCACAGATCATAAACTGTCTATCTACAAAGTGTAGAAATATGACATAATATTTTATTAACCATCATTTTGGAGGCAGAGTGGCAATAAAATACTGTCTTTGTGAAGGAATGGAACTGTTGTGAATCATTAAAATACAAACATATTGAAGATATTCTAACACATAAGTAGATCTTATATGGTCCTTTGTTAAAGTGATAACACTGAATCATTTGGTTGTCAGGGTAAAAGAAATGATAAAGGGTATTTGGAAAAGGTAACATCTTATTAGGGTAGGGTGGGAACAAGGGAAAAACATTTTCCTCATCTCTTCTAATAGATAAGATATTGGGTTACATTCATTGTGATTAGCAAGGTCTCTTTTTAGTACAGATTGTTTCAATGTTGTACTTTATGACTAAACTCCGAGAGACCTGACATGGGATTTAGTAAGCTTTAGATAACATAATCTCCATCTAATGGGATTTTTTGAAGCCAGTTGCTAAGTATATGAATTATTATAAGAAAAGAAAATCAAATTTAATATCAAAGAACTAACTTTATAAGTTCAAGCAGCGGACAATATACATTTTCCATCGACAGAATTGTTTAATAAGAATCTATCAGCAGGAAACACTAGGTACTCCAGCAATAAGTGAATCATGATGGCTTATTTCCTTTTAATTCTATGATCCCAGCTGGAACAAGGTGTGATTGGAGAATGGTTTAATTGTTCATAGACATCTGTCTTTGGATTCAATTGAAAAATAATATCCTGGGCATAAAATGTCCTACAGAATTTTTGACATTTTTATATCTTTCACAATCAAGGCATTGTCAGAAAATCAGGTAGTGGAACTCTTAAAAACTTATGGATACATTTAAAGTAGAAGAGACTAAAACCCTGGTAATATATCCATATGCACAGCTGGAAAGCAGATGTTCAACTGTATGCATTCAGTACTTAAAGAAAGCTATTAAAGCTGTTACTTACTCAATGAGAAATTTTTATAATTTATTGTTCTTGTATTTTTTATTTCCCCTTTTTCTCTCTTTTTAAACAGACTATGGAACTATTTTATTGTTGAAGCCAATTACTTTAGAAATCTGACTTAGTGCAGTACAGTACATGATTGCTAAGGAATGCCCAAGGCTACTGTCAATCAAATTAGCCAGTGACTTATGAGTTGTTTACTGTACTGTGAAATGAAGTGATAAATGTATGTCAGCCAGTAAAATGTGACATTTAGTATTGGATATACCCACTTTAAATAGGATTTGCATCAGCTTTATTAATTTCTCATAGGACTGGCACATATTTTTAACTGAGCTCTGATTATCAAAGAAGACATATAGTCTTAAACTTTGTAAGGTATTGGTAATTGTGCCGGTCAATGCTTTCAATGCCTGTGAGGTCCTTCTCCCTTTTTCTCTCTTTCATTCAGTAACTGAAGTGCACATGAGAGAAGGGCTGACACGCTGCTGCTCATACACGTTTTTCATCTGCCTCATGAACAGTGGCAAAAAATAATTGGTTTCCTTGAGCATTCTTCCTTCTTTAAGTCAAAAAAATAATTTGGATGGAACACTGCTGGTTCAAATTATTAGTGAACTGGTGAACCAGAATGAGTGGAGGCTTTTTTTAGGCTAAGTTTGAAATTAAAATCAGATCATGATATCATCACTTCATGTAACATGTTATTCAGAAGTTCATACCGCGTGACTTCCTAGACAATGATTTACTAACGTGTTCCTCAGGGGTCACAGTGGAGGGCAACATTAGCCCTGGAGTGCTATTGAAACTTAATGAATATCTTGCAAAGGAAAAGCGGCAATCCTATTTAAACCAGAGTACTCCATGCCTCCTCCAGAGGGAGATGGAGCGCTGTTCTCACTGAGTATTTTATTTTAAAAAATGAATTAAATATCTATGTGGCCAGTGCCCCTCACCAATAGGAAATTCCAGACCTTGGACCAGGTTACCAAGAAGTAACATGCTAATGTAAAATTATCTTAGAAATTTAGAGATGGAAAAATACTATTAGATCATCTAGTCCATCGACCACCAAACCAGGACTGTTCACTGCTGTATCCTTTTCTACTGTTCTGGAGGGAGATTTTCACAGGCAGAAATGGCAGTTTGGCACCTTTGAAAATCTCCTCCTGTGACCACTCCAAATGACTGACCTTTATTTCTGATGTTAGCATTTTGTATTGTTTGACAGCATTGAGTTTAGAAGATGCTTGATAAACAAATTTTTACATGTATTCACTACATAAAAGTAACATTTGACCTAAATTTTCTCATACTAGGACACTGTTAAATACTGTGTGTCACGTTACCACCATGATGCCCTTGCAACTATCACACACCATGGCCAAGTACCTAAAAAGCATACAGGAGTCCAATATATTTATTTGGCCCAAACCAGCTCCTCTTGAAGTCAATGTAAATGTAGTCATTCACTTCAGTGGACATTGAAAGTGCTGTTATCTCATTTTAAACTCACTACCAGCTCTTGCTGTAATATACCTGACCATTTTTTTTTCACATCAAAGCATAACTGTGTATTGATATTAGAGAAACAAGGTGGATGAAGTAATATCTTTTATTGCACCAACTTCTGTTGGTGAAAGTGACACGCTTTCCAGCTACACAGAGCTCTTCTTCAGGTCTGTGTACCTCATCTCTTTCACCAACAGAAATTGTTCCAATAAAAGACAATACCACACCCGCCTTGTCTCACTAATATCCTGGGAACAATATGACTATAACAACAATGCAAATTATATATTGATATTACATTTCCATTTCCCCTTACAAGACCTAAAACACACCACTTTTAAAGACTGGTTGATAGATTGTCATAGAAGAATTAGATTCAAATGAATTAAAGATTTAAAAGAATTAATTTGAATTAGAATTAAACAGAATTAATGATTATATTGAAGAATTGCATGTGCGATGGAAAGAACTTATGTGTTATCTAAAGAAAAACAGATGTGCAAGAGAAAGGTAGATGGGATCTCTGGGGAAGTGATGTGTGCTTTGTTTTTTATTGGTCATGCATATTTGATGCAATTACTAGCTATAGTTTTGTATCATTGTTTTAAAAATCCAGAAAGACATTTTTAAAGGGACTTTCATAGTGAGACACTGTCATAGCATTTATAGTCATTGGATCTTATTTTATACTTTGTTTTGTTTCTTTCCTATTTCCTGGTTTAGTGCACATCCTATACATCCTCCTGATTTTGAAATGCAATTCTACTTAATTATAACAATAAAATATATTAATTAATTAAAGAAAACCAAGTTAGAAAATAGTTAGCCAAGGCCAAGATAAATAAGATACAACTTGACCTATTCCTATATGCTGGCTAACTTAACCCTATGCAGATATAAATTAAAAGACAGCATGAATTGGAAGTGGAGGGGAAAGGTGAATACCATATAACCATATGGTTTCTCGTTTGATCTGTTGATTTGACTAACCCTTTTCTAATAAACTCTTTTTTAAAGATAATAATTTTATTGGATCGAGATACTAGATAATTTTAAAACAACTTCAGGTCAAAACCTTTGAGCAAGAGGGGTATCTCAGAATACACATGCACCTAATATGTAACCTGATGCTTGTTATAGAAGTCACATTTTTATAGGGCTGATCATGAATGTATATGACTTTTTCCAACTTGGTTATTTTTTTACACTCTCCCTCCCCCTCCTTTGTAAAGATAACAGGCCAAGATAGGCTAAAATAGGAGGATGGGGTGTTTTATCAAGGAGCCAATTACAGTTCCTTGATTCTCAAAATGTAGCTGCCTTGTTCATGGTACATGTTAGAACAGCCTCAGAAAGGAGCTCTGATCTCCCCCAGCCTGAATCTCTCCACACCAGACACACACCCTATGCCAGAGAGGGATGGGACGGGTGGATGAGCCAGCTTAACTGACTTTAGAATCATAGAAGAATCATGGAGCAGATCCTCACAGAATCCATTTTGAGGCACTTGGAACAGAGGAAGGTGATCAGGAACAGTCAGCATGGATTCATGAAGGGCACGTTATGCCTGACCAACCGGATTGCCTTCTATGATGACATGACTGACTCTGTGGACGTGGGGAAAGTGGTGGATGTGATATACCTTGACTTTAGCAAAGCTTTTGATAAAGTCACCTGCCATATTCTTATCAGCAAGTTAAAGAAGTATGGGTTGGATGAATGGATAAGATGGATAGAAATCTGGTTAGATCATTGGACTCAGCGGGTAGTGATCAATGGCTCGATGTCTAGTTGGCAGCTGGTAACAAGCGGAGTGCTCCAGGAGTCAGAGCTGGGGCCGGTTTTGTTCAACATCTTCATTAATGATTTGGAGGATGGGGTGGATTACACCCTCAGCAAGTTTGCAGATGACACTAAGATAGGGGGAGTGGTAGATACCTGGAGGATAGGGATAGGATACAGAGTGACCTAGACAAATTGGAGGATTGGGCTAAAAAAATCTGATGCAGTTCAACAAGGACAAGTGCTGAGTCCTGCACTTAGGATAGAAGAATCCCATGCACTGCTACCAATTGGGAACTGACTGGCTAGGCAGCAGTTCTGCAGAAAGGGACCTGGGGGTTACAGTGGATAAGATGCTGGATATGAGTCAACAGTGTGCCCTTATTGCTAAGAAGGCTAACAGCATATTGGTTTGCATTAGTAGAAGCATTGCCAGCAGATTGAGGGAAATTATTATTGTCCTCTATTTCACACTGGTGAGGCCACATTTGAAGTATTGTGTCCAGTTTTGGGCCCCCCACTATAGAAAGGATGTGGACGAATTGGAGAGAATCCAGCGGAGGGAACCAAAAATGATTAGGGAGCTGGAGCACATGACTTATGAGGAGAGTCTGAGGGAACTAGGCTTATTTAGTCTGCATAAGAGAAGATTGAGGGGGGATTTGATAGCAGCTTTTAACTACCTGAGGCGGGGTTCCAGGGAGGATGGAGCTAGGCTGTTCTCAGTGGTAGTGGATGACAGAACTAGTTGCAGTGGGGGATGTCTAGGTTGGCTATTAGGAAAAACGTTTTCACTAGGAGGATGGTGAAGCACTGGAATGGGTTACCTAGGGAGGTGGTGGAATCACCATCCTTAGAGGTTTTTAAGGCCCGGTTTAACAAAGCCCTAGCTGAGATGATTTAGTTGGGCTTGGTCCTAGTTTAAGCAGGGGGTTGGACTAGATAACCTCCTGAAGTCCCTTCCAAACCTAATCTTCTATGATTCTATGACTTTATTGAGAGCTTCCCTTTACTCCACCTAGGGGAGGTCTCAATTTAGCAGGTTTAAACCAGATTGTAACCTATATGTGCTTGAAGCGGTGCAAATGGGAGCAAACACGGGGGAAATTTGGCCCTTCTGAATGTAAATATACACAACAAAAATAAATTTGGGGGCTTCAGAGGGCATAATTGAACAGATGGACCATGTTTGTACATGGAAGAGACATACAGGGGTGAATATTCAGAGACCTTTACAACTCCCATCTCATCAGTGAGAGTCACTTGGCTAAATCTTACTGCTCCTCTCTGAAAATGCACTGTGCACATATCTTTATTTATTCATGGCTCAATTCTCTAATTTTCCACTGAATCCCAACCCTCATTCTTCTTTCCTGAACTTTCCAAAAGGCTCCTGTGGCCTTCCTTCTCCATGACCCTAAGCCCAGGTTTTCTTGGTAACAGGCCCTCCCCTGGAAAATTAAAGTCCTACAGTTTTCTGCAGTATTGAGCCAAAGCATTACAACTGAAAAAGTGATGCACACTTCCAGGCCTGGGCCTCCAAATACACGTGTGCAAAATCGTTAACATCACTTTGTTTTCTCCTTAGAGACAAGCATTCTGTTGACTCTTCTGGTTTCCCTTCAGAATTGTCAGCCCTAAAATATCCCCTAACCATTCCATAATTGTTCCTACTCTGTGTCAGCAGCAGTCCAGAAGAGAGATAGTTCAGACCCTATAAGGATTTTTAACAGGAGAAAAAGCAAGGAAAGGGGGTTATGGAGAGCTTAAGAAGATGGAGAAGGCACAAGGGCTGTGGCTGTACAGCTGGTTTCTCTAAGTATTTGGCTTCGGTTTAAGGAAAGGTCTGAGATTCAGGCTGGTTCAGATTTGAAATGAATCATAATTATACCATCCTGGTTAGTAGCACTGTCCGTTCTTACCACTTGTTTTCTTTTTCTATTTGACACTCAAAGAGTGAGCCTAGAATCTAAATGAATTTAAGAAAAAAATAAAGTAGGGGGAAGATTTCCTGTTGGTGCTTCTATTATATAACATGCTTATTCAGGAACAAGCTGTCTCTGAGGGCAAGCTTTGTCTGTCAATCTGAGTTCATTGGCTCCATGCTGTTACATTCAGAGTGATATAAAAATGCCCACATTAGTTACATCTTTGTACACATCTGTATTTTTCAGTGTACCAGGATGACTACAGCAAATAGACAAATGGATGTAAATTGAATACTTTGATGGACTTGATTCCGCCTGCTTTTCTTGACTCTTCTGATGTTTCTTATTAGGATACCTTACTCACTTGCACAAGTTCAACCAACAGTGAGTTGCACCAGAAGATCTATTTTCCCCTATTTAGCAACATCTCTGCCTTTGACTGGCTGATCACCCAGCTGCTGGCTATGAGTGGGGCAAATCCAGAGTTTGATAGCTATGTACCTATTGCTGAGGCTGCAGTAAACAGATGCTGCTGAGATTGCCTAAAGGCATCTCTATCCATGAAAAAGTAACTGGGAGAAACTTGCAGGGAATAGGGTATGGAATACTCCAAACTTCTAGAGATTCTTCTCCCAACGGGCCAGCACCAATTACTGCCAAGTGCAGAGGGGTAAATCAGGGCTTTCATTTGCCCTTTCGCTATCCTACTAGTTCCAGGGGGACTTCTCGTGAATGGGCCCAATGGCCTCTCCTCCCCCTTCTCCCCTTCAAGTAGGAATATATTTTTGCAGCCTCCTGATATGAGTTGATCATTATTTTTCTCACTTGCTGTATTGTCATTGATTGTTGGTCTCCCTTTCCTACCACTGCACTTCTTCAGCCTCCATCCTCCCTGCCCATTCTGTCTCTGCTTTCCTCAGTGTATGGAGCATGAGATTTATGAGGAAGGCTGAGGGAACTAGGCCTGTTTAGTCTGTAAAAGAGAAGAATGAGGGGAGATTTGATAGCATCCTTTAACTATCTGAAAGGGGGTTCCAGGGAGGATGGAGCTAGGCTGTTCTCAATGGTAGTAGATGACAGAACAAGCAGCAATGATCTCAAGTTGCAGTGGGAGAGGTCTAGGTTGGCTATTAGGAAAACGTTTTTCACTAGGAGAGTGGTAAAGCACTGGAATGGGTTACATAGGGAGGTGGTTTTTAAGAGGTTTTTAAGTGTGGCTTGGCAAAGCCCAAGCTGGAATGATTTAGCAGAGGTTAGTCCTGCTTTGAGCAGGGGGTTGGACTAGATGACCTCCTGAGTCCCTTCCAACTCTAATATTCTATGATTCTATGTGATCTATAGCAATTTTTAACAGTAAAAACTCGTCTCACTAAACAAAACTGAAATAATGTTATATAGGCCTTCTAGACTTCAAAGACCAAGGAATCAAAGAGGTTTCAACCTGGTTTTCCCAATTGTGCAGCTGTGACTTTGCATACACAAACAATTCTATACCTATTTCTCCAGCTCTAGCACTTGAACAGGCAAATGACAGAAACTATGTAGCTTTCCTGAGCAAAATCATTGTTTTTAAATCACAAGATGGCTTTCCCCCCCACCCAAAAAATGAAATTTTTTTCATTGAAAATTGTCTACTGGTGAAAGTTTCATTTTCATAAACATGTAGTGTCCTTTTAAATATATTTTAAAATCGATAACATCAAAACATTAAAATTGCGATTGAAATTTTTTATTTAAGAAAAATCCACATTTTAGGAAACAAAATGTTTCTGTAGCTGTTTTGGTAACATTTTCAATAACATTTTGATAACAATTTTGAAAAAAAATAGAAAACAAACCTTGATTTTCCAAATGGGTGTTTCAAACACTTGGAAACAAAAGCAATTTCAATGTTTTAACATTTTTCATTTAAATAGGTTTTCATTTTTTCACCAGTTCTAATTCTATAGCTTATGTGTGCACTGTTAAAAAAATGTGCATGGTAAATATTTTCAGAAGTACGCACAGAAGTGGAGGTTGTGTGTAGAAAATTTGACACCCTGGTGAAATCCTAGTCCCATTGAAGTCAATGGAAAAACTCCCATAGACTTCAGTGGGGCCAAGATTTCACCCACGGGGTCTAAAATATGAGAAATTCAAAACTATATCCTGTAACCAATAACTATAACAGCCGAGCTGATATGGCTTTCAGCAGAGAGCAGTAGCACAAAAATAACACTGTCACTGCAGAGAATATAGCCGAGCACACAGACCCCCAGCCCCACGCTGATGAGCAAATTTTTAAAATATGTATAAATAAAACAGTCTTTCTGGCCAAATGCAGCTTTAACAGCTGAGCTGACTGCTTGGTCCCCACAAAGAACATTGCTACTAATGCTGACTGTAAAGAAGAGATTTCTCACCCTGAGGACTGTTTGTTGTGATGTCATCTCGCTACTGCAAGCTGCACTCTTTGCAAGTCCAGCAACTGTCCTTTTCCAGGTGAAATCTGATCCCCTTTCCTCTGGTTTTCAAAGGGAATTTTGTTACTGTTCTTTTTTTAAAAAAAATTCTCACTGTCCCTTCTACCCAAATCTGGGTCCTTGTCACTTCTACCATGGGTCTTGCAGAAAGTCTTCACTCTTACCACTCCCCACCCCAGTAATAAAAGTCAAAAGAATATGTGTCATGCCTTCTTGCCTGTGCTCCTCTGATACTGCTCCGAGGGCTTCCTTTGTCTTAGTCCATGTTCGTATATTCTGTGCATAGCAGACTTGTTTTGCTGGGTTAACAATTTGTAATCAACGATGGTTTGTCTCTGTGATGCTTATATACTGAAGTCCTGTGGCCGCTCTACCCTGCCCATTTGCAGTCCAGTGCATTTGCTTACCTGGGGCTCTCACTGCCCCTACAATACCAATGCCACTGGCAACTGTGCCATCATCTCCACACTTCCTATGAAGTGAGCTGTACTCCTTTGAAGGAATGAATGTTTGATGTATGAAAACAACTGAACAATGACACCCAAAGAATATTTCATGTCATTTGCTCTCCATTTGCCATCAGATGATATAGTGAACCTTGTTGGACCCTTTTTGGATACTACCTTATTGTCCTAACCTACAAATCACTGACACTCTTCAAACATCTGCTGCCATTTTCTCTTACCTGCTCTTAAAAAGTTTACATTTTACTCACTTTATTTGCATTATAACTTTTCCTTTCCAAATCCTTCTATTTCCTGAATAATAAAAGGGCTAAAGATAAATGTCATCCAAATAAGGTAATTTATCAGATTACAATATCTGTGCAGTCATATTAACAACAACCATAAAGAGAAAGATCTTGGGCTGCCTCTATTCTATTTTATTCAGGATCTTTTCACACACCAAAATAATTGAGCACCTAAAACTTCAATATGAGTTATTTGCACATACAAATGTACAGATATCCAACCTATGCATCCCAATACCAGCAGTCTTGCAAATGGGTAAATATGCAGCTGAGTGAAAAATGAAATTAATATTTTTTTTTTCTGGAGCACCCAAAACCAAGCAAAAGAATGGTTCCAGTCCTGAATAACTCACAATCTAAATTCAATCTAACATAGCAAGTGAAAGTCATAAATAGAATATTTAACTGATTGTTTGCAATCACAGTTATCATGCTTGTATGGAGACTGCATAAGAAAACAAAATGTTCACATTTCTAAAAAGCTTGGGTCATAATACTTTTTCTAGGTCTAGATTCTAGGGGTTATGTCTACACTACCGGCTCCTGGGGGATCGATGCAGCGGGCTCAATTGAGCGGGTCATGGAAACCCGCTCAATCGATCCCAGAAGTGCTCTCCAGTCAACGCCATTAATCCACTTCCCCAAAAGGAGTAAGGCTGTGTCAACTGGAGGGCATCTCCAGTTGATGCAGCACTGTGGACACTCTGTGGTACGGCAATGTAAGTAAGTCAACTGGAGATACGCAAGTTACATCTGTAGCTTGCGTATCTCCCGTCGACTGCCAACAGCAATGTAGACCAAGCCTATGTCTACTTAAACAATGGCTTGATGTTGTGGTTCTTAAATGAAAACAAACTCTCCCTTCAGGAAAGGTGATGGTATAGTCACTAGTGAATAACTTCCTTGAACTTACAGTAACTTTTGCAATGGTGTTAGCTATTCATGTATTTTGCTATCTAAGCAAAAATGCTTATATGCCACTGAAGCTGTCATACAAAAAATGTGATAATTAATGACTCACTACTCAGTCTTGGATTTTTAAGGAGATTTTCCTTAAATTGTACCAGCTGGCTTGTTTTCCATCTACATTACAAAGAAACTGCTGAAGTGTTTCTCTGTGTGTTCTTCAGAGAGTGATCCTCTGCCACAGATTGTGATATAATATGACACAAACTGAACGCTGTAAACACTGAAAGAAGTTTCACTCGTCTCAGGTCTTGATGATTATAATCACACTCCGTAATATGAATACAAAAAATACTTCACACATCTGAAACTACCCAAATAAAAGCACATGACAATGTGCATTTATTATGTCTCCCTTAAAAACATTAGAAACTGCACTGAGAATCACACAGAGAAAATGTGAAACTAATCCAATCTCTATCTCCACAGGTCCAGGTGCACAATTATTTTTATAAATAGGTCCTTAAAAGTCAGTAAGGTAAGGTACATAAAAACATTTGAAGATTTCTTTTACCAGCTAAAAATATAATCATCAGCAGTTAGTTTCGTGCCTTATGGTCTACAAAGTAATAATCTTAGTTTCGTGGCTTCCTTGCTAGTCAGAGAGTGCACAATAAGTAGTTCACTCTAAAAATGTTTAAGATAAAATAAAACATAAATTGTTAACTAATATGAAAGGAATTTTCTATTGACCCATGTTCCTTTCACTTCAAAGATCATTACCCAGTACAGCAGTCTTTTTGTCTAAAGCATTAGTAGTCATTTGTTTGCTAAATGAGTTTAGAGATCTATTTAGACATAATTTAAATACCATTTAAAACTCCATTAGGTATGTTTATTGCCAAAATTTAAATAGTGTTTTCTAAGTTCTCCTTCACTGCTTAAAAAAATGGGAAAGGCAGAAATGACTGGCAAAGTTAATTAAACCACTGGTCTTCTACTTCGAGAGGCAAAGGTTCAGCACCAACATGGTCCATTGACCTGCAGCAAAATACATTAGTGAGCCTGCACTGAAGTTATCACAAAATGGAATGGAAAGAAATGAAGCCAGTACAGTATATTAACCTTGTATTTATGTTCCTAGCCAAAGTAAGCACTGAGCAAAGCAATAATGGGAATTTACAAGTCTGGATGTCATCTCTAGAAAGTGGCTGAACTCTATAATGTGAAATATCATCATCAATAAGAAAATAAAGATTCTGAGTCATGTTAAACCCTTTCAAGAACAAGACTTCTAAAATCTTGGCTTAGACAAAGATGTCATGATAAATCTTTTACCCAGCTCTTTGACACTGTACTTCATACAGCTTTCACACCTCAAGATGACAGAACACAACAGAGCTGTTCAAAAATTAATAAGAAGCTAGCTAGAGAAGCTTGGTCTATTTGGGGCAGGAAGGCACTGCCGGTGAACTAAGAAGCACAGTGACACTGAAAACAAGATGCTGGAAGGAAGCGGGATCATGTGATCCTTTCCTTTTCTCAGGCCAGCTGGGCAGCTCAAGAATATTCCAAGTCTCACATATTCTATCTTCTTAGGAGTGATTTTACAGTTAATAGTATCTCACATGTTGAAGTACAGGCAAAGATGCAAAGAAAAGTGAAATGAATCAATAAAAACATGAATAAATAGAGACCCTTACAAAAAGTTTGCATTCATTTTGGAATGGTTACCAGTAAAATGTCACTGTTTACTACAACTGGTTGGCAAATTTCTACCAAAACTTATTTTTCTAGTGAAAAAGCGGGAAATGTAGTCCCCTATTCTTCAAACAGTTTGATATTTATCAAGCATTGCTACACCATTGTGTCAGAGATAATACAATTTTTCCTATTCTAACCACAGGGAAATACTTGGTTCCCAGATATCATAACTGTTGTATAGAGGTGGTCTTTATAAGGGCAACTGACCGTCTGTAGGACCTTTGGCAAGTCAGTTCAAGTCTCTGTGGCTCTGTTTCTCCGTCTGTTTGAGATCTTCTGATGAAAAGCTCGATATAAGAGCAAGGTATTTATTATTTATCTATTTATTTATTAGAATATTTTTATTAATAGCCACAAAAAGAAAGTTTATGTTGGTTTTCTAACAAAGTGATGGGGTTTGCTACAACAAAACTTAAAACCCCTCTTTCATCTGAGCCTTTTTATAATGCCTTACTCCCAGATCTAACCGATTATATTCCAGATCAATTAACAAACATATATATATATATATATTTTCAAAGGCAGAAAAGTCTCTCACTTCTCATCAGAGCTGGGTGACATGTTCTTCTTGAAACCAAACTCATTTAAATTCAGGATAGGTTCAAATTGTAGCCAAACCTGAACAACTGCTGATGTTAATGAATACTTTGCTGACAGAGGTAGATGCCCTTTCATTCCTATTTGGTCTTTGGCATTAACTGCAGGACAGCTGCACTGGTGCTCCTTGACTTGTGAAGACAGATTCAATTTCTTCAGAGAGCCTGGGACAAACTTTGCAAAACAAACCTTATTTGACTGCAACAATATATGGGGAAATCTTCCCCCGAGCGAAGTCAGTGGGAGATTTGCCATTGATTTCAATGAGGCTCAGAGTTCAACGTTAAAGCCTGATTCTCAGAGTAAATAAGGAGTAGCTACATTTAAGTCAAAAGAGTTGCACCAGTGTAAAATAAGCTGTAACTCAGGCTGTTTGAGAATTTTTCCTTAGAACTTATTTTTCAATGGACAATTTGGGTTTTCACAACATGAAAATTTTAATGGAAAGGGTCTGTATAGCTCAAATATAATTAATTTTGTTGTTATAAACCAAAAAACTGAAAATGGAAAATTTCATCAGAAAGATTTTTTTTTTTTTAATTTTCAGCCCTTTTTTTCTGTTCAGTGAAAAATTTTAGGGTTTGATGAAAAGTCAAAATTACACATAGAAAAACTTCCTATTTTCTGAACAACTCCAGTCCAGATGAGACTCGGGCCCCTAGTGTATATTGTGTCAAAAAGTATCATGTATTTTTTACATACATAAAGAACATATTGTAACATCGGGGGTATAGGAAGGAATGAGACAAGACCACATTACCTAAATAAATCCAAAAAACCAGAGCTCTAACAAAGGAGTACCAGCGTACCCATGAGCTGGAGATGGGACCTCACAGATCCCAAAGAGCTCTTTATTTCAATTCCCATTCCCAGAGCTTCTCTGTCAAACAAACCACACTCACCTATAACCCAGATCATGAGGAAAGAAAAGATCAGTACAATATTTATCAAATATACAATATTACAAAATTACAAGGCATAGGTTTTTCTCCATGTTTCTTAATCCTTTCTTTGAATTCTTGTGAACATCTTGTTGTTATTTTGCATTTACATTCCACAGACAAACAGTATTCAAAGCATGAAATCCCAAAGTCACCTCAGGGTACAGGAGGTGATTTATAAACACATAATAGTAATTTTTATACTTTTCATCGTTAGTCAAGCTGCCAGCACAAACTAGAATTTGAGCTCCTGGTGGTTTTCATGAAGGGATCCACAGATAAATGTGATCACAGATAAAAAATAATTCCTATCAAAAGATACTGGATATTATACAGAATTGTGACTGTAGCTAGGCAAAGGGCTTTTAAAATAAAATTCTTTATGTGAAAAACATAGAGTTGGATGAATTAATCATGAGGAATTTGTTTTCTACATTCCCTTTTCTTGTACACACCTGTCCACTTATAATTTCAGTATGAAGCAGACATTCTCTCTGGATCAAATCCAAAAGTTCCTAACCCCATCATGAAGCATAAATCAGATATAGAGATTAGCAGATCTCTAGGACTCTATTCTGGACATTTATAATTACAGTACATTGAGTTTTACCATGTGACCTTTATGTGGCTCAAGGGGTAGCTAAACTGCCACATAATCTGCCTTTCATACCAATAAAATGTGTGGCAATAGAGATCATGTACTGTATGGAAGGGTTTTATTATAATTTTATTAACAGCTCATCACAACTGACTCAGGTATTTATTCTGAAACCTATGGAAACATACTGTACAGAACATGGGTTGAAATGTTTGTCTATAGATAACGCTCATTGGGATGTCATGTAGTTTCCTAGAATTCTAAGTCTCAGGATCAGAGGTCACAGTGTAAGAAAGCGTGCTACTGTGCACTTGAAGAAACATAATTAAGATGCATTTGGTTATGGCAAAGACTTAGTTTCAAGGAGAAGAAGGAATTTTCCCCATGTCACAGATAGAAGTTTCTGACTCCCTTAAACTCCTTTGAAAATCCCAGTTTTTATAGATAGAGGGAGAGATGAGAAATTCCTCTTTGCTGAGTCACAACATAATAAAGGTAAAATACTTAAAAGATTGTGAGGTGCTCAGATACTAATGGGGGCCATATAACTGCCAGGAGTAGATACATAGATATATATTCAACAATATATTATTGCTACATTATCAACTAAAAATAAGCAGTCAAAGGATTTGGGACTATATCCAGCTCCCATTGAAGTTGATGGAAAGACTCCCATTAACTGTAATGAACGTTAGGTTGGGTCCCCATCGAGTAAGTTATGTAAATTATGCTACCCCTTTTGACACCCTTTTCTAGTACCCTAAGTGCACCCCTTTCAAGTGGCACGCCTGTGCCTCCACTTCTCTTTTGGGTGGGATTCCACTATCTAAACACTCTGCCTCATTAAACCCTCCAGTTAAAAACCATGTACTTAGCAGGTCCACTTGGGTAGGACACTGCCCAAGCTGTGGCCAGTGAGAGTACGCAGTGGCACAAAAGCAGTTTTTCCAAATCAAAGTATGATTTATTGTACCCAAATGGCATACAGAACTTACAAAGGTAAGTTTAAAATAACAAAGAAACCTATATGCATATTGGCTTATCTACTTCCTGCATTCCCCTCAGGCCCCTATACAGATATGACTTAGCCTTGATGTCCCCTTGGTCTCGCTGGACACCTAGTTACAGTTTTCTTGCTGTAGACCCTGACTCTCAGTCAGCCTGTCTTTGTGTCAAGCTCACAACTTACTAAGACTTTAACTCCTATCTTCTGCCAGGGTCACCATTTTAATCCATCGGGGTCTTTTGATCTGAGCCCTAGCCTTGGGAAGAGTAAAACATCTTAAATTGGATGCCAGATAGATAGCTTCTTTCCCAACTATTGCTCCCACCATTCTTGTCTTAACTCCTTCGAAACAGGGTACCTGAGAGACTGTCTCATCTGTCTTTGTTTTACCCTTCCTGTGGTCCTTTTTTACAGCCTCCTTCAATTTGAATATATGCATTCAGTCAGGTAACAATACCAAACTCAACAAGGAAACAGGGTCATTCATAATATGAACAAGAAATAATTCAGACATTTTCTTGGTGTGTCACATCTGTAATATCATATCTTTCATGGAAAAAGATAGTATGGCTCCCTGCCCTTTTTCTCAAGGGAAAAAATATGATTAAATTCTTAAAATAACTGTGGGCCTGTTCCTGGCACTAGTGAAGTCAGTAGAAGTGTTGCTATTAACTTCAATGGATGCAGGGCTGAGCCCATGCTGAACATGTCTGATCTGACAGATCCATAAAGATCTCATAACAAAACACTGAGGCTATGGCAAGTTGATTTTATCAAGCAGACCCTGACATTAATTTGCACCTGAAGGCACAGTTCTTCCAAAGTCTTGCTAATATTCTAAGGAAGATAAGGAAAATCACATAGTTAGATCTCTTTTTCATAGGCTGAGCATTAAAATGGTATCCTCTTGCTGAGGTCTTAACTTTATTAAGCATGAGCTAATTATGGCCCCTGGATTTTCTTTGTGCTTTTGTCTCCCTTTATAAACTCTGTTACTTAGGAGGATATAAAGAATTGCCTGTACTTATGCTCTAACCTTCATGTTTTCAATTTCTAAAGCCCCCATAGTAAAAAAAGTCTCATATTTTCAAAATAAACATGATACCAGAACAATTGTGCTTTCTTGGAGGCCATTTTATGGTGACTTGTTTATATAATCAATGGGAAGATCCCTAAAGTAATTTCTACATACATGTTACATCCAACCTTGCATGTGGGCTGTGGATATATAACATATGCCCTTTTGGTCACCTGGAAATATGCAGCAAAAACAATGAGAGTTCTGGTGGCACTTTAAAAAATAACACATTTAATTTCAGCAGGCATAAGCTTTCGTGAGCCTCAGATAACTTCCTCAGATGCAGTAGGTAGAAATGATACAGCAAATAGGTAACATATAGGAGGCATCATATACATATACAAGCGCATAGAGACAATGGGGTAAGTGGATAAAAGCTGGGTACTTGAGGTCTAATGACAACCATTGAGTAGGAGGTGAAAATGGGTGAGCAAAGCAATTTACCTCATGCAATGAGAGAGCCATTCCAAATCTCTGTTTAAACCCAGTTTAAATGTGTCAAGTTTGCAGATAATTTCTAACTCAGCAGTTTCTCTTTGAAGTCTGTTTTTGGAAATTTTTTTGGAGAAGTACAGCAACCTTCAGGTCAGCGACAGAGTGCCCTGGGAGATTGAAGTGTTCTCCGACTGGTTTATGGATGTTATTATTTTTTATGTCTGATTTGTGTCCATTTATCCTTTTGTGTAGTGATAGTCCAGTTTGGCCAATGTACATGGAAATATGCATACATAATTGGTCACTTAAATAAATAAGTTAGTTTCCCCTGTGTGCTGTATTCTTTCAATGAGCTCTTTTGTCTGCGTTAGCAGCAATCTTTGGTGGTGCAGCAACATATCAGGAATGGTAATTAATATTCATTTTGACAATCAAATATGCATAATTATTAACTTATTTCCAGCCCACAACTTCAAAAACCACAATAAAGAGTTAAATAAGTCGCATAGCAAGTTTCTTCTATTTAAATTAGACAAAAATGGTTAACATGGGACATTTCAACAAGGGTACTCTAGGGCCCTTAATGTTTATTGCTCCCACTAAAATGAATACAATTAAAAAAGACAACACACCTGCTGGTATCCTCATCATGCCATGCTCATCCAGCACAGATAAGACATTACTTAACACTAGAGTGGCTCAGTTTGAACATTTGGAGAGGTGTGCCATGCACTTTTTATTGACATTAATCCAAAAGCACTTTAATGTATAACTTACCTTCCTCCACCCCTTCAAACATTTGACAATTTGACAGTATTCCGTATATATTCATGATTTTGGGTCTCAAAAATCTAATGTGCACTTTGCTGTATTACTGTGCCTAATAAGAATTAATTAAAACCCAGCACAGACATGACCCAGAACCTTTTGCTTCCTCTTCTCCGTCAGTTTGACTTTCTGTAACACTGTGATCAATGGCATTCTAAGTGGAAGTTGACACTAGCTCAACTTTCCGCAACTGTAGGTAAAATGGAATGTGAACTGCCTGAAACTCAGTGCTGATGTAACCTGGTTCTGCACCATTACACATAATCGGTGTCTTCAGTTTTATATAACTCCAATTTAATTTCTTTAATAACATGGATTTTGATAAGAATCATGGGGTTTTTTTCCCCTCCCTTCCCCTTCTGGTGTCACATCTAACTTCTTGCACAATGCAGTTCATTTCTGTAAGAAATCCTTGTCATTAGTCTTTAATAGCAAAATCTCAAATTTTCCAGACTGATTTTGTTACCAGAAGAGTTATTCCTTATACCTTCTGTAGGGTTAATAAAAACCTCTTTCTTTAAAAGACCTTAATGCTCAGCACGCTAGAGGAATTGTACCCCAAATCATATCTAACAATGAGATTCTCTTTATTCCTGTATGATATCAGCAACATTTTAGAAGAACTGCTGCCTAAGGTACTATTTGTTATTCCTCTATGAATCAATAAGACTGTGCAAAGTACTAGAAGATGTGAATGCTGTGTGCTTACAAATATTAGATGAAAGGTTTCAAAAAGAACATATGATCCATAAACTGGTACTCTAATCCACATTGTCATCTGTTGTTTTTGCTTCATATTTGCTATTTCTTTCCGGGTTCTCCATAAACATCATCCTTATATACATGATGTTTTTATACTATATATACCATCTCAAGAGAATGTATACACACACACACACACACGCACACACACACAAACGTACATGCACACACACACACTTCATTTAAAAAATTTTCCACACATGATCGTTTATGGTAGTGTAATGTTGGGTGCTGGAGACTTTGAGAGAACTTGATAGAACAGGACACTCAAAAGAAATTACCTGGCATGTTTTCTCAATATTTATCATTGTGACCCATTTGGAAAATTCAGAGAACAGTAGTTTGGAAAAACGCACACAAATAGTTTTTTAAAATATTTATTGTTCATGCACCCAACTGTTAGTCTGGTTAAATATTTTCATTGTATATTTATCTGAAGTCTGATAAAAATCATTGTTCATTTTGTGTAGTGTAGCTTTTTATTGAAGTTATAGCCATACATCTTGTCCAATAATATCCACATATAACATATATATTTTCAAGACACATTCATTTGTACATTAATACTGAACTTCTAGTTTTATTTTTGTCATAACTTCCTTCTGCCATACTTGTGTAAAAGAGATTAAATAAAAACTCACAATACTTAATAACAAAGCCCAAATCATAAGAAATTAAATGATAAAAGTACACAAATCAACCGCTACTAAATTCCGTCCTTCATGACAGACTGTATCTTGCAGCATGACCTGAAGGTCAACACTCAAAGGTTATTTCATATGTGATCTGTGGGGGGGAGTTTGTTCCACAGCCGAGAATGCTTCATGGAGATGGCCTAACCAACAGTCAATTATGATGTTCTATGTGCAGATTCAGCCTTTCAGGCCAAGTATGAGAGGAGTGCAGCCAAAGCTGTCCTTATTCCTCACCGCACCACGCACATCTGCAGGTACACAGTACCTTCTCATTCCTACTTGCTTGAACCCAGGTCTGGGTATCCTGCACAGTTTTAACTGGGATTCTTACTCCCCTCTCTCTCTCTTGAGTCGGTGTGTAGTCCAAGTCACAATTTAGCCCTAAGGATCAGAATCAACACTGAAACCAGTCAGTCAGGAACATTCTCACTAGCACCAATGCTGGTATTCCTGAAGAAGACAACAAATATATGGTGTAATGCAAATCAGCCTTTAACCTAATGCACCTTTTGGATTTTGATTACTGATCCCAAGTTGAACGTGTGGCTATTTGCAATATTGCCAGATCCAAACATTCAACACTCATGTGTCAGGCTCCCTGGAAATCATGAGATTGGCTTAAAACACACAATATATTTTTTTAAATAAGAAATGTTGGATTCTTTTAATTTGTCTTCTGGTTTTGAGCCTTTTAGATTGCAGTCAGGTCACGTTTACAACTATTTCTCTGAAACCAGGTTGGGTAGAACTTTATTTTTTTAAATAAAAACTGAAATTCTCATGTAATGATTTGTCTCCAAGATCAGGAGTTTTATATAAAACACCAGCTATTGTAAGACACAGAATAAAATTATGAGTTGGTAACAGCAGCGCTACTAATAAATCTCACCTTTCAGTCAGCATGTTAGGAACTTTTGGCGGATTCCAGTTTCCAGCCCTTCCCCTCAGATAGCTCATCTTAAAGCAACACTAACTTAATGCACAAAATATTTAACAAATTAAGTAAAAGGGTTAAATATTCATTATAGAACAGAGGAAAACAAAGTCATAGCTATTTTACCAAAAATATACATCTTTCACTTTGTCAAGCTCTAACTATGTACAGCTATAATATTTTATTTTGCAAAACTGTTTGCTAATACTAGCAGTGGATATGTATTTATTGCTGGTATCTGTCTTCAGCTGTCTTATTACCAGTATCATTAAAGCATCATAAAATTTGGAGGAATTACCATCCTTTAATATATTCAGGTTCATTAGTGAACATTATCCATCTGACACATTTTGTAAACACTAGAGCTTCAGTGAGCCGCACATCAGAGATCAGCAAGCCCCTCAAGGTTTGCTTAGGGAAAGCTCATGAAGTCACTATCGTTCACCTTCATTAGGAATGGGATGAAAAGGAAACTTGAAAACTGCCAGTATTTACACATTTATATTTAGATATTCTGACATTTTTATGTAAGAGTGAGATCGATCAGAGAGAGTAAGAGGAATGGAAGTGTTGACATTTTTCTGTTGGAAACGTCTCCACTGAAGTTAATTAAGATTCCTTAAACTCATTATCTTTGAAAGCATTAAAATATAATTTGATATTTTGCTCACCAGCTAGTAGAGCTCTTGTTGCTCTGGTCAATGTTCAAAATCATGTTATTTGGAAAAATATCCTGACATCCATCACTGAATAGTTATTCTAAGACTAAGTGGTGGTCTACTTAGGTACTATAAATGTGTTCCAAAGTTTCAGCTAGTGAGCTAGTATTCATATCATCCTCCAACACTAGCAAATCAGTTTCTAATCTTGATTTGATGTCTCATCATGGCCCTTTAAATTGTCTTCTCTGGACCTTCACAGTACCACTGAAGCAACTTACCTCTGGACTGTTGACTGTCTGTCTGTAAAGATGTGCTTTAGCATATTAAAAGAAGTAGGGAGTTGACATATTTCCAATGTAATAACAATAAACCCTTAGTCATGCCATCAAAAGGTGAACTGAATAAGAACTCCTCACATGTACAATATCATAGTCTCAGTGAATTGAGGTAGCACAGATAGGCATATGGGCAGTATTTGGGCATTCTCTATTGATCTTTTTAATTAACAGGAAGTACTTTTGATTGATATTTCTCTTAGACGGTTTATTCTTAAAGGTGCAGTACTTTTTATATTTTAGCAATTTCCTATAACACTACAGAGTCCAGAGACCTGAAACTTAAATTGCACAGGTCTCCATGCTATACCAGTGGTGCTTCTGCTAAATAAACAAAACGAATCATGTTCAGGTTGTACTAATAAAATGTGTTGTTACTTCCACTTGGCAGAATTTCAGGCTGGTAAAGAAATAGAAAATCAATTTATATACAGTATGTATTGGGAAAGGGAGCTAGGATTTAATATATAGAGTTAACCATGTAGCTGAATTCAATAGGTCAGATTTTCTTCTGTTCACTTTCAGTGAATTAGAGCTGTGGATTAGTGGAATTGGTGGGAAAGAGGAGGAAAGGAATCAAGACTGCAAGAAAGTAAAGTAGAAGGAACTGCTATCAAGGTGAGGGAGGAGAGATCTGGAAAAGTGACAGAGAAGTCCTGGACATTATTAGACTGGAGGTCATAAGAGGAATGTGTGGAGAGGCCAGAACAGAGTGATGTTGAGGAAAATGAGGAGGTGATCCGAGAAAGGGAAGTTGCATATTGCAGGATAAAAGAAAGAACAGTGTTACTGAAAACAAGGTTGAGTGAGTGCCCATTTTGGAGAATGGGGGGGTTGGTCCATTACTGAAGGTCACATTAGTTGGTAAGATGCTAAGAGGTCAGTCATGATATTAAGTCTCTGAGGATGAGGATAGAAGAAGAAGAGAAGAAGACAGTTTGAAGGAGTTGAAAGGTCAGCTACTGACAGCTGCATAGAGAGTAAAGGGAGAATAATCTGATGCAGTCTTGCTTTAAAGAGGATAAGTGATGAGGGTGGAGAGAGGGGTGGGAAGAGAAGACACAGGAAAGCTAGACACTGTTGTTCCCAGCATTGTCCTTTGGGGGTGATTCAGTGTGTGTGAGTGAGCAGGAGAGACAAACACAGTGCAGTATGGGGAAGTGAATGTGCTCTAATTTTCCATGAGAACCAAGACATGGAGGGAGGGAAAGATGGAAAGTCTGTGGATGGTAGTAATCTTTTCAGAGATGGAGCTGGTATTCCAGAGGGAGTGAAGGAAAGTGAAGGTGGAAATAGGGGTAAAGGAATGGGGTAGCTTGCAGGGAAATGTGCAGTTGGTAGTGAGGGTGGAGACACAGGGCCGACCTGTGCCATGGGAGATATCACAAGAGAAAAAAGGAGCAGAGGAGAATACAGAGGTTGAGTGTAAATTGGCAGTAGCTGAGAAAGAGAGAAGAACAGGTGACAGGAGTTGAAAGGAGAAGAGAAGCAGAAAGGGGAGATGAAGCTGTAAAGACAGGAAGGGTGAGGAAGCTGGGTTGAAGAAAAGGGCAGGAACTGGGTGACAGAATTAGCATGAAGAACATGGTGGTTAGACATCTGAAATCCAAACCAATTAGCTAATTTACATGAGCTGTTAATTAAAATAATTCGTAGTATACAGCGAGTTAACTAATTATGCAGTAGTTCAACCAATAATTTTTATGATGGCTGTGGCTTGGATCAAGGCACCGTTGTGCTAGGTGCTATACAAAATAGACAGCTCACAATCAATATGTCAGACAGGATGCAACAAGTGAATGATACAGACAAACGGGCAGGGTGGTGAGAGATGGGCGGATGATGTAAAGATAAAATGAAAAGAGTTTAACGGAAAAGTAGAAATCACAGCTTATTGGCTTTCCTGATCCTTGCCAGCTGCAAAGAACGGGGAAGAAGGTGATGGTCTTCTCTGAAATACCAAGGAGGTGGAGAAGGCACCATGGGAGTTGAGAACGAAACCACGTCTCTCGGAGCCCTTCCCAACTGATGCTTGCTCCCTGCAATCAGTGAAAGTCAGCATGCATGACCGGTAATGGTTGAATTAGTCAGTTAAAAGAGCTTGCAGAATAAGAATAAACTTGCAGATTAGGGGGGTTAATTCAGTCAGATCAGAAGCTCCCATAATCACTCTTTTGAAGAAGAGTCTGGAAATATTTTATAAATATATACTGTCAAACAGCTTGCCACATACATTTCCATTAGCTAACAAAAAGATTGCTTACTTTACTCTATATTCCACTAGGCAGCAAAATTCTGTATTCTTCACATACCAGAAGATGTACTATATCAGATTCCGAGCATTTCTGACAATTGCATTTGTTTCCTGTCTCATAAGAATCTTACAACTGTATGCAAATTAGGAAGAAAGATAAATAACTATTAAGAAGGTTGTAGGATTTCTATAAAAGTTTTGTAGGAATTTGCTTTTATGACCAATCATTGTCCATGAACGAAATTAGTGAGCCATTTTTTAAAGCTGTAATCCTTCTACAAGCAAACAAACTGATGTGGGTTAGTACCTTAACTGCTGGACTTTCAGATTTTCTGTTGTGGGGCTCTCTTAATTTCTTCTGTGAAGCGGTTCCACTGTATATGAAATACTTAAATAATTGAAGAATCATTGGGCAGCTAGCATGTGAGTGTAACTCTGTAGCCCAATGGCTAAGGCACTCACTTGAGAGGTAGGAAACCCCTGTTTAAATCCCTGCGGTACATCAGATAAGGTAAAGAATTGAACTTCAGCCTCCCATAGCCCATGTGAGTGCCCTAACTACTGGGCTAAAGGTTATAAGGAAGGCCTCTATCACCTCTTTCTCCTCCCTCAGCCATTTTGCATAGAGTTAGGGGTATGACACCACCTTTCCTGATAGAAATGGCTTAGGCTTGACTCCAGGAGAAGGTTCCCAAGTATAAACCCAAACAGAGATAGGCATTGAACACCATGAGAGAAGCAGGGCTGAGGACCCATCTCTCTTTTTGGCATCCTCTATTGGCTAGTTTAGGCAGATCCTCACTCAACTTCCTGGCTTTCGTGGATCCCATTCTGGAGGCTCAGGAGGTGTGTAGCATTGGTTCCAGGGTCTAAGACAAGGAGATCCCACTGCCCAAAAGAGTATCAGACACAGGGTCTGCATCAGAGTGGCTCAGAGCTAGCCTTAAGTCATCCCCTACACCCAGGGGCTTAGAAGCAGGATGTCAGAGTAGCTGGCTCTCTGAAGGGGCTAGAGACCCAGCCTATCTCTGACAGGTGCCACAAAGGAAAATGAGACAACTCTAGTTCACTGTGTAACCGGGAGGCAGTTAATTAGGCAAGGAAGCACCTGGGAATGATAAAAGGCTAAGGACATTAGATAGAGAAAGTCTCCTGGGAAGGAAGGAAGCTCCAGAGCAGGGAAGCTCACAGGGAACATGAGATAAACCAACATTGTGTTCCAAGGACAGGAAGTCTGGATTATGTAGAAGGTAAACTTCTAGAACAGGGCACCTAGAAAGGGGGGATCCTGGAAACAGAGAGCTCCCTGTGGAACCTATCAGGTGATGAAGCACAGAAGAAGTGCTCCAGGGAAAGGGGAAGATTTTAGTGGAAGAGACATGGAGAACAGACAGCCCAGAGGGCCCCGCCTCATATTTGGGACAGCCCTTGAGAGACCTCCACAAACCCTAACCTCAGAGGAAGACTCCACCCAGGGAGAATCAAGAGATGTGAGGTGAAAGAAATCAGATGAAGTATCTGGCCAGAGACAAATACTGAACTCAAGACAGGTGACAGTCCCTCAGCCAGGAAGCTGAGGTTGCAAGGTTTTGTGAGCGCTTAAAGAGATTTTCTTTTAATAAAGGAGATTCTCTGGGAAGGGTGGTCTTTAATACCCTGAGCTGGTCTGGACTTGTTTGGACTGGATGGAGGGAAACCAAGGCAGGATTTGCCTGCAGTGCTGTGCCTGACCA
Source organism: Emydura macquarii macquarii (assembly GCF_026122565.2). Taxonomy (NCBI): domain Eukaryota; kingdom Metazoa; phylum Chordata; order Testudines; family Chelidae; genus Emydura; species Emydura macquarii. The sequence continues at coordinate 4,781,763 of NW_027133156.1, forward strand.
CAGGGTGGCATGTGGGAATGATTCCGGTGCCTTCACAGTGGTATTCAGAAGTTGGATCCCCTCATAATAGATCTGTGTCCATTCAGAGTGAAGGACTGAACCAGGTTGTGGCACTTTTAATTTATTATTATTTATTGTAGTGCCTGGAGGCCCCACTGCAAGAACTGGAGCCCACTGTCCTAGATGCCAGGTACACACATAATGAAAAAACCCCAAAGGGCTCTTGACCCAAAGACCTTCAGATCTCAAGCCCCGATCCTGCAATGCGCAACACATAGAGTTGGGGTCTCATTGATGCAACAGTTACCCCATGTGTTGTTTATTGAAGCATCAGGGCCCAGGTAATTTTTCTGGTTATGGATCAGTAAAATCTTGTTGGTGTAAAACGTGCGTTTTGTGCCAAAATAGCATGCATCCCTTTCATTTTATATTGATATGTGCATATGTTTCTTTTTTAACTGCGCCTTGCAGCACCCTGTATGGACCTTAGAGGGAAGAACAGCGATTGCAGGAGGGAAACGTTTGGAGAAGGCACCAGGAAGTCAGTCTGTGTGCACATGGATTGAATGCTAACTGCAGTTACAGCATCTCCACAAACAGTTATTTTAATAAAGAGCCAGTTTAGTTTTAGAAACAGAGTTATCCCATGTTATTACTGAACATGTGGAAGACACAGTATTGGGGAAAGTGCTCTACCTACCAATCAGAAGTAAAAGGAAGGAGGTTCCCCAATTCATGTGGCTTTCAGCATGACCTGAGGAGTTGATCCCATCGTCTGTTACTGAAAATCCACATTAAAATCAGGGATCTCAGATGATGCTACTTCTTGTTATGTCTCACTCCCTTCCTCTAATTTCAGCGGTTACTCTTGAAAAGAGAGTATAATTTTGCTATATGAAAGAAGTAAAAATGTAAAAACATTATAGTATTGCAATGCTAGTCACTTTATACACTTCTTACCTTTGAACCAGGAAAACCCAGCTGTAACTGGACGTCTGGTCTTAGGGATCATTTTAAAATGGTACAGTCCATTTTTGAAAGGAATAAAACATAGCAACTCTTGCAGCAAAAATTTCACATTCCTTTGTTGGGTATTTTTGCAGGAACATTTTCTCAAGGGATGTAGATCTAAGTGGTGCTGCACTCACATTTGGCCTTCATTCTCCTGTGTGTTAATATCAATACAAGAGTAGTGTGCTGTACATTTACTAAACTGTCTTTTTAAAATCCTAAATAAAAGTTCAGCAGGAAGCCCTAACTGTCTCTGCAACTGGGGGAAGGGAGTACCAGCAGCAGGGCCAATGTACATAGATAATTGTCTTGGTCTGTTAATATTTAGTATCAGATGGCTGTCCCCAACCCCATCTACTGAGATTGTTTTAATGGTATCTGCCCCTTTCTCAGCAAAAGCAGTCAGGAGCCACTACAAAAGTGTAATTCTGGAATGACAGCCACTCTCTCACTACCAGCCATGACTTTGCCAGTTGTCCATCCCTTAAAAACCCCTTTGCCCTAAACATACATACACATGCTACACAAGGAGAAGCAGCTTTTTGTGTGTGTGTGCATGTATACATGTGTGCAGGAGTTGCTGTACCAACATAGCACCAACCCAGCTGCACTTCCAACCTAGCCAGGACAGTTTCAGGGTTTGTGCTTCTTTAAAGGTAGCTCTACCCCCAAACTAGCAGGGGCAGCCACCTGGAATGGTAAATTATCTAGTGCTGGCTGTGGAGTTTGGGAAGATAAATTAAAGCCCGGATTGTTGAAGAGAATTTAGTCCAGATAGGAAAAGAAATCACTTAAAAATAAAATAACAGCACCATCAATAATTAATTTATTTATAAAGGAAAAAAAGTTAATTTAGGATCTGGAACTATTTTTATTTTTAAATATAAATCTTTTTAAACATATATAATTGATCCAGAAAAATTCACCTACTCCATGTGAATAGGTTCCTCAGTTGACGTGCCATGCTGGGATAGTGCCAATTCTTTTGAGGTTGTGGCACTCAGGAGAGCAATGAACCCAAAGTGTTGTGTGATATCTCCCCAGCAATATACAGTCAGCTCTTACTGCTCTCTTGTGCTCAGTGCATTCGACTTCTAATGGTGCAAATCAACCATGAATTTTAAGAAGATGTAGAACTTTATTCTTCTTACAATATGAGTTACAATATGAATATTGAGCTAAATGTTGCCTGCTAGACAAAGTTACAATATGAATATTGAGCAAAATTTTGCCTGCTAGACACCCTTGTAAGGGCCAGTATGTCACTCCCCTCTCCTGGAGGACCACTGGGAGACACTGTGTCTGAGAGAGAAACATTGAATCCTGGAATTCCCTACTTGTGCGAGGAAGGGAAATAATTTACTACATCTTTTTAAAGCGTTCCATATACTGTTTGACCAGCCAGTGTCTGGGGTAGGGATGGGAGAGAGAGGGGTCACAGTGCTATCCTTACTCTCTTTTCCATCCCATCCCATTTTTGGTGAGTTATTCCCAATCGGGGGAAGCAACTTGGTGGAAGCTCCTGCAGTCTTCTAAGCTGCAGTTCTAGCATGCACTTATAGTTGTGCAGGATTGGAGAGGTTAGTCCTTACTCGTCAGCCCTCTCTCTCCATGGTTGCCCATGAGCTAGCTACAATCTAACCACAATTACAATAGGGAGATTTTTCTTTGGTTTTTCACATTTGCTTCCCTACCCCGTTCATTGGCCAGAGTAGCTGCCTGGGTGTCCAGTGAGGACTAAACTGCCCCAGGACCAGGGGGAAGGGGCTAACAGCTTAACACCCCCCCGCCCAAGGGTGACCAGATAGCAAGTGTGAAAAATCGGAAAGGGATGAGGGCTAATAGGCACCTATATAAGACAAAGCCCCAAATATTGGTACTATCCCTATAAAATCGGGACATCTGGTCACATTACGCCTCCGCCCCGCCTCCCCCCCCCACACACACACACTCAACAAATGGAGAGAAGGGGAGGAATTGTGAATCTGCATCACCGCTCTTTCTCTAGTCTCCTGCAGGCATGGTGCTGCTGTGTGCTGCCCCTTACACAGAGAAGATTGTAATGTTATGGTCCCAAGTACGTAGTGTTGCACTAAAAACTCAAGATTGCATTGTACACAATATAAAATGCACAGTTACAATCATTTAGTGGTTTAATAGGACGCTTGAGGGGCTAGCTGGGCTAAGTGGCAAATATAAAGCCAGTTCCAGAATTACACACTTACCCTGGTTGAAAATGACAAGCAGAAGATGTCTTGCTAAGACATATCCTTGTGCCCATCTAGTCACAATAAAATTAAATTCTCCCTCTACAAGGGCCTAGTTCTGCTCTTATTGAACTCAATCAGAGTTTTGCTGTTGATGTCAAAGAGAGCAGAACTGGGGACCTAAATGTCTAATAGTGAATATCGGTAACTAAAACCTTTCCTTTTCTATCTGAATTTACCGTGGGTTTTACTTTCTTTTATTTGTATGTTTTTAATAATGCTATTTTATTTATCACTAAAATGTTGGGAGCTTAGACAACACATCAGAGAGCAAACTCATTCTTAACCAGTGTTGCATAGTGTGCTATATGCTCCATGCCAGAAATGTTTTACTGCACAAGGTGCCAGAATTAATGGTAAAAGACAGCAAGGACCCAAATGAAAACCTGGATAGTTGCTTTCATTGAATAAAAGTCCTTTCTGGCTCTGTAGAATATGCCTTCGATAAATACAGCGGCTGCCCAGGCTAAAACTGATCTAACCTTTCAATGTATGGGGCACTGACTTTTGTTTCTGCCAGTGGATGCTCCTCTCTGCCCCATCCCCCTAGGCACCCACCGCTTGCTCCTTTCTGCTCCCTCTTGCCTTAAGGGTAAGTGACGGGTGGGAGAAGAGGAAGAGAACAGTGAACAGCAGGGGGAGGCCTCGGGGCAAGGGCTGGAGCGAGAGCAGGGCTTCAGGCGGAAGAGGCCCAGTGGGAGCTATGGCGTCAGGGTGGAGCGTGGGCAGGGCCATGGTCTGGGCACTGGTAGTCCCCCCCAGCTTTTTGGGAGCTTCTGGTGGCTGCACTCCTAAGGCGGTGGGCCAGTGTTCCTCCGAAGAGGGGGTGCACCGCATCTGGCAATTCTTGCCCCATTTGCGGAGGCTTAGTCTTCCCAAACCTCTTATACGCACAGCACATGCTGTGGCTCATGGGTGCTGAGCACCCCCTATTATTTTCAGTGGGTGCTTGAGCCTCGGAGCACCCACAGAATCAGCACATTAAATTCAGATCTTGTTATAGATCTTAGAAGCAATGAACATGTGGGGAAGATTTGCTTAGCTACCATAGTCATCATGAGGATACATTGCTTTACTTTTCGGGTGTGGGCTGATAATTAGTACACTATGACCTAATGATTTGAAATACATAATTATCACCGAGGTGATAGAATCCATGAATAGTTCATTAATATTTCAGAGCACTGGTGATGAGGGGGATAAATGGCTCTAGTGATTAGTACTTGCCTATACAATTTTTTTGCTTCCCATTTTGAATGGGCTTTCGTTAATGTGAACTAGGTACCTCTTAGTTTGTGCCCGCAGGGTCTGCACAGGGCCCTTAGAGCACAACATGTTAGCAACACAACTATTCACTCCCCCACCCCTCCCAAGTCCACTTTGCATCACCATGTAGACAAGCCCTAAGTGAAAGGTTCTAATCCACTTGATCCGTACTGGATTTGATATGCCTTTGGAGATTGCAGGATAGATGGGAATCCTTACATGGTACTGACCTTGACTGAGATCCCCAAATGGACTTTTAGGTGCCCAGTCACCCAGCGGAATCCACAATCCCTGGGTTAGGTGCCTAAAGATGGGAAAAGAAAGGCACATGAGAATGGGATCCACAAACACCAGCATACAAGATGGGGAGCTGCTTAAAACAACCATTAGTAGACGTTGAGGAAGGGGCTGTCCCCTAAGACCCTTCCTTGGCCTGGGATGCACAGTTGGGAATTCTTTCCTTGAGTCAAGAGCCTCAGCTGTTTCCTGTAAGAATGAGGGTGGTGCATGACTAACTCCTCACAAAACAGCCAGCCTGGTGGGCAGCCTTCCTTGTAACCTCTAGCCCAGTGCTTGGTGTTCTCACTTGAGATATGGGAGACCCTGGTTCAATTTATCTCCCTGGCCTGATGAGAAGGGTTTGAACAGAGCTTTCCTACTTCCCAGTTGGGGGCTCTAGCTGTTGGATTATGGAGTCATTCTCATTTGCTCTCTGGTCCAATGCATATTTAAATTATTTTATACAGAGTGGAACAGCTTCAACAGGAGAGACTGAGAGTTACTCATATAAGAATATCCCATAGCACAGTGGTTTGGGCATCTCTGCTGCCCCTTCCCCTTTAGCCATTTAACAATGAAAATGTAGATGCCTAGAGATGTTAGGTTAGGCTGCAGCTTAGCTGAGGATTTCATTGGTACCTACATTTTGTACTTAGGTGCATAAATTGGGTCCATAAGAGACTGAAACCTTTTGGATGTGCTGCAAATCCAATTTTTCCTCAGACATGTGGGGAGGAGATAGTGATGGATGGGGATACAGTGGCCATGGGTTCTGGTTTACTGGTACTATTCATAATATTAATAATAATTGGTTGGCTTGTTTACTGTGATATATGGCCAGGTCTGTGAATAATTTTCAATTTGTTAAGGAAATGCTGTTTTTCATTTTGTAAAATGCCTCGTACCTAATATGGATACCATAAAATCTAAATAAATAAATTACTTTAATTAATTAAATAAAATTTGATGAAGAAATCATCTCAAAATGATGAGGAACTCATTATTCAAAGGATTCACTTCTTTTAATATATCACAATATGACATGGCCGCCATGGTAAAGCAAGTAGTAGACAACAATGCTTGGAGTCAAATCACAATGTTCCTTCCACCTTCCTCCAGTGGGATGACTGGGGAAGGAAACCTTTTAGAAGGGATAACTGATCTATTTTAGAGTTCTGAGCACCTTCACGTTAACTAGGTTAACAGTGATAGCAAGTTCCCTAGTGTACGTTCTGGGATCTCTGGTTTGTCCATTTTTAGATCATAGAAAGTAGTGCTTGGTGTTGGGTTTTTTGTTTTGTTTTGGTTCTTTTATGGGAAAAGGGAGGTGATTGATGCTGCCACTGTTGTACTGGTGGGGAAGCATTATCAAATAAGAACATTTTACAGTGTTTCCTAAAGATGGATTAATCTAATCTTCTCAATAAATTCATTCCACGGATCCAGCTGGATCTCCTCAACTTGAGAAAGTGTTGCCCTTTGTTCTCATGTGTTTTGTCCTGCATTATCCCACATCAGCACAAGTATGTTGCTGGTTTATAGTGGGAGATGCCATCTCTAATGTAACTGGGACCTGATCTGTTATTTGCTGTGAAGGTCTAAAAATGGTAATGGAAGTGGACTAGGATTTAATGGAGGAATTGGAGCACTGACTTGATGTGCTCAGGCCAGCCAAACTTGTGGAGGAGGCTGGCAGATGCATTCTGTATTGGCTGAAGCTTTTGCTTTGTTCTCACACTTGGATTCAGATACAGTGAATTGCCGCATATCTTTAGCCAGGATGCAAGAGAGCTTTGCTTTTTATGGAAGAGACTGTTAACTTTTAGTTCTGGGAGCCTGTAGATCATCATAGTTTGGTGTTTGAGCTTGAGATTTTCAAAGCAATTCAGGATATTTAGTTACACAATGCCATTAATTTTAATAGATGTACAGCTAAAATTCTCGGCACTGCTTTGAAATCTCAAACAGACTTTATCTCTGTTTGACTATTCCCATTCAACCCCAATAAACTCTCAAAATGAAGGATGATGGGGCATTGCTGTTTCAGACTTTGATTCAAAGGGTGGATGTTTCTCTGAAGTTTTCTTTTCTTCTATTTGGGCTGGATTTTATTGCACCCTTTTTTGCACATTGTGTTTAAAGAATTCAGATAGGAAATAAAACCCTTTTTCTTGCTGGTGATGATCATATTGTTCTACCTCTTTCTGATCATCTCCTTTCTTCAAGGGACAAAGTTCTAGATACAGTTGAGGAAGAGCTATAGAACTTTGTTTTATTTATACAGCTCTGACCTTTTTACTTATTAAAAACATCTGTGGCTTCTTGAGGGAGCTATGTATTCTTCCTCTGCAGGTGAGGTTTTAATTTGTAGCAGTGGAGGCTGCTTAGTTTGAGACAGGTAATAAGATAGTGAGCCTTCTCTTTATCCATGTCGGAGGACAGAGAATTGGGGCTTGGACACAAACACATTCATGAGGAGGAAAGAAAGAAGTGAAACCTCCTGCTTTGTCTACTGATGACAAAACTAACTTCAGAACCAGAGGAGGGATACTGGAACCTTTTTGGTCTCCAGGAAATAAACCTTTCTAGGTGGAATAGCTATTGCATATATAAGATTCTTTTCACTTGATAATGAGGAAGTTGTTTCTATCCCCCAAGTGCTGAGACACGCAGGATTCTGACCATGATGAATTGAAGATACACCTTGATACGTATTGATATTGATACAGAGTTAGGGCCCAATTCCAAAATCCTTACTCATCTTGTTGAAGTCTTAAGTTTTTTACCCTGCTTCAGGATAAGAACAAGAAGTACAAAATTCAAGAACAGTGTTTTTCTTACCAGTAACAAATCTTTTCACAGCATTTATTTAACCTATGGAATTTACTGCTGTAGCAAGTGAACTGTTGTGCCTGGATGTTTAAGAGATGGGATAATTTTATGACCAGTAGTAATATTTGTAGCTAGGCAAGCTAAGCTGATATACACAGTCAAATGTCAAACCTCAGGATATAAAAATGGGGAAGTAAAAATGGAATTCTCCTGTCTCATCCTGCCCTTACTAACTTTCTCTGTCTTGTCCAGCATTTCATAGTTGGAAAGGTGCACTATGAGGGTGTGATGGAGTGTGTAACCCACACCTGATCTGAAAAGGTTAATGTGGACCTCAGAGGCCAATTAACATATGGGATGTACCTGGAGGGAGAGCTAAGCTTAATTTGAGGATGAAATTCAGCTGGCAAGGAGCTGGGTGAGGACTATAAACAGAGGAAGTTGAGAGCAAAAAATGTTGCAGCAGCAGCGGTCATTTCTTTTTTATTTTATCTCAGACCTTTTGGTGAAAAAAAGGGTTTCTCAGTATGTAAAAGTGATTTAATCAATATTTATAATAATTGAATTAGTACAGAGGGGAATACATGTAGTATTAGCTTGGATCCCAGAGCATATCAGGATAACAGGGAATGTAATGGTGGACAAAGCAGCTAAAAAAACACTATAAGAAATGCAAAGATTAACATAGAAATACCCTTGAGAAAACAGGAATTCAAAAGCCCAGTACAGAAAAATTTAAAAGACGAATGGCAAAAAATTTGGATTAATGAAAAAATATTTTTTAAATTGTGCCCTAGAGTTGAGGATAACATCATACTTCGGAGTCTGGATAGGAAAAATGAAGTGTTTTTTTTAAGGAACTAAACTGCCCATTGTGGCTTAAACAAAGATCTTTTTTTTTTAATAAGAAGACACAAAGATGCAGTCTGAGCTGTAATTCCGATTTCAAGGATTCTCAATGGCATTTTTTTAATTTAGCTTTTATTCATTTATTTATTTATCTATCTTTGATTTTTTTTTTAAATAGGAAACAGAAACAAAATTTACATAATATGAAAACAAATTAATGATCCAGCTTAATCTCATCAATTCCAGGAAAGAAAAAGTTAAGACAATGTCAGCTACTTTTTCAGCCTTCTTTTGTGTTAAACTCTATTATTCATTTTAGTGTTATTAATATTTCATTCTATCTTAAGTGATTCCAAACACTTCACACATTTAAATTAAAATGCAAACTAACCTGGGATTTGTTCATCCACAAATGAAATGCAGTCACCAATGGGATAAAATACAATACAATGAGAAAATATTGGGTTTAATAATCCTTTAGGACTGGAAGTAAAGAGTATTTTAACTAATGTGTACTCTAAAGGAGCCAGTGTTCTGCCAGTAACCAAGTGTGGAGTGAACTCCCCCTTGGATTCCTCCCCTTGGACATGGAGATGAGGAATGTTATAATAATTGGACCTACAAATTTACCCTACCTGTGAGCTCAGCTGTAAAAAGTGAGTGTAAATTCAAAAAATGACACAATAATCTCTAAATACAAACAACTCCCTCCTATCTAATGCCCAAAAAATCAGAAAAAAAATAAAAAAATTTTCTTTTGACATTTTTTAAACTTTTTTGGTTCTAAATTACTTTTTTTTTCATAATTTCCTTGAATGTTATTTAAAAACAAAAAAAGAGGTCAAAATCAAACCTTAACAGTTTGTTTAATCAAAATATTTTTTAAAAGTTTAAAATTCTCTGGAAATTTAAAAAAAAAATCCATTTGGGTTCAATCCAAATTTGTTTTTCCATTTTTTTGGAATTTCCAGTGAACCACAACAACAACAACAAAACTTTTTTTTTTGCACAGCTCTGGTACGGATTCATCTAGGCCTGCACACTCCTCCCTCAAAGGGAGTTATTCCTCCTTAGAGGAGGAAAGACAACCGTCAAAGTCAGAGTTAGAGAATATAATAATAAATATATATATAGACAGACTCTTCAGAGAAAAGAATATTATGTACGATGAAACTACCTTTAGGAGGTCTGCAGTTGCCCTAAAAAAGCTCTTTCTCTAGCTATATATCCCTCCTCATGCACTCTGAGGAGGTGTAATAAAGCAATAGGGATTTCCTACTACACCTAAAAGACTGGAAAAGTTTTAGTGGTCATTCCCAGCTCTTGCTGTGGGTCACCATGCCTTAATGCCCACATTTTTGTTCCCAGCTTCTGCTACAAGTTGCCTTGCTACCACCTTCACCTTCTTCTCCCAGCCGATGGCTAGCTAGAAAGTGATTAGATGGACAGCAACCTGGAGGCTGAAGAACTAGCGGTCTGTACAGGGCTGCTTGGCCCACCATTTATATCTTTCGACTCCCCAGCCCCGGCTCTCATTTCATAACCCCAAAATACAGCTGGTCAAAACTTGGAATTTCTAGAACGGAACAGAAATTCCAGCTTTTCAAAAATTTATTTCATTTTGAAAAGAAACAAAGCCAAAATGTCCCGTGAAAATGAAATTTCTGAAAAAATTAGTTTAGAAAATATTGAAGCAACCTTATTGAACTGCTTTGTTTTGATGTATAATACATAATGCTATACATCTAGTCTATATATATTACAATTAAAATATAAGTTGAGAGAAGGTGTGTTAACCTTATTGAAATGAAGCACTTTGATAATTTTTCACTGAAAATTTTGACGAAATTGATATGTGCCTGCAAAACATTTCAATTTTGTTAGATGAGCATTTTCCAGTGGAAACAGTGTTCAATCAGAAAACGTTTGACCTGATCTAGCCAGAAAGTTGCTTAGTATGCCATAGTTCAGATTTCACCTGGTATCACTACTGAAAATAAACATTGCTATTTTCCCTGGTGGTCAGGGACTTGGCATTTCTAACTGGGGGGAAATGTTACTTATTATATAGGCCCTTCACAAGCAGCCAAGTCCAGAAAGGCATCTTCTCAGCCCCATCCTTTGGGCATGAAACATCTCAGGAGGCAACAGGCCAATTACAATAAATAAATATGCAAATACGAATGTTCATCTGACACCCTAAGTACCTCCACATGTTTTACAAGCAATGCTAATGTGGGTGGGCAGTATTACAAGTATGGTTCCTCGCAGCCTAAAAATCTCATGGTCTAAGGGCTTCTCCCTGGAAAGAATATAAAACAGCCAACCAAACAGAAGTACGGGATTAAAATTGTTGCCTGATTTCTGAGTATTTAGTAATTTGAATGGGGTTATAGACTCGCCAATTGATCTGGTCAGAAGATAATGAGGTTCTGACCTGGAATCAGGCCCAGAAGAGTTTTATAGGGACCCCTCCTGGGGTGCGTGACAGGAATGCTCACACTGACAGCCAAATTTGTATAATTTTATAAGCTTTTATTAAGATAACATAAAATGATAGACAAATGACTGATTAAAAGAAAATGAATAAGCAAATGGCTAATAGGTAGGATTACAGTCTTATATTAAAGACACATGTATTATATATATTTATACTGTATGCTTTGTATTAATACATTCATACCCTTCCCTATTGGTTGAGAGAGATGTTTGGTTCATCAATTCTTGAGTGGAGCGGTGGAGAGCTAGGCAATGCTCGAGCGCTAAGAGCTATAAGACTAAGACTAAGGCTACAAATAATACTAAGTATAAACTAAGAACAAAAGATTCTAACGAACACTAACTAAAAGAAGCTTAAAGAAGGAGTAGCTGGTGATCACACCCAAGTAACATGGTTTGCCCCTTCTTATACCCTGAACAATATGGGTCCTCTTTCTAAGTCCAAACTTGGATTCTTCACCCCCAAATTATTAGGATACACTTATTCTATAGGCTGGCAGGTTCGTGCATATTAATGACATATCCATATCCTTTCCAGATGGTTCGCTTATCTCACCTTTCTTATTTCTGACGCTTTCTGTGGGTTTTGTGTCAGACCTGTGAAGTTGGGGCATAAACTGAAGCAGCCCCCCTGTCTTGATGTTTCCTGACTTATCTAGGGTAAAGATTATAACCATATATGTCTTATCCTTTAACTCATTATTACGTATCTGGGTCAAAGGTTCAGAACACATATATGCTAACTGCCTTAGCTTTCATACAGGATGTGGCCCGTAAGTTACCTTGCATTACAGCTATAATACATTAATATGAATCTATGACTCTAGTATAATAAAACAACAATACTTAAATCTACAAGGAAAGATATATATGTGCAAGCAAGCAGTAGTCCTATAGGTTATAAACTCTATTTCATGAAAGTATATGGGGTTCTGGTCCTTGGGATCAGACACTCAGACAAATCAGCTCCCAGCTCTCTTAGCAATACAAAGAAAAACTTGGCGGAAGCTGAAGCTCTACAGAGTCACCAGAAAAGTTGACTTTTAATCCTGACTCCTGTCAGATACTGTAGAAAGGAATACAAGTAATATGGCAAATTGAAGCAGTCCATGAACAGGAGAAATACTTCTTTGTAAGTGGTAAATTGAACAACTACAGAGTTAGTAGCTGCCCTCTATTGCCTCAGAGCTATCTGTTAGGTCTCCCAGTCAGCCTTATCTGGAGTTAGTCTCAAGACAGGTACCAGGCTCTTTCATTATGGAAGCAAAAGGGCATTTGAAGTTTTGATCAAATGAGGTCACTGAACATTGTCCAGAAGGGGTACTTTGTGGAGCTGTGCACGAGTTTCAGGAACAGCTTTGCCCCACTTTCCATCTCAGCAACCCATAGAGAGGCCACAACATGAGCGAAATCATCCTTCATCTACTTCAGAATGGAGCATTGCAACACATTTCACATCCTAGTTCTAGCTTCAGAGAATCAAGGCCAAGCAGAGCATGGTCCTACCTGAAACACCTCAATAAGTTCCTAAAGGAGGCTTGTATTCAAAAGCATTCCCATTTAACAATCCACATAACATAATTCTTGTGTTCTGCAGATGGATGGTAGCCTTTTCTCTTTTCCAGCTTCAGTCATTACAATGTGATCTTACCTATGCTCTCAGGGTCTGTCACCAGGATCATGATAAAAAATAATATTTACTTGAGGGAAGAATAAATTCACTTTCCAGATAATTTTTCATGATGGTTCTGTGCCAAGAGAAAGCTGAAACAAACACAAAGCGCAATGTGGTTTCTGGAGTATCTTGGATTCAAGAGAACACAGACACTTGGTGCCTGGAAAGTCAATCACAAGCCATGGCTGAAGATGAATACTACCTGGTACAAGGGCTCATCTCAAAAGAATGTTCACGGAAGTTGGAAAATAAGTGGTGTCACAGAAACAAAAATCAAGTGCTTATTGGAGCCATATATATATGTGCCCGTGCAACTTTTGCCCCATTGCACACATGGTGAGATGTAGGAATCTTGAGTTCCATTCCAGTCTCCACTGGGGAGTGATTTCCAGTGAGAAAAGATTCTCCTGCTTATTTCCCGAATCCTCCCTAAGCTCGACCTTTTCTGCTCCATTCTCTCCAATCTGTTCCTATCCCAGTCCTGTCTCTTCCCCACCCCTGGCTCCCTGCCACAGTCCTATTCTTCTTTCCTACCCAGTCTCAGCCTTCACTCCTCAGGACTCTCAGTCCAGTCTCAGTCTCCTTGCCTAGACAATTCTAATCTCCACCTATGGCCTTGCTCTCTAAATCCCAATCTCCCCTCCAGGTCCAGTCTCTGCCCCTTCCCACACCAAGTCACAGGCTCTTGCCAAGCCAATCCCAGCTCCTCATCCCATTTTTCTCTCTTCCTTCACTCCACCCCCCACCGGCTTAAAGCCCTAGTCTTCCTACGAAGGTCCTCATCCAATCTCATTCTCCCCCACCAACCCCTACCCAGCTCCTCACCTCTGTAACATCCGTTTATGGCCTCTGGTCCCAGTCTCTTTGCCCAGCCAGTCCCAGTTCTTTCTACAAATTCTACATCTGCCTCCCCTGTTAGAAAAGTATTTCCCTCCCACACTGATTTCAAGTCCTAGTGTGTCCTTGTCCAAGCAGCCCCAACCTCCCCTCCTCCGCATATCCCCAGCTCCTAGCCTCCTTGCTCAATCAGTTCCAGTCTCCATTTCTCTTCCTCACCCAGTCCCAGTCTCACCAGATGTCTTGGTTCAATCTACCCCTCTGTCTCCCCCATCTGGCTTTTGTCCCCTCTGCATTTGAATCAGATGGCTTTCTCCTGCATGCTGTCTGAGTGCCAGCGGGTGGGTGCAGGGAAGGAGGGAGTCATTGAGAGCACAGGAGAAACGGGTTCCCTGTTCTAAGTTTCAATACCTAGCCCCACCACAGCCTGGAGTAGTTGGGATCAGCCATTACAGGGAAAGTCTTTTTTTAACCGCTCCCCCTGGTTAGAGTGAGCATGCTCAGTCACTCTATGCACATTCCAGTCACCATGAGGAGCAGTGAGAAGATGAAGCATGCTCAGTCATACTGTGGGAATGGCATGTGCACTGTCTGGATAGCACTGGGAGTTGTGGGAGGCTCCAGCACGTGCAGTGAGGTCACAGTGACTGGAAATTTTAGCTGCTAAAACTGAAGAAGTTTCTACTGAGTATGTAAAAAAAATGACAATGTTTAAAGATTTATAATTTGGGCTGGTTTTAATGAGCTCGACACAACAAAATTTCAAGTCCTTACTCCCAACCATGGAAGCACTAGAACTGTCCAGAGAATAGATCACCAGATTTTTTTAACACGCATTGTTACCCTCGCTTTGTTCTTGAAAACTGCCGAACACTTTGGGCTGAAAATTCAGCCTGAGGCAGACATCCAGGATGTATAATTTCGTCCCAAAGAAGTATAGTTTGGCAAAGTTATAAGCAAATCAAAATAGGGTCTTATAGGTTATGTCTAGGCTGCAACTGGGACCATACATCTCAGCACGGGCAGTTCTGCTTGAACTAGTGGACTAAAAATAACAGTACAGCTGTGGCAGCACAAGAGGTGCCTGAGTACAGTCCCCTGGGCAGCTAACCCAAGCTGCTATTTGCCGATGAAGCCTCACTGCTGTTTTTAGCCTGCTAGCTCTAGTATAGCTAAGGCATGTCTGTCTAGTCACGCTGAGGGCATGCGTACACTGTCTGTGTAGACCCACTCAGTTGATGGGAAGGCGCTCTCCTGTCGACTGAATTAATCCATCTCCCCAAAAGGCAGAAGGCAGCGTCAACAAGAGAACATCTCTCATCGATGTAGCATCGTGAAGACGCTGCGCTGCGTAGATGTTAAGGACATCAGCAGAAGAAATGCTAGTTATGTTATGTAACTAGCACTGCACATCAACCCAACACAGCAGTGTAGACCAGTCCTGAGAATCACGCATCTCACCACTGCTGTGCGGACATACCCATAATGGGAAGTGTCAGGCAACCTTAATAGATGCCACTACCAGCCCTGCCTATAATGTTAACTAAAGAGTAGCAAACAATTTATCATATTAATTTTGAGATGGGGGGGGGCTAAAATTTATGAATCTTTTAGGGTGAGTAAATCTTTTCAGTCATTTGCATGATTGTGAAAACATTCATAGAAATGTAGGCCTGGAAGGACCAAACTCAGTGCTTGTATTTGTGAAAATATTCACAAACTGTTTTTTACTATTCATCTAGCTATTCATAAATTTACTTCCCCTGAATTTGCCCAGGATGTAACAGAGGTAGCAAGTGCAAAATATAGCTAGAATAGAAGGAAAAATGTATTTCGATGTTCAGATAAATGTAAGCACCCAAAGTAGTGACCTCATTTCAGCAGCACCTATCCTGCACATGTTCACATTAAAGCTTACTAGATTTATGGATAGGCTATAGCTGGCATTATGTGTCACCTCATTTCCATGACTCAGATCTTAAATGTAGAGATTATCAAATGTCAAATGCAAATGTAAAATGGATCCACACAGTATAAATAGTCTCTTATTGATATTGAGCAGACTATTCCCTTTAAATGTTAATGAAACTGTTGTAATTACTGAAGCACCAAAACAACTCAGGAGCTAGAGTTCACAGCTGTAACCCATTATTTGTAAATTCCTGGCACAGTCATTATGTTGGTAGGAAGATAGAGTTGTGCAAGAACTTCCTCGTGTTGTTTTCCTTTCAGATATGTGACAGAGCACAAACTAAAAGAGCATATTAGAGAAAATGAAATGACTGTTTGGACATGTCACTGGAAGATAAGCATCTTTTTCTTTTTTATCTTCTTATTTTGTCATTACAGTCTGTGCAGAAGTGCTGAATTTCAGAGAATACAATGAAAGAGAATAAACCTCACTGCAACTCATAAATTTTGCATGAAAGCCTAGAAATTCAGATCTCTTCTACCTTGCTGACTCCATTCAAAAGCAGATGGGCAGTCTGGGAGAGAAACTAGTTAAATAGTGTTTTTATTTTTTGTGTTCTTTTTTCAACTAACGTACCAGTGGCAGAGATGCAATTAAAAGGAAAATAGAGCACCTGAACAGGCATAGTACCCTCAAGACGGAAAAAATATGTAACTGCTATGCAAGCATAACTAGGCAGTAAAGAACTAGTGATGTCTATACTAAAGAAAACTGTGACACCTTGATTCTTTGATCTGTGAACTGTGTGACAGGCTTGCAAATGAGTAGTTTATTACCCTGGAGGTGAATGTAAAAAAAAAAAGGATTGGAAAAGTCTTAGGGTACAACACAGTTCTTCACAGATAATATGTGTAAAATGGGAATTTGGATGTATGCCAAGGACTGGATTTGGGAGGAGTTAGCCTCAGTTTGTGGGAAAGTTGTGTGTATTTATATGCAGTACCATGACTTAGTCAGGTGGTTACGGCGGCTGCATCTGGGAAGATCTGTAATGAAGCTGATCAGGGAATTGGCAAATCCTCTTATTTCACCATCTGATAACATTGAAAATGGCCTGAGCCGGACCATGATCTTTTCCTTTTTTTGCAGAGGATCACTACCGTTACACTCCATTTAAATTCAGGAACAAGCATCTCATGTTGCCATGCTCCACTGCATTGGAACTGTATGCGCAAGGCGGTCTCGGGGAGAGAGATTTTCCGTGCTGAGAAAAGAAAATGTCGCAAAGGTTTTTTTTGAAAAATAAATATTCTGCTTGAAGCTATTGGACCAATATTTATTTGTATGAACAGCAGAGCCAGGTAATTTTGGTGTTGTTGCTATCCTTATCTGTTGTTGCTTGGATCACATAGGGAATTCCAAAAAGCAGAAATCTTCATCACTGACAAATAACTTGCCTTTGATGGAGGCTTACACCTTACCTAAGCTTATTTAAGTGAGTCATCTCTTTTTCAGCACTGACACTGGGTTTCTTTTCTCTAGAAACTTTTAAATGTGTGTTTGGTATGCAGTGAATTGTTATGATCGCTGCCATGTTTTACTTATTTGTTTATTTATTTTATTTATTTATTTATATTTACATCTTAGATGGAAGCAGATGAGAAATCACTACATAATAATTTTGTATTCAAGGACAGAAAATTCCTATAAAGGAGATAGGGAATATTCCTTATGCTCTCGGAATGCAGAGACTGGCCCTAAGTGGGAGAAGATTCCTTGGACTTCTCCCACCTCTACCACTATTGTCCCCTGTCACAGCGCCAGACAGAGGTTAGCCGAAAGAAGCCTGTCATGCAAACCCATGAAAACAATGGTGGAATAAACTCTGCATTTAGGAATTGTACCATGATAAGTATTCAGGGGTGATTTCTTAGTCTGCAAAGAATATCACTAGAGAAATGAAAAAGAAAGTTTTTTTTTAAATGAACAGATCATTACAGTGGGTACATGGACATTTCACCTGACATGGAAAGAGGTAGTTATGATAAAAGTGCAAATATGATCTTATATCTGAGTTACATGAAAGCGAAACTCTGAACTACTTAAATTCACATTTTTGTGAATAATCCAGTGATTAAAAACTGAAACAAGAAAGAAAGGGGATCAACTCTCTATTCTCTTAGTATGATAATATGGTAATGAGCTGCTCATGACTACTTCAACTTAATTTCTGCACTTTGCTTTGGATGTATAATATATTTCCAGCAAAGCAGCACCTTTGTGATTCTACGGGTTGACGCTGCACATCCTGGTCTTTTTTTGAAATCTATGGAATTATGATAAATCCTCATGGCTCTGTATTTTGTAAAAAGAGATTTTCAAGAGTGGCACATTACATCTTTCCCATTTTAAAGATAAAAGAATTGCATTGTGGTGACTTGGCAGTTATCAATTCCACTTGGCACTAATAATCAAACAAAATTACAAACTAAGAAAAATAATCTTACAGCATAAAGGTGTATGGATTAAACAATGAAGAAGTATCTGACTCCATCAGGTCTAAAGGACATGGTATGGACATAAACCAAAACTATTTTTTGTTTGTTTTTGAAGGTATGTGTTATCTGTATTCTCCATCTTTGCCATGGAGAACTCGAGTCATCAATTAGGATGGAATAACAGCCATCCTAGCTGGGTCACCTATAGCTAAAGGTACAAAATATAAATAAATTAGGAACATAGGTTGCCATTCAGAATCAGACCAATGGTCCCTCTAGTCCAATATCCTGTCTCTTACAGCAGCCTGTGACCAGTACCAACCACTTCATAGGTGTAAGAAATCCCGCATTGGGCATTATGGAATAATGAGTTCATGGAAAAGTTCTTTCCTAAAACCAGTCATTAGAGGTTGGGTTATGCCCTGAAGCATGTGGGTTTATATTCATTACATATTATGGGGATTTCAGGGGAGGGGGTTGTCACAAGGGCACAGTTTAATGGGGGGGTTGCCCCCTTTTCAAATCACGACGTCATATCAGACACAGCCCACTGAGTCACCTCTTCCTGCTGGGCTGTCAGGCCTCACAGCAAAAAGTCATCTGTGCTGCCCTTGCTCACTGGGCAGTTACTACCACTGGTTGCAACCCTCATGGGGGCAGGGAAAGCAAAACAAAAAACAGTCTCCTGGCTGGGGCTGACAATAATAGTCTGGGGTGCTGGACCTCGGATGGGGCAGCACAAACAGTTTATATTAATGATCCCCATCTGTAACATGCAGTGGCAAGTGTGGGTGGGGATATTGGAACCCAGGCCCACCCTACTCCACAGGGTTCCACCCTAGTGCCCTAGAAAACTGGTAACCTCCTTGTTAAGGATTCAAGTATCAGCTCCCAATGCGTTGCCTGGGTCACTTCCTAACCTTGATTCTCCTGCTTGTCCTTCACGGACAGCAGCTTGGCATCTCTGTGAACGGCCTCTGTAGCCAGGGGATCCCCCATACTGTAGTCAGGGATACCCGCCTCTGCAGTCTGGAGAGCTGATGGTTCTTCAGTAGAAGCCGGTAGTGTGTGTCTGTTCCCCTCCTCAGTCAGCCCCAACTGAACTGACCAGTTGCCTTTTATCTGTTCCCTCCATCAGGAGTATGCACAGCAGGGGTGAGGGGGCGTGGTACCAAAAGTGACTGATTAACCCCCGTCTAACCAATGTGTTGTTTGGTTGTTTGTTGTTTGCTGTTGCATGTTTGGCTAGGATACTTTTAATCCTATCCAGGGTAAGTGTGGATGTTTTCATAATTAATATAAATGTCTAATACTGTTAAATTCTTGGTCTCAATCACATTGTGTGGCAGAGTCCTTGAACTTGATTAATTTCTGGAGTGCAAACACCATATGAGGCCCATATGTGCTTTTGGAGCCAGAGATTGGACATAGCTATCAGTCGTAAATTTCGCTCTGAGTTAACATTTGTGTTGGGAAATTAGATGCACTATAATTTATAAATGTTTTGGACCTAAACCCCATTCATTCTCTACCATCCCTACTTCAGTCAACTTTGCAAAAGAATCCGCATAATGTGTCCACAGCAGCTAAAACTTGAAATGTGTTGATTAAACAGTTTTTGGTTTTGATGTGTTGTCACAAGTCCTAAACCTATGCTCCTTACTGAAGCAATTTTCTTTTAGTGGGAATTTTGTCTTAGAAGCCAGTGCAAGATTGGGCTCTTTGCCCCAAATCCTCCCATCCAACAAATGCTGTGAACAACAATCTGTGCCTTCACCTACCATGTGTTGATGCACATGAACCTACCTTCCTAGCAAGGGATACTCATTGCAGTCATCCCAAATCTTGGTGCACAGCAGACCACACTACTTCCATTTGCAAGGGATTCTCCATCTCTACAAATATGGAGGTGGGGCAAGGGTGTGTCCCTTAGTAAATAGGTGCCCCTTTTTTATGTAAATTCAATCCTCAGACTTGAAATTGCCAGATCAAAATTCACTATAAAGTTCTTCTTAAAAAGGGATTGCAAGTTAGTCTGAACTCTTATGAGGCCACAGAGCACTGATTAAAACTGTGAAATAAAATAGAAGCTAAATTTATTTTAAAAAAATAGATGATCTCACCTGTAAATATGGAATGAGGTATGTAGTATACTGATTACAATTTTATTTAATAGGCTATCACTAATGTCCTATAGAAAGGCAATTAAAATGAATGTATTGGCAGTAAAAATTATGGCCATCAAAGAAAGAAGTTCAGGCATGACAATTTTATAAACTTGCCAAGTCTCATGGATTCTGCATGTGGGATGGATGGTCACATGATGAACCACTCCTTTTTCCTTATGGTTTCTGCTGATTCACAGTTTGTTTGTGTTGGTTTTTAAGAAGCTGGTAACACTGACTCAGGAAAACAGAATCAGTGGGAATTCAAAGGATTCCAAAATAGGCACGAAGAAAAGGTTTGAAGAATCTTCAAGGCCAGGCTATAGAAATGATCACACATTCTTTGACCTAAAAATAAAGCCAAAGCCATTCACCATCTCTGAGCTTTAGCAGTCAAATTCTTCATTAGGAATGTGAGCATTCCACAAGTAGAAGACAGTCTTTTTGGAGATATTCAGTTTATTCCAGTCCACATCCTTATTCAGCTGAAAAAAACTATTCTTAACTTAAGCAGTGGCTTTCCTAGCTGAAGGGAAATGTAGCATTTTACGTCAGATTTTTGTCAAGTAGGTCATGGTCATTGTATATTCCTATCTCAAATAGCATATACAAAGCAGCAGAGCAGTTGACCACTTATAATGAACAGCATCCTCTATTTCAGAGTTTGCTTCATTAAAACTGTCTTCAACTAGGGGAAAGCTTGAGGATGGCTGTATAAAAACCACAACAAATGATTTTTTTCCACTGCTTTTCCTATCTCATGCAAAGTTCCATAATGTAAAAGCAGTTCAACTAAATTTTTCAAACATTTTCAATTTAATTTTTCCCTCACATTTTAAGCAAAACTATGCACATAATACTAAGTATCTCACACTTATTCAAAATCTGTTCAACTAACGGTGTGACTTATTTGTTTCACGGAGAAGGATGAAAAGACAAATCAACAAGATACTCATATTTTTTCTCCTGACTCTTCTTCCAAGAATAAAGCTCCTTATATGACATAAACACATCTCTATTGGCTATTGAGTCACACTAGCATTTTTCTGTCCTGTAACTTGCCTTCTAAATACAGTGTCTATGAACAAGACAGTGGATAGCATGCTTCTGAATAGATTATCTATTTCAGACTCGAAAGAATTATACTAATAATTAGAATTAAGCACACACTTAATGTTGTGAAACTGCTAGCAGAGAACTGACTGGTGCTCAGCATATGAGGATTTCTGTGCATTTGTGATATTTGTCCTTTCTCTACTGGTGAGACCTGACCTTTCCTTGTCAGTTAAATATATAATGCCTGAAAGTCAGTTGGCAACCAGGCAATTTTCCATGAAAACCATGAAAATCATATATTATACTTTCATAGCAATGGTACTTTCATAATGTACATTTTGGAACTTTGTACTTACATTACATATATACACTAATGCTTTAAAATACCAGACTGGCAGAGCAAAATCTAGGTTCCATTCAAATCAATAGCACAGCTCCTGCTAATGATATCAAGAGGCCCAACATTTGGCTTTTAGGATGAAATACTCTGGTGTTCTTATATGGTGGTTGTTACAGCCTTGACTGAGTACTGTTGCCCTCCGTGGATTGTCACCAGTCTCCTATATTGGGCTCAATTTTTGGATCCCACTTGCTGCTAAGCTACCTGGAAATGGTTAGTGACTGATCAATGCTTCTGGTTTACTCAGGTGCACACACCAGGTGCAGCCCATGCATCTTACACCCCTCTTGGTGGTGACAGCCCACAGTCCTGCCACCTAGACCCTGAAACCCAGGATTCCTCAGTCCTCCCAAGCCTCCTGTTGTTATGCACACTTTCGCCAGAGTCCACCCCTGTGGGCATTTTGGATTACAGTTTAACTCACTAGGGATCATGTGACAGTTAAAGAAAGGAACATAGGCTTTGCAAAGGAATTTCTTGAACACACACACTTTACTTATAGACAGGAAAAGAGAGTTACAGATCTAGGCAAAACAACAGACACATGAATGCAATCTTCCTTAGTCTCACCCCACTTTTCTGGGTCTCTGGGTTTAGCCCAAGTTCTTATGGGAGACCAGTTCCCTTCTGCCTCTTACTGAGGCTTCTGGTTCTGACAATGAAATAGTGCTTTTTGCTTAGAGAACATGCTTTTTTGAAGTAGTGTGTGACACCTTTCTTCTGTGATTCCACAGGGATCTTCCATGCTGCAACTCCATATGGGATTGCTAGCAGAAAGTCATTAAAATCAATGAGCATGCCTGGAGCACCACAATTGTTCTGACAGTGCAGAGCTATCCAATGTTAATGACTCTTTCATGGCCCTGATTCAGTTGTTTCGGCTACAAAATGGAAGTTCTAATCCATACTGAAGGTTACAATCATACATGCTATTAATGAACAAAGATGATATCATAAATGGAGACACAGACATATTGCCTGAATTGTCACAATGGCCATGGTTAAGGTCCTATGCTTTATTAGATGGTCACACTCGGAGCTTTTAGGTTATGGGAGTGCCTAATACTCTAGGAAGGCTATTCACAGATTCTAAGACAAGACAGGACCACTGTGATCATGTAATCTGATCTCAGGTATAACACAGGTCATAAAACTTCCTCAAAATAATTCTGAGAGCATATCTTTTAGAAAAACATCCAAACTCGTTAGTTATGGAGAATCCACCATGACCCTTGTTAAGTTTTCCAAAGGTTAAATATCCTTACAATTAAAAATGTATGCCTTATTTCCAGTCTGAATTTGTCTAGTTTCAACCTCCAGCCATTGGATAATGCTATACCTTTCTCTGACAGATGGAAGAGCTCATTATAAAATATATGTTCCCCATGTAGGTACTAATACACTGTAATCAAGTCACCCCGTAACTGTCACTTTCGTAACCTAAATAGCCAGAGCTCTTTGAAACTATAACTATAAGTTTTTAAACACCTTAATCATTCTCTTGGCTATTCTCTGAACCCTCTCCAATTTATCAACATCTTTCCTGAATTGTGGACACCAGAACTGGACACAGTATACCACTAGCAGTCACACCAATGTCAAATACATGAGATTCCCCTGTATATGCATCCCAGGATTATATTAACCATTTTGGCCACAGTGTCATACTGGGAACTCATTGTCACAGTTCAGGGCAACTGCACCTGGATTCCCCTAAGTGGCCAAGCAAGGATACCCGTTCTCAGCTTCCAGCTCTCCAACCATTGCCTTTCTAGATGGAGACCTGCATCTCTTTCCCCTCTGTCCGGGGTATTCCCAGACTGCACATTTCCCTGTCTTCACTATGTAATTCCCATCACAGACAGGTTGCCCAAAGACACCTGCTGGCTTTCTTTTTCATAGACTGTTAACAGAGTGATTGTCAACAGTTATAAGTTTCCACACAGCACTTTCTATGCAAGTGTGATGTTTTGGTGTTCAGCCTAGACTAGTGTAATGTTGTTTCACCACTTGTCTTGTAAACCTGAGTGCCTTAAATGCTCTGCTGCTGTGGCTCATAGACAGCATACAAGCATGCTATCCTGAGTACCTGTGTGTTGTCCACCCTGGTTCTGCACAATGACCCTAGCAGCCTGCCTACAATATAACAGCCCCACCTTGGTCTCCACCAGCCTTGGTTACTACTTGCAGGGTGACCCCAACATGCCCCCAGTTGCAAATTTCTCCAGAACTGTCTGCTCTGAAGTGTCCATCCCTCTCCTGGAACACTCAGAGAAGTAATAAAGTTTGTTGCTCCTTAAAAGAGACAAAAATACATCTTATTACTTTACCTGGAGATAACAATCTCTTTAGTTCAAACACAGCACTGGGTTGGTTTAGATTAAAAGTAAAACAAGTTTATTTAATCACAAAGACAGAGGTTTTAAGTGAGTTCAAGTACAATGTGTAAAGAACAAAGTGGTTATTAGCAAATAAAAATATGCTTTCTAATGACTAAGACTTAACCCAACAAGCTAAAGCCTTGGTTAAAATTAGATTTTTTTTTTACCAATCTTCTTTTTTTATAGCTATGGCTGACTTTCTCTCAGTCAGGACCTTCCACAGAAGTACAAGGTGCTGGTTTACCTTGTCTTCCAAGGTGAAAGATCTTTGCAAAGCAGGGTTTTTTTTCACTTATATTTAGTTCCCAGAGATTTCATTCCCTTGGCTGAAGGATCCATCTCTCTCAGCTTGCAAGAGCTCTGGCCTCTTGTATCTGTCCAGTGATAGATGCCAAGGTGACTTCTTCTCTCTCCTTATATCTGCACAAACTCACTGTTTTGACCCCAGACTCAGGATGACTTCATGGTGTCTTCCCTTCCTGTGGTCTTCTCATCCCACTGCTGGTTTGTATGTAAATGGGGCTTCCATTGTTTTTGTCACATTGCTTAATTTCATTGGCAAGAGGTAGATAGCTGCTTTCCCTCATGTCTGGGAGAAAACCTGTTTCAGATTTTAAAGCATATCATTAAGTATTCATAGTTACTCTTATAGTGTTAATAAATACATTTCACAATGATATTAATTAGTGTGTCATTAGCTTTCATAAAATAGCTTATTTGATATGCTTTTACAATACAGTTATATTGCATACAATCAGTTGATTAAATTGCTTATCATTTAAAATTCAAACTCCTGCAAGAGGCTATCTCCCCCACTCATTAGTTTGATGGCTTTTTTTTAACCTTTTATGTAAATATGTCTTCATTGACTCTGCCTGACAGCCAGGTTGACCACACAAATACACATTCCTTTATCTTAGGCAGACTTTGCTTATGCAATGCTAGCCAAACAGATTTTAAGATCATAATTTTAGTATATATCCATAATCTTTGCACGATCCTTGTACATACATCATGCAAGGATATTAGTGATCAATGAATTATCAGTTTTCCAATGATATCTTACATGACACCTTTTAGATACCAATTACGACAACAGTGTGTTAGGTGTAGTGAGTATGTTAGGCCTGACAAGAACTACTGACACAGAATAGTGAACCATTAATGGGCCTCTGTGTCACAGCAAGACTACTGCTGTATCAGGAAGAAAACCCTGAGCCAGTTTAAAACCAGACTGTTTGTCCAAAAGCACTTTCTTTGTCTGTTGGTCCCTGGAGAATCCATTTTGAACTAGAATATGCACACCTCTCCAACAGGGTGGTTTCTCTGGAGACGTTACAACTTGAGTGAATTTGCCTAAACACCCTGCTATTCTCCTATTTAACCTTCCCATACAATTTCACAATAACACATACACAATTGCATTTTTAATACAATGGGCCCCAACGGTATTAACTTAAGTCAATAAGGTTTAGCTTAGTTCAATAAAGTTATTTCAGGATATTGCAAGAAGTTATCAGTCTCACACACATACACCACAACCCTCAAATCTTTTTCAGAGTCACTGCTTCCCAGGATAGAGTCCCCTATCATGTAGGCGTGGCCTACATTCTTCATTCGTAGATGTATACATTTAGACGTATTAAAACACATATTGTTTGCTTGCACTCAGTTTACCAAGCTATCCAGATCACTTTGTGTCAGCGACCTATTGTCTTCATTATTTACTATTCCCACCAATTTTTGCATCATCTGCAAACTTTATCACTGAGGATTTTATGTTTTCTTCCAGGTCATTAATAAAAATGTTAAATAGCATAGGGCCAAGAACCAATCCCTGTGGGACTCACTAGAAACATACCCATTTGATGATGATTCCCCATTTATAATTACATTTTCAGACTATCACTTAGCCATCTTTTAATCCATTTAATGTGTGCCATCTCTTTCTAATTTTTTTAATTAAAATGTCTTGTGGTACCAAGTCAAACGCCTGACAGAAGTCTAAGTACCTTACATCAACACTATTATCTTTATCAACCATACATGTAATCTCATTAAAAATATATATATCAAGTTAGTTTGACAGGATCTATTTTCCATAAATCAGTGTTGATTGCATTAATTATATTACCCTCCTTTTATTCTTTATTAACAGAGGCTCTCTGCATTATCTTGTTCAGGATCAATGTAAGCTTGAGAGGCCTATAATTATGGCCATCCCATTTGACCTCTCTAAATAGTGGCACAATATTAGCTTTCTTCCAGATTTCTGGAACTTCCCTGGTGTTTCATGTCTTATTGGAAATCAACATTAATCATCGAGTGAGCTCCTCAGCCAGCTCTTTTAAAATTCTTGGTTGCAAGTTATCTAGACTGCTGGACTGAGATGATGTGAGTAACTGGCTTTGTATGGCCATCTCTGGGTTTGTGTGTGTGTGTCTTTCTACAAGAATGGAGTTCCTCCCCTCAGCCTGGGAATAAATAGTAGGGCCACACTGCAAAGCTGCAAGGCTGCTGTTCCTGCACAGCTGCTTTGCAACAGCTACCTGTTTCTTCATTGGAATTAAATGGTGCAGAGGGACCTTCATTATGTGTGTGACTCTATTATTCGCTGGCAAGTGTGTATGGGAGGTGAGGGGATAGCATGACCTGCTCCTTTTAGATGTTTTATATTCCAGGGAGCACAAGGGCTGCAAATGTGTGCGGTCTTCAGATGTTAGTTAACACATTCCCTGTTTTAAGCAAACCTACCGCTGTTAAATTACATAAAAGTTGTTTGTTTTATTTTCTTAATACTTCAGGTACTGCAGTTCTCACTGCCATAATGGTGATTTTCTACCATGCATGAAGATAATTTTAAAAATACTATAATTAGATTAGTGCTGTCTTTACCGCAGCATCTGTAGGAAAATGAGGTTATGCTTCTTCAGATCAGTGAGCAGGCACATTTACTTCCCTTCAGTCTGAACTAGTCCACTGGGAAAGCCAAATTTAATTTTATCTTCCAATACATTCACCAATTATTTAAATCTTTAGGCTTGCTTAGTTCATAAATGACAGGATTTCATTTGTTAGGTTAACAGTAAAAACATTAAAACTACAATCCAAGCTTTTAGAATAAGCTTATATATTCCTAAAGGTGTCCTATATGTGTGCATATTTACACATGTGACGTGGGCATGAATATAAATGTGCCTGTGTAGGTGTCTAGTTAGGAGTGTGACTCATATATACATGAAATATTGATTATGGGTATGTTTGTTTCTGCCCAACTATTTGTGTGTGCTGCAACTCATGAATCAAAACAGTTTAATCTACAAAGATATTCAACACAACACAGCTTGGTTGCCATAGCATTTGTCATGCCACCTCTATCCTGAAATGCTTTGTAATGTTAAATAAGTGATACAAGTTGCAGTATATTCAGTGCAGGTATCATACTATATGTCGTGGCAAAGAATCCGAGTCTTTTATGAATCTCTACCCATGCTGCCGAAAAGACTTTTGGAGCCTGCACAACCAGAGCTGGGACTGAGAGAGCTGCTGACTAGCAGCTCAAAGGGTTTTCTGCTCCTTCTCTGGATCCCTTTATAAGTTGTTTGCCCGTGGTTTCTTAATTTAAACCTAAATTGCAACTGTGTATTTTAAACTGAGCGGCTTTAAGACAAAAGGGAGCACCATGTTCCCTGATACTGTACCTCTCTCTCTCTCTTTTTCAATTAGGAAACTGCACTGTACATGTCATAACCAACTAATTGTAAGAACCACTCAGCCCCTTGCTTTCTCCTCATTCTTTAGAAACAGCCATTGAACAGGGATTTCCAACTTCTCAGGTAAGTGCCCTTCCCCTGGATTATAGATTCATGCTTATGCTCGTTCTGACCACATGCATGTTTAATATGAAGTGGAACAGCTTTAACAGGAGAGAATGAGAAACACACATCTACTAGTTGCATTCCCCCCCCCCCCCCCCAGACAACATAGACGTTGCCTTGCCTATCTGTATCTGGCGATTGGGTGTGAGATGGGCAGCTGGGCGTTATGTCCAGAGGCAGAAACTGAGGTGCACAGGGATATTTTACAGCAGAAATATAGGAGGCTACATGGTTAGACAACAACAGAGCAGGTGTTTGGTGGCTTTTAGGCACATAAATCCCTTTGTGGCTCTGGGCCTGCTCCAGAGGTCAGGCAGGGCACTCGCCAGGTGGTGGGATATATGGAGTCAATTTGCTGCTCCACAGCAGACAGAGTAGGCATTTGAACCACGTCTCCCCCATCGTTGGTGAATGCTCTAACTACTTAGCTATTGGGTACAAAGGAGAAGCATCACAAGCACCCTTCTTCTGAGAAAGGGCTGACCTGACTTAGGTGCCTAACTCTAGGAAACAGTTCACTGCTGTGAGGGAGACACCTCTCTCCAGCACATGAGCACCAAGAGTGGAGTCTGTGTGAACAACATATCTCAAAGACCCACAGTTACTGTAAGGTAAGTAACCCTTCTTTCAGGCAACATGCACACCCAACACAATATCAAACTTAACACATTTGCCCATTACCATAACAATACTCAAATGCACCAGCAAACCTCTACCATCTCTAAAGGCATGATCCAAAATTCACTGAAGTCAGTTGAAAGACTCCCAATTTCCCTTCAGTGAGCGTCAGTGAACTTTGCATCAGGCCCTTAAGAACTGACTTTCAGATAAACAAATGTTTTAGAGTGTAACTGAATTATCTCCGTTGTTTTGTATTTTGTCTAGTACTGTAGTTACTTGGCTATTTTCAGTGTTGTGCAATGGGATGATTGTTTCACTGATGTTTTATGCCTCAGTAATCCCCATATCTTTTCCTTCTTAAATATATTGGGAAATTATTCCATTTAGCACATCTTTCCTATTTTAGAGCCCAGGCTGGAGGGATGCTGAGTTCACTGAACCCCACTGCCAGTGAGAATTGAGGGCATTGTGCACCTTACAGGATCATTGTTAAGTTTTTCACTTTGCTATCAGCAATTACCATCTGCTGGCCTAAATACCTAAACAACTGAAATTCATTTGACTCTGATTTCTTTCTGCTAAAGGCAGCCACTGAATTTTCTACTGTTCTGCAGATTTGGTGCCTGATCCAAACCCACTAACTTCAATGGCCTTTTGGAGCAGGTCTTTGGAGATCTTATTTTCAATAGCCTCATCCAAAGATATGTACTGCATAATTAACTGAAATCTTAAAATTGACCCGCTGGTCCTCTGCTCAGTAATTCCTTTTCAATTTAATATGGGTCTATGCATGACTACCTTTCGTCTCTTGCTTTTTATCCAATTTTCTATCTAGCACCCTGGTTTATCTTTGACTCTTTATCCTCATTAGTAATCTGTGATGTGGAACTTTGCCAAACACTTCTTGAAAATCTAAATGTATTACATCCATTGAATTTCACTTATCTGTCATGTCAGTGATATCTTCAAAGAATTCCAGTGGGTCATTTAAGCATGACCTCCCTTACCGGGAACTGTGCTGGCCTCCCTTAATGAACTGTATTTTACCAGGTGTTCTCCTACTGACCTCTCTCCAGATTTTCTCTACTGTTCATATTAAAGGAACTGGCCTCAGTTTCCTGGTTTGTCTCTTGAGACTCTTTTTCAAATAATGAAGTTACATTTGTCACTTTTCAGACCTCAGAAATCTTGTTTTTGAATCCAGTGACCTTTTAAATATCTAATTTAAAGGTTCACTGAACCCTTGCTTTCGTCTTCTGAACAGTAAGTATGAAAGTTGCTTGAATCTGCTGCTGGGTTTTGGTAGTTGTTTTTATTAACAAGCATTATGGAAGCAGCTGCTGGCTCCAACTGATGCTTAGGCTCCACTGTGCGAGGCACTGTACAAACACACAAAAAAGAGACAGTCCCAGCACCCAAAGAACTTACAACCTAAGCAGCAAGACAGATAAGGTGGGAGGGAATGGCACAGAATAGAAGGTCACAGAGCAAGTAGGTGGCAGAGCTGGGAATAGCTGGCTGTTCTCCCATCCCCAGATATCTGTTCTTCCTGTTTGCATTTCATGTTTTCAGATTAATTCTCTTGTTATCACTACAATTCTTCTTAGCTCCTCCTCTGGTCTTCCCTGGAAAACTGCTCCCTAGTTTAAACAGGTCTTCACTCTCTTCATGTATGAAGCCAGAAGCTGGTAACTGAGAAAAAGTTCTGCGATTTCCTTTTCCCCTGGTATGTTCTCCGACATCATATTAAAAGTCTACGTGATTTTTGTGTGGTTGGGGGCATTGTTTGTTTGTTTATTTGTTTTGTGGTGTTTGAGGTTTTTTTGTAATATTTAGTCTACTTAAGTGTACAGCTGAAAATGTCATTGTCATTTCAAATGCTCTTTGTGGTTAAACTAGACATAGATAGGTTTGACCCTTATGCTAAATCTTATTCAAAAGCCTAGGGAGTAGACAAAGAGCCTGTGGTTGAGGAAGAAAGAAGCAAATACAGCAAAGAATAGAGTTCCTTCTTTGGATAATGAGGTGGCAGAAATCATTAAAGCCTGGCATAATCCATGAGCAGGGTTTAGGGAGTGTGGTGTGATCAAAAATAGTCTACAAGGCTTGTGGAGAAACTGTAGGGAGATATATGAAAATGAAACAAGTCATCACCAAGAGTGCTAGGAGATTCAGAATATATATTAGTCTGTCTCTGCAGGTGTTTACAAGCTGCTATAAGAATGCAGGGAGAGCAGTGAGGAGTATCCTCAGATTCATAGATCCCAAGCCCAAAAGGGACCATTATGATCATCTAGTCTGACCTTCTGTATAACACAGAACTTCCCCAAAATAATTCCTAGAGCATTTCTTCAGGAAAAATATCCTATCTTGATTTTTAGATTTCCAGTGATGGATAATCCACCATGACTCTCGATAAATTCTTCCAATGATTAATTCCCCTCACTATTAAAAAAATTACACTTTATTTCCAGTCTAAATTTGTCTAGTTTCAGCTTCCAATTATTGAATTGTGTTATACTATAGCTTTCTATCATAGACGGAAGGGATTATTATCAAATATTTGTTTCCCACATAGGTACTTTCAGACTGTGATCAAATCACCTCTTAATCTTCTCTTTGTTAAGATAAATAAATTGAGCTCTTTGAGTTTAACACTATAAAGTGCATTTTCTAATCCTTTAATCATTTTCATGGCTCTTCTCTGAATCCTTTCCAGTTTATCAACATCCTTCTTCCATTGTAGAAACCAACACCGGACACATTATTCCAACAGCCTAATATATAGGTAAAATAACTTCTCTACACCTACTCAAAATTCCCTTGTTTACGCATCTAAGGATTTCATTAACCCTTTTGGCCACAATATCACACTAGGAGCTTTTGTTCAGCTGATTATCCACCGCAACCCCAAAATCTTTTTCAGAGTAACTGCTTCCCAGGATTGAGTCCCTCATCCTGTAAGTATGACCTTAATTCTTTATTCCTAGATGCATACATTTATGCTTAGCCATATTAAAATGTATATTGTTTACTGTACCCAGTTTACCAAGTAATTCAGTTTGCTCTGTCCTGTTCCTTATTACCACTCCCCCATTTTTGTGTCCCCTGCACACTTGATTAGTGGTGATTTTATGTTTTCTTTCAGGTCATTAATAAAAATATTAAATCGCTTAGGGCCAAAATTGCTGTGGGACACTGCTAGAAACTCAGTGATGATTCCAGCCTGATAGCTGGCTCCAGCAGTCCTATGCTAAGTGGGAGAAGCCTAGATATGATTGAATATGGCAATCACTGGAGTTAGGGAGAATGACCAGGAGGGATGAGGAAGAGCCACCAGTGAATGACATATAAAACTAAGAGATGGAGCTATAAAGAAAGGGAAATATGAACAGAAACTATTAGAACCATGGAAAAAGAAACTAGAGCATCCACAAGAGCTGTGAAAGCAATCTACTATACATGGGCTCTTTGGATGGGTGTAATCCTGCAAATCTGTTAAAAGGCAGCAGCAGCAGCATTCTTGAGTGCTACCAGTAAGGTCCCAGACAATGGGAACCCAATGAGGGGAGTGTTGACATGGTTAAGACCAAGCAGTAGGTACAGAGGGGATTGTTATAGTTAAAAAGACAGCTGTCTAAAAGTCTGCTACATCCTTAGGGAGACAAGGCTTTCAATCCTAAAACTGGGAAACATTTCCCTCCATAGTGGAGGAGGAAATGGAAATCAACAGCCTGAAGAGATATATATAGGAAATTAGGCTGAATGAGTCTATCTGCGAATGCTAGGTGAAAGAATAATCAAACGGAAGCACTCCAGCATTCTTGACTCTTGGCAATACCATGTGTGCAGGGCTGATCTCAGCGGATGAGAAAATATAATGAAATGGCCATAGTAATGCAACCAGACAGTGACTAGGACATTGGAGACAGATTCACAATGAAAAAGCAACAAAGATTAAATATATATATATATATATATCAGCATCAAAAACAAAGCATTTTAAATACACGCAATTCTCAACCTCGCTCAATACTTTTCACATAATGGAAGCTAAGGTTCGGAAATGTTGACTGTTTAACATTGTATGGAAATAATCAGCTGGAGAAGAGAAAGTGAAACAGGAAATGGAGAGGGAATGCTGGCTGACAATGAGTTTTTAAATGCAATTGGCTGTTCCCTACCTGATTTTGTCAGTAGGGAGGGTATGATTTGACTATTTGACTTTTCAGGAGGGAATCTAGTACACAGTATGCAAAGTGCAGTATTTTTTCAATCCAATGGTTTCACTTATGTGGCCTTTAGGGAATCAGAATATTCCAATTAGGCACTTTGCTTTTTAGTATTACTTTAAAAGCATAGTAATCATTTGATTAATTATGAATACATGTTGTCTCTCTCTCTCTCTCCCATTCACTTTGCCTTGTATGGTTGTTTTGTATGCTCTGACACCAAGAATTACATGTACCTACCATGTAACTAGGCTTTGAATGTCATTTGCACTGTCTTTAATGAGTGTGTGTGTTTGGGTCGTTGTGCAATAATTCTATAGCTTTACAAAGATTTGGATTAGAATGGCAGATAGTGTAAGGTTTTAAAGATATTTTACTGTAAATTATTTTACCCTGCTCTGTACATCTTAATGCAGGCCACTCTAAATACTTAAACAGGGAATCCTTCTTTTACAGGAAGAGGTAGAAAATTGGTGCAAAGATGTTGATCTCTCAATGTTTATGTAAAACTTTACCAATAGTTTCTGGAAAATAGGAAAAATTAATCTATTTACTCAACATTTCTTCATAGTGTGGTTCATGTGGAGCTGGTTTTGGTTTGTTCTTATACATATTAAGTACTTCTTAGTATTCTGCATGATGGATTTAAATGTTCCAAACTGTTTTTAACTGTGATTGGGCCCCACTATGGATTCCAAATGGGATGAATCATACAACACGTTAAATGGAATGAGGCAAGATAAACGTGGGGAGATTTCTCACTCCATTCAATAAAGAAACTTTGCTTACAAAATTATCCTGTACCCCTCTCCAAGTATAACATCACCAAGACCACCACCACTATCTTTGCCTTCATCACAGCTCAGCACTATGTGGTTACTTTAAAACTTTCTAAGTGTTTCTGGTCAAGTCCAAATCATGGCAATAAAATGAATAGTACAGTACCTTAAACAGTTCTGACATATTGTCCAATGAATAGTTTCTTGGAAAATCCTATTCACAGACTGATTTTCTCTTATCTTGACTGACCACTGGATCTCTTCATAGACCTCTGCATCTAAATATTGGCATATACCTAATGAAGATGATACTCCCTCTACTCCATACCCAGAAATACAATCCACTTGCCTCTTCAGCTTTTCAGAAATAGCACACTGCTCAAGTGCTCATAGAATCTGTCCTTCATTCAACAGAGATAATTAGTTTCAGTTACTTAAACTGAGCAACTATTTCCCTTCAAAGAGGATATTATATTTGCCTAATTGCATTTAAGTGCCAAACACTGTAAAGGATAATGTTTCTGAGAAAGTCATTTTTTCCTCTTTGCTAGGAGAAGGCTAGCTGCCTGTAACAAGGGTCAATGGATATCTGCAGACAGTTTGAGTAAACGATGGAAATTCACAGATCATTGAGCACAGGCATATTTTTTCCCAAGCCACTCACAAAGAACCTTCCCCATACAATTCATATACGCTTATCACATACATTAAGTAAGCATGAAAGGTAAATTGTTGACTCTTCTGTTATGTCATGAAACAATCAAGAATGGACTGAGCTAAGCAAAAAGGTGCCCAGCCTGCAGATTTCTGGAGAAGATCCATTGGGATATCAGCCACAATGACCTTTTTTCACATTATCTCAGTCTTAGTTATAACAGTATTTTTCATTGGCTTCTTCCAGCTAGACATCCACATTAAGGATGCTGTGGTTTCATTTCAGAGTGAGGATAGTGATGTGCTATACAACTTTGCCTTTAAGTTTTGGTTAAACAAACAAGCAAACAAACAGTAGATGGATCTGATGGAGAGCTTAATTGTATCATTCCATCAACCCCTAAATTTGCTTCCTTTCAGAATAGCAGGATCTGTCTTTAAATCCAAAAGGAGTGATGGCAAGACACCAATTTTAAAATTCTCCAACTGTCAAAGGCTGGTTTACTAATTATCCAGATTCCAAGGCAATCATACAACCGTAATCATTCACCTCACGCCTGGAAACATAAGTCTTGTTCTTTTGATGAATATTTATAAGACAGTGTAAAGCAGTCTACTTTCTTTTCCCTTCAGGCAAGACAATTTGAAGTTCATCAATATGTATTACCAAGGACTTTTATAAAAGGCACTTCAAAGGAAATTCATCAGGCATTCTTTTTGTCTTGATTTCTGTTAGACTGATACTTCCTTTTGACAAGTATCAATAAATTATCCTCTCATGACTAGAAACTTGATGTCTTATTCAGAAACTTCCTCCCATAGCAAAATCTGGGCTTTAAGTTTCCAATAAAATTATTAGCATCTAGCTTCTAATTTAAGGATGAAGGAGGGTGCAGTATGCAAATGAAGAACAAAATAATCAATGTATTTGTACAGTGATTCTACGACTTATGTTACTTTCAGAGATGGGAATTTTCTATACTTGTGCATTTCAATGACCTTTTACCATTTGGCATTTGACTATATTTGGAATTCCTTAAAAAGAAAAATTAAAACTCTCAGTCCCTAGCGCTCTGAATGAACAGTGAGCAAATTAAAACCAGATTAATGCAGATATGTAGTGTTGAATGACAGATTGTCTCTGTCCCAAAGGGCTGTTGCTTTTCCTGCTTTGGACATTACTGCAAGGACTCATGTTTCTTGGAGGGTGGAGATCTTAAAAGGGAATGGAAGAAAACCCTCTTCTGATGTATGCCATGACAAAATACTAAAATTTCTCAGCTTCTGTCCTTTTCTTATTTAAAAAAAAAGTACTACAATTTCTTTTTTTTTTAATTTTCCCAGATTTGCATGCATGAAAAAATTATCATGGAGCATGTGAGTAAAATTATTTATATTCCTCCTGGAGAACATAAATTGAAGTAATTATTAGCCTACACGGTAGTGGAGTATTTTGTGGATTACGTGAGTATTTTTAATTTTCTAAGAAATGTGATCATTGAAAAAGTATTTTTGTGACAAGAAACAGTAAAGTATCCTAGTGAAAGCTGAAAAGGAAGGAAGAAATATGTGTGGGTAAAAGTGAAAGCAGCAAGTGTCTAGTTAGTAACATAATCATGTTTAGAAAGATAATTTGTTGGGCTGTTGATATAATTTACAATTTTTGCCATGTGCATCTACCCCAGGAAGACTTGGAAGCATTTTTTTCTATACTATGAATTATTTCATAATGATTAGAAGTGTTGGCTAAGAAACTTCTCAAATAACATACACCACACTAGGATGGCTTTCTGGTATGTGTTACGTATATATAGTAGCTAATCTTCATTCAGACTCACATACTTCTGTCTTACAAACAAAATTTCTTACGCTCAAAAAGCAATTAAGAAGTAACTTTAAAACCATTAGAGTTTTAGAGCGATCCATATTTTTAGCAAGCTTAAGGGGAAGTCTAATTTAGTTTTTTAAAGTGATTTTTAAAAGTCATTGTTTAATTTAAGTTCTACCATTTTCTGTGGGACTGAGCCACTGTCCATTGAAATAAATGGAGAGACTCTCATTGGTTTCAGATCAGTCCCTACTACAAGTCATTCTCTTTCTGAATCCCTCTCTGGTTCTCTGCAGTCATCTCCTTGCAGTGTGCATTATCTTATACAATGGTATAAAGTTATATTTATTCCAAAGGATTTCTTGAGAAGCAAGGTACGACTTAGAAGTCTTGATCCTTCATGTTGCTGAGCATTTTGGCCCTGATCCAATAAAGCACGTGCTTACATTTAAACATGTGAATAGACCCATTGATGTCAATGGGACTACTCACTTGCTTAAAGATAAGTACATGATTCACTGTCGTGCTGGATCAGGGCCAGAGGTCTTAACACTTTGGAGGACTCCACTGTGAGCTACGTATTACAGTCCGGTCCTTCATTTATTTGTTGGTTTATTTTTATTCTCTCACACACACTAACATACTGTAATGAGCAAATGAGGAAAAAATCAGTTGCTGGGTATGGAACTTGATCAGAAAAATGCAGTAAAATGTACCTTGACTGGCAGTGTCAAAAGGCTAACTCATACTATATTAACTAATGAATTTATTATTATGCACAATGTGCTAGGTGTATTCCAAACAGAGAGGAGCCCAATCTCTTCCCTAATTAGAAGAGTTTGCAATCCAAAAAGTCAAAACCAGATGAAGGATTGGGGAAGGAGCTTCATAGACCAGCAAGTGCATGGAGATGCCCTAAAGATGAACCAAACAGACCTTTCATCACTGGATTTGAGTTCTTTTTACCACTTTCTTTTTTAACGTCTGAATGAACAGAAAAACTATAACCTATGGGAGGCAAAAGGAACCTGCAGTAATCTAATAAATAAAAAAATATGGCGTGCGTGTCTTTTACTAGAAATAATATATAGGTTAGAAGAAACATTTGTAAATCTAGCAAGTAAAATGCCTTGACAGAGACTGGTAACTGAAACTCTGCAGACTGATGCCTATCAATTACAGTGTTTAGACAGAAGAAAAAAAAAATACTATGCCTGGGGACATTAACAAGTTTTAACCATTCTGAATTGCCAAACTGCTGTGCTTTGATCTCAGCTAAACTGGATTATTTGCCAATTGAAATAGGGAGCAAATTTTTTTTTAGTTGTCCTATGCTATTTTACTCATAAAACTGTTCATTGCTTTTCACTTACAAAATACTTTATGTTTAGATTTGAAAATGTGGTTATTATGCCTCTCTAATTGGAATAACACTGTCTGAACTATTGTGCTTAATTTATTATTCTGAATAAATATTTGATATCCTACCACAGGTATCCATGTCTTAGGATTTCCATGTCTATTTTCTAATTAGAGTTGAGTAAATTCACTAAATTGAGTTATATGTAGTTTATAATATTGAAGCTCATGTCATGTCCAATGGAATGTGTATGAAGAAGACCAAGATGCATTATGAAGTTTTCATCCAAGATTAAGTTGCTAAGATTCAGGGAAACTTTGGATGAAAAGAGGAGGCTTCTGGTTCACAATTCTACTGTTTACAATTGAGGAATTACACCTGGACTAGTTTCAACTTATGACAAAAAGCATGTGCCTCAAGCTCAAGAAAAAACAAGATAGAGATGGTACAAACAGGAGAAGAGAAACACTTTAAGAAGCTAATTGGGACATTGTTTGCATTGAAGTAATCTGTCCTTCATTTGCCAGGGCGATGCATGATGTCACTTGTTGGGCTCTCAATAACAGTAATGAAAAGTGTCCTAAGTAGGCCTTGGCTTCAGAAAGCAAGCGATCCCATCAATGCAGGCTGGACAGCACAAGGAGCTGCAGGCTGCACAAGGAAGTCTGAGCAGAAAGGACTGAGTAAGAAGCAGCATTTGCAAAGCTGTGAACCTCCACCCAAGCCTGGGAGTACGAGCTGGAAACTGTCTGGCCCTGACACTGCACATCCATTGATCGGAGCAGGTTCCTGCCCAAGTAAAGTTCTTCCCCAGCTAGGGAAAATGCTGACAGAGACCAGACACCACATATGTGTAACCCTTTGCACATGTGAAGTCTGTAATGTGTGCACAGTAATAGTATGGAACGCAGTCTAGTGATTTGCACACTGAAAAGTATATGTGTGCACAATGTAGCATCAAGTCCCCTGTGAAAATGTATCCCCATAGGTTTTCCTTAGAGGTATAGGGAGAAACAACTTATCACACATTGCAAAAGTAATATTCAGTTGCCCAGGTTACATATTTCAAGAAAAAAATCATATTGAAGTCTAGCAGGCAAACTCCTTGTTATTTTTTTCAGAATCTGGTGGTGAAAGATAAATGTTCTTCCCTCAGACACAACTGTCTTCTAAAGGCACAGCACTTCTTCTCCCTTCACTACAAGATTTTAGCTACTGTACAGTAGAACCTCAGAGTTACGAACACCAGAGTTACAAACAGACCGGTCATCCACACACCTCAGATGCTACCGGAAGTATGCAATCAGGCAGCAGCAGAGACCCAAAAGAGCAAATACAGTACAGTTCTGGGTTAAACATTAACTACTCAAAAAAGGGAAAGTTTAAAATAAGATTTGACAAGGTAAGTCAACTATTTCTGTGCTTGTTTCATTTAAATTAAGATGCTTAAAAGCAGCATTTTTCTTCTGCGTAGTAAAGTTTCAAAGCTGTATTAAGTCAATGTTGAGTCATAAACTTGAAAGAACAACCATAATGTTTTGTTACAAACATTTCAAAGTTGTGAACAATCTCCATTCCCAAGCTGCTCATAACTCTGGGGCTCTACTGTATCTCTTTTTTAACAGATCATTGATTATGGTATGTGATAGCAATTTTATTTAAATTTACTGTAATCAACAACTGCTGAGCATTAACTACTCACCACACACACTAATCATCTGGCCATAA
The DNA here is from genome assembly GCF_026122565.2 of Emydura macquarii macquarii. Lineage (NCBI taxonomy): Eukaryota > Metazoa > Chordata > Testudines > Chelidae > Emydura > Emydura macquarii. Next base: position 4,820,770 of record NW_027133156.1, read on the forward strand.
TCAATTTCTCAGCACTTCTTCCTTTGGACCCCACCTGCACATCAGCACAAGGGAGGAAGGGGTCATAAAGCGCCTCCTTATTCTTTTGTCGACATCACTATTTCTGGTTTTCAGGGTGTTGAAATCTCTTTAGAATGAAGTTCCCCAAACCGTGGGGCACCGCCTGGACCAGCCTGGACCAGCTCCCATGGAGGTGGAGAGGAAGTGCCATTCAACCCCACTCTGCCCCCATCTCTGCTCCAGCCCTGCCCACCCCCACTCCCAGCTGCAGCCTGGGCCCTGTGGCTTCATTCCTAGCCCTGCCCTGATCCCAGGCCCAGTGGCTGTAGCTCCAACCCCCATCCCGGCCCCAGCCACAGGTCAGGCCCCAGATCATGTCCTGACAGTAGCTTTGGCCTCACTCCCGTCCCTGGCTCCAGTGGGGCATGACCAGGTAAGGGGGGTACCACTAACTTAGAGCCTCTATGGCTGCCTTTCACACAGGTGGGCAGGAGAGGGATGGAGGCATGACCTAATTCCAACCAACCCCCCCACCCCCTCATCAGTGCATTGGGGAGCGTAGTTGAACCAGTTGAAAACCCAGTGCAGTTTACTCTATAGCTGACAAAAGAACTGCAATTCCATTTTGTGACAACTTTTGAGGTTTCAAAATTTGTTTTCCCTCCACATTGGTATGAAAACAAAACCTGGCAAATGTTTTTGCAAAATGGAATTGTGCCCAAGCATCCATTTTTGGATCAAAAAGATCAACTTTTTTGTATCTGGCTCTCTCTCTTTCAGCCGAGAGTCCACCCTGCACATCAGAAAACTCCCCCTTAAAAACGTTGCTGAGAATGGTATGTTTCCATGTAATATTTTAGCTTAGCCAAAACACAATATTTCCATAAAAAAAGCTGAACCAAAAATGTTCGACTAGCTCTAGTTTACTCCTTCCCCAGAGCAACAAATGCTGGGGTCACAGTCTTCACTCCAGGCTGCTCCAGGGGCTAGACAGTAATGTCATAATTTAGTCCTTTATTAGTAATAAAATGAAGCTGATAAGGAGGTGTTACCCATTCCAGGCAATATATAGGTACAGACAATGTCATGCGCCAATAGAGTGGTTTCCTGTACCTAGAGATATTTTGCTCACCGTGAAAAGGTTAGAGTTCCAACTTTCAAACCACATGCCTCCAAGCAACATTTCAGGAAGACGGATATTCTGAATACACAGGTATAAAATACATATACATTGGTACATAAAAAGATACATAGTTTACAGACAGTGACAATTTTAAGTCTTTTAAGAGGCCTGTTACTTGAGTCCTTATACCACTAGCTTTACTTGCAGCCCAGTGTGCATCCAAGTAGACCAGCTCACCACATGGGGAAAAAAAGAAGAAGAAGAGGGGTATTGAACACTATATTTCATAGAGGAGCAACACGGAGTTATATTGCACACTGCAAACATTCATAGTGTTCTGTGTCCCTCAAACTGGCACTTGCAGCTGTTAGTGTCATATGATGATAAAAAACCTGTGGGGATACTGGCTGACACAGCAGTTCCAGAAAGTCTTTGTTGTCTTTCATTAATTGTGCTATGTTTACTCTGGGATATGTTTTTTGCATATTTATTGAGGTCATTTAAATGGGGGACAGAACACATTTTACAGACGCTACTGAAATTGGAGAATTTTCTTTACTATAATTCAATGTGTTGCTAAAGATCTACAGAGGTACTGATACACCAGAGGAGCAGGCCAACACGTGTAATTCACCCATCTCAAAGCGGATTTGTTTCTTTCATCCTGAAGAGTAGCATTTCTCAGACTGAGGGTCACGACCCAAAAGGGGGTTGCAACCCTATTGTAGGGGGTCGCAGTAATGGCACCTTTACTTCTGGATTGCCTTCAGAGCTGGGCAGCAAGAAAGCGGTGGCTACTATCCAGACACCCACCTCTGAAGGCAATGTCACCACCAACAGCAGCACCGAAGTAAGGAAGGATGAGCTGATAGCAGAGGATGAGGGAGAGGCTGATGACAGAAGGGACGGATAAAGCACAACAACCAATATGATTGAGGTTTATTCCATCTTGTTCTCCAGCTTATATACCTTTTTATCATCTTTCATCACAACCTGAAATATTTTCAAAGAGGCCTCACTTGACCTGGTGTCCACCACAGGCCTGCTGTAAAAAAGGCATTTGAGAACCCCTGCACCAGAGTCCTTTTTTTATCCGTAGTTATTTTACCTTATGGATTTTTGGTATTTAAAAGATCATAACAAGTAGAAATATGCAAGGGGGTACCCTGCCCGAGTGAATGTGATGAGCACTGAAAAGGAGATGAACTGGCCATTTCTTTACAGGGTAACAAATATTTCTTTCTGAGACCTCTATGTCTCATGGAAATCACCTTTAGGTGACTGGTTGAAATGCAATCTAGATTGCTAGTGGCAGCCAACTGTTATCTCTTCATTGGCCTCTGTGAAATGAATTGGTGGTTTCACACTATTCCTTGTTGGACATATCTAGCCAACCACCACTGTTGACATTAACTGGCATCTTTGCTGACAGTGTCAGCTAAGAGGTCAAGGAATGCATTAGCACAGAGATTTGCCACAGAGCTTTAGTCTCTTTAATGTCCCCTTCAGAATATTAATGAGACACCTTGTTGTCAACAAGGGGTGTGGGTAAGCTTGTATTATTAGTATCTATGCTCTGAGTATCAACTCTGGATAAGCAGAAGACCTCACTCTCTAGGGCTATAAATACAGCACCTTTTGTGAGTACTACTGGCTTTGGGTTTAAACAAGATATTTTTCTTTCTTGCTGCATTTGAATATGAAACACCTGCCATCACTTCTTTAGTGTATTAACTATACAAATCATGTTCACACTACAGTCTATCTTCTTCTATAAAGAATATGGAGTAGCAAAATGAATCAGGGTAGGGGCCAAATGCATTGTGTGTGGTGGAGGAGGGAAAGCAATAGATCCTTCATTGGGGTTGAATTTTATTGCTTTAAAAAGGTGGAGTTACCCTGGAGATGTGAAGTCAATGACCAGCTTAGTCACAATCCTTGTCTCCCTGATGAAAGAAAAGTCTAGGTGCAGCTGATTGCTGGGGTACTTAGGAGACAGAGGAGTCAAGGGAGCTGTGTAGAGATTCTAAGCTGCTGTATGAAAGTTTCTGCCCACTGTGGGTTTCTCAAAACCTGTGAAACTAGGGGACAAACCTCCTGCCACAGAAATACTATCTGATGAGCCACAGAGTTATCCACCAGTGGCAGAACTGGGAGGCAAGCAGAAATTTGCAGATGTTCCAAGGCCCAGATCCACACATGTACTTGGACACCTGAACTCCAGACTTATTTGCGTAGGTCCCTGTTTTGGCCTCACAGAACTCCTCCCAAACCTTGTAGGTGCCTAAGTTCTGCCTCATGGCATGTATACTGCTTCAGACTGTGCTTCTGGATGCCTGTCTTGCCTACGATCTAGAATTATCCATGAATATGAGAAAAAAGGCATGCATTTGCCTAAATTTCATAGGGGCCTTGTAATGGATTTCAGTCACTGCAGGAGCCCCTCCTTCTGTGCAGGAATGGCATAGCATCTCTCTCCCATATGATGCGCTCTGCTGATGGTCCCTCAGTCACTGTGGTGGTCTCTCTTCCTGAAAGTTGGCTCCTCCTGCCAGGTAACATGTTCGTCTACCACTTTGGAGTAACAGAATCCAATCCAACTACAGTCCAATAACCTTACAGAAGGTCTTCTGTCTCTGGGCTCTGTGGTCCTTAAACCCTTTATCTCAGGGGGTTTCACCCCGCACCTTCCTTGGTGGCTGGTAGGGGAACCTGAGCCCTCCCTCTACACTGTGTTCCAGCCTGGCTGTACCAGGCAGCCAAGTCTACTTCCTCAGATTCTTAGTTACCAGCCGGAACTGTTTTCTACCTCTTCTTTCTCCCAGAGAGTGATTACTGACTCTCTCCTTGCAGCCAATTTCTTTTCTTTTCTTTCTTTCTTTCTTTTTTTTTTTTTTTCCTTTTTCCTTTTTAAAAAATGCCAAATCAGACTTGACTGAATACTCTATATCTGCCCACTATGATTCCTAATTACTTAGCAGTTTATATTCTCTCACTCTGCCTTGTATGCTTCAGGTAATGTAACAATGCCTTTGTAATACTACTCCACTTCTCCTATATTTTTACTAAATAATACAATGTAACTTTTGTTACCTGAAGACATTTGAATTCCTCAGAAAGCTTTTACCATTCTTTATCAAAGTCCTTACATCCCCATAAAAGGGGATCAATTGTTTCTTCCACTTTACAGAGTGCACATAGTCTATCTTTGTGTCTATTCATTTGAAAAAGATTTTTGTCTAAGCCACAACAGCCAATTAGTACTCTAAACAAAATCACTTCATTTTTCCTGAAGTATGTTGTTATCCTCAACTCTGGGGAGTTCAGTTCAAGAGATCTTCTTCCCCTTTTTTTATTAATCCAGTTTTTTTGCCATTCCTCTTTTAATTTTTTTCTGTACTAATCTTTTGCATTCCTACTCACTCCAGGGTATTTCTGTGCTAATCTTTCAATTTCTTACAGAGATTTTAGTCCACTATTTTGTTACCTGTTTGCCTGATATGCACTGGAATCCAAGTGAATTCTATATGCATCCACTTCTGTACTAACTCTGTAGAAATACAATTTCCTTGATTAAATCACTTCTACATGCTGAGACACCATTGTTTTTATCACCATAAAGCCTGAGATTGAATCTGAAAAAATGACCATCACTGCTGCTGGGCTTGCATTCCAGATCCAATTTCAGCCTCTTTCTGCTACAAACTTCTTGGCTTTATAATCATCAACCAGCCTCTCAGTGGGCAAGCTTCTTTAAGCCTGGATTTCTCTCTCTTGCAGGTCCACATTAACCCCTTCAAACCCCATTATAGACCTGATCTGATAAGCATGATCAGAGGACCCCTACCAGAGCAGGACCAATTCAAAATATGGCCAGAGGAGGTGGTGATAGTCATGCCTACCCCAACAGACACACACTTTATTTCTTTTATCCCAGTGGTTAGAGCACTTGCCTTTGATATGGCAGATCCTTGTTCAATTTCCACTCTCTGATAGTAGGAGAGAAAGGATTTGAATAGGGGTCATCTACTACTCAGGAAAGTGCTTGAACCACTGAGCTAAAAGTTATAAGATGGCCACTGCCACCTCCTCCTCCAACTTCTGCAGCTGTTTTGTATGGCACAAGGCAGGTGCCTAACTCACCTTTGGTGCCTGAGTCTGACTCCAGGTGGTGGGTTCCTTTCTGTGGCTCACTAACAGAGATTGGTGCCTCCCTGAAGCCTGAGCTTAGCACATGCCCCTCTGGTTGGCATTTCCCATGGGCTAGCTTAGACGTCTCCCTGCCTAGTGGTTTTTGGGGTCACATTTTAAGGCACCTATCCCTTCCCGTCCATTGCATAGGGAGCACAGGTGCCTAACTCAGGCTTTGTAGATCATAATGGTGTTCCTGGGGTTTTCTAGGCACTTAAAAACAAGGTGACATGATGCTGAGCACTGTAAGTCCCTAAGTCCTTTTGTGGATCTGGCCCCAAGTTCCTACATGGGAAAGTGGTTATCAGGGAAACATGCGGCCTATATTTTCTAATACCTGGTTATCTACAAATCCACCAGTCTCTAACCCGTCCCTTCCTTCCTGCTCTACCCTGAGTATGTATTTTGTATTTGGCCACATTTCAGTTCTCTGATATTCAGGCTTAATTTAAATAATTACATTTTAACATAATACTCTAGCCCAGTCTAGCATTCTGCCTAGATATCTGTAACAGAGGGCAAAGATAACTTATACTTACCTAAGATAAAGAATGTGGTTTTATTTCCCCTTGTTCTTTTCCTTATTATAGGAATAACAGTTAGATACTATGAGTGCTGAGCTATTTTGAAGCTTTGCTTAAGTCTTAGGTAAGGGACAGTCACTCTGTGAGATCCCAGGCTATTAATTATTAATCCCAGTGAAGATGCCCAGTGTTTGACTGCACTGAAGATTAGGAGCTGCTGTCATCCTCTTTGGGCATCTGCCACCACATTATCATTACAGCACCTGCATCCTTGCCCTTCCTTGCACCGTCACTTTGTGATGCCATCATCATTTATAATCTTCCTATAATTTTGGGAGACTTCTAGATGCCTTCTAAGGTCAGAGAAGGACATGTTGTAACTATTAACTTTTTTATACAAAGAATGTAAAGGTAAAATATCTGCTGGAATCCTTATCAGCTACTACTTAAAACCACAGCAAGAAAATGCATGGTCTATTAGCTAACAACTCAAATTCATCCCCAACATGGTATCACTGAGTGTACAAATTAAAACACATGTAGTAAATAAATCATGATGATACTTCTGTTTGTGTTTACTAAGAGAATATGGGAAGCAGGGAGAGCAAAACATGAAGATTATAATGGCTGGACCTGTGACAAATTCCATGAAATAGACAGGAATACAGAGAACACCACGTACTGGTGAATTTTTTATTAGAAGCCAATAGACTCTGTAAAGCTGTCAAATGTTAACTAGCTTACCTTCTGATCTTTGCAAAAAGGTTAATGGATACAGTCCATTTGCCACTGTGACTTTGGAAAACAAAGCATGACAAATGGTATGGGCTTACATTTGTTGTGGCCTTCACTTTTTTTCTTCTTCTTCTTCTTCTTCTTCTTTTTTTTTTTTTTTTAAAGGCATACTGAAGGTAAAAGCTGCTAGAGGTTGAATTGGTGTTAGCACATTTGGAAAGTCTTGCCTAAGCACAAGAAATGGCACATGGCCATCGGGAAGAATTAAGAGCTAAATTCACCCAAGAAAGTCTGTGCGGTTTTGTGGATCATGCGCTGGTCTAGGAGTCAGATAGACCTGAGTTCTACAGCCAGTTCTGCCACTCACCTCCAGTAATCTGAGCAAGGCAATTTGCCTTTTTCTTTCTCCCTTGTCTTGTCTATTTAGACTGTAGGGTTTTCAGTGCAGGGACTGCCTCTTACTGTTTCTATAACATATTGCATAACAGGATTTAATCTTGGTTGGGGCTTCTAGTTGCTACTGCAATACAAATAATGAATATTAATCACATGAACATTTTAAGAAATGAATTTTGTGTGGTTACCATGTATCACGGTTCATGTGGAGAGCATATAAAAGACTTTAGCAGCCACCCATTATTAGCACATAAATTCCGTGTTGATGTTAAACCTTGACTAGCAGTGTTTGGGCCAGATGTTCCTGTGCCAAACCTACTGCCCATTATGGTAAAGATTTTCTAAAACCCTCATGGACTTAGGATCACAAGTCCCATTGCAAATCAGTGGAATTTGAGCTCCTAAATCCTTCAGTTGCATTTGAAAATCTTCCCTGTAGGGTTTACTGCTGTGACTAGCTCCATGAAAGTCACTTATGTTCTCTCTACAGTTTGAAACACAGGAATTCATAAAGGATTCTATTTAATAATGCTGGATTGCTGTGCTTCTCCTGCCAGTGGCCTTCATAAATGCACTCTAAAGGGTGCCCAGTTTAAAGTTCTTTGAGTAGAAATGTAAAGCATTTTTTCAAAGGACTGCCTCAGCTGATGCAGGAATGGTGTGTGGTACACTTCCTGTTCCAAGGTGTAAAACACCAGGTTATTAACCATTAATTTAATGTGAACAGTAATATACAATCGGATGCGGTGTTATAACAGGACACAATGAAATATTATACAATGCCAGTTTCAGTTCCACAGGCCCAGTCTCCAAATTCAGACATCAGTGGAGAAGGGTCCAGTGGATGGAGAGTGGTTATAGCCCATAATGAGAGATTGTTTGTCCCCATGTTTGAATGTTTTTCTAAAAGGTAAGCGGTAGGAATTCTTTTGGGGAAGTTCTATGGCCTGTGTTATATAGAAGGTCAGACTGCATGATGACAATGGTCCCTACATGATGACAATGGTCCCACAATGGAATCTCTGGAGCTATGATCGGAGAGGAGTGACATGAAAGAGATGGACAACTATCAGGGATGGCTGGCATGGGTGGCCCTGCACATGACACAAAGAAGTGACAGGTCAGGATTAACATGAGAACTTTATTTTGTCTGCTATGTAGAACCTGGAAAATCACTCAGAGAGAAACTGCCTTAACCTCATCAATCAATGTCAGGTATTTCTTTGATGCAATCCTGGTTATTTACAAACATGTACATAAAATCCTGTTTCCCTGAACACAGTAGGAGTCCAACAACAGGAGACAGTTTCTTTGCTCATAGTTCCAAGCCTTTTTCCAGACAGCACTTTACACAAAAGCTCTCTGTCTTAGCTTTTCTCTAGGTATGCTACAATTGCATCTCTGGTTTTGCCTAGGCTTCCTGCTGCCTTTTGTTGCATCTCCAGTGCTTCAGCTGCAGCTCTCCCACACCAAGAGACACACGGCTGCAATAAAATCAGCTCTGCATTTGTTAACAGACCCCTGGGAAGCCCCTAAGAATATGTCTACACTGCAATTAAATACTCACAGCTGGCCTGTGCCACGAAGCTTATGCTAAGTGCCTGTTTATTTACGGTGGAGACATTTGGGTTCATGCTGGAGCCTGGCTATAGCACCCTTCAAGGTGGGAGGGTCCCAGAGCTCAGGCTGCAGCCTGAGCCAGAACAGAATTGAACAGCCCCTTATCTCAAGTCCCATGAGAACTGAGTCAGCTGGCCATCGGCCAGCTGCATGTTTTTAGTTGCAGTCTAGAAATACCCTTATACTGCATGGGCCAGCCACTGCTCAGGCTTGCATGTGGTCTAGTCCTTGGCTGGTGGTTTTCCATTGTTTCAGCTATCCTTAAGCAAAGGAGCATTTAATTGTTCTCTCATTTAAACTGAATGGAAAGCAGCTGTCATGCCCAATAGCTTCAAGGAGATGGTGTGATTGCCAACCCCCTGCATAATAATATTTTAAATCAATGACACTTTCAGTTTATTGCATCTTTCAGTGCTTCAATTTCAGATTTACATGGTAAATACTTACAGGCAACTGGAAAACTCTTGAATCAAGCTCTCAGGGCATAAACAGCAGAAGTCAAACAAAATCTGACACTCAGAGCCATGCAAAATCTATTTTTCCTACCACTTTTCAAAGCAAAAATAATCACTGCTGCTGTGCTAGGTGGTTGATTTTAGAGAGCCTTTTAGTCGGGCTTGATTTTAATAATAACATTTCCTGCAGTTGTGCAAATTTCAGAAAATTACCATAGACATATCATCTCCAGTGATGCAATGCAAGTTTTCATAATAGATTTTAATAGATACCGGATGCTGCTTGTTAGAAAAGTTTGGAAAACCTGATTATTAGGGAATTCGATCAAATATTGTAGCTGCTGCTTTTATCATTATCATGGGACCTAATTTACATTCCAATAACTGGCTAAATCTTGACTTCTGTGAAAAGGAGGACATTTTGTGTTTAAGTTCTGATTGTGATAGGGTTTCAAGCAAACAACACTGAAAAGAATTCCTAGATTCTTTCAATCTACATCAAGCTATGAATCCTTATGTGTCTGAAGTGGGTTTTAATTAGTTTCAGCACATAATAATGGGTCTCTGAATTACTTCCTTATTTGTAATTCAAGAAATAGGGGACCATACGATCATAGAAGATTAGGATTGGAAGGGACTTCAGGAGGTCATCTAGTCCAACTCCCTGCTCAAAGCAGGACCAACCCCAACTATTGGGATATCCGATAGTTTGCTATTATGCTAACGGCACTGCACAAATAATCCATTGGTTGTACCTAAGGAACTGGGCTGAGAACACCAGAGAAATCCTTCCAGACCATAAAGACATTGTGGAATTTTCAGGGAATCATGCCCTCAGCAGGTTAGAGAGGAGATTTCCATATTGGCAGGAAGTGAAGCTGGGAAAGGAAACACAACAACTTCAGAGGCAGAGAAATCAAGATGGGAGTCTTGGCTCCTCTGCACTGTGAAGACAGGTATTCAATTACTAGTATAGGAGTGACTGACTATGTGAATGAAATTATGTAATGCTAGCGAGTTACAGTGGATACCTCTTGAAGCCTGAGCAGTTTTAGGCTGTTCGTAGTCATATAGATAAGAAAATTGACTGTGCTTCCTCTCAGCAAACCTGACTCCTAAGTGCTTACTAAGGCCTGGTCTACACTGGCGGCTTATGTTGAATTAAAGTCCCTTGATTCGAATTAATTACTCCTGCGTCTACACTCGCACATTGTTAATTCAAATTAAGGAGCCTTTAAATTTGAATTAATAAGACCACCTCTGCAAGTGGCATAGCTCCTAGCAAATGAGCTAATGTAACTTTTGGAGCACTTTATTGTCATTATGCTACTTGTTGCAACATTGTTTTATTGAGTCCTTTTTCAAATAGTTACATTTCTATCACTGTATTCACTATGCTAACTATATGTCCCCTGTTGTTATTTTTATTCCGTAGACATCTCTGCACTGGACCGACCCTTAAGAAATGCAGCGGACAGACTGTCTCAGATTAGAAAAAGAAAACAAAAAACAAAAAACAAAGATGATATGTTTTCTGAGCTCATGACCGCCTCAACATCAGCAGAGACAGAGCAAAGAGCATGGAGACTGACCTTGACCCAGAGCATGGACAGAGTCATGGAGACTCATAGACAAATGCAGGAGAGTGATCGCACCACCACGGCAGAGGTGCTGAAAGTCCTGTGGTACCAGTCAGACATGCTTGGCGTCTTGTGGCTCTTCATGAGTGGAGGCAGGGCACAGTCCCGCTGCAGTCTACCCCCCCCCCCCCAATGCTCCTGAACTGAAGGCTATGCTGCCCTCCACCTCCCCCGTCACCACGAGGTCTTGTGGGAGATTGTCCAGGATGCAGCCCCTGCTCTCCTCCACCCCAGCAAGCTGCCACCCTACCCCTGGAGACAGTGAATGAACCCTCACTCCCCCATTCCCCCATGACTTGAATGTAAAGAAATAAAGTTTTTCAGTATTCAAAAACGTTTTTTAATTAAAAATTCACATATTCAGAAGGTATTTGTCGGGCACAGCTATCAAAGGGGGATTGGGTGGGGTGGGACATCAAAGCCAAACAACATACATGAACAGAAATCAGTTCTGCATCTCATTGCAGAACCTGGTTTTCAAAGCTTCCCTAATGCAAAGCACTCTGCTGTCAGCTCTCCGTGTAGTGCTGGCATCTGGTTGCTCATAACTGGCAGCCAGTCTTTCTGCCTCCACAGCCCCACCCTGGGGGAACCTTTCCCCCTTAGCTTCACACACATTATGAAGAACACAGCAAGCAGATGTCACCGAAGGGAGGTACTCCTTACTCACGTCCAGCCTAGTGAGGAGACTCCTCCATCTACCCTTTAAACACCCAAAGGCACATTCTACAATCATTCTGCAACTGCTTAACCTCTTATTAAAACACCCCTTGTCATTGTCAAGGTGCCTGGTGTACGGCTTCATTAGCCAAGGGAGCAAGAGGTGAGCAGGATCCTCCAGAATCACTATGGGCATTTCCACACCCCCGATGTTAGTTTTTTGGTCAGGGAAGAAAGTGCCCACCTGCATCTTAGAGAACAACCCCTAGTTACGAAATACACGAGCGTCATGCACCTTCCCAGACCACCCCACACTGATGTCTGTGAAATGAACCCTGTGATCCACAAGCCCCTGAAGGACCATGGAAAAGTACCCCTTGCGGTTTATGTACTCCATCGCCAGGTGTGCAGGCGCCAAGATAGGGATGTGAGTTCCATCAATGGCCCGTCCCCCACAGTTTGGGAACCCATTGCAGCAAACCTCTCAACTGTGTCTATTGATGTTACTGCATACTTGAATCACAGCAGCTCCCACTGTAGATTTACCAACTCCAAATTGATTCCCAACTGAGAGGTAACAGTCAGGTGTTGCCAGCTTCCAGAGAGCGATGTTGACTCTCTTTTCCACCGTCATAGCTTGTCTCAAGCGAGTATTCACGCGCTTCAGGGACGGGGCCAGCTCCGAGCACAGTCCAAGGAAAGTTGCCTTTCGCATACGAAAGTTTTGCAGCCACTGATCATCATCCCACAGCTGCATAACGATGCAGTCCCACCAGTCTGCTTGTTTCCCTGGACTAGAACCTGTGGTCCACGGACTGCAGATGAAACGTTACAGCCTGCAGCAATCGGGAATTGTTCTGATCTATTGCCTGTAGCAGGGCAGCCACGGTGGCAGAGGTGTAATATCTGCTTCGCCTTCTTCCTCCATTTCTAAAGTAATCCAGGATAAGCCGCGTTGTTTTTGTCACGATCAGAATCACAGCGCAGAGTTCAGCTGTCTCCATGTCTCTGCAGCAATGGCGATCGTGAGGGAGTGAAAAAATGGTGCGAAAATCCTTTTCCTGTTTCTTTGGAGGGGGGAGGGTAGGGGAAGCAGCGTTGCATCCTGGGACCAAGACAGTATTCCAAATGGCCACCATGGCTAGTTGCACTGTGGGATAGCTACCCATATCGCACTGCTTTTTAATTCAAATTAAGGCTGGCCAGTGTGGATGCAAGAAACCAGCACAAACACTGTAGTGTGGACAGTCTGCTGCAATTTCTATTAAATCAGTTTCTGAAAGTCGAATTAAGATAATTTGAATTAGCGCTGCAGTGTAGACATAGCCTAAATGTTACAGTACCAGGCTCTCCTGAAGCTGGACCACCATGTCATTACAGAGTAATATGATCACACTCAGAGATGCACACAATACATTATGTTTGTTGAACAACAACATTTACTCCCAATGGAATTTCCAGACAGAAAGGTGCAGAGTTACCTAGGGATGATGCCTTGGAGAAAGGGCGGTTCCTGGACCCACTGCTTCTAGACCTTGGTCCCACCCCAAATTCCAGAAAAGCATTTGTCAAGATGGACCTAGGTGGGATCCAATGGAGGGAAGATGATGCCAGAGCCATCACACTCTCCTTTTTCCCTTTCCAGAGAGACCTACTGTACCTCCACTCCATCATTCAACTCATATAAGGGATGGTCTTTATTTGGCCCCATATAAAATGCTTGTGAGTTTGTTGTTGGTTTGGGATTTTGGTTAATTAGTTGGTTTGGTTTGATTATTTTTGCGGGTTTTCTTTGCTAGCATCTTTAGAGATATCTGTGCAACATCTTCTCTTACCTAAACTGCCACAAAAGGCAGAGAAAAAAGGAGAATTCTAGATATTTCCCAATAGATACATCTATTTTTTTATTGTAAAAATCTGTGTGAATGGACTGTCAAAATCTGGCTGTTTATACATTTCTTCATTCCCCAAACACTGTTAGTAATAGTGCATATTGTGAAGAGCAGAAGTTGTTCTGTACAGGTGCACAGACAGTTACAAATTTGGGGAGGGTGTACTGAATATCATGTAAAGTGCAATGGAGTTTTACAGAGCTGTGACTCATGGGACCCCTTCCTATCCCTACGGGTTAAGATACTGGTAAGTACTAATGCTGTGGGGACTCTTAAAGAAGTTCTGTAATGCCCTTTTTAATCACCACTTAAGGTTATAAAAATGTAGTAAGTGATCTCTTTTGGGTATGTGCACTTCAGGATTCCTGGTGTCTAGAGTGAGCCTAAAGGCAGCAACAGCTAGATTGTCCTGACTTGAAGATGTTTCTTTGCATGTACATTAAATGCTTACATGCTTGTGAACACAGCTCGTTATAAGAGCAGCACAGGAGAGATCGGTGGAAAGAAATTCTTGCAGAAATTGGCATTATCCCAGGAGCTAGTTTTAGCCTGAGAGTAATAGAAAGATAAAATAGGAAGGTTGTGACCTTCATTCTTCAGCTCCGTACAACTTGAAAGCTTATTCTTGAGTTAAACCCTTCTGGCTAAAATGTAGAGATGATAAAAAAAAAAGAAAAAAGAAAAGAAAAAACAGATTATTTGTTATGCTGCCTGTGGAGCAGGCCTCAGTTATACTTAGGAAACCAGCTCTTTCTTTAGAAGTAAATTTGTTTTGTTTGATTTACTCTCAAAAAGCCTTCAGCTTGCATCAACTCACCACACCAGTTCATCAGCCAATTCAAAACATATTGGAAACAGAGAGGAAAGTGCAACCTAAGGAATTGGATCACAAAGAGATATTAGTTATTCACGTCTGCATCTTGCTACTATCCTGTGTTTTCTCACAGACATCAAATGCAAGTTCTGAAATGAACAGCTAAGTGCATGGACCAGAATAAATGTAGCATTAGGAGAAAGATAACATTAAGGATGGAAAGGGGAATCTGTACAGAAAAAGAAATTTAGCAGCATCCTAGTTTCAGATAAAAGATATTTCATCACTTCTAATTTCCCTCAATGGCACTCTGAAGTTGGAGAGGTTTTTTTTATTTGTTTTGGGTTTTTTCCTCCTATAAAATAAAAAATCTGTAGATAAAATAAATAGAAAAAATTCATATGAATACCCCCATTCTGAGCAATCTATAAAGCAGTGACAAACTGCAAATCTGCCTTTTAATAGAAAATAATTTGGCAGAAGAAAAGTCCTTCTTCTTTTACTATTTCATTGTAAGAAAGCTCAAAAACTGGCCATCATTTGAGTTAATTAGGTAGAGCTATTGGAATACTCAAGCATCATTTGAACCTGTATTGTTCTTTTGCATCTCTGCTTACCGAGGTTTTTCTCATATGAACTTTTGGCCTGATTCATAAGTGCTACATGGGTTTGAAATCAAATTTTTGTTTATTACTTTCGTGATTCAAGACAGGAGAGAAAACTTGATTTGATTTCAGTTTTACTTTAGTTTTGTCCAATTTACCATTTTGATATTTTTTATTTTGTCATGGTTTTGAGAGAGGGAATGGGGCATGTTAAAAATGGATAAATATTTCTAAGTTTCCTCTCTGGAGTTACCATACATTAGGATGTTTTTCTTGTTTATCTTGTTAAGGGGCCAAAGGCCCTCTAGAGACACATTGTTGAGAAATTCTTAGCTTAGTAAAATAGTTAATTGAGCAATCTACATTGTATTTAAAATGGGCAAAAGTTCTAATATCTGGGACCGACAACAACACTGTGTATTGGGTTGTAATTTTTGAAATTAGTATAAATAATTGAAGTTGAAGTGTTTTCTGTTGGGTATGTGACAAAACTAGTGCTACCTACTCCTCTAGTACAGTCATTTGTTTGATAATTTTCTACAAATCAGTTCAATTTATATATATATAAAACACAGAAATGCTCATTTGTTTCTGATGAATACAGAACTAAAGTAGTTGTTCTGTCATGTAAGAGAAATACTGTACTGCAAATTGAGCACTTTAATTCAAGTAAAATGTTTGCTTTATCTATATATTAAAACAAATTAGCTTAGTGGTTGAGTTATGATTTTACCTGAATATGTGCATTGAGATAGATATGAATGAAAAATATCTTATTTAGTACTGTATGGTGATATTGGTTAGAGCTGAAACCTGATGTTATTGACAAAAAATGTGCTGCTTTAAATAAGCAGAGTCACAGCGGGCCAGATCTCCTAGTACCTACTTAGTGCTTGCTCATGCAGTACTCCATGTAATAAGGACTGAAGCATTTGGTCCACAGCTATCAGCATTCGTTTTCGAATTACATTTAAAAAATATAGGCTGTAAGTAGCTTGCATTTCACATATATTATTCTCTCACTGTTGCTGTGATTGCTCAGTAAGGGTCCAGCTGTGAAAATGTTAAAACTATTCATCAGACATGAATATTCATCAGGTTGGCATTCTTATTTTGCTACATGTTGTTGGTAGGGCAGAAAGGACTCCTAAGTAAAATGTGTGGGTGAAATCCCCTAATCTTGTTAAAATAATTGCCAAAATGTACAGGTCAAACAGTACAGTGGAACCACACAAGTGACAGTTTCTGAGTATACTGTGCCTCATACTGGTGCCATGCTCTTCCATATGCCTTATTTCATCTCAATGGCATAGTTCTGCTGTCATTAAAGTTAACTGTAGACAGTAATGCCAATGGTCTCAAGTTGCAGTGGGGGAGGTCTAGGTTGGATATTAGGAAAAGGTTTTTACTAAGAGGGTGGTGAAGCACTGGAATGGATTACCTAGGGAGGTGGTGGAGTCTCCATCCTTAGAGGTTTTTAAGGCCTGGCTTGACAAAGTCCCGGCTGGGATGATTTAGTTGGGGTTGGTCCTGCTTTGAGCAGGGGGTTAGATTAGATGACCTCCTGGGGTCCATTACAATCCTAATATTCTATGATGCTATGATCGCAGATGCTGAAAAATTAAGAATCAGGCCCAAAATCATGAGATCACCTTAAAAATCATGAGATGTTAAAATAGTATATTTGGGATACTTTTTGTTTGCCCTCTGGGATTTGAATATTTAAGGGTTACACTTTCAAGCTTAACAGCAATTAAGGCTAGAATATTTTTGCTTTTAAATGAAGGCTGGGATTCTTAAGTAATCACTTGAGTCTAGAAGTTGGTGGTTTAAACACAAGCACCACATATTGCGAGACTTGTGATAAAATTGTGAATTAGCAACAGTGTAAATGCCCAGTAACTTCAACAAGAGTAGGATTTGTCCCTGACTAAATAGCATTATTATCTGAGAAGCTAATTCTGCAACCTTTCTTCACATTCACTAGTACTTATTCAGGTGAGACATCCTCTTGAGTTCAATAGGACTATTCACACAGGCGAATACAGTAGCGTTCAGTGAGAGTAAGGGTTGCAGAACTGGACCTTGAGTAAGGAGTATACAATCAAGATTGCTCCTTTCAAGGATGGATCTCCCTGGAACTGCATTATATATAACAGTCTGCACAGCATAGACCTTGATTCAAATCTTCACCTGATGTAAATCAGTGTAACTGGTGCTGTTACACCGGTTTACACCAACTGCGGATCTGTTCCACTGCCTTTTCAGTATCTGTAAAGCACCTACCATAGTTTTGCCATGACATACATCAGGGCAACAATGGAATAAATACGGAAGTCATTCCATTGCACATGACATTATATCGGAATATTCACTCAGGGTGAAATTCACCCCTGTGCAGAGGGCCTGCATGGGCCAATGCACTGCTTAATGCCCAGGATTTTCTGCCTTCTAAGCCTTGTGTGGGCTCCTTGTTGACCTGAATTAAACCCCACTTGAGCAGGTGTCTCACTGAAAACCTACTCCATTTCCATAATGAATTCTCTACAGTTAACCGATTCCCCTAAAAATGTTGGTTTAACATAAATGTATTTAAATGTTAATCTTTGGCACTTGTATGTTTTTGTTTAGATGCATGGAGCTGATATTGGTTGACAAATGATGTGACTGCCTCTATCAGCATGAATTATGCTGGGTTTTAAAAATAAAATATTGGTTTCCATTAAAACAGTCTTCCAGTATGTCACGTTTTCCAAAGAGTAATACTAGGGAACGTCTAAAGATCATGCACAGCATATCTTCTCTTGCAGTCACAGCTTTATTTAATGTGATCTCAGAAGTATTTTCAGACTACTCTATGTGAACATAACTCCACAGCTGACACAGTAGACATTTATCTTCCAGAACATTTTACTTTTCTTAAAAAAGAGCACGTACTTAGTTTCTAACAGTTCAACACCGATTTAATACTGCACTACACTGTCAGTAATGAATATGAGTGCAAGTCTTGGGGAAGTCATTAGCCTCTAGCCTAAAGGAGAGAGTGCAACTAGTTAAGCCATACTGAAATAAACACAGTGAGATTCAAATGCAGAGATAAGCAAATTTTTTTCTTGCTGTATAGTAGCAAATGTCATTTAGGTTTTTTTTTTCTTCCCCTTATGTCTTCCTTGCTCCCTATTCAATGTTCTTCCTTCCACAGTCAACAATTAATAAGGTAGCAATCAAGATTTATTACAAGAAGAAAATACTAGCACTGCAGTTAAAGGATAAAATTGGGTAAAATTTTCATAAGAACCTCTGTCCCATAATGAGTTTTATGCATGTAGGAGATTTAGTGTCATGAAAAACCATCTACAGATATAGCCCTCAATAGATATATGTTTTTATTTTACTTAACTTTAAATATTTAATAGGAATGTTTCCATGATTTTTAATTTGAAAGTAGTGTTTTGTTTAGATTTCAATACTGTCTTCAAGTGCTTACAAATCGAACATTACAGCACCATGCCAATGCAGGAGGGACAGAAAGAAGAGCCACTATCACTTTATAAGCATAGAGACTCAGGAGCAGTGTGCTTTGCCATTATTTGACATTTATAATGTCTCTGAAGCAGACTGCAAATCCAACATACTATGACTATAATGGATCAGAAGCAGTGTGAAGTGCTGCATGTGACATGTAGAACAGCTCAGAGCAAAAAGGCAAAAAACAGGGGTTCACACATTCATTGCTATTTCTCTCAATTTAAAATTGAAGGAAAAAGAAAGAGGAGGAATGAGTGGCTGCACACTCTGTGCATCAGACTCCTGATGCAATGCTTGCATTTAACCTGATCAAGATGCTGCATTGCTTCATGGAGAGTTTGGGATTTTTTGTTTTTGCTGCTTCTGTGGGGATCATTTATTTATTTATTTTAAAGCTGGGACTTAGGTGAAACACTTTACAGTTGCCTCAGTTTCTTTTTGAACTATAAGAGCTAGATTAAATTGAACACTTTAGAAGATATTCCATTTCTTGGTTTTTAAAATCAATATTTTTCACACCATCATGAATATTTTTTGTAGAAGCCTTGGCAGCTACTTTTGTTACTTGTAATTGTGGCTGTAGGTGAAGATGGAGTACCTTTATCTCGTTATTAAGAGCTTAGTAGCCCACAGCTAAAGGCTGCAATTCTTCATGTCACCACTGAGGTAGCAAATAAGATTTTTTCCATTTAGTTTCTAGTAACCTCATTTGTCAAAGAGACTGTATTTCATGTTTATATAGATTTAAGGCTAACAAAGCTGGACAAGTAAATGCTTCTTTTGTCATAAATTGAATTAATCTATTAGCAAAAAAAAGTTAAACTAACTGAATATTATCATTGCTGCTATGCTAACCTACTTCAGACTTTATGTAAAGAAGATTTGTGAAGTTAATTTTATTGCTAAATCATGTTTTCATTAATGACGGCTTCAACATGTTGCCGCTGCAATCTGACTCATTGTAATGAGTTACAACCCAAAACAAGGAAATATTCTATCACCTGAAACTACTTCTTTTTATGAAACTGTCAGGAATACAGAGCATGTAAAGTTCTACACAGCTGTTTAAGGAGAAATTCAAAAGAAACCAGGGATAGATTTGCTCTCAAGTCTTTTTTTATTATACTTTCAGTTTTAGTCTGTGATGCTCAAGATGAAAAAGGTAAAGTTTACAGATAAGAAATGTTAAATCTATTTCAGTCTTTAAATGACATGCTTTTTAAGCACAGTGATGAAACCTTACGGGGGGTGGGGGAAGTGCACACTGAGTGGCAGTGACTGAAGGAACTTAAGTTTCTAATCAGTGTAACTGTATAAATCTGATGTATGAAGCTTCAGAAGCACCATCTTAGCCCAGGCCATTTTTCAGCTGTTTTAGATTATCGTGCCTGAAACCCATAACTGCTGGGCTTTAGCTGCAGATTTGTGATTTGACAACCTAAAATTCAGTGAAAGCATGAAATTGCAAATGATTCACAAAATGAAATTAATATAGCCTGCATATTACACAATGTATTGTGCTTTCCTCCTCCCTTTCCCAGATCCATTTCTTTTTCTCTAAGGTTGTTGAGAAGCATTTGAAAATGTATGGGCAGTGCAGTGGCTTTCTAACTGTGGTTCATGGGCCATCGGAGTTTCCTAGAGCCCTTTAAGGTAGGCTGCTGAGTGAAATATTATGAATACCAAGCTGTGTGGGGTTTGGGATGCTGGAAAGGGAGTGAGATCATAAGGGGATCTTTATCTTACTAAGGGATCTACTGAATAAAACAAGAGAGAAAACCATTGTTATAGTAGATATTATGGTTGTGGGGAACACATGCCATTTGATTGGACACGCCACTGTAAACATCATTTCTCCTTGTCATCTCAATGTGGTGAGAGGTCCATAACCTTTCATGTTTTCTTAGCCCTTACTGGCAGTTGCTTTACAGCCAACTTTTCATCAATATCGCATTGATTCTTTCTCTCACTAATGAAATTTTCTCCATTCTTTCAATATCCCCATTGATCCAAATTAAGGTTCAAACAAGGGGAGGAAACTAAACTTTTCTAAAACTTTTCAGATATTAGATTTCCCAATGCCTCTCATGTGTGGAGCAGATAGAACCAGATTTCTAGGGCAAATATTTGCATTGTGTATTGCATTTTGGTTTGTTGTAGTTTTTTTTTAAAGTAACAGCCATTGCATACAATCTGTAATATTAAAG
This sequence comes from Emydura macquarii macquarii, assembly GCF_026122565.2. NCBI lineage: Eukaryota > Metazoa > Chordata > Testudines > Chelidae > Emydura > Emydura macquarii. Next base: position 4,841,160 of record NW_027133156.1, read on the forward strand.
CTATGTTCTTTTTATAACTTCTATTTCATATGTTCTTACTATCTGCCATCTTAGTGACTGTGGTCTTTTAAAGCCCCACTTTGCCATTGTTAACAATTGAAAAAGTGATGTCTATATACAAAACTATTGGTTTACATAACAAGAGTGGTATTTGGTTTTGGTCACTTTTATTAAAAATACCACTTCACTGACAATAGGAACCTAAAAAATTAGTTTTCAATTGATTCATCTTTCTGGACAAAATACTTTGTTTTCTAGAATTGATTGAGTTCTGCTTCCAAAACTTGGCTATCATCACGTCATTATTTTTGTGAGTCATTATAAACATAAACATTTCTTTTTCCCTTTAAAGAATAAAATTACAAGAACAAATCCATTTTACCATCCCTATGTAGCAACCAATTTTTGAAAGCCCCAAATTCTGTACTCATTTTTCAGAGCAGAAACCCCTGCCATTTTGTAATAAAATAATACTTTCGCCTCCTTTCAATACTCCAAAACAAAAACAAAACAAAATAATTTAAAAACACAATCAAGGATTCTAAATGACCTTAATGTAACTTCCTATCATATCATTTACAAATTAAATACTTAAAAAGCAAGAAATATGAACAACTAAGGACATCATTAATCTTATGCTGCCTCCATATTAAACAAATACATGATTCCTATTAAGTATAAAGTAATTCATTCGCATCACAACACAACAAGGTCAAAACCGACACAAGGGTTGCTAGTTTTTTATTTATCAATTTGTTGTCTTGATTTTTGGTATCTAAGGCCTCATTCTTGCAAAGAGATCCAGACAGGTCAACCGTTATGCCACATGGAATCACACTGTTTTTGTTGTATTTGTATACGAGCCAGGCAAACTCTTATCACTATTTTTTTTCTTAGTGTTAATATTCACTAAACGCTGACTGTATACTGTGCATGTCAAGGCCTATTGATTAGCTTACAAGCTAAAAGACAAAAGGCCTGATCCACCACTGTGTTCACTCCAGTTTTATACAGGGTAACTTCACTGATATCATGCTTTAATACTCTAGAAAGTGCCTTTGGGGAAAAGAAAAACTTATATTCAATTCCCACACCTTTTAACTGGAGAAGGAATCTATTTTTCCCTTCCACACTACAAATGGCTTTTTACACCTTTATATCAAGTGAGGTACATTTGATTTGGAGCACTCCGCCTTCCTTGTGGCACAGGACTTTGTTGTCTACTGACTTTAAGAAAGGCACTTGACTTACTCCTAATTAAAGCACTGAAAATTCTCGTCATGGCTTCAGATTGTGTAGCTTTATTTTTCACTGTGAAGAACCTAAATAAGAAACTTCAGGAAACCTACTACAGACCAAAGATTCAGCTAATGAGGTTACTGAGAGAAGGAAGATTGCTACTGCTCTTCCCCATAACTACACTTGCCCTTTAACCCTATTCAGCAGGCCTCACTCAGGCAATGTACAGGGGCATTTTAGCAACCAGCTAGGTGTCCAAGCCACTGTCACTTATTAGGATGGACTGTCATTTATTCCGTTTGCTGCTTTTAGCCATTTGCAGGCACTTAGCATAACAAGGAACACCGTGAGATGTGGTATTAGACAGTGAACACATGAACCTGGCTCGATGCATTCTCTGTCTCTGAATATGCTGGGGCAGATGTCTGTGAAAAAGAGGAAGTCTGGATGTATTTTAGAACTGCAGCTGTGGGGAAATCCCGCTACCAGACTAACAGCTCAAAACTCCTTGCTTACCAATTTTTATTTTATTTATTTATTTTTTGGATGGCATGTCCTGTAACTCCTGCTTCTGCCTAGTGATTAATTTGTTTGGTCAGCCATGTAACATTTTCTTGATTGACATATCTCCCTAACTTTTGGGTAGGTAGCGAGTCTGAGTCAGCGGATCACTTGGTGGACACATTTGGAAGGTTCTACAGGCACAGACAGAAGGATTGGCCACCCGGATATCTGTGACAAGGGGTACATCTACACTGACAGCGGCAAAGTCACTGCCGTCAGATTGACCTTTCTGGATCGATGGAGTGGTCAGTGATGACCCGCTCAATTGATCCAGAAGATGCCAGAAGTCAATGTGGTACAACCACCTCCTCAAGTGGCGTAGCGCTCCATCAATGGGAATGCGCTTCCCATCGGCGCGGTGCAGTGAAGACGGCATGCAGAAGGGAAGCACAATAGTCAATGGGAGTTACGCAAGCTACTCTGCGTAACTTGCGTAACTCCTGTCAACTGCTGCCAAATCGCTGGGTAAGCATAGACCAGCCCTGAATCTCGCAAAGACTGCCTCAGACTTGTGGGGGGTAATATTATGTTTTGCTAACTTAATATTAATACTTAATTAATAATAGATAATTACCTATTGTATTTGTATGTGCTTCAGACCAAAAAGTGTAGACTGTGGGAAAAGCATTCCAGTGGGAGTTGCTGGGGACCTGAAGTAAAGCTTTAAAGTTAAAAGCACTTTGATTTGGTTTTGATTTGTCTGTACCAGCCACATAGCAGGTACTGATTTGCCTTGGTTTATGTCCTGATACCAACGTACAGAGACTAAAAGTTACTGGGTTAAGGAATTCTGGGTAACAGCAAAACTCCCCTGGACATATGGGAATCTTGTCTGAGAAAAGAGAGAGTGAGATATGATTAAAAGGGGATGCGAGCTCTGGGAAATAGAGACAGACCCAGAATCAGCAAAAAACAGCCTTAAACATGTGAGTAATCCCATCCCAGCTCTGCCAAGAATTTAAGTGCATGCTTACATTTAAGTCTCATTTACTTCAACTGGGACTATTCACATCTCACAGTTAAATATGTGCTTAGGTACTTTGATGAACTGGGACCTAAAATATTACCTGTTTTCCTGAAGATTTTATCACGATGCAAGCTCAGTTTGAATTGTGTCCTTGGGTTAAAGACTTAAATTGTGAGTCGGAATATTATTTTATTTAGCATCTCCTTCATAACACTGAATTGCCAGTAACTACAAATCTTTTGCACATTTAGCTGCTCATACAAGACAGACAAAAGCTGCAGTGTTGTTTTAATTCATTTTGAGCACTGTAATATTCTGCATATTCTAATTGCCAATTTGTGTGTGCTATCTATTAATACCAGGATGACTTTCACTACTTTGTTGATACACCATCTCGTGGTCAGTTCTATTAAGCAAAGAGTGTTTGGTTTGACTGGAAATGAACCAATGATATTGTTTTATATATTTGAGGGGAAATACATTATTATTATAATATGACATTTGTAGTCCCACTACTTTGAGGGAGTAGAACTATGTTATCTAGTCTGAATACTGAATAATTTAAAGAAGTACTCTATATTAAATATTTAATCTATTCAAAATTATACCATACTAATTTATGTATATATATATATCAATTAAATGCATACATGTATGCAAGATTGCTTTTATGAAACCAAATTAAATATTGAATCAAATTTAATAATTAAACTAGATTATTCATTGTATCAGTTTAACACATCAAAAGTTCAATTGATGCAAGCATATATTAATAACAGAGGGATAAATATTGAATGGGTTAAAATAACTACATTTATCTGCCAAAACAATTATTTATTTTAAACAGAAGAGTTAAGAGGCATTTTTGTGTGCATGCATTTCAGTGGTATATTTTTTCTTTTTTTTTTAAACCAGAAAAAAGAAACTGTATTGAATTTTCCTGGCCACCACAGGAAGAAAGATAAAACACCAGGAATGTGGTTTAACTAGGCTGCAACGTCACTAAGGCTATGTCTACACAGCAGTGTGAAGTCGACTTATTTAAAAACGACTTTCACCCAACAATTTTTAGAAGTCGCTGGAGTGTGTCCACACCACTCTCCTTGCGCTGGGCTCATGCTTCCACACTCACCACGCTTGCATCAACATACGAAGCAGTGCACTGTGGGTTGCTATCCCACAGTGCAACTAACCACGTGGGCTGTTGGGATGAATTTCATCGTCCCATGATGTAACGCTCCTTCCCCCTCCCTTCTTGCCCCAAACAAACAGGAAACCAGTTTTCGTGCCGTTTGTTTATGCCAAGCGCTCGCCATTGCTGCGGAGACATGGAGCCAGCTCAACTCTGCACTATTATTATGAGCATCACAAATGCATCGCGGCTTATCATCGAGTATTTTCAAAGGAGAGTGAGAACCCAAAGCACAGGCAACAGCGATGTCACCGAGGCTGCCCTACTACAAGACATCGATTCCCAATTGCTGCAGGCCATAACACATCATCTGCAGTCTGTGGAGTGCCAATTCTCATCTGGCAAAACAAGCACGGACTGGTGGGACCGCATTGTTATGCAGCTGTGGGATGATGACCAGTGGCTGCAGAACTTTTGTACGCAAAAGGCCACTTTCCTCGAACTTTGCGAGGAGCTGTACCCCTCCCTGAAGTGCGTGAACACTCGCTTGAGACAAGCTCTGATAGTGGAGAAGTGACTGGCCATCACTCTGTGGAAGCTGGCAACCCCCGACTGTTACCGCTCAGTTGGGAATCAGTTTGGAGTTGGTAAATCTACAGTGGGAGTTGTCGTGATTCAAGTGTGCAGGGCCATCAATAGACTTCTGCTACTAAGGGTAGTGACTTTGGGAAATGTGTAGGACATAGTGGACGAGTTTGCTGCAATGGGGTTCCCAAACTGTGAGGGGGCCATTGATGGCACACATCCCTATCTAAGCACCTGCCCACCTAGCAACAGAGTACATAAACCACAAGGGGTACATTTTCATGGTGCTGCAGGCCCTCATGGATCACAGGGGTCGTTTCACCAACATCTATGTGGGGTGGTCTGGAAAGTTGCATGACACGTGCATATTTAGGAACTTGGGGCTGTTCTCTAACATGCAGGCAGCACTTTCTTCCCAGACCAAAAAATTCACATTGGGGGTGTGGAAATGCAAATAGTGATCCTGGGGGATCCTGCTTATCCCTTGCTTCCTTGGCTAATGAAGCCATACACTGGGCACCTTGACAGTGACAAGGAGCATTTTAATAACAGGCTAGGCACTTGCAGAATGGTGGTGGAATGTGCGTTTGGGCGTTTAAAGGCCAGATGGAGAAATCTCCTTACTAGGCTGGACATGAGTGAAAAGAATATCCCATCAGTTATATCTGTGCTGTGTTCTCCATAATGTGTGTGAAGCAAAGGGGGAAATGTTCCCCCAGGATGGGGCTGTGGAGGCAGAAATACTGGCTGCCAATTTTGAGCAGCCAGATGGCAGCAATACACTCAGAGCCAAATGCAGAGCGCTTTGCCTTAGGGAAGTATTGGTAACCGGGTTCTGCAGTGAGATGCAGTAATGTTTTTTGTATGTTTTGTGCCGCCACTGCTTTCTGCTTGCCTCCACCGGGGTGGAGTGCACCATGTACTGCAGTCTGGCCGTTCTCCTCTGAGTTTGCTGCTTGGGGGTGAGGAAGGGCAGCAAAGCCATAGGAAGAGGAGCATTTTGGAGGGGCTGCAGTGGGATTCTGTCCAGCCGCCGCTCCTCCTGAAGCTCCACAAACTGCCTGAGCATGTCTACCTGCTCACGCATGATTCGCAGCATTTCCTGCTGGGTACTGCGATCATGCTCCTGTACCGCTCTTCGATTCTCCCTGTCCATGTTCATGTTTTGGGATAAGGTCAACTGCCATGCTCGGAGCTCTGTCTCAGCGGTTGCAGAGGCGTTCATTAGCTCGCCAAACATGTCGTCCCACAATTTTTTTCCTCTTTCTGATCTGTGATAGTCTTTCCGCAGCACTTCTGGTGGCGGGGGGGCAAGGCCGAGGTGTCTACAGAACGAAAACAAATGCACAACGTTGCCATTGTTAGCAGACCCAGAAAAATGAAGCAACTGCAATAATGTAAAAAATACTCCCCTTAGTGTGCAGAAGGCTAAGCCAAACCCGCGTTCCATTCCGAGCATCTCAGAAGGGTTGGTTCGCTCTGCTGTTACAGAGATGGTAAGCCAGGGACATTTTACTCTGCTATAGAGAAGATTAATTATCTCTAAAAAGCTCATTTCAAATGTCCTGTATGAGAGGGCTGACAGGGTGCCACGGTTTGAGTAAGATGACCGTTTTGGGATGAGGTGAGCACGGTGTAGCTGAGGACAGCAAAGGGCGGGGGGTTAATAGTCTCATCAGATACCATGGCAAAATTATTTAAGTGACTCAGTAGGCCAATAAAAAGGGGACTTGAGAGGTACAGGGTATGGGCTGTATAGCTAGGGTACTTTAAACTTGCGCTGTCTTCCCTAGGTGGCCATGAGCAATATCAGTCTCCTGAGGGTAACACATGAGGAAAGTGAAGATTTGCTGCATGCAGCGTGGTACCGGCCTGGCCCTTATGCTGCTATGCTGTGTTCCATCATGATTCCAGCTCACTTGATTGCAGTGTGGTGCAGCAAAGTATCCTACCGTGGAGGAAGAAACAAGGCTGCCTTCCCCCGAAACCTTGTGCAAAGGACAACAGATTACCTACATAAAAGTTTCCTTGAGATATCAACGGATGATTCTCAGAGCATACCTCTGCACATAAATAATCTGTTCTGGGAGTAACCCCCCCATAAATTTTGCTAAACCCCTGAAATTCCCTTCCCCCCCATTTAAAAGGACATAACTGCTAAGAAGAAAGAAAACTCACCAGATGTGCCCTCCCCGAGATCATTATTGTTTCCTGTGTGTTGCTGGACTGCTCTGGGGTCAGGAATAGGTCCTGACTGTCTGAGAGAACAGACACCCCGCTCTCCTGCACCCTGCTTTCTTCCTTCTCCTTGGAGTCCTCATCATTCTCCCTGGACTGGGATGCATTGGAGATATCGATTCTGCGTGGCGGCACCGTGGTGGGGTTGCCGCCGAGAATTGCATGTAGCTCTTCATAGAAGCGGCATGTTTTGGGCGCGGAGCCAGAATGGCTGTTAGCTTCTCTGGCTTTTTGATATGACTGCCGTAGCTCCTTGGTCTTCACACGGCACTGCTGAGCATCCCTCTTGTGTCCCTTCTCCAGTATGCCCTGTGATATCTTCCTGTAAATGTCCAAATTTCTTTTGCTGGCTCGGAGCTCATCCAGAATAGACTCCTCGCCCCACAGACCAATGAGATCTAAGACCTCAGGTCAACTCCATGCTGGAGCGCATTTGGACCTTGCAGTAGCCATGACGAGTTCAGCTATAAAGCTCTCTCCATGCTGGCTGCAGAGGAAATGAAAATTCAAATTTTCCTAGGGCATGAGGGGACTGCCATTTCAGGTTTGCATGGCCATACATACTTGTGAATATTCAATAAATCAAAGATAATGAGTCATGCCTCCAAAACTCATGAGATTGTCTTAAAAATCATAAGATTTTTTAAAACATTTAATTCTTGGTACTTTTTATTTGCCTTCTAGGTTTTTTTAGCCTTTACATTTGAAATTCTGAAGAGAGTTACAAAGGGATCTTACAAAACTGGGTGACTAGGCAACAAAACGGCAGATGGAATTCAATGTTGATAAATGCAAAGTAATGCACATTGGAAAACATAATCCTAACTGTACATAAAACTGATGGGGTCTAAATTAGCTGTTATCACTCAAGAAGGAGATCTTGGAGTCATTGTGGATAGTTCTCTGTAGACATCTACTCAATCTGTAGCAGCAGTCAAAAAAGCTGCAGTTGCCCCCCCAAAGTGCAAGCCTTGAGCAGGGGCAGAGCAGCTCTAGCAGGAGCTGTGCTTCATGGTGAAGGAGCTGATCACTGTTGTTATTTAACATCAGTATGTCAAAATCATAATAATTGATATGAGATATGCCGTATCAGGTACTGTTAGAAAGGCTATAATATGCTAAGTAAGATGATAATGATTATGTTCATGTGTTATATGTGTAATGGAAGATATGGATATGGTTGATATATCTGTATTTCAAATTGTGCTGTGTCTGAGCGACACCCCAGATAGGATGGCTGCAGCACTAGCCTGCTTAATGGCCCATTAAGGAAATTCACAGGTACAATGGGCCCAGGGGGAGAAGACAGGAATATACCTGATGAGTCACCAGGACTTACTCATGTGACTCTGGACTCCATCTTGTTCCTGTAAAATTCTATAAGCAGCATGGCAAAGACCAAAGGACATAAAAGGCAACTGTCCGAGATCCATTTTGTCTTTTAGTATGTCTTCTGTCTTCAGTCTTCACCTACGTCTGGATCAACTCATCTACAGCTGAACAGAACTGAAGCTGTGAAACAAAGTACTGAGATCCATCCAGGTACTGGATGTATACCAGAGGGACTATACAAGCCCTCAAACTCCACAATTCTACTAGAAACCTGATATATATGGACTTTCAAATCATTTATATGTATCTGATCGCTTTAATCCTTTAACATTTATCTTATAGTTTCTTTCTTTCCTTTTATAATAAACCTTTAGTTTTATCTACTGGATTGGCTGGCATCATAGTATTTTAGGTAAGATCTAAACTTATATTGATCTGGTACTGTGGCTGACCCTTTGGGGTCAGGAGAAACCTTTTTGGTAAAGAGCATAGAGTTTTAAATAACTGACCTCTTTACTGGACCTAGAGGCTGATTGGGAGTTGGAGACTGTAATCCATAAAGGGGGTTGTGTATATTTTATTTTGTCTTCTTAATAACCAGTGTAGGGAATCAGAGTCATTGTTTGTGGCTGGTTGGGAAGTCTGGCTTCAGTACCACCCACCAATGCTGGGAGAACTTCCTCTCCTTTTACAGCCCGCCCTGACCTTGGCATTTTCAGGTGGCTACTCTAGACACGGACGGGTCACAACCGTTATCAGCTTCCCTGCTGTGAAGCGCGGCCCATTGGAGCCACTCTGTCCCTGCCTGACCCTTACAGTTTGGGGAAGCAATGCCACTCCTGCCCCACAAACTACACCCATGTTAAAAGGTGGTGGGGCATGGCCTGCCCAATTCTAGTGCTGGTGGTTCCTTCCCACTTTTACAAAGATTCCGGCGCCCTTGCCCCCTTCCTGCAATAATAGCCACTGCAGACCTCCTTAAACCCTTAGGAACTGACCATTCCTGAGGAGTTAAAACCCTAAGAGCCTACATAATCTGTGAGTGGATATGTTAAAGTCGGTGGGCTCCTTACTGAGTAAAATACAGCACAATGGGGTCATGGTCCATCACTAGAGCTCCTAGGTTCTACAGTAATAGGTATAATTATAATAATTAATTAATATCTCAATCTGAATAAGGTATAGTTATCTGGCCTTTAATGATTATCCAGTGTCCTAAGGGTTAATATTTATTTTGCAGTTTCTGTATTAAAAGACTAGAATTCAGAAATTCACACCTGTTTGAGTGCCACTTAAGTACTTGGCACCCCTAAAGATGTCCCCATTAAACAGAAATTATGCTAATCTGTCCTGAAATAAGTAGCAGTCATTACCATTCACTCTTATTAGGCTAAATCAGTTCCATGGAAGAGGTGCCAGTAGACTGGCCATCCTGTTTCTGTGCTTCCTACTTAAGTGTACTGTATTGGATCCTGGTGTCATTTTACCACTGCTATGATTTAACAACATCACAATGTAATGCTCTATAAAGTGGCTAAAAATGTTCTGAAAAATAACCACTCATAATTACCAGCTGATTCTCCAATTTACTATTAATATCTCAGCAGTTTCAGAGGTTTGTTGGGTTTTTCCCCCTCCACACCATAATGGATTGAGTTCAATTCACTCAAAAAATTGCCAATAAAATTGTATTTTTATGTCTTGTTTCTGTCTACAGCTTTGGACAGGTGGGAGGAAAAGCATCTGTCACAGGGCAAACTACAAATTGTGTTTTTCCTTCTATATTACTAGGGGTGAAATATTCATCATAGTCCTATTTTTGATAGGTTAAAACAAGACATCCAAGCTGACAATTTAAATGCAAGTTTAAATGTGAAGTTCCAGCCAAGTGAGTAGAAATGTTTGAAATATTAAGCCCCACAACTTGGGAGATATATCCAGCCATAACCATAACCCACAGAGAAACTGGCATAATCAGATTTAGGTGGTGTTAAACTTTTTCTACATATGTGAGAAAATAATGTAACTGCATTATGAAGCATACTGCTGTTGAAATCTTGGTGAAGTTTACTATTTTTACTAGCAGATAATCTGAACAGAGATTTCATAGAAATAGTCAAACTTCAAGGGGTAAAAAAAAACCCTTCTAGATAAATAGTCTGTTTGTATCTGGAATACAGATATAAAACCTGATCCAAAACCCATTGAAGTTTATGAAAAGACTTCAAAGAAATTGGGATGAAACCCAGAAAGAGGAGGTTAGGCATTGTATATAAGGTAGAAGTACATAGATAGAGAGAGAGAGAGAGAGAGAGAGAGATTCTTCACTCTGTAGTATGGCCTGTATAAACCAAGAAATGAGTGTGTATATGATTACAAATTTACAAAAGTACAACTTTAAGAAAAATATATATATTAAAAATTATTGGTAGTTGTGTTATTGTGACACATTGTACCTCAAAGCAACATCCAGTAACCCCCATATTCATCACTCACATATGGTTATGGTATATTTCATACAAAACATGCCATGTACGATAACATATAAAGGGTCATGATCTGCTGAAACCCACTGTCAAAATATGTATATCGTTAGTGTGTATCAAGTTGTGTAATTTTTCTATATAGTTGTTAGAGAAATATGCTGTAAATTCAAAAGCTGTAACATCCAGTGGGGTGAGAAAACTGCTTGATCTAATTATGGCCTAGTGTTGTAAGGTTCAAGATATTGATTGTGTGTTCATCTTTATTTTCTTTGGTACCTATTCTTTGATCTTGTATGCCTACCACTTATACTCACTCAAATTCTATCTCTCTATAGTTAATAAATCTGTTTTATATTTTATCTAAAACAGTCTGTTTCAACTGAAGTGTTTGGAAAATCTCAGCTCAGTTAACAAAGGTTTTTGTATATCCTCTCCACATTGAAGGAAGGATGGGCTAGGTAAAAAACTTATGCTGGTCAGGCTTTTGATCAGTGCAAGATGATGCAGTTTTGGGGCTCAAGGCAGGGTGCTGGGGGGGAATTGACTGGCACAAAAATTCTGAGGTGGAAAAGGAAAAGCTACTCCAGAACAGCCTGGTGGTTATAGCACTCAGCCTGTGCTTTCTCTCGCAATGTTTTGCTAGTGACAAGCAACAAACCTCTTGAGGCTCTGTTATCACTAAGCACAACAGCATGTGGAGACCCACATTCTTAAAACTGACCATTTATTCCTACCCTTTGTTTCCTGACTTTTAATCAGTTACTTATCCATGAGAGGAACTTACCTCTTATCCCATGACAGCTTACTTTACTTTAGAGCCTTTGGTGAGGAACCTTGTCAAAGGCTTTCTGAAATCTAAGTACACTATATCCACTGGATCACCCTTGTCCACATGCTTGTTGAACCCTTCAGAGAATTCTGGCATATTGGTAAGGCATCATTTCCCTTTACAAAAATCATGTTGACTCTTCCCCAACAAATCGTGTTCACCTGTGTGTCTGATAATTCTGTTCTTTATTATAGTTTTAACCAATTTACCTGATACTGAAGTTAGGCTTACTGACTTGTAATTACCAGGATCATCTCTGGAGCCTTTTTAAAAAATTGGCGTCACATTAGCTATCCTCCAGTCATCTAGTACAGAAGCTGATTTAAATTATAGGTTACATACCACAGTTGTCAGTTCTGCAATTTCACATTTGAGTTCCTTCAGAACTCCTGGGTGAATACCATCTGGTCCTGGTGGCTTATTACTGTTTAATTTATCAATTTGTTACCAGACCTCCTCTAATGACACTTCAAACTGGGACAGTTCCTCAAATTTGTCATCTAATGTGTCAAAATGTGTCCCAACAAAACTAGACAGCCACACACTTCTTTGTTTAACTATCTGCCCACTCCCCTTTATTGGCCCTTTTATTATATACATTATAACACCTGTATTAATAGAAATTTAAATTTCTATTAATCAAAGCCCTCCCTGAAATTAAATGTATGGCCAACTCCTGCAGTCCTTATGAAAGCAATGATCCATATACTTGAACAGGGAGTTTACCTGATTCAAGACTGCAAAACATGTCCTTGGATATTTAAAACTTATTATGGGCAAATTATATTTTTAAAACACTAGCCTTTGGTAATATGAATCTATGAATACAGTAGATCTTGATATTGTTGATGTGAATGAATGCTCACCAGGTACACTGCTGGACATAGCTCCAAGAAAATACATTGAAACAGTAGAAAAATTTGGAAGACTGTTTATACTATATAAATTATACTATATATATATATATATATATATATTGTACTATATAAATAAACTATATATACTATATAAATTCTAGAATATAAATTATATATACTATATATTGTATATATATATTGTATATGTATATATATATATATATTTGTAAGTCTGTGTTCCAGTCTGAAATTCAAGGAAGGTTTACTGCTCCAACTTCTAGCCCTTGGCTTGTACTCCTAAACAGTCCTAATTGCAGCTGGATGGGAGTTTTTCACAAAATATTTTTTCATCAATTCTGATTCTTCAAAATCAAATTTTTCTTTGGAACGTATTGGTTTCAACAACACTGTTGTCAGGAATGTTTCTCAGGTCCAAGACAGAATTTCTGGTCAGAAAGGGAGAGAGAGAGACACCCATCCCAGACAGTCATTGGGTTTACAATGGGATCATAATGAACTGTGGCAGATACAAAGATCTTCATGCCTGTTCTTTTACTAGAGATTGGGGGTCTCTTAAAATTTTTCACCAGTGTATCCACATAGGACATTTTCCTCACACATATCCACATGGGCTTCTCTTATAAGTAACTGGATATTAGTTTTCTTTAAATTTCATTTGCCTTTCATCAGTTTTAGCTTCTTCAGCCAATTTCTGGTTGGCAGCATCTAAATTGAGTAAATCTTAAAGCAGGAGCTAAGGAAAATGCACAGCCCTATAGCCCCAAACAGAGTTGAAATGGCAGTATAGGTTGGAAAACATAATATTGCTTTTACATTTTTGCTTGTATTGTTCCCTTGATCTGGTACTGTAGGTATAACCTTGAACAGTGTGTATTACCACTGTAGTACAGAGAAGGTTAGAACTCATTGTGCAGGTTAGCAGGTCACCAACTCAAGTATCTGAATTAGGTCTCTGAGAGACTCCCCTAAAATGGAATGAGTTCAATGGAGCTACCTCAGTTTACACCAGCTAAAGATCTGACCCACAATATTTGGAATTCTGTTGTTATCACCAGGCCGTTGTTTCTGAAAGCCCCGTAACGTTGCACAACTGTTTTTGTAAACACATGGTCTATCCAGCATTCTATTGTCTACAGAAAATATTATGTGGTGTTGCTCAGTGTCCACAGAAAAACCTAATCTCAGCATACAGCCTAACAAAATGGACAGTGCACTCAGGAGTTTTGCTTGCAATCTTGGTTCGAGCGAACATGAGCTAATTCAGTTCAAACTAAATGGAATAAACAAAAATAGATCTGTGACTAAGGTCTTTGATTTCAAAAGGGCTAACTTTAAAAAATTGAGGGAATTAGTTAGGATTGAAGAACTCATGGATCTAAAGGTGGAGGATGCTTGGAATGACTTCAAGTCAAAGTTGCAGGAACTATCTGAAGCCTGCATCCCAATGAAGGGGAAAAAATCATAGGCAAGGGTTGTAGAGCAAACTGTGTGAGCAACCATCTCAGACAGGTAATTAAGAGAAAGCAGAAAGCCTACAAGGAGTGGAAGATGGGAGGAATCAGCAAGGAAAGATATCTCTTGGAGGTACATGTAAAGACAAAGTGAGAAATGCCAAAAGCCAAGTAGAGTTGGACCTTGCACAGGGAATTAAAACCAATAGTAAAAGGTTCTATAGCCATATACACAGGAAGAAAACCAAGAAAGAAGAAGTGGGACTGCTAAGCACTGAGGATGGGGTGGAGATTAAGGATAATCTAGGTATGGCCCAATATCTAAACAAATACTTTGCCTCAGTTTTTAATGAGGTTAATGATGAGTCTGGGGATAGTGGTAGGTTGGTTAATGGGAATGAAATATGGAGGAAGAGATTACCATGTCCAAGGTAGAAGACAAACTCAAACAGCTTCATGGGACTAAATTGGGGGATCCAGATAATCTCCATCCAGGATATTAATGGAACTAGCACATGAAATTGCAAGCCCATGAGCAATGATTTTTAATGAATCTGTAAACTCAGGTGTTGTACCATATGACTGGAGAATTGTTAACATAGTTCCTATTTTTAAGAAAGGGAAAAAAGCAATATGGGTAATTAAAATCTGTTAGTTTGACCTCAGTAGCATGCAAGGTGTTGGAAAAATTTTTGAAAGAAAAAGTACTTAAGGATATTGCGATTATCAGTAATTGGGACAACATACAACATCGCTTTATAAAAGGTAGATTGTTTCAGACCAACCTGATCTCCTTTTTTGAGAAGATAACAGATTTTTTAGACAAAGGGAATGCAGTGGATCTAATTTACCTAGATTTCAGTAAGGCATTTGATATGGTTTCACATAGGGAATTATTAATTAAATTGGAAAAGATGGGGATTAATATGAAAATTGGAAGGTGGATACAGAAGTCGTTAAAGGGGAGACTACAACGAGTCTTACTGAAAGGTGAACTGTCAGGATGGAGGGAGGTTACTTGTGGAGTTCCTCAGAGATCAGTCTTGGGACCGATCTTATTTAACCTTTTTATTACTGACCTTGGCACAAAATGTGGGAGTGTGCTAAAAAAATTTGCGGATGATACAAAGTTGGGAGGTATTGCTAATACAGAGAAAGACTGGGATATCATACAGGAAGATCTGGATGACCTTGTAAACTGGAGTAATAGAAATAGCATGAAATTTAATACTGGAAAGTGCAAGGTCATGCATATAGTTGGAAGTGACAGAGGAAGAGAAGGACCTGGGCGTATAGGTTGATCATAGATGACTATGAGCTACCAATGTGGTGTGACCTTGAAAAAAGCTAATGCAGTCCTAGGATGCATCAGGTGAGGTATTTCCAGTAGAGATAGGGTGGTGTTAGTACTGCTATACAAGGCGTTGGTCAGACTTCATCTGGAATACTGTATGCAGTTCTGGTCTCCCATGTTTAAGAAAGATGAATTCAAACTGGAACAGGTGCAGAGAAGGGTTACCAGGATGATCCAAGGAATGGAAAACCTGCCTTATGAGAGGAGACTCAAAGACCTAGGCTTGTTTAGCCTAACCAAAAGAAGGCTGAGGGGAGATATGATTGCTCTCTTTAAATATAACAGATAAATATCAGGGATGGAGAGTAGTTATTTAAGTTTAGCACCAATGGGGACACAAAAACAAAAGGATGTAAACTGGCCATCAACAAGTTTAGACTTGAAATTAGATCAAGGTTTATAACCATCAGAGGAATGAAGTTCTGGAATAGACTTCCAAGGGGAGCAGCAGACTGAGCTTGATATGTTTATGGAAGGGATGGTACGATGGGACAGCCTAATTTGGCAATTGACTGATCTTAGAATCTACCCCATGTAACATCCCTTCACAGGCCAGTAGGCATATTTACTGCTAGTAATCTGAGTTACTACAGAGAATTCTTTCTGGATGTCTGGTTGGTGAATCTTGCCCACATACTAAGGGTTTAAGTGATCATCATATTTGGACTCAGGAAGGAATTTCCCCCTAGGGCAGATTGGCATAGGCTCTAGGAAGTTTTCGCCTTCGCCTAGCATGGGGCATGGGTCACTTGCTGGGGGATCCTCTGTATCTCTGTACCTTGAAGTCTTTAAATCATTGTTTGAAGAGGGGGAATATGATGGACATAATATACCTGGACTTCTGCACAGCTTTTGACACAGTCCCGCATGGCATTCTGATAAGTAGGCTGGAGAAATGGAGGCTTGACAGAACTACCATTAAGTGGATACATAATCGGTTAAACAATTTCAAACAAAGAGTTACTATTAACGGAATGATGTTGGATTGGAGGGAAGTCTCAAGTGGGGTTCCACGTGGATCTGTTCTGGGTCTGGTATTAACATCTTTATTAATTACCTGGATGTTTGTATAGAGAATGTACGGATCACGTTTGGAGATGACACACAGCTATAAGGGGTTGACAATACTTTGGAGGAATAGAGCTAAATTTCAAAGAGATCTTGATAAATTGGAGAATTGGGCTAGAATGAAATTCAACAAAGACAAATGTGAAGTGCTACACTTAGGGAAGAAAAATCAAATGCACATATACATAATGGGTGAAAACTGGTTTGGCTGAGAAGGGTCTGGGAGTTGTGATAAATCACAACCTCAATATGTGTCAGCAGTGTGATGGTCTTGCAAAAAAAGCAAATGCAATTTTATGTTGCATTAACAGAGGCATAGCATGCAAATCACAGGAGGTGATAATACTGCTCTACTTGGCACTGGTTAGGTCTCAGCTGGAGCTCTGTGTCCAATTTTGGTCAACAATGTATAAAAAGGATGTAGAGAAACTAGAAAGGATCCAGAGATGAGCAACAAAGATGATCAATGGGATGGAGTGCAAACCATATGAGCAAGGACTGAAGGAACTGGCTGTGTTTAGTTTGGAAAAGAGGAGATTGAGGGGGGATATGATAATGGTCTTCAGATACTTGAAAGGCTCCCATAAAAAAGATGGAGAAAAGTTGTTCTTTTTTGCCATAGAGGGCAGGACCGGAGGCAATGGGTTCAAACTACAGCAGAGCAGATTTAGATTAAATCTCAGGAAAACCTTCCTAACTGTAAAAACAATAGGACAATGGAACAGACTGCCTCTGGAGTTTGTGAAAGCTTCTTCAATGGAGGTTTTCCAAAGGAGGCTGAATAGCCATCTGTCTTGGATGGTTTAAATACAATAAATCCGCAGGGGGTTAGATTAGATGACCCTTATGATCTCTTCTAACCCTATGATTCTATTATTTGCCTTTTATTGAACAGTTGAGTTGATCAGCAAATGGAATGTATCAATATCCAACATTTTGAAATTTCTTTTCATCCTAAATTGGGATGAAAAGTCAAAAAGTCAAAGTTTACCACTGAATGAAAGTTCTGAAATATTTTGTTTCAGAAACATTGAAGCAACCCATTTGATACTGTCAGAGCATCATAACAAAATGTAAAATATTAAATATATAAATAATAAGTAATTGAAAATTAAAATTCAAAGTAAAAGAGAAATGAAAAATTCAGAACACAAAGGAACAAGAAAGTCAAAACAAAATATTTAATTTTTATTTGAATTGGTTTGCTTTTTTTTTCTGCCCAAAAAATGTTGTTGAAAGTGACATATTCCTGCAAAAATGTTTCCATTTTGACAAAATAGCATTTCCTGACAGAAAACTGTT
Source organism: Emydura macquarii macquarii (assembly GCF_026122565.2). Classification (NCBI taxonomy): domain Eukaryota; kingdom Metazoa; phylum Chordata; order Testudines; family Chelidae; genus Emydura; species Emydura macquarii. Next base: position 4,858,585 of record NW_027133156.1, read on the forward strand.
ACACACACACACACACACACACACACACACACACACACACACACACACACACACACACAAAGTGTTTGCCAGCTTTAGTGAGCATTAATATTGTGAAGAGAAAAAAGCTATGGGGTGGTACCAATGCGCCAGTAGTTTGATTGGCACAAAGCACACATCCTTCAAAACTGAAGTTGGTTGGGTGTCAAGCATCACTAGTGCTTACTCTTCATTTTAAAGGAATTAATTTTCAAAGGCCCCCTTTGGGTTGCATGTTTCTGCACTGGATTTTATACTATGCTTATTTGTGATTGGACTGCTATCCTAAAGACACAGTTCTCCCTGGAAATCCTTTGAAGGCAATCTTGGGAAGCACTACGGTGTCTATTTCCCTGTGGTAAATGTTAGCTTTTTCATGACAGATGTTTAGTAGCTGGATACTGAGCTGCCATGACAGACTGTGCCCACAAAGGTACATTAAATTAATATACTAAGCTCTCTCAAAGATATTCAAGAAATTGTCATATATGTCACAAGTCTGAGCTAGATTTGAGTCACATACAAAGGAAAATGCTTGCTCTTTATTCTACCTTTTCTCACTCCTTCTGTTCCCCAAAACTGAAAATGGAGGTTGTAATCAGCCAGTCCTGAGCCTGGGCTGAGCTGTTGTCACTTCCAGTCTCTGCTCCTGGGTCCATACAGAAATCCCCATTTCTGAGCAAGTTTATTATTCCCTGTGGGAGTTGAGCTCGCTCCCAGGGTCTCTGATGGGTCTAAATACCTCCAGGCCCTGGCACAGCTCCTCGGTTGCCAGAGAGAGACATCCAGAGCCTCTCTCAAGGCTTTAGTGTCTAAATCCCTCAATAGGGGTGGGGAAAGAAAGAGAAGGTTAATCACTGCCTCTAGGTGCCTCTAGCTGGCAGCTACTGGATTCCCTGACACACTCTTCTCCACACCCACCCTGTGGCTAGCTTTGTCTTTTCTGAGCTCCCCTTCTGCACTTCTAGCATGCTTTGCAAGTTCACCTAATTGGCACTGCCTGAGCACAGGGATACCGGTTAGGTTTGCTCTCAGTGGGATAAAGGCGTGTCCTATCACAGAGGCTTGCATGTTAAAACCTGCCTATATTTCTGCTTTTAAATGTCAAAGGCCCATCAGAATGTGCAACAACCATACAAGCACTTAAAAACTAGGTACTTGTACATACCGATGACCATTAAGCAGTTAACTAGCCATTTGTGCGCACAGATTTCTGACTTGCAGTTGCTATCAGGAAGCTGTGTACATAAATGTAAGCATTTTCGATATCCTATTTTTTTCACATTCAACCTTGGGTTCAACATTTAGTCCTGAATGTTGTGAAGTTTGGCATTACAAGATTATCTATTACCAATGTATCTTCCCCAAACTCTTTCCTATTGACGCCAAATGCCTTCAGTCAGTCATTAACATCTTTATGTAGAAATGAAGCCTGACTGAGGAATCCTCACAACTCCACTTTTAAGCTGTGTTTGAAATCCAGACACCACTGTCTTTATCTAGCATTCTCAGACATGAGAGAGAATCCTTTTCTTGTATAATCTGGTTCCCATTTAGAAAAACCTCAACCCTTCAGAGAGCAATTTGAAGTAGTCATTTTCACCCTAGATAGCTTCCACATCTTTTGTGGTGCTAAGAACTACTTTATTTAATGGGAAAGGTATTTTGAATAAACAATTCCCTCTTCCCATTCAAAAGTTAATGCAAAATCCATCTCTTTGACTTAAATTTCCTGCAATACCCCTCTGAAATACATCAGTATTCTTGTACTTTATACATTTATTTAAACCAAAATCTCTACAATGGGTGGGATTTTCAAAAGTGCCTAAGTGACTTAGGATCACAGGTCCCAATCAAAGTCAATGGGACTTGTCTCCTGGGGGCTTGTCTGTACAGCAAGTTAGTGTGAAGCAAGTTGGGGTGCAAACCTACAGTTCAGAAGCCTGCCACACACTAACTAGCTATGTGAATCCTGCCAGCGTGCACTAAAATTTCCATTGTATGCTTTGACCCATTGCTGTTTGAAAGTTTGAGATAGTAGTAGGTCAAAACACAGTATGGAACTTTGAGTACACAGTGGCAGGGTCCACACCATGACTTAGTGTGCCAACAGCTAGAATACTATAGGTCGGAGGTGGCTCCACTTTTGACAGGAGAGATGCAAATCACAGAATAGCTATTTCTACCTCTGCCCAAGGTTTAAGCTATTATATTACAAGCTTACCTTATTTATGGTGAAGAAGCAGAAGAGGGACCCAAGAGCTGGAACTGCCACTATCAGTGGTGAGTTCTCACACACATGCACAGGGCCCGCCCAGCGGGGGTGGAAGCTAAGGAGATGCAGGTTTCAGGCCCCATCACCACCCCCTGTAAACTCCCTGCAGCCCAGACTTAACTGCTACAATCCTGTCATGGCCTCACCAACCAGTGGTTACCACAGCAATACCCTTACAAAGTGACTTCTGGGTATGATAAATTGCCATGGTAACAAGGCAGCTCCATGAGGCACTATTAGGTATGCCAAGATCTGAGCCTCATGCTGCACTACATTCATTAAACTTTCTAGCATTGCATTTTGCTACTGAAGAGAGTGAGTTGTGACATTTAAATCAAATCACAATGTATCCTTATATCTTTGTATGCATTTATGAATGAAATAAAAAAGAATATGCAAAATATATTTTGTAGCTTCTGAGAATTCTTGGTTAGGCTGTCCCTCACTTGTCTGGGCTGAGAAGCCACCCCTACTGTAGGTTTACATCCCGATTTGATGTGCACTAACTCATCATACAGACAAGCCCCCAGAAGCACAAGTCTCATTGTCCCACCCAATAACTTTAAGCTTTTGCTGTTCTCAAAACTGGGAAAGAAAGAGATTGTTTTGTTTACTTCTTGTGGAAGGCACTTAGATACCATGATGACAGACAAACTTATAAAACCTGGACAGAAAAGAAAGAAAATGATCATGTTTTCTCCCCATTATCCCTCTTTTACATCTTTCACCCTCAATATTCTGTGCTGTAGCAATCACTCTTCTCTGCACTTTCAGGATCCCTCTTTGTAGACCATTAATTAAGTTCCTTACTTGTCCAGAGGAGGTTACACCCTTCTGCATGTTAGGCTGCTGTTTAAAATAAAAGCCTTTCTGATGAGGTATTGTCTGTCTGAATGTCAGAGACAAATAGAAACAGTTGTGAATCTCAGAGAGGGAGATCATGACAAAATAGCTTTATGGCAGGTGAAGCTTTCATGATATCAGCTCCCCCATCTCATGCCCTTCATTACTTCTGCTGAATTGGTTTGAACAGAGAGCATAAACTACTACTTATCAGTGGTAGGTAGGTGAAGTGAAGGATTCTTCATTCATTAGGGCTCAGGATGATAGGTGTATGTTTGCAGATAATCAGACTTAATGAAGAGGTTATGTTCAGCTTTAATAATTAGCCAAGTTGTAGTTAGTTTAATCATGCTTGTCCTTATTTATTTGTGAGACCAAGTGACAGAAGCCACCTCACCTTTTTTATTGTCTCAAAAATCCCCATAATTGGTTTGCATTTGAATCAAGTTTATTAAAAGGCATATGGTCATAACAGAGAACTCACTCCAGTTGGTAAAGCCCTAAGCTAAACCCAAAATAATTTGATCATTTGTAAATCATTGTCACTTGAATGTTTTCTCAATATAACTTAATTACTATTCAACACAGGGTAAAGCTTCTGGGAAAAGACCTCCATCACAATGTACTTCCTGGGAAAAGAGGAAAATCGAGAGCTCTCAGCTAGCTTTGCATTTTATTATTCATGTATAATTCTTCTGCACCACTGAACATCTGCTAATAAATTTGATTCAAGTTTCCATGATAGCTTTTACCCTCATTATTCAATCCCTGCATGAGTTTTATATCAGATGAGAATTCACGCCATTTACTTATTGCTAACATTTCTGATCCCATTAACAATTTAGCTGGTAAAGTCTTCAGATAAGTCAAAGATGTTTACAAAAACAAATCCTACTTTAGGCAGCAGGAAGAATTTTCATAGCTTCCCCTGGAAGCTAACTGACAGGTGGTCACCTTGGAAGTGTGCTGCAGTAGCACAACCAAACATGTATTAGGAGTTTCTGATGCAGAAGGTGATCAAAAGCATCAGAAGCTATTACTTCTAACTCTGGGTTTTGTCAATCTTCTGTTCCTTAGTGCTTCACATTTATAGATAAGCTTAAATCTAGATCAACTATAAAAGCTCCTTTTAACACCTACAGATCTGTCATATTGATTTGGTATTTCACTTTGCTCCTTATGATAACATTATTTTACATGTGGTTAGAGCACAAGGTTGGGAGTCCAGATTCCTGAGATCCATTCTAAGCTCTGTCCATGACTGACCATCTGGCCTTAACTGAGCCATTAAGATCAACATTTTCAGAAATGTTCACCAATTTTGAATGTCTTTGTTCTGAAGTGCCCAACTTCACACATCTGTGTTGACGTACCCAGAAATTTTGAATAATTTGACAATTTTGGCCTCGCTGTCCTTTATTTTAACTATCTGTAAAATGGGTATAGTCATGGTAATACTCATCTTTCTCAGGGAGCTATGAGAATTAATATTTTTAAAGCAATCTGAAATTGCTGATGAAATAAGTCAAAGTACAAAGACGTAGTAATGGTGCTAGAAATATTAATAATACAAAACAACATACAGCATAAACTAGAACAACTCTAAATTAGCCAAATTTATCACTTAAAACAAAATCTGTGATGCAGAATATCACTCAGTACATGTGAATCAGGGAAGGCAAATGTGACTCTAAAGTTCTGCTTGGCTGCCTGCAATTGCCTCAAGAATGGGTGAGTTGGGCTAGTCCAGAGTTGGTTACACAGATTATATGCCAATCTGGGACTCCCCTATACTCATGGAATACCCAGTTGCCCACTTAAGGTGGATTGTTATCCTCTTTGCAGCTGAAGTGGAAGAAAGGGATGTGAGCTCTATAAGCAGACATGCCTAACTAACGGTTTCATTTTCCTTCACAGATTCTACAGTTGGCATACTAAGATACCCATGGGCAACCCTGACCAGTGGCAGATTGAAAAGTCATGAAGGTCAGCAAATGCTGAGCAAGCTTCACCTGGTCTGGGCCCCCCATCTCTTTCTCTCATCTGCCAGTGGCAGAAGAAGAAAATCATAGAATCATAGAGTTGGAAGGGACCTCAGGAGGTCATCTAGTCCAACCCCCTGCTCAAAGCAGGACTAACCTCAGCTATATCATCCCAGCCAGGGCTTTGTCAAGCCTCAGCTTAAAAACCTCTAAGGATGGAGATTCCACAAACTCCCTAGGTAACCCATTCCAGTGCTTCACCACCCTCCTAGTGAAAAACTTTTTCCTAATGTCCAACCTAGACCTCCCCCCCTGTAACTTGAGACCGTTGCTTCTTGTTCTGTCATTTGCCACCACTGAGAACAGCCTAGCCCCATCCTCCCTGGAACCCCCTTTCAGGTAGTTAAAGGCTGTTATCAAATCCCCCCTCATTCTTCTCTTCTGCAGACTAAACAAGCCTAGTTCTCTCAGCCTCTCCTCATAAGTCCTGTGCTCCAGCCCCCTAATCATTTTTGTTGCCCTCCGCTGGACTCTCTCTAACTTGATGGGCCCGAGGGCAGGTTTTTATTATCGGCCACCACGTATGTCCCACACTCAGATAAACGCTCATTTCTCCAACTTACCCCCCCTGTCCAGCCCCTGCCCAGCTTCATGCGATGCCAATTCCTGCTCCCTGCATTTGAATTTGTCTGGGCAATAGGAGAGGAAGACGCATCTCCAACCGAAATGGAGGCTCTGCCATTGGCAGTCCCACTAATCAGAATTCATGGAATAGCCACCGTTTTGGAGGCCGCGTCCACATGCGCAATCAAATGTGTGCAGTGAGGACTAGCTCATTACTCTTCCTAGGCGCTTGCAGCAGTCTGGAAACAATGGGGACAGCAGTCTGTGCCTAGCATATGTGGTGTGTCCAAGCAGCCCTGAGCTATCTGGGGCCCTATAAGTTCATTGGCCTCCGAGCAGCTGCACCCGCTATTCCTCTGCCACTGCCATCTCTTCCCCTCTCCCCGCTCAATGCTGGGGCCTCATCCTCACACATAACTGAGTTGGTCACCATGGCAAGGGCCCCCTTGCTGCCTCATGGCTGATAAAATTTTATGGCTATGTGTATGTGCATCTAGCACTGCCTCTGACCATCAGTCCCCATTTTTATAGGGGTCCCATGGGGCCCACACTACCTGTTCTGCAATGGCTTTGCAAAATCCCACAACATTTGAGCATTCCCTGCAGTGGCTAGTAGTAGCAGACATTTCCTACTCCATCCTACAAGGGTCACAGCCATTGGGCATGTTCCATTACTGGAGGGGCTGCTGTTGGGAAATGTAGTTTGTTTCTATAGCCTCTATAGCCTCCTCTTGCCATGGGACACTGAGAGGTATGTATCTGCCTGATCCAGCCTTTTCCCAGCCCCACAGCACTCTCCCCAGTCAGCCTCACTCTAGTTCTGCCTATATCTTCTAGATATGGCACAGAAAATCAACCTTTTTTTAGGATTACCCCACTGCCGCCCCGCCCCCCACCCCTCCACACACACAACTGATGAATAAATTAAGCAGTACAAAAATACACTTTTTTAAGTCCTAAAATCCCAACTGAATTATTCTTATAGGTATCTGAAAATGAAAGCCATAAGTACAAATACAGGTCTGGTTTTAGAAAATGAAAAGATCCTAAGATCCAAAGATCCCAAGCAGCAGAAAATATCATTTTGTAAACTTCCTGATCAACTCTTTCAGACTGAAGTAGAAAGTCAAGAACTGCATCTCAATTCAGCAAGCGTAACTCTGTCACTGTGTCATGATTTAAATCAGGAAAATGATTTGTGCAGTACCATTAAAGTTGCACCTGTAGTAATATTGATGATATTTCCAGAGAAACTTTGCTTAAAACCAGCACAGTTGAAGACCCTGTGAGCTACAAACCAACAAAACCAAAGATCCCACAGATCATCTTAAAGCCAAAAAAACCAAAGATCCTATAGATGAGCTCAAAAGTAGCGAAACCAAAGGCCCTGTAGATGAGCAGCTCACAACTGAAGTAGGTCAAAACAGCCGTCCTGTTGAAATAGCTTTGAAATTCCCATCTGATAAGTCACTTTCAAGATTCAGTTTTATGTGAGAGTTTTCAAGAGCTAGCCAATCTGTTTGGTTCATTCCATCCTAAGGAACTTCAAAATATAACTTCAGAAAAGTCAAAAGAGGAAGTTCTTAAACTCATGGGAAAACACTCATATTTTTCTTTATTCTAGGTTCACACGATTATGTCTTTCAAGATCATGTATTATTTTACAAAGTACAGAAGGGTGTTCAATTTGTCATTTTGAGTCCATGGCTTCTTGAATTTCATAGTGTCAAGATCTCTTGATGAAATTTTACCAGAAATAAAATGGTCTCATCATACCAGTTGGAGTAGCTAGTGCTGAATATGCAATGAGTACATTAAGATATGTCAAAAACTACAGCATTCAACAATACCACAGATATGGCTGTGTAATCTTGCTTTCCTTGCAACTGAGAAAGATGAGACAGCATGGTTGAAACTGAACAGAACAATTTGCCAGGGAAAAGTGTGGCTGTGGTGTGAGATTTCAATAATTGGAAATAAGCAAGCCAAACAATTTGGGTGAGATTCCAACTTTATTTAGGCCTGTCGTTCTTATTTTATATATATTTTTTAAACTTTTTATGTTTAAAAAAGCCTAAGGTGACGTGACTGTTGGGCCCCATGCTGCATGTTGCTGACAATGCTCTGGTTCTTAAATTGGCCCTTGACCCAGATAATACTACATGACTTTATGTCTTATTACAGTCATCCATAAGCCACTAACTCTCCTTTGTCCTAGGAGTGCAGAGGAATTAATTACCCACTTCATTTTGAATGGTTTTTTTTGCAACATGGTTAACTTCGTATGTTTAACAATCTGTTTCACCTTGTACTTAGCTGTGACACTCTAGACCTGAAGACACTCTAAACTTCCAGACCTGAAGAAGAGCTCTGTAGCTGGAAAGTTTGTCTCTTTCTCCAATGGAATTTGCTCCAATAAAAGAAATTACCTCACCTACCTTGTCTCTCTCATATCCTGGGACCAACACATTGCAAACTACATAAAACTAAGTCATACCAGCTTGCTGTAGTTACTGTATTTACTCTGACACTGAATAGCAAAGATTAACCATTGAGCTGCATCATTAAGTTGCTTCTAGGACATGATATACTTTCTTCAAGTGGTGTTAAAATGTTAATGTATGGGTTATGTTACAACAAGTTGGCATATTTCTATTTATATTGTTTTGCTTTTTTTTTTTTCATTTTCATTTTATTTTTATTTTTTTCTTCCCCACTTTCCCCTCCTCTTTCCACCCCCATTTTATTGTTTTTTGCAAAATGGAACTCTTAAAACAGGAGAGATAAAAGTCAATTTAATTGGAGACATCCAGTGTCCCCAATTAGCTCCTGCAGTTGCCCAATCAACCATTCTGTCCTCAGACAATACACATTTTAGAAGAATTACATATTTTTTTCTGAATTACATGCACCTACTATATTAACTCTCTGCATGAGATTAACATTCCCAGAGCAACATTATTAAACTCATTTGATTGGATGTCTTGACCCTTAAATTGTTCTAGTCTTCCAAAATTACTTCTATGAGGAAAGTCTACAGTAATCAAAGATTCTATTCAACACTGGTGATTTTCCTTTACATTTCTTATTTTAGATTAAAGTACATACTATTTTAGTAATAATCAGCCACATCAGAAATTAGGATGGCAGAGTCTAGTAATTTAAATCTGAATCTGTTCGGTGGCTACAGAACTCTGTTGATGTTAATGTGAGTTCTGTTCATATGGATTGTAGGCAGCATATGGCCTCTCCTATTATGTGAATATTGATGAAGTTATCACAAGGGAGGACAGAATAACTATTTTTCAGCAATTCCCATCATGTATAGTTTAAACAAAATATTTCACTTTTTATACCATGCTGTTTTTTTAGTGCTGAAATACATCCCACTGTTTTGGTAACCAGTAAATTAGGAATTAACTGAATTAAGCAACACAATTTAGATATTGTCTTAGTCAGTCTTTCCATGAGATAGAAGATGGCTGGGGACATTGCTTATCCTAAAGTGCATTCTGATGGGATGGTTGACACTGTGATGACAACACATCCAAGAAGCAACTCACAAAGGTGCATAGCTGGGATCTCATCACACAAAGAAAGTATCAAGTAAACATATCTCTTCTCCCACTGGGCTTGACTGCCTCACGGCCTTGCAGCTTGTGTAGTCAGTTGCACCTGTGCAAAGTGAATGCAAATTTGCAACCTTTACCGTTTCAGATTAATAGAGCTTTTCTTCAGCTCTGTGTGAACACGAAAGTTTGTCTTTATCATCAACAGAAGTTAGTCCAATAAAAGATATTACCTCACCCATCTTTTCTTTCTAATATCCTGGGATGGCTACAACACCACTGCATATAACTCAGAATAGTAGCATTTTACATGCATTTTACCATCGCTTTGCATGGGTGTCAATGACCACGCAGGCAGTGGAGATTCAGAACCATTGGGCCAGACTCTCTGCATCTTGTGCAATGCAGTAGAAGGGGAGTGGGACAGGGATCCATATCAAGTGCCCTAATTGTCAGGGCTAGCTCCTATCCCAATATGATGAAAGTTTCTGAGTGGGATCTTGAGGTTGTACAACTGGCTTATATGGTTGGATCACTGCAGCAGTGTGGAATTCTGCCCTGTCGAGTGTGGGAGGGCTTTGCAGGTCAGGGGTCTGGGGCCAACAGAGCTATAAGAGATACAGGCCAGTTGGGAACAGTTAACACTTCCACCCTTCTGTCAGTTAGCCTGATTTTTCAGAGTTTGAGCATCTGCAGCTTCCCCTGACACCAGGAGGAGCTGTTGCTACTGAGTCCCTCTGAGGCTCAGGCCACTTTGAATAGATGCCTGTAGTTAAAAAAAAAAAAAAAAATCAGGGATTTCTCTAACAAAAGCATTCTCTTCTGGCCAGTTGCAGCCAGTTTCACTCTGCTTTGAACTTCCTGAGTGGAACCAAAGATCTGGAAACAGAGCCTTGACAGGAGGTGCTGTTTTAGCATCATGTTCGTTATAATCTGTTAATGAACACATTTTCTAGCATGATGCTTTTCCACAGGGTAGACACTATTATTTACAATAATTAGTACATCTGTAGTAATGAAAGTCATGAAGGACACAGACTCCATTACATGCACAGCTGAAGTTTGGGAAATCAATTATTTGTACCTATAAACCATTCAGTTAAGAATGAAAAATCTAACTATGAAGAGTTCCCTCTCTCCTAAATGTAAAGATAAATCCTCCTCCTGTTGGGGGAAAAAACACCCAAAATCCCCAACACATGCTTTTTTATTTCTATTCAGTTCTGAGACCCCAAAATAATGTTCATAGTGGCTGCTACCAGTTACACTTAGAAGAAGTGTTTTTATGTTTCGGCAAGTTACTGGTTAATATTAATGCCATTATCGAACAAGCCTTCCACGTCCATTTGCAGTAGACTCATAAAATCGTAAACTGCCATAGTGAGGTTTCATATGGCTAAAGGTCAGAACCTGTCTCTACCCACAGAAAGTCCTAAACCAATTGCTGCAGTTCCACTGTAGAAACTGGGGACAGAATACATGGACTCTTTGCAGGGAACTCACACCTCCTGTATGTGCAAGAGCTCTTCTCCAATGCAGGAGAAGTTTAAAGGGTGACAATGAAGCTGTAACCGTGCATCTCATCTGAAGCAGGGGAACTCACTTGTGACAGGAATACTACAGGCCTGGATCCACATAAGTGGCTACGGTGTGACTTTACTGTCACTCTGCCACTTGGAAGAGGAGTCTATTTTTCCTTTCCTCCCCCAACAGAGAATCCCAGCCTGTACTTGGCTACTCAACTCACATGCGGCTTCCTGGATTTGGCCCTAAAACTTAATTTCTTTTATAAAATATGCAACAGAACATTTACAACAGCAATATTCTGAGAAGTATTCTGATGAATAATTAACACCGAACTACATTTGTTGACAACATGAACAAAGTACATTTTGTGACATATAATCTGTGCCTTTTTATCTGACTTGTTTGTTTATTCACTAATTGGCAAAATCTGGCTATTTGCTGTGAGTTCCTGAGTCACTTCATTTCCGTATTTACCTGTAGAATCACAAACTGGTGCAGTTTGCTCAGGACTCACTTGTGACTGTCCCAAAGCACGTAAGGTTTTGTATGAATGGGATGTGGGAACCCATTTGGAGCTTAGTCCATTACTTCTGCACTGGAGGCGGATATAACATAACTGCCTGTGCTTCTTGAGCACAAAGGGAGACTGTTAGTGTTGTTGATAATGCTCAGCACCCTTAAGAATCTGGATGTAGTGAATGAATGGCCATGTTCCTGCCCAAAACACCGTCTCCCAGCACCAGCTTGCAGCTAGAAGGATGCCTTTGGGAAAGCAGAAGCTCAAAGGTGTAGCAAAGACATGTAGCAAGTGTGCTTCCTCCCCAGGTCTGCCTAGTGTAGGCATTGTTCCTCCATTCAACACCATTCACACTTTCCACTTCTTCTGCCTTCTGCCCCTTCATGCATACACTGAACTGACTTTATGAGTCATAATTGACCCATGTAGCTGCAGTCCAAAACCCATCGGATCAAGCTCTGGGAGCCTAATTCTGCTTGTAAACCAGGGTAAATTGGAAATAATTTCATTGAAGTCAATTGAGATCTATTCACGTAAAAGTGGTGTGAGAGCAGAATCAGGCCCTAATCTTTAACTGCTGATTTATTTACTGTGTCTAAACTCTAAGACATATATTATTTATTTATATACTCACACAAAATATCATCTCTTTATGTTTATTGTATGTGAAATCTGGGTCTTGTTATTTGCTTGCTCAAATATGGTATGGGATTTCACTCAGTAAATAACAAAAAGATCATTTAGCATTTTTTCACTTGCAGCTTATTAAACATGGAGAGGCTCATTCTCTTTGACCAGAGATTTCCCAGCATTTTCTGTAATCTTATCTGATCTCTTTGATTTAATTGAGGAAAAGTCATTCTAAAAGACTGTCATTACTCTTGAATATCTTTGTGGGGAAAAAAAAGTAATATAATTAAGATTATGCAAAGCATAAAAAATATCTAAAAGGGTCAGGGCAGATGGGAGGCATGAAAATTTTAAAAACTGGGAATTGCAGTCAACATAAATAACAGACGTCTGTATGACCTAATTAAGAACTATTATACCTTGCTGGGGAAAAGAGTTCTATCAGGTAATTGATTTTTCATGAGCAAATAATTGATAAAACATTTTAAACTGGATTAGTCTTAATATTTCTAATTGAAAATGTGTTGTGAGCTTCTTGGAAGACCACTGAAGTGAACATAAAACATCTGACAAAGTCCACATTGATATTATCAGCACTGCAAATAGAAAATCGCCTTTACTTCTAAGTAATTTATAGCAAACCATGGCTTAGGGCCTGATCCAAAGTCCACTGAAATCCATAAGAGTCCTTCCTTTGAATTCTGGGCTTCAGATCAGACCTTTAATCTTGAAGCCAATGGCAAATCTCCCTTTGACTTGAATGGGAGCAATATCTAACCCCCTTATTGCAAGGCACCAAAAGAAATGATAACAGTGACTGCCACTGTGCTATCATGTACAGGCCAGGAGCTATTGTTGGACGAATAGGTAGGAACTCTTGTTTAGATCAGATTAAAGGTTGGATGTACAGTGATTGATATGAACAGCTTCAAGATACACAGACCTTCCTCGGCCATTGTAATACTACAGCATATTTGAATGGCATTCATTAGTTGAATATTGAGCCAGAATGCAGGTGACCCTGACCCCCTCTGTGTGTACAAACCTTGGAAAAAGCTTTTCCCGTTAAAAGGGAACCACATGAAAACATTCAGAGCAGCTTTTAAGTCCTCCATGCATTTGGTTCCACATTTTGACTATGGAAGAACTGTATTAAAAGGAAATGTTGCTATTCATAGTTAATTGAAAACATATTCTAAAGAGATTGGTGCATGTCCTGTAAGGCAGCGAATACCCAGGCAGTTAAATAGTGGCTGAGGCTGGGATTTTCAAAGGAGCCCAAGAGAAGTCAGGCATCCAGCTCCCAATAGGGGATAGGCACATAGGTTCTTTATGCTCTGTTGAAAATCCCAGCCTGAGTTACCAGTGAACCAGTAACTGCATTCACTTCTAAACACCTTTATTTAGTGTGCAGTACCTGAGAGAGCAAGAAGCAGAAATCCTGAACAAAAAGTATTGTCTTCAGTGGAATTGTTATAGAATAGCACTGGTGTAGGCCAAATTTTGCCTCATCCTAGCATGGGCAGTGGGAGAGGACACAAGAAGCCTACCCTTAACCCTCTCTCTATGCAAGGGCCAGTCAAATCCTACTCCTTGTCCTCAGTGGTGTTAAGGGACTGCTCTGTCACCGTGGTGAAAAGAGCTCAAGCCTGCCAAAGAGGGCTAGGAGGGATGTGGTGAAGTCCAGACTGGCTCTTCACCCACCTTGCTATCAGCCCATTGAGTTGGCTGACCACATAGGAAAGAACAGACTGTGCTGTCTGAGGAATGTAATATATCCATTCCTATTATTGGCCAGCTTACTGTAAGAGGGATTATAGCTTCTGAGGCTGTCTTCTTCTGGGAGCTCCCCCAGGCATCGTGCAGCTCTATGTCAAGCACCACATGGGCCATATTGTAAAGGTCCTAAAAGTGATTAATGAGGTCCCTTTCCTTGTAGTGCAGGCATGAAGGAACGAATAGTGCTGGGCAGCTTCTGCCAGGACTCTAGGAACCCAATTTGTGCAAGTAGATACTTCACCTTACTTTGCATAGGTCACTAAAGCCTGCTGTCTCAGAAGATTTGTCTAATCTTGGAACTGTCCATCTTCAACTAAAGCACATCGCTTTTAATATACAACTTTATTTTAAAAATGAAACTTAAAATAAAGTTACTCTGAAATTTTGTGTTTTAAATATCCACGGGGTTTTCTTTTAAACATGGTTGAAATGTTTTCCTGTTATTTACGATAAATATATCTGTAAACTAGATGGTCCCCATCATGTGTTATAGCTACACAGAGTGAATAAAAGCTAAGGGAAATGTGGTACTTACAGTGATACAGAGTGTATCTATTCTATCCATTAGCAGGCATGACACCCTTCTTTGCCCTTGGACATAGTTGCAACAGACTTTCAGCAACAGGGCCGCCAGACATCCCCAGAGATGAATACACTCTTGGACAGTTTGCTAAGTTGATTGTTGACAGCAGCAACTGGAACCCAGCAGAAAAATAGTCACATCAAATGATCATTTTCAGTAACAATTCTGTGTGCAGTGATGATTGGTTGTCTGCCTAGACTCCGCCAGATTGAATGCACAGGGTCAGCCAGCCACCATATGTTGCACCAGGCAATCAATCTGGCAGACTGGAAGGTGAGAGAAAAAGGAAATGTAAGAAGCAAAGAATCATTAACAAGCCCTTATTAGGAAGGAAAGATTTCCTCATTTATCTGTTGGCATTTTTTTAACTGTGCCTTTGTTTTTTTCCCTATATTTCCCTTCCTTCACTTATTCCTCCTCCCACCTGTAAAATTTTTAAAAATTACTTTCACCACTATTTTTTTTTTTCATTTTATGTTAATAGTTTCCTCCTAATAGCCTCATGATATTTAAAAATGTCCTCATTGTCCCTCATTTCAGTGTCTGTGGTTGAGGGGGGGCTGAATGAAGGCCTCAGCCTCCCTATCTGTAAAATGGCTATAACGATATTATTTTTACCTTTCTTTATAAAGCATTGTGAGGTTAATGAATGTACTGCACTAAATAAAGACCCACATGTCAGTGAGTTAATCCCAGTGAGTAGTACCTTACTACATGAGGAACCCCATTGAAATCAGTGGGACTGTGTGCACAGTGAGTGTCTGTTCAATGTGAGTAAAGGTGGTGCAATTGGCTCTTTTGCTGTTGTTAATAAAAAACAAAATGTTAGACTCCTACATGGATTTTTAGGCACTCTCGTGTGGGTTTTTCCAAAGCGCCTACATGATTTAGTCATGCACGTTCCGTTAAAGTCAAACTGCTTCTAGATCTCCGAGCTACTTTTGAAATACCTGCACTTGAGTGTCTAAATATGGATGTGGGAGGCTGACTTCTGGCTGCTATTTTTGAAACTTCTGGCCTTAAACACTGCCCTGATTTTGGCCAATTGTGTAAATTACACTTCCACTTTACACATTGCCTCTAGATTTGGCACACATTTTTATAACCTACTTGGCTTTATTATACGATCCTTCTACTAAACTGGCTGAAATACTGTCACAACTTAAAAAGAGAGACAAGAGAGACAGCCAATGTGGTTTCCATGCAGTTCAATCTATAATCCATGCTATATATGCTCTGTGGGATGTTATTGAAAAATGACTAGAGCAACAAAAGGAAGTTAACATCATGTTTATAGACTTTCCAGCTGCTTTTGATGTAGTGCATCAGTCAGCACTGTGGATACTGCTGTGTCAGTACGGAGTGCCTGAGGACTTGTGTGTTCTTGTGAAGGATCTGTACAGTGGTACATTTAGCTATGTGAGGGTCAATGGTTATATTACAGACTGATTTTCAGTAGAATCAGGAGTAAATCAGGGATGCATTTTCCTGCCTATATTATTTAATGTTCTAATAGACTACCTGCTGACAAAGTTGAGGCCAAAGTAGGAGGTGTGAAATTTAGTTTCATCTTCAGAGGATCTCAAGTATGCGGATGACATTCCCACACTGGGAGAGACTAAGTACAGCTAATTCTGGAAGAACTGCAAAAAAACTGCAGAATCTATGGGCATTAAGATGAATGGTGATGAAATCAAAGTTATGTATACCTCCTAGAAAGTGGAAATGAATGACCTGAGGATGCTGCATCAGTGACATTGATTAAGTGAATAGTTTTATCTGTCTGGGTGTTTGCTGACAGCTGGAGGTTCTAGAACTGAAGAAGTCACATGTTGAATTGGTCTTGCATAAGTGTCATTTCTGCATCTTCAAAGGTCTCTGGGCACCAGGTTATCTGCATGACAACTAAGATACAAGTGTTCAGTGCAGTAGTGATGACAACTCTCTTCTATGGGTAATTAAAAGCAGCTATGTAGAGGAAAGTAAATAGTCTGGAGTGTCAGAAGTTATGGCATAATCTTAACATCCATTGGTTTGATTTGGTCACAAATTAGGAGACGCTTAGATGATCCCAGCAAGTTGCAGTCTTGCACTAGCTGAGAAAAGACAACAGCAATGGCGGGGTCATGTCCAACATGCAAACCTTTATAGGTTTATAGAGCTCTAGTTGAAGGAAGTAGAGTACAAGGATGACCACAAATAAGGCTGGAAAATGCAATTTTGAGGAATTTAAGAAGCCTAAATCCTCCGGTACTGACGCTTGCTGAATGAAGACGACTTGCAAGAGACCATTCAAGATAGAAGTCCATTCTGCACACCACCACAGCTACATAGCTGGCATAGGTGCTGACTTTTTATTTTGCCGGTGAGAGCCTTACCCTGGCTCAAGCCTATCCCCCCCCACCCACAGGGTTGTGCAGGAGCAGGAGGTGACAGGCTGTGCTGGGACATGCACCCCACCCAAGCAGTCCCAATCCTGCTCCTGCCGCCGCCGCTGCTGATTTTATTATCAATTTGAAATTTTCAAGACAAACATTCAAGGGAAACCAGAAGAATGTATTTTTCTTAGATTGTAAGCTCTTTGGGTCAGGGACCTTCCTTTTGCTATCTGCTTGTACAATGCTGTGATGAGGTATATAAACCCCACACTGGACAACAAGGGGTAAAGGAGTTGCTCTGGGCTCAAGCAACTCTGCCCCTCCACACCTGGCTGGAGGAAGAGCTTAAAGGGGAGCAGAGCAGCTTACTTGTTGGCAGACTCAGGAAGAGAAATAACCTCCAGCCCTTAGCTCCTGAGAAAAGAGCTGAGTGAACGTAATTACAGCCCATTGACCCCTTCCTAAGGGAAAGGAGGACCAGATTCTGATGCAGCTTGAGGGGGAATAATTCCCCTCCGTTTCCTATTAACTCAGTTTATTTGCATTAATTTCCCTTGCTTTTTGTTCATGGACTTCCCTGGTAGAGATTTTATGGCAACCTGGCTACAGGGACAAGTCTCAGCAAGAGACAGACCACTGAAGAGGCAGGACGGCTGTCAGCAGGAGGTACCTGATAGCAAGAGAGCTGCTGGGGAAACTGAGGCACAGACAACTACGTGACTTGCTCAAAGTCACCCAACAGACCAGTAGCAGACCCAGCAATAGACCGCAGGTCTCCTAAGTCCCTGTCCAGTTCTCCATCCACTAGGGTCCTGATTAGGAGCTATGGCAGTACAATAATAATTAATGTGCATCTGTCAGCCCTGTCCCCACTAATGGGTGGTCACATGCTATTAAATCATATTTTAAAGCAACAATAAGACAATTCAAGAAAGTTAGCAGGAATGTGAAAACACAAAATGGCGCTGCAAGCAGCATGTATTTACCATTTATTCCAAACATACATCTGTGCCTCAGAGTGTAGGCTAGACAGTTTCCCTTTTTGATTTCTGTTAACATTTTCTCATGCTGCTCTGTCTGATCACACAGTCCATGGCAAATTTCTATTGTCAGTTTACTCCCTTTTAATTTCAAGCTTTAATTTCCCAACCTATGCATATTTTTTCAAACAGCTCCTATCAGTTGCTTTGAAAACATCCCTTTACATAAAGGCAGCTACCTCCCCTTCTGTTCTTTCTGAACTATTACGAAGCATCTGCATGCACAAATATATAGCCCCACCTTGATTTTTTTCATTCTCACACTGTTTTGGTTAAGCATAAGATACTCAGTTTGCTTCTGCACCTGCAAAACCTTTTAACTTCCCTTTTTACTCTCCAGATTCAAAACAAAACACTGTGAAGTTATCAAAATGAAATGTTTTGACTGCTCTGAACTAAATTTTTTTTTCAGCTTGTTAGCTTGTGAAAATACTCAAGATTTTGACTTTTTGTCCCAATTAGGGACAGGTAAAATGTTTGAATTCTCAAAAATTTTCTTGGGAAAATTTTTTCCCACTCAGCTCAAGTCCAAAGTACATTATTTATCCTTTTGGGCCCTGATCCTTCAAACATTATGCACATGTTTCACTTTACACATACAAATAGTCCCATTGACTTCACCTGGATGATAAATGTTCATAAATGTTTGCTTTATCAGGACCATCGTTTGATTTTTTTTCTCTTGCTTTTCTAATATGCTTTGTTAAGATGACCACAGTAAACTGTTTCTGGGAGAATACACTATGATCAAAATAAAGGAAGACAAACTTCTGACCCATTGTGGGAGGCCAAAATGGGAATTCAAACATATGTAAGCAAGGGCATTCAGTTCAAGGTGATAACTCACTAAACTTCTGACTGCAGTTAATAATATGTATCTAAAAAGCCTGGGGATATCACAGAGTGTGAAGAAATAGGAGACTGGAAGTACAACTCCCTAATATGCTTGTCCTCCTCCACATACATAACCAAGTGAAAATGAACAGGATTTTCAGTGGGTTACATCAGATGAAACTTCAACATAAAGAATGAAATAAGGCCAAGCTGAGCATCTATAATATTATAAACACAAGAAAGTAATCAAAATTAATACAGTGGGCATAATTTCCAAGTAGCGCATTGATGAGCTTTTCAATTTGAGTCCCATGAATACGGAAAGAATGCTGAAGACAAATGCCAAATATCAACTCTTAAGCCACTTCCTTCTATTTGTCTTTCTATGGCACATGACTTACAAACTGCTTTGCCGTAAAGCCAGATCATTTGCAGTAATCTCGTGACAACTTTCATCAGAGCAATCATCAGTAATGATGTGTTGTGAATAATACAGCCACAAATTGATTTGATGTAAATCCCTGCATAAGTTTCTGTATGCTTCACTGCAAAGAGCCAATGTTTTGTTATGCAGATTGCCTTGATTTCCTACAATGTGCCTCCATGCAGGACAATACTATTCAACCTTCTCCACCATCAATGGGTTTTAAACATTTTAAATGAGTACAAGACTCAATCCTTTCACTCCACATAACAATAATGCTATTTTCAGCCTCAAATGAGATATCCGTTTATTACAGCTATTGAGAATGAGTTTGCCACCAATTAGCTATTTTTATCATGTCAGTGCATGGACTTTAATACAGAAAAAAACCCACTTTGAAATTCTGATTTATATATATATAAACAAACTGAGTGAGAACTACCCCGTACAATGTATTCACTGAAAGTAAGGCATAAGCTACCTGTGTGAGAATTGGGAAACAGAGGTCATCTGACAGGTTCTTAGGGAGAGAATTTAAAACGTGATGTGTTGCCGGAGAATTTCAGATGTGCAATGCAGCTGTTGTCTCTTCTCCCAGCTGCGCTTGTGATGTACACTAGCAAGGAAAATCCATGATGGAAAAAAATGTATTTACCCGGGAAGGTAGGCAAACCATGCAAACTGGAGTTCAATTACAGAGAAGCTGTCTCCAGGAGGGGGTGAGTCATGCTCCTTAGCAGTTCAAGTGATTGGTTTGTGCAGTCAACTAAGTCTGAGCTGTTCTAATGTTTGAAAGTGTAATGACAAACAGAAATAGTAACGTCTCCTTCAAGGTCATGAAACAGCTCTTTTGCCTTGGAAACCCAGCACCGCAGTGGGCTTTGGATCTAGAAGGCATTCTTGGAGCTGTGAAGCTGGCACTGCACCCTCTAATGTCTATATCTTGTTTGTTGTATCAAAACTGACTGATTCCATATCTTCTGCCCTCTCCAAGTGTGAAATACGAGTGTAGCCCAAGGTCCAATGTGCAGAAGGGCAGAAGCAGCAGCAGTGGGAACTACAAGTTGTGGACTACAAACTGCAGCATGTTGGGAGAACTTCCTAGTTTCTGCCAGAAAGTACCCTCTGCCCTCCCAGCAGAAAGTTTCAGCACTGACTGAAGCTGGGAGCATGTAGCAGGCAGAGAGGACCACTGGACTGTAATCCTGTTCTATATTTCCTTGCAAGTAGGACCAAAAGGGGCTTAAAGAGCACCGAGAGGAGTTTAAATGAATCAAAAGGACAACGCCGGCTTGTTTGTGTCATGGTGCAGTTATTGTGGGAGGTAGGGCATGTTTGTAAGGGGGGTTGCATTATACAAAGCACCCTCTGTCCCCTTGCAGAAAGTTTCAGCCCTGACTGAGGCTGTGAGCATGTGGCAGGCCAGCAGTGAGAAGGCCGATGGACTGTAATCCTATTCTATGTTTCCGAGCAGAATAAAACCTTGTTCCTGGTGGTTGGTCTGAGTGGGTGTGGTCTGAGGTGAATACACACTGATACATAACACAGAGCACACAGAGGAGCCTCAGGCCCAGTTTCCTAAAGCTGTGTAGAAAGTCACAAGGCAGACTTTCCCTATCTTGAACACCCTCATGCTGGGCTAGTAGAACAGAGGGGCTACACTAGTTTGCCACAGGAAGTGTTATCTATTGCCTGATAAAAGAAGGTCCATAGACACCAGACAAGCTATTGTGGAACATCAGAGGACAAAAGACTGTTGACTGATTGCTTCCCCCTTGCAAGAAGAGTTTTAAAAGGGCCCGGCTGAGGAAAGAACTATTTCAAAACCCAACGCCCCCTCCCTTCACCTCCTCTCCTGTCTTTCCTTCCTCTTACAAACAGGAGCTGGATGGAGGGAGGGTGGGAGTGGTTGGTGGCTTGTGTGCAGGCCCACCTAGGTCTGAGAAGGGAAAGGAAACTGTCTGGGTTGTCTGAGAAAAGTCAGAGCAGTCCATTCTTCCTGTGATGATTTCAAATATTTTGCACCATTCTCAGTCCCTGGTATCTGTCCTCTCCCCATGTTGAACTGTTCTGCAGAAGCGGGGAGAAGCATGGGGTGGGTGGGTGATGCATCTGCTCTGGCAATTGCACAAACACAGGCCCATGTCCCTTAGCAGTGAGAAGGTACTGGCTTGCATTGTTAATGCAAAAGTTCAGGGAAGAAAATACACTTCTGGAGTGACTCTCTGATTCCCTGTCCCTTTCAATGGCTGTTCACTGAACACAGAGAATCTACTTTCTGGCAGTGCAGGGGGGATTAAGGAGTGGATGGATGTTTTCAGTGGTTCTCTGTTCCTCTTCTGTCTGAGCTCCATCTGCTTGCTTAGAGTACAGTCGATTTCCTCTTGAATTGCCACCCATTCCTGTAAGGATAACTCAGCCAATTTCTGGCGTAGCAAAAATTCAGGCTGGTTCTTCAGGGCTAATGGCAGGCAAAATGTGCTTGGTCCTCCTTCATCGCCCACCATTTGCAGAAACATCTCTCTGGCATAGATGGCTGGGTGTCTTCCACAGGACTGGAAAGCCAACACTTTCAAAACTGCTGTGTTCTCCAAGCGGTGGCTAGCTTTAAAAAAGAAAAAGATGACTGGTAATGATACCCTGGATGGAACTGGACTGGCCCCTTGATGCACTGTACACATTACAATATTTTAATAAAACTAACATGGGTCTCTTACCGTTTTTATCCTCAGCTCCTTCCTCATGGCCACCAAAAGTGGTCTGAGGGAAAGGGTCTGTAACAGTAGCATTCCTGGGATGCTAAAAGGTATCAATGTTGCCACCTTTGGCAGCACAGTTATGTTATCTGGGGGAGGAGGAGGAAATATTTCTTAAGCTCCTTCAAAGGAGAAGTGAAATATAAAGCTAGCCTTGTGTTCGACGTGCCAGGATGTTCCAGTGCCAACAGGGAACCCATTCTACTGGGCGGGCAGGAGCAGAACCACAGAGATAGCAGAGGCAGATGGAGAAGGACACTGAAGAACCTGCTCATTGGCATAGACAGGAGTCAGGAACAGTTTGAGTTGCTTAGGGCAAGTGAGAATCAGGCACCTAGCCAGGAGTAGGCAATCATGAATTGCTTCATGGAGTAGGAGTAAGCCCAGGGGGAAAGGGACCATGCACTCATGCAGTCCTTATTCCAACTGGTGGCAGAATGCGTGCAGGGCCCACTTGCTACCATTGCCTCTGCTGCTCTCCTGAAACAGGCAGCACCTCCTCCTGCTTCTCTTCCTCCACCAGCTGCCACTCAAGCTTCTGCTTATGTCCTACCCCTGACCTCCTCTGCTGGTGAGGAGCATCCTGGTCACCCAGCACAACATACTCTGCCAACACCCAAAAACCCTCACAGGGGGACCTTCCCAGAACACAGAGGAGTGGAACAATTATCCCCACCCTGTCCCTGCAGCCCAGCTTGTGCTCCGCCCCCCAAAGCCCATGCAGGAGACATCCCTGTTTGTCCCCCCCACCCAGACATACACTTGTCAGAAGGAGGGGAATGTGGAGGACAGGTGTTTACAGACATTGTTAGCCCACTCCTTTGGGAATCTTTTTCTTTTCTTTTATTTGTTCCTGCTAAAAAAAATTTGTAGCTCTATGTTCCATGTATGTATGTATGTATGTAAACAAAGGTTACTGTTCGCTTCGCTGGAGTGCGCACCTTGTTTTCAGAGTGTGATCAATAGGATGCTTCCCAGAGATTTGGGATGGGGGTAGTAGAATTCGCAACACATTACTATTATTTCTTAAAAGTCTGGTGCCATGGAAAACAAACAATTTCATCCCTCCCCCTGCCCATGAATTTACTAATTGTTTTAAAAAGGATTCATGACAATGAAGTAAGCAATAAAAGATCTGTTGCTGTCCAAAGCATCAGAATGAAAAACAGAAGACATTAACTGATACTTCCTAACTGTAAGAACAGTAGGACAATGGAACAGGCTGCCCTAGGGTGGTTGTGGAAGCTCCTTCACTGGAAGTTTTCAGAAGAAGGCTGGGTAGCCATCTGTCTTGGATAGTTTAGACACAACAAATCCTACATCTTGGCAGGGGATTAGATTAGATGACCTTTGCGGTCCCTTTTAACCCTATGATTCTATGAAACATCTTTATGGTTTTGCTAATGATGTGAGAGATAATACTGAACAGGGAACCAAAACTAAATAAATATTGAAGCTATCATACACTGAGCCATGCTTTTATGACTTCCTCTTCCCCAGCCCCACCAAACAGTCACCACTGGAGCCCTGGGAGTAATCATGCACAGTGATAAGTGCTGAGATCAATGGTGTCAGAAAACATTGTGAGGACAGAATGTGTTCAGGCCCTCCCTAAACCTTACAGATCTTCTTTCTAAAATTACTTTAACAATGCCTAAGCGCTCTCCCATAAAGTAGCCCAAAACAGAGCAGTTACCATATAAAAATGGCATTGTTCAATGATGCCCTTAATGTGCATTAAAACTCTGCCTTCCACAAAACCACAGCCAAAGGTGTTAACTTTGAGCGCCCTCCCTCAGCTGTCTGTGTTCAGTAAGTGAATTAATGTCAGCTGCAGGATATCAAAACCCACTGAGATGTCTCACAATAGAAGTATGTGGCAATGCTCTATTGAGGTTTCCCAGCAACACCATAGTGTCACAATAGTGTCCCCAACACACTTCCATGTACTTTCTAGCTCCCTGCTGTTCCATGATGCATGAGCACCCAGCATCATGAATTTCCCTAGCCTGCTAGGACCTAGGAGCTGTGTGCACATGGGTGGGATCTGACTGCCTGTACAAGCTTTGAGCAACAGTTCTGTGCTGTGCCCATTTGCTGTAGAAGTATTCTTCTTTTGCCTCACATATGGTGCGCAAAGCACAGCAAGCCACAATCCGAACCACGTTGGCCACATTGGCATCCAGGGGGGTCCAGAGGCATCTCAGCCACCATTCTGCAGCTACTCAGTCTCTACAGATGAATTCCTTTTTTCTCAGGTCAGCAATGTCAGGGCATGGCATCATAAGCTAGAGTAGGAGCAGGTATGCAGGGTCCCCCAAAATGAAAGTCAGCTCAGAAACATAATCATGTCCTTTCAGGGGAATAAAGTCCCATCTTTCCCTTGCAGTACAACCCTAACCTCCTGAGAACCCTGGCATCATGGACTTTTCCCATTTGTCTCGCTTTCATGTTCATGAACTGACTCCTATAGTCCACTAAGCCTTGGCAAACCAATGAATAGTAACTTTTTTGGTTCATATGCTCACCGGCCCCTTTCAGGAGGCAAAGGATAGGGATGTGAGTACTGTCAATGGCACCCCACATACGGTTTAGAAACCCCATCCCCTGCAATCCCATAATAATTTCAGAGACTTGGGTTATGGCAACCCTCCTTCGGTAGATCACTGGCAAACCTGTACAATAACTGCCCTAACAGTTGATTTCCCAGCCCCAAACTGTTTGCAAGTGACCAGTAGTTGTCAGGTGTAGCCAGCTTCCAAAGGGAAATAGCCACCTGCTTTAGCACTGGTATGGTTTCTGAAATCAAGATGCTCTAAGGGGTTGGTGCAAGCTCCTTGCACAATCCCATGAAGGTCTGCTTCCTCATTCTGAAGTTCTGAAGCCCCTGGTCATCATCCCAGGTTTCTAAAATGATGTGGTCCCAGCACACCATGCTGGTTCTCCAGAAGCAGCAGTCCATCCATGGGCATCCTATTGCAATCCCGGCATTGAACACATCTGTTCCTTGGCACCAGAGTGGATTTTCATTCCCCCTTCTGGGTCAGCAGTCTTCTCCATCTCCATTTTTTCTGCATTGATTCCATCCAGTATCCAATACTGCATTGTATGAAGATTTGTCCGGTGAGCTGGAGCAGTACCACATCGTCCTACACTTGCTTCGTATCTCCAACATAGACTGGCAGAAGAGAGAGATGACTGGGAGCTGCCATCACCAAATGAGTGAAGTAGTAGCAACAAATGTGGACACTCAGGACAGGTACGGGGTACACAGGCTAGCAGTAGACAGACAAGTACTTAGAGAAGCACACAAGTGTAGACGTAGTATAAAAGAGGATCCTGTGAGAAGTTAACACACTTTGTCTCACCACAGGATTATTTTAAAAAAAGTTTTAAAATGTTCTTGCCATTTTTAATTATTTTTAGTATATTATGTGTTTATATCAAGTTGTTTTGTTGCCCCAACAGAAATTTTAGCCTTATTGTACTAGGCATTGTACAAACATACAGCATGATTCAATCCCTACCCAGAGGAGCTTACAATCAGAAGAGAGAGAACAGACAAAGGGTGAGAGGGAAAACAGGCCCAAAGAGGTCAAGTGACTCACCCAAGGTCACACAGCAAGTCAGTGGCAGAGCTGAAAATAGACCCTGCAGGTCTCCTGACTCCCAGTCCAGTGCTCTACCCACTAAACATGCTGCTTTATCCCCTTTAAGTTACAATACAGAGGGTGAACGGAGAAACAAAGGCATTGTGCATGCTGATATCAGAGCCATTCTCATACTCCTAAAAATCAACTATTTCATTTGAATATTTTAATTTTACACACCATTTCTTTTTAATCCATTGCCATTGGGAGATTTTTTAAGTCAAAAATAGAATTAAATCTAACAAAGCCAAGATTCCCATAAAGTTTCTGAAACACTTTTGCTATCAATAAAATACATTTTTCATATATAATCACAAAATACATTTCTATGCTTCTGAATAAGCTATTCTTGACCATCAGGTAGATGGTATATATTGTGCCACTCTGTTCAAAGACCTGTTTTAATACATAATATGGTCAATTTGCGTAATATAGAGCCCTGCATCCAACTGTAATGATCAGCACTCAAATCAGTGGTTCTTAGAATTATTAGTAATTAGAGCAATATAGGCAGGGCTGGTAACACAGCCTATTATAAAGGTTGCCCAACACTTCCTGTTATAAGACCCTCTTTTCAGTAATTCATAATCTTGCCAAATCCTAACCATTTAGGTTGAAATTGTCCATGCTGGGTGTGCCTCAGACTGATTTTGTATTTATTTATTTACATTTCAGCTAAAACAATCTATTATTGCTATCAGTTATTCCATTAACTCAAGTCTGAAATGTGGGTACCCACTCAAAATTAGTGGGTACTCTGATCTTAATCTGTCTGTGCCTGAAATCCCCATCTTTAAAATGGGTATAATAATACCTCTTATCTCAGAGGGGGTGTTCTGAAAATAAATTCATGAATGTTTGTGAAGCATAGAAATAAGTGCTATAGAAAGGCTCATTAGGAAAATAATAATTCAGTCTTCAAAGCAGAGTTTGAATTGTGTGCAGTCAATAAGGCCTAATACCATACACTGAATGGAGAGAAAACAAAATATTGAATAGTAGTTGTTCATTAAGTGAGCACTGGCCTCCTGTATACTGAATGAGGCAGGAATCCAGGGGAAGAGTGTGATCATGTATTTAAAGACTGTATCATCAGTATGTTCAAAGGGGCAACCTTAATTCTGGCATTTCCTAGCTTTATAAGTGCTTGGCTTTGCAATCTTAATCATGTTCTTTTAATATAGCATTCGTGTGTGGATGTGAGTGTAATATCCATTCTATGATTATTCTGCAAGATATTTCACATACTATGGCTACATAGATTTTGCCATTGTCAGCAGATATACCACTCTGTCCATTGGCTCAAAAACAATATCCCCTACCAGCTGAGCTAACGGAGTTTCTATTAGATGCCCTAGTATCAAAATGTTATGTTCTTTTATGGCTACTATAATGAAACATGATGAAGCTGGATATTCCATGCATGAGAGAGCTGTTGTGCATGCATTCATTAACTCATTATTTCCCATCCTGGGGGCAGAAAGGAGGGGCAGGGGAGAAGAGAAGAAGAAAGTGGAGGTGGAGAAAGTTGTGTGATTCTTGATCTCTCCTCCCCATCTTCACTTTGCTCCTGTGCTCTGGGTAAAGTAGCAGAT
This sequence comes from Emydura macquarii macquarii, assembly GCF_026122565.2. Lineage (NCBI taxonomy): Eukaryota > Metazoa > Chordata > Testudines > Chelidae > Emydura > Emydura macquarii. The sequence continues at coordinate 4,885,609 of NW_027133156.1, forward strand.
GTCTCGTTGGACATTCATCTCTCTTCCCAGGCTGACCTCTAGTGCAGGCAGCCACAGGAATATCTCATTAACAGGGCTGCAGAGTCAAGAAACAACCTATGGGCCCAAGCTTCTGTCCCCTGCTCCCACAGCATTCAGCTAAACTATAAGAGCATTTGTGATCCAGGTCAGCCCCATGGAGCCACCAATGGTTGCCTTGCTGAATGCACAACAGAGATGGAGACCCACAAAATAAGAAAGCAAAAACAAAACAAAAGAACAAAAATTAGTAAGCACAAACATTTAGAGTGATATAGTGTCAAGAGCAAAGGTGAGAGAGAAAACCCCCACCACAGAGAACAGAAGGAACAAATGGCAAGACATAGACAGAAGAAAAAAGATGGCAGATCATGCAACAAGGGTAGAAAGGTGAGCATCACCCATCCATTAATCAGCCAAAGGAAGTCTACCGCAGAGAAGGGTGGAGAACTACTGCATTAGCTAAAACAGTACAGAAGATTGTTCAGCATTTTGGAATTGTAAGGATTAACTAGGCTTCTGTACTGTTTTAGCTAATGCAGTAGTTCTCCACCCTTCTCTGCGGTAGACTTCCTTTGGCTGATTAATGCCTTAAATGTTTATCTAGTCAAATGGTCTACTCGCCAATAAAAAAGAATGTTTGTTAGAAACACATATCTGTCTAAGGGATCCCTAATGATATTCCATTTCAAGTAAATCATTTGGGGCCCGATTTTTCCATCCTTACATTAAGTAGTTCCTTATACCATGAATAGTCACATAGATTCCAATGGACTAGTGCTGGCCAGAAAATAGGAATTTGGTTTCACAAAATCAAGGTTTCAATGTCTGGTTCTGTTCTGACGCAGAATAAAACTAGGATCTTCACCAAAATTACCAGAGAGAGAGAGAGCTCTCATCCCAGAATAACCAATAGCTTAGAGGATAGAGCTCTCAACTTGGCTCCCCATCAGGCACAGCAGCTATTTGAACTGGGATCTCTTAGTATTAGTTTTGCTTTTGGTCTCAATCTCTCCTGTTGGAGCTGTTCTACTTTGTATAAATAACTAAACATTTGTTGAGCTGGAGAAAACCAGACCAACCCTATAGGCTGGTGATTAGGTCACTCACGTGGGAATCAGGAGACAAAGATTTAATCCGGCAGAACAGAGCCTTCAAAGTCCAAGTAAGGGTATGTCTACACTGACGGTAGCAAAGTCGCCGCCGTCAGATCGATCTTTCTGGATCGATTGAACAGTCAGTGAAGATCCGCTCAATTGATCAGGAAGTCAACCTAGTAAAACCACCTCCTCAAGCGGCGTAGCGCTGTGTCAACGGGAACACGCTGCATAGATTGCGTAACTCCTGTTGACTGCTGCCAAATTTCCAGATAAGTGTAGACCAGGCCTCAGTGTCCCAGCCACTAGATAATTAGCTATTCAGGGCAGGGTGGGTTCTCTCTCTGGTTTTGAACAGAAATCGCATACTGGATCTTTCTGGAAGTTTCCATGAAATATTTCAGCTGCCATGAAAGAGTACCTTTTGGTGAAAATGTTATGTCCAGCTCCACTTTCGCATTTTAGCTCATAGACTTCTGAAATTGTCCAGACTTTCAGGCAAATGAGGCTTTAGGAAAAAAAGTGCCATATAAAAGCTGCAGTCTGTAAGGAGTTGAAGAAACTATCCATTTGAAATGTATGTCATCGTGGCTTCTTTCAATAAATAAAAGGCAAAAAAAGGGGGGGTTGTGTCTTTTTTGAGAGGGTTATGATCCAACCCAATAAAAGGCGGCCAATTCAATGTAAGGCTGATATTGTCCTCGTTTTTCCACTGTTTTGCCTGCCTTGCTTTGTTTTGAACACACTGATTTTAACAACACATTTTCAGCTATTACTCGCAATTGCCTAGACTTCGTTAATTTGTGTCACAACCCAATATTATTTAAATATAGGTTGTTGTACTTACTGTTGATGGAAGGCAGAATGAGCTGTCTAAATGGTGCATTAGGGAGAAGAGCTGATGGATTACAGATCTTCACATTTTCAACCAACAAAAGTGAATCTGAATCCATCAATTTCATTCCCTTATGCACAATTTAGAAGCTTCCGTTTGTGCAGATCTGTCACAATATAATTATATTAAATACCTAGATGAACAAGCTAAATTAATTTAATTTTTGCAGGTTATACCCTTATTTCCTAGTTTAGTTTTATTCAAACAGAAAGCTCTGAGGACAGCCATTTTTCTGACAACCATCTTATCTGAGTGGTGCTAGTGGAGGGATGCATACAAAAAGTACGTATTTTTCCCGCCACCGATGATTAGATTTCACCAAGCTAGTGACCAATGTGAACTCCTAGATCACTATACCAATCTTATCATGGAATCACACACAGTCCCCTTAGACTCTCCAGCCTAACTTGCCACTCAGACAAACTGAACTTCGTGATAATGGTCAGTCAAACCAAAAATCCCACCACATCGGATTGCTCCCAATCCCAAGACACCAGTCACTCTCCCCTGATCAATTGGTACTCCAGATCTTACACCAAAGACAACGCTGGCAGCCAATTCTATAATAAACTAACTAAAGGTTTATTATCTAAGTAAAGGAAATGAGAGTTATTGAGAGGTTAAAGCAAGATATATGCATGGGTGAGTCACAGTTTGTAATTCCAAGTGGTGGCAGTGATGTAATAAATTGCCAGCTGCCCAAAAGTATTTTTCAGGGTACCCAGATTGTCTCTGGGGATCTCTGCTTTGCATCTGGTACACATCCCTGTAAGAGTCCAAACAACTCAGAGCTGAAGGATCTTTCTTTGAATCCATATTTATAACTTCTTCTGACAGAAAGTAAGCTGACAGTGTCTCTACCCATGTGGGCTTTCCCTTTGATGATGGTGAGTGAGAAATGCACTTTGAGTTTTTGGCTTCCAGTCATGACACACAATGCCAACTTGCTTTGAAATTAGCACTTTTCTGTTAAAGTCTTTCATTAGCATTCCACAAGGCTTCTTTGATGGATTATTTAGTTACAGAGAGGTAAACACAATGTAAATGTTTGCTGCTACATTATAACAGGAGATAGATAAGGGAAAACAATGCAAGCAATGTCCCATTAGTTTTTTGAGGTCTAAATATATATATAAAAAAAACCTATTCTACCCTCAACGATCACTTTGATCTATCCTAATATACAATAGCCTGATTACACTCTGACATGACCTGGTCTGCAAGAGTCATATTGACAAACTGCTGTGACATTTCTTGATGGTTTCTTGCCCATCAGGTGGGAATGCTACTATACCACACCAGAAAGTCCTACCAATGAGTAAAGAACAGAATCCTTCTGACATGAAGTGGCTTCTGTCCTGGTTCATTGTCAGTAAATGCCTCTTACAGGGCACTTGAGAAGACACCAGAAGGGTTCAGCTGGAGGAGATTTGAGTTTGAAGGGCTCCCCAAGCTCCTCAATAGCTGAGTCAGCATCTGAAAGATGGGCTGACTCTGAATCAGAGTCATATTAAAATAGTTCAAGATTGCAGGAGTGACCCTTCCGTGTCTAGCGTAGCCACCTGAAAATGCCAAGGTCAGGGCAGGCTGCAAAATGAGAGCAGATTCCCCCAGCACTGGTGGATGACACTGAAGTCAGACTTCCCAACCAGCCACAAACAGTGCTTCTGATTCCCCACACTGGTTATCAAAAAGCCAGTACACAAATACACATAGCCTCCTTTACTGCATTTCAGTCTCTGGCTCCCAATAAGCCACTAGGTCCAGTAAAGAGACCAGTTATTTAAACTCTATGCTCTTTACCAAAAAGGTTTCTCCTGACCCGAAAGGGTCAGCCACAGTACCAGATCAATATAAGTTTGGATCTTACCCAAAATACCACAATGCCAGCCAATCCTTTAGTAACTAAAACTAAAGGTTTATTATAAAAAGAAAGGAACAAACAATAAGAGAAATGTTAAAGGATTAAAGCGATCAGATATATACAAATGATTTGAAAGTCAATATATATCAGGTTTCTAGTAGAATTGTGGAGTTTGCAGACTTGTATAGTACCTCTGGTATACATCCAGTACCTGGATGGGTCTCAGTCCTTTGTTTCACAGCGTCAGTAGATGAGTTGATCCAGAGGTAGGTGATGACTGAAAGACAGACTGAAGACAAAATGGATCCTGGACCTCTGCTTTTTATGTCCTCTGGCCCTTGCCATGCTGCTTGTGGAATTTCACAGGAACCCAAAATGGAGTCCAGAGTCACATGAGCAAGTCCTGGTGACTCATCAGGTATATCCCTGGCTTCTCCCCCTGGGCCTCTTGCACCTGTGAATGTCTTAATGGGCCATTAAGCAGGCTATTGTTATAGCCATCCTGTCTGAGGTGTTACCCAGGCACAGCACAATTTGAAATACAGATATAGCAACCATATCCATAACTTCCATTACACATATAACACATTAACATGATCATTGTCATCTGACTTAGCACATTATAGCCTTTCTAACAGTACCTGACATGGCATATCTCACATGAATTATTATGATTTTGACATACTGATATCAAACAATATCATAAATGGTCCGCCCCTCATCCAGCCAGCGAGACAGCAGGCACCTGCTCCCTGCCACAAAAAGTTTTCCCCAGCCTGGTGCCCCCTAGTATTATTCCACCCCCATCCCCAATGACTGAATGTGGATGCATATAATGATAAAACTGGTTATTAAGGTTAGATTCTGATACACTTGCTTATTTTGTAAATAACCCAAATTAAATCAATGGGACTGCCTATGTAGTAAGGTGCTACCCAACATTTTCAAGGGTCTAAATGAGGAATGCCCTGTTTACATAAGGACTTAAGAATGGCCATGCTGGATCAAACTAATGGTCCATGTAGCCCAGGATCCTATATCTGACAGTGGCCAATGCTACACACTTCAGAGGGAATAAACAGAACAGGGCAATTTTGAATGATCAATCCCCTGTTGCTCAATCCCAGTTTCTGGCAGTTAGAGGTTTAGGGATACCTGGAGCATGGGGTTGCGGCCCTGACCATCTTGGCTAGTAGACATTGATGGACTTATCCACCATGAACTTATCTAATTCTTTTTTAACCCAGTTATACTTTTTGCCTTCACAACATCCCCTGGCAATGAGTTCCACAGGTTGACTGCGTTGTGTGAAGAAGTACTTCCTTATATTTGTTTTAAACATGTTGTCTCTTAATTTCATTGGATAATCCCTAGTTCATTTGTTAAGTGAAGTATTATGTGAAGGATTTAGAGTCTTCTAGTTTAAGAACTCACATCCATGTGGCAATTCTCTTGCTTTACATGAACTGGAAGAATTACAGATGAACCTAAATGTAAGAATAACGTGGGATTATTATTCCCCAATTTATGAAATGACTTTCATTGGAAATGGAAAAAGTATTTAGGCCATTCAATGGAAATCAGCAGCAGTATAAAGCAAAAAAAAAAAAAAAAAAAAAAAATCTGAGAGAAGCAATGGAAAGCAAAACATTAAAAGAAACAAGGGCAGGAACTGAAAAATGATGCTACATGTAGAGGAAATAAAACAGAAAAAGGAATGAAAAGGAAGAGAAGGTTTATCAAGAAAAAATATTAAACCGAAAAGCCAATGCATCTTAAAACAAGGTAGACAAAGAGGTAAGAAGAAAAGTCAAGGGTGGGAAATCATTAAGTCAAAGAAAAATACACAATGGGTAATAAATCAGACAATAGGGTTTGGTGAGTTGACCAGGTGGGAGACCATTTTATCCTCCAAAAGCAATGCTGCCTCTGGCTAAAACAATGTCATAATAACCTGTTTGGATGAAGAAGCAAAAACAGAGTGTAAATCAAATCTGATCTTCAGGAAATTCTGCACATACTTACAGCTGAATGTAAATGGGGGAGTAGAGCTAGCCAAATTTCACCCTATGGCGTGTTTGTGAACTGTTCACTTCGGCTATTCATTATTCCTGGCATGTGACTGTTCCCCTGAGTCACTAGGTATTCTTTCTTTTCCCCGACTGAATGACTAAAACTTTTTAAATAGGAAAATAAGGAAAAATAAAGAGTAAATAATGAACACATACACAAAATATTAAAATAATGTTTCTAATGATTAAGAAGACAGTAGCAAGGAATCTGCTGATTATGACAGACAAAGGGGCTGCCATGGATGAATGAATGTGTATTAATCTATTTTATGTGGACTAGGTTACCAAAATAGCATGCTTATAAAATATATCAGAAGTGGAAAAAAAAAGATGACTTTGTGGGAGAAATAATATCTCTGCAGAGTTCAAAAACTGAGAAATAAATGCCACGTGGTGCAGCTTGATCTGTTCATATTGTTGTGTCTTTTCCCATAGATGATTACTACTATAAGCCACATCTTTAAGGTTTCCTGATGGGATTTTCCCAAGTTCCACTTCCACAAATAGTCTTTCTCTCTGTAAAAACACACATTGAAAATAAAATAAAACATCAGTTCTGCAGCCGTGCACTAAATAACAAACTAAATGACTTTAATTTAAGTGACAAATTGGTACAATAATGCAAGGTACACCCTCAGAGACTGCCTCTACCAACTGCTGACCCCTCAGAAAGGACAAGTTATAATAACTTTTTCTTTTGAAATCTCTCAAAACTTATATTGAACTTTGTTTTCTTTGTTCTTTGCCATTAGCTTCTTGTATAGTGATTATAAGCCTGATATCACACCATGGATATCAATGAGGTTTTGTCACTAACTTCACTGGATTCAGGTTCAAGCTTTATATCTTTGGTCTCCTGTGGCTCATAGAGGGTAATTATTCTCAAATGGGAATGGTGATATGGTGTTTAATTCACTCATCACGCCAGCTATCACCTCCATGTGCATTTTCTGTGTGGTCATATATTGTCTTTCAGTTATCTGTTTGGTTGGGGTTTTTTTTAATTAGTGAGTGGGATGTGAAATAAGGAGTAGATTTAAGAAAATGAAATGCCTGAATCTTTCATGCAAATGATATCTGGCTTTGGTGAGACAGCCATCTCAAAAAAACTGGGCTGAGCAGAATGAAGCGCCTTTTGTGAAATCTTTAGCAAGCTGCTCTCTGCCTTTGCTCAAGCTAGCCACTGTATACTGTACTTCAAGAATACAATATGAAAAATTGCAGTGGAATTCCAATAGAATTACACGCATTATTCCAATACTGATATTTCCTGCCAAAAGACTTTTTAATATCTTTTTAATTTTAAGGTGTCACTACTGTTTTTTCTTGGGGAGTGAAATTTAGACTGTACCTGTGAATGAAGTGATTTTAAAGCATTCATAATATTCCTTCATATGCCACCAGATGAAACTTAATTGCACTGTATCCCAGACCTATTTCTGATTGATAGATTTAGGAAAAGGCTCTGAAACTACATTCTTGGTCAGCCTCCTTCCCTTGGGGAACCAAGCTTTGAGGGAATGGATGGACAGGAAGAAAGCAGGGCCAGAAATAAAATGGCCTATGAAGTATCTCTTCTGGAATATTCATGGGGAAATACTTTGAGGAGTTGAATTATGACCCTGCCAGCATTATTCCTCATGGAACCCTGATGTTCACCTTCAACCTCCAGTTGTGGCCAGAGAGTTTGTGGTCTTGGTGTGCAGAAGGACACATTCCTGAGGGAAGTAGGATGCTATGGGACTTAGGTACCATCGTGGAAAGTTTGAGTCACGTGTGCATGCCCCAAAAACCCAGCAATCTGTGAGCATTCTTCTATGACCCTGGGACACCCACAGAGTCACCCCTTCCAAATAGCACGCATGCAAATGATCATGTGGCAGAGTTTTCTGGTTTCAGAGTTTAACCATTTGGCGTGGATTTTTGCACAGGAGGATATGGTCTGGCTTATTAACTCTCATGGAACTTTTAAGATTAATCCCAATGTATTGTGCTCCAAAATATAATACAGACCAATAGGAGCTCAAATGAGACTATTCATCTCATTTTTACCTGTAATCGAAACTGGAGGTCCATAGAGGTGAAATGCACCAACCCACTGCATAAGCTAGTGGCAAAAAAAGGCAATCTTAGAAGATGTAAGCACAGGTTCTTTGCAGGCTCTCAGAAGCTGTACTCCTTCCACGTAATATGTTCCATACCGAGGTTTGTTTTCTTTTTTGATTTTCTTCCCCTTATGTGTAATCTGCTTTTGACTTTGAACCAGGAGAATTTTTTTCCAACTAAAAGGTAAGAAAAATTGCTTAAGGCTACATTTCTTTTTTTTTTTTAAAGAAACTTTTTTTCTTACAGCTTTACTAGGTGTCTTCCTTGTGAATGGTGTGTACATATCCACTTTCATAGTATAACATCTTTATTCTGGCTAAACCACTAGATTTGATGAAAAAAATACAGTTTAGTCTACCTTTATTGTCAGCACTAGGAAAAAAAATGGAGCGCAAGGATCACTAGTTTAATATGTTTTCCCTTTGGTGTCAATTATTTCAAATCCAGGATTCAGTTATTTCTATAAAAGTGTAGTAGTTATTTAGACCATGAATACCCTTAAAGAGATCAAAGCCTTCTCGACGGTTGATGCATGCTACAGAAATACATTCTTTTATTTTCAGTTATCCTTCCCAGCTCCTTAAAGTAAAAGTCAGCAGAGCTCACTATTGGTATAAAAAGTTAAACTTTTTTTTCCTCCAGCCACTTGGCCTTTGCATTAGAGCTAAACCTTTGCAAGATAAAATAAACTATCTAGAAGTAAAGAGTCTGTGAACATAAACATCTCATATTTTTAGACAAGCAATTTAAATCTCATGATATGCTAAAATGATATTGGGGTCCCAGTGGGGATAAAAGCAGTTCTCTAAGTTCTAGGCTCCATTAGAGTTCTGACCTTGAGTTCTGTGTGTTCCAGAACTTTTAAGAGTTGTTGAAGATTTTGTTTTCCCTTTAGCAAAATTAGTTGTATCACAGAACAGAACAAAAACAGTAATTGTCCAAATGGTTGCGTATTGTCAACAAGTAGTATAATTATTGACTAAAATGTTTTGTGCCTCAATATCTGGGTATCTAATTTGCAACATTTTAGATTATCTGATTTTCAGATGGTCTGTGCTGAGCATTTTCTGAAAATCAGGCCCCTAACAGGTGTCGCAAATTGGGTGCGCCAAATGTGAGGCATCCAAAATTATTAGTCACTTTTGAAAATCCCATTACACTGTATGAAGCATCAGCTGGGTGGTTGGTGCTATACAATCAAACAAGGAAATTCAATCCCTTTCAGGCACAGATAAAACACTTTAGGCACAAAATACATCCAAAGACAATTTATCATGAGGCTGTGCAATTGCCTTTTGAGAGATGAGACGTGAAAGCTGCCATGGAAGAAGTGTGTTCCTGAAGGATATGAAAGAGGAGAGGGAGATTGCTTGACACTTGAGAAGAAGGAGCAAATCCACTTGCTTCAGACACACACTGAAGAGGGCAAGGAAGCAGCTAAGTACCATAGCTGCAAGAATGTTGAGATGACAGGCGACTTTTTAAATTGTTCTCTCCTAAACTCCTGGTTCTTGAAGAAATTTTAACAATGAAAAGTTATAAATGGCCAAACATAGCTGGGGAAAAAAAAAGTATGAGAATGTTTCCTTTTTTGTTAAAATAAAATTTTAAGCCCGCAAATACTCAGGTTCCATTATTTCAGTCACTGTAGCTATCAAATGCAGAATTCTTTCTCACTCCTACCCCAAAACTGTTTGTGTCTCTCAGCTTATAGGCCAATTCATCCTGTTTCCTCTCTCACACACACATCTTTTAGATTCTTTATTTTTACTGAGTGTTTGGAACAAAACAAATTACAGCAGGGAACCAAGGAAGTCACAAGCGACCTCAACCTCCCTCTCCTCTTCTGCCAGATTCGGTGCTGAACTGCAGTTGCTTTGTGCCACACCATGGATGTAGTGGCCCTAAAGAAGCATTATCAGACCCGGGAAGACCAGGACAGAGATCCTTTAGAAGTGTAGAGCTCGTGTAGCAACGGGGAGAACAGTTGCCAGCCTAATATCTAGAGCGAAATGTGCATCCTCCGTGCATGCTAAAAAGCCCTGGGAGAAACTATGCTAGTCTGAGACATAATTGTCTCAGTGCTGTTTCCGTGGCAATAAGGGCCTGCACCACCTCCTGGAGAGGACAGTGGCATAAATACCATGATCTTGCCTTGAATGTTTATTAATACACCTAGATATGCAGCTCAGGAGATATCAATGGCTCTTCTCAATGCAAATGAATTTCTCTCTTTTTCATTTTAAATTGCTTTTCAGTGAGTTCTGTATACATAAATAATACATCATAGGGAGAATGAATTAGGTAGGTGTTAAACAGTTGAACACAGACATATTTACATGGTATAATGAGGACAAACGACTGACTGCAGCTGAATTATTGGGTTTGTAGTTTGCCATGTCTCTGCTACCACTTCTCATGCTACCATGGCTACTTTGGTATTTATACTCACTCTAGCTAGGTGCAAGCTAGTGTAAGTATGTGTACACAAGCAGGGGAATCACACACCTAGCTCGTAGTGTAGACATAGCCTTAGAAACTTTTTGAAGAAGTCTACAGGAAAGCTCTTAAATATCCCTAGAGTGGCACAGAGTGTACCTCCAAAACCATGACCAAAGAGAGAGAGGAATCCCATGTGATTATTGGGGAGTTAGGAGATGTGGATCTTTTTTGTATGACCACATCACTGTATTTGTTTTCTGTCTGTTTCCACTGAGCTTCAGTATTTTCATTAATCTTCTTGTGGACCCTGCTAAGCATGCATTTCCTGTGAGACCTCAATGAGAAGTGCTGAGCACCTTCCACAACCACTAAAGACAAAAGGGCTTGTATCCTAAATCACCTAGGTGCTTTGGAAAATCTAACCCAGTGGGAGTTGATGGCACTCAGGAGTCATTCAGCACCTTGTAGCATTAGTTATTTAAGCAGTCTGTGTGCAGGGGAGTCACTGATGTCCATCTCGTCAGTATGCCTCTTTTAGCTGCCAATACAGATATAGATAATCATTTCTTAATATTGTTTGGAAACATTAATTCATTCACTATTCCTAATACACATAAGGTAAGTGATGGTTGAATGCAAATGACTAGCATTGTGGTAAGAGCCCTAAATAGGCTGTTTCAATAATTGCACAGCTTATGGCAGCAGTAAAAAATATGTGAGAAATCCGTCTGCTGCTGTCTCCATCTCCAGCATTTTCTGTGATTAGCTAAACCAGCTTTTAAATAAGCACTTTGGTATCCAGAACACTCTGTTTAATCTCTTATTTTGAAACTAAAAACAAATAAACCAAAACCTTCAAGATATATAGAACTGAGAGTATTTTTATCATTTTGTTATGTGGTTTTGCAGGCATCAGCAAAGACAGGTATATATTTCTTTTGCCATTTCTTTTAGGGTCCAAATTAAGTGGAGAATGTAGCAAGTTCAGCCATGTGTAAGTGTTTCTGACAACATTATTTTTGTTGCTCTATTTTTGACGTCTCTGTCTGTCTGTCTGGTTTTTTGTTTTTGTTTTTGAGTTTTTATAGTATTCATCAATGTGGAATCTTAGCACCACGTTTTGGATCACTAATCTGTGTTTCTATTTGTCAGGAGTCATGGTACATATCTGCTTGAAGACTGCAAGCACTAGTAAACATTGGAAGTAAACATGTTACTGCTACGGAGAGCAGTAAGCAGGGCCAGACCAATATCTGTCATGCTGTGACAGAATGTATTGTTACCCCTTTTGATCTGAACAGTTAGTCAAATATGGGATACTGCAGGTTGCTCCAGTTAGGAGGGGAAACTGATGATAGAGTCTGGTATTTCTTTGTTTCTTTGTTGATTTTTGTTTCTTTGTTTATTTATAAAGAATGTACAAAGTCTTGTTCCTTGAATACAAGAGGAACTAATCAACCAGAGAGATAGTTTCTTTGTTTACAGCCCCAAGCCTCATTAGTCAGACCCAGAAGACCCCTCTCTTGGCTTCTTTCAGAGTCACATACCATGCTCATCCAGGCTATGTCTCTCTCTCTCTCTCCCCCTGTGTGCTAGGTACTGCTTCTCACACTCACACACTCTCTTTCTCTCACTCACACCCCCTTCCTCTGGTTACATAATACCCAGTGAACCCCTCTGTCTAGATTGTTCAAATTTCTGGGCAGCCTTGCATTTGCCTTTGTTTTGAGTGGAGACATGATCCTGTGTTTTGGATTTAGAGCCTACTATTATTTAAGTCATTTCTTTTCATTCATCCTGAATAAAAGGTGGCAGTTATGCCCAACCTATAACAACAAGGTTTAACACCCAACCTACAAGAGTATTGGACTACATGCACCTTGCTAGGTACAGATTATGCACCTATGTCTGCAATATGATGACTATTGCATTTGGTCCCTGATAACTGTTATATGCCCAGCCCTGCCAAAGCTGTTCCACTGCTGACAGTTGATATCCACCACAAACTGTATGAAACTAAAATTAAATTTGATTTATCTTGTCTGAGTAGTATGTAGATCTGGGAGGAGAATTTGCCTCTGTGTGTATTTTATGTTGCCATTTAATACATAAGAGGCATGAAAGATACAATAGGGGCCTAACCCATCTTCTATTGAAGTTAATGGAAGGCATCTGAGGACCTCATTCCATATTGCTGATTTCAATGAAGGCCTGACCTTGTGTTTATTGAAGGCAACGGAAAAACTCCCATTGATGTCAATGGGCATTGGATCAGGCCCTGAACTCTTTTCCATTGGTTTAAATGTGAGCAGGGCCAGGCCATGATTAACCTTTCTGAGAACTGATTCAGACCCTGCTTGAACAAAGATGATGAAGAAGGAGTCTATGCTTGTTTCATGAATATTATTTACACATAGACACACCTTCTAAGTAATTCTCATTGTCACGAAGTTACAGGTATATCCAGTGGTCCATATGACTTAGTACCCAAATCAGTCATCGTTACCTGATTTGTGTGTTTTCAAAGAAATTAAAATCTATAAATAAATCCATATAAGAACAATGTCATTCATATAAAATAAAATACAGCCATTTAGCCCTGGCATCTTTTTGATGGTTAGATATTTCATCAATTACATACATAGCATACACCAAGAGAAGCCTCACATGCTAATTTTATTTTTTTCATTTTCTTATCCTTTTATTGTAGTATGTTCTCAATACGATCATGTTTTCTTCTTCTAAATCTTTACTTGAAAAAACAATTGAAAAAGTGAGTTGGAAGGATTGCCCACCACGGATCCTTCCACAGCAGCCTGAATACACTTAACATGGAAAAGTTTTTTCAATTTGCTATTTTTCTGTAGACACTGACTGGAAAAAAGTCACTACCAAATTTTAGTCAAGTTACTAGCTAGTAGATGACACTACTGCCTGACCAGTTTAGCACCGCAAACATTTAGTCTGAGGCAGATGTGACACATGGGGAAGGCGGGGCATGAAGGGTCACGTGCCCTCCCAGACTTCCTGCTTGGATTGTACTGAATATGTTCTGTTCACATAGACTGAGCATGCTCAGTAGCACTGCTGAAATTGGCTGCCCTCACTCCGCCTCCTCCCACCCCACTATCGGCAGGCACGTGTTGTCTCTGATCTGATTCACATGCCTTTATTATGAGTTATGCGGAAGGTGAGGTGAGTTTCATTCAAGCCTCTTGAGAAGCAGCACACAGCAGGGACTACTAATCTATAGTGTTAAAGGCTGTAAAGCGTTCTCCAACCATTGTTTTGAAGTATATGGTCCCTGAACATCACCTAGTTCCTAACCTGGCTGTAAGATTCACATCTGTCTAGTACCTGGCCTGGCAGCTAGCCAGCATTTGGTCAACATGGACAAAATGTGTTTAGGGAGAAGGAGAATTGATTTTCTAAGCCCATAAAATTGCTTGGAGGATGGGATATCCTTCATAAACCACGTAGCTGGCAGCTCTTTTTCACTTTAGTTTTTTTATTTTGTATATTTTAGTTTCATGACTGAATTTAACATTTGGGAATATTTTCCTCTAGTAGCATTCACTAACACCAATAAGATAGAAGCTTTACCAAATAACTCTTCAAAGTACCTCAATTCTATCATGCAACATCCGTGTTGTTCCAATCTGAGACTATCCTTGAGCAGAGGTTGCCATTGTTTCCGTGCAAAATTCAGCCAGAATGTTACCCTAAGTGTCGGATTTGTCAAGTCCATATATGGTGACAAAGAGGAAACTATCAATTTTATCTTTACTGGTGACCCACAACAGGTTCTGATTTTAGATCTTGACTGCTGCACCCACCTTCAAGTTGTCTTCTTAACATTTTTACAGAGAATTTAATGCTCATGAACAGTGCCAGACTGATAGCCCGGGAGAATGAAGTCCTGTATAGATCCACAGAACAGTTACCCATGGACTGCACCAATACAAAATGCCCCCTCCCTCCTCCCTCCCGCCCCATATTATCAGTGTGACTGACCTGGAGAGACCACTGTAGTGAATCCAAGTGCTTCACACAGGCACAATTATTACACAAATCACTCATTCCATTAGGGAGCCAGGACTGGAAACATAGTCCTTCAACTCCCAAAACACGGGTCTCTACCGATTGATCTAAAGGTGAGTTTGTTTAGCCCATAGTAGCAGCACACCCCTTATCCTCTCTATGAGACAACGCCTAGAAGGCATGGGCAACATCGTTCAATCATTCATGAACACAAAGCCAGGACATCAAACAACCTGTAAGAGGGAGAGGGCAGTTCGTTGTTTATGTTCATTCATTCTTTGGCACTTCGATTGAGATTGCCAATAAGGATGCTGTTGTACTGGGGTCATTTCCCCTCTGATATCCAAAGTAGGTGGAAATGAGTCTGGGAATTTGATTCACATAGCCACCAAATTGTACTCAGGTTTAATATTTAGTGAGAGGCACAATACCAGTAAAGTAGGGATAAAAGGTTCCAAATACCATTACAGTAGAACCTCAAAGATACGAACACCTCTTGAAATGTTTGTAACTCTGAACAAAACATGATGGTACAGTACCCTGCAGTGAGCTGAGCGAGATCTCTGCAAAGGTGGCACCTGGCAGCACTGCCTGGTTTGTAAGCAGCTCCCTGCCCTATTCCTGTTTCTTGCCTTTGGGCTGAACTGGGGCTCCTGCCCCACACTCTTGGCACTACAAGCCCCAGCCTTCAGCCACCTCTTCCCGGGGCTCGCCCTGGTCAGTGCACTGCTTGCCACGCTCCAGAGGCAGCACGTGGCAGGGGGTTGGTGTCAGCTGGCTGCCAGCACCCCTCGCTCCCTTGCCTCTTGCAACCCAGAGGTACTGGCAGGATCCAGGAGTGCAGCCACAAGCAAAGCTTGGGCTGCATCGGTGCACAGGCTGTGTGGCCTTTTAAAACTCCTCCAGAGCGCAGCTGACTCTCACTCCAGCTCCAGGCCAGGCTTTGGCTGCACCCTTCAGTTCCTTGCAGCATGAGTTGCTTGGACTATGACAGCCTTCTTTGCCCGGCTCGGGGCGGGTGTGAGAACAGTTTCCCCCTCCAAGTAGGGTGGGATGGGGTGAAACAGCAGCCTTGGCTTATAGGAACAATGTAGACCCTGGACTGCTTCTACTCTGTGCAGTATTTGCTTTCTTTCTTGCTTGCTTGCTTGCTTTCTTTCTTCCTTCTCCTCTCCACTGGTGCCTGATTGCTTACAGTACTTTCAGATTCACAGGGTGTTCGGCTGACCAGTCAATTCGTAGCTCTGGTGTTCGTATCTTTGTGGTTCTACTGTATTAACAATCACAGGGGCTGCTAGTCTCTCAGTTAGATATTACTAATACTTATAATTTCGGACCTAGTCGTGCTGGCACTGAAGACAATGGAAAAGCTTTTGCTGACTTCAGTGGGAGCAGCATCATGCCCATAAGCAAAAGTAGATTGTCCATGCTTTTGTATCTTTGGTATCTAAATCCTGTTTTTCTTTCTCCAGATGAAGAGTCAGTGAACTTTGCTCCCAAACTAGAAACCTGTGAAGATACAGTAGCCCAGTAATTCCTTTCTCAGTCCCCCATCCACACTATCTGATTCTAAAGCAGCTTAAAATTGTGTGCCAGAGATGAGAACCATGGTGGTATTGATGAGCTCTACTCTGAAAGCTTTTTGAGCTAACAGTCAAGTTCTACTTCTGCTAAGCCTGTCAGTGAACTTTGGGTATAATCTCTTTAAAGCTAACACTAATCTTACCGATCTTTGCTGGGTTCTCCTTCTGACAACATTTTACATTTTAAAAGCTTCAAGAAGGTTGTAATGAACCCTTATTTATTGTAAACTCTCCTCAAACTGCCATACAGCACCAGATACCAAAAGCACCCTGGTAATTTCAATGTTTTCCTATTGCAAATTTCCTCTGTATCACCTTATCAAAATTACAATTTTGAAGTCCCTTGCTTGCTGTACTTGTCCCTTGTTGTGAAGTATTTCCTGATCAGAAGGGCATCCAGGCTGATTTCTGACATTATACCATTACCAACCAACTTAAAAAACAAAAAACAATTTTCACAGTTATCTCTGACATCTAGTTCTCTCCATGTCTGGTGTTTGTCTTTTAATTTGTAAGCCCCTTGATACAGGACTCTGGGATAGGCTCTGGAGAAAAATGAAGTTGGTTGCTTTATTCAAGGTAAGATTTGGGCCCAGCACTCTCTTTTTTTCTGGCTTAGGCCAGGTCTATCCTACAAATTTTTGCCAGTAGCAATATGTTGATTAGGGGTGTGAGTTCTTCACAATATTTCTATCCCAGCAACAGCTCTAATGTGGACAAAGTTATGTCAACAAAAATGTGTTTTTTGCCAGCATAGCTTATTTTTTTTATGGAACTGGTATAAGTTATACCAGCAAAAGCATTCTTTTCCGGGTTCAACTGTATATACACTAGAAGGATATGCTGGTATAGCTATACTGTCAAACCTGTTCTAGGGTAGCCTAGGCCATAGACTAGATTAAAAATCGCATTAGATACATTGTAAAGACTCAACCAACATAGATAATTATATTGCCCTTTTGGTATGAGCAATTAGGCAATTCTCAAGGCTTTGAAGAATTGTTTCTGTTAGGAGGAGAAATCAATTATGTGAATTAGCTATTTCTTTGATGCAATCCCTTTTATTTACAAAGCATGTACACAAAGTCCTGCTCCCCTGAACACAGTAGAAGAAAGCAACAGCAAGCAGTTTCCTTGCTAACAATATCCAAGTCTGCCCCTCCAGTCAGTCCTGCATCTCAAGTAACTCTTTCTCCTTGCTCCCACACCAGGCATGCTCACAACTGCTTCTCTCCCTGTTTCCTGACACACACAGTTTGCTAAACGGTTCCCAACCCCTCCCCTTGTACTTATGTACTTATGTACTTATGTACACATGGCTTAGTCCTCCCAGGCGTTACCAGGAGATGTAGGCTATGGCTACACTAGAGAGCTTACAATGGCACAACTGCACCGATGCAACTTGCAAATGCCCTAAGCTGATGGGAGAGCATTGACTTAGGGCTGGTTTACACTTACCTTGCAATTCAATGGCAGTCGACAGGAGTTACGCAAACTACTCTGCGTAGTTTGCGTAAATCACGTTGACTGCTCTGCTTCCCTTCTGCGCACTGTTCACACTGCGCTGCACCGAGCTGTTCCTGTCGATGCAGCGCTACGCTACTTGAGGGGGTGGATTTACTCAGTCGACTTCCTGATCGATTGAGCGGGTCTAAACTGACCACTCAATCAATCCAGAAAGATCGATCTGGTGATGGTGAATTTGCTGCCGTCAGTATAAACACAGCCTTAATTACTCTAGCCCCCATGAGCAGTGGTAGCAATGGCAGTGGGAGAAACTCTCCCGTTGATACAGCACTGTCCACACCAGCACTTAGGTCGGTGTAACTTACGTTGCTCATAGGGTGGCTTATTCACACTCCTGAGTAACATATGTTATACTGATGTAAGTGGCAGTGTAGACATAGCCTTAGTGACTTGTGCGGTAGGCTTCTATGGTTATCAGCTCCCACTACTTAAAGGGGCATTTAATCGCTTCTTCCATTTAGCCTGACAAAAGAGTGCTTAGCACACCCATCCGTTTTAACCAAGTCTGTAATTATCTATAGCTCAAAGACATGCTTGATGGCAGCATTAACACCTTCCAGCATAACAATAATATAATAAATAAGTAAAGGACAGGGCTACATTTTCAATCAACCTGTTTAATTTTGCCTACAGCACTTCTGGGTGTATCTGTTTACCTGTGCATTTGTGTGGCAAAATACTAACATGCTATGTGCCTGGATAAATGGTTGGTGTGATTAAGGGGGTTTATTTAAAATTTGAGATTCAGGACAGTGGAACATGTAGCGCCACAAACAGATCTTGAAGTTGGCTCTGTGTCAAAGTCAAGAAGTTTATTTCGATTGTGCTCCAACTCCATAAATATTATTTCTGTAATACGAAAAAAGGAGATTAACCAAATTTAAAGACTGACTATACTTTTCACTGGTCATAGCAGTGGATTTAGTTGGGGATGATTTAGTTGAGGTTGGTCCTAGATGGGGGTTGGACTAGATGACCTCCTGAGGTCCCTTCCAACCCTAATATTCTGTGATTCTATGATTGGGAAGAAGGGCTCCAAACTTCTACTCCTGATTATGCCAATGACTTACTGTGCGTTTTGGGGAAAGTCATTTACACTTTCTGTATCTCAATTTACCCATCTCTGAAATAGGTATGCTGATAGTGACAGTTATCCATCACAACGTTAAGGTTTAATTCATGTTTGTAAAGCACTTTTGCAATACACAGCTGAAAGACTGTGGTATACTTCCCATAGGTGGGATATGGTATTGTGGGTGGATATTGGCCTCAGCTTCCTATTTATCTAGCATACTGTGCTTTAGTGGGAACAGTGAGCATATCTGGTTTAGAATTAAATCCGTTTTGTGTGGGTTTGCAAAACCAACAAAGCCAGGGTTTTTCTAAACTTTGTGTGTGTGAGTTTGTGTGTGTCTTCTGGCATGATTTTATATCAGTGTTCATGATTAACTGATGGGAAATGTATGAGTGCATTTGGGGACTCTTGAGTATAGACCATTTTTATTGCATATAGCGTAAATCACCAATTGCAAATTGTTCCAGTGGTGAATTCTATTTGAAAAACTGACTTCTAGTGCAGCGGTTTTTAACCTCTTTCATTTACGGACTCCTAAAAATTTTTGAATGTACATGCAGATCCCTTTGGAAATCTTAGACATAGTCTGCAGCCCCCAGGTTGAAAACCACTGTTTCCATGCATAAAATATTAGTTATAAAATATCTCAGATACTTAGAAAATGCAGGAATTGTATCTGCTCTCTCAAAACTTTCTGGGAGAGAATCTCAGAACCCTCCTTTAATTTTTCATCCTTCCAGTTCCCCACAATTTTTTTAAATGATCTCATCTTGATAAAATCAAAAGCAGCAGAATCAGAGAAAACAAAAAGTGACATGCCTTTATACTCATAAAGACCTCTTGAGCAAAAGTGCTCTGCACACACACACTCACTGCTAGCAGCATCAAGTGATGTGATAAACTATCCTTAATGGATTCTAAGACAGCCCATGCACTAGTCTTTAATACAGCTATTCATGACAGATAACATTCATTTCATTAGGTCCAAATGATCTATGGAGAAATGGCACTTGTCTTGTCCATGACGCTTCATTATTTCTGTGTATGATGTTAATTGCTTACAAATCTTACAGATATTTCCTCAGAGAGTGTTCAAACATTTATAGCCTGTTTAATTCATAAAGAAGTTATGCCCTGAATACACTGTTTTTTTCTGCAGAGTTTACAAATAATATGACCTAAACTTTCCACCTCATTCTCATGCAGTGTGTAAACAGGGGGGGGGGGGGGAAGAGTAATTCCCTGAAAGACACATATTCTGATCTATAGTGTAATCTACATGATTTTAAAACAACTCCAGCTAAAGAACAAATTTATCTAAAGCTATATAGTAGGTGCTCAGCTTCTTTCTACACACCAAGTACTATAGAACTGTATGAAAATATTTTATTGGATTTTCTATACAGAAGCATTATTACCCATGTCATCATGCTGTGCTGTTCATACAGTTCTGCTTCTGGGCTGATTCTGCTGAACTTTCCTAAAGGATAAACCCTCCAATATGTAATGAGAAATGTCTGTGATATTTAACCACTCTTTCAACAGGAAAAATGTATTCTATTGAAATGACTATTTCCCAAATTTGTAATGTTCACTTTAGTCTTTCTCCTCAGGCTGAGTTTGATGATTAGGGAAAGATCAGGGAAGAGCTGAGGTAGGAAATGTTGTTGGGAGTTGAAGTGTTGAGCAGAACTACTTCCTCCCACCCTCTGTAATGATATTCTGAGAGGCTAAAGCAGCAGGAAAGGGTTACGAACTACTTGCCTGTCACATAGCCCAGCAGAGGATTTAAAAGGATGCATCCATCCTCCTTCCAGCCAGAAAGAGACAAGGGAAAAGCCTCTGGGGTTAGCAGCTCTAGTTGGGCAGGGGAATTGCTTTGTTTTGGTGTTACTCGTGACTTTTCTTTTTAACCAATAAATTGTTCTATAAGGCAATGGCCTGAAAGACATTTGGTTATGG
The DNA here is from genome assembly GCF_026122565.2 of Emydura macquarii macquarii. Classification (NCBI taxonomy): domain Eukaryota; kingdom Metazoa; phylum Chordata; order Testudines; family Chelidae; genus Emydura; species Emydura macquarii. Next base: position 4,906,291 of record NW_027133156.1, read on the forward strand.
TACTGGTTCCTTCCTTGGAAGGTGAGATAGCAGGCCAGTTTATAGGCCATATACACTGTGAGAATAGACAGTCATATGTGAGGTGGAGAGGAAGGACAGGTGGCTAGATTGTTCATCTGTAATCTTCTAACACAACAAATTGTGTTTTAGGCCTTCTCTACACCAGAAGGCGTTTGTTGGTCTAGATATACTGGTGTAGCAATACTGCCATTGTAGATACAGCTTATATCAGAAAAGAGTTCTTTGACTGGTATAGAATATAGCAGGTACATGAATGAAATAAGATGTACCAGCAAATGCACTTTTTTGTCAATATAACTGTGTCAGTTCTCAGGCTTTTGCTAATACAAAAATGTTGTTAATAATAAAAACATCACCCCCCTATACTAGCAAAAGTGTCTAGTGTAGATACAATAACTTATTTTCTTTTTCTTTTTTGTATGGTACACAGAGCACTGGATGGGACCTTTATCAAATATATTTTTGCTTTCCTTTTCAAAAGTTAGCACTAAAAAACAAAAGAAGAAGAGGAAAGAAGCTTTCACGAATAATTCCATTCAGTAGTTGAACATTTATGAACTGTGTTACTGATCTGGGTTTGGGTATTTTCAAAGCATAAACTCCCTTTTTCTTTCTCACTGCATTGTGTCGGCTGTCCATTTTTGGTGTGCAGCATCCCCACTGCAGTAAATGATCCAAAGATTTCTTTGATATATACTCTTTTCTTGTGTTAATGGAATCATTGGTCTCTCTTGTGTGCTTTTGCTAAGGCTCTTCAGGCTGCACATTCTTTTGCATGATATTGCTAGGCTATCTTAATTTTTGCAAAGTTTTAATTACCTATTAGCCTTTCCTTTGGCACTGAAAATGAATGCATTTGTGCTGTTTTACACTCTTTTGGAAAATATGAGCAGGTTTACTTTTTTTTTTTTGAGCTGCAGTTGATCATTATTTTATTTAGTTCGCCTTAGTGTTTTAATACTGCATACTTGAAATATTTCATATATTTAATTTCCCTTGTGTGTATGGTCCTTCTGCTTCTATGTTGATCCTGTGACTGGTCAGAACGAGATGTGGCCCAGTTGGAACTTGTAGCTTTTCCCTTAGTTTCCATTCTACATTAATATATTCTGACATACAGTTCATTTTTCTTTCACTGAAGTGCTTGGCATCAGCAATATAATATCAGATAGTTCTGGTATACATCAGAAAAATATCCAGATCAATTTATGTCCAGCAAGACAACATGAATGTTGCTTTCCTCCCAAAATGAATATCTAAATCAACAGCAATGACAAACCTTGAAAAGGCAATCTCCAACTTCTTGGCTGTTAGATTGGAAATCAGCAACTGGGAGGACTTGAAAGCTTTACCATCAAAGGAATATAATTTTGCAGACTTCTTCCACAGCAAAATCACCTTTATTAATAACTCCATCACTTCATTGATAACTTTCCTATTAATGCTCAATAAATGATGTAGCACAATCTTTCAAAAGTGAAAAGACATTCCATCGGCCCAAAAAATATGACACCGCTGAACTCCAAATAATGACAGTGACTATGTATTAAAGTAATATGACACAGATAGTTCTGTTCAAATGACAATGTCCTAGAGCAATGGTGTGTTTTTCATTTTTCTGTGCCATTCTCCAGCTGGTTTGCCTAAAGTGTTCCACTCTTATGGCAAAGAAATGAGCACAATAAATTGTTGTCCTTCCCACTCTACAAAAAAATCTCCGTTTAATTAATGGCATCACTGATCAGATGAATGTACTGCTCTTCAGCCTCCAGTTAGTTTATGTGTGTTAAATTTAGTATATTAAGACTACAGTGAAGCCCCTATTAATTTACCACTCACTGTTTAACAACAACCAAAAATGTTCTCTTAAGGTAGGTGTACGTTATCGGAGTTGGGCTAAAAATAGAGCTTTGTAAGGAGATGATATGGTGGAGTATAAAATTAAAAGGTGGCAAATTCAAAATCAATAAAAGGAACAACATTTTCACATCATGTATGATTAGACAGTGACCCTGATGGCCAAATGCCACAGGATGTCATTGAAGCCAGTACAATAAAGTTGACTGAGAACTGTGCTTGAAAAACTGGTCAGGAACCCCATTCATCACTTAAGAGCTTCTATTGTCATCCATCATTATAGCATCAAAGTGTCTTCCAGGCTAAATTTCACTGGTGATATTGAATTCTCAGTGAACTTCCCAGGAGCTCTTCCTGACTCTTCTCTCTGAGTTATAGAAAGCTCTGTTTAGGATAGGATCTTTTGGGGAGAGGAAGGAATGTGGGAGAGGGAGAACAAGAAATTTAGGTTGATGCTGCAAATGCTATATGTTGCAATACATATGTTCCCTGAAGCCATAAGTTCATAAGATACCAAATGTTATCTCATTGTTTATAAAACACTTAAGAAATAAATACTTAAATACCTCCATTTTTATAAAACGCCTGAAATACTAATCCTGACTACAAACAGATTTTTAACATATGAAAAATGATTTTTAGCTGAACGATTGATCTACCTTCCAATTATCCTAGACAGAGGGGAAATAAAAATGTATGTTTATTATATTTAACTGCCATCTGGTGTTTCAGTATAAAAATTTAAAGCAATAAACACAACTATGAAAAGTGGAAAGTCTACTGTGCACAAGTATATGTAGCCAGTGGATGATGCAGCCCAAAGCATTTCAGCTGCTCTGTTAGAAGAGAGTGCTACTGTACCTGCAACCAGATTGAATTTTAAAAAGTGGTCACTTAATGTTGATAATGTTATACTGCATTATGCTTTGAGGATATCTTTGGATGGTCCTTTAGGAGTGATGGTCACTTAATAAAGATAGTCTTTAACAAAGGGTTCTCTGTAATTATTGTTTTTTCTTTTAATTTGAATAAAGCTTATTACAAATGTATTGGGATAAATAATCGGACTTTCTATGGCCATTCCTTTGCTGGCAGCACCAATTTTTAGACTATTCACTGCACAGAAAATGTTATTAGAATAATTTACTATTCATCATGAATAATAAATTAACAGAATAATTTGCTATTCACACATCTCTCATTAAAATGTACAGGCAGTTGCAGTCACATTATTATGATGCTGCTAGGGGTTGATATTTTGTCTATCTTTCCATGTCAACTGTGCCATCCTCAGCATTGTTTAATACAAGAGTTCTTGGGATTTGATCCTTCTCAGTTGTTTCACTGTCTCCTAGTAGTTTGAGACTGTGCTTTCTCCATGTCCTAGGCTCTGGGAGACTTTTTTGGCCAATTTTCATCCAGTCCTTTCAGAAATAATTAGTTTAGTGTGAGGTGTCTCATAGTGAAGGGATATTTTATTTTCTTCTTCACTCCACAGAGCACAACAGTTCTGATTCAGCAAGGAACTTAAACACGTGTTTAACCTGAAGAACTCATACCTAACTTGAAGTACTCATTTCCCTAAAGGGAGGCATGTGCTTATGTATCTTGCTGGATTGGGGCTTTAGTAAATACATGGGTCTCCAGCTGCAGAGTGTAATCACGCTGCATGAAACCAACTCTTCTATTAGTAGTTCATCATGCTTATTCTCAAATATCTAGAAGGTTGATGCCACACTATCACCTGTTCCACTCTGATAGCCAAAAACATTCTGAGACCAGTCACTTTCTGTGCATTGGTCTTATGACAGGCATGGCAGTTACTTAAGTAAAATAAGCCCTTTCTGTGGGGAATTATATTGGGTGGGAATCAGAAGAATTTTCTCTCCCTTTCATGGAGAACTCCCTACTTGTTTTATTGATTGTGTTAAGTTGCTCCCCTTTTCCCTCCTGGGGTGGCTTTCCCCATCCACTTGTCTCATAATTCTCTCTCTTCTCATTTTTTCTGGCCACAGAAAATGAGAAAAACAAAATGCTTTCATGCACACTTTGCACATCTATCTGGAAAGAACTGTAGAAGTTAGAAAGTCAGATCACTCATTGATCTTCTTTACAAGTCTAAGAAAGTCCAATCTGCCTCTAAGGGTTCAATATCTCATAGAGTGTCATGGGGCTGGTTCATCCCATCACCCGTTGGGGAGGGAGGGGCATTATCACCATGGCTGAGTTTGAACAACCACCCTCAGCTTCAGGGCAGTATGATCTAATGATTTGGGTCAATAAGATGGCCCTCCTATGCAGAGCTGTGTGACTTATTGGCCAAAGTCAATATGGCTGCCCTCCTCCATGGGGCTACGGAGCCTAATGGCTGAAGTCAATATGCTGCCCTTCTCTATGGGGCTGCAGGCCTAAGAGCCAGAGTCAATATGGCTGCCTTCTCCACAGGGTTGTGGGCCTAAGGGCCAGAGTCAATATGGCTGCCCTCCTCCACAGGGCTGCAGAGTGTAAAAGCCAGAGTCAATATGGATGCCCTCCTGCACGGGGCTGCAGGTGTAAAGACCAGAGTCAATATGGATGCCCTTATCCATTGGGCTGCTTGGCCTAATGGCCATAGTCAATATGGCTGCCCTCCTTAATGGGGCTGTGTGGCCTAATGGCCAGAGGAGGATTGGCCACCACCTAGGAATGGGTGGTGGCCGGGGTAGGGGGATCCACTGGGTCCCAACCAGGGCCTTGGTAGCAGTGAATGAATTCACCACTAAGTCAATGGAGATCCACAACCGGAACAATGTCTAGTCCTCCTGGGTTACTTCCTACCCTGTTTCCCAGTGTTGCCATTCGCAAATCCCTTGGGCCTCTGGGGTCATCGGCTTGTGAAGCTCCCAGCAACTCCATCTCCTCTCAGGCTTCTGTGGGCAGCCAGGTATCCAGCAAGGTCTCAGCACACTTAGCCTCCACGATCTGGGGCTCCAGCAGTTCCCGAGAGGAAGCTTACAATTCTCATCCTCTCTCTTCAGCAGTCAGCCCCAAATGAGCTGGCCTGCTTCCTTTTATACTGAGGCTCCAGTTGGAGCAAGCCCAACAGTGGCGAGGGGGCATGGCTTCCTCTGCCCAGAATATGGGGTTAACCCCTTCTTGTCCAGTCTGGGGCTGATACACCCCATCACGCATGGGTTAAGACTGCCTTAAAAAGGCTACTTTGTCCAAGAAAAACAGGGTCTACCGTCTGTCAAGGCTCACTCCATCAAAATAACCATTAGCATTTTGAGCATCTGATTGAGCTCCCATTGAAATCAGCATGAGGCTTTCTATTAATTTTAATGGAAATTGAACTAGACACCAGAGGAGAGAGGAGATTATTCCCCTCTACAACTGTGTGAGGCATCTTCACATACTTGACGTGGCACCATCTAGTGATTCCACAAGGGAGGTGTATCATGTACTGCATGCTGGGTAATAACATGAGAGGACTCTGTGTTTCTACATGTGTATCATGTGCTTCATAGCTCTTTATTAAGAGAACTATTTACAGAAATCTTGCAACTGCAATTAGTATTCAAGACGTATACACCTCCTGGCACCTCCTCCAAACTCTTTCCTTCTGCAACCTGTGCTCACAAGTTCCATGCAGATTGATAAACAAACCGAATTTTTTCAATCTTCCCTCATAGGTCATGTTTTCTAGACCTTTAATCATTTTTGTTATTCTTCTTTGGACTTTCTCCAATTTGTCTACATCTTTCTTGAAATGTTGTGCCCAAAACTGGACACGATACTCCAGTTGAGGCCTAATCATATGTTGACTCATATTTAGCTAATGATCCACTATGACCCCAGAACTGATCCCTGCGGGACCACACTTGAAATGATCTTTCAGCTTGACTATGAACCACTGATAGCTACTCTCTGGGAACAGTTTTCCAACCATTTATGCACCTACCTTACAGTAGCTCCATCTAGGTTGTATTTCCCTAGCGTGTTTATGAGGTCATGCGAAACAACATCAAAAGCCTCACTAAAGTCAAAATATACCACATCTACTGCTTCACCCCATCCACAAAGCTTGTTACCCTGTGAAAGAAAATTTTTAAGTTAGTTTGACATGATTTGTTCTTGACAAATCCATAAGGCTGTTACTTATCACGTTATCTTTTAGGTATCTGAAAATTGATTGCTTAATTATTTGCTCCATTATCTTTCAGATACAGAAGTTAACCTGACTAGTCTTTCCCCCTGTTCTCCTTATTTTGCCTTTTTATAGATTGGCACTACATTTGCCCTTGTCCAGTACTCTGGAATCTCACCCATCTTTCATGACTTTTCAAAGATAATCACTAATGGCTCAGATATCTCCTCAGTTAACTCCTTGACTATTCTAGGATGTACGTCATCAGGCCCTGGTGACTTGAAAACATCTAGCTTGTCTAATTTTTAACTTGTTCTTTCCCAATTTTCGTCTCTGATCCTACCTCATTTTCATTGGCGTTCATTAAGTTAGATGTCCAGTTGCTACTAAACTTTTTGTTGAAAACTGAAGCAAAAGAAATCATTTAGCACTTCTGTTATTTCCACATTTTCTGTTACAGTTTTTCTCCCTTGTTGAGTAATGGGCCTACCCTGTCCTTGGTCTTTTTCTTGCTTCTAATGTATTTGTAGAAAGTTTTCTTGTTAACTCTTTATGTCTCTAGCTAGTTTACTCTCATTTTGTGCCTTGGCCTCTCTAATTTTGTCCCTGTGTACTTGTGTTATTTGTTTATATTCATCCTTTGTAATTTGACCTTGTTTCTACTTTTTGTAGGATTCCTTTTTGAGTTTCAGTTAATTAAAGATCTCTGGGTTAAGCCAAGGTGGCCTCTTGCCATAATTCCTATCTTTCCTATGCAGTGGGATAATTTGCTCTTATGACCTTAATAATGTCACTGAAAAACTGCCAGCTCTATTGAACTGTTTTTCCCTTTAGACTTGCTTCCCAAGGGATCTTACCTACCAACTACCTGAGTTTGCTAAAGTCTGTCTTCATGAAATCCATTGTCTTTATTATGCTGTTTTCCCTCCTACCATTCCTTAGAATCATGAACTCTATCTTTTCATGATAACTTTCACCAAAGCTTCTACTTTCAAATTCTCAGCCGGTTCCTCCCTAATTGTTAAATTCAAATCTAGACTAGCCTTTCCCCAAGTGGCTTTCTCCACCTTCTGAAATAAAATATTGTCTCTGATACATTCCAAGAACTTGTTGGATAATTTATGCCCTACTGTGTTATTTTCCCAATAGATGTCTGGGTAGTTGAAGTCCCCCAACACCAGCAAGTCCTGTGCTTTGGATGATTTTGTTAGTTTATAAAAAACCTCAGCCACCTCCTTTTCCTGGTTAAATGGTATGTAGTAGACCCCTACCATGACATCACACTTGTTTTTTACCCCTTTTATCCTTACAACAACAGAGACTTTCAATAAATCCATCTCCTATTTTCATCTCAACCTCAGTCCAAGTGTATACATTTTTTATATATAAGGCAACACTGCCTCTGTTTTTTCCCTGCCTGTCGTTCCTGCAAGCTATACCATTCTATACCAATATTCCAGTCATGTGTATTATACCACCAAGTCTCTGTGATGCTGTGACATCCCCCTGCAATCTGGATGGGTGTGTAGCTGTGTCACCCCAATTCCTCACTCCTGGACCCCGATTTACCCTGCTTTGCTCTGTGAACCACCCACTCCTGGGTCAGCCCACAGCCAGCCTTGTGTGAGTCCTTGGTCCCTGACCTAGTGAAGAAGTGCTTGTGGCCAGCTACTCATGGGATAAACTCCCAGCAAACACCCCCAGTCCCAGATGCAACACCAGGAACTGCAATCTTGCAGGGTTCAGTGCTATACACTGAACCCTGCAAGCTCATTTACATTTGTCTGTCAATTTACCAAAGAAATTGATATGCACCAGCTCTTTCACTCTAAGTGGAGTCTCTGCACACACTCAAACCACATGCACAGTTTTAGATAAAACAAAGAAATAAGTTTATTGACTACAGCAAAATTTTAAGTGATTGTAAGTCAGATTAATATTAATCAAGAGATTTGACCACAATTAACTAAAGTAACAAATCGCATGCTAAACTAGACTTGATATTTCAGTGATGTCAGTTTACCTACAGATGGTTGTGATGCCTCTTGCAATCAAGCCTCCCCTGTGGGTAGGTGCCAGTCTTTGATGTCACTTGGAAGATAGATTCCAGGGGAGAGCCCTGAGACAAAGACGCTTCAACTTTTAAGAAGTTTCCCCAACACCCCGTAGGGTCAGGTAATTGGCCCCGGGCATGATTTCTTCCTCTTGAGCCAAAATGCTCACAGGTGCTTAGGCCAGTCCATTGTTCCTGTATGCATGCCTCTGCTGGGCGTGGATACACAGTTTTGTGTTCATCTGCATCTATTCAAGCCATGTGAGAGACACATTTGGGGATATGACATAACAGAGTTTCATATCTGTACATATGTACAACATTGCAGGAAACATGCTATCACAACAATAATGTTCAGTGTGCATGAGCATTCCAAAAACACCTTACATGACATACTTTGCATTAGATAATACACTATAAGGATGAACATGAATGATTCATAAATCACACTGTAAGAGTGTAGATGGAGTACAGCATGTCACAGATACCAACTATGTCATAGTTGTGTTTATTAACTAGCTTTTCTAGTTCTTCCTGCTAATTCCCCATACTTCTTGTATTAGTATACAGATATCTAAGATACTGATTTGATTTACCCCTATGTTCTCTCTTGTTCTTATCCCTTATCCCTGCTATAACAGCCCCCGTCCCCCTACCCCCCCAGATTCTGACCTCTCTCCTAGCTCTCCATGTTTTTGACTTACCTGTGGGATTTTGTCACCTGCTCCTTTCAAACCTAATTTAAAGCTCTCCTCACTAGGTTAGCCAGTCTGTATCTGAATATGCTCTTCCCCTTCCATGATAGATGGACCCCATCTTTGTTCAGCATTCCTTCTTCTTGGAGCAGTTTCCCATGGTCAAGGAAGCTGAAGCCCTCCTGATGACATCACTCTCGCGGCCAGGCATTTACATCCAGGATGCACCTGTCTTTGCCTGGGCCCCCGCCCTTGACTGGAAGGATCGAAGAGAACACCACTTGCTCTTAGTTTGGTTTCCCCAATTTCCTTTATCCAGTCACCATCTTTTTGTCATGTTCTCTATTTTTGTTTTGTGTTCTCTATTGTGCACGTCTATTTTTTTTCAGATTTGGGTTTATTATTAATGTATATTGTTCAAAGTCTCTAGCTGAGCAAGACAAGTCAGTCAACGCATCCTCTTTCTAAGAGAGACAGTTATCAAAAAAGCTTTTATTTCTTTCATTTTTCCATCTGCTTGTGGAAGTATTTATACCCATTCTTTCAACTGACAATAAGGGACTTGGAGATACCCAATTAACAAGAAAAAAAATACCATTTGTATCAATACAGGAATAATGTCTTTAAATGTGATAATTCTCTCAGACTGCCTTTTTACAAACTCCTTGGGCCATCTTGCAGAGCACTCTAAAGTTAAGATTTAAGCTTTCCAGAAGAGGATTTACATACTATTTGGAAAAGGAGTGATTCTACTGGGTTGGGGGAGATAAAGGATCAGACAAATAAAATGGTCTGAACCCAGTGAAGCTGATCTTAAATATATCTTTTCTAATAAGTTGGGACTGCTTTCAGTTTAATACATATGAATGTGTCATGTTCAATTAGATATTTGCAAAATGTTAATAACAAGTCCACACACAGACCAGAATTGCTAAATATAACTATATAGTTTTGACCTGCAACGTAAGCTTTTAGAGGTTCATTGTCCATTAGATGTCCAGGGCTTTGACCATCCACCTCCATTAGTATTAATGAGAGTTGCATGACTAAATCCCTGTGCATCAAATTGAGAATTATTAGTCTGCTGTTTTCCATTTTCTCTCTCTCTTTCTTTCTCTCTCTCTGTTTCTCTCGTGGCTTGGCCTATCTCTGCACAGAGCTTTTTTAATTTTTTTCCTTCTTTTTTTTTTTTCCTTTAATAAGTCACTTCTCTGTCTTGGTCTATATTAAAAGTAGAACAAATTTATTAATTACAAGGAATACATTTGGGTACAATTATACCTCTGGAATTTTAGAGGAAATAGAGTATCATGAATCATACCCCAAACACATTCACTTTAATTTTCATTATACTATCCCAGAGAACCTCTTAAGTACAGGTAAGATGTTGTAATGCAGAAGCTTACAGGCACATATTGACTGTGCCCCCTCTCTCTGTTAACAGCAGAAACTGATTATCTCAATCTGATATCAGATACTATTTTCTCCTTTCCTCAAGCCCATCAGATTCTGATTGCCTCGATCTTCTTTTCCATTTCACGAGTTTCTCTCTAGCTCCTTCTTTTCTTAATTCTTTTGTTTATTAACTGAACAGAGGGAGAAGGGCCTAAGTGCAATACAAAAATGGTTTAAACCCAGGGTTTTGGGGGGGCAGCTGACATAAAATCGGATGACTGGAGAACAGGTAACCGCTTGCATTATCCCTTAAAATTTCTGGGATTGACTGTAAGAGATATATGGGCCTGATATGTCTTGAATGATTAATAACCAGGGAACCTAGAAATCTGTTTGCCATGGAAAAAAGTGGAAAAATGTGGGATTTGCATTTTTACAGAGCATATTTAGCTTTTACATTTTGTGAAAAAAAACCAAACATATTAACTATTAAATTAATTTTACAGAAAGCTAGGGTGACCGTATTGCCCAAAGTTAAAACAGGACACCACCTGGGCTGGTCTACGCATCCCTCCACCGCACACACACACACACACACACACACACAGAGCTGGTCCAAGCTGACTGGTGTCGCTGCTCACCTGAGCCCTGCCACCCGGGTCTGGAACTGATGACCAATTGGCAAGAGCAAATGGGACAAATTCCCAGTTTTGCCAAAAAAGTTAGGACATCTGGGATAGGGCTTAAAAAAAGAGACCATCCCGGGCAGAATGGGACATATGGTTCATCTGATACCTATTTATACTGTGACTAGGGAAACTAAAGTTCAGCATTTATTTTAATCATGGAAAAACACAGATTTGTATGGCTTTTTATTGGAGAATTTTGGATTTTTTATCATGGAAAACTAAGATCCCTGTTAATAACTAATGATTCCTTCTAACCCTCAAAAATTAGAAAAGCTATCCCGCCTATGTTTGTCCCAAAATAGAATCCAGCAGTGAAGTCAATAAGAAAATGGTTCACATCATGTGAGACATTTTGGACTTGTCTGCACTTAAAACATTACAGTGCCACAGCTGCACCACTGTAGCACTTCAGTGTAGACAGTACCTATACTGACAGGAGAACCATCCCATCAGCGTAAGTAATCCACCTCACCAAAAGGTGGTAGCTAGGTCAATGGAATGATGGGGACTTTTTTCATATGCCTGAGCAATGTAGTTAAACCCAGCTTAATTTTCTACTGTAGCCCAGGCCTTTGTCTAAGGACCAAAGATCAGCCAAGGTTGGTCATTCCCCTCCCTAATTATGGAAACTAAAAGGGCTAAATGAAGGTGTTGTTAATCAACCAGGCAAGAATTTCTCATTATTTGCATATGTATAAACCTCTTTCTCCATCCCAACCTAGCTAAAAAATTCCATGTTACCAAACAAGAGTCACGCTCTGCTTTCCTTTGCAAAGTGGCCTGTTGCACATTGAATGGATCAAGAGATGGGGTGGGGAAGCTGCAAGTTAAACAAACTAGTAATGTGGCTATACAATTGAAGGTCACATTAGGCAAACTGTTACCTCAAGAAATCCACGCCACGTGTTTTCACCCCAAATTATAAGCTATACATTGTTTTTTTTATAAATCAAATATACCCTTCCACCCCACCTGCTTCCACCCAAAATTAGAATCTACACATTTGTTTGCCTTGTGAGTCAGATCTATATTTTTCTATATGTGGAAAATGTCTCTTGTTCTATTAAAGAGACGAGGTGGGTGAGGTAATATCTTTTATTGGACCAACTTCTGCTGGTGAGAGAGAAAAGCTTTTCGGCTTACACAGAACTCTTCTTCAGGTCTTCTTGTTCTATTGCAAATCCTAAATAATGTAAAATGCTTAGTATAATCAAAGAAGGTACAGAGTATATCTTTCAAATTTGGAAGATAAGGATTTTGTTGGGTTCATTGTAAATAATTGTGGCATTCTAAAAGTTATAGGAATTGTCTGGCACAAGGAAGTAGAAATGTTGAAAGATATAAAACAGGCTATAATTTTGGTATATTAAAAGAAATTGGTTAAAAAGGGGGATCCCAGTTGATAGTAGGGGAAAACAATGAAGCAAACTTTAAAAGCCTCCGATAAAAAAAGGATTAAGGAAATGTATTATACATCAACTCCCTTTACTGGAGACCAATGGAAGCAGCAGATAAACTAGGGATTTGTGTAAACTTAAAACACTACACTACACTACTGATGCAGCTGTGGCACAGTAGCACTACAGTAGCACTTCAGTGTAGACACTACCTATGCCAACGAGAGGGGTTCTCCCATTGGCATAGGTAATCCACCTCCTTGACGGGTCATAGATAGACCAGTGGAAGAATTCTTCCATTGGTTTAGCGCTGTCTACATGGGGATTCAGGTCAGTTTAACTGTGCTGCTCAGGAGTGTGCATTTTTATACCCCTGACTGACTTAGTTAAGCCAACCTAATTGTCTAATGTGGACCAGGCCTAAGAGAACTGAACTCTGAGGACCCACTTGGCACATGTCCATCAGGGATCACACGATGGTCCCCTCCAATGAGCCCTGAAACTAGGGTATATAAACTGAGGTCACCAGATGCTCAGGAGAGTGGAATGAACCCAACACAAGAAGCTGCAGAATCCAAAGTGCAACCAACACCCATACCAGTCATGTGGAAAGGATTCTCTCCCATGCTAGGGTTAAGAGGATAAGAAGCAGCAGTAAGATTTCATCTCAAAGATTGTATTTCTCTTTCTTTTCTTTAATATGAATAACTGTAGGTTATCTTGCTGAGTCTATACTCTCAAGTGAGACCTCAAATAAACAATTTTTTAATTTTTAACTCCTTTATAAATCAAAGCAAATTGGCCAAAGAGAGATAGAAAAGAATTGGTATAAGGAATTGTTTTTAATGTTCTAAATTTCTCCCTTTTAGACCAATCAAGTCAAAGAGAAGTAAACACACTCTTCAAAATACCTTAAAGACAAGTATGCCATTACAAGTGTGACTAATGTCATAGATACTAAAGAATTGCGAATTGCTGATCATAAGTAAATATATTAAAAAATCTTAATAATTTGCATTGTTCTTTGATACAACTGTGATGCTAGCAGGCCAGATGCCAGGTCTTGTCCAGGCTGCAGGCATTTGCAAAGAACTGATAACCCCATAGATAGAGACCAGGTCAGATCACCTATATGTTAGTTTTGCTCAAAACAGGTATTAGTCTTTGTGATGGGGTGCCTGTCCCTCACTGGCCTGGAAAGGGTTAAAAGGGCCCTTGACGAGACTGGGTGAAAGGTAGCCAATGGGAAGGGGCTGTGTAGCAGCCAATTAGGGCCCAAGAGGCCAGTATGAAAGGGAGTTGCAGTGCAGTGCAAGATGAGTGACTCCCAGGAGCTCAAAGAGGGACCCTGTACAGAGCAGTGACTGACTGCTGGGGCTCAGCAGAGCTGAATGCCCTGAAGCAAGGGCAGAGAAGGTACTGGGGCTGTGGGGAAGTGGCCCAGGGAAATCCATGGAGGAGTTGTGGGGGAGACGCAGCGGAAGGCTGCCACACACACAGGGTCCCTGGGCTGGGACTTGGAGTAGTGGGTGGGCCTGGGTCTCTTCCTCCCTGATCACCATTGGAGCATTGGCAGGACTGCAGTGGCTACAGGGGAAGTGGCTAGAATGAACTGTAGGATCCCCTGGAAGGGGAGGAATATAGATTGTGGCTCAACCAGAGAGCCGAGCCATGAGAAAGAGGGTCCAGCGGAGACAGGATAGAGGGTGAGACACTGCAGGGAAGGGCTTCTGCCAAGCTGAGAACTGATTCCCCAGATAGCCAGCAGGAGGCACCAAGGTGTGGTGAGTTGAATTATGTTAGTCTTATAAGAAAATATTTCTTGTTAGACTCTGTGAAATGCTTATGAGTTGCTGCATGCTTTAATCTGACTTGTAACGTCTGTATCCATGCTATAAAAAAACATGTAAGTTTTTGCTTTATAACTTTAAAAATGTTTGCCCTGGACTTGTGAACTCAGGCACTCCCACCCATCCAGAAGGCCTATCAAAATCAGATAGGCCATCAAGAATCATTGCAATACAAAGAACTGGTTAATGGACCTATCTAACCTGGGAAATGCTACATGCAAGAAAGTTCTTCCTGTGGACTTGAAAGCTGAATGAAGGAAATGAACAAAGCCAGAGGAAAATTTTCTTTTTGGCTGTTTGATCTCTGAAGGGCCAGAAATTCTAAACTGAAGCCAGACCCCTAGGGGCTGCCTCCTGGGTCTGCCCCAAAAGACACTTTGATTTGACAGATCACTACAACTCTATCACTCTTAGGATTTAGATGGTAACTCATTTGTGTGTATATGTTTGTTTGCTTTAACCTGTAAATAATGTATTCCTTTTTCCTAGTTAATCTATATAAAGGTTTATTATTACAACATTGGCAACCGGTGTTGCCTTTGGTGTGAAATCTAGAATACCAGTTGATCTGAGGTAAGTGACTGGTCTCTTGGAACTGGAGCAACCTAAATATGGTGTAAGTGACCATTATCACCAAGTCCTGTTTGTCTGAGTGGCAAGACAGACTGGAGAGTCTAAGAAGAGTGTCCGTGACTCCAGGGTAAGACTGTTATAGTGATCCACAAGTTCACATTTGTTACTGTTTGGTGAAATCTAATTATAGAATACACCACCAGTTTGGGGTGTCTACCAGGTTTTTGACTGTCTGCCCTCAGTTAGGCCAATCATGAGCCATTCCAGACAGTGTGACGATAACTACTGAGCCTCAACTCTAGTCTGTGATAATGGCTTGCAGCACGGTATTGTGTGTGTACTACACGAGCTTGTGTCTACATTTGAATGGTGAACTGTTGATTATATATTAATGTGGTTCTGGGTGAACTAATGATTGGTTAAGAATAAGCAAGTGTCTTGATTTGGGGAATACTGTTTAAGTTAAAAGTTAACCTGAAAAGAAGCCATCATTAATTAGTAAGCTAACACTTCCTGGACTCAATAAAATAGGTTAACCTGTTGGGTTCTAATATATTGGCAGACCTAGCTTGTTAAATTTCAGCCATAAAATCTAACTGGCATCCTGGCAAATTCAGAATTTGATCCCCTTTCATGCTGACATGGCTCTGCAGACATGTTCAACATTTTCATATTAAAAGACAGCTTTGCTTCTATAAAATTGCCTTGAGTTTTTACAAACAATTTAAAACAAGAACAAATATTATTTCACTTTTTCACAAACCCTAAGACATAGGATTTTTTGACAGTGATTCTAGAAGTCTTATCCCCCATCTCTGAACTGAATTTGCATGATCAGCTAGATTTGTCCATAGTGTGAAATCTTTATTACTTGTTTAAAATGTACCACTGCAGATGATCCAGTTTTGAACTGCTTTCCACAAACGCTGCAAGTCAGCTGGCTCCAACTAAGTCTTCTTCAATTAATATCAGGGTCAACCTTTCTCATCACGTGATCACACAACTCACTGGTAGACAGAGTTTTTTGGGGGGGTTTCCCCATGTTTTATAGTGGGGTATTTGGATCACACACAGCTTGATCCTGTTTCCATTTAAGTCAATAGGAGTTTTGCCATTGACTTCAATGACTCTTTAAGTAGGGATTTTTCCCCCTAAGAATGCTATATTGCGTTTCGTAACAGCCACATGGAAATCACACTAGTGAACAGTAGTTTTCAGTGTGTGTGTATATAGCAGGAGATTGCAGAAATTCACTTTTTTCATATTGTAAACAACTCATCACAGTATCTGAGAACTACTAATCCACATTTCTCAATATACTCTCCAAAGGATTTGGTTCAATGGTGTGCTGAGCACTGTCAACTCCTACTGACTTCAAAGAAGAATTAAATAATAAATATACAAAATCCTGAGGTTTGCACAAGATCAGTTTCATTTCACATGCAACATTCTTCTCCACTGCAATTATCACTGTATGAGGATCCTCCAGGTACCCTTATAAAACCCATCAAACAAGTATGGAGAATGTTTCTATTATTCAAGCTATGTGTTGCCCATCAGATTCTCTACTGGAAAATGAGAGCAGGAAAGAGACCGAGAGAGATCAAACACATTCAGTTATTATTTCTGCTGATATTCTTCAAGATCAAAGAGAAAGAAAAGCGGATGATCTGAGTTGACTGAATAGTTCTATGTGTATCATACGTATTTAAACTCAAACCCAAATGTTACTTTTACTTGTATAGTAATGCTATCCACTGCTGTTTCCACTTAGACAGGTATTCATTGCTCACGTCTTGGCCAATATTTCACTTTCTTTCTTTCAACTTTTTGTTTCATTTGTCTTATTACTGTAGGTAGCAAACATTTTACCTAGTTCAATTTTTCACAGGCAATTAGGTCATTGCACCCCGTAGGGACCCGATCGTGCATTCCTTGTATATGCCATACACTCACTTTTCCCAAACTTTCTTTAGTTCCAATGGAAGTCTGGGGTGAGTAAGAAAATGCAGGATTATGCATCAAAAGTGGCTAAAATGTTCTGCACTCTGATTCCCATGAGTTACTCTCATTGATTTCAACAGGAGTCATGGGAGCACATTGCCAGGCAGAATGTAGTCCTTATGGTCATACTTCAATTTGTCTACTGTAACTGTAGAACATGAAGTTAAATTGTACAGGATGTCTTCTAATATTTGCTTTACCATATTGAGATGAATTCACCTTCTGTGTCAAGATGGGCATAAACTTAGCAGAGAGAAAAGAGTGGAATGGAAACGGGAGGCTGGTGAGAGACCACGACAGTCTGTTTTGAGGCACCTTTGCTTGCAGGGTCATCTATGCCTCAAAGCTCAGTCCTGTGAGTTGCTGAGAAACCTCAACTCCCTCTGACTTCAGGGCACATTAAAGTTACTCAACAGCTCAAAGGACATAGCCTTAGACCAGGTGTAACCTCTGAACATTTTTAAACCCCAGCTATTTATTTTAATAACATTTCCTTCTATCCTTTTCCATCTCATTATCCTCTTCTCCCCTTTCAGGTCTGATTTATAGAAGTGTTAAATACAACCAGTGCTTACTCCTTCCCTTTTTCTGCAACAATTGTAGCTTGAGGGGTCAGGGTCAAATAGTTCAGAGGATTTCTTAATCACATGGGTGGTCTCTAGGCTGCAGAGCTGAAGCTTATAACTGAAATCAGTAATAGGGAGCTGAAGGCACAACTGTAGAGGCAAAAGGAAGGAAGAGCTATTCTTTTCCATATTTTTCTAAATCAGGCCTAAAACCAAATTACTGCCTCTAAAATGCAGCAATTGCCTCATTATCCCTCAAATAGTGGAGTGCACGTAACTTATACTAGTAGTTTAATTCTAACCAAGTATGGTATGATGAAAGAAATACAGCCCAGTGCACAGTATTACCTTTATCACAGTGGTAAGTTATGGATCATTGGCTATATAGTACAGGGAATTTTCATTCAATAGAAAAGTGAGATCTGCATGAAGTGGAGAAGATTAGTGATAATGAGTGAACCATACAGGGATCAGAGCTCGTTTTCAGTGTGGATAATCACCGAAAAGTTTAGATGTTTATGCAAAGCTCATCTGTCTGAACCACTTGAATCTGTAAACTTTGGCTGAAATATTACAAGAGCAGTGTATCTTATCAGATTTCTGGTACACCCTCATTCTGATTGTCACCAAAATACAAGAACAGTCTTTGTGAACGTTCAAGAGGTCTCCTGAAAATAAACAAACCAAACAAATATTCTAGAATCTACTTTTCTCTTTTACTATATTTTGAATGAAAATGTTCCATGTGACTAGACAACATCAAAGCATACATTTCTCTTGCCATCGGACAAGCCTGGCTCACCTCACACTAAAATCAATGAGATTACTTAGATGACTAAGGCGAACAGGATTCACAAGAAATAAATACAACTTGTACCGAGGACAGTGTTCTGATAAATGGCAAGAGGGAGACTAAAAGGGTAGGAAAGGTTTTGATGTTATTAGGTTATAGAAATGAGCAAAGATTTGCGGAGAGGTTTTATTTTTTTTCTCAACTGGTTGGTTGTGTCCTGTTAAGGGTACTTGTGACAATGTATGAAGTATGAGTAACCATTTATAATATTAATACCAATATGACAAAATTGCAATGAATCTTACAGGACATGCCATGTAAGGTGTCAATGGAAAAGTTATAATTTACTAAATATGATAAGCCTATTTTTATGCATGTATCATCTTTGTATTGTAACTTATGGATATGTGTGCTATGTCTGTATCTAAAATTTGTGCTGTGCTACTGGGTGGCTGACACCCCCATACAGATTAGCAGCAGCACTACCCAGCCTGCTTGATGGCCCATCAAGGCAATCAGCTATACAATGCACCCAGGGAGAGAAGCCAGGGTCTATGTCTGAGTCAGCAGGACAAGTAACAACATGCCTGTGGACAGGGGTCTTAAATTGCTTTTCTATGCCCATATGCTGTGAGATTGTATTTGGGACAAGTCACATGACAAAGAATATAAAAGGAAGCTGCACCATCTCAATCTTGTCTTTACTCCTGCTTGATTAACTTCTTAACTTCTCTACGCTGAAGCTTTGAACAAAGGACTGACAGACTCATCCAGGTACTGGACGTGCTCCAGAGGAAATTTACAAGCCAGCAAATTCACCAATACTGCTAAACCGGATACATGCACTGTAAAGTCGTAAGTATGAATCTGATTGCTTTGATCATTTAACATCTCTCTTTGTTTTGTTTTGTTTCTTTTATAATAAACCTTTACTCTTAGAGCTAAAGGATTGGCTGGCAGCATGCTATTTTGGGTAAGATCCTAACCAATATTGATCTGGCAACATGGCTGATCCTTAGGGGTCAGAACATTTTGTAAAGTGCATAGTTATTTAAAAATCTATCTTTTTACTGGACATAGTTGCTGATTGGGAGCCAGAAATGCAATAAGGGGGGGGGGGGGGTATAATCAGGAGCACTGTTGGTGAATGGTGAATCTAACTTCAGTGTTAGCCAGCAGTTCTGGGAGAATATGCTCTCCTTTTCTTTTCTTTTTTTTTTCCGCAACTTGCCTTTACCTTGGCATTTTCAGGTAGGCTACCCTAGGTAGATTGGGTCACAGTACCTTGAGTTAGAATTTTCTACTAACATATACTCTGTGTGAATACAATGGACAGAACCAGATTAAGGGCCTTATTATGACAATCCTGGGCTGATAGTCAGTCTGGGCACAAATGAGGAGCCTTCAGGACCAGTGTATCTACAAGCTGTCCAAAAGCAGTGGGAAGGGCAAAAGTCATGGCTCTTCCCCCATGCACATTGTTAGCAGAGTGGGCCAACCATGGATGGGCACACATGTTGCATCCTCCTGAGGGATGGGCACCTGGCTGTACTTGCAAGGATCTCTAGGAGGGCTTGTTGTAACAGTCACTACTCTGCCTCTCTATGCGCTACCTCAAAGAATTTTCTAAATTGCTGTGGTTCCACGTCATCCGTTACTAAGAGGTGTACGTTAATTGCACAATCTGTCCAAAATGATGTTCTCTTTCATGTACAAAACAATAGTCTAGAATAGAAAATGGTATTTTCTTATATGTGAAAGCCAACAACACCACAATCAGATGTAGCACAATCACATGGTTATAAGACAACATATACCTTGAAGAAACATATACCTTGATACTGTGGTTAAGGCACTGACTAGGACTAAGATTATTTGCATTTCATTCCCAGGTGTGCCAGTTTTCCTGGTGACCTTGACTTTTATTTAATCTTTCTGTGCCTCAATTCCCCATCTGTAAACTGGGAATGATAGTACTTCCTTACTTCCTCTCTTTTCTCTGGCTTGTCTATTTAGATTTTAAGCTCTTTGGGTCAGGAATTGTCTCTTTCTAGGGGTTTGCACAGAGCCTAGCAAAATGAGTTCTGTAGGTGCAATGGTACTAAAATTAATAAATAAAAATAATTCCTAGATTTGTAAGGGTTCAGGCGAGACAGGACTATTAGATCATCTAGTCTGTCCTCTTGTATATTACAGGCCCTTAAATAGTCACTCCATTACTCCTGTACTCAGCCCATTAATTTGTGGTTGACATAACATGTGTACCTAGGATGGAGGAAAAAATTAAGGAAATAAATTTCAGTTTGAAACTTCAAATATGTTTTCTTTTTAGGGAAAAAGGATTCATTTAAAACAAGATGACACTATCCTTTTTTAGGTAACAATGTACTACAAGGTACATCCTCCATATAAAAGCTATGGCTGTATTAGGATTTGATCATTGAAGAGGCTGAGCTGATGGAGAAAAGAGAATAATCTGTCATAGAAATAGCTCCCCAGCACATCCTTTGTGCATTAGCAACAGGGGTTCTAGTTGCTTGCAAGAGGCTGGGAATAGCCACAAGATTCTTATTGCCACCATATATTATTAGTATTCCTTGTCTTATTGTCTGGCAACTGGAAAACTGAAGGCCTGATGTCGATTTGAATGGTGGTGATGAGCCAGCCAAAAATAGGCCAGTGAACAGGATAAGTGCCCCAGTGGTTTGCCAATTACCTAAATTATTTTCCGTCGTTTTAGTGAACATCTACTATGAATACAAATAGAAAGCACATGCTGTCTGGAATGCAACATGTTTGAGATCAGCTTTGGTGTCAACAAAGGAAGGGAAATAAGTGACACAGCTCTAACCAAATATTTTAGAAGAGCAGCTTTCATTCATATCCTTCCTCTCTTCCTCCCCCCCCCCCCAGCTCAAAAGAAATACAGTCTTCAGCAGTTCTGTTAGGATAGAATCCTGATACACTGAGGAGCAGCCCTGCCGACTCTGCATTCAGGGACATTGGTCAATTTCACAGATTGTTCTCAATAATACATTGTTGAAATTGACCAACAGCATTGAATGCAGAGTTAGCACCATGGGAGTTCAGCTCAGCAAGGCTTTCTTTACCACAAATTGTACAGAAGACATGAGAAGGGTGAGTGAGAGAAAAATGGAGAGAGTTGGGGATTTCAATGTTCTTGAATGCATCCAAATTATAGAAACCAGTTGAGAAAAGTGATTGTTTTGTTATGTATTTCAGAATGCCTTTTGGAACAATTCAGTAAGAAACCTTTGCATTGCCTCAAAAAGCTTCAACATTTGTAACAATGACCTTACACCATTGGTAGGGAAACCAGTTTGACTTCCATTTGTTTGAATAATACTCAGACTGACCTCTCTTTCTTGCTGGTTTCCCTTTTTAGCTTGTTCCCCTCTTTTTTTTCTTTATCTCTTTTTATTCCATATAAACGTGTGTAATTTCAGTGTCTTCTCATCCGCATTTCCTGACTCAAACCTGTTATAAAGGAAAAGTAATTGCTTTCATTTTTTACTCTGGTAAGTGGGTAAATATTGACACATAATTCATTTGTGTTGTGTTCCTAAATAAGTGGAATAGATTTTTATATGCACTAACAGTCATTGGTGTTTTAAGGAATATGTCATGTAGACCAGCTCTGGGCAGGATTAGACAACACAATGTTTAATGCCACATGTACAGGCCTTGTCTAGATTAGGGAAAAAATCTTGGGTTTTTGGGGTTTTTTTTTTTCCAATCAAATTAGCTCAATTGTACTGGTTTAGTGAGTAAAGTCAGCTGGATTGAGCAAACCGGATTGGGGAGAAAAAAGGACCTTTTTACCTAATCTAGAGAAGGCCACAATCAGATGTTCTGGGATGGTATCTGTTGGTTTCTTCTACTATTAAGGTGTCCCTCATTGAAGAAAACAAAATAATATTGCAATTTAGCACTAGCAAGGTTCTTAGAATTCATCCCCTTCATAACAAGTTTAGTTCATACAAAAACAATTACAAAGTGTTTGCTATACTAATTACACATTTTTGTTAAATAGTTCAATAGTTCAACATACAGTTTGTTTGAGTCACATACTTATGTAGCAATAGAATTTCAAGCATTTTACTACTTGCTACACATGCTGTTGTCATACAAATGAATATTAAAATGGGCTGATTCACTTCATAGAATATCCAGTTTAGTTATTAAATTCTACTGTGTTATTATGCTAATTGATCATCTATTGGGCTCCAAAGATTAAAGAAAAATGAAATTAAAGCTGCAAAATCAAAGGGTAACAACTTTATAATGCCTCTTTAATTTAGCAAAATACAATTAAAGTCACACAGTGATAGAATTGACTATGAATACCAAGAAGAATGTAATTGGCAAAAGTAAATGTTACATGGCTGTATAAGAGCAAAGGAAAATGTCAATAAACTTCAGTGCCACTGAGTTGTCTGGGAAGGCACATTGAACATGAGCAGTCTACAAGTCCCCAGGGAGACCCAACAGCATAGAACACTGATGAATGTTAGTCAAATTACTAGTAGATAACACTGGATTGGTCTGAGTTTATAGGCACACAAAAAGAGCACTAGAAATGCAGTGTGGTCTGTAATTATCGGAGCAGCTTGACAGTGCATAAGAAAATGTTTCATTGATTGGAATAGTTTGAACTGAACATATTGTAATTTGTAAAAAACTTGGACATTGGCAACATGCACTTGAAAAACTGGAAATGGCTTCTGATTGTCTGTCTATACAGATGTCATCTTGATTATTGTGCTGAGTTTCCTGGGGTAAAGGGAGATACTATAGACTGTTCCTTCCTGTTCATGGTATGGGTGCTGGTGGGGAAGGTTAATCAGTAAGTCTCCATCTCTTTTACTCTGTGAACTACATATTTTTTAAATCCTCTCATGCACCAATTCCACTTCCAACCCTCCAACTCCCCACTGATTATTTTCCACCAGGAAGAACTCTGCAGTTTAATGGTGGTCCAGAGATCATGCTTTGAAAACTACTACGCACTACGATAGATTGCTGGGACTGATTGCCAGTTCAAATCCACCCCAGGTTAGTACTAACTGAAGGTTGTTACCTTCTAGTGGCCTTTTGGTGACCAATGCTAAATTAATTGGTTCAGCTCCCAACAGATCACAAAAGTCATTAGCATAATTGGAACTAAATGCCCCTCCCCCCCATTTACAACCTCATCTGAGAAACCCCAGAGACTGCTTTACCTTCTCATCCCTAGAAATATAACCTTCATGTCTCCATTGAAACACAGTAGGAAGGCTTGTGCTGATGCTGGTGCCTTTACCAAGCCTCTTCTGTGATAAACAAAGGAGTTCAGTCCCCAGCCCCTTTCCTCTCCCCACCCCCCAAAATGATTTCATGGCTTGTCTTTGTTCAGCTTATTCTACTCAGTAGTGTAACACTGACAGACTAGCTCAGATCGAGGCCAATTCGCTTCTGTATTAGTATAGATCAAAGTGAGTAATGTAGAAGTGTTCATTCAGCCGTTTAAAATTTATTAAAACTAGTGGAATGTTACCTGTATTGTTTTCACTTCTGTTCATGTTATAATGTAATATCAAATATTTACATTGCATATACCCATGTAACTAAATAACCCATCAAAGAAATCTTGTGAAATGCTAATGAAGGACATAAGAACTTCAACAGAAAATGTTAATTTCAAAACAAGTGGCCATTATATAAGATGGTCAGTCGTCAAAAGACTAAAGGCTGGTTTACACTACAGAGTTTTATTGACAAGTCAGCTTTTGTTGACAAAACAGGAGGTGTACACACTGAAATGCTCCTCCCACGGATGTAATTCCCCTGCTATGCCAACATAATAAAAACACCTTGACAAGAGGTGTAGGGCTCATGTCAGTGTAATTAAGGTGACACAGTGTCAGTGTAGACACTGTTTCTTACATCGGCTGTTGATTGTCATTCTTGTCAATCTCATGGCTCTGTTAGAGCTGGACCCTGCTTGGACCAGGGCAAGGAGGAGTCCCAGGTGGCTGGACCCCACTCCCGGCAAGGAATGGGGAAGGGCGAAACCCCAGGCAGATTCCCCCAGTTCTTGGCAGGGAACCCGGGAGCCTGTGGGGCAGCTGCCAGTAGAATGGAGAGACTGATTCTCAACTCCTCACGCTGCCCCTCTTAGGTCGATGGAAGTGCTCCTGGCGAGGATGCTCACCACTGACCCAAGGAAGGTAGTGTGCACATCAGCCACCGCAGTAATTAAAGCAGTGCCTGTAAGTCAACCTAACATAGGTCGACTTATCTTTGTAGTGTAGACAAGGCCCAAGTGCATTCCTAACTCATCATCGTCAAAGGAAAAGCCCAGGAGGGCAGAGAACCTGTCAACTTGCTCTCTGTGTGAGGACACCATAAATATGTATTCAAAGAAAGAACTTGTATCTCTGGACTGTTTGCACTCTAATGGGGTAGAATAACTGAACGAGAAGACAAATCCCCAGAGTTATTCTGGGTAGCTCTCAGCCACTTTTGGGAAACTGACAAATTACTACATGTCTGCTACTGTTTGTAATTCTAGACTTTGATTCACCTGTACATATATGTATATTTTACCTTCTTTAACCTCTCAGTAACTCCCCTTTCCTTAGCTAATAAATCTTTAGTTAGTTTATTACAGGTTTGGCTGCCTGCATTGACTTTGGTGTAAGATCTGGAGTACCAATTGATCTGGGATAAGTGACTGGTCTCTTGGGAGCAACCTGATGTGGTGTGATTTTTAGGTTTAATTAACCTTTTATCATAAAGTTCAGTTTGTTGAGATGGCAATATAGATTGAGAATCTAAGGCGACTGTGACTCCATAGCAAGACTCTCATAGTGATCCAGGAGTTCGAATTTGTTACTGGTTGGTAAAATCTAATTATATAACATACCACCAGTTTTCTGACAATCTGCCCTGAGATAGGCACTCACCATTTTGAGACACTCCAGACAGTGTGACAAGTAGATTACAGATTAAACAGAAATATGAATTATTAGTCCCATGACCTGGTTATTTTAAAGCAGTTTGAGCACTGATGAGAGCTATGAAAGCAGAAAGTCCAGTGGTTGTAACTAATACACTGTATTTACATTATTTCATTGTACTTATAACTAATGAAGACAAGTCCAAACAAAATGAAGCTCTTGGCTGGTGTAGAGCACTTTCTTGACATAGAATTGTATTGGTCTCTTTGCTTAAATACTTCCTATCAATTATGCAGTTTCCAAAACTCAGCTTGTCTGTGACATTCTCATATTTGAAAGTTTTCAATATCCAGCTGTGTGCTACCATTAGTCTAAAGAAAAAGTTATTTACCAAACTTAACCAGACATGCAAGCCCTTTGGAAGAAGCTTCCAATGCAGGTTATGGGATGTGGTTCCTTTACTGAATTCCATTGGGTGGTAAGAATATTAATAATTGCAATGTATTCAAGTATATCAGACTTACAGGTAGTAAAATACATTGATGGATTGCTGGAGCCACTCCCTTCCTGTTACAGGAGAAGATATTAACAGAAAGGAAATGACAGGCCATCAGGAATGACTGGCCATCCAGTCCATGGTTCAACTCAGTCCTAAGATTCCTCATAAACTTCTAATTCTACAATACTAGTTCTACTGGTATATAATACCAGTTCTACCAATTATGGGTATCATGATCTAGATACAAGGGGCATAGAGGGACAACTGTGCAGTGAATGATTCTCTGGTGACTACATGTCTGGTGTCAGGAATTCCTTAAGAATTTTTGGAGTAACCGAACTTCAGACTAGAAAAATGCAACCTGTAGGTCACACAACAAAGCTTGCAGGGTCTTTGATTTGTGCGCAATATCAAAGATAAGAAATAAAAATTCCCTTTAAAAAGAATAAGGCTGTAATCCTTGATGGCTTGGCCTGAAAGGTGGCAGACATTAAACTGACAGCCACTACTAAGTCTTAAAATTTTTCACTGGCTTCTTTTTCTCTGGGATAACTAGAACCAATGAGTTTGTCATACTAATCGCAGTTTCCTCAGTAGCCAATATGTGATAGTAAAGTATAACTCCTTTGGGACTAATGATGTTTTCTACATTGTGTTGGCTTAGTTGACAAATACGCTTGCAGTAACAGGGATTTAGCTACTAAATTGGTTTCTGTTTTAGCCCATCAGGGTGATGGAACTGTCCTTTAAAAACAGATGCACAGAGGATTAAAAGAATGCTAGAAGGAAGTGAATTCCTCCTATCTGGGGAGGACTAAAACTCAAACTGTTGTATTTTGATTTATCTTGATATAGATGAGCCAAGATCCAGAATCCCTCTCATGTCTAATAAATACATTAAAAAGATATATTGAGATGGTTGGCATAGACACCCACTTTGTGACAGCTGCAGCTTCTTGTAAAATTGTAACTTCTGATACAGTTTGGCCATGGATTAAATCCTGGCTGAGTAACAGAGTTCTAGAATTGTCTGAGTTCCACTTCATCTGATAAAGTGTTTCATCTGCAGCAGCCAGTAAGGGATGTGCTGACACTAGCATAACAGGTCTAAGATAAGACCTTTGTAAAACATTACTGGAAACCTTTAGATGAACTCAAAGACAAGTTACTTAAATTAAATCTCAGATACTAGAAGGTGATGTTTTCCCAACAGTAGAAAAATAACGTGGCTTCATTCCATAAAATACACAAACACAACTTTTGATTACATATTTTGAAGAGTTATAATAATACATTATTTTTCCTGCCCTTAAATAATACCTAGAGGAAAAAAAGAGTGAGAAATATCTGGAATAGTTACTACTAATTCTTGTTTTCATAGTTGATGGTAAGCTTTCATCTTTTTTTTTCTTCACAGACAGAAAGGGGATGTAGTAGAAAAACCTCAATCTTAAATGCAAAATCTATGGACATAAAATCCTTCTTATGGCACTGGTCAATCAACTGAGATTTCATCAGTTGTGGGTTTGATTTGAGACATGAATTTTGGTTTTAGATATGTTGAGTTACTATTCTATGTAGACTATTACTGTGTTTTGGAAAGCACATTGAATTTCATCTGTCGTTTTGTTTCCCATATAGATACAATGTTGATAAATGCAAAGTAATGCACGTTAGAAAACATAATCCCAACTATACATACACAATGATGGGATCTAAATTAGCTGTTACCACTCAAGAAAGATCTTGGAGTCCTCATGGATAGTTTTCTGAAAACATCTGCTCAATGTGCAGTGGAAGTTAAAAAAGCTAACAATGTTAGGAACCATTAGGAAAGGGATAGATTATAAAACATAAAATATCATAATGCCACTCTATAAATCCATGGCATGCCTGCACTTTGAATACTGCATGCAGTTCTGACTGCACCATCTCAAAAAAGATATTAGAATTAGAAAAAGTACAGAGAAGGGCAACAAAAATGATGAGGTACGTTGAGGATGAGGAACAGCTTCCATATGCAAAGAGATTTAAAAAAACTGGGACTGTCCATCTTAGAAAAGAGAGACTAAGAGAAGTGTCACAGGCTCTTGTCAGGATCTGTACTGGGCATTAGTGCTGCTCTACTGTTTCAAGCTTCTCTGCCCCTTCCCCTGTGTTGCTCTCCCTCACTTATATTGGGCTTTGCCTCCTTCTTTCACAAGTTTCAGCTGTGGATGTCTGCCTCCACAACTGGCAGCTCTTGCAGCTGTGTGTTGGCGTCATGGCTCTATTTATTTGTGGGTAGGGAAGTCTTCCTCCCCCAGCTTGCATAAGACCTGAACGGGGCTTATAGCCCCCATTACAGGAGGATATGATAGAGGTCTATAAAATCATGAAAGGTGTGGAGAAAGTAAATAAGGAAGTGTTGTTTACCCCTTTACATAACTCCAGATCCAGGGGTCATCCAGTGAAATATACAGGAAGCAGGTTTAAAACAAGTATAAGGAAGTATTCTTCAGACAACACGCAATCAACCTATGGAACTCATTGTCGGTGGGCTGTTGTGAAGGCCAAAGTATAACTGAGTTTAAAAAAGAATTAAGAGAGGTTCCTGGAGAAGAGGTCCATCAATGGCTATATAAGCCAAGAAGGTCAGGGATGCAATTGCATGATCTAGGTGTCCCTAAACCCAGAACTGGATGACAGGGGATGATCACTCAATATTTGCCTTGTTTGGTTCATTACCTCTGAGAACACCTGGTACCAGCCACTGTTTCACAGCCACGAATTTCACTGTTTGAAACCTGGCTCCAGCCACTGTTTCAAGACAGGACAGTGGGCAAGATGGACCATTGGTCTGTCCCAGTATGGCTGTTCTTATGTTCTTAAACACAGTTTTTTAATGTGTGGAAAAGAAACAGCTTCTCTTGTTGATATTTTTGTCCAAATATATTTATAAGAAGGTTTTCATTTCTTTCTTTCTACTATGTTGATGGTGTTTCTCTTCTCTTGAGGAAATGTGTTGGGCCAAATTATGATCTCAGTTATGCTAGTCAATAGAATCACTCTGGATTTATTCTCATGTAACTAAACCCAAAACTTGGGGCCCAAAGTATTTTACAGATGCTGTAGTCTAATATCCATATATGTTCCTGATTCAGAAATGGCTGTGATTGGAAGGTAAACTGTAACATAATGGAAGGGATTTCAACATTTCATTATGAGATGTCATTTTAAAGGTATAGGTGAATGTCTAATAGCAGAAATATAACATTTAATTGAGTCCCTTGAACAATCAGAATTATTTGTTCTCATAAATCAAAAGCAATCTCTTTTTATATGGAGTAAAATAGTGGTTCCACAAAATGAAGTTGTAAAGATTCCTGGAACCCCATTTGGATTTGTCCTTAACTAAATGCATGTGTAGAGGACACACACATTCCCACAAACTCACCACACAGAAAATCTTCAGGCAAGACACAATGTGGGGGACTAAAGCTTTATTTGCGGCTAATATTTGTAACTGTCATGCATGCACTTGGCTCTCTCTGATTTCAGAGGAAGCAGGGTTATGCATCTAAGAGTAAAATTTGGCCTGTGGTGTATAATCAGGTTTTTTTTTTTTTCAATTAAAAATTCAGATGCTTAGCTGAAATGGGTCTGATACTTGAAAGTTTATTTATAATTGACATACTCTGGAGATTTTCAAGGACAAGTTAAAATGGAGTTTGTAAACTAGTTCAGAGTTGGCAGAAATTTACCTCTCTTTTTCCCCCCAAAACTGGTAATCCATTGTACAGCTAGATACATTGGTCAAATATAATATCATTGAGCTGGATACTATGGAGAATGTGTCTTTTAATGCAAATGGAGTATATCCAGGGTTTGAAGACAGTTGGTCACCATTTCTGGGAATGTATGACTGACACCGACAGATGACTGATGCTGCTATGAAAGTCTTACTATGACTAATCAGTCCTTGTAGAATCATGATTTAACCCAAATCGAATTGATCACATTCTATAATTCCTTCTTTCCACAATCTTTATCAAATTTTCTCCTACTCTTTCTTTCTCTCATCTATTTTTGTTTATTAATATTTTATTTGTTATTCTGTTTCAATTCTAGTTAAAATGCTAGACTGAACATATTTATTAAATTCACATAAAATAATGTAATGTATAAGTCTATTATATCAGTGACTTTTAAAATTCATTTGTACAATAGCACAAGTGTTGCTTTAACTGACACAGTAAATATAATATTTATTAACAGGATACAAAGCTTACAGCATACATGCCATGTACAGTCACAGACACTTACAATGGAAATAATATTGGCTCGTCAAGACCTTCCCTCTGCCTGATTAGAGGGTTTAGGTAAATACTAAGTGGTGAAAGGGATGCAATTTTGCAGCATCAAGCATTCCTCCCACAACATTAGTGCTAAAATATACTGTTAAAACTAGCACTTTGTTTACCTTAGATATTTTGCAGATGGGGTTTCAGAAAAGCTGCAAAAAGGAATTCCTATATGTAATAATAAAAAAAAATACAAAAATGCTTTACTTAGAACTGTGAGTTCTGAGACCCAGATCTCAGTTTCTCTAACTCTTAGTGTTAGAGCCCTAACTCTACTACCTGTGCCGGTGCAGTAGGGGTAGATGACATTTAAGATGACTCATCACTCTGGATGGAGTCCTCAGAGTTGAAGAGATGGGCCAGGATAGCTTCCCTGTGGAACCAATGAGGAGAGGGATTCACACACCTAGATGAAGTCCTGGGCCATGGTGGGCAGGAGACATGATGGAGCAGGGGCTTTCAGTCCCAACTCTGTCACAGCTGATGGCAGTTGTGGGGTGGGGAGATGCAGTCAGATGGACTGTGGAAGATGGGCATCACTGGAGAAGTAATATAGTGGTGATTCCCACCCAGAATCCCCTTTATGGGGGCTGTCACCCCTGGATCAGTCCTAGCTGGTAGTGGGGTGAAAGGGTGAGCAGCCAAACAAGAATCACATTCATGCAGCACCCCTTGGAAATGACTCCACACTGCTGTTGCTGCCTGGTGCTTCCTAGAGAGGGACCTCTGTAATCCTTGAACTTCTGATTATTAGGGGAACTAAATCTGTGAGAACTGGAGTCACACTCCAATATCTAGCAGAGGTGTGTGCCCTGGACTGTGAATCGCCTTGTTACCGCCTGCCTCTAGCATGACCTGGACATCAGCTCCCTGACACTTCTTCAGCCACTCAGGCACTTTTCTCAGGCCTCTGCCAGCCCCTACTGTGCCTTTCAAGTTAACACTTGGTGTATTCCAGTCCCCAAACATATTAGAAGCATCCCCCCTGTAGTGTCCACTCACTGTTACTGGACGCTCTCAGTAATTGCCAGGTGTACTATTCCTTAGGGAACAGTACACACACTAGCTGATTTGATTCAACTGAGGAGTCACACTTTGCTTAACACCACAGCACTGAGATGTATTCATAATAAAAACAAAATATGTTTATTAACAAAGAACAGAGCTTCAAATAAGTAGTGAGCAAGGATAATAGAAGCAGAACTGGTTACACAGATAAAAGAAAACATAAAACACAATCCTAGGTCTACCCTTATTAATATTTATCTATGCTATTTAATAGAGTAGAGCGTTTGACAAGGATTTAGTCTTGGACAGAATTGCTGGTTTTCAGTCGTTACCAGAATCCAGGTTTTCATGAATACCTCACACCCTTCAAGTCAATGGATGCTGAAATGTCATTTTCTGTCTCCTTATATTTCCCCAAACTCATTGAGTTGTCGCCCGAAGACAGGCTGACCCCTGTGATTCACTTCCTGGGGTGCTGGCTGCAAGATGTCTTCCTATACTCCTGTTTGTTTCACATCTCCCATATCCCCATCAACCTGTTTTTTCTGTTGACTCTCACATGTAAATGGGGCTTCCATTGTGTTGGCTTTACAATGCTTATTTTACATCAGAGAGCGAGAGAGAGGTGAATAAAGATACTTTGTCTGGCAGAAAACCTGTTTGTCACTTCTGCCTGGTTACATATTTTAAAACATATTTTTAGTAGGGACACAACTCCTTATCAAACATATATCTTGAAATGCTTACGATGAACAGGATGATATAAGCTTTTCATTTGAAATCTCACAGGACATTCTTTATAGGTAAATATTATGGCAACCGTGTGTTAGGTGTAGTGAATTTGTCAGGTCTGGAGATGTTGCTATTACAGAACAGTGAACCCTTTGCCACTTGGCATTGAGGGATTCTTAGGTCACAACAGGACTGAAAAATAAGGCTAATAAATAATCCTGTTCCCATTTAGCTCAATAGTAAATGTTCTATTGACCATAGTCCAAGCAAGAGATATCACTGTGGGCCTAAACCAAAACCCAGCAATGGACAGCTCCATTAACTTTAAGCTTTGGATCAGTGTTTAAGGCCTTCATTCAAAAAAGCGAAAAATTATATGCTGAAGTTTAAGCACATGCTTAATTCCCATTGGCTTCCATAGGATTTAAGCACATGCTTAAGTATTTTCCTGACTAGGGATGCTTTCCTAAGATGGAGCTTGAATGAGAGGGAAATACCATTTATGAATACAGTATACAAATCTATACTGGCAATATAGAAACACAATTTCAAGTTATCACTGGATCACCATAGAACAATAAATCAACACATTTTACATCAGCATAGCTTGAAGTGTATTCTTGGGAAGGTAAAATAAACTACATTCCTAATAGTTCTCTATATAAAAAAAGCTGACTAAGAAAACCTTGTGGTGTTTACACTCAACAAAATGTGATAGCACCAACAGTTTTATTGTTTAGTGAGTTTACACAACACAGTGTTTTTTTCATACAGAAATACTAAGAAACCTTATAAATCCTTTCCCCCTGAGTTCTAAGATGACAGTTGTTATTTGTCAATGTGTGCTAAAGCAGCTACCTATAAAAACAGGTAGAGTATAATTGAAGCTTACATTTGAAGTTCCAGATCTTTGGTGAATATGATGGATATGAAAGCTCACAAGTTTAACAATACACACATGCTACTGCAAAGGCTAGGATTTATGTCCTCAGTAAACAGCCTGACATAGGGGCTTAGGATATTTTTTGTGTGGTGCACTAAACTAACCATCTTTTAAAACCGTAAAGGGTCATGTGTGTCCTTATAGCTATATAAATAAATCTATAAACAATGTGGTTTTCTATATAATTTTTAGTATCCCCAAGTTATCTTTTAGAAGGGAAAAAAATCAGCAGGTTTCCTCCATATATTTTAAAGGATGTAAAATCCATTGCATGCCGCACATTCACTAATGTAGCCAATGTTTGCACTTAGATCTTTGAGTGAGAAATGGTCAACATCACCTTCAGACTTTCTGACCTCAGGGATTGACTCATCCTACAGCTGCCTCCCTATTTGACTCAGCTTCCTCATCCATCCCATTAGAATCTGTCCTGATGTCCTGTGATCTCTGCTTTCTCCCCATCATATCACACTGAATTTTTCAACCATTGAAATGCACTCAGAAATTGTGAGTGGGAGGAGATGTTAAATACCCTCTTTCTCCTGTCTCTGGGGCTCCATTCCTCTGATCTCTGGGGTAGGATTAAGGAAGGGCTTTCTGTCACTAGCTTTTCCCTCTCTGGCCTCTTTCAAGACTAATGTCCTCCTCATATCTGCTACTCTCACTTTAGTTCTGTTTTCAGCCTGAAAGGAGGAAGCTTTCTACAGGTTCCACTCTGACGTTTCCTGGGTTTTTTGACAAATTCTAGTCAGCCTGCTACAGCATCTGCCTGTCAGTTTCAGAAAGTGTCAAACAGAGGCACTACAGTTGTAACTGTAACTGAGAGATGGCTAACAGTAGAAGTGGGACAATAGGTTCCACAGAGATTTGCTTCCTTACAGGAAGAAGGTCCAGGGATGAGAAAAAGAGTGGGCAAAAAGAAAGAGAGGCCAAGACCCAGAGCCATTTTTCTTTTTTCTTTTCCCCTTCTAGTGGACAGACTCTGTACCATTCACTCAAATGTGCAGAACCCTGCAGCAGAATGGGTGTTGTGTGGTCACTCTGCTTAGCTCCCTATGGCAGAAATCATGCTTTTCCTTTCCTGGGCATGTAACGGCAAGTGATAGGAGAATAATGGAGAACAAAATCATCCCTAAATGTGCTACTTGCAGCAAAAAGGCAAGATTGGCAAATTTAGAATGGGCCTAAATTCTACACAGAGAGAATCTAAGAAGTGGACCTGGTATAAGTGCATGGCCCTGGTAATGAAAACAGTATGATCAGCAGTTCTAAAGGCCACTCCCAAGAACCCAAAAATTCCCCTGAAGAAATCATCTTCTATCCTATTGATAGTATCTTTAGGAGAAGCCAGAGAGTCAGTGGGGAGCAATATCCCAGAGACCTCAAGCATTTGTGCAGTATCACTGGAGAACAGATAGATGATAATATGGGACAATTATTAAATGGACCACATTCTTGAGATACAATATCCTGCAAAGATTTGTGGGACGTGAAGGCCAAAATGTCACAAAATGTCACAAAATGTCACAAAACTACCCATTTCACAGCCTGACTGTGGAAACTCAACCCTAAGGGACTATAGGTTCAAATACAGTACTGGATCAGTTGGAATTCTCCCTCAGAGAAATTAGTGTTGCCCCCTATATGAAGCTTTTGTATTGTAGGATCAGAATTCAAGAAAAAGGCCACTGGGAGCTCTTGGGTGTACAGCACGTTTGAAAACCAAGTAGGTGCCTAATTATGACCTTATATTTATCTCTCTATTTTTGAAAGTCTTGGCCTAGGAGTAGAGTTGGTTTTCTGTGTGGGGAGAGGGGAAGGAAGGAGAAGAGGATATGCAGTTACAGGCTCAGTATTATCCCTTCATAAAAAAAACTAAAAAAGGTCTCTTCATGCCTAAGGGTATCTGACTACTACCCATTCCAACATGTATCTCATTGCCGGCTGGGGTGGAAATGAGCATTCATAATAAATAACAAAATATACTGATACTCAGATCTGTTAAATACAAATATATACATTAAATGAATGCATTCCCTGTGCAGCATAGTTTGTGCCAATAAATCTGTTGAAAACATTGTTTTGCTGTTGACAAAGGCAATGGGCCAAATCCAGACCTGATATGAGTGGGCGTAGCTCTATTAGCTTCAATGGCATTGCGCCCATTCACACTAGGTCTTTAATTGGCCTATTATGTTTAAAAGGTTTTCATTATCCAGGATGTTTTCAAAGTGCAGACAGAAAAACTCTCCAGCTTAGAAAAGCTTTTTCCAGGGTCAACACTAATTTTCAGCTCTCTTAGCAGGCACAAGCTCCTTCTGGTTGCACTAGGTGCTGTCACTGTACCTACTAACCAACGTACGTCGTGAAAATCCTTTTGTTCAGGAGTGCTGGCAGCTCGCTTTCACCTGCTGCACTGCTGAAAGAACTATCTCTCTCCGTTAAGGATGGGAAAACAGGACTGGTTAAATAAAAGTTGACCAGAACCTTCTTGTAGATTTAAACTCAAACCCAAACAAAACCTCCGATGAACAAATATGTTCTTTTACCTTTTTTTCCCATTATTTTATTTTTTTGCTTTCCTCTGCCTTACCAATGTGAGTAGAAGTGCCAAATACCATGACAAAGGCTGTTCTTACACTATTCCTGGCTACACCAAAAGATGAAGCACAAGAAAACTTGCACAAAGGCCTGTTTTTATAAGTTTTCCAGCCCAATTTTACAGTCCTAAAATGTACAGCTGAGCAGCTGAAATTTGTGGTGTTCATACAGACCAAACCAAACCTTACAACCCTTCAAAGTTCTCCCATATCCAATTTCAGAACTGGAGATTTGACATTTCTAGCCTCAAAATCTCATTTACCACAGAGGTTTTAATGCAGTGAGGGCCATTTCCATTCTATACTATTCTGGTTCTTTTTGCCACACCCTTCACCATGGTAGGCTATGACAAGCCTCACTCTTGGTGTGACTGGCAAGATATCTGGCTCCACCAAAGGTCTAAGAACACTGTCTTTTTCAGAGGAACCTACATTTTTAGAGAAGTATGAATATCTCTAAGGATAAGAAAATGGTTAATACTATATCCAGATTTCAGAGAGAGAGAGATGGTATCAAAGATTAATGTGAAACCTGTGAGGATGAACAGAATTGTATGCAGTGTAAGAAACACTAAACGTGAAATGATGCCATTTCTTATTTGAGCAGACTTCTTTAGCTTTTTTGGAATGTAAACATGAAGCCGGCTGCATCAGATCAGGTGACCTATTGCCTGGGGAAAGCAGCCTGAATTTCATTACCTTGTTGATCTCCAGTGGTATACCTCCTGATCTTTGCTCTTCAAGAGGTTGAAAATCCTGGTCTCATTTATTTTGTCTCGTGTTGATTTCTGACTTTCATAACATTTTAATGAAAATTTTAGTTTGTCTTTCTAACTCATTTATGCTCCCACATCAAAATGTACAGCCTTTACATACATAATCAGGTTCTATTTCATGCATCTGAAAAAGCAGGTTTCTTGCTATACGGGTACCGCATTACGGCAAATAGTGCGATTAAATCAAACCTGAGGTAACCTGCAGTTCCACTGACAGATATCCACACATAACTTCAATGTGACTTATATGCAAAGATAATGAATTCTTTAATATAAATTTACACATAGGGGTCAAATAAGGAACTTCTTTGTATTTGACTGTACATTGGGTATTTGTCACAAAATAAATAATTCATCTTGCACAGCCACTTGCTATGTAAATGATAGTCTATGTATATTAAAGCATTTAGCACTTAGAATGAAATGGACAGCTGGGGCCAAATGAATATCTCTCAGGACACATTACCATTACAGGTCCCCTGTGAGTTTTTGACTCTTTTCACTTATGAGGATTGTAATGAGGACATTAATTGAATACGGCACAGGGGCATTTTGATGCATCCAGAGTCACACACAAAAAAAGAAAATAATTTAAATCAGGATATTCATTTCAGATTCTATTTTCACCCCTATCAATAATACTTATGAGGTCTCTGGTGTAATTTGGATCCAGTTCAATTTAGGAAAAAGTAAAGGTTAAAGATGCTCAAAATATCAAGTAGATGACAATCAACTTTCAAAAGAAAAAGTTACCATTAATTATCAATTATATTGTTGGTGAAATTTTGGGTCCAATAATACCTCTGAGATTCATGTACTGAAGGACCTTCCTAGTACATATCTTTCTCTCCCTGTTCCATGACAGCATTCCTTTCACGTTCCCCAGGACCCCACAGAGTCCTCTCCCCATCAGTAGGGAATGGCTGGGGAGGTGGACAGGCTATGTGGGAGTGACAGACCAATGTGTGTGGGGCTAATGGAAATGGACATTCTTCCCCAACCAACCCTGCAAAATTTTCCCTGGAAAAATAACAGAGCCTCAGGCTGTTTTATCTTTCTGTGCCCTGTCCCTGTTGCTGGGAAACCCCCACCCCATTTAAAAGGGATCTCAAGTGCATTGCAATCAGAATCAGGACCTTTGTTCTCATTTTCATAGAAGTTAATCCAGAGTAACTTCACTAAAGTCAATGGAGTTACTCTGGATTTATATTCAGTGGGCCAGTTCCTCAGCATATCTCCAGTTACTTCCATGGTGTAAAACTTCTGCTTACATAAAATATTCAGGCATTTTTCAGCATGGAATGACCTAGACTGGATTAGGTTTGTCTGATCTACTTTTTATAGACATTTGTCATTAATTTTCCTTGTCGGTTTCAGGATATTTGTATAGTATTGATGCCAACAACCTAGGCTTCTCTTTGGCTAGTTTAACAGCCATGGGTCAGATTATATAGAATTTATGATATAATATACATAGAACTAAAAAAAAATAGAGGGTTAGCATCTGTGACCGTCACTGTCACATCAATGGTAAAGTTAAACAAGGGTTAAACATATTATTCAGATGAATAATGAACAGAGAGGGGCAAAAAGATTCTGGAAAAAGATTATAGTCATTTGCTTATTCCCAAACAAAACATTTTTTAAGGCTCAAACTAGTTTCATAACATTTTATTTTAGTATTACACACTAATACTTTACTGAACATCAATGTGTATTAGAATGATGCATGCTAAATGCCCTGAGACCCTGTTCTCATCATGGACCACATTCAGCTTTGACTTAACCAATGATATCACAGGAGTTGTGCCTGCTTATGTCAGGGTTGAGTTTGGCCCTTGTCCAACTGGAAACCATTTATACCAGCAAGGTCTGTTCTCATGGGATTTCTAGCCCAGTTCTGCAGAACAAAACAATGGGGATACTTAGTGTTAGATTTGCAGAAGCACCCAAACCTATGTGTGTTTTTCAGAACTTTCTGAGGTTCATTAAAAAAAAAAAGGCTACTCAGTCCCTATCCTTTCTACTTCCCATTTCTTGGAGTTTCTAAATGTGGATTTAAGGGGGCAACCCCTCCTCTTGGTTCAGCTGTGCACTACAGCTATTCACAATAGCTGAAGATCTGCCCCAAGATTTCTAATTTGTTTCACCATACAATTCCATACAAGAGATATTTAGAACACATCTTCTTAGAAACTCCCGCTGGAAAAAAAAAAGAAGAAAAGGTTTGGGGGGCCAGGATAATGCTGATTTAAAACACAGTCTCTTCCCCCCTCCCTCCCCTGCCTTTTCGAACCATAAGCTAAAAACAAAGAGGTTGAACTGTGAAACATAACAAGCACTTTTGGAATGATTGTAACTGTACAGGGGAGCTATGCTTCCCTCCATGCAAGCTCAGTGTTCCTATTAATGCCAGTGCAAATGAGAGACATGCATGCTCAGTGAGAAGATGCTCAGTCTGAAAGAAATATCAGTATGAAATTAGAAAACAATTGGTCCACTCCAAGAAAACAGGCTGCTAAAATTAACTTGACCATCAACTTCTCTAAGGCTGGAGGCTGTACAGCTTCAAGCCTGTGGTCCTTTCCTGTGTGATCAGAGGAGTAGCCTTCTCCAGTTTTTTACGTCTGCCCATCATCCTAAAATGGCTGACTAGTTAACAGAGTAAAAAGAGAACCCTGTAGGTTATTTAGTCCCTCTTTGTAGCAACTGTAATCCTAATTGTCACAGTTCAGGGCAACAGCACCTGTAGTCCTCCTCTGTGGTCCACCAAGCTGCACAGCTAAAGGGTGTTTCGCTCTGAGAGGCAATGGCTTGGGGCCAAAAGTCAAAATCTTCAGTCCCATTTTGCGAGTGGGCATCAGCACAGCTGAGGACATTAATCTGGTGTATGGCTGTGGCTTGCTCTTCCTGCCTATGTGTGGTTTTGAACCGGCTGATATATCAAATCACAGCCCCTCCCCTCAAAATTCCTCCTGCAGCATTAGCATTACAGCCACACCGCCCAGGTGGTAGCAGAGACACACTGTTGGACGCTTTACTGTCTTTCCCCCTCTGCAGTGAGAACATGCGCTTTTCACTTCATTTGTGCGCCTGTGTGAGAGCTCCAAGGCTTCGCCCATGGCAGAATGTTTAAGAGGGCTAATCCAGTACAGTGTGGCAGCAACATTATCTTTTTTCTGTTGCTCTTCCTAAACGCCCATTCTCAGTCACTACAGCTTAGGGTATATCTGAAGCTTGGGGTGGGTTTCAGAACTCAAGTGGGAACATCCCCATGGCTATTTTTAGTGCCATAGTACAAGCCCAAGTCAGTAGTCCCAGGCTCTGAGACTTGCTGCTGTGTTTTTGTTTGTGAACATATCCTTCGAATACCATACAGTACTGAAAACAGAGCTGTGTGGAGGATGGAAATTCCATTTTGTAAAAGAGTCTGAGATTTCAAAATTTGGTTTCATTCTGATTCAGAGCAAAACCCCTACATTTTGAAATTCTCTGAGAAAGAAAATTCTGAAACAAATTCATTACAGAGGAGTCAAAATATTTTGCTTTGACGAAACAGAAATGTTTCATTTCTACTTCAGCTTTTTATGTATTTATTTTTATATTATAATACATAATATAACCAAACATCAATTCAAAATGTTTCATTCTGAAAATGTCAAAACAGGATATTTTGACTTTGTCAGAACTTTTTTTCTGGTTTATTGCCAGAATAAAATCAACACTGACATAATTTTTGAAACATTTTGAGTTAGACAGCACTGCATTCTCTGATGGAAAATCATTCTATCAAAGTTTTGCCAACCAGCTATTACTGAAAGTGTCTTCCTACTTCTATCTTTTTGTATAGCAGGAAATAGTTACTTACAGAAAAAGAAACACATGGTTTGTATTTGTTCATTCAGATAGTCTCTCTCTCTCTCTCTTTCCTATCTAGGCCCCAATCCAAAACCCATTGATTACAACTGAAGTTAATTAAAAGACTCACATGATATTTGGATGAGGCTCTTAATTTGTGAGTGAATTTAGTGTTCATGAGATAAACATAGTAGCATGGGCTGGCACTTTACATGCTTCCCTGTGTAGCTCAGTTCATGAATTTGTTTTGTTCAACATCTTTATTAATGATCTGGAGGATGGGGTAGATTGTACCCTCAGCAAGTTTGCGGATGACACTAAGCTGGGGGGAGTGGTAGATACCCTGGAGGGTAGGGATAGGATACAGAGTGACCTAAACAAACTGGAGGATTGGGCCAAAAGAAATCTAATGAGGTTCAACAAGGACAAGTGCAGAGTCCTCCACTTAGGAAGGAAGAATCCCATGCACAGCTATAGACTGGGGACCGACGAGCTGGGCAGCAGCTCTGCAGAAAAGGACCTGGGGGTAATGGTGGATAAAAAGCTGGGTATGAGTCAGCAGTGTGCCCTGGTTGTCAAGAAGGCTAATAGCATATTGGGCTGCATTAGGAGGGGCATTGCCAGCAGGTCACGGGAAGTGATTATTCCCCTCTATTCGGCATTGGTGAGGCCGCATTTAGAATATTGTGCCAAGTTTTGGGCCCCCCACTACAAAAAGGATGTGGACAAGTTAGAGAGAGTGCAGCGGAGAGCAACCAAAATGATTAGGGGGCTGGAGCACAGGACTTATGAGGAGAGGCTGAGGGAACTGGGCTTGTTTAGTCTGCAAAAGAGAAGAGTGAGGGGGGATTTGATAGCGGCCTTTAACTACCTGAAAGGGGGTTCCAGGGAGGATGGGGCTAGGCTGTTCTCGGTGGTGGCAGATGACAGAACAAGGAGCAACGGTCTCAAGTTGCAGGGCGGGAGGTCTAGGTTGGACATTAGGAAAAAGTTTTTTACTAGGAGGGTGGTGAAGCACTGGAATGGGTTACCTAGGGAGGTGGTGGAATCTCCATCCTTAGAGGTTTTTAAGCTGAGGCTTGACAAAGCCCTGGTTGGGATGATATAGCTGAGGTTAGTCCTGCTTTGAGCAGGGGGTTGGACTAGATGACCTCCTGAGGTACCTTCCAACTCTAATATTCTATGATTCTATGATTCTATGAATCTCTACCCTAACCAGCACATCACTCCAGAATTTAAAGCACTGGGCCTCTTTTGAGTAAAGACTATCATGTGTGGTAAACCGTGAGGTGGTTTTCTTGTGATGTGGAAAACTGAGGATAAAAATTAGATGATTTAACTCATTTTCACCTATCAGAATGACTTGAATTTTTATCTCAGAAGGCCAGGGACTAATCCACTCAACCAATGAGACACTCTTTTTCCCTTCTCTATTTTGGATTACTTCTGAAGTCTAGTTCATTGTTGTTCATTATTTGTTATTAATTTATTATTTGCTATTCATTCCTTGGTTTGCTCACATTATTTGTCTTTCTTCTTTATAATTCCTTTATTTGTTTGCATTCTTTGTTTCTACATTTTTCCCCTTTGCCATTATTTTTCTTCATTAGTTTTCGTGACATTTTATCTCTGTGTATCATATATCTTGTTTTTATTTCATTATTGCTAATGTTTGTGTTTCACAACCATCATAGCTAAGTCTTGCAACGTCTTCGTAAAGGCAGGTCTTATCAATACAGCTCCACTGAACTCTGCTGATAGTGCTTTATTAAATGTTACATTGAAACTGAAATCTTGCACAGCAGGTAACATAAAAATCATTACTAGCTTGAATATTTTCAGGACCAAGATGATAATGATAAGTACAAAATCCCAACAGGGGACTTGCCACTTATTACTTACTCTACAAACCCCCTACAGGTGTGTTTTGGTGTCTTTGAATGCCCACCCAAGGGTTATATAAAAGTCTGAAGCTAAGACACATAAATAGTTCTATAAAGGTCTTATAACACAGCATAAATGCTCTGGTTTTTAGAGGCTTTATGTTATTAATAAAAAGTTAATAAGAAGTACAAATATTGTGTGGGAAATTCATACACAAAATCCTTGTTTTCTTTATGGGATTTTGTGCATGGATCTTTCCCACAAAAGTACTTGGGAAATGGCATCCTAAACTATTTTCTTTTTTAAAAAGACACAAAAAGAGCACTAGTGTTTTTTTATATCTAAGGAATATTTAGATATGAAATATAAAAGGGCTTTGCAAAACAAATAATGTCTCCACACATTCTGAGCTCTTCCAACCAGTCCAAGTGCAATGTTATTCTTTCATAATCTGGACTGTACTTCAGGCATAAAATGCCAAAGAGATTTAATATTTCCCCCAAACAAAACTACCAAGCGGACAAACATTGTAAAAAAGGCTGTACAGTTTTTCTCTCCCTTTCTCTCTTTCTGTATCATATATGTATAGGACCAGATTCTAAATCCACCATTCTAAACACATACTTAAATGAGATCAGTAGCTTTCCCAAGCAACATGACAATTTTCTTTCACAACAATGGCCATTTTCATGAAGTATGCAAAGAACTCCCCCAAAACTAGCAAGTATTTCAGCCCCAAGGAACTGATCAGGTCAA
The DNA here is from genome assembly GCF_026122565.2 of Emydura macquarii macquarii. Taxonomy (NCBI): domain Eukaryota; kingdom Metazoa; phylum Chordata; order Testudines; family Chelidae; genus Emydura; species Emydura macquarii. Next base: position 4,948,671 of record NW_027133156.1, read on the forward strand.
TGTCTGTGCCTAATATTATTAAAATCATTTTTTTTCTGGATGCCTGGGGGCTCAGTGAGCTGAACTGCACATCTGTATTTCCCCGAAAGTCTTTTTAGAAAGGCCATTGCCAGGATGTCTCCTGGTTCACTTTTTTATGGTAAGAAAAATATAGTGTTTTTTCTTCTTTTACCTCTAGATACCTTGTTCAAGTTCAGTGCCTGCTAGCCTTATTTATGCTCCAGAAGGCATGGAGTTTTTATATTATACTAAGAAGTATTATTACAGGTAGATATATTGTATGCAATGTAGTTGAAGCCTTGTTGGTCCCAGGATATTAGAGAGATAAGGTGGGTGACGTGATATCTTTTATGCAACAAACTTCTGTTGGAGTGAGAGCTTGTCTATTGAAAAGTTGGTCCAATACAAAATATTACATCACTCGCCTTGTCTTTCTAGGTAAGTTATCAGTGCCAGGACTCCAAGTATTGAGCCTAATTTGCATAAAGTAGTATGTTGCTGCATCATCCTTCATTTTCAATATGGAGATGCTACCTCTGAAGACTTTGGATCCAGCATGCAATACATCACCTATAGAAACACTGGGTGAATTCCTGGCCCCATGGCAAAACTCCTATTGGCTTAAATGGTGCTAGGATTTCACCCATACAGTATAGACAGAGCATTGCATACTAGGGCTTGAAATTCTGCACACGGTGCTCATTGTTAAAAGGCTGTATTGTAGCATTCTGTAAATAGTATTTGACCTGAAGGCTGCAGTTAGCCACCATGAATTTCTGTGTCTGATAAGAGGTGGTATTTACGTGTGAGAGAGTGTTAATCTCCCCCAGACAAGACTCAAAGAGGACCCTCATGGTTTCTGGCCAGCAGGTCCACTAAGCCAGCTTCCCAGTGGAAGCTCCCCCCCAGCCAAGTCACAAACTGTGTTATACTTTTCTGTGTGGGCGGTCACAGTGAAAAACATCAAATGCATCTGACAAAGGGCAGGTCTATAACAGCACCAATGCCTACTCCAGAGAGGTAGCCTAACAGAGCTTTATGGAGAAAGCCTTGTGATTAGATTGCATTTCTGTGATCGTACTTCTATGTAATGGTTTGACACTCTGTGTCTGAGGACAACACCACAGAAATTCCATATTCGCCAGTGTCATGTATTTATGACACGTTCTGTAAAAGGTATGCCTTGTTTGGTATTATTTTAAAAGTCTTGATCTGCTAAACATTAATATCCCATTGGGTTGTATGTACCACCATAGTATGTGAAGTTATAAAATATTGTTGTAAATGCTATTAGAACATGTTGTGAGATGGGGAACCACCTAAACCAGCTTTTCAGGTACAATAATGAAATGGGCAAAAATGCTAATGGCCCATCAAGGAAAAATTCCACTATCAGGCTTCACGGTAGGACCTAGGTTCACAATGGGGTTGCTTGAGCAATGGGCAGGAACTGCCATGTCACATGCCTGGACTGTTCTAGCAAGCTGAAACAGAGGATAAAAGAGGGAGTATGACATCATCATCACATGGCTCCATTTCCATTCAACTGGACACCTGAAGGGTCTTTTGGAAGACAAAAGAACTTTGAAATGTGGGAGGGGAGTTCCAGGTAGGGAAGGCTGCCCAGCCTGCATTTAAGAAACTGCTTGTACCAATGAACAAGAGGGAGACATTGCTAATGAAAATATTGGTAGTGTGTAAAACTTAGACTGTGATCTTATGTTTATTTCATTTGGTAGCTTCTTTTGAGCTCTTTACATTTGCCACTTATAATCACTTAAAATCTAAAGTTCTGTAGTTAATAAACTTGGTTACTGTTTTATCTTAACCAGTGTGTCTTTGAGTGAAGTATTTAGACAAACTGCTCAGTAACAAAAACTGGTGTATATTCCTTCCACTTTGAGGGAAAGGCAAACTAGATAATAATCTCCACAGGCTTTCTGACCAGTGCAGACAGTGTGATCCTGCCGTCCTGGAAGCTGAGAAGCCAGCTGTGGTTTCCTCTATTGTTAGTGGCTGGAAAGCATTCATTAACTAAGATGGGTGTGGTCCCTGCCTGTGGAGGACTGTGTAAATGCAAAACCTGCCACACAGCATCACAGTGTGAGGGGGAGCCCAAGCTAATCAGACAGAGGACTCAGTAGTACCCCAGCTACCAGGTGGGTACCGCAGGGGTTCCGCATGCCATCACAAATGGCCTCTGTTTCTAATTCTCTTTAATGCTAAATTTTGCATTTCCATTAAGTGGTCAATTCCTAACCATTCAAATCAATGTAACTCCAATTCAAAAAGGATTATGTTTCTTTCAACTAAATAATGTACTTGATAAAATTGGCATGTGGTATGTGTCTTGAAAAGGGGAAATTCTGGATATACAAAACCTGCTCTTTGCTTCCAGTAGCATGGAGTAAATTGCACAATAAATCAATTTTTATGGATGCTGTTGACTTGCAACATTTGCTGCTTTTAAAAATTAATAGCTGAAATAATGAACATTCCCAAAAAACTCTCTGAACAGTCATCTTGATTAATTGCTTGAAATGAAATGTACTTGACAGATGCAATATTCTCAACTGAAAATTTCTGCAGCGTGATCAGACTGCAGTCTAAACTTATCCCACTAACACATATTGCTTGTTTTAATTTGTGTAAGAAAAGCCCCACCACATACTGTGTTTTGCTCAGATATATTCCTTCTCATAAAATTAAATAAAGTTTTATTTTGTGTAAATATTATTGTAAAGGCATAATTGCACTTCCATGGTGCAAGTGACATTGTTTCCTGTTAACATCACATTGTAGTCAAACTGATAAGGAAGTCCTGCACTGAAGAAAATGTGCACTGAATTTTTAACATTCCTCAAACAATGAGCCAGATCGCCAGATACTGTAAATAGGAATAGCTCAATTGGATTAAATCAGTGGTTAGCAACCTTTTTGGCTCGAGGGCCACAGATATCATTTTTAAAACCCTGAAGGGCCACCAGTCTTCGCCAGCTGGCCCCCACCTCCCTGCAGCCAAACGGAAGGAGTTCAGCGAGGAGGCCGCGATCTCTCCTCCCCCTGGCTGCAGCAAGGAAACCGCCTGGGTCCTGTAGCTCGGTGCGCTCCACCTGGGTCCCTAGGCAGTGGCTCCCTTCTGCAACCAGGGGGACAGAAGATCACTCCTCCCCTTCCTCTGGTTCCAGCAGGGACCCAGATCCTATGGACCTAGGCGGAGTGCTTTGTCGCGCTCCCTGCTATAGTCAGGGGAGTGGATCGTTGATCTCCCATCCCCTAGGCTGCAGCAAGGAGCCTGCACCAGTCTTTTAGCCCCGTGGAAACGCATTCTGCCGAGGTCCTTAGGCAGTGGCTCCCTTCTGCAGCCAGCAGGAAAGCCCTAGCGGGCCACTTTTGGCCCCCGGGCCACATGTTGGGAACCACTGGATTAAATGGTTCCATTCCAATGTATATAGCTAAGGATCTGGCTCAGTGGTTCTATGTCTTTATCTATATATATAGGTTCTTCTATAGTGCACATACCATATTATCTGAATGCCTCCCAAGAATTAAAAAAGAAATAACATTTGCCATTTCTCTCTCTCTCTTCCTACCCAGAGGTGGGGTTAAGTTACTTGATTAGCTTGTTAAGATTTTTGTTCTATTTTGTTTTTTAGCTGTGTCAATGTCTGTGAGAAGAATGTACTGAATAAAAGGTAAGCAGAGGAAATGAGTTTTTCTTTTCTTCTGAATGCAGTGAAGTTAGTGATCTTTCTTATATCTTATGAGAGTGAGTTCCATAATCTTGGTTCATTTCCTATAAAAGATCTGCCTCCTGCACTCATTAGCTTTCCCTGCTGGTCAAGAGTTTCATCCTTCAGTGAAAGAAATCTCAGTGGGAGGTCATGGTTGCAGTCAGGTAACCCATGGAAGGCTTCAGATATCAAGACAGACAGAACAGCACTAGGATGATGCACTCAAGGCAATTTGTGCTGATAAGAAAATTATCTGATGGAGCAAACTTACACTTGGAGGAGAAAGTGGTCTGACCAAGACAGGGAACAATCTGTATTTCTTAAGTTCCATCTAGCTCAAAGATAGGCACACACATACACAGCCCGTCAGTCAGCAGTTTTTAAAAGGGATTGGTGTCTGGTGGTTATCAGTTAACAAGATATCAAGGCGATATCAAGGCTAATCTTGCCTCTAGATTAGGGAGTAGGGTGACACATTCAAGAGATTTTATTTAGGATGAGTTAATTAAACATCTCAATTATGCAATGGAAAAAAATAAAGTTAATTAAAATCCACTGCTGCAATCTGTAATAGATATGTCACAAAGAAACATTTACAAGAAGTTAGGGCTTTTTACACTAGCCTGCAAACCATTACTACAGTAAGTATTCCAAAAACATGTCCACACTAATTAGATTCAGATACATGTATTTATTTACATGAAAACATGGGTTGACAAGACAGAAAGATATGCAGTAGGGCAGCAATGGCCCTAGAAATATGACCTGGGAAGCAGGAAAACAGAAGATTCGGGAGACATGGTGAAGTATGTAAGAAAGATTGGTAGGTAGCAGTAAGCGACTTGAGAAGCATGCAGGTTTATGTCTAATTCAGCTCTAATCACAGCATGCCTCTTTGTTCAACTATAGCTACATATATGCCTGAGTGATTGACACATGTCTCTAGAAGCAGAACAATAAAAGGGGCTTTATCATATGAAAAGTACACTCGGTCAGATACTATGGGCTACATTCTGGCTTCGCTTATGCATAGGATGATGCAGGGAATGGAGTTGAAGGTTCTCTAGCCATTCTGTCTACGCAAGGTAGAATGGCTCAGGAATGTGAGGACCAACATGTGCCTTAATGCCCGTTAGTCATAGTGCAGAATGGAATAGTTTGTGCTATCCCCAGAACTAGCTCCTGATGGCTGTAAAGTATATATACATGAAAGTGTGCACTATTATTAGATCTAAACTACACTGAAGCTTCCTCTTAATTATCCCAATTCAGCTTTCCAGACTGTCCTGTTGATTTGCTGAGGCCTCTAGAAATATCAAATGTCGAGGTTCTAACTACATGGACCCAATGGTTTGGGTGGCACAGAACAAAAGATTAATGCTTCCTCCTGGTGTAACACCTATACAGCAAACTACATCAGAACCAGAGCTAAAAAAAATAAACACCACTGCGTGATATAAAAACAAATCACTTCAGTAAACAAAAACATCATGAGGGTGGAAAGGAAGCCAGAGCCAGATAAAAAGAGAAATACTTATTCACAGTTCAGTCTTAAAATTCTGTTCTCCAATAACCTACATGTCTCTACAAAATATTCGGGCCAGATATATACTAAAACTAAGGATGGATGGCAAGTATGTTTAGAATTAACATTGGATAGTACCTAGCAAGACAAACCTGCTCCAACCAGCTTCAAGCTGCTCTAACTAGCTTACTGTGTGATTCACATTAGACCTTGCTGTAACTTATGCCAGGGAACCAATCTGACACATGGCAGACTGAGGGAGCACAAAGGAGGCTCAAAGTTTGGGTGTTTCTCATCTTTATTTCTTGGACTATTAAACAAACACATCTGGTGCTGAAGTCTCTTGAATACTGTACTTCTTATGTATTGCATATGCCATATGCCTTCTCAATTAGGACTTTTTATCTACTAATGAAAAACTTGTTTTGTTGTTCTTTTTTTTCAGCCTTTTAGGCTTTGCATATTGTCTTTATTATTATTTCATTCTATTTTCTTCTTCTTTTTTCCCCCCCTATTTGTACAGGAGAAATTAAATAAAGAAATATTCTGTTTCTGGGAAGGTGTGAATCTATTAAATCAAAGGAAACAAGTTTGCAAAATTTAATTATATGACTAAGCAATTGTTAAAGCAGATGCTGCTTTTTATTTGTTCAGTAATGTTGTTGTATATTTAAACCTTTATGAAGGATCCAGTTGTTAAAAATATCCTTGGATGATTGCGATCTTGGGTGGCCTTCACAAGAGGACTTGGATGGGTTTCAGGAACCTGAGAGAAGCGGCAATGAAAGAGAAGATCATGAAGAATTTGGAAGCTAAATGCACAAATCTCTCAGTATCCAGATCTGTACAACATGTATAATAATATTTATATATTTCACAGCGTGCTGAGAGTGTCAATAAATTAGAGTTAGGCTGTACTTTTTAGGCATGGGTGTAGTTTGGGGAGACATGGAGAAGCGTTGCCCCCCAAAAACTGCAAGCCTCGGGCAGGCATGGAATTTGCCCCCCACACCTGGCCACATTGGCCTGGCTGGAGCTATCCCCCCAAATAAAGAAGTCAAACTACTCCTATACTTTTAGGCATAGCCCTTTGTTGATAGGATGAGAATGTGGAGGTACCAAATAGCAGGGGGAATATTGGCTGACACAGCCAGAATGCCTTGAAGGTCTCTGAGTGAACAATGTCTTCAGCAAGAACCACTCTCCTGAAGGGTGTAGCATGCCATCCTTGCTATGTCCAGCCAATTCTTCTGGATGAAGTGGTTTGTGGGAGAACATGGACATACTCCTACCTCATTTGAAGAGGCTAACTATCCCACAGGAAAAGCCTTGCTTATTACCTGCCCTCTCTAGGCTTATTATGGCTGGTTCTGGCACAGAGCACAAGTTGTAGGAAGGGGAGAGAAGACTCTTTGTGTCCTATCCCTTTTCTTGCACACCCGTGATGTGCCAGGAACAATATGGCCTTTAATGTTTGCACAGTGCTTTGAAGCTATATCTGCTGATACTCAGTTATTACTAGAGTGAGTGGGAAACAGTTCTTCTGTCCAATGATTATTTCTGAGAGTCTGAACATTTTTCCTGTCATGAATTGGGACAGTCAAAAACTTGAAAAATTTGGCAAATCAAACCAAAAAAAGTTAGTTGGGGCCAATCGAAACATTTCATTTGGACAATTTTGGAATGTTTCATGTCAACTTTGACCTTCTTTCTTTTTCCTGACCTTTTTAAAATCTAAATAGTTTACATTTCTATAAAACAGTGGCTTCAAACCAGAAAACCAGATTTTTTTTCATTTTGAAAATCTCAAAATAAAACATTTTGACCATTTCAAAACTTGTTCAAAAATGTTGTGTCAGGAGATTAGTCAAAACCAACTCTGTTTCACAAACCATTTCAGATACTGTGAAAAAAAAAGTTTAATTGAAAAATTCCCAACCAGCTGTACTTGTTACCCACATATCTTGATATCCACCAGCATTTGCTTTTCTGATCAGTGCTCCACAATTAGTTGTTACAACAGTTTATTGGATTAATTTAGCTATTTTACTATTTACAAAATAGCTGTGATGGAAGAGGATTTTAATACATTTATTTAGTTCTTAAAATTGTTTGACAAATAATTTTCTCAAACATACTTGAGCTATGAATTATTCACTCGTGGAAGTTCACTATTGGAACATTCAGAATAGTAATCTATGTTTCAGGGTATTGTTTGCTTTCCCTAACCATTATATATTACTTCCACTCCCACCCAAACTTTGTTTCCTGATCGTAAATAGATCATAGTTAGGAACGTTAAAAATCACTTTTCATGGACATTCACACAGACAAAATTCCAGCATGCAAATATTTTCAAACTGTACATCATAAAGGGGTACAAAAATGCAAAATGGACAGCCAGCTTTTTACTGCATGGATTGTTTGTAGATAGGCTTTTAGAACATTTGGCTACCTCCTTCCATAATGCATCCAAAGAATGTGGGTAATCAGTATTGTGGAAAATTTAAAGGTGAGCTTTAAAACTGTCTGTCTGTCTGTCTCTGGAAAGCGCGCAGGTAGAGTCTGGGGATTCGTATTGTGGGCTGAGGATGCTATCAGATCCTCACCTTGGCATTTTTGTGGGCTGAGGATCAGGTCCTCACCTCGGCAGTTTAAAGCATTACTCCCAGCAGCACATTAAGGGGTGCTAAAACAAATGAGTGAGTCCCTAATGATTGTGTTTGACAAAATGAGCTGTTGACCAGGTCTTGGACTAAGGCAAGTTCCAGCTGCCCTGATTCCACTGCAAGCCTTGTGGGCGATGACCGGTGTGAGTCAATTTGCAAGGGGGGCTTGCCTGAACCCAGTGACCCAACGGACACGGGGAGTGTTTGCAGCCGCAAAGCTACCCCTTCCCCTTCTCTGATTCATGAGACTCCTTAGATCCGTTGTCCAAGATACCTTAGCCTCGGTCGCTAGACAGGCCTAGGGTTCAGACTCCTGTGACTTTGGAGGACCCCTTTTGTGTCTTGACTCCTTCCCAAACCCCCTCCCACTAAATAAGCGTTCCGTTATCGGGTTAATTCACCTTGGCAGTATTGTGGGCTGAATTGAAGTGGTGTGGATTCCTCAATAAGCCATTCCTGTGTGTGTGTGAGTGTTAATGGGGACTGGACAATCTAGTCAAGTGTCAGGTCCCCCGAAGGGAACCGCAGCATATTATCTGAGTACACATTACTCTCCCAGGACTTGCAAGTTTCTAGTGAAATGGCACTCTTATACCAAGAGTGACCCAGCTAGGCAATTCCCCGGGGTGGGAACGTTTGATTTGGATAAAATAATGCACTTAAGAAAAGTGCTAAAGTCTCATGGATCCAAAGTATCCCAGTCACAATGGGATGCATTTTTGATTGGTATGATGAAGCTTCAAAAAGTCACAAACTCGGAGTCTCAAAGACTCCCAGGAAAAATTAAAACAACAATTGAAAGAGGTATGGGAGAAATTGGCCTCTCCCCCAAATTCAGATCCTAGACATCTGTATCCATCATTAGAAGGGATACCATCTTCAAGAAACAACTGAGGACCTGCTAGACCATGGTCCCCGACAGAGCTATCTATTTCAATAGCACAGGAGTGTGCCTGCCTGTTGAAGAGTTTGGGACAGGGCTTAGTAGCTGTCCCAAATCAAAGCACATTAGAAATCCACTGTGCATTAACAAAGTATTTTTGCAGTCCTCTGGGATAAGAAACTGATTGCTAGCAAGCAGAGGACTGATGAAAAAATCCAAAAAAATATATTTAAGGGGGAAAAAAAAACCCAAAAGCCATCCGCAGGGGAGGAATTTAAAATCCTGACCTCTCTGCCACCTATACAAGAGGAGACTCCCTTCTCCTCTGCTTTGCAAAAAATCTGGTCCCAATCTGTGGACAAGACAAGCATTAGCAGACGTCCATACAATTTCTAGTTTAGAGGATAAATTGGCCCAGTACCTGGTGGTATATAACCCGTCCAGCCCAAGCAAAAGGTAAACTGAGGTACACCACCTTGTGAAAGAAATTCACCCTAAAACCTTAAAAGGTAGAAGCCATAACAAACCTGGCCTGCCTATAGAACAAAAACCACAGAAAAATATACGGGTAATTTGTCTGTTTTGCCTGCAGTCAGAAAGGAGATATGTAAAAGAAAGGGGTATTCTAAGCAATCATCTGCCACCACCCAAAGGGGGTAGAAAAGTGTTCTTTTTATCTTTCAGAACTGCAGGAAAAACTGGTACCAGTGAAACAGCTAAAGAACAAAACCATGCAACAAAAATTGTGTTTTATGTTTTGTGTTGTTTGTCTTGTTACTAACATTGTTGTGTATGGTATTGGAGGTACTGCATGAAGCAGAAAAGAATCAAGAAGCACTGTAACTGTATTTACAAAAAAACATCCTCTATCAGGTAGCAAAGAGGAGAAATAAAGGGCAATCAAGATCAATGAATTTGGAAGGAAAAGGGGTCCTGAAAATAGATGTTTTTGGTAGTATTATAGAGGTGAGGGGATGTAATTTTGAATTTCAAGTGCCTGAACTTAAATATAATCAGTTAAAAGTAATGTATACTCTTTATTTTGCTGTAAAATCTGTACTACTTGGAATGAATTTGACTATTTTACAAAAGTGCTTGTACATCCTAATTTGTAGAACCAGCTGTACTGCCAAACAGGAAGGGTGCAGAGTCATGATTATTGTGCCTCAGAATGTCAAAATAGGTATTTGCAAGAATTGCCCACCAACAATCTATGAAGGTAGAATTATGGAAGGTAAGCCCCTTATCAAAATTGGCCACAGGATCCTTTTGGTTACCCCGGGTTATGAGTCAGTGGGCCAGGAGAGAGGGAAAACTATTGGATACCAGGGGTGTAGTGCCTGGAACTCCCAAAAATGGGTCTGCCTATCCATACCTTCCTCTGTAGAACCATGCAGCAGAACTACCACAGTAGGAACATGTATTTGGGATAAATTAGAAAATACCACCAAAGTTCTATGCAATGGACAATGTGTTTGTATATCATCGTGGGAGGAGGTATTCTGGGAGGATGAGAGTACTAGCAAACTCCCTGTAGATGAATGCAAATGCAAAGTAAGTGTTCTGTATACCACAAACCATACATATTACCTACCAAAAATCCAAGGGTACAGTACAACTCTCACTGACAGTCTAACAGAATTTTCAGTGAGCCTTGGGTTAAATTGATCTGAAATAGCTGATCACTTGTTACAGGGAGCAAAAGTAACCCAGTTACTGCAGCAAACAAAGCAAGATGCTGGAAACACGACTATTCAAATTTCACATTCTAATAAGAAAATGATTAGAATTGCTAAGGCAGAAAAAAAAACTTACTGCATATCATTGGTATGATATTTTCACTGGATGGTCCCCCACCTCTACAGGAATAATGTCTATTATACTACACCCATTGTTAATTGTTTTAGTGTTAAGTTGTATTTGTTTAATTAGTATGGGTGCCGTGCATTGTTGGATAAAAAGAATGTTGACACCTTGTGGCACTCCCCGGATGGCTACCTGGTAGCGCCCAAGGCCCTTTTACCCTACCTTGCCCATGTGACCCACTCTGTGGCTCATACGAGCAAAGGGGAGATGATCACAGCAGTTCAGCATGATTGGTTTGCCCACAATTTTTCTTCTATAGCACAGCAGTACTGCAGCACCTGTCCTATTTGTCTAGCCCATAACATAGGCCAGAGGGAAAAGACCAAACCTTCAGCACACCCCACTCCGTGGGGTCCCTTTGTGAATTTGCCAATGGATTTCATTCAAATGCCTAAATGTTGTAACTTTGAATATGTGTTAGTCATTATTGATATGTTTTCAGAATGGGTAGAAGCATGTCCTTGTAGGCGAGCAGATGCAGTAACTGTTGCCAAGAAATCGTTGAGAGAATTTATACCTAGGTTTGGGTTGCCCCTCATTGTGGACAGCAATAGAGGGACCCACTTCACAGGACAGGTCATTCAAAACGTATGTAAAGCTTTAGGAATCCAACAACACCTGCACTGTGCATATCACCCCCAGTCTACTGGAGCTGTAGAAAGAAAGAATTCGGACTTGAAAACTAGATTAGTCAAAATATGTGCACAAACCAGCTTGAAATGGCCAGACGCCTTACCCATAGCTCTCATGTATATTAGAAATACTGTCAACAGAAAACATGGACTATCTCCACATGAGATCCTTATGGCCAGATCCATGAGATTGCCACACACCCCACCGCCAAACCTGCAAGAATTGGATCTACATTTAACTGATGATGTGATACTGAACTACTGTAAATTATTAATGAAGTGTATCAAGTCTATCCACTCACAGGTTCAAGAAGCCCTTCCAGCACCTGCAATGGAACCGTGCCACTCCCTCCAACCTGTAGATTGCATCTGTGTAAAGATCCACCAATGACAGAATGCATTGCAGCCTCGGTGGAAAGTACCTTATTTAGTGTTGCTAACCACTAATACCGCTGTGCGATGTCAAGGATACCTTAACTGGGTTCACGCTTCACATTGCAAAAAGACTCCACCGCCGTTAGACCTAGGGGCAATAGAATTCCGGTCCCCATTGGTAAACCCCAACTTGACAAACCCTGAGACTTTGAAAGATCGCCGAGAGAGCCCCTCCTCTGACCATCTGTTCCCAACCAATACTAACAAAACTCCAAAGCATCAATTCAATCTAAGACCACGAAAATCGTAAGAGACTCTGGTGATGGTAAAATGAAGACCTTAGCTGTTATCTTATCCCTAACCCTTTAATTTGTCTTGTCTGACTGGGACTCTAACCTCCTCGTAAAACTGTCCCAATCTATTGCTGACCAAAATAATCACAGTTACTGTTGGGTCTGCACTCACGGACCAGCGCACCCAAAGCAAGGTATTCCATTAGTGGCTATTCCCACACCACTAGACAAATGGGCCTCAGATGACAACAGCACCCACCTTACATTACAGCCCCTTTTTCCTTCGCTGGGGGTAACCGAGTTGGAAAAGGCAGTAGTCAACCTTTTTGCCACCATAGAAGCAATGGGGAATGCTACTATGGATGCTATTCAAACCTTGCATCAAGAAGTTTCCCAACTGTCTGAAGTCACTACCCAAAATCCTATGGCCCTAGATTTTCTTTTAGCCTCCCAGGGCGGAGTATGTGCCTTAATAAATTCAAGTTGCTGTATGTATATGAACCAGACTAAAAGAATTGAGACAGATATTCACAAAATTCAGTCTCAGCTCTGGATATTGCACCAGGTAGCCTCAGAAAACACTAATTGGGGCTATGAAGAACTGTGTTCCTGGTTGACCTCCTGGCTGCCTGCCATAGGAACTTTCGGAAAGAAAATTATGTATGGTATCTTTTCAATCTTAATAGTCATGATTGTTATATATGTTGCTGTAGTACTCTTACAATATTTTTTAAAGTTATGTTTGAAACAGTTTACCCGAACCCCTAAAACGAGATTAAACTCTGAGACCAGAAAAGGGATGTACCTGCTGTGTTCCGAACTGCTCCAAAGGGAAGAGGAGAACAACAAAGAAATCCAGCAACTAATGGACATTTCCGTTTTGCTGTGAAAGTCCAAACCCTTCAAGGAACCCGTGCATTCCAGCCAGCCCCTAATTGCCTATTAATCATGCTTGGCTTAATGTAACCTGTGTATTTGAATAAGTTCTTGATTTTTTTGTCTTTTAGGAATGTTTAACCATACACTACCCTAGTATCTCCTCGAAGACCGTGTCTGTAGTTTTAGGTATAATTGTCCAAGCAGTGAACCGCCTCCCTTGCCTCCCCATAGCATGCCCAGTGGATAAGGCATTGGACCAATCTGGAGCCAGGGTCTCCTGGACCCGTGCCCCACTGACCATTGTGCGGGAAGGATAGGTGCCTGGACCTCTCTTTGGATGAGAATGAGGGAGTGTGGGAAAGTATAACATATAGCGGGACAAGTATTTGAACCTAAACTACAGGAAATGGATTCGTGGTACAGGCAAACCATGGGTGCATTTAGTAGAACTTTTAGTTTTAATACTGCTGTGATTCCCTCTCTTATAGTAAATTGTGTAAGAAGCAACAGATAAATATGCCCTGTCTGGCCAAAATCTTTGTGAGAATGTGACACCCGAAGTTGTACTAAAAGTACAAAAGAGGGGAATGTGGAATCAAAAATTCAGACAGTATGCCTTAGACTGGAAACTTTGTTAGTAAACAAGATGCCTTAAACTGAAACTGTGATAGAAATGCTAAATTCAGGCAGGATGTCTTAGAACTACAATAGAAATGCAAAAATCGTTGGTCTATGTTGTAAGACATTAACTACCTTTGTAACTGCACCCAGCCATACCCTGTCAAATAGATAGCAAGTGACTGCATGTGACTCGGGACTCACTGGCACCAAAGAATCACCAGGACGTGCTGGTACCGTGAGATTCCCACTGTGTGTTATAAGTACCCTAGGTGCGGTAAATGACCTGTTAAGTATCAGAAACTCCACTATACGATCAATATGTAAAAAGGAATCTTAAAAAACCTACCAAGGTGAAGTTCCAGAGATCAGCACAGGGATGTGCTGTCTGGGCTTCCCTATAGCTATAGCTGCCTGTGTGTATATCACAATTAAAGTTCTGCTTGATCCAACCCTAAAAGAGAAGCTGCGTGATCTTTTCCACGACAGTATAGTTGGACTTCTTGATTAGAGGGAGAAGATTAATCAGCATATCAAATAGATAGGTTAAAGATAATTACCAAAACTTCAGAGCTCACATATTAAACCCTACAAATAAAATGGTCTTTCAAAAATAGTAATGTGACTTACTGTGTAAACCCTTTTCAGAATCAAACTTTTAAAAAATGTTTGCATATGAAAATCATGGATTAGCAGCAGAATTTTGATTTTCCTTAAAGAAGCTCCCACTTTAATAAACTCAGTGTCTCTGATATTCTGTTTTATCTAGAACAACAAATGTGGTATTTAGTTTGGGAGACGTTTTCCTGTAACTTTTGTGTCAATTTCAAGGAACATGAGTTGAGTAAATCATGCTGAATAGAAGAATTATGCTGAGGTTCAAACAACATATGTCATCTAAGAAACAAGCAGCACCTCTTTATAATCCTCCTTCACACATGCACGGATCAGTAGTAGTCCAGGTGAAACAATGTGTATGAACTTAAGGGAACTCAACCATCTACAAAGCATTCCTTTACTTTTGATGCCAGATATGCTAGCGCTAATGAACTGGGATTTGGAACTCATTCTTTGTACTAATAATCACTTGTTGAAAGAGAGTAAATGAAGGAGGGAGGACAAAATTGGCTGTGTGAACAAAAAATAAAATGGGGTGAAGAAAGAGAAATGACTAAACTCTGGAATGGAAAACTCTGGACCTTTACTAATTTACTAATCTGCCTTTACTAATTTAGGAGAGACAAATAATATTTAACCGTTCAGTGATTGCAGCAGAGGGGTAACGGTATGAGATGGAGAACCATTTAATTCAAATTACGGACAAAGATAACAGAAAACATGGGAGTTATTACCGGTACATAATATTTTATCTAAAACAATTAGTAATTAACACATGAGAAGCACAAAATATATGTAACATAATGCCAGAGGTATATATTTTAATGGGAACTGATTGAATAAAAAAGCAACAAAACAGCTGAAGCATGAAAACTCACACTAGATGAATACTACAGTTATGTGCTATGATAGTTATTAAAAATGTACTAGTAGCTTACTGTAGGATGCTAAATTCTCAGTGAGGCTAGTACATATGCAGGGCACAAAGGAAAGATACATTTATTTATTTTTAAATTAAGTTAATTTAATGTTTGTGAAAAGTGTCAGATTGAAATCTATAGAGGACGAAGTCCTATGTTTATCCACAGGGCAATCATAATATGAATGACGATCATGCAAGCTTCTCCACACTGTCCTATCAGTTCCTCAGTCATGAGATGGGTCATTCAGTCTCAGTGGTCTATTTAATCTTTTTCTGTGGTGTCAGAAGTGGTGCTGGATGCTTTGCAATGTGGATGCTTGAATACATACCTTTCCAGTCCCATGAGCCATGCAACAGAATCTTAAAAAATGAGTCTTCTCTATCATTTTCTCATTGAGGGACCCAATGATAAATTTGGCCATGTTGCTTCTTCATCTTTTTCTTCCCAGTTGCTCCTCTGATTATAGCTTCTTTCAGCTTGGCACCATATAACTTAAGGTGTCAGAGATAGCCAAAATTATTTGAGAAGCTAGGAACTGGTCAACTGCTAACCAGGAATTATTCTGCCTTTTAATTTAGTAATTTGTGTAAAGATCATTTTAAGTTATTGTAACAAGAGACCCACTTTTGTAATAAACTCCTTAAACTCCAAATGAAACTTAACAGCAAAGTCCTAGCACTGACAGAGAGCTATCGTTCTGATCCAAAGCCTATTGGTTTCATTCAATGGACTTTAGATCAGGGCCTAAATGAGCACATTCAGTGGTTGCCATTAAAAAGTTAACATTTATCAACTGTCATATCTGAGGCCCAGTTATTTCTCATTCTAAAACACTTTGGAGTGAAAGCCATCCAACTACAGCAGAGGTGGATGTCTGAGGACAGGACACAAGAAAAATACAGATACATTTTAGGTAATAATGCTCTGAAACCACCTTTTAGTCTGCCTACAGCACTGAGGGCATTTGTGCACATATTGGTAAAGTTAATAGAATTTGATACTTTACCTTTGCAGGTCATCTTTAATTTATCACTGCTGAATCAAATCTGGTAGGTAGGAGCACCATCATTAACCTCCACTAGGTTAAGTGCATCCATCAACTCCTCAACACATTTATCATTATTATCAGTGAAATTATCACCCTTAAGATCACTGTGACTATTAATTTCCTACACATTAAGACATACAACCTACATTATCCATAAAACTGGAAAATGCTGCAACACCTAGAGGTCTACATGGATTATAAAAATGAATAACCTGTGACTCTGACTATTTTTTAGAAATATCATCAGTGTCATTGCATTTATGATGATCAGGTGGAAATGAGGCATTAGATGAAATGCCAACCTTCCTTTTAATAAAAAATACCAATGTTTCTTATGTGTTCTTACTCAGCAAATGTAAAGAGCCTTTTAATGAAGTTTCATGTTCTTCTGACATCAAGAGTAAGTAACTCAGTAACTACATAATCTATACTCCACTCAGTGAGTGTTAGTAACTCCTTTTAATATTAATGAAAGTTATGGGTACGAATCTATAATAGAATATACTCCCATAGCATAGATTAAAGGATTTCATAAAAAAACTGCAGTATTGTTTATGACAATTAATATACACAAGGAGGGAGAAAGAAAGTGTTCATACCGAATAGCCTAAAATCCAACAAATATCTGATAGTAGAATAGGCTCAGTCAGTAGACAGAACATCAGCTTTCTATTAAACTGCTGAACTCATTCTAATGTGCTCATCAATTTACTTTCGAACAGCATACAGTGGTTGCCATTTAAAGATTAAAATGTGCCAACAGTTCATGGTATTTGTTAGATCGTGATAATTTACTATTTTAAACACAAGGAAGGTATTTCAGTACATAAAGACATAAAAATAGCCATTCTGGGTCAGATCAATAGTCCATCTAGCCCAGTATCCTGTCTTCCGATACAACAGGTAATCATCAAGTGATCCATTCCCTGTCACCCATTCCCAGCTTCTGGCAACAGAGGCTAGGGACACTTCACAGCATGGCTTTGCATCCCTGCCCATCCTGGATAATAGCCATTCATGGACCTATCCTCCATGAACTTATCTAGTGCTTTTTTTTAACCCTGTTATAGTCTTGGCCTTCACCATATCCTCTGGCAGCGTTCCATAGGTTGTGTTGCGCATTGTATGAAGAAATACTTCCTTTTGTTTGTTTTAAACATGCTGCCTATTAATTTAATTTGGTGACTGCCAGTTCTTGTGTTCTGAGAATGAGTAAATAACACTTCCTTATTTATTTTCTCCACACCAGTCATGATTTTATAGACCTCTATCATATCCCCTTTAGTCATCTCTTTTCCAAGTTGAAAAGTTCCAGTTTTAGTAATCTCTCCTCACATGGAAGCTCTTCCATACCCTTAATCATTTTTGTTGCCCTTTTCTGTGCCTTTTCCAATTCCAATATATCTTTTTTGAGATGGGGCAACCATATCTGCAGACAGTATTCAAAATGTGGGCATGCCATGGATTTATAAAGAGGTAATATGATATTTTCTGTCTTATTATCTATCCCTTTCCTAATGATTCCCAACATTCTGTTAGCTTTTTTAACTGCCGCTGAACATTGGGTAGATGTTTTCAGAGAACTATCCACAATGACTCCAAGATCCCTTTATTGCATGGTCATGACTAATTTAGACCCCATAATTTTACATGTTGAGATTGCATTACTTTGCATTTATCAACATTGAATTTCATCTGCCATTTTGTTGCCTAGTCACCCAGTTTTGTGAGATCCCTTTGTAACTCTTTGCAGACAGTTTTGTACTTAACTATTTTGAGGAGTTGTGTGTCAACTGCAAATTTTGGCCCTTCACTGTTCACCCCTTTTTGCAGATTATTTATGAATATATTGAACAGTAGTGGTCCCAGTACAGACCCCTGGGGAACATCATAATATACCTCTCTCCATTCTGAAAACTGACCATTTATTCCTACCCTTTTTTGCCTATCTTTTAACCCATTACTGATCCAGGAGAGGACCTTCCCTCTTATCCCCTGACAGCTTACTTTGCTGAAGAGCCTTTGATGAGGGATCTTGTCGCAGGCTTTCTGAAAATCTAAGTAGACATATACACTGGTTCTAATCAACAGATGTGCACAAACCAATACCTCATTTCCAAACACTTATGAAGTCTAAGCAATTTGGAATCTGAACCTGGAACTTGGACTCAACTTTTTGTCTTGTCTATTTCCCTGTAATGTGCTGAACCAAATCTCTGAATCTGTGAACCTCTAAATTTTGAGGGTCATGAAATCTAGAACTAGATTTTGCAACTTGGGTGCATCTGTCTAAATGCATATACATCACAATATGCTACTTTAGCACGGAATAATTTCCTCATTTTCTATTGAGTGAGGATTTTTTTGTTTATTTTTAAGTTTTTCAGTTTTATGTGTGAATTTAAGTACATGTGAAAAGTACCTGACTGACAGCTTTAGAAATCCCTTATTTATCCACAACGCAATGCAATGCAACATAGGCAGTTGTAGTGCAAGCTGCCTAGTAATACGTTTTACTTTTTACTTGGAAGCACCACTGTCAGGGATGGAAGGTTAACTATGTTTCCCTACTCACTAGTATTTGGCTTCTCTGCTTAGAGTACCAACCAGCATGCCATTGTGGAACCAAGGAAGTGTCATACTGGATCAGACCATAGATCCACCTTCTTCACTATCCTGTTCCTGACAGTGAGTGGTATCAGATGCTTCAAAGGAAGATGATACAAACCCTGTAATGGAAAATTATAGAATAACCCACCCATGGGGGGAAATTCTTTCAAATTCCAATCAGTTTGTTGGTGGCTTATGCCTTTAAGGATTATTTGTAACTGTAGGAAGGCGCAGTGGCCTTCCTCTGAGCCTGGGCCCGCGGAGGGGCCGCAGGCGCCCAATCAGACCCTAGACTTGCCGGCAGCCCAGTCTGCCCGGCAACCAGACTACTGGGCCCCGATAGGTCCTGCCGGGCGGCCAACCCGACAGCAGGGGGGCGGAGCCTTAGAGAGGACTGCAGCCATAAAAAGTAGGCCCTGCAGCTCAGAAGGAAGGAGGCTGCTGGCGGAGACAGATGTGCTGCCTCGCCGGCTGCGGCAAGGGGCTGAACCACACCAGCCTACGGCCGCAGGTAAACCCCCCCTGGCCTTGCGGCCGCGGCGACCCGCCTCTAAGGCCTGGGTTGGGCCTCTGGGCCCTCTGGACTGGCCGAGGTCTCCAGGCCCGAGGCGCCGGGTCCAGCCACAGGCCCGCAGCGGCTGGGACGAGCCCCCGGGACCAGAGAGCTGGGAGTTCTGCCCCGAAGCTGGTCTGGACCTGGAGGAGCTGCCAGACGCCCAACCCCTGGAGGCAGGATCCGACCTGGATGAGCTACCGGAGGCTGAACCGTACCCCCAACCCAGCGATCTGGAGGAGCTGCCCCTTGCCGAGGAGCTCCCCGGTCTACCCCCCGTGGATGCCGAAGGACTGACTGGCCTACCCCGGGCGGTATACCCCGACGACCCCGAGGAGCTGGCGGACACAGGTACTGGGGAACTCGGGGAGGAAGGAGCCCAGGGACAGCCAGAGGCGTGGCTGTACTAGGGGTGACGCCCAGTTGGCGTGTTGCGGCAGGAGCCCCGCCGACTGAGTGGCAACACCCGTGCCACTGCTAGGGCCCTGGGCTGGGACGCAGTGGAGTTGGGTGGGCCTGCGTCCCCCCCCCCCCCCCGTCCCCCCGATCCTTGCCAACCCTCAGAAGGGAATAGTCTCTGCCGCCCGCTAAACTCGAGCCACTGCTCCTTTGCTCGCCCGCCCTGCCTGAGGGCCGGGGCGAAAGACTCCTTTGCTCGCCCGCCCTGCCTGAGGGCCGGGGCGAAAGACTCCTTTGCTCGCCCGCCCTGCCTGAGGGCCGGGGCGAAAGACTCCTTTGCTCGCCCGCCCTGCCTGAGGGCCGGGGCGAAAGACTCTTTGCTCGCCCGCCCTGCCTGAGGGCCGGGGCGAAAGACTCCTTGCTCGCCCGCCCTGCCTGAGGGCCGGGGCAAAAGACTCAAAGAACAACATTCCCCTGTTGTGTAGGAAGGCGCAGTGGCCTTCCTCTGAGCCTGGGCCCGCGGAGGGGCCGCCAGGACTGGACCGGGCAGGAGCCCGTCCTACAGTAACCTTTATTTTATTTCCATCCAGCGTAACTGTGGATGTTCTCGTTGTACATATTATCTAATTATTATTACCCATTTAAGGTCCAGATTCAATACTGCACTGAGTAGCCAGGCTGCATTTACAAGAAGGAGCTGTCAGGGATCTGGTTACAGCTCCCAGATTCTCAGGACAGATCTCATAGGGTCATAAAATCACAGAGTTTAAGGCCAGAAGGGACCAAAAGATCATCTAGACTTACTTCCTGTATATTACAGGCCACAAACACCACATCGCATCCACATGTTAAACCTAACAGAAAGGAGACCAAAGTCTTACAGCTCATGGGAGACTAAACTATTCAGTGTCACAGGGAAAGAGGCCTGAGGCCCCTGCAGTGCCAGGGAAATGATTAAATGAGATATAGTCAGATAATCATGGTAAGTGACCCACAACCACATACTACAGAGGAAGGTGGAAAAAACCCCCAAGGCCACTGCCAATCTAATCTGGTGGAAAATTCCTTCCCAACCGCATATATGGTGATTAGTTAGACACTGAGTATCTGAGCAAGAACCAGTCAACCAAGCACCCAAGAGAGAGAATGCTCAGTGCTATATCTTAGCCATGACCCTCCCTCTCCAATGACCCATCTCCAACTGTGGCCATCCTTGATGCTTCAAAGGAAGGAGACGAAAAAAACCCAGAATACATTGGGGGGGAGGGTTAATTCCTTCCTGACCCCTGCAGGTGACTGGCTGAAACCCTGAAGCATGAGTTTTTAGGAACATAAGACATAAACTGGAAAGTGATCCCTAGAATTGCTAAGTCTTGTCCTCTTCACTGAGAGCGCGGGGACAAAGGATGTCAGTGCTGGGCCACATTCCTGGGGGGCTGGGTGTTGGACCCAGGCTTTGGACACGAATTGACCTCCACGGGACCCCTGATTTGGGCTAAAAAGGCCATATACTGCACAAGCAATAATCATGTGCAAACCACAGCTCTTTTCTAGCCTTGAAGTTAGGAGTGGGGGAGAAGCAAACCACAGCAACTTTCTAGCCTTGAAATTAGGGAAGGAAGGAGCATGTCAGAGCAACTTTCTAGCAGTGTCCAGAACAGTGCAAACCTGCCCAATAGGCACCATGGTAAAGAGGGCGTAATATGAGTAGGCTATGTTCTCCCTTTCATTCCTCCCTCCTCCACCTGGACAAAGAATGCGGTAAACGGGTGTTATCTCTTCTTTCCCAGGCAGCATATCTGTTAGAAAAGGCTCAGGATCTCTCCTCCTAGTTCTTCCCTTGTTGCTAGTTTGTTAAGGGACTTCATGGTCATTCCTGCTGTATATGCGACGCAAGTTTTGTGGGAAATAACAAACAGGGGCAGGTATAATTATAAGCCTCCTATAGACATTAATATTCATTTTATAATCTTTTATATCACCAAATAGGGATTTTATGGGGCATTGTAGAAGTTAGATAAAAGGTTGTAAAGTAGTGAACTCGGGGCTTACTTTGTTGGACACGCATGACAAAGGGGAATGAGTGGACTAGAAGCTGTAACCGAATAAACGCTCCTTATCACTCCACCCGGCTCAATCTCTCTCTCTTCAACCGACCCTGCAACATTCACCACAAGCAACCCTGTCATACATTCACTATCATAAATTTGTCACCCTGTCTATTAAAACTAATTAAATTGTTTGTTCCCACAACTCCTACTGGGAAGCTCTTCCAGAGCTTCACTCCTCTGATTGTTAGAAACCTTCTTCTAATTTCCACCCTTAATTTGTTCATGCCCATTTTATACCCATTCATTCTTTGCCAACATTGTCCTTTAGCTTAAATAGCTCTTTGCCATGCCTGTTGTTTACCTCCCAATGTATTTATGGAGAGCAATCATATCCATTTTTTTGTTAGCTTAAACAAGCCAAGCTCTTCCAATTTGGTCTCATAAGACAGGCCCTCCAATCACTGACCATCCCAGTAGCCTTTCTTTGAACCTGTTCCAGTTTGAATTCATCTTTGTTGAACATGGGTGACCAGAATTGTACAAGGTATCCCAGTGCCTCATACAAAGACATTAACACTTCTCTATTTTGGCTAGAAATGCCTCATCTGATCCATCCTAGGATCACTTTTGCCTTTTTCACAGCTGCATCAGTCATCCTGTGATGGACCCACATGACCCGCTCTCTTCTTCCCTGTTGCTTCTAACTATTGAGCTCGCTCCCTTTCGCTTGTAGCAGAATTTTTTATTATCAGACCCTAAGTGCATTACTTTGCATTTTGTACTATAGAATTTCATCTCATTTCTGTTACTCCAGTCTTCAGGGTCATCCAGACCTTCCTTTATAATGTTCTGATCCTCCTCTGTATTGATAATGCATCCCAACTTTGTTTCATCAGCAAATTTCATTAGCAGACTCATACTTTTTGTACCAAGGTAATTAATAAAAATATTGAATAAACCTGGTCCCAAAACCATTCCATGAGAAACTCCACTAGTAACTTGCATCCAGTCCTATAATTCACCTTTAGACACAACCTGTTGCCTTTTCCCCTTTAGCCAGTTTCTTATGCACTGTACAGTTATTGAACCAATCCCCATCTTCTCTAATTTAACTAATAATTTCCCATGTGATACCATGACAAACATTTTACTGAACGCCAAGTACAACAGATCTACTGCATTTCCCTTATCCAAAAAATCAGTTATTTTCTCAAAAAAGAAAATCAGGTTAGTCTGGATTGATCTATCTTTCGTAAATCCATATTGCATAACATCCCCTTTACTGTTTCCCTACATGAAATTAATTATTCTTCTCTTCACAATTTATTCGAAAGCATTGCATACTACTGAGGTCAGACTATCTGGTCTGTAATTGCCTGGATCACTTTTTTCCCCTTTTGTAAATACAGGTACAACATTAGCTATTTTCCAGTCATGTGGTACTAACCCCGAATAGTTAGATTCATTAAAAATCTTTGCTACTGACTGGCAATCTTATGTGCTAGTTATTTCAGTATTCTGGGATGGAAATTATCTGGTCCCCCCAGTTTGAGCACATTAAGCTCTTTACATTTTTCTTCCAACTCAGATGTGGTAATTTCCATTTCTATACACTCATTTCCATCAGCCTTCTTGCCTTCATGCAAAAATTTCAAATTATCATCCTCATTGAGAACTGAAGCAAAGTATTCATTTAGTTTTGGGGCCATACCTAGGTTATCTTTAATCTCCTTCTCATCCACACTGCATAGCAGCCAAACCTCATCATTCCATATTCTCTTTTTATTAATAAAACAAAAAAATCTCTTATTATTTACTTTAATTTCCTCAGCAAGAGCAAATTCAGCTTGATTTTTAGCTATTCTCACTTTACTTCTACATTTTCTACCCTCCAAGATGTAGCTTTCTTTGCTGATCAAACCATTTTTCCATTCCCTATAGGCTCTCTGCTTCCTCCTAATAACCTTTTTGAGGTGATTATCTATCCAGCTGGGTCTAAAGCCTTTCCCTACAAGTTTTTCCACTGGCTTGGGATGCAAATTTCAGATAGTTTTTATACAGTTGATTTGAAAAAATGTCAAGCTTCCTTCACATTTAAGTCCCTGAGCTCTTAAGTCCAGCTGATCTCTTGAACTAATTCTCTTATTTGTCCAAAGTATGCCCTTTTAAAATAATTTAAAAAAAACATAGTTGATGACCTGGTTTTGATTATTCTTCCATTTAGTTTAAACTGATTCAGTTCATGATCACTCAGTCTAAAGTTATTTCCTCTAACCAGTTCTTCCGTGATTTCCTCACTACTTATCAAAACCAAGTCTAAAATTGTATTATATCTTGTTGATTCGGTGACAATTTGATGAAGAAAACTGTCATCTATCACATCCAGGAATAACTGGACCCTATCAGTATTGGGAGCATTTATATTTTAATCTATACTCGGGAAATTAAAAGTCCGCCATTATGACACAATACCCAATAGTGTTTATCTCTCTAATAATATTAAAGAGTTCTCCATGCATATCCAAGTCTGACCATGGGGTCTATAGCGGATCTCCAATACTATCCAAATAGAACCTTTTTTACAATCCTCTCCTACAGATTCTGTTTTGTCCATACTATCCCTTCATATTTCTTTACTTTACTTTTACACTTTGTTGATGTACAACACTATCCCACCACCTTTACCTTTATTCCTCTCTCTCCTAAGTAGCACATGCCCTTCAATACCTGTATTCCAATAATAAATGCTATTTCACCATCTCTGTAATCTCTATAATATCCAGTTTGACCTCCTGCGCCAGTAGTTCTAGTTCCTCCATTTCATTGCCCAGATTCATTGCATTTGTGTACAATAATTTCAGTTTTTTCCCTTGGACCCCAACCAGTTTTCTAGCCAGATTAGGTATAGACCTTTCACTAACTGTAATGCCTACCAGACTACTACTGCGATCAATATTTCTACTTCATTTCTCTTTGCTGTTCATACATTTATCTTGTGGTGTTCATTTATCCCTTACTATATCTTCATTTAGCTGATTTCCTACTCTTGTGTATTGAAGCCATGCTTGGAGATTTTACAAGTCCTCCCAATCTTCTCCCTTCTTCTCCTGTGCCATCCTGAGCTCCAGCATAGGTTGCAGCAGTCTGGAGTCTGCTCTAAATTACACCAGCTCTCCACAGTCTGTAAGAGAACACATGGAAACTGAACATAGCCAGAGCACAACATAGGCTATGTCTACACTGACGGTGGCAAATTCTCCGCCGTCAGATCGACTTATCTGGATCAACTGAGCGGTCAGTGAAGACCTTCTCAGTCGATCCAGAAATCGACGTATTAAGACCACCTCCTCAAGTGGCGTAGCACTGTGTCGACGGGAACGTGGTTTCTGTCAGTTCAGTGCTTTGAAGATGGAGTGCAGAACAGAAGCATAGAATTCGAGGAGAATTACACAAGTTTTTTGCGTAGTTTGTGTAACTCCACTCGACTGCCGCCGAATCTCCGAAGTAAGTGTAGACAGGCCCATACTCTGAGCTATGTGCCTGTTGTGAGAATCTCCACTCCTGGAGAATTCTGAGCTGGCCAGATCCAGCTGCTTTCCATCCCTTTGCACCACTCAGGCAGCACAAAGGGATCAGAACACAGCTGGAAATCTGGCTTTCAATTTCAAATCCTTTTCTGAATCCAACTACGCTCTTGGCCTCAGTGATTTCTTGTGGCAGTTGATTTCCATGGGTCAATGTACATTATGCAAATGGGTCAATGAGGTCCATGTGCATTATGCAAAAATTCCCTTGTGTATTCCCTTGTGTCATTTTTAAATGTAGTCACTTTCAAATTCATCAGCTGTCCTCTTGTTCTTGTGTTATGAGAAATTGTATAAGGAAAATGTGCTCTACCTTCTGCATGTCTTTCTTTATCTTTTGTGAGGTAGGGCGGGGATATTTAAAAGAGCCCAAGGGAGTTAGATGTCCAACTCCCACTGAAATCCAATAGAAATTGGGCACTCAACTCCCTTAGGCCCCCTTGAAAATCCTAGCATTGATTCCCTAGGAACTGGGCAAACATCACCAAACAGATATCATGTTAACATCTTTTGGCCACAACTGACTTGGATTGAAATCAAGCCTGTAACTTAGAGCTGAAAAACCTAGAGTTTCATTGCCAATTCACCTAACCATTCAAGGTTTCCAGAAAACAGACAACATTGTATTTAAAAAAATTATTCCAATATTCTTATATTAAATAAGGCTGTTTAATAAAAACCTGATCGAAATAATGGAGCAGATCCTGCAGTCATTAAGCAGGTCCATTGATCAGGTCCAATATGCAGTTTCCACTTGACTGCATACTCATAATCAAAAAAGCTAGGCTTGCCTAGGGAGGAGGGTATGCTGACATTTTGATTCTATGAGGACTCTAATTTTTCATAAACTTGACAGATAAGAGGAAAAAAAGAGATATGAAAAATATAACCTAGGCAGATAGGGCAACATCTGTAACACAGAGACCGTTGGCAGCATTTGGATAAGATTTCCACCTTGAATAAAAGTAAAAGGGCTTAATCAATCAAATACACAATGTTGTGAACTAGCAGGGGCACTGTAATCATTTCCTTTCATTGCTTCTTTCTCCTTTATGGACATGAATAAAACAACCTAAGGCAAGATGAAGAAGCTGTGTGTGATAACCCCCCAAAAATTCCCTAACCTTTTCAGATTCAGTAACGTACTTTTTGATAAGAGCTCTCCAGTTAGATATATACAAACACACTGTGAATATTGCCTCCAGCACTACATAATTGGTCTGACTAGCAGTACGATTACTCAATCCTCACAACTCAGGGGCCTTCTTTTATATGTGAAATCTAATACAATAACCGCTGTTGCCGTTAAATTCTTCAAAAGCCAAGTAGCAAACATTCCTAATCAAGGAGATATCTATCCAAAAAGAGCAAAAGTGTCTGTGACTTGGATAGAAATGAAGAAAGTTGAACTCATGTCAAAGAAAATATGGACTGACTGGTTGTTTTTGATCCAACCTGGAAATTGGTTCTTGGGTTCTGGTATGCACCCATCTAAAACTGTGATGAAAAAGTAGGTATTCACACAAAAAATATATATATATAGTCAACTGTCCTTTATCTTAATGAGGATCAAAATGAAAAATCTGGGATATTTGACTCACCCATGAAAAGATTACTCAATCTGGGTAAATTGGTGAATAGAATTTTTCAACACTGATGTATTTGTTGTTGTTTGATTTGTTCTTTCTTTTCTTTTTTGCCTGTCAGAAGTAGAGAAAGGAATTGATTATACTAATTTGATCACTTCAATCAGCAGTGTGAGATCATTATTAATTTAAGGGATAATGATGTTTAACAAAAGCCCAGTGTAGTGCTATTATAGTGGTACTATTTGTACCCTTATACTTAAAGTTGTGTGTGGTTTTCCATTCTAATCCCATATAATTTCAGGATATTTCTTTTCACTCATAAGAAGAACTCTAAGTAAATCTTCATGTTGGAAGCAATTTAAAAAAATTGATGGGAAAAATAGCTTGGTTATTTTTAATATACATAGCAGCAAACTAAATATAAAAGTTCAGGTACTCCTGGGGTTCATGAGACCCAAAAACAGGCTTTATTTTGTGTGTGTGTGGGGGGGGGTTAATGAAATATTTCTAGTCATTAGTCAATAATGTGCACTATTGCCTTGAGGGAGTTGTGAAAAAATTAAACCAACTGAGTTATTGCATTTAGAAAAGCACCTGCTGTGCAAAAATAATTTTCATAAAAAATTTAATAATACAGTGTGTATGCATGGCAGCCTTATTGGCATGATACACCATAATGGGTCCAAAGGATCTCACATTTGTTACATTCCATCACATTAAAAATTTGTTGGGATTGCCTCCGAGACCTTTTCCACTTGTCTTATCCAGAACACCTTGTTCAGTTCTGAGAGAACACTTTATCCAGACTTTGACTCCCTCGGAGAGCTGATGGGCAGGACCCACTGGGAGGCTAAAATGAAGGGGAAAAGAGTACAAGAAAGCTGGCAGTATTTTAAAGAAACCTTATTGAGGGCACAGTAAAAAACCATCCTGATGTGCAGAAAGCATAGCAAATATGGCAGGTGACTAGCTTGGCTTAACAAAGAAATCTTTGGTGAGCTTAAACACAGAAAGGAAGCTTACAAGAACTGGAAGCTTGGTCAGATAAATAGGGAGGAGTATAAAGATACTGCTCGAGCATGCAGGAGTGAAATCAGGAAGGCCAAAGCACAATTGGAGTTGCAGTTAGCAAGGGAAGTGAAGGGTAACAAAAAGGGTTTCTATAGATATGTTATATCTATAGAAGAAGGTCAGAGAAAGTGTGGGCTCTTTACTGAATAGGGGAGGCAACCTAGTGACAGAGGATGTGGAGAAAGCTGAGGTATTCAATGCTTTTTTTGCCTCTGTCTTCACAGACAAGGTCAGTTCCCAGACTACTGCACTGTGCAGCACACAATGGGGAGCCCTCAGTGGGGAAAGAACAGGTTCAGGACTATTTAGAAAGGCTGGACATGCATAAGTCCGTGGGGCCAGATGCAAAGCATCTGAGGGTGCTGAGGGAGCTCACTGATGTAATTGCAAAGCCATTGGCCATTAGCTCTGAAAACATGTGGTGATTGGGGGAGGTCCCGGATTATTGGAAAAAAGTAAATATGGTGCCTATCTTCAAAAAAAGGGAAGAAGGAGGATCTGGCAGACCAGTCAGCCTCACCTCAGTCCCCGGAAAAATCATGAAGCAGGTCCTCCAGGAATCCATTTTGAGGCCCTTGGAAGAGAGGAAGGTGATCAGGAACAGTCAGCATGGATTCAGCAAGGGGAAGTCATGCCTGACCAACCTGATTGCCTTCTACAGTGAGATGACTGACTCTGTGGAGGTGGGGAAAGCAGTGGATGTGATATACCTTGACTTTAGCAAAGCTTTTGATATGATCTTCTATAGTATTCTTATCAACAAGTTAAAGAAGTATGGGTTGGATAAACGGACTATAAGATGGTTAGAAAGCTGGCTAGATCATCAGGTTCAACCGATGTTGATCAACAGCTCGATGTACTAGTTGACACCCAGTAACAAGCAGTGTTCCCCAGGGATCGGTCCTGCAGCCAGTTTTGTTCAACTTCTTTAATGATCTGTAGGATGGGATGGATTGCACCTTCAGCAAGTCTGCAGATGACACTAAGCTAGGGGGTGTGGTAAGTACCCTGGAAGGTAGGGATAGGATACAGAGTGACCTAGACAAATTGGAGGATTGGGCCAAAAGAAATTTGATGAGGTTCAGCAAGAAGTGCAGAGTCCAACACTTAGGACGGAAGAATCCCATGCACTGCTACAGACTGGGGACCAACTGGCTATGCAGCAGTTTTGCATAAAAGGACCTGGGGATTACAGGGGACAAGAAGCTGGATATGATTCAAAAGAGTGCAGTTATTGCCAAGAAGGCTAACAGCATATTGGGCTGCATTAGTAGGAACATTGCCAGGAGATCGAGGGAAGTGATTATTCCCCTCTATTTGGCACTGGTGAGGCCACATTAGGAGTACTGTGTCCAGTTACAGGAAG
The DNA here is from genome assembly GCF_026122565.2 of Emydura macquarii macquarii. NCBI lineage: Eukaryota > Metazoa > Chordata > Testudines > Chelidae > Emydura > Emydura macquarii. The sequence goes on from NW_027133156.1 coordinate 4,977,957, forward strand.
GATATGGACAAATTGGAGAGAGTCCAGAGGAGGGCAACAAAAATGATTAGGGGGCTGGAGCACATGACTTATGAGGAGAGGCTGAGGGAACTAGGCTTGGTTAGTCTGTTAAAGAGACGAGTGAGGGGGGATTTGATAGCAGCTTTGAACTACCTGAAAGGTGGTTCCAGGGAGGATGGTGCTAGGCTGTTCTCAGTGGTGGCAGATGACAGAACAAGGAGCAATGGTCTCAAGTTGCAGTGGGGGAGGTCTAGGTTTGATATTAGGAAAAAAGGTTTTTACTAGGAGGGTGGTAAAGCCCTGGAATGGGTTATCTAGGGAGGTGGTGGAATCTCTAAACTTAGAGTTTTTTAAGGCTCAGCTTGACAAAGCCCTGGCTGGATGATTATTTGGGGTTGGTCCTTCTTTGAGCAGGGGGTTGGACTAGATGACCTCCTGAGGTCCCTTCCAACCCTAATATTCTATGATTCTATGATCCAGTTCTCTGGGAGCCAAAAAAAAAATCAGTTTGACTCCAGATTTCATCACTCAGGTTCCTTTATTTGGCATACACAAAAGCTATGCTGAGTTGATCAGACTCAAGAGTGGGCAGGTAGGGGTATAGGGCATACCACACATGCAAAGTTACACAGAAAACCTCTTCCTTTATATACATTCACACATTACATTACATTGCATTTACTATACATTGCATCACATGTTTTGAGATTGGCTTTTTTACTTAGCAGGAACAAATCCCTGTACCATGTCCTCTGCCCATGTAGAACCTGATCTTTACATCACCTCTACATTCCTAACTTATTTTGTCCATTGTTAGTAAATCGTTCCCTGGTGTTCTCCCTCTTACCTTAGCAGGCTCACACATCCGTCTTTTTCAAACTAATGATCTGTTTACCTCCCTACTTCTATCCTTCAAAAAATGAAACCTCCCTCCAATTGCTTATGTCAGGCCAGGCCTCAGCTACCAAGGAGCTCATACTAGAAAATAACCAAGGAGGCCTTGACATGAAAGACAGAGAAGCCATGGGGGACCAGATGGATCAGGGACTGCTATTGGACTATATAGTGCTTCCTACCACCATGTTGCAATTTTAAAATCAGCCCAAGGTGATAACAATGGAAAAGTGTTGCCATCTACTCCATCTACTGGCTGTTCAGTGGCTCATGTGAAATGACTTTGGTATCTGCAGTCCAGTTCCAAATGCAAATCCAGTCACTATAGCACTACAACCATCACAAACATCTTTGGTGTCAGTCTCATTAGAGAGGTCGACACTGACTTGGCTATGAAGGCTGAACTAGTCTTTCACCATTATTTGTGGTCACTTGAGCCTGTTATTATGGTGGGAGAGTGTTGAGAAGTCAGTGCTATAAGCTGCCCATGCTGTACCTCTGCTGTGGGTACTAAGAAGACTGACATTTCCAGCTTTCACTCTAATGCCATTCACTAGCAGTAAAGTCACATTAAAGAAAAAAAGAAAAGAAAAATGATGCAGCAATTATGGCCTATTGTGTCAATAAGCCACCTAATGAAAGTAAAGATTCTACAGATTGTCTCCAGCTGAGAAGTGACAGATCAGTATAAACATCTATAGGATCTGTAGTGTCAATTATATACAGTTTGGTATATACTATAGACTAGTACAGTATGTTTTTGCATATTGGTAAGGACTTCGAAGGAGTTTGTGATCTATTGGCTAAGATATAGACGTAAAAATCTTTCTGAGTACGAGAACAGGCCGAGACCTGTTAAAACAATTTCCAGAAATACTCACTCACATTTGTATGTGCATTTTTCCCCCTTTCCATGAATATTTGAGAAATCATTCTTTCCCTGATAAGAATGCACACAGAAAGAAATTTCAAAAGCAAATATTGTGCAAATGAAATTTTAATCTTTTACATATGAATATCCATATTGGAATGCTTTCTTATCCATCAAATCAGGGAAGACAATATAACAAACTTTATGTTTGGAATAACATTTACAAAGAACAATATGAGATCTGTCCATAGAGTTAAAGAAGAAAAAATAATTACCTGAATAAGTCAAAAACAACAAATACACAACACACTTCAGGAAATCTCTCATGGACGCAATTTGAGCAAAAAATGAAGCTATAATTTTAAATTATATTATTCATTGCACATTATTCAACAGGCTCTACTAAATATATACCAAACTATGTGTGGTACATTACTTCAGTTGCAAACATTTCTCTGAATGATAATCTTCTGATATTTTTTTAAAATAAATAACTTTAAAAAGAGAAAAGGGAATTGAGAAAAATCTAATATTCATGTTCTGACACTGACTAACAAAAGCATTTAATTCTGAACATCCATGTTGAACGGACCCACATACCATCTTTTATGGCATGGTGATTAGGTTAGCTAAAATAGAGGGAACAAGATGAAGTTGTGGGGCATTTGTTCACTCCAGGAATTGGAGCTTAATCGTTGTGACTGATTGATTTAAGATCTCAGTGCTTTGTGTGTCCAAGTGGAGGTTTTTGGGTTTTTTCTTCCGTTGCCAGTTGGAGGTAAATGCTGACATCAACCGGGGAAAGGGAATCCCGTTATTTTGGGTAAAAAAGAGTTTCAGACAGCTGAGGTTAAAAATCTTGAGACTTTTATGGTATTATCAAGTGCAAAGGTGGCTTACATTTCATCTTTGCATATCCTCCAGGCTAATGCATGTGATGTGTATTACTAACAATGCCTGACTGCAAAGCATGGGGTGAGATAAACAATGGATACCAAACAAGATCTCTAGCTTGCTGCAACCTATTTAGAATTAAATCTCTGCTCCCTCACCGGAGAAACCCATCAGAATGTTCGTTTCATAACAGCATTGAAAAACAAAGTTAAGGTCATCAGAGCATTGACATCTCTTTTACACCAGTAATGTATCCCTGAGTTAAAAGCTTGTTTCTTTTTGTGCACTAGTTACCGGTAAGTGTCCTACCTGGTATATATTAAACAGTTCTACTCCACTTGTCAAGAGTAAATTGTCCCTTGTCCAGTGGCACACAGAATAATCATGCTTAGTTATAATCTGAATTGATGGTATATGAATAAACTCCAAAGAGCAAGATCCTTCTTTGTATTCCAGCCACAGCCACGAGATGTTGCTATGGGTGGGGTGGAGCTGAATCTTAGCAGCTTGTTATCAACTATGAGCATATGTTTCTCTCCATACAGATATTGCTGAAAATGTTGCACTCCTCACACCAGCACCAGTGCTTCACTGTCAATTTGGGTATAGGGTTTTTCAGCTTGTAAAATGTGTCCTTTATGCAAAACCTGTTATGCAATGGGCTGCTCACTGCCTTTAAGCATCGTACGTGGGTTAACAGCCTTAATGCTACAACCGGTTAGGCAACATTTTCTGTTCTTGTGAAAAAATTCAACAAAAATGAAAATAACTGGTTTTGTCAAATGCTTTTTCACAAGTTTTCAGGTTTTCATCAAAAAATAAAACTGAAATAATTTAGACATTTTGTCTGTTTGATTTTAATTGTTAAAAACAAAACATTTTTCAAATTGGGGCCAAAATATTTTTGGTTTTGGTATTTTGAAATAAAACACACACAAAAAGATTGTGTAAAATAGGCATTTTACACAAACATTTCCATTTTGACCAAAACAAAACCATTTTCAACAACAACAATAGCAACAAAATATTTCCAGTGAATAATTTTGACTAACTCTGTCCAGTGAGGTATGGATTGCTCACAAGATAGTCTAACTGGTAGTTTTGGAGAAGCAGCTTCCAGAAAGGAGCAAAGCAGAACACCCAGCTGCCTCAAGTTTCCTGTAAACATGGCTTAAGAACACTTCTGAGATAGGAGGGCTGGTGCTGGTGTTTATTTCTGTTTCTTTTTCTTTCCTTTGTCACTTGGGGGACTGGGACTAGCAGGAGCAGGCCCCTACTGCCGGTGTGATCCCCCTGACAAGAAGACAGGCTAATGGAGAAAGCAATCCAGGGAAGAAGCAAGAAGTTTTATGAAACAGACCTCATCTGCTTTCTACAAGGTCCCTGGGCTGGAACCCAGGTTAGAAGGAGGCAGTGGGTTCCTCTACAGCCTCACTGAGGAGGCTAGTTTTAAGATCCCAGACCCAAGGAATGGAAAGGCTATTGGGCCTGGACCTATTGCTTGATGTGAGGTTGCGGAACTGTTGTTGAAGGTGAACTATGGTTTATCCCACAAGGGGTGAGACTAAATGTGGGCTGGCGGAGGGCCAACCCAAGTCAGCAGACCTGAACAGATAGGCAGAGGGGCTGAGGAGAAATAAACCCTACAAAGCTGAACCCAGCCAGAAGGCAGCATACCACCTGGTGAGTCATTTTGTTGCAAGACCTCACTGGTAAGGTCCCTCTTTGCATTATTTGCTAATGCCAGGACCAGTGAACTGCAGAATAATTTAGCTCTAATACTAAAGTCACATAAGAATATTAGTGAAGTAAAAAAAAAATGTTAACGTTGCACTCTGTTCCTGTTTGTGCATTGTGCCTAAAGTTGAGCTTGTATTCAGAGGTTCTGTGTAATTAAAATGTTAGGGAGAAGTGCAGACAATTGGCACAATTTTTAAAAGCACGTAAGTGATTTAAGAGACTAAAATCCATTTTTAAAAGTGACTTGGACCAGCTTTCCAAAAGTATTTAGGCACCTAAAGATTCAGCTAGGCACCTAATGGGATATTCAAAAGTGCCCTAGCAGGTTAAGTGCCCAACTTCAGCTTCAATGGGAATTAGGTGCCTAACCTGCTTAGGCACTTTTGAAAATCTCTTTTGGTACCTATCTGCAACTTTTAAATGCCTAAATACTGTTGAAAATCTGATCCTTGGGAGCAGATTTTAGGTGATGAGTAGTGTTCATGTGTAGACTGACTGATGCAAACTTCTCTGGCCTGAAACTTTGAGATTGTTTTGTAATCCAGGGGGCACTTTCTAATATAGTTCATATGGGAGAGGATGTTTATTTTTTAACTGAGGACAGATTAAAAAAAAAATCTGGCTTCTGTTTAGCTTCAGGTGAACAGAGAGATGCAAAAATAAAATAGCTGAAGGCTACATTCTACTATATTTACATTTGATTAGTACCTTTCTCTGGAATTAGCCCCACTAAATCAGTGAGTCTACTCACAAAATAAGGTGCTGTTCAAAGTGGATATATGCGTGCAGGTGATTGAATCTGCCCCTACATGGTAAAAATAAAGAAAAACAGAAAAGAAGGTCAGGTAGCAACCTTATAGTCCAATGGCAAATTATACCGTTCTTTGTCTGGAATTACATTTTGACGCTTCCTGTGTCAAGCTCTCAGGCACATTAACTACACTGATCGCAGGACCTGTTAAAGTTTTGAGTTCAGATCTTCAATAATGGATGTGACAGGATCTGGAATTGCACTATTTCATGTTCAAAGACCTGAGAGAATTGACATGGAGGAACATCTGCTGTTGTGCTCACAAAAAAACAGTTACAATTTCTTTGTTTTCACTTAGCTATTTTCCATACTGTTAGGCATTTTGCCCTTGGGGTCCACTATTATGCACAGAATGAATGGTTTAGCTTTATTTCCATTAGTCTGAAAGACAAGAGAGTGACATTGAGCAGAAAAGCGAATGAAGACTGAAGTGGGTATTCAGAACAAATCCAGTTTCAAAGGCCTGTGCTGCTCAAATAGTAAAGAAGTACAGACATTATTGTTGAGCATGTGTGAATGTGTTTCATTGCAGCATGAGGTAAGACATTTCCCCAAATGACAATGAAGTATTGGAAAGCAATGACATTCTAATCATTGCTTCAAATGTCAGCACAAGGAGCAGGTGGGTTGTGGGTCCCCAGTGCACAACTTAACAGCTTTACAGTAAAATCAACATGGAGCAATTAAAGGGAAACTGTTGCTAAGCTTCATGCATTCTATTGCTGAAATGTCTAGAGAAAAAGGTCTAATTATAGACCTAACCTTTCCCAATGGGCCATGAATGATTCTCTAAATATAGCACATTGTATTTGGAGGAGGAAAAAAATGCCTTATACTGGCATTAGGGTTTGCACATAACTGGCATCACCAATAGGATGAACCCAGTAATATCATATTTTGACAATTTGTGCCTATACACTTCTCATTAACCAAAGATGAAATATGTAATGACAAATGATGAACTGGAAAAGACACAAAATTTAAAAATTTAAAGAAAGGGGACGGGAATTCTAGTGTAAGGTGCTTGTCTGTTCAGAAAGGTAGTAACTGTGACTTTATAAAGGAAGAGGAATGCAGAGGGTCAAACAATTGAAGAAAATATTGGGCTTAAAACCTGGGTGAAATTTTCTCCAACTTCAGTTTGCTCCTTTTCATGTTCCATTTTTGCAAAATTTGGTGCAAATAATTATTAGTTTGGGTGACAAAATACAGAATTATGAAATTTTTGTATTTTTAGTGAAAGCAATTTTGCTTGAAATAAGTCATTTTTCATGAGTTATTTTAGAATGGAAACTTCACAAAACTTGGACCAATTTTGAATTTATCTTGAAATCATATTTTTTTAAAAAATCTCTAGTTTAAAGTATGTTGCATTTCATTGTTCAGATTTCACACACAGTTCTAGTCACAGGTTGTGTGAAGACAGCAGGATAGGCCTAGCAAGCTGAGATTTGAGTGCTTTTCCATGTAGACGTTAATTACACTCCCATTTTCCACAACAAAGGACAGAGATTCAGAGTGAAATTCTGCCCCCATTAAAGTCAATAGCAAAACTCCTATTGACTTCAGTAGGGCCAAGATTTCACCTTCCATCTCCCTTATTTTTTATCTATAGAAAAATGGGATACTACCAGTAGCAGAGTTTTTTGTTGCTGTTGTTTTCCACAGCTCACTTTACGATGGTTTGCCCATGGATGGAATACGGCACATGCAATGCAGTCTGCCTTTCAGTACATTTGCAGTCTTTGTCACTGGAAAGGAGCTAAATTCACTCCTGTTGTGAGCAGCCATATAAACAAAAAGTCATCTCTCGCCTGAGGTTCTTTTTGGTTGGGAACAGATTGAAGCTTCTTCAACAAGTCTCATGGGATTTGAGAAAGGGAGCTGGCAAGTATGTGTAACTTCCCTAAAAGGTAGGAGGAACTACAGCAGAGGAGGTGGGTCTGCTCTAATTTGCAGCAGCTGTTCATGAACCCAGAGAACCATTCTTGCAGCCAGGGACAATTGGAGCTCAGGGACAATTTGTGAATGCCCCGTGGAACTCTGACCATGCTTCCTATGCTAATGGTGGCAATGTAGGGATCTCTGTGCCACTCTTATGTTGCTCATAATTCTTCCATGTTATGGGACATGCCCCCTTCCCTTTGGTGGAAAGCTAATGAGCATTCCTGCAGTCAGGCAGCACCTGCAGAATATGCTCCACCTAGAGAAGTGGAGCTTAAAGTGGGGAGACTGGCCATAGAGAAGAGTTAGTTTTTCCAGGAACAGGGAAGCTGCCAGGGACTGCTAGTCAGCACAAGTAACAAGGCCATTGCTAACCTTTTCCTTCAATCCCCTACCCTTTGAGGTAGATGGACACTACTTGTTCAGTATGAGTGAAGGCCCTAGGGGGCAGATTCCAATCGTTGATGTTTGGGAGTCATGGGAAGTGCCACTAGGGCCTAAAGATAATGGGGACCATAAACTGGGCTCTGGAAAGACCCTGGAAGTGAGCCCTCCTGCCAGGAACAGTAAGATTGCCCAGGAGTGAGGCTCCAGAAGGGGATCCTGTGGCAAGAGACTGAGAGATACTTCAGCTCAAGCCCAGTTGAGGGTTGGCCAACTAAGTTGCACACCAGAGGAACTTTCAGGCAGCTGGATATGCTGGCTTTACAGATGCTAAACACCACTGGACTGTGCAAAGGGGCCACAGCAGGAGCCAGGATATGGTCCATAAACTTTCTGGTGTACGCCAAGATCTGCTTCCACCTGCAGGATCTCTCAGTGCATCCCCTTTTTCTCCCTTGCTCCACAGAGTGTCCATTGAAATCTCATCATTCTCACTGCCAGGGAAAGGGGAGATAACAGGGAATGTAAAGATGGTGGATATCCTAATTCACTACGCTAGGCATGTAGAATAAAGAGTGAGAAGGGGAGAACCTCCATCCAGGGGCCATTTTCTACAGAAGGGTTCGGGCTCCAATCTCTATCCAATGCTGTCAACAGTGTTGTTAAGGAAAGAAAATAAATGAGGTTCATATGTTCTTGAGATCCCAAAGACTTTTTTCCTCATATGCTGGCAGGTTGACTTGAGCATATTCTTATAAAATATCGACAGGAAAGAGCAGATGGCCAAATTGCTTGCAAATGCTTTTATATTACAGTTTACGTTCACCAAGACACTTCCACACTGACATGAGCAATGTCATTTTCTGGTAATGTTTGGAATTAGTCCCTTAGGTCACCAATTCCCAGGCATTATCAGATGATAACTCTGAAACTGTGATTACTTAAATATTTTTCAAATTCTGAAGTACTCTTAAAAGGATACAATTTGCAGCCATGGGAGCCTTATTATAGTGTTACCATCCATACAGCTAAAGTTGTGTTTGAGCCTCCATCATAAACCCCTAGGTACAAAGTTTTATAGCAGGGGAGTAAGAATTTGCTTTGTGCTGAAGAGTGTTTTACAAATCTCAGTCAAGTGCATTTCATCCTTTTCCTTTAAAAAAAAAAAAGCAATAAAACCATTTTTAACTCAGTCTGACAGCTTTTAAGTTAAAATAGAGTAGAAGCTGAAATGTTTGTTAGTTATTTCAGACATTTTGTGCTTCAACAATTATAAATCTATTTAAAGATGAAGTGTAGTTTTCAAAGGTGCCCAATGAAATTAGGTGCCCAAAGCTCATGGATGATCAATTGCTTCCTACTCCCCCATAAAAATGGATTGTGGTTAATTCAATTAATTATTTGGATTAATCTTTGAATATTGGATATTAACCCCAACTCAGAAATTCTTCCCCTACCTCCTCCCCAGAATACCAAACCTAATCCAAATATAATTCAATTCATACTTTGCTAATAAATATAGTAATAAGGGCCTGATCCTGCAAATACTTACACAGGTGAATAAAGTAACTCATGCACATATTTGTTGGCAAGATCCAGCCCTAAAATTGTGACGTGAATTTTGATATGCTACTGCAGGAAAATAAATCAGATCCTGTAGTGGGCTGGTGGTCGTCCCTCCGCCTCTGGCTCAGAGGCTGGCTCCTCCACTTCACTACATCACAGGGATCACAGTTAAGTAGCAGGGGAATTAGCAAATCAATGGGCTAAGGTCCCATCTCTTTGTGCAGGACAGAGCACTAAGCAGTTTTAGGGGCTCTGTCTTTCTGGGCAGGGCAGGGCAGTATGCAGTTTAGAGGGGCTCTGGCCCTCAAGTAGGGCATTAGGCAAACACAGAATATTCGATCTAAGGTGGGGAGGCTGCCACCTCAGGGGTGGGGTTGGCAGCAGTGGGGAGGGGGACCTGAGCCCACCCTACTCCACCAGGTCCCAGCCCAGGGCTGAGGTACCAGTGCATCAATCTGATGTTGGTGCTCTTCATAGTATTCAGCCATTTCAAAGGGGCATAGGCTGTTATAAGCACAAAGACAGCACTGAGGAGATAGTACCTGAGACGTCCACAGCCCACTTGACAGCAAGGGCCTCTTTCTCAATGACCGAAAACAGCTTCCGGCTGATGTACATGACAAGGTGCTCTTCCCCTTCCACCTCCCGTGAGAGGATGGCCCCAAACCCCACCTCTGAAGTGTCCATCTGGAAGGTAAGTTTCTGGGTGAAGTAGGCGATAAAGAGCACTGGCTCTCTGCACAGGCAGTCTTTGTGGGTCTGGAAGGCATCTTTGTACATGGCAGACCACCACACTCATTGCAAGTTGTCCTTGGTCAGGAGCTCGGTGGGGGTCTGCAACTGAGGCAAATTGGGGAATGAACAGCCGGTAACATCTGGCTAACCTCAGGAATTGCTGCAGCTGTCTCTTTGTGGTTGGGGCTAGGCAGGCCTGGAGTGCTTGGACCTTCCCCATGAGGGGGTGTACTTGACCTCACCTTAGCATGTTCCTAAGGTAGATGGTTACTTGCCAACCAATCCGGCACTTCTTTGAGTTTGCTCTTAGACTAGCGGTTCACAGGGCCCAAAGAATGGCCACTACCGGATTCAGATGGTCTAGCCGGTGAAGGCTGTACACCACTACATCATCTAAATAGGCTGTGGATGCTCAGTATGGGGCTGCAGGAGGTGGTCCATCAGCCATTAAAACATCATGTTGGCTTCTTGAAGGCCAAAAGGCATTTGGATGAACTGATAGAGTCTGGTCAGGGTAGCAAATATGGTCTTCTCTCTGGAATTGAGTTCCAGAGGAGTCTGCCAGTAACTCTTCGTGAGATTGAGGGTCATGATATATCAGGCCCCCTGAGCTGGTCAAGGAGCTCATCAATTCAGGGCTTTGGGTAGGCATTGAACTTTAAGATTGCATTCACCCTCTGGAAGTCAATGCAGAACCGGAGAGTCCCATCAGGCTTCAGGACCAGCATGATGGGACTGCACCATTCACATTGAGACCACGCATTGAGACTAGCTCTACCATTGCTGTGGTGTTCTGTAATACAATGGCCTCAGGGAAGCAGGTGATGTAATCCATAAGAATGAGGATCTATTGGAATCCAGTACTGCTCTTCCAGAGGGACCTCACCAAGTCAAGAAGCAACTGGCTCAAAGGGAATCCCAACTATGGGCAAGGAGACATGGGGGAGCCTTTTGCACTCCTGATGGGGCCACAAGCTGACATTCAGGACATGAGCTGCAGTAATCTTTCACATCCCAATGTATCCCACCCTACTCCACCAGGTCCCAGCCCAGGGCCCTCCCAGTAGTGGAGGGTTTTGCCACTGAGTAAGCAGGGATCCCACTGAAACATGCTGACTCAAGCTCTGACAGCAAAACCAGGCTAAAGTCTGGCTTCCCTGAGCCACTTCTTACCACAGACCAGGGATAGGGCTGTGTAGTCCAAGGGTCCTCCGTCTCCTTAGCATATTCAGCAGCTGGCAATCCTAGCAGTTTATCTCCACACTCGGTCTCGTCTGGGGTCAGGGTACTACTCAGATCGGTAGTGAAGCCAGAGGATTGCAGCAGGCTACAGAGCTCTATCTCCTTCCTTTGCTCTGGCCCAACTGAGCCAGAGCTCCTGCCTCTTATACTTTCTGTCCCATCACTCAGCTTCTGGCGTAAGGCGCAGTCCCAGCCAGGCTCCGCCCACTAGGGAGGAGAGAGTGGTTCCACCCCTCTGGTGCAGAGAGAGGCCACTCCTCCTTACTACAGATACCAAATAGCTTTGCTTTTATTCTACCAAAAAAAGTAGAAAAGGAATAAACAAACTAAAAAGAGGGTTTACATTTAGGGCTAATGTTAGGCATTGATTCAGGGGAAAAAAAACATGCATAAATTCCACTGAAACATAAATACATTCTTGAAGTTAAAGTAATTGCATAAGTGGTTTCCTGAATCAGAGCCCAAGTTAAGATGTTTTGAGAAAAAGGAGAGAAGGAAGAAAGAGAAAAAGGACTGTAATGTCAGAAAGAGTTGCACCTTAGACAAGCTGGCTTTTATTAACAATATTAACAACTATAATACAATACACAACAGAGTGCTCAGGGTTTCAAAGGGACAAAATCTAAACAAGAACTAATAAATAATAGTTAAACTATCATTAAATATACTATACATATTTTTAAAACAACAAACAAAGTACTAAGAAGACAGACAGAATGGCATCAGTGTAAGTGATTTTTATGTGGTTTCTAAATCCCTGCCATAACAGTCTAATTGTATTGCCAACATCTATATAAAATAAACCAATAATAATGTATTAAATAACATCTTGACATTAACTCAGAATAGTTACCCTTAGCATCCTTTGTCAAAAAGCTAGTGCTGATACAGATGAAAAAGTTCTGGAATTCAACTGTTAATAACTTTCTCATTAAAGCTGATCAGACCATTGCTAGCAAAATGAAATTTCCTCACAACATGCCCTTTCTTCAAAGCCAAAACATTTTTGGACACATATCAGTTTCAAGCAAGATGTCATCAGGAAGGATTTTTTTAGGCCAGCGATCCCTCTTCACTTCTAACTATGTGTGAGTGTGTGTGTGTATGTGAGAAAGAGATAGAGATACACAGACCCGAATCAACAAGCTTACATTTATTTTTATCAAAAAACACGTTTTGGCAAAATTCTATTTCATGAAAATGTGAAGGTTTTGTTTTTGTTACAGTGCAGAATGAAAACAAACTTCAGAACCTCAAAAGTTACCATGAAATAGAACTGTCCTCCACCAGACAGCTTGTGCTCTTATTTTCAAACCAATTTTGTCAATTATTAATGAATTCTGTCCTGATCCAAAGCCAGTTGAAGTCAAGGGAGATCCCTCCATAGACTTCAATGCGCTTTCTATCGGATACTAACTGAAGTTATAAAAGTAAAGTGGAGAGCTGGATAATTCAAGCCATCTTTGTACTCCTTTGATCCAAGAGGGCTGCTCTATCTTGTGCCTGCTTCATGGAGCTCAAAGGATTGATCCCAGGTAATCCCGCACCTGGTAAACCCCTTATGCCCATTTCCTTTACCACACCTCCCACACCAGGTGCTGGAAGAAGGTTTTTTTTGGTGTAGGAGTTATACCACTGGAGGATCCTTCTATATGGTTTGACCCTCTCAAGGCCTACTATCCCATCTTTCAGGTCTCATTGAATCTATGGTGTAGTATAAAGAAGCACAGCACAGGGGAGAATTGGCCAAATATTGTTAAACTTAAAGGAAATTTAGACATAAGCCTAGTGTTACAGAATGTTATTGACTGTATTTATCAGTTCTTGGTATGAGCAGTAAAGAAAATAATTCATAAAAAAATGATAAACTGTATTACCCTTCAGTACTTGATAAAAGCAATGACTCACAGCTGATTACAATATAGCAATAATGAAGCTTAGAGGTATGGGCTTTGAGGTTTTTTTGTTTATTCAAGGGTTTATATAATACCTATAGCCACTGTAGTTATGACTCTATTTACCACACACACACACACACACACAAAAGCATAAGTTGTACACACAGCCTTGCCACTGGCTGGCTAGCCCTTTAAGGGTGTTGGACTCAGCCATGCCCAAGACCATGGATCAGTTGTCTTCCCACCTGAACCTGATCAGCTGGGATTTAGATGGTTGGGGGGAGGGCAATAGTAGGCTCAGCTGGGAAGAAGGTGGGTAACTTCCCTAAGTGCCTGAACAGAGCTCAGCTGAGAGAGAGAGTTGAAGGAGGGGATGAGTTGAGAGGGAAGCTGGTAGAAGGTTGGCGTCTTCTCTGGTTGACCCTGAAGTGAGAGGGCAGCTAAAACTAACCCCAGAAAGACATATGGGGATAAGGATCTCACATGGGAAGAAATAGGCAAAGGGAAAGGAATACAGGGAAGAAGCCCTGATGATCAGTGGCTTGGCAGGAGCTGGGCCACCGGAGAGAAAGCCCTGGGAGTCGGTGCTCTGTAAGAAGAGCCTACAGAGCCTAAGCTAGGGTGGAAGAGTCTATGTTGTACTGAGTTCAAGAAGGGTGATAAAGTTTATGTTTGTTTACTTTGGAGAGTGGAAATGAAGATGGATCCTGGTAGGGTGGAATATCTTGGGTTTATTGCTTTTGATTTGCGGGACACTAATTGGTTTGGACATTTACATTGACTACCCTAGAAGGGGCCAGAAGTAAAGAGTGAGGTCACTGGAAGGCTGAATCATGAAACCAAACCAGTGGTGTCTGAAGGAAGAGATGGGTGGAGTTACTACAGTGATGGGTCTTGCCATAAGGAAGCACCTCTGAGTCTGTGACAAGCCCACAGTGGGTTGTGTCAAGTAAAAAGGATGGCTGCTGCCAGAAATATTTTGTCAACCAAATTGTAGATATGAAGTAAACTAAAATGAAACAAATCAACGAAAATGTAAATCAAAATGCTACATCCATTCTGACAGTGCTCTTTCAGCAGCACTGCCTGAGCTATCACTGCACATTAGGCATGCTAATAACACACCCCATTCTTCTTGAAGGTATTTAATTCTTGACAAAGAAAGAAGCAGGTGAAATGTGGAGAGGAGACTAAATGAATGGAGCAGTGAAAGTGGGAGAAAGAGATGTGGGGAGTTGTGGAAGGTGATGGGAACAGGAGAAGAGTGGTGAAAAAAGGACAGAGATTAGGGAAGTAGTGAAACACAAGAATCAGAGACAAAGTGGGGAGAAGCACAGTGGAGGGCAAAAGAGGAGGAGAAGAACAGGAATGGAGAGACACCAAAGAACTATGTTTAAAGAACATACTAAGAATCATAGAATCATAGAAGGTTAGGGTTGGAAGGGACCTCAGGAGGTCATCTAGTCCAACCACCTGCTCAAAGTAGGACCAATCCCCACTAAATCATCCCAGCCAAGGCTTTGTCAAACCGCACTTTAAAAACCTCTAAGGATGGTGATTCCACCACCTCCCTAGGTAACCCATTCCAGTGCTTCATCACGCTCCTAGTAAAAAAGTTTTTTCTAATATTCAACCTAGAACTCCCTCCCTGCAACTTGAGATGATTGCTCCTAGTTCTGGCATATACTATTACTGAGAACAGCCTAACTCCATTCAGGTAGTTAAAGGCTGCTATCAAATCCCCCCTCATTCTTCTCTTCTGCAGACTAAACAATCCTAGTTCCCTCAGCCTTTCCTCAAAAGTCATGTGCTCCATGCCCCTAATCATTTTTGTTGCCCTCCTATGGACTCTCTCCAATTTGTCCACATTCTTCCTGTAGTGGGGGGCCCAAAACTGGACACACTACTCCAAATGTGGCCTCACCAATGCCGAATAGAGAGGAATAATCACTTCAATACCCCAGATGCCATCTTGTGAAAGGAGGACTGTTGTCATTGAGGTACCTGAGCCCTGATTCCACATAGTAGTGTGATCTGCATACAGAAGGTACTCCACATGCATAGATCTGGTGATTTCATCAACCCTAAACAATTATATACTGTTTGGTGTAAGTGCTCCATTGTTGGTGGAACAGGGAAATAATCTCTCTACAAATTGTCAACAGAGCACAATGACAATACCTATTATATATGGATTTAGTAATATTGATATATAACAATGGTAGCTGGCCCAGGCTCATCAAAGGGCAAAACTACTAAAACGCAATCCCCACTGTTTTTCTACAGAGAAGCTGTACTTAGTGCTGCTTAAGAATCACCCAAATCACAATCATACTGGTGCACTTCTTTCTGACACTGTCTAAAATGGAATAGTTTTTTCTTGTGAGGTGACAAAGTCAGTTTAAAGGTAGTTTATCACTGTAATTAGTGATGTGGTACAGGAAATAATGTAATCATTCAATGGGAATCAAATCTATATAAAGAAAGGGATTGAATAAAAGTTTCAATAACCATATGTTATTTAAGGCTTGCCAGAAATGACACGGATCAGTTTCAGAGGCAGTTCTGCTGAAAGAAGACTGTAACCAAAATGTATTGTGAGTGTGTGAAAATAAGCAATGATGATTAATGAACACAATTAATAGATGATGAGCAAAGGCACAAAAGGCATATCAAAGCTGAGGCAAAACTTTCATGTGTTGAAAAGCTTATGTGAAGTCTTCAAGGTAAATCCAACCAAAGTTTGTCAGTAGGAGCCATTGAGAGAACTTAATTGTTCTACATAAATAATTCCAGCATTTGAGTCAAATAAGAATGCAGAAAAAATAAACGGACACTGATAAAGAAGTTACAGTGGTTTCATCCTGCTGGGTTTGAACCAAGTTTAGTCTGTTGGAGAACAGATGACTCAGGAATCTGATATTGCTAGACCGTGGACTGATAAATTATACAAATCTTTATATAAAGCCCAGAAAACTTTAAAGTGGACATTGCAAAGAAGAGACATGCAATAACAGGAGGAACACAAGGCCTGATCCAGAACCCCTAGAAATTAGTGGAAGGACCCTCATTGATTTCAATAGGTTTTGGATCAGGCTTACAGACCGTGCCAAGTTAGTTAAGGACCTATAACTCACCAAAAGTAAAGTCCTTATGGAAGCATTGCAAAGATCATTGAATTGTGCATGGCAGAGGAGAACTCAGGAAATAATGGACATCTGATCAGAACATAATTTGTTTTAAACCACTGAAATTCCAAAAGCAAAACACCTGCATGTGATCTGTATGTACCTTGGGTTTTAAGAACAGAACTCATAGTAATAAATTTACACATATAAACTACTAAAGAACTGTTGTCTCACTTAATGGTGAAAAGATGGCAAAACTTCTGTTCTGATGGCACCAGCTCAGCATTTTGTATGAAACAAGGATTGTGCTTCGATTGTTTCACACCATTTTTTCAAAAACATCACCTGTCAATGAACCACCTATCACAATGGGGGGGGGAAAGCAGCTTAGTGCCTTCAACAAATTGCTTTGTAGAAGCTGAAAAACACTGAGATTGGAAACTCAGTCATTTGGCTCTCTACCAAGTATCCTTGCTATTGGTAACAATACAGTTACCTTCTATATGCTTTCCTTTCTCTACTCTATTGAAACATTTGACCTTGATTGATCCTTCCCTGCTATCATAAAAATGTGCTCTAGTTTGATCATGAATTTTGTAATGTAAATTGTCAAGCAGCACTGAAGTAATTTATTAATTTGCATAATATTTTTACTGAACTGTTGGAGGAAGATAAACTGCATATTCTTAAGTTAATACATATGTCAACCCCCAAGCTGACACAAAATGTATGAATTTACAAAATAATAAAAGAGCAGTTGTCCCCTCCACTTATGTCAGTCTTCTCTTTATGGATCTTGATTATTTTTTCTCAATGACACAATAGCATAAAATTATTAAGGATAGGCAAACAGGTTGGAATAAATTATAAGCCTAATTAGTGCTTGGGTCTTTTAAATGTTTTCCCTGAATCTGAACATGATCATAAACATATAGTAGTAGCACACTGACAAAAAAAACCCAAACTGTTTAATTCCATTGTGAACACTTTTTTTCTCTGCTAGGTCCAACTGGACCCTGTATGGACTGGATCCTATGACGTGCTAATGAGCACATCCCGTGATTTATGTTCAAATCTGTGGTAGCTGACTGTGCTCTACACCTCACATGAACATCAGAACCTATAATACCTCAGGGCTCCAGATGTCCTCTCATGTACTGTCATCAATGGGTCATTTACCTACATACTCCCCCATATCCTTTAATAGAACAACAAATAACTTAAAATAGGATAATTGCCCATCTAGATAAGCATTAATCATCATGGTATCTTGAAGTATGGTTGGGAACAATGGCCACAGTGATGGGACACCAGAGGTCCTGAATTCTAATCCTGTCTAATCCTATCCTGATTCTCTGTGTGGCCTTGAGCAACTCACTTCACTTTGCTGTCTTAGATTCACCTGAACGTGAAATATGGATAATAATGCTTGGCCATCTGCCTCTCCAGGATTGGACAGCAAAGATGATGTGGTGACTTGAGGAAGCTGTCTATGTATAACTTAAAAATATGAATTGATTTTATGAAATTGCTGTATTATTGAGTGCCTCAGAGAACATGGAATCAGTCGTCTGCTACTAATGGTGTCACATTTCTCCCAGACCAGAGACAATGGAGACATTCACCTAAATAGTGTCCCATTCAAAAGGGGGCATCTTAGAATAATGGGATGACTGTAATCTAGGGGAAACCAGTTATCCCCAATGTGTATGCTTGAAGCAGTGGAAATTTCCCATCAGGACAGGAGAACAAAGAGAGAGGTGTTTGCAGTTGGCTTGTAAAAACTCAGAGGCTAGGATATTCAGGAACACAAAGGGCATGCTTTCTGAGCTAGGGGAATCATTTGACTGCCAGACCAACCCAAGCTGAAGGAATCTAGCTGCAGGGTCAGAGAGGATAAGGAAGAGAAGAATGCCATGCAAGAGAGGGGAGTTGGGACCCTGAAAAGACCCTGAGCAAATCTTAAGGAATACTCAAGCGTGGTAAGGATTCCGAGGAAGGGAATTGTATACAAGTGTGTTATTTTGCCTAGATCTGTGTATCTCTTGTGTTTTGTTTATGAGTAAAATGTGTGTGTTTAAAAGTTACTTTGCAAAGCATCTTAGGTCCTGGCTTCAACTGTCATGTGTCCCAAAGGGTTAAAATGTAAACGGGAGTAGCTGGAGGGTGGAGCTCTGGATAGGGTGTGCTTAAAGTTACTGGGGAGAGCTGATATGGGGGCAGAGGAGGTGGGTCAGACCTAGTCTAGGACAGCTGGGCTACAGGGTACCACTGATAAGAAAGGGTACCAAACAGGGATTCTGCACCAGTAGAGTGTGCCTTGAGGCCATCATCAGAGACAGTGTCGAGCTGCCCAGATTCAGGGGAGCTCAAAGCACATGGATGCATCATGTGGGTCTAAACACAGCCGCCTTGTAAGTGTTCAGCGAGGGAGTGGGGAGAGAGCTCAACCAGGACCGGAACAGGAGACTTTACAGAAGCTCTACATAACTTGAGGATTCCCTTGTCCAAGTGGAATATTTCTGGGGCCAGTTTGACCAGATTTTAGGGTGCATTGCACTGGCAGAGCTACTCCAAGCAGCCCTACCTATAGTTTTAATGTCTTACTGGTGTAATACTTTGTAGACATCCCTTAAGTGACTGGAGGTGCTGGAGGCATCATCTCCAGTTTAGGTGGAAATACCTCTGCGCTCTAAAAATTGCAGTGTAGCCACGGCTGCATGGGTGTTGGGATGGGCTGGCTGCCCTGAGAAGAATCCTGTTTCAAACCCTAGGTATGTACTTGGGGAGGCTTGTCCATCCCACCGTCTATGCGACTGTGGTAACATTGTTACTTTTAGCATGCTGGATCGATGACAGCTGGCACAGATATGTCTACCCCAGCTGGAAATTACACCTCCAGTTCCACTGTAGACATGCCCTCGAAACCCTGCTTCTGTGGAATAGAAACTCAGATTAGATGAGAGAGATGAAAGTCCACTCTCCTCACCACACTGATTCCTTGGTCATCTCAGGGGAGATCTTCAAATGATGTTTACGCACCCCGCTGCCACTGGCAATCTACAAGAGTCTAGTGCCTAATGACCATTTTTTGCCTTTGAAAATCTCCCCTTAATCTTTTTCTCCCTCCCTTCTCCTCCTCTCCCACCCCACTTTTCCCCACCTTTCCTTCTTCTAGTCCCTTTCTTTCTAAAGGCCTCACCCTAGTCTCAATGAAGTCTGTGAGTTATGCCATTGATTTCAGAGGGTATAGGATGGGATCTGAAAGGAGTGACCTCTCTATCGGGAATCAGGCAGGAGATTGAAGGGGAGATCCTGCTGTCCAACTCTTTTGCCCAGTGAACTGTTAGCAGGTATGCAGTTTTATCTAGTGAAGTGGAAATTTTAAATGTCAAGCAAGCTAGTGGAAGGAGCCCCTGGAGGCAAAAAGAAGATGAATGATGCCTCCCTGTCTACATTTCCTTGCTTCACAGTAACTAATAGAGTAAGCATTAGTTTTCTTTAGGGGCATTGCTCCAAATCTCACTTCAATATCCTGCTTAAGTGTTCCAGTAAAATCCTTAGTCTTTTAGCAGTTCTCTCTCATGATACCATATTCTGATGAGTTTTGGCAGTGACAAATGACAGCATGGCTCTGTAGCAGTTCTCATTTGCATTCTCTCCCACTTCCTCTCCACCATCTCTTTGAAATAAAACATTTAAATGTAAAGACAGCACTTCTGAGACTGACATTAAAGCACCACACACTGTGGCAGTTTTAGCAAGGCATTAGCATGGTATAAAATACCTGCTGATGGCTCTGCGTTGGTAGGTGTCTGATTTTAGAGATGTCTGAAAAATGGGAAACGGGATTGCTTGAAACATTGTCTCCATTTTCAAGAAAAAGTTTGCGGCTCAGAAAATATGAAAATGTTTCCCATTTTTCTGGAAAAAAAAAATACGTTTTGAGGGAAATTTGGACTTGATAGCATTTCATATGTGCCAGTCGAGGGGGCCATGATTCAGCACATGCTTAAGACCATCACTGTTCAGCATGTGCTTAACAACTTTCCGCTTGGTTTGCTGTATCAGGGCCTAACTTTGCACAAGTCAATAACTATACAAGGGGCACGACAGTGGAAAATCAAGCCCCTTAGGAATTTGATCTAAAATATATAAAGAGAAAATTGCTACTATAATATTTATACATGTAATTGCATTAAAAATACTGGACACATGAGATGCTTGCAGCAATAGCTGTGTAGCTCCTTTAAATTTTGATTTATCCAGTTGTTTTTGTTTCCATGGGAAAGAAAACTGAATAGATATCATTTTCTTTTTTTACTTCAGCAAAATGTTTGTTTATCTCAAAGCTATAATGCTGAATACCTCCCAATTGCCTGGCTGTTTCCCTCAGTCATTCCCTAGGTTCTTTCTTCCACCTTTCCTGCTGATTTTATATTCGGTGGAAAAGCCCACACCATGCTACAATTATGTGGGATGACCATTGTTCTGACTGGGTGGGAACTGGCTCCAATTTCTGGCATGATACTGGATTGATGGCAAATAAAACTGGTTGTAAAATACTGAGGAATGCAAAATTTAAACAAGAAATAGAAAAAAATGTATGTTTTTTCTTTTTCAAAAACAACTCTAGTGGCAAATGAGCACGGGAGGAAGATAGGAAGAAGAGGGAGCAAAGGGAATTTGACCTTCCAATGAGGGGCTTCACATAAAATTAAGAGCATACGATAGGCCTGGAGAAGGGCCTTAAAGGCAAAGCCAAGGGATGAAATCCTGGCTTTATTTGGAGTTTTGTTATTGACTACCGTGAAGTCGAGATTGCACCAAGAAGATTAATATAGTGTGAGCAAAGCCAACAAAGAGGTATAGACATGTTCAGAGCTGGCAAGATGGATGGGTTTTGCATCAGCATTTTGGGCAAATGGAAAGGGAAAATCCAGGAGTTCAGAAAACTGGAGATTGATGTAATGAAGACCTCAACAAGTATTTTGAGTGTAGGAATGAAGAACTAGCTGAAGTCAGAGATGTTGTATAGGAAAAACCAGTAGGATTTAGCCAGAACATTAATGAGTGAAAGAAAATGAGAGGTGTCAAAGCAGCAGGAAGCTTAAGAAAGGACAGATAATGGAAGGTTTAGGTGGAAAGGTGAGAAACTCCATTTTAGTCACAGTCAGACATCCTGGCAGAGTTGTGAGAAACAAAGATGCAACTGTGAATGGAGGGGATGGGTGGTCCCAGGAGTCACTGGAGTAGAGGTAATAACTGAATTTGTATGACTAAATGAGATTATACAGAGATGAAGTGTACAGGATAAGGTGTAGAGGATTAAGAACTAAACAATGAGGCACAATAGTAGTGTCTGAGTAGGGAAGAGGTGGAAGCATAAGGAGCTGATGGAGAAATAGGGAAAGAACCAAGAGAGCACAGTCTCTGAAGCTCAGATAGGAGATGTTTTCCAGGAGGATGTGACAGGCTATGCCATGATAGGTGAAGTGGTTGAGAAGGAACAGAGTAAAGAAGCGGCCTTGCAGCTTGGTCAGGAAATGATCATGGTGAATTTGGCAAGGATCACGTGATAGAGTGGCAAGGCAGAATCCATACTGCAGGAGAGTAAGGAGAGAGGTACCAGAGAGGAAACCAAGGCTGCATATTTGAGCTTTTCTCTCTCTCTGTTTAAAGAGGTTATTTTAGCCAAGTGTATCTCCCCTTCTTTCTTACATTTGGCTGCCTAGTTTCAAGGGGCGCTGCACTCTGCAAAGAATTTATTAAAATAGAAATTCCTACAAGACACTTCTTGGTATCTCACCAACATTAGAGATATATGCGAGAATTAAAAAGCCAGATGTCTTATATGATCCTTGTATATAGTTTTGTTGTAGTGTTGGTCCCAGGATATTAGAGAGAGAAAGTGGATGAGGTAATATCTTTTATTGGAACAACTTCTGTTGGTTGAGAGCTTGTCTCACCAACAGAAGTTGGTCCAATAAAAGATATTACCTCATCCACCTTGTCTGTTTTCTATAGTCCATGGCAGAGATACCATGGTCCATTATTTATTCATGTTAGGTACTAAACCCAAAGTGAAATGATTAAATATTTAAAGAGTGAAAACAACAAGGAGGCAAAAGAACTCCTTTCAAGTGGTTCAAGAGGTTATAATTAGAAGTAACAGGAAGAAATTAATCAAAGGAATACTTGGGCTAAAAAATCAGGAAATTGTCTTCCTGACACTATGGAAGAGTCTTCTAAGGAAAGTCTGGAAGCTCCATCTCTTGAGAATTTTACAGTTAGAATGGATAAGACAGAAGAAAAATATAATATGTGGGCATAATCCTGCTATGGTGTAGGGAATAAATATTCTAACTGATTTTTTCCATCTCTAATTCCTCTGGTTCAAAACCTGTATATTGGTTGTCTTGCTGCCTCAGCCCACTGTGGGAATGGAATCAATGTGGGTTTGAAAGAGTGGTCAGCAGGAAAACAGAAAAAAGAGTTAAAGAAAGCAAGGGGGATGGGATATAGCCTCCCACCATAGATATATCTAACAAATATGTCAGGAAAACTGATTTCTCATGTGACCATCTTGGATAGCTAGACCTCGGCAGCCGAACCAAAATGGATGGCAATAATAATTAGATTCTGACAAATGAAAGGCCCACAGGAGGCCAATTTTTTCCCAGAGGAGTTAATGAAAGGAGAAGGAAATATCTGAATTTTCTCAAAGAATCTAAAGTGTAATCACATAATCAAAGAGCCTTTTAAGTAGCTGGACCCTACCCCCTAACCTAACAGTGTATATAGAATGCCTGATACATTGAAAATTGATCACATCTGGGGAATGTTAATCTGTGTTTACTTCCCGTTCAGTAACATTCAGAGTGACCCACAGCTATTATTCAGTCAGTATCAGACCATTTAATTTTCTGCTTCAGTTCCTTTCCTGCTCCTCGCTCTCAACCTCGGCCTTATGGCCATTCACCATCTTCCCTTTTGCTATTCTTCCTCCTTCTTAACCACTGTGTACACTCTAGTAGGTGTTTTATGAGATACTGAAGCCCCTAAATGCTGTATCTATCTTATTTAGTCAAATCCCACCTGCAGAGAGCATTTTATAACCAATGTATATAAACAAAACTTGTGCAATCAATGTGAATGTACTTTGCACTCAACCAATGAATTCTTAGGGAGATGAATGCTAGCGTTGCTGGTACAGTTTTGATTCTGGTTGACTATTGTTTGGTTTCTCTAGTTTAACCCTTAAAGAAATAGCCAGAACCCATTTCAGGTGGGTAAAAATATCAAATTTGATATTAAATTTGTGAAGTGGGAGAAAAGTTATCTTCATAAGAATGCACTTGAGTCAGAATATGGCAGTCAATTGCTTTACTTGAAATGCAAAGTTCCAGTTGATACAGCTTCTTTCACTGCTTTCTCTTATTACTCAGCTTTTCCTCATCAGGAGCATGTGAGGTGCACTCTTCACACATCTATTGCAAGACACCCATTCCTCTGCTTCAGTGTGAACCTGTCTCCAGGCTATTACTGAACACTGGTGTCATAATAATCAATAGCTGATTCAGTAACACAATCCAGCAGATCCTTCCATTATCCAAGCCTCACTGTTTCCAGGTCAGTTCATCATGGAAGCAAAATTCATGGAGTTTGAGAGAAAAAAAGGATTGGGCAATTTTTCGGAAAAAGCTGCTGCCTTGGCATGAGAGTTTATTAGTAGAGAATGGTTCAGAATCACAGTATTTGCCAGACTGGCAGAGGACCTACAAAAAGGCCCAGATTCTCAAAACTGACCACATAGTTATTACAACCTCATGTGAAGCTTCAGTGACTTAGTGGATAAATATGTTATTGCATATACAATTGCTGCAGCCAGCCAATCACAGTTTTGAAAAACTGGGCCACACACAGATATTTGATGGGGCAGTGATAAGATAAGATCCTCCCCTTTATTAATAGTGACAGCTTATAACGTAGAGGGAGCTAGGTGTTGTAATGTGATAGTGCACTAACCTTTGAATTCTAAACCAAATTCTGGTGTTTATCACAAGCGTATACAACCAGGGCTTGAACAATCCATCCAACCCCTACTCTAACCCAAAGACAACTCATATTTGCCAGTCTAAAACATACCAGTGACCCAAATCACACTCCCTCCTACTCTGTGTTCCCTCTTACCCAATCTCCCACTCCTGGGGTTCCTCTTGCTGTTTGGGCCCAGATTCCAGTCTCTTGCTGGCAGACTTGGTGTCATCAGATAATGCTATCCCTCCACACACACACGCACCAAAACACACAAATTAATGCTTCCCCCGTTTTCCTACAAAGTCTATTAATATAGAGTCCAGTCCCTTATGTTGGCTAATGCTGGTCCCTCAATACTGAGCTTAGGAATCTGATTGCAGTTATTTTTATTTACAGCCACACAATTGGTGTAACAAAATACCAGGTATCAACTCCACACCTAGAATAAAACACTGTTTATAGCATTATACAACCTCCTACTAGCCATAGAACTATTGGCACATTTACAATGCCATAAAGGCTGTATTTGTTCATCATATGCCATTATTATCACTTCTTTAGTTTCCATGTTTGTGGATTAGGCTTCAAATTCATTCCATGAGTATCTAAGACATGGCATATTCTCAAATTTTGCTTTCTAGAGTGTATGGATAAGCTCTACAAATCCACCACTCCCCTTCATCTATTCCTTGCAGTGGGGTGTACTGGGGCTGCTACTGACAGCAGGCTCTCAGATTTGATCCTTAGACTAAGTTACTTTCCTTTATGCTCACCACTGTGTGTCTTAAACCACCTAACACAGCATCGCTGCATTTGGCCCATAGAATTACAAGAAATGAAAGATGGCAAAGCTCTATTAAACTATAGATTTTTAGATTCTAAGACCAAAATGGGATGCAATCATCTAGTCTGACCTCCTGCATAACACGGACTATAGTACTTCCCCAAAATAATTATTGTTTGAACAAGGGTATATCTTTTAGAAAAATATCCTATTTTTGTTTCAAAATCTCCAGTGATGGAGAATCCACCATGAGCCTTGGTAAATTGCTCCAGTGGTTAATTACCCTCACTGTTAACATTTTTTGCTTCTCTGAATTTCTCTATCTTCTATTTCCAGCTGTTGGATCTTGTTATATCTATGTCTGCTAGAATGCAGAGTCCATTATCAAATATTTGTTCCCTATGAAGGCACTGATAGACTGTGATCAAGTCCCTCTTAACCTTCTCTTTGTCAAACTAAAGACATTGAGCTCCTTGACTCTACCATTATAAGGCATGTTTTCTACTCCTTTAATCATTCTCATGGCTGTTCTTTGAACCCTCTCCAATTTATCAACTTTCTTCTTGAATTGTGGACACCAGAACTGGACACAGTATTCCAATAGTGGTTGCACCAGTGCCAACTATAGAGGTAATATAATCTCTCTACTTCTACTCGAGGTTTCCCTCTTTATGCATCCCAGGATCACATTAGCCCTTTTGGCCTCAGCTTTGCACGGGGAGTTCATGTTCAGCTGACTGTACACCATTATCACAAATCTTTTCCAGAGTCATTGCTTCTCAAGACAGAGCCCACCATCCTGTAAATATGGCCTGCATACTTTGTTACTGTGTATATAACTCTGGCCATATTACGATGTGTATTGTTTTCTTGTGCACTGTTTACCAAGTTATCCATGTAGCTCACTTCCCTTTCAGTGCAGGATTGTCCTTTATTTTATATTTTCACCTAGTTTGTCCATTCATTGCAATTTAAAAAGTTTCCTATGATCAGGCTTCCAACTCATTCCAAGAGTGTCTAAGACAGTGCCATAGCTAAGAATGGACATTTGTTGGGCCACAATTTATGATGGACAGAAATGGTCAATGATCTGATGACCTGATGACCTAGCTGCGCTGCTCAACTCTGCTTTGCTCCCAGCTGACCATGGCATTCCTCAGAAAGGCCAAGAGCCACCCACTTTTCAGCCAGGAGTTCCTGACACACAGCCATGAAGACATCAGCTTCCACATTCACAGACACTCAGATTTTGGTGACTCTGTGTGCTAATTAGGTGGGCTGTAGCCCACCAAGGTCCACCTGTGGCTACACCCCAGGTCTAAGAGGTTCCATGATTAGGAAATTTCCCCTTATATCGATCCTATATTTTCCTTTGCTCAACTTAATCCTTTACTCCAAGCCTCTCCACGATACTGGTAAGCAGTGTATACTGGATTTGACACATATCCTTCATAGCAGACTTATACCCGTCAATCTGTCAGTGCCTAAATGTGTGACACATTATGGGACAAAGACCTGAAATGAGTGACTGAAGGAAAGTAATGCAGGTCACAAAGCACAAGACATGAGTCAGAATGTGTTCCTCTCACCATACACAGCTATGGTAGTCACTGGAGGAAATGACGAGCTTTCACCACCATCAGAACCCATGAATAGGTCAGACCGAATTGCAGCAGCTCCACTTCTGGAGTACAGAGGCTTTCACTAAGTTGCTCTCCCAAAAGAAGAAGGGAAGTAGAATGAACCATGACTCTGTGGCCTCCCCCCGTCTCACACACACATCAGTGAATATGCCGCACTTCTTAAAGGAGAGTTGCAGATTCCTAGTTCCACAGCAAACTAGGTTAACTCTGGGAGCTATTATGCCTCTCTAGGTCAGAATGCCTCCCAGACAGGTGCTTGCCCTGTGGTGATGCAGCTTTGTACCCCCAACAAAGACCTATGACTAAATGTCATGGCCTAGCCATATGGAGTTAATTTCTCTAGCATTTCAGTAAACTGAGTTCCATGATTCAGGAGGTCTTCCATTAACTCATCGCAATAATAAAAGTGAGGCAACATCAAACCGATATCAAGTAAGAGAGAGGTGTGAATTTTGGTGTACACTATGAGTTGTCCCTGGTAATGAGGAACTGTTGAGGGAGGAACAA
This sequence comes from Emydura macquarii macquarii, assembly GCF_026122565.2. Lineage (NCBI taxonomy): Eukaryota > Metazoa > Chordata > Testudines > Chelidae > Emydura > Emydura macquarii. The sequence goes on from NW_027133156.1 coordinate 5,005,038, forward strand.
ATCAATGGGCAAAGAACTTCAGTCTTGATATATTCACAGCGTGTTGCACAATGAGATCAGAGCATTAGCCCTGCCAGGGTTTTTACAGTAACAATATATGTATAAGCTCTGAAATTATCCATTTTTGCCTCTACAAGGCAACTGGGAGAAGAGTTACAGGTGGTGAGGATGTTATAAATGAATACTGAACTGGAAATATCATAATTAATTCAATAATTGTTTTTCAGAAGTGCTTTCTGAAGCAACTGCTAAATTAAATGGGCCCCAGAAGTGCAGTAGAGTTAGCAATGTCATTTATAACAGAGACGAGGAATGTAAATCTTGTAGGAGTTTACAGAAGTTTTTATTTAATATCTTTAATCCAAAAGATTTGAAGATCTGACAAGCTCAGGCCACCCTGGAGTTTTTCAATGCCAGGGCCTCTAGGGCTTCAACATTTTGCAACAAGTAGCAAATCCTTATAAATCCCTCTAGCATTTGTTGTAGTGACATTAATCAGGATGAACTCTCTTGGTATTAATGTGGTTGTCATATAATTCTATAGGAATCCCACTGCAATTTAAAAAGAGCAAATCCCATATAATAGGAGTAGGAATCATAAAATAGGTCAGTGTTTCAATTTTACTGAAAAACTATCACAACGCTTTCTTTAAAATGTTTAGTCATCTTAAATAAATGTGTTCATCATTGAAAGAGCATTAACAGGATGAGAGACCCAGGTTCACATCCCTTCTCTGCCGCATTTGGAATAGGAACTTGAAGCTGGATCTCCCACATGCTAGCTGAGTGCCCTGCCTACCGGGTTATAGAGCCAATCTCTTCTTTGTTCCACTTTGTGTAAATAAAATATTCAATTGGGCCAGCAAGTACAGGACTGGCTCTATAGCTTGCTGCTTAGGGCATTCACATGAGAGTGGGAAACCCAGGTTTAAGTCCTTGGTCCAAATCAGGGACCTGTACCTGGGTAACACACAGCACAGGTAAGTGCCCTAACCACTTGGCCATTAGCTATTATGGGGTGGACGCTTTTCTGTCTCTTGTATTTTTTTGTAAAAAATTTCAAAAAGTCTTATTTTCAGTCTAAGTGAAGAAGAAAAACAAATTTTGGAACTTGAAAAACATATTTGCCAAATGGTATTGTTGTTTTCCAGTCAACCCTGGGATGTCATCATCGGTAGCCATGCACATCTTCTACTGTCATCAGTGTGAGTTCCATCAAGTATCAATGGCATATATGGCTATTAATTTGTAATTTGCTGACTCTTTATTGATTCTCAAGAAGGTCCCATTCAGAAATGGCACACGTAATATATTATTCCACAAACAAAATCCTCCATTTCCAAAAAAACCCCTAAGTTGCTATGTAACAACATGGGAGTTGCCTGTCACATCATTTACAAATTGATTTTATATCAGAGATAAGAAGTCTGTGTTCAGGGATGGGGATCAATATCTATCTTAGTATAGAACCAGAGAGACTGCCACCTGTCCATAACAAACTACATATATCTGCACAGTCTAGATTAGAACCTACTATATAAGCAGCCTTTGGTTTATTACTTAAACTAAAGGAAGAGTTTTTATTTTTTATGAGCTGTAGACAGACTCAAAATCTTTTCAAAGCTGTTACCAGCCAGCATGATTACTCAGGTATATAGTACCTGGTCTTCTTATCACTGAAGTCATTGACTATAAGTGAGATTGGCCCCCCCCACAACAAAAAGTTGCAGGGAAGCATTGTTCAAATGCAATCTATTTTCTACAAATATGGTTGGCACAGGGTGAATAATAGACCATTTTTTGAGCTAGATGGAGACAAACAAATGTTAGACAAATGACAATTTTTTCCAATCAAGTAACATTTAATGAATTGTGACTAAAAGCAGTGGTTTTCAAACTTTTTTGAAAAGGGTGGGCCCCCTTTGGAAATCTTAGATGTAGTCTGTGGACTCCCAGGTCTGCGGACCAGAGGTTGAAAACCACTGTTCTGTGGTAATGACAAGCTTTCATGGACTCCTTACACATAGTCTGTAGACCCCAGGGTTCCGCAGACCACAGGTTGAAAACCACTGACTTAAGCAGTTTGACAAATTTTCTTCAAACCTGGCAGAAATATTCTTTTCTGCAGTATAAGTAAATATAGCAATCTTCAGGCCCAGCCAGTATTCCAAGCCAAAGTTACTGGAGGTTAAATTGGACTTTGTAATGGAAACTAGTTGTAACCTTCACAATGGAATGTCTCAGTTTGGACACTGTAAGATTGCAAGTTTACAAATCCTTTGATTAGAAAAAAAGAAATGGAAAAAAAAAAATAACCTAACTCTTCATAGCATAAAAGAAAAGAGATGGGAAAGATTAAAACTGACAAGTATAAAATCTTTAAATACCACAAAGAATGCTAACACAGAATTTTCTAACATACTTTACAGAATGATGGATATAAATGGAAACTGAAGAAAAACAAATCAAAGCAAACCATTTTTTCATGCAGAAAATGTAACAGGCAAGATTGCTGCTACAAACATACTAGGGTTACTGAAGAAACAGATTCCATTCTAAGACAGCAACTGTGGTATGTCATGAATAATTTTGGTATGTCTTGTACTTAAATAGCAGGATGAGCATCTACTTGAAAATATATTCTCTTAAAAATTGTATATCTGGCTAAAAAATCTGGGCAGTTAACCATATTCCAAAAATCTAAAACATTTTTTAAAAGCTATACTGACTGCAAGTTCTTATACTTTGTAAAAGCTTTACTGATCCTTTTCCTGAGACAGAGATTTCATAGGGTTATTTTCCACTCTGCTGATTACAGACAGCCCCACAAACAAAAATAAAAGGATTTTTAAAAGACAGCATCTTTTAATATGTGCTTTGCCAATGCTATTCATTATAAATAAACCCGCATGTTATTTTGCTATTTTCCATTTTAACAGTGTCATAAAAGCAATCATGAAAACTCCTCATACTAAATGCATCATACCGGGGACCAGTGGAAAGTGGAATTCCCCACAGGGAGGGCTTCTGTCATTCTCTTGGGACTTAGGTAAATCAGCTTTATAGTCATTTTTATCATTTCCTGCAAGGCAAGATCTAACAGAAAATATTGCACTTTTCACTGGTCATCATTGTATCAGTATATGATTTTGCACTATATTGACAGGCAATACTTTAACCCAAGATAGTTTCAAAGCATTGGACCATGTCCTGTGGATTTTACTGGAAGATTTAAAAAAAAAATTAAAAAATTAATGGAACTGAGTGAGTCAGAGGTAACTTAAATGTTTACAAAATATACAAGGTTTATACTGTAGCACCCGCAGTTAGGAACTTTTTTTTTTTTACATTCTGTTTGGTGTGGTGTTTGATGCATCTCTTCTCACAGTAGAAGACTCCAGTACATCCTTCATCAAAATGGACAGCTGAAAATGCCCATTGCAATAGGTTGTTAGCTTGTTGCCATCTGCAAAAACACATATTTAAAAAAAAAAAAAAAACAGACTACAGACGAAGGCCTTAAAGCTATATCTTGCGATACCCAGAGCAATTTGCTTCACATGTGATGTGTCACGTTATGAAACCACAAACTGTGCTTCTAACTGATCCATTTTGTAAGATTGTGATGTGGATTCTTAATATCCTCTCCTTTTAATCTTTTGTGGGACAGTTGTTCCCAAGTTTGTGAAATACTAAACCGTTGATGTTTATCCAGTATTTGCTGGTTTACCCAATTTTGGTGGAACATTAATATTATATTATAAGTGTGCTATGTTCCTGGTATAAACACAGTAAAGAAAACACTCAATCTACTCCATCCTCCAGATCGTTAATGAAGATGTTGAAAAAAACTGGCCGTTTCTTTCCATTTTATAGTCCATTCATCCAACCCATACTTCTTTAACTTGCTGGCTAGAGTACTGTGAGAGATCAAAAACTTTGCTAAAGTCAAGATATATCACGTCCACCACTTTCCCCACATCTACAGAGCCAGTCATCTCATCATAAAAGGCAATCATGTTGGTCAGGCATGACTTGTCCTTGGTGAATCCATGCTGACTATTCCTGATCACCTTCCTCTCTACCAAGGTTTCGAGCCATATTTAAGTATGGCTCTAGATAAAGATGTTGGTAGTGCAATTTATCTGGTCTGTGTGGTCAAGTCATCATGTTCCTGCCATAGGTGCAGAGGGCTGGACTAGATGATTTCACAAGGTCCCTTTCAGACCTACAATTCTATGAGTCTAGCTTTGGTAGGAACCACATTATAAAACATAAGAATACTAGACTAACATTATTAAATCTGTTGCCCCAGAAAGAGACATGGACTAAAATACACTTTGAAATATAGTTCTAACACGCTTTCTCTCCATCCACATGGATCAGCCAAACTGCATCAGAGGAAGTTTACCTGGAATTGCGTTTAAACTGAATTTAAATAGGAAATCTCAAACTGAGCTTGAAAGGTAGAATAGACTGCCTACACCTAAAAAAACAATACTTGTGTCTTTGTGGGCCAGAGTTGCAAAGGTGTTTAGGTGCCTAAAGAAGCATCTAGTGGGCTTTTCACAAGTGCCTAAGTGCCTAACTCCCATGGAAATAAATGGGAAAGCATTACATTACATTAGAACTACATTGAATTCAATGTGAGTTAGGCACCCATTGGTGCTTTTGAAAATCCCACTAGCCACTTATCTGCATCTTTAGGTACATAAATACCTTTAAAATAAAATAAATGCCTTTAAAATGCCCTATGTATCTTCTGCCAATGGCTTATATGCCACCAAAAATGTGTGTGAGTTTTTGTTTTGGGGGGTGGGGGATTTGTGCCAATTGTGATGTGGACACTACTTCCATTTGAACTAGAAAGAGACCACCAATACATTTCACTTGCTGTAGGTCACTGAATAGCCATCAGTTGGCCACAACTTTCAGTCATCATTTATCTGGACTGAATGTGGACCAGTGACCTCGCAGATAAAGACTCTGTATTCCACTATCACTTTTCTGAGACATGAATTAAGGTAACTGTGCCTCTTTCAAATGCCTTGGGCCAGATCTTCTGCTGGTAGAAACTGGTTGGTGAATTCAATGGAGACATATCTATTTACACTTGCTGAGGATCTGACCCCTGACCTTGTGAGTTTAAATCCCAATATTCAGGTTATATTAATAACCATTTTTGCACTGAATACTCACTGTAGTTCACTGTATTCTTTGAGGGGAAATGACATAGAAATATAGTGCTGTGATATTGTTCTATTTTTTGAGTTAGTAAAATGTACACACAGCCAATTAGTTTCCCTTTCATATATATGCATATCAGTCTCATTTAATGCATTTCTTTGAGGGACAGTCCAAGTCTTATAAAAGTTTATCTTTGCATGCATTGTTATTTAGTGAACTGGTGTAGGGCATGAAATCATTCTTGCACCTGGAACTAAGGTCAGCTAAGCTGATCACAGATGTGTGCTTCTCAAGGGGACTACACCAAACTGAAGCACTAATGCTACTGTTCTCTTCCTTGGGTGTTGCTGATTTCATACCAGATCAACTGTGTTCCAGATGTTTGCCTCAAACACTAGCATATAAACTCACATAAAAGATTCCTATCTCCCAGGCAAGCCACCTTTTACCTCTCTTTTGGTAATCCTGGTAAAATATGCCATTTTATTCACTTCAGTAGCAAATATGCCACTCAGATTTTCATAGGAAGTTAGAGGATTATGCAGCCTGACAATAACAAGTATATTTTTAGCACCTAGCATAGGTATCTGGTATTTCTGTGTCTAGACATTCTTAGTCACAATTCCCTGAGCAGGTATCTTGGAAATAACGCCGTAGTGACAACTCCATCAGCTATTTCTTCTTGCCTGATGGGCAAACTGTGCTATACAATGTGAGAGTTCCACACCACTTAACTGCCCCTATGTTACTATAGTAGCAATATAGCAAATTGCTAGAGTAAATTGTTATAATAACCTACCATACCACAGGCACACTGCAGTAATCTACTTGGAAAGAAACAAACTCCCCTGTGATGAGCTCTTTGTCTGAAAGAAAAGAATGCAGCTTCCTGACTTGTGATAAAAAAGCCTTTTCAGCCACTGCTGCTAGCTGAACATCCAGAGGCAGCTGATGATCCTACAACAGCCCAAGGTGCAAATCTGAGTAATAAAAGATGAGAAAATACTCGCAAGTGAGAAAGCTGACATCACTTCCACTTCTTTCCCAGAACCTAACAAATCCTGTTATCAGCAAGGCCAACCCTAATCCCAAATGAGATGGGTAACTGTATCAGTGGTTCCAATGACATATAAGCATAGAACTGTGTGTCATCCACGTTTTGGAGACAATACAACTTCACTTTCTCCCTTAACATCTTCACATATGTGTTGAACTGGAGAAGCAACTGAACAGAACCCTCAAGAACCCCACACCAGAGGGTCCTATGCAGATGAACAAATATGTGTCTTCTTAGAGAAAAGACAATGAAGCCACAGTGAATTCTTGCATCTCCCTATCAAGGTCTGCAGCTGTGTCAGCAGCACCTCATAGTCAACAGCATCCAAGTCAGCTGATACATTTAAAAGAATCATCCTTGGCATTTGCCTTTCACCAAAATGAGATCAGTGGAATTAGTGTAGCCCTATATTATACCTAGGTCTTGTGAAGAATTAAGGATGTTTACAGATGTTAGGCATTAGTAGAATTGCATAAATAACTACCTCTCTATGACCTTCCCCCAGAAGAACTATTTGTAAGTCACATCACCAGAAGGTCTCATCTTTAAAAAAAAAAAGGCTTGTCTATGGCATTTATCACCATAGTATCTAGCGCTTCACATATATTATTAAATTATTCTCACAACATTCTTGTCAAGTAGGTGAATATTATATCTCCTTTATCTCCCTGACATTAGCAAGCCTGTCACTAATAGAGATGTGTGGCCAAGGAACTCTACAAAGATTAGAAAGTGTTCCTCAAAAGTAGGGGCTACCACCTTGCTGTCTTTTTATCTTTTTTTTTTCTTCGAAAAAGGTGTCTAAATGACCTAGGAGTCTAAATCCCATTTTCAAATGGGATATAGGCACCAAGGGTGAAATTCTGGCCTCACTGAAGTTGATGGGAATTTTGCCATTAATTTCAATGCGGCAGGGATTTCACCCTAAGAACCTAAATCTTAGGCTCCTACGTGCCTAAGTTACTTTTGAAAATGAGACAAACTCCTAAGTCACTTAGCTGCTTGAGAAAATTCTCTTTTTTCGTTTTCCATTTTTAATATATACCTTTCACAAAATGTTATAGATGGATCCTGGGAGGTGCTCAGTAGCTCCCGCAATGCATTAAGGACCCATGTGATATTTCTGCCAAGGGTATTTCCAGAACTAGCCTGAAAAAATAATAATATGGGTTTATTCCTGCAAGATGCTCAGCCCTCTAGTCCTGCTCCAGGCAACCACTTAAACATGATCAAATTTAAACACATGAGCAGTCGTATTTGGCTAACTCCTTAGCTGAGGAACAGAGCCATAGCTTGACTGAAGTCAATGAAACTGTCAGTTTCCATCAGCTGAGGATCTGGCCCATTAACCTCAACACAACTATTCACACACTTAAACGCTTTGCTGGATTAGAAACAGTGTTCAGCACCTTGCCAGGTCTAGCTCTATATGGACTTCTTTATCAGTCAGGGCGTGCATAACTGCTTCTTAGTCTTTCCTGCCTCTCAGAATACCCCATAGTCTTGTGGTAAGTGAAGAGTTTTGTGAAATTGATAGATAACCTGCATCAATGGCTGCATCACTTTGCTGTGCCCATACAACGATTCTGTGGTCTGCTTCAACCCCATTTTGACAGAAGTCAAAGGTGGTTATGTCAGAATCACATTCTGTCTAAAAGTCTTTATGAGCCATGCTCTCAGACTTGATTGAATTTGCTTTTAGAGCTGCTTGAGTACTCCATAATTGTTAAGGACTGTCAATGTTTTCATTGTATACTCGGGCAATATTGACATGCAAGCACACAGCCTTGAGTAAACTGTTTACAATGTTTATTTGTTTTTTGTAAACACTCAAGCCAAGTTATTTAGTGTAAAAAAATCAAACCCTGAAGTATAATAGTATGGGACATTATATTAGTTTCTTTATTTCTTAAAGATCTGACAAGCAATTAATTCAGAATGCAGTTTAATCATTTTGGGGCATTTGGAATATTTTAAAAAACAAAGGTAGCTGCGCACACAGTAGCTACTTCTCTGTGTAATAAAAGTCATTACAACAGTATTGTGTGAGGACTTTATCATACAGTACAGCATATGTGCTAATAGATGTGGGCCACATTTTCTAATTTACAGATATGCAATTGATTCCAGATATTTGTTCATTCCTAAAGTCTTCAGGCAAACCCCAACTGTGCACACATAAAGCAGAAATTTGTGCATGCAGGTGGCTGGTTAACTGGTCATGAGCACATGCATATATTTGATTTTCTTTTGTTGAGCACACATTGTGTACTCGCCTAATTTTGAAATTATTCCCATTAGTGGGACAGTAGACTCATTATTATTTATTTGTTATAATTAGACACTGAACAATTGCTAGTAAAACCTTATTTCTTTTTAAATTCCTAAACATGGATTTAAATACCACAGGTGCCATTACAGTGTAAGTAATATGCACTGTATTTAAAATATGCATCTATATAATAAACTTTTGCATTCTCTTGTTTATGCACTCATACACTTGAGAGAAATGTTCTTAATTTTCCATAGTAATGTAACAGAAAAGTAATAAATTAATATTACAGGCTTGAATCTGCCCTCATATATATTGGTATAATGTCCTAGGGGTCAGGGGGTCTGTGTGAAATTAACAAGAATATTCCAAGATGGCTGATGCAATATCATTTTATTGGGCCAACTTCTGCTGGTGAGAGAGACAACCTTTCAAGCTACACAGAGCTTTTCTTCAGGTCTAGGAAACGTGCTCAGCGAATCACAGCTAAATAAAAAGTGAAACATTGTTTAGCATAAGTGATTAACACATATTTCAAGGAACCATTCAAGATGAAGTTCTTCCTGCCTCTCACAATATCCTATAGTCTTGTGGTAAGGGAAGCTTTTTTGTGAAATTGAAATACTACTTTCACCTTGAATGGTCCCTTAAAATATGTGTTAACTACTTATGCTAAACAGTCTGTTCCACCTTGTATTTAGCTGTGACACTCTGACTACATTTCCCAGACCTGAAAAAGAGCACTGTGCAAGTTCCAAAGCTTGTCTCACCAAAAGAAGTTGGTCCAATAAAAGATATCACCTCACCTACCTTTTGTCTCTAATATCCAGGGACCAACATGGCTAAAACAACACAAGGAATTCCTGACCTAACTTTGGACTTGTTTCCAAATCCCTTGAAATCAGTGATTTCAACAGGCTTTGGATTAGGCACTTATTTTGTTGTTTTGCCCTTGCTTAAAAGTTCATGTGGGATGTATAATTATTCCTTGGTAGAGACCCTTGAAATAGCTCTTAGCTATTGGGCTTGGGGCTTGGGCTGCATGACTTCTGCAGAGGTCTAGGAGTAGGAATTAAGAATATCTGAGCCCTCCTAAACCTTTCTGAACCACTTATTCATTGTACAATTTATCTCCTGATTTTTCAATCTATCCTCCTTGATATTTTTCATAAATAAAGGACTTTGCTGAAAACTGTCTGAACCAAGCTTTGTGGTAGATATTAAATGTCTGAGCAAAACAATCTGAAACTAAAAGACTTTTCTCATTTTAATAGAAGGCACATGAGACCCTTATCATTGCATGAATGACTTTTCTCCCTCTTTGAAAATAGCCAAAATGTTAAATTAATGCACTAGCCATAAAGTCTCTTCATTTTCTTGTCTTTTGCAAATCTCACGCCCACAGGGAGAAGAGGTTTTTCCTTCTGTGAATCTCTAGCATAAGCCAAACCCTTTGCACCATTCACTGATATTGCACTTATAACTGGCATTTCTCCATGAACATGACTCATGAGCCCAATTCATCATTCATTAGGAGCTATAGCAGAGACCATTGTGCAGTAGCACAGAGACAGGGAAACAACATACAGCAGGGAGAGGCCCATACAACAAAACTCTGGAAGTTGGGTAGATTCTGGATAGTTTGCCAAAAAGCCAAAGCCGACTAACTTTCACGCTCCTTGATACGTGATCACACAACATAAGTCAAAAAAAACCATTAATGATTAAAAATCCCCTTGCAAATAGTGCAAAAGAACATAAAAAGCAGTCAGGGAAAAGGGAAAATGAACAGGTCAGCCGCAATAAAAACATCTAAATCAGCTACAAATGTTAGTGTGAGTACAGCCTGATGGGTGCAAAGATTTCACTTTGTGAGTTTAAAAAGACAAAACCAACAATTTTTGCTAAATGTTTTGTGAAAGCTGTGACAGTCTGTACCCCTATTTTCACCCCTTACACACTATTGTAATGGTCTTTGTACAAGTATGCCTTGTGAGGTATCATTTGAAAACTCATAACTTGCTGGTCAATATGATCCCGATAGAGTATGTATGGCAACATTGTATGTGGGGTTATGAGATTCCATTGTATGGTGTTACTAAAGCACTGTCCAAGTCTGGGGAGCAGCCAAACCAATTCCTCACAGACAAAAGACAAGCTGACATCTCAACCAGGTCAAATGGCCCATCATCTGCTTAAGTGGCTATTCAATGGCAGGAAAGGGAGATGGGTGAAAAAATCTAACATTTTAAAAAGAAACAGCTTGGGGTTCCTGTCCACAGAGATTTTTTGTTTCCTGAACCTCAGCTGGAGATGCTTCTTGAAGAAGGGAATGGCTATAAGAAAGAAGAGCAGATGCCTGAAATCATTTCTCCCTTTCTCTCTGCCCACAACACCCAAAGAACAAAGGAAGCACCTTTGGACTGGGGGAGAGATCCTGACTGAAAGACATTCAGCCAGTAGGACTGCTGAAAAATGGAGTGAGAATGGACCTTGCATTGAATACACTCTAGTTTGTTAAATTAGGCATTCATTTTCTTTTACTTTTTTTTAAAACCATTTCTGACTTTTAAGCCTCATTACTTATATTTACTTAAGATCTACCTGTTTGTAGTTAATGAATGAGTTGTATTGTTTTATCTAAACTGGCGTGTTTGAATTGAAGTGTTTGGGAAATTCCATTTTGGGTAGCAGGATTTGTGCATATAATTTTTTATTAATAAAATGATGGACTTTATATGGACTTGTATAGTATGGGAGAGCTGGGTAGTGCAAGATGTACATTTCTGGGGAAAGTCCAGGACTGGTAGTTTGCTGGTGGCGCTCTGTAGTGTAATTGAAGAGTGGCTGGCTGCATCACTCACACAAAATAACTGGGAGTAATTTATATTTTGGAGGCTGTGTGCGAGCAGAACAGGAGTGGTAGCTCTCACAATGAAGCAGTGTAAAGACACATCAGGTTAGAGAGCTGAGGCGAAACAGCTGTTCAAATCCAGATTATACTCTGCATGTCACAGTTAATTTGATTGTTTGAATTGTCTCCTCCTGAGTTCCTCCTGAAACTGGAATAGTCCAGTCCTGAAACAAAGAATAACATGATTTTCACCACTCCCAAAGCCCCACCATGTGTTTTTGAGTCCTTAAATTCCTAATAGTTTTGTGCAGTGTCTCTTGGGTTCTTTTTAGTTAGTGATCTGTGCAATCTGGTTTTTTGAGCCTAAAATCTAGCAATTGCTGCCAATTACAGCCCATTCAGACAAATCTTTTTGAACGAAAGCTTATTCAAAATGCATGTAGCACTAATAATTTCTAGGAACTGAATTATTGGCAGGCATCCAGCCACAAGAATTTACTGGGTCACTCCACTCTTCCCTTCCATGAAGTTAAGGGCTGACAAATTAGTTAAATTAGACATGGGGCTGGATGGATAAAAAGAAGACACCATATTCATGTTTTGTTTTTATTTGGTTGTGTGGGTTTTTTTTAAACTTGACTGGGTCAATGCATTTGCCAAACCAATGCAGAATGCTGATGGAACTAACTGCCATGCAATATGGTCTTCTCACATAAGCAAAGACAGCCTTATTTGTATGAGACCAAAGCAGCTGCTTTCAAACTTTCTTTTTAAAAGTCAAGAACAATGCTTAATAACATGATTAATGCAATGACTCATGAACTCATAAAATGAAGCCATTTTAGTAAAAATCCCAGAATTGTATTGCCTAGGGATTGCAGAGATGCATACCACACCTACTACTTAAAGGCAACAAGTGGGTTACATCAGCTTTTCACTAGACAAGATTCTTTGTTCTAAAAACCTGATTCTTTAGTTTATTTGTTCTATTTGTTTGTATGCAAATGTAAGGAGAATAAGGAATAAACAGGAAAAACTGAAAGTATTAATATAGAAGGTAATTTATGATTCAATTGCATCACAGAGACTTGATAGGATAAATCTCATGACTGAAATATTGGTATAGAGGGAAATAACTTTTTCAGGAAGGACTAGTAGGGAAAAGAGGGAGGAAGTGTTGCATTATACATCAAATATATATATATATTTTTTTTTCTGAGGTCCAAGTGAAAGGCAGACCAGTTGAAAGTCTCGAAGTAAAGATAAAAAGGGGAAACTAAGGGTGATATCATGCTAGGAATCTACTCTAGACCACCAAATAAGGAAAAGGAGGCTGATAAGGCATTTCTAAACTAAATAACAGAAATATCTAAAACAAGACTTGGTAGTAAAGGCGGACTTTATTTACCCAGACATCTGTTGGGAAAGTATATGGCAATACAAAAATTGTATTGGGGACAACTTTTTATTCAGAAAGTGAAGGAAGAAACTGGGAGAGAACCATTTAAATCTTGATTCTGACCAACGGGAATTGGTTGTAAATCTAAAGGTTGAAGGCAATTTTCGTGAAAGTGATCATGCAAGATCAAAAAACTGACATAAAAAAAAAGATGTTAAATACATTATAAGCAGGAATCCTGTCAAACAATCAGTGGGATTAACTGGACAATCGAGATGCTAAAGGAGCACTCCAAGAAGATAAGGCCATTGAAGAGAACCTAAATTAATTCTTTGCATCCATCTTCACTGCAGAGGATGTGAGGGAGATTCCCATACCTCTGTCATTCTTTTTAGATGACAAATCTGAGGAATTGTCCCAGACTCAGATGTCAGTAAAGGAGGTTTTAGAGCAAACTGTTAAATTAAACAGTAATAAGTCACCAGGACCTGATAGTATTCATCCAAGAGTTCTGAAGGAACTCAGATAGGAAATTGCAGAACTACTCACTGTAGTATGTAATCTATCATTTAAATCAGCTTCTGTACTGGATTTATGGAGAATAGCTAATGTGACACCAATTTTTTAAAAGGTGATCCTTTTTAGAAGGTGATCCTGGCAATTACAGACCAGTAAGCCTTATTTTCCCAGGCAAATAGTACCAGGCAAATTGGCTGAAACTATAGTACAGTACAGAATTATCAGACACATAGATGAACATAATTGGTAGGGGAAGAGTCAACATGGTTTTTGTAAAGGGAAATCATGCCTCACCAATCTACTAGAATTCTTTGAGGAGGTCAACAAGCATGTAGACAAGGGTGATCCAGTGGACCTAGTGTACTTGGACTTTCAGAAAGCCTTTGACAAGATCCCTCACTGAAGACTCTTAAGCAAAGTAAGCAGTCATGGGATAAGAGGGAAGGATATGGATCAGTAAGTAGTTAAAAACAGGAAACATAGAGTAGGAAAAAATTGTCAGTTTTCAGAATAGAGAGAGGTAAATAGTGGTGTCCCCTAGGAATCTGTATGGGACCAGTGCTGTTTAACATATTCATAAATTATGTGTACAGTGAGGTAGCAAAATTTGCAGATGATACAAAATTACTCAAGAGTATAGTTGAAAGCTGATTGTGAAGAGTTACAAAGCTATCTCACTAAACTGAGTGATCAGGCAACAACAAGGCAGATGAAATATTGATAAATGCAAAGTAATGCACATTAGAAAACATAATCCTAACTATACATACACAATGATTGGATCTAAATTAGCTGTTACTAATCAAGAAAGATCTTGGGGTCATTATGGATAGTTTTCTGAAAACATCTGCTCAATGTGCAGCAGTAGATTGTTAGAAACCATTAGATCATAAAAGAGAAAATATCTTAATGCCACTATATAAATCCATGGAATGCCCACACCTTGAATACTGTGCAGTTCTGGTCACTCCACCTCATAAAGAGATATATTAGAATTGGAAAAGGTACAGAGAAGAACAACAAAAATGATTAAGGCATGGAACAGTTTCCGTATAAGGAGGGATTAAAAAGTCTGGGACTTTTCAGCTTGGAAAAGAGATGACTAAGTGGGGGATATGATAGAGGTTTATAAAATCCTGAATGGTGTGGAGAAAGTGAATAAAGAAGTTATTTACTCCTTCACATACCACAAGAACCAGGGTCACCAAATGAAATTAATAGGCAGCAAGTTTAACACTACTCTAATGCAAAGGAAAGATAGGAAGAATAGTAAGAGGCCAACATAGCTCCATCAGGAGCTCTTTAATGACTTGAAAAATCAAAAAGGAATCCTGCAAAAAGTGGAAACGTGGACAAATTGCTAAGGTTGAATACAAAAGAACGGCACAAGCATGTAGGGACAAAATAAGAAAAGCTAAGGCACAAAATGAAGTTACACTAAACAAGAGACATAAAGGACAATAAGAAGAGGTTCTTTAAATACATTAGGAGCAAAAGAAACACTAAGGAAAATGTAGATCCTCTACTTAGGGGAAGGAGAGATAACAACTGATGACATAAAAAAGGGTGTTATTTAATGCTTATTTTTCTTCAGTTTTCACTAAAAAGGTTAATGGTGACCAGATTCTCAATACAAATGAAGGAACTCAAGATAAAATAGGGAAAGAACAAGTTTAAGAATATTTAAATAAGTTAGATGTTTTAAGTCAGCAAAGCATGATGAAATTCCTCCTAGGATATTTAGGGAACTAGCTGAAGCAACCTTGGGACCATTAGCAATTATCTTTGAGAACTCATGGAGGACAAATTAGATCCCAGAGGACTGGAGAAGAGCAAACATTGCCCCCTGCTTTTAAAAAGGTGAACAAAGAGGACCAGGAAATTATAGACCATTCAGCCTAACTTCTATACCTGGAAAGATACTAGAACAAATTATTAAACAATGTTTGTAAGCACCTGGAGGATAATAGCTTTATAAGGAAGAACAAATCATTCTAAACCAATTTAATTTCCTTCTTTGACAGGGTTATTAGCCTAGTGCAGAAGTGGGGGAAGCAGTAGATTTAGCTGAGGTTAGTCCTGCTTTGAACAGGGGTTAGACTAGATGACCTCCTGAGGTCCCTTCCAACTCTAAGATTCTATGAGATATCTCTCGATTTTAGTAAGGCTCTGACACAATCCCACAGGGCATTCTTATAAGCAAACTAGTGAAATATTGTCTAGATGAAGTTACTATAAGGCAGGTGCACAACTGGTTTAATGATTGTATTCAAAGAATAATTATCAGTGTTTTTCTGTCAAACAGAGAGTGTGTGACTAGTGCGGTCCTTCAGGGGTTAGTCCTGTGTCCAGTATTATTCAATATTTTCATTAATGACTTGGATAATAGAGTGGGGAGTATGCTTCTAAAATGTGCATGTAATACCAAACTGTGAGGAGTTGAGAGCACTTTGGTGGACAGGTTTAGAATTCATAATGATCTTGACATATTAGAGAATTGATCTGAAATCAACAAGATGAAATTCAGTAAAGACAAGTGCAAAGTATTACACTCAAGAAAAAAAGCAATTGCATAACTACAAATAGGAAATAACTGGCTAGGTGATAGTAGTGCTGTAAAGAATCTGGGGGTCACAGAAGATCACAAATTGAATATGAGTCAACAATGTGATGAAGTTGCAAAAAAAGCTAATATCATTCAGGGGTGTATTAATGGTAATGCCATATGTAAGATGCAGGAGGTAATTGTCCTGTTTTATTCGGCACTGGTGAGTCCTCAGCTGGAGTAGTGAGGCCATTTTTGGGGACCACGCTTTAGGAAAGATGTGGAGAAGTAGGAGAATCTAGAGGAGAGCAACAAAAATGATAAAAGGTTAGAAAACCTGATCTATAAGGAAAAGGTAAAAAACTAAACACGCTTAGCCTTGAGAAAAGATGGGGGGACCTGATAACTGTCTTCAAATATGTTAAAGACTGTTATAAAGAGGACTGTTATCAATTGTTCTCCATGTCCACTGATGGTACGGCAAGAAGTAATGAGCTTAATCTCAGCAAGGGAGATTTAGATGAAATATTAGGAAAAGTTTTTAACTATAAGGGCAGTTAAGTTCTAGAATAGACTTTCAAGGGCGTTTGTGGAATATCCATCACTGGAGGTTTAAAAGAACAGGTTGGACAAACACCAGTCAGAGATGGTCTAGGTTAATTTGGTTCTGCGTCAATGCAGAGGGCTGGACTTGATGACTTCTTGAGGTCAGTTTCAGCACTACGTTTCTATGATTCTGTGATTTCTGTTATTCTAAGTTAGAGCAGTTGTTGAATGATGGACAGAGCTGAAAATATGCAAGACACAAAAGCATCTTTGTTTTTCACAGAAACACTCCCATTTCCTTTATCGAGTGCAGGAATTTAGGTAAGAGAATCTGGCCTTTTGTGTCCACGCGTGTGAATTGTTTGCAGCCAATTTTGTCAATTTATTTCTGCTAATTTGTCTAAATCATTACGTACATTACTGAGACTTTTTTCCTTCAAAGAGAAGACAGTTTACAAATAGAAAGGCTTCGTATACTTGCCCTATTTTTCAGCAAAACTGGCTTAATGTATGAGGACACATTCCCCACTCTGTACAGAGGTATGGTACAGCTGGCTTATCACGTTGAGCTCTTCACCTGTTTATTGCTGCTTGTAGCAGAACTATGCATTCATTACACATTAAATTCTTTATTAAATTAAGCCACCACTTCATTAGCAATCAGATTAAAAAGTCTGTTCATGTAATTCATTAATATGTGTCTCCCTGTAGTGCTGGGAACTCTGTTTGTGTGTTATATTAAGCCTATATCAGTGCACTTCACCCTATATCCTTGATCTAATGATTTGTTCAATAGAAGCAGATTGCAGTGGCAGAGAAGGGGACACGTTTTTTGTGAAATTGCAAAGCTGTGTGCAAAAATCTGCAGCTTCAAGGGACTGCCTAGGAGAGGCCACAGTAAATCTCATATTGATAGCTGGAAACAGAAGTTTATTTGAGGACAGAAAAAACCTAATGCTCACTACAAATTGCAACAGCTTTGCTAGAAGTACATATAGATATTTTCAGAACAGTTTTGCTTGACACTTGATCACTGTCTCTCCTTTACATAATCATTAAAAAGGTGATTGTAACAAATACTTTGGCATTTTTAAATTAATCTCCCTCCACAGCTTAGCTCTCTGTATCAGAGACTAAAGGCAGCATAAAGGAATTGCAGCAAAGGGCAAACCCCTGATAGTGATGACCTACAACAAACTGAGTGAGGAAAAAAGTCAGCTGGAAGGAAGAAATTGCATTTGACAAGGAGTCTGCTGCTGGAAGTGCCAGTGCTGCAGTGAGAGGCAGCACAGGGTAAAGCAAGAAACAGAGTGAAGGAGATAAGAGACAATGCTTCTGTGCTACTGTTCCAGGAAATCCCTTGGGGATGCTGGGGTAAGTCAGCTAAGTTCACAGTTTTGTTTAGCAGAAGGGGATGAATAGTGTGAAGAAGAAATTGTGTCCACCGTAGATATTCTTAAATAATAAGCTGCTGTAACATGCTAGGTCACTAAGCAGCATGTGAATGTGCTGCAGAGGAAGTTAAACAAGGGTCATTCTAATGTTAGACTTTATCCCTGTGCTAGATATCATTATTTCTTGTGTCCAGACATCATGACCCAAATCATGCTGCCCTTCCCTCTTTCTGTGGCTATATAAGGCCACCCTCCCCTTTAATTCCCTTCTCATAACCCATTTCTTCAAGGAAGCTTTTCAACCCTTAACAATATATGTGTTTCTGTTTTATAATGAAAATGGAAACATCAGCAATGCAGTTCTCAAGACATGCAGGTTAGCCTCCCAAGCGCTTACCTCTTTATACCATTCTTATCTTTAGCCCATTCTTCCTTCTTCATTGCTCTCTCTGTTGGCATCATCTCTGGTTCTCATCTTAATGCTATAACTTCATTGGGATAGGGACTCCACCATGAGCTGTTTTGTAAAATTCCATGGTGATCTATAGACTATACGAATGATTTGACCCAAACAGCTTTGGAACTAGTCCAGAATCCTCTATGCGGGGAGGCAGAATGAATCAAGAAAATGCAAGGGGTCTTCAGCTACTGCACGCCATGGAGTTTCTACTCCATAAGGGTCCAGTCTGATGCTACTGTACAGAGAATGTTTGAGGGAAAGTAGGAGTAGTATCACTGGGCATAGGGAGATGATGTGGCCACAGTCTTCATAGCATCCATTTGAGCCCCGGAGATCCCCTTTAGAGAAGGCCTGTTTACTTGTTCTTTAAGCAGAAGAGAGGATCTGGGCTGATAGAAGTGCTTCTTTTAAAAAAAGAAAAGAAGGGAATGGGAGAGAAAAAGGCAGGAAGCAGGTAACAATGAGGGTGTTGCCAGTATCAGAGCAGTTTTCATTTCAGGTTCTTTGAGGGTCAGGTAAAACATGCTGATTTCACAGCCTTTCAGCTAATGCTGAGGATACTTCCTTCCAACTAGTCTTGAAACCTCAAAGCAGACCTACAGAGCAACTGTGGGAGTTCCCCTAAGGGAAGGTGTCACAGGCTACCTGGCCTTTTAAGGGAAAAATAATCAGGAAGGATAGGGTCTAGGCTGCCCCATGCCAAGTAGCCGCAGCCATACAAAAGCTCTGGGCATAGCAGGGGCAAACATGGGGAGAGAGGAAGTGATTCCAGGGTAAAATCGATTGTCAGTGAAAAGAGACAACTGTTTCTTTAGTGCCAGCAGCCCTGCAGTGGCAAGGCTCCCATCTTCCCAATCAGTCCTCCAAGGATTCAAAACAAAGCCCTGAGGGGGAGAGAAGAGCAAGATTCTGCTTGCTCAGTAAAGTATCGATCCCCAGGAAGGAAAAGCGATGAGCTGGGTGTTCCTTTGCAAACTGGAGGATGGGCACAAGGAACCACTCCCTCCCAAAGGAACTCTGGGAGGAAGGACTTTGCAATCGGAGTTTGAACTTAAAGTAATTTTTAATTTTGAAAGACTTTGACAGCCAGACCAGGTGTAGCAGGTACCAGGAAATGTAAAGGTCTCACCAAGAAATACCATAGCTGTGGACTGTAAGCCCACTGCAGGAGGAGAATACTTTTTTTTTTCTTCTGATATCTGCTCCATGTTATAAAACATTTTAGGATGTCCAGCCAATCAGAATCCTTGAATTCCTGCCTTTTTACACTTCAAAAGAAAGTGCCTGATCTTGCTGATTTGGGCCTTTTGGATTGTTCTGGCTCAGTGATTAGTCTATTGCACAGTAAGAAAACAGTGTGTTTATGGTAAGAATTTTACTTTTGTTTTAATGTTAATTCTTTTCCTTTTTCCTTGTGCTTCATAATATACATTGGACTGAGGTCACCTGAGCCCTGATCCAGCAAACACCTGTGCATGTGCTTAACTATAAGTAGCCCCACTGAACATAGTAAAGTCAAGTGCATGCATGTTTGCAGGATTGAGCCTTATATGTATTAGTGAGGATACCTAATTTCCAGTTTGAGAACTGCACTAGATCTGTTCAATATTAATTTTTTTGCCTTTGGTCCTCCTCAGACCCAGAGTGTTAAGACTCAATCTCTCTAGCCACCATGAAACCTGCAACATAGCAACTTGAAGGCCAAGTCCCTTTGATTATATTGTGTAAGGATATATTCTGTGCCTATGTCTCCTTTTTCCCTCAGCAGTCACTAAAAATCTTAACTCTTTACTCCTCTCATTACCTGGATCTTCCCATTTAGGGGATCATTACAAGGTATCGAAATGGAAAGGGATACAGAAAGAGATAGAAGATGTTGTGGGTTCATCCTACTTACAGAAAAATCATCAGGTTTATTTCTGAGATTTCTCTAAAGGGGAATATTTACTGTGAGTCTGCAAAGCAATTAACATCATCACGTTTTAGCAAATGAAAGCAGACCAAAAGGTTGTAAAAATGAGTTATAATTCAGTTCTCTGGAAAACAGCCACAGAAATAGATAGTCCATGGTCAGTGCCTCCCAGTGCATTAACATGGGAGCATCCAGCCACGCATCTTGTCCATAACTAAAACTTTTCTTTTTTAATGTGCTGTTATGTTAATTTAATGATTTGCCAGAGAGGCACCAAAAATACATCTGGTTTTGATTTATTTCCTTAGAGGCCATGTTCAGAGCACCTCTCCCTCTAGTGGTAACTTTCTCGGTCTACTAGTTTAGTTTTAGTCTCTCTCTCTCTTTGCTAGGAAGAGCACTTTGATGTCCACTGACTAAAGACAGCCAAGTGAACTCCCACCCTGTATGTATCTCAATTTATTTTGCTAGTGAGAAAATGTACTTGAATCTTTCTCCTTCATCTCATTTCTGTAATCTAACATTACTGGCTTTTTTCACTCCTAATGGTGGCAGTTCAGGACATGTCAATCCTGGAATCTAGAGAAGGGAATTCCATGATTCCACACACACAACACAGACCCACTCATGCACACATAATCATAAATAAGCAAACAAATACATATATAAGTCAAGTTATTTCATCTACAATCTGGGAAGGGAGAAGCAGCGATAAGAACCATGCAAGTACCTAGATAGGTAGATAATCTCATTTGCTCCTAGAAGTTCTGCCTCTTCTGTAGTTTAAGCATCTCCCACTTTTGCAAATAATATCTTCAGTTAAGTATAGAATGGAAAAAATCCAAGATATATTCTTTGAATTCATTCCTTGTCCTTTCCTTTCTCTGTCCGTGGTAAAATGGTTGGATATATTTTTCACTCCCCTAACCACTTGTAGTTTCCCTTGCTCTGCCATCTGCATCTCTAAGGCAATTATGCAGTGGCATATAAATCTAAATCCTGGAGATATGTTCCATGCCCAGTCACCATGCTGCCTTGCACTGAAGGTGACTGTGCTTAGTGTACAGACAAAAGGTCTGAAATGAATAAGAAACTCTGAGTCTAAACAGGAGAAATAGATCCTCCCCTCAAGGTTTTCCTTTTGTTACACAGGTAGCAATTCTGCTGTGTCACAGGGCTAGATATCCTTGACCACCTAGAGGTTTCCTTCCTCTGTGAGATGTTTAACTGAATGGATAAAGGGCAGTGGGCAAGTTCTTTATACAAGTCCAAAATGCAAGATTCCTTTGATAGTAAATAAATGATTCAGATCCACAGCAGAGTTGGAAAAGAGTAAGGAACCAATTATATGGACTCTGAGAAGCAGTATAACATTCTGAATAAGTACAACCATATTTCCAAGGAACAGTGTGATCTTTTCTTGATGTGGTGAAGATGCTTTAAGGAGGAAGTAATGTTCCAAATCCTTTTAAAAGACAACCTTTAGAAAATTCAACTTCTTCAGGTCTCTCCTTATCATCTAGGTATATAGACATAGATATATATAGTTTGGGACCAAAACTAAAAAGAAGCATTCATCAAAAATGGAGATAAGACAGCAGAATCTCTAGGAGAAACAGAATTAAGAGCTCAGAATCTGCAAGCTATGACCTGGATAAACAGGAAGGTTGTTCCTGATGGAATTTTTGATAAAATATTCAGGCAATTAATAAACACCCACAACATTCAGGAAAAGAAGGCAGAGATAGCAAAGAAATCAAAACAGAAATTCTTTGACAGTATACAGATTCTGAAGACCGTTTTTTCTTCACACGCTTCATTCGATAACTGATCATTCTAGGAGAATTGGAGCATCTGGATGAGGGCAGATGGCTAAATTGTCAGAAAATGACATTTTACAAAATTTCAGCAATCTAAGTGCAATATGGTTCCAATCCCAAAGGTAAACAATGGTGCTGAAATTACATCCCTAGCAAAAGATTATTGATTCTAATTAATCTGAGAGAAGATTTCTTCCCAGAAGACTAAATTTACAGGAAGGTTGAGACCTCCACCCCTTAAAAGAATTTTTGTGGCTGCCTTGCTGGTATTGTTCCGACTTCTCTTTCCACCACATGCTTCAACAGTGGCACTTGCTTGCTGCGGTGAGCAAAAAGAATTGAAAGTTTCCAAGAATAAGTTATTCAAGTCCTTCATTAAGAAAATTCCTCTTCTACAAATCTTTCAGAGATTTGCCACAGGGTAAAACACTGTTGCTAGGAGAAATATCTGTCTCTGTCCTTGGAATGTAGAAAGACTTCTAAATCTAAACAAATTTTATCATCTGCCAAGTTCAAAAGAGGAAATTTGTTTGCAAAGATACTAGAAAGTGGTAGCTGATCCCATGGACAGAAACCAAGAAATCCTTGCCTTTCGTGAAGTCCCAGGAAAACAAAACTAAGAGGACTGGATGGTCACTTTTATAAATCTAAATAAATAAAATAAAGCTTTTGCAAAAAGAAGTTTTAAAGGGAACTAGAAGAATTCAGCATACAGAAGGAACACATTTTGGATCAGAAGCAACAAAACAGGCAAGTCAAGACAGGGTAATGTTTTTTCTTTAAACAGCAATTCCCATTCTACTGAACTATATGCAAAGGTATAGTATGGAGAATTAGCTATATAATCTATGGTTTATAATCTCACTCTTGCGAAGGACACAGTTAAAGAGGCCCAGCTGATTTTGTTAGATCTGTTAACAGTCATTGATACCATCAGCCATGTAGTTTTGCTGACTGGCTGGGGAGTCTTGAAGAAGTGATTGAGAAAGTCCTTCCATAGATAGTCTCTTCCTCTCAGAGCCAGTGGTAACGTGCACTTGATCTTCATCCCTGAGGGTACTCATGTGTGAGCTCTGCAGATTGCCAATTTGCCATCTGCCCTCTTTTTAATAGGTGACTGTGGTGATAGGGTCCATATAAATATCTACACAGACAATAGATATAGTATACAGATAGATGGCCTTTAGAGAAAACAATGAGATATTTTACTGGTAGTGTTATCCGTACATAAATAACACTCAACCCTTCTTCCTTTTTTTTTTAAATTAAACTCACATGCAGCAATTTCCAAGCTTTGCAGTGTTTGACAGATGTGGGAAAATAAAGTGGATGGAAGTGAATTAGCTCAGGTTCAATCAGACAAAACTAACGTGAGGCTGATAGGTAAGGGAAAGAACCTAAAGGAATGAACAAAGGCAATAAATAAACCTTGTGTTGGAGGTGTATAATCTATCTTTTCCAACATGACTCACAGTTTGCACATCATATTGTGTGCATCAGTGTTCCTGGGTCCTTAAATGGAAGCAGTAGCTCAGAAACTGTAAATACTTCTCTCTGAGGAAGATCCTACCATACCAATCCATGTCTTTGTAATTTTCAGGATAATTGAATACTGCACACTGCACTTAGGTCTGCCCAAGGAACTTAAGCTACTGCAGAATACAATGATCCACCGCTAGTGTGGGTGAACTACTTTAAACAAATAATGTTAGTGATCTGTGCTCTTGATTGGTTACCTATTTGTATCTGAGTGAGATTCAGGATGTCGGTTGTGCTCTGTGTCACAATAAATAAGCTGGGGTCCATTTAACTGAGAGATTGCTACTTTCCCTTTATCACGTCATGAGACAAACCACTGGGATACTCTCATTGTTGGTCCTTGGAATTAAACGCTTCATGCCTCAGTCAGAGCATTTTCAAGGAGGGCTTATGCAGCTGGAATTTGTTTCCTCCAGTTGGCTCAACCAGTGCCCGAAGTTAATGAGCATCATGGCATAGCATAAGACATATCTGTTTGTTAAAATATTTGTATGAAATATCATTGTAGCACCAGCTGAAGATGTGGCTCGAGGTTGTTTCTCTTATGGAGCAGAGAGTTCATTACTGACTTTCAAGAACTGGAAGGTAGGTATTTTGCTGTTTGTAACTGATTTAGTTTTTTAAAAAGTAAATTGTTTTGGTTTCTTCACAAGGGGAGCCAATATTAATTTCTCAGAGCTAGATTCTGCCACTCTTATGAATATTAAGTAATACTTCACTCCATGAGTAGCCACTGATTTCAGTGGCACTATTTGTAGAGTAAGGTACCTCTCTACGTGAGTAAGGGCGGCAGAACCTGTTATAGGTGATGGTGTTCTGCAGTAATGACTACTGGTGGCAAAGTGGTTCAATAATTATGTTTTGGACATGTTGGCAGTGTGCTTGTTTTTATGGAGTATTTTATAATTGATTACAGTCTTCTGCTCTGCCAATTGTGCTCAGTTCTAGAATTGGAAAACTATCACTCCAGGACACAAGGTCAGGTGTAAAACTAAGCATCATTTAAATGTCATGAACACAGTCTGATCTGCAAAGCCAACAGTACTGTTTTGTTCAATTATATTTTTTATTCACTTTCCATGTGTGGAGGATCTGCACCGTGTTCCTTATTTCTAAACTTGATGTGCAATGCCCTCTCAGGATCTGTAAATAGAGTTTCCTCCACATATGGATCTCTCATTCCAGTTGGAAGGGGGCATCAGTCACTTCCAAGTCACTGTCCCTGTAAGGATAAATGTCCAGTTGCTAGCATATGAGTGATTGTGCAAACAAACTGATGTTAAGTTTTGTGCAAAACTTCAGATGGATTGAAAAACACTGAGCAAGATAAGGGAAATGAAAAAAAGATTGAAGAATGTACATTGACAAACAGTATAATCTGAGGGTATGTCTACACTGTGGAGTGAAGTTGATTTATTTTAAATCGATTTATTTTATATCGACTTTCAGCCTCTGAATTTTAGAAGTCGGAGGAGCGTGATCATATCATGCTCATTGCATCGGGGGATTGCGTTCCCACTAGCCATGTACTCGCCCCCCCCTCCCCCCGCCCTTCTTGTCCCAGTGCAAGCAAATAAACAATCTCCTTTTCGTGCCATTTTTTCAAAACCTTCACTCTCTGCCTCCTGCAGGCCATTGCCTGAGAGGAATGGAGCAGTATTTTTAGGGACAAGACAGGAGCCGCAAAATTGCTGTTACAGAGGCCGCCTTGCTACAAGCCATAGAGCAAAACAATTCCCGTTCGCTGCAGGCTGTCACACACCATCTGCAGTTGGTGGAACGCCACTTCTGGTCCTGGTAAACAAGCAGTGACTGGTGGGATCACATCGTTATGAAGGTGTGGGATGATGAGCTGTGGCTGCAGAACTTTCGAATGCGAAAGGCCATTTTCTTTGAACTCCGTGGAGAGCTCTCCCCAGCTAACTTGCTGGAAACCTGCTCTGACAGTGGAGAAGAGAGTGGTCATCGCTCTGTGGAAGCTAGCAACGCCACACTGCTACCAGTCAGTTGGGAATCAATTCCAAGTCGGTAAATCCACCGTGGGAGCAGCTGTGATTCAAGTGTGCCAGGCCATTAATAGACTGCTGCTAAGAATGGTAGTGAATTTGGGAAACATGAAGGACATAGTGGAAAGCTTTTCTGCAATTGGGCTCCCAAATTGTGGAGGAGGCGATAGATGGCACACACATCCCCTATCTTAGCCCCGGACCGCATTGCCACAGAGTACATAAATCGAAAGGGATACTTCTCAATGGTGTTGCAGGCCCTTGTGGATCACAGGGGACGCTTCACCGACATCAGTGTTGGGTGGTCTGGAAAGGTGCATGACGCATGCATCTTTAGGAACTCAGGCCTGTTAAAAAAGATGCAAGCAGGTACTTTAATCCCTGATCAAAAAATAAATATTGGTGATGTTGAAATGCCAATAGTGATCCTGGGGGATCCTGCCTACCCCTTGCTCCCATGGCTAATGAAGCCCTACACAGTGAGAAGGAGCGTTTTATAATAGGCTCAACAAGTGCAGAATGGTGGTGGAATGTGCATTTGGACTTTTAAAGGTGCGCTGGTGAAGTCAGATCACTAGGTTATACCTCAGTGAAAAAAACTTCCCAATAGTTATCTCTGCCTGCTGTGTGCTCCATAATGTCTCTGAGACAAAGGGGGAGAAGTTCCCATTGGGTTGGGTTCTGGAGGCAGATAGGCTGGCCGCAAATTTTAAGCAGCCAGATGCCACTGCAACGCTGAGAGTCAATCGCGGAGCGCTGCATCTAAGGGTTGCATTGAAAAACCTCTTTTGCAATGAGACACAACAGTAATGTGCATTGCTTATTTGTTCTGTACTTTCACTTCACTTTGCATCCCCTACCCATCCCTCACCAATCCAGTTCCCCGCTTCCCCATCACCTACCTTTCCAGTCGCCTCCCTATTTTCCCCCCATTCCCTTCTTATCAATAAATAAACAGTAAAGAATTGTGAAGCAGTATGTTTTCACTACCCAGCTTTCCCTCTCCCCCTCTGATCCTTTCCCCTTTCCCACTTCCCCCTCCCTTTGCTTGCTTTTTATCAATAAATAAAGAGCAATGAATTGGAAAGCAGTACTTTCTTTAATGGTGATCCTTCGCAGAGGGGGAAAATGGAATATTTCACATGCATTGTGTGGGGCCAGGGATACAGAGCCCATTTTGGCTGTGCACACACAAAAGAATCACACATCCCCACTCCTTAAAGGGGCCTTCGCCTCTTTCTGCTCGCCTCAACCGGTGAGGAGTGCAGCATGTACTGCACCCTGCGCAACCCTAGACCGCTTTGGGGTGAGGGCTAGGAAAGAATGACTTAGCTCAGAGTTTTCCAGGGGCTTGCAGAGGGTATCTGTCTTGCCGCTGAGTTTCCTGAAGCTCAACCAGATGCCTCAGCATGTCTCACTGATCACGGATTATACTTAGCATCTCTTCATGTGTTGACCACTCATACTCCTGTACTGCCGTCCTGTTGTGCATATCCATATTCTTAGTCAGGTACTGTAAATGTGCCCCATCTTCCCTAGGTAACCATGAGTGATATCAGTCTTCTGAGGGTCACACAGGAAAGGGAGGATTTGCTGTAAGCATCTGGCTACAAGCCTGGCCCTTATGCTGCTATGCTATGTTCCACGATGATGCCTGCACAATTAATAACAGAGTGGCGAGGGAAAGTGTCCTGTTGCAGTGGAAGAAATAAGGCTGCCCTCCCAAGAAACCTTCTGCAAAGGATTGCAGAGTACCTGTATGAAAGCTTCCTGGAGATATGCATGGAGGATTCTTAGAGCATCCCTGTGCCCATAAAGAATCTTTTCCGTGGTGAACCCAATGCTTAAGCACAACAAGTACAAGGAAGCACAGCCCCACCACCACACACACCGCTTTTTCCCACTGGTACAAGATTCTGGACAGGGGATATAACCAAAGACATGCAATTTGCAGTACATACTCACCAGATGTGCCTTCCCCGCCATCCTGGTCAGTCACGGTTTCCTGCGTCTAGGTGGGCTTCCCCTGTGTTGCAAACAGCTCCTGGCTTTCAGGGAGAAGGGATACCCCACTCGCCTGCCCCTGCTCTCCTCATCATCCTCTTCATCCTTGTCCATGGACTCGTCCTCATTCACCCTAGCCTCAGATTCCCCCAAGGTATCAACGCTGCATGGTGGCATAGTGGTGGAGTCTTCGCCGAGAATCGCATGCAGCTCCTTGTAAAAGTGGCATGTTTTGGGTGAGGAGCTAGAATGGCTATTAGCTTCCCTAGTTTTCTGATAAGCCTGCATCAGTTCTTTGATCTTAACATGGCACTGCTGCGCATCCCTGTTGTGCCCTTTCTCCAATATCTTCTCATAGATATCCAAATTTCTTTTGCTTGCTCAGAGCTGAGCCAGAACAGACTGTTCACCCCACAGACCGATGAGATCCAAGACCTCAGGTCAACTCCAGGCTGGAGCGCATTTGGGGCGTGCAGTTGTCATAGAATCATAGAATCATAGAATATTAGAGTTGGAAGGGACCTCAGGAGGTCATCTAGTCCAACCCCCTGCTCAAAGCAGGACTAACCTCTGCTATATCATCCCAACCAGGGCTTTGTCAAGCCGCAGCTTAAAAACCTCTAAGGATGGAGATTCCACCACCTCCCTAGGTAACCCATTCCAGTGCTTCACCACCCTCCTAGTAAAAAACTTTTTCCTAATGTCCAACCTAGACCTCCCTCCCTGCAACTTGAGACCGTTGCTCCTTGTTCTGTCATCTGCCACCACCGAGAACAGCCTAGCCCCATCCTCCCTGGAACCCCCTTTCAGGTAGTTAAAGGCCGCTATCAAATCCCCCCTCACTCTTCTCTTTTGCAGACTAAACAAGCCCAGTTCCCTCAGCCTCTCCTCATAAGTCATGATCAGTTGTGCTGGCAAGCTCCCTCCACACTGACCAATCAGGAAATAGGAATTCAAAATTTCCTGGGGCTTGCAGGGAGAATGTGTAGAGCTGTCACAACAGAGCATTATGGGATACCTCCTGGAGGCCAATGACGTCAATTTACGTTGCGTGCTGCCTACACTGACGCTCATTCGACCCACTGAATTTGATTTCAGCACTACTCCACTTGCGGAGGTGGTTTTATTAAGTCGAATTTTACCGCAATTTAGATTAGCGGGACTGACTTGCCAGTGGAGATGCAAACTTTATGTGGTCAATGTAAGCCGCATTACGTCGACCTATGTTGTCAGTGTAGACCAGGACTAAGCAACTTATATGTGTTGATGGGCTCTGAATGTACAGGTTCTCTGAGAACCAAAATGAGTCATAGGATAGCTGAGTGGGGCTATTTGTCCAAAGTTGAGCATTAAATGAAATAGTTAATTGGAGGGTATATTATAAAGGGGGCGGGGCACTACAGAAAGTATTTGTGTCACATATTATTGAATGCCTTCATTGGGATGACTGCAGTTTTGTCCCCTTTACTTTTAAAAAGATACATGGCTAGACCCTTTAGTGAGGGCCAGCCCCTTTGTATTATTCAGGCAGTTTCAAGAAACCATAACCTGGCTGCAAGGATTCCTCTGCATAAGGGAACTCTTTTCTGGGTATAACTGTATTGGATTGGCATGTGTGCCACTAGTTCGCTACTCCCCTGGTATAGGGGACATATTGAGGATGGGGACATGGTGGACTTCTTCTGTGCTACCCTATTATCCTTCCCTGGTCTAGGGTTCACTAAGGATCTTTCTACATGGCAGACCTTAGAATTGTCTAGCCGCATCTCTAAATGGTGGCAGGACTGAAACCAGTTTTGAGTAACAGAGAGTCATAACCAGCGGTTTGATGCCCATGCTCATCTCTCTTCCATGCAGTCATACAAAAGAATATGCCATAACTGGGGCTGAAAACATCCACAGAAAGGGCAAGGTGTAGGGTGTGTGTGTGTGTGTGTGCGTGTGTGTGTGTAATTTAGCCTGGTAAAGAAGAGGGTACAGAAGGTATCTGAGATATTCAGGATGTTGATGGATATAGTCAAAACTGTTCAGCTGCTCCTTTTTACCTTGTACTATAATATCAGAATGGGGAGGGAGGTCAATCGATTAAACTAATGGCAAGTGAATACAGAAACAATAAAAGAAATATTACTTCACATAGCTTATAATCAACTACTGATATTTACTACCACAGAAAGTCATCACCAAAATATTGTGTGACTGAAGTTTTAAAGGGTTGGATAATTTTATGACCAGTAATAATATTTGTAGTTATAAAAGCTAAGACAAGAGTGCAATTGAATCTCATGCTTCAGGGCATAAACTGATCACCCGCAGTCAGGAAGGATTTTTTCTCACACTTGGCTAAATACATTATGGTACGTTTCACTTTTCTCTGAAGCATCAGCTAATGACAACTGCCAGAGGCCAGATAGAAAGACAAGACGAGTGAGGTAATATCTTTTATTAGACCAACTTCTGTTGTCGAGATGGACAAGCTTTGGAGCTTACACAGAGCTCTTCTTCAGGTCTGGGAAATGTACTCAGAGTATCACAGGTAAATATACGGTGGAATAGATAGTTTAACGTAAGTATTTAACACATATTTCAAGGGATCATTCAAGATGAAGTGGCCTGTTAACACCTCTCCAATGCTAAGGAGGGAAGCAGAAAAAAAGCTGGGTAGGCAGAGTTTAAGTGTGTTATAAATTGTTGTAATAAGCCATAAATCCAGTGTGTCTATTCAGTCTAGGTACTGTATTTGATCAACTAATGTTCTGTTATAGTATGGCAAATCCTACTGTATGTTCCAATGGAAAATTTTTATTTTTATGAAAGAACTTGATTGTGTAGTTGAGTCTTTTGTGATAAAAACAAATAGAAATTCTGTAAGTGATCAAAAATCTTCAAAAGCCAATAAAATTATTTTCAATAAATAGATAAAAACTGCCACAGTTGTGATCAACTGAGCGCTTGATATAACAGAAAGTGGGGCTGGTGATGGAGCATCCCCCACCAGGTCCCTCAGTTGTGGAACAAGCTGAACCATTTTGTGCCTCTTGATCTTTAGTGCACATTGCAAAGCCTATCCTATTGCCTGGGTATCTGAAAAGGGTGAGGCCTAATTAGATTAATTGTTTGCAGAAGAGAATTTTGGTAGTGAAAGAAATCCCGCTTCTGGTGTTGTGTTGGGGGTGGAGTTTTATTTAGGGGCATGCTGCTGCTTTTGTTTTGGTCGCATTGTTTTCAGTGGGAGAGGGTTCAGAAAAGAGACACCCACATGACTGGAGGGCTGGAAGAAAAGCCTCACTGTGAGAGTTAAAGAGCTCAATCTGTTTATCTTAAAGAAGATTGAGAAGTGACTTGATTATAATGTGAAATCACCTTCAAGGGGAGAAAAGACAGAGTGCTAAAGAACCCCTTAATCTGTGAAAGGCATAACAAGAACCAATGGCTGGATGTTGAAGCCAGACAAATTCAAATTAGAGATAAAGCACACATTTTTAACAGGGAGGGTGACTAACCATTGGACCAAACTGCCACGAAAAGTGGTGGGTTCTCTATCTCTTGATGTCTTTAAATCAAGATCAGATGCCTTTCCAGAAGATATGCTTTAATCTAACACAAGTCATTGGTGTAAAAGGGTAAAACTGAATAGCCTCTGATGTCAGGAGGCCAGACTATATGCTGTAATGGTCTCTTCTGGCCTTAAACTGTGACTAATGCTAAGGGTGCCCAGGTAAGCACAGTTTTCTGTGTTGTTCTGTGTCAGAAGCAATAGTAATAATATAATATGAAGATGGTTTTATTTTGTCCTAAGGCTGAAAAGTTAAGAGATTTCAGATGTCACACTTCCTTTATAGAAGAGGTTAGGTGGAAATGAAGTTAAAAGATTGTGAATTTCTATTTTACGTGGCCACCATGTACAGACACAAAGTTCACAACATTTGCAACTATAGGGCTCAATTCTGCACACCTCAATCACATAAGTAGTCCCACTAAAGTCAACACAGCTACTTCGCTGACTCAGGTGAGCAGGATTTGGCCCCCAGGCAAACTTTCCAACAGATCCTAGTGAAAAGCATATTAATACTATAGATAAGTCTGTCACAGGCTAAAGCTATCCTGCTTGATTGAACTAAAGTAAGAAATCTAGGAGGTCAAAAGATTATCATAATACCAAGCCTTTAGAATAACATTGAAGATTAAGGAGAATACCAGTCACTTGACTCCCAATCAATAATAAACCAGTTCTCATTTATCCAACAGTCAGATTGGTTTTCTGCCTCTGTCATGAACAAAAACAATCTGCTCAGTGGGATATCCTACGTGGCACCATACAGCCAGATGCAGACTTATATGTATCACATTCTTTCATCAGATCCAGCAGAGTTTTTATAAACTCATTTTGCTTAGTGAATAAACAGCTCAAAGCTAATGAAAAGAATACATGCGCCATGGAAAAGAAAGCCACTACTAAGTTTCATGTTATATTTGTTTGTTGTTTTCTCTGTCTATTTCCCACCTTCTCCCCCACAGCAGTGTTTGGGATACCACTGTCTATTACAGCTGGCAATGCACAGAAAAATTGGGTTAATACACCAGTGGTCAACAAGCCAGCCTTAAAAGAAAAACACAGCTAATAAGATAAACAGCTCGTGATGCACTTAATTACAATATTTCATACTCATTTAGCCATCTCCACATCATAGCACTAACAAAGTGGATTCAAACAGGAAATAAGACTCCCTCCCACAAGCCCAGAGGGCTAATTATAAAATAGCAACCAATTTTTTTTTGTAGCTAGTGTATTTTTTTTTCCAGCAGAATTTATTGAGCTCATTACCAAGCTGCTTATGAAGTGATTTGAAATGAGGCAACATTAAAGCATTCTGAAAATCCCTTGTACTTAGTCATCTTGACACTTTGTTTGAACTCAGAGCATTAATATGAAATAACTGCCACAGCCCCATATTTCTGATTCTATTGTTTTACAGCACATTTAAAAGCTAAAGGATGATATGATCAAGCTTTTTTAATCAGCACAGTAATTTGTAGGAGTGTCTCGAGTATTCATGACTCTGAAAAGACCAAAGGGGAATGACTGTGAGAAACAAGACAGGTACAGTGGATGTCTGCCTGGAGTAACATGGCAGTGTTAATCAGGGACTATAGGCACCCCAGCACCATTTTATTTATTTATTTTTTTAATTTTAAAGCAAGACAGAAATCTACTAAAGAACTCCATATACTAAACCTCATTAGCCTGGTTTTACCTTCTGTAATCACATTATACAATATGCATTATCAGATTAACTTGCTCAAGGTCATCAGAGGTGCCATTGTAAATATATCTGAAGTGAAGTCGGTGCAGGTTTCAAAGTTTAAAAAAAATCTATAAAGAAGAATAGTAAAATCCATGGAAATCTGTAGTGTATGAATGTCAACTCTATGCATCTCTTTGCTTTTCATCACTTTTTTCTCTTCAGTTTTTGAACTAATAGTTAGAATCAATGGAATTGCTTCTATTGAAAGAAAAGCTTTAACATCAGTGTTCACTCCAGCTAAATTCTGTTGTTCTGCCCACAATATTACAAGGCCTTTCAAAGGAAAAGGAAAATAATTTGTAAATGAACAAGAAGGCATTGAGAATACAGGTGCTAATGATGAACTTTGGCTACCCCATAAACAGAAGAATATCTCTAATTTGGCCTTTGTTATGCAACAAATACGAGTCAGGTTCCAGCCAGCTCTTGCCCTGGTACACACAGGAGTTGTAGAGGGAACAAGAAGTTCCCTCTTTTGTCCATTGCATTCCCATGCAAAAGAGGCCTGGTTCCCACTGGGGGAGCAAAGTCCCTGCTCTGTCATGGTGCCTGTACAAATGCTAGATGTCTGAAAGGGACTGTGGAGGGGTATGAAAAGGAGGGAGGCTCATCTCCTTACTCTTTCTGCACCAAGCAGCAGAGCTAGATGGGAGCCCAAATTTTGATCAAGTCAGAACTCCATCTACTCTGCAGCCATTTTAGTGTGCCTGTTGGGTTCTAGTGCACAGTCTGATCTCAGACTAATAAAGAGGCTTGCAGATAACTCATGTTAGGCTCTAATTTTGTGAGATCTCATAAAGTAAAAGGAATCTGGCCTGATTGCTATTTAGATGGGAGACCACAAAAGAAATTCTGTGTGATTGGAGGAGTATCACTATTACTATAAATTATTAAATATATTGTAGTAGTACCTGAGAGACAGTGCTAAGTTAGGCACT
The DNA here is from genome assembly GCF_026122565.2 of Emydura macquarii macquarii. NCBI lineage: Eukaryota > Metazoa > Chordata > Testudines > Chelidae > Emydura > Emydura macquarii. The sequence goes on from NW_027133156.1 coordinate 5,038,796, forward strand.
TTTTTCCTAGCAACTGAACAGACATAATAAATTACGATCCCCGACCTAAAGGGCTTACAGTTCTGAAGAAAAGACATACAAATGAGCAGGGTAGGCAGTGGGTAATACATAAATATAATAGGAAATGCAAGAATCTTAGCCAGTCAGTAGTGATGATCACAACTCTCCACCTTTGAGGATTGAGCTTTGAGGATGATCCAGCTTCACGCAACTCGCTGTTCCATTTCCCTCTCTTTTCCTTACAGCAATATTTTTTTTTCATTTAGTACCAGCTTAAAAGAACACACACTATCCTACAGAGGGGCATCAGCAGAATACTTGAATGTTGATGGTGTATCGGAGGATTACTGAAGTTTTAGATGTTGCCTCTTGCTCTTTGAACATGATGAGGAATCTTCAAGTCATTTTAAAGAGCTATATATATAATCACATTTTAAAATATAGACCAGTATGTCTGCTCCCTGAAAATATATATTTTATATTGGAAATTAAAGACCTGTGGGTAACAGATACCACAGAGTACTGATCAGCTTAGATATTTTTACATAAGTATCAGACACCAGTGCAAATCTAGGTTTACCTGGTAATGACCAAAAGCTGTTATATCAGTTGTTCAGCACCTACAAGAGAGATATTTGCTAATCTTGGTCATTTCCATGTAGATGGTTGTTCGCATGACAAAAAGGAGCACAGGTGACTCTAACTGGTCATTAACTTAGCAAGGAGATTGAACTAGCATCTGATTTCCAAAGATCGCTGCATCTCTGCATTGGTTGTTGAGGCACATGGGTTGGGTAATGCTAGAATGCCTGAATTGCCGTGAACTGTGCAGTAACTCTTCTGTGGCTAAGCAAAGGGTTTCAATCTCCAGTGCTGTCAGGCCAGCCCCTTTCACACATTACATTCAGCTCAAAAATATTTAAATAAATTGAAGTTTTTTACTTTATCACTCAGGCAAAAATACACAATGTAGTGGTGTAAGGGTAAAAAGCAAATGTAGAAATGAGGAAGATGAGCTATTATATAAATAGGTACTTGTATGGAGGGCAAAAACAATAATGCTCAAGGCTATAGTAGTTCTATCAGCTTACACAATACTATAAACCATTTTTATTCTAGGCCAATTTATCTGCTGTTTTCCCTGGATGAAGTGACTATCTTGGATGCTTTTTACAAACACTGGAGTCACAGTCAGGAGGACATCAGGGACGTCAATTGGGTCCTCTTATTGGTTGGAGAGTATAGGACAGCTGTCCAGCTCCTTTCCCCAATGGGAGAGGTTGGGGAGGTAGCTGGCTCCATTTGGAGGAGATTCAAAGGAACTACTCACGCAGCTCTGCAGGTGTTTCTGTGGAACATCAGTTACAGGCTTCAAAGGTTTTTTTTAGGAGGAATATAAACCCTCATGCTCACACATCATGGTGGAAAGGAAGAAACTTTCCCTGTGGGCAGGATATTCCATAACTGCTAAATATCTTCTTGCACCTTCCTCTAATCTAAACCATCTGGTACTGACCACTGTCAGAAATGAGATATTGAACGAGACAGATCTCTGAGTCTGAGCCAGAATGGCAATTCCTGTGTTTCAATGTGTTATTGCTTATTTAGGATCAGGGCCGGATTTAGGGTCAGGTGATCCAGGCGACTGCCTGGGGTGCTGGGCTTGGTAGGCGCCAGGCTCAGGGTGCTGTTTGTGTTGTTAGCAACAAAAAGGTAAATGTTTGAAATAAAATCTTCCAGGTATTCCCTATGTGGAATCATTTTTCACTAACCTCCTAGAATGTTCTGGACCTTTGTAGAATCTCATGGGACCTTCCAGCTTTTCTGAGAACTACATTTTCCTCGAACTTCCTAGAATGTTGTCAATCATGCCCTCATGATTTTATAAGGGGTGGAAAACTTAGGAATTGAGCCTATCTTCAAGGAAATTCATATTCTTCAGAAGAAGAGATAGTTTGGTTATGAGGGCAGAGATGAAGAGATGGGAAGCTAGGAAGAAAAATTCAAGACAGAGTTTTTTTGTTCACTTGTTGATACTGCTCGAGTGTCCATTGAAGAAAAGTTCAGACAATTGAAGTGCCAAAAAAAGACCTGGGGTTTTTTGTATTACTTTAGTAAGATGCCGGTGGATAGGAAAACACTCAAACAATTGTACGGACCTTCACTGGACACTGACACATAGGAAATGTTTGGACGTCTAGGTCAAATTGGAAAACATCTGTCACATTTTGCCACATGGGAAGCACTTTCCAATCCAAGTTCTCCAATTCATTCATGATGCAGAGCTGAAAGACACTTTTCCTAATATGTAGATAGCTTTGAGGATTCTGCTCATGCTGCCAGTCACAGTTGCGAGTGGTGAGCACAGCTTTTTAAAACTCAGGCTCAGTAAAACATACCTTTGACTGATGATGGCTGAGGAGAGACTGACATCACTTGCTATTTTATCACTTGAATGTGCCATTGGTGAATCTTTGAATCTCTCTGACACTCTGCTTCAGTTCACGAGGGCAAAGGTGAGAAAAGTGACCTTTTGAACTAAAGGACTAGGGTTAATGTTCTAAGGACCATCACCTACTGTAACACTATTTAATACTGGTCCACCCAATGTTGGTGCACAATTCAATTTCTTGATGTTAGTATTCTTAAAATTAAAAAGTTATTATAAGCTTAGAGGAAACAAATTTTTTTTTGCTTATATATGGCATGAATAAATACAGATTTACAGATCCTAGAGTGCAAATTTATCATCTTATATGACAGGGATAAATCATGCATGCACATTGTGCATCAGTCATGAAATGGGCTACAAATGCAATAAAAATAAGATATTCAAAAATTTAACAACCGGCAGGGGGAGGGGAGGGTGCCAAAGACAATCCTTGCCTGCGGCACCATTTGGTCTAGGACTGGTCCTGTTTAGGATAGAAAAAAATTAAGTCTCATGACACCAATTTTTAACCAGTTGGATTGGTTAAAAATAAATCAAGGAGTTAATATGCTGAAATGAAATATCATTGAATTAGCAAGCTTTATTTTCTGATGCTCAAAATAATAGCAAGAGTTGTAAACACAAATATATATTGATTGAAAATATACACTAGCCCATGCTATATTTTCAGTTTTCGAATTCTCTGGTCTCTTTCTTACAATCAGCTGATTTTTAATTTTTAAAGACTAGGCAACTAATAGTAATGGTAACTATTGTCATAGTAATGTGTGAGCATATCATATCGGGAATTGGGGTGCAAAGCTTCATCATTTTGAAAACAACAGAGCTGAGCAAAAGAGTTTGAAGGATCTACGAAAGGTGCTGCTGCCTGGTTCATTTTAAATCAGCTCATCTTTTTCTAGTTAAACATTTTATAAAACCTTTTTCAGCTCAGAAAAATGGCTCAGGAAAATAACTCCCCAGCTGTTTTTTGCTGATAACTAGAAGCACTAGGAGAAAACTATAACTCCAGGAGTTCCTAACTACTAGCCAAAGGAACACTTCATATTAAGAGACCGTAACAAGACTCTTCTTAACAATATTGTAATCCATGCATGAGAAAAGATTTTGCATTTATACTGTAATTATGGGTACTCAAAATGCATTTTATCTGTTGTACAACTGTTACAAGATATTTGATATCTGAAGAAGTACATCACTTTTAGAAAAAGATATCTAAAAAAGCAGATATGCAGAACTGTTGAAAGCAGGTCAAAATTAGATTATATCCTATACAGCAGTGGCTCTCAACCTTTCCAGACTACTGTGTCCCTTTCAGGAGTCTGATTTGTCTTGAATACCCCAAGTTTCATCTCACTTAAAAACTATTTGCTTACAAAATCAGACATAAAAATAGAAAAAAGTCACTGTACACTATTACTGAAAAATTGCTTACTTTTTCATTTTTACCATATAATTATAAAATAAATCATTTGCAATATAAATATTGTACTTCCCTTTTAGTGTATGGTATATAGAGCAGTATAAACAAGTCATTGTCTGTACGAAAATTTAGTTTGTAGTGACTTCGGCAGTGCTTTTTATATAGCCTGTTGTAAAACAAGGCAAATATCTAGATGAATTAATGGACCTCCTGGAAGTCCTCTGCATACCCCCAGAGATATATATACCCCTGGCTGAGAACCACTGACATATAGACCTACATACTATATATATACAGACTATATAGATCAGAATGTACCTTAAGAGCCCAACTTTTCTCTTAGAGGATCCTCTGGGGATTCTTATCCAGAGGCTTTACCTGAAACTCACAGATGGTTCAAACACTGTTGTACATCCCCCAGTGGTCTCCCTACCCTTCAGAGTGCCAGTTGGTTAGAGAATTGGCAAGAAATCTCTCCTCTTGCATCCCACTCTCCTCTCATTGGAAGATGGGACAGCCACTCTAGAGAAGTCCATGGACCATGAGTCACAGGAAGAAGAAAGATGCTACTGCTGAAAGGACATTGCAAGCCCAAATGCAGCCTCAGCACATAGGTGGAAGATAGGCACTGGGATCAGCTTGTAGCTCTCTTGCTTTATCCAGTGAACAACACAAATGCATGGTCACAACAAGCCTGCACCACATGATTCATGAATGAGGTGCCTAATGTTGAACTAAATTACCAAAGCTAAGGGGGGACTGGCATTAAGTTTCTTGTGTTAAGCATCTGGCTTTATTAGATTGCTGAAAGGCACAGTTAATGGCAGAGGTTATGTCTATATTATATAACCATGTCTCATTAGCGGTACCTTTCAACAATGTAATCAACCCCAGGCGCTTAACACAACAACCCTAACGCCAGTGAACAAAGAGTCCAATTTGCCCCTTCAACCTTGGCCACTTAGTTCAACCTAGCTAGCTTGTGTCCGAGAGCATTGGCGCTATGGCAGCACTCACAGGTACTTACCCAAGGTTCCAGGCAGACTTGTGCAGCCCACACTGCTCCAGGACCCGAGCTAGTGAGATTAAAGATAGCTTCGATACTTCTGCTCAAACTGCAATCACACCTTTTGATTACTGTGTGGGACTGTCCTTGATGATAAAGGTGTTGGGGTATATCTGTACATTGAAGTCATTTGTGGATAAATTCCTGCCTCCCCAAAAGTTGTAGAAGGGGGTCTTCTCTCCAAGGCAAAGGGGGGGGGCCAAGGGTATTTGAGCCAACCCATCATAAAGAGGGAGGTTTTGTGGTGTCTCTTAACAATGGTCAGATTCTGGATTTGCCAAATGTCTTCTGAAAGTTCATGCCACAGCTGAATCCCCTTGTCCAAGAACGTTTGGTGCCCAGTTCTTGCACATTTCATCCTCGGTTTTGTCATCTGCATTGGCACAGAGGAGCGCAGATGCCTCAATGTATCATAGATTAAAATTCAGTCTTTATTGTAATTGCAGCTTGATCCAATAAGTGCTTTGAAGATTAGGACAAAGATCTTAAACTAGCATCAGAAACTGACTGGGAGCCAGTGGATGGACTTGAGAAAGGGCCAGATGTGGTCTCAGACACTTTTGCAACTGAGTTTAACTTGCACAAACATACACAAAACACACCTGTAGAGTCACACAGCTGAATATTTGGATGGAAGCAAATTTTAGATGTGAATCTATGACTATCATAGCAGAAGTGATTGTGCCCTTATCAAGTAAGGAGACAGAAATAATACCGCCACATAACGTACCTAACTAATCAAAATTGGCCAGCACACATGCATATTAAATACTCCGAGAGAATTGTTTGGGATCAATCCAGAATGTTAAAAAAATCACAAAAATATCATAAAATAATTCTGAATAAAGAAAACATTGGAGAAAATCAGAAATCATGACTTATGCAGAAAGAGAGGCTAAATTTGTTGGACAAATTATTCATCATGAATTACTTGCTTGAATCTAATACTTAGCTTGATCCCCTAATTTAAAAACACATCCATGTTGTGACAAAAGCCACAATCAGTCTACAACTTTAATTTAATTTTTCTGTCTGCTGTGTAGCAATTTAAAACTTTTCCATTTTTTAATCATTGCAATTAGTAAGACTGCACTTGTAGGTCATGACATGCCTACTTATGCTCAAAGGAAACGTATCAGAAAGAATTGATTTTTACTTTCTCAACCTCTCTCATACCCTTTACAATTCAGCTGTTGCATTTCCCCAATATCTTTTAGAACTAGATTCTCTTTCAGAGCTATTTCTCATAGTAGTTAATTGGCTACCAGGTGTAATTAATTAATCAGCCAGTTAGCTATCATCCAGCATGGGAAGAAGAGAAAGCCTCCACAGTTGCTACATTTTCAAAGGAGCAAAAGCTGCTTTCCAATGGATCTTTCGAATGACTCTTCTCTCCTTCCCTTAGAGCAGTCTGTTTGCACTGCTAACATCACGGATCTCTCAGTTTTTCCATTATAAAACCCATTTTTGAGCCTCTATACCTTTTTGAGCTTCGATATCTTTTAAGCATCTGGACCAGTTCACCTCAAGTTGAAACAAGAGCTGACAAAATTTCAGCTCATGTTTTTCCCCACTGAGTTATAGTAAACCAAAAAAAATTGCTTTTATGGTTCTGAAACTTTTTTTTTTCATTCCATAACTCAAAAATAGCCTTACATTTTTTTCCAGATAGACATTTTGTTACCCACAAGATACATAAACTTTCTTGTTTGGAGGTGATATGTAAAATAAAATAAAAAAAAGAAAAAGAGCAGCAGCCAAGAATCAAATGATGAGCTTTGAAATGCGGTCTTTTTGCTTCAACAATAAGTGCTCCATTGCTTGTCATAATATTTTTGTTTCCCATAAGTGAAACGTTCGGTGCCCTTTTTGTTGTTGTTCTTGTTGTTGTTGTTAAAGGCAGATAGACTGACAACAGCATAGGGTATTGATGGGCACTGATTGCCTTGAAGTAATATTCTTTAGGCAGAGCATTAGCTGGATGGAGCCTATGGGACCCCCCCACCTAACTACACATAGAGTTGGAAGCCTCTGAAAGGGCAATATGGGATATTGAGCTGGAGAGACACTACCAAATTAAATATAAAATTTTTAAAATTAAAAATAAAAAATAATTTATTGAAACACTTCTATATTTAAAAAGTTGTACAAGGAATATATGTGATTCCTGACATATCTAGTAGGACTTCAATCTTACAACCGTAGGCCCTGATCCAAAGAAACAGGTAACTCTAATTTCATTGACCACATATGCTTAAGTTAAGTACATGTTTAAATCAGCTGGATCAAGGTCTTATAGCCTGATCCAAAGCCTATCAAAGTCTCTCTCTAAAATGCCTATTAGTCTATTTGGATCAGAATTATAAGGCACCAATTCTTCAAACAGTTAGGCACATGCATAGCTTTACACATATGAGTGGCCTCATTGACTTTCATGGAATTATGCATGTGCATTAACTTAAGAACATGATTAAGTGTTTGATGGATAAGGGCCATAGGTAGATGATGAATGAAATAGTCTATTTTATATTAATGCAGCTAGGGTTTCCATATTTTTCAAAAGTCTTGTTATATATCTCTAATTGTAAATTCATTGGTGATACACTATGAGAATTCTGAAGTCCATTCGCACACCATTAGAACCTTTTCTGACTCCCTTTGCCTTGTGGTACAAAGAATTGAACAAGATGAAATAATGTGCAGAAATATCTGTTTGTGAGTATCATCTTTAGTAATAACTTGCAAGATTGACATCTTTGAATCCAGGGGAAAATTTGGATTCTGTTGTAACAGTTCATTCACTATGTGTTTTATAGTGTCCCAGTATTTTTGTATGTTTACATAATTCCACAGTACAGTAGTTCTCAACTTTCTCCACAACTGAACGCCCTTTCTATATTTGGGACCTGCCTCGTCCCCAACCTGGTACATCCATCTAATTAGGAATCGGGGAAGAATAGGGCAATTATGATCCACTGATGCCTACTCATACCTCATTTCAGAGTCATGACCCACTGGTTGAGAACTTCTGCCATGGTATATGCACGTAGTCAGTATTTTCTGGCTTGCACCTCTACTGTTTGTTGATCTCTGGTATAGATTTTAGCTTCAGTTTATTTGGAGTCCAGTAAGGTTCATGAATCAGAACTGTTATAAAAAGTTGTCGGGAATAAGGGTGTGTATTAATGTTTTCTGAAAGCTTGGATCTCACGTAGCTTTCCTGCATAAGGAGGAAAGAGTATTATGGTACAAAGACAGGTTTCACGTGTATAAATGCCAAATTTTTGCCTTTTCATAAATGTGGAGAGATGAAGTGACTTGTCCAAGGTGAGACAGAAATAGAAACCCACATCTCCTATTCCTGTCTCACCTTGGACAAGTCTCTTCCCCTCTGTAAGCCTTGGGTTGCTATCTGTAGAATGGGGACAATGATATCCTCCTTCGTAAAGCACTCTGAGATCTACAAATTAAGTGTTCTCTAGAAGTGCTAAGTATTGTTATTTTTACTCTATTGGGTGATCTGCTGACATGTTTTCTGGTTTGTAGTGATCACGAAGCAATCAAATTTCAGTAATATGTCTGATCCCAGATGGGGTTTCCTTGAAATGTTCCACTTCCATGCTGCTTTTCTACTGTCCTAAAACAGACCTTTCTCTTTCTTCTTGTTACCACCTCAGCACAACTGGGTGCCAAGTGCCCCAAAGGGGAATGCCATATGGATAACAGGGGCTGGATTCTGATCTCAGTATTGCAGGTGAAAATCCATTTTTTCCAGTGATATCACATCTGATTTACACTAGTGTAATAGTGAGAAGAGTTTGGTACAAAGCTTAAACTCTACATAGAACCATAGAAGATTAGGGTCAGAAGGGACCCCAGGACACCATCTAGTCCAACCCCCTGCTCAAAGCAGGACCAACCCCAGCTCTAACTAGGTGGTGGAATCTCCATCCTTAGAGTTTTTTAAGGCCTGACTTGACAAAGCCCTGGCTCGGATGATTTAGTTGGGGTTGGTCCTACATGGACACCCAGTTTGTGCCTGCCCTATGTGAGGTTGCACAGTGGGGAAGGGGGAAAGGTGTAGATAGCATTCCCCCACCTTGCATATATAATGTCACATGGCTTCTGAAAGGATTAGGCACAACTGCAGTTCTTCTCCTAAGGGAGGCATAGGTATTGCTCCCTCTAGACACAATTGGGCATGCACAATATCCCAAGGGAGGTACAGAGGAGTAGGGAAAATCTGGGGCCATGGCCCCTTCTTTTTCCCACTCATATCAACACCCAGCACTGACTTGTGGAGCTGGTGCAGTATGTAGGGGGATAAACCATAGAGACTATTAGTCACTTTTGTGACGCTGTCTGGATTAGGGGTGAACGTTTATAATATTATTGATATCAATATTACAACATCTTGCAAAATATGCCATGTCAGGTATCATTGGAAAAGTTATGACTTACTGAATATGATAAGATCATCTATAGGTGTGTATCATCTTTCTATTGTAAGCTATGAATACATGTGATATTTCTGTATCTAAAACTTGTGTTGTGTTACCGGGTGTCACCCCCAACAGATTAGCCTCAGGGCTGTCCATCCTGATTGAGGGCCAATCAAGGGCCATCAGCTGTACAAGGAGCCTAGAGGAGAGAATCCAGGGGCTACGTATGCCCATGAGTCATCAGGACATGTAGGGACACACCTGTGGACAGGAATTCTAAGAGCTTTTCCCTGCCCATGTGTCGTGTGAGGTTGTATTTGGAACAAGCCACATGGCAGAGACTATAAAATGTTGCTGTGGCATCTCCATTTTGTCTTCATTCCTGTTTCTTACCTCTGGGTCAACATCTCTACAACTGAAGGTTTGAAACAAAGGACTGACAGACCCATCCAGGTACTGAATGTACACCAGAGGAACTGTGCAAGCCAGCACTCTCAGCAGGCTGCTGAGAATCTGATATATATGGACTTTGAAGTCATTTATATGTATCTGATTGCTTTGACCATTTCACACCTCTCATCTTGTTTCTTTCTTTCCTTTTGTAATAAACTATTAGTTTTAGATACTAAAGGATTGGCTGATAGCGTGGTATTTTGGGTAAGATCCTAACCAATATTGATCTGGTCATGTGGCTGACCCTTTGGGAATCAGGAGAACACTTTGGTAAAGTGAATAGCATTTTTAAAATAACTTGTGTTTTTACTGGACCTAGTTGCTGATTGGGAGCCAGAAACTGAAATGCAATAAAGGGGGCTGTGTAACTTACGGTTAGCTTCTTGATAAGCAGTGTGGGGAATCAGGAGCACTGTTTGTGACTGGTTGGTGAATTTAACTTCAATGTACACACCACTTCTGGGAGAATCTGCTCTCCTTTTGCAGCCTGCCCTGACCTTGGCATTTTCAGGTAGGCTAGGCACATATGAGTCACAGCTTGGAACCCAAGATAACCAAAGGCTTAGTGACGTTGAAAAAAATTATAGAAGGATACATTTTCCTACTGTAAACTTCAAATGAATTAGCATTTGATGGAGCCCAAGATAGATGACTCACAACTCCACCCACTTAGTAAACTAAGTTCTACTTTGATTATTACCTATTAAGAGCAAGAAATCAGAAAACAAGGTCATAATATATAAGGTCAAAAAAATGCAATTTTACAATTTATACATTGCACCAGCCAAAAGCCAGATTATACAGCATTTTACATTTCCTTCACTTAGCTCTCATTGTTACAGCAATAACAGGCTCAATTTCAGCAAAAGATTTTTATTGCAATACTGGAATAAAGTGTTAAAATATAAGTTATATTTACATAACAGTTATTATTTTCTCCTGGAGATTTCAGGGGCTTTCAGATTACAATTTGTGTAGTTTTAAGAATTTGTATCTGATGGAAGTTGTATCATTGAAAACTGAGAGTTGATGCTGGATGTGGTAGAGGGTTGAAATTGGAAACATCACAAATATGAAAGGAGAATATGGTAATCTCCATGTTTTGTCTCTTGAGACTGTGTCATAATAAATATATTCAGAGACTGCATTCAAATGCTCTCATCATTTTAGATATTGTGCATAACCACATGAAAAAGCACCACAGAAATAAAAGAGGCATTTTCCTTAGTTCTTTCAAAGATATACCAGACAAAAAAAGAATCCCTTTCTTAATTAGAAGAACAACAAATGAAAAGTAAGTAGACTGGAAAAACTAAAGAGTAGAAAGGAGAGAATATACTCAGCTATTATACTGACATTTTTTAAAGGGATGTGGTGTAACAGATATATGGGCAAATGAGAAAAGTCCAATTTCTCTTCATGCAAGGGAGAATGATTTTGCTGTAGCCATGAGCAGTGCATGCGTTTGTGCCAATGGCATGGCATATGATACATGTTGGAGCAATCATTTCTTTTTTCAGCCTTAGCTAGAATAGGGTCTGTCTTGACTTTCCTCTTTGTTTAAGCAGGTTCTTCCTAACATTTCATTATTTTAATTTTTCTGAAAAATAGAAACAATTTTCACTAAAAATGTTTGCTGACTTTTTTTCATTTTACAACCAGTTCTAAAAGTGATAACCTAGTTTATGCTATGAATTTAATAAACAAATCTTCACTATACATATTTCTATACTGCCTTCTGATATAACATTTTTAGTTTTAAAAAAACAGACTTTGTATTACTAAGTCTCTATTCTCAGAAATAGTTCCATCATATCTTTTTTTCCCTCATTAGGCTGATAAGACATTTGATTGATGACAGAGAAAAACTATAGAGATATACATCCTCTATGACATTATTGCCTCTTCCATTAAGAAATAAAGTATTGCTCTACTGTTACATATTATAGCTGAGATTTACAAAGGAGTCTAAGGGAATTAAGGACCCAATTCCCATTGAATTTCAATAATGTCATAGACTACAACAAGACAAGGGCCTGATCTTGCAGTTCTATATTTACATGATTAGCTTTTATTCATGAGAGAAGGCCCATTGAACAGTTGTGTTCATTTAGATGGAATATATGGGCCCAAAGAGCCAAAAGTATTAACATGACCCTGTCCAGCATTAAATAGTGTTAAACAACATTCTGGGTTTGGTATACAGAGACTTCAGCCTGCTTAGTAGCATGGCAAACACACCATTAAACACTTTTTTAACCTTTTATTAAAGATATAGAAAAAGAAGGTAAGACAGCTAAAGCATTTGAAATTTAAAGTGTTAAGTAAGGTTTTTATTTTAACCACATCTCTAGTTCCTTTTCCCTTTAGCTGGAGGGAATTAAAATATAAAAATAAAAATGTATCTGACAGACTCTTATACCATATTAAAGATGGTAATAACTGCCCTTTTGGAGAAAAGTGAAGAAGTTAGTTAACATGGGCTGAAGCTGTTGTGGTTAAAATTCAATCCTGTTTCCTAGAAAACAAAACAAGATCAATATACATGAAAGAGGAGAGAAAAGAACAGCAAAGATGGAAAATGCAGCTTCTGTCTCTTTCTCTGTTGTTCACTTTCACTTGCAACCTCATTTCTGGAAAAACACAGGCACAGCACAGTCTTAACAGTCACTCCAAGATCTGGCAAATTTGTAGCAGCATTGGGCTGCTTAGGGCATTACTTTTAGCTGCCTCTTTCTGGTCACAGGTTTACAGCAGTGTTGCAAAATATGCAGTCTTGGATGGCTAAGCCAGACTCTTATTATACAGAAGAAAAAAGGCAAGAGATAGGAAAGAGAAGAAGTAAGGCAGGGAAGGCAAAAGATACATGGGAGTGGGGGGAGACAAAAATCTCACATCCCAGCTAGTGTTTGGGATTTAGCTGGAGGTGGTGGTGTCATCTGAGTCCCTCTTTATGGCCTATCTCTCATGATCAGGATGATAAAGGTCCAGTGGTGTTATAATAGATCTCAGGTCCAAAGAGGTGGTGGGAGTGGCAGCTATGATGGAGAAGCTCACTCTTGCCCTTTCTTTTAGTCAGCAATTGTAGCATTCCTCTGCAAAGTCTTTTCTTGTAAGAAACTCAAAAGGAAGTTGATCGGCAGGATAGCCTATCCCCTTGTTATTTTATCCACCAATTAGGCCAAGTTTCTGGCACACCAATTTTGTTTCACTGATTTCTGATTCTACACTTCTCTTGTTTACTTGGCATGATCTTAATATAGTTCTTGAATTGTGTCAGTAGTCCTTTTTGTTTGGAATGGGTTTCCTGGTTTTCCATCAGTATACTCACTTGTCTTCTTAACAGCCCAGGCTTCCAGGTCCACAGCTCTGAGGCAGCCTGCCAGGCAGACAGTAAGGACCTGGGTCTGCAGAGCCTGGGGTGGCTGATATTCCCACAGTGCTATTGGAAGGCCCTGCAGATGCACACCCAGGAAGCACTGTGGAGAGTAGGCACCACAGGAAGTACTGCCCACAAGACCCAGAGTGACGGTACCCTGCAGCCCTCTGATTGGAACATGGCCTTGCAATTCCTCTAACTCTGGCCCAGTGACTCCTGTCTCTGGTGGGCAGATCTCAGCCCAGCCACAACCACTAGGCCAGACCACCTACGCCCCTGGTCCTTTACAGTTTTCCCAGACCCACTTCCAACCCCCTCTGTTGGAGCCCCTTAACCGGGATTTGGAAGGAAGGAAGGAAGATCTACTACCACCCATTGTATCCCATGGGATGCTAGTCCCACAGGAATGGGTCATCCAACTCAAACTGAAAACCATCTGCTGAAGTCCCAAGTGGTGCAGCTCCTAGTGGAAAATCAGACACTCTGTGAACAGCTGACACAGTCCAGGAGGAAAATTCCATGTTCTGGCATAGGGTGGGCCAATGCTCTCTGAACTGAGTCCCTCAGTATGATTACCAGAACACTTTTGATGGGAACCACCAGATGTTCAGGGACTTCTTGAACCAATGCCATCTCCTTTTCCTGCTCCACCCTTGAGAATATCCCACTAACCAGCCCAGGGTGGGACTAGTGATCAGATTGCTTACTGGGGAAGTGCTAGACTGGGCCTCCCTCTGTTGGAACAAGGCAGCCCAATGTTGATGGACTGGAATGCCTTCCGTCAAACGTTTTCCGCAATCTTGCATCATGCTCACTCAGTGGAAGCTGCACTATGAAGACTCTAGCAAGGGCAAAGACCAGCAGCCTCATATACTGCCCAGTTCCAGCAACTCGCAGCTGATGTCGAGGGGAAATGAGGCAGCCCAGATGCATCATTTTCTGCATAGGCTTAATGAGGAAGAAAAAGATGAACTAGCCCATGTGGAGAGCCCAACCCACATGGATGCTGTGATGGGGTCACCCAGTGTGCAACCTGAAAACTTTGTGAATTCTGTGCTCTCTTCACTCTCCAGCCTCAGCTGTCCCTCTCAATACCTTGCTAGTGACAAGCAGCATGCCCTGCCAGATGCCTAGCCCAACAGCAGAGCATCACACCCAGCTAGATCACATGAATGTTAACTTGGGTTGCCTCTCACTCTGTGATGCTGTCATCAAGCTTCATTTACACAGCCATCTTCATCTACACACCCAACTGAGCCCTGGTCTACACCTACCCAGAGATTCGGCGGCAGTCGACGGGAGTTATGCAAACTACGCAGAGTAGCTTGCATAACTCCCATCAACCGCTGTGGTTCCCTTCTGCGCGCCGTCTTCACTGCACTGCACTGATGGGAACTTGAGGGGGTGGTTTTACTCAGTCGACTTTCTGATCGATTGAGGTCTACCCTGACCGCTCAATCGATCCAGAAAGATCGATCTGGCGGCAGTGACTTTGCCGCCATCAGTATAGACATACACTGAGTTATATGAGTGCCTTGCCTATCCACTGATGAACCAACAACAGAGAGGCACCAGCAAATTACCTCTCCCCACTGCTTGTAAGAACTGCATGAAAAGCAGTCTATCCCCAAAACTATATTAATAAGTCCACTCCCCCTTCGTTGTGGGGAAGATATGCAACAGCTTTTGTTACTGAGCTAAGATTTCTAGGCACGCCAATTTGAGACCACACTGATTAAGATAAAACATTAAACAAGTTTATTAACTACAGAAAAGTAGATTTTAAGTGATTATAAGTGGCAAATGTGAGGAGATTAAAAGTAGTTACTAAATTAAATAGACTGCGATCTTATACTTATGTTCTACACACTAACAAGCTGTTGAATTAGCAATGTCTCACCCTTGTTATCTGGTAAAAGTAGTATCTTAAACATAGGCTGGGCAACCTTCCCTGCCTGGGACTCTCCTCCCCCGCTTCCTAAGTCCTTTTGTCTTCCAGTTGATCCTTCAGGTGTTAAGTTGGGGACAAAGAGAAACCAAGTGATGGTCACACACGCCTTGTATAGTCTGTTTCACAATTGGCATGTGGGTCATTCTCTATGGGGTCATTCTCATTGGGGTCATTCTCATTGGTCAGTTAACCCCCATTGTGAATGTACACTTCACAATGATGTCTCCACATTAAACAATTCCTAGTAGTGGAATCTATTCTTGAATGGGGGAGAGATAGTCATTAATGCTATCTGGCCATTCCATTGTTGTGCCTGAAAGACTGTTTGTGGGAATTTCCCTCTTTGCAACATGTTCTAATAGCATGTTCAGCAATGTTTCATAACGTCACATACAATGGTAGCACATACAATCCAACAAGATATTAATATTCAGCAGATCAAGACTTTTAAAATAAAACCAAACAAGGTATGCTTTGTACAGAACATATCTTAATTATATGATATTGGCGAATATGGGGGCTTTGGGGTGTTGTTTTCAGACACAGAATGTCCATGTCCATGCCTATGACCATGCTCCTGACCTGGAAGTGAAATTTCATCAGGATCACCTAGATAAATCTGGCCTGATGCCCAACGGGAGGACAGGCGCCCCTAATGAGGGGGGTAATATAAGAACCTAAGGACTAGGACCTGGGTCTGCAGAGCCTAGAGCAGCTGATATTCCCACAGTGCTACTGGAAGGCTCTACAGAGGCACAGTTGTGGAGAGCAGGCACCACAGGAAGTACCACCCACAACACTTAGACTGACAGTACCCTGTGGCCCTCTGATTGGCCAAATGCCCCTACTTCACCCCAGGGGTAGACCCAGGAAGTTGTCTGGGCAACCATACAGATCCTGGCCTGATAAAAATGACAAATTGTGTCTCCTTTCCTGGTTTCTGATTCCAGCCTGACTTTGATCCTGATTCCTGCCTCTCGATTCTAACCTGGTACTGTCTCTGATCTCCAGTCTCTGACCATGACTCTTGTTTACAGAACCTGGCCTTATGATTCCTCTAACTTTCGCCTGGCAACTTCCATCCCCAGACGTCAGCCCAACAGTGATCACTTAAACAGATGGACAGTCCAGGGCTGGGGCTCCATTTCCGTCCATGGAGAATTTTGAAATGGTCAGGGTTTGTTCTGAATTAGAATGAAACCAAATTATGAAATATCTAACTCCCCCCTGAAATGGAATTATCTTTCTCTGCCCAGCTCTAGTAGTAAAACATCGGGGTTGTTAATAAATTCCACCTTGAGATGTGGTAGCATCAGTAGGACTAAGGCTTCTCTCATAGGTTATGACTGTGTCTGTAGCTTTGGATGAGCCCTTCCTGAGAATTTCTAGGCTTACTGCCTTCCTTCAGCTGGGCAGTTTACACTGTGCCAACATTATGTCAAACATTTTGATGCAAACTGTGAGTTTTCATCACAGACTTAATGCCTTAAGCCTTGATTTTTGGCTGGCAGCTGAGACTCCATCTCTTCATACACTTAAGGGAAAATATTTTACTCCATTCTTTTTCATGAATATATTAAAAAGAAAAAATGTTGCTTTTGTTTCCTTCCAATAAGGAGACTATGTTTTATCCTGTTTGGAAACACTCCATCTAGGGAAAAGTATCTTATATTGAAGATTCAGTGTACTTTTACATGAATGTACCCCTCTTTCATTCCTATGTCAGTCCAGAGGGAGTAGCTGTGGGGCTGTCAGGAGTTAATATTAAGAAATTAATAATATTGATTCTGTTCTATTTTAGCTACTACGTATGCTGCTTAGAACAGAATAATTACAGGCTGAAACTGCCTTGTAGGAACAGCTTAATAAAAGAATAAAATATCTATGCCATAGCAGATAAAATAGATGCCCTCTGTCGCATGGAGGTGCCCAAAATCATTAGGTGTAGAGCAAAGTACAGAGCAGCACTGTTAGTTGATCAACTATTGAAAGCTGTAACCTGCTAAAAAGTTCCAGAGGGGTAGCCGTGTTAGCTGTATACAGCAAAAACAACGAGAGCTCTGTAGCACTTTAAAGACTAACACATTTAATTTCTGCAGACATAAGCTTTCGTGGGCTGTAACCCACTTCGTCAGATGTAAGGAATAGAAATCACATAGGAGGCATATATATACATATCCAAGGGAAGTAACAACAATGGGGAAGGAGGATGAAAGCAAAGTCCATTCAGTTAGAGTAGTTGAGGCCTATTCACAACCATTGATTAGGAGGTGAGAATGTATGAACAGTGACAATTACTTCTTGTAATGAGATAAACATTCCAAGTCCCGATTCAGACCCAGTTTGATTGTGTCAAGTTTGCAGATGATTTGAAGCTCAGCAGTTTCTCTTTGAAGTCTGTTTTTGAAGTTTTTTTGTAGGAGTATGGCAACTTTCAAATCAGTGACAGAGTGTCCTGGGAGATTGAAGTGTTCTCCGACTGGTTTATGGATGTTATTATTGTTTATGTCTGATTTGTGTCCATTTACTCTTTTGCATGGTGACAGTCCAGTTTGGCCAATGTACATGGGAGAGGGGCATTGCTGGCACATTTAACCTGCTAGGAGATCATAAGAATCAGAGATGGAAAAGATTATTTTCCGTTAGTAGAGTCAATAAGATTGTTTTAAACTATGCCCTCAGCCATACCCTCCACTTTTAAGGATGGATGGACCCCTATTATAGTGAATCTCTCCTAAGGGAAACAAACAGGAAGGGTTTAGGGAGTGTAAAATCTTCCAAGGAGGGAAATGTAGTCACCGGTTTCCATATACTTTGAGGGCTGACGTGGTGGTGTGTTTAGGAGGAGCATTATCCCTTCTAATGGTAGTACATACCCCAGAATACATCTGGACCCATTTTAATGGTGCTTGAAGTAGCATTAACATAGGTTCTACATCCTCACACCAGTGAGAGAAGAGGGATTTGCGCAGGCATGGCCAATGGCAGCTCAACTCCTGAAGGGGAAAAGTGGGCTAAAGAAAGTATGTGCAGGGTAAAACCCACTGCCAGGCCAGGGATTCCAAAGATATGGGTTGGGTGGCCATATCCTCTGTCTCCTCTATGGCCTGGCTCAAACATTCCTATGCCTTGAAAGGACAGTTTACAAATTCCAAAAGATAAATATCACCCGGTTTCCTAGATCAGTTGCAATACCACGGTAAGTATTTCTGTAAGAAGGTATGATTTGGCTTATGTTAATGTAATATTCAAGTCAAAGTAAAAGTTAATGTTACTATTACTAGGTAAACCCTTGTCAGTAACCCTAATAAATATGCTTTGATTTTGATTTGTTTGGGTTTGTTTTTGCACCTACCTTAACAGGTTTCAGATCATTTTGCAGTCTTAACAATAGCAGCCAGCAAAAGCTATAATTCAAATCATACAAAGGGAGCATGCTCAACACCTCCAGCAGCTCAAATGAATATTGTTGACAGCCTCCCAAGATAATCTCATGCAGGCTAAGGATGGACAGTAGCCACAAAAAGGTGCAAGGAGTTCAATAAAGTGTAATGTTTTTGTGTTTCTGTGAATACATCCTGCAGAGAGTAGTTCAGAATCTGAGATATTATTCCAGTCTGAGAGGCTCAGGAAGAGGAAACGTTTACTAGAGAACAGTACAGAAAAAGGAATTTCCATCCTACAGAAAATTCCAATGTTCGTTTTCATCCTGAAACGGGAAAAAAAAAAGTTGAAATGTTGAAAAAAATTTGTGGACTGAAAAGCTCCAAAAATCTTCAACATTTTTTATGAAAAATTAAACTTTTTCTGTGAAATAGTGACATTTTGACATGTCAATGTTTTTGACATTGAGGTTTCATTTCTAAATGTCCATTTAAAAAACAAACTTAACTTAGAATTTTCCTGTTGAAAAAATCAACCAAATGTGCTAATCTACATTTTCCCTTGAAAACCATTTATTTCAGTAGGGAAAACAAATATCCATATTTCAGGAGGGAAAAATAATATTGAAAACATTCTACCAGTTCTATTTACAGGTGTAATACTCAGCTTCTAAAAGAACACTGTACCCAACTATCAATGAACACTTCTCCAAGATCAAGTGACTATACATTTAATTAAACAGAATTTGTAATTGTAGGAACTGTAAAAAAATCACTTTAAAACAAACAAGCAAAAATCCACCTGTTATTACTTTCAGAAATTTGGCCCATCTTTCTAGTAGACTGGTCAGTTGATTATAGCTTTGAAACTATATATGGGCCCCAGCCAGATAGTTCATATCCACATATTTTCTGAGGCCAAAGGTCAGAGTGTTTGAAGCAAGGATTTTGGTTCAGATCATTCTCTGTAAGAGATGCTGACTGATAAACTTGAATTTGGTCTTGTGATTGTATGCAGTGTAGATATAGTAGTGTTGGTCCCAGGATATTAAAGAGACAAGGTGGGTGTGTTGATCCAATAAAAATATTACCTCACCCACGTTGTCTCTCTAGTGTTCCCTTATGTCTATTGAATAGAAATATGTGTGAGGAATCCAGATATATAAATTTTGGCTGGTGTATCTTTATCCTGGCTACTCTACCAGTGAATTTATTGCCCATGACTTGAAAGTAGCTTGGCATTTAGGGAAAATCCACTAGCACCAATTAGCATGACAAAAGGATAAGAATTGTTAAGAGTGCCCAGAAGACTTTAGCATGTATATAACAAATGTGTAAGGAAAGAGTTAAGTAAGCCCTAGCTAGTAAATCCTCAAAATGCTGGAATGACTTAATTTTGAAGTGGTCTAATAATTAAGTGCTAATAGTAGACAGATTGAGAGTAAATTAAGAGATTTATTTCAAAATCAGCAAAAACTGCCTGGAGAGAAGGAGACACACAATGAAGGAAGAAGAGTCAGCTTGCAGGGAAGAAAATTTGAAAGCTGCAGGGAAGATCAAGGAACAGCAGTGGCTTTAGGGCATATTTTTAAAACTATGTTTTAAGTGGGCCTTAAACAATGGCTGCAAGTAAGGTGTTGATATTTTTACTGTTTGGAAATAATTAGCATCACCATTGCCTGGTAACTGAGGTATTCCCTCTACTAAAGTAATGTTTGATGCGCAAGATCTGAGACCCCCATGATGCATTTCTACCTCCTTAAACACTTACGTACACAGATTTTGCAGTGTGCTATGTAAATCAACAAATTTGGGCTTTGTCAGATCAAGGAGGAAGCGTATCCCAGAGGTGAGAGGGGAAAAGCTGATTATTTTGGAGCAGTGAAAGTCACCATTTTAATGGTGATCTGTGCTCTCTTGAGAGTATTAGAGAAAATGTTCTTTGGAGACCTCTGCTCTGAGACTGCACTGCCACTATTCACTATACTGGAGAATGCTATATCCAACTTTTATCCGAATAGCTAAAAAGGTGTTACTTACAAGGCATATTTCCAATCCTATCTATGTGCTGAGGCCTCTGAGGAACAAATGTGGAGTGTATTGTTTTCGTGGTTAGGCGCTTTTCTTGGCTTTGACCCAAGGACTTACACATTCCTTGTGTAGGGCCTTTGTAGTGAGGAGGTATGGGCTCCCTCCAAGACTGACTGGGGGCAAAAGTCTGGGCCTGTGTGGGCGGAGCCAGAGACTGCCTGTCTGCCAGCCCAGAAGCGAGGGGGCGGGACAGGAAGTACATAAGAGAGTCCCAGGAGCTCAGTTGGTGGCCAGCTCCTGGAGGGTAAGGATGTTCCTCCAGCTCTGCCTGTGGCCTGCTACCCAGGTGAGCTGACTGGGTACCTGGGGAAGCAGCCCAGGGCCGGCATCCGGGCGCCGGCGAAGGAGCAGCGTGAGACCTGGGGCCCAGCAGTAACCCCGGATCCACCCATCCCGTCAGACCTGGTGATCCCAAGGGGTGAGGACCTGGAGGAGTTGCCTGATGCAGATGCGGAAGATGTGGCCCTATCGGGGCCAGACCTGGAGGAGCTGCCCCTGGAATTGCAAGAGGACGATGGCGAGGTGTGGGTCCTGACTGGGCCAGACCTGGAGGAACTTCCCCCTGCCGATGGCCCCAAAGAGCTGCCCGACCTGCCACCCCCAGATGAGATCGAGGGGTTCTACAACCTGCCCCTGGGCACCTACCCCGATGAGGGCGACTGGACAGCAGGACACCAGGTACCTGAGGGACAGGGGAAAGGAAGTAGCCCAGGGGAGGGGCCACACACTCTGGGGACTGGGGAGCCAGATGGTGACTCAGCATGTTGTGGTTGGGACCCCGCTGACTCTGTGGCATACCCCTCGGCCACAGCTAGGGACCTGGGCTGGGATGCAGTGGAGTCGAGTAGGCCTGCATCCCCCTCCCCCTTCCCTGAACACCCTTGTGGCCTTTGAACTGTTTTGCTAACCCCACCTGGGGCCTTTGAACTATTTATAGCTTGGAGACTGTTCCCCTAGCCCCGAGCTGGGACTACCCCTGCCAAAGCAGGGTAGGGAGGAGGTGTGGCCTCCCTCCAAGACTGATGGGGAGGGACGGCCAATCCTTCTACAGCCTTGTCTACACTAGAAAGCTTTGTTGACACAAGTTTTGCCGGCATACAGCCACTGTTGTAATTAAACCGCTGTTGCGTGTCTTCAGTATCTCCTTCTGTCAGTGCAGTGCATTCACACTATCAGCTCTTTTGCTGATACAGGGAGCAGTACATTGTGGGTAGCTATCCCACTGTGCAACTGCACGCAGGGTGCTTTGGGAAGGGTTTGCAGTGTCTCACGGGAGAGGCAGAGCATCACGTGATGAAGGTTTCTGAATCCCATCATTCCATGGGCATCCTACTAGTCTGACAGCAACTGCCCTGTCAGCCAAACTGACATTGCTGAACACAACACAAGAAGCCCACAGAAGTAGGAGGACGGGGGAGGAAGAATGTGTGACAGGGAGTGTGTGTGTGAAAGAGAGCAAGAGAGACACACACAGACAGAGACAGACAATGTGTGTTGGGGGACAGTGAGTGCACTTGTCAGTTCAGACAGCAGCAACTGGAAGCAACCAATCCTGAGGCAGAAGCTGCTGCACAAACAGCTCACAGCTGGTGTCCCTTGTCCCTCCACCCCAGTTCAGCAGAGACTCTGGTACCTGCAGGGGGGAGGAGAGGGACACAGCCCCCCGCTTCCCTCCCTGGCTCTGCACAGCACATCATGAGTTACACTCCTGCCCTGTAGTTTAGAATGGGCAGGACAGGACTGCATTTGCTACTGCTGTGGCATGAGCTCTCCACAGTGACTTAACTTGAAAACTTCCTGAGGTTTTGAAAGGGGAGGGCTGGATGGCTGCAGGGCAGCCAAGTTCAAACTGCTTACCAGAGTGGTCATGATGGGCATTGTGGGATAGTCCGGAGGCCATTTACAGCGATATAACCCAGGGATTACAGTGTGTACACCAGCACTTTTTTGCTGAAAAAAGCGGACTTTTGTCAACAAAATGGTCTAGTGTAGACCAAGCCTGAGTGGATGTAACTCCACAGAGTTAACAGTACCCTGGGGGAAGAGCCAGAGATGAGACAATCTCTGGCATGAGCTTTTGCTGTGGAGATAAGACTGAGTCTGTCTGTCTGCAGACCTCATTGCAAGACTCACCTTTTTGCACCAGCCTTCCTGCAATGAACAAGGGAAAGAAACCACACGTGCACAGAAACAACAAACCAGCAAGCAAAGCTGCCTACATGAAAAGAAATGAAGCTCAATATGAACAACTGTGCATCTTAATTACTACATTTACCTAGTTATTTTGGTGATGAACACCCAAAAAATTACAATAGCTGTAGACAAATGGACAAACAGAGAGAAAGACAGAATAATCCACTGTTTCTGGCAAATGGAGGTACTTAAAAATGCAAATCAGAAATACCAAGGAGGTACCTTGAGCAAGAAGAGTCCTTCCTCGTTTTGCTTGGTTTTCTAACCAGAAATATTAGGTGTTTATCTGGACACAATGAGGTACACTGAGCATTTCTATTCCTATTACTTATTTTGTATCTGTGTTTCAAGAAAAAATACATCAGGCCTCTAAAGAAGTTGTCACCCTGTCTGTGTGGAAACTTAAATTGTTTTGAAAAACTGAAACAACCATTTTGTTCATATAAGCAAAGGTGATCTCTTCATCTGTGGAAGACAGTAAGTGGAATAAAAGCTCATAGGTGGTTGGTAGCTAGGGATAGAAGGGCCTCAGTCCTTCCAAATCTGGTCACCCTGCTGTCTTAGAATCATAGAATCATAGAATCATAGAATATTAGAGTTGGAAGGGACCTCAGGAGGTCATCTAGTCCAACCCCCTGCTCAAAGCAGGACTAACCTCAGCTATATCATCCCAACCAGGGCTTTGTCAAGCCTCAGCTTAAAAACCTGTAAGGATGGAGATTCCACCACCTCCCTAGGTAACCCATTCCAATGCTTCACCACCCTCCTAGTAAAAAACTTTTTCCTAATGTCCAACCTAGACCTCCCCCTGCAACTTGAGACCGTTGCTCCTTGTTCTGTCATCTGACACCACCGAGAACAGCCTAGCCCCATCCTCCCTAGAACCCCCTTTCAGGTAGTTAAAAGCCGCTATCAAATCCCCCCTCACTCTTCTCTTTTGCAGACTAAACAAGCCCAGTTCCCTCAGCCTCTCCTCATAAGTCCTGTGCTCCAGCCCCCTAATCATTTTGGTTGCCATCCGCTGCACTCTCTCCAAATTGTCCACATCTTTTTTGTAGTGGGGGGCCCAAAACTGGACACAGTATTCTAAATGCGGCCTCACCAATGCCGAATAGAGGGGAATAATCACTTCCCGTGACCTGCTGGCAATGCCCCTCCTAATGCAGCCCAATATTCCATTAGCCTTCTTGACAACCAGGGCACACTGCTGACTCATATCCAGCTTTTTATCCACCGTTACCCCCAGGTCCTTTTCTGCAGAGCTGCTGCCCAGCTCGTCGGTCCCCAGTCTATAGCTGTGCATGGGATTCTTTCTTCCTAAGTGGAGGACTCTGCACTTGTCCTTGTTGAACCTCATTAGATTTCTTTTGGCCCAATCCTCCAGTTTGTTTAGGTCACTCTGTATCCTATCCCTACCTTGCAGGGTATCTACCACTCCCCCCAGCTTAGTGTCGTCCGCAAACTTGCTGAGGGTGCAATCTACCCCATCCTCCAGATCATTAATAAAGATGTTGAACAAAACCGGCCCCAGGACCGACCCCTGGGGAACTCCGCTTGTGACCGGTTGCCAGCTAGACATGGAGCCATTGATCACTACTCGTTGAGCCCTATGCTCTAGCCAGTTCACTATCCATTTTATAGTCCATTCATCCAACCCATACTTCTTTAACTTGCTGATAAGAATACTGTGAGAAACCGTATCAAAAGCTTTGCTAAAGTCAAGGTATATCACATCCACCGCCTTCCCCACATCCACAGAGCCAGTCACCTCATCATAGAAAGCAATCAGGTTGGTCAGGCATGACTTTCCCTTGGTGAATCCGTGTTGACTGTTCCTGATCACCTTCCTCTCTTCCAAGTGCCTTAAAATGGATTCCTTAAGGACCTGCTCCATGATCTTTCCAGGGATTGAGGTGAGGCTGACCGGTCTGTAGTTCCCCGGATCCTCTTTCCTCCCTTTTTTGAAGATGGGCACTATATTTGCTTTTTTCCAGTCCTCAGGGACCTCCCCCTGTTGCCACGAGCTTTCAAAGATAATAGCCAATGGCTCTGAAATCACCTCAGCCAACTCCCTCAGCACCCTCGGGTGCATTGCATCCGGCCCCATGGACTTGTGAATGTCCAATCCTTCTAAATAGTCTTGAACCTGTTCCTTCAGCACTGCGGGATGTTTGCCTCCTTCCCATTCTGTGCCACCCAGTACAGCAGTCTGGGAGCTGATCTTGTCTGTGAAGACAGAGGCAAAAAAGGCATTGAGTCTTCATGTACAGCCCAACATGGCAGGCGAAGCTCCGCCTCCAGTGGCACCAGGGCCAGAGCCGCCAAGTAGCAGGATGAGCAGAGAGTCCCTGAAGCCTGATGGAAGGCAGTGAAAGAGTCCACAGGGCCCCGTATGGTGCTGCTGACAGAGTCTGTCCTGAGTGTGGCCAGCACCCAGAGAGCCAGCCCCATCCCTAGTCACTGGAGTGAGACTGTTGCTCCCCAGTGCCTGCAACAAGCAGAGCTGTGGCTGGAGCCAGAAGGAGAGGAAAGGAGGAATGGGCTGCAGGGGAGGGAGCCAGAAACAGCCAGCTGCAGCCATGAGCACTATCACATGGCTCTCTATGCTCCCAGCCCCCACCCTGACCCCTCCTCACAATCCTCCGCCTTAGCCCCCCAAATAAGCCCCTTCAAATAATCCCCCTTCCCACAGCTCCCACTCACCTCCCCTCAACACCCTTCCCAGAGACCCCAGTCCTTCTCACAGCCCCCCACTATACCCTCCACCGTACCCCTCCAACCTGCCTTTCACACAGCCCCCACACAACCTTTCACCATGCCCCCCAAACTCCCTTTCACAGAGCCCCACTCAACCCTCCACCATTGCCCCCAACCTGCCCCTCACACAGCCCCCACTCAACCATAGCCCCCCAACCTGCCCTGCCCACAGTTCCCACCCACCTTTCCTCAATCCGCTTCTCACAGCCCCTTCCTACCCCCAAATAGTGTCCAGCCCTCCAACCAGCCCCTGCTTAAAACCATCCAACCACCTGCTATCTCATCCCCAAATAAACACACACCAACCCACTCCCACCCCAAATAGATTCACAGCCCCTACCCTCCAAATAAACCCAAACTCCTCCTTCCACATCTCCCTGCCACACCATCCTTCATCTTGGCAAATAAACCCACCCCATTGCACAGTTCCCCAAATAAATACTCCCTCAAAAGTTTTAAACATCACCCTGCCAAAACCCTCCCTCCAACCCCCAAAGCCCCACATCACCCCCCCCAAACCTTCCCCCGCTATTGCTCACCATTCCCCCAAGCCCTATTCCCCAATAATCCCACCTCTTAAAAACTCTCCTCCTCCCCATTCCCCCTCTTTATCCCTACCCCCAATACTTATTCCACCACCCAGCGCCCTTCTGTGACCCCCTACATCCAAGTCTACCCTACAGATGTGACCAAATGTATCTAACTCCTGCCTGCACAAGCCCCCACTCTTCCTTTTTTAATTGCTTCAGTCCCCTACAGCTGACCCAGGAACCCTATGCAGGGCCCCTCACCCCTTTAGACTCAGCATCTCATCTATGTGATCTGCAGGGCTGATGACCTTTCCCCCCTCCTCCCTTGTTTTCTTGGGATGGTCAGTTGGTGTGTTTGCACATACACACAACCCAGAGACAAACACACCGGACACACACACTCCAGAGAAAATGCACTGGAGCAGGGAGCTGGGCCCAGCCCCACAGGACAGGAGCCACCACTGTGTGGTGAGTGCTGGGCGGACCTGCTCTCCACCCACCCCTGCATCCGTGGCTTCCCTTCTGCACCAGGCTGGGATAGAGATAGCGACTCACACACACTCCAGAGAGTGGGGCCTGGCAGTTTTACTAAGCCGCTTTCTCTGACAATATTTTTACCAGCTCTCTATGTGTAGGTTTACACTTAGTGAGATAAAAAAAACTAGAACTATTGCCTCGCACTGCAACCACATGTCCCCTAATGGAAAAGCTAAACTAAAACAAGGTCAATCGACATATTGCTTTGTCTAATATGGAGTATGTAAAAGCACCTAGCAAGTCAGGGTTAGGGACTAGTAGGAAATGACACTGAATGAATATCCTGTTTCCCCACCCATAAGCTGAACAAATTCAGACAGAGTAAAAATGCTTTTCTACAGCAACATTCAACGATTTCACCTCTTTGTCTGTGCCCCAGTCGATGTCACTGTAAGCAGTTTCCTCACACTGTGGTGTCTCTCTCAACTTCTATATTTTCTGTTTCTGAAAACGTTGTTCCACCTAACTATGAGCTGATCCTGAAAAGTGCAGAGTATCCATAACTTCCAGTGAAGACCCAGAGTTGCATCTGCTCAGTAGATATTCAGCACCACTTCCCCAGTTCAAGCCCTTGTTTTGTGCTATTGGCATAAAAACCCTGTTACGTAAACTACTTGAACCAGCCAGACAAACACCACCAAAACTGCATCATTTTTACATCATCCCTCTTAAGTTTTCCCCCTTCAAAATGAAAACCTGCAAGCACATGCAATAGAATAAGGCTTCAAATCTCATGAGATTTTATGCTCTTTGTGATTTCTGTTGTATGAAATACAATAAAATTAGTCACTCATTTAATGCATTTTGTTTTAGAAATGTACAACCTAAAGAGGACATTTTAAAAAGAGATTCACCTATCTCTTGATTTTAGAAAGGCCTTGAAGTTATAAGATCACCTTGTCTCTGGTGAACAAGGGGTAAAATAGCACTAAGAGCATTTTTCTTGGAGTCTTAAAAGTTTTATAAATTATCCATGGAGGCCTCTGAACCGAGGTCATTCTGTCGGTTTTCATTCTCTTAATTATCTGGTTCCAGCCTGCTACGCTAACCACACTAATTGGACATGGAGAAATCCCTTATCAGTAAAGTTAGAGAAGCACCTGTAAAAAGGTGTTGGAGACCTCCATAAATCAAAGAGGAGAAAGTGAACAGAAGAAAAAAGGGGAAATAAGCTAATCAGCCATGCCCTTCAAAACTGTAAGATCATCAACAGACTAGGTTCAGGTAGACATGGTGAGTAACTGGCTGGCCGATCTCCCAGGAAAACTCAGTGTTTCAGGAAGTGCTGTTACTGAGTCAGGAGGTGGCAAACTTCCTTCTGACTCAGTACCAAAACAAAGCCCTAGCTTGATAAGGGGCTTTGTGTTTCTGGTGGTGGTGTGTGTTGACTGAGATGTAAATCTGAGATCCTGACCACTTTTGTCATTGACAATTCCATGACATTTTACATATAAAAATAGGGACATCACCCCACTGTCCTGGCCAATTTCTAAATAGGAAAATACATCTGTTGCAAAATTTTCCCCTGGACTTTCAATTAGATAAAGCACAACTCACTTCCAGTCCTACACTATTTTGTGATTTTGCTCTTCAGTGCTAACTGAGCGCTGAGTTTCTTCTTAGAGGTGACTGCATTTCAGTGGCGGATAAAGTGAGCTCCATATATATGTAATGTGTAAAGTATGTTGGAATTCACATCAAATGGCCTCTCAGCCATCCTCATTACAATATACTTATAATGCTGGAGAAGAAAAACCCCTGAAAAACAGGAAGTGCAGTTGAGAACTGTGAGTAAGGAAATGCATGAAGTATCCAGTTAATAATATAGTAACAGCCAAGGACTAGGCTGTGTGTGCAGGTGTGGAAATATTATTGTTAATGCTATTTGTAATTCTTTAGTGCCTAGGCCCTGGAGGCTCCAACTGAGTTCAGAGCCCCTTTGTGCCAGGCACTATACATACAAAAGGTGTGAGGAGAGGAGTGACAAATCCATACTAAGAGTGACCTGGAGAAATGCCTTATCTCGCAAACAGAGATAAAGCAAGCATATTAGCTCCTGTAAGGAAGTAGTGCCTAGTTCAGTGGTTCTCGCAACAATTTTTTTGGTGGCCTCAGAGTGCGGCCATCAACTCTTGCCATTGACTATTGACAATTTTTCCTATTATATTCAGTTAACGTTAGGAAAATCAAATAAATATGCACATATACATGTGCAAATAATAAGTTCTGGGTTTTGATACATCAGTTGTGTGGATCAGAGTATTAGCAAAAGTTGAGGAGCTCTTTGAATGGAAAGGCTGCCTCACTTGCCCAACTCACATGAAGAACTGCAGCTCCTGCCAGGTGGCTAGAGGGAGTTACTTGTTCTTCCCTGCAGAGCAGCCAATCTGGCTACATCTGCAGCAACTGCCCTGAGCCACCTGGCAGGAGGCAGGGCAGGGGCTCCTTTGGGGGGGAAGAATTGCAGTTTAGGGATGAGGCTGCTGGGGGGGGGGTCACTTGCACGGTTTCGGGGGGGGGGGGGGGAATGAGTGGATGAATGCAAGGACCCTGGAGGCAATCGAGCAGCTACTATTTGAATACCAGGGAAGGGTGGGGGGCCACCCACTGCTAAAGATCCCTCCCCCAGCCTAAGGGGAGGAGCCACTGGACCCGGGACTCAACCTATTACGTGGGACAACAAATGAAAAAAACAGGAAGGAGCGTGAAGGTCAAAGGGTCAAACAGAGGGAACCAGAAAGGGACACCGAGCAGAGAACCCCGGACAACGCCCACTGCAGCCGGAAGGTGTCTAGGGAGCCAGTGGATGCTGCCCAGAGGAGCTCTGCTCAGATGCGTGAATGGATGGAGGAACGGAAATAGGCCCCACAGTCGCAAAGCACCCCCTCAGCCAACCTCCTTTCCCTGGTGGTGTAGATGGCCACTTTGGCCAGGGCTAAGGGGAGGTTGACGAGGAGGTCCCACGACTTTGTGGGGCCTTGGTGGGGCGTGCATGGGCAGCCAGTGGCTGGCAGGGAGGGCTGCGGACCCCGAGGCAGACACGCGGGGGGGGGGGGGGGGAAGGGAGGGCGGGGAGTGAGAGGGGGTCACTTACTTTGCCACTGCAGTCTAGTGGCAGAAGGTGCTTCTGGGAGCCAAGGGCCAGGGGTTATTCACCCTGCAGGGGCTGCTCTCAACAAGTCCCAGCTTGTGGCCAGGTGAAACCTGGCTGGACCGGGTGGATCCTTGCCCCTCCTTCTCCAGCTGCTTGTGGCCACACAGAAACCCCCTGGTGGCCGCATTTGAGAACCGTTGGCCTAGTTTCATATACAAAGATAGAAATAGACACTGTTTATGTGGCTAGTCTGTGAAGAAACACTGAGGACTGAAGTTGGTCCCAGTCACAATTTCATCAAGGTTTTTGTGGCTATTAGAGCGGGACAGAAAATAGTATTTTCTAAAATTGACTAACGCTTGTAACCCTTCCATGCCTAGGGCAGCCACCTGAGAATGCCGAGGTCAGGGCAGGCTGTAAAAGGAAAGCAGATTCTCCCAGCACTGGTGGGTGGCACTGAAGCCAGACTTCCCAATCAGCCACAAACTGTGCTTCTGATTCCCCCAAACCAGTGATCAAGAAGCCAATCCACTAATACACACAGCCCCCTTTACTGCATTCCAGTCTCTGGCTCCCAATCAGCCACTAGGTCCAGTAAAAAGACTAGTTATTTAAACTCTATGCTCTTTACTAAAAAGATTCCTCCTGACCCCAAAGGGTCAGCCCCAGTACCAGATCAATGTAAGTTTGGATCTTACCCAAATACCACGCTGCCAGCCAATTCTTTAGTAACTAAAACTAAAGGTTTGTTATAAAAAGAAAGGAACAAACACTAAGAGAAATGTTAAAGGATTACAACAATCAGATACGTACAAGTGATTGAAAGTCCATATACTTCAAGCTTCTGGGAGAATTGTGGAGTTACAGGCTTGTACAGTTTCTCTGGCATACATCCAGTATCTGGATGGGTCTTAGTCCTTCGGTTCAGTTGCAAGTGAATTGATCCCGAGGCAGGTATGTGTCTGTAGCTGAACAGGAACAAAAGACAAAATGGATTCCCCAGGCCTCTGCCTTATATACCTCCTGGCCCTGGCCAGGCTGTTTATGGAGTTCAGAGTCACATGGGCCAGTCCTGGTGACTCATCAGGTATATCCCCGGCTTCTCCCCCTGGGCCCCTTGCACCTGTGGAAGTCTCAATGGGTCATTAACCAGGCTATTGTTCTGCAGCCATCCTGTCTGAGATGCCACTCAGACAGCACAATTTGAAATACTGATATACCAAACATATCTATAACTCCCATAACACATGAACATAAGTATTATCATCTTACTTAATACATTATAGCCTTTCTAACAGTACCTGACATGGCATATCTCACATGAATTATTATGATTTTGACACAGATGTCAAACAATATACTAAAGTCTCCCCCCTTCCCCCCCCCCCATAAAAAATTCCAGCCAGCATGACAACGCTAACATCCCAAATAAGGATGAAAAGTCAAAACCTCAATTTTTCACCAAATGGAAATACCCTGCATGTTCCCTGGATTCCTGGCTGACCAAGGAGCAGGGAACCCTGGAAGCTGTTTACTAAATCTGACATCATTCTTCTTAATTTCACTGCTGCCAACATTGAACAGTTGCAGTGAAACTGACCAGACTCTTGTTTAGTTAACAAGTCTGGCCAGTTTCTGGTCACTGCTGCTGTTCAGTGGTGGGCATCAGTGAAACTGATAAAAATTATCTCAGTTTCAGTCCTCAGGGGGAGAGGCTTCCAGGGTCTCTCCAGGTCTAAGGCAGCCTGGCTGGTAGGTTGTGGGCTAGCTTGAAAGCCCAGGATTCTCTAGGTCCTTAATAAATTGTCTGGCAGGCTGATGGGGAGCCAAAAGCCTGAAAGCCTTGGGAATGCCACTTCTCAAGCTCTGAGGCTCCCAGAACTTCCAGACTTGTGGCTTCACTTCTGTCCACCTGGCTTTTTGTTTCAAAATGTAACTTTATTTATTTATTTATGTGGCTGGTCAAATTCAAAATGAAACATTTCAACTTTATTGAAACAAACATATCCAGAATTTCATTTCACAATAAATTCAAAAATGTTATCTTTCCATCCCAATTTGTTACCAAAAAAAAAAAAAAAAATTAAAATCTCCAACTTCTTTTGCAGGATGGAAAATCTATTTTCTTTTTAATATCCAGGTCTGGACCCAAATTAGGTTGAGGCTGGGTTGAGTGGTTCTAACCAAATGTTTTGATTTTGTACATATTTTATATTTCTCTTTTTTCATCAGTTGTAACAGTCTCATAATCTCTAATTCTATAAGTAACTATTTTATCTTATATGATGTTAGAATCAGAATAGAATAGAATCATAGAGTTGGAAGGGACCTCAGGAGGTCATCTAGTCCAACATCTTGCTCAAAGCAGGACTAACCTCAGCTAAATAATGTTCTTTTTCACAAATGGTATGTCACTTCTGTTTGTTGTTTGTTTGTTTCTTCTCTCTGAACTCTTATCTTTAAAACAGATGTGGCTAGGAAATGGGACACGGTTTTTGTGAAACTGTTCTTGAATAAATGTTTTGCATTTTTGTAAGAAATTAAAAATCTCTTCAAAAATCTGTTGGACTCTTCTTATTCTACAAAGATCAAAACACTTTTAGTCAGAATGTTTTTTTCACATTGAGACCAAGAAAACAAGAAAAAATAAATAGTAAAGCATCCATAAGAAAGCAAACAAGTCTTCTCTGACAGGCTGCACTCTATTCAAAACAAAATGGTTGCCTGTCTCCCCAGACAGTCCTTAGTTTTAAAATTGCAATATATAAAACGAAAGACAAAATAGTTTACAGTGAAATACACCTTAAGGTTGAATCAGGACAAGGTTTTGGGTCTGAGAATGAATTCTGATGCTGTTGAAATCTTGCAAGTTTTCTCATGAGATTTTGACCCAAAATAACAAACTCTTATAAAATCAACTATTCTCACAAAAATTTCACCATGTCCAAACTAGGGTTTTGAACCAGCCTAGACGGTTTTTTCACTGCCTTGTTTGAAGGTTGTTTGCCCTGTCCCAGATCCCTCACCCTGAGAGTGAAGGAGGAGTAGAGGAAATGCTCAGCAGACTTGTCATGGGCCTTGACCCTTTAAGAGCTGCCTCCCTTGGAGAACCTGGCTGTATTCCCCTCCTTTCCAGCACACTCACGCTGGGGTCAGCCAAACTCTCTAGCCACCATCCAAGTGGGAGGAAGGGGGCAGGTGAGGTGGTTGTTGTGGAGCTTCCTTCCCTACTAGCTGTTTGTGGATATGACAGGGCCCAGAGCTGCCTTCCTCCTGGGCTGGACAGCACAGTGGGGGATGTGGAAGATAAGAGGCAAAGAGGCCTTGAGCCTCCCCCAGCCCCTTACCCACACCACTGCCTGCATGGGTGGGCTACAGCTAAGTGAGGCTGCAGGTGATGGGATGCAGAGGAAGAGGAGGGTCAGGCTGGAGGTAGAGGGGCCTGTTTTTCTATATCTTAGGTGGCAATACTAGTCCAAACTGGAACTTTGAAATAGACCCCGCTCCAGTTCTGGATCTGGAAAGCTTCGGCTCAGGTTCAGATTAGGGATTCAGATCTCATTTTTCAACTAGCACTGTGATCTCTTGGTGCCAGCTAGCAGTGGTGCATGAGGGTTATAGGGATCTCCTGGGTCAGGTATCTTCATACTAGATGGCCAAAGGGTGTCATGCCAGGTCTCTACTGAAAGCCTGTTTTACACTGGTCATCCTAATCATTGTGAAATGTGTGAATAGGTAATATGTAAGGCGTTAAATATATACTGAAAATTATGGTCTTAATGTCTGTGAATTGGGGCTGCTTACCAGAAGGTGATAAACAAGGGTTTTTTTCTAGGCAAGAGATGTTTAGCTATCTATGTGGCTACATGTAAATTGAGTATTGTATGATTCACAATGGATGCCCATTTACAATCTGAGCTGAATGCTAATGAAAGGATCATAAAATCTTCAAGGGAAGGAATTTACAGAGAGAAGTAAACCAGCAGGAAGGAGTCCTGTTTACAAGTGAAGGCAATGGATTTCTGGACTGTAACCGTAGGTACAGGGACTGACTCTAAATCTTTCACCAAGTAAGTTGACAGTGAAAAAAAGGATCATGAAAAAAGGATCATAGCCAGTCTTGGCTGAAAAATTCTGGAAAAACTTTGGGGTGAGCTAAATATTATTAGACAAGAGGGTGTCTAGTTCAGTAAGTCTGGGTTCTAGAATGAATGTTATAATTTTAATTTATGTGTAAGCCTTTGTTTCCAGTATTTCTACTTGCCACTATTTGAATCTCTGCTCTCTGTTAAACAAACTTCTTCTTGTTTTTACTATAAACATACCTAAGTGATGTGTGTTATGCAGAGCTGTGATCTAAGGTGTAACTTTGAGAGCAGAGGATCTGGGATTCTGTGAGTGTCTAGTGAATCAGGGGCTGGGCACTCCAAGGGGACACTTAGAGGACTCCAGGGTTGGTTTGTGCCTATCATTAACCTATAAAGAGAGAGTGGGGCTCCTGAAACCTAGAAGTTTCCTCACTCTAAAGGCAGATGGTAGCGAGGTGCCTCACAGCCTGGATACCCCCAGGAAGCATCAGCCAACATCCCCAGCCCCAGCCAAAAACCCATCCCCAGCCAAAATTTTAAATAGGTTCCAATTTGAGGTTCCATTTTTTCCATCTTTTCCATCAAGTTGCTGGGCTTTGGAGGTGGAAATGAAATAACAAAATGCAGTGTACACACTACCATCAGACACTACAGAGCACAGCATGTGCCACCATGTTACATTAGGTATGGTGAGAATTAGTGATGGGTGAACCTTAAAGGGTTTGCTTTAATTCAGATACGAATGAATCTGAAATGCAAATGTAGACACTTGTCTGAATGTACCCACTTCTCTTTGTTCCGGAAATCAGACATACGCCTCATGAGCAGAGGCTCTCATGGGGTTGCTGGGTCAGTACTTCAGAAGTATTGTAAGAATAATAATTCTTGCAGTGTTTCAGCCCTTCTAATCCCAGCAAAGGAACAGAAAAATAGTTTGTAGGGCTCATTTTTATGGTTAGGCAAAGGTTGAGCTCATTTTACCCATTCTCCCTTAAAAACAGAGATTTACACTGAAGAGCAGAACAATGACAGTGTATTGCAGGCTGAGGCTTTCACGTCCCAAGAGGAGACAACATTCCCCCTCTATTACAGTAGCCAGAGAAAATGAACAGAGGCTTCCAATAATAAATATAGATATACAGGCTTCTGATTCCTTTTTTGCCTCTGAGGCTATCAAGAAAATGTAATCAAGCCTTTCTTTCTAGTCAATCCACAGATTATTTCAATACTCACACATTCCATATTGAAATCCTGTCATCCTCGTCACTGCCTTTGCCTGTTGGCTGCATGCAGTCATTGCTAAACAATTTGTTAAAGTGTTATATTTTTAGAGATGTCAGCTCACTTGCCATCAAATGGTAATGCCAGTTTGCAGATGTCATAAGGAAAAGAACACACTCATGATAAGAGAGATGAAATGAAGGGCTGAAAGCACATGACTATCTACCCATCTTATCCTCTCTTTCCCTACGCTTTCTTTTCTCCTGTAAAAAAAAGCCACTTGCTAGCGAGAACTTCAGCCTATATAAACCCAGTATGGTGTCTTCTTACCTACACTAAATTATGTAGTGCTTCTAAACAAAGTGTGTACAAGAGCTGAATATAAATTAGAAAGAAAAAGATACAAGGAGTTCTAGGATTAAATCAGGCCAGAGTAGTCACTCTCATTTACCCCCGCCCCCTCCCCCTCAAAAAAACAGTCAGTGGTATCTGAGCTGCTAATTTCCCACATTTTAAGTACAGAAAAATATTGTGGTATCGCCAGTGCTATGGAATATTTACTGGTAACTTTCTCATGGTGACCACTGTATAAAATAAGTGATACAGAGTGGCTCATGTGGGAAAGAACGGGTGAATTTCCCCTGCAAGATGCGTCACGGTCAGGAATATTAACATATCATAAATATCAATTCTGGGTTCTTTGTGTGTGTTCTTTTAAACCCGGTACAATATAATGATTCTCAGTTTTTCTCCTAGAAATCTAGAAATGTATGTTGCCACACTCTGTTATTCCTAACCAGAAAGGAAGAAGCAGCAGCATGAGGGAATTATACTGTATAGAGTTTTGATAAACCTGATTAATTCTCAGCTTCATCATGAACTTTCTTTCCTATTGACCTTTCCTCATTGCTCTTATCTGGGTATACAGTTCATCCCGGGCTATTATGAAAACAAACACGTGGTGGGAAAATTACCAGTTACAGCTATTACTACTAATGTGTAAGCATTCTATAGACAACCTTCATTATCTTTTAGCTGAAGTAAAGTAGCTGGATTACAATATATGCAAAATAAACTAAGTGCATATTAAGGTTGCCCTATTCTGAAACCTTTCACAATACACACTTTCCACCCCATCTCTCAGAAGCACATACCCCTCGTTTGATCAGTTACAAAATAAATATATGCAAATGTTGTCTAGCCACTTGCAGGTCTGTGGATGCATAATTTATAACTCTTAAGCAACCCTTCCACAACTCTCTGAACAGATGTTTTCTATTCTCTATTTTCTATGTCATGAAAATAATGCAGATGTATGGAGCCTGGAAGGAAAGGGGTTAAAATTAAATCTTATTTGGCTGATCCATCTTTTTGGTCTATGCACACATCAAAGGGTACCAGATGAGGGCTTGCCATTAGAGCATAGGTGAAGAGGATTTTAATGAATATGAAAAATATGGCCTCTACTAATGTTTGAAGCATTTTTCTATACTTGTGATGAGTACAGTCTAATGCAAACCCACATAAGTGCTACATAACTTGATAATGAGCCATTTACTGGTCTTTAAAAAGCTCATGTGTGCTAATGAAATGGCTACTTTCTGCTGCATTGATTATATGGCTATTGTAAAAATGTGATCAATTTACTTTCTCACTTTGCTTACAAAGGAAAGCTGATTGTTTTCTGTGAAATGTAATAGCATCTTTGATGAGACGTTTAGTTAAAATCAACTGTTTCTCCTAAACTTAGGCGGGGATTTCTTTTGTGTTTGGCTGGATATGCCATCTTCCTTTTGGATCTGGTGTCTAACAACATCAGATATTTGTGAGAGAACACTGCAATGAAAGATTTTAAACAAACTGTTGAAACCACAGGAGACTAAGGAGGCCTTAATGGGGACAATTGCATTGCAAATGCCTATAAACTAGAAGACCATACTCCTAATGATTCTAGTCCATACCATTCACTGAGCATGACTGAAATTTAGGGTAGGCAGTGTTGTTGTAACTGCGTTGGTCTCAGGTTATTAGAGACACAGGGAGAGTGAAGTAATATATTTTACTGGACCAACTTCTGTTGAGGAGAGAGACAAGCTTCTGAGCTCTGTGCAAAAGGTTATCTCACCCACCTAACCTATGAAATTGAGGTCATTCCCACCTTTACATTAGGCTAATAGTTCAGTGGGTGCGGAAAGAAGAAACAGAATATATTTGCCTTTACAATTTTGCACAAGTCCCTACATTGTTCTGGATATAGTCTCTTCTAATGTACCTTCTTCTGGGTATTTCACAGCATTTTGTCACCCTACTATATAATCAGATGCCGGGTAAATCTCCCAATCCTGCTCACTCCAGAGATGTGTGTGCATGCAATTGATATTCTGATATTTCTCAGCAGGAGCTATGATCTATATAACTCATTATTCCTGTGTCTTTATTGACATGGTGAATCGTGTAACTTTTTTCTTAAGAAGATTATTTTGTCATTGTTTTCGTTTGTACAGTTATTACCTCACTGTTTCCCTTAGCTGAACCTTTTATGTCATGAATTCATTAATGTCAAGTAATTAGGTGGAGATTCCAAATTAAAAGAGGAATCTACAGAGAGAATTATACTAATTTCATCTATTTTTTCTTACCCAAAATGTATACAGTCTATTTCAATTAAGCATGGTGGTCAGAGTAATTATCTAATCTTTCATTTTGTCCCAAACATTCCAATAAATAAGGATGACATTATTTCATTTGGCCTTAAACACAAGTCTTTTATCTTCTCTATTACTGATTTTATCGTTCTGCTTGGTAAACAACACATTCTAAGATAAATGCTTCACTTTGAAAACTGAGGTCAGCACAATATAAATTAACACATACACAAGTAATCAAAACATGGCTCTTAGCTGGGTGGATAATGGTTTTCCCATTCTGTGAAAATTTTCAAGTTATCAGGAAAATTTTGTCCCAAATCAGGACAAAAAGTCAAAATCTCAACTTTTCATGACCTGAAAATGTGAAAAAGATTTTGAAACATTTGACCATTTAAATATATATTATAATTATTTTAAATTTTAAAACAAAGTCATTTCAAACAGGAAAACTGGAATTTTTTTCTTTTGAAAAATGTCAAAAGAAAACATTGACAATTTTGAAAACTTCTTTTTCTGTAAAATCTGAGTAAAAAATGTGTAATAACCAGACTCTTTCTTGCAAAAAGTTTGTTTTGACAAATCAATGTTTTCCAACAAAAAAAGTTTCATCAAAAAATGCCCAAACAGCTCTAGTGCTAAGTTCAAACCAACTGTCGTTCAGTTAAACCCGACAGCTATTAAGAATGGTTATTAGTTCCCTCTGATTTTCACAGATGATAACACTGGGTGTATACATTTTTTTTTTGTTTTTAGTAAAATGTCCTTAAAAGTCTTGCTTGTAATGCCTTATTTGCAAGCCTCAGAGAAACCCATTTAAAAAAAAAAAAAAAGAGAGAGTTAGAGTTAGAGCCTATTCCAAAGCTGATTGAAATCAATAGAAAGATTATCATTGACTGCAGAGGATACTGGATCAGTTTGACAGAGGGTTGGGAGACAGCAGGCTGAGTCAGCCCCCTGCCACACTGGAGCTCTAATTGAGGGGAATTGGAACAAGCTGAGTAAACCTGCACAGAGTGGGTGGATGACAAGCTGCCAGGTAGCAAACCGCTATAAAGGCTCACAGGTCGGAAGTGCAGGAGGGGTAAACAGTCAGAGAAGAATGAAGCTACAGCAGGAGGATAAGAGTCCCTTGAACAGTAGCTGAAATAGTGAGGCCCATAGCTAGACTGTGTATTTAAGGATGGTGGTGGGTAACAACCTGTAAGTAAATGGTGGAAGTAAATGGTGGAAGCCCAAAGCCAAAGTCTGTGAGTGGTTTTTGGGAGCAGGGGATCTGAGCAGAGCAGGGACCTGTATGGACCTGTTATAATCAGACTCATGTTTTTAATATATATTGAACTAACATACACATGCAAATATATGTGCTTCTAGTAGTTAAAGATTTTTGCAGTATTGAAAGCAAATTGTCTACACTGCTGTATTATGAAAGGCTATCACCAAACCAAAAAGCTCATCCTTATGTTGGAGAAAAGATTGAAACAACACAAGTTACTTAAAGGTGGAATTATTTTTCTTTTTTTTTTTTTTTTTTTTTTAAGGATTCAGTTATAAAAAGTGCACACAGCAGCCTGGAAATTGTATATCTGATTAAACTTTTTAAAAAAACCTAAATTTAGTCAGTTAAGGCTTGGCGGTGTGAAGTGCTGAGAACTCTTAAGTCCCCCTGAATTCTGTGGAAGTGGAAGGTGTTCAGCATCTCACAAGACTGGGCCCTGTTGTGGCCAAAATAGAGGCAGGTAATTAGGAGTTCCAAATTCTATTCTAGCTCTACTACTTACTTCCTGTGTGAACTTGGTTGAGTTATTTAACTTCTGTGCCTTGGATTTTCTATTTGTAAAGTAGGGATGATAATAGTGTGTCTGTCACAGTTCAGGGCAACTGCACATGTATTTTCCTCCACCCTCATTCAGCGAGGGCACCCAGTATAAGCTCCTGCCTTCTCAGCTGTCACTTCTCTTGGTCAGAGACCAGCATCTCTCCCCATCTTGACTGGGTATTTCCAAGCTGCACAGTTCCCTGCTTACACCATGAGCTCCCCAGCAAGTTAGACTGTCTGTCTGAACAGGTCTGCTCTACTTTTTCCTCAGAGACTGTAAACACCATAAATGCCTCCAGTTAAGTTACCACACAACCCTTTCTAAGCAAGCATATTTATTCTTAAGGTAAAAGCATTATAGAGAAAACCATATATAAGCTATAAATGAACCTACACACATGCTAACAAGCTTCCCAGAGATCATCCCAACTCAACAAGATGGAAAGTGAAGAGTCCCTCAAACCCCACACAGAGGTTTTTCTGTGGTCTCAAGTTCATAACAGCTTTTTCCTCTGAACAGGAACCCCCCTGTATTTGATTTTCTCCTTTATATAGTTTGGGTCTTTGACCTTTAGAAACTCTGAATAGGTACGCAATGAGACAATGGCTTTCTCCTCAACGCACAGGTTCAAAAAGCTGGTTCCAGAATTTGCATCATTCTTGTTCTGCCCTGTTTTAAATGAGTCTTTTCAAGGTGATTATACTTCCTAGGGTTTACATTAGTCATGTGTCTCCCCTAAAGAAATGACATACAATCCCACAATAATACATATTTGCGGTTTAAATACAAGGAATTCTTAAGATACTTAAACTTAATTTAGTAAGGTTTGTCCAGGATATGGTAGTAGCTTGCCATATCCATCACAATATCCCCTGACCCATAGGGGCATTGAGGCTTAATTCATTCAGGTATGTAGAGCATGTTGAGATCTTCAGATGGAAGAAGCCAAATAAGTGTGGTGGCATATTTCAGTGTTGCAAACTGTCATTGTGGTTCTGCAAAACTCAAACCCAAACTTGGAGTTGTTCAGATATGGGTTCCAGTTTATCAAAACAACCAAAGAGCAGGTGTGGGAGGGTAACTGGATAAAATGTTCTAGCTTTGGCACATCTCTATTAATGCCCGATCCTGCTCCATTGAAGTAAATTGGATCTTTGCCCTGGAGCTCAGAATCAAGCTTTAAAGTTTATCATGAGTAGGAGGTCAGACTAGATGATCATAATGGTTCCTTCTGACCTTAGAGTTTGAGTCTATGATCTGTTTGTTGAAATTTGAAAGTAGATAGAGGATCGGCAAGACTTAATGATGTGATAAGTGATCCCAAAGTAAATGTGCATGCTTTGTCCAAGAGTGCTCCACATCCTAAATTAGTCCAACAATTGGGGTGATAAATAGCAAGCCACTGAGAAGCCTCACTATTCCCATTAATCTGCCATTCCATATTCCTTGTTGCCACATGTAGTAAACATGAAAGTTAGTAATAGATTAACAGACTATCAATGGAAAAGATCATCTTATCATAGCTTTCCTGATTCTTGTTCTAAACATCAAATGATCCCTGTGGGGATCTCCCCCCCTAAAAAAATGTAAGGCTCTGTATAAATATAAATAAATCTCTACTTGTACTTTGAAGACTTTGCATCACTCTGAGGGGAAACAGAGCTGCTTTCAAAAACTTTCTTGGCAACCAGTATACAGAGGACAGACCTTCAGTGACAAATAAGAAAGAGGCAAACTTCAGCAAAATGAAAATCATCCCAGCCAAAAAAAATAATCCACTGAAAAGAAAACTGGAGATAAGATCTTATTCTGTTGCCAAAAAGTATTAAGTAGCAGCAGAGTACTAATTTCCCCTGTAAATAAGAATTTAGAGACAGAAATCCCATTTACAGATGAAAGTTAACTGTAGTTGGGCAACTGAGAGACCTTCAGTAAAGACAATGGCTTATCTAACGGTCAATGCATTGTAATATCAGCAGCATTTTCATATCAAGGCTTTATATGGGGTGGAGGAGAGGCAGGGATTCAAGTGGGGTATTCAAGACAAAAATGCTATAGCTTTCAAAAAATTGAGGACTACCCAGAGGACGGGAAAAATGTGGAAGTGATTGAAGTGAGGTCAGTGGGACCTATAGAGTGATAAAAGGAACATGAGTGAGGTCTGTCAGATGACATTGCTCTGGAATCTTTGAAGAAGACAGGAAGTTTCTTACAAGAATTAGTTGGGCTGTTAAAGAGAAATGAACAGCTGACACTGATCAACCTATCTTGAACTTGCAGGTTTATCAGACTTCAGTGAGATGGGGGTTCTCAAGGATTACCCCTAGGAAGCGAGGTTTACAAGCTTCAAACCAGAAATGGAACAAAAAGCATAATCTCAAGGTTTACAGGTTAGGTGCTATAAAAAGGAATGGGATTACTCACCAGAATCTTTTATTCAAGTTAAATTGTCATTCTTTTCTGCTCATCCTCATTCTTATGTAATCACATTCAAAATACTAGCATATAAAACAATATGGACAATCTGGTTACAGTGAGTAGTTTTCCATAGATTAACAGGACAGATTCTGCTAATTTACAACAGCTATAATTCTATTTTGACCACTCTAAAACTAAACTGAAAAAAGGCCCAGGAAAAGTATTATAAGGAACAATCTCACATTGGGAGGGAGATGGGTTACATGACCTAACTGGGCTTTTTCATGTTTAACTTAGAATTATATAAGTGGAAGAGCCATCATTCTGTTGACACCCTAACCCTCTCCATCCCCAAGGGAACAGCCTTTGTTCTTCTGAGCTGTTCTGCAGGCTACAGAAAGAAAGAAAGAAAGGGGCTCCTTGCTCCCTCACTCCAAGGCTGCAGAACTGACTAAAGCACAAGCAGAATCTAGCCCTAAATTAGTTTATGGGTTGGGTGTGGTTTTTTTCTGAATGATACTCCTTTCCAGCTTCTTTGTGAAGAACCATGTGCATCAAAGGATCAATAAATATAAGTAAAATATGCTGTAGATGGAGGAAAAAAATCAGAGGAACAATTTTCAAAAGCACTCAGCATTGATCTAGGTTTGCTTTCAATTAAGTCATTGGTAAAATTCCCATTGACTTCAGTGGAAAGGAAAGGAAAGCTAATGATGAGCACTTGGGGTAGCCTCACCTTAGATTCCTATATTAACAACTTTGATAATCAAGAAATGTCCATAACATACACTATCAGATTAGTGGGTAACATTATACGAAAAAATAGGGTCAGATCTTCAGTAGTTATAAATCAGCATAGTTCTATTGCCTCCAACTCACCTGTGCTGACTTACACAAGCTGAGGAGTAAGTGTGTGGTAAGTACTCGTGAAATGGCTGGCCACGTTTGTTATAACCCTTGATAGGGACAAGATAAGTACCTAGATTATAAACATGTGGAAAGGAAGGTATATGGATAGATTCAGTATTGTACTAGCCTACATTGTTTTAAATCAGGGGTGGGGATCGTCCGGCCCGCGGGCCGTGAAACCGTGCCGCAGCTGAATTCCCCCCCCCGCCGCCAGGGCCACCATCAGGCCCTTGACATAAAAAAGGTTCCCCACCCCTGTTTTAAATAAACAATATCAGTTTATGAACTTTGCTGTTTATGAGAAAAAAAGAATTCTAAAGTATAATTCTACATATTATTGGGAAGTACTTCTGAAAATCACATTAGTGACAAGCCAGAAATCCATCACATCAGGGAAGGAGGTTTTTCTTATTCACATGCATATATTTAAAATAATAATAATAATAATACAAATAAGCAACCATGTATAACAATGCTGTCTTATCCATCTCTGGGTTCTGATAACATCACACACTCTGTCACAGAACACTTTGGTAGAATAACTGTCCTGTTGTGCATAGCTGCTTATCTATTTTTGTCTTGGTTTTGTGCTCACAGAAACACAAAGAGGAAAAACATACGTTTTGTATTTCTTTATACTTTTTTAACCAATAAAAATGCAGTTACTCTTACCCATACACCTTTTTCTTCTCTGTTTTTTGTTAAAGCATCCATTTCTTAAGTAATCTCTAATTTAAAAAAATTACAGGGAGGAACCTCTTCATTCTGAATCCAAAGTTATAGATTGGACAAAACAGCAATGTTATTTAACATCTTCATTAATGATCTGGAAGAAGGCAAACAACATGTTAATAAAATTCACAGATGATGCTAAATTGGGAGGTGCTACAAATATTAGTGAGGACTGATATCCAAGGTCACTCAAGATACTCCTGTAAAAAAACATACGAGAGACATGTAGGTTAATGGAATAGCACAAAGACCTGACCTATATAAGAATCAGAGGATGGGGGACCACTTTTTCAGATGTATCTTAGCATAGATATTGGAGATGATTTTGAGTTTCTACAGTAATGTTGTGAAAGAGGAATGGGGAGGAGATAAAGGGCACTTTCTGTTCACTATTACCCAGATGGATAAAAAACAAATAAAACCCTCTGTAAATGTCATGAATCATCCTTTGTCATTTACACATTAGAGGGACATTCACTGGATTGTGTTGGGACCAGAAGCCTGGTAAGGGCTGTTTAGTTAATTTTTAACTGCTCACATAGTGGGAAAGAATTGGATGGATACATTCTATTGTTACACTGAAGGGTGAGTAGCCATCAGCCGTAGAGCACATCCCTATACAACCCTCCTGAAAGCTCACAAAATTCCCAGTACAGCACGTGTGAGGAATTTTCTACAATGTTTGCTGGATCATTCAAAAGTGTGTTCCCCACACCCACAATGGCTCTCTGGTATATAGCTGCAGCAACTTACTTTGACACAGTGGATGTGTGGCTTTGCCAGCTCACCTACTGGACCGTCTTGCCACCAGAAAAGATTGTTTATC
This sequence comes from Emydura macquarii macquarii, assembly GCF_026122565.2. Taxonomy (NCBI): domain Eukaryota; kingdom Metazoa; phylum Chordata; order Testudines; family Chelidae; genus Emydura; species Emydura macquarii. The sequence continues at coordinate 5,083,206 of NW_027133156.1, forward strand.
TCATCTAATGTGATTGCTGATTCTTGCCCTAATCTTGGCTCAAATTTGAGAGGTTGAAATGTGACTGTTCTCTCCTCCAATGCCAGCACATCATTCCCTTTCCCAGCACCTGTCACTATGCAGCAGCCAGGAATGCTGACATTACCCATAGACTCCAGCAGGCAGACACACAAATAAATCATTACAATTCTTTGTACTTTCCAAAACCTCTCCTGTCTGTTTCACTGAGGACCTTGTAATGGGGACTGAAGTCTGTGTCCAGACCCAGATCAGAGTGGGAGGAAGAGGAAAAAGAAAAAGCCCACATTACACATTCTTCCATGCACCTATTGAAAAACACTGAGGCCTGCTTTCTCACTGCCTACATGCAAACTACTCAAAGATCTGCAGAGCCAGGGAGACTGAATGTCTGCTATATTCCCGAAGTATATCCTCCGTTAATGGTCACAAAAGTCCCCTTCCCAGTATGTGAAAATCATAGCAGCAGGGAGGGAAGTTTCTGTCTTCCCCCAAACCTCTTGACCAGGCAGGATTAAGTAAAGGCATAGTAAGCAAAGTAAATTTGTTGTGCTGCCTTTGTTGCTTACCCTGTTTGACTGGGTATTGATAAGAGTTGGGCTGGCCAATGAATGACCTGAATACAGGGCCCAGACACAGCCTTGGTCACCCAAGAGGAATGGCAGTGGGGAACTGAGACATGAATGATCCATACTTAGGGGAATGTTTAAAAACACCTGACGAAATAGCCTGGCTGTTCAGGCCTAGGTAGATATGCCCCAATTGGATATATTAGAATATGCTAATGAATGATGCCAATAAGTACTGAAAATCTAGGGGCCCACAATTCTGCAGTAGGCAATTTTCAGCCAAATATGAGAACCAAATGCAACCGTGACAGCAGGTGAATGGGGCAATGGCAGAGAGGACAAGCGGCATGAGGAAAAAACTAAGCTATACAAATGGTGAATCAGGCACCTTCTTAACGATGACTTGCTCAGGAAATGCTTTCAAGCACTCTCTTTCACAGTAAAATGCAGATTGTGGAACCAGACTGTCAGTTGGGTAATAGAAGCAAAGTGCAGGGACTTCTGCAATTGCTTCAAATGAGTGCCAACAGCATAGCCACAATGCGGGGACAACACAACAACAGTAAAGCCCACTAACCTAACCCCATAGGACACAAGGACCCTCGGGTCCATTCCACCACCTCGGGTAGAAGGCTTAACAATTGGATGCCATTTGAGTAGGAACCAGGAAGAATTATAATTGACTACACAAGATGCAAAGCAATGAAGAATTTAGCCTTCTGCACTATGAAACATTCTTATCATTTTAGCAACAATGCGCTGCAAGCAGGCCTAGTGAAGAAAATGGAACTTCTCAGAGTAGGATACTGACTATTCAGCATGAATAATGGTGGCAGAATCTGACCCTTTGATCTCATGTACAAGAAATCCCTGTGGAGAGCAGAATCAAGTTGCCTACTCAATTTCCTATGTGCCCTATAATTCTTGCAGAGTATTAGGGATTTGTATATTGCACAGATTACACTCTCTCACTAGGCACTGCATCTCCCTAAATACAGAATGAATTAATGTCTCCATAATATCCCAGTTTGCATCCATAAGGCACTAGTTTAATCTCTCTTCATACTGCTATTGTCCTAGGAGCAACCAGGGAGGTTATATTTAATTAAACATCACTCATTTTGAAACAGGACTCATTAATCAAAATACCTACGCATGGAGAATGTCAGGCAATTAAAAATGTTTTTTCTTTATAAGAATTTTGTAGCAAAATAATAAAGAATAACTCACAGTAGTGTGTATTTTGTTACAAATAATAACTATAACAGAAAGTATGCTTTAGATCTGAACAAAAACATTCAAATTCAGAATTTTTTTGAGAGAGGGACAGGACTATTTCTTTGCAAAAACTTCCCCAATTTTTCAACCAGCTCCTATAAGCTCATAAACATTCAAGGAAACTACAGAGTTTGATGTGTAGTAAAATAAGACATGCCCCTGCTGACCTATTGTCACTATTATCTATTAGTTGAATTACTGTAGTATCTGTAGGACCCAACCAAGTCTGGGGCCCCAATGTGCTAGGCACTGTACAAACACGTAATAAGAAAAGTCCCTTCTCCTAAGAACTTACTGTCTAAGCAGAGAAGACAGACAACTTTGTTGGGGGGAACCTAGGTGAAGAAACTTATGAAAGACCACACAGCTGGTCGAAAGCAGGAATAGACCCCAGTCTATTCAGAAGCCCAGTCCAGTGCCCTCTCAAACAGGCCATAGGCCTGACAGGAGCTATAGTGTCTCTTGTCACTTGCTATTATCACACATGTATTTTTTTCAAAGTAGTCCAAACTCCCAGTACAACCCAAATGTGTGCATTGATAAAACACAATGATAGGAGTGAGTGCAGCAAGGTAGGGTAAACTACTATGTCAATTGAATATTGTCCCATTTAAACTGTGTTGTTAATATAGTAGAAAAAGTGGAAAAGGTATGAATCCTGTGTTTAATTTTAGAAGATATAGTTGAAATTTGCAAGAGAACCTTCAGAAGGGGTTAACTGTCTTTGCAGGTACATCTAACTCAACACCAAGTTGGATTAATTAGTGAGGTCTTTAATTAATTAATAGATCCTTTGAACTGAATTGATAATATCCGCCACTTGAGCCCTTATGTGTAAGTGGAAGGGTTGTGGTAATTGAATTACTTTTATTTTGCAAAACATCCAAGGCCCTGCATGCTTGACTTTGAGTGACAGCCCAACCACATGTTCTAAAAAAAGATTTCAATATGTGTGAGGTAAAAATGCAAAAAGACACACAGAATCATACAGTCATTGGGACAAGATTTTTGTTTTCTTAAGAGAACCTGCATTAATTATTATTCATCTTCACATTTCTCCCTAGAGCCAATTTTCTGCACTTTCTAGATCCACTCTTCTGAAATAGGATTCTTGCTCTTTTCCAGAACCAAGCAATTACACTCTTGGCTGCCATCAATGAATGATTAAACCATTCATTATTCAACACACTGCCAGAAATATTCTACATAAGCAAGGTCACATCAAACCACAGCTTTTACACCAATGGACATGTCCAATACATATTCATGAAGGATCCTTTTGTTTTACATCCACTCCAACAGGACCAATCCTGTGAGGTACAGAGCACTTAGATTCCCAGGCAAGACAAGTCAGAGGGAGTTGGGGGGCGGTTTAGCACCTCACACAGGATTAGGACCACAGTGTGGTAGAAAGAATTTATCAAAATGACAGTGACAAATAAATTCTTTATAGGACATTGACCTAAGTTTCCATTAAGCTGCAGGAACTAAACACTTTTGTAATGTATTTCCCAATATATAGCCATTTGTCCTCTAAATGCCCCAAGAATGTTTACAAACCAGAATTGATGAGAACTTTGCAGTTTAGATAATAAAGCAACTCTGTTTCAAAAGAGTTTAAGGATTAAGGGTAATAATGGTCCACATTATAGAAGGTGGGGAGGCAGGGGTTAGACAAAGGTAAGGATTCAAAATGGAGTGTACTAAAATTGAGTTTCATTCAACTGTTCTGTCCTTCCACCTACAAAAGCTCCTTGTGACAATTAAGTTTACTAAATGGAAAACTTAGAGTGAAAACTTGTCTGGACAAATGTTCAAATTACTGAGGTAAATGAAGCAGGTCCAATTGCTTTTGGGGGGGATTTGAGAATTGTGAGAATTTCGACATCTAAAAAAGGGTACAGATGGTTTTGTGGTTAAGGAAATGGAATTGTACTCTAGATATTGGTGGTCATTTCCTAGGTCTGCCACTGACTTCCTTTGTGACTCTGCGTATGGCACTTAAGGTAGGACTTCCTAATGTGCTCAATGTTGGTTTATCTCCATTCCCATTGAAAGTCAATGGAAATTTTCTCATTGATTTTAATGAGAGCAGAAATAGCCAGCTCTGAGTGCTTTTGAAAACCTCTCCCATAATCTTTGTTTCTCCATCTGTAAAATGGGTACAGTAATATTTGTCTACCTCACAGGGGTGTTGTGAGACTCTAGTCAAAACAACTCGGAAGACACTCAGACAGTATGATGATGTATCTACATAGAAGAAAGAGGCCAGACTGATGGATCTAGGAACTAAAATTTTCTATTTAAACACAGGATTGCTACAGCACTGATAGCCATAGTGTGAACATCTCTGTAACATGGAACAATGCTACAGATGGGAAGTGCAGTTTCTTTTCTATGCCTATTTAATATTTGGCCCATCTGCTGAGTTTACCAACAAAGGTGCCAATTATTTGTGATGTGGACACCTGCACACTGGGAACAAAACTGAGTTCACAGACTCATTTTATTTAGCTTACCAAGCAGGTAGGCCACTGCTGATCTGGGCTGAATTTGAATCAGCAACCTTGCGGTGAAAGTTCTGTTATCTCCTCACTACATCACCTTACTTTTATCTGAGAGATGATAGGTTCTCAAAGTTACACATATCAAATAAAAATATTTTGGCTCAAGGTCCAATATGTCAGCCTGCAGTATCAATGCCCATTAATGGAGCCTAAAGTCAGAAGCTGTCAGTTTTTCTTTCCTCCCGCTAGTTCAAGAGATGTCATTAAAGTGCGTCAACTGATCTTGAGGGTGTGTATATAGGGGGATTCTATGATTCTAAGGAGTCAAGCTGATGTCTAAGGAGCCTGGATGGGATGCCAGTTAAATACAATAAACAGAAATATCTGGGGAGGATAAACATTCTCAGTGCAATGATTCTGCTAGCTAAATTTCTAACTTTTCCAGTGTGATCAATTCTCTTCTCTCTCTCTCTCTCTCTTTTTTTTTTTTTTGGTGAGAAATCTTGTAGTAGAAGATAATTGTGTATAGGCAAAGAGTAGCTGAGGGATATGCAAGATCACATCACAGGTAGGCTAACTTCTATTCAGAGCAGTGTGACCTAGTAGATTATGCTCTAGACTAGTACTTGGGAGACTTCTGTTCTATTCCCAGCCTTGTTACTAGCCTGCAGCACGAAATTGGGCAAGTCACTTCACCATCCTGTCCCTCAGTTTTTCCATCTATAAAATGGGGATGATATTGACCTGTTTTGTAAAGTACTTTGAGATCTACTGATGAAAAGTTCTATATAAAACATAGGTATTATTGTTATTGTTACTATTTATTTATTGAAACTACTCATAGATTATAAGGTCAGAAGGGACAATTATGATCATCTAGTCTGACCCCCTCCACAATGCAGGCCACAGAACTTCACCCACCCACTCCTGTAATAGACCCCTAACCTAAGACTGAGTTACTGAAATCCTCAAATAATGATTTAAAGACTTCAAGGTAAAGAGAATCCAATCTGAGTGATTTCATGTCAGAAGGTATCATAAGATGCCATATAATAATTCCTTGTTTTGAGTGGGATGTGCAACAGGTCATGAGAATTTGAAAAACATCATAAATATGGCTGCAGCTGTTTCATATTGGAACATTTCGGGGAAATTATATGTTACGTCAATTTTAATCTGCTTTAGCACCACTAGCTTCATTGGAATTTACACCAGCATAAAACTGGTGTATTGCAGTGGAAAATCAGATCTAAAAAGCTTTGACAGCATCACAAACTTTATCAAAACTTGTCTCTCGTGATTTTATTCCAGAATTTCCTACTTGCTCCAACTCTAACACTAACACCACTCCCTACTACCTGTGCCACTTACTAGGAAATCCTGTCTCGGGCTTGTTCTTATTCATCACTTTTTTCTGCTATTGCTCAACAAAATGATTTGTATGACCAAATGTCACCATAGGTTTCATTAACAAACTTGAATAAGTATTCATGGGTTGTCACTTTTCACACTCTATGATTGGCCACCTAAATCAGATGGGATAGTTTCTGTTCCTTGCACAGGTGCAGTCCCTGATTCTTATTCTCAGATTATCTGCAAACATTCATCATTGTTCAATGGATCTATTATGCCAACAATATAAAAAGAGCTTTGCAAAAATAACCCCGAAAAAAAGTGTGTGAATATTTTTGCAAGTATTTATTTGCAATATTTCCCTGATACATTTGCTTTCATGTAAACATTCATCAGAACTTGTACACATACCTAAATGTAATGCCAAAAAGAAGAGAAATCATAGGGTTTTTTTTTTCACAAGTATATTTGCAAACACTTTTTTTGCTGAAGTCACCCAGCTGAACCATGCATCACAACTGCAAATCAGATGCCAAGAAATTGTATCCAATTCTTTTTAGAGACAATTATATCAAGAAAGGAAAGGATAGGAAAGAGGAAAGGTGCATATTATATTACAAGTGCAGAATTTTTTTTAAAAACCTCAAGATGACTTTCATATTTTCTGGGAAGAAACTTCTGTCTACAGACTGCAAGTTCAGCATTTTGATGTTCCAAGGCAAAGGAAAGCTAGGCCTGCAGGGAAATGTCTGGCATATGCTTCCAGTGAAGGAGAATTGTTTTTCTGACAAGAAGCAAGAAGTGATGAAGGATGTTCTTGGTTTGTGAATTAACTTCAGTTTTCCTCATAATACCACATTGATTAATTAAAAAATTATTCCAAAACAGTAGGAAAAACTAAAAAGGTGAAGGCTTCCTATAGTAAAAAGAGATATTGAAATTCCATTTTCATTTAAAACTTACCCCTGGTATGATCTGACACTACCAGTCTGGCAAGTATCTCTGTAAGTGTGTAGTCTTCCACAGGCATATTGCTAACCCTTTAGAGGTGAAAAGTTCCCCACAGATGTAAACAGAAATGCCCTGGCATGTGTCAGATCCTTCCTCCCAGACCAAATCCAAAGCACTGTTGTTGGAAGCTGCTCCTGGTTTCAAAGCCCTAGCTGATGGAGTACCTTAGGGCTCAGTCCTCTCCTCATTATTGAGCTTTCACAGGAAGCCATTGGTAGAGCTGGTGCGGAAACAGGAACTGAAGTGGCAGCAGTGCCTGGACAACACTCAGCTGCACAAATCCTTTACATCAACAGTAACTTTTCAACTTTTGCATTGCCTAACCAAATCAGCTGGCTACAGCTGAGCCTTAAGAAGAGGAAAGTACTTTAAAGAACTTGCATCCTCTATAACATCACTTACTATTAAGGCATCTGCCCTCGTGCCATTAAAGTGCCTCATAGACACTCAATACTATTGGTCACAAAATTACCCATTTCCATGTGTGCCTGGCTGGTAGATACTACTCTACCTATCAGACTCAGACTTGGCCATAGTAATTTACATCGTTGTGACCTTCTGGTTAGACTATTGCAACTTGTGTATTTATCAAGGAAGCCAAACACTCTGACAAATTCCAACTAGTACAAGATGCAGCACACAAGCTGCTTAAGAACACAAGCCCCCATGGATACATCACCCTGGTGTTCCACTCTCTTCATTGACCCTCCACATGAGAATCCAGTTCAAGGTCTCTGCCCTGATCTTCAATCCCTGGGACTGAGAAAATCCACCTGAGAGATTGCCACTGCCTCCAGGATCACGACTTTCAACAACAATTTTGTTTCACTGGAGTAATGCAAGTATAAATTTAGGAAATATAACCTTCACGGGAGCTAAGCCTAGACTACACGATTCACTTTCTCAACAGACAAAAAGGATGGCTAACCTCACCACTTCAGAGCTAAATGCAAATCTCATTTGAGGCTTACCTTTCCCTCAGTAAGTTCTTCACGTTTTGCACAAATCACACCCACTCAGACTCAAATACAAAAGAAGATGTAAACCATCAAAAAGCTTGTGAACTAATCAAGCCATTTCTTCCACAGGCTGGAAAGGAAGTAAAAGAGAGAGATTGTTATTATTTTCTCCCGTTATAAAAGTTTGGGAGATGTTCAGATACTAAGATGATGGGGACAGAGGCAAGATAGATAGACAAGAAACCCACAATGCCATTTTTACAGAGTCACTTTTCAGAGTAGAACCATATCTAAAGAATCCTACTTGCTCCATTGGAAGTATTTTCATGCAGTATAAGTGTTCCCTGATATGGTGCCTATCAGAATCTGTGTTCCTGGCCCTCAATTTATATTTGCCTCCTCCTTTTTACACCCAGTCTCTACTCTGGAACCCTGGACTACTGGAAAATATCAACATCCCTTCACATTGGTGTGCATCCCTTACTTGCTGGTGCAAGTAACTCTGTGGACTGGCAACTCTGGACAGAGCAGATATTATTTTCATAGCTTGATATGTATAATCAGGGAGCCATTGCTGTACACTGAACATTACTCTCCCCACCTGACATGAGAGAAATTGTGGTCTTGTCTCCATTCATCCAAACATGGTCTTGCTGTCTAGCTTTCTCTCTCTCTCTTTCATCCTTTATGGGATGACCTTCCAAACCTCCTTGGATTATGACTCATTTTGTGCCCACAGAATGCTGAGTGCCTCATAGGTAATTAAAGTAGATATATCCCTGCCCTAAAGAGTTTGCAGCCAACATGACATAACAAGTGAGAGCAAGAAACAAAGAGGGAGAAATAGGGAATGAGAGTGCAAGAATACAACAATTGGGTTTCTTACTGAATGACTTTAAAATAATAAAGCCATTCAATAGAGGAAGTGAGTAAATAGATACTGTCTTTGTGGGCAGCTGGACAACAGATGGTGCATTCAGCGGACCCCGCCCTTCTACACTCCTTCTGCACACCTGGATTTCTAACATGTGGAGCACATTAAGTCACTTCCCTTGCTTTCCAGCAGTTGATCTGGCTTGAAAAAGAAAATAAGGATGGTCCAGTGAAAAGGACACCCAGAAAAGAGTGAGCAGCACTACTCATTAAAGTTGGTTAGCAAATTTTTCACTAAACATTTTTTCTCCAGAAAAATGCTGCTTCATCAAAAACATTTGGTGGAAACAATTTTCAATAGGAAGGCCTCTGAGGTTCAGGGTTGACTTTCCTGTCAAACCCAGAAAGAGAGAAAGAGAGAGAGAATCTTAGAAGATTAAGGTTGGAAGGGACCGCAGGAGGTCATCTAGACCAACCCCCTGCTCAAAGCAGGACCATCCCCAACTAAATCATCCAAGTCAGATGATTCAGGTCTCTCTCCCTCATCCCAGAGAGAGAAACCTGAATCAAAAGCCTGACTTTCAGTCTGAAAACAGACATTTTGACACAATTCCGTTTCCCAAAAATATTTGAAAGGTTTTCGGTTTTGTTTCAGTGTGGAACAAAAACAATATTTCAGAACCTCAAAAACTGTCATGAAACAGAATTGTCATTCCGCTACCTTTTATAATTTAGGACACACAAAAGGAGCTGAACTATTACGTTGAGAAAGAAAGTGCCACTTCTTCGATACATGACTGGTGTGCAGGTTTTGAACACCTTCAGGGTAATCTGTTCTCATCTGATATTACAGGTCTGATCTGCCAAATGAAAGACAGTGAGGAGCAATTATATATGTAGTCAGATTTTCAAAGCCACCTCCATTTTTGCAGACTCAATCTTACACCTAACAGTGAATTGTATGTATGCTACTGTACATTGGGGCAAAATTCTAAAATTAATCAAATAAAATAGAAATGCAATTTCAAAACCAGGTTCGTAATACCCTTTTGCAGTTACTATTGTTACCCAAAATTATTTAGCCAATATTATATATTTCTAGGTGGATCTCTATTTATGATAAAGTGACCTTCCTAGCATCTTCTGTACTGAAATACATTTAAAATGGTGTGTCAGCTTTTGTTCTTGGCACATGCAAAAATAGTCAAGGACAAGATAGTATTCTGCTGAAGTTTGTAAAAATAACAAACAGCTAGTAAAATTGTTGCTAAAAACTGGGTACAAATTTCCAGTAGCTTTGGAAGGCAAGTGCAAACTGCATGAGAACTGAAATATTAGGGGAAGAGTGAAACAAACTAATTTTGGGAAGTTTGTGCCCCTCAACGAGGGTAGTATTGGTGTATATTTTAACTTTGCATTTTCTGACTTTCAGGAGTTTAAATTTGAATTACCTTAACTCTTTATGTCCTGGTTTTCAGAGGCTTGATTTTTACTGAACACAACATTCTGGTAGGTTAAACATCACTGAGCAACCTTAATGCTGTGTTAGCGATTATTTTTTGTCAGGGAATTACCTCTGGAGTGGGTGTGGTTTTTGTTTTGGTTTAATAGAAAGACAGAGGTTTTTTGGAAGAGCTGGTTTAGGGACTTGTAATTATCATACAGGTTGGCAGTTCAGGCACTACTGGGGCTACTAATAGTGAAGAATGCTATGTGATTCCTAAGTGGCTCCTCCAGCCCTGATACTTTATTATAGTGGAATGGGGATTATGGTCATGCTTTGAAATGTTCGGAGAATGACCACTATGGACCGGCAGGAAGAGAAATTATAGACATTGCCTGTGTCCCAAAATCTTGACAGTTTTATTCCACGTTATTTACAGTAACTCCACACACATGAGAGAAGACTGGTGTGTCTCTCTCCTTCTTCCTCCCCCTACAACCACCTTCCTCCACAACAGATAGCCACCCTGGTATATTTCCAGCTAGCCTTTCCCTTCCCATTCCATGAAGCCATTAGCAGTTTAGAAACTGTTAGCGCATAAATACCTGCTTCTCACAGTGTGGCGAACTCTGGACTTGGAAGCACATATCACAGGTTTCAGCTTACTAGCGGGTGGAACGCTTCCTTGGTTATGAAGGCCAACCTGTACACCAAGCATTTTCCAAAAGTAAACAAGCCTATTGACAGAGTTGGAAAGCAGCAGCATAGCTAAAGGTCATTCTCAGGGTTCTTCTAAGAGTTGATTGTGAACTTCTAGGGCATGGATGCATCTCAGGTTCAATGGCTACAGTGTGTCCCCTTGGGCTACCAAGCTCATGTGAAGCTAGTAAGTCTGGAAAGCCTCTCACCGAGGGCTTGTCTTCACATACAGTGCTACAGTGGGACAGCTGTACTGACACAGCTGCGCCGTCGTAGCACTTTAGTGGAGGCACTACGATGCCAATGGGAGAGCTTCTTCCATCTGTGTAGTTAATCCACCTCCCCAAGAGGCAGTAGCTATCTCAGCAGGAGAAGCTGTCTGTCAACATAGTGCTGTCTACACAGCAGGGTTAGCTTGGTATAACTACATCACTCAGCGGGGTGGATTTTTCACACCCCAGAGCGACATAGTTATACCGATATAGGTCTGTAGTGTAGACGCGACCTAAGTCTTTCTGCACATACACAATGCCCATCAAGTTGGTGCATGAGTGTTTTGTAGCACTAATCAAAAGAGCCTAACTCTTCTTGTAATAATGATTTCAATATTGCTTTCCCAAAGGGGCAATGGTTGCCAGGCACCAGCTGAGTTAAATGTTGAGCAACTGAAATAAGTAGGGGAATGATCTGAGCCGTGGCTTGAGCCCTGCTTGTGCTCAAAAAAAGTTAGAAAAATCTGTGGATTTTATGAAATGCTGTTTCTTTCAGGGGGTTGAATCTCAAGAACCCCTTGCTCAAATTATGCTAAATTTCAATCACTAGCCCTACTGTACTCCACCATGATGCATGGAAAATTTCAAGATAATCCAAGTAACTATGTGGATTTTACACCCTTAGAAGAGTTGACCTTTAAACAGAAAGGGGTTCTCAACCTTAACTTTAGCAGAACTGAAGCGCTGCTATAATACAAGGGAATGAATGAACCGGGAAAGACCAAAGAATTCAGGCTCCCCCTAGTGAGAAAACATTATCATTCCTTTAAAAAACAAATTTCTAATACAGAGAATGTTTCAGTATCTGGCTAGACATCACAAACACACTGAACAAGCACAACTACAGATTTATTTTAGCATTGTATCTGCTGAATTCCTCATAGATAGGCCATGATCACTTGCCCTGTGTGCTCACTGATTCATGCTTCTTCCTGAATCATGCTTGTTACAATTATGTAAAGCTATTTCCTTGAAACATCAGATGGCGAGGTTTAAAAAGCCGATTCAGAATATGTATGCTGGCATCTGCATGCTTATAACAAGAATGATTATAAGAAGAAAGATTACTCTGCCTTAAAATGTCGGCTTTCATAGTCTTTTAAGGTGGATTTATGCCATGCGACTGAATAGAGACTGTCCCTCACAGATACAATCTATGACTCCTATCTCCTTGAGGCAGTAACTCAAAGAAAATGACCCTCAAAGAGTATGATTTTCTGCTTCACACAAAGCTCATTATCCCAGGGCTGATTTTGTTTCTTCTTTCCCTTTTTTATCACCCCTCCCCAAACATAAAAGATCATATAAGTCATCAGAACTAAGCTTGATTGGAGATGCATTTGATGTGTTGTTGTTTTTTTCTTTCCCCTTCAGCCAACCTTACTTGATCAAGAAAAAAATTTTTTTTTTCAAATTAATTTTAGGTAGTATACAGTAGTCTGATGCATTAATGAGTTGAGGTATGCTGCTCGCTGCTCTGTTGGAAGGACGTGTGAAGTAGCAATCACTTAACCATTTGATTTTTTCATATGTAATAGTTAGGGTACCTGGTTTTAGTTATTTAGCTATTTATTTTTATTTTGAATGTTTATTTTTAGGAAAATTATGACTTCAGAGTAAAAATCAGCGTTTAAACAATTTTGTACAAATACTTCTCCTTGAATTAATGAAAAAATATTGGACATCTCGAAAGTCCCATGATCCTGAAGAAAAGCATAGAAGATCGGTCCCACCCTTTTTCTGTTGCAGCTGCCTCTCCAAACAAGTTTCAACACTGCCAAAAGGTACAGTCAGGCAACTTTCACTATATGGTACCAAAACTAAATAGAAATGGGAAATAAAACCCTAGATATGAATTTTGCAACTTAAACCCATCTCTGTATACACCCACTATAATGTAATAAGGGCCCAATCTGGGAAATATTTAAACAGGTGAGTTACTTCACTCATATGACTAAAGTAAATCATGTGCTTGCAGCCCATATCCTGTAAAGACGTAAGCACTTACTAAACATTGCACACTGTGAATAGTTCTATTGAAGTCAATGGGGCTACTCATACTGTATAAAGTTAAGTACATGCGTAAATCTTTTCAGAATCAGTGCATTAATATTTGTCAGATTGGGCCCGAGGTACCTGAATCTGAAAGCGCATGATTGCTCACATGAATAGTCTTATTCAAGCCTATAGAAGTACCTAGATTAGAGCTGGTCAGAAAACAGTGAATCCTTAGAGCAAAACATTCCAGAAGAACCAACTAATTTTCATTTTTCAGTAAACTTTTTTTTTTTTTGGCATAAATTTTGAATTAAATGAAAACTTTCCACATACATTTTCTTTTTCTTTTTTTTTTTTTAAAGATATTTTTCATGAAAAAAAATAGATGGAAAATCTTTGACCAACTCTCTCACATATGTAAAGTTAAGCACATGCATAAGCATTTCAAGATCAAACATTAGTCTTTGGTTTGCTTTATCCTGTCTCATGGTTCAGAGACCCTTGATAAAATATCTTTGCAATACATATGGGTATATGCAGAGCATCACTGTTGAGCCTACATTGTTGAGCTTACACACAGTTAAAGCTGAGCTATATTAATGTTACATTCCTACTGTGTATGGCCAGAATGTGACAAGTTAACGAAAAAATGTGCTAGAATTAGATGACCTCTTTCATGGAGAGTTTCTTAATGAAATTTCAGTTGATTACCTGATGTCCGAAATGAATGTTTCCATTAATTGCTAATATATAAATCCTCCTTCTATGTAGAACTCTGCATAGAAAGAATTAATATTTCACACAGACATTTCACCAAATATAGTCATTGTGTACTACTGACTACCTTTACTGACCACCTTTGCTACAATAATGTTTAATAATAGCCTGTTTAGACTTCAATAGTTCAATCATTGTATTTACTGTGCAGTGGTCATCATTAAAATGTCGATGTTTCCTAAAAGAAAATAATTACCATCATCACAATATTGAAGGTATTTCCCAAATTACATTTAGGAAATACCTGTAATACTGTGCTGCTATTATATGTAGGGTACCCCGGTAATGCTGCACGAACACTAAATGACAGCATTTTTGGTGACCACTGAATTTTAGGGGTAGTGGGGAGGCAATATCCAAATTGATGCCCTGATCCTGCAAACCCCTATGTATATGAAGAATGTTACACATGACAGTCATTGCATTGACTTATATGGGACTATTTATGTGCATAAACGTAAGCATGTGTAAAAGTGTTTGCAGGGCCTTCACTGTTCAAAGCCTTTTCTTTCTCTTTCTTTCTTTCTTTCTTTCTTAGGTTATCAAGAATAAAATATTTTCTTGGCCAAACTAACCAAAATAATAATAATAATAATAAATTCTATTACATGGTAATAGAGAAAAAATTATTGCCATGCTGAGCAAATATATGAGGGGAAAGATAACTTTGTGGCTAACAGACAGGGCTGGACATCAGGGGAATCTGGATTTGAATTAATTGCTGTGTCACAAACTTCCTATGTGACCTTGAGCAAGATGCGTGGGCCAAAATTTTCAACTGAGAGTATTTCAAGTTGAATATTTAAAACCACACTTGGGCACAAAGATAAAAGCAGTCTGATTATCAGAGTGGATGAGCACACACCAATACCAATGAACCTCCCTGTATGGTAGTTTTCATGTATATTCATATATGTATATATAGATAGATTAGATAAATGTAAATGTAATATATATATATGTGTGTGTAATTGACTGTTCATGTTTTCTTGGAACCCCTCATCCTGTTGAGAGGTACTGAATCCTGATGGGAAAAATTTAAATGGGTTTTGATAACTGATTGAGGTAGTTGGCTCACTATTCTACCACGATGGGTGGGGCTCTCATGAGAGAGAAAGAGCATATGTCTAATCTAGAACATACACTGAGCAATCCTGAGAACATCCAAGCCTGAGGCGTAAACAAGTGTAAGTTTAGCTCATTCTATTCTTAATGTGTTTGCTGATAAAGACATCACTGAAACAGGGTGCATTTTTGACTGTACCACTTACACTTTAGAGTAGATAGGGAAAGCCACCTGCTCGCAGTTTGTAAGGTGTTATGAGACACTTAGATGGAAAGAGCCAACCAGTGCTTAATTTGTCGTCAAAGAGGTGCTGGAGCTCAAGCAATTTTTTTACATTAATATCTGATGCAGCAAGCCGAGAGGTGCTGGGACTATGAACTGCCAAGCCTAGTGATGCTGGGGCTCAGCCCTGGCACAAATTAAGCACTGAGCCCAAAGTATTATTAATATGACATAGTTCATGCTGAAGTATATTAACATGATTTTGAGGCAAAAAGCAGGATTGGAAAAGAAAGAGCAAATGAGTGCTGTTGTGTACTATTATATATATATAATAGTGTATGTGTAAATATAAACAAATATTTACTGAAGTGGAACTAGACAAAAGATTTTTATTGCACCAAAGGAGAAAACTAATAATCCCTGTGATTGTAGTATAATTTCTGATGTTGTTGGAGGAAACCATTTTGCCCCAAGGGTTAACTTTTTACTGCTATTGACCCAACAGCTAAACTGTTTTGTTATCTTGCTTGCGGGTGGGGTGGGGGGTTGGATTCCACTCCTCAGACACTTTTCTTTCTTCCCATCTCTCTCCACAAACATTTCTTTCTCTTGTGCCTTGCCATACCAGCCTCTTCTTTGTCTCCACTATATCTCTTCAGATCCTCCCATCTCTCCTCTCTTGTCTCCTTGTCCCATTCTCTTTGGGCTCATCTTCCCAACATGAGTGTTATTAACAGATACATAGTGCCTGCTCCCACAACATCCTCATAGTTGGCAGAGAAGAAGAAAATGCAAATCATATTTTCTATGCTGGCACCAGCTTCTTACCATCACCGGCTTGAAAAGACGGATTGATTCACAGGTAAGACACTAGATAGGGGCATTGAATTCCTGGCTTATTGTGTGATGTTCAGCAAGACACTTTTTAGAAGTGTTCATACTTTCTCTTTCCCACACTTTTTCTGCTCTGTCTATTTAGACCAGTGGTGCCCAACTTTTCCTGTCACGCCCCCCCTTGCCAGTAATGGACTCTGTCCACACACCCCCTCCCATTACTGTACAGTTGGCTCAGAAAAGGAACTTGGGCTGAAGGTGGAGCTAGAGGCAGAATTGAGGATAGGGGAGGAATTGGGGCTAGAGGCGGAGCTGGTGTGGAGAAGGAATGAGGGCAGAGCTGGGCTGGGGACAGGGTGGAGCTGGGGCTGGGGCTGGAGCCGGAGCTGGGCTGGGGGCAGAGCAGGGTGTGGGGTGGATTTATGATTGGGGCTGGCGCTGGAGCTGGGCTGGGGATGCAGCAGGGAGTGGGGTGGATCTGTGGCTGAGGCCAGAGCTAAGCGGGGGCAGAGCAATGGGTAGGGCGGAGCTGTGGCTGGAGCCTGAATTGGGCTGGGGGTAGAGTGGGGCTGGGTGTCACTCCCTCCCCACCCCTTATGCTGTCCTGGGCCCCATTGTGCAACCCCTCCCCCCAAAAGTTCCTCTGTGCCCCCTTAGGTGGGTGTGCTCCACAATTTTGGGACCACTGATTTAGACTTTAAGATCTTTGGGGTAGTGGCCTTCTTTTACTTTGTGTCTGTGTAATGACTACAACAGTAGGGCCCTGATCTCGTTTGGGCCTCTAGACCATAATTCCCAATAATTAAGACAAAAAGAAGCGATTACTGCAACCACTGAGGGTGGCACCATAAGCATGGAGTCATGAGGCACAGTGTTTCATAGCCATGAAATAAGTAGGTGGGTGACTTCAGAAGCTGTCAATCTCTAAACAAGAATGCTGCTGTGTAATGGTGCTGACAGGACATCCATTTCCTGGAAACCACATTAGACATCGCCAGCTCTACTGCTCTCTATTTGCCTTAAGTGCTCCCTTTCCCATCTGGTGGCTGTTCCACAGGAAGTTATCATGATTATTTTTAATCATGTGACCTGGTTTTAACTAATCATATTAATTAAAAAATGTAGAGGGCAGATTAGCTACATTATATTAGTTATACACACATGGCTGGGATTAATAGCTATGTGATAAATTGCAGAGCCATGTGATAAATTGCCTTTATTATACATCTTTGACTGTCTCACTTGCACTCTACCTAGCAGTGCATCTCTGGCAGGATTTGTTCAAACACTCCAAAACTCTGAGCAGCTTTTAAGAAGCTGCTTAAAAAAACCACTTTGTTACAAAAATATGTTTCCTCCTTCCCTCCCCCCAAATATGGAATTTCTTCCTCAAATTACACCACTCAGAGGTACAGGATAGTATTCAGTTCTGGACCAGTGAGAGGATGAAGGTCCAATATCTTCTTGCATGTCATCAGGATTAGAGAGACAATATGGGTGAGATAGCCTTTATTTGACCAACTTCTGCTGGTTGAAAAGGCAAGCTTTTGAGCTTACACAGAGCTCTTCTTCAAGTCTGGGAGAGAGAGTGTCACAACTAAATACAATACTGTAGCATAAGGAGTGGTGATTTGTAAGTAGTGGTCAGAGGGCTATAGATGATGAATCCTTGGGAAGTGATGTTTTGTTTCTTGCATTTCCTCAGGAAATAGACATCACTGTTAAATTTGGCTTTCTTTTTCTTCATGTTGTAAACTTTACATTTCATACGGCAAAATTTGATATCTTCCATTGTTGTTTGAAGTATTGTTGTAGCTGTGTTGGTCCCAGGATATTAGAGAGACAAGATGAGTGAGGTAATATCTTTTATTGGACCAACTTCTGTTGATGAAAGAGACAAGCTTTCAAGCTTACACAGAGCTCTTCTTCAGGTGTGGGAGATTAGCGACACCTGCTTTGTTGCAATATTAATCAGCACTGTCCAATGGGACACAGCATGTGTCTAGCCCAGATATGTTGTCATATACTAGATCTTAAAAGTGTGATACTGGTTTATAGACAAGACACTTAATATCATTTTAGAGGGTTCAAAATTGTTTTGGTTATAATATTTCTCTTATTTTGAGCCCTCTACAGTTGTACTTATAGTACTAAGTCAATCTGTCTTCACAGGTGGAAGGAAGTGCAAAAATAGTATCAATAAAAAATCTTAAAACTCCCTAAACCATTTCTAAAATATTTTTCTGTTACATTTGTGACACGAATTAAACACATAACATGTGCTATAAAGGTTTGGGATGATCTGTAGAACACATTCTTGGCGTCACCACTCGTGTGATACATACCCAGCTTGTGCCAATATATGGCCAGATCCTCAGCTAGTGTAAATCATCATAGCTCTTTTAAATATATAGATCTATACATATTTACACCACCTAAGGATCTGGCCCAAAATTTTTGCAAAGCACCATTATTTATTTTTTGGTATCTATCCTGACAGAGACAGATGACACATATACAAAAATATTTGTGTACTGCATACATATATAAAACAGTATTTCAGAGGGAGACTTTGATGGAATGAACTGTTTTGTTCTTATATCACTGAAGTGAAATTCCTGTTCACCAGTGTTTGGACACTTTATTCATTTAGTCTGACCATGAGTACTTACTGCATTTTAAATTACTGCACATAAAAATACTATGTTAAAAGAACTTTAAGGTTGCAAAGTCATGCACTCAAAAGTTAGGAAATATCAGTATTAAGGTTGCTTGTACAATTTTATTTCAGTCCTTTTATAAGGAGAGTGTCATGACTGGGACATCAGCGGTCTGGCCTAGTGGATAGGACCTGGAGGCAGGTCTAGTGGTCAGTGCTGAAGTAGGGCCTAGTGGTTAGAGTAGGAAATGGAGCTGGGAGTCAAGCCAGGAGTCAGAGTCAGTGTCTGAAGCAGGGAATGAGAGTGGGATGTATTGTAGCACCAGACCGGGACTGCTGAGTTGCACAGAGAGTTCCCGGGAACTCCCTCCATGCTTGAAAAATGTGCCTGGACCAATCGGAGGTCATGGGTGGGGGCTGCCAATTGGGTTTTCTGTTGATAACACTTCCTGTGGTGCTTAGTCCCTTAAAGTTTATAATGCATGGATCACAGCTCTCCATAGCTGCCAGGTGCCAGGAAGCATCAACTCCGCAGACCCTCATGCTAGTCCTCTGTATCCTTACAGAAAGTTGCATTAATCCCTCTCCACAGATCTAAACAGAGCTGAGGGATAATATGTAATACGACATACCACATGCAATTTGCCTATTTTTTCAATCGCAAATTGTCCAAATTGCAGTTTTCATATTTATTCATTTTACAAAATTATTCACATATTTCTCCAGTGAATAATTTTTAGTCAGCTTGTTCAGTTAGTTGTGAACATTTGGATTCTATTTTGGTCTGGCTGGCTATATAAGTCAAGTGATATTATTTATGTTCCCTGACTGGATGATTTCTGTAAGTTATCAGCATATCATCAAGAAAAATTTCAAATATGACAATCAAACTTCAAATCCAAATTCAAATTCAAATATAAAATCCAACATCTGCTTTCAGTGTACATTGGACCATTTGAGAGTAAATTTGCTTATTGCAAATTTTTCACACTAGTTAAGCTCATTTGGTGGATATTTGAAGAAAGAAAACTCAAGCATGGTATCAACACACTTAAAGCAAATGTGTTTAAAATTTTAAAGGAAGATATGTAATATTTCCCAACACTAGAGGTAAGATACAGGGTTATCAACACATCATAAATTCTATGCAAAGCTTTTGGACTCCATTGGTAAGACATATTATTGTCACTGGTTATGTTATTAGGCAGGACATAAACCACAACTGTAAAGTCCTCCCTTATCTAAAAGTTCACAAGAGCAAAGTAACTGCCACAAAATTACAAATTCTGAAATTGCTCCAACCCAGGGACTATGGTAGTTCTTTGGTTACTGAATCTTATCAAAGACAATATCTACACTAGAATGATAGCTTTTAAAAGTTATATTTGCAAAGTTTTACACTTCTGATAAAACAGTTATCTTGTATAATGTGCATAATATATTCTTGAATATATAAACACACACATGAATACTGTGCATGCACAGACGCAAGCTATTTTTCTGAATCAAATACTTTTTGAGGATTGAGCTGCAAATGCACAGATAGAAATAACTTGTTTAAGAAAAATAGCTTTTGCATTTTGATTTTATTAGGTTCTGTAATTGTTCCATTGAAATCAAACAAGACTGATTAATGTAGAGATTTCTGATATTTCCATTCATCATTTTTAGGATTTTAAAAATGGTCAACCAGAATATAACATCTGAAAGAACCAAGAAAAATTGCAAAGAGAATTGTCCTTTATACTGTTCGTAAAATATAGGAATTCCCCATACATCTGGGAAATGCCCAAAATTCTGGAGAGCAAATCAGCTGAACAAACACCCATCAGAGTAGCTCAGACAAGAGGCAAAAGACTTTTGCTGAGGAAGGAGCTTTCATTCTCTTTGAGTGGCAGATCTGTGAGACCGGAAACCACTAGATTGCTCTCTAACTGAAGTGAAGGTTCAATTTAACTGATTTTCTATTGTTGCAAAAGAGACCAAAGCTTATCAGCTTTCATGTTTTGTAGGAAATGAAAAGGGACAGAACTGGATTACTTTCTTTTTGCAGGTCTGAGGTCAACCAAGAACAGCTTTTGGGTCAATCTGACTGCCTTACACTTTCTGAATGACCAACACAGTGTAGTTAGCTATATAGGGTGGCTGATTGCTGCTTTAGATACAAAGCTGTGATGCCCTTTTAAAGTCTCTGTAAACATTTGATGTAACATAGGCACAAAATGTCACAGTCACATTTGAGTGGCACATGCAGTGTTAATGCTAAAAGTAACTTGTTTTCAGAATTTTTGCATTGATAGGAGCCAAAAGAGAAAGAAGTATGTTTAGTTGGGAAGGAGACAACTAACAATGCAGTGCCACATTCTCTGTATGTGCTCTTTGTTATCAGCACAACTAGCAGCATCATGTACTGTACAATGAAAGATAACCATAGAATGAGAGATAGCAGGCTTGTAGCGCTATAGATTAAACAACACACTAGGGTAATCAGAAAAAGAATGTTTATGGAGTGGGAGTTGAGCCACTCTGGAATCCTGGAAGTTGATGGCAATATTTCAAGTGTTAATTTTTTTGAATGAAATTATATTTCTAAAGCATTTTTTCTTACTCTCTTAAGTGTTTTCAACTACTTATACAACATTGCTCACTACATGACTAATTCTGCATAGATAAGCTTTATGATTTATCCTCTATATCTAACAGAGACAGGCATGAGCTGAAACAGTATGTATTTAGAATGAATTCCCAAAAAAAGGGTTCAGATCTCCTGTTTTGGTTCTGGCCATTATAGAGATGCAGATAACTTTATAATGTGGATCCAGGTTCAAATGTCAAACCTCTCCAAAGTTTCATGGTATAAAAATCACACGGGTTTTGACAGGCTTCTCTCTAATATTCAATTGTTATATTTTTCCTTTTTAAATATATGCTCTTTGTGTTAGATTTCTATATACATAAGGAATTAAACATTTTAGAACTCAAAAGTCATGTCCATACAAAAAACCCAATTCTGATCCTTCCCATTTTCACTTGATTATAACTTTGCTAAAAACCTTTCAAGTTTGGGCAAATTCTGAGTTTTGAAAAATCTCATTCCTCACATGCTCAGTAGCAACTTGTCAGAGTTTGGCAGCTAATTCTCTGAAGTTTCTGACTGCACTGAGCAAGCGTCAGTTCCTCAAACCTCCTATGTACTGACTGCACTGTGCATGTCCCCCTCCCCCACCCTGCACATAATGACTGTGCACACTCTATAGTGGAACTACAAGGACTGACCAGGACTGAATGTGCTCCATCCCAGGGCTGCAGGGTATGAGAAATGGAATTAGAATGTGATCATGTTTTTACTATATCATTATCTATATGCATAAGAGGGCCAAATTAAATTTACGTAGGTATTCTTTCTGGAATTCCCTCTTTAGTGCTTGACTTTAAATTATATAGACATAGAATCATAGAAAATAAGAGTTGGAAGGGACTTCAGGAGGTCATCTAGCCCAACCCCCTGCTCAAAGCAGGACCAACTTCAACTAAATCATCCCAGCCAGGCCTTAAATACTTCTAAGGATGGAGATTCCACCACCTCCCTAGGTAACCCATTTCAGTGCTTCACCACCTCCGCAGTGAAAAGGTTTTTCCTAATATCCAACCTAGATCTCCCCCACTGCAACTTGAGACCATTGCTCCTAGTTCTATCATTTATCTATCATCTACGACCACTGAGAACAGCCTAGCTCCATCCTCCCTGGAACTCCCTTTCAGGTAGTTAAAAGCTGCTAACAAACCCCCTTCTCCTTGTTGAACCTCATCAGATTTTTTTGGGCCAATCCTCCAATTTGTCTAGGTCACTCAGTATCCTATCCCTACCCTCCAATTTATCTACCACTCTCCCCAACTTAGTGTCATCTGCAAACTTGCTGAGAATGCAATCTACCCCATCCTCCAGATCATTAATGAAGAAGTTGAACAAAACTGGCCGCAGGACCGACCCCTGGGTAATGCCGCCTGTTACCAGCTGCCAACTAGGACATCGAGTGGTTGATCACTACCCATTGATCTTGCCAGCTTTCTATCTAAATTATAGTCCATTCATCCAACTCATACTACTTTAACCTGCTGACAAGAATACTATTGGAGACCATATCAAAAGCTTTCCTAAAGTCAAGGTATATCATGTCCACCACTTTCCCCACATCCACAGAGCCAGTCATTTCATCATAGAAGGCAATCAGCTTGGTCAGGCATGACTTGCCCTTGGTGAATCCATGCTGATTATTCCTAAACACCTTCCTCTCTTCCAAGTAACTCAAAATGGATTCCTTGAGGACCTGCTCCATGATTTTTCCGGGGACTGAGATGAGGCTGACTGGTCTGTAGTTCCCCAGATCCTCCTTTTTCTCTTTTGTGAAGATGGGCATTATATTTCCCTTTTTCCAATCATCCAGGACCTCCCCCAATCGCCACACGAATTTTCAAAGATAATGGCTTTGCAATCACATCAGCCAACTCCTTCAGCACCCTCAGATGCTTGTCCAGCCTTCTATATAGTCCTGAACCTGCTCTTTCAGAACTGAGGGCTGCTCACTTCCTCCCCATTCTGTGCTGCCCAGTGCAGTAGTCTGGGAACTGACCTTGTCTGTGAAAACAGAGGCAAAAAAATCATTGAGAACTTCACACTTTCCCTGTCCTTCTTCTTGTTGCTAACATACCTGTAGAAACCCTTTTTGTTACCCTTCACGTCCCTTGCTAGCTGCAAGACCAGTTGTGCTTTGGCTTTCCTGATTTTACTCCTGCATGCTCTAGCTGTACTTTTATACTCCATCCTGGTCATCTGACCAAGCTTCCACTTTTTGTAAGCTTCCTTTCTTTGTTTAAGCTCACTGAAGACTTCTTTTTTAAGCCAAGCTGGTCACCTGCCATATTTGCAGTTCTTTCTGCACATTGTTCCTGTGCCCTCAGTAAGGTTTCTTTAAAATACAGCCAGCTCTCTTGGACTCCTTTCCCTGTCATATTAGCCTCCCAAGAGACCTGGCTCATGAGCTGCCTGAGGGAGTCAAAATCTGCTTCTCTGAAGCCCAGAGTCCGTATTCTGCTGTTCTCCTTTCTTCCTTTTGTCAGAATCCTGAACTCTACCATCTCATGGTCACTGCTGCCCAGGTTACCACCACTTCTACTTCCCCTTACCAATTCTTCCCTATTTCTGAGCAGCAGGTCAATAAAAGCATGGCCCCAAATAGGTTCCTCCAGCGTTTGCAACAGGAAGTTGTCCGCAACACTCTCCAAAAACTTCCTGGATTGTCTATGTTCTGCTGTATTGCTCTTCCAACAGATGTCAGGGTGATTGAAGTCCCCCATGAGAACCAGGTCCTGTAAACTGGAAACTTTCATTAGTTGTTTGAAGAAAGCCTCATCTACCTCATCCTCCTGGTCTGGTGATCTATAACAGACACCCACCATGACATCACCCTTGTTGCTCTCACTTTTAAACTTAACCCAGAGACTCTCAACAGGTTTTTCTTTAGTTTCATACTGGAGCTCTGAGCAATCATATTGCTCTCTTACATTCAATGCAACTCCTCCACCTTTTTTCGCCTGTTTGTCCTTCCTGAACAGTTTATATCATCCAAGACAGTGCTCCAGTCATATGTGTTACCACACCAAGTGTCGGTTATTCCAAACACATTATAGTTCCTTGACTGTGCCAAGACTTCCAATTCCTCCTGCTTGTTTCCCAGGCTTCTTGCATGATTGAAGACTCCCATGAGATCAGGTCAAGGCTTTGCAATCTTAATATTCTTTTAACATTTGTTTTTGGATATAATAGTTATAGTGGTTTAGATTTTCAACCCTGTTCCAGTCCTGTACATCTGAGGAGAACTCCCCTGGCTCAGGAACTGAGGAAGACAGCTATAGGCTGTATTCCAACTACCCTCTCACCCTAGTAAATAAAATGCGCTGGGTGGGGCAGGACTACGCTGGCTTAGTATGTTGCGTACACTTATACATTGGTAAATGTGTTAAACCTGACTATCAAGGATGATATATTTCTGTTTTAGTTGGAAGTTAAATACATTTCATTCCCTTTCCCATATAGTATAAAGAACTGATAGAGCAATTGATTCTACCTTCATGACAAATTGTTTTTTATAAGTAGTGACTACTTAATGCCACTTTAGCAAATTAATTCACTCTTCCACTCATTCCTTTTACCCAGTCTCCTGCAACCTGCAGCCCACTAATCCAGCATTAGGGCTGCAAGCTTGCCTTTGTCGAAGAGAAGCACTAAAGCCCTCCAACGAATTTCTGGGTTTGCTCTTTCAAGGAAAGAATTAGGAAGCAAATCCTGACAAAGTTCAGCACATATAGGTGATTCACAACGTAATCCTGCTCTCACTTAAATCAATGGCAAAATTCCTATAGATTGAAGTGGGAGCAGAACTATGCCTGCATTTTTTATTATATTGACACTTACACATATTTCTCCACTCTTCTGTTTCTTTTCTTAGAGGCCTCATTGAGGGTTCATAATTCAAAGTAACTAGTTCTTCTAATCTGCTTCTATTGGACAGCTTGATCCAAAAGTCCCTTGATTTCAATGAGCTTTGGATTAGTCAACATTAGCACTGTTGTATCATTTCAAATTTGATTCCTTCATATTTCATAATGGGAATACAGTACATCTTCTTTTTCAAAATCCTGAGTTCTACCAAATGACAAATCAACATGATCTAAAATAAACAACTAACCACTCTATTTTTTTTAACTGAATGGACACAAAAGTGATTTCAAAATGACAGGCCAAATCATGAAGCTTGACTTCTTAGGCTGCATCTCCACTTGGACCAAGAGGATGATCTGTCCGAACACATAAAGAGGAACTGATCAGAGAACTAAAAATTAAGGGTAGTTTAGGTACAAGTGATCATGATTTGATCACATTTATAATGTGCAAGCAGAATAAAGTCCAGATTATTAATACATGCTTGGTGCTTTAAACAGGCCAGTTTCATAAAACTGAAAACAATTATGGGCCAGATCTGCTGAGAGGAAGAAATTAATCGGAAAAAAATGTGAATGATCATTGGTAAGGATAAGATTTGGTCACGGAGGCCACAGACTCCATGACTTTCCAGGACTTCAGTGACTTCTGGGGAAGAGTTAGAGCAGCTGTCAGCCCCAAGGCCGCCATCGAGCAGCTGATGGGCTGGCCGGCCCTGGGGCCACCACTGAGCAGCTGATGGGCCAGTCAGCACACTGGAGAAGCAGGGCTGGAGCAGCTGATCATAGGATTGTCCCTCCCCCTGGATATTTTTAGTAATAGCCAGGGACAGGTTGCACCTTCCATGAATTTTTATGTATTGCCTGTGAGCTGTCCCTCACTTTTACTAAAAATATCCATGGCAGAATCTTATCCTTAATGATTGGGAATCACTTAGGACCACCTTAATAGATGCCAAAAAGCCACAATTAAGGAAGAAGACTGTACTAGTTAAAAATATAACCTGGTTTAGAGGGAAAGTGAATGCAGCTGTAAAAATATATATATATATATATATATATATAACTAATGGAAGAAAGGGAAAGTTGATAGTAATGAATATAAATCAGAAGGTAGTAATTGTAGAAAATTGATAAGGGAAGGCAAGGGACACCACGAGAAATCTATGGCCAGCAGAGTTAAGGATAATAAGGATATATAAGGAACAAAAAGAATCCTAACAATGGTATTGGTCTTTACTATATAGAAATAGTGGAATTATCAATAGTAATGCTTAATAAATAGTAAGTGTTTAATAAATACTTCTGTTCTGTAATTGGGGAAAAAACAGATTATATAATCTCATCATATGGTGTTAACACTCTTTCCATTCCACTAGTATCTCTGGAGGATATTAAACGGTAGCTACCAAAGTTACATTTTTAAATCAGCAGGTCAGATAACTTGCATCCAAGAGTTTTAAAAGACCGAGCTGAGGAGCTGGCTGGACCATTAATGTCGATTTTCACTAAAACTTAGAGCACTAGGAAAGTTTCAGAAGACTGGAAGAAAGCTAGTGTCCCAATTTTTAAAAAGGGTAAAGAGGATGAGCTAAGTAATTATAGGCCTATCAGCCTGACATCGATATCAGGAAAGATAACAGATCCTGTCAAACTAACTTGATATATATATTTTTTATGAGATTGCCAGTTTGGTTGATAAAAGTAACTATGTTGACTTAATATACTTAAACTTGTCTAGGGCATTTGACTTGGTACCGCATGACATTTTGATTAAAAAACGAGAACAATATAAAATGAACATGGAACATATTAATTGGATTAAAAACTAGCTAACTGATAGGTCTCAAAACATAACTGTAGATGGGAATCCTCATTGAAGGCATGTGTTTCTAGTGAGATCCTGCAGGGATCAGTTGTTGGCTCTAGGCTATCTCATATGATTATCAGTGATCTGAAAGAAAACATCAAATCATCAGTGAAAAAGTTTGCAGATGACACAAAAATTGGGGGAGTTGTAAATCGTGATTCAGAGAGATCTGGGTCACTTGGTAAACTGGGAACAAGAAAATAATGTTTTAATACAGCTAAATGTAAATGTTTATAATCAAGGAGGAAAGATTGTAGGCCATCCTTATAGGATGGGTGACTTTGTCCTTGAAAGACTCTGAAAAAGATGTGGGGGTCGTGGTGGATAATCAGGTGAAAATGAGCTTTCAGCGTGATGCTGTGGTCAAAAGAGCTAGTGCAATCCTGTGATGCATAAACAGGAGAATCTCAAGCAGAAGAAGCGAGGTTATTTTACCTCTGTTTTTGGCCTTGATGCACCTGCTGCTGGAATATTGTGTCCAGTTCTGGTGCCCACAGTTCAAGAAAGATGTTGATAATTAGAGAGGGTTCAAACAAGAGCAAAAAGAATGATCATAGGATTAGAAAACATGCTTTATAGTGATAGATTCAAGGAGCTTAATCTATTTAGCTTAACAAAGAGAAGGTTAAGGGGTGCCTTGATTACAGTCTATAAGTATCTACATGAGTTACAAATTCAATAATAGGATCTTCAGTCTAGCAGAGATAAGCATAACACGATCCAATGGCTGGAAGTTGAAGCTAGATAAATTCAGACTGGAAATAAGGCATATATTTTAACTGTGAGAGTAATTAACCATTGGAACAATTTACCAAGGGTCATGCTGGATTTGCCATCACTAGCAATTTTTAAATCAGGATTGGATGTTTTTCTAAAAGAAATGCTCTAGGAATTGTTTTTGGGATGTTCTATGGCCTGTGTTATACAGCAGGTCAGACTAGATGATACAATGATCCCTTCTGACTTTAGAATCTCTGATTTCCAGCTCACATAGACATACTTGTGCTAGGTCTCATCGAGCCAGTGTGCTAAAAATAGTAGTGTAGCTGGGGTTACACGGGCAGGGGTGAGCAACGGCATGGGCTACCCACCCTGAGTACAAACTTGCTTGGAACTTCTGGGTGTGTTCTTAGGGCAGCTGGTCCATGCCACTCTGCCCTACCAGAGCTACACTACTATGTTTAGCAGGCGAGTTCAGTGTGAACTAGCATAAGTATGTCTATGCAAACTTGAAATCACACCCCTAACTCCAAGTGGAGACATAGCCTCAGACAGTCCTTTACTCAGGCAAAACTTTCATTGAAATGAATGGATGCCTGAGTAAGGAGGGATTTGATCCTGCAGTATTATTTCCTTACCGTGATGTTCATGAACACCTTTTCTAGTCAAACTGTGGATCCAAATCTGCGCTCATTGAAGTCAATGAAAGTTTTATCATTGACTTCACTGGCAGCATATATAGGAATCTTCAGATGCCAATAGCTCTACTATGAGTTCTACTATACAAAGTCATCATGCTTTATCCCCTAAATAGTCTGGAAGGTTACATGCAGAGTCCTGATCTGTAGGCAACTTTGCTATTGATATAATATGCAGCAGTGCCACCAGCATTTGAAAGTCTAGACTGAGCAATCTTATTCGTACTGGGCTGGCTAATATTCTTCCTCCACAGCTTGCTAGTAAGTACATCTTCAGAGCTGGTTAAAGTCAGCACAGAGCACACAGTTAATAAGGACAGATCTACAAATAAGCACATTGTGCAGCTATTTCAGAATATCTTTCTTTCTGCCTTACTCCTCACAGTTTTCAAGGTTTGCTTTAATTGGTAGTATTTTGCTTGCAGATTTACTTGGGTTTACGCAAGTCTTTTTCCAGTGTCAGATAGAAAGTTAGTGACCATTCTGAAGTCAATTGGCTCATGCCCAAATTTAATTAAACTTTTCACTGTATGTGTAAAGGAAACTGATTTCACTCAACATCATTTATGTGGATAATATGAGGAATTAATTCTCCTTCACTAAGTTATCGTTGCATTAAGTAGATAAACACAGATATAATGTTATTAAAAGTAATGGAATAGGTTCATCAGCAGTTATCTTTAATGGTTTGTATCATTACAATCCCGTGTGTAGTTTAAGAGAAACTACTCAGCCTCTCAGTTTGAACAGGCTGAAGGTCAATGACTAGGGTTACCAGATTCTCCAGACACCAAAGTAAAATGGTTTCTGTACTGCTGAGATCTGAAGGGTTTGTAAAGGTCCCCTGATAAAGGCCTGATTATACCTAGTTCTTGCATGCATGTGTCAATGTGGGAGGGGAAGGGGGTTTAAATGCTATATTCTAACTCTAATTGTCCAGCTGAGTTCGGCAAGGATTTTAGACTAAATCAGGGTAAAATCCAGGAGAAATGTAACTGAATATAAATATCTGCCTTCTTCATTCAGATTTTGTGAAGTGAAACTCTGACACTGTCATGCTAAACTAATGCACTGCTTTCTACTGAAGATCATACTTGCATGTCCTTACATCACTTTAGCTGCCCTTCTTTCAAAACTCTTTTTTAACATATTGATAAGAAAACTTTTTCTTTTGGTAGGGCTGCTTCAGAAATAAACCAAGGCCCCACACGGATAGTTTAGAGGGGAGGCACATCATTTTGCATGAGGTGATTCTCATGGAGGAAGATTTTTGAAATGTCACATGACAAATTCTCTGCCATAGTTCAGAGCTTTGAAAGCATTGCTCATTCTACATGCAATGACGTAATCAGCTGTGATGTTGCATCACAGAGCTGAAAAACTGGGCTGACTCTCTCTGTTCCACATTTAAAAAAGGTGACAGGTAAAACTAAAACATCTGGTAAGCCTATGAGTGGCATTTATAGCAACAAGGCCCAACTTTCAAATGTGGGGATCAAAAGGTGAGCGACTAAATCCAAATGTAGGTACCCATTTCCGACATCAAAATCAACACTTTGGCCCCGAAAGTGGATTTTGGGGTGCCTCAGTACAGAGATAGGTGTCTAACACTAGACAATCAAGTTTGGAGGACATAGGTGTGGGTCACTGGGGCCAGATCTGAATCCAAAGAGATAGGGCTGAGTCTGCTGTCAGCTGAAGGTAGAAGAGGTCATTTTCCACAGCTGTAGCCAAATTTGTATACCCAATAGCAGTGAAGAGTCCAAAAGAATCACCCCTAAACTGCACACCATTTTAAGGATCTGAAGGCAGATGTCCTTTATGGACTGTGACATTATAATAGGGATGAGCTCACCATCGTACTTCCTTCCTATCACCCATCATCCTCACTGCTGTCTTGCCCCAGTTTTCTTTCACTGAGCTATTTTCTGAATGCTTCTATATTTCTGGTCCTGAAAGGAAACAAAGGCTTGGTCTACACTGCCGGTGGCCGTCAATGGGAAATAAGCAAGCTACACACTGTAGCTTGTGTATCTCCTGTCAACTTACTTACGTTCCCTTACTGCAGTGTCTCCACTGTGCTGCGTTGATGAGACGCCCTCCAGTTGACACCGCCTAACTCTTTTCGGAGGGGTGGATTTATTCCATCAACCAGAGAGCACTTCTGGGATCAATTGAGCGGGTCTCCATTGCTCGCTCAATCGATCCCGCTGCATCGATTTGTGAAGCCCCAGCAGTGGTGGACATACCCAAAGATTTTTATAACCTTTTCTAGATATTGGAAAGAATCAGTGACTGAGTTTTGCAGTACTTTGATATTTAGTGTGCTGACCATCTACTGTTTCCTATGTAATTAAACTGAGGAAAACTAAGGTAAGTGCTAAATCCATGATACCATGGCATTATAGACTGATTCAGCGACTGGACTGTATGTCAGAATGAACTGCAGAATTAGCTCAGAAGCTAACGCTGGCCAAATTCCAACATAGGTATTTACATTCTACCTACCTAAATTTCCCCTGTTATTTCAATTACATTTTATTCCTCACTTCTCCCTGCTAAAGCACTATTGTGTCATGTGGCTTGCCCAGAATGACTGCTATTGCTCCAGGGGTGGCTGTATTTCAGCAGTGAGTACTTGCACAACACTCTGGGTAAAAATTTCTATAGTGGTAAAATGTAATAGCGAAGCTGCTGCACTGCTATACATAAAAGTGTGAGGGACAGCAAAGAGGAAGATGGTAAGTTAAATAAGAATAATATTTCAACTCTGTACTTGTGTTTGTAACTGTTCTAGGGCTCAGTTAAGTTAGGCCAGGTTATATTAAGCATTCCAAGAGAAATATTCAGCACCCCAATTCTTTTCTTTAAAGGTGGCAAGCGAGCACTGTGCACCATATCTCTGATTCTACTTTGTGTACTGAATGGAATAGAAAGTAGATATGCCTGTAATTTTATTGATTGTAGGATATTGCAATAATTCTATAGGTAACCAATACAAATACAAATACGAAACTGCCTATTCCTTTAAAAAAAATCTGTACACCTGTGTGTAGGGATTTTGATTGTTTGTTTTTAGATGCTTGCAATAGCAATAATGACCTCAGTGCATGGCATTTCCAAAAGAACTAATGACCAGCTGGGGTTAATGGTATGAAGTGCAGTCATGGGCCATCAACTCCTCCCAAACAGTTGTTAATCCTACAGAACTACCCTATGCCTTGACTGTTATTGCTTAATTCAGTCTCTCTAACTTTAGTATAGCCTTAAAAATCTCACTAGAGCCACTGAGCAGCTCTGTATTTTATTAGCCTTCATGACTGTTGCTGAGCAAGAGTTGCTTTCCTAGCCACTGAGCAACTCTAAATACGGAATATACTTTATTAAAAGTCGGTTACCAAGTCTCTATGCATCTCCAGACATTTAAATATTTTATACGAGTTTGTTTTGAGTGACCCTGAGCATTAATACATTGTTTCATTAGGGGGGTTTTTACTAGCCACTAAGTGACTCTAAACACCTAATATATTTCGCAAGAAGTTTCCATCTCAGCCACTGAGCAGCTTTAAACACTAAATTGGCATCATACATTTTTAAAAGAAATCTCTCAATGTTTCACATTTGTCACAAGTAATTTCCTGCTTCTGTACCCCTCTTAGTCTTCTGCTACATGTTTTGTTTTGTTTTTTTACTGATAAATTCCTATTTTACTTGTTGGACCGCCAGTACATTTCATTCTAAAGCACAAAGCTACATTAGAATTGGCTTCGGTTCATTTCCCTCATCTAACTCGGGGAAAAGAGCAGTAGGGAAAAATGTGCACATGGGGAGTCATTTCTGCACCAAATTAAGGGATTAAAAATATTCAGGTGGTTCTGGCCAAAATAATAATTTGTATTTTAGACATAAAAAAAAAGCTGTGATCTATCACTGCATATGTAGCCACAAACAGCATGACAATCAAAATTGCAGTGATTCAGTGAGTATTCTTAGTCAATATTATAGGCCTGAACTAAAGCCCACTGAAGTAAGTAGAAATATTCACATTACAGTAGTAACTGTTGAGCTTAACTAATGTGCTCTCACTCCGGGTATTTTTACGCTACAGCAGCTATAGTGGCACAGCTATGGTGCAGCAGCTATGCTGCTGTAGCACTATAATGTAGATGCTTCCCACATCGATGGAAGGGGTTTTTCCATTTATGTAGTTAATCCACCTCTCTAATAGGTGGTAGCTAGATCAGTGGATGATTTCTTCTGTCAATCTAGCTGCATTTATACTGGGGCTTAGGTCAACTAACGGCATCGCACAGGGCACACAATTTTTCACAGTCTTAAGCAATGTAGCTAGGTCAATCTGATTTTAGGTATAGACCAGGCCTCAGTCCCTGGACTTGATCATGTTGCGGTAGGTGGACAGCCCTGGACCCTGGAACTTGCCTACTTAGTTTGAGAGAGCTTGAGTTCTTTTGGGCAGAGCCTCAGCTGGAGCCCACAGCGTGATGACAATTCACACTGGGTGAGGACTGGCTTTCTGACTATTAGTGCACTTTGTAAAGCTCAGGCTTTTAGCAGATCATCATGACGGGATATATCTTTGTCTAGAGCTGACATCAGGGATGAGTTTGGTTCATATTAATATTGGTTCACAATGGTGCAGTGAATGTGATTTAATGTAACTATTCCTTTATGCATAAAATGCACATCCATCCAAAGACGATGTGATAGGTGTTTTTTTAATAGTATAAATTAAAAAATAATTTAACAAAAAATCTGGCTTGACTGGAAACAAAATAAAAAATAGAAACACCCCTATGCTGGTATGTGGTTACATTTGGTCCATAGAGAATGCACATAATGCTTGGTTCAACCTGAATTACAAGCCTCATAGGCACTGACAATAATGAAAGGTGTCTGATTTACAACAATCAAAATGTTGCCATAAGAGCAATACATCATTCTTATATTGAAAGGGAAACTTGACTTCTCCCTAATATTATGATAAATGCTGAGGTTTTGCATATATTTGTTCTAACTTTGCCACGGTTGTAATTCTTGGTTTGAACTTTTTTAATACACACACTTGTGCTTTAATAACATAAAAACCCTACGATTTTAGCTTTCAAAATCAAGTTGTGCTAGATAAACTAATTTTCTCTGTTTGTTCAACAGTATCTCATAAGTTATCCTGTACTAGTACAAACTTCAGGTTGCACTTCAGTGGAAATTTGCATATATAATTCTGAAGTATATAATTCAGAATCCCTTCAGATATGTTCGTTTTACCAATCTGAATAATAATCCCCAATAAGCTGCAATTTTTAGAGATCCATTAATTCTCCAAGTTTTCACTGCCAATGTTAAGCAGTGAGACAATTGTTCCATAGATAACATGTAAACTACTTGATGTATCCATCCATTTTAATGACTAATGTTTGTGCCATTTTATAAGATTGCATTGGACAAAAACACCTACCTACCTCGCCATAATTCCATTTTAATCAATTACAGACTTCCCATCAAAGCTGCTTATTTTCTTTGGGTCAGCTACATGAGCTGCACATACCTAGAAAATTGTTACAATTAGTGCAGTGGATGATGCTTCTCTATGATGCAATCTATCGTTTCTTCCTAGAGACCTGCTGAGATGAAGTTCATGACTAGAAAGAGCAAGGGCACAGCTTGAATTCTGAGATGTACCTTTCATCTGTGTAGTACATATTGTGAAGATTTATCCTTTTATTGAGATCGGTTCTCTTTTATCTGCCTTACAAGGCCCTAAAAGATCTAAAATGTACTGTTCGTGATTACCTCCTGAAGCTAAAGTAAAGATTTCAAAACAGTTCTTTTTTCTGTAATGTTCTTCACCCAACAAAGAGAGATGTGTGACATAGACAAGATGGCTCTGTCTTTTTGCTTTCTCCATTCATTGTGATTAGCATATTTCTCAAGGCTTGTGTCATAGACATGTCTTGCATTTGACTCTTCTAGGCTTTTTTTTTTTTCAATTTCTAATTTAGTTGTGGCCCTTTTCTCTTGCTATCTTAAAAAAGGCCATCTAAAAAAAACTGAATTACAAGATCTTATTCTTCTGCTTCTTAAGATCTTCCAAGATAAGAGAGCTATGATCACTCAGCAGTTCATTTTTAAAACTCCTAGATGAACTTTTACCAAAGCTGTTTCTTCAGAAACACATGTTCCTGGTGTGTTCTTTGTAGGCTCTTCTCTGTTTGAATTATATAGAGTGTAAAGCCAGAAGGGACAACTAGATCATCTAATCTGACCTTCTTACATCACAAGCCACCAACACCACCCAGCATCAGCACATGAAACACAATACCTGAAATACTTGTAAATCCTGGCCTAGGTTCCAAGTGGAAACAAGTTGTGTGTGTGTGTGTTTGTGTGTGTGTGGGGGGGGGGTGTTCTTTTCATCATTCCCATTAGTAAATATGGCAAAATTATCTCACGCTTCAGCACAATTGTCAGGATTTCTTCAGTGGCAGCCTCAAACTGGAATAGCAGTGGCAATAAGGTGAGAAGAAAGGGATATTGCAGAGTGGAACTGAGAGGCATTGTAACAATAAGAGCCAATACAAACATGTCTGGGCTCCCTTGTGAAGACACTCAATTGACCTTCCCCTGTGGTAGGGCCTCAGATGGTGAGCCTGACTCTCAGATTAACTCTGGGTACTTTGCAAAACACTAGTGGAATAAAGCATTTGGAAACCCAACAAATACAGCCCTCTACAGTGGGGGAATCCTGAGGAGGAGAATCCCTGGGTGGCAGAAAGCCAGTGTAGCAGCCTCTCTGCAAGCACTGCAGCCCATGGTGCAGAAGGCATTCCTGGGAAGATAAGGCTGTGGCTAGAGTATCATGGTGCTCCATGGACACCCTTCTCCTCTCTGCTGGAATAGCCTCTGCAGGGCTGTTAGCAGGTGGGTGAGGCCTCAGCTGCTGACGGGATCAGGGGTCTGCAAAAATGAAACAAAACTTCTACGCTGGCACCACCCCACAGCTTGACAGAGACAGAATTTAGGTGCCAGTGTACAACTTTGCCCATCTTGACATACGTCCTCCCAAACTGATCTGCCTTGCCTGGGTGGTAATGTCCTGCAACATGGGAATGTAAATATGTGAGCTGTCCAGAACTGGGATGGAGCTGTGGAAGGATTTATGGAGTCATTACTACATTCTTCAAAGTAGCAAGCTACTGAAAACCTCTGAACAGTCATGAATACACCTTGCTAAACCCCTGGATCCAAGCAAATTATAACAATTGTTGACTGTAGCTCTGTAGAAGCAGGGCTGTCATAGTTAAAACTCTTGCTAGAATTTGAATGTGAAGGAAATAGCTGAGAATTTTTCCATGTGGAAGTGGAGGATGGTCACAGAAGCTGCTTGTAACTCAGTGACCCTAAAATCAGAAGTTCATGGGAAAATAAAACCCAGAAGAGACCTATGTGATGGCTTAGTGCATCTTAGTCCCCCAGAGCCCTGATTTGGTAACCTTATGGACATGCTGAAAAGGCTCTCTTTATTCTGTCTTTGCTAAGGCTTTTGAGGACTATGTGAGCTGAGCTGGATACTTTTATGGGCAGCCCTTTATTTATGGTACAATTTTTAATTTATGGGAGAAGCACCAAGGCACTGGATATCTGCCTAAAGCTGAATTTTAAAAAAAGATAAAGAAAAAAATGTTGAAATAAATAATGATGACTTATTAGAACATTTGCATAATAGAGCAACTTAAGTATTATGGTCCAAATCCTGCCCTTCCATGGAAAAAACTACATAGGATGAGTCTGTGAGCCTCCATATTATGAAGTTTCCTCTGCTTCGTTCCATCAAACTATTTGTCTCCCCAGAAAAGGCCTTCTTTCTGTGGATATTTGGACATCTTCTGGAAAGTACTAAAGCCTGGAGAGATTTAATGTTATATATCAAACCATGTGGCAAAGTTATTCACAATCTTTTACATATGTTCCCTCTACCATTAGTGGCACACACCAACAGGGCCGCCACCAGCAACCTCTTTGCACAAAGTCCTTATATTTATCATTTCCAGTGGGATGCTTATAGACTGATTTTCAAGAGAAGCACTTTCTTTTCCCCCTTCTTGTTTGTCTCCTTCCTTTCCAGGATCTGTTAAGTGACATTTCTAAAGATATAAAATACCAAAATCAAGACTGAAATAGGATTTTAAAGAGGAAGAAGGAAGTCAAATGTCACACAAATGATAGAGTTTTGAATGAAAGATTTGGGATCTGCTTCCTTCTTCATTCCATTCCAGCAGTCTCCTTTCTGCTCCTTCTGTGTCACAACCTGCACCAGAAGCACATGTGCAGAGGTTTCTACATTATCATGAAGCCAACATATTCTGCATTTAAACCATGCCTGAGACAAAAAGGACATTGGGGATATACCTCACCTTTTCAGGTAATAGAGTTGACATAACTGTCATCAATTGAGATTGCCAAAATTAGAGATGCAAACATTACGTTGGAATGCATAAGGATAGGATGGAGATAATGCTGAAAATAGTATTATGCCATTGTATAAATCACTGGACCACTCTCATGGAATATCTTGTTCATTTTGAGTCATCCTGTAGTAGAAATAGGGTTCAGAGACAGAGATGGAAATAACTGGGAGTAGAGAAAAGTTTCCATATGAAGAGATATTTAAAAGATTATGGCCTTTATATCATGGCAAACATGAATAGGAAAAGATACCATTATGTGTCTTTAACATTTAGCATTGAGAGAACAGACAGAGAATGAAACAAATAGAACTCACAACTATGTTGAGTGCCTTTATTCATCTTAATCCCTTGGTACTCAGTATGTTACAGATTCTTCAGCACAGTTTTCTGCAGAATGATATGTTTATTCTCTCTCTGACATAAAAGAAAAAGTTTCATTTCCATCTCATAACTTTAGCATCTGTGAAAACACATCAGTACAATTCATTTGATGGCACTTTCAGGGTATGCCCTGTCGTTGCATTTTAACAACACCTTTGTAATAGAATATTCTGTAGCTTACTTTTGTCAGGATCCTGGGTTAAGAAAATCAGTATGGCAGAACAACAAGCCAGAATAAAGTATCCGGAGGGGACCATAAATTCAGAGTTGTAGAACTGTGACAAGATCAGGTTTTTCCCAGTCTCATGAGAATGTTGTCATGAGAATGGATTAATGTGGAGTCACTTTTTTGTTCTCACTACAGTCTTTTCTATGAGGATGGGACATCACAGTTTGATTAGTTCATTGTAGTCTGTTTAAAGGAAGGCAAAGTACTTCTGGGAATGTCGTCATAGAAGCAGTGAATAAGATCTTTCAATGCTTTAATGTGATGCTCAGAAGTATTTTCTACTGGGATTGGAATGCTTGCAGCTAAATAAAAACAATGAGTGATTAAAGCACATTTCTTCTCTGAAAATGGCTATATAAACATGGAACTGTTTTACTCAATAAATGTACTCAGTACGTGTCTTTTGAGTAGTTCTATCTGCTAACTTCAGTATTTATTTTATTAACCTTTTAGTCCCATTGCACTTCAGAGCCAACACAAGTGAGTTGGAATCTACTGTGGTTTGTATATCCTTAACCGAATTGTTGACTGAGACATAATCCTGACAACACCCATGTTTAATTGTAAGCATATGAACAGTCCCATTGACTCATTGGAAGCCAAGGAGAGACAATATGTGTAAAGATCCACAGTACCATTTACAGCATCACTTTTCAGAGCAGAAGCACACTTTAAAGGTGAGCACCTTTCCCACAAAATATTCTCTCTGTTCCCTGAAATCTATAATTTTGACCTCCTCATTATTATGTGTATTGATGGACTGGCAATTTTACATCCTTCTCCTAGGGTACTGAGGCTATAAATAGAGGAGAATAGAAATGGTTAGCATATCAAATTGTAAAACATTGAATAGGTCAAAGTCATAGAATTTACTATGACCTTCCCAAGAATATATGCAGCAGTATTACAACTTGTGCTTCCTCATTTTTGTTCCGATAATTTTAACAAGTCTATGAAATGTCACAATATGAACCCTGTCATTCTTATGACAATCACCATGTGAAAAAAGGAAGTACAATGCAATCCATATGTAGCCAATTAGTTCATTTCATCATTGTGTGATGATATGATTAACTAAAATGTCATCTATAATCATTGGATGCTAAATAGACTTAAGTTGTAGAATTATAAAAATATAAGATTGATCAGTAGTCAGAAGGGATAAGTATGTGTTAGGTATCTAAGTAGGGCTGAAATACAAGGCCTATAGGCTGAGGCTGGTAAGATGTCAGTTTAGCCGTACTAGGCATTAGGCTTAAGAAATGCTGACATAAGTAAGTGACCAAAAGATTACAGGAAAAGATGTGCCAATGGGTGGTACTGTGAAAAAATTGACCAAAAGGTTAATTTTGGATTACAAGATGCCCAGTAGTCATATTTTTTCTAACACAAGCCCTAATGGATGTGCATCACTGCTAATGACACTAAAATGAACTATAAACCACCTATGAAAAACAGGATACCCCAATATTCTTGGGGGACACAATACAAACAAGGAAAAAGAGGGTCACACACATGCACAGAGGGTCAGGTGTGGTCAGAATCACAAGATAAAAAAGAGCTCTCAGACTTGGTAAAATGAGTTCCCTACATCCCTCTAGTGATGATCAATAGGCAAGGCATCCATCAGACCTTAAGAATAGCATTAAGGACGTGAGTATGACTATATTTGTAATTTGTGCATAGTCTTTCTATGCATAAAGAAATTTTATAATCATAATCTTAAGTTGTAACTTTAATAAAATTGAAGAAATATATTAGACTTTCTTAGATATTAGGATATTCTTGTGAATCTATGTGGTCACTATCCCTGGTCTTTATGTGTTGCTAGAGACTAACTCTGAAGCAAGAAGCAGAAGTGACTTTCACTCTGTCTGAACTTGAAACTGTAAACACCAGAGTCGAACCCATGGTGGTGTAATACAAAATTACTAAATTCACTTTAAATAAAATAAAAGGCTGCATATACATTATACATCTTACAGTCCTTTTTTAAGATCACAATCTTGTAGTCATCTTTGGATGTCATGCAAAATGAGAAAAACCAGCAATTTAAAAGAATGTTTAGAATAAAAACAATAACTTCACTGTAAGAACTTCCAAAAAACTGTCAACTCATTGAAATAGAAGGTTTTTTAGTAGATGTACTCAGTACGTGTCTTTTGAGTAGTTCTATCTGCTATTGTAACTATAGTTACAATACTATACAACTATAGTATTGTAACTATAGTTACTCATCCTAATTAACAATTTAATAAAGTTAAGAGCAATCAAGTAATAAATTTGAATGCGACATCAAACTAAAGCATCAGCTGCTTTTCTATACACCATTATTGATTGCTTCTTCTATCAGCTAGTCCAGGAACCCACAAGGGAAGAGGAAATTCTTGATTTAGTCCTAAATGGAGCACAGGATCTGGTCCAAGAGTTGAATATAACTGAACCACTCTATAACAGTGGCCATGATGTAATTAAAATTAACGTCCTTGGTGGGGGGAGGTAGGAGGAAATACCAAAGAAACCCACACAAGAGCATTTAACTCCAAAAAAGAGCACTACACAAAAATGAGGAGGTTAGTTAAATAGAAATTAGAAGCAACAGTCACAAGAGTGAAATGCCTGCATGGAAAATGAAAACAAAAACAAAAACCAAAACACACCATAATAGAGGCTCAAACTATATGTATACCGCAAATAGAAAAAAACACAATAGGAGGACCAAAAAAAAATGCCCCCCCCAACAGAGTAAAAGAGGTAGTTGGAGACAAAAATGTCCTTTAAAAACTGTCAAATCCTACTGAGGAAAATAGAAAAGAGCATAAACTCTGACAAATCAAGTATAAAAGTATAATTAAGCAGGCAAAAACAAATCTGAAGAGCAACTAGC
Organism: Emydura macquarii macquarii; assembly: GCF_026122565.2. Taxonomy (NCBI): domain Eukaryota; kingdom Metazoa; phylum Chordata; order Testudines; family Chelidae; genus Emydura; species Emydura macquarii. Next base: position 5,123,514 of record NW_027133156.1, read on the forward strand.
ATAAAGAAAAAAAACTAACAGCAAAATATTTTTAAGTACATCAGAAGCAGAAAACCCACAAACAATCAGTAGGGTCACTGGACAATCAAAGTGCTAAAGGAGCACTTAAGGAAAACAAAGCCATTGTGGAGAAACTAAATAAATTCTGTGCATTGGTCTTCACTGCAGAGGATGTGAGGGATTTTCCCACACCTGAGCCATTTTTTTCAGGTGATAAAAATAAGGTATTGTTCCAGATTGAGGTATCAATAGAGGAGGATTTGGAATAAATTGATAAATTAAACAGTAATAAGTTATCAGGATCAGATGATATCCACCCAAGAATTCTGAAGAAACTCAGCCATGAAACTGCAAAGCTACTAACTGTGGCATGTAACCTACTGCTTAGATTAACCTCTCTACCAGATGACAGCAGGATAGATTATGTAACACTGATTTTTTTTAAAAAGTTCCAGAGCCAATCCTGGCAATTACAAGCTGGTAAGCCTAACTTCAGTACCCAACCTGGTTGAAACTATTGTAAAGAACAGAATTATCCGATGCATAAATAAATCAAATATGTTGGAGAAAAGTCAACATGGCTTTTGTAAAGAAAAATCATTTCTCACCAATCTGTTGACCCTCTCAAAGAATTCTAATAAACACGTTGCCAAAATTGAACCAGTGGATATAATGTACTTGGATTTTCAGAAAGCCTCTCACAAGGTCGCTCACCAAAGGCTCTTAAGCAAAGTAGGCAGTCATGCCATGAGAAGACTTCCCTCTTATGCATCAGTAACTGGTTAAAACATAGGATACAAATGGTAGGAAGAAATGTGAAGAAATGTGAAGAAAGATTAAAAAGACCAGGACTTTTTAGCTTAGAAAAGAGCCAGTGAAGGGGAGGGATATGATAGAGGTCTATAAAATCATGAAGGTGTGGAGAAAATGAATAAGGAACTGCTATTTAGCCCTTCACATTACACAAGGATCAGGACTCACCCAATGAAATTAATAGGCAGCAAGTTTAAAACCACCATAAGGAAGTACTTCACACAACACAGAGTCAACCTGTGGAACTCATTGCCAAGGGATGTTGTGAAGGCCAAAAGTATAAGTGGGTTCAAAAAAAAATTAGATAAGTTCATGGAGCATAGACCCATCAATGGCTATTAGCCAACATGATCAGGGATGCAGTTCCATGCACTCGGTCCCTAAAACTCTGACTGCCAGAAGCTGGAGCTGGATTATAGGGGATGGATCGCTCAATAATTGCCCTTGTCCTTTCATTCCCTCTAAAGCTTCTGGCACCAGCCACTGTCAGAAGATAGGATGCTGGGCTAGATGAACTGCTGGCCTGACCCAGTATGGCCGTTCTTATGTTCTCATCTACTTGGCACAGGAGTTCAACTGAATATGTTGAACTCTGTGGCAGAAGACTAAACCAGATCACATGGCACTAATTTCCCTGCCACCCCGATTCAAATTAGCCCTTTCATATAAACTGAAAGCTGAAACAAAGAGAAATATTTAAGGCACTAATATTGAAACAGATCTTTGATCTTTTAGTTGGCTGAAAGCAAATGAAGAATGTGTAATTCAAATATATGAACCAGCTATCCTCACTGAAGAGTATAATAGTCCAGTCAATCCTCAGAAAGCCAACCTGTGGTGCAAAAAACCTCTCCAGCTAGTGTCCTGCCTCCACTTTCCCATTCCAAAGGCAAAACCATTGAGAAAATAGTGGACAACTCAATTCTAACATCTGCCAATATCTTGCACCTCAAAAGTCCCAAAAGAATCTATCCTGTTCTCCCCTTCCATTTATATTTACATGATAACATCTGAAGAGGTCGTAAGATGTCCTGGTATTCACTGTCAACAATTTGTTTATGACACCCAACTGTATCCTGGATGAGTCTAGAATAAAATTGAGTGGATAGTGTGTACTCCGCCGAGACGGAGGGTTCGTGCTTTGAGATTTCAGTGCTGAGAAGGAGGCAGACAGACAAGACACTGACTACAAAAGCTGTTTATTCAAGCCTGCAGCAGTACAAGTCAGGAAGTTAGGCGCTTACCACAATCTGAGGGGGGAGGCCCGTTTCCTCTCATAAGCGGCTGCTCCAGAATCAAACACTAATGCGTAGCACCCAGTGCGCGCGGGTCTAGCGAGAGCCTCAACTGCAATGTGTCATCCCTGTTCTGATATAGTTCATCTTCTTATTTTGATTGGTTACTTTTTGATCCACTAAAGGATTGGCTATTGATACCTGTTTTTCCTTGCATTATTGGTGCGCTTTTGGCACCCAATCAGCTATAAGCTGTGGGTAGTTGTTTACTACTTTAACTGCCTTTCAGGCCACTCTAAACCAGTTTTGCAGTTAGCTTATTTCTACTTTTCATCTTAAGGTCACAGTTGCTGCTTATGCTAACTTGGGCCTAGCTACTATTACTCATGCTGCCCCAGGCCTAGCCGTTGCCACTTACGCTTTGCCCCCACATCACACTATTCTTACTTCACTACTTATGCATTTATTTTAAAGAGTATCTATCTTGGCTGTGTTCACATTTTCATATGAACAATACACAAGATTCATATTATATCAAAAAGTGCCATTGAAAATTATTATATACAGGAGAAATTATTATTATATACAGGAGAATTATTATTATATACAGGTTCATGATGGGCCAAAAACAGCCATGTGATGCATAATCATGTTTTTATCCTTCACTTTTTCTCAAGGAGCTGAATAATATAGGCAAATGAGCTTATCCTGATTACGTACCTCTACACTCCTTGAAAACTACTATTTACTTCTGATGAACCAATCAGATAGTTCATGCATGTTTTTTGCTTCTTGACTGACTCACCAGAGGTGAATATCAGCTTTTTCTGGATCTCTAACTTCAGCTCCTCTTTAGAATGTTAATTTAAAAGGAGAATTGATGGAAACTGAATACATTAAATGACTTTAGATGAAGAGATTTACAAAAAGCTTAGATAAAAGCATTCTGAACTTATACATATACTGATGTCACACTTGCTATTGTGCCTATTGTCTCTTCACCTCGGTCAGTCTTTTTACTCTGAGTCAATAAATCTTGGTATTTACATCAACAGCAATCAATGACTTTTGACAAGCTTGTAGTTAATTTCAAATAAGGCTGCTGTACAATTAGATGGAACACCATGACTTAACTATGGAGCACCATTCACTAAATCAGTGTTTTTTCAGGTATACAATTTATTATACGATTGTGACTAGTCACACCTTTTATATGCAGAAGTATGTCACAATGCAAACAGGCAGGAAATAAAACCCAAAGAAATCTAAAGCATCCCCATTTCAAGTTATATATATGATAAATATATCTCTGATGTTCCATACATGAAGTTTTTATTTACAGGCACGCTGTGTTGAGAACCAAAGAGAGGTTAGAGTTCATCTGATAAAGTGCTGAAGTACTGTTTTTAGTGTATGATCACATTCAAAAATATGCTAATCGAACTTGGGTGCTTACCAATTAAATTTACAAATGATTAGAAATATTTTCCACTGAAAGATTTAAAGTCATTATTTGAATCCTAATGAAAGTTCCAACATTATGTGTATGCTTCTTGAGAGCCTACTGAGGATAAAGTGTATTAAAAATATAATTGGCTTTAAAGCAGGTTACATTAAGTCTTTACCGGGATTTATGCTGCCTGCTTTGTATTCACCTGTAGAGTTGTTTTTCCCTCTCAGAACCATGTATATTGATAGCTCAAACACAAGATACTAAAGTCTGATGATTTCCTTATATTGCATTGATTCTTAGAATGGCTGAAGAGTCTATTACTTGCACATGATCTTACTCATGAATGCTTGAAGCTGTGGTTTTAGCAAAAATGACGTTTTCAATGGCAATAATTTGAAAATATTGTATCTAAGAAGAAGACCAAAAGTGTATTGTTACTGGGTCAATAAAGAATTTGGTAAAAATTATGAAAATTTATTAAGCTTTACACTGTTGAATGTTTTAGTATTTCCCCTGAATCCCAAACCTTTCATTTACATAACACACAAAATTCTCATGGAATAGAATTTAAAATGTGATGGATTTATTTTTCACTTTTTTTTTCATTTTTCTTAACAAAAAGATCTCCCAAAACACTTGCTTATAAAGAAAAATTTGTCAATTTGTCATAAATTGTAACTAACAGACCTTTCTTGTATATTCCTTTAAAGACACATTATAAAAGGGTCAAAGGTCTCGAGTATGAATCAGTCAGCAAGCATTATCAATGGTGCCCTAGGCTGACCTGGTATATACTTGTGTGTATAACATAGCAGTAAAAGCAATCAGATAGATCAAAATAAACACAAAAATTAACAATCTGTGAACCATAAAGGTGAATGTGATTTACTGACATCTACTGGTGGTTACTAAAAATGTTGAATAAAAGTGATGGAAAGGCATTAGAATGTTTTTGCCACTAGAAACAAAGCATGACTTTCATGGAACTGTTTACTCAGCATTGTACCATGATTTAAATTTTTTTCTATTAGATTGTATAGCTAATTGCTTGAGGATGAAACAGATGTCAGATGTCTTCAGAGAAAGGAGGTAGAATGAGTAATCTCTCTGCCCTGGATGCTGTATGATAACGGCTAATGCAAAATTATGGGCTCAGTAAACTTGTAGACTGCAGTATTTTTGTACTTTCACATTTTTTTTTTCTATGCAATTGGAGTGTCACAGTTAGAATGCACACCGGGTGTGACATCACCTCTTTCCCAGACTAAGCAGGCCTGTCAGAAAACTCTCCGTCCAGAGCCTGATTCAAAACCCATTGATGTCAGCAGAAAGACTCTCGTTAGGTATATCTACACTGTGATAAAAAACCTGCAGCACTGAGTCTCAGAGCACAGGTCAGTTGACCCAGGCTCCAGGCCAAGCCTGAACACTTACACTGCAATTTTATAGCCCCACAGTCTGAGCCCCATGAACCAGAGCCAGCCACAAACATGCTTCAGGTCTTTTATTGCAGTGGAGACAACCCATTGACTTCAGTGGATTTTGGATTAGTCCCCTAAGTAAAATGCTTTTCCCTGCCACCACAAAGCAGATACTCAGTTGGGAGTAGGGAGGAAGGAATGGCCTGGCCTACAGACAAGTTTAAAACAAGCCAGGGAATTGAGGAAGGGAGGGGAGATCAAATAGAAAAGGGAACAGGATGAGAAATAAAGAAAACAAAGGTAGAAGGCAGAAGAGAGGCAATGAGAAAAGTGGAAATGAACAGAAAAGAAGGGAACATGGCCCTGATTCAGCACAGTACTTAAGCAAGTAGGGAACTTTAAGCATGTGATGAGTTCAGCTACTGAAATCTACCAGGCTATTCAAACATTTAAACTAGTTACATAGAGGCTTCTGAAACTTGCTGAAGCAGTGCCTCTGGGAATGTAAGAAACAAAGGCTTGGATTTGAAAAACATTTTTCAGACCATTAGCATTAATAGAGCATTATTACTCTGTCTCTTATTTTTTAAGAAAAAAAATGTCAAATTAAAAAGTTGTGAGGTTTTTAATGGATTAATGCACATTCAGTGTGATTCAGTGTTCAGAGAAGGTTGCAGACTTTTTATTCTGCACTGTTAATATTACATTTGTATTTGATTTTATATTGCATGTTTGTACCTGTGTGCATATAGAATGCATGTACAATTCCATGAGAGGAAAATGGGCTCCTGCATTTTATATTTGCAGATCATAGCACGGGTCAGGAATTTTGCCATGAGAATGTATTTAACAGAAACAGGTTTTCTTCAAAATCAAAATTTTCCACGGTAAAAGTTTGATTTTTTTTTCCTGAAGTTTTTCAGTTTTCCCCCAGGAATGTCTACATGAAATATTTTGTTTCAGTTTCCATCATCCCACATCAAAACACGTTAGTTTATCTTTTTATTTTAGGTCAGCTCAACATTAATCTGTGTCTGCCTGAATTGCCCTGAAGCCAAATCTGAACTATAGTTCAGGTTCTCCATGCATTCTCTCCTATTGCCCAGATCAGTTGCTGGATTATATATCCCATTATACACTCTAGTCTCTCCTCTGCTTGAACTCTAACAGCCAGCCATGAAAATCCTATGACCACAGGGCATCTTGGGAGTTGTAGTCCAAATCAGGAACCTAAGCCATACATCAGGATGCACACAAATTACAACTCCCTTGAGGCATCCTGGCAATTTAGCCATTCATAGTTAAGTGGAGCCCAAATTAAACATTTTGACAGTTCTGAATTGAAATATTTTCATTCAGCACAGAATATTGATATTTTGAATTTTTATCATGATTTGGGATGAATACAAATGTCAAAATATCAGAATTTTCTGTGGGAAAAAATTCTGAATTTAGATCAGCTCTCAAGAACTAATAATTACTTTACAACATGTTATCAAAATTTAAAATCAACCATTTTGTCTGGATGGGTAGGGTCTCTTTAAAATAAAAATTATAAGCAGAAAGTTTGTTCTATTTTCTAAGATTAAAAAATTCAGCAACACACAGACATACTCTCCTTTCCCTTGTGCCTTCCTTCCTCGTACATATAAATGTGTCTTGAGATGTCCTGACGAAGAGTTCCTGCTAATTATTTCCTCACTATGGCACCTATTCAGCAAAGCACTTAAGTATATGCTTAGCTTTAAGCACTATCAATGGGACATAGGTACATATTTAAAGTTAAGCACATGTTTAAGCACTTTGCAGAAACAGGGCCTTAAACTGAAATTCCTTGGCTGCTACAATAGCTCCTCTACTACCCCCACTTTGTAAAAAGGCCCTTCTATCTGAAATCTGATAAGCAGATTTGGTACATATTTATACAGCTGCACTTGAGCATTAGTTTTCCAGGCAAGCATGTGACTAGGACTGTCCAGCTATTGACTCCATCATAATCTTGATAAATCTCCTGTTTTGATAAGTACTGTGAGCTACAGTGCCACCCGTTTGAAATATTGTATCCCCACAAGGTCCAACCAAGCTGTAAAATCCTTGCTTGCATTTTTTATTTGCTTCTCTGAGGGACAAGTCCTCTCAGCCACTGTTAAAGCTTTAAAAGCTTCTTGTTTTGCAAAGACCTATCCAAGCTGCATATTTGGGGCATACAGCTACTGCACTTGCATGCAACAAAGTGCATTCACAACAGGCATTGGCATTTCTGGATGGGCATGCAAAGCCATTCTTTGCTAATGTCCATGTTAGTGATTTCTGTCCATCAGTGTCACTACATGCTGCACAGAATGAGTCTAGGAATTTTGGAAGGTTCAGTGAGGCGATTCTTAGGGATACTCCACAAACACAACTAGTTAATTTTACATTAAAGCTGTGCACGTGAGACATGAAGAAGGGAGACTTTAAAATCCCACTGTCCCTGGAGCCTCATGCTGCAGAAATGGAGCCTGGCTGCTTATTCCTTCCATCCCTGATGACTGGGTTACATTTTTAATACTGTCTTTGCAAGGAAAGAGGCCAGAAACATACTTTTAAAAAGTTATAAAGAAAACCTAAAACCAACTGAGATTCTCCTTTTCATTTACATTTCTATGCCTTTTCCCAAAGGATGTCTCTGCATTTCACACAGGAGGCCACGACCAAGCCTTTAGGGCCCTATTGTCAAACACATATACAAAATTTGCAATTGCATCTTTTTGCTATTGCTTAAAGCCCAGATTTTCCTCCTGCCTGTATGGGCATTCTGCATGCACACTGGACAGTTACATACGTGAGCACCAATTACTAGTGAAAAACATGTATGCATAATTTTATATGAGCAAACAGACTTGCAAATGTAAACCTAACAATGTAAACTGATGTAAATAAATGCATTTTTAAAGGTGTATTTCAAAATTTGGATTGTAAGAAATGTACTTCCTTATTTATCATAGTCACCAGCATATCAAGGGATTCAATGAATAATAAAAATTAAATGTACACAAACTAAACAACTTTAACTAGCCACATGTGTTCTTTTTTACCCTTCATATTTTTAACAGATTAAATTGTTTTATTTTGTTTTCAAAACAAATTAAAAATGGAGTTCAAAGACCAGCAGGTATTTTTCTACTCAAGACAATACTCCACTGGTGAATGTTTTTTTTAAAGATATTTGATTCACTTTAAGTAAAATATTTGGTCCAATTTAATGTCTTTCGTTGTTGTTGCTCTTGCCAGATCTTCCGAAATATGTGTGAGACCAAATGTTTTTGTTGCTTTGACTTCAAAATTCTTCTGCCTTTTTGAAATATTAAATGATTGACCACTATCTGAACATTCCTGGGTTTTTGTTTGTTTTGCTTGCTTTTTAAGTGCCACTAAATGTACTCTACCTATCTAACCCTCTACGTTTTCGGCAAGAGTTGATGCAACTGTGGTGAAGTGTGATTAATAAGAAGCAAATTGGGGTGTAGTCAAACCATGTAAGAAAGTTAAAAAAAAAAAAAAAAAGGATGTGAGGACTGACAAGACAATTCTAAACTCTCGGTGTCTGGCGCAAATAAGAATAAGAGGCAGAATAAGGCTAAAAAGTTTATGAATATGCTCCAATTAATCTGTATGCGCACCACAATGTTCTGTAGTTTGGTTCATTTAAATCTGAAATTCCTTTCCCCGTTAATGTAAGCTAGTTAGCCAAGATGGTGCATTACTGTTATGATCACTACAGCGCACATAATTTAGATTTATCTCTTTAGGGATTCAGCTCCACCCCCTGCTAGCTAATACGCTCACCATGTTTAATGATGCAAAAAATTTCCCTGAGTACAGGTTATTTATCTTTATCAGGGGCTGCTTTTGGCTGGCTGTCAGTTATCAACCAGAATATTTGCTCCTAAATGGTTTGTACTCATCCATATTCCAGGGGAATCCTCAGACCCATATTATCATTGATGTTTGCAATAAAAATGTTTCAGTTCTTAAGATACACCTTAGTAATACTGATTTATGAGTCTGGACTAGCTATATTTCTGATTCAGAGATATGAACCTTGAAATATCTGTCAAAGAGGTAAAATATCTCTCCCAAAATCTCAGAAACAAAACCAGGTTGTTGCGGTTCTGCAAAATACAAGGAATGAAGATACTTCTTTGAATGTATGGGGTAGAGGGGAATAGAAGAGTCATAAGTGACTTTTTTGGCTAGAAAGAAAGAAAGAAAGAAAGAAAGAAAGAAAGAAAAGGTGTGATTAGGAACAGAAAGGTTGAAAGCAGACAAATAAAAATGAGAGGAAAAGGAAAGGTGAGAAGATTGAAATACTGGGCAGATAATTAGGGAAACAAAAATGGACTAGAAGAAGCTAAAGAGAGCTTTCAGAGCACCAGATGAATGCCGAGGTGAGAACTAATCTCCACCTATGAGACTTTATTGATAAATGGTTGTAGCAACAGCAGAAAACCCAGAAACACATCATAAAAGTACTTGCTACATAACAATCTGAAAAAAATATAGCACCCCTGTAGTATGGCCGTCTGATCTGGCCGGGTAGCTGCGGCCCTTCCTCGGGTCCAGACTCCAGGGGAGGCCACAACATCTTCATAAATGGGGAACAATGAGCACTCTTGTGTGGGTCTTAGCCCTGGCCTTCGGGCAGGGCGGACAGTCCTGTGGTCCTGAGCCTCCAACCGCAGGTGGGGTGAGGCACGTATCAGTCTATTGCCTCAGGCCCTGAGGCCAGGTGAGGCAAGCACGCAGTGTAGTGGCCCGGCCCTTAGGCAGGGCGGGCGAGCACGCAGTCTAGTGGCCCGGCCCTTAGGCAAGGTGAGGCAGGCAGTGGATTTGCTCTCGGTACCGGCTGGGAAGAGTTTTATAATCTTACTCTCCACTCTATTATCCAAGTCATTAATGAGAATGTTGAATAATGCTGGTCCAAGCACTGAACCCTGAGGGACCCCACTAGGTACACCCTCCCCGTTTGACAGTAAACCATTGAAAACTACTCTTTGAGTACAGCCTTTCAACCAGCTGTGTCCCCACCTTATAGTAATTTGAAATCAGTAATTAACCTTTCAATTTGTTACAACTCTGACTGGGATGACAACAGGAACAGTAAGTGAGTGTTGAATTTAATGACGTCATCAGCTACCCCTCAAAATGAGGATGAGGTCTGCCGGGGAAAGTCATTGATGAGACTGAAGATGGCTGAGGAGTCCAATTTGTGCTCTAAAGATTTTTCCACATGTGACAGGTGGTTGCTTGGAGAGAGCACAACTGCTGGCCAGGATGCTGTACACTCTCCTTCCTTCTCTGCCATTTCTCAGCCTCTTGAGCAAAGCGATTCTCTTCAAAACGGACTGAGGCTTGATGTATGATGTGACATCATTGCAGTCTATTACCAGCCAACTCTTTGCAATTCATGAGGTCAGTGCCTCTCTTCTTATGATATACCTTCAGAGAGTCCTTGTAGCATTTTCTCCATCCCCCGTGCATCCTCTTACCATGACTAAATTGAGAAAAGAGGATTTGCTTCGGAAGATGAGTATCAGCCATCCGCACACAATGACCAGCCCAGCGAAACTGATGTTTCATAATCTTCTCTTCAACCCTGGTGATGTTAGTTGCAGAGAGAACACTGGTATTGATGAGACAGCCATCTGATATGGAGAATCTTCCTAAGGCAGCACTGTTGATACCACTCAAGACGCTCAATATGGCTTTGATATGTCACCTATGTCTCGCACCCATTAAGAAGAGTGGGGATGACTACTGCATTGTAGACCAGGATCTTAGTTTCCATCTGCAGATCTGTCAATAAGGACACGACGGAACAACTTTCCAAATGCTCTGCTGGCACAATGGATCCTATGTTCAATCTCCACATTAGGATTGGCTGTTTGGGATAGGTAGCTACCAAGATAAGAGAAATGCTCAATATTTTCCAGGGGTTCACCACCAATGACAATTTGTGGGAAAAGGGGTCCAACTTGTTCTGGAGCACCTTAGTCTTCCCAATGTTGAGGGGGAGTCCTAAGCTATGATAGGCGCCTAAGAAAAGATCTAGGGTGGATTGCAAATCAGCCTCAATTGTGCGAGGATAGCACAGTCATCAGCATATTGAAGATCAGTAATAACGGTCCTGGTGACCTTAGTTTTAGAATGAAAATGCCACAGATTGAAAAAAACTGTCCATCCCAATTCCAGAGGAAAGGTGGTCATGAGTAAGAATCAAGATTACAGCATGATTGATGGAGAAAAGAATTGGGGCAATAACACAGCCCTGCTTAACACCAGTACAGATGGTGAACGGGCCCATCTCTAACCCATTACAAAGGACAGTGGCTGTCATTCCATCACAAAGTAGCCTGATCTTCTCAGGAATCAGAGGAAGATGAAATCCTCCCTTTGAGGTCATGGAGTCACTCCACAACCCATAATCTCAAGGCTACGGTAGCCTCCAAAGCCACTGTCTCCTGTCCTCCACACATATGTACACACATGCAGGGCAAGATTGGTTAGCAGGTAGATTCACATAATTATAGACAGATGAAGAAAATCCTCCACCACCACCCCTAACAACTATGCCCCCTGTCAAGGTCAGTTCATCTCATTCCCTCCTATATAGTGTAACCATATCAATTCTGCTAAGACAGGCCACAGCAGTTATTGGAAGAGTTTTGCCTAGCTGGTTTGTTAATAAATCATACTGTTATACTGGGGGTTTGGTGAAACCTGGTTCAAGCTAGTGAGTGTATCAGCTGTCTTTTGCACAGGACAAATGGAAAAAGAAATTGAGCCCCTTTTATGGAATAGATAGCTGAAGTAATAGAACCACCATCCAAACCACAAACCACATAAAAACTGGAGTTGAGAATTGTGGCCAAAGATTTCTGAGGGGTCTGATAACAAAGGCAGAGGTAGGTGACTTACTGGATTGCAGCTGTGTATGAGAGAGAGAGAGAAGCACCACAAAAACCACACAAAGAAGGCAACAGAAAGACAAGGACAGACAGGGAAGGACTTTTAGCATTGCTGTGAGATTAAGCTAAGAGAAAGAGAGCTTTTAGGGTAGAGTGCTGGCTTGAAGGAGGTTTGAAACTGTGAGCAAGAAAACTGTTTCCTGCTGTTTGATTCCCTGATGGAAACAGGATTTGTAAGTAAACAGGGTTATATCAAATAAATACTTGACTCCAGCATCAATTTCTCTTCATGGAAACAACCCACAAGACCCCACATCTTGGCTAATCCATTGGGTCAAAAAGAGTAACTCTAATGAAGAAATTTAAATGTAAATGAATGAAATAGCTCCGTTTCCCACTGCTCTAATTCGCACACAGGTGAATTGGCAGGGAAGGGGGTCTAGCTAGAGGGAAAGAGGGTTAACCCCTTCCCTGCCAAATTCTGGTTTGGAATACAACAGGAACACCTGTGTGTGAATCAGAGCCGTGGGAAACTCAGCTATTTCTATTAAGAAGCGTTTGTCTGACATTTCTTCTGGTTTAGGGTTCATAGCCCCTGGATTGTGCCTTGAATTTCAAATTTGAAGAAAAATTCAAAGTAAAAGTGTGGTTAAACCCTTGAATTTGCCTGCTCTCTTATCAAAATCACATGAGAGCATTGATTTCCTCATTGCTTCCACACGAAGCAATAAAACATGCCGGGGTTGCTCAGAATTCTGTCCTGCTCACAGAAAGGGCTTGAAAATATGGGTTGGGTTTTGGAGTTCTAACAAAACCTGGAAGCTGGCTAATTAACCCTCTCCTTCTAGCTAGAAAAGGACCAGGGGTGTCTGCTGTGTGTTCAGCAATTTGGAAGATACCAGGGCTGGGCCTGCTGAGGGGAATTAACCAAGTCCCTCAAGCACAATATAAGAGGGATGTAATGGGTGAGTTGTGGATTTTATTCTGATAGAGAGACTCAGGAGGAAGCTCTTGAAAGTAGAGCCATACAAACAAATGAATTCATTCATTCATTCATTCTGTTCTCTAGAACTTGGCTAATGTGTACTATAACTTTCCTTTGAGCTTGGCTCCAGCAAATCATGCTTCATGCCTCTGCTTTGGACATTGTCTGGCTAAAGTCTTGATGTATTTGTTTGATCCTTAGAAGAACAAACCATTCTCTGCCTACTTGTTTGCCTTACAGTTAAACTCACCACAAAGATATTTAAATTCCACCTAGATGCGTGTTTCCTTTTGTGCGTTGAATGACTTAATGCTGTTCCCCTAAATCTAATCAACCAAATTTGTCCCTAGTAGAAGCCATATGAAGTGAATGGAGCTATGTCAGGGATGAAAGTGATGTAATAACTCTTGAAATCCTAAATCCTGCATTATTTACTTTTTAAAATTACTTTTATTGCTGTAGAAAGTTCCAATGCACTGATGCATAAAGATAGGTTTTCTTTCAAAATACAATATATTAGGTTTTTTCTGCATGAATAAGCCTGACACAAGATACAGTGAGATGTTTGTTTCCTTCAGAAAGTCAGATATAATGATCAATACTTCAGATGCATTTAATATATCACAAGATTTAAATACGTAGGAAAGGAGGGAGAGAAGAAGGACTGGAAAAAGAAAAAAGCAAACAAAGAAATCCAAGGAGAGGGATAAATGCCTCCAGTTTATCTTTAGGGGAAGGGCTGAATTTGTCTGGAATACAGTATACTCTCAGGGAAGCCTGCTGCAGTATTAAATAAATAAATAAATAAACAAACAGAACTGTTTGAAATGTTCTGAATTTTAATTTTTCAGTGAAAAAAGAGGTTTTTTTTAACAAATATCTTTGTGAAACATGTTCACATTTTTGACTAACCAAAATTAAAGACTGAAAATTATTTAAATGAATTTTAAACCTAAAGTAAATAAAATATTCAAATATTTATATGCAGAATGGTTGACTGGCTCAACAATCTGCATAAGGGAATTCAGCCTCTGTTAGAATGTTAGCATTCAACAAGTAAAAACATACTGAATAGAAATATGTGTAGAGTCTGCTTCTTTTGTTTTTAGAGGATATATTTGCTGCCATCACATGCTCTTCCCATTATGATGTTTCACACAGACCTAGATTAATGGCAAGAAAGCTACAGTATAAACTTTCACAGTGACTGTGTACATTGGCATGAATAGATTACTACAATGGTGTCAATGAGATCCTGTGATGTTTTGAAATTAATATGGAACACCCCCAACTTGAACATGATGCATACATTATTTTCAAGATTACTGGGGGTGAAGGGGAATATTCAGGTCAATGTGCAGGAATTTAGTTACCTGAATCTCTTTAATATTAATGGACAATATTAAATATCTGTATGTTATGATAAGTATTTCAAATTTTAATCTGTGAAACAAATTCCTTTTCAATATAGAACTCTCCTTAACAGTACACCTATTACTCCTGAAGGCAATATCTGAATTATTTGGAAAAGACCCCCATTTTTGTCTTTTTTAACAAGATATAAAAATGAAAATGAACTGCAAATTTTCTTCAGGCTCTTAATACCATTTGGTCTAGACCACATTAGGACGAAATTATGGTGAAAACCCTTGAATAAAGTAATTTTCACAAGAAGCTGTTAACCTGCTAAAGCACCAAGAAATACAGATCAGACTGAAATGAGCTTTACTTGTATGCTCCTTGCTTCAACTACTTAGATAACGTACTTTCATTTAAGTCTTCAGCTAAATGTATGAGGGGATAATAACCGTTCTTGTACAGGTATAATGAGATATCAATGTAGTGGCACAGAATAATGTTGAAGTAGGAAGAAAAAAAAACAGCCACGGTTCTGAGTTGTTTTCCTCTAATGATGGACAATTTTCACAGAACATGACCCTGTACGCATCAAGCACATTTTTGTACACTTGGAGAACAAGAACTTGCTGAAAATAGACTGTGGACCGTCATGTCCAGAAGTGGGAGTTCTACTGATATTGTGACCAAAAATGTATAACACAAAGGGGAGACATTAATAACACATGCAATTTTTGATTAAATAGTGAATAGGTATATCTACTGCTGCATTCTTTTCCAGTTTCTCAGGATTCTTCTCCTTACCCATTCTACAATTCCTAAGGTGAAAACAAATCACTTACTCCAATACAAGCTTAGAGAGGGAACAAAAACATGGCTTATAATGAAAATGTCATCTCACTCTTTTCCATGAAGTTGTTATGGAACTTCATAATATACCAATGTTAACAATAGCAACAATAACACCAACTCCGTAATATAGTCACTATAGTTTGGTTTCAGTAAATTAGTTCAAACTGATCATTTTGTTTTCAAACACCTTATTAGTAATTTGGTTTCTCAGAATGTATTTCTGTATAAGAACCCAGATGATCTTCCTTTATTTTCTTCACTATACTTTTTTACCATTTCCGTTGTTTGTTTTTGGGGTTTTTTTTTCCCCTATTGGTTTCTACTTGGCAGCTTTAGGCCTGATTTTAAGCCAATGGTTAAAACTCCATTGGTTTGCTAAAGCTTCGCATTTTGCATTGGTATGTTAGAGACACGGGACACTGTTCTAATAAATATTTCATCTAGCCTTTGATTCAGCAAAGCACAAAAGCATGTGGTTACATCCCACTGAAGTCAATGGAACTTAAGCATATGCCTAACTAAAGTTAAGTGCACGCTTTAGTACTATGCTGAATTGGGGCCCTAATTCTGTACTTTGGTATCAATTCCCATTATTGAATGCACATTGCTAACTTTGTGCATTTTGTTTTTCTCATACAGTTTGTGCAAATTTTCTCTGCTTTAAGACTTTTGTTCTTGGAACATCCTGTACAATAGCTCAATTGCCTAGTGTTGTTCTTTACAGGTTCTGCTACTTTTATTTTTTAATTAAACAAACTTTTCCTAGTAGCTGGTTTCTTTAATTAACTACTCACCATTTTGGCTGCTTTAGTTTAGTTTAGCGGCTCACCATTCAGTTTAACTACTCACCATTTTGGCTGCTTTAGTTCATTCCAGGTCTGGTTTTATTTCCTATTATTCTTTATGAATATTGTGCTCAGAGGCTTTGGTCAGAATTGAGCCATGGCTGTGCTAAGCACTGTACAATAGAGTAGATAGAGGAAGACCCAGTCACTATCCCAAAGAATTTACAGTCTAAGTTTTGGGACTTAAAGTTTGTCTTGCACATGTGTGAAGGATTTTAACTTAGCTCTGTCAAATAAATTTCTTATATACTTTAATCCTTTGGGGGCCTATTTTTCTCCTACATTTTAGGTTTGGTTGGGAAAATGAATAAAATCAGCAAATCTCTCCAGAGGATTGAAGGATATAGTTCTGGCCACTATGAACATTACATATTCCCCTTCATGGTGAAAATACCAGTAGGAAATTATCATCAGATATTTTTGCCCACTACTCTTGCAAAATAAAATAGGTGCACAAATTCACAGTACCATGCTGGAAGGGACACCATGACATATAGGGGATCATCTCCATATCTCCTGGGAAATTGAAAGGCTTCTGGTATGATGTTAGAAGAGTTGTTTCAGGGATAAATCCCCGTATTCCTATTACAGTGTGTGTCCTGAATTGCTATCCTTAAACAAGTGGATACTTATTTAGGTGTCCTATTTAGGTGGATACCTATTTAGAATTTTTATGGCAGCAGCCAATAATTGGTTGCAAGAAGAAACACATCATCTATAGAAATGTGGTTACCCAGAATAAAAGTATTAAGAACAATAGAATCACTTGCTGCTTGCATTAGGTTAACAAGTGATCCCACAGAACATTTATTAATGAATTAATAAAGTTAATGATTGATTGCCTTGTACAGCCAGGTGCTGCTACTGCCTAGTTACTCTTTTTACTCTTGCCTAGTTTAAATGGCTCCCCATTCAGTGTGCTGGCTTCTGAGGATCTCTTTCTTAAGCACCTTAACTCTCCCCATGCATTGTATGGAAAGCCTGGGTGTCTGCCTTGAGGCACAGGATGCTACTTGGTGTCAGGTGACATAGGGATGAGGTGTCACAGCACTGAGCAGATCAATGCCTGAGTACCTTTGAAGATCTGATTTTAGGTGCTTTGCTGGATTCAGGGCTAGGAGTCTAATTCTACAGCCACTGTGAACATAGAATGTCCTACTGAAAATCAGCATTTCCATCCAATGGGAAATTCCAGTTGTGATAAAGTGCTGGGAACCAACAGTTGAGCCAGCATTCTGATTACATAAACACTAATTAATTTCCCCTGGGGTGGACCTGACTGTGCCTAATTATCAGATTCGAGAGGGCTGGGCAAGACTAAAAAGCTAACTTGCCCATTAATGCAGAAGGTAGAAGAAGGCACAGAAAGGAAGTGGTGGGGAGAGGCAGGCTAGCAGAGTCAGAACTAAGGCCATGTCTCTCTAACACTTATGTATCAGTATATCTGTGGTGCTGTAAGCTTATAAGTGTACATATGGCCTAAGAATGATCTCTGAGTGGAAAGCTCTCTTCCACCTCCATGGCAGGGGACTGAGAAGGAACTGATATTGAAAATGCTGTGGTGCATGGATCAGTAGAGGTGGTAGAAAGAGCAATATAAATAAGCTACATGGTGGTGTTTAACAACTGGAGGTCTCCGAATAGTCTGTGGAGACAGAGCAGAAGACAGGAAAAGATCCTTGCCCTGCCACATCAATATTGCAACATTTATCTTCATCCTGAATCATGATGAAAAAGCAAACTATAATCCCACGATGCACCGCTGTGGCTCAGCCTGTGTGGAGACACACTTGTACATGAAGAGGGATGGGGTCCAGCCACTGAGCGCACTCCAAAGAGGACAATGGAGAAATAAGGCAGTTGAACTACAGCTGGAACCACCGTGTTCACTTTATCAAAGTGAATACTTGAAGTTTTATGCAATTAAGAGATTTTATATTGCATTAATCCTTCACACAGAGCAACTATTTTAGTCTTCTTTAACTGCAAACTCTGATATGACAGATATGAATGATGATACAGGGTGATAATAAGGAGGAGAAGGGGTATTTTTTACAAATACAGACAGAGCTCTGGGAGATTTGCTTTGGGTTTCATCAAGTCTAACACTAACCCTGCAAACCTTTGTACTTTCAAAATGCATACATACATACATATATACAAAACTCAGTGAGCAATGTAAGTGTCAGAAGTTAACTCATGTTCTTTTGCATCTCCAAATTAATGCAGATTACATAATTACTCATTTACGTGAATTGTGTGGCTTGGCTACAAGTAAAATAGAAATCTGCCACCAAAGGACAACAATGAAGGATTCTATGTAAGTGTTTCTTAAAAAGGAAACCAGAGCTATTTGGTGCAAATTATTTTACTTCCCTATTGTGTCCCTTATTCTAGTCAAGTTCTATAGTTATTTGAAAGAAAAAAAATAAAGAAAAAGCTCACTTTCTTTTCTGTGGCATTGATATGTTAGCAATCACTCCTGGAATAAAATAGAGGAAGATAAAGAATTGCTACATAGACTACCCCATTCAGTATCCTGTTTCCAACAGCAGTGAATTCCAGATGCTTTATAGGAAGCAGCAGGAAACCTCACAACAAGCAGATGTGGAGTAATCTGTCCCCATGAAGGTCATATCCTACCCTTAATAGTAAGAGATTGTTTTAAGACTTGAAACATGAAGTTTTATCTCCCTTCCTATATTCTTTTTATGAGCATTAACTATTGTAACACTGGATATTCTTGTTATCCTAATAAAAGTCTAATCCCTCTTTAAATCTTGCTACATTCTTGGCCTCAATGACATCCTGTGCCAATGAGTTCCACAGTTTAATAACCTGTTGTGTAAAACATCTTGCCATACACTAATAATACTACTACTTAATAATACCTAGCTCTTATATAGCACTTTTCATCTCAAAAGTGCTTTACAGACTCATCAGCAACAATTTGGCTCCAATCATGTAGTAGTTCCCAGCCACATGTCTTAGAATACTGGGAGAAGTGGCAAAATCCTCCACTTACACATTTCCTTTTAATATAACTCTGAATACTGACATTAATTACACCATAGGGCTTGATCCTGCAATCCCTGCTCACTCATTACTCCCACTGAAATCAAAGGGTAATTTTGACTGAAAGTGGAGGACAGGATCAAACTATGAAAGAAAAAAAGAACATGAGGAAAAATATATGTCATCTGTGTAATTGTATTCTCTTTCTGAAATAATGCTTTCCAGTATCCGTGAGGTTAATTCAAGGGTATATTGCTGAATGGCATGTTGATTTATTTCAGTTTTTCTTTCTGTAAAAATTTAAAACATCTATCATGCTAAAACATTTGAAGCTGCACAGCCTGTTTACTATCATTAGATCTCATTAGTTATCATGCTAGTGTTCAAAATATATTATCTCATTTTCTTCCTAAAGTCCATGTAGATTTTCCATAATGAAGCAGACCTATTAGCTTCACATGACAGGAGGAAATCTTAAATAACACTCCTCCCTTTCAGAAATAAATGGTAGGCTGAAATGTGAGACTAAAGCGCTGAATTAATTTGCTTTGTAACAAGGATAGGGCAATATAGGTTAAATAACAAAAATGCAATCTAAATATCCATAATTTGGAGGAGAAATAAAGTCACAAACAAGATTTTAATTAGTTAAGATTTTGGATAACAATAATTCCTTGTGAGCAGAGCTGAAAACCCTGGCTCAGCCTAAAGCTAGAGTATGCTTACTAAGGAAGTTTTATTAAAGAGCTAGTTTTTAGCAGTAGCAAGGAGCTATGGTATTTTTTGACCTGTTAGGAAAAATGCAGTTATTATATTCAATGGTAACTGGAAATTTCTAAAGGTGAAATAATATTCTCCACATAGAACCCTTTCCTTTAATTTGGTCCTATCCCTACCACAAATTGCCACAAACAATCTCTTCTTTTTTAATGTACCACGTGCTCAATAAGTGCCAGATTCTCAGCTGGTGGCACTGAGTTTTTTATGGAAAATTTCATTTTTCGAAAAAGGAATTGTTTTAAATCAAAATAATTTCTATTCAAAGCATTTTGGCAAGCTGAGTCTACCCTATAGGAAAAATATTCAAAACACTTAAGTGACTTCCCATTGCTAAGTTCCATTTTCAAAAGTGACTTAGGGTATGTCTACATTGCAGAGTGAAGTCGATTAAATCGACTTTCACCTGCCAAATTTTAGAAGTCACAGGAGCATGATCCCATGATGCTCCTTGCTCCAGGCTTGTATGTCCCCACTCGCCACGCTTGGGTCGACATTCAAAGCAGTGCACTGTGGGTAGCTATCCCACAGTGCAGCTAGCACAGGAGGCTGTTGGGAAGATTCTCATCATCCCTTTATGCAACGCTCCTTCCCCCTCCCTTCCTGCCACAAACAAACAGGAAACAGGTTTTTGCGCCATTTGTGTACACCGCATACTGCTGCAGAGACATGGAGCCTGCTCAGCTCTGCACTATCACTGTGAGCATCACATATACCTCGCAGTTTATCCTGGAGTATTTTCAAAGGTGAGAGAGGAGCTGAAGCACAGAAAACAGCGATGTCACCAAGGCTGCCCTGCTACAAGCGCCGGTTCTGGTCCCGGGAAACAAGCACAGAATGGTGGGATCGAATCGTTATGAAGCTGTGGGATGATGAGCAGTGGCTGCAGAACTTTCGTATGCGAAAGGCACTTTCTTTGAGCTTTGCGCGGAGCTGGTCCCAGCCCTGAAGTGTGTAAATACTTGCTTGAGACCAGCTCTGACGGTGGAGAAGTGAGTGGTCATCGCTCTGTGGAAGCTGGCAATCCTCGACTGCTACCGGTCAGCTGGGAATCAATTCAGAGTCGGTAAATCTACAGTGGGAGCTGCAGTGATGCAAGTGTTCAGGGCCATCAATGGACTTCTGCTATGAAGGGTAGTGACTTTGGGAAACGTGAAGGACATACTAGACAGGTTTGTCGCGATGGGGTTCCCAAACTGTGCGGTGAGGCTAGTGATGACATGCATATCCCAATCTTAGCGCCTGACCACCTTGCAACAGAGTACATAAACTGCAAGGCATACTTTTCCATGGTGTTACAGGCCCTTGTGGATCACAGGGGTCGTTTCACCAACATCAGTGTGGGGAGGTCTGGAAAGGTGCATGATGCGCACATATTTAGTAACTCAGGTCTGTTCAAGAAGATGCAGGCGGGCACTTTCTTCCCAGACCAAAAAATAAACATTGGGGATGTGGAAATGCAAATAGTGATCCTGGGGGATCCTGCCTATCCCTTGCTGCCTTGGCTAATGAAGCCCTTCACCGGGCACCTCGACAGCGAGAAGGAGCATTTTAATAACAGGCTCAGCACTTGCAGAATGGCAGTGGGATGTGCATTTGGCCATTTAAAAGCCAGATGGAGATGTCTCCTTACTAAACTAGACATCAGTGAAAAGAACATCCCATCAGTTATATCTCCATGCTGCGTTCTTCATAATGTGTGTGAAGCGAAGGGGGAAAAGTTTCCCCAGGGTTGGGCTGTGGAGGCTGAAAGGCTGGCTGCAAATTTTGAGCAGCCAGATGCCATCAATACACTCAGAGCCAACCGTGGAGCACTTCGCCTTCGGGAAGCATTGGAAAACTGATTCTGCAATGACCCACAATAATGTCCGTATGTTTTGTGCCTTTCTTTCCCATCACCCCTCCCATCAATATCAGTACCTTCCACTTCTATCCCCACACAAGTGATGAATTAATAAAGAGATGTTTTTTAATGCTCAAAAGTTTTATTTATGAACATTGCTGTGGGGGAAATGTGGGTAAAATCACAGTTTCAAGTCACATGTAACCAAGTGTCGTTGCTTGCACTTCTTAATGGAGCTACCATGTCCTTCTGCTTGCCTCAACAAGGTGGAGTGCACCACGTACTGCAGCCTGTCCAGTCTCCTCCTAGACCACTTGAGGGGTGGGGAAGGGCAACAAAGCATTAGGCGGAGGAATGTTCTGGAGGAGCTGCAGAGGGACTGTCCTGCTGCCGCTCTTCCTGGAGCTCCACAACACACCTGAGCTTGTCCAACTGATCCCTCATTATATGCAACATCTCCTGCTGCGTACTGCGCTCCTGCTTCTGCGCAGATCTTCTATGCTCCATGTCCATTTCTGTGACAGTGGCCACATAGGCATTCATGAGCTAGCCGAACATGTCATCCTGTGATTTTTTTTCCTCTTTCTGATCTGGGAAAGTCTTTCAGCAGCAGTTCTGGCAGTGGTGGACAAGGTCAAGGTGTCTACAGAAAGACAATAAAAGCACAACGTTGCCATTGTTAGTAGACCCAAAGAACTGAATCAACTGCTACAATGTAAAAAGTACTCCCCTTCATGTGCTCAAGGCTAAGCCAGACCTGCATTCCATTCTCTACATCTCAGAAGGATCGGGTCGGACTGCCATTATGGAGATGGTAAGCCAGGGGCCTTTTTGTCTGTTATAGAGAGGCTTAATTAGCGGTAAAAATCACAGTAGAAAATTAATCTATGAAAGAGATCACCGGGCTCCCCAGTTATATTCAGAGGAATGGTTTGGGAGGAGGTGAGCAGAGATGATCAGAGGACACAGCCATGGGTGAATTGTAGCATCAGAAACCATAGGACAACTATTGAACTGACATATTATGCCCATAGAAAGGAGACTAAAGGATTAAAGGGGATCAGTTGTATAGCTCGCATACTTTAAACGTACGCTGCCCTCCCTAGGTGACCATGAGCAATATCAGTCTCCCGAGGGTAATGCAGGAAGAAAAGGAAGAGTTGCTGTAAGCATCGGGGTACAGGACTGGCTCTTATGCTGCTATGCTGTGTTCCGCCATGATTCCGGCTCATTTCATTGCAGCGTGGTGTGGCGTGGAAAATATCCTACCATGGTGGAAGAAACAAGGCTGCCCTCCTGAGAAACCTTGTGCAAAGGGTAACAGATTATTTGCACAAGAGTTTCCTGGAGATATCTACGGATGATTCTCAGAGCGTATCTCTGCACATAAATAATCTGTTCCGGGAGAAATCCTTCAGTGAAGTTTGCTAACACCCAGAAATACCTCCCCTCCAAATAAAAAGGCCATTTTAGAAGTTGGATCAGGAACATATCCTCTAAAAAGGAAAGAAAAAACTCACCAGATGTGCCTTCCCTGGGATCACGATTATTACTGCTGTTCTGTGTGTTGCTGGACTGCTCTGGGGTCAGGAATAGGTCCTGGCTCTCTGAGAAAATGGACACCCTGCTCTCATGCACCCTGCTTTCCTCATCCTCCTCATCCACAGAGTCCTCATCATTATCCCTGCACTGGGATTCAGCGGAGGTATTGATGCTGTGTGGTGGCACCATGGTGGGGTCACCACTGATAATTGCATGCAGCCTCTCGTAGAAGTGGCATGTTTTGCGTCAGGTACCAGAACAGCTGTTAGCTTCCCTAGCTTTCTGATATGCCTGATGTAGCTCTTTGATCTTCACGTGGCATGCATCCCTGTTGTGACCCTTCTCCAATATGCCCTGGAATATCTTCCTGTATATATCTAAATTTCTTTTGCTGGCTCTGAGCTGAGCCAGAATGGACTCTTTGCCCCACAGACTGATGGGATCCAAGATCTCTGGTCGACTCCATGCTGGAGCGCATTTGGGCTGTGCAGTAGCCATGATGAGTTGATCTACAAAGTTCTCTCCATGCTGGCTACACAGGAAATGAACACTCAAAATTTCCCGGGGATTGAGGGGAGGAGCTATTTCCTGTTTACATGGCCATGTAACAGTAGAGCACGAATGTCCCGAGTGGTCACAACGGGGCATTATGGGATAGCTTCAGGAGGCCAGTAACATTGACTTATATCACACTCTACCTACACTGATGCAAATTCAACCCATAAAATTCAATTTACATGCTACGCCACTTGCGGAGGTGGTTTTATTAGGTCGACTTTTACCACGCTTTGAATCAACGGAACTAATGTGCCAGTAGACACATGCTTTAGGAGTTTGATGTAAGCGATGTTACGTTGACCTCCGTTGGCAGTGTAGACCAGGCCTTAGACACTAAATAGTCTAAGTCCCATTGATTTTTCCATCTTAAATTCCTAAGTAATTAAGTTAATTCTGAAAATGGGTTTTAGGTGCTTTTGAATATTTTATCCTGAGTATCCTAGGGTAAAAGTCTATCATGATAAACAAAAAGGGAATCCAACCAGACTCATCATAGCTGGCGTGGCACTCTTATTGAAGAAACCATTCTTTACACAAAGGGCCAGCTTCCTCCAGGAAACAATTGACTTCCTCCACAAACTCTACAGTATTAACAATCTCCCTCAGAACACCATCCTCGCCACCATGTATGTCACTTCTCTATATACAAACAGCCCTCACAATGACAGTATAGGCACCAGCCTCAAATATTTACAAGGGCCTGGTCTACACTCACAGCGAAATTCAGCGGTAGTCAACAGGAGATATGCAAGCTCCATATAGTAGCTTGGATATCTCCTCTTGACTTCCTAAACTCTAATTAGCGCAGCATGCCCACTACGCTGTGCTGATGGGAAATGCCCTCCCGTCAACGCAGCGTTAATCTTTTTGCCATGGTGGATTGATTGAGTCGACTTTTGGATCAGTTGAGCCGGTCTCCACTGCCGCTCAATCGATCCCAAAGAATCGATTCAGCGGTGCCGACAATGCCACCATGAGTGAAGACATACCCAAGGCAATGGACAGCCCTCAAATATCCACCTCAAACACATCATCAACAGATCCAGTTCATCCTCCCCATAACAATTTTACATTCAACAACAAACACTTTGTCTAAACCATGGGAACAGCCATGGTACAAGGATGGCTCCACAATATGCCAACCTCTTCATGGGTCACTGTGAAGAATAATTTCTGGATAAATGCACCATAAAACTAATGATATACCTGAGATACATCGATGATATTTTCATCTTCTGGACAGATGGCTTAAACATCCTCACAGATTTCCATCATAACTTCAACAACCACCACCTGTCCATTAAACTCTTTCTGGAACACTCCCACACTAGCATTAGCCTCCTGGACACTATGATCAGCTTCATCAATGGAACCCAACAGACAACCATATACAAGATACACAGATTACCACATTTAGCTTCATAGCTCCAGTAACCACCTTAAACACACCAAGAAATCTGTTATCTACAGCCAGACACTCAGTTACCACAGGCTATGCTCCTAGGAGAAAGTCCAGGATACCTACCTTAACACACTTGAAACCACCTTCACCAAACATGGACACTCCACCAGAGAAATAGATTGCATCATGGAATGAGCCACCCAAGTACACCGAGAGAACCTGCTTCTGTACAGAAATAAAACCCCTTCTGACCGTCAGTAGTTGTTACTTGCCACCCCTTACTGGAATCCATATTTGGTATTGCAAAACAACTACAACCCAATCTTGATGGGAAACCCATCCTGAAAGAAATCTTTCCTGAACTCACACTTCTAGTCTTAAAACAATCCCCCAGCCTCTCCAATGATAATGCTTCATCATCAGAAGCAAATTCCCCACAGACCAGGACACACCAACTCAAAGAGGCACCAGACCCGGCCAGAACAACAGATGCAAAACTTGCAGACATATCTCCATTGCTACAGTAATCAACAGCCCGCACAACACATCTTTCAAGAGCCATGAATCCTACACATGGCTATCACAAAATGTGGTATACCTCATTCAGTACACTAAATGACCCAATAACAACAAGATATAAAAAGACAGTAACTGAGTTCTCAGATAAATTCATAGAGGAAAATGATGAAAGACAAAAAAAACCACATCACCTGTGGGTGAACACTTCTCACAAAGCGATCACTCTGCATCTGTCAGTCCTCACCCTCAAAGGAAACTTGCACAACACTTTCAAAAGACAAACTGGGAACTTAAATTCATTACTCTGCTGGACACTAAAAATCATGGACTGCACAGAGACATAGAATTTATGGATTGTTACAACCATCTGTAACCCACTAATCCCCTCTTTTTGTCCTATGATTGCAGAGGTGTTAACAGGCCACTCTACCTTGAATGGTCCCTTACAATATGTTCTAACTATTTATGCTAAACAATCTGTTTCACCTTGCATTTTGCTGTGATGCTGGCAGTTCCTTTCCCAGACCTGAAGTAAAGCTCTGTGTGGCTCAAAAGCTTGTTTCTCTCCCCAACAGAAGTTGGTCCCATAAAAGATATTGCCTCATCCACCTTGTTGCTCGCTAGATGAACTCCATCAGCCATTGACTACTTGACAAATTATACAACCTTCTTCGGAATTTAGAGCTCTCTTGGAGATTATTATAAATTTGTCATAAACCACCCATTTATACCTAGCTTAGCATACTGTTTCCATAGCAATAGTCAGTTGGTAAACCAATATGAATTTAAACCATTAATATGTACTAAGTAAAGAACACATACTTTAATGAGCTATGACAGCAGCAATTATTTAGGTTAAGAAGTTAAACATATTGCCCCTTTGGCCCAAGAAGTTAGCCAGTACTTTGGACTTTGCAGGATCTTTTCTATTTGAATGAGAAATCATGATACAGGCCAGGAATATTCTTGGTCTAAGCTTGTGGGGTTTTTTTTTACAAAAAATGCACACAAAGTCCCATTTCCCAGAACACAGTAAAAAGGAGCAACCACAGGCAGTTTCCTTATTCAGAAATTCCCAAGTGAATTAGTCCAGGGACTTCTGTGCACAGGAAGCTCCTCTCAGGGACACACTAATATATTCTTCTGATGGCTTATTGCTTCCAACACACACAACCTATTACCAACATCCTAACCCCTGTGGTTGCAACCAAGGAAACTCCTCAGTCCACAAGGCTTAGCTGCGATTGGCCTTGCAGCCTATTTCCTTGGGCAGTCAAGACCTCCAATGTCTGCAGCTGGCTTTAGTACATAAAGAGGCTTGATTGCACCTTCTGTTGAGCTGAAAGAGAGTGCCTAGTACATCCATTGGCTTGAATAAGGTCTATGATTGTATTTGGATCTAAGACCCACCTGCTAGCAGCCCTTAACAGCTTTCAGCTTAACATATTTCCAATATCTGCAGTTCAGGCACTACATTTTACAGGTTTCTAAAGACAATAAAATAAGAAGAAACCGTGCACACTGAAAAGAGAGCAATCAGAAAAGTTGGCAACAAGGGTGCAATTTCTAGCATATATAAAGCACTGGTAAAAGGAAAAATACCTGTGAAAGAATGGGAATGTGTTGTAAAGCTGTTAAATATAGCAAAAAGAGTAGTCACAGCCTCATCCACATGTAGAACAATATGAGAGAACTACTTCAAACTTGTATATCAATGGTACCTTAAGTGACGAGAAAGATGATGGCGAATTAGGCAGTATTATACAGATTCTGCATAGAGGATTTGCTCATGCACCAGAATTACTGGGTTATGATTTGTGAACAAATTAAATGATTAATACAATGTCACCTACTCAAAAACCTATTAGTGATCCTTTTCAGATTACCACTTAATGAGGAGGCATTCCAGAAGCCTAATGACTTAGTATCTCTCCTTCCTCAGTATCAGATATATCACTGCTAGCTCTTTTTGTTCTGTGTTTGTGTAGTACCTAGCACAATGGTGTCCTGCTCTCTGACTGGGGTTCCTAGGTGATACTGCAATACAAATAATAATTAATAATAACAGGTATGGAAACAATAAAACTCCTCCATTGATGACTTAATTGTACAACAAAGCATGGGAAATAGTAGACTGCAAACCTAACACATAGAGCAAACAAAAAATAAGCATATGCTTAGATATACTGGATCAGATCCTCAAAAGGTGTAAATCAACTGGGCTTTTTTGACATCAATAGGACTATACTGATTTACACCAGCTCAGGATCTGACACCTAGTCGCTACTTATAGAATTTTAGAAGCGCAAACACTTGACAGCAGTTAAACCAAAACATTTGTTCACCTTTTTATAGTATTAACAATAGCAATGAAAAAAACAACAGAATTTCAGAAACCATAAAGCAAGCAATGCATCAAGAATGGAAGAAACATGGAGCTCTACTGTGCACACTGTATAAGAAACACAAAAAGTTGAATATGGTTGGAAAAAACACCCATTGCAGCTGTACTACTGAATATATAAAACAATCATTTTATTACTGGCCATTATTAAGCTAGTTTGTGTGTTATTTGTTAAAGATAACAATGGAAAAGATATATTTTAAAGTTAAAATTTTAATATATATTAATGTCCTTAAAATGTCCATGTTATCATATAATCATTATTTTTTACCAGAAAATGTGCCATAGATTGGTTGGGGAATTATATTATTTCCTTATTTTTAAATATTTTTAAATATTGCTCTGATTTAGCCAACTTCCTCCTCTCTTCCAGACTTCACACTCCTTCTTTGATCTTACTCCATTTTCTTTTCTCCTCAGGCAAATGGAGATTTTATTATTGCTAAACAATTCTATAACTTTTGAGATTCAGAATGTCAGAATAACCCACTAGTTTCAAGAGTCGATTGGTGGAACATACAAATGTTTTCCTAAGACATATTCATTGGTGCCTGCATTGCCAAGCTCATGTTAATGAGAGCCCAGGACCATCTCATATCCGCAATGCAGTACTAAGGTTTAGAGGGGAAATTATTCACTTCTACTCACTACCTCATCACAGAAAAATACAGTTTTACTAATATAGTAGCTTTTGTAATTTTCTCTGGGGATGAGGCTGGAATTTCCTCATTTTTAAAAAGCAATTTGAACTTTGACTCAGTCCCAAAGCAGGAAAGTCAGAGTGAAAGGATGATTTGTGTGTGTGTTGATGACTATATATATGTTGCATCAACTGCCTTTCTGCCCAGCATCAACATTACCCAGCTCCAGATCTGGTAGGATTTGCAGTGCAGTATCACACAGCTGCCAGAATGAATCTGACTCAACATTAGGATGACCAGATAGCAAATGTGAAAAATTGGGATGGGGGTGGAGGGTAATAGGTGCCCATATAAGAAAAAGCCCTAAATATCAGGACTGTCATTATAAAAATTGGGACATCTGGTCACCCTATTCAACAGGCGTATAAAAAAGTAGTGCTAGCTTAAAAAATGGCAATGCTGACAACTTTGATCAGTCTATTGCTGCTCCAGACATTATTCATCCATGCCTTCTCTTACTTTCTATGTGGACTTAGCAACTCTCAGCTTTCATAACTCCAGATTGTAGAGACTACTGCTGTTCACCATCTCCTATGAACAAGATGTCTTAATAACATTAGGCCCAGTTTCAGTCAATTCATTCATTACAGGATGGATATTAAAAAGAGGAGCAAAATTTTCTTGCCACCATTAAAACCCTAACATTTGCCACCCAAATAGACAAAGGTTCAGTTATGACAAACAAGAGTAGAGAATGACCCTGTAGCCTGTGCACTCCAGCTCCCATCTACCACTTCCTACAGATCAATCTATATGGACTATATGGCACTGCCTTAATCGACTCCATACTGGAGCTGGCCAGTCTAGAGATACAATGATCAAGTAGGGCTACATCATTCACCCGGATACTTGTGACTGCAGCAGACAGCCTCAAAATATGAAGCATCTTCTGTGATGCTAGTGACTTAAGTGTGAAAGCTCTTCCAGTGACCTGGAAGAGTGCAGTGATTGAGCAATCACATATGCACGATATGGCAGGAAGAAGTATGTGAACTTGACAAGAGGAAGATTAAAAACACCAGGACAATTTTGAAATGGATCCTGTAATGAATGGGGATCCACCATCTATTTTCAGATGTCATCTAAAATATATTTTCCTCTTTCCCTGTACCTCTACATTTCTGTCCCTGCTTCTCATTTTTCATTCTGAAACATCACTGTTTAGTTCTGTATGTTCCTCGACATGAAAAAACACCTTACACAATAAAGCTGCATTCCATTGTACTCTCCACATTCACTCTAAGAATGGAAGGGTATCTTGATTATGTTTAATGTTAGTGAGGAACTAGTATGACAGAAGTTTGGACCACCTGTAAACTATGAATCCCTTTCTCTTCAAAGCCAGAGAGGAAATTACAGTAATCAATCATGTTGGCTAAAATATCTGTATTGTAGACACTCCCAAATCCATTTTAGGTAATGTGCAATTGATCCCTGCTATAACTTCACATTTCAGTTGTGAAGAAATTGGCCCAGTAAGTCTAAACTAAAGGATATTTCTAAGAAGAAAGCATTGTGATTTGCTGATTTCTTAAATATGAAGCTCAAAATTGAAACTGGGAAGAAAGAAGACTGTTAAGATTCCAAATATAGCTCAGAGGACCAATCATATCAGCAGAAACATAGACAGAAGGAAGGCGATCATAACGTTAAATAAATAAACTTTTATTGTTAAGTTTTAAAAGTGTTATTTCTGGTATTGTAAAATATCAAAATAGTCAATAAGAATGAAAATAGTTTTTAGGTAATTGCCATTAATTTTTATTGTATAGCACTATGAAGCCCATGAAACTAAAAATTGTAAGAAAGAACTGGTACATAATGAAACATGTGAGGACAAAGAATAGATTTCAGCAGATGGTACTGAGGAACCTCAGAATGTGTAAGGGTTGGTGAGTGAGAACTCTGTGTAACTATAGAGAAAAATGTTGATTAAGAAGTGGATCAATAAGACAAGAACTGTCCCTCAGAGTCTAGCCATCAATCCTGATGATATAAAGAACCCCACACAGCTTTTTAAAAAGTAGTTTAAATATTGAATCATCTATAAGCAGAGAACAAGCCATTATTAGTCTACTTCTGAAGATCATAAGTGTCCTTCAGTATATATCTCTTTACTACAATGAGTTAAAAAAATCAGACTGAAATTTGTGTTAGATTTCATAAGTTACACTGGCATCAATAGTTGTCTCCTACAAGACACATCTCTAGAAGTAGAGGTTTTATTATAAAGGATGTCTCTCCTCCACTTGGGCTAGCACTAGAGCCACAAATTTACTTTATAAGATAGGGTGGGGGCAGTCAGGTGTTTGCTTTAATTTTCAAGGTTAGCTAAACTCTGAACTGGAGCCATGATGAAAGTATCCTTTTATCCTGTTAGCCTTAGGCGTTGAAGCTCTGAACTTCCTGCTGCTTTTGTAATTCCTGAAAAGTCATGCAGATTCCAATAATCAAAACCGAGGCACATACTGACTCTCTGGCATGCCTGAACTTAGCCCATCTGTTAGGCTAACGTGCCCACTAAGAAGATGCTATTCCATTATTAAGAGGCCATAATGGCAAAGCAAGGATGACTTGGACAGGTCTACAAAACAATGCTAGTACTATGTCTTCTGACAGAAAAATCCTTTTGTCTGCATAGAAACTTAGGCTCCCAGGCAACATTACATGGAATTACAAGTATAAATGTTGTGGACAATCATAAGAAGTACATAAAACCCGTAAGAGATTTTAGGAAAAGAAAAAATCATATAGGCCAACAGGTTTGCCATTTTTTATTTCTCATAATGTGCTGTGACCGGGGGAGGAGAAGGTATCTAATGCCTCCTCTCCCAAAAGTTGATTCTGTATACACTTTGTGATCAGTGTGGATACCAGTGAGACACGGTATGCCCGATTTGCAGATCAATAAGGTTTAATGTGCAAGGTTTTCTATAAATATACTAGTTAGATACAGAGCCTAAAATTAATTACAATATACAATATAACTCACTAAGCCTGGAGAGCTAAGCAGTTACTCAGAAGGCTGTATACAGGAACACCTTTCTTCAGGGGCCCCGCCAGGGAATCAGTGGATCCTCTGGTCCGACTGGCAGCACCTTCTGCAGAGTCAGGTGTTGATGGAGCGCCCCGCTTTGTCTAAGTGGTGACTTCTTATACCCTTCCATAAACAACCTTCACCTAATTATCTCTCTCTCATTATCATATATGCTGATTACCTACATTGGGTTTCCTCCCTTAACTACATTTCATTCTCACCATGATAATTGGGGTCGTCAAAACAACATCTGGTGATAGGAGGGGCGGAGTAAAAGTATGCCACTTGGCAATGACACAGTGTACCCCCAGACATTCAAGGATAACTTGTTGTTCCCATCACCGTTATCTATGTGCAGCTGCAAGCATACAGTATCTGTGTTTTGTCTTGTTATGTGCCGTGCTATGCAGAAACTGAGAAATCTATAAGTTTATTCAGTCTCTGCCAACTGGAAGATGTCATGCTACAGGGGTCAGGATAGCCAATCAAGCAACTGAAGCTATGCTAGGCCTATAGGACAGTGGTCAAGCAACTCAAATTGTACTGGGCCTCCAACACCAAAGAACTTATGAAGATTAAAGATTATTTTTCCCATTGCATTATTTCTTTTTCCTTCTCTCCCTAACTTGTTGTCTGGACAGGCAATGTACATTTTGCACTGTATATTAATCTCTTTCCCCATAAGTCTAAGTTCTGTGCCTAGTAAAACAATGGAAGAATCATTAAAGACAACAATCACTAAACATTTAGAGGATAAAGAAAACATCATGTTTTCCACAAGCATTCACGCAAGCATCGTTTTCTGTCTGTATGGAGGGATGATTGTTAGTAAGAATATACACAAAAAGCAAAGTCTCACAATAACTTGTGTGAATACATGCCCATGCTGGATATGTTCATGCTGACATCTTAAAGTTTCTTTGATTTCTCTCCACTTGTTGTTTATGCAAATCTAAATCTTGAGTCAGGGAATGGAATCAGTTGTGTATCCTGGAGTTCTCCAAACATACACCGCCAGTAATGAATAATTAGTTGCAAGTAGTTGAGGTGAACAGTTGCAAACAGCCAGTTGCTAAACTGTGCTCACTTGGAGGGTTTTGCAAATAATTTCAAATAAATTCATAAAAATCAGAAACTGTCTTTAATGAGAAGAGCAAAAAGGACGAATTTTACTTAGCGTACATCTACACAGCAGTCTGGTAATGCTTCCCAGCACAGGTAGACAGACACTTGCTAGCTCTACGGGAACAAGCATGCTAAAAT
This sequence comes from Emydura macquarii macquarii, assembly GCF_026122565.2. Lineage (NCBI taxonomy): Eukaryota > Metazoa > Chordata > Testudines > Chelidae > Emydura > Emydura macquarii. Next base: position 5,156,485 of record NW_027133156.1, read on the forward strand.
TAGCAGTGTGGCTGCAGCAGCATGGGCAGCAGCTCACGTTAGCCACCCAACAATATATGCAGGGGGTCTGGTGGGTTTGAACTCGGGTGACTCCGTGTGGCTGCCTCTGTGGCCGCCCTGCTATTTGTCACGTGCTGTCTCAAGCAGAGCTAGAGCATGTCTGTCAACCTGCATTGGGAAGCACCCTCCCAGCTAGTGTGTAGACGTACCCGAATACGTTCGTCTCTAAGCACATCACAGAGCAAAGAGGTAATGGTCCTTCTCTATTTGACCTCAGTAGAATCAGAGCTGGCAAACTGAGTTAACTTCTCTGTATGCATCAGGACCCCAGCTACAAGGCACAGATCAAGGCCAGGGCTGAAGGGGAGCTCGATATATATATATATAGTCCACATGGTGTCGTGCTGTAGGATCAGGTCAGCATCAAAGTCCATGAGCTGAGCTGGGTCAGAGTCAATAGCTCAGTGAGGTAGGGCGAGTGGAACAGAGGCAGGGTGAGGTGTCAGGAGTGGAGCAGAGGGCCAAGCACCAGGAACCAGGACCAGAAGTGAGGCCTGGTATCAGGAGCAGGGCTGAGGGCAGAAAACAGACAGGATATCAGGAGAACACAGCAGAGACTGCTGCAGCAGCAAGCCAGGAATCTGCCCAGTTGCACAGACAGCTTTCAGGTCTTTTCCCTAGGCCTTAAAGAGCCATGGGCCAAACAGGGAACACAATAGGCACCACTGGTCAGAGCCTCCGTGGACAGCACATCCAGTGGTGCTTGGTACCATAGGGCTCACAGGCAGCTGTTCCCCACTTTGCCAGAGCTTTTGGGTGACAGTGGGGACACAGCAGCCCCCCAAGAGGCATCAGAACTGGGTCCCAGACCTGCAGATCTTCACAATTCTGAGAAGGAAGAATTTAATTATTAGGAAAGCATTAAATGTAGCTTGATTAAGAAATGACAAAGGAAAGAGCATAATAAAAGCCGGCAGTCTTGGGGTGTAAACCCCAAGGAGGGAAAGGAATTACACAGAGTTGTTGAAGGGGATAAAACTAGAAGAGGTGGGTTGAGATTACAAAAGGAAAAATGTCTGATGAATTTCAGGAAAAATGTGCTAACAATGAGAGCTGTATTAGGCATCAAAATAATCTCCCAAAGGAAATGGTGCAACATTTAAACTTAAGCTGGACAAAGTCCCAGTAAATGCACAGAGAAAGACTAAATCTGCATAGGTAAGGAGAAGGGCTAGATTCCCTAATTGGTCTGTTCGATCTCTAACAGCTATGAGTCTATTCTGCAAATTTCAAAGTCTCCTTTTTTTAATGAGAATGAACCCAATTCCCTTAGCCTTTTTAAAAATCATTTAGATTATTCAGACATAGTATCATTTTTATTGCCCTTTGCTGCACCTTCCCCAAAGCAATAATATCCTTCCTGTGGTAGTGTGAAGAGCATTGCACCCTGTATTCAGAATGTGGCGTAGCAAGAAATACTTTTCTGCATGCACTGTTCCTTCCCTACCATTTCTGAATACCCAGGAGGTAGTGCGGTGTGCAAAAACACCAGCTTTTCCCATTTCCTATTAAATCTTATGTATATAAAAAAATAAGCATAAACTCCCACAAACCTGTCAAGCACATTTTAAGCATAAACTCCCACAAACCTGTCAAGCACATTTTTTGTGCTTCTTTTCTCATCATTGTTGATTACCAAGATAATTGTGTTGATCTTTCTTTCCCCTTAATAATCAGCTCCTCTTTCTGCCTCAGGGCCTTCTCCTTCACACATTTTCTATTGAGCATAGTGCTTACTGCCTTGAGAATAGAGGACATCATGGATATAAGCAGTGTGGACTTTATTTTCTGCCTGGAGGAAGGGGCAGCACATAGCTATGCTGCCCCAGGAGCAGAGAAGAGAATGAACTGCAACTCAGAATCATAATTCCTCTTGGGGAGGAGTAAGTCACTTCACCCTTTTCTTGGTAAAGCTTACCTCTCGGTGTCCCTGGCCAGCTACTCTGACTGGTGACTAAAGTGGGGAAGAGCCAAAGCATCCCCCACTCCCTGCTCCTCTTCACACTTTCCCCACCCACCTACAGTGTGGTGTATCAGGCAAGTAGCCCCTGCTCTCCCCTCCGCACCTGGAGCTACAATTTGAACAAGGCTAATCAGGGAACCATCCTAAGAGGTTTTTAAGGCCCAGCTTGACAAACCCCAGGCTGGAATGATTAAGTCGGGGTTTGTTCTGCTTTGAGCAGGGGGTTGGACTAGATGACCTCCTGAGGTCCCTTCCAACCCTAATCTTCTGTGATTCTATGACACTAAGTGAGGAGTAGGGTGACCAAATGTCCTGATATTATAGGGACGGGCCCGATATTTGGGGATTTGTCTTACATAGGTGCCTATTATCCCCCACCCCCGTCCCAATTTTTCACACTTCTGTCTGGTCACCCTAATGGGGGGTTCACTTCATATTATTCTCCTGCACAGCCAAATTAGAACTGTGACAACCTAATACCATGCTTGCAATTGTTTGCAGAACTGGGTCTTTATTCAGTAGGTATGTACTGCCCTGCTATGTCCATGTAACCCCCACTGAGGCAAATGAACATTATGCATGTGCAATGACAGGAAAATTGTAATTCTGCAGCCCAGTGAATTTGTAGCATAACCACTATTTCCATAGCAGTGCAGTGTAGCCAAACAAACACTGGATTATGATATTAGAGAAGGAATTTGGCAGCAACAACTAAAACATGTCAAGAAACTGTTGGCCTTTGCATACACTCAGATAAGATCAAAACTGAAACAGAATGAGTTAACAGATTTATACAGCTATCACAATAAAAATGGCCTGCATCTGGTCATACTGTCTATATCTTGCTATTAGTTTTTTTTAATATTTATCCAATGTATTTGGCTTTTTGACTTCTCACATTTATTGCTACTTTTCTCCCTCTAGTTTTGTTAATATTCTCAATGGGGCCCAAGTCAAGAAATCACTTATGCCAGTGCTTATGTCCATCCATGTTCAGGAAACACTTCAGCATGTGCTTAAATTTAAGCATGTGCTTCAATCCCACTAACTTTAATTTAAGTGCCTGTTTAAGTGCTTTCCTGAATAGCAACGCTTGCCTGAATTGGGGCCCTGCCAGGATTCTACTCTGGAGCTTTCTTCTGGGTTTCCTCTGAATGCCAGAGGTTTAGTAATTTAAGAATAAAACAGTGGCAATTTGGTGGAGTATTTTTTTAGTTCACAGTTGCAAAAATTGTATATTGACAATGCTTTAGTTGCATAGTGTGACATCAACTCCCTGTGTGCCAGCTGCTGCCCATTCCCCACCCAGTATCCACCCCTCCTGTATGGAAAGTGGGCCAGTGGCCCCATAGGATCTGCTCTCCTTGCACTGTAAATAGCCATTCAGGTAGCCCAACAGCGCTGCATGAGCACATTTGGACAAGTTACACTTTTCCCCTTAATGATCAATTGAACGACAAATCTGCAAAGCAATTAATTTAAAATTATCCTTTTTTTCACAGTGAGTGTTTTTAAATGTTTTCCCAACTGTACTCACTTTCATTCATATCAAATAATATTAACAACCACTGGAAGTTTAAGATCTTTAGGAATCTAAAGCTCCCAGGGACTGCTGAAATACCCACATGCATCTCTGACCTCACCCAAGCCATGGTGTCTGTTGCTTTTGAAGGCTTGTAAATAAACATGCTGAAGCTGCTTTTGGAAAGAGAAATCAATGGGTTAGTTTTGGGGGGCTTTTTAAATGCTCTCATTTTGCTGCTCATAGTCAAAAATGTAGCTGCACAAAAAATTAAAGCTTTTTTTTCAAAACGGCCAGTTTTTCCCTTCAGAGCAGCTGCAGCCTGAGCTGCAGATATTTCAAAGGCTTCAAAGGCAGCAGGGGCTGACGTTGAAAAATTTAGTTTTAGCCAACACTGGAGGTTTATGGATCCTGGGGGTTTCCAGTGGCTTCATTTATTTCAAACAAATTAAAATGAATATTAAAACTAAAAAACAAATCGCAAGGGGGAAAATCATGGCGATACTGAGCCAAATTCTCGGCTGCTTCCAGCTTCTGCTGCGGCATCAGGGAGATAGCTATTGACCTGTGGTTCTATATCCAGCCCAGACCCTGAGGGCAGCCTAGCACCAGCTGGAGTGGCAATGTCCCCATGGGACAAGCTGCCAATTTCAGATAGCCAGAGTGCATCACACTTCAGCCACTCCTCCTCCTAGACTTAAATATGCTCCTGTGGAAGGACGGCATAGAAACCAGCTCCATTATCCAGGACAGTGGGGACAGGGGACTCCCCAACACTGCAGCAATGTCCAAAATATTCCTTTTGTACAACTTGAGTATTGCAAAGGAAGCAAATCAGGATATAGAATCTGCCCCTTTCTTTGCCATGTTTCCCTTAGGTCATATTGTTCCAGTCACCAGGATATGGAGACTGCCTGGTGACCCAAGCATTTGCTATCTTACAACAGCAGCAGCGATCAGAAACTTTGTCAACCAACCCCTTATTTCCTAATCATTAGGGTTCAATGAAGGAATTATTTAAATAATCCTAAAAAGCAAATGTTTTATTTATACAAATACCTGAAAGTCTAGCTGAATCTCTTGAATTATTCAGCAGGGTTGGATATCATGTGAATTTCATTTCGGGCGCTTTGCTTCTATGCGCAGCAGCACAGCTTTTCAACGAGTGCAAATCAGCAGTAATGGGCAGGCAGTGCAATTAGTGCACAGGGGCCTCGACAGCTTTTATTTCAGAGGATTCTGGGTTTTCCATTTTGGGATTAAATAATTAGAAAAACTAGAAATGGTTTGAGTAAGAGCCCTTCAAAATGAAAAATGGCTTTTCTTAGCCAGCGCTGGATGAACTGCTCTGGTAAAAATGAATATTGTTTAATTTTCGTTTTGAATTAAAGACCTGGAAAGCTAAGTAATACAGAGTCTAATGATGAGCTGAGCTGTGCTGCAGCTCCTCCGAGGGCCATAAAAATGTATTAAAACAGGAATTATTTTGTACACTGTGCTGTACTTCAGCGTTTAATTCTCAGCAGGCTATAAAATCACTTCCAGGATAATGAAATTACAAAAGAATTTTAATTTCATTTGAGATCCCTTCTCATTACAAATTATTAAGAAAAGATGCTAGGAGGAGACAATTTGCAATCTCCACTGTAGATCTTCAGACTGGACATGGTTTTTTGACTGGATTACCTGTGAAAGACTTTTGTAAATGAGAGACAATGCAAAAGGCCTTGTGATATTGCTGGCTGACCTCAGTTCATGCATCGCTGCCAGAAAGGGACCAAATGCACACCCCAGCAAGCAATATTAACAGAGAAGAGAATCATTATCAGTGCATTAAGATGTTACAGTAAAGGCTGAATGTAGCAAAAGGAGAACAAATTATATATGTTACTATTAGATTACTGGAAACAGCTGAAAAATATAAACTTCTGGAAGTTTACATTTCTACATTATTTCAAGTGAAACTAGCAAAATGTTTCTAGCTATAAATATTTCCTCATGACCTGTGAAATATTCAAGTGCTTCACCTTTGCACCTGAGTCCACATGCCCTGTTCAGGCCAAACAGTGTCAAAGGAGATACTTCAGGTTTGGATGTTTTTCTAAAAGATATGCTCTAGCTCCAGCAGAAGTTATGGGCTTGGTGCAGGAATCACTGGTTATATAGCATGTCATAATGGTTTTTTATGGCCTACTTGTTTGCCTGAGTAACAGAGTGCAGGCAATAGGACTGGCCCTGTAAAATATGTTAAGTTTCTGCACTTATAAAAGTCTGTCTAGAGCTAAAGGTGAAGACTCAGCCTTTTCACTCTGTGTAATGCCTAAGTAAATGCGAGGAAACTCTGTCATCAGAGAGAGAGAGAAGGAACATGAATGAAACGATCCCATGGAGATCTGATAATCGAAGTGACATAGTGGGAAATCCCCTGGCTCTGTCCCCCTCTCCCAGTACACTCATCTTTCCGACTTCCTCTGAACATCGGCATGTATTAAACCCCACGATGCAATGTTTTACAACATCCAGAGAATAACGGCACCTTGCCTCAAGGGCTAGCCACTCTCTGCCTCCCTCTGCTCAGCTGAACGGCAACTATCTTTTGCTTTTAGCCTCTCAGAGAGGTGTGGGAGTATGATAGTGGTACAACGCAGAGGGACAAGTTTGGGGAAGGAAATGTTAACATTTGTAAGCACTGCTGTAATGTTTTCCTAAACTGGGGATTTCGGTTTAGTGCAGTAACCTGATCAGAAATGTTAGGAAAGATTAACATAAAAGCACTTTAAGCTCTGTCTTCTACAAAACAAATCTGGAATGGGATGGTAACTGTAATCAAAACCTGAGTTTATATTTGCTTTTTTCACCCTGGCAGCCTGGATTCAGCACAACCTAGACACTACTAAAAGTAAAAATAGAAATGGAGGAGTGACATGTAAAACACACTGGGTTTTGGGAAAAGTAAGTTTTCTTTATAGAGTTTGGATGAGGAAAATTGCCTATTGTCATTCAGATTGAACATGGAGGCAGTCATGATGATTACTCTCTCTGTCCTAAGATTTTGCATGGCCACCCATCATCATAAAATAAGTGTGCCTTCCACATGTTATAGCAAAACATAGAAAAACAAGCAAACAAAAGAGTCTGCAAAAGAGAAGAATGAGGGGGGGATTTGATAGCAGCCTTTAACTACCTGAAAGGGGATTCCAGGGAGGATGGAGCTAGGCTGTTCTCAATGGTAGTAGATGACAGAACAAGGAGCAAAGGTCTCAAGTTGCAGTGGGGGAGGTCTAGGTTGGATATTAGGAAAACGTTTTTCACTAGGAGGGTGGTGAAGCACTGGAGTGGGTTACCTAGGGAGGTGGTGGAATCTCCATCTTTAAAGGTTTTTAAGCTGCAGCTTGACAAAGCCCTGGCTGGGATGATTTAGCTGAGGTTAAGCAGGGGGTTGGACTAGATGACGTCCTGAGTCCCTTCCAACTCTAATATTCTATGATTCTATGATTCTGTGAAAAGGATTCCTTTGTTCAATTTTCAGAATTCATTTGGGATTTTGGACCTGATCCAGCCATTGTCCAATTATAGCCCGGATCAACGCTACTTCAATAATGCATTGTACTTCTATAGCACTGTCCTTCCAAAGATCTCAGTGCATTTCTCAAATATTGATCATTAAGATTTGAAACTTTTAGTGCTGTGTCCGCTAGAGCTCGCTGAAAATTTTCAAATTTTGATGAAAAACATTAACACAATTTTTGCATGAAAATTTTCCTTAATTTTTTCAAACAGCTCCGTTATCCTCGAACAAGGTGAAAGAAGAGAAAGCAGAGCACCTGGACAGGTGCTGGGAGACCATACAAGATATGGAGAAAGAAATAAGTGAGCATGGAGAGAGGACCCAAAGCTGGGATGAAGAGAAAGGAGGGAGGAAATGCAATTATAGAGGAGATCTGAAAAGGGATGCTACAGAGAGAGAGAAGACATAACAGATGGGAGGAAGAAACAAAAATAAAGGAACAGAAAACACAGGAGCAGGATCCGAGATACACAGGGGAAGAGATGGAGAACCAAAATAGAACTATGAGAGAACAAGGTAAAAAAGACATTAATTATTACTGTATAATAATATCACCTGTAGACTCCCAGCTGAGCTCCAGCCCCATTGTGATATGCACGGTGCACATACATAATCAGATACAATCTAAATGGGCATAGCATAGAAGAGGAAACAGTCACAGTGAAGAGACATGCCTAAGGTCACACAGCAGGGTATTATTAGACCTGAGAATGGAACCCAGGTCTCTGGAATACCAGTATACTGCCTAGCCACACTGCCTCTGTTAAAGGGATGAGAGACTAAAAAGGGGGCACGAAGGAACAAATAATGGAGGAAAGAGGAGATGGGAGACAAGTAAGAGATAAAATAGCAAAGTGTCTTGGTTTTTCACTTGAAGATGTAATTATCCTATTCACGTTCATAGAGCTGCGGTTTTTAAATTTATTATTTATGCCTGCTTAAGAGGTGCATTTTCTAAGCTGTCATGGGCCTTATGGGCCAACCTACCTCAAGTAAACTGCAAATGTGCATGACGGGACACATGAGTGCTCCTACAGCTGGTGACCTGAGCCATATTTCATTTCAAGTGCAATACTAGAACATTCTGTGTTTAGTTTAATAGGTTCTCTACTTAATTTGTATCATTCAGTTCAAACCATTACTTGTTTAGTCTAAGATAGCCAAATTTATGGGGCACATTTATCCTGGTCTTTTAAACAGTTCTATTGTTTCCATACAATGAACACTAAAAGAGATGTGATTCCAGAAGCTGTGCAGGCTTCTATTCATTTGTGCCAAGTTCCACATTATATTTATCTTCCAGTTATCACAAAAACACAGGCCTAATTCATACAAAAAAGTCTTTGTGCTGCCACGGTGCTTGCTTTTTTTAGGCCATATAAAATGAACTATGAGTTTCCGTTGCCTTCCTTCCATCTCCCTTTTTCTAATACCCGCTCCTCTTCATTTCCTTTTTCTTTCTTTGTTTTATTTGTCCTGGTGTTAAGTATATCAAACCTCTTAAAACATTAATTTTGGGATCCTGAATCTTGGATTCAGGAGTAGCTCCCACCACTTCCTCCCAAATGGGATTAGTTAAGCCAGCTAGGTACACTACTTACTGAATTAAATGCTACATAACATTAATATCCCTTATATAAGAGTACATGTTTTGTATTTTCAACTGTACAAACCTGTGGAACGAAAAATGGTAAAATGGACCTGTCGTTCTGCAAAAGAGCCCAGAGATGAATGAAATCTGATTAAATCGTGTAATTTGACTTACTGTGTAACCTCCAAAATTCTGATCACTGCCAATGTCAGAGATACCCTCCCCTCCCAAAGTTATACTAGCGGGACTGATGTCACAGCTCACAGCAAATCCATGTCAGTCTCTGCTAGGAATTCACCAGCTTGTTTTGGCAGATTTGAAAGCTGCCATGAGTTCAAAAGTTTGATTCAGCCTGAAGTATTTTGGGGTTCATGTGCTGCTTAGCAGAGGTTATTCAATAAGGAACAGAGAATGGAAGACAGAAAGCCTCTAAGGGAAAATTAATGTGATCCATAGGACGCCTAACCTAGTTTGTGGTGGGGGAAGAGAAGAATTCTTTTACCAGTTGGTCTTATGGTATAACTAAGGTATCTGGCTTTATATAAGGAGAGCTATAAATATTGTCCAAAAGAAAGACAGAAAGAAAGAAAACATTTCTAAAATATGTGCCATGTTGTGAAAAACATGATAGTCTGGTGTGGTACCCATGTTTTAGCGTCGTTTGTTTAGGATGATGCACACATGGAACAATGCCTCAGCTGTTCACTGTTCAGGTCTCTCCACCTTATCCCCTGTAGGTGTTTCTATTGCTTCAGGTCTCATCAAAGCCAGCTAGCGAGGTGAGCATTTTTTTTTTAAATCATGTAAGAGAAATCTATGTTGGCTGAATTTGAAAGGCCACACTTACTTCAACTGTCTGTTGAATTTTGCAGTGTTGCCTGTCTGCTGATCTTAACTGAAAAAAATGTAATTCAATAACACAGTACACTAAGGGACAGCACCTAAACTGAAGTGACCTGTATGGGGACTGAAGGAGTTGCAATGTTGTCCTTCCCTCTGTACTCATATCTCCTTGATAGGGTGTTGGCCTGTTGATCAGGGTGGTTGAAGACTCACTGGACACATCCGTCCTACTTTCTGTCCTGCCCCCAATTGTTCCACAGCCAGCAGGCACAGCTGATTCCCCCTGTGTAGCTATGCCCCTAACAACCCCTCAATACCAACTGGCATTGTTCTGTAACAGCAACTCCTACCAGGCCTGACAAACTCACTACGCCCAACACACTGCTCTCAGAGTATATTTACCCAAAAAGGGTCATGTAAGGTGTCTAATGGAAGTTTACATCGTCCTGAGCTTCCTATGCATTGTGGGACATATGTATGAGTGATATTTAAGATGTTGCATGTATGGACTGAAATATGTTTAGAATCTGAGTCCCCAGCAGTATTGACAAGCAGGTTTTGCCAGTCAAAGGGGTGTGGAATAACCTATCTGCCCTGTCTCTGCTGTAAATTAAGCATTGTGAAGCCAACTCCAAGGAAGACCCATTTGCATGTAAAGTCAAAAGGAAAAAGAAGTTGACAGGGGGATGTGAACTCAAGAAGATACAAGCATACTGGACTACAGACAACAGGAATGCATTTCAAAGGTTTACTGGACCATAGCAGGGGGTGGAAGAACAACAGCTTGTTATCCATTTCACTGAGGAACTCCCTTGGCAGAAGGAGGTGGTTTGTGAACCTTCTGGATCTTCACCAGCAAGCTCTGCAGAAATATTCCGAGGTCAAGAAACTGCTTGAGACAAGGATTATAGTCTGTTAGGTTAAGTTTTAGTCTTTAGAAAGCATGTTATGCTTTTGTTTTGTTTGTAACCTGTTGATCTTATTACTCTTGCTGACTATCTCTTAAAATCTTAACCTTTGTTGAAAAACCTATATTTGATTTTACTATAAACAGATGACAGCACTGTGCTATTATATGGAGCTGACACTCAGCTGAGTCAAACAAGCCGATGGATAGGTACTGGTCCCTTGGGAGTAGCAAACTTGATCATTTCTGTGAGTGTCCAGTGACAGGGGCTGGATGCTATAGGAATACACTCTTCAAAGGGGCTCAGGGGTACACCACATGTTAACCTGCAAAGCAAAGTGAGGGCTGGCAAAGCTCCTGCGGAGATTGTTTGGGTATTTAACAGACTGGTGTAGCAGGGAACTGACCCCTCAGTTTAGCACCAGCAAGTTTCTCTCTCACTGAGGCGGGGGAGGGGAAATTACACTGTGACCCATAGTCCTGAGTGTCCTGAGAAAGCATCACAGTAGCCTCTCTTTGGCCTGCCACTATCCTCCTCCGTTTTGCAGCAGAACCACAGTGGTTACACTGCATTTGCAAACCTGCATCACACAGTTTTGTTCTTTACACCCTGGCCCAACATACTGTAAAACGATTTTTACTGAATTGAGTGACTTCAATTTTTGAAGGTACTGCCTAATCTCTACTAGAGGTTAGGGCTACAGTAAATGCCTTTAGTGCTCATATCTGCCTCAGTGGTAGTTTACGCCACCTCAGTGCTTGTGTTTGGCACTGTCATGCAAATATCCATTTAAGGGTACATTTTTAGCACAGAGATTTAGCCATCTGATTCCCATTAACAGTAATGGGAACTGCCTGACTAAGTCAATTACCACAAACTGTGCTGAACATTTACTGTTTAGTATCTATCTTTTGTTTCCCCTTTAAAATATTCTTTAGCCTTTTTGAATTACTTACTAAGTCAGGATTCAGAGCTGGACATGGAAAGTCCAAGAGAAAGTTCTGCTTGTATTGATGGTCATTGGTTTTCATATCCATAGACAGAGATGAAATGCCCATGCTAAATCTGCTTGACTCATCAGAAGTGTTTGATCCCATTTATATGGTGCTTCAGACTCATTTATAACGGGTGGGGGGTAGATGGAATTGTACTCTTTGATAACATCTCTCTAATGTACCCTAAAGGATCATGACAAACAACTGTTTTTCTTTCCAAAGGCCTCTCACCTTTGGATTTCTACAAGACTTAATGTTGTTACCTTTCTCATTCAAGCACATGCAGAACATGTGGGGGAGATCATATAACACAATGAGCTTCACTGCTAACTATATGCTAGTGACATCAAGTTCTATGTCTCTTTTCTATTTAGTATCAGCAGCACCATTTCCCATCTGTGGCAATGTCCAAAAAAATAGAGACTGGATGAAAAGAATTTGGCTAAAGCTCAATCTATGTAAGGCTGAGCTTAGCAGAAAAAGGAAAACAATTTGAGGAACTGACAAATGCCACAACCTGGTCTATCAATTCCATCTGATCTCCAGTAGTCAAGCTTGTGTGCTGTCTTAAAGTCTTACAAGATTCATCACTGTTCTGGGATAGAGAGATAGTGATTGTGGCTGGAAATGCCATATTTTCCAGCATAAGAGACTTTCCCTTTTCCCCTGAGAGAAGGACCCAGCCATAGTGATCTATATTTTCATCTCCCTGGGACTGACGGAGAAATACACACAAAAAGCTGAACTGTGTCATTATGCAGACACTCACTTCCTATAGTAATTGGGACAGCACAAAAAGCTCCCATCACAAGGGTGTTCTGCACTCCTCATCATCTCTCCATACAATTCCAAATGCAATTCACATTGCTGGTCCTGAATTTTAAAGCCCTTAGTTGGCTAGGTCCCAGATTAAGTGAACATTTCTCCAGTGTGCCTCACCATGGCAGCAAATGATTGATGAGAATGCTGCATCTGATGGTTCCCAGGAAGAGCCAAGGAATCTTAATAAAAGGCCTCATTCTGCGGAGCCCCATCCCATGGGAACTTTGTGTTGGCCTGGGTCTTGCTGCTTTTAGGTCTCATTTCAAGTCTCATCTCTTCACACTGGTCTTCCACAAGTAATGGAGATACTCCAGGTTCTCTTGGAAACCCACCACCAAGAAATGATCTTATTCTGGACAGCAGCAATAGTGAGGTGCTGTAGAGAGAGAAAAAATAGGTCCTTTTCTGCCCAGATTTATAAGTGAGCTTCATTTAGGCACATGGCATCTAGAAACTATGGTGATGACAGAAAAATAAAATGTGTACATAGAAATGTGTGAGAGATCTTTGAGAACTCCTGTGACTAGTTCCTGTTGTACTTTATCCTGAACCATTCAACATTCCTGCAATGGGATATTCATTACACACTAGTCTGGAATGGGTTAATGAGGCTGAGAAGGGGCCAATTAGCCACACTTAAGGGGAATTGCCCAGATGAGTAGGAATAGGTGGGGCTATTGTAAAGCCAGGCAGTCATCAGCAGAAAGGGGATATAGTGAGGGAGTCTGTAGCTACTTTCTAGGCATTAGAGAAGGAAAGGGGGAATCCCAGATAGAGAGTAGAAACCCCAAGGATTCAGGTTCCGAAGGAAGAGTATCCCCAGAAAAGCCATGAAGCAGAAGCCAGAGAGAAGTAGAGTAGGAAAAGGCTCAGGGAAACAGGAACAAGGAGTGATGTTGCAGATCTTGGCCATTGATTAGAAGTTCTTTAAGCTGAAACCCAGAGTAGAGGGTGGCCCTGGGTTCCCCTCCTAGTCGCTGAGGAAGTGGCACAGTAAGAGCAGAGGATCTGAATACTGCGTCCTACAATTCATCCTGTGGGAGTTTGATACTCCAGAAGGGGGAAAAAAACACATAGTGACCTGGCTGGAGGGCCAAGACACGAAGAGGGAGCAACCAAGTTCTAAAGAGGAAGTGTGCAGAATTCCAGAGAGCAAATAGGAATTAGATGATGGAAGGGGGCATCAGACTTGCCTGGATGGACATAATCCCCAGAGCAGCTGGGGGAGGAGGAGATGTCTCCCTAGCGGTGAGAGTACCTATGACAATTCCCAGTAAGGCTCAGTCACCTCTCTTGCTGCATACTCCTTTAACATGCCCTGCAATATTTCACCCTCTTTTATTCAGTCTTATATATTTTGTTACTAAACTTATTGGAAATTAGTGCACAAAATGGCAAAAAGGCTGGGTTTTTTGCCAGAAAGGGTCAAAAAAATGTTGACCGGCTCTAATCAAGGTACATTTTATGTGGCTATTGAAGTAGTTTAGGGATGAGGCAAACATTCCGCAGAACAGTCATTCTGCTCCTTACATGCTACTTCAGGCACATTAGCTTCTCTACATTGGCAGGGAGGGTCTGTTTCCTACCCATTAGGAAATGGCCTGAAACTACCAGCTCATTTCAAATAGGATTCCAAGCAGCCATTACATGTTAGTGACATGTTGGTTACTAACAACTTGGACCAGATTTGAAGTGATGCCCAGAGATAAACGGCAGCCTATTGTCCTTTCTGCATTTTGGTTTTTTTCTAGGTTTTCTGCTGTTTAGACCTGGCTGGAAAATATTGTGACTATTTTTTCCAATGGAAAACAGCATATTTTTCCTACAAAAACTTACACAGAAAAAAAAAATCACATTATTCAGCTGTCTCTCCTTTTTTTTTTTTTTTGTACTCAGTGTTCATGTGGAATCCCCTGCTATTCTCAAATTGTACTCCAGAATGGGATTTGTGTAGTGTTTGACCACCACTGATAAATTACCATTTCATGGTCAAGCATGAGACTTGACAAATCAAGTGATGTGGTGGTGAAAGAGCATAAGGATAAAAAGCAAGTGACTTAGCCACTGGAGTAATGCAGTTATTTCATAATACCCATCCCTTTGAATACCTCACTGTGATTATAAAAAGACAGAAACACTTCCAGTTTGTATTATGATAGCGAAGATTTTTATATGTTATACCCATGCAATTTCTGTATCCCAATCGCACTGCTATTACTGCCTATTATTTAACTGGTTGCTCAAGTTTGCAGTGTCATTTTTTTGGTTTTTGTCCCTTGCTTCATTGTTCATATTCCTTTACACAGAATAGCAAAAGCCATTTAACAGCCCAATGCATTTGGTCTGTTCAAGTCATTCTGAAATGTATTAAACTCCCAGACTCCTCTTCTGTATTGTCCTCTCATCAGTTATTCTATTTCATCACTTAACTGTGGTTAACTGGTACTAAAATCTCTTTTTTTTTTTACTGATACATCACTGCCATCTAAGTGGGCAGATTTGGTTATACTTCTGATCCTCGTGAGTAGTCTCGTCTCAAACCATGATCACCCACAGTCTCCCTTTGATATTCAAGTTAGCTCTTTATCACTGAAGTTGCTCATTTTTATGGCATATTTATTGATCTTGTATTCTTTTCCACACTGTTTTATCAAAATCTTGTCAATTCTTTTTATTTTTTCTTTCAAAAGCTACATCCGATTTGTTACTTCCTCAAGTTCGTGGTTCCATGCTCTCATTCCTTTTTCAGGAATTCTCCAAATCTGTCTCTTTTTAGTTTTTCCAGTACTCTTCTCTCTCTCTCCCCCCCCCCCCCCCCCCCATTATTGTAGTCAATTTTAAAGATCTGTACATGCTTGCATCTTCCAGAGTATTTGTTTTGTACTCAGATCTATTGGTACACTAAACCTCCATAGTTGGTAAACAAGTTTTAATTTATATTTAGATCATGGTAAAGGCATTGGACTGGGACTCAGGTGATCTGAGTTTAATTCTCTGCCACACAATTCTGCCACAGACTTGTGTGCAGTTAGGCAAGACACTTAATCTCTCTGTGCCTCAGATTCCCACCTGTAAAATAAGGATGACAATACTTCCTTGCTCTTATCTTTTCTCAGTCTCCTCTGTTTAGATTGTAAACTCTTCAGGACAAGGAGTGTCTTACTATGTGTGAATTCAGTACCTAGCAAAATGGGGATCCAATCTCTGTCTGGACCCCTAGTTGCTCCTAAAATAATAGTATGTACTAGTGTATTCCTATTTCTTTCACCATTCCCATCAGGATTTAAGGATGGACCCTATCCTGAATGATGAGTTCTAAGTTTTCAGACAACCTAGTTTCTTTGGCCAGGATCAGCTCCCTTTCCTAGTAGAATTTTCTTCTGTTTTGGCTAGAATCCATAACTCTTCTTTGGGACTAATGACGCATTGAATTAATGTATTTGTTTACCAAGGCAGGCCACTTCTAGCAAATAAAATTACATTTGCCATGTTTATGTACTTGACAATTTGCTTAGAATTTATTTTAAAAGGATAATGACAAATTTGATGCCGTAGGGCAACAAAAAATAAATTAACCACCTTTACGTTGGGTCTCACTTTTAAGATCTTATCTGAAATAGTCCTGCCATCTCTTTTAAGCAATTGTTCTTGACTGCCTTTCCCCTTCACTGCTTTGTCCCATTCAATTTCACTTAACATGTCCTGCATGCTTCCAAAATTGAAGCTGCTAGAATTAAAAATTATACATTCAAAATATTTGATATCATTTTTCAAATATTTTTTCTCACCATTATTTATAAGACACACTTGGAGCTTTGAAATTGTTTCTTTACTGAAGTGTTTATTCCATCACACTGGTACGTATTGTTCTGGTATTTGTAGTTACTGAGCTGCAGCACTTGTTTTTTCTAATTTTAGAAAATCACACATAGAATTACCTGTATTTCAATATAAGGAAACAGAAATAAAATGAAGATTGCATGCTAGGCTTAATAGTAAACATTTTTATCAATTTATCAGTGAATACATTTTAAAGCAAAGCCAATAAACACTACTAGAGATTGATCTTTGGAAAGTTTGATGGTCTCTTTTTTTTTTCTATATATTAGTCAGGAAACAATCACTAACTCACTGGGTATCAGAAATAAACACACTTTGGACATAAGGTACTTTGAATTAAGAGTGAACAGTAAAGCAAAACACAACATTTTGTCCATTTACTGCGCCTTTATACAGAAGCCTCAAAAAGTGGATTTCTTCATTAAAAACATATTTTCAGCTAGGTCAGAATTTGCTTCTTGATGCAGGAGAACTTTGGCAAGGTTTTTGCAGGACTTGGATGGTGATATCACAGGCCAAAATGTGAGCTTTGGGGAAGAGATGTTGAATTTTAGACTGTGTACGTCTGGCAAATTAGATCTAAATTTTGGAGGTAGCAGTTTTCTGAGCTCTGTAGGGGAAAACTGCTTGCTTAAGAGAGGGCACTGCTGAGGAAGATAGCTGGACATGGGGTAGTCCATGAACTGTATGGCTCCTTAATAATAATGCCTCCTTTAGAAATGCCTTTTGCTTTTGTGAATGTAGAATTACCTCTACTATTGCTTTTGGCCCTCTTCAATGTGTAAATAATGCTTCTGATACTACAACAGAACAGAGTCGAAAGCTGAACTTTCCTGGGTTGTGGTGGGTGCTGTGTTCTCCTTATAAAATTACATACCTACAATGATAAATGTGACACTACTTAGTATCTCAAATACTGATGAAAAAAATCAGCAGTTAGGCTGTAAGTGAGGAGATATAGGAATAGGAAAACAGTCTGGCAGAATACAGTATATGTCTCATTAATCTGATTGACATTAGACCTCTGCTGCACCAAATCAACAACACAGATTCTCAGGGTGCTGTTCACCTTATAAATTGGTATGCCATTAATAAATGTTAGCCTTATTAGAATCTCAGATCCTGGGATAAAACTATTGAGACTTTCAACCACTAGAAAAATAACAGGTCAACTCAGGGATGGTTATTGTATTTCTGTTCTACAGTGATATCTGTAAGAAATCAGCCAGTTAATGATGGCTAAATTTAGAGACCGATAAAGTGAACGTCAATTGTTTCAGCAATTTATAATATCAACAAAACAGCAAATGTGTATAAATAAATGATGTATATTTGATTGTATCTTTCTTCCTCTATCCTTTATATGTCATTTGTCTTCATGGACTGTAAACTGTCTAGGGCAGGGACACTGTATGTATGAAATTATATAGCATCTAGCAAAATGTGCCCCTGAACTTGATTGGGGGCCCTGGTCACTAGTGTAGTATGAATATGATTAAATGATAAACTAGGTAGTACAAATAGGAAACATTATTAGGACTACAAACTAACAAAATGGGATTAATTGGAATCCTTCAGACATCAAGATGAATACTGTGCACAGCTCTTGGTTATGGTATTCTGTAACACTTCCTTATAGAAATCAAAAGATGTACTGGGACACTGCAAGTAACAGCTCCAGCGCACAGTCAGAACTCAAACTTCCTACCAATTACCCCATTCAGATCCAACATAATATCAAAACAGGACAACACCTTAGCACCAATATAAAGATATAACACTACTTAGTGGTGGAGGTTCTGTCTGTACTGATTATTACAACTTTCTCGCCTTTAGTTTAATAAAAGTTTGAAACAGAAACAAAAGTTTCATAATCACTTTAACTCCTTCGAGTCCAGGTTGCCTGCCATCCACACAGTTTCTGTGTTGGTCTTCTTGTTCCAGTCCTATACTCAGTCATGGAGAAGCATCCCTAAGATTGGATCTAGATCATCAGCTTGTACAGTGTTCATATCCTCTATGTTAGGCCTATCTGTTGTGGACAGACAGTTAAGTATTGAAGTGTGACGAGGTCCTGATGACATATTGGCCTCTTATCCTCCAAAACTGATCTCTCATTATGAGCCACAGAAACCTGTTGGGTACTTCCAAATCCTTCCCTACAGACCTCTGAGATTGTGGTTTAGTGTCCTCAGTGTTTGTCCTCCACTTTCTTTCCATGAATCTGTGCACTAGTTATAGATGCACTACAGAGGCACAAGCTCTTGCTTTCTGTATCAGCAAAGATCAGTTTTATTTTCTTAATTACTGTGTAAGGTCCCTTCCAAAAAACACATAAGTGTGGGATTTTTTTCAAAGCTCCTTTTTCTAGCTGTATAGCCTTTTCTCCTTCCTGGAAGGGCACATAGTTCTTTTTCTGGGCATCTTGTATCTGGCATGCTCACTTCCCACCCATCTGTTCCTCCACCTTCTGGAAAACTTATACAAGACTTTGCCATTTTTCCAACTTGTGTAGCTGCAGGGGATCTTGCCCGTTCTTGCTGTCTGAACATCAAGTTACATGGAGGTATAGGTTTGCTGAGTCCAAAAATAATCTCATAGGGAAAGTAATGAATAGCTGAGTGCCAGCTGGTGACAACAGATGTCTTCAAAGCTTGGATCAGTCTTATTGGCCTTTACTGACTAAGAGCTTGTCTATGTGACCAATTAGTTCAAGGCAAGCTGGGGAATGAGTCTAGCCCACAATAGACTTCTGTGGACTAATTGTCTGTGTGGATCTCATTAACAGTTAGCTAATGCGCTTTGATCTTGTTCTTTTTGAAATGGGGCTTACCACAAACTAAACGTTCATGTAGATGAGCCCTTAGGCTCCAAGCATAGAACCAATGGTATGGTTTATTCTCTCCACTCCTCCATTACCCACAGGTTGGGCAACACTGATTCTCCCCTACGTTAACTGGAGTTGTTGGCAAACTTCGTGTAATAACCATGATTCAAATTCCTTTCCATGATCCTTGCAGAAGCAGCTTGGTGTGTGAAACTGCAACACTAAATGGTTCATCAATGTGGCTGTAACTGTCAGAGTTCTTTTATCCTTCAATGGCTGAGCCTCCACATTTTTTGAGAAAGTGTCATATGTTACCAGCAAATGCCAGTTTCCAGCTGTTGTTTCTGGAAGTGGGCCTTTCAAGTCAATCTGTATGAACTCCCAGGGCTTACTAAATTGGTGTATTTCCCCTAAAGGAGCTCTGCCTTTCCTTGCTGGTGCTTTCTTAGAATCATAGGGATAGAAGTGACTGCAAGGGTCATCTAGTCTAACCCCCTGCCAAGATGCAGAATTTGTTGTATCTAAACCATCCAAGACAGATGGGCTATCCATCCTCCTTTTGAAAACTTCCAGTGAAGGAGCTTCCACAAACTCCCTAGGCAGTCTGTTCCATTGTCCTACTGTTCTTACAGTTAGAAAATTTTTCCTGAGATTTAATCTAAATCTGCTATGCTGTAGTTTGAACCCATTGCTTCTTGTCCTGCTCCCTGTGGCAAGAAAGAACAACTTTTCTACATCTTTTTTATGGCAGCCTTTCAGATATCTGAAGAGGTCTATCATGTCCCACTTCAATCTCCTCTTTTCCAAACTAAACATCCCAGCTCCTTCAGCCTTTGCTCGTATGGTTTGCATTCCATCCCTTTGATCATTTTTGTTGCTCACCTCTCGATCCTTTCCAATTTCTCCATATCCTTTCTATACAGCGGTGATCAAATTGGACACAGTACTCCACCTCAGGCCTAACCAGCCCTGAGTAAAGTGATACTATCACCTCCTGTGACTTCATGCTTTTCCTCTGTTAATGCAACCTAATGCAAACCTTTGCATTTGCTTTTTTTTGCAATGGCATTCCATTGCTGACTTATGTTGAGATTTTGATCCACCACAACTCCTAGATCCTTCTCAGCAATGCTGCTGCCAAGCCAGTTATCTCCCATTCTGTATTTATGCATTTGGTTTTTCTTCCCTAAGTGTAGCACCTTACATTTGTCTTTGATGAATTTCATTTTGTTCTCTATAGCTCAGTTTTCCAATGTATCACAATCCCTCTGAATCTTAGCTCTTTGAACCTCCAACGTGTTGGCAAGCCCTTCCCCCCCCTCCGCCCCACCACCTTTGTATCATCTCCAAATTTGATCAGAATGCTCTCTAGTCCTATATCCAGGTCATTAAAGACGTTAAACAACACCAGACCTAGAACAGGTCCCTGTGGAACCCGACTTGAGACTTCCCTCCCATCTGACATCATTCCATTAATAGTTACCCTCTATTTGCAATTGTTTAACCAATTATGTATCCAATTAATGGTAGTTCCACCAAACCTGCAGTTATCCAGCTTACTTATCACAATGTCTTGTGGGAGTGTGTCAAAAGCTATGCTGAAGGCCAGATATATTATGTCCACCATTCCCCCTTTCCACCAAACCAGTTACACTGTCAAAGGAGGTTTGGCATGATTTGTTCTTAGTAAAACCATGCTGGCTGCAATGATTATTCTTTATTCTCCAGGTATTTGCAAATTCAATGTTTTTATACATTGCTCTAGTGGCTTCCCAGGAATCAAAATCAGGCTGACTGGCCTATAGTTCCCTGGCTCCTCCTTTTCCCTCTTTTTAAAGATAGGCACTATGTTAGTCCTTCTCCAATGTTCCGGGACCTCTCCTGTCATCCATGAGTTTGCAAATATTATTGCCAGTGCTTCTGAGATTTCTTCAGCTAATTCCTTCAGTACCCTCAGGTGAATTCAGCAGTCCAAAAGCTTGATGAGTCTTGGCAGACTCTCAGTCACATCCTGAATTCTAGTTCCAGGCATGCAGCACACTTCTTGGGATTCCCAGTCCAGATGGCAGGTGGATGACTCTGTCCCCTTTAGGAAGGAGTTCCCGACCACCACCGCCCTTCTCCTCTTGGGAGTGGCGGTCGTGGAACCCCCATTCCTAGGACAGTGCATTCCATGCCTTCTAGTCAATGGGGTCTCCTTCTGATCCCTTCCCTCAGATGACTCTTCCGAGGCATTCTCAGCAGTAGTACCTGCATTTGGGGGGATATTGATTCTCTTCCTTCTTCTTCTGGAGGACACATGCTGCCAACTTTCTTCCTTGTTCTTCAGTCCCCCCTGCACTTCCCTCTTCAATTCTTCAGCACTCTGTGCCCACAGTACCAAATCCTGATTTCTAACCAGGAAGTCTTCATTTTCTCTGATGCAATGCAGGTCGATACTTGGGTCTCCTGTCCCTTAACCTTCTCTTCCTGTACAGAGACCAGTTTGCACTTTGTACAGACGATGTCGCTTCTGTCTTCCAGGAGAAAGACAAACCATAGCACACACTGTGCAGCTGATCCCTTGCTATCCATGTTTTCTACCTTGTAATGTATCAAGAGCCTCTTCAGATAATGTATTTATTGCTCACAGAAGCCTGAAAGGCAAAAACTCTGTGGGCTGTCCCTCAAGGCAAACTCCCTCTGTTTGCTTCTCCTCTGCTCACTAGGTTTGCAACTGACTTCCTTAACCTTTTTATAAGGCTGTTGGCTCGAAGCAGTTGCCCTAGCTCAAAGCCTCCCCTGGTTTACACTTCAATCAAGCACTCAAGGCCCTAGAACAAAGCACTCCCAATTCACACTTTTCAAACAAACCACACACACTGTCAAACACAATCAAACAAATGGTCACAGCAGACAGACACTCAGATATTCATCCCACCAGTTCACAGCCCAGCCCTCCTCATTCAGCAGCTAACTCAAAAGCACTCACCGTATCTCCTCCCAGATTGTTCCCAGGCAAACTCCCTCTGCTTCTCCTCTGACCTTGTCAGGTAAGATATGAAGTACCCTGTTCTTAACACATGCAGCGATCCTCAGCCAAAAAGGTCTGTGGGATACCTGACTTAGGGTATTTACATACTCCAAGTAGCAAACTGCTTCATTATAATGAAGACATTCCAGTAATGTTCTCTGTAGCGTGCTCGCAAGACAATTCTGTTACTTTCATACACCAGCAAATTGGCAGCCAGAGCAATGTATAATCTTCATTTCATAGTTTCGTAGGGTTTAAAGGCCAGAAGGGAAATGCCCCAATCTGAGTCTCCTTCTGTAGATCTGTTAGTGCATGAAAAGTAAGTCAAGGTCCTGAGACTGTTCTTGCCAGATAGCCTCACAAGACCAGACCGAGTCTATTCTCTCTGCCCTCACGCACCTGAAAGCACCTGCAACCACATTTTGCTTTCACAAGGTTTATGGAGAACTGTGACTGTATATTCAGACAGTTTGTGAAACCTTCTCCACAGGTGTCCTTCGGGGTTATTTCATAAGGAGCTACTACAGGGCATTGTGGTCCATGTTTGCTGTGAATTCCATACCTAGTAATAGGGCTGAGAGGCTCCACAATAGCCAGGCAGGCCAGTTCTGCAATGAATATTTAGTTTCCCTCTCATTGAATTTGCAAGCTCCAATAGCCACCAGTCTGAACCTACCAAACTCATCACTCTGTGCAACTGCAAATCTGACAGCATCACAGGTTACCACTAATGGATGCAGACAACTGCAAACCTCCTCCAGGTTTGTAGGAAGTTTCCAGTTCTTTGTAATACATTTCAAGGGTTCACATTCCAACCGTCATTGACTGTGTCCTAGGAAGGTTGTATACTAGGAAGGTAATGTAACTTCTTGCAACTAACATTTGTTTCCTGCAAGTTTAAATCCTGATTCCTTAAGAAGCTTTGGCCAAACTGTGGCTCATGATCTGCATGCAGCTCTTTTAAGTTAAAGTTAAGTTAAGTGCGGCTCATGGAGCCCCCATATCCCCTCCCCCATTCTCCACCTACCAGACTGTGGTGGGGAGCTCGGAGCTTCTGCCCTGCAGCAGGGTGATGGGGCTAAAGGATTCTTCCTAGTGGGCAGGGGCATATTCGGGGGGGTCAATAAGTTTACCAACCCCTGATTTAGAATCTCTTCCACTGTACCAGATGTTTCTCCCATATTTATGGAAAGAAATGAAGCTATCTAAGTATATGAGGATGTCTTCAGTTCTTATAACTTGGGTTAGATCCCTTTACTACCCTCTGAAAAGTCCCTGGTGCAATCAGAAATCTGAAAGGCATTCTGAGGAACTGAAATCGAAACAGGGTATCACAAAGGTGGGGGGGAGGGGAGTTTCTCAGTCCTCAGGAACCACTTCAAACCGATGGTATCCAGACACCAAACCTAAATGACTAAAATATATTGATTCTGGTATTTTATATAGTGTGTCTGCTATGTGGGAAAATAAGTAACTATCTTGAACTGTCTGTGAATCAAGTCTCCTGTGGTCAAGAGTCTCTCATATCCTCGAATCTCCATTTGGGCTTTTGGGCAATTACAATGGGGGATTCTGCAGGTGATGTAGATGGCTCAATGAGGCCATCATCCATCATGGGATTTAGCTGCTCTTTCCCTGTGACTTGATACACCAGAGGAATCCAATGTGG
This sequence comes from Emydura macquarii macquarii, assembly GCF_026122565.2. Taxonomy (NCBI): domain Eukaryota; kingdom Metazoa; phylum Chordata; order Testudines; family Chelidae; genus Emydura; species Emydura macquarii. Next base: position 5,180,106 of record NW_027133156.1, read on the forward strand.
AGCTGCCTCACAGGAACACTCCCTGGCTTAAGTACAGTCTGATGTTGCATCTGATCATACCTTCCAAGCCCTTCATTATTCCTGGAAAACGCACTAACATGGCATAAGAGCAGGTGTTCTAATCACTTCCTTTCATTGGTGTCTGGATGTTCCTACCAAGTCAACCCCTTACCCTTTTTACTGACTGGGCTGCTTCACAGTTCTTGATATCTGCCCCATTAGGCTTTGAGACATCAGCTGCATCGGATACTGACCCTATGGTCTGATTTTTCACTAGCTGCACTTCCTGATCTGTCACATTAATTACTCTTACACAGAGCTCCTCTTAGCTCCAGCTTGAAGTAGAGTTCTGCTAAACAACTATCCTGAATTAATACTGGTAGCTTAAAACTCTCCTACAGGTTCACTGCAGCAGTCCTTTAACCTTAGAGGTATTATTGCATGATGACCTGCCTGCACCACAACTTTATTCCCAGCCACCACAGGGAGCAATTCATCTGTCACTTTGTAGGCATGGAAGATGCATCTGAGGCCCTAACTGTTGCATCCCAGTGTCCATGCTTCCTACTACCCACATCCAGTAGTGATATCTGAATATTGTCCAGGAAGAGATTCATTCTGCTATTACCCCCAGATGTTCTTACGACGCACTCCAGTGAAACCCACTCCAAATACAACAGCACTAGAAATATTGGTCACCACAACTAAAGTCAGTGGAAACTGGATTTGTCCTGTTATTTGCCATGGGTGATGATTAACAATCACCAATTTAACTCCTGCAATACATTTTTTTTTAAATTTTAGCACAGGGTGCTAAATTTTGGCTTGGACTTATTTGAGATCCTGCATCCAACAGCAGTGTGGTTTTCCAGCTGCCCATGTCTTCAGACACAGTAACAAATATCTGGGCAGCTCTTCACATGGTCATTCTAATGGCTGCTGATAATGGCCCTGCTTCTAGCTTCCCTGACCTCTTCCCTCTGCTTGGGCAGTTCCATGTCCAATGCCTCTGTGTTGCCTGCAAAGGTCATCTGGCCAGGGACCCACTCAGGAAACAGTCTCTCTTATCTGATCCACAGGATGTCTGTGAATAGCTTGCACTGAGGTTGATTTCAGCTTCATTAGCAATCATTTCTAGAAGTGCTGCAACTGGTATAGAGGAAACATCCTGGGGCTGGAAATTGACGGTTGGATCCTTAAGGAAACACCAGTTTCTTCTTCCACATTTTGAACTCTGCATACAAGCTGGTCTATAGGTTTAATCCAGTAGGTTATCTTCCTTCACCAGCAGATTTCGAAGTTCCTCTGTTAAACCATTTATACACTGAATTTTTATATAGGATTCTCTCATGGCTTGCACTGGGCATTGGCCCGTCTCAAAATTGCCAGTTCCAGATTTGGCACAGATTCTGCTTTACTTGAGCTATCTCCTGAACTGGACGATGCAGGAAAAAAAACCATCAAACAGTCTTCTCGATGCACATAAATAACTATACAGGGATTTCCCTTCCTGCTACCTCCTGGATTGCCATTCCTTCTGGTACTTCAAAAGGGCCCCTCATAGTGACCATATCAATGTTTGTGTAACTCTCTATAAGATCCATGATCTGCACTGGAAAGCTGCTTGATAAAAGTATTCTCAGACACGATCCAAAACCACTGCTAAGTGCCACATTGCTTTCCCATCAGTTCTCTCTCTCAGAGAGAGCAACAGTTTAAAGTCTGTCAAGTACTCATTGAGTCCAGTCTCATCTGCATGACCAATACACTTTTCTTCAGGTGAAAGTCCTTTTTTTTGAAGCTGCTGCAACCAATTGTAATGCTTGCTTATAAAATCCCACGTGTTTATGGAACGCTGCAGCACCAATTGCAGCACACAGAGGTAGGCCTCAAACTTCCTCAGCCTGTTGGCCCTCAATTAGATACAGCAACAAGATGACAACTTAGCATTAAGATAAAGATGCAGCACTATATATTGGTGGAGGTGTTGTCTATGCTGATCCCTACAATGCTTCTTATTTTAGTCAATTTTAATTTAGATTCTTTGTTTTCTGCCCAAATTTTGTTTATTCTTCTTTTCTACATATTTTTATGGATCCCATTGCAGATACACCAAATCCTTCTCTAGCAGTTAATAAGTTTATGATATGATCAGGCTTAGACAACTAACATGACACATTCTGGGCTAAATCCAGAATGTATATGTAAGGGATGTAAATTAGGCTTCCTTAGACTTAATTGCAACCTGAGGATCAAGAGAAAGTTTGAGAAGGTTTAAGTTAAAATAAGGAGGCTATGTCACATTTTGAGGTCCTTAAAGACTTGACCCAACGCCTGTTGAAATTCGAGTCCTTCCCTTTACTTCAGTTGCATTTAAATCAAACCCTTGGTGTGTAAGTCACATTAATGTGAAACCTCTTACCCACTGGTAGAACGAGTTTAAGTATGTCTAGGAGAGCCTAACTGAGGTAAGGGGGACATTTACTGTGAGAGGATCCAACTACACATCCTCTCTGAATTTTGTCCAATATATTTGCACTTAATTAAACTCAGAAAAGATGGGTGTAGCTGGTCACATAATGAAAGAAAATATTATTTTAATATTCTATATCATTTGTCAGATATCAACTTCCATCTTGCTTATCTCATCATGCTGTTCTTTATTAAGGCACAATTCTTTATCTAATGTTCCAGAAGGGTAAGATGGGAAGGGGGCTCTGCGTGTTTGTATCATATATAGATGAACTGCCATCAGGATAAGATCCAGCTACTTCTTATCACTCTTTTCAAACTCCTGGCCTTATTTTTCCATTGAACAATTCCCTATTCTGGGGATGGAACAATGGGTAACCCTGTGAACTCCAATGTTATCTGAACATAAGTAACACAAAAGTCTGTACTTGAATGCATGGACATTGGGCATATGTTCAAGTTGCTGATTCATTCTGGTATTTCCAGCACATCTTTGAAGAGTCTAATGAATGATTGTCTAAAATAGAATAGTTATGTAGCATTTATTTAAATGCATTGAGGGTAAAGATCAGTGACTTCCATTTTATTGTTCAATCTTTTCCCTAAGTCTATTTGCATGTTTGTAACTCCTGGCCTTCCTTTTATTTTTATTTTATTTTATTTTATTGACTTATTTATTTTTCAAGCATCCTAACTTTTCTAAAATTATTTTCTAATGGGAAAGTCAAACTCTTTATCCCCTCTTTGATTCATTTTGACCTTTTTTCAGTTTCCTATTCTCCATAGTGAGAGCCATACAGTTGCCTCAAATTAGCTATTATTTGCAAACAATAATTCTTGTAGAGTATATTGTCCCATATTTATTTGAAGGCCGTTAGAATCTTCTGAGATACAATGCCCTCCATAGAGGGTTTTTTCCCTTTCCGAGTTCTTTTATCACAAGCGTCCTCTTCTGCTGTGAAATGTGTACAGCTTTATGAGGATGCCCTGGGATATTTGGCATCACATATTTAATCTCCTCATTTTTAAGGATAGTTATACTGTGGCCAATCAGAAGTAGGCAATTTGTGTGTTTGTCTGATAATCAGGAGGATGCTGAACCAGTTATTAGCTTAAGTTCCTCTGCCCAGTTCTCAAATTGAAATCTCTTTGACTGAAGCCAAATCAGATCTACTAAATGGGCATCAAACATCCAGTCAGTTGACTAAGAAGCATTAAAAGGTAAGATACAGTTCTATAACAGGAAATCCATCCAAAGTCCCCTTTTTCCTTATTCCAGCCACAACTTTTTATAGAGAATATTGTCTTTCAAAACATAGACATCAAACAGGCTGTATCATTCTTTCAGCAACTTGTTGGGAACTTTATATAAGTAAGGCTTAGCTTCTTACTCAGCTAAGAGTAATCTATTATTATATTATTATTTATGTAAGTTAGTGTAGTTATTATCATTATATGTATTTATAGAGGTTATATGTGTTTATGGCTAGTGAGGAGGGGAGTGGGAGGGTGCTTTTTTACCTAGTGTTAACTAGTGGGACTTTCATTCAAAAAGGTTGGGAACCCCTATGATTTCACTGTTTAGAAACCAAAACAGAAACAGGTAAGGCTCTCCCACATCTTTGGCAGATTCCATGAAGGCTGCAGCATTCAAATTGTGTATTTTTCCAGTGGTTATAATTTATACCTAGGTACTCATGTCTGAGGCCAGAGTCTTCCCATTTTAAACCCTAAACAATCAGTCTCCTCCTTAGTTCAAGTTAGGGTTTCCCAGACAAGATCAAGGATGATTTCAGGAGAGACTTATTCTGGTATATGTGGCTAGCTGCATCCTTGTTTCTCTAATAACATCTGGGTCTTTAAGAAGTATATTATTGAATTTCCATTGCTTTGTCCTAGGGATATTTTTGTTTATTATTTTAGGCTAGGATTCTCACGGGAGGCTAAGAGAATTAGGTGCCCAAATCCTGCAGAAATTGAATGGGATTTGAGTGCCTAACTCCCATAAGCTCCTCTGAAAATCCCCATCTTAATGTATAATTAACTATTCGCTATCCCTGATTGTTCCTCAACCCAGACATCTCATAGGCATCACAGCAGAAAAATGTCTGATCTTGAGAAGGCATTTAAAAAGAGAAGACAATAGTGGCCTTATAGTGAGTTCATGGAGGCCATTCCATATGTAAAAGGCTGCTTGGAAAAAGGTGCAGAGCTGATCATATGAGAAATGGACAAATAGGAAGTCAGGGATGATGATGGTATGGAAAGAGGGAAGATTAGAGATTAAAAAAAAATAACGAGAGTCCTGTAGCACCTTAAAGACTAACAAATTCCTGCCGGCATAAGCTTTTGTGGGCTGCCACCCACTTCGTCAGATGCATGAAATGGAAATCACAGATAGGAGGTACAAATATACATCCAAGGGTAAGAAACAATAATGGGGAGGACAAGTGCTAACAAAGTCAGTTCCATTTGAGTTGATGAGGCCTATTCACAACCATTGATTAGAAGGTGAGAATGTGTGAACAGTGACAATTTCTTTTTGTAATGAGATAACAATTCCAAGTCCCTGTTCAGACCCAGTCTGATTGTGTCAAGTTTGCATATGAGTTCCAGCTCTGCAGTTTCTTGCTGAAGTCTGTTTTTGAAGATTTTTTGTAGAAGTATAGCAACTTCCAGGTCAGCTACAGAGTGTCCTGAGAGATTAAAGTGCTCTCCTACTGGTTTATGGATGTTACCATTTTTTGTGTCTGATTTGTGTCCATTTATTCTTTGGCGTAGTGACAGTCCGGTTTGGCCAATATACATGACAGAGAGGCATTGCTGGCACATGATGGCATATATTACATTAGTAGATGTGCAGGTGAATGAGCTTCTGATGGTGTGGCTGATGTGGTTAGGACCTGTGATGAGTCGATGTGCGGGCAGAGTTGGCAGTGGGGTTTGTTGCAGGGATAGGTTCCTGGGTTAGTGTTCTTGTATGGTGTATGGTTGCTGGTGAGTATTTGCTTCAGGTTGGGGGGCTGTCTGTAAGCAAGGATAGGTCTGCCTCCCATGGCTTGAGCGAGTGAGGGATCATCTGCTAGGATAGGTTGTAGATCTTTAATGATGTGTTAGAGAGATTCCACCACCTCCCTAGGTAACCCATTCCAATGCTTCACCATCTTTCTAGTGAAAAACATTTTCATAATATCCAGCCTAGACCTCCCGAAATGCAAATTGAGACCATTGTTCCTTGTTCTGTCATCTACTATCATTGAGAACAGCCTAGCTCCATCCTCTCTGGAACCCCCTTTCAGGTAGTTAAAGACTGCTATCAAATCCCCCCCTCATTCTTCTCTTCTGCAGACTAAACAAGCCTACTTCCCTCAGTCTCTCCTCATAAGTCTTGTGCTCCAGCCCCCTCATCATTTTTGTTGCCTTCTGCTGGAGTCTCTCCAACTTGTCCACATCCTTTTTGTAGTGGGGGGCCCAAAACTGGATACAATACTTCAAATGTGGCCTCACCAATGCCGAACAGAGGGGAATAATCACTTCCCTCAATCTGCTGTTAATGCTCCTACTAATACAGCCCAATATGCTATTAGCCTTCTTGGCAACAAGGGCACACTGCTGACTCATAGCTAGCTTCTTATCCGCTGTAACCCCCAGATCCTTTTCTGCAAAACTGCTGCCTAGCCCATCGGTCCTCAGTCTGTAGCTGTGCATGGGCTTCTTCCATCCTATGTGCAGGACTCTGCACTTGTCCTTGTTGAACCTTATCAGATTTCTTTTGGCCGAATCCAAAACCAGCCCGAGGACCAATCTGTGGGGCACTCTGCTTGTTACCGGCTGCCAGCTAGACATCGAGCCATTGATCACTACCCGTTGAGCCCGATGATCTAGCCAGCTATCTATCCATTTTATAGTCCATTCATCCAACCCATACTTCTTTAACTTGCCGATAAGAATACTGAGGTAGACTCTATCTAAAGCTTTGCTAAAGTCAAGGTATATCATGTCCACCGCTTTCCCCACATCCACAGAGCCAGTCACCTCTTCATTGAAGGCAAGCAGGTTGGTCAGGCATGACTTGCCCTTGTTGAATCCATGTTGACTGTTACTGATCATCTTCCTCTCTTCTAAGTGCCTTAAAATGGAGACCTTGAGGACCTGCTCATGATTTTTCCAGAGATTGAGGTGAAGCTGTCTGGTCTGTGGTTCCCTGGATTATCTTTCTTCCCTTTCTTGAAGATGGGCTCTGTATTTGCCTTTTTCCAATCATCAGGGACCTCCCTCAATTGTCCTTGCTCAAGCCAGGCCACACTCTGGCACTTAATATTTTCAATGATATAAACTGCAATCTTTAAGATCCCATTTTGCAGCTCTATAAACCCGTTTATTGCTAAATTTGGATCCAACACATTTATTTCTAATATCGCCAGTTATTCATTTACTGCTCTTACAGGTTTGTTCCAGACCCCCTTGAAGTCAAAGGGAGCCTTTCCATTGACTTCATTAGTTTGGTTCAGGCACTTAAGAGATCAACCCTTTAAAGTGGCTTGTAATACATTAATAATTTTTGTGTCCTTTCTTGTGACAACTTTTTAAACCAATATCCCTCTTGGATCCCCTCATGGCAGATTTGAATATGCTTCTCTGTAAGATGATTTTATAGGACCTTCATGTGCACCATAATATGGGGTATCATGAAAGAAAAATTAGAAGAGCATTTTTCCCCATTAGTGAAAGACCTGACTGAAAGAACAGTAGAAGTGAGGGAGACATCTCTGAGCATATCACCAATTTTCTATCAGCCTTACTGTGCTCTCCTCAGGGAACCACTGGACTGGAATTTAAACAGGAGACTGAATCTTCAGCCAAAGCTGCACGATAGGTAAGGGCAGGTGGAGGAAAAATAAATTGGCAGTAAGCAGCAAGTAATTGTTCATGTCACATGTCAAGGAGCAAAAAAAGTAGCTGGTCTCTCTGGTATCCCTGAGACTTCATTTAATCTAGCCAAACATCCTCAGCCACAAGGGAAGACTAGTATATATCATTATGCTGTCTGTATTCTGTATCTCACTCTGTAGCTCTTTCAGAACCCTGCTTTGAGCACACTTTCTCTGCTTTGTATAGCATACTGCTGAATTTGCAGTATCCAAACAGTACAGAGAGGGTGTCAAAAGTCAAAGATTCATAAAGTTCATGAAAAGTTTTTCTCTGTAGGCACCAGAGACCATTTTGACACAATGGAGATAGTAGGGCAAAGGGAAGCATTCCTCTTAAAAGCCATCAGGAATTATGATATGTGAAGCATTGTCATTTACTGCTGCTTGAAGTAGAAATAAGTCCACCTCCACCCTGTTTCCAACATTGTGGAGGAGGATTTTGCGTATTCCAGGGGAAGGGCTAAATGCAACATGTGATAACAGCATAGAACCATCATGAAAACTGGGAGACTCAAGGAGGCAGCGATACACAAATAACTGTCTCCTGGGATGAAATAGAATCAGTATAATTGTAGGTACTATTAACCCAAAGGACACATTCATTTTCATATCCTGAAACAGAGCTATTTGGAACAAAAGAGTGCCCATCCAATTAATATGAGACTCGTATGCTGATTAGATGAACTACATTTCACCCCTCTGCCCCCATATTCATTTTCCATGGATATTTATTAAGTAAATATCAAATATAGGCTGATCATCTTTTGACCCAGATATGATGCATTTCTTTAGTATCCTTTTATAATTAAAAGCAACTGAAAAAGAAAACAAAATACAGAATGGTTGTTTTAATAACATATTACACCAGCAATGATTTGTAGTATTAAAATTTGGAAAGGGGTTAGCTTTAAATATATTGTTTAAATAACTGGGAGGCCTTAATCTTCCAGAAGTAGTCCACTAAGAACACAGTATAAGCATGACATCTATTTAACGTGGTACACAGCCAAGTCCCAAATATTCGGAATTAGTTCAAAGTACTTGACATTAAATCATAGGGGGAGTGCTTCAAAGGCACAAATGTGAGCAAGACATCAACACCCACTGACTTTCAATAGGGGTTAGGTGCCTAACTGCCCTCTGTGCCTTTGAAAATCTCCCTGAGGGTCCACAGTTGTTAGCATGTGCTCTTCAGAAGTGTGCATCATTTGTCACATTTCATTTGCCATTATTGTGGGGCTATATTCAGTTAAGATTACAACTTGCCCAGGTGTTTTACTTGGCGAGGCAGCGTTTACCTCCTGTTCCAGTATTTTTGTTCTCCTCCAGCAATGTTTTTTAAAATGGCAAAGTCCTTTTACTGGGGTGGAACTTTCTATTGAATCCCAGAATGTAGGAGCTCTCCTTATGCCACTAATAGTGTTAGTCTGCTGCTGGTCCATCTCCTTGATCAGGGCTTTGCTTCTCACCTTACCTATGAGTGTATATATGCATATACTGCACACAACAGAAATGATCTGGGGAGAATTCATTAAAGTAGCATACACTGACCTTCCATCACCTTGTCTTTCCCATTCTAAACTTAAAAAGACTCAATGTAGGTTAAAATGAGTCATACCTGACAGCCTAATATCCCTACAGTTGAAGGACATAACTGAGCTGGCAGGCTTAGTTTTGACGAGAATGGAATTGGCAACACTTGTTCAACAACCTTTGGTGATTGGTGGCAAGGTCGTATGGCTTCAGCTGCTGAATGGACAAAGCTGCCTGGCCCTGCTAAAAAGAGATAGGAATTAAGCCATGAAACTAATGAATAGTAAAGGAGACAGAAGGCAAGGTTATGTTGTCTTTCACCGATTGCAGAAGTCCAGGATTTTAATTCTCTGTCCTGTATCCTATACAGTCAAAAGTGGTAATCAAACAAGGTTAAAACAGAGTTCTGCAGCTATGCTGTATTTGCATCCATTTGCACCATTAAGAAATCTCTCCTCCCTTGGCCTCCACATTACACTAGAGCTAGACGTTCTCCTCTGCACCATGTAGGCTACTTCAGCCCCTCGTATACAACAAGTACGAGCCAACACTACTAGAAAGATGCTGATGAAAGGCATATACTGCAACCACTGACCTTGGAGGGAGAGAGAGACTCCAGAGCCAGGTGCTCTGAGGTCTGCGACATTTAAACGGGTGCAGTCTTGGCTTTATTACAACATATGTTAGAATATATATATATATATGTATATATGTATATATGTATGTAAAGACTTCAGTCCATGGTGCACCTGAGCTCCACAGGGAAGCAGGGCAAAAATGTTCTAAACTGTGCTGTCCTGCAACTGCCCCAGGGGGCCACGCCAACATCTGAGACTAATAGAAGTGCAACAGCATTCCGGCCATGCTGGCCCCACCCTGGTCAAACTCCCAGCATCTGGATCTATAAGGGAGAAGTGGTATAGAACAATTATACTGGCTCTGGGCTACCCAAAGAATGTCATTTTACTATTGGTATCCCCTGCAAGTGGTGAGTTTATTGCACCTTACTTTTACTGTGGAGGTGCTCCAAGAGGCTATGACAGACTTGAGAATTGGGCCCGTATCATGGACTTACCCAGAACATAGAGGCAACTTGGGAGACAGGTCCTGATTCTGCTCTTATTTACAATAGTATAAATCAGTTGTAACTCCATGGATAGCAGAGGAATTACACCAGTGTGAGATCAGAATCAGTCCTAAAAGCTTTCACATTGACTGGATTTGGTTTTGCATTTAAAGGAATTTGAGCTCTTTCTTCTATTCCCTAGGACCGCCTATATAAATGAGCTTATATGCATTTATATAGCACACTGTGTTAATAGGTGTAAAGGACGCACACAATATCATGTGCATCACTACTTTGCTTTCTGAAGTCTTCCAACCATGCCTGAGCACCCTTTTTTTTATCTGGTGGCTTGTGTTTTGATATTTTAAAAATCTGGAAATTATTTTGCTGCCAAGAATAGAGAAGAGGGTGGGGAACAATGTGTGGGCTTCTGCTCAGACAAACACAAAGGGCCATTCTCTCATCTAGCAAAACAATAAGATTAGCCCTTTTATCACTAATTTTTTTGCTATCCTCCACTGCTTTGTACACACTGCTTGTATGACTTTGCCTCTTATCACCTACAAACTGACTCTGCTTTTGTTGAAGCAGTGTCAATCACGAAGGTTTTTCCATCCATATACTTAGTGATATAACGGATTAAAAAGGAAGACAGACTTTCATTTAGGTCTGCAACGTGTGACATGGTCACTGTTAGAAATGGAGAGAAAAAAACAAAAAGGAACCATTCTGTACAGCATAACCCAGAGTTCACTTGCTCTGTCAAGCAGATTAAGATAAAACTGGAGGAGGTCAAAGCTATTAACATTTGGACCTCAGTGTATATAACAAGTTAGCATCCAGTTAAACATTAGCTTTTTAATTGGAGGAGCTTGTTTCTAACTTATGTAAACACTAACATTAGTTAAAGCCGGGGTGGTCCCAACTGTGTAACCCAGAGGATATATTTGATCCACATCTTCCTGCAAAATGTCCTTTACAACCAAACACACATTTGAATTGTAAGTGAGCCTTTTGATTCTTCTCTTCTCCCTACGACAGCATTTGCGAATGGAAAACATCAGGGTGTTAATTCTGGACTTGATTTACATTTGTCTTCCCAACTGCCGGTTTCTCTTTCACACCATCCACTTTCTGACAACCTTACTTATGGCCAACTCTTTGGATCTAGCAATAAGGATACTGGGGCCACCAGTAAGGGTTACTTGTTTTGATTAATTATTTTTTGTAGCAAAGCCTTTAGCAAGAGCAAGTCACATACTCCCTGTCTTTTTTATGGAACACCTTTTACATCTTCATGTAACATTTTATACATTACTTCTAGAGTGAAGTTATATTGCAATTTCCTCAAAATCCGAGGCTCGGTGAGGCAAGCTGAGTCACCCAGCCAAAAAGTTAGAGAACATTCAGGTGGACATGAGAGGCTTTAGCCATTGGTGAGTGGAAAATGACTTGGTCAAGTCTTAGATTGCACCTAGGCAAATAAGCATCCATCCCCAAACCAGGTAATCTTTTCTTATAATCTTCCTATGCTCTTCAGGACACATATCTACCAAAAGTGTATTTATTCAGTGTTGTACTGTGTCGGTTGGTTCCAGGATATTAGAGAGACAAAGTGGGTGAGGTAATATCTTTTGTTGGTCCCACTTTGTCTCTCTAAAAATGTATTTACACAGGATGGGGAGGCATTTGTAGGGAAAGGGCTGCATGCATTTCAAAGTGGAAAAAAAATTCTGGGAAATATTTTTGTTTGCCTACTGCTATTTGACTTTGGAATTTTCAATGTAAGCATTTGCCAACCACAGAGCGTCATGTCAAAATCAGCTGCACCACTCCAAATACTCATGCAGCCACACAACACTCCTCAGTTGGCAAAAGTCTACCATGTTACATAGGCATATCTACTCTTAAAAACACTCCTTTCCCATCAGAGAGAAGTTTAGCACTATACACTTCACTTAAAGAACTGTCTTAGCGTTAGAGCTGGGAGGGATACTGTTTTCCGGACCTATGAAAACTTGCAACATATTTTAAAATGTTCCCATAAAGAATAGGGATGAAAATATAATCTCAGATTTATGTAAATTGAAAATCTAAAAAAAAAAATTGGTTCAGGTGAATCAAAATGTTTCATTTTGATCATTTTTAATCATTTTGTTTCAATGTTGACCTCTTTTCTTTTTTCTAACCTTTTTTAAAAATTTCCTCATGTAAAGTTGTTTTGATTCAAAACCAAAAGTTTCCAGATTAAAATTGTTAACCTTTTTCCAAAAAATTTTCAAGTCAGGAGATTTGTCAAAACAATTATGATTTGTGAATCATTTTGATTTTTACAAGTAGGCATTTTTGGAAAAAAAAAGTGGTTTGTAGAAAAATTCCCAACCGTCTCTCATCATTTTGGCATGAACAATGAAATTCCTTATTAAGGCAATTGCCAGCCAATTCTTCAAGACCCCTTTAAATCCTATCTAAAGCTTCCAATTCCCCACAGAGGGGAACTCTTTGCAGTAAAATCACAACATCTTTTAAAACCTATTACAGCACTTTGATATCAAAAGGCACAGACTGTTACATTCATGCCATCTTTTTGGAGCACAGTAACATCAAGTACAGCAAGGGTCATCAAAGCCTTTCAGGTCCAATTGTCTTGAAGTTATGTGTCTGTCTCATATGAAATCAAACTCTAACCTTCTCTGCCTATCTGATCCATCTATCATATGTCCATCACTGTAATCGTACTCCTCTCACACAGTCAGAACAATAACATTGTCACCATAAGAGGTATGACCATCCAGTCCAATTTTAATTTTACCTGATGCATTTAAAATGATCATTGTCCATGTAGTTTTCTCTGTGAATCTGGGCTTCAGGGTTAAATATATTAGTGAGCCCCCAGTAGTGGCCTTTCACACAAATGTTAATTAGGAAAGCTCCAAGAAAGCTGTTAAAAGCTCTCTTTAGTCAGATAAAGAGAGAGTTAAGTAAAATAGCTATGTGAAAATTGTGAGAAAAACTAATAGGCTAAATTGTACTTTGTTTCAGTGAACTGTATGTGCCTATATAGGCTGATTATTATTTGCAGTATTTGCTAATATATGTTAGGCACTTTCCAAATACAGATGGAAGCAGTTTTTTGTCCTCCTGAAGAGCTTACAATCTAAAAAGAAGAGGCAGATTAATGGTGGGGGGAAAAGAACTAAAACATACATGCAAAATGGTCAGGCTAGTGATAGACACACCTTGGTAGTTACCATTGTCATGGTTTATTGGAATTAGCTATATGTTAATCCTTAACCAAGACAAGACAGGAAGCAACTAATTTTGTATGGAGATATTCAATGAAAAATTTAATATGTATTTTCACACAAAATGTAAATGAACTTACACCCTGATTTATTGATCTGACTTGAAAAACTGGATCAGATTATACACGAATGCTAGTGTTTCAAATTAAAAATACAAATTTGCATTATAAATGAGCATCACCTTTTCATCAAAGATGAGGGGAACTATAAATGATCTAGCTGCAAAATACACTAAGAATTTCTCTCCAGAGGCACATCACTAGGAGGTAACTCTAACAGACAAGGGAGCCTAATCACAAAGAGACCATCTTAGGTAATAATAGTAAACAAGCAAGTTATCACTTTTAATTTCTCTCTTACATGACTTAGTTTTATAGGGCCTGAATCCTTACTGCTCAGGGTGCATTGGATGAGGCCCATTATGCCATCTTGCTGGGTCTTAGTGTAAATTTTATGCTAATGGCTTGATTCTCTACTCTATTTAGTACCTGGCTCCCCATAGCTCCTAGGGACCGTAGGAAACTGAGAATAACTAAAGTACCCTGTCCTCCCTTTCCTCACTCCTAGAATGTCAACTATAACAGGGTTGTTAGGTTCTGGTGCCACCTCTAATCCAGCCCTCTTATATGTCTGCCCCTTCTGTGGTCCTTTTATGCCACCAGAATAATGTAACGGGACTGAAGTGCAAACAATAGATGGCTTGACAGCATGTAAACTTTAACTTTTATCCTGCTTTCTCTCCATTCTATAAAATGCTAGTCAATGTTCTTTTTGGTCAATCTCTGCTTCAATGAATTATGACAACTCTACCTGGGGGCATTACTAACTACCGTTCTTGAAGGACACAGAACTCTCTCCTCAGTGATGGCAGAGGAAGGTGAATGTGACTGTGTGTATGGCTCAAGGCTTTGGAGAAGGCCGTGGTCCTTCTTCTGTCCCTGTAGATAGGAGGGGTGGTCCCCCTCTGAGAAGGACCCAGAGGGGGAGCCAGAGCCACCCTGGCTGGTAGAGCCCAAAGGAAAACCTCTGACCGGAAGCAGGTGGGCGGGTCCAGGCCTTTAGAAGCCCCAGGGACACCACCTGACCGGAAGCAGGGGGGGCAGAGCCAGGCCTTTAAAACCCAGGCCTGCGAGCCCAGTCAAGAGAGGACAGTTGAGGGAGAAGGATGCCTCTCCCCCTGAGCTCCCAGCTAAGGCCAGGCCAGAGACCCATGCTGACAGAGAATGGCTGGTCTTACCCCGCTGCCTGGGAGACGGCGGAGGGCCCACCTGAGACACCCATGGCATGGGAGCTGGAGGAGGGCCAACCTGAGCAGTACAGGGCCTGAGACCCAGAGAACCTACCGGCCCTGCCCGCGGCCTGGGGGCCGGAGGACCTGGAAGAGCTGCCCTCCATGGAGGAACCCATGGAGTTGACAGAGCTGCCCCCCATGGATGAGGAGAGCCTAGTAGGCTACCACACCCCAGCGACCTGAAGGAGGTAGGTACCAGGGGTTTTGGAGAGGAAGAAGCCCAGGGGCAGCCATAAGTTTGTGGCTGAGTCTGGGGCAATGCGGGCAGCTTGTTGCGGCAGGAGCCCTGCTGACCCCGTGGCAAATGCCTTTTGCCACTGCAAGGGGCCTGGGCTGGGGCGTAGTGGAGACGGGTGGGCCTGTGTCCCCCTCCCCCCTTCCCTAACAGCCCTGAGAGAGCCTCACCCTCCATACCACTCCAGAGAGTGGGCCTGTTTACCTTGCCCGCCCTGCCCGAGGGCCTGGCGCTAGACTGCTTACCTTGCTCGCCCTGCCCGAGGGCCTGGCGCTAGACTGCTTGCCCGGGAAAAGGGCTCGAGACTGCTCCCAGCGGGAGGTAGCCGGGAGGGGTGGTCCCCCTCTGAGAAGGACCCAGAGGGAGAAGCCCGGACGCTGCCCCTGCTTCCAGGGGCTCGTCCACAGTCCCTCAAAAGAATCTGAAGGGAATTAAATCCCATGAAACAACACTGATTTACACCAGCTAAGGCTCTGCATTTAAATATTTAGAACTGTATAATCTATGGGTCCTTCGGAAAATTTGTCAATAATCTTATATACAAATCTGGGGAAACCCTCCATTTAGAATAGAAAGCCTTTGATAAGTGGGTGATGGGTTTTTTAAATGGTTTGAAATAGAGAAGGTTTCTTGCAGTAATACACAACTCTTAATTTCCAATCTGGTGTCATTCAGAGAGGTTTAAGAAAGATTTGAGTAAAAAATCAGGAAAAGTTAAGATCTGCAGTAAGCCTAGTAGTGAATTACATGCCAAATTCTCATCACAACATGGATTTTATAACAAGGACTGGCTTTCCATACTTGAGCATGTAAACCGACTCCCAACCAGGCAATCTAGTTAATGGATGGGACAACTTGTTAACTGATCAGGGTTAACTACTTGTAACATTGTCATTAATTTGATTGTCAGGTTCACAGGCCATACAGATCATCCAATTTACTACAATTCTCCTGTGTTAAAATTAACATTTTGAATCAGGCATTAAGTAGGTTGATGCAAGTACAAGAAGTCTCATAGACTCTAAGGTCAGCAGAGACCAATATGATCATCTAGTCTGACTTTCTGCACAATGCAGACCACAGAACCTCACCCACCCACTCCTGTAATAAAACTCTAACCTATGATTGAGTTACTGAAGTCCTCAAATCATGATTTAAAGACTTTAAGGGACAGAGAATCCACCAGCAAGTAAGCCATGACCCATGCTACAGACGAAGGGGAAAAAAAACAGAGCCTTTGCCAATCTGCCCTGGGGGAAAATTTTTTCCTGGCCCCAAATATGGCGATCAGTTGAACCCTAAGCATGTGGGCAAGACTCGCCAGCCAAACACCCAAGAACGAATTCTCTGTAATAATTCAGAAACCATCCCATCTAACAACCCTTCACAGGCCATTGGCATATCTACCACTGGTAGTCAAAGGTCAGTCAATTGCCAAACTAGGCTGTCCTATCATACCATCCCCTCCATACATTTATCAAGCTCAGTTTTAAAGCCAGCTAGGTTTTTTGCCCCCACTGGTTCCCTTGGAAGGCTATTCCAGAACTTTAGTCCTCTGATGGTTAGAAACCTGCATCTAATTTCAAGTCTAAACTTCCTGGTAGCCAGTTTATATCTGTTAGTTCTTGTATCCACATTGGCACTGAACTTAAATAATTCCTCTCCCTCCCTGGTATTTATCGTTCTGATGTATTTATAGAGAGCAATAATATGTCCCCTCAACTTCCTTTTGGTTAGGCTAAACAAACCAAGCTCTTTGAGTCTCCTCTCATAAGGCAGGTTTTCCATTCCATGGATCATCCTAGTAACCCTTCTCTGCACTTATTCCAGTTTGAATTCATCTTTTTTTAAACATGGGGACCAGAACTGCACACAGTATTCCAGATGAGGTCTCACTAGCACTTTGTATAACTGTACTAACACCTCCCAGCTCTACTGGAAATACCTCGTCTGATGCATCCAAGGACCGTATTAGCTTTTTTCACAGCCACATTACAGTGGCGGCTCATAGTCAGCCTGTGATCAACCAATACACACAGGTTCTTCTCCTCCTCTCTCACTTCCAACTGATGCGTCCCCTGCTTATAGCAGAAGTTCTTGTTATTAGTCCCTAAATGAATGACCTTTGTGATATAGGGAAGGCAGAAGGCTGTAGAAAAGTGATTGAGGGAAGATATGTAAGCCTCAGAATGCTCCGGGCACTGTTCCCTGCAGTTTAGCTGAGAGTCGTTAGGGGGCAATTAGGAGCAGCTGGGGCCAATTAGGGACCAGCCAGGTGCTCCATAAAAACCCTCTGACCCAAACAGACAGGGCACAAGCTGAGGAGTGCTGTGCTGTATCAGATTGTAGGAGTGCTGAGTTGTGAGGAGAAGTGGACCAGAGTGTGGAGATTCTGTGGAGGAGCGGATTGGTGAAAGGTACCAGACTCAAGAAGCCAGAAGGAGGGGGACAATTAGCCCAGGGGAAGAGAATTTGCAGTTGGGAACACGGTGCCAACAGCACATAGCTGCTTCTCACAGGGCCCCTGGGCTGGGACCCGGAGGAGTGGGTGGGCCCGGGTCCCTACCCCCCTCCTCAGGGAAGACGGGGTGACTGGAGACGCCCTGATCCACTACAAGCAATGGAAGCGTGAGGCCCACTAGGGTGGACTCGGCTGTCTGCCACACCTTGCACTTTCCACTATTTAATTTCATCATATTTCTAGTATTCCAGTTCACAAGGTCATCCAGCTCTTCCTGTATGATATCTCAATCCTTCTTTGTATTGGCAGTACCTCCCAATTATGTGTCATCCGCAAACTTTATTAGCACAGTCCCACTCTTTGTTCCAAGGTCAGTAATAAAAAGGTTAAATAAGATTGGTCCCAAGACCGATCCCGAGGAACTCCACTAGTAACCTCCCTCCATCCTGACAGTTCACCTTTCAGTATGACCCATTGCAGTCTTCCCTTTTACCAGTTCCTTACCCACCTTTCAATTTTCATATTAATCCCCATCTTTTCCAATTTAACAAATAATTCCCCATGTGGGACCGTATCAAATGCCTTACTGAAATCTAGGTAAATTAGATCCACTGCATTCTCTTTGTCTAAAAAAATCTGTTATCTTCTCAAAAAAGGAGATCAGGTTGGTCTGGCATGATCTACCTTTTGTAAAGCTATGTTGTATTTTGTCCCAATTACCGTTAACCTCGATGTCCTTAACTACTTTCTCTTTCAAATTTTTTTCTAAGACCTTGCATACTACTGAGGTCAAACTAACAGGCCTGTAGTTACCGGATCACTTTTTTTCCCTTTCTTAAAAATAGGAACTATGTTAGCAATTCTCCAGTCATACGGTACAACCCCTGAGTTTACAGATTCATTAAAAGTCCTTGCTAATGGACTTGCAATTTCATGTGCTAGTTCTTTTAATATTCTTGGATGGAGATTATCCGGCCCCCTCGATTTAGGCCCATTAAACTGTTTGAGTTTGGCTTCTACCTTGGACATGGTAATCTCTACCTCCATATCCTCATTCCCATTAGCCACCCTATCACTATCCCCATGCTCATCATTAGCCTCATTAAAAACCGAGGCAAAGTATTTGTTTAGATATTCGGCCATGCCTAGATTATCCTTAACCTCCACCCCATCCTCAGTGCTTAGTGGTCCCACTTCTTCTTTCTTTGTTTTCTTCCTACTTATATGGCTATAGAACCTTTTACTGTTGGTCCTTTGACCTTCTTTTCACCTCTAAGAATAAATACATAAATAAATTAAGCTGATTTTTTTAAAAACCTGCATGTGATTTAAAACAAAATATATTGTTGTCCTATATTAACATTCTTTGCTGTATTTAATTTATACCAAGTTATGATGAGGTAACACAAAATGCAACAAAATCTTTCATTACTGGGACTAGCCCAGTGGGAGAACTAGGGCCTTAATCCTGCCAACACTTACGCATATGAGTACCTTCATATACTTTCTTTAAACTGAATGAGTGTATTTGTGCATGTAAAATTATTCACCTGAATTAATGTTTGTAGGATCAGGGCCTCAATTTAGGTCCTTAACTCCACAGGCTCAGAGACCGTAGGGACAGTATATGTGAGCCTTAAATCAGGCTTTGGGGCATCTTTTCTGAAGATGTTTGGAGTACTGATTGGTTCCTCCTCTCCTGAGCTATGTCCAGTACTTCTCACCTGGAATTAGAGTTAACGTAATGCAAGCCTTTGAGGATAGAGAAGGAAAGGGAGACCCTACCTTTACTTTCCCATCACCATGGCAATCTCCCCCCCCCCCCATTCTTACACACCACCCCATCATGATGTTGTTGATATTATTAGTCAGCTTGAATAATCACTGCTAATTTATCTGACCTTCACGTAATACTTCCCTAGAGTTGACATACTGTCTGATTAAATATTCCTAGGCATTTCTAAAGCATATATGGATGACTGATGCAGCAACCACATTAAAAAGTTTTATTTCCTTATCCTTAACTTAAAGACAAGACACATCCTTCCTGAACCCTTTAATAGCCACAAATGTTTTCCACTGACTGTAAAGAACTATGCAGTCTTTATAATAAAAATGGGGAGGAGAGGATCCTGCTTTTCTCTTCTACATTAAGAGGGAGTAGAAAATGGGAAGCAGTTGCAAATGTCATATAAGAGCAGGTTGATGACTACCAGCAGCTGAGATCTTTTTATATTTATTGAACTTAGTGGCCCAAACTAAACAGTACACATAAATGCAAGTCACTGACCAGCTACATCAGAGTCAAGAAGAATAGGTCTACATAACCATCACCCTCCTTCCACGTGTTGCTATTCATCTACCATGTTAAGCCTCCCAACCCCTGAGCCTCAAGCATCTTCCTTCTGCACAAGTCTCAGAGGATTACACTCTGTTGTCCTTCTAATGTTCAGAAAATAAACTTTTCAAAGGAATTCAATTTTGTCTCCAGCCTCAAAGGCTGCAGTTTGAAGAAATAGCTTTATTATGTTTTTATGCCATCAAAACCCATAAGAAGAAAATCAATCATGTTTTGATTTCTGCAAAAAGGTGGTGATTATTTGGGCTGCTTCCTTATGCCTCATAAGGAAATATCTTTACTTTCATAATACAGTTAGCTGGAATAGCTAAAATAAAAGGCTTCAAACCACTACTTGTCAAATAAAGAAACAGAAAGGAAAAAAAAAAAAAGAAATCTGATATAATTTAACCCACTGACTGCAAACCAGAAACCACTCTGAAGTTGTTCTTGCAAAATACTTGTTTATGTTATGGGAAGTTGCTTGGAGACAGTGGAATTAATAATGGAATTACATGCATTTGAAATAAATTTTTTACCAGCAATATTATGCAGTAAATGAAAAGAATCATAAAAGATACATTATACATTTTTTCTACATAATGATCCATCCCAGTTGCTTTTACAATACCATTTTCCCTCTTTACAGACCCATTGCAATTTTAAATGAGATAAGGCCAGAAAGCTGAGAGGCACAGTGGTACCACAATGAAGGAAAGGCAGATTTGCAATAATCTGAAGATCCACACACTACAAGGTCAGAGGAGATGTCGGCCCAGCTCCTCAGATAGTGTAAATCAGCATAGCTCTATTGATTTGCACCATCTGATGATCTGGCCCGTGAGTATTTCACCTATTTCTCAAGAGGCTGAGGCTGTGATGACAAATGCACCACGCAACAACATCTCTTTGCCAATGGTCCAAATCACATAGTTTGATGAGGCTTTAGAATTTCTGTCTTTTACCAGAAGGTTGGGTAGACAATAGGATACAGCAACAGGGTGTGAGGAAAAGAAATAAGGAAATGAAGATGATTGCACAGAAGATCTGAGTCCTCAAGAATTAAGCTGTTTGTTTTTGACCTTCTTCCACAACCTTTGCGTGCACATGTATTTCATTACTATGGTCACTAGCTGACTCCTATATCCTCAACATGGATATTTATTCAAGTCTTTTTTCACAAATACAGATGCATACTCACACTTTGATTCACTCCTCTGTCCCTTGTTTTTTAAGGATTTGCCAGGGCTCTCTAGGCCTGCATGCTATCATGAGGTTTTCAATATTCTGTATCTTTCAGTACAATAGAATTAATCAACATCCATGGCTCATTGTGGTGACATAGCTTCTCATGACGCTTTTAATATTCATGCTATTGTATGCACAATGGGAGTGATTGCTTGGTTATAATATATGCATTCTATTGTTCATGGACATCCTAATTGTTAACTATTGCTATTATTCATACTACATTTTAAATATGGTATATATTGGGTTTCAGTCTGAAATAAAAATTGCTGGATCGCCACTAAAGAACTATTTTGCTTGGAAGGCAGAAAAGAGAGAGACAGAAACTTTCAGCTTCTAAGTGCACTGATTTGGACCTCTCTTGATAGTCATAAATCAATTTAGGATTAGTAAATATTACATTTCTACACATCACTTGTTACTAAACAAATACAATATAAAATTAGAGCTGGTTGAAATTCTAGATTTTTTCAAAACTTTTTTTTTTGGCAAAAAATTAACATTTTAGAAATTTGTCATTGTTACATCTTTGGCAAACAATCTTAACTGAGATCTGTATTGGAAACATTACTGGTGAAGTGGTTATGAACATTTTCCTTTTACTGAAAACTGTAAATGAAATGTTTTGATAGCCATTTCAAAACCCACAATGTTTTTGATAACAACAAAATTAACTGATAAAAACATTCCTTGACATTTTTTTGAAAAAAATTAAAAATTGGTGTATTTCAAGCACTCTGAACCAAAACCAATTTGAAACTTTCAAATTTTTTTCATTACGTTTGTTTTTCACTTTTAAAACAATTTTGTTTAAATTAGATATTTCATTGAATAAAAGTTTCAGGTTAACCTTAACCCAGACAGAGAGTCCGAAGTTCTAATATAGTGCTCCTTTAAAAAGCTCTTTATTATAAAATTACTTCTGATAAATAAAAGGTCACTGTGCTGTAATACCTAACTTCTATTGACTTATGTTATAAATTTCCCCTTAATGCCTCACACAGTAAGAGTGAGCACAATACATAAAGGAACTGAATTCCATAGCCAAGGAATTTAGTGTGCCAATTCACTTGGTCCATAAAACACAGTCCATGCACATGGAGCAGATTAAAGGCGTTTCTAGGGTGAATGAAGAGGACTAGTCTGGTGAATACATACATATCATGCAGCCATATCCTGAAGCTTTTTCTAAATGGGTACCAACATTTTTAAATTAACACACGGCTTTGCTGAATGCCAATAGCATGCTCTTAGTTATATACATAATGGCATTTTGTATATGTGACTGCAACTCCATTGAATCCAAGACTTAATCTACCAGTTCCAGAGAAATGACAGTTGAAATAGCAGCAGCCCAAACATAGACAAATCCAGAGGAAATGAACGCATGCTTTAAGCTTACAGCAGCCTGAGTCGGACAACGTGCCTGCAGAAAAGCATCTTAAAATTATACAATTAACACGTACTTTGCAAAAAAACTGAGAACCATCAATAACCCATCATTAATAGCATTATCTGGATGATAAATTACTACTGAAAGCCACCAGAGAGGAAAACTTAAGACCATTACAATGGGGAACCAGTCAACAGCAGCTCAGAATTGTCTTACATTGAAGAAAATGTAAAGAAAATGCACAATTTCATTAGGAAAAGCACCAAATTAGTACCAGGAGACTATGCTAGAGAATCTTCAGTACACAGATAAACTATTCTGGATCTACTTCAGGATATTCAGGACACATGAGAGCCATAAATCTCTCAGGTCATCCATTTATTAAGTGGCTGTTTTGAGAACTTTATGGCATCTACGTGCAACACTAAATGAACTGGTCAGATGACACGGACTCAAGTGCCAGCAATATGCAAATGAGACACAGCTCTATATATTCTACATCTCATGCAACCACACCTCTTTCACCAAGGTGGCCCAGTGCTAGGATGAGATCAGCTCATGAATGAAGAACAGCTGTTCCTGAGCTAGACAAAGGAAAGTATTTTGAAAAGCTTACAGCCACAGCACAATCTCCTTTGTCTGAAGGTACACACCTACATTGGGCCCTTTAGTCTATAGTCTAGAAGTTCTCTGGGGTTCCTCACTAAAGTAGTATCCATGAGAAATGCTCTCTATCATCTCTGCTTGGATAGGAGACTGTCCCATCATGGTGAATGATGACTTGGCTTCAGTTATTCCCCCCTTCATCACTTCTTATCTGGCTGACAGAAATTTGATATATCTGGACATGAATCATTCAGTACATAGGAAACACCTTTTGGTACAGAATGCTGCAGTATGTCTCCTCAGCCACACAGGTTACCATGAGCACCTCTTTCCAAACGTGTCTTCTACTACCTACACTGGTTACCCTTAAAATATCGAATCAAGGTCAAGGCCTCGGTTCTTATCTTCAAGGTGCTCTATGGCCTGGGCCCAGCATATCTAAAAAACAGCTTAAAGCTCCGGGATGAAGACATGGTCAACAGCTTAATTCCTCCAGCACAATGGAATGCTCCAAAATAAGGGTAAAGCTCATCTGTCCCAGATGCAAAGCTTTCCTGGGGTGAGTCTGAGACTGTAGAATGAACTCCTCCAGGTACTAAGGACCATCACAAATCTCACCATCTTCCCCTCCAAGTGCAAGGGCCAGTTCTAACATAAATACATAGCAACATGTATATTTAAATAAAAACAAATCACCCTACAAATACAAGATATTCACATTTCTCCTCCTGGGGAAAGGATGAGACAACAATCATGTGACAGATGTGTAGTCACATTGTTTAATGCACTACTGGAAGGATCTCAGTAAAGGAACCTATATGGAATAGAACTGGACTGATTCAGTTACTGGTGAGAGTATCTCAATCCTTATTTCCTACAAGTGTCGCCTTTCTTAATGGAAACATTACCCTTTTATGTATATATCCCAGAGAGCTAAAGAACATTAATAAATGTCAAGCCCACACTTCTCTCAGTGGCTGGGTTTCAAAAAGTAGTTAGAGCAGTGGACTAACTACTGCATGCCCACATGCTAATCAAGTCTCCATGTGAACAGCAGGCTGCTTACAGATATAGACAATTATGTGATTCCATGCAATGCTGCTCAGGGAATGGGGAACAGATGGAGAAAATTGAATTCCCAGGGCCTGTGACTTCTAGGGGATTCCCTCAAAGCACTTAAGCCTTTGAAATAAAAAACAGAATGTTTCCTAAGCCATGAAAAGAAAATCTTCCTCCCTAGCAGCTTCTCCATTTATTTCAAAGACTTTTCCAGCAGAGAAAATATTTCTTGGTAGCAGATATAACTGCCCCAGACGTGTGGAGTGATCCCCTGGTGCACTCAGTAGTTGTCCTGCCAATTTCCTTTTCAACTTCACCAGGAAATTATGGGATGCCAGCCAGAGGACAGCATCATATTCTGATGATTGGCACTTATGTGTAGAGAATGTTCAGTATCCAACATAATGATTAATTATTCCATTAATGCTGCATAGGGGAAGGGTTAGGTTATAGATGACTGTGGGATGGGGACAGGTAAATGTCATGTGGGCCTTCCAAATGACTCAAGAAGCAGAGGTCTGTCTCTTCCTGACTGTTGACTGTACAATGTTATGAAAGTTAATTTAGATGTTATGGCCAAACACTCAAAGAAATATACAGAGGATGCTCTTATTATTTTAACAAACCTATAATGACGATGATCATTGGATCATCATGTGGAGAACTGGGAAACTTCTGATATATTTTTAGGGAACTAGAGAGTGACTTAGGGCTAATCTACATTTCTGAGATGGGTCTTGCTGCTGGGAGCTCCTCTTCCTCTCCTTCATCTATAGTTGCCAGTGATGTAGTGGACCCCCCAAGAGGAGAACCAACTAAGAAGGTGTCTGAATTTTGTATTTATTATTATTATTATTTATTATAGTTGCTAGAGACCCAAATCAGGACTGGGAGCCTCATTATAGTAAGCACTATACAATTACAGAGTAAAAGACAAACTCTTCCCTGAAAAGCTTGCAATTTAAGCCCCTGATCCTGCAAAGATTTGCCTGCAGGCATCTCTTTGCAGGACTGGAGCCCCATTAAGGATGGTTGCTCGTAGGATATAGGCAATACACAATCCACAGGCTGTGTATCAAAAGTTGCAGAAGAGAGTTCTGACTGAGATTGTCACTTATTTAGTTATCAGTTTAAGTTTATTTCATAATATGCCCCTATCTTTTCATCCTAGGCACATACATTGTATATTAACATCAACATAGGATATAAAATATAAAGCTCTCTTCTTGCCAGCATTAATAATACCCTCCCTCCATATCCCCTTCTCAAGAGTCTGGAAAAACACATCGGTCTTGGATCACGGGGGTAATTTGCTTCCTGTGAGAAACACTGAAGCAAGCGAGCAGAGAGAGGCAAGATGACAGAGATAGGGAAAGTGCTGACTCGGCAAGCAGAGATTGAACAGTACTGTACAGGACATGCATATAGACTTTGGATAAACCATTTTCTGGGACACCTAGGTGCAAATAAAATCTCTTGCAGTACCAAGAGAATGGAGGTCACAGATTGAAAACTAATGCCCGCAGATCATATTTAGACAAACATAGACAGACAAACATTTCAAGCAAGGAAACACACAGCATTTAACCCTGTGGCTGGCTCTCCACACAGGGGCTATTTATGTAATTGTCCCTAGGCCTTATTTCAACATGTAATGGAATAAACCTCCCTCTAACTCCATTCTCCTGCATGGCCAAGAAAGAAATGTTCAGATTCACTAGTGGCTTCAGTTCTGGGAGGAGGGCAGCAGGGGTGAGCATGTGGAGAGGGTGTGGGAACAGGTGCAGAGGAGCTATGAACTCACATCCTTCTCACTGGCCAGGTGCACAATAAGCTGAATCATGAAAAGAGGTGAAGTAAATTCCCTCTGCACTTCCCTGAACAAGGACGGAGGAACGACAAACTGCCTCTCTGAGGTTCAATTCCTTCACTGAGCATATCATGGGGCAGTGCAGTTGTCAGTCTAATGGCTCAATCTAGCCTCAGTTTAATAGTTTAGTTCCTAGGAAATGCTACAGCTCTCCAGCAGCAAAATATGAAGAGCCAATGAGATTATTAATTCATTGTCTGTCTGTCTATCTATCTAGCTATACACAGTCTCATGAAAATTCATTAACCTTCATCCCCCCCTTTGGTGAAGGTAGAATAGTGGGAGGCCTACAAATTTAATAAGTTCAAATATATTTGCCATGAGTAAATGTTAATGGATAGGGATGAACTTTTTCTTTTACTTTATACATATTAATAGGAACTCTTTTTGAGAAAGAATGACATCAGACACTGATAAATTTGACAGAAGTGAAAGGGGGAAAAAGTAGTATTATTAGGAACATTCTTGAGGTGGTATAGACTGTCTTTGATACATCAGCCTTCAGTCTCTGAGCACATTCTTATTAACTCATGTGTGCACCCAGAATTCAAATGAGCTATTTCTTTAGATGCTGGCTTTTAGCTGCAGTCCCACCAGACATGCTGGAATCAGACTCACCATTTCAGCATGTGGTATAGTATAATTTTCTCAGTACAATTTGTGCCATCTGTAACTCTCTGCAGAATAGAGAAAGAGACAGCATATTGCAGATTATTAAAGGGCTACACTAGGCTGAAGGGTAAAAAATCTTCAACTGAACACTATGCCCTGACCACAGACATTCTTCTCTGCTGAAAGATAGGTGCAAAGTTGTGTATTTAATGTTACTAACATCAGAAAGAAGACTAACTGCCTGAAATAGATCCATTTAAAGGCAAAAAAGGGCTAGCCACGGATGTCTGAGTACATTTGATACAGTTACTACAACATGAACATACTGTATAAAAAACTCATGACCACTGTGAAAATTATCCTAGATAGAAGCAATTCATATTTTAACTTTAGACCATATTTATATTTCATCATGCCAATGAAGTTATTAAAATTGCTCTTGAACCTGCTATATAATCTGGGTTTCCATGAGTATGAGAATACCATGTTCAATGTGTGTTGCAGAACTTAACAAAAAGCTATAGCAATGCACCTTTTCCTACCTTCCCCATCTTTTCGTAGCTGGAGACAGGGAGGTTTCTTGTGCCTTTGGTTTTTGAAGATGCTGGTTAATGCGCATTAGCACGTCAGTGATCACCTTCAAAAGAAAAATAGAAGAGAAAGAGGAAAAGGAAGTGGAAGAGGAAACAGCGAGGTGAGACAGACAGAAAAGTGAAGAGCAGAAAAAAGAGAGAAAGAGAGAGAATGTGAGGAGTGGGCATATGAAGAAAGAACAGAGGAAATAGGAAAAGGGAAGAAAAAGAAAGAGGAAAACAATCATCATAGTAATGATAATACCTAGCTCTTTCATAGCGCGTCTCATCAGTACATTTCAAAGCATTTTTACAAAGGAGCATCATTATCCTCATTTTACAGATGGAGAGACTGGAGAAGAAATTAAATGAAGATATGAGGCAAAGTGCAAGCTAGATATGATACCTACGGGGCTGGTCAAAATTTTTCAAAATTATTCATAGAAAACAAAGCAATTTTTCTGACCAAAACTAGCATATATTTGTATAAATATATTTGGTGTTATTTCATAAATCCAGATATGCTAACAAATTAATTGCATTTTTAACCAACATGTTGAGCGAAAAGTACATATAGTATTGTGTATCTGTGTAATAATGAAGTGTTTCATTCCACGAAAGACAAAGAATGCTACCAGATCTACAGTATGCTTAAATTTTTCATTGAAGAGATACTTGAATGCTTCCCATTAGAGCACCATTATGCTGTTTTGTAGCTAAGGATAATTAAAGTAATTGTACTCATGTTACTCGGAGTACATTTACACCCATCATCCGAATATCTTGTATAATTAAAATAAACCTCACCATATGACAATAGTAGGGGTGAAGACAAAACTAAATCTACATACTACTTGATCCTGCCAGCTAAAAGATCATAAATAATAAGCTATTATTTCACAACTGGGATAAAGCAAGCATTCTCAGATTTTATACAGCAGGAGACAAATAGTAATAGAAAGACTCTCTCATTGATCAATTTCCTTCCCATTCATGATTATCCATGCCACAACCCCTCCCATTTGCAATAATGCTTTCTCTCTGTGGAAACCATACCAATTGCTTACATGGCAAAGTGATATTAGGAAATATCTAATGCATTTTTAGCTAGTGTTAATGCAATTCTGAAGCTGGAAGCAAGAAGAAGAGCCAGTACTATGAGACTAGCCAGTTCTCAACAGCTCACCTGCAAGATAGTTTACAAAACCACAGTTGGGGAACCTCTGTGTACCAAAGCATATCAGTATTTGGTATTAGTGTACCAAAGCATATCAGAATAGAAATAATTTATTTTAACTCATCTTAACTCCCTTACAGCAGTGGTTCTCAGCCAAGGGTATGCATACCCCTGGGAATACGCAGAGATCTTCTAGGGGATAGGTCAAATCATCTAAATCAGTGTTTCTCAACTTAAGTGTCACGGGATGGGTTTTGGGGGATTGCAAGTTCAGGAATAAAATAACAGTAAAAATAGTAAAATATGTACACACCTTTCCCCCAACTCCCAGATATGCATTCTTTATATATTGTCAATGACCAACCCCATTTAACGCTGTTCGTGTTTGATAATTTGTTTCTAATCAGTGCTAATCAGTTTGGAGAAACATCTATAGCCCAACATAAAGCAACAGCAAGATCAGTTCTGATTCATTGGCAGTGACTTTTCATCTTTCAGGGTGGAAGCTAAGATGTCTTTTACTTAGAATAAGCTAGTTAATGAAACTGAGAAGGAAGGATGTTAGTTACAAGTGGACTTACACCAAGTGTTGACACTATGCTGAGCCCTAGCACCTCTAGGCTTGGCAGTTCATAGGCCTGGCACCTTTGAGCTTGCCACATCAGATATGAAAGAAAAACAAAATTTGCTTGAGCCCTGGCACCTCTTTCATTACAAATTATGCACTGCCTGGTTCTATTCACTTCAGTTCTCTTCCTCACACACTAATTTCAGTGAATAGTTCCCAGGCATGAGCAGACTGAAGGCACTTCTTTATCCAGCTCTTTATCTGAGGGCTTGATTTTGAGTCTGCTAGAGGCTGAGGCATGTCTCAGCTCAGTTTGATAGATCTATGGGATAGTTATTTGAATAAGCTGTTGTTCGAAGCTTGTCTGGAATGTCTGGATGACAGTATTTTCCTTTCCCTATCCCCCACACTCCCCTCTTAAGAAATCAGAGTGCATGAACTTGAGAAACCTGTCTATAAAATAGAGGTCTGCATTAAAACGAGGAAGGAAAAACTGTATTTCTGACAGGCAGTCATTATCTGGAGACACATTCATCTCACAGGGTATCAGTTATATGCCAGAGACTGCGAAACAATTCCACACAAACAACCACATTAAGAGATTGTTAAGGTTGAAAAGTTAAGCACTTAAAAAGACAGAAAGTTCCAAAGTAAAGGGTGGAAACACTACCTTAACTCTGCCTCCTACTGTGTTTGCATTTTTATAATCTTTCACTGCATTACCACAAGGACGTGTACGAGGTTGGGCAAGCAGGAGCCCAGCCCCCACAAAAAATGGGCGGGGCACAGAACTCCTCAAGTCCCGAGGCCACAGTGGGAGCCAACAGCTCCTCTGGCACTGGGGCTTCAGCAGAGGGGAAAGCTCTGTGCCCCTGCTGCAGCCCCAGGGCCAGCAAAGCTCGCTGTCCCTTCTGCAGCATCCCCAGAGCTGGAGGACCTCTGTGCCCTTCCAAAAGGAGTCAAATTTAAATTCCTGTACATGCTCCTGCATGTTCACCTATTATTTCATAAACAGAATATATCATACAACTTTTCTATCACCTTGCAGATTCATGTTTATCAATATTAATTCGTCGTTCTTGCGTACTTTGATAACTTCATTTTTATAATGGTTCCATATTTCTCTATTGACTTGGACTGTATGAGATAAGTTCTCTTGTCTCTAAGGTATGCATTTTAATAATTTTGTCTGCACCGATGTACAATACATTCAACAGGACTTTTTTTTCCCCCTTTGGAGACAGATAAAATTAGATTGACCTAGCTACATCAGTCAGGGCTGTGAAAAACATCACACCTTGAGCATAGTAATTAAGTTGACCCAACCTCTGGTGTTGATGCGGCTAGATCAACAGAAGGATTCTTCCAACGACCTAGCAGCCGCCTCTTGGAGAGATGGATTACCTTCATTGATGGAAATGTAAGAAGTGTCTCCACTAAGGCGCTACAACAGCACAGCTGCACTGCCATAGCTGAGGTGTAGACACACACTGAGTTACCCACATGCTGTTTCTCGGATAAATAAACTCATGGCATTGTATTATCACCATCTTTTAATGAGTTTGTGTGTGTGTGTCACTGTGTCTTTTATGGAGAATTGTAGTTCTGATCCAAAGCTTCTGGAAGCCAGTGGGAGTCTTTCCATGAACTTCAGAGGCTTAGGGTCAGGTTCTTAATTTTTCAAGTGCTCTATCCTGGAATTGTCTTACATAAAGTTCATAAAACTATTTTCTCCAAGTATTGTATGTAGTTTTTATAAAAATGAACAACCATTTCTTTAATGCTGAAGTGTTTCTTTAATGAGAGACAAATCATAGAGAATTTATTCTTATAGACTGCTGAGTTGAAAATACCAATTTATTTCAAACTAAAAAAGAATAAAGTGTGAGTTTAAAGTGGCTTTGTTAAATTGCATTAGATCTCTGTGTGAACATTCTCATTCAGAATTAAAGTGGCTTTTAAACCAAATGAATCCACTTTAAACTCACACCTTTTGTTAATTCAGATTAATTTTCCTGAGTGTTCCCATGTGACTAGCACTAAACCGAAAGTGTATGTACATTTCCAGATGTTAATAGTAATAAATCATAACAGCAGGTGGGATTTTCAAAAATGCCTAAGAGATTCATGAGCACAAGCCCTGTTGACTTTCAACAGAATTTGGGCTACCTCCTAAATCACTTAGGCACATTTGAAAATTCCATCAATGTATTTACATTAAGCTGTATTCACAGAGCATCACTTATAATAACAGAGACTCTGATCCGGCAATGAATTCTGCTAACACAAACCTCGGCATTCATGCACATCCCTACTAATTTCATTGGGGATAGAGCTCCATGCATGTGTCCAGATTGCCCATGTAGGTCTGGGGCCATTGTTACTAAAGGATTTAATTCTCAATTCTGTAATTTAATTCTAAATCTCAATAATGTATATATTGGCATATTTTCATTAGTACTCTGTCTTGTTATATTTGATGCATAATATGTAGTCTAAGTACCATATGGTTGACTGGGTAGATTTTAGATAAATAACAGTGATGGACTCTGTTTCTTTCACATACACAGCATAATGCTTAGTACTATCAGATGCAACATGCTTATCTGAAGTGGTGAAAAATAATGTATGATAACATTAAGGAGCAGTGGTTGCCAGTCCATTTTTAAGATTGAAATCAGCTTCCCATTATAAACCCAATTTTTAAACACTCTCCCTAATTTTCTCAAAAAGAAAGAGATAGCCCGACATTTTCCATAGGATTCTTTGTTAAAATCAGAAAGGGAGTTTTACAACTGTATTGTTTTGAAAGTGTACCTGTTTTTGACATTTTCCTCACCTTGTCTGGATCAACATTTATCAAAATTTTTCCAGCTCTAAATTTCTTTCACTGTGCTGGCCTTCCTGGGAAAAGTAAACTGGGGAGTAACATTATAAAAATATATAATATAATCAGTTTTATAAGGTTATTATTATTATCTTATTAATTTGTATTGCTGTAGTGCTGAAGGATCGAAATCATGGATCAGGACCTTATTATGCTAGCTAGAGTACAAACACAGAACAAAAAGATGGCCATGATAAATTTAACTCTAAGGGAGGGAAGGAGTTCCCTAGGGGTTCATTGGAGCAGAAATAGAAAATACAGGAATGCTGGTGAAAGATCCATAGATATAAAAAATACATTGTTCCCATTCTTTCCTCGCCTATCATACAAAGCATGAAGGGAAGGGATTTAAACGAAAGAAAGAACATGTTTCTATTTTATCTTAATCATAGGACAGCCTCCACTGAACTTCCTTGCTTCAGTAAAGCAATTGTCAAGCTGCATATATTTCCATATTTCCAATACTAAAATCCTCCTTCTGGAAAGATTTACATCCTTTATTGTCAGAGGAAACCTTTCTTACGTTGTGTTGTAAGCTGATTCTTCTTAAAATTCAATAAATATTTGATTTTAACAAAAAAAAAGTGAAGAAACATTAAATGTGCCATATGACAAGAGATATTCAGAGACTGAATTGTCAACTTTATTTGCTATCTACCACCTATTGTAACAGTTACTCAGCCAAAACCCATAGTCACCGTACATGAAATAGGAGAGAAGATTTGTTATTCACTGTTTTTGGTACTCAGTATTTTTCTATCTAGCAACCAGGAATTAGCAGGGGTTATTTTCTCCTAGAATTACATCACTTTTAGACTGCAACACTGGATGGATAAGTAGCAGAGAGTAAGAATCAATAGGCATCAGTACTGCAATATGTCAGGATAACAAGTGGTATGTAGTCAGTCAGTGGGATGGGACAGGATACAAAAGAGCCTTGTAACATTGGCAATAACAAGTGATAGGTTAGCCTCAAAATGTTCCAAATTTTAGTTTAGATGAGCCCTGAAGAGTTCAGAAGTTTATTTATTCATATTAAGCCTCTTTGGTTGTAAATCTCACAATAAATTGCTGTTTCTCAACAGACCAGGGATTATGCAAGAATAGCCTCTCACATCTTTTCAGCATTTACAATACCATCAAGCACCCAGCAATCAAGTTTGGGGGAGAGGCACAAAATGAAAAATATTGATTGTTTTTTAAACAGGACCAAATATTAAGCAGTTGGTTGTGGTTCAAGCCAAATTTTATTTTATTCAAATTTAGCAAAGAACTTAGGTGATGTGTGCTGTCTAGACAGTGCTAGTCTCACACCTTATGAATCTCAACTCTGCTGTCTTTGGCTGCCTCTCCTTTCACATCTGACACATCCTGAGATCCCCCTAGGTTAACGAAATACAGAATCCCTATTACTTGCAACATATGAAACCCTCCTGGATAAATCACTAGAAAACATGCGATAGGAAACTATTTTACAACGACAGAGAGATAGACTCAGTTATGTAATAGGTCTTCTCAACTTCTAGTTTATATTGGTCCAATCAGCCATGCCTGGGAAAAAAATCCAGGAGAAAGAGAGTGAAGAAGAAGAGGGGAAAAATCCCATGAGGTTCCTCAGAGTTCCTCCTTTGGGATGATGGAATTTGGCCCCTGCCTTCCACAGAGAAACAAGAGGTTTAGTCCCCACAGGAGACCAGTGTTGACTGCATGATGGTGTATGCCTCTATGCAGCCTCTCAGTTCCCTAGCTCTGGCCCATCTTCACATCCACCTTTTCCAGCGAGCAATTGCCCTGGTAGGACTCCCCTCTCCCTTAAAAGGGTGTTCAGCTGCACAGAGTCAGACTAGAAGGTCCACAGACATAGGTGGGGAATATTGCCATGAGGTCAGCTGATTTCTTTACATCACAGGCAACACAGACTAAGGGGATTTGCTCAGGCTGCATGATTCTATGATAATATTCACTTCTCTAGCTGTTAGAATTATAATTTCAGAGCAGACATCAAGCTCTCTAGTTTATCAACTGCAGTTCTAGTAAACAACTGCAGTTTACATAAATCCATGTGTCATGCAAAAAACCCCTGAGGCTTGACAAGAATGTCTTTATGTCACACTCACCCGTAAACAGCTACACTTTTATGGTTACCATACATAACATAGTGCTGCATGAAGTCAAATGCCTCTTATCCTGCCACAAGATATGCCTGCTTCAAGATTTTTTAAAATTATTATTTGACATTTTCTTTTTGGAGCTCTTATTCCAGGGTGGGCTGTTTCATCTTCTCCCACGTGATTAAGTAAGGGGTGGAAAATGATGCTGTCAGAGGGCCAGCTGTACCCATGAAGGTGAGTCACTCAGCAGAAAAATTCCTGTTTATCCCTGGTTGTTTTTCAACTCACTACTTTCCCTTTCTCCCCCTGCTCCATGTGAACAAATAATTCAAAGTCAGTTCCCATGACTGAGCATCACACCCCATGGTGGTGGCTATCAGCCCCTCTCCATTCACCAAACATATGGGGCAAAAGTCATTGAGTTCAGTGGAGATGCCCTCACATGAATTTAGTCCAGTCAGGCTACAAAGGGAGAAAATATTCCTCATCAGCCATACACCAATTCCTTGTGTTTACATTGGTAAAAATGTTGGGTCTGACTCTCATTTATATGAAGGTCCCTTTAAACCACTCTGGCAGGGTAAAGAGGCTTTAAAATTTACATACATAATTTCCATGCATTTTAAAGCCCCTTTGTGCTATGAGCATGACTTAAAGGAGCCTCCACATAAATCGTTCTCCGGCCCTTAAGCTTAAGGCCAAATCTTTACTCGATGTGAACTGATGTAGCTCTACTGAAAATCTCAATTTACACCTTCATGAGACTTGGCCCTAAATCTTTAGATTAAAAAAGTGCTTTGGAAGCATTTATCTGACCACTTTCCCCTGAATATAGGAGTAATTTGTATTTAGAAATGAAAGATTAATACAGGAATTGCCAGATTTGGTCTCAGTTTTGCATGAACAATTAAATGTGCCCAAGACTTCTGATTTTAAAATTTCCTGCAGGATTGTGCTTTAACTTCTTTAAACAAAATGAAACAAAATAAAATATAGGGCTGATGAATCCCCCTAGTAATTGATCTTAAGGAACAAAGAATTTTGTACTATTTGAATAAGATAGTGTCCTGAGGTGAAAAAAAACAAAGCTCAGACAAAATCAACCATTACTATTTACAGTTAGAAAGTTGAACAGTTAGAAAGTTGTAATCCACAATCTCAAATTAAATAGCTTGCAGTGCGTAGTTAAATTAAATGAGTTAAATGTACAATCTGTGAGAAAATAGAGCATTCATTTCGTACCTATTATATGGACAACTATTGGTTGTAGCTAGGATTATAAAGTCACACAGGCTCACATCTCTTAAACTCCGATGTTCAGCTGTTCAGGAGTTATGACTGTGACATTAGTAGATGGTCCAAAATCACAGTACAGCATCTTGCAATTTTCTAGATACTGCAACTGCAATATATTCATTCTAATTGCTTAAAGCTGAAATACACAGACAACAAAGGAAGCGGAATGTAATTTACCTTTTCATACAAAGAAAATGTAATTGTTTTATAATATATTGCAGTTTAAAACAGTTAAGTATTCATTTAATTATATAGGGACGGATAATGCTTCTACACCTTCCCCTGTATCAGAATCAGTATGTAAGTGCACCATGCCAGGAGAAGTACAAAGAAAAAGCCATGCCTTAGAGATGCATGATTCTTTTCCCTCTCTCCATTTACTTCCAGGAGGTCAATAATCTGCTACTGGCACTTGCCAGAGGTGGAAGCCCAGAAGAAACGGAAACTGGCTTAAAGGGCTTCCATGATAAACCCATATAGCAGAGTCTTTATCCTACTGTAATTAATTTTGTTTCCTCAAAATTCCCAAAAAGACTTTAATGATACATATATTGGGAAGGGGCACTATGGAGTTGCTGGCAATAAGGTAATGCAGTGATTTATTTCCCCAACATTTTTATCACTAATGCTTACAGGGGCAAATTCTTTGAGGCAAATATTTTGTAGTTAGAGAACATAATGAGGAAGAGAAAGGGAAGCCCTGCCTAATGCCACAGATCAGGTCAAAACCTTTGTATCCAAAGTAATTAATAAAAGCCTTGTACATTGGACCCTGTACATTAATCTTGTCTAGTAAAGAGATTTTATTCACTACTTTTCCCTGGGCAAGTTCTATAAAAAAGGTCAGACTTAGCCAGCACTGCTATGTTCATGAATAAAAACTAGAGCAAAGGAAATTTCACACAGCATATATATATTTAGTCATAGTGCCGCTGTTTTTTTGGCCCTACAGTTGTTCAAATATTGATCGACACATTTTCTGCTCTTTTGGATGTAAATGTCTTTCTCTTTATCTGCTTACAGTCCTGGGCATCAATAACCACATTTTGGATACATGTTTTCCTGTCAGATGAACATCTTCTGGTTCACCTTCCAGAAGAGCCATCAGCATGGAAGCACGTCCTCTGAAATGGTGGCCAAAGCATGAAGAAGAATTCAAATGTTGTCATATCTGGTATGTAAATACCTTGCACCACCAGCTACAAAAGTGCCATGTGAACACCTGTTCTCACTTTCAGGTAACATTGTAAGTAAGACGTGGGCAGCATTATCTCCTGGAAATGTCAACAAATTTGTTTGTCTTAGTGATTGGCTGAACAAGAAGTAGGATTGAGTAGACCTGTAGGCTCTAAAGTTTTACATTGTTTTGTTTTTGAGTTATGTAACAAAGTTGTTATGTAACAAAAAAATCTACATTTGTAAGTTGTACTTTCATGATAAAGAGATTGCACTACAGTACTTGTATGAGGTGAATTGAAAAACACTATTTCTTTTATCTTTTTTACAGTGCAAATATTTGTAATAAAAATATAATATAAAGTGAGCACTGTACACTTTGTATTCTATTTTGTAACTTAAATCAATATATATGAAAATGTAGAAAAACATCCAAATCTATTCATACTAAATTTAAATTGGTATTCTATTGTTTAACAGTTCATTTAAAATTGTGATTAATTGCGATTTCTTTTTTTAATCGTGTTAATTTGTTTTGAATTAATTGCTTGAGTTAACTGCAATTAATTGACAGCCCTAATATATATATATATTTCCAGGTCCTGCTTGTTTTCTCTTTTAAAGATAGGTACTATCTCCAGTCTTCTGAGACTTCTCCAGGAGTTCTCAAAGATAATTGCTAATGGGTCTGAGATTGCTTCAGCTAGTTGAATGAATGAAGGATGTGAATGAATGGCGAGCTAATGCCCATAGTTAAGGAACATTTATCTTGAGGAAAAGCTGGAGAAGTAACAGGGTGATGATGAGCTGTGGAATAATCCATTTGAGAAAATAAATTTGCAGGTCAGTCCAGTACTGTGGTCTTGAGAGTTAAGTTGCAGAAAATGGAAAGTCTGATGGGGTCCTTGCATCAGCATTCCTTTGCTACCTCAGAGGTGAGGATCATGTGGCTAGAAGGGCAGATGGATTTCACTTCCAAGAAGTACCAGGTGGCTCACCACCTGTTAGCCACGGCGTACGAGGAATTATTCAAAGGGGAAGTGACCTTAGTACTCAGATTAAAGATCTTAAGCAAGCTCAACTGCTCCTGAATGAAGTATTCCACAAAGACTGCCAAGATATAGGTGGCCCAACCAGAAGTCCAGAATATTTTGGGGGACTGGTAAGTCTGCAATGTCAGTTAGAAGAAAGCAACCATGAAAGATTGGAACTCAGATGAGAAGTGCAATTCTGGGAACAGAATAAAGTACTGGAGAAACTAAAAAAGACGCTTCCAGTGAGGATAGAGATATATGACAAGGGGACTACTACATGTGATATGATAGAGAACTCAGTAGTAACTTCTCAGGAGGCTGGGTCTACACAGACAATTGGAGTGATGTCTCTAGTGCCCGGGGAGGATTTTTTAAGTGAAGAAACTGATCGTCCAGCAAAGGCACAGATGTCAACAGGCACAAATATGGATGGTGTGTTCAAACAACAGAAACTGTGATAATAGCAGTCACTTCCACAGACAAGTGGCCAACCCACCCAATAATAAGTTGGCAAGAACAGAAGACCAGTTTACCTCTGCTGAGAAGATTGCAACCAAAATGCTCATGCAATTAAATGCCTTATGGGCCCAAAGAGCAGAAGCCTTGCAGGATCTGGAAGAGACGCTCTCCTCAAGGGACTGTGTTTTGGCCTAGGCCATAAAATGGGAGCAGGATTTGGCCCAATTGAGGATAAAAGAAGCAAAGGCAGAATGACAGTGATTAGCACTGGAGGATGACCTAGAGAAGCTCTGTGAGGAAATCATTCAGTAGTATCAGATCATCAATACTCAAGACAAGAGGGGAGAACTGCGAGCAGGTGAGAAAGCAGTACTGGAAAGAAGACAGAGTACTCTGGAAGGCCCTTGGCAAAATGCACTAGCTGAGGCAATGCTTCAACCGTCTGAGAGGGAAATCCAGATTTTTAGTAACATAGAAATATTTGACCAAGGAGAACTGAAATGAAAAGCTGACTGAAATGAAATGAGAAGCTGGGTTTCTCTCTCCAGCTGGAGGGGCAGAGATGGCTATGCATAGCCCTTACCAGCCTAAGATGGAAAAAACTAACACACAAGTGCTAGACCATAGGACATTCCCTGATGGGCAACATCATACATAGAGTGATGTGGGTACAGGAAGATCAGAAGCAAGCTCTCATATTTTCTTTACTGAGAATGAGAGGAAGTAAACTATGAGTGGTCATGATTGGAAATACTAACAGGAATATAAAATGGGTAAAAGGTTACCTTGACTAAGTAGGGAGTGTATTTAAGTGTATTCTGGAAGATGGCTCCTGATAAGTCTGTGAGGCAATCTTATGCCAATTCACCAACAGAGAAAGCCTGGTATTTTTGGTCACCTCTGGGAGGACAAGTGAGCTTAACTTTCAAGGCATACACATCGTTCTGAATTACAATATGCTGAAAAGCTGAAGGGTCTATGATGTTCATATGGCCGATATACGGCTCTGGGAAGCTTAATTCATAGCCTCCTGGTATTTCACCAGGGAAAATAGAGACTTGGCCATGGATATAGCAGAATTCCTTCAGGCTGATAAACAGGAAGTGTCCTCCTGTCTGGGAAGTATGATAAAGGAAGGCAACTAAAGGCATAGCCCTGTGTAAACGCCAATAGAAGCAAGTAGGGACAGTGACATTGGACCAAGACTGCATTACAGATGTGTCATCAGAATAAAAATGCCAGGCCAAATACATGGTGTGTGACTCCTATTGCTACAGAATGCTTGCTGACTTCCAATACGAAAACCTGGTGGATGCAGCTACAAAAAAGCTGGCCTGTTCAAAAATCCATTCAGGCCAGATTCCTTAATAAGAGTTCAAGCAAATCATGGAACTGAGCAGCACCTTTATCTCTACACAGTGGCACTGATGGGTGTAATTCATTCATTGAACCCCTTCTAGTTGGGTTTGGGCACCTCTTGGGAAGTGCTAAGGTACCATTACCATTATAAGCAGCTACACAGTGCTCAAATGCAAAGTACATACATATGACAAGCGGCGAGTGAGAACTGAACCAAACACAGAAGAGTACATCCGCTACAAAATGCCGGTGGCCATGATAAAATACAGACTAGAAAGTAAATTAGCCATTTGGCAGAGCAGAGATGCCTGCCATCACATCTTCTGCATGGTTTGAATTTGGTTTTTGAGTGCAGTTATGTAACAAAAAATCTACATTTGTAAGTTGTACTTTCACAATAAAGAAATTGCACTGCAGTATTTCTATGAGGTGAACTGAAAAATACTACTTCTGTTTACCTTTTTTACAATGCAAATATTTGTAATAAAAATAACATAAAGTAAGCACTGTACACTTTGTATTCTGTATTGCAATCAGAATCAATATATTTTAAAATGTAGAAAACCATCCAAATCTATTCATAATTAATTGAAATTGGTATTCTATTATTGTTTAACACTGTGATTAAAACTATGATTAATAATTATTAACTTTTTTAATCTCACAATTAATCACAATTATTTTTTTTATCATTTGACAGCCCTTATATATATAAGCACTTATACATAGTCACCTTTTAGCTGTATATATTAGCAGACAGCTGAAAGGTGACTGTGTATAAGTGCTTATATACAGATGCTAAAAGTCTAAATATTAAGATGGGTGAACTTGAGTGCCTCATATTAAGTGTGGATATTGATATAATAGGCATCATAGAAACTTGGTGGAATAAGGATGATCAATGGGACACAATAATACCTGGGTACAAAACATATCAGAAGGACAAAATAGCTCGTACTGGTGGGGAAGTGGCACTATATGTGAAAGAAAGCGTAGAGTCAAATGAAATAAAATCTTAAATGAACCAAACTGTACCATAGAATCTCTATGGATAGTAATTCCATGCTTGAATAATAAGAATATACTACCAACCACCTGATCAGAATGGTGATAGTGACTGTGAAATGCTCTAAGAGATTAGAGAGGCTATAAATATAAAAAACTTAATAATAATGGGGGATTTCAGCTATACCCATATTGACTGGGTACTGTTACCTCAGGACAGGATGCAGAGATAAAGCTTCTGGACACTTTAAATGACTGCTTCTTGGAGCAGCTAGTCCTGGAACCCACAAGAGGAGAGGCAATTCATACTTTAGTCCTAAGTGGAGCGCAGGATCTGGTCCAAGAGGTGAATATAGCTGAACCACTTGGTAATAGTGACCATAACTTAATAAAATTTAATATTCCTGCGTGGGGGAAAACACCAAAACAGCCCACCATGATAGCATTTAATTTTAGAAAGGGGAACTACACAAAATGAGGAAGTTAGTTAAACAGAAATAAAAAAGTAAAATGTCAAAAGTGAAATCCCTGCAAGCTGCATGGAAACTTTTTAAAGACACCATAATAGAGACTCAATTTAAATGTATACTCCAAATTAAAAAACATAGTAAGAGGACCAAAAAAGTGCCACCGTGACTAAACAACAAAGTAAAAGAAGCAGGTAGAGGCAAAAAGTCATCCTTTTAAAGTGGAAGTTAAATCCTATTGAGGAAAATAGAAAAAGCATAATCTCTGGAACATGAAGTATAAATATATATATATATATAAATATATATAAATAAAAATATAAAATATAATTAGGAAGGCCAAACGAGAATTTGAAGAACAGCTAGCCAAAGACTCAAAAAGTAACAGCAAAAAAAAAAGTTTAAGTACAACAGAAGCAGAAAGCCTGCTAAACAACCAGTGGGGCCACTGGATAATCGAGATGCTAAAGGAGTATTCAAGGAAGATAAGGGCATTGTGGAGAAATTAAATGAATGCTTTGCATCAGTCTTCATGGCTGAGGATGTGAGGGAGATTCCCAAACCTAAGCCATTCATTTTGGGTGACAAATATAAGGAACTGTCCCAGATTAAGATGCCATTAGAGAAGGTTTTGAACAAATTGATAAATTAAACAGTAATAAATCACTAAGGCCAGATGATATCCATCCAAGATTTCTGAAGGAATTCAAATATGAAATTGCAGAACTACTAACTGTGGTATGTAACCTATCATTTAAATCAGTTTTTGTACCAGATGACTGGAGGATAGCTAATGTGATGCAAATTTTTATAAAAGGCTCCAGAGGCGACCCTGACAATTACAGGCCAGTAAGTCTAACTTCAGAACCAGGCAAATTGGTTGAAACTATAGTAAAGAACCAAATTATCAGACACATAGATGAACACAATTTGTCAACATGTTTTTTGCCTCACCACTATACCAGAATTCTTTGGGGGTGTCAACAAGCGTGTGGACAATGTACTGGGACAATAGTGATCCAGTGGATATAGTGTACTTAGATTTTCAGAAAGCCTTTCACAAGGTCCCTCACCAAAGGCTCTTAAGCAAAGTAAGCTGTCATGGGATAAGAAGG
The DNA here is from genome assembly GCF_026122565.2 of Emydura macquarii macquarii. Classification (NCBI taxonomy): domain Eukaryota; kingdom Metazoa; phylum Chordata; order Testudines; family Chelidae; genus Emydura; species Emydura macquarii. The sequence goes on from NW_027133156.1 coordinate 5,221,752, forward strand.
AAGGTCCTCTCCTGAATCAGTAACTGGTTAAAAGATAGAAAATAAAAGATAGGAATAAATGGTCAGTTTTCAGAATGGAGAGAGGTAAATAGTGGTGTCCTCTAGAGGTCTGTACTGGGATCAGTGCTGTTCAACATATTCATAAATGATCTGGAAAAAGAGGTAAACAGTGAGGTGGCAAAATTTGCGGATGATATAAAACTACTCAAGCTAGTTAAGTCCAAAGCAGACTGCAAAGAGTTACAAAGGGGTCTCACACAACTGGGTGACTGGGCAACAAAATGGCAGATGAAAGTCAATGTTGATAAATGCATAGGCGTAGTTTGACTGCTATATATGGAGTGGTGGTGGGGGGCAAAGCATGGCATGCACATGGACACAAACACATGTGCACACTGAAGCCACTTATCTTGGCTCACTGGCTCGCTCCCTCGACCTGAAATGGTATCTGTGCTACAGATAGTCTGGCTTAATGGGGGAGCCCCAGCTGCTGCTGGCAACCACTCCGGCACTGGCTTGTGAATTCCATTGGGCTACAGGGTGCCTAAGTTCCTTTGTGAATCTAGTTCTGGATGCCCACACATGTAGATAGGCACCCAGTGGGATTTTCAAGAGTGCCTATGCAGGTTAAGTGTCTCACTCCCATTGAAAGTCTGCTGTTATACATGATTTAGCACAGCAACATAGTAGTTAGCATCCTAGGTCAGGAGTCACAGTATAATCCCTATTTGTGCTACTTACCAACAACCACCCAGCTACCACTAGTATTTTGACCTGCTCATGTTGCTCTAGCTACATCTAGCTTGCAGACTAGCATGTTAGTATTAAAATGTATTTAACCATATGTAAAACATCAACACCTGTCACTTTCTCATGATACTAACGGTGAAAAATTGGCTGCATACTAGCTAGTCCTTAGCATTCTGTGCGTTGGGGTCAGTGCACTTAAACACAGATGCCCTGATCCAAAGCCTATTGAAGTGAATGGAAAAACTCCTATTGACTTCGCTTGGCTTTGGATCAGGCCCTGAATGTATGGCATAGAGCAATTAGTATGAAATGGATTAGGCAACAGCATCCTTTATTCACTAGTATGAATTATCTGATCACTCACATTTGTTTTGTGCAAGCAGCTAAAGCATCAATAGCAACAATACAGAGATTAATCAACACAGACTTATTTCCTGCTTCTCACAGGTATTTTGCTTCATATTGCTTTACAAAGGCTGCCAGTCATTGTCTGTAGTTTAGAAGTCATTTGCAATATAATACAGCAGTTTCACAGTGCATTTTCCAGACACTGGCATCATCCATGTATAGCGCTTGTACTACAGACTTTTCAATCGCACACTGATGTTGCAAATTTGCAGTGATGAAGTAACCCATACAGCACTCCCTTATCTTATCATCTGTCCACTTCGCATTCATCCACTGGTATCTCCACTACAGTGGTATAGATAGCATATATTCACCTCGGTGTTTTCCTGCTGTGCTCCAGCAGAATGCTCAGAGATAAAATGCTTTGAGATGGAGTGTGTGACAAGATGGCTGCAAATTTCAATATACACAGCATGTTTCAGCTCCACACACTGTGGCTGTGAAAGCTTCCAGGGTCCATTCACGTTCATTTGTGTTGTATGTTACAAGTGCCATCTATATCTGACAGCATGGTACATGTGTTAGTGTGCTTTATTTACCACTAATATTTTGATGGTATGAGAATGCTGCTAGCATGGTTCTCTCAGTGTTACCATTAATGATTCACCCCTGTGTTCAATCTGTGCTCTTCAGTAACGTGGGACATACTGGCTAAGGCCAACTATGTTGACTTTCATGTTATGAATACTGACCCACTTGTTATTATTTTAGAGGTCAGTATGTATGTGCGTGCCTCACCATGGGCATCATATGACTTAATCATTTGGAACCCCTCACTTAAAGAAGGCTAACATGCATCTGTCAGTTTGCCAGAGTTGCCCTTCACTTCTGCTATTGTTTAATCATTGCTCCCTCAACACTAATGTGCAGCAGCACACTCCAGTTTTGAACTCTCTTATCCGTTTACCCGGGCTCCAGTCATGGAGTAATGATTTATCAGCAAAATGGTTACTGCCCAACTAATGTACATATCCAGATTATTCATATCCTTGTCTGGATTACATCTCCCATAATACACTGCAGTGTCCTGTCTGACCAACCTTCATCATGGAAGTCACATGGCTTCAGGTGCATCATAGGAGATGTAGTCCAGCCAAGGAATGAAGCCCGGAAGGGAGAATAGGGGCAGGAGGCATCCAAACTACAACTCTCATGATGCACCATAGGTAGATGCAGTTGACTCAAAATGAAATATCTTGCCATTTTCAAACGGAAATTGTCCAGAAATTTGGTTCTATGAAACATTTTGCTATTTTGCATTTGCATTCCAATTAGGGATGAAAATAAATGTTGAAATATCGGAATTTTTCCTGGGATAGAAATTCTGATTTTCGCTCAGCTTTGGTTTTCAGACTTTCAGGAAAAAAAAACAAACCCTAACACTCCCCAAAAATAGATCATATTTTTAAAATTAGTTTTGTCTAATTTATTTTCAGGAAAAGAAATAATTTCCCAACAATCACTAATCTCTTTCCCATTTCATCTTTTTGCCAAAAAAACCCAGGGCAAAGAGGAAAAACAACAACAACAGCTGAGCATCTGCTGAATAGCTTGAAAGGGTAAATAAACTCTAATAAATTATAATGAGTTTTTAGCAACATGTTGCATTGGGACAGAGGAGTAGATCTCACAGCTCATTCCCTTACTAGAAAACTAGCCTGATGAGTTATTTAATAATTAAATTATAGATATCAGTAAATTAAAATGCTGAATAATATTTAAAACTATATATCAACAATTATATTTATAGTAAGCCTATAGTGATTTTTCTTTATTTTAAAACAGTTGCTAATCATGACAGATATGTAGCCCATATTATGCATTATGGGTGAAATTCACCCCCCTGGAACATAGGGTTGGAGCAGGGCATGCCTCACCTTGTGCTGTCCACAACTGCCCAGAAGAGATGCAGCTGCTGTTCTAACTCATAAGATGAAGCAGCAGCCATAAGGGTACTGCATGGCAATCCTACAGTCTGGCTCTGAGTTGAGGGGATTTCACCTTCCCGAATACTTTATGCACCTCATCCGCCTACAGCCCAAATACTTTATGCAAGTGGAGTGACTGTCCCTGTATGTATAAAATTCAGAGCTGCTGTAAGTGAATGCCACTCCAGTAAAGTCAATGAAGTTACACTCACACTAGAAGTGAATTTAGCAATAAATCAATAAGGAAAAGCAAAATGTTCTCTGTGTTCTTGTAGCTGTCCTTCAGCTGAGGATTTCAACATCACTTAGAGAATTGATATGTTGGTAGAAAAGAAACTGTGTTTTCAATAAAACTGAAGATGTGAGCAGCTTTGGGATTGTATAATTATTAATTTTCAGAAGTAGTGATTGAGTTCTAACCATTTCCATTAAATTTCCAAAGGAACTTGAAGTACTTGGGTGATTATCAAATATTCAGGTATTAAACTACTTCCCTCCATCCCTCTACATATGCTGAAGCCACTTGGTATGCTAGTAGTACAAGCAAAGATATACTTCAGCCTGGAAACTGATGGTGCTACTTATTTCCAGGATAGCTCTATGCTCATTCTGCCACCTTGTGTGATCCTCATATATTACAGCACAATCTCATTTTTAAGAGTTTTGCTTTCTTACTCTGATAGTGTACGTCTTTCCTGTTATGTTAGTAGTATTTGATAGCCTGGTCTTTGCTGAATATTGTAGAAACACCTGAATCATTTTTGTGCACTCAGATATGAAATATTAGGCTAAGGCAGATACAGAAGAATGCAATGTTATAATTATAATTATTTAGCTGAGGTTAGTCCTGGTTAGTCTTGCTTTGAGCAGGGTCTTGGACTAGATGACCTCCTGAGGTCGCTTCCAACTCTATGATTCTATGAATTAGAGCAAATAAATAATCCTCAACAAATTATGTTTCAAACAATTTCATCTTTCTTTTGCTTTTTCCCCATCAGCAGATCATCATTTTCTTGAATGTATGGGTTATTTGAAATGCTTTGCTAAATAATATCTGTGAATAATTCTTGCCTGTAGCACATTCAAAGCAGTTTGTTAAAAAAAACCTGAATATTCAAAATTTGATGTCACCTAAATCTCATAGTTTGTTTCTCCATTTTGAATAAGCATTTCTCTGTTCTGTAGTCATGCTCATCATGATTTGACAAATATGAAAAGTATTAGAATATTGAGGTTTCAATGTAAAAAGCTCATGGAAAGCAAATGCAAAATTAGTCTTTGGGAAATCTCCAATATTTGCTTCAGATTCATTGTTTCCACAAACATTCCTGCCATTAAACTCAGTCACTACAACAGCCACAGAAAGCAAACTCAAAAGAGGCAAAATAACAGTCAAAATGGATTCACATACAATTTCAAAAGCACATTTGTCAAAAACACTTTGCCTTTATTCATTCTGCTCTAATGTTAATATAGGGCTGAAGCAGTGGTTGCTACATATATTCTGGAAGATTAACTGAAAAGACTATAAGTACTTCCGGTCAGAACATTATAGAACCATGAAATTCACACTGCCATAACTTAATATGGTCACAATGTAAATCTGTAGAGTTACACCAAGTTGATCCCTACAGGTAGAAGTTGCCTGCGTGCAGAGGGCAATTGCAAGGCCCACCATGTACCATTTAGGTTCCCAAAACAGGATAAATGAGACTTCAGTGGCGCACAGATATGTTCTCTGCACCATGGTGGATTTCACCACTCGGGATGCATATGCATTTTTCTTGTGTGTGCTGAGCTGCTGCTAAACTAGGGTGACAGAATATAGGAAGCAGAGAAAACAAGTATCAAATGCTTTTTCTAAATCCCACAAACTCAGAAATGAACATCTATTATTCCCTTATGTTCTACAGGTGTGGAACTGGATTTCTTATCTAGACAGTGAACCATACCTCAAACTAAATTAACCAGAAAGGCAATGCCCATAAAATGTATACTGAGAACATGGTAAATGCAAGCAAAGCAAAACTCACTCTAGCACTTCGATATACATATCTTTCCCAGAGGAAAATAATTATATTTGAAAGCTGGTGCTTACTCTTTCTATCCAAGGAAATGCAGTTCATCTTACATCTCATGAAGAGTTTAAATTGTGGTTGTGGTCATAAAAATAACTATGGAAATATTGTTCCTTCCAATTCAACATACCTGCTCCCTGGGTGTAATCAAATTACAGGCCCAGTTCCCAGTCTTTCTCCAAGAAATGCCAATTGACTTAGTGGAAAGGCTCTCACTGAATTCATTGGGCTTTGGATCAGGCCCCGAAAGCAGCCCTGAAACTGGCATATATAGTGTGGTACAGTGGAATACACACCAACATGACTAGAAAGTTCAAATCCTTGTACAGACTTCTTGTATAGCCTCGGCCAAGTCACTGAAGTTCCATATATCTGTTCCCTGTGTATTCAGCAGGAACAATAATACTTACCTTCCCCAGGGGAAGTCAATAATTAAGTCAATGTTTTGTATAGTGCTTTCAAAATGCAATTCTCTACATTTAAGTTCTACATATTATTATTATCATCATCATTATCGCCGATTATCATTAAGCCAAAGCCACTGTATAATACATATGTTCTCTCTTTATTCCCAGAAATATATCCAACTGCCATTGTAAGTTAATTATATTATCCATTCTTAAATACAAAAGTATACCTTTACAGTCTGTTCTTTTTTCAAACACTCTTTGTGTAAAGAAAGGTGTATACTTAAGTAATGCCTTAAAGGAGATACATACAACATTGCCAGTTTAGCTCGTGCAATTAGTATCTCAAGTTTCACCACAATACCAGAGAAAATAGCAGCAGTCATTGATGAAGTTAATAATGCTGACTTAGTAAGATAAAACTGGAAGGCTAACATTCAGAGGTCTGTCAGAGAGCAAATGGCCACTTTTCAAATGACCCTTCACTGGTTTACGACTCCTGTGGAGGATGAGAGGTAGGGCTGAGTGACAAAAAGCCTTTTTCAGTTCACCCTGTTTTGGCAAAGCAACAAAACATTTGAAAAAAATGCATTCAATGGACATTTTGGCATCACTTGTGATACAGGACACAGGTCAGTGAAATTGGGTGAAACTTTAGGGACATGTAGACTCTCAGAGAGAACCTGAATTGTTCATTGCATAGGGCAGAACAGAAGAGAAATTTACCCCTTGAGCATCAAATGTGATGTGCATCCAAAAACCATGAGGCTTTAAAGCAGGGGTTCTCAAACATTTTTTACTGGGACCCCCTTTGAAAATATTTCAGGCTGTAATGACCTTCCCCCATGCCATGCCACCCTCCCTCATATCATGCCATCCTTACTTCTGCACTGCTGCTGGGGGCGGCACTGCTTTCAGAGCACTTGGCTAGCAGCATCTGGCCACCCAGCTCTGAAGGGCTCTGGTTGTCAGCCATGCACAGGGCTGACAGCAACAACCCTGGCATGTGTGGGGACTGACAGCTCGTAACTCCCCATAATAACCTTGTAACCCCTTGAGGGATCCCGACCCCAAGTTTGAGAACCCCTGCTTTAAAAGGACAATGTCAGAGCTAGTGTTTGTCCAAAGTTAGACATATTGCATTATGTGTTTTGGTTCACAGTAGCACTTGTGCATGTTGTTACTGTCCCTCTGTGCTGTCTATCCTGTCATGCAAGCAAGTAGGACATTTGATGTGTGCAGGTTCCAATCTCTGGGCATTACAATGACCAGAAGACAGTATATTTCAAACCCTGTCTGCCATAAGAAGAGAAAAAGAAAAGAAAAGTGAAGAGACAGCATGGTATATGCAGACTTGCAGGCATGGAGGAATGTCTCCTCATGACACTTTGCATTTCCATAGCACATCTGTCTAAGGAGCTCAGTGCATGTTATAAACATTAAATAATTAAGTTGCTTAACAAACCTGAGAGGGAGAAAAGGAAACTGAAGCAAAAAGATTTAGTGACTTTCCTTAGGCCACACAGGATATGTCTACACTACAATTAGAAACCCGAGGCTTGCCCGGGCCAGTTCACTGAGGCTCGTGAGGCTGTTTCATTGCAGTGTACACATTCAGGCTCATGGTGGTGCCTGGGATCTAGGACCCTGCAAGGCGGGAGGGTTCCAGAGTCTGAAGTCTATACTGCAATTAAACAGGCCCACAGCTCAAGACCTGCAAGCCTGAGTCAGCTGGCACTGGCAGTGTAGGCAGAACTGGAAAAGGAACTCAAGTTTCCTGATGTCTAGTTCTGTGTCTTAACTATAAGGGAATGCCATCCTTTCTCCCTTTCCTTTAATGTGACCTTTAATTTCACAGAGGGAGGACAGATGAATGTTGCTTGCATGACCTAATGGACCAAAGAGGTTAATGAAGCATGAGAAAGCGTAGCAGCAATAACAATAATTGTACTCGTTTATAACACACATTTCACCCAGAAACCTTAACTCTGAAATGTCTTGCCTTTGGCAGAGTTTCATAGTGCAATTCTAATGTGCACTTAGGGCTTTTGATTTTCAGTTTTAACTGACAAATATCAGTAAAACACCCCAGATACCAAGATAGAACCCAAAAACAAAATAGATATTTATCTAATAAACATGAGAAAAACACTGGAAATGGTTACATGTAGGTAAGGGCTTGTCTACACGGAGCAATAATGCAAAATACGGGTGTGTGATTTCTAAAGCAGGGTAACGTGTTGCACATTAATAGGTATATGTTGACTCTGCTAGTGCACAGTAAAGGCTCCCCCTTGTATGCTTTAATGTAATGCTCTTTGAAAAAGTACTATGTTAGACTGCACTAGGGAACATTACAAAGAGCTTATTCATTACAGCATATGCAACTATATATGTCACTCATTACAGTATATACAGAGAGAGAGCCTTGAAAACCCCCAAGTTTTAGACACCTACATAAAACTCGAAAATTGCTAAATCCAACCCCCACAAAATGAAATTAATTAACCCTGAAAAACAGAACTCCTTTGTACACAATAATAAATAGATTACCTATATTTAACATTTTACTTTTTCCTCAAGAGTCAATTCCCCTCTTGGTCCAAAATAGTCCAAGGTTGCAGACCGTCCAGACATGGGCTATATTTTTGCCCAAGCATCTGAAGCCCAGGGGAACAGAGTTTTGGTGGGAACAGTCCCTCTTATTTGGTTGTGTTGGGAGTGGAATTTTGCTAGAGTTTTGGGGGGAATTCCTGCTGGATTTATTGTTGCTTTAAATAATGGCAAACGTGCCCAAAATAGTAAATGAGGATAATTATATGTCACTAGAAATTGAAAGATGATATTATGACTATTATATAGTAATCCTTCTAAGGTGGTAAAATAATGTGCAATAAGTAACGACATGTTTTATGTCATTATGTTTTAAGTGCTAATTTATTTACATTCCTTTAGAATGTATATATATAGGAGTGTACATATACAAAAATGTATCTATCACGTGTGTCCCCTGTCACAGGTTCAGGGTAACAGGGTATCCCTCCTCCAAAGTCCACTCCAGAAGCATCCAATTAGGTCTCAGGTCTCCAGCTATCAGCTCTCTCTGGGCAGGGACTCTTGTCCCACTCCCTTCTGACCAGGGTTTTAAGGCTGCACAGCTCCCGGCCTTCCCCTGTGATATCTGCAGCAAGCCAGACTGCCTAGTAGCTAGCATCTGTGATTTGCTTTCTCTAAGAGGGCTATAGTGTATTGGCAACAGTTATAAGTTACCTCACAACTCTTTCTAAGCAAGCACATTTTTCTTAAGGTAAAAGCATTACAGAGAAAGTATGAAAAAAACCAATACACAGATTTAATCAAACACTGAACATACCAACAGACTCCAATGAGATTTTGGGGGCCCTGGTAGGCCAAAGTCTTTCCAACCATTCCTCAAGGGTTGGGGAACCCCCTTGGACAGTACGACCTGTCCAGTTGCTGGATCAGAAAAAAGGCCCTGAATCAGTTTAAACCCATCCTTTTTGTAGCAGAAGGCATTTCTTTGTCTGTTGGTCTCTAGAAAACCCAGTCTGAACCAGTAGATACAAGCTTCCCCAGGGGTTGGCACCTCTCTGGACCCATTTACCATCTGAGTGATTAGCCTTAATTACCCCCCACCGCATTTAGTCCCTGGTGGAGCTGTGGTAACCCTCCCTACTGGAGTTGCATACAATCCTTAGCCCACAATGATACATAAGCTTATTAAAATATGGTCTCCAAAAATATTGCAGGGAACTGCAATATCTGGCACATCCCCACTCTTTCAAAAGCCCTCAGAATACTATTGTGTGTTTGTGTGTGTGTGACACACACACGTATATGCCCAGCTATGTGTCCATCTCTCTCTATATATATCTATTTAATCTATTTATATCTATAAATATATATATGTGTGTATATGCAGACAACAGACATCCATTAGAGCTGAATTAATTAATTTAGTTGATTAATTTAGCTTATGAGCAAAATTTTCTAAAGGGACTAAGCAATTTAGGAGCTTATGTCCCATTGACGTTTGGTACTACATATAAGATAATAACAATAATAACAAATCCCAGAAGAAGAAAGCACAATGCTATGAGGAATGCAGCTTCTATATAAATGGCACATGAAAATCTATTAAATGCTGAACTTCACCATCTGGTGTTCTGAGTGAGTAAAAGTTTTGCTATTAGTCAACTTAGTGCAGCTGCTTGTTCAACTTCTCCTTGAGGCGTATATTCCTCTGCTTTACAACTTAACTCTCCAATAGCAATCTAATTGCTCCTGCATAAGAAGTCCAAAGGCATTCCTTAGAAATATTACTTCAAAAAGATGTCCCTGCTTCTTTGTCTGTCTTCCATGAGGTTTTTTTTAAGTATAATTAATCAGAGACAAATAACAGTAACAAAAATACAGCAAAAGTGTTTTAGGTTCAGATTAATTTAAACAATTAAAATGATGTCATTCCTATAAAATTGTTAAGAAAACAAAGATTGTGTCAGCTAAGATACTGATTCCATATTGTTTCCCAGGGCTGATAGGAACACAACAGACAGGACACTGGCAAGCTTTAAAATATAATTGGAAAACTACTTACAACGGCTGTTTAAATCCATTCTAGGCGCTCAGATAAAACTATTTACTGCTATTTACCTCCATTTTGTTTCAAAGCAAAACATTGTTTAACCCCCCCTCCACCCTCAACATTTTAACCGGCTCAAGAATGGCTGGAACTTAGACTCTGACTTCTGACAGATCTGAGAGACCCCTGGCCATTCCTATCTCACTAGTTTTGCTCCTCAAAGCATCAGACTGATAGCTCTGGAAATTAAATTGACCCATTTATTCAAAACTGCAGTAGGGTGTAAACTCAGCAGTGTGATTGCCATCATGTTAGCACTGCCAGTGACCTAAGTCTTGAATTTAAGAGATTGCCCCAGCAACACTCGATAATAAGTGGCAAAATATTATTACTTCCTTTGGTACTCATTATAATAACATTAATTGGGGTGAAAGGTAACCCACTTCATATGCTAAGCCATAGATCTTCTCTAAAAGGGAGGAGGGAATTGCAAAAATAAGTATGCCATGGTGATTTGTGGCAATAATATTTTCTCAGAGCTCCACTGATTTGCATCTGGGGATGGGAGAATGAAGAGAAAATTTCTTTTGATTTGTGTTATCTAGATTTGGTCAAAAAGGTCATCATCAAATGAGAATGCAGTGATTGAAAGGGAGGAAATCAAAAAAAGTTTCAGCACAATTTATGAGAAACACTTTAACCCATCATTGTTTTACTTTTGTTCCCCTCTTTTTTGATGTTTAAACCATTTGTGGATTTTGTTTTGAGGACAACTCCACGTGTCTCATAGTCGTATCATTAAAATTCACTGTCTCCCTGTTATTTCCCTACACTCTCTCCCATCTCATCTTTCACCCTTAACATTCCTCCCATTTTAGCACTGGACACTTTTATTGATTTTTCCAAGAAACACAGGCTGCAGCAGGTAACAGTTTTCCCCATCTTGAGTGTCATCACTATATCACTCTGTTTTCAGCTCTGTTTTACCAGTTGCATAAAAGTTCATTCTCCATTTCAATGAGCACATAAAACTCCCATTAACATTATGCATGCCTAATGAGGAGGAAACAGATTCCACAGCCTAAGTGGAGAAAAAAGATTCCCAAGGCAAACTGGTATCCATCTAGGAAACATCACTGTAGGTAACCAATAGGCTATCTCAGCTAAGCCAGTTGGTTTCCAAATTCTCATCTGAGTTTGACCTGGCTTGGAGACATGTAGAAAAATGGACTCAACCCAACTTGGATTTATCTTGAAATTCTTGACTTTCATCTTCATGGAAGGGAAAGTATTTAAAGACAAAAATTCAAATCAAACTCAAGCCTCAGAAAGAGGCATCCCAGGGGCTGGCTATTGGCAGGGCACTAGAAAGCTACACTGCCAAATGGAAAATCTGAGTTGGCAAGTGGGCTTGAAATCTTAGACTCTGAGGTTGGCAGTTCTACAAAGTCTTGACATTTGGTTACAGGTACTGGAATGCAAAGCTTATGAACAAGTTTTCCCCCCAAGAGTATAAAAAATGCCTTTGATATGTATAAAGAAACCTTCCCTTTATCATCCTTACAAGCTATACACATAAGGTCTCACATAGCATGCAGTATCCTTTAGAAATCTGTTGATTTGCCTAGAAATCCAGTCTTCATTTGCCTTGTTTTATGTATCGTGTGGGCCCCCATGTCTGTTTGACCTTCCAGCAACTTTTACCATCACTCAGTAAGGTCAAACAATCAATTGTGTACCAAGAATGGATTCAAATAGAAAGCCACAGAAAAGAATTTCAACGTTTATTACAGCCTCAAAGGAATTGTCAGTAGCAATTTCAGATGGTGAGGGTTTTTACTGTAATGAACTTTAAAGAATGTAATATACCAGCCACTGGTTTTACTGGAGTATACAGGACCCTGTTAGTTTTCCATGCTAGTCTCTAATCATCAGGAAATACAATTACAAAAATCTTCCTATGAGGTGTACACACAAAATAAACTTTCAAAAATATTGAAAAAATCAGTTTACTAATTACATATACAGAAGATTTCTGACATATTTCTTTACCTATATAAATCAGAAATCGCTTTGGGTCAAATTTAGACCTAATGATTTCTGTCATGCTTTTCCCTGAACACAGAACAACTATGTATTCTGTCAGAAAAATCTTTATGTTATATGAAGAGAACAACTGAACAAGAGAGAACAAAAGTGAGGTCTCCACTAGCAAGCACAGTGTGTATGTCTCCTTTGTAGTGGAGATCAAAAAACTAAAAGGGAGGTGCCTCTGCACCAAGGAGGAGGGCTTTTCTTCATGTAAGGGGCAGTACACAGAAAACAAGTCATAATAAAGGCAAGCTATAGAGAGATGGGGTCTGATTCTCCTCTAACCTCCTGAACACCACTGTAAAACAGGAACAATTCCATTGACAACAGTGGATTTAAACTACTATAAAACTGATGTATGTGATAGAAGACTCAAAATCCCCAAAGTCAATGGAGTTGCACCTGTAGAAACATAGAAATTGCCTTACTAAAGTAGACCCATTGTCCATCTTTTTTCAGTATCCTGTCTCCAACAGTGGCCAGCACCAGATGTTTCAGAGGAACATGCCAGATACTCCATAGGAGGCAGATGTGGGATAATCTACTCCCATCCTCCCTCCCAGGATCTTGTTCTAGTTAGATTGGCTAACCCTGAAGTATGAGTTTTAGAGCTCTGCTGTTGGGTGACAAATGAGATCCTCTCCAAGTTAGGCTTAAACCATTTCTTGTAGCTTTTAGTCTGTATATTTTAAGACAATGCAATTATCTCCTATGAATGACATATACATGCAAAAACAGATAAGGCAAGAAAAGTAATTGATCAAGTTACTTCTGCTGGCAACAGGGTGACTTTTTCCATATCTTTGGTCTGCAATGTTTCTTTCCCTGTGTCTTCTGCATTTTCCTATTTTCAAACACCTATCTTTTATCCCCTTTTCCATAACTTTATGCTGACTCAGTTACTCAGTTACCTCATCTGTGTGCCTATTTTTTCTAAACCCCCAATTAAAACATGTTTACACATAAATCACAATAATTAACACATTTTTGCTTAGCCTACTAAATCTTAATTTTATCATCTACTTCTCTCTTCTATTCTTTGCTATTAATCCCACTGGTTCCTTCCAGTTGTTTTTATTTCACTGGTATGTGTTTGTGGCCTTGGGCTTTTGCTTGTTAACTACAGGTAGATCCCCAAGACAAGTTAACAATTCCCTCATGATATTCTTTTTCACCATGCTCTTTACATAGATCCAGGTTTTGCGCAGTAAGACACATAAACCAGGTTTCATGGTTTACACAAAATTCTGGAATGCTGCATCTGCAGGGACACATAAAAAAACAAAAATTCCTTTATATTTTCCTATAAAATATATAATATTCATTTCTCTAACATAGTTTAGCTTATATATTTGACTAACACAATTCATTGCAGTTTTCCAACATATCTAATACTCTTTTTTGACATTAAATATTGTAACTCTGGATATTCTTGTTATCCGCATATTATCATCCAATTCTTCTTTGAATCTTGCTAGGTTCTTAGACTCAACAACATGATGTGTCGATGAGTTCCACAGTCGAATCATAGATATTGCTGAGTGGAAAAGTCTTTCTTTTAATCAGCTTTGAATTTGTCACGTGTTAATTTCATTTAGTGTCCCCTTGTTCTTGTGTGGTAAGATGGGAAGAACAAAAGCTCCCCATCTACCTTATCTGAACCACTCATTATTTTATATACCTTTGTAATGTCCCTTCTTATTCATCAACTTTCTAAGGTAAACAATTTCAATCTTTTCAATCTCTTATTATATAAAAGTTTTTCTATGTCCCTAATCATTTTCGTTCCCCTTCTTTGAACCCCCTTTTATTCTGCAAACACCCTTTTTTGAAATCTGGTGACCACTACAGTGCGCAGTAGTCTAGGATATACCATTGGTTTATATATTGGCATTCTAGATATTTTCCAGAGAAGTCAAATCCCTGACAATTGGAAGGGTTTGGGGTGAAAGGAATCCATGAATTTTCCATAGTTACCGTGATGACCAGTGGTAAACTATGGGTAAAGGAGAGATATACAAACCAAAGAACTTCAAGGGGAGTGGTTTTGTTAACCTGAATACTGTGTAGTGTGTCCCTTTCCTTTTGCTTTTCTTATTTTCTGCTCTAAATTGCAGGTCTAATGGATGTTAAGCTTATTGAATCTGGTGTCTCTAGGGGTTTGACAACATATTATTTATTTTATATATATTTAATATAACATATATATATAATATATTTAATGTTGGCGTTGCTGATCCTGCTGTTGGAAGAGAGAAGGAAATTTGACATCTGATGTCAAACTTGACAAACTGATGTCACTGCCAGCTCCCCATTTTTCAGCCTGACCTGTAAGTCCATAGACAAGGTTGTTCTTGGCTGCCTGAAAAAACTAGCCAGTTTTGACATGATGAAACAACTCTACACCTACCTTTTCATATCTGACCATAATCGAACATGTTTCTTTTTATTTTCCTCTGCCTCTGGCTTCTTTATTATCTGTGTTTGGTTGTGTTTGATTGGGTACATTGATTTAATAAAATCACAGCTTTGTAAGTGAGTCAAGAATATTTTAGTTGCAACAGTGTCATCATCACCTTATTAATATTGTTATTGTGAATTTACTGATGTTATTATGATGGCTTAAGAGAAGGGTAAGAGATAAAACTGATTTTGTAAGTTAGATTTTCTTTCTAGCATATAGTTAATAAAATAAAAGATTTATATCTCGTGTGATTATTGAGAAATTAATGTTTGAAAAGAACCTTAAGTACAACACTAGCCTTGGGGTACAAAGTAACATAAAATTCCCCTATACCCAAGATAACTACCAATGAACTTTTGTTGTCAGGTATTGGTCAGCTGCCTTGCAGAAAAAGACTCCAGCCATGATTTAGGATCCAGGCTACAAACCGTGTTGTGATCCACTACAATAGCTGTGTGACAGATATTGCAACCATATGCAAAATTTTTGGGTTCCATATTGTATTAAGTAAGTGATCACTGGGAGCCTTAAGTGGGTGCCTTCAAGGGACACAGATGGGGAATACAGGTGCAGTTACCCCTGAAACTGTGACCATATGGGTGTTTGAGATGGGATGTATAACAGTGGGCAATTGCAGCAATGTGCAAACAGAAGGGAAAGCAAGTATTGTAGAAGGGAAAAGCATGGGGGAAAAGTCTAAATAGTCTTTTTAGGAAAGGAATAGCAAAAAGAGAGACAGGAGAAAATAAGTCATGAACTGTTAAAAAAGTCAGCTGGTTGAGATATGTAGAAAAGGCAGTTCAACACAGAGGCAAGTCAGAGGTGTGAAACCTCATACTGGACAACAAGAGGTTCAGGAGTTGCTTCAGGCTCCAACAGCTCCACCCTGCTAAACCTGCAAGGCATGCACAGGGTGGAAGAGGAGCTTAAAAGGAGAGCAGGGCAGTTCACTTGCTGGCAGACCAGGGAAAAGAACAAAACTTCCGCTCTCAGCTCTTGAACTGTGTCTCAGCTGTTGAAGGAGGTTTATGATCTACTAAAAATAAAGACTCTACATACGTCTGTCTATCATCCAGAAACAGATGATCTGGTTGACCTATTCACAACATTAGATCTAACCAAGAAATACTGGCGGATCCCACTCACATCAAAATTATGGGAGAAAACAACCTTTGCCATGCTGTTCGGGCTATATCATTTTAGGACTGTGCCCCTTGGCCTCCATGGATCCCCAACAACATTCCAACATCTCATGGATCAAATTCTTCAACCATATGAAGCAGCTGAGTTGGATGATTTAGATCATCTACAGCCAAGATTTGGAGGAACATCTAGCACAAGTCACTGCTGCACTTTGGTCCCTACGAAAGGTTGGGCCAACTGCAAACCCAGCAAAGTATAAGACTAGAAAAGAAGAGACCACCTATCTGGGATATACTTTGCAGAAAGTCCAGGTCCAACACATTGTGGACAAATACCAGGCCCTCAGAGCGTGCCCTACCCAAAACACAAAGAGACAGTTACAAAGGTTTTTGGGGCTCGCAGGTTACTACCACAATTCATGCCAGGATTTTCAATGAGAGCAGCCTTCCCCCACACCAACCTCATTAAGAACAGTAACCCCAAATGTTCACTGGTCTAAGGCCTGCGAATAGGCCTTTCAGAAGCTGAAAGATGACCTGTGCAAAGAATCTGTCCTGTTCAATCCCAACTTCTCAAAAGAATTCATTTTGTAAACCAATACATCAGAAGTGAGACTAGACGCAGTGTTGTACCAGGAAGCAAATGGAGAGGAACACCCTGTTCTTTATCTGACTCACACAGTTCCCTTGGGAGTGGGCATATTGCATGATAGAAAAGGAAGGACTGGCTGTGAAATGGACTCTCTCCAATGTTACCTCCTGGGAAATCCGTTCAAGCTAGTCCCCAATCATGCTCCCTTAAAGTGGTTAAATGCCATGGAAGATACGAACCATCAGCTTATATCCGGGTATCTCAGCGTCCAGCCATATGACTTCAAAATTCAGCATAGAATGGAAAAGCTCACCAAAAGGCTAATTTTTCCCTCAGGGATGTTCCCCAGGTGCCATCTTGAGGGAGAAGGGTGTGTGTTGAGGTATACAACCCCACACTGGACAACAAGGGATTAAGGAGCTGCTCTGAGCTCAGGCAGGTCCACCACACCACACCTGCAAGGCATAAACAGGCTGGAGGAGGAGCTTAAAAGGGGAGCAAAGCAGATCACTTGCTGACAGACCAGGGAGGAGAACAGACCTTCAGCCCCTGAGGAAAGAGCCTAGTGAAGGCAGGAGCTTCCCAGATGATGGCTGCCTGAAGGCCCCTCTCTCTGAGAGGATCAGATCCTGATGCACCCTGAGAGGGGGTCATTCCTCTCTATTTCCTGTTCACTCAGTTTATTTGTATTAATTCTCCTTTCTTTCTGTTCATGGACTACCCTAAAAGGTAGTCTTTGAAGTCACCTGGCCAGAGGGCTACAGCAGGAAGAGGCAAGTCACAGCAGGAGGTGCCTGTGGTGTGTCAACCCTTTCACAGAGGGTGAGAGAGAAGTGACCCATCTCTTCAGTGCCCGATCCTTCCTCCCCCACTTTCCCTCCCAGAAGGCTCTGGGGAGGCGGTTTCCTTTCACAAGAGCACAAGAAGCTTTAAAGAAAGTTTGTCTCATCAACATACAGCCCATTCAGGATTTTTTTTTTCAGGGAATGCCTGGATGAGCAAATTGATATGGTAGTTCTTCAATTCCCAATGGCTCATCTGATTACTTTGGGAAATTGTAATGCTTGAATAGGTCTTTAATGGACTCAGTTTCAAGGGATGAAAGCATTGAGGATATTTTTGAACTTCCACCTTGAAACTCTAGAGATCAGGTGATTAACATCTTTGGACAAAAATTAAAGGCTTTATAATATAAATTTAATCTGATACCTGTAAATAGAAAAAGTGCGGGAGATAGAGCACATTTTACCTACATTTTATTGAATGGGGGTAGTGTTATTAATTATATTATTATCCCTATAATTAATTTGTCCTTCTAAAGGGATAGCTCTATGCTTTGTCATGCAGATAGTCACCATCAATTTCTCCCTATAATTATGGATAACGTGCCCTTTTTTAGATAGAGTTTTATTTTGAGTGGGTGAGGATGCCTTAATTATCCCTTTGGAGCAACATGATTGTAAAAGACTAAGTGGACCCCAGGCATTCATGAGGAACTATCTAGAAGACTGGAGGACTGTGTTGGGGAATGGATCATTTTATGGTTGCCTGATCTATTCATTCCCTCTGAAGCACCTAGCACTGGCCATTGTCGGAAGACAGAATACTGGGCTAGATGAATCATTGGTCTGACCCAGTAAGGCTGTTCTTATGTTAGATTTCTCTGAGACACAATTATAAAGTATGAGAATTCCTCTCAAATTTATGAATCATATGAGTTGCTGGTAAAATCTTTACAAGCATTTGTCTCTAAACAAATTGATTCTGATTTTAATTTTCCCCAAAATGCTTTAAAAAATAAGCACATGTGGTTTGATGCAGACTGTGTGAAGGAAAAATCTGTTTTACTGCATATAAATAATATGGTAAAACACAAACCCTCTCCTAATTTACTTTAGAATTAGTAGGTGCCAGAAGAAGATATAAAGGTTTATTATATCATGAAAAGCAAGAATATCTTAGATCTTTGTAGAAGTATTTTGAAGCAGCACCTAGAGCTAAAAATTATTCCACATTTTGGAATATGGTGGCCACGGACTTTGGTAGTTATAACTGCAGTGGAGGAACCCCATATTGATAATGAAGCCTGGCTAGCACATTTGGGCCAGCTCTTTAATGATTCCCTCCAACCAGTTGTTTAGGGGGCTTTTTTTAAATCTAATTCTACCATAGTACATGCAATGAAGAATCCTCTTGTTGCTTTACCACTCTGGCCTTCAGTGATGGACAATGAAGTCCAGACATTTATTTTAACCCAACAATGGAAAAAAGCTCCAGGGCATGGGTAATTGGTATAATAGGCCAGGGGAGGCTTTTTTCTTTATGTGCATGTTCTTAGAGGGTAACGCTTTTGCTCTTTCAGAAGCAGAATAAGGTTCAGTCTCGAAAACCAGTTGATCTCCAGGGATGCAAAGATTCTCTGGGCCTAACCACTAGCTCCGGTGCTCTTCAAGTCCTCCAGCCCCTGCAAAAGCAGCACTGCTATGGGCTGTCCTGCAAACACCACCCTGGAAAACCCGGATAAGGGGGCTATCAGAGTGAGACTATGAACAGTTGGTAAGGGCAGCATTAACTTACCCAATAAAACCTGATATAGGATTGGGAGCGGATATGATGCTATTGACAGGAGGCAAATAAATAACACAAGAAATACTGTACTTATGGCAACTAGCAATTTTCATATTTAATTAAATAAAAACTTCCATTGTTTTTAAATTTACCTGAGGCTGATGCAGAATTTCAAGTCTGCAGTACAGGACTCCCAGATAACCCAGAGGGTGTTGACATAGGATTTAGTTCCAGCCTGTTGCAGAATACAGAGGACCTTGCACATAATTATGCATGAAAATCAATGGCAGCTGCACAATTGCAGAAAGTTCTCACCTGGGTCTTTGAAAAACCATCATTGATGTCAGTGAACACTGAGTGTCTGCTCCCAAGTGTATACACATCTGTACATAAGGACATGTGCATGCCCCATACTTAGCAATTCAGTAGGAGAAGATATAAAATTATGTAAATTGCACATTCCTGACTGGACTATGGAAAGCATACAGCACATTTGGTCACGTTTAAGGATCTCTAAAAGCACGTGGAAATATTTTGCCTTCTGATGAGTTCAACCCCACATTGTTGCAGCAGATACTTTGCATCATTTTGGAAACTGTGTTATTTTTGCCATGATCAAAAAATGACTATAAAATACACAGCATGGTCACTGATAGAAATGACTTCAAGAGTTTGTCTCATGGGTACTGCATTATCATCTTTGCCCCAAAAATCCATCCTTCTACTTATCCCCATTTTCCCTGCCAGACTCACATAGCAGACCAGCCCAAAACTACAAAAATATAGAGTTCTGTGCTATCAGTTTGCTGAAGATTTTGAAATTCCACATTTCCTCTTTAACCCCACTCTTCCCTCAGAACATCCATGTAATTATAATCCGGTGACATTTGTGGATTCATTCAGTAATTTAAATCACATAAAATGAAGGAGGAATCATATTCTCAGATGGATTTTGTTGGCCTTTATAATAGTTCCCTGTTCAAGTTGCTTTTTCACTAAGTAAGTTACTACATAGTGATTATTCCACTAGCTGAAGGCTCATCACTCAACAGGATGTAAACAATAAATCATACACCAATTGTAGATATTCAGCTTCTCAAGATATGTTTCTGCACTTTAGCATCCAGAATGTTACACAGTGTTTGTGTTATTGTTGTTGTACCTTTCCACCTCTTTAACACTGATTTAAAAGTTGTCAGTCTCAGCTCTTAGTGATTACAAGAAAAATCAAACAACATATGTTTCCACGAAAAAAAGGAATCAGAATGAGTCAAGAAAATTTCACTTCCCAGTCACCATTCATACATCATCTTTGACTTTTCTAAAGAAAAAGATGCTCAAGTGAATTTCATTAAGAAACTGCCTACAAGTAAGAAATCCACACAGCCTGTCAGTCATGGCTGTTAGTCACCAACTGACAAAGTGGAAAACCAGAACCAAGTATCAGATTGGAATATTAGGGAACTTTCTTCAAGTGACTAGATGGGGGAAAAAAATACTATTCTAAAGACTCCACTTATTCTGACCCTATGATGCATGAAAAGCTCCATTGTTGGCAGAATTTTCATCCTTATTTGTAGGAAGGTTCTGCCACTCCATGGGGCTTCTGCAAGGATCTGCCTTTTCTACAGTAGGCAATTCAATAGCAAAGCTATGGGACTCTCACAGCTCTCATATGGGAATTTAGAACTACTTTATTGTGAATTATATGGTTCTATCACCTTCACTAAATTTTATTGTAAGAATAAGTAATTAAAAAATGAAAATAATCTGAAGCGGAGTAAATTTCTGCTGCTTCAGATGTTATATATCCCCTACATAATTTTAGTAGGTCTTCTGCATTTCTTTCCACACCTCCATTCACAATTTTTTGGGGGTGAGCAGATGGCCACCACAGAGGTATGTTCCCTTTCTTTTCTTTCATAGAAATTCTCTTCAGTTCTTTCTCTGCCTGATTCTGTCCCTTCTTAGGGGCTGATCTGACTCTTTTTGAGTTCAACAGAAAGCCTCTCATTAATGTCCATGGGAGCTGAATTGAACCCTTACATAATGAGCGCCAAAGTAATCTCTCACATACAAACAGGTAATGCTCATATGCCTCTACGGGCAGACTTGGCCCAAACATTTGATATATACATAAGATATTCTAATAATTGAATTCCAACCACATAATAGATGAGCCCATTTTTGTTAGAATTGCTCTTACAGGGATATATATATATATATAGCACTGCTGTTTCTTAAGGGGAATTTTATGCTTCAGATCAAAGACTGATGGAAAGACTGGATGGATTATATTGTGCTGAAGGAGTCTCTTTCCACAATTGATTAAAAAGAATGTATCCACTCTGGCATTTTTTTTCTGGATGTAATTAAAGTGTTCCATCCACATAAAAAGTTTGGTAAAAAAACAGCCAATTTTTTTCGTTAAAATTTTAATATGCTCACCCTGCTAGCTGAGTACAGCTTTGGTGGGGTTGGAAGCAGAGGAGATACCTTCAGAAGAGAGCTGGGGGGAGCTGAGGCGGTATTTTGAAGGGCCTGTCTCCTTTCCTCAATCCCCCCATCTACTTTCAAGATGTGAGAGTTACTCCTGCTCTCTTTCCCCTTTCCTTGTTGCAGGGCATGGGGGTGGTCATATGCTGCAACTAGGCCTCAGCTTTAGAGTCTGCCCTGCCTTTCGCTACCACCACTGGGCAGCTGGGAGTGCTTCTGGGCTGGGTAATTGGCTCCCGTTTGGTGGTGGCGGAGAGTGAGGGGCAGGGTAGCCATTATGGGCTTCCTGTTTCAACCCCACCCTTTATCTAGTTGCTGGATCTCTGTGATGTTGGGATATAGGCTGGTTGCCAATTCTGGAGTCTGGAAGGGATTTTCTGTATGCGGCAAAACTGACAAACTGCTGTGTGGGTTTTGGAACCTCCCAGCTGGCATACAGGAGATTTTGTTTTGAGATTTCTTACAATCATTGCAACTTTGGCGAATTCCAATGGGGTTGGAGGGTTAGAAAAGGTTCAACTGAGGTGCCTCTGACCCAGTGGGCTCCCTGTGCCTTGGTCCTGTGCATGGCATTTGCTTGCATTGAATTAATGCAACCTCACAATATTCAGCATCATCTCCTTTTTCCAAAATCAAAGTTGGTTAGGAATGACCTCACAATATTACTGTGAGATTATTATTATTATCATTTGTACTACCATAGCACCTAGACCTTAATTAAGATAATTTCTCACTGTACTAGACACTGTACATATTCCTAGTAAGAGACCGTCTGCTCCAAAAAGCTTACAATCTACCTCAGGTACTTATATGGCCCCCCATCACTGCAGTATCTGAGCACCTTACAATCTTTAATGTATTTATGCTCACAACACTGCTGTGAGATAAGGAAGTACTATTAGTCCCATTTTACAGATTGGGGAACTGAGTCACAGAGAGAGTAGGAGACTTGCCCAAAGTCACACAGGAAGTCTGTGGGACAGCCAGGAACTGAATCCAGATTTCTTGAGTCCCAATCCAGCATTATCAAAAATACAGATAATCCCCAGGTTTCTAAATTCCTATTGTCTGGAATGTGTCTCAGTCAATTCTAAAATTCAGACAGAATTTGAAATTCATCTGTCAAAAACTTCAATTTTATGGAAGTTTTGAATATTCTTCAAGACCTACGTAAAAGCGGGGCTGATCAGTTTTGCTCTGATCTGCTTCAACACTTGATCCAGAATCTGGATTCCCTTTCAAGTACCTCACTTAACTGCTAGTAACACCACATAAGTAAGTACTAGTAACCATGAAGTAGAAGTAAAACAATAAAAGTAACCTGATTTTCATAAGGGTTGGAATTTTGCTGTATCTTTTTATTCTCTTCCTCCCACCCCTTGTCTTAAATCTAATATTAAAATAAATAAAGGGAGTTTCTTAATTAGCTAGTCTTTTTCAGAAAATGTTCATGAGTTTTAGCCTCATTATTTCACTCTCTCTTCCTCTCCTTTCATATTGTCCCTCATTTCAATGCTGAAGAAATTAGAAGTATATTCAAGGCCTGGTCTACACTGTTGTGCTGGGTCGACATGAGATATGCTAATTACATAACATAACTAGCATATCTCACGTTGATGTACTTACATCTACGCAGGACAGCATCTCCTGTCAATGTCTACCTTCTGCCATCCGGGGAGGTGGACTAATTCAGTCTATGGAAGATCACTCTCCCAACAAATGAGCAGATCTACACAGACCCACACAATTGATGCCACTGCATCGATGCCTGCCGCAACAGTGTACCTTCTGCCCTAGTGCATCTCCAGTGCAGGATAATGTAGTACAACGCTCCACTTGTCTCTCCTGCATGCAGTTATATGTTGCCATTACCTATTTTCAGAAGGATGAATATTTGGAGCCACAAGATCAATGTTTTTATGTCCAGTGATTTTTTTTGTACGCCGTTTCCTTGTGTGCTGGAGGGAGAATGTTCATTTGTTCTCTTATTTGAAATGCATTATTTAGCTATAATTCTCTTATTAGCTCAAAACAAAGATATTGTATTACATTAGTACTCTGAAGTGCTATTGATCACCAGTGCAAAATGAAAATATATAATTGATGAAAACATTGAGATCCTGCCGGGACTTTCAGTTCAAAAGGTTAAGAAGGAAATGTTGATCTATTGAACCAAATTGATCTATATGCAGCCTAGTGAGCTGACTCTTTAAGCACACTAGGGATGACAAGGAATAGTGGTTTGTAGTAAAATACTGCCATTGTAATTTGAAAAGAGCAAGTCTGGCAGTTGTGTCAAATCATCTGTTTATTCTTCAGTTTGTTGCCAGTGATAAATCTTTCCATTGTACAAACAAACTGTCCAGTCTTGGTTCCTCACTCCCAGGACTGTAGGAACTACAGCTATTTTTGATGTAGCACTGTGTCCTTGCAGGAATGAAGGAGCACCTTATGTTGTTGCTGAGTGACCCCTGTTGCCATGAAGTGACATCAACTTCTACTCAGATAGAATGGATCACCACACTCAGAACTTCTGAAAGGAGAATTAGAAAGGGAGAAACTCAGAGAATAACTCCCTAAAAAATTAAATAAACAGCCCATAAATTATTCTGTTTGTTATCATGCATGAGATCCAGGTTCAAGTTGGGGCTTAACCATTGCAAAGTTGAGGGGAGCAATATAATAAATAACTTTAACAAACTGGCACTCAGTGACTCACTCAAGATCACACAGAAAGCCTGAGAAAGGCCAAAGAACTGAATCAAGGCTTTTAAATTCCAGGCTTGTTCCCTAACCACTCAGCCACTATCACTGTGATCTTTACTTACCAGTGATATTTAACAGGCTTTCATCCAGTGTATTTAACTGTTAGCTCTGGAATCTTAACATATTTCATGGCCAAGATATGCTAAAGGTATGTAGTCTTTTGAAAAGGAAAGGTTATGTAATAAAGTATATTAAAGAATTCCTAAACTTATATTTTTCATAGCATATGAACTACAACTTGGCTGCAACTTCATTCCAATGCACTTCTTACACCCTCCCTTAAAAAATAAATAAATAAATAAATTGTTTAGTAGTATTAACATCGGTTCCTTTTTGCCAGTTGGAAGCACTTAAATTCGACCTTTTTACAGCTACCTCTGCTGAAACAAAGCAAATTAAAAGTACAATAAAGCAGCAAAGAACATAAATGTTACAATATTTCTCTTTTTAAATAGAGCATTATGTCTTCTGAAGTTGCAGGACTTTAAAAGCACCAATAAATTGTATCAAGAGTTACCCTGTGGTCTGGGATTTTGCTTTCATAACATCCCATTTCTGGGGACAACAATCATCCAAAGTCAGGTTTTTTCAATCACGTTAGGAATTCACTGTTCAATTTATCAGGGTTCCTTCTGGTACTGAAACAAGATGTATAAATCAAAAGCATACCCCCATAAGGAGAAACCTTTGATGCCTAATAGGGGTTTTGTGACTTCATTATTTTAATATTTTAGATTTATAATCAGAGGGCTAGCCACTTCACTCCACCAGTACATTTTTCATGGTCCCTTTTCCAACTCCCCCTAACAAATGTTTTCTTCAGAATACATTCATTAATACAGCTGATGCTTCGCAAGCCCCTGGGCACTGGGATCAGGGATGAATTGAAATATCAACTTTCCCAGATATTAAAAATAAAGTTCAAAAGAAGTTGAGGGGCCCCATACATCATTTGGTATATTTATCTTTAATAATGAATCAGCATAAATCTCTTGAAGGAAAGTAACTTTCTGTAACATCTACTAGGGCACCACCACAAATTTAGCTATCAAAACAGAAAGGGCCAAATTATGAGAGGGTGCCCAGGAAAAATCACCACACTGAAGACCCTGTTTGTCCCAGGGAAGCAGATGACACCATCCTTATGAATGGTGCATCCTGCACAGTCCCCTAGCAAACCAGGTTGCTCACGGGGTGCTACAGCCTTACGCCATCCCATATTCAGGCAAGTGGCTAACTGCCACAAGTTGATGTTAATTCTAAAATCTATTAATTCTCTTTCTATCTAGCCAGCATATTATTAAATATTGTGGGTGAGTTTCACCAATACATTGGCTGGTTTGCACCAGTCCAGTGATTGTGAACCATCTTTAATCAGGTCTGCAGAACTTTCAAACCAAATATAATTATTTTTATCATCATTGTTATTATTATTTATTGTTATTACCGTAGCACTTATGAGGAACTAGTCATGGACCATGACTCCATGGTGCTATGCACTATTCAAACACAGAACAAAAAGACAGTCCTTGCCTCCAAAGAATTTACAATCAAAGGATAAGACAAGAGACAACAGATGGGGGAGAACAAGGAAATGAGACAATGTTGGTTTCATGGCTGATAGACATGATAGACCTCAATCACTGGCATAAAAGGCAGTGGTCTCTGCATACCAGCAGCCTATGTGTTCTCAAGTTTTTTGTAGGCATCACAGAAAAGAAGAGTTTTAAGGGTGGTATGAAGGAGGACAGTGGTTAGTTGTATGGACATTTACAGGGAGCACTTCCAAAGTGTGAGGGGCATCATGGGAGAAAGCATGAAGGTGCTTGTTTGAAAATGTAACAAGGGCGCACTGGAAGCTGGTATCATGAGTTGGAGTTAAGCTTTCGACAGTAAATGAGAGATGATAAGTAGAGTAGGATAGGCCATGACAGGCCTTGAAAGAAAGGACAAGTAGATCATGTTTGATGCGATAGCAAATGGGGAGCCAGTGGAAGGATAGGAAGAGAGGGGTGATATGGTCAGAGTGATGGCTGGGAAATGATCCTTGCAGAAGCATTTGGAATGAAGATGAGTGGGACAAGATTGCATTTGGCAAAGCCAGAGAGAAGGATATTGCAGTAATCAAGAGGCAGAGATGATGAGAGCCTGGATGAGAGTTTTATCTATGTGGATGGATAGGAAAGGATGTATCTTAGAGATGTTATACAGAAAGATATAGCAAGATTTAGACATAGCCTGAATGTAAGGACCTAGGGACAGGATGTGGGACCAGGATTTGTGCTGGTGGGAGGAATGGAGAAATCAGGATGGAAATGGGGGAGAGGAGCCAGACGAGCTGATGGGAACTGAAGAAGGGTGAGAATATGAGGATGGAGAAAGAGAACCTGTGAGGGGGAAGGAGAGAGAGGATAGATGCTATGATGCAGAAGAAGAATGTTGTGAGTGCGATAGGTGAGTCGCAGTGAGAACCATACTGTACATGTATAATAAGATTATTCCATTGATAATGAATTAAGGGCTTGTCTACACTATCACTTTGTCGGTATAAAGTATGTCACTCAGTGGTGTGAAAAAAACACTCACCTGCACGACATATGTTTACACCAACAGAAGCACTGGTGTGTATAGCGCTGTTGGTGGGAGAGTTGACACAGCTACCACTGCTCATAGAGGTGGGGTTTTTATGCTCCCTCCCATCAACATAGAGCAGCTGCATTGGTACAGCTGTGCTGCTTTAAGCTCTGTAGTGTAGATATGGGCCTAAATTTATAACAGTTCTTCAGAAATGTGAATTTATTGCCTGTTGGGAAAGTCCTACATTGCCATCTGGAGCAGAAGGAAAATTCTTGGAAATTCAGTGTAGAAAACAGCTGCTTTAGAATGAAGAGTAGAGAAGCATTTTGTACCTTCAGAAACACAGAATTATCAATAGCAGAAAAAGTACTTCTTTTTGAACACTGACAGGAAGAGCTACCTAAAGAGGGGTTTAATCAGCTCAAAAGGAGACCAAGACTATAGCAGCCTGTGGTCTCCTAGAGCAACCCTCAAATTTTAATAAAGTATTGGTGGGGGAAAAGAAGTAAGCCACATGAAGAAACCATTGGAATTGACACAACAGATCAGAGTAGTGGTCTAGTCTGGTATCCTGTTTCCAAGTGTACCATATGCTTAAAAGGAAGGTGCAAGAAACCTTGTAATAAAATAACCTGACCATAGGGCAAGT
Source organism: Emydura macquarii macquarii (assembly GCF_026122565.2). Classification (NCBI taxonomy): domain Eukaryota; kingdom Metazoa; phylum Chordata; order Testudines; family Chelidae; genus Emydura; species Emydura macquarii. The sequence goes on from NW_027133156.1 coordinate 5,249,271, forward strand.
TTCTTTCAAATCCCCATAAATTAGTGGTTGGTTTCTATACCCTGAAGTATGAAGATTTATTTCACTTCTACACATTTTTAAAAATCCTGTCTAATGTAACTCATTCAGTCCAAATAAATGAAAAACAATACTCAATCCATGTAAGTTATTAATAAGTGTTAGACCTGAAAGCAGTTTTCAGCCCAACTGAAATCCACAATAATTAACAGGCACGCATAATAAAACCTCAAGGACAATGGCTAGTGTAAATGCTTGATAATTCAAAGACCAGATGCCCACTTAGTGATTCTGCCTTTCCATGAGAACAGCACATTCCATACACCCCCACTCACCCCCCTTGTGCTGTACCCTCTTATCTGTAAAGATTCCACCCATTTCCCCCCCTCAAGGATAGTCAGAAATCCTGTTCTGTCTCTGACTTTATCACCCCTGTTCTTACTGAGAAGAACAAGGTCTGTATTTGTAAGTAAATAGATAAAAGAAATGTAAATGAATTGTTTAAGTGAGAAAAAAAACATATATAAGTGATCTTTGTAACACCATGAAGTTGAAGCTGATTTATCAGACTTCACGATATCGTGAATAAACCTCTTCAGTCCCATCTGTGATGCCTGATTCTTAAGAAAAAATCCTTCATGCTTTACATAAGGAACAAAACAAAATGATTGTAACTGAAACACTGATAATACAAGACTTTAAAGAATAAAACTGAGGGCAGGTTTCAAAGTATTTATTGAAAAAAATATATTGTAGTAACTGAAAGTAAGTGAAGTTTCAGAGTTTTCAAAAGAAAGAGGATGTACAAAATCCATTCTAGATTACTATTCTGAATATTCATAGAGCCAAATTCTGTTCTTAGATAGCTCCTATAGGTCCACAGCTTGTAATTGTTCAGAACCTTGCAGTTCAAATCATTTGTGCAATGGAAAATGTGATATTACTTATCCTATTCAATAGAACTCAATTCAGTAAAGCACTTAAAGCATATGCTTAACTTTACATCTGTGAATAGTACTGTTTATTTACATGTTTAAAGTTAAGCCCATGTGTATGTTCTAAATCAGGATCAAAGTTCTTAACAATAGGATTTCTCTACAGTACAAGAACAGTTGAAACAGAAGAGAAACCATGATTTAGTTGATGGATAACTGTCTTGCAGCCATGAGATTTTCAAAAGCACTTAACGTTGGCCTAGTTCTGTTTCAATTGTAGTCAATGGTAAAACTCCCATTGATCTCAATAGGAATATAGACAGGTCAATGATGAGCAGTTTTTAGAATGTAAACTCTCTGGGGCCAAGATTTGTTTTATATGCGTTGTCTGAAGCACATACAATAACTGTGGTGCTATAAAATAATAAATAATAATAATGAGATTCCCATCCACAGTCAAACTAAAGTCTGACTCTTAGGGCATTTGGTAGTTTCAGCCTGAACACTAGAAAGTTACATCCCCAAACCCACACAAATAGTTTAAGTTGCATGAGTAACTGCTCTTTACTTAAGATTCAGCAAGCACAACACTGAATTACCTCTCGTCATTAGAGAAATTTGTCCCCAGAGAATGGAGTTGAAATCACTGACGCAAAAAAGTGAGATAGAATATTTGATGGCTTGCTTCACTATGACTGAACTATGAATACACAGACAACTTAGTCTCCTAAGCAACTAAACACTAACCATGGGCTCTATATTTGATTAAATGATGATAAATAGGCAGAAAAATATGCCTATTTTATGCCCCAACAATTTATAACCCTCTTCCATTTTATCGTCCTCAGCAGCAAAACTTGCCAGGTTCAAACATGCATCCAAACAGCAATTGTTTACCTTCATTGATTCAAGTTGACATGTTTGAAAATGATTACATTCATTTGTTCTGCTAGATACCTTGCCTCCCTGGCCTATGCTTCTTAATTTCATTCTCCTTCTGTTACTGGTTTTATGACTAAATGCTTTAATTTATTCACCATGCAATGTCTGTACAATACTTTTCAATCATTTATTACTCATTGTCTGATAGTATCTCTAGGGTGTTACAGGAAGAAAAGACCATATAAAAACAAAGCTTCACCGTATATTTCAACAGATGCCTGCATTAGACATCAGCTATTGATTTTATATACACTCTAATAAAGTAGGCTTTCCCCTGCACAAATTATTTCATCATATAAATTTAACACCAGGTGTGAGTCCACACAAAATCAAGGTGTAAAATCAGGGACAATGGTGGACTCATGAAAATATAATCAAGATACATCTCAGAATCTAAGGAAATTCGGGAAAAAATTATCAGTGATGTAAGAATTTCAAAGAGACATAATCCCTGTTCCCTATGTGTCTTCCTCTTTCTTTCTAATTTATTGTATTGTTTGTTCAGGCTTTTATAGACCACCATCCTCCCACTAATATACCTGCACTTCAAGAGGGAAACTATGGTACATAAAAATATATCAGATCAGGAACTCATTCAACAATTAAATGTTCATTTTAGAGCCTCCAAATTCCGGGACATCTAGGAAGACAAATGTCCTTTATGATGAGTCATGTGTAGAAGGAGGGATTGATTCTCTCTGTTAGAGAAAGTAAATTTTCCAAATGATCATGAAGATTCCTTTCTGCAAAAGCTCCCCAATTTCTCATCAAGATCCTCCATGGATTTCCACACACACTTCTTCCTTCTTTCCTGATGTCCAATCCATTCCCATTTCTCCTTAGGTAGCATACCTGCCTCTCTGCACGTAGCTGACTTAGTAGCTGTTCAAATCCCATTTTAACATTTATCTCCTAGAGATCATTACACCACCATCACCAGAGCATCCAATCATGTCCGTTCCCACGCCACGCTATGCTGCCACCTATGCTATAGAATGTCTCCTACATGGACAGGAAGTGAGTCTGTAGATCTGGCTATGCTGATTTATACAACAAAGAGATTCCCTACTCCAGGGAATACCCAGTTTCCTCTTTAGACAGTTTTAAGTCCCCTTAGCACCAGTGGAATAGTATAGAAGGGATTTAACTTGGGTTGAGGATCTAGCCCCTATTAAGAAGGCAGCATAAAATAAGTTAAAATATAGAGTGCACACAAAAATCACACAAAATCAAAACAGATTGCTATAGTATTTATAAAATTAGGTGAGTAACGGGTGCAACAAGACTATGAGTCAGGCTCTTAAATTTAAATTTCTGATTGTAATTGGGGCACTCCGTTTGTTATCAGCTACCAACTAGACATTGAGCTCTTGATCACTAACCATTGAGCCCAATGATCTAGCCAGCTATCTATCTTATAGTCCATTCATCCAATCCATATTTCTTTAACTTGCTGGCAAGAATATTGTGGGAGACTGTATCAAAAGCTTTGCTAAAGTCAAGATATATCGCATCCACTGTTTTCCCACATCCACAGAGCCAGTCATCTCATCATAGAAGGCAATCCAGTTGGTCGGGCATAACTTCCCCTTGGTGAATCCATGCTGACTGTTCCTCATCACCTTCCTCTCTTCCAAATGCCTCAAAATAGATTCTTTGAGGACCTGCTCCATGATTTTTCCAGGGTCTGAGATGAGGCTGACCAGCCTGTAGTTCCCTGAATCCTCCTTCTTCCATTTTCTGAAAATGGGCACTATATTTGCCTTTTTCCAATCATTCAGGACTTTCCCCAATCACCACGAATTTTCAAAGATAATGGCCAATGGCTCTGCAATCACTTCAGCCAACTCCCTCAGCACCCTCAGATGCATTGCATCCGGACCCATGGATTTGTGTATGTCCAGCTTTTCTAAATAGTCCTGAACCTGTTCTTTCACCACTGAGGGTTGCTCACCTCCTCCTCATTCTGTGCTATCCAGTGCAGTTGTCTGGGAGCTGACCTTGTCTGTGAAGACAGAGGCAAAAAAAGCATTGAGTACTTCAGCTTTTTCCACATCTTCTGTCATCAGGTTGCCTCCACTATTGAATAAGAGGCCCACACTTTCTCTGACCTTCTTCTTGTTACTAACATACCTGTAGAAATCCTTCTTGTTACCCTTCACATCCCTTGCTAGCTGCAACTCAATTGTGCTTTGGCCTTCCTGATTTCACTCCTGCATGCTCGAGCAGTATTTTTGTAATCCTCCCTAATTATCTGTCCAAGCATCCACTTCTTGTAAGCTTCCTTTTTGTGTTTAAGCTCACCGAAGATTTTTTTGTTAAGACAAGCTGGTCGCCTGCCATATTTGCTATTCTTTCTGCACATCGGGATGGTTTGTTCCTGTGCCCTCAATAAGGTTTTTATAAAATACATCCAGCTCTCTTTGACTCTTCCCCCCTTATATTAGCCTCCCAGGGGATCCTGCCCATCAACTCCTCGAGGGAGCCAAAGCCTGCCTTTCTGAAGTCCAGGGTCCGTATTCTGCTGTTCTCCTTTCCTCCTTTTGCCAGGATCCTGAACTCTACATGGTCACTGCTGCCCAGGTTGCCACCCACTTCTACTTCCCCTACCAATTCTTCCCTGTTTGTGAGCAGCAAGTCACGAAGAATACGGCCCCTAGTTAGTTCCTCCAATACTTACACCAGGAAGTTGTCCACAACACTCTCCACAAATCTTCTGGGTTGTCTGTGCACTTTTATATTGTTCCCCCAGGAGAACCAGGTCCTATGATCTGGAAACTTTCATTAGTTGTCTGAAGAAAGCCTCATCTACCTCATTCTCCTAGTTTGGTGATCTATAACAGATGCCCACTGTGACATCACCCTTGTTGCTCTCACTTTTAAACTTAATCCAGAGACTGTAACCAGGCTTTTCACGTGTTTCATTCTTATTGCTCTCTTACATTCAGTGCAACTCCTCTACCTTTTCTCACCTGTTTGTCCTTCTTGAACAGTTCATACCCATCCATGAGAGTGCTCCAGTCATGTGAGTTATCCCACCAACTGTCAGTTATTCCAGTTACATCATAGCTCCCTGACTGTTCCATGACTTCAAATTCCTCCTGCTTGTTTCCCAAGCTTCTTGCATTTATGTACAGGCACCTAAGAAAACTAGCTGATTGCCCTACTTTCTCAGTATGAATCAGGAGGCCTCCCCTGTTGAACCCTCCTCTTTGTGCTTCCTCCTGGGGTCCCACTTCCCCACTTACCTCCAGACTTAGATCCCCATCCCCCGCCGAACCTAATTTAAAGCCTTCCTCGCTAGGTTAGCCAGCCTGTCTGCAAAGATGATCTTCCCTCTCTTCGTTAGGTGGATCCCATCTCTTCATAGCAATCCTTCTTCCTGGAACAACATCACATGGTCAAAGAACCAAAAGCCCTCTCTCCAACACCACCTGCATAACCACACATTTACCTCTGCAGATGAGGATACTCTTTGGGTCATTTTCTCGCTAAGGGCTGTATCCTAGTTTGTGCTGAGCACCTGTTGTTCTCCTGCCATATCACACCTATCACAATTTGACCATAGAACAAGCACACAGAGAAGGGTGATTAAATTAGCTGATTCTTAAACAATTATTAAAATGCAGGCTGCCCTGTACCATTCAGGAGGTGATAGTAACTGTGGCATCAAAGAGGAATGTACTTGGCTATTCTGTAGTTGGAAAAGGTCCATGAAATTGCAAGAAGTAAAAAGTCAAATAAAAGAATTGCTAATGTTGAAAGAAAAGGTTTGTTAAACTTGGTGGCTTATGACCCATTCCCAAGTATCATTATTATTAATCATTAAAATTTATTGGAAACAGCCAAAAGTCTGACATCTAAGAGTAACTCCACTTAATCTGCTTTTCAAGCCCTGGCACCAAAGAACAGCTGGATTCAGAAGAGAACTTACCTTTTTCAAAATGTAAATATGTTTTCCTGCCTAGTTATTTTGATTATTGTTTTTTGGTAACCTGCAAGCTAGAGCCTAATTAGGAAGCTCCTAATCACAACTGCAATAATAAGGCACACCTACGATCAGTTCCTTATTATCTTATCCAATGCTCAGTTTCAGGAGTCATTGGTTTGGAAAAGCACAACAGAAATTCAAGTTTAAATTCATATCACTAACTACATCTGGATGCACTCCAAAACCTTAGTGCTCATTATAATCATTTTGTCTTCAGCCTGAGCACTTTCTGTGTAGACCCCTGAATTAATATCCTTTTTCCACTATCATTTTTCTGTGCATTCTGTCATTGCCTTCTGAAGAATGGACTGAATGTTTCAAAATGGAAAGAAATGGGGCTTGCTGGAAACTAAAATTAAGCACTTCCCTGTATTTTTTTGTTTGTTTGTTTACATTCATGTTGTGAGAATGAGATTTTAAGTCCCTAAACCTGAAATATTCTGAACCAATTATTTACTGAATATTTGTGCTAAATTATCTATGATTGCAGCTTTGACTATGAAAGAAAAAAAATTCTGCAGGTGGCCTATAAACCTAATTTTGAAGTTAGCTCTGCTAAGCTAATGCAGTGGTCCTGGAGAATATTAATATAGTGTTACAAACCACACTACCCTCAGGGTGTTCACCTGCTATGGAATTTAATTTATTTGATATCTCATCTAAGAGACCGAATCTCATCTATTAGGTAAATAGAATGTAAAAATGTTTCTTTGTTTCTCCAGGAAGTTTACTGATGGAAACCTGAAGAGCCATTGCCATAGACAATTCTACTACCATAATTGGGTTGAAATTGAGTCTCTGTGACCTTCCCTCTATTAAGGAATGGAGAACGTACAATATATGTACATAACACCAAATACAGTTGTGGATATAGCAGATGTGTAAATAGTTCAACACATAGTTGTGATTTATTATTTATATCTCAAGGAATACCAATTACAGCAGCATCTAGGGACTCCAATCAAGGAGCAGGGCTGCAATGTGCTAAGTACTGCACAAAAATATCATAAAATGACAGAACCTGCCTATGTTATATGCAGTCCTGTAGCCATGTTGCTCCCAATAGAAATCGGTCCAATAAAAGATATTACCTCACCCACCTTGTGTCTCTAAGAAACTACCTAGACATAGTAGGCCACTTTTCCAAAGATGCTTGTGCACATATGCACAGTGGAGCAAATGGTCATATGCTCTTCTACACAGACAGGCCATTCTCTATTTTCATAGCTTTATGTGCGCGCTTAGGCTGGCTGAAACATGAGTCCAGAACTGCACAGCCAAGGTGTCCGCATGAATTGTGAATCAGGCAGTGGAAATTTGAAAAGGAGCTAAATGTATGTCATCCATCTACACTATCAACACTTCCCCCCGGTGTTAGTGGTTCCGTTTAGATTATTGATTAACAGGACTTTACATAATTTGGCTCAATCAGTTTATTAAACATAGGTAAATCAGCAAAAACAGAGAGGTTCATACGTTACCAACTCTGTAGAACAGGTTTGCAGCAGTTTCAATCTGTTCCAAAGTATGAACTTTATGTTGCTCATATTTATAACCCACTCATTTATGACAGATAGAAAATTAATACACCTTACCCCTCTTTTCTTACCTAGTTTCATACCTATTTTTCATGATACAACAAAATCTGTACCAACCATACATAATAACATTCCAGGTGTTCGTGAACTGTAGAGTACAATTAGCACTAATTGTACCTAGCACACAATCATATATAACGTTCCTTAACAGAACATACATCTTACTTCTGACAGATTCTGAACATACAAAGAACAACAGTTGGAACAATTTAACTATTAGTAGATTTCCACAATAAATCTTAGCATGAGAACAAAGTATCCTGAGAACACAGTTCATAGTTATACAACTTAACATAAGTACTAAGCATGCTAATTCATATATGATATTGGCTAACACCCCAGAAAACACCTGCCCCCATAACAGCTGCAATTCAGAGTGGCACTTCATCACTTCGTTCACAGCTACTTCAAGGCATACTGAAATGGTGTCTTGGTAGCTCATTGGCTGAGCATAAATGTAACAAACAAAGGGAATAGTAAAGACACTTTCTAGCCCACTAGGTGACCAAGCACTGGGGAAAAGATTTAAGAATTGCAATCTGCAGGTAATACGTGGGCTAACAGCACCAGGGTTCTTAAAATGCCTCTTTTCTTGACATCTTATATTTACGTATGGATAAAATCCTTAACTTCCCAACTAGAGAATAGTTTAACATGGCCACAGCACATGGAACTCATTAAAATATGGTAATTTTTTACCAGTTTATTAATTCTCTGGGGATGTTGGAAGGATAGGGAGGAAGTGATGGTCATCGGTGCAGAGCAAAGAACAAGGTTTTACACAGATTATCCCTCATTTCAGACTATTCCTCATTTCAAATTGTGAGAACTCTTCCCTGAATGGAAATATACTCCCATACACCACTGTGCTGAATGTTCTGTCCACTGCACATAAACTGCTCTATAACTGATCTGGGCACACGCAGATAAGTTTGGACTAGAACTTTCCAAATGAATGTTGCCTGCTGATGCCCTTGAGTCATGGAAATTATCTGACAAAAAGGAAGAGGATAACCCAAGGCTCCTGGGGACCAGTGCCATGAGAGAAATCTTACTCAGATGGAAAAGATATAGCAGGCTACAGCAGCAAGGGTCAATGCTGAGATTTGTCAGAAGAAGACCATACAAGTGGTTGAGAAATGGAAGAACCTTTGAATGCATGCTAAGAATAAACTGGCTACATAATGGGCATCTAGAGAAGGTCATCTAGTCAAGGAGAGGGTCAGCAATAATGGACTCAGCCAGAGGCCTGGGTGGCCCAAGTCATCATGCCCATATCCATCTATGGAATTACTGGACTGGGCACCATATTCACAAGAAGCTAGAGGCACCATAAGGAATCAAGCAGTCATGCGCCAACTGCTATCCCTCTAATGTAAGTAAAGAAGGTTGGGAAATTGCCGCTGAAACAAACTCTTGAAAATACAGCCCCGGATTACATAACTCCCCAAAGATAAATCCTCCAGGAAAACCAGAGACATGGAATATAGGCATCTGATGCTGTAAATATTCTCATTTTGTGTATGCCATTTAAGCTTCAGACTCAGTCATTGTGTCAGAGAGAGCATATAGACATATGAACAAAAGCAGAGAAATGCATCATGCTGATGCATCAAAGAAAGAACGAGAGACACAGACTGTGCAAGAGAGGGCTAGAATACACAGGCAACTTAAAAAATAAAAAGTAAGTGTGATAGTTTGGTGAATCAAATATGACATTACAGTGCAGAGGAAATTGAATTCATCTATACTCGATAAGCATGGCTTCATTATTCACGTGTGTCTTTGCTTAGCTATGACACTCATGAATGATGAGGCCATCCCTGTCTCATGAAGATAAATTCAATATCCGTACTATCATTCTAATATATTCTCTATATAGAGAGAATATACTTAATGGATGGCAGTAGGATAGTATTTTTATCTTCACTGGTTCATGAGAGGAAGGAAAATAATTCACAGGAGGCGATGCTTTGAGTGAGCTTATATAGACCTTTTTCACAAGTGATATGGTGAGAATGAAAGTATTATACCAGGAATTTGTTAGCACAGTTGTTTAGTTCACCTCCTTATCATCCCTGGAGTCCTGGCTTTGAATCTGGAATTGGCTCATTAGTGACAGTAAATTCAGTAATTTTATCCTAACCCCAATTATATATTTGTCCATATACTAGCATAGTATAAATAATAAATAATTATAACAATAAGTACAAATACAGTTAGGCAAACCTCAAAAAAAAGCTGGCAACTCTTGGGAGCTTTTCAAAGGTTTGAAATGTTAGAAGTAGTCCCAGTAGAGATATGACTAGCAAGTAGAGTATGGTTGAAGAGGTCAAAGGTGACTGATTAAAGAAATGTATCATATCGTTCTGCAATGTATCACATGGATAGTATCTCTATATATAATATTCACATTCCATTTGGTTCCACCTGTTTGAGAAAGATGTCCTGAACATGTCATGGGAATATTGGCAGTACAAATTTTTAAACTAGTAGAATTTTTTAAAACATAACCTATGTATGTGGTATTAGAGACACACACACATACACATTTGCACATACAACTGTTCAAAGCACTGGTGTATTGGACGACATAAGAACACAGATATGGGATCAGATCAGGGATTCATCTAGTCCAATATCCTGTCGTTGACACGGGCCAGTACCAGATGCTTCAGGGGAAAGTTAAAGAAACCTTGTAGGGGGCCTTTATGAAATAACCTGCCCACAGGGAAGTTTCATCCTACCTCCCATCATTTAGTGGTTGACTTATGCCCCAATGATGAGGGTTTATATAGCGTTCCTAGAAGTAATTTTGCAGTGTCACTGGGCAATGCTGATATTGTTCAGAGTTTGTCAGTGTCTTCATTATATCCACTTTGAGAGTTCTGTAATGCAGCCATTAAAATCTGCTTCAGGCTGAAACTTGGCACATAAATGTATGAGGAAGCCAAAGCGAGGAATAGTTACTTTAATGTCTAGAAAATTATTACATCTGCCTCTGTACAGGAATAGGGAATATGATAACTTGCTCTGATTATCATATGCATAACTTGTTAATGGAAATTTCTTCTTGTTTGGTGTACAAATTGTAATTATATAAACAGACACTGTCATCTATATAACTATTTTTTTAAGCACACAGCCATGCACATCCATTCAGATGCTCAATAGCAAGTTGCTTCCTTGCAGATAAATCCGAGTTGCGTGACCAGCTGAAGTACAGATTTTAAACTAGTTCTAAAATGTTCAAGAGACACAGAAGAAAGCAAACAAGACTAAAACCCACAGATATTGCAGTTAGTAGATTGGACACAAATATAGCAACACTCAATTGTTTGTTTTACCCCAAACCAGCTTTGTTTACTCCTCACCACTCTTGCATTCTTATAAGTCCAAATATGCAAAAACAACTCTATTTTAATCTATATATTGCTGTCAGGTTCCAATTAAAAAATTAAGAAAAAGAATCTAACCCTAGATTTATGAACAAGAAATAAAAAAAATATTACTGTGTGCGTTTAAATCACTGGGAGACTGATATAAGTAAAACACAATGGGCCAGATTATCAGTGGGTGTAAAGCAGAATGATTCCATTGAATTTAATGGAACTATGCTGATTTACACCAGATGATTTATGCTGAGGAACTGGGCCAGTATTGCACTCTGACACTTGTCGTTGGTTTTAATCCTATTTCACAATGGTTGTTCTAGTTTAAGTATAGCATTTAAATGATATAGTTCTGAAATATCATCAAGTATCCTCACTGAGTGCTGAAATATCATATTCCAAGTGATCAAACCGCTAGCCTGATTCACTCACAATAATTCCATCATTCAGACATATTGAATATTTTTTTTTATTAAAGATGGTCAAGATAGCACAACACTGCAAAACCTTACATACAAAAAAATGTTGGACAACACATCAGACAATATGGAAAGAAGCACAATATTAAACCTATTTGTTCAACAGTGCAGATCAGTTTATGGTGCTGAAGTGATAACACATAAGTCTAGACTAAAAACTGGAATAAACTCCAGTCATAAAAGAAAAGATTCTGGTCAACAAACAAAGCTGAGAAATGATGTTCTCCAGCAAGTGATGTTTTAATCAAAATTTTATTATTTTCTGGTCATAAAAGGTGCCTGCTCAACTGTAGGCCTCTGTGTACCCCCACTGCATTGGAAGCATACACTGCTCCACTAATATATCTAATGTTATGGCGATTCCATACACATTTATTACTTGGCTGCTCTGCTGACACTACCGACAAGTGAGCTAACTATGGCACCAGATTAATCTGTGAAATGGACACCAGTCCACTAATTAGTGGACCAATCCCACTGATTATTCCAGCTATGCTACTGAGGCTATGTCTGCACTTAACATTGCGGGTGTGATTCCCAGCTCACTTGTGCTAGCTCTCATCAAGGTAATGATCTAAACACAGCTGTGTAGCCACAGTAGCATGGGCCATGGTCAGCAGCAAGAAAGGCTAGGCTCCCCGAGTACATACTCACAGATTCATGGGGGGTTGTACTTGGGGCTGCTAGTCCATGCCGCCACTCACCTCTGCCCATGCTACTGTGGCTAAACTGCTCTTTTTAGTGCACTAGCTTGATGAGATCTAGCGCAGGTATGTCTGCTTGAGCTGGGAATCACACCGCCAGCTCCAAGTGTAGATGTAGTTTAAAAACTATGGTAATCCTGCAAAGAGACCCACATGGGCATACCCTTGTTTGGAGCCCCTTTGACTTCTGCTGCAATCCACAGGTGTCCTCCTTTTTGAAAAAACGAGAACATGTTCATGCATCTGACGAAGTGGGTTGCAGCCCACAAAAGCTTACGCCCACAGAAATTTGTTAGTCTTTAAGGTGCAACAGGACTCTCATTGTTTTTGCTGTATACAGACTAACACGGCTACCCCTCTGGAACTTCTTTTTGAAGACGTGGGCCTAAAAGTTCTGGTCACTATTAGAGCTGCTTAGTTTTTCATCGCAAATTTTATTCATTGCAAATTTAGCCATTTTTTCCTACTCACAAATTATTCAAGAACTGATCCTGTTTTCTGCAAATGTATTTCTTAATTGTAACTATTCACCAGATAGTTTGAACGAACCATTTTCATCCACAGAGCTATTGGCAAACTGTTCAGGTTGACTGTTTCCTGCTGGTTATTTGTTATTCAGAGTGTGTAATGTGATGGGTGACCTAAATCACATGTTTCTGCTCCCTGATTTTATGGCTGGAACATTTAGAACAGGAGAACTCTGAATAATGGACCGAAAATTATGGTAATGACTTAAATTAAAGCAGACAAGGTGGGTGAAGTAATATCTTTTATTGGACCAACTTCTGTTGGTAAAAAAGACAAGCTTTCAAGCTACACAGAGCGCCCGCCCACTCCCTGGTTTACAAATAGATCACTCTCCTATTGCCCTCTGCTATAACACACACACCCCCGCCCAACACCACTGGGTTGGGCTACTTGGGACGCAAGGCAGCACTGGCGCGAAAGGACGTCAACATTGCCATGTTGGCTTCCAGCCCTATGCTGCACTCGGAAGTGGAAAGGTAGTAGGGAGAGGAACCATCAGGTCACTCTTGCATCTTTCTCCTTGTTGGCGTGCATCCACTGGAGTGGGGTATGGTCTGTCACCAGGGTGAACTTCCTCCCTAGGAGGTAGTATCAGACGGTTTCCATAGCCCATTTAACTGCCAGGCACCCTTTCTCAACCACCACATACTTCTGCTCTCTGGGGAGGAGTTTCCTACTGAGATACAAGATTGGGTTCTTCTATTCACCTATCTGAGAGAGGACTGCCCCTAGCCCAGTCTCTGAGGCATCCGTCTGGAGGATGAACTCCCTCTCAAAATCTGGGGCTATAAAATATGAATTTAAGCTTCCAGGCTTGTCTTTTGAAGGTATTGTGCAGGTATCCTTGGAGGATGTGGACTAATAGGTCAAATATAGAGTGATCGCTTTGTGAAAAGTGTTCACCCACAGGAGTTTTGGATTTTTTGTCTTTTATCATTTTGCTGTGTGAGTTCATTTGCAAGTGTAGTGATTGTCTGGTTTCACCCACATATACACCATATCACCTGTGGGTGAACACTTTTCACAAAGCGATCACTCTATATCAGACTGATCAGTCCTCATCCTCAAAGGAATCCTGCACAACATTTAAAAAGATGAGCCTTGGAGCTTAAACACATGACTTTGATAAACAATAAAAATCATGGTCTTAATACAGATACTGGATTTATGGCTTATCACAACAAGCTGTAACCCACTAACCCCCCTTTTTGTCCTATGACTACACCTTGAATCTTCACCTTGAATGGTCTCTCAGAACATGTGCTAACAATTTATGCTAAACTATTTGTTCAAGCTTGTATTTTTCTGTGAGTACTCTGAGTACCTTTCCCAAACCTGAAGAAGAGTTTTGTGTAGCTCGAAAAGCTTGTCTCTCTCACCAACAGAAGTTGGCCCAATAAAAGATATTACCTCACTCACTCTAATGTCCTGGGACTGACACAGCTATACCAACACTACATAGGATAAATTGTCCTCCTTTTCAAATAGTCTTAAAATATATTAGAAGAAAAAGAGCTCTTTTTTTTTTTTTTACTAATACTTATAAGCTTTCAGTTTTATAATACAGAGTTACAAATCCACCAAACAAAGCTGGGTACAACATTTGTCAGATGCTATGGGTGATGGATATAATCCTATAATTTCCAGTACAATAGTGAGAGGTTTAATTTTCCATTTGTTTCCACTGTGAAATGGTGTGTGGCTTTGAATTCTCACCATGTCTGCATGAGTACACAAACCTAATTTGCATCATTGTGAAGTCAATACCTACTTCACCATTTGCTCTCTCCTTTTTATGATTAAAAGGCTACAAAAAGCCTGACTTGTAATTTAAATACAAAAAAAGTTTATCCCCTCAGAAGTCTCTCTCGTATCGAGTTTTAATAGACTTCGGCAGGGGGAACCATGGAGGGCCATATCAATTATTAAAAGCATTCTTCTTTTTTGCTTCAAAACTTCATGTGAAAAGGTTAACAACCATTCTAAATTCTATAAACCAGTACATTTGCAATCACACCCCAATGACATGTTTTTCATGAGGAATGGGTGCACCCTGTGGAGTCTGAGGTATGAAAACCTAGAACCAGATGTCAGAGGAGATAGGGTCTAACAAGGAGGGGAAGACAGGGAGGTTTCTTCCTCATGACTCTTGGGTGCCAGGGAAAGCGGCCTGGATTATTTCTTCCTCTCCCTACCTCCATCACAGGGGCAAGGAGGAGGAGGCTGAGAAAACATTCCACTTAAACTCACACAGAGAAGATACTGAGAAGGATTGTTCTAATCCCTCAGTATGGAGCCTTTTCTTCTTCAATCTCCCCAAAGGACATATGCGGTACATGAGTCTTTCATTTTCTGAGGCTATGCCCTCCCATTTTTTTCCTGCCTTAAAGGTGAGTGACAAGAGAGGAAGCGGGGGTGAGAGGAGCAAGAGGTGGGTGTGGCCTCAGAGGAAGAGGTGGAGTAGTGGCATGAAAAGGCGGCCTCGGGGAAGAGTTGGAAAGGGGGGCATGAAGAGGTGGAATAGGGACAACGCCGTGCATGGAGTGGCGGTGGGTCCATGGGGGAGAGGCAGAGCATGGGCTTGGCTTCAGGGCAGAGTGGGGGTGGGGACACAGTCCAGGCACTGGTGTTCCCCACCCACTTCTAGGGAGTTTCCAGCGCTCCTGCTTCCAGGGTGCAAAAGTGGCGGGCCAGCAGCACGCCTCCAAAGGGAGGTGACCCACATTCGGCATTTGCCCCTGCATGGCCAGCCTTTTTTATTTTGGGGAAGCTTAGTCTCCCCAAGCCTCTTCTTCATGCCACCCATGCCAAAAGAGCTATTCTTTCCCCATCCTCTTTCTTGGTCAGGATGGATTTGATGAGTTACTAGGCAGAGCTAGAACTAGGCAGCAGAAGCACAGAGTTCATGTATTTCCTGCTCTAAACAGAATACAAACCTCAAGAGTTTGACTTTTTTCTCTTCAAGATCTTCAAATAATTCTGAAATTAGCAAAACAGATTCATTCATCTCTACTTTTATGGTGTTGGGAGAAAAGGTTGTTCGCTAGTGTTAATTTTAAAATCCAGAATAAAGAAGGTAACAACTAATTTTAATTCCTGGAAGTCCCCTCCTCTCCACTTATATGTTTGTGTTTGTGTGCGCATATGTGCGCATGCTTGTGTGCATAATGCTGAAAGGTTATTTATTAAGACTGGTTAAAAATTTTATGTCAAACCTGTTTTTGATGGAAAATTGCTTTTTTGAGTAAACACATTTTTTTTGAGAAAAGTGTGTGCTTCTCATGCAAAATTTTGACTTTTCTTCAAAAAATCAAACACTTGAAAGCTGAAAAAAGTTCACTTTTAGGCCAAAAACTGAAACTTTAAATTTGGAAATGTCAGAGCATTTCATTTTGACATTTTCAATTGAAACAAAATGTTTTGACATTTCCAAATCAAAATATTTCATATTTCAGTTCAATATTATACCACATTCTTCTGAACTGCCATGAGTCATCATGGGAATTGTGGTTTGGTGTCCTCATGACCCTATTCTCCTCTAGAGGCTGGACTTCTTGGTCAGGTGACATCTTCTATGGTGTGTCACAGCCACGTGACACCCATGATGCACCATGATGGTCGTCAAGAGGAGTGGTGCATCATGGGAGATGTAGTTTGGCCCATAGTCGAGAATGGAGGCATGAAGCATTCAAACTACAACTTCCATTAGACAGCACAGGCAGACACAGTTTAATGTCAAAATGCCCCAAAATAAAACTTTTTGCATTGGTTTGACAAACTGAAATATTTCAGTTCACATCAATCCAACCTGAAACAAAATCATTTGTTTTGATTTTCCCAATGGAAACGTCTGGTTTTCAGCCAAAACTTCAATTTTTGACAAAATTTCAAAATTTTCCACAGAAAATAAAAATATATTTTGACCAGTTCTGATATTTACATAGGGGGCCTGATTCTTTTCTCAATTACAATGGTGTAGATCAGGATTGATTCCAGAATAGTCAGTGGGTTTGTGCGTGAATGAAACTAGAATGTAATGAAAATCTGCATCTGTTAAAGCCACAGTTCATGATTTCACTTTGAAGGATCAGATTTGTGTCAGTTAATGTCAAGTTCACTATTTACTTACAAACTAAAAAAAATTCCATCGATAATAATCTAAATTTACAGCTAGACAAAGTATGAAAAATTCTGTTTGAGAACTGATTAAAGTTTGATTTAAGAATATTTACTTTGTATATTTTGATGTGACATTGACAGTTGGTGTTTTAACGGTTATAAAGTGTTAAATTTTTTCAATCTCAGTGTCTGCTGTAATTAATAATTATTGTCTGAACTCACCTCGTCTGACCGCCCCATAATTTCCTACAACTGTGAACATGTAAATTGATTAAAAAAATCTTGAGAAATGCTTAAAAATAAAACTCAATATTATCCATCAAAATTATTTAAAAAATAAAAATTGAATTCTGTCAAGCCTATTCACGATCAGTGTAACAGGGTGGTTTTCCGCTTTAAGGGCTAGAGACCTGGAGCCAGCCAACCCTAGTTACTAAGTATATACACCTGAACTAGGATTAGTTGATTCCCCTAGAAAGAGCAACAGAAAGTTACAGAGAGATTTCTCAAGGAGAATAGAGGATGCTGGGCACAAGTACACTCCAGCAGAGAAATCTGGAACTCGTGGACTGACACAGACAGAAAAGGCCTAGGAGCCACCTGATAAGGAGGTAAACAGATAGACTTGAGGAGGGATTTGATAACTTTGATTTGAATGAGTGCTAATTTAATAAAGAATGTAGGGCATATTTACAGGATGTGTGACTCTACCCTGGGAAACTGTGACTCTGACAAATATTTGGGGTCATAATCAGTTGAACATGAGTTCCCAATACTATGCATGGCCAAAAGAGCTAACGCAATTCTGGCTGCATAAACAAGAGAATCTCAAGTAGGAGTAGAGAGGTTATTTTACCTCCATATTTGACACTGATGTGACCACTGCTCAAATATTGTGTGCAGTTCTGGAGTCCACAGTTCAAGGTTATTGATCAACTGGAAAGGTTTCAAAGAAAAGCCACATGAATGATTAAAGACTGTCTTATAGTGATAATCTCAAAGAGCTCAATCTATTTTGTTTAACAAAAAGAAGGTTAAGAGGTGACTTGATTACAGTCTATAAGTACCTACATGAGGATCAAATATATAAAAAATGGGCTCTTCAATCTAGCAGAGAAAGGTATAACGTGATCCAATGTCTGGAAGCTGAAGCTAAACAAATTCAGACTGGAAATAAGGTGTAATTTTTTTAACAGTGAGAGTAGTTAACCATTGGACAATTTATTGGTGGACTTTCCTTCACTGACAATTTTTAAATGAAAATTGGATGCTTTTCTAAAAAATACATGCTTGTGCTTTTCTTTGTACTCCTTCTTAGCACTTTGTCCATGTTTTGGTATCTATGAGAAAGGTAATTGTGTCTAGTTAATGCAACAATGCAAACTAAAGTAATATATAACATTGCTTGGCAGTTATGGATAGTTATTTATTCCAGACCAGTCCTATCATTATTAAAACTTCTCTCGTACTTCTCTCAAAAATTCGAATTTAAAAAAAAGACCCAACCCAGTGATTGTAATTATGTTTATCTTTAAATAATATATATTACAATGTGTTGTCTTCCACAAAGTAACAAGTTCCTGGTGCCTAAATTTTGACAAAAAACACTAGTGGAGAGATAGGCACTGAAAAGATTACTGATGCAAATTCCCCACCTGCCCCGAGCTTTTCATTATTTTTGTAACACTTTGTTTACTATTAGGATTACCTGATTTATTTGTTCAGACTGGAAAGCTTCTACTTGGCGTGCTGCTGTGTTCGGTAAACAGCTTCTGACAACAAACAAGGATTGAAATAATCATTGTGTAATCAGCAGACACCAACACATCCTTATCTCATCCTCTCAAATCCAGGTAGCTGTCTGTTGGGCCATTATGTTTAGCAGTCTAAATGTTCAACATAGCAACTGCATCAGAATCATTCCATCCATTTTGTCAGAAATCTGGTGAAGAACACATTAAATGAAATTTGTTTTTATTGTTGCACATATGAAAATGTACATATTCTACTGGAGGCCTTTGCATTAAATTCTGCTCTGGGCTATATCAGTGTAAATCAGAGTAAAGTCCTGATTTACACCAGTGCACCTCAGATCAAAATCTGGTCCAGTGTTTGGTTTCGTGTCTCATAGGGGATACTAACTAGACTAGCCCAGCAGCAACCCAGTGAGGTTACAACATACAGGCCCACCTAAATACCCTGCCTAAAGCTGTGCATAGTATTGCTTGGGTCTGGCGTATATATGTGTATATATAATACTATAGGATACTTTCTAATCAAAGTTCTACTGTGGTTGACATCTTTGTTTGTGGTATAAGTATTGGCATTTGAAATATAGCAGTTTAGAAATACAAAATAGTATAAAAGGATAAAATAGCATAAATCAGCTTTTATTTCAGAGCTGTTTTTCCTATAAGGATCATAAGTCTGCTTTAAGGATTCTCCAGCCATTAATACATTATCTAAACCAATTCTTAAGTTTGAGTGGCTATACTTAGGCACCCAGATACACAATTAAGTGTTTTTGTAACACCGAGAGACTCCGATTGACAGCAGGTGGGAATGAACTTGGGACCTCTGAAGCTTAGTGTATCAGCCTCTACTGCATGAACTAAAAACCACATGGCTCTTAGTCCAGGCTGTAGCAGATGCAACAATCGCCAGCTGCTTTAGATGCCACTAGAAGGTGACAGACTGCCACACCAAGCAGGCATGGGTTAGATACTTCCTCTAGCTGAGGAAGAACATCCCGAGACTTGCCAGTTGATATCCTGGACAAGCCCCAACTTGTAATGCCAACAGACTGCGGTATTACACACACACACACATACACGTACATACTGCTTGCCAAGTTGTCCAGCCTGAGTGGATTCTTGGTAGTCAATCAATAGAGGAGGAGGCAAAGAGTGAGTGGGGGGGAAGAAATGCTGGATAAGATAAAGAAAAGGTTGATTATCAATAAAGGAAAGATGAGCAATTAAAATGATCAATCTACATTACAGAAAGTGATTTTTTAAAATTATTTTTCTGGTAAGCAGGAGATGATCTGTCAGATAGAAATAGATTCAAATAAATATTCTGAAAATGAAATATTCTGAAATCTGTGAAGTTGCTTCTGGTTGTAGAGCAAAACCCTTCATTCTCTCCAATCTAAATACTGATTTCATCTGGGAAACAGACAGCAGCTTGCAGAGCTTTAAATCTGCAGTGTGTGTTGTAAAATGATGTCGCTTTAATTGTTTAGCTATTTTTATTGCTATAGATTTCTAAGTAATTGCTATAGATTGCTATTCAGTGAGTTTGGGAACCAGACTCTGGTGCTAAATATCTGATTCAGCAATGTACTTAATTCCATCTCTATGCAGCAAACCACTTAAGCAGATGGGACTATACCATGTGCTTAAGTGCTTTGCTGAATTGGATCCTACATCTTTACTCTGGGATAAGATGTGTGTAACATGCTTCATAGGTATATGTAAGAAGACAAGAGAAGAAGGACAAAGAACCTCAGTTTAGTAACATTTCCAGAATTTACTGCTCAGCTGCTGTTTGTTTTCTCTGACTACCAAATGTGAGGCAGTACACTTTTCCCAGCTGCAGTCTGATTATGTATCACCTTTTCCATAACACTGCCAGTTCAATTCAACTAGAGCCTATACAGAGTATAATTTTTTGTACAGTTCATAATAAACAAATCAGAGTTAGGGAGAAAATCAGAGATAGAGAGAACCTGACCATAGCTTATAAATCAAAGTACTCAGATACGATGTGAACTGACTGTGCTGGCAGTTGGGCTTTAAATTTAAATAAATCACTTTCCTGAAAACCAGCTGCAAAATCAGGATTTGTAAACCCAAAAAAAGACAAGGTTTTATTTAGGATTTATTGGGCTAGTTTGTAAATCTCTTGTAGGACATGCAAATCTAATTTAAGATTTGTTAATGCTGTTTCGGATATGGAAACGCACTTCCTGACTTAGCACACATTGAAATACTTTAGCAAAATCCTAAATAAAAAAAAATCGCTATTTAAAATGATGACATATAAATCAAAACTTTGTGGTTAAGATTTGCTGGCAGGTTCTATAAATTAAATACTACGTTTATAACTCAACCTCTTCAAAGTGAAGATGTATATATCCAACTTGCAAATCACCAGAAAACCGTCAGAGGATCAATTCTAATCTGAAATACAACAGATATGCTTCCGCTGTGTGCCTTGAAAAAATCTGCCCTGCTATTCGATGGACCTGATCCTCCATTGCCCTGCATCTTCCATAGTGACTTGTATTCATGCAATGTGGTATAAAGCCTTATTATGTCAGTGAGTGGAGAATTCTGATTTGGTAATATTTTATGCTCACTCTGCCCAGGTGTAAATGAGTACAACAATTTGGCGGGGAGGCAAAAGAGGAGAGAAGAGGGCTGGAGAGAGAGGACGTGTTGGCTCTAACCTGTCCTCTACTGGCATAAGGTCCCTGAGTGACGTAAATTAAAGATACCTTCCAGCAGCTTTAACCTGTCCCAGGGCCAGAAGGCTGAGAATCAGGGAATCCTGGCCAGCTCACTAACAGCCTAGCTTACATATAGTAGAGAGTGAAGCTCAAAGTTTAAGGCAGTGAAGAATTGGGCTCAGTGTACGTGAACAAGTGCAGGACAGAAGACACTCTGTGATGTCTGCCTACATTTCTCAGATTAGAATGAAGGCCTGATGGACTCCTGGCCCCATTGGAGTCACTAGCAAATAGCCCATTGACCTCCGTAGGGATAGGATTTCATCCTATAAAAAGAATATTGGCCAGTTTCACCAGTGTGCTCTGGAAAGCAGCCATAAACCTCCTGTGCACTTCAGCGGAGGGGTGGGGGTGAATCAAAAGCAGAGGCTGGCACAGAATCTCCTACCCCTTTGCGGTCATTGCTGGTAGCTGCAACTGCTCTCTTCCCCTGCTCTTCCAATGCAGCAGGTGGAGAGGGTGGCATCCCTCAGTAATTATAAGCAAATTTACACATGCATTAGGAGTTAATATACTTTCTTTCAGGCAGTTTTATGGCAGCCAGCAAGGTTTACCCAGAAGCTGAGGGTCATAAAAGTGAAATATTAGCACTATTTTTTGCTAGCAATACTGGTTTTTTTTTATAGGAAAGGGAAAGTGTATGTGGTAAGAAAGGGCTCTAAGTCCAGGTACAAAAGACATTTAAAAAGACTATTGTCTGCTGAATTTCTCTGAAGTTTCAGGCCCTTTGACTTCATAGTTTTTGAACAATAAGCAAAAGGAAGACTAAAATATTTTCTCCTATCTGATTTGAAACTTGTCTCTAAATAATCATAAAAATGGCTCCCTATATGGGATTATTGATTCATTCTTTCACTTGAACTGTTTGGTATCCTGGAGATCTTCTGAGAGAAGTCTCTTCTTCAGTCTTCCCTCGCATTGTTGGAGTTAAGGATCTGTCCATTACAAACCCCAGAAAATACACACATACTGGGCTAAATTATCAAAGAATGTGTTTTCAACGTGGAGGGTAAGCTGCATGTTCAGCTGAATCCGAACACTACTAGCAGAGTAACTGAAGTGAATAGTGCAATTAGTAACAGGAAATTTTTGCTTCTATAGCTGTGCATTCAACCGAGTGCTCAATTTCAAAAGCAAAATAGCAGCAGGTTGTTTTTTTAATAGTCTATAATGTGGTAAATCACTCCTTTAGGTACGTTACATTTGAAGTGGCTGAAAATAAGCTACCCTGTGAATATACAAGATTTTTTTTTTCATAAAGAGTTCCAGTTGATGTTACTCAAGCGTCAAGACCAAGGGAATTCTTCTCTGCGGCACCATTTGGGCTGGTGAGGAAACAAGAGGGGCACTGGCTTGTACCTCCATAATCAGGAGCTAGCTCAGCCTCTAATATAGACCAAGGCACCCCCATAGGACTGCACTAATTTGGACTCTGTAGCAACCTGCATGGAACCTGGAGAGGTGAGCAGGGGTTGCAGGAAGTAGGAGTTTGGATGAGGGCCAAGGAATTTAGTCTGTGTGCAGATGGTTAGGAACATTAAGCTGTGTTTGGAGAAGCTCTATAAATAGTTGCTTTAAGGAAAAGCCAGTTTAGTTTAATAAGAATACACTCCTTTCCATTCCATGTGGTACATGAAATAGACCTCTAATGCAATTGCCCATATAAGCCATATCAACAGAGTGTAAGAACTCCATACGCACTTCCCTCTACCACTACTCTCTGAATATATTACCATTTCTGCACATTTTCAGGGAATTCAATAACTGCTCCACTACCCTTACCATATACAAATTGGTTCCCAATCCTGCAAAGAGAACTAGGTAGGTACATGGGATTCCATGTGGGCACAGGAGATGGCCCACAAAGTTCTTTTTGCAGAACCAGTGCCTCAAAAGATACTCTAAGGTTTTAGCACAAGAGTGTATTGCAAGGTCATAAAATCCTGATTGTGAGAGGGGATAGGGAGAGAAGTGCCTTGTGTGGTTGGGACTGTACAATCTTGTGGTGCTCTACAGGGTGTAAGTTCATTGTTCAAAAGTCCTACTGTAAAGCATCTTTTAAAATTGTAAGTGACAAGGGCACTGGACTACTGGTTCCTGCTCAGAGAAATGTCAGGGGGGAGGACTGGGAGGGGAACGAGAAACCAGCCAGCTTGCCCCTGAAGAAGAAATCTTCCAAATAGTGGCAGGGGGAGCAGGTCATCAGGCTATTCCCCACTCCTAAGAGGACAATAGAGCCTAGGAGAGAAGGAACAAGGTCTGGCTGGGAGAACTGGGATACCCAAGGACTTATATAATTTAAGTAATTCTCCTGCCTGAACTTCAGTACCGTTTGGGTGCACTCTTTGCTAATTACAGACTAATAAAACCTAACCCACTCATGCTACAAATTTTGTCAAAATAGCATCCTAGCTTCTCTAAGGGTATGTCTTCACTGATGGCGGCAAATTCATCACCATCAGATCAGTTCTTTGGGATCGACTGAGAGGAATTGGAGACCCTCTCAATTGATCCAGAAATCGACTTAATAAATCCACCCCTGGAAAAAGCGTAACACTGCATCGACAGGAGGGCATTTCCCGTTGGCACAGCGTAGTAGGGACTCCACGCTCATTGTAATTTAGGAAGTCAACAGGAGTAAATCAGGAGGAAGTCAACTTTACATAGCTTGCATCTCTCCCATTGACTGCTGCTGAATTTTACGTTAAGTGTAGACCAGGCCTAAGTAATGGTAAACTTGCAGCTCGGCATCCTGTGTATGATCCCTTTGGTTTGGACCTGTCCTTATATTAATCCTTGTTTGCATTCAATAGTAATAAAATACAAAGGAAAAATACAGAGAAAAACATTTTTTTTTAAATCTGCCTTCATCAGCAGAGGCAGCTGTAAACATATTTTTATTGATGATTTCAAGGGATATGAAAGATAAATAAAGTGCCCTAATACTTTTTTTATCAGAATTCTACCTTTAAGGAGAAATTTTAGTGTCCACAATTGTAACCTGTCATTTATCTCATTAAATTTCTCTAGCAGTCAAGTCATCAGACAATATCCATGTGTGGCCTTAGTTCTATGGAAGCAAATGAAAGCAGTGGAACCGGTGTCAGTATTTGGCTGAGCTAATCGGTGAAATTCTAAACCTGATGGCGGGATTGCTGTAGCTGAATTTTATAAGAGTGCCCTACCAGGGACACTTCATGTTAATTTTTATCACTATTGCATTTTCTTCCTCTTCTCCTGCTTCATTGCTCATTCTTTTACTAGTGGGAAAAAAAAGTTAAACTTCATGTCTGTAGACTGTAGTCAAGGGAATTCAGAACTTCATAGATTCTAAGGCCAGAAAGGACCACTGTGATCATCTAGTCTGATCTCCTGCATAACACAGACCATAGAACTTCCCCAAAACAATTCTTGTTTGAACTTGAGCATTTATTTTAGAAAAATATCCAATCTTCATTTAAAAATGACCAGCCATGAAGAATTCACCACAACTGTTGGTAAGTTCCTCCAATGGTTCATTACCCTCACAATTAAAAATGTACACCTTATTTCCAGTTTGAATTTGGCTAGCTTCAACTTTCAACCATTGGATTGTGTGACTAGATTGTGGACTGCTAGAATAAAGAACCCATTATCAACCCATATTTGTTTCCCATGTTGATACTTACAGACTGTGATCAAGTCACTCCTTAACCTTCTGTTTCTTAAATTTCTCTGACAAGCTCTGATTTATCTCCAATGAGCCTACCTCACCTCCTGCAAAACAAGACACTTCTGTACCTGGTGAAGAGAATACATCATCTATCAACAAGTATTTACAAAACGTAAATCCAAAGGGCCCTGCTCTCCACTACCTTGCAGCTTGCGTAGTCATTTATACTTGTGTAAAATGAGTGTGGAATTCTGATTTACTCTTTGGTATAAATGACTGCACAAACTGCAAGACAGTGGAGAATCTCAACCAAAGGAGGAAAGAGTGTTTTTACAATGTAAAGGAATTTACAGTGGCTTAGAAGGGCATAAAAAGGAAGAAACCTAGTAAGGGATTATTTAGACTGACCATCAGGAAAAATATCCAGGAACATTTATTAAATGTGGAAAAGTCACTAAGGAAAGTGTGAAAGTCACATTGCTCGAGTCAGTTAAAAATAAACTCAGAAAAGCACTTGAGAAAATATAGTGAAGAATAATGCTAGACTAGCCCCTAAAGAATGAAGCAGATGTCACAATACGTCTTTTTCATTTCTGACTGCTGTGATATTTTTTCTTAGAGCTCTGGAAGACTAATTCAATTCCAACCTTCCTGAGAGAAACGCCTTAAGTGGGGAAACGAGGACACTACTTGATCAAACTCAGTGGGCTCATTAATGTCACCAGAGTGACCTACCTATTTGTGTAAGCACTAAGGACTTTTCTGAACATCTAGGGAAAATGTTGATGACACTCGAAGTCTCAACTCTACAGGACACCCAGCACTTTTGTTATATGAATCAGGTGTAGGCACCATGGGCATGGAGTCTTAACAGTCTGAGGAGACAGTGCACAACTGACATCCACTGCAGTTCTCATGAATGCTTCTACTGGGCTTCACTAGGGGCCAGCAGGCCTAGTGGGTAGGCTCAACAGTCTCCCAGAGACTTGGGATGGCGTTGCCAGGCAACCTGAGGGCCTGGCAGCCAAGTTACAGTCTGTCATCCTCTTATGTTCCCTGAGTTCTCTCAGTCAGAGAGAAGGAGGGAAGGGTTGAGCACCCAAGGCCTTCCACTCTTCAGGCTCTTGCCCAGGGTAAAAGAGGTTAGGAGAGTCTCAGACCCCTCTTAGCTGATACACCAGACCAACCTCCCCTGTGCCACTTCCTACCTCCCCTGTTCTCTCTTCAGTTTGGAACATGGTCCCAACACTCTACTTCCTTCTAAGCTGAGGGTTGCTCACAGTTTCAACAATTCAGATAATCAGCCAGGGCTTCCCAGCTCACTTTCATTGTCCAGCGGTTGCCCCTTATCAGGGAGAAAATGGGGAGGGGGAAAGGTGGACAGGCCCCTGGCCTGCTGGTCTCTCTTGACCCTTCCCTTGTAGATCACTGTGTCCTAGAAGCTATTGCTTTCCTGCCAGACAGCCCAGCCCAGTCCGGTCTCCACTCCACTTGACTGTCAGAGTGGACCCTTTTAGGCAAGTCATCCATTCAGTGCATTCAGTGCAACTGCTGAGGCGTGGGGCCTTGTTGGCCCAGTACTGCTCCACCACTCCCTTAGACTCAGTGTGGGGCCTGTAAAGTCCATATCACAGCTGAATAGACTTTAAACTTTGCACAGAGTTTAAAAGTTCCTCTTTGTAAAAACTTTAGCCATCATGAAGAGCAAAATGATAAATGGATCGATCTTTTACTGGCAAACTATAGTAATTAGGTCATATCTCATTTCTTTATTAGAGACAGACTTTGGTGCTTAATCATCATTATATAATCATTTAAACTTCTCCAAGCTTTTTCTTTATAGACACTGCAAACTTAGGCCCCGATCCTTCAAATGGTTCCATGCTGGTGAAGCCAACATCAGGATCAAGGTCTTATATTCTGCAGTATAATGTGTGTACAGAGGATAATGCAAAACAAACTAAAAGCTTTCTCAGGGAATCTGAGAAGAAAAGAAAATATTATCTGAAAATGCTTAAGTCCTATTTAAATAAAGACATGGCTACAAAAATAAGGTCCTTGAAATATATTGTAATGCATGAGACAGAGTATGCCATATGGTATAAAACAAGCTTGAAGAACTCCCAGATGCTTACCCTTGTACTAACAAAGACATACCACACGTTTGCCATAACATGGAATTAGCTTTCATTTGCTTATATATGAGATAAGCCCCTGAAATCCAAATGTGTGGGATATATAATAAATGAATTTTAAAAGGAATAAACATCATCAAGTAGTTTGAATCTATAATTTTATTCCATGACAGATATATTTTCTAACCCCATTTTCACTTTAATGCACTAACATTCCCATTGGCTGGTAAAAAGCCATTCGGTAGCTGTATATCATGTCAGCAGTGATAAGACCTCCTGCAATAAGATCAATAAGGCTTACTTTAATGGGACTTTTTTCTTATCCCATAACCTCAACAAAATCATTTTGTGACACAACGATAACTACTGGGAGGAAAATAAAGAGATGTTGAATCTATCAAAGTTTTCTTAGTGAGGCAGGATTAGTTCAGACCTTCACAGCATGACAGTTAACAGCTTTCTATCAGCAAAAGGCATGTAGCAGACAAAGACGGTGAAAGACCTTTCTCTTCAGGGGTGCCAGGCCTTGTTGCTAACTTTAATAAGAAAAGAAAGCAAGAAAAAAACGTTAAATGTTAAAAATCTAATTCATTTAATTCAGAATAAAACCAGCACTAACAAAAACAAATTCCCACTCACAAAAAGCAAGATCTAAGCTGGCCTAGTGGGTCTGCTAGCAGCATAGTCCATTTCTGCAATGGGAATTTGAGTTCAATACCTGTGCTTTGTCCTCAACTCCTACATCTTTATAGAGTAGAGACCCCTATAGAATCAACATAATCTCAGCACGACAACCAAACTCAGCATCTACTAGAGCTGTATCCTCTCTGTATTGCTGTATGGTTGCAAAACAGACACTATGCCACTCAGACCGGACACAGCTGGAGGCTTTCCACACAATATGCCAACATTGTATATTGGGCATAAAGTGGAACAACTTCATTGGTAACACAGATGTTTACGGTCTCTCCGGTCTACAGACTATTGGTTCTCCAGTGGCTTGTAATATCTGAGATAAAATTTCACCAACCAAGGGGTGGAGGTGGCCCAGCGGCAGACCCCCTATTACATGGGTGCATCAAGTCTGTTCCGAAGTTGGACTTTCGGCCCATCAATCCCTTGCAAACAATAGCTATGTCCAATCGTTCAGCTAAACAAAGAAGAAGAAGACCCCTGTGGAAAGACAGCACTTTACATTAGTGTACTCACAGTGAATTAATACTAAGTGGGGCTGGATCAATTAAAACATCAGTGTTATCCCCAAAGCATATATATATTTATCCCAAACACACACTCTTCTGCTCAGCCTCTTAACTGCAGACTCCATGATCTTCTTCACCTGGCCCCTTCTTCTTCGCAGCATCTCTTACCAGACAGACAATTTCTCCCTGTTTCTGTTCCATAGACTCAATGGCCTCCCCATACAAACCCCTCCGCCCCACCTCTGATAGATTCTTGGTTTCTTACTGCTGTCAGGCCCCTCGGACCATCTGCATGGATCCCAGATATCCTGCTTTAATCTGTCTTTGCAAACTAGTTTGTATCATTTCCAATGCAGGGCCATGGTATTAAAGCTTTGTTCCATCACAAGAACAAAAATGCAAAGATAAATTCAAAGGGTGCCCGCTGATTAACCTGTAACCCGCAAAAAGGATCCTTGAGAAATGGCACTTAGCTTGATACGATGGCTGAATTTTGAATTGCCTGGTTTGAAAAGTAAATACTCCAGTTTTCCTGTGACAGTCTATCCATCTTTTGCTGTCCATGCCTCAGCAATATTAGCCCCATAATAATATCCCAATTCATACAATAAGTGGACACTACAACCCTCTGGATATAAGCACTTACCTGTATGCTGTAAATGTAGTACATAAAACTGATTAAATAAATAGGGGAAGAAAATTTAATTTGTTTCTATATTTAATAGAGTGAGTCTTTTTATAAAGCTTCTCTGAAATCCATTCATTTTACCATTACTTTAATTTATGTCAGGGGATATTTAGAATCCATGTTGTTCCTGAAGAAAACCCAGCCTTCATATTTAATTAACGTATAATCCATATTAAAGCACATCATGAGAAAGTAAACTTCACATCTTTACCTTAAAAGATGATGTTCTAGTGACTAAATTCCTAAAACATTTGACATTGGATTCTGTACCTAGGAGTTTCTGAATATATTAAATACTATTTGTAAAAAGCAAAGCTGTGCTAAAATGCCTATCTGCCCCCTGCTGCTTAACAGTATTAAAGATTAAAACCAATTGTTTTGTATACTGAAGAGTGTATAATGGCTTCTTGAGAAGAACATGTCAGCATACTAGATAAGGCTGCTGTTAAATTTTTGTTGCCATGGACTGCTGAACTGGGTCATTATACACTTAAATTGAGTTATTATCATTGTTATATAATGAAATAGAGAGCCTTTGGCCTCTTGTAATGTAGCATACCTTTTAAAGAACGAGCCCCACTGACTGATTTATAAAATTGTTCTATTTGCAGTATAATACCAGGCTCTTGGGTGTTTCAAAGTGATTTAGATGTACTGTTCTAAGAGATCTTGTGTATTTTAAAAGACAAATAGCAGAGTCTGGCATTAACCTGCTTTCAATAATTTTTATTCTTATTGAGCGACTATGAAGGACATACCAACATTAGGGGCCTCTTCCCTCCTGTAATCCAAGAAGTTTCATTTTGGAGTGTTTTTAAGGACTCAGATGTTTTTCTGATTTCTAAAAATTATTTGATCAGATAAAAGATTGAGACTTGTCCTAACATCTTCATTCAACGTATATTAGCCTTTAATACATGGATTGTCTCTTTCTGCTAGCAAAAAAAAGTTATTACCATGTCACTTCTAAACTGGAACAAAAGGTGAACATTGGAGAGATAAGAGGACAGTAATGGTGAACTGCTTCTGATTAAAGATACTCTTCCTCAACTAAAGTATACACAATAGTGAAATCCTGCTTCCATTGAAACCAATAGGAGTTTTGCCATTGATTTCAACAGAGCAGGATTCTACTGCATATATTTTTGCTTCCCTTGAGTATACCTTCAGGCTGTTCTAATAGGACAAGTTACAGAAAGCCACATACATGTGATTATATTTAGTTTATAGTCTTTTTATTTCCCCCACCTATCTAATAAAACAGCGATGATGTTATATTTTTAGTCCCAGTGCAATGGAAATTCCATGGTAAGAACTAAAGAAATAGAACCAGCATATACATAGATATGGGCTAAACGAGCCAGATTTTCAGAAGAACTCAGCATTTTGGGCATTGAGCACCTTTGAAAATCCAGCCCTCAGTGTCACAGTGGGAGATGCCAAATTCTGAGCGCTTTTTAAAATCTGACCCCTCTTGCAGTGCTAAGCACTTGAAAATCTTTCCCTGAGCTTTTTTTAAAAGCTTGTCCTATCGTTAGCATTGCTTTAGTGGGGCTGTGTTAGACATGACCACAAGTGAACCTAGGGAGATTTCTGCCAGGCCTCACAATTCTCAGACTCAGGCCTGCAGGACTGCTGAGCAGGAGCCGTATCACCTGTACTACTGAACTACCAGGGAGGAAAAGGGAACTACTGCTAATACCCAAGCACCAGAAGCTACACCTGCTGACTCAGCAGGGTCAGATGACTAACAGCAGACTGCTGATTGGACACCACCAGGCATAAAGCTTCCTGTTCCTGTCTGATCCCTTGTCTGAGCAGTTAGTTGCTGGGCCTGTTGCTGCCTAGACTGCTGAGAGCAAGCCCTTGCTTCCTTGCCTGGCTCCTGCTCCTTGTTCTTGCTATCTTGCCTTGTTCCTTCTACCATGCTTCATCCCTGTTCCTTTTATGGTGCTGTGTTCTTGGTTCCTCACCCTGACCTGAGTTGCTGACTCTAGCTATGCATGACCTCTGGACCTGGCTTTGACCGTTGGTTTGACCCTGACGCTACTCCTGGCTCCAACCACTAGGTCAGACAGCCAATAGATGGTTCCTCATATCTCAAATAGACTGCTGCATATGGGGATCCCTCCATGGCTTTATACCACTCCAGACAGTGCCATCTTCAGAAAATGTCTCTTTATTCTGCAGTGCAGATACACAGTTATTACTTGTTACCTATCTGAAATACACTTAAAAATAAGTGTATTAAAACACATGAATTAAATAATTCACATATTCACTCAGTGTCAATTAAGACTCAATCAAAAGCCTGAATTAAAGGACTCACCAAAATCACTACCTCCAAAATTCCTGAGTCCTCACCAAGCTATTCTTCAGTCAAAAAGTTTTGTGGAGTGATGGGCCATGCAGCATCTGCTGGAAGTCAAGAGATCAGGCTCTGCCGGACCAGCACAGAAATGAGGGCTGCTCATTGAGAACATCCTGCCAGCAACACTCAGATGTATACATTTGGGTGTGCTAGCTCATGTGCCTCATTTGACCTTAGCTGTGATGTGTGTTCCATGTACTTTGCTGTCAAGCCATTATTCAGCTCAGCTCAGACAACATCCCAAAGTTGATTTGATTATCTGACCTTAACCAAATCCCTTTTGGTCTGATAATTAACTGGGAAACTCATGAGATGGCGGCGTCTCGCATGAATTCTTAGATTCCTAGTTTCAGTGAGGACAAAAGCTATGAAAAGAAATTTTCATAAATAATTTTGTTTTGCCCTGGTGTTCCGTGGACTGCTGATGGTGTGTGAAGAGCTCGCTATCTTCTCCTTATTTTCAGCAGACAAACTTCATTAAAAGATAGGTAAAAATACATGCCATACTTTCCTAATATTTTTCTATATAAACACTAGCTTTACCTGCCACAAGGAAGTTATGAGATCATGAATGGCAGTGAAGGTGTCCACAAGTCAATCTGTACCCTAAAATATGGTCTCGTACCATGAAACGTTGGAGACCGCTTACTTTAGTGTGTACTCTGGAAAAAAAACTATATTAGAAAAACATCAGCAAAGCCTGCATCTATTTACTTCAACATCTTTCACCTTGAAATAGACCAGAATTCTGTTCACACAAGTAAATATTAAACTGGTATAAGCGTGAAGGTCCAAGATGTTGATCCTGCACCTGCACCCAGCTCCACTGAAGTCAATCAGGCTCCTAGCAGGTGCAGGAGTCTGTCTACATGGAACTGCTTGCAGGATTGGAACCCCAGTTTTTAAGGGAACCTCAACTTAGCCTCAAATTCTGTAGGTGCAAGTTGCAATTTTCACTTATCTAACTACCTGATATTCAAATATAGTCTGGAAGCAAGACTTGTATGTTAGCATTTATCCCTGAATTTAAATGTGGTGGCCATTTTTTAAAAAGTTAGACCCTTAAAGCATTCTTTTACTGCAAACAAGTGTGCAATGCCAAATAAAGTTTTAAAATATAATTACTAGAATAAAACCTATATATTAATAAACTTTATAGACACCTTAAACTAAAATATGACCAACTGAAGGGGGACAAAGAATATTATTCTCTGGGAAGTACAGATTTCCTTCTCAGCAAAATTCTGCTGGAGTTTTATCCTTCTTATGGAAAAATGAACTGACTAAATTAATCTGGAATCCTTTTAGACCTAATAATTAAAAATTTAAAATTTTATTTCTGTTCGATGATAAATATAACTCCCAATCAAGATGGATGAGACAAAACTAGAGAGGTCTGTTGGATGATTTAGGTGGGAGAAGCTATCACATCAAAATATTACTCTAAAAGGCCATGTATCATTATAAAAAAAAAAAAAAGAAGGTTCTATAATGAATATGTTTTCATACCACCTACTTTATTTCTCCAGAGAGCACTAACAAAACCTTTTTTAAAAAAGATTATTTTAAGCTCTCAGTCTTGTACCATTTCAGAGAGGAGAAGTACAGGTATTAGCAGAAGTTACAATTGCAGCAACTTTATTTTTAATTGCTGCTCAAAATGCCAGATTTACATATTCTTAATAAATCTCAATGACAGAACTGACCACTAAGCATTTTCAGACAGGGCTGGAAAATTAATTATGTTCTTCTCCAAAAAAAATCACTTAGCATTCAGAACACTTGCATTGTTGTCAGAGATAATAAATTTGATTAGGCTCATATAAATTACACAGTACAATAACTCATAGGCTGGTACAATTGAGTAGATCCTGTTCATTGAAATAGTGCTTAAACTAATACTTAAGTATAATGTAAGAGAGAGCTAAGAAAATGTATCCAGTCTGGGGAGAAGTTCTTTGTTCTCTTAAGGAGATATTCATAGTTTTAAAGCATCCGTTCATAAATCTAAAATTGAAGGGAGGATAGAGATTTAATCATAGCTCATACATTGTCAAGGATTAATTGTTGTTTGACTACATTGTTTGACTAAGTTTATACATAGGGCCATGGATTTCAGCTGTGCTTACTGAAGGTAGGAAACAAAACTTCCATATTTCTTACTGCAAAGCTAAAATTTCCTGAGACATCCTAGTTCAGGTGTCCATCATGTTGAGATGGGGGTGGTAGATTCATATGTAGCCTGGTGAATGGCATCATTGGAACACACTGGTAAGAAACCTGTCTCCTGACTGGAAAACTTTTGCAACTATAGGGACTATCAGGGCTCAAACAACCCTTTGATTATACACAACTCCAAGGACTGGAACTATGTGCACACGCTGCTGTGGGCTAAAGTCTAGATATAGACATGAGTCACCTTCCATCTGAGAAAAACAGGCATTTGGTGCAATCCCTTGCTCCTATACAAAGGCTAATGGGCAAGATATAGTTTTATTGGATAGGCTTTCCTCTACACAAATCAGGATGTTGTTGAATGAAATTGGCAGATCAAGACATGAATATAAGTGTCTTTCAAGACAAGATGTAGAATAGAAGACAGGAGGAAGGAAAATGTAGTGGGGAACAGACCATAGGTGGGAATAAGGCAGAAAGGCCAAAGTGTGAATGAATAGAGAAGGAGCAGGATGAAACAGTTGCAGAAAACAAGGGAGAAAAGAAGACCAGAGACAGAAGTCAAAACTGAGGAAAATAAAGACAAAAAATGGAAACACAGGACACATGGCAAGAGAATTTCCTGCCAAACTCAGCACCTACTGTCAGTCATGGGCAGGAATGCTGCCCGCAGGAAAGATAATGCCAGCATCAGGAAGACACAGGAGAGTCCTGGGGGCCTGAATCACCAGCAATATTTGAAAAGAATAAATTGTTTAAGAAGGAGAGTTGTAAAAAGAAGCTCTTGTGAGATGATGCCATCACACTTCGAAGGGAAGGCCAGGGCTGGTGGCTCCAGGAATATTTCTAGGAATCTAAAGAGATATTTTGAAAGTGAATGATAAAGTTTAATAGCCCAACATGCAAAATAGTGCTGTGTGCACTGTGTTGCCCTGACTGCTTAGGAGGTGCTGCCGGTTGGACCAGATAATCCACTGACTCCCTGGATCGTGATGAATGGAGCTAAAGAAAGAAGATTGGGTTTTTTCAAGGATATATTTTGAAGTGAGACCAGAGGCTCAGGAATGCAAGTCCGGGGCTGCTTCTGGGTGTGATCTGGAGACAAACACCAGAACCTTAGCATTTAATACAGGACTCTCAACAATTCTGCTTCTTACAACTCCCTGCCTCACTTACTGCTAGTGAAACAATAAACAGAATATGTTATGTGTTGTGGTGAGGTAAACTCTGGATCATCAGTTTTACTAATTCTCTTGATTTTATTGTGAGCCTCATGATATCTGCTGTTTTCTTAAAGCCCCACCTACTGACTCATAATAATCTTGATTTTCATTTAAAAAAATAGTTTTTGGCCCTCATGGTTGCAGAAAAAAGATTGAAAGAGTGAAGCAAGTGCACCCTAAAATTTCAAAAGCCAGAAGGCAAGGAAAACCCAACACTTTTTGTAAAATCTCAAGATTTTTGGAAAATGGACTTATGCTTTTTGAATGTTTGGGGCTGGCAATACTGAAAGTGCCCCGTGTTTTCTCTCCCAAACAAAAAAGCAACTCAGCATTCTAGTTTAGACCCTTCCTGATCATTTTACTGTAGATAAAAAAATATCTACACAGTAAAGTAACTAGAGAGCACTTAATTAGACAGGTATATCGTTCTACGATTCCTGAGACACCCTCTATTACAAATCTGGCATCATCAGAACACTCACATACATTTATAGAGACAGCAATTTAAACAACTATAAATCGATAAAGAAGGACTTCCCATTAAATTTAAAAGATTTTAGGGCACCAGCACTCTAAGATGTATTTATTGCCTTATTTAATTTTCTTAACCTCTGAGAATACATTGATCTGCTTTTCAATTGCAAATGAAAAAAAAATGGATACTTATCAATTATGAGCTAAATTCTGTTCTTAGGCTCAGCTCCATGTAAAGGGTAATGCGCTACCCCAGGAGTAGCTCCAAGGAATCTCCGTTGCACCAGAGGGAAGTCATTACTGCAGCCCTGAAAAGGCTTTAATTGACTTCCCTCCATATATCAAACCATCTATTCTTGGACTGTGAGGCAGTCGAGACATAGCTGCATCTATTCCTTGCCGTTGTCCATTTCCTTCCTGCCCATTTATCTGTGGAATGGACCAATAGCTCACCCAGTAGTTCTTGTTTTAATTTTAGAAGTTATAAGGCAGGGATGTTTTGCCTTGCAAAGAGAACATACTACACTGCCAAATTAATGAGCTACACCAAGTATTTCCCTGTTTCAGTAGAGGACGGGTGGCAGTTTTATCTTGACACCTCCAACAGGTGTGCAATTAAGTCTGATTCTTTGCTAGGATATTCCCTTTCCATTGATATTTCTAAGATTAAAACAGTGAGGTCCCTAGAGAAAGATGCATCAAAGTTATACCTTCCATCTTTCATTATTCTGGTTGAAGATGAGTGAATGCACCAGGTAGATCCCACCTGGGAAGTAGCAATTACAATTACTTCTTTTAGATATTAAACAAGGCCTTCAACATATTCTTTGAAACTATCCCAGTAATTACTCAGGTAGTCACTATCTGTATATCCCTATTATTCTACACATATAAAGCCAGATCACTGTGATTGGTATTAATGAACCAGCCTTCTAGACAGTTTAAGTAACAAGTTCCTGGGTAATTTATTAATTCTGTTGCTCCCAGCAAATGGATGGAAATAATCCAAGTATATAGAATACATACCTGAGAAGACTATGGTCCATCTTCTCCAGTATTCTGTCTCAGCCTCTTTGATGTATTCTATAGCCAGGAATGTATCATATATGCTTTGGATCAGGCACAATAATACAAAAATAACACTGAAATGTTCAAAAGGCACCTAAGGAGTTTAGGCACCCCAGTTCCTTTGAATTTCTTTTGAAACCCCAATCTAACTAAGGTTATGTCTACACTGCTCTGCAGTTAGGACAATGGGGTTGTAAATAGCAGTGCACACCAAAATGCTGCACTGTAGTTCCCCCATGTGACCACTGTGGGCATAAACTAAAGATTCCCAGTTCCATTAATGTTGTCCTGTTTGAAAAGAACTACACAGAGTCCATATGGGGGAGTTACAGCTCAGCACTTTAGTGCGCACTGCTATTCATACCCCCCGAGCCCAAACTATGAGATAGTGTGGACAAGCCTTAAGTAATGCTTTGACCAATTTCAATCAAGTGAGGTACCCACTATTCATCACAAATACAGTAGAACCTCAAAGATACGAACACCTCGGGAATGGAGGTTGTTCGTAACTCGGAAATGTTCGTAACTCTGAACAAAACATTATGATACATTACCCTGCAGTCAGTGTCTTCCAGCTGAGGCTAGGAGAGATCTCTGCAAAGGTGGTATCTGGAAACACTCTCTGTTTTGCAAGCAGTTCCCTGCCCTATTCCTATTTCTTGCCTTTGGGCTTAACTGGGGCACCTGCCCCACACCCTTGGCACTACAAGCCTCAGCCCTCAGCTGCATCTCCCCAGGGCTTGCCCTGCTCAGTGCACTGCTTGCCACACTCCAGAGGCAGCACATGGCAGGGGCTTGGTGCCAGCCAGCTGCCAGCACCACTCCTTCCCCTGCCCCTTGCACTCCCAGGCTGTGGCCCTTTAAAACTGCTCCAGAGTGCATCTGACTCCCACTCCAGCTCTTGGCCAGGCTTTGGCAGCAACCTTTCGTTCCTTGCAGCCAGCAGCAGGGAGCTTTCTTTCCTGGGCTCAGGAGGGGGGAGGGAAGGGAGGTAAAAACAGCTTCCCTCTCCTAGTGGAGTGGGGTGGAGTTGGAGGGGGTGAAACAGCACCCTTGGCTTACAGGAACAGCGCAGACCCCAAACGCTGCACGCTGACCTTGCAATACAGGCACAGTATTTGCTTTCTTTTTTTTTCCCCCTCCGCTGCTGCCTGATTGTTTACTTCCAGTTTCTCAGGGTGTTTGGTTGACTGATCAATTTGTAATTTTGTTGTTCCTATCTTTGAGGTTCTACTGTACAAATTCAAGTGCTCTCCTCAGGTGTTCCACAGAGTGCTACAGGTCAGGACTGAGAGGTGTTGACACAGTTGTGTCAGAAGCTTAAATAGTATTTGACACAAGCTTATTTGGCTATATTATTTTTATGCTTAATTATTTTTAAAGTGCTCAAAAATGTGTTGAGTGTCTCACAAAAACAAGGAAAGTAACAGGCCCTGCCCAAAGGCTATGCACTCCCCATTTAATGTGGCACAAGAGAGAGTCAGAAACAGACATAAGAAGTTGAAAGGAAGGACATGCATGACAATAATAAGATAACACAATGTGTTCTATTAGTCACTTACTCTTATGAGTAGCAAATCCACCCACAAGATTCTTGTAGAACAATTACAATTATACTGCGCATTTCTGTTCCTTCTTTGTGTCAAATGGGAGCATTTTCTAGTGAAAGTATGGACCTGGGAGTCAGAAGATCTGTTTCCTATTCCTGCCTCTGGGAATCAAAGAGGAAAATTATACTTCAGAGGAATGTTGTGAGGCTTATTTCATGAAAATTTGAAAGCACTTATGAACAGATTTTTAAAGATATTTAGGCATTTCTGTGCTCAGTATTGAAATCCCTAACTGATTTAGCATCCTGTTTCATTTTCAAAAGGGATTTAGGCACATTGGAGCCTAAATCCTAATGGGGCTAAGTGCCTACACTCCTAAGGCATCTCTTAGGGATTCCTAAATGCTGAAATCCCTTTTGAAATTAGACTTAGACTCCTAAATCAGTTAGGGATTTCAATGTCGAGGGCAGCAATGCCTCAATACCTTTAAAAAATCTGGGCTTTAGAGATCCTTGGTTGCAAACCAATATGGACCCAACCCAATTCCCCTTGAAATAAGTGGTATGCACTTATTACTTTCAATGGCCATTGGATCAGACTCTATAGGTGCAATATAAATTATATATTTATATTACATATACTCTGATAAATGGTTTACAATCCTATTTCACTTTTCTATGCAGAAGAGAATTCATTCTGTTATTCCAGCTGTACTCCAGATCAATTAAGTGTTTTACAACTAAAGCACAGGATCAGCACAGTGCTTGTGTTATTTATACAGATACTTGTTAAAAAGAGCTTCATTGCACTGCAGAATGTTAAGATAAATTGTTGTGCCCTTTACATTCATTTATAGATGACAACAATATGAAATTCATCTTAAATAGGTGTTCATCTTTCATCACATAAATGCTTAAGTAGTTAGATTCTATCAACCACGGAGTCTTTTTAATCCTTTTATTAAACAGCAAAACAAAAATTATTGTTGTTTTTTTCTTTTTTCATAAATCCTATAATCCTTGTTAGGGGGAAAAAAGACCACATGTCAAATAAGAAACAAATCAATCTGTAGTGAGGGAAAAACTAACTAGCATAACTGTCTCCAGACTGCCAAGCGCTTTCTCACACTGAGACATTAGTTAAGTGTCAAAGGCAAGTCAGTTTTCTTTATCAGAGTATTTTATTATACACAAGTAAAGAATGCATTCTTTTATAATCTGGTATTTTAACTTCCTGCTTCATTGTGCTGCTCCACTTAAAAAAAAATAGATTGAGGACATAAATGTCATCTTTTGTGTCATCAACCCAAAATCTGTTAGAATTTTATTAGAAAATAAGTACCAAGACAGTAGAGCTACATTTCCTCCCTTATGCTGTGCTAAATTGCTTGTGAAAGTGATATATTATGATTTTACACTGCAGCTATGGAAAAAGACGAGAAGACAAGCCCACATACTGTGTATATTAAATGTTGAATTGGTGACCAGGCAATGAACATCTCCCTAAATGTACAAGATGTACAAATTTAGCTTTAGTAAGGTATAGATAAATAGAGAAATAATTTCAACACAAGACCAATAAAATGACACCAGTTAACTCCTGTGTTGATATGTCTGGGCCATAAGCTATTATGCTTCCTCTTTAGAAATCAGTTTTTAAATAACCAATAACAAGATGGAAGACATTGCTCTGTTTCTCTGGGAGTGGGGGGGAGAAGTTCTCCACTAATATAAGTCAGAGAAGATTTGCAAAGTGAAATTCTGCCCTTTGTATGATCACCTGAACAACTCCAGTTTCCAACCTTCCAGTCCTGGCATTGCTCCTCCAGTGATTAAGCATGAAGGCAGGGTCCTGACCATATTGCTTTATGCTGCCAACTATCAGGACAATTTACTTCACAATTTAATCTCCAAGCCACATAAAAAACACCAGTTAAAGTCAAAATGCCCCTTTTCTGAAATAGCCAAGCCCCTCAAACAGTACCTCAAACACAACCTTTCTGAAGAATGGCAACCACAGGTGGTGCATGATTATATTTTGGATCAATGACACATTTCTTAGCAAATAGGCAGCTTAGATCTGTGTCCCTTCGTCTCTCCGGATCAGCTCTCACATGTCCCTCAGAACAACCATGTGACCTTCATTGCAGCAGGATTATGCTGTGGTCGTGGGCAGGTTAATTTACATCTTTTTCCACTGGAGCTACTTGAGTTCTCTCCTGACCCTATGGAACTCAAGAACAAACAGTCTGACACCTGGTCATCAACTTCCCCTCTTCATCATCTTGATGGTAGATGGATGCACTTGAGGTCTCCAAATACTGCCGCTGTGATAAAGAGCCATATGCCAGAAGAAATTATTTAGCCAAATACTCAGGAGACCAGAGGTGAAAGATGGGTCCTGCGAAGGGATAGAGCCTCAATTCATATGGGCTTCATGGAGAGACAGAGAGACTCCAGGTATAAAGTATGAGTGAGAGGGGAGGAAAATTCACCTGTGTGCCAAGGGCCAGTACAAGTTTAAGTGAGATATAAATGGTGCACAAGCCCTGTGCTGGCTGTCTGCATAGGGGTGGATTTACAAAAAATGCAGCCAGTGAAGAGTCTGTAAAGTGGATCCAAAGAGCAAAAATGGGCAGGGGAAGTTTGGTGCGGTAAGTGCTAAGATCAGTGTAGAATTTTCAAACCTAGTCTAAGGAGATCTCCTTTTAATGATGTAAGGGAACATCTATAGTGTCCATCCTCTGTTCTGGGCACCTACTGCGTAGGTTAAAACACACAATATGAAACCCATTAATATAACTGCCACAGCCCACAGACTGAAAAAGAGAGGGAAGAAGGGCATTGTAGCATGCTCAGAAGATTAGCAAATCCAGGCACTGGTGGACTGAGAACAGGAATGGGTTCCA
The DNA here is from genome assembly GCF_026122565.2 of Emydura macquarii macquarii. Classification (NCBI taxonomy): domain Eukaryota; kingdom Metazoa; phylum Chordata; order Testudines; family Chelidae; genus Emydura; species Emydura macquarii. The sequence continues at coordinate 5,289,915 of NW_027133156.1, forward strand.
AAACTAAGGACACCATACCAAGGGCACCCTTCCAGCAGCCCTCTCTCAGTTATATTGAGGGGACTCCAGCTTAAGTGCCTCTACTGATCTCAACTATGACACTGTCACGGGGAGACAGGCAACCTCTCTGGTAACGAGATCCCAAACCATTTCCATATCTCCTGTATACATGTTCTGCTGCTGATGGTATCATGTCAGTGGAGAAGACAGGCATGTTCTGTTTTTAATTATTATTATTGTTAATAGAAGTAATTGTCTGTATTGCCATAGCAGCTACGAGCCCAGTCATGGACCAGGAGCCCATTGTGTTAGACACTGTACAAACACAGAACAAAAAGTCTGTCCTTGTCCAAAAGAGCTTGCAATCTAAGTGTATGACAAGCGACGACAACAGATGGATATAGAGAGACAGATGGGTTTCTACAAGTGAACAGGGAGACAGTAAAGTTATATGAAGAAAATCAACTTCCAAAGGCTGGGACTGGTGTTGCAGAAAGTCATCAAACATGACCAGCTGCTTTACACCCTAATGAAACTTCAGGTATGTGGAGCAGGAACCTGTACCCCATAAATAATAATGCCCTTGGATAGTGAAGAAAGAACATAGAAACTCAAGCATATATGGAAATTTAAAATCACCTTGCAGAGGCCACAGTATATTGATTAGGTTTGCTCAGATGCAGAAAAATAGGAAGAATTTTAAAAGACCTTGTATCCCTGGTGTTACAAGAAAGGCTGTTTGTGTGTTCACCAATGCACCAGGGAAGTTGTTCAGGAACAATTAATCTTTGCATACACATTCTTTCTGTCCGCCTGCCAAGGCAGTGTCAGCTTGGGTTATGTGCCTCAGAGGCAGCTTGAAGTTGGGCAGCTTCTTTTTTTAAATGATCTACATCTTTCCTTCATAAATCAGCATCTTGGCTCATTTGTACTAGTGCCTATTCCCCCTCATTCTTCACTTCTGCTTTGACTTGCCTTTTTCCTCCCCAGTATGCTTACTGAATAGCTGTCTGTGTGCCAAGAAACCTGTATTGATGAATACAGAGTTTGTTCACATTGGAAGGGAGAACTATATTGCATAATTTTCCATGTAACCTACACTAAAATTCTACCTTACCGTGGGCTTAAATCTTTCATGAATAGGAGCATTTGCATGAATAGTATACTTTCTTTTCAAATAAAAGGTATCCCAAACTTTGGATTTCATCCATTTTATTCCATTACATTGCTTAATTCATATTATGCAGCATGTGCTAGGATGGCACAAGGTGACACCTTGTGGATCATGCAATGTCATGACAAGGCCAGGCTTTAATGAGCAGCATTTGGACTTTTAGACTGAAACACTGTCTTATATAAACATCTGGACCATAATTGTGGTGATTACTTCATACATACTATAGTTATTTATTTCTGAATATATTCATGTTCTCAAAGATCTCTGACATCAAGGCAAACTGTTAAGACAACGCAATTGGTTAATTTTTTTCAGATTTTCTCAATAACTTGTTTAATTTACCATGACCATGATTGAGCAATGGAAATCACAATAAAATATTACTGGAAATAATGCAGAGAAGAGGAAAGACCAGCATTTTGTCCATGTCCTACACTGTGACCCTTTCACAGTTTCCTCCTTTCACAGGTAGGGAAACTAAGACACAGGATGTGAATGCTGTGATTTTCCAATACTTATGTGGGTGCAAGTGGCATGTCTGTTCTCTGAATAGGACTTAGTATATTGTTACCCCTCAAATGAGTGATAGAAGATGTTAGGGTTTTACAGGATGGTTTCCAGTTGGAGCAGAAATTGTGGTATCAGAATCTTTTCTTGGGTAACCAGTTTGTTTACACTCTATGGACCAGTCCTTGAACAAAAATGGTCACAAACAGCATGCAGACAATACCCACTTTTAGAAATCTTAGTCAAAATGCTAAGGCCTTTGTTCCCAGAAAGTAACTCTGCCTCAAGAACTAACTTGAGATGGAGAGATTAAAGAAGTGAGCAAATTCTCTTGCGGTTTGGAACAGCTCCCCACAAAGAAACTGAATCCCAAACAACTAACACTACAGCATTTCATCAAAGACAGAACACTGCTCACATGCTAAGAAAGACAGCTTGTAAGAATGTATGTAACAGCAGCATCTAGTGATGCTCTCCATAACAGTATGTTTAGGCACTTGGGGTTTTTCAGAAATCCTGGATCTATCTGGACGATGACAAACAGTGCTCTTTTAAATCCAGATAGTTAATTTGAGTTAGCTAGTATGATCTGAAATTCCCCTTAATACTTAGAGCACAGAATCATGGGATCATACAAATATAAGGATGGAAGAGACCTTGAGAAGTCATCTAATCCATCCCCTCACACACACGCGCACACACGCGCACCATGCTGAGTCATGACCAAGTGTACTTAGTCCAGCCCTCATAGGTTTTCTTCAAAAACCTCCAATGACAGGGATTCCACAATCACCCTTGCGGCAATTCTCTATCTCTTGAGAGAAAAGAAGTTTTTCCTAATGTCTAACCTAAACTTCCCTTGCTGCAAACGAAGCGCATTACTTCTTGTCCTACCTTCATTGGATGTGGAGAACAAATGATCTCTGCCTTCTTTGTAACAGCCTTTAACATATTTGAAGACTGTTATCAGGTTCTCCCCTTAGTCTTCTTTTCTCAAGACTAAACATGCCCAGTTTTCTTAATGTTTTCCCATAAGTCAGGGTCTCAAAACTTTTGTTGCTCTCCTCTAGACTCTCTCCAATTTGTCCGTGTATTTCTTAAAGTGTGGTGCCTAAAACTGGACACAATACTCCAGCTAAGGCCTCACCAGTGCTGAATAGAATGTGTCTTACATTCAACGCTCCTCTTAATACACCCCAGAATGATAATAGCCTTTTTCACAACTGTAGCACATTGTTGACTCATTTTCGATCTGTGATCCACTATAGCCTCGGGTTCCTTTTATGCAGTACTGCTGTCTAGCCAGTTATTCCCCATTTTATATTAGTGCATTTGCTCTTTCTTCCTAAGTGTAGTACTTCCCACTGGTCGTTACTGAATTTTATCTTGTTGATTTCAGATCAATTCTCCAAATTATCAAGGTCATTTTGAATTCAAATCCTGTCCTCTAAAGTGCTTGCAACCCTGTGACAAACTGCTGGGGATACCCAGAGCTCCAAGACACTGCGCTACCCCTCTCAGCCTCAGCTAGAGGGAACTTCACTACAGCTAAGCTGTTTGACAGCTCCCTGACACACCAGCTTGTCTGTCTTGCCAGCAAACTCTTCAGGGGTCTTCCAACCCAAACTTTGCCTATCAGGCAACAATCGTTGCTCCTTTAAAAAGACAGAAACAACAGCATGTTATCTTTACTGGAATTAAGAATCACGTCAATTTAGTCAAAGCACTGGGTTTGTTTAGATAAAAAGTAAAACAAGATTATTTAATAAAAAAGAGAGAGGTTTTAAATGAGCTCAGTTATAAGGGATAAAGATAGAAAGTGTTACAAAACAAACAAAAGAAAAAATATGTTTTCTAATGGCTAAAACCTAATTTAACAGGCTACACACTTCGTTCAAGGTAGTTTCCTTACCAAAATGGCTGACTAGCTCTTAATCAGGATCCCCAGAGAGTCCAATGCTCTGGTTTTCCTTGTCTCCCCAGGTAAAAGATAACTTAGGGATTCTCTGCCCCTTTTTTATAGTCCAGTCTACTGTTGAAAAGTATATTTCTTGAAGTTCATTGACTCTGCTTCAAGAGGCAAGAAGGCTTCATGGAGGGTGCAATCTCCATCCCCCATTGAGATTGTTCAGTGATCACTTTTTCCCCACTTGCTCTCCTCGTGGCTTTGTTTGCCCAAGATGTAAGTGTGCTTTTCTTTGTCTTTGGCCAAACCATGCTCAATTTGCATGGGGAGACACATTCAAACAGATGGAACCACATTCCTTTGTCTGGACAAAATCTGTTTATCAACTTCCCTGATACGCTTGATTTAAACACATTTTAGTCATAATTCCAGCACATCTATATAGTCCTTTGTGGATTGACTATACATACATAATGCAAGAATATTAATTAACAGTGGGTTATTAGTTTCCAATGACATATTACATGACACCTTTTAGATACAAATTATAACAATAGTGAGTTGGGCTACACTGAGTTAGTCAGCTAGCTGAAACTCACTGCTAGATACAAGATAGCACCTGCCTTCTGGCATAGGGATGCTCTTAGGGTTGCAAACTATTCCCTGCTTATTGTCCATTATCCACATCATAAATAAAAGTGTTAAATAGTTCTGTACACAGGACAGACTTTGGACCCCTCCCCCCCCACCAGATACATCCTCCCAGCTTGACAGCAAACCATTGATGACTACTTTTTGAATATGGTCTTTCAGCCAGTTGCATACCCGCTTTACAGTAATTTCATCTAGACCACATTTCCCTTGTGTGCTTGTAAGAATCTCATGTGGGATTGTGTCAAAAGCCTTACTGAATTCAAGATATATCCCATATACTACTTCCCCCCATCCCTTAGGTCAGTAACCCTGTGAAAGAAGGAAATTAGGTTGCTTTGGCATGATTTGTTCTTCACAAATCCATAATGGCTACCCATTATTACCATATTATCCTCTAGGTGTTTACAAATTGATTGTTTAATAATTTTGTTCCAGTATCTTTCCAGGCATTGAAATTAGGCTGAGCAGTCTATAATTTCCTGGGTCCTCTTTCTTCCCCTTTTTAAAGATGAGTACTGTGTTTGCCCTTCTCCAGTTCTCTGGGACTTCATCCATTCTCCATGAGTAATCAAAAATAATTACAGTTTCGATATGGCTTCAGCTAGTTCCTTAAGTATCTTTGAATCAATTTCATCAGGCCCTGCCAATCCGAATACATCTAATTTAGCTAAATATTTTAACTTGTTCTTTCCCTATTCTGGCTTGTATTCCTTCCCCTTTGTTATTAATATTAATTAGGTTAAGCATCTGGTCACAACTAACTTTTTTAACCTTTAGTCTTTTGTTACTGAAGCAAGCTAGATCAAAGCTAGCTCAGGTATGTCGAAACATGCTGCAATCTCACCTCCCAATTGCTATGTCAATATATCTCTAGTGTAGACACAGTTTAAAACCTTTAAAAATGGTGATAGCTGATTGTGTTAAAGTCTATGTTACAACACAACCAGCTAAGAGATTTTAAAGATGTTAAACTCTATCCACACTAGGAGTTAAGAAGTGGAGTTTCAAAATCATATTAGCTAACTCGATTTGTAAAACTACCTTTTCTCATCATTGAGAGAGACCCTGGGTTGATCATGCCAAAGTCCTTAGTGTCCTGTGAGTTGAGCACTCCCAGAAGGGCTGGCACTCAGTAGGGATTTTCACAAGTGTTGAGAGGCCCCCACTTCTTTATGCAGGTGCTGATGATTTTTTTTAAATCATTTTTTAAAAATTCTTTTAGCTTTTAAGCTCTTGAATACACTTGCCTCTACATTTTTAGAAGTAACTGGTGTAATTTAATTGATGAGGCATATTTGTTCTCATTAAATCCAGTTCAGCTGAAAAAGTGAATGCAGTCTTAACTTTGGAATCACTACCAGAATCCCACATAGTGTATTTTAACTTTCTATGTGCAGAAGAGAATCTAGAAAGCTATCTTTTTTAAACTGTTTACATACCAGTATTCTTAAATTTGGCATACAATTTTCTTCACACAAATGCCTGGCTTCATTCTGGATTTTTTCAGTATTCATGATGGTAACCTCCTTTGTTAAACAGCTTTGAAATCTATGGATAAAAGTTTTATATAAAAGCTAGTTCATTATTTATTTTGTTATTTACCTGGAGTACCATAAGGTACCTCTACTTGTATGAACAAGGGGTCCCAAGAATTGGTCTGGTTTTGGCTTCTAAAACTAAAGAAGAGAGTTGTAGGCATATAGGGCCTGATTCTCCACTACCTTGTACTTTGTGTAGTCAGTTACACCTGTGAAAAGTGTTCAACAAATCAGAACAGTTGCTTTTTCCACCCACTTATTACAAGTGAAATTCACTGCAAAGGATGCAGGACAGGATCAGGGCTATGTGTATAGGAAGCACTCGGTAGTCATCTTATAAATTAATTATGGTGTGGAACTGGTGATTATTAAAGAATAAAGATAACAAACTAAAAAAAATTTTAAAAGTGCAAATATGGGTGCTTTCATCTCCTTTACTGCAAACTTGAATGGAACAATCACATAGTTAAAATGGAACAATTGTCAAACAATTCATTCCATACTAACGGCCCTTTTTATGCAATATTATAGCATTAAGACTGTTCAGCCAATATAATGGCCGTTTCGGTGACCACCCCTAGTGCTTTATAATCTCAAATAAAGGCTAATGCCAAAATTTCCAATTTTAGGGTAACTGTAGGCATTCAGCCCCTTTGCAAATCGGACCAGCTATTTTAATTTTAGGTACATACTTTTGAAAAATGTGAACTAATTCCCCTTCCAGTTTCAAAAATATCAGTCACAAAGAACTCCAGGTTACATACACAGATATGTGATGTGATATCTCCTGTTGACCATAGAGGGCCTCATTCACACTAGTGTAAGTCAGGGGTAGCAACGTTAAAGGCAATGGAGTTTCACTGATGCCAAAGTGGTGTTAAATGATATCATATTCCAGTCTGGTGTAGCCCCAGTAATAGCTGGCTTGGCAGATTTCTTTTCCAAACAATCTAGTGCAAAAATGGTGAACCCTAACAAAACATAATTTCCCTATTAGAAAAAAGGAATTAAATGAAGCTTGTGTATGCATATGCATAACTTTTGTGTACTGTAAAAGTTACCTGTCCTTTACACTCTCATTTATTAAGCTCTTATTCTGACAGATTCTCGCACACATGCTTGGACAATTTTTAGAAGTGTCATCAATCTAAGAGTGCAGTTGAACTGCTCTCTTGCCTCTGTTCAGCCTGTGACTGAATAGTTTCTTTTAATAAATGAGTGATACGGCTGGGTGTTATTAACCTTCTATAACATTTAATAGATATTCATAACACATATTAATCATGAGCAACTTTACAAGAAGCTCGATCCTGCTGGATGCTGAGCACTCATTGAACTCAGCGGGATGAGAGATCTCAGTCAGCACTTTTTGCAGGACTGAATCCAAAGAAGTTAAACCATTTCTCCTGTGAAGTGTTCTACCATCTATGCCTGCGCCTTCCCAGTTCCAGAATCTTAAAAAAAGTAAGCACAGCTAGCTAGAGAAGGGCACACTGTGTTTGGGAGGTATATTAGGTTGGTCCTGGGGCCGGTTTTGTTCAACATCTTCATCAATGATCTGGAGGATGGGGTAGATTGCACCCTCAGTAAGTTTGCGGATGACACTAAGCTCGGGGGAGTGGTAGATACCCTGGAAGATAGGGATAGGATACAGAAGGACCTAAACAAACTGGAGGATTGGGCCAAAAGAAATCTGATGAGGTTCAACAAGGACAAGTGCAGAGTCCTGCACTTAGGACAGAAGAATCCCATGCACAGCATCAGACTGGGGACCGACGAGCTAGGCAGCAGTTCTGCAGAAAAAGGACCTGGGGGTAACAGTGGATAAGAAGCTGGATATGAGTCAGCAGTGTGCCCTGGTTGCCAAGAAGGCTAATAGCATATTGGGCTGCATTAGTAGGAGCATTGCCAGCAATCACGGGAAGTGATCATTCCCCTCATTTGGCATTGGTGAGGCTGCACTTGGAGTATTGTGTCCAGTTTTGGGGCCCCCACTACAAAAAGGATATGGAGAAGTTAGAGAGAGTCCAGCGGAGGGCAACAAAAATGACTAGGGGGCTGCAGCACAAGACTTATGAGGAGAAGAAGTCTACAGAAGAGAAGAATGAGGGGGGATTTGATAGCAGCCTTTAACTACCTGAAATGGGATTCCAGGGAGGATGGAGCTAGGCTGTTCTCAGTGGTGGCAGATGACAGAACAAGGAGCAACGGTCTCAAGTTGCAGGGGGGGAGGTCTAGGTGGGACATTAGGAAAAAGTTTTTCACTTGGAGGGTGGTGAAGCACTGGAATGGGTTACCTAGGGAGGTGGTGGAATCTCCATCTTTAGAGGTTTTTAAGCTGCGGCTTGACAAAACCCTCACTGGGATTATTTAGCTGAAGTTAGTCCTGTTCTGAGCAGGGGGTTGGACTAGATGACCTCTTGAGGTCCCTTCCAACTCTATGATTCTCACACTACATAGTTCCTGGTGGACTCTCAGGCTTTGTTTCTACTTTAGCAGCTAAACTACAGATAGAAACATTGCACTAAATTTATCTAAGGTTATATCTACACCAGTGTTTCTCAATTAAATTTGGCCATGGAACCCTTTTGAACTCCCAAAATAATTGCGGAACCCCCCAAAATCTTAACAGTCTTCAAATGTCAAAATAAGCAAAGGTCAGCATTTCTCAATTAAATTACACTTAAATTACACTTACACTGGATACCCTCCACCGGAAAATCCGGGACATCTTCCCTTTTTCGGCGGCGCAGAGAACAGCAGATCGGCGGCGGCAAACAGCTGATCAGCGACGCGGAGAACAGCTGCTCGCGGAACCCTAACAGTGTTCCAATTGAGTGTTCCAATTGAGAAACACTGATCTATACTACAAACTGTGCTGAACGCAAGTTACGTCAGCGTACCACTGCTGAAGTTACTGTATCCCTCATGCACGTGCATACTTGGCTGCTTGCATCAGTGCTGGGTGTCCTTACAAAGAGTGTGTGTGTCAATGCAAAGTACAGTGCATTATGGCTAGATATCCCAGTGTGCCATGCACCACCATTTAGCACTGTGCCTTTTGAGAAATTTTTGCAATGTGATGTCAGATAGAAACAAGTCACACCAGGATCTCTGGGAGCTAGGGATATAGTTCCTAGCATGCAACTTTCTTCATCTCATACTGCCATCCATATGCCAAAATTTTTGCACCTTTTTTTTAAATCCCAAAAACCCTCATGACATTTTTCGGTGCCCTTCTTCTCTGACAGACGCCTGGAGTCCATGGAGCTCTGCACTCTTCTAATGAATGTTGCAAATACAGGATGCATGATCTTTCTGAATTTGCAGACCCACAAAATTTACCACAGCAAATGGGGGTCTTCGCAATTTTTTCAAGGACTCTTTGCAGAGGGACATAGCAAAAAATAATTCCTGGTTGGTGGTGATGGTCGTGGAGCAGACGCAGATGGTGGAGTACTGCTTCTGGGCCCAAGAAACAAGCACTGACTGGTGGGATCGCATCATAATGCAGGTTTGGGACAACGAGAAATGGCTGAAGAACTTTCATGTCGGGTTCCATGTGGGCCGGATAAAGCACAACAACCAATATGATTGCAAGCAAAATCGTTTATTCCATCTTGTTCTTCAGCTTATATACCCTTTTATCATCTCTGCATACAATGATCACACAATTGCTGATTGGCTATTATATAATTTCACATATTTAGCACGGGAACAGCTTACATATTATTGGTGGCTTCTTAGCTTACATAACTCTCTTGTTTACGACCTTGGATACTTTCTACTATCTAGTGGATGGCGGCCAAGTCCCCGAAACTCGCCGCCAGTGTGGCGCCTGAGTGAAGGTGGCTGGCTTCCAGCCTCCTTGTTCGCAGCCTTATTTGACTCGGTGTCCATCAGGCCTGCTGTAAATTTCCACGTCTGTAGCCATCAGGTCAGTGTATGGATGATACACTCCCACACTTTCAGTTGTGAAAGGCCACATTGCTGGATCTGCGTGTGAGTTTGCCCAAGCCCTCTAGCACAGTGACACTGGAATGAGAGCTCCACTGACAGTGGAAAGTAAGTGATGATCACTCTCTAGAAACTTGCAAGGCTGGTTTGCTGCTGGTCAATAGGAAATCATTTTGTAATTGGAAAATCCACAGCAGAGGCTGTTGTCATGCTAGTGTGTAGGGCCATTAATCATCTCCTGCTGTTCAGGACTGTGACTTTCAGAAATATGCAGGACATAGTGGATGGATTTGCAGCAGTGGGGTTCCCAAGCGACAGTAAGGTGACAGATGATACGCATATCCCTATTTTGGCATCAGACCATCTTGCTACAAAGTACATCAACAGAAAGGGCTACTTTTCTATGGTCATTCAAGTGTTGTTGGATCACGGTGCATGCTTCACTGACATCAGTGTGGGTTGGTCAGAGAAGGTACATGATGCTCACATTTTTAAGAACACAGAACTGTTTAGAGCGATGCAAGCAAGGACATCCTTTCCCAACCACCAGATTACCACTGATGATATTGAAATGCCAATAATGACTCTAGGGGACCAAGCCTACAATTTAATCTCCTGGCTCATGAAACCATACATGGGCTACCTTGACAGCACAAAGGAAAGCTTCAGGTACCAGCTAAGCAGGTGCAGATTGACAGTTGAATGTGCTTTTGGTAGATCGAAGGGACTCTGGCAGTGTATACTGACTAGATTGGATTTCAGTGACAAAAATATCCCAATAGTTAAATTGCCTCTTGTGTCTTACATAGTATCTGTGAGCCAAAGGGGGAAAAGCTGCCACCTGGGCAGAAGGGGAGCAGCTATCTGCTGACTTTGAACAGTCAGACACTAGGTTATGTAATGCTTGCTATAAATTTACAAGCACTGTGTGCTTTGAACACCACTATGCATTCTGTAAGGTGTGTTGCGAACTAATGAATATAATTTTATTCTCCAAAAATATAAATGTATTGAGGGGCAAAAAACAGTGCAGAAAAACAATGTGAAAAAACAGACAATACAATGAAAGCTTTAAACATAAATTAATGGAATGGGACTTGAAACCGGAAAGGCCACGACATTTCTGTTCATTTCAGTACGCAAATGTATTGCTTTGTGCTTACACATGCACCAACTGTGATTCTCACAGGTCAGTAGGTGAAGCTGTGTTTTTTCTTGCTGTTCCATGGAATGGAATAGTAGGGTTAAGGATGTGGCCCACAATGCCACACGGGGGAAGTCGGGAGCTGCTAGTATGGAGTTCTCCAAGAACTGCAAAGGATGGGGAGTCTGGGATTTTTGGACCTGTAGGTCAACCAAGGTCACCTGCATTTGTGTTTGCTGTTGAGAAGGTTTATTATGTCCTGGTGCATTTCTCTCTCCTTTTCCTGCTGGATTCCTGGGCTTTTCTCCTATCCACTCTTTCCTTCTCCATGTTGTCTGCCGTGTTGGCCCTCCAGGCCCTTTGTTCATGGTCCAATGCAGCACTGGCTTGCAAGATCTCACTGAACATGTCCTTCCTAGTCCTTTTCTTTTTCCTTCTCATCGAGGTCAGGAATTCTGCAGGTGTGGAGGCCCATCCCTCAAGGCTGCAACAGACAGATGAAAACAGTCGATAAAAACAGACAGATGCATCACAGGATTTGCAGGCACAATGGGAAGAAAAAGTTAAGTTTCAAACTAAGTTTCAATGTGCAAAGTCATGCACATTGTAAAAACAATCCCAACTATACACACAAAATGATGGCATCTAAATTAGCTGTTACCACTCAAGGAAGTGATCTGGGAGTCATTGTGGATCATTCTCTCAACGTGCAGCAGCAGTCAAAAAAAGCTAACAGAATATTAGGAACCATAAGAAAAGGGATAGATAATAAGACAGAAAATATTATAATGCCACTATATAAACCTTGAATACTGCATGCAGATCTGGTTGCCCCATCTCAGAAAAGATATATTAAATTTGGAAAAGGTACAGAGAAGGGTGACAAAAATGATTAGAGGCATGGAACAACTTCCATATGAGGAGAGAGAAAATCTGTTCATCTTAGATAAAAGATGACTAAGAGTGGGATATGATAGAGGTCTATAAAATCATGAACAGTGTGAAGAAAGTGAACAAGGAAGTGTTATTTACCCCTTCACATAACATAAGAACCAGGGGTTACCCACTGAAATTAATAGGCAGCAAGTTCAAAACAAACATAAGGAAGTACTTCTTCACATAACACACAGCCAACCTGTGGAACTCGTTGCCAGGGATGTTGTAAAGGTCAAAAAGAATAACTGGGTTCAAAAAGAATTAGATAAGTTCATGGAGGATAGGTCCACCAATAGCTATTAACCAAGATGATCAGGGATGCTCTAGGTGTCCCAAAGCCTCTGACTGCCACAGACTGGGACTGGATGACAGGGAAAGGATAACTTGATGATTGCCCTGAACTGTTCATTCAATCTGAAGCACCTGGCACTGACCACTATCGGAAGACAGGATACTGAGCTAGATAATTGGTCTGACCCAATATGGTCATGCTTATGTTAACTCCTTTCCCTTATTCCCATAAAAACTTTTAACAAGATATGCTTACTGACATTTCAGGTTTGGAATGCCTCTGCAGAGCCCCCTTTTCACCCCCACCCATCATGTGTATGGCCCACTGGAAGGAAGGGATGAAGGTAGGGAAGGAATTTCAGTTTCATGAAACAATAAAATTTCAGTCCCTATTCCACAGATGCAAGTATAGGTCAATGGCACTGAATATTGGTGCTATTTTCCATAGGCCACGGTGGCTTTAGCTAATATTTCACTCCTGAAAGTAACAGGCACAGAGAACCATTAGCATCCTGATGCCGCCCAGCCCTGCATGCTGCTAGTCTGTTTACCGCAATGGTTCCCCGCCCTAATTCATCACAGAGTAGAATGGGAAAGTGTCCCACCATGAAGGAAGAAACAAGTCAGCCATCCCTAGAAACCTTCAGGAGAGGATTACAGGGTATGCCTATAAAAGTTTCATAGATCTCTCAGGAGGATAGGACATCCCTATGTACATAAACAAACTGCTCTACATGGCCTGCTTCCGCCTAACCCAACAAGAGACCAAAAAGCAGATGCCAACTTTACATCTGTTTGTTGCGCCACTTCTTGTAAGTCTATGAAAGTTCCGACCCAAGACTGAATTCTTGTAACTAAGGCTTGGACTACACTGCAAAGTTAGGTCAAAGTAAGTCGCCTTGCTTAGCCAACCTATTTTTGCATGTGTCTATGCTAAAATTTGTCTCTGGCCAACATAAGCGCCCTGTTATGGCAACACAGTAAAAATCACACCCCACACCCCCACCCTCAAACGGCATGGAACTATGGTCAGTTGAATGAGGTCAACAGACTATGAATGTAGACACTGTGTCAATCCTAACAGTCTTCCAGCAGATGTCCCACAATGCACCATTCCCTGTGACAGTGGTCACAATTATAAATTCCAGCATCCAGGGGTCACTGAGACAGGAAGCTGCTGGAGGATTGTTAGTGTAGACCAGGCCTGAGTTATAAGAACTTGGGACAGAACTTCCTGCGTTTCCTCTGTGTGCATTGAACCAGAGACTCTGCCTGGCATATAACTAACCTCTGTGTGAGAAAAATATACTGACATTTCTTTCCAGAAGTGCAAGTTTGAAAAATTTACTTTGTGGATTAAAAATTGGCCAGGTATATAGGAACCATAGTACAACTTCCAGAACCTCACTAGCCTATTAATGTGAAATACTGTATTACAATTAAGATTAATGGAAGCAGACTCAATTGAAATTCGACCAGTTTCATTTTGCAGATACCAGAGTTCCTTCTCAGAGTTTAAGGTAAATTATTACAATTGAATATGATTAATATTGTTCCCCTTCATGTCAATTATAAAGCAAAGAACATAGAACAGAGCTGTGTTCCTCTATCCACAACCCAGCCTTTTGACTTGTTCCCCCCAAAAAATGTAAGCACTAGATCAAATGCTTCAAAAAAATCTGCCAAATACTTGAATCAAAAAACGCTGCAGAATTTGTTAAATACATTATTCTCAAATATATTCAGCAAATTATCCATCCAGCTCTATTAAAGTGGGCAATTTTGAAAAAAATATTCAACTTATATCATGAAATTGTTCATCCAGAGCTAGGAGACTTTATCACTATTGTGAACTGAACAGTGAACTAAAGAAGTTTTGGTACTAAAAGTGTGTGGTATCTTTTTCTCTTACACAACAATATGAAGAAGGCACAACTGGACCACAAACAACAGTGTTTATTAAATATATGCATGTGTGCCAAGCCCAGATACTGTACATAAGGAATGTTGGTCTCACTAGTTTCTTCCAGCTTCTAGAACACGTAATATGGTGAGTGCTGCTACAGGGCTCACAAACTATATAAAGGGATGATACTACACGTAACAGGGTCTATGTCTATCAGACCTAATCTGGTCCCTGCTGGAGGTGTCAGAACCCTGACCCCCCCTGCTTAAGGAAAACCCAAGCTACCAACAAGAATTAGTTCTCCAGAGGTCTAGAAGGGCCAGAAGGAGATGCTGACCCATCGAGAGCCAGAAGGCCAGTTAAGAAGGCTTACCTTTTTCCTTTCAGGGGGAATGCTGAATGAGGCTGGGACAGGAAAAGAACTCCTCAGAACTAGTCCAGGTCACTAGAACCTAAATCAAATCTAGGACTAGAACCAGGTCAGAGTCTTGGCTTAAAATGCTGTGACTAAACAATGTTATCTTTTATGTTAGTTAGTTGAAGAGTGCAAATTCTGAGTTTGTTACTGTTCAAAGACTGAGCTTATAGCTGTCAGAAAATTCTGCTACAGAAATAGCAGGGTCAGTGGCCCCAAACTTTGCCCATCTTAGAGCCAAATTGATAAGTTGCCAGGCGTCTATCATGAAGTTGTATAAGATGGAGCAGGTTGCAGCCACCTTGCTGGCTGAGCTTTTCAAAGATACCCAAATCCCACTGAAGTTCTCATTTATGCTTCTTTGAAAATACCATCCTGAATGTTCCATCTTGAGCTACACAGTGATGCTCAGAACAGTGTGCCGCACTGCATGTTAGGTCTGGCCTATTCTCCAGGAGCTGCAACTCCATATTTAAACTGAAAAGGCTTTAAACCATATCTTAGATCTCTGTCATAGAGTGAACTGAGCCCTCTAAGAGGGAATTGGTCCAGCCCACCTGTGCCTCATTAACAGCCTGTTGATGGGACCTGATAGAGGACAGTTGGTCTCTATCAAAAGCAAAAGGGGAACAGGAAATAGCTAGAAGAAGCTATATCAAAGTGAAGGTGCAGAGAGCACAAAGTTGCAGGAAAGTCCAAGACTTCAGAGACAAAAAGACTCCAGCCAGCTAGGGCTAGAAGTAGCCTTCCAAAAGCAGAGAAAGAACCAGAGTGAAACTGGAAGGCTTGGATCAATTCCTGGAAAAGAGGAGAAGTCCCAGCACTGATTCTGAGACATCAAGGAGAAAGGATTCCAGGTGGGAAGACATGGGAGTGGCCCAGGAGAGAGGCGGTATCTCTTCTGGGAGAAGGAAAGAAGCCCACTACTGAGTGTTGTTGTGAATTGTATATAAATAAATTAAGCACAGAAGGGGAAAGTTTTAAGGACTCTGGTCTGATGGAGTCTATTTAAGGAGTTCTGAAGAGGGCAAATTGAGGCAAGGTGTTTGCAGAGCAAGGCAGTGCTTGTTACAGCCCTGTTACAATCTTCATGAGTCAGTGGATCACCCAGTTATAACCTCTAGCCACAAGATCACTTTATTTTAATTAACTTTTTTATACTAGAAAATGGTCTTGATAAGTGAAAGATCTTTGCTCAAGCAGGTTTCTCACCTATGTTCAGTCCTCAGAGACTTCAGCCCACCCCTTGGTGGAAGGACCCATCTTTCTCAGCTTACAAGAGCTCTGTTCCCTTGTGTCTGTCTAGTGATGGATGCCAAAGACAACTTCTGTCCTTGCTTGTATCTTCCAAAGTTCAGTGACCTTGCTTCAAAAGGCAGGATGACTTCATGCTGTTGTTCCCTTCCTTTGGGTTTCCCATCCTCTTGTATGTAAATGGGGCTTCCATTGTTTTGATTCCACCATGCTTAATTTACATAGGAGATGGGTAAATAGTGGGAATGTTCTCTCCTATGTAGGAGACCTGTTTCTCCCTTTGTTTGGGCACAGACTGTAAAGCCTAACATCAATGATTATCCATATTTACTTATATAGCGATAATATATACATTTTATGATGATATTAATCAGTGCCTTTCATAAAAGACCTCACTCTATACTCTTTTAGAATACCATAATATTATATACAATCAGCTGATTCAATTGCTTATCAGTTGAGGTTCAGCCCCCCTGCCTGTATAGCCCAGTATAACTTTTGCAATATGTTCTTTGAAAAGTAAAACCGAGACCAAGCTTCTCTTTCCTGCTGGGGCATAGAGCCCATGCTGTCTCCTTCCTCACTTGTTAGCTTGATATCTTTGTTTACCTGATATGCAGATGTATCTTCATTGGCTCTGCCTGACAAGTGAGCTGCTGGTCAGAGAAGCAAACATTTCTTTGTCTAGGGCAGACCTTTTTACCAACTCTCCTTAATATGCCTGATTTAAACACACTTCAGTCGTAGTTCTAGCATCTGTCCATAACTCTTAATACACACAGCGTACATACCTTATGTAAGAATATTAATGATCAGTGAGTTATTATTCAAATGTTATACAAAGATTACAATAGTATGCAGTTTGTGAATACAGGGGTGCTTAGGGTCACAACTACTTTTTAGAATTAATTTCTGAATTATCATAGAAATGTAGGGCTGGAAGGGACTTCAAGAGTTCATCTAGTCCAGCCCCCTGCACTGACACAGGACCAAGTATACCTGACAGATGTTTGTCTAACCCATAGGTTCCCAACCTGTGGTCTGCAGACCCCTGGTAGTCCATAAGGCTACTACAGGGGGTCTGTGGAAAAGAAAAACAACAACATCCTCACCAAGGAAATGTACAATTTCAAATAAAACTAGTAGCATGTGGTGGTCCGCAAAATGTTTGAAGGTTGAAAAGGGTCTGCACACTTGAGAAGGTTGGGAACCTATTCTTAAAATCCTCCAAGAATGGACGTTCCACAACCCCCCACGGTAACTTATTTCAGTATTTAACTATCTTTAGATTTAGAAAAATTTTCCTAATATCGAACCAAAACCTCCTTTGATTCAGATAAAGTCAATTACTTTTTGTCCTATCTTTAGGGGACATGAACTATTGATCACCACCCTCTTCATAACAGCCCACAACATACCTAAAGACTATCAGCCACTCTTCCATCATCTTTTCTTAAAATTAAACATGCCCAGTTTTTTTAACCTTTTCTCAGAGGTCATCAGTTTTGCTTCTGTCCTCTGGTTTCTTTCCAGTTTGTGCACATCTTTCTTAAAATGTGGCACACAAAACTGGAAACAATGCTCCAGCTGAAGCCTGACTAGTACTAAGTAGAGCAGAACAATTACTTCCTGTGTCTTACACACACAACACTCCTGAATATTATATTATAATACTCCCCAGAATATTAGCCTTTTTCACAACTGCATCACATTATAGTGGATCACAAATTGAATATGAGCCCACAACCCCCAGCCAGTTATTCCTCATTTTGAATTTGTGCATTTGATATTTCCTTCTTATGTGTAGTACTTTGCACTTGTCTTTATTGAGTTTCATCTTCTTGTTTTCAGACCAATTCTCCAATTTGCCAAGGTCATTTTGAATTCAAATCTTGTCCTCCAAGTTCCCTGCAACTGCTCCCAGTTTGGTGTCAGCTGCGAATTTTATAAATGCACCCTCCACTCATTATCCAAGGTATTAATGAAAATGTTGAATAGTACTGAACCAAGGACAGATCTTTGCCGAAATGCATTAGATAAATCCTCCCAGTTTGACAGTGAACCATTGATAACTACTCAAGTACAATCTTTCAGTCAGTTGCACACCCACTTATAGTAATTTCATCTAGACCACATCACCCTAGATTGCTTATGAAACTGTCATGTGGGACTATGTCAAAAGCCTTACTAAAATCAAGATATATCACATCTACTGCTTCCCCCTATCAACTAGTAACCCTGTCAAAGAAGGAAATCAGATTGGTTTGTCAGGACTTGTTCTTGACAAATCCATGTTGGCCATTACTTAACACCCTATTGTCCTTACAAATTGTTTATTTGTTCCAGTATCTTTCTAGGTATGGAAGTTAAACTGACTGATGTAAAATTCCTAGGTCCTCTTTGTTCCCCTTTTTAAAGATACTGTTTACCTTTCTCCAGTCCTCTGGGATGTCACCCATCCTCCAGGAGTTTTCGAAGATTATCACTAACAATTCTGAGATGGTTTCAGCTAGTTATTTAAGCACGCTAGGGTCAATTTCATCAAGTCCTGTCCACTTGAATATATCTAATTTAGCAAAATAGTCCTTAACCTGTTATTTCCTTGTTCTGGCTAGTGTTCTTTCACCCTCATTGTTAATAATTGTGTTAAGCATCTGGTCGCAATTAACATTTTTAGTGAAGACTAAAGCACAATAGGCATTAAATACCTTAGCCTTCTTGATGTCATCAGTTATTAGCTTTCCTTCCCTGCTAAGCAGAGGACCTACATTTTCCTTCATATTTTTCTTGCTCCCAGTGTATCTATAGAGCTTAGAGTATCTATTTCCTTTGGTGGGTATAACTCCTTTTGTGCCTTCGCCTTTCTGATTTTGTCCCTGGATACTTGTGCTGTTCTTTTGTATTCATCCTTAGCAATTTGTCCACGTTTCCATTTTTTGTACAACTTCTTTTTGATTTTCAAGTAATTAAAAAGCTCCTGATGTGGCTTATTGACATCTTTCCTTCACATCATAATTATTTGGTGTTGTGCCTCTAATATTATCATTTTGAGAAACCTCCAGCTCTCCTGATCTCCTCTATCTTCCCTTAGTTTTTATTCTCATCGGAACTCACCGTCCAGTTCACTGAGTTTGTTAAAGACTACTTTTTGTCCTTATTCTGCTTCTCTTGCTCCTTCCTTTCCTTTGAATCCTGACATCCATCATTTCATCAACATTTTTATTCAAGTTGCCTTCCACTTTAAGATTCACATCCTATTCCTCCCTGTTGATCAGACTCTAGTCTAAAATGGCTGTCCTTCTGACTGTTTCCTCCCCTTTGTGAAACAAGTTGTCCCCAATACATTCCAAAAACATATTGGTCATTTAACTCCCACTTGAGGTGCCTAAATCCCAGAATCAGGCCCCAGTGGGATTCACAAAACTCCCACTCAGCTGCCCACAAACCTTAATTTCATTCACTACCTACATTTTTGCAGTAGAAATTCCCTAAGCACCTACATTTCTGCCTCTGAGCATGTCCCCATACCAGGCATCCAGACTCCAAAGCCCCAGACTGAAGATAGGCATTCCTCCACCTAACTCACCTACAGGACCCAATTCAGCAAGCATGTTCACCTACCCTTTTAGAAAACCTTGCACAGCATGGCAGGATAGGGAGAAGGACCTGCCACATAACTTTTAGCCCAGTAGTTAGAGTTCTCACCTGGGATGTGGGAGACCCCGCACATCAAGTCCTCCCTCCACCTGAGAGAGGAAAAGAGATTTGAACAGGGATCTGCCTCTTCCCTAATCACTGGGCAATTCTGATGGGCGGGGGGGGGTCCCTCAATCTCCCCTGTTGAAGCTCTGTGTAGGAATATAGGCTTACATTGGGCCAGGGTGAACTATAGTTTCAAATTGAGTTTGGATGTTAATATGAGTGATAGACCAAAAAAGAATGAGAAAGAAGGGTTGTTTGTGTTAAATCTGTAGTGACCCTTGAAATGGCAGTGTTATCTTATTTAAGGTTTGGGTTGAGGTCATTAAAAAAAATTAAATGGTTAATTGGGTACCAGGTGCAGTAAATTGGTTATATAGGTTTGCCTAATTTATTATGAAAAAATCCTTAGCCCAGTAGTTAAGGAGAAATATGACAAACAGAAGAAAACCTTGGAGAGATTCCCAGCTGTTAATTTGGTCTTAACCGGGCTAGAGACAGGATTCAGTTCTAAACTGCCTCCTCTGGCTTTAGCTAAGGTCCAATAACCAGCAACGACATCACTTGTTTATTACACTGTATCAAATGCCAGGTTTTTAGGGGTTTCTTTGTCAAAGCTTTCCTTACCCCTCTAGAGTCATATCATGATGGGAAGTATCTCCCAAGCCTGATCCTGTTGTATTTGGCCATTGCTTATAACTGTATTGTTGCTAGGATATAGAGTATAAGTGTTTATATGCTTCTATTAGTCTTTTGGATGTGATCAACACCAACTGGTCTTTGGACTAATAAAGGAATACTTGTGTGGAAGCTATATATATTTATCAGGGAAATTATTTCCAGCACTATTCCACTGTGCATAAATACATTAAAAATTCATTAGACCAGGATCACTGGCCCCTGGGTCTCCCATCTTAAAGCAGGTGAGAGCTTTAACCAGCAGGCTACAGAATCATTCTCATGCTTGTTTGGTTTCTCTCCCCAAATGTTGAAGCTGTTCTGCTGTGATTAACTAATTAAAAAACCATTGGACCAGAAAGAGAGGCATGGTCTAATGTGTTGGCTTTTGTGAATACCATTCTGAGGTGCCCATCTCTCGCATTTGTTGTATAGGGAACCTTGGCACCAAACCCAGGCTCTGTAAATCCCAGTGATTTTCTAGGAGCCTAAAACTTAGGCATGTTGACACTCAGCAGCATCATACCTAAGTTCTTTTAGGAATCGAGCCCTTCTTGTTTTGCCATGCTACTTTTCAACCGCTGTCTGTGTAGTTAAATTCCCCCATTACAACCAGGTCTTGTGTTTTGGATATTTGTTGTTTGTTCTAATCTCAGCCATCTTTTTCTAATTATGCCTAATTTTGAAAGAAAAAGGGTGATTACTGCAGCAAAATTCTAAAATCTAGTATCAAATGTATGTTGAGACTTCTTAAAATGATAGTCCAGTCAGTCAAAAGCATTAAAATCAATTTGATCTGTTTATAATAATCGCATGCATCTAGCAGCAGCTATTTCACATAAATAAACTGATAGTTGTAAATGTTTGCAAGTAGAATTAAACCAAATTCCCTGTGTCATATGCAAAGAGGCGGTCACTTCAAACAGATTAGAGCAGAGACCATTCTAGTTTATACAATAGTGCAGTGTTTCTCAATTGGTGTTCCGCGGAACCCTGGGGTTTCGCGGAAACACTGTTAGGGTCCCGTGATCAGCTGTTCTCTGCGCCGCCGAAAAAGGGAAGATGTCCCGGATTTTTCGGCGGAGGGTATTGAGTGTAAGTTTAATTTAATTTAATTTATATTTAATTGAGAAATGCTGACCTAGTTGTTTGTATATAATTTGCTTATTTCGACATTTTTTTGGCCCCATATGTAAAAATACTGTTGAGAGTTTGG
This sequence comes from Emydura macquarii macquarii, assembly GCF_026122565.2. Lineage (NCBI taxonomy): Eukaryota > Metazoa > Chordata > Testudines > Chelidae > Emydura > Emydura macquarii. The sequence goes on from NW_027133156.1 coordinate 5,311,193, forward strand.
GGAGTTCCGCAATTATTTATCGAGTTCAAAAGGGTTCTGTGGCCAAATTTAATTGAGAAACACTGCAATAGTGTAATCTCTTCATTCCTCTCATGTCAGAAAATGCCAAAGGTCAAATATGAAACTGAAAAGCATCATAATTATTCATTCAATGAACTGGCTGCAGTTAGTGAAATTCCCCACTCAGTTATGCCTACTTGATCAAATACAACACTCCAGTTGCCCTCGGTGCTCCTTCAGCTGAATGCAGTCACTGTTAGCCTGTGTCTGTTCTAAGCCTAAGGGACACCTGAGTGGCTCCGTTTCTCTCAGTTTTCTGTCAGTTCCTCTGTCTCTAAATAATAGAAAATCTCTCTCAACTGTTCCTCCTTTCCCCCCTCTCCCTGCTCATCCAGCCCTTCTCTGAGCAATGCAATCTGAGCTGTAACACAAACAGAGCAGCGAGTTCATTTTTTGCCCCTATTGCATAATAATGAAAAGGAGGAAAACAAAGACTAGCATGAACTTTTGAGATTAATCCCTCTTCTGTTCTCAGATGTTGAATTTATTTCTTCTTTGTAGCTCAATCAGATCATTATGCTACAAACCCTTTATTCTGAATGAGAGATTTAAAACTCTGATTTTATTTATTTATTTATTCATTCATTTTAAATCATGGCATAATATTCAGCACAGAGTAATTGGCTGTAGTTTCACCTGAATATTTGCAAGGGGCCTCCTATCAAGTTCCACTAAACCTTTACTGACCTTTTCCATTTTACTGAGTTCCTAAGAATCTCACTGTATTGTCCTGTCACAGAATTTTACACTCAGTTATAATTGTATCTCCACAAAGATGTCATGTTTTAACAGAACCACTTTAAGCAATCAGAAGAATTAAAAAGTCTTTAAAGTTGCATTCTAGTAATAATAGTAATAGAAAGAAAGAAAAAATCTATAACTGAAACGTTGTCTTTGACATAGTCTGCATTATTTCTACAAGAACAAAAAAAGAAAAGTTGGCAATAAGGAAAGATTTACAGACTTCATTTAACTACTTTAAAATCAACAATAAAAGTACAGTACTTAAACTAGAAGACTGAAGGGGCATAAGGTCATCAAAGGCATGGTTCACTGAAACTGTGTCATTTCCACTTTTTCTACACAATAGAATGGCATACTGTGTATATTAAGAAATGCATATGATGTCATTAACAAATCAAAGCAAAAAAAAACCCCACAATCCTCAGTGCTGCTATGTTCTTTCGAAACCGGATAGATTATTTTTTCCAAACATGCACAAAATTCCCAGCGTGGTTATCATATTGATCTACCTCAGTGTATCTTACCTGGCTAATGTGGATCTCTGGGAAAATAATATTGCATTAGGAAAGCATTCTCTAAACCACAAAGAAATGGATATAAATCTTCCCAACTCCCCCCTGAAATGTCATCCGAAGATATGGCTGGGATTTCATCTGTAAAGAGTGAGATCATGGTAGCAGTGTGGAATATGGCAACATATGGCTTTTTGCTAAAGAGTCCTGAAAACTTAGGTGCTGCAAATGTGCATCCTTTCAGAACACTCAGACATCTCTTGCTTTTTTTACATTTTCCCACAGCAATATATTCGCTTTTTTTTTAAGTTTACATGAAATTTGTCTTTAATTGTATAGTAAAAGTCAATGAGGGTTGTTGACACTCAGCACCTATAAAAAATCAGGCCACTTTTAGTTAGATGCCTAAAACTGGATCGGAAACATTTTGGCTGATGTCATAGGTACCAGAGATCAAAGAAATCTTGCTCAAAAAAAGTCCTCATGCGTCCCAAGGTCCACCTCTCTCTTTTCTGTAAATCTCTTTACTCCCCAATGAGCTAGTACCATTTCCAGACAATCTCATAGACTCATAGACTTTAAGGCCAGAATAGACCATCATGAACATCTAGCCTGACTTCCTGCACATCACAGGCCACAGTACCTAACCCATCCACTCTGGTAATAGGTCTATCAACTCTGGCAGAGTTACTGAAGTCCTCAAATCTTGATTTAAAGATGTCAAGTTACAGAGAATCCACCATTTACTCAAGATAAGAGCAGCAAGTGACCAGTCCCCCATGCTACTGAGGAAGGCAAGAAAACCCCAGGGTCTCAGGAAGGGAAAATTCCTTCCTGACCCCAAATATGATGATCAGTTAGATCCTGAGCATATGGGCGAGACCCACCAGCCAAACACTTGGGAAAGAATTCTCTGTGATAATTCAGAGTCTTCCCCACCTAGTGTCTCATCTCTAGCTGTTGGAGATATTTGCTAAAAACGGTCGCAAATGGGTCATATGCCATTATAGGCAACCTCATCATACCATCTGTTGTGTATTTTGTGTCTTGCCTAATTGCCTAGGTTGCCATAGCAACAGAGCTTAGCTTGTTGCCATAGCAATAGAGTTAGACTATGAGGGGATAGCTCAGCCAGTCCTGGCTGGTTTTAGTGTTAGTTCAATAAAGACGCCTCCTGTGTTGCATCTCTCTGTGATCTTGTGCTGGTTTCTTTCTCTGAATACAAGCAATTAAAAGTATTCAACGCCATCCCCCTGAATAAATGTATAAAGTTCAGTCCTGAAACACATTAGGTGTTTTCCCCCCACTTCTCCTGTTTGAAGGATGTTCCAGAACATCACTCCTCTGATGGTTAGAAACCTTAATCTAATTTCAAGACAAAACTTGTTGATGGCCAGTTTATATTCATTTGTTCTTGTGCCAGTATTGGCCCTTAATTTAAATAACTCCTAATCTATACATCCATTTCTAATGTGCCCATCACCATATGATCTAGCATCTAGTCCTGGCCTTGTTTCTAATTTTCTATGTGGTGTTGGGCAACTTACTTAATCGCTCATGACTCAGTGTCCCCATCTGTAAAATGCTCCTGGCTAATCACCCTGAAAGCAAGAAATACAAAAATTTCCATTGCCAGTCCTATAGTGCTGAATCTGACAAACAGGCACAATTTTCTGTTTGATCAAGAATGCACTGGAGACCTCAGCATATGCAGAGGGCCATAGCAAAACACATGACTGAGTTAAACAGTAAAAGAAAACATTTTATGAAAAACCATCAATGTAGTCTTTTTCTCTCATAATAGCTGAATATTACCCCAGTTTTACTGTGACTCCAGGTTTAAAGTTGGCTCATGAGTTAATTTTTGACAGAGGAAGGGGGCATGTGAAAGAAATGGATTGCTGCTGCCTGACAGCTGATAGGTCTGAAATGCAGTGTGGGTGTTTAATACAAAAGATGTCAAGCAGGGTGAATCTCATTGTGTTTGGGTGGGAGTGGCAAGTGTTGCTATCAGAAGTGCCACAATACACATATACATGAGGGAATGTGGGAGCTGCAAATGCATGCGCAACTTTGCCTTCCTATCAGGAACTGGGGTCATCTTGCACTCCTCCCTGCAGCTTTCATCCATACTGTGTACAAATTTTACCATGTCTTCCTATGTAACACCTTTCAGGGTTCTCCTTTTCTTTGTCCCTCACTCTCATGACAATATACCTATTCCACAGCCTAATAGATGCCATATTATATTCATATTAAAAATATATTGTCCTGATACTCAACCTACAATTTTTATCTTAATTTCTTCTCATATTTCTTAGTTAAACTTCTGAGATCTCAATTGGTTCTAGGTTTGTTCACGGTGATGCACACCATTCCAATGCTCAGGCTTCTGGGCCCGGTTCTGCCGCCCCCTCTCTTGCTGAGAAACCAAAAGGGGTAAATTCGAATCCAGTTAGACTGGTACAAGTACTGAGCTACCATCACTATACTATGCACTTGATGATTAAAACTGATGACCAGATGCATGATGATATTTTACAGTCTTGTTGTGGTGCTTTGATGATGGACACAGACAAAATTTCTTTAAAAAATGGAAACTTGCACAATTTTCATAATTTATTACATGACATAACTCAGCATCAAGAGACGATAAATAGATATGACTCCCAATGACATTTCATTCAGTTTAGAAAAAGCAGATATTTACATCAAAAAAATAATTACAGGAGAAAGGAAAAAGTCAGACTTTTTATGTGCTCACTACAATTCAGGAGAGACTTGCGGAAGTCTATCGAATTTGTGGTTTTGAATACAGTATCAAACTTCCCACAGCCAGAAGTCTCTAGATCTTAGCTGCTCTAGTCCTTTCAGCAGGTAATGATGAATACTATATAAGAAAAATGCACTGCAAAAGATAATAATAATCAGAGCAAGTGTAGCCAGGGTGTAAATCGACATCCTCTTTTCCATTGATCCCATCACCAGACAGTTGTAAGGACCTGGGCAGAGCATGGTGCTACATAATATAGAGGAGCCATTGACCCGTGGCAGGTGATCATTGAGTAGAATAGACAGGAACACTGCCTGGATAATCAGCTGCAGTAAGAAGTTAAAAAGGTACAAGCATAGAAGTGACTTCTGAATGTGAAAGTCTATAATGCGAACACTCCTTTGGCTTTGGCTTTCTTCTTGGATTCCTACCATTGAGCTCACTTCATCTTCTTTTTCCTGTCCAGCTTTGACTTTGGCTTGTTTGTGCCTCAGTTGAAAGACAAAGAACTCCATCAAGAGAAATACACAAAGGAAAAGGAAACAAGACATGTACCATGTCCCAACAATAGGCTTGTTGAAATGTTGCTCAAAACACTCTCCCATGCAGGGGTTAGAGATGTTACCATGACACTTAAAGTCACTATTCAGAGACATCCAGGGCAAACGTTCCACATAGATCACCACCGTGTATAACCCTAAAAAGCCGAACCACAGCTTACGTCCGATGTAATAGCTGGTCTCATCACCAGCAAGTGAGTGAATCACAGGGATAATTCCAGCAACTGCTGCTGCAGCCATCTCTGGAGCTCAAACTTAGAAAGAGAGAACATAAACAAGTTATACCAGAGAAGTGTGTTTTAAAAAATTGATGTTTCAATTGTTTTCAGAGGCCAGCCTCTTTTTGCTTTATTTGGGGGGAGGGGGAGGGAAATCTGTTATTGAGGAAGCCAGTACAGGGCTCCAGAAGGAAATGGCTGCAACAGATTGAAACATTATTTGATTCTGAACTTTTAGGTTAGCAACCATTTTTATCTACTGACTGCAGGGCTATGATAGAAAAAATTAGAGAGAGTGGTTGTCCCCTACCAGAAGCCAGGAGGAAAGGAGAGCTGACCCATCTTGTAGTTGGAAGAGAAGAGACAGAGTGGAGAAGGCCCCTTTTCCCATTCCCATTATCCAGGAAGGAGAGGACATTTGGGATAATCTGGAAGGTTAATAGATTGAAAACGCAAACCCAACAGATTAAGGGAACAACACTGCAGAGTTAGTGTTCTAACTCTTCACACTCACACCAAAAAGTCAGAAGGCCACTGAGATCTGGTTCACAGACATGAACCACGCATGCCAAAGACCAGTCAAAAGACACATAGGCCAATAACATTGTCCAACTATTTTGATTGGCCTGGGTACCAGTTATACCTGCTTAATGGATAGAACCCTCCACCGCTAACAAGGAGCTGCTCTGGTGTTTCATCACCTTCTACCAACACTCCACAATCTAACTGAGCATTGAGATTTCTGTATCACTTTTGTACCTTAGGACAGCAATAACTGGACTAATTAACTCCACAGTTGGCAGGCTTTGATCTGTTTTCAAACTGTAGTCACTGTGTTTCAAATGAAGCATGGCAGCAGTTTCTCTCTTTTGGAGGGGGGGTTTCCTTACTCCTTCATTCTTTTTTCATCTCTTTGCTTGGATACACAGGAACCTTTTGCTTTACAGACACATGTAGGGAAAGTGATAAAAGGTGATTACCGGGCATTTAGAGTGCCAGCAACAACAGCTGGGTAATTCAGTTTTCTTGGGCAGTTACTGCAACAGGACTAATGAATTACAGTGCAGAATTTTTACCCCAAACCTTTATCTTTAAAGTATCTGATGACAACAACATTCAGATTGCTGTCCGGTCTGAAGGCTCCCAACTATCTGCTAGATCTTCTCTCACAGCCTCAAGTTCCATGGAACTTCCCCCTCCCCCCAGGTCACTGTGACATCAGTGACTGCCATTTTACATCCTACTTTCAACATACACACAAGCCCAGCCCAGTAAACTAATCTATGTGAGAGGACCCTTACTCAAGTTAGGCTCCTAAATATCATTTAAACCTTGCAAAAACTGAGTGGAACAATGCTTAATGTTTTTTAAATCTGGGCCTAAATCCCCTTTTCAAAAAAACATAATGTAGGTCTACACCACCGCTTAAATCGATCTAACTTACGTCGCTCAGCAGTGTGAAAAAGACAACCCCCTGAATGATGCAAGTTAGGGTGACCTAAGCACTGTCCACACTGGTGCTGTGTTGGCAGGAGACACTCTCCCGTCAGCATACTGTGTCTTCACTAGATGCACTACAGCAGCGCAGCTGCATCAGTGCATTTGCACCATTGTAGTGCTTCTAGTGTATACCTGCCCTTAGTCACTTAGGAGCCTGCATCTCATGTGATTTATGCTCCTATGTGCCTTTTGAAAACGGGACTTAGGCTCATAGGCCCAGATTAATGACTTCAATGGGAGTTTCGGACGAAATATCTTGTGGGATTTGAACCCTAAGTTATTTACTTGCTTTTGAAAATGTGACCCCTTCACTAGCTCTGAGCCAGGTGAAATCCCCGCATCTCCCTCACTTTTAAATATAGAAAAGAAATTACAGCTTTAAGAAACGGCAGTTTAGAAAATTAGAAGGAATTAGTGATGGAGTCAAAGTTACTGTTGTTCTTCCTATTGAAAATGTTATCCCCTTTCCCTCCACTTGATTTATTGAAAGGCAATAAAGAAGTAATAAATCTGATCTCAGCCACCTAGGGTACTGACACAAAATTCATCACAGATGCAAAATTTGAAGTGAAAACAAGAAAGGTCTGGGTATGGAGTGAGGTTTTCAAAAGCACCTAAGGGACTTGAGAGAGACTTCAGAAATCCCTCAGGAGCTTGTGAAAATCAGTGGGATTTTGAGCCTAAGGCACAAAGGTGCTTTTGAAAATCCCATCCATAGTGTCCAGGGAAATAAAGAGCCGTTCATCAGGTCATTATCAAAAACACAACTGAGTTAAATCAAAACACAAATGGAAAGCTTTACCAAAATCAGCTGAAAATCCTTTTTCTTTCACTTGCTGTTGATGGCTGGAAGAGAACCTTCATTTAAAGCTCCCTGGGGGTTTGGCCCATAGGATAAAACAACACTGGTTATGAGGATTATTTATTGTTTGTACAGATATTTAAAGATGTAAGATGCTATATAATTCCTACAGTGAGTATTGTTACATCAGGCTGTCTGTTATACGCTACAGTAGCACACTTCCTGACCTAAGCCTACATGGAAATCTTTTTGGAATTATCTTTATGCAATCGCTCTTTGTACTGTTCATAATGCTTGATTACACACAATTATTTCACAGTAACTGAGGTGTAGTGAAGGTAAGGAAGACTTCATTGTTATAACTTAGTATTTATATAACACCAACAGCATGCTAGGTGCATGATAATAGTCTGCAAATATTTGAAGAATATAAACACTGAGGAGAAAGAGGAACTAGTTAGCATAATTCCAAATGAAAACTATGTTAATGGAACATTAAGGTTGCACTCAGATGTCAGGAAATAGCACAGTTATAGCATGAGCAACTATAACTTGTCCCTTTTTATTTGTGCACATTAAAGTACAGTCTTTAATTAGCAGGATCTGTACACGGTCACATATCAGTTCTCAGATAATACAATATAATACTGCACAACTTTTTCCCCATGACCTTAGAAACACGTGTAGAAACTTAAAGCACTTCTGGAAGGTATTTGGATATCACAGAGATGGGCATGATCCAAGAACCAGAATAGAATAGAACTTGTAATATGCTTTCATTTTTGTTAGACTTACATTATTATTTCTGTCACAATAGTCAAGTGTAACTATTGATTTAAGGCAAGATTCTGCCATTAATGTTGATTAGTATCTTACTGCAAAAGTGGTATCACCAAAATCAGTGGTTAGATTATGAACCTTTGCTCCCATTTGTATGGATACTCCCATTTTCCCCAAAGAAATACTTCTACAAGAAACTGCTCACCAATGGAAGTAGAGGGTTCATATGTTGCCCAGTTTGAGTAAGGAGAGCATAATCTGCCCCTTTGCATTTTTTATAAGTTATGTTCTCTTTACCTGAAAGGATATGATTTTATGAGAATGTTATTTTTCCATTATCTGCATCCATACAATCCAATCTGAAATATGTTATGCCAGACTTGACTGGGACCACTTTCCCCTGAGAGATTAATAGTGATTTCCATCTCCTTGTGAAGTAGTATGTGAACTCATAGCAGTTTAACATCCAACGTCAGCTTAGATGGTCTAAATTCATCCCTTGATGAATTTCACATTGGAGTAACAGCAGAGATGTATTTGGCCCATGATCTGTTAAAACAACACTACTTCCAAAGCTACAAGCTCTGGAAGCCAAAGTAAAGCATTTTAAGTAGAAAAAATAATGAAAAACTTGGAAAAGAAAAGAAAAAACCCCTTTTGCCATTGCCTTCAATAAGAAGCATCAGGTGATGAAACAAGCAGAAATAACAAAGGGCCTCATCTGCTTCTCATTGAAAGCAATGGCAAAAGCTACATTAACTTCACTGGTAGCAGGATTGGGCCCAAGGGGGTTTTTCATGAAGATCTTTTCTCCTTTAACACACAGCTAAACTGGCAATTTCATCAAGGGTTTATTAAGACAAATCAAGTTATGCTAATCTATTAACTCTGTCTAAGAGCACTGTTTTCTCCAATCTAATGACATAAGGGAGTATGAAAATGTTTAAGCCATGAGACATGACGTACCATACCATGCCATAGTGTTGATTAATATGTATCTTGGACGTAAGAAGACTAAAGCCTTGTCGACAAAACTGTGTAATGTAGACAAAAGGCAGCTTTTGTCAACAAAACAGCTGAAGTGTGCACACTGCAATGCCCAATGATTTAACTCTCCTGCAACTCCAACATAATAAAACCACCTCGACGAGAGGCATAGAGCTTCTTGCAATGGAATTATAGTAACGCAGTGCCAGTGGAGACACAGCAGTTGCATATGTCTCCAGTAGGTGTCCCACAATGCCCATTGTGACCGCTCTGGTCAGCGGTTTGAACTCCACTGCCCTGCAGAGAGGTCTACAGGGCAGGCACCATGAATTCATCTTCAGATTCTCAGCTCATGAAATACTGCAGAATAAGCTGTGTTGGGCTCATAAGGCTCATCATAAGACCTGAGAGAAGGGCAGGAATCATGCTTTCAGACAGAGATGGTGGGTGCACAGGGGCTGGTGAAAAATGGTGTGAAACATAATCAGAAGCACATGGAATGATGACTGAGTCATGGGTGGGTGAGCCCACCCCCATGATGCACTGCGATCCATTCCCACAACTTCTAGAGGCAGAAGATGGCGAGATGCACAGTGGGATAGCTACCCACAGTGTACTACTCTCATTGTCGATACTACAGCACCAACTCTGGATGCCCTCTGCCAACACAAGGCGTGTTGTGTGAACATGCACAAGGGATGTAATTACAGCACTTTATGATCATTGACGTAACTTAAGTCAACTTAATTCCGTATGTAGACATAGCCTTAGCCAAGTGCCTCTACTAAAACCTTCAATCCTGTTGCTATTTAAATCAATGAATAAACTCTCTTTGAGTGCGTGGGAGTAAGTGTGAGCTCTGAGGCCCTGATTCTGAAAAGGCTTATACATATGCTTAACTTTATGCACTGTAAAATCAATGGATTTCTCAAAGTGAAGTAAGTTAATGCCAGGAACCCAAAGGCCTCGATGAGACCCAGATGACAGCTTCTGGATACATGGTAGGAAGTGGCCCAAGGGGATGTTGTGAGTGGTATCTCCTGCCTGCAACAGGTCAGCGTGTTGTGGTGGTATCCCCACTGATCTGGGTGCGGACCACCCCCATCACGAACAGGGCCCTGGGCTGGATATGGTGGAGGCAGATGGGCCTGCATTCCCCAACCCCCTCGTCACCCCTCTAGGAGCGACAGCAAATCCCTACCTGAGCTTCAGACTGCAGAGGTGTGCAATTCTCTGCCATAGCTACAGACTGCTGGCTTGCCCTGCCCTGCCTGAGGGCCAGGAATACAGACTGTTTGCTTGCCCCGCTCTGACACAAGGGTGCTTATTGACTGTGGCCCACACAGCCCTGACTCAAGAATGACTATTGACTCTGGCCACAGGGCCACACAGCCCTGATCCGAGAGTGAATATTGACTTGGGCCACTATGCCACGCTGCCCTAACTCTAGAGGCAGCCACCCCAACTTGGATCCTTGAGAAATAAGGCCGAGAGGGGTCCAGTATGGTAGACTGTGCCCGCAAGGATGCCCCACACCCCTCTTCACTCCCCAAACTTCCCAGGAGGGGATAGGGTGGGTATACCCCACAACATACAGCAACAAACATAAATTGACTATTTGAGCTTATTAACATGCCCCCAAAGTATTCTTGTTGTGACTGTTAAACACAATACTGAAATATGTCTTTTAATTTAAGGGTTTTTAAGACTTCCTGACCCTTTCCTCCCCTCCAGCCAACACTGGATCAGTGTACATTTCAATAGCACTCCAGCAACTTTTAACTTTCTCTCTTTAATTAAAGCTGGGGCCTGTTTAATGGTGTAACACTCCCAGTTTAATTTGTTAATAAAAATATTACAGAAGGAAACTGGTTTTAAATTCAGGCAGTCTGGGTCTCCTGCAGTTTTAACATCCTTTTATCAGAGGTTGGGCTAGCTTTTAAATTACCTTTTTTTATTGAAACCATAACCCCAAAAAATTAAACATCGAGGCCTGAGCAGTTTTCAGTTCAGTCTTTTTTTCTTAATAAACATTTAAAAGGTGCCCGGCTAAAGGAGAAAAACTATTAAGAATTATAAATGTAGCTGAAACATCTGGGATCTTCCTTGCTCTCCTTAATGGGCCAAATCCCGGAAAGGGTGAAACATCCACAATTCCGGCTGAGGTGACTGCACCTCTCAGGATTTGGCCCTGTACAAATCAATACAGACTGATGACCTTACTTCTCACTCCTCTAGTCCAGTGCCTGAACAGCTCACATGACACCCTATAATTTGAACAAGGAATGAGAGAGCCTGTGGGTGTTGAATTAATGCACAATGAAAGCAGAACAGTGCTCCATTGTGGTGAAGTTGAATTCAGGCTTTTCTAGCATTGTTGACAACTTCTGGCTTCCACTGCGTTTCTGACTTTGCTGTGCATAGACTACCTAGTCATTATATCAGATCTTGAAAATACAGTAGGGAAAAATTCCATTTAGACTTTGTCAGAAATAGGTCATATTTACCATTCTCTAACAGGCTGTGTCGTGTACTGAATGGAGGCTGCTTCCTCACTCACACAACATGGAAAGTTTATCTTGCATTAGTAAAACTAGCACATGAGAATTGGAGAACTGAGTGGCATTTCTGACTTTAAGAGACATTTTAAATTTAAATTGTGGTGTTAAACCAGAACCTTAGACATGAAAGTAGTACTTTGGAAAAGTGGCTACATTTTTAGAAGAAAAAGTGATTTTAAAAACAAAGTCCAAATGATGGGCCCTGCAGCTTCGGTGACATTGATCTCACAGATGCTGCATGAGCCAACTGTGTTTTGCAGTCATAAAAACCAGTACAGGTTGTGAGGGGAGCCTATCAACAATAAGTAACTGTTCATTGCCTATATGGCTGCCCAAATCCTTCCAGCCTTGCGTCCGTGAATCCACCCCACTTGACTATCATATATAGGTGATATCATAGAATCATAGGGTTAGAAGGAATTGTAAGGGTCATGTAGCCTAATATCCCCTGATGCCATCTTGTTCTTCCCTCCCAACATCTCAATAAGAAGAAGGTTCCTCCCAGATGACTTTTAATCAGGTGGGTTGAACCTTAAAGAGACTATGTAGCTTAAGGAGCTATTTCCCAGCTGATAACTCTAAAGGAAGTACTGGCAGCCAAGGGAAGAATTGCTGTCTGGATGTTCCTGTCCAACCAAGGCAACTGCAATAGGAAAGAGCCCACACAACCTCTATGAGGTATAAAGGCTGTTACTTGCTTTTCAAAACAAGGGCACCTGACGCCCTTGCCAGAGCCAGACTGCTCCAGTAAGAGCAGAGTTGGAAGGATAGGACATGGACAGGAAGGATATGGTACCAGGATTTGTGTGGTCCGCTCAAGGAGCAAGGGAGTTCATGTCACCTTAGTGACTCTGCCCATCCTTCCTGAAGAATACTAGGTGGACCATCCCCATCCTTTCCAATCTTCTTAAACACTTGGCTGAATGTGCTGCAAATTCCACCCTTACTCAAACTCATTATTTTTATGGATTTACCCCCAAAGTTGCAATTCAGCATTTTCACCATTTTCACAAGTTTCTTTCTTTTGTGAAAACGATGAAAACAGGAACTCTGCCTCCAAACATTGCCTTTTGATTTTGCCAAAAATTCAAGGGAAGAACAGGAAAAGATGCTGTTTTTTGTAAACTTGCAGAGAGAACATTTTGCACAACCAAGCGAGGGTTGGGAGGAGGAAGAGTAGGGTCACTAATTTGTCAATAGAGACAAATCTAGGTTCTCCATTCAAAGTTCCATAAAACATTCTATATACAAGAAAACTACCCGACGGTTGAAGGATGCAGAGTCCTCCCCCTGTCCAAACACGTCATCAAGCAATCATGCAATCTGTCTCAGGTTGTTCTCTATCCCACATAAGGTTGGGTCAAGTGGATCTGTAGTTATCAAAACCATTGCCCATGCCATTCCCTTGTCCTGGCTTGGCCAAGAGCTATGTGCTCCCATAGAAAGTGTTACAACAATCTGGAAGTGGTCTACATAGTCTCCCTGCAGTTTCTCTGCTTTTTAACATTTCCACTGGGGTTTGAGCCTTCTGTAGATAGAGGTAACAGGTGGGGTTACTTTTAGTCTTCAATAATTAACCATGGAACTGGCAAGGTGCACAACCGGAGAGGGGAGTGCACTCTCCTTGCACACCTGGGGACTCAAGAAGGGATTATGTACTGCCCCCAATACTAGGCAGTTGCTATACGCTGCAATCCAACCAATAAAATATGCATAATGGTGGTCAGTCAGCCTAGAAATAGAAGAGGCTAATGTGCTCAAAGCAAGGAGAAGACAATACAGTGCTCCTCACCAAAATAATCTTCCCACTTCCAGTTATCTTTCCTGAGTGTTCATTTCTGCACTAATACTGAACACTTTATGCATTCTCAGTAGCATTCTGAGATTTGCATTTGTTTTCCTTAAACCATCCACAAGTTATTGTGACAATTGGTTTAAAGCAGGAGTTCTCAAACTAGGGGTTGTGACCCCTTGGGGTTGCGAGGTTATTATGGATGTGTCGTGGGCTGTCTGCCCCCGTGCATCCCAGTAAGGATGGCATGGCATGGGGAGAGGGGTCATCACTTTGGGGGGGGGGGGTCATCACAGCCTGAAATATTTTAGAAGGGGGGTCCCAACAAAAAAGTTTGAGAACCCCTGGTTTAAACTTATGATTTCCCTGGAGTTCTTAGTGTGTGTGTGTGTGTGTGTGTGTGTGTAAGACAGAGTCCATAGCATATTATTTCTGCAACATTTAGTTGTATTTTTCTATACCTTTTTTATGTCTATATCACATAATGGGACTTCTCTCTTGGTAACAAGCACCCACATTTCCCATTGATTTCCATAAAAGTTACAGCTGTTCAATGCCACTTTTCCTCTTTCTCAAACCTTTCATTTGAGATTGAGTCATATTTGTTTCTCTGTATGCATTTGTCCATAAGCCTCACACACAACTATGTGGTCTCTGGATGTAATCTCTCTTTTACTAGCAGATAGTAGCTCCTGCCTAAATCCTTCACAACACATTTGAAGGTTGCTCTGTTTATTTATGGCCAATAATGCATTAATGGTTTCCTCTATGCAAAGTGTGCTCTTAGCTATTCCTTCTACATTTATTTCGTTGAATTTGAGAACACTCTGACATTGTTAAAGTTAATGAACTAGTGGTTTACACGACAAGACACATTTCAAGTCAAATTGATCGTATTAATTGTTTTATTGAGCAACATTAACACCATACTTCACAATGTCCTCAAGCCAAACCTTTATTATTACATTAATGGTGAAGGAGTGTCCAAATCTATTAAGTAAAAGGCACTTATTATTTATAAAATATACAATTACAGGTAACCTAAAATTATAGATTAGATGCCGGGAACCACACAGCATTGCTCAGATATCCCATCTTTTATTGAAATGAATGGCTAGCTTCTGCATGCAAATTATTCCACTGCTGAGAACAGAATCTCTGATTTTCCAGCTGCCCATGTTGGGGAAAGGAGAGTCCTAGAAAATAGGCAAATATTGGGCTTGATCCCTCAAGGTGCTCGGCATTCATGAACACATTTGATTTTATTGTAGGAGATGAGGGTACTTAGTACCTTTTAAGGAGAAATCCATACAGGTGCTCAGATACTGTTGTGATGGGGGACAAACAGAACCTGTAGTCATAGCATAGATGCATAGCCAAGTTACTATATATAACACATTTGCCATAAATTCAGATCAGTAATAGTTCATGTTTTAAATCCAAACAAATCTCCATAATACAGATCCTTCCCTCTATGTTATAAACCATGAAATGCAATTCCTTTGTCCCAGTGCTGATAACGTCCATTTGTTCAGTGAACAGCTTCAGTCTATCACCAGAAACTGTAACCAAATAAACAAGAACATCATTGAGAATTTATATGGAATCTCTTAGTTCATTGACCTGTTTGCTCATCCTTTGTGCGGTCTTTTATTGAATCTGCTTTAACTTCCTTTGTCTCTCAGAACACACAAGTTTTAACATAATTAATTCATAGCTTAGCCTGATAAAAAACATACATCTCCTGTTTTCATCCCATAAAAACATCCAGAGAAGCAGGAAAGCATTCCTCTGGGCTTGCATAGTTGGCCAATACATGAATCTTTTCCTTTTTGTAGAGGGAGTCATCTTTGAGATTATGTGTATCATTTGGGATCCACGGTTTTCACAAAGAAATATCACTTGGCATTAAGCGACACAAATTTGATTTCCTTACTCAAGTCTGGTTTGTGCCTTCCTGTAATGATGAGCACAGGGGTGAGGGAAAAAGGGGAGAAAGAGCCTTCCCCCTTTTTTGCCCTTGTACAGAAACTGAGTTCAGCCTTCTCTTTATACACCTCTGAGAAGGAGGCCACCACAAGACTTAAGTTAAAAGCAAAGGTAGCCTCTCCAAGATAACCCCACCCATCCTGGACATGGGCCAGTGGAGTTAGGCATGGGAGGCAGGGCTGGGGGCAGAATGGAACACTGCGCCTTTGCAAAGGTTGAAGTAGTGATTATTGGACTTACCAATGTTCTGAAAGGCATCATGCCCAAGCTAGTCACCAGGGGCCAGAGTCACAGTTATCATTTACACCAGGTGAGGGTCTGGCCCAGTTTACAACACATGACTTTACACCACTTGATGATCTGCCCATGATCTTCAAGAGCACCATCTAGGCCAGTGCAACTCCACACTACCCTTCACACAAGTCCAGGTGCTAGAGTGACAGTGTTGCCGTTACATATTGAGAGTCTGATCCTATAAAACCCTACTCATCTAAGGATTCTACTCTAGGTCTTTAATGTAAAGCAAAATATACAGCATAGCTACAGACTACAGGCATTTCAGATATGAAACCTCTCTCAGTGTTTCTCAGTACCAGATTGCACCTTGGTGTTTCCATCATGGATGCACACAAACTTATTACTGCATTAACTAACTAAATATCTATGATCAATACGCTCTAATAATGCTAATGGACATTTGGGGAGAGAATATAGGCTGATTTGACTTTCTTAATGTTGTCTCTATGAAGATAGGGTCTCTGTTACATGAGTGTTAGTAGTTAAAGAATTAACAACTCAAAAAAGCACTATACACTAAGGTCTTCCACCTCCCTTCCATCTGGCAGTCCCAAAGAGAATATTTGACTATCTAATGTCATAATTCAATAGAAGCAAGCTTTTTTACCTTAAATAACACAATTTTTACGTAAAGTAAGCTGATATTGGGCCCAGTCTTCAAGGCTGCTGAGTGTTGGATCAGTAGGAGTTGAGGATGTTCAACATTTTAGAGGATGACATTCTAAAGTGGGCCCTCAAAATACCAGTGACTGGTCTAAGCAGTCCTCAGACAGGCAAAGTTCCTGCTATAGTCATATATACAGGAGATGAGTAATAACTACTCCAGAAAATAGAGCATAATATAAAGATTTCATGGTAAATCCTGCTGCCTTTTTTTCCTCCCTCTGTTGCTTTCTCCCTTTCTGTCTTAATCAAACACAAATGGATTCCTGCACCAGTAATTTTCAATAGATAGTATTTGTAACTTCAGATGGTGCAGCAGAGTCTGAAGACAATACAGCAGGGACTACATCTGAAAAAGAGAGTGACAATTTCAGAGAAGAGCTGCAGATAATTCTACTGAAGCCTCGCTGGCTGACTTGCAAGCCCATGCGCGTGAACTAAAAATCTATCTCAGATAATTGACATTTATTTGATTGAAACAGCAGGGTGCCCTCCATCACCATGGTAGGAGACCATATGGAAGAACAGTATGAGTGGAGATAATGTTTGTCTGCTGAGTGTGTCAATGTGTTTAGAGATTATTCACAGGGCTCTAGGGATTCCGGTATGGTAATGTTTCAGCTAAATTAGAATCAGATTAATTGCTCTAATCTAATGGAAAGACAATGTTTATCAAATTATTGCTCTTTCACCACATGATATTGCGGTGTCATTATTCTTCAAGTTTAAAAAAAAATCAAAAGGCTCTCTTGCAGCACATCTGCTCAACTGCTCTGTAATAGTGCTGATTTCCACACGAGAGTTAATACAGTTTATAACTCTATGAAGTAACTAATAAATTAGAGCAAAAGGTTTGTAGATGATAAATCTGCTATATTCCTATGATATTGGATAAAGCAGTTCTGAGTTAATTAAATTTTTTATTTCAAGCAAGGAATATTTTTCTTCTGAAAATGAAACTTTTTTTTTCAGTAAATAGCATTAAAAAAATAAATTAAAAAGCAGCACCTTTTAGTTCTGCTACATGTACTTGTATTTTGTTTTAATTTCCTTCCATCTGAAACTTTTCAACTAAATTAGCAATAGAATAATATCACTGACGACTCCTGAATCCCTTCACATATTTTGTTTATTAGATCCTAATTTTTAAAAAGTAATTACTTTAATATTGTTACTATTAAGAATACACAGGAGATAGTGTTTTTTTAAAATGTATACTTGAACATTTTTCAAGATTTTTCCTGATTTTTTTTAATAATATTTCAAGAGCTTTATTTGCAGCACTTGGTGAATATACCTGAACTATTCCAACTTTATTAAAGAAAGATCTGGTCTTGTGAGGTGCTGTGCACCCACAATTCATATTGCAGTTTATGGAAAGTGAAGGAATGAAGTATCTAGGATTGGGTGTTTGAAATTGGATCTAAAAGGAACCTAACAGTTATCTGATTCATGGACTAGCTGATTTGCAGAAAACTTCTTATCCCATCCTTCACCGTTGCTTCAGTCCCGCTGGTCCTTTGATCCAGGAATCTAACTGCTGTATCCTTCCAATCTGATTTTCCACAGCACTACATCAGTTTTATGCTCGTGAAACTTTATTGCAGCTCATGGTGTGAACCTGGAGTAATAGTAGAGTTACACCCTTCATCTCCATTGTGCATATGGAAAGATAGAGCCTCATCTTACAGCTCTTTGTTTTGTTTTACTTGTGATAAATTCAAAGTTCATATCATTCCAGCAAAGCCATTTGAGTTTTAAACCTAATCACATAACACGTAGATTAAATTTAAGGTGACATATCAAAATCAAGCTGGGCTGCATACGCTCATATGCTTTATGAAGCTCTGACTACAAAAGTTGTAGCAGTTCATTCTTCTGTTGATTTTATTGCAAGGATGATGTTTGACCCATTTGGCTGCCTGGTTTTTTCTCTTGATATCTGCTTAAAGTTAACTGGGACACCTGCCCTCTTAACTGGAGCTTTCACACTACTTTTGAAGTGAGTAAGGTTCTGGGAAGAGACATGGTCTATGGGTATAGAGTCACTTACTCTATGATCAGTCAATGCTTGGATCTAACTTCATACCTTTTGTTCTCAGTGACTCAGCAATGGACTCCCCTGTTGTTTTCTGTACTGTAGTAGCTGTGAACTTGCTGCCAAGTCACTCCACATTATGTTACTGTAATGTATATAGGACAAAGATCTAAATCCACACAGTCTCAGTGACTGGAAGAAACTGATTATGGGTATATAACTGAAGGATATTGTGACCAACAGCAAGTCATTATTCTGAAAGGATAGACCATATAGATTGAATAAACTTTCATTTTTTTGTAACATGCGTATTTAATCTACATGCTTAATTTAAATAAATGTATTATTCATGTTTTTTAAACTGTTCACTACATTCTTATTTGGAAATGATTTAAAGCAGTCCTGGTACTATTTAGAAAATCCTAGCAGATGGTAGCATTGGGAAAATGCAGAAGGAACCTACTTGTAGGCAAAATATATTGCTTTATCTTTTTTTCTTTAATTCAAAGTAAAAAGTGTTTTGCATTTAGGTGACTCAGTCTGGCGCTAAATTAAAATATTTGCAGACCAACAGCATAGGGTGGTGTTTCTGAAGGAAGTTCATTTACTGGAATCTGTGGGGTAGTTCAAAAGTGCTATTATTATTATTATTTATTAAAAATCATCATGTAATAAATGCTTTGCAAACATATTAAATTCTCCAGCTCATTCCTTGCTCCAAGAAGTTTAAAGTTCAATTCTGCCTTCAGATACACTGGTGCAACATCATTTAAGTCCTGGAAGACTCACTGAAGTCAACAGAAGTTTCCACCCATACAATGAAGGGTAAAATTGGGCTCTGACAAACAAACAAAGACAAGACATGACAACGTTAACGATTTGCATAGTATGAGCTTGATTCACCTCACGTTTTGGTTTTACACTCGTTTAATTTCATTCAGTGAAATTATGGTCCCATTTCAGTCAATGGGAGTGTAGTGGGTTTCACTGAGGAGCCAGCAGGCCAAGTGGGCAGGACATGGCTCAACAGTCTTTTCACCAACCCAAAGTCCTTTGGGAAAAATGTACGTTACCCAGACCTTCCCTCTCCACAGGTCCTAGCCTAAGGTCCAAGGGAGAGAGGTGTGGAGTGCCTCAGTTTACCTCTTCCCTCCCCTCTCCTTTGGGTCATACCCATAGTCCAGATACTCATCTGTGGATCATTTTGCCTCCAGAAACTGAAACTAGTTTCTTCCCTTCAGACTGCCTTGCCTTGCCAACTTTTTCTTTCTCCCTCTTCTCCTTCTCCCTCTCCCACTCCCCACTTGACTGTCAGAGTCCTCTTTCAAGTAGATGCTCATTTGGGAGCATGCTCTGCAACTGCTCAAGGATGGGGCCCTCTTGGCTTAGTACTGCTCCTTCCTTTCCTTAGACCAGGTCTACACTACAAATTTACATTGATAAAATTACATCTCTCAGAGGTGTGAAAAAGTCACACTCCTGAGCAACATAGTTATTCTGAGGCTATGTCTACACTGATGGCGGCAAAGTCACCACCGTCAGATTGACTTATCTGGATCAACTGAATGGTCACTGAAGACCTGCTCAGTCGATCCAAAAGTCAACGTACAAAAACCACCTCCTCAAGTAGCGTAGCGCTGCGTCGATGGGAACGCGGTTCCCATCAGCGCAGTGAAGTGAAGATGGCGCGCAGAACAGAAGCACAGAAGTCGACGGGAGTTACACACATTTTTTGCGTACTTTGTGTAACTCCCATCGACTGCCGCCGAATCACCGAGGTAAGTGTAGACCAAGCCTGACTTAACCCCTGGTGTAGACATCACAATATTGATGGGAGTGTTTCTCCAGTCTGCCTCTTGCCAAGGTGGATTATCTACGCCGATGGGTGAAGCTCTCCCATTGGCATGATAGCATCTGCACTAAAGCACTACAGCTGCACAGTTGAAGTGCTGTACATGTAGACAAGCCCTTAGAGTCCATGTGGTGTCTGTAAACCCCATCACAAGAAGTTTTGCCATCTACTTCAGTGGGACTAGGATTTCAATTTACTTCAGTGGAGTTACTCCCGATTTACACTGACATAAGACTAGAATCAGGTCATGTCACTGGTTGGGGCAATTTACCCCCATGCATCATTAGCTCTGCAGAATATACTTGTGTCTCAGAATATTCAATCACGCAGCAGAGATCTCTATGCTGTTTTTGATATTTTTTTCTCTTGAATATTTTAAGTTTTTGTTTGTTTTTTACTGTGGCAATATGGTTCCTGGCTCCTGAAAATGGAGTTTAACTTATTAACCTGACACACACCAAGACACAAGCCAGATGGACTTTCATCTACTTGGTGTAGATATCCAAAAGAGGGCTATTCCCATATCATTTCTCTCTGGGACAGTTATACCGTATTTCCCCATGTATAAGACGCACCTTTTTTCGAAAAATTTGGGGTCTAAAAACTGGGTGCGTCTTATACAGTGGTACTTACCGGTGATGTACCATAATACATTTATTTTCAAATTTCGGGCCCCAAAATTAAGGTGCGTCTTATACATGGGAGCATCTTATACATGGGGAAATACGGTAGTTTCCTTATAAATCCCTGTGCACATGCATATGTCATACCTATGAAGATGCAGTGATCACCTCTTTAAAACTGCCAGTTTTGCCTTTCATAACACATACCATTCAATATTTTCAGTACTCCTCTATATTTATTACAGGATATACCTGGAATACTATGAATGCAGAAGGAATATTATTTAATTATCTAAGGCTTTACTAAAGCAAGTGTCAAGGAATATAATGGAGCCATGAGCAGCTGGGGTAGTTGGTGTTTCATTAGCAATAAATGATCAGCAGCAATGCAGGAAAGAAAGCTTTACTGAGCATGCATAGTGGCCAATGGTAGCAACCTGTCCACCTTGCATTCCTGAGCTCCAGGTGTCACACCAAGGCAGGTCCCTCCTCAGTTCTGATCCTGTCTTTCCAGTCCGACTCCTCACACTACAGCTGGGAAACCTAGGAGAGATTGCGGGACAGGGAAGTGTTGGGGCCTCAGCGATTGTGCAGGTTGGAGCAGTTGCAGCCAAGAGTGGCAGGGAGGAAAGTGAGGAACCTGTCACCAGCCTTCTCCCACTCCCCCTCTTCTGTCTCCTTCATTGCTAGCTGTTCCTTCTGGCTGGAGCGAGCACTGATAGGAAAGGCAGCCTGGCTGGCTACAAACCCAACTGCATAGCAACACCCAACAGTAGGGAGATGACAATGCAAGGATAATTCTATTCAGTCTTTGTAGTCCTGGCAGGTGCATGACCTTCCCACAGTAATGCATGACAGTGATGAAGGCAGATGCATGACACTGATGTGACAACTTTCTAATTATTTTGTTTAAAAATCTTTACATTGGAACTAATCAAGATTCCTGGAAATATTTACAGCAGTCTTGCAATACTGAAATTTGAGACCTAATTTGGACTTCTCTGAGTTTGCCCCTTTAAGCAGTAAAGGCAGTAGAGAGAGGACAAAATTCAGGGAGGGATCAGATTTGGCCATTTGATTTAGCCCATTACAGTTTAAACCTAGAGGCCATATGGAAAACTCAGACCTGGAGGCATGCTGGGTTCAAACACTACCCAAAGTCTGGGAATTTGGTTTAGGCTCATCTCTTAAAGATAGCATTTTATACTTGATTTTTGTGCTTGCTGCTTTCAAAAGAAAGAAAGAGCTTTCATGCAAAGGAATTACATATATATTGTTTATCTTATCTTTCCCTGTGGACTGCACCTTGATGTAGTGGGAAGGCATGTATGTTCCACAGGTTCCAGTGGTTATGCCCGTAGTTCCCAACCCATGGCCCGTGGGCCACTTTTGGCCCACGGGGTCTTTCAAAGTGGCCCTCCACTCCCATCTAGCTGGCTGCAGAATGGAGACACTGCCTAAGGACCAAGGCGGAACGCATTGCCATGGGGCTACAAGACCGGTGCAGGCTCCTTGCTGCAGTCAAGGGGATGGGAGATCAGTGCTCCCCTCCCCCTGGCTGTAGCAGAGAGCAAAGTGCTCTGCCTGGGTCCCTCGATTCTGGGTCCCTGCTGGAGCCAGAGGGAGGGGAGCACTGATCTCACATCTCCCTGGCTGCAGAAGGGAGCCACTGCCTAAGGACCCAGGTGGAGCACACAGGGCAACAGGACACGTGCAGTTTCCCTGCTGGCGCCAGGGGGATGGGAGATCAGCAAGGACTTCTTCAGTCTGGCTGCAATGGGGGAAGGGGACTCCTGGTGGAGACTGGTGGCCCTTCAGGGTTATAAAAATGATATCTGTGGCCCGTGAGCCAAAAAGGCTGGGAACCACTGGGTTATGCCATTGGAAGTTTTAACTGCTCGTAGAGCCACCCACGCCAGCCAGTTCAAGTGGTGACACCAAATGAAAAGCAGTCCACTGGCCCTCCAGGCTGGGAGTTGAGTGATAGACCAACAGCTATCTTTTTTTTAAATTGAAGTTATAGAAACACAACGTGGTAGCCATCCTGGAAAATGGCATGATAGACAAGAATGGTGGAGCCTTGGGAAGGATTTAGATTTATTTCTGGAGCCCTTTCAGGTTGCTAACCATATATGGTTAGGAAGCACTGTCATTCTTTGTATTTTTTATTGTGTAATATTTCCTTATTATTTTATTGCTCTTCCAACCACGCAGGACAAGTTTGCACTGATGATGATTTGGTAAATATGTCATGACTACAGTATTTGATAGAGAAGACTATAGAGCTATTCCAGATTGTTGCATCAGTACATGTGTATTAATTTGTAGTTACATTATTGACCCAACAGAGCTTTTCTGAGCCCTAATCTAAATATGCTATTATTTAGGATGTGTACTCATATATGAAATGTGTAGCAAAATAAAGTTATAGCACAATGGCAAGTTTCCATAGTTCAATATATCAACATGCTTTGTCAAATTACTACAAAATGATATTATAATGTAATATCTTGCCAAATATCACTGTCATAACTGATCCCATGTGTGATCTATACAAATACTAAAATCCATCAAAAACTGGCAAGCTTATATGTATAATTGAAACAACAATTTGGCAGACATTTGGGGTAAAGAAAATGAACTCTTTCAACTCTACTACCTAGAGCAAATTTTTACAGCTGTTTTATGAAAACCCAGAAAATAGATTTCATAACCAAAAACACTGATATAACCTGAACTATGGATCTGATCCTTCATCCCTAATTCATGTGAATAGCCCCAATAACCTCATAGAATCATAGAATCATAATATATTAAGGTCGGAAGAGACCTCAGGAGGTCATCTTCTAGTCCAACCCCCCTGCTCAAAGAAGGACCAATTCCAACTAAATCATCCCAGCCAGGGCTTTGTCAAACCACTCCTTAAAAACCTCTAACGAAGGAGATTCCACCACCTCCCTAGATAACCCATTCCAGTGCTTCACCACCCTCCTAGTGAAAAACGTTTTCCTCATATCCAACCTAGACCTCCCCCACTGCAAATTGAAACCATTGCTCCTAGGTTTGTCATCTACTATCACTGAAAACAGCCTAGTTCTATCTCCCTGGAACCTCCGTTCAGGTAGTTAAAGGCTGCTATCAAATTCCCTCTCATTCTTTTCTTCTGTAAACTAAACACGCCTAGTTCCCTCAGCCTCTCCTCATAAATCATGTGCTCCAGCCCCCTAATCATTTTTGTTGCCCTCTGCTTTACTCTTTCCAATTTGTCCACATCCTTTCTGTAGTGGGAGAACTATTCTACCCTCATGGGCAAAGACTACAGGATCAGCTCCTAGAATGGTGAAAATATATTGCTATTATTCACAACTGCAGGTTTTGAAAGACACCCATGTTCTCTGCATCTGTGTCTCAAAAAAAAAAAACCCTCATCTTCGATTGATTTGCCCTTTGTCACTGTCACAGATATGTTTTCCTTGTTTTGACAGGTAGTTGTAATTCTATTAGCAGTCCATCGACTTGCCTGTGAAATCGATCTGTGTTGGGCTAGCTGGGTCTTCTTAAAGTGGCTGATTTATTGCTTCTGTGTGTTAAAAAAAGAAGAAGAAAATGAAGCCCTTCTGCCTCCTCAGTGAACAAAGTACCTAAATAGTGTTTGAAAATGAATAATTTTTAGCCTCACTGCTGGTTGTCTCAGTAGCAGATGAGCTGTGACCTTTCGTTGGCAGTTTTGCTGAGATGCCTGCTGATACTGGCATGTATAAATGATTGTCAATTTCCCTTATTAATTTACCTTGCTGTCTCATGTATAAACTAGAAGATCTCATTCACCCTAAATGTCCTCAACATCAATCCATCGTGTTTGCCTAATTTTGCAATTTTGTACCGTGCTGAATGTGGAGAACCACAGGAAATATATGCAATGCCATTTCTTTCATGCATATTGAAAAGGGAGGCATGTGGGTGAATTTACAGTCGACAACACTTTAGTTGAGGTCAGAGAAAGAGGTTATTATAATACTTTGCATACTGAATGCCATCAGAAGAAGTTTAAAGAATCACCATAGTCTAAAAGCTGTACCAGAATTTAAAATGTTATCTGTCTGGATAGCATTAATTAATTATCTCTTTTTTTTTTAAATCAGAAAAATAAGTCAGCTTTCCCATTGGACAGCAAACAAATTAATATTGCTGCTGTTTGCTGTGTGATGCTTTTGTATTGGGGATTCTACAAACATGAATTTTAGCTTTAAATACAAAAAATATGAAGTGTAATTTTTTAATCTCATGGGTTCTCTTAGCCAGGATGCTAGTCTTGGCAACACTTTCTGATAGACTCTAGAATCAAAGAGGAGATTTACTCTTGGCAGAAAATAGTATCCATCCTTATTATACAGTCATAGGGTCAGACTCAGCTCCTTTCAACTACAATTGATTTCATTAGTTCATTCACATAATGCACCGGAAATGGTTCACTGTCCTTCTTCCTGACAAGATAGGAATATTACCTATTTTGTATTTCATATGGACCTCTCCAGAATGGCTGGAGTTTTGGTTAAGCACTGGTTGTTTGTGCCAGGTACAGATCCAGTTTCTCTTAAATTTTGAAAAGGTGCATAAAGTTCTTTTCCCACATGAGGGTGCAGTCTTTTAGATGCCAGACATGTTCCCTGTGATGAGGAAATGGTATCCAGCTCAACATCCAGGCTAGTGCAGTAAGTATCTTCAACTTTCCGCGCAGAAGCTGACCTTTGAATGTGATGTTGCAGAACTGGGAAAGGTAGGCTCTGCGTGAGCTGAGCTCACTGGTAACCTAATATAAGTCTGTGTGGAGAAAACATTGTTCAAGCAGTTTTTCTAACCATTCTAAAAAGGAAGCCTAATGTGTGATTACATTGTGTGATCTTTCAACAATCACATTACCTACAGGCTGTGCCATGCTGGTCTGCACTTTAGTTACACATAATTTGCGGCAGACTTCCTGAAGAAAACAAGGCTCAGATTGTGTGCCTTGGCCACTGAAGGTACAGCTAGGTAGTACATATATCAGTACTAAGGGCCAGATCCTTGACTTTGATACTGCCCCTTTGTGCTGCTCCAGGAGCTGAAAGGGTCAATGAAGCCAGTTTAAGGGATTCCTCAGATCACATAGAGCCAAGGTAGGGTCAAAGGGGATATGACCAGAAAAGGGGGTACAGCAAGAATACCGCTGCACTCTGGCTATTCAAAGCTGATGAAACAGCTCTTGGGACTGTAAGCAGCTAGGCAGAATTTAGACTATTCCAGGCACTGAACAGGCTGCTGGCCGGCCCCCAGACCTGGGGTGTATCCGGGTAGAGTAAAGCCACCTTTGCTGCAACTGAGGCCTTATGCTGAGCACAGATTAGTTGAACCTAAGAATTGGGCCCAATGTTTCAAGAATTCTCTGTCCAGTTCAGTTCTTTGTTGGGAACCAGTACTACAAAAATATGCTTGAAAAAATAGTCTTTAATCACTAACAAATACTTAATGTTCAAAGATGTTTCTCACGAGGGCCCTTCTAGATCAGCTTGGAGAAACAGCCATGGCTTTGCTGTTAATAGCATTTATCTCATAGCACTATGCGTGCTATCATATGGTGCCTTAGGTTCCTGGCAGCAGAAGCAGGAAGAAACCACTTATCAACATCTTAGAAATTCATGTAGTGGTTTTAATTTTTTCTCATTTCACAAATGACTTGTTATAGGACTGCCATGCAATAATAATAATAATAATAATTAATAATCTATTATTTATTTATTTACTCCTTTGGATTAGGACCTTGTTGTGCTAGCTGCTGAACATTACAGTAAAACACACTCCATGCTGTTAGGATCATAGAGTTTAATTGAAAGTAAGACATGATTTTTCCAGTGCTACCACTGTACCAGACTCCTTGAAGCTCACTATTCCCCAGCTATGGCTCTCAAAAGCAGCTAACTGTGGACTTAGCTAGTCTGAGAACATTTACCTTTCATTGTTGTCCTTGTCCTTATTCCCCTGTTCCTTCCATTTTAGAAAGACATGATTAAGGAATTCTGATTTGTCCCTTTTAAAGGCTAGAATACTCTTTACAGAAACCCCTTGTTTATGAGCTGAAATAATGGGGCTGTTATTTCTGGAAAATACCTTTTGATTTTACAGTAAAGTCCACATCCACAAAGGAAATAACTGAGTTTCTCAGACGACTGTGTTAAGTCTCTAGGGCTATGGCTACACTGATGATGGCAAAGTTGCCGCCGTCAGATCTACTTCTCTGGATCAACTGAGCGGTCATTGAAGATCCGCAAATCGACGTATTAAAACAACTTTCTCAAGTGGCATAGCGCTGCATCGATGGGAATGCAGTTCCTGTCGGCGCAGTGCAGTGAAGACGGCGCGCAGAATGGAAGCAGAGAAATCGATGGGAGTTCCACGTGTTTTTAGTGTAGCTTGCGTAACTCTGGTCGACTGCCGCTGAATCTCGGAGGTAAGTGTAGACAAGTCCTGGGTCTTTTTATATGACAATATGCCCTAACAATGGTTTCCAAACTTTATTGATCCTATGTATCACCTTCTTAAAAAAGATTTGGTGAAGTGAAATGATGGAACATCAATCTCATGTACCACAGTTTGGGAACCCCAGCAGCCCTAAGAACCTGCTGCTGGGCAAGCAAAATGATACTTACTACTAGCCAATTCAAAGCCATTTTTTTCTGAACATTGTCATAATCCTTTTCCAAACACATCAATTGCTCTGGGCAGTCTTTATGGATGCAAATAAAATCATCCAGGTTAGTCAGCCTATCCTCTACCAGCAACATTTGAATAAGGGCATTCAATGTTCTGAAAGGTATAGAGTGCATGGTTGAATCCAAATGGGATACCTCAACTCTCCATCACCCAATGATTCTCAGCTGGCACATTAAGGTAGTTTTATGGTCCTTTTGCAACATTGGTGCAGGGATTGGGATCTGACTGCATTGCATTCAGTCTCCAAGAAAGGTCTTGAAAATTATCAAAGAACACTTAGCCCAAGAGAAAAGATCTGTAAAGATTACCAACCTTTGAAGAGATTTCTTTCCTAATATAAACCAAAGAAGAACTTTAAAAATAACCTACAACAGTGGTTTTCAACTGTGTTTTTTTTTTTTTTTGAGGACCCCTAAAACATTTCAAGTGGAGGTGCAGACCTCTTTGGAAATCTTAGACCTAGACTGCGGACCCCCAGGGGTCTGCGGACCACAGATTGAAAACTACTGACCTACAAGAAATCAGTTCAATTCACCAATTAAAAGGTTTGTCAATCCTCCTTCTTTAATAGACCTGTTCATCACAGGAATGACAAAATTTCACTGATTGCACTTAGTAGACTATATATAATGAACTTGCTATTAAATTTTTATTGCAGAAATCTTACAGAAGCAACTTTGGAACCAGTATGAAATTAAGATTTTGAGACTTCCTTAATTGAGTTACTTAAATAAAATAAAAACTGTAATGGAAAATTGCTTATTTATTAATAGTTAAGCTGGTTTCCACAAATCAAAATGGAGAAATAGGCCTGTGAGGCTTTACATGTAAAATAGATGTATGTAGTAGAGTTCTCGGCTGAAAAAAGAAAATAACAAGCTCTTATATGTCTATTAATGCTCAGTTATGTGACATCATGGCTACATAACTTCAAGACCCCAAATTGTTACTTTATGACATACACCTGGCATAACTTGTAAAATACATGGCTCCATGTTCAAACTGTTAAACCCCTATTTAGTAAATCTCTTTTTCCTCAGTGACATACGTTTATCCTGATTGAAGTTGGAAAAATGAGGCAGTAAATTTTGTAACAAATTGTGTTGGGGTTTGGGTTTTTTTTTCTCTTTTCCTGTTAACAGAAAATCAATGTTAGCACACACCTTCCTGAAGTCTAACCATTTCATTTGATTTGTTCATGTTTGGGTCTGCTGTACATTCCCAGAACCTGATTGTCTTCTCGGATGCATAGTTTTACTATAGTAGAGTTACTCCTGATTTACACCAGTGATAGTGGGAGGAGAATGAGACCCCACAGTGTATATATCTTGTGCAGTAGTGTATTTGGAAGGGTTGTTCCCAAAAGCGCTGCTTATTAAAAGTAAGAGAAAAACCAATGGCCAGATTAGATGACTTCCTGAGGTCCCTTCTACTCTTAATATTCTATGATTCTGTTATTCTGATCTGACTTACAACTGTGAAAAAAATCCGCAGTAACTCTATTGAAATCATGGAGTTAGACCAGTTTTTAAAAGGTTAGAGCAGTATCTAGTTCAAAATATTTAAGAGATGATCAGTTGGGCATTTTGGATCTGATTCTCCACTCCATCACACTAGAGTTACAATAGTGTTACTTCACTGTAAGGAACATTTTCTCTGCCTCTTTTTTCTCTGTTTTACAATTCTGCTGGCATCTAGGGTTTGGATGTAAATCATCATTCAAATCATAATTGGAGTCCAATTCTGATATCTGTTTTTATTAATTTCATATCTGCCAGACATAAAACCCACGCAAAGATTACTACTGTAACATTAGCTGGCAAGCAAAGCAGCATAATTGATGCATTAAAAACATCCTATACAGTAAGTAAATATTTTCATTTAAATTATATTACCTGGCTTTATTATACTAAATTGCTACTCAATTTTATATATAATAGAATCACCAAGAAAAATATTATCAAAGCGCGTCTGCATTTCCATATAGCATGAACATAGCAATGTACAAACCATTTTTATCTAACAACCCACAGTGTGTGTACAATTTGGTACACGGAAAAATTGAGTTCTTCATTTTCAGATTAATTTTCAATATTTACATAAATCTGCTGGGAGGGAGTTACTGAAAAAGAAATGACGCACAAACTCAGTGATTTCTTTGTCACTGTATTTGTTAAGAAGAATATTAACTATGTTCCCCTGAAGATATTTTTGTAGGTGCTACTGCAGATCATTAAAACAGTGGTGAGCAAGTATTTGAATATGATAAAGGAAGACAAAGCACTAGGTAGCAATAGGTTTCATACAAAGTTAATAAATGCATCAAACGGATTAATCAGAACAAAGGGATCAAACAGATGAACAGTTACTTGGAGGAAGTCTTGATACTGGAGAAGTACAGTATCGGGTGATTAGAAAACAGATACTATATTATCATCTCTTTGTAGCACCTAGGAGCCATGGTCTGGGTCAAGGAGTCATCATAATAGGCGTTATTCATAGGCACAATAATGGACGTTCCATGCTCCAAAGTGCTTACAGTCTAAATAGGCAAAGGGAAAAAAGGAAGCCCCTGCTCACATTGAAGAATTATGAAGCTGCACTACCCACGAAACTCCAGGAGGCATTGTTAGAAGAGCTAAGGTTAAGCACCTTCTGGCACTGCTGATGGTAATATGATCATCCACCCAGCCTGGACGAGCTGAGATGTCTGAGAAGTGTACCCTTCCTGGGAGAGAGGTGGGATGATGGGAACCCTAAACTAAAGCTCTGGTTAAAAGACAACAGGATTTCATAAGTGCAAAAAAAAAGCTGCAAAGAGTTTGCAAGTGTCTTGGGGTGTGTCTACACAGCAAAGAAAAACCTGGGGCCCAAGCCCCACGAGTCCAAGTCGGCTGGCACATGCCAGCTGCAGGTGTCTAGCTGCTGTGTAGACATACCCTTAGTATCTTGCAAAATTATGACAATATTATGGAATTTATGCTACTAATTGCCATCATTTTTTATGTAATTGATTTTCTCAAAGAAAAATATTGCCAAAGCATTTCTGCTGCTTTCGTAAGATGTTGAGCACCTCAGATGAGTTGCTCACTGCCTTGAACTCCCATTGAGTTCAATAAATGCTCAGTATCCACCAGGATCAAGTCTCACAGGAGGGTTTTTTGTTTGTTTGTTTTTTCCTCCCTCGTAGTCCTCAAAAGCTGAAGCTTTTGTACAAAAACATGAACCTGAACTTGGTAACTTAACCTCTGACTTTGTCTCTCAGAACTTAAAGGAAAAAGTAATGGGAGAATAAAATGTGCTGATTAGCTGAACAATTCAAACTCAGTTATTGTTTCCATTATACGGCTAATAGTTCCTTGTGAACAGACTTGATTTTTTCTCTTTTTGTATTACAGCCAATTTGCAGACTAAGATTGGTATTGTTTATTGAACGCTACACCCTGCTGCAAAGTTAAAAACCTACCTGTAAAAGGCATGCCTGCAATAATTTAATTAAGCTACTTTGAGACACAGGGTTGTCTGGATGCTGTAAATGAGATTTAATAGGTATTAGTAGCCTGGGGAATGGTCCAATGGAGGCTACCTGCACCAGGAAGCTGTTTTGATCCCCTCATGGTGTTTGAGTATGTGTGTGGCCTGAGTGCTGACAACAGTTATCTTTATATATGTGAGTACTCCAAATGAAGTCAGTGGCACTGTGTAAAATTAAGCATGGGCAAGAATGTTTTCAGGATTGGGGCCTATCTAGCTACCTAGTTAGAATCTTATGTCATTGACCCACCTGAGTATGCCTCCATGAAGCATGTATCTTTAATGGGATCAGGAGCAATAAAAAGATTTTTCTGTACTAAATAAACAACTGAAAGTTCTGTCCAATGATTGATGTAAAGTTACTCCTTTCTTCTTTTTGCCAAAATCTTTTTGTCCTAAGTGCCATGCTCAATTTCTCTACTTTTCTTGTTAAGATTTTTCATGGACAGTTCTGCCCAATGTCCTGTTTTAACATTTGATTTTTTTCCTTGGCTGCTATTTTATACAGTCACTGGCCATAACCCACCTATATTTTATACAGTCACTGGCCATAACCCACCTACCTGACCTTTTGAGGTGTTAAAAGGTGAAGAGTGCCCTCAGCTCTCATTGATTTCACTCTGAGTCACGGGCACTCAGCACCTTCCACCAGGGCAGATATGACTATTCATTAGGGGCTAGTAGGACTAATAATACCAGAGCTGTCGGCTACCCTACAGACATTGTGAAGTGTAGCTGATGTACTGTTGGGAGCAGTACCACCAGCTGTCCAGAAGAGACTCTTGGGACATGTCTACACTGCATTTGGGAGTGAGCATCCCAGCCTGGGCCACAGACTTGTGCTCACAGAGCTCATGTTAGAACTCTAAAAATAGCTGTGTCGGCCTTGTTGCTGGGGCTGAAGCTCAGGCTCTGAAGCTTAGAGGAGAGGATGGGTTTGAGAGCCCTAGCTGCAATATCAAAGCACCATCTACACAGCTATTTTTAGAATACAGCCACTGGGCATGAGCCCTGCTAGCAGTTTGTGGACCACATGAGCTTGTGGACCCAGGAGGGTCTCGGAGGCTCACTCCCAGATACAATGTAGACGTGCCCTTGGTGAAGCTGAAGCTACTTCAGCTTCTGGAGGCTGCAGTATACCTGGTTGCCAGCACTGTGTCTTGGCCCTGGAGCACAGGGAGGAGGCACAGGGTAGGACATACAGGCTTCTGTGAGGCTATTACGCATTAGCTCCACAATGGCAGAATACAGAGTACCTGGCAGCCACAGTCCTTCTCTGCTTCTTCTGCTCCTTCTTCTCTATGTCCAGCAACA
Source organism: Emydura macquarii macquarii (assembly GCF_026122565.2). Lineage (NCBI taxonomy): Eukaryota > Metazoa > Chordata > Testudines > Chelidae > Emydura > Emydura macquarii. The sequence goes on from NW_027133156.1 coordinate 5,343,539, forward strand.
AAGAGTAGGAGGGGGGAGTGTGACAAAATGCACCCCTGTATTCACACCTTACACATGACTGAAATAATCTTTGCACAAAATATGCCTTTTAAGGTAATATTTAAAAGCTAATAACTCACTGGTCAATTTTATCATGGTGAAATATATGTAGCAACATCACATGTGAAGTTAGACAATTGCCCTGTATGATGTTATTAGCACCTGTTTCAAACCCTCCAACCCTGCTCAGGAAGAAGTTGGCAAACAGGTCTCTCCTGAACAAATTATGTGTGCATTCCTTAATTTGCATTTGAGCAGTAAACAGAGTCATCAAACAGAAAGAGGAAAGGACGGAAACAAAAGGAAACCTGCACATGAGCATACACAGGTGAAAGAATCCACCAGGAAGCCTCCTTGCACACCAGATACACTGTCTCCTTATGCTCAGCTCAAAATGTTTTTTGAAAGGGGGGCTGAAACTATAAAAAGGAGGGGCAAACACCCCAAGTGACCTCTCCCACCCAGTCCATCTCACTCTTTGCACCTGAGAAGATAAAAGACACAGCTGTTGGACTCTGGGAGAGAGGTCTTGACATAAAAATTTGGTCAATAATGCTATTGGGAGCACATGGGTGAGAGTTTTGCCTTGAATTAAGTTTAGTTTGTCAAGTTTAGCATTAGGAAACATTTTTATCTTTATTTTTCTTGTAACTATTTCTGAGTCTATTGCCAATGCTCACTCTCATTTAACATCTATCTCTTTGTAGTTAATAAACTTGTTTTATTGTTTTATCTAATCCAGTGTGTTTAAATTAAAGAGTCTGGGTCATACATTTCTAGGGGAAAATCTGAGACTAGGAGTGTGTTGGGGTCACCCTGCAATATCATCAAGGTTGGTGGGAGCCAGGGTGTGACTGGCAGGCTGCAGTTACACAAACACACCTGGGAGTGGCCTGAATGCTGGCAAGCTGTTTGTGAGGGGTCCAGGTTGGGAGCTACAACAGTAAGGCATTGCAAGGCACCCCAGGTTTCAGGGCAAGGGTGATACAACCCCCCACTGATCTGGATTTCACTCCCGTATGTCCCAGGGAGGTTCTGAACCTGGGGGTGGGTTTTATAAACCTGAGTGGCTGTAGAGGAGAAGGAGTATTTTGTGCCTTGGAGAGTCAGGTGAGAAGGGATCCAAAGAATGGTTCTGAGCTATGCAAAGGTTAGGGAAGAGCAGGAGGGATTCTCATTCTAGGTGCATGTGGGATGGGTGGGAGGGGTGTTTCTGAGCAGAAGGGTGTTTGGTTGGACGGTGTTTAAGGGGGCTTGGAGTGGAGTTGTCAGGTTTGAGTACAGAGTGGAATGGAGAGAACTAGTGAATGAGGGTGTAGATTCATTAGTGGTGGATATGTGTATGAGGGGGATTGTAAGGGAGAGCTAGACTGAAAGTTAGGACTAATCAAAAAAGAGTGAAAGAGTGATAGAGCCATAAATACTGTCTCTCACCCTGCCCTTTACTGTATAGTGTCCCAGTTTTTAATTTAGCAAATCTGATCTGCCTGAAGGGCAGGATTGGAAGGGGGAAGAAAGGGAAAGGAAGCAGGCAAAGGCTTGCAACTTGCAACTCCACCAGTTATTTTGGACACCAGCTACCACTTCAGGAAGGGCTCAGCTCCTCACTGGTTAGGATCACAGACTTGGAGTTTCTTAACAAAACTGTTTTTGAACTATAACATTCTAAGAAACAAAAACAGAATGATGTTTGCAATGTGAAACACCACTCATTTTTCAAATTGCCTTATTTCACATTAACTTTGTCTGATTACATCAATTTTTCCTAATGAATTAACTTCTAGCTATGCACAACACATGTGACATTTCAGGTAAGTTGATCTGGCTTGGTTTTGGTGAACTTACATGTGAAGGAGCAAGATCAGAATCAGGTTTGCAGCAGAAAGCTAGTCACAACCTTAGCTATGGAGAAACTGCCATCTCTCCATAATGTCCTTGTAGGGAGGCATTGTGGTATTCCTCAGAGCCCGGGCCCGAGGAAGTGTCGCAATGCCCCAGACAGACGGATCCAGGCCCGCCAGCCCAATTTACCCAGCAACAGAGGGGCGGAGCTAACCCAGGAAGGGGAGATATAAAAGACCGGCCTAGGATCTCACTTGGAAGGAAGCTGCTGCCGGAGGCAGACGTGCCCTCCCGCAGGCTGTGGTCTAGACCTGACCTCAACCGAGCACCCGCTCGGAGCCACCACCCCACATAGCGGAGGCCCCAGAACCTGCCCAGCTTGCCAGGCCCTGGTGACCGGACCAGGCCGCAGAGCCCCAGTGACTGGACCGGGCCCCCCAAGGCTCCAGGGGAGGAACTACCCCCCGAGGCCGGCGCAGACTTGGAGGAGCTGCCTGACATTGGGGAACCCTGGGAACCCTGTGATGTGGAGGAGTTCCCCTCCGCTGAGGAGTTCCCAGACTTGCCGCCGATTGACGAGGAGGGAATGGTGGCCTGCTGTGGGCCGAATATCCCAGCAACCCCGAGGAAACAGAGCATTCAGGTACCTGGGGACCAGGGGGAGGAAGTGGCCCAGGGACAGCCATAGCAAGTGGCTGAGTCAGGGGCGAAACGCCTGTCAGCGTGTTGTGGCAGGAGCCCCGCTGACTCAGTGGCAAAAGCTTTTGCCACTGATAGGGCCCTAGGCTGGGACTCAGTGGAGACGGATGGGCTGCGTCCCCCTCTCCCCTTCCCTCACCGCCCCAGGAGGAAGTGCTGTCCTCTGGAGGCAACAGACTGCTTACCTGCCTTGCCCTGCCTGCAGGTCGGAGGCAACAGACTGCTTACCTGCCTTGCCCTGCCTGAGGGTTGGAGGCAACAAACTGCTCACCTGCCTCCCCTGCCTGAGGGTTAGAGACAATAGATGGCTTAACCACCTCGCCCGGCCTGTGGGCCGGAGGTAATCAACTGCTTTCCTGCCTTGCCCGCCTAAGGGCCAGGCTAAGACTCGTGAACAGGCACTGATTATTCCCCCTGTAGGGAGGCCCTGTGGCCTTCTTCAGAGCCTGGGCCCGAGGAAGGGTCACAACGCCCCAGCCAGACCGTGCCACCGGCCTACAGTCCTGGTTTATTTTTTTGTAAACCTCAGCCTCATAAATTAATAAGTCCTCATAAATGTTGCTGAAAGTGATAATAACCTTGTGCTGACATCACTGAAACTTATAATTGGGAGATGTTAAAAAGTTGATGTTTCACCTGTAAAAGTTTAAAAATCTGAAAACATCAAAGATCAAAAGGTTAAAACTTAAAAAGTATATATTAGAAATAACAACAGCTGGCCTCAAATTGAAAACAAATGAACTCATGCCTCCGATTCCACTGCCATTCCTAAACCACGTGCACTCTGTTCTCATACTTTATGACTTCCGTAGAGCTGTTCCAATAAAATTAAGTCTTATATTCACTATGGAGCCATAAATTGGTCTCTGTATAATTTGTATCAAATTTTAAAGGTAATAGATGTTTGGAGGAGTATCTATTTACTGACGTTGAAGGTATATTTAACTACACTTGTGCTATTTTTACTAACTGTAAATCTGAGACATGGCACTTACTTCATAATAACATGATTGCACACGTACAGGTTTTCAAACACAAATGTGGTCTGTGAATGCTGTGATTTATGTTAGTCTCCTCTGCTGCACAATATTTTATCAGTTCTAATTGCTCCTGCTGCACCCTTCGCGAGAGATTTAAAATAGAAACTTAAAAAATGGGGAGAAATAAGTTGCATACAAACTTGTATCTGTTATGCTTTTGTCTTTTATTCTTTCATAATTGAAAAAAACTTCTGCAAAAGCATATGGCAAATGAAAATGAAATAGCATAGTCTACCCCACATACTGATTTTCTTTCCCTTTCCCCACAATTTTGACTCTTTTTTTTACTTTAATTTGAACAAATGTGTTCTTTAATGGTAGAAATGCAAAAACCATATGCAAATAGCACCAAAAGTTGAAATACTCCCATATACATTAGGCCTGGTATTGTTTACATAGTACAATTTCCTCTGCAGTTTCATCACTCTTTTATAGATTGCTTCTGATTGCTTAGCCAAAGCTGTGAGCCTCATCAGCTTTTTACCGTCTCCATATGAGAGCCTCATCCAGAGAATGCTCCACCTACATTGAACTGTGATTGTTTTCAATGGAAGTTCCAGACTGGAAGAGTTCACAGCGCTGCGGTTGGTTCTGCAAGGTGCTAAGCGCCCGTGAATGATGCTGCCTGCCCTCAACTCCCAGTGGAAGATGAGGCTACTCAGCACTTTGCAGGAGTGAACAGCGCCTTGTAGGACTGATCCACAAGTGTGTGCAATATTTATGAAACCTCATCAGAACTCATTGCAACTACAGCTGTGCACTCTGTTGCTCCAGTAGCCCAAATTCACTGCACATACCAAGGGCTCTTTGCATCCCTCCATCCCCCCCACAAGCTCCCCGTGTACCATTCTCCCACTGAAGTCAATGTAGCTATTGCAGCTTATGCAAGCTGAGAATCTGCCTGTAGAAAAGCACTGTGGCCTTCCCCAGAGTCTGGACCCGAGGAAGGGCCGCAGCGACCCAGCTGGACCAAAACAGTCCCAGCAGACAAGGCTACCCAGCAACAGAAAAGTCGGGCTGTGTTAGGGCCGGCAGGCCAGTCTGCCCAGCAACCAAAACGCCGGACAGTGATAGGACAGCCCGGCCAGCTCAATCAGCAACAGCGGGGCATAGTCCCTACAGGAAGGGGCAGTATACAAGACAGGCCCCAGAGATCAGTAAGAAGGAGCGTGCTGTCAGAGGCAGATGTGCTGCCCTGCCGGCTGGGGCCTAGGCCAGCTTGGAGCAGAGCCGATACCAGGGACGCTCGCCTCCCAGAGTGGAGACCCCAACCATTCCCCGATTCTACCTCAGGGCCCAGAGACTGGGTAGGGCCTCCGGGCCCCGGCTGGACCAGGCTACCAGATCCCAGTGACTGGGCTGAGCCCCCTGAGCAACCTGGATGGGAGATACCCCCTGAGGCTGGATGGGACCTGGAATAGCTGCCCGATGCTGAGCCCCCAGAGGCTGGGCAGGACCTGGATGAGTTGCCCAACGCCGAAGAGTCCCAGGGACCCTGTGACCTGGAGGAGCTGCCCCTCGCAGAGGAGCTCCCCGTCTTGCCACCCGTGGATGAGGAGGGACTGGCGGGCCTACCATGGACCAAGTACCCCAGTGACCCCGAGGACCCTAATGAGACAGGTACCAGGGGATACAGGGAGGAAGTGGCCCAGGGACATCCATAGACAGTGGCTGAGACAGGGGCAAGGCCCCGTCAGCGTGTTGCAGCGGGAGCCCCACTGACTCAGTGGCAATGCCTTTGCCACTGCTAGGGCCCTGGGCTGGGACGTAGTGGAGATGGGTGGGCCTGCATTCCCCTCCCCCTTTCCCTAGCCACCCCGGGAGAGCCTACTCCTCCCTACCACTACAGAGAGCAGATCCACTGCTCGCTTGCCCGCCCCGCCTGAGGGCCGGGACTACGACTCATACGGAGATGTTGTTCCCCATTTAGGAAGGCTCTGTGGCCTTCCCTGGAGTCTGGACCTGAGACTTTCGCCCCGGCCCCCCCCCCGCCCCCCAGGCAGGGCGGGCGGGCAAGGAGTCTTTCGCCCCGGCCCCCCCCCCCCGCCCCCCAGGCAGGGCGGGCGGGCAAGGAGTCTTTCGCCCCGGCCCCTCCCCCCCGCCCCCCAGGCAGGGCGGGCGGGCAAGGAGTCTTTTGCCCCGCCCCCTCCCCCCCCCCGCCCTCCAGGCAGGGCGGGCGGGCGAGCAAGGAGCAGTGAGCCCGAGTCAAATAGACGGTAGACGTTAGTCACTCGTTGGGGGTTGGCGAGGATTGGGGGGAGGGGAGGGGGACGCAGGCCCACCCAACTCCACTGCGTCCCAGCCCAGGGCCCTAGCAGTGGCACGGGGGTTGCCACTCAGTCGGCAGGGCTCCTGCCGCAACATGCCAACTGGTGTTACCCCTAGTACAGCCATGCCTCTGGCTGTCCCTGGGCTCCTTCCTCCCCGGGTTCCCCGGTACCTGTGTCCATCGGTTCCTCCGGGTCATCGGGGTACACCGCACGGGATAGGCCAGTCAGTCCTTCTGCGTCCACGGGGGGTAGATTGGGAAGCTCCTCGGCGAGGGGCAGCTTCTCCAGATCGCAGGGCTGGGGGTATGGTTCAGCCTCCGGCAACACCTCCAGGTCCGATCCTGCCTCCAAGGGTTGGGCGTCCGGCAGCTCCTCCAAGTCCGAACCAGCTTCAGGGCGGAACTCCCAGCTCTCCAGTTCAGGGGGCTCATCCCATCCGCTGGGGCCCCGAGGCTGGGCCCAGCGCTTCAGGCCTGCAGGCCTCGGCCAGTCCAGGGGGCCCAGGGGCCCAACCCAGGCCTTCGAGGTGGGCTGCCGGTGTCACTCCTGGGGCCTCAAGGCCGGGGGAGGCTTATCTGAGGTGGAGGCCTGGCATGGTTCAGCCCTTCGCTGCAGCCGGCAAGACAGCGCGTCTGCCTCCGTCAGCTGCCTCCTCCCTTCTGAACTGCAGGGCCTGCTTTTTATGGCTGCTGTCCTCCCTGCGGCCCTGCCCCCCTGCTGCCGGGTTGGCCGACCGGCCGGACCTATCGGAGCCTAGCTGTTCGGTTGCCGGGCAGACTGGGCTGTCGGCCTGTCTAGGGACTGATTGGGTGCCTGCGGCCCTTCCGCGGGCCCCGGCTCAGAGGAAGGCCACCGCGCCTTCCTACAGGGACAGAGAAAATAACTTATTTGACGACTACATAAATATGACTTATAAGGGTATAGATCCTGCATGGTCAAAAATAAAGGACAGTGGGAGGGTGCTCGTGTATGCAAGGAACAACAGGAAGCCCCTCTCTTAATTCACGCTGGCTGCCTCAGGTGCAAGGCTAAAGTAAAGAGGATAGATAAAGCACAGCTCAGGTTCCTCTGCTAAAGGGAAAGTGGGGGTTTGCCCTTCTCTCCCAGGCTCAGTTAATCAGCATTCACTCCCCGTCCTCTTAGGCTGGTGTGGTGAGAGCCCCCTTCCTGTTTCAATTGACATTAATCAATGCTGAGACGTGTATTTACAGTTACAAAGATGCCAAAGCAATGTGCTATGAACAAAATAGATACTGCATACCAGTGTTTTGACTTTAGAATGATGTGTAAGGTGACACACACATGGCCAGCACACTGTATTGCTATGCCTTGGGCTCTTTTCCTCCTATAAGGCATTAGGGGTGCACAGGTAACAGGGCAAGTATGTGCATGCCATACAGGAGATAGGCAGACATTTCTATATCTGCACTGACTCCTAATCTGATGTGCAAAACACCGTAAGCTTCTATTCATATAGGGTAATGCAGGGTCTATGGAAATTTATTCAATACTGTGTTTCTTTAACTTTTTTCACAAATGACAAAATTATTTAAAAAGACAAGGTGAGTGAGGTAATATCTTTTATTGAACCAACTTCTGTTGGTGAGAGAGACAAGCTTTCGTGCTTACACAGAGCTCTTCTTCAGGCCTGGTCCAAATAAAGATATTACCTCACTCACTTGTCTCTAATATCCTGAGACCAATATGACATGAGAATTATTGTTGTGTCTGGGGTGTAGCATCATATTCTCTCTCTTTACAGATAATATTTCAAAGCATTTAGAGCTAGAAGGCTCTCCCTTTTTACCATTTTAAACTCTGTATTATCTGCAAGGAAGAAACCAAGAATTAGCCACTTTTGGAATAGAAGGGATGCAGAGTAATGAATTGCAACATTTTCACACAATAAATTGCATTCCACAGACAGATGGAACTAAAATTCCCCCACAATAAAAAGATAATTGTGATATGAATTTATTCTTTGAAGACGGGCTAATTTCAGACTTTTCCAATAGAATTTTGAGAGTAAAATGGATTTCCTGGAATCTTTTAAGCTTAAATATGAATACCATTCATATCTAACCATAATTAATACAATTCAGTCTTTGATTACTCTAAGACTGTGTATGCATCATGTATTTTCATCCTAAATAGAAGCTTATCATGTTTACTATTGTTTGCTGCTAGGAGATAAAGTAATGACTGAAACACAAAAATAAAGCAGCAGCTTTCAGTGATAAAACCAATATTACAGTCAATATTTCACTCTGTTAAAAAATGTTGAATGATTACAGAAAGATTATCAGAATGGAAAACATAGGCATCTTGAACTGCAGTGCCACAGGAGACAACCAGTGCCAAATCCATCCTTGGTGTAACTTCAGTGGAGTTACACCCTGGCTGAGATTAGCCCACTGACTTTAGACTTAAATATGAATCAAACTGTAATAGCTTGATCATTCAAATGATATTTTAAAATAAAGACTCTGCAGAGAAGAAGAAACTGTGCAAGCTATAGTCATAGAAAAATACTGTTACTATTATGATTCTTTCAATTATGAGGACTATTGCTCAGCAACCTCTTTACTTTCAAGAAGCATGATATGTTTTATAATAGGCATTTGGATAAAACAACCATTATCAATAATTTAATTGGATACATAACTAAGGAGGTCAGCAATTTAACTGGATACCTTTGAAACTAAGGAGGCACTTTGATTTTGCTACCTTTGATTCACAGCTGTAGTTATGGAAAATCCGCTTTCTATTTGTCCAGCTTGCTTAATCCTCAGTTATATTGCAGGTTTCAGTGGACCTCAAAGAAAAGCTTCTGCTAACACTGGTCTTTTCTATTTACACTCCTTCATTACAGTATTATTAAAAAGGGAGAAATCTTTTAAAAAGATATTTAGCCTTTTTTAAAAAAATAGGAAAGAAAGAAAAAGAAAACAGATTGTATATGTTCGGTACAGGCCAAACCGTCTTTGCAGTACCCCAAGGCTGGAGCCACTGAGTACTGACCCCATCCCCAGTGCAACCTATCTTACACTGGCTTCCCAAGACCCAAGGAGCCATTTCAGCAGCCAGGGAACACTGAGGGTCACGTTCTTACCCCTAAGCCCTGCCCTCTACTCCTAGGGTAAAGACAGGTCTTGCTTGCAGTGAAAGTGGTGGTCTTTGCTGTGTAGGAGGAACAATGTTCTTGGACTTCTTTGTAGGCAGATCATAAGCTTGGTGTGAAGTGAAGCTCTGAACTACAGAGGCTCCTATGAATTATGCAGTATGCCAGTGTCCCGGCTTTGTAAATTGTTGTGCACTGTCTGTAAGCACAATCTAAAAAGCTGGGTTCAGGACAGCTAAAAATTTCAGCCAGAATATACAGCCTGCCCAGGTGAAGTGCTACATCATTGATTCACAGATTTTAAGACCTGAAGGGACAATGTGACCATCAAGTCTGACTTTTCATAACCCAGGCTATAGAATTTCACATAGCGATTCCTGCATCAAGCTCATAATTTGTGATTGATTTTAAAAATATCTTTTTGAAAGATATACAGTCTTTATTTAAAGACATCAGATGATAGAAAAGCTACCACATCCCTAGGTAAGTTGTTCCAATGGTAATTAGTCTCCGGGTTAAGAATTTGCACCTTATTTCTAGTCTAGATTTGTCTAGCTTCAGCTTCCCACCACTGGATCTAATTATGCATTTTTGTGCTAAAGAGCTGTCTACCATCAGAAATCTCCTTCCCATGTAGGTCCATGTAGACCATGACCAAGTCACCTTTTAGACTTTTCTTCTATGAACTAAATAGATTGAGCTTAAGTCGCTCATTATAAGGCAGGATTTTCAGATCTAGAATAATTGTGGGAGCTCTTTTCTGTACCCTTTCCAACTTTTCAACATTCTCTTTGAACTGTGAACACCAGAAATGGGCACAGTATTCCAGTAACAGTCTAAATGACACCATATGCAGAAATAATTCCATCTTCCTACCCCTACTTGATATTCCTCTGCTAAAACGTTCAGGGATTGCATTAGCCCTCAGACCTATAGTATGACACTGAGAACTCATGTTCAATTGCTTATCTCCCATGACCCCTAAATCCTTTTCAGTATCCCTGCATTGCAGAATACGATCTTCCATCATAGTGGTCACTACTGGCTCAACTTTGTCACCCTTGCTCATAGCGAGTAACCCCTTGTGTTGACCAGTTCTTTTCCCCACTACCCAGAATGCACAGGTTCACAAACAGACTCTTAAACTGAAGAAGTATCTGTGACATTCCCCAGGGTACAATCTAGACTGTTTAACAGATGTGTCCCCTCAATTCTTCAAACTGGGGGGCCTTTTACACTGCTTTGCTGTGAGAACAACCTCTCCTAGGGAGTTCACACATAGCCTCTAGCATGTAAAATCACTCCCAGCTGAATTACATGAATGCTCTGGCCAGTCACTCATGGATTACATACAGGGAGACACCAGCAAACTCCCAGTGCCAGATCTTCCCCCAGAAATGTGCGTCTTATACTGCCCAACTCTCTACTGGACAATGCAAGCTCATTTAACATCAGTCATTTCATCAGTGGAAAATGATACGCACAAACCTTGTTATCTCAAGTGGAGATTTCCAAACACTTCAATCCAAACACACACAGGTGTAGATAAAACAATAAAACAAGTTTATTAAGTACAGAAAGATAGATTTTAAGTGATTACAAGTAATGAGGCATAAAAGTCAGAATTGGTTACAAAGAAAATAAAAAATAAAACGCAGCCTGGTATCTAACTTAGCAAGCTAAATGGATTCAAAGCAAAGGTTTTTCTCACCATATCTTCTTTAATGACTGGAAGCTTCCAGACCAAGACCCATCTTCCAGTTCAATGTTTCTTCAGGCATTATTGCTGCCATGAGCAGAGAGGAGTGGAGTAGAGAGGTAATTTGTGTTGTGTGTTGTTAGGATTAGTAGTATATAATTTAGGTTTGTAAAAATATTTAGGCCTGTGCATCTGCCTGAGATGGTATTGTGAACCTGCTTTTGGGGCCTGCTTGCCTGCATGGAAGTGAAAGTTGTCAAGATACACATGTAAACAAAGAACAAGAACATAATGTGTTACTTTTGCCTACCCACAATTAGATGGGTTTTCTTTATTACTGTGAAAAGAGATAAGGGATGTAGTTAAAATGTTTCAAGGTATAGTGGGGGTTTGATATATGAATGTGCAAATGAAGTAAAGCTCTGACTCCTCTTCAAGACAGATGCCAGAGTAAGGTCGAGCAACTGGTTGGGAGTAGCGAGGGAGAAAAGGGAGGTGTGAGAGAGAAATTCTAAAGGGCTATAAAGTGACCATGGCCAAAATATAGCCTCGCTACCCACCCCTCCCATGGGGTACAAAAGAGGTGGTACCAAAGCCCTCAGACTCAAGACCCTCCAAAACATGACCATAAATTGGAAGGGGTGGTACCAGGGTAGGGGGGTACTGCAGGTTTAATTAAGCCTACCAAGAAAGGCGGGGGAAGAAAGGAACTCTGTCAGTGTATGAAGCTATGGTTAGGGAAGAGGGAACTCTATCAGGGTATAGAGCTATGACTGGAGGGAAGGAAACTCTATCAGCCTATAGAGATACGGTAATGGGAAAGGAAGCCCGAATGGTGTGAAGGGCTATGGTTTTATGCTTGCTTGTTTAGCCCCAATAAACTCATCACATTGCCTACAGTTTGGACTCTGGACTTCTGCTTTCTATCTGTGAACATGTTTGGGAACTGAGAGAGACAGGGCTGGGGAGCCCTAACATGAGTGTTCTCTATTCTTATACCATTCTCCCCTCCTTGAGGATTATCTCCAGTTAGGGTTTAAGTAACAGCCAGTCTGTTTACACAGGAATCCCCAGTTGTTTTATTGTCAATATGTAAAGTTCTTGCTTACACCATTCTTCCTGCTGAAGAATGGCCACTTAACTAGGTGATAGTTTATTATAGTCCATTTGATTATGCTGATACCTGGCTGAGAAACTGATTTGTGGCTGCTTTTCTAAACTTGGAGCATGTTACAGCAAAGTTAAACAGAAAAATCTTATAACTTTACATACTATGTTGATACACCTATTTTACCAGGACAATAATATCCAGGAGATTATGAGTTTTCAAATGATACCTCACAAGGCATACTTTGTACAAAATTTATCATGGTCTTGTAAAAAAGATGACTGTAGGGGTGCAGATTGTCACAGTATGTTGCTCATTTGCTGCTTCACTGAGTGATCAGTCCACCAAAATAGGGCACAGAACAGGGTTAAATGCAAGTGCACACCCACATTCAGGTGCTCGCCTTAAATACATTGTTACAAAGGGCATGTCTACACTAAAAACTTAAGTTGACCGATGTTAGGTTCACTTATGTGTGGTGGTACATGTCCATACTACCCTCCTTCTGTCAGGGGAGCATGTCCTCACAAGGAGCGCTTCCACTGTCTTAAGAGAGGCAGTGTTTGGGGCTCAGAGTCCAGGCTCTTAGCTGTCCATGCAGCTCCCCTGCCCCTCAGGGGCCTCTGCCCCCCAAGTTCCCTGCTCACCACCGGAAGCTCAGCCGCTCTCAGCTCCTCACTTCCTGCTCCCCCCCGCCCCCAGGATCTCAGCCCCATGCTGGGAACATGGCAGCCGCCTGGGCTCTCTGCCAGGAGCCTGGCAACCACCCTGGCTCTGGATGGGAAGCTCCAGGCCTGGATCCCGAGCAACTGCCAGGCACCTAGTGGGGAGTCAGGAGACCAGGCCTGCCCAGCTTGAGTGGGAAGCTGGGCAAGCATATCCCAGCTTCAAGCAGGAAGCCTGGGCAGCCCCCTGGCTGGGAGTGGGTATTTGGGAGCCCAGGGGCACCCAGGCTCTAGCTTGAGCTTCCCATCCGCTGCTGGTGACAGACCGAGCTGTTGGCTGGACTTTCTTGTTATTGACAAGAATGAGAGCCAACAGCCAATGTAGGTAATCCACAGTATCTAGTCGACACGGACATTGCGTCACCATAACTACATGAACACCTACATCTCTTGTGGAGGTGGAGTTATTATGTCGGTGTAGTAGGGCACTTACATCAGCAAGAGCAAGGCTGTATTCAGGACACTGACATAATTAGGTTGGCGTAAGATGCTTATATTGACCTAACTCCGTAGTGTAGACCAGGAGAAAGTTATTCATAATATATTGTATAAACACTTTCCTGCCTAACACTAAGATTAGTTTGATAGCTCAGTTGTTTATCTGATTGGACTGCTAAATAAGTTGTTCATCTGACCAGGCTGCTGGCTCAGCTTTTCACCTGGCTGTTCTCCTTCCTACTGACAAGGAGGCAACTTTTCATGTCCCAACACCTCAAATATACATTCTACATATTACATATCCTATACCTTGGTGCACAAGAAGTTCCATAATATGGTACTAAAATGCAAGAGAGGCACTGTTTCCAAGTGGATGGAGCAACAGACTGGGACTCAGGAGACCTGAGTTTTAGTCCCAGCTCTGACCTGCTGGGTGACCTTGGGCAAGTCACTTCACCCCTCTGTGCCTCCATTTCTCCATCTATAAAATGGAGATAATAGTACTGACCTCCTTTGTAAAGCACTTTGAGATCTACTGTTGAAAAGTGCTATATAAGAGCTAGGTATTACTATTCAATGGGCCAGATTATTAGCTGGTGTAAATGGGCATAGCTTTATTCAAATTAATGGACCTATACCAGTTTACACAAGCTGAGAATCTGGCCTAATGTGAGGGATGATGGCAAAAATAGGTCTTTTATACCCATATGTAAAAATAATGTTCTTGATTCTTCTTTGACTACTTCATCCTGCAGTTAATAACACAATCCTTTCTACCAGACAATGGAGAAAGGTGGACAAGAGAATGGTGGACAAGAGAAAGGTGGACAAGGGAATGTCTTGAGACCATATTAGAAATGTTGGTACGTGTAGGTGGGAATTCTCACTCGATGGGTAAATTATGCCTTGTATGCATAGATAAAAGGAAAGGAGAGAGAAACTGAAGCCTTTTCCCCACAGTGTACTCAAGCTGCAGCAGGGTACTCACCAATACTCAAGATAGCAGTAAGCAAGGCCTACCTATCAAATCCTTCCTGTGGGATTAGGCCTGCCAGTTCGAAGGTGCAATCAGTTCTTGCTCCTTTAAAGAGACAAAAGCATACCTTGTTACTTTAACTGGAGTTAACAATCACTTCAATTCACACATTAAATTGGGTTAGTTTAGATTAAAAGTAAAACAAGCTTATTAACAAAAAGAGAGGTTTTAATTGAATTCAAGTATGAGGGATAAAGTCAAATGGTTACAAGCAAAAAAAGTGAAAAGCAATTGCTAGTGACTAAAACTCAACAAAACAATAGTCTTGGTTCACACCTCCTTCCAGCAAAGGTGGCTGATCACCCTTTTGGTTATGATCCTCCATAATGTACAAAATGCTTAGTTCCTTTGTCTTTTTATGTGAACGATAAGTTGGGGTTCTCTGTCTCTCTCTTTTGTAGTCAGTGAACTTTTGAAATGTATCTTTCTCAAAATTCAATGCCCCCGCTGTGTGGAAAGGTGCCAGCGAGTCTGATAGAAAAGGTTCCATGCTGGTTTCTTCTGCACTGTTGCTTTCTACAATGCAAATTGATCTGTCCTTTTACTGTGATTGCCAGTTGTCCATGGCTGTACCTGGGCAGAGGTGTCGGCCTTTTCTCTGTCTGGAAAAACCCTGTTTACCCAGTCCTTAGGCTTGTCTGGTTCAAACACATTTTAGTAACATCATAAAGAGAGAACTCATAACTTCACAGATAACATTAGTATCATTGTAAAATTCAGCATTAATAACCAGCATGGTATTAACTTTCATGTTACCTCAAGGCATATTTTGTACAAAAATTATTGCCGTAGTATGCAGGCTGTGAATACAGGGGTACGTAGCGCCAGGCTTGCCCTGCTTTACCGGCAAGAGTTGTCAGACTTGGAGGCATCAATTAAAAGGAGAGAGCCAGACAGCTCACTTGAGAGGAGACTGGAGGGACAGCAGATCTCTTGTGCTAGCTCCCTGAAGAAAGGCCTGGCTGAAGTCAGGACCTGACCCAGAAACTGCTAGATGCCAGAGCTTCCCCCAGGGAAGATAGACCTGGCATGATACCGGCATGATTCACTTTGCTACCCAGAACTATTTTGATTAGTGGATTGTGTTTGCTGTTTTACCCAGGACCTGTTTATGGTCTGATTGGGACTACTTCAGTTGATGCCCCCATTCCTCCCACTCCACCTGAAGGGGCTGATTGCCTCAATAAATCTCTGTTGGCTTGCTCCTCCTGGAGCTCATGCAGAGATATGACATGAGCCCATGAAGTGATATGACGTGAGCTCTGAAAGTAACACAATCACAAGAAGGGATGCTTTTTTTTATATATATAACAATAGAGTTCATTCCACCAAATGTAGTTTTCCCACCATCATGACAGAAGTGCTCAGAAATAATTATTTACCTTATAAAATGCTTATCTATATTTTCATGTGGCTCAGCTGAACACCATGTGTTTTGGGGCCTCCCTGTAGTTTCCTTGAGTTCCTACAAAGAGATCATTTTTGAAAAGCTCACCTTTAACTGTTACTGTTACTGTTACCTGAGGTGGGTGTCTCCTCTCAATCCTTGTGGTTAATAAGGGTCATCTGCAGACTAAGGAGTGACCAATAGTTTAATGCAAAATCAGAGACATCCCTGAAAAGCAGGGAAATGTGAGAGGTCTGCCATTGCCCAAGCCATAGAAAGTAATGGACCCACCTTCAAAAGTTATGGCCCTGTTAGAGCATGAAGATATTGCACTAAAAGTGTTAAAATAACTAATTAAACATGCAGCTCTACTCCTTAAAAAACACAGGGCATTTCTGTGGAAAAAATACCATTGACAAGAATGTGCCATAACTACTAGAAATCAAAATAAATAAATACCTTTAATTGGAAAAGGAATACTTCAGATCACAGTGCATAGTTTTGTGGGCAACATGAATCCACTAGCCAGTCTTTTAATAAGCTTACATTGTGCTGGATTCAGTGTAGCTTTGCTATGAGCATGGACATACCTATTAAAAATTTAATACACCTCTGGCAGAGACAGAATGCTGTAAAAAAAATATAAGCAAAGACAAAACCCCAAAAAAGTGTTTTATTTTTGCAACGAGGTTGTAAATTAATGGGAAAAAACTCTGTTATCACCACGCTGAGTCTGAAAACATTAAACACACAGAGGTCAAGAATGGTTTCCAGAGCAATGCTAACTTTGCTATATTGCACAACACATATGACATGATTCATTTTAGATTACTCTTTATGTTAAAGACACACATGCAGTCTGGTTAAACAGAATTGCATCTTTGGAATTTCTTATTTGTTCTTCTACTTTTAATTATGATGATGATTATGGATGATTGATGATAAAAAAATAAAAGGAAAGTGATTGAATATTTTGAGTATGTGGTCTAGTGGTCATATGTGATAGATCACCTTTGAAGTTAGGGGGAAAAGACCTTTGCACTGTCTAGTCCAGTGTTTCTCAACCTGGGGGTTTAGAGGGGTCGCAAGTGCAGAGCTGGTATTGGGGGTGGCAAGAAAGGCAATTGCCTGGAGCCACAGGGGCGCCATGAAACTAAGTTACATGCCTCAGCCCCGTGGGGGTGGGACTCAGGCTTCAGGGGTACAGTCGTTTGGAAAGGTTAAGAACCACTGGTCTAGTCCATCCCTGTGTCAATGCAGGTGATAATACCTGATTAGTCCAAGTTTCTCACTAAGTGTAGGCTATGGATTCCATGATATTTAGGGTAAAACTTTCAGAAATGTCTACATGACTCAGTAGAACAAGTGCCATTTTCAAAAGAGACTTTTACACACTAAGGAATCTAAATCTCATAGAAAGTCAATAGGACTAAGACTTCTAAGTACCTAAGTATGGTATGAAAATAGGATTTAGGCTACTCAGTCATTTAGGCATTTTTGAAAGTGCTCCTCCTAGCCTATCGGGTTAAGTTTCTTTGGCCTTTACTGACAGAGTGTGGTGTGGACCAATTCCTAAGATTCTTAGTTTGATTTTAGTCAGTGATATAATGAGTTTGCCTGAGTAAATAACTGAGTAAGAAGTTTAGTTATTTGCTTTTATTCTTATTCAGAGCATGGTAGTGCCCACAGACCCCTATCCAGTCCTGCTATAAAAATACGTTATGGAGAGACAGTGCCTGTCCCAAAGAGTTGACCGTTTAGGTAAGGAATGTAAAATGTGCCCAATTACTACAGTAATGAGCACTACATAAATTCATCTCAGAATAATAAATAGTAAAAGTTACAAGTGCTTTGCCAGACGTATAAACCATATTCCCCTCTTCATATTCTCTCTCATTTAATTATGTTTTGATTGTTTCCCTATTTTCAGTTGCTTTTGACTTAAGATTGGCTTTTAGAATTTGAGATGTCTCAATGCTTAACTATCTTTTTCTTTCCTTCAAGCACCTCTAAAATCACCTCATTTTCTCTTCTCCCCTCCTCAATATTTCAGCCCAAACTAGACACAGCTAGGAGAGACCCAGTGTGCCCAGATGGTAGTAGACTTTGCAGTTCTACATTACATTTGACACACTCCTCCAAAATTGTAGGTTTTGTAAATACCAATAGACAGCTCTGGACATAGGCAGAGCTCCACCTCTGACGAAGGCAGTGCTTGCTGGTGGGATTTGGGGATCACCACTGAGATTATTCTTGGAATTAACCCCATTCTGTCAAACTATCATTCCATCCCTTCCACAAATCTCCCAACCTCCTCTCCACGAATGGGCAACAAACAGAGAAATGCCACCAAATAGGTCTCCCCATGTGAGAAACTATTGTTGAGAACATAACTCCCTGCCCTTCTTTCTCCTTGAACTGCCATTGAAGGGTAGGAGAACATAAAGTCCATTTGCATCCTTCCGGACACACACAGGGGGAAAGGGAAGGATTTGGATGATAAAGGGAGCCCTATTGGCTGCTGCTGTGTAAGGATGGAACTGATCCTGAGGCCATCTGACTACCTTTCTCATCCAGCATTCCCTGCATGACCATAAGCCCACATTAAGCAGACTCAGGCAGCAGAGCAGGTCTGCCTTTCCCAGAGTATTTATTCTATATTTCCCCCTCCATCATAACTGAAAAGATCCCGTTCCCTACTTAGCTGCACTGGTGAGAACAATGACAGAAAGACAGAGAATTGTACCACTAAGCCTCTTGCCCAGGTATTTCATTAATCTTCTCATTAATCAACAGACTGACTGCACTTCTTGCTTTTCTTTTTCACTCCAGTGTATTTATAAACATATTTACTTAGTGCCATCAGCTCTTTTGGGCTGTCTCCTTTAATTTTTATAGCATATATTATGATAAACAGGATGTTCTTCCTGCTACTTTCTTCATTATTCATTTGTATTTTGCTACTGCTTTAAATGAATAACAATAATGCACTTTTCCCCCATACCGTACTTATCCTCCCATTTTGGACCGAAGTCTCACAAAAATAGATTGTGAGATTTCAGAGCCAACAAATTCATAGTAGTAGATATTTATCTGATAGTAGTGCCCAAAGGCCGTATTCTGCAATATACATGTAGAAATGAGGCCCTGTTTGAGCCTCAAACCCACACTTAATGCCAGAATTGAACACCTCCCTCTTTATCCAGTTTTACCTCTGACACAACCAGCACACTAACTATTAATATTTGAGTCCTGTGACTTACCCCACCAAGTTTCTCTAATGTCAACATGTCTTACTAGGTCTTAGGTCTAGGTCTTACTCCACCCTGGTGCTATCACTTGATAATCCTCTGATTTATTTCTCATACACTGAATATTTGTATAGGGAGTAAGATGCTTGAACCCTTCTCTTATGGCATAATGTCCTTTCTTTTACAGTTCTTCATTCTTTAATTTTATCATTTGGACCAGCACATTCTTACCCAATTTGTCTGCCTGAACTTTAATGGTCTGATTATTAAAAGCAATTGAAATCTTCTCTTCCTCACCCATCTAACCTAGTTTAAATAGCCATATCCCTCTATAAAATGAAAACAAAAGTCGTAAAAGCAGCTCTTACCTAATCTTTGCCACTCGCTGTATCAGATAAAAGCAATAACTCCAATCTAAACAATAAAAAACGTTCATTGTTTTAAAGAGTAATATATGATGCTCCAGTCCCTGAAGAGGGTGGGGGAGGTTGAAGGGCTAGCACTATCAGGGGTCTAGTCAAGCTCAGAACACAACATGCTTTCCACAAACAGATGGAGAAAGACAATAAAAACATTGATGTCAAATGTCTATACACAACTGGAGGCAGATATTGTCATTGTTAACTGTGGAGAGGATGCAGAGGTTGTGTGCTGCAGGGAGAAGTCGCCAGGAGAAAATCTGGTTGCTGGGATCCCCAAGAAGCACATGATACAGCTGCAGCTCCACCATCTTTTCAATGGATGCAGTGTATGCTCTCCTCTACACCATGACATTGTTCTCACTGTCCCTCCCTGCCCTCTTTCTGGTCACTAGCATCTGTGAAAGCACAAGACGGGAATAACATCCACACTCCCCACTAGATTGTGACCTGAGCCTGTTTAGGGATGCAAAGAGTGTAAATGACTCTGTGCACCCTCTCCATCGCCCTTTGAGCACTTTATGAAGAGGAGTATTTTATTATTTGTTTTATGACAGTGCCTAGGAGCCCCAGTCATGGACCAGGACCCCATTGTGCTAAAGTGCTGTGCACTGAACAGAAGTATGGTCCCTGCCCCAAAGAATTTACAATCGAAGGGCTTGTCTACACAGCTAGTTAGTTCATGTTGAACTGCGGTGTGAGTGTACGATGCCATAGTCTGCTGCGCACTCACTGGCCACATCGATCCTGCTGCCCTGCACTAAAAGTTCCATAATGCGCTTCAACAGCCTGCTGTTCGGAACAGTGAGTATGTCAAATCGCACTTCAGAATGTTTAGGGCATGGTAACAGGGTCCATGCAGCCTGCAGGCAGACAGTGCAAGCCAGGGTATGAATGTACAATGCACTAAATAGGGCTAGTCTATAGGGCCAAAGCACTAGACAAAAGACAACAGATGAATACAGCTAGGCTGACAAAGAGTGAGAAAACCAGTGAGCCAATATTGGTCAGCATGAGAGGCAATGGTCCCAGCACACCAGCAACCTACCCACTGCCAAATTGCACTGACGCAGCACCACTCAAAATTCAGCATTTAGGACTGGAATTACCCCAGCTGTGTTATGTGAGATGAGTGTCCTCAGCAGCTAAATATGACCTGCCCTGATTAGGCACATTTCACTGCTGAGAAGGCGCAGGTAGGATTTGGGGAAGTTTTTGGAAATAGGAGATAAAAGGAAGTTGTGAGTTTTGTTTCCCTTTACTGGTGTAATTTGTGACCATCTCCATTGCGAGTCCATTGTGTTACACGGATGTAAAACTGATATAAGTGAGAAGACAAGGGAGAAGGGGCCAGAGGACAGTTATTTTTCTTTGAAATTACTATTTATCTACATTAGGTGCTAAGTGCTGTTAGTTAACACATTTTAAAACACCATTTTCCTAATGAACAGAAACCCTAAAGGTATTGGTACTTGGAGTACAGAACTGAGAACTAAAGAATGAGATTGGAGATATTTGTCTGTGGCTTAGGTGTCTCTGTTAGATAGATGTCTGTCATTGTGTCTGCTTTTTACCAGTGCCATCACTGTTGCTCCTTTTGTGTAGGGATTCATGATCATGAACATAATCAAGAAGAAATCATACCAAATAAACCTAATTTCCTTCTTTGAAAGGGTTACAGAAGGAAATTAGGCGGCTTTGGCATGAGGGTTACTAAGTGAGGCTGAGTGGTTAAGTGCTCCTAAAGGTCAGGGATTTTAGATTTACTTAATCTCACACAGAGAGGCTACTGCAAAATGGGTATTTGATCTATCAGGTTAGGCTAATCAAAGGTGTTTGGATGTGATGCAGACCACATTACTCCTCTTTTTTTACTGTTGGCTATGAAATTGACATGCCTTACATGCATCAGCACAATGAGCCTTTGGCTCAGGGGAACTTTGAGAGGGTTACTGGTCTAGTGGATGGGTGGAAGCAGAAGACATGATATATCTTGATTTTAGTAAGGATTTTGATGCAGTGCCACATGACATTCTCATAAGAAAATTAGAGAAATGTGGTCTAGATGAAATTATTATAAAGTGGGTGTGATCAAATGCGTCTCTGTATTCACACCCTACAGACTATTGTAATAATATTTGTACAAAATATGCCTTGAGTTATCATTTGAAAACTAATATCTCACTGGTCAATAAAATCATGGTAAATTACATGTAATCACGTTAGATATAACATTATTAACACAAGCTGTAGTTATGACTGAAATGTGTTTACCAAACAATTCTGGGGAGTGGGTAAACCAATTTCTCAAAGACAAAGGACAAGCTGATGCCTCTTGCCAGGTTTCATCAAAGTTGATTGACAATCACTGGTCAAGTGGCCATTCTTTGGCAATGAAGGGGGCAGGAACAAATCAGTTTGCATTTTAACAAACAACAACATGGAATCTCTTTCACCATGAGACCCCACGTCTCCATCCTCACAGATGGAAAGAACTTTATCCAGGGGTAATCCTCAGGAAAATATATTTCAAAGGGTGACTGGACTATAAAAGGGAGGGGCAAAAACACCCCAGGTATTCTTTCTCTCTATCTCTCACTAGCTCATTAACTCACTTTTTCACCTGAGAAGACAAAGGGACCAGCCTTTGGAGTTTGGGAGGTGTTCTGACCTGAGAATTTGGTCAATCCTGTTGCTGAGAACATGGAGTAAGAATTTTACCTTGAACCAAGTCTAATTTGTAAAATATTAGTTACTGGAAAGCGTTATATCTTTCTTTCTCTGGTAATCATTTCTGACTTTTATGTATTATACTTGTACTCACTTAAAGCATATCCCTTTGTAGTTAAATAAACTTGTTTTATTCTTTAATCAAAACTAATCCAGTGTTGTCTTTAAATTGAATGGTTTGGTAACTCCAATTCAAATAGCAAACAAGAGAGGGCTGGACAGTGCAGAACACTTGGTTTTTTGAGAAAATTTGGGACTGGGAGTCTTTCACCCTGGAAGTAGTAACCCATGCTGGAGGAAGGTTATACTGCATCCGGTACTATTTTCATTAAATGAGTTGGATAATGGAGTGGACAGTATGCTTATAAATGTTTAGTGACACCAAGATGGGAAAGGTGTGAGCACTTTGGAGGACAGGATTAGAATTCAAAATTACCTTGATAAATTGGAAAATTGGTCTGAAATCAACAAGATGAAATTCAGTAAAGACCAGTGCAAAATACTACACTTAGGAAGAAAAAATCAAATGTATGTTGGAGGCTCAGTACAATTTGAGTTGCTTGACCACTGTCCTACAGGCCTAGCATAGCTTCAGTTGCTTACTTGGCTATTCTGACCCCTGTAGCATGACATCTTCCAGTTGGCAGAGATGAATAAATAGGACTACTGAGTAACCTTGTAGAGATGTCTCAGTTCCTGCATACCATGGCACATATCAAGACAAAATACAGATACTGTATGCTTTCAGCTGCACATAACTTGTTGTTCCCATCACCATTATCTATCTTTGAATGTCTGAGGGGGCACTGTGTCATTGCCATGGGGCATATTTTTCTCCGCCCCTCCTATCACTAGATGTTGTTTTGACTACCCCAATTATCATGGTGAGAATGGAATATAGTTAAGGGTGGAAACCCAATGTAGGTAATTAGCATATATGATAATGAGAGAGATAATTAGGTGAAGGTTGTTTATGGAAGGGTATAAGAAGTCACCACTTAGACAAAGGGGAGCACTCTATCAACACTGACTCCGCGGGAGGTGCTGCCTGTCGGACCAGAGGCTATTGACTCCCTGGCAGGGCCCCTGAAGAAAGCCGTTCCTGTATACAGCCTTCTGAGTAACTGCTTAGCTCTACAGGCTTAGTGAGTATGACATATTGTAGTTAATTTTAGGCTTTGTATATAACTAGTATGTTTATAGAAAACCTTGCACATTAAACCTTACTGATCTGCAAATCAGGCATACTGTGTCTCACCTCCACAGTGATCACAAAGTGTCCAGTATCAACAATGTACAAATACAAAATGGGGAATAACTAGCTAGGAGGTAGTACCGCTGAAAAAGATTGGGGGTTACAGTGAATCACAATTCAATATGAGACAACAATGTGATGCAGTTGCAAAAAAAGCTAATAATATTCTGGGGTGCATCAACATGAGCATCATAGTAAGGAGTAAGTTATAGGAGGTAATTGTCCCACTCTATCTGACACTGGTGAGGCCTCAGCTGGAGTACTGCGTCCATTTTTGGCTGTCACTAGATATAGACAAATTAGAGAGAATACAGATGAGGTCTACAAAAATGATAAATGGTTTAGAAAATCTGACCTATGGGGAAAGGTTAAAAAAACTGGACATGTTTATCTTGAGAAAAGAAGACTGAAGGGGGACTTGATAATAGTCTTCAAATGTATGAAGGGATGTCATAAAGAGGACAGTGATTAATTGTTCTCCATATGCACTCAAAATAGGACAAGCCCTAAGTAATCTGCTTAATCTGCAGCAAGTGAGATTTAGGTTAGATATTAGGAAAAATTATCTAACTATAAATACTTAAGCACTGGAATAGGCCTGCAAAGGAGTTGGGGAATCCCCGTCATTGGAGATTTTTTAAGAACAGGTTGGACAAACACCTGTCAGGGATGAAGTTATGCTTGGTCCTTCCTTCGCAAGAGGAGGCTGTACTAGATGACATCTTGATTTCTCTTCCAGCCCTACACTTCTGTGATGCAATCGTTGTCAGAACTGGTGGATGTACACTCATAAGCTGAATACAACAGAACTTATTTTTAATTTCAGAAAGAATATTGAATGAATCAGTCTCCCAATAAAATGACTATTTCATTTATACACAGTGGTCAGAGTTTAAGGTTGTCTAAATGTTCCCTCTAAAGATAATATTCTTACCCTCTAGCAAATGCTTTGAGAGAAGTCACATTAGATTGAGATTCTCTCCCTCCTGAATTACTATTCTTGATAATTATTAACACCAGATACCAATGATGTACATACACTAGCAATAATTGTATCAAGTGGCCAACAATGGTGTTAGCTCAAGTGTTGCCTGGCTGTAGACATTTTTATCACCATGTCATCAGTTTAAATGAGATATAAAACCATCTGTAGAATTTGCTGCTATAGAAATCTAGTAGATGGTTTAAAACCTATAGAAAGCCTATTATTTAATTCTATAGGTGTTTTGAATAATTTCTATTAAATTCTACCTTTGTATGTAATCTTCTTGAGTTATTCATAAATTCTTAGATTTTTAAGGCCATAAGAAACCATTAGATCATCTAGTCTGACCTCTGCATAACACAGGCAATATATTTCACCTGCAGTGCGATAACTTGTGTTTGACTGAAGCAAATCTTCCAGTTTCCATCCCTATTAATTCTAAAGAGTTTTTTTATAAGGGAATTCTGGGTCGAATCCTTTTCAAAGTATGGAAAGACAGTGAGTAGTTTGAATTGGGAAGAGAAGAGTCCTAGAATAGTGAGCAAAGGACAGCTGATGGCTTCACTTATGTGGGACTTCTCAAGTAAAATACCTCAACAAGAAGGAACCATATCTCAATATTAATTCAGCTGAGATGCTTTTAAATAGCAATAAACTGAGCTGGGCTGCAGTAGGTCACTATCAACTTGAAAGAAGGTTTTTTATTTGATAGAACAAATTCCAATTCATTGCACAACACTGCACAGAGTTAATAATATTTAGGCACAAATATGAAAAGAACTTTATGTGGTTACCCTATAGCTCTCCTGGAGAGGAACAGATAGGAGACTGGAGATTATCAATGACATGCTTCTGAGAGAATGAGCACCTAATGCACTCTATTTAATTCAGATCATCCTGCTAGTGTGCAATAATGAAACGGGTATTCAGACAACCTTGGCATATAGCTCTATTTGGACACACATTGACCTAATGTATTGACAAAAGAAAGAAAAATCAGATGGACTTTATAAAGCATTTATCCACTCCATATAAAACCCAAAGTATCTTCAGCGGAGGTACCTGTTTTACATCATAGACATGAGATCTCAATCAGGCCCAGAGATCCTGGGATAGGATGCAGAGATGTTTGTTTTATGACTGCAGCGGTGTTAATTGCCCACTTCATCTCGAGTGGTCTCTTGCAACATGTGCTAACTCCTTATGCTTAACAACCTGTTATACCTTGTATTTATCTGTGATACTCTGATTACCTGTCCCAGATCTGAAGAAGAGCTCTGCATAGCCTGAAAAGTTGTCTCTTTAAACCAGTGGCTCTCAACCTTTCCAGATTACTGTACCTGTTTCAGGAGTTTGATTTGTCTTGTGTACCCCCAAGTTTCACCTCACTTAAAAACTACTTGCTAACAAAATCAGACATAAAAATACATAAGTGTCACAGCACACTATTACTGAAAAATTGCTTACTTTCTCATTTTTACCATATAATTATAAAATAAATCAATTGGAATATAAATATCGTAATTAATAGTATATAAAACAGTATAAACCAGTTACTGTCTGTATGCAATTTTAGTTTGTACTGACTTCACTAGTGCTTTTTATGTAGCCTGTTGTAAAACTAGGTAAATATCTGGATGAGTGGAAGGCCTCTGTGTACCCCCATGGGTACATATACCCCTGCTTAATAACCACTGCTTTAAATAACAGAAGTTGATCCAATAAAAGATATTACCTCACCTACCTTGTCTCTCTCAAATCCTGGGCCCGACATGGCTGCAGCAACACTGCAATCATATATTAGAAAACCTAGTGTCTCTATTTTTCAGATTGTGATTTGATCTTACATTTGGACTCCTTTCAAGGTGATCAACCAGTCATCTCAACAGGAAAACATACGCACTCCCAATCTATATACATGTACCCCTTCTTCACTATTCTACACTGTGTAAACATATGCAGCAACAACTGCTGTCAAAGAGAATAAGTAAGAATAAGAGACCATTCTTGAGAGAGAAAGTATCAAGAACAATTCTCTTAAGTACATTCTAGAATTAAGAAATGTGTAAGATTTCTCCTAAAGTTGGTCTTGTAGTCCCTTCAGATGACCTCGGATAGAAGGACACTAATCCTCTTCTTATAGTATCAAAGCCATGGAAGTGTGACAGAAGAGATTCCACACAACCCAAAATAGCTCACAGATCATTGAAGCCTCTAATTATGTACGTCTGTGGAGTTTGTGGGTGTTTCAAATAATGTTAGCGATTCAGTGAGGTTTGTGAGGTGATAAGACTCTCTTAACTGCCTTCTTATGCTTCATGGGAGGCAGAACTTAGACATGTGAACTGAAGTTAAAATGCACAGTGCAGATATTTCAGAGAGTAAGTGTCCATTACTCTCATTGATGCTTCACTGCTCTGCTTTCCAAAGTGTGATCATTTGATCCCCAAAACATTTTGAAGGGTCTTCCATTCCCACTCTAAACTGTGTTCTTGAGAAGACACAGGTGCGGTCAGGGAAAAACCTCAAAACATTCTACCTGAATCTGACGCCTTGAACTAATATTCTCAGTTTTGTTTGAGTTTATAGTGTGCACCACATCTTAGTAGAGACATTATTGTGTGGGACACTTCCTCTCCCATTCACAACTGTGCAGACTACCTTCTTTCATAGCATCCCTGCAGCAACTACAGCAATGTTAGAAAATTATTTAATGTGTTTTTAGCTGCTTTTTATAAGATGTAAGTGCTCTTTGTGGACTACCGGTAGTCCACAGATCACAAATTTGGAAACCATTTCCTTTAACATATATCTTCTATCTGGCAATGTTCAGATCCTTCCTAAGATCGTAGTTTGTTCTTGTTTTGTCAGAAACTTCTTCCACACATTTGAGGCATTGCTTATAGTACTGGGACATCTATGCAGGGCACTAGCCATATTTTCTCTGAAGTAGAAAACAATCTTAACAGCCCATTAAAAAAATACTGGGTGTCTGAGAGAACTTGGAAGAGGTGATATTACTGTTATGGACATTTATAGGAAAACTTGTTAAAATGTAAACAAATATATTGAGACCTGTAAAGGAATTCAGTGTAAAGGCAAGAGGGAAATAAGGGAAGAAAAAAATCTTTACTAGCAACAATCCGATGATGTTGATCATACAAGAATAGAACTAAGGTTAGAGGGTGCATGTTGCTATTATGTCTTCCCAACAGGGGTGTATGCGCCATCTACTGGTGAAACAGTTTAATGGTTCACAATTTTGTCTTTTGCCACATTGATTAATATCTGAGAACCCCCTCCTGCAACTGGCTCTGGGACCAAAGGGACTCCTTTGCCTGCATGACTCTAGTTGCAGTATCATGGCCTAACACTGAGCATTAGTTCCAAAAAATATAATAACCACATTCAGCCCTCAGATGTGCTCCTTGGAAATGTGTATATCTAAATAATATTTATAGAAAATATTAGTGAAAAACATTAGAATAGTGCAGAAGTCACTATTTCCTAAAAATGTTTTCATAAATAACAACTAAATTTAAGGGCCACACATGGTCCATATCGTGTCTTGTAAAATCAGCATCTGCACAATAGTTGCTCTAACAAGAGAAGCTATAATACCTGGATATTAGGTGACAGAATTAAGTTCTTAACAGTAGGGTCAGGAAACGTAGTAGAAAAATCAGGACTGTTACAGAAACTAATTTACTGAAAATAAAGCTCAGATCTGCAAGGAGCATTCTGGCTCAGATCCAGACAAACACTTAAGCATGTTCTTAACTTTAAGCATGTGTATAGTTCCGTTGGCTTCAATGGCACTATGCATGTGCTTAAGTGCTTTGCTTTGAATCAGGGCCAGAGTATTCAATACCCTCCAGGATCAAACACCAGGAGTCTGGTCCTAAAACTGTAAAACAGTAGAAGGACTACCATTGATTTCCATGGGGTTTGGATCAGACCAATAGTGTTTTGATAGCATAACTGATGGAGGGTTGATAGAGGATCTGTTATGGGGAGAAAGTTTGTATTCTGCTGGCTGTTTAATTTTATTCTTTTGGTTTTGGAATTAATGGCAGGTCCCCCTTTTTTACTTTTGAACATATCTAAAGACAATTAATGAATTTGAGATCAATTTCTAACTGAACTTCCAGTAATTATTGTTCATGTGTACAATTTTGGAGGGAAAAACACTGTTTTAAATGGTCTGACTGGACAAATATCTGCCAATAAAAGGTTAAGAAATTAAACCAATATTGGGAAACCATTCCAACAATTATACTTTGCAATAAAGTTATTTATTTTTTCTAAAGAAGTGAAAATCAAGGAGAAGAGAGCACATTGAAAAGAGACTCAATAGAGACTCAACAGAACTTTTGAATCAAAAAGTTTCAGTCTTGCAAGCAACTACCTTCTTTGCTTTTAAGTGATTGAGTCTCCCACCCTAGATTAAAACGTATCCTAAAAACACTTGCAGAAGCATTACAGAAATAAATTAAACACCGCAACAATGGGATTTCTGTACTAGAAGAAGTACCACAGTGCCACCTTGTGGGGAAATAAAAATGTATTTATCTTCAATACTAATTTCCTTCTCTGAACAGTTACAGAAAAGGGAGAAATAAATAAAAAATCCCAGTTTAGGAAAAAAAATATTTGGGCAGCATGAATGAATTTAAAGCATTACTTCTGCCAAATATCAAATACATTTAAAAAAAAACCCATGTTTTAATCAAAATCTTTGGTAGGTCTTCAGTAAAAGCTTTTAAAAAGAAAAATATCTCCTTTTACATTTGCTTGGATTGCCAGAGCACCTCTGAGCACCTTTGAAGTAATATGAAAATTTGTCTAGTACCATTGACATCAGAAGATAACTACACCGACTTCTGCTCATTTCTAATATAAAACACTTATTCAGTGATAGAGATTTGTATGGTTAACTGATTTCTGATTGTCAGAAGGAACTACCCAGATTTTAGGGGCTCTGTCAGGCATATCTTTTCTTAATTTGATTTTTCTTAAATTCATGCTCCTTATCATGAAAGATAAATAGCACTGCTTTATGTAAGTATCCTTCATGCTGGGCAAATACCATGCAGCTTCCTCAGAGCTTTATCGATATACGTGATTACTGACATAAGCTATGTCTGTTTTTTCATTTCTGAGCCTTTCTTTAGTGTACTGACTAAGGGTACTGACAAGTGTGTTAAATTGTGAAAAACTGCTGTGGCTTTTTTCTTTAATGTGTGCAGAAAAGGCTTGATTCGTTTCCCATTCAAGCCAATGGAAAAACTCCATTGATTTGTATAGTCAAGATCAAGCCCATTGGGAGCAGAACGAGACCTTTTCACTTTTCACCTAACTAGGAGTTGAACTCAGATAATCAGAGATTAAAAACTGCATTAACAAGAGGCTGCTACAACTCCCATTAAATTCTGTCGAAAGATTGCCAGTGACTTTAGGATGATGCCTTAAGTGTATTACCTATTATAGGTTTTATCCCTATCTTTGCATACTGATAAAACAGTGTATACTACCTGTGTGATTGTGAAAATTGTAACATAAACTATAATTTACAAATAATGTCATATGCTGCAAACCATGATGGTTTCACAGAAAGAGGGTTCACATCACTCAGAACTGTGGACTCAGACACACATCAATGCCTCACTTACACTAAGGTCATGTTTTCAAGATTTTCTTCAAAACTACAAGGCCTACAAATGTATCTTTTTATTGAAAGCTGGTAGTCATCACATGACTCCAGGAGCTGGGGCCTCGCCATGGTCATGCAATGCCTATGCCTTGATCTGGCCCTGGAGGGAGGTTCTGTGGGCAGCTGTGATGGCTGGTACTCGAATTTAAGGTTTTCTTGATCTAATAACAGAGCTGCTAAAATATCTACACTCTTTGTTTTAACCAGACCTTGGCTGCACAAAGCTTTTTCCAACAGTTTAATTTAAACTCTGAGTGTTGGAAATGGTTTATTTCATCGGGTCTAAAAAATAAAATAAAAAAACCTAAAGGAGGTTTTAAATCCTGACAAGTATAGGATGCTTCAGAGCTTACAGATCAAAGTAAGAAAGGGAGCTGACCCATTCTGTTGATTGTATGTCATGATGGGTGTTTGATGTCATTTGTGAAGCGACATTTCATTTTGTGTGTGTGATGTTTCATGGCATAGACAAGAGAATGAGGACAAAGACATAAATGTATCTAAAAGGAGTCCATGCCTCAAAGCGGGAACAATAGCCAGTCAAACATCTGTGTATGTGTGCACAGGCAGAGTACACAACTATTCTTCTGGTATCTGGCTGGAAGGAGAGCGGAGGTAGTGTCTCCCTTTTCCCCTGGGAGGAGCTGAAGGAGAAGGCTTCCTTTTTTCCTTCTCTGCCTCACCATCTTCTACAGAAGGGAGCCAGCAAGGGAACAAGTCTTCTTCTAAAAGAAAAGAGGTAGACTTCACAGAATAGAGGACTCCACACCTGACCAATTTGTCTCCCATTGGGTGCCCATCACCAGTGCTATTCCACCTCAGGCTGAGATGAATTGGAGCCCCAAAAGCAGACACCAGCTCTTCCACTTCTGGTTCGACCATTGTTGCTGGGCAAATGTCAAGTTACAGGCCTCTGTGAGTTCACTGGCTCAGCACCTTCATGATGTCATGACTCAGTAAGGTTGTAACCTCAGTGCCTCTAGCATGTGAGAATGTCAAGGAATGGACCTCTTTGAAGTTCCTCACTCAGCATCTTTAATTTACTGGTCTGAGATCACTTTCTCAAAGTACTAGTGTTCTGGTCTGATGTGAGGGCATAGGCCTGTGCGCATGTTGCTAGTTCAGCAGCTACAGCTTGTATTACAGCCTATTGTATTAAATTAGATGGAATAAATGGTCCAAAGATGGTAACTTAACCAAGCCATCATGTCCATCATTAAACAAGATCCAGAGTTTGGTATACAGAGATCTCAGCCTGCTTAGTGTCATGGCAAAGACACCACTAAAAGTCATTTTAGTCACTAAAAGATTATGATGGGATGTCCACCCCACACAGGACTGAAAGGGGTTAAGGTGGTCAGGTGGGCCTATTAACTCCACAGGCTGTACTGGAGGAGCGAGCAGGGATCTAGTTGATTGCAAGCAGGAACAGGCAGGAGCTATGAAACGAGGAAGCTGGCTACAGACAGGAGCTGCTGCTGCTGAGAAAGGGCAGTCACTCCCTGGGAAGAGGGAGGAGGGTGTGGGTCTGGTATACCCAGAGAAAGAAGGGGAACCAGAAGTGTAGGAAGCAGTCCAGGGAAGGGGCAGTGAGGGTTGGGAGAGGAAAGCCTAGAGCTGCTAAGCTGAGGGTCCCTGGACTGGAACCCAGAGTAGAGGGTGAGCCAGGGTTCCTCTGCCAGCCATTGAAGAAGTGGCACCATGGGGCAGTGAGCAGGAAGACTGCCTAGTAGTGCTAGGGATAAAGGACTTTGATACCCCAGAAGAGGGGAACATGGAGTTACCTGGCTGGAGGGCTAAATCACAAAGAGGACACTGTGGCTTCTGGGACGAGACAGGGGCTGCAGACCAGAGGAGAGAGAGAGCGATGGTGTACACACCGCAAAAGGGGGTGTCGACCTCAAGAGTTAATTCCCAGAGTGACCAGGAGGAGGAACCAGACCAGCCGTGAGTGGTGCACCCCATGATAAAGATACAGAAAAGATGGAAAAACAGTTAAAGTATTTGAAATGTAGAGCATTAAGTCAGGCTTTTGTTTTAAAAACATCCATTGTTCTCTTGCCTTTCAACAGCAGAGAGTTTTAGAAGGGAAAATCCTTGTTTGACAGTCTCTTAGATAGTAATAACTTTCCTTTTGGGTAAAAGAGAAGATGTAAATTGAGATGAACTGTAGCTGTTGGTGCTGCTGCTGCTTTTAAAGTTCCAATTTCAATTTCATCCTAGATGGTGTTTAGGATTGAGCTGGAGCCAGTAGAGGTGGTGATGTTACCTGGGTCCCTCTCTCTGGCTGGTCTTGTCAGGACATCCCTCAGGATTAAGATGAAGAAGGTGCAGGGTTTCAGGAGATGGTGAGGATGCCAGCGATGATGGCAAAGCTTGCCCCAGTAGTCTCCATCTGTTTTCCTCTTTTCCCCCCCAAAGTCTCTTTCTTTAAGGATTCAAAAAGGGAGTGATGGGTGGAATTGCCTATCTCCTCATTATTTTGTCCACTAAGCCATCAATTAGGCCTAATATCCCACACACCAATTTTGATTCATTAATTTCTGGTTCTACATATTTTTACCAGCATGATTTCAACATATCCCTTGAATCACATCAACATTGTAGGCCATAGGGCTATAGATCAGGCTAGAACATGGCCTTTTTTGTTTGGACTAATTTAGTCTCCGTCTGGTTGTCTTGCACCTGGTTACAACATGCATTACTGAAAACAGCTTGACTTCCTTTTCCTTAATGTCTGTTATTACAATTTATTGCAACATCATATGAACTTTCATGTACTTTTTACAACTAAGCTCACAATTAAAGTAAATTTTTATGCCCACTTATTACAACAGGCCTTTCTGAAGTTATTGACTTAGCATCTCTGTGTGGCTGGGATATTGTTTGGGAACAGGCTTCTGAGAAGTTCTTTTGCTTAGTATTTCTATTTTGCTTAGCTGAAACCAATGCAAAGGTCTCAGGGCAAAGCTTCCAGCTCGCTGGTCTGATAGCCAGGGAGTTAGCAGCGTAGATGTCAAGGGGCAGACCTCTGTGACATCCGTCGCTCGGCAACACTGCCTTGCTGATCTGATCTCAAAGGACAAGCCCTATGTAAGGTTATTGCCTCAGCTCCTCTAACTGGCAGGGACAATGTCAAGGTGGAGGACTCTCTTAGGCCACTCGTTTGCCACCTCTAGCTAGCTAATATGAGTCAAGGCACAAGTCTCTGAGGTCACTAGCTCAGCAACATTTGCTTGTAGAGTTGAGGGCAAGAGCTGTGAGTATTACTGACTATCTAGCTAAGGTGCTTATATGGCTCCCACTTAGCACAGTATCTAATCAAAATCTTTAATGTATTTACCTCAACACCCTAGTGAGATAGGAAAGTGCTGTCATTCCCATTTGGGGAATGGAGAATTGAGGCACGGAGAGGCAAATGATTTACAGAAGGTCACAGAGAAAATCTGTTTCAGATTTGAACTCAGCTCTCCCAAGTCCTAGACTAGTGCCCTAAATGTTGAACCACCCTGCAAGGGGACCAGGGCATAGGCAGTGGTTACAGTTGGGCTGGTGTCCACAAGTCAAGGAAGCCCACAAAGCAGTGGTCAATGAGCAGCAATCGGAGTAATCACTAGTGCTGGGTTTGATAGGCAAAAATCAGGGTCAGAGATCAGAGATTGTTACCAGGCTGGAATCAGGAGACAAGAGTCAGGGACACAGTCAAGCTGGGTTCAGAGACTGGAGATAAGAAAGCAAGGTGAGGGCTGGAGTCATAGCAAGCCAGGAGTCTGTATGGTGGCCCAGACAACTTCCTGGGCCACCCTTCAAGGTTAAATAGTGAGCATGGGCCAATCAGAAGGCCACACAGTGCTTTCAGTCTGGACCCTTCGGGTGGTACTTCCTGCAGCACCTAATCTCCACAGCTGTGGCTCTGAGTGACCTCTGGTGGTGATGTGAACATCATCTGTTGCAGGCTCTGTAGAATGGTGTTCTAGTCCCATGGATCCTTACCCACACTTTCTCTTGCTCAGCACTGCTGGGTTGAAGTGAAGGCTTAAACCTTTTAATGGTTATTGCCTCAGCACCTATCTTGCTCAGTTTATGTTAAAATGTAAGCCTCTGTGGGGTCATTGTCTTAACACTTATAGCTTGTGTAACCCTTCTGCCAGACAGAGTCAGCAGCAGCAAGGGCCGGGTTCTATATCTAGGGGTTCCTGTCAATGATACCATACCAAACTGACTTGAGCCCCCACCCAGTCACCTGGGAAATCACACACTATCCCCTGGGCACCCCAAAGGGCAATACTTCCCCTCTCGCAAGCACAGAGTCTGAGTGTAGAAAGTAAACCTTTTAATAACAGAAGGGAAGTAACACAGCACTGGTTTGGGAAACAGTGCAAACAGAGTTCATGAACTCAATGAGCCAAACCCATCCCAGATTACTGGGGCGTATCTTTCGCCTCTTCCTTCTTGCTTGCCCCTGTACTGACCATCGTAGTTGCAATGTCCACCTCTCGCTTGGGGCTCAGCCAGTCCCCCTCTGCAGGCTCTTGCCGGACGCAGGCTTGACCAGGCCTCCTCTGCGCCTCACTGAGTCCCCACTGCTGGCGCCAACTGCTCCTGGCTCCCACCATCTGCTGGTATCCCTCTGTCTACAGATGCTAATCAATCCTAACCAATCTGCAGGCACTGACCGCTCCTGGCTCCCGCCATCTGCTGGCATTGACCACTGTTGCGTCTGCCATCTACTGCCCCTGACCGATCCCGCCATCTGCAAGTGCTTCCCACTGCTGGCACCTCTCTGGTGGTTGTGAGTCAAGGTTTTCCCGTCTCTCTAGCGATTCAGCTCTTAATGAATTTCAGCTCATGGGAAAACCATCTGCTGACCAGAAGCAACATCCCTGCTTTTAAGAAACAAAAGACTCTGAGAGGAATCATTAATTCTACCATTTAACAGTGGGTGGAGATCATCAGTCCATGCCTGAGAGTAGCCCTTTGCCAGGGCTAGTGCAATCTCAACAGGCAACTTCTCACCCCTCCCTCTTCCCTTGCAATGCTGAAACATCCGGCTGCCACCCTTTTTGGGGCTCTGTTAGGGTGAGAGTGAATTTTTTATCAGAACAGGCTAAACACAGATCTGATGCCATTTGTTCATATAATTGAAGGACAACATTTCATTACCCCTGCAGTTAACACAAAAGTGACTTGTAACACAATACCAGACACATTGACCATTTCCCATCATGCACACACCTAGTGTGCTTATGCAATATGCTGAGTACTTAATTGTACTCATGCAAATACAAAGCCCATGCAAATAATGTGCCCCCCTTTCAGCTGCTGAGCAGACCGAGTGCCACTCAGACACTCAGACCTTGCTTACACTTGCTGAAGACCCAAAATTCTGTAAAATCTCTAATTTCAGCACTTCTGGCTTTCAGGCCTTGTATCTGTGATTTAATGTCATTGGGCCAGCTAATAGGGTGCCAATGGGCAGTCCCCTGACATTAATGGCTCTGAACCTCTAGCCTGGTGGCCTTATGTCAATCTTTGTGTTCACTATGAGATCAAAAGCCACAACTTGCTGAGGTGACACCAAGGAGCACTCTGAGCTCACTGGCTCAGCACCTCTGTCATGGGTTTAAGAGCCAAAGTAATGACTGACAAGCAACTGCTCCTGTGAGGGCTTTCTTCATTGGTTGATCAGGAAGCATCTGACTGGAAGGCTCCAAGGGCAATAGTTAAATTTCAGAGGGTGATCTTTCAGTTCCAGTAGTGTTGTGCTTTATGGTCCTATCTGCTATCACTGCCTTGAGAGTCAAAAATTCTAGAGCTCTCGTAAGGTCATGAATCTTATGCTTGGGAGTTCACACTCAGGAATGAGAATCCCGCAGTATCATATCTTCAAACAAGTAAAATTGCTGTGTAAGCAACTTTTATTTTTCTTCTATGATCATATTAGCTTTATTCTTTGTTAATGAGAACAAGAAATATAGTAAAGAGGATTCCAGTTATAGTTGTTTCTGAGGTTCATTTCCTTAGTTTAGCAAGATGTACCATATGAATAATGAATTCTCTATTAGCAAAATAAAAATTATAGTTATCATCACAGAATGTTACAAAATGTTTATTTTCATCACTTTGGTTGGTAAAATATGTAGATCAAATATTAACTAGAAGTGGTTCAAAGAAGCAGTATTCAGTTAGGGTACAATTTAAGTGTAGGTTAAGGTTTAGGGTCCAGGTTCAAAATAGAGTTAGGGTTAGGATTTGGATTCAAATTGAGGTTTGACATCTACAAAATCTCACAAGCTATTCTTGTGAAATTTTAGCACAAAATTGAAGAAACAAAATTGAAGAAGTTGCACAAAGACAGTTGATTATGTAAAATTTCCACCATGCTGAATGGCAGAAATCTTGCAAAATTATTTAGTCTCATGATCTGTTTGATGCATCTAAATTGGAACAAGAAACACTTCTTTCAATTCTGGATCCCAAAGGGAACTAAAACTGTAGGAATGGATTTGAATCCAGGGATCTGAATCACACCTGACACCCCACAATCTGAAAGGATCTGGTTTTAAAGTTCCAGTTTTAGCTCATCTCGAATATTCACAAACAAAAGAAAACAAAATTAGTCTTGTCATCTTCCAGGACTATTCACATTCTTAAAGTTGGAACCTTATTATCATAGAAATGTAGCATTGGAATAGATCTCAAGAGGTCGTCTCGTCCAGCTCCATGTGCAGAGGCAGGACCAATTAAAGCTAGATCATCCCTGACTGGTGTTTGTCTAACATGTTCTTAAAAATCTCCAATAACAAGGATTCTACAAACTCCCTTAGAAGCCTATTTCAGTGCTTAATTATCTTATAGTTAGAAAGTTTCTCTTAATACATGACTGTAGCAAGGCGCTGTGGCCTTCCTGGGAGCCTGGGCCTAAGGAAGGATCACGATGCCCCTGCTGGACAGAACAAGGCCCTACAGGCATTACCCCCTGGAAGCAGAGGGGCGGAGTCAAGGTAGGGAAGGGAACTACAAAAGGCTGGCCTAGCAGCTCAGTGAAGGGGAAGCTGTTACCTGAAACAGATGTGTCTTCCCTGAGGCTGCGGCCTAGGCCTGACCCAGAGCCCAGCAGCTGTTTGGAGCAACCACCCCACCGAGCAGAGCTTCCAAAACTTGCCCGGCTTGCCAGGCCCGACTGACTGGAGAGGGCCCCTGAGCCCTAGTGCATGGAGAGGGCCCCTCAGCCCTAGTAATTGGGTAGGACCACCAGGCCCTAGTGGTTGGGACGAGTCACCCGAGAATCCTGGGTGGGAAATACCCCGAGGCTGGCCCTGACCTGGAGGAGATGCTTGACGGCGGGGACCCCCTGGAGTTGACTGAACCCTGTGGACCGGAGGAAACCCTGGGACCCTGCGACCTGAAGGAGCTGCCCTCCACTGACGACGCCGAGGAGTTTCCGGACCTGCTGCCAGTCGACGGTGACGGACTTGTGGGCCTGCCGCTCGCCATCTACCCCAGCGACCCGGAGGGAGACTGCTACTTGCAGGTACCTGGGGACAGGGTGGGAGGAAGTGGCCCAGGGACAGCCGACTAGCAAGTGGCTGAGTCAGGGGCTAAACCCCGTCAGTGTGTTACGGTTGGATCCCTGCTGACTCAGTGGCAAACGGCTTTGCCACTGATAGGGCCCTGGGCTGGGATGCAGTGGAGTCGGGTGGGCCTGCATCACCCTCCCCCCTTCCCTAACCACCCCGGGAGTGCTTGACACCCTCTGTATTTGGAGACAGAGGCTATTGAGCTTTATTGGTCCTGCCTGCCTGCAAGGCCGGGGGCTCCAGACTATTTTGCTAGCCCTGCCAGTGGGAAAGCCAGGGGCTATTGACTGCCACATCAGCCCTGCCCGGCTTGCAGGCCAGGGACTGTAAACTGCTTTGCTTGCCCCTCCCTGCCTGAGGGCCCGGGGGCAATAGACTGCTTGCTAGCCCCGCCTGTGGGAAGGCCAGGGCTACAGACCCCGTATCAGCCCTGCCCTATAGGAGGGGCAGAAGGCTACAGACTGGGAAGCAAACCCGCCCTGCTGGGGGCCAGGGCTAAAGACTTGTAACCGGCACCGTTTATTCCCCTAGAGGAAGGTGCTGTGGCCTTCCTTGGAGCCTGGGCCCAAGGAAGGGTTGCGATGCTCCGGCCAGACCATGCCACCGGCTTTCAATAACATAAATCCTCGCCTCCTGGAGATTAAGCCTACTACTTCTTTTTCTACCTGCAGTGGACATGGAGAACAATTGATCAACACCCTGTTTATAACAGCTCTTAACATATTTGAAGACTGTTATCAGGTCCCTCCTCAATCTTCTTTTCTCAAGACTAAACATGTCCAGTTTTTTTTTTTTTTAACTTTTTCTCATAGGTCAGGTTTTCTAAACATTTTTGTCATTTTTGTTGATCTCCTCTGGACTCTCTTCATCTTGACCACATCTTTCATAATGTGTGGCACCCAGAACTCAAAACAGTGCTCCAGCTGAAGCCTCACTTGTGCCGAATAGAGCCGAACAATTACCTTCCATGTCTTACATATGATGCTCCTGATAGTACCCTCCCAAATTATAGTAGCCTTATTCACAACTTCATGATACTGTTGACTCATAATCCATTTGTGATCCACTATAACCCCCAGATCTCTTTCAGCAGTACTACAGCCTAGCCACTCATTCCCCATTTTGAATGTATGCATTTGATTTTTCCTTTCTAATTGTACTATTTTGCATTTGTCTTTATTAAATTTCATCTAGTTGACAATTCTCAAATTTGTCAAGGTTGTTTTGAGTTCTAATCCTGTCCTCCAAATTGCTAGCAAACCCTCCCAACTTTGTGTCATCTGCCCGTTTTATACACATATTCTCCAATCAATTATTCATGTCATTATTGAATAGTACCAGACCCAGCAGAGACCCCAGAGAGAGCCCACTAGCTACATCCTCCCAGTTTGACAGCAAACCATTGATAACTACTCTTTGAGTATGGTCTTTCAACCAGTTATGTACCCACTTTATAGTAATTTCATCTAGACCACATTTCCCTAATTTTCTTATGAGAATGCCATATGGAACTACATCAAAGATTTACTAAAATCAAGCCTACTACTAAAACCATATCTAAGGAAATTAGGTTAGTTGGCATGATTTGTTCTTGACAAATCCATGTTAGCTATTACTTATAACCCTATTATCCTGTAGGTGCTTACAATTGATTGTTTAATCATTTGTTTCAGTATCTTTCCACATACCCAAGTTAGGCAGACAGGTCAATAATTCTCTGGGTCCTCTGTTGCCCTTCTCCAATCCTCTGAGATCTCACCCATCCTCCATGAATTCTCAAAGATCATCACTAATGGTTCATGGAGTGTTTCAGCTAGTTCCTTAAGAACCCCGAAATGGGACCTTAAACTAGTTTATCTTAACCCTTGCTTTTTATAGATGGCAGAGGTAGCATTGCCTATAGTTAAGACCATTCAACTCTTTTCAATATAATACCCTGTTTACAGTTGCTTATAACTTAGTCAAACTTTAACCATTTGGGCTGAATTTCTACGCTCAGTATCTGCCTCTGGCTGATTTTTTTTTTTTTTTTTTTTTAATTTAATCAAAAATAACAGCTGTTTCTTTTTTGGTTTTTTTGTGGGGATGAAGTGGAGGGTTGGCTTTTTGGAATGAGATTAGAGAAAAATACATTGTTTTGCCCATGTTAAAACATTCCTAAAATTGTTTCATTGAGAAGAATTAGTGCCTCCAGGTTTTGAGGCTGAGACTTGAAATTTGGCAAGGGGAGAGGGGATTGGTGCTGTCAGGGATATGCCTTTTGCTCTCCATGTGAAAATTTGCCCAAATTTGCCTAAGGTATGAACCTCTGAAAATCTCAATTCGCACGTGCATGGTAGAAATGTTTTAGATTTTGGCAGTTGAATTCTCTGAAGATTCCATCGGTATTGAGCTGTCCAGGGCTGCAGGAACTGACCAGGATTTACCCTTAAGTAATCAGGGACCACTGTGTTGCCAGGCACTTGAACTGATAGCAGGGAGTCTGTCTCTCCAGCACTCTCAATGCTCCCATTGCTGGTATCTAGGGAGTGAGGTCAAGGAGGAAACAGCCTGACAGAAATGGAGAGAGGTGAGGAGCTGGGCCTGAGGGTGGGACAGGGGCTGGGGGGATATTGGGATGAAGAGCCAAGGTGGGGAAAATGAGCCAAGTCGGGTGGGTATACTGGGCCATGGAGATGAGGGAGGAGACAGAACTGGGATGTGGAGTCATTAGGGTAGGGCACTGTGATTTGGAGCTGAGTGAGAGGGAATGGGACCAGGAGCCAAGAGGGGGTGGTAAGAGACTAGAATTCCAACAAGGAGCCAAGAAGATTTGGGATAAGGGCAAGCTGGAGAGGCCAGAGACAGAAGGGGCCAGGCTTGAAGGGAAAATTGGAGCAGAAGGTTCTGCAATCACTATAGTACACTCCTATAGTACACACCCAGGGTTCCTGAGGCTCAATATTTCCCTGCTGTCACCAAATATCTGTGAAATCCACTAGCAAAATATGTGCCTCATCTCCCGTTAGGAGAGGATGACAATCTACTACTGCTTTCAGTTATTCTAAGGGATTCCAGTCCTGCTGGTGAACCATGTTGATGTCAATGATTCCACATGATGGAATTTGTTTTTCCAGTTTCCTTTTTAAAACCTTGGAAATGTCATAAAAAATGACATTAAGGTAGCAAAGCCAAGCACTCAAAAGTTAGGAAAAGACAGAATTATGGTTGTGTGTGTAACCTTAATTAGGCCCCCTTGTGCATATGCCTTATGACACAGTCCTTAATTACATGATCACATATTATGTTTTTGAAGGATTTACTGGCTACCTGTGGATTTCCAAAGTGTGAGAACAACAAAATCATAGAACTAGCCCCAGGATCAAGCAACTGCAAAAAGCTCCTTTGTGGCTATCTCTATCGCAGGTACTTATTTGGTGTGATGCTTCCTATGGTACCCAAGGTTATGAGGCATCTTGTAACCACCTGCCCTCAGACTGTCTCTCTGGAATGCCCAGACCCTGTTCCACTGGACATGCACAGTATTTACAGATCCGGGGCTCAGTCCCTCAAAGGAACAGTACACCTCTGGTTACCAGTTTCACCTCAGGATCACTGCTCCACTTAACTCATGGCACTTTGATTTGTTTATAGCGAAAACTAGTATAAATTTATTTAACAAAGTACAGAGATTCAAGTAATAGCAATTAGTAGAAGTATTGGAAACAATTGGTTACAGCTAAAACAAAATCACAATACACCTTGTAGACCCTAGACTTAACTAACCAGACATTCTCCTGTCTCATAAAAGTTAGCTCACCCAAAGTCTTTCTCCCACCACTTAATAACCAGGAAAGTTGTGACTCTCCATTCACAAGAGAAACACACTGACATTTTGTCCCCTAGATGAAGGATACTGTGCTTCTTTGCATTTTCCTGATACACCAGACTAATTCTTTAATCTTTGTCATAAACAGGGCACCCGCATTTCCTGTAGTTTCTGTGATCTCTTGCCAACTTCACAATCTTCATTAGTATGCAAATAGAGATACATTGTAAGATATACAGTACACAATGACCAACCAGGGATATAAGTGTCTACAATCCATGCCTGACTAGAACTAATTTATCACCTTCTGGTGTCCTGTCTTAACTTACATACCATAAGAATGCAATTTTCAGTATAGATACATAACTTCTTAAATAATGTCCTCACATACATTTTGCACAGTGGCTTTGGAACAGTTTTTACAGTAGGGGTGCTGAAAGCAATTGAACAAAATTGTAAACCCTGTATATGGTGGAAACCACTTCAAGCCAAGGGGTGCTGCAACACCCCTATTTCCAGCACCCCTAATTTTTTGAGATAATGAGTAGTTTGTTGAAATTAGGAGAATTGGTGATCCAGTAGAAGTTATTATGCTGACCCACTAGGAGTCACTATAGGTTACTGTGCTTTGCTAGAGTTAGCCATAAAAGATTAGGTACAAGTAAATACCTGGAAGCAGTCCGAGGGAACTTTTCTTTGGGCAAGGAATTGATACCTAAACTCCGCATCAGCTGGATGGAAAGCGGGCCCATGGAAGCCTGGCTGGTGATCACTTGAAACCATTCCAAACTGTGGGTAACTATATCTGGGATGTCTTAGACCTATTGCATATGTGTGTACGCGCTAAATATCTAATAAATAGTAGTTTTAGATAAGAGAATGCTTGCTTGTATTAATCAATTATCAGATGGAAGCACTGGGTTCCCATTGATTTATTCCTGACACCGCTTGGAGAGAAACAGTTAAATTACCATTGCTTTGGGTAACATTACACACCACCCTTTGGCTAACTCTCATGTATATATCAGACCTGAGGGATCCCTGTAAACCCCTATTCATTCGTTATGCCCTCTGCCATTTGGCATCAGAGAGTCCCTGGGTCACATTTGGTCTCTGTTACCTTAGTATTTGAGCATTTCACAATATTTAACTTCGCAAAAATGAAGGTTGGGTAATACAATTACCTCCATTTTTCAGATCGGGAATAGAGGCACAGAGAGACTCTGGCTACATCTACACTGACCTGCAGTTCAGACTATAGGGATGTGAACAGCACACAAAACTGCTGTTCTGTAATTTCCCCGTGTGGATTCTGTGGGCACAAACCAAAAGGTTCCTAGTTCACATTAATTTAAACCTATTTGAAGAGTATTACTTTAATGCAAACTAGCAATCTTTTAGTTTGCGCCTGCAGCATCTACATAGGGAAACTACAGTGTAGCACTTTGGAATGTACTACTATTCATACCCCCATAGTACAATCTATAGGACAGTGCAGACAAATCCTAAGCAACTTGCCCAAGGTGACAAAGGAGAACAGAAAACTCAACTGGGGCCTCCCAAGTTCTAGGCTATTGCCCTAACCACATCCTTCCTCTCAATTGTTCCCACAGCATAGTGGGTCAGCTGAGAATCTGGCTAAATTATTTTGGTATTTTTTTAAATTTTTCGTTTACTTTCTGTAGGTGTTTAATAAATATTTTTAAATGTTTGTGATGTTCCCCTCTGCAATCTGGACAGGTGTATAGCTGTGTCACCCCAATTCCTCACTCCTGGAGCCCGGCTTGCATTTGCTCTGCTATGTGAACCCCCACTCCTAGGTCAGTCCATGCACAGCTTCCTGCAAGCAAGTGGCCCTTACCTTTGTGAGTGAGTGCTTCTGGCCAGCCACTCATGGGATTATGCAATAGAATGCAATAGAATGACCGCAGCAAACACCCCCAGTCCCAGATGCAAACCTAGGAACTTCCATCTTGCAATGCTCAGTGCTGCCCACTGAACAATGCAAGCTCATGATTAGGTCATCAATTTATCAAATAAATTGATATGCACCAGCTTTGTCACTTCAAATGCAGTCTTTGACACACCTCAAACCAAATTCACTGCTTTAGATAAAACAAACAAAGAAGTTTATTAAGTACAGAAAGATTTTAAGTGATTATAAATCAGAGGAAAATAAGTCAGATTTGATCAGGACGAAATAAAAGCAAATCACATTCTAAACTAAGCTTAACACTTTCATTAACTTTACAAAGTTTGATAATGCTCACCACAGGCTGGCTGACTCCTTCAGCCAGGCCCTCCCCGTGTGGACAGTCCTTCAGTTGCATGATGTTCTTTGTAGGTGGAAGTGAAAGAGTGCTCCAGACTGCAAAACAACTCTTCTTTTAATATGTTTCTACGCCCTCCTCTGGGGTCAGGTGATAGACAATGATAGACAATGTCTGGTATGGTTTCTTCCACTTGAGTCAATGAGCATCTCCTTATCGTTGCTTAGGCTAGTCCATTGTTCCTGGCAGAGCTGGGTTGTTTTATGCATGCCTTAGTGAGGCGTGAACTACCTCTCTGCTTTTGTAGGGTTTTGCTTAGATCTGCCTCAAGCCATGAGACACCTATCTGGGAATATTACATAGCAGAGTTTCATATATATACATATGGCATTGCCACAAACATACTACTATAACAATAAT
Organism: Emydura macquarii macquarii; assembly: GCF_026122565.2. NCBI lineage: Eukaryota > Metazoa > Chordata > Testudines > Chelidae > Emydura > Emydura macquarii. The sequence goes on from NW_027133156.1 coordinate 5,387,374, forward strand.
GTTCAGTATGTCATGAGAATTCCAAAAACACCTTACATGACATACTTTGCATTAAACAATACACAGTTACACTATAAGGGTGAACATGGATGATACACAATCACACATAAGGGTATACATGGGATGCAGTGTGTCACACTGTTCTTTTTTCAGTGCAGTATAATCAATGTCTAGTCCCTTGCAACAGCACTCCAAACTCATCATACTGCTAATTAAAGTTGTACCAGTCAAAATATTAAGAGTAACTTCAACATTATAACATCCTGTCTGATCTTCACAACAGTGACATTCTCAGATAACAACTATGATTTTGGTTTTGCAAACAGAGAAGTCATTATTAGTGTGATACATATTTCTGAATCAATTTCTTACCTTACAAATAATTATAATTTGATTTCATTCCTCTTTGTTCCTTGCTCTCATCAACAAAAATAAAAAGAGCATGTATGATCACAGAAGAAAAGTACAGCTAAAATATGAAAGGCAGTATCTGAAGTCTTTGGAATCTGACAAATCTAGTCTTCAATTAATATGACCAGTATCTCAGTTTTTCTAGAATATCTGGATTTATATTTTCTGTAAAAAAATTTGTACTCTAAATCTTATATAAATTGAATATCTATCATGGTTTATTAAATCACTTGGATAGAATTCATGAGGCACCAGATGCAGAAAGACTGACCTCTCAGACTCAATTAGTGTTATATATTAAAAATAATGCAAATGGCTATGCCACAGTCTGCCAGAGAAGTGAAGGGGATGTGTTCTTATAAATTTTGTTTCTGAGATAAAAGAAGGATACTTAGTGAGCAGCTTGACAGTTGCAGGAATGGAGAAATACTCTAACACAGACATTTAAAGAAACAGGATATTGCAATTTGTTGATAAGATCACTATTGTCATTTGGCTGTGAGCTGTTATTCTGGAGGAGTCGTATTTAGAGTGAATGTAGCAGAGTAATCTGTATTTGCCATTTTGTAATTATAACTGTAAAAAATATTGCCCACATTTTTTCTATTTTTTGACTAAATTTCAAACTCTTCAGAATATTCAAAAATGTTATGAAATGCAAGAGTTATTCCAATGCCATCTGACTGTATTGTGCCAACTCAGAAGGACTGGTAGATGGCATGGGTTCAAAAGAATGTGGAACCATACTGTGGGCCAGTTGAGGAAAGCAGCTGAAGATCTATGGCCAGAATTTCGAAAGAGTTCAGAATCTGCACTTGGAGCCAGAAGCTCAAAAGAACTCTGCTTCCATTTGGGCACCAAAATAAGTGGCCGGATTTTCAAAAAGAACTCATCCTGTTGGCCCTTTTGAGAATAAAAACCTCTAGGTATTGAGTACTTGAAAAATCTGATCTCCACTGACCTAATGGCATTGTAAATGGCACAAAGACTTGAAAGATGGAATGAAAATCAATAGTCTGCATCGCTCTGAAGGGGAAAAAAAACTGCTGTAGAAAAGAATATATACTCTGCATATATTTCAAAGCACTATGGCATATTTAAAGAGATCTGACTGGAAATATGTTTTTCTTTTCTGTATGACTCTTCATGAGGAGAAAAGGCTTTTTATTAATGATAGTTATTTTGTTAGCTGTGGCAGCACCAACTACTAGTTAGGTGCTTTCCAAACATACAAAAAGAGTGATACCTGATCCAGGATGCCTCCCCCTGTCGCCCCCTAACTAAAAGCAAGCAGATAATAGGTGAACAACCAAAGGTGTCTGGCCCTTAACATGGAAGTCCAGACAGCAGAGTGGAAATCTAAGTGTAGGGTCCCACTCTTGGTCATGCCACAAAGACAGGCAGCCAATCACAGCCTTCCTTTGTTATGGGACCTGACACTGGTTGATTCCCAATGCTACTTACAGGCTATGGGCTTGGCTGTCAGGGTCTGAGGACTGTCAATAAAGGGGAGATGCAGAACATCTAGCTCCAATTTCACTTTCTTCTACCCTAAACAACAGTAAGAAAGGACAAAAGAAGTGTTGCTAGAAAGGCCGAGGGCCTGATTTATTGCTGTATTACCCTAATGTTATGCTAGTCTAAATCCATTGATTTTGCTGACATTAATCTGGAATAATGTAGTGATGGATCAAGATCAGAAGAAGAGTGCCTATGGGAAGGCAAAGCTCCTTACCCAAGCACCAGCTAGAGCTGGGCAACATTTTTCAGCCAAACCGTTTTTCACCAGAAAATGTTGATCCGGATCAACTGAAACATTTCACTAATTTGTGCCAACATCAATATAATTTCAGTCTAAACAAAAATGAAAAGGGTCTGCCAAGATGAAACATTTAATTTTTTTGTGTTAGATTCCCAAGGAGATTAGGTGCCATTCACAAATCTGAGAAGGAAATCCCATTATACCAGCACCCAGTGCCCGCATCTGGGAGACCTAGCTTTGAATCCCTGCTCTGAATCAGAGAGTTAAACCCAGATCTTCCCATGCCACTGAGTATCCTAATGACTGGGCCATGCGGGGTATTTTCTTTAATCCCACCTGTTAAAGCTGTTCCACTCTGTATAAAATACTTCAATATTTATTAGGCCAAGGAGTATGACAATGACTCTAGCCTGCTGGTTAGGGCACTTATCAAGGGAAACACAGGTTCTAGTTAGTCCCTGCTCCCGTGAATAATTAATTATTTATACAAAGTGGAAACGTTTCAAAAGGAGAGATTCCCTCCTCAGAATAACCTGGTACCTGTGTGTTATAGTATTTATCTACAAGAGGTGAGACCCAGGTTCACATCTCTGCTCCAGAGTAAGGATTTAAGCCTGGGAATTCCACATTTTAGATGAATTTTGTAAAGGGCACCTAAAATCCTCTTGTAAATCTAGCCTGAAAAACTGAAACATTTCATGTTCACATTTCAGAACTTTTTTCATTCTGACTGAAACTATTTGTAAAGAGTGAAATGATTTAGTGCCCTAATCAGTGTGCTTTTAGATATAATGAGAGGCACCATCACCTCCTCCTCAGTTTTGTGACTCTAGACTTTCATTTCCTTTGCTTCTATTTAAAAAATAAGATAAAAAATGCCCAAGTAGCTTTCATGATCATGGAATCCTGGAATACAAAGAGGCCTGGGAATGGTGTTGATGTGTCCAGGGGCAGAGACATATGTGCTAAGAAAGTGGCTAGCACTACATCTGGGATAGGAAGGCCCAAGATTTGCTTTTCAGGTGTGCAGGAAGGGCATAATCATTGCTTCTATCCCTCAATAAAATACGACTGCATGGCATCCTGCACTTAGGAGACATACAAACTCTAATATACTGCGGCAGGGGAAATGTATTTGCCATTATAATTAATGGGGTTGAGACTAAACATGTATAAAGGTGCAGTCAATGGCCTCTGACGTACAGCTGTCTGACACAGTCCCTGGAACTATCATCCTATTGTTTTCAGTAACAGTCCACACCATGGGTTGTCAGCAGGATTGAACCCAGGAATCTCAGCACTACTTGAGGTAAAAGGCTACATATACATGTTAGTACGGGTAGGCTCTTATCATTTAGGCTACTTATGCTTCGTCAGTGTATTATAGTCTCTCCCTATGTTGGGCAGAGGAATGCAGGGGTAGTCACCACTGCATGTGTTCGTTGCATCCCCCTCTTTTCACAATGTCTTCCCATGTCTCCCTCTCTCTTTTGAGGTATAAAGGAAAGGAAGAAGGGTGACTGTATAGGTTAGAGCAGTGTTTCTCAACCTGGGGGTTTAGAGGGGTCGCAAGTGCAGAGCTGGTATTGGGGGTGGCAAGAAAGGCAATTGCCTGGAGCCACAGGGGCGCCATGAAACTAAGTTACATGCCTCAGCCCCATGGGGGTGGGACTCAGGCTTCAGGGGTACAGTAGTTTGGAAAGGTTAAGAACCACTGGGTTAGAGTCTTTCTCCTCTGTGTCCAAATATTCACACCCTATACCCTATTGAAATCATCTTTGTACAAAATATTCCTTGTGAGGTATCATTTGAAAACTAATAACTTGCTGGTCAGTTGTATCACAGTGAAATGTATGTAGCAACATTATATATAAAGTTATGAAATCCCCCTGAATGATGTTATCAGCACCTGTTCAAAACCACACAGCCCTCCCTAGGCAAAGGTTGTTAAACAGGGGAAAGTGTTTTTACCTCAATATACATATAAGCCATAAACAGGGTCCTCAAGAGAGCAAAGGCAGGAAATGGCAGGAGACAAAGCAAATTTGCATTTCCTCAAACACAGGTGGGAAGAAAGAGCATGGAGCCTCCTTCACCACCAGACTCCATATCACCTCCTTTATGGCTTTAATAAACTTTGGTTTCAGAGGTAATCTTCAGAAGAATCCATTTCAAGGGTTCATTGGACTACAAAAGAAAGGGGCAGAAAACCCCAAGTTGTTTCTCACTAGCTCTCTCTTTCACCTTCACCTAATGAAGGCACCAGAACCTCTGGGCCTCTGGGAGAGATCCTGACTGAGGAGAGGGTCAGTCACCATCTTGCTGGAATATTGTGGATAAGAAAGTCCATCTTGAACAAAGCCTTGAGCCAAAACTTCCTAGATTAGGTTTTAGATATGTTTTTGCTTTTATTTGCTTGTAACCATTTCTAACTTTATCTCCTATACTTGAATGTATTTAAAAGCCTATCTTCTTTTATTAGTACGTTTTATTTTTTAATCTAAATCAATCCAACGCTGTGTTTAAACTGAACTGTTTAGTTACTACACTTAAAATAGCAAACTGTTACAGACACAACAAACCTTTAATATCTGACCTGTCCAGGTGAGGGCTGGACAGTGCAGAACACATTTCAGGGAAAATCTGGGACTAGGAGTGTTTTGCGATCACATCCTGCAAGTAGTAACTAAGGCTAGTGGGAAGCCAGCGTGGGACTGCACTGTTACTGACAGTATACTGCGGCTTGCAGCTATACACAGACACTCAGGGTGTGATTGTAGGCTGGTGGGTGAGCAGCCCAGGCTGGGTGTTGCAGCAGCAAATCATTGTGACCCACAGTTACAGGGCAAGCAGTGACACAGCCCCCGGACTGGTCTGGACTGCACCCCGGAATGTGACACCCTCTGTGGGGAGGATGATTGGGGTAGTGGGTGGATAGGGCTGCTGGTAGTGACTGGGGAGCAGCTACTGTGTTACACCTTCCCTTCCCTTCCTGTTTCTGTGTTGCAGTCGCCTCGCCCCCGGGGAAGCTTGAGACGCCGCCTGTAAATCAGTCCCCCGCATGTATGTGCGGGGGGGCTGCCTGTGTGCGTTACACCGCTGCGGTGGGAGACAGGCCCAGGGGGCTTGTGTGTTATCGCCTGTCCCCCTCCCTCGAGTCAGGGCGGGGGAGGCCGGCACCACCCCCGCCGCGCTGGGAGGAGCCGTTCCTAACCGCGGCCTGTCCCTCCCAGTCGCCTGTGCGCGGCGCGGCGCGGCTGGGGGCCGGCTCCCCCTAGCGGGCGGCCTCCGGCTGGGCGGCGACAGCAGGAGGCGGGGCCGCCGGAGCCGGGCCGCCGCTTGCCGCGCGTGAGAGGGGGAGGAGCAGCCGCTGCCAGGCCATGGCCCCGCTTCGGCGGCCTTAGCAGCAGCCGCCGCCGCCGGAGATTTCCCTCCGCCGCCCCGGCGGGCAGGAAGCGGCTCCCATGTCAGTAGCGACGGCCGGAGCGCGGCTGTGAACGGCTCCTTCCGCCCTGCCCGCCCCGCGCCGGGGCCGTCCCCCCTCGCCGCTGCTGGGGACGCGCAGCCGAGGCGACTCCCGGGAGGCCGGGGCCTAGGGCAAGGCGGAGCGGCGCTCGCCGGGCCGAGCCGGGCCGAGCCGAGCCGAGCGCCTGAGGCGCAGGATGCGGAGCGAGGCCCCCCCGGCCGGGGGCTCCGCGCGGCCCCAGTAGCCCGCGGTCACTGCGGATGCGGCCTCGCCCCGCGCGGCGGCCCAGGAGGCGCCTCCGCCAGGCCCTCGCTCCCCAGAGCCCGTGCAGCGGGGGGCCCGCCTGAGCCGCTCCCCAGCCCCGGCCCGGCCTGCCCTGCCCTGTCGAGCCCGCTGCACGGCCGGCCCTGCCCTCTCTCCCGCCCCGGTTGCCAGTGAAGGGATGTCTGCGGCCACCTCCGCTGAAATGATCGAAACTCCCCCGGTCCTCAACTTCGAAGAAATTGACTACAAGGAGATCGAGGTGGAAGAGGTGAGCGAGTCCCCTGCCGAGCCGGGGATGTTGGGGGCGGGGAATCCACTGTACAGCTCCCTACAGTTTGTATGGCAGCTTTCTCCCTACAAACGACATAGGTGCTGCGGCAGTGGAAGGCAGCCAGCTAGAGGGGATTGGGGCGGGGGGGAGTGGCACGCAGCTGGCACAAAAGTGGGGGGTGGGGGGGTGGAAGGAAGGATTTTGCTCATAAAGACTGATAAAATCCTAATCTTACGAGAGAGGCCGTGGGACCACTAGCAGGCACGCAGAGCTGGCCCGTTGAGATCTAGGTAGTAAATTCTGTGCTATTCCTGATCTCAGGAATGCCTAAATACTGCAATAATGGGCACAGTAAACGTGTGTGTGTATATATAGATGAAGGGCAATCTGAGTTGCCAGTGAGTTTAGGTATTCCAAACCTGAGACATGGATCAGTTTATGTGATGTAAATTTTCAGTTAAATAGTCTAAATTTAATCCAAACTTGGGGAGGATTTAATAAATTCTAAGACTGATGATCATAATCCAACTTTATCACAGTCAAATGCAGAATGTTTAAACTATATTGTAATGCTTCCATTTAATCTTTCTCTGTTTTTGTAGCTCTCTGTTCTCTCCTCCACCCATCCTATAGCACTATATATATTACTGTGGTTTCTAGCCACTGATCATTATTATCCACCTTTCTTAAGCATACATTTTCATATTTAGGCATAAAAAAGATAGACCCTTTTTTAATTTATTAAACTATCTTAAGCGATGCTACAATCCAGTGGCTGTTACAGTAACATCAGTACCACATTTGTGACCCTTACTACATTTTTTTGTGTGGATTACACATGAAGTAACATTCAATTGTGCATTCAGGTTTTACTTAGTTGAAGAAACATGTTTCCCACTTGAGTATTGCGTTGAAAGGTCGGCTATGGAAGAATTGCATTAGATTCTTTGAAGTTGGTATGTAATTGATTAAGAAGTTCTGAAGAGTATTTGTAGATCAGTTTGGTTTTTCTATGGAGGCAGAGTAGATTTTCTTTAGAGCTAGCTATGTGCTTTACAAAAAGGTTCAATAGAGATATATTAACTTGATCATTAAGGCCCTTATCTTGTAAGTTGTTCTATACAGTGGGACCCCCTCTGCCCCTGAGAAGTCCTTGCTGAAGTAAAGTTGTTGGGCATGAGCAGACAGACCCTCATTGAACTCAGTAAGATTTACACACACACAACAACTTGCAGAATCTAGGCTTAACAAACATTGGCATCATTACAATCTTTGTGCTTTTAGCTCCTTAGCAGATTAATTACTGCTGAAAGAACAAAACCTTTTTTCTAAATATAGTAATCATACAGAAATGAATGTAGCCTTTTATAGCACCTTTTCATGTATAAGATAACGAGTAGCTCAGAGCTTTAGAGTCTTTTGCTAAATACAGACAGCTAGCCTATAGCCACTGAATTTTGCTCCACACAACAGTCTTGGAGACTGTTTTACTGAGAAGGAATGTTTTCCAAGAACACTGTTAAAACAGTGTCATGGTATCTTTGAATTAAGTGTATGTGACCTACCAGCTGTTCTTGATAGGCCCCTGGATGTCACAATGCTGAGTGTAGTAAAAATACCTAGAGCAGTGGTTCTCAACCCACAAAGGCCACTTGTGGCCCAATCAGCACACAGCTCCTGCCCATGTAACATCCTCAGGGCCATACAGGTAGTATATATGGGCCGCATCTACACAAGATATAACACACAGAGAACTGCATATACAGTCCACAATGGTAAATAGGTTGAGAACCACTGGCCTAGAGGATAAACTCATTTTACAGTGGAAGCCAACAAAAACTACTTTGCAATGGAACAGGTGAACTAGAAACAATATTTGTCCACTATTATGAAATTCCAAGATATGACCCTCTTCCTTGTCATCTTTTTTATTGTGCCTTCATTGATTTCACAATTGCTAGTGACTATATACCTTAACTAAGGACATACCATTGTGCACTAGAAGAAAACTCTTAATACTTTACACCTAGAGATAAAGAATTCTAAAATAAACACCCTTTACAAGGAGATAAAATAGTCATGTTTTATGTGGACATCAGTTCAGATGTCTCACGATGAACATCAACAAATCTAAACTAAAAGACCCAAAAGAATGCTTGTATAATCCCAATTTTGCTCTTGTATTATCAAGGTTGTCTGGTCGTCAGATAGCACTGCCACTAGTTTATTAATAGATTTAAATTCTGGAATAGTTACAGGCCCCAAGTTCTAGCTAATAAACATAAGATCTGTGCTTGTCCTTTCAGTTTGGTTTGGCCAAGTTTTATTGGGTAACTGTGTGTATATATAACAATGAATATACTGTATTTTGTTCTAGCCACCATCCGCATTACTGAAATTTGGGAGGTAAGAGGCATACAAAATAGTTACAAGCCAAACATATCCAACTTCCAGATGACATTTCATTCTTTCAAGTTGGGGGAAAGGTGTGTACGTAATTATCATGGGTGAATAAAAGTCAAACCAAAATTGATGTGCCATAAAAACATTTTCAAAGCGAGAATGAAAAACAACCTAAAACTCAGGTTCAGAAGCAACCCTTCCTTTCCTTTACGCCGGGAAACTTCCCGTTGCGGGTCAGAGTGTCTTATTTTTAACTTAAGTCTTCAGATATAAAATAATCAGAAAAAGCATTATTAATAGGGAACAAATCTACAGAGCTTATCCTTGATTTCAAACAGCAAGCAAAAGAGCTATTTTTTCCAAATTTTGTGCTATGCACCTCTGTTATATGATGCTAGCTGAATTACAGAGATCTCGTTTTAATATTTTTAGGAGGAGTTTGGCAAATTTAGCTTTAATTTTGGCTTGAAAAATTGTGGATAAATAAGCTTTTAATGGAATGATATGTGGTGTCTTATGCTACATTTTAGAAAAAATCCTGAAGGATTTATAAAACAATATATAATTCTGAAAGTTTGGAAATTAACTGAAAAGCTTTTTTCTAGAAAGTGGTGATGATACCGATGCAGATTCAATTGTCGACTGAAGGCCCATCTGATTATCTAATCAGTAATAAATGGTATCTTTCTATTTGGAAAGTTCAATTGACAGGTGCTTTTGCAATAAAGTGTGTGGGTTTTAAAAATTTTTTGGTAAAACCTGATCTTAAGGAAACACACACAGGAAAAAAACTTAACCTTTAATTTTTTTTGTTAAAGTATACTTCCCTTCGTTTTTTTTATACTTTATATCTGGAGTATTATCCTTTTGACTTTGTTCCAGTCATTTCCATAGTTAAATTGCTGCTGCTGCCGCACGTCCACTGTAACTAAATAGCACCTGTCTGATTTGTGCATATGTTTTAGTTGTTGTCTGTTGTTGGTTTGAACAGTGCAGAATGTACACAGCTCCCTTTTAAGTTACGTGAGCCTTGGCACCCAGATCCTACAATGTTGGCCACCTTTCTATGGAAAAATCTAAGTGCAGTACTGGGGTGTGTGGGCACGGATGTGTATGTATATGCAGTGTTATATTTTTTCATACTTAGTGACTTCCAAACAACTTTAAACCATATATTATTTGAAATATTCTGCTGTTACCCTCAAATACAGTGATCTACAGGGTGCTGGTGGGGTTTCCGCCAAGTATGGCATGCATTTCGTTGTAGAAGTGCCAGTTCTACAACACAGTGCCAGATCTATTGTTGCGCTCCCTAGCCTTGTAGAATCCCTGGCAAAGTTCCTTTACTTTCCCACAGGGCTGCTGCTGATCCCTGTCATACCCCTTTGCCTGCACCCTCCCCATGCAATCTACTTATAACTGTCCATGTTTCTGTGTCTGGTCCATAGCTGTGCTTGCACAGCCTCATCTCCTTACAGGCTCAGGAGATCCAGTACTTCTGGTCCCTCTCTGTGTGTGGAGCTGGCATGGTCTGTTGGGCAGTTGCCCACAACAATCCTGATCTGCTTGGCTAGCTCGCCAAGTTGGGCAAACACATTTCAGATACATAGTGTTTTAAAGGGGATGCAAGGTGCCTTCCGGTCCCTGTGACCCCCTGGATAGTGAAGTTTAAAATTGTGACCAGAGTGGTAACTGTTGCAGGGAATGGGGCACTGTGGGACAGTAGCTGGAGGACTGTTAGGGTCGACATACATTCAGTGTTTTCTCTCATATTGCACCGATCTAAGTAGGTCAACTATGTATGGCTTTACGCTGTTCTAGGGGTCAGCAACCTGCGGCACGCATGCCAAAAGCAGCACGCACACTGACTTTGAGCAGCACGCTGCACCTTGGCCGGAGCAGCACCTACTCCGAGCTCACCGTGGACACAGCCGCCAGAACGGGGGCTCCAGACCCACCTCCGCTGCCGGCACTGCGGGAGGGGCAGGGGAAAGATTGGGCATGGCCCTTTGTTAAGGTTGCTGACTCCTGCGTTGTTCAGTTGGGGTGGGGGGGAGAGTTACTCTGTTGCTGTAATGGCCAGCTTATGCTAGCTAGAGACAAATTTGATGCAGACACATGGTGACTTGCATCATCCTTACTTTGTCATGTAGACTAAGTTTTAGTTTCAACAGTCCCCTTGAACAGTGGTAGTTAATAACTAGAGTATTTTGAGGGAATCCTCTTAAAAAGAGGAATTGGTAAGCTTTATATCTATATATTTAAGAACAGCTATTTAAGATTCCACACCACTAAGAGGATATATTTGTAATGTGTACACCTATTCATCTGTTTCCAAGATATATGATGTATATGATTTCATCTGCCCTTTGGAGCCTGAGTTTAGGGTTCTTTGTTTTATAGAGCTGGGCAGAAAACAGTTTTCTAGTCCCAGGAGATTTAGAATATTTTTCCTGTCCTGAATCAGGACAAGAAGTCAGTCTGAAATTTTTGTGAATTAGTAATCCAAAAATATTTTAGATCAGGTTAATTGAAATATTTCATTTTGATTTCGCTTTTAATTTTTAAACATTTTTTAGTATAAATGAACTAAAATTTCCAACTGAAAAGTTATTTAGAAACAAAACTTTTCATTTAGAAAATGTAAAAACTCCCATATTAACAATTTTGAAACTCTTTGCAATAAGTTTAGAATCAGGATATTTATCAAAGCTGATCATTTTCCTGATAACAGTTTTGGTTTTGACATCATCATTTTCTGATTATATAAAAAAAAAAAAAAAGTCTGAAAATTCCTGACCAGCTCTAATGTTTTCCTGGCAACTGTTGATGGCCTGGAGTCTAATTGTGGTCCAAAGTCTTGATCCTGTAATGATTTACACAGTTGCTTAACTTTACATCCTGTAATAGTTCCACTGAAGTCAGTGGGAGTACTCACAATGCACAATGTTTGCTTAATGCTTAGGATCAGATACTTAGTTTCATTCTGTCTACCTAAATTCCATCTTCAGTTTGCTGGATACAGTATTTTTCACTTTATGCCCTAAAACATGGTCATACTGGAGTCTGCTGTTTAACAACAGCTCTTCTTTCCACCACCCCTGAATTCTCAGCTTACTATATTTTATCAATTGTGAGCCAAGATGATGATGTGATCCCTCTGTATGTTACCTATCTTGATTTTCTATTATTTTCTGGATAAACTGACTGTGAACTAACATGCAGTATATTTCGATATGTTTATATATAAAATTAGTCCCCTTAATATGTACAAAAATAAGTTATCATTCCTAGAAAAGAAGTGTCATCTTGCATAACATCATTACTTCTAGGTGTCTTGTCATAGTATACAAATATGTACAATCATCAGTGAGTTAATATGGCACAGTGATCTGAAGCACAATGTGAGCTGAGCCCAATCAAACAGAATGCATTTTTATACCACAGAATGCAAGGATACACTGACAGGTAGTGGGGACTGTGTCCTCTAGAGTGTCTGAAAAGGACTTGTGGTTCATGGGTAGGGCTATAGTTTTGTCATGGAAATTTTTTTTTAAATTCAGAGCAGAGGTAGGGGATGGGGAGAGTTATGGAGAGGGGTGGCCCATTGGGAGAGTTGAAGGGGAGTGAACCCACCCGCATTCTTGCCACAGTGGCAGCTCGGCTCCCTATTCCATGCATTGCAACCTAGCGCATGGAGTCATAGTGCCACTGAAGTTTGCTACATCTGCCCTGCCATAGATGAAGATGGAGGAGTGGATGGACCACTGCAACCCCATGCCTAGATCGCAACACTACTTAGTTTGGGGGTATTTCACTCCATTTGAGGACATTTCTCAGACTTTATTCAAATTCATGGTTTCCATGATCACTGTGCCAAAATCGTAGCCCTAGTCATGTTGGGTAACCAAATGAACGTGAGCTCCTAGTGCAGTGCTGTGGCTAAAAGAGCGAATGTAGTTCTTTGTGTAACCAGATGTATCAAGCAGGAACATGAGGGTGAGATTAATTCAGTATATAGCATTGTTGAGAACTGCTGGAATACTGTATCAATATTCTTTAAAAATATGTTGAAAATTGGAATGGTTCAGAAAAGATATAAAAATGATCTGAGGTTTGGAAAACATGCCTTACAACAAATGACAACTAATTTTCTGTGTGCCCGGTTTGAGACAGTCAGGTTCTGGTTTTGAGGAAGGCAGAGTACTCCAGTTGAAGTCAGTGATAGCTGTAGGTACTCACCATCTCTGAAATATTAAGTTCTTGATGTGTTAAGTTGGGCAGCATGAAACGAAGACACATGAAATAGAAGACATTTGACATTTTTGGCTTTCATTTCTGTGGCTTTGGTTACATTCGGACATTTCACTGGTTTAACATAAATCAGTTTTTAAACCCATTGTGTTAAACTGTTGCAAGTTTGTGGATAGACATTTCATCTGGCAAAAAAAAATTAAACTGAAATAAGCAACTATTGAACCAAAATAGCATTGGCATGGCTCAGCTCCTGCCTGGGGTGCCCTCATCCAGCAGGCCGCACCATGATAGGCAGACCTGCCTTAGTTTCCTTCCTTCAGAGACCCCAGTAACTTCACAACAGCTTTCTTGAATGATACCACCTTTCCTTGGAGCTAGTTTATTACAAAAATATAATGCAAAATAGTCCATAACAAGTCCCCAAATATAGTCCATTTCTTATTGCCTGCGAATGTGCATGTAGTCCTTAAAATTTAACGTCTTCGTCTATCCACATGACACACATTGTGCTTTAGTGTCTTCAACCACACCCAAGCAGTTTGATCCCCTTCTGTCCTTTTACCAGTATAGCCACGCCAGCTTGAGTGCCACCCGTCCCTTCCCAGCAGGAACCCCCCACAGCTTCTCTGTTTACCAGAAGAGCATCCCTAATTCCCCTGGCTCTCTCATTGTTCCCCTGGACGCAGCTCTCATGTGAAGGCATGAGTGGGTAAGCTCTTCTGCTGTTCTCCTGCCTTTCCAGCCCTTCGCAGTGTCTGCTGTTCTGCTACCTTCAGCCGTCTGGCTCCTGTTCGCCTCCTGACTGCCGTAGGCTATGGCTACACTACAGAACTTACAGTTGTAGCACTGCTAGTGCAGATGCTCTAAGCTGAGGGGAGAGAGTTCTCCCACTGACTTAATTACTCCAGCCCCCAAGAGCGGCAGTAGCTATGTCGGTGGGAGAGCTTCTCCTTCTGACATAGTGCTGTCCACACCAACAGGTAGGTGGGTGTAACTTACATCACTCTGGGGGGAGAGGAACTTATTCACATCCCTGAGCGACATAACTTATATGTAGACACTCCCCACACCTCCCCTCCACGTGGATACAAAATTTGTATCCACATCTAATCCGCAAACATGGCCTGTGGATATAAAGCAGATATCTGCAGATTTGCAGGGCTCTACTTATACCGATGGAAGACATAGTGTGTACATAGCTTCATCCAGTTCTTACCTGCTTCTTTTCCTGACTGACTCAGGCAGCTCTGTTGCCCCATTTCCTCACTGACTCTTCTGTCTTAGTCTCTCCCATTTATAAGGCTCAGGTGTCTTTTCTTAAAACCCAGTTAGGAGTCAGCTAACAGTCACAATTACACTGGCCTTTACTCTCTTAAAGGGCCAGTGTCATCTTGCGAGGAAGTGTCTTTACAAAAACTTGCACTCATTTAACTAACCTGATTTTAAAACAGTTAATTATGAATGTAAATTTTTGTTTGAAGTTCCTTCTCTGTAAAATGTGGAAAAAACTCAACCTCTTAGGGTGCTGGAAAGATGAATTAATCAATGAACTTGGGTGCTCAGTATTATGGAGATGAGTGCAAGACAAGTGTTTATGAGGAAATAAATTCCATGTTCCATGCAGCATTTGGGTGGAATGCAATAAATAAAGTCACCATTGAATGATGAGAGAAAATCCTAAACAAATGTATTATTCTCTGAGCACTGTCCATCTTGTGTACTGCCTGTGCACCGGCTCCTGTGGAAAAAATATGTGATTGGGAGGGCTTTTGGGCATAACTGAAATAGCAGAAATAACAATAAAATGCACCCTTTTATAAAGCTCAGGAGGTGTGTACATAATTTATATACATACATACACCTTCACCTCTGTTGGAATAGAGAGATTCTCCTAAACAAAAAATCTCTCTCCTTCCCATCCTGCTTCCCTTTGAGAAATGCCTGCAAAATTAAATAGATCCTGCCGTGGGCACTGAAAATCAGTAATGTTGTGCTCTGTCAGACCAACAAGGGGAGCAAGTTCCAGAGTTGAGTCCTCTGTCAAGAATGCCTAAACACCAGCCTTTAATGTTTAAATCTAGGGCCTGTTTGCTTGAGCATCTCAGATATCATGACGGAGGATAATGATCCATTCCAATATATGGAAAACAGACTTTACCCCAATATATTTAAATTACTACTCTTTATATTTATAAAGAGTTTAATCCTTTAGATGGATGACTGTACAGTCAGTCTTAAGTTTTAGATTTATTTTTTTAACTGTCTTTTTTATGAAGTTTTACCCAGCCTTTTATGAGTGTGTAAAATATCCTGGGATCTAAAATAATCCTTTGCTGATAAATTGTCACCTCAGCCTGGGATACAAACGCTTCCTGGAATGAATAAACTATCTAAATGCTAATAAACTCTTCAAAAAGAGTTCTGAGTTGAGACCAAGCAGGGAAATAGCCATTGTTTTAGGAATACTCCACACACTATTTAGGTGATGTTTAATTGTGTATTCACTAACCCCTTTGATGTGAGCAAATAAACTTTAATATACAATTACTGTTTGAAAAGGAAACTCCATTGAAAAGTGTGGATTTGAATTTCTTAATCCCCCTCTCAGTCCTCAAGATCATAATTAAATTGATGTCTTGGGGGCCTTCTTTTGTATACACTGCAGTTAATTAGTAGAATTTTCCAAAGAATACTAAAGCTGTTAACAAGAAAACTTTATTGTCCATCTTATGCCCAGCCAGGCTTCTTTAGAACGAACATCACTTTGCATGCTAGATAACTATCTAGTTTTTAATTCAAGGCTTTATTTAGAATGATTTTTTTTAAAACATGAGAATACATTACATTGGAAAAAGTACAAATATAACTCTTAAGTTATATGTAATCGCAGATTTGTTAGTGTGGTTAGACAGGATATTCCTCTGGTATTCATTTTTGTAGGGATGAGAAGATGCAATAAGGAGCAGAGAACGAGAAAAAGGGGGAGAACTGAAAAGCAAGTTATATAGATTAATGAGTTTTTAAAACTTTCTAAATAGTCTGCAAATTAAAACTATACCAGTTTCTTGAATGATCTATTTTATTATTGACGGACATTTGCTATGGAAAAAGTAAGGGGATTTGCACTCTATACTGCATACTTCCATTCCACACCTTCCTTTTCTCTTATGGTACTCAGAGATAATGGTGAAAAATCTTTTTCAGACCAATTTTGTTTATTTTAGATCCATCTTCCAAGACTCCAGTGCCACACCACAATTGCTGTTTATTGACTTGCTACTTTAGTAGTTGCATTATGTGGGATTCATATAAATCAGGGGTTCTCAAACTGGGGCTTGACACCCCTCAGATTGCGAGGTTATTATGGGTGGGTCGCAAGCTGTCAGCCCCCATGCATGCTGGTAAGGGTGGCATGGCATTGAGGGGGGGATCATCACTTTCTGGGTGGGTTGTCACAGCCTGAAATATTTTCAAAGGGGATCCCAGCAAAAAAAAGTTTGAAAACCCCTGTTATATATTGAGAATGTTTACTATTACCCAAGCATATGTAGCTGTTCCAGAAGTGGGAGATATGAAGGAATCTGTGAAGAAACTGAAGTTTAGTCAACTCTTCTCTCCTGTGCTATTAAAATAACTGGTTCCCATGCATATCGTAGATGGAAGCTTCATTTTATTGTTTAAATTATTCAGATAACTTTTAAGACTTTCCTTTAAAAAGAAACTTGGAGGAAGAATGCTAAAAGTAACTACCTGCTGTTAGTATTCTGTATTCCTATCACTATTATAAAAGCTGTCTGTGAATATTTCTCCCACATATTCCAATATCTTCTCCTGTTTTATCATACTATAAATCTCAGGGTCTTACTGGATTCATCACTACTTCTGATTGTTAATTTGTAATAGTGTCCCATAGTTCCTTTCATTCATTGCTGGACAAGAGGCTGAGTGTCTTTCTAATGTGGATCTAAAATGGTTATACCTTTATCTCTAGCTGTGACGTTCTCCTCTGCAATCTGGACTGGTATATTGCTGTGTCACCCCAATCCCACACTCCTGGAGAGTGTCTCACTCTGCTTTGCTGTGTGAACCCCCACTCCTGGGCAGGTCACACACAGCCACTAGCAATCAAGTTACCCCCCTCCCCCCAAATCCCCTCCCCCCCCGCTCCAACTCAGTGAGTAAGTACCTCTAGCCGGCCACTCATGGGATTATGCAATGGTATGACTCTCCCCCCTTCCTCCCCAGCCAATATGCCCAATCCCAGATACAACCCAAGGAACTGCTGTTTTACAAGGTTCATTGCTGCCCACTGCATATCGCAAGCTAATTGGTTCCTCAATTTATCAAATAAATTGATATGCACTTGCCTTGTTACTTCAAATGGAATCTCTAAACACCTTAAACCACATGCACTACTTCAGATAAAACAAACAATACAGAAAGATTTTAAGTGATTATAAGTCAGAGGAAGCAGGCCAAATTTGATCAAAAGCAAATAAAAGGTGAATCACTTTCTGAACTAAGCTTAACACTTTGAGCTGCCTTACAATCTTAGTTGATTCTCACCACAGGATGACTGTCGGCCTCCAACCAGGCTCTTCCTCTGCGATCAATATTTCAGTTGCTTTGCTTGATGTTGTTTATAGATGGGAGTGGAAGAGTGAGAGAGAACAGCTGAGATGAGTCCCTTTTTCAGCATGTTCCTTTGCACCCGCCCTCCCCTCTCAACCTCTTCAGGGTCAAGTGACAAACAGTATCCATACATGGTTTTCTCCATGTCCTGAGACCCTGTGGTTCTTTGTGGATTTGCTTGTTGACTTCTGGTTTGGTCCTTTGTTCTCATAATGCTGAGCTAGGTTGTTCTGTACAAGTCTTAGTGAGATGTGAATGGCCTTCCAGCTCTGTAGAGTTTTGCCTACTTCTGCCTCAAGCCATAAGACACACATTTGGGAAGATTACATAGCAACGTGTTATAACCATACACATGACATTGCAACAAACATACTACTATAACCGTAACGTTCAGTGTGTCATGAGTATTCCAGAAACATCTTACAGGACATACTTTGTATTAAACAATACACAATTACACTATAAGGATGAACAAGAATGATACACAAACACACCATGGAAATACAGTGTGTCACACATAGCCTATTACGTATAAATACATCCATGTGCTCTCCTTAGAGCTCAAATCTTGGCATTAGCTTACAGTTTGCTAGTTGCAATAGAAGATGTTAACAAATTGTTTTAAAGCCTGGACTGATCTTGTACACAGTCATTTAGCAATTTATATTGGCAAAGATGTGGATGCTATGTATTTTATAAAAACAATCATCTCTGACCACCTCTTATGGTTCTCCATTTCTGTGACCACTTCTCATGGTTCTCCATTATGCAAGTTAAGAGTTTCTGGGAGATTCTTCCTGTTGACTTCTGACACTGATCTCTCCAGAGCCATTGGCAGGGCTTAGTTAATAAAGGGTGGGTCTTCCTTTTGGAATTTATTCCCCTTAACCACTAGAGCCTTTGTGCAGTGAACTTCATGGCACAAAGCAAAGAATACTAGTTTGGCTTAACAGGCACATCCAGAAATTGTTTCCTTTTTCCTTTCTTAACAGCGTGGTTATTCGTGTTTCTGGCAACAAATGTTTTAATTACTAATTGAGGCAGATTTATTTAATCTTAGAATCTTGCACATAAGTGTTTAAGTCCCCTGGTGATGAATGCTCTTTAGGCCCAGATTTTACCATAACTAACACAGTATGCAGCTGCACGGGGTGCATTGCAGAATTTACCCATTAGTCATTTGCAATTAAATTAAAGGGCAGTGTCATCTTAGTTTTTTTAAATTACTATATTAGCTCAGAAACTTTTTATTAGTCATTTTTTGTTTGTAATTTCTTTTGTTTTAAGGAGAATGGTAAAATCAAATTCTATTGTATGTAACTGTAATAACATGCAATCATGCATAGCATTTGAAGCCTTGGCCTTTGTTACTGCAGCACAGATTGCTACCACTTGAACTATAGGATTAACTGTTAGCTAGCAGTAGCAGAAAACTGTGATCCCAGA
Organism: Emydura macquarii macquarii; assembly: GCF_026122565.2. Taxonomy (NCBI): domain Eukaryota; kingdom Metazoa; phylum Chordata; order Testudines; family Chelidae; genus Emydura; species Emydura macquarii. Next base: position 5,406,286 of record NW_027133156.1, read on the forward strand.
GGCTGGGATGAACCGCTGGGGCCAGGTGTTAGGTTTGAGTGGTGATTGATGGGAGCCCAGCCCATTTCTCTTTCTCTCCATGCACCCCATATGGTTTGGAGGAGCTGCTGCCCCATGTGGGAGGGATGGGCCGCAGGGCTTAGGAGTTGACTGGAAGGAGCATGTCTCAATTCCCCCCTTCATGTGCCCTCCCCACACATGTAGCTGCTTTGGCATCTCCGATGTATTGTCTGTGCAGCTGCTGCCACTCCTTTAGTGACAGCACAGGCTTGGCATTAAATCAGAATGTTCATATTCAGTTATTGTTTTGGCATGCTGCCAGGATTTTCCTGATGAATACAAGAAAGAAAAGTGAAATAGAACTTTTCAGCAGTTTAAATCTCTGCCAAACCTGAATAGAATCGGATGGTGTGTCTGAAATATGAGTGACCATTCATCATAATATTTAATACCAATATGACAAAATTGCAGTGATTCTTACAAGATATGCCATGACAGGTATCATTGGAAAAGTTGTGATTTACTAAACATGACAAGCTCATGTATATGTGTGCATCATCTTTGTATTATAAGTTATGAATATGTGTGATATTTCTGTATCTAAAACTTGTGCTGTGTTACTTGGTGACACCCCCAACAGTTTAACCCCAGCACTATCCAGCCTGATTGAGAGCCAATCAAGGGCCATCAGCTATACAATGAGCCCAGAGAGAGAAGACGGGATACGCCTATAAGTCATCAGGACATGTAGGGACAGCCTGTGGACAGGTATTCTAATACCTTGTCTACACTAGCACTTGTGCCGGCAAAACTTTTGTCATTTGGGGTGTGAAAAAAAACCAACACCAAGCAACATAAGTTTTGTCAGCATAAGCGCTTATATGTACAGAGTTATGTTGGCGGGAGAGCATCCCCCACTGACATAACTACCACCGCTCGTTTAAGTCGTTTTATTATGTCAGCGGGAGAGCTCTCTCTCATTGACATAGATGGCTACACAAGTGCTCTTAGAGCGGCACAGCTGTACCAATACCACTGTATCACTGTAAATTTTATGAGTAGACTATCCTTAAGAGCTTTTCTCTGCCCATGTGCTATGAACTTGTGTTTGAAACACAGGATTTACAAGCCAAATGGCAGAAACTATAAAATGCAGCTTCACCATCTCCATTTTGTCTTCATTCCTGCTTCTTTCTTACCTCTGGACCAACTACTCTACATCTGAAGCTGTGAAACAGAGGACTGAGACCCATTCAGGTACTGGATGTACGCCAGAGGAACTGTACAAGCCTGAGAACTCCAGTAGTGCTTAAAAAATCTGATATATATGGACTTTGAAGTCATTGTATGTATCCGATTGCTTTGACCATTTAACATCTCTCATCTTGTTTCTTTCCTTTTATAATAAATCTTTAGTTTTAGATACTAAATGATTGGCTGGCATCTTGATATTTTGTGGAAAATAGCAGCTTGTCTGTTCAGAAAAGCAGTTAATCTGCTGAGGGGGAGTGTGTCTCCAGTTTTTTTGTCTGTGGAGCAGGCAGAAAGTACCTCTCAGCTTATTCTGATTGAGGATCTGTCAGTTGTACCAGAAGTGGTTCTGGACTCAACTAAAACCCAGGAAGGAAGTGTTCCTAAACCTGTGTCTGTTAATGGTAACAGACTAAGTTTAATCTGATTAATGACATAACTGGATCCCATGTTCTCTAGGTAACTCTAATACTTCTAGTTTGCCTATTGCTGATTGGTTCTTGATAAAAATATGACCACTTTGTTTAGTCAGGTTGATATCATGACTAGGGCACAAGAAATGCATAAAGATAATTTGACTGTTACCCACTACCAGTGTAGAAACTTGAGACAAGGGGGAAATGATTTCTAAACTGGTGTGTGTTGAGCCTGGTAGCTTGCATGTTTCCAATAAGAAAATCTGCAAGGAAAAGAAAGTGCCTCTGACCTTTTGACTATGGAGTCTAATCTCCTGCTTGACAAGGAATTGTGTGAGAATCCTTCTAATGTGCCAGATATGTTTCTGAATTTCAGTAAAGCTCGGAAAGAGTTTATTGTGACTCATTAGAGCAATATTACTGTGAAATGTGAGTTGTTGCTTAAGTTAAAAATGCTCCTGAAGGAATAAAACCTCATGGTAGCTTTTGCAAGCAGTTTGTTACATCTGAGGGGCGTGTATAGAAGTGAATTGATTGAGTTAGCTCAGGATGAATCTCATTGCCTGTAGAAAGCAACAGTTTCTTTGGGGAGAGACTTGGTTCAGTTTCTAACTGCCAGAGTTTTTCAAATGTGTATAAAGCGCTGACGTTACTTTAGAAAGATCCAGTGACTGTGGATGTCTTAAAGGAGGTTACAGATGGAATAAAAATTATTAGGCAGTTTGAACAGCCCTATAATCGAGTTGCTGTGCTTGGCCAGCATATTGGGGAGACAGTGTTGTTGGAACATGAATGTCTCCATGCTGATTCTTTAAGTGAACAGACTGTGTCTCAAGTTGAGAGGGAAAACTGTGTAGCTGGATCTATAGAACAGAATAGCTGTGCAGTCTATCTCTTGGGAATAGAGGAGGTGGCAGGCAAACTCTCACTTCTAGACACTTTGGATAGATCTTGTAGTTTTAGATGTGGTCTACACTAGAGAGTTTTGTCTACCAAAGTCAGATTTGGTCAACAAAACAGAGGTGATGTACACACTGCAATCACCCCACCCACAAAACTGCCTGTTTTTTCGACAAAATAAAACCACCTTGACAAGATGTGTAAGGCTTTTGTTGGCTTAGGTAGGGTGATGCGGTGTGGACACTGCTTCCCCTTATATCAGTGGTGGGGCTATCATTTTTGTGAATTTCACCGCTCCACTGGAATGGTGAAATGGTTCCACAGTGGGGCAAGAAGTCCCAACTGCTGCGGGGTGAGAAGCCTGTGGGGCTGATCTCTGCTCTCAGTTGGGAGCAGGGGCAAGAGGTTGCAATGCTTCTCCATCTGCTCCCCACCAGGGCAGCCTTGTCAATTACATGGCTGAGCTGTCAAATTGACATAGCTACCTGTTCCGACAGAGAGCATGTAAGAGAAATCCCAGGGCTCCTGGCAGGGAAATGGGAGGGGAGAAGTCCCCAGCAGATTCCCTAGGCTTCTGGCTGGGACCAGAAAGTGGAGGAGCAGCCCACAGGGAGCCCAGGAGTCTGTGGGCTCCCAGCAGGGAACTGAGAGATGGGGCTCTCAGCTCCCAACACTGCCCTTTAGGTAGGTGGAACTGCAGAAAGACCTTTGTTTTGTGGATTGTATTTGCTGAAGGACTATCTATCCTGAACTTCTCATTCAATGAGGGACAATCAACACTCATCATTATACTTGCTTTCTACTAACCAACCTCAGTATTTCTTTTGTATGAGTGATGTACCTGAATGTTTGAATGCTTATATCTCAACTGTATCACTAAATTGATAACCCTTAATCTGGGATATTGCAGATTATGTACTCCTTGTATTGTATGACTTTCAAGCCAACTCTTGTACCTTTTGGATAATCTGTGCATAATTCCCAGATGTACAGAAACTCTCTCCTTTAAAAACTCTAAATATGATCATTTTATAACATTAGCTTTAATAATAATAAACATTTGGTCAGGAGAGTTCCAGAGGGGCAGCCGTGTTAGTCTGTATACAGACTGTATACTGACGAAGTAAGCTGAGCCTCACGAAAGCGTATGCCTGCTAAAATTAAATTTGTTAGTCTTTAAAGTGCCACAGAACTCTCGTTTGTTTTTGATCAGGAGAATACTTCAGTAAAGTGAATAGTTTTTTTTTCTTTTTTTTTTTTAAATAACTCCTCAATTTAATGGGCCTAACTGCTGATTGGGAGCCAGAAACTAAAATGCAATAAAGGGGGCTGTGTGTTGATTCTGGACACTTTGTGATCAGTGTGAATACCAGTGAGACACGGTACACCTGATTTGAAGATCAATAAAGTTTAATGTGCAGATATTTAATGTGAAAAGTTTAATCTGTAAATATACTAGTTAGATACAAAACCTAAAATTAATTACAATATATCATACTCACTAAGCCTGGAGAGCTAACCAGTTACTCGGAAGGCTGTATACAGGAACGGCTTTCTTCAGGGGCCCCACTAGAGAGTCAGTGGATCCTCTGGTCCAACCGGCAGCACCTCCCGCAGAGTCAGGTGTTGATGGAGCGCCCCCCTTTGTCTAAGTGGTGACGTCTTATACCCTTCCATAAACAACCTTCACCTAATTATCTCTCTCATTATCATATATGCTAATTACCTGCATTGGGTTTCACCCTTAACTACATTGCATTCTCACCACGATAATTGGAGTCATCAAAACAACATCTGGTGATAGGAGGGGCGGAGTAAAATTATGCCCCTTGGCAATAAAACAGTGTACCCCAGACGTTCAAGGATAACTTGTTGTTCCCATCACCCTTATCTATACGCAGCTGCAAGCATACAGTATCTGTATTGTCGTCTTATGTGCCATGCTATGCAGAAACTGAGACGTCTTTAAGTTTATTCAGTCTCTCTGCCAACTGGAAGATGTCGTCATGCTACAGCGGTCAGAATAGCCAAGCAAGCAACTGAAGCTATGCTAGGCCTGTAGGACAGTGGTCAAGCCACTCAAATTGTACTGGGCCTCCAACACTGTAACTTCTTATTTTGGCATTTTGATAACCAGTGTGGGGAATGAGGAGCACTGTTGTGACTGGTTGATGAATCTAACTTCAGTGTTAACCACCAGTTTTGGGAGAATCTTCTTTCCTTTTGCAGCCTGCTCTGACATTGGCATTTTCAGGTGGGCTACATACAGGTTACACATGGGTCCAAGAAAAGTTATTTCTAGCCCAAGGGGCTCCCCAGGCTTAATTTCAGGGGTCTCCTAAAAAAATGGAAATGTTAGAGCATCTAAAAAACCCCCTCAGGGATCTCTTATAATGGGAAGTATTAGGAAATCTAAATATAAGGATCTCCACCTAACCCTCTCTAATGAAATCACATGCAGGATTATGACATCTACCCACTCTTAATGAAGTAATACTAAAAATTAAAATTAATTATTATGGCTTCATTAGCTGGTTAATTGTAGGCAAACAGCTGTAATGGAGAACTTGTTTTAGTGCATATTTTGCTCATTGGGGTGGAGTGTTAAAGGAAATGATTGTGTGTAAAGTTCTCAGTAGTCTGAAAACCTCACTATTGAAAGTATCGGGGGACACCGTGGCCATATTTGACCTACATCCCTTACTGTATCTTCTGCTACACATCAACATGGTGCTAGAATACATTTGTTGTTTGGGTTATGAACTTTTATTGCAGAGCTCAAAGTTTGTATAACTAATAAGCAGGATTATGTGCCATAAAATGATGCTATATCCCAGACCATGTTTTATAAAGGTTAACTCAGCATAGGAAGGATGAAGAAAAGAATAAGGGAAAAGCAAACTATTCTTGCTTTTTCCTAGGTTCTTTTGTGAGTTGATCTTGTGTGAAATAAGTAACTTCACATTTTTCTGAAATATTTATATTGCATACAAATTTGTCAAGTATTTAATGCATATAGTTTATTGGTTTTCCCTATAGGTAATCTATGGCAGAAGTTTATGCACATACCATTTATGAGAATAGTCCTAGAATTTGTAGATGTGCTTTGACTGCATAAAATTAAAGTTCTATTATAAACTTGGACTTCACTTCATATGTTTTACCTTTTTACACTAAAGTTTTAAATTTTGATGCTGTATGACATGTTTCTTTAATTGTGAAGTGCTACGTGCAAGCTGAAATTATAGGTTTGTTAACTACAATATTTGTTATCTTGATCTAGGTTGTTGGAAGAGGAGCTTTTGGTGTGGTCTGCAAAGCAAAATGGCGAGGAAAAGATGTAGCCATTAAACAAATAGAAAGTGAATCTGAAAGAAAGGCCTTCATTGTGGAGGTACAGTAAACTTGCTTGAAAAGAAGTTAAGGGGTTTGGTATGTCCCCCTTTCTCCCAAAAAAACAGGTTATGTGCTATGGCCTTTCCACTGACATACCCCTCCCCAGCCACGCCTCCTCCACCAGAACTTGTAAGAGGGACCTCGGAGGATGGTGTGTGGCTGCCTTTCTCAGTTCTTGCACTGAAGGAATTCTCTCCAGCCTGATCTGAGATGTTTAGAGCTTCTTTATGCCACTCCAGCCCTTTTAACCCATGTAGAGAGACCAGAGAGGGAATGATAATCTCATCCAGTGTCTATTAAAATAGTGGGGGCGGAGTCCATGCTATGAAAAAGTTTGATTTATGTTTCCATTAATTTAGTAATTTATTTTTAATTAATATTTTAAAAAATCTAGAAGAAAATATACATCCCTCTCATATATTTGAGAACATATCCCTCATTTTCTCCAAGCCACCTTTTTTTTTTTTTTTTTTTTTAAATTAGGCACTTAGTACCTCACACATAATTCGTACATTTCATAAGAGGGACCCAACATTCTAGGATTGAATGTTGATACTACGTAACTTCAATTGTCCTAGTTCTGTTTGTTTGCGTTTAGATTTACAGTAGATGAGAATCTAGGACACCTAGAATATATGGAGCAAAATAAGAATAAATCCCTGAAGCATTACATTTTTAGTCACAAAATTGTAGTATGGTTAAGGAACTGTATTTATAATCTCTCTGTTTATATAATATTTATACTGCACTCATTGCCATAGTATCTGAGTGCTGAATAACATTTACATAAATCTAAACATGGTTGAATGGTAAGTGGTCTTGGGTGGGCTTTATGTGAGAGAATCTGAGAGAAAATCTTCAAATACTTTATTTTCAATTGGTTTTAGGATATTATCACATTTTGAGTTCTTGCAGTGTGTAGATTCAGTTCTGTTCTAATATCACAGCAGACTATATAAAGAATTTTTCTATGAACATATGGTCATGTGACCTATGTATTGGATAGTGAAATTCAGATGGCACAACAAAAACTCAAAAGTCTGTGTGAAAGCCAAAACTTCCCACTTGGTTTGATTTTTCTACCATTTTGCAAAATAGAAAATGGTTCTTAATTTCTTCAGTGGATATATCCAGACACACCTACTATCAATTACTACAAGCAATTTTTTTCTCATGTCTGGGTGGCATAAATGTTAACTCGTATAATTTACTTTATAGTTCATTGTTGTGGACGTCAGTCCTCTTTACTGTAAAAGGGAGCATTTTCCCCATAAGATTTGCTGTAGTGATTGAAACCATTTATTTCTGAAGTCAGGTGTCCTTGCCTCCAACAATGGGCAATACACAATGCTACAGAAGGAGTGCAAAATGCTGAGGATGCTATATCTGGTTGTGCAATGCTGTACTTGGAATGTAGGCGATCTGCTTGTTCAGTGATCAGCTTATACTTTGGCCTTGAATTATGTGACTAAATTATTATTAACATGCATAATTTAAAAATATTGATTTGAGTCATAACATTTTCTGACCCATTGTAATTGGTCTTCCTGGCTCATATCTGTTATGGTGCCCATTACTATAGTATCTAATTGCCTTGAAATCTTTATTTAATGTATTTGTCCTCTCAACACTGCTGTGCGACAGGGAAGTGCTGTTATCTCCATCTTACAGATGGAGTACTGAGGCACTGATTTGTCTGTTCAAGGTCACGCACAAAGTCTGTGGCAGAGCCAGGGTCTCAGGCCTCCCAAGTCCTGAACTAGTGCCCTACATGTTTGATTAGCCTTCTCTAAAAATCCAGTTTTAAAATCCAGTCACACTGTGTGGCATAAATTTGTTAAATAATTAAATTAGGTTGTAAACTATTTGAGGCATCACACCAGCTAACTGTTATATAAATAATTGTTTGAGTTGATTTAATTGTTAACCGTGGATATGAAAACAAATGTTACTCTGGAGTTTTTTTGCGTTTTGAAAGAAAGTGATGACTTTTGTGTTGCAGCTTCGACAGCTGTCACGTGTGAACCATCCTAATATAGTCAAGTTATATGGAGCCTGTCTGAATCCAGTAAGTTGTAATTCTTCAGCTTTTGTCATCTTAATAAAGCTCACTATAATTAAGCAGTAACACAAGAAATACATTTAGCCAACATACCCACATTAGTATTGTTGCTAAAATGGTTGCTGGTTTCCTTATTATTAATGGATTGATTTTTCTAAACATTCATTTTTGTTTAAAAAAAACTTTACTTGAGCCAAAGTGTAGCCTCTAAAAATCTTTTCACACACAGGCCTGGTCTACACTACAGAGTTTTGTCAACAAAAGTCAGCTTTTATATTATGGCATGTACAGCAGGCTGCTTTGACCATGGAAATATTTTCCTCATTTAGGTCTAACCTGCCATAAAGGCAGTGCCAGTGTGCTTTTTAATCTGCCAAACACACATTCCACAAACCTGCTCTGCCTATTGTTGAAGAGCTCCTTGCTCCTGCCCAGGTTTCTCATATAAGGCTTCATGAGCCATGGAGTAAGGGGTAGGCTGGGTCTCCCAGGATCACTATGGGCATTTCAACATCCCCCACTGGAATCTTCTTGTCTGGAAAGAAAGTCCCTGCTTGCAGCTTTCTTCACAGGCCAGTGTTCCTGAAGATGCGTGCTTTATGCACCTTCCCTGATCACCCCGCATTGATATTAGTGAAACACCTATGGTGATCCATAAGCACCTGAAATACCATAGAGAATTATCCCTTTCTATTGATGTACTCCATCACAAGATGGTCCGGGGCAAAAAATGGGATATGCGTGCTATATGTCACCCCACCATAGTTACGGAATCCCATTGCCGCAAAGCCATTGACTATTTCACACACATTTCCAAGAGTCTCAGTCCTTCATAGCAGAATGTAATTAATGGTCCTGCACACTTGGCTAATTCAGCCCCAACGGTGGACTTCCCGACTCCAAACTAATTTGCGACCAACCAGTAGCAGTCTGGAGTTGTCAGCTTCCATATGGTGATCACCATGTGCTTCTCCGCCAAAAAGGCTGCTCTTGTTTTGGTGTCCTTGACTCCGCACACAGTTTCAGGAAGATGGCTTTCCGCATCCAAATATTCTGCAGCCACTGTTAGTCATCCCAGACCTGCATAACAATGCAAACCCACCACTCAGTCTTTGTTTCCCTAAAAGCGATGGTCCACCGTATGCAGCTGGTCCAAGAATGCCAAAAATAATTTGGTGGTGGTTCTTTCCATGGCACAGAGCAGGTCAGGCACCACTGATTCCTGTTCAGATTCGGCACTCATGATATACTGCATGACCATCCACAATGTGTTTATAACAATGACCACAACAATGGAGAGCAGTGCCAGAGCCATCCTTTCAGATAGATGGTGGGTGGACAGTAAACAAGCTGTTGAAAAATGTGGTGAAACGCAGTTGAAAACCCATGGAATGATGGAACGTAAAAAACTGCATCATGGGATGTTGAGCCTGCACCCAAGAAGCACTGCAATCCATGCTGCCTTCCCACAATTAGCTGCAGAAGGTGGCAAGTTGCACAATGGGATAGCTACCCTCAGTGCACTGCTCTCACTGTCCATGCTAGAGCACCAACTGGATGTGCTTCGCTGACAGAAGAAGTGTTGTGTGAACATGCACTAATGATGTAATTATAGCACTTCTGATCGTCGGTGTAACTTGCATTGACAAAACTCTGTAGTGTAGACCAGACCTTCATCTTGCACATCTGCTCTCCCTATGCTGATTTTTTTGATTGCAAAGAAATTAGTGTGGTACACATGTATGTAACTTCACTTGTGTGCACTCCTCCTATTGATTTCCAAATCAGCACTACAAAAAATGATTTACTTACAGATGACACACATGATTGAAAATCAATTCCTCTTCATTTACCTGCCAAGGTCAGGATTCTGTTTTTGCCCTGCAACAGCTGATGACCTTACAAATGCCTCAAGTGGTGCAGCAAGTACTGTAGCAGGACGAATATGAAATCTTGAACTCATAACATGGTAGGCTAACTTAGATATATTTTATTAGTGGCCTGGGATATTAAACTTGTTAAAATAGTTTAAGCTGATTTTAGTTCTAATAAAAGTTGGCAATTTCAGTTGTTAATCTTTTCTAATCCTGTTCTATAGTAAATCCATTTTAACTGTAATTTGAAGACAACTTTAGCCTCAAGGAGTATACAGTGGTGCACCCTCTCCTCTTTTTTTACCCTGTAATAGTATCTAAGCATCAATTTCATTCTGCATCTGATAGATAAATGTTCCAGTTATGGATCCTTTACAGTTCCTCTTAAAGAACTGTCCTTTTAAATTACAGAGCTTGTTGTCCGCCCCTACGCTGTACTTTAAAACATCTCTATTTTTTGTCCCCTCTCCAAAGGTGTGTCTTGTTATGGAGTATGCTGAAGGAGGTTCTCTGTACAATGGTGAGTATCATTTAAACATGGTGTCTCTCAGGAGCTGAAATGCTAGTGTTAGGAGAACCTTTTCTTAAAATCTCTAAAGTTTGTCTAATATGTATTTTAAAGCGTATTTTACAGCCTAAAATAGTTTAAAAACACTTTTTAATCATCTGATTTTTTTTGTATCAAATAAATGGTTTAAATTTTGTGACTCTTCATTTTTCCCCTGTAAAAATCTCCAACTTTATTAAGTGACCACCTTCAACTTCTTTTCAATTCCTTGAGTGATCATTTAATAAAGACTACACTAGATACAGTTAAAATGAGTGACTTTATTCTATAAATAACCATTGAATGGCAGAATTTATGGTATAAGTATTTGCTAATGAAGTAAGTGCCATTTAAAAAACTTTGGAAATTACTATTCAGGTAACTGCCATTAATAGTGATTTACATAAAGTTAAAGAATGTAAAAAGAGATTTCAACAGCAATGCTAAGGATGAGAATAAATAACTATTTGAATTTCATAGAGCTTGTACTGGTATGTTGTTAACTCCATTGTATCTATGGTAATATGCAATAAAGTTCTTTTTAGTTTGTGCCTTTGTTTTGCAGTACTGCATGGTGCTGAGCCTCTGCCTTATTATACTGCTGCACATGCAATGAGTTGGTGTTTACAGTGTTCCCAAGGAGTGGCATATCTCCACAGCATGAAACCAAAGGCTCTAATTCACAGGGACCTGAAACCACCAAAGTAGGTTTCTAGTCAGTGCTAAACCTTTTTTTCTTAAAATTGCAATTTTAGGGTCTCTCTTTATCCTGTTAATTGCAGTGGATTTGGAATAAAACTTTAATTAATACTTTATATCTAATAAATACACTTTAATTGCTAAATAAAGCCTATGGGTTTGAAATTTCAGGTAGAGGATCCAGACGCTGATTGTTTTGTGTACCACTAAGCATGTGCTCAGCACTGCAGGTTACACATTAATTCTTTCTTCCTTCCCCAACACTGGACCATAGGTACTGAGAGCACATGGTCACTAGTGACCCTACCATTTGAAGAGAAAGTAGCATTGACAGGCCCTAATGGGGGTCCTGATTGTTCCTCTTTTGGCAAGATAGCAGCCATGATGGCTGGCCTAGTGCCTGCAGAGCCTATGTAAAATGTTTATGAATCAGCATATAAATGACTAATTTTGTCTCAGTTGGGCGCTTAGTGGATTGAAGTAATTCTGCCTGAAGAAACTAAGTTTTCTATTTAAACATACTTCAAATAGAGCTATAAAGATTAATAATTTAAATTAAACAGTTTATCATAATTAGCAAATCACAACCTACTGGTATACTATTTGTTTTTTTAATTTAAGAATTCAGCATTTTTTATATTTAGATGAACAAGTTCTACCGCTTTAGTATAAATTACTGTGAAACAAGGCCTCAGAATGAAAGTTATTGGAATAAAATAGTAATAATGTTTTGTTATTGTAAGACTACTAAATTCTATTTTAAAATTTTTGGATTTTCTTGATAGCTTGCTGTTGGTAGCTGGGGGTACAGTTCTAAAAATCTGTGACTTTGGTACAGCCTGTGATATTCAAACACACATGACCAACAATAAGGGAAGTGCTGCTTGGATGGCACCTGAAGTTTTTGAAGGTAACAAAATAATGTACTGTTTGAGATGTATTCCTCTACTTAAGGACATTATTTTGAATGATTTGATATAAAAAATAACTTGAGAGCATCATTTACATGCATTGTTTCTGTTAAGTTACATTATAAATTATAGACATTTTAAAGATTAAAAATAACTTGGGGGAGGAAGTCTAACTTACATTTCAAAACTAGGGACAAAATCTGCTGTACAAAAATCTTAAGGAAAGGAATTCACATAAATGGGGAAAAGTTTGATACTTGAAGTTCACAAATGGCAAAATTGAATAGACTATAACAGTAAATTATGCATTTTGTTTGGCGTTACTGTCCTGGGATATTTTTGTTTTGAGATTATAAAATAATTCCAAATTCTTACTGCACTGAAATATGTTGTCATTCTTTCCATCCTATATTCTGACTTGCTGTGGTCTTCAGAAACCTCCATGTATGTGTCGAACAAGCATAGCCACCTCCATTTTTGATCCTTCCCTACCTTGTAATTCTGCCTATCCCCATTTTTCCCAATATCTGCCTTGCTTCTCTCTTATCCCTTGAAGTTTTTAGTATGCCTCTTCTTTTTCTCCCACTCGATAAATAATTGATTTTTTTTAATTAATTTGTATTTAATATTTAAAAGTAGGGAGTAGAATCTAAAGCTATTTGTTGGCATATAGTAGGAAAGCCAAATGATGGTATACAATACAATCACAAGGATTTGTTTAATCAATGTGTGGTTAAATGGGGACTAGCCCAGTCATGCATATCAGACTACCTTCAGATAGTGAGTAACTGGTGCTGAATTTGTCCCCTGTGAGTAAACATTGCATTAAAAGTTTTATTGTGGATGGTTCTCCAGAAAGGTATCAAATTGATAATACTGTATAAAGAAAGTCTGTATAGCCACATGAAAAAAGCATAGACGACTGCCTGCCTTTAAAGCTTCTCCACAGCAATATCAGTTGACTCTGGTCAGATGTTCACAACTTCTAAGCATGAACATTTTAGGGTATGGCTATTCTATGGAGGCTATTCTGGCATCCTGACATCACCATACTTATGCCAGCATAGTCCTATAGTGTAGACATCACTTACACTGATGGAAAGAGGTGTTTCCGGGGGTGTAAGAACACCACCTCCTGGTAGTTAGATCAGCAGAAGCATTCCTCCATCAACATCGCTGTATCTACATTTGGGATTAGGTCAACAAAGCCACATCAGTCAGGAGATGTGGATTTTTTTAATCCTGACCAATATTGCTATGTCAACCTAAATTTTAAGTATAGATCAGGCCTCTAGTTAAAACACCATGGTCATTCAGGCCTTGACCTCTCTCCTAAGACTGACAATTTTATGTCAGTTTCTGTGCTGTAAGTGCCAGTTCACTAGAAATTGCCCTGGTCATACCTCCTTGTTCATGTTAAATATTGGCCAAAACTTGTTCTTAACATTCATTTACTGCTAGAAGTTTTTTTTTTTTTTTGTTTAAGAAAGAAAAGATATGGTTTAAAAAAATAGAAGAAATCCTGATTTAAAGTGGATTCAGGATTACATTTTACTTTTAAAAGCCTTGCTGTTAATAGGAATTGCAGTGCAAATGTTAAGTGTTAAATCATCCACTTCTCAGTGATCCATAAATTCAGCAAAGTAGGAACATGTAAAATTTCAGTTCTAAAATCCCTGCTTTTTGGACTGCAGCAAGCCTTCTGCGCAGCAGGGTTTTTTATACTTTTGTTTCCAAAAATGTGTATTGGCACCATTGAAACACATTACAGAGAATGACTGAATACCTTATAGCTGAAAATGGCGGAATGTAACAGTTGGAGGGACATACCATTTCAATTTAATAGCTCAAAATACAATTACTATTCAACTTTGTTTATTAAACCAATGTTAAAATTTTAGTTTTTAACAATATATCAGCAGTAAAATTAGAACAAAACCTAAGCATATTTACATCTAATTCACCAATTTTTAAATTTTCTAATATCTTTTTGATAAGTCTTTGGAGAGAGATGTGGATATCCTTACCAGAATGATGGAAGGGTAGAAAGAAGCTTTTGTTTTGCAGTCTGTCAGAATTCTTTCTGAAATAATTTAATGCTGCTAGGGTTTTGTTGGAATATTAAATGTCAGGGCTCCTAGAGCTTTATATACATGCTTTTTATTATTTAAATAGAAATAAATAAATGTCATTCTATAGTAATGAGGGAAGAATTACTATAAATGCAAAACTGTCTCTAGAAGTAACATAGTTTTAAATTTGAGAAAGTTGAGCAAACTGGTAGAATTGGTGCAGTGTATATATGTCATTATTCTACGTCACATGGTGTCATCTTAGATAAAGAAATTCTGTAGTGTGTAGAAGTCTATTTAAACTATTAGATTGTTCTTCCATATGCTTCCTGAGAAAAAAGAACATACTGTCTTTATTAGGTACTTAATGTCATTCTTGTTTCAGATGTTGAGCAGAGAGGATAAATCCGTACAATATCTGACTGTTTACATTCTTTATGTTTTTAAGTTTGTTTACCATTCATATCTACTTAAGACTTTCATGGCTTTCTCTAATTAACAATTTATCCTTTTGCAGTCTCTTGTCTCCCCCTCTGAGCTTTATTATTCTTCATTATTTTATATCACCCAAATGTCTGCTATATGATTCATGGGAGACCTAGAAAGGCTCAATCCCAGCCCCAAAGAACATAAAACTAAATTTGACATGACCTAATGAGCGAGGATAATAAACGGAGGCATTGGGGTGACGAAGACAAGGATACAGTGACATCATCACATGGTTACTTAGCATAGGCATGGACACACCTTGGTAGTTCTTTTAAGGACATCTTGTTTTTAAATATAAGAATGATAGAGATAATAGTGAATGTTGTTGACTGATTTACTGTGGCCATCATGGAAAAAGTGAGTTTAGAAGAAAGTTTTAAAGGAGACACAGGTAGTAAAAATAACAAAGAAAAATAATGCTAAATTTGAGAGATTGATAGATCATAATAAAATCACCTCTGATATTTCAGAACAAGACTCTCCCGAAACATTGTGTTTTGTAGTTTCAATACCGGTCCAAGCTGTGAAGGAACTAGTTTGCAAAGAAGAGAGCTTTTAGTTAAACATATTGGCAATAATAACAAAAGGGTTTTTTAAAACCTTGAAGCAAATGTTTTCTATAAATTTACTTTAGGTGAATTAAGTTTTAAAAAATAAAATTGGTGTCATATGGACTTGTGTTGGCTGTTTTCTCTGTATGAAAAACAAAAAGGTATTATACCCTGAAGTAAAACTGAAGCATACATAGCTGTTTCTCTATATTTGTGGGCAATTATCATGTAGAAGAGATACCTTATATTGATTATTTTTTCCAGGTAGCAATTACAGTGAAAAATGTGATGTATTCAGTTGGGGTATTATTCTTTGGGAAGTGATCACCCGTAGGAAACCTTTTGATGAGATTGGTGGTCCTGCTTTCCGCATAATGTGGGCAGTTCACAATGGTGAGTTGAAAATAATTTTTCATTTTGGTGCATTTAAAGTTGAATTGTATATTTGACATATAATATTATTAAATATTTTATCTTGGCAAAATTATTAAGTGGCAGTTTGATATCTCACTGGATTGTGTTGTCACTAATACTTAAGCACTCTTGTTTTCTGAACCAGTTCATTTTTGGTTCTCTTTCTTGTCTGTTAGACTGCTTAATGACAGTGCCACATGTAATTAAGATTTATGAATAAATGGGGAGAAGAACCCTCTATTTAATTTTGTTGTGACCCTAAAGTATTCAGTTCATAGTGAGCAATAAGTGAGATCCAGATCATGTCACAAAAAATCAAATGGTACTTCTCAGAGTGTAGCTGCTATCCTGGCCAAAATTGAAGTTGAATCTGATGCTAGCTACAATTTTCAGATTTGTGCACCCAGAGTTTGGCTCCTAAATCCTAAATAACAGGCTTGGTTTTTTCAAAAATGCATCTCTGATAACTTTATTAGGAGATACTGTTGCACCTCACATCTGAAAACCAAGCCATTTATCTAGGAGACTCTCCCTGTAAACATCCACTAAACTAACTCATTATCCTCTTTCAAATCCTTCCTTAAACTCTACTTTTCTATGAGACGTACAAAAACTTGACAACATTTAAACTACTGTTGCACTGAGACCACTGCCTATCATGCTGATCGGTATTGTCTCATTGTTTGGTTGTATCTGCCCATCTCTCTATGTCCATCTGTTGTTTTAGTCCCTGACCCAAAGAGCTTAATTTAGCTGTCTGTTCTGTGTTTGGACATCACCTAGCACAACGGGATCCTGGTCCATGACATGAGGCTCCTAGGTGCAACGATAATACAAATAATAATTAATAGTTTGAAGATATGAAGCACTGTTGAATTTTCCACTGTGTCTGCAGGGAAAGCTAGGTGAAGAAAACACTATCTAAAGTGTTGCTGTTACTGGTTTTTTGTTTTCCTCTAGGCATTTAAATGTGTTCATAAACTGACCAGATATATAGTGTATTTGGAACATTGAGGGACAGCTTTCTCTTTTACTAACGTTTACTTAGATGTAATTCTCTAATTTGTATGTAATATAAACAAACAAGAAAAAATAGAATAAACATTTGGTGTCTGTTTTTTTTTTAAAAGTAGTTAGATGCAGGCTTGTTTTCTCCAAATTATAATTAGCATACATCTTTAATGAGTTTGTTTAAATAGCAAAACAGGTTGTTTAAAAAATTCAGGCAAATGAAGGAATTTTCAAAAATAGTTTGATATATATAAATTAAGATTTGTCTAATTTTAATTATAGGTACTCGGCCACCACTGATCAAAAATTTACCTAAACCTATTGAGAGTTTAATGACACGATGTTGGTCTAAGGATCCTTCACAACGACCTTCCATGGAAGAAATTGTCAAAATAATGACACATTTGATGCGGGTATAACTTTTTCTTTTAATCTGTAAATAATTTAAAAGGCGTTATGTTGTTGTATTGGCTTTTTTGAAGGTATGCCTTCCATAAACTCAATGTAATATGTCGTTATAAGTTGTATCTCCAGTCCCTAAAGATTTTCACTGAGTTCTTATACCACATGACTTACTGAAAAGATTCTTAAAAGCTGTTTACAGGCTATCGGATCGTGTGTGAGGTTTTTTTACAGGCGCTCTTCTGGTTTGACCTTACAAAGTTATAGTTACTGAAGTATTTTACTGCATAAGCTTCTCTGCCATTTTTCTGAGAAAAATAGGTATCTCTGTGGTAACTTTTCAAACTTCAGGAACAGAATCCAATTAAGTGTATATTACTTACCTTTGTCAGTGTCACTGCTATTTCAACTTCATTTCCTTCAGAAATCTGATCTTGATGAATAACAGTATTCTTCATTTGTTTCATCTCAGAAATATCAAAATACATTAGCTAAACCACACAAAACGTTCTTCAAAGAGGTAGCAGGTGTATTATTCAGACGTGCCAATCTGAATATCTTTACACTGAATGCAAGTGAACAAGAATAACTAGTAGAAGTTTGAAAGTGTTTTTATTTGCACTGTTATCCCCGCAGTTTTGTTGCTGTTAGTTATAAATCAGGTTTGTAGAAATGTAGCCATTTTTTAGGTAGTGAGCACCACTTAAACTAACTCTCAAGTGTCTACATAAGGTAAACAAAAACAGTTTTTGAATGGCTTGTGCTATTAAGCCATAGAGGGTTTATTCACAGACACTTTCAAGATGAGGTTCCGTTCTCCAATATTCTCTCTTCCTAACTGCTATTTTACTTTATATTTTCCCTGACAAAACTCCATAATATCCAGTAGAATAGAATGTGTATCATTCCATCTTTATGCTGAATTAAACTGTGTGTTGCCTGATTTATGCCATTCTAAGTGGCTTCCATTATGCTGCATTGTCTTTAAAATTATATCACAAATCTGTCTGAGGGCACTTAATAAAAATAAAAATGTGTGCTTTGTTTTTGGGTTTTTTTGGAGGGGGAGTGGGGAGAAAGAAGTGTTACTGAACAGCAGGATTTGAGTTGTTCCAGATGGCTCTTCAGCAGCAGTTAAACAAAGTAACATTCTCAAATTACCCTTTTTTCCCCTCTGTATTCATTCAGACAACTAGGATCTTAGAGGTGCATGATCCCTTTATAGTTGCTGTATGTACTCTGAAGGTATTAATTATATTAATACATACCAATTTCCTGTCCACAGTACTTTCCAGGAGCTGATGAACCTCTGCAGTATCCTTGTCAGTATTCAGATGAAGGCCAAAGCAACTCTGCCACCAGTACAGGTATGCTTGTATAAATATAAGAAAAAAATAAAATACTTTTTAATCATGTTATGCAGGGAAATGAAACAGACAGAGGGATGAACTATAAAGCACAGCCTGCAACTTTATTAGCTTTAAATTTTGATGGGGGGAAAATAACCCCCTTCCTAAATGCCTGGTCCAGTTCTATGGTAAAGAGCCTCATACCAAAAATCCAGTATTCAAGGCTGGCTTGCTTCAACCTAATTCCTAGGGTCCTGCCCAACTCTGAATCCTCTTGCGCTCTCTCCCCTCCCCTCCTCCTCCTCCACCCCCTCCCCCCCTCTATTGAGAATGAGGGTATACATGAAGGATAACTCAGTCTGCAAAGACTTAGTCTCCCTTTCTTCCTACAGGTTTTTAGGGTCCAACAGCCATCTCTCAGATCTTACTCACATTTACCCCCTGAAAGCTGCTCCCTTTGAGTCTCTCTTCTGCATTGGACAACTGCAGCAAATTTTGATGCAATTACAAACTTCACTGATTAAACTTGCAAACTTTCCTTACTTCCTATTAACCTAAAAGTAGGCCCTCAGGGTGCCATGAGGAAGGCAAAAATGCCCACCAGAGATTCTACCAATCTTGCCTCGAGAAAAATTCCTTCCTGATGCACAAAACTAGTGGTCACTCAGACCCAGTGTTTTGCAGAGGGAAAAAATGTAAATGCTCCCTTTATGAAATTTTGACCCGTTTTCCTCATTCCCTTGGGTTCTTGTAGCTTAACTTCAATTGTCCATCCCCTTCTTCTTCCCTCTGCCCCAAACTCTAAATTTCTCTCTTGCACATCGCAATAATATTTGGAGGTACTTTTTAATTGACCTGTATATTTTATTGCAAAATCCCTTCAACTCTATCATTATATACTGGATGGTCTTCTCTAGCCAGACTACATGTAACATGTTTTGCACATGAATTTAAAACCTACTTTAAGAAAATAAAGCTTTAAATCTATTACTGGCAATTTGTAAAGGAATGTTTTAATTATACTTATTCTACAAATATTTCCATTGTACAGTAGGATTCATGATGGACTTTGAGCAAAATTGCCAATCAAGTTCTTAATCCAAGATCTTTGTTAATTATTTGAGGTTGATAACTAAAGCTTGACTTTAAGATCAGGGGTAAACTTGCAGTTCAAGCACAAAGAAATATCTTGTTCTGAATTTTTTCCTTTGAGGTATATAATTAAGGGTTTTTTTTTTAAACTGCACTACTGCAGTGCTGAAGTTTCCTTCACTAAAAGCTCAGAAAATTACTTTAGAAATTATAAGGTTGGTATTAGAGAGTGAAGAATGGATGTCTATGGAATTGCAGTTTGATTTAATGTTTTTCAAAGAAGTGATTTCTTAATTAAATAGAAAAAACGTGTGCTTTTGTTTTTTTTAATAGGCTCATTCATGGACATTACTTCTACAAACACCAGTAACAAGAGTGATGTTAACATGGAACCAAGTGACTTTCAAGGAACAGCTACCAATGATACCATTAAACGCTTAGAATCAAAATTGGCACAGCAAATGAAAAATCCAGCGAAGCAGTCTGTAAGCAAGTGAATAAAATCTTGTGCCTTAATGATGAAATTGGCATTAGAGGGATAAAATTATTATGGTAAAACCACACTGCTCTAAAATACAGGAATTGTTCTCTTAACAATAAGCTTTTTCTGTTCAATAAAGGACAATGTAGTACATCAGCATCTCTAAATCTATGGTCCACTCCACACTTACTGTTGGTCCATGGAGAACATATCATGCTGACTCCCATTTACAGCTGTTTTTTCAGAAGAATTCTTATCTATCGGGAGGCTTCTCCTGTAAAAGCAGACAGAAATGAGGAGCGCATCTAGGTTCATAGGACCTACTGATGCAAAGGAAGAAGAGAGGAATGTAAACAGCCACCTTCAGGGTCATTGGCCACCATGGGGAGAAGAGCCAAGAGTTTTCTCAAGGAGATATATGAGTGGGGTGGATGGGAGAGTATAATACAATGGCAGCCAGCTAGCTATCATGACTGGGATAGCAGGAGAGGAGTCAAAGAAGCAGAGGAAGAGAGAAGATGAGAAAGTCAAGGTGAAATTTAAGAGCAAAACGAGAGTGTTTATTCTGGGAAGAAAAAAGACAAAATACATCACATTACACAGCTAAGCAGGGGAGGAACACTAATGTCTTTTTTTTCCCTTTCAAAACCAATGAGAGATTGGGATTTTTTAGTTTAGGGAGGAGAGGAATAAGGGGACATGAAAGAGGTATACCAAATCAGAAATGATATTGAGAATATAAATCAGGGCGCTCCTATTTACCTTTTCTCATAGTATGCATTCAGTTAAAGCTTCAGTGAGCAAATTTAAAATTTATGAAAGGAAATGCTTTATAAATAGTATATAACTGACATGTGGAACTCATTGCTACAAGATGGTATTGAGACCAAGAGATTGGTATCAATCCAAAAAGGCTTACACATTTATTTAAATAATGAAAATATATCCACAGTTTATATTAGGATGGAAAAATAGAGCTAATCCTCAATGAGAGGATTTCAGTAAGAGTAGAGTTAGGCCAATGCTGAGTACTTTTCAAAATCACAAAGTATTTCGTGTTGTCTGTACATGCTATAATAATTGTTTATACAATTTTTATTAAAAAAATAATTTCATTAAAAATACCACAGTATAAGTATTTACTACAGAAATATATCAGGGTTTATTTTCTTATCACTGTTCTTAACTGTTTGTTTCTGAATATAGGGGTAAACTCAGAAATCAGTTAAGTGTTCTGGAGAAACATTTTAACATGAAACACTATTTTAACAGGGTGACCCTGGCCGTCTGAGTTTACCTCCCTCTCGCGGGAGCAGTGTGGAGAGCTTGTCAGATGTTCGTGGGCGACCACAGTCAACCCTTGTTTCAGGGGAAGGCAAGAGGATGAGTGCTGACATGTCTGAAATAGAAGCAAGAATTGCTGCTAACACAGGTAAAAATAAATAATGAAGTGGGGGTGGGTGGGCAGAGAAAGGTGAAAGGAGCCGAAAGTGGTTTAAAGTGTACATAATTCCATACAAGGATTGTTCTTACATCTTTTAATAAGATGAGCCCTGCAAGGAAACTCTTAACTGGGCATGGATTCTTTATTATTAACCTGTCCGTTATTTTTTTTTAAAGAATTATATGAATAGGCTTGGCAGAATTTGATTTTTGTGGTAAGTTTGACAGTTAATATAGATTTTTATTTTTAGGGGTTTTTTTTTCTATTTTTAACTTTTTATTTTTTACAGTTGCAGGAAATTAAGGTTGGGTTGGGAGTAGAGCAATGCTGATAGCAGAGTTTCAGGGGGTTCCCATCAGGGCCAGGGGGCCCAAGACACTCATGCACATGATGCACAGGAGGCTGTGGTCCTGGCCTGGCAGAGCAGAAACCCCTGGCCAGGGCTGTGAGGAGGAGTTCACGCATGTTGAACAGCTCTTGCCCAGTGATGACCCCAGTGACATGCTCCTGGCTGAGTGAGTGAGTGAACAAGGCCATGACAGCTGAGATGCAGAGGACTCCCAGCACGGCCGATGATGCCCAATCTCTGCAAGCACAAGGTGCGGGGAAGGCTACGGTCTGGTGTGGCTAAGCAGAGACCCTGGCACTCACAACTGGTGAAAGAGGGTGGCTGTGACAGCAGGGCTTGAGAGGGCTCCCTACACTGCTGCAGGGCTGGTGTCCCCTAATCCCTGCAGGCTCAAGGTGCAGGGAAAGTTGTGGTCCTAGCAGGGCAAATCAGAGACCTCCCCACCCAGGACGGTGAGGAGGATGAGGATGAGGATGAGCCACTGACTCTGGAGGAAGCTACCCTGCTGCTGAATGGCTCCTACCTAGGAAAGAGACATTCAGCAGCAGAGGAGCCGCCTTCCCCATAGCTAGGGACTCATCCTCTTCGCAGTCCTGGCCGGAGTGGGTCTCTGCTCTGCCCCACCTGAACCACTGCCTGCAGGGATCCAGAGTCACCGGCCCCACAGTCGTGCAGGGGAGCCCTCTGCAGCTCAGCTGTCACAACTGTGCTCACTCCCTCCCATGACAGCAGGGCTGCAGAGAGCTCTCTGTGCTGCTGCAGGGCCGATGGGGCCCAATTCCTGCAGGCGCAAGTTGTGTGGGAGAAGCTGCACTTGTGTCGACTGTTACTGAAGGATATTTTTAATCAATTTTAGTGTGTCAGCTGAAACCAACGTTTACCAACATCTATCGATTTTTAAATCAAATCCTGTCTAGACTAGATAAAAAGATACCAGCTCCTTTCACATTTGGGCACTCAGCTCTGAAAAGATTTTTTTTAATGTGTGTAGTTTGAGATCACAGCAAAGTTTATTTTGATTGCCATTAAAATGGCTAAATTAGATTTTGCTTGTACTACGTGAATTTGGGATTCTTTGGTGTGAGTTTTGTTTCATTTATTCTTTGCTTCTGATTGAATGTTATTCTCGATCCATAGTCATTTTTATTATTTGAATTACATTGCACTCGAAACTACATTTAAACTATTTAAATATTTTTAAATGCAGTAAGTCGATTTAAAAGCAGTATTATTTCCACCAGTAAATTGAAAAACATGTTTTAATAGAAAATAGATGCAAACTGATCATTTAGTTATATTATATATAGATTATATAGATAAATATAATCCTCCCATTTCACACGAGATAAGCAGAACTTGGATGTCTTTTTGTAAAGAATTTTAGCTACATGTATTTTGCCTGGTAGCAAAAGCTGCTCTTTTATTTACATGGTGGATCATTGATGTAAGATGAAGTTTAGGATACTAGCCATATTAAATGCATAATTTTATGGTGAAAACAGAGTGCATGAGTGTGTTTCCCCAGTAAGCAAATTAACACAACTTTATATCTGGCAGGCAAACACTGCTTTCTAATCCCCATTTTCATTGTTTATTAATTTGTTATAATTTTAAATGATTTACAGAATTCAGACACAATAACTACCATGGTTAGTGAGACCTTATCTATTTGAGCCAATATTTTTCCATCACTCAGAAAATTTGTAGTAATCACTTTTTCATATATTGGAATATATTTGGTGTTCTGACTCTTGTGCACCATAACTAGTAAAATGTCATTTTTTTTTCTGTTGAATAAAACAGATTTTTACTTGCTAATGTCTAAAGGCCTGTTGTGCTAAGCACTGTTCGTACATATGGGATGACCTAGTTCCTGCCCTGAAGAGTTTATAATCTCATTTGAACATTATAGTGTCAATCCGCGATTACTGTTTTATGTTGTTGTTCTTATAACTAGACGACTGTAATTACTTCTTGATAGCTCTCGCCCCTATATTGTTGAGATATGTATTCATGAAGGGTCTGGCCATCACAAGGCAACTGTGTCCTTATCCAGCAATAGTCGGGGGTGTTTTGTTTGTTTTGATTTTAATTAGGGCCCTACCAAATTCATGGTCATGAAAAATGCGTCATGGACTGTGAAATCTGGTCTCTCCCATGAAAGCTGGTCTTCTGTGTACTTTTACACTATGCTGTGCTGATTTCACGGGGAAGACCAGCATCTTTCAAACTGGGGGTCCCAACTCAAAAAGGAGTTACCGGGGGGTGGGGGGGAGGCTATTGTAGGGGGATCACAATATTGCCACCCTTATTTCTGTGCTGCCTTCATAACTGGGCAGCCAGAGAGTGGCAGCTGCTGGCCAGGTGCTCAACTCTGAAGGCAGTGCCCCGCTAGCAGCAGCGCAGAAATAAGGATGGCAATGCCAAACCCTGCCACCCTCACTTCTGGGCTGCTGTTGGTGACTTCGCTGCCTTCAGAGTTGGGTTCCCAGCCAGCAACCATGGAGCTTCCTGCAATGGTGGGGAGGTTCCCAGAGGTGGGTCTGACTTGGCCCCAGGAGTGGTCCATACACGGAAAGAGGAAGTCCCATCTCTCCCCATCCCAGCCAGGACTAGCAGCTGGAGCCTGGTGCATGGTAGGAGCCCCCAGCCAGCCCCTAGCCCTTCCCCTCCCCATCTTTGAGCCCAGGGACTAAGGGGGCCTTGGGTTGGCTGTATCCAGGGAGGAGTGACCGTGGTGTCCTGGATGGTCGTCCACCTGTAAAGTTGTCTTCCCTCCACCCCGAAAAAGTGACTCACCCTTGCTATCATACCATGCCGCCCTTACTTCTGTGATGTTCCCTTCAGAGCTGGGCAGCCAGAGAGTAGTGGCTTCTGACCAGGTGCCCAGCTCTGAAGGGAGCACCCCACTGGCAGCAGCACAGAAGTAAGGGAGGCAGTACCACAACCCCTCAACAATAGCGTTGCAACCTCCCACCAGGAGGCCCTTTTGAGTCAGGACCCACACAGTTACAAGATCTTGACATTTCAAATGTAAATATCTGAAACTGAAATGTATGATTTTTTAAATCCTATGGCGTGAAATTGACCAATATGGACTGTGAATTTGGGAAAGCCCTAATTTTAATATTCTGGGCCTCATTTTAATCTCACTGGTGTAGAACAAATGTAATTCGTTTGACCACTAATGGAGTTAACTCTCATTCTCCCCATTGTCAGATTGGAATCTGTTTCCGTCTGTCTTCCTTAACTAGGTCTTTTCAGTATTGCCAGTAATTATATCCAGGTATGTTGTTATGAGATTCTGGTAAGGCTATTTTTTTCAATTAATTCATCTGAGTAACGATAGTTGATTTGAAAAGGATAAGTATAAGGGAACAGAGTTCATTTCAGGCAGTGGCAAACTAGTAGAAATCAGGCCTCACTAATGTTGCCAGGTTTTCGTGACTTAGGTTGGAAGGAGCAAAAACAATCTTGGTTACTTAAGATCATTAACTTGTTACAGAGAACAACATATACTGTGATCCTGGACAAAGAAATTGTTTTGCTGTGTGAGGATAAGGCTATTGTCAAGAATAAATGAATCAAAAAGTATTTTAAGAATTACCTAATCCTCTTGTTCCGTCTATTATTAGACTGGCCATAGAAACAAATCAGGCAGAGCACATTTATGTCAGTCACAGAGTTCTTTCAGGTAAACATGCCAAAGCAATTTTCCTTTGGGAGATGCATTCATAAATCTGTTTCAAATGGGACATAGTTATTTAAACTACAGACCTTTATTTTACCACTGCCCCCTCTTACAATATGTGGCAAATTGAACTTTTGTAAGTATGTTTTATGCTGTTTGACGTGATTAAAGTAGATTCAAATTCCACTTGAACAAACATTGGGTTTTTTTGTTAGTTTTTTTAATTTCAATAGTTCCTTGAATGGTGTGCTTAATTCTAGAGTATTTAGGTTGGTATGCAATGGCCATTTTTCCCAACAGCAAGCATCTAGTCAGAGGCACCTAGTTCTTCAAATCTTGTAATATTAAAGTGATTTTATCTGGATACTGATTGGATTTCACTTTTACAGAAGATGACAATTCAAGGAAATGAAAGCACCCAACTTGAAAATGTAAACTTATTTATAAACAGTGTTAGCCTGAGACTAGAATAAAATGGAGGAAGAATTTTATAACTTAAAACAATAATGGAAATACATTTATTACTAATATGCAGGTTAACTGGAACAAGTGAATATTTGTCCTCCATTCTCATGGTTACACTTTGGTTTTCCCTTCCTCATTGCCATGCTGCTTTGTATGTTTGAGTTTTGTGTTGCTAACTACAGCTAATTATGTGGTATTGACAGCTAGTTCTGTTTTGCTTTTAACAACTTCTTTACTATTTTTAAGCATGAATGGAAAGCTATGACACGTTTTGCATGTACTTTAGTTTAACAAAAGTATGAGAATTGCAGTGTTATGTATTTAATAATTTGCTGTGTTACCACTGTAGCTGTTTGCATGTGTATTGTATATGTGTACTTTTTCAGCCTATTCCAAGCCTAAACGAGGCCATCGTAAAACTGCTTCATTTGGCAACATTCTGGATGTCCCTGCAGTCATCATACCAGGTATCACAGACCATGTGTGCGGGTCTATTGACTAAGATACTGGAATAATGATCACATTATTTAAATACTTTTTGCTCCAGTTCACATAAGTCACAGATGGAGACAGTCAGTAAGATTTTTCATGATGTCCTTGTAAAAAAGGAGTTTGCCAGTGTGCAGTCCTCATTTCCTTCTGTCTCATAGATAGGATTGAGCCCTTGGCTGGACTGGATCTCTTGGCACTAAAGACTATCTCACGTATGAAGTGAAATTGCAGAGAGAACCTATATGTGCAATATTTTAGTTTTATGTGTGTATATACACACACACAGTCATTGACGCAGAGACTTAAACTTGCATCTCCCACATCGTAGGTAAGTGCCCTAACCACCAGGTTGTAGAGTCATTCTCACTCTCTGGCCCAATGACTATTCATTGTCATCATGAAAGACTGTGAATTGCCACTATGAATGACTTTTTTCTTTATACACTATGGAACAGTTTCAGCAAAATAGATTGACACCCACATCAGGATATTC
Organism: Emydura macquarii macquarii; assembly: GCF_026122565.2. Lineage (NCBI taxonomy): Eukaryota > Metazoa > Chordata > Testudines > Chelidae > Emydura > Emydura macquarii. The sequence continues at coordinate 5,433,137 of NW_027133156.1, forward strand.
CATATCCCAATGTTCAGGGCACTGTCTTGCAGTGTGGGAGATCCATCTACAAATCCCTTCTCCAGATCAGGCAGAGGATAATTGAACCTACTGACACCACAACCTCTGGCAGTTTCGTGACTCCAGCCCAAAAACTGAAATGTTGAGTAATGTTAAAACAAACCATTTAGTTTCAACATTACTGAACAGAACATTTCAAATTTTCAATTCAGTCAAAACTATTTGGCAAACTCAGCACAAATTCACAAATAGTTTCAGGTCAAGCAAAACTGCATTTTTCAGCAAATAAACTATTCATTGAAATTTTTGCCCAGCTCTAGTTCAGACATAGTGTTGTCATCTGTATGGAACATATTGGGTTGCACGCTGTTACAGTGCAGCCAGGTTTTCCTCCAAAGTCCTCAAGATGGCAGCCCCAACATGTTTTTGTTTTTACCCCTCACCATCCTTTCCCAGAAAGACAAAGTTAAACATGAGGGAAGGCTTTTTAAACAAAAAAAAAAAACAACCAATTTTGTTACAGATGTCCCCCAATGTTGAGATATTTACTGAGATTATTATTAACAGACTGACATTTTTATATATTATAATAATATAATATAATTGTAGAGGGGTTGTCTGGCCCTCCCTGTCAGTCTGGGAGGGAGGCCACACCCCCTCACTACCCTGCTTCGGCAGTCCCCGAGCTTCAGCTAGTTCAAAGGCCCCCGGCGGGGCAGCAAACAGTTCAAAGGCCCCCGGGGTGGTCAGGGAAGGGGGAGGGGGACGCAGACCCACCCGACTCCACTGCGTCCCAGCCCAGGTCCCTAACTGTGGCCGAGGGGTATGCCACGGAGTCAGCGGGGTCCCGACCGCAACACTCTGTCGCCGTCCAGCTCCCCGGTCCCTGGACCGTGTGGCCCCTTCCCTGGGCTACTTCCTTCCCCCTGTCCTTCGGTACCTGGGGTCCTGGTGTTCAGTCACCCTCGTCGGGGTAGATACCCAGGGGCAGGTTGTAGAACCCTTCAATCTTGTCAGGGGGCGGCAGGTCGGGCAGCCCTTCAGGGCCGTCAGCAGGGGGCAGTTCCTCCAGGTCTGGCCCAGTCAGGGCCTACACCTCGTTGTCGTCCTCTTGCCCTTCCAGGGGCAGCTTCTCCAGGTCTGGCCCCCATAGGACCACGTCTGCGTCAGGCAACTCCTCCAGATCCTCGCCCCTCGGGATCACCGGGTCCAACGGGGTGGGTGGATCCGGGGGTACCGCTGGGCCCCAGGTCTCATGCTGCTCCTTCGCCCAGACGCTGGCCCTGGTCCACTTCCCTGGGTACCCGGTCTCAGTCAGCTCACCTGGGTACCAGGCAGCCCAGGAGGGATGTCCTTCCCCTCCGGGAGCTGGGCACTGACTGAGCTCCTGGGCCTTTCTTTTGTACTTCTTGTCCCGCCCCCTCGCTTCCGGGCTGGCAAACAGGCAGTCTCTGGCTCAGCCCCCACAGGCCTGGTCTGGTGCTTCCTGTCAGTCTGGGAGGGAGGCCACACCCCTTCACTACAATAATATATCATAACTTTTTATCCAAAGAGCTTTGCAAACTAGATGTACAGACCTTTTCACTAACCACTGAAATACAGCCATATCCAGGGTAGATAACAGCAAAACTATACGATGCTTTGGGACACGGTGAAGACTACCCTTTTTAAATAAAGCTTTCAGAGGGATTTGATGTAGACTGAATGTATTTGCCCAAACTAGAATTTGAGTAAGACACAAGGACCAACATCCCTGCTCTTCTACAAATGTTATGTGATTTCAAATGACTACAAGTGGTAAGAACTTCATTTTCGCATCTCATCCAAAAGATCGCAAAAGTGGTCCCTAATATTCCTAAGGAACTGGGACACTACTGACTTAGTACAAGTGCTACCTCCTGAATCACCATTTCTTATGTGTGTGTTTTCCTTAGAGGCCTCTCATTCGTGGACTGAGCAGGCTACTTAGTTTATTTAATGTAAATATGCAACAGTTCAAAGTGGCATGTTTGTAAGATAAAGATCTTTTATATATATTTTTCAAATGCCCATCCTCTCTAAACACCTTTTTGAAATACCCTGCATGAATATAATTCTCATTCATTTAAGACACTGACATTTAAAATAGGTAAAACCTGAGTTTGCCATTACTGTGCAAAGCTTTAAAAAAAAACCAATAAAATGGATTTATGAGACTCACTTCCAGTTTACAGTTTGAGAGCTACTCTTCCAGGGTTGTTTTTATGTCTGTATAAATGTGAACATACAAAAGTATACCTGGCTTATTTTTAGTTCCAGCAAATATAGCATAGGTATTGCAAACCAGTATTTTTAAAAAGACTTTAAAAAAGAAAAAAAAACATGGCTTACCAAAGGTTTAATAGGCAGGTGTTCTAAAGTATGTCTTGACTACAATGCAAAATATGATCAAGATAAGTAGGCAAACAGTTTTTAAAAGCTAGTCAGGATTTATCAGGTACTTCTTGACTATTTACATTACAGTATTCTTGCACTTGGCAACTCCGTTTATTAGACAGTTTTTGCACATACCTTATGAGCCAGGGTCTGCATGTTACATCATCAGAAATGCTGGACTACCAAAGTGAGACTTACTGGTATTATAGTACTGTGGTCACTAGTTTAAAAACTTGATTATCACCACTTTATTAGTAGCACTTTTTCCATGCTATATTCCACATTCCAAATATAAGAGTGCCACAAATACTGCAATAAGGCTGATTTTACCTAAACTCTGTAGTTTATAAATTTTGTAATTGTGGGTGCTCTATGTAGTGCGGTGAAAAGTATAATGTCTCAAAGAACAAAGTCCCTGCCCCAAAAAATTTAGTCGAGTCTGTTCCGACAGGTTAATGATCCCCGAGAGTCAATAATGAGTCGGTTAGTCAGTTCAATACTTAACTCTGTAGCACAGAATAAATACAATGCTTTGGTGATCTTTATAGCATTGATGTTGTACATATCACATGTGAGTCTTGAGGATGGAGATTAAGGGAGTTAGTTGATATTTTGCATAATATCTATAGAAAACCTGTGGAAATGCATAGATGCTTTAGAGGCTGGTATGCCAATTTCCATCATTTTGTAAATAAACTGATAGCATTGGCATGTAGTCATTGGTAGCACCTCCAGTTTTTCAGCTTAAATAGGGCTTTAAACTTTTGTTTACACATGAAAACAAATGTTCGCAACTACAATTACACCACTCACTCCTAAATGTGATTTGAATATAAATTACGCATTCAACAATTAATACAAAAAATAGAATATGCTTTTATAAACTTTTTTTAAATGTCCTCCCCCTTCTTCTCCCCCCAATCCCCCTACAATGCCTCTCATTTACAAATGACTTAGCTTTAACAGTTTTTCAGAGGAGATATAATCTTAAACAAAATCTTTTGCATAGAATAGTTTTAAAAGAAAAATATCTAAACCAAACTATTAGATACCTCATTAATATTACATATTATAATATCAAGGGTAATATTTTTTCAGTGGCCTTAAAAGTTCACCATGTTTTCATGAGTATTCCCGTTTTAAAGAAGAAAATGTAAACTTTCAAGCTTCCTTGAATTGGATTGGTATAGAAAACTTCATGTTGAAAGCGTTGTTTTCTGCAGTGCGATGCACCTTAGGACGTTCACAGGAAGAGAGCCCCGTTTCTATGGATATGGTAAGGACTTTAAGACAGAACATGCCCCTGTAAAAGCATGCAATAAGGGAATCCTACTACCCCAGACTCCCCTTCTTTGTGCCTTAGAAGGCATGCCAGCAAAAGTACCCTGAGGAACACGTGAATTAAAATAATTTTATATTGGTATCGGGGGAGTGTCAGGGAATATTTTCAGGAGAAAGTGCCTGACTATTGGCACTTCAGGCTCCGCAGAAACAAGGGTCTTACTCTAAACGAAGTGAGGACTTCCTCTCTATGTAAAAGTTAACCAAGTTTTTGTTGTTTTGGTTTTTTTTTGGAGGGAGGGGAGAGATCAGGTTTCCTTTGTAGCGTAGATGAATTAATATTGACCTTATGCAAAGTACATAGCAGCAGCATTTCTACTTAAACTCCAAACTCTATGCATTAAAAAGACTGTGATCTGCAAAGATAACCTATTTCATAGAGAAAAAACTACCTTAAAAACATTAAGGTTGCAAAAGCAAACACTCAGAAGTTAGGAAATGTTAGATTTAAGATTACCTGTGCAACCTATTTCTTATTTCTGCCGTCTTGTGTGTATAAACTATGATAATGGAGAAGTCTGTAGCAGATTCAGGAATAGCATCCAGCCTTTCCTAGATCCCAGATTGGTGCTTTTAAAATACAAAAGAACACATCATTTTCCCTCACGTGACCCTCTGCTTTATTCATTAACCATGGTGCGCACTGAATGAGGCATGGGTCTTTGTAGAAAAAAAAATACTGTGTTCGTGTAAGTAAAAACAAAGCTAAAGAAGAGTGAAAAGGGAGAGAGCTTGAAGAAAAAGAAACTGGGCAGGGGCGAAGACATGAAAGAGATTCTATGGAGGAGAACAGAAAGCGATGGGGGTGAGAGGTTGGATGGCAGTTGGGGGGGGGGGAAGGAGGAAGCAGCAAGTATGTGTGGGTTGTTGGTGGGGCAGAGAGAGAACCAAAGTAAGATGCAGATATCAATTAGGGGAGATTGAATGTAGTTGCATGTGAGAACTTTTGGGGTATGTCTGCACTGTAGTTTGTCTACCTTCACTGGGAATCACATCTCCAGACTCGCACTAGCATGCTAAAAACTGCAGCATGGATATAGCAGCATTGGCGATGTGTTGGGTTAGCCACCAGAGGTTCAGACAGGTTTGGACGTGGGCAGCTAGCCCGAGCTACTGCCAGCACCACAATGTCCACACTGCTATATTCGAGCTAGCTCAAGTCTTTCTTTCTACACTGGGAATCACACCTGCCAGCTATAGTGTAGATGTAGACTGAGGAGGAGCCAGTATACTGAAACATGTACGTCAGATTTGTTGGGGGAGGAGCCTGCATGTGAGTGGAAACTTTGTGTATTCTTGTTTGATTTTTAGAGAATAGGCAATAGTATGTAAAAGACATTTTTGTATAGTGTAGAAGGCGTTTTTGGAATTTTTATGGGCAAGGAATATGTGTGAAAGAATTTTTGGGGTAGGAGGCAGGAGGAAGGTAGAAAGTCCTGGCCTCCTCAACTTTTTTGTGTAGTTGCACTTGTACACTTATAGTATATACTTTCAATTCACTGGCAGTTTTGACATATATATGAAAATACATACACATTCCAGTAACCTTAACGCTGACCCACAAGGTATACATAGACTCTCTTGACATACTAACTGCACAAAAACTTAAAAATTGTCCTTGCCCCAAAGATCTTATTAAACTTTCTATATTATATCAACTACCATACCATGAATGGTATATATTGCTCTGTTGGTTTTATTTGTTCCTATTGGCATGTCGTCTTTTTTTTTTTTTTTTTTTTTTTAAAGCCTTCTTTTCTAGTTCATGAGCAAACACATTCCAAAAAACATTTTATTTCCTCACTTGGTGATCCAAGCCCTGGATGTTTTTTTCATTATAGCTGTCTTTTTCAAACCAGATGGGTAATTGGTTGATGGTTGAATTGTAATCTTAAAATCCAATAAATTGAAATCCTGCCCCTGTGCATCACTTTCTTCCTTTAGATATTGTACATAGCTGATATGTATTGATTTTTTGTCCATTTTGATTTAAATTGTTCTAGTTTCCTGTAAATAGGAAATTTTAAACCAATTATTTAAAAACTAGAGTTAGAGTAAGAGCAAGTTCAAAACCACTTAAAAATGTACAAGGATGAAAACTAATTCTTTAAAGTGAAGGAAATGTTTTCTATGTTCATATTACTAAATCGATTCTGGAGCAACAAGTATTTGTTGATTTGCAGTCTTTGTTTCTGCTTTGTGTGAATAATTTGCCAGGTGTCAGTAGTAGTTATGCTAATTAAAATGACATTGTCTAATAGAGCTTGCTTTTGCCTCATGCTACTAACTTGGAGATTTTTCGTTTAAAGGCATTCTCATTTACTATAACACAATCAATTGGTCTTCTCTTCCTGCCCTCAAAAAGTGTTCATTTTTACTTCCACCCCACCCTGATTATTTTAATTTTTTGGCAACCATGATCTAATGTTTCAGCAACACATGTGCCAGGTTCTTTAAATTCACAAATGTTACTAATTTGAAATGAGAATTCCAGATATTTTTGCAAGCTTATTTCAGACGGGCTAATTTTAGAATGGTGCTGTTGAATGAAATGTGCACATAATTGCTGTATCAGTCATGCGTGGATCATCTATATCTTGAATACCAAGATGAGCTGCAGCTACTATCAACAGCATTATTCTTCCATTTATAAATAATCCTGTTTTAAATGGCCAAGTAGTTATATTAAATGGAAGCGTTTAATAATTATCACCTGGTGCCTTATGGGATCTCTGATCATTTTACAAACATTCATTAAGCTTCACAACATCACTTTTACATTGGTAAGTATTTATTTATTTCCCCAAATTACTGATGTAGAAAATTAAGTCACTAAGCTGAGTTGTAACTTGTTTATGGTCAGACAGCAAATCAGTGGCAAAGCTGAGAATAAAACCTCAATTTCAAACAGCCCAGTCCCGTTCTCTTAACCTATAAACTGTTCTGTCCCTTAGGTACTTTTAGAGTTACTTGAATTTAAATGTCAAATGACAGACTGGTGAAGATGGCACCAAGAATTTTGCACTTTTTGGTAGTGTCTTTCTAAAACAGACAGGACTGCTACACAGAACTACTAATTAAAAAAGGACTTCATGTTTTGGGATTTCTTAAACTACAGAGATGAGATTAGGTAGCCATTCTCATTTTTTTTCTTTTAATTGATGTGGAAATTAAAACTTCTATCTAGAAAAGTTGCTAAGTCATATTGAAATAGCCTGAATAAATAAAAGATCTAAGAGTTTAAAAAATGAGCAGTAAGTTGCAAAAACATTGATTGAGTTCTGATTATTGAATACTGTGGTGCTACAACTGTTACAATACATGTATTAAGTTCTACCTACTAGTAGAAAAGTTACTTAACGCACATTGAAGACCAAGAATTTTGAGCATTGTCAGCTGTTACTCATAATGTTTTGGTGTTTCCTTTTGGACAGCTGACCTGTCATCTCAGGAGACAATATAAACAATATTAATAAAAATCGAAGTACTGAGGGAAATTCTATTGCGTAACCCATAGTATTTTACATAAGAATTAGTTTCATAAACATTTCCTTGATGGACCTGCAGTATTAAAATTTAAGTTATTTTCTGTAGCTGTCGGTGGATAATTGGTAATGGGTAGAAAGAGAAGAAGAAAGATTACAGCATTGTGTTCAGTAGATTGATAGCAAGATGTGACTTAGCTAGATAACTTCCTGCCCTAATTTTCAAAATAGGAAATATTTTTACTCATAAAAAGATGACTAAGAGCTTTCATTTTGACTGTGTGTGAAATAAGTTTCCACTTGCTTCTTAATGTATGTGAGAGGAACATAACACAGACAGAAGGCTTTTCTGTGTGCCACTTCAAAGAACAACAGGTTAGAGCTGGCAGCATCTTATCATAGCAGCCTTGCTCTAGAAATGCCCATAACGTAACTCACTTGAAATAGATGTCGTCATCAGACCCGACCCTAAGTGCTAAGCCTGTTCAAACACACATGACAGAAGATGGTGAAGAAGCTATTCATGTGGTAGGAGAGGTTATTGTATTAGGATATACTTTCTGTTGACAGGCCAGCATTTTTTGAGTTAAAATTCTGCAGCTGTCTCTCTCTCTCCCTCTCTCACTTTCTCTCTGTGGATTTGTACAAATTCCAAGCTCCTTCTGCACCAGTCGCACCCTTCTTATTTTGTTTCTGAGCAGATTTTAGTGTTTTGTTTTTGTCTCTTTTCCAGCAGGAAACGGACAACAGAGGCGGAGATCCATTCAAGACCTTAGTGTTGCTGGAACAGAATCCAATCAGGTAAAATCTTTCACTCTGTGGCTTCTTTATTTGTCTTCCATGAACATTTAGGTGAAATCAACAGTAAACTTATACTGTGTAGAGCTAGCCTTTAAAACTTCATCTAAGTGATATGGGATAACTTAATTTACAAAATGTAGTGTCAGTTGTTTTACAATCTAAAATAAAATCTGTGAAAGGGTAGCTTATGAAAGATGTCTAGGTGACAAGTTTCTTGATTACAACTGCATAAGCAGCACATGTAATCTTTATTCAAAAATATTTTTGTTTGTGTGCTGCATAATTTCGTATGTACTGGTAATGAACGTCAAGATAATATCAGCTCTCAAATCTAAATGGGTAATTATGATGGTCTCTCTCCACTTCTTGGAAGAAAATTTAATAAAGTACTATAGCAAGGTCTACTACTCAGACTTTCATTGCTTTTACAAGATATTTACTAATAACTATTGCTTTTTGTATCTGATATCCAGATACCATGGTAACAAGCACAGTGATAAACACTGAAGTATGAAATATTAAAATTAAACAAGAGACGTCTCAAGTGACCAAAATACAGTTAGTGGTGCTTTAGCCTTCTTTGTTTTGTTTTGTTCATTTAATTGCTAATTTGTCTGTCAGTAATTCACAGTAGGTTTTTGATCATTAGTGTGAATTAGCAAGGTTCTACTATAATTTTAAGATCCCTGCTGTAGTTTGAACATGGAAAAATAGGAGCTCAGTGTGTTAATCAGGTTAATCAGGTTTCCATATTAAACAGCCTACTGTAGTAATCTAAAATAGGTGGTAATTTTAGGGGTGTATACTCAAAGAGATTAACATTTGATCTCTCTTCGGTTTCATGCAGTGTTGTAGCAACAGAAACCTTATCCTTCCCCCAAAATCTAATTTGTCTGGTATATTCGTGAATATGTTCATATATCAGAAGAAAGCATCAGAATCAAGTTTAATATTTCAAAACATTTTTATTACATACAGAAGGTAGCAGGGTTTTTTTTAAATAAAAGCATTCTGCAAATACTAGCACAGTAATAGATGGTTCTACATTTACTTAGTCGAACAGTGTAATTAGAGAAAAGACTTGAAAGAAAATTGAAACTATTTTGATTATTCTGTAACGTTTAATTATTTTATTCATTAAGGATTCAGTGGACTTCTGTCACACCCATATGCCACTGTTTTGTGCAATATTAAATATTTTGGTGTAGACTTTTTCATTTGTAACTTTCAGTTCCTTCTATTAGCTTTTAAAAAATGAATAATGTTTGCAGGTACCAGATTATAATGCCAGTAGACTAGACATATAGCATCTGTATTGAATCTTTTTAACTTTCATGTATCCTGCCTTTGAAAGATGCTATGTACTACTTTCTTAGAAATTCTAGCTGTGTTCCTGTCAAATAATTGCTCTTTCATGAACATTTAGGTAAAATCAACAGTAAACTTATATTTGACCAGGAATAACAGCAAAAGGCTTTTTTACTTCATAGTTTTCTGCTGGTACCTTTGCTCACAACAGAGAGCAAAATGTGATGCTGGGGTAGCTTTCACCATTTTCCTTTTCTTCCCTTCCACCTCTGCTAGCCTAAGAGTTAGAAACTGTAACTCCTTTATTTTACCTTTCTGCTAGGTCTGTCAATCTCAAATTCTTTTCAGATTTTATAGTTTGCATTTTGAAGTGCCCTATTGCAAGTATGAATCATAGTGTAGCATACAAGGTAAGCAGAATAAAGTAACACCTCAAATGTCATAAAAAGTACACTGTAAATAATATTTTGCACTGTCCGTATAAATAAGTCACAGGGTTTTGCATTCTTGCTTTTGAGATCTCTGAATGGGAAGCAATAGAAATGTCTAAAACTAAGACCCTCTAATTTGTAATACCAAGTCAAAGCTTTTCAATCACACAACAAATTAGTGTAGAAATCAAGCAAGTTTGTCTCCTAGGATATGCCCACTGTAATCTTCATGTGAATGGGTCTTTGTCCGACTAGCTGGAAGAAAGTGGTGTTGCGCCTTAATGGGCTCCCTTGCTGCAGGTGGGGAGAAGGGGAAGAAGTTTACAGAGATGGACAAGAAGCAGTTGGGGCCATGTCAGGAGAAGGTCATTGCATTGTCCTTCCTGCTAACCAGAAAGGTTTTCGGGAGAGTCGTTGGTATTTATTGCCCATGAAGCCCTGGAAGACCTTCTCTACTAGGCTCGGGGCTTGAGGCTCCCACAATTCATAGAGTGGGGAGCCAACCCCCTTCTTTTCCTAGCCCCCTTTAAGGTTGCTGAGGAAAGGGGTTTGGGGCTCCTATGTCTGAAACATTGGGGGGCCAACTCCCCCGTTTTCCCTCCTCTTTCCTTCATTGTACAATTCGTTGCCAGGTACTCCCAGATATTTTAAGTGAATAAAGTTGTGGCCTAATTAAACTACATTCATGGCATCCTGTCTTCCTTCAGGAATGGATGGACAAAAAGACTTGAGACTGCTCCTAAAGTTCAAGGCCTATATTTATGGATTTCCGAAACTCTGAGCTGAGATCCTACTATCCTTGAATTTTTTAATTTAAATCTTCAAAATAGTGTTTATTAGCAATATAAGCAACCTACTAAATAAAGGAGAAAAATTCAGTTTATAAAGAAATTAGAAATCCATACAACTCTGATCAATTCATGTATGTTTCTTCAGATATACCATTTCAAATTATATATAGATTATCCTGAGTGTGGAAAACCTTTTTTCCCCTCCACTTACTTCACTGCAAACATCCTTCTTCTGTACATCTCTGTAGTCTCTCCTTAGACCCACTTCTTTCACCTAGCCTTCATCAATGATCAGTTATGGCACTGCTTCTATTCTCATACCCAGTCCTTTAAAGACCTGTACTCAACATTCTGCATTGGTTGCCAGTGAAGTAACAGGTGATTTTCAGAATGCTGGTTACAATTTATAAAGCCTTAAGTGGTCTAGGCCTACTAAGTTGGAAATTGCTTCTCCCTCTCTGCTCTGTCATGATCTCTATTTCAATATAAATTCCAATGAAAAAATTGGGAGAAATTTGCTGTATGTTATTCTCCCTACCTAATCATCTGCTCCAGTACTTGTTCTTATTAGAAATCCACTAGACCCCAGACATGGAAAACTTTGACAGAAGATACAACTTTTCATTCAGGTTGAGTGAACATAAATGCTGGAACCTTCACCTCTTCTGTCGTTCCCAAAATATGGCATACGACAAACAGTCTTGTCCTGGAAGACACACATCAGTCTTTTCTTAATGATGGGAAGATGTTACACTGTTCTGTTTTGAATGTATTTTAAATACCATATTGATTACTGCCTTTATAAATGTATTTGTATTGTCCTATTTAGATTTGTAAGCTTCTCAAGGCAAAGTGTTCTGTAAACTGCATATTTTATTAAGCATTGTGCACAACATATAATCCAGGCTAAATTTAGTTTATATACTTTTTTTGAAAAACTGTTTTTAATTTTAGTTTACCATGTCTTTATATACATTTGTACAATGCCTAGCACAATGGAGCCTCAATCCTGATGGGTGCCTCTGAGCACGACTGCAGTATAAAGATTAAATCACGAATATTCTTCATCTGCATTGTCCTCTAGTTCCTTCATAGTTCCTCATCTCATCATTGTGATAACTGAAGAGCATGTATCATCTTGCCCATGTATAGTTGTGTTGAGAAAAACTGTGGGCAAGAGGAAAGTCTGTTTAGTTTTTGTTTTTCCTCAGACTGATGACAGCCACCAAACATTTGGTGTCTCTGTTTGGCTGATTTTGTAGCTTATGTCAAGGGAGTTCACTTCTCCTTCTCCCCTCTTATCAGTATAAGAATTCTGATGTTATAGACTTGATTTCCACATTTGCAGCGAGAGGACAATCACTCTCTTTTATTATATGCTTCTGTGATTAGAAATGTTGTCCAACACTGATTCCTGGTATTGAATGGCGTTATCAGTGTAATCAGTCTAATGCTTTGCAAATAGTGATTTGCTGTTTGGTTACATTTTGCATTGAGAGCACGAACAACTGAATGAACTAACCCAGAGGCTTTCAACCTTTTTTCAGTTTGTGACACCCCATATTACAATTAAAAAAAAAATTGGGACCTACACTTCTTCCAATTAAGCCATGAAAAAAGGGAGGGTGGATCCATTGGATCTCTTGACAGTGCATGAGTTCTTTCCCTGGGAGGTTGTCACATTTTGTTCTAATTTTCTCTAGCGCAGAGTCCTTGATAATGTAAAATCTGATCTTGTTCCCATTAACTGCACTGATTTTGGATTGAGTCTCTGTCCACACACAAATGCTATATTTCCATCTATTTCAGACCATTGTTAGTCCTTCTGTGCCAGAGTGCTTGCCTCAAAATTACCTTTGGCCTTTATTTGTTCTGTATTTGCCCATGGATTTGTTTTTAAATCGCAGTATTCAAACTTTCATTTTTATACTGTTACCGTGCTACATCTGTGCCTGTCATTTTTTTAAGTAGCATCTGAGTGCATTTAGTATTTAAACTACCATTTCAATGAAGACGGATTCATAGCTATTGCTGAGAGAAAACAATTGATATTTTTCTTACATTTACTTTATTTAAATTTTGTCAACTATTAAACCTTACACACAACTTACTGTGAAGTGGAAAAACAATGCAATATACCACAGAAAGACAGGTACCAGATAATTAAATCAATTAAAAAGCAGTGGTGTGTATAAATATACACATTAGTGGATAGGAAGTATCACACATACCCACTGAAAAATACTCAACATACGTGGATCTTTTCTTTGCATTTTTAGTAATGTATTTTGAATAATGCTCTCTAATAAATGCCTGTGTCCTGTTGGCAGATCCCAACAATCTGAATGCCGCATGGTGTTTCATACTTTTTTTTTTTTAAAGGGCGACTTCAGCGAAAACATTTTTCACAAAAGAAAGTGCCTTACCCCAAATCTAACAATAGCCTTCCTGAACTAACTTGATGATTTTTTCCCTTAAGGAGAACGTAGTGATGACTGGGAGCTCTGGTGCTGCCCCAAGGCTTCTGGCTGCCCAGAAGCTCCCCACAGAGAGCACGGCTGCCCCTCCCCCCAGCTCTCAGCTTCCCGCTGGGCAGCTGCCATGCTCCCATCAGGAAGCTGAGAGCCAGAGAGGTGAGGCAGCCATGCTCTCAGCGGGCAGTGGGGAGCCTGAGGGCAGCACCCGGTCTACCAGCAGTGAGCCAGGGGCCGCTGAGCTTTAGCTGGAGCCCTCAACCCACCTAGCTTCCTTGTCAATTTCATGGCTCTATTATGGAGGTGTGAAATGGACAAGAATAACGGACAATGCAAGTAACCCACATTGTCCACATGGACACTGCGTCATCCTAACTACACCAACATAAGACATATGCCTCTCATGGAAGTGCAGTTATTATATCAATGTAGTGGGGCACTTACATCGGTGTGAGCAAGCCTCTAGTGTGTACACTGACATAATTAGGTCAACATAAGTTGTCTTATGTCAACGTAATGCTGTAATGTAGACCAAGCCTCCACCCCAAAAGCCTCTTTCAAATATATAAAGTAGTTATTTTGCTATCTGGTATTCTCAGAAATGTTTACAGTGTGTATTTAACAGAGCCCTGTTTCTGCATAAGAGCATGCAATCTGAAATGCAGAATAATTAAAACAGTAAAATTAAAATAAAACGACTTTAAGATTCCTTCCACCTTCCTCTGGTGCATTTGATACTGGCCTCTGTCAAAGACAGGTTACAGGACTGGGGAACAAGTGTCTGCCACAGTATGGCCATACCTTCGTTCTTCAGGGTTTGGAGTTCCTTCTTGTTCTGTGTATACATTTCAGGTGATAAAGTAGAATGCACTAACATCAAAAAGCGATCTTACAGATTGTTTGTTTGATATTCAAAAAGTAAAACTTACTTAGAGAAATAAACTTACTTGAGGAAAGAAAGTCAGCGTTATGTTAATTTATTAAAACCTTTTCATAGTTTGTTCTTATTTTTAAGATTCATTTGTGTACTGAAGCTGAATCCATCTGTTTGCATACATCTCTTCATTTTAAATAAGCAAGGGTATAACTACTACAAAATAAGATTCAAGTTTTTAATTGTCTAACGTACTGAAATACTGTAATTGAGTTAAGTGTCTGGTTTCCCTATTTTAGCCAGTACCTTTGAATTATTGCTCTTATAAAGAACTTTAATTAAAATCGTATGGGAGTTTACCAGTATGGGTTGCTTGTGTGTTGATTACGTGCCTGTTTCCCTAACCTGTTAAACTGCAGCAGTTAGTGAAGGAAACATATTATAAATTTAGTCATAATAATGTATACTTCACGGTGTAAAAACTTAAGCTTAGGATTTTGACTTGACTGATTAAAATCTTCACTTGTAAACCTGAAATTAGTATGACAAAGTTTGAAATTAATGACACAAGCTTAACTTCCAATTACTGAGTGTGTTATAAAACTGTAGCAAATTTAAACTTTTACGAACACTATAAGTCTTTATGGAAAAACTTATCTTTTGACTTACTGCTTCAGCTTCATTTTTCCTCACAAAAATTTGAGTGAGCATACACTGTCTTCAAATCTTTGTTTACCATATTAAAAATTGTAAAAGTTTAGTGGGCCTATCGAATTTTAAATCTTACTTAAGAAGTATCTCATAAGAGAGCAGCCTCGCAAGGAGGAATAGAATAATAGAAGGATATAGCCCATCTCAACATCCATACTTTGAGGAGGAGGACGAGGAGGAGAAGTACATGGGTTAGGATAAGCGGAAATTTTACAACATCTTAAAAAGATAATTGCTTGCCTTTTAGACTAGGCGAAGGAAGCCTCTAGCTTTTTGGTTTTAATTGTTCTTTTTTCCTTTGTGGTTGTTTAAAATGTTTCTTGTATTTTCTAAAGATGAATCGTGTAACCTGAGTCTTGAACAACTCAGTTAAATTCTTACACATGATCATGACGTAGGAATCCTCATAAGAATTATCATATAATTCATGACGGTGTACAGTAGTCAGAATAACTTTTGAACTGCTTCCAGCTGTGTGCAGTTGTTTAATTTCTTATTGCTGAAACACTGGAAATGAACTTGATTCCTTAGCTTTCTCATAAGCTGAAGCGGAGATGTTCTGGTGAATGCAGCTTCCGATTCTATTGTGAAAATAGTTGTGTAGAGTCATAATGGGATGCTCAAAATACAACCTCTTGAATACATTGCATAACTTATTTTTACTTTCGTTTCTGTAAACTGAAGTAAAAAATCATATTTTGACATTTTCATTCCATCTTATATTTCAAAGACAAATTTTAGATGAGGGTGAAATGATTCCTATATGTGTTCATAAAGTTTATCAAGCATTTTGAGAACTTTCAGGATAAAATGAAAGTTCTTGTTTCTTCGTATCAGTTAGCCAGTTCAACAAGGGCTAGTAAAACAAACTCTTGAACCAGTCTTCCCATGAATTGGTTTTGTCACTGTCACATGAGAATACAGTAAGAATCTTATTTAAAAATCTTGTTTTATTTGTGCAGGAGAGCCGGAACAGCAGTAGGTCATCTAGTCCTAGTGTGAGAATGATCACTGCCTCGGGACAAACCTCTGAAAAGCCAGCTCGTAGTCTTCCATGGACACCTGATGAATCTACAGGTGATACTTGTTTTTTTGTTCTTTTGTTTATTCTTTTCCTTAACATTCTAAAATAGGTTTATAATGTATTTTGATTAATAGCGGTGGGTGTGTAAACTTGACAGAGAAATTGACTAATAGAGCAATTGTTTGGTTTTAGTTTTCTGACTCTCTTAAACTATTACTACAATTTGCTAGTTGTACAAATTCTTTAAGTAGACTTGGTGAAATTACACTAAACTCTTAACTATAGTTCATTAAAAGCAAACACTTAATTTTCCTATGTTGTTACTATAACTAGAATTTCCTACTTAATGCTTTTGAAAATAAATTTTGATGCTACATTTTTTTTAAAACACAAGGCAACATTTTGTATGTGCATTATAAATACACATGTCTAGATTTCAGTGAGCCACCTTTTTGGTGGTTAGGTTGACTAGCTGACACCTTATAAACAAAAATGGCATAGCAAATAATTTTATAAATAGACAGCAAGAATGCAAATTCTGTGCAAAAAAAACTTGTATTCAACTAAAGTGGCCTCTAGAAATTTAATAAAAAATTAAAAACTAAATTAAATAATCTGTTTCTTTTTTGGCATAATAGATCATACTCTAATAATAGTGTCATTCTCAACTAACTTTAACGAACACAAACCAGGAAAACGGATATATTTTCATATATCTTTCTGCATATTGGTGTTTTAGTTTCGTTAAGTAATCCTTTTATAATCCTTCTATAAAGAAGTGTATAGTGTCTTATGAATGTCCTTCATGGAAGTGTACAATTAACTCAGTTGAAAATATATTATAGTTGTGGTGGTATTGTTGTTACAGATACCAATGGGTCAGATAACTCCATCCCAATGGCATATCTTACACTAGATCACCAGTTGCAGGTAATAATTGTGAATCTTATGAGATATTGAATTTTAAATTCAGTCTAAACTAGTCTAAAAGCATTTTCATCTTTTATTTTTTCCCAGTGACATAATTATGAGCTACAAAATATTGTTTTGCATATTCATTGGTGTTTTTGTCCTGCCTAACTTTTGAACAAGGCTAAAAAAATTATTCTGTAACCTGAGATTGGTTGGCTCAGATTTAATCAAGCTATTAAAAACAAGCCATGGGAAATATGATCCTTCAAACAAATTGAAATCTTAGTTTAAAAGTCTGAATAAGAAATTTGCTCGAGGTCATAAAATAAAATTGCTGTAGTCTCATCCAAATTTTGTGTGTTCTATGGATGATCAAATAGTGTTTTGATCATCATCCTTTGTAACAAAGAAAGTTTTAGAGCAATAAATGTAGGTTTTACTCTGATTCAGCTTTGCACTAACAGTGCACTAAGATTTTCCAGGCTATGGTTTATGCTTATTTTTAAAAGCTTACTGGTTTCTGAAAGCTGGTATAAATATATTGCAGACACATTCTAACACACTCTGTATTGAGATATCAGTTGATTAGTTTTTAACATGTCTGATTTATTTTCAGCCTCTAGCACCATGCCCAAACTCCAAAGAATCTATGGCTGTATTTGAACAGCACTGTAAAATGGCACAAGAATATATGAAAGTTCAGACAGAAATTGCATTGCTGTTGCAGAGAAAGTGAGTAAAATGCCTGTAAACACTTTCTGTTCTCACATACAGATTCCTTTTTTTACTATAATAATAATGATCCTAACTAATAGGGTTGTATTTTTTAATAGTTGAAAAACTTATAAAATGTCATAGCTTTCTTCTGTACTATTTTTACATTAAAAAGTTTGTCACACCTGTGTATGGCAATCGGTAATACCTGGAGGTAAAGGAGCCATTCTGTTGAGGCATATTGCAATTTAATCTCACATAATAAACTATTGAAAGATGTACGTGCATTTTAAAACATATTTTTTGCTTATTTACTTTGCTAATGTATCTTAGCATAGTGGCTAATTTCCAGGCGTGTATTTTGGCAACTGGCTAATTTCCATCTCTGTGTATGAAGTGCTGTTCCCCACGATCATATTTGATCACTAGATAAAATTAAATCACACAAATACAGGGCTTTTTCCCCTAAGGACTTGGGCTGTAATCCATCTAAAGCACCTTAACCTTAAGCATGTGAGTAGTCTGATGGATGTCAGTAAGGCCATTCACATGTTGAATTTAAGCACGTGCTTGAGTGCTTTTCTGGATTGGGGCCAAAGTGATCACTAGCTTAGAACTCTGGCCTTCAGTACATCCATGTTCATCCTGCCTCCCCTCACTGCAGGTTCCATACTCGTTTCTAATGTTGGGAAGCAGTGTTGGGGAGGTCACATACACTGAGCATTGAAGTTGGAGATAGGAGTAACCAGCGCGTTGCCAACCAGTGGCTGGGAGGCGTGAGGCTCTCAAGTCTTTAAGAGGAGGCGGTCTTTTGATGTTAGCTGTGTGTGGGCCAGAAAGGAGAATAGAGGTGTCTAGGGCTCTTGTATAGTGGAGATAGCAAGAGCCAGGGTACAGAATGGGATTTTTGCTTGCCTGGTTGGAAAACAAGAGAAGATGGGGCAAGATTAACTTTGCTCCTCTATCTTTCAGTTTAGCATCCTGAGGACAAGGTTTCCAAAATATTTGTCCTGGGGGTTCAGAGTTTTAAAACTAGATAGTATTTTAAAATAGTATTGATGTGGAAAAATCTTTAACTACCTATTGTTTCATTTTCAGGATGATATTATTTTTCTAACTTTAGGATCTCACACTGTAAGAGTATAATTTATGAATTTCATCTTCTTTTTCCAGACAATCCAAACACAAAATCCTTCCATTTTTATTGATAAGTAAAGTTTATTTGTTCTTTCCTTATCCATAATATATCTATCTATATGTATTCAAAGAAAAAAAATTGTGTTCGTGTGTCTTTATTGCTGAGTGAAATAATTAAAATTTTACGTGGTGAAAAATATTATTCCATCTTTCATACAGGAATTACGAATTGTTCAGTGGGAATTAGCATCACTAATTTTCTTCTTTACCATTTTGTCTCCAAACGTTGGCGACTTGCCCTCTAATCAATACATAAATGGTAAAATAAAATGCATTCTCTTTAGCTGGCAGATAAATTATTTTGTTAAATAATTTGTAATCAGCCTGTGGGAGGGTGTTTTTGCTCCTCTAAATATAGTTGCTGGAACACATTTTGAATACTTATTGCATCAATTATCTGAAATGTCAGTAGTGAAAATAGTCTGCCTGACCCTTGTTTCCTCTATTTTAAAAAGGATGCAGCTCAAAATAGAAAATGAGCTTTTCTGAGAGTTGCAGGGTAAAAATGATGAAACTTAGTTTAACATTTTTCCCAGAAAGAGTTAAACAACTTTGTGACATCTTGTACTAAAATTTCTCCTATTTTTTGCATGTGTTTATACCACACTGCTTTTTTTAATGACTGTTGCCATCAAATTAAGTATTTACTTCTTGCCAAGAGAAAAAAATAGATTTAGAAATAGTGAGATGAGACAGGTGAAGTGTACTGGTGTATTATTTCTCTATCTCAGTGCCTTTCATTTTTATGGCTTTGCTCGAGAGAACAAGTTGAGTGATAGAGAATAGCAGTTACTAATAAATATTCATTGAAGTGTGTGTGAAGTAGGAGTGTTGCTTTTAACAGATTTTACATTTTAAGGTCTCAATCCTGCAAACATGTCAGAGTCGCACTGAAGTCTGTAGGATTACTCATGTGCTTAAGCACATGTACATTCGGGATCAGGGACTAAGTCTGAATGAATTGTGGTAAGACATTAGGCCCCAGTTACGTAACGAGCTCTGAGCAATCGGATTCCTTTGCCCCTGAGGAGTCCTAGTGACGGTATATATGGTGCAGGTTTAGTTGCATGAACTTCATTGTTAGGTTTGGAGCCTTTACTTAGTGAGATTTTAGAGAATTATACAGATTGGAATAATATATAGAAAAGACCTGTGTTTACACTATATCTATAAATATTTTTAAGGCACCAAATCATTCAATTCATGCACTGAGAAGTATAGAGAATACTTTAAAAACCAAATCTGCCATCTCATGTTTTCAGGTTGAATCATGTATTTCAAAAGTTGAATGGATTTTAAAGTAGGCTAACCTCTATTTTAAAAATAATTTATAAATGTGACTTATTTGCTAAGGCTCTGGAGAAACGAAGTGGCTAAATATGTTTAATGAATTTATCTGCAGTACTTTGGGTGCAGTTGAATTGAACGTAAAGGCTATTATAAAAAGGCATGAAATAAGGAGCCAGGATTTTGCTTTGCAGTTAGTTTTAATAGCATAAATGTAGCTTTGATTTGGGAATAGATCATTACTTCATTTGTTATATCCAGACTGAACCAAAGATTAGTGAAGGGTTGGGTTTTTTTGTGAACTGCTAGGCCTTTCTCTTGTACTAAATATTACACTTGAGCCATGTTCTTCATAAGCTCATAATGACAAATAAAATAAAAATTGTAATTTGATTAAAAATAAAAATATACAGTAATGGCTGCTCACAAAAACAAATAGGTTCTGGATCTTTTCATTCTCCCTAACATTTTAATGCTAACTTTTTTTTATCTTTAGGCAGGAACTAATAGCAGAACTGGACCAGGATGAAAAAGACCAGCAAAACACATCCCGTCTGGTACAAGAACATAAAAAGCTTTTAGACGAAAACAAAAGTCTTTCAACTTACTACCAGCAATGCAAAAAACAGTTAGAGGTCATCAGAAATCAGCAACAGAAACGGCAAGGCACATCATGATTCACTGGGACTTTTCAAATAAAAAATATGCACAGAAAAGACTTTTATATTATCTCTTATTGTGACAACTCATGAGTGTTAGCTATTTGGTGTGTTCTGAATGCATATATTTGCTGCACTTATAACATCATTTCTTTCCCTTTTCTTATGGTGGACATTCAGCTCAACAGGTTTATTGAACAAGGTGGGAGAATAGTGACTTGAATTGATCACCAGCACTCAGCTTATGCAAATACAGTGAACTGTGGCTGTACACATGCTCACTGTGTGAAGGCTGGTCTAACAAAAGCATTAAAATGGCTGCTAAATAGTAAGATCTTGTTTTCATTTCTGATGTTACCTCAATAAGAGCAAAACAAAAACTTATTTTCGAATGGTTTTGTTCTTGTGTCTCATCTCAAACAAATTTACGACAGTCATTTTCTCATGCACCGTGCTGCAGAGCTGATGTTGATTGACCAGAGTAATTCATGATGCATTAGTGATGCATTTTAACTGTAGATTTAGTGCATTTTTCCACATGCAAAATGGTAGTCAGACTGATGCCAACATCACTGGCTCGGTGCTGGATAGCCTTGCATTTTGACTAATATATTTCTTGTAATCTTGCATTCATAAAATATTTGAAGCAAAAGGCTGTATTTTCTTTACTTTTTTGGGGTGGGGAGGGGTATGGCATGCAGTTTCACCTAATTGTACTGGACAAAAAATTGTGATGGTGATTCATGGAGCAAAGTCGGTCTCTTATATCAAAGAACAAAAATCAAAATGCGTGCAAGTTTGTGTTGACCTTTAAACCTTTTATGCCTGTCTCATCTTTGGAAGACAATTCAGAAAGCAAATGAATATAAAGTTCTATATAATCATTCCCTCCATATTAGTTGGGATCTTTTTGAACCCATATTGAAATGCTGAAAAGAAAACATCGGTATTCACCATAAATGTAAATAAGTTTGTTTTGGATAAAGAGATGAGGTCTTGAGTGATTTTTATTTATTTTTAAATACAAAACCATGATATGGAGTAGGGAAGGCAGATGGAGGAAGCTGTAAGAAAATGAGAGAGATGGCTTAAAGTCTGGTCCAAGAATCTTAGTTATTCCAGTCGTTTGAGTAGTGTTCAAAGCAAGTCCATCACAGAATGCCTGTTGCCTTTGTGACTGAAGAGTTGCATTTAACGAACTCAAACAAAACATATAATGGTCAGTATTTGTATTTGCCATGATTAAGTGGACAGAAACAACTACTCCTCTTTTCTCTGAAAATGGATAATTTGGATTATAAACTGTGACTTTCAACTGAGTCACTATAAATTTTGCAAAGAGAAAATATAAAATGAAAATGTAGTCTCTATCATCAAAATATCAGAGAGATGATTAAAAGTTTATTGTGATTTAGTTTTTGGACTTCATTTCAGACGAATAATTAGTGCAAGAGTTCATTAGTAGTAGCACTTGGTAAAATGCTTAGTGGTAAAAACCTCATAACTTTTCTCTTCTCCCTGTCTGATAATCATTGATGTTATTGTGAATGTATAAGAATATCAAGGATGAAGGATAATTTACTGAACAGTGTCATTTTAACTTTAAAATAAATCTATTATTGGCAAGCCTTTTGAGAGTTAAAACCCTTCCCTCACTTTATTTAAATAAAGGAAGGGTTATCATTCCCGAAACCTTAGCAGATAATTTGATTAGTTAGCTGAAACTGATATTGGGATCAACTTAAGGGCACACATATTTATAGCAAAATGTAATTGGCAGAGAAAATAACTGTAGTATTAGGAATAGCACAAGTGATCCAAAGCATTGCTGTTTGCATACATCTGTCCATCTACCAAAATGGACACAGTCAGTGTTCAGCAGCTTCTTAACATGTGTTTAGGCATGAAGTGTAGAGTAGAATGAATACTAATGCTTGATTTCACATGCCTGGTTAATAATTACAGATGCAAAATGATTTACCAGGACTGTTATCGAAGTTCTTCTGTGTCATATAAGAAGATGTGTTTAAATAAATTAATATTAACATTTCATGTGCAAAAGTCACTTTATGGCAAAGTTTGAATAATGAAAGTGAAAGTAATGCTATTTACATATAATGGTACATAATACAAAAATCTAAGTTAGAACAGTGACTTATAACTGGTTAAGTTTACATTGATCTCAGACTGTAAAATAAGTACTGTACACTGTGGAATTCAGCTCCATTCACTATTAAGATTGTATTGCCATTCTAACTATTTTCCAGAGGGAATATAGAGTGTGTGTCCTTTTGCCTTTCAATCTTCCCTTCCCTAGTTCCACCAAAAATTTAAACTATTTGCCCCACTTTCTCAGTGAAGTTTTCTGTGTCAGGAAAATACTTGTACATCTCCCACAGAAAACTATAGGATAGCAATGGCTAAGGAGAATTAACAAGTTATCTTACGACTTCAGAATTTGCAAAAGGCTTTTGCTTTAAGGTTGTTTACAAATGTACTTTTATTTTTCTGTTAAACTATTTTGGAATGTTCAAGAATTATTTTTCATGTCCTCTTTTATTCACTTAAAGCTATCCCTCCAGTCATGGATGTGAAACATTTAGTTTTGTCCGAGTGCTGCCGCTTCATTCTCAAAACAGTAACAGGTTCTGCTTTGTGTCAAGTATGTTTCGTGTAACACTGTGTAATGAAAGTATGCTTCTGTATACTGTGCAGTTCTACCAAAAATGCTTTTTTAGGCTTTATTTTTGTTTTTTGATGAAAAGTTGAAGATTGTAATTCAAAAGTTGTACATAAAATGGTGAATGATTTCATATGATGTGGGAAGGAGCAGTGTGGCTTTCTGCTACAGTATTAAATTACCAGGAATCAAATTTAATAAAAGCTGAGAGACTTTAACAGACTTGTAATGCCCCAGCACTTGCCACAGCATCCTTGATCTGTGAGGGAATACCACTGCTCATGGGAGACAACCGTTAGCACCATCAAGAGAACACTCTTCTGTTGATTACTGTTTCCCTTGATGCATGCGGAGGTACAACTATGGACAAACAGTTCTCACCACAGCTACAGGTCACCATTGAATCCACCTCTGACAATCCTCTTCAGGAGCCATTTGTACTGTTCTGTTCCTAACACCCACACACCTTTGTGTGAGAGGCTTCACTGTAGTACATAGGCATTTTCAATGAATCCATTGAGCATCCTATTTCCCTGTCCCTGGATAACACTAACTTTACTAACTGTCCCAGTGCCCCAGGTCTGCCCATGGGTTCTCAGATGCCATGCTCAAATATACTAAAAATGTAATAGTAGGAGCAGTGTTGGAAAAACATTCCCAAACCCTGGGAATAGGAGTGAGTTCCCCCCTATAGTGTTTGGAGAGAAGAATCCTGATAAACCAGCTGTCATGTGCATGTGTTATGCTGTTTAAAACGGATTACCTTTATTTAAGGACTTAAATATATTTTGGAATTGATTGTTGTGAAGTTGTCTGTAGTTAGCTTTAATATTTTCACTGGTTGAGGTGTGTGGGATTTTTTTAAATGTGCCAGTTGCTGCTTAGTTTAATTACAAAATTCTGACAAAATAGACCTTTCCTGATAGACCTCTATCAGCAGTTTGCGTTATGCTTATCAGTAAGAGTGTCAGCTTATTATTTCTGGCCGTTTTTAACCCCTTTTGTAACCTGAATTAGATCAACTCAGTATGCAACAGCAATTCCCATCTTCTCCACACAGTTAAACTTTGACTATATTGTGACATCTCCCTCTAGTCCCTATACATGGCTGGCTGTTTTAATGAGTATGACATAGCCATTATTTGGTCTAAATTCAATTTTGCTTTAGTAACAATACCGCCTTCCTGAAATCACTTAAATTTTTTATTCCCTGTTGTGCGCTTTACACTATGGAATAGGTTTGTATTCACTTATTTATGCTTTGTAATTACATTACTGGATCTCAAAAGTATTTTTCAAAATTAGTTAATGGAGCCTGAAAGGGGTTTTGATTCAATTCACATATGGGTAAATGGAGGCATGAAAATGCTAAACGACATAAGCAACGTTATACATCAAGTCAGTGTCAGAGCTAGGAATTGAAGCAAGAAGTTCTGAATCTGTCTTCCTGCTGTAAGAATGGACTTTTCCCTCTGTCTAGTTTCAGTACAATCAGAGGAAATCAAGTTGGGTGGGATTGTTCCTCTAGATGTACTTGTGGAGCAGAAGGATAAGCTACCTCCTGAGCACCACCTCCCACCATCTGTGCCCACAACGGCTTCTGTATGGGCCTAAAGATCTGCAATGGGCTAGGACCAATGAGATGCTTAGTTATACCATCACTATAGAGGTTGAACTTGAGAATGTAATATATTTTCTGCAGGAACAGACACTGCCGAGGCAGGCTGCCAGAACAGGTGATAGGATGCAATTATGACTTGTTACAATGTGCCTCCTGCTTCCTGTAGGTCCCAGGTGCGCAACTTACCCTGAGCCTGATGCTGCATAAACACCAGCACAGTTGTGCCCAGCTGGTGCCAAGTCAAAGTTTTTCCCATTTCCCGGCCACTCCACTCACACGCAGGGGGGTGAGGAGGGAGAGGGAGATGGTCCTATAACAGCTGCGTGAAGGTTGCTCTTCCCTGATATTGAGTGCCAGGGATTAAAGAGTGCCTTACATCCGCTTGTTCACCATAGGGCCACCATGTAGCTGCTAACCAAAATTAATGAGACTCAGTGATAATTTGACAAGGGGGTGAGCCCATTATAGCTGATCATTGCTTCCATCCCTCCCCCGTTTCCAGTAGAACATGCTGTAGAGTTGCTGCTCTTCATGTGGTTCTCCCAGTTCTTCCACACACTGCTGCCCTGTCTATACTACAGAGTTTTGCCATATGGCTTCTGTGTGCGGGTGCGTGGCTCCTTGTGTCAGTGCTGCACACACTCATCAGGAGAGCTTGTGTTGATGCATGGGACGGTGCCCCATGGGTAGGTATCCCAGTGTACAGCCTCCACCGTTCAGCACATGGTCTTTTGGGTCGTTTGACAATGCAAGGTGGAGCAGAAAAGACTAATGCAAGGGTGACTGGGAGCCAGGGGTCAACTTCCCATAATGCAACATACTCCATCCCATATCTCTCTCATAATTTTCACATCTATTTTCAATTATCCACAAACACACACAGGACTTGTCGCTGTCTGACATCACTGAAATGTGGAGCCTGCACAGCTCTGCATTATTGCCATGAGCATTGCAAGCACGCAATGAACGATCATCAGATATTTGCAGAGCTGCAAGAAGAACCATGATTTCCTGGTGGTCAGTTTGCTGAGGGACACAGCAAGAACCAATTCAAGGTTGTTGGTGGCATTCCCGGAGCAGCTGCGAATGGTGGAGCGCTGCTTCTGGGATCAAGAAATGAGCACTGACTGGTGGGATGGCATCAGAATGCAGGTTTGGGATGATGAGCAGGGCCTGCAGAACTTTGGGATGCACAAGGGCCACTTTTCTGGATCTGTGTGCTGAGCTTGCCCCAGTCCTGTTCAGTCGAACTGAGAGCTTCACTGACAGTGGAGAAGCGAGTGGCAATCATTCCATGGAAACTTGCAATGATGGATTGCTGCTGGTCAGTAGAAGTCATTTTGGAGTGGGAAAATCTACTGTTGGGGCTTTTGTCATGCAAGTGTGCAAAGCCATTAACCATCTGCGACTCAGCAATGTGAAGGTCATAGTGGATGGCTTTGCAGCTATGGGGCTCCTGAACAGGGGTGGAGCAATAGACGACGCACATCCCTATTTCAGCTCTGAGCAGCATGCCACGGAGTACATCTATAGAAAGGGCTATTCTTCCATGGTTATGCAAGCACTGGTTGATACCGGGGAACACGTCGCTGACATCAGTGTTGGCTAGTCAGGGAAGGTGCATGACACTCGCATCTTTTAAGAATACAGACTATTCAGAAAGGTACAAGCAGGGATCTTCTTTCCCAACCAGCAGATTATCACGGGCAATGTTGAAATGCCAATAGTGATCTCGGGGGATCCAGCCTACCCCAGGCTTGTGAAGCCATACACCAGCCACCTCTACAGTACCAAGGAAAGACTCAACTACAGGCTCAGCAGCCATAGAAGGACAGTTGAATGTGCCTTTGGTAGGTTGAAAGGGCACTGGTATTATAGCTACCTGCTGTGTCCTGCATAATATTTGTGAAGCAAAGGGGGGGGGGGGAATTTGCTGCAGAGGTGGAGTGGCTGTCTGCTGAGTTTGAACAGCCAGATACCAGCGCTATCAGATGAGCTCATTGAGAAGCTATACAGCTCAGAGAGGCTTTGAAAGAGCACTTTAACAGTGAGCTGCAGTAATGTACTGTGGTGTACTGCACTCATCCGGGTACTGCAGCTTGGGGGCCAGTTGGGAATCGTGTGGTGCTAGCTGCACATCTATATGTATATCACTGACCGTTCACCTATTAATATTCGGATGCTTGCCATGTGCTTATGATGACTACACTGTTTGGCACTGATCCTATGGATTGTGAATGTACAAGGCCACTACTTTCACTGCCAGCAGCTGTTACACAGCATGTGTTGTAAACTAATAAAGATGAATAACTTTCAAAACACAAGTTTTTTTATTCACTGATGAAAACCGCTCCCAAAAAATAATCTGAAGAACTAAAAAGTAAATACGTTTTAACTTAAAAAAATTAGGAACCTTAACACACAAATGAGGAACACTGATGTCCACTAAAGCTACAACATACATCAACCTTGGCTCTGTGGAATCAAAAATTCAGACAGGATGCTTTAGACTAGAAACTGTGATAGAAAACAAGATGCCTTAAACTGAAACTGTGATAGAAATGCTTAATTCAGGCAGGATGTCTTGCAAAAATCGTTGGTCTATGTTGTAAGACGTTAACTACCTTTGTAACTGCACCCAGCCATACCCTGTCAAATAGATAGCAAGTGACTGCATGTGACTCAGGACTCACTGAATCACCAAAAGAATCACCGGGACGTGCTGGCACCGTGAGACCCCCACTGTGTGTTATAAGTACACCAGGTGCGGTAAATGACCAGTTAAGTATCAGAAACTCCACTATACGATCAATATGTAAAAGGGAATCTTAAAAAAACCTATATAAGCCATCTGTATTTTGTACCAAGGGGAAGTTCCAGAGATCAGAACAGGGATGTGCTGTCTGGGCTTCCCTATAGCTATATCTGCCTGTGTGTGTGTCACAATTAAAGTTCTGCTGGGTCCAACCCTAAAAGAGAAGCTGCGTGATCTTTTCCACGTTAGCTCTCACAGGTGATTGTCCGTGCTTTCCCCTCATGTGGTGTGGTAAGGGTAGACGTGCGGGCCCAGAGGCCATATGGAATGCTGAGAGGGTGGGCTATTGTGACCATATTTCCCAAAGGGAAAACAGGACACCATGCGGGGCTGGCCCGAGCCCGCCCTTCCTCCCACCCCACAGGGGGCTGGCCCGCACCCTGCCCTGCCTCTATGCAAGGCTGGCGACGTTGCAGCTCACTTGAGCAGTGCCCGTCGGCCACCCTCCCCACCCCTTGTGCATTCCCCCATAGGGTCTTGCTACACTTTTTTTGGCAAAACTAGGCATTTGTCCCATTTGATCTTGCCAAGTGCCAAGTTTTGCCACCAAAAAAAAAAAATCAGGACAGCCAGAATGAGGCTTAAAAAAGGGACTCAGCCAAAATGGGACCTATGGTCACCCTAAAGTGTAGGAGGGGTGGAGGGAGATGATCTAATGAAGTTCTCCATTGACCGCAATGACAGTTGAGCTTGAGAGTATTGAGCCTGGCGGTCCACGAGAGTCTGTAACATCTGAGTTTACTGCTGGAGAAGCTGTATTATGTCCTGGTGTGTCTCCCTCTCCTTTTCCTGTGTCTTTCTCCTGTCTAGTCTTTCCTTCTCCATACTTTGTCTGCAATGTTCAGCCTTTGGGCCCGCTGGACAAGGTTGGATGCGGTATTAGTTTGCAGAATCTTGCAGAACATGTCCTCCCACATCCTCATTTTTCTCCTCCTCAGCTGGATTGGACATTCTGCTGGTGTGGCAGGGGTCCTCATCAAGGCCACAACAGCCACAGCTACAAATAAAGCACAGAGAGGTGCCATTGTCAGTATAGTAGGACAGAAAGTGAAACGTAAGGCTGAGAACTCCCCCCTTGCCTTCCTTCCCTAAAGTGTTAAACAAAATATGCTTATGGACACTTCTGCTTTGGAGTTTTTGTGCTCAGTGCCAATCTCAGCTCAAGCCCTGGTGGGTATGATTCTCCATGGAGTGAGAGAAATGAAGAATGAATTGCTTGGTTGCATAAAACTATGCGTGTAGGACAATGACACTGAACGCTGGCACCATTTTCCACCGGTGCTAGTGGTTTTTGCTAATCTCTCACTCCCTGGTGGTGATAAAGGCAGAGAGAGCACAGCCACTGCTGGCATCCCAAAGCCACCCGGGCCTGAATGCCGCTAGCCAGTTTACTGCAAGGGTGCTTGCCAAAGTTATCACCCAATGGTGTGGGAAAGTGTCCTACTGCAGAAGGAGAAATAAGGCTTCCAGCCCTAGAAACCTTCAGCAGAGGATTGCAGTGCACCTCCATGGAAGTGTTATTGAGATTGCTCAGGAAGATTTCAAGGACATCCCTGTGCATATCAACAAACTGCTCCACACGGACCCCTCCTGCCTAACTCTAGAAGGGAATGAGAAGCACAGAGCAACTCTCTCTTTTTGTTGTACTCCTACGTCTTCTAGTACAAGTAAATTAATAAAAAGTTGGTAGCTGTGTCCAGTGTTTAATTTGTAATGAAAGAGGTACCAGGACTCGAGCAATTTTTTTTTTACATTCATAACTGATGCAGCAAGCCCAGAAGTGCCAGGGCTATGAACTCCCAAGCCTAGAGGTGCCGGTACTCAGCCCTGGCAAGCTCTGGCACAAATTAAGCACCGACCGTGTCCTACTAAGCTGGGCATGCCATCACTGTAATGGGAAACTTATTTGCACACTTACCTGAGGTTAATTCCCTTGCATCAGGCTTGCCCATGTTTGACTGCAGGGACTGCCTCGAGTGCGGTGGAGTCAAAAACAGGTCCTGGCTCATGGCATAGCAGCATCCCACCCCTCACCCCATCACCTGTCCCCCATCCTCTTCCTCATCCACTTTCTCCCTTCTTGCTGTTCACAGCAGGTGCCTGTGATTTGGGGTTCTCGGTGGTATACACGGGGGGTGTGAGGATGGTGGTAGGGTCTCCGCTGAGGATGGCATGCAGCTCTTTGTAAAAGTGGCAGATCTGCGGCGTGGCACCAGATCGATTGTTGGCCTCCCTGGCCTCCTGATATGTCTGCCGGAGTTCCGTGGCTGCTGGTCCCTGCCATACCCACTCTGCTGCATCCCCTGACAAGCTGCGCGTAGGTGTCGATGTTTCTATGCCTAGTTCAGAACGGTGCTTGCACCGCCTCTTCTTCTCACAGGCCCAGGCGGTCCAGTGGCTCCTGTCTACTCCAGACAGGAGCGTGTCTGGATTATGTAGCCAGCATGGTCAGCTGGACAGTTACGCACAACTATGGAGAGCAGAACGAGGTGTGTTCACCAAGCTGGACAGCCAGGAGAAGGCATGTCAAAAGCGTGTAGCCATTTTAAAGGGGGGGAGGCGCTTCCAATAAGCGTGCCCGCTGGACAACAAAATTAACAATTATGACCAGAGCCGTCCGTGTTGGGCATTGTGGGTCAGCTGCTGGAGGCCTGTTGGGATCGACGTAGATAACTCAGTATCTACACTCGCACTGCATCGACCTCCATACATCGACTGTGGCAGAACACTTCTCAGAGAGCTGGCGTAACAGAGCACTTACTTACATTGGTGGGAGACAAATTTAAATGTAGATACACGCACAACCAGATTGACACAAGGTGGCTTATGTCGACCTAACTTCATAGTGTAGCCAGGTCTGGCTCCTTTACTTCTGAAGAGCGGAACAGTGGTCCTGCTCTTGGGAACAGCGCTAAGCAGACTGGCATCGCAGAGACCTAACAAAGGAAATTATTTTACATCCATTGGCTGTAGGACTGGAAATGCGGTAGATACTATAGCAGGAAGAAATGTGATGTTTATTTCCTATCGCTATGTTTCTTAGCCTCTCAGGGAACACAACTGCCTCTTTTATGGTGGTAGTGGAATATAATCATCAAAGGCAGAGCAGGAGAGCATGTTTAAGAGTTGGTTTAACTCTCCACAAGAAAAGGGGCAAGTTACAGTGACATGGAGGTCTAACCTAACAAGGCTGTCAAAAAATGCTGCAAAAAGGGCATGGTGGCATTCCATGTTTATTCTCTCTTGGTTGCAACCACAAAAGTTTGCAGGTCAACAGATCACTTTTTGAACCGCCAGCACTGAACAATCAAATTGGTATCTTCAAATACAGCCATTAGTTCAGCTTCTAACATCATCTCCAGCGATGCCATCAAAATGCAGCTGAGGACCAAAATGAATCCAGCTTGCTCTGCAGTACGGACAGTAGTAAAAACTTATTTTTGCCAGTGAAGTAAGCAGATAGGGCCAAAGATATAGGGAGCACAAATGTGGAGCAGGAAGAAGCCATTTTCACATAGTCACTTTTCTGTGTGCAGCTGTACTGATGGTGGAGTGCAACAGCTGAAAGTTAATAAGCAGACCTCTTGGTCAAGTTGCATCATCATCATTAGAGATGAGTTCTCAACCACAAACCAGCTTTAAACACCCCCGGATCACTGGGGAAGTTTGGCTCTGTATCTAATTTTGTGGCTTGGGTCCATCGCTTTTGTGTCCTCAGAAACTATGCTGCAAGAGATGACTGATTAGAGCTTTTTGAAGACTAAGGGTGAGGTCATGGAACATATGAAAGACCCGAATCCAATTTACTATACCTTTCCTGAAGTTGAGGAAGTGTACCTTTAGCACTGACTATCAGCTTAAAGCAGGGTTTGGTCTGAAGAGCAAATTGGTAAAAGTGGCCCTGGTAGGGGTTCTATGTTTGTCTTTCAATGGCTCTGTGTCAGGGGTTCTCAAACTGGGGATCGGGGACCCCTCAAGGGGACGCAAGGTTACTATGGGGAGGTCACGTGCTGTCAGCCCCCACACATGCTGGGGCTGCAGCTGTCAGCTTTGTGCACGGCTGACAGCCAGAGCCCTTCAGAGCTGAGTGGCTAAAGCACAGCAGCTGCTGGCCAGGTGCTCTGAAGGCGGCACCGCCCCCAGCAGCATTAAGGGTGGCATGACATGGCATGGGGGGGTCGTCACTTTTGGGGGGTGGTGGTCACAGCCTGAAATTTTTTCAAAGGGGATCCCAGCAAAAAATGTTTGAGAACCCCTGCTGTATGTTGAATGTACTCGCTTTACAGATGGGGGGGGGGGAGATATCTTTAACTGAGAGCCCTGCAAACTTCGCATTGGATCAGAGCAATTACCGTGCTTCAGGCCAAGTTGAGCTGTGTAATTCATTGTCTGCAGATTGCATTTTCAGTGACACCTGTGGAAACCCTTTGCCAGCTGTGACTTTGCACAGATGTAACTGATTGGAATGTAATAAACCATTCTGTTGATGCACAAGGAGAAGTTGAAGACAGCTCACTCTCTATTAGCTGGATTGGCTCTGCAATGTTACTAGCAAAAGCAGTTTTAAAAAAAATTAAACAAAAAACAAACCTTGTTCTCCCCAAACTCAGCAGCTTTGACTCTGAATACATACAGGGAAGGGATCTGTTGGGCAAGGTGCCCTTTTTACATAGTCACTTTCTAGAGTAGAACTGTACTGATCAGTGACTTTCATCTAGTTGGAATTTTTTCTTAAATTGATGTGAGACCACTCATTATCAAGTGCACCCAAGAAGGCTAGGATTGTGAATCTGATACAAAGGAAATAATGTCGGAGAGCTCTAAACTGTCTGCCTAAAACCATATCACATAGAAAGAAAAAGCCAGTCCACTGGTAAGAATAGCCTTTCTAGACAAATATATACCCTGAGCTATTTATATCCTTTTAAACCCCATTTGCAAACCACAACGGGTTGGTTTCTTGTAAAAAGATTCTCTCATTCACTAAATATAATAATAAAAGTGGATGGCAGTGAGGATGGTTGCAGCAAAGGAAATCTGAGAGACTTGGAAGTTTAATCTTCCTTAATTGATTTACTTGGGGCAGATTTTGTAATAGTAGTTATGATCTTGTGAGACCACATTTAATGTGAAACTTTGAAATCTTTATAACACCCTCAGAGGGGCAATATCAGAGTCTGTATGAAATATATGTTAGATTTTAAAAGTGGCTGTGTATGCTACAAGTTCTAAGACAGCATTGCATTTCCTGGCTTCCCCTGACCAAATTATCATTTATATTACACTGTGATGATCTCTGCTCATTACAGCTGGTTGGAAAAATGGAGTATCAGTTTCACAGGAAACATAAAAATCCTTGTCATTCAGGAATCATGGACTCATAGAAGTGTAGGACTGGAAGGGACCTCAGTGATCTAGTCCAGTCCCCTGCACTCAAGGCAGGACTACATAATTAGACCATCCCTGACAGATGTTTGTCTAACCTGTTCTTAAAAACCTCCAGTGACGGAGATTTCATGACCTCACTAGGCAATTTGTTTGAATGGAACAAAATGTTGAGGATTCAAAATTTCCTGTCAAACAAAAAAAATTCTGACTGTTTCAGAAGGAAAAATGTGGATGTTTTCAATTAAAAAATGAATGAAATTTCTAGTCAATTTGGCATTTTGACCCAGCTGTACAAGAACGACAATTTCAAGTTTAAGGGAGGGAGACGCCAAACTGCTCCAAATCAAAGCAAAAATACACCCCAGTATGTAGTGAAGCTGGTGAAGAAGGGATGTGGAGGAGGTGGTGGATGGGGGCAGAAGCACCCTCTCCTAAGCCCAGGGGCAGCAGAGGGAGAGGTCTGGCACTCCCTTGTCTTGGAGAATTGCTTTGTGATTGCAGGGAAGCCAAATTTGGATTCTTGTAATCGCTGCAAGGGAGCAAAGGGGTGTCTCATCTAAGAGTTTTTTAGGGGCTGCAGTGGAGAGGAGAATCCATCCTTGGATCTGCAGAGTGAAGAACCAGTTAGCCAGCATTAATCCATTGCACCAGCAAACCTTATTTTGCCCAAATTCACTCCAGAGAAGTATTTGCCAGAGTCACTTTAAAAGACAATGTAGCAGATGTTTAAGCAGTCTGTTGTTTAGATGATTTTGTAAAACTTCATCAGCTTTCAATACTGATTGTCAGGGCAAAGTGGTGTGAGTTGCACACAAAAGCCCAGTTACATGGCTGAGTCCTGCTGGGTGATAAGATTCTTCTGCGGGGTACTGAAATCTTTTAATAGACACTCAGCACCTTCCAGGATCAGGCCCATAGTTAGAAAAAGCTGAGAGATTTAGCACTGCTTTAATGTCCTAAATCTGGAATGAACAAACACGTGTAAATTAAAGCTAAAATATGGAAAATCTCTAGGAAAGAAGTTTACAGCCCTGGATTCAAGCCAACATAACATCATCTCTGCATTGGGAAAATATTTGTAGGATCAGCACAATGGACAAAGTCATGCTCAGATAACGTTGTTACTAACTACAATCGTTGTCCTGTTGTCCAGCTTTATTGTGTTAAGCCTGGAGGGGAAGAAGGGAGAAACAGCTGCCTCTAAATACAAGTCGAAAATTGAGTGTAACACTAAACGTTGCTGTGGTTATTTGCATGAAAGCATAGAGATACAGAATGACAAAATGAGTCATTTATAGACTATGTCTTCACTTATTAACTTGGCAGAAATACAAATCCCTTAAGAATAAGATGATGAACACTAATCACTTTGAGCTCTCATGACCCTTCATGATCCTGTGTCTGCTATTTACTTAGGCTAATTTTCCCAATGGTATCTGAATAGACCTGACTGTTGCTGTGTAAGCTATGCTACTGCATAGCAAGGTATTCCGTAATGGTGTTCCTTTTCCTGTTCTTTTACCCCACTCAGTCAAGGCAAAATGTTAAAGTTCTCAACGTGTGACACGGTTTAAGAACAGGCTGTGATTCTGAAATGCCTGTTTGGGAAAAAATGTCATCATCGGCTATCCCTCGATTCGAGGATGATGTCTGCCAGGGGAAATGTCATTGATGAGACTTAAGATGGCTGAGGAGTCCAATTTGTGCTCCACAGATTTTTCCACATATGTGACAAGTGGTTGCTTGGAGAGAGCACAACTGCTGGCCGGGATGCTGTACACTCTCCCTCCTCCTCTGCCATTTCTCAGCTTTGTGACAAGGTGATTCTCTTCACAACAGGGTGAGGCTTGGTGTATGATGTGACACTATTGCAGTCTATTGCCAGCCAGCTCTTCCAAGTTCACGGAGTCAACGCCTCCCTTCTTACAATATACTTTCAGGGTGTCCTTGTAGCATTTCCTCCATCCCTCGCGGGTCCTCTTACTAAGTTGAGAAAAGAGGACTTGCTTCGGTAGACAAGCATCAGCCATCTACACACAATGACCAGCCCAGCAAAGTTGATATTTCATAATCTTCTCTTCAACCCTGATGATGTTAGCTGCAGAGAGAATGCTGGCATTAATGTGATGGTCTTCCCATCTGATATGGAGAATCTTCCTAAGGAAGCACTGTTGGTACTACTCCTGATGCTTAAGATGGCTCTGATACATCACCCATGTCTTGCATTCATAAAGAAAAATGGAGCTGACTACTGCACTGTAGACCAGGATCTTAGTTTCCATCCACAGATCTGTCAATAAAGACACAATGGAGCAACTTTATAAAGGATCCACTGGCACAGTGGGTCCTATGTTCGATCTCCACATCAAGGTTGGCTGTCTGAGAGAGGTGTCTACCAAGGTAAGGGAAACATTCAATGTTTTCCAGGGGTTCACTGCCAATGACAATTCATGGGAGAAGGGGGCAAGTTGTGCTGGGGCAGGCTGGTGAAGCACCTTAGTCTTCCCAGTGTTGAGGGAGAGTCCTAAGCTGTGATAGGCACTTGAGAAGAGATCTAGGGTGGATTGCAAGTTAGCCTTAATGTGTGCGAGGATAGCACAATCATCAGCATATTGAAGGTCAGTAATAACAGTCCTGATGACCTTAGTTTTAGAATGAAGACGCTGCAGATTGAAAAGCTGGCCATCCATGCAATCCAAAATCCCAGTTCCAGATATAATGTAATATATGGTTTGCTGTAGCTTTGAGATTTTTCGTAGTAAGAACAGTGGTGGATGGAAGGAATAGCACACGTATCAGCAAAAATATGCAGTCTTATCAATGAGATGGATCAGAACTATAAGAGAGAGTTACAGTGTAACTGTAGTGGTTTATAGTTTATAGTATGATTTGAGACCCTGGTGTTCTATTCCCATTTCTGCAACTATGGCATTGTGCTAGTCACTAAAACACTCCAGGCATCAGTTTACCCACCGGTAAAATGAGGGTAATACTTGTTGTACTTATCCGAGCAGGATGGGCTGTGTTTGTGATGCATAGGAATAATCAGGAGCAGAAGCTAGCAGAAATACCTCTAACATAAATACACATTCAGTAGGTCTGATTAGCCTTTACATGAATTAAAAACATGCTGTTAATATCTTTATGTATCTATTTATCCACATAACTGGTATAACACACAGAGCAGCCAATGCAGAATCTCCACTCAACCAGCTTGTCTCAGACACCAGTTCAAGAGGGACCACTTATACAAGGGAAAAACCAATTTAATCACCATGCAGCTGGAGTCTTTTGGCCTGGCCCTTCAGACAACCAACAAGGTTGTCAGTGTTTTTTTGATGCGACTATCTACCAACTAAACTAAAAACTCCAGTTCACATCACATAGGCCACCAAGCAGACAAATTATTGGCATTAATCACTACCCACCTGGTAGTAAAATAAACTAGTGACCTAAAAATGAAAAGTTCCATGTCCAAATTGTTTTCACTAATTGTATTCTGGACAAGGATAGATTTAATTCCAAGGACAGGAATATTAACCTCAATTCATCCCCTTAATCAAGTGTGGAGAGACATGAAGCATAAGCAAGGGACCGAGGACATGGATCGTTAACAGTTTTGTCATCTGCATTCACATGCAGCAGTATCTTGTGAAAATGTCACTGCAACCACCAGAAGCCAAGAGTTTCCATGGCAATGCGTGGAACATGGGCAAAAAGAAAACAGAACTCTAGGCTACATTTTCAAAGGTATTTAGGTGCCTATAGATGCTGATAGGTACCTAGTGGGCTTTTCAAAAGCACCTAAGTGCTTGTGAAGTGCTTATAGATTTCCTGTCAGTTACCAGAGGGGACAAGGATGTGTTGCAGAGGGAGTTAAATAAACAGATAAATTGTGTTTATGTTGACGCACTACAGTGCCCAATGGGAGTTAGGCCTTCACTGCTTTTGAAAATCCCATTAGCTGCTTATATGCATCTTTAGATGCCTAAATACCTTTAAAAATCTGGTCCACTATGTGCTACTATGATTCAGCCATCAAATGTTGCAGTCAGTCTTTTTACTGCTTCAGCAACTCCAGAGAATTAAATAATCCAGGGCGGTTAGACATAGTGAAACAAAGATAATGCTCATGGTATTTGTTTTTAAAAAATGCTGATTTCTGTTGCATCTACTGATAAGATTACTTACCCCATCCACCAGAATGCAATTTCGTGCCATCTGCAACAAGTCCATATTCCATATCTCCCCTGGCACTGTAAGAAGTCACAACAAGGAAGATCATTTTGCAGTTTTTAACCAGTTTTAAACAGCATAAAATAAAAGATTTGAAGTCCATGATTAAAGCTTTCTTCTTGTGCATGCTAAATTGTGGAGATACAGCTTTAGATACATTGATTCATAATGCTTGCACTGCATGTTCCTGTAATAACATGTAGTCACGCAGGGGGAGACCTTATTTTAATCAGAACCATATATTGAATTTTTAAAATGCATTTACAGAATTTTTAACAAGTAGCCGTGTTGCTTTCTTTTGAATTTTTTTTCTGCTCAAACTACAAGCTCTTTAGAGCCGTTCCAAAATATTAAGTCTTGTGTTATTTTATTTCATTATCATTATTTCACAGAGACTTAGTGGGACAAATCTCATGACTGGAATATTGGCATAGAATGGCATAGCTTGTTCAGGAGGTACAGGCAAGATAAAAAGGGAGGAGGTTTTGCATTATATGTCAAGAATATATACACTTGTTCTGAGGTCCAGAAGGAAGTGAGAAGCAGACCAGCTAAAAGTCTCTGAGGTCTGGTGTACACTGTCTATATGCAGTCAATGGGAGTCACCGGCAGTCAATGGGCGATACGCAAGCTATGTAACATAGCCTGTGTATTTCCCATCAAAGTACTTATGTTGACATACCACGACATCTACACGGTACTGCGTCGATGGGAGACACCCTCCCATTGACGCAGCCTTACTCCTTTTGAGGAGATGGACTAATGGCATCAACCAGAGAGCCCATCGATTGAGCAGGTCTACACGATCCGCTCAATCAATCCCACTGGGTTGATCGCTGCAGAGCCTGCAGTGTAGATACCAGGGTCTCGAGCCCTAAGGGAAGATACAAGGGGTAAAAAATAGGTGTGATGTCATGGCAGGGGTCTACTGAGGATCACCAAATCATGAAGAGGAGGTAGAAAAGACATTTAGAACAAATAACAGAAAACTCCAAAACACAAGAGCCTGGTAGTAATGGGGGTCTTTAACTATCAAGACATCCATTGGAAAAGTAATACAGCAAACTTAACATTTTCAATAATGTATTGCAGATGGCTTCTTGTTTCAGAACATCTCCCAAGGGAGAACCATTTTGGACTTGATTTTGACCAACAAGGAAAAATTGGTAGCAAATCCGAAGGTGGATGGCAGTTAGGGTGAAAGTGATCATGAAACGATAGATTTCATAATTCTAAGGAAAGGAAGGACAATGGACTTCAAATAAACAGACTCATAGACTTTAAGGCCCAAAGAGAGCAGGGCAAGGGGGTGGGGTGAGGGGAAGAGGCAGTGGGGAAGGAAGAGGGATGGGATAAGGCAGGGGTAAGAATAAGGGGATAGAGGGATGGAGAGTGGGATAGGGACAGGAAAGTGGGGCGAGGAGAGGGGATAGGGTGTGGGGGAAAGAAAGGGATAAGGAATAGGGGAGTGGGACAGAGGCAAGGGAAGGAATGACAGAGTGCCAGTGCCAGGGGGAGCGCTGCCTCCTCGCTTCTGGACATCTGTGCCAGAGGCGTGCCTCCTCCCCCCAACTGTCCATGGCTATGTGTTGCCTCTGGGAGGGATGAGTACACTAGGCTGCAGCATGCCCTGGGATACCAGCAGCAGACAGAACCCACCTGCCCATCTCCTGCTGGCCATGTCTGTCCTGTAAATCCTGTCTTTGGGAGAAGAGCTGGTGCAGGGTGGAAATTTTTCCTGTTGATAACTTCCCAGCAATGGTCCCCCTTTGCTCAGTGGATGGGATCACCCCTGCCCGACTGTCTGGGAGCAGGTGTCGAGGGATATGTGCCCGACCAGGCAGCCACAGCAGGGAGGGTGATATATATATTGTGTGGATGCAGCCCACATAATTCCCAGAGAGCTGTGTATGTGGCCCACAATGGTAAATAGGTTGAGAACCACTGTACTGAGGGATTGTATGTATTTCCTTGGGGGAGGGAGACCAGATCCCTCCAGGAACTAAGAACAGTACGTGGCAATTAGGCAAATTGACTCAGATTGTAACATCTCCTGAGACCTGCCACCACCTGGAGAGAGAGAGGCTCACATTATACTGGTTCAGACTGGATTCTCCAGGGACCAACAGACAAAGAAAAGATTTTTGAATAAATAGCTTGCGTTTAAACTGACTCACGGCCTTCTTTCTGATCCAGCAAATGGACAGGACCACTGGGAAGGGTTAGAAAGTCTTGGCCAACTGAGGCCCCATAACACTTGGGGTTTAGTTCTGAGCAAAAGCAATTCTAAACTGGTGACCACAGGAAAAGCCTCGTGTGGAGTTTGAAGGACTAATCATCAACCCGCGCTCTCTATGGAGTTGACAGGCGATCTCTGGTGAGCTTATTAGCATGTGTATAGGTTCTTTTATTGTTTTTAATATGTTTTCTCTGTAATGCTTTCTCCTCAAGAATAAAAGAGCTTGCTTAGCTGTGTGGTAACTTACAAATCTTGGCAATTCCACTGCAGCTTTATGAGATCCTGGTTCATGACTATGACTCCTAAGTGCCATGGTAATACAAATATGTAATAACAATAATTTACACCAGGTGAGGAACTGGCCCACCGTCTCCTTTAAACCTACATTCACATTATGTATCTATATATGCCAGCATAACACATAAGCTGCAACTTCAAATAAGAGAAGCAGCATTTGATAAGAAACTTTTTCATGCATGTAAATTTGAAGTGAGGCTGCAGGGCAAGAGCGTAGTTAATTTTACTCCTGCTCATATGCTTTTGGTGGGTTTCAGTGTTATTTTGGGTATCCTAATCCACCTAATACAATGTTTCATCCTGTTTGTCTTTCAGCATCAATAGTTGTATTTTGTATTGTGCTCTGTGAAAAAGCATTGTAACAAGCTATTAAATTTAAGATCAGCATGTTACGCATGGCTTTCGTGCAGCTCCAATGTACTATAAATTGTTTAGTAAGCATGAAGCTTACAACTTAGCTAAAGATTATCATCTATCATATATAAAGCTTGTTCTGGTTTCCCAAAAGTACTGCATCTTGTCCTTGTTCTATATGGATGAATAGTGATTGCAGTATCAAGATTGTGATATGTCTCATCACTAATCACAATCCAGATTATTTTGGAATCTTATTCAACACAAAATGCTAAATTATACAGGGTTTTATAGTGGAAAGAAAATGCAACCATTGCTGTGCTCCTTTGGATGGTGTCCTTCTAATGCAGTGGAGTACAAAAGCTTGAACCTTGCTATAGTGAAACTTGATTCATAGCAAAGTAGAAACAGTATCCAAATGCTGCCATAATGAAATGGTTCTGTGAATGAGAAACTCTTCACTACAAAAGAGTTTCCTTCAATTTTGACTGGAAAATACATTATGGAATGGTTTCTATTGACTTTAGTGTTACAATTTAGAAAAAATAAATTTTCTAATTAATTTCAAGTATTTATTGTTGTTCAAAGTATGTCCAGAAAGAGACACTGTACTCTAGCTTGTAGGCAATGGGTGCCAGGAATCCTGGATAGATGTTCATGGTTTTTCTGAGGCACAAGGGACATCTAGTCTATAAACCTTCTCTTGATAGCTGTTTCATGGATTTAGTGTGGATCTGGACTCCATCAAGTAAACAAGGAGGAGTTACACATGCCAGTTCACTGGAAGGAATGTTTTGGAAAAGCTGATATGGTCTTGTTATCCTGAGAAAAAAGTTGGGCTCTTACTGTCACCTTTCTTCTCCCTCTTACGTATGGCTCTGCTTCTCCAGTCTATTCCACACAGGCAGACCCCTTACTCCCATGCAGAGTTCCTCTGAAATCAGTGGAACTCTACCCAGGTGCAAGGAGACTACCTACACGGATCAGATTGCAGGACTGGGACTTACAAAAAGAAACGGATTAAAGTGTTGGATATTCCCTCAGGCATCCAGAGGAGGCCTCCTAGGAGATCCAAGAGCCTGTGAAAGTCTGGTCATACTTTGAATAGAAAGAAGAAATATATAACAAGGTCCAGTGGCTGGAAGTCGAAGCTAGACAAATTTAGACTAGAAATAAGGCACACATTTTTAACAGGGAGAGCAATGAACCATTGGAACAATTTACCAAGGGTTGTGATGGATTCTTTATCATGAGAAGCTTTTAAATCAAAATATGCCCCAGTTCAAACAAGAATTAGTTCAGGGAAATCCTATGGCCTGTGTATGTTAAATGATTGCAATGGTCCCTTCTGGCTTTCTAATCTATTAATCTAAATCTAAATGTTTTTATGACAGGTAATTTTTTTCTGTATCTGTGGATTTATTTTTATAAAGTGTGTGGTGTTTATAGTTCTGCTCTTGTATTGGCGTCACCCTCTGGTGGTCTTGCCACTTAGCTTGGAAGTTAATAAAACTTTGTTTGGGCTCAGGCTGGAGGCCTGGTGAGGATGCAAGTGTGATTGTAGTTTGAGTAGGCACACCTGTACCATCTTTAATTTAACTAGCACGGATAACAATAGCAGATAGCAACCAGAGTACAAGCCCTCTGAGGACTCGAGGTATGTACTGGGTTGCTAGCCCATGCGGAAGTCTGTGCCATATCTACACCAAGATTGTTACCCTTGCTAGCTAGATTAAGCGTGAGTATGCCTGCCCATGCGACAATCACACCTTTATTTGCAATGTAGATGTACCCTTAGGTACTTTTGAAAATTTTACCCTGGGCTAAAATCTCTCAAAGCTACTATCAGGATTGCATAAGCGTGATGAAGCTTAGTGAACCTTTTGATAAACATGGTCAATGTTTTAAGTTTGTAATAAAACCCCTGGCTGGATTTTACCTGGGTTTGGAATTCCTCGTAAGTATTTCTCCCATCACTCCTTTACTATTGGGAAGCTAAGTTTCTGGGATGCTTCTGAACTCTTGGATACAGTGAGGGAGAGAGGTTGCTGTTTCAGTCTACTCATAAAAGGAAAGCAAAGTGAGAGTTTGAAAAAGAACTGCCTGCTTAATTTCAATGAATCCGTACTGAAGCAGGTGGGAAACTTTAAACCTATCATC
Source organism: Emydura macquarii macquarii (assembly GCF_026122565.2). Classification (NCBI taxonomy): domain Eukaryota; kingdom Metazoa; phylum Chordata; order Testudines; family Chelidae; genus Emydura; species Emydura macquarii. Next base: position 5,475,351 of record NW_027133156.1, read on the forward strand.
CATTTTTTTAAAGATCGTTTAAACAACAAGAATGCCTGGAAGCATCTTAACTCTAGACAACTGGAAATCATGTTCCAAAGCCTCTTGTTCAAGGAGAGTCATTTAATTCTTCTAAATGTAGGCCATTTTCAAGTCATTTAGTACAACAAATGGGACCAGCTCAATCTGTTCTGCACATTTTTAGTAATTTAAAAGGACATAACTGAATTTTATTTTAATGGTAATTGCAAGCTCATGCAGAAAATGTAAATGCACATTTCACAATTAGCTTGCAGCATAAACCATGGCTTCTATTAATGTATTCCAATTTGTAATTCTTTGCACAGTGAGAGATTTGAAAGCTGTGATTAAAATTAATTAGGTTAAGTAAAGTTTATCCCCCCTGAGCACCGCTATTTGAAGAAAGAAACAGTAAAACACCAGCTACATCTGGCACTGCAGGAAGCTAAGCTTCACAAGGAGCAACAGCATTGCTTTCTCATTGAAATTGCATGCTGCCTATTTGGCACACCTAACATGCCACGTGTTCTCTTCTGGGAGCTAATTGAACCATCAAGCTACTCTTTTGCCACATGTCAAAGCTTCGGAGGCAATATCCACAACGTGTATCTGCAGATATGGATACCAGACAGATTAATCAATGTTTGTAACACAGTGAGCCACAAAACTATCATTTCTGTCTGTCTTGGGGCTTAATGCTGCTGCCCATCACCATGGTATCTGAGCTTCTTCCAGGTAAAATCAACAGCAATAGCAAAGTCCATAGTAAACTAGATGGAGTCTCTGGCGCTTCTTGCCACTTGAGTTAAAAACTCTGGGCTATTTTTGCTTATTAGTTTGTTTGGTGGTTGTTGGTTGTTTTTTGGCCAGTTAACTTGTTTGTATTACAGGAGGGGTGGAGAATGTATTTCTTTATTTATTAATGAGGTGGGGGCATTTGGGCAGATGGGGTGATGTGACCATTATCTTTGCTCTGGTGGAAAAGCTTTTTCAAAGAAGAAGGTTTTGCAGTGTTTCCTAAAGACAGTCAGTCCTAAAAGTTACCTCATTTGTTCTGGAAATGTATTCCATTGACTGAGAATGCTTCATGCCTCACGTGCTATGTCCTGGCCTTTGTGAGCGGCATTGTTCCAGAGGAGCGCAGCTGTCTCAAAGGTGCAGAGATTGAAGTTTGGTCATTAATGTTGCTGAGCCTTGATCCATTAACTGCTATGAAGATTAGGACTGAGGTCTTACTGGCATCTGAAACTTACTGGAAGCCAGTGGAAGGACTTGAACACGCACCTGATGTGCACTAGATCATGGGAGCCCATGCCACAGAAAAGGCAGGTGGGAGCCTGTGTATCATCCTCAAGTTCAGCTTCAGACACAGTGAATTACAGCAAGGCAGCCCAGAGAGGATGAATGCATGGATGACTGGGGTCAGGTTCTCATCTGGGGTTAAGGTTTCCTAGATAGCGGGAGGAGTAAGAAGGCATCTTTTAGATATCGATGCTACTTGGCCATCCAAGCTGAAAGAGGAGACCAACAAGACTCTGAGATTTCACACCACTTTGGTGAATGAGAGCTGTTTGCCATCAGTGGAAAATGCAGACAGTATCTCAGCTAGATCGCGAAAGTATTTTCTCCTCCCACCCAGCATCACCTCCATCTTGCCTGGATTCAGCCTGAGCCAGCTGCTCTTCATGCAAGAGCTGACTTCCTGTAGCCATTCTGATGTCTTACGAATGGTGGTGGTTGCATCAGTGGCAAATGAGATACATGGTGGCTCACTGGACTGGGCTTCAGAAGATCTGGGTTCTATTCCTGGCTGTGCTGATGGTTGACCATGGACAAGTCACGTTACTGCTTTCTGGCTCAGTTTCCCCATCTGTAAAAGGAGGATGAGATACTGACCTTCTTTGTAAAGCACTTTGAGATCCACTGATGAAAAGTGCTATATACAAGCTAAGTATTATTATTATTTTACTGGTATTCCATCCAAGTAGGTAGTGAAGCACGTTATAGGGAAACTTACTCACTGCTGCATCTCTGGTATTTCCTAGGGATCTGATTAGGAGAGAAAGAGGGTTCTTGGCTATATTCCTTACACAGCGCAGTATAAATACATACAGCAGTACAGAGTGAATGTGTTTCCAGAAGTCAGGAGAAGCACACAGCACAGAATCCCAGTGAAAACAGGCCTAGCCACGAGACTGAGCTACTGTGAATGCAAGAGGGAAATAATCACTAGATGTGACTCCAAATGAAGTTACTTTGTTCTGTTTCTTTGACGTGAGCAGAGTAAGCAGGCAAGGAAAGGGAAGCCCACTAAAATAATAATACAATGCAGTTTTTTAAAGTCAGGAATTGTTATTTAAGATTTTCTTTTTTCCTGTGCTATCTCTGGATGTATAAAAAGCAATCAGAAAAGGAGCGCTCATGTGTCCCTTTAAACAGGCATCCATAAAAGCCAATAGGAATATCCTTAACTGACCTGATAAACAAAAGGAATTGGAATAGGACATGATAGCATTGTCGGAAGAAGTTGAAAAAGATTTTAAGACCAAATGGGAACAATTATGATCATCTTCTTCCTGTATTACACGTCCATATAACCTCATCCAGTCATTTCTGCATCAAATCCATAATTTCTGTTTGAGCTGTGGCATATCTTTTAATCAGAAGCCTGGACTTTGGAAAAACATCGCTGGATTTGACACCTTAATAAGTTCTTACTCTCAAGGGGGCAGTGTCCAAAGGATGTGCTGTCTAATATGTCCCTAAGTAACCGTGCTTTAAGACCAAAAGAAGGAATATCTTTTGGAGTTCTATAAAAACGAATACTGATCTTCTTTTTCATCTCACCCAAGAACAGCTGGAATTCTCCCTGGCTGTGTCAATCTTCTTGGTTTCCAGCTGGAAAATGTGAGTTGTTTTACTTTTTAAGCATGTGTGGTCCTGATAGTATTGTTATTTATGCTGTGGCAGTACTCAAAATAAGGTAGAAGATACTTTCCAGTCGTAGTACAAGGAACCCTGCACTGAACCGCACACAATATATATAAAAAGATAAAGCGTGAGACCCTGTGCTGCACCTCATTCATTACCCAGGTGGGGGAGCTTAGGCGGCTTTAGGCAACTTTTATGCTAGAGCTGGTCAGAAAAATTTGAAAGAAATGTTGTTCTGTCTGAATTTGCTAATTTGGCATTTTGCAGAGGTTTCACCAGAATTCCGATGGAACCCAGGGAAGTTTCAAATCCTACCTGCCCAGCAAGTTTCCATCAGAAACCTGCTTGGTTTCCTGCCATCTAGCTTCTTGGCAGCGCAGGTTCCCAGGGTGTGAGTTTCCAGTTCAGCCCACCCTCTGATCTGCCCCAGGGCCAGGGACTCTGAGGCTACCAGGGTTCACAGCTCCAGGGCAATCCACCAGGCAAACACTCACAAAGTCAGGGACCCAAGAGTTTCCAGGACCCACAGCTCCAGGGCAGCCTACAAGGGCCGGGAGCCCTGTCTAAATTATAGTAGCCTGCTGGGGTTGCCTAATGGGCTGCAGCAGTACCTGGAAACTCTACAATGCTGTGTGACATGCCCACCCCAAATCCTGCCTGGCATGTCCCCTACCCCAGGGCTTGTGAGGCAGTTCTCCAAAGACAGCCTTATAGCAGTCAAGCAATCTTCTGCAGTGCCTGGGGAAATCCTCTCTCAACTGAAACTGGGGCTTTCTATATGACTGTCTCTTTTCTCTGTAGTACCAGGGCTGGGCAGGGTTGAGGATCTCACCCAAAGAGTGGGGGGAAAGGAACGCAACATACAAGCAGAACAATCAGGGTGATGAAAGGCACAGGTCTTATTAGTTGCAATGGGGTTCTCTGATTGTTTTTTAAATAACACAATACATTCACCTCCCTTCAATTCTGTCCCCTCAGCAACACTAGCCTGTTTCTGGAAGGCAATCATTGTCGTCGGAGAAGAGTGCCTAATTGTGCACTGGGAAAGAGCAGAGCGAGTTCATGCAGTTACTTGGGGGTAGACTTTTGGCAGGGCTGGCAAAAAGTCATAACAAATTTTCAAAAGCTGCTTCAGATATCACAATAAACAATTCCTCTCCCTCATTAGTGTCTACACCCTTGAAATACTTAAACCACAAGAAACCACAAGCCGCAAGAAATATGCAAACTGAAAAAACATCTGCCGCTCCCCACTCAAAATCGAATTTACAGAAGATTCTGCTCGTAGACACACATTTGCTTTGCAAAAGTAGAGTTCACTTCACCTGTATCTATGCCATCACTAGGGCTAAAATGAAACACTTTTAGGTTTAAATGAATACATCACATTAGGTAAGAAACTAGTAGCTTTAAAGAACAAACTTGTAGAATGTCAAAAGTCAAAATGCAAGAGGATGTGGATGTTTTTAGATCTCAGGTAGGTGGGACTTGCTAGATAAAATATATCACATATCAAAGGGCTCCCTTGTTTTTTAGAGCAAGATATCTCAAAGTCTTTTCAAATGTTATTGGTTGAATGCTTATAGTACAACAATTCAGTAGGTAAATGGAGCAGCCATTGTATTCAAAAACACCTGACGTAGAGTTTTGGAAAGTGGAACTTGTTTTTGTGGGTGTGGGCAGGGCTCTGAGACTGAGACCCTACTTTTTCTAGAAACTGGAGCAGAGAATCAAGAATCAGGACTGATAGAGTCTAATCCCAGCTCTGACTCGTTATGCATAAATTTTGGCCATGTTGAGTGTGAGATGATGAAAAAACAAAGAGATGTCAGAAAGACAGGCCATATTTTTCAGGATAAAGATGTTAGTCAAAGCATCTTATAAATAAGGGGGGAAGGAGGAAAAAGCGATGGGGCTAGATGGCACCAAAGCTTAGCAATTTTTTTCATAAAAGAAATCTGCAAGACTCTGAACAGAGAGGGAGGAATGGGGAAGGTTTGGGAACACACCAAATGTGGCAAAAAGGCAGTTGAAGTTGCAGATGCAGGATTCAATGAGGAAAGAGAAGTGGAGCTGTTTGGCTAACAATATGACAGAATTAAAGGGAAAGAGAGTGAATGTATAGTGGAGAAATTCAGCATGGTCTTGAGACTTACACCAGAGATGCTCAGCAGCGTGAGAACAAGAGTGGAGAATATGGGTGCCAGGGGCAAGCTCAGGCTCAAGTTTGGACCTCGTCATGAGGAAAAGCAGCAAAGGGTCAAGAGAGGTGGAGGGAGTGGACTGGAGGGAATCAATAACTGAGTCAAGGGAGGAGCCATCTCGGCAACAAGTTTTTTTCTTTTGATTGAAAAACCTCTCCTTGGGTCACCTAGCAGGAGCAGATCTTCTGGGACACTTGTGAGACCCTTCCATCAGAGATGGACTCAAACCAGAAACAGTGATTTGCCACCACTTCCCTTTCCCTCAATGTTGAAAATCCAGATAAAATGGTACATGGATGTGAACTCTTTTGCAAACCCAAAGCCATGCCCAGGCTTTGCCATCTCTCATTCCGTTTATTTTTCTTAACTAAAAGGAGGAGTTGATTTCAGAAATCCCAGACCAGAGGAATCCCTGTCCTTTGGAAATGTACCTTAATCCCACCCTCTCCACACCCCTCAGGACCCTTCTTTTCTAGACACGCATCTAGGTTTCTTTTGAATTCAGTTAAACTCTTTGAATCAGTCCCCTTGAAAATGACTAGCTACCTGGTACAAGACAAAAGTCCAGTAAAAAAAAAAAACCGCACTGGAAGGTAAGCTTTGGACAAAAAGACACACAGTAAGTGATATATAGACCTCCCTGCCCTAAGGAAATCACTACAGTGTGTTTATAATCTTATACAAAGGCTCCATCAAGAACTTTCTTCCCACCATAAACATCCTGACCACAGGATGGCAGTATAATCATGGCCTATTTATCACCAAGATAACAGAATAAAAACATCATTCCATAAGACACTTACCACCTTTACTATGTCAAGTACGATAGTTTGAAAACACAGTGTGTTGAGTGACTCAGAGCTTTCTTTGCCACTCCAGTCTAGCTTTAGATTAGTATTTTACTTGGTGACTTGTCTTTTCCATGTTCTCTAGCATAATAAACAGTGTTGTAGCCATGTCGGTCCCAGGGTACTCATGAGACAAGGTGGGTGGTGAGGTAATAACATCGTCACAGAGAGAGTTGAACTGAAGCCTGGAGATGTGACTCCTCCTGTAATACGTACCATTTTGGCTTTTCTGGGCCCCTCCTCAGCATAATCACAAGTAAGCTGTGCCTATTAACACCAGTGTGTTCTGTGTAGACAACAGACCACAAATCCTCATTCTTTTACCCTTGTTCTTTGGTCCTACAAGTCGGATGTGAAAGGAATTACAGAAGTGCAGCAGCTATGCCCCTATTAAAGTAAATAGCCTTTTAGTAGTAGGTTACATTATTCACATCCATTTTTCTCACTCCTGCTGTGAAGAAAAATACACTAATGTGTGATTTAAAGTAGAAAAGCCTTTGCAAAACTAGCATGCCAAATTTGCTGTCCTTTGGTTACATCCTCTAGCAAATTGGCCTAGTTTCCAACTCAGCGGAGGATGTCTATGACTGCATCTATTTTCACACTAAAACTCGTCAGCTGCATGAGCAAGACGCGCCCACCACACCCCTCTGCTGTCCTTCTCAGCACTAGAAGGCACCTATTCCACCCCTCAGATGTCTCATGTTACTAAGAAGAGATCATCCACTCGCTTTCCCCAGCCATCCACTGCTTCTCAGCACAAATGGAGGACACACACACCTGACTCATCTTGTGCCACTGGCAAGGCACCCTCACTGTCTCACTGACTCTTCTCCCCAACCTGTCAAGGAAAATAACATGTAAATGACCAGGAAAAAAACCCACACCCTGCAGGCTTCCAACCAACACACTTCATACCTGCTTTGACAGATAGTCTTCCCGCCTTAAGCATGAAGCAGCCAGCTCAGTGCCTGTATGGGGTAGGTACCATGATTCCAGCAGAGCTGCTACCAGCATATATTGTAAGAATAGTTGTTATCTTTTGCTCCCTCCCATCATGGCAAACTCAATCCGGTATCTGAAAAATCAAATGATGTCGTTTCAGCCTCATGTGTCCTCACCAAACATAAAAATTCTGACATCACAACGTAACAGCCCGTGGGGTTGTTCGTGGCAGGAAAAAATAATCCAGTTTGCTCTTCTGCGCTGTCATTGTACTGGCTCTATTGTACTAACTGTAATCAACAACTGATATGTCCGTAAAGAAAGCAGAGTGCTGTTCAAAATGTTTTAAGTTTGAAATTTCATCAAAATTTCAAATTTTGAAAATTCACAAACTAAAAGAATGTTGATGAATTTTTCACAATTCCAGCCCCCAGTTGTTATGAAACCCTAACATTTCTAAATTGATACAAAGAAAAAAGGTAAACCTGTATCAAGTGAGCTGAAACTGACTGCAAAAAGCTAAAAACGTTTTGTAGCTTTCACAGGGTGAGCAGGCCAAGGTAAACACAATGGGGGAGCCCAATCCTCACTTTGACCTGCTAACATATGTAAATACTACAACTATCTTGTCTTCACAGGGATTTTACCTCATGTTCGTTCTCGTGTCTTAACTAACACGAGATAAGAACATACCATTTGTCCTCAAGAAGTAACTTAGTAAATTTTGGAAATGGGATTTAGCTACCTAAGATACTTAGGCACTTTTGAAAATTTGACTCTTGGTCAATAGTTGTGTAACTGAATATGCTAAATCAGAAAGCCTTTCCAAGTGCATCAGATGCTAGAGCACTAATAAAAACCTACACCTTCGCACACAGACATTAATAACAAAGATAAGCACTTCTTTGTGCTGCCATCTAGTGGAATTACACTTAATTTACCAAAATTGTGTGTGTTTTTTCCACTGAGATGACATAGGTGCAGAGGATCTTCTCATCTCTTTCCCCTGTTCACTGTCAGGGGATGTTGATGTTGATTAGAAAGGTATCCATTTTTAATAAAGGAATGAAAACCAAGACTCTTTCCCCTGTACTGCTGATATCTTCTTTCTGTATTAGGAACTTGAAGACGTGCCTAGCTTTAAGTTTGTGAGTAGTCCCTTTGAAATCCAAGGAGCGACTCATAGGCTTAAAGCTAGACCCAGGCTTAAGTGCCTTCTTGAGCTTCCTGGGCCTAAAAGCTGATCTCCAAGGAAGGGCCAGATTATGGCTTAAAGGTACAACCCATGCAGGTAGGAAGATTGGAGGGCCTCACAGCAACATGAGTTCCCAGGAGGGTATCTGAGGGGTTCCAGAGGAGTATACACTACAAGGGCAACTCCAGCACTTTCCATTCATAGACAGCTGTGCTTACTGGTGAATGGGAAGGACTGGGCCAGGTTCCCACGCTCACCCTGTTCCTTTTGGGAGGGCTAGCACTGATGGTACCCTCTTTATCTCGTTGTGCCCTTTCCTAGCCCCATGAGCCCCTGCACAGAGCTAACCACATTCTCACCTACATATTTTGCACTGTCATCGAAAGATGCCTGATATTCACCTTTCATATTTTTTTTCAGCTCTTGTCCCTTTCCAGACCCCTCCCCTGAAGCTTGATGGTCTGTAAGATAGTAACATAAGAAGGGGTGAGCTCAGGACTGGGGGACAAAGATTCCTAATGTCTATCTGCAGCTCAGGCTCTATGGCTTTGGCTAAATCAGTTAGCCCCGCCTCACTTTCCCACCCAATGACAACAATTACAGGGGTGTTTTGAGAATAAATTCAGCTAATGTTTATAAAGCATTCTGCAGATGAAAAATCCTGTATAAATGCTAATTACCAGTAGGGCTCAGAGCTTATGCCAAACTTCAGAGTAGTCCTCTCTCAATAGCAAAGCTGTTATCAAAGTGAGGCAGCCTTCATAATCAACTGTCATAACATATAGATCTCACATTATCAGCAGGGATAGTCAATAGTCAAATCAGGACCGCCAGACACTTTTGAACAGATCCCAAAAACTTTTTATTTACTTATTATTATCATTATTATTAAAGGGTTTTGTTTTGTTTTTATTATTATTGTTTTCTCTGGAGTCTGGACCTTGACTATACCTTAACCAAGAAATTGGGACCTTGACAAAAAAAATAGACTACCCCCTGATATACAGTGTCCTTCTGGAAATTTTTATCATTGGACCTAAGTTCTCTATCACATTACTTGCCAACCCTACAAATTCTGGGGCTGACCAAAACTTTTCTTGATGCATCCCATGCCTGCATATTTTTGGTTGAGTCACTCAGTGTTTTGATAAAGAATATGTTTTGTTAGTTCTCAGATTTAGATTCCCAGTTGCCAAGACCAGAAGGAACCATTGTGACCATCTAGTCTGACCTTTTGTATAGCATAGGCCATAGGACATCCCCAGAATAATTCCTAGAGCAGTGGTTCCCTAACTTTTTTATGCCATCACCTCCTTTGGGCTTACCTCTGCTAATGCACCCCCTGGGAGCTGTAGGAGGAGGATGGGGGGGACTCAATACGTTAAGTGGCTAAAGCAGTCAGGTCCTCCCCCCGGTGGATGGAAGGCCCAAGGGGGAGCTGTAGAGCAAGCCCACCCTGTGCTCATCCTGCAGCAGCAGCTCCTGTGGCTCCTGCCCCACAGAGCAGGCGGGGCTCAGTTTCCCGCTTTGGCTGTTACGACCTGGCCCCAGGCGCACAGGATCACGTCGCAGTGCTGCTCAGTTTTGGCCCAGTCCCCTGGTAGTGGAATGGCTGGGCCAAATGTGAGCAAGTGGAGTTGCAACCCTGTGTGCCAGGGGCCAGGCTGCAATCCCTGGTCTGGGGAACTCAGGTAGGCTCATGGGATGGGAACTATAGAAGTCTCAAGACTCCCTGTGGTCCCCCTTTCAGGGGTCACAGTTTGGGAAACACTGCCCTAGAGCAGATCTTTTAGAAAAACATTCAATCTTGATGGAAAAATCCTCCTCGATTTATCAACATCCTTCTTGAATCGTGGACATCAGGACTGGACACAGTATTCCAGCAGCGGTCACAACAGTGTCTAATACAGAAGAAAAATAACCTCTCTGCTCCTACTCAGGATTCCCCTGTTTATGCATCCAAGGATCACATTAGCTCTTTTGGACGCAGCATCATACTGGGAACTGATGTTCAGCTGATTATCCTTCAGGACCCCCCAAATCTCTTTCAAAGTCACTGCTTCCCAGAACAGAGTCCCCCACTGTGTAAGTGTGGCCTACATTCTTTGTGCCTAGAAGTATACATTTAGCCATATTAAAATGGATGGTTTGCTTGCACCTAGCTTACCAGTTGGCTCTATATTAGTGACCTGTCCTCTTTGTTATTTACCACTCCCCCAAGATAGCTGTAGTGCCACAGCTCCTAGTTTCTTCACTGCTCACCAGATACTTGCATATCTTTTGTGCTGTACATACTGTGATAGATCAAGTCCAAAGTGCAGGACGGTGTCACTTCCCATAAGAATATTCTCCTGGATGAGTCATTTAGGGACACACTTCTTCAAGTACGGTTATTATTGTGCAGAGAGAACACTGCATATTAAACTCTGACATGAACAACGCCCAGACTTGTGGGCAATTAATCTTAATAGAGTCAGGGTGGGTTGGTCCACAGCATGATCCGTGCCTATAAACCTGCCAAGGCGCAAATGTGAAGCACAATGTGTGACAAAGGCACAGAATATATTTAAAGTGAAACCAGTGTTGTGAAGAATCAGCTTTGATAATGTGTGTGTGTGTGTGTGTATGTGTATATATATATATATATATTTAATTCATTGCCATCAGCCCAGCATGCACTGTAAGAAACCCTACAAGAACAATCCAGAGTTGAGGGAGGAAAATAAATGGTGAGGAAACAAAATGTCATTTTCAAGTTCCCAAAGGCCTGTTACCAACAGCAGTGAGTAAAAGAACAGCTTTAAGTTGTGGTGAAAAACACCTTACTGGTGATCATTAAGTACCGGGTGTGCAAAACTTGTAAAAGTATTCAGCATGTGATCAAAGTGTTTTAGGCATGTAGAAGGAGTCTGAGTGAGGCATGGCACCACTGTTCACTTTTTGTTCTTCCCTGTCCTTCCCTGTTCTTCCTTGCCCTGAGAGAATGAGGATACAGTGGTACGCTCACTTAGTGGGGGGTATGGTGCTCTGATTCCCATTGTGGTGGCGCCCATCCATAAAATTATGAACAAGAAGAAACTGAATTAAAACTACATCACAGACATCACTTTAGCTTTTATGGGGAAGGATGGGTTTGTGATTTAAGGTACTTGCGTGGGATTTAGGAGATCAGCATTAATTTCCCTGATCTGTCACAGATTTCTGGTATGGTGGTGGGTGGGTCACTTAATTTCTCAGCACCTAATAAATCCGTCTCTTTCCCCACCCTTTCTCTTTTGCAATTATACACTCTTTGGGGCAGGAACTGTCTCTTTCTGTACGTTTGTTCACTTAACACAATAGGGCCTTGATCTTGGTTGGAGGTTCAAGATACAGCAGATGAGATCAGCTGAGTTGGCTGGTATAACAGCCCCCTAATTTAATCAGGTATGGAGGTTGGAGTATTTGCCTTTTCAGTGAGGTCACCTCAGTTCCCAAACTTGCTTCCCCAGTTGGTTTGTCAATTCGACTATGGCAACTTTCAGGTCATGCTGCAGAAGTCATCTGACTGGGCAAGTCCTAAGCTCTGATCGTGCAATGTGATCCACATAAGCAGCCTCTTGAGCTGTGCAGAGGCAGAGCTCATATCAGAATAGGACCTTAGTCAGTTTCTCCTTTGAGGAAAAGATCCTTATAGCTATCAATGGGAGAGCAAAAAACCCTGTATTTGCATTTATTTATTTGTTTGTTTATGGTTAAATGAGAACATACCCCATAGCGCTCTGCCAGAAATGGGATAGTTGTTCTAATTAGTCAATAGAAAATATTTTAAAGTGGACAGTGTTCTATGAAGGCTGGAACTGATTTTCCATTTATAAGCCCAATTTTCAGTCCCCTTCCCAAGTATATGATTGTATGATTCGAAAATAAATCAACCCTCTTGAAATTTCACATGCTCCATCTCATCCAAGAGTAATTTTTTTCTTGCAAGTCTGGAAAAAACCAGGAATCTTAAGGTCATGCATCTATTGACAGATTCATAGATGTTTAAGGCCAGAAGGGGACAGTGATGATTATCCAGTCTGACCTCCTACATAACACAGACCTCAGAGGTCTCTGCACCAAGCCCATATCATCTGATTGAGCTAGAGCTTCTCTTTTGGAAAGACATCCAATCTTGATTTAAAGATTTCAAGTGATAGAAAATCCATCATGCCCCTAGGTAAGATGTTCCAATAATTAGTTATTCTCACTGTTAAAAATGTGGGCCTTATTTCTAGTCTGAATTTGTCTAGCTTTCAGCATCCAGACACTGCATTTTGTTATAGCTTTGTCTGCTAGACTAATGTGCTGTCAGACATCTTCTCTTAATCACTTTACCAGCAAAGATCCTTCCAGATCATTGATAAAGATATTGACTAGCATTGGCCCAAGAACCTGGTGACCCTGTGGGACACCACTAAGAAACACCATGGGTAATGACTTCCCATTGACTATTACTCTTGGGGATCTATCAGTTATCTAGTTTTTAATCCATTTAATATGTGTTGCCTTGATTTTTGCCATAATTTATCAAAATGTCTTATGTTAATAAGGCATATGCTTTATAGAAACCTAGTACAGAACATCAGCACAGTTACCTTTGTCAACCAAACTTGTAATCTCATCAAAAAATGATGTCAAGTTTGTTTGACAAGATGTATTTTCCATAAAACCATGTTGATTGGTATTAATTATGTTGCGATCCATTAATTCTTTACTGAATAAATCTTGTATCAGCTTTTCCATATTTTTTTCTGGGATTGGTGTCAAGCTAATCAACCTATAACTACCTGAGTCATCCTGTTTTATCTTTTTTTAATGTTGGTATAACATTAGCTTTTTTTCAGTCCTGTGGGACTTAGTACTCCGAGGTTTGCTAAATATCAATATCAATGTCTCAGAGAGCTCTTCAGACAATTCTTTTAAAACACCTTGGTACAAATTATCCTGCAGATTCAAAACATGTTTAACTTCAGTAGTTTCTATTTAACATCCTCTCTAGTTATTGTTGGAATAAAAGTAAGTATTTCATTCTCCCAGTAAGATATGAATACATCATCCAACTTCTTTCCAAATTCCGAAAAGAAATACTTACTGAAAATGTCTGTCTTTTCTGCATTGTTATTGACAGTTTATCATCCATATCGTGTAATCAACCTGTACCATTGCTAGGATTTCTTTTGTTCCTGACATATTTTTAAACTTTCTTATTGTCTTTATCCCTACTGCCCTTAGATTTTATCATTGATGCTTTTACCTCGATTACCTGAATTTCAGGACTGCTGAATTATAGTCATTGCTATCAACTTCCCCCTTTTCCCCTTGGTTATAAACTGGGGGACTTCTTAACATTTTTCAATTACTATCTTAACCAGAACATTTTCTTTAACTGAAGACGCCTTTTATCGTGACTGCAGAATAGTGATTTTTCAAACACCTAATAACGTTTTCTTAAACAACTCCTAATTATCATTAACATTTGTTTTATTTAAATGGTTTCTTCCAATCCACTTTGCTCGTAATTGGTTCCATCTTTGGGGAATTGGCCACACAGGTGTCACTGGAGGCAAAATTGCTAGAAATATTAGGTTACAGTAAGAGTTATAGTCTGAGTAAAGAGTTTAAATTTATTCTCTCATTTACACAAAGAAATTATGGGTCTGTTTCTTGACTCTGCAATGGCCTCTTCATGCTGCCAGTTTAACCAGGGACTCAGGAATGCTCCCAATACAGGGACAATTACAAAGTGGCATAGTCAGCACAGATGTTCTATGCTAACTCCAGCCCACGACTAGGGAAAGAGAATATGGCCAGAGTGCTTCTGTTTTCTCACTATTACACTGCTGAAACTACCCCGAGTCACTGGCTGTCAGGTGGAGGTTAGATCAGCACTGAGCGGCTTCTCTAACTTATGTCAGGGGCAGAATTAGCCCCTGGCCAGCCCCAGAATTGGGGCGCCACAAAGGTGGCAAAAAACAACCTTTGTTCCTTTATCCCTTCTGAGTCCACATATGCAGTCCTAAATAAAAGTCAAAGTCAGATCTGTGTCTGGTTGTTTCCTATTCCGTGAAAATTATACAAAATTAGTTAAACTGACTGGTCTGTAGTTTTCTGTTATCAACAGTCATTGATACAGAATAATTATCTCTGCTTGTAAAGCCCTATTTGCAAAGGGTGAGGTCAGATGCTTATCTGGCTTACTTAGTAGCTTTTCTGCCAGGGCTCCCGCAAGAGGCTATGGGATACCTGTCATTCACTGTATCAAGCAGTGTCCCATCCATATAAAAGATGCCACATCCAGTCTGAACATGCATGCAAGCTTCAAATTTCCTTTCCACAGGCATCGGTGTGAGTAAAACTCAGTTTTTTAAACCCAAAAAGGGGTGTGAGTGCAGCCAGATCAAATTTATTTTAAATATTTCTGAAAGAATTTTGTGCAGTATTTGCTGAACTATGATTAGGTTTTCTCTCCAACTTCCTATGTGAAATCTTGCATCCAGTCCGCAACCTATAATCCAATTCCAAAAGCTGCATCTGTTAGAAATAGTTTGCTGTTTATTCGGTCATAGAGATAAGAAGATATCAGTGTAATGTAAAACTCTGGTACGTTCTTACCAACCCCAGTTTATATACCATGAGCAAAACTGAAATCATTGATTTATTACAGTTGCCTGGTTACTGTTATTTATCAGACAATGAGATCACCTTGCTGTTTGGAAACTGTTTGGAGCAGTCTGCTGTTTTAATCATGCTTGAGGTGTGCCCACAAGAATATGTTTATTCTCAGGTATCTTATGTGGTCAGGGTGGTGGTGCTGGAGTTTTGCTATTGTTGAGCTATTTCTTTTACCTTATTAAATGAATTTAGTTTCAAATGGAGCATTAGGTTTTCGTTTGTGGTGCTGCTTTTCCTGTTACTGTTGTTGTGGTTTACCGTCCACCTTGGGGTGTTCAAAGTTGCTCTTCAAAATTCACTGAGCTTGATTTGTTGTTTACAGTTTTGTACACTATTAATCTTGGACAGTTTGGTTTAGATGGGAAGTTTTCCAAGGAGGATCACCCCATACGCAGGAAACATAGGAGTCTTGTGATTTCAACCAGCCACATTAAAGTGCCAGTCCTGCAATGAACTCGGCATGGGTGCAGGGATCTGACCATACAGAGTTCATTATAATATTGGGGCCTAATATAATATCCAGATAGTCTTAAAGGGTTGTATTTCCAGTTTGGTTATTTCCATAAGAAACTTATGGGTAGTTCTTAAAATGTTTCTGTATCATTCTTTGGGCCCTTTTTCATAATGGTAGTGCTCTGTAATGGTTACACACTGGGAGACAGGAAAAGTTAGTTTTACTCTTAGCTCAGACAGTAATCTGTGGTGTAACATTGGCAAATTAATCTCTCAGCGCTCACTATGATTTACCATACAGTACCTATGCTACAAGTAATATTTGTAAAGTATTTTGAGTGAGTCTGATGAAAGTTGCTATATAGAACTGGTTGCTTGAGGCCCAACTACCTGAAAGAGAACATCTCTCCCCATCTGATGTGACAGCCATTGAGATCACATTGGTACCTCTCCGGTTTAAACAAGAAACGATCGCAGACAGAATCATCTCAGTTTAGAGCCCTTGACACTGGGACTCCTGGTCTGACAAAGCCTGAGGTCTTTTGACTTTCCCAGCGTGCTGTAAGACTCACCTATTTTCCTAGGTGTTTGAGAAAGAACAGCACAGACATAAAGGCACATATTTATATAGAACTGAGGGTGTTAAATACTGAGTCTTAATGGGTTGATTAACCAAAGAGCAGAATCTAACTTTTTTCCACTGGTCGACTTTGCATTGTAACATCTGTATCTATTTCATTGTGCATTTGCCTAGGGTTTAGCTAAGTGGCACTTTAAACACCTAACGAATACAGAAGCACAAAATATTACTTCTCTTTCTACTTGATCAGCAACTATGTATCATTCTCTTCCACTGTTCCTACAATGGAACTTTGCTCTTCTAGAGCACTTTTCACATGACAAACTCAAAAAAACCCTGATAAATATTAATCAATTGATATTCACAATGCTCCTGCAACGTAGATAATTATTATTATTTTATTATTTATTATCATGATTCCCATCTTACAGGAGGCTAAACTAAAGTGTATGGGGTCTGTTTCTTCATTGCCTTGCATCTTGTGTGATCATCCATGCCTGTGCAAAGTGTGTGTTAAAACACTACCAAATCAGGATTCTCCGCCCTCTCACATGGGTGGTAGCATTATACCCAATTTTACCAGGTATAATTTACTACGCAAGGTGCCAGATAAGGATGATGAATCAGACCCAGAGATACTAAGATGATTAGAGGTGCCACTGTTTTAGGGCGCAAAGTTTAAGCCATTTGGGGCCTGATTTTCAGAAGTGCTGAGCATTTACAAGTGAAATCCAGTGAAATCAATGGGAGCAGCTCTAAAAATCAGACTCAATTTAGCACCCAAAAACAGAGGAACCCAAAATCAGTGACCAGTTTTGAAAATGGAGCTGCATAACAAGATCTGATGGTTAGGATCTGAAGCTAGACATTTTCTGACAAGAAAGAAGGCACCATTTTTTAACATCGAGGGTAATTAACCACGTGGATAGGGATTCCCCAGGATTTGCCTACACAGGCAATGGTGGATTTGGAAATATAACTCAGCAGTCCTGATTCCCAGTTTCCTATTTTGTCTTTTATATGCTTGGAGCTATCTCTATTGTCTGAATCTTTGCAAGCATCTCTAGTTGAGGAACATGTTTATCCTTCCTCCAACTGTGAGTTGCTGAATGTTTTTAATTCTTTAGTGTCCTTTGCTAACACATGCCCATGATACAGATGCATAGATTTTAAGGTCAGAAGGGACGTTATCTAGTCTGACCAGCTGCATAGCACAGGCCATAAAACCTCAACCAATAAATTCTGTAGCTAGCCCGTATCCTCTGTTTAAGTTAGAGTATATCTTCTAAAAACCTATCCAGTCTTGATTTAAAGCCTGCAAGAACAGGGTAAATTGTTCCAGTGGTTAAAAATTTGCACTTTATTTCTTGTCTGAAAATGTCTAGCCTCAGTTTTCAGCCATTGGATCTTGATACACCTTTGTCTGCTAGGTCAAAGAGCCATCTGCTATCAGAAATTTATTCCCCATGTAGGCACTGGTAGACCCTGTAGATCAAGTCACCTCGTAACTTTCACTTGATAAAACTAAATAGATTGAGCAACTTTAGTCTCTCACTATAAGGCAGGTTTTCCAGACCTCAGATCACTCTGGTAGCTCTTTTCTGAACCCTATGCAATTTATCAATCTCCTTTTTAAGGACAGGATACCAGAACAGGACACAGTAGTCCAGCAATGGTCTCACTAATGCTGTACACAGAAATAATATTGCCTCCCAACTCTTACTTGATAGTCCCCTGTTTATATATTCAAGGATCACACAGTCCATTTAAGCTACAGCATCATACTAGGAGCTCATATTCATTTGGTTAGCTACCATAACCTTTAAGTTCTTACCAGAGGTACTGCTTGCCAGGATACAGTCCCCCATCTTATAAGTGTGACCTAAATTCTTCGTTCCTAGATGCATGGCCTTGCATTTGGCTGTGTTAATGTACATGCTATTTAAATGAGCCCGCCTTTCCAAGTGATCCAGATTAATATATATAACTGACCCTTCCTCATCATTCTTTGTCACCTCACCAATTTGTGTGTCATCTGCAAATTTTGCCAACAATGATTGGATATATATTTTTAAGATCGTTGCTGAAGATATTGAATAACATTGGACCAAGAACAGATCCCTGTGGGACTCCCTGGAAACACCCCCATTGGATGACAATTCCCCATTTGTGATCTATCACTTAATTTTAATTTAATTTCACTTTAATTTAATATTAGCTACACTGATTTTGTACAGTCCTAAGTTTTTTTCAGAAAGGGCTGCAGAACTAACTCCAAAGCCCTCCAGAACTCTATGTATATTATGTCAACACAGTTACCTTTATCAATCAAACTTGTGATCTCATTAAAAAAAAAATGGAACAACTTTCTATGATATAAAAAATCCACCAACATTTGCATAGTTTTACCAAGGAGATCAGTGAACTAAAGGTGCTGTGTTGTTGGGGGGAAAAACCAAGGAGGGGAGAAAATCTATTAGATATAGAGGGAGCATATCTGTACTTGTATAATAAAGAAAAATATATTAAAGACCAGAACTGAATATTACTCTAATTTGATTGCTTCTGATATGCATTAACTAACCATGCATTACGGGTCTGTTTGCAGCCTTCTTAATCCCATTCTCTCTGAACATTCAACTTCTGGTATTTCTAGTGGTCCTTGTAATCATGTTTTACAATATTTTAGTGAAACGACGTGATGGTATTAGAGCTCTGCTTCCAAACTCTGATGCATGTGATTATATTACCTTCTCCTTCAGTGATTGTGAAAAACCTATGTAAACTTGCACGACCAACATCTGAGGAAGTCAGGTCTGTTACTGTTTCAATGTACAGCATGCTGCCACTTCATTGCTTTGATCCTTGGCCTTCTGTGGCTTTTTAAAGCTTCAAGGGAGAAGGGTTACTGGGCTTGTAAATGTTTCTGTTACATCATATTATTTTCTTTCCCATGTACAATCTGCTTAGGTGACTCATGCTTTCACATATTATTAAATCAGCTATTTCTCAGGAGGACCTAGGACCAATCTGAGAAATTTGAGATAAGTTTGAATTTGTTTTACTATTGCCTTACAGTACCAAGACTGCCCTTTCATTGCATTGTAGTGCATAAATGCAACTGCTGGAGCCTATTAAGAACAAAGGGTGTCCTCTCCAATTCTTTATTACTCTGTGTGTGTTCCTCTCAAAGCAGTTCCCCTCACTCTCACTATCCCCAGCCGTCTCCCAACTTTTTTCTGTGGTTGTACTACAATTGATGGGGTAGGAAGGCTTATGTGCTACAGTGACCCTAGGGGATATGCTGGCAGGAGTTTTAACTTGTGGTAGGGTCACCTTAGCTGGACACACACAAGGATGGAACCAAGTGGATATCAGTCCACTGGTCAAGTTGGCGGTTGAGTGATAGACCAACAACCTACCCTCATAAAAAGCAATAGAAACATAGCAAAACAGCCTCTCTGGCAAACAGCATGTCAGACAGAGATGGATGACAAAGCCTTGTTCGTGCCCTATGCAGTGTCTGATGGCATTGAAAGGATTCAGATTCAGACCACAATGATCTGAGCCGTTGAAGGCTGGACTGGTGTTTCTTATAGCAGATCTTTCAGCAGGCTTTCACAGAATGGCACATAAAATGCCTTTGCACTACTTTTAACTGTGAGTCAGGCAGTCTGATATTGTCTGGGTTTGGTTTAGGGAAATATCTGACAGTGGTGCTGGGAGAGGAACATTCATTTGAATTATCCACTATTTTTCTAGGATTTCTTCTAGAATAATTCAGGGCTCTCGTCTTTAACATTCTCTTGTAAGAACTATGGGACGGATTTTCACACTGTTGGCTTAGCTCCACTCTCATTGCAGTCAGACCCTTACACTCTTAATGATCTCTTCTGTGCTTTGTCCCCTGGTGTTTACACACTTGTTTGAGCAATCTTATTAGCAGTAGTGTCGTATTAGTACAGGGTGTCATTTAGAACATGCTATCAAACCGGTGGAGTTCTCGCTTTGCTTAAATAACAATCACAAGTTCTTCAGTGTAGGGCCTGGGCAAGAAGTGCCTCTGGCATCGTGAGTGCTACCAGAAATAAACAACAAAGACATATAAACCCCAGCCTAAGCTTCCTCCCAAATTTGGATAATCCCAGAGTGTTCCTTACAGGACCCTCTGCCCCACAGGGACACTTTAGCCAGGAGTAGCGAATGGTTGGAGCTAATAGAATCCACTTGCCAGCCAGAGTCAGCAGAAGTAACTATGCAAGGTTCTATAACACCTAACATTAAGGTGACTCTGCAGAAGAACTCTGAAGTTTTATATAGGGTCCTGGAACACCCTCCCCCCCATGCCTCCCACCCTTCAATCACAGTGCTAAGTATGAATGCAGAAAGGAAGTAATATATCACAGATGAATAAATGCAATGAAAAAAGAAACTATTCAGGAAATCTTGAACTACCATTCCTAGTCCGTGGGTGTTTTGGGTTGCAGTTCATTAGGGACTCACCAGCCCACCAAGCTTCAAGGATAAATATAAAATGTTACAGATATTCAGTGGATCAGTCATCACAAGGTTATCTAGTCCAGCTGGTCCTGTAAGGATGGTCCACAGGGAACCATTTCCATTCCCATGATAGAAGCTGATCTAGCGTTGGTATACACTGGACTCTAATATAAATCAGGTAAGAATACTGACAAGGTCAAGATCTGCTAGAATATATTTTTCCTTTATTGCCTCTACTTCCTTACCTTGGTGTGTCTCTTTTTACATACACACACACACACATCCGTGCATTTGTATTTAAGCAGGTATTTTTAGGGCTAGTTTTAAACTTGAGGGCCTCTCATAGTACAGACCAGTCCACTGCCAACATGCCACAAGTGGACTCAGCTTAGTTTAAGCTGTGTTGTGTCACTATTCCTTTAAACAATGTAACCTTTTAACCAGGCCATAGTGAGCTGGCAGATTGTGGGAGAGGTCAGGAAGCTTGTATCAGTTAGAGAAATGAGTCAGTGCAGGATATGAGCCTAAAGCCGCTCTGTTCATTGAAAAGCAGTTTCTTCAGTTTTGTTTCTTTACTAACCAACAGGCTTCTCAAAGGCTGGTAGCCGTGCTAGTGGTTAGAGCGCCACGGTGCATTTGTGCACCTAGCATGCTTGCAGTTGGACACAACTGCCTGAAAAATGCTTTAGATATTTCAACTGGTATCTTCCCTCATCAAGGCTTTTAAGTGAAGATGGAGTCAAGGGACCCTGAGGCAGCAAATCTCACAGAAAGGGTGGTAAGCTTTGTAAATTAAATGGGCTAATAAAAATTAGCCTTCTGTTTTTCCATTGAAATAAATGACCATATTTATTCCATGTAGGGGGAGTGGGAGTGATGGGGCCAGTAGGGTTTGAACACCAAATATCTTATCCTTACTTGATAAAGGCCCAATTCTGTCCCCATTGAAATCAATGCCAAAACTCCCATGGGCTTCAAGAAAAGCATCACAATTTATTTGTATTGCAGTGAGGCCTCTAAACATTACCTGGTTTTCTAGACACCATTGTGCTCTCATCTGACGGATAGAGGGTCCCTAACCCAAAGATCTTTCAGTCTAAGTAGATGACAGGAGGAAACAGGTGGATACAGCAGGCAGACAGGGAGCGCAAGGCAGCAGTGAGATGGTTACAATAAGCAATAGGCACAACACCCCAGAGGGAGAGCAGGAGCAACTATTAAAGTCGTGCTATCAGATGGGCTTTCCAAGGGCACAGTGCAGTTCCTGTGTAGTCCCCCACTACAAAAAGGATGCGGAGAAGTTGGAGAGAGTCCAGTGGAGGGCAACAAAAATGATTAGGGGGCTGGAGCATAAGACTTATGAGGAGAGGCTGCGGGAACTAGACTTGTTTAGCCTGCAGAAGAGAAGAATGAAGAGGGATTTGGTAGCAGCCTTTAACTACCTGAAAGGGGGTTCCAGGGAGGATGGAGCTAGGATGTTCTCAGTGGTAGTAGATGACAGAACAAGGAGCAATGGTCTCAAGTTGCAGTGGGGGAGGTCTAGGCTGGATATTAGGAAAACATTTTTCACTAGGAGGGTGCTGAAGCACTGGAATGGGTTACCTACAGAGGTGATGGAATCTCCATCTTTAGAGATTTTTAAGCTGTGGTTTGACAAAACCCTGGCTGGGATGATTTAGCTTTGAGCAGGGGATTGGACTAGATGACCTCCTGTGGTCCCTTCCAACTCTAATCTTTTATGATTCTATGTTGTTTTGCCTCTAGTTTTCCCCTAACCTTTATACACTGATCGTTCATATACGCTGCCTCCTCAGTCCCTGTGATCTGTGTGTCTGGAACCCAAAGCCCTGCCGAGGATGGTCTGATTCAGGATGTCAGCCACATGCAGTGCAGTCCTGAGAGTGGTCCTCACTCTTTCATGCTTCCAATGCAACTGGCAATTACAATCCATTTGGAAAAGAAATTCTCTTGCATCGACTTTATCATCCTTTCCAGCTAATTTGGTAAAAGACTTCTCCTTTCCCCCCATCCAGTGTGGGCCATGGTAATGTGAAGAGACCTTCATTACGTCTTTATTTTCATAAGATACAGATAGGCTTTATGAAAAGAAACCATGTGTCCTGAACAACTTTTCGTGACTCTGGGTATCTGGCAAAGGGTGAATAGTGTAAAGCAGCATTACAACATTTTTAAAACTTTATTATGTACTTGTGACCAACTATTGAAATGCTAATAATATCAAACCTGAACCTCCTAGTGAGACATCTGTAAGAATAACTAAATGCAGTGTGGCTCAAAGAAATCATTTTCAGGGATATACATTATTCTGATGTGCAAATACTGGGCTTGCTCTCTCTTAGTGTAGATCCTTTTTATAACTCCCATCACCATGGTACAATTCTGCACACATGGCAATGATTCTTCTGCAATTTCTTTGTGAATCCCAAATTGCTGTATTTACCAGAAACTTGCTCTCAGCCACGGTTTCTTGCAAATGTGCTTCAGTTTAAAGTGTCAGTTAAAATAACTGTCAAAACCTGAATTTTCACTCAAAGTGCCTACTGAAGTCAGTAAGTAAGGACTGAGTAAGAAGTTTGCAATTTGGTTCACTGAATGTATATACCTGTCTTTATAAAAATAAATAAATGTAATAAAAATACAAAGCAGTCATTCAAAACTCGCTGCTTCCAGTGCAATGCACAGTGGAGACATTCCACTCAGGCATGTGAAAAGTGTTTATTTTATTGTGGAAGCAATTAATGGCCAATGGCAGGATCAGGGTCCTATTTTGCTAGGTGCTGTACAAACATATAATACACATGGTCTCTGGTCAATAGAATTTAAAATCTAATTTAAAATAAAACCCAAAAAGTGAATGTAACAAACAATAGGAGGATGAGGAGAATGAAAATAAAATTAAGTGGTCATGCTGTGTAGTTATTACACAACTTGATTGGTTCCAAATCATCCAAAATGTGTGGTTTTTTAAAAAAATCAATTATTAATTTTGCTGCACAACACAGGCATCATTAGGCTGATTTTGTGAAGCCGATATAGCAGAAGAAGTTCTGAAGAGGGATCTGTAGGAGAGGGAAGTGACTTTATTGAGAGCCTGTGAACTTAGGACAAGCATTCCATGGACAGGGTGTAGCCTGGAAGAAAGTGTGGAATGGAGGCATTCCGCAAATGCACGTTCAAGGGTGGAGGTATTGACTGAGCAACAGGCATGAAAAGAAGAAACAAGATTAGGCAAGAAGCTTGAATTTGATGCATTGCAAAATGGGAACTTTATGGGAAAGACTGATAGGGATGATATGGCCAGTTGCATTAATCCTTGTTAGTAATACTTACCAATGAAGTGCCCATATGACAACAAATATATTGTACAATGATACTATATGGAAGGAGATTGTTCTTATTCTGATAGAGTATTTTGGTAGCATATCTTGATGTCATCTTCATTAGCTCTAGTTTATGGGCACAGATTATCTCCCACTATTTGACAAATGTTGGTAGTTAGTATGCATGCCTCAACAAATGATTTCTCTTGTTACATTTCATTACCAACAACCATGAAAAAAGCTGGGTGAGGAGATTTTGCATCTGGGCTGTTTTTTCATGCCGATCAACCCCAGTGAGTGGCAATAAAATGTTCATACCACACCAGTATGTATTCTGTGTGCCACGTTTTACAGAAAAACAAGAATGGAGAATTTTGAAATGTTATTGGGACGGTTTCTCACATCCATATACCAGTAAAGCCAAACTGACTATATCACAATCGTCTAATTCACTTGCACCCATTTCTAGCTCTGGTCACAAAATATTGGACTCTCCCAGATTCGGGACTGAATATTGCTTGCGACCGGCGTAATTTTGAGGGGAAATTTTCACATTTGGAAGGGAAAGGAGGAAATAGACTGACAGAATATTTTGTTGTATCAAAAAAGCTGTTTAGATGTAATTCAAATGGAGATGGAAAAGACTGTGTACCTAGACTGTAGGTGAGGCAGTGTATCAAATGGATATCTGTGTATCTTCGTTACTTATGGCATCCATTATCATAGTGTATAAATATCTCATAATCATTAATGAATTCATCCTTACCATACCCCTGTGAGGTAGGGAAGTGCTGTCAACCTCATTTTACAAACATGGCACTGAGGCAGAGAGAGACAAGGCTATGTCTATGCTGCAATTGGAGGTGTGGCTGCCACCCATGTAGGCTTCAAGCCAGCAAGTGCAGCTAAATGTAGCAGTGAAGAGGCAGCGGCACAGACCCCAGCATAGACCAGTGACAACACAAGTACATGCCCAGGGTTCCAGGTGGGCTTATACAGCTCATGTCAGGGTCTGCGCCACCACGTCTTCGCTGCTACTTTTAGCTGCGCTAGCTAGATTAAAGTTGGCACGAGTATGCCTACAGAAGCTGTAGTTAACCTTTGATTGCAGTGTGGACGTAGTCTGAATGACTTGCTCAAGGTCACTCAGGAAGTCAGTGGCAGAGCAGGGAGTTAGAATTCAGGTGGCCTATGTCCCGACCTATCACTCTAGCCCCTGGGCCTCCTTCCTCAGTAGGTCTATCACCACACATATACATACAAATAAAATGATCACCATTTAAAAAAATTCATCTCTTATCACCATCTGCACACCACATTTGCTTCTTTTTCCAAGGAGAGAGCAATACTGTGGTGCTATTACTCTTTATCTGAGGGCTGGTAATGTTCTTTGCACGGTGCAGCTCACAGACCAAAGAGATGGCCAATTCCCTGTCCTCAAGGACTGTACACTCTAACTAGACAAAGCTTAACACTCCATGGAGCTATTGCACTGAGTGCTCTCAGGGTGCAAGCATTGATTTGATCTCCCAAAAGAGCAATGTTTTCATCTTAACTAGTGTCATAATATAGTCTTGAAGCACCTTTAATGTTTTAAAAGAATGGAAACCTACTGCAGAGGGCAGATATATACAAGGAAAATTGAATGAAAAAGCTTACTTATTCTTGCAGAAATTGAGCAGAGGAACTGGTCTGGGAAGAGAGACACCTGAGAGAATTCTACTCTCCTCTGTTATTTATTTTGCAGTGATACACAAAGGCTCCAGCCAAGAGTGAAACCTATTTTGCAGGGCACTGTCCAGACACATGAAGACACAGTCGCTGTTCTGAAGAAATCATAATCTACTTACATATCTACTTATCTGTTGACTTGGTTTTGTATAGTATGGCACAGCCATTATTGCCTTATGATAACAGACTTGCTTGATAGCTAGAATGTGTGATGGAGAATGAGAGACCTGGGCTTCGAACCCATCAGTGAGTGATCTCTACAATAGATTTTATTAGCTGCATTCATGTGCACTGGTGAGACTAGATCAAACATTTCTTTTACAACACGCTGTATTTCTATCTTGTACTGTCAAGAGACCTGGTGTCAATACCCAAAGAGATTCTCAGAAAAACATCTTTCATATATGATATATGCAATGTATAATATAGATTAAAAAGTAAATCACAGCATGTGCTACACATATTTCTATTGTGCAGGTAGCATAATTCATATAAATTAAAATTGTGCCATCGAGTATAAATTACTGAACCGCTCGATACCTCAGTTTTCCAAGCTGTGAAATGTAGATAGGACTTACCTGTCAGAGGAGATAAGTGCAAATACATGTCTCTCAATTTTTTGCTGACCCCCCTCATGTCCCCTCCAACAGGGCTAAGATGTTGGAGGGAGGCATCTATCTGCACTCAGGATTTACTGAGAGAGCCACTTCCCAGAATACCCAATAGCCTGAGTGTTAACGCACTCACCAGAGGGTGAGAGAACCATGTTCAGCTCCTTTCTGGCTCAGACAGAGTGGGAATTTGAACCTCCTATATCCTGAGTGAGTGTTTTAACCACTGGACTATTGGGTTTAACAGGAGAAAGAATGGGGACAGCATCTCCTCCTGGCTGCGTTTTGTGCAGGCTGTGCTGAGTCTGCCTGTCAGACAGGGACCCATATTCAAGATATTTGGGGACACCTACTTTGTGAATCCTGCCAGGACTTAGGTGCCAAACTGCTCAGCAATGTCAGGTCTTAAGTGACTGTGCACATGCCCATCAGCAGACGCTCAGGGGACTTTACCAGTGGTAACTTAAGAACTTTAGGTGCCTACAGGATTAGGCAGCAGCTGACTGGTGGTTTTGTGAATGCCAAGGGCACCCAAGTCTCCCTTGTGAAGATATGAGATTTAAAATAATAATAATAATAATAATAAGCTCTGTCTGCCCAATGTGGACTTTACATTCTTTATAAGACTGAAGATATGCTCTGATACTTTGCCTAAGTTCTCCCTCCTCCACACAGTTGTACAGGATGTTGTGTAGTCGCAGTCTGATACTCTCCACCCCAGAAGTAGCTGCATTTTCAGTGGTGCTGTATTATATGTCTATAACTTGTGCAGCATTTTGGAATCCTTTGGAATAAAAGGTGTTAGTATATAAATATAAACTGTTATTATAAAATGACCACTGTTTTATTTACTGAAGAGAAGATGAGGGGTGTTAGAAATCAAAGTGAAAGCTTTAAAGTGTAGCAACAATTAGATCCACAAAGATAACCAGATCCTGTTGTTGGTTTGAGCTCTGCTTGCTCATCTGTAACAACTGGCTATGTTGCAAGAGCACTACTGTTCCCAAATGAGAAATCACAGTGTTCTCATTATGTGCTAAGTGTTCATCACATCAGATTCATTTCTCAGTATTTAATGTTAATTACTAGCTTGGTTTTGTATTAGCTGAGAGCTAAATGATCTAGTACTTTAGAAAACTATTAAGATCTGCGTCACATAGGCAAACATAACCATCCACTCCAGAGTGTGAAATGGATAATGACTGGGTATAAAAGAGTTCTCAGAAATCCCCAGCTGAACATATTACAGAACAGTGCTTCCTCTTTAACAGGCTCTCTGCCAGAATGACACATCACTCTGGCTCATGGAAGTCATTGATAAACTACCCTTTTTAACACTTGCTTCACTTCTGCATGCAAAATTCCTGTTCCAGTGGCCTGGTGGTAAAACACTGTTATTTACAATAGGAAAACTGTAGAGAAAATGAGAAAACTACTTTGTTCAGTGATAAGTCTAGAGGAAAAGAGAGAGTAGGGAAGGTTTAAAAGCAGAGCTGAACAGAAGGAGCTGGAGACTGATCAAACTTCTTGGAGGCTGACTTGGGTTTTCCGCTCCAAAGCTCTTAGTGGTTTCGGACTGTAATGGAATATCTGAAAGCATCCTGTGTAGCTCTCTCCATTCCTCGAGAAGCTCAGGCTTGAAGAGTGTTCCAATTTAAATGGAAGCTTGAGGCTGAACTAAAGGTCTTTGAGGTTCATACAGCATTCCCCTGAAGGGAAGCAATTAGAAGGAGTGAAGGAAACTTTTAGCTCCTGGTGTGCCTTCCTCTCCCTACCTGACCTCTGCGCGAGCTAGGGAAATTCAAAAACCCAAATGTGCTCCAATACCTGTGTTCGAAACCACATTGACCATCAGCAAAAAAGCTTCTGCTAACGTCTGAGAATCGCTGTGAAAGGAGGATCAAGTACCACTGTTCAGAATCAGCTGTGTGGGAGGGAGGTCTTTTCAACAACTGACTCTGAATTTTTTTTTTAATCTGATTTACCACAAAACTAAAACAATTGTTTTGCTAAATCCATTGTTAACACAGTTGGGGAAGTACAGACCTTTCCAGATGTCTTAGGGCTAGATACTCTATAAGAAACCACATAGATACATTGAAATCATGCCAAGATTGTGGTATAAATGCAAAGAAATTCAGAGACAATTTTTGGGCCAAATCCTAGAATCATAGAAATGTAGGGCTAGAAGGAACCTTGAGAAGTCATCAAGTCCAGCCCCCTGCACTGAGGTAGGACCAAGTAAACCTAGACCATCCATGACATGTGTTTGTCTAGCCTGTTTTCAAAAGCCTCCAATAATGGGGATTCCACCAGCTTCCTTGGATGCCCATTGGATAGCTTAACTACTTTTACAGTTAGAAAGATTTTCTACCATCTAACCTAAATCTCCCTTGCTGCAGACAAAGCCCATTACTTCTTGTCCTACCTTCAGTGGATAAGTGTCCTTTGTATAACAGCCCTTAACATATTTGAAAACATTAATGAGGTTCCCCGTCAGTCTACTTTTCTCAAGACTAACCATGCCCAGTTTTTTTTAATCTTTCCTCATAGGTCAGGTTTTCTAAACCTTTTATCATTTTTGTTGCTCTTTGTTGGACTTTCTCCAATTTGGCCACACCTTTCCTAAAGTGTAATACCCAGAACTGGACACAGTACTCCAGCTGAGGCCTCACCAGTGCCCAGGAAAGCAGGACATTTATTTCCCGTGTCTTACATATCACACTCCTGTTGGTACTCCCTAGAATAATAATAGTTTTTTTTACAGGTGCATCACAGTGTTGACTCATATTCAATTGGTGGCCTGCTATAACCCCCAGATCTTTTTCATCAGTACTACCACCTAACCAGTTATTCCCCCATTTTGTAGTTGTGTATTTGATTTTTCCTTCCAAAATGAAGTACTTTGCACTTGTCAAAATGAAGTACTCTGCAGTTTGTCACGATCATTTTGAATTCTAATCCTGTCCTCCAAGCTGCTTGCAACCCTCCCAACTTGGTGTCATCTGCAAATTTTATAAACATACCCTCCATATTATCCATTGGTCTTTGTGCATCCCCCTTGTAGTAATGTCACCTAGATCACATTTTGGTTTGCTGATTTCCTTATGAAATTGTCATGTGGGACTTAACAAAAGCCTTATTGAAACCAAGATATATCACATCTGCTGCTTCCTCCTCCCCCTTTCCACTAGGTCAGTAACCCTGTCAAAGAAGGAAATTAGGTTATTTTGGCATGATTTGTTGTGGACAAATCCATGCAGGCTATTCCTTATAATCCTATTGTCCTCTAGGTGCTTAATAATTTGTTCCAGTATCTTTCCAGATATCAAAGTTAGACTGATTGGTCTATAATTCCCCAGGTCCTTTTGGTTCCCCTTTTTAAAGATCTGTACTATGTTTGCTCGTTTCCAGTCTTCTGGGACCTCACTCGTCCTCCAGGAGTTCTCAAAGATAATTACTAATGGTTCCAAGCTTGCTGCATCTTATTCTTCAAGTACCCTAGGATTAATTTCATCAGCCTTGATGACTTGAATACATCTAACTATTCTAAATATTCTGGAACCTGTTCTTTCTCTATTTTGGCTTGTGTTCCTTTCCCCTTGTTGTTAGTATTAATTTTTTTTCAGTATCTGGTCACCATTACTCTTTTTAGTGAAGACTGAAGCAAAATAGGCATTAAACAGCTCAGCTTTCTTGATGTCATCAGTTATTAGCTCTTCTTCCCAACTAAGTAGAGGACTTACACTTTCCTTCATCTTTCTCTTGCTTCTAGTGTAGTTAAAGAACTTCTTCTTATTGCCTTTTATGTCCCCTGTGACTCACTTTGTGCCTTAGCCTTTCTGATTTTATTCCTAAATGCTTCTGCTATTCTATTGTACTCATCATTAGCAATTAGTCCATGTTTCTACTTTTTGTAAGATTCCCTTTTTGATTTTCAGGTCAATAAAGAGCTCCTGATGGAGCCATATGAACCTTTTACTATTGTTACTATCTTCCTTTCACATCGGGATAGTTTGCAGTTGTGCTTTTTATATTGACTGCTTGAGAAACTGACAGTTCTATAGAACTCCTGTTTCCCTTAGATTTTCTTCCTACCAGTTCTCTGAATTTGTTAAAGTCTGCTTTTTGAAGTCCATTGTCCTTATTCTGCTGCTCTCACTCCTTCCTTTCCCTGGAATCATGAAATCTATCCTTTCAATATGAAATCTATCATTTCATGATCACTTTCACTCAAATTGCCTTCCATCTTCAGATTTACTACCAGTTCCTCCCTGTTGGTCAGAACCAAGTCTAAAATGGCTGTCCCCCCAGTTACTTCCTCTACTTTCTGGAACAAAAATGTGTCTCCAATATGTTCCAAGAATTTACTGGAAATGTTGTTTTCCCATATTACTTTTCCACCAGATGTCTGGATAGTTAAAGTCCCCCATTACTACCGGGTCTAGATATTTCTACTTTTTCTTCTAGAAATGCCTCATCCATCTCCTCTTCCTGATTTGCTCATCTCTGGTAGACCGCCACCTGATGTCAGCCCTGGTTTTTACCCCTTTTACCTTTGTCTGGAGCCTCTCAGCTGGTCTGCCTCTCACCTCCTTCTGAACCTCACAACAAGTGTATGAATTCTTGATGTATAATACAATGCCTCCTCCTTTTTTATCCCAACTGTCATTCCTGAACAAGTTAGACTCATAGATTTTAAAGTCAGAAGGGACCATTTCAATCATCTAGTCTGACCTCCTACACAACGCAGTCCACAGAACCTCACTCACCCACTCCTGTAATAGACCCCTAACCTATGATTGAGTTATTGAAGTCCTCAATTCATGGTTTAAAGACTTCAAGGTATAGAGAATCCATCAGCAAGTGACCCCATGCTGCAGAGGAAGATGAAAAGCCCCCAGGGCCTCTGCCAATCTGCCCTGGGGGAAAATTCCTTCTGGACCCGAAATATGGTGATCAGCTGAATCCTGAGCATGTGGGCAAGACTCACCAGCCAGACACGCAGAAAGAATTCTCTGTAGTAACTCACAGCCCACCCCATCTATACCCCCTCTGTGCCAATATTCCAGTCATGAGACTTATTGCACCAAGTCTCTGTGATTCCAAGGAGGTAATAATTTAGCTTTTATACTAATATTTCCAGCTTTTCCTGTTTATTCCCCATATTCCTTGCATTTGTGTATAGATATCTAGTATGTTGAGCAGGTTCCCCCACTGATTTCCTTCTAGTTGCTCCTTTGACCCTATTATAATTTTCCATGTCTCCCCCCAACATCAAACTGTCTGTTAAGGTCATCTTTTTTTTATGCTGACCTGTGGGCTTCTGTTACCTGCCACCTTTGAACCTAGTCTAACGCCCTCCTCACTAGTTTGATGAATCAGTGCACAAAGATGGTCTTTCCCTTCTTGGTCAGGTGGACCCCATCTCTTCCCAGAAAACCTTCTTCCCAAGACAGCATCCTAAAATCAAAGAAGCTAAAACCCTCTCATTGATGCCATCGACTCAGCTATGCATTCATCTCCAGGATGTGCACATCCCTCTCTAGGCCATTACCCTCAATCAGGAGGATGGATTAGAAGACAGCCTGTGCCCCTGACTCCTTCACCCTTGCTCCCAGAGTCCTATGGTCACTGCTGATCTGCTGTGGGTCAGACTGAGTGGTATCATAATTGCCCACAAGGATGGGCAGCATGGAGTAGGGATCAGAGAGAGTGATGAGCTTCAGCAACCTTTCTGCAATATCTCAAATGCAGGCTCTTGGCAGGCAGAACCTCTTCCAAGACATCATGTCAGGTTGGCAGATGGATGCCTCTTTTCACCTCAGAAGGGAGTCCCCAATCACCAGCACTGTACGTCTTCTCCTCTAGGGTGTGGTAGCTGTGAGCTTCCCAGCATTGGGAGCAAATGGTTCCTGCTCCTCTGCCATTGGTGTCTGCCCCTCACCTCCTGTGGCCAGTGCAACAGACCATTTTTTCTCCTTGACGGTTGGGGCACCTGTCCGGCAGGTGGAACGCTATCTACTGTCCGAGGTGACCAGAAGCCAGTCTCCCCCTAGCAGATAGCTGGTTCACCTTCCTTCTCTGGTGCAGCTGTAGTCATTTGTAGTCAACTAGCACCCTCCAACCCAGATGTCTCCATGTGCATCCTGTTGATGAAATCCTCGCACTCCCGGATGCTTCGCAGATGATCCACCACCTCCTGCAGCTCTCTTACCTGCTTCCCCAGAAAGCCCACCAACAGACATCTCTCACACAAAATCCTCACTTGGTGTAAATTTGAATATCTCCAAGATTTGGCCATTTGTCTGTAACCCAGTCCCTTTGTGCCTACAAGATGCCAAACAGTTCAGACTTACCATCCACCTGAAAAAAACTGAAATCCTCTTCTAACCAGCTCCATCAGCCATTACCACTTAGCCAAATATCACCATCACGGCTATAGACCTAAAAAGCATCAATCACTTTACATATTTTGGCAGTACCAACTCAAGTGATGGGTCTCTGAATTGAGAAATATCAAATACAACATGAAAGGCAGGCCACGTCTTTGGAAGACTTCACCATTGGCCAATCAACCAGCACACCATCTAACCTTCAACAATCAACTGATGATACACAATGAAATAGCAATAGCATCCCTTTTATATGGGTGTGAAACATGGCGAGTTTACCACAGACACATTGAGTAACTTGAAAAATGTCATATATGCTGTCTCCCCCCCTAGTCTGAAGGCCCACTAATGAGACAAAGTCTTAAAAATTAACATCCTTCAAAAAAGTAAAAACAACCAGCATCATGGCAATGATAATCCAAGCTCAGTTTCGATGGACATGTTATCAGAACAGGAGCTGATAGACTCCCAAAAAAGTTTTTTGTACAGAGCAGAATCTCAGAAAGCACAGGAGGCGGAGATCGATTAAAACACTTCAAAGACACCCTGAAGCAGAATCTCACCTCATGCAGCATAAACACTGAGAACTTCAAAGAAATAGCATAAATGGAAACCAACTATCAATAAAGGAAAATACTTTGAAGAAGACAGATGCAAAAAAAATGGAAGGGCTAAGCATCAAGCCAAATCTTCAGTGGGAGCCTGCACAGTCCTGTGTGACGTCTGTCTGCAGTCTTGTTCCGCACCGATCAGACTATACAGTCACATAAGAACACACATGATGCCTTGACTTCACTGTTGGATACGACAGAAAGCCACCTACCAGATGCAGCTTAAGATCAACTAGATCTGCCATCCTATATACAGGATAGTTAAGAATACTCTGAATTAATAATGAAGTGTAGCTGAGGTGTGTTAAACAAACAAACAGGTGTTTGGTTTTCTTTTCTACTTTTTCTTCTTTGGACTTTGCCTTTGTCATTAAGAGAACCTGATCGTTCTGATAGCAAACTAGAGCCCCTTGTTAGTTCAGGAAGACTGTAGGTAATTTCCAGGTAATCTCAGCCTTCAATGACATCTTGGAAAATATCCAGCCTGACAGGACATCACACATGTAGAAAATAAGCATGTGTTTATATTCTGCATGCTTCCAGGTGCCTTTGTTTTCTGCATGCTGCCTTTTGCGGTGAGTGGTGCCCTAGTTAATCTGCTGGAAGCAGCAAGTGCCCAACACTGGTCTCAAAGTAATAACTTTGTCAGTCATATGCTTGATTAGAATTCAGACTAAGATATTTTACAATTAAAATGAGCTATCAACTGGGGAAAAGGAAAATCTGTTAGCTCTTAGCAAATTAACTTGTCCAATAATCCCCTTCATGCGCCAAGACTGTGCAGTCTCAGAGAAATGACATTACGAAGATTGCTACCATAACCCTTTTGGTAGTTCAGACAAATCCTATTGAATTGCAAGGGTTTCATCTCTAACAACAGACTCAGACTTGGACACTCTGTAAATTAAAACCAAACAAATGTAGGTTAAATACCCAGCAGGGATTTTATTTTCTCAAAGGCTAATTAGCACTTGGAATTCTCTGGTCCTAGAGGCACCAATACAATCCTCTTTATTAGGAATAAAATAGACAATTACTTGGCTACCGACAACATAGATTAGATATTTACAAATTGTGGCGATGGGCAATGGATACTATAGAATAAAACTAATGATGATATGTGATAGGTGCTGTAGAGTAAAACTAAAATAGATACACACAAGTGTGGAGCTATTTGCCCACATGATGCCTGATCCAACTTCCACTGAAGGCAATGAGCTTGAGATCAGCCATGCAGAACTGGTTGAATGCTATAAACAAATTGTGTGAATATTTGCTTCAATTTGTAAACTGATTTGCTTAGGCCATATTGATACCTTTCTAGTGTTTGCCCTCCACAAACCTACGTGTGATTGTGTTTTAGTGGCATGAATATTTAGGGAAAGATTTTCAGTCACATGGTCATGGAAGGCAAACTTTAAATTTTCACAGGTTTGTTTTCATTTCAAAGATTCTTTACACTCTTATCTAGTTAGACACGATAAGCCATACCATGTACCCGGTATGACTACATACAGGTTGCTAATACAGCCTGAATAGTAACTATCAAAAGGGAATTGTCCAGAATTAATTCATATTTTATTTTTTTAAATTGCAAAAACTTCTTGCTGAAAACTCTCAAATAAGGAGCACGCTGGAGGAAGAGAGTCCATTTGCAGACATCCCACCAACAGAAAAAGTGTCTAAACTCACTGGACAGATTATTCAGTGTGAATTATTCTCTAGGCCTTCTCATGTACATGGAGTTAAACTGATCACCAAATTTAAGGTCAGGAAGCAACTTGACTCAAGGACGTAGTGGCAGGGACTTTGTTTCTTTGTGGTTGAAGGGATAAAAATCATTTTCATTTATTTACTGATTTATTTTGTTTGCTCGTGTCTTCCTCTTGAGACCGTGTTTGGATCATCCACTACAATTCAGTGGGCACATTCCATATGCTCAGTCTCTTGCGATTGCAAGAGGTTTTGGGGGACCTTGCTCTTTTCATCTTCTTGGTACTGTGTTCTTCTTCAGAGCAGCGGTGGGGAAAGCCTAATAATATTTTGGGATCATCTTTTTTAGTCATCCATGGGGGAGAAGGAATCAGTTGTCCAGTAACAGAGTCTCTAGTGGAGGGGGTTGTTACACACTGTGCTTATGACCAGCATAAGAAGATGGTGACACAGGAAGAAAGATAATTCTTCTTCGAGTGATTGCTCATGTCCAGTCCATTATAGGTGAGTGCATGCCACCGTGCACGATTCCTGGAACATTTTTCCCCTTAGCAGACCCCGTAGGGCTGGCTGTGGTGCCCCCTGGAGTCCCACATGCATGTCGCAGTATATGAGGCACTGCCGGCCCTACACCCCCTCAGTTCCTTCTTTCCACCCATGACAGTTGCTGGAACTAGCCTTGCTCTCTGCAAGTGCCATTCCCCTTGTTTAACTCTGTTATTCGAAGTACTTTAGTTAGTTTTAAGTAGTTGTTAAGTAGTGTTAAGTATAGTTAAATAGGAAGTCCCTGAGGGACTTAGGGTGGCCAGGCCATGCCTCAGTTGCCTGGATTTAAGCCGTGTGCCTCCTGCAGGAAGGCTTTCCTGCTCAGCGACCCCACAATCGGCACCTTAAATGCCTGGGGGAAGAGCAAAGAAAGGATAAATGTAAGATCTGCAGGGCTTTTAAACCGTGGACCCAGAAGGACCGAGAGATCCGGTTAAAAGCCCTGCTCATGGAGGCAGTGCTCCGCCCGGCATCCCAGTCACCCCGCTCCACGGCCCCAAGCGTCACCTCGGTGCAGAGTGTACCACCGGCACCAGGATCAACTTGGCTTCAAGCAACATCTCAGTGCCGAAGACAAAGAGGCAGCGCATGGATCGCGGACACTCCCCTGCGCCGTCAGTACGGGCAGGGTCGAGTGCGGAGATGCCACGGCCCATTGAGTCTTCTCCGGTGCCTGCATCTCCGTGCAGGGAACCTCCCCCAACTCCTGGGAGTGGGAGAGTGCCCCTGCCGATGCCGTCGACACCGGAGGCATTTCAGGCAGCAAGAGCCTTGTTGGCCTTGCCAACACCACCTCCACCCCCCCTCCACCGAGTGAGAAGGGGCCGGACAGCCACCGGGGATAGAGCAAGGATGCTCCCTCAGCAGTCGTTTCAGATCAGTGTCGTCGAGCCGGACTGCTTCAACTCAGGATGTGGAGTCTCCCTCTTGGCGCCGACGTCGGTCCCCAGCACCAGAGGCAGCGCAGACCAAGAGGCAGCACGGTTCGAGGTCCGCCAGGCAACGCTCAGACAGCTCCAGCTCCGCACCCACGGCACCGAGTTTGCCCGCACTGAGGTGGTGCAGAACCCGGTCACCGTCGGAGGATTTGGCACTGAGGGGCCGCCCCGCACCGAGGGCAGCGCGGAACCGAATCACCATGCGAAGACCCCACAACGCACAGTCCCCAACGCAGAACCCGGTCGCCGGAGTCAGGCTCAGCATCGCAGAGTTCGGAGCAGTGCCAGTCTCGGTCACCAAAGGGTAAACGGCACCATAAGCCCTTGGTGCCGAGACGACACTCCGGTACCTCGAGCTCCTTGGAGCGCAGCTCTACTCGCCAGCACTGTTCGTGGTGATGGAGGCAGTCCTCATCATCCTCTAGCTTGGAGGCATCGAGAGAACAGTCCCCAGCACTGGGCAGTGCCCGGGACCAAGGCCGTGCACAACACCGCAGGTCTAGTGGCTCAGGGTCCCACAGGGGGGACAGTCGTCAGGACAGCCAATGCCACCACAAGGCGCCACAGCCAGCAGCACAGTCAGCCCCAGATAGGCCCCAGGGTAAATGGCCACAGCAATGGCCGCAGCAATGGCCTTATTGGGCCTCAAGGGGCATCCAGATGGGACAGGGGCCACAAACCATCCTGTCAGCAGGGCTTCAGTCTGTGCCTCCAGCTCAGGAGAAGGCCCATACACACCACTCTTCGGACAAGGAGTTGGACCCCATGGAGGGACCCTCTATGGGTGCATCCCTTCATCAGGTGAGGGAACACCTGCAGGACGCGCCTTGGCAGTCCTCTTCCTCCTCACCAGATGAGGCAGTCTCCCGGAACCATATGGCGCCACTGGAGGTTTTCAGGGCGCACTAGGAGCTCCTCAAGAGGGTAGCCTCTAACTTGGGGCTGGAGGTGAAGGAGTTAGAGGAAGCCGATGATACCCTCTTCAATGTGCTGGCAACAGTTGCCCCAGCGAGGGTGGCCTTATCAGTCCATGACAGGGTCCTCAATATTGTAAAGGCCCTGTGGCAAACCCCTTCCTCGGTCGCCCCTACGTCAAAGGTGGCCGAGAAAAAGTATTATGTCCCAGCCAAAGGGTTCGAGTATTTGTTTACTCACCCGGCCCCAGGAACTCTGGTGGTAGACGCAGCCAACCAGAGGTACAGGCAAGGTCAGCCAGGTTCCACTCCCAGGAACAAAGACAGCAAGAAGCTGGATTTTTTGGGGGAGAAAAATTTATTCAATGGCAGCCCTGCAGTTCAGGATTGCCCATCATCAGGCCCTCCTGGGTAGATACAACTTTAATTTGTGGGACTCCCTCAGGCAGTTTGCTGAGGCCCTGCCCCAGGACCAGGCTGCAGACCTTACCACCATCCTGGAGGAGGGAATCATGGTGGCTAGGGCAGCGCTCCAGACAGCCAGTGACGCTGCTGACTCAGCGGGTAGGGCCATAGCCTCCACCATTGCCATGAGAAGGTGCTCGTGGCTGCAATCCTCAGGCCTCCACAGCCAGGAGGTGCAGCAATCAGTTCAGGACCTCCACTTCAATGGCTCAGCCCTATTCTCTGATCAGACTGATGCAAAGCTGTACAGTCTGAAGGACTCTAGGGCTACACTTCGCTCCCTGTGCCTGTACACGCCCCAGGCTTCCAGGCGGCAGACATGGCCCCAGGCGCAGCAGCAGCCAAGGCCCCCATCTAAGCCGTTTCAACCCTATAGAAATAGGGACAGGAATAGGGGGCTCAGAAGTAGGAATCAACCTCCCAGCTCGTCCTCATCCCCCCAACAGGGGTGCTCCAGGGGGTCAGACAACAGTTAAATAGTTTAGCCCTGCCCCTTGGCCTACCCACTGATGGCGGACTCCCCAGGCAATGATGAAAGGTGTTCCGTTCAAGGAACTGGTCCAGTTGGTCACCCTAAATTCTGATGCTTCCGCTGTAGGATGGGGAGCCCACATCAGCGCCCGACCCAGGCAATCAGGGCCTCTGCTCGGGGGAGGAGAAGCTCCTGCACAGCAACGTGAAGGACCTGATGGCCATTCACCTAGCGTATGAGGTGTCCCTCTGATTCCCAACAGTCAGAGTGGGGCAGGTGCTGACGGACAACACCGCGTCGATGGTTTACATAGACAGGCAGGGGGAAGGGCGCCCCTCGGCCCTCTGCAAGGACTCCCAGGAGTGGGGAACGACGAGGCAGATAGCCTCAGCAAGTCATTCCTACCCCGCCACGACTGGCCGTTGCACCTGGAGGTGGTGACGATGTTCTTCGAGAACGGGAGCATTCCCCAACTGGACCTATTCATGTTGGCCTGGAACGCAAAGTGTCCGAGGTTCCGTTCGCTCTGGGGTTGCGTGACTGAGTCAATTTCAGATGTGTTCCTCATGAACTGTTGCACCTAGACCTGGACCTCCACAGCCTGGAGGCCCTGTGACTGATGGAAAGAGAGAGAGCCTGCTCGGTGCAGGCCCAACAACTCCTGCTTGATAGCAGGAAGCCTTCTCCACAGGTCATGTACGGGCTAAGTGGAAACGGTTTACATCTTAGGTGGAGTCTGGGGCAGTCTGCCCAGCCTATCACCTTAATAGGCGACCCTGGAGTACCTGCTCCAGCTAAAGCTGCAGGTCTGGTGCTGGCCTCACTGACAGTTCACCTGGCGGACATTTCGGCCTTCCATCAGCAGCTAGAAGGGAGACCGCTGCCCTCCCAACCCATAGCGGTCAGGTTCCTCACGGTGGTGGAGAGGCTCTACCTGCAGGTCTGGGACCTGGGGTCTCCCTGAGGTCTCAACTGGGTTCTCTTGAGACACACGGGACCCCCACTTTGAATCCATGGCTTCAAACCCCCTGCTTGTGCCTTCAGGAAAGGTAGCCTTCCTGGTGGCCATTACCTCAGCTAGGAGGGTCTCCAAGCTTAGGACCTTGACCTCAGAGCTCCTTTATGCAGTATTCTATAAGGATAAGGTGCAGTTGAGGCTGCATCCAGCCTTCCTGCCCAAGGTGGTTTCCCAATTTCATTGTAAACGAAACAAATTTCTCCCCGTGTTTTTCCCAAACCACACGGTTCGGAGGAGGAGAGGAGATTGCATCTCCTCGCGGGTTGCATCATGCATCAAGTTCTGCAACAGGCAGGTGAGGGTGTCCCTTCTGGGAACCATCACAACACACAACCAGAGCTCAAGCGCCATCACCCAGCAGGCAACAGAGGACATGGGATTTGGCAGAGCCGTGCGGACAGCAGCTCACCAGTAACTCGTACCCACTTCCAAGGTATTGCTTGTTAGTCACCTATAGTGGAGTGGACATGAGCAATCACTCGAAGAAGAAAACAAGGTTACTTACCAGTAACTGATGTTCTTCGAGATGTGTGGCTCATGTCCAGAATTGGCAGAAAGAAGGGACTGAGGGGGCGTAGGGCCGGCAGTGCCTCATATACCACGGCATGCACATGGGACTCCAGGGGGCACCAGAGCTGGCCCTACGGGGTCTGCTAAGGGGAAAAAAGTTCCGGGAACTGTGCACGGTGGCATGCACTCACCTATAATGGAATGGACATGAGCAACACATCTCGAAGAACATCAGTTACTGGTAAGTAACCTTGTTTTACAGTGAAAGGGAATCAAATAGATACAAGGTTTAGAAAAGACCAATTATTTCATTTTTTCTGTTACTTCAGATTCAATTTATTCAAATTCTTTGCAAGACCCACATGGAAATCAAAATTTAATGAGAGCGGTTAGTGTGTCAGCAAAGTGCTCTTAATAAAACCACTGAAAACTATAGATGCCATGAATTGCACTTGTGTGCTTCTCAGCCCTTCTAGCATGCTGTGAGGCTATCAGGAAAAGACATTATCCATGCTTTATCTGTAAAGGACCATTATTTTCATTATCACTGTAGCACCTGCCAGTGCTGTTATATTTAAATGTCTGTTAGCCACAGCATCTCCACTATCAACACCTATTTTCTGAGGTTTATAACTTGACAATAGCCTTAGCTTTCATCAGGTTTTAAGGCATATAAAATCTCAGCCTTGACGTACATTTATTTCCTAAATACCATGGTTTTTACATTGCTATAACTGCACTTCAAAAACTAATTTTCCAAGTGGTCTATTTTAAATACAGAAAAAGTAAGAAAATTCATAATTAGGATTTCTGCTCTGTTCTAACTAACTGTGTGGTTAGAGCTTAAAGCACACATGCTGTTGTATGGACAGAAGCACCACAGGGGAAAAGAGCTCTCTACTTCCTCTATTGGTGAAAAATGAATAGTGCTGCCATAAAGAGCTTTATTTGCATACACTACCTACCCACAATTCCCACTGACGCTAAAAGAGTCACAATAAATATACATTAACTTGGATTTTGGGGGGTAATTGGCTGCCGGAAAGGCTTGAATAGAAGATAGGGCTCCTGTTCTATAGTAAAGAGCATATTTATAATTAGCTGGTGTTTTACCCAAGGATCCTGTGTTCTTTTTTTCTTCTGTGGGGCTTTTGCTATAAGACCATGTAGACTGAGGACTTTGCTGCAAGACCAAGGAGTGCAGCACAGCTGACTGGACTCCAGTGAGGTCTCATGTACCCAGCACCTTAATAAAGCTGAATCATTAAACTGGATTAGGTAATTGTGCCTCCAGGCAAGTGTCTTCCTTGGGACTGGAGACAAGCCTGCAAAGAGACTGTTGGACAACTGCTACTTGATGATCCAAACTGTGAGTGGGTTTTGGTGAATGGGTGAGGTGATGTAGCCAAGGGACTATCACCTGTGGGAGTCTCACCGGCAGGTGAGAAGGAAGTTAGATAGATTACTGCCACAGTTACTGGAAGGTGAGGGGAGTGTGATACTCTTTATCCATATATATATATTCTGCTGCTGTGTTTTTCCAAGCTCATGACTGTGCTCCATTCCCTAGTTTGTACACAGTCTTGGAGTGCTTGTGAGGGTAGCGTTCTGCCTGTTAAGGGCACCCAGAGAGAGGGCCTTTATTTTTCCCATGTTTCTGGGGGGCTGGAGCTCAAGCTGGTGTAGCTATTTGTAAAGAGAGACCCTAGACACATTGAACTTGGCTCTTTTTGCTGCTGTTCACTACCTGGCAGAAGGGTTACATTTTGGGAGCTCTTCTGTGATCCTCTGAGTTAATTTATTTTCTCAGGTTTTGGGGAGAAGAGGGGGACAGGAAGGAGCAGAGCAAGAGTGTACATCATTGTACATTCACTGGACAGTGAAGCAGTTCTTAAAAGACCACTCTAGTTGGCATAATTTAGAGTTTAGCCAGACCCAGGGATCCAGCCCCCTGAAACTAATCAGTCATTGGATCTCATGTATTGGCATCTGCTTGTGCTGAGATACAGTATATGTTCTTCACAAAGTTGTTATTGGAGTGATGAGGCCTGTATGCAACAGCAATGGACTGTATGTCTAATACAGAGAAGGTTTGTAAGGGACTTCATAATGTGTTAGGCGCAAGAATGCCTTAGGCCTAACATTTTAAAATTGATTTTGGATGCCTCAATTCTTAGGTGCCTGTTATGGGGTCTCTTCCCTGCACATGTGAACAAAGGATTAACATAAGTCTGACACTACTAGTAGCCCACCTTGCCTCACCAGAAGGGTGTGTCAGGCTTGATTTGTTATTAGACCTAGTTAGAGTGGAGCTGGGTCTTTTTCAGTAAAGGAAGGGAAAGCTAAAGGGGAGGTCCATGAGCTGGACTCAGGACAGAGAAACGCAGGAGAGAGGAAGAGGTCAAGAGTCCCTTCTATCTCGAAAGAGGTTGGTGAAGGCAGTCTGAAGAAAGTCCTAGGAATGGAATTAATCACCTGGAAAGAGGAACAAGCACAGAGAGGCAGGCTTGAGGGGTTGACATTCCAGCGGAGAAAGAAGGAGCTGGAAGGACCTAGGGAGAAGCCAGAGCCCTGAGAACCAGAGGACAGGTTGTGGTGAGCACATGCTGCAGGGAACAGCACAAAGAGGGAAAGCAGGAAGCAGTCCAGAAAAATAGCGGCACATCTGAAGGAGCACAATACAGAGTTCCTGGGCCAGAATCCAGAGTAGAGGGTGGAACTGGATTCCCTTACCAGCCCTGAGAAAGGGGCATACAAGGCCAACATAAAGATTATTGAACCCTGAGTGGGGTAGAAGACAGAGCTTTAAGTACAGACTGAGGAATTGCCCAAGAGAGGGCAGCAGCATCTTTTGTGTTGGGGTTTTTTGGGATTTTTAGTTGTATTTTTGTTAAATTGGAAGGCCTGGAACTAAATCAAGACCTGGCCAGAAGGCTCAGTCACAAGAAGAGGCAGAACACTTCAGGGCCAGAGCAGCTGTAAGCAATAGGTGATCGATGAGGAAAGAGCCTGCTATGCCACTCCCAACCATGAGGGAAGCCCAAGCAGCAAAATCCCAGCCATGAGGGGAGCCTTCCAAAGTGCCCTACTGGAAACACCTTACAAAGGCCTGATTTTCAGAGGGTGGGTGCTCAGCAAAAATAAAAGCACCCAAAATCACTAGTCACTTCATAATTAAAAGAGAATTGTATAAGACCATTTGCTGTGTTATAGTCTTTACAAATAGAGCTACCTGTCAGGTGGCTGTGTAGTGTAAATGCTAGCAATGAGTGAGTTCTAATTCAGGTTATCGTTCTTTGTTCATAACATTTTAGTGGTTGAGGGCAATGGGGCAGGGAAGAGCATTTGCTTTGTTCTATTTTCTTGCCCCTGTATTGCCTATATCAGTAGCATCCAACCCGGGGCCTTAGACACTCTAAATTCTGGCCTTCTAGGATGTGTATTAAGAAGAAAATTTGTATATGATTGTGAATTGAAAATGCTTTCCCTGAGCCATTCTCTCGGTGCGTGGAGTTTTGGATTGGGTTTTTTTTTAAAAGCTGAAGTGTTTAAATCAGCACCATCACTAGAGGGAGGAAATGGAAGGCACCTTCTACAAACTGCCTCCCCTGCAGCCTCAATGACAGCTCTGGCGTGAGCTGGGAATCAGGTGACCAGATAGCAAGTGTGGAAAATTGGGATGGGGGTGAGAGGTATTAGGCACCTATGTAAGACAAAGCCCCAAATATTGGGACTGTCCCTATAAAATCAGGACATCTGGTCACCCTAGCTGGGAATGCTCTCTTTGGCTGCCCTTTCCATGCTGCAGCTGCTCAGCAGCTCCCATGCTGGCCAGCAGGATCAGAGTAGAAATTGGGTCTATGAGCTTATGACGGCCCCTGGCAAATACGGCTCCCCTCCTCCACACAGCTACCCAAGGCAACCAAGGAGAGGGGGGAAAGGGAAGAAAGTGAGAACCAACAACCACTTATTTCTTCCTGAATCTCTATCCCAACTCAGATTAAAACAGCCTGGAGGCTGCCCTAAATTTACACCTGCCAGCACCTCACTTCAGCCATCCCCTTTCCTCAGTGGGCCCCCTTGGCCAGGAGTTGTAGGAAGAGAGGCATATAAGTCTGCAACATCAACCCTATTGTTGATGGAAACTCCCTCAGACCATGACAGTTCCCAGCCAGGGACTTGCAGGTGCCTTCCACTCCCTTTGCGCTGCCTGAGTGACACAAAGGGAGTGGAACAAGGCAGAGAACCTGCCTCATAGTGTTGATTGCAGTCCTTTGACCTTTTAAAGTGATATGTTTGCCCCTCTGGCTGAAAAAGTTGAATGCCCCAGCCTCTGTGGGAACATTAGTTCCTTGTGACCTGGACGTTACATGTCAAATCTAAAATGCGGTTGGAAATCTAAGGAAACTTACCCTGCAAATGAGATATGGTATGGCCTCAAATTCCTTGTTTTTAAATGGCTTCTTTATACAGCATATAGACAAAATACCTGGCCATATCCTGTAATTCTTGCTCAGGAAAAGCTCCCCTTGAATTCAAAGATAAGCTTTATTAGCAGAACTCATTCACTTCATTAATCACAATAGCCATTTTGCCTGAGTAAAGACAGAGTAAGAATTTCAGGGGTTGGCCCATATCCTAGAGTATATAAATAGATTTCTATGAATCAGTCACATTATGTAAGGCATAAAATAAAATAACAAATGAGAGA
Organism: Emydura macquarii macquarii; assembly: GCF_026122565.2. NCBI lineage: Eukaryota > Metazoa > Chordata > Testudines > Chelidae > Emydura > Emydura macquarii. The sequence goes on from NW_027133156.1 coordinate 5,519,679, forward strand.
GAAAATAGGTTTAAGTTCAGAATCTTCACTGAGGCATCAGCTGAAGATTTTGGGCAATGATCCAAGAAAAAAAAATTTTTTTTTAAACGTTTGCCTGCTTTGCTTTAAAAGTGACTCACTCATCCATCCTCTCCACCATCAATTTCCACATTGCTTCAGACATGTCTGTATATTTAACAAGTTAAATAGCACCATCAAAGCTTCCTGCTTATTCACTGTTCATCTACTTTAGTTCTTCAGAGCCAAAGGGGGAAAAATAAGTAAAAAGTGCACCAAACCTGTAGCCTGGTTAAAAGAATTCTGGTAAGATGCTTGCTGCAGTTTGCAATGAATTGAAATGTGAATAAACACAGCATGTGACAGCCTTCTATATTTAGCCATGGCTTTTGATACTGTCAAAAAAGCATCTATGTTTGTGCATTTTAGCAGAAGAATGAGACCCTGAAGGTGTAGGAAATCTCAAACAATGGCTTTGTATTCATTCCAATTGTCAGTCTGACTTGTTTATACATGTTATTGGCCAGCCCCATTCCCCACCTCTGGCACATTCTCATATATATTTTCTGGATTGATCACAGGATATTTTTAGCTGGTGTAGCACAATCATCAAACAAAATCTTATTGTCACATATCCAGCACCAAAGATGGAAAAAATGTTTGAGATCAAGTCAAAATACCCATGGTAAAGGTGTGATGTCTATTAACCTCTTAAGAGATGAACTATGTATTGTATTTTTTTAAATCTATTTCTGCTAAACATGCACAGTGAAACAGTGAGACAATCTTGTATTTTGTGAAAGGTTGTGAGATAAATGTATTTTGAATATAACTTATTTGTTCAAACTTTTTATTTGCTTATGACAAACTATGCAGGTCCTGGTAAGAGCAAGGCAGGAAATAATTATGTGCAAAAAATTTGCTCTGGAGTTTTTTCATTACACCTTGTCTCTGGTATTAATTAGACAAAAGATTGTCTTCCTATGTACACTTGTATTGCATATATTCTTTTACAGAAAATGATGCTTTCCCCCACAGTTCCCTTGCTAGACAGTTAAAGCCATTGCTGACTGCTTTTAAAGACGGTATAGAGGCATTCAGATACCATGGTGATGTGCGCAGTATACAAATTTGAATAGAACAGAATAATCAAGATGGGATCAGAGTTAGAGCATTCCTAGAATCTCAGGTTTCCATGTAAGTGCCTGTAGTTTAAATTAATCACCAACTGTGCAGATGCTACATCAAATAAAATTGCTGGAATGAGGAGGTAACATGTTCTCCTTTCATTTTTATTCCTTTTCATTTCCTATTTGCAAAATAAATAGTCCATATTCCTAGGATGACATTAGTTTTTACCTCAAGCTGCAGAATCTAAAAACACAGATAAACATACAGAACTTGACATTCATACTCCAACTATTTTGCTTCATCAGCTAGGGCTGTTGGCAATAAGATGTTTTACCAAACTACTATTAAATTGATAGCTTCTCACCTATCAAAGACGTCATTTACAGTTAGTGTTTTAGATCTTATAGGGCAGTGCTTTTCAATCTTTTTTCATTTGTGGACCCCTTAAAAATTTTGAATGGAGGTGCACACCCCTTTGGAAATCTTAGACATAATCTGCGGACCCCCAGAGGTCCACAGAACATAGGTTGAAAACCGCTGTTATAAGAACATATCATCTCCTCCCCCGGCTCCTCTTCTGAAGTCATTGTAGGCCCTGACCAATCTGGTGCCATTTCCCTGTGGAAAGGGGAGGGGCAGGATTTGGAGAGTCACACAGGAGATCTGCAGACCGCAGGTCTTGCACACTGTCATGTTCAGCTCCATAGGAGCCATCTGAGCTCCTCTGTGGGGAATTTTAGGTCTGACTTTTGGTTCTGCAGCTATGCAGATCCACATATTGTTCTCCCAACAGAGATTGAATATAGCTGCTCTTCCATGCCCAGGAAGGGGGAGAAATTCTGCCTCCTTACCCCTGCATAGATCCCCAGTGCGTAGGCCAGTTACTGCATCTACATAATGGTGTTCTTTTGGTCACAGTATTTTGCCTGCTACCACAGCAGCCTGCACTAACATATCTATTAGCAGATGGCAATCTCAGGAAGAAGGCTTGAAAACTCCTTTGTAGTCAAGTGACAGGAATTCCTAGGACACTTCAGAAATGTTGTACCTCCCAGGCTTCATTTGCTGTTACAAGTTCTACAGGACCATTAGTGTGCATCTTTCTTTATAGATGCACACTAATGACAGGACACACACACTAAAGCAACTAGACAGGACCTTGGACCTTGCTTCAAAGAGCTTGCAATCTATTTTCTTGGATCAGTCTGTTTGCTCCAGAGCGGTTCAGAATGTTGAGTGACAAAGATAAAATGTTATTTAAAAATAATCTGTAAACTACATCTACTTTCATTGGTTGTCCTCTTCCTGCTTTTATCATGAGCTTCAGGGCCAGATTATGCCCATCTTTACTAATGTTAAGTATTCCCTCCTTCCTCAAGTAAAAATAGGGCTACTCACAGAATAAGGAACTACTCAACATAAGCAAAGAAGGCAGAATCAGGGCCTTGGAGTCAGAATAGTGGAGCTCATGTTTTGCCTGAGCTCAGCCCTATTTTTTTCTAGTGCTATTTCTACTTTTACCCTTTTCTCTATCCTTCCTTAAATAACCTTCAGCAGTTCTTCATTTACATCGGAAATGAATGTATGCTGATTGGACAATCTCCACCAGATATTGTGTTTTAAGAAATAACTGCCACCTGACTGAAACTTTTTCATCAGAATAACTAAGGACCAGATTCTGATAACTTTACCCATCTTGAGTAGTACCTTACTCAACTAGTAGTCACATTGAAATCAGTGAGGCTGCGCATGGCATAAAAAGTTACTAGCATGAGTAAAAGGATCAGAATCTGGTCCTAGTGCGTCAGTTTCTTAAACAACAACAACAAAAAAGAGTCAAATTTGCTTCACCTTACTCCAGCTACCATCCCACCAAAGCCTTAAAGAGGGTGCATAAATGTAAAAATACCCAAAAGTGTGAAACAAAATCCTCCCCTTCATAATTGCACTGTTATAAGACCTTAGATTTCCTTCTCCATAGCCTTAGTAACATTTTGAAGAGAAAAAAATGAAGGTGATGATATATGCTATTTATTTAGTCTTGGAAGGATTAGATCAATAAATGCTGATAAATGTCGATTTCACTGTACACACACAAACTGATAAAAAAAAATGACATCAGTAATAATCCAAATGTACGGATAGGCAAAGTAAAAAATATGTGCTATTAGAGAATTTGTTTCAAGGCTATTTACTTGGTATATTTTAACAATTTCTGTTTTAACCAATAAAAAGCTTTGATTTTTTGAATCTCAATGTCTTCTGTCATTAAAAATGGCCTGGCCACCGCTTCCAAGTTTTCCATACCTGTTTAAATGTAAATCAATAAAAACAAAAACAAAAAAGGCTAAAAAATAAACACTAAAATTATGCAACAAAATCTTAAAATAATCAAAATCAAATTCTGCCAAGCCTATCTGTGTTGGGGGTGGAGGTGGCGGGAGTCAGAGAAAGAAACCTTTTTGCAATTAATACATGGGGGAATATGTCAAAAAACAGCTTATGAAAATAAAAACTCACTGTGCCATTGCCAAGGTCAATTAAACCAACTGTGATTTGATTTGCTGTGCAAGTGCAAGTGCCAGTCACACAAGTTAAAGGTACCTCTAGGCAACTTTCACTTCTGTACCCTATGGCGGGGCACCTACCCCACACTGGCCAAGAGGGAGTTAAGGAGAGCTGGGCAAGAAGCAGCCAATGGGCAGAAGCAACAGGGCAGCCAATCAGGACCTAGGAGTCCAGTGTAAAAAAGGGGAGTAGCAAGCAGAGTAGCGCAGTCACTCCGAGGAGCTCAGGGAGGGAAGGGTGGCTGGCTGGCTGCCCGCCCGCCCGCCCGCCCGCCCAGTCGGTTGAGGGAGATCAGCACCCTGAGCGAGGAAGTGGTTGATGACTGGGGCTCGGCAAGAGTGGAAGGCCTGAAACAAGGGCGGAGAAGGTACTGAGGCCCTGATACAAGGGAAGAGGTTGTGGGTAAGCAACCCAGGGAAGGCTATAGAGGAGTTGGAGGGGAGGCAGGGGAAGGCTGCTGGGCCACACCCCATCTCCCTTAGGCTGCCAGTGGAGCAGCAGCGGACTATAGTGGCCGCTGAAACAAGTGGTGAGGAAGGAACTACAAAATCCCCTCTGGAGTGGGGGTGGGACACGGATTGTGGCTTGGCCGGAGGGCCGAGCCTTGAAGATGATGGAGAGCCCTGACGATGGCAGGAAGGGAAGAGTGACGGAGCACAGGCCACAGGTCGGGGGTGTCGCCATGTGCTAATTCCCAGAACGCCAGCAGGAGGTACCTGTCAGGCAGTGAGTGGCAGACAGTCTGTCACATATCCAAATACAAGACCTGAAGTTTCTGGAATCTGAGCAAAATGCTCCTCTGACAGAGTTTAAGATTTTCTGGCCCAACATTTGTTTATGAGTATTTCAGACAGGTCAGTCTACTTTATCTTTTCTAAATATTCAACATAACAACGGCCATGTTGGGTCAGACCAATGGTCCATCTATCCCCGCATCCTGTCTTCTGACAGTCCCCAGTGCCAGGTGCTTCAGAGGGAATGAACAGAACAGGGCAACTATCAAGCGCCACACCTTGTCATCCAGTCCCAGCTCCTGGCAGCTGGAGATTTAGAGACACCCACACCCTGACCATTTTGGCTAATAGACTAGAGCAGCGGTTCTCAACCGGTGGCACGCATACCACCGGTGGTACTTCGAAGAAGGCTGGGTGGTACACGAGCCGTACCGCACCGCCGAATCCGCTGCCGAAAGTCCCCCCCGTCACCGCGAAACCCCCCCACTGCCGAAAGTCCCCCCCCGCCGCCGCCGCGAAACCCCACCACCGCTGAAAGTCCCCCCCATCACCCCACCCCCGCGAAACCTTGCTGCCGAAAAGGGGCAAACGGCGGCAGGGTTTCGGTGGAGGGCATTGTTCCCCCCATGTAACCCCGCTGCCGCTGAAATTCCCCCCTCTCCCCCCCCCGGGCCGCAAAACCCCGCCACCGCCGCAAGTCCCCCCCCCTTTTTTTCCCGAGAAGTACTCAGGTTAGGTACAGTCAGGTCAAGTGGTACTTGACCTGACTGTAGTACTTGACCTGACTGTACCTGACCCGAGTGGTCCTCCGGGGGGAAAAAAAGGTTGAGAACCGCTGGACTAAAGCGTCAGACCAAAAAGTCACTGCTGTAAATATATTATCAGGCAGTCACACTGATACTGATATCCTGGCATGCTCTTTGCTAGTCTAAATATTGCTCTCCTGCTGGTCTCAGTAGTAGTGGAACTAGGTTTTCCGTACCAGATAGGACTGTGGTGCCATTTGCTGATAGAATCTGTTTTAGGCTTGGGTTTCTTTTAGGAATTTGTTTTATATTTCTGGGGTTAATGCTGGTGAGAAGAGGAAATGGCTCTTGCCTTCTGCCCTGACTGCCTTGATATGGCCACTCAGATGCAGCACTTTAAGAGATGAATAGTGGAGAGATGGGTAGCACTGATCATATCATTAGCCCATTCCATCAAAAATTCCTGATTCTCAGCTTCATAAAATTGAGCTCCCAACTGGAGTTTAGTCAACACTCAGCACAGGTTTACTTTCTTTATTGTATTAGTAATATGGGAATTTCCATACAAAATCAAAGCAGTGGTCCCTCAAGCCCAGTATCGTGTGTGACAGTGACCAGTTCTAGATGCTCCTGAGACAGGTGCAAGACTCTGTGGTAGGCAATTATGCTCATAAAGAAAGTTTCTTCCTTACCCTTGTCAGTTATGCCTTTAAGCATGAGAGTTTTTATTTCTTAGAATTACTTTTCTCCTATATAACCTAACAGTGGATGTTTTCATCAGTGTAAATGGGTAATCCTTTCTGAACCCTACTAAGGTCTTGTCCTCCCTTATATCTGGTGGCATTGAGTTCCACAAGGTATGTAAAAAAGTATTTCCCTTTATTTCTATTAAATTGGTACCTTTCAGTTTCATTGAATGTACCCATTTTTTATTAAGAGAAAGAATAAACCAGGGGGCGGATTTATCTTCTGTGTGCCATAAAACATGTTGTTATACGTTTATCATGTCCCTTCTACACATCTCCTTTCTAAAGTAAGCCGTCCCAATCTTTTCATTCACTCTTCAGATGAAAGTCCCTCCGTACCTCTAGTTATTTTTGTTACCAAATAATGCTATCATATCTCTCCTGAAACAGTAGCCAGAACTAGAATCACAGAAGATTAGGGTTGGAAGGGATCTCAGGAGATAATCTAGTCCAAGTCCCTGCTCAAAGCAGGACTAACCCCAACTAAATCATCCCATTCAGGGCTTTGTCAAGCCAGGCCTTAAAAACCTCAAAGATGGAGATTCCACCACCTCCCTAGGTAACCCATTCCAGTGCTTCATCACCCTCCTAGTGAAAAACTTTTTCCTAATATCCAACCTAGATCTTTCGCACTGCGACTTGAGACCATTGTTCCTTGTTCTTTCATCTACTACCACTGAGAACAGCCTAGCTCCGTCCTCCTTGGACCCCCCCCCCTTTCAGGTAGTTAAAGGCTGCTATCAAATCCCCCCTCATTCTTCCCTTCTGAAAACCAAACAAGCCTAGGTTCCCTCAGCTTCTCCATACTGTTGCTATACCCTCATCTGGAATACTGTTTCTATAATGACATATTTTCGGTGATATTTATTATCCCATTTCTAGTGCACCTTAATTTTTTTTTCTTGTTTTTAAACTGACATGGAACATAGAGCATAGATCTCCACTAAGCAATTTTGTAATGATGCTCAGGGGTTCAGTTCTCAGAGATGGGCATACAGATGATGGAACTATGGAGAGCTGTTTGTGGCTCCCTGATCCTGAGTCACTGGCTCCAACACAAGTTAGAGCATCACAGGATCTCAGGGGACCTTGTGCCAGTGGAAGATCAGGCCTGGTGGAGCACTGTTCTGTCATGCCTCCTCTCTACCATGCCTGAGAACACCCTCCTCCCCTTCTCTTACACTGCAGGTCATAACAACAGACATACTGGGTCAGATCAATTGTTCATCTAGCCCAGTATCCTGTCTTCCAACAGTGGCCAATGCCTTCAGAGGGAATGAACAGAACAAATAATCATGATTCCCTGTTGCCCATTCCCAGCTTCTGGCAAATAGAAGCTAGGAACACTTCAGAGCAGGGAGATAGCTGGTACAGGAGGTGCTACGGAGGCAGAGTTCCCCTACACGAGAGGAATTCTTTGCTGGCCCTCTCCAGTCACTTAAGCCACACAATGGGGCCTTAGTGGACCAGTGTTTTTCCTGAGTAGTTACTCAGTTAATTTAGAACCCAGCAGTATGTATGAGCTGTTCGTTTCCTTAACTTTAGTAGCACCTTGCAGTCCTCACTTGACTCCTCTAAGCAATTTTGTGTCATCTACAATTTTGAAGCCTCACTGTTCACTCTCCTTTCTAGATCATTGACTTATTAAAAACACTATTCCTACCACAGATGCTTGGAGTCTTTCACTGTTAACAATTTGCCATGTTGAAAATTGCCAACTTATTCCAATTCTCTGATTCTGACCTATGATATACATTACCTCCCAAGCCAAGACAGTTTAGTTTCTTTAACAACCTTTTGAGATGGACTTTATCAAAGGCTTTTTTTACGTTCTTACGTTTCTGTTTAGTTTTTAAACTACTGCTTTCTCATTTGATTTTTCTTAACTCTCTGTACATGTAGGTACAAAAACAATGCAAAATTTTACACTACAGAAAAAGTACACTGTATAGAGATAAGATATTGAATATTATGATATAGAAATCTTGTGCAACCTGATTGTGGGAGAGGAAAGATATCTCGTTTCCAGCTCCTGGGAGTCTTGTGCTGATGGGTGTAACCCTTTCCCAGTCACTGTGAAAATCTTGATAAAGAAAGTGATGAGGCACTTGCTGCAGCTATAATTCGAAGACTTGGGTTTGCCCTCCCACACACTTTGGGTGGGCAGGCAAACCGCAGACTGTCATCTGTGAAGTCAGAAAGCACTGGGTACATTTAATTACTGTGTTAGCACTTGCTAACACTTTTTATGCCAAGTACTGGCTGTAGAGGCTTTCATGGTCGTTGTTAATGCTTTCTTTTTTGCCATGGCATAACTAGATAAGTCTGCAAGAATATCTGGGAACAGGACTGCACAACTGAATGCTCACGTCAAGGTCCTGAAAGCCATTCACTATAATAAATAGGCTATGAAATAACTGTGGCAGAGCAAAGGTCTGAGTTAATTTTGTTTGCTCACATTTTTTTCCTTGTTCCTGATTCCTGCTTTTTCACCCGCAGGGATTCCTCCATGTGTAGGCTTGGAAGGATTAAATTTTTGTTGGTAAATGTCAGTAGACATCAATTTCACTGTACACACAGAAAATAATGAAAATATTTCCGTCAATGACAAAACAAATTTACAGCAATGCAAAGAAATAAAAGTGCTACTTAAGAACTTATTAGAGTTTGCTTTAAGGATATTTATTTTGTATATTTTGACCATTTCTATTTTAACAGATATTAAGCTTTCACATTTTGAATCTCAACATCTACCATCATTAAATTGTCTGACAGTCCATTTTCTGATCCCTCTCCCCCCATAATTTTCTGCAATTGTGAACATTTAAATTGATAAAAATGCTTAAAAATAAACATAAATATTGTATGTCCAAATTATAAAAAGATAAATAAGCTTGTCAAAATTCAATCTTTATATGGCAGTTTTCTGTAGCCAAGGATTTTGCATATTCTAGAGTAAATGATAGATGCCAATAAGTTGACACTTTGAGTGTTTATTAAATATGATTCTTCAGTACACATCCCATATATTGTAAGGGGGCATTAACAATAAACTTGGGAGTCCCTAATTGATTAGAGGACCTGTACTGAGGAATTAATCGTAGAATACTAAAGTTGGAAGGGACCTCAGGAGGTCATCTAGTCCACCCCCCTGCTCAAAGCAGGACTAACCTCAGTTAAATCACCCCAGCCAGGGCTTTGTCAAGCCACAGCTTAAAAACCTTTAAAGATTGAGGTTCCACCACCTCCCTTGGTAACCCATTCAAATGCTTCACCACCCTCCTAGTGAAAAACTTTTTCCTAATGTCCAACCTAGACCTCCCCCACTGCAACTTGAGACCATTGCTCCGTGTTCTGTCATCTACTACCATTGAGAACAGCCTAGCTCCATCCTCCCTGGAACCCCCTTTCAAGTAGTTAAAGGCTGCTGTCAAATCCCCCCTCATTCTTCTCTTCTGCAGGCTCGACAAGCCTAGTTCCCTCAGCCTCTCCTCATAAGTCCTGTGCTCCAGCCTCCTAATCATTTTTGTTGCCCTCCGCTGGACTCTCTCTAACTTGTCCACATTCTTTTTGCAGTGGGGGGCCCCAAAACTGGGCACAATACTCCAAATGCGGCCTCACCAATGCCGAATAGAGGGGAATAATCACTTCCCTCGATCTGTTGGCAATGCTCCTACTAATGCAGCCCAATATGCTATTAGCCTTCTTGGCAACCAGGGCGCACTGACTCACATCCAGCTTCTTGTCCACTGTAACCCCCAGGTCCTTTTCTGCTGCCTAAACCGTCGGTCCCCAGTCTGTAGCTGTGCATGGGCTTCTTCTGTCCTAAGTGCAGGACTCTGCACTTGTCCTTGTTGAACCACATCAGATTTCTTTTGGCCCAATCCTCTAATATGTCTAGGTCCTTCTGTATCCTATCCCTACCTTCTAGGGTATCTACCACTCCCCCTAGCTTAGTGTCATCTGCAAACTTGCTGAGGGTGCAATCTACCCCATCTTCCAGATCATTAATGAAGATGTTGAACAAACCCGGCCCCAGGACTGACCCCTGAGGCACTCCACTTGTGACCGGCTGCCAGCTAGACATGGAGCCATTGATCACTGCCCGATGATCTAGCCAGCTCTCTATCCATTTTATAGTCCATTCATCCAACCCATACTTCTTTAACTTGCTGATAAGAATACTGTGAGAGACAGTATCAAAAGCTGAGAGACTTGTAGTAAAACTGGCTAGCTGTAATGTCAGAGATAACATGGGTGAGGTACTATCTTTTATTGGACCCATTTTTCTTGGTGAGAGAGACAAGCTTTAACGCTTACACAGAGCTCTTCTTAAGGCCTAGGAAACATACTCAGAATATCACAGCTAACTATAAGGTGGAACAGATTGTTTAGCATAAATAGTTAACACACATTTTAATGAGCCACTTCACTCTGTGTGGCCCCTTGACACCCCACCAGTCATAGGGGAGAAAGGAAGGGGTGGGGGAGGCAGCTGAGAGGGGTTGTTAGTGATGTCATGCTGTCTGCAGTGGTTCGCGACTGTTAGCACTAACCTCAGAGCAGACTGTCAAGAAGTAGGGCAGAGACCCCAAACTGGTTGTGTATTCTATAATTAGATTTCACCAACCCAGTAACAAATACTATAACAGTCTTACCCTGGACTTCCAGACAGTCCCCCTTGAGTATTTCACCATCTCTTGCCACCCAGGCAAGCTGGACTTAGTGATAGATGGCTGCTATACACCAAAGATCACAAAATATTCAGGTTGCTCCCAGGCGTAACAGACCAGTCACTTACCCCAAGTCATTTTGTACCTTAGATCTCTCACCAAAGACAACACTTGTAGTTAATACTTTAATAAACTAAATGAAGACTTATTAACTAGGAAAAAGAAATGAGAGAGTTATTACAAGGTTAAAGCAGGCAAACATATACACACAAATGAGGGCAAGTCTAACTACAAAATTAAGTTGAGCTAAGTTACATCGATATACTGCCACCGCCGTAATTGATTCAGTTTTACAGATCCACACTATGCTCCTTGTGTCGGTGTTGTGTGTCCTCACCAGGAGCAGTTGCACCTATTTAGCTGCCAGTGTGGGGCATTGTGGGACTGTTTCTGAAAGACAGCAACAGTCGATAGAGGCAATGCAGTGTCCATGTAGACTGACTGACATAGTGTAATCTACACTGTCAGTGCATTGACCTAACTACATAGACTTAAACGCTGCACTTCTTGCAGAGGTGAAATTATTAAGCCGGTGTAGTGGGCGAGTTCCATTGGTGGGAGCTGCATTTTAGTATAGACACTTAGAGTTAGGTCAACATAAACTAGGGTTACCATATTTCAGGTTCCCCAAAAAGGGACACTGCCCGGGCAGTTGGCGGGGGGAGTGGAAGGAGTAAAAGGGAGCCAAGGGGGAGTACCATTGGGGGAGCTGGAGGGAGTATCTGTAGCAGAGGTACTCACTGGAGGTGGGGGGCAATTTCACTCCATGTTATGGCGACAGGGTAGCTGGTGAAAGCCCAGGATGTCAGTCAGTGCCTCCCTGTGGAACCCCCTCCCCAGGGCTTGGAGCTGGAGCCTGGGTGGGTGGGATCCAGCACTTGTGGCTGCAGAAGAATAGACCAATCAGTTGCAGATGCAGGGGAGGTACCAATCGGGAAGTGGACCAATTGTGGCTCTTTCAGAGCTGCAATGTCTGCACTGCAAAAATCCTGAACATTTCCTGTTATTTGAAAAATCCACCCTGTAACAGAGCAGAGGATGGTAAACACCTCACCTGCCTCTGTTGGCCAGGGCCCAGGGGCAGGAGACAGCCCTGTCCACACGGGAGCCTGACTGCTGCCTCTGTGGGCTGAAGGGACACCTTGGGAACGAGTGTCCATATGGAGGTTGGACCAGGCAAGAAGAAACTGAGCCTCAGGAGAAAGATCCCATGCGTCCCCCAGTGACAGGGGACGCATTGCCTCATAGTGGCCCATATAACCAGCTGAAAAGAGGTAGGGGCTGGGTGAACCGGTTCAATAAAGAGGGAGAGGGGTGTGTAACAGAGCAGAGGAGGGTAAACCCCTGACCTGCCTCTGTTGGCCAGGGCCTAAGGGACTCTGGCTGAGCAGGTAACAGCTGCGGCCTTGGTTAGGCTGAGTCAAAGCCCTGGGCTAACGAGGGAAAAGTGAACAGCTGGTGACCTGGCTGAGGGAGATAAATAGGCCAGTGCCAGAAGCTAGAGGGAGGCATGGCCAAGCAGGGTAGGGGAAGCCTGTGAGACAGGCTGCCTGCGGGCCAGGCGGGAAGCAGAACTCTAAGCCACTGAGCCCCTAGGGTGTCTGGGGAAGAAAGTGGGACTAAGTTGTATGCACTGTAAATAAAGGAGCACGGGTGATTGCAACCAAAGAAGGCGTGGTGAGTCCTTTGGGCCGGGGGAGGGGACCCTGTGGAGGAAAACAGGGGACTCGGTCTCCCAGCCTGCTACAAGTTGGAGCTTGTCCAGGACCCAAACCTAGCCATTGCAACAAATGGCAGCGCCGATGGAGGAGATTCTCCAATGGCTGGTGAAGACGGTGCAGGAGCTACAGGGGAACCGGCCACCCAGTCTGCTACACACCCAGACAGAGGACGGAGCCTCAAAAAAGAGGCAATGTCCAGGAACACCTGGAAATATGGTAATCCTAACATAAGATGTGTTGCCTGATTTTGCATGTTTAGTAATTTGAATGGGGTTATAAGCTTGCCAGTTGATCTGATCAGAAGCTAATGAGGTTCTAGTCCTGGAATCAGGCTACAAAGAATTTACAAGGACCCCCAGGGTGCATGACAGGAATGTTCACAGTGTTAACCGAATATGTATAGTTTTACAGACTTCTATTGAGATAGCATAGAATGATAAACAAATGAATAATCAAATGGATAATGATTAGGATTGCAGTCTTCTTCTAAAGACGTGATAGATATAGACGTGTGTGTGTGTGTGTGTGTATTGTATGCTTTGGATTAATATACTCACACCCTTCCCTGATGACCTGGTTGAGAGAGATGTCCAGTTTCTCAACTCTTGAGAGGAGGGGTGGAGAGCTAGGCAGTGCTAGAGCTAAGAACTATAAGGCTAAGACTATGAATAATACTAAGTATAAACTAAGAACAAAGATCCTAACCAACACCAACACCAACACCAACACAAAAGAAGCCAGAAAAAAGAAGTAGCTGATTATCACACCCAATTAACATGGTTTGCCCTTTTTGTACCCTGAACAATATGGGTCCTCCTCCTAAGTCCAAACTGGGCTTCTTCACCCACAAATTATTAGGGTACACTTATTCTATAGGCTGGCAGGTTCATGCATATTAATGGCATATCCATATCTTTCCAGACGGTTCGCTTATCTCACCTTTGTTATTTCTGGCCCTTTCTGTGGGTTTCGTAGTGTATCTGTGAAGTTTACTCAGGGCATAAACTGAGGACGCCCTGTCTTGATGCCTCCTGACTTATCTAGGATAAAGGTTATAACCATATATGTAGCTTATCATTACTTATCTGAGCCAAAGGTCCTGAACGTATGTATTCTAATGGCCTTAGCTTTTCATACAGGATGTGGCCTGTAGGTTTCTTGCGTTACAGCTATAATACCTTGACATGAATCTAAGGTCTGGTCTACACTGGCTGCTGATTTCGGCAGCAGTCGATGGGAGATATGCAAGTTACTGTACATAGCCTGTGTGTCTCAAGTTGACTTCCTAACGTCTACTTACCACAGCATCTCCACTGCACTGCGCTAATGGGAAATGCCCTCCCATCGACGCAGCGCTACACTACTTGCTGGGGTGGATTTACAGAGTCAACTTCCGGTTTTGATTGAGCGAGTCTTTACTGCCGCTCAATCAAACCTGCAAAATCGATTCTGCACTGCTGGCTGTGCTGCCGATAGCGTAGACATAGCCTATAACCCTATTATAATAAAACAAATACTCAAATACTTAAATTTATAAGGAAAAGTATATATGTTCAAGCAAGCAGGCTAGTCCTATAGGCTACAGCTGCCCTACATTGACCTAACTCTATAGTGTAAACCAGACATTAGTTATAGACTATAGTGCTAAAAGATGACAGAGTTGTAGTAATCTGTCAACTCTGAATGTCTTTTAGGGCTAATCCAGGTTGACCCTAGGGATCTCTGCTTCTGTTTAGTAGCTCTGGTCCTGTGAGTCCAAACAGCAAAAGAGATGAAAAATTTGTCAGCTATTTTTATTTCCTTGTTCCACAATTCAAGCTGATAGGAGGAGCCCTTTTGCACAGGTCAGCCCTAGACTGAATGGTGCCCGAGGCAAGGAGTGTGTTTGCTTTTGAATACCTTATTTTTTATTGCATTTGTAGCCCATTTCATGACTTTGATGTACAATTTACCCCTGTAATATAAGACAGTAAATTTGCACACTAGGATCTGTAAATCTGTATTTATTCATGCTATATAAGCAAATTAAAAAAAAATCGTTTCCTCCATGCTTATAGAAACTTTTTAATTTTAAGAATAATTGAAATGTACTAACATCAAGAAATTGAACTGTGCACCAACAGTGGGTGGACCAGTCTTAAAAAGTGTTACAGTAGGTGACAGCCTTAGAATGTTAATCCTAGTTCTTTATTTCAGAAGGTCACTTTTCTTGCCTTTGTCCTCACAAACTGAAGCACAGCATCAGAGAGATCCAAAGACTAGCCAATGGCATTTTCAAGTGATAAAATAGCAAGCAATACCAGTCTCTCATTGGCCATCGTTGATCGAAGGTATGTTTTAATGAGCCTGAGCTTCGAAAAGCTGCACTAACCCCACTCAAGACTGTGACCGGCAGCATGAGAAGAATCTTCAAAGCTCTCCACCCATTAGGAAAAGCATCCTTCAGCTCTGCATCATGAACGAATTGGAGAACTTGGAGTGGAAAGTGCTTCCTGTGTGGCAAAATGTTACAGCTGTTGTCCAATTCGACATAGAGGTCTTTATAATTGACGTACAAACATTCCCCATGTGTCAGCATCTGGTGAAGATCCGTATGATTGTACAAGAGTATTTTCTTGTCCACCAGCAGCTTACTAAGGTCATACAAAAAACCCCAGGTCTTTCGTGGTGCTTCATTTGTCCGTACCTTTCTTTGATGGACACTCAAGCAGTGTCAATGAGTGAGCAAAAAAAACTCCCTCTTGAATTTTTCTTCCAAGCTTCCCATCACCTCATATTCTGCCCTTGAACCAAACTGTCTCTTTTTCCAAAGATACAAGTTTCATGGCATCATAAACCGCAGTCACTTGGTACCTCACTGGCCTTATGCTGTCAATGCAACTCTCCCAGTGAGTATCACTTAGCGGCTTCACAGTCAGATTTGTAACATTTTCCATAAGGATCTTCCATCTGATAGCTGATGCTGTATATCCTTTGCAGAACTCTGAAGAGAAATACTGAATCTAAAGAAGATGATGCTGCATCTGACACAACCAGGTTGAGGGAATGGCAGCCACAAGGCATGAAGAAAACTCTTGGATTCAGCGCAAGAATCCTTGCCTGGACACCACTGTTTCTTCTCTTTATGTTTGCGCCGTTGTTATAGCCTTGGCCGCGGCAGTCCTGAAGCTTTATTTTATTCTCATTCAAAACATTCATAAGCAATTCCGTTAGGTCTTTTCCAGTAGAGTCATCCACAGACTGGAAACAGATAAAGTGTTCCTTTACTTGGATACAGCCATCCTCATTGTCAACAAATCTTACATAAATGACATCTTTTCACTGACTAATGTCAGGAGTGCAGTCCAAGCTGCATCAGTATGTTATCAAGTACCTTCCTTATCATAAGGTCAATCAATCCATTTTGAATTGTTTTGCTGCAGTAATGATCCATAGCTTCTTTACAGACTACTCAATGTAGGTGTTCATGCATGACATTGTTATATTTCCCAAGTAGCTCTACCAAATCAAGGAAATTACTGTTATGTTCAGTGAACAACTTATCCGATGAGCTCCAGAAAGCCAAATTATTCTTTGCCAGGAAGAGGCAACTGAGATCAGATGCTCAAGCACATTCCTCCAATGCTGGGTTTCTGCATTAATAATGCAATGGTTTTCTATATCTATTCATTCATTCAGTTTGAGCCTGGACTTGACCTCCATCCATTTGGAGTAGATCATAAAATGGCCGGGTGACTTTTCATGTTGTTTCAGAGCATCAGCTAAATTATGCCAGTAATCATACCCAAAAAGCACAAGCAATGATTTGGCATTCTTGTAAAATATTTTGTAACAAAAACAAAAAACTTTTTGTTAGTTGATATCGAGTAAACTTAGCCAACACCGATTCAGTTTCTGACCATTCTTGAGCACTCTTTCGCAGTGTGACTTTGAGAAGTGTCACTTTACTGGAAACATTATAACCTCGATTTTTGCCTGGTGTAACCCTTCCATGCCCAGGGTAGCCACCTCAAAATGCCAAGGTCAGGGCAGGCTGCAAAAGGAGAGCAGATTCTCCCAACAATGGTGGGTGACACTGAAGTCAGACTTCCCAACCAGCCACAAACTGCTTCTGATTCCCCACACCTGTTATCAAGATGCCAATATACAAATATACACAGCCCCCTTTACTGCATTTCAGTCTCCGTCTCCCAATCAGCCACCAGGTCCAGTAAAGAGACCAGTTATTTAAAACTCTATGTTCTTACCCAAAAGGTTTTTCCTGACCCCAAAGGGTCAGCCATAGTACCAGATCAATATAAGTTTGGATCTTACCCAAAATACCATGTTGCCAGCCAATCCTTTAGTAACTAAAACTAAAGGTTTATTATAAAAAAGAAAGAAAGAAACTATAATAGAAATGTTAAAGGATTAAAGCAATCAGATACATACAAATGATTTGAAAGTCCATATATATCAGGTTTCTAGAAGAATTGTGGAGTTTGCAGGTTTGTATAGTCCCTCTGGTATACATCCAGTACCTGGATCAGTCTCAGTCCTTTGTTTCACAGCTTCAGTAGATGAGTTGATCCAGAGGTAGGTGATGACTGAAAGACAGACTAAAGACAAAATGGATCCCGGGCAGCTGCCTTTTATGTCCTTTGATCTGTGCCATGCTGCTTGTGGAATATTACAGGAACCAAATGGAGTCCAGAGTCACATGGGCAAGTCCTGGTGACTCATCAGGTATATCCCTGGCTTCTCCCCCGGCTCCTCGTACCTGTGAATCTCTTACTGGGCCATTAAATAGGCTATCACTGCAGCCATCCTGTCTGGGGTATGACCCAGACACAGCATAATTTGAAATACAGATATATCAACCATATCCATAACTTCCATTACACACACAACACATGAACATGAACGTTGTCATCTTACTTAGCACATTATAGCCTTTCTAACAGTACCTGACATGGCATATCTCACATTAATTATTATGATTTTGACATATTGATGTTAAACAACATAATAAATGCCACCCCCAGCCAGCGTAACACCTGGCCTGTTCAAAATTGTACAATCAATATCAGCAGAGTTTAGGATTGCCGGCCATAAAGCAAGATCTGATTTATCCATTTGTGGTGTGCAATTTTTCTCACTGCTGTTTCTGTTATCATGCGAGGCTGATTCTTCATCATTTCTCTCCTTTTCATGTAAACCAGATTTTCTTTGTCATTATTCTCCTTTTCATGTGAGCCACATTCTTCTTGATTATCACTCTCCTGTATGCTGCCAGGAAAACTGGACAATTCTCCATCACTTTCCTCACATTTCCATTCCTTATCTTCAGGTAAATCTGCTAATTCCTTACTAATAGGATATCCATCATTTATGCTTCGCTCCTCAATTTCTTCTGCACTGGAACAATCGCTACTGCCTAACACCCAGTCTATGTTGTTCTGTTTCAGATATTTTCCCATCAAATTTGCCCCTTGCTGCAAACTAGATTGCCGTTGAGCTTTTCGCTTCCTATACTGAGATCCTGGAAGACTTCTTCGGGGGCATCTTTTATTTTTTACAGGGGAAAACAGCACAGTATCAGGAAGAGCAAAAGTCTATGTTCCGCAGTCTTAGAAAGTCATCAAACATTACATGTTAAGCATGTCAAAAGAAGAAACAGTAGTTCTTTTATATTGTTGCGTAGATAGGGGTTCGATAGCTATCTATGGTGTCTCATTTAATATGTCCTTTATTAGTCATTACTTGCACTCTTCAAGTCTTAAAATACAAGTACACTTTCACAATTACCCAATAAAACAAGGTTCACAATATCACAGCTGTGCTTTCACTTCATTTCAGTTTGTTCTTATATCTCACTCAATGACCGGCGACACCCCACTCCCTGTATACCTGCAAGGCATGGCTGACAACATTCTAGGAAGTTCAAGGAAAATGTAGTTCTCAGAAAGTCTGGAAGGTTCTAAAAGATTCTACAAAGGTCCAGAACATTCTAGTAAGTTAGAGAAAAATGAATTCACCTACGGAATACCTGAAACATTTTACTTCAAACATTCCATTTCCCTTTTATCACTAACAACAAAAACAGCACCCCAAACTCAGCACCCCATGAGTCTGGCACCCAAGGTGGCTGTCTGCCCCTAAATCCAGCCCTGCTTTTGCACATAGCCTCTTCATGGTGTGAGGGGACAATGAACAAAATCTTTATATTGTGATGTTCCACAATGACCCATTTAGTTTTGATAGCCCTTTTTGATGGGCAGGAGATAATCCTTCCTGACTGGGTTCGCAGTTTCAGAGCAAACATTTTTTATAATTACAAAGCAAAAACTTAAATATTACCTTATAGCATATGATAAAGAAATTATGAGATTAATGCAGCAATTTACAAGCATTTCATAAAATCTAAAAATATTAAATAGATTGTTATAAGTTCAATATCCATCTTAACCATACTAACACACAGGTGAAACTGACTGGTTTCCAGCAATGAATTTGTCAATGCTTGGCTAAGGTCTAAAGCCTTGGCAAGAGCTGGCACCTGGTCTGCCAGCATCATAAGTGGGTTATAGATTATTGTAATAAGCCATAAGTCCAGTGTCTCTATTCAGTCCATGATTTTTAGTGTCTAGCAAAATAATGAATTTAAGCTTCCAGGCTTGTCTTTTGAAGGTGTCATGCAGATTTCCTTTGAAAATGAGGACTGAGAGGTCAGATACAGAGAGATCATCTTTGTGAAAAGTATTCACCCACAGGTGACTGGGTGTTGTGGGCCTGGTCTACACTGCCGACGGTGGTCAACGGGAGATATATAAGTTACATTATGTTGCTTACTTACTTACGTTGCTGTACCATGGCATCTCCACTGCGCTGCATCGACGGGAGGCGCCCTCCAGTCAACGCAGTCTTACTCCTTTTGGGGGGGGTGAAGTAATGGCATTGATCGGAGAGCACCTACAGGATCGATTGAGCTGGTGCCATTGCATCGATCCGTGCAGCCCCAGCAGTGTAGACACACTTTGTCTTTTATAATTTTCCTATGTGAGTTTATTTGAGAGCATAGTGATTGTCTGTCTGGTTTCATCCACATAATTGTTATTCAGGCATTTAGTGCACAGAATGAAGTACGCCACATTTTGTGATAGGCATGTGTAAGACCTATGGCTCTTGAAAGGTGTGCCTTGGTGGGTGTTGATCATCTTAGCAGTGGAGCTCTGTCAACAGGTTTTTGCATCTGTTGTTCTGGCAGGGCCTGGTTCTGCTTTGGGTTGGTGTGTCCTGGTCTGTGGGGAGCTTGCTTTTGATGATGAGCTTGGAGAAACTGCAGGGTTGTTTGAAGGCCAGAAGAGGCGGTTCAGGAAATATTTCTTTCTTTCAGGATGTGGTCCCTATTGAATATTGGCTGTAATCGTTTACTGATACCACTCCACACTGGAACCCATACGGGGTATGTGACAACTGGGGATGTGCAGTCAGAGGGGATTTTATTTTTGTATTGAAACAGGTTGTCTCAGGATATTCAGGTGGCCCATTCTATAGTGCGATCAACTTCTCTGATGGAGTGTCCTTGTTTGATGAAGGCAGTTTTAAGTGTGTTAAAGTGTATATCTCAGACTTTCTCCTTGGAGCATATTCTGTTATTTCTGAGTATTTGACTGTAGATAATGGATTTCTTGGTATATTTGGGGTGGTTACTGGATCTGTGAAGATAGGTGTGGTGATCTGTGAGTTTCTTGTATATAGTTGTTTGTAGAGTTACATTGTTGAAGCTGATCATAGTGTCCAGGAAGCTGATGCTAATGCGGGAGTGTTCTAGAGAGAGTTTAATGGAAAAGTGATGCTGGTTGAAGTTGTGGTGGAAATCTGTAAGGGAGTTTAGGTCATCAGTCTAGAGGATGAAAATATAATTGATGTATGTCAGGTATATCATTGATTTTTATGGTGCATTCATCCAGAAATTCTTCCTCAAGATGGCCCATGAAGAGGTTGTCATAATAGGGAGCCATCCTAGTACCTTTGGCTGTTCCCATGGTTTGGAAAAAGTGTTTGTTGTTGAATGTAAAATTGTTTTGGTGAGGATGAAACGAATGAGTTTGGTAATGTGTTTGGGGTGACTATCTGAGTGTTGTTCATTATCTTGTAGATATTTGAGGCAGGCAGTGATGTTGGTATATAGGGAGGTGACACCTAAGATGGCAAGGATGGCATTCTGAGGGAGGTTATTAATGTTGTGGAGTTTCTGGAGGAAGTCAGCTGTGTCCTGGAAGAAGCTGGTCCTTGGTGTGGTGAGTGGTTTGAGGATGGATTCTATGAGTCCTAATATTCCTTCATTAAGAGTGACATGGCCAGATATGAGGGATCTGTGTGGGTTCCCTTGTTTGTGTACCTTGGAAAGCATGTAGAAGGTCCCTGGGGTGGGTTCATGGGTGATGAGGTTGTAGAGTTTCTCCTGAATTTGTTTGGGGAAGGATTTGATGATATTTACATTCTTGGGTAAATTGTGGTGTGGGATCTTCTTTGAGTTCTTTATAGTAGGTGATGTCAGAGATTTATGGGTTGGCCTCATTAACATAGTCATCACAATGGAAGACTATGATGGTGCCCCTTTTGTCTGATTTGATCATTATGTGGTAGTTGTATTTCAAGAACTGTACATATGTCCTCTCAGTGGTGGAGAGATTGTGAAGTGTGTTATGTTTGTTAAGGATTTCATAGTCCATTTTTTTTCCTGAAGCAATCAATGTAATGATCAAGAGTGTGGTTTCATCCAGTGTGGGTGTCCAGATAGATGATTCTTTTTTCTTATAACTGTCGGTGGGGATGTGGTTATTGTGGGTGGTGATCATTGTTATAAAATAATTCTTTGAGGCAGAGTCAACGGAAGAATTCTTCTAGTTCTCCACATGTTAATAGGGTATCAGGTTCTATGATGGGACAGAAGTTCAGTCCCTTGCAAAGTACAGATAATTCAGCTCTGGTTAGGGATAGTCTTGATAAATTAATGATGTTGGAGAGTTGTGCAGTATCCATGTGATCGGTCCTGGTGCCAAGATTTCTACAACAGATGGTGTTCTGTGTGTTGTGGAGTTGCTAGAGTTGCTTCCACTATTTCTTTTTCTGTTTTTTTGAGTTTTAGCTGTAATTTTGTTAGTTAATAGGCAATATTATGCAAATCAACAACAAGCTCGAGCACAGATTTTAGAAGCTTTTTCTTGTTTTGGCTTTCTTTAGATATTTGAAATGTGCAAATGCAAAGTCATTAGGACCTAACCTTTGGTCTTGGTGACAAAAATGCAGTTCAGAGAAGCCAGCACTTCTTCCGATTATCTTATAGCAGCCCAACCTGCAGCCCAATCAGCACACAGCTGTGGCCCATGTGACATCCTCAGAGCCATACAGTTAGTATTGGATGTGGCCCGCATAACATATTATGGGCTACATATGCAGTCCACAACAGTAAATAGGTTGAGAACCACTGCCTTATAGGATCTGGTGTGTGTGTGTGTATGTGAGACACAGAGAGAGAGAGAGAACACTTGTACATATATTCAGGCCTCTTTGCTTATGCTCTACCTTCCATTCACCAGAAAAATATAGAAAAGGATACATACACAGTATGGTTGCATAGGCTGTACACTTATCATCATCTGCCCCATGGCCATGGAACTAGCATGCCACTATATATCTTCTCTGAAGGCACTTAAGCTTTCAGGGTATAACTTGACTTTTGTACTTCAGCTTTAAACCATGTACAGATTTAGAGGCACAAAGATTAAGCTGTTCATACCACCAGTAGCAGGATTCAAACATTAAATATTTAACCAGGGAAAGATCCCTTCACTTTTCTCTTCTACTCTCTCCCCAGGCTGCATTTATTAAACTAATTGCTTTGTTCAAGAGCACTATCTCTTCTCTTTCATTTCACCTTCAGTCTTTGCCCTCCAGACCATTGTCAGGCACAATCGTGACTGAATTAATACTATATAGTCCCATGTTTCTGCTCCCTTGCCAAGTTCTTAGGTTGGATCTACACACGAAGTTGCACTGGTATAGCTAAAGGTGTGATTTGTTTTAACTGATTTAGTTAAACAAGTGCTATTTTTGTACATGGACACTCCTACATTGACCTGTTTTATTAAATGTACAGCAAGCTAAACCAATGTAACCTGTTTTAATCTGATATAAATGTGGCCAGAAAGGTATTTGCTCTGGTATAATTAAATTAGTGAAAGTTTGGGTATAGACAGACTCTTAGATTTCTAGTTGCACCAAAGGCAGTTGAAATCCCAGTACATTTTTCCACATAGGACCGAGGCTCTATATTCATAGATGTCCAATGTTTTGATGTAAAAACATAGTAACTAGAGATAGAAAAGTCCTATTAGATGAAGTCCATCCCTGGACCGGATGTAGAACCTACCATTAATATGGCACTTAGTCTTAGCCTCTTAAGTGCAAACTAGACATTTATCTAAAGTCCTCTTTTGATATATTTCTACAGTTACCTTTGGTTGTAAAGTCCAGTAATTGCCTTCTAACTTCCTCTCTCCCTCATTTTTCCTCTGCCTTCATTTCTCTGTGTTCAGGGCATTCAAATAACATAATCGTCCTTGGAGAACGTAGCACCCTCAAGCCAAACCATCATATTGCTTCATCAGCCAACCAGCAGAGATGCAGTACAGCTACCACCATTCTGTCACAACTCAGTGAACACAGTGCAGCAGCCTGCAGGTTGGGTTTCAGCATCCCAAGAGGCTGCTCCAGAAATTACTTCTCTCCTGACAATATAAGGGCATTGGAATTGCTATTGCACTTCACCACTGGAATAAGAGGATCTCTCCTTTACTGTGTCACTGGGGATTGAACAGAGGGGGGAACATGAAAACAAATAAAGCATTTGCAATATCTTCAGTATGACTCCTTGATCTCACCTAAAATACAAAAATAACATTACTCGACTATTGTTTACCGAAACAACTGTGCAACTGGTAGATATGTTTCTGTTATGTGTATGCTATTGTACTTTATCCACCCCCCATAATAGCTGAGCATAGTGCACACTTAACCTGCAACAAACACACAACTCACTATTTGGTAGTGTTAGAAGACACTCTGACTTGGAATTTGAGGTCCTGAAGACACCACCAAATGCATCCATCTTTGGAGTAAATAGATTCAAACTCCTGTGATAGGAATCCAAGCTCCAGCACTTGGAAGGTGTATTCATATT
Organism: Emydura macquarii macquarii; assembly: GCF_026122565.2. NCBI lineage: Eukaryota > Metazoa > Chordata > Testudines > Chelidae > Emydura > Emydura macquarii. The sequence goes on from NW_027133156.1 coordinate 5,543,282, forward strand.
GGTCAAAACCAAAATGCTTTAGGCTCCAAATTCTGTGCACTTCATCCAAGGATGCTAAGAAAAAGTAGATGATCAATACAGAACTGCAAAATATTCATTGAAAACATTTTTTATTGTATATAGCATACACATACTCAAAAAGTGGATGAGCCCCTGACACTTCACATTATTTATACAGTAGAACCTCAGAGTTACGAACACCTAGGGAACGGAGGCTGTTTGTAACTCTGAAATGTTAGTAACTCTGAAAAAAATGTTGTGGTTGTTCTTTCAAAAGTTTACGACTGAATGTTAACTTAATATAGCTTTGAAACACGACTGTGTAGAAGAAAAATGCTGCTTTCCTTTATTTTTTTTCATAGTTTGTTTAACATGGTACTGTACTGTATTTGCTTTTCTTTCCTCTCTCTGCTGCTGCCTGATTGTGTACTTCTGGGTCCAAATGAGGTGTGTGGTTGACTGGTAACTCTGGTGTTGGTAACTCTGAGGTTTTACTGTACAAATGCTGCTCTTGCATGCATCATCCTCACGTTGTATCAGGCAGTCGAAAGGGTTTCAATTAAATTATTCTATCAACAAGACAAAAGGCGTAATCTAGACTGTTCCTTACTGTTCTGAAGCAACTCTGCTTTCTCTGCTTATTACATAGCCATTTCATGACTAAACCACCCCCTCTTCTTTTTATATTTAACCTCCCTGTCTCTCACTTTAGTTTTACCATTATAGGTCTGAAATTCATTCATGCACGAGCCAGCCACTGAATGGCTGTTGTGTAATGTTCCTTGATTCTGTTATTTAATCTTCTTTTCATCTCACCCATTTAGAATAGCTAAGACTACATATATTCTGCAAAGGTATAGAATAACAAATCTCTCTCTTCCACTTGGGAGGGGAAAGGGATTTCATCTTTATCTCTTAGTATCATGCTCTGAATTTTATTCACCATTCTAATAACTGTATCAGCATGTTTTTAAGCTGATGTGCTTTTAATTGTTTTGCACACCCCCTCATACACAAGGAGTAAGTACTCTAATGGGCTCTGTACCTTTCATCCTTTATTTTTATCACTAATGGTCTCTTCAATAATATAAAATAACTGATGAGTGCAATCTGCAAAAAGCAGAAAAATCAATACATGTCCAGACTCCATATTAGTTAAGAGCTGGCAAGGAACTGGGATTGCCAGAGAACAGAATTCCTCTTTGGTTCCGCGGCTTGTGGAAAGTGAGAGGAAAGAAATAGCTAGAGAGGACAGGAAACATAGACAATATGGTTCTATCTTCAAATACAAGGGAGCATTGAGGGTGTGGGGCAGGTTGAATATGTTAGTGCTTGTGCAGCCTTTAAACTCAAAACCCCATGGGGCCCATATTTAGAGTTGTATTATACTCTCAAGAAGTTGACTCCCCATGTCCACATATAAAACCCATGTTTTCTACGCATGTGGGTGTACCATGTTTCCACCCTGCTTATGAGCAGAGTTGTAACACAATAGTCAAGACACATCCAGGTTCGAATACAGATCTGGTATTGTACAGGTGGAACCGCCTAACTGCGGTGTGACCAGGTTAGCCAGCTCTCCAGCCTTGTAGGCCTTCGTGTGGGAGGATATGCAAAAAGGAGTTGCATGTGAGAAACAACTGCATTCCTCTTCCGCAGGCACCAGCAGCTGAGGTAGCATGAGAAACAGAGTTGTCAAGATGTTGCCAGATTGTACTGATACAAACATAGTTGTGAAGAGCAGCAGGTGATGACAGACAAACATGGTTGACACACAGTTGTTCCAAGAGAGTGATTTCTGGAGGAGCCAGGATCATAGAGGTGGCACAGAGGGCAGCCCCTCTTGCATGAATGTCCCAGTCATCTGCACAAATGCCTTATATCTTTGGATTCCCCCTGTGGTGTTGGGATAGGCCAACATGCTCCCTGCAATCTTCATAGATACAGAATCCCAATGCCCAAGGCCACATTGGGCCATTAGCGAGAAACTCAGCCATGTCTATACGTACAGCATTGCAGCTGCGCAGCTGGTTGAGACACAATCTGTGGTGAAAAGAGCTCTCCATCATCGTCATAAAAAAACCCACCTCCACAAGTGACAGAAGCTATGTCGGCAGGAGAAACTCTCTCACTGCCATAGCGCTGTGCACACGCGCACTTACGGTGGTGTAACTTATGTTGCTCAGGGGGGGTGGAATATTCACACTCGGGCGCGACATATGTTTTGCCGACATAGGCTGTAGAGAAGACATAGCCAAAGTGAAGATGCAGAGGTTTCTAGTTCACTTTTTCTTGCCCTCTAGGTGGTTCCATTTCTTTCTCTCCCCTCTTCCCCACCCTCAAGGAAGGCATGGTTTGATCCTTGAATATACAAAATTTCAGGTGACAAAATAGGGCACTTTTTTTTAAGCACTAGGAGCTCAGCTGTGTTAGAAACTGAAAACTTTTTTTAAAACTCTTCTAATGAGAAGAGTCCCTTGATCACTAAATAATTTTTTTTTCTTAAAAAACTCAGGCTTTAATCTGGAGTAAATTTTTACTGCCAAGGTATAGAAGGAGCTTGTAATGAAAATGCTGACAGACCCTTAACAAGAGGAGAACCACTATAGTTAGAATATACTCTATAAATAGGCTTTTGCAAATGTCTGGCACATGAGATTATCAAGTGACTACTTGAACCAGATTCTGGTCATTTAACTGGTGCTAATTTCTGAAGTTAATCACACATGAAATATGTGTATGTGTAGTTTAAAGAAACCCTGCATATCCTCAAACATGAAATTTAAAGTATTGAGGGCACTATTCTGGCAGGTATAATATTACTTTCAGAATAAAGCTGTAAAATGACCTACTTTGCTCAATCTAGTACTATTCAATAATAAGCAGCCTCTGTAGGGTTTCTACATGTAGACAACATCAAGCACATTTCACTGACCCATTTATATACTGATTTTACTCAGTCTGGGAACTTAAAAGTAGGTTCCCTCATTGTTGTTTTGCATATCATCCTTTTGGGCCACTGTTGCCATAGAATCTTTGAAACTGTTCAGTCATTGGAGACACATGACACCTTCAGCTAATATTTGTTTCTACATCCAGGGCAATCCTCCCATCCCTTCTCCCAATTACGATAACTTTTTGTGTTCTTGATCCTGGAGTCAGACACTGTCCCCTTGATTTCATTACTGTCTCCCAAAAATACCTACAAACATTTTTTTTTTTAAATCTACTGTCATGGTGGTAGATGAAGTGTTGGTCCCAAGCAGGGGCACCAGAGTAATCAGGGACCCTAATTTACACACATTTAAAAAAATAATTCACCACACATTTGTGGGATTACACTCAAATGCTGAGGCTCTGTCTCAATATGATGGCACAATGGAGATTATTTGTTTCCTACCTACCAGGTTTTCTTTTCTTTTCTTTTCTTTTTTTCAATCAGAAAGAGATTAAAATCTACCAGGGAAATTCTGTTAAGAGATGAAAAAATCAGAGACCGAACAGGAATTTAATATGTTTTCAATATAGGGTTTTAACCTCTGAGTCTGAGCCAGATTTCAATTGAGGTAATTATACTGTGCCTTCCTAGAATTCCCCCTGCAGTTTCAGATTGATGCAGTATTATTCACATCCTGTCATAATCAGTTGTGTAGTGTTTCGGTACACCATTAAACTGGTGGCATGCTTCACTCCAAAGTCAGCTGCATTTCAGCGGTGTACAAAGTGATTCGGGATGCCCAGTTTTAAATGTAGATGTCCAAAACCTACATTTGGATGCTGACATGCAGTGGGAAAGGTTCTCATTAACTTCAGTTGGAGTTAGCTCAAATCCCTAGAAATTTAGGCTTTGCTAAGCTTTAGACCACAATCCTGCAATGAGTTTTGTGCAAAGTAAATTCCCACACAGAATTCCACTGAAGTCAAGGGACTCTGTTTAGTTGCAGGGCTCTGCCTGTGAGTAGCTCATTGAAGGATCAGGGCCTCAGGTGTGCCAATGCCTCTTACTTTTCTACATGCCGGTTTAAATACCCAAATATGGGATTTGAATGTCCTGTTCAGGCAGCTACCTTCTGAGTCCATGGTATATAGCTAGTAAAATCGGTATGAAGAGTTGTTAAAGCCCTCCAGGATCCATTTGAGTAAAAAACTGAAACATCATCATTATTACATCACTTATTAATTGAACAGCAATTATTTTTGTATAGTAGCCAAGAAACTAAAAAGCCTGAAAATCTGAAGAAAATAGCAAGCAGATGAACCCTGAAATCAAGTGACAGAGCATCTTCCACAAGTTGAGCATGAGTTCGCTTTCAAAGGAAGAGTTTTTGCATGATCATTTGCATGGCAAGTGTTCTTGACCAGGTAGCCTTTCTTTGCTGCTCATAAAATTTTCCCCCCTTAAAAATTCAGGGCAAATAGTATGTCACCAAAATTCATAGCAATTTCTGTGACTGTTATTCTTTAAAATACAGAGTACAAAACCAGATGCTATATTACAATGGTAGATGAAGATTGCTGAACAAAAAAGAATGAGAGAAACATTGAATTTCAGGACGCATCATTTAGTCTTTTTGTGGTGATGACTATCAGTTATGTTTGCAGTACTTGAAACTGGAGTACTCTTTGATCATGACCTTTTGAATGTCTGCTGAACACCAAGTGTTGCATAGTATTTTTGCAGAGCTTGGTTTTTATATTTCTGTGTTCTGGTAAAATCAAATCCAATCTGTCTGGTCAGCATGGCAGGGCTCAGAATTCTTCACTGAGATTTTGAAGGACTGATTCCAGCAGATGTTTCATAATCAAATTTTATATTTACTCCCTTTGGCAAAATTGTTGTTTTAAGTAGAATCCTTAAGGTGATGTGGGATATTAAAACACTCGGAGTATATTGCCAAGAAACCTGGATTGTGGATAAATCTGCACAATTTGATGCTATCAAAGTAAAATGCTTTAGCTATTACTTTTCTTTATACTAGTTAACAAGTGCATACTCCTTTCAAGTGATCCTATTGGATCCTCTGTGGCTAGAAGTAGGAAAACGCGGCTATAATAAAGAATAATGATAAGACAGAAAATGTCTATTTGATGTTGGGAAGGAATTTTCCCCCAGGTCTGACTGGCAGTGACCTTGGGGGGTGCAGGAGGGGGTTGCCTTCCTCTACAACATGTAGGTGCAGGTGACTTGCCAGGATTATCTGAGTATATCTCACCTAATCATTTCCCTGCCACTGCAGGGGCCTCCAGCAGTGGTGCACTTCAGTCCCTCCTATTCTCTGCCTGTGGCACAAAACAGTATAATCTCCTGTGGGTCTCATTTATTTTGGTTTCATTTCCATTGTTAGGTTTAGTGTGTGGGTGCTGAGTGGTGTTGGTGGCCTGTGATATACAGGAAGTCAAACTAGATAATCTAGTGGTCCCCTCTGGTCTGAAACTCTATGCTTACATGCAGCTGATGGGTGTGTTCATGGAAATCCTCTCTTTCTGTCCTTCCTGCTCTGTCCCCTGGGTCTGGAGCTGTGCTGCATTTCAGAGATTCATGGCCAGACAGGAACACTGTGGTCATCTAGTCTGACATCCTGCATAATACAGATGACTTCTCTAAATTAATTCCTGGACTTTGTGTACTTTGTTTAATTCTGCAGCCCAAATCCTGCTACTTTCTTCATCTTAGTCCCATTGACTTGCGCAAGGCAAGCAGAATTTTGCCATGTGATTGCTCATGTGCGTATACAGTGGGTGAGGATCGGAATTCCTTTTCTAGAGCCATGCCTTAGAAGTCACAGGCTTATAGATATAGGGCACTGAATTTTATGAATGTTAAAGAGGGGTCTTGAAAAATGGCAAAGTGAGCTGACCTATACATTTCTCATTTAAAAAGGCACTTTTTCATAATTGATAGGGAAAAAATATGACCCTTTTAACACTTACACAATAATTTTTTCTGAATGTCCTGTTAGTAACTTTACTGGGGTGTTAAGGATAAAACAGGTATCAAAAAACAATGACAAATGGGGAATGTCATTACATGTATGTCAGACTTCAAAGAGATGATTTATATCAATAAACTTTACATATACAGATGTGGTGTCTCTTCTGCACAATCCAGATGCCCTAAAGCACACTAACACATGCATTCAAAACTGCTCTTGTTTGCACACATATCGCATTATAACAAATTTGGCAAAAAAAAAAAATCCCAAAAAAACCCTCAAGAAGCAAAAGAGTTGCCAAAAAAGAAAGGATGAAGTCATAAAGTGAGATTTTCAAAAGTGCTTAAGGGAATAGAGTGCCTAACTCCCAGTGGCCTTCAGTGGTTATAAGACAACTAATGCCTTTAAACACTCTTGAAAATCCCATCCATAAAAAATAGAGCAGTACTTCAAAATGGCAAACTGAAGGCAGATGATAATGAATTTAAAAAAAAAATAAATAGAGGATCTGCCTGTAGATGGACCAAGCATACTGGACTAGATTTGAACCTATGTAGTCCCAAAGTCTTTCAGGAGGGCTGGGGCCAGGTGGGGCTCCAATTATATGCTGAGGGATGCAGTATAAGAATTTAGATAGACAGGATAATGTCTTTGATAGAGACATAAGAACATAAGAATGGCTGCACGGGGTCAGACCAATTGTCCATCTACCCCAGTATCCTGTCTTCTGCCAATGGCCAGTAACAGATACTTTAGAGGGAATGAACAGAACAGGGTAATTTATTGAGTGATCCATCCTCTATGATCATCAGGAAGAAGCTTCAAAATGACTGAAAACAAAAGGCTGAAATGAGGAGTGACTTGAGAACTGAGAAATAAGGTGCCAAAAAGTGATAAATTTCAACAGAAAACTCAGCTTCTGCTTCAGAACAAAACAATATTATTCTGTTGTTTTACATTTGAGTTCCTAATGAAGGGCAATTCCAGCACATGACAATGTAAAGAGAATTTTTGATGAAAAAATAGCAGACAGTTAAGAAGGACTCAGTGGAACTCGAGGCTTCCAGCTGGGTAAGCAGTAAAAATAAAAAAGAGAGCAAGTCCTTTCTTTTTTTTTTTTTCTTTTACGTCTTCCAGAAATTCTCTGGTTTTGTTTTTTATAGTCTCAGACATCCATTTAATCACAAGCATGCTTTTAAGAAAAAAAAATGTGTAGAAGACTTTTTACGCCCAAATTTATAGCAACGGGTCCCATTTTTATGACCAGAAATAGCAAGAGGAAATGAAAAGCAGGTGTGGGAAGGCTTCTCTAAATGATGCCAGAGCTCCATTTTAACCTTGGCTGGATGGAATTAAATGTCTGTGGATGTCAGGCTATTGCCTTATTGCATAGTTCATTGCAACCAGAGAAGTCCATCAAATAAAAGCAACCAAATATGCTCAAATTAATTTAATTTAAAAAAAACGCTGCTTGATAACAGCACTTGCCACTGGCCTTTGCTAAGGATAATGAATACAATTTGTTAGACTACTGGATTCAGGATATAAGCATTGAAGATCTCAAAATGAATCAAAGAAAATGCGCCATATGAAAACTGCTTTTGGTAGGCAGTGGAAACATAAAATAAGCTCCATATTTTCCCATTGATGGCACAATGTCCTTTTTGCAGTATATTAATGACCTCCAACTTCAGTAACAATGAGGGCAACCTATGTGTCTCAACCAGTATGTGTCTAAGCCTACCTTTTAAATAGGCCACTTGCAATAACTATGGGGCTGATTCCGTCAGGTGCTGAGTGATCTCCACTGTCAGGGAAATGGAGGCCGGGGGTGGGGACTCTACACCTTGAATAATAATAGTCTCTATTAGTTACACAGCACTCCAAGCAATAGTCTGTCTAGACTGAAAAAAAAAGTCTGTCCTGTTTTTGTTTCTGCAGCAAAACTGCAAGATACTGGAATTTGTTCTTTCTCTTCTATGCCATACAATGAGTCCAAAATGAATGCCCCACAGCTATCCGTACCCTGCCAGCTCTAACCTTTAAAACACACACACAATCACACCGCCGAGCCTGAACAAGGAAATGTAAGTCTGAACCTGGCCCCATTCAGAGCTGTGGTTAGAACTGCCCCTTGAGACAAGCAGAACACTGTAATAATCTACGTAAACAGGGATGATGTGGGGTTTTTTTCACCCTCAACCTTGCTTCAGTAAAAGGGGCAGAAAATAATTCTCTTCCATATACACTAGTTTAGGCCCAGTCATGATTCCTTTAAAGTCTCTGCCAATAGATTTTAGTCATTCTCTGGCAAAGGTCTCTCTTTTCACCACAAACGCTGAATAGTTATTGGATGAGTCACCACCTTGAGTAATCTAATTCCTTGACCAGTACGTGCATGCTTCCTGCACTTCAGAGTGTCTTTATTTACTCAGATATTTTAGCTGATTCCATCCTCTCCATGGGTTTTCCCCCCACCCACACACATTTTGGAGCACCCAGGACAGTAGAGCAGAGGCTTTCCATCACTCTTGTTTCAGAATCAAGACAACTGCAGGGACTGGAATGGCATTCTGTTTTGTTAAGCTCCCTCGCCTTGAATTCAGCATGGGCTGTTCTTGGGAAAGCCATGAGCTCAGGGCTAGAAAGTAATTTTTCAGACAGCAAATCTTTACTCAGCAAATCGGGTAGTAGCTTAGGGCAAAATACAGCCTTACCACATAGCAAAACCACCAAACCTGCAGCACTTGCCATGTTGCCAATCAGCTCAGGAAGGGTCTTTCAGTGAATCGTTTGGATGACAGCATCTACATCCCAACATTGCCAAAGAGATTCTCTAGTAGCCTTTGGAAAGGAAACATTAACAACAGCCAAAAAAGCGTTGGTTGGTATCAACACAGACCACACCAAAACCTGAGTGTGCTTGCTTTCGAAAGGGGAATGGAACATACTTCATTATTAGAAGTGCTTCATGTGGCCGCTGTATGAAGAAATGTATTTCTAAAAAAAATTATGGGGTTTAGAGTGCACTAGAGCAGGAGAATTTTTTTCCACCTTTGAATACGTAATGTTTCAGGAGCCCTTCAAGGCTGGAGGATTAAATCATCATGAGTGTTCTCAAGCCACCTTCTGAAGAATTTTATTAACATCCTCCAAAGCCCCCTCCTACACGATTATAGCAGTTCTGTTTCATTTCCTATTTATGAGGGACTTGCTTTCCACAGGCATCATAGGCCACTACATACAGCCTGATCCTTTTTTTAAGGGAGGAAGAAAACAGAGAGGCAGGGTGTGGGGAGGATTAAATTATACTTTCAAGCCAAGAAAAGCAAAATCTAATGTAATGTACCATAATGTAAATTTGCAATCTGAGCAGGGAAATACTAGAGTAAGATGTGTGCATTAATGTGTGGTATATGAACACTGCTGACCATAGAAGGAAAGCTCCAGCCTTGGGATCAATAGCAAGTCAACGGGAGAGGAGTCATTTTCCTCTGTCCGTTTTGGGCTGTGCATGATAGGAGCCCTGATTCTGAGGATCTACAGAGTGGGACTCCCTTTTTGCAGACCTTATTAGCACTGCAGTATCAGGATTTTTATGAGTGAAATCTGTGACTAGCAAGAGACTTCATGGTCTGTAGTCCAAGGGCCATTCTGTCCTATAAACCTTAATATTCTAGACTGGTGGGGTTTGCACAAATAGGGCTCCTCTCCAATGGAACTTAAGACCTCTGCAAAAATAAGCAGACTCTCAAGCAAAAAATGGTTAGGTGACATTAAGGTTGCAGGCACATGTCAGTGCAATGAATGTTATGTTACCTTTGAAGAACGGCAGTGTAAAAAAAAAATCCTGTAAATTCAAAAGTTGCCCTTTCCACAACAAGCCACAGACTAGTGCTTATAAAGTCATCATGACCTTAACTCTGCCCCAGTAGAGACAACAAAAGACAAAATTTCCATGTGGGGAGGGGAAAAACAGCATTCCATTACTTTAAACAGACCTCAAGAAGTGCCTACAAACTAGCTGTAGTACTACAGAAAAAGTTGTGCTCCTTGCAAATTAGCTGCAATAAAGTTACTTCAAAATACATTCTTTTGCATATTCACTTTCCATGTACCCATCCAAAATGCACAGCAGGAAAACCATGCTCTAACTCAATGCAGAGACAGGCATTGCTGCTTTTTCAAAAGTCATTCAAATGAAAGAAGCGTGGTGTTTTCTTAATGACAAACTACATATTTTCTTAATGTCTTCACATTATCAAAGCCCATTTAGAAACACAGGGCTGGGCCTTGCTGGTCTGCTTAAGGTCACTTTGTGTCATGTAGAGGCTGGAACTAGTTGGGGGGAATAGGTGGAGACTTGGCCTTGTGTCAGAGAGCTTTCCACCACCCACTGGCATAGAAGGTGGGGGAGCTGGAGCAGGCATGTCAGGGACATTTTATATTGGGGCAGAAACAAGAGAGAGTAGTAGAGCAGAGCTCCACTATGCCTGATCCTCCACTGGACCCTACAGTTACATGTTCCTCTCTATGCCCAGTCTATAAAGGATATGAATCTGTGACAGCCCCAGCTAGGAAACTTTGGCTCTTTAGCTCAAACTGTAGCAGCTCATGCTTCTAGCTCTGAAGGTTCCAGGTATGTTGGCCAAAATGACAGCCATCATACTTACACCTGTGGTGTAAATTAGAGTAGGCCCCATGCTGCTCTAATTTACCAAGGATTGAAGAGCTAATCATTGTTATCTGCAGCCACCACTCTCTATGTCTGAGGATGCCTCACATGTAGTGGCAAATCATACAGAAATGCATGGCGAAAACAGCAATGGATGATGTGGCCTTGTTCTGATGATGAGATATCAAAAATTACAGGAGTCCCCACTGGTAGGCTGTGGACTTTGTTGTGATGGTATTTACCACCAAAAAAACCACTTCAAATTACTTTCCTAGCCTGACACTCAGGAACAAGAGTTGGGCACTTGGGCCCAGATTCTCAAAGATGTTTAGGCACCAAAATATCTTTGAGGATCTAGGCCTTGGTCAACAGTTTCACCATCATTCACTTAACTAACTTCTCTTCACTCCCAGCATCATCTTCCGTCTCTGTCTCAGCAGCCACCTTATGAATGGAGACACTCCCAACAAACAGTTCTTTATGAGCAATTCTTTTGCTGGAACCATAAAGGAACAATTCCCTGGCTTCTGGACCAAGAGGTTTTTGTTGGAGAAAGGGGATCTTCTCTCTCCCCTTCACTTCATTGTTTATCTATTGATCCTCCTAGTCTGGCCACTCTGCTTCTTCCTTCTCCCACCTCTACTAAGATAAAAATAATTACTTCATTTACAAATGAGCCCCTTCCCCTGATCCTAACTTCAATGTCCATCTCACACTGCCAAATCTGCTGCAGTACTCACTGCTTGAATAGAGTGCTCATCAGAAGTAGCATTGCAGGAGCACATCAGGCAGTGAAGTGGTAGCATATACAATGTTCCCACTATCACAGGGAAGGACAGTGGGAGATCAAGTGTAGCAAAATCCACACTCAGAAAATAAGCTAATTGGGGGGTTTTTGAAGGTGTTTGGGTTTTGAAACATAATTTAATAACATTAATTGAATCCTTTTTTTTTTTTAACCAAAGATTCAGTTTACTTATAAAACACTGGACTGCTGGGAACCAACTGACTTTTAGTTCAAGCCCCAATCACCTGACATGAGCTAGGGCTACAAAAAGTTAATGCTCTGTCACATGATAGGGGTCAGCATCCCTGCATCCAGTATTCAGTGACACCTATTACACAAACTAAGACCTTGATTCTGCCATGAGCTGCATGTGGGTGGACTCCTGCAGCTGCACAAAGCCCCATTGAAACCAATGAATATGTCTTCACTGAAGAGGTAACTCAGGCTTTTACCCAGGTGTTGCCCCAACCCACCTCCTGTCCACACACAAAACCCTCTAACGCAAGTTTAAATCTGAGCTAGCTTGGCTTACTGGGGCTAGAGCTTAGATGCTGTGTTCATTCAGGGGTTGGTAACCTGCCCACTTTGCAGTGAGGACACAGGGTAAATCACTTGAGTGCTGATAGTCCTCCAGTGTATTCCCACAATTCCCCTGTGTACTCACAAGGACAGACAAGTTCTCCTAGAGTTCACTGGGAAGGCATCAGAAACCAGCTCAGTATACTGCAGCTCAAGGAACCAAGATATATGCCCCTAGAAATCCTAGTGACACACAGAGTGAGGTGCAGCACCAGTGAAGATGCAGTAACTCGGGTATGACTTTTCAGTGTGGCAGCTCAGTCCTGGGCTAGCCTAACCTAAGTGCTCAGACCCAGGTGCTAATCACCTGGGCTAACTCTGCAGTGGAGACGGATCCAATGGGTCTACATGAAGGCAGAGGCATCTGCCTTCATGAAACTTGCTCCAGGATCAGGGCTTAAATTCTCATAAACTTGTAAGTTCCTCTGTGTCATGCAGCACTTCAGGTAATTGTTGGAAAGAAGTGTATATCATGTTGTTTTCACTTTGTTAATGCTAATGTCTTCTCAAATGAAAGCACTTTAAAAAGAAACCCTTAGCAGTAATGTAGATGAGAGGTACATAAAGAGAGATTGATTTTTCTCGGGTCAAACTCCATAAAAAGGATTAAGAGATAAATATGTGGATTATTGCAGAAGATAAAGTGACATCTTTTTTTCTTCTTTTTTTTTGTAATCTTTAATTCTCTAGAAAAAAGTCAGACAAAGGATATTTTAATATATAATCTTAACTATGACAAATACGTGCATCATATTTTGTGGTATTTCTTTTGTTCTCTGGCTTTCAATTGATTATTTTTTTAAAACTCCAGGACCTGAATTCCATTATTATTTAGATCATGGTGGATGAGAGTTAAGATTGGAAATATACTTTATTTTTATGTCAGTTTACAATCCCCAAACTGGAAGAACATTAAAGAATTCTCAAAATTTGGATCTTTGACAAGAGTATTTTATTGTACAATAATTAGAAACTGATGTATGCGTTAGAATATTGTTCTGTTATTATAGTTTCTTCAGTGCAATAATAAGACCCAATCTGGTTCCCACTGAAGTGATGGGAATTTTGTCATTCACTTGGATGAGAACAGGAGCAGGATTGCATATTGTATTATATGAAACACCAGACTAGTTTAAAGAACTAATTCTGTACATACAGAATCTTGGTTCTGCCACAGATTAAAATCAGAGACAGAGCTACTTCAACTTTTCAGGGGGTGTACTGTTTCTGTTCTGAGCTTAGCACGGGATTGGGAAGGACCATTGAATGTGAATGGACCTGTTCCATACCCCTATTGATTGCTGCAGATCTTTTAGTTCTCTGCAGAGTTATATGACCCAATTCTATTCTCATTTATACTACTGTACGGCAACAGCATTCCTTTAGTGTAGGAGGAGAGTCGGGCATGTCACACATTGAGAATGAATAATACATTTCCCGCAAATGGCGAGGGCCCCCCTACTGGAAACTGCATTATGCCCACCCATGCATAGAAGCAGTGCAGGATAAGTACAGGATGAATGGAATTTGGATGTGCTGAAATTTAGGGACAGATCCTCAGCTGGTGTAAATTGGCATATCTCTGTTGACTTCAGTGGAGTTACCCTCATTTCCACCTTTAGTGTTGTGTGTTAACGCTGTCAGGAAGTATCATAGTGTAATGCATTCATGAGGTAGCAAGATCAAAAGCCCTAAGCCAGTGACAAGGGAGAGATCTGTATCAATTTCCTCAATCACTGTCCGAGTCCCTGCTGCTGGCCTCATCACCAGGCAGCATCTTCTCTTGCTTGCGTCGGCCGTCTATCTGGTAAGATTCTGAACAGAACAAAGCAGCAGAAGAGGAGGAGAGGGAGAGAGGGAAAAGCATAGACCTCCTTTTTTTACCCCTGGCTTCTGCAAATCATGGCTGTAACCTTGCTCTAACAACTGTGTGTTTAGAGGTAGCCAAGGCTGTTTGACTCAGATCTATTGGAAATCTGATTGCTAGTTGGTCTTATACAAAGCATTTTAATTAGGACTGAGAGAGCTTAGAAAAAAATCCGCTTGGCTAGCAAGCTCTCTCTCTCTTTTCTTAGATCTTGCCAAGATCGCAAAAATAGAGTGAGCTTAATTACAGTCAATGGATAAATCTGCAAGAAAAAAAATTGTAATTAGTGCTTTTAAATGTGCCACTTATTTTTCTGGGCTCCCACAGTTTCTCTGTCTGGTTGTCTGTCTCCCTGCTATTACAAATATAATTCTGTACAGCTTTTAGGCTTGCTTTTCATCCCAGGCCAGGTGGGCAAATGGCAGTGACTTCACAAGCATTTCAAAATGATCTCAGCGAGATTCCTGTTTCTCAGATTTCTTTCTTGACTCCGTGTTGAATATTTCATGCAGGACGATCTTCTTGGGCTGCTGTCTTAGTGGTTCTGATGCCAAGACTCTTGGGGCACTGTTGTGCCACTTTAGGCTTGTACAACAGCATTGCCCCACTTAGAAAAAGGAAGTAAAATTAATTTGCTTTCCTCCCAGTATCATGTGCCATTTAGAAGTGTTCATATAATGGCATAATGGTTCTACCCATAACTTGCAGGTGAGAGATCCATGCAGGGAGGGAGCTCAAGTGCCCCAGCATGTGCACATTCACATTCAAGTATGGCTGGGGGAGAAAGTCCAAACCAGCAGCAAAACATTCAGGGGGGTCTCAGTGAATAGCCCATTCACCAGTATAGGAAGAAGGGACAATTTCAAATGTCACCTACTTAAATAAGAATGCACCCAGCAAAGGACGGCGACAGTGCTCCACCTACAACTTAGAACAGTCATTGTATTCAATTCTTCCCCTGATACGCAGCATCTATTGCCATTTATCTAGAGAAATCAGCTATTGAGCTTGCATGTGTGCCAGCTAATTTTCCAGAAATGTATGGTGATGCACACCACAGAGATCAGAGGGCAAGTTCGAGCCCTGTACGTGTATGTACAGCAGCAGTGAATCAAGAAGAATAAAAGGAGGAAATAAGAGTCTGTAAGGGGGGGGGAAGCCTGCAAGATGTATATCCCTTAATCCTTTACTCTAGTATATCATCATTTCTTAATAGTGCAGTAATGCTAGCCTCTCATTAAGTATTGTAGTCCTAAGAAAGGTGACCCAAACTCCCCTACCATCCATTTGAATCTTTCTGTGATAGCCAGTGACTTGTTAATTATTAATACAAAATATTTGATGGAACATAGAGCAGCTGAATCCAGTTTAATGTATGCTCAGGGCAACTCTGTGAAGCTGAAATCAGCCATTCCAATGCATGAGATTTTTCTACTGAAGTTTTCTCTTTTGCTTCCTCTTTTACTCTTTGCCTTTTTTTTTTTTTTTTTTTTTTTTTTTGTGCTTTATGCCTCCATGCTGAGCTTTTTCCTTTCATCTCAATGCCTGAATCCACAGGTCTGTATTTGGATTACATCCCTTCACTTACTGTTCATGTTCAGTTCTAAAAAAAAAAGAAAAAGGAATAGGGCACAAAAAATATCCTTTCTTTCTTTTTCTTCTGACTGGAATGTTTTGTCTGCCCAGTGTTACACACTTTTTAAACATTGCCTATCTATTCAGAGTCTTGGAGTTGGTGCTGTGGCATTAGCTTTAACTGTAAGTGAAATCACATCACCCAGAGTTAAACATGTGTTACATGTGGTAAATACAGGCTTTGAAAGACTTATCTTCTGGCTTAGGGCACGCTTTTAGGAAGCAAATCTCTGCTTTAAAATGATTCCCACCATGTGAGATTATGATTTGCTACCTGTGTACTTTTTCGACACAAACATACATTACTGAGGTCATCATCCCATAGCTGCAGCAGCAGCTGCACACAATCAATTGATTTATCATCTGAAATATGGAATGTCGTTCCCTTAATTCCTATGCAAGTGCTCTACCACAGCTTTTTAAGAGCAGGACTGCTAACTAAAACCGGGGGAAGACGCTGGTATTCTTAACTTGCTTTCACTGCCTCATATGTATAACCTATACCACGTGGAAAAAGAAAATTATGTCTTAATTAAACCTCAAAATGCAAGTTTCCACAGTTTGTCCATCTCATTCTCGTTTGTCCTTTTGAGAGTAGTGAGCTATGATAATACACAAGAGCTGTGCCAACAAGGGTCCAGAATCCAAGCTTAGCCCTGGATAAAATCTGTCTTCTGATTGGCTGAAGAGAATTCCAAAGAACCCATCTAATTATTTCCCAGTGAATGTAAGTATCAGCTTAGTAAAGCTTCTTTAAGAACTTGATCACCAGGCCGTTCAGCAAAATATGTAACCTAACCTGGCTATTTCACAATAATAGCATTAATATCAAATTTGAGCCCAATTCTGCACTGCTTTCCTTCTTTGAGAACTATGTCTCAATGCAGGATTGGGCTCTAAGATTCTAAATGTAAAATCTATTTTTTAACAGAAAAAGAACCTTATTTAACTGTTTTTCTGCTTCCTAATTGGCTGATCCTTCCACTTCATGTGGGGATGGACTTTGGCGTGTCTTGATGATTCAGAACTAGATTGTGCCTGGAACTTGCAGAGGTGTGGGGGGAGGTGAGGGAGGCGACGGGGAGGCGGGGGAGAAGGGGAGGGCTGCAAGAAACTTCCCTGTCTTATGCCCTTCTCACAAACACAACACACACACACATTCTCGGCACTTAGGGGAGGCCAGCAACTACTTCCTCCTCACAACCCAACTCCAAAGGAGAGGGGAAATAGGGGAATATGCTGCATCCTTGTAAGGGGCCATGTAATAGGTGCCATCCCTTGGTGTGCATGGGAGCTCCCTGAGGAACAGTTCCTCCCAGAGCTTCCCCTTCGGTGGTGCAATTCTACACTTATACCAGTATGGGGCTAGTGCCTATCAAGCAGCTTTGGCCCTAAGCGTTGGAGTTATTGACCCAGAAAAAGCTCTCTTTCCGGACCTGATGCTGTTCTCTTCATCCTTCCCTTCCCCCTCCTGACACACATACAAAGATACATTGTTCTCAGAGGCAATGTTAGCAGCAGCAGCTGAAGTAGGCCTGTGAGCTGGGGCTGGATAAAAACATGTGAGACAGAGGAGAGGAGAAAAGCAGGCTAAGTGAGAGGACAAGGGAGAGCAAAGGGAGGTTTGGGCAACAACTGAAAAAGCAGGCAGGCCACAGGAATTAAAACTATAATATTAATAAGCATTTTATAAATTCATAGCTCTGTACAACATGAATTAATCCTCACCTGTGAGGTAGTTGGGTGCGTACTGTCAGATCCATTTTACAGATGAGAAGGGTGAGTCAGAAAGGTGAGGTGATTGGTCAGCAGCAGCACCAACATTAGGACTCAGGACCACCTTATTCTCCACCTTGTGCACATTGCTCCAGACCACACAGCTTTTACCTAGTCCCTTTTCTAAAAACACATCAACCATTTTATAATCACAATAAAATACAACATGGCAATACATTCCTCCGTTTACATATACACACATCCCTGAAGTGAGCTGAGGCATTCCACATAAGCACATATTGACTCATGACCCCATCTCCTGTTGTACATTAGATGTCTTAGTAACGTACTGATGATAGAAACACAGAAAACTGCACACAGCAGAAGCAACAAGCACAGCTAGTTGTGTCTCCTCTGAACGGTTAGCAGTAGTACTCCATATTGTTTTTCCTAAAGAATATATGTAGGTAGCTCCATAAAACAGCAGCGTTTATAGTGTAAATGCAGCCTTTGTTCCACTTAGCACAAAGTAATACTAAATATCTGTGTTCACATAAAGAATGACAGGTGATTTGAAAGTATTTTTGAAGAGTTTGGAAAAACAGGACTTTTTCTTTTAAATTTGAACATTTTCTATCACATTAGCTGACTTTACAGCAATTTATTTTGTTGCTATGATAAAAGGAGGTAATGAACCATGAAGTTTCTTCAGGAAATTGTCAGCCTCAGCCTGGAAATAACATTCAGCCACATGAACACAATAATGATTCAGGGGAAACTGCTTGTCTTCATTCTAATGGAAAACCAGTCAGCTACATTTGTATTATTTGATGTTTTTCTGTTTTTAAGAAATGTCACTGGTATGTGACAATGGTACATTTAAGTGCATGATAGTCATTGCATGAACAAAGTTAATTTTTCACTTTAAGCAAGCATATGCTTCCATAATAATCATAATTGAAAGGATAATCAATTAAAAAAAAGAAAGGAAATTCAACAACCTATTTTTATTCTCCTATAGATTTCACTTCTTAAACAACTCTGCTGTCTGTGATACCTCCTTTGTGCCTCAAATCAGGCACTTAATACTAAATCAGAACTGAAACCCATATCTAATCAAAGATAATAAGCAGCGAAATGATTTTCTTATTGACTCCAAATATACACAAATTTAGAATCTGATAGTAGTTATTTAGGATTAGTTAGGTTTCTGAAATGTTGATTGCATCTGTGTAATTCTGTGACAGCATCTATAACAATATATGCACTTGAATAATCCTGTCTGAAGCTTTGTTGACAAATAAGCTATGAAAGGATCAGTCAGCATCACTGAATTGCTATATGCTGGAAAAATATATGTGAATGGATTCTCCAGTATCATGCCCTTTGTGTAGTCATTTACCTCAGTGCAAAGTGAGTGTAAAATGCAACCATTCTGATTTGTATCATTTTACACTCACTTTCCATGGGTGTAATTAACTATATAAGGTATAAGGCAGTGGAAAATCAAGCTCATACTCTACAAGCCTTCAAAACTGTTTCCTACTGCTGGAGAGGATTTACAATTTTTCTATCCACACCTTCACTATCTCCAGTTAGGACATCTATCATCCTTCTCTTGCGTCTTCTCTTCCTTGTCCTAGCTGGCAAAATGGATTTTTTTTTCATTTTCTCTCTTGTTATATTGGAAGCATCTCAGTCCATTATGTGCCTTAAAACATTCTGTAAACACCATTAGTCATTCAGTTTTCTTTCCCTGGGAGGAGACTGCATTTTTCTTGATCAATTAATGCTCAACTTGCAAAACTCTGTACGAAGGAAGGTTTAGGCAGTATCTATCTTTTTATTGGCTTTTCTACAGTGCTTACCACTTTAATGTCTAGCAGCTAACAAACCTTTATGGATATATCTTCACAACATCTCTGTGAGGTAGGGAACTACTATTACTTCCATTTTCCAGATGAAGAACTGAGGCATTGAGAGATTAAGTGGCTAGTACAGGGTCACAAAGGAATCCTCCAATAAAGCTGGGAATAAAACTCAGATCTCTTGAGTCCCACCCCAATGCCTGAGCCACAAGAACATCCTTCTCCTCTGCTAATAGCCTTTAATTCGTTTCCTCTCAGCATCCTATACCCTCCAGCAGTTTGTGTGTTTACTTGCATCTTCTCTATATTTACAATAATCCCATCACAGGCTCCATTCTTTTGTTGCTGTTTTTATTTTATATTCATCTCTAATATGAATACAAGCAAACAGACACAGTATTTTCAAACTAGCATCATAGCAAAGCAGGCATGAAACAGATGGAACAAATAAACTAGGTGATAATATGTCACCATAACAATAGTGAGAACACAATATAGTGTCAGCATTGCACTCAATCTGCTTCCTCTCCCAGAACACATAAGAAAAGGTTTGTTAACTAAAATATTAATGAGTATTTACCAGTATTATGATTAAGGTTTTCTTTCTTGCAACATTCAGTTGGGAGGAAGGCATGCAGCAATTAATTTCAGAATACATAGCTGCAATATTAAAATAGCAGAACTACATGTTGTTCCAATAGCTTTTCAATTATGTATTCTAGTAAGCTTTCTCTGATTGGGGGAAAATATAGATGAAGTATTGCATTGTTGTTTTTTTTAAGGAACGAAATAAATGCTATTTATTACCAAATGTATTTGGGTTTTTTCTTTGTGCTTCTCAAATTCACTAGGCATGTTACAAAAATTAAAAGCAAACAGGGCTCATTTCAAATGTGACAAGTAAGATGGTCTAAGTTAGACACCCTGGTTGCAATTATGTTCTCAGTTACAGTGATGTAACTTCCTTTGAAGTCAATGGACCGGATTCTACATTGCTCTGCACCTAGCATAGTCACTGACATTTGTACAAGCTGGATGCAAATCTGTCTTATTCTGATTTAGTAATGGTGTACACTCACTGTCCAGTAGTGTCAATGATTACACAAAGTGCAGGACAATGGAAAGTCTGCCCCAAGGAAAGTTATACTTGGGTAACAAATGGCAGAATTTTTCTCCATTGCAGCAGATGTAGACTCCCTTGTACACTGGTAGGTCTAAGGGAGTCTGGAAGTATAAGGAGATCTTATTTATCTCACCTTAGGCCTGGTCTACATACAAAATTGCACCACTGTAACTAAAGGTGTGAGATTAAATCGGTTTAGTTACATCAGTCCAACTTTGTGTGGATGCTCTTAAACTAGTTTAAATTTTTCTTACGTCAGTTGAACTTGCACCTGTAATTTACAGCTCAGTGAAAAAGATTTTGGAATTCCCCCAAAATGAACATTTAGGGCCAGTTTCAATCCCCCATTTTGCTGCCTTTCCTCCCTTGCTCAGGCAGTGGAAAGGGAGAGTAAACAGGTCATGTCTTCCCATTTGAGCAATCAGCAGCACAAGGGAGTCCCTGGTGTGCAGAGGGGTGATGTAATTTGAACTGACATTCGTTGAGGGCCAGGCATGGTGAGCAGAAAAAAAAGAGCTGGAGTACAACATGTTCTAGCCATTCCTATCTCCAGCTGGCCCAAAACTCCCCAGAGACTGTCACCAACTAGTGGATTTTAGAGCAGCCCCAGGCTGCTCTAATATTCTCCAGGGCTGGGGCCAGCAACAAACCAGCCAGAGGATCACAGAGCAGTAACTGTTCACTGACAGCACCCACTATGTCTAACAGAAATTTACAATAGAAAAACTGGTTCTTAGATTTTAGTATAGGTGTTCCTGGAAAATATGTATACTCTCATTTGTTAAGCAAAGCAATGAGAGATGGACAAAAGCTGCTAGGTCATCCAGTTCCTCCTCCCGGTGCTGTATTGTCCATGACAATGTATTTACGGTATGTCTCTTGATTTTAAACCAAAAAAAATCTCAATATTATAACAAAGCAGTTTGAGACTCCCAGAAAGGTGGAAATGCTGGTATCTAAAGGAACTGTGCTTTTCCACTATGCTATAAAACAAGAAAACTTGCCTTTACAGGAATTCCCAGGATTAAATCTTCTCTGTTTTTCTTGCGCTTTTATTCATGCTGTCCTCATAATATTTTTATAGGATATGACAAAAGAGATTATGTCAATAAAACTTTTCTTTCTTGATGTACAGAGGAACTATAATTTTTCATTTAGTCTTTTAAAAAGTAATACATATTCTGACACCTGACTTTTGGGACGAGGCAAATGCAACTTCTCTGTTTGTTATTCTGGCTTTCCTCCTCTTTGTTGATCAATTTAGCTGTGTCCTTTTATGTTCAGACAGCATTATTAATTCTGGATGCTTCAAAGTTCTTCTTCTCAGCATTGCCAACTCCATGTTTTCAAAAGCCAGACCCCAAAAGTCGAGAGATTGGCTTGAAAATCATGAGATTCTTTTAAAAAATAAATGTGGGTTCTGCTTATTTTCCCTTCTGGGTTTGAGTGTTCTCCTGCTTTTCTTCTGAGATCAGAGCATGAGAAATACAATTTTTTTTTAAATGAAAGCTGAGATTTTCATGTAAACACATGATTTTAGGAACTGGGGCTATAAAAGAAACATCAAACACGTCAAGAGTTGGCAACACTGCTTTTGGTGAACTTTAATTTACTTAAAATAGACAATATGGGGGACACACATTATTACGCTCTATAACAAGAACACTACTCTGGGCCTCACCATGAAAGCAAAACTCCTATATTGGGCAAATTCTGCCACCTCCTCTGCATGTGAAGAACACTATGCATGCAGCTGAACTACTGTGCTTCTACTGTACTGGTACTTGGTACGAGGGTTGTGCATACAGAAGGGAGGTTCCAAAACCATGGTCTGCTAAGTCCTACCTGGTGGCTTGTAGAATTATCTATTGTGAGAAGTGAGGCTGTGACAGACTGCAGGGAGCGAACAGGTAAGACTGCATGCTGATCACTCAGATGTTAATTAGTTGTCCCTGGAAAAATCTGACTGAGGTACTTAGACAATCAGGTTGGCCTGCTGGATGGGATAAGGAGCCAAATTAGCCCATCAGTCCAAGGCTGACAAGGAGGCAGGAAGGAAGTCCCAAGGCAGAGAGAAAGGGGATGAGAGCATGTTGAGCTCAGTTACTCAGATGCCTCCAGGGAGGGAGACTCCTGTTCCCCTCAGGGGCTGGGGAGAGGACCAAAAAGCACTGTTGGTGCTGTAAATAAATGGTAGCATGGGTGTTGTTGTGAAAATGGTGGAGGGAACTTAAAATAAAAGGGTACAGTAAAGGCACAACCACTGGAGTCCAAGCAGTTTCTGCAGGGAAGAAGGTGGAAGAGAACCCAAGCCCCATGACAGAGGTGTGCTGGGAGGGGAGGTGGAGTCTCTCTATCAGAGTGGCAAGGTTGGGGAACCCCTCGTGGAGGATACCGGTAACCCTCACCGTGAAGCCTAACTCCACAAAGATTTGTTCTTTGGGATGGAATTGGAAGGGAGCTGCTATATCCAGGACTATGCAGATCCCTTGGCCATTCCCCCACAGAGAGAGTGTCCAGGCAGAACTAAGGCTACCATAGTCCTGACGCCTCAAAAGCAGCTACAGATCAGCTTATTGAAGCCAGGTCATTGTGCTCAGGCTGAATGTTGGGGGAATGATTAGTCCTTTTCTAGATATTGTCTGCTCTCCCTTTTCCTTCCTTTGGCCACTCTCTAAAGTTTCATCTTTCACCAGGTAAAAGTATATTCTTTTCCTCTCTAGCTAGCTAGCTTAGATTTTTCTAGAACCCCCGTCACTGTACTGCCTAAACATTTCTCTGATCGTTTGGCTCACCATACATATCATTATTGTTTGTTATTTGTATCATGGTAGTGCCTATAGGCAGGGCCATCTAAATAACTTTGGGGCTCCTTAGGCACAGTGTAAATTGAGGGCCCCCAGCATATTACAGTAGGAAATAAATAGTAAATCTTTAAATTTTTTATGCAAACTAAAACACGACACAGTGGTAACAGGAAAAGTTTTACATATATTCTGCTGATTTAAAAACATCACTTTCAGAATCTGCAGGCAACAACTCACAAATCATACACCAGCCAGGGGCCTTGGGCACATGCCCAGTTTGCCCATCCCTTATGACGTCTCTGCCTACAAGGCCCAACCACAATCAGGATGCCATTATACTAGTCACTGTGCAAATACGCAGGCCCTACCCCAAAGAGCTTACTGTCTAAGCATATAAATATACATTTGTTGTTCCTTTCTTTCTTTGATGCTGATTCTCCAGTACCTCCTAGTGATTTTTAATATTTTTAAAACATCAGAAACCCAGATTTTTATTTCTAATTTTCTTTGTCACTTGCTAACAACACGTGGTGGTAACCCTTAGGGGTGTTTAAAATTGAAAGGTTCATGTAAAATCGACATAGTTTTCATCTGAATACGTTCATGTAACTTGCAGAGGTTAATAAGGAATAGACTAGTCCATACACCCAAAATCCTAAGATTTTTGTTGATAAAAAGAAATCTAATTTATTCAAGTGCATATGCAATAATGAAGGTGGTTTTTGTTTTTGTTTTGTTTTGTTTTTGCAGTGAAATCTGATTTATGCCAACTTCATTTTCCTTAATGTTAACAATGAGACAACATTTTGCCTTTTCACACCCATACTCATTTATGGAATTTAGCTGCAAGCCAATTCAGATATAATTATTATTTCCTTCTACCTCTCTCTACTCTACCATAGGCATATTTTGCTTTGAAGTGAGTTGAGCCAATTTTTTTCCCATGAAGTACATAAAATAACCCACTGCATTACAGCCTTTATTTCTTGTTACCTTTTAATTTTCATACAGTACATTAGGTTCTTATGGTGAAAGACATGATTTTTTCTCCTCTTTTAATTAATCCATTTTAAAATGAGGCAATAACATGAAGACAAAGATAACGGGGTTGGAAGGTTTTTTTCATGACATTTTCTGTGACAAGCTAAACTGAAAATTACATGGAATGAGGTGGTGGGGGTGAGTTAGTGCGTTGGCCCTTTAGCTCTGAGTATTTGTTCAAATCATAATTAAAAATTAAGTTAGGGGTCTTATCCTGATCCCCATTTATACAAATGACAAACTACCCTATAATGTGATATGTTACCAGAGCTGGCAGACAAGATATGCTATGGAGTGAAGTAGCAGGGGGCAGTGTAAGACAGAATTAAAGTATGTTGCATGGAGCGTAATTGGCCCTGATTCAATGAGGTGCTTTAGCATGAGCTTAACTGTACGTCTGTGAAAAGTCCCTTGTCCATATGCATTACGGTATAGTCTTTAATGATATGATCACATACTACATTTTCCACAGAATCCCTGCCTCAGTGTACAAGATGGATGTTACTGCCACCATTAGCAGTAGGTTGTCATCCTCTATGTGGATCTGTGGATTATGACACTTGCCCATGGGTTTCACAGATACTTGCTGACAGCAAAGGAATGTTGAGACAGAGGAATCTTGCATTCCATTCCAGGTTCCGGAGGAGAGTGTGTTCAAGTAAACACGGAATCTTCTGCCCCTGTTCCCTCCAAGCCAGACCCCCTTTTGCCTGTGTCCCCCCCCCCACCTGTC
The DNA here is from genome assembly GCF_026122565.2 of Emydura macquarii macquarii. Classification (NCBI taxonomy): domain Eukaryota; kingdom Metazoa; phylum Chordata; order Testudines; family Chelidae; genus Emydura; species Emydura macquarii. The sequence continues at coordinate 5,568,046 of NW_027133156.1, forward strand.
ACTGTGCCACCCCTGTCTCTACCCCTGCCCCAGATCCTCATCATAGGCTCCCCTTTCCTCCCAGCTCTTTGTCCCAGCCCCAGTCTCCTCTCCTAACCAGTCCCAGAATCCCCTCCAGGTTCCTTGTTGGGGTGCCACTCTTCCTCCCAGTCCCAGGATCCATGCTCAGCCAGCCAGTCTTTCCCATCCCCTCTGCCACATCTCCTCATCTGATTCCAGGTTCTTCCCACAGCTTCCAGACCCAGTCTTACCCATACCCCCATCTCTTGTCCTCTCTGCATTTCAGTCAGGCAGTTCTTCCTTCTCCCTACTATTTGGGCCAAGCAGTGAGGGAACATTGAGAGCACAGGAGAGACAGTCTCCTTGTTCTCCGTTCCTGTGCTCAGACCCACAGAGGCACACAGCAGTTGGGAGCAGCAATTATAGGGAAATTCCTACTCAACCTCTGCATCCTTGGTCTACAGTGTGCTCAGTCAATCACTGGTCAGCAAGTAGGAGCTGTGAGGAGCTGCAGCTTGCTCAGTATAGATGGAATCTTTGGAAAATTTAGCTGACAAACTCTAACAAGTCTTTACTGAGCATGTGCAAAATGTGATTTTTCAAAGGCTTATAATTTGGTCAAATTTGAGCAGATTTTCTTAGAGGCAGCAAAAGGCTTCCCTGATACCAGAATAATTCCCCTGCCAAATTTCAAGTCCCTGCTTCAAAGCATAGGGTGCTAGAGTTTCTCTTTCTAAAGGTTATAAGAAAGTTATCATATTTTTTAACATGGGAAAAACATGTTTTGGAGGGTTTTTGTTTTTGTTTTTGTTTTTTGGCCGGGGGGCGGAGGGGGGGGGGGTCCTAATCTTGCTCTCAGGAATGGCTAAACCACTTTTGCCAACACTTTCCCAAAAAATTCAGTCTGAAGCAGACACCAAGCCTGGAAATTTTCAGGGAAATGTTTGAAACTTTGCAAAGTTATAAACAACTGAAAAGAGGATCTGTGACACTCTGTACCTCAAACTAACACCCTGTAATCTTCATATTCACCACTTCTATATAATCCTGACATGTTTTGTACAAAGTATGCCTTGTGAGGTTTCATTTGAAAAGTTTAAACATTTAAACATTTTTGTCTTATTAAAATGTGTGTATCATCATTGTATACGGAGTTATGAGATTTTGCCATATGTTTGTTACTGAAATGTGTTGTGGGTCTGGGAAATACTCACAGACTATCTCCTCAGAGATAACAAAGGACAGTAAACAAAAGCTGTACATGTCAATCCTCATGTACACAGGAGGAGTGAGCAAAAATTTGCAATTTGCCTGAAAGACACTATGAGTCTCACATACACACAGACTCATTGTCTGCATTGAAGCAAAGGAGAGTATAAATAAGGGACAGCAACATCATCACGGGGCCTCTCCGTCCTCATCTCTATCCAAGGAACCAAGATTGTCTGGAAGCCAAAAGATCCATCAGTGAAGTATGGGAGAGGAGGATGGTCCTAAATGGAAGGCAGTTCAGTTAGCATGAACTGCTGAAAGGTGAGAGAAATCTTTTTGCTTTCCAATCTTATTTAGCATGAAAACGCGTAAGAATTAGCTTGTGGTTTTTTCTTTTATTTCTTTCGTAACCAATTCTGATGTTCTATGCCTATACCACCTATAAACACTTAAAACCAATCTTTCTATAGGTAATAAATTTGTTTTAATATTTTATGTAAAACAGTTGGTTGATTGAAGTGATGGGGAAATTCCTACCCAGGTTACAAAGGCTGGTGCATGATGGTTTTTTGTTTGTTTGTTTGTTTGTTTGTTTTTTGGTAAAATGATGGACTTTATGAGCTTGTATTGCCCAGAAAGTAACTAAACAGTACAAGATGGTACATTTCTGGGGTGCAAGGCTGGGACTAGGGATATGTGGGTGTCACCCTATATATAATTCAAGAGTGGCTAGGCATAGGACTCTGGTATATGTCTGGGTGTGACTTACATGCTAGAGGCTGGGCTGAGTGGGCAGAGTGACACCTCACACAGCAAAGCAGGTTATAGTATACACTAGACCAGTGAATTAAGTGGGCACAGCTGTTTTACGATCTGGATTGTGCCCTGTGGGATGTCACAGGGTCTTATAGTAGGAAGTGTTGGGCACTTTAACTATACGTGGCAATACCAGTTCTGTCTATAATATAGTGCTTCACTGAACTGGGACATATGTGATTACATTGAATTCAGACACATTAAACCATAGCAAGAAACTGGAGAGACTAAGGCTATGTCTACACTGCAGCACTAATTCGAATTAGCTTAGTTCGAATTACAGAAAGCGATTTATAGAAAGTGCTGCAGACTGTCCACACTACAGTGTTTGTGCTGGTTTCTTGCATCCACACTGGCCAGCCTTAATTCGAATTAGAAAGCAGTGCAATGTGGGAAGCTATCCCACAGTGCAACTAACCATAGAGGCTGTTGTGACGAGTGTCATCATCCCAGGATGCAGCGCTGCTTCCCTCACCCTCTTCCCCCACCCCCAAACAAACAGGAAAAGGATTTTCATGCTGTTTTTTTACTCCCCCGATCGCCATTGCTGCAGGCACAGCTGAACTATGTTCTCATTTTGACCGTGACAAATACATCGCAGCTTATCCTGGATTACTTTAGAACTGTATGCTGTTTGCCTTTTGTGCTCCCCCCACCACCCTCTGTATATTGCTTGCCTTTGATTTTGATTCTACAGGTGTCTAGAATATAAAATAAATAACAAGGGAGTCAATTTGTATATTAATACAGTGATACAAATGTTTCCATTTCACTGAAGGAAAGCATGATATAATGTATCCACATGTAGCACTGTGAATAAACTCTTTAAAAGTATCAATTTCCATGATTGGCCACTGAAACAATGTAGCAAAGAATTTCCTCTCACGCTGGCATTTAAAACACATTCACCATGCCGGGAGGGGGTATGGGTGGTGAAATCTTTTAAAGGGCTAAACTTTTAAAGGGACAAACTGCAAAGGGCTTGCTGGGCAGTTAAAATGCATTCACCACGTGGAGAGGGGGTGTGTGTGAAATTTTCAAACCCTTAAAGGGAAAACTGCAAAGGCTTGTTGTGTGTGTGGAGGGGTGATCGCAGCTTGGATTTTAAACCCATTCACCGCAGGAAATGAAGATTGAAATCTTCCCGGGGCTGCTTTGTGGGAGGGTACTGAAATGGGGCATCATGGGATACAGTCTGGAGGCCAATTAATTCGAATTAAGTCCCATTTGGTCCACACTCGCACTAATGCAAATTAACTGATGCGCTTCAGGTGCTAATCCACTTACAGAGGTGGTTTTATTAATTTGATTTTAAAGGCTCCTTAATTCAAATTAACAATGTGCAAGTGTAGACGTGGGAGTAATTAATTCAAATTAAGGGACTTTAATTCGAATTAAGCCACCAGTGTAGACCAGGCCTTAGGTATTCTTACAGTATACCCATACTGCACCCTAAACACCAGCTCTCACTCAGGTCTGAGCCCAAGTCCTCGTTCTATCCACACACAAATCAGTCTGACTAGGGTCAGCAAGCACTCAAAACCTAGGTCCTATGATCCCCCTAGGGTGGTGGGTCAGAACCAGAGTCCTATTGTGACTCAGGTCCAAGCCCTGTCATTTTGCAGTGTGGATGCAGTTCAAGCTGCAGACCCAAGTCAGAAGATCTGTGCAGTGCAGCATTGATACATTAGCATGGCTGTGAGACTCAGGTCCAGGTTCACAATCCAGTATGGGAGCTTGGAAAAACTGAAATCCACAAACGTGGGTCCCACATACCCAGGCTTAATGTGCGGTGTAGACATCCCTTAAAGGCTAGAATTTCTGAACTGAAGGAATGGTGCAGTAAACTCCAGCGACAATGCTTCTGAGACAATGCCAGAAGAGCCCTTATGCAGAAAAGAGGAAAATCTGCCCAAACCAGCTCAACAGACTGGATCATAAATTTATATCAAGTAAATAGTACATAAATATGGCAAATCAGAGAGAGAAAGCAAAGAGCAAATAGCTAAAGATACTAAGATAAAGAAGGCATAATTATTCAAATAGACTAAACATAAATAAAGCTACATGTGCAAATGAGGGCCCTCCAGGTCACTAAGAGACTAAAGAGGCAATTACTAAGGATTAAGAAATTCTGGAGAAGAGATTTGCATCTGTCATCACTGCACAAGATGATGTGGAAATTCCTATCCTAAGCACACTTCCTGTGGGAGAAAGAGTGTGATATTATGAAGATAAACATTTCTAAGTAAGAGATATTGGAACAACTTGACAAACAAGTGCAGTAAACCACAAGGACCCAGTTGTATTGCTCTCAGAGTCTGGAAGCAACTAAAATGCAGAGGAACAGAGCTGCTGACCTGTGCAATTTAACTGGATAAAATAGACTGTTCCTCAAGAGTGAAGTTATGAACTGTCCAGTACCAAAATAGGAGCCAAATGTGAACCAAGGTCTCTTCACCTCAGTGTAGAGGATACTGATTGAATCTGATGGAGGACAAAGAAATAAAACAGCTGACTATGTATAAACAGATAGGGCTAGACTCTAATCTCAATTATGATTATATAAATCCAGATTAATTTCAGTGTAAATGTAACTATCTGAAAGTCCCACCAAAATAAGGATCTGGTAGATAAAATTTACTTGGGTTTTAAAATACTTTTGATAAAGTTCCTTACAGAAGACTGCTGGTGAAAATCATTAACCATGAGGTAAAATGATACACTATAAACTGATTAAGCAATGGAAAACAAACTGTCTTAATATATGTCTGTCTGACAGCATGCTGGGGTGCTATCTGGTCCCAGGTGAACAAGAGGTTGTCCCAGACTCAGCTTCCCACACTCACATCAGAAGTATTCAAGGGAGACTCTATGGAAGAGGCTGCTTGAGCAAAAAAGAGAAAGCTAGCCTTTGGGAAAACAAGGCTCCCCACCCAGGATTATAGAATTGGGTTGAACCCCCATGCTGACGAGTATTATTACCATAAGGAACAGCCTTGCTGACTATGCCTGTTTTTCTGCTGAGTCACTCCACCATCTTCCCAGACTGCGTGCTCAGAAGTATAGCAAGTTAATAGTGGCGTACCCCAGAATCAGTGTGACTCTGTGGTATTTCATGATGACTTAGATAAAGGGACAATGAGCAGCTGACAATTATGCATGAAACTAAAGATTTTAGGTTAGTATAAACTATGGGAGACTGAGAATCTCCACAACCCAGGCAGATGATATGTAACTCTGAGGAACACCACCTATTGTGGGGATAATAGACTTGTTATATGAACAGGTTTGCTCTTAACTAGCTCGCTTGCCTCAAGAAAAATATTTAGGACTCATACATAGCTCAATGAAGACATCTGCCGAATATGCAGTTAATGTTGTTCAAGCAAATAACATGCTTAAGTTAAGCAAAAAATAACAGGATAATGTGGAGAGCTCTATAGTGATAAGGTGTAAAACAATCACATATCAACAGACTAGTAGTTAACTGAGTTTGAGCCCCAGTCCTATGGTGTGTGGGATGTCTCTTTGTGCAACTCACTGCAGGTCTGGGGACTGGGTTATTATAGGGGATTGGGTTACTATTACACAGTGATAGCAGCAGTTGAGGAGACCTTGAGAAAAGCAAGGGAAATAGTTAGAGGCACAGATGGCTTTACTTAGGGTGAGACCATGAACTCCCAGAGGCAGACTGTCCTTATTGTTAAGTTCCATATGCATCTCTGGTATAATATAAAACATAACTGTAAACAATATAGTGGGGGGAAAAACCAGTCTGGCTCTTGTTTTAAAAAACTCTTGTGACATAACAAAGGGACACTCAAAACTGACATTAGAAGTTGTAAATTGACAATGAGGGTTTGCAAATGCCACTTGTCTGCTCACCTAGGGCAAATAATAACTTGGAATATGCTGGGGGAAAAGGAGTCTAAATGAAGCCCCACTGCTCTTTTCCTCACAGGGAAACAGAGTAAGCTAGTTGGAGCAGAGAGTCCAGGTGGAACTGCTGCTGTTTTATCTGGAGGTGGTGGGACTGCAGAGGAGGAACTGGGATCATTGCTGCTCCAAATACGCCTCCTCTCCATTGATTTCCACTCTTCATTTTCTGCCACCACTGGCATCTATTTTACCATTTGCTGGTAGTAGGCAGGGTGGTCAGGCAGAGTCCTCTGCCTGAAGGCTGTGTAGGAGGTTCTCAGCCTATCCGGTCCACCTTTTCCTTCCTCTGTTCTCTTCACTAGTAAGGAACTGGGTTTGCTTAAGAGGAATTTGGACAGGCCCATTGAAAGGTGGGGAAGCAGCAAGCTGCTCCTCTGTGGCAGTGAAGGAAGCCTACTAAGAGAGAATTGTTTGGGTGGAGGATATTTAGGTATTTATTTATTTCAGGAGGACTTGTGGGAAGGGCATGGTATCTTATGCATCTTTCACACAGGCTAATAGTTTTAATCCTCAAGGCAATCATTTTCGGGAAAACTTTTCAAGCACTGAGCTCTAACTACCCAAATGTAACAATTCCATATAGACCATGCTCAACCCATTAAACTTCCTGATAACTTGATAACTTGATGTTATTGAGGGAGATTCTTTATTAGAATCCAACAAAAGATTAGAGAATCTCTTTTTAAGCAGAAATAGCGTTTGCACCTATATGAGCAAATGGGTACAAGGGAAATTAAACCTCCTCATGTGTTGAGACATAAACTGATCTTGTGAGAGTCATGATCAACTTTTTCCCACCCCTCAATACATAGCATCTCATAATCAGCTAGGTATGCTCAGGGGTTTTGATCCTCTTCTGAAGCATCAGTTACTGGATTTCTGTAGGGCAACCCTTTTGTTCCTGCATTGGCAGAGCCACATGGGGAAGCTTGCTTACTTCTTTCTTCAGCTATACCTGGCCCTAGCCAACATTAGACTCATTTTCATAACCACTAAACTTACTCTCAAATGCTAAAGAAATAAATAGAAAAAACTGCAGAAAAATGTATTTATCAAAAAGGTGCAGATGGCATTTATCCGAAGTCAATGTACAGATGCTTTTAGGACCCTTGTAGGTCATTTATATTGGTGAAAAGTGAATTACCTTTTATTCCATTTTCAGCTACAAAGAAATCACCTGGCTTCCAGAAGGTTTTGTATTTTGATATATATGTTGGTCCAATTAAAGGTTTTGAATTACTAGCATTTCCTGACAAATTAAAGGCAGGCAAGGACTAGTAATGCAGGTGACAGAGCATGCACTAACAAAGCCTGCCTCTCCATACTGCCTCTTTGATGTAGCTCATCTTTGCCCTAAAGGAATTTTATTATCCTATGGTGAGCCAGTAATGAAATCTGTACTCAAAATCAAGCCTGCACAGAAAATGATATCTTGACGCTTTGTTCTGCATAGAGTAGCTGTGTGTGGTAGGAATGTTTCTATTTGTGTGTGATCTGAGTGTAGTTTGAATGGTGATCCCAAGAGATAAAAAGGATAATGCTTTAATTTGACAAATTATTGAGTTCCTCTATCTTGCCTTATCTAACAAAATTCTGATGCTTATTATGATGATGAATGTTTTGGATAATACTTTTGTATTAACATCTTGTGAGGAAATCTCTCCATAAAAAGTTTAGTACAATGTCAAAGACCCTGATTTACAAAGCGTGCAGTGGGCTCTTAAGTGTTATTTTTAGAACAATGCTGCACAAGATTTACTTGCAGGGGGAAAAAATCTAATCTACAGTCACTTTGGAACAAAGTAGTATTTCACTGCATAATGATGAAGTGCTACTTGCTCTTTGTCATCACTTTTTATGCAAATTGCTATAGAGCATTTGCCCAATGTGCATTTTACCTTTTAACAAAGAAAGTAGTATTGACAAAAATTTGCAAGCGAAAAACAGAAATAGACTGCATCAAGTATAAATTACAGGTGGCAAGTCCATTCCTCAGAGGGACACTGTCAGCTTAAAAATCATATGCTATAAACAAATGTCCTGTGCTACACGTTAAATTATTGGAAGACTGAGAATTTTTCAAATAGAATTTCCTTGTCTCTATCTATGTGTGATCTTTGCTTACATTTTTAATTTCTCTCAGGAAGGCTGATGAATATCACTAAAGTCAATTTCACTTTTCTTTATAATCTGTTTTGCTTTTAAGCTCTCACTGCTGCTGTATTTAGGTTTGAAACAATGCAGGTAGGTTGCTGACAATTTGTTTAAATACTGTTTTGTTGAATTTTTATTTAAATGTAGAAACATTTCTATTGGTCTTAGATTTCATAAATGTTTTTACATAATTTAAGTTTAGACGAAACTGACAATCCCTTTAGCGATACCAGAGCTTTATCAGCTGTGGGGTATTGTTTTTCTGTTGCTGCAAATAGCCAAAGGCTTCTGTGTAAGGGGGAGAACTGAATAATAAATTATCTTTATTCTACATGAAGCCTTAATGTTTTAGTCATACTGTAACTGACACTGAAAATTTGATGTGAAAATTACTTACTTGGCAGACTAGGTCAAAATGCAGACTTCCTAATGTCTTGCAGTGTGTTAAAGCTTTTTCCAAAAAAAAAATCTCAGCATTTTTTTTCTGAGAAATCAATGTGTTGGGAGTCTATATCCTGCATTTGCAGTGAATAGATTTGATTATCTACTGGGTCTTTTCCAGCTCTAGCTTCTGTGAACTTAAAACATAGATAGATAGTTCCAGCGAAGACCCATTTCTATTCAAATGCAATTCATGGCAGAGCTTTATCGTTCACAGCTTCAAGTTAACATAGCACAGATTGTTATTACTCCAGTAAACAGGGGGTCACTATTATTTGCTGCAGCTGCAGAGGCATCAAACACACACAGTTTTAAGGCGATAACACTCCAGCTCTACCTCTAACCCAAGACAATTGTAGAGGCTCTGACCCCTGTCTTTAAGGGCCAACACTTCAACTACATCACATCATGATACATTAATCAGAAAATATATGGCTGTTGCTTATAAAAACTGCTGTGTGAAATGGACTGTGCTCATAAACATAGAAGGATGTATCCTGCCATAGATAGTAAAGAGGAATTGTGCTTTCTGAAAGGAACAAACCTGAGCCAAGACACTTGATTCTTAATAATTTTGGTTAGAAAATGCTTGGTAAGATTCATATTGAATTACTTGCATTGTGTAGTAGACATGTCACACTCCATGAAAGCATAGCGCTTTGAGTGTAATGCTTGGTGCTTGCCATTCAAGGACTTCATTGCACATTACAGACCATCAATTCTGCCTCAAAATATCTTCTAGCTATAGTTAAGCGTTGTCCTCATTTTACAGATCAAGGAAAAAAAAAAGGCATAGAGACATAGCATCTAATCCTACAAAGTGCTGAACAAACCTCGCCTTCCATTGCAGCTAATGGAAGCTCATGACCTTGTAGGACTGGGCAATAATAACATAGTTTAGGGCTCAAGACTTCTGAAAATCAGGCTATAAAGGCATTGCCCAGGGTTATGCAAGAAGATTCAAGAAAAGCCCAAGGCAGGATCCAGTTTTCCTCACTCTGTCTTCTGCTTCAGTCTCAAGAACATCCTGTTATATTCTGTTCTTGGAATAAACAGCAGAAGCAGCTAATGAGATAAGCAAGTTAATGTGTACTCTTTATAAAAACTGAGTGAAAAACCACAAAAATGATGGGGTTCCTTGTAGTTGGATTATTGTAATATTGCCTGAGACAAAAAAAGGATCTCACCTTTATAAAGACAAATATAATATTTATGAATTTTAGGCATGGCCCTAAAATACACTCAGAATGACACTGTGTTTGAACCACACTAAAACACATTCAGAATGATGCTATGTTTAAAAATTTAGATGACATGCAGTTCAATCTGAAGGAATGACTCCAAATTAGGCCCATTAATAAAACACCATCATTCATTCATTTCTAGAGGCAGTGCAAATTATTATTCTATCGCTATTACATATCATCTCTGCTGAGTTAGTTCTCCTGTTTCTGTGTGATCCCTATTGTTTGCTCTCACTTCCTTTATGGCCTTCTCTGGCTTTTGTTTGAAGTGGAAAACCACTTGTGACCTCACTAAGCACAAGCATGTTTCAGCAGCATAAACCATTCGCTAACCTCCTATTTAGCTTCATTGGCCTCTTTCCCTGTGTGTGTGTGCATGCACAACTGGAGAAGCTTCTGTCTCCAGTGAATTTACATTTCACTCATCTCTGCTGGCCTCTATAAATTCTAGTGGCTTTTCATGCAGCCCCCCCTCCATGTTCCAATCTTCTATCTCAATCCCACTGGTATTTTGTGGCTTCACTTTTTCTACCATCTGCTACATCCTGCATGACTCATCACTGGAACACAACAGAAATCCCTTCTCATGCTGAAGCAACAGAACGCTCAGCAAAGTACATGTTCCCTTTCATAAGCAAAGGCAGCACACAGCTGTCACAAAAGCAATTCTGCATTAAGGACGGAGGGGGAGATTTTTCAAAGACACAAATGGCAATTAGGCACTGAAGTCCAGAACCACAAAGGGACCTAAGAGTGTTGCAATGTCTAACTCCCAACATTTAGGTCTCTTAGAAAATTACATGCACAACACTGATCCACAAAGCCTGAGTTAGGTGCCTAGGTTCCTGGACAATGAATGGGAAGAGATACATGCTTTACAATGAGATCCACAAAGCCAGCATGCTAGGTAGGGAGCCATCAATGCGAAATGCTCACCAGCTAAGCTGCTTCCTTATCCATCTCTCGAAGTTCAGCACCAAAGTCTGGGCTGCGAGGAGGCACCTGTCTCTGCTTGTGATTCATGAACTGGGGGAAGATAGGCATTTGGGGTCTGGAACAAAACAGCTAGGAGGAGCTCCCTTATAACCTTTAGCCTAGTGGTTAGGGTATTTCTCTAAGACGTGCGGGAGAAGTGATTTGAACAGGGCTCTGCTACCTCTCAGGTGAACACTCAAACCACTAGACCAGCAGTTCCCAACCTGTGGTCCGTGGACCCCTAGTGGTTCGCAAGGCTACTGCAGAGAGTCTGCGGAAAAGAAAAATAACAACATCCTCACCAAGGAAATTATTACTGAGTGCATATTATTTCTTTGTTATTATGTTAGATTTCCATAAAAAATGGTATGTAAAAAACAACTAGTAGCATGTGGTGGTCCACGAAATGTTTGGAGGTTGAAAAGGGGTCCTCACACTCAAAAAGGTTGGGAAGCGCTGCACTAGACTATTGTAATTCTAACTCTTTCATTGGCCCAATTAATATTTATTCAGTATTATTTAATTCAAGTAGAACTTCAACAGCAGACACTGAGGGAGTTCTACATCAGACTATTTCATAGCCTAGTGATTACAACACTCACCTGAGAGGTAGCCAAGCCCTGTTTAAATCCTTTCTTCTCCTCATGAAGAGAGGGGACTTGAACCAGGGGTTTTCCCCCAGCCTAGATGAGTACCCTATTCACTGGGCTAAAGGTTATAAGGGAGAGCTGTAGCCTTTTCTACCTTGGTTTTCTGTGAACTAGCCTGAGGGGCTCTGAACCTCTGCACATGCCTAGCAATCAGGTGTCTCCCCGCTCATGACACAGGCAGTTCAATGCCTCTTTTCCCCAGTTTGTTAATAGCTCTGGGACTTGGACAGGAGACAAGCAGCTAGGCACCTACAGTTTGGCTGCAGTGCACATGCCCAGAGGAAGAAATTTAGAATCCAAGGGAGCCTACAGGGATAGGTGGCAGCAGAGCAGGTGTTTTGTGGATCGCAGAGGGGTCTAAAAATGGGACGTAAGTACATAAGTACCCTTAGGGGTGGTTCCCACTGACTTTCAATGGGAGTTACCCCTAACTTCCATTTGTGCCTTTGAAAATCAACCCCCTGAACCTTCTACAAGGATGGCAACATGTCCTGTGCTTTTGCTGCTGCCTTACCTCTGAAGGAAAATACAAATAAATCTTTCCATAAAGCCTTTGATCTAGTGTTCTAAGCTTTTTCCAATACAATACTTTTTTATGAATAATAATTACCTATAGGCTTTTACTCTAATTAATCATTTAGGTCTAGTCAGCCACTGATGAATGTGCATTAACTCCCATTGATGCTAAAGACTATGTAAAGTAAAAGGTAAAAGGCTCCTTCAAAATCGTAATTTCTTAGTGATAAGTTTTCCTCCCACATCAAAACCCAAAGATTTATTTTATTTTTATTTACAGTCCAGAATTGAATCTTACTGGGTTAGTAGTGTTTGTAGCAGGTCAGATCTGGGGCCTATACTGTTCAACAGCATGTCTTTTATGTTTCAGACAGAGTATGGAGCACAAGAAAACTTCCTGTCTGAATCTAGATCCTTCCCATGCTGGAAGATGTTGCGTAGGGCACAAAAGAGTTTCCATCATCCTTGTCTCTTCTAGGCCGCTCCTTGCATGTCCTCTATGTTGTCAAATCCCATAAGTTTTCCCTCTCTGAATTGTGTTCAACACAGAGATTCTTTTGGTTGGCCCCTTTTGTGTGTTCCTCCCAGTGCCCAATGACATGCTGGTCGTGGCAGATGCTCTGGCTTCCTTCGCAACACATCCCAAATATTTCTATCTTCTTTTCTGGATATCTTCAGAGATAAGCGGTTCTTGAACTCTGATAAATCTCAATGTTTGTTAAAAACACATTCCATTTAATAACTGGTGTTTTAAGGTGTTTTCTTTTGAGGGTATTTAGACATCTGTCTGTACTTTTCCTGTAAAGTAAAATAAAGGACTTAGAAAGATTTAGGTGCAAACTATACTAAATAAAGCTGCAGTGTGACAAGGAAAGAAAATGGTTTCCAGTGCCTTTGAGCAAGGTTTCCTGGCAGAATGTTGGAAATGGTTTAGCCCAATCCAAATAGCACTTACACCATTTTCAATCCTGGTTTGTCCACACTGGTTTGTCAGCAACGCTCTACATTTCCATTCTTAAATTTCAGAACTGACACCCTGTAGAGTTGATGTGGACAGAGGACTATGTTTGTAGTAAAATGGCTTAGAGATGTAAATTTAAAGAGGAGAGAGATTCTACAGCAAGAAATAGAGTCTGCTGCTAATTCTGCAATTGCAGAAACAAGGAATTCACAGGGCCTGGCCTACAGGATACATCTTATTAAAACTTATTCCACTGAGGTGTCCATAGTTCTATGTCATATTATAAAATAAAAAACAGGTTAGTCAAAAAAAGCCCATACTAGACATTCTGAGACCTGGCTAAACTACAAAAGAAAACAATGGATCAAGGATGAAATAGAAGGGCTAAAATCTCAGACATTCAACACCTACAGCCATCACTGGCATCCATAAGATTTAAAGGTTCTCAGAACTTCTCAGTAGCTTTGACATAATAAGTCAAATACTCCTTGCTATTCTAAATGCATTTATATTACATTACCCCTCCTTTTTTTTTTTCAAAAAAGGTCAGTGACTAAATATTTGTTACTGTTCTCTCTGTTTTGTTTCCTGATACCACAATTTTAATCCTTGCAGTGGTACTTTTTGAACACTTCAAGATATTTCAAAAGGAAGTGAATCTCAATGCAACTTAGTGGATCCTCAAAGAATCATGGGTACAATCTGAACTCTCTACTTGGCTATTTCTCTTTCATGGTTCTTGTGATGTTGTGTCAAGCCATACTGTGAAGACATTACATTGTGGATCTTTGATGACAATGATTTCTTCTTAGCTCACAGTTACCAAGTCAGTGCACGTTATTCATGCCATGTTAGTAGAAATATTATCTGGAATGTATATTAAAAATATATGGTGCACTATTCCAGCTAATAGTCAACTGTTAATTTCCTAATAATTAAATACAAAATGGCACAATTTAAAAAAAAATTCCTTTAATTGTCTAGGGATTAATATTAATAAGATTTATCTACATAATTATCAGTGCTAGGGTAGATCTGTATGTGATAAAGAAAGGTACAAATCTCATCAAAATTGTACAGACAAAAACTTCAGCTTTAGTAGAGCTTTAATTTTTGCCCAAATCCTGCAATTCTTAATTGAGCAAAACTCTCACTGAAGTAAACAGGAGTTCTGCTCTATTAAGGACTGCAGAAGTTGGCTCTTTTGTTTTCTTCCTTTATCACTGTGATGTTTCACTTTGAAGAATCTGTGTAAGATTTTTAATCCAGTACTATTTTGCCTAATCGTATGATCTTGACGTCAGTTTGGTTTCATACACAGAGGCATTACAACAGGAGTAGCTCTGAACAATGTTTACCTCCGTTCTTGTAATTTATTAAATTAGAAGTTCTGGTTCATTTGCCAAGAACAATCTATTGGTTTTACATGCTCTCCTAATGACTGACTTATACTGTCATGTACTGAGGTTTCCAATAGGTGGCAAAACTGGGACTGCTCATGTTGCATGACTCAATATGCAAATCAATTCTCAGAAAGGGCTGTTGGGATATGCTTTTTTACACAGTTGTGTTGTATTTAAAATGGTTTTAGTATGTTTTAAATATGTTCAAAAATAGTTATTTATAGTTGGGATGTTATGGAAAGCTTTGTGTTATCATTAGGGAAAATATTGAAAAGTAGATCAGGTACCACAAGATTTAAGCAATAAAAATGTCTTAAGTAAAAGTGTCAATTTAGATTTGCTTGGGGTTTTTTAGATGGTTGAGATTTTGTAAATATATTTGTGAAGGCAATTTTGTCTCTGGTATCTATTTTAGATGCCTTATTCCTCTGAAATGTAAAGCCTGTAGATGGGCATTTTTTGTGCTTACTGTCTTCTGAAGTTTTTTGTTTTTGTAAAATGTCTCCATTTTTGAGAGACTATTTGATAATGGCTTATCTTTAAAATTTGATATTTGCCATGAACTTACTCTATAATAAGGTCAAATGCTTTGGATGTTTGTGAAGACAAGTGATTTAGAAATAATTAAATATGCAAAAATTATGAGGTGCAAATTCAGTTGACTATAATGACAGCAGGATTGAGATCTGTGACAGATGTGTCAAATTGATGGACAAACTTTATTGAATTAAGTTAAACCTTACTGAATTAAATTTAAGTATTTTAGGAGTTCATTGTATTAAAAATGCAAATGTTTCTGCATTATTGTGGGATTGTATGTAATTTCTCTGGGGGAGACATAACTAATATCAACCCTAGGAAGTATTATGAGTTTCAGAGGACTATATGATACAATGTGCCAGACAAGAATGAACCTTTAAAGTTAAGTGGGTTTCCTAGGAAGTCCCTAGGGAGAGGAACATGCAAATGTATCCCCTTCAGTTATTCAAGAACTGAGCCTTTTGAAGCTTTGCCCTGAGGAGGGGACCTTTACTTGCTAATCACCTGTTACATGAGGACAAAATAAGAGGCCCACATTGTATAAGGCGGGATGCTCAGATTCAAGGGGGTGCTGGTTCTGAGCTAAGGTGGTTATAAACTTACAACCACAGAAGAAACTCTTTGTAGGACTGACTCTTACCAGAGCCCCTTGTTAACATTGGGGTGATCTTTGGGAAGCTTATTAGCAGGCATGTAGGTTCTTTTATTGTTTGAATGTTTTCTCTGTAATGCTTTCACTTTAAGAATAAATGTGCTTGCTTAGGGAAAGCTGTGTGGTACCATAATACTGTGGGAGTTACTTGCCAATCCTCTGCCAGACATTCCTCTGCCAATCCTCTGCTTTGTTCCTTCCTCCATTGTAGGAAATTTTCCCGTGCCAATCAGCAATCACTTGTGCAGGGATCAAAGCAGCACACAGGTGAGCAGCATAGGGACCCAGTTTAAAGCTGCTCACATGGAGGAGATGCACCCTAGCTTCCCTGCTTACTCTCAGGAGTGAGCTATTGGCTTCTATGGTCCCCGCCTGTGGAAAATGGTGGCACAATATGAAATTTTCTGCCTATGTAACTGCATCAATATCCCAAACAACCACCCAGAACCTTTTCCCCAGCTCCCTCCCTTCCGGACACAACTCTCATGCCCTGGGTGATCGCCGAGCTGTTCGCTTGCCAAGAGACAGTGAGAAAGAGGTGTATTTTACAGTAATGAATCATGCTTCTGTTTGTTGTTTATTGTGCTTCTACAGATGTGTCCTTGAGAGGAAACCCCTATGCACCTATCAAGTGCCTGCAGCTGATAAGAAAATGACCACGGAGAAGCAAAGAGATGTTTCAAGAACTCTTCCAGTCCTCTGAGGCAGAAAAAAGAAAAGAAAAAAGGACATTGAGACAGTGTGACTGAAAATCAAAAAATTGATAGGTAGGAGAGGAGGGAAAACCAGGAGTGAGCGATAGCAGGTCACGAGTGCATGATAAAAGCCATGGGGGAGCAAACAGAGCTGGTAAAGTCACTCACAACACTGCAGGCTGAATTCATGCATGCTCATCCCCTTCTCCCCGTTCCATGCCTTCCCCAAACTCCACCTACGCATTCCTACCAAACTCCCAGCCCATCTCGGTACCTCATTCACTCCACCCTTCAGACAGCTTCCAGAATGATAGTTGGACTTACATCCAGTTGCCATAGCCCACACTGCCCCTCACTGCTTTCTCCCCTCCAGCCCAGCCTTTTGTGTGTGTTGTGAATAATTGTTGTTTAATAAAGACATACTCTGTGAAGGATAAGCAATCTTTATTTGTCTCTTGCATGTGGTCATTGCAACTTACATTGATACACAGTGCAAGCTGGCTAGCAGTGGCACAGTGATGTTTACAAAGACACCTTTTTGGTGCTCATTGTCAAAATGGTTCCTCAAGGCCTCCCTGATTCAAATAACCCCTTGTTGTGCCCCTCTAATAGCCCTGACATCTGGTTGTTCATAATCAGCCACAAGGCGATCCTCCTCTGCACTCCACCCAGGGGGAAACTTTTAGCTTCACAAATATTATGGAGCACACAGCAGGTGGCTGTAACCATAGGAATAGGTTCCTCATTTAGATATAACCTGCCATAAAGGCATCTCCAGAAAGCTTTTAATCTACCAAATGCACATTCAACAGTCATTTGGCACCTGCTCAACCTGTTATTGAAGTGCTCCTTGCTACTGTCCAGGTTGCCTGTATAAGGCTTCATGAGCCATGGCAGTAAAGGGTAGGCTGGGTCTCCTGGGATCACTATGAGCATTTCAACATCCCCCATTGGAATCTTTAGGTCTGGAAGAAAGACCCTCTGTGTAGCTTTCTGTACAGGCTAGTGTTCCTGAAGATGCATGCGTCATGCACCTTCCATGACCCCCAGCACTGATGTCAGTGAAATGCTCACGGTGATCCACAAGTGCCTGGAGTATCATAGATAAGTACCCCTTTCTACTGATGTACTCCAACGCAAGATGGTCCGGAACCAAAATTGGGATATGCATGCCATCTAGTGCTCTGTCACAGTTAGGGAATCCCATTGCTGCGAAGCCACCCACTATTTCATGCACTTTTCCAAGACTCTTAGTCCTTCGCAGCAGAATGCAATTAATGGCCCTGCACACGTGATAAAACAGCATCAACAATGGACTTCCTGACTCCAAACTGATTTACAACTGATCGGTAGCAGTCTGGAGTTGCCAGCTTCCACACGGCAATTGGCATGTGCTTCTCCACTGAGAGGGCAGCTCTCATTCTGGTGTCCTTGAGCCATAAGGCAGGGGGAGCTCCACACAGAGTTCCACAAAACTGGCTTTGCGCATTTGAAAGTTGTGTAGCCACTTCTCATCATCCCAGACCTGCATAATGATTTGATCCCACCACTCAATGCTTGTTTCATGCACCCAAAAGCAGCCATTCACCATGTGCAGATGCTCTGTGAATGCAAACAGTAAGTCGGCGTTGTTTGTTTGCATGGAACACAGCAGGTCAGGTGCCTCCGATTCCTGTTCCAAGTGGGAGCTTATGATATAGTGCATGAGCAGCCGTGATGTGTTCAGAACACTGACAACAACAGTGGAGAGCAGTGCAGGATTCATCCTTTCAGATAGAGATGGTGGGTGCACAGGAAACTGGGGTTGTTGAAAAATGCCACGAAACGCAGTCAGAAACCCATGGAATGACAGGACAGAAATCACTGCATCATGGGACGGTGAGCCCACACCCATGATGCACTGCGATCCTCTCCGCCTTCCCACAACTCCTAGTGGCACAAGGTGGTGAGTTGCACAGTGGGATAGCAGCCCACAGTGCACTGCTCTCACTGTTGATGCTAGAGAACCAACTGTGGATGCACTTCAGTGACACAGTAAGTGCTGTGTGAACAGGCACAAGAGTTGTAATTATAGCGCTTTTTGATCATCGCTGTAACTTGCGTCAACAGCACTCTAGTGTAGACAAGGCCTAAGTCACAAGATAATCAAATGTATGTACTGTGAGAAATAAGATAATATTTTTGCAAAATGTCTGGTTTCATTCAGTTATACTTTCCTATCTTCCTCAGTGTGTCATAATCATCACTGGGAGAGTTTCCAGATTTTTAAATGCTGTAAGACCTGCACATTCTTTGGCTTTCAAATACAAATGACCTTAATAAAAACACTTCCCACAAGGAATCCAAAACTCATCTTCCTTTAAGAGTAGCGGGGGTCACATTTTTAAAGGTGCTTAGTAGGAGCTTCAAAAGCACTTAGGTGCCGAATTCCCATTGGGTCCCTAGTTTCCTTCACACTGCACTGAATATTCACCCCATGAGGCATGAACCTGTTCTCATTGAAGTCAAAGGAAGTTTTGCTACTGATTAAAATAGAATGAATTTCAGAAACCCAAATTCTAAAAGTCACTTGATTAGAACTGACAGATTTCAGTGTTATGTTTACGTTAAGTTATATTATTTAAAGCCACTTTAAAATACCAATTGGTAAGCTAAATATCAAGTAGTATTGTTCCTTTCAGAAACTTAGGATATGGGCATAGCTTCACAGAACAGTATCACAGACAGTTTTAGTCTGGGTTCAACCAGGCCAGAAGGTGACTAAATTTCCCTTTTTCTAAATTTCCTTTTCTTAAGCTGTCACAATTCAGCTTTGATTCACTCTAGGGCTGAATCTCCCAAAGTGTGCCGCGTATCATGGAATATATCAAATTTGAAACCGGTAGCATTGGAGACATGTTCAGCCCCTTCTGAAGCGATGCGGAATGGCTAGTACCTTGATACCTTCATTTTTGTTTCTTATTCCTTTCAAATTATTTTTGTAACTCTAAGATAAACAAAACAATGAAGGGAAACAAGGCCCCAATCCTGCAAACATTTAAACACCGGAGTAGTCCCACTGAATGCAACAGGACTTGTCGTATGCTTAAAGCTAATTATGTGCACATTTACATGACCAGGACTTATGAACAAGATTGTATTTGAATAATACTCAGAAAGAAAATTTGTAGTTTTGAGGATTGATTCTCCATTCTCTTGCAGCTGATGTAGTCACTTCTACCTATGCAAAGTGAGTGTAAAATGCTACTAAATTAGAATGTTTGACACTCACTTTACACAGCTGTTTATGATTACATAAAGTGCAAGACAGTGAAGAATCAATCCCAAAGTGATGATACTATGTACCGCAACCTGTGTAAAATGTTGATAATGACACTGCATTAACTTGGTGTGTTTGGAATGTTTTTTGCAATTAATGAAGCATTGAAAATATAGCAGATATAATCTTGGAAGGGAGCATCAGTTCTTCTTCACTGAGAGCAGCTGGAAGAGATGGAAACTATTCTTCTGCATTTTTTCATTAATTCTTTATTAAGAAAAAACTGGGTACATAAGACAATAAAAACATACTATAATCTGACAAAACAAAACATTCAGCAATACAGAAATATTAACAATTACTAACTAGTTTTGTCAGCTGGGTCAACATCACAATTTATTGCAAATTTTCTTAGGATCATCTTTTTCAAGACCACTAACCCAATAAAATGTAAAAAACCCTAGTTATCTTTAGAAAGATCCCCTTATGTCATCTCATTCTTAGCCTGGGTGTGACTTATTTACCTGGTAACCTTCCTCTTTATCAGAACACCTTTTTCTCATCCTTATATCCCAGGCTTACAAAAATTCTATTCACTCGTACTTGAGGTACTGTTACTAGCTCTTACGATTTTATATTGAGCCTCATGATATTTGGCATTTTCGTTAATGTCCCAAGTGCTGGAATCAGGAGAGCACATGAGAATATTTTTATTATTATTATTATTATTTTTTAAATTAATGTGCTAGACCTTGTGGTTGCACATAACAACTTGCAAAGGTAAAACAAGTGCACCCTGAAGGCTCCAAACCCAGAAAGCAAAGCAAACCCCCACTATGTATTGTTTTTAAAAAATCTCAGGCCTTGTATGCCATTCTTGTCATTTGGAGGGGACTGGTGCACGACATGAACACAGGGGGCTGGCAATACCATTGGGGTGAAGTTTTCTTTGGGGGCAGGGGGATGTTGGCCAAGTAAAACATCGCTGGAATCACCATTCAGATGCTGTCGTTGTCATGGGGAAGGGTGGGCAGGGGTGGCCTTAGTCCAAAGGTGCGCCAGGCCAGAAGTGTCTTCAGCACCTCCCCCTTGTTAAACTTTGGAATCTTATTTTTATTGCGTTTTTAGCCTATCTCATGACGTTGAGGCATGATTTCCATGCATGATGTATCGCTGTCATCTAACATTTTACTTCAAACAGTCTATTTCCCCTTTGTCACTAACAACAAAAACAGCACCCCGAGCCTTGCGCCCCCTCCCCCTGAGCCTTGCATCCCAGGCGGTCACCTGGCCCTAAATCCGGCACTACAGGTGGGCATCTGTATTTCGTGCCAGGCCTAGTAAATTGGCAAAGCTGATGCCCCTGGTAACTTCCACTGCTCTCCCCCAGTCCCAGGACGGAGCCCGTGGCGCCAGGCTCCTGGGTGGGTGTGTGTTTCTTTAAGGGAGCAGAGACCATTCAGGGAAGCGCCTTGTCCGCCTTTGCAACCACGAGCGCATCCCTCGCCTGCTGCTGGCGGCGCGGCGCGCGAGGGCTAGCCCGGCTCTGCGTCAGCAGCGTGGCCCCCAGCATGGAGAGCGAGGACTACAACTCCCAGCCTGCCCCTCGGCCGCGCGCGAGCACAGACAGGGAGGCCGCCGCGAGAAGAGGCTGGAGCGAGAGAGACACCGACGGGCCTGGAGAGGGAGGAGGTGCGCATGCGCTGCGTACCTGAGCGCCGCGCGGGGATGCCGGCGGAGCTGCTATTCGCGGAGCGGCGTTACGCCTTTTTCTGCGCGAAGGCGTCCCGTCGCCGAGGGAGAGGGCGCTACGCGGTTTACGTAGCGTTATTGTGAATGGGAAAGGCGGGCGGTGGACGAGGAGGAGGGGGTGGATGATGTCAGCCTGCGAATGTCAACAATGTAGCGATTGAGGGGAGTAGGCGGCGTTCCACTGGGGAGAGCGCGAGCCACGGCGAGAGTGTAACCAACAGAACCGGGGCAGCCGCCGCCACAGCAGCAGTAGCAACACGCCGCCGCCGGGCTGCGAAGGCACCGAGCTGCCACCGCCTTGTGCAGCCGCCGCCAGCCCCCAGTGCAGCAGCAGCAGCAGGAGCAGAGCAGCGTAGCGATTCCTGTGCGACTCCCCCGCCCCACGCCCCCACTGCTGCAGCCTTCCCTCCTCCTCCTCCTGCTGCTGCTCCCCGTCCCCTCCCTCTCTTTTTCTCCGCAAGCAAGACTTTGGAGGCAGCTGGTTTTCAAGCCATCGCCATGTGAGGTGCGTCTCCGCGGGTGCAAAATTCCGAACCGCAAAAAAATACCACCACCCGCCCCCCACACACACACCCACCCACCGTCAGCAGCAAATCCAGCCCCACCCCCTCCCACCTCCCCGTCCTACTCTACCCCCGAGCCCCAGCGGGCTGGGGAGGCTGCAGCGAGAGAGGGGAAGGATCGAAAGTTGCAGTCGGAGACGGTGAGTCCCCCTTTTCGCAGCGCTTTCCCGGCCAGTGATGGAGATGAAGTTTGGTGTGTGTGTGTGTGTGCGCGCAGCTGGGAGAACTGGCGGGGGGGGGGGGGATTTTCTCCGAGCCAGATGCGGGGGGGGGGGATATTTAAAAACAAGCCCGTCCTCATGTTTGCAGAAGGGTGAACAGTCATTTCTAAAAGTGGGAACCACAGAAACGTTGCGTAACTGGAAGCATGTAAAAGGATCTGAAGAGCGTGTGTGTGTGTGTGTGTGTGAGAGAGAGAGAGAGTGAATCCAGCTCGGCTGTTTGTTGCTAGCCGGTAGCAACTCGGCTTTACGCTTAGGCGCTACCGCAGAGGGTGCCTTTTATGGGCGTCCTGGTGGGGATGAAGGAGGAGCGGGGGGGTCTGATGATGGTCAGCCCGCAGTGGCTTTAGCGTGCGCGCGCCGGGGGGGGGGGGGGGGGGAGAACAAGGGTAGCTGGTCTATTGCATGCACGGCGCTGGGTGTTTTGAGTAAGCGGGAGGAGGAGCACGGAGTAAGAAATCAGGCGGGGGGGGGGGGTCTTGTTTTGTACGAGCGGAGCAAAGCAGCTGTCAGATTTCGAGGCCTTTTTAACGCGCTGTGAGGGGGCGGCCGGGGGGGGGGGGGGAGGTGAGGCGAAGAACATTAGCTGCCCCCCGCCTCCTCATTTCCCCTTCGCATCTTTGTTTTGGCATCTCAGCTCTGCCGTGCTACGGCGACAGCCTTTTTTTTTTTTTTTTTAAAGGCTTTTCCTTACAAAAAGGGAAACCCACCCGTGAAAACAGTGTGTGCTGTGCGTTTGTTGGAGCCGAGCCCCCGGCGAGCCTAGGTTAACGCACAGGGAGGAAGGCGGTGCTAAAAAGAAAAGCGATCGGGATTGCTTTTCCCTTTGGGTTCCTTCCACTCCTCTTAAACAATGTGACAACAGGGGGGATTTTTGTCCTCGCTGGGGAGCTAAATACTTCCCGCCAGACCCCCTTGTTGAGCCATGCCGTATGTAAAGCTCTTCTCGTCAACCCTACGCTGCCCCTCTCCTTTGATGGGGTTTCGTGTTCGGGATCTGCTGTGTAGCGCGACGTGAAACTGCTCGGTTGCCGAAGGGGAAAGTGGCAGAAAGCCGGGTTGGTGGGCGCGCTGCGGTCTGCAGAGACGTTTGGGGAGCGCGTGTGCTGTGCGCACTTCCGAAGTTAGTGCGTCGTGAAAGAGGGGTCACTCACTCACTCACTCCCTCACTCCGTGCCGTAGCTTGCTCGCTTCTGCCGAGTGGCTTTGAGAACGGCTCAGCGATTTCACGAGACACCTGCGTGAGTGAGGCGTTTGTCACACTCGCTTGTAACATGCCTGCGTGTGCTTGGGGTGAGCACCCTGACTTCAGCGGGTTGGTAACTCACTGCAAGTTGTTGCCAAACGACAGTGTGGTTGTTCAGTGCCCGTGGGCGTCACAGCCTTCAAAATAATCTAATGATTGGCGGTCCTCTTGTGGCAAACGAGACCCTGCTTTAATGGTTTCTGGCAAGCATCAGATCATTTCTTCATAGCCAAGTATGTATTTCTCAGGTGACACCTTTTGCTTGAGAGTTTTTCTGTAAATTTCATCTCTCCAGTATATTTAACAAAAAAGCCAATTTCTTTCCTGCCTAGTGGGATCTCTATAAAGAAAATAGTGCTTAATGAGAAACGTTGCTTTCTTTTTTTTTTCTTCCTATTTGAAGTAAAATTAGAGAGGAGGATAACTTTTATATCAATTTTCTCAGATCATTAAAATATAACATGTAGGCAAGGCAGTTGGCTGCAAAAGCTCTGGCTGGCATGGATGAAGCTAAGTGTGAAATCATGCCTCTCCTTTTGTGGAACAGGCTATTTTTATAATACAGCGGGTGTTTTGCTTAAAATGCTTCAGTTATTGTGAGATTATCATACCCTTATTACTGAAGCCGTGGAAGCTCTGGAGTAAACTGTATTTCTCATTCTTTAAGGTACTAATAAACATGAGGCAGAAATGGCACCTTGTTAGAATTAGTCTTTAGTATTTAAGAAAGATTGCAAATTATAGTGTTGCTGTTTGCTCTGCTGTAGCTAAAGATTTGTCATTGTTTTAATGATGAAAATCCATTTTCAAGACTTCATAGTTGTCATAAAACTTGTATGCATTTTAAACTTGGCTTTTAAGTTCTTGAGTTGAGAGCAAGTATGTTTATTTTTAATTTTTTTTTTGGAGGGTGTAGATTTGTATGGGATTTTTGTTTTAGCTACATGTAACAGTGTAGTTTGAAGGTGGTGTTTGCTTGTATTTGGCAATTGTTTGGATATGGGGAAAATGAAATTTTGGTAGAAAATGGAATAATGCATTTAATAAATTCAAATAGAATCAAATGGCTAAGGAAGTGAGTTATGCATTTAACTACTAGACTTCTGTAGTAACATTTTATTAATGTAACATTTTGGAAGACTCTAGTTGCATAAATGAAAAGCTAAATTCTGCTTCAGAGGGGTCCTTCTGAAATTCAAGATTGACTTTGTATCCACTTGCATGGGCCCCATCACTGTAGTATCTTAGCCTATGTAGCCGGTAGCCTGGTATAGTACGTCACTGCAATATAATGGATATATGCTTTTAAACACTGGTGTTTTTTCACAATCATCTAATTTCACAGATTGATTTGAAGGTGTTGGACATTGTGCATCAAAATCAGCTGCACAAAGTGGAAGGAAATCTTGTCTAATAGTAAGAGCAGAGGATTTCAAGTTTCTATTTCTATCTTTTCCACTTCCCAGGTCTGTGATATTGGGCAAACCACTTACTCAGAAGGCGCCTCAGTTGACCAGATTGTAAAATGAGCAGAACAGCAACATCATTAATGAAAATTCCAATAGAAGCACAAGTAGTGTTAAAATGTAAAATTAAATAACATTGCATTTTTAAAAATGTGCACTAACATATTTTTAACCGGTAGACAGCGATGACTACTGGCAGGAGGGTGTAGTCAACAGACTAATGGGCAATATACTCCAAAATATGTGTTTAATAAAATAAAAATCCTGACTAGTCAATTGTCAACAATGGTTTATATCTCAAATAGCTTTAAAAAGGCAAGAAATTCAGTGGTAGAGCTAATGTTTCTGGTTTCATCCTAACATAGAGATGAATGAACATCCATTAGAATTAATGGAACTTCTATGTGTAAACAGAATAGACCCCAGATACCATGGGGATAACCCCTGCTCCCGGCCACCCTGACCCCCAATCTTTGCTTTCAGTCACAGTACCTTGGCAGTGAGGAGAAAATTGCAGTTAACTGTAGTGTGTTGTGCGTTAGGAATAACGTACGTTGCTAGCTGAGAGTAATGGCCTGAATCCTGATAAATAGGAGTATCATGTTGATGTCTAATATTCTTAATATGAGAAATTCTGGCAAATGTTTTGACATTGTAGAAGGCCTTCGAGACCCATTGACATTAATGAGATTTAGTACAAATCTCCATGCTACACAGGGGCCTGGGCATCAATTCATGTACACACATAATTAATGACCATGGGAGAGATGAAACCAGACACCTATGCATATGATAAGATAGTATGGAATGTACAATAGTAATTGCCCATATTTAGTTATTTAAAAACCTCAATTGTTTGGCTGTTAAAGCTTGTCTTGTAGTTAAGTAAAATAGCCATTATTCTTTACAGGCTGCAGTCAGACTTGCTATTTTTTCATAAGAATGGTCATACCGGCTCAGACCAGTGGTCCATTTAGCCCAGTATCCTATCTTCCGACAGTGGCTGATGCCTGAGGCTTCAGAGGGAATGAACAGAACAGGACATTTTGTCAAGTGATCTATCTCCCTGTTGTCCAGTCAGAGGCTTAGGGACACACAGAGTATGGGGTTGCATCCTTGACCATCTTGTCTAATATCTGTTGCAGCTTGCTCTACAATATGTGCAACCATGAAAAACAGTGAGAATGATTGCCTCATTATTTTTTAAATCCCATTCCCCACAACAGTATTGAGGAATACTTTCTCCTTGTATGTCCATGATATCCATTCATTTCAATAGGACTTTACCCATGTATAGAGTGAGAAAAGATCTCTAAAAGTGCATCTGGGATGAGAAATTGTCCAGGTTCAGCTTGATGAATGTTCGAAACAAAATGGGTAGTACAGTACTATATTACAGGTCCTAACTAGTCTCTTTAGTGATTACATTTTTATACAAGAGTGTTGAATGATTTCTTTGAGCTGCATATACTACCTGTATGTGTGTGGTGGGGATCTCTTTTCTTTTCTAATTCAGATGGTCAAAAAGCATTTTACACTGTCCTTGTATTAAAAGGTGAGCTGGGCTCTGCATACAAGAGTGCCCACTCTTATTCAAAGGTTCAATCACAAAATAACTTCATTTACGAGCCTGACTTCTGTGTCTTTTGTGTGTTGCACATGTGACTTGCATTCTAATGAGTACATTATCGCATCCTTCAACTAGAGATTTATATTCACTTTGGGTGTGCTGTATAATGTAGGGCTTGTGTGTAACTTATTTCTGGGTTGGTATAAGTGGACACATACAATGGATTTTGTTGATGTTGTAAAGAAAAATTGGACTAATTTGTAATGAGAAATACCAGCTTCCTTTAAAAATCCAAGTGATTTGTTTCTCCATTACAGTCAATTTAGGAGAATGTGAAAGAGATTCTTTGATGATATTGCACTTCTCCACTAAGATTTGAATAGGTTTTAAATTGAATATATTATTGTGGTTGAGTGAACAATGATTCCCTACCTCTAAATCTACCAGTGGTTTGCCAGAATAGTGTTCAAAATGCTTACTCAGCTTTTTTATGAAAACTGGTCACCATTTACTTCAGCCGTGGCAGCTGACTGAATAATAAGTACACATTTGAAATTTGCATCAAGAAAATATGACTCTGCAACCAGCTAAGTGGCAATGTGCTCATTTTGCTTTTTAGTTAGGCTGAAATGTCTTTGTAGTGTGTTGAAAAGTGTGATACTTACTCTGCCATTATTGGACTTGAAATTATAATGTAAACAAAATCAAGCAGTGGAATGCATACACGTTTTTGTGTGACCAGCAATGAGCTTAAATTGATGCTACTGGTTTAGTACAAAAACTGCCAGCACTGACAGAAGACCTACCAATGTTCAAGATATGGTAATAAAAAAGAATGGGTTTTGGAAACCCAACTAAATACTTATAAAGTATCAAATCTTTGAGCAGTCAAAAAAGGGACTTTTCCTCTACGTCCACTGAAGGTTACATACAAAGGCCTGCCAAAACAGTTTGGAGATCATAGTCTAGTTGCTATACAGTACAGTTTATTGCAAAAGGGCAGGGGAGGGGGAGAGCATCTGCTTTCCATACTACAATAAACAGAATGCCTGACTTATCCCAAGTTCCTCCCAAACAGACTCTCTACATAAATATACATAGCAAGCCAGTGTTTTATGTGATATTTAAACTAGAGCCGGAGGGAGAAGTCACCACAGTATGCATTTTCTTGTCACTGTAGATGACCTGAAATTCTCTCATCCTCTGAGACTTATTTCTTAAAATCTTTTATTTCATTGAAAGTGTGAATATCATTTTTACATGACTTCAGAAAATATCAACCACAAAGTGTCTGAAGAATTCTTAGAAGCAGGAACACCATGGAATTTCGAGTTATTTAAATATGATGGGTGTTGAAATTGAGGCAATTGCTTATTTTTGGCCTTCTGTCTTCAAAGTACCCAAACTGTAATAGATACACCTTTGATTTGTGTTCAGTGTGTAGAGGAGTCTCCTACTCAGAAAACCAGGAACTCTGTATAGGTGTCTGTCTCCATGCAATTCTTGCGGTCTATAGAGCAATAATTTTGTTTTTTGGAAAGAGAAAAATGAGTTAAATCTCTTTTAATGAAAGCAGCTAAAACAAAGTGACTCTTGAGACTTGAACATAGCTGCTTATTATAGCTGACATTCTAAGTGTTTATTAGTGATAGTTTTATAATTTAAATCTAAACTAGGAAAACAGGAACTGTAAGTGTGGAGGTGTTCCTGTGCACTAATTTGCATACACCCTGTTTTTGTTTAGTGGGTAGGTGTGTGCAGTGTATGGGAGAGTAATTCAGCATGTCAGCAGTTTCCTACAGGCAGCTCTTGCTGACTCACGTGTCTGCTGCAGCTCAGAGTCAGAGCTACTATCCTCACTATAAACTGCCCACTGTAAGAGACACAGACTTAAAGAATGTGAATGTTGGCACATGTTTTCAGTTCACTGGCCACTGCTTTGCTGTAGTTTCTTCCCCCAGTAATATCAAAATACATCTTTCATTTGTTTAGGCCAGGATTTTGGCATGCATGGCAAAAAGTTGCAGTTTGTTCCACCTCTGATCAAACTGTGACTCAACTGCATCTGGTTCCTGCAAATGTTTAATAGGGCCTAATGTGTTTTTGTGTTGGGATTTGTTTTAATTTTAATTTTAATTTTTTTGTGCGTGCGGGTGGTGGCTTTACAAAAAAGGAACTATTGTTCTTGCTTGGGAGATGGAGTTTAACATTAGAATGGTACTTTTCCAAACTGTTGTTGTCTTTTTTTTTTTTTTTAACGCAGAATTCCTTATTCCAGTCAAATTCCACTTAAAACCCCAGAACTTGTTATAGAACTTTGAAAATAGAACACTGCTAGCTCCTGGATTCTGTTTTTTTTCCTGTGTACCACAGTAACTCCCATAGTTAACATTAAGGGACTCTTTCATTTGTATGAGGATGAAGACTTGTATTCTAGTGCAACTGATCTTTTTGTATTTATGGACTCTATTCTGATGATTCAGAAGGTTCCTTTAGGTGACACTTTCCACTGACTCCAAATATTTGTAATTGGTTTGTGTTTTGTTTGAATCTGTCACAGTTATCATTGCAGAAATGGAGTATATTACCCATTTTCAGTTGTGGATTTAATCTTGATTATTTTAAAGTTTATCTGTGCTCGCTTTTTTTCTAAATGGGTCTGCTCTTCTTTAAGTAACCAAAAGTAGTCAATGTAAGCAATCTCTAGAAGGATTATAAACTAATCAGCTGGTATTAAACAGGCATCGAGAGCAAAGGTGAGTTCTTGTCTCTTGTTTTGTTTTCAGTCAACTACTTTGACCGGTAATGAATTGAAAACCACAGTGGAGTGCTGTGTAACCCATTAAGAAGATGGGTGATCTTGGTTTCCGCCAATACAAATGACTCATCACTATCAGTAGAGTTCCTACTTCTAATAATAAAACTGTGCAAGACCTTTAAAACATGTGGTTTCGCCCCTACACTTAGTGAAAGGTTGGAAAATATTACTTAGTGCTTTATTTTAAACTTATGAAAGATTTCATGATTTGCTTTACAATGGTGAAAGGTCTTCCCTCTCCCCCACAAATAAAAATCAATTGCACCATTAGTTGTGATACTGCTGCTTTTATTTGCACTGTAAAAAAATGTCCTAACCTCCAGTCTTGTGTCCTGAGCTCTTTTGCACTAAGTATCATAGTTGTTGAGTTGCACTGTTAGCGAAATACGTGAAAAAATCAAACCTCCTTTATCTTAGGAAGAAAAAATTGGCACACTCTGCCTCATCCTACTGAGCTGTTGTTCTCCTGTTTAATTCCATTCAGTTAAATCACTGTGGAGGATGGTAATATTGCTGAACAACCTATATTACTATTTGAGTTGGTGTCAAAGGATCCTGAGAGGAAGGTTAATAGAAAATATTAGTTGGAAAATAAATGTCAATGTGCAAAGCTGATTGCTTATTGCCTAGGAGGAAATTTGTCTTCTAGTAGGTAAAATGCAAAAAAGAAATTGATTTCTACTAAACCTTTGTCCTTAAAGACATTCTTCTTGGGTGTTCCACCACTCACTTTATGTTGTATATAGAAATTCAAACATGATAAAGAATTGTTGGAGGAGAAGAAACTGAATAGTCTGGCAATTCTATTTCATTGTTCTTTGGATATGTTGTCTTTTGCATGTGCTTTTATGTATTTTATATAACACATTTTCAAAATCGGTGTAGAACCAACTACAACTACTCTCCACCCTGCACCATAGGTCAAATATAATGATCATGCTAATATTACTGCTGAAATGCCAAGTATTTCAAAGCCCCTATGCTAGGTATTTCAGCTGTTATACTAGCATGAACATTGTGTTCTTTGAAAACACTTCTGATTTGATCCCTTAATTTGTTTAGAGTGTGGTGCCCTTTTGCTTTCAGGATGGCAATGTTGTTTAAAAAGTTCCAGGATGTTATGCATAAAGAAGATAAAATAAATCTTTGCTGTTGTATTGATGTTGCACATCAACATTTGTGCAATTAGCTTCCAGATTTACTACTTCTATTGTTGCAGTACTTGCAACATCAAGTCACTTTTTATAAGGATTTGGTATTTCTGATCCTCTTATTGGACCAATTTAAAACAGTGGATTTAAAAAAAAATCATTTTGGGGTAGATCATCAGCTAGTGAAAATTGTTATAAGCTCAACCAAGTTCAATAGACAATTCACAGGAGCTGAAGATCTTCATGTTTGTTTAGAAGTCAGTGTGTGGAATAGTATTTTAAAACATCTATATTCTGTTAAATATTTTTGGTTTCTGATTTTATCGGGTTATTTCAGATACAAGAGAAAGGCAAATGTATAACCCAAACTAGGATTGAGGGTTTCTTTCCAGTACTTTTTACTCTGAAAAGCACGCTGAATAATATTCTTGTACAAGCCTGTGGACACCTTGCTTTGATAAATATAAAACTTCTAGTTGTTCAGTACTTGCAAAAATACAATGGTTCTGGTTTTATAAGAACAGGATGGAATAGATGGCCAACTCCTGTATTTATTTAAGGAGAATGTATGTATTCATTTAAGAAGAATTCCTAGTGAGGTACATGAAGTAATTTTGTGTGGGTAAGGGCTACATCAGTAAACACCTAACTCACGTAGGTGCCTATGTTACATTTCTAGTCACTTAACTTGGTTAAGGTGCTTTTGAAAATGGAAGTCTCATTAGGCACTTTTGACAATTTTACCCAAAATGTGTAACTTTCCATACGCTTCTGATTCAACCCAATGGCTTAGGGTTTATTTTCAAAACTTTTATGCATTCTTGTGTAAATACTTTAAAATGTGTGATGAGAAAAAAGGTAGTGCAGAATTCTTGTGATGAAAATCGGAATCAGTCAAAAGTATTCAAGAAATTGTGCAATATTTTCATTGAACATGTACATAAGTCATACATACAGTAGTTTTATATTCTGATGTTGCTGTTTGTCATAGTTGGAAGTTCAAAGGCAATGCAAACATAAACACTTCTGCAAAGAATTCTTATGTTTATGCCCTTATTCCTTTCTTGATCTTTTTCTTTCTTTATCTTACTGTTAGACTAAAAGTGGAGTCAATGATTCATTCAGTAGTCAGTTTCTTGAACAGTTTAGTTAGTCCTCTACCAATTTATGTTTACCTTTCACTTAATTCATAATGTGAGTAATGCTTAATGCAGTAACCACCAAATTCCAAGATAAAAATCTGTAAGCTTTATTAAAATAAAGTATCCAGACTTAAAAATATTACTGCTTTCTGTGTTTGAAGCAAATAAGATTTTGGCATGCTGAATGATAGTAACAGCATAATAGTTTTGTCTAGCCTTGATTGTTAATTCAGAATTCAAGGTTGCAGACTAATACACAAGTTCATTTGCACACTGACCTGTGTGTTTTGTTTTTTATCAGTAGCACATTTCCTGTTCTTCCTTTCAACTCCCCACAACCCAAAGCCACAGGCTAATATGCTCCACTAGTTGGTTTCCATTATTTTATTAAGCTTTGTCATTATGTGTCACTAAATTGTGAGTACATTGAGGCACACTTAGTGAAAGCTGCCTGGTATTGTCATGATAGGCTGAAGTTGATGTTAGTTAGCTGCTACATACAAATAGTTGCATTGCTTTTCAACTTCCTCTTGGTGAAACAGTTATTGTGCTGCTGAAACAGTATCTCTGTGGAACTTGAAACTATAAAACCTTCCTATAAAAATTGAGTTATTTGGTTATGAGGTGATGCCAATCATTTCTGAAGATGAGTATAGTTGTTAAAATACTACAAGTGATTCAAACAACTTGTTCTTTCTCATGGGATTATAGTACTGTGAAGAGTAACAAGGTCAGTAATGTCACTGTGGAACTTTGTAGAACCAAAAGCCTTTTCAAACTGTTCTAAAATAATATGAAAGGTTTGATTAAAAGCCTCAAAAGCAAAGGAATTAAAAGTTAAGGAGAGACTTCAAAACTGGCAGGGGATAGGGGAAGAACACTGATACCAAAAGTAATTCACTTGGCCAGCCACTTTCTTTATTCACTCTACAGGTATTTCAGATTTTTCTTTTCTTTTTCTCAACCCCATTTCTCCATCTGGTGGATCCTGCAGTGAGGCGATTACCTCATATTTGACATTGGCATGTTGCCATGGATATTAATGTGATGCCACCAATTCAGCATATGATTTCACTGTAAACTAAAGCAGCAGGAAGGTGGTGAGTTGTGATAGGAATGTGTTCTCGTTAGTATCTTCACTGGAACTGCCTTACTTACTCCAAAATTAATATTGCTATGGCACAGATTTATCATTTGCTGGTGTAGTCATCTTAATGAAAAATTATCTCTGTGTAGGTTGATATTTTTTGGGGAAAGACATGCAAAAACTTATACCCATTTCAAGAACTGATATCAAATCGCAAGTTTCTGAAGCCTTCAAATATCTTTATTCACTTCTGGTTCTGAAAGATGAGAAATCTTGCATTTAGGAAATTTTCAGCCCCACTTTGCACACTGACACTTTGGTTAGTTCAGCTAAGCTTTAGCTAAACATCTATAGTTTGGATGCTTATCTGAACATGTAACCTTTGAGTTTTGCACATCCTGGTAACTTAAAGACTTTGTAATACAAGTGTTTTATTTAAAATGCATTTAACTCTCAATACACTGATTATGTCCCTTTAGTTACAAATGTGACATGCCTGTGGTTGAGTTTGGGGTGGGGTTTTTTTTGTTGTATTTTCAGGATGGACAGTAGCTGAAAACTGTATCAAGCACTTTAATTTTTTTTAAAAGAGTTTTTGTTTGTTTGTTTTTATTTTTGTTTTGTTTTGGTTTTTTTAGTTAAATCTGCTCTTGAGCTGATAAGGTATAAGCTTTGTTCTCACCTGCCACCATTTGAAAGGAGCAAAGAGTTAACCAGTACTGTTGCCTTTCCTGTCCCTGTCCTGCCTCAAACAAACAAAATTAATCCCTTAGGACAGTATTTCACCCTTGACTTTTTTCATACATTCTCATTTATTTCAGCAGCAGCTCTAGATATGATACAAAATTGAAGTGAGTCAGAGATCATAATGAAACACCTGAGAAATCCCTGCACAGTACTGTAGTGCTACCCAAACACCCCTTTACTTTCAAGAAGCAGAATTTACATTTTAATAAATGGCCTGGAATCTGCCCAGTTAAGACAGGCATGTTTTCTCCCCATGCAATATTGTGATCAGTGTAGACACTTATGTGGGTGGCTTCTTGGTATTAAAGAGAGGGTGTTTGCTGGCCCCTCTCAGAGATCAACTTTTGAACTTACTTCCTCTGTGCTCTTGCCATCCACTCACTTACCCCACGTCTATGTGGTCCTGTACAATCTAAATTTATACTTTCAGAGCATGTCATAAGACCTACACGTTTTCCAGTGTTTTGGTGAGGAAGAAGCTCAATAAGGGGTCGATCTCTGCAGTAGCGTCAGGCTTCTTGTCTTTATACTACGCTTGTGTGAGAGTGTGGAGTAGCTGCCAGTCTTACTTTTAATTTGATTGTATTTTTAAATTTCGATAGGCACCTAAAGATGAGGATTGACGCTTTTTCGTATATTGTTATAAATCTAAGTAAATACGTTGCAAGGAATTTGTTGATTACTCACAGCTATTGTTCTTCAGTTCTTTAACATGGGAAACAGATCTTCCAAACTAACCTTTTACTGTCAGAAATGGACCGTTTGTATTTAGTGAGATTTTTCAATCCAATAAGATGGCATAGTTACCACGCTTGGAATTTCAGGCACACACATTGCATTTCCATGTCAGAAGTTCAGACTAGATATAATCACAATGGTCCCTTCTGGTTTGATAATCTACCTGAATAATCTGTACTTGTATAAGTACGTGATTTATGACAAATGGGGTGCTAAACGGAAGTGTAAGTGTCGTAATGGTGTTCAGGGATTTGGGGGATTCTGTGTTCAAAGAAAAATTGATCAAGAAGCCCAAGGATTATGGATTAATCTGAATGCTTTTTCTTTTGTGAAAGATTTTCTTGTCTTCACTTTGCTTTAAAATAAACTTTTTGGAGATTGAAGAAATTCCTTTATAACACGCATACGAGTGTCCTTCCACAAAAATGAAATCTAATGAATTTCATCTATGGATGAAATCTAAAATGTAGTTGAGAATGTGTAAACACATAACCTGGAAAGGATTCTCGTCTGTATTTATAGAGCAGTGATTCATTTTGCAGGTGCAGATTTATTCAGTTAAAGAAACCACTATTTTAAATAATTGTTCAAGTGAAACACAGAGTTTACACATGGCTTTTAAATATTAGCTTTTATTTTTAACTCCTTTCCCCCTCCAAATATTAATATGTCTTAAGGCAACTCACAGAGGGAAAATCACTGTTGCAGTATATGCAAATTTTGTCAAACAGCAGTTTCCAGAAGACCCTTCTTTTTAAAAAATAAATAAATACATAAATAAAAGCAGGTTGACCTTCCGTAGGCATGAGGGTTCTTGGGCTTTTCCTGCCCAAGCTCCAGGTAATGGGAATCCCCTTTTTTATTTAGGGCTCATCTAAAAACCCCTTACACGGGTGTATAAGGGCTAAAAGACTTCTTAAAGGGTACACATCTTCTTTCTGCAGGGGTATTAAAACCAGTGGAAACCCAGCTGTCCTGTAGTTTCTGCAAAGAATGCCCCTGTAGATGGGTTTTGCTGTTGGGCTCAGGTTTCAGGTCCACAAGGCCGTATTGTGCTATTGGTGGTTTTTATTTTACGTTTTTTATGCGGTACTCTTTATTGATTTACACAAGAAGTCTTGCTTCATAACCGGTGGCAAGATCTGTCCCATAATTCTAATTTATGAAAGAAGAAACTGTATGAACCACATTGGTTAATGGTACTTAAAGGCCAAAAGGAAATAACACTTCAGTCCCCCCTTCTATCCACCCCCTTTCTTTCCCTGCCCCGACCGCATTCAATCATTAGTGGAAAATGCCGGTCAGAAGGGCAAAAATTTTCTGCTGAGCGCTAATCTCAACTGCAGCTAGTAAATAGAGGTTATGTCCTGCTTACCCTAATTTTCCAGTCTTGCATGGGTTTGAGGAGGATCGGTTGTCCCTTGAGTGTTTCTGGTAGTTTTTTAAATAGAGTATGTTAATCATCACAAAGATTTCTGACACTGATGCTCCACATATATATTTTTACACATGTGCTGATAGCTGCATGTGTACTTTGTGGTGTTGCAATGCAGCTGGAAAGTATGTGGGAGATAGTCTGTCTGCTTCCTCTGAGACTGTTACAGGTGGTCAGATGAGGTTGGGGGAAGGAGGAGAAGCAGTGAGAGAGGTATTACACCCACTTCCTTTGGCGTACATTGTGATGTACTGTAACCCACTGGTTCAAACTATATTCGCACTGCATCAGGTTTTGCTTGCGGTAGTTTTTCTTTCACTGTTACTGATTTGCTTCTTGTAGGTTTATGACTAAGGCTGCGGTTTAAATTTGCCCATTTTAGGTGTATGAAATCTTTAAAATTATCTAGGGTTGCATTTCTTCCTTTTTTTTTTTTTTTTTTTTTTGCCATGGCCATTTCTGAATTTAAAATTTTCCACAACTTTTAGAGACCCAGAAGTTTAAAAAACAAACAAACCTTGTCTAATAATCAAAGGTCAAAAAAGATACTCTCTTTCTATTATTTAAAAACTGCCCTTATTTTGGGAGGGTTGAAAAGAATCATTTTTAATGCAAAATTATGCTGATTCTTAAAATTAAAGTACAGCAGAACCTCAGAGTTACGAACTGAACACACCTCATTTGGAACTGAAGAACGCAATCAGGCAGCAGCAGAGACAAAAATAAAGCAAATATAGTACAGTACTGGGTTAAATGTAAACTACTAAAAAATAAAGGGAAAGGAGCAATTTTCTTCTGCATAGTAAAGTTTCAAAGCTGTATTAAGTCAATGTTCAGTTGTAAACTTTTGAAAGAACAGCCATGACGTTTTGTTCAGGGTTGTGAACATTTTAGAGTTACGAACAACCTCCATTCCTGAGATGTTTGTAATCTGAGATTCTATTGTTAAGTTTCAATATTTGGAATAATACAGGAGTATCGTTCACATTAAGTGCCTTTCCTCTTGCCCCACACCACCTACAAAGAGCTTAATCTTAGCATTTGCAAATACAGATTTATTTTAAAGTTCTAGTCAATCTTCCCCTTATTCTGCGGGGTCTGTAACTCCATTTATCAGCTGCCTGCAGTTTATTGCTCTAAATAGAATGGACATAGAGTGCTGTTGAATGTACTAAGTGTGGGTTCATATTCCATTATTTCTGGTGGAATGTTAATCGAGCATAACAATACAGCAAGTGAGGTGGCAGGCTAGTAGTGAAAGAGTTAATTATTAATAGGTATTGCATATTCTCACTGAGCAAGAAGTGGATGCATATGTGTATATAGATAAGAATATTATAGTGTCCTTCTTCCTTCAATAAGAATGTGCATCTCCCATTATCATTAACTCTCCTCATTGATATGGTCTATCAACATGCCATTGAAATTTAATGGAATGCGAGACTACCCTTCTTAGCAGCGAAACAGGTAGTTTCCACTTGGAGGTGCCTGGAATGCCTGGCATCAGTCAGTAGTTGATAGTAGTTACAAGTGTTCCACTTCAGTTGTGTGTAATTATTAAATTAAATACAGCTGAGCTGTAGGACCTACTGGCATTCTAATAATAATTACGGTGTCTTGTATCTTATTGTTGCTTCTGGCTGAAAGAAGGACACCCAATATACTTGATAGTGTGGGAAAAGTTGAAACTTCAAATTGTGGTTTGAAAATATTAATTTATATGTGGTGTCAGTTATGAACTAGCCACGCTTGATGCATGCTTTTTTAAAAATGGAAGCCAAAATAAAATGGAAAAATTAAAAGAAAACAAAGTAAAAGAAAACCAAACTCAAAAGCTCCCATGCAAATGTAGACAGAGACCTGAACAATTAGCAAAGTGGGACAAAATTTCAGTTAGCTTAATTTTGAGGATGCTGCTGCTCCTTTCCTAGCACGCTAGCCTAAGAGTTCATGTCTTTTAGCAAGACTGTTCATCCTTCACTCTTTCTAGTTGTGTATGGATGAAGGGACTTTCAACTGGAAACTGCTGTAAGTGTGTTTGTGTGTGCGCACATGCGCGTGCAGGCTGAAATTTTTGTATTGCAATATTTTTATACAAAAGTTTATATAAATGATGCAAAACCATGAAGTTTCTGAACAGATGATTCAGAAATTACACAAGAAATGCAAAAAGAAGACAGCTCAGAACCTGGTAGATACCTCTGTTATATGCCAAAAGTAAATGTATAATTACATGCTCTCCCTGTTCATTTGGGTATTAGAGTAGATGGTGAAATTAAAATATGCACCTGTGCTAATTAAATTCTTTCCTTACTGCATCACTTTGAAAATACAGTTCTCAAAGAGTAATGCAGCTTGTTTGCTTACAGGAAGCCATTTCTTTAAGCTAGAACATACAGTAAAAAGGCTGGGTGGGGCATGTTGGTCTCTGTGAAAGCAAAAGAAGATGAGCGAGTACACTGTATGGGGGGAGGATCCTTCAAAGTACGTCTCTCTGTGCTTTTCAAAATCAGTTGGGGGTGTACAGCACTCCTATTGTAAAACACTGATGCAGTGTAGATGCTCTAAACAGATGGGAGAGAGCTCTCCCATGGACTTAATTACTCCAGTCCCTGCGAGCGGCGATAGCGATAGTGCATGTTACCTCTGTACTATGGGTCTCCAAAATGGACCAGACGAAACCGATAATTAGGGAGAAGTGCAGCACTTAATTTGTGGTAGGATAGCACCTAGAAGCCAGGCCCCTGTGTAGGGCAGCACTTTCCAAAACTCCAACAATCTGTTCTTAAGTACCGTCTATGATCTGCTCCCTGTTTCTGTTTTCTCCCATAGCTGACTGACTCCAGGGTCAAATTGGGTGCCTGTACCTTATTTTCACATCCCAGACTAGTAGAGGCTTCAAGAAATGTCCCTTATGTTGCTAGCATAATGGCAGATAACGTCTGTTACTTGCTCTAAAGGTCATTATTCAGTTTAACAACTTACGTTGCTTCTATGCTCCCTTTCTTCATCCCTTTGCTCCCCCATAACGGAGTCTATTGCTAGTTCTCTCTCAGACCCAATCACTGTATGTGTGTTCCTTTTCAGTTCTCTCTAAAGGCCACTTTGTTTTCTCTGCGTAAAAGAGCAAAAGACACTCACTTACCCATACCATGTCATGAAGGCCCCGGAAATTGTCTTTAGAGAAGAGGAAATTGATTCTTATGTGAAATTAGAAAAAGAAGCTGCTGGTGCTCCCTCTCCCTCCCCCCACACAAAAAATATGGAGAGAAACCCAAACAACCCAGTCCTCTTAAAGAAAATGTTCTTGAAGAGAGAGAATTATTTGGTAATACACATCTCAGACCTTACAGCGTCATTCTCAGATACCAAGATAGCTAGCCTTCCAATCTAAAGCCAGTGGCAACACAGAATTCTGTGCGAGGCACTAAAGTCTTATTGGTTATAAACCTGAATGTAGCTAAATCAGGAATTCCATGTCCTCTGGTTTAATTTGCCCAAAATAGATGCAGGTGTTGACTCCAGTTTTTCTGTGGGGTCTCCTAGGTAGGAAGCAGGAGGGAGCAGTGAGAAGGACTTTTGATCATTGAGTCTCTCTATCTGTGTCACCTGTATGTTCTGAAAAGTAATAGCATGGCTGGCAGAAATTTCAGCTGACAAAAACATGCTAATAAATAGTCCTAACTGGTCTGTCAATATCTCTCCAAATGCCTCTTGGTATTCAGTAGTCTTAGTGACTTGGTGTTCTATTTTACTTGCTTTTAACATACTGAATTTCTCATTAGTGATCTGCTGGAATTTAGGGATCCATCCTTGAATTGTGGATAATTCTTCTGAGTTCAGAATGTTGACTGTATCCAGACTATTCGGTGTCCCCTTGACTCCAGTATTAGAAAGATTTGGGGAAGATAAGCTCTCCTTTCCATTCCTAGCTTCAAATTTCAGAGGCACACATTGTTTCAATTCTCAGCCTCCCCTCCCTCATAAATCAGAACTAACCCAAGTTCCAACAGCAATAATGGAAGTGTTAAATTCTCCTATTTTCCTCAGGGAGAAAAGGCCCGAGATCACAACAAATAATCCTCAAAAGTGTTCAGAAACATTGAAGGCAGAGCATAAATGCACGCCCCAGCTCTGAAATAATCCTCTTTGTCTTCATAAATGGGATAGTGTCTGCCCAGTTAGTTTGGATCAACCTTTCTGAGTAGTCCACTTGCATTATTCTGTAAACACCCACCCATGCACAAAATGGTTGAGACAAGTCTAGGTGTAAACCTGTCCTAGATCTAAAAGTCAGGAGACCATCTGGATACTGTTGTATTTCTTCCTATAAGTAAAAACCCTTCTTAACTGGTGGTGCAACAGATATGGTGACTCAAAATATCTACTTCCCTTGAACTTCATCCACCACAGCTGCAAGCCATGTGTGTATGGGGGAGTACCCGCCACCTGCAAATCATCATTTCCCCTGGACTTTCCATTGGGCAAAGAAACTCTGTAGTAGAACAGAGGACAAATTTACCTGAATCTCCTCTTTTTAAGAGCACTGAAAAAACCCATTCCTAACCGTTCAGATTACACTGTGGTAGTTTACTTGAATTGGAAAGGCGGGGTAGCCTGAATGCCAGAGTCTGTTAAAGAAATCCAAGCTGCTTTGCAGTGGGTTCTGTAAAACTTAAATCCTTTAACAACCTTTTCTTCCCCTGCTACTTGAACACACATGGACTGGCTGAGCAAAACACCAGAGCATGTGAGTGGAGCGTAAACTAGATAAGCTGTAAAGCAGAAACAATATGCACTGAAAATAGCTAAGTCTCCAGATAGGGTAGCAGATAGCCAGGCACTACAGCATGAGTAGAGGATGCTTTTGCTGTCACCTGACAATAGATCCCATGCCTCGCAACCCTTTCTCCCTCATTGCGTTTCTCCTGACTTAGAAAATGGTCAAAACAATGGAGAAAAAGAGAACCCATCTGATCACTCTAACCCCAGGAGGCTCTGCTTCTAAGGTTGCCTTCCAGAAGAGGCACCAGAAAAGGTTTCTCTTCATCATTGCCTACTCTTCCCTTTGGTTATTGAGGCCTTAGGACACACAAATCTGTAATACTCTGTTTATATGTAGGTAGAGTTCTCTCTATTGAATAAATATATTTTTGCCTTTGTCTAATCTAATCCATGTGCAGTGGATCTAGATATTAGTGATATTTAATTAGATATTTAAATAAGGGAAATTGAGTGGATGAAGGGTTCTGAATTAATTGTATCAATGCAGGAAAGGCATCTGGGCAGCTGTTCTGTTCTATATAGGTTCATACACTGTGCCTATCACTGTAGTATAGCACTAAAAATAGCTTAATTCACCTTTCACCAGTGCATTAAGGAATGTGGTAAACATCTGTCTCATGTGATTCATTCTGTCTCTTTTCCTCTTCCCCATTGGGGGAGACGAGTTCTCTATGTGCGGCATAGGGTTTTGTTTCAGTTTTAAAGTATATATACTGCTATTTGTTTAAATCAGAGAAGGCAGATGGAAGTGCGCATCGTACCTGGAAGGTGGTGAAGTTTATGATGGTCGTTGGTTCCTGTGGAAATTTGCTCTATGGTCTTGGACTGGCCTCAGAAGAGCTCTGTCTTCTGTGGGCTGTGCTTTACCCTTATGGTAGAAAGCTCCACTGTGCTTGAAGGGAGGAGTAGTTCTGACTCCTTCCTGGGAGCACCCAGGGCTGAGGCACCTCACTACATCTGCCTTTGGTGTGAGGAAGCCTTGTCTGCACCTGCCAGGCGTCAGCTTCCAATTCCATTGGCCCCGGGCAACACAAGCACTCCCATCTAGGCCTACACAGGCACAGGTTAGTGATAAGCACACTCCAGCCCTCTGAGCGTCCCCCTGGAGTGTCCCGCCTCTGCACCACTGGACACTGTTAGTACTCACACATCCACTACTTCCAGAAAAACAGTCAACCCCTCCCCCCATGCCCTCACTTACCAGTTCCATCTCAGATCCCTGCTCTGACTAACATACAGCACTTAGATATGTTTATAGCCAAATGAAGAATAGGTTTATTTAACAAAGGACAGAGATCCCAAGTAATAGCAAGTAGAAGTACTGGTAACAAATGGTTACATGTAAAATAAACTTATAACACACGTTCTAGAGCCTAGACTTAATTAACAAGATACTGTCATGTCAGATAAAGTATTGCTCATCTGCAATTTACAGCCTTGGTAGCTGTGATATTCTTTTCACAAGACAAATCATGCTGTCAGCTTATCTCCTTAGTGAAGGATCCTGTGTGTTTCTTTGCATGCCCTAATATGCCAGACTAATCCTTTGATCTTAGTCACAACAGGACACCCACTGTTGATGGTTTTTTTCCCCCCTTAGATTTCCCCTCTTGTAGATTTCCCAATCTTTTCACTGTTGTTTGGCTCAGTATGCAAATAGGCATCCATTGTAAGGCATACAGTGTTGTCCTGACTGGACAGAGATAAGCGTCTGTTACCTCAGGCATGTTCTTTTCACATAGGAAGAAGATCACTTCTTGGTGACCTGCCTTAACTCCCAGACCTTAAGAAAATAATTTTTTGATTAGATATGTAATTCCTCAAATATTATCCATACATATATTTCACAATGGCTTTTGGCAGAGACCTCACATGCCACCCTTGGTGAACCATTGTGCATATATCTGACCTAGTGGATCACTGTAACAGTAGTCAACCACAGTTTTCATCCTGGAGCTTCAGGCAATCTTCTAGATATCCTGGGTCCAGGCTACTAATGAGCACCTTGAAGATAAGGACCAAGACCTTGAACTTGAGTCAGTGTTCTGTGGGAAGCTAGTCCATAGAGCAGAGGACTGGCAACCACATGCTTCAGTGTGTAAACCAGTTTCTAAATGTGAGGGATTAGGAGGACACTTAATGTGCGGGTTATATTATCCCACATCTGCTTAATGCAAAGCTTCTTGTACCATCCTCTGATGCATCTGGTGCCGGCTACTGCTGGAGGTAAGGTAATGGACTAATTTGATCACAGGTGTGATCCAGTATGGCAGTTCCTTGTGTACAAAATAAAGTAGCACTATACACTGGCCATGTCTAATAGTAATACTTATTTGATGGAAATAATTGGGAGTTTTATAGAAAAAAATTCAATCACAAGTACTACTGTGTAGGGAACAGCTTCTAAAGAAATTAAAATAATCTACGTAGCTGTAGGCTGTGTCACATAA
The DNA here is from genome assembly GCF_026122565.2 of Emydura macquarii macquarii. Taxonomy (NCBI): domain Eukaryota; kingdom Metazoa; phylum Chordata; order Testudines; family Chelidae; genus Emydura; species Emydura macquarii. The sequence continues at coordinate 5,610,677 of NW_027133156.1, forward strand.
AATGGGATAATGGTCTCATTTACTTACTGTAAAACCCATGGTCCCAGAAACTTTTGATTCTTTAATGGGATTACCAATTTGGTTGATAACGGTAATACTGTTGATGTAATATACTTGACTTCTATAAGTTGTTTGACTTGGTACCACACGACACTTTGATTAAAAAAACTAGAACAATATAAAAGTAATGTCACAAATTAAATGTTAAAATAGCTCTTTGAAAGCTCGAAAGCTTGTCTCTTCAGTGGACCAACTTCTCTTGGAGAAAGATATTACATCACCCACCTTGTCTTTCTAATATCTTGGGACCAGCATGGCTGCCACAACATTACAAACAGGTCTCAAAATGTAATTATAGACTGGGAAACATCATCAAGCAGGTGTGTTTCCAGTGGTTCTTGGTCCTACACCTTAACACTTTTATCAATGACCTGGAAGAAAACACCAAATCATCACTGATAAAGTTTGTAGATAACCCAAAAATTGGAGGAGTGGTAAGTAATGAAGAGGACAGGTCACAGATTCAGAGTGATCCAGATTGCTTGGTAAACTTGGTACAGCAAATAATATGTGTTTTAATATGGCTAAATGTAAATGTATACTTCTAGGGACAAAGAATGTAGGCCATCCTTGCACGATTGGGGACTCTGTCCTGGGAATCTGAAAAAGATTTGGGGGTAGGAGGGTGCGTGATGGATAATCAGCTGAACATGAACTCTGTTGAGGCCAAAAGAGCAAATGCAATCCTGGGATGTATAAACGGGAATCTTGAGGAGAAGTAGAGAGGTTATTGGACATCTGAATCTGACACTAGTGCAATTGCTGCTGAAATACTATGTCTGGTTCTCATGCCTACAATTAAGTAGGATGTTGATAAACTGGAGAGGGTTTAGAGAAGAGCCAGGAGAATGATTACAGTGATTATGATGTGAATGGTGTAATTTGAAAGCTGTCCACCTGTAAATTGTGCAATAAGATCTTGGTGGTACGAACAGTGTTCTGCTAGCCTCAAAAGCCCTTGGCACAGCTGTTCAAGGATTACTTATTTCTTATGTCACAATCTTACCAGCTCCTGCTTGAAAGGGCAGGGGGTGATGGCAGCTCAGTCACCTACTGGGAAGAAATCAGGAGAATGATTGGTCATTTACCTATGGGAATGATGTCCAGGAATGCTTCTATTCAACAGTGAGCTTTTATTAGGGGGATGGAAAGGCAGAAGAAGGAGTCTGAGGCAGAGAAGATAAGTAGGATTCAGGACGAGGAAGATCAGTACCTAACAGGGCAGCCTGGGGCAAGGTAACAACGAACACAAATTAAAATAGATTTTATTTTTATATATAACAATTTAATCAAAACATTTACAAGGTTCATCTGAAAAAAAGCAATATGTAATTTATCATTTTGTTTGTTTTGGTTTATAGCACTTGGTTGGTAACATCTGTATTTAAATAAACTTATTTTCTTTTTCACTTTTAAAGAAGTGCGCACATGCCACAAAAGGACCAAGAATTTGGAGGGTAAATCTTAGCCCAAAATTAAAAATGTTTTTAACTATATGAAATGTAAACGCAATTTTGTATAGTGAATAATAAAATGCAGGTAGAATAGTCTGGATTCTTCAGTTTTCATTGTCTTTTTTTATTTAAAGAAGACCCCACACTTGGACCACACTTCTGCAGGTCTCTTTGGGAAATGTTTCAGTTAGTGCTTGAATATTTAACTATAAAACTCTGTGCTGTACTTTAGAGTCCCTTGATCTTTATCTCTGAAAAAATGATTTTTTTTATTTCCTAAAAGCTGCTTACAGTCTAATAAGAAAGTTGGTATCCCTTATGTATGCAGTATGAAATAACCTTTTAATACAAAATTTATGTGAAGATTTTGTGGCCACTGTGTGTAATACTTCTGGAACATGCACTAACCAAACTTATCTCCTAGAAGCTTATTATGGGGAAGGGGAAGCAAACAAATAACAAGGATGAATGTTCATACATCATGAGGGTGGCCAAAAGATATCTGAAGTGGGAGGGCAGATTTTTAGCTGGTGTAAATTGTCAGAGTGTAAATGCGTCTCCATTTGTCTAAGCATGGGTACTTCCACATTCCCATGGAGTGGACAATGTTTTCGCTCCTTCAAAAGCAAGATCTGTTTGTGGACAAATGGAAAATGATCTTGAGCAGCACAAAAAAGAGAGAAATTAAGTATTACTTCCCATCTGGCTGTTGGATCCTATAAAAACTGCAATGACACAAGATAGACTGATATATTTCATATAAATCAATTGGAGAATCATTTGTAATGTTTTGTTGTCTTACATTCTAAGACTCTCAAGAAGTTACTTAAAAAAAAAAAAAATCCATCATGCTGACAAAGAGAGCTTTCAGCTATTTTTGTATGAGCCTTTGTTTTTCCAGCCAATCAATCCTGTTACTGAATAAAACACTGCAAATAACTTAACAAGATTAATGTCAGTAAATATTTGTAAAACCTATGCATTACATGGAATCTTTAAATAAGATTATGTAATGTTTATAATACTTACTCATATTTTGTAACAAATATGGTTCAACATTGAATTGTTTTCATTAATTTCTCCGGCTTGTTTAATTTTATGCTTACACCATCATGTTACAAATTCACGTGACTGCCCACTTATCGTCACTTTCAGAATTCCTGCATTAAGTTGCTGTTCATAGACACAGATAGCCATAGGGGGTTGACACTTGATATTTTAAGCAAAAGCAGGCATAATTGTTATCTAAAATATGCATTTATAGAAGGTTTTTAATACAGTATTTACTGTGTGAAGTTACGCTTAGGAAATATGAAACTTAATAATTCTATCAATAGCCCTTAACTACCAAAATAAATTCTGATTTCTTTCCCCATTGCATGCTATTTTCAAGAGACTGCAGGGAAATTCTTTATTGGATTGGTTTGTTTTTAAAAACAAGCATACAGTGAGAAGTCCAGCAGGGCACAGATTGTTTAATAATACATTGAAAACTATTGACCTTTTACAAAACATATAATTCATTTAAAAATGCCCATATTCATGGTAATTAATCACTGGAGAAGCATGATGTGGTTCCCCCCCTCTCTCCCCCCCACACACATGATCTTGTAAAGAATTCTCCTTTTTCCAGTCTGTTTGTTTGTCCCAATTAACTTCAGTTTTTCATCTGTTCTATACTGGGAAGCACATTTTAACCAATTGAAAGAAGAGGAGTTATGATGACCTGAATTTGGCTGTTGACAACTGTTTTGGGTCATACACTGAATCTTCCAGTGTATCTGACTGTTTCTGCATCCCCAAGTGAAGGGAAGAGTGTAGGGTATATGGAGTGTGTTCCCAAAACGTCAGATTTTTGCATATATTGTAGTTTAATTTATGGCAAATAAAGAAAATATGAGAGGATCTGGTATGTTGCATTACCACTGATGCCTTCATTTACTATGCACATACATGTTCACACAGTTAGAACTGGTGAACTGCTGAGCAATACGGGAGGTAATATCACCTGCTGGAGTGAATTTTAGATCTGGAAAGCAGTTAATGACTAGGGGAGCTTGTATGTTGGGTATATTTAAACCTTCTGGATGTTTTAATGTGTGGCCACTCTCATTAGCTCTAACAGCAATGATGCATGTGCCATAAATTCTCTGCACTAAGATGAGCGAAAATCATCTTTTTAATAAATAGATTTTTTGTGTGCTTATTCTAGAAGTTTTGGTTAAGAGAAGCTGATTCTAATAACTTTAAAAGTATACACTAGACAAAATCTGTCCAAGCTTTTCTCTGCATGCAGTGTTTTAGCTGTGTTGGTCCCAGGATATTAGACAGACACAGTGGGTGAAGTAATATCTTTTATTGGACCAGCTTCCGTTGGTGAGAGAGACAAGCTTTTGGGTTTACACAGAGCTCTTTACGCTTTTCTCTGTAAGATAGGATACACTTTCATTACAGCTTTGCCCTGTGAAATCTGATATTTAAGTTATAGCAGGAAACGTTAATTTTTAAAATTTAAAAGGGTGTTCAATTTTTGCTTTGGGATTATTCTCTCAATTTCAATCTCAAGCTTTTTCATAAGAGAAATATTTGTAGTTTTGTTTTGTAGATTGTATTTGGAGCTGTAGACTGGAAATCAGATTGAAGTAAGAAAACACTTTTTCTTTATAATCTCCCATATCCTTTGCACCTATATTTTGTTTCCTTTGAACATGATTACTTTTTAATCAAGGTGATTGAATGGTACTTTATTTCCTGTTTCTGGAGTGTGGTTGGGGGAGAAGTTGGCAACCCTGAGTTGCCACCATTTGAAATCATTGCTCTGTTATTTAGTAATTTATGGCTTATTATCTGTGTCCGCATATTAGCTATACTTTATCTATTTCCTCTTTTTTTTTTAATGTACTCTGTAATCTGTACTCTTCTGCATGGGAAAAGTAGACTTTCATGCCACATTATCCCTTTACACAATATATTTATAAACATCCATTGGCCTGCATTGTCATGTTAGGTGATCTCTTGCTATCTGCCTAAAAATCATTTTGTTGTAAACAGTATCATGTGTTGAATGTAGAGGGATCCAATGCTGCATGTGTGTGTTAGAGGGGATTACATCTGTTGTGTGTCGGAGCAACTGCATAAGGTATTTTAGATTTTTATTTTTAATGTTGAGTACTTATTCTTTACAGGGATAATACACTGAACATACTGAAAAACATTATGCATGCACGCACGCACACACATGTATAATTTGTTCTTGGTTCCCAATATAATGCATGTGGGTGGTGACTGCATATGACAGTGGTTTTTAACCAATTTATGATAGTTTTGTTCTGAGGCAAAGCTTAAGTATGCTAGAACCAAGATTGCCACCCACCTTAGATATTATTATTATTGCTAGCAGATTGCATTTGTATTATAATCTTTTTTAAATGTAACTGTGAATTGTTTTAAGGATAGAATTATTTAAAATAAAAAAACAACTCTTATATCCCATCTGGATAAAAGTGTTGTAACTTCTCGCTACATTTAGTTCCTTATAAGGTATATTAATATCTGAGAACATATAGAAGTAAGTGTAGAAAACCTCCTGTACTAAAATCATGAGATGACTATTGGACCAAGTAACAAGTATGACCTCAGTATTGCAAGCATTCAAATGGGATGGGACGAGACACAGCCAAACAAACTGCTGTGTTTTGGGGAAGCTCTTTTGGATTACGTTCAGTGAACCCCTTCATTCTAGGAATACACCTGCTGGTACATATGGGTTTACATCATCATGCATGTTAAAAGCTCAAAGGGCAATAATCCATGAGGAGCCCAGCTGTAATGCCAGCAACAAACTGAAGAATTCATGCAAAGCAAAGGCTTCAGTAGACTTCTCCTGGTTGTCTACCCCATGCTTTGCAACAAATGAAAATGTCATCACTTCTTCTCTTCCACCTCTTTGTACAGTACTAGACTGGAAGAGGATTGAATACATGGATGATACCATCTGTGCCAAAACAGGGGCTTCAAATTCAGCAAAGCAATCTCAGTGATTCTTCCTGGATCTGGAATTATGGAGATTATCAGTCTTCATTGCAGCAGATCAGGCATTGCTATATCAAAATGAAACATGGGAGGTATCGGATGCATTCCACCTTAGTCATGTGAGTATTTTCCGAGGAAACCAGCATGGTAGCATTGTCTAGTGGATAGGTCATAGGAATGGAACTTACCTGGCTCCTGATGTTGAACTGCTGTGACCTTGGGCAAGTCACTTAACCTCTCTTTCGCCTCCCATTTTTGTCTATTTAGACTGTAAACTCTTCAGGATAAGAACCATCTCTTACTCTGGGTTTGTAAAGCCTCTAGCACAATGGAGCCACCATCTCCCTTGAGGCCCCTAGGTGCTATGTCAAGGGTTCCCAACCTTTTACTTAGCAAGACCCCATTTAAACATGGAAAAATTTTGGCGACCCCAGCAGACAAGTCAGGGCATTGCAATGCTTATGGTATTTTATATTTTTCATTTAAAACATTAAACAACCCTAGATTTTACGGTTGCTAATTTGAGACTTAAAAGTGTGGGAAGGGGGCACACTGCAGAGATTCTGGGCATTGCTGCTATGTGTAGGTATTCGGCAACAGACTGCAATAATGTAGGCTGTTCCCCGATGCTGTCTCAGTTTTGCCATGGCTCTGGCTCCCAGATGAGCCGAGACACCAGAGGATACAAAATGACTTAAAGCCATCTTATCCCTTTTCCACTGGGCTGCAAGTTTTGTTGTGCTGCACCTCTTTAGTGCCTTGCCATAATTGTCCTCATTCATCTCACTTAGGCCCCATCCACAACATTGTGACCACACCCCCTCCTCGCTCTCCTGCCCCAGGCAGCCCCACCACATCAATCACTGTGACATCCCCATCTCTCTTGCCCTCCCCCTGCACTGTGCCTCCTTCCTGCCCCAGCCCCCAGCAGTGCCTCCCCCCATTCCAGTGCCGCCACCCTGAGCCAGGCACTGCTGGGTGTTGCGACGCGCCCAAGACTCACCACGGGGGTAGGGCGCGCAGGTGGGGAGGACACAAAGTGAAAAGGGAGAAGTGAGGCTGCCTCCCTGTGACCCAGCTGGGCTGGCGCTGCTGCCCCGAGTGGGCCAGAGCCCCACGCTGCCCAGTGCTCCCAGCCGGGAGCCATCGAGCATCTTTGCGACCCCAGTGTTGGGAACTACTGTGCTATGCTAATATAAATACTACTACTAAGGGGGTTTGTTAAGAGCCTAAGGTGAGGCATCTTCTGCCATCCTCAAAGGTCATCTTTCCCTGTCGGATGACTTTCTATAGAGCACTTTATACGTTCACTATAGATATCCATCAACAGCATCATTCCCGACCCAAACAAGGCAACCCTAACCAAAGTAACACTTAGACCTGGTCTACCCTTAACATTTAGATTGACATAGCTATGTTGCTCTGGGGTGTGGAAAAAATTCACATTCTTGAGCACTGTACTTCAACCAATGTAACCCCCAGTGTAGAGGTGTGGCTAGGGTGACGGAATAATTCTCCCGTAGATCTAATTGCTCAGGGAGGTGGATTAACTACATTGATGAAGAACCCCCTTCTGTTGATGTCGGAAGCATTTTCACTGTTGGCACTACAGCATCACAGCTGCAGCACCCGTAGTGTCGATGTGGCCACAGGGAATTCTCCCCCCTACCCTTGAGTCATATAGTTCACCAAAATGGACTTGAAGGGTGCAGAAGAGAGTTCACTCACCCCACAAGCTCAGAGAGGGAAATGCTAGTGAAGATGCAGTGACTAATGTGTGGGAAACTGCCTGTAGTAAGTTCTTGCATCGCATATGTCAGTACTAAATTATTGCTGTATATGAGCTTGTTTTGGTTTATTAATGGGTTATTTAGCTGTATCCCTTAGGTGTCAGTGTGATAGGATTACTAACGCTATTCTTGATCTTCAGGATCTAGTGGTACAAATGTCAACAAGCTAGAATCATAGTATTACAAAGTAATCATGGAGAGACAGAAGTCTGACTTTACAGGGACCAGGAAGTCCTGAATTCTGGTCCCAGTCAGACATCTGCTCCCTCTGTGGCCTTTGGAAAGTCCTTTGCTCTCCCCTTTCTCGATTTCCTTCCCCCCGCCCCCCCAACTCTTCATAAAATGGAGAATACTATTTTCTGGGGTATGGAGAGGATTAATTACTGTTTGCAAATAGCTTTAGAGGTGAAAAGTCTTAAATCAGGTGGATTTATGATGAGTGAAGTGTTTTTACTAGTGTGAAAGGGAGCAGGGAGGGGGAAGTTGTCATTGTAGTGCTTTTGGAGACAGACCTACGTTATCAAATAGGAGAACTGTTGGGGGGAGGGGGGGGTTAGGGGGAGGAGGGGAGAGAGAATAACGTTTCCACAGAGGATAAAGAGAAGCAAAAGCTGAAGTCAGGCTAGACTACCTTTCCTTTCAATAAAATGCTTGCATCTTAGTCTTAAAGACAAATGAAATAGTAATAATACCATACAAATAGAGCTAAACTATCCAGAGCATTTCAATAAATAGTATAGGCCTGTTGATTATAATCCAATTCTGTTAATTTCTTAAACACTTAATAGAAATGAAATTGATTTGTTATACATATGTGTCACGATTATAAGGCAAGCAGTGATTTAGCTCTTTGTGCATCCCTCTTAAGTGCACCTCTGAGACACGTTTCACTCCCTTCACCTCTCTCTGGGTGAAACCCTGTGGTTCAGCTAGTCTTGGACTGGATCTCCGGATTGCAGTCCTCAAACCTGGTAACACGACAGGCCTTACTGTGCATGGCCTATGACCACCAGCTGATTAAAGTGATTCAAAAACAGCTTCCGCTAAAAATGTTCATTTGTTCACCCAAGGGTGCGTCACATTCAGAGGCAAGAATTAAAAACAATAAAGGCCTGTATATTGATGATATTACCTACCTGTTATGTAATGCTTTTTATCTGTAGTACTCAAAGCACTTTACAAAGGAGGTCAGTGTCATCTCCATTTTACACGTGGCAAAACTATATATTTCATCTTTCTTAAAACTTAATCTTTCCTTGCAAGTTAGTGCCACTCAACCCAGTTACCTGTATCTCTGGCTGAGAGAGACCGGCAACTCCTGCAGCATTGTCAGTCTCTCTCACAGACTCTTCTCCAGTTGATGCTGTTTCCAGTTCACTCCCACCTTTCTTCTCTAGGCCAGGGTTCTTAACCGTTTATGGTCCCTTTGGTCCTATGGTTGGGCCTGGGGAAAAAATATCCTGCTAACCTGGCTGGAGGCAGGAAGGTGGGCATTTCCCAATTAATAACTTCCCCCTTGGTATTCTGTGGCAGTACCCTTTATTTGTCATTATTTCATTTCCTGTTTTTCCCCCAACAGAGGCCTTTGATTTAACTGTATGCAATCAGGCTGGATAATAGCAAGCAGGTAAATTGAGGTGCATATGATATTCATAAAAAAGAATTGAGATTACAAATAGACACTACAAAAGTGTAAATTCAATCTTTTGTAAGGATTCTTATTTTCTTGCTTAAAAAGAAGTGGGTTCTTAATATTAACTCAGATGTTTGTCTTTTTCTTCCTTAACCCTTTTTCTTTTTATGATACTGCTCCAGAGGAAGATAGAACAGTTCCATAAGTTCGGGGAAAACGTGTAAATTCCTTAAACCAATTTTATAATAATTATTGTAGGAGAATCTTTTACAAATACACCATTTTGTGGGTGAAATAGAGTAAAAAATAACAAAGCTTTCTATGTTGTGCGCTATCTGCACTACACTGCAGACAACTAGTTAGACCTGTGATAGAAACATACTTTATCATGCAGAAATAATGAGCACACTCCAACATTTTCAGTTTCAAACTGTGAATGAACATCAAACAGAAGAACAAAAATATCTCAAACTCATCAGCCAGAATCAGACTCAGATGAGAATACCAGACCCATACGGTAAGTTTTGAGGCACTTCAAAGCCCCTGCCAGTAGTTGTTATATGCAATGTACTTTGTGAATTTTTTTTCTTTCTCCTGAAACTTCAATATGAAAATGCAGAGGAAAATGTTCTTTTGGCATCTCTGTGAGGTTGGATGGTTGCTTTGTTACCTTGTGACTGTAGCCAGTCGGGAAACACAAAAATGTGGGCTTTTTGTTCAATATGGCAGAGCTTCTTAGTGTCTTCTGGAGCATGATAGGGAAACTGCATTATGGTAAGGCTCCTCAAAGTCAAGGGAGCAAAAAAAAGTCAAGAGCTTCTCCTGATTGTTGGGGAGGACTGGTCAGACTGCTGGATTGTACACTTGACAACATTTCAGTTCCAAAACACAGGATAAATTTATTTAGGGCTAGATTTGATAGCCTTACTCAAGTTTGAAAAGTACTTTACACTAGAGGATGCCATTAACTTATCTGATGTGTAATTATTGTTAAGTGTAAAAATAATAGAAATTTGCCCCTTAGTGATTAAATGCACTCTCTCACAATTATTTCCTTCCCTCTGCGGGTCAGTTTCCCTCATGTGAACACTAGGTCCCTCTGCATAGCTTTTTGCTGTCTCTTAAGGGATGTGTACATTGCAATAAAAGATCCACACCACAGCGACGGCTGGCCCAAATCAGTGGCTCGCAGGACTCGGGTTGCAGGACTAAAAATGGCAGTATAGATGTTCGGGCTTGGGCTGGAACCTGGGTTCTGAGACCCTCTCCTCTCTTGGTGTTTCAGAGCCCGGGCTCCAGCCAAGCCCAAATATCTACACTGCCATTTTTAGCCCTATATCCGGAGCCTCGCAAGCCTGTGTCGGCTGATTCAGGCTCTGAGATTCGGTGTCACAGGTTTTTTATTACAGTGTAGAGGTACCCTTAGAGCCTTATTTCTGGCTTCTCCCTTCCCTTTGCTTCCTTTCCCCCCAAAGCCCCATCCACTCTTTCCCCCCTCTTCCGCTTGCAACCACCTTCATCTTTTACAATTCTAATGCGTTGAATGCTCCTTTCTTCATGCCTTATGAGTTGTTGGTATTTCTTCTGAGACTGCCAATAGGCGAGTTGTAATAGTGGTTTATGACGGACATTTCCTCCCTGGGAAGGAGACAGATCTTCAAACTTACTTCATACAAATCATCAAATAACCATCAGATAGTAACAACTTTTGATCCCTGCCAATCTAAGCTGAATTTAAGGTTCATACCTTATTTGTAACTCTCCTGACAGCTTAAGTAAAGCATAGGCATGTGTCTAGTCTTCCTCTCTTCTTGTGCTCCCAAAACTGCCATTTTACAAGCAGCTTTTTAAAAAATGGCATGGCTGCCTCTTTTGCGCTGAGTGGGGAAATAATATTGAAAGGCTATGGGTATGCAAAATTGGACATAACCTTGTTGTCGCAGAGTATTTAGTTTTCTTAATCTATGTTGCTGCGCATGAGTGCTGCATAGAATCTTAAACAGAGAATAAATCTTGATATTATCTGCTAATTCCAGATTCCAGTTTTCCACAGTTTTATAATTTGGCTACTTTCAACTTGATTTCCACTGCAGATGCCCTTTTCTGAAATCCATTATGCCAGTTTTGATTGATTGGTTTCATTTTAAAAATTTTTGCTGTATACGTAAAACTTCATTACACAAAGATCTGCTCTTATCACTTTTTTTCTTAAAAGTAATAAACTCCCATTGAACCAAATGTAGAAGCTTGAGCCGTTTATTGTAATGGAGGCAGTATATATTAATGCACACAAAATGAAAATACACTGCACTATAGCATGCAAAATAACACTGTGCAAAGGTATTTTGTAAGTAAGAATTTTGTGGGTTTTGGTGCCGCTTGTGTGATTTGAGCTTTGTGTATGGTTGCGCCACTTAGTCCCTCAACATGGGGTTTGTGTGGAGCTTAAGTGGCAGAGGAGGAGCTTGTGTAGACTATCTGCAGTGGAATGCCATGGATATCTGTGTTCAAAATAACATCCTTCTGAGGTTGCATTCTTATCCTGTCTATCAGTATCATAACAGAAACTATTGCTCTACCATATTCGTTTGTAGACTAGGTGAGGGACTGAAACAGAAGGTGAGGAGTAGCTCCATTAAATCATCCATCCAGGGCTTTCTCTTTTTACTGGTGAAGTGATATCAAAATAGAAGTTACCACCTGAAGCCATGCATTTCCTGATTGTATCTTTGAGTCCAGGTTCCGTTATGCTGCTTTTATGGAGCAGGATTGTACTGGAGAAAGGAATCATTCAGATTTAATTGGGATGAGCCTATAATCAAAAGACTTACTTACATGTGAGAGTAGCAAAATATTTTCTTAATTAAGTCCTATGCGATATTGTAATTAATGGATATTTAGAAAAGTGTTTCCCCTTAGCATCCTGATATTTTACTTTTAATGACTTATTTTTCTTAAATTGTAAGCTCTGGGGCACAGGGAGTGTCTCTTTGGTACATGTTTGTACAATGCCCAGCATAATAGGATGGAGTCTCTATGTATTACCCCAAAAATAACACTGTTTTTTACCATTTATTAGTATCTCATAAATAATGTTAGCTGGGGAATATTTTTCTACACTGACTTTGCATAAAATTTTTAAGATGATTTATAAGACTGTTCATACACTGAGATTTGTTAATGTTCTGAGGGAGAATTAACAGCTTCATTGGATGCCCATGTATTGATCCAGGTGCTTGTTTCTCAGTTAGGCAGACAAAGCTCAGTCATGAGCATAACCCGAAGAGGATGTAGTCAGTTAATTTTTTTCTAAAACTGAAAAAGGTATTTTTATAAATGATTAAATATGACATTGAATAAGAAAAATAAAGCAGCTGTTAATGTGGATATGCAAAAATCTGAAGTGCTTCTAGAATATTGGATTGTAATTTTTTATTGCTGCTTTATCATTCCTTGCCAAAGCAAATGGTTTGAAGGCACAGAAGTGAGCACTGAGTATAATATTTTAGAAGATGCTGGCTTGTAACTTGAGATGTTGCATTAAAAAGGCTGATGGTCAGATGTTTGCCTGTATTAATGAGTGTAGGGCAAAGTATCAAAGAATAACTGGACCAAAAGGACAAATCACTGCTGAGACTTAGCACTTTCAAAAGAATAAAGATAACTGAATGTACAAGTCTTGCGCCTGCCTCTCCATGTTATCCCCTCTTAAAAAACAAAACAAACCCACAAGTCCCCATCTGAATAAATGGATACTTTGATCGTACTATCTTTAGAAATTCAGCTAAAGCCTGGAAATGCATGGATTTGAGATATGGAAGTGTGCTACCAGGCCAATAAATTTGTACCTTCTCAATTTGTACATTCTAAAATACGGTAAAGTCACAGGAAAACAGAGGACTGGAATTTTTTTTCACACTGTACTTTAAGTAACATTCAGGATGCATATCGCAGTAGCACCTGGAGATAGAGTTGGGGCCCCATTGTGCTGGGCACTGTACAAACATAGTACATGGGTGTCCCTGGCCCAGAGAGCATACAAGATAAGGCATAGCAGGTGGATTAGACAGACAAGTACGGGAGGTGGAAAGGGGGGTTAAGACAGAACAAAAATAAGATGTTTTACACAGCTAGATGGTGCCATGCATTTATTCAATCAGTAATCTCAACTTGCTACCTTCCTAGTCATGTATTCACTGGATAAATGATTAAATATCACCCTGGCAATATTTGGCAACTTTATCAGTTGTATTAGGTATTAGTGAGGAAATTGCTAGTGCCTCAGTCAAGGAACTTTCTCCCCCCACTCCCCACACTATTAATTGCTATCCTAGTAAGCATATATATGATTTGTCAAGTTGTTAATGCTTTTTTGGTTTATGTATGTATTAAATACCAGTGCAATACATTATATGCTTATGATCGCATCATCTGCCCACGTATTCATCACTCTGGGCCTTATCCAAACACCATAGCAACATCAAACATCTATGTTGCTTATGAGTAATAGTGCCCATCTCAAACTCATGTTGATAAAATCTTTACAGCGTACAATACCATTATATATTCATGCATAATACACACAGGTGCATTTTACTACTCAGTTTATATAATAAGCAAACTAACTACACAAACTATTTCCTCGAATAGTCAGTGAAATAAAATTGTGCCTTCCTCTTCTGTATTGGAATTTGTTTCTATCCCTCTCTTTAAAAATGTTACAGGGCATGATATTTCTGTATCTTTCTATTTCTTTACAATGGAAAAACTCACTTTCTGTTGCTGTTCTTGTATTTAGAGTTATGTAAAACAGAAAGTTGCAGAGCATAAACAGGCAGAAATATATGTCACAGAAATACTTTCTAAAAAATTCCACTGTTTAACCACACCAAAGAAAACAAAAATGCAAATTTTTTTCAAATCAATGTATTACACAGGAAATGGCATATCTTATTCCTTTTTAAATTAAAATTTAGGCTGCTTACAATTTTCCTTTTCAAAGTATAGAACATTTTTTCCATTTGTTGTAATGTTGTCTTGGAACCCCTTTAAGAATAAGTTTTTATTTTTAAGAGGCTTAAGTAGTTTTATTAAGATGATAGCTGAGCTTGCAAACATTTAATATCACAAGATATTAGATTTATTTGCTTTTTCAGAGTCTGTGTCATAGAAGGTTAGAAAAGCAGCAGAACTATCATTTTCTAACCTATACCTGCACTTGATATATAAAAAGGCATTGTTTAATTCTTGAAAGAAAAGGGTGTTGGTTTTTTTTGCTTTGCTTTTGTGGCCAACTTTTCTAGTTCTCATCACGTTGGGATCTTGAGGGGAAACACCTCCTGGTTGCTTCAGCATTGGACCTTAAAGTTTTTATGCTCAAGTTTTCCATTTGTCCTTCATGTGGAAGCCTGGTTATTTTGAGCCTCCAGTAGGTAGTAATTTTTTTTGTATCCTGCTTGCAAATAAAAGCTGCAATACTGACCCAGTTGTGGCTGAGAGATCTAGATCAGTGCCATTACAGACATCCAGCCTTTGGAGCCGTGAAATTTGGGTTGTACTAGCATTGGCTTGTCCTAATATTCACAGCTGGATCAAAGTCTCCACTGCAAATCAAATCCAGGGGCATGTCTACAGTACAGAAGCTATGCCAGCATAACCCCATAGTGTAGAATAAGCCTATGCTGATGGGAGAGGGTTTTCTGTCATTGTAGGAAAACCACCTCCTCGAACAATGGTAGGTAGGTAGGTCAGTGGAAGCATTCTTCCACTGACATATTTGCATCAATGGTGAGAGAGAGGTTGGCATACCTACATGGTCAGAGGTGTGGATTTTTTTTTGCAAATCTGACTGATATACTTTTGTTGACCTAACATTTAAATGTAAACCAGGCCCAGGACTCTCTTGCTTGATGGCACACTGAGCCACCAGTCTACATCACTTTCCCAGTAGTCTGAACAAGCTTTACTTTTCATCTTGGTTATTAGGGAAGGCAGTGGAGTAAATATATTTCATCTTAGTTTGAATTGCTGAGCTTTTTGCATGTTGATTACCACAGCAAATTTACTAAAGCTTTTGTTGTTTCTCTTGTTTGAAGGCTGAAAGTACAACACATCTGTTTCTCAAATGCCTGCATGAAATATTAAAAAAAAAAGTGAGTGAGGAGTCAAGACATTACCTCATCCCACTTAAATTCTATACTTAGCATATTCTATTGCTATGACTTAAAAAAAAAAATCTTCCTGAAAATAAGTGTTCTTTCAAAAGAAATATAAAAATTAGATACACTTTTAATTAGCAGAATGATCAGAATTGTTAGTTGACAACATTTTATCGTTACTGTTGCATTGTTATTTAAGCAACTCAAAGTTGTTTTACATTTGTTACATTTCTTCATCATAGAGAGGTTGTAGGTATCTCAGTCACAAATCTTCCTTATCCTCTCCCTTCAACTCAATGTGTCCCTGTGGTATTTTGGAAGTACAAAATTTAAAAAAATGGTCTTTTAAAATAGATTTTTCAATAGACTTAGAAAAAAATTCAAATCTGTTTTGTTGAACACTTAAGATATTTTAGGCTTTATCAGGATTGACAGTGTTCTTCCTATAATATACATATGCAAAGACTGTAAGAAGTTGAATATTGTATAGCAATGGATAACTCCAAAAACCTAAATCTACAGTCTTGTTTCTATGGTAACAAATATAGAAATATGTCTAGCCAACACTGATTTTCCTTTAATTTCTGTCTAAGGGTTCTAGGAATTCATTAAAACTGTAGAATCCTTTTTACACTGGTATATTCTGTTGTAAAATTCCCCAGATTAATGTTAAACATAACTTCAAATTTTAACATAACTATTCCTTTGTTTAATAGGAAGACTTCCTAGCAAGTAAGGAATTAGATGAATTTTTATCATATTTGTAAAAGAGGGTATGTTCATTGATCTGTCATTTTCTGTTCCTCTCTGGCAACTTGACTTTTTCATATAACTGACTAGAAAATAGGGTTTTGGCATGGGGATTCTGCTGAAAATATGTCTTCTTTACTGGAAAGGCCTGTCCAGCAAGTATGAGTGGCTTGTGTTCTTCTTATAAAAAATAAAAAGCTGTCAGTCGGGCTGCTGTTTGCTATCATGTTAGAGTTATGCATCCTTCAGACAGTCAGTGGCCATTGGGAATCCATCCTCTCTTTTTTAAAATAGTGACTTACTTGGACTTTAGGCACCTGACTTATGGAGTTTCATGTCAGCCCTCTTCCTTTTGAGGATTGTGCTGCAATGTCAGGAAGACATTTGAAGTACTGACTATGAGCCTCTATTCCCTTGTGGTGCTTCACGTCTCAGAGGACCAATCTACAGCTGAGGAAAGATCTTTGAGACTCCAAACTAAAACCTCAGATTGATGGAAGGGCCTCACACAAGTGACCAGGAGAACTGGAAGCAGTGGGAAGAACAAAGTGCTCCTCACCCAGATGTATTCTGTTTCCTATTAGAATGATGTAATGATAATGATGACAAAAGAATGAGATTTGTGCTGCTCAGGTTCTCTCTCATAAACACCTTTTGGTTTCATCCATTTCTGTCAACTCTCAAGTTTTCTGCCAGGGCTATAGTATCTAACAACTTTTCCTGGAGCCAGTTATAACCAGGGCCCTACCAAATTCACATCCATGAAAAACACCTCAAACTATGAAATTTGGTTTCCCCTGTGAAATCTGTTTTTTGTGTGTGTGTGTAATTTTACCCTATACTATACAGATTTTATGGGGGGGTGGGGGACCGGCATTTTTCAAACTTGGGTCCCGACCCAAAAGGGATTTACCGGAGGGGCACGAGGCTATTGTAGGTCAGTCGCGGTATTGCCACCGTCACTTCTATGCTGCTGCTGGTGGTAGAACTAGAGTTTGAGCCACAATTGCTACCCTTACCTTGGTTTTGTATTTGAAAAACAAAGCATTTCAAAATACTTTCTTGACAGGAGATACCGTTAAAAGAAAAAATACAAGAAAAAATATCAGTATGAGCACATGTCTGCATGCCTGTATAAACCATTTTGATAAGGAAACATTTCAGTTTCCTAAAGGAGGTATAAAACTTTGGGGGTGGTCAGGAGAGAGGGAGGAGTAAGGGGTCTATGGAAAAAAATCAGTTTTGTTTCCAGTCTTGTGATCACTTGGTGCTGTCTTTCAATTATAATTGAAAAATGTTACTGATCTAATGATGTAAGAATGGCCATACTGGTAGCCCCGTATCCTGTCTTCTAATGGTGGCCAATGCCAGATGCTTCAGAGGGAATGAACAAAACAGGGCAATTTTAAGTGATCCATCATAGTGGATATGTTGTAGCCTACAGTTTGGAATGTGTGTGTTAAGTATTATAATGCAATGACTCTCAGCCATAAAGTCAGTTGGAATGTCTTTTCCCAGCCTCCTACCAAATAAAAATTCATTCTGCTTGGTATTTAGGACCCTCAGGGGTAGAGGTCAGAAAGATCCTTTCTTCTGCTGCTGCTGACAACCTGCCCTGTTGCAGCTTCTTGCCTGCCCATAGTACTCTTAGCTATATGGCAAGGTGCTGCTTAAGGATGGTATGGACTCAGATACCTGGACCCCAAGGTTGCTCACACTGGCTTTACATCATCTTTAAGATGTACCTTCCCCCAATAGTAGTGTGTGGGCAGGAATGGATGGGGAGGAATGTGAATGAGGTTAGCATCCATACTCATTCTACAACACCCTTTCCCTGGAACCCACTTGATAGCACCCATGAGAGCCCAGTAGCATTTTATTAGATTTATTTTTTATTTTATAAATCTAAAGAAAACATAAAATATGCAAAACAGAAATTTTCAGCCAGAAAGGACTGTGAGGGAGGGGTTATGGGGAAAAAACAATGGTTGATTTTGGGGTTCTGCGTGAACGATTGTGAAACTCTGGGTTAGAATCATAGAATATTAGAGTTGGAAGGGACCTCAGAGGTCATCTAGTCCACCCCCCTGCTCAAAGCAGGACTAACCTCAGCTATATCATCCCAGTCAGGGCTTTGTCAAGCCTCAGCTTAAAAACCTCTAAAGATGGAGATTCCACCACCTCCCTAGGTAACCCATTCCAGTGCTTCACCACCCTCCTAGTGAAAAACTTTTTCCTAATGTCCAACCTAGACCTCCCGCCCTGCAACTTGAGACCGTTGCTCCTTGTTCTGTCCTCTGCCACCACCGAGAACAGCCTAGCCCCATCCTCACTGGAACCTCCTTTCAGGTAATTAAAGGCTGCTATCAAATCCCCCCTCATTCTTCTCTTTTGCAGACTAAACAAGCCGAGTTTCCTTAGCCTCTCCTCATAATTCTTGTGCTCCAGCCCCCTAATCATTTTTGTTGCCCTCCACTGTACTCTCTCCAACTTGTCTACATCCTTTTTGTAGTGGGGGGCCCAAAACTGGACACAATACTCCAAATGCAGCCTCACCAATGCCGAATAGAGGGGAGTAATCACTTCCCGTGACCTGCTGGCAATGCTCTTCCTAATGCAGCCCAATATTCTATTAGCCTTCTTGACAACCAGGGCACACTGCTGACTCATATCCAGCTTTTTATCCACTGTTACCCCCAGGTCCTTTTCTGCAGAACTGCTGCCTAGCTCGTCGGTCCCCAGTCTATAGCCGTGCATGGGATTCTTCCTTCCTAAGTGGAGGACTCTGCACTTTTCTTTGTTGAACCTCATTAGATTTCTTTTGGCCCAATCCTCCAGTTTGTTTAGCTCCTTCTGTATCCTATCCCTACCTTCCAGGGTATCTAAGCTGGGGGGAGTGGTAGTGTTAAAGTATAAGGTTTGGAGTCAATGGGCCTGACTGTATTTTCTGAGCTGCCCAATGGATCTCAACTCTAATATTCTGTTCTCTTTCCATGCAAGAGTAATTGATGTCTGTGGGAGATATGCACGTGTGAGGAGAGCAAAATATCCGACTCAAGATCTTCTCTGCGGATCTAAGAATTGAACTTGCCCTAAGCATTCTATTTTAAGGGAGCTATTCCATCTCTCGAGCGTTTTATTTTCTAATATGACATCAACCACTTTTCCGTTTTGAACACTCAGCAAAAAGAAGCCTCCTTCTTTTGAAACAGAAGGGCTAGCAACAAGGCTATTAATTTCTTTTCTTCTGGGTTGTACTGAATATTTCCACCATTCTTCTTGTGAACTGTTTTTCTGCAGATATTTCCTAATTTTTCCCATGACGTTTTAGCTTAGTTCTTTAGAAGATTGTATGGACTGAAAGAAACTATTGTTTCTGCAAGAGTACAAGCATGTGCACATTTGGTAATCTGGCTGGTACAGGATTTCAAGAGTGGGTGTTGTTCAGCTGAGAAACAGAGTTTGGATATGTAAAAAAGGGATTCACGTTAACAGCATGCATTTTTATTTTGTAAACAATACAGCATTTTACTCTTTCTAGGCAGAAAGATTCTATACACACTTTTTTTTTTTTTAAACCAAATGTTGCACTCTAGTATCAAGAGACATAAACAAGGAAATGTAGTCAACCAATGGACATATAAAAACTTCAAATAGTGTAGGCTTGAAGATTTGATTCTGACATCCAGATTCTGGATAGATTTAAACTACTTCTCTCATGTCTGGAGAGATTTAAATCAACTTCTATTCCAGATGACTGGAGAATAGCTAATGTGACACCAATTTTTAAAAAATTCTCCAGATGTGATCCTGGCAATTACAGGCCAGTATACCTAAGTTCAGTACCAGGCAAATTGTCAATATGGTTTTTCTAATGGGAAATCATGCCTCATCAATCTATTAGAATTCTTTGAAGGGATCAACAAGCATGTGGACAAGGGAGATCCAGTGGATATAATGTATTTAGATTTTCAGAAAGCCTTTGACAAGGTCTGTCACCAAAGGCTCTTAAGCAAAGTAAACCGTCATGGGATAAGAGGGAAGATCCTCTCCTGGATCAGTAGCTGGTTTAAAAGATAGGAAACAAAGGGTAGGAATAAATGGTCAGTTTTGAGAATGGAGAGAGGTAAATGGTGTCCTCCAGCGGTCTGTACTGGGGCTGGGACTGTTAACCATAAACATATTCATAAATGATCTGCAAAAAGGGGTAAACAATGATGTGGCAAAATTTGCAGATGATACAAAAGATAGTTAAGTCTAAAGCACGCTGCGAAGAGTTACAAAGGGATCTCACGAAACTGGGCGTGTGGGCAACAAAATGGCAGATGAAATTCAGTGTTGATAAATGCAAAGTAATGCACATTGAAAAACATAATCCTAATTATACATATAAAATGATGGAGTCTAAATTAGCTGTTACCTCTCAAGAAAGAGATTTTTGAAGTCATTGTAGATAGTTCTCTGAAAACAGCTACACAATGTGCCCCGGCAGTCAGAAAAGCTAACAGAACGTTGGGAATCGTTAGGAAAGGGATAAATAATAAAACAGAAAATATTGTATTGTCTCTTTATAAATCCACGATACACCCATATCTTGAATACTGTGTGCAGACTTGGTCGCCCCATCTAAAAAAAGGAATGATATATTGAAATTGGAAAAGATAGAGAAAAGAGCAACAAAAATGATTGGTATGGAAAAGCTTCCATATGAGGAGAGATTAATAAGATTTGGACTTTTCAGCTTGGAAAAGGGATGACTAAGGGGGAACATGATCGAGGTCTATAAAATCATGTCTGGTGTGGAGAAAGTAAATAAGGAAGTGTTATTTACTCCTTCTCATAACACAAGAACTAGGGGTTACCAAATGAAATTAGTAGGCAGCAGGTTTAAAACAAACAAAAGGAAGTATTTCTTCACAGAACGCGCCACCCACTTGTGGAACTCCTTGCCAGAAGATGTTGTGAAGGCCAAGACTATAACGGGCTTCAAAAAGGAACTAGGTAACTTCATGGAGGATGATAGGTCCATCAATGGCTATTTAGCCAGAAGAGGCAGGGACTGTTGTTTGCCAGAGGTTGTGAATACCTGACGGGATGGATCACTTGATGATTACTTGTTCTTTTCATTCCCTCTGAAGCACCTGTCGGAAGGCAGGATACTGGGCTAGATGGACAATTGGTCTGACCCAGTAGGGCCATTCTTATGTTCTATGTTCTTATGATTTATCCAGTGCTATTCCTCACAAATAATGTCAAGGTTTTAAAACAGGCGCCTCAATTTATTGAGCTCTTCTTGCCATCTTTTGGATTGGTATTTTTAACTAGAAGATGAGGTTAAACAAGTTAATGTTTTTATAGCATTGAGGAGAAATGTCTCATAAATCCAGATATAGTTGCTAAATCCTGAGGAATTGGAATCTGAGTACTCTGTTTACAATACAGTTTTTTACTAAGTGTTTACATACAGGAATCACACAATACTTTACAATCAAATAGTATTGTCAAGCAGCAGAGAAATTGTCAGCATCGTTGGTAAAAACAAGCAGAGAGGGCTTACGCCCATTGTGGGTGTAGGGATTTTTAATGCTTCCCTCTGGGAGGGCAAGATGCCAATCACCCTCTAACAAATTGTGGTAAGTCATTGTTCTGGAAGCCACTTTTTGATGTTAATGATCTTGCCATTTACAGCCCTGCCTGAGATTTTCCCTTTTGAGGAACATTACCTAGATCAGTGGTTCTCAACTAGGGGTATGTGTATCCCTGGGGGTACGCAGAGGTTTTCCAGGGGGTACATCAACTCAGCTAGGTTTTTGCCTAGTTTTACAACTGGCTACATAACAAGCCTTAGCAAAGTCAGTATAAACTAAAATTTCATACAGACAATGACTTTTTTATGCTGCTTTATGCTGAAATGTAAGTACAATATTTATATTCCAGTCCACTTATTTTATAATTATATGGTAAAAATAAGAAAGTCAGCAATTTTTCAGTACTAGTGTGCTGTGACACTTCTGTATTTTTATGTCTGCTTTTGTAAGCAAGTCATTTTTAAGTGAGGTGAAACTTGGGGTACACAAGACAAATCAGACTCCTGAAAGGGGTACAGTAGTCTGGAAAGGTTGAGAATCACTGACCTAGATCATGTCATGGCATTTCCAGCTTCATCTATATTCCTCTGACTGCCCTAGAGCCCATCGTTTTTGTTTTTTGGTTGACGTGTGGAATGGAAACCAATAGCATCATTATGATCTGCAACCAGGTGTCCATATTGGCTCTTAAATATGTCAGCAGCCTTTTCATGTGTTGCCCAACAGTTGTTACTGACACATCTGGCAGGGTTAAGCAGGGAACTGTTCCACACCTTCGTTCTGTGTTGATCTCATAGGATGGTGTTCAGCTGCTCTTCACCCCGCTTCAGGGTCCTCATTTATATACTGTTGCTGCTTCTCCTTTAGAGGCTTCACATAGATGAGGAGACAGGAATTTTAGGCTGCCGTGACATCAGTATGATAATGACAGCCAGCTTGGTCACCTTTTTAATGCAGTTTCCTTGCTTGGTCAAGACAGGGACCTGGTTGAGAGTCATCTCCTGTAGCTGAAGACATAGTTAAGAAAGATTGAGGTGATGCTTGTTGTCAGGGAGAAGCAATTTAAGAGTTAATAGGGATTCTGACAGTGCTTTTTATTAATCAGTTGTGTCCACCCATTTACCAAAGAGGTCTGTATTCCAGAGATACTTCTGAGACTTTAGCTGCATTGTAATTCCCAGATGATGACGATAAAACATACAGTTGAGCTTTATTTTTAATCTAGATGCCTGACTAAGAATTTGCGGTCTTTGTGATGCAGACCTTTGCCACAGTGACTTGTGCTTCTGGCACATTCAGGTTGGGCTACAAGAGCAGCTCCAAGCAGAGCAGATTACAGAAGACCACAAGCAAGCTTCAACTAGTGAAGAGCCTGGCAGCCTCCCTGATTCTTGGAAAGATGTAGCATGAGCAAAACAGTGCCCCTTGAACTGCACTAGATTCCCATCTTCACCTAGATGCAATTTGGTTGGTGTTGGTACTAATCTATAAAGCCCTATTATATGATTTGGGACTTCAGTGCTCAGGGACAAAGATGGTCCCTGTTGCAATAACAGATTATCTGAGGAGCTTTTTGCTGACAGAGCTTAGGTCTGTGCTCTTGAGGAGTGGAGATAGGGCATTTCGACGGAGTGTCTCTGACTGTGGAACTTCCTTTTCCAAGTGGTCTGTTACAGCCCTAGGTTCACGTTAACAGTTCAAGATGCATTTTTTGAATTATGTGCTTGCTTGGCTATAAAGCTATGCTGTGTTGATCACTATGGATGGTTAGGATGGCACCAGGTTGAGGGCTGTTTGTGCTGTTTACCATTTATTTTGATTACACACAGAAAAACTACATTAATATAACATTATTAAGGTTCCAAAGTCAAGCACTTAAAAGTTAGGAAGTGCCAGGATCCAGGTTGCCTCTGTAGCCTTAATTAGACAGACCCCTTTGTGTGTATGCATTATGATGCAGTCTTTAATTGTTTTGATGGCAAACTATTTTTCTCTCCTAATGCCCATGCATCATTCAGTGCTTGCTCAAGGGCTCACTTAATGAGCAGCTATTCAATAATTTGTTTTATACTCATGGTTCAATGTGTGACCCATTCCTTATTTACTGCACACTATTCAAATAATTCTCTGAAGACATTTCTTCATGGGTTTTTTATGGCTTCATCACTGTAGTATCTGAGTGCTTCACAAATATTAATTTACCTTTACAACCACCCTGTGAAGTGGAGTGGAACCCATTTTACAGATGGGGCGCTGAGGCAGAGATATTAAGGCCAAAAGGATCCCCCAGATTTGGGAGTCCAAGTTGAGATGACTCAGACCTGATTTATTTTTTCAGAGCACTTAGCATTATACACAGCACTTTATATGTTCAAAATACAGCTCCCAGTGACTTCAGTTGCAACTTTCAGTGCTCAGCACTTCTGCAGATCATATCCCAGGGTCTCAAGTCAGGCACCCAGAAAATGAGGAACAAACAGTGACCACATCTGAAAATTTTTGTTTAAAAGACTTGCCCAGTGTCACATGTGAGCCCTGTGGCAGAAGCAGGGGTAAAATCCAGTTCTCCACGGTGGCATTCAACTGCCTTTAACCATGAGATCCTTTCTCTTGTGCAGTCCCCTGCCTCATTCACTACATACCTTCCAGCTTTTGCAACAAGTGCGGAAGGGGTCATACAGACAGTAGCCTCCATTAGTATGCCACGTGGATCCATCCCCAGAGCAGGTCCAACAAGTGCACTGAGTAAGCCAAGGATCTTATGTAAAAAATAGCATGTGATATTCAAGTCTGTATCATAATACATCTGCACAAGAGTCCAAATTAAGGGTGCACAAGCAACCTTAATTCTGGAATTTCCTAACTTTTGAGTACTTGTTTCCTACCTTAATGGTCTTTTAACCGACTTCCCTTTGTATGTAATTTCCTAGATTTTTAAAAAAGCAAACAGGAAAATCAGAGATTCCATCCCGTGACATACTGACACCCACAAGGGTAATCTGTGCTTGGATTTGTTCGATCTCTTAGCTCCACCTCACAGACCTCTGCCTCTTGGGCTAATGGAGTAATTGAGAGCACTAGTAGGTTATCTTCTGTGAGCTAGCATTAGAGGGGGTCAGAAACATCTAGCATGTGGGTTCCATTGATATTTATTGACAGCAGAGGAATGCTGAAGCTTGGGAATACTGGGTTCCGTTCTAGGCTGTGGAGAGGAGTGTTCTCTAGTGGGTACAGATCTTCCTCTCCTTTTCCCCCTGAGCTTGACCCCTTCTTTCTCATTCCCTCCAGCCTGTCCCTGTCCTGATTCTCTTGCCCCTGGCTCCTTGTCCCAGTACCATTCTCCTTGCTTACCCAGTACCAGTCTCCACTTTTCATCCGTCTCCTCGTCCAGCCAGTCACAGTTCCTACTCCTCTCTCTACAATTCTTTGTCCCCAGGCTCCTTGTCTAGCTAGTCCCTGTTCTCTCCCTACATCCCAACTCCTTGTCAGATGTTAGTAAGGCATAAGACGTGATTCCACATGATATTTTTCCAAACATACTAAGGAAATATGGTCTAGATGAAATTACTGTAAGGTGGCTGCACAAGTGGTTAAAAGACTATACTCAAAGAGCAGTTATCAATGGTTCGCTGTCGAGCAGGGAGAGTGTATCTAGTGGGGTTTCACAAGGGTCAGTCCTGCATCCAGTACTATTCAATAGTTTTCATAAATTATTTGGATAATGGAGTGGAGAGTCTGCTTATAAAATGTGTGGATGATACCAAGCTGGGAGGTGTTGCTAGCACTTTTGAGGATCCTATTAGAATTCAAAAGACCTTGACTAATTGGATAATTGCTGTGAAATCAACAAGATGAAATTCAGTAAAGACAAGTTCAAAGTACTCACTTTGGAAGGAAAAATCAAATGCACACTTATAAAATGAGGAATAACTGGGTAGGAGATAGTCCTGCTGAAAAGGTTATAATGAATCAGATTGCATATTAGTCAACAATATGATGCAGTTGTGAAAAAGGCTGAGGTATATTAACAAGAGTGTAATATGTATGACATGGGAGATAATTGTTCAGCTCTACTTAACACAGGAGTACTGTGCCTCAGCTGGAGTACCGTGACCAGTTCTGGGAGTCAGAGTTTAGCAAAAACATGGACAAATTGGAAAGAATCCAGAGGAGAGCAACAAAAATGATAAAAGGTTTAGAACAGTGTTTCTTAACCTGGGGTTTTAGAGGGGTCGCAAGTGCAGAGCTAGTATTGGGGGTGGCAAGAAAGGCAATTGCCTGGAGCCACAGGGGCGCCATGAAACTAAGTTACATGCCTCAGCCCCATGGGGGTGGGACTCAGGCTTCAGGGGTACAGTAGTTTGGACAGGTTAAGAACCACTGGTTTAGAAAATCTGACCTATGAGGAAAGGTTAAAAAATTGGGCATGTTGTGTCTTGAGAAAAGAAGACTTGGAGGTGTGGAGGATGACCTGATAAGTCTTCCAATATGTTAAGAGCTGTTATAAAGAGGACAGTGATCAATTGTTCTCCATGCCCACTGAAGATAGGGCAAGAAGTAATGAGACAGGTTCCTTGCTCTCATTTCTAGTGCCCGTCCCCACCTCAGTCTCAGGCAGCTGGGAGAAACCATTATGGGGAAAGGCTGGCTTTGCCCCTCCAGTCCTGGGCTGGAGCATGTGCAGTTGCTCCGAGGAGGCACTGTGAGAGGCTCAAGCAAGGAAAGAAACTTTGGAGATTTTAGCTGCTAAAATCTCTGAGCTAGTTTTTGAGTATGTGCAAATTGTGATTTCCCCCACCCCCAGCCCTCAAAAGGCTTATAATTTGGCTAAATGTGGTTTGATTTTCATGGGGACAGCAAAAGGTACATCTGTAATAGAAAGGCAACCCTTGCCCAATTTTAAGTCTGTGCTCAAAAGTAAGTGGGGACTTGAACTATTCAAACAAAAATTAACTAAAATTTAACATGGGCAAAATTTATTTTTCCCTAACCTTGTTGTCCGAAACAGTCAAACAATTTTGGCTGAAATTTTCCAACAAAATTCAGTGTGAGGCAGACACCCAGGATGGAAAATTTCAGCCCAAATGGTTAAAGTTTGTCAAAGTCATAAACTAAAAATATGGTCTTAGAATGGGAAGTGTTGGGCAATCCTTAACTCCTCGCATTACCAGCTCAACCATTAATGTGCTGATGGGTTCATACAAACCGTTGAGTAATAGTGCTTGATTGAAGGTATGTGGAGGTGGCCAGAATAGCGAGGCTAGTGGCATTTCCAGGATTT
The DNA here is from genome assembly GCF_026122565.2 of Emydura macquarii macquarii. NCBI lineage: Eukaryota > Metazoa > Chordata > Testudines > Chelidae > Emydura > Emydura macquarii. The sequence continues at coordinate 5,637,423 of NW_027133156.1, forward strand.
AAACCCTGAAATAACTTTCTTCATTTACGATTCTTGCAGCCTGGCATGACTTTTATTTGATTATATAACATCTTCAGTTGGGTACTTATCCTCCAGGTTTGCTTTCCCACTAAACTCAGGATGATATATGTGCATTATACATTGTATATGGCCTATGAGTAGGAGAATTTGATCCCTAAAGGTAGAGCTAATAAACTCCAGGATGAGGATAGTGCTGTGAAAGCCTATACTGAATTTCATGCGAAAACTCACTGTTAAAATATCATAGGCATATTTCAAAGAATCTTTATAGTTAAAAGGACACTCTCAATTTAAAAATATTACTTGTGTAATAAAAGAGCAGCTATTGTGAAATTATATATCTGTTATAGTTACAAGTAGCACCTATTTTTTGGTGAAGCTGAAATAAATCGGAGAGGGTTTTTTTTTTCCAGTTTTGCTTAGTGCTTTTGACTGCACTTTGCATCTAGTTCATTTCTGGGAGAAAGGGCCTAATGGGGAAGGGAATGGATTGGAACTTGAGACCTAGATTCTGTTCCCTTCTCTGCAACTGACATGCCATGTGACTTTGGACAAGTCACTTGTTATTTCTCCTTCCACTATTGTGGTCTTTCGTTTTCTCTTTGATTTGTAAGTGGTTTATGGCAAAGACAGTCTTCCTGTTTGTTTGTTTCACACCTAGCAAAAAGGAGCCCCAGTTTCATTTGGGGCCTCAATACCCTACTGTAATACAAATAATAAAATAATCCTGTGTAATTTTCTGTTTTGTTTGTGTTGGTTTTTATACAGAGGAACAGTGAAAAAAATAGGAAAATGTGATTGTAAAAGCACCAATATTGGGAAGGCGGTTCAGTGGATTAAAGTAATACCTGACACTACTTTTAACTCACATTTAAGAATTCAACTTGACATAAATTGACAGGGTGGCCCATTGTTAGGGATTGAACAGGAAATGAAGATGGTACGGAATAACAAGATACAATGGTTGGAAGTTTAAAATAGATGGATTTAGATTAGAAACAAAGTGCAGATTTTTACCAGTGAGGGTAATTAATCATTTGGGACGGTTTACCAAGGGCTGTGATTCTTCATCATTGGGAATTTTTAAATCAAGATCAGGTGTTTTTCTAAAAGATATGCTCTATTTCAACCACAGCTAGTAGACTAGAAGAATTAATTCAAGGAAGTCCTGTGTTAAGCACAGTGGTGTATGGGCGGGGGCTAGGGCCCCGAACGCTGGCCTGGGGAAGGGTGCTGGCCAGGCCCTCCACGACATGCAACGGGGAGAAGGGGGGGGGCGCAGGAGGCTCTGAGCGGGAGAGGCAGGCGCTGCAAAGCGGGTCAGTGGGGGACCCGCCACCATGAGCACCAGAAAGTCCCTGGGTGCAGGAGGAGGAACATGGCGTGCCCCCCTCCAACCCCCCGCAGATAGAGACCCCCCCCCTCCCTGGGGTAGCTGGGTGGTAGTGCCGACTGGTGGGAGCCAGGGACCCCTCCTGCCCTGTGCGGGGGTCGTGTGAGGCCTGGGGGGGGCCGCAAATGTAAACATTGGCCCCTGGGCACCAGAGATCCATGGTACACTGCTGTTTATGCAGAAGGTCATTCTAGATGAACACGGTGAGTCCTTCTGGCCTCAAAAAATCTATAATCTTACCTTACATTACCGTTACATCCTTCCCCCAGCAGTATTGGTGCTCAAGGCAGAAACTAATCTTTTCCATTCCTATTTGTCGTTTAACCTTCTTCATTTCGTAACTCCTCATATTGTTCTTAAGTATTGTGGTTCAGATCAGAGGCAAGACTGTCCTCCCTCCCTAACTGTTTTTTCTGAATGCTGTATGAGGGTTGGGGTTTTGGTTAATCTTATGCTGTGAGGTTTTGTGTTAAATAATTTTAAGAAAACTAAAATGGGACTAAAAACATTTAAATACACTAGAAGAGTTTTTGCTACATCATATCTTAAATGATGTATCCTAACCAATTTAGACCTCCTTTTGTAAGAAGAAGGGCTTTTCTACACGGTTCGGTGATGTGCCTCTATGGGGGTGTGACTTCTCAAGTGTACTTGCGTGTTGCATGTTAATTGGTCCACGTAGACGCTGCTGGAGTGCACTTAATGTTCCCTGGTAGTGCACAGCCCTACGTTAAAGTGCCCTATAGAATATCTATTGCACAGCAGCAGGATCTACAGGAACCAATTAACGTGCAACAGTGTGCTCTAGAAATCACATCACCCATAGTGCACATCACCCCACTGTGTAGACAAGCCAGAATAGGCCTACGACTCGCCTGTCTTGTGCTTTCACTCTATAGGTTTTAAAATGACTGAGGATATTCTTTTCCCACAGTAGGAGTTTACAGTGCTAATAGTGACGGAGCTCATAATTAGGGCCCCGATCCTGCAACTGGGGCTTCATGGGCAAACCCTTTATGCTTGTGGGCAGCCCGAGTGAAGTTCCTGGAGCTCCTCATGTGTGCCAGGGTTTTCCTAAGGGGATCTCATTGCAGGATTAGGGCCTGCAGTGGCCCTTTTGCAGTCTATTTTCTTACATTTTAGAGGACACAACTGAAAAAATTGTACCTCTTTCAATGAAGGCTTTTAGTGAAAATTGAAAACGATCAGTAATGCTTACCAGTAAATTAATATGCACAGCAAGGCTATTTAAATCAAGCCTATCTGAACTAGTAATTCCTATGCACTTCATTTCTATTAGATTCTGTCCATTCTGTCTTGGGTGATGAGGCGGGAGACAGCTTTGCACTTTTAGATTCATGACAGAGCATGACATTTGAAAACACCAGAGTTGATGGGAACTGTTTTAATGTCTTGAGATTCCAGAAAGCTATTGTCCTTCTTTAATATGAAACTGCTTACTCTAGCAATATAGTTGCTCCATCTACATTTGTAGAAAAGTTCATTATTTAAAAAAAAAAAAAAAAAAAAAAAAAAATCAATTTCCAGACATAGAAATGAGCATGCGTGATATGCTTAAAGTCACAATGCATACACATATGCAAGTATGGTCGTGTCCCTCCTCCCTTCCCCCCTCCCCCGGCTTTTTTGGTAGCACTTGGTAGTAACTTGAATAAACATTGTGCATGTGATTCACTGCAGTGTGTAAACTTTCTTTTAAAGGAGCAAGGATAGCGTTTGCTGAATTTCCTATTGCTTGTATCAGTGAATATTTTACATTAGGTCATGATTAATCCTAAACCACCCAACCTGGGGGAAAAATTATTGCTGATCTCCCATAGGCCACTTAGGAACAAAGAACAGGATAAAAAATGCTTTAAAAATGTAAATGCTAGTTAAAATACATCAGATCATAAAACAGACATATGGTGCAAGCCTTTTTTAAAAAAAATCTAATGAAATACAATAAGGCTTTTTATAGTTTTAAAAAGAAGTTTATTTAGTTATCACGGGGGGGGGATGTTTTCATTTCCTTTCGCCTAAATCTTTCCACTCCCCTTAATTTTTAAAAAAGTTTCTTTGTGTTCAGAAAATAGATGTGCCTACGAAGCTGCCTTTGGGGATGGGTCATATATTATTTACCATGTTTCTGTTGCTGAATTCATTATTGAAATCTTACTGCCATGTAGTAATGAAGCTGATGTAATCTGGATTGAATGCAGAGGGGTGGGAAGCGTCAAAGCACAGTTCCCAGAAAGTGGAGCGAGTGTGAAGAGCGCTGCAGCTACTCCTGGATCTGTGAAGAATGCTCCTATTTTTAACATGATGTATCAAGTGTTGCCATTGCCAGTTTTAATCCGTGTGGGGGGGAGGCGCGTGCACACGTGTGAGCCCTCATTGTATACAGTCTACAATCTGGAATGCCGCTCCTTGCCTTGTTTACAATATAGCTGTACATTCCTGAATAATTATAGTAAAGGCCTTGGTGGCACTATGAGGTAAACTTCTTTGAAAGTGGTGAATGAGAAGGAACGCTTGTTGGGAGGAAGCTGAGAGAGAGACAGAAAGAAACATGCAGCTCCAGAGGGAAATACTCTATGCTTTACAGTTGCTTGTGTGGATAGGAACCAGATGGTAAGCTGGAACACCCGCTTGGATTGCTGAGGAGCCAAACATATGGTTAATGGTTAGGAGAAATAGCTTTCAGAGCCAGGGCTTTGCTGACTGCTTCACATTACAGATTGTTACAGTGTGTCATTACATTGCCAAGCTAAGTGCTTAATACCCATTGCGGGCTTTGGGCATACATTTACACAAACGACTTTTAGCTATTTGCTGGCATAGAGTGAGAAGTTGACATCATATGTAGCTTTAAAATGTCTTTCCCCCTCCTGCCCCCTCTGCAGTGGAAATGCTGTATCTCTTGCATTTTACAAGCTAAGAACCTATATCAGTCAGCTTTCTTGTGCTCTCTCTCTCTCTCTCTCTTTTTAATGTTTGTTTAAAAAAAAAAAAAAGTTGTTGGAAGAAACAATGAGGTTTGCTTGGACTGCAGCATTGCACTTACATGCCCAGCATTTGAAGTTTCTGTTGTGGGAGCTTTAGGCAACACCAGGCCTATGTTATCTAAGGAACTGCTGAGCTCATTCATCTGCTTTTCATGGCCTGCTTCCTTTTATTTTTAGCCAAATCCGTCAGGCCTGACAGGCGGGTAATTTGATCCAGGGAAAGGGCAAAGCTCCAGGTCCTTTCCACAAAGCAATTCTTCTCCTCCCTCCTGGGAAGGCTCCAAACTCGGCCTGCTTCAGGCAGATGGATTTGTTGAGTCATGTGAGATCATTTACACAAAAACACAGTGAGGCAGTGAAAAAAAAAAAAAGAGGGGGGGAGAGGGAGGGAGTGAGGAGGAGGAGAAAGGGGTGGGAGAAAGTGTTGCTGTTGATTCTGCTGGTGAATGTAGGAAATCTGCTGTGAGGCAGCTAGACAGAGGAATGCAGCAGATTCATTCTTGTATACGGTAATGTCTAGTTTACAGTACAGGATGGAGTCAGTGTAGAGAATCACTTGAAAACAGATTATTCATTTAAAAAACACTTCTTAAAGAAAACACACACACACACAAAACAAAGGGTGCACTGTTGACAGCATGGGATTACAGTAGCAGTAAACTACTAACTGGAAGGTTTATAGAAAACAAGTTGGCTCTGTGATGCAATATGAGTTTGCTTTGTCTTCATGCCAGCATGAGTGGGGTCGCCGGAGATGGGGAACAGGGAGAATTGGAATTAATTCCAATGGAGTTAATTCTTTCCAGAGATTGTTTAAAAGGACAGTGGAGAAAGGGGAGATGTGCACAATTCTAAGTAAGTGTACTGGAACCATAGCACTGTTAGTTATAGCAAAGTGTTTGTTTCCTTTTGAAATCCGTTACAGCATGATCTGCAGCATTACATCAGAAAATAGACTGCACTTATTCACTTGAGTTGGTTTGCTATCCAGAATAACCAAAATGCTCTTAGTGCTAATTTTTTTTTAAGGAGGATTTGGGAGTACGTAGAACTTACGGTATTTTATATCTTAGTGACAAGTATTGGAAAATGAGGTTGATTAATATATATACAGTTTTCTGGCATGAATGCTTGTGTAAGGTTTTAAATAATCTTTTAAATGTCATCTGCTATCTATACTTTCTTTAAAAAAACACACACAACAGAAGTAGTATCTTTCTTTATATTGGGATGCTGCACGAATGGTATTTTTGGTAGCATAATTGAAAATTCAAAGAGGAGTGCAAACTGGAATTGGGAATTATTTGAATGCATATGCAATAAAATGAGTTCAATGCAAAACACTGAATTTAAAAATTAATCTTAATCTCTTAACTCTGGTTTAAGAAATTTACCCTGGGATTGTTAAACATGCCTCTCCAGCTACTCCTATCCCTTGCAGAGTTGCGGTTTCTACAGAGAGAGCTAAGCTATAACTAAAGTGCTTTCATGTTGGAACAGATTTGTTTTGGACTTTTCATTTGTGTTTCTCTTCATCCTTGGTGTGTCTGAGCTCTTTCCCTCATTTGTTCTGTTCTTTTCCTCCTTATGCTCATCCTAAACTGCTGCAGGATTTGGGGGGAAGAGGGGCGGGGGCCTGGTTATGGTATGTTGTTCATCACAGAATATTTGATTGGAGCAGAAAGACTAGGCGTTTGAGTTTCTGAGTCCTATTCTCAGCTCTGACCTAAAGAAAATTTTTTGATGTGCAGGAAGTGTTCTGTCCCTTCTAGGATGGTTCTTTACCCATTTGTAAAATAGATGTAATATGCCGCCCCTCTCCTCCCCCCCCACTTTGCTTTTGTTGTGCGGTTATTATTTATTTGTACTGTGGAAGCACTTGGATTCCTCGTCATGAAGCAGGACACCATTGGGCCATATCCAACTGAAATTCAATAAGATTTTGGCACCTCCCTCCCTTATGCTTTGTTGAAAATACAGCATAACTCCTGGTATGGGAAGTTAACTATGTAAATCCACTATATATTGACAGGAGAAAAACCTCAGTAGCGTTTTTCCTATCCCCCTAAAAAGTAACCCACTTTTTAAAAACAAAAATGGTCGTTTCTCTGCTTTGAAAATGCAGAGCAGATATTTTCTCGCTATTTGCTCCTTTACTTTGGACAGCCAGCCAGCCTAGACATGTCTCAGAAACTGCTCATTCTTTTGCTGTTGGGAACAGCATTTTTTTCCTTTTTTCTTTCCTCTTTCTTTCACTGCAATTTGCCATCCTCTATTCCATCTTAAAATTTCATTCCCTGTGAGATGTGCCCATGAGGAGGCTAATTCTCAACTCCCATCCGCTCTTTTAGACCTACTACTTCTTGTTCCATGCTCTGGATTCAGACCAGATCTCTGCCACTGGCTTCTTCCATACTTGTATTTTACAGAGGTGCCGCCTCCTTCTGGAATGTAGGACTGTAGAAGGAAAATACAGTGCTTCTCATGTTTTGTGACATGTCTCATTCTTCACTTCAGTCTATGCAACATGCACAAGGTCGAGGGTGACTTTTGAAGTAATTTTTCTTCATTGCTGCCATGAGCAACTTTTCTCTTCTGGGTGTTGTGCTACTAACAGACTTTAAAGGTGTTTTCTTTGACAGATGCATTTTAGGTTTTAAAGAATGCCATGATGGAGTGGCTGCTCTGTATCTACGTCACCAGTTCAATGAGAAGCATTTACTTCTCACCTGTGACATCAGCAGGCCGGTAGCTGCCAGCCACAGAAGCATATCACTTCTTTTCCTAGTTGCTTCTACACAGTGGTTTTATATTATTTTCTTGTTTCCGTCTCTGGTGATCTTGCAACTTGCTTCTTTTGTCACATGAATAGTTGAACATATGCCTCCAAGGCCAAGAACTGATTGTTAGAACCCTGTAGGCGTACATGGGCATGCCAACGTACCAGAACAGTGGTCTGTAGCATGTATAACTGGCAAATGAGACGTCATCCTCATGGCCATCAGCCAGGTCAAAAGATGGAGCACAGGATCAATGAGGCTCTCCATCCAGGTGTGGTTAATTTGGTCAACACAGCCATAGAATTTAGGTTAAAATTTGATCCTGGCCCATCTATATCTCTTTATAAACAGTGCACTCCTGAGGTGCACACTTCTGAGGTGCAACAAGGCTATTGTGTTCACTTTTACTGTGACTTCAGAAGAGGAGGAACTTTCTTGTTGCCCTGCTTCAGTTGACAGATCTCCCAAAGATCTCAGACTCTTTATCCAGTGGTGCCATAGTTGCAGATCCATCCTGAATCTGAAAATATGCAAAGAATGTGCTCTTCTGAGCCAGGTAATCTGGTTTATTTACTCAGAGCTCAGATCATTTGTGGAGTCATGCTGGAAGAGCCCAGATGCCAAATTCTCTCCAGCAGAAAACTTGAACAAACTTTATAAACTCCTCATGGGGAGATCAGAGGCTGGCAGGTGATTCCCAAACTGGCCTTGGCTGTGACCTCATGTTACAAGTGCTCATTTATACTATTAACAAGCACACTTTTCCCTAAAAATTCCCTAGACAGAAAAACAAAGGAGCTCTTATGAAGAAATATGAGCTGTCTGGAAGGGTGGGGTGTGGCCGTTTCCTCTATGCATATATCTTCAGGGCAGCTCGGCAATGGATACTGGGGATTCACTCTGAATAGAGGCTTTAATCTAAATTCTCTAGACATTTTCCTAAGGGGTTAAATAAATACAAACTCCTTCTATCCAGAGATCTGAGCTGGCACAGTGTCAAAGTGAAAGATTCTTTTAAAATGTCAGTAAAACAATTCTGATTTTTCCTTTTTAGTTAAGGGGGTTTGGTTACAACCAGAGGAGCTGTGATTTCTATTCCCCCTCCTCTCTTCACGTAGAGCCTCCTGGTTAGCCATCCTGTTAACCACTGGAAGTAGTTTAGAATCCACTCTAAAATAAATTCCTGAACAGCACAGTTCTCTTCTCCTAGAGCCAGCAAAACTCTGGGACCAACGTATCATCTAGGCACCAGCAAGCTTGAATGTTCAGGGGGAAACTTCTGTTAGAAAGTCACTGTTCGGTTCTACACCTAACAAGCTTAAATTTCTTTCCATCCTTTCCACAGAACATAGAGATATAAGCCTTTTCAGAGATTAAACTTTGCCTATCACATCAGTATAGTCAGGCATCAATCCAAATGAACAACACAGCACATACAGGAATGTCTTTCTGAATTTCCACATAAGACTTGGCAAAGGCTCTCTAAAGGAATGCTGAGAGAGTTATCTGATGATGATCAAGAAGCATCTTTTGATACTGCTGGTGTGGCAGGTTTTTCAGTCCATATGTTAATAATAGTTCAGGTTCTTAAAACTTTCTGATCATTTATCTGAACAGTCCATTAGCTTCTTGCTTGTGGCTTGCCTGTGGTGTTACCAACTGCTAAAATTATCACTTGGTTTTGGCTTTTTTTTTTTTTTTCCTTAAATGAAATTATCTCCAACCAAGAGCCTTTTCTTGAACTATGCACTAAAAAGGCCTGTTTTCATGAATGTCACAGGTTGCTCGCTCATTTCCTACCATTTCTATTTAATGGCATAGTGTGGCGTTCTCTTCACATCATGGCTCCTTCCTCAATCTCCTAGGATCTAAATAAACTTCCTGTCTGTTTAATTTTTATTTTTATTTGTTTACCCAAACAGTGAATCTTTGCCTTTAGAATGGCCCTGAAAGAGGGTCTTTCTTGCTGGAAACCAATGAACAGAATATCCCCTCAGGTTGCTTATAGAGGCTTCATGACATAATCTTTCTTAAACTTTGGTACAGAAAAAGTTTTCTGAACTCTAATATCTGATATTCCACAGATGGATTTTTAGCTTCTATATTGCAGCCAGGTTTGAACTACTTTCACCTTTACACAGCAGATCAATATCTCCACATAAAAGTCAAAACTGAAATCTAACTACGTTTACATTCTTTCAATGACTTAACTATTTGTGAGACAAAGTGGGGAAAGTTCTCTTTTACTGGAACAACTTCTCAAAAGCTTGTGTTTCTCACCAACAGAAAATAGTCCAATAAAAGATATTACCTCACCCACCTTGGCTGTCTGATATCTTGGCACCGACACGGGTACAACAGCATTACATTAACTATTTGTCTCATTCACAAAAAGTGCTGAAAATGATGAATTGATGGATTTGTTCTATGCATTAAATTTATTGCAAACAATTGTGAGCAAAAGTTGAACTGAATTTAAAATAACTATAAAACATAAAGGTTAAACATAAATAAAACATCAAAATTAGAAAAGACTTGAAGGCTACACATATCTAAATGGATACATTTTTAATAGAGAAGCCTTAATCCATTCATGTCAGGGTTGATAAAACCCCCTTTTTAGTTCGAATGTGCGTGTGTGATTGATTGGCCTTTTATGGTTTTTAAATGTATCTAGGTTTCTGATGCCATGATGAAAGGCCAGAATTATAGCTTGAAATCTTAAGAATTTCTTGCTTTTTGCAGCAGAGATCTTCTATATCTGCTTTTCCATTTGCATCTTGAAAGACCCATGCTTAAGAACATTGCCAATAAAGGTTCTTTTTGCTCCTCTTCATCAATGAGAAATCCAGGTTCCACTGTGTTGCCATTTAAACTAGTGCTGAATTCCACGTTTAATGGCTCGTTTGTGGTTGATTGTTGAGGTAAAAGGAAATGCCGTATATGAGGAAAATAAGCAGCTAAGTCTTATATGTGCTGGCTTAAACAAAAATCGAATTCTGAGAATGTTTTAGCAAATTTTACTTTGAATGTCATTAAAATTAAGGTATTACAGTTTGTCAAGGCATCATTTTTAGAAAACATGCCATATAGTGATACTCAAGAAGCTTAATCTCTTTATCTTAACAAAGAGAAGGGTAAGGGGTGACTTGGTCAGTCAGTACATACCTCATGGGGAACAAATATTTGATAATGGGCACTTCAGTTTATCAAATAAAGGTATAAAACAATTCAATGGTTGGAAGTTGAAACTAGACAAATTCATAGTGGAAATAAGATGTAAATTTTTAAACAGCGGGGACAATTAACCATTGGAACTATTTAACAAAGGTCATGATGGAGTCCCCATCGAGATTAGATGGTTTTTCTAAAAGATATGCTATAGGATTTATGTGGGGAGGAAGGGTTCTGTGACCTATGTTATATAAAAGGTCAGGCTAGATGATCACAAATAGTCCTTTCCGGCCTTGGAACCTATGAATGGTGTCACTGTCTCTTACTTTGTCATCCCAACATTTTACAACATCTGGATGGATGTCAAACTCAAGATACCTTTCAGAAATTGGGTTCTTCCAGTTGTCACACTTTTGTGACAGAAGGAAATACTGGTCGTACAGTTCTGCAGCTTTTTCTGAATTACATGATTTTAGAGCTCTGAGTATACAAATGCCACCCTTTTAAAGGAAGTTTTGCTGGTCAAGCACTGCATGCATTTGGTGAGCATGGCACATTCATTACTTATGAAAATATGTTTGAACATGAAAGGATAAGATGTCAAAATTAACCAGGGCCTAAAGTTGTCTCTACATCTGCCTGACTTTGGTTAACTTTCTTGGTTTGCTGGTTTTAGATATAGTTAATTTCTCCCATGCTCACAAATTGACCTTAGACCTACCTCAGAGCTCTCTTCCTATTGGGTCTGCTATCTCTTTTAACTTTAAGCTCTATTAACTCTGAATTAGGTGATTAGATACTCAATTGCTCTGGTGATAAGTATGTTGTGTGTGTTTATACGAGTTGATTATGATGGAAGTAAGGGAATGCCAGTGAGTTACAACTTCTTTGGAGACATTTTAGGATTTAACCCTAATGTTGGCAGAGAAAAAATTTAGTTAGCTTACACAGAGATGCCACATGTAACCTTGTTCAGGAAACATTTGGAGATGTAACTAGCATGACTTCAATATAGTAAAATCCTCTTTTCCCAGTTGAGATTACTACTTTTAGCAGAATCAGAGAGTGGTATTTTAAGTCAATATGGAGACCACTGCAGTTGTTGACACGCTTGTGAATTTTAGAACTGTAAATAGCGGGACAGACAATGTGACTGCTTGTCAGAAGTAGCTGCTTCCTCTGCCTATACAAAGGTGTAAATATAAGGCTACATCACAACTTTTACATTAGGTGAATCTTAATACCACTTGTCAGGTTACAGCTAGATGCTCATATCTCTGTCATGTGCTATGACTAATGCCAAGATGCTTGTGTAAGAGAAGATGAGAAGGATATTTTAGAAAGATCTGTTATAGAGCCTTTTTAATATAGTAGCAGTGCACACTAGATTGGGGATTTTTACAGTGTACTTCTCCCTTGTAAGAGTGTCAGTACTTGAGTTAGCTTCAGACAGTCTTTGCATCTCCAATTTTCTCTCCATTTCATGATCGTGCCAGGACTCTGATTTAACATTTTGTACCTTCTTCCAATCCTGTGTGTAATATTCCTTCGGATTATACCTAAATGCTGGATGAACTTTTGTTTTGCAGTGGGATATTAAGATAAGCTTACTGAAATCATGATAAACAATTAAACATAGCCTTTCTAAAAGTATTATTGGTCTTCCTAAGCAGGGTGTTTGATGTAATTTTTCTTGGCTGCTGGTTTACAGTAGAATCAAACAAATAAATTACAGGTTTCACTTCTTTTAGCTACCTTCCTTCCTACCCTCTTACTCTTATCTAGAAATATATCTAATTTCTAAAGGATGAAAAGAATGTGTCTCTTACTTTAGATAAACTACAAATTGTTTTCTTTACTGTAACTTATGGAAATGTTGGCCTTCTATAAATAACCAACTGAGGATAATTCTTGCTCCATTACACATGTAAATCCAGTGAAAGGAATGGGGTTCCATTTGTGTATCTAAGAATGCTATTTGGCCAATGGTTTGTAATTTGAGAAAGGAAGTGTGTTTTGTACATTAAGTTACGGGGGAATTAATGTATAGCTCAAAAATGTCCACCCATTTGCAGTACTTTTTTGAGGATCTCTCTGAACTATTACAAAACACCTCTGGTTGTAATGAAAATATCATAACTGCACAGGCCTGCCTGAGGTCTTGAACTTGTCTCAGAGCCTGTATGAGTGAGCAAGATTTGGTTCATTTTTGCTATGGATGAACTCACACTGTACATGGAAGACAACTTTCAAGATTAAATTATGGCTTGATCCTGCTTTTCATGAGTATTTGCATAATTATTTGGATGATGGACTACTTGAATTGTTCTATATATTCTTTTGCCTACATTCTGCATATTCCTGTGTTTGAGAAAAGATAGACAAGCAGCAATATTGAGCAGCAGCACATTGCTAATTACTGCTTTATGTGGTAGGATAGCTCACTGGTATGTTATTTCCATTCGTGTTTACTGTCGCACCTTTTTATCTTCTGCTTACTGGGTGTAATAATTGTTCCTTTTTACAACTGTAGTTTAATTGAATTTTAAACTGGTGTTGAGATTATGCTGGTGGCTTGATGGAAAGTGAAGCTCTCTATTCATCTGCTTGGGTACTTTCATAATTCTCATCACTGTTGTGTCTGAGAGCCTCACTAGCATAAATGAATTTATCCTATCAGTATTTCTGTAAGGTAAGAAAGTATTATCCCCATTGTACTGACGGGGGACTGAAGCATAGAGAGTGGGTAGGATTTACAAAGTCTGACAGATCTGAACCCACATATCCGAGTCCCAGTAACTTAACCAAACACCATTCTTCTCTTTTTATAATAAAATTTGATTATCTCTGTTAAAAAACCAAAAGTGTTCCCAATAGGACTAGATCTAGTGCTGCTGCCAACAGAAGTAGTTACACATTTAATTGGGTTAAACTAAATTTAAATTTTAAATTGAATTGCATTGAAATCTAGCACGTTTCAGAAGAATATCAATAACTATAACTTGCAGCATTTGGAAAGGGAATGGTCAGAAGGATAACTTTTTTTTTTTTTTTTTTTTTTTTTTTTTTAAATCACATACTCCTTCAGTATTCTACAAATAACCTACTTTTGATCCCCAAGGTATATCTACACACCAAGCAGCAGCCCGTGGCATCAAGTCTCAAAGCCCGGGTCTACAGACCTGAGCTTGTGCTGCAGCAGTAAAAATAGCTGTTTAGATGTTGGGTCTCGGGCTGGAGGTCAGGCTCTGAAGCTTAGGGAAGGGGTGCATTTGATGGTTGCTTATGGTCAGACCATAATCTAAATTAATGAGCTCTGCGCAAGTTCACTGTTCTTCCCCACTGAGTCATGTGCAGTAATGGGGCCTAAAGTCAGTTATGTATAGTGTTCCATGTTTTCAGTTTTAATTTAAAAAATAAAATTGTGAATTTTTCATTTATTTTCCAAACATTAAAATTAGGATGAAATTGGGTTGTTAATAATTTTTTAAAAAGTTAAAAATTGCTGAGCATTGTGTTGAAGGTTTTGAATACTTTTGTGGGTTTCTTGTGTTCCGGAGTGGGGAGGATTTACAGAAACAGATGGGCTTTCTCTCCATATGTTTCTCCTTCAGCTTTTGTGCTCAGCTCAGCTGAGATTTTGGTTGTCAGGATCCGGTAAACATTTGTATTGGCAAACGTGTTGGCAGTGGTTTAGAGAAAACTTCAGTGTTTTCTGTGTGTCACACAGTGATACCAAGTTTTCAACAATGAACATTACCTTGGTGCGCAGAATCTGGTAGTTATTTGCCAGTCTCTTCAGAGTTTCTTCTTTAGAACTAACAAATTGAGGATGACCTAGGCGACGCATTAGCACAGTCTACACATTATCATCCACCAATGTGGCACAGATGTAAGTAATCAGCAGTTGGCCCTGCAGTCGTCTTGCACTGTGTAAAACAAAGCCTTCAACTTATTCATGTGCTTGAAAACGGCCTCGAATCCAGTGATGCAAGATTTCACATCTTTCTTCTGTAACCGTAGCTGCTGACAGTGCAACATTAATTGAATGAGCAGGACACGTAATAGTAGCAGCTCTGGTTTCTGATTGAGTTTAAATATCATGTGCAAACTTAGCCATATAGGAAGCAAAATCTGTGTTAGTTGTGGGCACATTTTCCCAAGTTAGTTGGTACATCTCAAACATTGCTGCGTCGACAAAACGGCTGTCCTCAGAGGGGATGAATATCACATCAGCACAAAACAATGTGCGTTTATTCACTTTGAAATAAAAAAATGAAAACAAAAAGGCCAAGAATCACAGTCCAAAGCATCAGGAGTCTCATCAAAAATCAGATTAGACATCACATTTCCATCAATCTGTTCCAGCAGTTTAGATACTGAAGCATTCTCATTTTCTTTCAGATACTTATGAGTGAGGTTGTCTGCGTTAGGAAGGGTTTTTGCTGCTGGACAGTATTATCACATACAGCCACCAGTAGACCCCTCTGCAATTAGCAGCAGTTGTCCAGCAAAACAAAGAGCACGCACAAATTCATTGACACAAGCGTGCTGTGTCCTCTCTTTCATTAAAGCCCTGGTGAAAGCTCCTGATATTGACTGTTTATCCCAAAGCTCACGTTCTTCTTTAGGCTTCTTGTGTCACCTGCTTTCAACATGATCCTTTATTCTGTCAGCACGTGCACTGACCTCAGTGCTGCAGAACTTGCAGCGCAATGCATCCTCTTCACTCACGTCTTAAATTTTCTTGAAAATTTCTAAGCACTGATTTTCTTGTTGGTATTCAGGCATAGATTTGCATCTTTACCCCATGTTTTCCTTTTTACCTTATCCATCTGTAATCCCCAAGGAGCTTTCCTAGGTTCTCTAGGGCAGGTTTCTCTGTGCCCTGATAGTTCAGGGAGAGGCACACAGTCCCTGGTAGAAAGGGGGAGTCAAGGGCAGATTCAGTCTGCGAGGCAACCCAGAGGAAGAGAGGAGAGACACTATGTAGGACAATAGGGGCCCCTGTTGGTTTGGGGAAGGATTGCAGGTGGCCTGCTCAGCGGAAGGGGCAGAGTCAAATGATTGAGAAGGGAAAGTCCAGGAAGAAGTCCTAGACTGACCAGTAGGGAGTGAGATGCTCTCCCCTGGGATTTTTGGGGTAGTCTGGAGCCAGCCACAGAAAGGACAGGACTTGGTGTGTGGGGATCCAGAAGGATCCAGGCCCGTCCATCCAAATCTGTAAGGAGATTGGCGCTAAAGGAGGTCACCGGGTGGATAGGGGGCATTACATATCTTTATTTGTGGAGGATTGATTGTTTAAATTCAGCGCCACACTAAATGGATGCAAAGAAAGAGGTGGGTAACATCTCCTTGTGAGCGAATCAGAACGCGATATTAACGTTGTTTGAATTTTTTTCCCATCTCCCCATGTATGTGTGCTGTCTGCTTCAGTCTCAAAGCTGTAGGACACAACAATTGTGCAAAGATGTAGTGTTTAACAAAAATAAGTACCAGAAAAAATACTGAGTGGATTGATAAATGGGTGTAAATCAGTAAAATCTGAACTCCTTTAATAAAAAATGGTAATTTATCAGTGAAAATAAGTAAAAACTGAGAACGTGGAATACTGGTTATATAGTTCAGTGCTTCCCAGACTATATATGCTGAAACAAGACTAGTTTTGATAGATATGGCTACCGATGGTTACTTATTGTTGAATCTAGCCATAGCAACAAAGTGCTGTGCTATGTCAAGATTGTCATGGAGTGGTGGCTGTTACTTTTCTAGAACACTAGCAACCTATAATGTTAATTCTGAATGACATGTTACTTTAAAATAGTAATTTTTACTTTATCAAACACATGACCATAAGCAATTCATATTACAATAGTAGGAAAAGGTAAGAATTATGCCATTCTGGAAGTAGTTTGGCTACAACTTAAAGTAGATATCTGGATTGATTATTAGGAGAGCATATTAAACAACTGGAATTTAAATACTGGTGTTGCTTCATTGTAATAATTTCCCCATAGTCACATTAGTAATGCTGCTAAATAGAGAGTTTAATAGACTTTAAGAATGTGTACTTTAGAGACCGAATACACAAAGGAATTATGTATAAAACATTCATTATGGTAAATTGCTACCTTTTTATTTAACTAGAAATCTGTTGAAACAAAACCATTGCACTGCACATGGCAACATGTTGCTTGATATTAACAAACTGAATAATTGATGTTACTTTCTATTTTGTATTACCTATTCTGAAAAAAGTTGCAACCATACAGTTATTTTGTGAAAACATTAATTGTACTGTTAAGAAATTGTAAATTACACCTCTTTGTTTGAAAACTTCTCTAGCTGGTGTTCAGCTGCTGCTATCTCAAATTTAATAGATTAGAAGCAAAATTTGTTTTTTCAGGGATATGCCCACCCAATGTCTAAACCCAGAAGTATCATTTAAGAAAAGTAGAAAAAACCAATTAAAAAGAAGACTTAGTAAGCAACTTTGTAAGCAAGTTTTGCATTGGATTTCAATTTGATTTCAGTGTGCTTTCTGCTGAGAGCCCTGCTGGAGTGAGAGAGAGAGAAATAAGAAGCAGATGCTTTTGGTAAAACAGTAGGGCATTTTTCTTTTTTAATGAGATAAGATCATTAGTGCTGACAAAGTGCTGCAAATCAATACATGTAATGGACTGCTGCTATCTTTCAATAGTACACAGATTGTCGTACTTCAGAACATTAGAATCTGCTGAATCACAGGTTCATGCTTTATCTGTAATTCCAGTCCTTGGCTTTAATCTCACAAAAATAGGGACATACCTCAGGGATATATGCGGGGGAGGCAGAAATGCATTGATTCTATGAATCTGGACCTATGGAGATTGCTTAGAAGCAGCGCAAAGCTGCTGTGGTACAAGAACCTTATTTTAATTGGGAAGTGGCAGATTTTACTCAATTTGCTGATGTATATTTTAGCCTTAGTCCTTCTTCCTAAAATGGCTGCAATTTTTTTTCCTGCCCTCTGCCTGCTTCCCTTAGAATACTGGTGTAATGTCAGCAACACTAATCATGTCAGACTGTGACACTGATGACCCTGACATTCAGCAACAAAGAGCTGTAGAAGAATGGAGAGCGAGGTGGCTGGTATGAGGGGTGAAGAAAAGCAGCAGGAGGAAAAAAATAATCCGTCGGTCAAAGCATTTTTTGAATACAAAATCTGTAGGTGTAGAATCAGATATTTCAGAGACCAGTGTATGCAAGGTGAATTCTGATAGAGATGTAAAATGGGATAGGCATGTTTTCCTTTAGTCTTCCCTTTTCAAATGATAAATTGCAGGCATTAATGGTATAAAAATAATTAGGTATTTTTTTTCTGAAACCTTAATAAAAATCTCAGGCACTCTGATACTGTGGTGATGTGCATGGTATAAGAACAGAATACTTAAATACTTAAAAAACGCCTAACTTCTCCCACCCTCCAAAATCATGAAAATGCTCACCTAAAAAAGTATATTCTAAATCTGGTGAGGAATGCCCTTCTATTTGTCAGGAAGCGCTATACTCACATTTTGAGCATCAGTATTCATTCCAGGAAAGAGATTGCCTGTAAACAATTTAAACTGAATTGATCAGATAAACTCTTCCACGTTTCTTTTTTTTTAAACTCCAGGTCCTTTGTACCCTGGACTTCCCAACCTGTTTGTGGTGACAGGATATAAACAGTGTTACAAGATTTCTCAGTGTTAACTTGCTTGACAATTTAGCTAATTGGTTCAAGGTCATCTAGTTTCTCCTCCCTCCACTCCTCCACCACATCCTCTGCATTTTTCACATTTGGTATCTTCTTTGGTGGGTGACCTCCCAGATTTGCTATGTCGTGACTTGGAAGCTCAACATTTGCTGCATTTCAGGTACTTCGAATTCAGATTCTCTACTTTCAGACTGAGTTTACAGCTCAGAGTAATCATCCAAAGCACTTGTATAACATGTGGTCTTGATTGCAGGCTCAGCTGTTTTATCTAGCCTGTTGTACGGTGCCCATCATTGTGGTTTCTGTGCAGTTCCGGAATTAGAATTCTGTTACTCTAAGATGTCCCTCCTTCCCCCCCTCCCCCTCATTGGATGAAAATGGAAGCAGGGATTAAGGATCAAGGAATTTATTTTTTTTAACATTGTATAATAAGGCCCCATGGTATGGCTACCTAGCTATTTGTTTTTTTTTCTGAGCATCTTGTAGATATTGACATAGCTTTGAAGTTTATCTGAGCCTTGGGTATCTTGCTGTTTCACTGTGTTAGAACAAAATGTAGTATCTACAGTTGTTTGTTAGTACTGTTACATAGTATATGCAATTTATCAGAAGGTTAAGGATGGTCCTTCAAACACTACTGATTTTAGGGCTGTGTGAAGTGTCATTGACACAGTAGTAAGTGTTGATGGGATAGGGCTGTTAGTATATGATCACTCCACTGGTGGGCCAAATCCTGCTCTCTTACTTTCATGGATAGTCCCACTGGTGTCATGCAGCATGTGACAATCGATATTTCAGAGTGAGAAAATGTCTTGTGGGATATATGTGCAAGTGTGGTATTTTTGACTGGCATGCATTAAGGAAATGAGGAGTAACAAGAGCAAAGATTACGTAAGTCTTCTGCTGTGCTTACTTCACATGGCTAGACTCTTGCATTTGATTTAAAAAAACTCCATCTCTTATCACATTAGTCATCATTTCTAAAATTGAACCATGGGGTTTTGGTAAATGTCTGAATGTGTCATCTCTCTGTAAATTCATCTTCAATTAAGATAGCAAAATAAGTCATGATGTTTCCACAGTCAGAGAAGCTAAATTTATTTGGCTGTATCTGTTGGATAATCTGATGCTGCAGCCTACAAAGCTCCCCTGTTCTAGAGTAGGTTTATTAGTTCACCAGTCTGCAGCAGTGATAGTCATGAGAGCGGGATTTTTTAATAATGATATAATAATTCTTTTAAGCAGCTTAGGTCGTAGTAATTGTCATTCAAACATACAGATTGCATAATTATGTCAGGTAAGGAAGGATCCATATAAGGGAGTCATGGCTATGTTGGAAAAGGCCAGCAGAGGAGAGGAGCAGGAAATAGTGGCAGCTGTTGCTGATGTTAGCAGCTCTGGGAAGCTGGGGGAAGCAGTGCAGGTGCCATGTCAGTATGATTCCTTCTCCTTCAGATTCAACAACAAAACTTGGAAGAAGAAAAAGGAGACTTATACATGTAATCTCAGGTCAAAATGGGGAGTTCTTAATTCAAGAACATACCATCGGAAAACCTGTTGCCTCATGTTGTAGAACTTTTAAAATGAGAAGAGGCCTGAGGAGAAACAGAGAACATTTGGGAGATGCAGTTAAAGCAGTAAAGGGAAGGTAATGTAAGTGTGTTAGAGAAGCCTGGTTTATTTTTCTTAGTGTGATGTAGGGGCATGGTTGTAAGTCAGGAGATCTGGGTTCTGGTCCCTGTGCCACAAGAGGTTTCTGGTGTACCCTCTTTGTTCAAGTCAGTTAACTTTTGTGCCACAATTTCCCCAACTGCAAGGTTGGGAATAATACTTTAGTATGCCATTAATGTTTGTAGAGTGATTTGAGATCCTTTATGAAAAGCACCATAAAATGCAAGGTGTTACTATCTCTGAAATGTCTTTCAAATTAAACTTTGTGTTTCAGTAGTTAATATGTTTACAAGGGTTCCCTTGCTGGCTTTTTAGCAGCTCAAGTAGATGCTTCTTTGTGGTTCACAGTATTTGGCTTTATCTAAATATCCTGTGAAAGCATTTCATAATTGCAGAAGTGTACAGGTAGGGGAGCCCTTCATAAGCTTGTAGAAGAGTTAATGACACTTTTTTTCTCTTGATATCTACAGAAAATGAATATAAGATGTTTTTCACTAGGTTGCAGCATTCAATTGAAAATGCATTACATTTATCCTTTCAGTAGAATGAGGTACTCCCCCATTTCCTCCAGGAGACAAAGAGGTATACACTTAATTGCTTCATGAATGATGTGAAGTCTTGGAATGCAGTTGAGCCATCATTCATTAACTAGCTGAACCTATTAAACCTGGACAGCGAACAGAACTGAGTCAGCAGTTCTTCATTGTCAGCAACTGATGGAGCTCTCTCTGGGAGCAAACTATGACTGTAAACTGGAATTGGCAGTGGACTCCCATCAACTTCCTCTGTTTGAACGTGCTGTACGCTTCATTTAGACTTCTGGCATTAAGAAATATGATTTCAGGGTAGGGAGAAGGAAGAGAAGAAACCATGATAGCAAAGGTAACATAGCTAAAAAGACAAAGTTGAAAAACATCACAAAATTCTAGTCATGCTGGTAATTGGACTTATGAGCCACAAAAGAAAAGAAGTTCTGAGATTGTCATTCTGGCTGTCGCTCACTCTGCTTATTGATTAAGTTTCATACAAATGATTCCAGGAGGCTTTTCTGAAACTAAGAAAAATGTCAAAATAATGGTACTTTGTCTCCATATCAGTTTTAACTCTGAGGAAACAAAAAACACTTAGCAGATTGTATATAGTGGGATTCACTTACCACTGATAAACTGCTAATATTGGGGACGAATATAGCAATCATTCTTCATTTCCTAGCATTACACTAGTGGTGATAGGAAGGAAAATATAATTCATTTAAACTATAGGGAGACTTTTGGTAGCCTGAGTGAAATTACTAAAGTTTGAATTTGTCCAGGAAACATGGGTTAACATCCCTAATATTGCAAGAAGTGTCATAGGATCTTTATTAATCACAAATATTGAAGGCCTTGATTGTATGTCTTATCCAAAAGACAGCACCTCTACCAGCCCAGTATATCATTGGCATCATGCTGGGGCATTGGTTCAGAGGAATATGTACCATTCACTAAAGTACCAAGACTACTTTCTGTAGCATTTACATGCGTTCTGTCCCGTTACGCTGTATCTCCTCCCCCTCCCCCCTCCCTCTGGTTTACTGTATGAGGTCTGCCAGGATCACAGCTCAAGGTGGTAAGGCTGCAGGCCATAAACACTGACTGTCAAAAGTTTCACTTGAT
The DNA here is from genome assembly GCF_026122565.2 of Emydura macquarii macquarii. Classification (NCBI taxonomy): domain Eukaryota; kingdom Metazoa; phylum Chordata; order Testudines; family Chelidae; genus Emydura; species Emydura macquarii. The sequence continues at coordinate 5,658,863 of NW_027133156.1, forward strand.
GAGAAGGGGAATATTGTGTTTGGTCCTATCTCCTGAAGAAGGAAATAATCAAAATGCTTTAAAGTCCGTGCTCTATTTTTTGTGTAATCCTTTAAACTGCTATTTTCATATCTTCTCCTGACTTAGTTTCACTAACCTGTAGTAAATCCTTTCATTTTTATTCTGCTTTCTTACATTTTGTATTTGTGCCTCTGACTGTCCTGGGAAAGAAGGATCTGCCAATCTTTTTGGAAGAAAAAGCTTTGATGGAGTCCTAGAACACTGACTTGTTTGTAAAATGTTTATATGCCAGAGATGCTATATAAAAAATGTTACCCAATATGTTGTAGGAGTCTGGTGATATGTTACATTTATATAGCATCTTTCCCTCTGAGGGATCCCAAAGTGGTGTTGGGAGAGGGGGGCTTTGAGATAGTGGGAAAGAGAGAGAAGGGTTCCTCTGGGATTGAGGGAAATAATCAGATGTGACTTTGTGTGAGCATACTACCTAACAAATGAAGAAGGCAACTTTTTCCAAAGATGCCAGTACAAACTGTATTATGACAGAAAAATGTTATAGAGATCTTTAGTGTTCATTTAAAGGAGCCAGAGCACTGTTTAAGGTCTTGTCTGGAATTGAGTAACTATAACCCTCAAGACATTTGTACCTGTTAAAAGATCTCAGATAATTTCCAACATGATGAACTGCGTTTTAGCGCAAATTACTGTAGTGGTGACTTTGTCAGAAAGTTTGCTGGCATCTGTGCAAGTATTCCACTGAGACTGAGAAGGAGAGTCCATTCTTATAACACTAGATTTGCTTTCAGACTGCCACTTCTGTAACTTTCAGCCAAAGCAAATTAAAAACAACTAAATAATGAACTACCCAAAACCCGGTAATGTGTCCTAGAATTGTGACTGTAGCAGTATTGCAAGTCGCTGCTCGCCGGTAATGGGGCCTGAATTTCAGGTGTGCTGCAGCCATTTTGAGCTGCACCACTGTCAGGTTCTGGCCATTGAGCTGGCATAGCCATCGCATCAGGATCATTTCATTGTAGGGGGATCCTCCAGTGGCATTAAGCCAGCATAGCTGTTTTATATTCTCCCCACACCAGCATTTTGCTGTAATGGGTTGAGGGGGGGCGGGGGGGATGTCTGGGGCGTCTCTGCACCTCATTAAACCTTCATTGACTCCTGGAGCAATTGGCAGCAAGCAAAAGCTATGGCAGGCTAACAAGCGCTTTAACTTAGGCCAGGAGCTAGCCCATCGTGTGGGCTTTATACCACCTTCCCCTGTGCATCACTCCTTCAGCCTGTGCTGTGTTTTTCTCACAGGTTGTCTGTAGTGCAAGTATGGGGTGTGATTGTGGCTTGGGTAGACATACCCAAGCTGACTTTAATCTAGCAAGCTCCAGTACTGGAGCAGTGAAGCCTCAGTAGTGTGGGCTTTGCAGGCCTGCCCAGAACCTTGGCTGACTCCATGTGGTTAGCCTGCACTGAAGTGTGCAGAAGTGTGTTCTGCTGCATCTCTCATTGCTACCAGGACCTGCACTAGCTAGATGAAAGCTAGTGCAGATACCTGTACGTGGGCTACAGTCATGTCCCATGAGTATAGTGTAGAGATAGCCTCAGCTATAGCTGAGGCTCTGGGAATTCATAGTCATAGACTTTAAATTGTAGAACTAAAATGTAGCATTTCTATTATAAAATGTTTGGCAAAGCTAAGGCTATTGGAAATATTTTCTTGCCATTATTTCAGAGTGCCAATGAAAATTGTATTTGACTGTTCCCATGCAATGTTGAAAACATTGCAGTACTGGCTTGGTGCAGAAGAACGAGCAAGTGCGTTGCCCATCCTGAGTAAAAGGCATAAAGTATAAATTTAAGAGAATAAGTAGGTAAGTAAACTAGATTTTTGATAGTCTTTTATTTTTGAAATCTGAATTGGTGTTGGCAACATGGCTGAAGGAAAATAGCTTTTTCAAAAGCTATACTTTTTATTTGGTCACTGTCTCTTTAAGGCAGACATATTCCTCATATATGTTTGAGCAAAAGATGCAATTAACTTTGAATATCCTTGGGAGTGCAAGATGGGGCAGAATGTTAACATAGCCTTAACCATTATTTAAATAAACACAGTGAGATCAATTTTGCCCTCAGTTATGGTCTTGAGGCCTCATTGATATAAGGGTGTGTTACATAGATGTCAAATGAGGACAGGTTGGTCCAGTTTTCAGTATTTGATCTGTAAAAGAAGGTTGTAGAACACATTGTATTTAGTTTAGGAATTAGGGATGTTTTATGTGCTATAATATCACTAGTGATATCTGCACAATCTCTGAATGGTGTTTAGCTGCTGCTTTTGCTGTTGCTGCAGAGCCAACAGATGGAGCACAGAACGTTTTGATTTTTTTAAAGTCCTGTGGAGTATGTGGTGCTGGTTGTTTTAATTTCCTGTCAATGAGGTGGTAGATTCAAAAGCAAACAAAACACCAAGGCTTTTTTAATTTAGAGGATTTTTCCCATCACATTATACTAGTTTTAAGGTAGATCAAATTTGGGGGCTTTAAAAACTTTGTGTGGGATTTTAGGAAGTGCAAAGCATTGGCCTAACTTCGCCCCCGTTCAGGTCAAAGGCAGAACTCCCATTGACTTGAATGGAAGCAGAGTTAGATCAGTGATGAGTACTTTTCAGAACTGACCCTAGATGTCCTTTTAAAGTGTTTATTATTTTGATTTTTTTTAATTGTAAACTAGACGGCGGGGGAGGAGAGTGGAGAGGGAGGAGTACTTCCAGTCTGAGATCATGTGTGTCAGGCTTTCACTTGGAGTGTTTTTTTATAGAAAATAGGCTTATGGTAGAATTCAGATACCTTCTGTATATTGGCCATTGAAATGAAAGCAAGTACTATTGCATGCAGGTACTAGCTCTTTGAATGGTTTCAACACAGATATAAAAAATTAAAACATGAATTTTAATAAAGCATCCATGACCTTATTTAAATTCTTTTAGAAAACACTGAAGCAAATTCTAAGAATCTAGGTTACTACGCTTTGTTTCTGTATCTCAATGCAGATTCAGAGTGGTAGTGTAAGATGAGCTTTATGTAGGCCAGTATCTTGCATTTATCAAACAAGTGGGGCAGAGAGGAATTTTTCCTGTCTGGAGGAGATGGGGAATATCAAAGCTATTGGAAACCTTGATGTGACACATTCTTGATGCAAAGATACCTTTCCTGGCTCCTGGCTCCTAAAGCAAGTTATGGAGCACTGAAGATAACCAGAGTTTATGTAGTATTCAAACTATGATGTCATGCAGGCAATATGGAACTGTAATTTTTAATCGGAGCTGTGTATTCAGAAAAATGTTTTTCCATACTAAGTTCATCTTTATCAAATGCAATCTTTACGTTCTCCTGGTTTGCCAGTCTGATGTTGCATCTAACAATGCAGGTCCCTTCTATCATAAAGAAAACCTGGAAAGTTTGAGATAATGGGAATTAGATTGGAATTTAGAGCTGTGCAAGCTAAAGCATATTTAAACAGTATCCCACCAACTGTGTCTCAAACAAGATTGTAGCTAGCACAGTTATGATTCCAGTGTGAGCGTGGGTGTCACGTCAGTGAGACAGAGTCTCCAGGGAGAATGAACATTGGCATTCTGTCTTCCATGAAACCCACGTGTACTCTCCCACATCAGTATGCACTGCTGTCACCCATCCATTAGCAAAACAGTAAATTCAAAAGATGTTCTAAGATCCAGTCTTTGTCTGCGTGAGTCTCCCAAGTGTTTTGCATTCCGTCTACTTATTTTGAGGGCTCTTTCGCTAGGGAGTGCATCTTCTGTGTTTGTCTTGTACAGGTACAGGCACACTGTCTGCTCTTAACAAATAATTAATAATTGCAACCATCCTGAAGGAAGCTTTCATTCCTCGTAGCTGCAGTACAGGTGTTGAAATAAAGGGGAATAGAATTACAAGACTGGCAAAACAAATTGAGAGGGAAATAACTCTGCAAGCCCACTGGAATTTCCATGTATCCCAACTCATTGCTTTTGGAGATGGGAGAGCATTTGGGAACATCTGATCAGGGTGAGAGAAGAAGAACCTACAATGTGCTTTCATGTTTTCCCTCCTGTGCTCCCACACCCTTTTACTGCAAGAAAATTAAACTTGTAAATGAACCTGATCTTTAATTTATGCAGCATCTCAGCAGCAAGCTTGCTTATCTGTAATTTTGTTCTCTGAGATTGCAGGTACAAGAAATATTAAAACATACTGTACAAAACTATTTGTCTGGGTGCATGCACTCAGTGTCATGCATTTGTTATCTGGCTATTGTTAATGATTCAGAACAAATGATGATATAACGGAATCCAAATCTGTGATGTAAACCAGTAATGTAGTATTAAGACTGCAAGATCATTTTTTTTGTAACCCAGAAGCTAATGCTGCAATCTGAAATAATTGTGGGGTTTTTCCCCCCTTTATTATACATCATCCCACCAATTTCTGCTCCTCTCTTTGGATTCTGGCAAGATGCAGATATTTTAGAAACTGTATTTATTTGGATGCCTGGCCTTGTCAAGAGGTAGTATGATTCCATGGCCTCTTCACTAGAAAAATGCATTGGCAATCCTCCTCTGGGGACTGGTGTAAAATTAATACAGGTAGGCAACAGCTATGATGACAGTCCCCCCGTGTGTCGTGTCCCGTCCCCCCGTCCCACCCCCCAGTCATCCTCTCAAAGGAGAACAATCCCAAAAAGTTATCGTTTTGTCCCAGAAAAGTAGGCTTTTTTTGCTTATTACATTTTAAATTCTTGACCTGAGCAGTTGATCCAAGAGCTATGTTTGAGATGCAGAAACTAAAGAGCACATTTATACTCCTTGTAAGTTAAACTAAGCCCTGGTTTACTGGGGAAAGATCATATGTTGCAAATGGCAAAATCTAGTTTTGTGGTTCATCTCATATAATTTTACACTTAAAGTACTTTGTAGGCACTAAATTTAATTAAACTTCACGACACCCCTATTATGCCTATTAGCAGACAGCTATTATATATATATTATACACATGTGTAAACTGAGGCATGAAAAGATTATGAATTACCCAAGGTCACATAGTGAGTCAGGAACAGAGCAGTTAATAAAAGCAGATCTGTTGACTCACTTGCCTTATTCTCTCTGATAATGTAATTTGCTACAGTAGATTGAGAGAAGAGAGGTAGTAGGAAATAATTTTATGCATTAGCATAGCATTGTTTTATGTGTTGTTTATTCTAAATAAATTTTAAAATGTAAAATGTATTAATATAAATAAATGCATTATTTATGTATTATTATTATTAATGCATTTTTATGCATTAATATTAGCATATGCATTAGCAGCATTAGTTTGAATGCTACACCTTTTTTTGTGAATTCCTACTTTTTTACCTATAAACCTCAGCAGTCACTGAGAGAAGTTGTTTGGGACATTTACACCATAATAATTTGATATTGACATAAACCATTGATTTTTTTTTTAAGTGAAGCCTTGATTCTGAAGGAGAGAACAGCAGAAAATAATCCATTAGCGTATCTCCCAAAGTGAACTATGAGAATACTCTTGGTGGTTAAGCTCCTCTTTTGCTATTTTTTTGTATTCTGTTTTGTATTTGACCCCAAGAAAAAGACTGACATTGAACTCAGAACATCTCCTGTAGTGTTTTTGGCCACACTTATTTTAACTATAGTAAGATCATCTTGACCCCAAACTTTTTTCAACCTCGTGTCTACAGATCTAGCTATTGACAAGCATTGTCCCACTGCCTCTGTTGAAATCCTCGTTCCATCTCCTCTCACCCTGGCTACAGGGGAAGGGGAGTAGGGAGTAAGTAAGTGTTGGCTTGCCCTCTAGCCGTTCTCTTCCATCTCCAGTCATGACTCAGTAACCCAACAGAAGGGGACAGGTTCTACTTCTGGTGGCCCAACAGAGGCACTTCCAGCAGCAACCATGTGGACTGGGTAGGGCTGAATTTGTACAGCCAGATTTCTACTTGGCCTAGGTAAATAGATTTTTCAAGTACTGCCTTAGTCCTATAGTGATCTAGCAGACCTATAGAATTATTCAGGCCATCATACTCAGATCTATTTGAAAATCTCCAGTATTGCTCATGTTCAGCTATTTCTCCTTCAGACTCTCTCCCTCCCTCTCCCTCCCCCAAAAAGAGCAGCCAAAATCTAAGATGTAGATTGCTTCAGCATGTGGACATAATTTGGGCTGGATTTTCACCCTTTAAAGGCCAGTCTCTTAGCTGTGATGAGCTACTATTCTTTTCCATTCAACCGAGCCAGCTTTATTTGCCTTTTGTTGTTGTTGTTAGGATATGCTGTCATATGACTCTGGCAGGTTTTGTGAAGTGTTCCTGAGCTGGTACTGTAGATTGAAGATATTTAATATAACTAGACTATTGCTGACTTTCTTGTGCTTTGAAACTGTGCCTTTTTGAAGTTTAGTATAACAGTACTGCCCCTTCCGCACCTAAGGTGTTAAAATTTTATCTGTGCTCTACTAAGGGATCTTCCTCTGTCTCTCCCCTACCCCCAGCCCCCAAAGTCCCATGAGTCTAGGAGAATATGAACTGGGCTGGGCCAGGAGGTCCTGAGTCCCATCTCATTCAGTGGCAGCTCTCAATTCTCTGCACTTCAACATCTTTGGTGAATCCTCACTCTATGGCTTCCAAGAGTTAGGCAGAGAGAATTATTGGTATTTTAGTGGAATGGGGTGGGGTAAATGATGCACAATAAATTAAGTAACTTGCTCAAGGCTCTATATAGGAAATTTGTGGCTGAGCTGGGAATGAAATGCAGCTCTTTGGCGTAATAGACCCATGTCTCATCCCATCTCTCTATCTTAGGAACTTATCTGGTACTTACGCTCACTGTAGCACCTCAAAATCTTAAGTGTTTTGTCCCCACAACACCCCTTTGATGTAGGAAAGGTCCCACACGACATCAGACCCTCTCAGAAAAACTGCTTCAGATCTGTGTGCTCTGTTATGCTGGTTGTAAAATGGGTCTACTCATGCTTCCCCCACTTTTTCAAATTCTCTGAAAGTTACAAATGAAAAAGTGCTATAAAAGTGCAAAGGATTTATTTATTAATCCCATGTCACAGAAGGGAAGTTGAACTGCCCAGTGATGGACTTGCTTGGGCAGCATTACACTGTGGAATTGTGGGTTAGACATACAGGCCAGAAGTTATTGGTTCTCACCTTTGGTCTGATACTAAGGCTATGTACACACTGATTGATTTTTCCAGTGTGATTGAGCGGCAATGAAGACACGCTCAGTCGATCCGAAAGTCGATCTAATAAGACCACCTCCCCAAAGAGCATAACGCTGCATCGACAGGAACGCATTCCTGTTGGCACAACACAGTGGAGACAGTGTGCTAAAGGGAAGTTACTAAGTCGACGGGAGTTATGCAAGCTACTCCCATCGACTGCTGCCAAATTTTGCCGGCAGTGTAGGCCTGCCCTAATTTGCTGTCTGACCTTGGACAAGTCACTCAACCTCTTTGTATCTCCTGTAAATGAACCTATCAAGACCTACTTCACCACAGGGCTACAGGAGTTTAATGAGGAATATTTGAATGGCATGAAGGACAACAAACATCTTTTCTTCTACGTCTGCTGCCTTCTACAAAGCCCATGAAATGAAGTGAGATTTTCTGTATTAGCAGTAGAAAAAGCACTGAGGAAGAAAGGCTTGCTTGTCAAACACCTTTTTTGGGAAGAGAAGCTGGTATAGATCTATTTTAACCAGTGTGTGAGATAATAGAATCACACATGTATTGTACACACATTCAGAAGGTTATATGTACAACCTTAACTTTGGCATTTGCTTACACATGCATGTTTAACATTGTCTTTATATATAAAATTCTATACAGAAAGCCATTATGGTGGTTATAGTAATAATCATTTTAAGTAGCTTCTGCTATCTTTGTCAGTGAGCATATTGTTTTAGATTGTTTTTTGTGATGTGAGGCTATCAATAAATCCCTCACTGTTTTGTTAGTATTTTTATTACCTGGGTTTTCTATTTATACAAACTATACCTTGATCTTCCTCACCTTGAATTGTTCTCTCCTTAGATTCATGGCATCTTTTATGTAGTGTTGCTACTTCCCTTTTATTCTGTACTGTGTAGCCCGGAGTTATCATGTTCTATTGATAATCATGCACCCCACCACTTCCTGGATATGTATGTAATGTAATTAAAATAGTTGAGTTCTTCTCCCGAGGCCAGTCATTCTAGCTCACCCATTTCAGTTTTTCAGCTTCTGGAGTTTCTGTACAGATCGCCATAATTTTTATTTCTGATGGCAGTGCCATTATTAGCTTGATGGCTGGCAAGTTATTTTTTCAGAAGTGTAGCAATTAGAGCTGGAAAAGACCTATTGCATCATCTGCTTCAGTAAAAAACAATGAGAGTTCTGTAGCACTTTAAAGACTAACACATTTAATTTCAGCAGGCATAAGCTTTCGTGAGCTTCAGATCACTTCTTCAGATGCAATTGTTTTTGTTGTATACAGACTAACATGGCTACCCCTCTGGAACTCATCTACTTCGGTGCTTCTCAACAACCGATCTGTGGACTGGTGCTGGTCCCTGCGATCTCCCTGACACAGTTTAGGAAGGCAGCAAGTCGGTCTCTGGTATAAAAAATATTGAGAAACTACTCCATCACCCTGCCTGTCTAGTAGTATTCCTTGACCCGCCTAGTTTTAAATGACTCAGGGAAGAGGGTTTCAACCACTAGCCTTGGGAAGAGTATGCCGCAGTGTAAACTGAACTTTCTGTCATGGAATTAGTCCGAATAGTGATCTTAACTTTCTTCCATTCTGAATTTTAGTTCTCTTGATCTTAATTATACCCTTCACTTGCATAAACCTAATTAATGCTTTCCCGTCTGGTGTCTGCATCTTTTATATTTGTGGACTGCTACCATGTCCTGCTCCTAGTCCTCAAGCTATACATACTTAGCCCTTTTAATCTTTCCCCAAAAATCAGTCTCTGTAGCTTTCTAATCATAATTATAGCTCCTCTCTGAGTTGTCTCCCATTTGTCAACAGCATTTTTCTGGTAATGAGATGCCCGTGGCTGAATGCCGTTTTCCATGGGCTAAATTCTGCCCTGACTTGCACTCTGTGTAACTCCAGGGAGGCAGGAGACATTATGGTGTTAGTACCATCAGAGCTGTGTAGCTATGTGTAAGTCAAGCTCAATCAGCCTTGTGTTTAAAGCTATTTGATGCTGAAGCTTGTTCTTTTATTTGCCTGCCAAGACCTAAGTTCAGGGTCATGTGTTTTCCTTGAAAAAGCTGATAACATCACAAGCGGCTAAAATAGTGCATTTTCCTGCGTTGCTCTAGGTGTGAGTTATATCATCCTCGCTTGCAGGGGAAACTCAGAATACCAAAGTCTGGGCTTGAGAGCATAGTAAAGGAGCTGCTTTTCAGATATAGTAAAACCAGTCTATCTGAAATGACTTTGACGTCCTTGAAATGTTTTTGCTAAATGAAGCTTTGGATAATTGGAGCAGTTACTGACTACATGAGTCCCCTGGCATGAATCACGTGACTCGTGTTTAAGAGGGAGTTTTGAATGAAGAGGATTTGGATAAACATGGTTTTGCTGTATTTAATCTGTCTGAAATTTTGAAGTCTTCATACAGGTATTCTCTTGGCCCCAAAATCCTACATATCCTATAGGTACGCAGGGCCCCAAACACACCAGGCACACTGAACTTCCACTCTGAGCATTGGGGACATGGAAAAGAGAGCTTATCCAAAGGGGTGCTGCATCTGCTGCAGAGCAGAGCTCCATAACACGAATCTGTGCCAGGAGGCAGAAGACAATCATTGTCGGAAGTGTGCCCATTATGTCTGGTGTTTGTCCCCATGTCTTCTACATAATCACAATACCAGTGCTCCAGAATCTGCCATGGCTGCCTGTGGGTTTTCAGGGGGAGTTAATGTTGATCCTCACCTATAAAGCCTTAAATAGCTTGGAACCTGGCCCACCTGAGAGATTGCTTTTCTTTCCATGCTGTGCTGCCATGGTTGCAGTCTGCAGAGATGCTTAAGCTAACATTTTCTTGCTATATAATAGAAAGGGGATGCTGGCAGAGTGTTTGCTGAGAGGACACCTAGAAGTGGGAGTTCACTCCCATTCTGTGCCCCTGTTCCCTCTTTGAAATATTCTCAATTTGTTTACCCTCTGGGCATACTGCAAACCCCATCTGCTAGAAGAGAATTTGGAAGGGGTCAGTTGGAGGTGTGGATTTTTACTGGGGGAATTGAGGTAGAGAAATTTCTGTTCTGTGGACTGGCAGCTTCTGTTGGGAGAAGCACAGAATATCCTGGCATAGTGTCAGTGACTTGACTACACAGAGACATGGGCCAATTTAGGGCTGAGCTCCATCCTTCAGCTCTGTGACCTGCTTGTGCGCAACAAAGCCTTTCTGAGTGAGCTTTGTTCCAAGTGGGCCTATGCTGATATGGGGTTTTAAAACACTTATGACAAGTATTTACAAAAATCCAGTCAGCACTAAAAAATGTGCATGTTGGATCCATCCAGCAAATATGCACATGAGTAACTCTACTTATATAAGTAGCCCTATTAAAGCCAGTTGAGCTACTTATGTGTAAAGTTACCTGGGTGTCTGTGGGACTAGGCCCTAGATTAGGTTAATTGTGACAGCAGGGAGAGAGGTCAGAAGGAGATGAAGTTAAATTTTTTTAAAAAATATATATATTGTGAGCTAACGGCAGATTCACAGTCTGTGTTATGGAGAGGGATGCACAGTGGATGTAACCCATCTGCAAATGCCGTGCAGAAAATTTCCCTATCAGATGGGAGCTCATCAGTGCTTAGCTGGGGGCTCTGCCACTAACCTGCAGGGCTTTGCCATAGCAATGCTACACTGGCACGGGGTCCATTAAGACCCCGAACCAGTTGTGAGACCTGGCTGATGGGATGCAGGAAGCCTGACTTGCTTCTTCCCCCCCCACCCCCCCCACCCCAGAAGCTTTGTTTCCATTTAGCCAAGCCTTTGACAGCTACACAGTGATAGGGGCACTTAAGTACATTGATAAATAATAGTTGGCTAATTTGGATAAAAATCTGGTGTTTTTGATTAGCTCAGATGCTGTGTTCCATATGTGGGTATGTTTATAACTAGGAAGAGGGAGATGTTGAAACAGTTGTAGATGAAGTCATGAGAGCAGATCCTCAGATGGTATGTATCTGCATAGTCCCATTATTCAGTGGAGCTACACTGATTTACACCATTATTTAGTAACTGACAGTAGATTAATATCTTGCAAGGCCCTTTTAAAGTTTCCTAGAAAAACCGTTTTACAGAAAAATGTACCTAAGTCGTATACAAATTTGTCAAAAAATTACTTTCGTATCAGCCTTGTCGGCATCTTTCTGTGACCTACACACTTAGGACTTCCAAAGGATTGTAAATGGATACTGTCAAGTCAAACTTGGCCAAAAATTTAGGCTTTGTTAAACCAGTTATTACAAAATCCTAAGGCCAGTAAAAATGTTCCCATTCTATTTTTTTCTATTTTTAATTCCATTGGAAGCAAGTGTTTTTAAACAAATATCATGCCTGCAGCCTTTGTTGCCCTAATGTTGAAAAACTTGAGAACCTGAAATCAAAATGTACTATAATTGGTGAAATTCCATTGATTTTTTCATTGTCTTAGCTAAGAGGAATGCAAGAAACAAGTAAACCAAATAAACTAAAAACAGTGCCCGATTTTGCAACCTTTACCTCTGCAGAGTTGTAGTTTACTCCTCAAGTTAGTCCCATTGATTTCAATGCATTTAGTCACCAAGTAAAGTGTTAGCTCCCCTGTAGGCACTTCCACATAGGTTTAACTTTACTGTTGTGAGGAGCACCACTGAGTAGTAAAGTTAAGCATGTGAGTAATTGTTAGTAGAATCAGTGACCTACTTAGTGGATAAATGTGAGTAAGGGTAGCAAAATCTGGCCCTCAGATACTAAGAAATAAGGTGCATTTGTTTTTTCATTTTTAATAATGTAAGGGGACATCAGCAGTGTAGGTAAAGAAATGTTAATTTACACTGTGCGATTCTTAAATCGACAGTGTTCCTTTAGATATTTGTATTGATTAGATACAAAATGAAAGGCTTAATTCAAAATGATGATTAATTATGTGAATGTACTAAGTCCAATGACTGGATTGCTTGCCAGAGTCTGCGGGTGGGGCAGAATAAAAACATGTCTTAATTATACTGTGATATCTCTATTTTCACAGCTGCACCACTAGTAAAAGACATCAAAATAGACGTCAATAGCAATAGACGTCAAAATTCCACTGTACGTGGTCCATATGTGCTACACCTGCCAGTCCCGTAATCTAAGTGCTAATTGGGAATAGGTGCATGTTTGGGAGCGGGGAGGAGGGTGTGCACGCTCACACAAACAAGCAACGTAGGAGAACTACACGAGTTTTATCCCATTGAAAATAAATTAGTGTAGTGTATTATGAAAATGATGTGCCAGTGCCTATAGAACACAGGATTACTTTGTCTCCTTTCTTTATCATAGATAATAGTAGCAGCATGGGAAAGAGATTTATACTGTGCTCATTTGACGCTGACCAAGCAATTTATAAGAGATGAAATTTGGATTTATTTCTGGAGAGAAGAATGTGCTTCCTGCTAAAATGCCATTAATTGCTTTATTATTTAAGGCACAAATTATAGTCAGCAATTAGTCTTTTTTATTTTTTTCCCAGTTGATGTAATTCACCATAGACAGATTTTTCTGTCAAAAAGAGAATGATGTACCTGCTAAGCAAATAAATTAACTGAAAGCAGCTGATCTTTCGATTCTGTCTATATTCTCTCTCTCACACACACTCACGCGAATCAAGGTACAGTGCCTCGTTTTAAAAATTACACAGGAGTTGCTTAAATAAAATAAAGCCAAAGGGACTAATGTTGGAGCATTGCTCAGAAACTATTGCTATGTTCTTTTGTGTTACTCACTAAATAGTATTTGTCACTTACATTGCAGTAGTACCCAAACACCCCAATCATGATCAGGGCCCTATTGTGCTGAGTCCTGTAAAACCCAAGTGAAGACAAGTCCTTGACTGAAAGAGCTTACAATCTAATGATGAGAGACAGATCCACTGGCTGGGGAGCCAGTCATTTCAAGATCAGGTTCAAAATTCTGCTTCCTGACCCTGCTTTTATTTTTAAAACCCTTTATAGCCTTGATGTAAGCTCTTTCTTGAGCATGGTCTGTCTTCTGAGCTCTTCTCCTTGTACTTATCTTACATCATCTCTCTATTGTATCTCCTCGATCTCATCACCTTCTCCTCTGCAGTTCCCATTGTTCCAAGTTACATTCCTGTAACTCTTTGCCCCATTGATTCTGTCACATTTCAAATGTCATCTTAAACTGTATCTTTTCTCCCTCTCCTGTCTTTATTTTTCTGTTCCTGTGTTATTAGGCGAACAACTGCCTGCTTTAATTTGTTCTCCTTAAAGGGCCAAACTTAATTTGATGCCTGAAAAATATGCCCTTGCACATACCACGCTTGATAATGCAAATGTGACTTGCAAGGATAATTATTCATTCAGGTTTGTGGGTGCGGCTTTGCTGTTAAGTCAGAGTTGAATTAAGAAAATTTGGGGCCCCTCATTGCCCTACCCTATAGCGATTGCCTCACACCTCCTTGAGATGGCAGCATATTTCAGGGTTATGATGAATAAGATGTTACATGCCTCTTGGAATTATTTCTGTCATTGATTATGCTCACCTCACGTTTTCAAGTATTTCTTTACATCCATGAGGGCTAGAAAAATATATTTGTATATGGAAGCTAAGATTAAAATCTTATCATGTCACTCCAAGAGCTGGGTCATTAGAACCTGGCCTGTGTTGCCTGTGCTTTAATCCTACCCTTTGAAATTGCCATTAAACCACTCTTTGGCTATGCCATGAGTACATGCTGTTCATTAACTTGAATTTAATTCTGAAAAGCATTTTGGGCAATAATTTGTTAGGGACACTCCTTGTATTTTAGGTGTATTGCAACAGAGACCTATATTTGCATAGTATTTGGCAACCATTTATTGCTAGTTGTTCTGGATTCTAGTTGAATTCCAAGGGAAAGGGTTAAGAATGCAACATCTTACTTTATTTTTCTATGTGTGTTTTTCAATCCAGTAAGAAAGAGCTGTATTTCTTGTGTTTTCTGAGGAGTATACACAAATAGAATGGTCTGGAGAATAGAAAATTGCCAGTTGGGCCATTGTTCCCTGCTCATTCTTAAATCTGCATGATGACACTATCTAAGTTGGTATCCATAGCCCTAGTAAGATCACTGAATTACCAGTGATCTTGTGTCACTTATATTTCCATTGATGGGGAAAAGAATTGCTTTTAGTAGACTTTCTGTTGCATATATATGTGGGTGGTTTATGGTATGGGTCGAGTTTTGAAGACAGAATCTATAAAAATGAGATTGATAGGAAGCACTGAGAGAGTAGATGGGATAAACTACATGAAAGTGAGGGAGATGTCTGGAGGAAACTGCATGAGAGCAGGGAGCATCTAAAAAAAGATGTGGGGAGGCTAAAGGAAATAGTTTAAAAAAGCATCAAACTTTTAAAAAGAAAATTCATGCAACACCATTGGTTTCTTGCTTGCCCTGTTTTACTTCATTCATTATCATCTGGTTTGCTTGTTCTCTTTCCCTCTCCTTATTCAGAATATGACCTTCTAAAATGAGTCCTTATGGCTTGAGAGCACTTTCCCAAAATCTACTCTGTGTCTTGCAACACACATGAACTGTTCCTTTTGGCTGAACTCCCAGTCCAAAATACGCCCCCTCCATGCAGTTTTCAGTTGTCTTGGCAAGTAAAGAGTTTATTTTGATGCTGTATCATTTCCATCATTTTGTATATTTCAGTTATTGCACTTTATCTATTTTTAACCTGTTAGGGATCTAACATCCTCAATCTCTTCTTGTAACCTAAATCTTTGGAACCTCATTTGCAGAGCCTCATTGCTCTGTTCCTGTACCTTGCACCCTTTCAAGGAGGATTATTATTCTTGCTTCATACAATAGTTCAATCAGCCTTACATAGGAATAACATGACCTTATTTGACTTGCCTTGATTTACTCCAGAAATGCCGTTTAAACAACATCCTCGTTTTTGATGCCACCACTACGCCTACACATTGCTGTGTAGGATTTATTGTGTGTATGCAGTAAAGCCTATATCTTTTTCCCTGGTCAGTATGCTGCAGCACCTTTTCAATTTCAAAGACCTTCCTGATTTTATTCTATGCTCCAAGTTCCATGATTTACCTCCCCCCCCCTCCATCTAGTATAGCCTAAGATCTACTGTAATCCCTTTTGATGATTATATGCGTTCCTGTGCTGTGTGTTGGAAGAATTAAGCTTGGTTGTGGCAGACTTTTATTTTTGTTGTATTTTTGGCTTGATGCACTCTAGACAGCAGCTCTTATACCAACATTGAAGTACGCGCTATTTTGTCATTGGTCTTAATTTCAGCCTCTCATCTTGTAGTCGCTCCTGGGAAATTCTTGTCACGGAACACCAAGAAAAGAAACCCATCTAAATTGTAGGTTGTGCTCCAACTGAGTATTAGAATTACATGTATGTGTTTCTAAGTGGCTTCCCCTTTGAAACCTAAACCTACCTGTGTGTCCAGAAAGCTTGTCTATAAAGCTAAAGAATGAAACATAGCACTCCTTGGAAGCAAGGATTGACGATTTTCAGTCGCATGGAGACCACAGTCCATGTGTCTGTCGAGATTTATTATAGCAACAAAAAAATAAAGGGGGCCAAAACTAAGATCTAGGTTTTTGTATACATAAAGCAAGAGACTGTGCACATGTTGGGGGCTGGTAAAAAGGTCTTTCAAGTGATTGCTCATGTCAATTCCATATTAGGTGTGTGCATGCCCTTGTGCATGGCTGTTGGAGATTTTTTTTGCCTCGGTGGTACCCATAGGGCTTGCTCTGGTGCCCTCTGGAGCTCCGCACTTATGCAGAAGTATATGAGGTGCCTCTGGCCCTGTGCCCCGTAGTTCCTTCTTTCCACCTGTGACAGTTGGAACGGCTTTCTCTCTTGTGTTCGCAAGTGCCTAATGGTTCTCTCATAGATAGTTGTTGATAGTTCTTGTAAATAGTTGGTTAGTTAGTGAGTTAGAGATAGTGGTCCTGTTGGGGACGTTTGCCCAGCAACAGGGCATGCCCCAGTCCCCAGGCTTCAAACCCTGTTCTTTTTGCCCTTCCCACTTTGTGACCCTCACAACAATTCTTTAAAATGTTGAGGGGAAACACACGTGAGGGATAAGTACAAGATTTGCAAAAGCTTCAGCCTAGTGTGGGACCTGGACTTGGGATCCTGTATCAGCACTGAATCACAGGTCCCAGAGGTAGAGACAGCTCCCCTTGAAGAGGAGAAGACACCACTCCCTCCCTCAGTATTACCGTCACCCTCCTCATCCCTGGACGAGGTGGTGGCCAGCCTGGCTCCCCCAATACCTCCAGATGATTTTCAAGCCCACCGAGAACTCCTTAAAAGGATCGCATCCAACCTAGGTTTGGAGGCTGAAGAGCTCACTGAGCCTACGGACAGCCTCTTTGACATCCTGGCAGCTGCAGCACTGGCTAAAGTTGCATTGCTGGTGCTGAAGGTTGTCAAAGCCTTTTGGCAGATCCCATCCTCCCTTCGGCCAATATTCAAAAGGGCCAAGAAGAAATATTATGTTCCAACAAAGGAATATGAATACCTGTTCTTCCACCTTTCCTCCGGATCCTTGGTGGTGGCTGCAGCAAACGAACAGGACAGGGAGGGATGGGCAAGTTTGACACCCAAAAACAAGGATACTAAGAAGCTGGACTTGTTTGGAAAAAAGTTTTATTTCACAGCCAGTCTTCAACTCAGAATCTCCAACCAGCAGGCATTGCTGGGGAGATATAATTACATTTGGGACTCGGTAGCCAATTCAAGGACTCTCTGCCACAGGACATCAGGGAGGAGTGTGTGTCCATCCTGGAGTAGGGCAAGACAGTGGCTAGAGTCTCACTCCAAACAACGCTGGATGCTGCTGATTCCAAGGCCAGGTCAATGGCCTCAGTGGTATCCATGCTGCAGTGTTCCTGGCTGCAATCCTCAGGATTGTCTCAGGAGGTGCAGCAATCTATACAGGACCTCCCCTTTGAGGGGACCATCCCATTTGCAGAGCAGACTGATACTAGACTTCACAGCCTGAAAGGCTCCAGGGCCACTTTACAATCCCTTGGCCTGTATACACCACAGGGGTGTAGGAGACGATTCTGGCCGCCACAGCCATCACCTAGATATTTGGGTCAGAGCAGCCAGGAACCTTTAAGAGAAGGGACAGAGATAAGGGATTTAAGCGCCATCATCCCACTTCTTCTCCTCTGCTGCCCAATTGAGGCCTGCATGCCATCAGGGTGGCCTGTGGCAGGCTTTTTGAGGATGCGCCCAAGGATGGCGATCCAGTCTGGCCTCATGATCCATCCCCCCATTTATTTTTTAATCGACTATTCCCCTTCCTTTCTGCATGGGCTCAGATTACATCGGACTGTTGAGTTCTCAACACCATATCAGATGGTTACACCCTGCAGTTTTCTTCAGTATCCCCCTCATACCCACTCTCCCCATCCTTCTTCAGAGACCCTTCTCACGAGCAACTTCTCATTCAGGAGGTGGAAAATCTCCTACGGGTAGGGGCTGTGGAGGAAGTTCCTCAAGACATGAAAGGGAAATGGTTTTACTCCCAATACTTTCTTATACTGAAGGCCCAAGGAGGCCTCAGATACATCAGAAGTTGAAGTTTCTCATAGTCTCCCTAGTCTCCATCATCCCTTCTTTGGATCCAGGGGACTGGTATGCTGCCCTCGACTTAAAGGATGCATATTTCTATTTTTGTTTTCCAAGGCTACAGGAGATTCCTTCAGTTTGTGGTTGGTCAACGACAATACCAATTCATGGTGCCTCCCTTCGGCCTTGCTTCCACCCCATGGGTTTTCACAAAACATATGGCAGTAATGGCTGCTTCCCTGAGGTGTCGAGGAGTGCAAATTTACCCATGTCTCAGTGACTGGCTCATCAAGGTCAAGTCACAGTCTCAGGTCCAGCACAACCTCAGTCTCGTGAGATCCACCTATCAAAATCTGGGCTTGCTTGTGAACGAGCAAAAATCAACTGTCCCCTGTTCTATGGATAGAATTCATAGGAGTGACTGTAGACTCCATACAGGCCAGAGCCTTCCTTTTAGAATCCCGGTTCCATGTCATGTCTCATTACAGACATATAGTCCCATCTGATCCCAACCTCTCGGTAATATCTCAGACTACTGGGACATGTGGCAGTGTGCACATAGGTGGTCCTGCATACTCATATACATCTCTGACTCCTACAGTTGTGGCTAGTGCCGGTCTACGCTCCCACAGGCACAATCTAGACTTTTTTTGTCATAGTACCACTGCACATCTGGTCATCCCTAACTTGATGGACGAACTCTCGCTTGGTGTTACAGGGAGTGTCCTTCAAAGGGCTTTCCTACTCAGTGATGCTGGTCTCTGATGCTTCGGATCTGGGGTGGAGAGTCCACTTCAACAACCTCAGCACACAGGGACTCTGGACGCAGGAGGATCGCTCCCTCCACATAGACGTCAGGGAGCTCAAGGTGGTACGCCTGACTTGTCAGGTATTCCTTCCCTACCTAGCTGGCAAGGTAATCCAAATTCTGACGGACAATACCGCCACGACCTGTTTTACATCAACAGGCAAGGCGGTGCTCAGTCATCAACCCGTGCCAAGAGGCTATCCACTTATGGGACTTCTGCATGCAGAATGCCATCCACATTGTAGCTTCACATCTCCTGGGCACCAGGAATGTGCTAGTGGATCTCTTCAGCAGGTCCTTTTCTTCTCATCACGAGTGGTCACTCCACCCAGAGGTCGCCAGCATAATTTTCCAAAGGTGGGAGACTCCCCAAGTGGATCTGTTCACGTCCAGACAGAACAGAAAGGGCCACCAGTACTGCTCCATCACCAGAGGCTCTCTGTCCGATGCCTTCCTGATCTCCTGGGCAGGGACGCTGCTATGCACCTTTCCACCAGTACCACTGGGTAACAGGGTCCTGTTAAAAACTAAGGAGGACAAGGCAAAAGTGATACTGATAGCCCCAGCGTAGTCACGACAGCACTGGTTCAGCACCCTGCTGGAACTCTCAACAGCAACCCCTTTGGAACTTTCACTTTGGCCAGACCTTTTGTCTCAGGACCATGGCCATCTGTTGCATCTGGACCTAGCATGTCTGCACCTGACAGTGTGGCTGTTGCATGGCTGAATGCAGAGGAGCAGGCTTGCTCAGTGCAAGTTCAGCAGATTCTCATGGACAGCAGAAAGCCTTTTACCAGAGCAACATACCTGGCCAAATGGAAGAGGTTTTCCAGTTGTCCTTGGACCGGAACCTTTCTCCTCACCGAACCTACTACCTGTTACATCTCCAGCATCAAGGCCTAGCCCTTTCATCACTTAAAGTTCAGATGGCGGCTATTTCGGCCTTCCATTCTCCACCAGGATTAAATAACTTGTTTAATAGTTTTGAGCCTCTTATTTAAGTGCATAAATGTTTCCTCCCTCCCCTGCATCTTTCTATTATCTTTTGTTTGTTAAAAGTGACACATATGTTTTTATAATGGAAAATTGTATAAAAGTTCTTTTAAGAAATTTCCAGGAGCAATTTATTCATTTGTGGCATAATAGGCTCTTCAGGAATAAGAAACTATTTATAATCAATAAGTAAAAGTTGTTTGGTCAACTTCCTGTATTATAGCAATGGTGTCTGCACAGTATTTAATACTTTTTCTCTTGGGGGCAACCCTGAGGGTCTGACATAGGACCTATGATAGCCATCAACTTTACCTTCTTCTGATGTGGGGGTGCAGCAGCCCCCCTTTGGAACAGAAATTTCTGAATTCACGTAGTGTAGCTCCCTCAGGTCGAAGAACGAGCAGATGGCATGCAAAGTGATAAGGGATCTTCTCTCTGGTTGTATTATATGTTTGTATTGGGGTGTAGTGCCTTAAGGCCATTACTGTGACTGGGGCCTCAGAGTGCTAGGCACTGTACAATCAAAAAAGTAGGAGAAAAGGAGTATGATCTCCATTTTAGAGATGGGAAACTGAGGCACAGCATTTAAGTGCTTTGCCCAAGGTCACACAGAGAGTCTATAGTATGTCTAGGAATTGGACCCTGATCCCCTAAGTCCTAGGCCAGAGCCTTAACCATGGAATAGTTGTTTCACTCCATCATTAGACTGACTCTTTTTTTCTGACAGATTGCCTCTCTTCAGTAACACCTGAGAAGATTTGGGAACTTTGTCCAACAAGCACTGCATTGAAGCTTTGATTGTATATTGCTAAAGGTTATTTTAAAAGTTAGCTTTTCATTTCTTTTTCAAGGTACCTGGAACCACTGTCAAACACATCTGACCCAGGCTTTATTTTAAGGGAGAAAGGCATCTCAGTAATAGTAGTAGATTGTCAGTCTACCTATACATGGCCATTAGGTGAATAGAGCAATAGGTGGCACTTTCTTTAGTGTTTACTTCTGAAGAGTCCTTATGTTTTAGTTTCATCTCTGTCCACTGCTGTCCCTTCCCAACATTTACAAGCCTTTGCTGTGTAGCATGTCCCAACATGTGATCAGATCAGTAGCTACTTAGAATGATTTACGCAGGTGTATGTTTCACCTGCACATTTTGTTTTTTATTAATAGCTGTATGTCTTAATCTGATAACTCTAATTCATGTGTCTGCCTATTTGGTATTTCAAGAACAAGAGAGAAGAGCTTTGTATCCATCTGTATGTATGTAGCTGGTATGAAACGAATATTGGTATTGGTGTAATGTAAGAGTTCAAGGAAGAACATGTAATGGCAGCATGACCTCATTTAAAAAAAAAAAAAAACAGTATGGATTTTTCCAAAACAATAAGCAGACTGAGGAAGCGGGCCCTGAGCCAGGCTATGTAGTATCTTTACACAGCATCAGTCAAAGCTCCAAGCTGGTTTAAAAGCTTTTTTGAGGCTTTTTGTGGTTACTGGTCCTTTTTAAAAAAAAAAAAAAAAAAAAGGTTTTATGTACAGAACTAGCAAATGAACTCCACTCTATCAGAAAGTAGGTCAGTCAGTGACCTCCTAGTAGTATGAAGCAGCAGTTTATAGTGTAACTGACAGCTCAGCAGCAGTAAACCTCACTGTCTCCAGGAAGCCTGTCATGACAAATGTAAACACATTATATCCTGTATTCCTCTTATTTATTTATTTTCATTGCCACACTAGAAACCACAAACTGTCGCTGTACATCCCCTTTCTTCACCCCTTCTAGTCTCCAAAGGGAAATGCCTTGTAACATACCTAATCAATTTTACAAGACTCCATAATGAATAAGGCATTCCAGCAGGTTTTTTGACTGCTGAAGTTGAACACTTTGGATCAGAGCTGAATAAAATCCAAACCAACATGTCCTTGGTGGTGAGGAAACTTATGAGAAAGGTAGGAATTTAATTAACTAGGGGACTAGGCATCCTGGCTTTGCATCCTCTCATAGGGCATGAGACCCTTGCTTACACCCTCATGATTTATCTGCTTGAGTTGCCAACACCTGTAGCTGTATTGCTAAGTAGATACAGCTTTTTAAATGCCACAATTCCCACTTTTTTTTAGGAATTACCTTGTTGTTTTCCTCATAAATTTCCATGCAGACAGTTTACTTCAAAAATGTTGTGAGAATATATCCTCCCTTAAGGTTACTTTAAATTCACATTTGCATTTGCTGGGATGTGATGAGTTTTGTAGTTTTAATTATTTTGCTTGGCTTACACCTATACTACTGTGAAAATCAGAGTGGATTAAGGGGTCGAGAAGGATCGTGCCAATAAAATTTGCATGTTGGCATTTCTAGTTGCAGTATTGTGTTTCAGTAGGTGCAGTGTGTGTCTGAAGGGTGAGATAATTCTCTGAAAGCCATAGAGCTGATTCTTTCCCTTGGTCTGAAATCAGGCTTGAGGTGAGTCAATTGTGTTTAAAGAAGAAAATGGTCTGGTTTAAATATTCTCCCTAAAATGATTATACAAGTTCTGTGGGTCACTAAGTAGTTGGCATCCTTGGTTAACAGTAGAGATCAGAACACAAGCAACAAATGGATGTTTATCTGGAGACAAGGTTAATGTATTAACTTCTTAATAAATGCTTCTAATATTTTTTTTTCTTACTCTTCTCCAAACTGTTGTTGTTCATTTTCTGGTGTTGAGTGGTCCAGAAATGTACATAGAATTCTAGATTCTTTTTCACCAGTGTCCTTACAGAGAGGGATTTTCGTGATGTGATACCTTCAAAGCTTTCAAGAGCAGTGGCTGCCATCACAGAATCAGCTTTTTGCTAGCAGTCCCCATACAGAAAACAGATTCCCCTTACACTTGGGAGTCATCTGTGGTCGCAAATGCTGACTCTTTAATAGCTTGCATTGGAAGCAAAGCTGTAATTGCTGTGGGTGATGATACATGGTGGAGAAGTATCATGTAAAGTTAATATAAATAAATAAATATATAGATATCTATAACGATTTGAAATTTATACTATGGTTTGTCAAATATAGGATTTTGTATAAAGGTTGTCATGGTCTAATACTGTATGGATTACCACTCATATCTACGTAACATACCAGAGCCACATATTTATAGGACAAACCCAGTTTGTTTGGGTGATATCGTTACATGAGAGAGTTTCACTTGGAAGACTGATACTGAACTGAGTCTTTAAGTCAACTTTTGCAGTGGAGCAAAATTGCATAGCCATGTGAAGTTTCCGACAGTTAACTGGTGACGTTAAGGCTAATAATTCTTTTGTGCCTCATCAGCGGTTTTTAAATTTATTACCTTTGTTTTTACACATCAGGTTAAAATAAAACTGCCTGACATTGCTCATGCCAAGAGCAGGCTTGGGTTTGAGAGCACCCTCAACAAGGATTATACTTGTTCATCTTTTTAAAACCCAAACACTTTACCAAAACTGGAGGATTTTAATTGGGTTTGAACACTGCAGGCACAAATTCAACAGGAGGTTGGACAGATTTAATAGACCAACAAGGACAGCTTTTTCTTCTGGATAGTTCTGGCCATCTTCATCACTGATGTGTCCCACATCATAATTAATGCTACATATAAATATAATACTTCGTTAGGGTTAGTTATATTATATGGGATTGGGATACAAATATATCCTATATGAAAGTTAAAGCTATCAATTTTGGAAGATACATTGGTTTGAACTAAAGTGTAAGGTTCAGTCTCTTACTGTAAAGAATTGGAAAGAGATCTAATGGGGGAGGCCAGATTATTCCACATCTGTCTCGGTCAGGGTTTTAAACCTTCCTCTGACGCATCTGCTGCTGGTCATTGTCACAGACAGATTACTGGACTAGATGGATCCTGGGTCTGATTCAGTGAAGCTATTCCTGTTACCTAACAGCAAACACGGAAGGAGCGTATCTGAAGGTTTTGATAGAGCCCATGAAGGGAAAATAAGCTATAGGCTTTCAACAGAATAGAGGTTTCACAAACCTGTTTAGTTTGTTCAACTCTAAAGGGAGTGACGTTCAAGCCAAGCTAAACAGAAATTTGAACCAGAACCTGTTTTGCCATCACCAGCCCTTCATGCACAGGGAGCCCATCCTTCCCTTCACATAGCTTTTTCTCTGTAGCAGAATGCCTCACCAGAATCATGGAGTTGGAGTGGGTGTTTTTCTTCAGGCCCATTTCTTCCCAGTGGTCTTCACAGGTGAAGAAGTACAAGTTGAGATTCAGTTTTGGTTCAGCCCACTTTGAGCATCTCACAGTCCCTTTAAAGGTTAAGAAATGAAAGAGGTTTTTGAAGCTTCCACTCAGTTGAAAACAAATAGTTTTTTCCCCTCTCAAGTGTTAGATGACGGCTCTATCAGAATGTCCAAATTAACTGCTTTCCTATTTGCTGGTTGATAGAAGGTCTCAATGCTACCACTTACGACAGTGATGACCTTTAAGTAACACGAAGCCAAATGTACATCATAAATAGGGAAATTACCCACTTTCTTTTTAGCCACTGATGTCATTTGCCTTGGGAGTGAGGAAACTTTAATAAAACTGATCAGTACTGCAGTGCTGGGTTATTAGTCGAACACTATTTCCTGTTGGGTTGAAAAAGTGATGCCCAGGGAGTAGTAATACTGAGTCCCATTCGCTTGTCTCAACTGTGGGACATTTGATTTTTGATGTAAAGATCAAATTCAGGCAATGTTTCGCTGTGTTTCACAGTATATTTTGTCTGCTGTCACCTTAAATTTGAGTGTCATGAGGAATGCAGAATAAGATCCAAATGTTCCCGTCTGATTCTGGGATCTAGGGTGTGGAGCTACAGAAGTGATTTGTCTTCTCTTGTGGGGTGCTCCTGGCCCCATGGAAAATGCTCTGAACAGTGGGAGGATGTGGGACTGTAGGGTCAACCAACTTTCTACCAGATTCTCTCCTTATCTCCATCCCTCAACCTGCAGGGCAGAGCAGCAGAGTTACTTTTAATCCCTAGTAATTTACTGGGTTTCCACTGCCATGCTGATGAATCCCCATATCACAAGCTTCGGTGACAGGCATCCCCTCCTCCTGCAGAAGTTGAGCTGTCAAAGGTGCAGGGTTGAGAGGAGCAAGCAATGGTACAAACAAGGGACCTGTTCATGTAAGCACCTAGCTTTCAGTGGATCCCTCAGTACTCACAGGTAGAAATGTGGTTTAAAAAAAATTGAATTTCAAAATCTTCTGACAAAAAACAGACACTAAAAAATTATTTAAAAATGCATCCCATTTGGAGTTCTCACTCTCTCTTCCTCTCCTGCATGTGGGAATAAGGTGCATAAGAGAGATGGGGTCCGTAATTTGGATTATCCAGGTAATTTTCAGAGTAGTAATTTAGATTTTCAGTTCTCCTCTAGTAGGAAGAAAATTAATGTTACCATCTGTGTAAAACAGAAGGAAGTTCCAACAAACTGCTGAAGTAGTCTAGTTAATACTTGGACTGTCTTTTATTTCAACCTTATGGCCTGATGGATTGGGCCCAGTTGTATAGTATATTCATGTAATGCATTCTAAGTATCTATAACTGTTTGCTAGTTGCTATTTTTTTCACTAGCTTGCTGGTTTAGAGAAGCAATCTAAACTAATTGAGCCTGGATGATATCATTTCAGTCAGCAACACAGATAATGTCCAACTTACCCACATGATGTAAATGTGTAATGCTTAGGAGCAGTCTCTATGTCTCTGTTTCCATTAGATTTAGAAGAGTAATCAATTTCATGTGTCAGAATATGGTCTCAGATGGTGAAGAAATTCTTTACTTGAGCATATACAGTTTGCATGCAAGTAGGAGTGGGTGTGTCTGTGCGAATCAACTTTATGAATGCATGCAATGCAATACTAGTGGTTTGTGCAGTGCCAGCCTGAAGTTAAGCACTCAAAACCAGGAGTTAAGGCTTCTACTGCAGTGCTAAAATAATTTGATATATAAGGTAATGTTAACTTAAGATTTAAATTTTTCAAGGAAAATGGTGTTGGTGGGGTGCCAGTTGCTCCTTCCCCTCAGGGTCAGAGGGAGGCCACACCACCTCACTCACTCGCCATCTATTGGCAGGGGGGAATTAGCCAATAAGCCAGGCAGCAGTCTATTGTCCCCAACCCTCAGGCAAGGCAGGGCAGACAAGCAGTCTATAGCCCAGGGAGGCTTCACAGGTCGGGGTGAGGCTGCCACCCCAAGGGTGGGGTGGCAAGGGGGGAGAGGGACGCTGGCCCTTCCGACTCTACCAGGGCTCAGGCCAGGGCCCTAACAGTGGCAGAGTGTTCTGTCACTGTGTCAGCAGGGCTCCAGCCAAAACTCGCTGACCCAGCTGCAGGCTGCAACGCAACCAGACAATGGTCTGGTTCCCTTGGGCTCCTTCCTACCCCCTTTCCTTACAGTACCTGGGCCTCAGGGTCGTCATCAGTCTCTCCGGGGTAAATTGCAAGGGGCAGCCCCAGCAAGCCCTCAGTGTTGCAGGTGTCTGGCAGCTCCACCAGGTCAGGTTTGAGCCCCAGCACTGGGGGGAGAGACGTCTTTCTCCTCCGGCAGCTCTCTCCCAACTGAGTTAGAGGCCCTGCCTTTTGTACTTCCTGTACTGCCCACCTGCTTCCGGTGGGAGAGGCAAGGCTGCCCTGGCTCCGCCGTTGGGTAGAGAGGCTCACTCCTTCCCCCCTGGGTTGAAGGGAGGCCACAGGACTTCCTGACAAATGGGTATAGGTAAACTATGTATGCAGTGTGACCAAGTTAACAGATCAGTAGAAATTTCATTCCACTTAACGGTTTCTTAAGTAAATAATAGTAGTGTGGACTCAAGATTGCAGGTATCCGCTTTTGAAGAAATCTTGCATAGATCACTCCTGCACCAGTCCAGCCATATGTTGAGCGAGCCAGTCCTGCAGTCGTATGCAGTTACTTGCATTAACCACTTAAAGATGTTGTGAGCTGTCCATCTGAATATAGGAAAGCAAAAACAAAACAGTGTATGTACTTGCCTTAAGTTGCATATTTAACTTTTGAATTCTTAAGTTCCCCCTCCTAAGTGTTTTGTGAATGGTTGTTTAGCACAGCAGATCCAGATTGCTTCCAGAAAATGTGGAACATCTTGCATTTTGAAAATGATTCGTGTTGCATTTATGTATGTGTAGACTGCTGAAGGTGATTTGGCTAATGAATAGAAAGATCATTTAACTATGTTATACTCTGGAGTTAACTTCTTTTGGCATCAGGTTTTATCACACGAAGTACACATCCTGAGTTTTTATTTGTTCATTGCTTTAGGGTCCCTTGCATTTATTTGTGTGTGTACTGAGGAGCAGAGCAGTTCAATGCACAAAATACTTAATCCTCAACTAAAGAAATCAATGTATTCAGTTCTCTTCGCGTTGCTTCTTCTGTCATCTTTTGATGCTTACCTTATTCTCGTTTGGAGCAAAGTAGGAACCTTAGTTAGCATTTCATTAGGTGAACGCTTCTTACATTTCAGTGAGGAGCAGCGTTACCTCATTACTGAACCAAATGTGTAAACAAGATAGATTTATCCAACTATAAACAAGACAGATTATTTATAATCTGCTATAGTATGCTTGGTACTGATTACAATAAACATCTTAAATAAAAGATTAATCAATTTGGATCATAGTCTTTTTTCCATATGGAACCTTACAGAAGTATTCTCGGAAAGAGAATGTATTCACTTGTGATATCATATACCAGCTAGACTGTGATTAGAAACAATAAAAGCCTTTGTTGTAAGACTTATTTTTCCATTTAAAGTGGGTGGCTGGGTGGTTTCCATGGCCATGAACAGTTAATATAGAATATTTTTCACTGGGCAGGTCTAAATGTGCTCGGAGGTGGGAGAATATGAGCACCATGCAAGTTTATTTTTCATAGCTTTCTTCATTGTTTACGGAGCACAGGCTTCTTGGAAGATAGTAAAGAATTGTTTTTAAATGGAATCTTCATGAAATAACTGACGGAGAAGTAAATTTCACAGTTCAACATGTTTTGTGAGGCTTGCAAACCCTCAAACTTCACATGCTACACCCATCCCTAATGTTAACTATGAGGTGGCTGACGAGAGAAAGTGTAATTTTTTTTTTAAAGTAACAATTTATAGCTCTGTCAACACATGACACAGTTTGTCAAAGCTTTCTGCAGCTGCTGCTGTGAATTAATTTTGAGCATCGGTCATGAGTGGCAAACACTTTCTACAGTGTGAACAACTCTTTAGACTGCAAGCTGCTGACAACTCACACTGTACATCTTTAGGGGAGGAAAAAAAGGGAAAACTCATTGACTATTACAAAATGGATTAGAGGCAGAATGGAAGAAATATGAAGTGATTTTATTTCTTCTAGATCAATCAGTTAAGCCCCGACGCTTGGGATTTGAGTTTTCTTCACGCAGACAAGTGCCCTCATGTTAAGTCAGCAGATGAGACTAATGTTAGGAAATCTTGACTTTCTGACCCATAGCCCTAAAAAGTGTCTGATAGTAAGCTACACACTCAGGACAGCTAGATTAGATGGAGTCAGCTTTACTCTTTTTAGAATCTGGAACTTCTCTATATTTATTGAATACTTGTTTTCACTGTGCTATAGATATAAAGGCCTTTGTTTTTGATTCAGCTAAAGGAGTAAGGAATTTTTAATAAAAGTTCCTAGATCTTCAGATTCAGCTGCAACAGTTAGAAAACTAGGACATCATCTTCCCTCCTTTAAATGAGTATGGAAATATGGGCTGGTCTAGTTTCTAAGATGGTAACTAACTCCTCTTTTTAGAACTTTCAAAATTTCATCTGCATTCACATGCACTGAGACCAGATCTGCATGTGCATTGGGATCCAGTAACTTATTTTAAAAAATGACTTAAAACGTTTAAGGAGTTGCAGCCACAGACAAATTGGTTGGGTGAAAAGGTAACACGGCAAAGGACTGTTCTATTATCTCCTCTTTCCTTGGCTCACTGTGGAAGTAGTACTCTCAGTAGCAGTTCAGCAATAGGAGGTGATGTGTGGCAGGTGGGATAAGGGGTTTTGTTACAGTCCAAGATGGCTGGGGAACAAGAGGGTGCCTGCCTGTCCTGGACTCTGTATATTGGTGCTATCCACATTAACTCTGAACAAGAAACAGGAAGGAGGAACTGCACAGAATATAGTGTTAGATATAGGCCATGCTGCATAAAGAAAGAGAAGAACAAGTGTGTTGCACATGGCTCAGTAGCTGAAATGGGAGCTGAGAAGCAAGGATTCCCCTGTGAGGACTACATCTTAGAGGGCAGCATTAGGCAAACATTTTATCATGTATGTAGTATTAAAAAACTCAAACACATTTGAGCAAAAACATTGCTGTATAAATGTAGCAAAGCCTCTTAAATCTTGGTGTGAGTAGAAGTTCTGTTAGGTTCACATCTGCTGAAGCTTGTTCAGGATTTTCAGTTTGAAATGCCTGATAAAATCATCCTTTGCTGCCTGCAACAGATTAGCACCCACTTTTAACATTTTTCTGCTGAGTCATGAAGCATCTCAGCATTGCTTGAATTCAGTTTCTACGGAAACAGCTTCAAGAACTATGATGCACCCCATGAATGAATACTGTGTCAGTTCATGTAATTAATCACCGTGACTACCAGAAATTTGGTCAGTACCTACCCTTCCAAAATTACAGGAAGAATGTTATGACAGAGAGATGGCCATGGGTTTTTTTATTTTTTTTTTAATATTTTGGCTTCTCAGTTTGAAAGTAGTTTTTATGAAAAAAAAAATCAGTTTGATTGGTAATTCCATAGCAAGTCCCTTTTGTAAGAATTCACATTAATTTCACAAATCACTGAAATGATTATTCAGACATAAACTGACAGATTCAGATTGGTTTAAAAAACTGAGCAAGAGTAGTCTCCCAACATGGTGATCATACATGTTTGCATTAATTTGTCTAATCATTGAATTACTAATACCCCTAACAATTAAAGAACATACCTTTTTTTTTAAAAAAAAGATCCTTTTTGCCTTTTATCAACAGTGGTATCTCTTTTTTCTCTCTCTCTTTTTGGATAGTGTATGTTTTAATATAAAACACTACTCATGAAATCCTAGTCTCACTGAAGTCAGTGCATGTTTTGCCACTGACTGTAATGGGGTCTGGATTTCACCCTACTTTTTCAGAATGTTCTAGGCAGAGCTGGCTGAAAATAGTGAAAATGTCTTGCTAGTTTTCAGCATTATTTTAATTTAAATTCTTAATTTCTGAAAAAATTTCAACCTGGTCTGTGTGAAATGGTTAGAAAATCGCAAATATTTTTCACAAAACAAAAAATCTATTTTTGAAATTCAAAGAATTTTAACTCTGCTATTCTAAGCAAAACCATCACTCTCTCTCACACACAACAGCATTTACATTCTCTACAACAGCCAGTGGTAGTTTATTGGCTTCTTTGACACATAACATTATTTATATTTTTGTTCCTGGGTGTAGTTAGATTTGGCTTCACATTGCTGGATAGACCTCTGTTAAGTGTGTTTTAAAAGGAGGCTTGAGAATTTTATAAATTTCCCACCAACCTGCTTTTGGTCCAGTGTGGTGAACAAAAAAACTACTAGATCTGCATATTTCTCACAAAGGATTTTGGTTTTATTTCCTTTTCTAGGTATAACTATAGGTGTTTCTTACGTCAAAAGAGTTGAATCACGCAACATCCAGTTTGAGAGAGTAAACTGCCTAAAGCAGAAATTTGTTTGCCTGAAAAGTGCTGCCAGGGGCTATATGTTGGGTAAGTAGTTTTGTACAAGTAGTGTAAATTGGTTTGTTTTTTGGAATCTCTCCTTACAGTTTTATACTTTAATATGCTGTCTATTTTTAATTAGCAATGAACATTTAAAAAACTGTACACCTATGGCACTTGCCTAAGACTAATCATGTAGAAGCATTGCCAGAACTTTGCTGGCTAATTTTGAAGATCATGGATACAGTGGCAAAACACCATTCTAGGAACAAGGGCGTACACTTATTTCTAAAAAGAAATATAAAGAAAAATCCATGTGAATCTCTTTGTCCCTTGCCAGTTCACGTTTTCACCTCAGTGTATTTGTCGGATAAATGATGATGATGTTGTACTCAATGGATCATGGGATTTTTGTATTTGTTTATTTTGCAGCAGTATATTACAGTATACTCCCCGGCAAACTCCTAATGCAGACATGCTACATAGTGCTAAACTATGATTTGCTTATCTCAATTTCATACAGTTCATTCACTGGTAGACTTTTAAGGCCAGATGGGACCATTACATCATCTTGCCTGACCTCCTGTATATTACAGGCCAGAATATTTCACCCAGTTGTAAATGAGGGACTCTATTACTGATGCTGATGATGCATGAACCAAAAAGAACATAGTTCCTCTTTCAGGTTTCAGACTAAGTATATGGGTGTGGCAGTTAAAAGCATATTTTTTCTTACAAACTCAGCAGAATTGCTATGGAAATCATTGAGGCACAAAAAAAAGGAACCATTTCCCAGTGCCATTTTTAAAGTCACTTTCCAAAGTAGAACCAATTTTGGTGTGGTTATGGCTTCAGTTAAAAAAATACTTTCTCCTTTCCTATTTACATTGCCCTCCATTTTGTGATTATTGTGCATACAACATATTCATAACTCTTTTGCTACTTGTACAACAATGGTCTTGTACAACATTGTCTCCTCTCAGCCAAAGGCAGGGGTTCAGTGACCTATGACTGAATCCTACAAATGTAATTCTCACATTTAAAGTTAAGCACGTGCTTAAGCATTTTACTGCATTGGGTTGGAGCGCTCAGTCCTTGCAAGGGATAGTCTTGGATCAAAGGATTTGAATCCCTGCATTGTTCACTGGATCCTTCATCCTCATGAGGTAAATAAATTGGATCAATTCAGTCTACTTTTTCTGGAATAGATTTTTTTAAGGTCTTTCTGCACTATGTAAACAGTGGACACTCTTTCATGTAAGAGTAGAGTGTTCTGATGAGCCTGATTAGAATTTCCAGTTCTGCATTGGGCTGTGTCTACCAGCTGTCCTTCAGGCAGCCATTTCATTGGAGCGTTACATCCATGCCAAGCCTGATTCTGAATCCGTGTGGGCAAGGTGGAATTGGTAATGGTGGAACATATTGGCTGAGGCACCTTAAGGGAGGAATAGAGTGGGGGAATTGTTTGTGGAAAATTATATTTAAAATAAAACCTACCAAGATATGTACCTTTGACATTTGCTTATTGTGACAAGATGGACTGGGCTTAGAGATCCCTTGCTGGAGGCCTCGTGGCCCTGCCACATCCCACCCCAGAAATGGGCAGTAGAGAGGTCCTTCAAGCTGCCTAGACTGGCTGAGTGGGAAGCAGCTGATCAGAGAGGCTGCAGGTAGCAGCCAATCAGGACCCAGCGGGCTAGTATAAGAAGAGTTGCAGGGCCAGAGTGAGATCAGTTCTTTGCTGGAGCCGAAGGAGCATGGGTGGTATGTCTGGCTTGCTGAGGGAGAAACTACAGGACCTCGGACAGAGCAGTGCTGGCAGTGACCAGTGTAAACAAGGAGCTCTGGGCTTGCTGTTGGGATTCACCTCTGGAGCCTTGTCCTGGTTAAGGGTGAAGAATGTGCTGAGACTGTGGGGAAGTGGCCCAGGGAATCATAGCAGCAGCACAGTGTATTTAAAGGATTATAGTGGACAGCTGCTATCTTTAGGGTCCCTGGGCTGGGACCCGGAGTAGAGGGCAGGCCCAGTGTCTCCTTCCCTCCCGCCCCCAACAGCCACTGGGAAAGTGGCTTGGACTTTGAAGCACCCCAGAAGGGGAACTGAACTCGTTTAGTGTCCCAGCAGGAGAGCAGGGGCTAGAAAGGCCCTGAGTGGGTGAAGACATTGCCACCAAGGAGGGAGCCCTGTGGTACCACTATGTATTAGAATAGGGACAATTTGAGAGAGTCCAGAAGGGGCTGAGAGACCGTTTGAACCAGGGTACTGCGATAGGCCCTGCTGGACTAATTGAGGAGCGATCCCAGAGATAGGGCTGAAGATAGAGACGTTACATAGGGCACTGACTGTAGGGCACAAGAAAGGGTTTGCTTTTTTTTCCCACAGTGTGTGACTCTCAAACTCTGGCTGAGTCACCAAAGACTTTCTGCAAACTGAGAAAGAGAGTAAGGGGGCACTTGCAAGAGGTGAGCGCAACCCTCTTACACTTCTAATAGACAAGACAGCATTTATGAGTATGAGCTCTTCTGTCTCGTCCTATGTGTTGTTAAAGCACTTAGCAAAAGGAGGCCTCAATTCTAAATGGCCCTGTTGGTTTTACTGCAATACAAATACTAAATAACTGTTACGACTGATTTAAATAGAAGTTGATTTACTGCTATTTTATATTTTTATTCTTGTTTGTTATTGTATGTAAGCCTTATTGGCACTTGCAGTAAAAGCTGGATCATTTTTTTGATCCAGTTGTATGTATAGCTCACCCTGAAGTAGTCACGACTCTATCCTAAACCAGATTCAGACCAGGCGTATGTCTACACTGAGGGTGGCAAAGTCGCCGCCATAAGATCGATCTTTCTGCATCGATTGAGCGGTCAGTGTAGACCCGCTCAATTGATCAGGAAGCCGACGTTCTAAAACCACCTCCTCAAGTGGCATAGTGCTGCGTCGTTCCTGTTGTCGCTGTGCAGTGAAGACACTGCGCAGAACAGAAGCACAGCAGTTGGTGGGAGTTACACAAGCTACTCTGCGTAGCTTGCGTAACTCCCATCGACTGCCTCCGAATCTCCAGGTAAGTGTAGACCAGGGCCAGGTGTCCCAGAGGAAGTACTTGTGTAGCAATTGTAACAATTCTGTGAAATCTCAACTTGCAAAAGCCTTTGATTCTCAATTCCAGTACAGCCTTATATCTCATGTCTTTGAGTTGAGCAATATGTCCATTCAAGAATATGAAATGGTTGCTTGTCCAGCCTCTCACTGGTATGAAATGTTAGGTACACACTATTTTAAAGGAGCTAAGTAAATGTTAATTGTTTTCACAAGTAGCTTTTTCCAACTATTGAGTAATACCAAATGTTGAGTGTCTTCTATAAGCAGTTTGTTTTTCCAATTGCTGACTGTACTAAATATTTAATATTTAAGGTAATTTTTGCAGCTGTTCAGCTGCTTTAAACATTTTAAGTTTCATGTTGTTTTGTTATTTGAGTGTTCTGCACACAGTTTTAGCTGTAGCTCAATAAGAAGACACATAGTACATGGAATTTGTGAAAGTTTGTGGTTTTGTAACATTTTTTTAAATATTTAAAACTTTCTTAGTGTTTATATGTTGCATGCAGGCAACAGTTACCTGTTGTTTTTCCTCCCTGAGGCTAGAGCAAAGGGATTCAGCCTGTGGGAATTGCTTCTTTGAGTATTGTCAGCTCGCTGTGAGCATTCTTTTTGTTATAAACTTTGACTTGTTAACATAGCACTGTGCATGTTTATAATAGGCATTATTATTATAATTATTATTTTCACCAGAGAGTCTCAAAACGTGTTCAAATGTCAGTTGAACCACCGAACACTATTATAAAGATAGATAAGTTAGTGTCCTTACCCACTGTTAAGTATGAAAATTGATGCACCAAAGAGTTAAGTGTCTTGCCCAAAGTCATGGAACTAGGAATACATTCTAAGTGTTCTGTCTCCTTGGTCTAATCCCAGTACTTTCTCTAGCTTATTGCACATACATAGAAGTCTTAGCCCTCCTTACATGGTCTGCAGCTTCGAAGTCAGTTTAAAAAATTTAAGATTCTGGTCCTGATTCAGAAAAGGATCGCTGTCCAGAACAGCAGTTAAGCATCTCCTAGGTTCCATTGAAGTCAATAGGGACTCAAGCACATGCATAAAGTTAAAGAAACCTCTTGCACTTGCTTAATTGAGAACTCTTTGTGCAGTTCATAGTTCTGGTTTGCTCCATTTATCCATTCTTCTTCCATTTATTGCCTTATGAATGTATCTCTTTATAATTACTTTTTATTGTAGATCTGTCAAACTACAAATAAAACTACTTCTAAATGTCACTAAAATATCTGAATGGAGTAATGGCTATACAAGAAGGGAGAGATGCTGATAAAAGTACATTTGAAACTGACAGCAAAAGAGGCTGGATTAGAGGCTAATGTAAGCAGAGGAAAATAAATAACGAAGGATAAATCTTGATTAATATTTGTTTGGAGGTGTTTTAAACAAAGATATGGAATAAGCAGAATAAAAATAAATGTCCATAAAGCAGAAGTGTAAATGAAACAGAACATAAATAACATTATGCATAAATAAAGAAGAAACCACATTCATTAACAAAAGCCTAAAATCAGAACCAAGGTAGGAAGGATGATCCAGTGGCTAGAGCATTGAACTGGGACTCGAGACCTGGGTTCAGTTCCCCACTCAATCACATACTTCCATGTGGCCTTCCCTATGTCTCCCTACCCCATTTGTAAAATGGGGGAAATACGTCCCATACGGGTGTTGTGAGGATAAAATCTCCTAAGGATTGTGAAGCACTCGGATACCATGGTGATGAGGGCTGTATAGGTAGCTAAAAGAGATGTCTATTTTCTCTCTTTTGAGAATCCTCTTGCTTCTTCTTTGACTAGTGGCCCGAGAGGTGTTCCACCTCAGGATGTGTGTGTGCCCATGTATTCTTGTTTGGAAATTTTTGTCAGCAGTATCTGTGGGTCCACACCTGTGCCCTAGATGCCCTTGTCCTCCATTATGAAGGTATATAGTGAGGGTCAGATCTGCCGCTGCTCCAGATCCTTCTCAACCACCTGCAGTTTAAGACCGAGCATCATGGTACCTGTTAGCTAGCCACAATGCTTGCTATCTTTCCTGCCTATTTTTCCTTATTCTCTAGTATTTTCCTTTATTTTAATTATTGTACTTGTTTTTCTGTTTAGCACAGTCTGTGCTTGCAGGAAGTCCTCCTTCTCTTCTTTCTTTGCCTGATCTGGTCCTTTGTTTGTTTTTTCTTTGGCCTCAGTCCCCAGTCTTGAGTACAGGTTATACCCAAGACCCTGGGCTTCAAACCCTGCCAGACCTGCCATCAGTCTTTTCCTTACAGTGATGGACATTCAAGCTGCCTGGGCAAGACTCATGTCCCCTCCAAATGTAAGAACTGCTCAGGGTTTAAGAGCAGATCTAAGAAGTTGAGGAGGACACGCTTAAACTCCTATTGATGGAGCATTCTCTGAGACCTACAGGGTTCAAGTCAGCCGCTTACATCGGTTTTACCAACAACCTTTGCTTTAGTGGTAAGCAAAGACCCTGAGGGACCCTCCAGTACCACCCAGACCATCAAAGAAAAGACTCCATTCTCCTGAATGAGATAAGAGAAGGAGAAAGTCACTTCCCTGATCTGGGCCTCAGGAGACCTTGCATCCCAGTATGGATACTACTTAGGCTCTCATGCCTTCCGGTACAAACACCACTCCATCAGTGGAGAAATAACCTAGATCAGCACTGACATTGGCACCAGATTCAGTGTCTTTGAAACATAGGGATTCCAGAGCCATGTCAAAATCATCGTCACGCAGTGATAGTACTTCAGTACCGTTTCCCTGTACCACCTGATATACTGACTCCTGAGGATCCCTGTCCTGAGTCCCCAGTACTTTCCAGGCTTCTATTCCACAAGAACCTTCTAACACTGGAAGAGCCTGAATCACTGCTACTGACCGGTACCGAGACACTCTCCACCAGTACTAATTCAGTTCCCCTCGGTCCCTACCATCTTCAATGGTGATTCGTCCTCTGGTATCAACACAATCTCCACCCAGGCTCTTGCCCCTCTGGACATGCACCATCTCATCAGACTCTGAGGTGTCTGTGTAAGGCTTCTCTGCCTTTCAGCCTCTCTGCTTTGTGGTTAATCCTGAGAGGGGAATGCCCAACAAGAGATACTCACAGAGATACTTGCTAGGGCAATCTTGGGGTCCCTCTCCTTTTTCCCTTATGTCCCACCACAGTCGTTGTCGTTGTCTTCTTTCGTATGACTTGGGTAGGTAGCAACAATTACAAATTTATATCTAGATTTGATAGCCAGCACATTGCCACAGCGGTGAGCTTGTGAATGCCCTTCAGGCCCCCACAAAAGAATGAAGGGGGTACTCAGATATGATATGCTCCATCATTTGTGACTGGTGACCACCGTCGCATACAGTGTTTGCCTCATTTTCCATTTTAAAGAGGGTTTGTCCACTTCTGCCATGAGGTGTCCTGATATGATACAGTCTGCCTCAGTCTTTCTGACATGGATCAAAGCCCATTGGTTTGACCCTCGGCAGAGTCAAAAACAAGGTATTTGTTTTGAGTGGTCGAAATGCTCCATGTGGCTCTCCATTGAGCCTCAACATCGAAGTTGAGTGTAAAGGTCTTGATGTGGTTCCATAGAGCATTGTGAAATTTTAGTCCTGTCATTGGTGGATTCTGCAAGTTCTCATGCAATGGGATCCTTGTGTTTACATTGACATGATTAAGAGATGTCTAGGAAGCTCTTCTAATCTGTGGAGGCTGGATGTGCAGTAGGACTGGAAGCCAGTGGACTGGGGGTCAATTTGAGGGTCGCTGACACTATGCACATAGCATTATTGAATTGAGTATAAAGGAGTTTAGTGTGACCGCTGTGAGACCACACTGATGCACAGTATTCAGCTACCGAATGTACCAAAACAATTGTTGCAATTCATAGGATCCATGGACTGGAGCTCCATGATGTTCCGGCCAGTTTCCTAATAAGCATGATAAGAACAAGATCTGACATCATTTCAGGTGTTCTCAGGGTGTTGTTGGAAGGTCAAACTCCGGTCCAGTATAACACTGAGATACATTGGGTTAGCCTCATGGCTGACACTGTCATCACAGAACTGCACATCACGTTTGGTACTAGCCATTTTATTGTTCAGATGGAAAGGAATCTCTGTTTTTTTTTTTTTCAGGTTAGGCCTAAATTTCCAGTTTTGGAAATAATCAGCCGTTGTGCTAAGATCTCAGGTTAGGGTACAACTGATGGCAAGGAGGCTTGTATGCTGAGCAACTAGGGCAATGTCATCCGCATACATGAATTTTCTCGACTCTGTTGATGGTATATCTATGGTGTATAGAAAAAAATTTTAAGGCCAGGACGGAGTGCTGAGGGATGTCTGAGTTAAGAGTTTTTGGTCTGCTGATCTGGCCAGTAAGATGTACCTTAAAGTGGTGGTCCCCAGTCATCACTGCCAAAAGACTGATCATTCGCCAGCAGTGAATGACATAGGAGATCTTGAGGAGGAGGCCCTGTCTCCAGATGGTATCATATGCCGAGAACAAAGCAACAAGGCAATCCCGGGCTTCAGCTTACATTGGAATCTTGACTCCGTGTGGCCAGTGAGTGAAGCTACTTGGTCACAGCAGTTTGTCTTCAGGCGAAATCCTGCCTGCTCCACTGGGAGGATGTCTTCGATAATTTCAGAGAGATGGCAGAGCAAAACCCATTCCATGAGCTTGCTAGTGGTGGAGAGAAGAAAAATGGGGCAGTAGCTGGCTGCATCCTCTGTGGGATTATTGGGAACCATGAGCTTGCTAGTGGTGACCAATTCCACATGGTCCTGTCTCGTAAGAGGGTGTGTCAGGGGCAACAACTGCAACCTTTGGGCCCTACTACACAGCAGGATCCTATAGAGGCTCAAGAGCCACCTGAGGAAGATGAAACACCACCTTCCCACAAATCCTCCTCACTGGATGAAGCTGTCCGACCTCCCCCACCATCGTACCCCCATGATTTCAAGGTCTTCCAAGACTTTATGAAATGTGTAGTGGACACCTTACAGATTCAACTGGAGGAGATAAAGGAACCTCAACGTTCTCTGGTGGACGTCCTTCATATGTCTCCTCCGGTCAAGATCGCCTTGCCCATCAATGTTGGCCACAGCATGCACAACATGGCAAATTCCAGCTACTATCCTGCCCACAAGTAAACAGAATGACACAAATATTTTTTTCCACCCAGAGGCTCAAAGTATTTTTCTCCCACCCTACACACACTTCTCTGGTGGACAAGGCCATTAATGAATAAAACAAGCAACATCAGTTACACTCAATCCCATTGAACAAAGAGCCAAAATGACTGGTCCTTCTGGGCCGTGTGAGCTTACTCTTCGATCTTGTTGCAAAAGCCAGTGACCAAGCCCTGCTGGCAAAGTATGATTTCACAAACTATTCTGAGTTATCTTTTATTGAACACTTGCCTAGGATTCAGAGGGAACAATGTTAGACACTTGTTACAGAAGGCCAGACAGTGTGTCTTTCTAGGCCTTGCTTAATGCTGCTGAGACAGCTGCACATTCCGTGGCTGCAACAGTAGTCATGCACCAAGTTTGTGTGTCTGACCAACCACAGGCGGTACAAAATGCTGTGGAGGACCTTCCTTTCAAGGGGCCCAAGTTTAACAACGCCATGGATGGGTTCTTCCATTCTCTCTGACACCCAGGTGATACTATTATCTCTGGACATCTGTCCACAGATGACAAAAAGAAAGCACAGCAGATTGCAGACAGCTCAGTGGTCTCGTCCAGTCCACTTTCAGCTCACGAGACCAGCTGAACCCACCAGGAAAAAGCCCAGATTCACTAAGAAAAGGCCTTCTTCTACAGCAATCTCTGAATCAGAGAGATCCTCAAAACATTTGTTTTGATCTATTGGTTTAGGTCAGAAATATTTTCCACTCCAGATCCTACATTGCACCCTTCCCCTCTCCACCTCGTAGGGATAATCTCTTCCCCATTTTCTACCTTCCTGGGAGCTCAGAATTTCAAACAGATGGATCCTGGAGTTCCACCAGACTTTATTAGAAAAGGATTCTATTCTTGGTACTTCCTGGTCCCAAAGAAAAATGGAGCAAAAAGACCAGTTCTGAACCTCAGGATTTTGAACACCTTTGTCCGTTTTTCAGTGGTTCATAATGGTAAACCTAGCAATGATAATTCCCTCTCTGGAACTGGGAGATTGGTTTGTCTCACTCAACCTTCAGGACTCTTAATTTCTCATCACCAGACATCCCTCACACAAAGGATTTCTATGTTTCATGGTAGGCAGGAACCACTACCAGTGTCACATCCTACCCTTCAGCTTCTCCACTGCCCCAAGGGTCTATATCAAGGTCCTGTCAGCTGCCACAGCCAGTCTTCACTAGATGGGAATAATTGCTTTTCCCTACTTGATGATTGGCTCTTGAAAAGTCATTCATTTCTCAAGGCACAGACAGTAACCAGCAAAGCCTTAGCTCTGTTCCACTCACTGGGCTTCTGCTTCAGTACGGAATAGTCTATCTTCATGCCCATTCAACACATAGGCTCTCTTGCTGGACTCTACCTCTGCCAGTGTATACTTGTCTAAGGAGAGTTTTGCCACAATGTCCAACCTTATTTCAATAATACTACAAAGCCTGCAAACCACAGCAAGGGCTTGCCTACAACTTCTGGGCCATATGGCAGTCTGTACATTTGTGACACACTTAGCAACGTTGTCAAGCCTGGCGAGAACTGTCTACACCCCAGCAAGCACAGTCTATCCAAATGGATGTCCGTACCTTGGAGGTCCTCAATTCTCTAGATAGGTGGAAGAATCCATAAAAGTGTGCATGGGAGTTCCATTCCTACAGCCTCTTCTCATGAGGATCATCATCACAGATACTTCCCTGATAGACTGGATCTATCATTTCTAGAACATTACAGCCCAGAGCAAATGGATGTCTCAGGAGGTGATCCTCTATATCAACATACCGGAGCTCAAAGCAGTTCACTACACATGCCAGCACTTTCTATCCCATATCAGAGGCTGCCCAATCAGAGTAGTGCTGGACAACAAAGCAGCAATATATTGTGTCAATCAACAAGGAAGAATAAGATCCTAGTCCTAATGCACCAAATCTGTACAACTGTGGAACTGGTGCATATCACACCGCATAGAGATCTCAAC
Organism: Emydura macquarii macquarii; assembly: GCF_026122565.2. NCBI lineage: Eukaryota > Metazoa > Chordata > Testudines > Chelidae > Emydura > Emydura macquarii. The sequence continues at coordinate 5,699,587 of NW_027133156.1, forward strand.
CGTTTATCTACCAGGACTATAGAATGCATTGGCAGACTCTCTCAGCAGATACTTCTGCACCGACCACAATGGGAGCTGAACAACAAGTTATTCAGAAACATGTCCTACCTGGGTTCCTCCAGAGAGAGATCTCTTCACAATTCCATCCAACGTGAAATGCAGACCATTCTGCTTGAGGGAAGTGCACAGCCACAAATCAATGAGACACACCATGATCATTCATTGGCTTCATGTATGCTGTATACTTATTCCCCTCACACCTTCTGCTCAAGGTCCTGAACAAATTGAAACAGCAGAAATCAGTAGCCATCATAGCACCAGCATGGGCAACCCAGTCATTTCCATAGCTGTAGTTCGTATGTTCCTGCAACCACTCCTCTGCCTTCCCTTGACAGTGAATCTCCTCATCTGGGGCTCAGGATCCATCGCCCATCCCAGCCTCTCAGCGTTTCACTTCAAAGTGTGGCTCCTGGTTGGCTCTCTGAGTGTTTTATCCCAAGCCTTGTTCTTCAAGGGAAGAAACAAACCTCCATGCACTGGATGTTAAAAAAGCCTTTGACTGTTACCTCGACTGAACTAGGCCAATTAGGACTTCTTCTAAACTCTTCATCTCGATTGTAGAATGAATGACAGGGCATCTGATTTCCCCCAAAAAGCTACCTATATGGGTTGCAGGATGCATCTTGTCCTGGTGCAAAGTCTTAGGGGTTCATCCCCCTCTGAGGATAATTGTTCATTCCAAAAATTGTTCAATCTATCTGTTGCCTTCCTGAAAAATATGCCTATCTCAGATATCTGCAGGGCAGACATCTGGTCTTTGTTGCACATGTTTTCCCAGCATTATGCTCTCTTGAGTTCTTCTAGAGCTGACGTGGATCTGAGTGATATTGAATCTGCCTCCTCGACACCCTTCTCTGTGATTGAAGGTACTGCTCAGGAGTGTCCTGCCATGGAGCACCCATATGGACGCTACTCAAAGAAGTAGAGGTTACTTACCTTTTCCAGGAACTGGAGTTGTTCAAGATATGTGTCTGTGTGCATGCTCCTCTGTCCGACCTCTTTGTTCACTGCCTCCGTCTCTCACTAAACTTCCGTGGGTGAGGAGGAACTGGAGTGGTGGTGGTCTGCCCCTCCTAATACACCCTCATACCCGAACATGATGATTGAGGATGCATACCCATGGACACTGCTGTTTAATATCTTTAATCAAGAGTATACAGATGCATGCACACCCTGACATAGAGCACCCATAGGGGGCACATAACAAAGAACTCCAGTCACTGTACAAGGTAAGTAACCTCTTCTTCATGAATTTCAATATTTTAGGGATGGAAGAGATGATTTCCCAAATAACTTGTACATAAATCCCACCATTTGACCTGATTTCTAGTAGCACAGATTCTTTTTTGAAAGATCTACATACTATCATGTTAGCGACAGCTGTTTTAAGTGTCAACTAGCTCTCACCCCTCTTCTTCCCAATGCCCTGCTTATCTCTCACCATCACCTTCTCTCTATAGTTTTTTGAATCATCTGTATCTATCGGATATTCATGTACTTGCCCGCATGCATGTGCACACATGCCAAAAATCTAACCATTCACAATATTTGGAATGCACATGGCTATCTCTGCATATTAAGTCTGGTAGAGCTGAAGACCACCTTCAAACTCAATGTTCTCTCAAAGATGAACTCCAGTAATTCAAGAAGGAAACGAAAAAGGACAGGTCATCTCCTTCAAGACATTCTGGCAGGCCATACCATTTGCAGACTTTTGTGACTGTTACGGATTTTGTGACCTTTTTAATAGCAGTCATCAGAGCTTGAAACTTGCCTTGAATAAAAATTAAGTGGCTCAGCTGGCTTTACAACTTCTCTGCTCCTCTGTTCAGCCCATGTCAAGAAGTACTCATTTTGGAGATTTTTATATGAACGTAACACAGTTCTCAGGCTAATTCTGATCAAAGAATGAGAAATGATATGTAAAGTGCCTTTGATATGCAATTTTACCTGAAGCAGGGCTGTTAGTGACAGTTCTCCCATGCTTGAGTCCTTTTTCTTTTAGAAAAGAGTACAGAATGTTTTGAATGCTTCATTCTTCAAAATATTAGGAAGACTGTTTTACAGTCTCTCACAAGGATCCAAGTTGCAGGCAGGCTCATGCTCTGCTTGGAGGGACATTTTTGTTTGACCTGTGATTCCAGCACAACAGCTCTTTCCCTTCTCACATGCTCTTTATCATTTTTTCCCCATCTCCTCCCCTCCTTCTGTTCTTTTTAATCTCCATTTCTACCTCTTTCCACTCCGTCACCCTGTCACGCTTCTTATTAACTGTATTTCTTCCTGTCCTTCCACATTCCTACTGTCTTCCCTTCTTTACTTTCATAAATCATCTACTCACCTGCTGCTTGGAAATTTTCTTCTAGCTGCTGGTGAAGTCTGTCCTAATCCTGGTTCCTGGCACAGACCCACACTGTCCTCCCATTCCTGCCATTCCATTACCTGCCTACCCATCTTGTGCTAGTCCTTTTTTAATTCCTATCTCCTGCTACTCCTCCGTCCCTCTTCCTGCTCCCTCGTGAGCTCCCACTCTAACTCTCAAAAGCTATGTTTCAGGTATGGTCTTTACATCTCCATCTTTTCAACTTCACTGAAGCTCAGCTGCTCCTATTCACTGTGTCCGTCACTTCCCTTTTCAGAGTTCTTTCCTTTCCCCGCGCATAGTGCCTTGCAGCCTCCAAGCATCCCTTGTCTCATGCCACTTCTTGCTCCTCCTTGCTCGTATTTGTCCCCCATCTCTGAACTTCATACAGTCTGGCTCTTCCTGCCTCACTGTGTGACGATGATCCATGCACATTCTTGTCAAGTCACTTTCTTGTCTTTTCCTTCAGCGTCCTTTTTTAAGGCACTGCGGAGCTCTGCTCCAGCTCACCTCTCTAATTGCACTCCTCCTGACTTCTGGCACCATGTAAACGTTTGTTTTATTACTCACTTGAACCCCAATTCAGTAGAGCACTTCAGTGAATGCGTATTGAAGGAGAAGGGAAAGAAACCTTGTCCATTTGTCTTGAGAGTCAGGAAGATGCAGAGAGTCTTAATTCTGAACTGTGACACTGGTGCAATCCATTGACTTCAATTGGGCAATTCCTGATTTACACTAAAGAATCAGGGAGGAAGAGGTGGAGGTTTGGAGCAGGCAACTGGATCTTGAGCCATTTGTCTTCTCCAAAGCTCCAAGTTTGAAGAAAGAGAATTTTCAGGTAAGAGAAGACATGTTTCTGTTTATATATTAAAAAAAAAAAAAAAAAAAAAAAAATTCAGTTTGTAGCTATTTTGAGATTCCCCACCATTTGAGTATATATCTACTAGCACTGGCACTTTTGTCACTAGCTTTCTTCTGTTCTGTTCTATATGGGGTTTTAAACCATGCTCTTCATCTTATATCTGCACACCTTTACCTTAATAGCGCATTAAGCAGTGTGACTACATTTCTGTCACGTGTTCTTTGTTCTCTCATCCTCTCTTAGTTATGAGTCACTTGTCTGGCCTCTGTGTATCAGTGCTACTAGTCTTCACAGGAGTGGGGTTTTGGAGCAGCCTGTATTACAGTATGAACAACTGAGTGGGAAGCAGGGAGTTAGAGGGAAAATAAAGATCTTAGTCTAGTTAAGCTCAAAATAATTGGTGTTTAGAACAACTGTGCTAAATTAGTTGTCCATTTCTGTTTCAGTACCATGCACTTACTGTAAGTAACCAGTTACTAAGTCATTTAGGGCTTGTTTACATGGAGCAGCAACACGCACTACAGGGGTTCAATTTCTGAAGTGCCACGGATGTGTCGTGCATTAATTGGTCCATGTAGATGCTGCTGGCATGCACTAAAGGTTCCCTAGTGTGCTTTAATACAGTGCTGTTTGAGACTGTACTATGTTAAAGAGCACTTGAGAACCTTTAGAGCGCACCAGCAGGATCTACACAGATTAATTAATGTGCAAAATATTAATGCACTTAGAAATCATATCAAGGCACATTACCCCACTGTGTAAACAAGCCCTTAACTGCATATTGAAAAAGTAATTTTCCTCTGCAAACCAGGAAGGGTACTATTTAACATAGGGTAACTGACAGCCAAGACTCAACATATTTATCCAGGGTTGGCAATCAATAAAGTTTCATCCTGCTAGAGAGCAAGAAGAATAGCAGAAGGGGATGGGGATGGTTGTTTCCTGCTTTTTCAGTAATGAGTTTACTGCATGTAATCTGATGTCTGCTAATTTTTGGTTAGATAGCCACATGAGATGCTCATCTTGCCTGCAAGTGGAACTGTCAATGGTTTTTTTTAAATGTAACCATTTTCATGGAGGTAGAGATTGGTGACTGAAACACGTTGCTTAATATTCTTAAGTCAGAAATACATGACTAACTGTCATTTCAATACGCCCTTAAGGTGATAGGAAAATAAAAGGAGAAGTGAACTGTGTCTGGTTTCATTATGATGATGATAGAAACCACAGTGCATCTCTGAGACCAGAAGCCCGGTTATGTTATGGACCAAATTATGCACAGAGGACAAACTCTGAAATCAGTTTAATCATTAAACATCCTCTTGTCTTGCCTAAGCCTGAGTAGAAAAAATAAACATGAGGAAACAAATATTTATTCAGAACTTCCTCTTACTATTTACCAAGTAGGACGCTTTCTTATGCCAATTTCTGCATAGAAATATTTGTTGGCAGGTTTACACCTGCTTTCTTAACCATGTGTACAGTAATCAAGGAGGGCTTCTTTACCTAAGTACTCATCAGTTTTTCCTTAATCTACACAGATGTCCAGAGGAGGTAAACAATAGGATTTCATTTATCTGAAAGTCAAAGGGAGCCCTGAATAAATGTTTGACGTGCAGAATTTAAGGGAAACAATGGAATTTTCAATGTAATTAACAGTGGGGACAAAGATGCTGTTGTGAGTAATGAGTAATTTTGGGTTATTGATGTTCAGACAATCAGATTTGCACTGTAGTTAATATTGTAGGTCCCCAGTGTGTGTATATCTTCTATCGTGCATTCCGTGGCCCCCAGCTCCCTCAAGCTTAGTTGAAGAAAGAGATATATATGTTAAGATAGCACAATTGGAGTCCTCATGGGATTACATAGGAAAAATACCTCACAAGAACATATTTGTCTGGTGAGATTTCACTTGAATAATATGGCAAAATGTTTCTATATCTTTTACCAAATCTAGAACATAAAACTGATGTCCTTCAGTTTTTCGTACATAATAATGGTTACAGACCAGGCCCAAACCAAAACCCTAAATCCAAACACTTTCTCATACTTCAGAGGTTCATCTCTGCATCCTGGCCCATCTCTACATTCTAGTCATCTGAAAGACTGTCATTTGGCATGGGAGGAAAAAGAGACTTTTTTGTCTAGTGATGCGGTGTTGCTGGTTCTTGAACCCTAGCTCCATGGACAATAATACAATACAACATTGCTTTGTGTAACACCCACTGTACAAACTATAGTCCAAACACCTTCATGTAATTTAAAAACACAATTACAATGATAAGTAATAATTGAATGAGAAGAAAATTAATGGGCAGTTTCTCAGATGAGATTTGAGAAGAGATTGAGAGTTGAAAAGGGAGAGAGAAATGCTCTGGTTTTTTTCACGTGGAAGAAGTAAACTTTTTGGGTCAGGGAACGTCTTTTTTGTCATGTATGTGACTCATACCTGACATTCTTTAGGTGCTGTCACAATAATAAACAATTATTTAAAATACAGAGGAAAAAGGCTCTTTTTCCAACAGTAATGAGGTCGTGTGATCCTTTAATTTGAGAATTTCAAGTGGAAACCAATTAAACTAGTTCAGAATGTATTTTGATACTGGATTAATCCATATTGATGTTTACTGAGCCACTTGAAAGTAATAAAAAACTTATCCACCATGCTGTGTGTGACTGTGTGTAAAAATATCCTGAAATCCTCCTTTTGGAGGAAACTGGGAAGAAAAATAAAATCTGTACCCATGTTTTCTGTTTGAATTACATTGGTATAGAGAAGCAGAAAGATTACAAGATACCATTAATTATTTTTAACTGACTTTATGTATTTTCATCTTTATGTGGAATGTTTTATTTTGTTTTCAAGTGCCCTTATTTTTTTGTAATGGTGTTTAGGAGTTGTTGCAAAATTAACTAAACAGGAACCACAATAGACACAATTACTTACCTCAGATTTTGCCTACCTATCATAGAATCATAGAAGATTAGGGTTGGAAGGGACTTCAGGAGGTCATCTAGTCCAACCCCCTGCTCAAAGCAGGACCAACTGCAACTAAATCATCCCAGCCTGGGCTTTGTCAAGCTGCACCTTAAAAACCTTTAAAGATGGAGATTCCACCACCTCCCTAGGTAACCCATTCCAGTGCTTCACCACCCTCCTAGTGAAAAAGTTTTTCTAATATCCAACCTAGACCTCCCCCACTGCAACTTGAGACCATTGCTCCTAATTCTTCAATCTACTACCACTGAAAACAGCCTAGTTCAGGGGTCAGCAATCTGTGGCACACATGATGATTTTGAGCGGCACCCCATACTGTTTCTGGCCCCAAGCAGGGCCATGCAGCAGCTGCTCGCCCCTTCCAGCCCCGCCCCTCTCCCACATGGGGCCAGCAGAGCCTTGCCCTGGCCTGAGCCAGCACAAAGCAGGAGAGGAAGTCTACCTGGCTTCTGCGTGCCCGGAGTCCCCTTGGCTCCCTAGATGCTCCCAGCGCGGGGCTAGCAGGACGGGAGGCTGAGGGGTGCGGTTGGTGCACCACTGGCCCTGGCCAGAAGCCACGCGGCAGCCGCTCCTCCCCCCCACATCCCTGCCTGCTTTGTGCTGGCTCCGACCAGGGCACCGCTGGGGGGGCCCCACGTAGGACAGGAGCGGGGCTGGAAGGGGGTACTGGCCACTGCGTGGCCCTGGGCCCTGCTTGGGAGCTTGGGACCGGGAGTGGCACGGCTCCAGCCAGCAGGGCACCGCTTGATCCACTTGGCAGAGGGGCAGCCGCCAGGGATGTCAGTGGGAGCTGGCTCCTCAGAGAAGGGCCTGGCCAGTGGCCCCCCACCAGGTGCACCACGGCCACAGTGGGGGACAGAACAGGAGAACAGGAAATAAGCCCGCAGACACCCTACTCCCGCCAAACACCCTGGGCACTCGGCCCACGGCACGTGGGAGGGGGTGGGGGCAAGACTTGGCACCTCCCTTCCAAAAGGTTGCCGACTCCTGGCCTAGCTCCATTCTCCCTGGGACCCCCTTTCAGGTAGTTAAAGGCTGCTATCAAATCCCCCCTCATTCTTCTCTTCTGCAGGTTAAACAAGCCTAGTTCCCTCAGAGTCTCCTCATAAGTCATGTGCTCCAGCCCCCTAATCATTTTTGTTGCCCTCTGCTGGACTTTTTCCAATTTGTCCACATCCTTTCTGTATCTAGGAGGCCAAAACTGGATACACTACTCCAAATATGGCCTCACCAATGCCGAATAGAGGGGAATAATCACTTCCTGTGATCTGTTGGTAATGCTCCAATAATGCAGCCCAATATGCCGTTAGCCTTCTTGGCAATAAGGGCGCACAGTTTGACTCATATCAAACTTCTTGTCCACTGTAACCCCCAGGTTCTTCTCTGCTAAACTGCTGCCTAGTCAGTCAGTCCCCAGTCTGTAGCAGTGTATGGGATTCTTCCGTCCGAACTCTGCACTTATCCTTGTTGAACCTCATCAGATATTTTTTGGCCCAATCCTCTAATTTGTCTAGGTCACTCTGTATCCTATCCCTGCCGTCCAGCATATCTACCATTCCCCCCAGTTTAGTGTCATCTGCAAACTTGCTGAGGGAGCAATCCAACCCATCTTCCAGATCATTAATGAAGATGTTGAACAAAAGTGGCCCCAGGACTGACCCCTGGGGCACTCCGCTTGTTACCGGTTGGCAACTAGACATCGAACCGTTGAGCCTGATGATCTAGCCAGCTCTCTATCCATCTTATAGTCCATTCATCCAACCCATACTTCTTTGCTGACAAGAATACTGTGGGAGACTGTATCAAAAGCTTTGCTAAAGTCAAGGTACATCATGTCCACTGCTTTCCCCTTATCTACAGAGTCATTCATCTCATCATAGAAGGCAATCAGGTTGGTCAGACATGATTTGCCCTTGGTGAATCCATGTTGACTGTTCCTGATCATCTTCCTCTTCCAAGTTCCTCAAAATAGATTCCTTGAGGACCTGCTCCATAATTTTTCCAGGGACTGAGGTGAGGCTGTCTGCTTTGTAGTTCCCTGGATCCTCCTCCTTCCCTTTTTTGAAGATGGGCATTATATTTGTCTTTTTTCCAATAATCTGGAACCTTCCCCAATCACCACGAGTTTTCAAAGATAATGGCTAATGCTATCCTACAGCAAAGCTAATGTCTACATGTGTTTGAACACCACACACTGGTATGCAGCACCAGACTGAAAAGGTTTAGTTAGTTCGCTATTGGCAGTGCTTTCTTGAAGCCAGCTGCTAATCCTGTATTGCATGCCTGCTTGAATTCCAAAGTCGTCATATCTCTCCCTTAAACCATGTTCCTTTTTTAACTCCAGTCTTCTCTTTAGTTAACCTTGTATCGTGGGGCAATAAACATCCAGAGTCAAAAAGCCCTGTTGCTTTGTTTTTTGTTAAATCTGGTTGTCCATACTAGTGCAGGGAGCTAATTAGATGCATAGGCTGTTTTCTGATCTAGCCAGTATGATGTCACCTACCTGTAGTAGGGGAATGTCTCTATCCATTGCCTTCCAAATTTAGTTGAAAGTAAGTTAACTATTGTAATGTCCTCAAGAAAGATATGAAAGATCTTTTTTTAGGAACCCCTAAATGATAGTTAGAAGGTCAAAGCTACTCACTGGATTATACAGTAGTCTAAATAAATTTGTGTGGTTATGAACATAATTTTTTGAATTGAGTTTGTGAGAAGTAATCTTATAATCTTGTCATAAGTTTTTCATTAACCAGCTTTACTTTTCAGTTATTTGCTGTATTAAAGAGCTTGAATAAGAGCTTTCATTAAGATGTTTTCCCATCACACACACATTCATTGCAAACATGTTTTTATTCAAATACCCTTGTATTCCCATCCAAGCATTTTTCAAAAAGAGGAACTGCTAAATTTTCAGACACATTTTATTAATTTCCACTCCAGTTGACTACCATAATTAATTAATTACTTGAAAAGAAACTCAGATCTCCAGCCAGCAAGTCACCTTCCTTTTTCCTTTTCTTTTTTCCACCTCTTCTCGCTTTCTCGTTTTCCTACACCATCCTACACCTACTCCTTCTGAATTTTGTGGTTTTTTCTCTATCTGCTCTACCACCTTCCTTGTTCCTGCCTTTGCTTCTCCTCTTATTTGTATGCACCATCCCATCCTTTCCTCTCTTAATTTAAATGCCACCTCTTTTTTGTTTTATGCTAATTTTTCTTTTCAGAGGTTCTTACTTATATACACCTTATTTTGTGATTACCTGAGTATGACATCGCACCAAATGTAATTGTCACAAATACTTTCCCAGTACAGGAATTCACATTTCCTGAATTACACCCACTTATCCTTTCAGTAATCTTCATTTTTTCTAAGTTAGCCAAGCACATGTCTTTCTATCAAAGTGCTACTCCATGGATGCTGGATGACGTAATATGAGCAGCGTGGCTGTGCCCCCTCCATTGAATATAGCCACAGAAAGACCATTATACCAGCTCCCAGCACTAACACCATGATGTTACCATGCTTGCTTGAGACAAAGTCACTTTCTTAGGAAGCATCACAAATGGAACAAAAGAATTTCAGTCCAAAGCAGACTGTGAAGAGTTTCAAAGGGATCTCACAAAACTGGGTTATTGGGCCACAAAATGGCAGATGGAATTCATTGTTAAGTGCAAAGTAATACACATTGGAAAATGTAGTCCCAGCTATACATACAAAACAATGGGCTCTAAATTCGCTGTTGCCACTCAAGAAAATGTCTTGGAATCATTGTGAATAGTTTTCTGAAAACATCTGCCCAATGAGCAGTGACAGTCAGAAAAGTTAACAGAATGTTAGGAACCATTAGGAAAGTGATAGATAATAAGACAGAAAATATCATGATGCTGCTATATAAATCCATGGTGTGCCCACACCTTGAATACTGCATGCAGTTCTGATTGTCCCATTTTAAAAAAGATAGAATTGGAAAAAGTACAGAGAAGCAATGAAAATGATTAGGGGTCTGGAACCGGTTCCAGGTGAGGAGAGGTTAAAATGACTGGGACTGTTCAATTTAGAAAAGAGATGACTAAGAGGGATATAATAGAGGTCTATAAAATCATGAATAGTGTGGAGAAATTGAATAAGGAAGTGTTTTTTCCCCTTCACATAAGAGAAGAACCAGGGTTCACTCAATGAAATAGGCAGCAGGTTTAAAACAAACATAAGGAAGTACTTCTTCACACAACACATAGTTCACCTGTGGAACTCATTGCCAGGGGATGTTATGAAGACCAAAAGTATAACTGGGTTCATAAAAGAATTAGATACATTCATGGAGGTTAGATCCATCAATGGCTATTTGCCAAGATGATCAGGGATGCAATCGCCTGGTCTGGATATCCCTGAGTCTCTGAATGCCAGAAGCTGGGACTGGATGATGGGATGGATCACTCAATAAATTACGCTGTTCTGTTCATTCCCTCTTAAGCATCTGGCACTGGCTGTTGTCAGAAGACAGGGTACGGGACTAAAAATACCATTGGTCTGACCCAATTATGACCATTCTTTTGAACAGCTCCTATGACCCTCTACAGCTACTCCTTATGTTAACAGGTGAGAGTTCAGCTACTCCCTGCTCTAAAATGCATTACATTTTCTTTCCTCGTCACTTGCTGGCAGAACAGATTTCACTATGAGGCTGAAGGGAACAGAGATCTTTCCACACCCCTATGAGCTGCTTTCCAAAGGAGTTCCTGCATGGAGACACTAAATCTAATCTTAGTCCTCTGTCCAAAGAAAGTATAGTAAAATCATGCTGCTAATACTGAGAGGTGGCAGCATAATCTTACTATGATAATAGACCTGTTTTGGACTGCCTTTTTTGTACCACAATTAAAGTCTGATTCAGAATAGCTAGATTGACTGAAGAGCACGATATCTGTTTCTGACAGACGTTCTACATGATCCCACAAATGTAACCGTGTCTGCAAGATGATAAAGAGCTTGTTTACACAGGAAAGCGCATAAAAATACAAACACAAAGTAGCATTTAGATCAGTCATTCTGATCAAAGCGCCGATGATTATTAGGGTGTAAAGGGAACTGATGACTCAACTTAGACACAACACTGCGGCGGTCTCCGAATTTCAGTTTCGTAGCAGATTCTTTTCAGGAATGTTTATCGTTCCTACGCGATTGAGATTTGTTTCTGGAGTGTACATATGGCTTTGTTTCTTAACCGAGAGAGCAGAAGCAGCTTTTGGGAAAAAGCTACCAAACATTTGTGTATAACACTAGACACTGCACTGTGCTTCCAATGGAAAGCTGGACTTGTGGAAGATGGTTCTGTATTTTATCCCTGATTTCCCCACGGCTGTACCTGCACACAACTAATTTGTCTGTCAGACACCACATAAAAAGTTCATGTGTTGCAATTGAAAAGAACTTTCTGAATCAAACTGCAATATTTTGATCAGCTCCATTCTTAGTAATTTCATGCAGTGCACTTGCTAAAACTGGTGACTCAGAAACTGAAATGTAAAATATTTCTTTGAACAGTGGCCGGAAATTAGCTTTGAAACCTGAAACAAAGTGCAGACCGCAGTTATATCTATTTATTATATGTGTAAATACGCTTTGTCTTCAGCAGTCATTTAGATTCCTTTTAGTAGAGCCCGTGTGATCCTTAGGCTATATGATAAACCATGTCAGAACTGTCTGACACATCTAATTTTTGGATTAAAAAATGAATTCCTAGTGAATGATTTCATTGCCTGTAGTGCTGTCTGAGTCTGTCATGGCATTTGATAGAACTTGTTAGAAGTATTAGGTAAGACAGAATGTTGGTACGTTTGCGGTCATCTAATATAAAAAAAAAAAATAGAAGAATGTGTTCTACACTAGTGGAACTGAAGAAAATGGCTTAGTTGCTTTTTATACAATACGCTGACAAATTTAGGATGCACTATGACACCAGTAGGTCACGTTGTTAGTGTGGAGAGGCTACAATTCTGACGGAACTCATCATTTTGTAACAGGGTGTTCATCTGCCAATGGAAAAAAGGACAAGTATTAACCTTTATGTTACTGTGGCTCTAGGGGCATGATGGGGTGGGGATAAATTGAGCAATATGGCTGTAAGAAGTTTCAAATTAACATTTAAGCAAAGGATACAAAAGGTACAGACAGCCCTTAGAAGCTAACTTTTGAAAGGGGCAGCCGTACATACTCTAGAGGTTCTGGGAGATAAGACTTTTCATTTCTTCTTCTCTTGCCCCTAGGTATTTGTACTGCTCTTTATCATCATGATATCTAAGGTTTTTGAATTTGTCAATGAAACCAAGCCAAGCCACTCTGCTTTCATTGCATGACCTTGGGCAAGTCATTGTTGGTTTACTCTATCTGTAAAATGGGGCTTGTATGGACATTATATGAACATTTTGAGATCCACGCATAGAAATCACTAAGTAAGAGTGAAGTAGGCTAATGATTTATTTATTTAAAGAGTGTGCAGTTCCCTTTGAAAGGGTAGTGAACCAGTACTACGTTTTCTACTGTAAAGCACGAAGGAGTCTTTCTCCAAGAATCAGGCAGCACAGACAATACTGAAGAGGTTTATTCATGATACCGGGAAGTCTGATGAAATCTACTTCAACTTCATGGTGTTACAGTGGTCAATTATATACGCTTTCTTATCGATTACATAGTACGTTTAAATTCTTTATCTTTTCACTTACAAATACAGACATTGTCCCATCCGGCAAGAACAACAGTGATAATGGTCGTTACATACATGCAGAGACACTTTAATCACTCTACTTACATTAAGGATCCTAGGGCTACACTCGGGCAGGGGTAGGGTGGAGGAAGAAGGGGGGGAGGAGGTCCTTACAGATAGGTGACAGGTGAGACAGAAATTCTAAAAGCAAATGTGCTGTTCTCATTGGAATTAGAATCACTAAGAGGACATCTGGCTTCCTGAGCCATCGGATGCTTACACTAGCCATTGTCCTTGAGGATCAGGTATGCTTGTTAGCCATTTAAATGAGTTTCGACCTACAACTTGTTAGCTGAAAACAACCTCAAGCCTTACACTACAAAGGAAGTAATCTACATCCAGAACTTTTTATTAAATACAGTTTACAGTAAAATCAAATAAAAACAATGCATATTCATAGTGCTTGTTGAAGTAATTCTTGTTGGAATATTTACTACTCCAGAGAATATTTATTTTCATGAGTGGATGATGTACAGAGCTTAATTATAATAAAACATATAAAGATTCACCAAGGAAAAGTCATGCCTGACCAACCTGATTGCTTTCTATGATAAGGTGACTGGCTCTGTGGATGTAGGGAAGGCGGTGGATGTGATATACCTTGACTTTAGCAAAGCTTTTGGTACTATCTCTCACAGTATTCTTATCAGCAAGTTAAAGTAGTATGGGTTGGATGAATGGACTATAAAATGGATAGAGAACTGGCTAGAGCATAGGGCTCAACGAGTAGTGATCAATGGCTCCATGTCTAGCTGGCAACCAGTCACAAGCGGAGTGCCCCAGGGATCGGTCCTGGGGCCGGTTTTATTCAACATCTTCATTAATGATCTGGAAGATGGGGTAGATTGCACCCTCAGCAAGTTTGTGGATGACACTAAGCTGGGGGGAGTGGTAGATACCCTGGAAGGTAGGGATAGGATACAGAAGGAGCTAAACAAACTGGAGGATTGGGCCAAAAGAAATCTAATGAGGTTCAACAAGGACAAGTGCAGAGTCCTCCACTTAGGAAGGAAGAATCCCATGCACAGCTATAGACTGGGGACCGACGAGCTAGGCAGCAGTTCTGCAGAAAAGGACCTGGGGGTAACAGTGGATAAAAAGCTGGATATGAGTCAGCAGTGTGCCCTGGTTGTCAAGAAGGCTAATAGCATATTGGGCTGCATTAGGAGGAGCATTGCCAGCAGGTCACGGGAAGTGATTACTCCCCTCTATTCGGCATTGGTAAGGCCGCATTTAGAGTATTGTGTCCAGTTTTGGGCCCCCACTACAAAAAGGATGTAGACAAGTTGGAGAGAGTACAGTGGAGGACAACAAAAATGATTAGGGGGCTGGAGCACAGGACTTATGAGGAGAGGCTAAGGAAACTGGGCTTGTTTAGTCTGCAAAAGAGCAGAATGGGGGGGGGGGGGTTTGATAGCAGCCTTTAACTACCTAAAAGGGGGTTCCAGGGAGGATGGGGCTAGGCTGTTCTCGGTGGTGGTAGATGACAGAACAAGGAGCAACGGTCTCAAGTTGCAGTTGAGGAGGTCTAGGTTGGACATTAGGAAAAAGTTTTTCAGTAGGAGGGTGGTGAAGCACTGGAATGGCTTACCTAGGGAGGTGGTGGAATCTCCATCTTTAGAGGTTTTTAAGCTGAGGCTTGGTAAAGCCCTGGCTGGGATGATATAGCTGAGGTTAGTCCTGCTTTGAGCAAGGGGTTGGACTAGATGACCTCCTGAGGTCCCTTCCAACGCTAATATTCTATGATTCTATGATTATAGAGGGTTTCCATTAGAATAATAAGTATTACACCTTTAATGAAAGCAGATGAAATATACGTGGAATAATGTTAAATAAAAAAAAGATGCACAGACGTCCTGCTGAATAGAAGTGTTTGATAGAAGGATTTGTTATCTTGTTATACAAAATAGTTCCAAATAACTTCTTTGAACTTGGCTTTTGGTCTGGATTTTACGTGTAGTGGTATGGTCAATATCTTTTGTAGATTCTCCCTGAGCTCAGGACTGGAAATATATATTTTGGCGCACACATACATTTATGTGGCAGCTGTAGTACCCATTAGCACTGCTTAGTCTACTGCATGTTGCTACTTAAGCCAATTGACAATTTGGCACAATTTTTGTCTGTTGAAGCAGCAAAACAAAATCTTTGTTTGCATTTTAACTTTTCATTTGCTACAGTACTATGAATGACATTTTCCATTCGGTTCCACTCAGGTTAAACTTGGACTCCTCTTCATGTCCTTTAACCATGGTCACTTATCCAGTTAATCACCTCAGTGGGAGCCAGTGATGTGTTTAAAGATTTGCCACATATCACTTGGCTGAATGTTTAAAGAATCATAATTCCAGTTAAACGCTGTAAATTCAGATTGGCTCTTGAGTCTAGCATTTGCCACCATGTAGGGCATCTGAATTTTGTACTCAAGCATTGTTCTTTAACTGCATGCTGGCAGAGCTTTCAAACACTGTGGAATCAGCATGTTCTGCACCTTGTGTGTTTTTCCAGTGATCCCTTAGGCCAACAGGGGAGTGTGATTGACTGAGCCTCCATGATAGTTAGTCTTGCATGGGGTGAAGCAGAATGACTGGAAAGTAGGGAAAAAGTAGCAAGCATAATCAATATAGCGCATTGGGGCCTCAGCTAGCAGAAAGCAGTCTCTGTTGCTGCTAGCCAGTAGCAGCTCCTCTGGACTCCTGAGCTGCATAGAAACAAAGCTGACCATATTTTAAGGAGTTGGTTCCTCATTAGCCATGACTGTGCACTGTCTAAAGCAAAATGTTGCTGATGCTTATGATTGCTTCTTTCCCAGTTGGACAGCCTGTGACTTACCCAGATGCTCAGGGAACTGGGAATGACCTAGAGTCGAATTCATTCTCAAATATCCTAATGCAAGGGGTGGATTCTCCTTAGTTGACTAAACTTCCGTCAGCCAGGGAAGAATTTTAAAGAGAGCAAGTTGCTGCTTTGACAGTTCTATTCTTAATTTCGGCTGGGAGGGAGACTGTCCTTTTGGGCTGAAGATTTCCAGATCTGCCATGCCTCAAAATCAAATATTTTGTCTTGGACACTTGCAGAGAGATGGCAGTGGCACTATGAGGGATGCTCTAATCAACAAGTGGTGTCATATAATACCAGCTCACCACATCCAGTGATTGGAAACGGGTTTCCCAAACTATCACCCCTTTCTAGCTATTAGGATTAGTAGAGTCCCTCTCACATCCATCAATAACTGAGATACTTGTCATTTTAAAACAAAATCAGCGGATGTCCATGCACAGGACCTAGTAGGCTCCTTACTTAAGACCACATGGAAAACTGTCAACATGAATTCTCTTGCCTCTAGGCAGTTTTGCAACTTCTAGCTGCTGAATTGTTTCTCATGTTCCTATTTGGGCTTGCTCAGAGGCCGACCTTTCCCCTGGATAAACCAGCCTCCTGTGCAGACAGATTCTGCATCCTTTGGTGATTTTCACATCCAGTGAAGCATGGCTATTTTCTTCTGGATTAGGCCTCTAGACCAGTGGTTCTTAACCTTTCCAAACTACTGTACCCCTGAAGCCTGAGTCCCACCCCCACGGGGCTGAGGCATGTAACTTAGTTTCATGGCGCCCCTGTGGCTCCAGGCAATTGCCTTTCTTGCCACCCCCAATACCAGCTCTGCACTTGCGACCCCTCTAAAACCCCAGGTTAAGAAACACTGCTCTAGACTATTTTCTGTTTTATCCATCCCTTCACATAGCAGAAATGGATTTATGAACACAATACTGTCAGGGCATTTTTTTCTTTCAGTTCTTCTTGGAAGAATTTTATTACTGGCTTTGTGGCGCTAAAATATCCCTCTGCAACTAACTTATTTTTTATAGCAGTTTGTGGGAGCTTCAGCCCTGTCAGGTCAGTGGCACACAATGCTAAAACCTCACACAATACTTTAAACATTTGGGAAACAACACACAGTCAGTGCTATGGACACAAAATACAAAGTACAGTAAACCTGACCTCAGCTCATAACTAATTAGCTGTTTATAAAAATTCCCCTGCTTGCCGTTTTGCCGTTAGAATCTGGCCTGTAAGATTTATGACTGGCTGAAACGAAGTACCATTTCCTTTTTCTCAGCATTAGTGTGCATGGTCTTGTTGACTTTTCTTTTTAAGTTCACACAACCGGGAATTATTTTTGAGCCCCTTTCCCCTCACGATTCTACTTTTCATTGCAACAGAATGAAAAATAACCCACAAACTGACGTCTTAATTTTGTAAAACTTCCCCAGCTTAATTTGAGAGTAAAGATGGAGAAATGAAAAAGCAGTTCTTTCATACATGGCACTGCACTATCATACCCAGTGATCCATAGTCTCCAGAGAGCATTCTGGGAAATGATTTAATGACGTTTAGCCTGATTCTGAATTTGCACCTGTTTTTAAACATGGATAACTCCATTAACTTCAGGTAGAGTTACTCTTGGATTAACACTGATGTAAAGGAAATCAGAATCCAGCCCATTGGGCAAAATCTACTCTTACATCTATTGCAACCAATTGGCAGGACTGGCTTTACATTAAAGAAAAGAACAGCATTTAGATAACCTGAACTGACATGATTAGATGAGTCAAACAATATACAAATAATATCTTATGGTCTCCTGTAGTACAAATTAAACTGCACTCATCAATGAAGTCTCTCAGGACCTAGACTATCTCTGTGCTATAATTTGCTGCACATCCACTCCTTATGTGTATTCCTAAACTAAAACAGAATTCCTTAACAATGTTATAGTCGGATGTGAGCAAGGAGGAAGAATTTCACTTCAAATAAAAACATTGCAAAATTTTACAACTTTTTGTTTCAACCTGTTTTCCTCTTAAATTTACCTACCCTAATTTTAAGTGCATATGTAGGCATTCAGCTGATATGCTAATGAAATCTATGTTCAGCCAATTGTGTAACTTTTTTTGGATTCACAAATATTTATCTGACTTGGAAACTATCAGATTTCACCCAAATTTGAAATTCTCTGAAATTCAACTCTGCTTTAGTTATAAAATGTTGGGCTGTAGCCCTGTTTCCTGCTTGTGTTTAAACTGTTATTTTTGTAGTTGAGTTAGGCTTTAGAGAAGACTGACAGAATGTCCTAGAAAAACTTTTTTTAAAACAAAAAGTTAAGGGGTATGTTTAATACTTACAAGTTTTTCACTTTTGATGACTTTTACAATACCTCTTTCATGTATTAAAGTTTATGGGGGAAAGTTATATTGGCTTCTTGAGTGGTCCATTTCTTTTTGTAGAGTACTTTTAAAAGAAATAGTTGTAAATGATCAAGTAGATTATGACAACCATTGAAAATGTTCAGCCTTCAAGTAAATCCATGTGGTCTGCATGTGTCATGACGTGAATCCCAAATTATGAGCCCAGTGGGCTGTCATTTAATATTGATATGAGAAGTGTAGTGTCCTAATTGAAGAGACTAAAAACACTGTCAAATCCTACATCAGACCTGGGACTCCAGATTTAATAACAAGATTGTGTGGTAGTGTTAGTGATTTCAGTCTAATCTCCAATCCATTTTACTTCGGTATATTCGTGTTTTCATTAACTGATCTCTCTAACCCTTAAGAAGAAATATATCACACAACTGAATAATTTGCCAAAAGTAACATCATTTTCTGTGTATTGTCATTCTGGATACCTTATTGCATGGGACACAAATAGTCAACCTGTGTTTATCATTTGGAGGGGGTTACTTACAGGATATATTCATTTTCCTTCTTAAATCTAGTAATTTCGCCTCTCATAGGTCATGCTACTGTGGGAATGTAGTGTTACAATGGTGTTTTTTGATTTATTTCAAATATATTCCTACGTTAAAATGTTCCAAGTTATATATAAAGTCTTACAAGTTTTGAGCCACATTCACCAAAGGTAAATCCACCTCCGTTACCCGTGTCTGGCTGGTGGATCCTTGGAGGAATTCACCGAGGGAGAGAAAAGATGGTGGAAAACCTGCCTCCCTCCCTTAGAATGTTCCACTTGTGACTGCTATATACCCTTGAACACAGTTCTGTCTGAAGAATCCAATTAGCCAATATGATGCTGAATGCAATTTAGCAGTCAGTGTGGACTAGGACAAATTGTTTTTCAGCATCAGGTCAGCTGACAATGATTTCATACTGTTCTGGGCAGTTTAATCATGGTTAGATGGACTGATTCTGAACACAGCTTGCCCTGGTCTGCACTGACCGCTAATCATGCTTGGCATAATCTTTACTAACTCGACTGTTCATAACACTTGTCCAGATAGGGTAAAATTTTGCAGTGTGGAACAGGCCTGAGTGTGGGGAGCTTTAATGTATGGTCAGTGCTTCTGACAGCTGAAGCTGTTGAGAGGATGCACTGAATCAGTGCATCTCCTGGCTGACCTGCACATGGCCTCTGTCCTTGCCTGTTGTTCTAAACCAGCCCCTTGGATGTCCCATATGCTGGAAAGGAAGTTGTAGTCATTCTCTGATCTTGAAAGCTCCCACCGTTCAGACTTTCAGCCTATGCTGCCCTCTTTCAAGGGCTTGTATTTACAAATGTAGGTTCTGGTTCAATTTGTCCCTTTGAATCTAAATATAATGAGAATCGAGTAGATTGTTGTATGTACATGAAATTTTCTTTAACACCCCCCCCCCCCCCCCAAAAAAAAAAAAAAGTAGGATTATTTATCTCCTCTGAAATGGGATGTCCTAATTATCTCAGATTTTCCTGCAGGATAGGCTCTGTACTTGCTAGAAATGAGGGAAATTAATTATTGGAACTGTTTACCAAGGGTAATGCCAGATTTTCTTCCATCACTGGAAATTGTTAAGTCAAAATTGGAAGTTTTTCTAAAACATATGCTCTAGGAATAAGAATTGGGGAAGTCTTATGGTCTTTGTTATATGGGAGATCAGACTAGATGGTCACAATGGTCCCTTCTGATCTTGAAATCTATGGGGGGGGGGGAGGAGGGAAACAGTGCTGTTACAATGTCTTCTGAGCCCAAATAATCCTTTTAGCCATTTCAACCAGAAAGAAATGTTCTGCACTTTTTCACGAAAGGCACATATAATATGTTAACAATGTTTTCTTGTGTCTGTACAGCTCTTAACAGAATGGGGCTGCACTCCCAACTGAGATCACTAGATGCTATTGTTATAAATACTAAATAATATAATCTGAAACACAGAGCTTTAGAAACCTCTGCTTCTCTTCACACTTTTGTGGTCATTGCTGCATCTCCCATCCCAATCTTTGGTCTCTTCCCTCTGCTGAGCCTTTTGCCTAACCATGCCTGTAAGAACTTCCTGATACTGTGACATGGGTTTACTTGTCTTGCTTATATATTTATGTATAAATACAACTGTATATTTATTGCTGTACTTCCTTTACTCACTGTATGTCTAGAGGCCACTCTAACTATGGGCAAAATAGGCAGTTGCTTACAGTGGCAGGGGTGAGTAGGCCAAACCTGAGCAGTGCTACAACCCCATGTGTGACATCACACCACCATTCGCACAGATGGTGTTGCCCCTCCTCATGAATGAGTGGCATTGCGATCTCCTGATACTTGGTCCACCCCACTTCTACCATAACCACCAAACCATCAGAAGGCTCGATGTCCCCTCGCCCTCAAAAGTCCAATGCATCCCTCTCCCCACCCCCCCAGTTGAAAATCCCATCTGAATTGGGGGCACCCTGAAGTTTTGCCTAGGGTGACGGACTGTCTGGAGCAGCCTCTCTACCTGTCTTCAGTCTGAGCAGGTTGGGACAAGGATCATGCTGCCTCCTATGTTTGGAAAAGTGTCTAGCAAACTCTGGATATGAACAGAGGATTATACAATACAGGGGAAATCTACCTCAGAAATAAAAATTTTTAAAACACCCTTTTAGCCTGGTGCTTCCTCCTGCCAGCTGAGGTGTATAGTGTGTTGTTATTTTACTGCATTCTTCAGAACAAACTCAAACCCCAAGCAGTACCGTCAGCCTCATGTGTCCAAAACAATTATGAGTCAGGCCCTAAAATTTGAGATTGTCTTAAAAAAATAGATTTTTTTCAGTAATAAATTTTAGTTTCTTTTCATTTGCTTTCTGAGCCTATAAAATACACCTGGGTCATACATTCAAGCTTTCCTCGACACCCATGAGAACCAGAAACTTTTTCTGAATGAAAACTCTTATTCTCATATGACTCCAGGACCTGAGGCTTTAAGAAAAGCTTCAAATACTATGAGAGTTGGCAACACTGCCCAATCTTGCAATTGGATCCCCACAGACACCAGGGGCTGCCCATGCAGTTCCGTTTGATTACAGGATTGAGGCCACCCCATAAGACACCTGGGGGCTCATGGACTGTGTTGTTCTCTCTATGTGTACAGCACTGGGCACACTGATTTAACTCAGGAAATAATAGAAAATTATTGGAAATTTTGTTAACTAGATCATTTTTGGTCCTGGCTCTTCATTTCATGTAAGCTCTACTTTTCCGTATCTTATGTTTCAGTTTTGTGTTTAAGGAAAACTTTTGCTTTAATCATTCCCTATTTTCATAAAGAAAAATCCTATGTAAAATGGAAACATGCAACAGAATAGATATTGAACAAAGCATAGTGGGGTATTAGGTTTCATCCTTTCCTAGTCTGACCCCTGGACAGAGATTCCTGCTTTCATGTTGTAGATCATGTGTAAAACCTGATGCTTTCTGGCTCACCCAGAGTAGTGTAAGGCTATCTCAGGAACACAGAGAGAAACAGAGTGAGACATTTGCAGAAGGGAATGAAATGTTTGGGATGCGGTCCCATGCTTTTTACAGCAGTGAACATCAATCACACCTTCCAAGAAGAGTGTAGCACTGAAAATCCTTCTTTTTTCGTTTCCCATTCCCTCCCTCCAACTTCCCCCTCCTCCTCTCCCGACGTACGATAGCAAGTGTAATTTTAGCTAGAAAGTGTAATTTGCCTTTGAAAAAGCGGAGACGTCCATTATCCAGTTTTATTTCTTCATGCACTGAATCAATGAGAGTTTCTTTTTTGTTTGTGATTTGACAGACAATATTTGTATTATATTTCCATAGTTTGAGTCCATTTGTGATCATAAAGATTTTCCCCTCATCCCCTGCTTCTGTGTTCTACATCAGGTTTTCCTTCCGACAATGAAATGAGAGGAGAATTTTATAAATTAGAGGGGCATCATCATTTTATTTTTACTCTTTTTTAGAATATATGTGTTCAAAAATAGCAGGGCAGAGCATCTGTTGACGAATCATCTAGTAAATCACCATCCAGAAGATTTAACTTACTTCCCATGAACACTTGAAGTGTGTACAAGGTTTGAGTTTGAGTTGGTTGATTATTTTTCAAACTTTGAATTTCCAAAAATAATTATCCAATTTTTCTCCAACTCTGAACATTTCTGACAAATTTTGATTAATTTTTGAGACCAGCTTAGAGAACTGGTCAAATGTTTTCCAAATTTCCAACACAGATTTTAAAAAAACCAACCAAACCACAAAAAACAAAACAAAAACGAAAAAAAAAACCAACCAAACAAAAAAGACTGCATGCAAATTGTTTAGTGTCTTTTTGTTTGGATTTTTGTTTGTAATAACTCTACCTACCAAATGCTACCAATGGGAAATGATAGGAACATGCATCCAAAGCTCTTACTGTCCTGTTGAGGTCCCCTTCAATCCAATAGCAAGTCTTGCGGATTTTCACTCGTATCCCCTCCAACTTTATTCATACAGTTGTATTTATGGGTAGAAAGGATGGAGATAGTTGAAGCCTCCAGCTGTAGATCTATGTAGCATTTACTGGAGTAGAACATAAGATGAGGATTTGGAAAAAAGCTAACCTAACAATTTCAAATATTTTTGAGCTTTCTAAATTTGAAATTTCAAAATTCAGATTTTTTTTAAGTGAACTGTCCCTCTTCCCGTCCTCCCCCATTTATTCAGCCAGTTCTACTTCAGAGATAACCCCCCTTTCATACACACACAGTCAATTCACAGGTCCTTTACAGGTGTGTAGCAGAGGGTGGGGAAAACAGTGCAAGCCATGTGCGTTCTGCTCACCACAGGTCCCAGCTCCAGGAGGATTCCTTACACACAGTTGTGCATCTACTTACATAGGTGCAGTGACAACTGATGAATCTTTAGCTATCTACCATTCTTACCCCAATCTAATAGAGGAGCAAATGGTACAGTGGCTACCCTAGCTATAAAGTTGGTGTAGTGGGCACAGAGTGGCGTAGGGGACAGATTCCTTCTCCCTCCCAGCTTAATTGTTTGGGCTAGTCTCTAAGGCCGAGATTTGGGTTTTAGTTAATTCTCTTTCATTTCATTCGGTATGTCCATCTGTGTTCTCAGAGAACAATGCTGCATTGGTTTATATTCCATTCTCACTCATAAAGCTCAAATTCTGTACAAATTAATATGTAAGTCACTTGCTCATCGGTGACAGTTTTCTATTTTCACAAGCCAAGTGGATTTGTCAACCCCCCTCCTATAAAATCACTTTTTGTTGATACTGACTTGCATAGTACAGAATTTTTTTTGAACATGTTTCTTGATCAACCTTAACATTTAGTGTCTCAGATGAAAAGGAATTAAATTAATAATTCAACTTTCCCTCCTTGCAACCTTCTAGAATAATGCTTCAATAAAGATGCAAACTTCAGATGGCAGTTTGCAATCCCTGATGAAATCCAGGCTAAATTTTGGCAAACTTTAATATTAACAGTTATTTCAGTCCTCTCTGGATCTGCACATTATAGAGATTATTTTTAAAATACCCCTGCAGGTGTGATATGTCATTTTCTTATTAGATATAAAACTGATCTCTCAGCAGAATCACAGATGGCAATATCAATCAATTTATACTTTGTAACTCTCCTGCTCCTTGTGCTTATAACGATAGGGAAAGTTTATGTTGATTTTGCAAATGGCCTTACCTCTATCTTGAACATTACAGAAAACTATTTATTTTTATTGCAGTAGCACTGAGGTACCCCAGTCATGGACCATAGGCACCGTACAAACAGAACAAAAAGTTGGTCCCTGCCACAAAGAGCTTACAATCTAAATGTAAGACAAGGGATACAGGACAGGCATAGAGTCTGATGGAGCCAAAATGAGTTGAGAAATATGCCAGTGATTCTGGCCTACATAAATAGCTTGAGAATGGGTTTCCATGGTTCCTTCATCTGCTGCTGCTAATCAGTTGGCAAGAACCCTGACTCGTGAAGATTCTCCAGGAAAAAGAATGAAAAAGTAAAAGTAAATTGTAAATGATGTAAATTTCATGTCTGAATTTTAATGATTGATCTCATTTTGTTTTAGGTTTGTATCAACCGAGCTGCCAGAAATTTGCCTCATTAAAGCTTTGGTGGTCCACATCTTAATGGATTGCTGTAGCCTCTTATTTTCTCCATTCATCCAGTTCCCTGCATCGTGAGACAATTAGCCAGCACAGAACTTAGAATAATTACATGTAAGTCTTTATTCTAACTTCTCTTGCATTAAAAAAAAAAGTATAAAAAGAATGAAAATGTTTCAGACAAAAAAGCGAACAAGTATCATATTTTAAGTGTCATAAAACATTAGTTGTGAATAAATGGGTATGAAGTCCTATGACTGGCTTTTTAAAGTGAACTGTGACTAGAATTTTGTCATTTTGAAGGATTTCTAGATATTCTGCTTCCATTGTTGACCTTGGCAAAAGTACTTTAAAAGTAGCTTAAGTATTTGTCTGAAAAGTGTTTGTCTGGGTGTTCCCTAGCTTCTGCATGGTGGAACTGCAGTTCTCCCTCCCATGCTGTGCTCTCTCTCTTTCTTGCCTTCTGTTCTTATTCTTTTATTGACCAGTGGGGGGTGCTAACACAGTGCCTTCATAGCTTAAGCCTTCTCTTAGCTGTAATAGAGATACCACTTCTTACTTACTGAGCCACTTCCATGTGAGGATCTCACTGGGACACGGACTAGTTCAGTGGCTTATCAAAAATTAGACACGTAGGTGTTTCTATAGTACCTAACACAGTAGATCATACAACAAGTCAGTGGCAGAATCAGGCAGGAATAAAACCCCAGAGCCCCGAATTCCAGTCCCACTTCTAATTGCTGGACCATACTCCCCCCATTGCATGCTCATGATGTAACAATGGTAAGGGTTGTGCATTAGCAATGAGTGTGCACACAGAGAATATGATTATTCACTGTGGATTGCTGTAGATAGTGTAATGGGGCGGACAGACCTCCTCCACTGGACCAGGTCATGAAAGGTTTGGAATTCTGCCCTGGAGATGGGGGCTGAAATTCTGCAGGGAAGGTTCCCCAGGTGGAGGAAATGGGCTTTGGAGGTTTGCTGCCCTGACCAAGGATATTAAGGTTGAGTAAGAGGGAGCAAAAAAGGTGTGGGCTGAGTGGTCCCAAGGGTGGAACCTGGAAGCAGCCAAGCTTGGGAGAAGGCTGGAGTTAAACTTTATTCTGTTAGTTTCTTTGTTAATAAAACCAAATCCCAGGAAGAGGTGTGAATTTTGTGTTTTCCTAATATTGGGCAGTGTTTTAGTGCAACTTGAAGAAAGGCCCGAGATACAAATTTGTGCATCAGACCTGTGTATTTTTTACCAATTCCCCACATCAATTATGCATTAGAATCTTGTATTAATGAACAAAAAGGGAAAATGAAGAACTGTAATGACTAATAAAATACATTGTCCACCTTAATAATCAACTAAAAACATTTTGGGGTGTTTCATATCTGCTAAGATGATCCCGATTTTGTCCATCTTCATTTTTGGGAGCAACAATGTAGCTCCTTTTGATCCTGGATCCTGCATTGCTTGTGATCCACACTCCTCTCTGCACAAACATGTGACAATTAGCAGCTGGTCAGATAACTACCAGAAAAACCTTAAGGGAATCCATGGAATGAAAAGTCATACTGGTCCCAAGATCTGGGACTTGCTGTAATCTGTATAAGGATATCTGCCACCCTTGCTACTAGTGTTCCCCATCAGGAGACTTTAAATCTTGTTCTGTTCTTTGCAGTGTTCATGCCGTTTATGGCATTGAACGTTTCAACATACTAGGTGTAAAATTAGCTAAAGGCACAGGTATGAATTCTAGCGGGGTATGGGGGGGAAGAATATCTGGAAAAAATCAAAATAAAAGCACGCACATTTATTTTTCCTAAGGGGCCAAGAGCAGACATGTTGATTGTTGAGGTTGGTATCCTGCCCTTATTTTTGCACTGGTGTAATATATTTGCGTTATAGAGTTTGAGAACAGGACAGTCTGCATTGGTTTGGTATTTTTCACTGTAACTGATTGTTAAACAGGTCACATGTATTGGCCACTAATTGTTACTCATTTCTTTTACCCATTATAAAGTGTTCCTTAGGTGCCTGATATCATAAACACCATGTTTATAGTATTCCACTTTTAATAAAAACAAGCTATCATGGGAATCATTGGAATCAAGAAAAACTGAAATTTAACATGCTTATGTAGGCGAAAAGGGTAAATACAGCTGAGTACTTTACGTTCCTGAGACAGCGCACACACACAAACTATCCATTGTCCAAAAAAAAAAAAAATTGGGTTTTCAAATATGTAACTATTATTTTAAAAAAGAAAAATGTGGGTGGGGAGTTTGTGTGTATAAAGACACATAGTACATGTTTGTCAGTATCCCAAGATCTAGGAAAGCAGTTACTTTAGTCAAAATAAATGATTGTACAAAAAAACTCCACAGAATTAGGAAAATGAAAGAAGGTGCTGAATGGCTGAAAGCATTGATCAATAGAGCATTTACCTAAAGTGTCGGAATTCTAGCCCAAGTTAGTAGTGTGTGAAAGTCATTATCATCAGACAGATACTGAATGGCCTGTGTGCAATGAGGTGGTGACTGGTTCATTTTCTAGTGGATGAAAACTACTTTCAGTCTTTAGCAAATCTGTCATGAGTCTCACAGTATTTGGTGTTTTTCATAAAGCCCCACTACCTGGAGTCATGTGACCGTGAGCATCTCCACTTTTTTTTTTTTTTTTTTTAAGTTTCTACCTCTTATGGGTGCAGAATAAAAGCTTGAAAACGTGAACATTGGAGGCTTTAAAGCCACACGGCAAAAGGAAAAAACCAGATTTTGTTATTTCTAAATCTTTCATGATTTTGTGGGCCTTGCTCATGATTGTTGAATGCTCAGCAATACTGCAAGTCCACATCAGAAAACTAACTTAAATATGGCACCTTTAAGTGCCAGATTTAAGAGAGTGGTCAGGAGCTGAATGGACATTACTGAAAAATTCTTTCATCCCTTGGTCATAGCTGAGGTTCACAGGAATGCTTATAATGCTGCTGCCTGTTCCATGGATAATCAGTATTCTCCTTTCTGACAGCGTAGCAATGTTGGAGCACTAAATTAAATTGAAAAATGAGGCATGGATTTGTAAAATATTTTGTTTGGTTTTTGCATGCCAACAGTGTGCTCATGACCATGCAAAACTTGGAAGAAGACACAGGCCATATCCAAAGGAGTATGGCTAATTGTAGTGTTATGAAGCAGCTGGCTACTGGCTTAGATGCAAACCTGCATCTGGATCCACACTAGCAGATTCTGGTGCAGAGTCAAAGCTTTAGTTGACTGATTAATGTCACAGCATCATTCACAAACCCTCATTCAGTGATAGAGTAGAGAGGATGCAAAAGGCTGTTTTCATCCCTAAACAGCTCATACTTTGTTGCATTGCGTTATCTAGTAGCACAATACAAATGTAAAAAATAAAAGGGCTTTGATCAGATGATACTGGAATTGCAATATTAGGATCTGGCTATGCAGCTGTCCTGTTGACATCACCATGGAACTATGCTGCATTCTGAACTGTAATTTAAATGCTAAGTTTACCATTTTTTGGTTTTGATTTTTCATTATTTCTTTTTAAAAGAGGCAAAAATAACATGCCAATCAATGGCATTCTGAGAAATAATGGACTGCCTGAATTTATACTACTTATGCAAATTCTTGTTGTGAGAGTTCAGTAAGACTCTTAAATGGTATGAGCCAAACAAAATCACACAAAAAATCATTTCTATAATATGTAAGTAACAGAGTTTTCTCAAAGTATTTTTAAAAAAATCAAATGTTTAGATTTCTAAAACCTGCCCATCAGCAATCTGTGGGCAGATGTAAATTAATTTACAAATTTGAAGTCCGCCAGTTGATGACTAAATGTCTGTCACACGCCTACCCTCAGCCAAATCATGAGAAAACAGATAGGCTTTGCTGTCTGTCTACAGGTCAAAAACTCATGCTTCATTGGACCAACAGGGAAATCAAATTTCCAAAGGTGACATCCCTACCGTTGGAACACCTAGTTGGGAGACATTCATATCCCCTCTGTACTGTTATCAAGAGCAGTCCAGCTGATCTCAGCTGTCATGACAGTAGGTAAGAAAAGAGGTGGTCTTTGTGCCACTGAGCACCTGGGACCAGATTCTAATTTTAGATGTGCCACATATACCATGAAATTTTTCATGGAAAAAAAATCCTTTCCTTCAGTGCTTGTATTTTACATGACTGTAGAACTATTATATTCACATCAGGCCAGGGACTTCAGAGCACCATTTAAAGTTGGTGGGTGCGGGGGTGGCCAGCGGGCAGGCCTAGATTTGCGGCCTTTGTCCCCTGCCTGACCATCCTCTTCCCCTCTCAGGCACTCACCCCTACCCAAGAGCCTCAGTCCTTTAGAAAGCTCCATATTGTCCCCTTCCAGAAGCCCTTGCCTCCTCCACCCATCTCCTTTACTTTTCCCTGTTGATGAGCCTCATGTTTGGGCAGTGGGTCAAGCTGGTTCCCGGCACTGAGAGGAGCCGCTGAAGTTTTGGCAGCTGGTAGGTGAGGGCCCAGCCTGCAGGGTGGGACCCAGGTGTCGGCCATGGCACGCTCCCAGCCGTAATGTGTGTTGTCAGTAGTTACAAGATCATTGCTTATGCGTGCAGCAAAAAAAACCCTGGCAAATTACATCTCTTGACCAGCAAGAGAATAGAAAAACCAGGCAGGCCGGTCAAAAACGATACAGATGGCAATGCTTATTTTCTACATACCCGCTTTAAAAGTACATGCCCTGAGTGGGCCTCCCTCCACCTACTCTCCAGCCTATGCATTAGGCTTACTTCTTCAAAAACGTGCACATGTGACTTGCATGTAAGCAACACTCAGTGTGTGCATGAAAAAAGGTGTTTGTGCACTTACATAGCTGTGCATACATGTAAACCCAACTTGGGCACACACATCAGGTGTTGTCCATTCACAAATCAGACACACAAGTGTTCATGCACTTCTGAAAATTTGGGCCTTTGTATTTGAAGCAGATGGCCACGTATTCACGCACGTTTACTTTCATATGAATGGGCAGTCTTTTCTGGCAGAGAATACTGTGCGCATCCCTCTCTCTCTTTGTTTTATACTGTTGCCCATCCCTGTAGTATCTGATCATCTTCCCCATAAAATCAGTAGCAAATCCCTGGTAGGTTTAATGGACTCTCTGATATTTCTGCCTTTTTGGGGTAAAAACTCTGCTTGGGATAAGGGTATTTGTTTTATATTTTACTAACTTCCTTTATTGAGGTGGGGATGGTTTGGTAGAGGTTTGGGTTAGAAGCAGATGTCAGTGTTGAAAACCTTTCTTAAAGCAGAAGAGCTTTTTCCACTGCTTTTCCCCTACTGCTTGTCTGTTGCACAGCACTGATACAGAAACCAGCATGCTACCTAGCTGGCCACTCTGACAAAGCTGGAAATATTGGCGATACATTTGCTTTTGTTGATCATTTGAAAAATTAAATAAATTTGTAGCAAATATTTAAATCCTTACTATTATCTGGAAAATATTAAGTATGTACGCCCCCGCAGCAATTATACATTAAATAATAAAGTGCACATGCATCCATGTGTGAGAATGTCATCTAAAATAGGATTTGGAGACAGAGTGAACCAAAAATCCCTGGTATTAATGTCATCTGAAGGTGTTTAGTCTCATGTACATAATACTCAGAAATGCTGGTTGGAAAGCTCCACTGATGAAAATATGTATGGATAGTTGGAAGAAACAGCCATTTTCCTTTTTTTTGGGTGACTTTTAAAAGTAGTACTATAGAGCCATTAAATTAAGGCAAATGCAGTTTACACTCTTTCTAGAGGTAATTGCTAGGCTTGAGAAGAATTATGTTTCGTATGGTAAGATATGACATGCCAAAATTGAATTATTTTGACACCTCTCCCCTTTTTGCCATTCATTAATGTTTGTGTCTCACTTCCGAGGTGTGAATTGCTGCCTATGTGTGAAATATCAATGATTTATTTACTTTCTATTCACATGGCTAAGATGTTGTGACGAAGTTTTTCTTCTTGGTGTTGCAGGTGGCAGGCAGTCTGTGTGTCACCCTGCCTGAGTCAGAGCTCTCAGTTCAACCCCGGTAAAGCTTCATTTTGCCACATGGACTCTGATAACTAGCATTTCCCTGTAGGTGGGACAGTACTTTTGCCGGCTCTCAAATGTCCCACAGATTATCATACCTGCCGGTGCTTGTCATTTATTTTAAGAAAATACTGAGACGGTGACAGTGAAATCAACTTTCTCTAACCTAAGCCAGTAAAAACTAAAATACATCTTACCACATAAAAGTTTTGTTTTCACTGCTGCTGAAATCCATCCCTCCCTTCTTGAAGCACAGTGTACAGTCATCTAGTGCCCAACTTGGGGGTGGTGTGGTTGAGACTCAGTGGTGCATGACCCACTTTTCATAATACTTAGATACCTGTGCTTTTACAGCACATATCAGAAGTGCCTACGACATAAAATCACCAGAAAAGCGTGTATCTGATTTCAACAGTATTGTGTAAACTGTGGTACGTTCAGAGCAGCTGGCTGTGCTCGAAGATGACGGGCAGTTTTGTCTTGTATGTCACTAATGAGCAAGCACAGGTAGTCACATTTTCTGGAGTTGGCACTTTGTGTCTTAATATTATTTTGCTGAAATAATGATCGCTAGCCTACTTTTGCATGTGTTTCCTGTTATGATTTGCTGAGGGTTCGGGCAAGAGTATTGTAATTGATGCTTTAGTAGCCATAATAACTTGCATTCTCCAGAAGTGAGGTACTTAATGAAAACAGACTGGCAGCTTTCATTCCCATGTCCCCAAACCTCCTTGAACGATCCTCTTCTGCAGTCTGCTCTGATCTGTCTTATTTTATTTTAGTTTTAAACACATCAAATCAGCCAGCTGAGCTAGTCTTGTGCAGGTTTTCACATGATAATTATGTTCATACTTGTATCACTTCAAAATGTGTGCAGGACAAACAGAAAAAAAATGTCAGGTGTGGAGGAGAATGCTAAATGGAACCAGTGTACTGCTGGGTTGTGATTTGTGCCATGTATAAAATTACAAAGTAATTTGCAAAGCAACTTTAAGTAAAGTGGAATTTTTAAGCATGATGAAATCATCCTTGACAGCAGGTCTCTAGTTCTTCTAATACTACTATTATGAGTATGAAGGGATTTTTTTTTAATTACCACTTTCTGAAGTAAAATAATCAGGATAATTTCTCACTGTTAAGCCCATCAGTAACTCCTTTATAAATCACTGGTTTGAAAAAGCTAGTAAAGGATGTGTGCCTTTGTTATCTGATTGCATCCTCATTAATGACTTTAAAATTGGTCAGTGGTTAGCCATCCTGAATTTGAGAACCTGTTTACTAGACAGTGAATAAGAAGAATGGAAGATGCGCTAAATGCATGAAAGTCCCATTTATGTCCTGTTGTAGCTTACCTACATTATGATCTGTGTCCTCACTTTTAAAATGGCACAATGAAACCATAAATATAAACTGGAAAAATATGCAACAGATTTTTAGCTACTTTGCATCCCTTGTTAAGATGAGCCATCAGTGCGGGTTTTTTGCATTTGTATACTTGTGCTGTAGGTGTTGGAAGTGTGGGTGGCCAAGAAAAGGCAGTGGTTACAATAAGATTTTCCATTTATTGCCCTTTGTGTACAACTAAAAATAAGACTCAGACGATTCAGAATCTGTAGAGCAAGCAGAATCATTCTGTTAGCTCTGATGACTGGCTTGCATGCAGCTTTGCCTCTGTCTGGTAAGTTCTACATTTGAGTTACTTGTAAATGTGTCTTTGTTGAAATGAGAGAGAGACAGATTAAGTTACTTGCACTGTTAGGCTTAATGTAATACTCTATCAGCATTTTCTCGTTCTAAGAAGCAAAGTATGGCTAATATGTAAATAAGAGATGATGATGAAAGGATTTTGGAAGCAGAATTGCCCCTATATCTGAAAAAAGGAGCTGTGGAGTGCTCACAGATTTTTAAAATCAGCCATCCAAAAGTACAATTGTATAAATTAAACTGCTGATCTATAACTTCATTTTTTTTTTTTGTATAAAAGCACTTTTTGCCAGCCTCCTGAACAAGTAAAGGAATTCTTAATGTTGACCTTTGCTGTGTAAAACCCCTCTGTTTGCACTATGGGATGATAGCATGGGTGTAAGTGCTTGGTAGCTTTTCCAGGTAGCCACAGCTGTTTAAAGGGTCTGCTAAGTTAGTTAAAATGCACCTTTTATTGAGCTTTTAAATCTACTGTGACCACATTAATTGATAGCATGTCAGCTTGTGGCCAAGAAAAACATGAAAGAGAAATGTTGTCGGCATTTACAGGGAAATTCATAACTTTATGGTCTCTGCTCTGGTGCTGTCCCTGTTTCACTGATTAAGTAGCTGTGGCATTTCCAGAGAATGAGTGTGTCTCTGCATTTTGAGCTTTTCAATTTGATATGATTCTTGAAATGGATGAGTAAAGAGACAAACATTCAGGAGCATCTTTATGAAGCCTTAAGAGCCAAAGGTACAAAGGCTGAAAAACTTTTTTTTCATTGACTCTCAGCTTCTCCTTTATAGCCTTTTCTCACTTTGGAAGCTTTCCTAGGGTATTTGGGGTTTTACAGATTGTTAGAAATGTTAATGTGTTGGTAGTCTAAAAGCAGGCTAAATAAGAAAATCTACCTTCCATTCTGTGTAACTCCATGCAGTAGAAAGGACGTGGTATAGTGCAAGCACTTAAAGCCACACACAGTTGTTCCATGGATTATTGATGCTGTCTGCAGTGGGTATTTTTATTATGCAATATTAAATCCCATTAAATTAGCTCAGTGTAAACCCTCCCTCTTCTTTTAGGAGAAGAACTCATGTGTCATTATTATTGTATACTTATCTCCTCATCTCTGCCATTTTTTAAAAATGCATATTTCTGTTCTAACATCTGTATGCATCCATTGTAGTACCGGCTGATACACAATACAAAAGGCAAGAGAGTTGATGCGATAATCAAGGTTTTAAATATTTCAGGTGGGAATGGGCAAAACTTCAGGAGTAATTAGCTTCTGTGATGGTGGTGTTTTCTGCAGGGAATTACGTTACATCTGTTATAATTATCTGCGTGTCTTAATCCTGTAGGTGACCAGATGCTGACAAGCAGGGAAACATTTGTTGTCATTTTTTGTTAAGGATTCTCCCTATTTGATACAGATGTAGAAATGTTTTCTTTCTGCTGCTAAGCCTGGTATGGATGAGTTCATATCTAATTGCTTTGAAGAAAATGCCAGGGGAGTCTGTATCATATGTCGAGAACTCTTACACTTCATTCAGTGCTTTCCGATGAGCAAAATACAGTATTTACTTCTCTGTGAATATTACTCAGATGATATATTTAGTAATGGTAGGTTGGATGCATTGTACAAGAATCAGTAAACAATTAGTTGTCTTAATTACAAAAAAAAAATTAATACTCTATTTTCTCCTATGAAGTAGGAAAGATCCTTTCTAGTCTTACTACTTCTCTGTTTAATCTGCCCACTTTTTGTTGTATATACTGTCCAGATTGAGCAGTCGCAGATGAAGGAGTTGAATTGAAATTACTGTAAGAGAGCGTGGTAGAGGTCTTCAGTTGGAGGTCAGTAACTCATTAGGATGTACTGCAGGTCATCTACATCAGGATATCAACTAGACTTGCTATTTAAATCTCCCTTTCCTTCCCATGGCAAACACACTGCAATCAGGAACTTTTACCAGCATAATTTTTCATAAATTCATTACATTTGCGCTTCATGCAAGCCAAGCTGAAATGCCCCAAGAATGATCTTCTAGTACACAAAGATTTACTTAATATAACCATGTTGCACCTTGTCATGGACTGGAGTTGCTGTGAAAAAGCGCAAAAGGGGGAGGTAATAGGCTGAGTTTGTATGCCCCTCCCACACATTTGTATAGAATGGCAAAGGCTTAGAAATGCCACCCAGTGATACAGTACCATCAGACTCTGACATATCAGTTAGCTCACTTCTTTTCATGTGCTGGAAGAATAGAATTGCCCAGTCATGTGCTCATTATTACATTACTTGAATAATACAAAACATTAGCAATGGAGATTTACTATAATGATGTATTTTAAGTGTATCTCTGCTCTGTTGGTTTTGCTTCTAATGCATTCAGTTAAGGAATGCTTTTTAGAGGTTATTGCTAATGGATGAATCTTCAGGAAAATTGGAATTTTCAAATAAGGTTGACATTTGGAGTGAGAAATATAAATCTAATGAGAGTATTTCAGCAGAGATTTGTAATTAGGGGTGAACGGAGTAAATTTGTACATACTCTCTACAAAAGGACACAATGGAAGGTGAAATTGCACACTCTGCAGTGAGTGAGGGATGAAAGCCAATGTATCAGTGTCATAGCATGTCAGTGTAGAGTATAAATGATACTGTCACTGAGTGCTGCAGAAGGTATCAAGGGAATTCCACTCCAGTAAATTACATTACTTAGACAGACCTGAAGGCATTGTGTCTGAATGAGTGGAGAGAAAAAAGGTTGTCAGCACAAAGCAGAAGATATTACAGAACAACTGGCTGCAGGGTTGGAAATCAGTGTTTTTCTGATGTTTATCATGTTAAGCTCTTCAGCTGCTTTTTTGTTAATGTTTTGGGGTTTTTTTAATTACAAGTTTATCGGTGAGGAAATAACACTTTCTGGACATTTACTTTTTACACAGTACACAAGTGCATAATGAGTCTGACTTTCGGAGGTGTTGAGCATCCACAGCTCCCATTAACGTGGGTGGAAATTGTGAGTTCCCTGCACTTCTGAAAATTTGACCCAAAATTGGTGTGGTGGTCTTTTTAAATGTCCTTATTTGGGTGGGCTCCAGCAGATCTGGTTTCTATGGTTTCAGGATGCCAGGTATTGGAACGCATGAGCTTTTATTTCTCCATTCTAGTTTTTAGGCATTCAGATGATGATGAACAGTATAAGTACCAGGATGGATTATTTAGCGATGGCAGGCCAGCAAAAATGCTAAGATTTCATCCACCCAAATGTATGCTGTACAGGCTTCTTTCCTTCTGTGTAATCTTTTTGCTGAACAGAACCCCATGTCCACACAAACGTCTACTAGCTGCTGCTGTTTAATTGCCTTACCTGAGGCTGAGAAAACATACTTCCCAACTTTCTCCAAAAATTGACTCTTAATGCCATTTCTTGAATAAGTTGACAGAGCGGCTTTAAGATAAGGCCAACACTTCCCCAAAGATCATATGTATCACTTCTGTGGCACAGAAGTCTGCCTGGGGCTTCTAGTAACATTTTGACAACTTTGTACTGCTTACTTATATCTTTTCCACCTGCCTGCTCATTAAAACTCTCATCGAATGTGTCTGCTGTAAACAGTAATCAGTAACCCCTCGCCACATTACCTCTGATGTGAAGCTAGCCTCCCAAATAGCAGAATAATATCTGCACAGCACAACTCAGCTAACAGTCTTTTCCATGGTTACTGGATGAGGATAGTCGTTTTTCACCTCTAATTATTGTTTTAAGCTTTGTAAATTGTTAGCCAAGTAATTTCACAAAACTGAACTGCACAATCATCTGTAAGAACAGGGTTTGAGGGGTGGCTGGTAGAGAAAGGAATAAGCATTTAAGTTTAATATACTTTTTTTAAATGGCCTGAAAACACTGACCAAATTATTTATAGCATGGTACAGTTAAGCACAGGTGAGTGCATTACTTAAAACAAATCAAATATCACACAATTTGTATAGTAAATGTGTCCAGCATTATTTGGCCATCTCAGATAACAAGGACCAAATTCCTCATTTGTATTCATGTAGCTCCTATTGGCTTCTGTTGCGTTTGTAGGGCTGTGATTGAAAGCAGACTTCTGCCCTAAAAATTTGTCCAACATAAATTTTATAAACAACATAAAAACCACAGAATAAATTAAAGAAAAAGCAATGGAGCATCATTAGTGAAGAAGGCACCCTACCTGGGATGTGACACCAGTTAAATTAGTGGGTGAAGCTAATCAATGCTTAGCATATTGTAGAGGTCAGAGGGAGGGGACAAAGCATAACTACATTTAATCTGAGTCTCATTGGAATTCCATTTTTTATTTTCTTTGTGTGCGTATCTCTGTATCTGCATGGATAGATGTATACAGTTGTACGTGCTGCCTGTGTTACTGTGTTCATGTATAAAAATCTTGTACTTTGACATGCCTGATATATGGTATTTTAGCTCCAGAAAGTTACCATTTTTGGATACTGCACATATTTGTATTTTTGCAGAGCTCCATAAGAAGTACGCTTCCAAAGCAAACGTTTTTCTAATATGCTATTTCAGTCTCATGAAGTAATCCTTCTACATTTTAAAATGTGGCTTATACACAGCATTCTGTTATGCAAAGTAACCCTCATCCTTCATTCTCTCTAAAATCCTTTGTCCCTGCCTCCATAGCTACATATACTGTCATGTTTTCCTCTTTCTGGAGCTGATCCTGAAACCCTTACTCACATGAGCCGTCCCACAAGTCCTCAAGATGAGTAAGGGCTACAGGATTGGACCCTAAATGCCACTGCTACAGAGGGTGGGATAGAGAGAGAACTAAAGTGAATGTGTCCCTCAGGAAGAAAGAAACTAACAAGTATTTCTCTGACTTGTTAAGAAAATATTCACTTCCTGAGAAAAATTGAGCACGTTAGATCTCACGTTAAATTATTTTGTTCTGTAAATGGCTCCATACCCTTCCTCCCTCCCCTCAAAAAGGCTGCTGCTGTTGTACCTTGTATTTCTAAATAAATATGCCTTGTGGAAGAAAGTGTATGTGGTTCATTGAACTCAGCCCTCTAACAGTTCAATATTGTAATCTTAAATCCCATTACTAACACTTTTGATAAAGCAAACTTCATGGTACTGCATTAACAGAAACTTTTCTATAAACTTTGATTTGCTTGTTAATAAGTCAACCCATAACATTAGTGTTACTCTTACATATATCATTATATGTTGTTAAACTGACGATTGGTGTGTAAAAACTGACATTTGCATGAAGTTACCAAAAATGCAGTAAAAGAAACTTTTGTTCTGACTTGGTAAGGAAAAAAATGCAAAATAACACTAGTCCTAACAGCAGAGATGTTCATATAAAGACATGTTCAGAACAACAATAAGATCATTTATTCATGTATGACATAAGTACGTAGGAATTTAAATAATGAGAAATCTTGTGAAATGCAGTAAAATGTACACCACTAGCATTGTCAAGTTCTCTATTTATAAAGCCCTATTCTCAGGGAAAGCAGCTTTATTTTTGCTTTGAAAATCCATTATCATAAGCCACTCTTTTTAAAACACTTTTCTCACTGCAATATTAAAGTAATTTTATATCCTAAGAGCAGCTCTTTCGTAGGGCGAAGAGCAGGGTGGGCGGGAAGGATGTATTTTAATTGTGGTTTATAATGCTTCTCACAACCCCAGCTGCCCCAAAATCAGGAAAACCACCTGACTCTTAGGCTTTCCTCTTCCCAATTAATTTTACTCTCCCCCACACCAAGACGGCCCTTTTTAGAAATGTCCATCTGTTTAAATGACTTATTCATTCTCCAGACGATCTTTCTGGATTCCACAGAAAATATTGCCTGGAGGGGAAATATTAAAGGCTTAAGATAAAATTTCTCTTTCAAATTGTAAGGGAGACCATTACTACTTCAGGGAGGCAGTGCAGTCTATTGATAAAAGACGAGATCTGGCCTTTATTCTCAGTTCTACCACAGACAAAATTCTTAGCTGCCTCTCCATCAGTTTCTCCATCTGTAAAATGGGGATGATAATAATGCCTACCAACCTTAAAGGAGCACTTTAAGAGCCAAAAGGAAAAGGTGTTATATAAGGGCCGAATAGCAAGATTATACAGGACTGGACGTTCCCAAGGCACTTGACAGTAGATAAAGCATGCCATACAGTGAACAGAATCCCTGGCCTGAGGAATCCAGAATCCAAAGCAGGGAAAATAGAATGTGAGGCAGTGCAGAACAAACACGGAGTGTCTCTAGTGGTCACTACAGCTGGAATGCTTAATGAACAGATGGGTTTTCAGGAGATTTTTTTGAAGGAAGAATGGGAGAGTTCTTGGCACATGTTAGTCAGCAGTCTTTTCAAGCGTAAGGCATGGCTTAGAAGGAGGCATAAAGTCAAGAATTACAGAAGAGGACAATGAGAACAGCTTGGAAGATGGATAGGGGGTAGGTAGTGCCAGGGGAATGTATGAGGGGTTAAGGCCATAGACAGAAGCAGGGACAGGGCAATGTATATATAGACCATATATTGGTTCCTTGGAAATGGCTTGGCAGAGCACTGAAAAGATTTTTGATGTCTTGGACCATTTCTTAAGCATTGGTTGCTGTGCTTGTATTGTAAATGTCAGCCTTCATCAAAGTAAGGCAAGGTACTGTAATTGTCTAGAAGCGATGAAGACATTTCTCAGAGATGACTGAGATTTAATCTATAATGTTGCTAAAGTATTTGCAAATGCATATGCATCATCCTTACAAAATCTTCATGACCAGAGAAATGTTTCATCCCTATTTCTGTTGACACAAAAGATTGCCTCCTGATAATTGCTTTGCTTAAGTGTCTGATTATATACCAGAATGAGAGCATTCTATGTTAGGTCATCTTTAATTATGTATGTGCCACCTGTCAGCTCTAAATCAGGAGAAGATTAGTTTTCTCTTTGGATTTAGTTTAGGGAAAAGAAGAGATCTTTCAGCCAGAGGAACAGACTGTTGTAAATCATATCTATATACTGGAGTTTTAAAGGAATCCTCTTAATCCTGCCTGGTCATTAATAAGCTATTGGCACATCCAAAAATATTTGAAATGTTGCCTGAGCTTGATGGTGATGATTTTCAGGGAGAGAGGATTTGGGTCCATCTGTTGCATTTCCTAATTTTTCCTTTTCATAATTTCAAATGCACAGAGTGGGCAGAGATGTGGGGCGAGTAGGAGATATATCACCGCACTGGTGATACTGTAGTTAAGATTCTATTAATCATTCCATAGTAAGCCTCCACCTTCCAGTTCTATTATTTATTTAGCTTCAATAATGAGGTGCTAAATTATTGCTATAAATGAGGAGGGGGCGGGGGGCTTTGCAGTAGACATGATTATTGAAGAGGAACTTGTGTGAAGAGATAGCCAGGGACACTTAGATTGGGAGGATGTTTGATGTGTAAATAGTATGGGTTACAGTACCTACTTATAACCTTCTCTTAAAAATACTTTGGAGCTGAAACTTTTCATAGTTTGTGTCTGGGGAAAAATGAATTATCTGGGAAGTTTGAAAGCCTTTTTGGTTAGCAGGGAATTTGGGTTGGTTAGTTTTTGGTGTCTGGTTTTGTATGTTATAGAAATGTAAATAATGAATCTGCCATTTTATGTTCAGTATGTTCTGAGGGTGGTTCTGAGCAGAAAGAGAGAAAAGATTGCTTGCTTAATTTCAAATACCGACAGTTTAGTTGTATTGTATAGTTGTAAGCAGGTAGAATTCTCACCCTTCTCCAAATATACACATTTACCTATCATAGGGTTGTGTACTGCTGCTCATCACCTCAGTATCTAAGCTCCTTCTGCATAAGAACTTGGCAATAGCAGAGTCTCTAGTGGACTTCGTGAAATCTGTGGTTCTACTGTGTAGTATACAGTCTCTCTCTCTCTAATCTAAACTTAACCCCTTTTCTGGGATTTGGCTTTACAGCTGCACCAATCACCTCCTAAGGTTTCTGAAATACTTCAGTACCAGAGAGATTGATTTGCTGATGCTGAAATATTTTCAGAAATAATGCCGTCAGAAGGTATTATCTGGAGAAGTGGTATTTCAGTGCAGTAAAATAACTAGCACATGTGGGCAGTGGATGTTTGATGATGGTTATTACAGCATTATTGTTCAGATTGCATGAGGCTTTGACTGGTGCATCTCAGTTGCACAGGCATTTTAGGCTGTCATTTTGCATTTGTTAAATGGTGGTGTTCTCTTGTGTTGAGACATAAGGTTGAATTCATCCTCACTGGCATAAGGAAGTGCAAATTACCACCTTGGTTCTGCTGGAGAATGGAAGCTTTAATCTTCACCAAGAGCTCCACAGGTGGTGTGCACGACAAGCTGCCCTCATAACTTTTGAGGGATATGCCTGTGGGCTCAACCTTCCAGCAATTCTGCTGCTGCATTTCTCCAACTTCCTTCAGGAGGAGTTTCTACCACCCGGGGGGTTGTGTCAGTGACTGCATTGGTGGAAGCTTAGCTAGCTGTTATTTCTTTGTTGTTGGGAGTGTGCCATAGCTACATTATTTATTTTTCTTAATGAGATAAAATACTACACCTGAATTCTATTCCTGTTTGGTAGTGGTCTCGGGTTTTATAGGGTTGTTCAGGTTGGCATAGTTTGACTAACTTCTTTCTAATTTTCTCCTGCACAGAGAGTGGTTCTAGTCGTAATGCTTTATGGAATTTGTCCTGTTTCACTGAATTTGCTTTGCACATATCTCGAAAGTTTTATTTTACTTTATGTTCAGATGTTCATTCCTTGAGATAATTAGCTGTGCTCTGTATGTTAATTTGACCAGTAGCTAATGTACATTTTTCTGGGTTGGATTGAATTTCCTAGTGACAGCCAATTGTTACAAGAGTTCATTGGGCTATTCATAGTTCATAAGCATTTGTATATATAACTCAGAATTATAAAAATTAAATGGATTAAAAACTGGCTAACTTATAGGTCTCAAAATGTATTTGCATTCTCCATCACTGGAAATTTTAAAGCCAAGATGAGTTATTTTTCTAAAATTATGCTCTAGAAATTATTTGGGGGAAGTTTTATGC
The DNA here is from genome assembly GCF_026122565.2 of Emydura macquarii macquarii. NCBI lineage: Eukaryota > Metazoa > Chordata > Testudines > Chelidae > Emydura > Emydura macquarii. Next base: position 5,740,918 of record NW_027133156.1, read on the forward strand.
TCTGTGTTACCCAGTAGGTCAGACTAGGTGATCATAAATGGTCCCTTCTGGCCTTGGAATCTAGGAATCTGTGAAAAGTAGAGAATCCACTGATGATTAAAGAAGGCAGCAATGATCAACCTTCATTAGGGCCCAACTGAGGGACGTTTTTGGGTAACAGATGGTGTGTCAGATACTAAAGAATTCTGGGTACTGCCTAACCACAAGCAGGGTGAATGTTTCCCTGCCTCTTCACTGATAACTCTGCCTCCAGACACTGTACTTGAATCTTTACTCTTCAGTTTCTGAAGAGCCTTCTTTTAAAGAAGAATTGTTTATTACATTTTTATGTGGTTATTTGCATGCTGGTGAAATCTGCTATGCAGATATTACTAAGAACTTATTTCTGTCCTGTGCCTCTCATCTGTTTTAATCATAGGCGTAGTTTGACATCTATCTTTCGGGGGCAAGATAGTGACCCCTCCCGCCCTCAACTGAGGGGTGATGGCATGGGGGCAGGAAGTGAGGAGAGGGGAGGTGTGGAGCTTTCTGGAGCCAGCGGAGGTTCCAACTGGGGTGCATCTGACCTGGCCTGGTGACTCCTTGCAGGGGGAAGTCCCCATCCTGTCATCCTCTCCTCCCCCACAGCCAGGACTAGCAGCTGAGCCAAGCACTCACCTGGGTTGGGATGGGAAGGAGGCAGCTCAGCAGCCCTGGCTGTTATTGAAAATGGCCCAAAAGCTGGAATTCTGCTGTGCATGTCGCTGCTCTCCTGCCCTCCACTTGCACAGCCCACATAGGGGATCTGCCCAGCAGCAGGCACAGAGCTCGGTCCTGGCCACCCACACCCCTCCAACATTCCTCGTTTCGGGGAAGGAAGCAGCAGAACCAACTACAAGGGAGAAATCTGACCCCTCTCCTCCTCCCCCCCACACGCACACACACACACATCACCTCTGTGTTGTATCCAGTTTGGGGGGGGGAGGCAATGGCTCCCGTGTCCCCCACCTCCGCAATCTCCGCCCATGGTTTTAAATGATACAAGTTTTTCAGATTACCTTGTTCTATGAACCTAGCATAGGTACCTACCTTCTTGTTATACAGTACCTAGCATCTTGGCTTGGGCTCCTATACACTACTGTATTACAGATAAATAATGAGCCCTCTGTTATTCACAGTGTGAGTCAGTGGCAGAACAAGCTCCCTTGCATTGCATTTTTCCTCATTTTTGTCTGTTAATGACATGGATGCTCGACATGAGTCTTTTTCAGGGAACAAAATTGTTCTCCATCATTTGTTCACATACTACTTTTATTGTAGGATTATTCATATACTCTGGACTGCCAGCTATGACTTTTTTTTTTTATTAGGATCATTGACATATTACTTTTAATTCTCTTGTAACTGTTTACAATATCTCAGATTTTGGGCCTTTCTAATCATGACAGCATCTCTTTAAGAATTGTGGTACATTTTGTTTTTCTAATGTTGGAATTAGTATTGCTTTTTACATTGATACCACCACATGAGAAGAAGGGTGGTCCAGGCTGGTGCTCTAAATCAGGGGCTCCCAAACTGTGGGCCGTGACAGAGTCCCAGGTAGTCTGCCGGCACAACCACGGGTGGAGTTGCCCCCCTCACGCTTATACATTGATAATGGGTGAGGGCAAAATTTAAAGGTTGGGCCACCCCCCGAACAGCTCGAGTCATGCCCCCCCCCCCAGCACCCAGCAGGCTCTCTCCCACCCGCAGGGCATCTGGCTCTGCCATGTCCAACTAGGAAGTGGACAGTGACCAGGAGTCCCACGCCGGGAGGCAGCCACCAGCTCTCTGGCTGGCAGTGGCCTCCGCCAAGTGTTGGAGGGAGCCCAGTGATCCCAGCGGATGGCAGGGGGTGAAGCGGAGCCGGCCCTGAGAGGCAGCTGCTCCCAGGGTGGCTGGAGGGTTTGCAGCCATTGCTGCCCCAAGCTGCCGTACTGTGCGATCTGTGGCTGTCGGGCTCCCTATATTGGGTCCATGGCCCCCACTCAGGGACCCAGGCTTGCTGGTGCATCTCTGTTTCCATCTGGACAACACTGTGTTCAAGACTGTCCTAGGTAACGGCCAGGCCAGGCTTGAGCGCCTGCCTCTGTCTGGCACTGATGGCCCCTAAGCCATTCCCTCATTTCCAAGCAGGGAGTGCCTCTGAGGTGAGCCAGGGTGCTGGGTGGGTGAAGCATGGCTGCCAGGTGACAAGCTCAAGGTACTCAGTGGGCTGATGAGGCAGAGGTTGTCGGTGGGGATTGGCTGTGGCACCTGCCTGGCCCCTTCACCCTCTCACTGGCCCTGGTCCCTGCTGAGGTGAGGGGCCGTGAACGCCTGCCGTGCCCCTCTCCCTTACAGACACGTGGTGGCCCAGCTGCCTGCTTGGCAGCCTCTTGCCTGATTTCCCATTTGATCAACCTGAGGGGACAATGGCTCGCCTGCTGGGTATATGTTGATAGTGGAGTGGCATAATTTAAAGGTTCAGCCACCATATGAACACCACATTTTGCTCTCAACTTTTTTTTTAGTGTGGTTTTTATTAAACTGTTTAGTTTCAAAGATCTTGAAGCATCTCTTTGAGTGTATATTGCTAGGGATTTCTATCATGGCAGTTGTTTACATTAAAGTGAAAAGGAGACATACTTTGTTTATTTACAGTGTTATAGTTTATATGTATGTAATTAAAATTAATTATTTTCTTCAAGAAGTGCTAATAGCAGGCTGCAGTGCAGGGACTAAAACCAGCTGCAGAGGAGGACCTAAAGGAAAAAAGTTTGGGAACCCCTGCTCTAAACACAGGGAGTGAGGAGACCTGAGTTGAGTTCTTCATTGTGTCACAGACTTCCTGTGTGACCTTAGGAGAGTCATTCTTTGTGATTCAGTTCCCCGTCTGTGGAATGGGGATTTAGTACTTCTCTACATCACAGGCTGTTGTGAGGATTAAGCCATTAAAGGTAGTGAGGTGTTTAGATATTGCTGTGATGGGAGCCATATAAGAACCTCAGATAGACTTTGCAATCTTTCCAAGGTAGGACAGTTGTCAAAAAAGCACTGTAGAAGCAATGGTAAATAAATGCAACCTTCTTGAAAAGTTCAAGTGGGCAATCAGAGCAGGAAAAGTAGTTTCTTTTGCAGTGTGGTTGCAGTACGTTTGTGGAGTGATTTCAAGGAAACCTCTCAGTAACAGGAAACTGTTACTGCAGGCATTCGATGAATAAACTGTGTAGCTTTGCTTTGTGACTTGTGCCTCATTCAAAAGACTGCTTAGTAAAGACAAGAACATGTCCATAATTAGTCAGATTTAGTTTCTTTTCCTAATGGTAAGGTTTTAGTAATTTGTATCATATATTTCTGCTTTCACTTCCCATTTTATACTTTTCACCGAAACAGAATGGATTGCCTGCATTAATAAAGGAAGACATTTGACTTAGTGGTGATGCACCCTGAAATGTTCAGTAGCAGATCCGTTTGTATTAAAAACAACCCCTTTTATTTTCAGGACAGTTGTTCTCATCACAAATACTGTCAGCTGCCTCTAGTTGGTAGCCAAAGAAAATAAATGGGTTTGGGGACCTTGCTGCCGCCTAACCCTTGTTGGTACGGTACATCCACGCAGGTTGAAGTACACCTGCAGCACAATGTGGGGAAGCTTGCAGTGCTTCTGCCATTTCTGTGGATCCTAGGATTTCAGTCTCCAGGATTCTTGATCTCAGTGCAGTATCTTAGGCGAGCAGTGAGAATTCTCGTGCTTTTATTTGCAAGTGCTTGCCAGTTCTATCACATCTCATTGGTCTGAGGAGGTGCATGCTTCTTTAAATGGCAGTAGCTTAGTGGGGCAGTGGAAATTTTCCTGTGCAAGCGGTCATAGGTTTGAATTTGGTCTTATCTGTCACACAAGAGGTGAATGCTACCTAACGACTTCGGTAAACACTGCTTGCATTTAATTGTATCTTCAGTCAAGCCCCCTGTTTCTATAGCATTATCTTTTTCCCTTCAAAACTTTGTGCAAATCAGTTAGTTTTAATTTCTTTTCCCAGCTACGTAGTTTTGTCAAGTTACTTGATTAAGCATCCTGTTGTTTCACATGATATATGATAATGTGAGTGATATCTCACTCTACTTAGCAAAATGTTAGAATGGCTGTTGGCAGCCTTAGTTTTCTGAAAAAGTAATTAGCAAGTTGAATTACTTATATGCACCTACTAAGGGCTGGTCTACACTTACCTCGCGATTCAGTGGCAGTCAATGGGAGTTACGCAAGCTACGCAGAGTAGTTTGTGTAACTCACGTCGACTGCTTTGCTTCCCTTCTGCACGCCATCTTCACTGCACTGTGCCTGTTCCCGTTGATGCAGCGCTACGCTTCTTGAGGGGGTGGATTTACTCAGTCAACTTTCTGAACGATTGAGCAGGTCTATACTGACCGCTCAATCAATCCAGAAAGATCGATCTGGCGGCGGCGACTTTGCCGCCGTCGGTATAGACATTGCCTAACCTGAGTAGGCATTTTCTAGCTGCCTGTAAGTTAGCGACTAGTACTGGCTTTTCAAAATCTCGTATCTGATTAATTACTTCCTACACTAAAAAAAGAACATTCATAAAAATATGTCTGATGAAACTAATGCTAGTGTCTTGTTTGTTAACTTAGATATCCATTTCTCTGTCAAATACCATAGTTCATGAAGAATTTATTAAATAGTCATTTTCATGAGGAGACGGGCACTTTTAGTATTGAGGATATCAAACTGATACTTGAATAATAAGCATACTAATAATTTTCTCATGACTCCATATCCATTAATCCCCATACTATTGGATATAAGTCACCTTGCAAGGAAATAGAACCATGAAAACATTTTATTTTGGCTGTTCAAATTATGATCCAATACTTTATGCACCTCCTTGTATAGGCCAATACATTGCACTTTTCTTCATATCTTTCTAGAATGCTGAAATTTTAGTCAGTCCCTTTAGTCTTCTGTAGCAGGTCATTTAGTGATGGATTTTGCAGACAGAGGCCTCGTGTAATCAAGCATGGCCACACAGCTGTATTACATGCTCCATCTTGCTCTCCACAGGCAGCTAGTGCCTCCTACTCCTTTCTTCCCCACTTTTTGTTAATTGAGAATCACTCCTGTCTTTTATCTGGGGTTGTTTTCCTCATGGCTGTTGTTAGGTCTTGGGCTCTATTCTAACTTGGTCCCTGCCCAGAGATGTGCTGGGCACTTGACAGAACAGACACATACATGGCCATGGTTATGAGGGCAGATTAGAGGCATGAAAAGAGACCAAGCTGCAGATGGTTGTTGGTGCTGAGCAATGTAGGACCTCAAGGGTGAGATCGTTTGGTTCTGGTTGGCGGTATATTTGGGCTGCTTGACCTTCTATTTTAAAGCTTATTCTTTTGTGTTCTTCATTATGTTCCTTCACCTCTGCGTTCTCTGACTCTGCCTCCCACTTGTCACCCACCATGCTTCCTTTGCTTATTGGCTGATTTTTATCTGTTACCATTGCGTCCTTACCCACTTTGCACCCTCCCGCAAAGAGTTATCTCAGTCTGATCTTAACTCTCCAGATGACACTTTTTTGATCTCCACAGCCTCCTATCACCCACCCATTTCATTTGCTGCTACTCTTCCTCCCTCATCTACTCCCCTTCTCTGTCTTTTCCTCCTCATCTCTGGCAACACATCTCTCAACATCATCCCTTCACTATCTGCCTCCCAAACTCTCCATCACTGGCTTCACTCCAAGCAACATAATTTCTCTCTGCTCCCTACCCTCACCCTCTCTCTACTACCTCCTGCACTCCTCCACTCCTGATAAACTCACTGAAGTATGCAATTTATTATCTCCTGCTCTTTCATATTCTTTTCATTCATTGGAAATAGGCTTTCTGCTCTGATTCTTATTTTCCATCGCTGCTCTCACCCTTAGCTCTGTCTCCTCTCGCACCCTTACGCCCCTGCCCTGGAGAATACAGTGGCAGAATTGGGCTCCTGCTCTCAATCTCCTGTCACATCCAACCTCCTTTCTACCTACACCCCTTCTCCTTTGAAATGCACTCCAGGCATCTCTTCACCTTTTTCCCTGTGGCCATCACCTGTTGCTTCCCAGATTCCTTTTTCTCCTTCCTTCCTGTGTCTGGCTTGGAGCTTGGTTCTCATCCTGACTCTGGTCTCGGTCCCTCTCATCCACCCCTGCTGACTTCAGACTCCATATTGATGTTCCATCTGGCTCTTCCCCCTTGCTTTCCCTTTTGATGGTCAGCTCTGGATCAACTGTCTATCATATCTTCTCCTCCCTTCACCCTTTATTTTTTTTATTACTGAAGATATTTGCAGAAACATAGGTTCTGTATTTCAGGACTTTAATTTCTCTTTTTCTTACCCTCTTGAAATCATAATGTCACAAGCAGGGGATATCCTCCCTCCTCCTCCTCCTCCCCCCCCACACTTCTTGTAAGGAATAAAAGAAGAATAATTCTTACAAGGTAATATTGAGAATGTTAATTAAATTCCTAAGAAACAAAGGGCCATATCCCCCGCCGTAAATCTGTATTGTTCTACTGATAGATATGGCCCACAGATCTTATTTCCGGAGACCATGACTTTTTTATGTCTAGAATATCCATGCCAGACACTATTGGAAACAAACAATAACACATATCTCCCAAGTTATTAAAACAAAGAAAGAAGCACAGGTACATTTCAGACAGCATGTAGCATGTTATGATTATGTGGAAAAGCATAATGTCATTTAGCACAAAGTAATGATTATGTCCCTTACTTCACTATTCTAAAGCTTTCTTTAAAAGTTATATGCCTAACGGTATATTTTAAAACTGTTTATTTCTACTATTAGAATACTTGAAGTAACCATACTGATATGTGGATGTGCTGACCTGATCTTGACTTCTGATAAATATGAATTTAACTGACTCCTTGTCTATAAAACTTGGACTGTACTAATGGCAATGTCTGTATTGAATCTGTCTGTGGTAAACTGTCTTTTCTCTTCACAAAGATACGTTGCATCTAGGGTGAAGTTTATCGAAATATATTGGCGTTGTAACTTTTTCTTCTCTTTTTTTTGGCCTTTACACAACAGTATTACCTTTCTTGTTAGTCTTAGTAACTCAGTACATCAAAGATATAGTCACAGGAAAATATTTGTATTCCAGCCTGACTTGGGTTTGTTTGGAATGCACATTTTTTCACACATGTGGAGGAAAAAAAGAAGATTTAAACCTTTATCCAGACTATTCTCTCTCCCTTTACATTTATACTGAGGGATTAGATCGTTGCTGATCACCAGAAGTTGCCATCTGGGTTGGTCCTGTTGGCAAGAGAAGTGCTTTAGAGCTCCACCATCTGTCGGACATATTGATTGCGCCTTTATCTGCTGTTTGTATTATATAGTGTAGTTAATAATAATTAGGAATGTACTTAGATTAGCTTCATCTGAAATCCAAATCAAAGAGCTTTATAGCTTCCTCACTTTGCACATCGACATGTCAGTCTCTAATGGAATAACAGAGATTTATTTGACCCCAAGTTATTTATATTGTAGAATTATGAATCCACTTGCCTCCATGCTCATAGGGATTGATTCTGCTGGATATTGAAGTTGATGGGAGTTGAAGGCACTCAGCATCTTGCCAGATCAGGCCCATAATATGCTAGTGTAAGTCAGCACACAGTACAAATCTCACAGCACTTTTTACTGACAGCCAATGTAATGGATAGACTTTTGCATATCTTAACATGGGATCAAATACTATTTTTTATTTAGTATCAACCATGTGCCCTGCCCAGTGTTGGACAGTGCATGAAAAATACTATATTTTTAAACTGTAGGGACATGAATGACAATATTTTCCATGGTGTAAGCATGTGAATTCAAGTTTTTAAATACTACTATCATAAGCAGTGACAAAAGGAAAAGAAAGATACTACTGTTGAATTTAATGAGGGTGGTGATAAGGTTACACTTTGAAACAAAAGGCCATGACCCTGCCATAGGATCCAATATGTCAAATGACTGGTCTCCATTAATGTCAAATTCTTAACCTTTTAATACTCCTATAGGCACTTCCTAAATAATCATAATGGGTAAAGGCACATATAGGTATTTGTATGTTACAATGAAGAATGCTTTTTAAAAATTTTACCTTTATTCTCTTGTTATTACCCAGTAACCACATGGTTTTTCCATTCAGGAAAGAATAGCCACATGGACTTTTCCCTGTTTAGAAACCAGTGATTTCTCCTTATTTGAACTAGCACTGTTTAAACATCCAGCTCTTTACCATTCCACAGAAGCTCACATATATCCATCAGGATCTTACCCATATTTTTTTCATCTCTGTCCATGCCTTCTGGGTATTTTCCCCCCTCAGTTATCTACCACGTGTGTAGGTACTAAACTGGCTACTTATCCTCAGGACAGAAACAAGCAGAGATAGACCCTCCTAAATGCTCAATATCCACCCCTTTCTTCTCCTCTTGGGTTCATTTAAATAACTATTGTTCATTTTTATTTATTATTTGTGTTACTCTAGCACCTAGGAGCCCTACCCATGGCTGAGGCCCTCCCTACTGGAGATATTTATAGGCAAGATGCGGAAGGAGAATGAAAATCTGGTCATTTTGACAAACTCAGAGCTGGTCTACACTACAAAGTTAGGTTGGCTTAACTACATTGCTCTGGGCTGTCAAAATGTTCAGATTTTCCTCCTCCTCCTGCACCTTGAACAAGAATGTAAGCATTTGCCAAGTCATGGAGAAAATAAAAAACTTGCAAAGCCTTCCAAAGCATGCTAAAAAGTGATTCAAGGCTTTTCACAGGAGGAAGTCTAGCAGGAAAAACCAAAGAAGCCTGACTAATTTTAACAGCACTGGTTGCATCATCTGCAGATTTACTCTCAAGGCCTGTTTTCAAAAATTCGATCAGTTTAACAAAACCAGTTTTAAAACTATCTGGAATCCTAGTACACCAAATTTAAGTGGCCTAAATCATTTTTACTGGGGCTATTGATTAATCACAGTTAACTCAAGAGATTAACTCAAAACAAATTATATTGATTTAAAAAATTAATCCTAATTAATTGCAGTTTTAATCACTCTGCTAAACAATAATAGAATACCCATTTAAATTTATTATAAATAATGTTGTAAGTTTTTCTACGTTTTCAAATATATTGATTTAAGTTACAACACAAAATACAAAGTGTACAGTGCCCACTTTATATTATTATTTTTATTACAAATATTTGCACTGTAAAAAGTTAAACAAAAGATATAGTATTTTCAGTTCACCACATACAAGTACTGTAGTGCAATCTCTTTATTGTGAAGGTGCAACTTACAAATGTAAAATTTTTTTGTTACATAGCTGCACTCAAAAACAAAACAATGTAAAACTTTAGAGCCTACAAGTCCACTCAGTCCTACTTCTTGTTCAGGCAATTGCTAAGACACACAAGTTTGTTTACATTTACGGGAGGTAATGCTGCCTGTTTCTTATTTACAATGTCATCTGAAAGTGAGAACAGGCATTCGCATGGCACTGTTTTAGCCAGCATTGCAAGTATGTACATGCCAGATATGCTAAACATTCATATGCCTCTTTATGCTTCGACCACCATTCCAGGGGACAATTAGTCGCAACTATTTTTTCAATCTCAGTCAATTGCGATTAATTTTTGTAATTGTTTGACAGCCCTAATTTTTACTGAACCAGTCACCACCTTAAGATTTTAAAACCAGTTGGAATTTTTGGCAAAAAACAACCTACCGTGGACAGACATTGTGAGACTCATCCCTGTAAAACTATGGGTACTCCTTTAATAATGGAAAAAAACTCATTTTTTCAAGTGAGTAGAGAAGATCAGCGTATACATTGCGGCTCTGTGTGCAATGGAAATGTTATCAGCATATGGACCATCTAAATGGAACTTCATTCATGAAGACTTCCATCTGTTTTGGAAAGTGCTGAGCAAGCGAACAGTGGCCAAGACACCAGTATTCTTTTTCAGAAGGAGAAACCAGGAAGCCATAGCTTTAAAAACTTTACTCCACATATGACCCTGCAAACAACAGTATGCTTTCCCTTTCTTCACATTAATCAGAACAGACAGGCAGGACCCAAAAGATGTACCAATCCATACACCAAGGAAGTATGAACAATTTTCTAAATGCCTGCTAGATTACAGTGAAGATAAAAAGCTTGCAAAATATTCTAGAAAACACTTATTCCGAATGATGGAGATTCTTCTCATAAGATCTATACAATGTATCAAAAAGGAACAAAACATGGGCATGCTCATAGCTCCCTATCAGTTGAGGTTGTTGTAACTAAATGAGCATGTTCTTGGGTCCCTGCATGCTCCTACCATGCAGAACAAACCTCCTCAGTCAGGGATCCAATTTTGCACATAGACCTGGAAAGCAATATTTGATTAACCATATGGTAAAAACAGAAAATTAACCAGGAAAAGGAGGTAACAGCCCACTAGTTTCATCCAGAAGGATTCTACCAATAAGAATAACTATTTTAGAAACTGGTTCAACTTTAAGCATTGATAACATCCAAAATATTCAAGTACAGTTCTTCAAAGTTGAATGCTGTTGGGGTTGATACAAACTGGGCTTAATCTGGAGCTAAACCACAAAGGAACAGTCATAGATTTTATTTAGGTAATCTGCTGTCCTTAATTTGTCATGTGAAAAGATTGCTGAAAGCAGCACAACAAACCTATCCCCCCCCAGCTCATAATTTCTGTCATGGACCCTAAATTTAGTATTGTCAGCTCTATACTGTCTGCTCTTTCAACCTCTTTGGACTGTTGATAGCTACTCACTATCAAACTGTCTTCTCTCATCGTCTTCATAATGTCAAGAAGAATTTTGAAATCTGGATCCCTCTCTATAGTATCCTAGTGTTACACATTGCAAAGAGCGTTGACGATTGACACAGCATTCACCCCAAGCCTGGCTCACTTTTTCAGGATGTTGTGCTCTTTTAATTCTCCAAAAAACAGCCTCCTGAGAGAAGATGGCACAGAAACTGGATATCGGAAGAGAGGTGAGGATATGTATGTCAAAACCTGAAAAGCTGAGAAAGTTAAACTCATTATGCACCTTCTACTACTCTGTAGTGAAAGGAGAAACTCAAAATCCTCGAATGTAAGGTACATCAAGGCTTGATAACTGAAGCATACAAAGTAAAAAGCAAGACTTTTCCTGAAAAGCTCACAGAATCTTTCACAAGATCACTGGGCACCTCCTGGGTGGAAAGAGCTCAAGCCTCTTATAAGATCCCACAAAGCTGTCACCTGTGCCTCAGTGCACACTTAGTTTTCAAAGCATGGTAAGACTTACAAGCCTTAACCAGTGCAGTCTACAGGAGATGAGTACTGGGGACTGTAGTACATCAATAAAACTTATAGTCCATAGGGACCTTTTAAATGAATATACGTAGATTTTTATTCCCTTCTCGGAATCTGCACTGCTGTAAATACCACACTGTAATGAATGGCAGATATGGGAGTTCTGGAGAGAGAGAAGAAATAACTTTTACCTGATCATTTTTCTTCATCAAATTCCTATGTCTGTCCATCCAACCTACCAGTGAAATAAGTCAACAAAGTGCCATGTGATCTCTCCCCAGGCCACTGAACCTTTTGGTCATTTAAAAATACATATTTATATTGTTTATTTTGTCTAATAGTCATCCTGGGTCTATTTCTGCTTTGGGCATATCCCTCTCTGGACAGCCTCTGCGTAGGCAATGCATAGTGATAGTGTGATAGATCTGATTCAGCCTCCAGTTGCCATAGTCAGTGCGCTGTAAGGACTGGCAGAAATGGGAACCAAGAAAGGAGACACAAGTAATAAAATTTTCTTTCCATATTTCTCACTTTTTACATATATAGTAACACTTGCTTATAGGGATTTATTGAACACCGCAAGTACCAACTCCAGTACACACAGGGATTTATTGAACACTGCAAGTACCAGCTCCAGTACACACAGGCAGGAATGAATTTCCTGCTAAAACCCCCAGATCAGGTACAACAAAATATCAAACAAAGGCAGCAGCTTCATACTAAGATAAAAATACAGCACCATCTACTGCTAGAGGTGCTGTCTGCACCAACCTTTACAACTTTCCCCCTCCAGTTAAATAGGAATTTAAAACAGTAACTCCTAGGAATCCAGGCAATCTGCCACCCATGCAGATTACCATGTTGGTCTGCCTGCTTGAGTCCTATATTCAGTCATGGAGACATCATTTGTAGTTGGATCTAGATTATATGTTCTCTAAATTAGGCCCATCTGTTGTGGACGGACAGTCTGTGGCAGTCCACAGAGTGCTGAGGTCCCACGGACAGCCTAGCAATTCTCTTCCACAACTGGTTTCCTATTAGAAGCCACAGGAACCTGCTGGGGTAGTCGCAAATCCTCTCCATCCCTCTGGAATGATTGTTGAGCATCCTCAGTTTTTGCCCTCCCCTTTCTTTTAATGAGTCTCTGAGCAAGTTACCAATTCAGTACAAAGGTGCAAGTTCTTGCTTTTTGTGTCAGCACAGATACATAGTTTAATTTTTTAATTGCCATGTAAGGTCCCCTCCTAAAAGGAATAAGTTTGGGATATTTTTCAGGCTGCTTTTTCCAGTTGCATAGCCACATCTTCTCTCCTTTCTGCATGGGACTGTAATTTTCCTTTTTCCTGGCATGCTTGCTTCTGGTTCATTTGCTCCTCCACCTTCTGGAACATGGATATGAGACTTTGCTGTGTCTCCTACCTGTGTTAGTGCAGAGGGTCTTGCTGGTTCTTACTGCCTGAATATCAAGGCAGAGTCCAAAACTAATCTCGGAGCGTAATGGACATTTGAATGTCAGGTGCTGTTAAATGCAAAAACAAAAGGAGTCTTCATATCTCAATCTTGTTGGTCTTCAGTGACTCAGAGTATGTTTATACGGACGGTGGCAAAGTCGCTACCATCAGATCGATCTTTCTGGATCAATTGAGCGGACAGTGTAGACCCGCTCAATCGATCAGGAAGTCGATGTTAGTAAACCACCCCCGCAAGTGGCACAGTACTCTGCGTAGCTTGCGTAACTCCCATCGACTGCCGCCGAATCTCCAGGTAAGTGTAGACCAGGGCTAACACTATAATCACAGAACCAGTGGTGCAGTTTACTCATTCCTCTCCTGTTACTCCATTTACTCAGGGTGGGTGACACTGGTACTCACCTTGGTTATCTGGAGTTACCAACAAACTTTGTGCAATAACCATGATTCAAATTTCTTTCTCTGATTACTGCAGATATAGCTTGTTTCATACATGTTTCATCTGTGTAGCCATAACTGTTAATCCTTTTATCCTTCAGTGGCTGTGTCATCACATACTTTGAGAAGATGTCATGCACTACATGCAAGTCCTAATTTCCAGCAGGTATTTCTGCTAGTGGACCTTTCAAGTCACTCTGTATGAACTACCAGGGTTTGTTTACTAGATTGGGGCATTTTCCCTTAAGAGTTCTGTATCTCCTTGCTGGTGCTTTCCTTGCTTTACAAGTAAGACAGGAAAATACCCAGTTCTTAACATCTACAGCCAGGCCCAACCAAAAAAAATCTGTCGATACCTAGCTCAGTGTCTTTTCAGACCTCAGGTGGCCTGCCACTTCTTTATCATGAAAATATTGTACTGTTCTCTGTAAGCTTGCTGGCAAGACAGTCCTGTTACCTTCATACATCTGCAAGTTGTCAGCTGGATCAGTGAATAATCATTCCTGAACTACATTGAATCTCCCAGTCTGGGTCTCCTTCAGTAGATCTGTTGGTGCACCAAACATAACTCAGAGTCTTAGACTATTCTTGCCAGATGTCCTCATAAGACCAGGCTGAGTGTATTCTCACTGCCTTCATGTGGCTGACAGCATCTGCAAACGACACTTTGCTTTCCAGATTTATGGAGAACTGTGACAGTTTGTGAATCCATCTCCACAGGTGTCCTTCTGGGGTGTGCTTTGTAAGGAGCCAATGCAGGGCTCCGTGATCTGTGCACACTGAATTCCATAGGGGCTTCCAAAATAACCAAACACTCCAGTTCTGTAGTCAAATACTTGGTTTCCCTCTCATTTAATTTGCAATCTGCGCCTACTGAGGTCATCAGTTTGTTCAAATGCGAATCTGACAGCAATTGTTGAGGCATCACAGGTTACTACTAATGGATGGGGTGATCCAGGAATTTAAGCACAGCATGGTTTAGAAGTCCTCCTTTCGATCACTGAAATGCTTTTGGGTGTTGTTCTGTCCAGACAATGTTGCTCTTCATTCGCAGAGTGGGCAGTGCCATTATACCAGCTAAATGTTATACAAATCTTCTGTAGAATCCACAAAGGCCTACAAACCACTGTACCGCCTTCACATTTGTAGGAAACTTCAGGTCCATTATAACATTCAGTTTCTGGGATTGGGGCTCCAGCCCATCTTCACTGACTGTGTCCTAGGAAGGTGATGCAAGTCCTCACATGCTGATGTTCGTTTCCTGAAAGTTCAAACCCTGCCTCTTTAAAAAGCTTTAAAATCCTTTTCACTCCTAGCAAATATTCCTCCCGGGTTTTGTGGAAAAAAATAAGGTCGTCTAAGTATATGAGGATGTCTTCAGTTCTCACAACTTAGGTTGGATCATTTACTACCCTCTGAAACTTCCCTGGTGCATTCATGAGTCTGAGGGACATTCTGTGGAATTGAAACAATAGAGAGGGTGTCACAGAGGCCACAGCTGACGTACCACTTTAATCTGATGACATCCTGGTATCAAATCAAAACTAGTAAAATACTTTGCTCCTGACACTTTAACCAGGGTGTCTTCCATGTGGGGATGGGAGAGACTATCCGTAGATAGACTTATGTGTAGTGCTGGGGAGGAGCCAGGGGCCGTGGTACACACAGATACCAATGACATTGTAGCGAAGGATAGGAGAGAGGTCCTGAAGGACAAATTTAGTCTGCGAGGTAAGAAATTCAAGTCCGGAATCTTCATGGTAGCATTCTCTGAAATGATTCCAGTTCCCTGTTCAGGACCAGTTAGACAGGCAGAATGCAGAGTCTCAATGTGGGGATGAGACAGTGGTGTAGGGAGGAGGGCTTTAGGTTTATTAGGAACAGGAGAACCTTTTGGGAAAGGGGGAGCCGGCTCCACCTAAACCAAAATGGAACCAGATTGCTGGCATGTAAAATTAAAAAGGTAGAGCAGTTTTTAAACTAGGCCGGCAGGGTTGAGGCCGAAGTGTGGAGGAGCACATGGTTCGGACAGAGACAGGAAAATAGAAAGGAGCATAAACTCTGGCACATGAAATGTAAAAATATAATTAGGAAGGCCAAAAAAGAATTTGAAGAACAGCTAGTTAAAGATTCAAAAAGTAACAACAACAACATTTTAAATACATTAGAAGTAGGAAGCCTGTTAAACAACTAGTGGGGCCACTGCAGGATCGAGATGCTAAAGGATACAAGGAAGGCCATTGTGAAGAAACTAAATTCATTCTTTGCATCAGTCTTCATGGCTGAAGATGTAAGGGAAATTTCCAAACCTGAGCCATTCTTTTTAGGTGACAAATCTGAGGAACTGCCCCAGATTGAGGAGTCATTAGAGGAGGTTTTAGAACAAATTGATAAATTAAACAGTAATAAGTCACCAAGGCCAGATGGTATCCACCCAAGAGTTCTGAAGGAACTCAAACGTGAATTGTAGAACTACTTACTGTGGTATGTGATCTATTATTTAAATCAGCTTCTGTAGCAGCTGACTGGAGGATAGCTAATGTGATGCCAGTTTTTATAAAAGGCTCCATAGACAATCCTAACAATTACAGACCGGTAAGTCTAACTTCAGTACCAGGCAAATTGATTGAATTTATAGTAAAGAGCAGATGACACACACACATGAACATGATTTGTTGGGGATGAGTCAACATGGGTTTTGTAAAGGGAAATCATGCCTCACCAATCTACTAGAATTCTTTTGAGGGGGATTAACAAGCATGTGGACAAGGGTGATCCACTGGATATAGTGTACTTAGATTTCAGAAAGCCTTTGACAAGGTCCCTCACCAAAGGCTCTTAAGCAAAGTAAGCTGTCATGGGATGAGACAGAGGTCCTCTCTTGCTTAAAAGATCAGAAACAAAGGGTAGTAATAAACAGTCAGTTTTTAGAATGGAGAGAGGTAAATAGTGGGGTCTCCCAAGGGTCTGTACTGGGACCAGTATTGTTCAGCATATTCATAAATGATCTGGAAAAAGGTGTAAACAGTGAGTTGGCAACAGTTGCAGATTCTGGATGACAACCTGGGGCCATGCCTCAAGGAGGAATCTCTCGTGGCAGAACTGTGCCTGGTAGGTTTGGGAATGATATTTTGGGCATATTCATGAGCTGTCTTGATTTGGGCATAGTCCTCGTGGCCACTGCGTCCAGGCCCATCAAGTAGGGGGCCAATAGGATGGCCCTGTTTTCTATGAGTCTTTGAACCGTGGTGGTAACCTTCTTGAACAGGACGAGGAATTCCTCTGGATCATCCATGGGCCTCATCTTTGTCAGTTTCACCACCATGGATAGCACTGGGGTGGCACCTCCCCCTCTCACACTGAGACTGGATGCTGCCCTTAGCAGCTGTAGGAGCATCATCAGCTGTTGGAGGAGCCGCTGCTGCACAGCTGTTTCTTTAATCAGCTGCTGTTGGACTGTCACCCTCTGCTGCTGGGCAGTGAGCTGCTGGTGCTGCTTTTCCAGGACCCACTTCAGCAGTTTCTCAAAATCTATTTCTGCTTCCTGTCCACCCCCCCCCAGCCTACTTTCAGGCTTCAGATACTAAGGTGCCCATATTCTCTACTATGTGAGATCCCTTTGTACCTCTTTGCAGTCTGCTTTGGATTTAACTATCTTGAGTAGTTTTGTATCTGCAACCGTTGCCAACTCACTCACCCACCCACTCAGCACCCTTTGGCTGGATTGAAGAGTCAGTAGTGCGTGGGGCACGCCGAACCAACTATTGGTGTTTCTGCTTGGGACCTGAGGAACATCAGGCCAATGGCCCCATCCCCTCTACCCCTTCCCCTGGGGAGGATCTGTGTGATCTGCTCCATGACAACCTTCTCTGACACCTGAACACCCATACGCTACTGACCCTTCAATTCAGCCAAAGGACCCTGGGTGGGTGGGTGGAAGGTGGTTACAAAAGCTGCAAGAGAAGCCCAGAAACCTATCCTCTGCCTGCTAGGGAGAATCTGGGCCTGACAGAGCAAATTTACCCCCTGGGGCCGACCCCCTCAGGAGAATTAATGACAGGGTTGCCTTTTACTATGGGGGCTTGCTTCGCCTGTGGGCAACAAGGCCGTTTCCAGTGGGATTACACTACACTATACTGAGATGCTGCTGGTCAAACTAGCTAAAGACCTGTCCAATCTGGTTGTCATGGGGCAGGGTTGGAAGTTTTTTTAAGAGGATGTCCAGAGATGGGATGGTGCATGTCTAGCAGAAGCAGAGTTGAGGCTGAAAGACCTTGTGATGACTCACAAAGGGTGCCACGAGGAGAGTGCCTCAGAAGACGAAGGCCCAGGGAAGGACCATCCTTGCAGGTGAATGATCATGCACCAGGACCTAACCAGAGTAAGGGCCTGCTACTGCCCCTCAACATGGACTTGCTGTCTGGCAAGGCAGACTTCTTTATGAACAAAAGAATGACCCAGCCTTGAGTTGGGTTTATGAACAGCTTACTCATGTGGATGATACAGTACTAGGCCCTCAGCATTTGAAACAGTGGCCTCATTTTGAATTGGTTGAGGAAAGGGCTTAAAGGTCCATGAAGGATCCCAAGACGGGGGTGGTGAGAATGCAGCTGCTAGTACCAAGGAAGTTTCTAAGAGGGTTGCCTATGAGACACTGAGTGGGGGCCACCTCGGGAGAGAAAAGTCACTCAGCAGAGTGACCGTGCAGTTCTACTGGCAGAGCGTCCACTCAGAGGCTTTTGCGGGTCATGCCCAGAGTGCCAATGGACAGGTCAGAAAAAGGTCCCAAAGGCCCCCACTGGTCCCACTGTCTATCCTTTGACATAGAGGCATGGACCTGGTGGGTCCATTAGAAAAGTCCACCGCTGGGTAAAAATACTACTGGTGAGCCTTGGACTATCCCTCCCGATACCAGAAGGCTGTCCCTCTCTGATCAGCTACAGCAGCTATTATTTCAAGTGAGCTCTTGAAGCTGTTTTCCTGGGTTGGGATCCCCAAACAGATGCTAATAGATAGAGCCCTGGGCGGATACACAAATGTGGATCAGCATCCATCCCAATCAGCTTACCTCTAAGCACCGTCTGCAGTGTAGTGATCCGCACCCGCATGCACCCACAGCTCTGGGCCCCCAATCAGCTGTCTGGAGGCCATCCCTACTGCGGCATCCCCCACTGATAGGCTGTTTCCTTTGTGGCAGATTAAGTCCATTACTACTTGTCTACCTTCAGTGGACATGGAGAACAATTGATCATCATACTCCATCATACTCCATCATACCCCACTGATAGGCTGTTTCCTTTGTGGCAGATTAAGTCCATTACTACTTGTCTACCTTCAGTGGACATGGAGAACAATTGATCATCATACTCTTTATAACAGCCCCTTAACATATTGGAATGCTGTTTTAAACCCCCTCCCCCCCACCAGTCATCTTTTCTCAAGACTAACTATGTCCGTTGTTTTAACTTTTCCTCGTAGATCAGGTTTTCTAAACCTTTTATCATTTTGTTGTTGTTCTCCTCTGGACTCTTTCCAGTTTGTCCACATCTTTACTAAATGGTGGTGCCTAGAACTGGCCATGGTACTCCAGCTGAGAGCCTCACCAGTGCCGAGTAGAGCAGGACAGTTACCCCCTGTGTCTTACATACAACACTCCTATTAATAAACCCCAGAATCATATTTCCTTTTTTGCAGCTGCATCACATTGATGACTCTTATTCAGTTTGTGGTCCACTATATTACTCAGATCCTTTTCAGCAGTACTGGCATCTAGACAGTTATTCCCCATTTTGTAGTTGTGCATTTAATTTTTTTTTTTACCTTCTTAAATGAAATACTTTGCACTTATCTTGATTGAATTTCATCCAAGAACTTATTGGAAATTTTGTGTTTTGCCATATTACTTTCCCAATAGATATCTGGGTAGTTAAAGTCCTCCATTACTACCAGGTCTTGTGTTTTGGATATTTCTGTTTGTTGCATAAATGCTTCATCCACCTCTTCTTCCTGATTTGGTGGTCTGTTGTAGCCTCCCACCATGACATCACCCCTATTTTTAAACCTTTTTTTCTTTACCCAAAGACTCTCGGCTGATCTGCCTCCAATCTCCTTCTGGACCTCAAAACGAGTGTATCTATCCTTTGTTATAATGCAACCCCTCCACCCTTTTTTCCCTGCCTGTCCTTTCTGAACAAGCTATTTCCCTCTATACCACATTCCACCAAATCCCACCAAAGCCAATTAAATAATAATTTAGCTTAAGTACTAATACTTTCAGTTCTTTCTGTTTATTCCCCAGACTCCTTGCATTTGTGTACAGACATCTAAAATGTTGACCAGATTTCCCCCACTGATTTCCTTCTTGCTGCTCCTTTGACTCTATTGTAATTTTACGTCCCACCTCACCCAACCACCCAATATCTAACCCTCCGTTAAGTTCACCTTTTTTTAAACTTACCTGTGGGCTTTTGTCACCTACCCCATTGAACCTAATTTAAACCTCTCCTCACTAGGCTAGCGAGTCAGCGTGAAGATGCTCTTCCTCTTCCTCTTCTCAGCAGTCCTTCCCGGAACAGTATCCCATGTGGGAAGTAGCCCTGGGCAGTGGACTTGAATGCTATGCAAGGAGAACCCTGCTGGTGTTCTTCCCTCAGGGCCATGGGCTGGGAGATGGTGAAAAGGGAGGGCCTGGGTCCCCCTTCCATACCCTCTTAAGGGCCAAGCCCAGATGCAGATGGAGACCACAAGATTTGCAGCTTAGGGTTAGGAACCAGGTACTTCTACCACCCTGAGAGAAAGGGGCTAGGGGCCAGAGGCCAGGTGTGCTAACTACTAGGCCACTGAGCCCTCCAGGCACCCTATCACATGACATCATCATCCAAAAATACTGTTACTTACTGTGCTGCTTTCTCATCATTCACAGAGGGCAACAGTTCAAAGGGCGTCAAACACACATGCATTCCACGATCTGCATGACCAGTAATTTTTTTTTTTCTCCGGCAAAAGTGCTTTTACCATCTTGAAGCCACTGCCACTAGTTGTAATACTTGTTTGTAGCATCACAGGGATTTATCAAACACTGCAAGTACCAACTCCAGCACACACAGGCAGGACTGAAATTCCTGCTAAAACTCCCCAAGCACAAAAACATAATAACATTCCAGATAACTTAACACTAAGATAAATAAACAGCACCATCTATTGGTGGAGGTGCTGCCTGCACTGATCATTATAATATCCCAGTTGAGTGCCTCTTCTCTGTCCCTATTGTTGAACCTTTTTTTCCCTTATCTGTCCTATTTCTTTCTTTCTAGTCTCTGTCCGTCTCATCATTCTATCAATGTTTATATTTAAAGCATTTTGAGATTCCATGTTAAACCAAATTCTAGTTTATTCTGTGTGAGCAGCGTTACACTGGGAACTAAATTATTGAGTTTGTCATGAGAACCTCAAACATTTATATTTCTTTCTCAGTTCATAAAAATATAACATGCTTATAATGCCCAATAGGCAAATGCGTTATATATATATATATATATATCTATATACAGGATGCACACATCAATTAAATACCTGTCAGTTGATGATGGAAGTTGTCCACCCCTAAAACACACAAACCACTCTACCACTCTCATTCAGATCATACTCTCAAAAAAAAACTCAAAACAAAAACACAAGTAGACAGGCCTTGTAACATGTCCTGAATATAAACAAAATTGAATTCTGCCAGAAGAATAGGGAAAGTGACTTCCAAAGCTGAGTGATCTCCACTGAGAATACACAGCCTCCCTATTATACAAGTCTGGGGTCTTCTCAGATGGAGCATCCTAGCTGATCTCAACTGCTGGTTTGGAACACCGACCAAGCTGGAGCTTGATCTAGTTGTCATTGAATCCAGTGGGCGCAAGATCAGATCATTGATCTACACGTTACAAGAAACCAAAAAAGTTTTTATAGATCAAAGGCACCAGCTTGACTTGCACATGCAAATGAACTGGCAGCCAATAGATCTAAGTTGCACAGCCATCGAAAACTTCATGTGTGAAACTCAGCTAAGTGGGATAGCCACATTCTGCACTAGCTAAAAATTTTTAATGGTCTTCATGGGCATTAACTTATGGTTACAAAGCAATAAACCACTTGTGATTGAACTGATACTCACTGTTTTTAATTCATGAAAAAGTGAATATTTTAATTTTTGGGGGGAGGGGTGTTTCATGAGAAGATGCACTGATGTTTGCTCTCTTGGTCACTTCAAAAGCACTTTGTGTCCAGACACAAATCACATTGCAGTAATCCAATTTTAAGGTGACAAAGGCATGAATCACAGTGGCAAGAGTCTCATCCAAAGCCAAAATTGCAGCCTCTTGGCTATAAACAGATTAAGGGAGGGGAGAGGAAGCGGTCTTGGCCACTGCTGCTATTTAAGTATCTAACTAAGCAGTTGGGAATCTAATTAGATCCCCAAGTTATAAACTTTGATAACAAATGATGGACAAATACCCTTAATCCAGAGGGCTGACATTACTTGTGTACAGATAGAATCATAGAAATGTGGGACTGGAAGGGACCTTGATAGATCATTTAGTCCAGTTCCCTGCACTGAGGTAGGACCAAGTATTATTCTAGACCATCCCTGATAGTTTTGTCTAACCTCTTCTTAAAAATCTCCAGTGATTGGGGATTCCAGAGCATTCCTAGGTAATTTGTTCCAGTGCTTAACTACCCTGACAGTTAGGAAGGTTTGCCTAATGTCTAACGTAAACCTTCCTTGCTGCAGGTTTAAGCCAATTACTTCTTGTCCTGTCCTCAATGGATAAGGAGAACAATTTATCACCCATCTCTTTATAACCATCTTTTACATAGTTGAAGACTGTTATCATGCCCCCCAGTCTGTTTTTCTCCAGACTAAACAAACCCAGTTTTTTCAATCTTTCCTCATAGGTCATGTTTTCTTGACCTTTTTAATCATTTTTGTTGCTCTCCTCTGGACTTTCTCCAGTTTGTCCACATCTTTCCCAAAGTGTGGTACCCAGAGCTGGACACACCAGCTGAGGACTTACCAGTGCTGAGTAAAGTGAAAGAATTATTCTCATGTCTTGCTTACAGTGCTCCTGCTAATACATCCCAGAATGATGTTTGCTTTTTTTGCAGCAGTATTTACTTTAACTCATATTTAGTTTGTGATCCACTATAACCCCCTGATCTTTTTCTGCAGTACTTCTTCCTAATCAGTCATTTCCCATTTTATAGTTGTGCAATTGATTATTCCTTCCTACATTTACTACTTTGATTTTGTCCTTATTAAATTTCATTGTGTTTATTTCAGACCATTTCTCCGGTTTGTCCAGATCATTTGGAGTTCTAATCCTGTCCTCCAAAGCGCTTGCAACCCCTCCCAGCTTGGTATCATCCGCAAACTTTATAAGTGTACTCTCTATTCCATTATCCAAGTCATTTATGAAGATATTGAATAGAACCGAACCCAGGACATATCCCCGTGGAATCCCACTTGATATGCTATTCCAGCTTGACTGTGAACCATTGATCTCTACTCTCTGACTACAGTTTTCCAACCGATTGTGTATCCCTCTTATAGTAGGTTCATCTAGGCCAGGGTTTCTTAACCGGTGGTACGCGTACCACCAGTGGTACGCGGAAGACGGCTCGGTGGTACGCGAGGGAAAACCCGCCGCCGATTCCGCCGCCAAATCCCCCCCCTTGCCGCTGCCGATAAACCCTGCCGCCGCTGAATCCCCCCCCCTTGCCGCCGCCGATAAACCCTGCCGCCGCTGAAAAAGCTCTCTGCTGCCGAATTCAACCCCCCCTGTCGCGAAACCCATTTGCCGCCGCAGAGAAACCGCCCCGCCGCCAAAAGTCCCATCCTCTCTGCCGCCGAAAACTGGGAAACGGCGGCAAGGCTTCGGCGGAGGGCATCGATCCCTCTACGCAACCCCGCCATTTTACCGAGTCCTACTCGGGCCAGGTACAGTCAGGTGAAGCGGTACTTGACCTGACTGTACCTGACCCGAGTGGTACTCTGTAAAAAAAGGTTGAGAACCGCTGATCTAGGCTATATTTCCCTAGTTTGCTGATGAGAAGGTCATATGAGACAATATCAAAAGCCTTACTA
This sequence comes from Emydura macquarii macquarii, assembly GCF_026122565.2. NCBI lineage: Eukaryota > Metazoa > Chordata > Testudines > Chelidae > Emydura > Emydura macquarii. Next base: position 5,764,351 of record NW_027133156.1, read on the forward strand.
AAGTTGAGATGTATCACAAATACTGCTTCCCCCCAGCCACAAGACTTGTAACCCTGTCAAAGTAGGATATTAGGTTGGTTTGACATGCTTTATTCTTGACAAATCCATGTTGATGGTTACATGTCATCTTACTATCTTCTAGGTACTTGCTAATAGATTGTTTGATTATTTGCTCCATTATCTTTCCGAGTAGTGAACTTAAGCTGGCTGATCTGTAATTCCCTGGGTTGTCCTTATTTCCCTTATTATAAATAGGTATTATATTTGACCTTTTTCAGTCCTCTGCGATCTTTCCTGTCCTCCATGAGTTCTCAAAAAATGGCTCTGATCACTTCAGTCAGTTCTTTAAGTATTCTAGGGTGCATTTTGTCAGGCACTGCCAGCTTGAAGACATATGATTTTGTCTAAGTACTTCTTAACTTGTTCTTTCCCTATTTTAGCCTCAGTTGCTTGCCCATTTACACTGATGTTCATTATGTTAGTCGTCTGATCACTGCTAACCTTTGTAGTGAGAACTGAAACTAAAAAGTTATTTAACAATTTGGCCATTGATGTATTTTCTTTCATGGTCTTTCCCTCCTCTTTGAGTGATGGGCCTACTCTGACCTTGTTCTTCCTTTTGCTTCTAATGTATTTGTGAAATGTTTTCTTGTTACACTTTATGTCCCTAGCTAATTTAACTCATTTTGTTCCTCGGCTTTCTAATTTTTGTCCCTACAAGCTTGTGTTGTTTTTATATTCATTCTTAGTAATTCAACCTACTTTACACTTTTTACATGACTCTTTTTTGAGCTTCAGATAATTAAAAAGCTGGGTAAGCCAGGGTGGTCTCTTTCCATACTTCCTAGTTTGTTCTTGTGCACTTAATCTCTTTTTAAAAACCTGCCAGCTCGCCTGAATTTTTTTTCCTTAGACTTGATTCCCACAGGATCTTATCTACCAAGTTTCTGAGTTTGCTAAAGTCTGCCTTTTTCAAGTCCACTGTCTTTATTCTGCTGTTTTCCCTCCTATCATTCCTTAGAATCATGAACTCATCATTTCATGATTTCACCTATGCTGTGTTTCACCTTCAAATTCTCAATCAGTTCCTCCCTATTTGTCAGAATCAAATCTAGAACAGCCCCTCCCCTAGTTGCTTTCTCCACCTTCTGTAATAAAACGTTGTCTCCAGTACATTCCAAGAACCTGTTGGATAATCTGTACCTTTCTGTATTATTTTCCCAACAGATGTCTGGGTAGCCGATGTCCCCCATCACCACCCAAATCCTGTGCTTTAGATGATTATGTTAGCCTCATCTATCTCTTCTTCCTGTTTAGGATGTCTATAGTAAGCCCCTACCATGACATCAACCTTTTTTTTTTTTTTGCCCCTTTTATCCTTACCCAGAGACTTTCAGCAAGTCTGCCTCCTACTTCTATTTCTACCTCAGTGCAAGCATATACATCCTTGGTATACAAGGCAACACTTCTTCCCTTTTTCCTTGCCTGTCCTTCCTGAACAAGCTGTATCCTTCTATACCAGTATTCCATTCATTTGAATTATCCCCCCAAATCTCTGGGAGGCCAATTACTTTGTAATTGTGATTATTCAATAGTATTTTTAACTTTTCCTGTTTATTCCCCATATTTCTTGCAATAGTATACAGACATCTCGGATGTTCATTAGATTTCCTCTCTGTATTCCCTCTTGTTACATACAAGATACACCCTACTAGATCTAGTTTTATGGCATGAGGCCTACTAAGCTCTCTCAATTGAATACAAACAGCACAGTCTCCCTCAATTTATATTGAACCAAGCACCCAACTGAAATCAGCTGGGGTAAAATGAGTCTTACAGTGTCATCCAGATAAATTGTAGTTTAGCATGAAAAGTTGGGAGCCTTCTCCTTTGTCAGATCATTGATGTTTACACAATATATCTTGCTTTCAACAGAATTAATCAAAGATAGAGATCCTTCCAAAACATCCAAAAGGTTGTGTATTGTAATATGGCTGTAATCACTAAGTTCTATAAATCGTTACTATTCTGTTGGTGTGTTTAATTGTATTTATACTGCAGTCACACCTAAAGGCCTCTATCAAGTATCAGAGCCACACTGCACTAGGCACTATGCAAATGTATAGTAAAATTCAATCCTGCCTTGAAGGAGCTTACAAGCTGTGTTTGCACTGGAACCTATCTACTTTCTATAGCTAATATTTGTCTGTTGTGTTTATGCACAATTGTACAATAAGTAAGCGTCCAAAATTCTGTACACATTGATAAGTCCCCGTCTATCCTAAGGTTAGGAATGAATTTTCAGCATTCTCATCTCTAAGCATGTGGAGGAATACAAAGCCTGGAGGAGTTTGGCAGGTTACTTTTAATAAACCACACTAGCAATGAGATTGGACAGCTTCCATGTATGTTATTCAATAGGGCTGGTTAGAAAACAAGAATTCTGTTTCACAAAAAAAATTGAGGTTTTGAAATTAGTTTTCCTTCCACATTGGAGCCAAATTGTGACCTTTCAATTTTTTGGGGCAGAGAGAGAGAGAGACCCACCCAGAATAGCCAGTAGGCTAGAGAGTGGCCAGACCTTCCTGTATCTCCCCAGAAATTTCTTCCCAGACCTGAAAAATTGTTTCAATGAATCAGCATTTACTGATCAAAAATGTTTTATCAAAATTCCCAACTAGCTCTGCTATTCAACCTGCATAAGCAATCGTGATATTAGATAAAAAGACTGCTTCTTTTCATTGTCCACTGAATAGTCCATGAAATTGTTTCCAATTACTGAAGAATATGTTGTTGTTCTGGGTTTTTTCCCACTTGGCAACTTTCCTTGTGCTTTGAAGCACAGGTTATTTAAACAATACAAGAAGCTGATTACCAATGACTCTGTTACAAAAGGATCCAAGGCCCAGCTACAGTATGTTTGGCAGTAGGCAGGCCCATGTAGTCTTGACTGGTTGGACCATTGTTGTATTTTCAGTTATCTTTGGTGCTAAAAGGAAAAGACATGAATATATCTGAAGATGACATAGCAAATTACACCTGCTCTCTAACCTTTTTAAATTGCTAACACGGTTGTAATCTGTAATTACAAAAATCAGTGTGAGAATTGTGGCACTGTATAATTATCTTTCCTGACACGTTATTACTGTATGAATTATTAATCAAAATCAGTCTTGTATAGTATTTGCAGCAACTAAGAAGAATAATGTATAATTAAATTTCATTATTTCTATTTTTGTGCTGGTGTTTTATGATGTTATAATTGATAATTAATTGGTTAAAAACTCACACAATACTTGGGAGTTTCAGATGACTATGAACTGTTTGGTGTTCAACATTTATTAATTAAATAATGAGTTCTGAGGAAACCTTTGTATATAGTCTACTGTTGTTAGTGAGCTCTCGAAACTGATGAATTAATCATTAAGCTTTTTAATTGTTTCTTTCAAGGGGAGGCAGCAAAGATATAAATGGTCATATTGATTATAAATGATTCCTTTGTTATGGAAATGTAAATAATTAAGAGCTCGCAATAATCGATTTTAATGCTGGTCATTTTGAACAGCTCTAAGAAACTTGCGAACTGATGCGTCAAACTTTGATAGGTTTTCTCTAATACCGAACTTCTGCTTTTATTAAGCAAGTAATCTTTATGGAGCAGGATATTTAGGTGAAAGTGGGGAGATGGACCTGCTAAACAGTTTTTCCTATTTCCACTTTAGAACTATATTGCATATTGTCTGAGGCACTAAATGGCTTTCCTCTATAAAGATGTATAGGATTTTTAACCCTGGAAGGTGTATTAACTATTTTTTGACTAGCATTTGAAATAACTATTTTCACGTTTATCCTCTTTGGTATCTTTTGCAGCCAATGTAGCCACAGAAAAGCTCAGAACTAGAGAATATCTTTCACACTGCATCTTACTGACAAGAAACATTGTCAGGCAATTTATATGCACTTCTGCTGTGCAGGCTTTCTAACTAAGTCTGACCCAAGATTCTTATTTGTGCTCAAGCAGTTATTTTTACAGTTATTCATAAGACCCTTATTCTAGGTGATTAGTTTTTGAAAAAATTAATTAGAGAATGTAATTTATGAAATAGAGCTAAAAAATACAACACTTCATCATCAATCCTCTTAACTTGATCAAGAGAAAACTTAGAGGAATCTTTTCTGCAAGGCTTACGGCAATCTCTATAGTATATTTCTGAGCAAAACATGCCATTCATTTTGCACTGGATCAAGTGCTGTGATTCTTAATGGTAAATTACACAGTTTTACTTGCTGGCTTTCATGCTAAAATTGGATGTTGTAGTCAAATTGATGTGTGATACCAGATAAACCTTTTCTGGCATTTTACAGCAGAGTTGTTTAGAGTGTCTGTCTCTGACACTGTCATATCCCTGACCTAATGTTTGCACATCATTGAGTAAATAGTCATCTTTGTCTTCATATGGGCCAAACGATGACCTCGCACAATACTTGAATGAACCAAAGCCTTTTCTGCCTTCCCTCTCCAACATGGTGACTACTTCCACTGCTGCAGCACATGAGCTGTAGTAGCAACGAGAGCTTTCTGCATGCCCGCTATGGTGGAGGGTTAAACTTGTGCGTGTGTGTGTGTGCGCATGTGCGTGCGTTTGTGGAGTTGCATATTTACCAGTCACTCGCTTGGCTGGTCAATACACTAAACCAGTCCCCATCCATTAAATACTGAAGAGCATAGATCTGCAATACCCAAGGCAGGGAGTGCCACTTGCATCTTTTCTGCTCTCTGGCCCCAACTTCTTTACTCAGTGAAACTTTGCGCCTTTTGTACCCATTAATAGGGGGGAAGCATTTGGCACTGTAGATATCAATATATTGTGGAGGGGAAGGGACTGAGTTGTTAAGGAGACAAGTGTTGGCCTACAGAGATACCTAGTTTGAATTTGACCTGTATTAATGGTCACCAACAGTCGTTTCCATTGGAGCCAGTGGCTAGTATGTGCCCCATTTGAAATGAATTGGTGGTCTAAGCCTAGTTCCTTGTACTCCAGACAGTTATTTGTTGGCTTGTGACTTTAAACATGTGAACTTTATATCTATTATGCATTTGTATCCTGAATAATATGACTGTAGATATTTTATTAGCCATATATAATCCTTTTATGAATCTTAATAAATACTTTGCCTTAATAATATATAGCCAGTAGTGAATTCCACAGATTGATTGATTAATATTTTGTGTTTAAAACAGGTTTTTTTCCCCTTTATTTATTTGTGTGTCCCTTCTACTTGTGTTATCAGAAAAAATAAATAGAAGTGCTATTTATACTTTTTCTTTACCCTGCATTAATTTTATATATCTAAAGATGAACAAGAGGTGACATGATATAAAGAGCCCTCTTCTTTCTAATCTCTCCTCATCTTTCTATGCCTTTAATCATTTCCATTGTCTTTCTGTGGACTTTTCCAATTTCTTCTCTATCTCTTTTGATATGGGGTGACCAAACCTGAACAATACACTTTGAGATGAGGGTCTGCCATCATTTTATATAATAGCATTATAATATTTTCAGTAACCTCTCTTTCTTAATATAGTCAACATACTTGTTTTCTTGACCACCGTGGTGCACTGAGCAGATACATATTCATTGAGCTGTCCATGAGGATGCTTAGTCTTTCTCCAGAGCGTTTGCAGTTAGTTAATTTAGCACCTATCAACATGAATTAGTAGTTCAAATAGCTCTTTCCAATGTATTATTGCACAATAATCTACTTTGGATTTCCTCTGTCATTATGTTATTGTTGCCCAATTTTCTAGCTATATTAGGTCTTTCTGAAGTCCTTAACAAACTGTTATCTTTAGCTGCCTGAAATAATTTTGTTTATAGTGTCATTGTGGCATGTTGGTCCCAGGGTATATGAGAGAGAAGATAGATGAGGTAATATTTTATTGGACCAGTTTCTGTTGGTGAAAGAGACAAGCTTTTGAACTCCATATAACTTTCTGTGATCTGTGGCACACAAAAACTTGTCATTTTCACGACCTGAAGTTGGTCCAATAAAAGATATTACTGCATCCACCTTGTGTCTGAAATAATTTTGTCTACAAATACTGCAACCTGTTTTTCCAAGTCTTCCAGATCATTAATAAATATGCTAACCAGCACTGATGCAATTGCAGACCCTTGAGCCATCCCACTCTTAGCCTGTTGAAAATTGACCATTTATTCCTACTCTGTTTATTAACTATTAACCTAAGGTGGATGCTAGACTGTGACAGAACTTGCTTCTCACCTTTGACTACATAGGTTCTTTAATAGTCTTTTGTGCAAAGATTTTTGAAAGTCAAAATTAATTATATAAGCCAGTCCTTTTTCATCATAATTTGATACCCTTCGAGAATTCTAATAAATCAGAGAGGCATGACTTTGCTTTGCTGAAACCATGCTGCTTTGTCACAATGGTAACATGTTTACTTAAGTGTTCTCTATCCCAATCTATAATTACTTTCTCAAGTAATTTATATAATACTGACGTAATACTCACTGGTCTGTAATTATAGGGTCTCCCTCTCTTAGTGCCGCTCTTTAAAAATAGATACAGCACTGCCTGCCTTTTCCAGTCCAGCAGGCTAATAGCTGATTTTAATGATTATATATATATTTTGTCAGCTCAGAGTACATTCATATGTTCCTTGAGAATTCTTGAATGAATACCAGGTAGTCCTGGTGATTGACTGCATTTCAAATGATCAGTGTGTTCCATAGGCAACAATTCTGACATCTCCATCTTTGACATGCCTCATTCTCATTGCACATGCAGAGTAGTTCTGTGGTACGTGTCTCCCCATCAACTTCTGTTGTCCTTCACTAACAGTTTTGTGGGGCGTTTCATTTAGTGCTTTTCTCATGCAGAACAATTCTTGTCAGTTTCTGGGAACTTCTGGTTGATAGTCAACATACTGCCAAAAAAAAGTTTTCTAACAAATATGTGATATGTTCTATTAAGATAAAGACTGATTTGTTGAGTCATCTCTCCTCAGTTTGAATCAGCTATTTTAAGAACAAGTGAAATACGAAGTGCGGCCCAGGTCAATGCTGAATACAGTAAAGTTTTATGTCTTTTGTATTAACCCTTATAGCACTAAGTAAGAGAACTCCCAGATGCCTATAAATGCATCAGCCCTCATTTACTTCTGATCCCTCCCTCTCTTCTCTTCTAAGAGAGGGGTCCTGGCAGCTTCAGTGGTGTAGTCCCTGGTAGTGGGGCCCTGGTACTACTTTGCTGACACCCTTCCCCCTGTAAGGTATCTCTCCATCTCCCGTGCACTTACTCACATGAGTGCACCAACCAACATAATGATTCAGGTAGGCATGTGGCAAATGTGTGGCAGTTTGCATGCTGCCATCTTGCAAGATTGGGCTCTGACAGGAAACATCCCGTGTGTGGCAGTCATTATATCTATTGTACACCATGGAAATATGAAGAAAACAATTACTCTAATTCTGTGTTGAAACATTAAAAGTTGGGATATGGCCCTTTGTAGGTGATCCTGGAGCATGGTATATGCTAGCTTTCACTTGCATAATTCAGGGCTCAGGATTCTCAGTGTTAGCATGCCTGGTTGGAGTAAGGTAGGGACAGCACAAAATCGCTATCCTTGGGACCAGCCAGCACACCCCAAAAGAGGGTGTCACTGACTGTGAAGGGGGCATCTCACAGTGCTGCCCTCTGACAGCCTCTGCTAGCAGGGCTGAGAGTCCCAACTGCACTTCAGAGCTGTCAGAATCTTGTAGAAGTGCAACAATACAGTGCAGTGCTCTACAGAGCGCAGGCTTGCCCTGCTGGTATGCAGTTTTCAGCCCCGGGTGCCAGGATTGGGTGAATCAAGCCCCAGGTCTTTTCCTGTCAGTAACCAGTGGGGAAACACATGGTGGTGGTCTCACCATTCCACTAGGTTTATAATAATTTTTTTTTAAATTTGATAAGAGCAATAGTTAAAGAAGGAAATTACTACCTAGTAACCAAATAATTCAGTATTTGATTCACACAAGTATTTGCTTATTGCACTATTACTGTACTAAAAACTTCAGGCAAAGTGGGTGTTTTTTAAAAGAAAATAATACTAAAAATATAATTGATTCTTTTAATTATCTGCCAAGTTTCAGGTTTCTTGTATAGTTTCAGAATTATCTCACACAGTACAGACATGAGATTTGCCTGGAAAAAAATGCATTCCCCATTTAATTGTCATTTGTAACTTTCAGATGTTCCCCCTAGATTTTTCTTGTAAAATCTTACATCTCACACCACTCAGGAGTGACCACTTAAAACATTATTATACATTATCGTTAGCATCTAAGATCAGTTGTACAGAAGGCTGTGAGTAGGCTGCGCTGAGTATCATTTTCTCTTTTACATTACCATAATCCTAATAAAATGATTGCAACCATTTCTGATCATTAATCTCATTTCATGAGAATTTTTGAGTGTGAATTTTCTCAGTTTAAGAAAACAAACCTATAATAAAAAATAAAACTGTAGAAAACCAAAATGACACCTCTCTCTTGTAGGTAGATATATAGATACCCAAGTAGATACCTATAAAAAGATTCAATCAAGTCAGAGGTAAGTGACTGGTACTCAGCACTTCTGAAAATCAAGGCACTTATTTAGAAGCTTAACTTTGGGCACCTACTGCTTGGGGCCAGGAACGACTCCTGGCCAGGGCGTTGGGTCCATGTCACGTGGGAGAGGTGCAGGGGGGCAAGAGGTGAGGCCAGGAGTGGGGGAATGAAAACTTGGCATGCCACTAACAGAAGGTTACCGGACTAGATTATCACAGTGGTCTCTTCTGGCCTTGGAATCTATGAATTTCTAAAATTAGTTGAGTTGAAGAATATTCTTTGATTGAAAAGGTGAGTATGAGTTTACATGTAGAAAACAGGTCCATTCTGAAGCCTTTTCCTATGAGATTTTTTTAATTCATAGAACCTTTTTATGTAATGATTGTTAGGAAAAATATCTAGGTTTCAATCTGGAGCAATAGGAATAGCCCTGAATTGAATTTACAAGTACAAGTGCCCACAAAACTAAAATTATCAAAGTGAAATTCTTCTAAAAAAACTTGCTTTTAACAAATGAGGAATTTTGCATCAGTTTCCTACTGTCGATTCAAGTATTTGTAATGTAAGCTATATCGTATCAACAAAAATTGGTTTGTAAACATTACCTGTAAATACTCCTGAATCTTGCCTGATAGGTAGGCTTTGAAGGATTAGATTTTTGTCATTTAAATGTTGATTCCGCTGTAGACGCACAAACTAACAACAAAATTTCCATCAATGATAACTGAAATGTACAGATAGGCAAAGAAAAAAAAATGCTTCTTGAGAATTGATTAGAGTTTGATTTAAGGATATTTACTTAGTGTATTTTGGTATGTGATGTTGACAACTTGTGTTTTATTGGTTATAAAGCTTTAACTCTTTCGATCTGAATGTCTAATATCAGTAAATAATTATTGTTTAGACGCCCCCACCGCCCATAATTTCCTGCAACTGTGGGAGTTTAAATTGATTATCAAAAAAAAGATTAAAAATAAACATCAGTATTATCCACTGAAATAACCAAAAAATAAAAATTGAATTCTACCTGCCAATCCTAAATATAGCATAGAATACATTTCCATTTTTTTTCTAGCAACAGAAATTAGAATAAGAAAACAAAGAAAACAGTCAGATTGACTACAATGCTGAACAGAACTCATCATAAAGATATGGAGGGTTGGGGAATGAATCATTGTAATTATTCAGATACAAGTGGCGTTCCTGAAGTGATGAGGTTTAAGATAAGTGAAGAAAAAATCATTTTGTTCAAATGTACAGTGAGCTGTATATCAGGAACAGATAAGGAATCTCCCAGTTCTCACTTTTGCAGTGAATATTGTGTGTCATACAAATGCTTAGTCAGTAAAAAGAAACTTTTTATCATCTATTTAATCCACAGTTCTACAAATTTCCAGACAAGGCAAACTCTCCTGCACCCACATGATACCTTATTGACTTCACTGGGGCTTTGCCCGCACTTAGAGTTTCTCCCACACACACATGAGCATGAGGCCAAGACGTTGGATTCTTAATTTGGAAAGTTAAGAAATAAAAACTACTCTTCCTTTCTCCATAAATGTCTCAGACAGCCAATGAATTTGTATTGCTTCAGGCACACCTGGGAATAAAGGAATTCTAAATTTTCTAAAAATCTTCCTGAGATCTCTCACTGAGACAATAGGAAATAAGATAATTGAAGTTTGGTGGGTTCTCTCTGTCAAGTACAGCTCCCAACTCCTACTCAGTGAAGCTAGGGTTTTCAGTATAAATTCTAAAAGCACTGTCCATCTGAATGTACATATCTCAACTGAAATGTCAAGCTTCTTGCTATAACACAACAATAAAAGGACAAAGGTCTAAACCTGCTCTCTCTCTGGAAGATATACTCATATTTTTATTTTTGCTGTAATTTTCCAAAGTTTTGTGTGTAATTACCTATAAAATTAAAAAATTAAGTATTTATTGGTAGTCTTTTATTTGTAGGTCTTTTGTGGACGACTCTGAAGTCTAGTTTGATTTTTTTTTTAATTGTGAGGGAAACAAAGCCTACTAAGTGGGGTAGAATAAAGGCTTGTAATGTAAGCATCTTTCCAGATAACTTTTCTGAGCTCTTTGTTCGGAGTAAGAATTAATGTGCTGATCAGCAGTTCTGCAGTTCGCTGCCTAAATCTTGCAGGACATGAATTATGATGTAATCTCCCTCACTCTATTAAAATTGTGATAACTGTAATAACAGCAATATCTCTCCTTATTGTTTTTGTTTCTATTTTAGGGTGTGAACGGAATGTCTGTGGATGAGAAGACTGAATCCCCCATGTATGTGTATGAGTCAACAGTCCATTGTACCAATATCCTCCTGTGCCTAAATGACCAGCGGAAGCAGGATATTCTCTGTGATGTGACTTTGATTGTGGAAGGGAAAGAGTTTCGAGCCCACCGGGCTGTGCTGGCTGCTTGCAGTGAATACTTCTTGCAGGCGCTGGTTGGGCAGACGGAAAATGACCTGGTTGTTAGCCTGCCAGAGGAGGTACAGTATGTCATCATTCTTCTGTTATAAAAACAAACCTCTCTTACATCGCAGTAAAAAGCTCATGGTGTACTCACTACTATCCAGCTAACCCTCCAGGTCTTAAAAGATAAATCCAGATTCTAGGATCTCTCTCTGCATGATGGTTGCTATGATTTTTCTCTCTTGGTTGGCTAAGAATTGTTGGATGCCCCTTGAGAGTTAAAGAATGAACATATTCACAGAAACATCTCTGCTAGAAAAAAGCAGCTAGCGTTTCTAACCAGTTACTATAGCAAAGCTTTAAGATGTTTGAGCTTCCTTTTCTCACCACTGCTGAAAGAGTAGTACCCAAACAGAGGTCACTTAATGACTGTAGCTCCATTCAGCACATTATCTGGACCCTGATATTCTTCTGGTTTTCTAGACAGGAAATTTTAAAGGGCCATTTGGCTCTCAGAAAGTGGATTATTGTTTAAAAATCATTTGAATTGTCACATTATTTTGAGTCTCATTGTACCCCTCCCTTTTTCAGTAGTGAGTATTCTGGTTCTTCTTGTTCCTTTCCCTGTATCTCTTGGTCAGCCTTGTTTCCTTTACCTTCCACTCCTCACTAGAATGATATTTAACTACTTCAAGCAATGTGATTTATGCTGAAAAATGTGCTGAACAAATTCTTTTGGAGAATAATTTTATAGTTATTAAATATGCAGAATGGCCCAAATAGTAATGGACGGGGGGTGTTAAAGACAGAGTTCACTGGCAAGTTTACCCTTTTTTTTTGGTTTCTCATGAAATTACATCTGCTGGCTCCCACTCCATTGATATTCCGTAGCATGCATCAATCTGACATAACAGCTACCACAGGTCTCCCTTGTGGCTTTGTGTAATCCCTGGACATATCAGAGTCACAAAATAGTCGTCTTCCCACTGCTTTGTGGTGGAAGTACATTGTGCCAGGGAATTCATCTGCTGCGCTGGCACTGCTATGCTCTCTTGTGCAGGCATGCAATGCTAGTACAAATGTTATTCATGGAGTTCCATGGAGCAAGAAGAATGGTGTTCTAGGATATGATCTGAGACTAACAAATTGTTTCAACATTAATTACTTTATACCCATTGGAATGAAAATAACATTTTTTTAAATTATGGCATTTACATAAAACTGCCACTTACCTGATTCCCTGTGGGCTGGCTCGACTCTGGCACCATTTATTGTTGATTTTAATAGTATTAACAATAATAATACTATAGCTCTGATGTTACATCATGGTGCAAATTAGTAAATGACGATGGAACTCAGTCAACATGACTTCATGAATCCTGAAACTAAAACAATAAACTTCAGTCACTTATGGGTTGAACACCCCTTTTCCTTTGGCTACTTCAGATAATTCTGTGTCTAATGACTTAGTTCTTGTTTTTCAAATATATTTTTCAGGTTACTTCTACATTTCTTTGCTTTTGAAGGTTTTAAACTGACCTTAATGTTACTTTAATGCATGTTTTGTTGTACATTACCTTTGTGTTTTAAGGTAGTCAAAAAGCTGCACCCTAAGCAGTACAATTATCACTTAAACCATGTCATAGACTAGAACAGTGTTTCTCAATTGGTGTTCCGCGGAACCCTGGGGTTCTGCGGGAACACTGTTGGGGTTCCGCGAGAAAGTGACATCGCGCCACCAAGAGCAGCTATTCTCTGCGCCGCCGAAAAAGGGAAGATGTCCCGGATTTTTCGGCGGAGGGTATTGAGTATGAGTGTAATTTCCCTGCGGAGCCTAAAGGGTTCTGCAGGGAAATTTAATTGAGAAACGCTGACCTAGTTGTTTGTATATAATTTGCTTATTTCGACATTTTTTTTGGCCCCATATGTAAAAATACTGTTAAGAGTGTGGGGGGTTCCGCAATTATTTATCGAGTTCAAAAGGGTTCCGTGGCCAAATTTAATTGAGAAACACTGGACTAGAATTTCGTTACATTTCTACACTGTATTATTGCATGTTACCTTGATTTATAAGCAGCCCAATTGAAAGAGGTGATGCAAGTACCTGATTCATTTCATCATGACTTTGCAAACTAAAAATAAAATGGGGTAAAAAATAGTTCATCATAAATGAACTGTAGTCCAGCCTATTTGCATAAGACTTCATGCATATCATATAGGAAACACCAGTACCTGCATTATATTTCTACACAAATTTGTTAATCTTTCTATGGAAAAACCTGTTTAACTCAATGGTGTATGCAGTCTGTCTATTGCAAAGTAACTTTTGGTAGGTTTCATATTCTCTTTTTTTAAACTATCTTGTGACACTGCTATTAAAAATAAAGACTATTCCAATCACATAAAAAACACCATTCCAACCATACATGATGTGACCTGTCCGAGCCTAGGGTAGCCACCTGAAAATGCTAAGGTCAGGGCATGCTGTAAAAGGAGAGCAGATTCTCCCAGCACTGGTGGGTGACACTGAAGTCAGACTTCCCAACCAGCCACAAACAGTGCTTCTGATTCCCCACACTGGTAATCAAGAAGCCAAAATAAAAATATACACAGCCCCCTTTATTGCATTTCAGTATCTGGCTCCCAATCAGCCACTAGGTCCAGTAAAGAGATCAGTTATTTAAAACTCTATGTTCTTTACCAAAAAGGTTTCTCCTGACCCCACAGAATCAGCCACAGTACCAGATCAATATAAGTTTGGATCTTACTCAAAATACCACGTTGCCGGCCAATCCTTTAGTAACTAAAACTAAAGGTTTATTATAAAAAGAAAGAAAGAAACTATAAGAGAAATGGTAAAGGATTAAAGCAATCACATACATACAAATAACTGGAAAGTCCATATACATCAGGTTTCCAGTAGAATTGCGGAGTTTACAGGCTTGTATAGTCCCTCTGGTATACATCCAGTACCTGGATGGGTCTCAGTCCTTTGTTTCACAGCTTAAGTTCAGTTCAGTTGTAGGTGAGTTGATCCAGAGGTAGGCTGGAGACTAAAGACTGACTGAAGACAAAATGGATGTGGTGCAGCTGCCTTTTATGTCTTTTGGCCTTTGCCATGCTTCTTGTGGAAATTTACAGGAATAAGATGGAGTCCAGAGTCACATGGGCAAGTCCTGGTGACTCATCAGGTATATCCCTGGCTTCTCCCCCTGGGACCATTGTACCTGTGAATTTCTTTAATGGGCTATTAAGCAGGTTAGTGCTGCAGCCATCCTGTCTGGGGTGTTGCCCAGACACAGCACAATTTGAAATACAGATATATCAAACATATCCATAACTTCCATTACACATATAACACATGAACATAAACATTGTCATCTTACTTAGCACATTATAGCCTTTCTAATGGTACCTGACACAGCATATCTCACATGAGTTATGATGATTTTGACATATTGATGTTAAATAATAATAATAAATGCTCCCCCCCAATCCAGCCAGCATCACACCCCCAACGCGAGATTGGTGTAGAAGGGAGTAATCATAGCTCCTGAATACACCTCAAGGGCTCCCCTAATCCAGCCAGCGTCACACATGATATCTATTATGTACAATCACCATAAAATAATTAGTATAAGCATTATTTTCAGGTTAGTGTGAGACTGTTACTTAAAAAAAAAAAAAGGAAAATTCAAAATACCTGTACAGATTTAGGGCTAAATTCTCTGCTACTGCAGATTGAAGTCCGTGGAATTATACCAGCAGAGAATCTGACTTTTAATATTTTGCAGTGGTCTGAAAATATAAAATACTATGTAAGGGATAAATGTCAATTTTCTATCTACCTGGATTTATTACATGGCAACAATGTTTTACTTTTTCTTAGATTGACTGAGAGAATTCTATTTCAGTCACAGCAGGGATACGGTACAGGTACTTGTTTCTTAATTATGTAAATCCCTGTGTGCTGATTGGCCAAGAGGTCTGCTTTGTTCAATCACTGGTTTATTTGAATAACTATCTGTATGTAAATTAGTTAACTTTAATTGTCTAACAACAATTTTTAGCCAATTGGAGCACAAAGATCTGCATAATCATGTACAGTAATGTCTCAGTTGCTAAACAGTGCATATGCAAATGTCTCTACTTTTGTTGGCTGTTCTAATCTGTCTGCTTTGATAGGCTCCTATACGTATATATTTGAAGCTGTGTGCCATTAATAACTTCTTGCTTCCTTTAGCAGAATCAGAAAACTTCCAGTTTTTGCAAAAGGGGTCAGGAAAAGAGGATAAAGTATTTAATTACACTTTTATTATGATAGTTTTGCAGTCTTTCTAGTTCACTAGATAATAGCTGTATCCTAGCTAAGAACTTTTCAGACCCAGAGGTTTTCTCTAAGCACTTAACACTATGATGTTTTTAGAAAAGGCTCATTTACCTTGGGATATAGTTGGTACCACAAGAACAAAAGTACCCTTAAGTTATCCTTTTAAAATAGCACTAATCGCTCAAAAACTCACTAAAGCGTCAGAATCACTTGTAATATAACAAAAATATTTCTAAACCAGCCACACAAGCATCAGATTTTAGGGTTTTTTGTGCTTTGAAATGGCAGAAATGTGAAATCATAAAAATAGGAGTTAATGTCCAGTTAAGGCTTGAATGTGGCACTGGCGTAGAGAAAAGCATAAAAGCAGTTACCACAAATGCTTACCTTATGTCAATACTTAGTTCATATGAACTCTGTTGTTTGTTTGTTTTGTTTGTTAAAACAGAAGCTTATTTTTAACTATACAAAGTAAGAAATCTTCCTTTGAAGACTAAGTTGCAGATTTGTTTTTTGTTTAGAGGCTAGAATTAGGACATCTGGACCTTTTGTCAACTTTATAATGGTTGTCTAGTTTAAACAATGGATGGACTGATTTGAAATCATTTTTATTTTAACAAAATCATTCATTTCTATCATATTGAAATTACTGAAATATCCTATCTTGTCTACACACAGAAAGTGGAACTGGTTTAATTTAAATTAGTTTTTAAACCAGTGCAAAACCTTGTTGTAATGCTCTTATGTTGATTTAATAAGAGCTTATTTTAAGTTAGTTTAAACCTTTTCCTAATCAACTTAAGCCAAATTAGTATAGGCTATTTTTATGTGGACTCAAGTGTCCACACAGCCTTTTGCACTGATCTAACTAAATTATAAATAACACCATTAGTTAGTTTGCATGGAAATAAGTCCTCAGAAAAATAAGCTTGTAATAAATCTAGAGATTGCTGCAGAGTAGAATTACTAAGAACCACTTCTATGAATGCTACTGATTAATTTTATAAAAGTTTTTCCCCCTAACTTGTTTTTATTTGTTCTCCAAAAATAGTACATTTATTCTTTACCTGTCCTATATTTACTAGTTTTCTGATAGGTTCTTATCCAAGCAGCTCTTGTTAAAGTGAGCCAAATTAATTCTTTTCTTGAAAAATATTAAGTTTCTATAATTACTCATTTGATCCATATCTCGAACTGTTGTGTTTTATTTAATCACAGAAACTGGTCTTCCTTCCTTTAACAAGGCACTTAATTAAGCTTTTAATTCATGGTAAAAAGTTAAATATCACTTGGGAGGTTTTTTTTAATGGCTTCCACTTCCCACCAGATTACAAAAAAAGGTGTGATAGAGAGACATATGTGGCTGTCAGCCAAGGGTATTGTAGGTCATGCCAATATTAGCTGGCAGCAGGCCATTATCCAATTAACATTGCTTCATTGCTGCAAGTAATAGCTCTTGAGTAGATGATTGAGTCATTCATGCTGTAGTGGTACTTCACTTGAGAAACAGCCAGTACTTCTAAGAATAGGTTTCTTATTCACTGTTATTACCTGCCTTCCTTTGCCAATAAAAGTGCAGAGGCATTTAGTCCCTGTCTAGAAGCCGAAAGCTGAACAGAAGAAAAGCATTGATTATATATCTCATTTCTCTTTTCTTCCTGAAAACTGAGACTTCAATTAAGCTCTGAAAGCCTTTAATAAAAAACAGTCACAAGAAAATAAGAATGCCCAGCTAAAATATCCAAAGTTAGAATCCACAGGTCAGCTTTCAGTTTTTCTTTTTTCTTTTAATTTTAGTGTTTGGAACAATTTTTAGAAGATCAAAGAAGGCAAATCCTTTAAGAGTATTAAGTAACTTTCCTGAACACCATGGAATTCTCTCTGTGTGGCATTTTTGAATTACAGGTGTTAGATGCAGAAACCTGGAATGGCAGATTCTGTCTGTCTGTCTCTCTCTCTCTACCAGCTGACCTGCAGGTACCACTGCCATTATAAGAATGATTTTCTCATCCTCAGTTAACTTTTCTACCTGTTTCCCTTTCCTCCCTTGAATCTGTTTGATCTTGTGGTTCTCAGTGCCTCTATTGTCTGAAATGGACTTATGCCAGAAAAAATCCACAGCTGTTGCTGAGTAGTTAAATAGAAATTTCTAAGGCTAATAAACACCAACAGGAGAGAAAATGATGTATTTTTTTGTTTTTGTTTTTTTGTTTTTTACTGTTAAGAGAATAATCTTTAGAAGTGAGATAGCTCACACTATTTAGTAAATGCCTTTGCATTCTTAGAGCCTTTTATCGTTAACTTGGGTCCCATTGTGAAATTTGCCATTTTTCCATGATGACCAGTCCCTGAAATCTGTCCTCTGTTTCTTTAATTTGCATGGACTCACCCCTGGGATAGTTAATCTTTCCAAGGAGAAATGCAGGCTGAGAGAGAGATTCAGGCTGCCAAAGGCTGAGTATGCTGGAAAGTTAATGCATTCAGCACCTTGGGTGGGATGGAACCTGGCATCTAACCTTAGTATATTTCTTAACCGACAGCAGTGACAAATATTGGCAGCTGTTAGCCATCCGTGCCAGCCCGCCGGCCTGAGGAAAATATGCTGGGAATTAGCCAACAAAAGATGATTGGGTTCAGGAGAAAATCAAAGGCAGGATGCAGGAGGTCAACTATTACAGTATCCTGATGGCTGAAGGAGGTTACTATTCCTTCTATCTTCAAGTGATTGCTCATATCCATTCCCATTTAGGTGTGTGTGCGCTCCGTGCACAGTTTCCCGGAACTTTTTTGCCCTTAGCAGTCCCGGTAGGGTCGGCTCAGGCGCCCCCTGGAGTCCCGCGCCCATGTCACGGTACATAGGGCACTGCCGACCCCACTTACAAGTCGCAAACCCTTAGGTCTTTGTTCTACAAATCGTTTTCAGTTAGTTAGATAGTTTGGAAAACACTCAGGGGTTCTCTCTGCGTTGGGCCATGCCTGGCTCAACAGGTTTCAAGCCTTGCACCGAATGTGCTAAACCGGTCCTGTGAGTGACCCTCACTCACGCTGCCTCTGATGCCTCGGGGAGCAGCACCGCAGGGACAGATGTAAAATCTGCAGGGCCTTCAAGTCGCAGACCCAGAAGGAGAGAGAGGCGCAGCTGAAGACAATATTGATGGAGTCCGCTCTACGTCCGGACCCCGAGCCAGCGCGGTCATCTGCGGCACCGAGCGTCTCCTCAGTGCGGAGCGCTCCACCGGCACCGACATCATCATCCAAGGGGCCGGCACCGAAGCGCCGCAAGGAGACAGCGCGCCGGGACTCCTCCGCACCGCCGACCCGGCACCGGGGGAGTCCGGAGATGCCCCAGCCACATGCCGTCGAGACTTCTCCGGCACCGGCATCTCCACGCAAGGAGCCCTCCCCAATTCCCCGGAGTGGGGCAGAGCCCTTGCAGGGGCCGTCGACGCCGGAGGCGTTCGCCGCGGCACACGCCCTCATGGACCTGCCCACGCCACCGTCCCACCCTCGGCCGAGGATGGGACCTGCGTCTCGGGGTAAGCCCACAATGGGTGGACCCAGTGGGTGGCGGAGACAGGAGTAGAAGTCTCCCCCCAGACGGCCAAGAAGGGTTGAGAGTGCGGGCTCCCCTCCCAGCTCCGGCACCGAGTCTAGCTCCTCGACGCCACGGGACTGTGGTCGGTCGAGGAGCTCTCGAGGGACGACAACACCATCATCCCTCGACAGCCCGGCTCGGCACCGCAACGCCCGGCACCGGTCCAGATCCCCGGCACCCAGTCCGGTGCGGATCCCGGTGCCTTCCATGGCACAGCCTGAGTCACCGGCACCGCCGCCACTGCAGACTCCGTCATCGCCATCTGCGGCAAAGCCAGCTGTACCGTCGCTGACCACAGCACCGCTACACACGGCGCCGGCGTCATCGGCACCGTTACTCATGGTACCGGCGTCATCGGCACCGCTGCCTCCGGCACCGGCGCCCTCAGCACCGACTCTCCGGGCACTGACGCATAGTCCATCCCACGCTCGGTCCCGTTCTGCAGCTCGGCACCGATCCAGATCCCGGTCCCGATCTTCTCGCCGGCACCGACGGCACCGTTCCCGGTCACCTAAAGGGGGCAAACGCCGTCGGAAATCCTCAAGAGGAAGGAGACACTCGGGCTCGAGCACCTCTTCCTCCCGCCGGCACCACTCACGACGGCACCAACATTCGCCGTCGTCCTCTAGTTCCCGGAGCTGCTCCCCCAAGACCAGGAGCAAGCGCCGCTCCAGTGGGTCCGGGTCTAGATCACGGCACTGGGTGACCCACTCGGCGCCGATGCCGGCTCCACAATGGCCCCAGGGACCTTGGCAGTGGCCTTATTGGGGCCCCTGGGGTACGCAGGTGGGACAGGCGACGGTTTCCCTCAAATCATCTGGGGCACCACCGCTTCCGCCTCCAGCGTCCCACAGGGAAAGGAATCACCCCTTGGACGAGGGATCCGATCCGGAGGGAAGGCCCCTCCACAGGGCCCCTTCCTCAGTCCTCGTCCTCCTCATCCCCCGATGACGTCACCTTCCGGGGTCGCAAAGGTCCATGGCAGGACTTTCGAGCTCACCAGGACATGCTAAAAAGAGTCGCTGGTAACCTGGGACTAGATCTCAAAGAGCTCTCCGAGGAGGAGGACCCCCTATTTGGAGCCTCGGGGATGGTAGGTCCATCTAGGGTAGCCCTCCCGATTCACAAGAGGGTGCTCAAGGTGGCCAAGCCCCTTTGGCAGACTCCAGCCTCGGTTCCTCCCACTGCCAAGGGAGCCGAGAAGAAGTACTCCGTCTCCGTGGAGGGGGTGGAGTACTTATACACCCATCCGGCACCGTGCTCTCTGGTCGTTGATGCTGTCAACCAGAGAGAGAGACAAGGGGGTCAAGCCAACACCGCAAAAAATAAGGATGGTAAGAAACTGGACCTCTTTGGCCGCAAGGCCTATACAACAGTGTCTCTGCAGCTGAGGATCGCCAACCATCAGGCGCTCCTAGGGAGGTACAACCTCAACCTATGGTCCTCGCTGCAGAGGCTTGCTGAGGTCCTTCCACAGGTCCTGCCCCAGGATAAGACTGCGGACTTCATGGCGGTAATAGAGGAAGGGGCTGCAGTGGCAGGAGCAGCCCTCAACTCTTCCAGCGACGCGGCGGATGCCGCTAGTCGGGCCATAGCATCGGCCATCACCATGAGGAGGGCCTCGTGGCTTCAGTTGTCGGGTCTGTCCCAGGAAGCCCAGCGCACCATTCAGGATCTTCCTTTCGATGGAGCTGGACTTTTCACGGACAGCACTGATGACAAGTTACACGCCCTCAAAGACTCGAGGGCCACGCTACGCTCCCTGGGGATTTACACCCCTCAGGCTGCCAAGGCGTCAAAATCGCCCTCAGGGCCAGCGGCAGCCTCAACAACCACCAAGGCAGCCCCCTAGACCCGCCCAACCCAGAAGGGGTCGGGAGAGGTTTAGAGGCCCTAACCGCCGTAATCGTTCGGGGTCTTCGGTGGGGACCCGTGGCTCGAATAAGGGCCAGAATAATAAAAAGTCCTTTTGATGGTGTGCAAGGGGGTGGTACTCTTACTTACCCCCTGCCTCTCAACTGACCGTTTGCCCACAGATTACAGCCATACTACGCCCACTGGCAAAGTGTCACGTCGGACCAATGGGTCCTTGGTATAGTCCGCAGGGGCTATGCACTGCAGCTCATGGCCTTCCCCCCGGACTCCCCTCCGGTCCAATCTCCCTTCAGGGACCCACTGCACGAGCAACTCCTCACTCAGGAAGTCTGCTCCCTCCTCCAGCTGGGGGCGGTGGAGGAGGTCCCACCAGGGGAAAGGGGACAAGGGTTTTACTCCCGATACTTCTTGATCCCCAAGGCCAAAGGGGGACTGAGGCCCATTCTGGACCTCTTCCATCTGAACAAGTTTATCAGACGCCTAAAATTCCAGATGGTCTCCCTGGCCTCTATCATTCCTACCCTAGACCCAGGGGACTGGTATGCGGCCCTCGATCTCAAGGACGTATATTTTCACATTTCTATCCTCCCAGGACACAGAAGGTTCCTAAGATTTATGGTAGCAGATGCCCACTACCAATTTACAGCCCTGCCATTTGGTCTTTCGTCTGCCCCCAGAGTTTTTACGAAGTGTATGGCAGTGGTGGCAGCGCACCTGCGCCGCAGAGGGGTCCAGATATTCCCCTACCTGGACGACTGGCTGATCCGGGGCAAGTCCAGGGCCAATGTCAGGAACAGCCTGGAACTCACGTGCACAGCTTGCACCGACCTGAGTCTGCTCATCAACGAGCAGAAATCCATTCTTACCCCGGTGCAACGCACAGAGTTCATTGGGGCCACGCTGGACGCCACCCAGGCCAGAGCCTTCCTTCTGAGACCTCGCTTCGAGGCGATGGCGGCCTTGATAGACGACCTTCACAGGTCCCCCACAATGACATCCAGGCGGTGCCTGCAGCTGTTGGGACACATGGCAGCCTGCACATATGTGGTGCGGTTAGCTCGCCTCAGACTCAGACCCCTTCAAAGGTGGCTAGCCTCTGTGTACGCCTCAATCAGACATCTTCTCAACAGGATAGTCACCTTACCCACCCCACTACTGACTTCCCTACTCTGTTGGAAGGACCCGAGAGAAGTGTTGAAGGGAGTTCCCTTCAGGGAGATGATGCCGTCGGTACCCTTAATCACCGATGCCTCCGATGTGGGGTGGGGAGCACACATCACGGGCAACCTCAGTACCCAAGGGCGCTGGTCACCAAGTGAGATCTCCCTGCACATCAATGTCAGGGAACTCAGGGCAGTCCGCCTTGCTTGCAAGGTCTATCTCCGGTTCCTCCGGGGCAGGGTAGTACAAGTCCTAACGGACAACACGGCAGCCATGTTCTATATGAATAGGCAGGGGGGAGCACACTCCTCGGCCCTGTGCCAGGAAGCCGAGTTGCTCTGGGAATTGGTGGTAAGACACGACTTCCACATAGCTGCCTCTCACCTCCCGGGGGTCAGAAACGACGAGGCGGACCGCCTCAGCAGGTCGTTTCTTCCCCGGCACGATTGGTCGTTACACCAGGAGGTGGTGGATTCTGCCTTCCACAGGTGGGGGGTTCCCCATCTGGACCTCTTCGCATTGGCCTGGAACAGGAAATGCCCAAGGTTCTGCTCGCTACGAGGGTGCGAACCAGGCTCCATTTCCGATGCGTTCCTGATAGAATGGACGGTGACCCTCATGTATGCCTTTCCCCCCGTCCCCTTGCTATCCAGAGTCCTCTTGAAAATCAAGAGAGAGGGCAGACAGCATACTGATCGCCCCAGCCTGGCCGAGACAGCACTGGTTCAGCATATTGCTGGACCTGTCCATAGCCACGCCCTTACCGCTCCCAAGGCGGCACAACCTACTCTCCTAGGACCAGGGTCGACTGCTCCACCCGGACCTGGACTCCCTCCACCTGACAGCGTGGAGACTCTGTGGCTGACAGAGGGAGAGAGATCCTGCTCCATACAAGTGCAGCAGGTTTTACTTAACAGCAGAAAACCTTCCATACAGTTGGTATACAGGGCCAAGTGGAAGCGTTTTACAGTTTGGGCTCAGTCCCGGGTCATCTTACTGAGCTCCTCGCCAATTCAGGCGATTTTGGAGTACCTCCTTCACCTGAAATTACAGGGCTTAGCCCTGGCCTCTCTCAGGGTACACCTGGCGGCCATCTCGGCCTTCCACCAGCCAATGGAGGGCAGATCCCTGTTCTCACACCCCATGTCATCTAGGTTCCTCAAAGGTGTGGAGAGGCTATATCCCCAGGTCTGCGACCCGGTGCCTCCCTGGGATTTGAACCTGATCCTCGCCATGTTGATAGGACCCCCCTTCGAGCCCTTGGCTACATGCCCGCTGCTCGTCCTCTCATGCAAGGTGTCCTTCCTAGTGGCCGTTACATCGGCCAGAAGGGTCTCTGAGATAAGGTCCTTAACCTCAGAACCTCCCTATACGGTCTTTTACAAAGAAAAGGTCCGACTGAGACCCCACCCGGCCTTCCTGCCAAAGGTGGTGTCCCAGTTTCATTATAACCAGGATATCTTCCTCCCTGTGTTTTTTCCCAAACCGCACACTTCGGAGGAGGAGCAGCGATGGCACTCCCTGTATGTCAGACGAGCCTTGGCCTTTTACCTCGAGAGAACCAAGCCCTTCCGGAAGTCGACGCAGCTGTTTGTGGCAGTGGCGGACCGGATGAAAGGCTCACCTGTGTCCACCCAGCGCATCTCCACCTGGATCACCGCCTGCATCAGGACCTGTTATGAGCAGGCAAAGGTACCTCTTCCAGGGGCTGTAACGGCACACTCGACCAGGGCCCAGGCCTCATCTGCGGCCTTCCTGGGAAGAGTGCCCCTGCAGGACATCTGCAGAGCAATGACCTGGTCAACAGTGCATACCTTTACATCCCACTATGCCATCGTGCAACAGGCGAGAGAGGACGCGGGGTTTGGCAGAGCCGTCCTGGCCAGGGCGGCGCAACGCTAACTCCTACCCACCTCCAGGTATGGCTATCTAGTCACCTAAATGGGAATGGATATGAGCAATCACTCGAAGATAGAAAACAGGGTTACTTACCAGTAACTGTTGTTCTTCGAGATGTGTTGCTCATATCCATTCCGCACCCACCCTCCATCCCCACTGTTGGAGTCGGCAGAAAGAAGGGACTGGGGGCCGGTGGGGTCGGCAGTGCCCTATGTACTGCAACATGCGTGCGGGACTCCAGGGGGCGCCTGAGCCAACCCTACCGGGACTGCTAAGGGCAAAAAAGTTCCGGGAAACTGTGCACGGAGCGCACACACACCTAAATGGGAATGGACATGAGCAACACATCTCGAAGAACAACAGTTACTGGTAAGTAACCCTGTTTTTTTATCTTTTTAGAAATAAACAGTATTCTCTTACTGTGCCTCCTTTCTCTCTGTATGCACTGTGTGTACATATGAATATAATATTTTTAATGAATTCATTGACTGACCTTGGGAAGAAGCTCCCTAGGAGCTTGGAATGGAAGGGATCTGTATAAAGATGGAAAGGGAAAATGACAATGTGTGAGGGTAAAATAATCTGCATGGCGCCTTGCTCCTCAGTTGGCAAGATACTGTCCAGCAGTAGACAACTACAAAAGCTCCTCTTCCCTTGGTACTCCAAAGAGCAGCATTAGGAATATCTAATGTTAACTCTCAGAGAGTAGTAGGCTTTAAAGCAGTAGTCCCTTTACATGTCTGCATCAGCTATTAATGTTCTTTGCAAATCACAATAGCTGGCTGGAATTATTTCTGTCATTGACTCAGCAGACTGCACTAATCTGACTTGCATCCGCTACCCCCGCCCACCTTATTTGCAGAGCTGTCTGTAGGGTGATAAGAGTTACATCCATCAGACCCTCAAAGCTCCTAAGAGAGCCAAACCCATGAGCCTGAGACCCCCAGTGCCATTCTCATTAATTCCCAACATGGCAACCGCTTCTTCTAAGGATTTTAACTTTGCATTCGATTTTCTAGATTCATTGTATGGAATGTGTACCATTGTTCAGATTCATTCAGAACACCCACACACACACACCAGTGAATCTACAAGAACTATTGAAGTGTGCACTGGAGAGGTATATTGGGAATAATGCTTAGTACACGTATAAATCTAGATGGGTTTAGTGGCATGTCTCTGGGTCATGAGGAGCCAGAGGGACATAACACTATATATTTTAATAAAGAAAATTAAATCATAACGCTTTTTCTTCCCCTCTCCACCCGAAAACAGCAAGAAAGTACATATTTAAATAAAAAAATTCCAGCTATATCCCACCAATTTGTGGCTGGGCATTGTACAGCACACAAGCATTGTGTGATTTCACATATCCTGCATGATACTATACCTATCCACCGTGGAATGGAACCTGAATACTTTATGGTATTGGATTGTATATAGCCACTTTGTGGATGGCATGACTGCCTCTACTTTCTTTTGTGCAACTTCTCAGTGTCGGTAGTTAGTTTCTGATCTCTTCCAATGAAGAAAAATGAAATGTGTTCCTGTTTTAATCCACTGCATAGTGAAGAGAACTAAGTGAAAAAACATACTAAGGAGAACATTACAAAGCTTGAAAGTAATTGCTTTCCGTCCCCCTGGTGGTAGTTTGTGCTTTTTTCCCCCCTATTCACATAAAAGTGCACTACTGAAATGAAATGAAAATGAAAGATAAATCCATAGGATCAATTCACCATTAGTGTCAGTGGACTCAACCCCATTGTCTTTGTTAGGGTTGCATCCCTTATGCCAGCGGTGAATTTGGCTGATGGAATTTAACATACTGCTGGAAAGACACCATATAAAGTGCAGCCTCTCCTGCTTGCAAATCACAAACACAATTTAAAAGAAGCCCTGCCAAGTAGTTGCTACTTCAGGAGAGAGCTAAATGCCTGGGTAGCAATAGGTATCTATTCTTGTATAATAACAGTAGGCATGACCTACTTTATTTAAATTAAGCATTGGGACTTGGATAGCATGTGTGAAAATAAGATGGCTTTAAAATGTTGTTGCTTTCCTTAAGTATTGTTTGTTAACTCTCTCCCCGTGCAACTTCAAAGGTCTTCTCCTTTTTCCCCGTTTATACACCCACCTCTCCCCATTCCTCTCTGAAAGGCATTGCCTTTATTTGTGGTGATGCTATGGTACAGGAAGAGTGACTATCAGCTGTTTATAGAGCCCACAAACCTCATTCTTTTTGTGTGCCAGAGGGGATTGACAGAGGTCTAATTGTGTTGAGGCCTGGTCTAAAGTCCATGGAAAGATTCACATTGACTTCCACTGGACTTAGAATCAATCCTATTAGGGGAACTTTCTCTCCCTGTGCTGAGCACACCATCTCCTCAGCATGCCTAGGAACTCCAAATAAAATCAGCTTACCCTTACATAGCAACTTTTGTCATAAATGATCCTTGAGTGAATTTCAAACTGTATTGGCTAGTCATCTCAGTTACCATGGAAATGCAGCTCCTTCTAGGATAAAACTTGGCAGGTGTTAAACACTGTATAACAGCAGTCCACAAGAGTTAAGAACGGGAAGTGAAGAACATCATATCCAATTTGAAATGGAAGTGCAGTTTTTAGGTGGGTAGAATGCAACTTAACCATATTGGAATTTGCAAAGCACACTGGGGTAAACATACCTCTCATGATTAATACCAAGGGATTTTTAATGATTGCAAGTAGACAAGTGGTCAGTTTTTTGCATCGTGAAAGCTGGCACTTTGTATAGCATAGTGTCCTGTTCTGCCATGCTGGGGCTTTGAGCCAGTACTAAACCATCACCACTGCTTCCTGCAAAAGCTATGGGTTCTTTGGAGGTCTCCCACCCAACTCCTGACTCACTCTAACTCTGTTAAAAGCTGTACTGTGGAGACTTCAGTTTGGGAGACATGTGCTTAAGGTCTTATTCAGCTAGTAGTAAAACATCTGATTTTCTAGAACTTATAGATGATGATTTTCAAACACAAAAGGTATTGCACCCAACACAAGGTAACTCCAGTTTGGAACTCATTATGATAAAGATGAATTAATCACTGAACTGGAAGCTGGTGGTTGCCTAGGGATCAGTGATCATGACAAACAGAGGACAATGCCAACAAGTAATATATATATATATATAAAATACAATACACACTTTGTACTTCAAAAGGGCTAATTTCCTAAAGCTGAGGAAAATTGTGTTACATTGATTGGGAGGAATAAGTTAGACAGAAAATATGAATGAAAATTAGGTGCTCTTAAAGAAGAGTTTTTACTAGCAGCCCAAAAAGCTACAATTCCACAATCAAGAAAGAGGACAACTCTGGGTAAAAGTCCATCCTGGTTCAGTGGCGATGTGAAGGCCACAGTTAGAATAAAAAAGTAATATATAACAAATGCAAAAAGGCAAAATAGGTAGCAGTCAATATCAATTAGTAGTTATGAAGTGTGGAAACTTAATAAGGGAAGTGAAGGTCATCAGGGAAAAATCCATGGCTCGCCAGGATAAGGACAATAATGTCATGACTGAGACTTGGGCAATCAAACCTAGTGGTTGGAGCAAGAGTTGGAAGTTAGTAACCCAAGCCAGAGCCGAAACCAACATCAGGAGTTAAGCCAGGGGTCAAAGTCAGAGCCAAAATTGGGAGTCAAGCTAGCAGTCAGAAGTGCAGTTGGGAGGCAAGCCAAGAGTCAGGCAAGAACCAGGAACAGGTCAGGAAAGCAGGGCTCAGGAGTCAGGTGAGAAGGCAGGGTCCGATGTAGCAGCCAGCCAGGAATTCACTCAGTTGCACAGACCACTTGCTGTGCCTGCTACTGGCTAAAGTAGCGCAGCCGGACCAGTAGGTGGGGCAAGGCACTCCTCCAATCAGAACTTCTGTGTGTGGTGCCTTTGATGGGTCTAGAGTTCCATTAGCCACTCAACCCATCAGTTACTCACAAGCTCCCGGATGGCAGCCAGAATGCGATGGTTGCCTGGGAACCCATGGATCCTCACAAATAAAAAGCATTTTTTAAAGTATATTAGGACCAAAATAAATCCTAGCAATAGTACAGGCCCATTATTAGATGGAGATATTAAATTTGTTAAGACTGGTGCAGAAAAGGCAGAAGTGTTCAGTACGTATTTCTGCTGTCCATTTGATGTACAGAATGATGTACTCGTATCATGAGAGAATGATGAAGTACCTTTAGTCCATTAGTAACTGAGGAGCATGTTGAACAACATCTACTACAGATAATCACTTTTAAATCAGCAGGCCTGATTAACTTGCACCCAAGAATCCTAAGCAGTTGGTTGAGGAGCTCTCTGACCATTGATGTTACTTTTTAATAATGGAAGACCAGGGAAATTCCAGAAGACTGGAAAAGTGCTAATGTTGTGCCAGGATTCAAGAAGGGCAAGCAGAATGACATAAATGTGGGCTGGTTAGCCTGACTTCAATCTATTTAAAATAAGAAACATCTTTTTGCCATTCCCTGCCTAAGTTTCCTCACCACTCGTGAACATTCTTTGGGATTTGTGTCGGTGTCTTTAGGGTTCCTGGTACCGTCTGCTGGGCTGCACCTCTCTAGCTCATGGCCTCTCTTCCAAATCATGGAGTGTCTCTCTGACTTCTGCAGTCAGCATCCTTCATCTTTGGCTGGTCCCACAGTTCATAGGTCCCCTCTCCCTCCTAAAGCCTGTCCTTTTTGTTCCTCTCTCTCTGAGTCCCTCTTCATTTTTAAATGGAAGTTAGGGGCCTGGGTACCTTTGTGGACCCGGGGTGTTTTTCCCCTGTGCAGAAATTCCATAGCTCATTTCCCCATCCCTGCAGACAAGCTGGGTCAAACGAGATCTCCTAGGCATCAACCATCCCATTGTTCTAGGATAATCTCATCTAAACAGGAGCCATTCAAGTCACCAACTCTCCATTGTCCTTGGTCCAGGGGCAACAGAACTAGTGGTGGGGGTTAGTGGAGCCTGATCTATTTCTGCTCCCACATGTTCAAGCTAGGAACCAGTGTTCTCTGTAAAAGAAGTCTGAAGGCGAGAGCAGAACCCAGAGGGTTGGCCTAGGGAGCAGATAGTAACCAGGGTGATGGGGTTGGGAGCAGCTTCGCCCCAGTGGCCAGTGAGAGAGACACACAAACCCCTGGGACCACCTCTTCTCAGCCTGGAGCTGGCTGGCTGTCCCCCCGCCAACTCTTAGTAGCTCTCCTCACTCCTGTTGTGTTAATTTAGATGGAATATATGGATAAAAGTGTTAACATAACCCAGTCATTGCCCATCATTAAACAGCGTTAAACAAGGTATACAAGGCTTTGGCGTACAGAGACCTCAGCTTCTTAGCATCATGCCATACACTCCATTAAAATCCTTTAAACTTTTTATTAAAGATACAGAAAAGAGGGAAAAACAGTTAAAGTATTTGAAATGTAAAGTGTTAAATAAGAGTTTCATTTTAATAGCATCCCTTGTTCCCTTTTCCTTTAGCTGTAGACAGTTTTTAAAGAGAAAACCCTCCCGTTGTTTGACAGTCTCTTAGATGGTATCAAAGATGGTAATAACTGTCCTTATTGGGGAAAAGAGACGAAGTTAGTTGAGGTGGGCTGAAGATGTCATTGCTGCTGCTGCTGTTAAAGTCCAATGCTGTTTCATCTCAGGTGATGTTTGAGAGTCAACAGGCGGTGATGTCATCTGGGTCCCTCTCTCTAGCCCATTTCATCCCTCAGAATCAGGATGACGAAGGCCCCATGTCCCAGGAGACAGTGGGGTGGTAGCCATGATGGTGAAGCTGTCTCCAGCAGCCTCCATCTGGTCTTTTTTTCTGTTCCTTTGTTTGTTTTATTGTTTTGTTTTCATACTTTCCCCACAAAATCTGACATGCCAATTTTGGCTCATCAACTTCAGGCTCCACAGCTACTGTTTTTAACAAGCATAATTTCAACACAGTTGTTGAATCATATCAACTTGGATTTTTTTTTGGTTTAGACTAATCTAGATGCATTGCCTGGTTCTCTTGTACTTGTTACAACATGCAACCTCATAAGCAACTTGACCTATTTTTCATGGTTATTGTAACATCTTATGAACTGTCACATACTTTTTTACAATTGAGCTCACAATAAGGGTAAATGTGAAGGCCCAGTTGTAACAACACTCCTCTGGTAGAGGACCTGTCCATGTACCCCTCTTAGCCCTCCATCCCTGCATTCAAAGCAAGCTTCCATCGCCCATGTCCTGCTCTGGAATAGAGATGTAAAATACTAAACGGTTAATCGATAAGTATTAGTCTTACCATTAAGACATACTTATTGGTTAACCGGCAGTGCAGGATCTCGGTTTCCGTGGTAGTCACGTCAGGTCATGGTGAAGGCGGCCAT
This sequence comes from Emydura macquarii macquarii, assembly GCF_026122565.2. Taxonomy (NCBI): domain Eukaryota; kingdom Metazoa; phylum Chordata; order Testudines; family Chelidae; genus Emydura; species Emydura macquarii. The sequence continues at coordinate 5,794,648 of NW_027133156.1, forward strand.
ACTGCGGCTGCTGCCCGGAGAGGCCGAGGCCCTGATGCAGGAGCTATGGAGCACCCTGCCGCAGAACACTGGGGACCGCGGGTCCGAGACAGGGAGTCCCCCATGGAGCTGGGCTGGGGTTGCTGAGGGGAAGGGTCAGGTGTAGGGGGGACACAAAATTATATTTGTTAAACGGTTACCTTTTCTAACCAATATTTACATCCCTAGTCTGGAAGATGTGACACCAGCCCTGATAGCCAATCACTGATTCCACATCCACTGAGGCATTCGATCATACATCAATTCCAAAATCAACCATAATTTATAAGTGGTACATATACAGGTCCCCCAAACTGTCACACCTGGATTGCCAAATTCTTTGTAGAATCCGGGCTCAGAAAGAAGCTTGATTTGTTTAAATCCAAACAATTGCTTAGGACTAAATTTTAGAACTTAGGTGCTTACATTTAAGCATCTAAGTTAATTTTTTTTATTGTTTGTATTATTTATTTGTATTGTGGGCTGGGATCCTCAGTCATGGATAGGAGTTCCGTTATTCTAGGCACTGTAAAAACACAGGACAAAAAGACGAGATAGTCCCTGCCCCAGAGAGCTTAGCAATAGAAGTAAATGAAGGTTGTAGGTGTTCAACACCTCCACATATCAAGCCACTTTTATTAAGGGCCCTAATTGTAGGCATCTCAGTGTGATAAATTTGGGCTTGGTGTGTTCCTAATTAGCCTCACTGTAGCCCCAATTTCTTCCTTTCAGCAACTACTGATCCTTCCAGGGACTGTGTAATAAGAAAGCATCTTCCTCATCAGAGACTAAGGAACGGGGTAGGACGTCTTTGTCTCATTCTCAGAATTCTGTAGTACCTTATGCAGATTATTCCATGGAGATTGGTTTTAATTAATTAAATGGTCTATTTCACACTTCACAACCTTCAGTCTGCATCTGGGGTAAAATCCCCTTAAGGGTCGTGCTCTTTATAACAGGACAAAGGACAGCATTGCCTTTCTATCCATCCACTTTGTCATTCAAAGCATCTCAGATGCCTCTGAGGCACAGTTAACCTGAGCCAGTAAGTAAATAAGAAAAACTGAAGCATATGAGCTTACTGGTAAGAGCATAGAGGTTTAGCAGGTGTTCCCCAAGGCAGAGTCAGTGGCGGCTTTGTGCTCTCAGTGCATCCTCTTTTGCTTTGTTGTCCAGTTTATTCTGATGGTCCCCTGTTTTGCTAAAGCCAGCTCAGTGTAGGATTCAGGAAATACACTGAACTAGCTAGGAAGGCCATTATACTATTCTAATATTATCAAGGCTGAAGGTATAGTGGATGTCCATTCTGCTCTCCAATAACCACTTTCAAATCCATGCTTTCAAGAAGTGCCCATAAGGCCCTGCTTGGTGCTCTTTTTGAATTATGACCAGATTTTCAAAACTGGCTCCCAAAATTGTTCACAAACCCATTGTGTTTATATGCACAAAATGGGTAAGCATGTGACCAACCTTTGTTTCATGTTCAAATGTAATTATGGTGCCCATGCAAATTTTGTAAATGAAACTTCAACAGTCAGTTTTGGAAATGTTGGCTCTTGATGACATGATCCAGGATATTCTCGGGCTGGCACCTAGCAGTGTGTAGGTATGTTTTGGCCAGGTAATGCTTCTGTCAGTATTTAATAGGAGGAGATTTTTTTCTTTAAAATTTAGATGTGTGGTCCACACTTTTGGGGGCCCAGACTATTTGGGACAGCTCTGGAAGAAGACTGAAAACAAAACATCCTTCCATCTAAGGCCAACATCAGCAGAATATCCTTCTGAGTGCCTGGACTATGTCCCCTTACCACCATCCACCCACACACTTTTCAGAGAAAATTTCCCAGTCAAGAGATTCTTGGTCAAGTAAAAACAGAATAAGCTTGAGTTATTTCCTTTTATTTCAAAGGTCAGGACTGATGCCAAAGGCCTTTCATGAGAGGTCAGAATTTGTCTTTTGACAGCTTTTTCAACTTCCGTTCCACATCCAGAGAGGAATAAACCATACTTTCAGCTTCCAGAAGTATTGAGAGTGAACCCCTTTAGGTAAATGGATCCTTTCAATTGTTTAATCCGGCTATTTAATTAAACGGGTCTTTACCTTCCCTAACTCACCCAATGGCATCTAAGTGAGGCCTCCTTCATTCACACATAAGGGATTTCTGAACAAGCTGTTTAATCTTGTCGACATACCACCAAATCAGCCAGTTCTTAATCCTGGAACATGTCTGTTTGCCAAAGACTGTTTATGTTAAGCCAATGTTAGATTCAAAAGGTCTGAACCAGCCTGTCAGATGCAAGAACTAGACATTGATATTCTGCAGTCCATTTGAGGTGCCATATAAAGGAGCACTCAAAGACGATAAGGCTATTGCAGGGAAACTAAATGAGCTGAAGATGTGAGGGAGATTCCCAAACCTGAGCCATTCTTTTTAGGTGACATTTCTGAGGAACTGACCCAGATTGAGGTGTCATTGGAGGAGGTTTTGGAATAAATTGATAAATTAAAGAATAATAAGCCACCAGGAACAGATGGTATCCACCCAAGGGTTTTGAAGGAACTCAAATGTGAAATTGCAGAACTAACTGTGGTATGTAACCTATCATTTAAATCAGCTTCTGTACCAGATGATTGGAGGATAGCTAATGTGACGCCAATTTTTTTAAAAGGCTTTAGAGACGATCCCAGCAATTATAGGCTAGTAAGCCTAACTTCAGTATCAGGCAAACTGGTTGAAACTATAGAAAAGAACAGAATTATCAGACACATAAATTAATACAATTTGTTGGGGAAGAGTCAGCATGGTTTTGTAAAGGGAAATCATGCCTCACCAAGCACGTGGACAAGAGTGATCCAGTGGATATAGTGTACTTAGATTTTCAGAAAGCCTTTGACAAGGTCCGTCACCAAAGGCTGTTAAGCAAAGTAAGCAGTCATGGTATAAGAGGGAAGGTCTTCTCTTGGATCAGTAATTGGTTAAAAGATTGGAAACAAAGGGTAAGAATAAATGGTCAGTTTTCAGAATGGAGAGAGGTAAATAGTGTTGTCCCCTATGGGTCTGTACTGGGACCAGTACTGTTCAGCATATTCATAAACAATGTGGAAAAAGGGATAAACAGTGAGGTGGCAAAATTTGAAAATGATACAAAACTACTGAAGATAGTTAAGTCCAAAGCAGACTGCGAAGAGTTACAAAGGGATCTCATAATACTAGGTGAGTGGGCAACAAAATGACAGATGAAATTCAGTGTTGATAAATGCAAAGTAATGCACATTGGAAAACATAATCCCAACTATACATATAAAATGATGGGGTCTAAGTTAGCTGTTACCACTCAAGAAAGAGATTTTGGAGTCATTATGGATAGTTCTTGGAAAACGTCCACTCAATGTGCAGCGGCAGCCAAAAAAGCTAACATTGTTGGGAATCATTAGGAAAGGGATAGATAATAAGATAGAAAATAGTGTATTGCCTCTTTATAAATCCATAGTACACCTACATCTTGAATACTGCGTGCAGATTTGCTTGCCCATCTCAAAAAAGATATATTGGAATTGGAAAAGGTACAGAAAAGGGCAACTAAAATTATTTAGGGGTGTGGAAAAGCTTCCATATGAGGAGAGATTACTAAGACTCAAACTTTTCAACTTGGAAAAGAGATGACTAAGGGGGGACATGATGGAAGTATATAAAATCATGACTAGTGTGGAAAAAATAAATAAGGAAGTGTTATTTACTCATAACACAAGAACTAGGGGTCATCAAATGAAATTAATAGGCAGCAGGTTTAAAACGAACAAAAGGAAGTATTTCTTCACAGAACTCACCACCAACTTGTGGAACTCCTTGCCAGAGGATGTTGTGAAGGCCAAGACTATAGAAAGAACTAGATAAGTTCATGGAGGATAGGTCCATCAATAGCTATTAGCTAGGATAGGCAGGGATTGCTGTTTGTCAGAGGCTGGGAATGGCCAATGGGATGGATCACTTGATGATCACCTGTTCTATTCATTCCCCCTGAAACACCTGGCATTGGGCACTGTCAGAAGACACGATACTGAGCTAGATGGACCATTAGTTTGAGCCAGTATGGCTGTTCTTATGTTCTTCTCTATCAATGGTACTTTCTCCTTTGTTAATACTGAAGATCCATGCTTTCATTTGCCCAATTTATGTAGTCACTGGTCAGTCAGTAGAAATGACATCTAGACAAATGTCCAAACAAGTGAAGAATAGAAGAAGAGTTGTCCCTGAAGAATAGAAGAATTTTGGGGCATGCTCCAAATGGATCTGTAGCAGGAAAAAGAGTATCTTGCAAAGGTTGCAGAAGTGTTTACCCTCAAGTAGGGCTCCAATCTAACCTAGACTTTCTGCCCTACTCCCACTAGACATGCTCTTGTGGAAGATTCTGAAGAAGATATTTTTGTCCCAATTCTTCTTTTACAGGGTTTTCTACACCCTGATCTAGGTCCCCTTAAACTGAAGACCTAGCATGTGAGGGGGTAGGTGAGTGGACTGTCAAAGATTAAGTTCCAGTCATGTTCTCTGTCTCTTTCTTTGTCTTCATCTTGTTCACAGCCAAAGAGATTCTGGTTAGAACCTCTGATATTTTTGCTATCCTGTACTTCTCTCCAATCAGATCTGTAGAACAAGCTGGCTCTACACTTTTTAAGCAGCTATTAGTGCTCTTCACAACAGGATTGCAGGGACTAAGACTAGATCCCATCCTCTTGTGCCCAGATGCTCTGAGATATCTCCTGTTGGAGTAGCAGTTCAGAACTAAAGGAGATTTTTGTTTTCTTGAACACAGGATGAGGTCTCAGACCCTTTGAAACTGGTTTTCCTGGTAGCAATTGCTTTGGCAAAGAAAGTAGGAGAACTTTATAGTAATTTATATCTTGTCATTGCACCTTGTCCCTCACCTCAGGAAGATAAATTGGTGCTGAGGACCTGTCTCAATCTCTTCCTTTAAGAAAGGTCTTCAGATTTCACTGTAACTAGAATTTGGGAGTAGAAAAGTCCTATTCTCACTTGCAATCAGAGAAGAAGAAAGGGAGATGTATCTTGAATCTGCAGAACACTTCCAGGGTATCTTCAAAGACCTAAAGAATTAGAGAAACTGGATGTCTTTACATTATTATTGCCTATATATTTACTTGACATTTTTTTAAAAGGAAAAAAATGGTTCCGTTTTCAACCTCGGATCGAAGTATGTTTTATGTGTGTATGTATATTTATGTATAGTGTATAGTTGTCTGGCTGGATTGTAAACTCTTCAGAGCAGGTACCATTGTAGTCTCTTTGTGATTCATTGGGCTTCAACGTGGTGCTCAGCACAGTACAAAAAACCATCAAAAGAACTAGACAAAATTTTCAATCTTTGCTATTTGCTCAGGTCGTACGGATGAAATCTTGAGCAATCCCCGAAGTGCTTTATTTGAGAGTGCTTGAGAGACTCTATAGGGCAGAGTCCAACTCCTGAAAGGGTTTGTGTACAATCTGGTCAACCCCCATTCCATCTCTGATGAAATATAACTGCACCCATTCCACTGTGTGTGGGAGGGGGCTCCACAGCCCTAGATCTGCGTGCAGGATTTGTACTTTACTGCTCATATGAGAAGCAGCAAGTCCCTACCCCGTGCTTGATCACAACATTCTCATCCTGGTTATGCCCATAAAATTGGTGCTCAAAATCTGTTCAACAACACGAACATCATAGTCACATAAAAATATGGTTTGGGGTGGGAGTGGGGGGTAGGTTTTGAAATTATGCATCATCAAAATGTATTAAAGTTGCTTTTTTTTATTAACGGTTGGTTTTACTTATTGCCTTAATTCCTTCACCTCAGAGTAGTGGTACTGTATATACCTATGTGTTATCAACCAGCCATCCTCATCCTTTTAGAAGCAGACCAGTCCGCAATGCCTTTGCTGACCATGAAGCGAATTATCAGTCATTTGATGTTTATGTGGGTGATTAGCTCTACACACTTCACCGGTGCTTAGTTTTGACAGTTATTGTTCAAGATCCTTAAAAGGCCTGTATGGCAGACAAAGTAACCATGGCAAGATTGTTTGCTACACACTGCCCTTCCCAGCATTCCTTTAGTTCTTGCCATTTCATGCTTCTCACAACTCGGCTGTGACTTTGGACAGCAAGTGACTATGCATTCCCCAGAAAAATTACTTTAAAAATGCTTTTAGTTGCCATCTTTCTAATTGTATGTTTTGGATTTGCACTCGTGTGGGTATTTTTGTTCTGTTGGGGGGCGGGGGGAAAGGGGTGTTGCTATTTTTATTTCTGTTTTCATTTCCTCCCAACCCTTCTTATACATTAAATTAAATTTAAACAACAGGGCAGTAGATTTAGGCAGAGACTGCATTTTGCCAGGTTAATTCCCCAATGGTTTTAAACTGCTGGCTGCAATACTGCAAACAAATTTAGAACCTGACTTGGCCAGAAATTCTCCTAGCTATCTGTGTGTTAGCTCGCCAGGCTCTCTTTTACCTACAGTATTTGAGACCCTGGAATCACAGTCTATGTCTAATTGTTATGCATGAATGGGAAATATTCCTGTACTTATCTGCATTCATTAGCTGTTGGTAGTTCCTCTGTTGAGGTCTCTAGCCTTGTTTTTACAGTGCTTTTGGCTGTGTTTTTGCGCTATGTGTGTGAATTTTTATGATCCGTTGCATGTTATTCATGCAATTTCCTGCCCTGTAATGGTATCAGTTTTCCAGACACAGAGGAATACACACTAAAACCCAGGAGCCTGCATTAGCATAAATGTCCCAGTTCTGTCAGTTTGATTAATTTGTCTCTTTGTCTCCACTCTATATGATAAGTGCTATTAATGGTTGCAACACTTCATATGTCAAAGTCTTTCTTCCTAATGACTTGAAAATGTGGTTTATTTCCCCCCCTTTTTGTGTTATTTTTCTCATTTAGCATTCCACTCAAGTATAGATTTATGCCATGCTCTTTCATTATCTTACTGGTTGCAGCACTGGAGTGATTACATATGGTGTAGGGTATGAGTAAAGATGTGATCCCAGGGGCAGCAGCTGCTGATGCAAGCTGAAAATAGACCCAGCGTACGCTCAGCACTTTTCCCAGAGGTCTTTTATTTATTAGTAACAGTCTTGGTACAGGACAGCTTGGATCCTCATTTAGCAAGATGACTTTTTGCCTTTCAGAATAGTGCAATGACTTTGCTCTACTTACTGACGGCTGTGTAATTTTTTTTGCCACCTTGTATCTAAGCAATGACTTAACCTAACATAGATTGTAATATAATCCTGATTTATAATGAAGCCAAGAAATGACAGGCTCCATTTGAAGCAATGGAACTTGACAGATCTAAGGTTTAAATTAAATAATCCTATTTGTAAGACAGCATTTGTACATGGTGCACTGATTTAAAATGAACTTCCGTTCTCCAGTGATTCCTGTACCCACTCTCTATTTTGCCTTCCAAAGGGCCTTTTTCAGTAAATAATTTGAAGAGAGTTTGTTTGTCTTTTTGTAAATAGGCAGATAAAACAATGCCTAGGAACTCCTTTTAAAGAAGAAAAAGGAAACACAGGTGGCTTGTCCAGGGCTAATGGGACCAGCTGTTGAGACTGAGGGAGAGGAAAACGAGAAGTTCAGAGAGATGCTGAAGACTCAAGAACCCTCCTCTAAAAAAACAGTGGTGCATTTTAGTAGTGTAAAGAGGAGCTGATGCAGTGGGCATGTATTTATTTTGCTATGGTTTTGTGGCAAAGAGGGAAGGAGAAAGGTGCATAGACAATCCCTTTCTCTCTCGCCAGCTTCTGCTTTTTTAATTGTTTTTTTTTTTGTCTCATCCAGCTCTTGCTTTTCTCCCCTTCCCTCCTCATTCTACCCCACAATCTCCATCTGATCTTTCCTCCTTTCTCCAGAGCTGCCTAGATGTAGCCCTTCCCTGAGTGCCTGGCAGACTTCTCCACCCTGGGGCTGGTCTTGTCCTCTCATGCAGAAACTTGCATAAAAGAGCCAAGCTTCTTTCTTAGACTTAAAACATGGTGAGCAGAAATCATATTGTACTGATACTATCTGAAATAGCCAATATTTCTGCAAAGACCTCCAGTGGTACATGCCAGTTTTACCACCTTATTCTCAGGTATCACCTGCTTCCACTGAAAAAAAGGGCTTGATCTTGCAAACACTACAGAGTGTAGTGCTTACTGCTGTGAGTGGTCCCCATTGACTTCAAAGGGGTTTTTACTCTGTCTATCTCCCCACTGGTGGTCAGATGATACTACCATGGTGGGCACGGTATGAGAACCTGAATAAACAGAATGTTTTCATTCATTCCTTTCATGGGAAGATGACCTTTGAGAATGTATAGATGTTAATCCATTCAGTTAGACTTGAAAAGGGGCCTCTTTAATCGGGATAATGTGTCAGCGAACATGGAATAAGGACTAGACTTGAGCTTTAATGTATTTACTGGTCTGTAATAAATGGTATCGGACCCAGATAGCTTATTTTCATAGTTTTAACAACTCCGGTAATAATGTACTGTTGCTTTTGAAATTAAACTCCAAAGGGGTACCTTTAGAAGAAGAAAATAATTTAGCACCTTTTTGAGAAGCAGTGTCATCAAATCACTGGGTGAGGAGTTATACAGGTTAATATATCCTTTACCAATATCAGGGTAAGAACATTGTATGACTTTGGTAACACTGATGTGTGTTAGTCCTTCATTCACTCTCCTGCTCCATCTCTAAATATTTTTTTTTTTTAAATTCGACACTTGCAGGGAAATGATACATTATATTAATAAAACCAAAACTGAGTTTCCTAATGCTGTCAAGGAGAGACACCGCATGAGTATATCATTCAGGAACTAACAGTGCGGTAGGGGAAGCATCAAGAAAAATGAGTGTGCAAAGAGAACAGGCTTCTGCTGGAGAAGGGGAAAGAAAGGACAATCATCTTGGCAGCAGTTTACTGACTGCTCTGCTTTAACCATTTCCCTTGCTTGGAAGAAAAATGGCAGATGGACAAAAGGTGATTTCTAACTCCCCTGTGTTCTCTTAGAGCACAAGAATGTTCTATGCATTCTGCTTTCCTATAGCTTTAGTTTACATTTCTCCGCTGGTGGGTGGTTGTATAGTTCACCAATTTCCTCCTGTGTCAGAGCTGTATGTGGTTAGGTGCATATTTTTCTGTTCTGTTGTGTTGGGAATTAATGGGATTTTATGTGACAGGAAAGGGAATGGAGCACATTGTATTCAGCCAATGAAGGGTCTCATCTTACAAGTTGAAAGGCGCTAACTCAAAATATTTTCTTTTTTAAAAAAGATAACAATTTTAAGATGATTCAGTATTCAAAAAGCATTCTTTTTCATCATACACCGCAATAAAAGAATGACAAACTTGTGGATAAGACAGCAGAATGACACTTTTACTGTTCATTATTTTATCAGACAGTGATAATTGCAGTTAATATTTTCTCACTAGTGTCTCTGAGTTTATTTATTCTGTTAATAATCTGAGCAGCTGTAATGATGTTGGCTGCAGGAACTGTAGCCTCTTAGATGCACTCCAGTGTAGCTATAAGATGATGGTAATAGAAATCCAAAGAGGACACAATCCTTTCAGAACAGATGGGAGTTATTCATTTTCTCTCTCTCGCTCTCTCTCTCATACATGCACATTCTCTCTCTCTCTCACACACACACACTCACACTCACACTTCTCAGATGTCACTGTGTGTGTGTGTATATTCTTTCTCTCTCTAAAGCACACATACTGACAATCAAAATAGCATTAAATGTCTGACTTGAACCCACACAGAACAAGAAAGAATAAAGGCTGAAACTCACTCAGTTAATATTACATGGGGTCATATTACAGTTGGAAATTCTCTATAGATCATTTCAGGACCTACATGAAATAGTCTGCATCATTGTTTACTATTGTACCATAAGTCCGTGCTGGTATTGAGGTCTGGAGAAGAGAGTTAAATAAAGAATCTCCCTGATTCTCCACTACTTTGCACCCTAGTTATGGTGTCATTTACACCTGGGCACAGTGGCTATCAGATGTTTCCATTCTGATTTGGTAACATCTTACACTCACCATGCACTAATTCTGAAAAGGTGTAAATGCCTACATAAGGTACAAGGCTGTGGACAATCAAGCCTTCTGTGCTTATGTCCTAAATATTCTGAATTAGCAGTAAATTTAGCCCCATTTGAAATATCTTCTTCAATGTTACTAACAGAGATAAATAGTCTTAAGTAAGTAAATGCCTCAGTATTGTCTGCTGGTATTTGTGGAGTCTATATTCTTTTACTCTTCCAAAGAAGGAATTAATTACTCTTTTTGTAGGTTCTGAACCAAACAAGGTTGTACTCCCTTTGCCGGCTCTGTACTGGCAGTTTACTTACAAACCACATTCCCTGAACTGTACTGATGTCATTGATGAAATCTGAACACAAAGAAGTAAAACACAAGCCATGAGAATCCTCAGATCCCTTAGGTGCATTGGAGCAAAAATCAACATGTTCCAAGTGAACATAAGAAATTTGTATTTCCAAATATTGGAGAGTAAAAGAAAAAATGAAAACTATAACAGATACAGTTTTTATTTTAAACATGATAGCCTCCAGGATGATGGGTTGCAGCCTACCAGTTAATTCTAATTGCTATTTATCTAGTCAAATGGAATACTAAAGCTTTTGACATTACATTCCTTCCGCAGCCTGGCTAAAACATCCCAGTATCTGGAGTGTTAGAGTAGTTACTGAGCCATGGTGTCTTACTAACCAGTATAAGGAAGCTAGTGATTTTTATATTCTGTGCCATGCTGACTTGCAGTAACAGGAAACACTGGAAACACTGGCATCTTGAGGCATTAATTCCTGACTGGTAACAATTTTGTGAAAAACAAGGCCAAGGAGCAGCTCCATTCTCATCTGTCCCTATTTTTCCCATCTTATCCCTCAATAGCCCGATTGTCTCCTTCCTTCTCAGTTTGCTTTTTATAGTATAACTTTGCTAATTTAGTATTTCACTAAACCACACGCAAAAATGTACATGCCTTCCCTGTGCATGCAGTCAGCAAAATGTAAGAGCAGATGCTGTAGTGAGATTTCTTGCTGTGAAGATTCCGTTGTATTTACAAATATATTAGTGTATTTACCAGGACACTAAGAAGAATTCACATAAATAATTAAAACTTAACTGCACTTGCAAAAAAAAAAAAGAGAGAGAGAGAGAGAGAAACAAAGTATCATTTTTGATGCATTGTTAATATTTCCTTTTTATGTGTATTTCCTTACCTGCTGCTTCCTGAAACTCAGTTATCCAAAACAGCTCTCCTAGTCACCACTCCAAATTGCCAAGTTTCTTCTGTCTTGTTCTTTACTTTTCCTATTTTGATGTTTGCTAGTGTAAGCTGCGAGCTTTTGCATGTTCCCTTTACATCCTAAATATTTTAAAGCTGCTTTTCTTTTTCTTCCTCCTTTCTGCCTTTGAACATGTTGTGCATGCAAACAAATCTTTTACACTTTCACCTACAATCCTTAATTTTGTGAACACATTATTTCCCCTCTCTAGGGTCTATTCCCCTCCCCTTCCTCATGCCTTATCTAATTTTCTTTTACCTGTACACTGTTTAATTTTCCCCTTTCAAATTGTGACTTGTTTGTCTTTAATCTTAATTTGAGTTTCTGTTTTAGTCCTGACACTCCTGGGTTAATAAACATTTTTTCTTTGTGGATGTATGTGTCTCACCCACTGATTTCAGTGTGAATTGTGTTTGTGCATCCAAGGACCAAATGCTGCATTTCCTTGCTGACCAAGTTATCCCATGTCTTTCTGTATTGCTCCATTCCATGTATGTTAAGGCAAATATTGTACTGAAAAACAAGTCTACGCTAGACTCACAAAAAATCCCCAGTCTTATTTTCCTTTACTTGATGTATTGAACTTCCTGTCCTAGTAGTTAAACCTCCAATTACTATCCCTATCCTTTGTTACATGCTTTTTGATTATTCAGTCATGTCACAGTCTATTTGTTGTATTTTAATCAGATGGTGCGTAACATCCGTGTAACTATTTTTCTCTGTGAATCATCTCCATCCTTGATCTGTAAGGACGCTAACAATCCATAACAACTTTACACTTCAGTTTCTTCAGCCATTCTTCTACATGGGTATTCTTCTGACTCTCCTTTAGAACCATCTGTATTTTTCAATTATTGTACTGTAGTCACCTAACATTAATGGCAAAATACATTGGGTCAGATTCTCAACTGGTATAAATTGGCCTAGCTCAATGAAGCTGAGCCTATTTTCTCTGAATGCAGAGGCCTCCACTCTCTTAATCCTAATTTATTTTCATGAGACCACCGGCATCATTATTACACCTGTTATGCAGCATGCTTTAATTTTTATTTAAAAGTTTATGATTTTCAGTTTGCATTGTTCTGAGCACACAGAAAAGCACCAGGTTTTCCAATCTAGTAGTGTTCCCATTTTTTTTTTTTAAATGATGTTTCCTGAACTGAAAATTATAAGCAACAGAGTATTCAGGATCAACATGTCTAAGAATACTTCATAGGTACACATTGTTATTGCAGCAAACTTGATTTTGAGGGACCCAAGCATATGTGTGTCTTCATTTTTGCCCTCTAACGTGTATGTGAAGCTACTGAAATGTAACATGACCAATAATGTAAACATTGATTAATTTATTGTTTTTGCCATCTCAGTACTTGGCAGTCATTTATGAGCCACTTGTCCTGCTGCCAATAATGATGCAGTTTTCACAAAGCAATGTATATAGTTTACAATTAATTTTTTTTTGTCTTTGGGGAAAGGCAGCGTCTGTTTGGAAAGGTATTTTAAGTGACTCACGCTTTCCTCCTCATCATCATTCTAGTACTTTGTACTATTAAAGCACCTACCATCCAGGGATCTCAAAGTGTTTTACAAACATTTAAAGAATTAAGTCTCCATCTCCCTGTAAGTAGGGAAATATTATTTTTATCCCTATTTTACAGGCAATGAAACTGAGGCACAGAATGGCTGAGGCCTAGGCAATGTCACATAAGGAAGTCTGTCTCCAAGCCCAGAATCTAAATCTCCTCACTTTCAGCTTGGCTTCAGCTCCAAGACCATCCTTCTACCTTTTGATATTAATTTCAGTCTGGTGGCTGAAACCTTTCATTTGAACTCACTTTTGGCAAGATCCTTATAAACCATAAATAAGGTTTTTGATTCACTTGACAGAAATAAATCTTTAAAAACACTAAATGTTGGTTTTGACTCCTGGAAAATGTAATCCTCATTTGCATAAAACATACCCAGACTCCAGAGACGCCAGTTATAACGAGGCTTTGGACCCTGACTGCTCAAAGCTATGACTCCAGTCCTGAAATCTGAGCCCACACATGGTCCGGTTGAATTCAATTGGTCAGCTGCCAGGTTCCACCAGTGAAGAACAAAATGCAGGATTAAAAATCCTGTGTTCAGACTGGCCAGTCAAGTTTTATTTTTAGTGAGGTTTTTTTAAATACCCCATTCTCAGTAGGTGTGAGCAACTAGAATTTGTGCCTGCGTATTGGATAACTTTGCAAACTAGCATTTAAACAGACAGTGATCTGCTAAGGAGTGTGCAAGTGGGTGCCTCTTTGAAATATTGGGATAGTTCATGTTCATTATGTCAATGCGATAAAGAAAAAAAGAAAGAGATTGTCTTTTTGGTTGTTTTTCTCTTCCAATTTATAAATACTATCAGAGGCCATAGTAGACCTCTCTCCTTCCTGATCTGAGGCTGGAGCCTGCGAGAGGGGCTGAATTTCTACTGTAAAAGCAAAATTGGATGCTATAAGAGTGCTCCCAGTTTGGCCTCTTAAGTAAAAGTAAAACTACAAAGAGAGTTAAAGCACTTTTTGAAGCATTGTAGCCTGACCTCGTAAGAGGAACTTGAAGTGGTTCTACTTCAAAGAGAAGCTGCTACATCATATCCCTTAGCCTGGCTGCATTGCTGTTTTGCAGGTGGCTAGACTGCGTTTATATTTTTTATTTTCACTAAAAAAGATAAATCAGTGTCTTGGAGAAAGAGCTCTATGGTCTGGGTTCCTCCCTTTCATTAGAATGCATGGATGCCAAGATGTTTCCATTGTGATGCTGTCACTCACATTTCCACACCTCTGATTTGACATCAAAAAGTTGTCAGACTACCAATTTGACATCAGATCAGTCTTATATCAAAGTTTTTGATCACCAGCCTGAGTGGGTAGTAAGTAAAACTGAAGCTAAAAATACACTGAGCACAAAATGCATTTTTCAAGCAAAACTGCAGGCCTTGCCTAGAGCTTTCATTACTTCTCTACCAGCAGGGGAACTGCTTTTAACATTGTATTTGAAAGCCCAGATACAGATTCATGTGGCCTCCATGCTTGTGGACCAAACTGGATTTTAAAGAGTGATTGTTGATTCCTTATATGAAATGAAATTAGATTAATGGGTCTAACCCAATGGCCTTTTGAAAATGATCAGACCAGGGAAACAAGCATTCTTGTCATTGCAAGGCTACCATTCTTTGAGCTTTTGGGTTGAGGGGAATATTTAAACCACACAGTTAAGCCAAAAATAAGTCAATATAATGTTGGCATATTGGTCTCTGGCTTTACAAATAAATACTGTATTATTTTCTTTATATCCTATTTGTCTTCATCTTTGGGTCAGTTTTCCTGTCTGCGGTGCATTGCTGGGTAATTGTAAAAGACAGCAATTGCAAAAGCAGCCTCTAATCTTGCACACACCAACTTTATGCATGCAGATAGGCATTTTTATATGCAAATCATGAAAATCTGCATCTGTCTATTTTGCACGTGCAACTGAGTGTTTGCCTGTGCTGATACAGTAGGATGTTTGCAAAACTGGCTGAAAAGATTTAAAAACGAGCAAAGAAAAAAACCCAGACTTGGAAAAACAGGATCTGCCAAGACACCTCATTCCAAGTAAAAATAACTAAATAAATAATCAGGAAGTTACTTAACTCTTAATGAAATAATATCCTGGTTACTGATCTTAATTATTAAATTACACTCTGAAAATTATGCACATGCTATACCATTGGCAGCAAAAGAAAAAAAATAAACTGTGTATGCTAATCATAGCAAATAAGATTAGAAGTGTTGTTTAATCCCTGAGAACTTCTTTAGGCTGTGGGAAAAAATAGGAACAGTTAACTGTCACTAATCTCATCTTCTATTTCTAGTTTGTGTCTGATTATATAAGTTGTAGCTTTAGGAATGTATTGGCCTAGCAAGACACTTCGTAATTTGACTAATAAGGCTGGGGATTTAGGAAACAATCTTTAGCTCTGAAGTTGATAAAAAGTCTTTACACATGCCTTTAAATTAGTGTTGTGTATTATCTCAACCACCAACATACAGCCATAAAATTGTGAAGAAATGGTTCCTGATTTCATTTTAAAACACACACACCTTCCTATATGTTTATTACTCAGTATTTTTAATTAATATTTAGTTTGGAATTTAAAGTTCAAGGTGTCAGCCTTGATCTACATTTTTTCCCATACCTCACCAAAAAAAATGGCTTAAATTAGTTAAATCAATTTTTAGAGATAGGGATGAAGGGAAACAGTTTGTGCTATTTTTAGTTTACAAATTCTGAATATTATAAACTTAAGCTGTGATCCTGCAAGCACTTTACATGCATGCTTAGCTTTCCACATGAGAGTGTGAAGTTAATAGTCTACATAAGTGCTTTCAGAATGAGGGCCTTCAGCTGTTCTTATACTGTACCTATCTTTACGTTCTCAAAGCATTTTGAAGTTGTGACCTAGCAATTTACACTCCTGCTAAATACAATGAGAGTTATGTGGCTAAAATGCCACAGAACTTTTTGCATCCAGTGGAGCAGGTCAATGCCTCTTGCTGTTTTTTAAAGAATTATTTTTAAACACCCAAGACACTGTTACTTACAAAGCAGCTGCTTTAGGTTATTCTCTTAAAAGTTATGAATGATGTCACTCACGCAGTCCTAAAAATTAGAGTTGGAAAAGACCCACCAAATCACCTACTCTACCCCTGCCAAGATAAGATTTTTTCCCTGCTTCCCTGCTTTGTCAAGTTTCAAGCAATAAGGCATTCATCATTTGCTTGGGAAGCCATTCCACACTCTAAGAGAATTAACAGCTATGCTGAGTATTAAAAAATTGCCTAAATTTTCCCTTTTTCAGTTTTATCCCATTGCACTCAGCAGTACCTCCTAAACAATCCTTCTCTGTCCTCAGTGTTTACACCCTTAAGACTATTGTAAATGGAATCTCATTCCACTTTAGCTATCACTTAGCCAATTTTTATGTATTCAGTTCTTTTAATATTTCCTCATGTCAATCTCTCCCCGCCCCTTAATCACTTTCTTTGAATTCAGATCCCATTTATTGACATTTTGCTAGTACTGAACTGCACAGAACTCTATGCAGCATTTCAGATGAAATGTCACAAATGCATTTAGAGACTGGCTGCAATCTTATTATTCCTAGAATATTGCATGCAATTCTGAACACTTCTGTATAAGAAAAACACCTCCGTCCTTTTGCATGTGCAGCCGTAATAGGGTTGGCCTTTTTTGCCAACATTTTGCATTGCCAGCTCATGCCCAATCTGCTTCCCATTCTCACCTCCTGTGTGTCAGAGAGCACTATTATTTTCCAAGTATTTCCCTTAGGTTACCTAGTTTTTGTCTTATTGAGGATTTAATGCCAGGTAAGAAAGAGCGGGAGGTAGGGAATATGGTAATTCTGCAGGTATTTGAAATGTCTAAATGTCCAGGAGGGAGAAGAATTGTTTAGAGTGATTCAAGGAGGGAAAACAGAAAACTGTATGATGAAAATAAAGGAAGGAAAATTTCCTAGCAGTTAGGTCTTAAAAAGGCTTTGGTAACAGTCTTCCAAAGGAAGTAGTGGAAGTCCGGTCACTTAAGTCAATTAAAACTAGACAGAACAAAACACTCAGCATTACTCTGTGGGTAACAAAGGGAAAGACAGAATGATCAAAATGAGTTTTGCATCTTTAGTTTCTGTGATTCTGTAAATTTATGGTCTGGATTTGCCAATAAACATAGTATTTTCTAATGCTAATTAACCAATCTGTTTCTAAAAGATATGCTGTAGTTCAACAGGAATTAATTCAGTGAAGTCCTATGGCCTGTGTTATACAGAAGGTCAGACTAGATGATCACAGTCGTTCCTTCTGGCTTTATAATCCCAGCATCTCTTGATAACCAGCTCCCCGCTATACACCGTTTCTGGAGTGCTCCTGATGATCAACATCCTACTCCTCCATTCCATCCGCTTGCCAGGCCTCATGTTGCTTCATCAGGCAAAATTGACTTAGAGCTCCACATTGAATTCTGATCACTGGGAGCAAGCATGACAGCCGCCATCATGGCCAAGCCAGGGGCTGAACCAGAGAACTCCAGAGCTAAAATTGTGAGCGTCTGCAACTTGAGCTAAAGAGCCAGACTCTGCAGGTAGGGCTGTGACAGTCTTGTATCCTATGTGGCTCGGGTATGGAGTGAGACATTTAATGCCCACAGACCAGGGAGTTACCCAAGGAAAAACAACATAAAATTCTTCATTATTTATACTGTGGTAGAGCCCACATTATGCTAGACACATTTCATGTACGTATGAGGACAAAGCCCGGTTTACAGTCAAAAGGGATGACAGGTGAAAGAAATACGGTCAGTGAGCTGGCACACATCTATTGTTCCAGAGCATGTTTTATTTGCTAGCCTGGGGTTCTGTAACACAAACTCTTGACTACTCTGTCTAGCGATTATCTGTTTAATTTAGTAGAAGTGGGTAGTCAGAAGAGCTGTGTGTGATGAGAGGCTAGTGCTGTAGTGGCCTGGCACATCAGCTTGGAAGGATGCTCCAGACAGGTTCCTACAAACGGAGCTGTCTAGTTGAACATTTTTTGTAGAGAAAACACCTCTCAAATTTGGCAGCAAATAAATCCTGGAAATCAAGCATCCTATTGATAATATAAAAATTAAAGTTTGGTTTTAGTGTTGGTCTGAGTACCTATCTGACTAATGTCTCTCTAATATATAAATTGGGAGCATTATTTTGGATTAATAAACCCAATTCCATTAGGAAAACGTATCACCTTGGTTTCACTAATTGTTGCACTGTGGCATATCTGTGGTGTGATCTTTTTAAAAAGACCATTCCTGCTGTAAAAACCCCAAACCATATATACAGAAATGCCTGTGTAGCTGTAATATATGCCGCTTTTAAGCCTTCTTTTTCAAAATGTGCAATATGTATAACCATATTCCAGTGCCTGAATATCTGCTTTCTTGTCACAATGAATTAAATACAAGCCGTTCCAAAGGCAATAAGACAGTGGACCCACAATAGAGGCCAAATCAATATTTAGACAGCTTCGGGCTACTGAGAGTCTGCTAGCTTTAACACTTACCAGCAAGTGTTTGCATGCATTTATTATCAAAGTTATTGTTTGTATAGTTTTTTAAAACATTAGCTCTGGATTGAAACACTTCAGAGACTCCTCCCGGAGGGCATCTGTTAGAGCTGAAAGTATGATCATTCTGGTGTGTTAATGGTAATTTTACTTCTGTGTGTCTGTACAGGAATTAGGACAGTGATAGTTACAAAATGTTTGTGAGATCAACATTAATTCAAGGTGCAGGCCTGACTGTCCCTCTCATCTGCCCTCCATCTGTAGTGTTTTCTACATATCTTCAAGAGATGTCTTCCATATTTCCTTCTTAACACGGCAAGAGCTCTTCTTCTGACATTCCCTGCATAAAATAGATGTAACAGCTGTTCTGAATGCTGTATTTATCATCTAGGGTTATTGGGACTGAAAGACTGAGTCAGCTTGGAAGATAGCTTTATTGTGGAATGTTATGAATCAGTTACAAGGTTCTGTAGACTACACTATAGCAAATAGAGCACAGGTGAAAACATAGCAGAGCCGCCCAGTGCTTCTATTTGTTTTGCAGTCGTCCCCCCTAGTGGTTATGTTAGATAGCTGCTGTGAGAACCTTTTTATTCCACAGAGTCTCTTCCAATCTCAAAATACACTATCATTTACTGCTCTTGCAGATATATATTGTAGCTGATTTTTTTACAAGGTATGTCGTGATACAGAAACCCATTTATTGATCTTCTCAAGAAAAAAATGGCCTCTGCATGGCACATTTAAAGTTTCCAAGTAATCTTGTTAAGCAAGCAGCATGTCGGTAACATGCAGATACATTTTCTGCCTATCTCTTAGATTATTAGTTCACTGAAAGTGTAACACTGACAGGGCAAAGATCAGTTCAATAGCCAACTCCTAAAGCTAGGCAGTTTCGCACAAGAGGCATATTGTAAAATGGAAATGTATAGGCTTTGTTGCAAGAATGGTGTAAAATACAAGCAGTAAAAATCTGAAGTTTTCTAAAAAAAACAGTCATTGCTGTGCTGTTATGCATAGAAAACCTATTGAGAGCACTGTCAAAAAAGATGGTTGTTTTCCTCTCCTTGCAAGGTTTATATGGTAGGCCTCTTGATAACCTTGCTTTACAAGTGGAGGACTATGAATAACAATGGTTTCTTTTTAAAACTCTCGTTTTTTTCTCTAAAATATGTGGTCTGTACCAAGTACCTGATGGTGTTGTGTGGCAAAGGATTTATAAGCACTTCTTTGGAATGACCTGCATGATTCACTGATATACATAATCATTCCTATGGGAGAAAGCAGTAGACATCATATATCTTGATTTTAGTAAGGCTTTTGACACAGTCCCACATGACATTCTTATAAACAAAACTAGGAAAATGTGGTCTAGATGTATTAATGTTATGTAGATGCACAACTGGTTAAGAGACCATACTCAGAGACTAGTTATCAGTGCATCGCTGTCAAATTAGGAGGACATATCTAGTCGGTACCGCAGGGGTCTGTCCTCAGTCTAGTACTATTCAATATTTTATTAATGCCTTGGATAATGGAGAGTATGCTTATAATATTTGTGGATGACACCAAGCTGGGAGGGGTTGCAAGTACTTTGGAGGACAAGATTAGAATTCAACAGGACCTTGACAAATTGGAGAATTGGTCTGAATTCAGTAAGATGAAATACAATAAAAGTATTTCAGTTAGGATGGAAAATTAAATATACAACTACAAAATGGGGAATAACTAGCTAGGTGGTAGCACACTGAAAATGATCTGGGGACTGTAGTGGATCACAAATTGAATATGAGTCAGAAATGTGATGCAGTTGTGAAAAAGGCTATTATCTTTCTGGGGTGTATTAACAGGAGTATGTACGACACAGAAAGTAATTGTTCTGCTCTACTTAGTACTGGTGAGGCCTCAGCTGGTTGTGTCCAATATTGAGTGCCCGGATAAATTGGAGAGAGTTCAAAGGAGAGCAACAGACATGATGAAAGGTTTAGAAAACCTGATCTATGAGGAAAAGTTTAAAAAAACAAACCAACTGGTCATGTTTAGTCATGAGAAAAGAAGACTGAAAGGGGACCTGATAAGTCTTCAGTTATGTTAAGGGTTGTTATAAAAAGGATGGTGATCAACTGTTCTCCGTGTCCAGTGAATGTAGGAAAAGAAATAAGGGGCTTCTGCAGCAAGGGAGATTTAGGCTAGATGTTAGGAAAAACTTTCTAACTATAAGGATAGTTACATACCGGAACAGGTTACCAAGAGAGGTTGTGGACTCCCCCTCATTGGTGGTTAGATGAACACCTGTCAGGGATGATCTCAGTTTACTTGGTTCTGCCTCAGCACAGGCAGCTGGACTAGATGACTTTTCAAAGTCCCTTTCCTGCCCTACTTTGTTATGATTGCTGTCATGACTTTTCAGATTTAAAGTCTGATTTATCTGAACACAGTTAAAGCAGGTGCTGTGTAACTCATTGGAAAGCTATCTGCCTGTCTTAGGTACTTGTCTGGTCCCCACTATCATCATATCGGAGGGCCTCATCATCTTTTAATATATTTATCCTCACAACACCGCTGTGTGGTAAGAACCAGCTTCCCAATTTCACAAATGGGAAACTAAGGTAGAGAGAAGCTAAGTGACTTGCCCAATGTCAGACAGGAAGACTTAGGTGCAGCAAGAAATTTAACACTGGGTTTGTTTGTTTTTTTAGTCCAGCTTAGTGCCCTAACCACTGGACAGGCCTTCCTCTCTTAGAAATCTTGTTTCTTGACTGTGAGCCACAGCTTTGGGGTGGTCTGTCAGGGAAAATTCAGCACAAGCATGCTTTTCAGAATACAAAGGATGGGGACCAAAAAAACTGGAAATGCCCCTTTTCCATTAGTATAAAGCTTCCGTTTCTGGTCTTGGATTAGTCAGGACATATTCGATTTTAAAGTTGTTGCTGCTCTAGCACTGAGTAGTGCTTGTCCTGCACTTCAGTCCAATGTAACTTGTGGGAGATGGGAAAAACCTTTAATTGAAGTTGATTGCAATGGATTAATGGGCAGAATGCAGGTGAGGTTGTCAAAAGTGCATGATATATGAAATTTATCACATGGCTCTGTGTATGGATATCACCACAAGATATCTGGTGTGGTTAATATATGTGTGAGGGTATGTATTCCTTATATATAATACAGGTGTGGAGGGTGTCGGCTATGCATGTATAATATGAACCAGCAAATAACTATAATTCATTCCTAAAGAAAAACAGTAAAATTGTGTGCTGGGCTAGGGCTCTGTCTGACTTGCAGCAGTTGAATATGAATGCTAACATATTCCCTGTATGCTGTAACTCATATTCAGGGAAACAAGAAATAATGCAATTCTCTGATTGAAGAGAACCAAAGTGCAATACAAAAGCAAAATCTTCCATTATTTGTGAAATAGCAACTTGATAAATGGTGGCCAGCATAGTTTTGAGGAAATATTAGCCTGGTTGCCTTTCAAACTAGGAGAAAAGATTCTTCTTTGAATTTTCATTTAACATTTAATATACGTATTTCCCTCCCAAAACACTGTTCAGATGTAAGTGACACTTTTATTCTCCAAGCCATTGTGCACCAAGGTTAAAAGAATCATACTTCCATTTGTATCTTCTTGTTGAAATGCATCATGTTAAGGGAGAACTATGCATTTGTTCATGGATAAATTAACAGTGTGTATGCTAATATATATTTTTAAGTCTTTTGTTAGTGTAAATGCCTTGTTTGTAGCTCTTTAAGTCACTAAGTCTAAGCAATGTTTAGTTCAACCTGTAATATGAAATATAGAAGCAACACAGAGCAGGCAACATTAATTATTGGAAGTAGCATCATCACTGACCTGATAAAAGATTAACTGGTACTTTACAGTATTTATTTATGGACATTAGAGCTGTCAGGTTATCTAACTACACTTGAAAGGCTTGGGACAATAGCGGTGCTGATGATAATGCTGTCAATTTCCCTGGTTTTTTTTGCAGGTCACTGCCAGGGGATTTGGTCCATTGTTACAGTTTGCCTACACTGCTAAGCTGTTACTCAGCAGAGAAAACATCCAGGAGGTCATCCACTGTGCTGAATTCCTGCGCATGCACAACCTGGAGGACTCCTGCTTCAGCTTCCTTCAGACTCAACTGCTGAACAATGAAGATGGCTTGTTCCTGTGCAAAAAGGATACCACCTGTCAGAGAATGCATGATGAAGAGAACTCTGATGGAGAAGAGGAGGAAACTATGGAATCAGAAACTTCAAAGATATCCTGCCCAAGGGAAAGAATGCATCAGGAACCTTTTAATTTTGACTCCAGTAATGCTGGAGCAGACAAGGAAGAGGGGATGCTGCCTGACTCTGACATGTTGAGAGATAGCAAAGACCATTTGGACAAAGACGCAGTAACACGGTACCCCAGATATAAGAAATACCAGCTTGCTTGTACCAAGAATGTCTACAACACATCACACATCAGTACCTCAGGTTTTGCAAGCACATTCAATGAAGAGAGTTCTGGAAATGGCCTCAAATCAGGACTTGCTGTGGGGCAGATAAAAAGCGAGCCTCAGAATGAGGAAAATGATGAAGAAAGCATCACGCTTTGTCTGTCTGGAGATGAACCTGACATCAGGGATAAAGAAGGGGATGTCGAAATGGACAGGAAACAGCCAAGCCCTACTTGTGTTGACAGGTCTAAAAGTGGGTCCTCTCCTTCCTGCTTACGGTCTTTCTTCAACCGAACAAAAAGCGTAGATTTGGTTGGCTTCCCCAGTGCTTCCCAACAGCACTTTGCCAGGAGTCCAGCATGCCCTTTTGACAAAGGGACAACTCAGGGTGACCACAAAACTGACTACAGCCCTTTCACGGGGAATTACGGACAGTCCCATGCCATTCAGAAGGATGCTTCCAACTTCACAGTGGGGTCGCCTCTCAGAGGGCCTGGTTTTGAAGCACTCTGTAAGCAGGAAGGTGAACTGGACAGGAGGAGTGTTATATTCTCTTCAAATGCTTGTGACCAAGTGAACACTTCGGTGCATTCATATTCTGGTGTGAGCAGCTCGGACAAAGACCTCACTGAGACTGTGCCAAAGGGTCTGTGGGCTGGAGGCAGCCAATCCCTTCCTAGTTCACAGACCTATTCCCACAGTGGATTGACAGCTGATCACTTGCCAGGAAGGATGCGGCCTAACACCAGCTGCCCGGTGCCAATTAAAGTTTGCCCTCGCTCTCCTCCTTTGGAAACCAGAACCAGGACCTCTAGCTCATGTTCCTCCTACTCATATGCAGAGGATGGCAGTGGTGGTTCTCCCTGTAGCCTCCCTCTGTGTGAGTTTTCATCTTCCCCCTGTTCCCAAGGAGCTCGATTCCTGGCCCCTGAACATCAGGAGCCAGGCATGATGGGAGATGGAATGTACAACCAAGTCAGACCCCAGATTAAGTGTGAGCCATCCTATGGAACAAACTCCAGTGATGAGTCTGGGTCGTTCTCAGAAGCAGACAGTGAATCATGTCCTGTGCAAGACAGAGGACATGAGGTAGGGAATTAAGATAAGTACACATGTAACAGTCATTGTGACCCATTTAATTAGTCCTTTATTCTCTTACATGACTTTTGGCATTTGCCCAGCACTTTCGTGTTTACAGAGGCAAAGGGTAATATGTCTTCATCTCCTCATCAGCTGAGTCTCTGCATGGTTAGCAGAGGAGAGATCACAAATAGTTGTGTTGCGCTCCTAGAGGCTTGGCGCTTAATGAAATTTTACTATTAAACAAGCAACAGCAAACAGCTGAGTGATAAAGAGTAAATTTATCTTCGTAGAAATGCTGTCAACTCCTTTTTACTCGCCTCCTTTTCCTTTTGGCCAAAAAAAATATATATTTTAAGGAATTAAAATATATTTTTCACTCTTAAACTGTACTGTTTCCTCCAGCTTGGTTTATATAGTATAATATTATGATAGCACTTATAGGGCCCAGCCAAGACTGTGACCTTGTCGATCTAGGTACTGCACTGTATAAACAAAGAGAGTCCCTGCTCCCAATCACTTGCAATCTGTATGAGACAGACAAAGGGCGGGAAGGGAAGCTGCTACAAAGAGGTAAAATAACTTGCGTAAAGTCACACAGCTGGTCAGTGACAGCTAGGAATAGAACCCAGGTTTTCCTCCCAGTCTCATGACCTAACCTCTAAACTGTGAAGCTTCCCTATGTGTTTTTATTTGCAACCAGTGTGCTTTGCCTCTCATTACTAATTGATGATTTGGATTATACTTTCTGCCTATGCCCCCACTTGCCTCGTTACTGAAGAGCTTTTGCAGACAGTTGCATAAAACATCAAGGAATGTTATCCTTGAATTTACAGGCAGTATTGAGGGAAGCAGGGAGAGTGTATGGGACGAAGAAACAAGTTGTGAATTTGTATGCAGCATTCACACACATTCTTCCATCAGTGAGAGAGAAATAGGGTCACTTTGCAAAGACAGGAAGGTCAGGTGTAAATACTGTGGTGGCAGTTCACTAAGTAGGAGTGAGTATTTCAGTGTAAATTCATGAAGGTGCAGGACAGAGCACGGGAGCTGAAAAGAGAATGGGTGTTTTTACAGAACTCCACTAGGGAATTGAGGCAAGTAATTCTGGAGTAATTTCTATACAGAACTGCATATCTGGTGTCCCAGGTAAGAACAATCAAATGTCCCATTGAGACCTGCTGCCCTAGTATGGAAAGCAGGTGAGTTCACTGCCTGGGTTAACCTATTGTGAGAGCCTAGGATAGAACTGACTGGACTCAGGCCCAAAAAAATCTTTATTTTATTTTATCCCCCACTTTTTGTGGGAAGCGGTTTAATTTTTCAGAACTTCTGCCCATTGCTGCTATTCATTGTCATTCCTACCTTCATCCTGAGATATGGTTGGTACCTCCCGAAACAGCGAGAAGTGACCCATACAAGGAAGAGAATGGAGGAGGTTGTTTTATGCTTGGCTCTGAGTGAGGGATGGCATGCAGCTGAACGGGCCTGGGCGGCATCGTGACTTGGAGTCACAATTCGTGGCAGTGAAGTCATTTTAAAAGTGTGCATCTTACTTCCCACTGTGCATTTAGCTTCTGTGTGGGGAGCAGGGATGAGCTGCAGTGGAGACAGTGTTCCTTCTCCTCTTGCCACTTTGCTCCCTGGGGGAATATCCAGAACATTGCACTGGACCCAGATCCAGGTTCCAAAGGAGCCATGCAGGAGTGGGTGAGGCCTCGTGCCCCTGCGTGGCCACATCAGGGCTTATCACAATCCAGCCCTATATTGGATATCACATTTACAAGGGGGAAACAAGGCAGTAGGGAGAGAGGGTGAAGGAGAGAAGACAGCGATAGCACAAAATCATGTCATAACTCAGTGAGGGCAAATGCACAGCATGGTGTAGTAAAGAGGATGGCAGGTTGGGGCTTTTGTTAGTTTGCTTTAAATGACTAATTGGCTGTCTTTGCTGGCTAATTGTGTGGATGCTGCAGCAGAAGTGGGTTTGAAGGAATTGAATCAGGAGGATGGGGGGGGCTTGTGAATCGTCTGAGAGCTTTGTATGCATACAGGGTGGCGAGGACAAAAGGAGGAAGACATTCATGGGCGAAACAGACAAATGGGGTATTGAAACTGGCTGCAAGGAGTAGTTGTGGTCCAGTGGACTGAGCACAGAGGATTAATAAACTTGTCCACTTTTGCAGGACACTTTGAGATGTATTGATGAAAAGTACTGCTAGTGGGAGTAAATTAATAGTTCAGGAGGAGGTATTGAGCTCCTATGAACACAAATAAACAATCCAAGGTAACAGGAAATTAGATTGTATGAGCACTGAGTCCCAGTTCTGATCTCTGTTTGAAAAGAGAATTTGGGAAGGCTATTCCAGTAGAACAGTGGATAGAAATACAATGCAATCTCTTATCATACAGACGTCTCAAGATACTCTATAATATCCATGTTCCTGGAAATTAGCTCCTGGTAAAGACATCAAAAGATGCAGTAAACCAAACCATGTAAAATACCTGGGGAAGTGGGGTGACTATGCCTAGTTTTAGCATATCTGCTACCATTCAGGTCAGTGGGCAGCACATGTAATGTTCTGAAAAATTTAACCACTGCTGTTAGCTGCCTCTTTTTAAGCTTTTCATTGGTGCTTTTTCCAACCTTGGAAATGTGATTTTTGTCCCTTGCCATCTTTATTGTTTTGTAAGTTGGTCTCTAATTCTTCAGTCTTCATGCATCATGCCAGAAGCTGGGAATGGGCAACAGGCGATGGATCATTTGATGATTACCTGTTCTGTTCATTCCCTCTGAAGCACCTGGCATTAGCCACTGTCGGAAGACAGGATGCAGGGCTAGATGGATCATTGGTCTGAGCCAGTACGGCCATTCTTATGTTCTTATCATAAAATGATACTATTCATGGTTTGCTTGTTTGTATTTTAAAGTGTAGCTGATGAAATAGTTGAGTGAGTATAATTAATCCCTACTACCTAAAGGGCCATATTTTGTCTCCCCACTCATACTGAGTAGTACCTTCCTCCTTGAGTATTCCAACTGATTGCAGTTTGTAGTTGAATTGATTTCAGTGGGACTACTCAGTACAGCTGGTGGACTCTGGCCCTCAGTTATCAGACAAAGTATCTTAAAGTCCCTTGGATTTTAGACCTGTCATTCTTGATCTGGGTCCCAGCGTGTCATCAGTGCCAGAAGTAATGTCACAGAAACATCATTTCCTAGGATAGTGATAAGGTGAGAAATAGGTGAAAAGGATTCTTCTACTTCATTCCTTCAGGTTATTCTGCTCTCTTGGGGTACATGTTTCATCCCAAGCAAATAATCTCAAACCAGTTAATTCAGAAAATATTTGGTGGTGGTGGGAGAGGACTGCCTCTCCGTTGTATGTTTCTTCCGTTGGAAAGTCGTATGGGCATGATGGAGTTACTGAGATTTTTGTCTTCAATCACCTTTGATGGAAAAAATATCATGTGGAAGCAGAAGCATCCCTGTTACAATGCAGTACAGTTATAGGAGCAGAAAGGAGAGACTATATGAACCAGCATCCTTTGAGCTGCTAGGATTTTATGGAATTGGCGTATTGTTTAATGTAATGACCAATTCCGTACAAATCTTTCTCTTCACTCATTCCTCTCAGACCCTGGAGAGTAATAGGTAAAGTCAATTATTGGAATGTAATACCACAGACAAGAACACAGCTGTTTTTGCTTCACAACCAATTTCCAACAGTCTTGCTTAAAATAGCAACAAAAATAAGACCAGAAATAATTAATCCTTAAGAAGGAAGTAGCATGTCCAGAACAGAGACTTTCTCCCCAGTGATACGTTGCTTTCTGAAAATTTATATTCCTAAATATCCTTTGCTGCTGTAAAACAATCTGGGTGCAGCCTGCCTCTAAACATTATTTTTAATGAAATCTTTTTGTATGGTGCATCAGATTCTTCTGTATTTAGGTAAAAGTAAAATCCAAACTCAGGCCACTTTGATGCAGTTTTCCTGAAAAGAATAAACAAGGTCACAAAGAGTTAGGGGCTTGAATTTTCCAAGAACTATTAATATCTAGAGAGTCACATTCAACCTGTCTGTCATTTATATTTAAGAAGAATTTCCCACTTGGATTAGTTCCAGAGGGGTAGCTGTGTTATTCTGTACACAGCAAAAACAAGAGTCCTGTAGCACCTTAAAGACTAACTAATTTCTGCGGGCGTAAGCTTTCGTGGGCTGCGACCCACTTCGTCAGATGCATCAGACGAAGTGGGTCTCAGCCCACGAAAGCTTATGCCCACAGAAATTGGTTAGTCTTTAAGGTTCTACCAGACTCTCGTTGCTTCCACTTGGATTAGTGACTCACTTTTCAAAGGAAATTTTCATAAAAGCGGTGCTGACACAATTGGCACACTAAGGAAGTTAAAGACAAATTCGCCTCAGTGACGGGCCAGAAGCATTCATGTCAAGTTACAGATGGAACAGTTCTCTGCTCATCTGGTGACCAAAAACTAAATATTAAGATTTTAAGGGGACCAGCAGCAGCTGCCACCACCACCTAACGCTAGAAGAGATTTCATGGCTGTGATTCCCAAGTGCAGATTGATGATTCCCTTTGGAGGGGTGGGAGGAAGCTTAGACAACACCCCTCTCTTCAGCATTTCCTACTAGTTAGTTTAGGCAGTTCCCTGCTCAGCCTGCTGGATTCTGTGACTCCCTCTTCTTGGTGCCTAACTCCTCGTGCATTGTATAGGGAGCCTGGGTGCTTAACTCGAGGTTATGAATTCCAGTAGGTGGCAGGGCACCTGAAAGTTAGGCACTGCAATGCTCTTGTTGCAATGCCTAAGTCCCCCTTGTTAATCTAGCCCTACACCTCCAGAAAATATAAGAAATAAATCTTCTCTGGCGTTAAGGCCTTATTCCATGTTAGGAACGCTACAGTATCCTTGGTGGTACCCGGAAAATTGAAAGGACTGAATTGGGAGGTTGTCCTGAAGAATCTTAGCCGCTGTTCTTCCTATATCTCCCCAGGAGCCACTGCTTTAAATAAGTATTTTAAAAATGTTTATGGAGTCTACAGGCAGCACCAGTGGTTGCTGGCATATATGGGGTTCAGCTCTGTACTGGGCAGACAGCTGGCCACAATAATGATACAGCACACATCCTGCTAGCCTCATGGCTAGAATGAGAACAAGTTCCAAGGATAGAACTAGTGACATGAGGACCATGTGCCTCTCCAGCCCCCCCCAAAAAATAATTAACTGGTTTCTGGTGCCCGCCCCCCCAGCATCCCAACAAGGTTTGCAAAAAGTTGCTACTAACTAATTTTCTGAACTCTGATGGAACTTGAACTCAAGCTGCATGCTGGAGAATGAACAAGATAGCTAGGGTATCTCAGCTTAACTGAGCAGCAGCTCTGTTAGGGAGCCTGAGTTGTCCAACGTGCCTGCTGCTTCACAGAATACATCCTCTCCACCCCGAAGAGTCCACGTGCTGCTAGTGTCCCTCCCCAAAGCCTGTGCCAGGAGTCAGAGCCAGACGAAGCTGGTGGTTAGTCTGGATAGGTGCACAGCTGTCATGCTGTACCACACTGGTGGCCTCAGCACCCTGCCAGAACCTGTAGACAGTTGTTCCCACACCTGTTGATCTGGTCACTCTCATACCTGCTCACAGCACAATACTAGGAATGCTGCGTCGCTGTGTATGTACGCCATTCTTCTCTTCCATTTCTCCCCTCCTCTACCCCTGCTCCACCACAGCCACAATGCTATGCTCTTCAGATGTTGGCCAAGTCACAATTATCCAGGCCTTTGTTTGAAAGTTAGTTGGAAGCTTTAGCAAGTACAGGATGCAACTGTTCACTTTCTGATTGAGCCAGATTAATGCGAGCATAGCACACCTGTTCTCTGAGCTCTACAAGGTGCTGCTTATCATCTGTGTACTTCCTAGATGACCTAAGCCCAAATTAACTAAAGAATTTTCTCTCTCTTCTTGATCCACCAAAGTCCCTGCATTGGTCTGTTTCTGTAGGAGCTGGAGGAGAAGTTTCCTTTGTACTAGGCTCCTGCCTCTAGAATTCACTCCCACTGGAAAAGCATGTAAATCCTAACCTGGCCACATGCAGAATGAGTAGTAAGACATATTTCCTTCTCCAGGCTTCCCACTAACTGCAGGCTCTAAAACCCTGGGCAAGTAGCTTACTGTCTGGAGTTTTTTCTTCGTCCAGTAAAGATTAAGAGGGGAGAAATATATTTGCTCACTAGGTTTGGGAGTGTTAATGGGTTCCAGTCTGAGCTGTGTAAATTGAGCACAGATGACAACATGGTTCTGGGCTCCATATTAATAAATGCAATAGTAAACTGTGATTTCCGGAGAGTTGTCGCCTCTGTATCGAGTCTTACAGTCACATGTCCTGAGCAGTAGTGCTGACTATGAGCTGATCAGGATCATTGGCCCACTGATGCACCAGCCACATAATGAATGGTGGAAAGACTGTGGCTGCAGAGGGAGGGAGGGCAGACCAGAGTGAGAACTGTTGGCTGTAGAAGAACTGTGGTTGGGGTGGTACGGTGACTGGCAGGATCCAGGTGGAAGAAGGATTGTGGCTGGTGGAGGAAAGACAATATTGAAGGGGCAAGGCAGAGTGAGCAGTCTCTCCACAAGACTAGTTATCTTTAACACTTCCCTTTCCAAAACTCTGTTGTGCATGCATATCCCACAGATGTCTTGGTTTTCAGCTTAGAAAGTCTGTTTGCCATAGACTAGAAGGCCCCTTTTGGGGGTTTTTTTGTGTGGTTTTTGTTCTTTGTATGTTCTTTATGCTTTGGCTTCTCCTGGGTTTTCCCCTGGGTGAGGAGGGGAGATTGTGGCCAGAAAAAGCAGTTTCTGTTTGTGACATCTTTCACCAAAGTGTACAGAAGTAAATATATAATAGTGTGTGTGCAGGAACGGGAGCTTTCAAAAACCCCAGTGTTGACCTAACTTTGCTCCCCTTGAAGTCAACAGTACGACTTCAATGGCAATCGAGTTGGGCCAGCATAGAGCACTTTTGAAAATTCCCCTCTAAGAGCAATATAGGAAAACAGTATCAGAAATAACATCAGTGATTGTATCCTTTAGAATGTAACAAACAATTCCTCCCCCCCTCTCCCCCCCCAAAAAAGGCACTCAGATGATACAATGCATACCTTAGGTGTATTCACCAGGATCTGCAAGCTGAGAGAGCATCAGGCTGTTTAAGTACCAGGGGCTGTCACTAGGCTGTGGCGTTCAGTTTAAAAGGAATGAGCAATTTTTACGTTGTTATATAAACAAAGCAAACACCAAAAAAAAAGGAAGATTTTTTTTTTGGTCTGTTTTTAAAGGTGCAGTCAACGTCTAGGGTTCCCTGCTTTATTACACACCGGGGCCAGATTTACATCTTATGCATCCCTAGGCACAACATCTTCAGTGGCCTCCTCCCCACCCCCCGTGTACAGTTGACCTTCGTGCTTTTTGTGCCAGGAGGAAGGGTGGGCGACGGGGAAGAGAGGGGCTGGCCAGGCCAGCTCCACATGGAGGAGAGGGGCTGGGGTGACCAGTTTAGCCAGCTCCAGACAGGGGGAATATGCTCACCCCTGGGATCTGGCTTCAGGCCTGGCCAGGGGGCAGGGCCTCAAGGGGAAGAGGAGGAGCAGGGGGTGGGGCCAAAGTTCCAGCCCTCATGTGAGGCCCCCAAATTGGCTGGGGGCTCTCGGCACAGGCCCTGTTGGCCCGTGTGGTAATCTGCCACTGTGTAGGTGCCCCTAGGCACGTGTCTACTGTGCCTAATTGGAAACTGTACCCTGTTCCATGGGCTCCTTCAGTTGCTTTTTCGTTGTTAAGGTCAAGAAGATTCAGCCGCTTTGCTGGTATGTTTTTAAGAAATTTGGCAGCCCAAGTAAGATGCTATGAAAAGTCTATTAGAAATAAAAAGCGAAAAGCTAAAGTTACACACTAGATTAGGAAAAATTCCAGTCACCTAATGTTCATATCTATCATGTGGATTGTATTGGACCTGATTCTATCCCTTGATTCAAAAGTGAAGCAGTAATTAATACAGTACAGGAGCAGTTTGCAGTAGTAAACAGCACACTATCCAAGCTGGCGTTAGCTAGTGAAGCGTGAAAGAATTAATTGGTTATGTATGGACTTTTCACTTGCTGAGTCAATGGCTGTCTCTGTCTATCTAGGTCACTACTAAATTGCTTAGCCATTAGATGTAATGACATTTATATTGGCATCCTCATACTAATGATGAAGAAAAACTCCCCAAAATCATCGGCAGATTTTAGTTTTCAAAGGAGTTCTTTGACCATCTTTCCTTTGAACGTATCATCCATAATTCAGGGGAGATATGAATTGCAATGCTAGCAGAATGGGTGGGCATGTTTAGTTATGTAGGCTGCAGTATTTATGAGGTATCTTTGGTGAAGAACAGGACCTCTGCTGTGTTGTAAAAATCCAACAGGAGTAATTGTACTGATAGTTAGATACTTAACAGCTCCCTTCTCTAGGCATACAGCTTCTGCTATAACTCACTGAAAGAATGGGGCTTCTGTGAATGTGTCTAACTTTGAAATATCACAAACTGGAGAACAGAAAATTCCTTACTTTCTGAAAGACCGAATTCAAAAAGTTTCCTTTTTCAGAAGTGGCTTTTTGTTTTGTTTTATACAGCAAACTCCTCGCCTTTGAGAGATTCCTAACGACACGTGACCAGATCCTCTATTTGTGGGAATCACATAGCTCCATTGTAGTTTATACCAGTCGAGAGTCTGGCCCACAATCAGCATAAAATATCATTAGCTTTGTATAACTGCTCTACAGAATAGTTATCCACAGCAACCACACCACCGAAGCTTTTTATTAGCTGAGAAATAGTTTCACTATTTAAAGGTGAAGAAAGTGCCATTACATTAAATATAATGTGTACAGTGAAGGAGGTTGAGACTGATGTTTTCCCACTGTCTTCCTTTTGCTTTTTTTAATTTCCTGTAACTCTGCACATTGAAGTCAATGGCATCACTTTCGTTTTCCTGACAGAGAGCAGAATTTGGCCCATTCTCTCCAGATTTTCACCTTCGATCCTCTTAGTTTCTGAATCTGCTTCTATTTATTTTCCTATCTCCTTGCCTTACTTCTCCCTGACTTTTATAAGTAGATTCCAGTGTACTGCCACATGAGCTTTTCCCTGTGGCATGAAATGCAGACATATTTCCTATCTGCACATAAACAACTTTTTGAGCAAAACAATTAAAACTTGCTTTCACTCTTGGTGTCACAACTTGAATATAAAGTCTTATTTTTCCTGTTTAAACTATGTTGTCTTTCAAAGGAATCCACAGACAGTTTTTTTCAGGCACCGGCTGAGGCTTGAGAGCAAACGGTATAACACTAAGTTTGTTTACTGTCCAAAGGCTATGAAAGGGAAATCAAACATTCTTCATATCATTAGGTAGTAGTCTGCAAACAAGGTAGTCCACATCACCATGTCTAAGGTCAGTCTCTGTGTATATAAGCAAAGTACTATTTTCCCTGGCAACACCTGTTTGGTATTCCTTGTCATGTTAAACTGACCTGCAGTGATGTGCTATAATATTAAGCAGTCTCTGTGCCATAGTTTCACAGGTGGGACAGGGGACAAAGTTCATTGCATGAAAACTGTGGGAAAGGAGACAGTAGGTGCTTGTGCCAAGTTTCACGTGGCCGGGGCTTGCAGATAAATGTAGCAATGACATTAGAGTGCATGGAAATGCAAGCCAACAGTAAAGTGAGGAAATTGCTGGCATGTTTGCCTATGTGGTGAGATTAAATTGTCATGAATGACAAAGTGTGTTTTGTTATGGACGACCGTAGCAAACTGTTGGATGTAAACAAACAAGAAAAAGATGTTTTCATTTTAGAGCTATCTGTGCACTTAATCTCTTTATCTCCAAATACTGAAAGGGCACTGGTTGAATATCAGAGGAGCCTTTTTCATCAGAATCTTTTGGTTGACTAGAGAAACTAAATGTATTTTTTTCTGGTAGCCAGTTGCTAAGTATAGTCAGTCTACTTCTTCAAATAGGAATGGAACTTTACAGTCGCAGTAAAACACAAACATTTACTGCCACCTTTTGGTCAATGTAGGTATGACACTAAAAAGAAAATGTAGCCATGTCGGTTCCATGGTATTAAAGAGACAAGCTTTTGAGCTACACGCAGCCCTTCTTCAGGTCCTGACTTGAGCAGCTCGAAGGCTTGTCTCTGTCACCAGCATAAAAGACATGACCTCAGCCACCTTGTCTCATTGAAAAGAAAGTAAGGCTTCAATTTACAGTTATTTGGCCTTCTTGCATACAACTCTCATTTGCTCACCAAGTATATGAAACACAATTTTTCTGCCAGAAATTGCTTTGGTTTCAGTCCATCCAGCAATTTTTCCCTTTGCATAGACATATTAGCTGCCTCAGAGACAGTGTTCACATCTTTCACTTTTTAAAAAATGCATATTCAGCAAGAACTGTGGGAGGAAGGGTTAGAATTTCTGAAATCAAAATCGATGACTGGTATGTTTGCATTCAGCTATGGAATCGGGGTAGGAGTACAAGAGCTTAGAACAAATTTTTCAATTTCAGTAATTGAGGTTTTAGGTTTTTTCTAATAAATGTGACTTTGTCCCATAAAATCTTTTTTTTAAATGGAATTTTAGCAAATTTGTTAGCGTATTTTTAGTGAGGAAAGGATAAGGATTGTTGTTTCCAATTACTCTGACGCTTCCAAATGACATGGTACACAGTTCATTTGGACTGCGTGTAAAACCAGTCCCAGCTGTTATATATAACTTGTGATCATATTGATGTTTTCGGTTACATTTTTAACATGGCAACTAATCTGGGACTCAGTCCCACAGTTCATTTGCAGATAAAACCCTGACTGCAAAATTGGGCCTGACCCTGTGAGGAGTTTGGCATCCTCCACACGCACTGAAATCAATAGCAATTAACTGCTCCCAAAAGGCATTTGCGCACATGAGAGGATTAGGCTCCCTGTTCGTGTAGAAGAGTCTATTATGAGAATTGCTTTGAAGTACTTGTTTTTAGAGCCAGATTCTTAGCAGGTGTAAATCAGAAAAACATTGTTGATTTCAGAGGAACTACATGGGTTTACAACAGTTGATTATCTGGCCCAAAGAATTTTTTTCCCCACAAAATCAATCACAGGGCAGCAATAAGCTTTGGTGGGTGGGTGGGTTGGTTGGTTTCTTGGTTTTGTTAGAGTGTTGTTTATTATCAGAGATGGTGAAATTTTGGCTGCTGCATTTGTTTGGGAAAAACAATTAGCGACTTTAACAGCATTGTTCCTACTGCATTAAAAAACCAAATTGTAACTTTATCGGTTGGTTGTTTGTTTGTTTGTTTGTTTAGGTGAAGCTTCCTTTTCCTGTAGATCAAATCACAGATCTTCCACGGAATGATTTCCAGATGATGATAAAGATGCACAAGTTAACCTCAGAACAGTTAGAGTTCATCCATGACGTTCGCCGGCGCAGTAAGAACCGGATTGCAGCTCAGCGCTGCCGCAAAAGAAAACTGGACTGTATTCAGAACTTAGAATGTGAAATCCGCAAATTGGTGAGTTACTTGCTATAGCCTCAATTAAATCTGAAAATGGGGCAATTGGTTAAATGATGGACAAATATTCAAAACAATTCCAGTGCAGTTTTTAGTAATAGGTTAATTTTTTAGTTACCAATGAGATAAGTCTCAATAACCAACTTATTTTGATTTCACAAAGACAGATTGCTGAGTGGGGTTTTTGTTATTGTTGTTGTTTTGTTTTTGGATCAAAGTAGTTATACTTCATCCAGATCCATACTTGCCTGTATATGTCACTAGTTATGTCAGTCAAAATACCATATGATAATCTCAAGGCAGTGCTGTGTGTAATGGGAGAGAGGGAATATGTTCTTCATTTTATTTAATTTCAGTACACACACTAATTTTTACAGTGATACTTGATTTAGAGTGTCAAGCACTGGACTGGAAATACGAAATACCAGAGTTTCACTACCTTGAACCAACCATCTCTGTTGCCTTGTTCAAGTCGCTTAATCTTTCTGCCTCAGTTTTCCTATCTGTGAAATGATAATTCACAGATGAGAATTAACATTGGCACACAAGTGCTGTGGGGAGTAACAAGATGATGTCTTTAAAATGCTTCAGACATTTAAAGTGTTTGTAGATCATGATTATTATTTCTATGCTGGAGTGGAGTGTTTAGGTGTATGGAATAATCTCCATGTTGAGATTATTTCCTTGCATTTAATGCAGGGTAGTTCTTTTTTTTTTTTCCTGAATGTTTCAGCTCACCACAAATTATCTTCAATTTCTTTACTTAGCAAGTAGACTGAAAATATAGCAAAGAAACTGAAAAAGCTTCAAAACAAGGAATCTAACTATCCAGAGAAATGAGAGCTATCCAGCAATAACACTAGAAAATCTCTGAAACCAAAGTAATATAGTGTCAAGCTCACTGCCAGAGTTTCATTTCATGGCTATAACATGATCAGAAAACCTCCTTTTTGGGTCGCAATAGCACTTCAGAAAACATCCTCTGTTCTAACACTGTTACCTTTTTCCATAACACATTCCACGACATTCTTGCCATAAAGAATTATGTTAAAATAACGAAATGACACAAGCAAGTTAGGGAATGCCAAAATGAAGGTAGCTCATGCAGCCTTAACTCTGCCCTTTTGCATATGCACATTGTAAGACAGTGTTTGAATTCAAGACCACATACTAACTTTTGCATAAAAAAACAATAGCAAAACTCCCATTGTCTTAAATCACAGCATGCTCATGGCTTTTACTTGAAATCACTTTGTCACACTGTGTACCCCTGCATGACCAGTAAGTCCCCATTTATTCATGTATGTAATGTTACCTGGCGTGCTTTATCTTTTATTAAGGATGGAGTTTTTGTCATTGTCTTTATTTCCCACATCTCAGCAGCCTCCTTTACGTTGGCAGCGTGTGAAATGATATTCTCTGCTCATGACATTGGTCTGGTTCTGAATGCTTCTTTCACAGACCCATCCATCCACCCACTCATATTCTCCCTTGTCTGCACACACATAATACATTTTCTTACATAATTAATTCTTCTCAAGACACACTTGGGCATCGGTTTATTTTTTAATATTTTTATGTTTTCGTGGTAGATTTATCAATATTTTGACAGGTGGTGTTTTTTCATGTAAACCATTCTCTTTGTCTCTCTTCCGTTCTCATGGCTGTATAGAAAAGATATGATTCCAGTGATGGGTCTAAAGCCGACATAACAAATGGATGCCCATTGTCATCTTGCAGAAAAGCTTTCATACATGCACTTTTTTTTAACTATTAGGAGAGCATCTTCAATATACAGCATACATTTCTGGGGTGAAATTCAATACACTGTGTAATGGAAGAGGTCAGATTAGATTAGTAAAAATGGTCCCTTCTGGTCTTAAAATCTGGTTTTCTATTTGTGTAATTTCAGGCCTTTTCTTTGCATTTTTTACAATATTTTTCATTAAGATAAATCCTCTAGTCTCCTTTAAAGTGTGTGTGTGTGTGTGTGTGTGTGTGTGTGTGTGTGTGTGTGTGTGTGCGCATGCACATGCGTGCGCACTCAGTCTATCTGCTCAGCAACACAAGTTGTCAGAAATGTGTCACCTTGATTCACCACTCTCTGCGTTGGCTTCCTTTTGAACAGAGTTCAGTTCGTGGTCTTCGTTGTGATTTTCAAAGCTCTGCATGAAACTGGTCCTGACTACTTGAGACCATCTCTCTGGCCCTAGCTATAGCCTCCCACGAGAGCTTTGTTCCACTGGAATAATAAAAGTGTTGTCTAACGAGAAGAGACTTGTGAGGACAGGAGGTAGCTTTCACCTGAGCCTCTGGAATTTGCTGCAAACAAAAGAACAATGACCACTAATTTTGCTGCATTCAGAGCAAATTATGAAACCCAACCACTCCTATTCTTGCTTACACTTCAATAATTTTCTGTGTTAATTAAAAAACAAAACAAGCCTTACATGCCTGTCCTTGCCAGAAGGGAAGGGAGAGAGATCTCATTGGTGCGTTTACTTGTGGGACACATTCTGATATGTTAGTGATGGGTGCCAATATAAGATCCTAAGTGGAGAGAAGCTGGGTAAATCATGCAGAGGTCAAGTGTGACCACAGTTCAATGGTTCATAATGGCTAGTGTAGAAGATTTGCTAGTCTCACTCACACATAATGAAATTCACTTGTGCTGCATGAGGTCAGCAGGAGACCTTCTGCGTCACGTAAGCCTCGCTTCAGATTTGCCTCAGAGAGCACAACGTACCCCCTGTTCCCTGCAGTCTCCAGGGGAGTTGCACAGGCCAGCTGCACACAGTCTGGAATATAAACGGCAGAGGGAATGCACAGTAGTCCCACGGACTGAGCTTGGGTTTTAGGGTGAATTTTACTTCCTCGCTCCATCTGAACCCAATTTCTCTTTATACAAATAGTGGATTTCTCCCATAGTAAATCATTCTACTCCAGAAATATGCGTCACGTAGCCATAGCATGATTGAGGAAAACAACAGCCTTCCAAAAATTAGTGGCTTTATTCCCTTAAAGCCAAACTTCTTGCAGAAGGTAGCATGCAAGCAACAAGTCCATGCAGAACAGGTGGAGGACAAAGTATCGCTTGTGTCTGTGACTTATCCTGTGCCATACAAAATCAGAATGTTGTCTGTAATTTTACAGTGGATAAAGTAACATGTAAATCTGGAATAGAGCCTTATCTCCTGTAAGTGGCCTTTTATAAAGCTAAGATGCCTTCTTTCTTTTTCAGGTGTGTGAGAAAGAGAAATTACTATCAGAAAGGAACCAGCTGAAAGCGTGCATGGGAGAATTGTTAGATAACTTCTCATGTCTTTCCCAAGAAGTGTGTAGGGATATGCAGAGCCCTGAACAGATCCAAGCCCTGCACCGATATTGCCCTGTTCTCAGGCCTCTGGATCTACCAACAGCCACCAATATCCACCCTTCACCAGCTGGAGTAGAGCAAAACCTAGTGACATCGCAGTGTGTTGGGGAAAGCATGCAGTGTTGCTCAGAGCAAGACTCTGTGCAACTAGGAGCTCTCTGGCTACCTAACAACGTTTCCGAAAATTGTACAACCGGAAGAGGGCTCGATGGAGCTGACCAAGGTACTTACTCAGAAAGCGAGCTCCCGTTAGAACAGAATAGCCAAACAGTGACAGTAGACTTCTGTCAGGAAATGACTGATAAATGTACAACAGATGAGCAGCCTAGGAAAGATTACACCTAGTGACTTGTGACCTTACCTTACACCTGGTGAGGGGTTCTTCAGTCAGCCAGTGGCAGTATTCATGTGTTGTCTAGAAGAACGTATTTGGTGCACACTACAGTGGTCTTAGCAGCAATACTGTTTTTAAGTATTCCCTCCTCTCTACAAGCAGGAGTTATCTTCACAATGGTGCTATCCCTTGCTCAGGCAAGGAATTAAGCAGTGGCAACACTGTCTGTTTTTGTATGTTAATTTCAATCTTAACAGGGATGGACATAACACCTCTGAGGACCCAACTGCAGCTTTTTTCTCAGTGGCCCATGTCACAAAACCCTAACTCAGGAATTTCCTCTGAATGTTCAATTTTTCATTGAAGACAGCTTCTTTACACATCAAAATTTTATAGCTAAACTGTACATATTATATATAATATATATAAAATTATATATCCATATGCAAAACTCCCTGCATGCCTCAATTTTCCTCATCCTACAACTGGAAACTTTCATTTATATTGTATAAACAAGTTCCAACATTCCTTTTTTTTTTTTTTCTTTTTTTTTTTCTTTTTTCTTTTTTTGATGCTAGAACTAGTTTGGTAACTTGTTACATGATTTTTTTTCTTGGTTCACAGTTCAGCAATATCATTCAGTTCGTACTTATTTATAAAATTTTAATGTTGGAATCTTATCTGAGATTTTTATTATAGACAGGTTTTTGTTTTTGGCACAGCCATTTTGTGCCATTTGAGCAATGTGGATTTATTTTATTTTCTTGCAGATACTGTACAGTAATGGTCAACTTTGCCACTTGCACTGAGTTTCTGGTCAAACCTCTTTTCATAAATGAAGTTGTGACTTCAGTATAACATGAGTATACTGTATTCTTGCTTTATAGTTGAAAGAAAATTATAAAGTTTTAGGTAATAGAAAAACACTCAGGAGATGATTCTATAGGAAGAACAATCTTGCCAAATACTGAATTCACCATATAATGTGTAAAAGAAAATCTGCTTGAATATTTTTATATTCTTTCTTCTATCTCTTTCCCAAGCAAAGTTTAAATGCTGTTAATTATGCTTTTGGACTCCTACATGGTAAGACATATTGTGCTCTTTAATAAAATATAAAAAGTGGATCAGTCAAGGATATGTTCACTAAATTGGGGTCCAACGGCCTCAAAGCCCATTGAAGTAAATGGAAACACACCCATCAATTTCAATGGGCTTTGGATCAGATCCCGAATCTGCAAACCTTTACATATAATCCCATTGGCCCTGGTTTGACCTCCCACCAGTTTTACACAGGTGTTACTCCATTTACTTCAATGGACTCACTCTTTATTTTCACCAGTGTGAGATCAGAATCAGGCTTATTGAAGTCTATGTGACTAGTCATGTAGGAAAGAATTGCAAGATCAGGCCCATAACTAAGGCTATGTCTTCACTGACGGCGGCAAATTCGCTGCCGTCAGATCGACTTATCTGGATCGACTGAGCGGTCAGTGAAGACCCGCTCAGTCGATCCAGAAATCGATGTATTAAGACCACCTTCTCAAGCAGTGTAGCACTGTGTCGACGGGAACACGATTCCCGTCGGCACAGTGCAGTGAAGACTGCATGCAGAACAGAAGCACAGAAGTCGACAGGAGTTACGCAAGTTTTTTGCGTAGTTTGTGTAACTCCGGTCGACTGCCGCCGAATCTCCAAGGTAAGTGTAGACAAGCCCTAAGACTTGCAGATGTTTGCTTACAGAAGTTAGTGCTGTGTCCCCCAAGGAGCAAAA
The DNA here is from genome assembly GCF_026122565.2 of Emydura macquarii macquarii. NCBI lineage: Eukaryota > Metazoa > Chordata > Testudines > Chelidae > Emydura > Emydura macquarii. The sequence goes on from NW_027133156.1 coordinate 5,835,806, forward strand.
CATACACATTTCAATACCTGATTTGGTTGCTTACCCTTTGAAGTGTTGTGTTATAGAATCCTCTTATTCTTGCCTTCAGCACAAACCAGCTTCTAAAAGAGTGCTGTCTCAAAGGAGACTGCTCAGTGAATTGGCTCAGTTGTAACTGTATTGAATTTATGTCTCAAGTGATCAGATGAAACAGGTGATCGGTGAATCGTGTTATGATAGTATGAGACAGCAGCTTTCCAATCATAACATCTATGTACAGCATAGACAGAAAAACGTCCTCCTACCTTTTTTTTTGTTGTTATTATTTTTATTATTATTATTGTAAGTGTATTGAGTTTTATTTTGTGGTTCTTTGCCCTATCTGCGCCAGGGTGTGTGGCTAGTACTGAGGCTTTATCCTGGACAACACCACCCATGCTCTACAGGTTGACATTGTTCACTCTTGCTGCAAAATTGACCAGCTGTGCACACCTGTTTAAAAAAGCAGATATTCACAAGCACTAAGTGACAATAGGTTCTATTGTGCTAATGTTTACACTAGAGGTGTGTCCTGGTGCTCTTTTGAGGCACTCGATAAATCAGAATTTTTTCCTGGAGGAGGAATCAGCTCCCTCTCTCCACTGTTTTTGTGTTTTGAGATTGTGCTCATGGGCCATCTTACAGACTTGCCAGTCTTGCTTCTTCCCTCTTCGCCCAAACGACGGTAGCATAGCTACAGAGGAGGAAATGCATATAGCATGTGCCATGTTTGTTGAAAAATGTTTTTTCTGCATGTATAAAGAGAAATTAGTATATAATGTAGGATATGTGATTTTTTTTAAATCATAATTTATGTTTAAGTATTAACCGTTTCTGTGCAAAATCCTTATCTTTAAATGTTCAGAGATATTCAGATGCCACAAATTCCTAATTCACACAGTTGAAGAAGGGGGGGAGTCATTCTTTCTTTTAAAAGAGAGAGATCTAGGTGTATTTGGAACACCTCCCACCCCCTCAGCCATTTTGTGCAGGAAACTGATCAAGAAGATCTTTCTGGAGAATTTGCTTTTCCTTTGAATTTATTGACGTTGCAGAGCAGCTCTGTGCTTTGCAGAGAAGTCTTGTTTCTGTGCGACCATGGTGAAATCTAGAATTTAAAACTAAATGTGAATCACATTATAGCATCATAGCTACTTCTTTGGTCAACTGACAGTATTTTAAAGACGTTTCTGTTGCCTTTTTTATTTGTAAGTGACCTCCTGTATAGGTAGATAGAATGTTTTATGAGTATAAAACCAAGTTTGAACTAGCTTCCCGACATGAAGATTTACTTGCTAACGACTCATGTGCAACTGGTACTCTTGACCTCATTCCAACGGTTAAAAACAAACAAACAAAAAAACCACCCACAGAACATGTGCTGCAGCTCTTGGGATCGACCCGGCGCATGCTGGTGCTGGGCATCCTGATTTCTTTTTCATGGGAACTGATATTTAAAACCACTGCTCAAATAAGTCTCTCTCTCTTTTCGAGCTTTTCATGATGTTTGGTTTCATTCTTCGCTGTTAGAAGTGACTGATTTGTCATTGCTTCCTTGACCTATATTTACACATATATGTTTTTGCTATTCTGAACCACGTGGCTCTCAAAACTGTTATTGGGTTAACATTAAAGGGAAACATCGAGGAGAATTAGCTTCAGAACTGGACATGAGTTGAAATAAACAATATGTAATGAGATATTCAAACAGTTGACCAAAAATACAATTTTAAAAAAATGTTAATTACAATATTTAGCATTTTAAATAAGGATCATGCAGTTATTCACAAAGAAAGCTGCACTTTTTTGTCTCTGTTGCTTTGAAATTTTGTGCTAGATAGGGCTGGGTTGTCATATTGAATGCTGCGCCAATATAGCATGAGTGTGAATTCTTGAGCATCTAGCTTTGTCCAGTCTACATCTAGTTCTCCTTTTTATTTGCCTTTGCTATACTTGTATTGCCAGAAAACCTCATTTCATTTAGGCTTATTATACTTGTGCCAGATGAGTACTACACTATATAATGTATTTGTTTCTCTGCGTTATCTGGAGGTGCCTTGGGAAGTCATTAAAGTTCATTGAAAGCTGATTCTGGAACAAAGAGGTAGCGCAAAAAAAAGGTCAGCCATGTTATCAGGACATCCCACTATTTATATCACAGACTTCCTAACATATGATGACTCAGGCGTCAGAGTTTGATGCTGCAGTATAAAACTATTATTTTATATATTGTATGAGTAATTTATTAAATGTCTTTCTAAGGATAGATGCTGCTTTTAAAATGCACTATATTTTTGGATCTAATCCTTGTATTTTTCCCCCCAAGGAAGTAAAAAATGTTGTGCAGCAAAGGCAACCCACATTGATTAGTATATCAACTGCTACCTCTCTTTAAAAGGGAGAGTGGGGACTAGATAAAAGTAACTTTGTCAAACAGAAGAACTGGCTGCCGGTGAAATTATTAACACTGATAGTATGGTTGTTAATCCTAAATTCAACACTTCGTCAAGTCTTTATTTTAAAAATTTTAAATAGAAATGCATATTTGTATAGTTAGATTTTTAATAGTTAACCTTATGATTGCCAGTTAAAGAAAACAAACTCGTATTCCAGAGTTGGCATAATCCTGTAAGAGAAAATTTGACCCCCTTAAGAAGAACATCCTCACACTGTAATTCCAAAAACTAGAACACATCCTCACTGAGTGTCATATATTCCATTGCTTTTTATGTTAAAATAGAAATAGATCTGGGGTTAGAGAACAGACCTGTAATGTATTTTTCCATAAAACATAGGGGATATGTTTGCCAAGACTACACAAGCTTGCATTCTAATCTACTTCAAGTCCTCCACAGTTCAGATGATTACCTTGACTTAAGTGAGGAGCAATCTTTTCATCTCCTTACAATTTGAAATATATTTTGTGATGATTTGTTGGTAGGTTCCATAGTTTACATTTGTATCGTTTTAAATGTCTACCTTTAGGTTCTGTCTAGAGAAGGTTTAGCTTCGGTAAGAGCAATGGAGTTGATGATGTAGCCAGGAGGATCTGCTGAGTAGGGGATGTCTTATTTTTATCTAACGTAAGGTGTAACTAGAAACTTTAACATAAAAAATGTATATTCTGTTGTCTCCTTCAACATATAATGTGTATTTTCTCTACACATTAAGGTTGTATTGTAGTTTGTCTCTGCCAAGGCAACCCAAAAGCTAGTTAAAAATATAATTACAGTTAGTGTGTGTATGTTCCCCTGTTTATAATACATATATGTAGATTTATAATACTGTTTGGAATATTTCATGACTCAGGCATCAGACTTGATGCTGCAAAATACAATATGTGTGTATATACATGCACATTCAAATAATGTCTCTTTATATAAAAATCTATTGTCGATGGATTGTAGAATAATAAATTATTCTCTTTAGTGTGAAAGATATAATGGCGTTATTTGCAATGACAAAGTGTACAGTGCTTTCCTACACTCCACCAAGATAGGTAGTATTTATATCAAATTAAAACTAGTGATTTTTTTTAATTGTAATACACATATAATGCTGCCATTCTGCAAATAAACCCCCTTTTTGACAGCGAGGAATCCTTAAAACACCATTTTATAACTGTGACATAATAATTAGCCAGATCAAACAGTAGGAAAAATAACAGTTGGGTGAATCTTCCAGTTTTGCTAACTTTATATGGAATAGCCTTTTATGTAGGTGTAATCCACCCACATGATTAAACACACAGGCAGAGAAGAAATTGTCCCTTTGGGCTGATTAAGGGCATGCAGAAAATAACTGACTCTGAAAGAATGGATACGACGGTAATTGTCAGTATTTGATTTTGTCTGTTTCTGAGAATTGGAGATGGCTCCAAAACCAAACTGTGGATCCAACATTCCCTTGACTTCTGGGAGAGTCCAGAATCGGAACTCAAGGCCTGGGTTTCGCAGCTGGGCCAATCTCTATAATAGGGCCAACCCAACAACCCTAAATTTTATGAGTGTTTTGGGGAAGTGATTTCATTATCTGGATTATTGTTCTCTCATGTACCCATGGTAGTTAGAACTCTGCATTTTGCTGCAACAATGTTATCCTGCATTTATGCTATAACCGAGATAATTGTACGTGTGTAGATACTGTACTCACTACTCATGCTCTGACTTAAAGTATCTGAATCCTTCAGACTAGCAGAAATTATACTAAACACTTTGTTGATCTTTGATGCTTGTTGTTTGTTATTAATTGCAAGCATCACCTTTTGATTTCAAGGGTGGAATTGCCCTAAGAGTTTGTTCCAGAACCAGTTGGATACAAGTGCACCTCTAATATATGCCTTACAGATTTCAGAGGCCATATTCAAAACAGGGTTTTATCAGTGTATGCAAGGGGGTGCAGCCCCTCTTCTCTTCCTCCACAGGTCAAACAGTATATGGACAGTTTTCACACATATCTACCTGTATAATCCTCTGTACCTCTCATAACTGGTCAATGACTGTAACAGGTTACATCAGGTGTTTTTCTACATACTTTTTACACAGATTCTATGCGATTAATGTAACTTAATTCAATGCATCATTTTATTGTACTAGTTCTTAAGCTTGTCTTTATTATTTTTTTCTAGGTGACTGTGGTTTCTTGTGATTTTTATTGTATAAATGAGATGGCTGTTGATGCTTATTCTCTGTTACTAAGAATTTTTACCTTTTTGGAAAAAAAAAGCATTGTTATGAACTAATGAATTTAAAACTTCATTTACTCATTGTAAATACAGTATTGTGCAAAAAAAAAAACAAAAAAACAAAAAAAAAAAACTTTCCATTCATTTGAATTGCTAGTGTTAACTGAATTTTGTCTAGACACCATTTCTGTTGATGAAATAAAGACATATCATTATGTATTGTATATCAACTTTTCTTGCCTCTGAAATTAATGGTATATTTATTAATGCAATGCAAGCGTTAGCTTCTGGAGGATATGTGAAATGTGGTTAATCTTTGGCCACAAGACTATACCTCCACCCATTTAGGTCCAGTACCACTCGACGGCATGACTAGTTATCTATGCTGCAGGCAAGTCCATTTGAGGACTATCAGAGTTTTTTTGATGTAGGACTGAAATGCTTTGGCAGAGCTGTACGGAGTAACTCACATAAGCTATATCCCCATAATGCTGATTCAAGACAGTTCTGCTCACCCTTCATTCTCAACATCACTTAAATAAGCGCTGTAATATTTTTTAACAGAGCCTAAGATGATAGAAATGCAAAACAAAGAAAAAGAAGAAGAAAAACCAACCCAAAACAAACCAGCAAACAAAAATCACTGCAACATTTGCAACCCAAACTGCAGCAATTCCACTAATGAATGGAAAGCTGGAAATGAGACTGGCTGACTGCTAGCATTGTTCAAGCTGAGAGGAATGCAAAAAATAAAAAGCATAAGCAAAAGAAAGTAAATGATATTGTTTTAATAATGTTAAGTGGTGGAAACTCAGACAAGGAAGTTTGCTGTGGTTTTTTAAATTCTGTAGGCTGCAAGCTCCTCATCACATTAAGATTGCCAGGAGGAAGGGTACAGCGATGTGAGCTGCCTGCAACCCCAAGTCCAGCTGGGGGCCTGGAGCTGGCCAGCACAACCCACAAAGGCACTGATTCAATTTGACTTGGGAGCGTACTCAGTGCTTTGCTGAATCAGGGACAAAGTGGGTGTGACCTAGCCAAGCCTGCTGGGAGATGCACACTAATTCAGCACGCTTCCCAGGATGCCTCTGTCAGGGGAAAGCTCCTATAAAGCTTTGGTCTTTTTTATTAAAAAAAGTACACCACAGACTGCCCAGCTCTGAGGATAAATGCCTCTGCCAGTGCAGCTGCCCTTGGAGATGTAATTTACACCCTCTTGATTCTACAGGAGTAAACCTGACCTAGCATTTTTTAAACCAGCAGTGTCCTTATAAGTAAAATCAACACCTCTCCTACAAAGAAAAAGAACGGTGATACTACACTCCAGAATCTTTCTGGAAAAACCTGGAACATACATTAGCAAAGGCCCCTTTCCTCTCAAGTTTGTCAGAAGATACTTCATCGTTTATCTACATACAGCACATACTGTACTCCCAGTCTCTAGTCAAGCTTTGTTTATCCATCCATAAGAAGTCACTGCTGCTGCTTTAATGGCCAAGGTCTTCAGTTTCATTTTTCACTTTAAAATAAACCAAAGAAGCCCAAGCAATAGCTTAACCAAACAGTGTGTAACTGAGGCAATGACCCATCCATGAGGCATATGGATGAAAGTCATTAAAACTAGGATAAAAGCACTATGTAAGCTCAGTGAGCAGCATAATCGCTTTTTTACAGTTGGCGCTTTTTTGTTGCTTTTTACTACTCTTTCTGTGCAGCTGTCAAAACCACAAAGGCATAATTTGCATGATTAGGGAGACTGACATACAAACCAACTAGCTTGCTTAAAAATGTGATTCTCCACTGGAACAAATGGAGCATTGATAACAAAGGCAAGACACGAAAGTGTGTTGTTGAATAATGAATAGGAGGAGTTGATGAGCACGTAACCAGGGACAGTGACATGGATAGTCTGGGAGAGGGTGTCTTATTTTTAAGATACATGGTTGGAAGGGCAATTGTCCTCGGTCATGCACATGTTAGAAATCCAATCCTCCAAAGCAGCTATTTCCTATCAAACGGAAAGCGGGGCCTTGTTTTTTTCTTTTTTACAGCCCATATATGAACTGATGGAATGAACAAAGGAATGAGATCTTTATGGTTCTTGACAGATGTTTTAAGGATCTCTCATTTAGCAAACCGAAGAAGAATGCATAAGCTTCACATTAAAAAGCACTCAGCCAATTTGATTTTGTTTACTGTTTTGCAATGAGGAGACAATGTCAGAATGGCAATTAAGCCCTAAAAGAATGTGAGGTTCACTTGAGCACAGGTTGCTGAGCAGCAACGTATTCTTCACGCGGGTTCAGATCTCTGTTAAACTAGTAGAACGGTGCTAAAAGTCCTGGTGTGCTGCTGTCATCTTTTTTTCACTGGCTGCTAGCACCTGGTAGCGGAATGTAAGAGACTCCTTCAGAAAACTCTCATACCTAACTAACTCTTCCTTGAAAATGTCTGAGGTCTTACCATATCTTTGGAAGTATACATCTTGCTTCTTTTAGAGATGAAAAACTATAGGCCTAAACAGCAGTTGTACCTCCCAAATGTTCTTCAAGGACACTAAGCTATTTCTGCAGTCACTGTGCACGCTACACAGTTGCTGCTTGGTGTATGTGAGCAAAATCTTGAGTTTTGAAGCAGGTTCGCAGCCCCCAACAGGAGTCAGACTACATTGCTACTTGGGCTGGCATTATACTGGGTCACATATAAAGCAAGGGCTTTTTTCCATGAACTGTATCATGCTTTTTAGCTTCAGTAAAAAACAGAGAGGCTCCTTTTTTTTCTGCTTCCTGCTGAGGAATGGTTTGTACAGGATTCCTTAGTTTGTTTCTTGTCGCCCAATTGGCATTATTTTTTCATGATAGACGATAGTTCTAGGAGCATGCCCTGAAAGATAACAAGAGAAAGAGAGTGAGGCTGAATGCTCTTAAAGAAGACAGCGATTTGGGTTTTTTTAAACCACAGTTATTAACCTAAGTTCCATCAAAACATAGTTGGAATTAAAAACAACTCTATTTAGGTTTTTATACATTTACATTGTACTGCCTTTTGCCTAATTACAACAAAAGAGGCCCTATTATATTTACACATAAAATGCCAAGTTAATCACTGGTGTAACTCCACTGAAGTCAATAGGATCCAATCCTGCAGCCCTTATGTCAGAAACACAAAAAAGTTGTACATTCATTTGCTTGTATAAGTTTGCTAGAAATGAATGTATAAAAGATACACTCAGCAGAGCTCCAATTTCTAAAAATCAGCCTGATCTTTACTAATATACACATTCCTCAGACAAGAGATACTTGAGCACCAATTTCTTAGCCCACAAGCTTCTCATTTTGAGCCTGCACAATCTGTGAGCCTGCTGAATGGCTAATTTAGTTGACTGAGTAAACTTTACAGGACACTGGTGCTCCAGCTGTCTTCAGCACAAACTACATTGGAGCACTCCTGGACAGTTTGCAGAATATAAATGATCCAGAGCACTCGAGAATTAGGACATTCGCATAGAAACAAACTGCGTGAAAAATAACAGCGAGGGCTGGAAGGGGAACACAAGCATAAAAAATTCACGCTTAAAGCTTTTCCAACATCTGAGTCGAAACAGAGCAGCTTTTCTCAATTTCCCATCGCACCTCTATGTCTTGACAAGGCTTTGCTGTCACATCCCATACTGTTCTGATTATCAGACACCCACAGCATTATTTTAATATGCAGTCATTTCCATTGGACAGTTCAACTCCTTAGGGCGTGGCAGGTTTCAGTTTAAATTAATGGATGTTTATTCCATAAATGCTGCCAAAAGAATGGGTGACCATTTGTGTGTACTGAAAAGATTGTAAGAGTCCAAACTGAACAGCAGGTTCTGCAGCTGTCTGTATTATCTCCAGTTCCTACTAGCCATTTTCCCATTGGGGAAACAGCCCAAAGCTGAATGGAGAAATAAGTGGCAAGAAAAAAAACTCCCATTGACTTCAGTAGGGCCAGGATTTCGCCCACTGATACCTTCTCCCTGGCAAATGAAAATCAGAAATCCAATTTGGGCCTGATCGTGTGAGGTTCTGAGCACACTCAATCTCCATTATCTTCACCGAGGATTGAAGACAGTCAGCAAATCGAGTTCAGATAGGAGTTCTAGTTTTAGTTATTTGCTAGAAAGAAAAGATGTGGGTGAACTCCTGGCCCTACTGAAGTCAATTGGAAGTTTAGCATCTTTGATAAGGCTACCAACAAAAAGACAAGTGGACAGTACATACACCAGAAAAAAATGTGTCGCTGAAAACAAATGTTTGAGTTTCTTCTACATTTGTCTTTTATAGTCTGTGAAACATTAATATTTTCAAAGGCAAAAGGAACTGAATGCTGCTATTGTATTACTTTTTCAAATATTTTTTCAACTTTTTTATGTAATATGCACATAGTGACTTTTCGGGGTCACATTTAAAATGTACTTGCTTGCATCATTCATCTGGGCAGGTCCAGATTTCTAAATATTGTCTCTTCAGTCTTAGAAAGGTTGGTGAAAGAGTTCCCTATATAAATAATTAAAGGTTTTCGTCTTGTCTGTGGCTTCTTCTTCACACACACAATACACCACAAATGCCTTGCATTTAAAGCTCAAATTGTGGCTAAATTGCTTTCTTTGTAACCCACAGCTGAGATTTTCAAAAGTGACTACAGAGACTGGGTGCCCAACCTTATGTCCTGAAGGGGTCATGTTTTCAGAGGGTGAGGAACCAGCACTTTCTGAAAAATCGAGGCCTTTTAATGTGTCTGAAGTTGGGCACCTAAACTCATTAGTCACAGTCAGTTAAAGATTTTCCAGCTATCTCGACTTCCTAAGAAACTGGTTAATCTTAATTATTACAAAGAATATTATCAACTGTCTGGTTATCTGAGCTGGCTGGTTACCTGATTCTAATAATGTAGCGCAGCGCTATGAAAATAGAAAACATATAGGGACACTTGACATTTCCCAGCCTCATTTATGTATTTCTTTGTAGTCCGACTGAGAAGAGGATGATTTTTGCTGCAATAGTGCCCAATGCTCACAATTTGGATCGGGTTCCAGTGGAACAGGCTGTATACAAATGCATGGGAGGACAATTTCCTTGCAAAAAGAGCTTTCAGTCAGCTACAGTATTTTAAAAAAAAAAGACAATGTAAATACTTCCTGTCACAGTAAGCCTAATAAAAGAATTAATTTGCTTCACAGCAGTGCCCCAAGGTCCTCTTAAACATGTTCCATCTAGATTTAAAACAGAGGATGATGTAAAATACTCGGTTACTGCTCTCAGCCTTGAAGATCTGGCGAGCCACTCCAGCAGTAACAAACACAAAGAGACATACAGATTAATCACCATGCCGCCTGCAGAGAGTGGCACAATGCTTGCTTTCTGCTGTGGCATTGGGAAGTTGTGGTAGTGATGTCATTGTGACACAATGTCTTCGTGTAGTGATGCACAGTCATGAAATAACCATAGTAAGGCAATGTCAGGATATGGTCTTATGGTTGGTTTGTGGCTCTTTCCGAGTCTCTCCCAGGCATTATCTCCTATTTTCTTTGTCATCGTTCCTTCCTGCTCCCAGTCAGCCAGGGTAAGGGCTCTTCTTCCCCTTCCATTCATGACTGCTTGGAAATAAATTCCTCCTCTCTCCCCTTCTTCTTCACCGTTTTAAGGGAGAATTCTGATACCTCATTTTCTGCTCCCCACAGAGAAGTTTCCGGTAACTCCTACACCACAAACCAAATAGCTTCTGGTTGCTTGGCATGCAGCAGGCAGCACAGGGAGCGCTCCTGGGAACAGTGCTCCACTTATCATCCCGAAACCCAGAGTGCGAAAAGTGTCAATTAGGCCTATGGAACCCAGAAATCCACAGGGCGCTCTGAGGTACTGAATGAGAATCAGGCACAACATGTTGAGTGTCAGCCCTCTCAGTAAACCAAAATGTCATCAGGTCCAAGCCACGGTTTCGCTCTTGAAGGCACACAACACTTTTCAGAATTATGTGATTGAATCACTCTTGGATTGCCTTGCAGTGCAGGCAAACACATTGCACTTGTTTGCTCCTGGCCATGTGAGAAGCTGTACTGAGATCTATAGGCATCCTCATGAGAATAAAGTTACAAGCATAAATGTTTGCAGAATCAAGTCCTTCACTGGGCCACTCTGTGTCTGATCCAGTTAATATCACGGTGAGTCCAACGGTTGAAATATAACTAGTGTAGATAGTAAGAACTCAGTCCTCTGTAAACCCTCACTCACGAATGTATTTGTATTGAAATCAATGGGTCATTTCACATTGACTTCAGGGTGACTACCTTTCTGAGGGAGAGCTATTTATCTGAGGAACACTTACAGGAGCAGGCCATGAGGCAGGATTCCATTTTCCCCTTGAATTCTTTGCGTCAGGTGAGGATTTCGTGACAACCATGAGGGTCTTGAGATTATCCTAGCTTGTTGCAAACTCACTCATACAGCTGGTCCTGCTCTAGTTGTTATGCTTGGGTCAGGTGAAGACAACTGGAAATCACCTGTGGCATGACTGTATATTTCTTCCTGCACTTTAAGATTGTAGCACATCTCTCCTGTCAGAATGACGGGCCTGTTTTGGTGGTCAAACCTTGTAGGGTAATGGAACTAAAGGATTTTCAGAGATCTCTGAGGGGGAATGTTGTTTCTGCTCTGTGCATAGGATATTTTAACAATCTTTTGACCTCCTCTATTGAGAAGGTGTCCCCTAGGTGTTCTCTCCTTCAGCTTCATCTTGCAGGTTACTCTGGTTTATGACTCCCTGACAAATTAAGCAATAGGATGATCATGGTGAAAGTCTTGGGTAAAAGCTGAATAAAGATTTTTAAAATGCTTATGTCATGGCTGTACATGAAGCAAAGGAATGGTTTTTAGCCTCTAGCAAATTTCAGACAGGTATGTTTTATTGGAGTGTCTCCACTCAATGGCCGGTCTGAGTCCCACATTTGTTTTGCAAATGTATTGTTTTGCAAATATAATCAATCTGATCCAGAGCAAGGCATTAGCACTCATGAGGTCAGAGCTGTATCCTAGGTGGCAAACACAGTTTAGGACAGTTTGCTTACAGAGGTACTACAGATGTTGAAGAACTTCCTGCTATATCTGTGATTCTGTCCACATTTTTCCTGACTGATGAGTACCAGCTGGTGGAAATTAACACTTCTTAAGGAGGGCAGATTGCCTATTGCTTTGTGAAGAACTCATCACTTCATCATGATCTGAATTTCTGCCCACCATCTAATCTTCAATTTTTGAATAAGAATGTGGAGAAAGTTGTGGTGTGGCAATTCTCACAGCAATTAGGTGCTGCTGGTCTCCTTTACCCTTGTCAATCTGTGTAGAAACTTGTGTTAGGCCAGGAGTCTGCATTGGTCATATTGGTCAATGATCTCCTCCTGGTAATGGATAAAATCAAGTGTCTATGATGATATTGTTAGATCTGTCAGCTGCCTTCAATATCATTAATTATGTTGTTAAGTCAATGCAGGCCCTAGCAGCAAGAGATAACATTGATTTTTTTTGTAGCTTCAAATTTTTATCTCAGAGAGAGATTAGACTGCAGTTGCCTAACTGCTTTGCTTCTCCTAGGAATCTCAAATATGGGTTCTATTTTCCACCTATAACGAGAGACTACTGGAAGGATTAATGAGGCAGAGGTAGTGATGTTTTCAGATGCAGCTGATAACCTCATCCAATTCAGGTGATGTTGCTGAGTGCCTTAATCAAAATCTGATAGAGATTAGGGAATAGATGAGAGGGGGGAAAAAACGATCTGAGACTTATTCCAGTCAAGATAAAGGTGGTGATGGTAGTTCAGGGAAGTAATCAGAAAAGACAGAAGAGATAACATCAATCCCTCTGTCTGAGGGTGTTTTCCCTCCTTTGGTTGCCCAAGTTAGGATTTTTTTTTTTTTTTTTTTTTTGATCAGTGACAATTCAGGGTGGAGTAGTCTATTTCTGGCTGTTTAAATTACTATTTGAAAATATGTTTAGGTTTTGTGCTGTGTAGGCTTGTTAGGTTTCATGGGAGGCTATTCTTTGTCAGGATTATTATTTTAAGTAATTATTAAACAGAAGAAGAAATAGACTTTTTGTGTTTCAGTTTTAATGTTTTCATTTTTGGTGCTTTATATAAGAGCAAAGAAATAATCCTCCCAATGCTCATGGCAAGTAAGTAGGTAAATAATTTTTGTATTTAATCTATGCCATTGATGTAAACAGGAACAACATTTATGACAATCCCAGCTATGATGTATAGAAATCATGAGGATAGGGAGGCGTTAGACACAGTATGGCATAGTCCTTTTGATTTCCTAGGGCGATATTTTTGGTGCATTGGAAGATTTTTATTGTTCTTCATCAAGTCTCTCAGCAATATTTGTATCAAGTTACATTTGCTTAAATAGTGATCAAATTGTATGTAACAGCATGTCTACCTTAGAATCTCATGAATACACGGTGGGCAGGAAGTGACAGTTTAGCTGATGTGTTGTATGCAAATTTCAAAATGCTAGTGACATTCACACAGATAATGATCCAGGAAGGATGTTTACCAAATATGGTGATATGCTAAACAATGTGTGCTGCTTTCACAACCATTGAAATTGTTTCGTTTTGCAAGTTGAACATATTTATTTGGAAGATCTGACTCAAAAGGCAAGGTAGCAGATACTGTCATGCCCAATATTTAAGGCTGTCAATAAATTTCATTAAGACGCTGCTTAAGTTCTGTCCTGTTTGTTCTGGTTTTACTGTTTACCTTTTAAATAATCCCATTCTAGTCTATTCTATTCTAATACCGCCCTTATCGCCATAGGATCTGAGTGCCTTCCAGTAGCGCATTAAGCAGCATGACTAACATCTGTTTGTTCTCCCATCCTCTCTCTGGGGGAGAAGCATCTACAGTGAAGTGTCTTATTTTGGTAATGTTTTGGGTGGTTGTTTTTTTTTAAGTTTGCCTATTCCTATGTATTTGCCTTCTCTAATATAAAGTCAAAGAAAATGCACTTTGCACTTGTAATGGGAAGTTTGTGATAATCCTTAATTCCTGGGGGAGTTCATTCCACGGACTCAGACTGGCCCCTGAGAAAGCTCTGACTCCTGCACAGACAAGCTTTACCCTTGTCATAGAGAGTCCCACTGTGCCAGAGAAGCAAAGTTGTTATCCAGTGTCTTCTCCTGGAGCATTGTGCAGTTTTTCAGATATTCTGGGTCTGGGCCTTGCAGCTGCTTGAAGCTAAAGACCTAGACTTTAAACTTGATTCAAAGTTCTGTGGGAAGCCACTGTAGGAAGCAGAGGATAAATATGATTTGCTTGTGATGATCTGTGTTGCTGAGGAGGAAAGCCTCAAGGAGACATGGAAAACCAGCAAGATGGATTCTGATTGCCCCCTCCAGGCAATATTGGAAATAACAAAGGGGAAAAAGATGATATTGTATTTAAGAGAATGAGAATTTTCCTCTGTGTGATATCAGCTGATTGTCTATATATTATAGAGACTATGACACAATTGAAACCAGAGAATTCAAATGGTAATGTGCTGAATAATGTACAAATATATTTTCTGCTTATTAGGCAAGTGTTGAGGTATACATTTTTAATGTGTAAGGAAGATAGTTATTAAAGAATAGCAGGAAAATGGAATGGCATGTATTAGATGACTCAGTGTTTTGCAAAGTAAGCTTGTTTTCTTTTAAAATCATTTTTACCTCAGATTGTATAAAATGGTATCTAAATGTCTGCAAATCTTTACTTACTGGAGTACTCATTGAAATCTGTGCCCCCCAATCCCATGATCCTGAATAAGAGTTGGCAACAGACGAGTGAAAGTTATTTTAAAATTCAACTTTGTCGGCATCTGCATCCAAATTACAATCGTTTATTAAAACTGAAAGTAAACAAGGTAGTTTCAGATGAATTGTGTGGTTATGGAATATGAACAGTTGCTAAAAATGAAACTACCCAGTTGCGAGAGCTGATATCCCCATTTATTTGTGTTTTATGGCAAAAAAATACCAAATCTAGTAGAAATCTTACATTTTTTATAAAGATTTAACATTTTAGGCAGTGATTTTAACCCAAAGTTACAGCCCTTGAGTAAAATCTTGCCCCACTGAAGTTGAGAGGAATTTTCCTATTGATTTCGATGGGGCAGGATTTAAATTCCTTGTAGTGTGATGAAACCTGGAGTGGAATGAACTTCTACTAGGATATGATTAAAATTCTTTAAAGAATTGGGATATAAATGTATAGAGTTTAAATATATAACAAAGCTCAATGACAGAAGCCAATAAAGTGATGAATGATCTATTACTGATATATATTCACTTTAGAGGCAAAAAAAACCCCAAATAAACAATCCAATTTACGCACAGAGATGATTTGATTTGAAACCTCCAGGAATACTTAGGAAATATAGGAAATAATGGTGTTTTTCTTTTCAATCCCTTTGCCATTTACCCATTAATGGCTCCATCCCTCTACTAGTATGAGGCCAGGACATGTCTGTTGTTTGTTACCATATCTGAATGACTCCCCAGCCGCAGCCTGGCCTGAAGCCCAGGTGCCCTCCCAAGAGCAGTAACTCACCATGGCAGCCACAAAGGGCAGGCCACTTGGCTCTACTTACCATGGACATTCTGCGTCCCATTGCAGAAGGGGGTGGTGGGGTGATGGGAGGGCTGCTCTCCTCTCTGCCTTTGGCTTCAGAGCTGGAGCCATTCCTGGAGTCAGAGCTCTCCGAGTCACTGGCCAGCTGGTTCTCAGACATCACCCTGGACAGGAAGCTGGCCTTGCGGTTGCCCTGGTAGTGCCCGCTGTCCGGAGAGTCGCCGCGATCCTCCCCATAGTCTTTGCAGCTGCCCACCCGACTGTGCTTGCGGAGCACATTGCGGAGAGCTTGGGGGATCTCCAGAGGACTGGCACCAGTGTTGGTCTTGGCCAGGTGCATGGAGTTTCTGGGTGGCTCCGGCATGTGCTGTTCGCTCCTTGCGCAGCCCTCAATACTCTGCTGTGGCTGCTTGTGGGTCTCCTCGCTGCTGGAGGACGGGTGTCGGGGAGGCTGTCCTCGGTGCTGGTTGGGGAGCTGTCTCTGGTGCTGCTCGCTCTCCCGGGGATGCTCCAGGTGCCTGTAGAGGCGAGAGACCTGTCCAGGGTGCTGCTCACTCCTAGGCCTGTCTGTGCTGCACCGGCGCTGCTCAGCACCCATCCCTACTGCCAGCTGGCCATGATCAGCAGGTGCCTGGAGCATTTTGTACCCTGGTGCTGGGGGCAGGTAAACAGGCAGCCCACCCTGCTTGTCTGACAAAAGTTTATAGCTGCTGTGGGGGGAGGAATTGCTCATGATGCAAACTTGCTGCACCACCGAATTCTTCTTCAAGTTGCAAATGCTTGTCTCCTCCTCTGCAATTGCTGCCTCTCTTCTCTGCATCCTATGCAGGGTCTTCTTTATCTTCTTTATCCCCAGGTGGATAATCTCTAGGATGTTCAGGAACAGGGAGACAGCTGCAATGCTGTGCATGAAAATCATAAAGATGGTCTTCTCGGTGGGTCTGGACACAAAACAATCCACCGTGTTAGGACAGGGAGGACGAGTGCATTTGTAAAGGGGATACATCTGAAACCCATATAAAAGATATTGACCTATCATAAAGCCCACTTCCACCACTGAGCGGGTCAAGATATGCAGGACGTAGGTGCGCAATAGGGATCCTCTCAAAGGCGCCTTGCTCACTTTCTTCTGTTCTTCTAACTTCCTCAGCTCCCTCTCCATTCTCCTGTGCTCTTCCAGGACAGGCTCCAGCTCTTCCAGCTGGGCTCTGAGATGGGCCTTTTTCTTCTGCCTCTCTTTCTCAAGAGCCCTAAGTCTGTAAAGTGCGTGCCCCATGTAGACTAAGGACGGGGAAGAGACAAAAATGATCTGCAGCACCCAGTATCTGATCAGAGAGATGGGGAAGGCTTTGTCGTAGCAGACATTGCTGCAGCCAGGCTGCTCGGTGTTACAAATGAACTCGGACTGCTCGTCATCCCAAACGTCTTCAGCAGCCACTCCCAGCACCAGCATCCGGAATATGAACAGGATAGTGAGCCAGATTTTGCCCACGATGGTGGAGTGGATGTGCACTTCCTCTAGGATGCTGCCCAGCAAGTTCCAATCCCCCATGATTAGAGGCTCATGTCTGAAATGGAAAACCCCAGGTCATTAAAGCATATCACATTAAGATGGATTTTGATAGAACTGGAGTTTTTTCAGCTATTTTCTATGACATTGTTTCATATTTCCTTATGACACGCCCATAAGGGAAGAGACTTTAAAAGTTCATGAGTTTTCCAATTAATGGCTCATTAATAGACACACAAAATTAAGATCATATTAAGGGGGTGGGTGAGAGATGCAAAAGCAAGATCATGCTGAGCCCTTAGAGGCAGATTTCAACTATGAACTTGGACTCTGTTTCCTCATTTCCAGGTTTACATCACACCCTTACTATTATTTAAGCAGTTGCTTTTCCTTTTCATTATCATTGTTCATATAATTGCATTAGAACTGCCTTTGGCTTTGAATATGAGCCAGTTACTGCAGTATGTTTGCAAGCGCTAACTCAGGCAGGCAAACTAAGTCCATTGGGGGTATTTTGAAAAGTAGACCTGACATGATGATACTTTTATTGCTAGTACCTTACATCCACAGTAGGGCCTTTGATCCCAGAGCTTCCTGCCAACTATGGGCACAACCCTGAAGTTTTCACTTAGGCTCCAGTCCTGCAAACATTTGAGTATATTTCGGCCTTTACACATATGGGTAGTCTCATTCAGCTGAACGGGAATACTCACATGTCAAGAGTTTGCAGGATGCAGGCTTTAGATTTTTATTAGGGCAAACTCTTACTGAAGTCAATAGGGCTTTGGCTTGATCGCTAATTTTAGAATTTTTGTGCACATTTATAGAAAGACAGAATGGGGAACACAACTGAGTGGTGGAAAGATTTTTATCAGTGAGCGTGGGAAGATCTGAAGCCCAAAGACCCATGTGCTTTTCAGCAAACTAGACCTAAATTCTGCTGCAAGGGCCCTTGGTTTCTGAGGCACCTCAGTGCAGCAGATTATGGAAATTCTATGGGCACTTCAGGTAAGTTTTAAAAGTGATTTTTTTAAATTAAATATGAACATGGATGATATATTCAGTATCACATCCCTTATATTTAACTAATGTGGTAAAATACTAGAAGCCACTGGAATATCATCTACACGAGGGCTCTCACTTGTGCTTATACCAATTCAGCTGAACTGGTCCTACCACTGGTCGTAATTTTTTTGCTAAAATTTTTGAGTGTAGGCACAGTTGAAGCTGTAGTAGTGAGTCTTTTATCAGTCTGGGACTTTGAGATTATGTTCAAATGTTCTTCCTTTGTGTTTCTTCTCTCACACATCAACAGTGTTTAAATGGAGCTATAAATTGTTTTTCACTGCTAATGTTGAAGAACAAGTTCTGATAGACCATCCTAAGAGTAGGGAACATCTCAACCTTTGAGGGAGGAAAAACAGGTAGGTTTAACTGTGTAGGGAACATAAGATGTATTTGGATTTAGACTTGAGCAACTTTAGTTGGCCAAACGTTTAATGAAAGTTAGTATTACTAGTTGATGTTTGAAGCACTTCCTGGATCATAGGCAAAAAGTTATTCGAGTAAGGGCATCCACTTTCACTAGACTTTGCCCACCTCTTAGAGTTATTTTCCCAGTGTCTTAACTCACTGTCACAAGGAAGTGTGGGTAATTAAACACTGATAAATCATGAATTATATTTAAACAATTAAAACATGGATGTCTTCGGCCGAAGTGAAAGTCTGTCTATCAGCTCCTTAACACATGGTACTTTTTCGTATCATGTTTTCAAGAGAGATCCATTTGTGATGATTAACAAATCGTTAAAGACATACAGACTCTAACCTGGAATCTTTGATGTGACTTCAAGATCAAGATGCCAGGTCATTGGCTCATGTCAAATTACAACTACCAGCCTTTAACATCTAATTAGCCATTGAAGATATTGAAGTGTCCCCTGAAGCAGAGTAAGGACATTGATCCCTACAAAAGACTAAATTATGTCTAAAGAAGGGAGGGGAGAAGTTTATCTCTTGCCTCAACAAGGACACCCAGAGCATTATATCCCATTTTCTTCCCTGGACCAGCCATCCAAAAAACAAGAGGTGAAAGACTCTGACCATCTGCTATGCCAACTTTGAAATCTACAACTGAGAGAGAGAAGAGACCAAACTCTCCCTCCTGCACATGCAAAAAACCTTCAATTTACATCCTGTCATCAATAATGATACCAGTAAATATCAATTTAGTTCCAAACTAATACCAACCATGTGATCTGAAGATTTTAAGAAGAAGGCATGAAAATCCTTCTGCAGAGCAATTCAAGGCCACTAGAATAGTTCCAAGGCCCATTAGTATGAGCGATGGGGGGTGCATGTGTGTGTATCTCTCTCTCTAACTGTTTCTCAGAGTAGACACTAAAAAACCTCTCAGTCTATTACCTAAACAGCAAGAGAACTCTGGGTTAAATGAGTGTCGTTCTAAAGATACAAGGAGTGTGGGATTCTAGAAATCATTTTGTATTTGTGCAAGACTGCCAGAAAGATGTGGGCATTGTGTTAAAGTGGGGTGGGAAACAGATTAAATAAATGACAGTAAAGCTGAACAAGAGAAAGCAGCCAAAGGAGGAAGTTACTAGAAAATCATTTTAAAAGCAGTACTTCCTAAAAACCAAGGAAAAAAACCAGCATTTGCTTTTAACACTTAGCAAAATTGCTGAAATCAGAGGAAACAACTTATCCCCTTAACCTTCCTGTGCCATATTAAGAAAATTGTTTTCCTTAATGTATTTATTATAATTCGATTTAGTTACTTATTGTAGTAATTGGTAAGCCAAATAAATTAAACCATTAATTTATTACTTATACTTTAATTATAATCTTGATTTGATTATTGCATTTTTATTGTAAAATTAATTATAAGTTAAATTAGCTAGTGACATTTTGCTTAAACTCATATTTGTTTTCTAACTGCTCTCTAAATCTTTTAATATATGAATAAAAGATCCACTGGACTGGTTTCTCTCTCAAAACTTCAACCCAGACAAATTAATGTATGTAGAGGTAAAAGGTGAAACTATTAAAATCATTCCTGAATCCCTCATACATTTTAATGATTTAAAATAACATCCTATGATCCCTACAAGTGGGTCTTAAAAAGAAGCAGGAGGCAGGAGGGAGAGGGGAGGTCTTAAGAGAAGCATCTGTCTCTATCCATAGAGATAACACAACCAGTAGATGGTAGAAGTGGTTCTGTGCTGACAAAAATGATGACAATGGTTTATTGTTATAGTACTGGCTCAAAACTCTCAGTAACATGCACTATATTCTAATAATCCATATTCTTTCCATCTTTCTAGCCATCTTCACATTTCTTATCCTCTTTGGGCCACTCTCTCAGCATTTCCTGCTACTCTGGATTTTTATTTTTCTTCTACATCCTTTATGGTTAGAGTTGGCTGGAAAACAAGAATTCTGTTTCATGGAAAATTTTTAAGATTTGGAATTTGTTTTCATTTCAATGTGGAATGAAACAGACATTTCAAAAATTGTGAATGAAAAGTTGAGAGTGAGAGGCTAGCCACACTCTCCCCGCAAGACTGGAACAGGGGCTTTGTCCTGTGTCTCCCACATTACAGGTGAGTGCTTTAACCATCAGACAGTTGGCTATTCTGGTCCCTTTCTCTAGCTCTCTGATTTTTTACCAGAAATTCTGTCCTGCACCTGAGAAAATGTCATGCTTTCTGACAAAAAAGACCCAACATTTCATTGACAAATTCCTGACATTATCTCGACTGAAGTGCTATATCAAGTCCAATCAGCTTCTTCACCTCACGATTCTTTCTTAATTTCCTTAGGCTGTTGCATATTCTCAGCTTGCCTAAGCTCCCACCCATACTACAACTCTAATTCAAGTATCAGTTCTGAGTTTTCTGGCATGGTTGGGGTGCTCCCTTTTAACATGATTTTTGGTTTGCAGCCTGGATGGCCACCACTATTACAGAACTAGAGTAACTAGGTTGTGGCTTAAGATGCAGTATGACTCCCCATCGTGATTCTATAGTTGAACCACAAACAAAAACGTTAGAACACAGCCCTCTCCTCTTAACTGTGCAAAATACCCACATAATCACCCTTAGTGTCTGCATGTGCCCTACACTCTTTTCCATTATACTTATTCCATTATTCTTCTGTTTTCCTGACCATCTGAATCCTCAGTCTCAGCTTTCCTTTTGACACTGAGAATTTGTTCTGGAAACCTACTTATTCTGAATATTCTCTTAGCTTTTCTGATGTATCTGGGATACCTTCTCTGCTCCACTCCTCTTTTCCAGTTATACACCAAACAAGAGACAATGGAAATCTTCAGAAGAAAATAGTAATGAATCTCTCCTCTCTTTGTGGAATATTGTATGGGTGTTTCTTATGCTATATAATGGATTTCTATTAAATTGAATATATTACTATATAACTTCAGAATCCACAAAAATCTGCGGGGAGAAAAATTTTTGCAAATTCTGAAACTGTCCCTAGAAAACATTACATCCCAAGTTTTTTGAATGGGCAGTGTGAGACCGATTTTTCAGATCTTGCAAATGGAATGCACACAGTCTGTGAATTAGCAACAATAATGATGCCATGTTAGCAAACACACCTAAACATCAGTGAATTCAGTCAAATTATGAAATATCAAGTAGTAAAGTGGGAGATCCAGGAGTACACCTAATCACAAGCTTCCATGCTTAAGGCATCCAAGAGGCTGTATATTGCTTAGTGTTGTTTGCTGATTCATCAGGTTTTGCTACTGCACAGAGTCCCCAGAAAGGTGCAGCAATGAAACTAAGAAATCTCACGTTTGCTGGGTTGCAAGAGCCTGATCTAAAGCTTGTTGAATTCAGGGGGCTTTGGATCAGTTCCCAAGTGACGTGCTGTGTTGTAGATGCAACAGCAAAAGAGAGACAAGGCCTTCTTTTAATGCCAAGAAAAAGGAGGCAGGAGACAACTTAGCATCTTTCTAGCACAGGAGGTAGGACAATAATGTCCTTTGGCAAATGGGAGGACACAGAGGGCCATGAACATACTGCCTTGCCTTTAGCAGACTATTTTGTTTTTTAGTTTGCCTTTGCCAGTATTTAAATAGCTGTATTTAGACTCTGGAATAGTTTGTGCTTTTACTGCTGATATTATTTGAAGACCGTTTATTTCAAGGCTGGGATGGCAGAACAACAATGCAGTTTACACGGTGAAGGTTCTCCCTGCAATGGAAAACTAGCCTTTTTATGAAAGCCATCACTCTAGAGAAAAAGCAAAAATCATGTTAAGACCTAAAATGATAGGATCAGCAATACTGTTGCAATAGTAATTTTCCAGCATCCCTAACTCTCTCTCTTTCTCACTGATATTATCTGAGTTCCTTAGTAACAATCTGAACTTCAATATCAGTCTCAGAGTCAAGGTAGCTGGGTGCGAAGGGAAAGCACACATTTAAAAATATCCCCTTACGATAGAATGGTGAGTTTGTTTGTTTGTTTGTTTAAACTTACAAAAAGTACAATAGCTATTATAAAATGTAAATATCTTGGACATTTCTAATTATACTTTTTGAAATACCAAAAAGGCTCAGGTGACATTATAGGCTGTCCAAATGTGATTTTTATTTTTATATTAAACTTTTAAAAGTCATGCACGAAAACATGAAAATGAAATGAAAATGCATGACATTGGGGGAAATCTATTTGTTTTGTGGGGGAAAGTGAGCTTGTTTGGGGGTATTTATTGATTTGTTTTCTAGTAAAATATTAGATCCTTTTACGTAATTAAAAAAATAACTTCTAAGCTGAATGTGTGTCAGGATTTTGTTACCTGTGATTTGCAAAGGCTGAGTTACAAACCATTAAATGCTAACAGACTTTTTAAAGATATAAGTATTATTCATGGACTGCTGTTATAACCTATCATTAAACTATTTACAAGTTTACAACTGTTAATTTAAGATACCAGCTTTTCCAAAGGATAATTTCTATGCAAAAAGTGAAATGGTAATTTACAAATACTTTCTGTATTATTTCTACATGTTTTAATTTAAATTTCTTCATTTAAAGTACATGCACATATCTATCTACTCCACACTCTTCCAGTAAATGAGTTAAGATGTTTTTCTGCTGCTTACCTTATGAGAAATTTCTTGGTTATTAGTATCTTAGAGCATTACAGATGGATTATTTACTGTTGATGAAAGCTATAGCCCAGAGAGCTTCCTTTGAATTGATATTCTTTTTGTTTGTTTGTTTTTGAAGACCAAAAACATAGATGTGGAACAGTTGGCACGCTGAACACAATTCATAGTTCTGTGAATGCTGGGATCACTGAGCCCAAACTATATATGCAGAGTTTGATCAGCTGGTGATGGGATGGCGCCCCTAGCCAGAATTATCATGCAATTATTTTAGTCAGTGGTTTCTAACAAAGCCATCCCCCAAGGCTCAGCATGTACTTCAATGCTTTAAAACATCCCTGCTAATTATTTTCTTCAAATCCACAAGGACTGTCTCCTTGCTGATCCAATACATAAATGGAAGCTTATTTTGTAAAATTAATAAATAGCCTCCATTTACTGCGCTAGAGATTCTTACGTTTTCTTTACATTCCATTAGTTTCCATGTGAATCAATGGTGAGTGATCAATCGGTCATGTCCGATTTCACAGTCTAGTGAGTTAAATTAGCATCTGTTAGGGCGATACTTTGAAACTATAGGCAGTGGAAAGTGGATATAGAAATCCCTAAAAGACTAGTCAGAATCTTTTGTTAGCTGCACATTTTTCCTGAAAGTTAACAAAATGCTGTGTTTGTGTTCCAAAGAAATCCAGATTTTCAAAGATGCAGTATTAGGGGCAAAGTTCACAATGGTTTTCTGCAGCAGGGTATTTGCTTTAGCACAGAGTTCTCATTTTTTCCCCACAGAGTGGAACATTTCTTGAAAGAGGTTCTTATGTGGATCACTCCCAACTCAGTTTTACGATCTCAGTTCCACAATGTCGGTACTATTTTCCATGTATTTTTGTCTAACTGTGCTCCCTGTTGCAATGACTGATTAATTTGTAAATGTACAACTGAAAATTTAATTCTTCACATTTTGTCTTTAACTCCATTATTTCTTGTTTATTCCTTTTTCTCGCCCATCTCCTGCAGATGTCATATAACAGCATTTTCCTAGGCCTACCCTGGACATAGGTGCTGCATTTTTCAGCCATCCCTCATGAAGACACATTGGGCTTTTCTTGTTTAATTTATTTGTATTACAGTATCTCTAGAGGCCCCAACTCAGATCTAGGCTCCATTACACTAGACACTGTATGAACATATTATAAATCCCCAAAAGCCTGCCGTCTAAATAGTACTTCCTTTCTCCCATCCTTTCTTGTCAGATACAGATTAAGAACTGAGGTACAGCACACATTTTCACAGCAGAGTTAATGTGAGTGATTGGGACCCGGGCTAGCTTAGCCTGGATGTGAGCGGCCACACCACAAAGCCATACCCGGGTTACCTCAACCTCACTGGTGCTGCACTCCCCCATGGGGGATTTCTGGGAGCATATACCATGGTTCCCTGTGCTGCAGTAAAGTGAGCTTCTCTCTGTTTTTTTCCCATTGACTTGTGGGAGAACTTGGCAGGCCTTCTGGACACGTGGGGAATTGTGGGAAGGTACTGGAGGACTATCAGCATTCAAGTGATGTAGCCTACATCCTCACCCCAAAGAGGGCAGTTTACCAGCCCCCAAGTGAAAGCTGCACCTGAACTCTAGCCCATAATCCCAGCCAGATGAGATAGCCCAGGTTTAAAGCATCATTAAACTCGGGTGAGAGGGGTTTGTGTGTGGATGGGAGGAGGTTTAAGCGCAATTTAACTCTGCAGTGAAGACATACCCTCGGAAGAATTTAGTGATTTGTCCAAGAAAATATGTGGCTGAGCTGGGGATTGAACCCAGAATTCCTGACTAGCTTGTGGTCACTAGTTCTGAACTTCCTTCTTGTTGTGATGAGTTGGAGAATGTGTCTCTGTACGACTGATTAATTCTTTGTGGGGTTATGAACTCTCTGTATGTATTTTTATCAAGCTGCAAACCCCATTTTGAATGTGCAACTTGTTTGCCTTCTCTGCTGTCCTTTTATCTCCACATTGGGCTGGAATTTCAAGGAGTAGTAATATAGGGCCAACAATAGAAGGTAATTAAATCTGGATGGTCCTTTATTCCAAAAGAAGCACTCTAGACGAAAGGCTAGCTCCCACGGAGGAGAACTGGTTCATCAGAAGAGAGTTGCCTGGCAACAAAGTCTGCTGGTAGGTTCTGTGATCACCTGATGAGGCAGCTTAGGGAGGGAGTCACCTGAGAAAAGGGGATGGAGAGTATAAAAGAGAGGGTCTCTCAGAAATCACCCACTTTTCTGGAGGAGAAGCCATGTGCAGGAGAGAAAGGAAGGAAGGATCCCAGACTCCTTACAGGACTCTGGCCTATACCTGAAGAACTTTCCGGGGTAGTGAGGAAACCAAGGCAGGGAAAATGCATGTAGGTATGTTTATTTTGCCTAGATCTCTCTCTCTCTTTCAGGCTTAGTAAAGAGTAATGGGGTTTTTGGACTCCTGTGCAAAGTTTTGCTTTCATTATCATGTACCCCTGAACAGGTGACCTGTAAACCAGAAGGCTCGTGTCTTCAGTGGGATTCTGGGGCATGTGTAAGAGCTGGTGGGAAGGCTTGGGGAGTTGTCACTAGTTTCAAGGCCTAGGCAATTGGACCCTCATTGCCAAGAGGGGTGTCAGGCATGAGGTCTCTACCTGGCATGCCTACCTAGAGGTCCAAATCCAGGGCCAATGCTTAAATTCTGCCCAGCCTCAGCAGGCTAAGGGCAAATGTGATCCAGCATTATGATCCCCTTACAGCACTCTGAGTGTCGAGCAGAGGAGCTTGACCAGATCTTTATCAGTCAGAAAAAAGTGGCTCTTGGATAGTTTCTTCCCTGGTTGGTCCACTACTTTATGGATTGTGAAACTGTCTCCCTAGGGAGCATAAGACTATGGCATTTCACCTTCACAAAGAAGTTCGCAGGAGCTGCAAAGAGAATATCTTAAAGGAGCCAAATACATCCTGAACAACTCCATGGCTGATCATACTGCCCAAAGTAGCCTCCTGTAGCGAACACTATGAAACGGTGTTCTGACTCACATGCTCATCTTCCTGTGTGAAGGCTACTTCCCTTTCCACAGAGCTGTAGAAATGTAAACATCTGTAATAGGGAGAACTTATTTATACCCATTTTTCTTCCTGCAGCCTCTGCTATGCTGCCTCTCTCATCTGTAGCCCCTCTGGCATCCTTCTCTCTCTTCAATCTATAGCTTGCTAATATCTAGGAACAGGAAAGCCTATAGTTTCCCTGTGCCTCACTTTGGCACTTCCTCCACCTATAACTCTGAACACATCAAGGAGGGCAAGAGTGGCTACTCATAGTTGATATGCTATTTAGGAAGTGATTTCGTGATTGAGGTCGATGGTATCTGGAAGCTGAGAGTTTCACTTGGCCAAAATAGCTTCATCAAAGTCCTCAGAGGCAGCTCTTCTGCAACAGCACTTTGATGTGCCTTTAAAAATATTAGGCTCCCTGAAGATGTCATTGATTTGGTTCAGGACTTAAGGGTGATGAGAGAGGGTATTTTTGTTTGAGGGTAGAAGGAAGCAGAGTTTGTAGGACAGACTGAGATTTTAGTATCTTTTTTTCTCTCTGCCATTAGGTTTTGCTTTTTGTGGGTTATAAGGGATAAAGTTTATTTTTGGGATTTGTAGAGTGTGGGGGGGAAATGATAGTGGATCCCCTTAAGAGAAAATCACCTCAGAAATCTGAAATTTCATAAACAGATGACTCTCCAAGGTCAGGAAGGGTGATACAGGAGGTTGCAGAGCTAGGCATTTCTACAGCCTCTTCAACTTCACCCTTCTCATTGAATGAGTCTGATTGAGGGAATCTGTTCAAGGAAACAGGAGGTCTAGTTATCTTTAGAGTTTATACTAAGTGAGCAAACTAAAGGTTATATGCCCTTCACAGCTATAAAAAGTGAAGAATCTGTTGATGTGAGGAAACTATGTACCAGTTAGTCAGGCCTGGTCTACTCTAGGAAAATAGGTTGATATAACTATGTTTCTTTGGGATGTGAAAAATCCATATCCTTGAGCAACGCAGTTAAACCAACCTAACCCCAGCATAGACAGCGTGGGGGTGGTGGGAGAATTCTCCCATTGTCTTATCGCCTTTCATGGAGGTGGAGTACCTATACCAATGGGAGAAGCCCTCCTGTCCACATGGGTAGCATCTTCATTGACTCACTACAGTGGCACAGCTGCAGCACTTTAAGTGTAGACAAGCCCTCAATCTTCCCCATTCTACAGTAGAGGCAGTTTCATGGTATACTAATACCAGGCAGCAGGTGATAAGGAAGTTGCTAATCACTCTTTCTCTTATATAATATGTCCATGCTCTACCTACTTCCCTCAGAGGACTTTAAAGCCACTTGATCTCTCTCTCTCTCTCTCTCTCTCTCTCTCTCTCACACACACACACGTTACTGATTAAACTATAAAACAGAGACTGGTGCAAATATCTACTGCAGTCTTCTTCAGCAACAGCCAGAAGGTCCAACTGCTAGTGGATAAATGAATGGCTGCCAGTAGAGTGGGGGTAAAGTATGAGGCGTTGTTGTGGGGAAGGTCTGATAATGTCTTGGCAACTGTTAGGAGGCCTGATTCTGTCAGGGGTGGAGACTTGGAAGATGGTTTGGGAAGTGTCATTGTGGGGTGATTGTCCCACTCACTCTTCCAAACATCTATTTTAATCTCCTTCCTGGTGCTTCTCTATTGAGTGCTGCCTCAACTCATCATCCAAGCCATACCTCCTCCAAGCAAGATATATGGCAAAGGTTGCAAAACAAGAACTATGCTTCAGAACAGCTGGTAGGAATATACATGTTTTAATGTCACTATGGGTGTTCAATAGCTTAGTCTTGCATTCACTTTAAGCTGCAGATTTAACACCCCATTGAGGCAATGTATACTAAAATTCTGACTTAAAGATGTTTCAACAGTTTGGCCAGCTAATGCAGACAAGTGCAAACTGTATCTGACCTGGCTTAGGCGCCTATTTCCCTTTGAGGGCTGAGGCTGAGACCTTGCCATTTCCTACTGGCTAACACAGCCGGCTTCCCCCTCAGCATGCTGTCTTCTGTGAATCCAATTTGTAGGTGCTTGTTTCCATGCATTGTATGCCACGACCTCTTAAATTTAGGCATTGCAATACTCAGCCTAAATTCCCCTTGTGAATCTGCCCTATATGCTTAACTCTCTGACCCCCCCTCATTGAATCCACTGTGGAATGAACTGGGAGCTGGACAAGAGATACTCCCTCGGAACAGATAATATATAAAGCATATTCAAGAGCCAGCTTACAGTAGTGCCTTTATAGACAGGAATTCTCAACACTAGAGGAGGAAGACTATCAACCATTTTTAAAGAGGTGGCGCTCTAGGGCAAAGTCGCTGCAATCAGATCGACCTTTCTGGATCGATTGAGCAGTCAGTGAAGACCCACTCAATCGATCCCAAAGTCGACGCTGTAAAACCACTCCCTCAAGTGGCGTAGCGCTGTGCGACAGGAACGCGGTTCCCATCGGCGCAGTGCAGTGAAGACACCACACAGAAAGGAAGCACAGCAGTTGATGGGAGTTACGCAAGCTACTCTGCATAACTTGTGTAACTCCCATCGACTGCCGCCGAATCGCCAGGCAAGTGTAGACTAGGGCCTAGTCTCAAGAAACCAGCTTTTGCTGCTGGACTGCGTGTTTCTTGCTGCTCAGTTTCATGCCGTTTCTAGGAAAGCTGACTGAGCATTCCCTGAGTTTAATTTCAAGTGCTCTTGGACCCTACAGGCAACTTAAGTAGGTTCTAACCTTCCTTCATAGAGAAGGCTGCATTATAGTCCTGACCCAGCCCAAGTTGCTTTTAGGCTGTCAGCTGTCTAGAAGTTTTTGATACAAATGACTATAGGTTGTTGGTTTGGTAACCTTACCAGTAGCTGAAAAAGTGCCTGCTATATCCAGTCATGACGTCCAAATAGTCAAGCAGTGATGGCACGCTATTAGCGTCAGCATTCCACATCCAATGTGTCCCTTAAGGTTCTGTGCTATATCCACTTATATTCAATAGAGAAGGTGTCTTAATGAGATCATTACTACACATCAGATCAGCACAAGGATACACAACTAACTTTGCTATAGATCCTGTGATACATAGTGGAAAAAAGCCTGTATTACATATTTTCCCTGTTCAATTGCCTACCTAAATACTGAGTGTTAAATCAAAGGAGGCTGTAAAGCAGTGGGTAAGGGGCCAAGCAGGAAGTGTTAAACAATGCCATAGGGAAGTCAGCCAGTCAGGAACCCAGCTTCAAGGGAGTTAAGACGACAATAGCTGGGCCATCAGTGGGCGGGAGAATTTGCCTACTCTGGCTAGGTTTACCCTGAGCCCAAAAGACCCTCACTATTTTTAAAAAAAAAAGCCCCTGGTAGAAAGGGATGGTCAGTAGTCAGCGCAGTGAGCCAGCGTGTATCAGTGAAAAAGCAGAAGCCTGACTGAGCCACTCTGTAAACCATGTAGGCTGGTTCTCCCAGAGATGGGGAATAAGCCAGATCCACCTAAGTTGTAGATAACTAAGCTTGTCCTTTAAGTGAATATGGCTGCAGGTCTCTTTTTTTTTTTTTTTTTTTTCCCCCCCTGTGCTGTATGTAGTGTTGGGAAAAATAAATCCTGCTTTGTGTTGAATAAGCTTTTTTTTATTATCACTGCAAATGTATGCTGTCTCTGGCTTCCAAAGGGGACTCCTTGCATAGTCCATCTTGGACCTGCTGAATTAGTCATAGTTGGTATGCATGGGGTTGTAACCCAAAGACCCAATTAGAATGTGGGTGGATTGTGCAATCTCACCCCAAAGAGACGTGGAGGTACAGGCCTGCCTTTTGAAAGTATACCACTTTGTGTATGGCTACACTGCAATTAAACACCCATAGCTGGCTTGTCAGCTGATTCAGACCCGGGGGGGCACAGGGGTATTAGGTGGGAGAAAGTTCCACAGCTTAGGCTCCAGCCTGAGCAGCTACACTGCAATTAAATAGCCCCATGAGCCTGAGTAGACTGACACAGGTGTATAATTGCAGTGTAGACATAGATTAGGGCTGGAAGGGACCTCATCTAGTCCAACCCCTTGCTCAAAGCAGGACCAACCCCAACTAAATCATCCCAGCCAGGGCTTTGTCAAGCTGGGCTTTAAAGACTTCTAAGAATGGAGAGTCCACCACCTGCTTAGGTAACCCATTCCAATGCTTCATCACCCTCCTAGTGAACATTCTTTTCCTAATATCCAACCTAGACCTCCTCCACTGCACCGAGACCCTTGTTTTGTCATCTACTACTACTGAGAACAGCCTAGCTCCATCCTCCCTTTCAGGTAGCTGAAGGCAGTTATCACTCTTCTCTTCTGCAGACTAAACAAGCCTACGTCGCTCAGCCTCGCCTAAGTCATGTGCTCCAGCCCCCTAATCATTTTCAATGCCATCCACTGGACTCTCACCAATTTGTCCAGTTTTCCTGTAGTGTGGGAGGTTGGGGGGGGGGAGGGGGAGGGGCAAAAACAGGCCACACTAGTCCAAATGTGGCCTCACCAATGCCAAATAGAGGGGAATAATCACTTCCCTCAATCTGCTGGCAATGCAGCCCAATATGCAGTTAACCTCTTTGGCAATAAGGGCACATGTTGACTCATATCCAGCTTCTTGTCGACTGCAACATACCTTTAGGGGGACAAGTAAAGGGCCTCAAGTAGGGGCAGCCTATCCAAAGACCACACCTGCAACTGGAACTTCTGCTTGGAAAACTTCTCACAATTACTGCCAACTAAGTGTATTAGTTTCTACTCAACAGCATAGTTCAGCTCTGTCCAGAGGAGGTGGCTTGTGTCTTCATGCTGATGGAAGGATTTACTCCTAAATAGCAAGTAAGGTTAAGATTTTTTTGGTGGGTGGGAGGAAGGGAAGGAAGTTACTAGATTATCTAGTTTCCATGGAAAACCATCTTCCACATGTGGTACTAAAGCATTTCCTCCCCTCCTCCCCCAGGTGGTGGTTCTTTAATTTAGATGTTAATCTCACAAAAGCAATACATGCACTTTCAAAAGAGGGAGGGGAGAAATTATATAATTCGCAAGTGGTTTAAGAAACATTTGAGTTTGTTTTTAGGAGGGTCCAGTTTCCCAGCCAGTCATTTTGTAGGCACATAAATGTTTAATACATTAATAGCTCACTTCAAAATAAGTCAATACATAATTCAAGTAATCAGAGTGCTGGCTAAGCACTTCAATGTTTATTATTCATCTGGAGGAAAGAGACCAACTTCCACCCCACCCTCATTATTTACAGAAGCAGCTTTAATGCTGCTGCATAGCACTTGCATTTCCACACCATTAGCCAAGACTTATTCAAACAAGTTGTTTTCATTTACCTGAGGTTTTACAAGTTAGACTGTAGGTTTACATACCGTACATTTTGCATATATGATATCAAAATTCTTATTGAAGAAATAAATTACAAACAATGGTACAAAACACTTAAAGCCAACATCTGATCAACAAGAACATAAGTGTGAACTTTACAAGGTTTTATTTTTTGCATTGCTCTTACAGTAAGCAAACTAATAGTTTTTACAAAATAAACGCGTGTTTTACATAGCTAAAAATCTTTGGCTAAACAAAATTATATATACATATATACAAAAAAGGTATTTTACATAGCCATATAGGAACCTGTACACATACTTACAATAGGCAACATTTAAAAAAATAGTTTCACAATTTACAAAAAAGGAATCTAACTCAGAAATAAAACAATCACTTCTTCTTAGTCATGAAAGTAGAGAAAGAGGGGTCAGATGTGCTTTATAATGTTTATTGCTTACGTTTGTGAGGGGGAAGGGCAAGCTCGGAAAGCCATTAGCTTTTCCTTTAGTGCCTTTGATACTATACACATTTTGTTCTAAAGAGAATTTTTTTAAATATGCCCCACTAGTAACGTCTAATTATTCCAGAAGAGCAAGCAAATGTAACTGTGAAAACTGAATATACAGAGAACCGATTTTTAATCAGTTTATTTATAATAGTTTTAACAATTGGCACAAATAATTTTTAGAGCCAAATTCGGGTACGCAAGGAAAACTCCCACTGAAATCACTGGGAGCTGCGAGGACAGAATTTGATCATTAAAAGCAATCAAGTTTTAGCAGCAAATATCTATAAGATGGAAAACTGCCAACTGCAACACCACAACCTATGTTTAAATAATTCACTACTTCTAATAGTGTAATGGGGTGCTGCCTAAAACATGGGTTACATACTTTCTGGCAATATAACAGTCATGACTCCATAGGTAACATTTGTAAAACAGAAGACATAAGAATAGAATCATCAAGGAATAATCCAACAGTCTGTTGAGCTTCTAGTTCTAGTATGTTTGTTATTGTTCCTCTTAGGACGTACGTGGCAAGGGAACAACATATGGTATGCTGATGATCTAATGAGAGTTCATTGGCTTTTGGAAAAATGTATGCCAACCTAAATTGTAATACTAAATTGAAGTTAGTAAACCAGAGTGAGGTCCTTATTCAGGCAAAACTCTAGTTAATTTCAGTATATGTTTTGCTGGAGAAAGAACACAGAATCTGGTACTGAACTGATAATCAAACCCTGACATCCATTTATTCAGATTACAAATTTGTTTTATGCATCTGTCCAGTACATAATTAGCAGATTGTGAATGAATAGGCAACTGCAAAGAAACTTTTATTAGAAACTTATGATAAAATGGTAAAGTGCATTGTAAAGATAATTTCTAAGATATTAAAGAATTAAACACGTACAGTTAGATGTCTTATGCCAGAAACTTTTGAAGATTGCCAAAGTATATTAAATGGACATAGGCTTTCAGTGGCTGTTTAGACAAGGGTTTTTCCCCTAGCAGTAAATATGAAATTGCCTTTTGCAAGGTAGTTACATAAATCCACATTTCTAAACCATTTAAATTAGTATGATTGATGCATATTAAATGTTAGTGCCGAAAACAAAAAACAAAACAAAACACTATTGAAGGACACTATTTAAATAAATGGCCATTTCTAAGATGCAATTTAGAGAGGACAAACATTTGGCAAAATGACATGAACTTTTTGTAAACTTGCATTACTTATACATTTCTTCTGAAAAATTCAGCTGTTCAACGTTTAATGGATAAGGCTTATTGAAATAAGAGTCTGAACAGCTACTTTTTCACCCTCAAAATAGCCCTTAGTAAAGGAATATTCCATAGTAGTCGATCTCAGAAGGTTAGCAATCATCTGAAAAACTGGCCATTGAATTAATGACTGGTTTAACTCCTTGACAATGTTGGATTTTCCCACAACATGAATTCCACTGTCAGCAATTCATGCAGTAGAAAAGGATCAACTATCTCATAACGTGATAATCCAGTTACTAGAACAACTGAGTTTAGGATTATTCCTATTATGAACTGTATTATTTTAAAGTCATTTAAAAAAAAAGTATTTTGATGTTTTACACACCGAAGATTTCCTAGCAATTGGACTCCAGGCAATTATTTAGGTTTATAAAACCCATGTTTCACATTGTCTCACACACAGTCTGTTTAAGAACCTTTAACGGGTTTCACTAGTTGTCACTAGCTTAATTTGACTGAGCAGGTTTCCTCAGCTATGTAACAAGTTTAACCAACAACAGAGTCGCCAGAGTTTTGAATTCACAATGTTCTATTCATAGAGAAATTTTCTTCTTCATTCAGCCTGCTGGTTTTGTTTGGTTTTTGTTTTCCACCACACATGGCTAACATATTATTGAGAGGCTGAAAGAATGAATGCTTGTTGCTATTGGCGTTGAGATAAAGCATTTCAACTGTACAGAGAAGAATGGGCTAATCAATGACTGTGCACCAGTCATTACGGAACTAGGTGCTCTGACTTGGATCTTCCCATAGTATCGCCGTAAGTGTGTACTTGGAGTAGTATGTCATTGTTGACAACAGTTAAAACCTGTACCGCAACAGCAACTTGCTTATTAGTTATTTGCACTTTGACTTTTTGAACAACTTCATTAACTGCTTGAATCTTTCTGAAACCTAAAGGGAGAAAAAACAAAACATCACACGTTATTAGTGCTCTGGTTTCAACATCTACCAGTTCACATTAATCCTCCAATATTAGAATTTCTAGATGTAAACCTGACTATCTAGAGTTTGTTGTTTTCTTCTCTCCCTACTCCCCATTAGTTTGGTTTTGTGAATTTTAGGGGCAGTTTTTCAAAAGCGCCCAAAGGATTTAGGAACATGACAGTCAATGGATCTTCTGCTCCAACAGCACTTGCAGGATTTAGAAAATCCCATTTTACATTAAAAATCTTCATTCTCCATCATAATTACTGAGATTCAAAACAGCTGGAGCCCAGTGCTACTTTATTTTCATCATAGTATTCCTTCCAAGGACTTGAGACATACAAAAGACGAATGCTTATAATTCAAAATAATAAAACCCAAGAGAGTCAGAGATTTCCCCTTCCTCCAATCCCCAACTACATGTACAAGAACAAAAATAATTCCTAAATTGGTGAAGTCTGACTTCTCTGCCCTTATGTACTTTGAAGCAGTATTATTCCAGGACTGTGCAATCAGAAATGTAGCAATACAGTAGCTTTTCCAGCTAGAGTAAATATATATACCTGATTTGGGCTTTTGTTTAGCCTGGCAGCTATGGAAACAAATGTTTTTCCTGATGGTCCGTTTTTCTGACATTCCAACAGAATTTCTCGGTCATCATTTCTATGACCAAAAAACAAGATTAAATTAATTTCTGAACATTACTTTGACACACACAACCTCACTATTCCCAAACTATGAAACATCAATTAAAATAGTGCTATGAAACCTATAGTTGGCCCTCCCCTTACATCAGCTTTACATCAGCTAACAGGAGGAGGAGAAAGGAGTTGTTGCATAGAAGCACCTGTTAATATAGATATACAGGGGGACTAAATGTTTAGAATAAAAGTGTCTCACTCTCCCCCTATAGCTGTACAATAGCAAAGGACTGAAGTTTACTCAGCCTAGAAACTTAAAACCTAGGTCTATGGCATTCAAAGCAATGGTATTCTCATTTTACAGTGCACTGTAATACCAAGTTAACCCCTAGTTTTCTACCATTTGTGCAGAACTCAAAGATCCCACGTTTTGAAATTTCAAATGTTCCAGACCCAAAATATCAATAAACGTGCTACTCTTAAGAGTACCAGTTATTTCATTTCCCAGCACTCCTATTATCTACATAGGAATTTAGTGATCAAAGCAGAAAAGTTAGGATTCTATTCCCAAATTTACCACTGATTTGCTGTGTGACCTTTGGACAGGTCACCACCTCTCTATGCCTCAGTTTAGCCATCTGTAAAAATGGGTATATCTACCACCTTCACAGAGTGGTTGTGAGGAATCAATAGTTTGTTTTTTGTGATATCTTTAGATGGAATGTGCCATATACCAATAAGTGCAAAGTATGCTATTTAGAAATTGCACAAGAGCTCCAAGTATATAAAATAACTTATGTGATAACTAGCTTATTTAAAGTAACTCTTCATAGTCTTTCAGAATGTAGTTCAGGAGGAGGAGAAAGGTTCAAGCATTTGAATTAGAACAGATTTAATAAATCAGAAATTGTAGCACAACTAGTTTGCTTGTTTCAAGCAACAGTTATGATGTATTAGATTTTAAAAATCACAAACTTATAAGAGCAATTAATTTTCAGAAGAAACCAATGAGAACATCAAAATAAAACAAAATATGGTTAGGTTAAAAGGTGTCATGTTAAAAATGTAGCTGTGTTATATAAGAACACAAAAAGGGCCATACGTATTAGGTCAGACGAATGGTCCATCTAGCCCAATATCCCATCTTCTGACAGTGTCCAGTGCCAGAAGCTTCAAAATTGTTTGCAGTGCTATTGTAGCTCTATTGGTTCCTGGATATTAGAGAGGCAAGGTGGGGGAGATAATATCTTTTGTTGGACCAACTTCTGTTGGTGAGAGAGACAAGCTTTCAAG
This sequence comes from Emydura macquarii macquarii, assembly GCF_026122565.2. NCBI lineage: Eukaryota > Metazoa > Chordata > Testudines > Chelidae > Emydura > Emydura macquarii. The sequence continues at coordinate 5,871,868 of NW_027133156.1, forward strand.
CCACACAAGCCCAGACCTGAAGACCTGACTTGAAATCTTGTCTCTCTCACCTACAGAAGTTGGTCCAATAAAAGATATCACCTGACCTAACTTGTCTCTCTAAGATCATTCAAAGGAATTAACAGAACAGGGCAATTATCAAGTGATCCATCTCCTGTCGTCAAGTCCCAGCATCTGGCAGTCAGAGGCTTAAGGACACCCAGAGCATAAGATTGCATCCCTGACCATCCTGATTAATAGCCACTGATGGACCTATCCTCCATGAACTTATCTAATTCTTTTTGAACCCTGTTATACTTTTGGACTTCACAATATTCCATGGCAACGAGTTCCACAGATTGAGTGTGTGTGTGTGAAGTAGTACTTCATTCTGTTTGTTTTAAACCTGCTGCCTACTAATTTCATTGGTGGACCCCTTTTAACATGCAAAGGGCTAAACAACACTTCCTTATTCACTTTCTCCACACCATTCATAATTTTATAGGCCTTTGTCATATCGTCGTCTCCTTTTCAAGATGAACAATCCTGGTATTTTTAATCTCTTCTCCTATGGAAGCTATTCCATATCCTGAATCATTTTCATTGCATTTATCTGTATCTTTTCCATTTCTAATGTACCTTTTTTGAGAGGGGGTGACCAGAACTGCATGAAATATTCAAGGTGTGGGCATACCATGGATTTATATAGTGGCTTTATGATATTTTCTTATTATCTCTTTCTGAATGGTTCCTAATGTTTGCTTTTTTGACTGCAGCTGCATATTGAACGGATATTTTCAGAGAACTATCCACAATGTCTCTAAGATCTCTTTCTTGAATGGTAACAGCTAATTTAGACCCCAGTATTTTGTACGAATAGTTGGGATTATATTTTCCAACATGCATTACTTTACATTTATCAACACTGAATTTCATCTGTAATTCTAAACATTAAAAAAAATCACCATTGGGAGATTAGATAAATCAGAAAGTATGAGACATGGAACCCATCTCCTTTAGGATACCTGTCTGATTTCAATCCACATAAAGTGACCGAAAATCGCTGTCTTCCCACAGCTGTTCAGTGGACAGTGAAATGAGTTAGTGTTTCAGATCAGTTCCCAGTGGACAGATGTCAATATGGTAAAAAACACATAACCACTAGCATCTTTAACTGGCATCCTCAGAAGAGAGATCAAGAACTAACTGGATATAGAGACTAGATCACTCTCACAGCCTAGGATGTCCTTCCTGAGCAAGGTTGAAGGAGGCTCAACCTAGAGCAGCACAGGGAGAGGCTTGCACTACTGTGGCCATTACTGTATTTATTCTGTAGAAATATGGAATTTCAGTCACCAACTAAATTCATTTTTAACCCCGTACTTCAAACCTGTCCCCCTGCCCTCTTCCCCCCCAAAATAGTGTACTGTCAATACTCTTACCTTGTCCAAGAAACAACTACTTCTCCTTTCTTTTTAATGATGTTCTTAGCATACAGGCTACGTGGCGATGTGGAAGAAGTTGAAAGATCTTTGTTCTCAGGCAATTCACTACTCTTAGTGGAAGATCTTCTGGGAGCTAAACCTTTCTCTTCAGACTTTTTACTACTTTTATCATTTCTTTCATTAGTTGATTCAGTTTCCTTTTTTTGTCTTTTTGACTTGGAATTATCTGCTAAAGACTCCTTTTTTCTCTTTTTGCTAGCGCTATTAAGACTCATCTGGCATCCCAAATCAACATTTAAAGTGGATTTTGTTTTAGAGTTGCACTCATCTGCATTAACCTCACTGGAAATCTCTTCTGTTAAATCAATATATGCATTAACGCTGCACTCCAAAGGTTCTTCCTTTGTATCACCTTTATCTAAATTTCCTGTATGACTTTTCTGATCTGTAATATTTAAAGTCGATTGCACTGGAAGATTATATAGATCTAGTTCACTTTCATTGGCAATATCTTCTGTCAAATCTATACATATATCAACATTGCATTCAGAAGGAAAAGCAACTTCAGCTTTAACAGGACTTTCTACTGTAGTGTTAGATATTTCTCTCTTGTTTTCAGGCACTTTCAATTCATGCATCTGAGGCAACTTAAAATCTTCACTTGTGTTTTCACTACTATGACTATTTTTGTTTGACGTTTCCAAAAACAGCTTATACAAATGAGGAGCTTCTTCTTTACCAGTGGCACTACATGGCTCCTTTAGAAGCTCAGGCAAATCATGAGCTTGTTCTTGTCTAGCACTGACATTACACAGCTCATTAGTGGAATCAGTGATATTCAGATCTCTCTCAGAATCTTTTTCTTCAACAGTTGTGCCTGTGGTACCCTTATTATCTCTCTTTTTTCTGGCAGATATAATTTCTTCCTTTTCTTTCTTGGTTAAGGATACAAGCAATTCCTCTGCCTGGGAAGTCTGATCAAGCATTGGTGATGTAGATGGCACTGTACGCCTTATCTTAACAATGAAATGATCATTGGATTTCTCCATTATTACTGCTTGCATTGGTAGGCTAGGGTCACAATGGAAACCAGGAGCAACAGGCCGACTTGTCCATGAAGAACTTGATCTACTACTTGAGTTATCAGATTCTAAAGCCAAATGAATGTCTTGTTCTGTGGCATCCTCTTCTTCAAGAAGCGCATCTTCACTATAATGTGCACTAAGAACTCCCTCAGGAGTTGAACTGGATGTGTTTTCAGGTTTCAAAAAGCTAAGATGAGCATCCGATTTCAAAGGCGATGGAATAGTTAAAGAAACTGCTAGATCTTCAAAGAGTATAGAAGAAACAAATGGCTTATTCTTTTGTAAACTGCATTCATCATCTTTGCTTGAAGGTACACTTGAGGGAACTTCAAACATGCAGCTTTCATCCAGAACATCTGGATCAACTGGCATCTGAAGTCTAGATGATAAAGATGAGACTCTCTCAGGTGAAACTGCAGGCCAATTAATATCCTCGATTGGTCTAGATTTCACACAGGCCTCTCTTGGAACTGCCTCTTCTATAACAGAAGCAGAATTATTTCTGCATTTCTGATTTTCTGGAATCTGTTTTTCTGGTGTCCTGAACTCCCACTGATCGGTATCAATGCTGCTAATACTTTTTTCTAAAAGATCAGAGCCTTGTAACAAACTTTTGAATATTTCACCCATTTGTGCATCACTCACTAGGTTAAATGTAAGGCTAGATGTTTGCTGTTCTGTGAGAAGTTCGTAATTAAAATCAGACTTGAGAGTATCTCTCGCTATGTGAAATCCTTCCTTTTCATATCTCGCACTTTTCAGTGGAGATAGGGTACTTTGTAAATTATTTTCCTTAGAGGGTAGCACTTTGGTTTGGGAGTTCCTTGTATTATCAATGGAATTTAGACATTTTGTAATCACATTTTTTGGTGCATCTGTTTTATTTTTGTCATGGTGACACTTGTTAAATGGTTGATTTACCACTGGCTTAGGGAGGACATATTCTTCAGACTTTTGTGATTTGACTTTTAGGGACTTTTTCCTGGATTTCTGTATATCAGTTTTATGACCTGTTGTGCATTTCTGTTTTTGTGTAGTTACAATTTCAAGCTTTCCTTCATCACTCTCACTTCCCAGGCTTGCTAAATCACACAGTTTTACTAGAATTCTCTTTATTTTTTCAAATAAGTAATCAAGCTGTTCATCCACAAATTTCCACAACTGTTTTTTCATATCTGACAGCTGTTGTTCAAAAAGTTGTTCCACTGTTGCATTTTTTTTAACATGCCTAAGTTTAGACTCTATGGTTTCACAGAGAGTCAATTTTAAAGTCTCGCTTAATTTAGACATCTTGGAAAAGTCTAGGTACTTTATCAGTGATGTAAAATTCAAAATTGCTGATTCTATAATTCTGTGAAAATGCTGAGCTGGGAAATGTATCTTGAATTTCATATAATTTTTCCTTATCTGTTTTCGTACAGCTTTTAACATCTGCATAATTTCTTGTACCGTAGAAGGTTCAAGAATAATTTGAACTATTTTTTCAAGGCAAGCGATGCTCACAGATTTATTTTTCTTTCTCTCCTTTGATCTGGTAGCTCCACTTTTAGGTTTTTCTCTATTCTTGTTTGCACTGACTTTAACATAAACTAATTTTCCACCATCTTCATCACAAGATGTAGTTTTATTTATTTGGTTATGTGGACTGCTGATCAAATTGTATGTTTCAGGAGAAGCTCTTCCCCTTGATATTTTACTATTGTCACAGTTTCTTTCTGATTTAGATTCTTCATCATCACTTACAATTTCTCCTTCTTCTAATTCATCTGAAGATATGCTCAGCTGGGATTCCATCTCTAAGTGTTTGTCAGGTGGGCAAACTGGCTTTTGATTTTCTTTATTCACCTCATTTGACAGTATCTTTGAGGGACAGACAACTGTGTTTTCAGGAGTTAAATCTATAAAGAGAAAATAGTTTGTTAACCATGCATAAACACACAAACTCCACACAGAGCAAACATTGTAGGAAAAACCCAGAAGACACAGTAGTTTACCTTTTATTAGAACTGGGTGCTTAACTGTTTAGAACTGTCAGCTTAGAACTGTCAGCTTCTATTCAGTACATTTGATCTTAAACTCTGGTAGCTATGAATAACATTGAGAAAGTACAATTGAGAACATTGCATCCGACGAAGTGGGTTTCTGCCCACGAAAGCTTATGCCCAAATAAATTTTTTAGTATTTAAGGTGCCACAGAACTCTCGCTGTATTGAGAAAGTAGTTTACAGATAATATATAAGTATCTCATCCTGCTCCTGTTGATGTCAGGAGGATTTTTTCAGTCTTTAAGATTATAAAGAAGTATGGTTTATGCAAGTTTTGTTTGGTGAAAATGTTAAGAAAAATAAAATACTTAGTGTTCACTGTTTAGTATTTATTCTATTATTTGTTATGCTAATATTGTACAAGGCCATGGCTTTAGAGTCCAACTATGGGTATGTCTTCATTGACTGTGGCAAATTCGCCGCCGGCAGATCGATCTATCCGGATCAATTGCGCGATCAGTGAAGACCTGTTAAAACCACCCCTCAAGTGGTGCAACGCAGTGAATACGCCATGTAGAAGAGGACTTATGAGGTTGACTGGAAGCTACTCTGCATAGCTTGCACAACTCCCGTTGACTGCTGCCGAATTTGAAGAGAAGTGTAGACCAGGCGTACAACACTATAGCATAGCAAGATTTACACATGAATTCTGGTTTTCCTTTACTGGTTTCATAATAAGGTCAACATATGTAGCATGAATCACTTATTTATTTTGGCCTTCATTTATCTGCATCAGGGCTACCAAGAGTGATCTAACAGTCCATTCTGTCTTTAAAGATCTATGAATCTACTAAGCAGGGATTGGGCCCTATCACACAAGGCACTACAGATATGATAAGCTCATATCAGTTGCTCATAACTTTAATATAAAGATTACTCCAGAGGTTAAACTAAAGTCTATAGCATAACTGATTCTTCCTCCTATTAATTTTGGGGGGAAATGTCGGGACAAGGGGAAAGGTGGGGATTTATTTATACTCCTAACTAAAAAACTGCTTATTTTTTCTCAGAACCAAGTTTATCAATTATTTGATCTTCCAATTTTTAATATCTTACTTTAAAACCAACTCGTGGGGAGGGTTTTTTTTTTTAAAGTCATCCGGGTAGGCTTAGTGCAATATACAGATACATTAGATGGATTATGGCTCCCCAGTATAAAAAACCTACATGTGTGTAATTAAGTGGTAAATACTATTTGATTAAATAGATTTGTAGCTGTTTGGGTCTGTTTGTTGGGTACCCATATTTATTAAATTTTTAAAATTTGTAATTACATCGGTATTAGATATTCTTTTTCTCATTGACATCTCACATGACATTTAGTGTCAAAAACAAGAGAAAATATTAATTCAAAATAATTGCTTTCCACAAACATTCTCCTGTGGCCACCACTTTGAAGTCAGTGTTCTTGAATGTTCATTTTATGTATCTTCCATAGCAGTAAACATGTTATTCCATTAATGATTTTTTTGGAAAGGAATAGAGACGAGATAAAGATAGTGGAATCTTACATAACATTTAACTATCTTCTACAAGTTTTGCAACTTTTACTGATATTGAACAATGTTCTTCAGCTTTCTTTATGTAACAACAACTATCCTGAACTTTTCACCTAACCAAACTTTTAACAAACTAAAGCAAAAAGTAAAGGGTGTCAAAATAAAGCAGCAGCATATGCATAAGTACATATGAACATGTACCCTGGGACAACTAAGCAGGAGTTATAGAAAGAAGTATTGAATTTCAGAACTAAGAGAGACTATAACTTTTTCCCTGTCAAAAACAGATGTAATGGCTACTGCTAACAGACAGTCTAACAAAGATAAAATGACTACTTCGGGATATGTGCAATGTTGCTATAGATGTGTTGGTCCCATGATATTAGAGAAACAGTGGGTGAAGTAATATCTTTCATTGAACCAACTTCTGTCGGTGAAAGAGACACGCTTTCAAGCTTTCACAGAGCTCTTCAGGTCTGGGAAAGATACTATTACGTATACTTTGGAACATGGCAGTTCAAGTTCTGGACCAGATGGATTTAAAAACAAAAAATAAAAAATCTAGGGATGCACTGTAAGACAATGACAATCCTTCATTTGGCATTTATCTATTTGGGGTCAAATCTCCTCAGGTCCCCTATTTCTATTTTCTTAGCAGCTAGTATCAGCTATATTTGCTGTTATGTTAAATATCACATTTGCAAATTTATGAAGGCTGTTCAGATGAAAAGGTTAACATTTAAGAGTTGCTGCTCAAGTTTGATAAGCAGAGCTCCATAGGACTAAGTACACTGAGTTTTGCAGAAAGAAATGATTATAAAAGTTGGAAGTATTTGAAAAAAGATTTAAACTCTTCACCCTCTCCCATTGCTCCTCAGTTAATACATTAAAAGCTCCCATCATGGTAATGGAAAGTTAAAATTGAGATTTAAATACACAAGAGTCAGGAAAGTCAGAAACAGGTTTACTGACTTTTCCCTTCCCTCTCATCTCACTGTATCTGAAGTATACCTGCAAGGACAGCTTTTTTGTCAATTTATATTTGTCATAGGTATATTCTTGTGGTTTAAAATTTGAGTGTGAAATTTTCTACTACTTTCATCCTGACTATCTCATATTTGTAAAACATATTTAGACATTCAAATTCATTTAACTGAAGGGAAAATGGTTTGGTGGCTAACGCACACCCCTGGAAGTCAGGAGATCCAGCTCCAATTCTCATCTTTCCCACACATAAGTCATTTAGGGCTATATTTTAAAGGTATTTAGGCACCTAAAGATGCTATAGGCATCTAGTGGGATTTTCAAAAGCACTCATCTAACTTCCATTGCAATCACTGGAGTTAAGCATAGAACTGCTTCTTTAGGCTCCTCAATACCTTTAAAAATTCTCCCCCTTTGATCCCACTCTCCCATCTGTAACTAGGTATAACACTACAGGTGATCAGAAAGCGTGTGCGTGTCCCATTCCCACCCGAAAATTTTAAATGTTTGGAGAACTTTAATATTTTGGTTTTCAGTTGATACTGCAATTCTGAAATGCCATTGTGATACCTCATGCTCACCATTCTCCTCTACAGGCCAAGCTTTCTGGTTGGACATCTCCCATCATGTACCAGTTTCCTTTCTTGGAGAGAAGCCAAGGTGCATCATGGGAAATAAAGTCCCGTTGCGGATCCAAACTCATAGAAGAGATTAGGAGCATGAGGCACCAAAACTGCAACTCCCATGAGACACTGCAGCAGCATTTCAAAATCACTATTTTTTTATTAAATATTTTGGTTTGCAAGCATTCTGTATTTCAACAAAAATCTAAATTTTCCATAGAAAATCAAACACTTTTTGAAAAGCAATTCATTTAAACAAAATCCCAATCTTCTGTTGAAAAACAGTTTTGATGGAAAACTTTCAATCAGAACTAGCTTTTTCTACTTTCTACTCTACTTGGATGTTGGAAACCTTAATTCACTAATGTTCGTAGAGCAGTGAAATCCTTTGCCACAGAAATGCAAAATATCCTGGAGGGGTCAGTAATGACTCAATAGTTTAGGTTACTTTCAGTTTTTCCATTTAAAGTAGAGTTTAAATACTTTTGAAAAAAAAGGTCTATACAAGCCAACAAATATAATTATTGCTGTATATAATATTGCTGTTGGAAGAGTTTATGCATTCATTGTGGATCAAAGTTAAAGTTGTCATTGAACTGTGTAAGATCAATTTTCATGAATCAATCCTAACTGAATGCATAAACTCTAGGGTAACACATGCTTACATGAAATATCTTAATTGGTCTGTCCATCTTTTTAATGACTAAGTTTTTAAAATTTATTTTGCATAAGGGTAATACAAATTCATTCAGCTACCTTAATTCCAATTTAATGTGTGTGTGAATCACAAATACTAATTACCCACTGTAATGTAATCATGCAATCAAAGACGTCCCCACAATGAAGCGTACATATAAAGGGGAATAGGAAAGAGTAAGCAATGGCCTAGACTAAAAGCAAAATTGCATTCTCTGGGTTTAAAATCTGAGAAGATCTTTACTTCCCACTAATGCATATTTTGGATAGATATGTAAAGCAGAAAATAAAACTAGATTAAAATATACATGAATACCTTTGTTATAACTCTTCACAAGTCCTTTGCAAGGGCTCTCCATCCTAAGTGCTTTAGCTAAGGGTCGCATTGGACTGCTCAGTGGGCTGATAATCTTTGGAATGTACCTCAAGTGATTGAGATCAATGCTTAATATTGAATTATCATCATCAGCAGGAACTGGGTTAGTTTCTCTTGCTTTAGTTTTAGGATCTATTTTCTCACTGTGAGAAGATGTTACTACACTGATTTCTGGTACTGGCAAGTTTGGCTCCAAATTACAACTGTTTTGGTCAACTACTGGTACACCCCCATCAGTTGGTATATTTTTATCAGTTGGCTCAGATGTAGACATATCGTCCTTGTAAGATACAATTTTCGAAACACTGTTTTCCTTGGCAGGATACTTAAAACTTTCTCCAGATGCACCATAATTGGTATCCACCACTTGCATTAATGAATCTGACTTCATTTCTCTAATATTATCTGTGACACTGTGGGACTCAAAATCATCAGAACTAACAGTCTCCAAGTCATCAAAACCAATGTTACAAGTTTTTTCACGGTTCATAAGGCTTGCTAACTCAGGAGCTGTGAATGTTTTGTCTGCCTCTTCTATCTCTATTCCAGCCTCGGAAAGGGACACATTGTTATCATTAGCCAGTTCAGGTTGCAGTGCATCTGCTATTTCTGCTAAAGCTTCAGGCTGCACTACATCCAGAGTTTCTGCCAAAGCTTCATTTTCAGTGTTCCTTTTGATCTCAGAAACGGGTGTCTTTGGTTCCAAGTTTGTTTGAACTGGAACCTGCAATGGAGACTTGGTTTGCTCTACTGAACCAATACTAATAGGTTGGGCAGGTGTTGACATTTCTGTGTGCTCTGGGGTCTCTGCACTACTTTCTCCATTGGCTTTTTTGGAATCTGTTTCAAGTCCATTATTTTGACAAAGAGACTGTGTTTTAGCAGGAGAAAGAGTTAAATTTAGTTTTTCCATAAAGCTTAGTTTTAGATCTTTCCTTTTTGTTCCATTTTGATCATTGTTAGCTTTTCTAGCTTTGTACTCTTTTAAACTATCTGCTACCCTGGCCGTTTCTTCTGGTTTAGATGATTTGCTTCTCTCATTTTTTGTAGCATCCGTAACCTTCTTGGATTCTTTTGCAGTCTGATGTGTAATTTCTTTTCTTACTTTTCTTTCGTTTTTAGGATGCCTACTTTCTTCCTGATTTTCTTTATCTCTTTTCCTTTTTTCTTCAGTTCTGTGTCTCTCTGATTTTGAATATGTAGTTTCTAATTCATATCTGCTGCTACTTTCCTTGGAGCGTGTACGTTTGTGCTCTCTGTTGCTGAAAGTAGAAGGTGAAGATCTTGCCTCTCGGGAACTATGGTCACTTGCTCCCCTGTCCCTCTTGCAATCTCTGTCTGTTTCTCTTTTAAAATCTTCAACAGGGCACTTAAGTGATTTGTGTGGGCTCCTTGCATTTTCATTCTTTGAATATGGACTATTCGCTCGGCAAGACCATCTTGGTTGCTCTTGTTGCTTTTCAGTTGATTTGTTTTTCTGTGCAAAATTCCTCTCATCTTTATCATGTGTTTCCAGGTCCTTTCTGTTTATGTTTTGTGACCTTTCACCCTTTTCATCACCATGAGATTCAACTGTTGTTTGTGATCTCTCCTTAGTGGTTGTTTGTTTGTCCCAGGTAAAAATGCACCTATCCGTTCTATTTTCCACAGGTGGGCTACATTTCAGCTTTTTACTCTTACTTTCTTGTTGCAGCTCAATTTTACCAGATTTTTCTGAATATATTTGCAATTTTTGATGAGAGTCTGTGTTTCCTTGTTCACTATCTGTACTGTTGCCAGTGCTCTGATATGCATCTCTTTTGTATCTGCTGTCATTTGCCCTGCTATACTGCTCACCATTTTTCATTTCTCTTCCCCTCCTGTTACCCTTGTTGGAATTGTGGTCAAAGTTTGGGAAACAGGTACGAGCACTGTCATTACAAAGCCGTTCAGGAGGATATCTGAGTAAATATGGAGAGTTTCTTCTTTCTGAGTATGATTTTCCATCCTCAACATTATGAGATGAATAACTGTGATGTACCTCTTTGGAACAGTCAGTTTTCAGTCTATGATCTGTCTTTGTATTGTCTACTAAAGCAGCAGGTCTGAATTTAGGATCTTTTGTTTTACTCATCTCGGAGCATCTTGTATTAGTTGATCCTGGATGATACGTTCTAGTGTAGTTATTTCGATGATTGGGAAATTCAGATAACCTATTTGTAAACAGATAGAAGAATCATGTTAAGTCTTGGGGATTTTTTTAAATTTAACTAAAGCCAAAATACTGTGAAAACCTGGGTTCTGTCTTAAACTGTTATTCAGTAATACTGATTAAAGGATAGCAAAGCTTAAAATACAGACGTTTATCCTAAAATTCCAAAATGCAGGTGAAAATTTTACAGGTGAAATTCTAGAGAGCAAAAGCTGCTGGTTAACACTAAGTAGCTTGATCTTTCACAGTTTACACTAAACTTTTTTCATATTTTTTTTTCTACATTCTCAGTTTGAAGAAAAAGTTGGGCAAAACTATGACATTAAAAATAAAGATTTTTTTTAAAGCAGACCTAGAAATTAAAAACTGACAATCAATACATTTGGTCCTAAACAGCAACTCATTTGAAAAAAGTAACCTTTGTGGCGAAATATCCCAAAAACAAATGTGTTAGGAACCACAGGGCAAAAAAGATAGAATTGTATATTCCACATATCAGTTTTATTATTTTAACTTACTGCTTCATTACCAAGCAGTGAAACATCTATAACCATCAGAGGAAGTCTCAAATATAATCCGGGCTTATGCCATTAGGGGTTATAAAAATCAGCTACGCTAACTCAGACAGCAAACCTGCTGTTCTGTAGACAGGCCGTGAAAAGAATAGGTGTAATATGATCAAACCAAAAAGCAAACAGACTATTGTGTTGAATTTGCTGCAAGCAACGGAAAACAAGTAAATTACAATAACGAAGCCTCATCAAGACCAGGCGTTACTGCTGCAAGGTCATCACAGGAAAAAAAGGGCATAGCCGATGCAGATAGTGAGGGGCATGCAAAAAATACCTAGCTAGAACAGAAAAGGCCCACTTTTGTGCCATGTCCAAAACATAGCATTCCATGGAAAGGGCATGATTGAAAATAATGCTATGTTTTTTACCTTATCATGACTAACTCTAAAGGAATACCAGTCCATAATCCAGGAAACAAAATAAGTAAGAGCACAGGGACAACATATAGAAGTCATATCGGTGGGTGTTTTCAGAGACAGGGATGAGATAGCTCTGATTACTACAACTTCTAAACTGAATCCAAGTGTACTTTCAAAGCCAAGAACAAACTTATAGGAACTACAGGGCAAAAGAGAGCCAATCACGTCAGTCCCAAGCACAGAAACATTATTTGCTATCCACTTCTCAGCCAAATATGGAATTTGCCTATGGATGAAAAAAATGTGGTAGTTCCTATTTTTGGTTTTATGCTTTCAAGTCAATAAAATATTGTTGCTGCTGTGATTGCCTAAAGCTATTTCCTTGCACTCTGCTTGTTTTGAACTCTCTCTCATTTTTATTCCTTTTTTTAGTGTGCCTGATTTTCATTTAGTACTAATATTTAATTTTGTCCTCAATTTAATATACACTAAAAACCCCACTGTCCTCGTTAGTCTGAGTCTATGTAATAACTCATTTCAAAGTAAGTAAAAATTCTACTCCTTAGTATTATTTTGGTATTATGTTAATTAGGTTTGAAATCTAGATCTGCTCAGACAGAATCAACTTTACCAGTTCAGCTTGCTATTGTTAAGTGTTCACTGTGACTACGTCCACCAAGATGGTTTAATCCTGGTTCCCTTTAACACTAAGGGAGTAGGCTAGAAGCATCTACACGGGAGCCATTCATCAACATCTACATCAAATCCTGTGGCCTTTGCTGAATAAATGCATGGGCTTGTTTTGATTATACTAATTATGGAAAACCCATGTTCTGGCATCTAAGTGCAACAATACAAAGAGAACAGGATTTCCATCAAGAGCAACAGGTAGTCTGACAGTTAAAAGCATATGGAGTACTTACATTTGTTGTGAACTTGATGGTATCGAAGTAATTTTTTAAATAACCACTTTAGTTCCCTCTCACTCAACTTCTGTGTAAAGTGCTTTAAGCAAATTGACAATCTGTATATATATATGCCTTAGGCCACTGTGTGGAATCAAAGCTCAAAACTGAAGTACATAAGTCTGAGTTTTCTACAGATTTGTCTCTAAGACCCAGAGATGTTTACTCTTTCACAAATTTGCCATTGCTATAGATCAGGGTTTGGACATAAGGACCAAGACTGCGTTCCATTGTTTGAGGTCCAGCATATTATATTCTATTCAGGTGCCCAGTATTGCAGTATCTGAGCATATAACACTTTATAGCTGTGGCAAAGCCTCAGAACAACAAGGCATCTTTTCCTTATAAAGAAAGAGACTTCAGTTACAATGATGATTAAGTCTATCATGAAATATGTGCCCAAATTCTGCCTGTCAGGAATGCCATAAGAATGCCCATAACGCTGGCTAAATCACCCCTTGACCCAGTCATCTCCTACATGTCCTAAAGGTATGACAGATAAATTATGATTTTTTTAAATCGTTACCTTCAGTGCTATGACCTATACTATACTCTAGTAGCCTATAGTGAATGATGGACACCTCTAAAGTAGCTAATAATTGCCTCATTGTCTTTTAGAACTTATAGCAGTATAATGTGGAAATGTCTTGCAAAATAAATTAAGATTCTGAAAGAAAACAATAGTTTTGAGATTTAGAATGCTGAACTCAAGGCTGTGAAGAAAACAGCTAACTTGTCAATTCAATCAGTTGAAAGAACTAATAGGGCAAGGCAGTATGTGTTAATCAGATTGTACACTATTCAAATACATTCATTTGGACACTACCTCAAGATTATTATGAATAATGACAAATTAATATCTCTTGATCTCAGTCATAGCTCTCCTGATAATCATCTCTACAAGAACTTCATGTAATCTAGGGGCTTATGACCTCCAGTACTGCAACTTCTGATTCTCACAAACAATAGGTTTATCCTACTAATATCACTTGATAAGGTAGGGTGATTTTTATTTCCATTTTACCGATGGAGAAACTGAGGCATAAATAAACTAAGTGGCTTGCCTGAGGTCACACTGGAAGTGAGTGACAGAGTTGGGAATTTAAACTAGATGTCCTGAGTCCCAGTCCAGTGCCTTAGCCGCAGGAGTCCAGGAACCAAACAGCCAATACCTCTCTAGTCTAAGGCTATGTCTACACTACAGAAATTTTGTTGACATAAGATATGTCCACTTTCAGCCACTGCTCTAATTATAGCTGCCCACGGCTTGCTGCTGCCCTGGGATGCGGGGGATACTGGGATTCTGGCAGCAGGATGCAGCCAGGATGCCAGTGGAGCTGCAATCGCCCATGGCTTGCCAGCCAGGCTGTAGCTGCCTGGCTACAAGTCTGGGTGCGGGCGGATGCAGCCCCGCTGGCACCCAGGATGCTGGCAAGCCCCAGGCAGCTGCTGCCTGGCTGAGAGCCTGGGCGCAGGTATCCTGGTGCGGCAGCTGCCCGCACCTGGGCTTACAGCCGGGCGGCAGCCATCCAGGGCTTGCGTGCGTCCTGGGGCGGCAGCTGCCTGCGCCTGGGCTCACAGCCAGTCAGCAGCTGCCTGCAACCCACAGCTGCAACCCGCAGCTTGCAAAGCTAGGCTCCAGGCCCTCCTCACCCCTTCACTAGCAGAGCAGTGAAATTGACAAGTATGACAGCCCCTCCACAGCTCTAAGGGGACACAGAGACTGTGTCACCCCACCTCTCCTGACAAAAGCCCTATGCCAGGGGTGGCTAACCCACTCCCCTGAATGCGGCTGGAGAGCCCCACAGGGCTCTTTGCATGCAGCTCTTTGCTCTGAAATTGACAAGCAGCCTGGGAGGGGAAAGTGAAATTGACAAGCTGCCGCTGAAATTGACCGATTAATTGTCCCCAGAGTGTAAGGGAGGAGAGGAGCTTGTCAATTGACAAGCTGCCCCCGAAAATGAGGGATCAGCACGAATTTCGGCGGAGGGTAAGGAAAATGTGGCTCTTAGCATTATCAAGAGCTATTTTTTGGCTCTTCATCTCTGACTGGTTGGCCACCCCTGCCCTATGCCTTTTGTGGAGGTGGTTTTATTTTGCCAGCAAAACAGGGCAGTTTTGTCAACAAAAGAGTGATTGCAGTGTGTACACCAGGATTGTTGACAAAACTCTCTAGTGTAGATAGGCCTAACACCTATGCCTTGAACTCCCTGGCCTAGGACAGCCAGAGTATGGCAAGTTACTAAATTATAGAGAGCACCCTAACAACTAACAGAGGAGGTACAGCTCTTCAACACCTAGTTAGAGAGGCCAGCAAGAAGTATGCAAAAAATCTATTGGGTTTATCAGTAATGAGAGCAGACTAGCTCTGGAGCTGAAATATGGATGAAAAGTCTACACTGAAATGCACATACAAAGGGACAAGTAAACTACCTAAAATGAATGGATGTCCAAACCAGACCCAAAGATAAGGCAAAGTACGTGATCAGTCCTTTGGGAATTCTCAATGATCCTGGGGTAGAACCCAGAGAGTTCAGGTCAGCCCTTCGGGCAAAAAAAAAATGTACAAAGGTTAGCTATAGACAACCATTTACTAAACAGTGATTTTTCATGTGTTCACTTCCACTTAAAATGCATTAAAGGTTTCTAATAGAAGGATATAAACATTTTCAGGCAAAAAGTAAATAATAAATTAGATCTATCTACTTGTACCTTTGGTGGAGATTACTGATTTCCTCATCCTTGCGATTAATTTCCACTCTAGCAGTTTTGATAAGTGCTGAAATATTCTTTTTAAGGGCCTGATTTTCATTTTGTAGAATGGAGTTCTATTTAAAAAATGCACGGAGAATTAGCCCCAAATATTTACCCTCATACATGAATAAAAACATCTTTAGACACATAGGATAGCAATTAGGAAAACACACATTCCTATTAAAACAGACTACAAAATGTATTGCAAGAGTTATTTAAAAGGCAGTGAATGAATGGTCTCTCTCTGAGTCAAAAATCTTCACTCTTACTTATGTTCCCTGTATTTTTGATAAATTAAAAAATATAACCACCACCAAGATGTAAGCATATTTTATACAGAAAGCTCATGGAATTGTACACATGTAATCTACCCCCTTCCTTGCTCCATGCCCTCTCTACTATTTGTTGCTCTCACTGTCATTGTGTCAAGTGTACAATTTATCTTATAAGCTTTACAGGGCACGGATTGTAATTTTCTGTGTTACATACACACCTTATAAAAGATGCTTATGGGTGCTATAAAATTTCTAGAGTTTGTATTCTAAAACAATTTTCCTTCCTCTATTGTAACCTCATCCTCCTGGCAACATTAGTGTCCACAGCAGGGCATACTGGGCTGATCATGGGCATCAAATTCCTCTCAGCAAATAAAATTATACAGGAACAAATTTTGAGGTGTTGAGCACCTTCAGTTCTCACTGGCATCAGTAAGTGGAAAGTGTTCAGCATCTGGTCTTCATTTTTTGCTTTTAACTCCCTTTCTTCAGGATTAACTACTCTGCATAGATACTGAGACTCTGACATTATAAATTAAATAGACATTATCAACAGAAGAATTAGACATCTTTGCAGAAGCAGCCAGCCAGCTTTCTTTTTAAAGTATAAAGTGGTTCCTAAGAAACTAGTTTACATTATTATATGTAATTTTAGAAACAGAAGTGTATTTATCTAGTAATCTACTAAAAGTACTGACACATTTTGACATCAGTATATCCTACAAAGAGACAACAAGTGACCACCATTTGCTTTAGAGATTCCTGGGGAAGTTATTGCAGTAGATACCTACCAAAAAGATACAATATTTAATTAGTTGTGTTATTCTCTCTCAAAGCAATATACATCTGATGCTTTATTAGTGTATTTAAAGCAAACTGAATTCTCAATGATAAGTCTTGAAAATACCCTTTAGTACCTGTGCCTGTACTTCCTTAAACTTCTTCATCAACTCTTTAATCTGCTGTTGACATTTTCCATACTCTGCCTTCAACTGTAAAAGAAAGGAGTTTTCACTTTATAGAGGTTGACCATTTATGCAAAAGTTGGTTAAGTTAATGATTCTAAGATTTGTATCTGGAAACTGTTCTTAAGTTAAGAACACAGCTTATAAAATGACATTTCTTCCCAATACCATTCTCATTTTAAAATATTAACTTGCCTAAAAAGCTGTCAGACAAAAAAATCAAGTTAGCCTATGCAGGTAGATATATAAAATAACTTCTCCAGTTTGGGTGTTAAAAAAGTTATTAAAAACCTCACTGACCTGCACGTAAGCAGAGCAAACTATGCATATGTACAGTACAGTGGCAAGCTGGGGAGTTAAAGGAAACAAAGCCACTGGGAGATGAGGATGAGCTTATCTGGGGGTCATAGAACAAGCTTCTGCAAAAGTGGAATTTTTGATGCGTTTAAGACTGTGCTAAACAGCAGTTCTGCATGCATTCCTTCTCTTACAACCTTTAAGAGCTCTGTGGGAAGAGCAAGTCCTGCAGCTTTCTCTGGTTTTGTAAAGTACGAGTCCCCATCAGGGACCCTGTAGACGTTATAAAATACAGAAGACTCTCAGTTTAAAATAAATAGAATGAAAAATGCTAAAACCTAAACTTTCCAAAAACAGTCAAAGGAACAAGTTCTTGTTAATGTCAACAGAATACACAAAGTTTTAGCATTTCTAATTTAAGATTTTTTTTTAATCATCCAGGAGTTAGGAAACTTTTATAAAATGAACATGCAATTTTCCAAACAGTCATACTTATCACACAGATTAGCCAACTGCCTCCAAATTTCCAAAATATTTTCTTCTTTTTATTAGGGAACTACAATTAAGAGGTTTCAGGTAAAGCAGTTTAAATTTTGTAAAATCGGAGGCAGTTTCAAGGTTAGTTTTCTGATAAGCCCAACCACACCCTTAAATATACAGACCATCTCTCCATAATCAGTGCAAGATTTTTTTCAGAACATAATTGGGAGGAGGACTGAAAGGCTCCAGGGTATAATCTCATCATGACACTTCATGCATTAACATGAGAATAGACAGTGCCATAATTAGAACATGAGCCCAATTCCCTTACGTAATCCTTGAAATTAAGATACAATTGTTTAGTGCATAGTTTTGTTACATTAAAGTTTTCTTTTCTTCTATGATTTGACCACTAGTGTTTTAAAACAATTTTTGCAGTCTGCTAGCACATATGACTATTTTTTCTATATTAGCTGTAGTCATATTAATACACACGTCATTGTAATTTGCTTCCTTTGCAGTTCCTTCTTCAATCAGGATCTCATCAAATAAGTTTAAACAATTTCTGGTTGGTGTAGACTTTTGAGCAGGATTATCTGAAATAAGAAATACCCATTAGGTAAAGGAAAAATATGATCTAAGTGGTTTGTATTATGTAGTGAGCAGACTTCTGTCACAGAGAGGCCTTTTAAACATGACTGCTCACACTCTTCAATGAGAAAGTCACAACAGTAAGGAGATTCCCTCCCCTCACCTCGCCACTTGACTATCTGTGCTACTTTTATTTTATTTGAAAATTGAACGGCCTAATTTGCATTGTAGTGTAAAAATGAATGAAATTTAGTTGTAAAGTCTACTTGCAAATATTTTAAATTTTTTATTGTTGTTACTGATTCATAGGACAGCTATTACCACTCAATGTGGGTGCATTTTGCATTGACTAATACTGTTTCCAATCAAAACAGAGAGCAAATGCATAGCAAGCCATTGTAATTTAAAAGTGTAGAGAAGGGCTAAATCAAGATGGTAGGCCAAGTTTCCAGGATTCCAGAGTCAGTGAATAATGGAAAGCCAGAACAAAGTGTGTCTTGCAATGCATTTTGTATCTAGCCAGCTTCAGTCTTAGAAACATTTCCAGTGGGAGAAGATTCCTGAGGCAGAGAGGCCAGTTACCAAGAAAGCCCAGCCTTTGACACCCATGAGTTACATATACAGGTAACAGGCAGGTCAGTCAGAAAGAGTGAGGGCAATCTCAACACTCAATCCAGTAACCAAGAATGTTCCAAAATGAAGGGCATTTAGAATGTAACTGGTAAACTTTCCTCTGTTATTTTATGTCCCCTCCCAAGTCTTGACTCACTTGCTTTAGCTCCACTGTAATGCAGAAACATAGACTACAGATGCCAAACACTCTCCCTCATCTCATCTTACAGTTAAGACTAATACTTATCGGTTAACCAGCAGCACGGGCTCTTGGTCTCTATGGTGAAGACAGATGTGCTCCTGCTGCTGCCGCCCAGGGAAGCCGAGGCCCTGGTGCAGGTGCTGGGAGGTACCCCACTGTGGAACAATGGGGAATACGGGTCCGAGACGGGAGGTCCCCCGTGAGCCAGACTGGGGATGCTACCTGGGGGCTAAGGGGAGGGGGCAGGGTGTGGGGGGACAATTATATTGGTTTAACAGTTAACCAATATAATTTTAATAGTTTAAACGGTTACCTTTTTTAAATGAAATTTACATCCCTACCCCAATCCTTGACTGAAATTTTTAGATGCTACCATAATACAAATAGATATAATTAACATAATGCACCCAGTCAGGTAGTGACACTTTATTTGTGTGTAGCATAATTCTGAAAGGTCTTTATTTTTAAACTACAAATAAAATACAATCTTTCAGAACTACACTGCATACAACATGCCACTTACCTGAATTACTGAGCTAGACGCATCATATTAATTATTACTATTTTATATCTTTTTATACTATCACTTAAAAAATGAAGCCACATTTCAGTTGCAGCACTATAAAGAATTCTCAACACAAGATTTCATATCAAATTTCAAACTCGGGGAATTGTTATGGTGGAATTATAACAAGCCTTATAAAAATCTGAAGAGAGACTTTGAAACAAAACACATCTACTCTTAAATGTGATGACTATAGGAATGCTACTATAGAAATGCCTGTTTAAAGTTTTAATAGCACTGAACACAAGAAGGTATAATGAGCTAGCTCCTAGTGAACTGCCCTAAAAGATTAAAAAACAAGATCATACACTGGCTACATTTCTCCCATCCTTTAAAAAAATGAAGCTTTTAAAAAAAGATCCATATTAGCACATGAGGTTATTTAAAAAAAAAAAGCACAAGAAATTAAGAACATAAATAATAATGTATTGTATTAATAGCAAGAGGTTTTGGGGAGGCCTATAGGCTCTCCTCAGGGATTCAGTGCTCAGACACGTCACATCTTTGTTAAAATAGTCAGTGCCAAGGATAAATCATCTCTTATGGTAGTTCAGTTAATAGATTTAAGAATGCTCAATTATATTACTGTAAAAAATCTAATTACATCTTGAATTTAAACTAATAGTTTAATGTGAAGCATGTACAGTACAACTAAGTCATAACTTATACTAAATAAACTTGCTTGAACCTGGCCTGAATAGCATCAAGAATCCTCACATAGTAGATCAAACTGAGTAAGATAATGCAGCAGTTTACTATCAACATACCTGAAACAATCGAAGTGCTATCCAACCCATCATAAATATCCACTGAGCTCTCATCATCATTCCTAAAAGGGGAAGCTGCAAATAAAGCAAGATCAAAAGAAACATTTTAAACTTTCAAGCTTTACTCTTTCTGTGCAAGTGTCCATTGTTCATTTCACAGAACTACAATTAACACTAATGTATTAATTAAAAATCTTTTAAATTTGTATAGCACCTATCATTGCCAGCTACTTTATAACTAAGCACATATACGGCTAATAAAATATAGCCACCTCTGGGATAACAAAGAACAGGCAGATAGGGATATATTAGCCAAGGACACTAAATTTCTATTCCTATGAAAAAGAATCTTTAGTGTCAATGATGAGAAGACAGATCATTGGTTCCCAAGGTCTTAGTCAGAAGACCCACACATAAACAAACGGTAAGTGCTAAGTCAGCCATGTTGAAATTTGAAACCCGAGTCCAAGGGCATGTCACACCCAAAGCTTAGATCACTCTGGAAGTTAGATAAAAGCATCACAACACCAAATGACAGAAAACTACTGCTATATTTAAAATCTCCTCCTAGTATATTAAGAAATTTAATATAGCAATTTGTTTATGTAATCTGTGTTGCAATTCAAATAGCTTATTTATATCATGAAAGTTTACTGATATTTTAATAATATAATTAGAATTCATCAGAAAAAACTGGTTCATCAAGCCTGAAATTTCCAATGAAAGCGAGCCTCCTTCAATGCTCTTTCTCTGAATCATATGAGGGGTCATCTGGCAGGCTCCAAGGAAGCCCCAACAGGTGGACTGCCTCGGGCCAGGAACCCCAGGCATCCTGAAGCAGAGCAAGGAGCCTGGAAGCCCTGAAAACTCTGGCTGAGCTGAGAGTCAAGAAGCACTGGGAGCCACGGCTCTGAGTGCTTTCAGACTCCCTACCACACAGCGGGGAGACTGGCATACTTGCCTCTTAGTGTTTAAGCTCCCAGCACAACAGCAGGGAGTCTGAAAGCCACAAATGAATCTGGGGCTGTCAGGCTCTCTGATACTGACCCCCTGGTCAGCTGGCTCCCTGGGATGCCTGAATCTTGGAGCAGCTAGCTCTCCAGGCTGTAGGAGACAGCCAGCTGGCCTGGGTGTTTGGAAGCAATGAGGTTCCCCAACCCAGGGGCAATCTGCAGGCAGAGAAACCTAGATCTCGTGCAGCTGTAGACACAATTCACATCAGTTTCATTGCTGCTACTCAGTGGTGGGCAGCAGTGAAACTGATGTGAATCGTCAATTTCACTGAGCTATTGCTGGGCATCAAGGAGCATATTTCATTTTTGTGACACCTTGTTTCAGTATTTCCAAAAGAAAAATTCTCAGAATTCAATATTTCTTGTAAACTGGGGGAATTCAGAAATTTCTTATGAACTGGAAATTCTGAATTTCAGTCAGCTTTAAATGTAACATCCCCTTTTATTTGTCTTATTTCTCACTTAACAATCTGTCTTTTCATAACAGACTTCTTCTCATGCCCCTAGTCATTCTCACTGCCTTTCTTTGAACCCCTCCAATTCTGCAACATGTAGTTGTTATTACTGAAGATATTAGTATGCACAGTGCATCTGAAATTTATAATCTGGTCTTGTGTGCCTTGTTTTGATTTTCTCCTGGTTAGTAACATAATGTTTACAGTATCTTGATTGCTTGTGCAGTACTAAATGAAAGTAAATGTACTCATGAATACACAGCAGACACAAACTAGTATATCGCCTGTAATATTTCCACATAAAAAATGGAGTTCAGGTTGAGGATATGTATTAGCAATTTAAAGGTAAGAGACATTACAGGGATGTTGCAGTTATCTCAAAATCATGCATTATAAAACTCAGGAAATTCAGAGTTAAGGTTACACTTAATCTACACACTTTAAGGTACCCATACAACCTTAACTCTGGTCTGTGCTGACACCATGCCATAACCATGTGATTATGGTATTTTAGTATTTGCAGTCCCAGGTTAGATTAAAATGATTTTTAAAAACAAATTCTATCATCTTCACCCATCATGGTATTAATATACATATGGTGTCGAGGATTTGTTGTCATCCTGCAAAGTAAAAAATTAACAACTTAGTTAACGAAGGTCTTACCACCAAAAGGGATATCAAATAATGTCAGTCCATCATCATCTGTTGCCATTATACTAATTTCCTACAGCTTCCCCATCTGTGTATGTACAATAAAAAAGCAAAATAGTTAGATTAACCAATACTTTCAAAACAATATCATGAACTAAAAGCATCTTGAAGTATCACTCATTGACACCGGTTTTGAATTCTTTCTTTAATGAAACCCACCAACAAGCAAAGTAGAGCTAGATGGATTTTTGATACCAGCTTACAGTAGATCTGTAATCTGGCAAAATAAACAAGCCTCTATCATATAAATAAAGGACAACTTCATGCATTATCAGAAGTGTTCTTAAGCAAGACACAAAAATTATATTTATCTCTATTTTATTTAATTTTGCTAAATAATCTTCATAGAAAAAAACCTTTTAATGCAGCCAACTCAGTTTACATGCATTAAGATGGTCTACATGTCTCTCTCTAAACAAATTAATGAAAATAATCCAATTCCATTCTTGCCTACAGTTTAAAAGTAAATTCCCATTACATTTATACAATTTGTATAAACACTGCACATTTACATAACGTTTTTCCTGTCAATGGATTCAATAGTACTTAACCCAAGGCATACAGTTTACAGTTGGTGTACAATCATTTCACCCGTCCCACCTCCACTGACATGCAACCATCTCTGAACTGAGGGGGGCAGCCTGATGAACATCGAATGATGCAATGCGGGAAGGCTGGACTAAGATATCTGGATACCAGCACAAGTAAATATGCTATGAAATCTTTACCAGTAAAATGTAAACTCAAAAGGACATACACAAAAGGCAGTAGTGTTTTCTGTTGAACTGACTTATACCCATTACCCCAGGCTTCATCCCCCCGCTGCAGAAGCATCATGATTTTTATTGGGGTGGATGTGAGGGATGAAGGGGTGGATGCTGCTATCTTGGGGAAAGTTATGATTAGCATAACATTCATCAGATGAGGAGTATAAGAAAGTGTGCCAGGGACGATGAATCCAGAGCGGAACTATTAAAGATGCTCTCATTAATCAGGAAAGTACCATATTCAGGGAGAAAGTTATACCAGAAGGCAACAGGTATGGGACAGAACAAGTGGGTATGTGAGAATTTGTACTGGGGGCACCAGGCTGGGGTTAGGAGGGAACAATTGGGAGTAGTACCAGGTTGGAGATAGATGGTGGGATTTGTACCAAGAGACACCAGGCTGACTAAGGTGAAGAGAGAGGCAGGATTAATACCAGGGGGTACCAGGCTGGGATTGGTTGAAAGGGGGGATCATACCAAGGGACAGGAGGCTGGGGAGGGCGATGAGATGAGATGAGTGAGTTACTTCTTGCGTCTTCCTTACAACATTCCTGCTAACACATCCCAGAATGGTGTTTGCTTTATTTTGCAACAGTATTATACTGTTGACTCGTATTTAATTTGGGATGTACTACAATCCTCATATCCTTTTCTGCAGTAATCCTTCCTAGGCAGTCATTTCCCATTTAGTATCTTATGCCATGCCAGGGATGGGAAAGGGAAGAACAGGGATTATACTATGCTAGGGATGATAAAAGTTGCAGGGGGAGAATAGGGACTAGGGATGGTGGGGGGGTGGAGATGGCGGAAACTGGGAGGACAGATGGGGGCTATGCCAAGGTGGGGATGGCAGCTGGGGGAAGGGCAAATGGGGCTATGCTAGGCCAGGGGGGAGCAGAGAAATGGGGTCATGCCAACCTGGGGATGACAGCAGCGGGGCAGGGGGATAGGGAGTAATGCCAGGCTGGGGATGGCGGTGGGGCTGCTTGTGCTGGTTGGAGGGCTTGTGCTGGGTGGCAGCTAGGAAGGTGTGGCTGGGCCAGGTCGGGGATAGAGGCGGCTGTTCGGAAGGGCGGGTTGTGCCAAGCAGGGGAAGGTGATGGGCCGGGGGGGAGGAGCGCAGTGCCAGGCGGGAATGGCAGTGGCAGCAGCAGGGGAGGGGGCTGTTCTAGGCGGAGAAGGATGCTGGTGGTGGGTCGTGCCGGGCTGGGGGCTGGTGCCAGGCCGGGGGGGGGGGGCGGCAGCTGGGAGGGGGCCAGGGGGCTGTGCCTGGCCGGGGGGGTTATGCCAGGAGAGGGTGGCGGCTGCGCCAGGCCGGGGGGGCTGCGCCAGGCGGTGTGCGGCTGGAAGCAGTGACAGGGACTGGGTCTCTCCCTTCCCACCCTGCCGCGGCCCCCGTCACCAACCGGTTGGCGTCTCTCCTTCGACACGGCCGCTCCTCGGAGACCCGGGATCCTCCCCCCCCCCCAGGGCCGCCGTTGTCGCCGCCGCCGCAGGTCCCGCAGGCCGGGCCAGGGGGGGAAGGGGCGGGATTCCGGCAACTGCCAGCCAATCAGCAGGGACGCACAGCACGTAACCTTACAGATGTCACTAGTTCCCGCCTCAAGGGAAAAAAACAGTTGGCGCCAAAGCGAACGTTTGCGGCAGCCCCGCCCCCAAGAGCCTGGCCCTGGCCCTGCCCCCCTCTCCCCACGTTCGAGCTCCGCCCCTTCAGCCCTGCGACCGAAGCTCCGTCGCTGTTGAGACTCTCGCGCTCTCTTCTGCTTCCTCTAGCTCCCGCCTCCGCTGCCCCCTGCGGCACGAGGTCCGGCCCCGCCCGCCCCGAGCATGTACCTGCCGGGAGGGGACGGACGGGTCGGGGCAGGGCTGTGCCAGGCGCGTCCTCCTGGGGCAATGGGCAAACAAGGATGATGTTCATTTTTAAATCATCATTTGGGTCTTGGATACAGCGAGCTGGACAAGCTCTCTGCCATGAAGCATTTGCAGCCTGACGCCCTTATTAAACCAACCGACCTGGTGTGGACATAAATAGATCCCATTGTAGGATCAGAGTCCAAACAGGAGGCGCCGATCCTGCTGTCAGTGTATCCATGACAAAACTCCCTGGACAAAACTCCCTGAAAACATTGTAAGGCTGCAACTTTCTCATCCAAATTCCTCCACCAGACGCTATCCTGCCCAGGTGTCTACAGGCCAATGCCAACAAACGAGTTGAAAAGAGAAAGCTACACTGCATGCGCAGCCAGTCGGTATCTAAACATGGTCGTGTTAGAGTTACCCTGTCCCCTTTCTCCCTGAGTCCGATCTGTTCGCCTCATGCAGCTACTGCGTCTGTCATGAACCTAGGCCAGGGGTTCCCATGCTCTGGGTACTCCTGACCTAGAGACACATGGCTCTAAAGGGCAAGCAGCGACTGTCTCCTCGCTATCTGTGCCTGGGCAGCCGCAGTGTCATATAAATAGTTTAGTGGGCGCTGAGGAGCCTTGGCCCCGGGCAGGAACGAGCAGCAGCATTTCGAGAACAGAGAAGGGCCAGAGTAAGACTCGCCACCGAGCGCTCCGGTGCTACTGGAACTGGGACTGGGAGGGTCTGCACTCTCGGGGACTCCCGAGGCTCGTGGAAAACTACTGATCCCAGCATGCAACGCTCGAGCTCCCGAGTGGCCGCATGAATCAAGGTGGGGCGCTTGCATGCTGGGACACGTAGTTTTCCACGGGTCCCGGGGCTGGGAGGGGGAAGCGTCTTCCTTTCCCGCAGCGTCGCTGGTTGATGACGGCTTGCCAGAAACGGAAGAAGCAGCGTCGTGCCCAGCCGCGCGACTCGAGACAAGCTGGCTGCGCGTGTCTCCTTGTCCCCTCCCCCCCACGTGTCTAGCGCGGCGTATCGGGGTTTCCAGAGGGACACGCTTCCCTCCCCCCCCACGCTCCGCGAGAGACCCCGGAGCTCGCGGCGGCGGCGGCGGTTTGTTGTGGCGCGCGGGATGGAGGCCCTGCGGCTCCGCCTGGCCGGCCCGCTGCAGCTGGTGGCGCTGCGGAACGAGAAGAGCGGCGGCGAGCTGGGCAGGTTCCTGGCCAAGCAGGTGAGCGAGCGGCCGCGCCGGGTCGGCCCAGCTGCTCCCGGGGAGACGGGGCAGCCCTGCCGCCTCGCCCCCTCCCCGGGATGGCTCTGACTGGGGAGCGAGGGAACCTCCCGCGTGCTGCGTGACCCCGCTATCGTATCCCTGTGCGGCTGGGGAGGAGAACACGGGAGCCCCCTTTCACCAGAAACACCCCGCTCGCCTGCCTCGCCAGGACTTCTCTCCCCAGAGAAATGATCCCCCTCTCCCCCCCCCGCCGAGTCCTCGCCAGCCCCCCATCTCCTTCGCGGCTCCAGCCCTCCCCAGCTCGGAAAGCATCTGCCACCGAGAAGGGAGTAGGGACAGCTGCATCCATGGTGCCTCCTGTGCAGAAAACACCACGCCCTCCCCCACGCTCCTACATCATTGCTTCCGGCTGGCTCTCACCCCTGCCTGCAATCGTTTTCCAGCCCTGTCTGCTCATGTGTAATGGGGAAAGGACAGAGCCCGTTTTTTAACTGATTCTGCATAGTTCTTTTCCTCTTCTGGCCTCTGTAGTGGGAGCCATGGGAACTCCCATTCTGACCCCTCTGTACTATCCCCTCTTCCACAAAAAGCTGTTCTTTCTTGGTTTTAACGTTCGTTGTCTTCCAGCCTGGACATGAATCTGCCCTGCAAGTGAGAGTGAGTGAGCTAGGTATCAAAATACCTTTGAGGATCTGAGCCTCCGTTTCCTCCCTTCAGTCCCCTACTGTCCCCCACACTTCAGGGTGTATTTTTCTCCCCTCTCCTCTCTGTAAATATTAGAGGATGTGTGGTCTAGTAAAGCAAAGGACAGGAAGTCCTGGGTTCTATTCTTAGGGTATGTCTGTGCTGCTGGCAGCATTGTCGACAGTGCAGGATCAATGGAGCGGCAGTAGAGACCTGTTCAATCGATCTGGAAGTCGATGCCATTAATCCACCCCCGCAAAAAGAGTAACACTGCATCGACGGGAGGGTATTTCCTGTTGGTGCAGCGCAATGGGGATGCTGCGGTAGGTAGAAGTTAGGAAGTCGATGGGAGATACGCAAGCTACTCTACGTAGCTTGTGTATCTCCCGTCCACTGTCGCCGAATTTCGCCGGCAGTGTAGACCAAGCCTTAGCTTTACCACTTGCTGTGTGATCTGGAGAAGATCTCTCATTTCTCAGTGCTTTAGTTTCTTTAACTATAAAGTGGTGCTACTTATCTACATCATAGGACATTGAGGTCTAATTCATTAATGTCTGTGAAGCAATTGGAGGTTTACAATTGGAAGGCGTAAGAGGACATCAAAGTGCAAAATTTATGTATTATATTATCTTTTATGACGGAAGTTTCAAAGCTTTTAAACTGCATATATCTACACGCATAACTCAACATTAACTTGCCCATTTGAATGCCTAGTAGGAAATGTTCCAGATGTCCAAGGGTGAGGGAACCTAAACTATCAAACTTTTTCAGAGTGTAAACTTTCATTTCAAAATGATTTATCTCTGTTATTGTTAGGAAGAACCTTCCTACTGTAAATCAATGATTTGCAATCTTATTATTTTTAGAAAGAGAGCTCCAGTCATTGCTGGTTACAGTTTTCCCAAACAGGAGTAGGAGCAAAGTGAAATTGGGTGGATTGAGTCTCATGTCAGTGTTGATGTGCACGGATTTAGCGAACACTATAAGTGAACATGTATAGGGGAGATCAGATGGCTGTGAGAACTGCAAACATGATTACGTGTGGAACTGACAAATGGTCCATGACTGTTGCAGGTTGTCATCTCCTTTCCTTGCACTGTTCACTTTTTCACATAAGATGTTGATGCACCTTGCTTCAAAGTAGTTACCGGTAACATGACAAACCTGTCACCATCTTTCTCTGTTATGGTCTGTTGCTGAGAGTGGCTGCCTTGTTTTAACTGACAATAAAATATGGCCTTGGGTGTTCTTGAGTCATCCATACAAACCAACGCAGACCAACGTGCCCAGACCAACGCAGCTGAGCCATTATGAGTATGCTTTGAGTGCTGGACATCCATCAACAATCCTGTCCCACCATTTGACCCTGCAAACAGATGGAAGGCATATGGATCTGATCAATTTTCCGGGTATGGGGCAATGTGTTTTCCATGTCTCACAACCATATAGAAGTGTTGTTGGCCCAACAGCCCAATAGATAGTTTGATAGTGCTTATTTCGGTGCCTCTATCATTCCGTAAGTGGTCTGACAACTTTCCAAATGCAGAGCTCATCTTGGCAGTGTGATGGGTAATATCATCAGTTGTGGCATTCTGTGCTCCCTAGGTAACAAAACCTCTCCACAGACTTGAGCGGAGTGTTGTTGATCTTAATAAATGGGTAGACATGCATATCCCCGGCCAGGTTCGTACAGTACTTCAGTTTTTTTTTTAGGCTAATTGTGAAACCAAAGCAGATAACTGCATGAGCAAAGTGATCAGTTATAAATTGAGTGTCATCAATCTAGTGAACAACTAGTGCATAGTCATCAGTGAATAAAAGTAAATATTAAAGCTTATTGTTTACTTATTAAGTAAAGCTGCTACTTCTGTGTGAGCAGCTTTACTCACATGAAAGCGCAGAAGTTTTGCAGATTAAACAATTTCCCATTGGTGCAAAACTGAATAAATACTCCTCTGCAGTGTTATGAAATGTATCCATAAAAATAGCAAAAAAAAGATGGAAAAGAGTGTGGGAGCCACCACGGAGCCTTGTTTGATGCCTTTAGTGACTGAGATCTGATATCTTGCCATTTTCCACCACTCTGGCCATTATTTCATTATGGAAGGACCAAATGACAAAAATAAATTTTGCTGGGCAACCAAAGGTGAGCAAAATTTTCCAGAGTCCCTTATGATTTACAGAATCAAAAGCCTTGACTAAGTTGATGAACATTATATCAAGGCCATGTTTTTGCTCCTGACATTTTTCCTGGAGCTGAGGAGCTGTAAAGATCATGCCTATAGTTCCCCATTTAGACCAAAATCCACACTGAGACTCAAGGAAGATAGTTTCCACAAAATGGGTGTTAAGTCTATTCAGTATAACCCAGTAGCAGAAGGTAGGGAAATGCAGTTACTTTAGGAACTGACATAGTTCAGGATCATTCTCATCAAACAAGTCCTGGTATTTCTCTTAATAAAGTCGAAAACTTCAGCTACCATTTTTATAAGTTGTATCCCAGGAAATTGACAAGACTGTTAGAATGATACATTTGGGAGCTGAAACTGAGAAGTGGGAAGCAGTGGAGTCAGGCACTGAGGTTATTCATGAAGTAGAAAGACCTGAGAAATGGAAGTGGGGAAGGGTAGAGTAGCAGGAAGAGGCAGAGCAGTCCATCTCTCTCTGACTGCAGACAGGAGGCCAGTGAAATGCTATGAGATCGGGGAAAGATAATGTCCTTCCAATTTCCCATAGCTGGAGCAGCTGTCAGCCCCCCACCAAAGCCCCAGGGCTGGAGGAGCTGTCGCCGCCTCCCCCCCACCCTCAACATCTGTTTTGCTATAACAAATCTCTGGCTATAACAAACGAATGGCTTGGATACCAAGGGGTTCATTATAGTGAGGGTGTACTTACTGTATGTCTTTATCCCTTTAGATATAGGGTACATGCTACTTATATCACTCTGCAGCTTCAATACTTGTGTGTGGCTCCCTTCTCATGCCTTTAGTATTTCACAAATCATTTTCAATGGGATTTGTCCAAAATCTGTTTGAAGAAGAGAATTCTTCTTTTGGGATTCATTTTAAAGAAGTATTTAAAGCTTCTCTCTCTGGTTATAAGGGATTTTGCTGCTGTACTTAAATGTGTCTCATAAATAGAGCCTCTCAGCTTAAAAAAAAATCATGCTAAAATTTCAGCCAGTCTTGATTCCTTGGCCCTGCATTTCTGGATAATGCAAGTAAACCTCATGTTTGTGAGGGACAGCAATTAATTTGAATCTAAAATGAGGGGCCACCCTGTAAATGAGAAGTATTTGTGTGTTTACTGGCTTAAATCCTCCCAGATGACTAGTGACTGAATGTTTTAGGTATTTGTTTGGACTAGAGGAAATTAGTTTGGTTTAATATAATTTTCACTTGTGGGGGATCCATATCATGTAGCACCATCCCAACTGGCACCCTTGTTGGCAACTCCACAGAGAAGCCAAGGATTGAATTGGCATGTCAACAGAATGACCCTTCTCACCATTAGAGGGATCTCTCTAGAGTGGGTTCAAGAAAGGTTGATTAGGAAATGGAGGGGGAAGTTTTCACTGCTGCTACTCCTGCCATATTTACTCTGTGAATAGAGCAGCGGTTCTCAAACTTCATGTATTGGTGAACCCTTTCACACAGCAAACCTCTGAGTGAGACCCCTCTCGCCCCTGTGGATGACTGCCCCTGGCTCCTGTGGGCTCTCCCTTCACCCCTGTGGGCTCCCCACTTCCCCTTTGCCCCAACCCCTGCACTGTGCCCTATTCACTCCTAACTCCTGCACCCCCTCCTGAGCCCACCTGGTGAAACAGGTCTGCATGCACGGAGCAGCTGGTATTGCTGCTTGCTCCCACCTCGAAAGCTGCTTCTCTATGCACCCCTAGAGATCTGTGTGTGTTGGGGGGATGACGACGATGAGGAGCGATATCAGGGCTCCCTGCATATAGCTCACTTTTCCCACTTGGGCTGTGTACGGGGAGGGCAGAGAGCAGCAGCTCCTGGTGTTCACCTCACAGCACTGCCCAGGTGGGGGAAATGACCTGGTTGCCGGGAGCCCTCGTGTTGCTTCTTGCTCTCCCCCACAGTCCCATAAGAGGGTGTGGAGGAATGTTGGGTGGGGGGGTGAGCAGTTTCTGCATATCACCACTTTCCTCTTTCCTCCCATGTTCCTCTGCCAGGAGAAAGCAATATAACCATGTAACCACGTGGGGGTCACGACTCCCAGTTTGAGAATCAATGGAATAGAGGATTTCAGTTTTCATTGGTGTCAAGGGGATGTCTTTCACAAGCACTAGCCTCACTTACTAAATCTGTGCCTATGCTGGCGTAGCCCTCTTATGTAGATGCAGCTTACCACCAAGAGAAGAATTTTTCTGTCTGCCTGTAGGTACAGTGCCTTCTCGAATGATGTTAGCTAGGTTGACAGAAGCACTCTTCTGTTGACATAGCTGCATCTATGCTATTTTTTACCACACTAGTGATAGACATAGTTATGTCGATTATAATTTTTAAGTGTAGATCCACCTTGTGCTGCATCCATGTGAGAATATATCTTCAACTTCTGTGTTTTTTTGTTTTTTTGTTTTTTTTTTAAATCAAACTCCGTTGTTCCAATAAGAAATATTTACATACAGCCTGGTCCAATAGCAATGTAAAAGTCAATTAACATAATAGGCTTTATCACCAGTATCTGAGCACCTGCCACTGTAAAATACTCAACCTGAATATTCATATCATATGAGAAAAGTTACTGTCACAAGTAACATACATTCTCTTGTTCTTAATGTGCAGTAAATATTTGGACTTCAAACTCTTGAATTGGAACATTGCATTTTCATGTGCGGAGTCTCAAATGCTGGTTTTATTAGAAGGAAATAGTTTTGGCTCCTTGTGGCAGTGTGGTTTCTGTGGATACAATTCAGGAATGTGAAGGTTAAACTACAAGCCGGAGGGTAACACAACATCCTTCTCTTTTTCCAAGTCTTTCATCACTCTGTACTGAACAACTTGAATTGAAAGGTCAGAGTCTTTCTTTATTCAGTTTATGGTTTAAGCAGCAAGTAAGGGCATTTGAGAGAGAGTTTTAAGGGACAACTGGGACACTAGATTCTGGTTCTCAGATTGGTTGATTCTTTTGGATTATTTTAAGTTTATGCTAGATTGTTGTCTCGCATTATGACTTTCACTTCTCAAATGTATATGAATTGAGGGATCTTTTAATAAAATAATAATCTGCAGCTCTCAAACGTTTTACAAAGGAGTTATTGTCATTACTCCGTCCACAGATGGGGAAACTCAGGAACAGAGAGGTGAACTGACTCCCCCAAAGTCACCCAGCAAGCCAAAGCAAAGCCAAAAAATAGACTCTAGGCTTCTGGGATCCCAGTCCAGTGTCTGAACAACTGGGGCAAACTGCTTCCTCTTAAAATATTTAGCTTTAAAACAAACAAAGAAAAAGATTAAGCTACCAGATATGCAGTCACATTAACAATAACGAAGGGATGGTGTCTGCTCAGTGCTGAGCTCCTTCTGCTTCTGTGGCTCTGAAGAGCTATGGCTGCTGTGAGTGATTCTTTTAATAAGGAAGCTGCTCCTGCAGAGGTGGAAATCATCCCTGTGATGGGTGGTTTGCAACAGCTTCATCAAACACTAGCAATTTGAAGATATTTGGTCTTTACTGGGCTTTAACAAGCCTTGTATTTACACATACCATTCTAGGTATTGTCTGGTTGTAGTTGTATATATTGTTTTATCTCACTCTTTACCCATTTCTTGATAGTATTTAGCTTCCTATGTGCTATGCAGAAGGCAGGGATGTATGTGGGATGGGGGTGGTTCAATTTGACTTTGCAGATGGCTGTAGTTACTATATTCTACCTGCAGAGCCACTAACCCCTTAATCATAAAATAAATAAATAAATAAATAAATCCCCTTTTTAAAAGGATCAAATATGGTGAGTTGTTATGACATGCATGTGCTAACCTTCAGTACAGAAATAAAAATAACTAGATAAGTGAATGTTAGGAATTGGGAGAGAAATATCTCTAACAATGTTGCTATATGTATTATCCTAACACCAGGTTGTCCTGTGATTGCTGTTTTCTAGTGTTATGAACCTCGTCTTCCCAGGCTTTCCAAATCAAACTCTACTTTGAAAATAAGGTTTTGATACTTGACTTGTTCCCCATGCATCTTAGTGCCTTCCATCTCAGGACAGAATGGGGTCTGTACGCGAAAGGAGAGAGCAGTGTGTGCATGTTCTCTTTTCAGGCAGGACAACACCAACCTACAATCGAATCTCCCATCTAGCAATAAATAAAATAAATAAAAGTCTAGCATTCAAATTAAATGTATATATTCAGTGAGATACAACTTCATGGTACACAAAAAATGGAGACTAAACAAATAGTGGCTTACATAACATAATATCACTTGGAGTGCAATTTGGCCATCAGTCTCTCCTGATATGAAGGCAACTGAAGACTATTTTCATCTACCCTTGGTGCAGTTATGCTTCTTCAAACTGACACTCTCCTTTCCTGATGTCCTTTCCAGTACACTCTCCTTTACAGCTAGAGAACTTCACTTGTTGCATCTTTATCTAGCCCAAAGGAATGACCATGTTATTTGTTGTGGAAGGAACAGTTTTATATACTTTATTTTTTGTATTCTACTTTTATACCTAGTTATATATTCTATTTTGTATTAAGCTTTTAAGACTCCATCTTGTATGCTAAAGATTCCATCTTGGATTTTTAGTAGCTTTCTCAGCCTTGAAACAGGTACATTTTACAGATGTTGCAGGTTTTTGCAGCTCTCAGTAGATAACGGGACATTGCTAGCTAGCTTCAAAAGATAGTTGTTATGGGAATCAGGGGCCCTGTCCAATTAGCAATATGGAGGAATTTCTTAGTATATCTTAGTGTAGAAAAGGTTGAGCTAATGGAAATGTACTGCAATACGTCATCTTTTTATTTGTTCTCTTTGTCTGAATACTGTATACAACTTAGTAATGTGAGTCTGTAAGGTAGAAGTCCTTGGGAGCCTTAGGGTGACTGACACTTCTCCGAGCTGCTCGTAATAAACTGCCTCAAAGAACTTTGCACCAAGTCATTATTTAGGAGGCCCTGAGCTTCCTATGACACTGTTGTCCTTGATATTAATTTAGGTGGGACTGTTATCCTCGCATTCTTTGTCCTCATGTTAAATAGTGTGTTGCCTATCAGGAAATTGCTTTTTCCAAGGCAGTAGAATGTACTCTTTGTCCTCTAGGTTTGTCTTGATTAGGAAATGTGGTTGAGTATAGGCCAAGCTTAGTTAACGTGTTAAAATAAGCTGAGGTATATTATCTGTCTAGAGCTCTAGCCTAGGTTTGAACATGACAAGCTAAAATGGAACTAAAGGTGTAACCCTGTATCTACATTAGGAAAAAGGTTGGTTTCATGTCCAGCTTAACATAGGTTGGCTAAACTCAGCTTCTTCCTACTCTAACTCTGAGGGTAAGACTAAGCTATAGTTTGTGCTTCAGTTTTAACTTGAGTTAATTGATCAATTAATTTAAGATAACATCTTTTTAAATGCTAACCTAGACACTCCATAAATGTTTGTTTCAGAACCCAAATGTTTAAACCAAACCACGTATTTGTGGAGTGTCTCGGTTAGCATTTAAAGAGATGTATGTTAACTCAAATTAACTAGGAGTCGATTAACAGGACCAAAAACTATAGTCTAAACATAACCTATGTTTGATCGTGTCTCAGATGGTAAGACCATAATTTTTAGGTATAAGCCTTTCTGAAAGGTGCTCTACATGCGATATATCAAAAAGTGGCTCCATATAAAATGGAGAGGCAAGTCTCCATCCTGCTGGAAGCCAGTGACTATTCTGGATCATGGTGCTTTTTTGCTTTTTCCCCCTGCTTTGTTTCTATGAGGAATGTTTTGTTGAAGAGATGAACTTGCTAGCATGATCTGAGCAGAGGAGGACTCTTCCTGTTCTTTTTTGGGGAGGTGTGTCAGAGCTGTTGGGTCAGTCATCAAAAAGGCCCTTACCAGCATTCAGGCATGGAGGCTGGTATCCCAGTAACAGGTCAGTCCAATGCCTAGCAATGGGGCCTGGCACCCTACTCTTCTGACCTCTTCTGCCCCCTCAAAACTTGACCAGTCCCAGGCACATTGATTCTTTGCTCAATACTTATGTCTTCCCAGTGGCTCAGTTTAAGCCAGTGTCCTCTGAGCAATGCACTTGGTAAACATGCTGTCTGTGCTGGATGGAAAAGAGACAGAGGGCTGTGTATCACTGGCACATTGCTGGCATAGCAGTCTGTCAGCTTGATATCGACCATAATGCTCAATCCTAGCTGTGCTGTTTACAGCATCCTCTTTACTAGAGGAAGTGTTGAGCTGGCCTTTATGACTCTGATTTAAAGCAGCTTTCCAAAATTGTTGGGAAAGATTTACTATTTCAGGTACAAAACCTACTTTCCACCAATTGCCATGATTATGAAAAATGATTTCACTTGCCTACTCACAGGAGAAGTAATATTTTTGACATGGAAGTATAACTTTCTAAAGCCACCTTTCAGTAAAAATCTCCTCTTAATATCATCACATATGATGCTACTACTAAGACTCCTAAATGCCCTGTGATCATATTTAAGTTATGATCCTTTTATAGAACAGGATCATTCCCAGTGTCACTGTGAGCATGCAGTTTTATATGTCCTATAGGTACTATGCGCAGTGATTAAAACATTGCTTGCTGTCATGAAATTGCTTACAGTACAGGTACTGATGAATAATAGCTGGGTTACTAGACAGCGTAACTGTGTGGATCGTATTCTGTTTCTCTTATGTTTAAGCATCCGTATATGTAGCATTTAAGGAACATAAGAATGGCCATACTGGATCAGACTGGATCCATACTGGATCAGTGGTCCATCTTGCCCAGTATTCTGTCTCTGACAATGGCCAGTGCCAGATGCAGTTCTGGCAGTTGGTAGTTTAGGGATGCTTGGAGCATAGGGTTGCCTTCCCAATCATCTCGGCTAATAACAACTGGTGGATCTATCCTCCATGAATGTATCTAATTCTTTTTTGAACCTAGTTATACTTTTGGCCTTCTAGACATCCCTTGGCAATGAGCTCCACAAGTGGACTGCGTTGTGTGAAGAAGTACTTCCTTATGTTTGGTTTTCAACCTCCTGCCTATTTCATAAGGTGACCCCTATTTCTTATGTTATGTGAAGGGGTAAATAACACTTCTCTATTTACTTTCTACATACCATTCATTATTTTGTAGGCCTCTAACATGCCTCCTGTTGTTTGTTTTCAAAGATGAACAGTCCCAGTCTTTTTAATCTCTGCTTGCATAGAATCTATGCCTTACCCCTAATCATTTTTCTGCTCTTCTCTGCACCTTTCCCAATTTTAAAGTATCTTTTTTGAGTGACCAGAACTGCATGCAGTATTCAATGTATGGGTGTACCATAGATTTATGTAGTGGCATTATGATATTTTCTGTCTTATTATCAATCCCTCCTAGTGCTTCCTAACCATCTGTTAGCTTTTATGACCGCAGCTGCATGTTGAGTAGATGTTTTCAGAGAACTACCCACAGTGACTTCAAGATCTTTCTTAAGTAGTAACAGTTCATTTAGACATTTTGTATGTATAGTTGGGATTATGTTTTCCAATGTGCATTAATTACTGTGCCCTTATTGACATTGAATTTCACCTGCCATTTTGTCACCCCCTCAGCCTGTTTAGTGAGATCCCTTTGTAATTTTTCACAGTCATCACTGGACTTAACTATCTTGAGTAATTTTGTATCATCTGCAAATTTTGCCATCTCACTGTTCACCCCCTTTTCCAGATCATTTATGAATAGGATGAATAGTACAGATCCCAAGACAGATCCTTGTGGGACCCCGCTATTGACCTCTCTCCATTGTGAAAATTGACCATTTATTCCTATCCTTTGTTTCCTATCTTTATTATTACCCATTATTACTGTGTTTTTCTGCCTTTGTAGCCTCTCAAATTTCCTTGAGCAATTCGCAATCACCATCACCATCCTGGTCAGGTGGTCAGTAGTATACTCCTACTGCTATAGACTCATTGTTCAAGCATGGAATTTCTATCCATAGCTTCTACAGTACAGTGTGATTAATTTAAGATTTTTATTTTATTTGATTCTATGCTTTCTTTCAGATATAGTGCCACTCCCTCACCAGCTCACTCTAGTGGGTCATTCCTCTATATATTTGTACCCTGGTATTACCGTGCCCCACTGATTATCCTCATTCACCAAGTTTCCGTGATGACTGTTGTATCAATATCCTCATTTAATGCCAGGCACTCTAGTTCACCCATCTTAGTATTTGCATTTGTATATAAGCACTTGTACATTTTGTCAGTATTCAGTTGTTTGTCTTCATGTATTATATTAACGTTTGACTATTCCTCACTAGTTCCTATCGGTACTTTACCAACTTCATTCCTATCCTCTTTACTAGGTTATAAAGTTCCCCTTTTAAGAAATTCATCCCTAATCCTCCATAATTCATCTATCTGAATCCTGTGCTCCTCCACATCTCTCAGCTTTCCCCCAGCCCTTAATCTAAAATTCCTATACTACCTTTTAATATTACATGCTGTTTAGGTTTAGGTGGATCCCTTCCTTTCTATATAGGCTCCTTCTTTCCCAAAAGGTTCCTCAGTTCCTAATGAACCTAAAACCTTTCTCACTACCCCATCATCTCAGCCATGCATTGAGACCCTACCGTTCTGCCTGTCTTTCTGTCCCTTCGTGTGGAACTGGAAGCATTTCAGAAAACGCTACCATGGAGATCCTGGACTTTACTCTTATGTAGCAGCCTAAATTTTACCTAGCAGCCTACAGGACCAAATGACTGTCTCAGAAACAAAATTTATAAGCATCCCTGTCAGCTGTCTTATTAGAGTAGCTGAAGATTGAGTAGTCTTGGAGACTTTCACCTTAGATATGATCCCTCCAGCCAGTATTGAGGTATGTGAGTAGTACAGGGAAGTTTATGCTGGTCCTGTCTGTGTCTTGCCTGTCTTATGAATGAATAAAGGACTTCAGTCTCAGCTTCTCATCTTCCACAAGTAATACAATTAATACACAATACCAATTAGGCAAAATTGGGTATGTGCATTGTTACCTTTTGATTTTATGCAGACCCACTTTTATACTGATCTGCGTGATCTTTGTACAACTTATCAGTCATAACAGCAATTAAAAATAATAGAATATTTTGCTACACAAAATCAAGCGCCTATTTTATATTCTGTAATGAACAGACTCTTCTCTGTCCCTGATGAATAGAAAACAATTGAGTCAACCAATTTGTAAAATAAAAATAGGTGACTCTACACTGGTGTCAGAGAAGAGTATGGTTTTTGATTTATTCTGTTGTGAGAGCTGAGAGGAAGTGAGGGAAACTTAGTGTTGGATTTCACAAAACAAAAACAAAATTGATGATATGTGCGGAGCTGGTAATACAAATTGTGTTGCTTGGAGTGAGGAGAATGAGTGTTGCATGAATGTATTTATACTGCTTTATGTTTGGCTACACAGAGGCAGAGAGCCTTGAGCAAGAAGGGAGAGTAGAGGTGTCACCTTCCTATCCTTCCCTACCTCCTAACTCCACCGCTGCTACTTATCTGTTGTGCTGCCCTGATTTCTGTTTAAAATTCCTGGTTGCATCTCAAACTGACTGGCAATGTAGGTAGCTGAAACATGATAACTCATTTCTGAGCGTTAATTGTCCTTTTCCTCTTTCTTCTCCTCCAGATCTGGAGTCGGCAGGATCGCCAGCGTATCCTCAATGCCTTAGCCCACTTGTTATTGGATAAAGAATGTACTCTATTGATTGGTCGTCAGTTTCGACCGATCCTGCTGGATTTACTGGAAAGAAATGCAGAAGCCATTAATGCTGGTGGCCAGATCAACCACGATCTGCATGAAAGGCTATGTGTAGCAATGAGCAAGCTCATTGGTGACCATCCTGATGTGCTGCCGTAAGTGATGTGAAGTCTGCTTGTGTGGTGATTGAATTTATTTGCTGTATACTAGGTAGTGCTGACTGGTCAGTAAGTGGGTCTTCTGGCTATGTGGGAAAGAGCAGCTATTTTCATATATTTTTATTGCCCTGGTAATGAACATTTCTGGAATTGAAACTATGGCTGAGAAAACCCAAGGTTTTAAATTAAAGGAAATGTTTAAATGAATGTCTGGTGTTGTCTAACATGGTATGCATCTTTTTCAACGATTTGAAATGAAATAGAAAAATATCTGTCATGCATGAGAAAATTATTCATTGGCCAAAATTTTCAAAACTATTCATTTAAAATTAGGCTCCTAAATCCAGATTTAGACTTAAATAAAAGTGATCAGTACTGGTTCAGCAAATTGGAATTAACTCTCTACTGACAAGGGCATAACACTGGTTAGTCAGGAACTGGTGCTGACCACTGTTTGTCCTTGTCATCTGAGTAATCTGAGTAAAGTGACTGCTGACAAATGACTGCTAAAATGATTATTTATAGTGTTGTTGTAGTAGTGTTGGTCCCAGGATATTAGAGAGACAAGGTGGGTGAGGTAATATGTTTTATTGGACCAACTTCTGTTGGTGAGAGACAAGCTTTCGAGCTACACACAGCTCTTCTTCAGGTCTGGGAAGGGTAGTCAGGGCTGGTCTACACTGGAAACTTACATCAACATATCTCCATCTGTCAGGGGTGTGAAAAATCTACACCCCCTGAATGATGTAGCTATGGTGACCTAATCCCCTGTGTGGACAGTGATAGGTTGATGGAAGAATTCTTCCATTGAGCTAGCTACTGCCTCTCAGGGAGGTGGATTAACTACAGTGATGGGAACCCCTCCTGTTGCAGTAGTGCGTGTTTATACTGAAGCACTACAGTGGTGCAGCTGTGTCTCTAGCATTTTAAGTGTAAATATAGCTTCGGAGTTTCACAGATAAGTACAAGGTGGAACAGATACAAGGTGGATTATGTGTTAACTACTTAAGATAAAAAGTCTATTCCACCATCTATTTAGTCGTGATGCTCTGAGTCCTTTTCCCAGATCTGAAGGAGCTGTGTAGCTTGAAAACTTATTTCACCAACAGAAGTTGGTTCAGTAAAGGATATTACATCATCCACCTTGTCTCTGCTAAAATGGTACTATTTCCAATTGTAGACAAGGCTTCAGTTTACATTTGGTTTACATTGTACCAACAATTACTGTTTCAGGACTCCTGTGGATTAGAACTCTTTTGTAGCTTGTGTTCTATGCAATGACTTGGATATACACATTGGCTTAGCTTAGTGTCTCCACTTATTTCTCTTGAAGGTTTGCTTTGAGATATTTTAAGGATACTTCACCAGTGTTCCAAAGACTCTTCTTGGAGAGTTCTGATACGAGCACAGTCCGATATGGGCGCAGACGGATGAAGTTACGGGATCTCATGGAGGCTGCTTACCGATTCCTACAACAAGAGCAGTCAGTGTTCCGGGAGCTATGGGACTGGAGTGTGTGTGTTCCGCTGCTAAGGAGTCATGACACTCTGGTCCGCTGGTAAGCTTAAATCCAAAAATCTTTTCCATTCAAGGTCAAGTGTTCTCCTAGCAGCCTTCACGTTTAAGGGGAAAGATGAGAGAAACCTTCAACAGTGCAAGACAAAGAATGTGTTAAACTGGGGTACAGATTTCATACACATCTACTGACCTCTCTCAAGAAAAAAGCCTTAAGTTTCAGTTAAAACAGGAACCCTACACTTCTAAAAACATTAAAGTTTCTATTGCAAAATGAAAGGAAAAAAACCCCTATCTACCTAACTTTGTAAATTATGATAAAGCACAGTTAGGATCACCGAAGCAACCTTGGGCTTGTTTACACACACAAGTTACAGCAGTATAAACTACATAGGCACAGAATAGAAAGTGCAGTCAATGGGTGATGCACCAGATTTAGAGGAGCTGTCCTTTGTATGCTTGTATTTCTGCCTCAGTTCCTTTTCCTTCTGATGGCACTGCTGTTCATCTGTGGAATAGTTCAGCATTGCCATTTCCTCCAACCAGTGCTTGTTGGTCATCTTGTTCTGGCTTGAATTTCTGAGCTGTACCTGCACATACTGCTCACCTCAGAGCCCAAAGAAGTCAGTGAACTCTCTGGATTCAGCAAGATATACAAAACATTTATAGCACCTTTTGATAAGATGCAAAATGCTCTGAAAGGTTGAGAGCTTGCTTACTATGGTGGTAGTTCACAAGTGGGGTGTGCATGGGTTTCAAGGGCTCCTCAACGTGATTTCTGGTCAAACTGACCCCTGGGTGGTGGAGTGAAGAAAGGTTAAGTGTCTCAATTTAAAAAAAAAACAACAGTGTTATGCTAAATTGACTTGACAGTAAGGCATATAGTTTAAATAAAAAGTTCTAAGAAGATTAGTTTAGGAGGGATGGGGATAAGAGTATCACCAAATCTCTCTCCAGGTGTTTTAAGGTTCTCATACTGAAATGCTTTTTTAGGGATTTGGCAGCTTTCTCTGCAAGAGATATGATCATTTTAGAGTTACTGGTTCATTTAACAGACTAGGTTTACATGGCTTTTTCACAATGGTTTTGGAAGGGAGAAACTAGCTGATTTTAAATTTTGTGCTGAGCCACTCTCCATCTGGAGGCTGTCCTCTTTCAGCCTCACTGAGCATTGATGGTTGTCAGAAAACAAGAACTGACTAAACTCGATGAAAAATGTATTTGCCCGTCAGACTTTGTATTTGCCCGTCAGACTTTACTTTTGAAGTATATATTAATTATTTGAAGAGGCAGTAGTATCTAATAATGAAGTCAAAAGATTTGAAGTGGTTTTAGGATTCTGTTGGCACTGAGCCTTTAGCTAATATCTTGATCTCTTGGTACTATAGCCAGTCTAACTTCAGAATTAGGTGAAAGCCAGATCTTGTAGAAAGCCACATCCTCCACTTAAGGTGAAGATATCCAAGACATGTTTGTATTTAAATAGTGTGCCTAATTGTGTTTGCCACAATAAACTGTCCTTATAGAAAGATTTGTTACAATGTGAGGCGCTTTGTTTCAACATGCCTTGACTTGAGTCAGTTTTCTCTAGAAAAATATTTCAGATTACTATACTGTCAAAAAAGACACTTACAGAACATTCAGTCAAATGAAGCAGTAAAATAAGAATCAGGAAGCAACAAATCATTGTAGAATGGTACAACATATTTGCCTTGGGCCAAACTTGGCTAGCTTACAACACAAAATTCATTGCCCCTATCAGTTACATGCCAAAAGATGAGTCTCCGATCTACTAAGAGTCAGACCACACATTCTTGATCTATAGCCAAAGTAGTTGGGGGGAGGCCAATTTTTTTCTCTCCAACAACCCCTCTGGGGGAAAAAGATGTATAAGATTCTTCTATAATTTCATGTCTTGACTTCTGAATCAGAGTCACAAAACTAGGTTTTTTAAGAATCTTTGAAACATTTTTTTTCTAAATGTTCTTTGCAGGTATACTTCAAATTGCCTGGTTTTGGTTACATGCATGAACGATGAGCATAAATTATCTTTCCTTAAGAAGATCTTCAATCCAGATGAATTAATACATTTCAGACTAAAGTAAGATGAATTTTCGCATTGAACACCTTGCATGGCTAAGTATATTTGTATAAATGACATGCAACTGCAATAATGAATGTGGACACTAATTTGACAGGCTACTGGAAGAATCACAGATGCAGAATGTGGAGAGAGCCCTTGTTTTGGCCAATCCAGACACATCTCTTTGGCACAGAGAGAAAGGGCTGCAGTATACTCAAGGAGAGATCGTATCAGGTGACCTCTCTGCAAATGTAATAGCAGTATGTGGAGTTGTGTTACCGAGGCAACAACTTGCATCTAAAGATCAGGTAGGACAGCCTCGAGTATGACCTAATTATTAAAATGTAAATGCTAAGAATTTGTTAATTTCTTAAATGATGTTGAATGTTTGTAGTACTTAGGGCAAATTTTATTTCACACTGTGCCAAGCACTGAGTCACTGTGAAGTGGAATGTTGGCATGTCAGAGTAGCTGTGTGCTGGAATGAAGCTGTGCAAGGGTTAACATAGCGATTTGTTCTGTTTCTACATACCAGTTCTTGTAAGCTGGCTATAAGAGAATGTTCAGCAACCACTTTTCCAACTTTACATACATCTTCTTTCCAAATCCAGAGGCTTTCTCAGGAACATGGAGTCATGGCCTAGCCAGCACAGAGTCCAAAACAGTCATTTGTACCTTCATGAAAATGATTTTTATACCATATGAGTTTACACCCTCTCTTTGCCAGCAGTTGCTCCCAAAATAACAGAAATTCTTTAATGGTTATTTAAAATAAAATAAAATTTACTATATGGAGGCTGCTACTTTTCTGCTAACAGGCAGGAAATGAAAAAAATAGGGACAGGGAAAAAATTTTCTACCCTTAAATTGAACTCTACTTTTTAGGTAGGTTTTAAAATGCATGTTTTAAAAGTGTTCACCTAAACAATTTTTTAAAACCTTGTATTTCTTTTTATAAACTGTGCTGAGGCAAATGAATTAAAGATTGACAAACTGAGAAACTGTCTGCCTCTAACCTGTTTTCCCCATTCCCACCCCCTTTAATTCCTGTAGCTTCAGCCAGTATCTCAGACCAGACCATCCCTCAGACGACCCTTCTTGCTTCTTCTCTAACCTGAGCTCAGCTCCTGACTCTACTCAGCCTTAGCACAAGCTGTTTAATCTAAAAGATCTGGAGAAGTGTGTAGAGAGCACCAGTTTTTCAGCACTTCTCAAGAAGTGTGGAACTCAAGGAGGCAGGATTTTCAACTTCTGAAATTCCTGGACTCTGTCTAGCAATAAATTTACAAATGAAATAAAACTGTATTTACCATCTACTAGTTTTTGTAAGTAATTTAAACTTGTTTAAAAGAGGAGTTGAAAATACAGTGCTCTTCATGTTTTTCAATGAAGGATGAGTTCCATTTTCTCTAACTCCTCTCTCCTTGCTTGTCAGGAAAATGGCAACCTCTGTGGAATAAACTGAAGTATTCACATCTGTAGAAAAGTTAAGATATGTTAAGAATGTATTCATGATTCATCATCTTACACACTGATTAGAAAATACCCTTTAAAGGTCTAAATGCCTAAAATAATTTGAGTAAGAAATAGTGTAGAATATTTTGCATATTTTTTTTAATTTTCATACATCAGTGAATTTAGTGGCTCCACACTTTTGTCTGTGCAAATCTGAATAGATTCTGCACTTTAATACCATGAGTCAGGTTATCAGTAAATAATTGCTGTTGGATTTTGGTAAGGCTTTGTCCTGTAATAGAGCACTGCTCTGATGACTTCATCTGCTGCATACATCAAATTATTTTTTTTATAGGTAAGTCTGACATAAGTTGGTGCAACATTGAA
Source organism: Emydura macquarii macquarii (assembly GCF_026122565.2). Classification (NCBI taxonomy): domain Eukaryota; kingdom Metazoa; phylum Chordata; order Testudines; family Chelidae; genus Emydura; species Emydura macquarii. Next base: position 5,916,410 of record NW_027133156.1, read on the forward strand.
ATAATCACTCTACTTTTATTGCAACTGCAGTCTGAGTGGCTTTTGACAGCAAATTGGCTCATACATACACTTTATAAATTGTGTGTTTTTTATTATAGATTTCTGATGGGTTGAATCTGTATTTTAATTCTAACCATTAAGTGTGGTGTGTTCACTCTGCATTCTCAATGACCCGTTATATCATTTGGCATAAGCTCATAGTTAGCGCTACATAGCCAGTATTTTCTAGCATTCAGACTCATTTTTATTAATGCAGCATTGGAGCATTCCAGTAATACTGTACACAACTCATCTGTGCGTAAACACTTCAACATGGTAACTCAAGTTCTCCACCCTAACAGGAAAGTACCATTAACCATTTTGTGCTGGTTGAATCTACCTGCACGAATCTTCAAAACCTCGCTATGGCAGTAGCTTTCCAGAATCCCGTATTATTAGAGGGACCAATAGGATGTGGCAAAACATCTTTAATTGAGTACTTAGCAGTCATCACAGGAAGAATGAAGCCCCCGCATATTCTGAAAGTTCAGCTTGGAGATCAGACAGACAGTAAGGTAATGGAAACATATTCCTGCTATGGGGAGAAGGGTAGACTCATCTATGCTTGTCACTTAAAACCCTGTCCTTATATCTGGACTTACATTGCTTAAGTTTTGAAATATGAAGTATTGATCTACAGCAAGTCCAAATTCCTAATGGGAATTGAAGAATTTGAAGATGAGAAACTTCAAGATGAGATCTCAGTAAGTTTTAAATTCTTCTCAAAAACTGCATCATATTGATTAATTTTTTTAAAAGTTACTAAGTTTCTTAGGACTTGTCTACATGAGAGAGCTGTTCTGATTGATTAAAGGGATGATTCTAAATTGATTTAGTTTAAACTGGTGTAAAAGTCTGTGTGGACACTCTTCTTTCAGTTTTAAACCAGGGTTTTTTCTGTTTGCTTTGAGACACTTGGGGGCAGGTTTAAGTTACACTGAAATAAGTTATCTTTAAACTGGTATGAGTGTTTACAGAGGGTTTGCATTGATATAACTAAATAGATTTTAAAACTGATTTAAGTTAAACTGGTGAAGCTTTGTGATGTAGACAAGACCTAAGTGAAAATAATTGCACAGTCTTGAGGTATTTCTTGCATGTCCTGGTGAGTTTGAGCTGAAGTAACAAACACTTGTTAGGAATGGTCTAGATAATGCTTGTTCTGCCATAAATGAAGGGGACTGGACTAGATGACTTTGCAAGGTCCCTTCCAGTCCTACGACGCTGTGATTCTATATTCTCAGTGTACACTGTGGCTAGGAGGGCACTAAGAATTTCATTTAACATTTGTTAAACACCTACAGTTTTCTCAGCAGGCTAACATTCATCAACAGTGCTAACTTTGGGGATTTTGTTGCCAGACGCAGTGGCCTCTCCCACTTGCATGGAAGAGCGAGTCATTTTCACCAACTCTGAAATATGTAGAAAGGTAGAATTAAAACTGCCTCACAGAGCTTAGTTGTAAGATCACCATCTCAGGAAAGTGTGATGAGATTGGAAATAAGTAGTAAAGTCTAAAGGTACAAAAAATTAAATATTTAACTGGAATAATCCAAAAAATGCTTAGAACAGGAGTATGTATCTTTATGGCACAGAATTTCTAGTGAGTTTCTAGAAAAAGCTTTTTATGTTAAAATGCATCTTATTTTTGCTTTATATATTTGTTTATAGTCCAATTTAATTGTTTCTCCAAACTTGGTACTCTCTTAGTTGTGGGTTTTTCATACAGGGATGGGGAGGGTGGAAAACATTTTTAGAAATAGGAAAATATGGATGTGAAGCTACAGTCTATTGGCGTATCCAGAGACCGGTGGAATACCTGAATCTACTTTCTCTTTATTTAATATGAGCTACATTTCAAGTCTCCTTTTTTGAAGATAAAACTTGTGCTTAATAAAGGTCTGTGAGACCTTGTCTATGAGTGGATGTAATTAGCTGTTGTAAACTATTTATAAAACTTCATTTTTTTCCTATTTTGTAAGTACTTTGAATAGTAACTCCATGTTTCATCTTGATGGAAAAGACACAAAGAGTTGGGATATGTTACGCTAGCAAGGAGTCATATCAAACCATGGGAAGTAATTGGTTTAATAAAAATTGTGTATATACTCCTGATGTTTCCAGTGTTAACCACTTTTCCTAAGAAGGCTGCGTCTAGCTATAGAACAGTTTTAGATGCTAGCTCATCTAATCTGTTAAGAGAACAAATGGGAGTGTTTCAGGAATGTTAGTGCTAATATTTTTCTTTGAACACTAAAATGAGTGTAATACAGAAAAAAATCTAGCTCAAGAGGGTGTTGACATTTAGTAATGGGCAAGCTATGTAAATGACTTAATGCTGATGTCAGATATATTATGTAAGTTATTTCTCTGAGTTCATCAAGGCTTATTAGTAAGTTATTACTAACTTTTTTTTTTGCAGACATTACTGGGTATGTATCGTTGTACAGATGTGCCAGGGGAGTTTGTATGGCAGTCTGGAACCTTGACGCAAGCTGTCACTAAAGGGCACTGGATAGTGCTGGAGGATATTGACTATGCTCCTCTGGATGTGGTATGCAATTTACCTTCTCTTATAAGCAACATTGTAAAATAAGTGGGTGGTAGGTTGAGGCATGCTGCTAGTTGGTTTTGCAGGCTAATGTCCAGTCAGTGGTAATATGTTGACCTCTTGGATCTGATGTGTTGCTGGTGTGGGGATTGGGAAGAAAAGGATATTTAATTAAGTAATCTGAATTGACTGATTAGAATAATAGGCTTATTTTTCTTGCTGGTTTAGAGTTCTGCTGATGGTGAGTCTGCCTAGTGTTACTTTCTTTTTCACTCATCCATCCCTGTCCCAGCTGGGACAGTATAAAAGCTTATACCATATGATCTGGAATAAGTACTATGAGGTTTACCTTAATTGAATCCTAATAGTCAGTTATAGAACTAGTGTTCATTAGAGAGAGCTTTTCCTTATATTGGTGACTGGAATGCTCCACTGCCTTCTACAAAGAGGCATCTCATAGAAATATTGCACCATTGCGGGTCTCTTGGGCATTCAGCCAAATTTCAAATTCTTTTCTGCATGCAGTTATTTTTTCATAGCTCTGTAAAGCATCCTTTATGGCACTAACTCTGTTGCCAGTTTTATTTATTGGGACGCAGGCTTTCAAAGCATAGGGATCCTATAACAAAGCCAATATATAGTCTCCTTATGAATTTAGATCTTAAGCAATTTTATGGGGCTGCTTGAATTATTCTGAAGTGTCCTTTTTTAAAAGGTAAACTAGAGTTTAATTTAGCCTGAATTTTTATGATGTGTATAGTTCTACTTTATAATCCATGCTTTCCTATGAACACCTTGTCTATATTTGAGTCTTTTACCACTAGAGGGTTGCATACTTCCTCACTTCTGTAGGCTGAGCTCATTGTATGCACCAAACTCCATGCATCCTGCCATCCTTCCTCCTTCCCCTGCCCCAGCAAGCTCCTTCTATGGCACCTTCCCTGCAACCCTGACCCTTCCATCAACCCATTATTTCTTTTCTTTTCTGTTTGGGAGGTAAGTCATTCAGGGCGTTGACATTGTATACTATTGGGATGATGATCAGAGCTGGGATATGAGGATATAATTATGATGGAAGGTGCTAATGGTTGCCATAAACAAGGTATTTTATCTAGGGACAAACTTTGCTTGGGCAATTGAAAAGACAGGGCTTTAAAACATATGCAAGGATGAAACTACCTTTTAGTCCACTGGGCTATCAAAAGACAATATTTCTGACTTGTATGGTGCATTGTAAAAATTGGGATACCATAGTTGTCAGGGTGAAGAAAGATGAAAAGGAAAATGATGATGGTCATTTTTCTATCCATTCTGCATTAAAATGTGAATGATGTTAGAAATAACCAAACAGGTTGTCCCTGGGGCAGACTGGGGAGACAGAACCCTTTATTGCCTGCTCGATGCCGTGAGTGAGCGACGGGGGCGTTACTTTACAATCCTTTTATCCATAGCAGTATGTAAATATATACATTTCTAGCAATTCCCCATAGACCCTTATTTGGTTACATTTACATCTATAAAATGAATATTAACAACTACATAATGAATACAATTATACCCACCCTTGTTTGTTGTTTACAGGATTACCATACAGAGGTCAGGCACATCACCTTAAAACCTATAAATTTTACACTAACATTCTTTGAAGTAAAGGTATGCCAGGGGGAGAAGGAAGATAATGCTTTCTTCTCACCAAAAGGCCTTGCACAAAAATGGAGATAATTCTTTATAAGCCTCATTCCCGGCACAGATGGCCAGGAATGGAGGAAAAGAAGAGAGATAACAGATTCTAATTAGAATTCACACCAATTAACAGAAACAAGGTTTGCCTGTGCCATGACCCCATTTCCTGTAACTTAGGTCTGACCATTTGTCCAGCTTTTAACTCTTTTCTCTCCTACAAATGCCAGCAAGAAAGAGTGTAGTAATGTGCTTTTACTTATGGAATTTGCTGCTGAATGATGTTAACTGAGACTGTTAACTCAATCCTTATCAGTGTCACTTAGAAGTTATACAGACAAAAGTGGTCTGTCACTCAGGGGTTTGAAAAACACACCTCTGAGCGACATAAGTTACACCAACAGAAGCATTGGTGTAGCCAGTGTTATGTAAGCTGGATCTCCCACCGACAAAGCTACCGCCGTTCGTTTGGAATGGTTTAATTAGGTTGACTAGAGAGCTTTCTCTCGTCAGCATAGAGTGGCTACATGGGAGATCTTACTGTGGTGCAGCCTTAGAAACAAGTACATTTGGGTAAAGAACCTTTGAGAGGAACTTTTTGATTTGCATATTGAGGTAGCCCAGTGTAAGTGGGCTGGTGACTCATGAAACAAATGCAGTCTGGGTGGGTGGGCTTCTCCCAAAAGAAGCATGAGTATTGTTTTGTTTCCAAGGTTAGAGTTCTTTCTCTTCTTCAGATCTCTGTGCTGATTCCTCTTCTGGAAAGTGGAGAATTATTGATTCCTGGTCGTGGGGACTGTTTTAAAGTGGCTCCTGGATTCCAGTTTTTTGCAACCAGAAGGTAGGCATGTAAGGTAAAATGAACACAGGAACGTTAATTGGCTGCTTTTAAGCTGAAGGCAACAAGAGAAGGAAGTCAGACAGACATAAAGATCAAACTGCTAGAATGCAATACAAAGACTTTATTAATCATAAAATGTAACAGGAATGCATTAAATATCGAACAGCTTTACAGTTGGACTGGATCTGGACTATAGCATCTTATGCAAATGTTACTTCAGCAAGTCTGAAGGAAGGCTTTGTAGGTTAAAAAAAATAAGAAAGTTAATAAATATTCAGATTGGGTGGGCTAGCATTTTCCTTTGTGGTAAGCGTTTTTGGCTCAGAATGGTAATACACTCTTATTTTCAATATGTAAAATATTTGATTCTCACTTTTTTGTAGTGCTTATGAAAATTGGAAGTATACCAAAGTATATAGTGCACTATTTAAAGGGATATTGTTGAGTACATTAACGTTTTGCAACACTCTTCAAAACTTGAAACAACTTTTTCCTATTACTTATGTCTTTACTCCTTTGATAAAATATTTTCTTCCTGTTGACCATTGTTTGTTATTTGGGAGCTTACCCCAATATGCATCTGTCTTGATATACTAGAATTGTTAGCTCTGTTGACACTACTCTGGTGCTACACACCCCTTTAGTATAGCAGTGCCAAGTATTAGTGGGACAGTCTCTAAATAGTCAAGAGTATGTTGGATTTTCTTTAATTTGAAGGAGTGAATTTAAAAAAAAAACCCCAAGGATAGAACATCAAGGTGTGTAAGTAAAAGACTGATGACCAGTATGTTGCATGCATAGGACTGCTGCCATGGAGGGCATGGCATGGGCTTTGAGGACGGAGGGAGTAGTTGTGTGCATTGTGTCTTAATGTGCAGTAGTAGGCTTTGCTGGTGCGACTTGCAGCTGCAGAGAGAGCCAGGAGATGGTGAACTCAGAGAAAACACTGTCAGGAAATTGAGTCAGTGTGAGAAGATCCCAAGGCAGCTTGTTAGCCATCCTTACTCTGCTGAGAAGGGAAGGGTTAAACAGGGCAAAAACCAGGGGGTTGTGGGCAAGGAAGAAGGAACAAAACACGAGGGGGCAAAGATAGGGAGCCGTGAAAACTGGAGTAGCAAGGGCAGACAGAGTGACAAGAAGAGTGAGACCAAAACCCAGAAGGGGTGAGAAACAACTGGCAACAGTAATGCAGTGGCATGGGGGGGGGGACGGACGAGCAGAGATCAGAGACAAGGGGAGTGCATTTCCTGTATATGTGAAATCAGATCTCTGCAACAGGAAATAACCTTCTTCCTCTGCTCAGATGCCCTGCAGAGGTCCCATCACTGATGCTATGTCTGAAGGAGCTCTATGGCTATTGAGGTCTGGAGCCATGGGTAAGAGCAATGTGCTCCATGTCACTGTTTTGTCCAGACCTGACAGACTTTGCAGATCACAATTATAATTTCCCCTGGTCCACCTCTGCAACTGTGAAGTGAAAGTGAAGTGAAGTGAAAGCATGGATCCTGCAAGAGTAGTGGGAGTCAGCACAGAACTCCGAGTCAGGACAGATGCAGCAGCTATCTGTGTAGTGTTGAGAACAGGAGAGGATCTGGGAAGTGAGGACGCATAACCCCCTACTCATTCCAAGTCCCTCCCCTGGATAGGCAATGTATAGGAAACTTGGTAAGGGAAATCTCCAGGGTAGTTTGCTGCTGCTTTGGCTCGCTTCTTTCTGCATGTTTCTCTTTAGGAATAGGCAGTTTGGGCCAAGAAATATACACCAATAAGGGGTGGGTGATATGGAAAAGAGACAGGATGACATGGGGCTTCTGTTATGGACCCTGGGAGCCCTGTGCATGCGGATCAGCTCAAGACAACCATGCTAAGTGTTCTAATCCTTTGAGCTGTTGGAATAATCCTATTGTAGAATATAATGGAATGTTGAATTCTTCCGTAAAACAATATGTAATATTCTGTATAACTCCACTGGGTGTGTTTGTTTAATTTAGAGTCTTCAGCTGTGGTGATGGTTGGTACCGACAGCAAAACAGTCATGCTACTCTTCTGGATAAGTATTGGACCAAAATTCGAGTGGACAACATGAGTAAAGCAGAACTCAAAGAGGTATGTGGGGTAATGTCATTATGGACCAACAGACATTGCTCCATAGTTAAGGTTACAATTGAGATTCCATAAAGAGCCTGATTCTTATTTTTGCTGTCCGATATCCACAACATAGTCATATTGGCTTCAAAATGGTTAGGTTAGATCTGGGACAAAGGAATTACTTATTCTATAAAACTTGGAAGTGAATCAGACAGAGATTCTGTCAACCCCAAAATAGAACAATTCAACACAACTCTGAATCCAAACTTTTTTTTGCCACTCAGTATAAGAAAAAGAGAATCAATTTTACTGAACTCCTAGCAGTGTTCTAGTGCGCAGGATCAAAGTTAGTTGATATAAAATTACAAAAGTAATTCATATTTTCTTTAACCTCTCTAGGGAATGTTTACTTCAGTTGAACTTAGTATAGTACATCAAATGACTGCTGGAGAAGAAAGCTTCCATTTAAAAAGTCATTCTCTAGCCCTTTTATTTGCAGATATAGAGCTCAAAGTACAATGAATGTGAAGAAGGCTTGTCAATGAGGGAAAACTTTTTTGGGTTTTTTGGTCACCCCCCTCCCTACACCCCATTCAAAAGACTTGAGGGGGAAATGTTCTTCTAATTCTCATGAAGGCATGGAAGGGATCCAACAAGCCTCTTAGGATATATCTACACTGTAGTTAAACACCCGTGGCTGGCCTATGGCAGGTGACTTGGGCTTGTAGAGCTGTAAAATGGCAGTGTAAGCATTTGGGCTCGGGCTGGAGCCTAGGCTCTGGGACCCTCCCCCGATTGAATTCATAACATGACCTGATGTTATGCCGTAACTTATCTCTAGCTTGCCTCTGAATTTTCATTTCACTTTACTCCTCTTTTACCAGGCCTTGCTTGACTATTGTCAAGCCTGTTTTTAGGAAATAGATTTTTGGGTCTACAGTAGATTCCATTTATTAGCAGCCTCTTGGTTGCCAGCAAAAAGTTGCTATTGTCCCACAGTTGCTAATAAGGAGCAAGCAGGTTTCTGAGGCAGCAGCCAGGGAAGGAAGCGCTGTGACGTGCCTTCCCTTGTTGCAGCTCACAAACCTACGTGTGGGCAGGACAGCAGCAAGGAGCAAGCAGCTGCAGCCCGAATGTCAGGGCTTTCCAGAGAATGGGGGTGCTGGGGTGCATGGAGCTACACAGTACCTCACCCTGCCCCAGGTGTAGGATCTCAACACGTCCCAGCACCTCCTTCCTTATGTAGAGTGCCCTGGTGGGGTTTAGTTGGGAGAGCGCAGGCACTGGCAGAGGTACCGTGCAGCTTCAGCATCAGGGCTGCAGCTGCTGATCCCCCACTCTGCCCACAGCCCCTTACCTCCTGTGTGATCCCTGTGTGCAGGCAGGTTTGCAGGCTGCCCTCCCAGAAGGAAGTGTTCGGACTGGCTGAGCACCAGCCCAGGTAGGTTTGTACCTCTCTAGTCATGGAAGGCAGATCCCAGAACTTTCTTCCCTGACTGCAGCTCCACAAACCTGCATTCAGGGGTGCTCAGCCTATCCCAGTGCTTCTTTCCGGGGCCGCAGCCCTGCATACTTGCCTGTAGGTGGATCCTTTCTTTTAAAAAAATATGCTTAATAAGCGACGTGCTGTTGCCAATATCCAAACCCCTAACATTAAAATCAATGGGATGAGATTGGTTCCTGGCAAAACATTGCTGTTAACTGGAAGTTATTCATATCCAGGTTTCTATTAAGCCGTATCTATTGTACTTACATTTCAACACAGTTCTGTATAACATAAGCAAGCACCATCATCATAGGCTACAAAAGTACTTAACTTCTTTTTAAGACTGGATCCCCTTATTAGGCAATAATTCTGTCTTTGTAACTGGCCTCCTTGGAGAGTGATTATCTATGTATATCATAATAAAACTTGCATGACCAGCAGTTAGCTTCTGCCTTTATACAAATTACAATTTCTGTTTCTCAGGTTCTTAAGGGCAGATACCCTAGCCTTGCTGCTGTGACTGATCGTCTATTAGACATTTATCTTCAGCTTACTGGAGACAAGCATCAAACATTGGAAATCAGTTTTCCTGGCTGTGAGCAGCGATCGGAAGATGCATCAGAACTGAGAAAAGAAAACAAAAGGCCAAGTCTGGAGGGAAGAGAACTATCTCTGAGGTAAGTTTGTCCCTTACACATTTATTTAGAGAATATTTAGCCAGCTGGTGATAGTTTACAGTAAATCTTGGCATGGTTTGTGTTTTTTTAATTGAGGAAAAAACAGTTAAAATTATGAAACCTCAGTTAAAAAAATTAATGAGCCTGGAAAATTCTGTCATTCTTTTTGTTCATTTTAAAGTAGTTTTTATTGCTTTTTAGCCCCCTAGAACTCTAAATCCAAATGATGTTAGGATTCACTTTCATGTTTATTATGGAATATAACTATTATGAAAGACTGACTGTATAATTTTGAATTGTTTGAACAGCTTTGGGGTCAAGAATCTCAAGGGATTAGAAATAAGAATTTAATATAAAGCAACAGGGATATTTCTCAGCGTCTTTTAAAGCAAAACGTATAAAGTCTAGTAGATAAGATTTGGTAATCACTACTAAAACTTCTTGTTGAACTGTGACACAAATAAGATTAATGGTAACTAATAAATATTTTTTCATTTGTCATATTCTTTATTTGCACATCAGATTAGTGAATCTTGGTATTAAGCAATTGTTTATGGCATTCTAATCTATAGTTGCTCAAAGTAACCAATCCTGTAGCATTCAATTGTTTTATGGCTTTTTGTGACATAAAATGGCCATACGGGGTCAGAACAATGGTACCTCTAGCCCAGTATCCTGTCTTCCAACAGAAGCCAATGCCAGGTGCTTTAGAGGGAAATGAACAGAACAGGCAATCATCAAGTGATCCATCCCCTGTTGTCCACTCACAGCTTCTAGCAAACAGAGGCGAGGGACACTCAGAGCATTGGTTTGCATCCCTAACCATCCTCGATAATAGCCATTGATGGGCCTATCCTCCATGGACTTACCTAATTCTTTTGTGAACTCTGTTATAGTTTTGGCCTTCACAACATCCTTGGCAATGAGTTCCACAGGTTGACTATGCATTGTGTGAAGAAGTACTTCCTTTTGTTTGTTTTAAACCTGCTGCCTATTAATTTCATTGGGTGTCCCCTAGTTCTTGTGTTATGTGAAGGAGTAAATAACATTTCCTTATGCACTTTCTCCACATCAGTCAAAATGTTATAGTCCTCTATCATATCCCCTCTTAGTTGTCTTTTCTTAATCTCTCCTCGTATGGAAGTTGTTCCATACCCCTGATCATTTTTGTTGCCTTTTCTGTACTTATATTAGAATTGAAAAATCTTTTTTGAGATGGGCCATCCAGATCTGCATGCAATATTCAAGATGTGAGCGTACCGTGGATTTATATGGAGGCATTATGATATTTTCTATCTTATTATCTATCCCTTTCCTAATGGTTCCTAACGATCTGTTAGTTTTTTTGACTACCGCTGCACTTTTAGTGGATGTTTTCAGAGAACTGTGCACAATGACTCTGAGATCTCTTTCTTGAGTAGTAACAGTTAATTTAGACCCCATGATTTTGAATGTGTAGTTGAGATTGTTTTCAAATATGTATTACTTCGCATTTATCAATATTGAATTTCATATGCCATTTTGTTGCCCTGTCACCCGTTTTGTGAGAGCCCTTTGTAACTCTTTGCACTCTGCTTTAGACTTAACTATCTTGCGTAGTTTTGTATCATCTGCAAATTTTCCACTTCAGTGTAAACACTGGACATCTCTCTCCATTCTGAAAACTGACCATTTATTCCTACCCTTTGTTTCCTATCTTTTAACCAGTTACTGATTCATGAGAGGACCTTTCCTCTTATCCCATGACTGCTTACTTTTCTTAAGAGCTTGTGGAAATCTAAATACAGTATATCCACTAGATCCCTCTTGTTCACATGTTTGTTGCCCCCCTCAAAGAATTCTAATAGATTGGTGAGGCATGATTTCACTTTACAAAAACCATGTTGACTCTTCTCCAACAGATCATGTTCATCTATGTGCCCTTACTATAGTTCTTTTTACTATAGTACTGTTCTTTACTATAATTTCAACCAATTTGCCTGGTACTGAAGTTAGGCTCACTGATCTGTAATTGTCAGAATCACCTCTGGAGCCTTTTTAAAAATTGGTGTTTATATTAGCTATCCTCCAGTCATCTAGTACTCACACTGATTTAAATGATAGGTTACATACCACAGTTAGTAATTCTGCAATTTCACATTTGAGTTTCTTCAGAATTCTTGGGTGGATACCATCTGTTCCTGGTGATTTATTGTTGTTTAATTTATCAGTTTGCTCCAAAACCTTCTCCAATGACACCTCAATCTTGGATAGTTCCTCAGATTTGTCACCTAAAAAGAACAGCTCAGGTGTGGGAATCTTGCTCACATCCTCTGCGGTGAAGACAGATGCAGAGAATTCATTTAGTTTCTCCACAATGGCCTTTGCTCCTTTAGCACATTTATCATCCTGTGGCTCCACTGATTGTTTAGTAGCCTTCCTGCTTCTGATGTACTTAACTTTTTTTTTTGATGTTAGTATTTGAGTCTTTGGCTGGTTGCTCTTCAAATTCCTTTTTTGGCCTTCCTAATTATGACAAAATGCAGAGTGAATTGTTGGATTTTCTCTCTTCTCACATTGAAGATAGCTGTACTGAATTTATATAATCAATACTATTTCATGAAAAAATATGCAAGAACTAGATATGTGGTGGTGCACGATAGCCTTGGGGTTTGATAGAAATGGCATGCATTTAAAACATAGCCAGTTGCACACTTAATATTAGGCATAAACTTTGTCATCATAAAAATGTTTGTTTTGTTCTGAAGTTCAGAAGGAAGGAGGTATTGACAAGCAATCTGAGCTTTGAAAAGTTGTTCCTTGTAAATTACTCAATAAAGAGAGCATGCTTTTCGTAATAACTTTGTTTATCTAGAATTGTTAGTGTGGTGTGCATATCTGGCTGTTTCTGATATTTCGTAGTACTTCTACAGAACAGACATTATGGTTCTTTAAGTAGTCATTTGCGCTTTGGCACGCACGTGTCATTTATATCATAACTTCATGTGTACAATAAAAAGTAAAATAAAATCTGAATGAAAATAAAATCTAGTTACCAGCAGGGAGGGTAATTGGACTGAGTTGAATAACCGAGGAAAGAAGAGCTTTGTATTATTGAGTCAGCTCTCCTAAAACATGGCTTCCTCTCTCTTGTCTTAGAGATTTATTGAATTGGTGCAGCAGGATTGCCTACAACTTTGACAGCTCTTCCTCAACTACTGCAGTGAAAATTTTTCAAGAGGTACAGTAAGACTATCCATTTTACAGTTGTTCACTAAAGTTTTTCGTGTTAGCCCTTAAAACAAAATAAGACTCAATATAAAAAAGAGTGCTGCCTTGGACAGATTCTGGTTGGAGTTATTGATGCAATCACAGACCATGCTAGAGGCGTCCCTATGGGCTTAGACATTTCGGACCTAGCAAAGATATGCGTGTAGTAACATGCTGAATGTCGTTCTGACCAATTTACTGGAATATAAAATACATGATGGTGTGGTGTGACATAAGTTTTATTGGTGAGAGTTTGGAAAGGCACATTACTTGTGAGTGGCAAAGCTATGTATTATATATATCATCCCAAGTGTGTACCATTTGTGCATCCTAAATGCTACAAAAATACAACTGTAGGAATATTTTAATGTCTTTATAAAAAAAAAACAAACCCCAGAAATATTGTATTCTCCTCCTATGATCCAGATGCCTTTAGCTATGCTAAATCCAACTGTGCAGGTCCTTTCCCCGAATGTGGAACTTCCCCTCTTACATATTACCCTAACTTGTAATGCAGAGCTGGTATTGTCCAATCCTGCATCAGTGGTATCTTTAAGGTGTGGTATCTCCTGACCCATGAGGAAATGCTTATCACCCAGGAAGATTTTAAAACTGACACTAAGATATAGAAATGTTGTTTGAAGAAATTAAGGCTTTTTTATGGTTCCTTCTGAAGTTTGTGCGGTTGGACTCATAGGGCCAGATCCAAAGTCCACTGAAATCAATTAAAAGACTTTCACTGACTTCAGTGAGCTCTGGATTAGGATACCTGAAGAAGTGGTTTCTGTCAGGTTATGTCATATTAACTGAAGATGTGGTGTTTTTTTCCCTTGACAGGCATTAGACTGTTTTACAGCTATGCTGTCCAAGCAAGGGAGCAGACAGAAAATGGCAGAAATTATTGGAAGCAAACTAAATATTTCCAAGAAAAAGGTATATTGAGAAATGATTAGTGTGATCTTTATTTAAAATATTCTAAATTGCTCAATAAACGAAAGGTGAAAGATGATTTTTTTGTCTGGATGAAACTGTTTAATTTCACAGTTACAGGCATAAGTAAAACTGGTTATTCATGTGTAGCAAAATGCTGATACTGATGCTGCTTTAGCTTTTTAGCATAGATGCAGTTTGAAAAAGCATGTGTATCAGAATGCTTCTGAGTCCACATAGTAAAGTAATATTAGTCTTAGAAACCCTCCTTAAAAGGATAGATGGTGTGTTTGAAATTTTTGGAAGTGACTAATTTAAGAATAACAAGGCCTGAGACAATTTAGACAAAATTTAAAAATTTTCCTTTTTTCCCCTGCTGTTCCACTGCTGTTTAGAGTAGTCTTTGAAAAAGGCCCAAGTACAGCAGCACCTAATATACCTGGGCCCCCAACTCCTCTTCCTTTCTGTGCTTATCACTGCTTTCTGACTCTCCAGTTATAGTTTCAGCTTTGCTGCTAATGTTTATGGTAAACACCCTCTTAAAGGGTCTGGAGTAGAGTATAAATGTGAACTTCCTCCAGGTCTGTGGCAGGTGTCCTCGTCATGCTAATGCATGAGAAACAAAGGACAACACCATCAACAAAACTATGAATTTGACTAGCGCAAAGCAAATGGAAAATGTTTCCTCTAGTCTTTCACTTATAGTTAACTTGGATAACTTATAAAATTTACAGATAAAAATGTGACCTTCCTCTCTTCCTACCTCCGTCCTCTACCCCAAAATTGACAGTATTCCTCCTTCTCAGCTTTCTTTAATGAAGAAAAACATTAGCTCTTTGAGAAAATTCAAAAGGTCAAATATCTACAGATCTTTCTGTTCACTTCTCTCCTTTCCCATTGTTTAAGTATAGAAACAGAAGAATCTGTAACAATGCCACGAATATCCTGTTGAAACAGACGTCCACTCAGTGCTTCTATACATAAAATATATTATGCCTCATCCAACAAGCTGTTTGCTTTCCTGCTTCAGCAGAGCACAGATTAAACTAACTAAATTCTGATTCAGGTTTATGTAATTGACTATTAAGGAGATCGACAAAATAGAACCATAGTGACATAGGTTTCGTAAGACGTACAGAGAGTAATCAATAGTTGCCCAGTGGAAAAGGACCAATGGGATGGAGGGGTGGAATTTTGAAGATTCTAAAGTCTTTTAAGTGATGAGGAAAAAACATGTGTTTATGAGCAAATGAGCTTGTTCCACAATCATACTAGAAAATGTAGAGGCTATGATTTGCATAAAGTAGGAGGCAGAATTATGGTATCCAATAGGAGTAATGATGCTTTCTATACAGGCAGAGTTCTATTGTCAACTTCATAAACCAGAAATTCGAATAGGGGAACATGATGTCTGTGTGGGAAGAGTGCGGCTCTTGCGGAAGCAAATGCAGGCGCTTCTTATACAAAGGTAAAGATGATTGTAGCTCACCCTTCCTGTACCTTTTTTCCTGGGAGCTATAGATTTTTTGTTTGAGTCGAATGAATTGAAAGCTGAAGTGTAAAAGCTGCATGTAAGATAGCTTGGCAACATCATTTTAAGCAAAGGAATGAGGCTTTGTTTTGATATCAGGATCTTATATCAAGACTGAGATGTCGGCATGGCATCTCTAACAAACCCAGGATGGAGATTCTCTGCATCTTTTAAGTCAGAACATCTTGAAATCAGGCTAGAGCTGGAAATGCTATGGGAAGGTGTTGGGTGGTGTCAGTAGCATCTCTGACTTGATGAAGGGAGTGTTTGCAGGATGCTGCACCAGAACCTGTTTTGATGGCAGTAACTCAGGTGGGAGTGAAGAAGGAAGTATAAAAAAGCAAGGCTTCCTGTGAGAAGCCCAAATTTCTTTATTAAAAGCAATAAAAAATTAATCACAAAAAAGCCTAAATTTCTGAGTTGTAAATAGAGAAAATGAACGTGTGTCTAATTGGATACTTAAACACATATCTTAGAGCTAGTTTTTTTCAGATATATTTTCTTTAGTTATAACTCTAAGGGAAAAAAATTAAAATTGAAGTGATAGCTTCTTGAGGTACCCTGTCCTTAATAGCTGCCTTTTCTGGATTGGCAGGGAGAAGCACACCTTCGCTGCTACTCGCCCATCTTCAGTACTGATTGAACAGCTTGCTGTGTGTGTTGACAAAGGAGAGCCTGTGCTGTTGGTGGGTGAAACGGGAACTGGCAAAACTTCAACTGTCCAATATCTTGCTCATATCACAGGTAAAATACAGTATAAACCTTATACCTTGTACAAAGGCAGTAGAAAGTACATGAATGATGACTTTTCTTGTTTTGTTCCAAGGACATCATTTGAGGGTAATCAATATGAACCAACAGAGTGACACTGCAGATCTGCTTGGAGGGTGAGTCATTGAATTAGTTGATATAACTTGGACTGCAAATGTATTAAAGATAGAAAGCTTTCATTCAAGCATATTTGATTATAAATACACCTGAACTATAATGTAACGTATAAAAATGGGTAAGTAGATAGTTGTTTCAGTGAACAGGAATCCTGCTATCACTACTAGCATTCAAGAGCTTGTACTATACTTTTAAATGGTTTAACTAAGTTCTGTGTACAAGTGTGCAAACCACTGATACTAAAATAAAAAGCCAAAGTTACCCAGTATATTCAATTACTGAAATATTCACTAGGCATTTTGTCTGATAAGAGCAAGGATGGATCACCTATTAGAGTGGTAGGGTTCATATAAAATCATTTTATAAGGATCATGCATGCATATGCCATTTCAAATCTAATAAGAAGCAAATAAAACCTAGTTTATAGTTTTGTTCTGGATTCCTCATAACATCTTCAGTTCAGCGACACAAATTTTGTCAGACATAACAAGAGCGAATGGGAGCTGGCATTTGGCCATGTAGCAAGTAACTAATTTCTCTCTTGGTTCTGCACAGGTATAAGCCGGTGGATAACAAATTGATTTGGCTGCCCTTACGAGAGTCTTTTGAGGAACTCTTCTCTCAGACGTTTTCCAGGAAGCAAAATCAAACTTTCTTGGGTCATATCCAGACGTGTTACAGGCAGAAACGTTGGCATGATCTACTCAAATTAATGCAGCATGTTCTCAAATCGGCCATTAATAAGGAAGCAAAAGAAAACACATCAGGTAAGGATTCAACCTAAGCAAGCACTCATCATCAACAGCTAACTGTTGCAGAAGATAGAAATAGTGGTGGTCAGTTCCTTGTTTACTGATTTCCACAACATCATCCTCACTGGCCTTGACAAATGCAATCTTGCTCCTCTCTTATCCAGCATTATTCAGAATGCTGCTATAACGATCATTTTCTAAGCCTGTCACTTTGACCAGGTCACCCCTCTCTTTGCATCCCTCCACTGGCTTCCTCGTCTCTAGCACGTCAAACATAAGCTGTTTCTCTTCACTTTCGAGACCCATCACAGCCTCTCCCAACCCTACCTATCTCTCAGGAGCTATTGAGATGTAGACTCCTGGCACTGATCAACCTGAGATGCCAGCCTCTATCACCCACTTGTTAAATTTTCAAACAAACACTTTCATGCTTTCGCCCATGCTGCCCCTCATTCTTAGGAGGAGCTCCTCATGATCATCTACAAGGCTACCTTAATGTCCTCCAGCAAATCCTTCCTTGAAACTTTCCTTTGCTGTGATACTTACAAAAAACTCGACAACAGATAGGCCATTGGTGTGCTGAGACAATTGCCTATCATGCTGAACAATGTCTTATGGTTTCTTTGTGCTCCCTTGTCTGTCAGTTTGTCTATCCATCTGTTTCTTCTTGTCTTATACTTAGATTGTAAGCTTTTTGGGGTATGGACCATTTTTGTTCTGTTTTTATGTAGTGCCTACCACTGTGGGATCCTGGTTCATGACTGGGGCTCCTAGGCCCTATAGTAATACATATAGTTAATAATAATAATTGTAACTGTCTGTCAGTGTGGGCCAAGCTAAATTAATTATGTACATTTTCTTCCCCTTTCTTTAGCTAGTTCACCTCAGGTATGCAGGTACTAAAAAAAGCACTAACCTATATAGGGGTGAGGATTCTTCATGGGAGTTCTAAAGACCATTTTTAATAATCCTCAAAAACAAAAAACTCAAAGTGATTGAAGTCCCAGTACAAATGAAAAGTAATTCACAATAGAAAATAAACTTATAAAGCTAACCAAATAACACTCTTACTCAGATAGTGACTTGATCAAAAAATTGTGATGGACGAGTAACAATTTGAATATCATCAAGAAACCTAGTTTGTGGACCCCTTTCAGTTATCAGAGTGTTCATTCTCAATTTCCTCCATCCCCAAATAGGTTTTGTAGCTTTCATTGTTTCCTGCAGCACCAGTTACTGTCTCACTGGATTGGAAACTACATTATTTCTGATACTATTGAATGTGTCAGCAAGTGACTGCTCCTAAACTGGGAGACTTTTAAGTGAATAGCGGGTTGATTATACTCATAATATACAATGATAAGCTCTTAGAATGTTATAAAAAATAAATTAGAATAAAACTATAACAGTTCTTTTTTAATTCATGAGATTTAAACTGCAAAACTTGAATATTTTCTTCTCCTTATGGGTTCAGCCAAGCTCAATCTTATTGCATTATATTCCATGACTGCAGTGGCTTCCCAAAATTCAGTGTTCTAGCAATTTGTTTTATGCCATAATTCTAACATTACAAAAATCAAATTTGTTTTGCTTGTAGGCTCACCACTGAAAGAAAAGTGGGAAGCATTTGGTCTTAGTCTGAACCATGCCCATCAACAGATGAAAATGACAGAAAATTCTCTGGTGTTTGCATTTGTAGAGGTATTTAGATATTTCAGTTTTGACATTAGGGTAGGAAAGTGGGGGCGTATTTATAGTTATAAGAGTGCTTAACCAATATTATGAGGTAATTGGGTGTACTGACAAGCCTTTTTATGAAGCAAAACTTTAGAGACAGTGATGGTGTAGATTTGGATGTACTATTTTTCCTTGAGGCTGGGATGGCTAGAGAGAATTGTTTATTTGGTTATAAAGAAACATATTGATGGTCTGATGAAAGCTATACATGCTTTGACACAAGAATATCAATAATGCCACATGTCTGGGGCACGGTTAGAAAAGCAATTTTGGGAAAACTTGAGCAGAAAATTCAGTTTCAGTAGGATAAAATGACTGTATTAAATTCTCCAACAGAATTCCTAAACAATCATAATTTTGTATTTTTAGATTAAAGTATATACAAAGACTTAGATGAAAGGCTCAAGTAAATTGTATTAGATTTTTAATTGTTATAACTTCCCAAATTCTTGCTGATATTTTAAATGATTATGCCTCATAATTTTATTAACTTGACAGTATTCAAAGTATATTTGAATTGTCTAAATTCTTGACCAGTCATTGCTCAAAAATGTTCCACTTGGTCTAAGTAGGTTTTCAGTAAACAATGTATAATTCTGGCTCAGAGACGATTGACCATAGTTTTTAAGAGGTTGGCATCATAGTAATGAACTGGCTTATTTCTTTAGGAGTGCTGACATTGGTGGTTAGGCACCACAGTAATGAGTGCACTGAAAAATAATTAATGCTGGTGCACAAACCAGGAAATTTAACTCTGCAAGAAAAGTGTGGAAGAGCAAATTAGGTAACTTTTCGAAAGGTTGAGGATAAAGTGATCTCTGATAGTGGAGAGTGAAAAAAAAGTTGACTTTTTTTTTTTCTCCTGGCTTGCATGCTAATTGCTGGCCCAGACAGGTGGAATATGATTTTCATTGAGGTGGAATATGATTTTCCATTTATCTAGTCAATCCACAGATTGCACAATAGGTTGTAATTCGTGTTTACAGCCTCACAAAATGTTTGGCTTTCATATGTCCTCAATGGTAAAATAACGAACATTGAATTGGTCCCACTTTTAGGGTGCTCTAGCACAAGCGGTGAAGAAAGGAGAATGGATTTTGCTGGATGAGATTAATTTGGCTGCAGCAGAGACTTTAGAATGCCTGAGTGGCTTACTAGAAGGATCATCTGGCTCATTGGTGTTACTAGACAGAGGAGACACAGGTACTATCAGTATGTTTGTTTGTGCTGTATGTTTGTTGGTGTCTGGCAACTGTGTTTAAGTGTGTATGTAAGGCAATTTGGGGGGCATATGAGATGGTTGGATTGCAGTGGCATCAGAATGCTGATGACACTTAGCTCTGTTTATCATACCTGGTTGGTAGTGAAGCTTGACTGCAAGAGTCTAGCCAAGGTCAGGACTTGAATGAGAAAATGTGGCAGAAGTGATCCTGAAGTAATGGAGGTAAATCTGTACCCTCTAATGAGGGTAATATCCATGTCTTTCGTTACTTTGATTTGCAACGTTGTGGTCCTGTTGTGTTGTGTTACTGACGGTTTCAGAGTGTTCACATAGTAGCAGTGTCCACGAATGCTTTTTTCCGTCTGTTTCACTGAAAGGCCGATACTGGCTGTTAAGACAAAATCGTGCATTGTCTTGCTGCAGTTGCACGTATTACTAGAACCATACAAATGTAGAATTGTAAGGAAGCTCGGATGTCATCAAATCCAGGCCCCTGCTCCGAGGCAGGACCAAGTAAACCTAGACCATCCTTGACAGGTGTTTGTCCAACCTGTTTTTAAAAATGTCCAATGATGGGAATTCCACTACCTCTCTTGGAAGTGTATTCCAGAGCTTTAACAACCCTTTTAGTTGGAAAGCTTTTCCTAATATCTAACCTAAATCTCCCTTGCTGAGGATTAAGCACATTACTTCTTGTCCTACTGTGGTATGTAACCTATCACTTAAATCAGTTTCTGTACCTGATGACTGGAGGATAGCTAATGTGACACCATACTTTTAAAAAGGCTCCAAAGGTGATTCTGGCAAGTACAGGCCCGATAAGCCTAACTTCAGTACCAGGCAAATTGGTTGAAACTATAGTAAAGAACAGAATTATCAGACACATAGATGAACATGATTTGTTGGGGAAGAGTCAACACCGCTTTTGTAAAGGGAAATCATGCCTCACCAATCTATTAGAATTCTTTGAATGGATCAACAAATGTGTGGACAGGGGTGATTCAGTGGATATAGTGTACTTGGACTTTCAGAAAGCCTTTGATAAGCAAAGTAAGTAGTTGTGGGATAAGAGCTAAGGTTCTTTCATGGGGTAGGAATAAACGGTCAGTTTTCAGAATTGAGAGAGGTAAAATAGTGGAGTTCCCCAAGGATCTGTACTGAGACTAATGCTGTTCAACATATTCATAGATGTTCTGGAAAAAGGGGTAAACTGAGAGGTGGCAAAGTTTGCAGATAATAGAAAATTACTCAAGACAGTTAAGGCTAAAGCAGATTGTGCAGAGTTACAAAGGGATCTCACAAAATGGCAGATGAAATTCAGTCTTGATGAATGCAAAGTAGTGCATATTGGAAAGCATAATCCCAACTATACATAGAAAATGATGGAGTCTAAATTAGTTGTTACCACTCAAGAAAGAGACCTTGAAGTCACTCTGGATAGTTCTCTTAAAAACATCTACTCAATGTGCAGAAGGAGTCAAAAAAAGCTAACAGACTGTTAAGAACCATTAAGAAAGGAATAGATAATAAGACATTAAATATCATAATGCCACTATATAAATACATGGTATGCCCACATCTTGAATACTGCATGCACTTTTGGTTGCCAGAATCTTCCATGAATTTTATCATTTTTGTTGCTCTTTTCTGGACTCTCTCCAGTTTGACCACATCTTTCCTAAAGTGTGGTGCACGGTTAAAGTTATTTCACCTCTGGATTGCAGCGCGATGTTTTTGTGGTGTATCATGAAGGCCACACAAACATCAACTCATGCAGCATGCGGCTGCCAGTTTACTTAACAGTGGTTTGGTTTGGTTTGGTTTGGTTTTTTAATGGTCTGTAGCAACAGAATCCTCTGAATTGGTCAATTGCCCCTCCCATATGGCTTAAAATAACCACTGCAGAATCTTTTACCCCATAAGGAGTGAAAGAAAAATGCACTGGAAGGGTATGACTTCACCTCTTTATGTGATGGGGAAGAGCAGTGTACTTTCACAAAGACCCCAATGTCTTCAGTCTGCAGGAATTGCTGTTGCTCTTGCATGTTAGCCCCTCTTTTGAACAGGTGTCTGGAGCACCCCTGAATAGGTATTTCATACTTCTAGAGGTGATGCAGAAGGAACTCTGTACATTGGGCAGACAGTGTAGCTTTTAGGATAATGGACTGGGATGACCGGGGCTCAGTTCCAGGCTCTACCTCTGGGTGACTTTGGGCAAGTCACTTCCCTACCTGTGTGGATGCTGCTGTTGTATACATGCCCTAACTCACCAGACCAGGTGAATCATTAAAGGGTCTAACAGTGGCACTGTAGCTAAAAGAGAATGTAGGGTAGCAACAGATGAGTGGTTCAGTGGAGGGACTTACTGTCTTGGATTAACCAGGAAATGTTTTTGGTTTACATCATAGCGTTCCTGTGTTTGTGAATAGAAGTGAACTGTCTTTATTTTTCTTTTTAGAACCTCTGGTGCGTCACCCTGGTTTTCGTTTGTTTGCCTGTATGAATCCAGCTACAGATGTTGGAAAGAGAAATCTACCTCCAGGAATAAGAAACAGGTAGAAAAAATGAATGGATTGTAAAATAGTTAAAGTCACTGTCTGTTTTGGAATTTGACTAGCTTCGTGATTCAACATGAGCAAAAGTACAAAGTGTTTGAAGCCCCAGGAGATAGGTGTGAAACTTAAGCTAACTTCCTCTGAGACTTGTTTGTTATATGATAATTAAGGAGTGCTGATTGAATAGCAGGGGGAAACTACGGATCTGCAGATGTAGAACCTAAAGAGCTGATCCGGGAATAGTGTAGAATGTTATAGTGTAGGAGTCATTCCTTAAACGTAAGCTGTCAGAGGCTGGGAATGGTCCTGCAGCAGCAGCGTACTCTGTGCCTTTTTGGAATAACAAAGGCAAGTGCTTCATGTTCCTTTAGCAATCTTTGTTGATAATTTAGCAGTGTTGATGGGCTGTAGAAAGACCTATATATTTAGCTTTTTACAGTTGGAGGAAGGTTAGTTGGGTATGGGAGTGGATGTGAGATACCTGGAATATTTGGGACTCGGAGGAACACCATGGCTGGGGAAAGTGAGTCTGAAAATTTCTTTCTCTAATGTAACCCACCTGACACCACCTGTGAGCACTAAATTCTGGATCTTCTGTTTATCTCTCATGCAATTTCCCTGCTGACTGTCAGGAAACTTACACAAAATTTATATTATTCTGAAAAGTGACTATGTGAAAATCTTCACTGCTTACTCAGTAGGTCTGTTTACTGTATAGAGTTAATCATCTGCTCTCATTAGTGACAAAAATAAGGTTAAGAGGGAGAGAGCTGGAGTAAATTTCCCCCTTTGGCATTATTATCAGAATTGCTTATTAAGTTCCAGTAAATTATATTTGTCCAAAATCCACTGAAGGCAATGAAATTTTACAAGTGTAACAGGCCTACTTTGTTACTAGTGGTGATGCATGAGATGGAAAGAACCCAGTTTGACTCTCAGATCCCAGGATGAGTTTCCAGGACTAACAGTTAGAAATGCTATTTTTTTATATGTGGTAAGCACAACTGATGTGGAGTCAGTGAGACAATGAACATGAAACCCAATTACTGCCATTTTTGGAGTGGCCTAGAACTCTGCTTTAAATTTAGCTATTGAAGTGGATATTTTGCTGCTAATGTAGCTGCTTAGTTTCCTTTGCATCTTGCCAAGTTGGTTTGCTCTCTTTAAATGGTTCCCCCATTAGAAATTTATGAAAAGAGGGAACATGTGCGGTAAGCTTGACAGTACAAAAATTGGATGTAAGGTATGTTTCACAGCAGTAAATGATTAATATAGAGAATTGGTTTTCAAAAGCCCTCTCACTATGCCAATACTTTAATATTCAGTAACTGCTGTCTGGAGTTCTGTATCACACACTCCTTTTAAAAGTATGCTTCTTGTAGAGTGAGTTTAACTTGGTAGACTGTATAAAACAATATAGATATTGATACTTTGTACTTAAGCAATGTCATACTTAGCATGTAGTTACATATTACTCCCTGCTTCAGCTCAGTCATTTGTATATCAAGTTAGTAAACCTTGACGTTGGCAAACAAGTCAATATTTGATTTGCTGCTTATACTATATTTTGAGCATTGTATTCTGTGTGAGATTAACTGGGTTTTATTGAAATTTCAGGGTGTCTGTTTTATCACCAGCAGGCAGATGTCTTAAGTGTTATAGCTTAATTTTTCTCTTAGGTTTACTGAACTTTATGTAGAAGAACTGCAGAATGAAGGAGACTTGCTAATTCTTATCATGGACTATCTGAAAGGCTTGAATGTGAGCAAAAATACAGTACAAGGAATCATGATGTAAGTTATATTTATGTTTTTTACAGCGCCTCGATGGAATAAGTCGCAAATGAAAATACATAATTACAGCCTACAGTTTATTTTTTGTTTTGTATTAGTCTCCCCCACCATAGATTCTTGAAGAATGACATCCAGCCTCCTTATTCTAGGTCTACTTGTATGTTATTTTTTGTTGCTGTTATCTTTCTTTCTTCCATTCAAACCCCAAAAAGCAGCTTATTGACATTACCAGTTAGAGAGTATTGTTACTGCAATCCTTTCCTCCAGCTGGGTGGTTAGAAGAGGTGGCTACTTCAGAATATATCTCTGCATATCAGTTGTGGGAATGGTTTGCTTGCTTGCCTCAGAATCTCTTTCCTTTAGAGCAGGCATGTTGCCTCCAGTGTGCTAAATTTCCACATTCCTATTTTTTGGAGCAGTCAAAAGTATCTCTCAAAGAACTTTGTGAGTACCTAGTGATACATGGCATACCAAGTAATCTCCCAGGTTGTGTTGTCATTTAAAAAGTTAATAGTTCTTTTTTTGACTTTTTGGGCTTGCCAGAGTAAACCCTGTTGCAACACTGCATGGTGACTTCAGTTAGAACTTCTGAGGAAAATGGTGATTGAAGAGGCTCTTTTGAATGTTCCTATACAGAAGTTAAATCCCTTAGAGAGAGATGCTTTGATGCTAGACATTATTAAATCTCCAGTAATGATGAAATAAAAATAAGTAGCTGGTTTAACTCTTTATTTTGTAGCTTCTATTTGTCTGTGAGAAAAGAGTCGGAAACAAAATTGGTAGATGGGACTGGCCAGAGACCTCACTACAGCCTTCGTACACTTTGCAGGGCTTTGAGATTTGCAGCATCTAATCCTTGTAACAACATACAGCGCTCACTGTATGAGGTAATGATCTTTGTGTGTGGTTTTGTTCCTGCGTTTGGGTTCGCTACAAAATCTACTCAGGTAAAGGAATACAAGGACAATCATATTTTCTAAGGGCATCAGATATCAAAGAAATGCCTAAAAAAATAAAGTTTAAACAAATTTTCACTTCATAATAGAAAATAACTTTATTCTTGTAGGGCTTTTGCTTGGGTTTCCTGACACAGCTTGACAGAGTTTCTCATCCGATAGTTCAGAAGCTAATTTGCCAGCATATTCTCTCTGGCAACATCAAAAGCCTCCTTAAGCAGGTAGGAATGTCTGAATATTTTGGGATGTTTACTGTTATCAGGAAAATTGCTTTTAAATACTTTTTCCCATGTTGGTCACACATTTTAGTAATTTAAAATTTTCTAAAATGTTTAAACATATACTTTTGGTTGTTTCTGATAAAATATTTTTAATTTAATTTGAACTATATGATTTAAGTATGAAGTTTTCTTAGCCAACTTGTTCTCTCATCTCATGTGGAGAACTTGCATATGACTAAATCCTTACCAAATTTCAGAGTATGGCCACACCAACTATTGTGGTGGTGACCCTAATTCTGAAGTAGTGGCAGGGGATGTGGGGGAGGAACCTGCAGTCTTTTTAACATAAAGAGCAGTACACATTGGTATGGAAAAGGCTTGTGCTCTGATGAAGCAGAAATCTGAACTTCATCTTCATGAGGGAGAACGCAGGTTGACTTGGAGCCCAGAATGAACTTGCAGGGCTGACAGGAAAGAAACAACACCTTGTAAGTGGAGCACATTTGCTCCATATTTACTGTCTAAATTTCTGGAACCCCTCAGTTCCAGAAGTTCCTATAAATTGGCTTTTCAGAGTAGCCCTTCACTTTAAAGCCCAGACTGGGAGTCAGGAGATTTGGGGTTCGATTCATAGCTCTGCCACAGACTCTTGACTTTGGACTAGTCACTTACTCTTCATTGGATTCAATATCTGTGCAATGGAGATAATACCTACCTCACAGGAATGTTGAGGATCAATTTAAAGTCTGTAAAGTGCTTTTTATGGAAGATACTACAGTAGTGCAAAAATAGAAATCGTTGTCAGAAAACGATACAAAACACATTTGTATAATCTTTTATTTCTATAATGTTTTTCAGCCACTACCAGAGCCCCAAGGAGGGAGAGCTGTACAGATAGAAGGTTACTGGATTTCAGTGGGGGATAAGGAGCCTGTGATAGATCAGAGTTATGTACTAACGTCTTCTGTTAAACTTAATCTGAAAGACATTGTCAGAGTTGTGTCTGCACGGTACGTTTGTTTTATTTTTTGTGTCAGAATACAAAATTAAAAGACACTATACCATTCTATAATTCAGACTGATGTATAGTAAGATTGCCTACCTCTATTATATTTCTATCACCCACTCAACCTTAATGTTGCCCCTTAAATCTTAATATATTAAATATATATTAAAATTAAAAAAAAAAAACCCAGACATAAGACACTTCTTCCAAGAGGAATAATTCTCCTTCATGACAAGACTTGCACAAAGCCCCCTGTAGGAATTGCATTGCGAGAATGAATTTTGACCAGTAGCTGACAGTTGTGGGGCATGTGTATGTGTCGCTTATCTCCAGCATTCTAAGACAAGAGCATAAGTAGTTCAGTTATCTGCCTGCTTGAGAGAATATGAAACCAACTTTTCTTTCATTGTCCTTAAACAGCCTAAATTTTGTCCCATGCATTCCCACCCACACCCTTTAAAGCTTGGTATTAAAAATAGTTTATCTGTGCTGATGTACATCAGCCTCTAATGTCACAAGTGATAACGAAGGCAGCATGGTATAGTGGTTAAAGGTAATTTAGATTGTTTCCTTGCTTTGATACTGACTGGGTGTGTGACTTGAGATGAATCCCTTAACATAAATGAGATATTGAGAGGATAAATTGTAGTCTCTTGATAATCTGAAGATTTCAAACAGTACAGATGCGTTCTTTCCTTCTCATATACATACAGGATAGTTTGCTAAGCCAACCTAAAATATTGCTTCTAAAATATTGTCTTTGCTAATCCTTGAAGGACTCATCCAGTGCTGATTCAAGGAGAGACTTCAGTTGGTAAAACCAGTTTAATTCGCTGGTTGGCTGCAACTAGTGGGAACCACTGTGTGCGGATTAATAATCACGAACATACTGACATCCAGGAGTACATTGGCTGTTACACATCAGATACTTCTGGGAAGCTGATGTTTAAGGAAGGTAAGATTATCACTTATCACATTCACTGCTAATTCCCTTCCATTTTATATGTTACGCAGAGAAGAAATAAGCTTCTCCTTTCTGTGGTCATAGTTGCTTCAATGCAAATATGAGCTTTCATGCAGTTAGTTCAGTTGTGAAGGTCTCTGATTATCATGTAAAAGGGTTTCCTTTATTCTTCCATCTCTTGTTCCTTTGTCCATTGCACTGACAGATGGGGGAAGCTAAAGGGTTTAACAGCTTCAGTGCTGCTGCATATCCTACTGTGGGTTAACTTATTTTATACTGAGATAAAACTGACTGCATGGATTACTTGCTTTTACAGTTTTTTGTATATTTCAATGCAGATTACCTTAAATGTTTAACCAAAACCTTTTGTATTCCCTCTCACAGGTGTCCTTATTGATGCTATGAGAAAGGGCTACTGGATTATCCTTGATGAACTGAATTTGGCTCCTACGGATGTTCTGGAGGCACTTAACAGACTGCTGGATGATAATAGAGAGCTGTTCATAACAGAGACACAAGAAGTTGTCAGAGCACACCCTCGATTTATGCTGTTTGCGACACAGAATCCACCAGGACTGTATGGGGGCAGGAAGGTTTGTCGATCTCTTCTCTTGCTTTTGGTGGTGGTTACTGTGACCCGTCCATGCCTTGGGTAGCCCACTTGAAAATGCTAAGATCAGGGCAGGCTGCAAAAAGGAGAGCAGATTATCCCAAACTGGTGGCTAACACTGCAGTTAGATTCACCAACCTGTTACAGACAGTGCTTCTGATTCCCCATCCTTGTTATCAAGGAGCTAAAACAAAAAAATTACACAGCCCCCTTCACTGCATTTCAGTTCCTGGTTCCTGGTCAGCAACTAGGTCCAGTAGAGAGAAGTTATTTAAAACTCTATTCCCTTTACCAAAATGTTTTCCTGACCCCAAAGAGTCAGCCACATTGCCAGATCAATATGAGTTTGGATCTTACCCAAAATATCACGCTGCCAGTCAATCCTTTAGTAACTAAAACAAAAGATTTATTATAAAAGGAAATAAATAAACAAGAAGAGAAATGTTAAATGGTCAAAGCAATCAGATATATACAAATGACTCCAAAGTCCATATATACCTATCAGGTTCTCAGTAGAACTGTGGAGGAACTAGTGTACAGCCAGTGCCTGGGTGGGTCCGAGTCCTTTGTTTCACAGCTTCAGTTGCAGATGAGTTGATCCAGAGGTAAGAAGCAGGAATGAAGACAATATGGATATGTGGTGCAGCTGCCTTTTATGTCCCTTTGCCATGTGGTTTGTCCCAAACACAGCACCTGGCATGGAAAACGTCAGAGTCCCCTGTCCATAGGGCACGTTCTTACATGTCCTGGTGACTTATAAGTTGTAGTCCCTGGGTTCTTTCACTGGGCTTCAAGTTCCCTTAATGGGCCATTAAGCAGGCTTAGTGCTGCTGCCATCCATCTGGGGTGCTACCCAGAAACACAGCACAAGTTGAAATACAGATATATTGTACATACTTAGAACACAGTACAACACTGATACATACATATAAATGTGCTTATCAATCTTAGCGAATTATAACCTTTCCAACAGTACCTGACATACCATATCTCATACAAATTATTGTAATTTTGCAGTATTGATAGTAAATAATATTATAAATGATCCCTTATATACCAGGCAGCGTCACGATCACATTAGGAAGAAAGCTTCACCAGATTATTCTTTCAAGGGTGCATAGAGTTGTGGCACGGAAACTTTCTAATACATATCAGAGAACAATATGAAAGTATAAAAGAGCAGTGGAGAGGAAGATGGCCTTGTAACCAAGGCACTGGACTACCTGCCTGTGTGAGCTTGGGCAAGTCACTTAAGATATATCTACACGGCAAATGGGGATGTGATTCCCAGCACCCATAGACAGAGTGCACTAGCTCAGTTCAAACTAATGTGCTAAAAATCGTAGTGTGGACATTGCAGCATGGGCAGTGCCTCGGGGTAGCCACCCATGTCCAAGCTTGGGCAGCTAGCTTGAGCTGAGCTAGTGTGAGTCTGTCTGCCTGCCTGCACAGGGAATCGCACCTTCCAGCTGCAATATAGACATACCCTTAGTCTCTTGGTGCCTATATGTAAATAAAACAGATGTGTGCTCTAGAGAGAGAGATCTAGCCTGCCAGTCTGGATAGGAAGAACTTTTCTAAATGTTGAAGTTGTTTCCCCAACAAGAATATACAGTAGTTCCTATTGTTTTTATTTTAAAAAATAATCTGAGATGTCTGTCTCAGGGACCAAATGCTGATATGATCGCCACTTAAAAATTCTGGGTGCCTTGACTTGGAGGTTCTCCACTGGGAGTCGTGGAATGTATTGAGGGGGGGAGTGAGAAGTAGTTGCCCTGCTTTGAAGGCAGAACGGAGGGTGGTGGTTGCTTGGCCGGGCACCCAGCTCTAAAGGTAGCTGTGCTGTTACTGGCGGCGGTGCTGCCTTCAGAGCTGGCTGCCCGGCCAGCAGCCACCACTCTCCTACCACCCAGCTCTAAAGGCAGAGCGGTATACATATCGGTCTACGTGCTTGTGTGCCGGGTGGGGTGGGTGGTGCGTAAACTACTACAGACACAAAGAAGGGGGGCGCGATCAAATAAGTTTGAGAACCATTGCCTTGGCTGACTAGCGCATCTCTCATTCAGATGAATATGAGAAAACTGGCTTCCTCTCTTTTTTTGTAAATGAAGCCTAACAACTATTGCATTTCATGATCAGCACATACATGTGCACTTTTTCTGAAGTTCAATATTGGATGCAATTGGCTGAGAGGTGCCAGAGAAGAATTTGGCAAAGTAGTAGAATAGGTAGGCAGACAATCTGATTCTTCTGCTATTTGGTGGCCTTTACAAGAGAAGCGAAGTTGGGAAACAGTGTTCAGTTTCAGCCTTTGTTCAGACTTGTCAGTCAGAGAACGTACCAAGAATTTTTAAGAGCAGGTCAGTAGCTTCTCTGGTGGATGTTAAAGCTTCAGTTCAGCAAAGATATTAAGCATATTTTTAAGCGCTTTGCTGAATCAGAGCCTAAATAATTAAATGTCATTTGCATTGTTATTTGGTTGTCTCAGACTGCTGAAGAATAAGGTTTTGAATCTTTAATGGTCCTTTTGGAAGTTTAAGCTTTATCCTATCTTTTCCTTCTCCCACTGGATTTTAACCACTAAACCTTCAGAGTAGCTCAGCTTCCTTTGGCTGTATGTGCAGGATATAGTTTACACCGATTAAAGGAATAAAGCAAAGTTCAGAAATACCATTCCCAAACATACATTGTAGGTGTTGTCCAGAGCCTTCAGGAATCGTTTTGTGGAGCTGCATTTTGATGAACTGCCAAGTGCTGAGCTAGAAACAATCCTTCACAAGCGATGTAGTCTGCCACCTTCTTACTGCAGTAAACTCGTCAAAGTCATGCTGGATCTGCAGGTATTGGAGTCTTATTTTATTTTATTTTTAATATAGAAGTAAAATTAAGGCCTTTTAAAAAAAAATCTTAAGATTTAACAATGGGGAAATCTCTTATTTAAAATATCAAAGTTTGCAGGCTCAAGTGAACCCTTTCGGTTTGAGTTTTTATTTAAGAGCAAATACACGTCCAGTAGCTACCAGTGCCTCATATTTGAATTTTTGTTTAAATACTTTAAAAAATATTATGCTTCTTCATTTTTCTAGACCTTAGGTCATAAAATAGATTCATAGTGATTTCTTTGTCTGTGCTACCCAAGAACATGTGTTATAATTTAAAAAAGAAAAATTTTGGATGCTCCTTGGCCTCTCTTTTTTTCTCTTTAACAACCACTTAACTCTGGCTACTTACCAAAAGTTTTCTTCTTTAAAAACAAACTCCGTAATACAGACTGGAGATACCTCTTTCCTCCTCCTGTCTAGAATTGCATGTGCTTAGCTCTTTTTACTATATTGGAATAAAGTGAAACTCACAACACTAATAACATACTTCAATGTAGAACCCAAATCCTGACTTCAGTTTTATTTCAGTTATTAAATGAGAGGAATTATAAAGCTGAAATTAGGAATTTATTAGGTTTTAGTTGCATTGACATTTGTTTGAATGGATAATACATATTAAATTTTAACCGTCCTGTTTGCTCACTTGGTAGTCTTATCGCAGAGGTTCAACAGTGTTTGCTGGGAAACATGGTTTCATTACACTTCGAGATCTGTTTCGATGGGCTGAAAGATACAGATTGGCAGAACAGACAGAGGATTATGACTGGCTTCAGCATTTAGCAAACGATGGTAGGTCTTTGCTTCTGTTCATTATATATATTTTTTTAAAGAACTAATGTAAAAAATTTTCCAACCCCACTTTTTAAATACAAATCTTTGTCCCTGGTTACTGAGCCATAACATATTGTGACGGAACACACCCTTGTATTCACCATTTTTCACACTAATATAATAATCTTTATACAAAGTATGCCTTGTAAAGGACCATTTGAAAACTTGTAATTTGCAGGTCAGTATTGTCCTGGTAAAAATGTATGGAAATATATGTGTCATTATAAGATTCCCCTCTGTGATGTTATGAACATTTGTCCCAAACTCCACAGCCCTGCCCAGGCAGAAGTCAGGTCTTCCCTAAACAAAAGAAGGAATATGTGCTTGACTTAATTTGTATTTAAGCAGTAAACAGAATCATCAAGCAGGGAGAAAAAACAAAAAGTTCAAACAGATGGAAAAAAACAGGAAAAAATCCTTCCACATAGACTCTTTGTCTCCTGGGTCTCAGCTGGAAATGTTTTTCTGGAGGGCGACTGAAACTATAAAAAGGAGGGACAAACACCTTATGGCTCCCCTCTGTCTCCCTGCCTATTGCATCCATTGCACCTGAAGAGACAAAGGATGCAGCTTTTGGAGTTTGGGGGAAGGGTCCTGACCAAAAGAATTGAGTCAGTAAGACTGAAAGCATGTGGTGAGAAAAATTTGCTTTGAATCTAATATAGTTTGTTTAATTAGGTACTGGTAAGCATTTTATCTTCATTTTTCTTATAACCATTTTTGACATTTATACCTCATTACTTGTACTTACTTAAAATCTGTCTCTTTGTAGTTGTTGATCTTGTTTGATTTATCTGATCCATTGTGTTCAAATTTAAGTTCCTTTAACTTCATTTGCGTAACAAGTTGTGACCATATTATTCTCTTAGACTTAAAGGAATAATGGACTTAATGTATTTGTACTGTCCAGGAGATGGCTGGGCAGTACAGGATATGTATTTTTGGTGAAAATCTGGGACTGGGAATGGGTTGGGGTCATCCTGCAGCATAACCAAGGCTGATCAGAACCAAGATCTGGCTGGCTGGCTGCAGCACACAAACAGACGTAGCTGGGAGTAATTTATGTGCTGGAGGCTGCTTGTGAGCAGTCCAGACGGGAGGCTACAGCAGCGAGGCATTGTAAAGGGCATGCCAGGTTATAGGACAGGGGTAACACAGCTGCTTATTAGTCTGTTTGTACCCTGTTATGTCACAGTGGTGCAGCAAACTAGGGTTTATGCACAGCTTGTTATTTTAAATGACGCCCTACACTTTAAGCAATGGTATAGCAATTTTCAGTGGGTCTCAAATGTGGTGGCTGGAAAAGTGAAAGAGAGGTTACAGTTCGTTTTGTGTACTTAATTCTGGTAAGCGAAATAGAAACAGTAAAGCATAAATATGAGCACCAGCAAAACTGAAAAGCTAGAACTGGCCAGGTTTGAGAAAGAAGACAGAGATAAAGAACGTGAACACCAAAGGTGGCAAGCAGAGCTAAGAGCCAAAAACAGGCAGACAAAAGAGCAGCAGCACGAAGCTGCCCACTGGTGAGCCATGGAATTAAAGGAGAAAGAAACAGTTGTCCTCCCATGAACTGTGGAAGCTCAGAAGCAAAAAGAAGAGAGAGAAACAGCTCCTCATAAACAAACCATGGAGCTGAAAGAGAAAAGAGGCCCTAGAAAAGGAGAGGAGTATAGTTTTGACATGATGGCAAAACATGGACAGATCCCAGAGTCACCAGTCTCTCCCTCCATTCAAGGAACCCTGAGCTTGAACAAGTTGTGACCTGCATACAAACCAGCAGATTGCACTGAAGAATACCTTCCCGCTTTCAAAAGGCAATCTGATGTTCATAATATTCCAGAGGATAAAAAAGTCCCCACAGTGATTGCAAAGCTCTCTGTAAAGCTTTGAACATATTTAATGAAATGCCTAATGAGGAAGCTTTGAGATACTCTGAATTTAAAAAAGCAGTTTTGCAAACAGTTCAAATTACCCCTGAAGCATATAGGTTGAAATTTAGAAATGTCAAGAAAGTTCTGGCATGAGTCATAGCGAATGTGCCTTTAAAATATGTGACCTAATAAGAAAATGGATGAAGAGGAAGGGGGTTGAGGATTTTAACCAATTGCTTGATCTCTTTGCCCAAGAACATTTTCTGAGTATATGCACTGATGAGATTAGGAGTATTTTATGCGATAAATCTTTATAATTTGTACAAGAAATGGCCATCCTGGCTGATTCCTTTGTGCAAACCCACAGAAGAAGGGATGTCTGAGAAACTGCTATGCAGCGGGGGGAAGGGAAGATCTTGCTAAGTCTTCTGCAGCTGACGTAACTGTATTTCCAGGTGTGGAAGGAGCTGAGGCTGGCTCCTGCATGGCAGGGAAAAGCAGCCTGCCCTCCAGCCCTGGTGGGAAGGAGATGACCTCTGTGGCTGAAGCAGCCGTCTCAGATATCGTATGGGGAAAAAACAAAAGCCCTGGGCAACCCTATA
Source organism: Emydura macquarii macquarii (assembly GCF_026122565.2). Lineage (NCBI taxonomy): Eukaryota > Metazoa > Chordata > Testudines > Chelidae > Emydura > Emydura macquarii. The sequence goes on from NW_027133156.1 coordinate 5,950,372, forward strand.
AGCAATTGGTTCCCCAGCACCGTGGGGCACTAACATTGCTAGCACATGATTGTCCTTTTGCTGGTCACTTGGGGGCACAGAGAACCTATGATAGGTTAAATAAAAATTTCTACTGGCCAGGAATACAGAATGATGTGAGGAATTATTGCAGCTCTTGTGAATTGTATCAAAAAAGGAAAAGACCTGCAGGACTCCCTGAAAGGTCCCTATGCCCCTTGTCTGTAATACTAGGAGCATTTCTAAGTGTAGCAATGAATATTGTGAGTCCTATGCCATGTCCTACCTGAAGGAGGAAGAAATATATCTTGGTGGTAGTGGATTTTGCCGCTAGATAGTCAGAGGTCCTGCTTCAGGTTAACATTGAGGCAGGATCTTGTGGCAAGAGCCCTTATAACTATCTTTAGCAGAGTGGGTTTCTCTAAAGAGATTTTATCTGACCATGTGTCAAATTTCATATGTTAACTATTCAGTTAACTTATGGAAGTTGTGGGGTGATACAACTAAAGGCTACCTCATATCACCCAGAAACAAATGTTTTGGTGGAAAGATTCACTGGGACCCTAAAATCTATGTTGGGAGTGACTTACATGCTTGAGGCTGTTTGTGAACAGTGGAGGCTACAGCAGCAAGGCATTGCAAAGGACACACCAGGTTGCAGGGCAGGGGTGCCACAGCTGCTCATTAGTCTGGGTTGTACCCTGGCATGTCACATCTTCCACTTTAAAAATCAAAACAAACATACTGATTTCTCCTGCCTTATTTACAGGTTTTATGCTTCTGGCAGGCAGAGTAAGGAAACAGGAGGAGGTGGATGTTATTCAAAGTGTCCTTGAAAAACATTTTAAGAAGAAATTGTATCCCCATTCCCTCTTCTCAGAGGAAAGTGTTAGAAAGCTATTGGGTGAGTTTACATAAGAGACTAAATCAGAAGCTTGATTTGTGTGATTAAAGCTAATCGACTTGTTCTGTGTTGGGCAGTTAAATCTTCTACAAGGATGTCGGTGATGGACAGTGAGTTCAGTCATGTTGTCTGGACTCAAGGGATGAGGAGGCTTGCAGTTCTGGTAGGACGAGCCCTGGAGTTTGGTGAACCAACGCTGCTGGTGGGAGACACTGGGTAACTTGTTTTTCTATTACAGTAATGAATTTGGCCCTGATTCAGCAAGGCCCTTAACCGCATACCTACATTTAAACGTATAATTAACCTTGCTGAATTCAGTGAAACTACTTATGCTTAAAGAGGGGCCTTGCTTAAGTGCCTTGCTGTTTCAGGGCCTTTGTGAATCTAAAATCTGTTAAATGTCAGGACAGGCTTGTGGCTCCTGTAATACAGAGTTAACTTCTTAGAGTGCTGTGTTGGAGTGTACCTGTTTTAGCATAAGGCATTTTAAAAGTATCTCTTGTATTTTTGCTTTATTTTATCTAATTTGTACAACATTGTCATAAAACCTGTTAGGAATGTATTGAAACTGAGCTGGAGAGGAGCAGGTTTGATTTCTCCTTCATGAATTGCCTCTGTAGAATCCCACTGTAAGAGTTGCATACATTTCTCATGAAACCTGGAAAAGTTAGTAATAAACCTGGTGTAGGATGGTGAATATATTTACATGTGTCCCAGGACCTGACTAGATAAGGCCAAACACATTCTTTTTTTTTTTTTTTTTTCTTTTTTTTTTCCCCCTCCCCCTTCCTTTCCTGCCTGCAAAAAAGAGGTCATTGAAGCAGATCTCTCATGCTGGTTATAAATTTAGTATTAAGTAGTTCTGTTAGAGGCTGAAGCTGGGAAAGAAGAAACACAATTAGATGCTAAAAGAGAACTGGGATACTACTTGGAAAAGAATAAATCTTATGTAAGTCTTTCAATTTAACAGTGAAGACCTTTCATTTCATAGTTTTTCAAAATGGATGATTGCTTGTGTTCAAGACCATAAGAACAGTTTGTTCTACAGCAGGAATAGAAACATTGGCTGCTTGTCAAAGGATTCTTCTCTTGGAATTTAAGCTGCCACTTGAAGTTCAATTACTTCATTCATAAAATGTTAATCTATTAATAGGGCTAGGTGTAGTCCTCAGTGTGGGTGGGCAGTGTTGCTTCAATCTTGGTGTTCTCAGACCTCCTTCTGGATTATATTTAGTCTCCTGCGGTGCAGTCTGTAGAGATAATTCATGAAAAGGAGAAAGAGAGGTCAAAATCAGTCAGTCTCCACTTACACACATACTGAATACTGATTCAGTATGGCCACTGCAGTCTAGATTGGATCTCCACGCCCTTCCTAGGAGTCCATTCTTGGACAATTTGAGGGGAAAAGGAATGAAGGATGGGCAAGGCCTTCTATAGCCTTAAGCCTGGTCCAAACTCACAATTCACAAGTTTAATTAATTGTGGTGATAAATCTGTGCTACATCTATATGGATAGATGCAAGCTATACTGATATAAGCCTGCTCTAAACCTAGGTAAGAGCATCAATGCACAGATGTTGCACCTATTTAGCAAAAGTTGTGATGTTAACTAAATTAGTTAAACCCGTGCAGTTTTTGTGTGGGCAAGCCCGTGGGGGTTATCTCTGGAACATTCAGATCCTAGAGTTGTGTATGTCAAAGTATTGCACCTTCTGCTAATGATTTTGCGGCTTGTAAGCATGTCATATGACTCCTACAGTATGGATCTGCAAAAGACAATATGTTTGGAGAATTTAATTTACTGGTAAGTTATCTTTTCTTATAATGAGAGGCTAACAATTTTCCCCTTGGCCCTTCTGATATTTTATGATGCCTTAATCATTGATGCATTATGCATCATTCAGAGAAGGTTTGGGGATGTGAATTTCATTATCTTTCTAAAGTCCAGGTGAAATCTGATTCTTGGGTGCAGGTGCCTTACCCATGTTTTAATGAATTATGGTGGCAATTCAGCAACAGTCTGCTTGCCAACAGTGGATGCAATTAATTTAATTTTTGTAAGGTGGGTCAGCTTTCAGAGAAAGGAATACAGGGGAGAAAGAGGAGCTGCATGGTTTGAGGAAATATAACTTGAATTCCTTCGTTGCTGAAGTGGGCCATTAAGTAGTTGTGGACCCCTTCTGTTTTTGTTCTAAGGTGACTCCATTGGTTTTCTTTGTTCATCTTACAGGTGTGGCAAGACTACTATTTGTCAGATATTTGCAGCCTTGGCAAATCAGAAATTACATTCTGTGAACTGCCACTTGCATATGGAGACCTCTGACTTCCTGGGAGGATTACGGCCAGTCCGACAAAGGTCAAAGGACAAGGTCTGTCTCATGATGATGGGTGACTGGTATCACTGAGCTCTAGTGTGGTCAGGAGAGCAGAGAGTAACAAACCCATGCTGAGTCATCTTTTTCTTCCCCCTTCCTTAGGATGAATTTGATAGTTCTAGGCTCTTTGAATGGCATGATGGACCCCTTGTTTTAGCAATGAAGGAGGATGGCTTTTTTCTCCTGGATGAGATTTCATTAGCTGATGATTCTGTGTTGGAAAGACTTAACAGGTAGGCATTCTAAAAGTGTGCAGTATTAAACAGTCCTCCACCAGACTACAAATCACAAATAAGTTAGATGCTCCAATTTCTAATTGTTCATCTTAGCCAGTGCTCCTGTTTCTTAGTCACTCAATTCCTGTTTAAATAAAAAATGATCCAGAGTAATTTAGTTCACTGTTAAGCTTCCGTACCAGATCACTTGGTTTACGAATTGGTGTGACTCCAGCAAGTTTTTTAATTCTGTTTTTTTTTAAAAACCTGGTTTTTAGTATTCTTGAAGTTGAGAAGACACTGGTGCTTGCTGAAAAAGGGAGTCAAGAAGATGAAGATAATGAAGTAGAACTGCTGACTGCGGGAAAAAAATTTCGTATCCTAGCAACCATGAACCCAGGAGGTGACTTTGGAAAAAAAGAGGTAAATTCTGAGAGGCCACTGGAATTATGACCAGAATGTGCAGCATGCATGTGGTATAGGTCCCAGCATGTAGTGTTACATATTGGCATTTATCTCCTGGCTCTAAAGGAGGACTAAGGTGTGTCTGTCTTCCACCACCTGTGTACTATCATTTTGATAATATAAATGAGTACTCAACAAAATATCTACAAAAAAAAATGTAGACACTGAATTACATAAGTAGACTTGATATACAGAGCACTTTAGTAAATGAAATGTAAGTCTCAAAGGAAACTAAATCCAAATGGAATGCAATGACAGATTGTGCTTCTGGAACAGACAAACTCTGACAACTAGAAGTTGTCACCTAGGATCTCCAAAATCTGGACAAACACTCCACAAAATAAGATTTCCCACAAAATAAGAACTACAGTTCTCAAGTAGCCACTTACATTGTTTTAAAAGTAATTTCAAAACCATCTAAGGAATGAAAGACATTTGAACTCAAAATGCTTCAGCTCTTTTACTCTTAGGGAGAGTGGTATCCATTTAAAAAAAAAAAATCAGTCATTTCCAGCATGCTAACAAATCTACCAGAAAGCCTCATGTTCAGTAATCAAAAGGGATTTGCCTCTTTATTGTATATGTGCTGGTTGATGATGCCTCTTTATAATTCAGCGCAAGGGAGAAATTAAGGAAAGGCATTCTAATTCAATCCTGTAGCTGTAGAGTGGCCTTTCTTTCAAAGGCCAAGAGGACAGATGAGATGATAGAATCCTTGTTTGATAGACTGCATCTCTGAAGTTCCATCTCACTCTGATTCTTGCAAGCTAGCTCATTTTCTCTCCTATTCTCTTTCAGTATTTCAAATGAACAGTTGGTGTTTTCATTTGGTCTTACAGTGAAAGAGCCACGTTTTCTCCTACTAGTGATAGTTATAAACACCCTGTCATTACTAGAAGGAATACTATACTATTTGGAAAAGGAATCAGTTTACTTACTGTTTTAATAATTCACACATACTAGAACTACTAGCCTATGAAAATTTAAATGCAAGCTTAAGTAATGTAGGTCTATAGTAGCTGTGATGTATGTTGATAGCAGCTATATTGTTATATTTATTGCCTGCAGCTTTCTCCTGCACTGCGCAACAGATTTACAGAGATATGGTGTCCACAGAGCAACAGTCGTGAGGATTTAGTACAGATTATAAAGCACAATCTTCATCCAAGACTGTCTCTGGACAGAATAAACCATCAAGGTAAGGATAATTTAGTATTGTGTCAAATTTAAACTCTGCATTGGAGAGAGAACAGAATTTGAAGATTGAGGTGGTTTTGGCAAGGATTCAATCTATGCTCTTTCCCTCCAAAAATGCAACTGCCCCTGCAAACAGACTCTGATGCATTGGCCTCTGTTTCTTCCTTCATAGCATCCCAGTGCCACGTGACTGACCAAAAGTTTATAGCAAAACAATACAAAGGTCCCCTCCCTACCAGCTAAACTCTGCCCTCCTCTTATCTTATTTCCCAGGTATTGGGGAGGAACACAGTACCAAAACCAGAACTCTTATTTCCTACACTACCACCAATTCAGCTATTGGTTCGATTTACTGGGTTCTCTCCTGTTCCCTTATATTTTAACTTTCAGGTGGTTCAATCTGTGACAGTGCAGACATTGGTTTCCTCCTCTTTAGTTGGTCTGGCAGGTAGGAGTATGACCAGTTGCTAGCCACAATTTTCCCACCAAAGTGCTCCTTCCTTTGCTGGAGTTTTGATACCCGCCGTACTCAAAGCAGCATGCAGGAAGGCGACCTCTGTGGGCATATCTGACTTCATTTGTGGTTCTACCAGAGAAGACTAAAGAAAAGATTTGGGGGCGGGGAGGTGAACACATTGTGTCTGCCTCCTACAGTAGTGCTGAGCTCTGGGGAGCCTTAAGTGTCCTTTTGCTCTTCCTGAGAGAAACCTTGGTGATTGGCTCAGAGGCTGGAGTCATTTCTGGAAATCAGATGAAACTAGCCCCTCAGCTTTTCTAAAGGAGGGAGAGACATTCCCGAGGGGGGTTGAGGCTCTCCCAGGGGCATCAGTGGAAGCAGCTTTCTGGAAGTTTGAAAGGCAAAACAGCCTGTAAAATACGGCGAGGAGCTCACTTGTGGGGAACAGCAGCTCTTTCCATGATGGCCTCAAATTCTGAAGAGGTGCTTTCAGATTTCCACGTGATAAAGGGCTTTCATTGGCAAACACCCCCTGCCCCCTTTTACCTAGCCTGTGGATTACGTGAGTGGATCAATGAGTCATTTCTGCCTGCTATATCTTTCCAGGAGCCTTTAACCTCTGCTTCCATGGGGGACTCTCAGGATTCTTCCATATTTCCAGATTCTCTGCTAACCTACTGTGCTGCTCTTTCCCTTGGCCTTTAACCTCTACTCCCAGGATTCTTCTATGTTTCCAGATTCTCTGCTAAGCTACTGGTGCTGCCCTTTCCCTTGAGTTTTCATGACTGCTCTAGTGGTTCCACAATTCAAAATGGGGAGAGGTATTCTTAGAGTTAAGCCTCTGACCCCATTACAAGGATCTCAAGCAATTTGATAATTCTTGCTGTGGCATGTTGTTTGCAGTATTCCTTCCAAGTCCCATCCCTCTCTCGAGCACATCATGTAGACAGCCTGTACCTCTCTCGTGATGTCAGTCAGGGCTTTTTGCCAAATGTTTCTGGGGTTGGGGGTTTCAGTAGTCTCTCATTTGTCAGGACTTTCCCTCTGAAGCATAAAACTAATTTCATTTTTAGGAATCGGAATAACTATTTCTTTTGTCATAATACCGAAAGTGAACCCAAAACTTCCTCCTCAGTCCCTAAGCAGAGGCACAAACATTTGGGGTTATCCACTATTTTCCTCCATGCTTGACTTGTGCGGGAGGATCTTTTTCTCTTCATCTCAGTGAAAAGTCATCTCCGACTCCTGAATGAATCTTCTTCCTTGGTCTTCCAACCCATCTTCTCTTTTTTCGCCTTTTCCAAGATCAGAGAGGCCTTTTTCTGAAAATAATCTGACATCTCTGGGAGTTAGGAACAAGTTTTGAAGTTACTCCATATTCTTTGTAGCCCCAGGGAAGAAGGAATCAGAGGTTTTTTGGGTCTTTAGTGCGTCAAACCATTTCATAACCTCAGACTGAAAATGGAATCGTCCACATCCATCTTGTTCGCGATGGATCAGGAAATTTTCAGGCTCATAGTCATAGAATTTAAGACAAGAAGGGACTTGATTGTCTAGCCTGACTTCGTACATAACACAGCCCATAGAATCTCAGCCACTTTTTTCAGCATCAAATCCATAATTTCTGTTTAAATTTAGATCTTCAAAAAATACAAAGAAGTTCTTCTGTACAATGGAAAAAGTCTTATTTTGGAAGATGGACTACTTACTCCAGATCACTCCATTGATCACTACATTGTTGAACTGTATTACTGTAGAAGTGACAGTACTAGTACTTTTGCATGTTAACAGTCCATTTTGCTCTGAATAACCAATTAATTTGTTGCGCATAATTCTACATCTGAGAACCATTCGCAAAGAAAGGAGTTTCCATGTTTTACTGAAGGAACTTTGATTACAGGAAGTAAATCTCATTAGTTCCTATGTCAGCATGACTTTTTTGCCATATGCTGTATATAAAATGCATGTGATGCATTTTGTTGAGGTATTAGTTTTTAAAGTGTGTTCTGAAGGACTGTAAATGTGCTCTTGGCTCTTCTCTCCCCCTTTCATAAGCACTTTGAAGATTGAAAGCACCACACTTCAATGCAAATATTTTAAAAAACAAATCTGAAGGACTTGATTTCGTTTCTGTATTTCAGGGTTCTAGTTATACAGCTTTGTGCTAGAAGTGACCTATATAATTCAGTTTATAATTGCATCATCTCTTTTTTTTTTTTTTCTTCTTCTATTTTAGGGACAGACATAGCTGAGCTGATGATGGACTTTATTGAATGGCTAACCAACCAAGAATTTGGGCGTCAGTGTATTCTCAGTGTCCGGGATATCTTATCGTGGGTTAACTTTATGAATGTTATGGTAGAAGATGGTGTGTCAGACTCATCAGAGGAGAACAGCTTATTTTACATCTCTCCAGTGACGTCTTTTGTCCATGCTGCATGCCTGGTGTACATTGATGGAATAGGTTCAGGTAGGTCATCAGTGCTTATCAGAGAAGAGGTGAATATATTTAACTCTTTACATTTTTTTTTCTTATTTTGCTAATCACATCTGATTGATATGCCAGTGTTTAGTTTGGTTAAAATGAAGGCACGATGCTCTAAGGCGGGGCATAATTTCTGTGACACAAATATTTGCTTCCACTTGGCAGTATCTTTAACGTCACATATTTTTGCTTGCCACTTTTATCAGCAAGGACTTCTTGAATGTTTCAGCAAGCTGAAGTGGTACACGCTACTCATGCACAAAGCTCCATTAAAAGAACATTAAAGTTGCAAAGCACCATCCCCTTGTGTATATTTCTTGTGATGTAGTCTTTAATTACATTACATGCTCACATACTATTTTTTCCATAGGATCCCCGCCTCATTTAGTGCACAGTATGTGCAATGCTCAATAAATTGATAGCTAATTTAATAATATTTTATCCACCTAATTCAATGTGTGGCCCAAGACCTTACTTACTGCACACTATTCAAGTCCTGCTCTGAAGACAAAATTATTAATTTCCTCATGTGCTTTTCTCTGGGACTCATCATTGTAGTACCTTCAGTACTTCAGAAATATTAACTTACCTTCACAACACTCCTATATGGTGAGAGGGTGTTGTCCCCATTTTATAGATGGGGTGCTGAAGCGGAGAGAATAAGAACAAAAATAACCACAAATTTTGGATGCCCAATCTGAATACGTAGCATTATATGGCGCTTTATATGTTCAAAGCACATATGTTCCCATTGACCTCAGTTGCAGTATTAAGATCTTCTGTAAATCAGACCTCATGGTGTCAAGTCAGGCGCCCAGAAAACGAGAAACACACAATTAGTGACCACATCTGAAAAGTTTAGTTTAAGTGACTAGCCTAGCATCACACAGGAGCTCTTTGGCAGAAGGCAGGGATAAAATTGGGTTCTTCAGGGCACACCATTCAAGTGCCTTAACCAAGAAAGCATTCCCTCTCTTCCTGTAATCCCCACCTTCATTCACAGCATACTTTCCAACTTCTGCAACAAATAAACAAGTGAGGCAGGTGACTTACAGACAGTAGCCTCTTTCTTCACTGCACAACCCTGATTCATCCCAGGACCAGCTCCGTTCTGTGCACTGATTGGGAGAGCGGTCCTGTGGAAAAAAATAGTATATGATCATGTAATTAAAGACTGTATTATAATGCATACACATAGGAGGGCTGAATTAAGATTGCACAGGCAAACTTAATTCTGGCATTTCATAACTTTTGAGTGCTTGAGTTTGCAACCTTAATGCTCTTTCAGCATGTTGTTTTTGACTAACTTCCTAGGCTTTTAAAAAAGCAAACTGAAAAAACAGAAATTCTATCATGGCATCATACTGATGCTCACATGGGTCATCAGCAGAGTTGGAACCTTTAGATCCATGGCACAGACCTTTGCCACTTGTACTAATAGAAGAACTGATAGCAATCAGTAGGTGGTAATCCTCTATGTTGATCACCTCTAGAGGGAATGAGACACTCACTTTCCAGTGGGTTTCCACAGATATTTGCTGACAGCAGAGGAGTTGTAAGACTCACTCAGCAATCGTGGCTTCTATTCCAAGCTCTAGAGGGGAGTGTTCTCTAGTGGGTATAGATTTTTCTGCTTGTCCGCTCCCTTCCCCCTTCCCCACCTCTCCCCCCTCCTTCTCCAGCTTGGCCTCTTTTTTGCCCTGCTCCCTCCAACCTGTGTCTGGCCAAGTCCTGACACTTCCCTGTCCCTTGCTCCGCCCATTCTGTTCCATTTCTCAGACTTCTCGTTCCATTCCCAGGATATATCTACGCTGACATCGGCAAATTTGCCACCGTCAGATCAATCTATCCGGATCGATTGAGCGGAAGTGAAGACACACTCAGTCGATCTGGAAGTTGATTTATTAAAACCACCTCCAAAAAAAGTGTAGCGCTGCGTCAAGGGGTACGCATTTCCCATTGGGGCAGTGCAGTGGAGATGGCGTGCTAAACAGAAGTTACAAAGTCAGCGGGAGTTACATAAGCTACTCTGTGTAGCTTGCATAACTCCCGTTGACTGCTGCTGAATTTCTCCAGCAGGGTGTAGACCAGGCCCCAGTCTCCTTGCCCAGTCCCAATTCCCACCCTCCCGGCTTTCATCTGATCTGTGTCTCTTCCCTTCCCCTCCACTAGCTCCCAGACTCCCTTGCTTCTCATCCAGTTTGTCTCCCCCAGCTCCTTCTCCCAGTCACTTACCCTATGCACCCCAGTTCCTTGGTAGATCGGTCTCTTCTCTCCCCGCTTCCCCACTCTGAATCCTAGTCTCAATCTTCTTGTCCAGTCAGTTCCCCCATCTCATTCTTCATTGTAGGGCGTTCTCCTCCTCCCCCCAGATTTGAAAACTGACAAACAAAAGCCTGTGAATTTCTCCAAAAAATCTGCCTGAAGCTGATACCTGACATGGAAAATTTCAGTCCAAACAGTTGAAGTTTTGCATAGTTATAAGTAGCCAAAAACATGATCTTGTAATGGGAAGGGTAAGGCAATTTTAATAACAGGCAGTGCTACCAGCCCCATGTATAATATGGTAAATTGAGATTAACCATCACCTTTTTGATTTTTAATTCAAGGCAGCAATACAGCAGGGATGTGACGTGAAGTACCTTGTGCCTTCTGGAAAACAATTCTGCTGTATCTGTAGATCTATATTTCCTACGTGTATATCTATTTAATTCACTAACAATATTTGGTAGAGCTCAGCACATTGCATTCACTTGAGCTTACTGCACTGCAGTTTCTATAAAGTTGGCTATCCGTGTGTTTCAGAATTTTGAAATGAACACACCTGGCTGTAGTTGGGAATCTTTTTTTACTTCCTTTTGTTTTCTTTAATATAGGTGCAACATCTTGCTCAGCTGGTACTGTTTCATCAGCTCGTGAAAAAAGTCTGAAATTCTTATGTGAGAAACTTTGCAGAATTGTTGAGTTTACAGAATATCAGAAGAATGAACTAAGGATTTATGACAGAACAAAGGAGAGAGAATTTATATGGATGGAAAACTTCATGGGAATCCATCCATTTTTAATACCAAGAGGCAAGTGTTTTTTGTGGGGGCGAGGGACATTTATCCCATTTTTTGTTTTTAATGACTTATCAAGTACTACTACTAGCCACGGTACGTGAAACTAGACTGTAATTCATAATGTGTTCTAAAAATATAGTGAAAGCTGTAAAGAACAGCCTCTTTTCTTTTTATAAAAGTGCTGCGGAGTATCTGCAAGCATATCTAATATAATTGTTCCACCCTTTTAGAAAGCAACCATTTTTTTTAATAACATCTTGAGAGGTTGCTTCAGACATATTTCACTTCATCTCACCTCAATTTTGGTGTGTAATGATATCTCACTTTTCATGGATAGATCAACTGCCAGCTTTGTGCCAAGGTCAGTGCTTATCCTTCCACCTCTCAAGGCATGGGAACCTATCTTAAAGCTCCGCTGTTGGAGACTTAACCATCTGACCCATTGTAGCTCTAGAATTCTAAGGGAGAGCATCTGGGTACTGCAGTGCTGAGTATGGTATAAGAATCAAGGTATTCTTATTGTGCAGTATTTGGACCATTCTGTTCATGGGCTGGTTAGGACAATAAGATCTGTTTTCCTGTCAAACACTGATACAGGGTAATCAAACTTCTTTTCCCCTCCCCTCATTGTCAGAGTGTTTTGTTTGTACACAATTGAATTGGAGAGATGCTATAGTACACTGGTGATGCTATAGTGACTGGTAACACTGTTGCCTCTGGGTTTGATTGTGGCATAATTTGTGCAGTCTTGTGCTGCAGCTATAGTGAAGTCTAAAAGCTTTATTTTTAACTGCCTCTTCTTCCCCCACCATGGAATCTAGAAAATCTAGATCAACAGAAGTGTTTTTTAGCATTGGACTACCTGGTGTTTGTATTTACTTTGTTTGTATAGAGGAAGATCATATGAAAGATTCCATCCACAAAGTGGATGAAAAATGTGTTGTCTGCATGGGTTTTCTTGGCTCATGAATCTCTTAATGATTGACTACGTTCAGCTGTCTGTTTAGTGAATTTATTAGACCTACTAGTTGTTTTTCCTGCTATTTACTGCAGGGTAAATACTAAGCTGTCTATGAACTGTGGAATGAGTGGATGGGGTTATTTAGCATCTCTTCCCTCCTTTCTGAGAAGTCCCACAATAACAGTGTTGGGGAAATTTCTGGTCATCCCACAGAGTTCTCATATGAGATCTTGTAGGGTTTCACATTGTTATCTTCTCCCTCTCCCCTGTTCAAACTCAGTCAGGGGAGAAGGCTGGATTCCATGTTTAATTCTGAGGGACATGATATGAATTCAGCACTTCATGATCCCATCGGTCCACAGCATTGGGGGCGCCATTAAGATCAAAAGGGTGTTTGCACAAAGATGAAGGTGAAAATACAACCTTTATTTAGTAACTGAATTTTTATTTATTGTTTATTCAGCACCTCGCTGGCATATTCTATATTACTTATGAAGGAAGATCTCTTTCTCTTTAGGCCATAACAACTTTTATCCTTTGTTTCTCTTTTCCTTTATCTTCATTTTTCTTTTTCACTCTCCCTCTTTCTTCCCTTTGTGTGTCTTCTGAGTTTTTTTTCTCTGCATTTCCTTTCCTGAAGCAATTCCTGATTCCCTTTCCCCAGAGGGCTTTACTCCCACCCTTTTGCTTTTCCATTTGTTAAAATAATCAGCACTGCAATAGTTAATGTTGACATTGAATTGTGGTCATTGTGCATTAAAGTTGACAATGCTAGTGAGGTAAATAATGGACAATAAAGTTCATACCCCATAGCCATTGTTTCGGGCTGTCTTTTGATTTGACAGACATCATGGCGTCAGTTACACTTGATTCATATTTGGAAGATTATTTCTGCTGCCCTGAGAGCTAGAAATTAAAAAAAAAAAAAAAGAGAGATTCAGCATGATCTGAATATGTCATGCAGGCCACAGAAATACATCACGTGGGCTGTGTTTTTTGATGCCCCTATAAAGCCACATTAAGGGTTTGGGACATTAGTACCATCACTGTACTGATAGCTAAAATCTAGGTCTTTAATCAGATCCAGGCAGTATAGTCTCTCTACTTTTCCAGTATCTGCTTGAGGAGCATGGATCAAGGTGAAATGGCTGAAGTTCAACCCAGAAAAGAGAGAGGTGATGCTGGTGGGTTATGGGAGAACTGATTTGTGGTTTGGAAGGGGTTATTTTGCCATGAAGCATTGTCTTCCCTTTATCAGAGGTCTGCAGCATAGGGATTATTTTGGACCCTTATCTGCTCCTGTGATCGCTGATCCAAGTGTCTATATTTTTTTTCCATCTACACCTGGCCTGGAGGTTGTGACCTATGGTCCCTCATGCAGTCCTTGTCACATTCTAGACTGGGTGATTCTAATGCACTTCTGAAGATCACCAGAAATATTTGGGTAGCATAGGACACGGTAGTGTATCTGTTTAGTTATGCTGAGCATGCTGCACCTTTATGCTACAGGTGAACCGAAGATGTTGGCTTGTATGAAGCTCTGTATGTGGTCTGGGTCCTGGCTATGTAAGAGCTCACTTTGTCTTCATACTCTCATTACTGATGAGATTAGATGTGATGTTTCTGTAACAAGATTTGAAGACCAGAGGAATAAGGCAGGGTGTTTCACTCGAGGCCACTTGACTAGCAAGTTGCTGCTAGCTCTTTGGGGAAAGCCTCTGCCTGAGTTAAAAATGTGTAGGGTGTTATGCTTTTAATGACTGGTAAGAGAAGTGGATGGAGATGTTACCTTGGCATGTTTGCTCTTTAGTGTGGCATCACAAGAGTTGTAAATTTTGAGATTGTTCTTTTGGTGCAGCCAATTATTGGCAGGAAAGTATATTTTGATTGTGTTTTTACTGATGTAAAAATCTCTCTTAGGCAGCAGGCCATGTGGATTTTATTTAAACAAAAATACATGTCTAGGCAAATGGAGCAGTCTAATACAAGAAGTAATGGAAGAGATTTAAATAAGAAGTTTGTCATATAACGCGCACCCTTTTGGAAGAATGGATTGTTTTCAGGTGTTTATAAGTAAGGTGAAATGGATGGGTTGGGATGGAAAAAAGTGGTGGGAGTAAGAGTGCTGACTCTTAATTAATTTGGCTAACTTTTATTCTATAACAGCATGGGACAGTTTAGCGCATGTATCTAGTATTCTATGTTGTGCCTAACTTGGAACATCCAAAAACACTCGTGACAGGCTCTTACAAATATATGTAATAGCATAATCTTATACAAAGTTATACATTGTTTTCTTTCTAACAGGAAAACTAGCACCCAAGAGGGGAGAATCCTTCTTTCCTAGAAACAAATATCAAAATCTTTAAAGAGGGATAGGGACTAACACCTTGCATACATGATAAATGCTGTTTTACTATTGAAATTACAGTGAGCAATGTCCTTATAAGCTCTGAGGGTGGAGGTTTCTTCTGATGGGCAAGAAGTTCAGTGTTTTCTCCAGGTTGTGTTCTATAATCAGAGTAAAGAAATTGCTTGTGTGACAGGGAACTTAACTTTTGCTACACAAAACTGGCAATGTGTGAACAGATTAATAAACTTTTCCATAACACATAAGGCCAAATTTTTAAAGAGCTGCCTCTAATTTTACACCTGCAGCCAGTTACAAGCCAAACAGAGTGGTTTTTATTACTTGATTTTCAGACCCCAACCTCCAGTTTGGTTCATGAACACTTACAGATTTTAAAATTCCATATCCAAGTAGCATTGCAGAGTGCATTTGCAGGTGTTTGTGTGTATGTGCAAAATTGTGCATAAACAAATGAAGACTAGGCCGAGGTCGAACTGTATATCAAACACTAAATGTGTCTGCCTGATTTGTGAGGAAAAATGTTTGGTACATAATTTAATTACTGGTCTATATTCCATCACATGCTGTAGGAGGGTGAAAAATTAGTAGGGAAGTTAATAGGTCTTTAGAAAACATGGTCTAAAATATTCCAAATATCTGTAATATTTAGTCTGTGGTTTAATTTTTGTTTTGCTTTCTCTTCATCTTAGGCCCTGTTTTTCAAAGGAACAGCATTTCAGATTATGCTTTAAATGCGGGAACTACAGCACTGAATGCACAAAGACTTTTACGAGCCTTACAGCTTAACAAACCCATTCTGTTGGAGGGGTCACCAGGCGTGGGCAAGACCAGTCTAGTAGCAGCCTTGGCAAAGGCTTCAGGAAATTGCCTTGTTCGAATCAACCTGTCTGAGCAAACGGTAGGGTAAAGTGTTACTCGGGTAACTGGTTTTTTAAAAGTTTGTGTGTAAAATACTATTTTGGTTTCTGATTTTATAAAGCGTGAGCAGTTACTCTTGTAAACTCAGATGCTGAGTTGTAAGTGTCCAGCTTCCCTCATCAGTCTTGAGATTAAACTAATGAGGAGTGGAGTGTGACGAAAAAGCGGAGAGCTTCTGTTATTTTCAGAAACTGTGTGCTCTGCTGGTTATCATGTGCAGATTGTTATGTATGCTGCAAATAGCTTTATTCCTGCAAAGTTGCTTGAAAGACTTTGTTAGGGGCTGCCATTCATGTTCTTGCACTG
Source organism: Emydura macquarii macquarii (assembly GCF_026122565.2). Classification (NCBI taxonomy): domain Eukaryota; kingdom Metazoa; phylum Chordata; order Testudines; family Chelidae; genus Emydura; species Emydura macquarii. The sequence goes on from NW_027133156.1 coordinate 5,966,085, forward strand.
GTTTGTTGAATACGGTATTTCGTTACTGCACTCCCAATATGGAAAACGTAGAATATCTTCTTTTAATTATCACCAATTTTAAATGCATACATAGATCTTAGCTTTGCATTTTGCTAATTTTTGAAAAGCTATCTTAGCAAAGCTTCTTTTGAAATCTGGTAACCTTTTATGTAGTTAGTAAATCTTTGCTTTCTTCCTCCACTTCCCAAAGGATGTAACAGATTTGTTTGGAACAGACTTGCCTGTGGAAGGTGGAAAGGGAGGAGAATTTGCCTGGCGTGATGGACCCCTGCTTGCAGCATTAAGGGCTGGACACTGGATTGTATTAGATGAGGTGAATGCAAGTCTGGCATACCAGTAAAATGGGAATATTTAGGAAAAGAGAAGTGGTGATTTATGGGTGTTCAGGGTAAAATTTTCACAAACACCTAAATGACAAGATTGTAAGTGCCTAAAGTATCTTTGAAAATGACTTAGGCTATATCTACACTGACGGTGGCAAAGTCGCCGCCGTCAGATTGACTTATCTGGATCGACTGAGCGGTTGGTGAAGACCCACTCGGTCGATCCAGAAGTTGACGCTATCAATCCATCCCTGCAAGTGGCATAGCGCTGCGTTGACGGGAACGCAGTTCCCGTTGGCGCAGTGCAGTGAAGACAGCTCACAGAAGAGAAGCACAGCAGTTGATGGGAGTTACGCAAGTTTTCTGCGTAGTTGCGTAACTCCTGTCGACTGCCACCGTCTCACCGAGGTAAGTGTAGACCAAGCCTTAGGCTCCTAACTCCACTGACCTTGAGACTTAAGGTCCTAATTGCCTCCAGTCACTTTTGAAAATGGACGTATTCTCCTAAGTTGCTTTAGCATTCTTGAAAGTGTAACCCTTAAATTCTGAATGCAAGTTCTGTAATTTACTCTGTTGTGCGAAACACAATTTTAAAGCACTTGTGTAACATAAATATCTCAGCTGACTTTCTTAATTTGACGAAACATTTAATTTGTGGATTAGGAGTAGCATGAAAATAGTTCAAAAGGAAAAATGAATGCTTGAAAATAGAGATTTATAATGCAATGATGCTCAGATACCTTGGTGATGGTATAGTAGAAGAATTTAAATAGAACAGAAAAACCTTATCTTACCACTACTGCAGTGTCATAATGTGGAACTTATTAGCTGTGGATAGTTATGTATAATGGTGTTTGGACATGTTTTGGACAGGCAAGGAAAGTTGAATCACTTCTCTGTTTAAATTACGGCCTACTAAAGTGGAGGCCATGGGAAGTACTCTTTTGAGAAGCATTATTTTATCTTCTTTTTTTTTTTTCAAATAGTTGAATCTGGCTTCCCAGTCTGTATTAGAAGGGCTAAATGCCTGCTTTGACCATCGAGCCGAGATTTACATCCCAGAATTAGGGATGAGTTTTCATGTGCAACATAAGAAGACGAAGATCTTTGGATGCCAGAATCCGTACAAACAAGGAGGCGGAAGAAAGGGTCTGCCCAAGTCCTTTCTTAATAGATTTACACAGGCAAGTCATGCATTCATTTCAGGCTATGCCTATGATCCCTTTGTGTGGCCTTCTAATGATATAAACTTACATGAACACTATAAATTCCTCCATGTGTTCTTTATCCTGCAGGTATATGTTGATCCACTGTCAGTTGCAGATATGGAGTTCATTGGGAATACCCTATTTCCTGCCATCGACAAAAATATTATTGCTAAAATGGTTACTTTCAATAACAAGGTAAAATATGTTCACTGTTCAGATTTGTATGGATGCAAACAGTTGTCTGAAGTAGGCAGAGTGAGTGAGAAGTCTAAAAAGAATAGAGAGCAGTTTTGGGGAGACAATGTTGATGGCAATTTGAAAAATACTTGTTTTCACTGAGTTTGGGTTATTCTAAAAATATTAGGGAAAATTGAATCTTTGTTTTTACAAAACTGAGTTACATTTTGTTTTCTGGACCTAACTCCATTATTTATCATGGGGTGCTGTGAAAGGGACTATAAACTAGTAAAAATAGAAATGGAAGTATTTTGAGCAGTAGAGGCTTTTACAAGCATGCAGGCTTTTTTAGTACATTTAGAAGATGATCAGTTGCAATCAAAAGAGAAGACCTTTAAGGACAAATACTTTACAGCAATAAATACAGAGATAACCAACATTGAAAATTTGGTATATTTTAGTAGGGTTTCAATAGCTTCTAATTTATGGTGCCTCAAAATGTAGAAGTGCTCTGGTTAGGGCTTAAGGACTGTTGTTCTGCACATTAGTGTTTTAAACTTTATCAAACTTACTTTTTCTAAATTCCCAGTACATTGTAAAAGTTTAATTCAAATGAGCCTAATTTCAAAGACTTTTATTGCCGAAAAAATCCCCTCCAATGAGTCATTGGGGTTGGACTGGTCTACAAACAAAGATCAGATTTCTGGCATGCTTATCAAGTTGCTTCTAAACTTTGATTAGCTTTTATCTTGATTATCTTAAGAAAAGCTATTAAGCTTTTCTTTCATAACAATAAGTGTGTATAAAGCCAAGAAAAGTATGAAGAAATGAAAGAATGTATATAATATGTGGGCTTGGCTGAATTCAATTTTTAGTTTTTTATAATTTTGACATAATATTGATGTTTATTTTAAGCACTTTTTCAATTTTTATTGATTTTAAACTTTCAGAGTTGTACAAAATTATAGATTTGAAGCATTATTTTTATCAAATTTTCACAGTTGAGATAAGTTATGGGGCAATTGATTAGTTATACGATAATTAGTTGATGACAGTAAATGTTGAGATTCAAAAGTTAAACCTTTATAACAGTTAAAACACAAATTGTCAACAATGCATATTAAAATATACAGAGTAAATATCCTTAAATCAAACTTTAATATGTCCTCAGGCAGCATTTTTCTTTCTTTGCCTATCATTTATTTTGGTTATTGATGGAAATATTTTTCGTTGGTTTGTGTGTGTGAAATTGATGTTTACTGACATTACTGGTAAAAATTAATCCTTTCAAGACTAATTATGTAGAATTATTATGCCTTATGTAGAATTATTATGTAGTAGGGGTCTCACTGAAAGAATATTGGCAGACTGCAAGAGAAAAGTGAGTTCATACAACATTTAAGATGTTAAGGTGTTAGGAGATAAGAGACAACTTCATGTTGGATGGGCTGAATCTGGTGGCAGTAGATCCCAGATGGCTCCTGACTGCAAAAGTGATGTGAGCAGGGTTCTTAACTCCTCTTGACAATACTCTCTACGTTGGGTGAGCAGAGCCTCATGGCAGAGGTCCAGCAGGCTTTTAAAAATGTTTTTAAGATGACTGCATATATGAGTGGAGTAAAAGGATTCTGAACTGCTTCTTTCTCCAGATTGATCAAGAGGTTATGGCTCAAAAGAAGTGGGGACAGAAAGGAGGTCCCTGGGAATTTAACCTGCGTGATCTTTTCCGCTGGTGCCAGCTGATACTTGTTGACCAGTCACCAGGATGCTATGATCCAGGGCAACATGTATTTTTGGTCTATGGTGAAAGAATGAGAACCAGAGAAGACAAAGAGAAGGTGAGCTGTATATCCTTGCTCCCTGTCCCTTGACTGTTATGAAATGTTTCCAGTAATACCTTTGTAAATGTGAAGATATTTGACGGTTTTCCTGTAGAAATTACTGTTGCTCATTAAAGAAAATTTTCAGACAGTCTTCATTCCTATTTTCCTTTTGAATTACCTATTGTTTCTAAAGCTATTCGTATAAGAAATACAATAAAGCTCATATAAACCTAGAGGAGTGCAGCAGCAAAGGACTTGTACAAGGACAAAACAGTACAAAACCTTTCTCAAGTCATCTATTAAATATCAGTATTTCTGCAAAAATACCTTACACGTTCCTATAGAATGACATGAACTTCATCTGTGGGTGGGTACTAAGTCTTGTGAGTTGGGGAAGAGAATTAGTAATGGTGTGTGGAAGGATCTAGGAATTGAGTAGCAACTGGTAGACAGCTGTGGGAGGGAGAATGAGTAGTGTAATCTACTTTCTTAATGTTGCAAGATCTTTTGTTTTTTGGTTTTTTCCCCACTGGCATCCTATTTCATTCTGCATTCTTCAAACCCATTATCTTTAATGTGCATGTGTTATACAGCATCACCCCCCTATTCACATTTTGTCACAACCTACCCACCACCCTTCTGTACTAGGTTCTGCCAGCTTCTTTGGCTTTATTTAACCCTTTGTCTTCTCGCACTTGACAGTGCCTTTCTTCATGCCATTCCCCAGGCTTGAAACATCTGCCCTTGTTTAGTAGCCAAGCAAACTCAATTTCTTACTTTGTTCCCACTAAAACTCATTTATTTTGGTTAGCTTTCCACCACTATGACTCCTCCTGCTCTCATGCATCATCTAATGCTCCCTTCATTTGGCTCACTACAGTTTTAAACCAAAAAAACCCTAGACTGAAAATTAATCAAACCATAAGACCATCGTGTGCCAAATAGCTGCTTGATCATTTTTCCCTTGTGTTTCATTCTTTCCTCCTCCTTTGATCTGCATTGTCTCTTTCTATATGCTATTTCAGAAGATTACTGACTGGCTTATTTGCCAATACTCAGTTAAAGAAAAGAGGTACTGGTAGTATACAATTTCTGCTTATTGTGTTTCATGTTCTGTGGTAGGAAGCCATGGTTTGCTAAGTCTGAAGGACTTGTGGAGTTGTTGATGTGTGCTGTTAAACAGTTGCTGCATTTCGTTGTTGGATGAAATTATCCCTTTGGATAAACTGTGTATAAGTTGGTAAAGTGCTTTGGGGCAGCTGACAGTGAAAATTTCTGTGGAAATAAAACATAATTCCCACACTGTAGAAATCTAGGCGGATTCATCTTTTTAGCCTTTGTTTTGACTATTTTAGGTCATTTCCATATTTAAGGACATTTTTGGCCAGAATTCTAATCCATATAGGGGAACCAGACAGTTTCACATCACTCCTTATAATGTTCAGGTAAGATAAAAGGTGATTTTTTTTTTCTTATCCTAAACTTGAGCTTGCATTTTCTCTTTCTTCCCTTTCTCTGTCTCCAACAACATACTTACGTGTTTTTATTAATTCTTTTTAGATTGGCTACTCAGTTCTCTCTCGTGGCAACTATATTCCTCCCCCTCGCAGACATCTGTCTCTTTTACATCATTCCTTGCAGTCCCTTGAGTCCATAATGAAATGTGTGCATATGGGCTGGATGGTAATATTGGTGGGTCCTGCAGCTGTTGGGAAGACCAGCCTTGTTGAACTCTTGGCCCACCTGACAGGTCATCGATTAAAGGTTATGGCAATGAACAGTGCTATGGATACAACTGAACTCTTAGGTGGATTTGAACAGGTAAATGTTATTTTTGGGGGTGGGAGTTATTTTATCTAACCACATATAATAGCCAATCCAGTTGTGACATTAGAGTTAAAACACTAAATACAATCCTATGTACTGTGGCTGTCTGGATATAGTAATCCCTTAATGTTGCAGGTTGACATCATTCGGCCATGGCAGTGCCTGCTAGAGAAAGTGGAGAGTGCTGTGAGTACGCTAGTAAGGGACAGTCTCCTTCTTACTGAAATCTGTCCAGATGATGCTGAAGTTGTATTGCGTGCTTGGAGCAGTTTCATCCTTAACTTCAAACCCAAATCTCTGGGTGATGGGAGTAGAAATGTCACAACTGAACTGGTGAACAAACTAGAGGGAATACTTGCACTTATCCAGCGACTAAACAACAAAATAAATTCTTACTCAAAGGCAGGTATGTACAGAGCTTATTTGAAAGCAAAGCACTGAAAATGAATATTCTCGGTATAGAAGTCTCTGTGGCAAATTATAGATCTAACGAAATGTTGAGAATGATTCCTGGTTTTTCACTGGTTATCTCTGATGCTACTATGAAACTGTATATGCAACACACAGTTCATCTTTTTAAAAGGTTCTATCAGTGGTTTCTTCCAATTTATTTTATTATACAAATGTACTGTGGTACTGCTCAGCAGCCAGAATCACAGTCTTGTTGTGCTGAATATTTTACAAATACATAATGAGAGACAGTTCGTGCCTCAAAGAGCTGATAGTCGAGAGCCCCAGCACTTCAGCTTGGTGTGGGTGGAGTTCATGGCAGGTAAAATAAGTTCATGTAACAAACAAATGCTTGATTAAATTGTGACAAATCCTCCCAGTTCAACTTTATAACCAATTACATGGCCAAATTGAGAGTTGTTCTATAGCAGTTGTATTGATATCAGCGTCTTGATTTTGATAGTAGAATATTATTGCATTATTTTTTGATCTTCCTCTCCACAGATTTTCCCCAGTCTGTCTTTTCCAATTCTAAAGGCTTAATGTTCCAAAGCTAAAGGAAATGGTTATGGAGCTGATTGGCATCCTTGTTGACTTGCCGCTCTGAAAAGGGGACCTTGGGGATGTTTGTTCTTACAGTTAATGTCTGGAATATAAAGTGGACACATTTTCATCAATTTCAGGAGGGCGATGCATTTCTCATTAGATCCTATCAGTTGCCTTTTTCAGCATTTAATAAAGATGCAGCATGACTATCTAACAGCCCTGTCTCCAGTCTTAGATGTAGTAGACTCTTTAAATTCCCAAGCCTGCAACTGTATCCACCCTGGCAAGTCCCTGCACCCATGCAGATCTTGAGCACATGGATCCAGTAGCATAGGGGCCTAAGTTGCATAGTTCTCTCATGTGGAGGAAGTGTGAAATCCAGCAGTGGCTCATTTACTTACTAAGTAAACTACTAGCTTGTCACTCCACTTGAAAGAAAGGTGGTCTCTTGAGTAGTAGAAGCAGTGACTGTATGATGTGTTCTGTTTCAGAGTTTTCGAGACTGATGGAAGAATTTCGGCATTTCAGGCTGCAGCTTCTTCAGTCTGTGGATGGTAACAGTCATGGCACTTTTGAATGGGTTGATGGAATGTTGGTTCAGGCGTTGCAGTCTGGGGACTGGCTTTTAATGGACAATGTGAACTTCTGCAAGTAAGAGCACACAGTAATTTCATTTCTTCAGTGAATAAATCTTTCTCTACCTCCCTTGTTCACTTGGCCCATTAGTCTGTCTTAAACATTTTCTAAAGCTGAAAATGTTAGTCTGATAGCATAAATTACCTTATAGTTACTAACAGCTAACAGTGAAAGGAAGACTCTCTTCCATCTTAAAATGCTTAGAAGTAGATACTGTGTGTGGCCTTTTCCGACTGCTTTGATTATCACTTCAGCTCTTCATTTTTGAATTATGGTATTTTGATTAACTGGGGGATTGATGATGAAAGATGACTTGCAACTCATGTAAACTTTCTTTTGAATGTAGTCCGTCAGTGCTGGACCGCCTGAATGCTCTACTCGAATCTGGGGGAGTCCTTACCATGAGTGAGAGAGGTGTGATAGATGGCACCACCCCTTCTGTAGCCCCTCATCCAAACTTCAGGTGCTTAGTTTCCATACTTCTTTGAAGTTACTTTCTATTTTTGTTGGGCTTTGATTGAGAAACAAATTACACTGGTGATAGCCAGGCTTATGGTATTGCAGGCAGACACTGTTCAGGTCGCCATGCACGGCATGGCCTGTGTCTGTCCAGACAGGACAGAAGAATGGTGCATTGGTTAAGGTGCCAACCTGGGAAATTCCTGCTCCACTAGAGACAATGTGACCTGGAGCAAATCACTTAGTCTCTCTGTGCCTTGGTTCTCCATCTGAAAAATGGCACTTCCAAACCTCAAGGAGTGTTGTGAGAATAAGCATTGTAAAGACTGTGAGATGCTCAGATGCTATAGTAATGGAGGCCATGTAAGTACCTAAGATAGATCGATTCTCTCCTGCTTTTCCAGACCAAAGTAGAACAGGTCATGACTACTGAATACTGCTAGTTTAGTAACTTTTGTATCAGGACACTATATGCTTGACCTAAGATAATATACCTATAATAACCAAGATCTTGAGTAGAGAGTTTTGGGGAGGTGGAGATGGGACCTTTTAACCAGTGCTCTCCCTAGTCCCATCCCCTTATTTTCTGTGAAATAATATGGGAGATAATGACTTTTGGTTTCTCTGTATGTAGCACAGCAGAATCATTTTTGAGCTCTTCTACAGTGTGATATAAAATGTGCTTATCTTGATGTTTTTCCCTCTTAGAGAGTTGCATAATACATTAAGTGGCATTAGTCCAGCCCTGGATGTTGGAAAAGAAAAAAAGTTGAAAATTGTTATTTTTATTAACATGCATTGTTTCATTTAAAACTGTTGCGAAATGCACTGATGGGGAAAGATCATGTCTCAAAGTGGAGGGAAAGGAGATGATTAAAATGCCTTTGTGAATATCTCAAAACTTTAGGGCATTGTAAGACCCTTTCATCAATTCTTTTCCATATTGTTTGAGAAACTGGAATACAAGCAAGCCACACATGCTCTGCTCTAATGGAGATTAATTAAACTATAAAGCCCTTTTCTTCCTCTCCTTCATTTCCCAGGTGTTTCCTCGAGGGAGGGATGGGCAAATGAGTCAGTGTGTGAGATGAACCTTTTCCTGTAAGATCTTTACTGATGGAAAATGGGACTGTGCTTCAACCCCATTTCTCCAAGGAAAGGAGCAGTCATGGTCTCTGTGCCCATGTAATCATGCCAGTTGCCATAATAGCCATACCCAACTACTCACAGGGTACACAAATTCTGTTCTTAAATACTCAGCGTGACTGAAAAATGTGACAATTTAAATGCTGTAAGGGCACATGGTAACCCAACATTATTACAATTAGATGGCTTTCTGCTGTCCTTCAGAATCTCTTCACATCTAAATAGCCTTCTGCTGCAAAAATTCCTGATTAGAGGGAGGGGGGAACCTTTCGTTATATGCCACCATTTAAAAAGGGCAGAACTTGAGTCAATTTAGTGAATATAAATTACATATGGGCCACAGGAGGTTTTGCCTGTGTTCTTGGGTCTTAGCTGACTAGAACTGTGTCACTGCATGGGTTTAACACCTCTTGCTGTCTGCATATCATCAAAATAGCAGAATAGAGGCAGAGGGTGCTTTATATAATTGATCCAAATAACTTGAAAGGGAAGTTTATTTAAATTTGTGCCCTAATGCTAAGATGTATTTACATAAACTGAACTCACATTGAAGAGTTCAGTGACCCGAGTAAGTTTTTTTTGAGTGCTGGTCCCTGTGTGTATTCCACTGTGAGTATGCATGCGCCTGAGACTGGAAGGTTCTTGTTAGTAATGTCCATTTGGTCCACACCTGAGAACTGTCTCTCCTTGTGTTCTGAACCAAGTCTATAAGGGACAGCACGGACTGACCATCTACTTACCATTACATGGTGTGATATGGAACACTCCAGTGTCTCCAAAACTCTTCCTTTGACTTTACCTGTAAATAGTTCAAAACTGTATCTTATTAGATAGTTTTAGTATAGTTAGTTATGGGCTGGGGAGTCTGTTTTTCCCCTTCGAGTTTTCCTCTCCACCCTACAGCTCCCCCTTCTTCCTAGTGTGGACATTGAGCTGTGCCCAGAGTACTGAAATTCAAGAACTGCATCTTCTGCCTGAGAGCCTTTCCCGTCAGCAACAACTGCTAGAGGTGCCTGCACTACTTGGGAGAGGACCACGTCACCACCAAGTGCTTTATCTTCTGCGTCTTCCCTAGCTGGACCCATCAGGCATGAGAGTTGAAGCTCAAAAAATGCCTTATCGAGCTTGCGATGAGACCTCGGTCTTACCCAGGATGGGCAGACCCTCCCCTCCACATTGGGCAGAGGCACTGAGGAGCGCACATCTTGGTACCATGGCTTCTGGTACAAGGGTGAGTAAAAGTAGAGCATGGCAGGGTGTCTTCCCTGCATTAGCCAGGAAAGGGTTAAGAGGGCCCCTGGGGAGGCTGCATGAAAAATAGCTAATAGGAAGGGACTGCATGGCAGCCAGCAGCGCCCAAGAGGCTGGTATAAAAGGGAGCTGCAGAGCAGAGCAAGGAGTGACTTCCAGGAGCTTGAAGCAGGAGGACTGTCAGCATCCTGGACAGAGCAGTGGCTGGCTGCTGGGGCTCAGCAGAGCCAAATGCCCTGAAGCAAGGGTGAAGAAGGTACTGGGGCTGCGTGGAAGTGGCCCAGGGAAATCCATTGAAGTGCTGGGGAAGACGCAGTGCAAGGCTGCCACACACACCTTCATAGGAGTGGCGGCAGGACTGTGGTGGCCACAGTGGGAAGTGGCAAGAACGGACTGCAGAATCCCCCGGAAAGAGGGTGACACCGATTGTGGCTCAGCCGGAGGGCCGAGTCACGAGAAGGAGGGTCCAGTGGAGACAGAACGGAGGGCGAGACACAGCAGGGAGGGGCATCTGCCTAGCTGAGATCTAATTCCCCAGATAGCCAGCAGGAGGTGCCAAGGTGGGGAGTCAAACCGTTTCACATAGAGCTAAGGACTCTGCTACTGAAGAGAAGCACTCTACATTCTAGAGATAAGTCCCTCTCTAAATTCTTCTCTAAGAAAATTCTTCTCCCCAACTCGTTCTAAGTCATCTGAATCGTCACATGCAGATCCCCAAAGATCCATGGTAATGACTCTCGAGTTCAGAAGACCAAGGATATGTCTATACTGCCGATGGCAAAGTTGCCGCCGTCAGATCGACCTTTCTGGATCTATTGAGCAGTCAGTGAAGACCCATTCAATTGATCCAGAAGTCGATGCTGGTAAACCACCCCCTCAAGTGGCGCAGTGCAGTGAAGACGCTGCGCAGAAGGGAAGCACAGCAGTCGATGAGAGTTACTCAAGCTCCTCTGCGTAACTTGCATAACTCCCATCGACTGCCGCCAAATCGCCAGGTAAGTGTAGACCAGGGCACAGATCACGTCAGTGTCAGTACTGACTGCCACCATCTCACCAGTGGTACCAAGCAAAGAAAGCATCATGAGCCCAGACATCCTCCACCATTAGAAGCACCAGCAAGAAAAGCCCCACACAGAGTGAGCACCATTGATAACATCACATTCACAGTCAGAAGGCAAAACTTCCAAGGGACTTCCCATACCAGCTCCATGGGAACTGGGAGACACACAGACACCCTCCACGCCCCCGGAGAGAGATACTGTGACTAAGGATATTGCAGTCCAACCTGATCCACTCTCTCGCATCGTTTTGAAACTGATCCTCACCAGTGTAGTTGTAACACTGCTGGTGCGGGATTATTGTGACGAATTTCTTTGCCCCTGCCATCTACCAGCAAGACACCAACAGTACAGAGGGCACTGCCATTAAGAGACAACCCTATGTTCTCGTCAGAAGCTTCTGATATTGAGGAAGGACCATTATCACTACCAGTGAGGGAGGTACGCCTGGATGCAAGATCCAGAACCTCCTGGGTTCCTCCACTGTCCCATAAAGCAGAATATCCTCCCTAGGACACTTGGGACCCAGTGTCTTGGGAACCTCAACAGCGCTTCACACTGGCCATATTAGGGACTATGGGAACTGTATACATTACCCTAAGATTGTACAGTCTAGTACAGAGTCAGACCATCCCTCTGTTCCCGGAGACCAACTTGAGCTCCCTCTGGACCCATGGAGGAAGAGGAACCAGATCTGATGGTCCCTTCAGGTATATCATATCCCTCCCCTGATGAGATCATTGCTCCTACACCAGGAGCTATGAAGAAGGTTGCTGAGAAGCTCCAGATCCCCCTGGAAGACATCTGAGTCATCCCATAAACTTCTGAACGTTCTACAGAGTGCAGGACCAAGTACGATGGCGCTCCCAGTGAACAAGGCAATCCTGGAGCCCACCTAACATGGTGTGGTATATTCCAGCTACATGCACATTTACGCTGAACAGGGCAAAGAAAATATACTTTGTACTAGGTAAGGGAGCTAAGTTGTTTACTCTTCCTGCTCTGAGCTCCTTGGTGATGCACTCTGCTAGAGAAAGGTGTACAGTAAAACAGATTCCCCTTTGGACAAAGTAGCAAAATGCCTGGGCCTTCTGGAAGAGAAGTTCCTCGCATCAACAAGCTTGCAAAATCATATTGTTATTGTTGCTTGATAATTAGCTATGTGTGACTTTGTCAGCTATTTCACTTTGTAGAATTTAGAGACAAGATGCCTTATAAAGACAGAATTCCAGGGCCTCATTGAAGAAGATAGGCTGGTGGCTAGATCATCCCTCCAGGCGGCAGTAGACATGGCTGATATAGATGTTCTATCAATGGCAATGGTCATTGTGATGCGACAGGACTCCTGGCTTCACTCCTCATGGTACCCTAGAGAAATGAAGGCCACTGTGAAAGGGACAACTTAATCATCCAAAAGACTGACGAGTCATTACACTTGCTAAAAGACTCATGGTCAACCCTACATTCCCTGGGTATTTACACCTCCGCTCCCAGGAGGAAGTACAGCATGGAACCATATAAACCTAGATCACCAGCTCAATCCTTCTACCATCAAAGAGGGTACATACCACCATGAAAGAGACATAGGGTGCAAAAACCCAAGCAGAATTCTCCTCTTCCCATCCTCAGCTATCAGGCAAGAAATATTTTTGACGGGACCTCCCAGAGCTGCGAACTGACCCAGAAGCCATGTTCTCCCATCACCAAGATTTAATGTGGTGGCTGGCTCGCCTAGTTTCTCCAGACATGACAAACAATATCAGAAAGATGTCTGTTAATGCCATCCATTTTGAATATGCTATAGAGTTCCTTTACCCTCTCCCTTCAAAACCCCCCTCCATGTCTCTTTTCAGGGACCACTCTCACAAGAGGATACTTTTACAAGAAGAACACTCTCTAGTTCAGTGTAGAATGTGTACCACCTTAGCACCAGGGATAGGGATTCTATACCAAATACTTCCTGATCCCCAAGAAAATGAGAGGAGGGGCCCATCTTAAACTTCCATCACCTCAGTGTCTTTATCCAGAAATTAAGATTCAAAATGGTTCACTCTGGTTCACCTTGTCTCTAAATAGAAATGAATGGTTCCCAGCTCTCAACATGAATGCAGTCTGTTTCCACATAGACATCCTTCCCTCCCACAGGAGATTCCTGAGGTTCATAATAGATACAGACCACTATCAATACAGGGTACTTCCCTTTGGCCAGGTGACAAAACTGCTTTTGATAATGGCAGCACACTTCGGTCAATAGGGTTCAACAATCTTTTCATTTATGGACGATTGGCTTCTGACAGGGATATCTTGTCAGGTGGCAGTGTAATTGACTTTATCCTTGCTCACGTTTCTAACAGCCCTAGAAATCTGCGTAAATGTAGAAAAGTCCCCTTTAGCACCAAGGTGGGTGAGGTAATATCTTTTATTGGACCAACTTCTGTTGGGGAGAGAGACAAGCTTTTGAGCCACACAGAGCTCTGAGCCTTAAAGTCTATGAGTTCAGAGTACGAAGACAAAGCACACACGCGCAGACCTAAGGGCACTACTAGCAAGAATCTTCCAGTTTCAGGCATGTGGAGTGCGTGCATAGCCACTGTGGAATACAGACAAGGATCGCGCATCTCAAAGAACTCCGGTTATGGAAGGTCAGTAACCTCTCTTTCCTCTGTATTTAACCCTTTGACCCTTTATTTAACCCTTTATTTACATGATGTGTTCTCTGTAACTTGAAGTTTTTAAATCATGATTTGAGGACTTCAGTAACTCAGCCAGAGGTTAGGGGTGAGGATTTGTGGCGTGCAATGTGCAGGAGGTCAGACTAGATGATCATGATGGTCTCTTCTGACCTTAAGTCTATGAATCTATGAGATCTTAATTATTTTATTAATCTGTTCTGAATATTTAATAGGCTTTTCCTTTCAATGGATCCTTTTCATGGGGAAATATCCAGAGCCATGAGGAACCGTGGGATTGAAATTTACATTCCTGGGGAAAGTGATGGGAATTTATTGGACAATCTGGATGTGAAGATGTTGCTGCATGGACTGGGCTTACTGGGAGATAGTGTATGTGATGCGCTTATGGCTGTACATTCAGAAACTAAAGAGACTATAGCAGGTGAGACAAGCCCTCTTAATAGTTTGATAAATACTCCCTATTTGGACATTATATATCTTGTGTGGCCCTAGACTTGACACTGAATGTTTAGACTGAAGTATTTTGGTCTTTCCAATATGCGTTATGTCCAGTTGAAGTAGAAAGGCAGAAGCTTTTAATATAATTAGGTTTTTTCTTTCATTTCTTCAAGGACTAGGCCTGAATGATAAAGTTGAAGAGAACCCAGCACACACTTACAATTTCTCTTTACATTTGGTATGAGCTGTGCAAGAGTCCACAGCTGGTGGGGGGGGTGGAGGGCCGTGAATGACAATGAACCTATTCTGGTTGAAAATCAACACAGGAGAGAAGACTTACACCAGGGCCTGTGTACCACTCAAGCCCTATGGTAAAGGTAAAGTCTAAAGTGCTGTGGTGGTCCTTTGTACTGCTTTAAATTTCCTGCAGCATGATCAGTATGTCATGTCTGTAGCACATCTGTCTCCTTTGTCAATGCTGTCTACAGATTGATTTTATAAGAACTATGAGTATAATTTAATAAAGAATGAATTATATTTACCTTCACTCTAGGCTGGAATTAATTCAGTTAGCATACTTTTGTGGTTTTTACAATCACATTTTAAAGATTCTTTTCCCATGTTGGTGCATGATAGACATATGGGAAACTGAGTGTGACCATATAGCAAAGATAGGGAAACGGACTGTACACAAAGTGCTAATGCATTGAATAACTAGGAAAAAATAGATGTTTCTCTACTGTTTCAGATACTGTAATTTTAGGTGTTACTTATAACAGATAAAATCATTCACAGGCAAAAGTGATTTTTAAGTTGGTGGTGTTCCCTTTAAAGTCTGTTGGTCTCATTTTCTCCACTTGTAAAATGGGGATATTTATTTACCTACCTCACCTGGGGGCATAATTCATTGATATTGTATGCCCTGCTACAAGGCACTATAGAATAATAGTGCATGCTCCTAGCAGGTGAGTGTGGTTAGAGGGCAGTGTGTTGACAAATTAAAGCATCTGGTATGTTCTACAAAAATGGTTGGCTGATACTAATATTCAGTGCCTTTTCAGGTTCTGTGTTGTCATTATCATCTTTGGTTCATGCTGCTACACTAATTGTACAACAGTTGCATCGAGGCCTTGGTTTAGCAAAGAGTTTTTACAGTGCTTGCTGGGAAGTGTATGTCCGCTCACAACAGTCACAGATTAACCAAAAGGTAAATGTTTCATTCTCCTTAAAACTGTCTTGCCTTTTTTCATAAATGTACAACGGTTTCAAAATTCCTAGAAAGGACTGCTGCCGGAAAGAGTATTGGTGGTTCTGAAAGCAGTACTCTGTCCTACGAAGTGCCGTACCATGCTGTTGGAGGGCATTGTATTCCTGGGAGTTTCAGGCCCCGATTCTGAGCTGCACTGTCGAGATGCAGCCTGATGGAGAGTAGGGAAAAGTCATTTCACACTTCTTGAGTTTGGTGGGTGCTAGAGGCTTCTTTAGCCCAGTGTAATCTGGAGTACCCCTGGGTAAGACTCATAATTTAACCCATTCTGCAGTGGTTTCCCAAGAGGCTTTTCTGTGCCACAGAGTGGCTGAAGTGAACAGTGCACTTAAGCCACATCTTCACTTTCCCTGACATGTTCTTCCTGCCCCATGATATTCCCCTAAAACTGGGGCTGCAGAAGAGGGAGTGGGAGCAGGCAGTAGATAGCGCATTTAATCTGAACCTGTGTACGAGGTAATTCCCCAGCAGGGAAATCCAGCTGGTCCTAGTCTCTCTACTCCACTTCTGCAATGTGAACCATTGTCTCTTAAGATGAGGTCTAGTCATTTGTTGTTTACATTCCATGTCTCCTCAAGCAAAAGTTAGGGGTGTTAGCTCTGGCCAAATTACAGCCATGAGAAATTACGTTCCGTCATCCTGAACAATATAGGTATATGGTGGTATTGGCTTCCTATCTTACTGTTCACTATTGTCATATACTGTTAAGGAGCAGCTGAGGATCATGCATTTCAGTTGTGGTTGAAGTGCTTTGGAATCTTTTGGTATGAAATCTGTAACAAAGTAAGATTATGTATATTTTTAATTAAAACCCTTCCTGAGCAGTAGTATCTGAATGCATATTTGAATACATAATGCTGACTTGCCCTGTGTTGTTCTGTTTTAGCTTGTGCTGGAGTTGGTAATGAAGCATGTTTCAACTCTGACTTCCCATGAAACTTGGGGTGACTCCCTCCTAGCAATGGGATTGTGGCCAGACTCTTTACCTACAGGTCTGTTTTCAGCTGAAGACTCTCTTCTTTCTACAGTTCAGAGTGACGGACAGGTCCTAGCATTCTGTCTGAGCAGAATGAGCCTGAAAAACAGCAGGTGGGCAAGAGACAATTTTTGCTTAAAGAGTGAACAATAAATAATACAGATATATTCTCTATTACTGTACCCACTATCAGTAAATGATGTCACCACTCTGCTCTTCCATCAGGGGTGTGGCTGACTTTTTACCATTTACTCTGGATCCTCAATATCTGTTTTGTTTTATTCTGATTTTCAAATAAATAAACATTCTCAGTCTACATTAAACTGGATTAAGATATACAGCATTATACATTTTATATAGAAAAGAGCAAGTCAAGTGATTCCTAGTTTTTAAGTATCTTTTCATTCTCTTCCCCAGCCCAGCCCCAATTTTCCTGCAGATAGATTTAATTAAGATCCAGTAGTGTACACAGTTCTTCCTGCCCTGACGGGGTAATTTACCTTACAGTCGAAGTAGTTTAAAGAATACATTGCATACATTGAGACTTGGAAGAAGGTGATTGACCTCATTCTTACTCTGAAGTGTTAGTTGCTGGGTATTGTGGAAAAGTGAGTTCTAAGAAAGGTTTGAATGAGAAGTAGGAACTTCCTGTGTCGGAATGAAAGAGGCCATTCCAGGTGTAAAGCATACAGTAAATGTCAACATTGGAGATGGACAAATAAGTCCAATCAAGAACCAGCCCAAAACTCTTTGGATCCAAACCCTTTGAAGTTTAAAATTGTGTGGTTAACCCTTTAGGTTAGAATATACTAGCACTCCTCTGTACTCCCTGGTTTCATCCAGAAGCAAAAATAACCCCAGAAGAACCTGTTCTTTTTCTGTTTTTGAACTGGCCAGAAGAGGATTGCTTGATATTTGAGAACATTTCCTTATGAGAGTGTGGTCCAATAGCTTCAGACGAACAGCCAAACTTTGAGCTCCTTATCCAAGTGGAGCTGCCAGATCTGAGTCCTGCATGTGGCAGGCAGATGAAAGAGCTCCTTTAGTCAATTTCATGCCCAATTTTTCAAACTTTCATAACATTGAAGCAAAATCTCAGTGTTCACTTATATTGTAAACTCCTGGTGGCAGGATGGTGTCTTCCTGTACAAATCTTTAGGTGCACGGAGGCACAATGTCATGTGACAAGTCAATGGCAGAACAAGGGGATAGCAGTTAACACTAAAGTTAAATATTAATCTGAAAATCAGAAAGCAACATTGGTTTTCTCCTGTGTTTTCTTCCTCCCCCCGCTCCCGTCCCCAAATCTTAGCCTGCATTCTTACACTGTAAACTCTTTGGGTGCAGGGACTCGGTCATAATTTGTCCTGTAAAGCTCCATGCTTTATCATCTGTGTGTATGAAGTAACCATAATTCTGAGTTGCTGGTAGTAGGCATCTTAAACTCGATTAAAAATTGGAAATTGGTTTTAAAAATCCAAATAGGTTTCTACTAAAAGCAAAAGCTAAGTAAATTTGGAAAAGACGGGTATTTTCGAATAAGTATCTATTTGAGGCAAAAATGCATAGATTGTGGAGGTTATTTGGTGATACTTTACATATAGTAATCAGTAATTTGATGTTCAGAATTGATTCACTTTTGAAATTGGGGAGTTTTTTTTTTTTTTCCCCTTGTCTTCACGTATTTAACCCCAAGTATTTTCATCCCTTTCAGAACACTGCCACTTACTCTACAAGATTTGAAGAAAATTATGCAGTCCACTAATTCAGAGAGTCTCCAATTCAGTGCTGTTCAGATGGATGCCTATTGGACAGAGGAAATTGAAGTCCTATCTGCTTCTGTAGAATTGTTCATAGAAAAGGCATCCAATCAGGATTGGATGTTAAGAGTTAGATGGCTTAATCACTTAAGCAAGAATTTACCACAAGTGCTTGGTAGGTAATATTCTTAATTATTATACTTACCACAGACTGATTTAATTCTCTCCATTGATTTTCCTTCACAAGAGCAGCAAAAACTATACAGTGATGCAATTTTGTTTACAGATTATCTAGTCGTAAATAAATTAGCTGAGCAATCAGAGAAGCCCTGTGAAACCGGGATTTTCCTGAGACTGTGTGATGTCTGATCACTCAATAGTGAGTGTTAAGTGGGAAGGAGGCGTGCATTGCAGACCAAAAAATATTAAATATTTGATAGACCAGTTTAATTGGATTGGAAATGCTTTCAGTAAGTTAATTTGTTACATTTGCTTAATTGAAACAGATCATTTAGAGTGTTTCTAGCAATGGGCAAGCCGTGTCACTTGCCTGAAGAAGCCACCTGAGACTGAAAATGCTAATATGTGGCCAGTTCCTCCTAGACGAAAACAAACTATTCTAGAGTATTTAGATATTTAAAACTTGCAGCCTTATTTGTCTGGGACATCCTTTCACATGAGTGGAACATACAACCACAGGGGAAAGACACATAAACTGTGTTTGATTGCAAAGACTATCACTAGTGTAATAGTTGACAATGCTGGCATTTAAATGATCATAATTAAAGACTTAAACTGGGATTTAGGCATCTAGCTCCCTTAAATTTCTTTGAAAATCCCAGTATTCATTAATATCACATTGAAATGAATGGGATTCACTCTCTTGATGCTATTGGTTGTTTTTCTCCAGACAGCCATATGTGTATTAATAATCCGAAATTGTAATCAGAATATTGCTTATGTCTAGAAAATTGACTGAAAGTTTGATTCTGCAGAAAACTTCAGTGATAGATAATAAATAAATCCATGGGAGTTAGATCTGTAACTTGCATTGACTTTTGAAAACCAGACCCTAAATCATAGAAGTACATGGAAATTCCCATGTGTAGATGTCTTGTGTCGTTACTGTCATGTACACTCTTTACTGCTTTGTTTGACACTCAATCTCAAAATACCTTTTGAAGCCTTAAAATGAGATTGCTGCAGTGCTCACTGTTACGGGCCTTCTGAAAGACTAATCTACTATATGTAGCTAGTGCAGAAAGAGGCCAACCAATAACTGGTTAGGTGAGATTTTAGCGTTCTCTGCTGGTGCAGCTTGAGTTTGTTTTTATTGACTAAGTATGCTCTGTATCTTCAAAGCAACAAACTCCTAACTGTTATTCCCACCTACAGATTCAGTGCACACTCAACTAAAAGCTGGTGCTGCAGCGCTGAGTAATTTCTACTCCAGTCCCCTCTCTGCTGGAATCAGTAATGTGATCAAGTTGCTACAACCAAACATGACAGGTACCTTTGCTTTTTTCCCTCCTTTCTAGTCTTCATTTGTGCATCTTGTCTGTTTCTTTTAAGGAGTGAAGACTGCAGACAGATTGTGTTCTGAATGTGTCATAGCTTTTCTGGGAAAATCTGCTTAACAAAAACAGTTATGCATTATGACTGTGAAAGTGGAACTTGCAACAGTTGGATGGAGTAGTGATATGCAAAATATTGTGACGTTCACTGGAATTAGCCTTAAATTTGAGTGTGGTTCCCTCTGAAATATATTGGAAATGATTATGCAGTACATGTGTAGCACCATGGACAATGTTAGTTTTGTGCCATTGTCTTGGTTGGAAGTAGATAATGTTGAAAAACACGGATAGTATGTTAGTTTAACAGGCCACTCCACATTGAATGGTCCTTTAGAATATGCTAAACAATCTGTTCTACCTTGTATTAGCTGTGACGCTCCGTATCCCTTTCCCAGACCTGAAGAAGAGCTCTGTGTAGCTCAAAAGCTTGTCTCTCTCACCAACAGAAGTTGGTCCAATAAAAGATATTACCTCACCCATCTTGTGCCTCAGGTTAACATTTGGCATTTACAGGAATTCACAGACAAAGGAGTGGATAGATTTCAAAAGAATTATAAGGAAATGGCTTTAATCTAGAGCTGTGCAGGGCAAGGCCAGGAGGTGCGCCTCATTAGGGTTGTTATGCCTTCATAAAGCATACTTACTGGAATGGCAGAAACTTTCTGACGCGTAGGGAATTGCTATTATCCCTAGTTTACCGGTGTGGACAGGAGTACAGACACTAAGCGACTTGCCAAAGGTCACACAGGAAGTCTGTGGTAGAGTAGGGAACTGAACCAGTATCCCAAGTGCCAGCCTGATGCTGTAACCACTGACCATCTCACATTCATCACTGTGCTTCCTAGAACCTACAGTCAAATTACTGCTGCCTTCTACTTGGCTGCTGTGTGGAGAGGGGCTTTCCTGCTCTACCTCTCTTCCTCTAACATACCTGCACAGGAGCATCGTTGCATCCCCAAAATTAAAAAATAGTTGAAAGAATAGCTGACCTTATGGGTCTTATTTGCATACTGAAATTGTCCATTGCACTCATTGATATCCCAGTGCTGCTAGTGGTCTCTCTCATTACATTTATGGAAATCCCTAATCATTTCTTACAGGGGTGGAGAAAGAAAAGTAATAGCATTCTAATTTGGCAAAACACTGTCTTTCTCTGTAACTGCTTGCCTTACCAGATGAACATGTGATGCCGCTGGATCCAAGATGGAATATGCAGTTTTTGGATATCATTAGAAATTCAATTAACTTTGACACAGAAGTGGAACACACCGATCAGCTTCTTGTCCTTCTGATGTCTGTAGCAAACCGGTGGGTTCATAGAAATGCGGGCCTTGTGGCTTGTGAGGTTTACATTGTGATTAAGCCAATGCTGTACAATACGTTGTGGTTATTGCCGATGTTCCTGCTGAGCATTTTGATTAAATTTTGACAGATAAGGTCTAAAACCTCAGGATTGTTTTTTGGCTATAACATTTGAAAATCTAAATCTTCAACCCCTTCTTCTGGGGTTAGAGATAGGCTGGAGACTGTCACTCTGCTAATGGCGTAGGGGGAAGAGCGTGTGGTAATTTAGCAGTTTTGCTGGAATACTCCCAGAAAAGACTAGAACCAGGGGAAGAAGCAGAAATGATGTGAGTAGTGCTGTGGTGCTACTGCCTTAAGACTCAAAACACCTTTTTTGTAGGGAGGGAACTAGGCTGCCTTTCCTTCTTCTGCTCTTAGTTTAAAGAAAAGGGGATAGATGGGTAGGTTATAAAGTAAAACGCTGAATTAAGAGTAATAAGGTGGCTCTTGCCACTGGCATATGCTAACTTCCCTCATGATCACCTGTAGTTGTGTAGATTCTGCAGCATAATTGCCCAGTATCTTTCCTTTTGAGGCCTCTAGTCTAAACTGTGAATAGACAGAGAAATAATTTGTTGTGTTCCAGGAAAAGTTTGTAAAATATTGAAATTTCAAATTAGCTTAAATTTGGCCTGTAAAAGATGTTCTCTGACATGTCATGGTTCAGACATTTGATTCTTGCTTCAAATGGTACTGAGATATCAAATCTCCTGATATGTTCTACCTTCCCTGATATGATAGAGGCTTTTGAGCTGGTCAGATCAGACTTCTCCTAATACACATACGTTATTTTTCATTCAGGGCAATATTATTTCTTGACCGGGAAAAAAGGAGCTATACTGAGAAGAACTTGATTACTAGCAAAAAGTTGAGAACTAGTGCCTTAAGAATGTCTCTAGAGTTCCATAAAGGTAGGACTGATTGTCTGCATAATATGTTTAATGAATAAGAAAAGCGTGGTTACATTGAATCAGATTCTGTTATAAAAGCTCATCCCAAGCATGATTTTATCCTGCCAATTGAATGTCTGAAAGTTGAATATGTTAATTGAACACATTCAGACCACGGCTGTAGTAATATAGAATATTACTCTAATTGAGTAGATATACTCTACCCCTGTGGGTAGAGAGAAATTGACATTGAATGCTCTCATTGGTAACGACTATAAAAAAGGTGTCTAGCGGATCTTGCAGAGGAGTAAAGCTTCTTTGGACTTCCCATTTCCTTTTGATTTGCCACAGGAGCTGTATGTGTTTATAGTTTAAATGGAAAGACTTGACAAGCACCTATCAGTGACTCATATAGCAACTTCTTGGCACTAGTATTGTGATTTTATTTTAAACAGAATTCTGAGTTGATATTAAAATAATTTTTTTAAATACAGCATCATTTTACAAAATCAGGATGGTAAAGATTGACATTTACTCTGCCTACTAGATTTTTAATCATGTATTCTGTATTTTGCTGAGCCAACTGCATTGAGCAGGTTTAATGTAATTTTGTTTGTGATTTTCCAGAGAATGCCTTGGCAGAAACTGATTATATAGCAAAGCTTACATTTGTTCTGTGATCTAAAGACCATTGTCCTTCTGGATGGCTGAGAAACTGCAATAAGTTGACTTGATAGACAAATGAGAAGTAGAATGACAAATGAAAAGAGAGGAGGGTCCTGTCTAGCTAAAATCTGTTAGGTCTTACCTTTTTGATCTGTGATGCTGTCACTTCCCCCAGTTGACAATGTATTTCATGTCATGGTATAATTGATTATATATGAAGCATTCTCCTATCCTATGCTATCCCAGTGTAACACACACACAAGCTGTTTCTCTACTGGTGGCACATGATCTCACTGGCCATATTTAATTCCCCAGGCAGAGAAGTAATTAAACTGCATGTGACAGAGGAAAAGAGAGGATCTGTGGTTAGTGATTTTTTTATATCAGGAAGAACTTACAGTTTCAGTCCTGCAATTTGATCAGTTTTCAGTTTGATTTCCACCTCTGAAGAAAGTCTGTCTCAACACCACTAATACAGTAGTTGCCCTTTCTCTTCACAGTTGCCTTCAGTTGACTGATCAGTGTTGCCTCCATATTTACAGTATTCCCTATACTACCTACTTGGAAGTAATAGAGAATGCTGCAGATATTGAGGAAATATGTAGTTACGTATGGAAAAACTGTGAAGTTTTTAAGCAGTGACCACTGTAACTGGGAGATATGGTCAGAGATTAACTGTTCTGTGTCACTTGGTGTGGATGGAATATTATAACTTTTACTCCTTTTTTGTTCTAATCTTTAAATCAAGATCCAGGGAGTTATAACTCTCTTCCACATGCTATTGTGGCCAATCTTGCTGCTTTCTTTGAACTTTGGGATGCGTTTATGTTGCACTGGGTGAAGTCTTCTCAAGTGGCCTTAACAGATGACAGTGTGCATGACGTGAGTAGAGTTTTTAAATTGCTCTTACTACAGTTATTTAGAATCCAGGATTCTGGAAAAGCGTCTCTATTTTTAGTTCCATGGCCCCAAAATAAATGGCAGAGTTGGGGTTAGAATATGGTAGTTTGTGTAGTGTCAGGTATAAGGGGTTAAGCTGATCTGCAAATTTATAGTAAACTGTTGTGTTCATTATCCACCTCTCTATTCTAAGATAACACGTAGGTTTTCAACATGCTTTCATTACCTTCTGTATATCATCTCTTCCCTGCACTTCAAACAGTTAAAATCTCCCACCACATAGATCATACCACTCTTTGAATCCCTTCACTGGCTTCTCACTGTCTACATCAAGTTCAGGTTTCTCATCCTCCTCTCATACCTGTACAACTTTGTTTCTTCTTACATCTCTGCTCTCATTTTTTCCTACTTGAGACCCCCAAACTCCCTTTTAACATAGCCTTTGTGTACTTCTCCCCCTCTTACTCTCTCTCCTTTTTCCATGCCACTTCATATGCTTGGAATTCCTTTCCCCATTCTCAGGCACCAAGCAGTTTCCCCCTATCTAGATTCTGCTTTAAAGCCACTTGCAACAAAGCCTTTGAAAGGCAATCCCTAGCAATATCTATGTTGTTTTAAAACTGGACCTTCATCTGGTGTGTTGTCAGAATTGTATTGTCCATATCTAATTTAGATTGTAAAATCCTTGGAGCAAGTCCAACATGCTTTGTGCTCTGTTTCATACACTGATGGGGCTTAGTTAACAATGGATTCTGTAGTTGCTAATATTTTTAGGAGAACACATAGGTAAACCAGTTGAGGACAAATCTCTGGTTGAAAACACAATATTTTGTCTAATTATGAGAGCAGCAGAGTTAGCAACGTCAGTGGCGCCCCCTCGCGCGCGCACCTCCGCGCGCCGCCGCCGCGCGCGCCCCCCCCCCCCCCCCCCCCCGGGCGCGCGCACACACACAATGCAAGATGTACTGTAATATGCTAGGTTTCAGAGATGGGAAGGCTATAACTTTCCTGACTTGCCTTCAGATCTTGTGCTGCTTGCTGTGGCGTGACCGGTTTTGGGCAGCATCTGACACTCTGACGGTGGATTCTCCAGGCTTGGCACTCCTATCACTTCACTGGTACTGGGTTGTGAAGCATTTAATTGATAGAATTCCACAGATGCTGACTGGATACGAGCAGCACAAGTATGTTGTTTAGCACATGTATAATGCAGCTAACTAAAAGGGTTGACCCCCTTTTGCTACATATGTGGCCATATTAAACAGTTACGTTAGCGTTCTTTATTCCAGCTAAAACTGATAAGCTTCATTTACTCTGTAAACACAAGTATTGATGTTTATGTTCTTCTATCACTGCAAGCACATGTTTATTAGCTGAATGTATTTGTTTTAAAACTTCTTATATTTCTTAACATTGGCCCCATCCTCACTGTAGATGTACATATATATAATTTTCTCCAGCACCCATTTATTTGGTGGAGTGCAGGAGAAGAATGAAAGTCTCTTGTTCTCGTTATTGCATGTACTTTTGCCTTTACCCTCTTGAACTTTTTTGCAAACATTTTCCTTTCTACTTGAAGGGTTTCCAAGGAAATTCAGTCTGTTTCGCAGCAGATTCAGAGCTGTTTGGCCAGTCCTGTTGGTATTTCTGCCAGTGTAAAGAAGCTGCAGAAGTCTCTGGGGAGACCTCTTCCTTTCAAGGTACGTTATTCCATTTGTAACAGAACATTTTGGACAATTATAGCACGTTGCTTCCAAGGATATCTAAGTACATTACAAACATTCTGTAAGGGTCTTATACTATTATACTCATTTTCCAAGCCAGCAAGGGGATACTCTTATTTCCTTGGATTCATAAGAATAATTAATGCAAATTTTAACATTTTTTAAAAAAAATTCTGAAACGTATCAGGTGTCTAAATTAGTAACAACATTGTTGATGGGTTGTCCAGAGTAGTAGTTCTATAATAAACAGCTTAGGATGTTGCATGAGCATGGAGATATTTCTACTGAAAAGTAATCCTGAATATTTGTGAATTTCAGACCAGGCAGAAGGAAGGAAGTACCCGCCCAGTGTGAACTGTCCCATACCTTTGCAAACCAAACGAGAGGTGGCAGATTTTAGTGTTAGGCTTAGTACGTTTGGCAGGTGCTTTTGAAAATCTTATTGTCAAGCCTTCTATAAAAGGATAAACTACTGAAAGAATTAACTTTAAAATTAAACCTAAGTCGTTTTCAAAGTGGCTTGGGCACTTAGGAGCCGAACTTTATTGAAAGTCAGTAGGTCTTAGGCTTCTAAAGGCAAGAAGGTATTCAGGCATCTGAAGATTCAGATAGGTGCTTAGTGGGATTTTCAGAAGCACCTCAGAGCCTAACTCCCATTGATTTCAATCCTGGTAGGGACCTATCTGTATCTTTAGGCACCTAAATATCTTTACAATATGGCCCCTTGGGCCTAGATTTTAAAAGGTATTTAGGTACTGCTGCGTTCAGCTTTGCAACACATAACTGATTTAGGCACCTAAATCCCTTTTGAAAATGAAATTTAGGCTCCTAAATCAGGTACACATTACAATGCTTTGCACAGCAGTGCCTAAATACCTTTTAAAATCTGGGCCTTGGTGCCAAAGTCATGTTTGAAAGTGGGATTTAGGCTCTGGTGTCAGGCATTTTTTTTTTAAATTTACCCCAGGTTCCTACTTGGCTGCCTTCATTCACCCTCATTTCTGCCTCACCTTCACTTCCCCATATACACAAACTGTTCACTCAATGATCAAGATTCTTGCCATTTCTTACCCATGATATATAATATACATAGTAATGTGATAAGAATAAACAAGTACACGTACCAGATTGGTGGCATCTGTGACACCTGTTCCCCGGGACTGGTTGGGCTTGGCTCCCCACTCTAGGCGTTATGACTTCCAGGATCACAGCGCTGCTCAGGTTTGGCCCGGCCCTTGTGATGGGGGCTGGGCCAAATTTGTGTGAATGACATTGCAACTTGGTGCATATGGTTGCAGTACCTCTCACTTAAATTTGGACTGGCCGGCCCTCTGTCATCATGATGGAGGGGCACCTGAGCCAACGCTGAGCAGCACTGCGATCCCATGCACCAGGTACCAGTGCCTGGAGTGGGAAGCTGAGCCCAGCCAGCCCCCGGGGATTGGAGCTGCAACAGCCGCCCCTGCAGGGTGATTGTGGGATGGGTTCTGCAATCCACCCACCAGGGATAGAACCCAGTCCCCATCCCCCAGGAGCTTGCATCCCCAGAAACAGAATCCGCCTTCAGCCCCTGCTGTCCCTCCCATCCTTCCGCTGAGCCTCCTACGAGACCCTTTGACACATTCTGACAACCCAATCTGAGAAACCCTGATTTAGAGTGGTGCCATTTAAAATTGCCTTCAGCCTTCTCAAGTGTTCCCCGACCCGCTTTTTGAGGGATCTGATAGCACTAACCACTGAACAGGCGATGCTATCTCTTCAGTTGTTAAATCACAAGGCATATTTTGCATTCCATAGAATCCTTGGAGAAGGAGAGTCCATCCTTCCAAACTTCCATAAGCAGCTAATGCTTTATTGCATTGAGCTAATAGTAGATTTTCAAAGCAGCATGTAGAGAGACTTAACAGTGTAAACTGTTTAATGTCAGGGCAGCATACGTGGCTCTAGGCATCACTTTGTAAACAAACTCTCATACAATTGTTATTGTGTGATGTATGCCTAATGATCAGAGACAGATGAACATGTTAAATGTTGTGAAAATTATTTTATCTTTTTCAGTTTACACAAACTGAATCTTAAATACTAATTGATTGGCCAGTTATCTCAACATATTCATCTTCCTAATGTTGGATTGAACACGTAAGGGAGAGGAAGCATTAAGAATGAGTGTTAAGTTGTGCATAAAGTTGCACACTATTTGCATGTGCATGTGTGATTGATTTTAGAAAGCATGTGCACAATGTTAGTGGGCCACAAATGGTTCTGTGTGTCATTTATAACCTTTGAAACAAAAAGCTTGTTTAAATATCTTTTCCTATTTTTTTTTTAATGTTTGCAGGATAAACTAGTGGTGGAGTCTGTTGCTCAGTTGAAAGAACTCAGCAAAGCACTCAACATCCTGGAGATGAGATCTGCCTTTGGAGAAAGCAGATGGCAGGATGAAATCTGTTGTCTGAAAACTACTGCCACTGGATGGAAAATAAAGAAAGCACTGCTGCAGGCCCAGGGTCTGGTTCTCAGAGCTAATCATTTAGAAGATGTTAATCCAGGTAAATAATTTGCCTTGTATGTGACAGTCAAGTACAGTCAGAAGCATAATATCAGATCATCTAGGGCAGGGGTGTCAAACATATGAACCTCTTTGATCCCGGCCGCCGAAAGTAATTAGTGGTGCTGCCGAAAGTCCGCATTGCCACTTTAAGAGATTTGTGGGGCCAGAGTCTTAAAGCGGCAACACCTTCCCCTCCAGAACCCTGCCGCCGAAAAGGGAAAGTCCTCCTCAGTTTTTCGGCGGTGATGGTGCGCTGCCGAAAATGGGCAGAGTGCCTGAAATATTCAGTGGAGAGCATTGTATGGCCCCTGCAAAGTACAGGTTCTGTGATTTCGGCCCGTCACCTCGAGCGAGTTTGACACCCCTGATCTAGGGGGTGTTTTTTTTCATCCAGAAATATTTATCTTTCTCATTTGCATCTGTGCAAATGAGCAGTTCCTTTCAGACTTGCTGCTTGATAAATATGTGCATTCGTGTGCTTTTTATCTCCTGTTTTGCAGGTGAATTAAGATCCTTTGTGAATTTCCAGTGTTCACACCTGAAAGCAGAAGGAGTTAAGCCTGGTCATTCAGAAGAGATTCATACTGAAGACACTGTCTCCAGTCAGTTGGACTCTGCCTCATTAATCCAGCTCTGTAGTAAAATTCAGCTGTGGCCTGCAATGGAGTATTTGGCAGTACTCTGGCAGTACAAACTGACAGCAGATTGTGTAACTAAAGCTTGTCTAAGGTGAGAGAAGAGTGGGTTTTCTTTTATGAAATGTACAGTCTGTTGTGCAAAGTTCTGAGGATCAGGGCACTCATCCCTTTGCATACAAATCAACATACACTATTCTTGTCTATGTGCAAAACCATATTCCTTGGGGCCTAAAAACCAAAGTGTAATATCTACGGAGTTGTTTAAACTTGAGTATTTATTAGCATTTTTCCCATCAGTTCTTGGGCAGACATGGGATTTTTATCAAGGTGATTATACTATGTTATGAGTGGGGAGGAGAGGGGGGTGATTCCCTGCTCCTGTACACGTGCTCGTGCTAGCCATCATTGAGCTAGTGTGAGTATAAATAGCAGTGTAGCCACAGTAGCACCGGTAGCAGCAACAGAAGCATGGCTGAGCTATACCAAGTACATACCCACTGGTTTCAGCCAGATTTGTACTTGGTATAGCTCAACTGTGCCTCTGCTACAGCTACACTGCTATTTATGTTTGCACTCGCTTAATGAGAGCTGGCGTGAGTATGTGTACACAAGGAATGGGAATCACCCCTTCAGTTTGTAGTGTAGACCTAGCATAACAGTGCTATTCAAGCCTCCTGAAATAGTATATTTAGACTATAAAAAGAAATATCTTTATTGACAGTAGAATGGATTCTGACAGCATCAGAAGGAAGCCCAAGGTTTTATACAAGAGTCCTTCTAGGAAGTAATGTTTTTTTCTAAGACCACTTATTAGTCCTTTAATTCTCAAGCCTCTTTTAAGACTTCAGCGCCATATTTTTGGACTGCTGCAAAAGGTTTAATAAGTGCTTGAGAAGTAAGAGATCAACACACCAAAATGAACACCACCTAAAGGGACATATCTACGAGGGCAATTTGTGCAAACAGAATATAGAAAAACAAGTAAAATATACACACATACAGTTGGTCATTTGAATTAATTAAATTAAATGTTTTCATTGTTTCAATTGGCCAACTATGTATGTGCTTTGACTAATTACCAGTTCTTAGAAGAAAGCAACTCTGCATTATTGGATTGCAAAAAAAATGAGGTTTATAATGTAGCTTCCCTAATGGAGCTTTTTAAAAATCTGGTGCACTCAAAACAGCATCTGTATTTCAGTGAAGGTTGTGTTTTTATTTAAAAAAACCCAAAAAACAGTAAAGTGAGATGGATGAAATTGCCTCTAAATGACTTGCTTATGGTTTCATTGAAAAAGAATCACATAGTTGATTTTGAACACAGGAATATCCTGTTTCACATCTCTTTGCTACAGTCAAGATATTTCTCATTGTTGTGCATTCAAGTTGCATACTATGTAATGTTTTGTTTATTTTTTTTTCTGTTAAAGGAAGAACAACAGTGAACAGCTAAGTATGTGTTCAGAGCTAAGTCAGTATATTGCTTTTTGCCTTAAACTGACACCAGCTTCCTCTCAGCATCTTTATGGACTGTGGCACTTGTTACACCTTAATAAGGTAAGAACAAGTTTTAATTTAAATTAGGCTTTGTGCTTAAACTTCTGTGAATGAGTGTTAATATCTGTAAAATACTAGTATGCATTTAGTGTCTAGTTCATAGATTTACAACAGTAATAGTTCCAGCACACTTTATTACTTAGAAGAAATGTTAGGTTGAATAAAAGTTATGAGCACAAAAGCCATATAATGGCAGACCTATAAAGCAGTCTCATATCTGGCATTAAAATCTTTACTTCTGAGTGATACTGTTCCCATTAAAATCATATGATACACCATTGAAGGAAACCAATTAATTAGTTGACTTATTGTTGCCCACTTAAATTAAGATAACATTCTTCATTTCTATGACTAATGTATATATAATGTGAAACATTTTTTGCCAAATCCAGTAGTGTGGAACAACGTTGTGTGGCCTACTTTTATGTGTCATATTGCCTGCAGAGCAGGTAAATAGATTATAGAAATTCTGACCAATTAGAATTCAACTGTGACATGAGTACACAGCTCCTATGAGCTTCAGTATACCAGCAAATTCTCAACAGGTATTTTTGGCCAGGGTGTCGGAGGGCTTTATCTGTTCTCTGTGCTCATGGAACTCAGCACGCATTGTGCAAAGTTGCACAATCACAGAACAGAAGCTATGTGTGGAAAACTAGGCATGTGTGTGTGCAGGGAAGGGAAGGGGGAGTGGAAGCTGCTGCTGGGCACAGACACCTTGTGGTGAACTATTATGTAGGAATAAAGTTTTTTTTTTTGAGAGAGAGAGATTACACCACACTCTATGATGCTAAAGAAGACTAAAGGTGTTAATATCTCCATTAGAAAAGAATTTTCTCTTGTTTCTAGCATAATCATTTTCTATTATTGCCAATAAATTATCATAGGAGACTTCTTTTTATTTGGGTTTTTTTTCCTTTCACCTTTAGGTATCCCCTGAAGAAATGTCTCTTTTGTGGTCAGAACTGGTCAATAGTGCATTAGAATTCTTCTGGCACAGTACCGTAACCACAGATCCAGAGTACTGGTTAACCTGGAAGCCGCTACCTGGTGCAGAGGAAAGGAAAATACCTAAATCTCTTATGTACTGTTTGAAGGTTTGTCTTTTGTGACCTAATTGGATATCTAGAATAGGATAAAATGTCTACTTTAAAAATATTTTAGCTAACAAGTTTTAAAAAAAACTTGTTTTAAAACTCTATTGTAGACAAGATAAGCTGAGTCCCCCTCCCCTGTCTAACATGTCTTAGCTGTTAGAGGTGAACCTGAGGGTAGATTGAGCATGTACTGTGTGTGAGTGAAAATCTGGAGATGCTCCACCACTTGATTTTTTTCTAACACTTCTGTTGAAGTGAGCCTTTTAGTTTTGGGAAAAAGCTTTTTATAAAGCTTACCTTTGTGTAATGTTAAAATAAGTGAGGAAATGCTATTAATGCTATGTATCTCTTAATCTTTTAATTTAGGGTCCAGGTATTTTGAACCGAGCAGTTTTCTCAAAATGCCTCTTTGAAATTCTAACTAGCAGCAGCAAGACAAGCCGGTGGGATGTGAATGGCCTTCCTGTTCTGTCATCATCCCATGTGACACTGGGAGAGTGGATGGAGAGAGCACAGCAGCTTCAAGAAGTTAACTCAGTTCTGTGGACCAACATGACTGTTTCTTCCATGGCAGAATTTAGGTATTATCTAAGTCCTTCCTTTACACATCTTTTACCTATACCCGCAATATTACAGAACCTTATACTCAGCAGGGTGCCAATATCTTTTTATTCTTATTTCTTCAGGTATACAGATTCCAGATTCCAGGATGTAATGTTATGTAGACAGCTCTTGGCTCTGAAGGATCTGATTCCAGTAGACCTGCAAGAGGAATATTCACAGTGCTGTGATAAACTCTCCTCCAAGAACCTTGTGACTTTTCAGTACTTTCTCAAAGTATTTAAGGATATCGCTGGTCAGGAGATGCTGCCAAAAGATGTCCTCTGTCTCTTGTTGACTTGCTTGCAGCAGTTCTTTGGGGAAGGAGAAGGAATTCAGGACTTATCAGAGACAGCTCGGCGAGGTAGTCTCTGGGTGAATATGGGTTTGATGCAGATCCAGGTGTGGCTTCCCCAGACTAGGTTTGATCCTGCAGTAAAAAGAGAATACAATATCAAGTATGCCAAGGAGGAGGTGAGTGTGGAGTTGCAATCCCTTTTAAAGCAGACTCCTACTTTGGAATACATTGTATTTATAGATGGAATTATGCACAGGTGAATGATACAAAATCATGAGCTCCACGTTAGAGTTTCATTGTTAAATTATTCAGTCGTATTTTTTTAAATACGACTGAATAATCTAAATTTAAATTTTTTTTGTTACCTAAACCATAACCATAATATTGTGTAATTTGTTCTTTACTAGTTACACCACCTGCAGTGTAAATGGAAGACGCTCAATCTGTCATCTCAGTTACATACAGGAAAAGATCTTGAAGATGAAGCAATTAGCAATTTCACTCATCCCCATATCAGGTAATGGGGAAGTCGCTTAACTCTTCCATTGATGACTGGGAGAGCACCTGCTTACTCAGTCTGGATTTCTTCCATTGCATTGTAATGTTGTTTGTATTTTTTTTTAGAAATAAATTTTTGTTTAGGCAGTTGGTTCTGGAACAATGACTTGCATATCAGGATAGTAAAGGTAGGTATAAAAACTATTTTTTGGAGCACAAAGGCCTGACTTACGGTAGTGATCACTAATGGTGGGTCAATGCGTTTGGAAGCTATATGATTCCCAGCACAGGTGGAAGACTTTCACTAGCTCAGCTCAAGCTAGCATGCTAAAAGTAAGTATTTGAGCCCATCCAACCCCCTGAGTTTGGGTGGCTGGCACGAGTTGCCACCCGTATCGCAATGTCCACAGTGCAATCTAGCACAAGTCTGTCTACCCACACTAGTAATCACACCTTCCAGCTGCAGTGTAGAACTACCCTAAGGGCTTGTCTACACATACATTGTATGGCTTTAACTATACTGTATAATTTAAGTAGTACAACTCTGGAGTGTGGATGCGGTTATACCAATGTAAAGATACCTTATACCTCTTTACTTATTCCGAATATGGGAAGCTGAATAATCTATACTAGTGTGAGGCACCTTTATACTGGTATAGTTGTATCCACATTGGAAGGGGCTGAATCTCTATATAACTATTTTGGGTTGTTGTTTTTTTTAAATCACACCCCTAACAAAAATAGTTATATTGCTACAAAACCTGTGTCGACTAGGCCTAATATTATTTGGCAAACTGAAATGAATTGGCTCATTTATGGAATTACCTATAAGAGTGACTCTTAAACACTTTAGCAAATATCAGTGCTAAAATGTTAAGGTTATGGCTTACCTTGTCTTTGAAGAAATCTTCAGGTGTACGTTGTGGTACTAACCTTGTCTATGTCTTAGTATAGACAAAACTTCCTGAATTAAATGTTTTACTAAGGATAGCATACTGGTACTCCTAGAATTAAGGTTTTTTAAGTTGAGGAACTGGGAAAGAAATTTTAATGGGCAAAAGGCAACTCTCCTTTTTTACTGTTTTGGAGCCCTCTGTACACAAGAGATAAGATCAGACTCCAGCATGCAATCATTGTTCACAATTTTCCACAATTAATGAAAGATCCTAATCTCATTTCAAAACACACAGATTTATTTGACAATTCCTAACTGGAAGTTAGAATTAGAGCAAGCTTGGCTCAGTGCTAGCTAGTTCTGAATGGCTGAACTTCATAGGGCACTTTTAGTAGTGCTGAACTTTTTATTGTTCGTATAGCTATGATTTGCATCATTAGTACCAAACTGTGACTGAAGTTAGAGAGAAGAGGAGAGGTAAAAAATTAAGAAGGGTTTGTTTGTGTGTGTGCGTGCATGCATTGTATGTTCATGTATGCATTGTTTGTCTTCATTTCCATGATTTTATAAAGATAATTTGCTGTTTCTTAGGAAATACATAGGTGATTAGCATTACATAGGTGATTCATATACTGTAGTCTTATTGTGTACCCTAATGGGCATACTTATGTTTATAACATGCTTCTAAAGTGGGTCAATATGTTTATTTTTTAACAGATTTCTGCACCAAAGAATGCAAAAGCTGAAGGAACAAATAGACAATCTTTCCAGAAAACAGGCCTTCAGACCCCAAGTTCCCCCATATGACTGCTTATACCAGGAGGTTCACCAATACGTCACCAGCATTGCACAAATTTCCACAGTCCAGGATCTCTTAGCCTGTCTTCTACAGTTCCTTCGTGGAAATAGGCCCAAGTCACTCCAGGCAGTACAGAACCTGCTAAGTGAAGAAGCATCCTGGCAGCAATCTCACCATCACTTTAGAAAACACTTGGCAGAAGAATATGCTTTGTACCCTGATGCTGTCACCCCATTGCTGGCTGCCATTTTACAGCTGCAGCATGGCATGAGACTAGTGGCCTCTGAAGTTTATACAGCACTCAATAGCTTTGTCTGTCCAGCCAAACTTGGCACCCTTGTTACTTCTTTGCTGGCATTTCCTTCTGTTGGCCCCAACTTCCCCACTTACTTTTCACATGCGGATACTTTATGTTCAGTGCAGTCTGTGAACATCCTCCATGGCCTTAAAAAGTTATCTCTGAAACGCTCTGAAGGAGATTCCAATGAGAAGGTTCAGAGTTCATACCCAACTCAGGAACACCTGCTAGTGAATGCCTTATTGTATCTTCGATGCCATGTATTGTCAAAGGGAGAGCTGGACCAGAAATCTCTGCAGCTTTTTAGACATCTGTGTCAGGTAAAGTCTCCTGAGTAAATGTCATAAATATTTCTAAAAGCCAGATGCCAGGAGTACAATGTAGCTTCATTTTTAACAGTGATTCCTAGATAAGAGTCTCTCCTGCTAAACCAGTTGGATAACCTCCCAGAATAACTCCATACCCTGTCAAAACCAACAGCAATTTTTCTTAGAGTTAAAAATGGTAATTATCTTTAATGCGCTATGATCATAGAATCATAATATGTTGGAAGGGACCTCAGGAGGTCATCTGTATTCAGACACCTCAGCTATATCATCCCAACCAGGGCTTTGTCAAGCCTCAGCTTAAAAACCTCTAAGGATGGAGATTCCACCACCTCCCTAGGTAACCTATGTATTCAGACATAAAACCAAATCCTATAGTGCTTACTCCAGGAAAACCAGTTTTCCCTGAAAAGGAATTCAGTAAGGACTATAGGATTTGGCCCGTGTTTGCATGGTCTTTTTCATACCGTTGTCTGGTTTTTTGCCTTCATAAGTGTAGTGTTATGTGAATTTAGAAAGTGAAATGTGACTGCAATGTTCACTCAACATGGTTTTGATACATCTGATAAGTACTGCGTGTCCTGAAAAACAAAGATGTTGCCTCAGTGCTGAGGCAAGGGATGGGAGTGTAGTAATTTCTGGAAAATCCTCACAGTGTTGTGGTTTCTCAGGCAATTATAAACGAATGGGATGAACAGGAGTGCTACACCCAGGAGCAGGCGCAGCAAGAAAGCAGTCTGTACAGATACAGGAGTAAGAGCCATGGAACAGGGCAGACTGAGGAAGAGGAGGAAGAGAGAGAATTCAAAAGGAGATTTCCACTCTATGAGAAGGTAGAAGAATAACACTTTATGGAAAGATGCATTGTACAGTTTTAAAAAACTAACTTTGGTCTTACATAGTGAGAAATGAATCAGATTCTCTCTTTTCCAGGAGGAGAATGGGAGAAGGATTTTGAGATAACATTGTACTCGCTGTGTATGCTATTGTCAAAATATTTTGTTCTTTTTTGTTTGTGGACGGTCATCTTTGGATTTAAAGTCTACTGTGATTCAGATTAATAAACTATAGGCACTTCCTGAATGTACTGACAACACTTGTTATGCAGTAGTAAGATACCAGAACTTGATTGTGATCTGATAAGACCTGCTGAACTTGATGAGTCTGCCAAAGAAAGTACTTCTGCCTCCTATTTTCCCTTCCCAAAAGAAATCACTTGAAGCCACCTGGTTGTGCATGTAGTTAGCCTGTGTAACTGTATGTTCTTACTGTTTCTCTCCTCCCCTCTTCCCTCACTGTTATGGTCATTTGTCCTTTTTCAGATTGGATGGTAAACACTACTAACGACCAGTGCCTAGCACAGCGGAGTCTTTGGCCACTAGTGCAGTACAAATAATAAATATAACATACAGATAAGTTAAAGGTAACTATTATTTTATTGTGTCTTACAGGACTTTGAAGATATCACAGCTCAGCCAAGTCTAGAAGAAAAGATGGAAAATGAAGATGATTCAAAGGATCTAGTAGCCACTGAAATAACTCTTTTATCCCAGAGTTCAATGCAAACAGTGATGACGATTCATCAGCAGTTGTGCCTAAATTTCGCATGTTCTCTGTGGTATCAACCAAGCCTGCCCTCGCATCAGGCTAAACATTATTTCAGTGCATTTATTTCCTGCTATCAGACTGGTGCTTCTCTAGTGGCACACTTCTATCCCTTGATTGGTAAGGCTGGGAGTCAGACTTCAGGCATACAGTTTTAATTCTTAAGATTGTTTATAATGCCTAAACTTTATCTGCAGTTTCAGATTAAATATACTTTGTCTTGGACAAATGTTTTCCTGGCATTGTCTAAGTTACTAAATGTGGTTCTACCCTGAAAAGATCAGTTAAAAATGGTTTCTTCTAACAGACCTGTTCCCTGTGTATATTCAGAATCATATCTTCTGAATTCTTTGTAAGATTTCTACAGCTTTTTTCATTCCACATTTCAGCTCTAAAAACTAGAAAGAGTGAGCTGGATCCTATTCCTTCTGTGATTAATCAACTGAACTGTTGACATTCTCTTGCACCTGGCCAGAAGACAGTGGGTTTGGACAGATTTCCCTGCGGGTTTAATTTGGATTGGAGAACCTTTAATGACCAGAAAAGAAAGAACCTAGCTTGATTTTTTTCTTTTCCTAAACTGAGTTGCAGGCCTTGAAGTAAGGGAGGGAGGGGAGGACGACGACTGGTCTTTACTTGCAAATTGAACATGTTTGATATGGAAATAATTGTTACAATAATACATGATTCCCAGGATATCATCTTAGTCACTTTTCAGAGTAGAATTGCTTTCTTACCACCCACCCTTTCCATTCGACCACAAACAATTTTTGGGAGCCTGGTGTATACCAGGCTAACT
The DNA here is from genome assembly GCF_026122565.2 of Emydura macquarii macquarii. NCBI lineage: Eukaryota > Metazoa > Chordata > Testudines > Chelidae > Emydura > Emydura macquarii. The sequence goes on from NW_027133156.1 coordinate 6,003,203, forward strand.
TATTGCTGTTCAAAGATCTGGTAAACAGGAGATCTAAATTTTAAGCCTTTTCCTTCTGCATTCACACTTCATTGCTTCATACTTTAAAAATATACAGTGTCTTAAGATTTTGGATAACGCTCCAGGAATACAAAGAAACATGTAGGTTTCTGGCTGAATGAGAAAATGATCAGAGAATGTATGAGCTTTTCCTTTTTGGCTTCTTAGGTGCTGAAATGAATGATTATCTTCTTGGCAGCCAGCTTTTAGCTGGCACACTTCTCCACAATACACTTTTTGAGGAAGTGACTTCAGATTTTGTCATACCACAAGATGGCCCATATGACTTTTACCAGCACCCTAATATTCAGCAAGTTCGACAGTGCCAGCCTGTACTTGATAACTTCAGTAAAGAAGTAAACAGGTTACTGCAAGAATGGCCTGAACACCCTGCACTCATGCAGGTGAGAGCATTACAGTAAACTTTCAAGGTAAATAAGGGTGGGGGTGGAGGTGTGTGTGTAATGCACCCACTCGTGTGTTTTTATATACATCAGAATCTAATTACATAGCTATTATGAAATAATGTTTTATGGTAAGAACATAGTAATTTCCTTGTAAATTAGGATAATTTTGTAGCTTGTTAGCTGTCAGCATGATCCAGTTGCATAACATTGATGTTTCCTCATGTAAACACGTTATCTTCAGTACAAATGTAAAAATAATATGCTGTCTTTTACAGATCCTAACACCTCAAAGGTCATTCTAATGACTTGTAAGACAATGTCTTTTCATTATAAGTTCACTTAAGGCTCCAGGTTTTCCAGAGTAACTTCTATACAACAGTGAGGGTCTTCTCCTTTCTCTAACCCTTCGCTTTTGTAGGATTGGCTGCAACTCCCTTTGGAGTGAGTCCACTATGTTCACTGAAGAGCGATGCAAAGTGCCATAAGCCTAATGTTGGCTGAAGCTCTTATCATTGGGCCCTGTGTGTGATGGTTTTTTGTGTTGTGTAGTATTGGCTTTCGCTGGTCTAAATCCTGAAATGGAGAGGCCATTTTAAAATAAAAAAGTTCATCTCTGTTCCAAAGAAGGGAAGCACTGATGAGTTTGAGCTAATCTACATTCAAACTACAAGTGTTGCATCTGGGTTGACCGACTAACCTGAGTTGGAAATGCTATCTGTCACTTATGTCTTTCATGTTGCAGCTATTGGTTGTGATGGACAGAATCCGTAGCTTCCCACTCTCCAGTCCTCTCTCAAAGTTCCTGAATGGTTTAGAGATTCTGCTTGCAAAGTCACAAGTAAGAGGGGAAAGAAGACCATTTTAATTTCTCAAGTTAATAGCTCACCTGCATGTAAAATCATTGGCTATGGCAAGAGACAGTGACCTAGATGTTGGTACTACAATAAAACCAACTTACTGGATTTTTGTGAAATCCAGTGTTGGGCACAAATACATGGGACACGAGCCTGCTTCTTTGTGTAGTAATGGAGGGGTAATTTTCGGTGATGCTTAATGCCTCTTTCTCTAGTGCAAATTCTCATCTTTCATAAAGAGGAATTTCTCTCTTCCAGGACTGGGAGGAGAATGCAAGCCGAGCTTTATCTTTGCGGACACACCTTGATTTGGTTACTCAATTAATCATCCAGTGGCGTAGACTGGAGTTAAAGTAAGAATTATCAGTTCCCTTCTGTTCATTATTTCTTTCTTGAGTGATATACACCATTGTCTCCATATCTTAAGTTCTTAGTTTTAGTGCAATATCTTCAGAAGTACACATTACCCTGGACATTGATCATGTTTTCCTATTGTCTGCCAGCTTGCTAGTCAGGGCTGGTTTTGGGGGTTGGCAAGCAACGCAGTTGCCCTGAGTGCCACATGGCTGTATCGCTTGGGGTTTTTTGTTCAGCCATTCTGGGTGGGAGAGGAAGATGTCAAAAATGTTTTCTGCCTTGGCCGGCAAAATACTTAGCATCAGGGCCAGCTCTAATGTTGGCAGTGGTTCTTCAGGTGGTAGTGACAAAGTTGTGAAGTTAAATGGTTAGTTGTACCTGTTCTATAATCTCGTACTTATGCACTCAGTCTTCTGCCTGAAAAGAATCCTAATTTTCACAGAGAAAAGGAATAATAAATGTTCATCCTACTTTGGAGTCTAAAGTACATAAATAATTATCTTCATTTCCCTCCCCCATCTGTGTTTCTAGCTGCTGGTCAGTTAGTCTGGACAATACTATGAAGCGGCACATAGAAAAATCCACAAAGCACTGGTTCTCAATCTATCAGATGATTGAGAAGTACATGCAAGAGCAAACTGAGGGGAGCACAGAAGGTAACTTTTGTCGTGCTATAAATGAATAATACAGCTCCATCAATTAAGGATGCACAATTAAGCATTCAGAGAGAAAACACCAGTTTCAAGGGGAGCACACAACCTTAATTCCTGCTCACTTGGGTGAATCTGCTATAATAATTTACATGCTCATACACTATTACTCAAATATAATGTGTATAGCATATTTTTTCTGCCACTTAAGTATGTATCATAGGAATGTGTACTACTCTCTATAGTACAGGCACCTTCCCAGTTCTCCTAAAATGCCTGTGATAAATGACCAGTTATAAGTAGAACTTCAGCAATCGTGTCATGCTAAGTGGTATTTTTAAGTTCGGGGTCTGTGGGAGGGAGCCTTTCTCTGCAGCCATAGAAGGCATATTGTCTTTCTCAAACTACAGAGCTCATAACCTGAGCTCTCTTCTGCACACCATCCAAAGTGTCCAGGAGCCCTTCTGGTTCTGCACATTTCACAGTTATTTCATCACATAGCATGCACAGCAAACTGTCCTCAGATGTCCGCTTTTCAGGCTTAGTGAAAAACATCTGCACATGCTCAGCATGCAATTCTCTAAAGCTCATAAAGTTGCAAAATCAAAAGTAACTTCCTCTGCACTTCCTTAGTAAGTGATATTTTCATGCTAGATTCACCTTTCAAGCCTCAGATATATTGATTCTAGGGCTGTTCCAAACAAGGCCTTGATTTTTTTTAAATTGGAAAAGTGGTTTTGCTTCTGCCCACCACCATCCCATGTACTCTCCTGATTCTCTCCTGGTTCCATTAAGCCACTATCCTTAGCTCTTTCAAATTTCTCTGAGACCCACTGTGTTATGATGCCAACAAGGAACTGAACAACTGATGGCTATGTTGTGAGGTAGTCTGGGATGGTTGCTAATTCTTCTATACAGAGAGATTAAAAAAGATTTTTAAAAATGATTTGGAGCCATCAAGTTGTGCATGTAGCTGGCCGCTGCAATTATATGATCTTATTACCACTATATTTTGTCCTCTCTTCCCTTCTATTGTTTGCTGAACTTTTTGTGGTTTGTTTCAAATTAGAATGCAAGTTTTTTCAGGACAGGGACTCCCTCTTGCCCTGGGTTCGTACAGAAACTACTCTGATGGAGCCCAGATCCTGATTTGGGCTCTTTTCACAATACAGATTATAGCAGCCAAATGAAAATGTTCAGTTGGAATTTTCTTTTTTTCTTCCTTAAAATCCAACCCTGATGAAATCACAGAAACCAATGAGCAGTTGAATTTAACAGTGCTGGTCCACACACTGCAAGCTTTTATTGAAGGATCCACCTTGGGGGAATTTCATACACGACTTGAAGCACTGTTGGTTTTCCACTGTCATGTCCTGCTAATGCCTCAGGTGGAAGGAAAGGGTAAGTACTTCTTATCATGTATAAATGAGGCCATAACTTGTCCTGTAGAGCAATAAACTATCCATGCTTCCAAACATTGGAAACTGATTACAAGAGTCCACAGATACAACATACAGCTCACTTACTCTCCTGGCTGCTGCCCTGCTTTTCATAGTGTTTCTATCAGTATTGCTGGGTTTCATGAGCCCAACTGTTATTGATATTGAAGAAAATGTTATCTTTGAAAAAAGCTTGCTGTTATATCTCTGTTCTCTTCCAGACATGCTGTGCAGCATTCTGTGGAACCTTTACAATTATTACAAGCAGTTTTCAGATTGTGTCCAGGCCAAGATTACTGAACTTCGTCAGCCTATAGAAAAAGAACTTAAGGTAAGAATAGAAGCTTTTGTCAGACAACATGCTGAATTGATCAAAGGGATAGTGGAGCGGTTGCCATTGTTTGAACTGTACTGAATAGTTCTGCTGATTACTGAAATTCCTATTGAAACCTCCCTCACACTCCACCTTGTGTGAAAATTAGCTGAGTGGGAGTGTTGGTTGCCGCGTTTGTCTGGAGCTAGTCAGTTCCACTTAACCAGGGAGTTTAGTGCAGAGTGAGGCCCCTTTGGAGCTAACCACATTGTCTATGCAACACTTCCAGCTCAGATTTGTACATTAGCAAAAGGTGAATACGTAGCACAGCTGCTGAATGCCTTGCTATTTAGGGCTGTCAGCTCATCTTAACTCATCATTCTTCTTCGAGTAGTGTCCCTATGGGACATCCACTGTAGATGTGTCTGTGTCCCTGCCTTGCTGATCAGAGAACTTCAGTGGCAGTGTCCGTTGGGCCTGCACATACACTCTCTCTCCTCGTGCTAGCCAATGCACTCGGGCTAATTGTCCTCAGTTCCCTCTCAGCCGCCCCTGGCTAGAGATAGAGCCTTAGTTATCTGTTCACGGATCGTTAACTCTCTTAGATTTGCATATATTAGCTTCCTTTGAAGCTTCTTTTGTTTCTTTTCCTCATCTGTTTATTTGACCATGCCTAAAAATAAAGAAAAAAGAAGGCAAAGAAAGAACTGTTCTTCTGTCAACTCCCGGTGGTATGGCTGCTGGACAAGGGTATGCCAGGCTCTCCAGGCTTCAAGAAGTGCTGCACTTGTGGTGAGGTGATCCTGGTTGCAGACAAGCACTCCCTCTGCATCTGCTGCCTCGGCGAGGGCCACACCCAGAAGTGTTCCCTCTGCCAGCAGCTCTGTCTGAGATCCCGCAAGGACAGAGAGCTTTGCCAAAATATCATCTTTATGGAGGTGGCGCTCTGACCACAGCCCTCCAGCTGGTGTGAGTATTCCTCTCAACCTTCGACTTCAAAGAATAGTGGATTGTAGAAAGGGGCTGGGGACTCCTCTCACAGGTCAAAAAAGAGAGCAAACAGGCCCCTCAGCAAGCCCAGGGATAGCCGAAAGTGATCACCATCTCATTCAGTATCCTTGGCACCGTTGGCACTAAGACCACAATCTGGCACCCCCCGCCTCACGGTGATTATCTATATCTAGTACCGTTGATAGGCCCATGGACCCTTTGGGCACAGGCACTGAATCTTCAGTACCAAGACACAAGGGCAGATGCAGTACACTCCCGTTACGCAAGTCAACATCAGTACCATCAGCGATAATAACATGCCCAGCACTGAAGAGACTGGTACAGATGAAGTCTCCATCTCCACTAGCACTGCTACTGGGACAGTTGGTACCAGTGAAATTCCATCAGGCCAGTGAGCTAGGCATGATGGAGGCACCAACTCTCCACTCCTCGGTACTGATATCATGGCACCGAGCCATTGCTGGGCACAGGGTATCTCCCCGCAATTATGTCAGGCCCTTTCACTATCAAGTGAGGAGCCGGATAGTGAGCCAAGGGGGGGATTTCACAAGCTCCTCTTCCCAAGCCCCACTACCAACAGGATCTGGGGGTGTACCAGCAGGTGGCATCACCACCATCTTGGTACAGCCACCCATGGGCACCTCCACCAGGCCGTATGCCATCACAATGGCCATAATGGGACCCCTGGGCAGCGCACCGGCAGCATCCTTCATGGGCTTCAAGCATTGACCAACAACCCTCCAGGCACGCTCCCTTGGCCACAGCATCGAGGGCCTCAGAACCTTGAGAAACGAAGGAAGAAGAAGGGGCACAGGAGGAGGAGATAACAACCAGAACCATATCCGCCTCTTCCCCAGATGAAGCGGTCATGCCTTCACCACCTTCCATGGCAGATGACTTCCACCCGTTTAAGGAGTTGGTGAAACAAGTAGTGGGCATTCTCCACATACCATTGGAGGAGGTCATAGACATGCACCATCAGTTCATTGATATCCTTCACTCTTCGTTCACCTTGAAAATTGTCCTCCCTATCAATGAGGCTATCTAAGACCCGGCTAAGACGGTATGGCAAACCCTCAGTAGCTCTGACATGCAAGCAGGCCGACAAGAAATATTATGTCCCCACAAAGGAATCAGAATTCCTTTTTTCCCATTTGCCACCCAGTTCCATTATGGGGATGCAGTAAACTTTTGTGGTTGACAACATTATTCCAGGGCAATGCCCTACAACAGAGACTGGAAGCGCCTCAATCTCTTTAGTAGGAAGACATATTCCTTGGAAACCTTACAATTTCGTATTGCCAATTTCCAGGCTCACGGAGCAAAATAAGATTACACAAATCACAATAAATTACAGGACTTCATTGATAAGTGCCAGAGAGTTCATCATCCAGGAGGGGCAACTGGTGGCAAAAGCATAGTTGCAGTTGGCCCTTGGTGCCACTGACACAGCTGCCAGATCCATCTCCATAGCTGTGGTGATGAGATGGGCATCATGGCTCCACCTATCAGGATTCCTGTAGGAGGTGCAGACTACCCATTTGAGGATGTGAAGCTTTTTGATGAGAAGACCAACACCTCTCTCCAGTCCTTGAAGTATTTCAGGGCCATCTTCAGGTCACTGGGAATCTACACACTGGGGCAAAAGAGATGTTTTAGCTCCCAATCCCAGCCCCGTCCTTATTCATCTGAATTCCCATCACAGTGTCACTATGAGCTCGAAAAGAAAAAGGGAAAATTCACAAAACATAAACCTGGTTCTCAATCTTCATCCCAACCCTCTGCCCCAAGCACTTTTGGTGGGCGGGTTGGGGCACCGCAAAATCACTCCCATTGCTACCTGTGACCATGCACCCATTTGGCTGCAGTTTGGCAGCGTTCCGCAGTGCCTGGGAGCGCATAATGGACAGATGGGTCCTAAAGGTCATCCAATCCAGATACGCCATCCATTTCACCTCCCTACCCCCTCCACAACACCCTTCCCCCGTCCCTGTTCAGGAACCCTTTTCATGAGATTTTACTACATCAGGAAATAGGAGCTAGAGAACCAGTACCTCAACATCTACGAGGCAAAGGATTCTACTCTTGTTACTTCCTAATACACAAAAGGAAAGGAGGTTGGAGATCCGTTCTGGATCTCAGAGCTCTCAAAAAGTTTGTCAAAGCTCAGAAGTTCAAGATGGTCACCTTATCAGTGATCATTCCATTATTGGACCAGGGGGACTGGTTTTCGGCCCTCGACCTACAGGATGCCTGCTTTCGTATTTCTATACTACCGGCTCACAGACCATTTCTTGATTTACTCTGGGACATGACCATTACCAACATAGAGTCCTCCCCTTCAGACTTTTATCGGCACTGAGGGTATTTTCCAAAGTTCTTTCATTGATAGCCACTCATCTACACTCAAGGGATAACACTCTACCCTTACTTGGATGATCATTACCTCAGAGCCTGGTTGCTCCAGGAGCCCTGTTGAGCCACCGACATCACAATACACTTGTTCACAGAACTGGGCCTCCAGATCAACAAGAAGAAGTCGATCTTCTCACCTGGGCAATGCCTGGAATTCCTAGGGGCCAATCTAGACACGCTACATGCCAAAGCTTTCCTACCTCAGGACAGGTTCCTATCCCTGGTCTCACTCATAAATGCAGCTGAGTGCAGTCCTCAAATACCAGCCAGACTCTGCCTCCAACTCCTGGAGCATATGGCAGTGAACATAGTGGTGATACCACATGCCAGGCTCCACATGCAATGTCTCCAACTATGGTTCGGTTAGGTTTACAGACCAAACAGGGACAGGCTGGACAAAACCCCTGTCACTATCTACCAGGATCAGAAATTCCCTGGACTGGTGGAAGAACCCAGCCAATGCATGCAGAGGGATCATCTTTTTGCAGGTGTCACTGTTGTCGCTCCTTACCACCGACGCACTGCTCATAGGCTGGGGCATGTATTTAAACAGCCTCACAACTCAAGACAAATGGTCACCTGTGGAGATATCCCTACACATCAATGTCCTCAAATTGAGAGTGGTAAGGAATGCCTGCACTCATTTCCTCCCGCTGATAGCTGGATCACATGTGAAGCTCCTAACTGACAACATAATCTTCACGTATTACATCAACTGCCAGGGAAGGGCCAGGTCACCCTACCTGTGCATAGAAGCAATGAGACTATGGAACTGGTGCATCTCTCATGTCACCTTGTCTGTGGCTTACCTCCCAGGCACTCAGAACTTGATAACGGACAGTCTCATTTGCAAATTCACGACCATGAGTGGGAGAATGCACTCAGTACTCCATGACTGGTTTACACAGTGGGAAACACCATCCATAGGCCTGTTTTCCACTTACTTGAACAAGAAGTGTCCATGTTACTGCTCCAAGACAGGAATGGGCAGCACTCTCTGGGAGATGCTGTCCTCCTCCCCTAAGACAAGGACCTTCTTTACACCTTCCTTCCATTTCCGCTTCTGCTGAAAGTCCTGCTAAACTTACATAATCCTGATTGCCCCTGGTTGGCCAAGACAGACCTTTCACCTTACCTCATGCAGCTCACGATATTCCCACTGATCTCCCTTCTGACGACTCAGCCCTTTCTCTCATAGGACAAAGGGCGTACTCTACATCCCAACTTGGGGATTCTCCGCCTCAAAGCATGGCTTCTGCATGGTTCCAGCACCTAGAAAACTCATGCTCAGAGTAAAGAGGTTCTATTACACAGTAGAAAGTCCTCCACACAACGCACTTACCTGCAGAAATTGGTCCAGATTTCAAATTTGGTTCACGTCCCAACAAATCTCTACAGTGTCAGCAACTCTTCCACATGTTTTGGAATATGCCCTGGCCCTTAAAAAATTGGGGTTATCTCTGAGCTCTCTGAGTCCACCTAGCAACCATTACAGCATCTCTCCAACCCATAGAGGGTACTTGGTACTATTGCACCCAACCACCAAAAGATTTAGTAAGAATATAACAAACCTCTTCCCTCAACCTCGACTTCCTACTCCCTCATGGGACTTAAACCTGGTACTGAAAGAGCTGACAAGGCCCCCCTTCGACCCTATTTGCTAACATACCTATTGATGTAAATGGCTTGTCTGATAGCAGTTACCTCGGCTAGAAGAATAGGGGAGATAACAGCTCTGATGTCACATCCCCCCCACACAATGTTTTTCCCAGATAACATTACACTCAGGCTGCATCCAAAGTTCATCTATAAAGTAACTTCCCCCTTTCACATGAATCAGTCAATCCACCTTCTAATCTTCTACCCCAAGCCTCCCCAAGACAATAGGGAGGCTACATTGTATACCTTAGATGTTAGAAGAGCACTAGCATTCTACCTCGATAGGACAGAAGCCTTTAGGAAGTCCCTAAGGCTGTTTTTTTCTATGATTGAAAGATCTAAGGGCTCCGCAATATCAATATCAGTTCAGAGACTATCTAAGTGGGTCTCAAATTGCATCAGACAATGCTACCAATTTCATAACATGACCCCTCCATACTGGATCCATACACACTCCACAAGATTGATCTCCCCATCTGTCACCTTCTTAAAGATGTCCCAATCTCAGAGATCTGCAGAATGGCAACATGGGAATCAGTCCACTCTCACAGAACATTATGCGCTCACTGGGGACTCTGCCTATGATGTCATCTTCAGCTCCACAGTAGTGTCATCTGTGACTGACGCAACTTCGAAGTCCCAGCCCTCCAGAAGGGGTACTGCTCCGGGAGTTACCTACCGTGGAGCGCCCCTGGGGACATGACTTGAAGAAGATGAAGTTATTCACCTTGTGCAGTAATGATGGTTCTTCGAGATGTATATCCCTATGAGTGCTTCACATCCTGCCCTCCTCTCCTGTACTTCAGAGTTTTCGTTTGTGACTCTGTGGTAGAGAAGGAACTTAGGACAATTAGCCCGAGCATGCTGGCTAGCCTTGTTGTGCAGCATGAGGAGAGAGAGTGCGTGTGCAGGCCCAACAGACGCTACTACTGAAGTTCTCCAATCAGCAGCTCAGGGATGCAGACACGCCACAGTGGAGCACCCATCAACCATCGTTACAGCATGAGGTGAGTAACTTCTTTTTTTGTGATTGCCTTTAAAAGCAAATACTGTAATGAGTTTTTAAGGACTATTTCATTAACAGTTTCTCTTCTTTTTTAGGAATTTGTGAAAATTTCTAAGTGGAATGATGTCAGCTTCTGGGCTATAAAACAGTCTGTAGAGAAGACACACAGGTAACATGGAAAGTTTGGAAGATGGGGGCCATTTGGGGATCCAGTGTGATAGACTGTATATGGACATACTGTATTTCTGACTTCCAACTAGTTGGAGTCTGTGAAGTGCTGAGCTTGTTATGTCACCAGAGTTTCATTTGTACCATGGAACTATATCTGCTCTCAGAAGATAAGAAAACTTCAAGAGTAGAACATTTGATAATCTTTTGTCTTTCTGTGGTGGTTAGGACACTCTTTAAATTTATGAAGAAGTTTGAAGTAATTCTGAAGGAGCCCTGTCGACCTGCCCTGGTGGAGAGTGATAAAGAAGAGGCGCTAGACTGCTTGCAGGGGCAGGAAAAGTCCGAGAACAAAGAGACTAAAGTTCAAAGGCTAACCAGCATATTAAGAAAAACTTTGTCCGCTAGAACAGATGTTGCCCAGGTATCTGCACTTCTTATTCTAATTATAAGCAGGCTATGTTCTGCATTTGCATCTGAATGTTGATTTTGTTTTTATATGGCTTTCTGCACAAGTCAGTGCCAAAAACCTCTTCTTTGAGTGTTATCAGAATTTTTTTAGGGTATGTCCATTGTCTTTCCAATTTTGCTTTGTGATGTGTGCTTGGCCTCAGTGCTGCACAGCAACCTTTGCCATGCAGAGTAATCTGGATTCCAGTGGAGATCTGTTAGTGGATGTGGACATTGTCTCCAGGTACTTAGGTATTGGTTGTGGTGGACTTTTACCCAGTTAGTCAATACAATAACAATGACAGGGAAGAAGGCTTATTTTGCCTTTCTGTCTGAAAGTGCTATGGAGTTAGTAGAGGGAGCGGATTTATGATTCAAGTAAATTGATAACTCTTAGCCCCCATAGTTTCAGCTCTAAATTCTATAAGCATGTAGTCCAGCTCAGAGGGGAAGTTATCTATAAACATCCTTAAACAGATTCATGTTCCCATTGCAGTATTAGTTTTTTAAGTGTTAATAAGGTCCCCACATTTTACTGGAACTCCTGAGAATCTTAGCTTGGATGAGATTGGTCAGATAATCCCATTTGGCAGTTTAGTTTCCTAGATCAGCGGTTCTCAACCTTTTTTTCCCCCGAGTGGTACTCGGGTCAGGTCCAGTCAGGTCAACCACCTGACTGTACCTGACCCGAGTACCACTCGGGGGAAAAAAAGGGGGGGGACTTTCGGCGGCGGCAGGGGGGGACTTTCGGCGGCGGATTTGGCGGCGCGGTACGGCTCGCGTACGACCCAGCCTTCTTCGAAGTACCACCGGTGGTATGCGTACCACTGGTTGAGAACCGCTGTCCTAGATTCATTTCAGTTCTTTCATACTGGAAGAGTTTGATTTTTTTTCCCCCCTCTGTCTTTGCCATATTGAAGTAAAATGCAATCTAAGAGGGGATCTTACAAATCTACAAATCTAATGTGGTCACTTTTGTGTAACTGTATTCCTTGCAATGGAAACATACAGTTGCTTATTATCAACTATTAGCTTGTTTTACTAGTTTAATGATGCAGATAATTCTGTTCTGGAGAAAATGAAACAACCACAGCAAGGGAAGGGATAAACAACTTGAGAATCGAATAAGCCCTGAGGAATAACTTTTAGCCCACCCTGATAACTCCTGACACTCTCAATGATTTATAATTATAATACTTAACTATTAGCTTTCATCTGAGTATCGTTAAAGCTCGTTGCCGATACCAATTGAACCTCTCCGTCCCTCAGTGAAGGGGTAAATAAGTATTGTTATCCCTGTGTTGTTGATTGGGAAACTGAGACATTTATATTGCAACTTATCCAAAGTGTTGGTGTGCACAAAATGTGGGGTTGAACTCAGTATTTTGATAAGGCAACAAGACTTTTGAATTATATGCTGCCTGGGTATCAAATGTTTTGGGTTTCAGCTGAATGTGGCGCTTTAGTATTGGTTTACAGCAAGTTGCTATGATCCATATGGAGCTGTCTGTTGATATGGATGCTGTTTTCTTCCATTTTCTCAGACTGTGCTCTCACAAGAATGCCATGATGGAGTTTTGTTTGATACAGAATCTCTTCAGTGTCGCTTGCCCAAGCTCACAAAGCGAATGAAGATGTTGTGTGCAACTCTTATGAAGAAGAATTCATTTCTAGATCTGGTGGAGAGCCTTGACCAGTTTATAGGTGAGTATCAGAAACACTAATGATATTCACATGACTTTCTGACCAAAAAAATGTAGGAACATTTTCTTAATCAGCTGTGCATATAGATCCCTTCCATAATTAGTTTATGCATGTTCAGATTCCAAATCTGTCTCCTTCTGCTGTCTTCCATACAGATGATATCGTGGTGTCTGTACTTGAACTGCAGAACTTAACAGTTAATCAGGCTGCAGATAAGGAAAAGCAGAAGTCAGAGGTCAAACATATTCTTATGCAGAAACAAAGGGCCTTATCAGATCTCTTTAAAAGCCTCACTAAAACAGGTGAGATTTGGTTTAAATGTGTTTGAGTTAAAAATACAGATGATGTAGGATAAAATACTGTTGTTAATAAACACACATTAAGTGATACTAATTTCTTTCTCCATATTGAGGCATCAGAGTGCATAATGTTTTCATGAGCATGTAAGCCTGTATAGAACTGTTTTGGATATATCAAAGCTTCATGTAGGTCAATATTGTGGTGTCAGTCAGGATTATTAGAACAACCTTTCCATTCATCTCCTTTTATATCATTGTATTATATGCAAAATTATTTTTATTTCAGAGCATTGATTCAGAATATCTAGTCAGCCTTCAGATGCAGTAATACAGAAAATAGGTAACACAGAGGCATCTTATATATATATCCAGGTGCATTGAGAACAATGGGGGAGGTGGAGTCCGGTACTTAAGACCTAATGACAACCATTGAGTAGGAGGTGAGAAGGTAAATTTTTCTATTTTCTGTATTACTGCATCTGAAGAAGAGAGCTGAAGTCTCTCAAAAGTTTATGTCTGCAAATATTAAATTTGTTAGTCTTTAAAGTGCCACAGATCTCTTGTTGTTTTTGTGTTTACAATAAGTGATCTTATAGACACTCTGACTGTCTGGTAGAAACTGATCCCCAATTTAATGCCCTGATGCTGTAGGCTTTTTTTATCTTACATGTGAGTGTGTGGGGTAAACTTTAAATACTTTGGAAATATCTGAAACCTTTTGTGTGTGTTAGTGTAATTGGTATGACTAGGTCTCATACTGTATGTCAGAGTACCAGAGGATGAAGACATGGTATATATGGGTTCGTTTTTTTTAATGTCTTTCTAGGTTTGTCGTATCGAAAAGGACTTGCTTGGTCTCGTTCAAAAGACCCTCAGGATATGCTTTGCCTTCATCCACTGGATTTACGCAGTGCATTAGCTCTAGTCAACTGCACACATGAATTGGATGCCATGTACGTACTTCACATTTTATACTTTTGGGTTGTAATGTTATCTGTCAACATAACTTATAAAATGAAGTGCATCTGGATTGACTTGTTCTGGGTTATTTTGGGGGTGTTTTACATCTATGAATTACTTTTACTTTAAATATATGGTCAGTTGGAAAACCACTGAAAATGTTGTTCCTATTGTAGTAGCACCTAAGATTTTACTATAACTAAAAAAATGCTTGAGGGGAACATATTTTTCAATAGAAATGGAAGCAGAAAAGCATTTTTAGGGTTTTTTTTTTTAAAAAAGAATGTTTAAGAATCTAGGACCATCGAAATTCCTTTTCCAGATCAAACCAGTGGTTCATCTAGTCCAGTTTCCTGACTCCAACAAATGTATCAGAGGAAAAGGTGCAAGGTTCCCAAAGCAGGCAGTTATGGATTAACCTGCCCATAGGGAAGTGATTTATACCCCTCTGTCAGATGTTATCTTATGCCCTGAAACGTGAGAGTTTGTCCCTTTCAAATTTAGGGGTTTGTTTAAATCCTACTTTCCCAACAACAAAATAAGGACAAAGAGTTCTGTACTTGGAAACTGGTCATTTTAAAAAAATTCCACCTTCATGTTCCTTTAAATTATGGAGTGATTTTGGAAGATGATGTGGAAGTGAGTTGGATCACTCCACGTCTCAATTACAATCGCTACTCAGATTTTTCAGTTGCTTCAATTTTTTTAGTATTTTTTTCCCCCTAAAACAGACACAGAGGAACTAAAAAACTTTGTATCCTTATGAGATCATTCACTTATTTAATAAACTTGCAAAAACTTTGATGGCTAAATGCACGGATTGCTAAATACTTCTCTAAGCTTGGTGATACCAGGCCAGCTGTTAAGCTTTCTAGGATCCTGAAGTTGTGTATCTTTAAAGTCAGACTTGTTCATATTCTTTCAGGTTGCTGACAGAGATCTCTTCTGTCTGGGATGGATGCCAAAAGTACTTCTATCGATCTCTTGCACGCCACTCTAGACTTCAGACAGCATTATTAGCGCCTGCCAAGGTAAAGGAATAACTGCAGGCAAAAACTGAGAAGGCTTTCTATCTGAATTTTATTTTGCCACTTTGAACTTGGAGTTGGGGTTTTCTGATACTGAATGGTGGCGTGATTTCAGCCACAGTCATGGAATATCTATGTTTATTTAAAATCTGGTTTTGGGACAGAACTCCAATGTAGTGATTTAAAACTATTAAGAAACTATTGATTTTGTGAATATATAACTTAAAAAATAACTCAACAAAAGATGCTATATAATAATCTGTTATGTGTACACGATCCTTTCATCCCAAATTGTTTATTGCATTGTACATGTATAAGAATCCCGTAAGCCTCTTCTGAGCTGTGGAATATATTTAGGTAGACAAAACACAAATTATCTAGTGTGGAATTTGATCAGTACAACAACATTGACATCTCTACTTTCATAAAAAGTTCTCTGAGATTTGTAATGATCAGACTTGGTCAGAGCCTCCATTCTGTGTCTGATGCAAAATATTGCATCTCCAACAGCAAAATGCCCAAACTTTGCTTGGGATTTAGTTTAGTATTGAAAGGGGGAAAGAATGCTCCTGTTAAATCAACATCACTTTCTGCCAGGTATTTTCCCATGCAAGCACTGACTAAGCATGATACTATTTAGCATATGGTCTTGTTAGATCTCACAGTCCAAATTAGTATGATGTAACTGAATGCAGTTGCAGTCACCTTTGCTTGCTTTCCCTTCTCTCTTCAGGAAATTGGACTAGGTAGCATTGATAGATGTAAAGGATTCACTGCACACCTTATGAAGATGCTTGTTAAGCAGAGGAGCTCACTCACTGCCTTGACAGAACAGTGGATAATACTGAGGTATCTCACATTTTATTCATATAGCCTTATTTTAAAATGTTGGAGGGGAGGTTGACTGTAAATATTTACATTTTTTAAAGGATGGATAATTGCATAATAGAAGGACTAGATTACTCTTGTTTTTATTTTTGCCTATACATCTGACGTCTCCAATAAAGGAACAAGAATTATGATTAGATCACATTTGTCCCCACTCTCAATGCAAATATCAATTTCAGACCAACGTTCTTGACTCTAATATTATGTGTGTAATTCAATAGACTAACGGCTCCACTCTTTGGAATTAAAACATGGAGCAAAAGAGTCACAACTGAGCTCAAATCTGGGAAAGCAGATTGAAAATGAAGTAAATAAGTAGACTACCAAGAATCAAAACATTTAAGAGAAATGAGATAGATGTACAACTGTAGACCAGAAAAGAATCACAATACAAAATTATATCTACACCATTTGATTGTCAAACACAAGCCATTTGGTAGTGATAGTGCTATGTAATCTAACTTAAATTTGTTCAGTTTATATCTTAGTTGGTCAAGTTTTTGAGAAAATTAGTTGGCTAGCAAATGGCTGACACACATGACTCTCTAAGTGGAAAATATGGAAACCTGAGCAGAGTATAAAAAGAAAAATCTTGTATAATTGGATATTTAGTTTGTTAGGGTTTGCAGCTCTTGGGCTGAAAAAATGATCACCGGTGCACATAATCCCTTGACTACAGAGCCATTTTATTCCACTGTCGGTCCCTTCTGGATGACTTATTAATATCCCTGCCAACTCCACTGTCTTGTTTATATTCCCCCCAAATTCTTACTGTAACCCTATAGAACTGTTTATGATGTTGAGTTAGGAACTGTTCGTGTTGGTTTTTGTACAACTCCTGATCTGAATTTTAGAACCTTTTGGTGCTACTGCAATATAAATATTTATTGATAATTTTCTGTCTTTCACATAATTCCTTGCACTAGTGTGATTGTATAAAGTATGCAGAGATATTTAGCTGCATTGCTGTCATTTGTCATGAGCTCTCTACCATGCAGCATTTGGAAAATGGTGGCTTGGTAGGATTTAGCTGCTTTAAACAATGGAAGAAAGGGAAGAATATTTGAATGTAGGCCAAGCAGTCTGCTAATCTTATTTGTTTTTAATAAACCTATTTTAATAGGGGCAAATCTGAAGAAACTCGTGTACAGAATGGAGGGGGGAAATCATTAAACAAAGCTTCTAGCTTTCAAGCTTTCTAGCTTTCAAGAGATTATTGTAAACCAATCAGAAAACATTGAAATTAATGAAAAATATCCTTTGATAAAAGTTATTTATATCTGGATGGGAAAGGTGATTACAATGTTATACATACATCTGATTTTATAGTGTCTTGTTTCTAAGGTTCTACTTTAAGGGAACTGTGATGTGATATTTGAATACCATCAGTCTTTTTAACTTTTCTTCTTGTATGGCTCTCTAAACAGGAATCTCCTGAGTTGTGTCCAGGAGATTGATTCGAGGATGAATGTTACTAGAGAATATAATGTAGCCTTTCCTCCTCAAGATAGCATTCAGCAGTGGACTGACAGGCTGCAACATCTTGCCATGCAATGTGTGATGGTCCTTGAGCAGCTGTCTTGGTTTATTCAGTGCTGCCCAAGAGAACAGTCCTTAAACTGTAGTCATGATGTAAGGACAGATATGAAAACAAACATGCTCCAGTGTAAAGGAACTGAACAGAATCTGGGAAATGCCCAGATGGGAATACCTGACCTAATCCTATCAGAGCTAAAATACCTATCTCCAGTGGCTGCAGATCAACTGCCTTCTGGATGCAGGATGCGAAAACAGGATCAGCTGTGGCAGCAGTTGTCTGCAAGAGTGACTGAGATGCTCGCAGAGATTAAGGCCGTGAAAGCAGATGTAGACAGAATAAAACAACAGTCTTGTGAGACCTTATTTTATTCCTGGTGAGTTGGGTGCATGCATAGAATCAAAACACTTTCTGTGCATTTGGGAGTTCATAAGATTTAATGGTAAATCTGGGAAATTCAGTAAATCAAGTAAATTAAAGAGCTTGCCAGTATTGCTGTGTTTTGAAATAATTTTTTTTAAGAATCTGAAAGGTATACTTTTTTCCTGCTTATTTTTAACGTTAACCTTAGAAATATTATGGATGTCAAAGTCTGGCCTTTCCTGATTTTACTGAGTGTGTGGGTAATCTCAGATAGAAATTGGGATGTCCCACATCCTTACCTGAAAGAGGCAGGCTTGTTGAATCTTTAACAAAGATTTCCTCCCTTTTCAAGTGTTTCTCTGGTGTTTTGAGTTAAATAGTTATTAACAAAAAACCCAAACAACTATTTTAAATAATCCAGCCAAAAATTCATTCTCCTCTGCTCTCAGCGTTTGTCTCTGGTCTCCAGTGGTATCATCCCACTGTTTCTCTCTGACAAAGTGGGTTACAGCCCACGAAAGCTTATGCCTGCAGAAATTAAATTTGTTAGTCTTTAAAGTGCTACAGGACTCTCATTGTTTTTGCTGTATACAGACTAACACGGCTACCCCTCTGGAACTTTTCACTGTTTCTCTTGTTATTCCTAGAGTCCTGGTTAGACAAGGCATGAATTTCTAATATAAAAATACAAGTAGAAATGTTTTTGGTTTTAAAAAAAAAAATTTTTTTTTCAGGCCTTTATATGTTCTAGAGAAGCAAAACAGCAAATCCCCTATCTGTCCTTTTTCAGGTCCCCTTTAAGCAATATTATACTTTGAATGGGTGGCATCAGTGCTTGTTTCCATTACTTTTATTCCATAATGAAATAAAGTAATCTCCATCTTAAAGAGTAAAGGCTTAATTTTAAATGTATGTTCCTTTCGATGTTATGCTGTTTTTCTTCTTACAGGAAAGATTTTGAAGTTTGCAGTTCAGGGCTCAGCTGTTTGTTGAAAGTCTCAACTCAGTTGCAGGACATAGAGTCCTTATATGTTCTTCAAGGGATGGAAGGTAGGCAATCTACGAAGCAGATGGCATTAATCGAGAGCTTACAGTACATCCAAGGGGAAGTTAATAAAACTACCATAGACTTCACTACCTGGAAAACCCAGCTTCTCCATTTGACGCCAGATGGTAAGGACTGCTCCTCTAGTCTTAAAATTTAAATGAGAATTCAGGACATCTGAGTTGAAATGTGCATAGGGCACAATAAAATTTATTTGGTCTAGTCTGAACTTTTTGTCAGTTGCAAAGTCACTACACAATTTGTGTAGTCTATAGTGTTTGCTTAATTGTGTAGCTGTAGTTCAGGATTAAGAAAAATACTTTTGGAGAGATGTATGAGGAAACTTGCATAGTGCCTGTCTGCACTGTGTGCGTCATAACTGTGAGTGCAAATATTCACCCACACAGTGTTGGAGAAAATTAATGCACTATTTTGTTGGCGTTTGCTTCCATGAGCTTGCTTTGAGCAAGTATATTTTAAGCCAAAGAATGGTCAGTGTCTTGTGTGATCTTTTAAGAGTATTTTTTTTAATGAGGGGAAAACCTCTCATGTTTCATTTTGGCTAACCCTTGAAAAGTTTGAATGTTTTGCTAAAAATTTGGAAGTTTCTTGCTATCCAGTCACTCACTACCTTTTTTAAGATCTTTTCTGTCTCTGTGGCACCTGTCACTTTGGGCAGTCTCTCTTGTTGGTCCCAGATGCACTAGTCCTTTTAAACTTCCCTTGATTTTGGACTCTCTGTCATTGTGCATTGGACATCAAAGTCTTAATCCAGATGCTGGGGCTGGAATCACTAGTCCACTGCAAGGTTGATTAAATGCCTCCTTTGTTTAATGAAGCTTTCAAGCACATCTCTAATAACATCTGTTACTTGTCTCTGGAAAAGAGTGTAACTCTCCGAATTTACATAGTTGCCAGTCAATATATCATGTAGAGCAAAAACATGAGGAAAGCGTGCAGACTATTTATGAAATGTAATGTATTCCTATGTTAAACTGGCAATTTTATGTTTCAAAAGGGAACCAAGAATCAGATGATGGGTTTGTAGAGCATTTCTCAGAGCAAGTAGAAACTGCCATCCATGTTGTCCTGTATGCCATCCAGTGTTTAACGGAGAGAAAGCAGAAAGAAGGAAAGGAGGAAGAAAAATCCCTGGAGGAAGATGGTAAGTCTATGAACATAAGTTATGCACACCTAAAAACAAATTACATGTGCATTTATGTAGCATCTGTTACTGAATGTCACAGATTTCATGTTAATTAGAACGAACTGTGAGGCTTGATAGGGATCGGAATGTGTGAATTTCTTGCTTTGAGATTCTAGAGACTTTTTTGGTAACTTTGTGTTTCTATACTTCTGTCAAAGAGGAGGAGGCCTCAGCTGACAGACTCAAGACAGGGCTTTTAACTAAGCTCTTGGATGAAGACCTCTGTGCTGATGTGAGTTCTCTGCATGTGCAGAAAATAATTTCAGCCATTTCAGAACTCCTGGAAAGACTGAAATCTTATGGAGAGGATTACACAGCAGACAAACAAAAGGTACGTTCATTCTTCCCTTTCTCGTTGTATTGTGGTCCCAAAGGGAGGAAGATCTGAACGTGGGTTCACAAATATTCACTGTCTATGCCTCGCCAACTGTCCTACCTGCATTATCTTTAGAATTGGAAAGATGTGTGAAAACAGGGCGGATCAAAGTGCACTGCAGAGCTTCCATTGCAAGATAATAGGGTCGCTATGGACAGTTAATGCATGGCAGACTAGCGTGAGATAGCTTTACATCCCAGCTTGCCGCGAATTGTTATCATAGACAGGCCTGTGCTTTTTATAGGGGAAAGAAAGGTTTAGCTTTTGTGAAATGTGAAAGATAGAAAAAAGCACTGGAAGCTGAAGGAATTTAAGTAAAATATGTCCACTAACAGTATATCTGAAAAATATTTTCACATATTTTTCTAGCCTTAAAATAGAATTCTTTAATACAAAATGAGTCACTTAATGCCACACAGTTATTTCTTGAGATAGATAGTTATGATACATTTTTCAGGATGGAGAGTTTCTAAATGGCATATGTTAAACAAATGTGACTGGATTTATTCTGCATTGACTAATGTGTCTGCACCACATGATTTAAGGATGTATGTTTGCAGCATTGTTATCCTGTCTGAGGACTCATTTTAATGTAGATGGAGTTATATGACTGAAAGCTCTTTTTCCTTGTCTTTAATCTGCAGTTCTTCAATCAATCCTGCTACTTGCTAGTGCGTCTACTGCCCATGCTCTTCAAGTATTCAGATCTTATTCTGTTCTACCTCATTGTTTCCTTGGCATCTCACAGAAGTACTGGGAAATTGCTTTCTATTTTAACTAGTATATTTACAGAGCTCACCCAAAAGGTAAGAATCTTTAGAGACATTATTAGATTGATATTAATCATACATAATGTAGACAAAAGTCTACAATGGTTTAAATGTAAATATACGTATTGTATAAATACAGTTTGAATTTACTTATTTATAGCTAAAAAATGGAGAAAGTAAATTTTATATTTGATTTTCAAGAGATTTGAGTGATTTTTTTGGTTTGTTTCTTGGTTGCACATAGTGGCGGCAGCAGCATGGTAAGCAGTTTTTTGTATAGTTACCGTGTGCCGTCATGGGATTCAAACAAAAAATGAGACTGCTTAGAAATTTTGAGTATTTTTTCAACTTTTCATTGCTAATGAAACAATTGATTTCTATTCTGGTTTATTCAAATTTGCACAAATATATATTTCTAGGGGCTGGAATAAGCCCAGTATAAGGAAATTGGTCTCAAACTATAACACTTCTTTGTTCTTCTTATTTAAAATGCTCACTTATTGTTTCTTGTCTTTCTTCTTGTCAATACTAATTTTTGACTTTATCAGTAAATATGTTTCCCTTTTTGTAGGGATTTTGTCTACCAAAAGAATTAATGGAGGATGCAGCAGGAGAGGGAGCAACAGAGTTCCATGATTATGAGGGAGGTGGGATTGGAGATGGGGAAGGCAAGAAGGATGTGAGTGACAAAATAGAAAACGAAGACCAGGTATGTGTGTGTGTGTGTGATTTGGTTCAAAGATAACTAGAAACAAATCGCAGTACAGTTATTTGAAATTGAAGATATTTTTTTTGAGGATTGCCATGTGCCATAGCAAACCAAATTCGTCGTATACGTTAACATTGGTTACTATGTGTGGAATTTGTTGTAAATTTGATCTTTCAGAGTAAGTAGCTTTGTCCTTTTAAATGACACTGGGCTAAAACTCAATATTTAAGTAGCATTCTTGGCTCCTGTAAATTGCACAACACTGCAAAACAGTTTGTGTTAGTTTCAATTTCATTTTTACCAGTGAAAAAGACTTAATTTTAGAAAGTAGAAATGTTTAGACCTTCAGTCCTATAAATGTTACACTTTTTAAAAATGATAAAAGGCAGCAATACAAATATAACCTTTGATTAGATTATAGTTGTGGTACTGGTATGTTTTGAGGGATTCAATAAGCAATGTTGATTTACATGAGACCACCTAAACATCAAAGGATATGAAAATGTTAGCTATTCCTTTTTACTACAGCCATGGAAAGAGAGAAAGGGTTTTTTAGTTTAAAATTCTGAAAAATAAAACACAGGTTCAGGTGAAAGGAACAAATGGAGATGTTACTGACTGCTATACTGTCCAACTAAGAAGTTAGGTTTTATTTCAATATGTGTATAAATATATAGCGTTACAGTAAGTTAGTTATCAAGGTAGTGTTAAAACAAGCATTAATCTTGAAAACAAACCGGTTGTAACTGTTGATTTAATAATCCAGGTGGAAGACACTTACCAAAAAGGTCAAGAAAAGGAGAAAGACGATCCAGACTCCAAACCAGATATTGAAGGAGAGGACAATGCAATTGAAATGTCAGAGGACTTTGAAGGGAAAATGCATGATGGGGAACAGGACAAAAAAGGTTTGTTTCTTTTATTATGTTAATCTAGTAAAATTTCACTTTTGTAGCTTCTAGAAATACAATTGACTAATCCAGTAACAGTTCCTATTTTTACATAGCAAAGCATATGGACACTCTTAAAACAATTCTAACAATAGAATAGAAGTAGAAATCAAGTACAAATAGTAACAAGTCACAATTACAAAACACAGTCAACTTTACTATCCCAGTTTCATGCATCTTTTACAACTGAGAACAAATAAATGGGCCATCCTTCCAATTGTCAAATGACCCATCCCAGTTCTACAGATTGGTTAATGACTTCAGGTGTCTTTCAGCGCAGTGAGTGTTTCAGTAAATGCCAACATTCAGCAAAGCTTTAATACATTTGTACAAGAGAAATAAGCTGTAATTGACTTTTGAGAGTCACTTAGGAAACTGGCACCAACTTTTAGGAGAAAAAACTTCAATTTGATTTTACAATGCTTTGTCATAATTCATAACAAATTTTACTTCACTAAAATTCTGCAGCAAAACACACATGCTTGCTGTCAACAGCATATTGTAATATAAATTGAACAGGATAGACTTCGCAAAATTTATTGCCTTAATAGATTAAGTGTACATATAATCACCAGCTGCTTCTAAACAGGCTTCATGTTTTAATGGCAAGAGGCTATCTTTTAGTGCTTTTCAGAGTAAAATTACATTTTGGAAAAGTCCATAGTCAGTGGACTTCCTCATCAGTGTGCTTTAAATTTAAATATAGCACTTTAATAGAATCAGTATTGTGACATGTTCCATTGGGTTGTGGTGTTGTACACAGAAGACAGTGAGAAATCAGATGAAGATGAAGAGCTGGATAAACAGATGGGAAATCTTGGTGATGCTGAAGCTGATAAACTGGATGAGAGGCTCTGGGGAGATGACAATGACGATGATGAAGAGGAAGATGACAATGATGACAGTAAAACAGAAGAATCTGGACCAGGAATGGATGAGGTAAAAAAGCAAAAGGAGATCAAAGGAAATAAAAAATAGTACAACATTATTACCTTATGTACAACCTCACTAATTCAGTGTGACGTAGAGTGTGAGACTTGACATAGTGGGGAAGAGTAGTTAAATTCTCCTTTCAAATGAAGGAGTGTCTAAAATGGAAGTAGCAAGAGTTTGGCTCTTGTCCACAATTCAGCAAACTCAGGTGTCTCCCTGTTCTCCAGAGCTGGTCTTAAAGAGTTTGGACTCTCCAGACCAGCTATAGGAAAGCAGGTTATCCTCAGGTGAAGTTACAGCATGATATAGTGAGTTGCAAACTCACAATGCAAACACATATCTGACTGAATTCAATCAATCAGAACCAAATGTTTCTAGTGTCCCATGTAAACCTGTTGCCTAGCCCAGATATAAGGTTGTCCATGCTTGTTGATTATGGGTAAGTCAGTCATGAATGTAGTAATTGCACATTAATTGAAGATAGTAGCCACTTGTGTAGTAGACTCTGGCCTCAGAAGGGGACAAACTGAGTATATCCTAAATGCATGTGGTTTGTTTCCTGTGGGAAGTGGCGCCATGTACTTACACTTTAACTTAGCATTTTGCGTAATCACTTCTTTTTGGATCCATATTTAGAGTGATTCCGAGCTTGTTGCAAAAGATGACAACTTGGATGCAGGCAATAAAAATGATAAAAAGAAGCCATCAAAGGATGAAGAAAAAGAGGAGCAAGCAGAGGATGGTGAATACAGAGAGAAAATTCATGAACAAATAGATGAGGTAAAAAGGTTCTAAAACAGCATTAAGAGTACTGTACTTCAGATGGCCTTCAGCAGCCTGTAATGTTGTACTACTTATGCCAAGGGCTATAATGGCGTATTACTGGAAAATTAAAAAATATATATATAAAATATATCTTTTAAAAATATTAAAAATGGCTAGCCTAGTTTAAAAAAAAACACACCAAGATTCTTACAAGCCATTTATTATTTGCATGGGAATACTGAAACTGCTGTTAAAATACTTCTGCTCCATTATACTATGCTGAGAACTTGAAATGTTTTTATCTAGTAACTGAAGAACCTTGCCAAAATCTATACTATATCTTAGTGATAACACACATTCAATATACTATATATATATTGCTCCAAAAGTCAGCGGTTCCTTACATTTGTTTTACTTAAAAATACTAATTGATGATCAACACAATCACTATATTGCAATAAAGTGTTGATGATAGGCAGGGTGCCTCTCCGTTTTGTGCCTATTCAGAAGTTTTGCTCTCACAATGTGGTGATATTTATTCAAACTGCTGCCTATATTTTCCCTAGAAGATCCTTCACAGGAACCAAAGTGCATTTTCCATAAGGTTTAAAAATAAAGAATTAAGTACACATACCTAATTGCATCCTAAATTGTGTAGTCTTCAGGTTTTGTGACCTTCTATGTCTGTAAATTGTTTGTCCTCAAAAACCCATCTGTGCCAGTCCAAACAATGGGTATGCAACCTAGTGATGTGAAATAGAGCTGGCTGGCTGATCCTGCTTCAAGATTTTGAGCAATAAAAGTTAGACTCTAAACACAGCAGCATGATGTTTTGGGACAGAAAGGATTGATTGGCCCAGAGGGGCTTAAAGAAGAAGCCAGAGTAGTGGGTAAGAAATACTTTTCCTCAGCCATCCCGCTCTGCTGTACAGACAGCTCTAGAACAGACATAAGGGTGTGTACTTTAGAAAAGGCGTAGCAGGCAGCACCTATTAACTGAGGATGGCATCCATACAGCCTGACCCACTGAGTCTTGGAAAAAGTATAAAAGGATTCCTGGGGGCAGTTTTATATAGTTCTGGAGCAGAAGCATCTTCTTATTTAGCAAAAAAAAAAAAAAAAGATAAAGATGACTGCTGGAATTAATCTTGTTAGCAAGCAGGGTGTCTTCACCAAAAATAATTTGCTTCTTATCCCTTTTCTTATTGCTTTCTTCTCCCACTTATAAGCGTGAATATGATGAGAATGAGGTGGATCCCTATCATGGCAAGCAAGAGAAGCAGCCTGAAGCTGAAGCTTTGGACCTTCCTGATGACCTGAACTTAGAGAATGAAGAGAGGAGTGATGAGGACAAGGAAGGAGAAGGTACCAGCTAAGAAATTGACTGTACAGATACACAGAGGAGAACTAAACAAATAGTGATGTGTCAGATAAGATCCCTTATAAGAAAATCTGGTGCACAACAACCCAAGTGTACCATTAAGACCAGAAGATAAAAATTACTAGTTTGTTTTGGCATCAGGAATCGGACAGTAGGGTTGAATGAGACCATCCAGTCTATTCATTACAGTCACCTGTGTGGAATAGATTTTTCTCTCATAATCCAAGTGTTTCATCTCACTTATTCCAGGAGCTCATTTAGTAGTGGTGATTCAACAGCTTCCCTAGGCAGATTATTTTCTCTGTATTCTGCATTCTCTGTACTTTCTATAGTACCTCTAAGTATTTACACTTAATAAAGTCTACTGAATGCTAAAAAAAATTTAGATCAGGGCTTGTTAATAGGAATAAACCTTGATGGACCCTTACATACATACATGCATACATACATACCTGTTGCATTTCTGAAAGAGGAGGCAAGTAGCTATTATGGGAAATCATAGATTCTGCACACAATAGGGGTTGCTGTATTTTTTTTCCTGTTATGATTTTGAAACACTAGGCTTTTTTCCTCCAGTTAGGCTTTCTCTGTTTGCTAAAAGATTTATATCACTTTCTAATCCTTTAACTCAGAAGAAGAAAATCCTTTTGAGATAGAAGAGAAGCCAATGGATTTAGATGAGGCTGAAAATGGAGAAGATAAGGATGAAGAAGAAACTGGCGATACAGGCAGAGACCCAGAGCCAGCTGAAGGAGGCACCTCTGAAGATAAAGCAGAGGGGGAAGGTGAGGTGGGTGAAGAAGCTGATGACCAAGAAGAAGGAAATACAGAAAACTCTGAGGAAAATGAAGAGGAGGAAACACAACCACCAACAGAAGATAAAAAAGAATCTGCTGAAGAGGAGAGTGAGAAAGAAGTCCCAGCTACTGACCGAGGCCTTCAACCTCAGGTTCAAAACTTTTTTTTTTTTTTTTTTTTTTAAACTCTATATGGATAATCGGGATTTCTTTTAATAAAATATAGTGGAGGAATTCTCCTTTATTTGAAGAATAACTTCTCCATTGAGAGGCTCATGAATTTTTTTCCCTGTGGCAATAATGGCAGAAACACCTGAACAAAATTCTAGTGATATTGTGAGAGAAATGCTGATTCCCCACTGAAATAAAATAGAAGCTAAACTAGCTCATGTCACTACAGTGACCATGCCCCTAACTTTTTAGAATGCCAGAGCTGCTATCTTTCAGGGAGAAGAGGATGAAGATACTACTGAGAAGGATGAGCAGTTACCTGAATCTGTAGAGAGAATGGAACATGAAGCACATGGGCAGACAGGAGAGGAAAACTTGCAGAGTGACAGTGCTGTTGAATTGGCTGGAGCAGCTTCAGAGAAGGACCAGGCTAAAGAGGTGAAATAAACAGAAATATCTTAGTCAGTCTTTTATGGAGTTGTGGTTTTGTTTTGTTAAATGCTTTTTAAATAAGCAATTTGGACATTAGATCTTTAAAATATTTTGTCCTTCTCGTTAATAATACCTAGGAAACCTAACTTCTAATTTGTCTGAATGCTTCCTTTTGTAGACCCAGAACAGAGCAAATACTACAAATTAAAGTGTTATCTGAATATGGAAAGCACTTGTATATACAAAGCTTAAATACATCTAGGGACAAATCACAAGCAAGAGATAATATTAGGTTTCTGAAATTGAGTCTGAGTTTATCTATATGAATTTATCTGCAGTTTCTTCAGATAACTCGCAAGCAATCAGAGGTGTTTGTTTATGCTAATTCTTGAGCCATGGACTTAATTGGGTATTATCCGTGCACTATAAAAATAGCACATTACATGCAAGCTCTTACGTTTATTCCCCAGAATTCAGTTCAGCTTAGTCACAACTCAGTTGTATAAGATGAAAAATCATTCCCATAGTCCCATTTAGTTTCTAAAATTTTTTGTACAGTAAGTACTAAAGCATATGGCCTAGTCTTGTGACTTTTTACAGTTTTCTTACAAGCCAGCGGAGCAGCAGGTAACTATTTTTTTCTTTTAGGAACATGGGAGTGGAGCTGCAGATGCAAATCAATCAGAAGGCCATGAATCCAACTTAATGGCACGATTGGCTTCTCAGAAGCAAAGCAGAAAAAATACACAGGTTCCTTTTTCTTTTTCAGTTCTTTCAACTGTGTAAATTATAGTAGTACAAATTAATTTATGCAATATCAAATAACTTAAGATAAATTACTTGTCTATTCTGGTTCATAACCTTTTGGTTCAATGTTTGGATTCCAATTTGCTTATCAGAAGTGCCTGGTGTTGATTTGTCATTTTCAGAGTTTTAAGAGGAAACCTGGTCATGCTGACAACGAGCGCTCAATGGGGGACCACAGCGAACATGTCCACAAGCGACTGAGAACCATAGAATCCAGCAGTGAAGCCAAACAGAATGCAGCTCTGCCTGAACAAAATGTGGAAGAAGCTGATGCATTTGAACATATTAAACAAAGCACTGAATCCTACGATGCACAAACTTATGGTATGGCAGTGTTTACAAGGCTTCTGAGATTAACTTCAGGTTGAATGAACATTGCAGAATTGAGGTCAAGGTTCTTATTATCTGAATTGTTTCTTACTAATTACACCCTTTTAGCTCAGTGTTGTAGGAACAAAATAGTTTAAAGATTTTTAGCAAACTTTTGTTTTTAATACATTTTTTATTATTTTTTAATTTTTCAGATGTTTAAGAAATTGGTTTTTGCTCCTATTTTATAATAAAATCACTGCTTCATTAGTACTGGACAAGTTGGACACAACAGACCAATCTTAACGTTTTCAGAAGTGCCTAAATCCCATTTTCAAAAGTGACTTAAGTACTTATAGCCCTAAGTGCCATTAACTTTCAGTGAAACTTGGGCTTCTAAGTGCCAGTCCCTTTGAATACGGGACTTGGGCAACTACATCAGTTTGAAACTTTTAAAAACTTTATCCTAAATCCAGTTGGTTTGTCTTGCAGTCTGAATTGCTAAAACCCCTGTGAAATATTCAGGTTAACCCAGCAGGTTTTTTGTGTTTACTCCATATGACATTGCTGGCTTTTTTTAACGCATTTGTTTTGGTTTTTTTAAATGCAGAAATTTAAAGTCATTGTCAATTTCAGTAGAAAAACACCATTAGTTCCCTAGCATAGCACAGCTCACATTGTGCAGTGATTGAGACAATAGCAGACAGATTTTTCACCCATTCAGTGGCTTCACATGTTTAAATTTTACTTAAGTGAAACCTTGAGAGAAAACAAAAAAGGTATCTGAAATATGATTTGTGTTTTTCTGTTAGACTGCTGATATGGAAGAACCTCGGAAAGCAAAGTTGTTTTTTGTTTCCCTTTAATGGATGTCCTGTTCCTTTTGTACAGATGTAGCCAGCAAGGAGCAGCAGAAACCTACTATGCCTCTTAGTGAAGAGAAGGAAGAAGTGGTTTCTGAAGATACAGCCATAGAGACAGAAATGCAGAACAATGAAGATCTCATTGCTGTAGACACAGAGGAGCTGAAGCCAGAACTAAAGAAGTCTAGTGCCACTAAAACCCCTGGTAAACTCTCCTTAAATATCCTTCTCACTTTCCTTAAAGAAATTCTATATAGGTATTTCTGAAACATCTGCTTTTAATGGGCTTTTCAGAAGCTGTGTCTGTAGTCCAAGCCAGTAACCAGCATTAGCTATTTATTAAATTGGTTGAGTGGCAGAGTGTCTTGCTACTTCCTTTCAAGTGAATGGTCTCTAATCTTTTTTCATTTCCTTAAAGAAGGCAAATGCTTTCCATTCAGGTGGGCAGACTGCTAGTTCTTTTAATTGTTAACTGGTTTATTATACACGCATTCCAATCAGAGTGGCAGTAGCACACAAGTGCATGCAAGAAAACTCAATCCTAACAAGACAATAGGAGTCTGAGAGGTGGGTTGAGTGGTCCCCTCAGGCCAGCAGCATAGAAGTGCCAATTGGAGGAGAAAGTGGTTAGATGGGCTGAGTGGGAATGGAATAAAGAGAACTGAATTGTCTCAAAGGAAAAGGGAAGAAGGGCAGTAGAACTGAGCTGCGGCTCAGCTGGCAAGAAGATGGGTCTGATTGATGTCAGCCACACAACTGCCCCAAACAGGAAAAGCTCCAAAGCATATTATAGACTTGGGAATTCTCTGGCCTTTGGGAGCCAAGATATAGTAGCAATAATATAAGAACCTGTATGTTTTGGTGGACACGATGTTCAGTAAATATGCACTATGTAACTATAGGATCTGATGAAGCAGAGTTGAAAATCCAGGCTTTTAACTCTGAGGAGGTCAAAGACTCTACAACAGACAAGCCATCAAAGGTGCCAGAGGAGGAAGCAGAAAGAAACCAACACTCTACTATACATACGGCCCATCAATTTTTGATGGACACCACGGTCCCGGTACTGTACCAAAAGCATCCACTGCTGTTTACATAAGGATGTGAAATAGTGAGAGGGAAGCTAGCTAATATATCTTTACAGCTGAAAAATGTTAATTTAAAATGTAAACGCTTACTTCCCCCTTAAACACCTAGGCAGAGGAGGAGAGGTAGATGGGAATATGTGGCTTGCACTGTTGGGTTGTGGGAGCTGTGCAGCAGTGGCGTTGGAATAGATTTAGGGGCAGGGGAGATTTGATTCTTTTTACCCCCAGCAGATTTCTCCTGCATTGAGCCAATTGCAGATTTTGTAGAAGAACTTTTGCCTTCCTTATTGTAATCTTTGCTGCAAAATAACATATGCAATATAGAATCCAAGGGACAAATATTGGAAGTTACCAGCACAGTTGGGGGAGAGTTGTGATACAGGTTATGGCAGTGCAGTTTGTAATTAGCAGTCTGGTATAGACACATGCTACGTGGAGGGCCCATTTATGAAGAAGGAACTGTTTGTGTCATATTGCAGAAACCCTTTCCGCTTTGTTTGTGGTATTTCCATTGTTTTGGGAATGGAGGAAGTGTATTTTGAAGTTCCTGTACATAGTGGTAGTGTCAAAAGACCTTCCAGTAAGAATGAAGGACTTGCCAATAAGAATGAAACAACATTATGAAAAGTGCTACTGAGTGCAAAGATGACAAAGATGCTATATCATTGTGCTCAGAGTAGTCTAGCTCTTTCAGGTACAGGGGAAATAAAGAGGAAACATACAGGTAGATCAAGTGATTTAACTGAAACAGGAGGGGGGAGCTCTTGCTGCATCAGATGAGGAGGGGAAGCATCACTTACCTAAGCCATGGGGAAAAGGGTTGAAATCTCCCTTTGCGTTTAGCAAGGGAGAGGGAGTTAGGTTTTACACACACACACACACACTCCTCCTCCTCCCCTCACTTAACCTGCAGTAGATTACAAGGGAGATTTACAGTTCCTTGTGTGATCAGAAATTATTGGCACTGTTCTTATTCTCCATTGATGTGCTGAATATTTTGTTTAATATAAAAATCCAATAAAGAAAAATATTTTTTTAAACTTTCGAATATGCAGGTTGTAGAGATTATTATAATTCCAACTAGATAGCCTATACTGTAATCCTCTTAAATTACTATCAAAGTTAGATATCTGAGTTTCCGTTTATTTTTTACCATGAATGAAGACTGAAGAAATATAATTTGCCGTCATTAGTTTAACTAAGCATGAATAAACTACCAAATAATATATTAGCCTGATGGGTGATTTGCCATATTCTGATAATATATTAAATAAAGAAACATTATTTGATTCTACCACTAAGTGAATTTTTTCTTTTGGAAATTTAAATAGACTGATTTTCTTTCTACTATCATTATTAAAGTCAACTGTTTGAAGCAAGGCAAATTTAATCAGTCATCTTGTACTTCTAATACATATATAAAATATATGTAACAACCAAAATTAAGTTGTCTGTACAGAAAAACAAGAAGAGATTTCTAGCAAATCATGAAAATTTAAAATGAAAGCTAAACTTGTTTTTCTAGGTATCTTAGCCATTATTATAACCCTCTCTGGCTCTTACTACTATTTTTTTTATGCTGTAAGGATTGGCTGTTACTGATATGTGGACTATCTCTGTTTGTCATAAATGTACTTTTAGCACACAGTTAAAGATCCTGAAGAGTTGAGACAGGAACTGGAAAGGCAACTGGAGGCTTGGCAAACTCAGCAATCCGGAAACCCAGATGAGGTTAGTGTTCTTAACCTGCCATAGGAATCCTTAATGTGTGTTCTTTCACACTATAACACTAGTGAAGTCATGGATGAAGACTTACAGTCTGGAATCTAATTTTCAGAATATACAATTTGAATCTCCTTCTGTCTTGTGGTGTTTAGCTGGTCCTTTAAATTTCTTAACACAAATCTTACAGCTGGGCAATGATTCAAATCATGTTTCCAAAGCATTGTCTGCAGTTTAGAGAAAGCTGCTTTGAACTTGCTCTGGTGATGACCTCTAAAACTCACAGTAAAGAAACTTCTCTCTCAACCCTGTCAAGGCCATCTACATCGAGTAGGTAACACCTGCAATTTACCAGGGTTACATACCACTTTAATTATATCAGTCTATAGCCATTAATGCTGGAAGCTGCCTCCTTCATCTGCAGTGTTACAATGTCTGTTTTTAGGTTGTCTAATGCCAGAACCGCCTTCAACTTCAATTACTGCAGCTATAAACTAAATTGTATTTGAAAATTACTCTTGATTAAAATTGCCATTATGGAGACTCCTTTTAATGGCTGTCATCCTGCTAAAAAGTGATGTCATTTTCAACATCCAGTCTGAGACCATGGGCCAGCTGCCAACTTGCTGTGATGCCAGTTTAACTATCAGAATGTTACTGTTTTCCACTACAATTGTCACCGTATAAATGTTAAAACCATTTGGTGCAGGCTTGGAGGCAAGAATGGCCATTGGATGTTAGAATACTGTGACATTTGAAAGGAGGTTTTTAAAATCTAATGCTAATAAAGTCTTCTCTTTACAGCTGAGTTGACTAAAATAAGAGATACCTCTGCATCATTTTCTGCAGTCTTTTAATGTAAGGACCCTATCCTGTAAAGGAAACTGCACAGGCAGCCTCTCATGCTGCGGCACATCTGTTCCTTATTAATCAAACAAACTAGTATTCTAGCCCTTAGTCTCTCATTTTCCCATATGCATTACAAGTTTAATAAGATACATTTTAAAGGAGAAGACACTTTTCTGTTTATTAAGAATGTAAAAACAGCCCTTGAAAACAATGTATTTTGCAAATTCATAGTGAGTGATTAGATACTGCTCGGTGATCCAGCTCAAACCAGTTCAGAGTAATGTGTTTCAGATACACTTTTCCTTGGTGTGGTAGGTGTCATAGAAACAGTAAATATGCCTACTGCCTCTTTCCAGATCGCAATAAGGTCTGATGTTATGAGTCTTTTTCCAGGAGACCTATTTAACATTTCTTTTCATTCTTTCAGGTCAGTAGTAAGTCAGCTGCATGGAAAAGCCACTTAGAATGTATATGGAATGGAACTATCTGTATGGAGAGTGATATATTGGCTGTTTATCCTCATTACCTATGCCAAGGACTTATATAAACCCTAGAAAGACTCCTCTAGTAGTGCCAGTATACTACACAGCACTAGTTATCAGCTGCTCAGCATGTTGCAATTGTTTTGATTTTTTTTTTTTAGCCTTTAAAACTCCAGCTACACATAAGCACACTGTTCTGCATTTAGAAAGCTTTCTCTTGAACATTCCACTTAAAAGGAGCACAGAAATGAGTCCTTCATCAAGCATTTCCCTCTAACTTCACCTGAAGGACTTACTTTGTCCTCTTAATGTCATCCTCAGAATTGTGCTCTCTTCTTCCATGTGACATTTGTCCATAATGAATGTAGTGAGTTTTATCTGATACTTTTACAGGAAAAGACTGCAGCTGACATGTGGCAGAGGTATTTAGTACTGACCGCTCCTCTTTCACAGCAGCTTTGTGAGCAGCTGCGACTCATACTTGAACCCACTCAGGCAGCCAAGTTGAAGTAAGTCTTTTCTCTCTAACTCTTCTAGCTTTCATTTTTTAGGCCAGGCATCTTTACAGCCACAGCTTGTTACACTTGGACCTCAGCATTATCCTCTAATGTTTGTCATAACTGTTCCCATATGCATGCATATTCATTTTATTCTTTAATTAGAATTCTTAAGTGATTTGATGACATGCAAATGTGATATAGTGAAGAATTGTAAGATTTCCTTTTGTTGAGTCTGTTGGTCTCTTTTTTTTTTTTTAATACAATGTTCAAACCGACTTCAATGAAAGCTCTAGCAAGTCAAAAATGATGGATGTCAAAAAACATTCTGCACTTTGTTCACCTTTTAGCTCTGAGTGATTCTGAACAAGATTTAAAAGTCAAATAATTTTTTTATCAAAATTTTCAAAACTGGCTACCTAAAGTCACTCTTAATTCCATATTTAGGTGCCTACATTAAAAGTCTGTTTTTCAAAAGTGTTGAGCATCCAACACCCAGTGGCACTGAAAATCAGACCAATTTTTAGGGGCCTAAATATGGAGCCAAATTTTAGACATTCAGTTTTGAAAATCTTGGCCTGTGTCACTGTGCAGAATTAGCAAATTGTATAAATTATTATCAATAAAACGAATCTCCCCACTAATATTTTCTGTTGGCTCCTTAACTATCAGAGGTGATTACAGAACAGGAAAAAGACTGAACATGCGCAAAGTGATTCCATATATTGCCAGTCAGTTCCGAAAGGATAAGATTTGGATGCGAAGAACCAAGCCCAGCAAGCGACAGTACCAGATTTGCTTGGCCATTGATGACTCGTCTAGTATGATAGACAACCATTCCAAACAGGTAAGGCAAATAAAACCTTGGAAAGAATCTATTTCACAGAAAAAAACAGGCACTAATGATAAAGCAGTAATTGTACATAAAAAAAGGAGTTGATTTAGATCAAGAATTATTCTGCCTGGAAGGTGCTGTTATTGAGTAGCTAAGGCTTGGTGAATCTGATAGAGTATTCTGTTTACAGGAGAGTCCACTACTAGTTTAATATATCACATGTAAACTATGAAGACAGATTAAATAGTTTCTAGTCCTTAGTCAAACTCTGCTATTAAAATATCATGTTGAATTACAGTATAGAATGCATATTTTGTGCTTCACTAGTAAATGACTGACATGTATAAAATATAGAATTTGTATTGAGTAAAAATTTGTACTCCCCTCAGCCCAATTATTGCAATGTTTTAATTTACATTAATCAGCCTAAACTTTTAACATGCAGCCTCTGATTTCAGGTGACTGCATAAATAGCACCAACATAATCTTACTGCAATTCATTAATATCACAAATAGTTCAGATTTTTTCTAATGTTATGCTTGTGGTATACCTAGATTAGTATTTGATATACACACGTACAATTATAAAAGGAAACAAATACTTAACAGGTAGCATTTAAATTTGATTTTACTGAATTATGAAAATTAACTTTGATAAGCTTTTAATTCAGCACCAAATATGAAAAGATTGCACCAGGAGCAACACTTTATCACAAAATATGGTGTACCTCATCCAGTGCACTAAATGCCCCAATAACAACTATGTGAGTGAAATCAGACAATCACTACACCCTTGAATGAACTCACATAGGATGATTTTGTCATCTGTCATTTTCCTATCACCTGTGGGTGAACACTTTTTACAAAGTGATATATATCTATACCTGTCAGTCTTCCTCCTCAAAGGAAACCTGCACAACACTTTCAAAAAAGCAGCCTGGGAGCTTAAATTTATAACTCTGCTAGGTACTACAAATCATGGTCTTAGAAAAGACACTGGATTTATGGCTTCTTCTTACAACAATCTGTAACCCACTAATCCCCCTTTTTGTCATATGACTGCAAGGGTGTCAACAGGCCACTTCACCTTGAATGGTTCTTTAGATTTAGAATATATGCTAACTGTCTATGGTAAACTACCTGTTCAATCTTGTATTTAGCTGAGTACCTTTCCCAGACCCGAGAAGGAGTTCTGTGTAGCTTGATAGCTTGTATCTCTCATCAACAGAAGTTGGTCCAATAAAAGATAGGACCTCACCCACCTTATCTCTCTATTATCCTGGAACCAACAAGGCTATACCAATGCTGCATACAGCAATACTTTGAACATTTTGCTTCATCTTGGTTAACTTCATTTTTCATAGCTTGCATATGAATCCCTGGCAGTGATTGGAAATGCATTGACTCTTCTAGAAGTGGGGCAGATTGCTGTATGTAGGTGAGACTATTTTAAACATGGATTTATTTTAAGATTTTTAGAGCAAAATTAGCTGTGTAGAATTCTTATTGTACATATTTTTAAAACACACAAATATGACACCTTTTTTTCCTAGCTTTGGAGAGACGGTTCAGCTTCTGCACCCTTTCCATGAACCATTCAGTGACCAGTCAGGAACCCGGATATTACGCCTCTGCAAATTTCAACAAAAGAAAACTAAGATAGCTCAGGTATGCAAAAGTACTTCTTGGACTGCAGGGTTGCAAAATTTTTATTCTAGACAAGACATCATCTGTGTCATGGCTTTAGATACTGTTTGTGCAAAATGCATGAATGGCATGACTGTTTTGCTATACAACAATTTAACCTTCAATAGATAAGGGATAGGAGGGCTTAGCATCTTGTTGCAATTTTTAATACTCATCATTGTCACTTTTGTTTGTGCTTTTCTTCCCTGATGGTCCCCCAGCTCAGATTGTATCTTAAGCTGTATTGTTGGTAAAGGTGGATTTGGCTGCATATGGATTTACTAGCATAAACCTCTGCACTAATGCAGAATCCCATTTAAGTGCGTGGAGTCAGAGTCCCATTTAAATCCAACAGGAATTTATTCTGGTGGATCCCAGTTAAGGCTAAGGTATTGTCATGGGCACTTTTAGTAAAAGTCACGGACAGGACATAGGCTATAAACAATAAATCACGGAAGCCCGAGCCCCATAGCGTGGGGCTGACAGCTGGAGCCCCACTGCCTGAGGCTGAAGTTATGGAGGTCACGTAAAATCATGGAATCTGTGATTGATTTATAACCTTAATCCCAATGTAGGATCAGGCCCAGAGGGAGGACGAGAACTTTGGACGTGATTACTGGTGTCTGTTAATTGACCAAGCATCAGGGCTTGCTCTACGGAGGATCAGTTTACCAAAAACACTCTCTTGCTTTTGACTGGTTCTTGAAGAAAATCTTGTAGTGGTACCTTTTGGACCATGCCTGAGTTTTCTCCTTTGTTGGACTGTCTTGCAGTTCTGGCATCCCTTTGCTGCAGTCAAGAACAGCAGCCATTGATATGCACCCAGACAGCTCCAGTAATCTTCCACATTCAGTAGCAACTTGTATGAAATGTGGAAAAGCCTGATGAACACACTTAACCTTTTCAGTTGCTTTTAAAATCTTTCCAGCATTAATGCGTCTGCTTATGGTTAGCTTGATGTTCCCTTGTTTGTCTTTGCAGTTTCTGGAATCATCAGCAAATATGTTTGCTGCAACACAGCACTTGTCTCAAAATATCAATCCAGGTAAGCATTTTTTTATGCTAATCATACTTGTTACCGTGGCAGCATAGACCTCACCACAATCTTATTGTAGTATCTTTCCTGGGCTGCCATAGAGAAAAACTGTAAAGACTTGCATCACTGAGATGACACTCACTGTTCAGCACCATGGTCGTGAATCTTCATTTGGAATGTTTGATTAAGAGGCTCTGTCGGCACGTCCATCTTAAAAGCTGAAACTTTGAATAGCGTGTGCAGGATTATGTAGCAAATTAAGGAAAGCAAGAAAAGATCCAGTTGAGAATTTTTCAAATAAAGCAAGAAAAGATGTGTTCAAGATCATGTTTTGTGCTTCTTTAGCTCAAAAAAGTCCTCAATATTTTAATAGACAGTCTGTATAGACTTTCTGGGTATTTTAGCCAAAAAACAAACAAACAAAAAAGCAACGAAGTTGTGGTTAGAACAGCTTATTGCACTTAAGTTGTAACAAATTTCATAAAAAACACACTGATTTAGAGCCTGACCCCACTTCCCATTGAAGTCAGTGACCTTCAGAAAGGCTCTTATTGATTTCAGTGGAAGTTGGATTTCTTTTAGCAGATACATGCAGCAGCCAAGTCTGCAGAGTTGGTGCCTAATCTTTGAAGTCCTTGTGCACCAAAATTCCTATCTAAGGGCATGTCTATACTGTGGTGGCAGCAGGCATCGATGCAGTGGCATTGACTGGGCATTGTAGACCTGCACAGTCGATGGGAGAGCACTCTCTTGTCGACTGAATTAGTCCACCTCTCCGAAAGGCAGAAGGTAGCATTGATGGGAGAGCATCTCCCGTCTACGTAGCGTCATGAAGACACCGTGCTGCATAGACGTTAAGTACATCAGCGTAGTTATGTTATGTAACTAGCATATCTCACGTCGACCCAGTGCGGCAGTGCAGATCAGGCCTAACTGAAGAGTGTGTTGAGCAAGGAATGCAAAACCAGACTTTTATTCACTAGATTAGTTTTCCTGCCTGTTATCACTGCTTATGGTAGTAATGTTCATTTTAAAATTGTCTAACTCATATCTCCAGGAGAGAAGTTCTCTTTCTTGATCTGCTTGGGGCTGTAATTTAATTTTTAAAAGTCACAAAATAATATTTGACCACAACTTTGTTTTCTTACGGATGTTACTAGGGTTTTCCATTATGCAATACAATACAACAAAAATAAGTTGTGATAGAATGCACTGTTTTTATTTTCAATTTAAATGAGTTAGAAGTTTTTATTTATTGGAATTGAAAATATTGTTTTCCCTGTGCTTAGAAACAGCTCAGCTGCTCTTGATAGTATCTGATGGAAGAGGCCTTTTCCTAGAAGGCAAGGAACGAGTCACAGCAGCAGTTCAGGCAGCTCAAAATGCCAATATCTTTGTCATTTTTGTGGTATTAGACAATCCCAATTCCCGGGTGAGTGAGTGAGTGAGTGAACAATAAGACAACATTCTAGTGCAATGAATGGAAAGTTACACACAGTATCTGTAATGGTTGCATTTGTAACTCCTTATAAAATTGGCTGGGAATTCATAGCAAGATAATTTTTTCTAGCTTTCATACATTTGTAACTACAGCTGGAGTTATGCCTTTTATAAGTACAGTTTAATACAAAATAATTCTTTACTTCACCTTGCTGTTCACTATTGTAATTTCATTCATGTGTCCATCAGTGCTCCCTCAACCTCTCTCTACTGTGATGGTTCTCCCTGTGTCATGTTGGAAATTAGATGTTAAATTCTTTGGGCCTGAGACTGTGTCATCTTATTTGTACTGTGAGGCACTCAGCACACTACTGTGTTCTGTAAAATATTTTCTGTCAGTTGTGTTGTTGGATTGCCTAATTCTGCCATAAATTGGTTTATAGAAAAATATCTGCTGTAGTTGCTAGTGGACACTTAGTGAAAATGTATTTTTATTGTGATGGCATGCCTGGGCTTAGATAAGAATCAGGCCCCATTGTTCTGGGTACAAAACACAAATATAGTTACACACTGTTGTATCATGTGTAACCACCTCCTAGTTATGAACAGTGTGCCCCCAACTACACAGAACGGTCCTGTTAGACAGAAAAGCACCCAGGTCTACGCAAGGACTCTTTCTTGTCCTGGGCTAGTTTGTCACTTCCCTGGCAGAGAAGGTGTTGGGAGGGCCTCGTGTGGTTAAATGACTCTAATCAATTCAGTGTTCACTGACTCTAAAAGTAATTCCAGGGTGTTTCTAACTCCATAGATAGGATTCTGAGCATAATTTGTACCACAAGATGTGGGCAGGAGAGGTGAGAATTGGGGCTTTCCAAAGTATGGCACTCACATACTTTACAAGTAATTACTTCCTTCAGTTGCACTTCTTGCATCCACTGTGATTGGATACTCTAAAAACTTTGAGATAATTTATAACTATTTAGGG
Organism: Emydura macquarii macquarii; assembly: GCF_026122565.2. Lineage (NCBI taxonomy): Eukaryota > Metazoa > Chordata > Testudines > Chelidae > Emydura > Emydura macquarii. The sequence continues at coordinate 6,042,885 of NW_027133156.1, forward strand.
ACTGTTGTTATAGATTTTGGCTAGAACAGAAATAGCTACTATATTTCTAAATTAAAAAGTTGAAAGCAAAAGGAATTTGGAAGAGCTGCTTCATTCCCTCTCAGTTTTGATTTAAAATGATCATTTCTGACAGCAGCCTCTTATTTGATATGAAGGTGACAGGGATCCAATATTAGACAAAGTAGAACAGCTCAGAGAATGAGCTGCCAACTAGGAGTATTTGGCAGTTTTTTTAGTGTTTGGATTGGGCAAGTTGCAAAGAGTGTTTGGTGGCTGGGGGTATGGGATGTCTGGGTTTGGAAGCTGAGATGTGTGGAAGTTTCAGGAAGGTTCCACAGTGGAGTAAAAAGGGGAATCTCTGTCTATTTAGCATTATGGCAGTGCAGCTTATTGAGGAATCTACTCAAGTGCAATTTTCTAAGAATGAAATTAGGAAGAAAACTGGTTGTTAACAGGAAGACTCTTAAGATAGTGCTATCAACACTTCCTGATTAGTTATTAAAACCTTTTCCTGATTGACAAAACGGTATTAAAGTTCTGATTAAACATGGTTTTAATGTCACTTAAATTTGGGGTGGTAAAATTTGCTTCTCACCATGGGAACTTTCAGATCTGCAACACTGAGCAATTTAGGTGCTATTTTCCTTTACAAGAAGCAGGGATAGGGTTTAATCTGGTTTTGTAATTTAACATTTGTTATGGTAGCATCCACTCAGGAACAGGGCCCCATTGTGCTACCCCTGTACAAATGTGGGTAGAAACAATTTCTGCCCCGAAGACCTTATAGTCTTAAAAAGCATGGAAGTGCATGCTCCTGGAAAGACACAACATAAAAGCAAAGTGATCTGGGTTATAGCCGGTTCATATCTTGTTAGTCTCTTGTCTTTCCTTAGCATTTATTTATATGTTTGTTTAATATTACAAAAGCCTAAAGTTTAGTCTACTTCATTATGTAACTCTGTGCTCAGTACAGTTCTAGGACTATAAGCATATGAGAAAAAAGGCACTTACTGTCTTCATTTTCAGCTTGTCATACCTGTCCTATTTGAATTCCCTGCGGGTTTGCATTTAGGGTTTTATTATTTAAAATATTTTACCTTTAATTGTGCAACAGTGGGGAAATGAGTTTAAAAAATTGGATAAATGGCACCTGCAGTCCAGTCATCCCTTCAACTCTTTTACAGGATTCCATCTTGGACATTAAAGTACCTATATTCAGAGGGCCTGGAGAAATGCCTGAAATCAGATCCTACATGGAGGAGTTCCCATTCCCATTCTACATAATCCTCAGAGATGTGAATGCCCTCCCAGAAACCCTCAGTGATGCACTGCGACAGTGGTTTGAACTGGTGACTGCCTCAGAGAGTCTATAGAGTTTACAAAGCCAAGTAAACATCTGATTGCTGCTAAATTACTGGAGTGTGACTGCATTTTATCAATAATTTGATGAGCTCTGTCTCTAACCAGGATTTATGTGCAGGAACTGCCTTCTGATATTCAGACAGCCTAGAAATGAGTGCAGAAGACTATGCAATGGTGAAAGACTGTGTTCACTTCTTTGCCTATCCCTATAACAATGCAAACCTTCCCCCACCACTATTGTAATTTATTACTTTTAAATTTTATTTGGAATGTTCATATCATTGAAAGGGGGAAAGCGATTCCCATTGCTGCTCATAGCAGTAACAAACCAGTCTTGCTTCTGGGAAGAAACTTCTTGTATTGGAAGAACTTGCGCAGCCATGGAAAAATACTGTTTTAACTGAATATATGTGGTGGTATCTGTGGGTGGGGGAAGGATGGGTTTACACAACCAAAATATAAGTACTTGAATACTTAAAACTGTGTTTTGTGGTTAAACACATCCTATTTTATTGTTGCTGGTTGTCTGTCTGATAACGTCTGCAGGGCATTTTTATGAAACATGCCATGATATGATCTTCCCTGCATTATCACTCTACACTGTGAAGTTTGCCCTTCCGTCCAAGGCAGACACTAAAGGCACATTTAGTTAACCAAGTGTCTTAAAGCATGTACATGACTTTTTTCATTGCAAAAGCTATGCATCTGATTGTCAGTTCTAATAAAAAGATATACCACTGTTTGTAATTATGGTGTCCATTCTTTGTCATTTGATAAAGCAAAAATAACTGTACCACAGGAATAGTACTTGGCGCACATATAATGCTTTACATTTTTAGAACACCACACAGAACTGTCCTCAGATCAGATAGGTTCCTAGCTTGCATAACTTCAAAGGTTTAATTAAGAAAATAATATATTTGTTTTATGGTTTGTACCTAGTAAGGTCCCAATCATCAGGTAAAAAGATGGTGAGAATAATTAGTAGTATTGCTTGTAATGTGGGGAAGTTGTATGGTTCAAAAAGTAACTAATAAAATAAAAAGCTACAGTAACAAGACAAAGCACAAACCTTCCCACTGTTCGGCTAGTAAGCAAGGAATGGGGAAGACAAAAGAAAGGAAGGCGTTGGAGGAAGGAAAGTAGCAAGGATAAACTGCTTCAAATTGGGTTTTTGCTAAAGCTAGCAGTTAGCTGAGAGAGCCATGAATCTGAAGGTTTTTTCAGACTCTTACTTGTTCATGCCAGAGCACACCAGGGTGAGACAGTTCTCTCTTCGAGAGTTGCTCATATGCATTCCATGTAGGTGAGTGCGCGCCCCGTGCACGAGCCTGCGGAAAACTTTTCTGCCCTAGCAACCCAGCGGTCGGTCTCGGCGCCCCCTGGAGTGGCGCGCGTATAGCGCGGTATATAGGGCGCCACCGACCGCGCGGGTCCCCAGTTCCTTCTTTCCGCCCGTGACGGTCAGTGGAACGTCTGCCCCTTGCCCCTTCAGCAAGTAGCAACCTACCTTAGTATTGTATATAAGTTTTTTATTGTTTTTATAGTGTATAGTTAGTGTAGTATAGTGTATATAGTTAGCCCCTAAGGGGCTCCCTTAGGAGCCATGCCTGGCTCCACCGGGTTTAAACCTTGTGCAGCTTGCGGTAAGGTGTTCTCTGTCAGCGACCCCCATGACCGCTGCCTTCGGTGCCTCGGAGAACAACACCGCAAGGACAAGTGCCGCATATGTAAGGCTTTCAAGCCGCGCACCCAAAAGGACAGACGCTCGCCTCCGGGCGATCTTGATGGAGACGGCACTTCGTCCCGACTCCGAGCCGTCCAGATCACCCACGGCACCGAGCGTCTCGTCGATCCGGAGCGCACCACCGGTACCGACAGCAACACCATCGGTACCGTCTAAGCCGGCACCGAAGAAAAAGAAACGGCCAGCGGCCGCACCTATGGACTCCCCCCTGCGACCGGCACAGCAGGGGGTAATACAGGAGATGCCCCAGCCACGGGCCGTTGAATCTGTCCCGGCACCGGCATCTCCTCGTAGAGAGCCTCCCCCGACCCTGAGGGGTGGGGGAGCGCCTCTACAAGGGCCGTCGACGCCGGAGGCGTTCACAGCGGCACGAGCCCTCATGGCCCTGCCTACGCCTCCATCCCCCCCTCGGCCGAGGGCATCGGGGATAGCGTCTCGGGGTAAGCCCGCGCTGGGCTACCCCGGTGGGAGGTCGAGACAGGACTCGGTGTCTCCCCCCAGACGGTCGGGGAGAGGGAGAGCAACATCCTCCCCCCCAGCTCCGACCGCGAGTCGTCGAGCTCCTCCAAAGAACGGCACCGTAGCTGTTCCGGAGGTTCCCGGGAAAGCTCCGCATCCGATCTGAGACCTTCGGAGCCCCGGCGCCGCTCAGCAAGGCGGGGAAAGACCCGGACGTCGGAGCCACGGCACCGCTCCAGTTCGTCTTCGGGCTCTCGGCACCGCTCTCCACGGGCTACGGTGCCGAGACACGCTACAGATCGTTCCCGATCATCGGAACGCAGTCCGGTGCGGATCCCGGCGCCCCAGCCACGGCACTGGTCTCGATCCCCGGCATCACGTCCTGAGAGGCAACGGGACACTCCACCATGCCGGGCTCGCTCACGCACCCGGACCCCGAGCCCATCCCGCCACGACGCTCCTACTTCAGGGGCACCGAGGGCTCAAGAGCGGTACCGGCGCTCTGCCAGCCCGGTACACGCGAAGGCGTCAGGGCATGCATCTCGCCCCCACCACACCTCTCGATCCCCGGCACCGAGAGAAACCACACGGCGCCAAACCAGATCGAGGTCGCCAGCTCCCTCTCCAGCGCGGCGTGCGGCACCGAGACAGGACGCGGACCATCAAAGGCGTTCGGGGAGCTCGGTACCGAGGGAAAACCGGTACCATCAAGCTACGCGGGCCCGCTCTCGCAGCCCGGCGCTCAGCCATCGGCACCGGGAGCGATCTACATCTCGCTCCCGTTCTCCTAAGCGAGCTTCGGTACCGGACACCTCGGCACCGGACACCTCTACGGTACCGCACCTGTCCACGGGGAAACGGCGTTCAAGAAGCCCTAGGGTCCACGCCACCAAGCGCCGTCATAAGTCGCGGAGGTACTCCTGCTCGTCCAGCTCGTCTCCCCGACGCTCCAAGCGCCACCACCGCTCTCTTGGATCCCGCAGCCCTTCTCCGGTTAAAGGGCACCGCAAGAGGAGTCGGAGATCTCCGAGCCCGGTTCATCCATCTGGGCCCGCCTACCCGGCACCGGGGCCGGTACCGGCGTAGGGGCAAGGCCCCTGGCAGTGGCCTTATTGGGGACCCTGGCCGCCGCAGACAATTCAGGGCACAGGGTCACTCCCCTCCTCCTCCAAACCTCACCCTCCCCCCCCCCCCCCCATCACAGGGGGCACAGCAGGAGGAACGCCCCCAAGAAGGGGATCATTCGTCGGACTACGAGTCTGATCCTCTGGAAGGGCCCTCTACAGGCCCATTATTACAGTCTTCCTCCTCCTCTCCCCCTGATACAACATCTAGGGACCGGAGGACCCCTTTGCCTGATTTTAAGGCACATCAAGAGCTCCTTAAGCGACTGGCGGAGAACCTTAAAATAGACTTCAGGGAGCTCTCGGAAGAGGAGGACCCTATATTTGGTATCCCAGCCTCTGCGGGCCCCTCTAGGGTGGCACTCCCGGTACACGACCGGGTACTCAAACTGGTCAAGCCCATATGGGAGACCCCTGCTTCGGTAGCTCCAACCTCTAAGACCGCGGAGCGAAAGTACTATGTACCGCAGCAGGGGTTCGAGTACCTGTACAACCACCCAGCCCCGGGCCCCTTAGTGGTGGATGCTGTTAATCAGAGGGAGCGCCAAGGTGCCCAGGCTAGTACTCCCAAAAATAAAGACTATAAGAAATTAGACCTTTTTGGGAGGAAGGTGTACTCGACCGCGGCCCTTCAGCTCCGTATAGCGAACCACCAAGCACTCTTGGGGCGCTATAATTTGAATCTCTGGGCTTCACTCCAGAGATTTACGTCGGCCCTTCCTCCAGATCTAGCACAGGACTTCACCACCGTCCTCCAAGAAGGGTCAATGGTAGGGGGCGCTACAATCCAGTCTGCCAGTGACGCGACCGACGCGGCGGGTAGGGCCATGGCGTCCGGCATAGTTATGCGCCGGTCGTCCTGGCTACAGTCATCTGGCCTCTCCACTGAGGCGCAGCAGGCCATTCAAGATCTGCCCTTTGAGGGCACAGGCCTGTTCTCCACCAAGACAGATGACAAACTGCACGCCCTAAAAGACTCTCGTGCCACTCTGCGATCCTTAGGGCTTTACGTGCCGCAGGCGAGGCGCCAGGGCAGACAGCAGCCACAGAGGCAACAACAGCAACAGCCCGCTCCTAGGCTGCCCCCCGCCAGACCCAACCTAGAAGAACCGGGGACCGTTTCCGGCAGAACAACCGCCGGAACCGCTCCGGGCCTGCCAAGGGCTCCCAATCCGGGCCGCGCAAGAATGGCAAGCGCCCTTTTTGATGGGACGCTCGGGAGCGGCACCTCTGCCATTCTAACGACCCCAGGGGTCGACCAGGATCTCACCCTACCCTTCAAAGACAGACTTCGCCCCTTCCTCCGAGAGTGGCGAGGCATAACCTCGGACCGCTGGGTGTTAAGTGTGGTGCGGAGGGGTTACGCCTTACAGCTCTCGGCCTTCCCACCGGACTCTCCCCCTACCCCGTCCCTCTTCAGGGACCCCTCTCACGAGCAACTCCTCCTTCAGGAGGTCCGCTCCCTGCTCCGCCTAGGGGCAGTAGAGGAAGTCCCACCTATGGAAAGGGGCAGGGGGTTTTATTCCCGGTATTTTCTTATTCCCAAGGCAAAGGGGGCCTCCGGCCCATTCTGGACCTCCGCCGCCTCAACAGGTTCATCAGGCGGCTCAAGTTCCACATGGTCTCCCTAGCCTCCATCATTCCCACATTGGATCCTGGAGATTGGTATGCCGCTCTCGACTTGAAAGACGCATATTTCCACGTGTCTATCCTCCCTGGCCACAGACGTTTCCTACGGTTCATGGTAGCTGGTGGCCACTACCAGTTTACAGCCCTCCCCTTTGGCCTTTCTTCAGCGCCCAGGGTCTTCACCAAGTGTATAGCGGTGGTGGCGGCCTACCTGAGGCGCAAAGGGGTCCAGATCTTCCCCTACCTGGACGATTGGTTACTTCGGGGAAGATCCAGACTCCATGTAACAAACAGTTTAGCCCTAACGTGCGCGACATGCAACAGACTGGGGCTGCTCATAAACGAGCAGAAATCCACGCTGACCCCAGTACAGCGCATAGAATTTATTGGGGCCACTCTAGACGCAGTACAGGCCAGGGCCTTCCTTCCACTACCTCGTTTCCAAGCCATGACTGCCATCATACTCGAGCTACAGACATTTCCCACAACAACAGCCAGGCGCTGCCTGCAGCTGTTGGGGCACATGGCGGCATGCACATACGTGGTCAGGCTGGCTCGCCTCAGACTCAGGCCTCTGCAGGGCTGGTTAGCGTCAGTATATGCCCCAGCCAGACACTCTCTGGGCAGGGTAGTAACCGTCCCACCCCAGGTCCTAGCGTCACTGAACTGGTGGACAGACCAGAGACAAGTAATGAAGGAGTCCCATTTGCAGACCTGGTCCCCTCTGTAACATTGATCACAGATGCCTCCGATATCGGGTGGGGGGCTCACATTACCCACAACCTGAGTGCTCAAGGTCAGTGGTCAATGCAAGACAGACTGCTCCATATAAACATTCGGGAACTCCGAGCAGTCCTTCTCGCTTGCAAGGTTTTTCTCCGCTTTCTCAGGGGGCGGGTGATACAAGTCCTTACGGACAACACCGCCACGATGTTTTACATCAACAGACAAGGCGGGGCGCGCTCCTCGACCCTGTGTCACGAGGCGCTACAACTATGGGACCTTGCGGTGAGAAACGACTTCCACTTGGTGGCATCTCACCTCCCAGGGGTGAGGAACGACGAGGCAGACCGCCTCAGCAGGTCGTTTTTTCCCCGCCACGAATGGTCACTTCATGGGGAGATTACAGCGTTTCTCTTCCGCAAGTGGGGAGTTCCCCATCTGGACCTCTTTGCCACGCTACAGAACGCGAAATGCCCACTATTCTGCTCCCTGCGCGGGCGAGAACAGAACTCCATTTCGGACGCGTTCCTGATAGACTGGTCGGGGCCACTTCTCTATGCGTTTCCACCGACCCCACTGCTCCCCAGGGTGCTCTTGAAAGTCAAGAGGGACAGAGCGGACATCATCCTGATCGCACCGGCATGGCCGAGACAGCACTGGTACAGTATGCTGCTCGACCTTTCCATCGCCACACCGATCCCGCTCCCGAGACGATACGATCTCCTCTCCCAGGAACAGGGTCGCCTGCTCCACCCAGACTTGGACTCCCTCCACCTGACGGCATGGAGGCTCCATGGTTGACAGAAGGAGAGAGGGCTTGTTCCGCACAAGTAGTTTTCCCTTGGTCTGACTCTGGCCTATTTATAAGTATGAAAGGACGGTCACATGCTTATGGATTCTTTGTTACTGTTTTGGATGTAGTGACTGTTTGATTTTAGGGTTAAGCATGTTTAAATGGTATTTTACACAATTGCTCTAGCATTTGGACTTAATAAAGGAATTTATGGTTAAATTAGTGTTTAGTGGTCTCCCATTTTAATCATATCAGTTAATTCCAGCAGCAGGGCTGGTGTCATATCCCTCCCTAACTAGGGATACTGGTGAGTTGTCATACAGCTCCCATTCAGGCCTGGTCTGCACTGGTGGCTTACTGCAAATTAAAGTCCCTTAATTCGCATTAATTACTCCCGCGTCTACACTAGGGTGTTAATGCAAATTAAGGAGCCTTTACATTTGCAGCAATAAGACCACCTCTGCAAGTGGAGTAGCGCCTGAAGCTCATCAGTTAATTCGCAGTAGTGAGAGTGTGGACGCAATGGGACTTAATTCGAATTAATTGGCCTCCGGACTGTATCCCATGATGCCCCATTTCAGTACCCTCCCCCAAATCCAAGCCTTGCTTCCCCCTGCCCTGGCACAGCACAAGCCACAAGTGCCTGGTCAAAGTTGTTTAAATCCAATCCTTGCTTCCCCCTCTACCCACCCACAGCAAGCCGTGAGTGCCTGCTCAAACGTTTGTAAATCCAAGCCTTGCTTTTTCCTCCCCTCCCCTGTGCACAGCGCAAGCCACGAGTGCCTGATCAAACTTTTTAAAATCCAAGCCTTGCTTTCCCAAAAACCCACATCAAACCACCCACAGATGATCACTGCTTTCTAATTCTAATTAAGGCTGGCCAGTGTGGACGCAAGAAACCAGCACAAACATTGTAGTGTGGACAGTCTGCAGCAATTTCTATAAATCGCTTTCTGTCATTCGAATTAAGCTAATTTGAATTAGTGCTTCAGTGTAGACACAGCCTCAAATGGGAGCACCTCAGGGCACGGGATGGTCACATCCTCAGTGAAACCAGTCCACGGTGTCTGCACCTCATTGCTCTGTTCATGATAAATGGTTCCCTGGGTGCTCTCCCGCTTCGTCTAGTTGGCTCGCGCTGGTTCTCTAATCCGCAGCCCTGTTTACGTGTTGAGGGGGACACGTCCTGTTTTCAGCCTGGGCAGTCATTTACCGCCCTACTCCCAAGGTCTCAGGTCAGGCCCTGCCTCAGCTACCCTTGGCGCGCGGCAGCCAGCGGGGTCACTGGGACCGCCCCGCGGACCGGCTGCCACAACCCCCACGCGCAGGTCAGGTGCCTCCCTCCGAGCGCGCGCAGCCCAGCCCAGCCCAGGGGCACGTGACCGGCGGGAAGCCGTCCCAGGGCCGGGCTCTGACTGAGGGCCGCTCGCGCAGGGGGCGGGGCTGACGGCGCTGTAGCCGGCCCGGGGGGGAGGGGCGGGGCGAATCCGGCGGCGCCGCGCTCGCACGTCATGGCTGCGTCCCGGCTCCCTCCAGCCGCGCTGACGCTGAAGCAGGTACCAGCCCGCCCCGGGGGACGCGGCCTGCGAGGCGCCCCTGGCCCGGTGACAGCGGACCCGCCCCCAGGGGAGCCGGCTGCGCCGCAGTCTCTGCTGCCGGGGCGAGCGCCCACCACTGCAGCTGGACGTCGGCGGCCTGGCCTCCCCTCCCAGTCCGTCAGTCCGTCCTAGCGCCCGCTGTCCTCCCGCGGAACGGCGCGTGCCAGCGTCTGTAATGACCCCGCCGCTCCTCCGCCTCGCGGCTGGGTTTGTCGCGCTCTGCCCTGCCTTGGCTTGCCTGACCCGGCCCTTCCCTGGTTCATTCCGCTCGCTACTGGCGCCTTCAGCGTAGGTTGGCTGACGAAGCCGTCTCATCCCCTCTCAGTTTCTGTGTGGGCCCCACAGAGCCCCCGTTCCCCCGTGTGCCTGTCTCCCATCCAGCTATCACTGCTATGCCCACAACGCTGAGAGCTGCAGCTCCACTCCAGGCTGGTCTGTCCCTGTCCAAACGCAAATCTCAGCCTGCCTCGCTGAGCTCTCCTGGATGTCCCGTCCACTTAAAAGCAGTAACCAAAACAGAGCTCATAATCTTTTCTCCCTTCGCTATTTGTGAAGCACTGTGGATACCCACCAGCCTCCCTGTTAGAACCGGAGTGTCGTCTTTGAGGCTTTCTTGAGTCTCAAATCCAGGCTGTGCCTAAATCTTACTGATTATATTTGCAGAGTGTCTTCAACATACAGCCTTTCCTAAGCATCCACAAGTTAAAACGCTTAGTCCAATCTCCACAACATCCTCTTCACTGATCTTCAGATATGCATCTTGCCCTGTTGGTATCGATTCAAAATGCTGCTGCAAGGATCGTTTTCCTAGTACATCACTTTGACATGCCCCCTGCTCCGTCTTCTCCACTGTATCAACCATTAGTTAATTGTCTTCATTTTTAGTCCCCACATTACCTATTAACTCTCATAGGCTTAGAGAGGTTGACTCCTGCTTCCATTCTGTCAGTGATGCCAACATTAATCACCCACATGTCAAATTTTCAAAGAAGCTGCTTTGTGCTTTCTCCCATGCTGCCCCTCATGCATGGATAAATATCCGCATTTGCAGCTGTCTTTTGCTATTGTTTACAGAAAACTTGACAACAGTCATGCAGCTGGTTTGCTGAGACCAATGCCTCTCATACTGATCATTATTGTCTCATTTTCTTGTGCTCCCTCATCTGTCTGTATGTTCATTATCTCTTGTCTTGTATTTAGAGCTTAGCTGTGCGAATGTTATAGTGGTGTAGTTAAAGTAGTATAACCCCCCCCCAAGTGTAGATGCTGATATAAAAGTGCTTATACTAATGTATTTATTCCTGTATGTTATATGAAATAAGTTGTACTAATGTAAATGCACTTTTATACTGGTATACCTGCAACCACATTAGGTTTGTACCAATATAACTAAGCTTGGCAGAATTTGATTTAAAAAAAAATTTTAATGGATAACATCAATATTTATTTTTAAGCATTTTTTTTCAGTTGTTGGCTATTTAAATTTTCACAATTGTGGGGAATTATGGGTCAAACAATAATTATTTAAGGACAAGAGATATTGAGATTCAAAAAGTTAAAACTTTATAATCTTTAAAACAAATTGTTAACATCATATGTAAAAATATACAAGGTAAATATCTTTAAATCAGACTCATACATTCTCAAGCAGCATTTTTCTTACTTTGGCTATCTGTAAGTTTTGATTATCCTCAATGGAATATTTTTTATTGATTTGTGCATGTATGGTGAAATCGAGATTTTATGATATTTAACAATAAAAATCTAATCCTTCCAGGCCTGAATATAGTGATTTCAGTAAAAAAAATCACACCCCCTAACCAAAATACTTAACTAGTACAAAAAGTGTATGTAGACCAGGCCATAGATTGTAAATAGAGTGGGGCGGGGACCGTCTTTCTGTTGTGTTCATACAGCGCACAGTGGGGTCAATGACAGGCTCCTAGGCGCTTTGCAGTGTAGATAATAATGGGAGTTGCTAGTCATTTTTATAGATTTCCCTCTACTCTAGCACTATGTACTGAGCAATTCCAATAGCCCAGCTCAGATTACACCATTCACATCACATGATTTAATTTAAAACTTATTCTATTTTTCTTTTAAATTTTAAAGTTTATTAGAGACTAAATTTGCCTAGCAGGTAATTTCTCTTGGTTCATTTAATTTCCAGGTGTTATTCAGCTTAAACTCTACAAAGGTTTTAAAAAGACCCAACTCTTTGTCTGATGGTATAACTGACTGGAGAACATTGGAGCAGCAGCTGTAACTGGCATTTCCCCTCCTCTTTGCAGTTCTTGAGAAGACAGCAGGTTCTTCAGTTATACAGAAGAATTCTGCAGGCTATTCGTCGGGTACCTACCGAAGCTGATCAGCACTATCTAAAGGAGTGGGCAAGGGAAGAATTCAAAAGAAATAAAGATGCTACAGATGAGGTGAGGAGTAGGAGGCCCTCTGGTAATGCCTTTTATATACTTGGCAGTACTCTCAGAGCTACAGATCATGGTTTGTCATATGCTTTGGTTTTAGAAGAACTGCACCAAGACTTCTATAACATCTGTTTTTGGAATCCATTTTGTTGATTTTTCTAAGACAAGTAATATTTCTACAAAACCGATACGATACATTTGGGGAGGGTTCACAATGATTAAAGGATTAGAAAACACATCTTCTAGTGATAAACTCAGAACTCAATCTATTTAAGAAAGAGAAAGTTAAGGGCTGACTTGATTACAACCTTTAAGTATCCAATGGGGAACAAATATTTAATAATGGGCTCTTCAACCTAGCAAATAAAGGTATAACATGATGCAGTGGTTGCAAGTTCAAGCTAGACAAATTCAGACTGGAACTGAAGTGTAAAATTTTTGACAGTGACCGTAATTAGCTATTGGGATAACTTATCCGGAGTTGTGGTGGATTCCCCCATCACCAACAATTTTTAAATCAAGATTGGATGTTTTTTCTAAAAGATGTGCTCTCAGATTTATTATACAGGAGCTCAGACTAGATGATCACAATGGTCTTTTTTGGCTTTGGAATTTTATGAAAACTATCAACACTACTATCCTTCTTTTGCTTGCTTGCTTATAAAGCTTTTTTCTGATTCCTTAAGTTGAGTAAATTGGAATTAAAACAAAACAAACTGCTTGCTTGAAATAAGAATCAGACAAACCTATTAATTTTACAATTTTATATTGAACAGTGTGAGAGCAATTATAACTTTACTAATATTAGCACTGTCTTTTTATGATCTCTTTCAGGGCGTTAAATTTATATGAGTATTTATTAATTCAAGTTGAACAAAACAAATTTGACTTGATATCTGTATAGGAATCATAAAAGAGGTGGAGAAATTTTTTTTCAAACATTTCCACATCCCCTGCTTGCCAGCTTTGGCACCTTTCCTAGTCAGTACTGAGGAGTTATTGCCTGGAATTATGCAGACTAAGTGACACAAAGAATTCCAGAAGAATATCCACACTATTTATCTCTTAAAAATCCCTCCCCACAATGCATATTGATGATTCTCACCATTTATTCACAGAAACATTGGAAAGGACATAGATGTATAAAGAAAATACTTAGGTTAGTTAGATTTTGAACTGAAATTTTTCCAGACTTTTAAGCCACACAAATAACCCCTAATGGCACTGTTAAGAACTTAGTTAAAAATGACTGGCACATTAACATGGGCAGTGTTGTGGAGCCATGCTGGTCTCAGGATATTAGGGAGACAAGGTGGTTGAGGTAATGTCCTCTTCTGTTGGTGAGAGACAGTTGCTTCAGCTACCACAATGATAAATATAGTATATAGTCTTTTTCTTAGAGGCTGAATGCTTTATTGCATCAGGCAAAGAAACTGAGTTAAAAATGCAGCATCTCTAGCAAAAAGCTGTATACTACAGTGTGTTACAGTACATGTATTCAACTCAACAGATTCCATTTCACTTTACAGGATGCAATTAAGATGATGATTACTCAGGGCAACATGCAGCTTCAGGAGCTTGAGAGAACACTTCGACTGACACACTCCTAACCTTGATTCTGCTGAGAGCCAATGGACTTTCATTCACTGTGGGAAGTACAGTACTTTCTTCGGAATGCAGCACCTGGTCTTATGCTAAGATATTGGTAATCTTTCAAGGTGGAATATAGTACAATAACAATGTTTCTTTTCTCTTCTTAATTCTGTTACGGCAATCACAGACAAATTACTTATGCCATATTTGTTTAAATAATCAAAAGTATGGCATAATACTTGCTGAGGGAGAAGCAAGAAGTGCTGAATAACAGCAGCATTGCCAAAGAAAAAGAATAAATTCAAACCAGATTTGTTTTGTGTTTTACATTAGTAACTCTGTGTTACACTCTTACAGAAGTCTTTTCTCTAGAGTTCCAGTTTCATAATAAGCTTGTTTAAAATACTAAGAAAATTCCTCAGATGTAGGTGATAATTTGATCCTGGTTATTGTTTGAGGTGGTGCCTTTAAGTATGATTGAATAAATCTTAATTGTGTGAGAGAATTTAACCCAGGATATGGCTATTGCCAAATTAATTGACACCTTCTTGTAATTATATTGACAAGTGTTCATATTTTACATAAAGTAGAATAAACAATAAAGGTATACTGTTAATGTTGGGCCCTTCCTTTCCTTCCTCTAGATTGGAAATGTTTTATTCCCTGCATGAATTGCAACATATTTTGTTTATATCAATTTAGAAGTAAAGGAGGCTGAGATTCTCTGACTGTAAATAGCTGTATACCCAAACAACAGATGTTACACAGCTGCCAGCTAGTATATCTTGGTTCAATTCTAAAAAGCAGCAGACCATGTTTTTTAAAGCTATAACTGCAGACTTTGAGAAGTCTTTCAATCAGCCTAGTCAGCCAACCACTTACTGATGGAGCAGTTAGAAAGATTTCTCCTGTAGTTAGGCTATATTCCAGAATTGTTGTCTATGGGTTTCTTAAGCCTCTCTCTGAAGCATCTGACTCTGGCAACTATCAAAGACAAGACACTGGATTAGACAGAACTCTGGTTTGTGTTGAGAGAGGTTGCTGCTCCTGTGCGTTTCTTCAAGGGACGCTGGTGAGCTGATTTAAAAAAATAATAAAAATGGAATAATTCAAACAAATCTATATTCTGGTAATAGGCTCTTTATTAGTATGTCCTGATTTTTCTTTAAAAAAGAAAACCAACCCTGATCTGCTTCCTTGATGATTAGAAGGGCCTTTTTGAGCAAAGCCTTAGTATACCACCAGTGTCCCATTCCACCCCCTCTTCTCTGTCTGCACACTGCTGCAGGGCTACCGGTATATACCCTCTTGCAGATCCTGTTAACCAATATTATCTAATTGTTCCCTTGTCTTTTTCTGTCTGTATCCACCTAATGTTTCTGTGTAATACCTAAGATTGTAGGCTCTTTGGGGCTGAGACTCTCCTTTTTTGTCCAGTGGGATCCCAGTCGTCTGTAAGTGGGGCTTCTGGGTGCTACTGCAATACAAATAACAATTTGCACTCTCAACAAAACAGTGAAACTGAATAAGATAAGTTAAAATGAAACAATCTTTTTCAGTTACAGCAATCTTAAGAGATGATTGGCTAAATTTTCCAAAGGAAGTGTGATTTTTTCAAGTTGGTGTCCCAACTAGTGTAGTTTAGTTATTAATATACTCTATCCCTGTTACAGGGTGGAGCTCAGGAGTTAAATGTACTAGAGCCCTTTTATTGTAACACTAAACTAATTGTGCTTTACGTACATTTGTGCTGGTGTACTTCCATTGTAACAATCATCGCAGAAACCTTTTAACTATTAATTAAATTCACAGAAAAGGAAAAACCCAGTTAAACCATTTGAAACTTTATTTTGACAACTTTTTCTATCTTAAGCAAAATTTTTCTCTAAAAAGATTGATAATGTTAGATATTAAAAGTCCTTCCTGGAAAAGTCAGATTTAGTTGGCAAAATTCAACCAACCCACTTATAAGTAAACACACCCAAGGGGAGACAGAAGAGATCCACAAAGATTATAAACTGCAGCTTCTGTGTGTTTCTTGATTGCTGTTTAGCTGCTAGAAAATCACAGGCATAGCACACAAACTTCTTAGCCATTCTGATGCTTAGCAAATTCAATCAGTTGTGTTTGAACAGTGTTTTTAGCTTGCTGCTTTGGTCACAGGCTTACAGCAGTATTGCAAGGGTAGATTTCTCCTCACTGGCTGAGCTGCACTTTTAGGAGGCAAAAAGAGGTAAAAGAAATAAGGAGGCACTGACACATGGGAAGGGAGTAATATTAGGAACAGCAGGTTCATGTCCCAGGTGTTGTCCTGAATTCAGTGACCCACTGAAGGTGATGTCATCTGGCTCTCTGTACTTGCGTAATTGGATCTGTTCATTATTCAGACTTAGAAAAATGATGTAATGGTAGATCTTGAGGTCCCAACAAGTGATGACAGCCATGATTGATGAAGCTCTCTGACTCTCAGTATCACCTTTCTTCTTCCCTGCAACAAGCTGCCAGTTGCCCCCAGAAAAGCATAGTACCGAAAGAGATGGCACCCTTAGGATTGCTAGATTTTGGTTTTGACTAAGTGTCGGCATTGCTTTAATTATAGCAATTCTGTGATCTTACCAGTCTTGAAATTGTATAATCAGAGTTTTGTAAATTTCTTTGACTGTAGCGTGTGCTTAGCTTTTATAAACAATTTTATGTAACGGACCTTTATAGGTCAAAAATGAATTTACCTACACTTTGGACAACGTAAGACTTCCACCCAGCATATAGCTCGGGACTAAGAATGTCCCATGAAGAGTCTAACCCAGGTGGTTCTGCTAAGGAGTGGGGCTTTAGTAAGTCTGTAGGAGCACAATCCGTGGACTCCACCTGAGGCTGTCTGCCAGAAGCCTTTTAGGGGTTATGAGCTCTATAGGAGTCCATGCAGGAAATAAAAACTCTCCTGGAATAAGTGGATTCATTTTGGGTGTGTAGTAAGGGGGAAGGGTGGATGATGTATGTTGTTATGTAGATAATAGCCAGAAATCCCTTCAATCTTGCCTTATGTACATAGTTTGGGGTGGGAAGAATGTCAGGAATAGCTTCCTTCTCCTCTGTCCCTTGACAAAAATTTTGTTGAATGAATAATATCTGCCACTAAATTAGTTAATCCTTACAGCACTTAGAAATTAAGTATTATCCACATTTTGTAGATTGGGAAAAGAGTAAATTAGTGACAAAACTAGGATTAGAATTCAGAGGTCTAGTTCCATGTCTGTATTTATTATTTTAAACTGCCTCTCATTTCCCACTCTCTACAGTATTCAATGTGATCTACTTTGTAAGGCTAAAATACACATGAAAAACAGTTTCTGAGCAACATTTATGTTTAATTAGTTGGCAAAAAACATTCACTTTTTATCAAGATACAAAAATTAAATAAACATGCCTCTGCATTCCTACAGTAGCTTAAACAATTTACTTAAAAAAGTTGTAAACATACAAAAATGTCTAATTCTTTATTTTTGACTACCGAAGTCAAAGCATGAGCACTAACAAATATCCCCATCGCTACAGGTATACTGTACTTGTCTTAATAGTGCATTAATAGGAATTAAAATACTGTAATATAATACAATTTTCTTTGCTTTATACACCTACTAAAAAGATACAAGCTCAATTTCTTAATAGTTAATGTTATGTTTACAATACTGTAAAGTATGTTGTAATCATCTGAATTTCCAGTGTCAAGAGATTGCTTGTTTGTTTTTTTTCCTTGGCATAACGTTGCAGTATTTTAAGTAGAATGATTTTGGATAGTTTTTGCTGGGCTATCATGATCTCTATTAAATAACCTTGTCCCTATTATCAGTATCTTATGGAGCCTCCTACTAGATTAAAGCATGAAACCCTAGAGGAATGGTGATGCAACTAGCTATGGTAACTTATCTTCGTACATTACTGAGCAAAATCAGGGTCCATCATGGTGGAGGCCTTTAGACACTATTGCAATATATACACTAAATAATAAGCTGAAAGATTCTAAATAGCTGTTCACAAAGGGGAATTTTTTTGTCCATCAAAGTTGTTCAATACAGTCAGCCTTGGGTCCTGCTAGTCAGGTTGCAGTCGTCTAATATTAAGCGTGGTGGTCTGTGGAAAGGATTTTCCTTTGGACATACAAGATCCTTAATTTTTTTTTCTTTTGTTTTCCCACATCCAGTTCCCTTTAAATGAAACAGGCAGACATTTAAGAGGTGCTAAAGACAATATGCTAGGCAAGTCATTTGGAGTGAAATCCTGGCCCTACTGAAGACAAAGGGAGATTTGCCATTGACTTCAATGGAGCCAAGATTTCACTCTGGGTCTGTATGTTTCATTCTGTAGAAAATTGGAATTTAGGCATCTCAGAGAGTCTTGCCTGTGAATGTACTGCTACACATAAAACATAGTGTGGACTTGATAAAAGTATTTGCCACTCATCTGATAAGGAAATTATAACTTTTCAATAAGGTTATTTCAGTACACGTACCTTCACTAATCATGTAACCCCTAATAACTATTCAAACAACAATTAAAGAGAAGTCAAAGTTATATGCGCTAACAATGCAAACCAAAGGCAAAGGAAAATATCAGTGGGAAGCTGCTGTAACCAAGTAACTTATTTCTAATAAAACCATTTCCGTTGAATATATCCCAGATTTATTTTAAATGTGTTTATATCACCATAAAATTACACTTAATATACACTGGTGTCATCGCTTCAGAAGATTTTGCTTTGGGTGTTTTTTGTTACTTACAAGGAAATGGGAAAACTCGCCCTTCAGAATGTGGTTTGGGTTATTAATACCTGGTGATGAAGTACCTGGTAATTCTAATTTCTGATGGTAAAGTTTTATAGGCTCATAGTATAGGCTCACATCTGCAGAGACTTACTGTTGTGACTACATGGACAGAGTCTTTTTGGATATTTGCTCCCTGTATTTCTGGAACTTCTAATTACATCTCATTAAAGGGGGCAGTTTTTACGTTTGTATGTATTGGGAATAATATTCTATATACTAATAGATCCCAAAATCAGCCACACTGCAATTCCCTTAAAAACTAAATTCAATTTCCATTCCTGCAAGCTGTATCCTGCTAGCTTTCTTTTTGCACCTTAGTCCTTAATTTATTGAGCTCCTCTTCTAAACTTTTAATATGCTCCTTGAGTGCAGCTTTGTCTTGCTGTGCCTTTTGATTAGCTTGGCACTGGGCTTCTTCAATCTTCCGCTCATACCATTTTTCCATTTGAGTGGAAACAGCCTCAAAAAAGTATTGAGTAATCTCCAGAGCTTGGGAAGTATCTTTGATCTGAGGGGCTGGTTGATCTCCTACAAGCAGAACAGATTGTTGCTGTGGCTGGGTATGATGTGTTCCTGTGTGTTGCTGGGGCCGGTGTCTTGACTGCCCACTTTTGCCAGACTTCTTTGTTTGCGTTCCTTTGTCTATGAAGTAGCCACTCTGTTGCTCAGTCTTTGCAAATTCAGTCAAGGGCTGCAAAGCAGTTTGTACCTTAACATGTCTTAATTTGGAACCTGAATGCTCTGACAACGGCACTTCCTGCTGGAACCTGTCGAAATCAGTGGAGCTAAAAGCTTTATCTTTAGGCCTAACGGCTTGAGGGACTGAAGAAGGAGCTGGACCAGCAGCTATCAATTGTTGCTCTGCACCTGTAATTAAAAAAGAAAAGAAAGAATATAAATAAGAGTTCTGAGCAATTTTTTATGTAAATGTTAAGAGAGAAACACCCCCGTTCTCAGGATTGGGGAAGGCCAAGGTTTCCTATGCACCATGCTATATATTGTGTAGATGTTTATAATGTCTTATATCACTTCTGCCTTTGGATAAATTCACAGGCTTGCGATTTAACACACACTTGTTCAAAACAAAATACAGCCTACTTGCCTTGGCAGTAACATATTGTATGGCCGTCCTGAGAATGTAGATTGAGGTGTGATGACAGGATGCCTTTTCTGTAGGCCAGCAAGATCAGACATCATAGGGATCAGGCTTTTGGCCTTTAGGTTAGTGTGCGCTAGTAAGACTACACTTAGCAAGCTGTTCATACAGTAATATTAGAATCAGAAAACCATACGTTCTGCAAGAAAGGACTGTGCCCCTATGGTGATCAAGGGAGAGAAAGGAAGGATAAACAAAAAGTGTGAATGGAAGTTGGGGGAGATAAACCATAAATAAATAGCCTGTACCTATGGGAGTAGGGTCCATGCACCAATACAAATTTAATACAAAATAACTCATTGAATGAACATTTGCCAATTCATTGCACTCTTACATGTAAGACCCTGGGTTGGGAGCAAACCCAGCCCTCCGCTGTCCCTGAAAATGGTAAAAACGTCATAGAAACTATATCTATTTCCACCAGCAGAGGATTTGGCAACAAAGATATAATAAGATGGCAGTGTTAAGAAAAGATGATAAAGTGAATTCCTGCCAACTAAGCCCTGAAACTTTGGTGGTTGCCTTGAAGGAGGCAATATGTTTTAACCAGAATGCATGGAGATGAGGGGAAGAGAGGTACTGATGTCTGGAAGGAAAGCATACTGCTGGAGGTAGGTAATCTTGGCATTTTTATTCTGTGACAGTTTTCCACCGTTAATCAGCACATGCCTTTGAACACTACATCTTAAATAACAAGATCGTACCTGATGCAGTGTCTTGGTCAACAACAAAATAATGCTTTCCAAAGCTTTGTTCTGATGTCTGGACTCTACTCCTTCCCATGTCTTCTGAGAGGCTATTCTGAAGTGTGATATAAGAATGCTGGGGTGAGTCCTCTGATTGTAATGGACTCTGGTTAGTTTTACAGTCCTTGGCACTATTGAGGTTCTCTGTATCCAGGGTCCCTGTGAGGGACTCACAAGTGGACAGAGTTGATTTTGGTCTTGAAGATCTAGAATCTCCAGAAAGCTTCATCTCCAGATTCTGAATCTTTAACATGCACCAGGTTTTCAATTCATCCACCAAGGAAATCTGTGAAAGAAATACATTTTAGTTCCAAGTTAACAGATTTTAAGTCGGTATGTGTTACTCCAGATACAGTCTTCCTCTGTGATAGAGCTCACTGTAATGTGTTTGTGCCACAGTAAAGTTACTGTTTACAACAACAGCCCTCACTGACAATCACTACACATCACAGTAAATGGTAATTTTCTTGCGGCATAAACAACATTTATTCAGTGATGTTAGTTACGCAAGACAGTGGTTAGCACAGATTTTAGGAGAAAAAAGTCCAAATCAAACACTAATGGGTTTGTGGGGCCACTAATGCCACCACTGATCTCTGTGCTTCTCTTGTTGTTTTTGTACTAGAAGATCAGATAACATACTAAATTATAAACGAACACTGGTTTTCAGGTTACAAAAATGCTTAATTTCAAAAGGCATTTGCCAGTAAACATTTTAAAATAAGAACAGAATTATATAGAAAGACAAATACTCCCCATATACTTCTGTTTTCCTGTTATTTACTGGGGCTTTGTGCCATGCAAACAACACGTCCTTGCCCAAACAGTTAACTAAGGGCCTAAACCAAAATATATTGAATTCAATAGGAGTCGTTCCACTGACTGAATCAGGCCCTAAGAGAACAAGAATATGTATTATGCCTGTTAAGTATAATCCTTATTGCCTGTCATGTATCACTCAATCTCCTTTCTTTTTGAGTATTCTTAGAAGATGGAGGTTTCTTCAATCTTGTGGAGAAGGCTCACAGACCAGCATGTAGAGAAGACATTTTGATACCCATGCCTCTTCCTATAAAGCTTGGGGCAGCTCTAATTGTTCTTTCTGCCTCAGAAGTACTTTCTCTGGATAAAGTGATTTTGAGGAATCCTCAGATCCAACAAGTTAAATTGAGATTGTCATCCCTGTCTCCCATAGGCAGATGTGGGCAGTGGTTATTTTAATATTACTCCTCTATTCTAGTTTATGGCAGCTTTGCAAAGATATCATGAAAAAATCTACCAGTTCAGGCATGAAATGTATTTCTCTACTCTTACTGGGATTTTCATAATGAAAATACCTAGTTGTTTTTTACTTCCCTATCAAAAGAGAGTTACTAGCCCTGAGCAAATGGGCATGTAGAAATTTAATAGCATGTTTATGGGGAGTTTGTACTAAAGTGATGGATTCAAGACAGTAGATGGGTATCTGCTAGAGGACAAGAATATCTGTTCCAGTATTCTGTTAAAGAAATGAGCCTAAGTAATACTGGTTTATTTGCAGTAATGCTCAATTTGGGAAACTGGTATTCCCATAATGCTACAGGGGAGGGTCTGCAGCCTCCTGCCTCTCTCCATGAAAGTGTTTTTCAGAGGGAAAGGGTAGAGAACAGATCAAGGAAGAGGGTGTTTGAGGGAATGGAGGAGGGTGAGTGTCTTAGGTCAGAGGCTGAAAAGACCTAAGGAAGAAAAAGTAAAGTATCTTTTTCAGGTTGTAGAAAGAAGGCTTAAAATTACTTTGAAAACTTTTTTACATTAAAAATTCAGGTTTCATCTTTCTCAAAAGACACTCTGGTGACAGGAGAACTAATAAAATGATGACACCACCAGGATCAAGAAAGTGAAAGTTGAAAGGGATGTTTTTTAGTCAAATTGTTCACAATGTTGTGGTTGTGTTTTGTTATAATTTCCAGTGATTGTTTTAAGGGAAAAAAGTCTTTGTTAAAGTTTCCATACTCTCAACCAGCCAATTAAGTTTGTGAGCGTTCAGACCAGATTTTACCTTCAAGCCCCCTCACAAAAACAATCTTTTAAGTCCACTTTAAATATTTCAGAGGGCCAGATAAGCATCCAGATTTTTCAGTGCTTACTGGAACCAAACTTCTGAACTAATCCATCCCTGCTACTTATTCATGTTCAGTGTATGGAACAGTTGTTCCTCCCCATACCTGCCGTTTCTCTCCCTCATTTTTTTCGAGCTCTGCATGCTGCTGAAGGCGATGAAGGCACTCTGTTCTCTCTGCAGACAGCCTCTCAGCCATTAGCTTGTCTATAACACGGAGCTGTGGTAGAACACAAAAGCTCAGTTCAAACGACCATTTAAAAAAAAATCAATGTACATCTGATAAATTATCATGAATCTTTTGACTCTCACCCTTTATTTCTAGGAACAGTGTCAAACTAGTAGTAGCCTGGTTTACAAGAAGGGTGTGGGGAAGGGACACTCACAAACCTATATAATTAAAAGTAATTAAAAAATTGTTTTCACTGAAATTTAAAACATGATAATTTAATCATTCCCTTCATTGAATCCCAATAGCGGCAGCATGTGCTTAGGCCATCAGATCCTATCAGTGAAGCTAACCAGTTCAGATTCACTATCCAAGCTGAGCACAAAAGGTCACCTGTACAGTTTATCTGAACTATTTTTTTCCTTAGGACTCCTGACTTGTAACAATAAATCTCCCTGTGGAACATCATAGTGTTTAGAGAGCGTGGCACCTTTAAATCTTTTGCCCTGGGTGTGTGTAGGAACGGGTGGGGGGGTGAGTGGAGAGAGGGGAAGAGCAACTCGGTGTGTGTATCTGGAGCTCCCACAAGCAGGCCCTTACAAAGTGAAGCAGCTGAGAACCTTCCCAAAGCCTGGGAGGGACAGAGCAGCCACTGGGGAATGCCCCAGGACAGGAGCCAGGAGAGGTACCCTGCCAGTGAGGAATCACCTAAGAAGGACAAACTAGAGCTGGACCCAATATCATTGTCACCCAGAGCTATATGGGGCCATGAGAACTGGAGCTTGTAACTTTTCACTGGGAATGAGGGAGGCTGTAGCTAGTTAAGTGGGTAGGGTGTCACTCTGTTTGAGTTTGCAGAGAGCAGCAGAACAGGCCACCAGAAGGGTTTGCTGGGGAAAGTTTACTGGCACCAAAGATGACCATGAAAACGACTGAAAATGAAATTTTTACTGAGCCTTAATTATGCTTCTAACATCAACAGCGTATCTCTGAACCATTTTCTTACTTGATGTTGAGTTTTGGTTTCCATCTGGCCCAGCTTGATATTCATCTTATCCTGCACTGTCCCAAACTCAGCTTTTATCTCCTCCACTGTTGCCTCCAGCTGATTCTCCAGTTTATTAATCAGTGGCTCACAACGACATCCATTTATTGGGGCCTGGGAGGATAAGGAATAGCAAAATAGCTTGATTTATCACTCTGTCCTATCAACACACACAGAAACAATCAGTAAATTGTTACTTCTCTAGTTAGTTCTCTAATTGAACTTCCCCCCCTGCCAACACCCCACCTAACCTGCTTTGATAGTGTATTACTGTCCTGATAACTTCTCAGGGCATACATGAGGAAGGAAACAAGTTTATGAAGAATATTTTGTTTGCAGAACCACAGCCTAAATCACTCCCAATCTGCATGGAGCACTGCTGACATCACTGAGACTCCAGGTGGGCAGAAGAGTCCATTCTGCAAATCCAATTGCAGGATTCGGGCCTGAGACTTGATGTTATGATTCTTAATAATGCTGTAAAATTGGGGGGGGAGGGGAGTATTTTGTTTTCGATACTGTAAACTTTTGACTTTTCTTTGAGCTGAACATTTTGCTCAATTGCAATTTAAAATCTCACCTATATCATTGCATAGAT
This sequence comes from Emydura macquarii macquarii, assembly GCF_026122565.2. Taxonomy (NCBI): domain Eukaryota; kingdom Metazoa; phylum Chordata; order Testudines; family Chelidae; genus Emydura; species Emydura macquarii. Next base: position 6,066,974 of record NW_027133156.1, read on the forward strand.
CTCTTCACTGCACTAGCATTCCTCTCACCCTTGCCTGTCTGTTTGCAGCTTCTCTCTCACTCATCTCCTTGCCTCCTTCCTTGCAGTCCCCCTGCAAGGCGCAGCCTCCCTGAGTTCATCAGCAAGGCCCCTGCTCTGTCCAAATTTAAGTCTCTCAAAGCCCCACAAGTGCCATGCTGCCTAGAGTGAACATAACAAATCATTACTTGTTCCTTTCCCTCTAACCTTTGTCTACCTGTTTGCCGTTAGACTAGGAGATTTTTGGGGCAGGGACCGTTCCTTGTTGAACGTACAGAAATTGCCCAGCTCTTCCTGGGCACTACCACAAAAATAATTGAATACATAAATATAATAATAATTCTGTCTCAGGTTTCTTTCTTGAATCCCTAGCTAACATTAGGATAATCCTCATTATGCTTGTCCCTGGAATTTTCCAATACTTCCTCCCAAGTTTCTACCTCTTGAGGCCTCTGGCCATCATGGTAGCATAGAATGTCTGAGGTCTGCAATAGATGCTCATAAGTGTCTGTTGAATTCCTTCCCTAACTTCTGGTTTATATGATTCCCCAAGCGCAGCAAGGGAGAATAAAGGTTTATGTTTAGATATCTCAGAGATGGGAAGCACTGCTCTCCTGAATGTGTCTTGACACAGTATACATAATAGCAGCAGTAGTGCTACAGTATTTCGATAGAATAGACCCATCAGATAAGAGTCCTTTGCTTACATTTGAAGGATACAGTATCTCAATAGGTGAACCACTTGATAATTTGCTGCATGCCTTTGTGCTGTTCTAAAAATGGCTGTAGGTGAATATTTGCAGATTTGCACTTAAGGGAACTATACTATTTCAAACAAATGGGTGGAATATTCATTGCATATTCATGAGGTTAGCAAATTAGAGTTTCTGAAGTGCAGTGTGAGTATGTGGTTTGGTGTTCCTTGTTCACTGATCAGTTTGCTCTATATCTTATCTTTATGGGTTGAGTTAAATCTCAGTGAAATTGGGGAGAGGCATAACTGACACTTCATTTAAGATAGTTGTAAGAAGCTATTAAAGTACTTTTATGGAATCAAGTAGATGAAACTATAGGAGCTTCTACACAAAACAAAAGCACATAGGAGGCTGTTCAGGAATTAGAACTAGATGGGTGCAGGGGCTTTGCTGCATATTGTTTTAGTACATGAATGTGTGAGAGAAAAAGTAGGAGAAACGCCACAGAAGGAAATGGAGAAGGCAGCAAGCCTGTTTCATTCCTCTTGTGTTCAGGGAGACAAGTCTTTGTTCATTTATTTGTAAATAAACAAGATTGTAACAAAGAAATACCTGACTCATCAATTGCTTTCCAGGGAAACAGCCTACAGGACCCTCAATTTTGGCTAACTTCATTGGTCAAAAAGGGGCAATCGTATGTTAAACCCCCGCCGTTAGTAATTCTAGAACTCCAGTAGACCCATTTAGTAAACAAAAAAAACCAAAATGAAAAGCTATTGCACGTATTCAAGCTTTCTCTTTGGACTGCAAGCTCTCCAGGACAGAGATTGTGCATTTCTTTCCATTTATAAAGCTCCTAGCGTCTCCTGCTGGAAATAGGTAATAATACTCAAAGTGGAAAATAGCAAGGTTCTAGTGTCATTTTCAATCATTGTTTGCACCTTATCTACAAATAGGAAATAAATATTTGTCTACAAATAGGAGATGCTTTATTTATCAAAACCTCTTAAATATACACTATTTGGCATGCATAAAACCAAGTGTCCAGGCTTCATTTTAAAATACAGGTGAATCCCATACAACAAACTGAAGAATTAATAACATATCTTTGAAAACATTGTCAAAGACCATCCCTGTTTCATTTCCTATCTAAGGTAAAATCCCACTCGGCACTTGTTGTACATCCCTGATTTTTGCTTGTGACAACTTGTTTACCTGCATTACTTTACCATCCTTTCCACGATACAGTGTGTAAAGCTGGTAGGCTCTGAACTCATGTGGGGGTGGTGGAGATGAGCAACGATGTTTATTTCTACGATGTTTAGGCAAGCTCTGCGGGGGACCAGGGAGTGTCTGCTGGTCGGCTGGTGAAGCAGGATCTGATAGTGCTGAAATCTGAAATACATACAACATTCCCCAATTGACAATAAAACAAATAAATGACTGCTGCATGGAATCTGAGCAAAGCAATTGACTCCTGTTTCTCCCACTCAGACCAGCGGGTATTGGGAAGGCTAGGGAGATGGTATACTTACCCCTTGGCAAGGAGATGGGAACTCTGTATTGTTCAACAGTAATCCCTCTCTCTCTTACTTTAAATTTATTGGTACCTTTTCTCTTGGCTTTTTCTTTTTGTTGTTCTTTCCTTTGGGCTCTGGTGAAGTTGATCGGGGTTCATCTTTCAGATCTCCTTTCTTCTGAGGCACTTGGTCACTGCTGTGCGTATCCTCAGCCTCAGCAGCTGAGACACTGCCCTATTTAAAACAGAGACAGGGAGTTATGAGGGCTTGTCTTTGCTAGGTTCTCTTTGCATCACCAATTTTAAGTTGTTTTGAGCTAGTATGCATCAGAGAATCACCATCAGAGGGTCTTCAACAGTAATGCAAGATGTACTGCGCTGGCCAGCGTTTACAGTATATCCTGCTCTGAGCATCCCTAAAAAGTATAAAGCTGGGAACTCACAGGATTGGTTGCAATCAGGGACCTGTGTGTTTCTCCAGGTGCCTGCTGCACAGCTACACAAAAGCTGAAATTTCTTAGGCAGATTGAAGTGAATTCTACTCTGGAGGATTTTATTGTAATCACTAGTTCACACTTCCCTGCCTTTTAACACATAAAGCTGGTAGTGCTTGGCTGTACCTTGTTCTGTATCACCTCATCTCTTGGCACGGACTGAGCTCGCCTTTCCTCCTTGAGTCTCTCTCTCTTCTTTCTCAGGCTTCTTCCACGGTTAAAGCGCAAGACCTGAAGGAAGGTAACATTTCCAGTCAATAACCATCACTTTTTCCACTGATGTCCTATTACAGAAACTGGGTACTGATACAAGTTTATTTATTTGCTATCCCACTGAGCCTTTTTAGAGGGACATGTTCTCCTAGTTTACCCTGCACATCAGTGTATGAGTGGGCAACTAAGGCAGTGAAACCCTAGCAGCATTGCCTGGAACCCAATTGCAGTTCTGCATAGCTCCAGGAGCTCTCTCAGAACATTCCTGCCAGATGGTATTCTGGGATTTGTTACTAATGAAAGACATTTATAATGTACCTGTGGTGCCTTAGCGAGAAGAAGCGCAACCTCAGGATTATTGTGCTGTCTAGCAACCTCTAGAGGAGTTTGGCCTGCCTGAAAGGAAAAAGAATAAATTGTTTCCTTCAACTAGCATAAAAAAAAAAAAATCGCTGAAATATTTACCCTTAAGTCATTGGCGTTGGGGTGCGTGTGTGTTGTGAGTGAGAGAAAGAGAGAGACATAATTGAGCATTTTAATTTGCTTAATAGCTAATTTGAAAAATGCGCAGAAAATATCTTTGAAACATTAAGATAAAGGATCAAAGTAATTCTAGCCGTACTTACATTGTTTACAATTGACCCATCAACCCCTGCTTCCAGTAAGAGTTTGACCACCTTTTTATGATTTAATGCAGCAGCTACATGAAGTGCAGTATCTCCAGCCTGAAATTTACAAAGCAGAAAACAACATGCTAGTGGACATCTTTGATTTGCATGTACTGCATTTCCAGTTTCCTTATGCCCCTTTATGGTTCATAGGTCCAAATGTAGTTACATGACAATGGAGCTTTTAAAAGGGCTGATCAACAGACCGGTAGACTTTAAGATTTGGGCTAAATCACATCATTTTGAGGAATACAGCTAGGGTTGGGATTAGCTGTATTCCTGTTTAATTAAGTGATCTTTGAGACTATGCTCACAGAAGAAAATTGTGCTGGAGACCCAAAAGCACTTGGCCCAAATCTGTCCTCAAATTTAGGGGTGCAATATCGCTGAGGGCAGAACTGGGGCTTCTGGTGTATCCTCATCTCTGGCAGTTCTATAGGTTTGATTATCTGGACTTTGGCGACCTGCTGGTTATGAACATATGAGCCACTTCTTGAGCTTGACAAGCTGAAAAATTATCTTGCATCAACTGCAACAAGACAGTTTGGTTTTTACTTGATAGGTTAATGTTTCTTAAAACAACTCTTGGAACATAGCTACCTAAGTGGCTACACAGTATATGTATGATCAGAGAACTAGAGCATTGCACTTCATCCCTGGACACGTATTGTAACGTAGACGTGAAAAACAACTTTGGTACTACTGACCACATTCAACCACAGAGAATGCTTGCCAGCAACAGCTTCAGAGAAATCTGGGACTGAAGATAAACCTGTTACGGGTCAGCTTTAGGCTGTCTGGGTAATATTGTGGAGTACAGGCAGAATGGTTTCTGCTTGCACCAGGCTAATCATAGTTGATTTTATCATTTAGTAGCTCACAACTAAATTCATCCCCCAAAATGAAATTGCATATTGATGTATGAAATTGCATAGCCAATTTAATTTGGCCAAAACCTATTCAATTTGGTGTAATATTTTCCATTTGAAAAACATCATTATACTCACAAATCAGAGAACATAAGTATGATCCTGCACCATGCTGTATGTGGGAAGTGTCCCAGTAACATTAGATGGTTTGGTAAAGTACCATATAATGTATTTTCCTTAGCAGCTTTTTTTTTAATGCACTAATCCATTCTGTTGTACCACCCAGCTTAGCTGTCAGTAGGGACAGCATTCAATTATTTCCCTTATAAAATAAATCTGGATGGTCAGTCCTCATTTCGCTTAATCATCACTTTGTATTTAACACAAATTTTCTTTCAATTTTCCACATTTTTGCTTCCCACTAAAGCAATAAGGCCCGGACAAATAGAGAAAAAATACCACAAAACGTTAATTAATAAATGTCACTTACATAGCATCATAAATCACCTTACAAACATTAGTGAGTTCTGCCTCACTACACCTCTGTAAGGCAGGTAATATTATCATCCCTAGTTTATAAAGGAGTAAACTGAGGCAGAAAGAGGTGACAGGTCTTGCCCAGTGTCATCACTCCTAGTGACTCTAACCACTAGTTCACACCTCTTTGGCATTTAAAAAAAACCCAAATATATTTGTATACAGCATAATACATAGAAAATGTTATAAATTAGAAATGTAAATGCGGCAACATGTTCTGAAATGACAATAAACCACAGCCACACCATTTTTTTAAGGCTATTCTGAGAAGCCAGGCATCTTTAGATTACGTGAAATGCACATTAAAAAGGAGTATTTACAGTGGGCCTCGTCATGGTCAAGGATCCCTCATTCCAATTGTTAGCCTTATAAAAAGGGTGCTGACTGCAGTGAAATTCATGCACTGACCTGATTCTTTTCATGGACAGAACAGAAAGCACTGAGGAGTACCCTAATGATGGGCAAGTGATTATAACGAGCAGCAACGTGCAAACAGGTATCTCCTGCCTGCAAACAGAAACAAAGCTCTAAGCATGTAGTCGCAATAGAAAAGCGAGTGCTCGTCAGGGTTAGGACTGCCAACCCTCTAGGAGTGTCCTGGAGTTTACAAGAATTAAGGATTCATCTTTAATGAAAGATTATGTCATGTGATGAAACCTCCAGGAATCCGTCCAACCAAAATTGGCATCCCTAGTCAGGGTGTTTGGGGATGAAATAATCAAGCTATTTTATAGCACTAACCTGGAGATGTGGTGAATGACATGGAAGGATCTTTATGGAATTGTTTTTTCTTGGGGTCAAATGGCTTTGCTGCTTTAGACATATTTTTTCCTCTGAATTTGTCTGGAAAGCCAGTGAAACCAAGTGACTGTTTCTGTTATTGTACACTGGGTGTTTATTCCCCAGGGAAGTTGCAGAGGAAGTACTGCAAGGAGGCTATGGACTAGATTGTCAGCTGGTGTAAAATCTCATAGCACCATTGAAGATCTATTGAGGATCTGGCCCTATGTTTCTTATACATAGCCAGCACTGTTAAGGGTATTGACTGCCCTAGTTCTTCAACACATCTCAAGCACTACACCATTATCAAACTGAAACACATGGGGAAAAAATTTGCTTCAAACAATGCTTAAATTAGTTAGTAGAGGAAGTGGATGGGAAGGTGAGGGAGAAATTACGCCTGGTAGGAGGAGTCAGGAAGTAGCATCTCTCAGGGACTTTTTGAAAAAGCCAGTTCCAGAGCACAACCTGCTATTTGGTGCATAATTAGTAATCATGTCTGGAAAGATTTAGCAATATCTAGAGAGGGGGTATGAATTCCAGTCAAAGCAAGGAAATGCCCCTTTCTAGCTCAACATTGCTTTATTGCACATCTGTATTAGATTAGTTGGTCTGCATTTAAAAATTATGTCTGTTCTATTGAAATCAAAACCAATATGAACCAATAGTGTAGCAACATCATAAAAATGGGACTAGTATGACCAACAGGGTCACCAGTATAGAAGCACACAATTCACAAAGTTCTTAGATATAGGCTGGAAATTCTATCATGAACGCACAGCGTAAGGCCTCACGCATTTAGACTATTGGGCTCTTTTGCAGGCTTTCTAAAGTTTAAATTCAGCTACATCGGGCTCCAATTTTTACATTTTCTTCATGTTTTATGCTAGATCCCAATAAAGGGAGGAAAGCAATTCGAAAATTCAAAACCACATGAAGTTCTCTGATTTGATAGACCCACACACAATACGTAGTCTATGTGCCCCAATAGATGAGTGTGTCTAAAGAATTTCCTTGGACTCCTTTGGAACCCTCTAAATATTTCCACCTTTCAAACATACAGGAGGACCCCACCTGCAGACCTCTATTACAATAGTCACGTGGGGCCATCCTGTACCTTCAAAATGAACAACCAAGGACAGCTTGTGTTAACAGCAGAAAACACTGTATTCATCTTTTAATTTTTTTTGTCCCCCTCCCCCATCAAATTTGTTATAAGTAAAGCCTGGATAAGTTTTATCACAAAACATTTTTTAAAACCGACTGTTTAGTCATTTTGCTGTTTTTCCCCGGTCCTCATAAGAAAGGCAAAGATTGATATTTTTAAAGCTATATTTCCAGAAGCTGAAACAGAACAAGAATTTTAAAAAAAATCTATTTGTTTAAACTTACATTATTTTTGAGATCTGCCCGAGACCCTCCAAGTAATAAAACACGAGTACTTTGGGAATGGCTGTTTTGGCAGGCCAAGTGCAGAGGTGTGTTACCTGCCTTAGGAAAGAGGCAGAGAAATACAAACACCATTTTTAGAAAATTGCCATGTCAAAAAACAAAGCAAACAAACACCACTCCCTCCACCCACATCTCAATAAACAGTGTGTGTTTCATTGCAGGATTTTAAACTTATAAAACCGTAAATTACTTCTACTCAGTGACCTATGAAAAGTGAATTTGTAACCTTGTTCCAGGCCATATCACAAAAACCTCTCTGCCATAGAGATGTTTCCTCCAGGACACAGCAGAGACAGGTATCAGGAGTTTGGGGAAGTTTGAACTGTCACTGCCAGTGTTCAGGGAGCAAATGGGGGACTTCTATTTCCAGAACTATCAATCCAGCAACTATTGTGAGCATCAAATTCAATTAAAATGTAAAAAGTATAAAATTTAAATAAATAAAACTCCCCATGATTTGTTAATCCTTAGTACATAGTCCCTCTTTCATATCTGGAAATTACATTATCTGGATGACACTCTATTTGCCTAGAATTTTTTCCAATTGTGCCTATCCAAAGCACTTAATTTGTTTCAAACATCTAAAATTTAACATTTTGAATTTAAAACATGTAACTATGAAAGAAAAGATCTCTTGAAAGGAAAAAATCCCTTCCCAGGCTCAAAGCAGACTTCCTTCCCATCAGCTTCCCACTCCCAACCAGGAAAAGCAGGTTCATCTTACAGCATGTCCTGAAGGTCACAACATCCATGCTCTGATGAAACAAAGGTGGAAGTGAATTCTAGACCCAAGGATCCCTCACTGAATCCCTTCTCTCCTGTTTACACAAGGAGGGGGCTGTTAGCTCACATAGGCTATAGAGAGCTTGTATGTTTACAATGCATGGAAGTCTTCAGGCAGAAATGGGGGGGGGGAACCCAGGATGAGTTACTAAGAGTCCACAGAAAAGCAAAAATGAGTTTTGTTACAGGTAGAAGTCCACATGAGGAAAAGTTTGTGTGTTTATTCTTCTAAAGGACCGAGGGCTTGTTGAGAATTTAAGGCTTGTCTATACTGGGGGGGAAGGTGGAAAGGGAGGCAGGGTTATTTCACACTAACTATAGTTTTTTGTTTGTTTTTTAAATAAAATGGACTGTATCCACGACACAATTCTTCTTCCAAATTAACTTGCCAGTTAGCGCAAGTTGGACAATCCACTTTGAAAGTAGATTGAGTTCATTTTTGAATAAATTAGTGAAAAAGAAGGTATGTGTGGAAACATGTATTCCAGATTAATTTTTTCAGTTCCTCCAATTGTATCCCTGGCTATATTGCTTCACTCCATGCTGGCTGACAGCACTTTGAAAATGGGTTGTCTCGCAAAAGACATATGAACCATGGGATACAAGGAAAAGAATCCTGGACCTTTCTGCTGTGACCCCCCAAGTCCCAGAATTCTAGTGGCTTCAGGTAGGTAACCCACAATGTACCATGAGAAAAATCCCAGAATACATTGCGCCCAGCAGCGGGACAAAGCACCATGGGATACCTGCCTGGAATGCAGAGCACTTATCTCAAAAGAAGTCAGTTATGCAATGTGCACAATGATTCAGAGGGAAGTAGGTAAAATCTAGCTGTCTGCATGCAATTATTTCAGAATAATTATTCCACAGCTATTAGTGTGCACAAACTTAATCCAGAAGTGCACATCCACACACCCATGTAGACAAGCCTTTAAGAATATTTGTTTTGTTGGTCTTTGTCATTAAGCCTGTAATAGGTTAGCTTGGATCTGAAAATGTGATCAGCTCAGTGAAAGAGTTTTAGGCATTATCAGACTGCTTGTTTCTTGTTCATTCTCCTCCTGATTCTCCTCTTTTTCATGTATCATTTACTGCTGAAAGACCTTGCACATTTTGAATGGGAAGAACTCTTAAGTCCTTGATACAACATTACTGTGTACTTCAGTTCTGAATACAAGTCTTTGAACTGTAACAGGCATTACAGATTTGTTTTTTTCTCTGAACAAAAGTTAAATGTAGAGATTTTTTCCCCTTGGGTTATTCTCTGAAGAGCCAGCAGAGTTTTTTCATTATTAGCTGTTAGAAGTATAAATTCGAGCAGCAAGGCAGAGAAATAAGGCTGCAGCACTTTGGTGGAAATTCACAAAAATTACAAAGGGAGCACAAGCAGCTTAGAGTTCCTACAGTGGACCTGGCCCCTGCTCTTACTGAATGGCAAAACTCCCACTGATTTCAATTAGAGGGATTGGACTCGAGTGGTACTGCTTTGGAAAAAGACATCTCTGATTTCCCAGCCTCCTAAATCTGAACTGAAAGATACAGACTGTCCAAGGATCTAAAAAAGCTAGCCCTGAACTCACAGAATGATGTTTATCAGACTAAGCAATTTTTGTGAAGGCAACTTGTCTGAAGACAGCAGCCTGAATGTCAAATTTGGTTGCCAGAAAAGAAAATATGACTGTCCTAACATTTTGGATCAGAAAAGGAGACTGGTGCATCCCATTTAAAGCTGGAAATGAAAGCTGGCCTCTAATCATTGTCTCTTTATAAATACCAATGGATGGCAGTTGTGTTCAATCCTGTACCATAGGGAGAGAGCATATAAAATTAGCCACATGCTCTTATCCTGAAATGCAGCATGAACTAAAAGTAGCCACGAGGAGAATTAAATAAAAGTAGTAGGCTGGTTAGGCAAATAATCCATTTCTTCTGCTGTTTGGTGGCTTGTATAAGTAAACTGAGTCCAGAGGCCAAATCTATTGTCCTCCACAGTGTAATGAGTCATTCAGTCAAGGCACCTGGATTTTCAGTTTATAGAGTGGCAGTAAGTAATTATCACTTGTCAGGTTGTCCTGGCTGACAGGCAATCTGATTTTTCCTAGCATGAATGTTTATAACAAGACCTTGTCAGAGCCTAAACCCTGACTAGCAGCTATGCTTTGTATTTTTTCATATTGTTAGAAACGCTGTGTAGCATAAGAAATTGAGAAGCATCCAGAGAAGCCAGGTTTGATAAAGTGATTTAATTGTTAAGTAAAGTTAGGAAAATTCTTCATTGTCATTGAAAGCAGCAGCAGGGAGCATGCATGTTTGAACACTGACATGCTACCCTTTGGATTTTAACCAGCATGGCTCTGCCAATCTACTGTATTCACACACTTTTTAAGAGAGGGCCCCTCTCAGAACGTCTGGCAGTTTATGCAGCATCCACAGCTCCTTTTAGTTAAAATCTGCTAATGCACAGGGCACCCAAGTAAACAGAGTAGCAAGTCTTACATTGTTAATAGAACTATAACACACATACTCACATGTTCCTGATTCTGGATATTGGAAAAGGTTGCACCCTCAGCAAGGCCAAAGACACTAAGCTGGGGGGAGTTAGATACTATTGCCTGAGATTTGTAACTATATGAGTTATCTAAAGAATGTCTAATATACTTAAATATGAGCATCTGGAAATCAAACTCAAAGCCTTATATAAAAGAAGGGATGCTATAAATCAAGGAAACATCACAAAACAATTTTGTTTACAGATTACAAGGTAACCATGAACAGTCTGATTGCATGTGCGGGCTGTTCCTGTCCTTTGTCAAGATAGTATGTAGTTTTACTCAGACTTATTTTTGTATCCATGTCTCCTTTCTTCTCTTTTCTTTTCTCTTGTTGTTTGTATTCATGGTACAGTTTAGTTTTACAGACTGTAGTTCTTTTGAATTGTTGGCTCATTCCATAGTTTAATAGACGTGTTTACTTACATTGTACATCACTTTAAAAAAAATTGTCCAAGATAAAGTAATTATTATCTAAATTCCTTTTGCGAGCAACACCACCTTGTGATGTCCATGCAATCTGACTGCTCAGCTGGCTGGATATTCCAAACCCTAGTTTAGCATATATGGTATATTGCCCCTGGCTGGTTTTCAGATTATTCCATTAACCTTTTGACTAGTGAGTGGGAGAAAAATCTCCCCTGGATATTTCATTTTGATCTTAGTAAAACTGTTTATTTCATGGCTTATTGCACTGATTTACAATGTGATTTTACCATCCTCATTTGATACCCGGTTTTTGTGTTACAGAATATCTTGTTTGCAATTCTGATAAGTCATAAAACTCCTTGTGAGTTTTTTTTTCAGTTCTCCTTTGTGAATTGCTAACAAGATGATATAATACAAAAAGAGAGACAGTTGAAGTTCCTCACAAGTTCTTAACAAGACTCAATCCTAGTACATTAACAGGAAAGATATAACAAAAGATATACTTTTTTTCTTCTTTTGTGATTTATGCATTCATGTGGCTGTGTAATTTCCGATAAATTGGATTTTAATGTTATTTCCCTGTTAGTTCAATTAATATTCATTTTAATCATGCCCATCACAATGAAACCACTCAATATAAATTAGGACACCATAGAGGTTTCCATAAGAATTCCACTGTGCTTCAGCCATAATTAATGTATCAGTCAAAGTATTACTGAACTTCTCCTGTATCAGCTGTCAAAATACAATATTTCCTAATGTTTGTGATGGAGTCATCTAGGCATAATTAATTCAAAGAGAATGGGAAATCCTACTTGAAACGGACCACCACCTGTTGAGAAATGCCATTACCAGAAATCACCACCAAAGAGAAACAGCCATTTTACATCAGAACTGAAAGCTCTTTCTACATGCATCTCACCTTGTTTCTGGCAAGAACATTAGCTCCTGCTTTAACAAGCAGTTTGGCGGACTGACTGAATCCATGCCAACATGCTTCATGAAGCGCTGTATTCCCATCCTGAAGAGCACACACACAAGAGCAGCAGTTTAGGGTGTTGTGTCCACATACACAGGAATGTTACATTCAAAATGCTGTATCCCTGTTTGGACATTAAAAATCATTTCCCTTTTCTTGCTATCTAATTCTGTTTGGGGGTAGGCATATGCAGGCTAAACCTAGGCTAAAATAACTTCCATGGGCATCCTTCCTACCTTCAACCCTCCCTTTCTCTACTTCACCAACCCCTCAGTTCCTAACCAAGAATAACATTATTCTGACACGTGTGCACTATGTAATCCATTGCTTTCCATTAGTTGGAATTAGACTTGTTCATATCTTTGTGACTGACTTGTCTTCTAGTGGCTGTCCCAGAAAGACTATAAATCCTAAAGCTAGTGACAGCTAATCAAGAATTGTCCTTTAGCTCAAATGTTAGTGACCTGTATTTGGAACAAAATGCCACAGGATTCTACATGGAGTACCATACAGTGTGGTTTAATTGATGTCTTTGGTGGTGTTTATATAGAATCATAGCAATGTAGGGCTGGAAGGGACCTTGAGAGGTTATTTAGTTCAACCCCCTGCGCCGAGACAGGATCAAGTAAATCTAGACCATCCCCGGACAGGTGTTTGTGCAATCTGTTCTTAAAAACCCCTAATGATGGAAATTCTACAACCTCCCATGGAAGCCTATTCCAGAACTTAACTACTCTTGTAGTTGTTACATTTTTCTTAATATCTAACCTAATTCTCCTTTGCTCCAGATTAAGTCCATTAGTTCTTGTCCTACCTTCAGTGAAAATCAAGAATAACTGATCACCATCATCTCTATACCAGCCCTTAACACTTCTGAAGATTGTTATCAGGTCCCCGCCCCCTCACCCCCGATCTTCTTTTCTCAAAAAAACATGCCCAGTTTTTTTAACCTTTACTAATAGATCAGGTATTCTAAATCTTTTATAACTTTTCTTGTTCTCCTCTGGACTTCCTCCAATTTGTCCACATCCTTCTTAAAGTGTGGCACACAGAATTTGACACTCTACTCCAGGTGAGGCCTCACCAGTGCTGAGTAGAATAGAACTATTACCTCCCATGTCTTACATACAAATGACACTCCTGTTAATACACCCGAGAATTATATTAACCTTTTTGGCAACTGCATCACACTGTTGATTCATATTCAAATTGTGATCCACTATCATCCTCAGGTCTTTTTCAGCAGTGCTGCTGCCTAGCCAGTTATTCCCCATTTTGAAGTTGTGCACTTGGTTTTTCATTTCTAAGTGTAGTACTTTGCACTTGTCTTTATTTAATTTCATCTCGTTGAATTCAGACAAATTCTCCAATTTGTCAAGGTTGTTTTGAATTCTAATCCTGTCCTCCAAAGTGCTTGCAACCCCTCCCAGCTTGATGTTATCTGCAAATTTTATAAGCACACTCTCCATTCCATTATCCAAGTCATTAATGAAAATATTGACGAGTACTGGACACAGTACTGTGGAACCCCAATAGATACACTCTCCCACTTTGACAGCAAACCACTGGTAACTACTCTTTCAATACAATCTTTCAACCAGTTGTGCATCCACATTATAGTAATTTCATCTAGACCACATTTCCCTAGTTTGCTTATGAGAATGTCAAGCGAGACTGGGTCAAAAGCCTGACTAAAATCAAGATATATCACATCTACTCCCTCCAGCCCATTCACCAGGCCAGTAACCCCATCAAAGAAGGAAATTAGGTTGGTTTGTCATTATTTGTTCATGACAAATCCATGCTGGCTATTCCTTATAACCCTATTATCCTCTAGGTGCTTTCAAATTGATTGATTAATAATTTGTTCCAGTATCTTTCCAGGTATCAAAATTAGGTTGACTGGTTTGTAATTCACTGTGTCTTCTTTGTTCCTCTTTTTAATGATAGGTGCTATGTTTGCCCTTCTCCAGTCCTCTGGGACCTCAGATGTCCTCCATGGGTTCTCAAAGATAATCTCTAATGGTTCCGAGATTGCCTCAGCTAGTTCCTTAAGAAATCTAGGACACAGTTTCTCAACCTGTGGTACGTGTACCTCCAGGGGTACACGAGACAAGGCAGGGGGTACCTGGGGAAAAACAGAGTGAAGGGGAGGCAGGCGGCAGCTGCTGACTTCTGGGGAAACCAGGCGGCAGCTGCCTGCTTCCCACCCGGTCCCAGCTGAGAAGTGAGCAGCAGCTGCCGGCTCTTGGGGGACGCGGTGGCAGCTGCCCACTTCCTGCCAGGTCCCAGCTCCAAGCTGGGAGGCAGGCAGCAGCCTCCAGCTTCCGGGGAAGGCAGGCAGCAGCCCCCGGCTTCCTGCTGGGTCCCAGCTCCCAAGTGGGAGCCTGGCGGCAGCCTCCTCTGTCTCATGAGCTGGGCTCGCAGCTGGACGGCAGTCACCCATGCCCCAGCTCCAAGCCAAGAGACAACCTCCAGTGCCCCGGCCTGAAGACGGGCAACAACCGCCTGCCCACATCTCTGGAAACTTCCTCTGCCCCAGCTCGGATTGGGTGGCAGTCGCCCACCTCCCGGGCCGGCAGCTAGGCAGCAACCGCCTGTAACTTGCCCAGGTGGCAGCCCCCTCCCTGGCTCAAAGCCCAGTGCCCAGAAAACTTGTCAATTTCACTGCTCAGCTAGAGCAGTGAAATTGATAACTATGACAACCCCAGATTTTACCAGATACCCTCTTTTCCTCTCTCTCTCGCCCTCCTTCCTTGTCTCTCTCTTACCCCTTCCTCCTCTCAAATCTATGGCAAAAAATTTGGCACTGCACTTTATATTCCCCAGCATTAGCATGCTGCTCAAAGCCTCTTAGCTTTGGCCAACATCACCTCTAGCCCAGATACATACTTGAATAGTGCACTGCTGGTGTAAAGGTGGTAACCCTACCCACACTAGATCTGACATCTGTCATATCACAGTCTTGTATACTCAGCCCTTCTTCCAACATATGGCTCACATTAGTCTGTAAATATAAAATCCCGTGGAAAATTGAGTGTTGGGGTACTTATTAAAATTTTCAGAAGTTAGGGGGTACTTGCTACTTAAAAGGTTCAGAAACTCTGCTCTAGGATGAATTTCACCAGGCCTTACTGACTTGAATACATCGAATTTGTCTAAATACTCTTTATCCTGTTCTTTCCTTATTTTGACTTGCATTCCTTCCCCATATGTACATTGCAATGGGTTTGTTTACACTGTGCATAGCTGAGAAATGCAATGAATTCTCACCAGGCCACATATATTTGTGCCACAGGACTGAAGGCAAACAATAATATCTGAAAATGGTACCTAAATACCACCCGAGAGAGGGGTAAGGATCCTATCAGACTTTTTTCTTTCATTTTGGTGCTGGGTCTGCAGAGACACCAAAGAAGTTCAAGGGCTGGGAAGAAGATCCTCCCGAAACCTCATAGGGGTTGCTAGTAAAGCAAACCTCATGGAAGACTTTTGCTTTATAGTTTTGGGTGTCTCCCTCAAAAACATACAGCCTGGGACTCAGTTTCTGAGCCAACCAGGGAAAGTGTGTGTGGGGTGTGTGTGGGAGGGGTTCAGACAGTTGATATTTACTTGTATTAGTAGCTTTATCTAAAAGGTGGATTAAATAAAGTCTGAAGTAGAATATGAGCTTTCATGCATAGCTCACGTTTTCTCTACAATGTAAAGCACCTCCTAGAGAATCAATATGACAGCACTACCCTATGTATCATTGCACACACGGTACTATTTAACTTGATGCTCTAGCTGATCAGCCCAGAAATATACTGGGAGTCAACCTGACCGGGTAGTGGTACATTATGTTGCCAAACAACAAGTCCATGGCCATATACATATTACTTAGCTAGGCAGCAGCATCTCTGACTGTATCAGGTAAATCACTTCCAGTTGCAAATGACAAAGAAATTATTTTTTTGACTAACTAATGCTGTTTTTTCACTCTATGGAGGTACAGACATGGTTCCTTCACAGATATTCAGTTCATATCTTTGCTTAACAAACAGCACTGCTCAGCCTTCACTGGACTAAGTTCTCTTAGTAGCACTATGCACTGCTTCATTAGCTGGCTGACTCCCAGTATGTTTCCTTTGTTGCCTGTGGTCTTTATCCTACTGCCAACAATCAATATCACGAGGAGAAAGTCAGACGCCTGGCTCAGAGATGAGCAACTTATGTCAAACGTAAGTAAAACAGGAGTATATTTTCAAAGAAAATGGGGCTTCTTATCAGCATAATTCCTATTAAATTCAAAACTCTGACTCTTTATTCCAGAGGATGCTAATATTACAGTCTAGTGCAGTTATTATCCAACAGGTCTTCTCGTTACCTTGTCTTGTCTGTCCAAAGCGCACCCCTCTTGAATGAGAGTTGCTATTACATCTGTGTTTCCTACAACAGTAGCCCGATGCAAGGCTGTCTGATCGCCCTGTAAAAAGAGGCAATTAATTTGAATCAGTGCCTGTTCCACCTAATTTTGAATCCACATGAATATACACACACACATAGTTTATACAGACATCATACACATATTCCATATACAACACGTATATTTACATCACACATACCATTCAAATACAGGCTACTGTTGAAAGCAATACCAATAAACTACAATCCTTAAGGTTTCCCAGAGTAATGGAATCATTATATGGTTTAACTTTAGACTATTGCAGACCAACACTTTACTACCTTTTATTCCTGAAAACACCTGCAGCGGATTATTATACATCTCACAAGACGACTAGCCCAGATACAGTACTGGGGCTACTTAGCATCTAGTTTTAAAATTATTACAGCACTAGTAGATAGCCTGTCTAATACAATAATTTTGGCTCCATATTTCCATGGGCCAACCATATCTGTAGGGCAGAAAAAGGCATAGAATTAAGGTCTCTTGCATCTCAGTACATTGGTCTTCCAAGATCTTATCTTGGTGTGTGTTTGTTTTTTCATTCTCTGCAGCTATTTTGAGTCTGTGGTGCTGAAATAAATTCTATTATCTCAGCCACAGAGTGAGAGAGAAGAGGTTCCACAGTACCATACAGGAAACCTGGCTCTGATTACCATAGCCTTTCATGTCCCAGACTGGGAATCCTGTACAGTCCATCTCACCTAGATGATGTTTGCCAAAACACATGAGCAGAAGAAATGTGGAATGGAGGAAGTTGGGAGACAATAGAAGTAATAATCACAAAAATGACTTGTCTGATACAACCAATAACCAGATAATGACACACTTTAATAAAACACTAAAAACTGATGATTACCATGCTTTTGTCATACTTAAGTGCAAGTATTTAGATCCAGATAACTGATATAATTGGATAGTTTGCTTCCATATTGAGGGTCCTTGTCAACTGGCAGGTGAAGTATAAATTGCTCTTAAGAGGGCTGTTTTTTTTTTGTGAGATTAAAGACATTATTAATTTCTATGGGTAGAATCAGTATTGCCAACCCCATTCAAAAATGCCCCAATAAATCATGAAATTGGCTTAAAATTATTAGGCTAATTTTTAAAATACCACCTTGTGTTAATTTTATTTGTTTTCTGGTTTTTTTGCCTTTAGGACTCATGTTTTCAAGTTTTTCTCCACTGCCAGGAAAGCTAGAATTTTTTTTTTTTTACACGAAAGCTGAGTGTCTCATATATTTACATGGCCCCAGGAGTTGGAGCCTTAAGAAAAACATCAAGCATTGCAAGAGTTTTCAACACAGGGTAAAATATATATTTAAAAAACTGTCTGAACAATCCCCATTTTTTCTTTAAATTAAAGCATAAATAAAAAGAAGTAATCAAAAACCCCTAAACTGAAATAATGTTAAGAGACAATATCTCATTACAATTTTATAGGTCATGTACTTATTGACAACTATTATTATGCAGCAACCATATGCTCAAGGTCTAACTGATCACCATATTTGGGATCAGGAAGGAATTTTCCTCAGGTCAGACTGGCAGAGTCCCTGGGAGTTTTCACCTTCCTTTGCAGTATGGGGCACGGGTCACTTGCTGGTTTGAACTAGAGCAAATGGTGGCTCCTTTGTAACTTGACGTCTTTAAATCAAGATCTGAGGACTTCAGTTACTCAGTCAGAGGTTAACGGTCTATTACAGGAGTGGGTGGGTGAGGTTCTTTGGCCTGCAACGTGCAGGAGGTCAGACTAGATTATCATGATGGTCCCTTCTGGCCATAAAGTCTATCAGAGAATTCAACTATGTCACAGCATTCTATGCTGCCACAGATATTGCTAATGCAGCATATTAATGTAGTATGAACCATGCACAGACCAGTTTATCCTAGCATTAAAATGGAAAGAACTCCACCTATTTACTATTGCCATATTACACTTTTGCAAGGGCAAAACTGTGAAAGACACTGTAATAAAATATACAGCAAAAGGCATTTGCCTGTGGTATAGGGAGCTGCAAGAACTGTGGTGACTATATGTATGGTTACTGGATCTTAAAGGTCTGGAACATTCTGCGTGACAGAGTTCAAATGGGAGACAAGAATGGAGTGGACCCAGGTAGCTTTAAAGAAGGGCCCTCTCATTGTGCTAACTTGATTCATTTTTGTTGTTACATTTTTTTGTTGTTGTTTCTATCCTGACCCAATTAAAACAGTTAATTAATTAATGCAGTTAATTAAACAGACATTTAATTTGGGAGATGACAGCTACTCCTGCGAACATTCCACTGTAATTAAAAGAAACAAGTAGCTGAAAATTAGATAGCCTGACTTTTTCCACCGGTGCAACAGCTGATTCTACTTGGGACCAAGCCATTCTCCAAGCACCCCACTCTGCCAATGTGCAACATGGGCCAGCTTGCCCATGTTGTCACTGTGTAATGAGAGCATTCTCCAACCACAGAGTGCTCACTGTGAAAGGGTTGAAGGCTGGATCACAGAAATGTAAGTGCCATGTCAGCTCAGATTTGAATTCAACTGTGTTACTGCTTTGACTCTAATCATACTCCACTCAAAAGCACAAAAGGGCTATAATTTTATTTAAAAATTCTCAGTCATTGGCAGGATCCTTGATTTCATCTGAGACTTTTCTCCTCGAGTTATCAAGCACCTCAGAGATGTATACTGTACTGAATACATACATTACACCTGCCTTTCTCCCCATTAGTAGAATTCTAGTGAAACTATTTTGTCTTTAAGGATAGAGCTAATATCAGGATGCCTTTATGTAGTAAACTGCAAATTTTTGTTTGGTTGCTTTATTTTGCACACCAGCTTCTCTCTGCCAGTGCAGTCTCAGCTTTCAAGGTTGTGTAATCACTGACTCTTATTTCTCTTTCTGCATTTACATTTTTCACATTGCCTATTGTTTCCTTTTATTAAAAAAATAACAGCACTTCACAGAGCCCTACCTTTAACAGTTAGAATGCATTACAGGATCCTGTTCTGGAGATTGGAAGAAAAACAATACCAATAGTGCATATTGATTTCCCAGACAATCAATTAAGTGTAGAAATCTGAAGCAAACACTTTATGATCTTGTTTGTAAGTGACTTGTGACTTGCAGTTTGCAGACTACAAGATCAGTAAAAATGAAAAAAGAGAACTACAGTGCTGTTGTACAAATATGACTTTTACCACAATGGAGTGCAGATTTGTCTGAACTGAAGCACTTGGGAGCTAGATTCACAAAGAAGGGTTCCAGAGGGGTAGCCATGTTAGTCTGTATACAGCAAAAACAACGAGAGTTCTGTGGCACTTTAAAGACTAACAAATTTAATTTTAGCAGGCATAAGGTTTCGTGAGGCTCAGCTCACTTCGTCAGATGCAGATGTTCACCTCTGCATCTGATGAAGTGAGCTGAGCCTCAAGAAAGCTTATGCCTGCTAAAATTAAATTTGTTAGTCTTTAAAGTGCCACAGAACTCTCGTTGTAGATTCACAAAGGTACTTAAGTGTTGCTGAGCGTTGCATCACCGAAGGCCTGGTCTACACTAAAAATTAGATGGATCTATCTACATTGCTCAGGGCTGTGAAAAAATTCATGCTGTGTGTGACATAGTTAGGTCAATCTAAGCTCCACTGTAGGTGCAGTTAGGTCAAAGAAAGAATTCTTCCGTCAACCTAGCTACTGCCTCTCGGAGAGGTGAATTAACTACACTGATGGAGAAACCTCTTCTGTCAATGTAGGAATATCTACATTACAGTGTTACAGTAGCACGGATGCAGTCCTATAGCTGTGCTGCTGTAGCATAGACATGGCCTAACTTTTAGGCATCTTGTCACCAAGTGGAATTCATAACCTTGAGTTTGGGACCCAGACTCCCTATACAACGCACAAGGAGACTTAGGCACCTAAGAACGGAATTCGCAGCAGCCAGCATGCTGAGAAGGAGCCACATAAGCTAGACAACAGGAAATGCCAGGGACAGGGGTGTGACCTAAACCACGTTCCTCAAAGGGAGTTAACCTAGGGGGAGGTATTTGTTTCCACTTAGGATTCCCAACCATGAATCCTCTCCTGGAGTTCAGCACCTAAACCAGGTTAGTGGTTTTTCATGAGAAAGTGAGGAGGAGGCAGTACACTCCTTATGACCTTTAGTCCACTGGCTAGAACACTCATCCAGGATGTGGGAGAGCCAGATTCAAATCCCCATTCTTGAACTTGGGTCTCGCCACTTCAAGGAGAGTGCCCTAACCACTGGGATATGGGGTATCCTGGGACATGTGTCTGTCTGGCTCTTCTGTTGAAACTATTCCACTTTGTATAACTAATTAAATATTCACTGGCGAAGGGGCCTTGAACCTGCATCTCCTACCTCCCGTGGGAGTGCTCTAACCAGTGGGCTATAGAGTCAATTCTCTCTCTTCCCCTCCCCCCCACAATGAATAATTAAGTATTTATATATAGTGGAACATTTCCAAACAGGAGAAGCTGAGCAAGCCTGGGAAGGTGGGAGACCCAAATTCAAGTCTCTGCTCCATCCAGCAGAGGTGGGTTTTAAACCACGGTCTCCCACATCCTGGGTGAGTGCTACAACCACTGGGCTAAAGGCAACAACCCTTGCTCAGAGCACAGCTACCAGACTGGACCCTGAAGGCAAGATAGGCAAGGGAGCGCACCTAGTTTGTGAATTCCTCTGGGGCTAATCACCCAAAGCACTTTACTTCTTCCTCTATCTTCCAGCACCCCAGCAGTCACATTCTCTTCTCGACTGCCTCCATCAATGCTATCATCTCATTTAAGAATGAAAGATTGGATTCTCCTTCCAATCTCACTTGTTGTCTCCTCCCACTCTATCTTGCTGTTTACACCATTCACTGCTAGAGTGGGTCAAATTATTTGTTGTAAACAAATTATCCTGCCATGGGAGTGTTGAATTAAAAAAATCAATAGCAAGATAATCACCTTCAGTTCTGAGACAAAATTGCTAGCCCGCAGTTAGGAAGTTTTAACCTTTGAAATCAAAGAATGAAGAGCAATATGTTTCTTTAGCATGTTACTAATTAAAATCATAAGGTTTAAAATACAGAAAACTATATCAATAAGAGTATGATACTCATAATAACATGAGTATTTTAATTCTCTAAAGTAGTTGCATCCCCCATTCAGGGCTTCCAAGCATTTGTTATGAACTTGCTATTCCTTTCTCCTTTACTAAACAGAGACAATCATCATGAATACACAATAATAAGCATTGTATTCTTGAACAATAGGAGATAAAAGGCTAGCAGAAATTATCAAGATAAGAAAGTATAAACATAACTAAAGGAAATTAAAAAGTCAGTTTTGGGAACTACAGAAGGCACTTTGCATATTTACATTTTGGTTGAAATAATTTTAAACTCTGGGTGATGGTCCATTGGTTCTGAATTTTCTTAGTGTCGTCAACTTAAATTTTCATATGGGACTCCCAGAAATAAAGTTTGATTTTTTTTTAATGACATTGAGATAGTCAGAAATCTTTTAGTAGGATGCCAAATGAGGGGTAGATAATCTTATGCAAAGCATCCAGAATAAATCCAGCCATGCAACCATGCACCTTTTTAGGAACACTAACATGCCTTATTGCCAATTCAAGATGTTACATGCAGCCATGTCAGAGGGAAGCTCAAGGCAAGATTGATGCACAAGATTTCTAACCTCCTTCTCTCTTTCTGATCTTCTAGGTTCCTTTCTAGCCTTTCTCCTCTGGTTTTTCTCATCTTTTTCTTCCTTGATTCCTTTCACCAGGGCAACTTTCTCCTTGACTATTTCTGAGGTATGTGCTGTATGAATACTCATTGACCAATCAGAGATTGCATTAGCATTCCAATAAGAGTTTGCAGGATTGGCAGGGAGAAGGAAAGAATTAGCTCCCGGAGTTGCGTACTCTAAAGAGCTGGTTTCCACAGGTTGCAATTCATAATAATCCCACTCCAGGCCACTGGAGGTCATTCTTCAACTAATTCTCATGTCTCTTACAGTGTTTTAAAGAACTTCATCTGCAGAACATGAAGTTAATATTTTAAACGCGCCACAACATTTAGAATTATCCACTTCTATTCGCCATCTGGCAGATGAAAAGTTAATCTTGCATTTATGCATTAGCTATATTCAGCTCAAAATTAAAATTTTGTTATTGGATTCTCCCTGGAATAGAATGGATCAGATTCTTAAAGTTGCAGGAGGATAATTTGCACGTGTAATCACAATAATTCTGCATAAAAATTGAAAATTAGACACCTAAATCATTTCTTTTTAAAATATCAGATTATTCCATTTTGTGTAATTTAAAAATCTGGATCTAACTGTATATTTATGAATAATATTAATGAAATGGATATGTTAATTGACAATATATTTGATGCTGAAATCCATCAATGCCAAGAGAATAAAGGGTTTCTTCCTCAGTTTCTGAGGCACAGTAACAGTAGCCTGAGGCATAATGAATGGGTTATATGCTAAAAAAACCCAATAGAAATATCTCTGTGTGGGTGTAAGTAAAAAGTGTGCAAAAATGAATTATACTAAGAGAATTTATAGGCGGGAGGCTTTTTTTACCATATGAAAGTAAAGCAGACATATTTTAGCTAGCACGCTTCCTCTCAAGCAGTCTTGTGGCAATCCCCAAGTTAAGAGTGTTATTCTCCTTCTGTCTTTTCCATCACAAACAAACCTAAGCACCACCCCTCAGAATGAGCAACAATTGTTGGTGCTCTCATTATATCCAGAGGCGATATCCAGTACTATACAGGGGATCCAAAAGTAGCAATCAATTCTATAAACGTAGCTTTTACATCATAACCACATTTCTAGTTTGTTGTTAAAATCAGTTGCATTGCTTGGTACAGTATCACACTGTGGTTAACAAGGACTTGAAGAAAGTTACAGGAAAAGTGAATGAGAGTCTTATGAACTGAATACATCTGCAGAGTAAGACTAACTCTGATTGATGTAATGATAAGTTCAGAATTACAATTTTTCCAGCTTACTACCTGCTTTATCAGTTTCTTCAGAATGCAATGTTAAGTATACAAAGAGCAGAGATTTTGTGATAACAGCATTAAAAAAATGCCAGTCCTACCGAGAAAATAGTTCAGTGTCTTTCCCCTCTTCCCTCCCACCACAAAAAAATTCCACTTGGTAAAAAAATTATTGGCACAACCTGGATTCTCAGAGTAGTTACCTTACTTCTCAGGAAAGCTGACTGTACTTATATACTTTCTGTAATATTGTTATAACAACAATACTCTGTACTGTGTACATCACCCTTCATGGGGAGGATCTGAAAACGCTTGACAAATATGAATTAATCGAGCCTCCCAATACATCTGTAAAGCAGGTCATTAGCCCTATTTTACAGACAGGTAAACTGAAGCAATGAGAGGTTAGGAAATGGAATTACTAACTCAAGAGCAAATCCCTTAATGTAAGAGCGGCTGCACGAAAATCAAGGTTACAAGCCTGCCAGAGACCAGCCTAAGTTTCAGTGTCAGTGACAGCTGGTAATAGAACCCAGCTGTCCTAGGGTGAGATTTTTCAAGATATTTAGGCACTTAAAGATCCAGATAGGTGCTCAGGGAGGTTTTCAAAAGCACCCAATGGGAGTTAGGCATCTAGGTGCTTTTGAAAAAAAATCACACTTAGGTGCCCATCTGCATATTCAGGCATCTAATACCGTACATTTAAAAATCTGGCCCTTATGCCTAGTCCTGCATTCTAAGCACCATAGCACACAGTCTAGCTGGTCAGTCTTGTGAGAGGACCTGAATAGTGCAACTACTCTGACATCATTCAGGCCAGGTCTACATTCCACACCTACTTCAGTGTAACTACATCACTCAGGGATGTGAAAAATCCACAGCCTTGAGCAACGTGGTTATACCAACCGTAACCCTCCATCTAGACAGCGCTATGTTGGCAGGTGAGCGTCTCCTGCTGACATAGCTACTGCCACTCACAGAGGTGGAGTAATTAAGCTGACGGGAGAGCTTTCTCCCATCAGCTTAGAGCATCTACATCGAAGCGCTACAACAGTGTAGCATCGCCAATGCAGCGTTTACAGTACAAACCTGTTCTGTCAGAGGTCATGTCTATACTGACGGCTCGCCGCCACCAGATCGATCTTTCTGGATCGATTGAGCGGTCAGTGTAGACCCGCTCAATCGATCAGGAAGTCGACGCTGGTAAACCACCCCCTCATGTAGCGCTGCGTCAACGGGAACGGCACAGCGCAGTGTAGACAGCGCAAAGAAGGGAAGCAGAGCAGTCGACGTGAGTTACGCAAGCTACTCTGCGTAGTTTGCATAACTCCTGTCGACTGCCGCCGAATCTCCAGGTAAGTGTAGACCAGGGCAGAGACATAAGTAACAATGCCCTGGTCTACACTTACCTGGCGATTCGGCGGCAGTCGACAGGAGTTACGCAAACTATGCACAGGAGCTTCCGTAACTCCCGTCGACTGCTGTGCTTCCCTTCTGTGCAGCGTCTTCACTGCACTGCGCCAACGGGAACTGTGTTTCCGTCGATGCAGTGCTACGCCACTTGAGGGGGTGGTTTACCAGCGTCAACTTCTGGATCGATTGAGTGGGTCTTTACCCAATGTTAAGACTCCTGAGAGCAGGCTCATTACTCCTATCCTGAGTTGGAGTACCACAGAAGAAATTAGAGGCAAAATTATAGTCTGTTAACTGCAAGCATTACACAGGTAGCCAATTTGCTGTGGTACTGTACAGTACTTTTCAGGCCAATTGCTCATTTTTCTACGCTCTCCGGAGAAGAACGTCTCCTGCATTATCAAGTCCTCTCTGTTGCAAACATTCTTGGCAGATTATATCATGTAAAATGTTTCAATGAGCTCGTATTTCCACTTCTGTATCAAATGGCAGGCAACACCCCCTATTGCCACTCACTCAGGCCTGGAGTAAAAAGGCAGCTTTTAATGCTCTGCTACCGCTTGAAAATAAGGACCAAGCTACTCATCTAAAACACTAATTTTACTATGACTCTGATACAGTTTTACTTGTTATGCTTCAAAGTCAGAAAATATGGGAGACTGATTCTGTTCTAATTTGACTCCATCTTTAGGAAGCAAAACTCTAGCTCTGTTCAGAAACTGAATTACTGATTGGAAGAGCAGGCCCCTCGATGTAAGGATAGTTGCATCTACTTACATCATCCTGAATGTCCAGGTCACAGCCTGCCTTCAGCAAAATCTGGATGACATGGAGATGCCCTTTGTAGGCAGCAAGATGCAGAGGAGTCCGGCCATGCTGTGAATTAAGAGAAAATACTGATTTTTATAGACCACTGGTTAATACATAGTATTCACCAAAACCTTACCCCAGGCATCTCTTTTCTTCATATTGGTCCATCCACATCTCTCTCTGCAAAGCCTCCTGCTTAAAGCTGTAAAGTACTACAACGACATGTTCATTTTATAACAGGATTTCCCTTATTTTGTGTGGTGTTGCAGCTGCCTCCTTTCCCTGCTGCTTTCTGCAGCAGTTGGGTTTATTGGCACCAGCACTTGTGACAACACTTTGTTGCAGTAATGCAAGTCTACAGTAAACTTTTTTGTGAGAAGCTCTGTTTCTCACAAACTCTGATCCAGCTCTGCATTACATTTCTACAGTAGAACTTAATCAGTTTTTTGCTTCTGTCCTTTCTGCAAGAGGACCATTGACCACTTTCAATTCCACTATTAACTCACCTCAACGCTCTTCCAAAAACATTATGGTAAATGTGCTATAAGACAGTGGTATAATCTTGCAGTAGAAATAAGCATTAGAAGACTCATGTTTAAGTCAGCATCTCCCCATTGAAAGAATGACAGACATGTCACAACAAGAGACTTGAGTTAACATAGATGATAGCCGATGCCTTTCTGCCTATAAACTGGGAACAAATGTCTCAATCTTTCAGATATCAGTTATTTTACTACATTACTAATCCGTAGCCCATATAATCAGTATTTAACATAGTATTCATTAGAAAACAATTACAGTTCAGCTGAGGACAGGTCCCTGATGGATATAAAGGAATAGGAAAATTTTAATTAGCAAGATGTACAAATGATGTACAGTTTTGAGAGTGGGAGAGAAGGAAAGTAAGAGCTGACTTTAAAATTAGATTGTTTAATTAGGAAAATAGCTTCGCCCCGCAAGTGGGTTATAAAAGTCTACAGTAAAATGACAAGAGAGGAACATTGTTCAGTTTTAATTGCGCTCAACTGGATTATCATTTGACAAGACTTTAAAATGAGAACACTACAAAAAAACCGGGAGCAGCTGCTGCTCCCAAGGAAGGCATTAGGCTATGTGTTTAAAAAGAAAGTGCAAAGTGTAACCAGACATTAAGAAATTAGTCAGTACAATAAAGAAGGAAAATAAGGATGTTTGCTAAAATTGTAGCCCTAATAATTCCTTTTATGCTGATATTTTTTAATTTAGTTTGAGTATAAGTAAAATAATTAGTTTCAGGAATGTGAGGTGTAAGTGAAAGATCTTAAGAAATTATAAAACAAGAATGTTGAAAGACTGTCCAATATAACTTTTATTTCTTCACAGTTACTTAAGACAGGTAATTAAGAACCCAATTATCTAGTAGATTGCCCACTCTTCCACCAATAATCACAATTCCTCCACCCAAAAGCCATCCCAGTAGTTAATAAGTACAAACTGATGTTTTAATTGTCCTTGCCTGGATAGTATTTTTTTTTCAGGAATCCATCAGGTTTATTTTACTTTGTCTGAGAAGATTAAACTGCACTGGTAAATCCAGCAACAGAAAAAGTGCATACCTTAAAAGTTGAGTGACTGCTGCTGGCCTTCAGTAATTGGGAATGAATAAGCCATAGTGCCTAGGAGCCCTAGTCATGGACCCCAGCCCCATTGTGCTAGGTCCTGTACCTCTGGTCTGGTATGACTTCTATGCTCCTAAGTAGGTGGCGAAGACCTGGGAAACTCAGCCTCCATGTAATGAGAAAAAGTTGAAACCCTCCTTTCCCACAGAACTACTGGAGGGAGATCCCAGTAGCTAATTAATTAGTTAATGATTATATGGTACTTCAAAGATGTAACCTGCTAGTTAATTGTTATTATTTCTCTTTTTTTTAAACTCAGATGAAAGAAACATTCATACCCACTCCAGAATTCAAATATTTCTGCAAATGTTTTCTCTGGTATTTTTTCCCAAATAAAAGTGAATGACTCATTCCCATCCAGTAAATGTTGGTTTCAGGTTTCTGAAGCTCTGCACATAGCTTGATTTCTGCTTTCACAGTCTGCTTGTGAAAACACCTGAGGAAGAAGTAAAGTTGCATAGACAAACTGAACAACCAAAACAAAAGGTCACACTCTCAGAGATTAAAAAAAATCCTCACAAACAAAAAGTTGTAGCTTTGTTTAAACAACGAATAACCTGCTGCTTTTACAAGTCCAACCTGATTTAACGATGGCCTTTATCATGATTGGTAAAGTAATGGCTGGCCCAACTGCATGGAGTACATTTCCTTTTATTACAGCTTGGAGGAGATCCAGGACTTGGTATCAGTTTCAGGTAACTTAATAGCAAAAGAAATGAATCCCTAGGCAACATAAAAAAAAGGCCAGATTGACAAATGATTCTGGGGCATGAACTGAACACTTAGATTATGAATATGGATTCAAACAAGTTTAGGCTTATAGGTTCTGACTTTCAACATTACTTAATTACAATAAAGAAATCACATAATCAGGTTGTCTCACTTCCCAGTAAGTTACTGATATATCACAACAACAGTTTATTGTAATCTGTGCAGGGAGCAGAAAAAAGGCCTGCTTTAAGCAGCTCACAACTTTAAAGGGAGAGCAGGGTTAACTATGTGAATATGTTCAGTGGGGAAACTTTCTGATAAGATAGCCATCTCCAACTAGTGAAAAAATGCTGGGGTGCAGCCAAAGGTATTTTGTTAAAATTACACTCTGAAAGGGAGATAAAGCATTTACGGTATTTTAATACGAGAAGATGTTTACCCCTTGGATCGTTTTCCTCACTCAGCATACCTATACTGACCTACCTACCTGCAAAGGTGTGTGCACACACACACGCCCCCTAGGGGTTATATGAAGGCTGTGAAACATACAAATACAACTCAGAAAATTCACATGATGGGGGACATGCATTGTTAAACTGTCCATTGTGCACATGTACTGTGACATATTAGAGTACCTGCTGCATCATTCACTGATGAGGCACATAAAATATAGTGGCCCCAAAAAATGTACTGGTCTTTAGGATACTAGCTAATCCCTAGGGACCACATTTCTCTCTGGTATAACTCCACTGACTTTATTGGGGATGAATTTGGTCTCAGGTTTTTACCTCTTTTTCAGTTTCTTACTGTTTGGAAGTGGCCACAGTTGCTGGGTACAATGCTGGAAAGGGAGAGGGGGTTTCTGGCTGCTGGGAGGTGGAACAAATCACAACTCTTGGGGCAGTAAGTCTGTCTGTCTGTATCTGTCTGGGGCTTTTCTGAAGTATGTGGAACATCTACTCCTGATTTATCCTGTCTCCCCCGCCAGCAACATCCTGCATCCTCTTCTTCCTGTCTGTATTCCTGACTTACCTCCCCTTGCCTACCAGTTCCTTACTCCTTCCTCAGGCAGCAACTAAGGGGTAAGACAATTCATGTCAGGAACTGAAGCCACAAACACGGAAAAGCTGGCCTGGAGCCAGTTAGCAATGTAACACCAGGCAGGCAGGGCTGGCAGATGAGAGGAAGCAAGTGGATAGCTTACGGTTGGTTGTTGGCCTGCAGGGCCTGCTAGGGGAGGCTTGTTGCAACGCTGGGAGATAGGAAGAGGGAGATGTTTTGTTTGGTTGACAGGGAAGGCCAGGCTCCTATTGGCAGGAGGGTGAAAACAAAGGTTTGGTGACAATTTTACTCCAATCTTTTGAACAACTAAATGCAACAATATTCATGTGCTTCATGATCTAGGGCTAAGGAATCAACTTCAGGACAACTTAAAATGTCCTTGCTTTGGCTCATCTGTGTCACTAATGTACAATACTTACCACATAATTTTGTGCATTGTATTGCCACTCCCTAACATTCAAATGTCATGTGTCAGGCCCCCAAAACTCATGAGATTGGCTAAAAAATTGTAAGGTTTAAAAATAATAAATTTGGAGTTCTTTTTATTTGCATTATGGCTTTTGAATTGTTAGGGGTTGTGTTTCCAAACTTATCTCTGCAACTGTATGGGCAAGAAACTTTTTTTTTTTTTTTTTTTTAAATGAAAGCAGAAATTCTAGTGTTTCCACATGACTCCAGCACCCAAGGCTTTAAGGAAAATACCAGATGATATGAGTCTCATGGTAAAATTTTGAAAGCTGGCAATTGTCTTTCCTTTTTATACCCAATGGTATCAAAACTGGAGGTGCAGAGGAGAGTTGGGCAGTCTAGCAATGGAGAACTAAGAAAACTGAGTTTAGGTCCAGATATCAAGCTCATGCTCCTTGGGCCAACGGAGCCTGGGACTATGTGAAAAAACAAAACAAAACAAAACAAAAAAACCACAGTGAAGTCACTTGTGTCATCAGTGCTGACAGACTTTGGAGCGAGAGGTATCCAGCTCTATTCACCTGATAAAAGGTCCATGATGTGGCTGCAGGCCTTGGCAGCAACACAGGTGTGCTTACATGGTACTGTTCTCGTCTTCTACGATTCCAAGCCAGAATGGTGGCATTAGAGTGCCAGCTGTAATAGTGGGGACTGAGAACACAATCTCATGTAGTACAGATTTGTATTTTTGCCTTTTTTACTTGGGGAAAGAGGATGTCTCCCCTTTGATAATAGTGTGTCCTCCCTCCTCCAGCATCATTCACCATCCTCCACTCTGACACCATAGAAGGTCTTGTGTGAATGCTTCTACGGGTGCTAGTGAGGGTGGAAGCACAGGCTAACAACCACTTTTCACAGCTGCTCACTGCAAAGTGGGCTGTTATCATGGAGGTGACTGAAAACAGACACAGGCTTTTTAATATGCAGATCACTGACCAAATAGCTTTTAACAGCTCCCAAATATTTTATACACTACAGAGAAAGAAAGAAAGATACTGAGGGAGAGAGTTTTCAAATCCGATTACTAATTCTGGCTTAATACAGTAAACTGTACTGGTTCCTTTGGAGGTGTCATGGTTTACTATGCAGATATGAACTGGGGACTTTTACAACTTAGATTAATGAACCAGTAAAATAGTCAGTTATATCAATATGTTGGTAGGGACTTTTATTCAGACCTGAATTGTTGCCTCAGTGGGCCCACAAATCATGTAAATCCTCCTTAGCTGCTGATTTATTGACAGAATACACTGGAGCTCCTGCATTGAGACTCATGTCAGTGCAGCATCTGCAAGGCCTAGGGCAGGGCCAGATTAGCCCCTAGACAGATGCCTAGGGCCCAGATTCATTGGGCGGGGGTTAAATATATTTTAAACCCATGCAGCTTTGCACACGAACTGAAAGAACTTCACTCAAGCGAGTGGTGTTGTGACCTTCTGTCTGCACACAAATCTGCACCAGTGGATGACTGGGTAGAGATAAAACGACGAGAGTCTTGTAGCACTTTAAAGACTAACAAATTTCTGTGGGCGTAAGCTTTCGTGGGCTGCAACCCACTTTGTCAGATGCATGAAATGGAAACTCTTCCTCGAAACTCGTCCCCAAGCACCTCTTCTTTACCTACGCTACATTGATAACATTTTCATCGTCTGGACCCACGGGAAAGAGTCCCTCAAAGAATTCCACCAGGTTTTCAATAATTTCCACCCCACCATCAACCTCAGCCTGGACCAGTCCACACAAGAAATCCACTTCCTGGACACTACAATACAAATAAAGGATGGTCACATTGATACGACCCTATACCGAAAACCAACTGACCGCAATACGTATCTTCATGCCTCCAGCTTTCATCGTGTAATGGACACATTACACAATCCATTGTCTAAGGCCAAGCCCTAAGATACAACTGGATTTGCTCCGATCCCTCAGCCAGAGACAAACACCTACAGGATCTCTATAAAACATTCTTAAAACTACAGTACCCACCTGGGGAGGTAAAGAAACAAATTGACAGAGCCAGACGGGTATCCAGAAGTCACCTACTACAGGACAGACCCAACAAAGAAAACAACAGAACACCACTGGCCATCACCTACAGCCCCCAACTAAAATCTCTCCAACACATCATTAAGGATCTACAACCTATCCTAGGGAGGCAGGCCTATCCTTGCTTACAGACAGTCTCCCAACCTGAAGCAAATACTCACCAGCAACCGTACACCATACAACAAGAACACTAACCCAGGAACCTATCCCTGCAACAAACCCCATTGCCAACTCTGCCCGCACATCGACTCTAATGACACCATCACTGGTCCTAACCACATCAGCCACACCATAAGGAGCTCATTCACCTGCACATCTACTAATGTAATATATGCCATCATCATGTGCCAGCAATGCCCCTCTGTCATGTACATTGGCAAAACTGGACTGCCACTACGCAAAAAAATAAAATAAATGGACACAAATCAGACATAAAAAAAGGTAACATCCATAAACCAGTAGGAGAGCACTTCAATCTCCCAGGACACTCTGTAGGTGACTTGAAAGTTGCCATACTTCAACAAAAAAACTTCAAAAACAGACTTCAGCGAGAAACTGCAGAGCTGGAACTCATATGCAAACTTGACACAATCAAACTGGGTCTGAATAGGGACTTGGAATGGTTATCTCATGACAAGAAGTAATTGTCACTGTTCACACAGTCTCACCTTCTAATCAATGGTTGTGAATAGGCCTCATCTACCCTAACTGAATTGACTTTGTTAGCACTTGCCCTCCCCATTGTTATGTTTCTTACCCTTGGATGTATATATATACCTCCTATCTGTGATTTGCAGTCCATCGAAAGCTTATACCCGCAGAAATTTGTTAGTCTTTAAGGTGCTACAAGACTCTCGTTCTTTTTGCTGTATACAGACTAACGCGGATACCCCTCTGGGTAGAGATAATACTCTCACACAGCTGAGAGCTCACACACTCACTTTGCCATTGCCAACAGAGCCAAGAAGAGAGGAGGGCACTGGATAAAGAAACCGCTTCTTTCTACAGCAAGGTGGGGTCCTAAAAGTATGTATTTGCCTGTGTCTCAGTGATGACAGGGCTCTGGCCAAGTGTACTAAATATCCCCATGAATTTCTGTTGCAAAATGTTGCTCCGTGTGAGCAGCAGATGCTTTGGTAGTTTTAATGTTTTTCTTTTAAACTTTCAAAGGCAGTAATCCACATTTGTGATCTAATGATTTAAGAACAGAGTTTCACTAGTACAGCTGTGGGAAAACAGGTTTATATTTGGACTTATAACCTGCAATCAGTTCCATGAGAACTTGGTGCCCATGTGAAGCCCAACTGATTGCAGGATCTGGGTTTCTGTCTGCATATATGCACTTTATTCAGACATTACTTTACATGATTGTGCTCATATCTTCATTTCTTTCAGCCATTATGCTATGCTGGCACTGTCATTTATTCACAGTTCTGCTTTTAGATGTATCTTTTTATCCAAATTTGAATAAAGTTTGAACACAAAAACCAAAAATCCTTATCACATTTCTTCAGATAGTGGTTTAAAGAAACTGTAAACTTTTAGCCTGTTAGGAAAGAATAACCCCAGTCACTGTTGGCAACAAGGGACTCATCTGAAGCCACTGAAGTCATCAGAAAGTTTCTCATTGACCTCAGTGGGCTTTGGATCAGGCCCTAAATGTTTGTATTCCCATTTTTAACTTCATTTTCTTTTTGATTGTATTGTCTTAGTATCTATTCTTTTTAAAGAACAAAAAACGTTTTCAAACTGGGGGAGCACAAAAACTTCCTAAAACTAAGGATTTTTTTTTTAGTTTGGTACCTTTCTAACTTAATAATAGTGGATTCTTTTCAAGATCTGTTAAAAATGTGTGCTCAAGCTGAAACCTTGTTGATGGCTCTAGGACTATCACAATATATGAAGTGCCACCAATGACAGGCTAGTCATAATAATGCAACTAGTTTGAGGATTTAAAAAAAAAAAAATCAATGTCAGCTACAAAGCAGTCAATTTTCACTTTACAAATTATTATAATCATAAGTTTGTGCAATTTAATTTTATAGATGTGATCTTAGCTCTGCAGAAAAACTATGCTCTCTTTTATCCTGAAAAACGTGCTTCATAAACCCATGATACTGCAGCAACTATGTCAAAATAGCCTGCACTATGCTGTCACTGCCTCTAGCAAATCTGGTTTGTGTATAACAGATAAATAACACACTCATGTGTTTAATACTACACAGATTTTTCCTTTGTCACATTTATTCTCACCATTACATTCAATGAGACCTTCTGTAAGATGTTATGTTGTTCCCAGTGAATCCTAGTATCAAACGATATACATTACGTTGTGAGAAGCACCAAAGCAAACACACCGTCTTGCTTTGTCTCAGAATGCTTACCTACTGGGATAGCCTCTCAGGCGAGTCTTCCTCAGTTTAACAGAATGATTTTTAGGTTTAACAGATTTCTACTGTGACGTTCTGTCAAACAGTGAATGGCAACAACAGAAAGGCATGACAGACAACTACTCTTCTTTGCAATACAAAGAGTGAAAACATGCCACCTCAAAACTTTAGAGAGTAAACCTCCCTATTGTCGTCTCGGCTAACCCTGGGCCTCATCCACCAAACACTTATCAACACAGCATAGTCCCAACTACTGTGATTAGTCACACTGGCTTCAAAAAGAATAATTCCATGACTTCAATGGACTCACAGTAGTAGGTACTACACTCAATAGTTAGCCTTTGCAGAATTAGGCTCGTAAACTAGAAGCTCTTAGGGTTGGCAGACTGTCTCTCCTCTCCCTGAGAAGCATCTACGATACCCATGACCCCAGCTACAAATGCTAAATAGTAATTATTTCTATTAATAATAAAAATAAAAAATGTTAGAACACCATTAAGGTTGCTATGGAAAGCACTCAAGTCAGAAAATGCCAAAGTTAGGGTTCACTGTGTTTCCTTCCCTTTGCCCTTGGTGCACGTGCATTAGATCAGGATACATTCTTTAATTATAAAACCATATATTATTATTTCTGCCAGTTCACTGTCTCATTCAGTAAGCAGATCAGATGGTGCCCCGTAACGCTGTTCAATATTTGTATCCTCACTATTCAATGACAATGTCATCTCATGCACTGTGCAACACCCAAGATAGGATGCCTCTAGACACCTACACAGCCAGGTTTCCTTTACTACATGCCGGGCATCCAAAGTTGGACAAAGATAAACAAAAAAGGCCTTTTAAAATGATACTCCAGCTCTTGCTACACGCTGCAGCTATAAAAACAGCAATCACAAGTGGATACAGAACACTAATTACATCATAGCAGGAATTAAACATACTTACAGAATTCACTCGTGCCTAATCAAAGAGAAATAAAATTTCAATTTAAAATGTTCATCCAATAGTAACTTTTCTGAAAGAAAGTTGTGCCACAAACTGCCAAAAAGGCAGACCATTTAAAATGAAGGTCAGTAGTACTCCTTAACTCTTGGGAGGAAAGGCACAGTATAGTATCATTTAAGAACTTAGCATCAGGTTTAATTTGTTTTTTTCCCCAACTTTGGCAGCATACATGTAAAATCATTTTTTTAAATGACCCAGTCTGTTGGATCATACGGCTCATATTTCAGATTGATTTTTTAAACTCAAAAAGCAGCTCATGAAAAATGCCAGACTGAAGGTCCTGGAGGCTGGAGTCTTGTATTTATTCCCAGAAGAGGTGAAGTATACTCAGTGGCAGTGTGAGCTTCCCCACACTGCCACACAAATATACCTAAACCATGACCTACAGGGGTGATCGACTTGGATTTCTGAGCAAGAAAACTGCCTGCTGCTGTTTGTTTCTATTGTGGTCAAGGAAACAGGACTATGAGTACATTTTTGTAGAAACAGAGGATTGAATTACAGAAGTACCTGACTTGCATCATCAATTTTTCCTCCTAACAGAAACAACCCGTCAAAGCCCTGAATATTGGCTAAACACTCAGGCCAAAAGGGGCAATGATACAAAGAGATTCTTACAAGGTTCAAGTGAAAAGATTTAAGCATCAAGAAGTAAGTGTTGGCTGGGACCAGGGATGGGGCTATTGACTTGTGATGTACCTGTAAAAGAGGGGAATTTTTTTTCCCTTATGAACTTAGAAGCTGTTTGATCCACTGCTTCCTACCTCTACCCTGTTCCAGCAGGTCCTCTATGATTTTTGCTGGTGGTAGCAGCTCACCATCTGTGGTGAATGCTGCTTTCCAGGATCAGCATCATTATGTGCATTTCCACAGCAGCACAATAATAACTGTAATGTAAAATGGGAAAGGTGATTTTACAGTTTATTTTAAAAAAGCACAGCACAATAATTACTGCTGCACAGCTGCAGGAATATCCAGACCATAGCCCTTGGAAAGCACCATTTATTTCAGTGACGAGCCACAGTAACAGGAATGAAGCCCAAAGAAGTAGAAAAAGGGGAGGCTCAGAGGGCTGTCCCTCATATATTTTAAATATAAATCCTGAAAAGAACCTGAGTGCCCTCAACTCTCACTGACTTCAGTGGAAGTGCTGTATGCATGCAACTCCTATTGACTTCAGTGGCAATTGATGGTCTCAACTGAACACACTCAATTGCTAATCTGACTAAAATACAAAAATAAATACATCTTTGAGCAAATATCAAAGTGGCCCTTTCAGCGCAATTTTTCTCTATTGAATTTTGTTTTTTAGTTTTATTCATAGCATGCAAACATCTCGCCAATGCTAACAGCACTTTACCTATAATCATAGAGGTCTAAAAGAAAACAGCATTTTGCAATAAAACTCTAGTTTACTGAAGCAGCAGCAAACACATCATGTGACCTTTCATTTTTAGGATAAGAGAATTGGATTGGCTTGCCAGCTAGCCAGCATTTTAAATGAGTTGGTTTTGAAAAGTAAACAAGTCTCACTTTTTCTTGACTGGCGCCCAATAAATCTAGTGAGGATAAAGAACTATAAAGAATTTCTAGACAAAGAGCTTGCTCTAGAGCCCAGATACTCAAGGCATGCATAGTCCTGTACAGTGTTTTGTAAAGTCAGCTACACTTGCCAGCACATATTTGCACTCTGTTTTGTGTCCTAATGTGCGACAGAACTTTTGTTTTTCCTCAAAACTCAGAATCTGCTTTTCCACTTCTTACGCCAAGAAAATTTTAATTGACTGCAACAGGAGTTTTTCCTGGGTAAGAGGATAAGTTCAGGGCCCCATGATTTCCTTTAAGAGTAAATCTTATAAATTGCTTAGAATGTAATCATTACTGACAACTTTGATAGCAAAAACTGAAGAATGTAAATGAAGTGTAGAGTACAGATCAGGCATAAAATACAGATGTGATCTTTACTTGCGGTCAATTTTGTAAAGACTTTTGTGTTAGGGAGGAAGAGAGAGAGAGAGAATCTGTGTTTCAATCTTACTAGAACAATCAGCTATTATTATTATTATGCAAATTTAATAGGTATGGCGTGATATGCCAGTTGGGATACACACTAAGCACCAACTAAAGTTTACAGCATAACTCTTGCCATGTGAACTAAGTTCACAGAAAAGTTCACAGACCTTTCTTTTGAACCTGGGCTGATGTAGGAATTTGCACCTTTGCATAGTTCTGTTGCAAAATCAACAGTTTACGGTTGACAGAGTTTTGCTCTGAGATTCTAGGCCCATTCAAAAGTAAATGGGGAGGATATGAAGACACATGGATCAAAAGTGAAACAAAAATGACCCCCTGCAAATGAAATTTGCTGAGTTTTACACAGCTCTAGAATTAACATGAACTTGTACTCCAAAACAAACTCAGCTTTTTGGGAGGGTTGATACATCCAACAGATTTTAACAACATCATGAACATTTAGTCATAATCAAACCTATATTCAGGATCAGGTCATAATTAGCATGTCTATTGTTCTTATTATAACACATGGAAGGTGTCAATAATTCAGAATTAAACTATATTTTTAACAAGTCATTCTCCACCAATCTCGTATTAGAACCATAGTTTACATTAACTAATTTCATGGAGTAGTTAAATCAGCTCCATGATAACACTGGAAACCATAATGTAGAGCACTGGATTTTGCAGATGAAACTGTGTGGAAGCTGCATTCAAAATTATAGTGGGGATGAGAGTGCATAGTGTGCCTGCTGTTTCTTTAATATTTTCCTTACTTTCAGGGGCCCCATGCAGATCCAAAGTGGAGTCCTCTTTTTAAAAATCCTGTAGCCACCATTCAAATATCTTTAGATGGCTATCTCCAGGTCTGCTACAGACCATCTTCACTGGTTGTTCAGCAAAACTAATGGTAAGCAGAGACGCTTGGACAACAGAGTCAAAGTAAGTATTTTACTACAGCTTTTCACATTCACTATGACCTATGCATTGAGTGTCACCATATCAACAAGAGAACATCTGGCTACAATAAACAAACAGAAGACCCCTTGTAAAATTGATTTTCCCCTGCGGCACTCTAGCTTTAAAAATAAATAACTATGATCCAAACATAACAAGGGGAGCGTCTCAGAAAGCAGGTGTAATTGATAGATGATTCTATTCTATTTTTGCACCTTAACTAATTTAGTCACATTTTCTTTTTAAAACCTACAGGAGGCCCTTAGAGCTGTGTTGTGGAGGCTAATATTCACAATCAAATTTTTTGTTCTCGACTGATACATGAACGTAATTAAAACTAAATATTCCCCAGGGTAGCATTTTGCCAAAAAAATAAGCCTGTTCCAGATCTGACAGACCTTGCAGGTCTAACGCCACCCAGTTCCACCTCCCCAATTAATTTTTTTTAGTTTTAAAATTCTGTAGCAGACCACAAACCACCATTTTCATTTCTCACTCTCTCTAGCATCCACCCATTCCTTCTCTCTCTCACATGGCTCATGCCTTGCACCCAGTCCAACAACATCCTAACTAGCTTTGTGACTAGCCAGGAGAAAGCTAGCTGCAATTCTCATTAGCAAGCAAAGCAGGTTCCAGTGACAGCCAACTATATACAAAATTAGTTGCTGCGGTGGGGGATGCAGTCAGCTCCATCTCAGGCAGCCACTGACCTATTCAGACAAAACATCCCCTCACAGATCACTAGGTGTGAGGTAAAAATCCTGAAAGGGTTGTATGTCTTCTCTTCAGCTCCTAAATGTTTTTCTTTTAAATGTTAATGACACTTTTTCACAGAGATTCTTGGCCTGTGATTTAAATGGTGACCACTACGACAATTGCTCTCAACCTTTCCAGACTCCTGTACCCCTTTCAGGAATCTGATTTGTCTGGCGTACCCTGAGTTTCACCTGACTTAAAAACTATTTGCTTACAAAACCAGACATAAAAATACAAAATGTCACGGCACACTATTACTGAAAAATAGCTTACTTTCTCAATTTTACCATATAATTATAAAATAAATCAGTTGGAATATAAATATTGTATTTACATTTCAGTGTATAATATATAGAGCAGTATAATCAAGTCATTACCTGTATGAAATTTTAGTTTGTACTGATCCGCTAATGCTTTTTATGTAGCCTGTAGTACACGGGTTCTCAAACTTTTTCTTCTGAAAACTTCTGAAAATATTTCAGGCTGTGATGATCCCCCCCCAAAAAAGTGACAACCCCCCCCATGCTATGCCACCCACCAACTCATGCTATGCCACCCTTACTTCTGCGCTGCTGCTGGGGATGGCGCTGCCTTCAGAGCACCCGCTCAGCAGCCGCTGCTCTCCAGCCACCCAGGTCTGCAGGGTTTTGGCTGTCAGCCGTGCACGGGGCTGACAGCTGCATGCATGGGGGCTGACAGCTCGCGACCCCCCCCCCATAATAACCTTGTGACCCTTTGAGGGGTCCTGACCCCCAGTTTGAGAACCCCCGCTGTAGTAAAACTAGGCAAATATCTAGATGAGTTGATGTACCCTCTGGAAGACCTCTGTGTACCCCAGGGGTACATGTCCCCCTGGTTGAGAACCGCTGCACTAGGAAACTTCAGAGGAAGATGGGAGCATTCAAAGTTTTGGTTGTTTAAAAAAAAAAAAAAAAGGAGGGAAGGAGGGAGGGAGAAAACACCATTTTTCATGAGTATTCCTCTCACATTCAGATTTGATTAACAGAATATTGCGAAAAATCATTTCAAGCCTATTTGTGTTCACAATCAAACCGTGCTATCTTGAGCTCTCAGACTGAGCAAGTTTTCATAGGGCACTTGCATTAATTGCAATTATTGTTTATAACGTGGTTAGACCTGGCAGTGGGATTTCAACTGCACTCTTTATAAAATCTTAAGTGTTGTTATAAATCCTTTGATACAGTGGGCCAAATCCACCCCTGGAATAGAAAATGAAGTTTGTAATTCTCAGCCAGAAATTGCATGGAGATTGCATAGGCATAAAATCAGGACAATCAATGTGGATATGAGTGGTAAGTGCAGCCAGAATTTAGCCCATTGTATCAAAGGACCTTTCTCTTCAGAAACTATGTTACTTACAGCTCATGGACCTTTCTCTTACAAGAACAGGTAGCTTCCTCCTACCCCCCCAAAGGATACACTGTGCTTTTTGCACAGCCTCAAAAATCTCCCTTCCTCACCATCCTCTATCATGATGAATTTTAAAAGCATGTTCATTCCTCAAAAGTCAATAAATATTTAAAAAATGTCATTTCAGAGCTGTCCAGCACAGCACATTTTTAAAGGTCCAGTATGCGCTGATGCTGTGTTTCCCCCCTCTTGGAAGCAAAGAAGGAAAAGAAATGTATTATTTTATGTTAATGCTAGCTAATAAATCCAGATTTAAAGAAAATTAAAACACATTTATTCCTCCCATCCTCTCCAATATGTTTAAATTTGTAAAGTAACCAGAATGTCACCATAAACAATGGTTTAGGAGTTACACTAGTTCCCAGGGAATTTGTAAAGAGTTTTTCTGTTGTTACCTTGGTAACTGCTACCTTGGCACCCTTGTTGATAAGCTGCACCACATTATCCACTTGGCCTTTGTACGCAGCTATGAGAAGGCGTTCTGAAAGCACAGCGACCTCATCCTGCTGGCTCATGAATTAGGAGAGAAAGGTTTTCAAGGCAAGCAGTGGACAAGTTCCTTCAGTCCAAAATGAAAGCTTCAGATCAGTCCAAACACTGCGCGCAGAGGCAAAAAAAGGACCTCAGTTAGCTGGAAGGTGAATTTATTACTATGCCATCTTCTGGACCTATGGATTAGAAAACAAAATTGCCATCAGCAACATTTTGGAAACTGAAACACGCAGACACTCATTACTGAACCCCTTAAAATGCTCTTGAATTTTTTTCAGGTCAGATGAAGGCTATGGAAAGAACCTCTGAGCATCCTACAAGTGTAATTGTTGCATTTCTACATGCAGCATACAGGATTTGGATACATACACTTATTGTATCCTCCCAACTTCCTTCTTGTTTCTGTTTCAACCACACTATCATCAAGGATACAGACAGAATTATGTTCTTGCATAGGTGCCAGCTTCATATCACGGTGATGCTAGAAACAATCCAGAAACATTGACTGCACTGTACAGAATGCATCCTTTTGTAAAGTACTCCCAGGAGGTTATTTGTGAGTCAGATCTTCCCCAGCATTCCCACTCATTCACAAAAGTACTCTCTTTCCCTCCTCCTTTATTGACATGCTCACTTTGTTTCTCATAATGTAATGACAAACTTTTTAAATAAATTCTCCCCTGAACATTTCTTCAACCTCCAGTTTCATTATGTGTTAGACATACTGTAAATTTGCCTTTGCACAGGACTGCTTGCTGTCATTTCTCTGTCCACACTTGCAGCCATCGCTAACACAGAGTACAGCACAGTGCAGATCCTAAGGCAGACAAAGAGCACCGGCACAGCAGTTAGGGAGCGAAAAATTAAATATATTCAGGACCCCAAATTCAAAACTCACAAAATCCATAGGGCTATTTAAAGTCAATACCAGGCAGTGTGAATTTCGGTTACAAGGAGAGATGACAAAGATACTTCTCCAGTTAACTGAAAAGCATGTCTCTTACAAAGAGCCTCATGCTATACATCAGGAACAAAGACTGGGACTTGGTCTACACTTACCCGGCGATTGGGCAGCAGTCGATGGGAGTTACGCAAGCTACACAGAGAAGCTTGTGTAACTCCTGCCGACTACTGTACTTCTGTTCTGCGTGGTGTCTTCACTGCACTGCGCTGACGGGAACAGACGTAGCGCTATGCCACTTGAGGAGGTGGCTTTAGTACATCGGCTTCCTGATCAATTGAGCGGGTCTACACTGACCGCTCAGTTGATCCAGATAAGTCGATCTGTTGGTGGTGACTTTGCCCCGTCAGTGTAGATGTACCCAGAGTAATAATAATGCAAACTACTGAAGTAGAAATCACCAGTCTCTAAGTGTATGGCTAACTTTCTGTCAGGCAGCTAACACATCCACCTAAACAGAATTTACACACCTTATAATCAACAGTCTGAATGCTCAAGGCCACATTCCACTGCATTTCTCTAATGCTGGGAAGAGTCCACAGCCAAATGGGACTCCTAGGGGCCTATTGCAAGACAAAATATGCCAGTTTTCATTAATATCACTAACTAATATATAGGGTCAAAGTACTGCAAATTCTATTATTAATAAGCCAGAAATTGCTCCTTAGGTAGAACACTTTTTACAAAATTATTGTTTATAAAAGTCCCAATGGGGGAGCATTCACAAAACATAGGTTAGACAGCTCCACATCCCAGAGAAACTATAGCCTCTGTATGACAGTTACAATACAAGGAAAGGATCGGGCATTTCCCAATCGAGATTGGGGAAAGGTGACAATTGGGGTGAGGGGCGGTGGAAAATTAGTGGGGACAGTAAAGGAACCTAGATGGGGCCTAGGAAGAAATTAAATGTAGCAAGGGGCTGTGTTTGGAAGTGCCTTAAAGATGAAGACAAAGAACATTGGATGCAGAAAGGAAGAGGAAGATAGTGAAGTGATGAGAGGAGTGGGTAAGAAGGTTGGGTCAGTAGAAGACTATAGCCGCAGCGTATTTTGGATAGAATGGAGAGATTAAAGGCAGAAAAGCCAGAAGGTAGGTTACAGCAGTCAAGAGAAGAGCTAACTTAGTCACCATGACTGATTCTAGCAACATCAAGAAGTGAGGTGGTGCAGAGGCAGCCACGGTGAATCAACTGAGAGGCAGGCAAACATGCAAGATGAGACAGAGTGTGACAGGTCAGAAGTGAAGAGGTACAGAAGATTTGCAAGATGTCATAAAGGCGGTAGCACAAACTGTGGGAGCAGATGAGGTTAGCAAGGGACAGAGCAGACAGAGAAACGTAGCGGGGAAACCTACCTATCCCTGTGGAGTCTGAGTGACTAAAGATGGAACCCTGAAAAACACTCAGAGGAAGATGTGGAGCCACCAGAGAAGGCACTGAAAACATGCTTAGTAAAGTTGGAGGAAAACCAGACTAGGAAGGAGCCACAGAAGCCCAAGGTGGAGAAGGTCTGGAGAAGATGTGGATGAGGGCAGTAGCAAAGACAGCACAGAGACATTTATATTTTGGCCAGGTGTGCTGACCTTGCTGACCTTGGCCAGGGCAGTTTCCTTATACTACAGTTTGTATTGACTGATGCTGAATTTTACTAATTTCCCAGCGTAATAACTAGGGCCAAAGGCCTGAACCTTGGCAAGAGCAGTTCGAATCGAAATCGACCAAGAAGAATTCTGGTAGCGAGGAACTCAACACACTGAGAGTAGACGATAGGCTCACTGGGAAGCAAACAGGAGGCAGAAGGTGGGACAGTAGACAGACAGGCAAGAGGAATCAAAGGTGATTTCTTCAGGAGAGAGAAAACAGCACTCTGCTCAATGATGAAGGAAATTAGTCAGGATAGGGAACAGAAAGAGGATGAGAATAAGGTCCTGGAGTGGATGAGCCAGGGATCAAGGGAGGACAGGAGAAGGAGGGATGAGCCCAGTATGCCATGAGCCATATTTAAAAGCCATAAAATTCAGATGGTTGTAATAAATAAGTTGGTCTATAAGATCGAACAAATGTAGATCTTGCTCCCCGAGTATTTGCTTTTCGATGCTTCATGCTATTCAAATAAGATGAACCGGCCACAGTTGTCGCTGTATTGTTACTAACATGTCATTGATGTTGTCACATTCCTTCATTACTGTTTCTCCTCACTCCCTGCCCTTCATGACCACCACGCAGTGCAGGAAACCTTGCAATAGGGATCTTTCTATGCATGCTTTTTCGGCAGAGGTGTGTGTTTGTTTCTCTGCCTGTGTGTGTGTCTCATGGTAGAGGCTTGGAGAATATTTGCTTGCTTGTTAGAGCATGCCAAGTTTTCCCCTCAGTTTTACAGTCACTTATTTGTTCCAATCTTTATCTGTAATCTGGCTGCTCAAGCATTTGAGAAAGTCACACATGTACCACTGTAATTGTCTTTGATCATCTTAAAATATCTATGGCCAGACTGTTTATTTTCGCTCCTTTAATAAAAATCAGTAACATCAGTGAGATTCTGAGAGCTTTCCAGTGAGTCTCTGAGGAAGGCA
Organism: Emydura macquarii macquarii; assembly: GCF_026122565.2. Taxonomy (NCBI): domain Eukaryota; kingdom Metazoa; phylum Chordata; order Testudines; family Chelidae; genus Emydura; species Emydura macquarii. The sequence continues at coordinate 6,111,178 of NW_027133156.1, forward strand.
TAATGTGAACATTTTCCTGACAGATGTTTCAGAGGAGATTTACAAAGAAATTCCATGTAGGCATTATGCAAGCTTTAACCACACAATTAGAAACCACAGCAATGTTCACAAACACTCAAATGATTTGTGGCTCAACCAGAAGCTTAGCACCATTCACCTAATGCAAAGGATCTCACGTTATTGTATTAGCAAGTCAAATATTAGAGATTATACTCACTTTTTGGTCTTAGTTTTTCCTCCCCATCTTGCTCTCTTTTCTGATTACTGCAGTAAATTCTTTCTTGGAGACACCATTAGCCTTCTCAGCCTGTCATGCTCTGTGATTCTGAAGTGATTTACAGTTACAGCACTGCTGCTTTAATGTATTTTTCCTTTTTGCCTCTTCCACTGATTGAATCATGTATAAAAGCATATTAAGGAATGGATCCAGCTATCAATTTTTTATAGCTTTCTACTGTTCTATTTACATCTCCTAAAGTCATCCTCTCATCTTTCTCCTTTTCAGAAATGTATTGACCTACAAGCTGCATTCCCATTTTTGGACCCTTTACATTTCCTTAACTGCTGTGGACTGTGGATTACACACAATTCAGCAAAACAAGTTTCATGTAAATAAAGCTTTGATGATCAAGAGATCAACTTTTCCTCTCCCCTGAGGAGAGACAAAAGAAGCAGATGGTGAGAGAAAGGGGAACAACCCTCTCATCCTTACTCTGACACATTACCCTTTCGCAACGCAACAGATACATGAAAACTCCACCTCGACAAATCCCCAGCTGGGAGTGACTGCACCAGGGCAAAGAGACATCAGTTCGGTTACGCACTTCCCAGTAATATTTAACTCTCTGTCTACCTTGCACTTCTAGGATCTCCTCTTTAAAATGTTTACATATGCAGTAAATAGAAAGACAACAACTGCCTAAGTGCTAATATAAAACCCATTATACTGCCATGCTCTGACTCTCAAATTGTGCACAAAGAATTCTGCAACGTGGTTTGTGCTTCACACCAATTCCCTAGTGCCGGTGACCAGGCTCCACACGGTGCTTCCTCATTAAAGCATCAGAACCCAGGAGTCCTGACTTCCAGTAACATGCTCTTACCACTAGATCACATAATTTCTATGCCAAAGACTCAGGATCAATATCCACCCTGCCCTCTTGTTCCGCTTAAGCCTCTGGTGAGTCCTGAAGCATGAGACAATTCAAATGTACTGCGTCACAAGTTCAAGAAAGTCTATGAGAACTTGTTTTGGTTTACATATTTTACCTTCCGGTTAATCCTGACTGCATCATTGTACCTAGTATCAGATTACTTACCTTGGGCAGGTAGGCAAAGCACTACCCACATCTTGAATGATTCCCTTAAAGAAAGCCTGCCAGATGTGATAACCACAGATCAAGTAATAACAGTCTCCACAGAGCAGTCAGTTCTGAGAATAATTTGCCCCCCTCCTCCCCACAATCACTGGAGCATGAAAGAAGACAGTTCTACTAACATCATGAACTAGTATTTCAGACCCATAGCAATGACTCAGTACTATGAATCTAGACGAGGTCGGATATAGACATTCAGCAATATGTCCACAGATTTTAGCAAATGGATGATTCAGCTAATGCTGCATATTCCTGAGGACATCTTTATATCTGGAAGTAAACAAAACAAGGTGGGTGGTTGCTCGGTGACAAAGTCGGAAAATTCTTTGGATTCATTTCTCCTATATATAGCACAAAGAACTCACAAAAATGTAGGTTCCTCTGAACCTATATAGGCCCTCCTCTGCAACCATTACTAGACTAGTTGGTCAGTCATGTTACCTACGAAAAGACTCAAGTAGCAAAAGGCACAAGAATGATTATTTTAAGAAAATAGGCCAAATAAGTTTGGAAATTTCGGGAAACATCAAATCTCAGGGATGTTCAAAGGCCAGAAGGGATCTGGTAACGATATAATACATACATAATACTCACTATGTGGTAGTTCCAGGAAATATCGCAAAGGTAAACCATTGCTTGATTAAGGAACTAAAGTCACTCTTGGAAGAACCATCTTTTAGTGGCAATACTGTTTATAAAAAATGACAAAACTAATAGGATTTCCTTGCTTTAGATTCAGTAGATTATTAAAAAGCTTCCAAAGCACTCGACATACATAAATCTATCAACTATATAAATACCACAAACATGAAATAAAACAGATATAACACCTGATAACAGCTCATTAGTAACAGCAGTCAAGTTAAGCTGCTATCTAAATAAAAGAAAAATTGCATTTCTAACAAGGAATTTCCATTGTGCCCATCACCATGATATCAAGGCACATATACTAAATAAAGAAATCACAATTTTTTTCCTGCAACGGACCTTAAACTCCATTCTTCACCTGCCTACCAAAAATGTTGCCTAGTCTTTCAAGAAAAACACCCATCAGTTCACAACTTCTTACTATACAGTACAATGAACAAAAAAGGAAGATTTTAATCTTGCTTTATGTGGAAATCACTACACAATCCAAATGATGGAATCACTACTGACACTTAATAAATACCATGCATTTTACAGAAATACTATACTCAATGTTGAATAACCATAATTAGCTCTTAAATGGCCCTTTACATTCTCATATTGCAATTCTCTTCTTTTGCTCCAATCACTTTCAGGGTAGCATGTTTTCTTTCCTACTAATATCCACATCAGTGCATTAAAATCCATAGAAAGTTCTCTCTAGTTTCTCACTGTAAATCATCTTATCATATTTTGAATGAAGGATATAACATAAATAATAGTTTTGTATTCTGCATATTTATCGCCTATGAAGAACCTGATTTTTCCCCAGCAGCTGACTAATGGACTGTTTACTCTCCTATCTCCTGGATGCAGGTATAGCTTTTACTTCTTTCTACCAACCATCAAACTCTTGATGTTTTAAGGATTCTGCAGGATATAAAAATATTTTCTTCTTTTAACTACTCTTTTCAGATTCTCAAGTGTCTTCAATACAAACTGATCAGGAAACAGTCATTTGCAAAAGACAATACTCTTTCCAAAAGAAGACTTGGTCAACAAAAAGTACTTTAATAGAAAAATCAGTGTCTGGGAAAAGGCAAAGTGATATGAATTATGGGGCAATATACATTTGATTCAGATTTTTCTTCACAAACTTATGTATGAATATAATTTATTTGCTTCACACTTTTTACATTGATGAACATTTTAAAACTAAAAAATATGGTAACTAATAAAAGTGATTACTGTGGAAAACTATATACATACATACATACATACATACATATATATATATATATATATATATATACACACACACACACACACACACACACACACAGATTTTGGATTCATCATCTTCTTAAGAGTCTAGGACAATCTGGAACACCTGAGACTATTTTTGCTCATTAGTTACCCCGGTTGCAAACAGTCACAGTCTCCCAAAGAGAATCTGCATGACAAGTGCTCACCATTCTTGTTAGGTAAAGTAAATTAGACTGATTTGTGCTACCATCCCGTCACATCTGGCAATTGCTTGCTTCTAAATCCACAATTAGCCATGAAAGCTACAAACATGAGGAGCCAGCTAGTGCAGATTCTCCTGCTGCCAACTGAACTCTTAATCAAATACGGTGCTGTCGTCATCCTAGCACTACTGCCAGCTTGGTGAAATTTAAACTCTCATCTGACTAACAGCTCTGAAATCACGCCTTGTTACCACCCCCCAAAAAAACCTGTGAAGTGATGTCAGCCTCCTCTAAACTTTTAAACAGCAGCAAAGACACATTCAGATGGAATTACTGGGATCAACGTTGCAATTTAAACTCTTCACTGAAATACCATTGATTTTCTTGTACAGATAGCTGGGTTTCTCCACCACCCTCCACCCTCGCCTTTGCTTTCTTTGTTACCAACCCGAAGCCCTGACTTTCATTACCCTCAGGAAAAGATACAGGTACCATACTCCACATTGCTTCAAGAAATTTATTTCTTTATAAATGCTCTGACTCCTGTGTTGCAGCTTCCATAATATTCAACATTATTAGTATTTTATAAGTAGCATTCATCAGTTTTGGTTTTTTAACTATTTTTAAGTTTCAAAAACATTATTCTGCCTCAGCTCCTTCAAAACAAACATGCCTGCACACACATGCACTCTTCAAGACTTTCTATAAAAGCAAGCAAGCTTACCTCTCAGTGAGCTAAACAATATTTATATACCAAAACAAAAGCTGTTGTTTAATATGAAACAGCACACGTGTGTAAACATACATGCGTGAGATGCTCGGGTGCTCATTTGCATACTAACAGCCAGAATTTCTTTCCAGCTCACTGCTATTTCATTGAAGCGCTGGGGTCTGAGCCCTGGGAACTGACCCAGACATTTGGTCGTGCTTGAGTGAGAACAGAGTTCTTTGTGCTTTGCATGCACACAGAAATTCAGGCACAGTGGAATTTCTAGATGTTGAGAAATCTCCCTTACTGTCATCATCTGCATTAGATTCAGCTATCGCAAAATTAGGACCTTATCAAACTGCCATTGAAGTCAGTGGCAAAACCCCCACAGAATTTGATGGGAGTAGGATTGGGCTTATATTTTAAAATCCTTTCCAAAATTCCTTTCCCTTCCTCTTGCACCTGCTATTTCCCCCCTGCTTTGTTAATCACAGATTCTTCTCCATTGCAAACTCTCTCATCTGAGTTCTTTTCTTTGCTTTCATTCAGATGACAAAAATGGTTCTGAAATGAACAAGTTTTATTTCTGGATAATGTCTGGTTTGGGGAGTGGGTAGTGCATTGGATTAATGCAATGCTGGCATCAACCTTTCACCTTCAGGAGCCTGCGTTCTGACATCAAAATGAAAATGAGCATGTTCCTCTTATTCTCTCCCTACTTATTAGTGGACAGTTACCCTCATTGAAAAGTTACCTTACAAGTTGGTGTAACTCTCCACCATCTGCAGCCTGCACTTAAGGGAGGCCCAGGACGGAAACAGAGGAATGCTGCAGGTCAGGATTGAGGCGCACTGAAAGAGATATGTCTGGATGTGTGTGTGCAAAGCAACAGTCTGCACCAGCACTATCAATCTTTCACTTTCAAAAGGTCTATGTTTAGCCAATGTTAAAGAAAAAAATAGTAAATGTGAACATTTTAAAAAGTAAAGATATACTGGAAAATGTCAGGAGAGAAATATGTTCATAGATTTGTAGATTTTACAGACAGAAGGATCCATGATGATAATCTAGTCCAGTGGTTCTCAATCAGGGGTATGTGACCACTGGGGATACACAGAGGTCTTCCAGGGGGGTACATCCACTCATCTAGATATTTGCCTAGTTTTACAACAGGCTACATAAAAAGCATTAGCGAATCTGTACCAATTAAAATTTCAGAGAGACAATGACTTGTTTTATACTGCTTTATATACTATACACTGAAATGTAAGTACAATATTTATATTACAATTGATTTATTTTATAGTTATATGGTAAAAATGAGAAAGTAAGCAATTTTTCAGTAATAGTGTGCTGAGACATCTTGGTATTTTTATGTCTGATTTTGTAAGCAAATTTTTAAGTGAGGTGAAACTTAGGGTATGCAAGACATATCAGACTCCTGAAAGGGGTATAGTAGTTTGAAAAGGTTGAGAACCACTAATCTAGTCTAATCGCCTGTGTGATGCTTTCTGGAATATAAGTGATCATTTATATTATTATTAAAACAAATGTGACAAAATTGCAATGTCAGGTACCATTGGAAAGGTTATAATTTGCTAAGTATGATAATATTGTTTATGGGTATGTATCATCATTGTATTGTAAATTATGGATATGTGTGATATGATTATGGATTAGTGTCAGCACTGACGACTCATCGAGGGCTATCAACTATACAATGAATCCAGTGAAAGATCTCAGGAGCTACACTTTATGAGTCATCAGGACATATAGGAACATGCCTATGGACAGGAGACTCTGAGGCTTTTCCATGCCACATGCTGTGTGGCTGTGTCTGGGACAAGCCACGTGGCAAAGAGACATAAAAGGCAGCTGCACCATCTCCATATTGTCTTCATTCCTGATTCCTATCTCTTGATCAACTATTCTACGTCTGAAGCTGTGAAAAAAAGACTGAGAGCCATTCACGTACAGATTGTAAACCAGAGGAACTGTACAAGTCTGCAAACTCCAATACTGCTAAAAATCTGATATATGTGGAATTTGAACTAATTTATATGTATCTAATTGCTTTGATCATTTAACATCTCTCTTCTTATTTGTTTCTTTCCTTTTATAATAAACCTTTGGCTTTAGATACTAAAGGATTAGCTGACAGCATGATATTTGGGTAAGAACCAAACCTATATTGATCTGGTAATGTGGCTGATCCTTTGGGGATTAGGAGAACATTTTGGTAAAGTGAATAGAGTTTTTAAATAATTTCTCTCTTTAATGGAGCTAGTTGCTGATTGGAAGCCAGAGACTGAAATGCGATAAAGGGGGCTGTGTTACTTCTTGTTTTAGCTTCTTAATAACCAGTGTGGGGAATCAGGAGCACTGTGTATTGCTGGTTGGGGAATCGAACTTCAGTGTTAGCCATCAGTTTTGAGATAATCTGCTCTCTTTTTACGGCCTGCCCTGACCTTGGCATTTTCAGGTGGGCTATCCTAGGCAGAGATGGGTCACAGCCTGTATAACACATGGAATAGCACCACAAATCCAGCTACAATTAACATCCTTAGATTTCAATTGAAGATGCAATAAATTAGCTAGTCCTGCTTAGAGATCCAGTAGTAATTCACTGAACAAACATGAACATCTGAGGTGGTGATTGTAGCCTGGTTCTTTGCTCCTAGATCAGGTGGAGATGGACATATTCCTGACGTGATGCTCACAGATCTTAGGAAGGGGGAAGATGATTTGTTTTACTGCATCAGCAATTCCTGCCAGTGTTTTCTCGGGGGGAAAGCGGTGTTAATATTTATATTAGTTCAGTGCCCAAAATATGCTAGGCAATGTATAAAGATAGTAGCAAGAATCTAAGTTCTAAAGGGAGCCCTATATCCTCAACGTGGTGTAGAACTGCACTAGGTTACATAGGCTCGTAGATGCAAACAAGGTGCCAAGAAACTGCTACTGGAAGGACACAACTGCATTCTATGAGAGAAAAGTTGTTTCACACTGAAACAGAGGAGAGGAATATGTTTAGAGAGAGAAATTAGTGATTTTTCACTGGCATGCTTTCCTGGGACTAAAGACATTTCTTTACTGCTGCTTGCTCAATGACCAAAACTGCTCTCAGGGCTGGTCATATTTGTCCGAGGATCAACTTTTGATCAGAATACCCCGAAATGGTTGTAAACTAGTGGCTGAAATTCAAAGGGGGAAGTGTCTCTAACATATTTTACGTAGTGGAGAGTTTTGCATCAGGTGTGGCTCATGGTGTTTGTTATATTCAGTATTCCAGTACTAAAAAAAGAAGTGCCAGAATGCACTACTAAATCTTCCAGTAAGTGGTAGTACAGACTGGACCACGACTACGCCTGATTTGTTTATGCTGTGTGCCATACACAATAAATACATTAACACAAAGCATTAAATAGTGATGTAAACAACAGGATGTCTATACTAGTGCAATCTATCTGTCCCAAAATTACTTTTAAGTAACATCTCTGTTATAAATGTTAACTGGAAACCATTATTATCTGTAGTCCTCTCATTAAATTTTTCAAAGGAATTCTAAATCCTGAGGTCTTATTAACCTATCTTTTATAAAAGCAGCGTGATAAATTTTTCTTATTATCCTTTTTCCTGGACTTATATCTCTGATCTGTAAATCCATGTATCCCCTTGACCTTCTGATGTACACCTCAGATTACGCAGAGCCTGAGGCAAAATTCACAATGCTTGAGAAGTGCTATCTTAATACTGCGTTTCCTGGATTTCTAACTTTTTATATTTTTTGACTAATTTTCCTGAGAGGTAATATTCCAAATCATTGATACAATGCAAATCATTGATACATGCCTGAAACCTTAACTTCAACTTTCTTAAATTTGTGTGTGGGAATATAGGTATACACTAGATTGGGTTATGGTAACAGTAACTACCGCCAAAAATAAAGCTATTGCTCTTCTGTGATTTGACTTTCATGGTCACTGTGGTAAATTGTGTGTCATGTCTTTGTGACAAGCTGTAATATGATTCTTTTGGATTGTCATTCCCTGCTACTACACTATTCCTCACCAAACAGAAGATTTCCTAAAAGTAATATTTCAGCATTGTGGATGGATTATTCTATAGTTATCTAAGATCTTTGGAGGGATTAATCATGGTGAAAGATGTTTACAGTCTTTAATAATCCTTGTGATGTTTTCTCTTTCTGACTGCCAGTCATTTTATTATTTCTTTTTAATTTAGGCCTCTCCAATGGAAAGTCGGTAGTTACTGAATCTTTAGACAATGGAAAACACTGGGAGCTGTCTCCACGGATTATATTAATGTTTTACCTTAGGCAGATGCTCATTATTTATTAATGCATATTGGAGGGTCAGAGTACGGAGTCAGATATGTACTGGTGCAAACTGGACTGAGGGTCTTATTTTGCCGACAGAAGTTCCTGTTGCCAGGGGCTATACTCAAAGTAAATTTTTCTAATTTGCACCATAGAGTGAATTACGTTTTCCATCTAATTTTTTTATTTTCAAAGCAATTCTCTACTCTGCCAACCTCAGGATGATTTATTTCAAGCATTACTTCTTTTGGTGTTGCTGCTCTTTACTCTAATACATGCAACAGTCCAGCCAGTACTAAAGAAATCTGCATTCAACACTAGTGTCCCATTACTGCCAAACTTAAGTCAGGCCCTAAAAATCATGAGACTGGCTTAAAAATCATGAGATATTGGAACAAATTAATTTGGGGTTATTTTTATTTGCCCTCTGGTTTGAGCCTTCAAGTTGCACTTGCTTCATGTTTTCAAGCTTTTCTCTACCACCATGAGAACTAGAAATTTACTTTTTGTTTCTTTTTTTCAATGAAAGCTGAAATGATCATACAGTGACTTCATTCTAGGAACTGAGGCACTAAGAATAAACACCAAACATTGTGAGACTTACAGTACAGTCACAAGAGCAAACTATCCCACTGTGTAGGAAAGATAGGACATATGGCAAGGGGTGACCACCTAGGCTTAGCCAGGAGACCATCTATGATCTGAAACTCAAAAAAGAGTCCTACAAATAGTGGAAACTAGGTCAAATTACAAAGGATGAATATAAACAAATAACACAAGTATGTAGGGACAAAATTAGAAAGGCCAAGACACAAAATGAGATTAAACTAGCCAGAGACATAAAAGATAACAAGAAAACATTCTAAAACTACATTAGAAGCAAGAGGAAAACCAAGGACAGGGTAGGCCCATTACTCAATGTGGGGGGAGGGGGAGACAATAACAGAAAATGTGGAAATAGCAGAAGTGCTAAAAGACTTCTTTGTTTCAATTTTCACCAAGAAGGTTAGTAGCGACTGGACATCTAACATAGTGAAAATGAGGTAGTATATGAGGCTAAAATAGGGCAAGAACAAGTTAAAAATTACTTAGATAAGTTAGATGTTTTCAAGTAAGTAAGGCCTGATGAAGTACATCCTAGAATATTCAAGGAGTTGACTGAGGAGATATCTGAGCCATTAGTGATTATCTTTGAAAAGTCATGTAAGACGGGAGAGATTCCAGCGGACTGGAAAAGGGCAAATACAGTGCCAATCTATAAAAAAGGGGAATAAGGACAACCTGGGAAATTATAGACCAGTCAGTTTAACTTCAGTACCCGGAAAAATGGAGCAAATAATTAAGCAATCAATATGAGAACCCCTAGAAGATAATAAATAAGAGTCAGCATGGATTTGTCAAGAACAAATTGTGTCAAACCAACCTGATAGCTTTCTTCGACAGAGTAACAAGCCTTGTGGATGGGGGAAGTGGTAGATATGGTATAACTTGACTTTAGTAAGGCTTTTGATACTGTCTCACATGACCATATCATAAACAAACTAGGGAAATACAATCTAGATGGAGTTACTGTAAGGTGGGTGTACAATTGGTTGGAAAACCATTCCCAAAGAGTAGTTATCAGTGGTTCACAGTCAAGCTGGAAGGGCATATTGAGTGGGGTACCACAAGGATCAGTTCTGGGTCTGATTCTGTTCAATATCTTCATCAGTGATTTAGATAATGGCACAGAGAGTACACTTACAAAGTTTGCGGTGATATCAAGCTGGGATGGGTTGCAAGTATTGGAGGATAGATTTAAAATTCAAAATGATCTGGACAAACTGAAGAAATGGTCTGAAGTAAATAGGATGAAATTTAACAAGAACAAATGCAAAGTATTCCACTTAGGCACTTAGGAAGGAACAATCAGTTGCGTATACAAAATGAGAAATGGCTGTCTAGGAAGGAGTACTGCAGAAAGGGATCCAGGGATCGCAGTGAATCACAAGCTAAATATGATTCAACAGTGTAACACTGGGGCAAAAAAAGCAAGCATCATTCTGGGATATATTAGAAGGAGTATTGTAAGCAAATCATGAGAAGTAATTCTTCCGCTCTACTTCACACTGATTGGCCTCAGCTGGAGTATTGTTTCCAGTTCTGGGTGCTACATTTCAGGAAAGATGTGGACAAATTGGAAAAAGTCCAGAGAAGAGCAAGAAAAATGATTAAAGGTTTAGAAAACAAGACCTATGAGGGAAGATTGAAAAAATTGCATTTGTTCAGTCCAGAAAAGAGAAGACTGAGAGGGGACATGATAACAGTTTTCAATTACATAAAAGGTTATTACAAGGAAGAGGGAGAAAAAATGTTCACTTTAGCCTTTGTGAATAGGAGAAGAGGCAATGGGCCTTAAATTGCAACAAGAGCAGTTTAGGTTGGGCATTAGGAAAAACTTCCTAACTGTCAGGATAGTTAAGCACTGAAATAAATTGCCTAGGACGGATCTCCATCATTGGAGATATTTAAGAGCAGGTTAGACAAACACCTGTCAGGGATGGTCTAGATAATACTTTGGCCTGATGTAAAGTGCAGGGGGCTGGACTAGATGACCTCTTAAAATCCCTTCCAGTCCTACGATTCTATAAGAGCTGGCAATACTGCATTCTTGCAAATTACCACCCGGATTCTAACCTTCCTTTCCTCAGCAAACTCTGCCTTCCCATTCAATATTTAGATGAAGGTATTGGGAGAAACTAGGGAGAAACTGCCAGCTTTCCAAATGCCTGGCTCAGACCAGCACTTGATTGAAGAGCGGCTGGCTGAAGCTGCCCTCAGACAAAATGGAGGTGATGCTGGTGAGAAGAGGAAAGTGTTTTGAAAAGCTCCCCTTCACTACTACAGTCCCCATTGGAAGGCATCTGCCCTCAGATTGTTAGACCAGTTCACAGCCTTAGGGGTCATTTTAGATTTCGCACTGCACTTCGACACACAAATAAGCAATGGTGGCAAAGAACACCCACTTCCACTCGGTGCTGGCTAAAAGACTACTCCTGATTTTTCCAGGCACAAATTGGCCATGATGGTCCAATAGTTCGTTACTTCCAGGCTCAATTACTGTTCCTCAGAATGAGGAATGAAACTCAATGAACTGAGGAAACAGCAGCTAGTTCATAATGCAGCGGCTCATCCACTCACTAACATAGGCTACTGGGAACACATCATCACAATTCACTGCTCCCTACACTGGCTACCCATTGAATACAGAATCCAGTTGAAGATGATGGTACTGATTTTCCAAGTCCTGCATGGTATTGACCTTGGCTATCCAAGAGATTGCCTCTCTTTCTGTGATGACCACAACCTTAATTTTCTAGTGAAGAGAAGCTGTCACAGCTTCCAGCTAAAGAGGGGAAGACTCGTATCCTCAGGAGACAGAAACTCTTAGATTAGCTGGGTCAAGACCCGGGATCTCGCTTCCAGATGAAATCTTGTCTGCATGCAGAATTACATGAACACTCTCAAATACATCACCATTTCTCAGTCTATGCATATTGTGTGTGTATATATTATAAGCACATGCACACACATACACCCTCCCAATAACTTAAGCTTGTAACTGTTGGCTGGGCTGGAAAAGGGAGATCTTTCTGTGTATTCAAGTTTATTTTTCATAGAAGGCACTCAGAAACCACCATGACAGGACACCTTATAAAAATTAAGATAATTAAAGATAGGCCTGGTCTACACTTACCTCTGCGATTCGGCAGCAGTCGACGGGACTTACACAAAGTACGCAAAGAACTTGCATAACTCCCATCGACTGCTGTGCTTTTCTTCTGTGCGCTGTCTTCACTGCACTGCGCCGACAGAAACCACGTTCCTGTTGACGCTGTGCTACGCCACTTGTGGGGGTGGATTAATAATAGCGACTTCTGGATCGACTGAGCAGGTCTTCACTGACTGCTCAGTTGATCCAGATAAGTCAATCTGACGGCAGCGACTTTGCCGCCATCAGTGTAGACATAGCCATAGATAACAATGCTTGATATTAAAATTCATCAAAGGTTTTTACTGTTATATGCATTTTACAGTGCCATTACTCCTGGCAGCCTATTAAGTTTTTTTGTATTATGTTTAGTATTAAGTTCTTAAATCAAATGTCACCCTAGGGAAGAGCCTTTATAAATATTGTAATTTCTTGCATATTTAAATTAGTAAGGCAAAGCAATATCATGGCAAAAGAATGATGATTGTCATGTCAACTATTAGCCATATAACAGGGACCCTGGCCTGGTTTTCTTTTCAGCAAAGTAATAAAAATATAAGTACATTTATTTTGCATGTCACAGACATCAGCCTTTCAAAACAGAGTGGGATTTAACTACGCTTTTCTGTCCTGGGTATATGAAGAATGCTCATGCCCATCAAGTAAGCGAATGGCTCTGGTACAGACTTTTTCCTTTATTTCACTGAGTATTTCATGCTCTTCAAGAAAAAGGCTTTATATGTTGGTCTAAATACAAATGCTACAAAATGTGTTTTGATTATTTTTTCTCCAATCTCCATGAAATGATCAGATACAATTTTTATTTGGAGAATGAAATCTAAATATGAAGACAATCTGCCATTCCACACAAACCTAGAGAGTATGGCCATCCCAGAATTTTAAATGTCCCAGTCTTCCAGAGGAAGAAGTCTTCTCAGCTGAGTGATATTCTGTATGGAATCACACTGAACCGTACAAGATCTCAGATCGTGGCTGTCTCTCAGTCCAAAATAACTATTTTAAAAATATGTTGGGAGTGATCTTTTTTTTTTTTTTTAAACTTCCCACCGTTACATTACAGCAGCATCAGTGAAACAGCATTGTAATGTCATTTTTAGAAACATCACCTCTCAAAGGCAGTATACATAGAAATAAAGTCAGAAACATGGCATTCTTCCACACTCCTGAGTGCAAACATCTAATACTACTTTGCACTTATAATACATAATGCCTTTAGCCCAAAAACCTCAAAATGTGATAGGTATGGGTAGGTAACCTTTTTTTCATGGCATTGTGCAGGGATCACAGCTGAGAGGTCCCATCCAACCTAAGCAAGGATGTCCCCATTAAAAGGTGGTACTCTAACCCATTCTGCAAGAGCTAGAGTTTCACTTTAGCAAGAGTGAGTGGAGGTTAGGAAATTTTTTTAGTGAAAAGCACACTTTTCTTGAAACTACAAAGTTAAAGCTTCCTCCTGCATACAGGAGACCTTGGATCAGAGCTCTTGACCGACTTTTAGATAATTTGAGGACAGGGTCACAACACTTAAGAATAAACCACAGACAGTAAGGCAAAAGTTATATGAAGTTGGCAGGCCTGCCACCTCTTCTTGTAAGGTCTGAGGCCTTGTTTTTTTTGGCTAAGTAGTAGTCGCCATAGTAGGAGAGACAGCAGCCATAAACTAAGAAGCATGTGGTCACATCTTCAAATCCCCATCTAAATTCAACGAACAATGTAATATCAGGCTGTTAAGAGGGCATTACTTCTTAATGGTATCTACCACCACCAGAAAAAGAAACAGATCTTAAGATGTTTAAAGAAAACTTTCTTTGATACATTCTGTCTAGCCAGGAATCACTTAACAGTTGTGACTGTGAAATCCATACCTTTTTATTGTTTTGTCTTTATAGTCCTCATTTCCCTATTGTTTATGTGTATGGTTTCTCTCTGGTTCTTTGGTTGTTACTATCTGTTGCATAACTAAGTGTGCAATATTTAAATCAACTGAGATGGTCGCGTATGATTGGTTAAAGAATTATTTCACAATATATTAGGATTGGTCAAAGAATTATTTTGTAATATTTTAGTAAAATGATTGGTTAAGGTATAGCTAAGCAGGACTCAAGTTTCACTATAAAACTGGTCTACACTACGAAGTTAGGTCGACGGAAGCTGCCTTCCATCGACCACATAATGTATGCATCTCCACTGCCAGGTCCCTTTGCCGACCTAGCTCGCTGTAAACACTGACTTAATTGATCCATCTCCACGAAAGGCGTAGCACTAAAATCAAAGCAGATGGGTCAACTGAGTGGCAGTTTAGGTGGAGCATTGCATTAATCAACATCATTGGCCTCCAGGAGGTATCCCACAATGCTTTGCTGTGACCGCTCTGGATATTGTTTTCAACTCCACTGCACCACAGCCATATACACAGGAAAAAGTCCCTTCCCATGTCAAGTCCAAGGAAATTTTGATTACCATTTCCTGTTTATTCAACATGGGGAGCTCACCAGTACAGCTGATTATGGCGACTGAATGCCCCAAACGTGCTCCAGCGTGGAGTAAACCTGAGCTGTTACATCTTACTGGTCTGTGGGGAGAAGAATCAGTTCAGGCACAGCTCTGGTCCAGCAGAAGAAACTTAGATATCTATGAAAAGATCTCGTGGGGCATGTTTGGAGAAGGTGTACAACAGGGACATGCAGCAGTGCCATGTGAATCAAAGAACTTAGGCAAACAAGGGAGGTGAACAGCCGTTCTGATTTGGCACCAATGACATGCCACTTCTACAATGAGCTGCATGTGATGTCTCAGTGGTGACTCCACAACTGCCCCCAGAAGCAGCATGGATACTTCGGGGGAATCTGGGTCCCGGGCCAATAATGATTAAACTGTGGATGAAGAAGAGGAAGAGGAGAAGGAGGAGAATTGGGGGTGGCAGAGTGGGGGATCCATTCTCCCTGACAGCCAGAATCTGTTTTTAATTCCGGAACAGTCCAGCCAGGCGCAGGACAGCATCATGGCTGACTGTGGTGCCGGGGAAGGCATCTCTGCTGAGTATGGAATTTCAATCAAAGAGTTGGGGTTACATCCTCTAATGAGTTCTGTTTAATATGAAATAAAATATTACGTGGAGTGGGCATTGGCTTCTCTGTAGGTGCTTCAGCTATGCGGAGGGTTGCCCCTGGAAAAGACTGTTTATATGCACATGGATGGCCTGAGAATCCTCCATGGAGATCTCCAGAAAACTTCCATGGAGGTAACTCTGCAATCCTTTGCAAAAGTTTTCTGGGGATAGTGGTCTTATTTCTTCCACCGCGCTAGGACACTTTCCCACACCACTCCATTATTAAATCTGCTGGCATCATTGCAGAACACAGCATAGCAGCATAAGGAGCAGGTCTGTACCCAGAAACCTGTAGCATCTGCTCCCTTTCTGCCTGTGTTACCCTCAGGAGGCTAATATCATATAGGATCACCTAAGGGAGACAGTGGAAGTTTTCATTACACATGCTCATATCGCAAACAATAGTGCGTGTGCTCCCCAACCCAGGCTGGTTTCCGGGTCCCTTAACAATAGTTTGCCTAACATCAGGTTGTTTTGGTTGGCATCGATCTGGGTATGGATGTTAATATGTTTTCTCCTTGGCCAGTTTTCCCCACCCCACTCTCAGAGCTGCCTCAGATAAAAACCTCATAAAAACCACTTTGTGCTGGTCCTTATTCACGTTGCTGAAGGAAGAGGGGCCTTGTCCACGAGACATTCTGATTTCCCAAAACTGGAAGCACTAGTCCCTTACTCACCATGGCTGGAACACCAAACTGGCTTGTAGAATAGGCAGGGATTGTGAATCAGTTCTACCGTGCACTTGGTAATAAAACGATGAGCGATTTATACATATCAACCTTGCATTTTACCCGTGGTGTGCACTGACAATGGTTGCATTGTGCTTTGCATGCCTTACAGGGGAAAGTGTGGTCTTCAGTGCATCCTCCACTCCTGCAGAGAGGCTGTCACAGGTTTAGAAGGTGTAAAAAGAAAACTCAGGATGACATGTTCAATGAGATAATGAACACATCTGGGACAGCTGACAAGGAGCTAAGAGCCTGGAGCATTTCATTGTCCGTAAAACTGGACACGGACAGCAGCCCAGGAGCATGAGCAATGCAGGATGAGATGCTGTGGATAAGAAGGGACCAGTCAGACATGTTGAGGCATCTGGTTAAGCTGCAAGAACAGCAGCAGCAGGATAGACTCCCTTTGCAGCCCTGCAGAACTGCCAGCAGCAATCACTCTGTTCCCAAGCCCCCCACCCCCAAAACGTTCCAGGAGGAGAGTGGACAAGGTGCAGTATGTGCTCCACTCAACACTGGGGGAGGGCAGTAAGAAGAGAAGACGGCCATTCTGAAACCTGTTAATGTGCAATCTTCAGTGCTTGCACAGACAAGCTGCATTTGTTTCTCCCCATCAAATTTTATTAGGATGGCTACTCAAAGATAAATTATTTTCCTTTCCCTTTACTGTTGCCATTGTACAAGAAAATTCAATGTTTGTGTGCTGAAGTACTCTTTATTTATTACAGTCATGAGTGCTGTTGCAGAACAGGAGGTGCAGGGACAGATGACGGCACGGAGGGGATGGTATGGGAGGCACAGCACAGATAAATGGTGCACATCACTTTGGCTTATTACAGAAATGAGTTTTCAAAGCCTCCCTGAAGCGCAGAGCCCCTCATTAGGCTCCCCTTGTTGCACTGATATCTGGCTTCTCAAAGTTTGTGCCCAGCCTATCCGCCTCCACGACCCAACCCAGTGGAAACTTCTCTCCCTTTGTCTCGCAGACATTATGGAGCACACAGCAGGCAGAGATAACAATGGGGATGTTGCTTTCACTCAGGTCTACCCTAGTGAGCAACCTGCGCCAGTGAGTCTTTAAACATCCAGAGGCACATTCCACCACCAATCTGCACTTGCTCAGCCTATTATTGAACTGTTCCTTATCAGTGTCCAGCTGCTCAGTGTATGGCTTCATGAGCCCCGGGAGCAAAGAGTAGGCTGGGTCTTCCAGGATCACTTCTGGCATTTCAACATCATCAGTGGTTATATTTTTTAGTCTGGAAAGAAAGTGCCTGCTTAGAATTTTCTGAATAGATCAGAGTTCCTAAAGATGCACGCATCATACATCTTTCCCGACCATCTCATGTTGTCCCACGTTGATGTTGGTGAAACGCCCCCCCCGTGATCCACCAGCGCTTGCAACATCATGGAAAAGTATCCCTTTCTGTTCAAGAACTCTTTGGCAAGGTGGACTGGTGCTAAGATAGGGATATGCATGCCATCTATCACCCCACCACAGTTAGGGAACCCCACCACAGCAAACCCATCCACTATGTCCTGCACACTTCCCACACTCACTACACTTCTTAGCAGAAGTCTATTAATGGGCCTGCACACTTGTATCAGAGCAGATCACACGGCGGATTTACCAACTCCGAATGGATTCCCAACTGACTGGTAGCAGTCTGGGGTTGCCAGCTTCCACAGAGCGATGACCACTCGCTTCTCCACTGTCAGAGCAGGTCTCATGTCAGTATTCCTGTGCTTCAGGGCTGGAAGAAAGCTTCGCACAAAGTTCCAGGAAAGTGGCCTTACGCATCCGAAAGTTCTGCAGCCACGACTCATCATCCCGTACCTTCATAACAATGTGATCCCACCAGTCAGTGCTTGTTTCCTGCTCCACCATGTTCAGCTGCTACGTGACAGACAGCAGCAACCAGGAATTGTTTTGTTCTATAGCTTGCAGCAGGACTGCCTGAGTAACATCGCAATTTTCTGTGCTGCGGCTCCTCTCTCAGCCCTGGAAATAATGCAAAATAAGTCGCGGGATGTTGTAATGCTCACAATGAGAGTGCAGATCTGAGCAGGCGCCATGCTTCCCTGGCAACGGTGTACGTGCAGCAGAGCCAGGGTTTCAAACACAGGCGTGAAACAGTATTGGTTTGGTTGTTGCTGATATCAGGGGAGGGAGGGATGAAACTGCCTCACGGGAGGCTGAAGACTCTCCCAAAAGTCCCTGCGGCTGGTTGCACTATGGGATAGATACCCACGATGCACTGCTCTGTGTATTGATACAAGCGCGGCTGGTGAGGATGTGCTCTCCTAACGCAATGAGCGTGCTGTGATCACGCCCAACTGACTTCATTAGTTCGGCAGCTGGATGTCGACTGAAATTACATCGACGTCCCTTCGCAGTGTAGACATACACAACAAATTTCTGGATCTATGGGTAACCGAAGTAATAAAATACTGATCTCAGCTTCCAAGACACACACACAGTCCTCACCAGAGGCTACACTAATGTTTTCAGTCTCAACCTATTTGCATTTCCCTCTTCCTGTTTCCCTCAAAAAGGTCCCAGTAAAGAGAGACTATGAAAGTGGCCCAAAGCAAAAGGTTTTAGTAACTGATTTCATCCTCTTCTACCCCCATGTAATAAATAGGAAAAAGCTTTATTTCATAAAAGGAACATCACCATTTTTCATTGTTGATATGGATTCAACTGAGGTAATTAAGGTATTCATTTTCCCTAATATTAGTTAGAGGCAAAACTGTGACCACAACTTGCTGGGTCCTACTGCCCTGTCCTATTAGACTTAAATCCCTGTTTTACAAAAAATAACAGAATATTTTAAAATATTTTATTAAAAGAAACACATACAAAATTAGGCAACTCATGATATTAATCTATAGCATGATCTGCAAAACACTTACTACCAATTGTAGTGATAATTACCATGAGCAGTACACCGATTTCAATGCCCACAGTGGGAAGCACTACACTTGGGATTAGGTATCTGCAGGATTTGGCCCCCTGTTTGTAAATACAGTGCTGATCAGTCAATACATACCAAAAAAAATGACTGAGAACTTGTACACATTATTTGTTTCATTGTCTTTTATGTAAAATCAGTCACTATGGGTTTAATATGGCCTGCTCCCAATAAGATAAAAAATTAATGGCAAAACCTTTCTACTGGTGCCTCAATTTTCAACCTAAAAGGGTTCAATTTGAGAAGACATGCACTACTGTTTTTTATGGCTAAACATGCTCTGGAATAGCTCCTGGCCAACTGGAGAATTAACTCTGTTCCTTTTCAAAGAACACCACAATATTCTCAATTCATTCTTTCATCTCTTTTTAGCTACCTTATATTTTTCAAAAATCTATCAGGAAAAATCCTGTTATTTAAGTAATAAACACAGAATATTATGCAACTTGTAAAAATAAGTGACATTTTATTACTAAACAGACTAAGAGGAAATACTGTTAAAATAATTTCATTCCACCATTATTTTTTCATATCAAACCTTTGCATCTGGGATTACTGCTTCATCAGATCAGCGCTGGTTTACTAGCAATTATTGCAACTACAACAATGATGAATTGACAACTTTCATGCCACACAGAATTTGTCAACAGCAATGTTAATTTGTCTGCAATGTTCAACCCAATGTGATGAGGGTCTCCTGCATAATATTTAGTAAAAAAGGACCCACCCACACTTTCCACACCCACACTTTCCTGGGGCTGTGCCACCATTCAAATTTTCAGCTTTCCTTCCAGGAACCTCTCTGTTGGAAAAATACATATTTGAGCTTAGATGCAAAGTTTTCTTTGCTTGCACCAGTAAGCAAGGGAGAGAATCAGTCTAATTCCATACAGCTTTGTGGTCTTATTGGGAAGGCTGAGAAGGATTAACAGAGGACAAACTAAGTTCTATCCGAAGTAATCCACAGTCACAAGGAAATGCATGTGGCCCATTTACTGAGATCCTGACTTTTTTCTCTAAAATGTTTAACAAGATCATGTCTATGGAGTAGTCTTGATGGTGATTTCAGCTGATACAGTCTTGGACAGATTTTCACCAACGATGTGAAGCTAGGAACTGATCTCTCACAGTTTGAGGCTATTGTGATTCCACCAACTTCTGTAGTCAAGCATAGCAAGGAGGAATTTGCCCTTGGATGCCTGTGGAGGAGGAAGGTGTACTAGCCCAAACCCGCCTCCTTCCAAACGACACCTGTTGATTAAAGCTGTTCTAAGAGCTTGACCCAGTAAAGTCCCTTGAACACGTTTAACTTTAAGCACATGAATAGTTCCATTAAAGCCAATGAAACAAATCACATGCTTAAAATTACATGCATGTTTATCAGGCCCTAAGTAATCATCTACGCCAAGAGAAAATATGCTGATTTCTTCCTCAATAAAATAGTACTTATATAAATCCTGGAGTAACTACTGCATGTATAGCAGTCTGTACAGGAGACACTACTAAATTTTGTGTCTACATTAAGACTCTTCCTCTTGGGAGTAAGTAATGAAAAATTAGAAGTCTTGCCCCTTTTGACCTGAGCGGTTAGCCAAAATTCAGGGTCTTGCAGGTTGTTTCCATTAGGAGCAGAAACTGATGCTGGAGTCAGGTATTTCTCTGATGCAGTGTTATTTATTTACAAAATATGTACAAAGTCCTGTTTCCCTGAACATCGGAGGACTCAAAGAACAGAAGACAGTTTCTTTGCTCATGGTTCCAAGCCCCTTTTTCACGAGCACTAAGCCCCAAAGCTCTTTCTTAGCTTTTTCTCAGGGCCACAATACCAGCACTCCTGTATCTGGTGATTTCTCTCTGTCTCCATCTGTAGTGTCTCTCTCTCTCACACACACACCCTCCAAAAACAAATACCCTGAGATATCCCTCCATGCACACAGCTCAGTTTCTGATCAGTTTTATTGTTTCAGCTATCTATTCCATAAAGGAACTTGGCTGTTTCTTACATTAATCCTCAATGAAGTGTGGCTCACCAGTTTCAATGAGGTTTCACACAATCTCTAGCATAAGAGACTATTAAAATCTAGGAAGCTCCTGATTCCTAGGGTTTTTCTCTAAATATAGGGGCAACATCTTCATAAACACAAGATTGTTTTGTTATTTTTAAAATGGCAGGGACTAGACCACAGCTTTTGAGATGACAGCACATGTGCCAAGTTTTAGCCTCGGGCAAAAATTTATGGCTGCCATGCAGTTCAAAATTTATGAAAACAGGTGCTTAATATAGTGGAAATGACAATACAGTGAGAAAGCTGAAGTTGAGTCCCAGCAACACAGAGGTTCCGTTTGCAGAAAAAGGGAAACCCTTTGAAGAGCTGGCTGGCATCAAATGACACTTCTAATCAAGGACGCACGCTCACAGATTTTCAAGAGAATCCACAATTTGGGAGCTTCTGGGGTCTACATAATGATACTGAGTTCACAGTGAGACATACACTTTCGGCCATTTTCACCTGGCTAGGAGACTGCGTCCTATTCCTGCTTCTGCTGATGACCCAGCCATGTCACTTGCTGTCTGGAGTACAGCAATACAGTGTATTTGGGTTTGAAAGCATCAGAACTGTAGCACATGCAGAACGTAGCAGCAAACCTAAGCAGCAACTCAGGTTATCCCTGTGCTTTTCTCTTTCCACTGGCTCTCCAGACGTGAAATGTGAAGCCATATTCTCAGTTCTTATCGTCAAAGTACCAAGCAACCTCTTCCCAGGGTACTCAAAAGACCATCTCACCCTCCAGCACTATGACTGCCACGGAAATGTCAAGACACAAGCTTACCTGCAGGAGACAGAGCTTTCCTGGAGGCTGACCTTGGACTGTGAAGCTTTCCCCTACAAAAACTAAGAATCACCACAAACCCCCCTCACCATGTCTTGTCCAATATACACAGCACAATTCTTCAACATGGCCTACCCGAAGAACATCACAGTACACAATTACTTACTCAATATGCTAACTCAAAATGACATGCTACAACTTCCTCTCATAGCGAGAGCGGGAAACAGAAAGAAACTACGTCTTGTAAACATTAATTTGCTTGTTTAATTTCCTAATTCTGGAAGAGGCTCAGATACTAGTGTGATGGGAATGACATAAAAACCTGATTAGAAAGGAAAAAGAAACAAAGTTATGCCAGTTTTAGTCAGAGCAGCATCCTGGGAAAAATCACACTGTGACAAACAATCCTCCATTTATAAAGACCTAACAGCTGAGAGAAAAACATGAATTATATTTGTTTTTGACTCTCTCTACTATGTTCCTAAACAATAACATTCCTTATACCAACAAACATGAAAACCCATTGTCAGCAACTGTAAACACCATTTTCATCATACCTTAAGACTGGATTCCAAATTAGAATAAATTTACTTTGGGATATTTAATCAAAATGGTAAAGTGCTTTTGGTTTGATACATCTTTATAGCTTTACAGCTACATCCTAGAAGCATAAGCAATTTATCAACCATAAACTATTGTGATTGTACTTTTCAAATAGGTCTGATTCATGGAAAACCCACCGACCGCATCTTGAAAAAAATCCTATGCTTTTCCCCAGTCTTTAACCTAGTGAGGTTCTGCAATTAACAACTAGGAGAGAAAACAAAAATACTATATTCTCTATAAAAGGAAGCAGGGGGCATTCATACAAAATGCTAGGCACTATTTACATTCAGAACTTAATGGGTTTTTTTGAACCTGTATTCCCCTGGTTTCTGTCCTTCATCCTTATTCCATTTCAGTGCTAGTGTAGTCCTTGGTTTATATACCAGAAAGCTGTAAAGCACTATAGGCATACACAGGTCAATAATGTAAGAATACTGACGGCAGGCCTACACTACCATTTAAGTCGATCTAACTTACGTCACTCAGGGATGTAAAAAAGACACTACGCTGAGCGACCCAAGTTACAGCAACCTACGCGCTGTCCACACTGGTGCCATGTCAGCAGGAGAGCATCTCCCTCCAACATAGCTTCTGCCTCTCGCAGAGGTAGAGTAATTATGTTGATGGGAGAGTGCTTTCCTGTCAGCATAGTGTCTTCACCAGATGCGCTACAGTGGTACAGCTGCGTCAGTGCATCTGTGCCGATGTAGCACTTCTAGTGAAGATCTGCCCTCAGTCCTCCCTCTGGATCTACCGCAGAAAAAAAGTGATTCAAGATCCAACCTTGTCAGGTCTTATCTGCAAAAATTTAGGATCTCACTCTGTGCTCCTGGGACTAAGAACCTCCTCCTAACCAAAGCCCATAGACAGATGGTTTTGTTTTCAAATGAGAAAAAAGGAATTTACAAAACAGAGTATTGTAATCTAAATGTCTGACAGCAAATTGCGTGATTTAGTCCCACACTGATGAAATCTCCACAATTAAATCAGATTTTGTGAACTATACAGGAAAGGCAGCTATTTTATTAAATCAAAGCAAAACAAAGTTCCTCAAAATGTTTGTCATTAGAATAGCCTCAGAAGATACATCTTACTTTCATAACCATTCTAGGTGACAATAACCCACTGTAATTACACACACACATAGCATATAACCTATAAAGTATATACAGTTATATACAAATGCATTTAATAAACTGTAATACATATACCATGTTTATACACAAACAACCGCTTCCCCTGCAAATTATACATGATGTTACAGTGTTAGAGAATAGCCAGTCTATTTTAACACAAAGTCAGCATAAGAGTTGAAGGAACATACACTCTCCTAAATGTACTAAATTCTACTATAAGTCTTGCCCATCATTTTTGAAACACACTGTGTATTTCATACACACATTCCACTCAAAATTAGATACTGATATCTCATTTCCTAGTCCCAAGAGGAACATTTTCTCATGCAGTAGGTGGAGTCATGCTGTCTCAGCTGAGTCTAACCTGAACAAACTACTAATTGTTACCGGTCTCCTTTGTGCATGAGCCCTCATTTCGTATAGCTTTAACTAACAGGTATGGTTTGGAGGAGGGGACTTAGGCTGAGACACCACCTACCCCTCTCAGTTTAGGCATCTAACAGCAAGCCTCTTCTTGCTACACTATAGCTAAAGATTAGCCCAGACTGGGTTCTGAAACTTACTCCTGTCTGTCTTTTTAGAGTACATCATTTTCTTCAGTGAACCTATGTCACCTGTCCCTAGATAACCATGACCCCATTTTCGGGTTGGGAAAATGGTGGGGAAGTGGCATCTTTGGAACTTAATGCCAAATATCACTCCATGGATCATTCAGCTGGAGCTGCTAGTTCATTAAGCATGGTGAGTAAGCAGCCAGCACATTCACTAAGTCTGTGCACACCTGAGCTTCAACAGCCAGAAGGCAAAAGATCAAAGGCCATTTCCAAATTTGGATCACCAGCACTTCTGCATACCATGTTCCATCTAAGCCACCAGGGTTCTCATCCAATAGTTTTCTTTACAAATTACAGGAATTCTCTCCCAACATCAAAACCACAACACTTTAAATTCTACGTTTACATGGAAATTATACCCTCTGAGAACCAAGAATTTTACACATCCAAAAACAAAAGAAATGGTTGATTGCCATGATTTTTTTTTTAACAAATTAGACAAAAATGACAATGTACTAAGTCCCTCTTTACTTGTCTCAGTGGAGGTGACACATAAATCTTCAGGATTTCTCAGTTTCTGCTTCTGAATATTTTATAAAACATACCTTGCAGAGCACCCTATGGTCAGAGATGAGTGGGATACACACTGCTGAAATGTGTAGGTGTCAAGCTGATTCCTGACTCTTTTCTCTATCAACAGCAGTCATAAGTCACTGTACTGTAGCATGACAAACTGCGTAGGCGTGATCAGGAACACATTACAAACGCAGTGTCAAATAAAACAGAGGACTAAAGAAATTTAACACCTGGGCTTTTTGCAGTCTGTGACTGGCTGAATATGCATGTGTAAAACAATCATTTCCTTCTGAGAATATCACAACCCCGTCCATCTAAAAAGTATATGTTTAAGCCACGATTTTCCAGAACAGGGAGCCTAATGTTAGGCTCCAAAATAAGCGACCTGATTTTTGAAAGTGCTAAGTAATGGGAACTGCTGAGTGCTTGGTTCTTTTACTGTTTACAAATAGAGAAACTGAGACACAGGACTTAAGTAACTACAGTTTATGGAATGAATGAGGATTTGGGTCTTTCTGAACCATTTCGGCAGGAGGAAGGGGTTATGAAGAAATGCATCTTTAATCTAAGTTATGGCATCATCATGTGTATGTATTACTGTCCTTTTGTCACTTCCACTCTCTTGTGTTTATACTTATTATAGCATTTGTGTCTTAACCTAGATACTCTCTGAAGCAGAGAACAAACCTCCCTAGTTCTTCAAAGCATCCAGGACGTTTTTGGAATAGGCACAAAGAGTTGCTGCTTACATAGGCCATACTGTACACCCAGCCAGGCCCCCAGCCCCTATGCCTGAATGCCCATTTGGTCAGGCAGGATACAGAGGTGGAGGGTGAGAGGCTGCCTGGGGTGGAGGTGGGAAGGGCACAGACATGGCTGAAAGAATGCACCAGAGTGAGAATGAGGGGCTGCTTGAGGAGGCTGGCTGAGTGGGGTTGAGGCAAGTGGCTTCCAGAAGCTTGATTTGCATTAAAATCTGGCCCACAGAGTGCCCACTGAGTACTGCAAGCAGAGGAAGCTCTCTAACCTGAACCCCTCTATTCTGACTGACCAAATGGTGAGCTAAGTGGAAATCATTTTTCATTTTCTGATCTTCTCTAAAATCAATATGGTTCTGTTCACTATGATGCCTGAAACATTCCCTGAAAATTTTGTAATTGATCAGGTGCAGTTTCCAAAAGTTACCCTGTTCAAACAGACCAAGTAATGTCATCAAGTTCAGCTTAGGGCCTCGCTTCGCTCAGTCAATAATTTTACGCTCTCTGAGGCCAGGACACGATGCTCTGGTTCTTCAAAGGATCCAGCATATCTTTGGGAGAGGTAGATGGGTACACAGGATGAATCACTTGATGATTACCTGTTATATTCATTCCCTCTGAAGCACCTGGCATTAGCCATTGTCGGAAGACAGGATACGGGGCTAGATGGACCATTGGTCTGATCCAAGATGACCGTTTTTATGTACAAAGAATAAACACAGAAAAGTAAAGATGTTTTTCGGTCATTCTTTTCAGACTTATCTCTAGTTCTTAGATGCAATTTTTTTTTTTTTTTTTATTCTAGCATATGTAGTATGTCACCTTTAATGAACCAACAAAATACAGTTTAATCAACAAACACTTTCAGATTCAAAAAGCTGTTAATTTATTTCATTAACACAAAGCTGAAAAATAAATCAATCAACTTATTTAAATGCATCATAAAAATATGTAATTTTAATACTTTGCCCATAAGTAGTGCTTTTCATCCATGTTTATCAATAAAGTTGCATCTCTTTGGCAGATATATATAAAATACATATTATGAAAAGAGTCCTTGTGACAGCTACAGTTAATGTTGCCTAACTGTTCCTACTACAATCCCTTGTTTTCAGTTGTTTTAACGTTATGAAACTTTCACCTCTTGGGCTGCAATTTTGTGGGTCTGGTCTTCATTCAAGGATGATTTAAAAAAAAAAGTTTACACAAAATCATTTTTGCATAGGAGGAGGGCAGAAAAAAAACCACTTAATAATAAATAAAAAAAATTAAAAAAAACCTCAAACCTCTTGAACAACTCTAGTTCCAAACAACTAGGTCTCAATAGCTAAAATTTGGCAGACAGAGAGTCCTCTTTTAAAAATGCCTTTGAATGTTCTAATGAAAATTGTTTTAGGTTTGGCCAAGAATTCCTGACTCTTGAGACCCATGCTCAATCCCTAGATCACACCAGCCCTTAGCACACACTGCATATCTCTATCAGCAGGCTTCATTGTTTTACTTGTTTTGTACAAAGTGTTCCTGGCGTCTTGATGTTACTTCTAGTTACTCTTCTTCTCATAGACAAGTAATGAAGTATGACTGCTTAAATACCACACACCACAGCAATGTCTGTCAAATGTCTGTAACAATACCAAAAACACTGCAGTCCTAATGGGAGCCTACTCATCTAGCAGACATCTCAATTATATTGTTGGATAATTCCTCCAGTCCCTTCTTACGTGCCACAATGTAGTCACCAAATGCAAGGTGAAATGCAAGGGAAAATTAATCTTCTAGGATATATGTAAGTTTCTCTCAATTTTC
The DNA here is from genome assembly GCF_026122565.2 of Emydura macquarii macquarii. Classification (NCBI taxonomy): domain Eukaryota; kingdom Metazoa; phylum Chordata; order Testudines; family Chelidae; genus Emydura; species Emydura macquarii. The sequence continues at coordinate 6,138,550 of NW_027133156.1, forward strand.
TGACATCTAAATTGAAGAAAACACTCAAAGTACTGGCCCAGATCCATAGAAGGTGTAAATCAGTGTGGCTCCTTGTCTTCCTGATTAACAACAGCGGAGAGTTAGGCTCATTGTCTGTGAATTTGGACAGTGATGAGAACAATGTTGATACTAAACAAATACAAAACATGAATGGGGGAAAAAAACAAAAAAACAACCCCAAGTCAGTTACGTTGTGGTAGAGAACCATGAAAGCACAATTATTATTGTTCTTTAATGGTTACCATCAAAATTGTTCCAATTGTCACTTGCAAGTAAATTGCATCCCCAGTCTCCTAGCTATAGGAAGAACCAGGGTGATGCTAGCTAGCTAAAATTGTAAAGCTATTTAAAGGGGACCACTGTACGGCATTGTCATGTACAGAACACTTTATAAGTAGAGCTAAATTATGGCTCTTAAGGCCAGCAGAATCCTGGGGAGTGCTTGTAGTAGGGTGGTTGCTACCTGCCATCACTTTACAGGCATCCTGCCCGTTAGCTTCCTCTTGCAGGCCCCTTAAGCGCGCCACTCAGGGTATGTCTACACAGCAATGCAAGCCCACGCTCAAGCCTAATCCCCCCTTTGTGTCCACACACCAACTGCACTAACCAAGGGCTCAGAACTAGGGTCCCAGGACCTGCACGGCTGGAGAGTCCAGGTTCATGTTAAGCTGGGACCTAGGGTCCAAGCCCTACTGCTTTCCTGTGTGCACGTGGCCCCAGCTTGACGCAGGTCCCAGAAGTCCTCCGGACGTATCCCAGAGTTCTTGGCAGCAGAGGAGCAGCGTGGCAGGCAACCAGTGCAGTGACCAGAAGTTCCATTACTGCCTGGCCAAGTGCGCTTCCTGTTCCTGCTCCTCTCACCATGGCAGCAGGCTCCTGCTCAGGCACCTCCTCACTGCTGTGCAGAGCTTGACCGGAGCAGAGAGCAAAGCTGACATGCAGGAGGCGGCTCACAGCTGCCAGGATGTTCGGGGGTCATCTCTCCTCCAGCTGCGTTGAACCAGGAGCTCTGCCATTCCCCCTCCCTGCAGGGCAGCTGCTTGGTCCTGACTCCACTCTCTGGCCCTTGCTCCCAGCTCCCCATCCACACGCCTTCCGGGGACTGTGTGCACAGAGGCCCCGGGCTGCATGCACTGTGCATGCATACCAGCCCCAAAACTTCCCCACAGCCTCCCACATATCCCTTATCACTACCTGCAGCGGTGCAGCAGGGGCAGGGATAAAGGATGCCCAGGGAGTGCTGCAGTACACTGCACCCCAAGCGCTGGGGATGCATTTTGCTGCTCCACGGCTGGCAGCGGCTAGGCTGGGGTTTTTTCCTCGGAAACCTACATTTTATGCCAAACTTCAAAACAGACAAAAATAAATAAAAAACAAACCAATCAAAAACACTTTCCCTGAATAGCCCATTTAAAAAAAATAAGGATTGCAAAGTTACATTTTAACACTTTGACAACTCTGGAGCCTGATGTCCTAATTATCCTCAGAACAGGTGCACATGGGCATTTTCCTGCCAGTGTGACTCAGCCTAGAGCTGGAAAGCCCAATTCTCAGATTAGGTGTCGTTCAGTATAAAGCCTTCTCAAACTGCAGTCATTCTACTGAGACAGCCACCACAGGAGCGAATTATGCAGTGTGTATGTACGCATGTGTTCTTTATGGGCACCTGAGTCCCATCAATAGCACTGTCACAATTAGGAAAGAGGGTGGGCAGTAGAATTTTCCCACAGTGCAACATATTTGTAGGGTTAGAGTGTCAAGACTTGGTGGGGTGGGGTGCGCTATGCATTCTGGGGTAGGGTTACTTTGATTTGTGTCTGGCCACTGTAGTGTGGACACCAGAGCCCTAGGTTCGAGCACAGGTGAGAAAATCCTTAACCTAGGGGTTAAAATGCAGTGTAGACGCTTAAGCCCAAGGTTCCCTGACACGGGTCAGCTGACTGAAGTCCCACTAACCCTCAGCTTACATTGCTGTGTAGACATATCCACAGTCTCTGCTGTGGTTCATAGCACCCTTACCCAGCGCTAGTTTACTATCAAATAAATTTCATACAAACCTCAGACTCCTTAATCACATAATCCAAACAATCCTCAATGAGTCCCCAACATAAAGTCCATAATCATAATTCAACAGTGCATATTTAGCTCTAGCTCTTCTGCCAAACCCAGAGTTCTTCCCCTCTCAGTCTGGTCCACCTAAAGCCATCAGTCCTCAGCCCTTTCTGGCTGGAGCTCAGCCCTCTGGCCCTGACTTCCGTCTCCTATCAACATCTCCCCTGTCCTGATAGAGAACGGAGTTTATATACTGTCCTTCTCCAGAGAACTTCTTTTGATTGGCTGGAGGAGAGGAGAGCCCTGTGCCATCCTACACTACACAGCTCCTGATTCCAGGCCCTTAAAGGATCAGTGCCCTGGAGTTTTCTTCCCAGGACCACTTCCTCTCTTCTGCTACCAGGCCATTTTCTTTGTTCAGTCCAGCTCCCTTGTATTGGGTCTTCTGGTCCCTTCTACTCTTAAAGGGTCAGTATACCCCATTACAGTGCTCTTGTATCGCCTAAGCAGCTGTGGAAGGAAGCAGTATGCCTGAACAAAGCATAATGGCTCCAAGGGCACCAGGTAAGAGGTGCTCAGTGGAAGTACTTGCTACACTTATAAAAAGGGAATAACATTCTCCCTCTATTATTGCAATCTTAGCATTAGCTGGTATGCAGAAGGAACTGGGCCATCTTCAATCCACATCTCTGTGGGAGCATGTTGAGCTGCCAACCATGATAGCAGCCCTACCCTTAAGGCTCAGGGAGCACAAGCAGTGCATTGTGTGCCATGCTTCAGGATAGGGGAAAAGGGCTCCCTGCACTTCGTCCCCACTCAGTATATCTGCACCAAAACAGCCATAATCTGACCAGAGGAAAACCCACCATTCCATGCTCCACAAAGCTTGACATGGTAAAGAAACAAAGTATAAAATAAGTCCATGATTCTTCAAAGCCAGTCATTTCCTGGGTTGTTTTTAATCTCAGTCTTCAGTGAAGGGCATGATCCTATACTGTATCCAATGATACATCAGATCCAGTTGAAAAGTTTGGTACCATGACTTTGAATCAAGCTGTTTCAGGGAGTCACAGAATTTGACACTAATTTCTGCAGTGGATTTTCTTTTGGGAGGGAGGGAGGGAGAAAGACAGAAAACAGACAAGCACATCTACGAAGGAAATCCTAAATTCTGTTTTATTTTATAGTAAATTACAATAAGTCTATGCTAACTCAGTATGAAACAGGATCTACTATAAAGCTGATTGTAGTGAGAATAAGAATGGATAGCTAATTTTCCTCCTGCTCTATGCCTGTTTAGAACTGGGATGGCCTCAACACTAAATGCAATCTGTATTGTTCTGTAATGTGTTTCAAATCCCAGTTCTCATATACCAGCTACAAAATCTCTTTTCACTATCTGCATCAAGCACAGAGAAATAAACCAAGAGTTTCATCGGCAGCAGCAACAGTTCCTGCCGGGATCCAAAAATATCCATATGGTAGCAATATAAAAATAAAATACCAAGTTCCGCTCCAATTACATAGTATATTCTGTAAATGTACTGCACTTTCAAGGATACCTTTACACTGAAATAAAAGACCCACAGCACTGAGTCTCAGAGACTGAGTCAATTGATGAACGCTCTCTGGGATCGGGCTGTGGGGCTGAAAATAGCAATGCAGATGTTCTAGACTGGGCTGGAGCCTGGGCTCTGAAACTCATCAAGGAGGTAGAATCTCAGAGCCCAGGCTCCAGCCGGAGTCTGAACATCTACACTGCTATTTTTAGCCCTGCAGCCCAAGCCCCACGGGCCCAAGTCAACTGACCCAGGCTCTGAGACTTGGTGTTTTTCTTTGCAGTGTAGACGTTCCCTCTGTTTCCACATAACAGAGAAAACTCTCTAAAACAAGAGGGAAGCTATTTTATAATCAATGCTCTTTGTTTTCCAGTAGCTGGAAAAAATGCAATCCTGACAGTCAGTGTTTCTCTTGTGTTTCTTCCCAACACCAAAGGTACTCTGAACCCTGGTCATAAATGATGATAAAGCAGCTGTCCATGGTAATAAGTAGTACAACTGCAGATTAAAGCCTGTAGCAGTAGCACTCACTCAGAATGGAAAAATCTCTTCCCTGTTCTTCCTTTATTTCCAATGCTGTTAAGTTTCAGTCCCAGCTGAAGTTACTGTGATCATCTGTTTTTACAATCACATACAGCACTTGGAACACAAATAAAATACTTTATACACATGTCCTCCATTATCTCATACACCTTCAAGCCAGAAGGGTCCATCATGCTCATCTAATCTGACCTGCTGTACATTGCAGGCCATAGAATCTCACCCACCCACACCAATAACCACACCCAAAACTCTGGCTGAGTTACCCAAGTTCTCAAATTGTGATTTAAAGTCTGCGAGTTACAGAAAAGCCACCATTTATTCTAGTTCAAACCAGCAAGTGACCCCATACTGCAGAGGAAGGCAAAAAAACCCCCAGGGTCTCTGTCAATCGACTTGGGGGAAAATTCCTTCCTGACCCCAAATATGGCAGTCAGTTAGACCCTGAACATGTCAGCGAGACCCATCAGCCAGACATCTGGGAAAAAATTCACTGTAGTAACTCATCTAGTGTCCCATCTCCAGCTGTTGGAGATATTTGCTACTCACAGTCACAGATGGGCCAGAAGCCATTGTGGACAATCTCATCATACCATCCCCTCCATAAATTTATCAAACCCAGCCTTGAAGCCAGCTGGGTTTTTTGCCCCCACTGCTTCCCCTTGGAAGGCTGTTCCAGAACTTTACTCCTATGATTAGAAACCTTCATCTAATTTCAAGCCTAAACTTGTTGATGGCCAGTGTATACCCAGTTTATATCTGAAGACTTATTCTCTTTGCTTATGAGAAGACCTTTATACCAAAAGCACAATTTTGGAATTCCAAGACATAGCTGAAAAACACAGAAGTATAGATGGCTTGAGGGAGACTTGGTAACTCCCAATAGTGAAAAAAGAGTAATTTTATATATTCAAGTCACAGGTAAGGTCTGTGCCTTATTCTGCTTTTTATCATCTCAGTAGTAAGACAACATACTCTGATTTGTAAGAGTACTGCAGCACCTAATTAAAAAGAAGCTAAAAACTTTAAAAGCAAATTAATTTGTTATGGAGTTTCATTAAATACAAAGCTCCCCGTTATTAAAAATTCTTGTGATCTTTTTGGAAGATCTCTAACACCTCATTGTTTTGCAGCAAGGCACTGTAATTTGGTAGAGCTACAGCCAGTTTTGCTATTCTTGTTCAGATTTGTCCAAGTCATAAACTATTGAACATGGCTAATGCCCATCTGCATAGTGTGTGTATATAATGGTTTTTGGAAGAACTATGCATTCTTAGTTTTAAGAATGTATATTATTTATGAAAATGGGTCAGTGATCATCCCTCTCATTAGAGTCCAGGTAGAGAAGAGGCCTCATTTGGATAGTAGGGGCTCAAGAGTCCTTCTGCAGGTTCTTTTCATGGCTCCACAGGCTAGAAATGAACCCTGAGGTCTCTAAGTAATTTCATGCCTGTCTCAATAATGTTCAGAGATGATGAAAGTCACTTGGCCTGCCTGAACTTTTGAGGCCCGTGACAGAAAATTGCTTAGAATAGTCAACTCTCTTGATCTCTGGAGCAGAAATAATTGTCAAAATGCCAGCTCAGTTGACTTCAATTAGAAAATATTATTGTGTGCAATCACTTACTGTCCCTTCCTCCCCCTTTCTGCTAACAGCCTCGGTCTGCTCTTCCTTTAATCTTACTCCTAGCGTAATTTAGATCAATGGACATGTTTCCAGCATTATGAATATATGCATAAATAATCCCACAGCACAGAAAAACATTGTATTTTAGACATTAGGAGGGTGATTGCTGATTATTGTCTGCTTCTTGCATTTTTTTAAAAACTGCTTTTCAGCTGATTGTATTTTAATTACTGGTTTTTATCTAGCAGCAATACTTGCTGGAAGCAGGTAAACACAATCTCAGGTAAGAGGAAATAATTTTTTAAAGCTATTGTAAAATTCAAATTCAGATAGAAAGACCATTAAGTCCAAAATAAGTATAACTGTTCTCCACTGAAGAACACTATTTGCTTGAGTTTAAAAAGAACATTTTACAAGTTCTCAGACAAGGATTTTGCACACCTGGTTAGGAAAAATTAATAACAGGAAAAACAATTCTGTATGGGGTATAGATTTAAAATACTATCATTTAAAACATGTTTAAAAATATATACCAATATGCCAATAAGTGTAACATGTTAGGTTTGTCAGCAGAACAGCACTTTGGTAATTGGAAGTATAGAAATCCCTTAGATAATGACCTGTCTAAAGTAAACAAGTAGATTATAACTAGAGATGGTCCCAGACCAAAACTTGGGGTGCATATGCCTCCAAATTTTTGGGAACCTTGGGTTCTGGTCTTAACTTGCAGCTTGGACCCATCTCTCTGTAATGCTGCATTTATTACAAATGCTTTTCCTCATTTTATTCTCACATTAGATCTTTTCCCTTGATACCTTCTAAGTTTTGTTCCCAAAATTTTCTTCAGGCTTCTAGTTCAGTTGGCTTCATCTGTTTTTAATATTTAGTGCCCCAAACTTCATATCCAAGGATACCATATTATTTAAGTTTTATATGGTTTCTAGTTTTATATTTTGCTGAGCAAAATTCAGTGTAGTGGGGGATGGAGGGAGGGACAGACGCGTAATATAAAAACAAAACATTAATAAAATGTATGTTTGTTTAAAAATGGAATGAAGTATAAAAGAATAGCCACACCCTCTTGGAATGCAAACATGTAAGACATTATTGCATGCTGTATAGTTGTATAAAACAAAATATAAAAAAAATGTCAAACAGATTGATATCAGCAGCAGCCTAGTGGTGAATATTTAAGAAAGCCCTTTCTTATTTTAGCTTTTACAGCCTGGAAGGGCTTATTTCATTTTAACCATATCTTGCAAATGTATTTTCCTATTTTCATTTTACATTTCTATTGATATTTCTACTAAGTATAGAACCAACTACATTAGTTGGTCAATTACAATGGTGCTTTAGTCTTGCTGTAACTTTAAGGTAATGGTTCCCAACCTTTTCTCTGCTGCAGAACACTGCAAGCTCCAGTGATCTCTTCTCCCCACCCCCAGCCAGTGGCTGCAGGAATGGAGGGACAGAGGAGCCAAGGCATTGTTCACACAGGAGGGGAGGAGGGAAGAGAGGGAGATTGAACTCTGACTGGTTGCTTTGCCCCTGGAGGAGGGGCAACAGTGAACCAGACAGCCAATCAGAAGGCAACTCCTGTCCCTTTTTCTCACATGTACTTTTTCAAAAAATTCCATGGCACACCTGTTTGGGCCTGATGGCACACCAGTTGGGAAATGCTGCTTTAAGGGCCATGCCCAAAATATTTCAAGGTGAGAGCCAAAAATTAGGCTCTTAAAGAAGTAGCCTGATTTTTAAAATCAGTGAGAGCAGCTGGTTCCTCACTGAGGTCAACATGGATTGCAGAGCCTAACTTTTAGCTCCTATTTTTTAAAATGTTGGCCCAAGTTCTCCAAGTTACAAATATGTGACCAACTCACAATACAAGAGCAGAATTTAGAAGTAAAATCTGACTTCTTATAACAACTTCAAAAAATTACGCACAACCCTAAATATTAATAGCAAGTGGAAGGAAATGACTAAAAAAAGTTTCTCAGCAGTTACATAAGCAATCATAAAATATATGTAACTGTCCTGTAAGATAGCATTCACAAACAGCTGGTTGTGACCTTGCACTATGGTATGAAACAAACAATCTTCACAGAGCTGCCGTTCATTTCCTAAAGGCCTAAGATATGGTAAAGGGTGTTTGTATTAGCATATAAATTAAAAATCAATCCTAACTACAGCAGAAGCAGTGGCAAATTTCTGTGTTAGAATTACATGTGCATAAAATTGGAAGATTTTAAATTTTTCCCATTCTTTCCCCACCCCAAACAAAAAACATGATTGCTATATGTACAGGCCCATATTAAATTAGGTGCTTAGTAAATGCACATTTCTTGGTATTTTTCAGAAAAATATAATTACTGTAGAAATAAAGAACAACTGTGGAGGGTTTGTTTTTTGTTGTGTAGTTGTGATTTTTAGTCAGGCTATCACAACTGCTGTCTTTCGGTTTAAAATTTAATAAAAATTCTCCCTCCTGACCACATAGCTTCACAGTGTGAATTTGGTTTTTCTTTTATTACATGATCCAGCTAAGCACAAACTGTTAAAGGTACAGAAAGGAGTAATAGTGAATCTGGACTGTGGCCTGGTCTGCACCGCTACACTGGGTCAATATGAGATACCCTAGTTAGTTAACATAACTAGGGTATCTGACGTTGACATGCTTACGTCTATGCAGTGTGGTGTTTTCACAATGCTAGGTCAACGGGAGAGAGTCTCCCGTCGACATTCCCTTCTGCCTTGGAGGGAGTTACACTAATTCAGTTAGTGCTCTCCCATCAACTGAGCGAGTCCACGCAGATCCACTCAATTGATGCCACTGCATCGATGTCTGCCACCACGGCAGTGTAGACATGCCCTGTAGCTCATTTACAGGCTACATGAGGAGATTACTTTAACACGACCTTGAGAGTTCAACTTCTTTTATCCTTTGTTGTTTAATTTAAATCTTACTAATTAGTCATCATTTTAAAAACTTTTTGCAACTAATTTGAATGTTGGCAGGTTCAGGGGCCTGGAGTTGTCATTCTATGAGCTCCTGGTTCATACAATTCTAGAGGTTTTACATTAAACTTCTGGCCCTCCACAATAAAAAACTGCATATTCTATCTTCATATTACCCATTAAGTAAGTTAGAGAGAAAAATATTTAATAATGGAATTTCTGTATTTTGATTTGTTTATTCCATCTGTTTTATGGTGCAATATATGTCCCCAGTATTATATACGGAGGTCAATGCCAGTTACCGAATGTTCAGCACTACTGAAAATCAAGCCACTTATTTAGATGACTAAATACAAACTTCCACATCTAACTTCAGGCACCCAATTTTGAAAATTGTGACCTACACTTCTGTGAGAGGCTGCCAGAGTACAGCCCTTCCTAAACCTTCACTTTCCCAAAAAATGGTAGTACCGTGGCTTAAAATCACATTACCCTAATGATGCTAATGCAACATTTTGGGTCATATAACACATAGAAATGTACTTGGTATGCATACAAAAAGTAATAGAAATATTTGGAAAAAGGAGATAAAGCTTGGTTTTCCATTTTAAAGAAGTACAAAAATATATAAATAATAAAATATAATATAAATAAAAATATAATGGATATGAACTACATTTCTTTTGACATTTATTTCCCACAACTTCAGGCTTTCCCTGCTAAGAACTAGGCAATTCTTTGTTTAATTGCCTGTCCTGGGAAACATCTAATACTATGAGCTTTTGTATGTAACTGTGATCACTTTAGTCTCCTGTTATTATTAACAGAAGTAATGAAATGTGATGTTTTTCTTTCCCCTCTTCTTTTCTTCACTTATTTCTATGTGAGAGCAGATTATACATGTTTTGCTTCAGTAAAAATTATTAGAATACTGTTAGACTGTATTCATTCCCCTCTTCTGCCCCCCCAACAATCTGACTATATAGACATTTTCTACCATTTGAAAAGAGGCGGATTTATCTTTTCAGCATCCTCCATACTTTTTGAACACCACCAGGAAATGCTTAGATACAGTTTCTTTCTGGTTTTGTTTTTCAGCTGAATATCTGCACTTCTACTACTCACTTACACACAACTGGTATGCTGTGCAAACAAAATCCACGTAATGCTGATTTCATGGATTTTAGAGAACATGGAATTACGTTTATTGGATGATGTAACATAACAATTGTACAATGAGCTTGTAAAATAAATTCCTTAAAAAAACCAAACCAAATAAAAACAAAGAAAAAAACCCTGTAAAATAGTTATTTAACAGGGAAGTCTTGAGAGGTAAAAATGTATCCTTAATTGCATTTTATTTTTATCATTTTTATTATGTGGATCCCACCAACCACATTAGGATTATAATTAGTATGATTTCCACTATAGCATATTGATTTTCATAGCTACTTATTGGAAATCACGTACTTTACCTCCTGAATGAACAGAAGTAAATTTATGCTCACATAAAATCAATCAAACTATAATCGACAGGTAGAATGCTAACTTCAATAAATTTAGGAAATTATAACTGTACTTTGGGAGATATAAATTACACACCATTATATTAAAAAGTGTGATAATACTCTGAAATATAATTGTGAAAATGGCACACATTTATAATATCTCAAAGAGTTCATCTCAAATTCACTTAATTTAAAAGTAAAATGATGGCTTTTCTAATGTCTTTCTTAACTGCAAGTGCAAGCTGGAACCTGAAAGTCAAACTACGTTATTTTGGCTCATATGTAACCACCGGTAATAAAGATTCTGCAGGTAAAATCCTTCCCTCAGTTCTACTTCTGCAACTCCACTGCTTTTTCACTGGGAGTTGAATTTGGCCCTGCAGTTGGAACGTAGCTAACAATTCGGTTGCTGATAAACAAGCCACAGCAGAACCCAGCTTACTTTTTCACAGCTGTGCTGGCTCTGCAATGCTAATAGGGGTGATAAATTGTAAACACTTATTTTTGTCACTAAATCAAGATATGATACTGAATACACAAAGTCAACGAGCAACGTATGGACTAAGAAGGCTGGCATTTTTACATTACCACTTTCCAGAACAGAACTGCACTTTAAATTATTCTTGATCTTAATCTCATTTAAAATAAAAAGAGCATCCATTTTTTTGCAGTAGAGCTTAATTAAAGTTAATCTTTTTAATTCTTCAATTATAATTACTGAACAATGCTGGAAGCAATCATCTTGCTTAAAAGTGAAGTCATTTATGATACTAACAAAATGAGAGTCCATGGCTGGGTGTACTGGCTTTTAAGCATTCGTGGTTTTTTAAGCTGACAAGCTGGGCTTTGGACAGAACGTCCTATTTCTAATACAAGGTTTATCCTGAAACAAAAGAGTTAAGTGGATGGATTCTTCATAACAAGGCCAACTTGCCAAACAAATTTGCTTAACTCCTGCTAGTTCTAGATAAACTCCTGTTGGTGGAGGCAGGAGATGAGTAACAGTCTCTTTCCTGGTTCCAAATTGAAAGTGTGTTCTGTCAGCTTGTAGAAGGGGTGGCCTGTCCCTCCCTGTCAGTCTCAGAGGGCAGCCATGCCCCCTCTCAGATGCACCTGTGTGGACAAGCTTTAGGCAGGGGAATTAGCTCTCTAAAGTCTACTGCCTGAGCCCTCAGGCAGGGCAGGGCAAGCAAAGAGTCTGTAGCCCTCGGGAGGCTCCACAGGCGGCAATGAGGCTGTCACCCCCAGGGTGGGGTGGCAAAGGGGACGTGGGCCCTCCCAACTCCACCGCATCCCAGGCCCCTAACCATGACAGAGTGTTCCGCCGGTGGGTCAATGGGGCTCCAGCTGAAACTCGCAACAAGCGCTCGGGCTCAAGCACAGCCAGACTGAGGTCGGTTATCCCTGGGCTACTTCCTCCGTCCCTGTGCCCATGTATCTGTCTCCCAAGTCATCGTCCATCTCCTTGAGGTAAATCGTGAGGGGCAGCCCCAGCAGGCCCTCAGCCTTGCTGGCATCAGGCAGCTCTGCCATGTCATTGGCAGCAGGTAACTCCGGCAAGTTGCAAGCGGCAGGCAGCTCCAGCAGATCCTCTAGGCTCCAGCCAGTAGGCACTCGGCTAGCTCTTCAGCAGTGCCATGGTTGGGCTCGAGTACCAGCACTATGGAAGAGATGTCCTTCTCCTCTGGCAGCAAGTCCTTGACTGACTGATAGGACCTGCCCTTTATACTTCCTGTTCTGATTCTGGCTCCACCCCTCTGCTTCTGGCATGGCGTGCATGGTTTCCCTGGCTCCGCCCTCCAGGGGTTGAGTGGCAGTCCCTCCCTGTCAGTCGTGGAGAGAGGCCCCGCCCCCTCACTACACAACTCAAAAAAGTTCTTCTTTTGAACCGTAAAGAACCAGCACACTCACTCAATCAGCCCAATAGGAGAGACTGCAAACAACTTTTCAGTTTGTTTAAAAATCTACATTTGGGAGCTCATATCAGTACTTAGATGCTCAAAATAGGTATTTGATGCCCAAGCACTATTTTGAGTCTCTCTTACAATAACAGTTTTTCTATCTCTGTTACTTTGAAGATCAAACTGATAGATTCAGACCTGATTGGCTGTTTCCATGGACAATTCTATGTAGTGGGCAAATATAATGTCTTCTCATATTAGGTTTCAGCAGCTGTGCTCTCTTAAATTCTGGAAGAGATTGAGGAACTTCAAGTCACCCTACTGATCTGGATCTATGCCCTCCTTCACAAGCTAAATCTAGCAGAGAAATAAGGGGTCTAGTATTGCGAGACTGTTAATGCCTCTCTCAAGAGAGTAAAGTGTCAGCAACTCTTAACCAAGCAACTGCTAGGCCACTGGCCCAATAAATAATCCCTGAATGTCGATAATCCTGCCAATTATATCTCTATCTCCAACTTTCCTGTTTTAAAATTGAGAATGTAGTGTCCAAGCAACTGCGGTATTATCTATAGTCTTCAGATTCCCAGAAACCTTTGCAATTTGTTTCCAGATCTGTGATGGGACAGAGCAAGCACTAGATCTATTAGTCAGTTATCTTCTTTTAATAATGGACAAATGTGAAAAGCAACAGCGTTGAATTTTATTTTTTTAGATGACCCAGGTGGCACTGTTGGGTAATTGGTTTTCTGTTCAAAGGTCTCTTGTGTGTATGAGAGACTGCTAAAGGACAGGAACTATTCTTATGTTGATGGCTGGGGTTCTGTAAACTTCACTTTCCATACTGGTCATTACCTGGAAAGTGAAGTTTTATGACATTCAGATGTTCTTCTCCTTGGCTAGGGCAATGTTTTCCAACCTCCTCAGTTCTATGTCCTCCCAACACATATACAACCATCACATGAGTGATTATATGACCAACTAAACAGAAACCTATCCAAAATTATGAATTCACACAAAAGAGTTTTGGCATATGTCTGGTTACTGCTGTATAATGAAAACAAAATGTAACACTTAACATTCCAGAAACAAAAATAAATTGTGAGACCTTGATTTTCTTTACATAACTGTTCCCTTTCTCTCTGCAATTATTCACTTGGACTCTTTAGCATCACCATGATTGTTTTCTATTTTTTTCCTCATTAACTAAAACATCTCCATAAAGAACACACTGAGGGACCATATTCAGTCTTTCCTTCCTTGAATGTCAATTTCATATTTGAGATATGTGGGTTCATAAATACAATATGAAATTGTTTTTCTTTTACTAATTGCTTGATCTTTCTTTGTGCCACATTTTGGGGAAGTGGAAGTAACACTCATTTCCTCTCGAGAGGTATTTACATTATATTTGGATAAAGACTGTGAAACAATGCATCCAATATACACCCCTTATGGCACGATTGTTTATCATTCATGTTCACTCTTATAGTGTAACTGTATTGTTTAATGCAAAGTGTGTCATGTAAGATGTTTTTGGAATGCTCATGACATGCTGAACATTGTTGTTACAATAATATGTTTCTTGCCATGTCATATGTGTGGTTATGAAGCTCTGCTATGTAATATTCCCAAATATGTATCTCACAGGTTTTAAGGCTGATTTAGGCAAACACTAAAAGCAGCAGTAGTTCACGCCTCACTAAGGCATGCATAAACAATCCAGCTCTTCCAGGACCAATGGGCTAACCTAAGCATCTGATGAAGTGATGATGCTTGACTCCAGATGTGAAGAAGACCAGGCAGGAATACCATTGGTCACCTGGCCCTGAAGTGGGGGGTGTGAGGCTCCAGAGGGGAGCATGGAGACATTTGAAATAGGAGGGACATTTTGCTCCCAGGAGCTCTCTCTTGCAATCCATCTACAAGACAACATCAAGACTGTCCACAGGGGGAAAACCATGATTGGGGGCCAACCAACCAGCCCATGGTGAGAACCATCTAAGACTGTAAGGCTACTGAAGTGTTAAGCTTAGTTTAGAATGTGATTTGCCTTTTATTTACTTTTTATTAAATCTGACATGCCTTCCTCTGTCTTATAATCATTTAAAATCCTTCTGTTCTTAATAAACTTAATTGTTTGTTTCTGTCTAAAGCAGTGCATGTGGTCTGGGTGTGTGTAGAGACTTCATTTAGAGTGAAAGAGCTGGTGTATATCAATTTCTTTGATAAACTGACGGACTATGAGCTTGCAGAGTCCAGTGTAAGACAGCAGTTCCTAGGTTGCATCTGGGACTGGGGGTGTTTGATGGATATCACTACTGCATAATCCCATGAGTGGCTGGCCAGAAGCGCTCATTCACTAAGCACACATTCACTGCTTGCAGGAGGCTGTGAGTGTGCTGACCTAGAAGTGTGGGGTTCACACAGCAGGGGCAAATGCAAGATGGTGTCCAGGAGCGAGGGATTGGGGTGACACAACTGTACACCAGTTCAGATTGCAGAGGGGAACGTCACAAAGACTAATTGACCTTTATGTATAAATCTGTTTTTATCGTAAGTTTCATGTGTCAGGATCACCTTATCAGGATAACTGATGCAGGGGAGGCAGACACTGTTTGCCCTATTTTCTCCATTGGATTATAGGCTGAGGCATTAAGCACATAAGTAAGAATAAAAAGAAAAAGTATGGTTTCTCCCTGTTTCCCCATGTTGCCTTAACTAAAGCTTCTTGTTTTGTTTTTTTTAATTTTCCCACCTCTGCATTATCATCTGTCCCATACTCCTCATGGTCTCTTCCTTCATTATGGAGATTTTGGCCAGTTCTATTATTGTCCTCATGTAACTCAAAGCTCAGTTAATGAACTGAATTAGATACTTTATTCCTGTACCACTTTATCTGTATAATTTTTGCAAAATTTTTATAAAATGCACAGTTTCCTTACAACCCACCTAGAATCAGGTGGTGACACAAAAATGGGTCCTCATCCAATGGCTGGAAATCACTGGTCTAACATTTTCTGCTCTGGTTTCATCCAAGAAAATATAAATGATACCTGTATGCCTTTCAGCAGAAGACAACTGAAATTTCAGCCTTCTGGCTAACACTGCTGGGGAACCACTTCCAACATAATAAATAAAAAGAGTCAAGTAAGATGATGACAGAGAAAAAGTTGTAAGCAGAATATAGACGTAGATACACACACACACACACACACACAAAGAAACAATTTTAAGTATTTGAGTTAAACTCAGAGCATTCGCTGTATAATTAAAATGTACGTGCCTGACAACACAAATCTCTTCCTTCAAGTGCAGCTGCATTTCATCCTTTAAAAACTCTATTAACTTAAATCTCACGTTCATGATACTTCTGCTTTTGTGGTTCCACCAAAGCAGTATCCACTATTGTTACTGTTATTAATCCTTTGCATGCTTCTCTTTTACCTGTATATACTGAAGGAAAATAATTGTTTGCTTGACCACAGTTACTCCATTTTAGTTTCTTTAAGTGTTCTGCTCTCTGCTGAAATCACCCCCCCCCCTTTTTCCTTTTATCCTTACAGTGCTTATCTTGTGCCAGGGTCAGAGAAAGGTTTCCTAGAAGAGGCAAGGAGACACCCCCAACTGGTTTTAATTGGTTACACAGCCTTGGGAGATAGATCAGACAACTTTGATAGATAAGCTGAAAACTTCTGTTAACATGTTATCTGTTATGCATACCTTTATAATTAGTAAAAGTAGAAAAGTATAAGCCAATAGCAATAGTAGTAATAATTTGAATGTACCTATAAGCATCAAGAACTTATGCATATGTAATTTCTTTGTCTTGTTTGTATAAATATGCAAAAGAGCATGCCTTCGGGGTCTCACACTGACCACTTGCTGGGAAGTGTTTGACC
This sequence comes from Emydura macquarii macquarii, assembly GCF_026122565.2. Classification (NCBI taxonomy): domain Eukaryota; kingdom Metazoa; phylum Chordata; order Testudines; family Chelidae; genus Emydura; species Emydura macquarii. The sequence continues at coordinate 6,154,612 of NW_027133156.1, forward strand.
TCTGCAGAAATAAAGCTTGGAGACTGCCCAACTACCTGCGTGGATCTCTTTTCTATCTGGTGCAGGGTAAACGAACCTCATTTGGAATCTTTTTTTTCCCAACAATACCAATATATTAGCCTGCACTGAGCTAATTCATTCAACTCTTTGTAAACCACACTAAAGTCCCAAATAGCACAAGGTACCAATATCAATGGAGAATTTCAGTCTAATATCCCAGTATTCATTCTAGAAATTAAATTGTAAGCCTCATTTGTCCCACAGACCGATACAGATGAGGAATATTTTAAACTAGTTTTAGACTAATTATGTCTGGACCACCTTGAGCTTCTTTCACCCCAACATTTTCAGATGCTTCAGTCTAATTTCTCCTCCGTAATCTTTGGATATCCCACTCCTTTGTACTGCTCCATTGACTCCTCCCTCATTCCCTACTTTGACATCAACTCTAAATCTGCAGCAATAAATAGAATTTATGCAACATTATGAATAAATCCAAAAATAATTTCCCACTACAAAATACAATTTTGTCTGCTTCATTTTATACAGGGACTGTGGGGCCACTTACATTAGGGAAACCTGAAAGGACATAAGGGATCAGGAAGGTGTGTGACTGAAGTCCATAGAGCAAAGTTACAGAACTCCCCATTAAGTAAACATGTCATTATTATTGATACCGAGACTGCTTAATCCAGCCAGAATTTTTTTAAAAAGGCATTTGAAAGATAACTTTAAAATAACTGCACACTCACACAACTTAAACTACGTATGTTATCATCATTACCAAGGTACCTCAACTTTTTATTAACTATTATCTGTATTGTGGTAGTACCTAGGAGCCTGAATCGAGGACTAGGACTCCACTCTGTTAGGCACTGGACACAAACAGAACAAAAAGATGGTCCCGGCCATGAGGGGTTTACAATCTAAATACAAAACAAGAAACAACAGAGGGCTATAGACAGACAGATGTATGGGGGAGTACAAGGAAACAGTAAGACAACATTGCCCAGGAGGACAGGCAGTGGTTCAATACACCAGTGGCCTAACCATTGTCAAGTTTTTGTAGGCATCATAGAAAAGAAGAGGTTTAATGAGAGTTCGAAGGAGAATATAATGTGTCAGTTTTGTGGATGTTTACAGGGAGCTCCTCCCAAGTGTGAGGAGCAACATGGGAGAAAGCATCAAAGTGCCTGTTTGAAAATTTAACAAGTGGATGATGGAAGCTGGGCTGATAGAAGGTAGGAGTCAACATTTAATAGTGAATGAGAGATGATAGGTAGGTGGGAACAGATTGTTAAGAGCCTTGAAAGTGAAGACAAGTAGCTTATGTCTGATGCAATAGAGAAGGCAGAGCCAGTGGGGAGAAAGAAAAAAGAAACAGGTGACATGGCCAAAGTGACAAGGTAGGAAATTATCTTTGCAGCAGTATTCCGAAAGGATATGAGCAGGGCTAGACTGCCAAGATTGGTCAAGGCCAGAGAAAAGGATATTGCAGTAATCCAGATATCTGATTATAAGTGCTTGGACAAGAGTTTTAGCTATGTGGACAGATAGGAAAGACCATACCTTAGAGATATTATGCAAAAAAAAAAAAAAAAAAAAAAAAAAAGAATTGGCAAAATATAAGCATAACCCGGATGTGAGGACCTAGAGAAAAGATGATGCCCAGGTTACAGGCTGAGTGATAGGCAGTTTGGTGGTTTCACCCATAGTGATCCAAAAAGGAGCAAAAGGGGAAAGCTTAGGGGGTGAAGATTAAGACTACTGTTTTAGCCGTGTCAAGCTTGAGCTGATGGCTACGCATGCATGAGGAAATGCCATAGAGACAGGCTGATATTTTAGTTTGGACGGAAGGAGGCAAGTCTGGAGTACAGCAGTAGAGCTGTGAGTCAGCAGCGTAGAGATGGTTGTTGAATTTGTGTTTGTAGATGAGATACCCTAGAGATAAGGCCCAGAAGGAAAAGAGAAGGAGACAAAGCCCTGTGGAAACCGCCAGAGAAAGTTGAAGGGGGAAGATGGGGAGGATTCTCTGAAGGAACATGCTAAGTGATCTGAGAGGTAGGAGGAGAATCAGGAGAGGAGAGCCACAGGGAGACATTATTTCAAGAAGATAATCGTGGTCAGTGGTTTTGAAGGTAGCTGACAGGTGAAGGAGCATGAGGATGGAGTACTGGTTCTGAGCTTTGGCCCGGAAAAGGTCATGAAAGACTTTGGCAAGGGCAGTTTCAGTGGTGGAAGCCAGACCGGAGGGACTGCGATGGAACTGGAGGAGAGGAGGGCCAGACAACAATTGTAAACAGCATGTTCAATGAGCTTAGAGATGGTGCAGTACTTGGAGAGGCAAGGGGGGGTTTTTTCAAATGGGAGAGACCAAAGCATGATTGTATTGTGAGGGGAAAGAGCCAAGGAGCGTGAGAGGTTAAGGAGAAGAATAAGGAAGGGGACGTGAATGAGCACGAGGGAGATCAGGAAATGGGATGGGGTCACTGGGGCAAGTCAACAGGTTAGAGAAGGAGAGTAGATGAGAGACTTGTGTCTGTGACGGAGGAGAGACTTGTAGATGGGGAAGGTGGAAGAGAAGGCGAGCCAAGGGGAGGGAGAAGGTCACACTGTATTCAGTCAATTTTCCCTTGGAAGAAAATCGGCACAATCCTGTGTGCAGAGAGATGTGGAGGCAGGAGGTGGGAAGGGTTTGAGGAGTAAGTCAAAGGTAGCAAAAAGGTAGCTGGGAATGAGGCCACGTGATACAATTTAGTTGGAGAAGTAGAATTGCTCAGCTAGGAAGATGGCAGTTTTGAGTCAAACACGGTTTGGTTTTCCAGGGCCTTCTGAGAAACCTTAACATTTCATTTCACAAAGATTTATGCTACGTAATGAGATCCATAGGTGCTGGAACTAGGGGTGTCTGGCTAGGGTTTGATACACTAGGGATGTATCATATACAGGATTTACAGTTTGGTTCAATGACTCTCAGTACCCCTACTATACAAATTGTTCCAGCACGCTTGATAAGATCTTAAAGATACATGAATTATTTGGCAGATTGCCATATGAAATTAACTCTTCGGATGCTCCCCATTTATCCCATACACATTCCTTAAAATAAAGTAATACGGTTTCTCTAGGACTTAACATAGAGAGATATTAATAAGGTCTGAAAATGAATGAGCACTAAGACACTTCCCTATATGATTAATATGCACAGAATCAGCTTAGTCCACAAAAACGTTATTACAGTCAGAATCGTGTTCTTCCGCCATGGAAGAATGAAGAAAAACAATTCCTCCTCTGCATTGTTACCAAATCTCTGTTCTGATTCACTAAGTTGTTGAGGCGATTTTTGTTTGTTTTTGTTTTTTAATAAAGTTATACAAAATAACATTTAATCAGATAATATGGTGCCATAGTGAAACCATTTCTGAAAATGTAGCAAAAAGAAGACAATACTTCAGTCTACCGATTAAAGTATTTGCCACTGTTATTACAATCCAGGCCAATCAATTAAATAATATATAAACACAGATTTTTGCATGTAACAATAAAAAAATACTTTTGTAATGCATATGCATCAGGAAATGCACATTAATGGTCCCCAAAATTGATAACTATAACTTAGTCCATTTGTGGTTATGTACTTTATATTGGAATGTTGCTTTAATTTTCTATGGTAGGGATGGGGGAGTGCATTTTCTTGTGATTATTCTTAGTAAAGCAGTACATTTTTGGAGAAGCTTGATACAATTCTGGTAGGCACTTTTTGAGATATCAGAACATGCAAATGCAGTGCTTTTCACAAATTAACCACATTTTCAAGCATTTGTATTCAAACAACAAAAAAGTAGTTTGCCAAGTAAAAACTTGCCTTGGATTTAGCACGTAATGATAGCACTTGCTGTGCTTTGAGAATATGATTTACCAGACCACAACAGTCATCTAAATGGAGGACCATATGGTGCAAGGGCTAGGCATGAGATAATGGTGGCTTTAACTTTGATTGCCTCCTTTCTTTCTGCCTTCTTTAACACATCTGAATTTTAAGATATTTCATGTTAATAAAATGTGTTAGAGAAACATCTGTGCAATGCTATGCATGTGAGATGGGATTTATGAACCTAATGCAGAGGGTTGTTTACTTTTGTTCTGTTCCTTCCACATTTCCCCAGTTCTCCTTTTCTACTCATGTATCAGAACTCATTACAATGATTTCTCCATCTACACAAAATAACCCCTGCTGACTGGCAGGAGCAGGTTCAGGTCACTAGTCGGACTTGGGCACTGGGTGCTTGCCTACACTAGACCACTTAGCAAAAACGGTGAAATCTTTTATTTTTAGAGGCTACACATGAGTAGTAGAAACTTGCCTTTGTCAATTCATGTAACTTCTCATTTCTGCCTTCATTGCAGGGACTGTAATTCATACCTATGTAAATAACAAGCACACCATCGAGTCAGTGCCTTAGTTTACAAGGCATTTCAAATACAGGAAATGTCTGATGTGTACCAAAATCCCAGCTAATGGAACAAGATAGACCTTTCCACTAAAAATACCTTCGTATTAGCTATTAAGAGAAAAATGTAGATACAAATATGCAAAATTATTTCAAAGGAATAAGCATTTTTTGCTGTTATCACACTGAGGTTTGAGTGACTCTGAATCAATTAATAAATAACCATATCTATGGGATGGCTAATACACAATTACAGTTCTGAGTACATTTCACAGAATAAACTGCACAGTTCAGTACCTGCTTTCTTTCTGTTCTGTGTTTCAGAAAATAAAATTATAAGGATATAAACTGTCAATGAATAGTAAATATTTTAATGTCAGAACAATTTTCTTGGTGTTCATAAATACTGTTTAAATACTCATGAGTTGTAATGCGCATACACATTATTCTAAAAAGTGCCTCCTGACTTACTAAAATGGGACTAGGATTTGGCCCAGTTGATTTAATTTTAAGAAAATGTGATCCAGAATACTAAAAAAGCCTGACCTTCGTACCACTGCCAAAGCACGAAGCAACATGTTTCATTTTAGGTTTAATATATTTATAAAATTATACGCACACCATCCACACAGTAACTATACATAATGTAAAAATAATTCATGTTTTGAACATTCATCTGTAGCTACCATCACTCTTTAATATACATATAACAAAACATTTGTTTTAATATGATGATTATGCTATGTGGGACTCGAATAATTCATTTGTATAGTAGTAGGTTACATATATTCATGTCATCACTTCCATGTAATTTATTGCAAAATATTTATGTATTTCACTTTATCTGTAATATAAATAAATTGATCTCTGCCCCTCAACTGATATTTTTGGCAAGTGTCAGAATATAAGTAAGGGCAATGAATATTATGTGCATAGAAAACAAAGACTGATAAGCCTGGAAAATGTTGAAATGGTGCTGCAACTCATGCAAGTTTTTTTTAAATCTCCTAACTCCATAATATTAATGTTTATTATATGTCTAACATCTGACTTGCCAATATAAACACAGCTTAAAAAAACCATCTCCCAAAGAAAGGTGATCTGTATGTTCCTAATAACAAAACAAGCATAAGGCAATGGGAAGGCTGCCTATTTTCCTAACTTTTCACAAGAGATAGTGTTGTTAGTGAAGACAATCTGTTTGCAGAGCCATGTAAATCTTTATCTTGGTGTTTTTTCATTTGGTAGTTTTTAATGGTCAGAGTTTGTGGTTTGCTATACTGTGAATCAGGTTATCACCTCTTCTTCTAACAGGGAAAGTAACCATAACACAAAAGTCCAAACACTCTTAATAAGATATGTGTTTGAGTCCAAATATGTGCAATGCAACCTGATGGCAAAACATCAAAATACCTGCAAGCAACCTGATCCTCACCCGATTGCACCAAAAAAAGTACACCCACTGTACTGGTTGTTGGAATCCAAAACTGAAGCAGTGACAAGCATTACGGGCAGATAGCATAGCTGCTTTCCCTCAAGTCAACGAGACAGGTCTTACCAGTTACTACTGTTTTGTTTCTACATTTTTTAAGTGAAAGTAGAACTCATGAATGATCACAATGAAAAGTGGATTGATTTAAATCAAAGTGGAAACTTATTTAAATCATCTAATTTAATTGTGTTTTGCATTTAGTTTTCTTAAAGAAATGTTGATTCCCATTTGTTGGTAACCATTAAAACATGTTGATTTGCAGTAAACATAGCCTTTTCCCTAAATTTAGTGCGTCTTTTTTGCTAACCAGGACAATACTCTGTATCTGTACATAGTTATTTAAGCAATTATAACGAAAGTTCTGTAGCACTTTAAAGACTAACAAATTTAATTCCAAATTTGTTAGTCTTTAAAGTGCTACAGAACTCTCGTTGTTTTTGCTGTATACAGACTAACACAGCTACCCCTCTGGAACTCTTAAGCAATTATGTAGCTTAGTTTTTTATTGCATGATGATTAATTTTTGCTTGTGCTTTGTGAGAAGCTGTATTTGGATGGAAATTCAAATTAAATTAAAATGCATAAATACAGCATTATATATATTATTAAATAAAACTACCTCAAATGTGTTGGATCCATAAGAAAAAAGTTAATCAAAACTTGCTTTGCATTTAAAACTGATTTCTTAGACAAAAAAATATATTTTCTGTAGTTAGTGAACTGAACTGATTGTTTCTCATCACCATGTCCTTCAAGATTTTAAAACAAGTAGATCTCATCCTCTAACATCTAGTTTTTATTCCTAAACTGGAAGAGGAAAACAAGCTTTTCTGATTCTACAAATACCAATTGGCTTCTTAACTTTGAATGAACTAGTCATTGAACTGATCTAGTTGAATAACCTGTAATGAAGAAAATAGTCTCTCTGCACCTGCAGAAGACACTACTGTTGTCAATCGCTGGTTTAGCACTTCAAAAAACTCAGGTTTCAGGAGCTTAGCCAGTGACTTCGAGCAGTTCAACAGTTTGATTGTTTTTAAAACTTGGCAGGAAACGTACTGCTTAATATTTATTGTATTAAACGTCTTTAATAACTGGTAAAAGGTTAGACTTCAAAGGTTTTCAATTTCAAATTTAATTTTAAATAGATATTGTGGCAAACGGCTGGCTTCACCCTCGTGGGTCTCGTATTTTTGCCTCTCGCAGTGGGCCAGGGCGTCACCAGTTACCCCGTCTCCCCAGGGAAGGGGGTAGGGACCCAGGCACGCCCGCTCCTCCAGGTCCCAGTCCAGAGGCCCTGTGAGTAGCAGCTTTGTGCTGCTGGCACTGTATGTGCAGCTGCAGTCTTTTCCCCTGGGCTAATTTCCCCCCTCTGTCCTTCTGACTCCTCGGGCCCTGCTCCCTTGCTGCCTGGGACTGGGTTTCCTTACCCAGGCCCCTGTGCTTGGGGGAGTATCACAGTCCTGCTTGGGGCAAGCTTCTTCCTCCTGGGCCCAGTACCTTTCTCAGCACTTCTCTCTGCTCCTTCACACAACTCTGTACTCCTCTGTGCTCCTTCGCACGGCACGGCACACCTTCACCTCATGCACTGTCTGTCTGGAGCAGAGGGGTTTTTATCAAGCACCTGGCTGGGCCTTAATTGGCCTCAGCTGCTCCTAATTGCCCTCTAATGACTTCTGGCTAGTCTGCAGGGAACAGAGCCCTAAGCATTCTGGGGCTTACATACCTCCCTTCCAGCACTCTCCTACAGCCCTCTGCCTTGCTATATCACAATATATTTTCAAAAAAATAAATCTGTAATTTAGAAATCCAGTTTAAATTTAAACAATCAGAGGTTTTTTTATTTAAAAAAAATTAGCAATTTTTATGCACCCTGGGATCCTCCCTCTAACCACAGAATATTCTACACACTATCCTACTGATGTGCCTATACCTTGCTCTTTTGCGGGAACGCATAGAGGGGCAAGATGGTAGTTTAGGCTTGGTCTACACGTGAAAGTTATACCAGCATAGCTATGTCGAGGCCAGGGGTGTGAAAAAACACACCCCTGACCAACATAGCTATGCCGACATAACCCACAGAGTAGACACAGCTATGTCAATGGAAGAGTACTTCCAATGACGTAGATACATTTTTCAGGGAGGTAGCGTTCCTACACCTATTGAAAAACCCCTTCTGTCAGTGTAGGCTTTGTCGTAGAAAGTGAGAGTCTACAGGCTGGTTCACACTTACCGCGCGATTCGGCGGCAGTCGATGGGAGTTACGCAAACTACGCAGAGTAGTTTGCATAACTGACGTCAACTGCTCTGCTTCCCTTCTGCGCGCTGTTCTCACTGCGCTAAGCCGACGGGAACAGCATTCCCATCGGCTCAGCGCTACGCTACTTGAGGGGGTGGACTTACTGAGTCAACTTCCTGATCGATTGAGCAGGTCTCACTGACCGCTCAATCGATCAAGAAAGATAATTTTGCCGCCGTCAGTCTGAACATAGCCTAAGATATGAGGCCTAGTATAACAGGCCAGGTATGAGGCCTGAACTATAGTAGTCTGGCTCTGCTGATATAAAGCAAAGTTAGCAGAAGTCAGACTGTGAGCCTGCGTGTAAGCTCACAGAAGCTGGCAAACACACATTTCTAAGTGCTACTAAGCACAGAACACTCATGCCAGCACATTCCAGAAAAGTGGTACCAGAACACCCCGATACCAAGAATGGTACAAGTACACGCACAAAGATAATAAGGACACACGACCATCACTTGATGATTACCTGTTCTATTCATTCCCTCTGAAGCACCTGGCATTGGGCACTGTCGGAAGACAGGATACTGGGCTAGATGGACCATCGTCTGACCCAGTACAGCCATTCTTATGTTCTTATAACACACTAACCCCTCTTAAAGATAAGGTCAGGATGATGAATAGAGATGTTTTGACTGAACCAACACTTACAAGATAAAGGATGGTAACTAGCCACCTCAGAAGGCAGTAACTAGCCGCGTCAGAGGGGCAATACATAACTTGTTTGTATCAGCGTATAAAAGAGGGTCTCAGGGGGTGTCTTTGGCTGGCCTAGGGGAGGACAGAAAATCCCAACATTTACTGAGCTGGTCCATTGTAATGAGCATACATGTCCTAGCGTAACTGTAGACATTGAGCCAGGGAGCTAGCACCATGCTTTGTCTACAGTAAACCCGGCTGGCTGCCTTCTCTGCTGAATCTGGGTCTGTGGATTTATTGGGCAGTTTGATCATGGTCTGCTACATTGGCGATCTGTGCAGAGCTGGGATGGCACACTGAAGGAACGCACACGAAGCCAACATCTGACAGCAGGCTTCGTCTACATTAGGGGGCGATGCCAACATACGCACGCCAGTATAGTCTCCGAAGCGCAGACACACCCTTAGATATGTGTACACTGCATGCTTTTTTGGCGGCGTGTAGTGTACATACCTCCAGAACCCCCCCCGCACAAGTAAAAGTAGCAGTGTCATCCATGAGACATGGCTTATGGGAGTGTAGACACGCCTGATGGATGTGGGCGTGTACAGGAGCACATACCTCACATGGCTCTCTACTCGCCAAAGCTATGCCTCCCCGTTTACACTACTATTTTTAACAATGTAGTCACCCACTGCCTGCCCCCACCAGAGCCTTTCCTTACTGCAGTGAAAGGCTCCAGCATCAGGGAGCTGCTGGAGTCTTTCACTTACGCATCTAGCTACACAACGCGGTGTGTATGGAGCTTACTTTTCACTTCAGAACGTAACTAAACGTACACTACACACTGCCAACACTGGTGTGTTGTATAGACATAGCCTTAGTCTCACTGTCCACTGTACAAAGCCTAAAACCGAGCGACATTTCAGATTGCCCCACTCATAGCTCTTAACCATTTGTTCAGCTTTAAGATCTTTAAGAAGAACACGTTTACCATGTCTTTTTACATACATCTAAACACATAGGTGCAAAACTTTCCAAACCATGGGTGAAATCCTGACCCTATTAAATCAGTGGGAGTTTTGCCATGGATTTGATAGGGCCAGGATTTCACCCCAAATGCTGATATCCAGATATATGTAAGTTTATACGTATGTTTATCTGTAAAGTTTTTAATCCCCAGGATCCTACATGGATCGCCTCAGTACAATTCTTCAGGAACCTCCCTCATCACTTTCTATCTATAATACAGCATCTGGAGGAGCCCAGCTAAACTAGTGACCTTCTTTGCCAGACCCAAAAGCTTGCAGCTTCAAAAAAAACGTGCATATACGCTTTAGGATATAAAGGTTCTCTTGTCTGGGGCATAACTCTAGAATGCACAAAATTTTAAAAGAGTGACTGTTCTCTTGAGTCATACATGTTTATGTGTCTAGAAAGTCTCCTTATCTTCATTTCCTTAATTTCTTTACTCCTTTATGGGGAGGGATGGGAAGAACAAAAACAAAAACCACCTAAATGAGAAGTTTTAAACACATAAAAGTTAGATCATTCAAAGTTACGGTTTCCAAAGGAACATTAATTCACACACTGCATGTATATTGTAAAGCATGGGTGTTAAAACCATATACTGCACTAGAAAAGAATACATATGCAATAGAGTTCCAAGCTGTGGTTGTTGTAGAAAAGTTGACTCTGGATTTGTTTGTTTATTTCACTTTTGCGTGCTGAAAATCTTAGTGATAACCCAGTATTGACACAGCTGGCTATCTTTAAGTATTTAGACATTTTAGCTAGAAACATAAATGTACCTCCACCATAAAAAGACCAACAAAAAAAAAGGGGGGGAGAGACGGGGGAAATAAACAAAGGATTATATGTTAGTATGATGAGGATAGTGAAGTGTTCTCCACATCAGTTAAAAGGGGAAAACACTTTAGATAACAAAATTGACAGCCTTTGAAATTCACTTCCTTGTGTCTCTCTCAAAATTATGGGGAGCTCTGTGGGCAATAGGATCAGAAAGTCATTCAAACAAATCAGTAACAAGTAGCCAACTATCTTCCCTATCTGACCCCACAATGGTCTGGGTTATTACAATTTGGTGATTCAGTTTGCCCCTCTCTCTTTCCATCACACTGGACTCAAACAGGATTGAAGGGAAATGGGTTTTTTTGTTTGTTTTGTTACCATGCCAGCCCATATGTTTTCAAACATGACTTGCTCTGTCTCCAGTAGGTGCAAAGTCCTGTTTAAAATCATGTTAATTAAAACGTGTTAGCTAACATATAGATACAACAATCTATTTTCCTAGTTTAGACATGGCTTACAACAGCATGGTTAATGCAGTCAAATGTCCCTTTCTGAGATCAGGTTCAAACATTGACTTTAGGTGCCTTGTGAAAATGAGTTCGTTGGTTTTCTACGAATCACAGTTGATTCCCATCACAAAAACTCTACTGATATAATTTGCAGCCTCTCTTTGAGAGAGTCAAGCCTGCAATGGATGCATATGTGTGTCTCTCTGCAGATCAGTATGAAAGTGCAATGGCAGAGCCTCTGTGTGGAAATTTCCACAGCACACTCTGCCTGCATCACACCAGTAATTCTAGAAGGTAGAAGGGAAGGAAAGTTCACAATTCTGCCACTTGACTTTTTTTTTTTTTTTTTTTTTTAATTGCCACTTTCTAGGGAAAATTCAGAAAACAAGGATATTTTCTGTTCCTGTCCCTCTCTTGTGGCAATAACCAGCAAGTACTATTCCCAGACTCTGCTGTCATTATCAGTGATGATGAAGAAATCAAACTAACTTGGTATATATAGACTGGAATTATTGTGAAATGAAAAAAAGCAATATTAGCATCAGCTCCAGGAGAAATACTGGGAAGAGGAAAGGAAACATTGTCGAAAGCTAAAGGCAAAATTCAGCAGCAAAAACAAATTTTCGAGCCTCTCTGTGGGCTTTTATAAAAAAGTAGAACCAAACTAAAGCAAAACCAAAAACATTATTTGACAATGTCCTTTTAATAACCCATGCTCTGAATATATATTCCTATGATACACAATAATGGATGTTAATTTTTTAAAAATGTGTATGCGTGAGAGAAAAATAGAGGCTCTTATCCAACCCATGCAGTCTTTTGGCTTGGAGGTCTTCAACTACAGAAATCTTCAAAAGAGATTTATTTCTAAAGAATGTTTAAGCAAGCTTAAGTAGTTCAAAGAAAGCGAGATATTGACTGATTCCTGAACTCTGTCTAGGGGTTTCCCTTTAGCATGCAAATGAGGGATCAGGTTTCTATTGATTTAGCTTTCCAGTTGGCTTCTGTGTTTTCAGAGAGTAGGAAGGGTAAAAATGTGGCTATTTAGAAGAATTCAGTCAATTCTTTGGTAACAATCAGAACAAATGTTCTGCTTGTTTTTAAAATGTATACTGTTATACAGTATAGAATAAAACTGCCATTCTCCACTAAGCACACTACAGCAAGTCAGTGTTTTGCTGATTCATAGCTGTATGGATAGATAGTGCTCAGTTAAGAAACCAGGTCCATTATTTGGAACTGGAATGTGCAATAAAATGTAAGGTTTCCAATCACAACTAATCTTATCCTTGACAAAAAATGGATATTAGTGTTTTTCTGAAAATGATTCTGTCAAACAAAAATAATAATGTAATAACGCATAAAGTATGCACCATGAGTAATGTAATGGCTGGGGTTTTTTTAAAATATCATTAAGGACAAAACATCAAAGCTATTAGCCTTGTTTGTACTTTAAACTGAATTAGAGAATTGAATTTAGCCCTACAGGTTCATTTTCTTTATAAAAAAACCTGACCTATGAGGAAAGGTTAAATAACTTGGCATGGTTAGTCTTGAGAAAAGACGACTATGGGGAGGATCTGATAAGAATCTTAAATTATAGTAAGGGCTGTTATTATGAGGATGATGATCAATTGTTCTCTAAGTCCACTGAAGGTAGGACAAGAAGAAAAGGGCTTAATGTGCAGTAAGGGAGATTTAGGTTAGATATTAGGAATAACTTTCTAGCAATACGAGTAGTTAAGCACTGAAATAGGCTTCCAAAGTTGGTTCTGGAATCCCCATCACTGGAGGTTTTTAAGAAGAGGTTAGACAAACAGCTGTCAGTGATGGTCTAAGAATACTTGGTCCTGCCTCAGCATGGAGGGATGGACTAGATGACCTCTCAAGGTCCTTTCCAGCCCTACATTTCAATGATTCTATGATTATTCAACATGCCATATCGCCAACCAAATAAAAAATATTGAGCTCAAGGAAGAAGAGGAGTCACCCCTTCCAGTAAAAAGATGTACAAGATAATCAGTCTAAGTTTGAAACTAAGGGTCAGTTGAAATCATCTTCCAACAGTAATAATCCTTTATAGTCAGGTGTTATGAGCTTCCCAGTTTTCTAAGAAATAGTCATTAAACTTTGGAGCATAAGTCAACACCAGTATAATATTATTCATAATAAAATTTCCTAGTGAAATAAACAAACTGGCCAACACAATCTTCTTTAGTATGTGAATAAAAGGAAGATCCTTTTTAATTAAAATGGAAACCCCAAGAGAACAAGTGGGAGAAGCAACCAAAATCATTGCTCCTCCTGAATATTTTCCAATGTAAGTGCCTCTTTGAGAGTCAATTGCATCTCTTGAAACCAAGCATCACTCTCTCAGGGTCCTTAAAAACCTAATACAACCTAGCAGCAGAGCTGGTCAGGAATTTTTTGACTAAACATTTTTCATCAGAAAAATATCAAGTCATCAAAACCAAAACTTTTTGTGGAAACATACTGGTTTTGATTAAACTTTCATCTGGAAGGTTTCTCAAGTCCAGGATGGAACTTCTGGTCAAAACCAGAGACACGCTGATTCTGAGCAGGGACTAGAACCTGAGACTCCCACATTCCAGGTGAGTGCCCTAATCACTCGTCTATAGAGTTTCTAACTTGTCACACAGACACCCTCTCACGCTGTTGGAGCATATTCACTTTATATGAGAAGTTAAATATTCAATGGGCCAGAGAGAGACATTAACTACACAGTAGCCCTCACTATAACGCCTTTCGCGATAGCGAACATTGGGCTATAAGGGAATGTGGTCCCTGGATCCCACCTCCAGCACCACCTGCTGTGGTGGGCGACTCAGAGCTTTCCAGCCCTGAGGCCGCAGCTGTGACAAAGTACTCCTCCAGCCCCAGGGCCGTGGCAGGAGTACTCTGCTCTGGCCCTGGAATTGAATAAGCTTCCCCCTCCCCCACTATAATGAACCCCTGGCTATACCGAACAAATGGCTTGGTTCCCCGGGGTTTGTTACAATGAGGGTGTACTGTATATCCTAATGGTTAGGTCATTCAAGAAGAACAGGGACTTGAACCTAGGCATCCTGCATCTCAGGTGACTGACCTATTCCAAGGTCTCTGCCTCTCTTTCTTTTGTAAAAAATTTTTAAAGACCTATTTTTTGTTCATTTTCTAGTTTCTAAAGTTTTTTTGTTCATTTTTGTTCATTTCCAGGTTTCTAGTTCTTGAAAGATCTTGAAAGTTCATTTCCAGGAAATGCCAGAAGAAAGGACACATCACCGTGATCTGTTGCACAGGTCAACAGCTAGCAACACGGAGTAAGCAATCATCCATCCAAGAAGTTACCTATGAAGACTAAACCTAAGAATGAGTGAAATTTGTGAATTCATAATGTGAAAAAATGACAAGAGCTTTAGTACCACTGACCAAAACCTAGCACTGCATATATTATCAGAAGCTGCAGTCAGAGATGACATCTGGGTCACATCTTTCATTGAAGGAGTTCATACAAGAATGGAGCCTGATACTGGAGCTGCTCTCTCTATTTCTTCATCCACCTATCCCCAGACTGGCACAAGTTCCTCTGGAAGAAACTGCCATGGTTTTGAAATACAAGAGAAAAGTTAGTCCCAAAAGGGATACTCTAGGTGAAAGTTCAACTAGATGGACAATTAGTTGTTTTACCTTTGTATGTGATTGGAGGAAAGTATCCAATATTATCTGGCAGAACTTAGCTTGAGAAGCTCAAGGCGAATTGGACCAAGATCAAGGTGATCGTGAAAGCACCTTACAATCTTCAAGCAATACTGGACAGACACTCCAAAGATTTTGAAAAAGAATTTGGTCCATTTTGTGAACATCGGAGTCTTGTCCCACAGTGAGTGGGCTACACCCATCGTACCAGTGATCAAGAAGGATGGCTCCGTCCAAATTTGTGGAGATTTAAAAAAAAACCAAACAATCCAGTTTTATGTGCAGGCCAGTATCCACTACCTTGTACTGAAGATTTTTTTTGCTGTGCTTAGTGGAGGACATTATTTCGGTAAATTGGATTTGCTCAATACATATTTACAAATGGAGACTGATCCAACATCTCACAAATATCTCACAATCAACATGCAAAAAAGGTGTATTTTGTATATAATAGGTTGCCTTTCAGTATCACATTAGCACCTGTCCTGTTCCAGAAAGCCATGGATGAGATTCTGAAGGGACTGAATGGAGCTCAATGATATTTGAACAACACGGTTGGTACAGAAATGATCAAGAGGATCATCTTTGAAATTTGGATGCTGTCTGGCAACATTTGGAAGACCATAGGGCTGAAAATACATCAAAGCAAAATGTAAGTTTTTCAAACCTTCAGCTGAATACCTTGGACATATAACTGATGCCATGGGCTTAAGGAAATCATCAGATAAAGAGAAGGCAGTTCTTCAAGCGCCACCTCCAGAGATCATGTCACAATTATGTTCAGTCTTTGGACTGTTTAACTACTACTGGAAATGTCTGCCTAATTTGGTGACAGTATTAGCACATTTACATGAACTGTTAGACAAAGAAACATATGGGACATGAGTGTGCATTTAAGGAGGCAAAGAAACTGTTGACGTCAGCCAAAGTTCTCATGCACTTCGATGCCTCGCTACCATTGCAACTGGCTTGTGATGCTTCACAATACGGAGTGGATGCCATTCTTTCCCACATTTTTCCTGATGGCTGGGAGAAACCAATTGTCTTCACTTCTTGAATACTCACCAATGCTGAGAATAACGATGTGCAAATGGAGCAAGAAGTTCACAGCATTCAGAATTCAGAAACTCCATACCTATCTCTATGGTAGACATTTTACCTTGCTGGTGGACCATTGCCCGTTAATTTCAATTTTTGGACTGAAATATGGAATTCCATCACTAGCTACAGCTAATTCCTACACTACTCAATTCCATAAAAGGACTCAGCACGGCAATACTGATGGGCTGTCGCACCTGCCACTCCCAAGTTCCTGACAACCCAAAAAAACTTTGGATGAAGTATTTCATCTCAATTTGATGGTTAGGTTACCCATCACTAGCACAGACATCAACAAAGAAACCGCTAAAGATTATGTGCTTTCTCTTGTGAAGTGAATGGTACTATAAGGAACAATGCTGGATCACAAGAATCCCCAGTTTACACAGTTTGTGACATATCAATGTGAATTATCTGTGACTCAAGGTTGCATTTTATGGAGAATGAGTCATTATTCTGAAATCACTTCAATATCATCTGATCCCTTTCTCCACAACTGAGGCAATGAAGGTCTCCAGCCAGAGGAAAAGAATGAGAAAGCATCAGAGGGAATTTGAGATTCTCTGTCAACAGAAAAATAACTAATCCCTTATTGAACTGCTTTGGGCCTTCAAAATGGCTTGTTTGAAAGACAGGCAAAGATTTGGGCCACTCCTTATTTTATCCAGATTGGTTAAGATCCGGGGGGGGGGGGGGGGGAAGGGGAGCGCAAAAACAAAGGTGACAGACAACTTGGTTACTTCTACTCTGAAATATTCAAAATTGTCACACATTCACTTCATGTTCTCAACCACAGGCATCTAAACCCAAGAGGCTGCCACACCTTTATAGTACAAAAAGGCCAAATTCTGGTCCCTATACAGAATTATTACACAGGAGTTTGGGGCAAAGGGGACCAACAAGCCACACAACAGCAACGTAATTACTTCACAGCACCACCACTAACCCTCTACATGTGGCTAAGTGCACCAGTTAATGCATCCGGATAGGTGCAGACAATCTATCAATATATCTCCTCTGCTCCTCTCCAAAATCCCTCTCTGCATTCATGTGGATAGATTCCCTGTGGAGCACAATTGATCCCCCTGTGTAGTATCCTGGCATCCCTTTCCACTGCCTTTCGGGCTGTATATGCCTGCAGAAAGGAGCAGGATTTGGGCCATAGACTGTCACAAAGTAAAGGAAGAAATGTTGACAAATTGATTAAATCAGTCCCTCCCCAGGGTTTTGTTGGACATAAGGAGGCTTGTGCTTGACACCTGAAAAGAATTTACAAATGGACAAAATCTCCTGAAACTTCAGAATCTTAGACCTAACTGCACGCACTCTATGTGACTGTCAATAAAGACTAAGAGTTGCATGCAAATGTTGGACAAATTATAAAGATATAGAAAATATCCCAAGGAAAGTCACCTGGAGCATTAAGTCACTCTTCAAATTTATGGCTAACTAGGCTTCCAGAAATTATAAGACATATGCTGTTAAATTTGTAAGACACTCAACATGTCACCATACTACTAAACTTCTAAAAGATGGAGATGTGAAATTCAGTTAAGTCTGAAATTCCACCCACATTGCATGTTTATAGTAACATACATTTTAAAGGAATCAGAGAAATAGGAGCTGGAGAGGCCTATTAAATCTGACTTGTTCTCGACAACCTTTCCTACTACTTTCTCTAGTCTAGTTTTTAAATGACCCATTTGATGGGCTGTTAACCAAGGCACAAGGGAGAGAATCTTAAAGAGAAACTTCGAACCTCAACTTTTGTCATTTAATTCCAATCCCTTCTTGTTAAACAATGTTCTCAAAAATGAAGGCAGAGGTGATCCACTGGCCTAAAACCCACCTAATTAGCTGGAATATGTTTGCTGTATATTTTTTAGCTCTATTCTTTTTGCAAGATAAGTGACTAAGGGCCTTGACCAAGCACTCAAGCAGAATAAATAGAACAACTAATATAAAGTGGCAGCTATCAATTAATCTACGTAACAGACTGTCTAGAAGGCTCCGTTCAACCAGAAGGCTTTGTTGGCTACAAACCAGGAGAAACAAAAACAACTTGAAATATTCATTCAGAGGTCATCAAGCATTTAATTAAACAATAGCAGCAAAATTCTTAATCTCTTAATCTCAGATGCTGTGATAAAGCAAGTATTACATTCTCAGTGAGATAAGAAAGTTGTTATTATGATGTCACCTGAACAATAAACAATAGGTTTAACTATATGTATACACACACATCCACAAGGGACAAAGCAGAATCAAATTTTTTTATAACTGCTAATATGCAAGAGCTAGAAGTGAAAGGAAATGTGTTTTAATTTGTGATTTCAACTGAGCCTGTTATACGTAGGTTAAAATCTAATATATTCCACTTTCCTCATGTACCTATGTTCCAAATGTGCATTAATAGGAGATATGGCTATAACAAGAACAGAATGTGCTTTTAAGTATTAGCTCAACTATTTTAAGGCAGGGTACTGTGAAAGAACTAAAACAGAGCTCAGTTTCAGGTTCATGTGACTAAGTATATTGCTAATACAGTAAAATTTTTAGTGATTGGATGTGTTTTTGACAAATTTCTTTTTAGGTAATTACCAGTAAAAATGAAGCAGAACACCAGGAGAGCACCTCTGTTTTTATAGTAAAACATCATAATTTATGTCCTTTTTATGTAAAATATAGCTGTTCTGTAACAAAAGATACAGTGCTGCACTTTAAGGGTTTTTGTTGTCAAGACCATCACTGATACAAAGTTATTTGGTGTTCTCCTTTAATCACTGTGAAACAAATTAACAAAACAAAAATGTTTATGAAAAACCATGACAAATAGAATTATAAATTAATCTTTGTCCATCTTAAGCACAAAAGATAAGGACAAAAAAAATAGACATGACTGTTTAAAAATGTTTCCTGAATCCAGATGGTGGTAACTACAGCAGACGCATTATCCTTTCATTCTACCATAATAATAGTCAGGGTATTCATGAACATTAGACGAGTTGAATCTAAACTCCACCTAGACAATTCTGAGAGGCAGGCCATGTCACTGGAAAGGTAGTTTTCCCTAGACCTCATTTTAGAGCTCAAGTTAGGTTTCACTGTTGATTTATGATGGTGCAGACACAAAGGACTAATTAGTTGTTATTATTTATAAGCATTTATATGGTGCATTAACATAGGTCCTCAATGTCAAGGACAGAATTTAGAAAAATGTAAATTTTTTCTTGAAAAGAACCAAACTTTCTTCTCATTCCCTTTGGATTAAAACAATTTAATTAAAAAGATTACATCTAACTGGTTACTTCCAGTACTCATATGGCTATGGGCATTTCAGAGCTCATTTGCCCAGGCTGCAAGAAAAAAGTTTCAGCCTGGTCTCTGATGGCAGTGAATATCATGGCCAAGGAATGTCGAGCGAACACCATATTCCAATACCCCTAAATTCAAACTTGGGCTGACTCACCTATAGCACTGTCGCGGAGTAAGTGTAGCCTGTCTGCCTTTTGGTGAGGAGGTGGGGCATTGTTGGCTTGCATTTAAATCTCTCTGGCTAGTCCTAGCACAAGAGTAGTGTAGCCTATTGGCCAGAGTCAGAGAGTTCACCCTTAGCCGCAGAGTGGTACGGTCTAGTGGCCAGAGTCAGTGGATTCGCCCATAGCCGCAGGACGGTAAGGCCTAGTGGTCAGAGTCAGTGGGTTCGCCCACAGCCATGGGGCGATAAGGCTTAGTGGCCAGAGTCAGTATGGTGGCCCTGTTCATAGGGTCATTTGGCCTAACAGCTATGGGGGTAGGCACCACCTAAGGGTGGGTGGCAGCCTCCCTACTCTACTGGATCCCAGGCCAGGAGCTCTGATGGGGCAGAAGGTTCCACCACTGGGTCGGTGGAGATCCAGACAGAAAAAAAAAACACTGACAACTCACGGGGTAATGTCTAACCACCACCCCCAGGCTCTTTCCTACCCTTACTTATGAAGCTGTGGCCTGGGCATTGTTGGGATTTCCGGATCCCTCTGCAAGAGTAGCATCTGTGACTCTGGGCTCCGTCGGGTGTACACTGACTCCAGAGCGGTTGACAAAGTCCCGTTATCTCCAGCATCCACAGCCTGGTGTTCCTGTTGTTCCCAGACTGAAGCCTCCACTGCAGGTCCTTCCTCTTTGGAGTCCAGCCCCAGCTAAGCTGAGCTGCTCCTTTTTATACTAGAGCACTTGGAGCATGTGAAGTAGGGTTGAGGGGGAGTGGCTTCCTCAGCCCACAATATGGAGTTAACCGTTTCCTGTCCAGTGCAGGGTGAGTATATCCTGTCACACACCCTCCCCTTCAAGAAGAGGGCATCTGGCAGGGTCTCTGCGCCTTCTCCCTCACCACCTGACTGAGAAAAAAAAAATCGGCATTGGCGTGTGCCTTCCCAGGGCAATGCATCACTTAGAAGTTGCAAGGCTGTAGGGACAGGTACCAGTGCATTATTTAGAGGTTGGTATCCTTCACGTTGTTTAGCCATTGCAAGGGTACGTGATCAGTAATCAGCTGAAATGCGTTCCCTAACAGGTAATACCGTAGGAAGTCTATGACCCACTTGACAGATAGGCCCTCTTTCTCTATAGTTGAGCAATGGGTCTCTCTTGGGAACAGCTTTCAACTTACGTACAAGATGGGATGCTCCTCTCCAGCATCTTCTTGTGACAGTACTGCTCCAAATATCATCTCCAAAGCATCAGTCTGCAGGATGAAGGGCTTCTGGAAGTCTGGGTGGATCAAGACTGACTCTCATATCAACCTATTTTTCAATGCCTGGAAGGCCATTTCATGCTCCCTGGACCACTGAACTCTTTGGGATTGTGAGTTCCTCATCAGGTCAATTGGGGGGGGCTGCCAAGATCATGAAGTCTGGTACAAAACACTGGTAGGCCAAGGAATTGTCATACCTGCTTCTTCATTGTCAGTCCGGGCTATTCCTGGAGCACTTGTATCTTGCCAACCAGGGGTTGTAGCCCCCCCTCCAACAGTGTAGCCCAGGTACGTCACTTCGTTCTGCCCGAGGTGGCATTTTGCTGAATTTGCTGTGAGCCTGGCTTCCCTCAAAGTGTGTAGGACTTTAAAGAGGTGTTGGAGGTGGTCTTCCCAGCTGGTACTGTACATAATGATGTCGTCAATGTAGGCAGTGGTGTACTACTCATGGGGCTGCAATATCCAATCCATGAGCCGCTGGAAGTTGGCCTAAACCCTATATCCTGAACAGCATCATTATAAATTGATACAGGCCAAAAGGTGTCGGGAAGGCCGTCTTCAGGTGTGAATTTGGAGTCAGAAGGATTTGCCAAAATCCCTTAGTGAAGTCCAATGTCAATAGGAATTTGGCTCCCCCTAGCCGCTCAAGGATTTCACTACCCACAGCATTAGGTAGGCATCGAACCGGGAGGTATCATTCACCTTTTGGGAATCTATGCAAAAACGAATGGAGCCATCCGTTTTTGGGATCAAAATTATTGGGCTTCGCCACTCGCTGTGAGACACTTCTACTACGCCCATGTCAAGCATGGTCTCTAGTTCTCTTCGGATAGCCTCCCACATCTTTTTGGGCAGAGGCCAGTGATGGTTGTGTACCTTTTGTCCAAGTACAGTGACAATATGTTGACCCACGACCGGCAGCCGCCCTGGGAAGGACTAAAGGAGTCGCTGCAGTTGCTTCCTCTGCGTCTGGTCAAGGCTTGCTCCTATCGCTGCTGGTCCAGCCTCAAAGGCATCATTGGCCAGTGGACCTAGCTCTGATTTGGGGCGTGGGGGATAGGGAGTGATCAGTAGGGCCTCTTTGCTCCTCCAAGCCTCAGGAGATTGATGTGATACATGCGTGTCTTGCAGAGTTGGCCTGATAGCCGGACTTCATACTCAACCAACCCGATCCACTGCATGAACTCAAAAGAGCCCTGCCACTTAGCCAAGAGCTTAGATTCGGTCGAGGATAGCTCACTACACTATTTATTGAAAAGATGATGGGTAATATGTCATTTGAAATCTAATACTATCCTGGTCATCTATGTCACTCTGAAATGTCTGTGACAACTCTGTAGGTGAAATTATGAACACTCTCTGATATTATGTCCTCAAGACTGTACACAGACAAAGGCGATAAAACAGATTTCTTCTATATGAGAAACTAGCTTAGGCAAAGAACTTTCACCTAGGAAGACAAGGGAAACCAACACCTAGTGCTTCTGTAGAAGGTCCTAACTGAAGGAAAGTCAGCCATGGCTGGGAAGAAAAATGGCTGGTGAGATAAACCATCTCGAACAAACCCTGTATCTTGCGAGGTTAGGTTTTAGACTTTTAGATGTGTATTTTCACTTTTATTTGCTTGTAACCCTTTCTAACTTTATCCCTTTTATTTAGCATCACTTAACCTATGTCCTATTGTTAATAAATTTGTTTTATTTTACTATAAACCAATTCAGGGCTGTATTTAAATAGAAGGCTGTATTTACCCCATTTAAGTTAATAAGCTGTGATGTGCTGTGTGTTTTTAAACAAACCACAAACCTTATTATTTTTCTGAATTATCCAGGAGATGGCTAGACATTGCCAAGCACACAGTTCTGAGAAAATTCAGGACTGGAAATGTGTTGGGGTCACCTTGCTGGTTGTAACCAAGGCTGGTGGAAGCCAGAGTGCAGCTGTGGGCTACAGAGAGGCTGCTGTGGTCAGAGCTGTTGAACGAGGGCGGGCTGCATAGCACACACACACACCCCGGGTGTGACTCGCATGCTTGGTGCTGACTGTGAGCATCCCAGACAGAGAGCTATAGTAGCAAAGCTGCAAGGCAGGCAGGGTTACAGGGTAAGAGGTGACAACCCCTCACTGGTCTGGATTGCACCCCAAATCCCATAACAACTACCCATACACATTTAAGTTTATTTGGTAATGATGCAATGAAAACTATCCCTCAACCTAAGGATGTCAACCTCACTGCTTCTTCATTTCCTTCTCCCTTTTCCCACTTCATGTCTTCTTCCATGCTGCCTCTGTGCCTAGAGGGACCTCCCATTCCCATGCCCCAGGCCCTCTACTCTCTCCTCAGGCAATAGTCAAATCCTTTCTGAAGGCTAATTTATTTTGAGAAATCCACAACTTTAACTTTCAATCAACTGCCTTCGCCCACCCCCATATTATAGGAAAGCAGAGAAACAGAAACAGGGGGAGGAGAGAAAATAAACCTGTAATCCTCATTCAAACAGTTCACCAGTGCATCTTGCCTTATCTGTGTCTGTCACTTAGTTTGTAACTCCCAGAAGCAGAATATATATTTGTGTCTTTTAGAGTGGCAAACACATCATCAGTACTTAACAAAATTAACAATATTAAACAGCACAATAGATTGTTTCTGTTGGGCTAGTTTCTACTAATGGCACATTGTCTTGGAAACCATCATGACACACTTCAGGGTATTGTAACTGACCTCACTGCAAGGTGTCGCTGTGAGTGATGGTGTACACCAGACCCCTTCCCTCTAGATGCTTGGTAGCGTGCATTGTGTACTGCAAGCACTGAAGGGACCACAAGCACTCATCTTTTCAGGCTCTAGGCCTTGGAGGTTTCCCATAAACAGTCACATGCTCTGAATAAGAGAGGACTGTTTTACTGGAACTGCCAGAAACTAAAAGGTACAAATACCCTAGTGCAATTGTTCTAAGGGTTGAAAGATTAAAACTGTAGTTCCTAATTCAATAAATTATGTGACTCATTTAAGAGATTAAGTAAAATGGCAGGGATTAAGATCTTAATTAAAATGGCTATCTTGAAGACGTAGCCCCCCTGCCAAAACACACACACGCATGCACACACACCGCCCCCCCCCCCCCCCCCCCGGCCACCTCTTTAATTCATAACTGTGCAAACCACAGCACACAAAATAATAATTTCCCTGCAATGGTACTGCCAATCAACTACAGAAAACCTTTGGTAGGTCGGAAAAGAAAAAACATTACAATTAAATCTGCTGAGATAAAAACATTCCAAGCACCCAAGACACTTTCAAAAAATGTGAAAGCAAAGCAAAATTATAAATTAAAAATAATATTCACTTGTCAAAGAAAATCAATGAGGGGCATCAGAGGCTTCCCTTAGCAACGGCAGAAAGTGCATGTGTCATCCACTTAATCTCCTTCCCACATACTGGGAAAATAGTTTGCTTTTTCTAGCTGTGTCCATTTGTCATTTCTATCATATTCAACTATATTATTAAGCGTTCTTTTCTCAGTATTGTGAATGTATCCTCCTAAAAACTATTTAAAATTCTGATTAAAAAAAAAAGATGGGAAAAAGTTGCAGTAAATGAAACTGTAAAAATCAGACATCCAGCAATGTCTATTTTACCAAGAACTTAATTAGAGATTGGAAGAAGCATCCGTTAAAGCTTTCACTCAAAAGAATAACAGATCACCATTTTACATGGCAGATGGTCTATCTGTTGTCAAAGTGGAAAAATTCCTCATTATGCCAGACATTTGAGAATTGTAAAAAATAGGAAACAATACAGACAGTACTCTGCAGAGGAGAAAGGGCAGATGGAGAAAATGTGTTTTTGCTAAACTCTCTCATTATGAATAAATAAAACTAATAGGTAGTTTGATGGGCTAATGTACTTGTTCTTCATCTTGGAAGATCTGGGTTGAAATCAGATTAGGTTAAAAATTAGTTTGTCCATCTCCTTCCTAGTCCCTAGAGGATATTTGTCCAAAATTATACATGTTGGCACAATTCTGAATGACTGACTGTTTTGCAAGAGACATGCAGTGCTGAGATAGCAGCACTGCCAGAGTTCTGCGATGAAGCTTTCATGGTGCTTGCCCATAGTATTACTAGTTCTAACTACTGCTATGAACATATCAACCCATCACCCACATCCTTAAACAACTCAACTGGATACCTAATTCATTTCAGGATCCAGTTCAATATTTGCTTTCTATGTGCCTAATATCCACCATGGATTTGCTCCAGTCTGCTTCACAGACCATGTCATCAAGTGCTGGCCTCTTCTCTATCCTTGAATGCAATCTCATCACTGTTAGTGTGAAAGCCTTCTCATCTACTGCTCCTGTCATCTAGAACAGTCTTGTATCTCTCTGCCGCATCAACTTTCCAACTCATTTCAAATCTTAAATGAAATGACCTTTTCTCTTTTTCTTAATCCACTTAATTTCTCTATTAATTATTTCTGTAATATTATTATTTAAGTCAGTGAAGTGTCCTGGACTGTAGTTTGTAGGAAAGACTGTTAAAGTGACCTGGAGAAGAAAAACAAAATGTTCTGTAACTTTTTCTACTCTTTTGGTTTTTTTTTTTTTAAAATATAGCATATACAGAATGCCTGAGAAGTTGTTTTGTTTTGGGTGAGATTCTGCTTGGTTTTTTACATTAGAAACTCAGATCAGGTCTTGTCTTCCTTTCTTTTTCCTGGAAGACTAAGGGCTAGTGTACACTTAAACTTACAGCAGCACAGCCATATCAGCTGTGCTGCTGTCAGAGCGCTTGTGTAGCCACGTTATGTTGACGGGAGAGAGCTCTGTCCACACAAACACTTATGCCAGCAAAACTTAGGTGGCTCAGAGCAGTGTTTTTTTCACATCCCTGAGTGACAAAAGTTTTGCCGGGATAAGTGTTAGTGTGGACAAGGCCTAAATGACTGAGTGCTGGTCTACACTACAGAGTTTTGTCGACAAAAGTCAGCTTTTGTACTCACTGAAATGCTTCTCCCCTTAGTGTAACACCCCTGCTATGCCCACATAATAAAACCACCTCAACGAGAGGTGTAGGGCTTGTGTCTGTGTAGACACTGCTTTCCTTACATCGGCCGGCCATTGTCTGGCATTCTTATTCACTGGAGCTGAGAAATTGACAAGAAAGCCAGGCAGCTAGAGCCCAGCTGCCCTCCCGCTCCCTTGGAGACCTGAGCAGCTGAACCCTGGTCTAGTCTGGGAGCGGGTGAGAAGCCCGGCTCCTGGCGGGGCATGGGAGGACAGGCAGGGTCAGCCCGCTGAGAGCCCAGGAGCCTGTGGGGCAGCTGGGCTCCCACAAGAGAGCTGCTGGCAAAACTGAGAGAAGCACTCCTGGTAAGGACGCATACCACCGACCCACGCAGGGTGGTGTGGACATCAGCCACCGCAGTAATTAACATGGTGGCTGTAAGTTGACCTCTGTTAGGTTGACTTATCTTAGTCGCATAGATGAGGCCTGACTTAAAGAAGTGGAAAAATGATGCCATCGGACAAGTACCAAGCTAGTGAAACTTGAGCAGTGGAGAGGAAGGAATGTTTTGTCAGATACACTCTCTTTGTTTTGTTGGTGAAATACCTAATCCTTGGGAAGGAGGATCGGTTTGCTGAAAATTCCAAAGCCAGTTTAGAGCTGCATAAGGCCAGGTCTATACTACTGACCTGTATCTACATACCTTCGTCCCTCAGGGGTGTGGAAAAATCCACATCCCGAGCAAAGTAGTTATAACGACTAATCTCCCATGTAGACAGCACTATGTTCATGAGAGAGCTTCTCCTGTCGACATAGCAACCGCCTCTCAGGGAGGTGGACTAACTATGCTGACAGGAGAAGCTCTCCTGTCAGTGTGGTAGTGTCTTCACTCAGGCTATGTATATACTACAGCTTAAGTTGGTATAAATTATGTCACTCAGGGGTGTGAATAAGCCACTCCTGATGACGTAAATTACACCAACGTAAGTGCCGGTGTGTGGAGAGCTCTCTCCCGTCGGCTTAAATCATCTGCCCTGGCAGCACTACAGAGGTGCAGCTGCACTGCTATGTGAGAAGACAAGTCCTAAATTTCCATTCCAGCCATGCTGGTTCCTTCAAGAAGACCAGAAAAATCAGGAAATACAAGACCTGATACTTCAGCCATTTCTAAAGTGAAACTCAAGCTGCAGTTCACATCTGCCTCCCCTAAAACATATAACCTTTCAGAATTACTTCATGCATCATAAAGAAATACAAAGAATACTCCCTTCCCCTTTATTCCTCCTTTTAAGGTAACCTTTAGCCAAATAAAGCTGTACACTATATTGTGTTGTATTCCTTTTTCACCCATTATATGCAACATGTGTTAGAAACAGATGAAACATTTATATTTAACTTTCATAGACAATAGCTGAGACGTACACATTTAGGGCTATGCTTCTATGATACAACAATAAATCAGTATGTGCATTCAAATGTTTGTGTGTATTCACTATATATATTACCTTTCTTTCTTTTCCTTCCCCCCAAATCAAAATATTTTATACTTCTTTTATACCCCTCCTCCTAAAAACAAGATATTTACTAACTACTGATCATTTAAAATACTAGCACTAGTTCTCAATCTCTTAATCAAAAGGTTTTGAAATAATCTTTGTATTACAGAAATAATTTTGCATTTGATTCATGTAAGAGTATATACTCCTGACTCTGTTCTCTTTGTCAGATGGCTCTCAGCAACTAATGCCAACTTTAGCCATAAGAGAGACAAGGTGAGGTAGTATCTTTTATTGGACCAACTTCTGTTGATTGGGGGGGGAGGAACAACAAGCTTTCAAGCTTCACACAGTTCTTTCTCAAGTCTGTGAAGCTCAAAAGATTGCTGGACCAGCTTCTGCTGGTGGAAGAAACAATAAAAGATATTACCTCACCCATCTTGTCTCTCTCTCATATCCTGAGATGAACACAGCTATAACACTGTAAACAAACTTATTCCCTTCTACAGCAATGATAAGATAAAAGGAAGAAAAACAGAAAAAGGACAGGTTCTAAGAAAAATATTTAAAATGATAATACAAAATATTATTATTTCTCAGAACATTTGCAGCAACAACATTTTGAGGAAAGAACTATTTCACCTTAATTGCATATATAGTCAAAACCTTTTTAAAAAATGAATAAAAACTGTTTGTTTGCAAAATTCAGCAAATAAATACTGGGCTATATTCATCTGTCAATTATCCTAATTTAAGCCAGAAAAACACTACCTAAGAAGAGAATATGTCCCATTGTTCGAAGAACAAAAAAAACCCTTCAATTACTTCTGAATTCTTTTAATGGTTCCTCCTGAAATGTAAAGGACAAAGTATTCCAGCTATCCAAATAAAAGTACTGCCGTTTTCTCTGTATGTGGCAGGAGCAGTATCTATATTATTACATTTGTACAAATAAAAACCTAGTAGATCGCAGCATATTACTCACAGGGATGTACTGTGACACTGAACAACGCCAGAGGAGCAGCAGTGAATCCTCACAAAGACAAGTGTTTGCAAAACATCCTCTGGTGCTGGAGACTTCGCATGAAATGAATGACACGCACAACACAGGGGCAGCTGGGACAAACACCACTATGCTCACTCTCACTCAGGAAGACCAATTTACATGTCAATAAACTGCGTCCCCGGGGCCCATTAGGTTAAAGAATTAGGGACTCTCCAGCCGCTCTGGTCAAGCAAGACAAGCTGAATTGCTCCTGCAGCATGTCATTCTTTCACCCTTAAGCGGGGCTAAAATCAGGTTGTTTTTATAGCGTATCTGACCAACTACTTAGAAATATTTACACCGTTTTATCACATCAGGATCTGTAAATGATTTCTTAATTCGGTTTACCTAATCTTCATCATATACCATATATAACACAAATACCTGCTTTAAAAAGTAACAAAATGTCAATGAGAAGGGGGGGGCAGGCTAAAAGGTGATGTTTCTTTCTTTCAGGGCTATTTTTGTACATTGGGGCAGCTTCCTGAGTAGGATAGGTATGACCACATTTTCAAAGTAAAAAACCAAGAGAGTTATAGAAAGGTGGCAGGGAACCCAGGCAGCCAGACAGAAGGCTATTTTGGTGAAGGGTCAGGGAGATATGAACAGGAAGGCTTTAGCTGCTGCAAGGACTTAGTGCTTGTGGGGGGGTGTGGGTGGGGGAATGTGGGGGGGAGTAGAGGGTAGCACCTAGAGGCTTTGTGGAGAGGACAGAACAGCAACACATAACAGTGAAAAATAAGGAGTGCTCCTTGAGGAACTCGTGTGTTTAACCAGCCTGTCAAATTTCAACTGCCAGTTGGCTCTTTTAGGAGTTCACAGCTTGCAGGTGCTTTACAAAAACGAGGCAAAACACCTTTTCCATAAAAAACAATGCGCACTACAAGATAAGCCCTGAAAACAGGGACATTCCCAGTTTTCTGAGACACTTGCTCACCCTACTCATGAAATACACTACACATCCTGCTGCTCAAAACATTAGTCCACACCAGGAGACTTGTAGCTAGATTTCAATACTTCTAAGATGTAGTTGAAATGGCAAAGCATCATAAGAATTGGCAGGGGTTTTTTTTATTTTTTTTTCTGGAAATGGAAACTGGAAATTCAACAGATCATTATTCCTCTGGGAATGAACAACTTAGTTGCAGGGACTAGGGTTAATTGGAGAGCTAAAGAAAGCATGATTTTCTTATTGTTGCAGTGGCTTTTTTCGACTATCATCCTGTCGCTAACTTCTCTTTCCTTGGCAAAATCATTGGAAAGATAGTAAAAAGGCAAATCCAACACCTGGCAACATCCAGTGCCATTTGTAATCAGACTTCAGACCCATTGCAAGCCTCTTTTCTACTTTTTGCTGCTTCCATATAATGTTTCAATGCGCTATGGTAGAAAGAGAAAGTTCTCATTTCTATCAGGAAAGAGACACAATTGCATCAAATAGGAAAAGCTAGTGATCGTAGTAGACAGAGAATAAAGAACTTTAATAGGCAGGTGAAACAAACATAGGGAGCTTGTCTTCAATGCAGCTTTCTTACGTAGACAAGCCAAGATAACAAAGCTTTGTTATTTCCAGGAAAAGACGTCTGTGTACCCAATTGGGATTTCATAATTGTGTTTCCTTTGCTTCATCATAGATCTTTTACATACGATAAATGCAAGCACTCATTTGCTGCTCTCTCCATATGGTAATGCAGCAGGGTCCAAGGGCTGCCACTTTCCCTCTTTGTGAGTTTTGGGGCCTTTCCACCCCTCCTCTTCCTGTTTCCCTCTTAGCAAAAAACAAATTGAAGTATGAGGACAGTATTATTTCCATAGTCATTTTGCATAGGCTCATGGGACAAAAGAATTAACTGTGATGAACCTCCCTGGTTCCCCAAACAATGTTCACTCCCTATGTTACCCCCGTCTATTAGTAATTCTCATTTGTATTTTTAACCAGGCTTTGACACAAAGCATTTGAACTTGTAAAATCCTTAAAGGCTTATCAAGTTGAACAAAGGATGCTATTTCAGCTTATGGCACCTGAAAGTATTTTCTGTTCCCATTTTTCAATGTGTGTCTATTGAAAAACTTAACACAACAAACTGCTTTCCCAATAACAAAGGGAGCATCTTTTCTAAAGCACCGGTCTAGCCTGATTCTACTGTAAATATGATCGATACATTGAAAACAAAACTGGATGAGGGGATTAATTTCATGAAATCCAATTGCCTTGATGGATGATAGGAGGTTTTGGCACAGAACCTCTAAGGCTATGTCTACACTACAGCACTAATGTGCATTAACTTAATGCATATTTTAGAAAGCGCTGCACACTGTCCATACTACAGTGCTTGATCTGCTGTATTGCATCCAAACTGGAAAACTGTACTTGGAATTAGAGAGCAGTGCAATGTGGGAAGCTATCCCACAGCGCAACTAACCATAGAGGCTGTTGTGACAAGTGTCATCGTCCCAAGATGCAGTGCTGCTTCTCCCCGCCCCGCAGCAAACAGGAAAAGGATTTTCATGCCGGTTTTTCATTCCTCCCACCCATGATCGCCATTGCTGCAGAGACATGGAGACAGATGAGTTGCGTGCTGTGATTCTGAGCATGACAAATACAACCCGGCTTATCCTGGATTACTTTCTAAGTGAAGCAGGAAGTGAAAGTATGTTTTTCACCACTGTCACTCTGCCTGCCCTGATACAGGCAATAGATACTAATAATGACTGATTGCTGCAGGCTATCACATTACATCTGCAGTCAGTGGACCGCAGGTTCTGGTGCAGAGAAACCAGCACAGACTGGTGGGACCGCATTGTTAAGCAGCTGTGGGATGATGACCAGTGGCTGCAAAACTTACGTATGTGGAAGGCAACTTTCCTTGGACAGTGTTCACAGCTGTCACTGTCCCTGAAGCGCATGATCACTCACTTGAGACAAGCTATGACGGTGGAGAAGAGAGTCACCATCGCTCTCTGGAAGCTGGCAACCCCTGCCTGTTACCACTCTGTTGAGAATCAATTTGGAGTTGGTAAATCTACAGTGGGAGCTGCTGTGATCCAAGCGTGCAGTGCCATCAATAGACTTTTGCTAAGAAGGCTTGTGACTTTGGGAAACGTGCAGGACATAGTGGCGAGGTTTGCTGCGATGGGGTTCCCAAACTGCGGTGGGGCCATTGATGGGACTCATATTCCCATCTTGGCACCTGCACACCTGGCAACGGAGTACATTAACCATAAGGGGTACTCTTCCATGGTCCTTCAGGGGCTTGTGGATCACAGGGGTCGTTTTACAGACATCTATGTGGGGTGGCCTGGGAAGGTGCATGACGCTTGTGTACTTCGTAACTCGGGGCTGTTCTCTAAGCTGCAGGTGGGCACTTTCTTCCCTGACCAAAAAATTGACATTGGGGGTGTGGAAATGCCCGTAGTGATCCTGGGGGATCCTGCTTACCCCTTGCTCCCTTGGCTAATGAAGCCCTACACCGGTCACCTTGACAGTGACAAGGAATGTTTTAATAAGAGGTTAAGCAGCAGCAGAATGGTTGTAGAATGTGCCTTTGGGCGTTTAAAAGGCAGATGGAGGTCTCCTCACTAGGCTGGATATGAGTGAGAAATACCTCCCTTCTGTGATATCTGCTTGCTGTGTTCTTCATAATGTGTGTGAAGCTAAGGGGGAAAG
The DNA here is from genome assembly GCF_026122565.2 of Emydura macquarii macquarii. Lineage (NCBI taxonomy): Eukaryota > Metazoa > Chordata > Testudines > Chelidae > Emydura > Emydura macquarii. The sequence continues at coordinate 6,186,558 of NW_027133156.1, forward strand.
GTTCCCCCAGGGTTGGGATGTAGAAGCAGAAAGACTGGCTGCCAATTATGAACAGCCAGCAGTACGCGTAGAGCCAATCGAGTAGCGATTAGCATTAGGAAAGCTTTGAAAACCAGGTTCTGCAATGAGATACAGGACTGATTTATTTTCATGTATGTTCTTTGGCCTGGATGTCCCCCTCACCCAACCCACCCCCTCTTTGATATCTGTGCCCGGCTAATGGCACCAGAATCTGTAGGTTTGTTATTAAACACAATTTTGAAATACAGAAAAACTTTATTTCTTTACAGCCAAGTAATGGGAGGGGGGGGGGGCTTCCTGCTCTATCTCCAGGGGTTGGGTGTGAGCTCCCTGGGGTGGAGGACAGCTGGGGCTGCATCCTGACGAGTCGAGCATGAGACCTTGTGGTTGCAGGAGAGGTGGAGGGCACCATAACAGTGGTTTCTGGAGCATTCTGGAGTGTCTGCAGCGGCACTGTGCCCTGCCTCCGATCCTGACGATCCACAAGATGCCAGAGCACGTCCAACTGCTCCCTCAGGACTTTCAGAACCTCTTCTGAGGTGCTGCACACAATCGCCTGAGTTTCTCTATGACTATCTATGGCACTGCGGATATTCTGGCTCATGCTCTGTCTCCATGTTCGTTGCTCTGTCTCTGCTGATGTTGATACGCTCATGAGGTCAGAAAACATATCTTTTCTGTTTTTTCTTTTTTTCTCTCCTAATCAGCTGCATTTTTTAAGGGTCGATCCACTGCATAAATGTCTACAGAATGAAATAGAAAAAACAGGGTACACATATTTAGAATACTGAGTACAGCCATTGAAATGTAACAGTTAGAAAAAGGAGTCAATGGAACATAGTTTCAAAAAGTTGCATTCAAATCATCTTGCAACAAATGTAACATCACATCATTTGCTAGATACAATTTAAATATGTTGCCAATTACACAAAGTTGTTTATGAAACAATGTATCCGCCCCCCAGCACTCATGGCTCTGCGGTGGGGAGAAGGAAAGGGAAGCTATGCAGTCCCATACCTGGCAGTTAAGAATTTGGAAAACAATGAACTAGCTAGTGGTGGTGATGATGTAAATTACCTGCGGGGGGGGGGGGGGGGGGGGGGGAGGGGAGGATCCTCCCATGGCTGTTTGCAAGAAGAATTCCTCTTGGGTGTGGCCAGCTGAAAGTGGTAGGGCATGCCTGGGATGGCTGTGCATTGGAGCCACACGTGTAATGAGTCTCTTAGGGCGCAATGAAAAAAAGTTTCTTTGGAGGGGGCCAGAGAGGGGGCCCAAAGCCTAGTCCCAGCAGGAGGGTAATGTAGAGGTAACAGAACAACCAATGGTGAAGTATGTGTCACCATTGAACTAACTAAACCCTTACAACCGTTTGTAAAAAATTATATAACATTAACTCCTCAGTGAACGTTGCAAGGAAAAAGCCTGGCAGCCCCCTGCCCTTCCCCCCCCGCCTCGTGGCTCCGCAGTGGGGAGAAGCAAAGGGAAGGTTTGCAGCCCCCTGCCTTCCCCCCAGCACTCATGACTCCATGGTGGGGAGAAGGAAAGGGAAGCTATGCAATGCTAATAGGAATGAAAACTCACCAGATGTGCCTTCCATGTGATCATTTGTGCTGTCCTGTGTGCTGGTGGACTGCTCGGGGGTCAAGAATAACTCCTGTGATTCTGGGAGAAGGGACACTCCATTCTCATACTCCCTGCTTTCCAAAATTTCATCCTCCAAGGATTCATCCTCATTGTTCATGGACTGAGAAGCAGCGTAGGTATCAATGCTCTGTGGGGGCATAGTGGTGGGATCGCCCCCCAAAATAGCATGCACCTCATCATAGAACCTGCATGTTTTGGGTGAGGACCCAGAGCGCCTGTTTGCTTCCCTGGCTTTCTGATAAGACAGTCTCAGTTCCTTGATCTTGACTCTGCATTGATAAGCATCCCTTTGGTGTCCTTTCTCCAGCATGCCCTGGGATATTTTCCCATAAATGTCCAGATTCCTTTTGCTGGAGCATAGCTGGGACGGGACTGTCTCCTCAGCCCACAGCCCAAGCAGGTCCAAAACTTCTGGTCTGCTCCATGGTGGATCACGTTTGGGCTTTCCTTTAGCCATGCTGAAAACAGTAGCCATGCTGAGAGGAATGGGAAAGCTCTCTCCATGCTGGCAAGGAAATGAACAATCAAATCTTCCCAGGGCTGCTTTGGGGGCGGGGACTGAAATGGGGCATGATGGGATACACTCCGGAGGCCAATTAATGCTCATTAAGTCGGATTGAGTCCACACTTGCACTACTGTGCAGTAGCTAATGCGCTTCAGGTGCTAATCCTCTTGGCAGAGGTGGTCTTATTGCTGCGCATCAAAGTGCTCCTTAATATGCATTAACAACGCGCTAGTGTGGACGCAGTTATTATTAATGCGTATTAAGGGACTTTAATGCACAGTACGCCGCCAGTGTAGACCAGGCCTAAGATGCAAGTCAGGACATAATGCACATCTGCTGTTATTTAGAACAACATGGACTGGAATATTAATGTGTTTTCAATAACAACGCAGAAGATGAACCTGTTGCATTACATTAGAACTGGTTGACCACTGCATGATATTTAAGGCAATCTCATGGGTAAAAAACATCTCACAAACTGCTCAGGTTAAATGCACTTTATTTTCTAGGTTTTTTTAATAGTTACTCCAATCCAAAACACTGCCCACAGTATTACTGTGTTATGGAGCTGAATTTGGATGTGCAAAAATAAAAGTGCACAATGCAGGGTATGTCACAGTCATAGCAACAACACTGGGAAAGTGGTAATGCAATCTGGTTGGAAAGGAGCAATTTTAATTCAAAACATGCTAATGATTAAAAAACAGCAGTAGGAGAGGTCAGAAAAGAATTCTGGGGGTTCTAACCGCAAATAAGAGATCTTCTCACACTCAACTATGCCCATTGGGAGGGTCTCATGGGTGTTCCATAGGAAACCAAAAGTAGCAACACTCAGTAAAAAAAATTATATTTTACCTCTGACTGTAGATAATTCTATTAACCCCCTTGGCATCCGTTACTCTGTACTAAGATTTGGCTGATGGAAGAGTATACATTTGGAAAATAATTACCATTCATTTAGAAAAAAATCTGTTTAGTTTTACATTTGGTATGTCCCTAACATGGCCTCCCCTTCCCCTTACATGAGAGAATCTCATTAAATCACCATATGACTTGAGAGTTGAAAAAAAAAAAAGTAAGTAACCTGGACTAGCCTGTATCATCTCTCAGCATGTGAACATTTCTGTGGGGGTGCATGGTTAAGGCATCAGAGATGTTTATATGTTCTTGAAGAAAGGTTAAGGCATTGAGTATCACACTGAGGAAATCTGACTAATGCATGTAATGTTAAAAGCAGCACTGTAAAAAAGATTAGAAAGCTAATGCAAAAGGAAATAATGTTTTAAATTGACTAACACTCTCTTTCCTTTTTACAGACATTTCAAGGATGTGACCAGGTTTACGTAAAACAATGCTTTTGATAAGCAGTGTCTGTTACACAATTAGAAGCATGCAGTGTACATGCCAACACAGTTAACTGTATTAGCTGCTCACTTTATTAAAATCTCACTTTTGAAACCCTTCTTGTATCAAATTGCCTACATTCTTCCTTCATTACTAAATACATTACTCTTGATCTTGCACACTGAAGCAAAGTATGTCTTTTATATTTAAAATATCCTCTACTCACAACACACACCTTGTGAGAGTCATCCTCTTTGTAACACAATTTAGTCAGTAATATACAGAGGGAAATTTTCAACAAGCGGCAACAGCCCTTTTACTTCACCCTGAAGAAGCACTTGTTCTACAAAAGTAATTTAAACATTCTGGTGAAATGGTGCATATAATTTTATAACTAGAAGTCACCTCTGAACCTTTGTTTTGTGTGTTTCACAAAACTGTAGGATGACCATGGAGCATATTTTCATATTTCAGCAATGAAATAGTGATGCCATATTTACTGCTGCACCGCACGGTAGTGCTGTGAAAAGAAGACAATTGATGTTTGTGAAGCTCTTAAAATGGGAAGGTGCTATATGAGTGCTAAGAATTCTTTTTCATTATCATTAAATATGGAAAAAATGGACTAGGGGAGAAAATGAGAGAGAAGGAGAAAAAGAAAAACCAGAGGAACACCACAAATGACAGAGGTGAGAAGAAAGACAAGAATCAAAGAATGAAGTAAAGGACCATGAGATTGACTAATCTAGCATTTTAACTGCAGATTATATGTGCAGAAAATAGTAATACTATATTTCTGAGGTACAGGTTTTAACCTGATGCAGCTAACCATGTATTCTTAATTTGAAACCCAGATAAAGTGAGCTACCAGCTCTGTAGACTATATCCCTAATTCTTACCCACACATAGTTCCCAGTGAAATCAGTGGGAGCTCTGCATGTGGAAAGACTGTGGGACTGGTAAACTGACACATGGGCTCCAGAAACCTGGAAAACACAGAAGTCTGCCTTTGAATCTGAATGAAGAATGACTAAAATGTAGCTTAAGTTTGTCATCAGGGGGGATTCCAATAGCTGTAAAAGAAAAAGGGATTTATTGTTTAAATTAAAGTTTAAAGCATACAAATATAAATCAATTTCATTGGGACAGGTGTTGCACCAGAACAATATCTTGGCAACAGAAAAAGGTTTGACTAAACTGAGGACAGCACAAAAGAATGATGATTTGCCTTCACAGAATTTATTCAGGATATGTTTGTGACCCTTCCTGGGGGCACCCAGGACTGTGAGGCACCTCACTACCACCTGCCCTTAGCGTGAAAAAGCCCTGTCTGTCCCTGCCATGGCTCGGCTCCCCAACTCCACTGGCCATGGGCAACACCTCCCCTGTAGGCCTTGCAGACCCACCGTAACTCTACAGGTTAGCGACTGGCACACCCAAACCCTTGAACCCTCCAAGAGTCTCCCTGGTCTCTGTAAACCCTTATGCATCCCCTGTGCCCTCTGCCCGTTGGCACCAAGAGGTCCCTTGGTCACAGTGTTATACTGCATTGTCCTTGTGGCAAACATTCCTCCTTTCCAGAAGGAGATAATTTATGGGTGTCTCCTGTTTCCACAGGCCTTACACACTCATAATCAATTTTGTTGGCTTAATCTTCTGCTTTGGACAGTGCAGAGGTTCAAAGCAACAACAAATGACTAATACTTTTTGTGCTAAGATACACTTTTTTAGTATTACATGGTCCTCCACATTTCTGCCAACCACCCTCTTTGTTAATTCTAACCACCTATTGTATCCTAGACTGTAAGCTTTTTGGGGCAGGGTCTGCCTTTTTAATAAGTGTTTGTAAAGTGCTTAGTAAAAATACAAATAAATAAAAACAACAACAACAACAACGGGAGATGTGCCAGTCAAGCTTGGCAAAGTTTTGAGCACCCTAAATTTAGTTTATCTATATCAGCAGAACATGTAGTGAGGGAAATATATCATCCTCCAAATGACATGTGCAACAGTTAAAAATCCAGTTGTCCAGTTGATGAGCTGACCACCTCAATCAAAGCATACTCAGGATGCCTCTTTTGTTATAACTATAGACAAACATGCACAACGTTGTCACTTTTTCTTCTGAAATGGCAAGGGAGAGCAGAAATGGCACAACATACATGCCAAAGTCACAAACATGCTTGCATTCACGGTCCCATGTAACCCAGCAAATCCTAGGTTGTTTTTTTGTTTTGCTCCTAGCCAATCAGATGGTATTTACACCTGAAGATCTCATTTTGAAGGCTGTAACTATACTTTTTTAAAACTTCCAGCATGTGTAATGTAAGTTTATACTGCTAGCTTGCATGGTCTTATCAGATATTCTGTTGTCATCATGTGTAAATGTTAACTTGTATACATTTACTTTTTACAGAATAGAAAGAAAATGGAAAGTAAAACTCCTTGTATTTAACATAGTGAAAAAAATCAGGTTTACACATGTTTTACTTAGTGTCACTCTCAAAAGAAATGTCTCTCTCCTATCTTGAGGGAGCCAGAAAAAGAGGAAAGTGACAGCTTTAATTTGGGCCAAAACGTACAGAGAAGACTGAGATCTTCTTCCAGAACATTGTCACAAAGCCGTGTGCGTTCCGCTGTGGGCACAAAGGCCCACACAACTTAATGGTATGAGGCACTGTCAAAATCTACCAACCATGACAGGGCCCCTTTAACACTCATGACAATTCTCAGATGTTTAGGAGGATGCTGTCAGAGAGCAAAGTGCCTGGGACACGGAGCTGAGAAGATTAATTGAAAGAACAGGGAGGGAGCAGGACTGAGGAGATCTACCAACTCCTTCTAGTTGAAAGACAAGACAGGACTCCAGTCCCTCAGTAAAGACTACAAAAGATGAATTTTTGATGTTGTAAAAGTTAAACTACTCACTTCTATTGGGTTATAAGAGTGCAACTCCATTCTCCCACTGACAAACTTAAAAAAACTGAAAAAGCAATTTTCTCTACAGGCTGAGACTCTGCCATATTTCAAATCATCGACAATTTTACAGATGAGTGAGGTTTTACAGATGAGTTAACTCCTTCTGTACACAAGGATTTTTAACAGAAAGGCTGTCAGACTCAAGTGTAGCAACAAGCAAAACATTATAAAATGGCTTTAGATCATAGTATGTAAACACAGTGTGAAAATTTGTTGGCTTTACTCTTAATAACAGTTTGAACTAGGTAGGAACCTTTCACTTACACTTTAAATTTGACTAATAGCTACTAATACCTTGACCTTCAGTCAAATAAATCCCTTTATATATATAAACCAACCACAGCACCACAGAACTGTTTTACTCCCAAGGACAGACCAACAAGGGAAGCACTTTGTATATAATCTTGCAGTGTAACCACACTGATTTCAATACTTTGGCAGATTAAAGCACATTTCCTTCCACAAGAGACAAATCCGCTGTTCAAATGATCCTTAGTCAAGAACATAAGACAAACTACCAGCAGGTATAATAAATACCAGAAAAAAGGCCCATCCATGATGGGGGCAGATGAGAGGTCTAGCAACATGCAGAGACCTTCCTTCCTCCCATACTTTCCGTTGTTCATCAGAATGGTGCACGTAAGCATGAGAAACAATTTGTCATATACTGAGGCAGAAAGCTTTAAAAGACAGCAGTACCTTTCAAATTCATCTGCTGAAGTTGGAGACATGGCTCTTTATCTCTAAGGAAAATTTATTTTGAAGACAATACAATACTTGTTCTGTAAAATCAAGAAGATCATAAACTCCTTAGCTCAGGAACTGATATTTGGATTTATTTGTACAGTGCTAGTACAACGTGACCCCACACTCATTTACAGATTGCAATTACTCTATAAATATTTAACAACAATAAACAACCATAAGCTTTCAAGGCTCATAGGAGGAAACCAGACTATCAAAAATACTTATTTCAATTTTCACATCCACTGAGTATAGATGAACAAGTGATCGGACAACTCTCTCTACACTTTAAAACTTATTCAATGTGTTTATCTCTAGATACTCAGTAGTACCTTTATACCCATATGCACAAAGCTAACAAAATATCCTTTTAGCATACGAACATCTGGATCCACCTGAACTTAGAATACAGCAGATAAAGAATTATGCAGGACAGGCTGTAAAATCATTCAGAGGTAACAACTTGCATGCATAACTACTGGAAAAGAACTGGCTCTGGAAGGTCTGAAGTCACTTGTATAGTAAACATCTGTGCAAGGAGGATGGGAGACTGAGGACTGGACTGGGGCTGGGGAGGCAGGGAGATTCCTCCCCCATAATCAGAGGATTTGGACTTTCCCAGAGAAAAATCCCCACCCTGGCATGCCTAGTGCTCAGATGGTTCAATGTGAAGCTAGCTTGGTCAGTCTTCAAGGGAAAAGGTAGGGCTCTCTGAAGAGGAGCCTCCCCACATGGACTGGGAAGCAGTAGCTTCTCCGAAGTGCCCCCTTGTCCGCAAAGACAAAAGATGGGGGAGTGGGCCAGCTGGTTCTCCCCAGAAGCCTTGGATAACAGTAGAGGAATCAAAGTCGTCAGGCCACCCCCCTACTAGACTCCAAGACAGAGGTCTGCCCACTTGGAGCCTAAAAAGAAAATAAATGTGTTCCATCTCCCCAAAAGGATCCTCCTAATGGACTTTGATGTCTATTAAGAGAGAACTGTCCATCATCATGGGCCAATAATACAAAAAATCCTGCCTTCCGTCCTCTCAACCACCGTGGGACATTCAGCAGGTCCAGCCTTGTTCTCAAAAACTGCACGGTGTACTAATATAAGAAAAAGCTTTAGAATGTCTAATGTTATTGCAAAAACAACGAGAGTTCTGTAGCACTTTAAAGACTAACAAATTTAATTTCAGCAGGCATAAGCTTTCGTGAGCTTCAGCTCACTTCCTCAGATGCAGTTGGTAGAAATGATACAGCAAATAAGAAACATATATAGAAGACAACATATGCATATCCAAGGGCATAGATAACAATGGGGTAGGTGGATAAAAGCCGGGTACTTGAGGCATAATGACAATCATTGAGTAGGAGGTGAGAACGGGTGATCAGAGCAAATTACTTCTTGTAATGAGATAGCCATTCCAAATCCCTGTTTAAACCCAGTTTGAATGTGTCAAATTTGCAGATAATTTCCAACTCAGCAGTTTCTCTTTCAAGTCTGTTTTTGAAGATTTTTGCAGTATTCAAGGTAGGCAAAATGTTCTACATTTGGAGTAAGAAAGTATAATTTTGTCTTTGTATCATTGGAACCTAACTGTTCAAGAACCAAGGAAGTATTTTATGAAGATGTGCCAAAGTGTGGTGTTACTCCTGCACAAGGCACTCTTGAATCAAACCAGCTTCATCAAGGACAGCTGCTTAGGAAGAAAAGAAGGAGAAATTAAAATAATTAAGAAACAAAGACAATTTTATGGGATGTCTCTTTTATTTATTAGGTGATGAATGGAAGAATTCCAAGAAAGCCCAGCTCTCTACTAAATCTTCTGGCCTTTACACTTACCTCTTTAATATGAGAAAAAAATTAATACCTGAGCAATCTTCAAAATGTTCTATAACTAAAAACAGAATATAACTGCATTAGAACCTAGAAAGAAAGAGAGAGAGAAAGGTCTAGAGTCTTTGAAACCTTAGCCAAAAAAAATGTAAATATAGCATTTGTTTAAAAAGGAGAATACTTTCCTTACCAGTTCAATTATAAATAAAAGAAACCATTCCAATTACAGGTATACAATGGCTGTAATTATATTTTTCTTTCCAGCACTGGGTATTCTGTATCTGTCTGGGTAAGCTGCTGTATTTTTAGTGCAAAGCAGAATTGGTATAATATATGCAGAGCTTTAAACATCAGAAAACATAGTGGCAAAAAAACCACTCAAGTAAAATAATATCCTCATTATGCAGAAAATCAAGTACTTTGCCTACTAACTATCTACATTTAATACAAGCAATTCAACACATCACTACAGGAAATATTGAAAGCATTATTTTTCAAGATATGCTAAGATTTTGTTTCACAATTGGTGCAATAATTTTGCATCCTAGATATACTACACGTTATGAATTAAAATCTTTGAAGACTGGTCGGCAATCCCTCAGGCTAAGGATGATTTCTTTCACAGGTTTTATTTTATATGGGTCCTTTGGTGACTGTGGAGCCCTATCCTTAAGCTGCAGACTCGTTGGCAAACATTGCAGATAGTGTTGGAATGCAGAGCAGGGCCGGGTCATGATTGCTGCATGACAGTTCTCCATCCTTTCTTTTCTGTCGTTTTTCTGTGACCAGGGCAAGGCGATTTTCCCCAAATGTGGCCGTTCCTTCTCTGACAAGTGTTCGCCAGTTCCCAGCAATGGAGACGAGGGCGATACCTCAATAGTTGCCACAGTCAGCCCTATCTTCCTTTTTTTTAAAATGGTGATATTAGCATCGCATAAGTCAGCGGGGATTTCTTCGGTGCACCAAATTTTGAGGAGCAGCAAAAGGAGCTTGTTTGTCAGTGTTTTTCTTTCCACTTTCAGTACTTCAGCTGGTATGCCATTGGGACCTGGTGTTTTGTTGTTCTTCATTTGCTTACTTGCTTTGCAGACCTCCTCAGGTGCTGGTGGGTTGGCAAGAGTTTCCCAGGTGAGTGCTGAGGGATGGAGTCAATGGTGTTGTCAGTCACAGTCAATTCTCGATTTAGAAGCCTTTGGTAGTATTCCTTCCAGTGCTCTTTGATGGAGTCATTGTCTTTAAGAAGGGTACTTCCAATTTCAGATTTCGGTGGTGTGAGGCCACATGAGCTTGGTCTGTACAGAATCTCTGTCTCGCAGAAGAAGCTCCACATATCATGCCTGTCAGCGAATGCTTAAATTTCTTTTGCTTTGTCCTCACACCAATTGTTTTTGATTTCTCAGATCCTCCTTTGAACCTAAGCTTTGAGCTGATGGGAAAAGCTCTGCTTTTGACTGGCTGATGGATGGTTTTGCCAGTCGTAGAAGGCTTTTCTCTTCTGATCCAAGAGGGCTGTGATCTCAACATTGTCAAAACACTTCCAATGGCGACTAGGCTGATGGATTCCTCACAAGCCTTATGGATGATTTATTTTAGGGCTTCCCAGTCTTCTTCGACACTTGTGTTATCGTTTCCAGGTGTGCATATGGTCAGTTTTCCACAGAGTTGTGCTTGGAAGTAGTTCCCGTGGTGTACTGAGGATTGAAATCTTTGGATGTTGTATTGCTGTCTGAGTGATTTGGATTACTTCCTATGTATTGGTGCAATCCTGATGACATGGCTGACCTCACCAAGCAGTGATCAGTCCAGCAACCATCAGCTGCTCTCATGACATGAGTAATTTGGACATCTCTTAAATCCTGTGTTCTTACAATGACAGTTAATTTGGCAATTAACTGATCTTTGACTACTAGCAGTAAATATGCCCAACGGCCTGTGATGGGATGTTAGATGGGGTGGGTTCTGAGTTACTACAGAGAATTCTTTCCTGGGTGTCTGGTTGGCGAGTCTTGCACACATGCTCAGGGTTTAACTGATTGCCATATTTGGGGTAGGGAAGGAATTTTCCCCCAGGGCAGATTGGCAGAGGTCCTGAGGGTTTTTCACCTTCCTCTGCAGCATGGGTCACTTGCTGGTGGATTCTCTGTACCTTGAAGTCTTTGAACTGTTATTTGAGGACTTCAATAACTCAGTCATAGGTTGGGGTCCATTACAGGAGAGGGTGGGTGCGGTTCTGTGGCCTGCATTGCGCAGGAAGTCAGACTAGATGATCATAGTGGTCCCTTCTGACCTTAAAGTCTACGAAGTGCCATTGTTTTGAACGGGGGTGTTGCCAAGTTGTTTTGCACTTGTTGCTTTGTCTGAAGATTGTGTTTGTGATCACAAGGTCATGCTCTGCACATTTGCTGAGTAGAACCATGTCGTTGGAATTGGTCTTGACCGTTCCTTCCTTCCCAATGGTGCCACTCCATTGCGTTAAAGTCCCCTAAGAGGATTATCTTGTCTGTTTTTGGAATGTATGACAGAATTTTGTCAAGGTCAGTGTAGAAGGATTCTTTTTGTTCTTCTTTGGCATCATGTGTTCATGCATATGCACTGATGAGGGTGGCAAATGACTTACTGACTATTTGAATGTGGAGTATCATAAGGCATTCATTAATGCCGACAGGGAACTCAGTCAGGTGGTAGATTCTTGAAGGTTCTTGATTGTGAAATCAACACCATGTATTTGCCTGTCGCTTGCTGGTTTCCCTTTCCAGAAGGAAGTGTAGCCACCATCCTCTTCCCTCAAGTGGCCTTTGTTTTTATCTCTTGTCTCGTAGAGAGCAGTGAAATCGATGATATATTTCAAGAGGTTTTGGGTGACAATTGCTGTTCTGTGTTTAGGTCTTTCATTTTTTGTCTCGTCTAGTAGGGTACAGACATTACAGGTTGCAAAAATCATTTTTGCTTTTCAACTGCCTTGGAAGTGATCCCTCTGGACACAGTTATCCAGGCGGGTATGGTGGGATAGCCTATATTTGGGGCACCTTTTCTAGCCCCTTCCCCATATGAGGTGAGCAGAGGGTTCCTAAAAAGGCGGCTCAGTTGTGACCCCTGTAGCCAAAAATGCCCCCCCTCCTCCCATCCCAGTCCAGGGGCACATGACGACTATCTTGCGGTCACCACCTCCATGTGTCTGTGACTAGGGACTCCTGGTGACCACTTCAACTGTCCCCATCACCCCTCACCATAGGCCTTTTATCATTGAGGGTGGGGAAAAAGTTCTTCCTGTGAAAGAAGTCTGTGCATGAGTGGTTTAATGTGGGGGAGCTGTTGCGAACCAGCAGCTACACAAAACTTGATGGAAGAGGCACCTGTATCCGGTGGCAAGGAAATCCAAGACAACTGGGGTTTCTCTTCCGTTGCAGCCTTCGTCTGCCTTCGTGGCTGTAGAGAGATAATCCTACTTCATCTGCCTGTTCAGCCATTAGGTCTTTGTGCTGTGTTGTGTTGCACTTTGTCTGGTACCTCGCCTTTGATCTTATCTCCCTGGGTAACCCTATCAGAACTATACCTTGAAGACTATAATTACTCCTATAATCTAGTATCAGAATTTAAATACACACTCAAAATAATTGCCAAATTACACATATTAAATATATTATGGACAAAAAATAAATTTAATAACTTTGACATTTCATTTAGACATCAAAAGATTTGTTTACAGCAAAAAAAAAAAAAAAATCTATTTTAAAAGCCCTGAACTTAAATATTTATTCTGGAATCTAATACAGAATATATGGCATAACACTATACTTTCCAATTTGCAAAGTTGAATTTTCTAGATAAAGTGATACATGTTCTTCTTAGTAGTCTTAGCTATGTACATCTACATTGTCTATCAATATTTTCACATCAACCACCCAAGTTTTTCTTTCCCTGCCCCAACCATCTAAGAGGGGCCTTCTTTCAATGAGCCCCTGAGGAGCATCTATTTTTTCCCTGGAATCTGCTCTGTAGAGCATGACCTACCCATTCTGTTCTAAAGGGGAACTCATTGCTGTCACAAGTTTTCCAGCCTCAGTTTCCATAGCTATATTTCCAGTTTCAGCCACACTGAAATCTTGTCCACCTGATACCTTCTCAGATGGTCCTTATATATAACTTAGGGTTTAGTCTTGGGACCCAACTGTATTCTATACACCAATTCATGTATTTGGGTCAGTGTTGCACATGGTCCCTCCCAAGGTTTATCCACCTTAGGGCTCTTACTCTTCTTTCTCCTAGGATGTGGAATCAGATAGGGACCCTCTTTTAAAAGTTTCCCCATATGACTTTACATCATTGAGTTTTTTAATTTTATCAAAGGGTATCCTCAAATTTTCTCTAGAAAAGATGTGAACTTTTTCAATTTTGGACTGTAGGATTTTTATGTAACCCGGTGGTCCAAATTCCTTTGTTCCTTGTCAGGAACTCCATACAAAAGGTTCACTGGGGCCCAAACGTGAGGAGAGCTGGAGTACACTTTGTACTCTCTTTGACAGCTGTTCTGTAAGTAATCAAAAGGAAGGGAATATGCTGGACCAAGTCCCTTTTGTGCTGTTCTTCAAAGGTAGCCAGCTGAACCCTCAGAATCTGACTGAACCTTTCCACCATCCCATCTGACTGTGGGTGTCTGGGGTGGTCTGAATTTTGTGGTTCCTTAGAATCTCAGAAGCCTGCGGAAACACTTGGGATTCAAAGTTTCGCCCTTGATCCATGTGTAACTCATTCAGGACACCAAATCTGTTAAAGAATTTGTTCAGTAGAACCTCTGTTACAATCATAGCTTTTTGATTCTTTACTGGAAATTCAGGCCACTGTGCACAGAAGTCTATGGCTACCAACAAATATTGATTGCCAGACTCTGTCCGAGGCAAAGACCCAACATATCAATAAAAATTCACCTCACTGGTACCCCCACAAGATACTGCTGTCTTAGAGAAACCTCCTTTGCAATGCAAGCATCACATTTCCCCCAATAGACTTTTCCTCTTAACTTGACCCAGGATTTTACAACCCCAAAATGTCCAGCGGTTTTAAAATCATGATCAGGATCCTTTACAATTAATCTAGTACAACCAACTGATACCTGAACTCATTCCCCCCCACCCACATCTCCTAAGAAAAGCTCTGAAGAAAGAAGATCTGGTTGAGCAGCTGGTCACTGTGAAGGCAGAAAAAACTGGAGGGAACTCCAGGAAGTTGGACATTTCCCTGCTGCCCGTGACAGACAAGTCACAGCTTCTGCTCCCAAGCTGCCCACTGTAACAAATCTGTGGAAGCATGAAGAAGAAACTTTTTGGATGAGTCAAAAATACATAGCAGGAGCTTTTTCAGCTTTTTAGAGGGGCAGTGATGGTGAATTTTTAACAAATGGAGCTTTTCTCCAAATGTTTCCATTAAACAGGAGCTAACAGAAACCATTAAAAAAATAAAAGAGTTTTAAATAATGGAATAAAAATCACTTCTCCTTTTAAGGTTTCATTTCTTCGACCCTTACAATGTTACATAACCCTACTAGTTCTCCAGTTTTCTATGCAGTCTTCCATTATACTATTACACCATCCAGAATGAAATATGAAAGATATGTTTATTAAATTTAGCTCTGACTTTTGAGGAAATTACACTGGCAAGTTCTCCCACACCTGGAAATTACAGGCACACACGCTCTCAGCTGCCTGAAAACACTCGACACTCAAGTTCCCCAACCTGTTTTTAAAATGACAGCTTCCATTTCTCTGTTTACATAATACTTCCTACATCTATTAACAAAAACAACAAATTTTAAAACAACCGATTTCATACGTTTTGCAATATACACCCATTTAAAAATTAAAACTTTTAGATCGTCTTTATATATAGACAGATATTATCTTTGAGGATTACATTTAAACGTCAGAAAATTAAACACTGATGTTATGAAACTGAAGTAATCAGGCTGCTCCATCTACTGTACATACTACATTTTCCCATTAGCATTCACATCCTTTGCACCATTCCCCTTTCTCCCGAGAGCAAATCTACTAATCCTCCAGGTTTATCCAGACAGAGCATAAGAAAGTGTCACAAGACAATAATTAACTACTCCTCCCCTTCTACACAAAAGAAAAGAAGGCAACAAAATACTCAGTAATGAAGACTTAGTGCCTCTGTGAAAAGATCTGATTTTACAAGATTCATCACAAAAAAAGTCCTTTATTCAATATCAGTCTTGGCATTTTTGTTTCTCTCTCTCTCTCTCTCTGGAATGTGTTTCCGACTATTGAGAGAGAAAGAGGATAATTGGTGAGACAGCACAAAAAACAGAATGGAAAAAAAGCAGTTCGGAAGCCAATCCTGCTCCTACTCTAGTGAAGGGGATTTCTACAACTGATACCAATGGGAACAGAATTGATAAAAGGTCTTTTCCTGCAGACTTTTGATACATACAATAGTTTTGATCTAGAAATTATCTAGTGAAGTGACTAAACAGTGTGGCTCTAAACCAATGTCCTTCCAGTTCTACTATTATAATTTCAGGGAGACTAGAACCTGGACTTAATGGATTTAAGAAGTGGGACCTAAAGATTTCTCTCAATTTCCTTAGGTAAATATTCCCCTTGAGGAGGTCTGTTCTTATTTCTGAAAGCCATGCTGTTGGAAATATGAACCCTTCTCTTCTCCCAGCAGTCTCAAGCTACCATCATTCTGAGCTGTACTTTTTAAGAAAAGTCTGATCAAAAGCTCATTGAGATCAATGGAAAAACTCCCATTGATTTCAGTAGACTTTTTGTATTTGATTTCTTAGGGTTGTAAAAAGAAAACCCCCAGAAATTCCATCATGTGGAACCATACTGACCACCTGTATAGGTCATCAGCAAAATTTAAACCCAGGACCTCTACCACTCGAGCTACAGGAGTAACTGACAGCAGTAGCAGGCCATTACACTTTATATAGACTCCAGAGGAATAAGACACACACTTTGCCAGTGGCTTTCACAAGTATTTGCTAGACAGGAGGAGAATTTCGGGAGTTAAATCCTTGGGCTCTTTTCTGGACTTTGGAGGGGAATGGAATCTAGTAGTTACACGCAGCAAAACCAAGCACATAAGTTTGGCACTTTCATCCTGAAAGGCAGTGTAGAGGTAGATAAGACTTGGATCTCCCATTTTAGAGATAGGGTTCTAATTCCCAGCTCTGCCTGAAGTGACCTTTTGCAACCTCTCAATTACTCCATCTGTAAAATGGCAAAAAAATGTATTTGTCTGACTTCTAAGGTAAAAGTATAAAGCCTTGTTCAATAATAAAGGGCTGAAAAGTACATAGATTTATTAACACTAAATCAGTTGAACAGCTGGAACTAAAAATCATCTCCTCTTGTTTTCCAGCCCAGCACTGCGAGCCAGATAGTCAGTTGCTACTGTGGCTCCTCTGGAACTCAAGTTCTGTGGGGCTTGGAGCATGCTCATTGCAGATGGAATTTTTCAGAGCTTTTAGCAGCAAGCCTCTAAAAAGTTCTACTGAGCATGTGCAAATAGAGATTGTAAGAAAGAGATAATCTGGCCAAATCTAAGGGGATTTTCGTGGAGCAGCTAAAGACTACTCTGACCCCAGCAGTATCTCTATGCCAAATTTCAAATTCTTGCTCCAAGATACTAAAGCCCTTCAAATAAACTATACAGGAAACTTTTAACATTAACCAAACCACCTATTTTCACCAACCCTCATTTTCTGAGACAGCTGACCCATTTTTGGTTGAAACTTTCAAACAATTTAGCCTGAGACAGAAAGCAAGTATGAGAAATTTCAGCCCAAACTGTTAAAGTTTGGCAAAGTTATAAAGAACTGAAAACAGAGGCTTACAATGAAAAAGGTTAGGGAACCTTATCTACAGGCGTAACTGCTATTTCCACCTATGATGATCTCTTCAAGTCTCCTTTTCCAGCAGATGACAGGCATAAATAAAGTGAGAGAATGAGACACCATGCATTTCACATGTTTTCCTTTAACTCTTCAAGCTTTATCCAACCCCCTTTCCTGCAGGGCTCAAATAAAATTCAATTAATTTCAGCCTACCCCTTGGGCTCATTTCACGTGCATTTAACAAAGCTATCCTAGACTAGGCAAGAGGGCTTAATTGACACAGCTGTTCACATCTTTATGGGATTGCGTAATAGTTATGTCCTCAAGTGAGCAGATTCTTCATTCTTCTCAAAAACACTTAATCCACTACATATAATGGTTTTTCCTAAGCAGGTTTCAATAGATTTGAGGTCTGGGCAGAAAGCCACGTCTTGTTCAGGCTATTGTTGTAAAACCTATTAAAATCACGTAAAAACAGTGGGTTATACAAAAACCTCTACTTTTAGCAAAGTAGCAAAGCTAAAATAAATGGATTTAAAATTAGTTCTCACACAAAAATTAAGGAAAAGTTTGCAAGGAGTTTCATATACAAAAGCCCTCAATATTTTTACTTCCTCTAAAATTTGGAATAAAAATCTCTGCTGGTGCATCTATTGCTATCTATTTATGCATTTATACTGCACTCATCTGCACATGTGCAAAAGTCTATATACATGCAAATCAAGCAAGCATTTAATTATACAATTTGTGTGCACGCACATGCACTAAAAAAATTAAAAACGTTATCCTGATGTAGAATAAAAAACATTTTTATAGTCAGATGATATCACCGCCATGATTATTTTTTCTTTTCTTCATAAATCAAGCCAGCTATCTTATTGCACTTTTACATTAAAAATGCCTCTTGGGTTCTATAAAGACATGTACTGACATGTGAGCTATATCTGCACAACTGCAAATTTTGTTTTGTTGTCTGGGTTTGGGAAAGTTGGGCTGGGATGGAATGGATTTCACAACATTATCTTAGAAATTTAGTTCATTACAATATTTTTGCTTCATCGAGATGCACTAGAATGATTACATTATATAGGTAACATATGCTGATTCAGAAAGTATACCCTAAAGAGCCAAGGACTGAGGTTCCACACTATATGCAATGGACACCTATTTCTGAAGACAATCTGATGCACAGGTGAATAAACCTGCTAACAGAAGAAGTATATGAAGAATTATATCTACTAAAGGCCTTGGGCTGCATTGATCTGCCCCACATTGCGTTTGCTCTTGTTGTATCCTTCAAATGGAATCAGTGAAGCTTAAATCATTTGCAACAGTCTCAGTCTTTTCAAACTCCGTACCTTTAAAATGCCTTGGATGCCCAGCATTATGGGAGGTTCCTAACCACACACAAAAAAATTTGTGATATTACTGACCTGTCTTTTGACCTGTCAACAAACATTTTAAATATTCTTAGCAGAACTATAGGAGAACACTATATCATTGAACTGTTAAAAGAACCTGACTGTGTTTTCGCATTGCCGTGAACAATTAAAGATCTTACAGGGCTTCCTTTGGAAAAACCTAGTTTTAGGGAGTTAAAAAAAAAAATCAGCTTTAAATGTAAGCTGCAAAGCCTAAATGAAAACTGAAGCACCGAATTTTGTACTAAATAATTACACTTTGCACTTACATGGCGCTCCAGAGATCTCAAAGTGCTTTATACAAATTGGTGGTATTATCCCCAACAGATGAGGAAACTGAAGTGCAGAGAGAGATTAAGGGACTTGCCTTGTAACTGGTCACAAAGAAAGTCTGTAGTACAGCCTGGATCACAAAGCAGATCTCGGCTCCCAACTCCACATTCTAAGCACTGCTTCCAGCACTCTGCAGGCTGCAGAGGGCATTCAACAGTTTTAGCTTTAATTCTTAAAATACTATTTTCTCCTCCACACTATCTACTCCTGTAGTATAGCCTGATTTGTTACATGGAGGTCTTAGTACCAGAAGATTTCAAAGTGATGAAAGTGAAGTTTTAAAAGTTAAAATCTTATTTTTCTGCAGAATGCCCTCAGTTTAAGGGGCATTAAGTGCATAAGTCATTGCTGAACTCATTTTTCATCTTGGCTTAGCAGTTCACCTTTAAGAGATCATGCTGGGATCAAACATACAGCCTAGGACCAACAATTGATTTTTGCATGTGTAGAAAATGAGCTTTCAAATCAATTGAACTGAGTTCCCCTCCTGCAAATAGCTCTATGACTCTCAGAGGAGAAACTAAATCCCCCCATTTCTTTTATCTTTTTGATGCTGTTTATTAACCCAATCTTTCCTCCATTCAGATTGGCCATCTGTTTATGTAGTATTTGCAGTTTTCTAGGACTGTATGTCCCAGAAGCCCACATATAATTTTACCTAATGGACTCTGCTTAGCTCAAAAAAAATAACAACACAACAAAACACATGTAAAATACCCTCATGTTAAGCATTCAGAAACCTTCAGATATGGACACTTGTGTACAAATCAAAATGATTACTCACGGTATACAACATATTCCAAAGCTCCCTCAGAATAAATAGGTGATGGGTAAAAAGCAATCAGCACGCACCTAAAATTAATTTACACTAGATCATACTGTATAATCTTGTGATTACTTGACCATGCACATGCATGTCAGACTCACTACATAAGGTGGCTATTGATATATAAATCATAGATGTAAGAGATGTAAAAAAACCAATTAGATCATCTAGTCTGTTCTTCTGAAAATGTTGTATGTACTCCTCAGATAGACATGTAGCAAACGTGAGAGTTTTGAACTACCCCAAATTTATGAATAGATGGCAAACTTAATTTGCAACAGGACAGTAAAACCTGAGTATGAAGCTGTCTTATTTTTTAAAGAAAAAGGTTGTAAAAACAAAAAAAACTACATTAAAACAAAATTAAGACTGCCAGAAAACTATTCTTTACATGAATGGCCCATGGCCTGCTTCTGATCCTAAGAAATTATCTAACTATTGTATGTAAAAGCAAGCAGATCCACAGTTAAGAGTGAGAAATGCACCATACTTCTTTCAATATCAGTGCAAATGAGTATTGTACATACCTTTGTCTACTTCCTTAATTCATGCTGATATTCGAGAAGTGGGAAAATTCACTGAATTATAAATTTTGTTTTAGTTTTTTTTTTCTTGGTCCATTGTAAACAATGTTACAATTACTCATAGAGACAAGATCTAGATACAACTCTGATAGGCACAAATGCCTAAAATAGATACACATGGCCTTAAACACCATGTGCTTTGCCATGTGACAATCCTGTCAGCTGTACAAAAACAAAAACAAAAACAAAAACAAAAGAAGAGTTAGGTAGATGTTACAAAAGATCAAATCTTACCTCAGTTGAGTTTTAATGAGAGTTGCATAGGGGATACCTGCAGGTAATGTTACAGAGATCCAAAGAAAACACTGGTGGATTTAACTTCAGTTACTAATGTGAATTCTACCATAGCATGCCATCTGCTAGGTTGCAATATGACACGGAATCAGATAGAATGAAAATCTCCTGTGCCAACAGGAGATTAGCATAGATAAAACATCATCACTAATGGACAAGTCATTTTAGGAGATAATGGCTAAGCTTTTTTACCTCAGAGACTGATTCTTTTCCAAACTGCTGTCCCAAAAAAGCAATGGTCTCACCTCAGTCCTAGTTGGACAGTATGTCCTCATATCAACATACACAGGGTCCCATGCCAAGACAAACATAGAAGTGGAAACACAGCAAATTTATACTCATGAATTTTCCTCCTAATTCTTCCATTGTGGGAAGAGAGGGTTGTAGAAGTGGCTAAAAATTCAGTACCCAAAACCTGCAACTCTCAGGCAGCTGCCAAAGGCAAGGGGTATCTGTGTGTTGGTTCCCTTGCCTCACATTACCACCCGATTCCTTCACCTCCTTTATCACCCCTTGACAGTGTGGGTCCAATAGAGTCCAAGCTGCCAGATCTCCATAGATTGTCACTCACCTGAAACCCCCAACCTTGAGGACTAGGGCCCAGGACACAGGATGCATCTGTACAAAATTTGCTGATCAAGGCTGCTATAACATGATGCTTTGGGAGAAAAAAGAATTTGGAGGAAAGAAGCTTTGACATGCAGACTGCATTATCACAGTTCTTGTAAAGTCAGCAATACTGACTGTAAATATTGTGTAGAGCAGCCAGTTTTTAGATATGCAGTTCGTGCCCCAGTACCATTGTACCATAATGTATTTCCATGTAGTTCTACTCACACTACATCCAGGAAGGAGTATTACTGACAGGTCATGAGCACCTGTGCTATGACTAATACATAAATGCCCTGAAATTTCAGCATTCCTTGCCCCTTTATTTGTGCTATTGGAAGGAACCAGATCGTGTGTAATTTTAACAAATGGGAAGCAGTATCCAGACTGGTCAATAAAAGCTGCCAAGCCTTTGGATAGAAGTGTGGTGACTCAATTAAAGAGCAACAAAAATAAAATGAGCAAATATTGTAGGGCAGGACCATCACCACAGGCAGCACTGCTGCCCCAGCTCACTCTCACTGACTCCACCGACATCATTCCCAGCATCAAGCATCAAAATATTTGCTATTCTGCCCCCTGCCAGCATGGACCACTATGCTGCTGATTTCCTCTCACTGCAGCAGACTCCCCTGCTGGCTGCATCCTTCCCCTATTTTCACGGCATACATGAGACACCAGGAGACACCAGGAGAGAGACAACTCCTGACTGAGGGAGTAAGTATCAGGAGAGATTCTCCCCAGAGAATACAGACTGTAGGGAACAGAGAGAGCTGCCAAGAGGCAGAGAAGGGGACAAGGATGCTGCTGTGGGCCAAAGAGATGGTGAGGTGGTTGTGGAGTCAGGAATGGTTAGGGTGTAGTTCATGAGTCGGGGGGAGGTCAGAGTTTAAATTCTCATACAGTATTTCTTGGAGTCCTCACACACCCTCTATGATGTTCCTCTAGTGCAATCTGGACTGGTGCATTCCTGTGTCACCCCAATCCCTCACTCTTGAAGGCCATCTTACTCTGCTCTGCTGTGAGAACTCTCCATGCCTGGATTATTCACGCACAGGCCACAGTAAGCAAGCTCCTCTTAACTGAGTGAGCGCTTCTAGCCAGCCACTCTTTGAACTATGCAACAGAATGACCCCAGGCATATCCCCAGTCCCAGATGAAACCCGCGCAACATCCGTCTTGCTGCCCACTAAACACTGCAAGCTCATACGTTCATCAATTTAACAAAGAAATTGACATGCACCAGCCTTGTTACTTCAAATGAAGTCTCCAACACACCTTAAATCAAATGCACTGCTTTAGGTAACATAAACAAAAAAAAAGACTGAGGAGGAACCTTGGAGAAATGGGACTGCAGAGGTGGGGGTAGAGGAATTTGAGGTGGAAAATAATTTTGCACAATAAAAGAAAGAAAACAGCACAGAGCAATTAAAGTAAAGGAGGGGGAAGAGAGCTCATCTACACTGTAAAATCTAGAAAGGTGTTACAACACAACAGTATTCCAACATGGCTAAAACACAGTTTGGTGTTGTGGTATAGAAAGGGTTAAATCATATATATACACACACACCTTACCTGTGCCTTGGTTTTGGACCTTTGCACACTGTAACACGGTTCAGAAATATTTTGATTTTTTTGACCTATCAATGGTTGAAGACTGAACTATGTTTTATCTATGTTGGTATAGTACTGCATTATTATCAGCTCCCAACAAAATGGTAGATTTTATAATATAGAGATGGGACATACGGGAGCAGAAATATGGAGAAAGGAAAGGGACTTCTGGGTTCTCCATTTCTTTTCTTTGCTTCCAACTGTCTCCTTATTTTTGCTTGGCTGGCTATACACCTGCTGGGGGAGAACAGCATGTTAAAAAGGAAAAAAGAATAATAAATAATTCCTTCGTGTTACTCTTGTTTTCCATCCCTAGATAGGTCAGAATCAGTAATCAAATAAGAGCTGAGATTTTATTTTCATCCTGTTAACTAAACCAGGTATTGTAACGCACTGTGCACAATTTACAGGTATGTCTCTATTCAACTTTTCCATTAGGAAAGCACATTAAGATTATTTGCCATGCAATGCTATTATAGTCAGGCTCTCCACAACTTAACACAGTGAACCCATTGTTTCAACAGCACATAGACCTGAGGCAACAACTAAGATCATGTTGCATTTTGAATTTAAAAATTTGGCTAATATCACACCCTCTTTGTTACAGATTTAATTTCAGGAAGTATGAGCCCTCATTGAGAAGCACAATTCAATTGAACAGAAATCTTAGCTCTTTTAGGTATGTTCTACTTTACTACAGCTTTTCCAAGAAGTGTATTTTTCATGCAAGGCCAAATCCTTCTAGATTTACCTCACATGAATAGTTTCATTTCAGTGAATGAGACTATTCACATGACTAACATCATCAGGATTTGACCAAAAATAAATATTGCAATATAGAGTATAAAACAAATTAGAAAAATAAAAATCCACAGTAACATGCATCCATTTTAATATTCTACAATAATTTATTCACAGTAGTGACCAGTTTGAAAGTTTAGCCTGCATTTCCTGGTCTTACTCTTTGAGGTTTAATATTATAGGTTAGTAATAATTTTACTAGGAGTAAGCCAGTGCTAATTACTTATCACTGTCAATTTTTTAAAATATAGTTTTGTTTCTCATGTACAAATCAGTAACATTCTGTTTAATAGTGTTTAAAGGAAAACTTGGATATGTGTCTATTTTTTATGATGCATAAGCAAGGCCTGAAATTATTTTTTGGATAGGAGCAGGTGAGGAAGGAGGGGTGGGTTTTTTGGGGTTTGAAGCAGGACAGGGGTTCTCCAAGCTTTCACATTAGAAACAAGGGTTTTGTCTGAGCCAATTCTTCCTGAAAAAGACTGTGGGTGGATGGAGCACCAATAGATTTAAGACTGCAAATACAACAAGCAAGTGAAACCTGTTTATTACAGAAGATGAGTAATTTTCATTCAGACTGTTTAACTTCATATTTTATCTGTCATTCATACTTATTTGTCAACACATTTTTAACCCTGATATCTGAGAAATACTTGAGAGAAAGGATTATTTTTTTACAGATTCAAAGTCCTTGCCACTTCATTTTAAGGCCAAAAAAGTTCACAAAACATATCTGAGATCTCCAGGACACACTGAAACAGCTGAAGAGAATTCCAAAGAACATGTTTTTATTAATGTATGTTCTTAGTAAGGTATGTATCTAGCTGATGTATCTGACACATGAGACCCAATCAGTTGAGTTTTCCCTTAAGTATTATTTTAAAATAAACATGAGACACAAGGTGGGTGAGGAAATATCTTATTGGACCAACTTTTGTTGGTGAGACATACAAATCTGAGCTTGTATAGAGCTCTTCTTCAAGTATAGGAAATGTTCTGAGAGAGCGACAGCTAAATACAAGGTGGAACAGATTGTTTAGCATCAGTAGTTAACCCATATTTCAAGGTGAAGTGGCTTGTCAACACCTCTCCAGTCATAGGAGGAAAGGACGACATTCCGGGGTGCAGTCCAGACCAGTGAAAGGCTGTGTCACCCTGCCCTGCAAACTCAGGTGCCTCACAATGCTTTGCTGCTATAGCTCCCACCTGGGCCTCTCACAGACAGCTTTGATGACAACTGGCTAGAGGTGTTAGCTTGTCTTTTGTCTTTGAGAAACAGGTTTACCCATTCCCAGACTTGTCTGGTAAACACACTTCAGTCATTATGTTCATAATTTTATATATAAAGTTGTTATATACATTTCACCATTATATTACTGACTGGCAAGTTATTAGTTTTCAAACAATACCTTACAAGGCATATTTTGTACAAAGATTATTACAAGAGCGTGAATACAGGAGTGCATTCTGTCATAGAAGGAAGGAAGAAAAAAAGGCAACATAAATCTAGTATCTCTATTCAATCCATGATTTTTAGTGTCTAGAAGAGTTATGAATTTAAGCTGCATACATAAAAAACAGACATACTGTATATGATTATGTACTATATAAAACTTAAAATGCTCAGTTACTAATATCAGTCACATTTACCATATATATGGTTAACATGTTTCAAAACTTCAGTGTTTTAGGGGAATAACATTTCACAGTTCTGTAGAATTACCAATGAAAATCCATTATATCCATTCAAAATGCCATAGCACGTGTTGATGATGTGCTAAGAAATTCCATCATACCATCGTTGCACTTGCTAACCTTCCCTGGCTTGGCTGATTTAAATATTATTACTGCATATTTTTTATTTCTTTCAAGTAGAGGAACTACATATTTTATGTGATGTATAGAAAAATGCTTAAAAGCCACAACACAATTTCCATTCTACCACTACCTCTTTTGTCCTGCCTCTATTACACATAACAGATTGTTTAGTCACAGAGGCCTAGTCCTAAGCAGCACCTTCTTTATGCTCACAGCTAGTCTTAGATATACCAAGGAGAAAATTTTAATTTAAAATTACGTTTAGAAAAATATAAACGTTTTAAAATGTTTAAAATGTTATTTTTAAATTGTGTAATAAATAGCTATACCAGATGTACTTTCAATTTATTTTATTTTATTTTTTCATATCCCTACATGCTGCACATAATGCATATCACATGAAATTCATCCCGCAAACATTTGAAATACAAGTTTCAAATGTATAAGAACTTCAGTTCTAAGTATAAGAAGATCAATATTATGTGTGTAATGAATGAAGAACTATAAATTTTCATACATATATAAAATATATAGATTTTGAAGGCTGGATTCTGTAAAATGTGTCTGGCTTCCACATTAAATTTCCAATATTTGGTCTTATAAAAGACTTCTGTGATGCAGAAGCACGTATGTTGTGGGAAGGGTTGGTTTATTTTTTGTTTTTAATTGACTTAAGTCATAACATCTTCACTTGGGCAAATACTGATACACATATTTAGGAATTAATTTGGACAAGAATAATTTTGTATATATGTTCAAGGTAAACCCTCAGCCTCTCTCAGGCATGCTGCAGCAGCCAATCCATGAGCAGAGACCTGGTCAGATGACCCTCCCACCAGGGAAAACTATTCAGTCCCACAAGAAGAGCAGCAAGCAGCCAGTCTGTGCAATGTCACCACTTGACAGAAAACTCTCCCTCTACCTTTTAGAGTTAGAAACTACCAGGGCTTCCAGCTTGCTCCCGTTCCTGCCTCAAGCATCCAACCTGCTCCTGCCAGTTGGCCCTATGCTGGTATCCACCTGGAGCTGCCTGAGTTGCTCCATCCCGCCTTTGTAAGTCACCTAGTGACCCTGACAGTTTGTACAGACTGCTACACCCAGCTCCGGGTCCTAGATAGAGCCCTGGATACTTCAACTCCAGAGATGACGACTCTACTTCAGAGTCTCCAGAATCAAGTTGCCCAGCTGCAGCTGAAAAATGCCTCCCTCTGAGCACAGGTCCAGACCATTCCAAGCCTTCTGAGACTGTGGGAACCCTGGAATGTGGTCCAAAAGTCCCCTTGCCAGAACAATTTGATGGTGACTGTCAGAGGTACCTCCGGATGGAATTTTGCGCCAATAAAAATTCTGCACACAGGGTGATCTCCCATTTTATTTTTTTGGTGCAGAATTCCCTCAGGAAGCTCTTCTGGCTTCCCTTTGCCTCCCTGTCAGAAAGTCATATTTCTGTGGGGAAGCAAAGAAGGACATAAATTCTGTGCATGCGCAATGCTGCAGAATTCCCCCAGGAGTAAGAGGTTTTTTACAGGTTCATTAACCAAAGCCATCTGCTCTCCATGAGGCGGCCAGCCACGTACCCAAACGACCAGGCAAAAGTGGAGCTGATTATCAGCTTATGACAGAAGCAGCCTTGGACTGGGTATAGCCCCTTCTGGTTACAGGCAGACACAATTCTTGGCCCTTTAGAAGAATTTACCCAATCCTTCTTGCTCATATTTCATGATGCTAACCCTGCCCACACTGCTGAAGCCACCCTGCAGTTCCTCATGCAGTGTTCACAGTCTGTTCTCAGTCTATGCAGCCCACTTCCAGCATCTGGCCACCACTATTACCTGGAAGAGGTGGTGCAGATTTACCACTCTCGTTGAGGGCTGAACAATGCCATAAAAGATGAGCTGTCTCAGACTAACTTTTTCTCACCACGCGAGTTGTTGTCCTATCTCAATCAGTATCCAAATTGAAAAGAGAAAGTTACTCACCCTGTGCAGTAACTGAGGTTCTTCAAGATGCGTGTCCATATGGGTGCTCAACTTGTGGGTGCGGCAGCACTTCCTGTGCCTGGGATTGGAGATCTTCATCAGCAGTACCCGTCGGACCATACATCCGCACCCTCCCCCCTTCTGCACTGTGAGTGGCACGTGTATATAGCACTGTGCAGTCTGACCACCCCCAGTTCCTTCTCTGCCGCAGAGCACATGTTTCTGGTTCCTAAGCAGAGGGTGGGTAGTGGAACACCCATAGGGACACACATCTCAAAGAACCTCAGTTATGGCCCAGAGTGAGGAACTTTTTCTCTTCTTCTTCGAGTGATATCCCTATGGGCTCTACTTGTAGAAAGCAGTGCCCCTAACTGGAAGGCTGGGGCTTCGAAGCAACATTCCGTTGATGACAGGATGGCGTGTCGTAAGGAAGTGTCCACTGTGGAGTTGTGCAGAATAGTGTAGTTACAGGCGAAGGTGTCCACTGAGGCCTACGTAATCACTTTGCAAATTTCAGCAACAGGGACTTTATTGAGAAAGGCTATCAAGGTGGATAATGGGCGTGTGAAATGTGCTCTGACTGTGGTTGTCGATTGTAGTATGTACACAAATGGTTGTGGTTGTCTATTGTGGAGTTCATAAGATAAATGTATAAACTGTGAGATCCACTTTGAAAGGGATTGTTTAGATATGGCTGTGCCTCTGGATCTTTCGGTGGTGGAGAGAAATAATCATGGTGATTTTCGGAAGGTTTAGTTCTGTCTAAGTAAAAAACTAATGCTCGTCTCACGTTGAGGATGTGTAGAGCTGCCTCCTGTTGGTTACTGTGAGGCTTTGGGAAGAAGCAAGGAAGATGTATTGGCTGATTGAGATGGAAAGATGTTGGAACCGTAGGTAGAAATCTTGGATGTGGGCATAGTGTAACCTTGTCCTTACAAAACAACGTGTACAGTGGATATGCCATAAGGGCAGCAATTTTGCTGACTCGTCAGGCATAAGTGATGGCGACAAGAAAGGCCATTTTCATTGACAGATACACATAGGAACAGGTTGCCAATGGGCGGGGAGGGGAGGTCTAGTCAGAGGATGTAGGACAAGGACAAGGTCCCAGGCAGGGGTCAGGTCTCGTATGTGGAGAATAAAGATTTTGAAGACCCTTTGGATATCTTTTTGTGAGCAGATGTGTAAAAACAGAATGACAGTCTATGGGACAGTGAAAAGTAGTGATTACTGCCAAGTGTACACAAATGGAGCTGTGGATAATCTTGACTGTTTAAGATGTAGCATGTAGTCCAGGATAAGTAGTAGTGGAATGTTTGCTGCATCAACTTGGCGGGAGGCATACCAGCGTTGAAATCTAGTCCATTTATGCATGCGAGTACATCTGGCCATGTCAAACCTGCTATTCAAAAGTATCTGTTTATTGCCTCCAAGCAGGTTATTTCCAAATCCCAGAACCATGGAGGATCCAGGCTTTGAGGTGGAGCATCTGTGGATTGGAATGGAGGATGCAGCTTGTGTCCTGTGAAAGGAGCTGCAGCGTTGGACGGAGAGAGCTTGGTTGGCATACCATCATGTGGAGGAAGTAGGAATACCAGAACTGTCTTGGCTAAGTTGGAGCTATTAGTATGATATGAGCTCGGTCCTCCTGTACCTTATGAAGTACTTGGAATAGAAGGGGAAAGGGAGGGAAGGCATAAAGGAATGGGGCATCTCATATTATGAGGAATGCGTCTCCTAGAGATCCGTGTCCCAGTCCCACTCTGGAATAGAATTGAGGGCAGCGGGCGATGTACTATGTGGCAAAAAGATCTATAGTGAGGCATCCTCTCAGATGGGCTGAAATGTTCGCATGTCCAGTTCCCACTCATGTCCCACCTGCTCAATGTATCCACGGTGGTGTTCTGGTGGTGTCCAGTGAAGTAAACTGCTGAAATTATGATGTTGGGTTGGATACACCTTTTCCACAATTTGAGCACCTCCGAGCTTAAAGAGTGGGACCTCGCTCCGCCCTGCCTGTTGATGTAATAGGTGCAGGTGAGATTGTCCGTCATGACTCTATTGGTATGATGCTCTAACTGTGGACCGCTCGTAGCTCTAGGAGATTGATGTGTAGGGTGGATTCGGTTAATGACCATCTGTCCTGCACTGTGTGATTGTGGAGATGCGCTTCCCTACCGATTAGGGAAGAATTGGTTGTTAGCACCATGGTTGGTGGTGGTTGGGGGAAAGGGACTCCAACACAGACATTGCCGGGCTGTGTCCGCCAAAATAGTGAGACTTTGACACTCATTGGCATGGATAAGAGTCACCGGATTTCTTCTGGATCAGGAAATAGTGGGAGTAGAAACCCTGTCCCACGTGCTGGAGAGAGGCCGGTTCTATGGCTCCCAGTTGCAGAAGATGATTTATTTCTCTCCGTAGAATGGAATCGTGAGAGGAGTCCCTGAAGAGAGGGGTGAAGGGGTAGGATAGATAGGAAGGGGATGGAATATTCTTCCTTGATTATCTCTACAACCCACTTGTCTAAGGTGATTAGTCTCCAAGATGGGAAAAACGGAGCTAGTCAGTCACCAAACTGGTGGAATGTCAAAGATAATGGGGATGACTGGAAGAGGGAGAGGCATCTTGGGGCCTCAACCATACCTTCAAAATTGTTGCTTCTGTAAGGGTGCGTGAGAGGTAGCCCCTTAAGGAGTTGGTTGTCTATGTTTAGTAGGAGGCCTTTGTCTTTGGCGGTGGGTGTCACAGTGTCGTTGAGGAGTGTAATGTTGTGGTCGGGATCGCGGGGGGAGCTGATACTTTCCCAAGCATTCTTTCGGCACTGGCGTGTAAATTCTGAGAGATCTAAGTGTAGCTCAGGAGTCTTTAAGGGAGTGCAGAGAATTGTCTGTGTGCTATGAGAAAAGATTCTGGCCCTCAAAATGTAAGTCTTCTACAGTGGTTTGTACCTCCTTAGGAAAACCCAAGAGGTCATGAGGAACACCTCATGACCACAGCAGTCGTGATGGATCGGGCAGCAGTGTCTGCAGAGTATACTGAGGCTTGCAGGGCTATACGAGCTAGGAGGTGTCCCTCTGATATTGAGGACTGGAATTGCTCTTTCTTAGCCTCCAGTAGGTCATGGCAGAGTTCCTCCAATTTGGAGTAATTTAAGTAATTATACTTAGCTATGGGGGCTTCATAGTTTGAGATCCTAAATTGCAACATGGCTGATGAGTATGGTTTGCGTCCAATTAAATCAAAGTGCTTCCAATCTCTGTCTAAATGCCTAGAATGGGATTGCTATTGACGGCCTTTCTGTTACTCTGCTATTGTCCACCAAAAAATTGGGATGAGGTGTAAGAATAGAAATTTTGCATCTTTTGTCGGAACATAATGTTTTTTGTCAGCACATCAGATTGCAGGTCAGAGGGATGGATGCCGGGGTCTGCCAGGATACTTTCGCGGGTTCAAGAAGAACCTCATTGATCAGTAATGCAATCTTTGAAGAAGAGGAAGTGTGGAGGATGTCAAGCTATGTATGCTGTTGGTTCTTTGGAGGAAAGGAAATCTGCAAAGGGAGTCTGCAGGGAGTCTGCAATCGTGCGGAATACGTCCTGAAAAAGTCTGAAGTTGTCAGCAGCTGTAGGTTGTGGAGACACGATAGCCTCATCAGGGGAGGAGGAGGAAAAATGTAATATTGGTGGAGCCTGCTCCTCTTCCTCTTCAGTTAGTATCGGCAGGGATTCAACCTCCAGACACGAGACACTGATGGAGAAGGGAGAGATGTAGGCTCTCCAGCTTTGCTCTCTGGGTGGGTTCCCGAATTGTGCCCTGTACATGGCCCAAAGGTCCCAATATGGCCAGTGTGGAGGGAGTGCATCATGTGGCTGCATCCAAGGTGGTCCCTGCCAAGATTGTGGATCAGATTTAGACTGTGAATAGTGAGGCTGAGCAGGTGTGATTTGTCTGGTAGATGAGGCTGCGATGGCGCTCTTCTCATCCTCCTTCTCTTCCTCCTTGTCACTGGGGAAGGGAGGTGCCATCCTTGGTGGAGAAAGGGAGGAATGTTGTAAGTCTGAAGAGGAGGGTGGAAGCGGGGGAAAGTCATGTTGAAGGAACAGAAAGTCGGGAGTATCAGATACCAGCAGGTCCTTAGGGTATCTAAAGTCTCGTGAAGGGGGAAAAAGCATCATTGGTGCCGGGTTATGACTCGGTGCTGAAGGAAGGGTGTATTCCCCTGAGGTATCAGTAGATGGAGCTGATGACTTGGTTGGCACCAACGATTCTGATGGTGTCAAGGGGCTTACTCAGTACCAATAGCTTCATCGGTGCTGGAAAGGGCACTGGTGCTGGCAGTTTTGTTGGTGCTGCAGCTCCTGAAGTCGGCTTGTCTTGTTCTCCAAAGCTGGAAAACGGTGCTGAGGCCTGTAGATCCGCCCAGTTAGGATCTTTAGACCATTGCTTCATGTCGGTACCAGAGGTACTTGGATGGGCCCTGGAGCTATGTCCCCTCTCAGATGAGGTTGAGGCAATAGGCCTTGCCGGGGACGGTGTTCTAGTGGGCTGTGCCTCAAAATGAGAGGAGGGAACCCATTCCTTTTCAACCGAGCAAGAAAGGGATGACTTTCTCTTCAAGGGATATGGGGAGTGCGGATTGGCAGATGACCTGACAAAGCATGAGGGCCTCTCCGGGGAAGGGTCCGGGCCAAGATCCAATGCTGGTCGCAGCAATTTCTCCATGAAAAGTTTCAATCGAATGTCCCAGTCTTTTCAGGCTGAGGAAGTGGGAATGTTTTTGTGGGACGTGTTCCTCTCCCAGGCAGCGAATGCACTGTTGGTGGCTGTCCGTTACTGGGAAGGAGGCCCTGCAACAAATGCACCTCTTAAACGCGGGAGATCTGGGCATAAGGGTAAAGGAAAAAGGTTTCCTGGTCAGGAATGGTGCAAAATTGAAACCTAAGCTATGACACAACTGTAAAGGTAAGTTAAAACAATTTTTTTTTAAGATAGAAGAAAGAAAGAAGAAGAAAAATACTGACTACACTACACTAACAGGTAAGGCACTATCTAGTGAGAGAATAGGAGAAGCAGGATCTGCTGCGGATTCCATCCCAGATCAAAGGCGGTAGAGAAGGAACTGGGGACAGTCGGACCGCACAGTGCTATATATATGTCCCACTCACAGCGCGAGAGGAGGGAGGTGCACATGTGCAGTCCAACGGGCACTACTGATGAAGATCTACAAAGTGCTGCACCTACAAATAGAGCACTAATAAGGACATCACTCGAAATAAAACCAGCTGCTCACACAATGCCTGGAGAAGAGGATGATTTACACTGGACCCCAGCCTCGTACCATGACCCGTTGACCCGTGGGTCCCGGACCAGAGCCCAGGCCAATCAACACCACTCAAAAATGGCTCAGACTGAGAGAAAGATCGCCAGCGCTGCAATGGCTTCTGAGGAGAGCGCAGACACTTTGATTCAGTTTGCCCGCAAAAGTTCAGCCCAGCCAAAGGCCCAGTAAATGACCTTGTCCATCCTGATAGAGGGGTTGTGGCTGGATGCAGCAAGGGGATCAGGTTCCCGAAATGGACTCCCTCTACATCTCCATGTGCCCCTGCACCAGCAGACCCCACCCCCCCAATCACCTGCACTTGCAAGTCTGGCTCCGGGCCCCAGCCACACCCAAAGAAAGCTGCACCTCACTTCTGCTGATTTGACGTCGGAGCAACAAGCAACATCGTGGACATGGCCTCTGCCTTGAGCTAACTGCTTGCCTGTATGGAGGAAGCTTACCCCAGATCAGGGGGAGATGACTGACGGCAGCATGCTGTCCTCCAGGCCTGTCTCCTATGAGACAGCATTTCCTGGTGGTCCTGGATTTCAATCTGAAGAGACCCTGCAATTTGACCTGAGCCTCTCACCAACATCCTGGCCATACTTCACCTCCCATGGCTTTTCCTCCATGACCTGAGCAGCACAGATGGTATGGTTTAACTGCAGATTCTGCCAGCTATGGTGTCTAATCAGGCCAACATAGTAGAGATGGAGCCAACCCCAAGAAAATAGTCCTCTGTGCTCTGCACCACGTCAGCACTTACAGACACCAATCCCCTAGTTCTGACAAATTATAGTGATCTTGCCAATGTATATGATTAAAAAGATCAATGTTCTCCCCCCACACCAGCCCTATGACTGCCATACATCTCCAGCCAGGGGAGAAATCCGCTTTGGGCATATTTAACCACTATCAGAACCCATGCCCAAGGCCCTTTGGGAACATCTTAATGAGAACCTGGCCAAGAACTTCATCCAGCCCTCCAACCCCCTGCTGGAACTCCAGTTCTGTTGGTCAAAAAGACTGAACACTGTGTCCCCGTGTCAACTATCGGGCCTTGAATAGAATCATAAAAAACAAAGCAAACCCTAGGAAACACTATATGTCATGGACGGCTTTCAGTGTGGCCCAGTCCATGATGGTGGAGACCTTCCTGGGTTTTTCTACTAATCTAAATCAGGCAAGATGACATAACTCAGGAAGTTGATGGTTTGGTCTAATGCACACTTTTCAGGTTTTGCATAGAAGCCATTTGCCCTGAGGCACCCCAGTACCTGTTGAGTGTCCTGTGAGGGAGTGGACACTACAGAGAGACATCTCTAGAGAACTCAGGAACTGGGGTTCACTTATTACCTTGCAGGTAAGAAACACTGGCAGAATCTTGAGGAGGTTGCTAGTGAGGCAAACAGACTTGTGTGGAAGGGAACTGACAGTCTAATCTCCAGTAAAGTTCACCCTTGCTAAAGCAGTGGGATAACAGTGGCTTATAGTTCTGGATGTCCAGTGCAGAATGTCACAGAGATCAGCAAGATGGAGAGAAGAATTTTATTATTAGCAATAGCAAAAAACAAAAATTTAAAAAATCCCAGATTTCAAATGGTTTAAAGCATTAATCTATAACTCCAAATGTTTCTGAACTATATCCATCCATGTTGCAATTCAGGAACCTCCCCAAAAAGATCGTAATAACAACACTTTCACAAAACCCAGATAGCTGAAGTGACTTGTACAAGGTCAATAGTGTGTCAGTGTGTTGGGAATAGAATTTGTCTCCTAGTATCACGATAACTAGAAGCACTTTGAAGAACTATAAAAATACTTTCAGGAACAATGACATTTTCTAAGAAGTGGTCCATTAGTTTAATCCACAAGATTCATCTCTATTTTGTATTCCTCTTATCCCACTGTGCTGGGAACCAATAATTAAAAAATACCACTTTTTTAAGTTTAACATACTAATTTTTTTTTTTTTTTTTTTTTTTTTTTTACTATATTACACAAATATAAAGCTAGAGCCAAAAATTCATAGTCATGCATGTTTTCACTGGACAGTACCTAAAGTTTCAGTTACTAAATTAATTACGTATGAACTTGAATAAAATTTCTAAGTCATTCTTTGATTACTGCAAGATCTATAGCAACTGGCTCATATAATGAATGATATGGACTTCAACAGGCAGAACGTGAAGAATTTCTTTTCATACTAACACATCAAGACAAAAATAGCATGGCCCAACCCCAGTAAAATATCCAGTTTTAATTCCTGTATAAAATGTCAAAGTCATTAGTTACTTTAACAAATTTTATTTTTAATTTAACCCGGTGGCTGAAAAAGTATCATTTCCCTCAAAGTGTTAATTTTAAGGAGGCAAACCAAACTTCAACTCTAAGTATTTCACCATAATGTGCAAACCACTGTTTAGATGCCAGGGCCTTCTACTATTACTCATTTCTGTCTCTGCCACTCCTTAGAATATTAAGCCATTGAACACCAAAGAAGTGAAAACAAAGCCTTCAGTGAACAAGCGTTTTGTTCAGTATCATTAACTCCGAATAGATGCTGAAGATTAAGAACATTTTAAAGAATTAAACAGATATCAGCAATAAATGCAGTTGTTTCAGGATTTCTGTTCCACCTCATGTCATAACACATCCTGACTTTAAGTTTTAGCTTGAGTTTCATTGGAGTCAAACACAAGAAAGGCACCAAACTAATTTTAATTCAATGGTTCCAACAAATTCTGGATTGAAATGTAAATTAGCTGCACATATAACATATGCATGTCAGTCCTATTTTATTTATTTCATCTTGGCACAAAGCAATGGAGGTGTTCAATAGATGACCCCAGGCAGCTGAGTATGATATACATGTTTGTAATTATTCAAACAGTTCTACAGAGCTTACACAGTATATCTTGTATGAACATATCCACACTGCCTAGAAGTTGGTTGTAAAATGTCTTCAAATAACTGTGAGCCAAAAAATATGTATATTTCTGCCTCCTTTAAGAGGGAGTTGGCTCACACCTGTGCTTATTCAGCTGCCTCCCAGCTGATGCCAGTGACATGTTTGATATATTGAACTTGTTAATTTGAAAAAAATAAAATAAAACTGAAGCCCTGAAGAAAAGGGGACCTGAATGCTATGGAGAATGTTTTGGTGCACAGTGTTCTGAGTTAGTCCGCCAGCATATACCTACTTTGCCACTGCCCCCTCTTTCTTCCAGCTGCAATTATTTTTCTTCTCTTCAGGGCTGGATGCTTTTGAACTAGCCACATACATATGCCCCCCTTAATAGATATTCATAAATGATCTGGAAAAAGGAGTGAACAGTGAGGTGGCAAAATTTGCAGATAATACAAAACTACTCAAGATAGTTAAGTCCAAAGCAGAGTTACAAAGGGGTCTCACAAAATTGGGTGACTGGGCAACAAAATAGGAAATTCAATGCTGATAAATGCAAAGTAATGCACATTGGAAAATGTAATCTCAACTACACAAATAAAATGATGGGGCCTAAATTAGCTGTTACTACTCAAGAAAGAGATCTTGGAGTCACTGTGGCTAGTTCCTTGAAAACATCCACACAATGTGCAGCGACAGTCAAAAAAGCTAACAGAACGTTGGGAATCATTAGGAAAGGGACAGATAATAAGATAGAAAATATCATATTGACTCTATAAATCCATGGTATGTCCACATCTTGAATTCTGCATGCAGATCTGGTCACCCCACCTCAAAAAAAATATATCGGAATTGGAAAAAGTACAGAAGAGGGCAATAAAATTGATTAAGGGTATGGAAAAGTTTCCATAAAAGGAGATATTAATAAGACTCAGACTTTTCAGCTTGGAAAAGAGATGACTGAGGGGGGATATGATAGAGGTCTATAAAATCATGGCTGGTGTGGAGAAAGTAAATAAGGACGTGTTATTTACTTCTCATAACACAAGAACTAGGGGTCACCAAATGAAATTAATAGGCAGCAGGTTTAAAACAAACAAAAGGAAATTTTTCTTCACAAAATGCACCATCAACCTGTGGAACTCCTTGCCAGAGGATGTTGTGAAGACCAAGACTTTAACAGGGTTCAAAAAAAGAACTAGATAAGTTCATGGAAGATAGGTCCATCAATGGCTATTAGCCAGGATGGGCAGGGATTGCTGTTTGCCAGAAGCTGGGAATGGGTGACAGGATGGATGACTTGATGATTACCTGTTCTTATCATTCCCTCTGAAGCACCTGGCATTGGGCAACGTCAGAAGACAAGATATTGGGTAGATGGACCATTTGTCTGACCCAGTATGGTCGTTCTTATGTTCTGATGTTCATATAGAAAACCAAAATTACTTATTTCCATTTTAATTAGCCCACAGCAATTACAACCCTTTATCCTTACAAAGGAAATACTGCTAGGCCCATTCCACAAGTGAAATAAGGCATCTCATTTGTGGTTTTAAATAAAACATTGCCTCTGGTTATGTTATTCTGATGTACCTCTAAGGAAAAATACGGGTATAGGCTTTCTGAAAATTCATCTGAAGTCCTGATTGTTGATGGAAAAATAAGGGTTTGAAGATCTGAATATAATGGA
Source organism: Emydura macquarii macquarii (assembly GCF_026122565.2). Taxonomy (NCBI): domain Eukaryota; kingdom Metazoa; phylum Chordata; order Testudines; family Chelidae; genus Emydura; species Emydura macquarii. The sequence continues at coordinate 6,223,678 of NW_027133156.1, forward strand.
AATAAATAAAATGTAGCACTCACGTATCATTTTGCATTCAAGGATTTCAAAGTGTTTCAATTAAGTGTCACAACATCCCTACAAAGTAGATAAATGTTGTATTACAGAATTAGAAACTGAGGGACAGAGAGGTTTGTCCTAGATCACAGAGTGACTCATTGGCAAAGTCAGGAAAAGGAGAGGCTGGTTATATATGGAGGAATACAGATGGAACTTAATAACTCATTAATATATTCTGAAGAGCTCTGATTTATTAAAATATCTTACATCTGATCACGTCTGAAAACATGCTGACTTTTCTAATAGACACTGAAAACTGAAACAGCTAGCAACAGTACATAGTCCTAGTCCAAGTGCTACGGTATGTTATACCAACCAGTTACACTTTGGAAATGAATTTATTGGTCCAGTTACAACCCAAGGTTTATGCCAAAAAACTATGTCAGAGCTAGAAGAAAGGCAGCCTGGGGATGAGGAAACAAAGTGGCTGCAACCCTACTTCTACCCATGCAAAACCAGTATCACCACTGAAGCAGGCAGCGGTAGCTGGGAAGAGTGAAACCAGTCCCCAGAGTGACTTCTACCAGCACAGCTCCTAGTGCATGCTGAGAGGGAGTTAAAGCTTCCTTCCTGCTGTAGAAACCCTGACTGCTGCCCTCTCCCAGAGCATCCCAGGACTGTACCACCTCACCCCACCCCACCCATCCCCCCATCCTAGGCCTAAAGAGGCCTCAGTGGTACAGGAAGATTTATTTTACTGTTCCCTGTATCAAAATTTCTAAATATAGTCCCTTTTATGTATGAAATGGATGCATCTTGACATTTTCTATCTAGAAATTCAGATTAATAAACCCTGAGTTAGGCATAATAGGCTCAGTCCTTCAGTGTTGCCTGAGTATAGTATGAAGGATCTGAGCCATTGTCATACACAGAGAAGCATCTAGCAAAGCTTTGTTTGTTTTCAGAAGGACCGTAATTAGTCTTATGTGGTGGTGTCAGTCCCAGGGTATTAAAGAGACAAGATGGGCGAGAACCAACTTCTGCTGGTGAGAGAGAGACAAGCTTTCAATCTTAGGCCTTGTCTACACTAGCACTTATGCCAGCAAAACGTTTGTCGCTCAGAGTGTGAAAAAACCACCCTCCTGAGCGACATAAATTTTGCCAGCATAAGTGCTTGTGTGAACACCACTATGTCAGTGGGAAACAGTCTCCCGCAGATATAACTACCACCACTCATTTAGGTAGTTTTATTATGTTGGTGGGAGAGTTATCTGTGCCGCTGTAGGTTTTAAGTGTAGACTAGCCCTTACACAGAGCTCTTCTTCAGGTCTGGGAAATGTACTCAGTGTCACTGATAATTACAAGCTGTAACAAGATTGTTTAGCATAAGTCATTAACACATATTTCAAAAGGACCATTCAAGGTAAAGTGGCCCATCAACTCCACTCTGGTCATAGGGAGGAAAGAAGGGGGAGAGCTATTAGTGAGTTATAGATTGTTGTAAAAAGACATAAATCCAGTATCACTATTCAACTATGATGTTTAGTGTTCAGCAAAATTATTAATTTAATTGATTAGTCTTGTCAGTACTTGGGCTGTGATCTTGTACAAGAATAAGCCCTGATGTACAGTTACTCCCATGCAGAGTCCCATTGAAATCAGGCAATGTATATGAAGTAAATGGCACTCCACCTATATGCAGTCTTCTTAGGATCTGGGCCTAAAACAGACTAGCATCATGTATGTGTTAAGTTTACTCTTCTGTGGAATATATTGTATCACAACCACTGGCACATTCTCAAGGGACCTCTTTCTATTAAAGACTAATATATATATTGATCAACATCTGAATAGTTCTACAAGTAACCGAAGTGAAATATACAGACCTGCCTTTCTGCAAGACACTTATTAAAATTGCTTTTTATCTGCCCTGCACCATCATTTTCCTTCAGAAGAAAGGAAATGCAGCACCAAACTGCATGCACAGTCAAATGCTTTCTGTGCATGATTATAAACCATTTTATATAAATCTAAATAATCCATTCACAAATAATTTGAAATACAGATACTTGGTCACTCTAAGGTGGAATTCTGCCAGTGCTTCCTGCTTTAAAGCCTACACCTACTCATGGTATGCTAAATGTTTATTATGTGTTAGCAATAAAATTAATGCTGCAAGACAATCGCACTCCCTAGACCATCCATTGATGGAAATGGCATATCCAGTTGTAGCTCAACATAGTGTAATCACAAGGTGTTAAATCCATCTATGTGTAATAAACAAATGGAAATATTTGTCAGTTTTTACTTTAGGTCAAGAAAAGGACGGATAACTTTGGGCCAGACTTCCATTTCTGATTAAAAACCACGATAAAAGCTTGAAATAAAGATATTAAAGCCACTTAAGCCCTGATCCTGCTATCGGACTCAAGCAGACAGACCCCCTCCATCTGCACGGAGCCCCAGTGACTTCATGGAGACTTTGCACAGGCATCACGATCACCTTCACAGATCCTATTGCAGGATCAGGCCTTGGTGAGGAAATCCATCCAAAATCATTTTACTATTTGAACACTGCAGACAGTAAAACCTCACTCTGTCACGTCCCTGGTGTAAAACAAACTGTTTTATACTATTAAGCATCAACTGGCTCCAAGCTCACCCCCACCCAAACACTTACTTATAACATCCAGCAGTAGAACCTCCCTCACAGTTTATATACAGAACCTCCCGCACAGGTTTTATACAGCCTTTTATTTTGTTCCATGCCTCCAGGCTGCCTAAATCACACTCCGAACCAAACACTGCCATGACTGAGATGTAAGGTCCTGAAAATAGGGATTTCATAATGAGTGCTGGTAAAACATGGTGTAGTGGCAAATACTACGTTTACAACCCAGCGTATTCCTTTACCAGAGATACATTGCCAGAGAAAGGAGACCACCCAACTGTCTTACCACGGTGCTGGAGAGCATAGATGAGCGTCTAGCTACCATCAAGAAACAGCTTTCTGTCCTGACTGCATGTTTACAAGGAGCACCTCATTCAACAGGGGACACCTCCCAGCCCGGCTGTTTCAGAAGAAGGACAGTGCAGCCACCTGGGGCCCAATCTTGCAGTCTTCAAACCCAACTCCCACTACAGCCACTGGGCTTGAGACTCGTCACCACTGCAGAACTTCGTCCACAGGGGATTCAAGACTCGGCTCTGTCCTTGGGAAAAGGAACTAACTCCCGCCTTCCCCAGGAGGGGACACTGCCATAACTGCTGGAACTAGGGATGCTGGAAGTGCTTCCCCCCCGCTTGACGTGGTTTCCATCATACGCAGAATTTACAGTTTGGTTCAATGGCTCTCCGCCCCTCCACTGTACCAATTGTTCCGGCCCCCCTGGGCACAGCTCTTTGGCCACTCTCCCTGGGGAGCTGGCCGGGGGACTTCTGCATGGGAGGAGGGAACCAATCTAGTTGCTCCTCTCTGGGTCCTGAGGAAAAAGCAGCCCTGGAGGGAGGGAGCAGCTACACCAAAGCCCAGCCGCGTCCCACGCCCTTCTCTTGTTTACAAACTAGGATCAAGTCCCGTGCAAACTAAAGGCGGCGGGGTTAGGCTGCAGGCCAGACACCTTCGAGCTGGCAGGGCCACGCGCGTCTCCCGCCAGGAACCCCGCTGGGGAAAAGTCCCCAACTCACCCCCGCAGCGCGAGCCACTCTTAGCTAGTAAATGGAGGGGGTTCAGAAAAAGTCCTACCTTCTCCTCCGGCTCCCCGGAGCCGGCGGTGCGCTCACCCGCCTGTGAGTCCAATGCAGACAGGCCGTGCAAGGGGGGTCCTCCCGCTCCTCCAGCCCCCTCTAGGGGACCTCTCGGCTTGCTCCTTGCAGCGCCCGCGGGACGGCGCGAAGCCCCAGCCTGCTCCGGCTCCGATTCCCTCTGCAGGTAACTAACTGGCTCCCAGACCCGGGCATTCCCCCCACCCCGTTGCCTTCTGCAGCAGCGACACCCAGCGGCCAGACTGGACAAGGACAAAGGCAGCCGAATCGGGTGGGCAGGAGGTAGGCTGCGCCAAGCGACTTGCGTGGGAAGGAGCGGGGCCCTTTGACCACAAGCATGGTTTGAAGGGAGGGAGAGCGAGAGAAATGACATTTCAACAGAAAAAAAGTGTTTAAAAAAACCCCTCCATTTCCCAACCAGCTAAACCCACCACGCCAGACTTATGGTAGAACATCTGCAACTATGTTTACACTGGCACGCATACACCCTTACCAGACCCCGTACCTGCTCCCCATATCCACACTGAGTGTCCACATGTGCTGTGCTGGTGTCCTGGAGTGCACTACTCCCCGCTGAAACACCTCCTCCTGGCTGTGTCTGGGGATTAGCTCTGCCAGGCCAACACCCCTTCCTGCAATTAAACTCAGTCACTCTCCTTGGGAGTCAGCTGCTCCTGCTTCATGGCTTGGACCACCAGCCAGGTAGCTGTAGTTTTCCCTTCCAGATGGAGGGAAGGGTGCATGTGTGTATGTGCACATTCTCCAAGTCTCTCAGGACCCACTGTCCCAGGCAGTCTTCTCATTGACTGCCCCTTAGCGGTGCCGCTTCCCCAGTGGCTGGAAGGAGAATCCAGACGCACCCTCTCTACACCTGGTTCCAGCCCAGGGACCCTACAACAAGCAGTTAAAGTCTGCACAATCCTAAACAGTATAGCAAACCATTGATAACTATTCTTTGAGTATTGTCTTTCAACCAGTTGTAATTTTATCTAGACCATATTTCCGTAGTTTGCTTATGAGACAGTCATGTGGCACTCTGTCAAAAGCCTTTACTAAAATGAAGATATGTCATGTCTACTGCTTCCCCCTTCCCACTAGGCCAGTAACCAGAGCAAAATGGGATGTTGGTTGGGAGTGTGGGGGTCCCTTGTAACATACCAGCCTTGTGTTCTGGTTCCTGCCACAGCTCTGGTTCCTCCTTGGGTTCATCAGAGGGGGCATCCTCAATCAGCTTCTCCAGGTAAAGGTGTCACATTACATGCTTCTCGTCATCTGGGTCATGAAGGGCATCCTTTGTGGTCCCTGCTGCCTCCTCAGCCTGGCTGCCCTCCCTGCTGCCTCCTCGTCAGCATTCTATCCGACAATGAACTCAGCAGTGGGCCTGAGGAAGGGGTCATGAGCCACATCAGGCTCTGTACTGGGAGCGCTTGACAGCCGCCGGTCCAGCTAATTGTAGTAGGAGCATGTATGTATCATCTTCATTAATGATCTGGAGGATGGGGTAGATTGCACCCTCAGCAAGTTTGCAGATGACACTAAGCTGGGGGGAGTGGTAGGTACCCTGGAAGGTAGGGATAGGATACAGAGTGACTTAGACAAATTAGAGGATTGGGGCAAAAGAAATCTGATGAGGTTCAACAAGGACAAGTGCAGAGTCCTGCACTTAGGATGGAAGAATCCCACGTACAGCTATAGACTGGGGACCGACGGGCTAGGCAGCAGTTCTGCAGAAAAAGGACCTAGGGGTTACAGTGGATAAGAAGCTGGATATGAGTCAGTAGTGTGCCCTGGTTGCCAAGAAGGCTAATAGCATATTGGGCTGCATTAGTAGGAGCATTGCCAGCAGATCGAGGGAAGTGATTATTCCCCTCTATTTGGCATTGGTGAGGCTGCATTTGGAGTATTGTGTCCAGTTTTGGGCCCCCCACAACAAAAAGGATGTAGACAAGTTGGAGAGAGTCCAGCGGAGGGCAACAAAAATGATTAGGGGGCTGGAGCACAAGACATATGAGGAGAGGCTGAGGGAACTAGGCTTGTTTAGTCTGCGAAAAAGAAGAATGAGAGGGGATTTGATAGCAGCCTTTAACTACCTGAAAAGGGGTTCCAGGGAGGATGGAGCTAGGCTGTTCTCAATGGTAGTAGATGAAAGAACAAGGAGCAATGGTCTCAAGTTGCAGTGGGAGCAGTCTAGGTTGGATATTAGGGGAAAGTTTTTCACTAGGAGGGTGGTGAAGCAGTGGAATGGGTTACCTAGGGAGATGGTGGAATTTCCATCTTTAGAGGTTTTTAAGCTGTGGCTTGACAAAGCCCTGGCTGGGATGATTTAGCTGAGGTTAGTTCTGCTTTGAGCAGGGGGCTGGACTAGATGACCTCCTGAGGTCCCTTCCAACCCTAATCTTCTGTGATTCTATGATTCTGTGATGAGCCCTCCCAGAATGACAGTTTGAGACTTTTGCCCATTTCTACAAGAGCCTCTGGTGCTTGATCTGTTCCCGACACTGGACCAGCATCGGCTCAACGCCAACCTGCTCCAACCTTTGTGAAATTTCCCAGTACAGATGTATGTTCCTCCAGCTCTGGGCAAATTCATGGAGGACGGTGTATACTGATCACACATTGGTCAGCACCCAGGTGAGGTCATTGGGCAAAACAGCTGTTTTCAGAGCAGGATCACCTGCATGTTCACCTGTAGTGATCAAAAGAGTGCAGTGGAAAGCTGTTCTGAACTGGTCAGCGCAGCTTGCTACTACTGGTGGAAATGGGGGCACAGGGACCTTTATAGAATGGGTTAGAAAGACCAGAATTGTGGGACTGTGGTGGGGGAAGAACTACTGAAACTTGAGACCTGGAACACACCTTTATCCCCATCCACACTGCAAATTGGCATGGGTATGTGGCTGTGCCATAGCCTAAGGCATATATTTACCCATACCCCTCAGGTATACTAGCTTACTTGCCCTCTACTTGGTTTCAAACAAGTGTTTCTGGGGTTTAAGTGTGGACAACCTGGGGGTTATGGCACAGGGACATGTGTACATGTAAGTATAGGTGTATCCTATGTTTACTTCACTTCTGTTCCATGATAATATTTCTATTCAATATAATAGCCCCTTCTGATAATTATTTATCGGGTGTGATTGGTCTCCAATCCTGCAAACACTTACACGCATAAAGTTAAGAAGGTGCATAGTCCCATTAAAATCAATAGAATTACTTGCATGTGCTAAGTTAAGCAGGATCAGGGCCTTAGATATTACTATAGCATCCATTGCCATAGTTTCTGGATAAATACATGGAAAATGATGTAGTTATGTCCCTGGAAAGTTCCAGTCTAAACCAGGCACAGACAATCCAGTTCATATATATGATACGCAATTTCAGTGCATACTTCAAGCCTGTAAAGGGCAGGGTTACCTATAAATACAGTCCAGCATTGAGTAGCCAAATTCTGATTAACCTAAATTCTGTTATCTACGGGTTGAATATTATTTTGAGGTTTGGCTGGATTTCTAATCCCATGGAGTTTGAGAGGTTCTTCTGAACTGAAGCTCTTTTGCAACTTGGTCCTAGAAACTAGTAAAAGATATGAAGGAGCAAAGCTACGGATTCAGAGGCCAGGCCTTCTTTCTTTAATACAGTGAGCCAGCCCAACGATCATTCTGAGGATCAAGGATAGCAGACTTCAAAGCCTAATGAGCCTGTTCCTTCAGTTATCCAAATTCAGTTACTCAGATGTCTCTGGTGTCCTTCTGAGTCATTGAAGATGTGTTGTATATGTACTCTGTATTTATAGAACTTTACAAACAGGTAGGACGACAGCGTCCCCGCCCCATTTTAATTAGACAGAAAAAACATAAACAAATAAGTTTCAGACACAAGTATCAGAGAAGGGATTGGCATTGGAAGGCTGCGTAAAATAAATGGATATGAAAAGAAGAGAGGAAGATTGCTTGGCAAACAGAAAGGGAAACTGTTCCACATACAGTGCTTGATCCTGCAGACATTAAGCATATTAATGGTCCGTCAACTTCAATGGGACTACTCACATGACTTAAACAAGTTTTCAAGAACAAACCTTATATGAATTAAAACACAGAAATAACACAGACATTAAAATCAATATATTTTTGTGATAGTTGGTTTCTTTTTAGGATTGATTTTACATATAATTCTGTTCAGATATCATTCCAATATAACTAAAATGGTGTTACATTAATACACACCTTGCTTATATGCACACTATATAATTCACCCCAGAAAAGTCTGTTTCTCTCCATTGTTCAGGAAAGATTTCACAACAGAGGTTTGTATTGTGAGGACTCATGTTAGTAAGACTTTGTAATTTTACAAAATATACTGCAGCACACTCTGTAGTGCAATATCATAATTAAATTACAATTGACAAAATAAAGAACATTTTGTGGTGCATTATCTTGTTATTTTTTGTTTATTTGTCTGTTCACTAAGGGCCCAATCCTGTTCCCTTTGATGGGAATTATATCTTACTCATTAATGTATAAAATTCAGCATTCTTAGACTCCAAGTCAATGGAACTAGAACTATTCACACATCAGTAAAAGTTAAGCACTTGTATGTTTGCAGGATCAGGCCCATATTTTGGCAGTCCTGGATCATAAGTATGGATTAAATTAACACTTCACAGAAGTAGGTCCTTTGGGCCTAGTTAGTATCCACTGGAATCAATGGGAGCTTTGCCACTGACTTCAACATGAGCAGGATTAGATTTCTCTCAATCTTACAAATTTATATACGGTGCATAACTGTGCATGCAAGCTCCCTCAGCTCCATTGATTTAAATGGGATTATTTGTGTGCTTAGAGTTAGTGTTTCCCCTTTTGGCCCAAGGAATCAACTGATTTGGGGAGGCGGGGTGTAATTCGGGAGATAAATTGATGCCTAAGTCAGGTATTTCTTTGATGCAATCCTGTTTATTTACAAAGAATGACCTGTTTCCCTGGACACAGTAGAAATCAAACATCAGGAGACAGTTTCTTTTCTCACAGTTCCAAGTTTCTTTCAAGCTCTCTCTCTCAACTTTTTCTCGGAGTTACTCTACAAGTCTTTCTATGGATCCCTTGCTGCTTTCTCTGTCTGCATTTGTGTTTTCACTCTCTGGCTCTCTCATCCTCCCCCCCTCCCACACACACATACACACAGCTGCAAACAAATCAATACCCCACCCCTGTGTTTGTTATCAAATGCCCAGGAAACCCCCTGGATTGCATGGCCCGGCCCAGCCATTGCTCAGGCTTGCTTGTGGCGTAGTCTGGCCGGTGGTTTTCCATTGTTTCAGCTATCACTAAGCAAAAGGGCATTTAATTGTTCTTCCATTTAGCATGAATGGAAGGCAGCCTTTATGCCCAACAACTTCAGTGTGGTGGTGTGATTGCCCAACCCCCAGCATAACATTGTGTAGTCAAGTCTCTGCAGAATCAAGGCCTAAATGATTGACAATATCGTAGGACTGTTTTACTGGTAACTGTTACTGGGTGAGCCTGCTTCTAGTATGACATTCCTTCATAAGACATTCTTCTTTGGATTACAGTACATCAGAGGACCAAACCTTTCTTAAACCTGACAATGGAATAAATAGATCTGTCTTTGTATTTCCAAACAAAAAACTATGTTAAGATGGAATTACGGTTAGATATATATTAATATTTGAGAGTAAAAAATGTTACATAGATACTGTACCTACCCCAAAAATTCAGAGTTATCATTAAACCTGAAAGAAATCAAAACATTAAGATATGGATATACAGTCACAGAAGCCAAACATCCTTAATATTGATATTTTTGTGGATTTTAAAAGGCACATTTTTTCATATTTTTTTCTTCTTGTGTCATTACAGGAAAGATTTAAGATTGTTTAGGTACCTTAATCATGCATGTCCATATTTTAATATGTTTGGATTTTTTTTAAAATGTAATCTCCCCCAAATTACAATACTTGTTCTTAATTAATTAAATAAATAAATATTTTTAAAGACTTTACAAGTGAAATCTGTTAGTTTATGTGTGATGCTGGCAGATCAGGTGTCATGCCAAGGCCCAGGCCTCACTGAACTCTGACAAATGCATTGCTGGAAATCAGTCTGGCTTACCAGTGTGTTCGTATTGTTAAGATAAAATATTAGAGCTGTAAGAATGTGTTTGGTATTTAGACCTTTTGAATAGCTTGTAGGATGCTGCATGTATTGATCTCACTTATAACCTTTGCAGCCCATGGTATAAAGTTATTTTGAGTGTTTGCATTGTAAACCTCATTGTGTAACTCACCAGAAAGGAAAGAAGCTTTAATTAAAATAAAGTGCTCATCCTGCACAAAAAAAGTCACATTGAAAGCAAATGAGCCATTGTGAAGCATCATAGGACAGAGACCTTGTTGATTGCATTCCTCACCCCCTCCGGAAAAGAGAGACCTGTGCATGAACTCATCCCATCAGCTTGGATCATTGGGTGAAGGGGATAAAAATCCCTGACAGTGAGAAACTTGGTTCTTTTTGCTGCTTGGACTCTAAAGGGGCAAGAATCACTAAGTATAATCAAATGACCTCTGACTGTTTTTGCCTGAGTTAGTCTCCAAAGAACATAGAGTATGCTTATGATAGAAGTTTCTATTATCTTTTAAAACTCAAGATTGATACTCATTGGTGTGTGTATGTTACCTCTTTTAACCTCATATATAACTCTCTTATTTCCTTTTCCTAGTTAATAAACCTTTAGTTAGTTTGTTACAGGATTGGCTACAAGCATTGTCTTTGGTCTGAAATCTGAAAACAATTGACCTGGGGTAAGTGACTGGTCCTTTGGGACTGGGAGTAACCTGAATACGGTTGTGATTTTTGCTATAAGGGACCACGTGTCACAGAGGCAGGCTTGCCTGAGGTGGTAAGATAGACCATAGTGCCTAAGAGGACTTTCTGTGACTCCATGATAAGGCTGCTATGGAGTCACACTTGTTACTTGGTGAAATCTAAGTACAGAACACATAACCAGTTTGAGGTTTTTGCCCTGCTTCTTGACAGTCTGCCCTTAGGTTGGCACTCACAGATGTGAGCCACTCCAGACAGCATGACATTTGACATAGTCATGGCAGGATTCACATGCCACAGGTCAATTGAATGTATAGATCGTAACCCAATGCTGTTAAAAGCTTAAACTTGATAATGAGGGTTTTAAAGTTTATATTAGTCACAGCGAGTGAATCACAGTCATATGAGACTTGAGACAAAAGACCTTGAAAAGTTATGTAAGGAGAGGAGAATATCCCATAAAAAGAAAACCACAGATCAGGAGCTTTGTTCTTAAGTTTCGACCAAGTGCCTCCAATGACACAGAGACCACTGCAGTGGAAGTGGCTCGAATACAGTATTAGGCAGCCCAGGAAGAAGAGGAGCATTAGAGACTGATGGTGGAACTGTGAATCAAGGAGACCAAAGAAACCGAAGAGGCTGAGGAGAGATCCCACCACAGACACATGGAACATATAGCAGCAGTCAAATCCAATGCTGAAATTGAAGAGAAAGCCCACCAAAGGTGCATGGGACAACTAGAAGCTGAGGAGAGAGTTCAGACCTCACAACTCAGAGTCATCGTCATTGAAAGTTGAGGATGATCTCTTTCACAGATTTTATTTCATATGGGTCCTCTGATAACTGAGAAGTCTGATCTTTGAGCCACAAACTCGTTGGCAGATATTGCAGGTAGTGTTGGGAGGCAGGATAGGGCCACGATTGGTGCATGACAGTTGTCTGTCCTTTCTTTTCTGACATTTTCTGCAACCAGGGTAGGGCGATTTTCCTCAGAAGTGGACATTCCTTCTCTGACACGTCTTCACCAGTTAGCTCTGTTTTGGGCTACTGTCTCCCAATGTGTGATGTCTTGTTGTTTGTCTTGAGGATGTTTTTAAAGCATTTCTTTTGTCCTTCCTGTTCCCTTTCTCCTTTGATGAGTTGGGCGTACAGCAATTTTTTTGGTAGGCATGCATCAGGCATACGCAGAGAGTGCCCACTCCACCTCAGCTGGCTCTGGATAATCAACACTGAAGATATTGGCCTTCACGAGGACACTGACGTTAGTGCGGGGATCCTCCCACTTTATATTGAGGCTCTTCCGGAGAAAGTGCTGGTGCTGGCGTTCCAGGTTTTTCAGGTGTTTTCTGTAGTTCACCTAAGTCTTGCAGCCATAGAAGAGAGTTGGAATTACCACCGCTTTGTATACTAAGAGATTAGTGTGTGTTCTGATGTCGTGGTTGTTGAACAGCCAGCGAGACAGTCTGCCCAAGGCAAGGCTGGCACAGTGAATTCTGTGCTGAATTTCAATGTCTATGTTTGCCCTCTGTGAGAGATGGCTGCCAAGGTAGGCAAAGTGTTCTATATTTTCCAGTTCCTCTCTGTTGATGTAGATCTTCCTTGCTGGGTCTGATGATTGACCGGGAGCAGGCTGGCTGGTGCAGAATTTTTGTTTTGCTGATGTTCAGGGTGAGCCCTAGGCTTTTGTAAACTTCAGAGAAGCAGTTAAGGGCTGTTTGTAGGTCCTCCTTTGAGTGTGCAGCTACAGCACAATCATCTGCGTGCTCAAGTTCGGTTATTGTTGCCGATGTTAGATGCGAGAGAGTTGAATCGGTTGCTGTCAGTCCGATATTGGATACTAATACCCTGTGGCAGATGATCTTGGATTAGCATTTTCATAGCTGCTAGGAAAATGAAGTCGGGAGTGAGTACAAGTACACAACCTTGCTTTATGCCAGTTCAGATGGCAAAGGGCTCAGAGGGAGAGCCACTGCACAGGATAGAGGCAGTGTTCTGGTTGTGGAGGAGTCTTACAATGGTGGTAAATTTACTTGGGCAGCCAAACTTGGACATGATTTTCCACAGAGCCTCACAGTTGACAGAGTCAATGGCTTTGGTCAGATCGATAAAGACTTTATGAAGCTCTTAGTGTTGTTCTTGACATTTTTCCTGGATCTGCCTAGCTGCAAAAATCATGTTGATGGTGCCTCGTGATGGTCTGAAGCAGTGGTTCCCAACCTTTTTGGCTCAAGGCCACAAATATCATTTTTACTATCCAGCAAGGCCACCATCTCCGCCAGCAGGCCCCCCTCCACTGCAGCTGATCTCCTGTCTCCCTGGCTGCAGCAGGGAAATCACACGCATCCTGTAGCCCTGTGCGCTCCACCTGGGTCCCTAGGCAGTGGCTCCCTTCTGCAGGCAGGGGGACGGGAGATCAGTGCTTCCCTTCCTCTGGCTCCAGCATGGACCCCAGCACCTAGGGACCCAGGCAGAGCGCTTTGCTCTCTGCTGGAGCTGGGGGAGCGGAGCACTGATCTTCCCTCCTTCTGGCTCCAGCGTGGACCCCAGCGCCTATGGACCTAGGCAGAGCGCTTTGCTGTGCTCCCCGCTACAGCCAGGGGGAAGGGAGCACTGATCTCCCATCCCTTTGGCTGCAGCCAGGAGCCCACACTGGTCTTTTAGGCCTGTGGAAATGCGCTGTGCGTGGGTCTTTAGGCAGCGGCTCCCTTCTGCAGCCAGCAGGAGGGGAACTGAGGGCCACTTTGAAAGCCTCTGCGGGCCACTTTTGGTCCCCGGGCCACAGGTTGGGAACCACTAGTCTGAAGCCACAGTGGGACTTTAGAAGTAATTCCTCTACATAAGGGAGCAGACAATTCAATAAGATTCTAGCAAGAATCTTCCCAGCAATGGAGAGAAGGGCAATGCCTCGATAGTTGCCACAGTCAGCCGTATCTCCCTTTTTGAAAACTTAGAGTACTGGAAAAGCAAAAGGAGCTTCCTTAAGCAGTGAGTACATCACTTCCTCCCCACCACAACACAAGGGACTGGGAGTAACATGAATCTTGTTGTGATCTTTGGTGTAACATGACCATCTATCACAAAGACCAGCTTGCCTGGGTGGCAAGAGTGGAACGACCAAGGGGACTGTCTGTGACTCCATGGTAAGACTGTTACAGTGCTGTAGGAGTTCATACTTGTTACTGGGTTAGGGAAATATAATTATAGAACATATAACCAGTCTGGGTTTTTTTCCTGCTACAGTACTTGATAATCTGCCCTAAAGTTGGCACTCATGGTCACGAGCCACTCCAGACAGCATGACATTATGATTTTAAACTAGTTTAAAATTAGTCGTTTAATAAATTCAGCATCCTGTTTTTAACCTCTTTTATTATCATCTTAATAATGGAATAACACCAGACTTTCCACATAGCTAAAATTGATTGAAATCTTGTGCATTTGAATCAATTAGATTTTAATTAGGCTAAATAATTAAGTTGCTGTAGTGTGGGGAGAGGATAGCAAAGAGCTTGAATCTTGGCTTTAAATGCAAAACTCAAATGAACCTGAACTTCAGAGCCACAGTCAGGACCTTCATAACATACAGAATGAAACTAAAATTCTCCTCAATCCATCTGTGTCAATCCATCAGTGAATCAAGACCCAATTTTCAAAGGTGCTGAGCACCAGCTACTCCCTTTGAGCTCAGTGATGTTGTGTCTGCTCAACAATTTTGAAAATCATTTTTAAAACATTCTTACCTTTAAGCACAATACAAAATGTATGAAAATACAGAAACATTATATATACAACACGTTTGGTGTCCTATGTATAAATAAAAAGGACAGATTCTTGTCCCAGAGAATTTACAGTCTAAATAAGACATTCTGAACAAGGGATGACAATAAAAAGGTGGATAGGATATCAGAGGACAAGAGTTTGTTGGGATTATAAATCATGAAGTTTGATTATTGTCATGTACACATTTTATAAATTCCTTTTTATTAAATATTATTGATATTGAAATGTGAGAACAGAGGGCCTGATATCATAGCTCTTGCTACATAACTAGTCTCATTGGCTTCAAAGAGTCCAGGACTGCAGGATGGGCCCAAAATCAGGAAAGGGGAAAGATAGAGGTCAAAGCTAGAAGGCTGACCTAAATGAGCTAAGGAGGGATTTGTGTGCTAGTGGGGACATGTAGGTCAGAGAGGACGTTCCAGTCATGCGATTGCTTCATGATAAAAGACAGAAGAGAGGGGCCTGCTTTTGTGGTTATGGCACTGAACTGAGGTTCAATAGATCTGAGGCCTGTTTCTGGCTCTGCTACAGGCTTCTGTGTGACCATGGCAAATCAGTAATTTAATCTCTCCGTGCCTCAGTTTCCCATCTGTAAAATGGGGTTATAATAATCCCTTACCACACACAGGTGCTCTGAGGATAAATCCATTAAAGTGTGTGGAGTATTTCAATATTGATATGATAGAAAGGCACAGATTTCTATTGGAAGAAGATGAAGAGCCTGATTTTTTACTTCCTTGCACCTCATGTAGTCATCTAAACCTGTATAGGTTTAATATGCTATCAATGGTGTGAGAAAGTGGTTAAGTATGTTTTGGTATTACTCATGCAACTTAACTCTTACACTTGCTCTACAGAAGTGTAAATGACTACTCAAGATGCAAGGAAGTGGAGAATCAGGCCCAAAATGTGCAGCGTGGTAAACTAGGAAGTAGAGGACAAATAGAAGCATAATACAGGCAGGGATGGAGTTATACAGGATAAGGATAATGATTTTGAATTTGATACAAGAAAATGCCAAAGTAGAGACCAAGAGAGATGATGACACATTAGAAGTAGAGGATAAAGATGATTTTAAAAGCAGGGTCCTGGAGGAGGAGCAATGTAAGAATCCGGGAGGTTTGAGAGGAGGAGGTTGTAATACTCAAGACAAGAGATAAAACAGATTTTGGCAATCAGGATGGACTTTGGAAATATTATAAAGGAAGAACTGGAAGGATTTAGCAGCAACCTGGCTGAGGGTGAAGGACAGAAAGAGGGAAGGAGTTGACTACGACACGTACAGTGGTTTGAGATCCACTTGGTAAAGAAGGAGGAACAGCAGTCATATGGAAAGGAGGGTTTTAAGTGGGAGATGAACTCTTTTGGTTCCTTCCAGCTACATATGGAGTGAGAGATCCAACAGAGGGACAGTTGGAAATGCAGGACTGAATGGATGAGAGGTTATGAGTAGAAGAGAGAGAGATTTGTGAATAGTCAGGATTAGTATTAATATCTTTCCCCTAAAAAAGGCCCCAGACTATTGCAAGCAGCAAAAGATGCAGCAGGTATTCTCTGGCAATCCCATCCATGCAGAGCTCCATTGACTTCAACACCCTTGGAGAAGGGTGTTTTTGATGAGTAGGCTGACATTAGCTATGATACCACTAACTAACATAAGCATGGCTGTGCCTTCACCTTTGAGTGCCCATATGTATAAATGGTCTGCACGTGTAACTTAGTAAATGTAGAGGTTTTTAAAATATGTGTACACTGGCTTCCACTGGTGTGTACATCAATAATTTGGTGTGTATGTTGTGCATGTTACAATAGACACCTTTCTCAGAAAGTACAGTTTATAACGGTGTGAATATACAAAGTACCAGGGCCTGTGTGTGTCCCTGCATGTGTGTGCTAAAGTGTATAGGTGTAAGAGCCCATGTATAAATGATAGAATGCATAACTGTGTGGCAATGCCTGTGTGCACAGAACGGGGGTTAGGGTGGTTGGGTGGGTAACCGGGGGAACACCTGGTGTGCAGAACATGGCAGTGCCTGTGTCTGAATGATGGTGGTCGGCTGTGCAACCGGGTGGTGTGGGGCATGGCTCGGTGTGCACAGCCTGGCAGTTGCCCGTGTGTGAATGACGGGGGTTAGGCTGTTCTCTGAACAGCCTGGCGCCCGGCTCAGCGTGCACGGGGCGGCAGTGCGTGCCTGTGAGTGACTGCGGAGAGGTGGTGCGTGCGACAGGCTGGGGGCACACACAGTGTGGCGGTTGCCTGTGTGTGAATGACGGGTTAGGCTGTGAAGGGCCTGGCTCACTGTGGCAGTGCCTGGCTGTGAGTGACCGGGGGCGGGGTGGAGGCTGTGGTTTGACTGCTCTGGCAGCGGCTCGGGGTGCACAGTGTGGCGGGGGTGGGCGGTGCGTGGTGCACAGGGCGCGGGGGTGCCGGCTAGCCGGGGCAGGGTGCACGGCCCTGCCTGTGCGCGCAGCGCTGCGCGGCGCTGCCTGTCTGACTGACCGGCGCAGCGCGGCGAGGCGGGCCCGCCCGGCTGTGTCAGGTGACTCGGGTCACGCAGTCGCGCCTCTCGCTCGCTCTCTCCCCGGGGAGGACGGGACGCGGGGCTCTGGCTGCTGCTGCGGCGGGGGCGGCTGCAAGGGTCCGAGCACCGGGCAGCCCGGGGGAAGGGGCTCGGGGCTCGAGTCGGAAGGAACCTCCCGCGGCAGCGGCCGGGGTCGGCGGCGATGAGCCAGGTGCCGAGGAAGCCGCCGCCGGAGGAGGAGGAAGAGGAGGAGGAGGAGGAAGATGAGCTTGTTGGGCTCGCGGACTACGGGCCCGGGCCCGAGTCCCTCTCGGATGGAGACCCGGAGAGCGGCGCCGACGAAGCGTGTGAGTCTCCCGCCGTGCCGAGCCTGCGGGGCCGGGAGCGGAGCTGAGCTGAGTGGGGGGCAGGGGCAGGCACTGTGGGGTGGGGGGAGAGACGATGGGGCAAGACTGGGGCTGGCTGTGTGGGGAGGAGGGGGCTGGCACTGTGGGGTGGGGGGAGGAGTAGGGTGCAAGGCAGGGGCTGGCTGTGTGGGGAGGAGGGGGGCTGGCACTGTGGGGTGGGGGGAGAGAGGATGGGCAAGGGAAGGGCTGGCTGTGTGGGGAGGAGAGGGCCTGGCACTGTGGGTGGGAGGGACTGGGGATGTGGCAAGGCAGGGGATGACTGTGGGAAGGGGGTTGAGGGTGATTGGCGCTGTATGGAGAAGTCGGGGCAGGTGCTGGGGGTCTGGGGGTGGGGATGGGCTAGGGTGGGGAAGGGAAGGGGTTGGCTTTATGGGGATTGGGGAAGGTCTTTCTCTGGGGTTTGGGGGATAGAATAAAGCCAAGGATTGACTGGAGAGGGGGCAGGGGCTGGCAGGATTGGAGCTGTGGGGAGGGAAGGCAGTTTGGGGATGAGGGGCTGGCCCTGGGTGTGGGGGGATGGGGTAAGGCAAGGGCTAAGTGTGGGGGGAGGGGGAAGAGGCTGGCTCTTTGGGAATAAGGGAAGGGGCTGGCTCTGGGGATGGGATAAAGGCAGGGGTTCGCTGTGTGGGGGATGGGATGGGATAGGATTTGGCGATGGGGGGTATATAGGATGGGGTAGGATATGACCATGTATGAATAAGTGGAACAGGGAGGGGGCAAGGCAGGGCTTGACTGAGTTTTATGGTGATTTGGGATGGGAAAGGAGGCAGCGAGCTGGTCTAGCTATGTGTGCAGAGGGGAGAGGAGTGCAGAACAGCCTGGGTGAGAGAGGGAGTGTGAAGGTGGGTGAGGTTAGCTGGGAAGGTCAGGACTGTTTTGGGAGGGTATAGGTACACTGAGTAGGGAGATAGGGCAGTGATCACCATATAGTGCGTGGGGGTGGGAGGGTGAGCAAGTGTGAGCGTGTCAAAGTTGGCTCTGGTGTGGGGTAAGAGGGGGAATGTATAAGGAATAGAGAGAGAGCAGTGCAGAGAGTCATATATGCATTAGGAAGTATGAACAGGAATGGACGGAGGGACAGGGGGACTCAGGTGGGAGAAGGAGAGCAGCACTGGTTGTGTGTTGAGGAAGGGGAGAGGAGATGTCCTAGTGGGAATAGGAGACATCCAAACAGAAAAAAATCTCCATATAGTACTTTCCATGTCTTTTGCGGTGAACGTTTTCCATGTACAATATGAATGGAGATGGCTTTGTGATGTTTCTTTAGAGTGCGAAGAGGTGGGGAGACAGATGTCAGGCTATAAAAGGCAACAGCAAGCAGAGAGCTCTGTATCCAGGGCTGCTCCGCAGCTGTGCACGTCAGTCCCAGATTTCCAGGCTCTGCTTAAATGTCTGTGTGACCATATGCTTATACATGTTGCTGTGGGTGCCTGCATTGTTATTTGCTTATATCCATCAGTTCATGTGGAGGCAACAGAGATGCTAAGAAACAAATGCTTGTTGGGAAATACAGTCTTATTCAGTAAAAAGAAGTAGGCGAGGTCAACACCTGTTGCTTTCACTCAGAATGTACACTATTTTTTCTTTGAAATACTGTTACATTTTACAAAGGAGCTTGGAGAACACTGAATATTTCAGGAGGTTGCTTTTTAAGAACATAATGCAAAGCCAGATATTTCAAAGAGACTCTGACCATTTCATTTGTATGTTGGAACCTTCCTTGCTCAGGAACCAATACTGGCTACAAGTTATTACAATAGTTTCCATGAGTTTCTCAGATGAATAAAGTTGCTTGCTTGAGTGTTTTGAAGGATTGAGCCCTGAAGGCCTAACTTTGGTGTACAGATTGACATGTTGTAGGTATTACTCAGATTTTTAAGTGGTTTTAAAAGCAGTAAGGGATTTTTCTGTATTATGTGTTTATATTTTTAAACTACTTATTTATTTAGAAAGTTTTAACAAGTTACAAATCTTTGTCATGTAAATATAAGAAACACAATAATCAATTACAACAGTTAGCTTTTGTTTAAAGAGAGAGTATGCAGGAATATAATCAAATTTTTCTGTTTAACAGGGTGTTACCATATTACAGAGTGAGTATCAGCTATGTCATTTCTAGTGATTTTATTAAATTGTGTGAAATCTCTGCATACACCTTTAACAGACCAGGTGTGTCTATCAAATGTCAATATTCAAAAAAATTGGACAGATATACTAGTGTTTTTGCAAGTGAATGTACTTTGTCTGAGTATTGAATAAAATTCAACCATGTCTGTTTTGCTGGGTACACAATTTGTGTGTTAATTTTTCCATCACTATATCCTCCAATATTTTTTGAAGCATTCCTCCATATTTGGACCATTTTTCTTTTTACAATGAGAGGCTATCAACAGCGAAGCAGCTACTAGCAGATGAGAAATTAATTCTTCATTTCTTTTTGTGCGACTGTGTCCACTAGGAAGCCCCAGAATGATTACCAAAGGATCATTTGGTAATAAATATCCAACAGTTTGTGATATTTGACTACGGATTGCATCCCAGTACTCTAATGACTGGACATCTCCAGCATACATGCATAAAATCTGCTTCACTAGTTTCTCCAATATTTATCCCCATAAAATCTCTCTCTTTTTTAACCTGATTGGTGACAGTATTTTAAATTTTTTTTTTTTTTTTGTATTGTTGCTGGTCTTCTTTTCCAGATCAAACCACTTTTCTCTGGGGGTAATTCGTCTATCCACATCCTTTTCCCAACGTGTCATACATGAACACTTTCTTATTAGGAAAGCCATCTGCAGAGATTAATATAAATTAGTTATAATTTTTTGTTCCCTAATTGACAGCATGCTTATTTTTAAATAACTCTACATTAGAATAGGGTTTGTTCGCTCACACTTGCTGTAGATGAATAATCCAAAGAAGAGAATGGTGATTATTTCTCAGTATATCTTTGCTGTCACTTCAGCAGTTTAAAAAAAAAAAAAAACCCTCTGGAAAACTCTTTTTCCTCATAGCATAGTAATATATTTAATAGATGAAAATATCTGAAGGAGGCAAAAGGATCGAGGGAGGAAATCTCCATGAGGATCCCTTATGGAGTTTGTCCCCTATTGTTCCTTCAGGGGTTCCGTTTTTCCCTTGAATGAGCCATGAGACCATCTTCCAAACCGGCTCTCTGGAATCCACAGGTGGATAGGGCAATTCATCTAGAGGTTCTATGCCTCAATGCAGGCTCTAGCCCCCAAAAGCTCCCTTGGAAGTTCAGTGGATCTGGGCTGCCTGTTGCTTCTGAAACCTGCAGAGGGCAGAGTCTCCATAGGGAGCCTGGAGCTGTGTTATCTCTTCTACGTAACTTTCATTGGGCTGGAGGGAAAGATGTATTTCTCACCCCCTTGGCTTACTCAGGCTCTCCTTCCCTTCCCCGGCACCCCTGGAGCAAATTCAAAGACCAGTGTCACGGATCCCTCCTTCCCATGAAAGAGGAGTGGGGGAAGATCAATACATGGCAGGTTACCTCTTCGTGGATATGGTGGGGCAGAGGTACAACTCAGACTAATAACTTTTGGAGAAAGTTATGATTGTACATGCACAGGGAGTTTCTGAATATACTGTGGATCACCTACCAAGACTAGTAGTCACTTGCCTCTTGCCTAAACACTGGAAAATGTTAGTGCATAAAACACAACAACCTTTCAGCTTTCCACATATAATCATTCTTTGTTCTTCCATTCAAGGACCTCAAAGCACTTAATTTTTGTAAAGCCTCACAACCCACCAGAGATGTATGTAATAAAAATCTTCTCACTTGCAGATGGGAAATTGTACTACAAAGCACCTACATGACTGGCCCAAAGTCATACAGGAGTTTGAGGTCAGATCTGGTGGGTCTGTGACAGAACCCAGATCTTCTGATTATCAATTTGTTCTTTAGCCACAAGAATATTTTCCTTCCCTTTTCTTTCACCCAAAAAACACTTGTGTGTATGTAACTTCGCTAATTGAACAGCTTTCTCATTTGCACATAACTCTTATCTGTTAACAGATGGCTTGAGCCCAAAGAGGTAACACTAAGGGTTTCAATGCATATATTCTGTCAGAGAGATGCTATGGTGGCACACCATAGTATATCAAAAGGTTACATTAACGGCAACAGAAGCACAATAAAGGGCATTGGCCTGAATGCACATGGGATGGGAGTTTGGGAGAGGTAATTTCTCTTTGCCCAATTAGTAAAGTTCATATCAGTAGAAAAACCGATGTAGTTATTCACATTAGAGAGACAAAAACATCAGGTGTGTGTGTATTTAAATTAAAACTGGGACTTGGGAATGTTGTTAATGCGTCAATAACATCATGTGCAGAGTAAACTGGAAAAGACTTTTAATTCACTGCTTTTTGTCTGATACTGTTTATTGAGGTAGTTAGCATCTAGCTCCTTTGTCTCCTACATGGTTTATAAACTAAAGCCCTGATCCTGAAAAGGGATCTGCAAACCAGACCCTTACTCTATGTGATGACCTCTTCACTTCAAGTCATGTAACATACCTGTGAAATAGGTAAGGGCTATATTGTAATTATCTTTCCCACTGTTGGGGTGGGACACAGGCTAGGGACTTAGAGGTCTATTTGAAAGAAACCTATAAAGCATGGAGAAACCTATAAAGCTTTAAGAGGAGCATCTCCAGTAATGTGAGGGAGCTAATATGATATAGGCTATGTACTGCCTTCACGAGTTGAGTACAGTAATGGCTACGTACTCGTCTCAATGATTATAAACTTCTCTGAGCAAGGCTTTTGTTTTGCTTTTTCTCTATAACACAATGTGTACACCAGTGGCACCACATAAATATGTGCAAAATTACTGTTGATACCTGAATTCTGTCATGGCCTGAGGGCATCTGCGCTGTGTAGGAGAGTGCTTCTGAATAGGTTATGTTTTGCACAAAATTTGATTTGTGAGTACTTCTGAAGGGTGCACTATTTAACTAGCATGACTTCTGCCATCTGGATTTTTATGGTTGCAGATGAAAATTAAGTTAAAGGATCATGCTGACCTGCATTGGAAACAGTTGACATCTTTACGACTTGGGCTATATGTAAAACTGACTTTTATAAACATTAGCCTTTTAAATAAGAAATATCAATAATTATACTAATTTTATTCTGTAAAGAGAATGGATTTTTTTCCCACTATCAGAGTAGAAATATGTACATTAAGGTTTGTCATCTCATAACTACAATTCAGTAGCCTAGTCTGGAAAGTTGTAGTGACGCATCTACAGGCATTTCTGTGGCAAGCTGGGGAGGGACTTGTCATGCACTCAACAAAAGAATGTGGGCGGACAATGTATCTTCCCATTCCTCTACATATAAGGACATCTCTAATCTTCTCAAAGGAAAATGCTCTAGCAATTCTGCCATTTAGTAATAGGTCTGAAAATGTAATTTATCTGTCTCCATCTCTGAAACTTGCAAAATAAGAAAGCTAAATTGCAGTCCTAAAAGCAAGAGAGTTCACGTCAATTGTACTTGTTAGTAATTCTGACACTTGAAACTGGTTTTTTTTTCTAAGTATGGTTTTAAGATTAAGCAGTCTTTTTTTTTTTTTTTTTTTTTTCCTAGCAAGCAATTAGGATTCTAGAAAAAGTGTAGTAGTTTGGCAAAGTTTACCTAACATGACAATTCATTTAAAAAATTCAAGTGATTAAGAATAATGGTTTTTGGACAACGTACATTTAAAAACATTTTTGAAACATGCAAAAAAGCACAAACTAGAAGGAAAGCTTTAATTCAAAGTGTTTTTATTAAATAAATCATCAAACAGGTTTTCACTTATGATCAAGACAGTTCCCAAAGTGCCTTCTATGGGTATACTGTAATTAAAGCCCTGCAAATCTGTGGCTATCCACTTTATATCTGCAGATATCTGCCGGACCACATTTGCAGATTGCGGATCGGATGCAGATAGAAATTTTGTATCTCCTCTGGGCTCTAACTGTAATTAAAAACCTGTGGCTGGCCCTTGCCTAGTGACTTGTGCTCGTGGGTTCGAACTAAGGGGCTGTTTAATTGTGGTGTAGATGTTCATGCTCGTGCTGGTGCCTACGGTCTGGGACCCTGAGATGTGGCAGGGCCTCAGAGCTCAGGTTGCAGCCCAAGCCTGAATATCTACACCAAAAATAAATAACCCCTTAACCCCAAGCTCTGCGAGCCTGAGTCAGTTGGCACAGGCCAGCTGTGGCTATGTAATTGCAGTATAGACATACCATAAACATACACATTGATGTGACTACTGTATATTTGGGAGAAGTAGGACTCTTTCAAACACCTTTTCTTTTTCTTTTCAAGAAAAAAAACAAATTATGAAGTACCAGAACTTTGGTTTGTTTTGTCCACAAGACATCACAACACCATGCTAAGGCAGTGGTTTGTTATTCATGAAGAAGGATGAGGTCCCTTCCCTTCTTCCCAATACAGAGTTGCCTACACCAGTTTCTGCAGCAACTATGTTTTTCTTGGAGGGCTTTCATCCATGTAGATCCAACCTGACACTGTTTAACTTGTGATATCTAATGGGATCATAGTACAAGGTGGTATAGGTGCAGGCCTTTTAAATGTTATCAAAAATCCTGGGATTCAGGAGTTACAGCATCGTCATCTGCACTTCACTTCAACCATTCTGATAACATTGTCACAATCAATGGCTGCCTAGGTTATCTGCTCTTGAGCCAGTAGGTGGTGCCAATGTGATGCTCTGTACCAATACAGACAAGATATTAGTTCCCTTGATATAACACTTGAGTAATTAACGCAAGGCGCACAACAGGGTATGTACTACGTTTTTTTACGTGCCTGATGTGCACACGCCTGAGCATGTGTAAATCAAGTAACATATCCAATTTCTGGAAGACCATATAGGCTTGATGACAACACTTTAAATAGGTGAAATTCACCCCAATGTAGAGAATCCATACTACTTCAGCCCTCTTAGGTTCTTGTGCAGGTCTCCCTGCACTGGCATGAATTTTTCCCTCATGCAAACAAAACATCAATTTATGTAGCATTAGTCATCAAGAGGTGCCTGTACTTAACTTTTAATAGTATTTCACTTTGAATAAATACAGTTGTGTAGAAGTATATAAAAGTACTTTATAATTATATCCAGTACCATCTTTCAGCCTAAGGTCTCAAAGCATTATAAAAACTTATAAGCCTCATCTACATACAGTAAATAACTAACTAATAAATAACTATTTTGGTTACCCAATCTAATTTACTGAAAAAGTTAAATTGTTTTGCCCCTTTGTGTGGATACAGTTATACCAGTAAAGACAACGAGAGTTCTGTGGCACTTTAAAGACTAACAAATTTAATATTTGTAGACATGAGCTTTCGAGAGACTTAGCTCTCTTCTTCAGATGCAGTAATACAGAAAATAGGTAACACAGAGGTATCTTATAGGTATCTAGGTGCATTGAGAACAATGGGGGAGGTGGAGTCCAGTACTTAAGACCTAATGACGACCATTGAGTAGGAGGTGAGAATGGGTGAACAAAGTAATTTACCTTTGGTAGTGAGATAGCCATTCCAAGTCTCTGTTTAAACCCAGTTTGAATGTGTCAAGTTTGCAGATCATTTCTAATTCAGCAGTTTCTCTTTGAAGTCTGTTTTTGGAGTTTTTTTGGAGAAGTACAGCAACTTGCAGGTCAGAGACAGAATGCCCTGGGGAATTAAAGTGTTCTCCCACTGGTTTATGGATGTTGTTATTTTTTATGTCTGATTTGTGTCCATTTATCCTTGTGCGTAGTGATAGTCCAGTTTGACCAATGTACATGGCAGAGGGGCATTGCTGGCACAACCTGAAGCAAATACTCACCAACAACCATACACCCTACAAAAAATCCTACCCAGGGACCTATCCCTGCAACAAACCCCGTTGTCAGCTCTGCCCACACATCGTCTCTAATGACATCATCACTGGTCCTAACCACAACAATCACACCATAAGGGGCTCATTCACCTACATATCCACTAATGTTATATATGCCATCATGTGCCAGCAATAATCCTTGTGATTGGATAAAGAGAAATTAGGTTATTTTAAAAAAACATTTTAAAACGTATTTCAAGTTGAACTAGACTATAAAAGGACAGTGACATTAGAATCACATTGTTGAATGCTGTTCTTAATTCTTTTGCATAGAAATTCAGGGAAGATCACTAGGCAAGTCCTTTTTGAGTCTGTGTCAAGATCCTCAAAATTATCCCTCTTAAATCAAAATGACATAAATGGAGGCTAAATTGCAGCATGGTAATCCCTTTCTCTTTGCATCACTAATGGGATCATCTTTATCTACCTACATCAGTACTGTGACAATCTGTCTCTGGTGTTATTTTTGAATGCTATGACTATTAACAGACTATTAACATGCCTGCACATATCACACATACATACATATAGTCAGTTTAAAAAAAAATAAAACCAAATAAGAAAGAAGCAAATCGTTTAAAACAAAGCATTAATCCAAAAAGAGATGCTTCTAACATTTATTTGATAGTTACTATGCATCACAGCTGTGGATGGAAGGACTGAGTCATAAAATGAGAATGCAATAGAAAGTGATATGGGTTTGTTTTTTTTAAATTTGAGCTGCAGTGGCAGGTGTTATAAGAATGAAGACTTTTAGGCTAGAACTATGAACAATAACTCCCGCACACCAAAAACTACCTGATAATTTTATTATCTCTAATTCTTTTGCAGTTTATGAGAGGCTCTCGGATCTCCAGCTCATTCACATGTATCTGAGGTTATAGTGCATATTAAAGTCTGAGTGAAAAGAAACTCTTTGGGCAGATGCCTATTATCTAAAGACAGGGTATAATAGGTGTGTAAAATAAGCAATAAGTAGATGAGATAACAATAATAGAAGCGTGTTTCATCATATATTGGCTTTATACCTATGAACAGACCTAATCAACAGTAATAGCAACCTGCTACCTACTGAACCATTTTCAGTCAGCAGTGACTTGTAGGCGTTGTCTTAGAGGTGCCTTTTTAGGAAAGAGCTGAAGGAGAGTAAGGGGGTATCTGTATGGATTTTGACAAGGAATCTTTCCCAGGTGTATGGATAAGTATAAGAGAAAGTGTGAAGAGAAGCAGATAAGCAGGTGATGAAAACTGGCATCCTTGGCAGAACAAAGGCAGGGATTTACTTCATGATAGAACAATTAATTATGTAGTTCTAAATAGTGAATGGCCATTAAAAAAACAAGGAAAAAGTTTGTATTTGATGGAGGGAGAGCCAATGGAGGAACTTGAAAAGGGGAGTAACATAGTTGGAATGATGAGCCAGGTGCATTCTTCATCTTCTTTCAGATGAGAAGAAGTAGGTTCACAAACAGTAGTTAGGAGGGAGAAGAAGTTTTATTTTAAGTATCTTTCTTTCCACTTTCTGAGGCTGGCATTTGTAGTGCAGATGCAGATGTAAATGCAGGTAAAATAAAGTAGTGCAATTCACATTGTAAAATGTAAGTAAATATAAAATGCATATAATATAGTATTTAATATAAATACAACTGTTCTAATTTATCCCTGCTAGAGTGTATCATTCTCCTCATTGTGTGGTTTATTCAGTTCTGGATTTCAGTGACCCCTTCACTACTGAAGTTAAGCCAAGAATCCTACTCATGGGACTGAGAAGAAGTGGCAAGTCTTCCATTCAGAAAGTTGTCTTTCACAAAATGTCTCCAAATGAAACCCTTTTCTTGGAGAGCACTAACAAGATCTGCAGAGAGGATGTTTCCAACAGCTCCTTTGTTAACTTTCAGATATGGGACTTTCCTGGGCAAATTGACTTCTTTGACCCTACATTTGACTATGAGATGATTTTCAGAGGCACTGGAGCACTGATATTTGTCATAGATTCTCAGGTAAAGAGAAAGTTATAAGGGTGGTTTTTGGGCCAGCTGTTTGGCAAATGGAATGGCGAACACAGACACAGTAAAATTTTCAACAGCACCTAAGTAATTTAGAGCCTAAGTCCTATTGACTTTTAATGGGACACAAGTGCTTTTGAAGACTTTAACCACTAATTAAATTAAGTTGGCAGAGTTGGTTATTTTTTAACCTCTTTTTTGCAAATAAAGGTTCAAAACCTAGTTCTAATTTTTATTTTAAATGCAAAAATAACAAGTCTGCTTTGAAGTCTCTGGTTCCTTGCATGGACCTGCTAGTGATGACAATTGGACTTCTCTGCAGAGATAGGCCTTTATTTATGATCTCAGAACTTTAAAACAATGGAATTTTGAACTGTAGAAGTATTTGCAACTATCTTATAAAACTTAGCTTTTGTCTCATGACTGTTTGTCATAGGGTTGAGTTTTATTTTTCCATTATTAGGATGATTATATGGAGGCTTTGGCTAGGTTGCATCTCACTGTGACCAGGGCTTATAAAGTGAATCCAGACATCAACTTTGAAATATTTATTCATAAAGTGGATGGTTTGTCTGATGATCACAAGATTGAAACCCAAAGAGACATTCATCAGAGGGCAAATGATGATCTTGCAGATGCTGGATTGGAGAAACTTCACCTCAGGTAAGAGAAGCAACCATGCACAGAGTTTGCTGGAAAAGAATAAGAGCCATGTTTAATACTAAAGCCAGAAACCATAGCAGCCTATTTGACAGTTTATTGCTTTCTAATCTATGGAAGTAGCAGACAACAAAAATTTGTTTGATATGAATATTAAGGGAAAAGGTAATGCCTGTGACTAGATTATTCAGTCTGTAGAAAAAGCAGGTTATCTTAGTTCCAGAGGGGTAGCCGTGTTAGTCTGTATATAGCAAAAACAACGAGAGTCCTGTAGCGCTTTAAAAACTAACAAATTTAATTTCTGCAAATATAAGCTTTCGTGGGCTTTAACCCACTTCGTCAGACGTAAGGAATAGAAATCAAATAGGGGGTATATGTGTATATATATACCCCCTATTTGATTTCTATTCCTTACGTCTGACGAAGTGAGTTACAGCCCATGAAAACTTATGTCTGCAGAAATTAAATTTGTTAGTCTTTAAACTGCTACAGGACTCTCGTTTCAGGTTATTTTAGCACTTCAACAAACTGGGAGCTACAGGACATTTGAAACTTTAATGCTGTCCTTGGGACTTGTAGTGAAGTAAAAAATGCCATCATAATGGATGAAGTGCTTTACAAACTTGCTAATTCATAGAATAACTAAGCACTTTGGTGGCATCTTTCCTTTGTTAATCTGATCCATACTATTTTCAAGATGTACAGCAGGACATAAAAACTACTGTATGTAGTGTTGCTCTCCTGATATACAGAAAATGCTTTCCAGAGGATATTGAAGTGGGAATTATATCACTAAATTCTCTATTTAGCACAGTTTTGCAGTATTTATGATTTAATGTTTTCATATTGTGTACTGATTTAGTATTAGTTGGGGTTGGTCCTGCTTTGAGCAGGGGGTTGGACTAGATGACCTCCTGAGGTCCCTTCCAACCCTAGTCTTCTATGTTTCTATGATATAGTCATGCTAAATATAGCCCTGAAAATGTATGTAATTGTTTTAAATTTTGACTTCAGTTTGTTGAAGAACTGTGTTTGAGACACATTATGCAACTTTTGATCACAAGGGGAAAATACATAACTTCAAGTACTTGGTGTGTGAAAATATCTTACATGCTCATTATGAAAGTTACAGAATGTTCCTCTTTTACGGCTAAAAGGAAAATGTGCTGACATTTTTTCCAGCTTTTATCTGACAAGCATATATGATCATTCTATATTTGAAGCATTTAGCAAAGTGGTACAGAAACTGATTCCACAGCTCCCAACACTGGAAAACCTACTTAACATCTTTATCTCAGTAAGTACTTTCTAGATTTTTGCTTACAACTGATTGTGTACAAGAAAACTTGTGATTTATTCTATAACATCTCAATTCTAAAAGCTGTTGAGTGCCTTTTGAGAGATGCTGTGTGCATGCCCAATTTAAAGTGAAGTCAGTGGGAGTTGAGGGTTCTCTAACTCATGCAAGATTTGAGCCCAAATGCTGCAAGATTTACAGAACAGTGTACCTGTATTTTTTCTAAACTGAAAATATTTCAAGATTGTCAAATTATTTTTCAAGGTTAGATGGCACACAGAGTGAGCAAACAGTCAGCCCTCTTCTGTTTAAGCATTGGTTACAGTATGACAAAGGTCTGTGTGGTATGGCTTCTGTTTGTTTTTAAATAGCGCTTGACATGTAAGTCCAGAAGGGATCATTGTGATCATCTAATCTCACCTGCTGCATAACTTAGGCCATAGGACTACTCTGAATTAATTCCTGTTAGAACTAGAGCATATCTTTTAGAAAAATATATAGTCTTGATTTAAAAATTGCCAGTGATTGGGAATCCACCACAGTCCTTGGTAAGTTGTTCCAACAGTTAATTACTCTCACTGTTAAATCTGTGTCTGATTTCTTATCTGAATTTGTGTAACTTCAACTTCCAGCTTTTGAAACTTGTTCTATCCTAGTCCATTACTTCGAGAACAAACATTAATTAACTGATCTTCCAACAAACTAATAGGGTGGCTAAGACTTTACAATTTGACAGGATGAGATGAGAAAACTGACACAGAAGTTAGGTGAGCTAATGAAGCTATGTCCAGAGATACTGGACTGCTTAGCAATGAACGCCCAGTCCCAATCTCCCATTATCAAAGAAAGTGATTGGAAAGGTGGTGGTGGTTCAGTTACAGAGGCACTTGAACAACACTACTGGGCATTGTACAAAATCTAAGACAGATAGCAGTATAGCCGTGTCCTGAGTAGGTTCTCATTTGGGCGACAGCCTTCATTGGTGTTGACTCATGCCAGTCATTAAGAAACAGGGTCATAAACAATTTTATATTGGTATCAATTGGCTGTTCTGGAACTAGCAGAGAGATTGTAATGAACCGTCATGGAGCTCTTAAGATGATTGACCAAAGGCTATTTCTTCAGTAACTCTGGGATGTTGCTGGTATGTCTGGAGATGCCGTGTAGGTGTTTTAATCATGCCTAGAATAGGTAGTGATGAACAGTTGGTAGTGATGAACAATTCTTTATCAAGGCCTTGAAAAACATTGTCCTTGAAGGATGTATTATATCTCCCATATTGCGCAGGACATATTCTTGCCAAGGAGGCTTGTGCAACTCATAAATACAGGGTAAAGAATAATCAGTATGTCACTGACATACAACTGCCTATCTCTTGCCCTATGCACCTAGTAAGCCCTGTAAGAACATATGAACAGCACTGTCAGTGTGATGGCTCAGAACTACCTTATCTTCAGTCTTGGGAAAATCAGTCTTACTCCTGGATAGAAGTAATCAGCTCACAAAGTTAAGAGGCTTGTTCTTCCTTAACTTCAGAGATGATAAATCAGGTTAAGAATCCTGATATCAGTTTTTATCAGGCTTTTTCCATAGGAAGCCATGTGTTGGAGATGATGGATATTTTTTCAGTTGAACAATATGTACAGGTTATGTTTTCATTTATCCCATGAAGACCTGCTAACAGCAATAGTGATCTATTGTTGTAATCACTCCGGGGGGAACATAATAGCAATGTCTCTTTAACTTTCAAGCAATGCACTAAATACTTCGTTGAATGTACAAATGTAAAGATAAAACAGGAATTTCTAACATGCCAGGTTAAGTGGTTTGTTTCATTCTCACAACCTAACTTACATATACTATAATCCACAGTTTCTCAACCTGTGGTACACGTGCCCCCAGGGGTACATGAGACACAGGCAGGGGGTACCTGGGGAAAAACAGAGTGAAGGGGAGACAGGCGGCAGCTGCTAACTTCTGGGGAAACCGCTTCCCGTCCGGTCGCAGCTTCCAGCGGTCAGCCTCACTTCAATCCCTGGAAAAATCATGGAGCAGGTCCTTAAGGAATCCATTTTAAGGCACTTGGAAGAGAGGAAGGTGATCAGGAACAGTCAACACGGATTCACCAAGGGAAAGTCATGCCTGACCAACCTGATTGCTTTCTATGAGGAGGTGACTGGCTCTGTGGATGTAGGGAAGGCGGTGGATGTGATATACCTTGACTTTAGCAAAGCTTTTGATACTGTCTCTCACAGTATTCCTATCAGCAAGTTAAAGAAGTATGGGTTGGATGAATGGACTATAAAATGGATAGAGAACTGGCTAGAGCATAGGGCTCAACGAGTAGTGATCAATGGCTCCGTGTCTAGCTGGCAACCGGTCACAAGCGGAGTTCCCCAGGGGTCGGTCCTGGGGCCGGTTTTGTTCAACATCTTTATTAATGATCTGGAGGATGCGGTAGATTGCACCCTCAGCAAGTTTGCGGATGACACTAAGCTGGGGGGAGTGGTAGATACCCTGGAAGGTAGGAATAGGATACAGAAGGACCTAAACAAACTGGAGGATTGGGCCAAAAGAAATCTAATGAGGTTCAACAAAGAAAAGTGCAGAGACCTCCACTTAGGAAGGAAGAATCCCATGCACAGCTATAGATTGGGGACCGACGAGCTAGGCAGCAGCTCTGCAGAAAAGGACCTGGGGGTAACAGTGGATAAAAAGCTGGATATGAGTCAGCAGTGTGCCCTGGTTGTCAAGAAGGCTAATAGCATATTGGGCTGCATTAGGGGGGGCATTGCCAGCAGGTCACGGGAAGTGATTATTCCCCTCTATTCGGCGTTGGTGAGGCCGCATTTAGAATATTGTGTCCAGTTTTGGACCCCTCACTACAAAAAGGATGTGGACAAGTTGGAGAGAGTCCAGCGGAGGGCAACAAAAATGATTAGGGGGCTGGAGCACAGGACTTATGAGGAGAGGCTGAGGGAACTGGGCTTGTGTAGTCTGCAAAAGAGAAGAATGAGGGGGGAATTTGATAGCGGCCTTTAACTACCTGAAAGGGGGTTCCAGGGAGGATGGGGCTAGGCTGTTCTCGGTGATGGTAGATGACAGAACAAGGAGCAACGGTCTCAAGTTGCAGGGTGGGAGGTCTAGGTTGGACATTAGGAAAAAGTTTTTCACTAGGAGGATGGTGAAGCACTGGAGTGGGTTACCTAGAGACGTGGTGGAATCTCCATATTTAGAGTTTTTTAAGCTGAGGCTTGACAAAGCCCTGGCTAGGATGATATAGCTGAAGTTAGTCCTGCTTTGAGCAGGGGGTTGGACTAGATGACCTCCTGAGGTCCCTTCCAACTCTAATATTCTATGATTCTATGATTCTTGGGGGAGGCGGGTGGCAGCCACCCACTTCTTGCCAGGTCCCAGCTCTGAGCTGGGAGGCAGGCGGAAGCTCCCCGCTTCCCGCCTGGTCACAGCTCCCAGCTGGGAGGCAGGCAGCAGGGGGAGGTGGGCAGCAGCCCCCTGCTTCCCGCTGGGTCCCAGCTCCTAAGTGGGAGCCTGGTGGCAGCCTCCTGTGTCTTGTGAGCTGGGCTCACAGCTGGATGACAGCCACCTGTGCCCCGGCTCCAAGCCGAGGGACAGCCTCCAGCGCCCCGGCTTGAAGACGGGCAGCAGCTGCCTGCCCTCATCCCTGGGTCCCAGCTGTCCCAGCCGTGGCTCCCAGCTCGGATTGGGTGGCAGTTGCCCATCTCCTGGGCTGGCAGGTAGGCGGCAGCTGCCTGCAACTTGCCCAGGTGGCAGCCCCCTTCTCTGGCTCAAAGCCCCAGTGCCAAGAAAACTTGTCAATTTCACTGCTGCAGCTGAGCAGTGAAATTGACAACTATGACAGCCCCAGATTTTACCAGATATCCTCTTTTCCTCTCTCTCTCTCTCACTCGCCCTCCTTCCCTGTCTCTCTTTTACCCCTTCCTCCTCTCAAATCTAAGGCAAAAAATTTGACACAGCACTTTATATTTCCCAGCATTTGGCATGCTGCTCAAAGCCTCCTAGTTTTAGCCATGTAGCCTGATTTTAATTGTATCAATATTGAATAGGGTTATAGGTTTGCCAATTGATCTGATTAGAGGATCGTGAGGTTTGCGTCCTAAGCAGGCTCCAGAAGAATTTATAAGGACTCTTGGGGGTACCACAGGAATATTTCAATGATAACCAAATTTGTATAATTTTATAATTTATTAAGATAACATACTTGGATTCCTACCCCAGAATAGTGGGGTACCCACATGTCATAGGCTGGCAGGTTCATGTATATTAATGAGATATCCTCATCACTTATCAGAAATTTCCATGATCTCACCTTTGCCCTTTTGACCCTCTGTGGGTTTTGTGGTATATTTGTTTTTCTGACAGGAAAAGGGTCCCGAGTCTTATGATGTATTGGTTAATACCTGACATCACCCCTTTCAACATCTAGGTCAAAAGTCCTGAGGAAATCTACTCATCTTGCTTAATTATTTATACCATATATGTCTTGTTTTTGCTATACTTTCAACACTTATTCCCAAATGTGTGTATGATGATTATGTAGCTGTTACACAGGATATGGCCTGTATGTTACCTTGCGTTACAACACAAATAAAATATATCACTCTATTATAATCACACAATCATACTTAAATCTTATAAGAAAAGATATATCCATATAGAATGCAAGCAAGCAGGATAGTTTTATAGGCTACAGCCAACATCACCTCTAGCCCGAGTACATACTTGAGTTGTGCACCCCTGCTGTAAAGGTGGTAACCCTACCCACACTAGATCTGACATCTGTCATATCACGGCCTTGTATACTCAGCCCTTCTTCCAACATATGGCTCACATTAGTCTGTAAATATAAAATCCAGTGGAAAATTGAGCGTTGGGGTACTTCTTAAAATTTTCAGAGTTA
The DNA here is from genome assembly GCF_026122565.2 of Emydura macquarii macquarii. Lineage (NCBI taxonomy): Eukaryota > Metazoa > Chordata > Testudines > Chelidae > Emydura > Emydura macquarii. The sequence goes on from NW_027133156.1 coordinate 6,257,820, forward strand.
AGCGGTACTTGCTACTTAAAAGGTTGAAAAACACTTCTATAGTCTGATGAATAAGGAGATGATTCTGTTACAGAGATCACGGAAGTCATGGATTCCGTGACTTTCCAGGACCTCCATGGCTACTTCTGGGGCAGGGCAGCCAGCGCCAGACAGCCGATGGGTGGCTAGCCCTGGGGCGCCACTGAACAGCTGAACACCCCTACCCCCTGGGGCTCTAGCTGTCATTCCTCCCCTTCAACCTTCCCCCCCCACCCTGCATTATTTTTAGTAAAATCACAGGCTCTGTGAATTTTTGTTTATTGCCCATGACCTGTCTGTGACTTTTACTAAAAATAACTGTGACAAAAATCTTAACCTGACTGATGAATAAGATGAGTAGAATTATCAAGTGCCTGAGTGCAATTTCCAAAAGTAGTTTAGGGTAGGTCCACACAGCAACTAGACCCATGGCTGTCCCATACCAAATGACTTGGGCTCACAGAGCTCGGGCTGTGGGGCTGTTTCACAGCTGTGTAGACATCTGGGCTCATGCCAGAGCCCAGGCTCTTGGACCCTACAAAGTGGGAGGATCTCAGAGCTCAAGCTCCAACCTGAGCCCTGAAGTCTACAGAGCAGTGAAACAACCCCACAGCCCAAGCCCCACCAGCCCGAGCCAGTTGGCATGGGCCAGCTATGGGTTTTTCTTTTCTGTGTAGACATACTGCTAGGCACTTGGTAACCTAAGTCTCATTGGAAGTGAATGAGATTTAGGCTCCTAAGCCACTTAGGCACTTTTCAAAATTTTAATTGATATCTATAAAAATTTAAAAGTAAATATTCCCCATTTTTGCAAAAATTTATTCTGTTAAACCAGTTGCCTATATAAAGACATGTACATGTTACCAAACCAAAGATTTAGCTTGGTAGGTAGGAAATCTTTCACTTTAAAATACATCAATTAGATGTTGATGGCTCTAACACCTGCTGATGAAAGTGAAGTTTTCATTAGGAAACTTTAAAGATGAAAAAGGCTAAAATTTATTTTTAAATTAAATTTATTGTAGAGAAGCTTAAACTGGTGATTTTAATCACTTTAGTTTAATTGATTCATCCTAGCTTCCTTTTGAAATTCTGTGCATCTCTCTATATTACTTCTTCCTCCTATTTCTCTTTCCTACTTGTGTATCATCACTCTGCCCGATTTGTTTAATATGTTTACTTTTAATGTGTTTACATTTTAAAATATATTTAGAAACTAGTTTTATGTTGTACAGCTATGGTGACCAGATGTCTTGATATTCAGGGCTTTGTCTTATATAGGCACCTGTTACTCTCCACCCTGTCCCAATTTTTCACACTTGCAGTCGGGTCACCCAATGTATATATAGTACCTTTGCTTTGTCTGTGAAGTGTTATGGGGTACTCTGAAAACAATAAAAGAAACCTTATTTAGATGTGGGCCCAAACTAGCATCACAGATACACATCCTTGAAACCTCTGTGCTGATTTTTTATTTTTTTTGAGGTAAAACAAACCTGACTCTCACTTTCTTAAAAGCAAAACAGTACATAAGGCACAATCCCATCAAAATCTGTGAGTGTGTTGCCATTTTTTTCAACAAGGGCAAGATTGAGCCAATGATATTTCAATCATTTTTCATACATTTTCCTAAAAAGTAACAGAATGCTGATACTCTATGCACTTCCTATTATTACTGGAATATTTTAGGGAATTGCCTTATTACGTTTCTATACCTTACCTGACTAAGTAATAATATATAAAGATATTGATCCTTCTTTTTTCATATTTTTGTACTTGTGTGTGTATATTCTTTTTTTACTCTCACTAATTTTATCTGAGCAATTTCCTCTTTCCTTCTGAAGGCTCTCATCAACCCTCTTCTTTCTCCATTAAAGGTATACTGAGATATATGAAAAAGCATGTTTCTAAAAGTCAGATTTTTCTTAACTCTGTTGATTATGCTGTCTTAGATGATAAAACTCTTAAGATTTTAAAACTCTAGATTTATTTATCGATATGATCTTTCTTTACTGTTTGTATCTCTCACACTTGAAAATACAAAATAGATTAGTCATTTTCATTCTTGTTTATAGAACTTTTCTAGTCAGTTTCATATTCAACTCATGAATGAAACTACAATGTTTGAGTTTCAGACACTTCAGGGTACTAAAATAATAGGGGAATTAAAATAATAATTTTCATTGAAATTAAAAACTTGTGTTTTGTAACTGTTTTTATAAACCCTTAATTTTGAAATGAATTTTATTTGACAACATCTGCTGAAGTACTAGAGGAATTTTTGTGTCAGTGAGTTAAAAAAAATCACACAAAGGTCATTTTGGTCAGATATGACAGTAGAATATTATTTTTTGTTCTTGGGTTTTGAGGAATAATAAGATACCCAGAGTGTATAGTCTGTACATTTAAATAATTAATTACTAAAGGGTATTATTAAGAACAATCTGTGGAGTATATTTTTCCACTGAAATAAAAGAAATTCATGCCCATGACACCTATTATTACTGATGGGAGTTCCCAGGATTAGTTTCCTTTGTGTTGATAGATGAATTAGAGTCCTTTAAAGTTAAGCTGCTCAAAATGTTACGGGCTATTATACCCTGGTCTGAAATCCCTTAATTCCTGGAAATGGAAGAAAGGTGGCAGGAAAGGTCACTTTAATTTGTAAATGTTTGTTAAATCGTTCTTTTGAAAGAAAACAGTACTGAGTGAAATGATTGTTAACTGAGTTTGTTTGAACTATAAAAACTGTTCATTAGAGGTTTTCAAGGCTTCTGATAGAATTACTGAATTTCTGTAGTAACAGTTCAGAACCATATTAAGAAGAAAGTCCGAGTATGGGTACTGCCTATCTGAAACCTGCTTTGATTGGTCGGACAAAGTTGCCTCTCCTTCTGGATGTTCCTTTTCTGGGGAGCACTTGGCAATTTTGGCCTGATCAACACTGAGAATTTGCCCTTCATTTCAGCCACTGGTGCAAATCCTATTGTAAACAGGCAAAGCTACTATTTGCAGTGGAGCTTACTTCTGCATGAAACCTGGGTAAACGACACTGGCACAAATCATGCCTTAAAGCAGTTTAATTTATCTAAATTGGGAGTTTACACTAGTGCAGCTATGCTCATAGCTGGCCCCCAAGTACTGAAAATAGGGCAAATCCCTAGTGTAGACAAAGCCTTAATAAGTATGCCAGGGAGATGGGAGCAGGGCTATCACCATTGGCCAGCATCAGCATTACCATCACTTTCATGGCTGTTACCATTACCACCATAATCTGGAACCCAAAAGATGTACTTACTGGTCCTTCTGTTTCCTGATCTGCAAAGATGTTTTGGGCAACCAAGATGAGGAGGGGAAACCAAATGACATCACAATTTGCATGGTTGTATTCTGAACAACTCTTTGCGAAGAGAACCTATGGTTCCTGCTACCCCATCCCCGTGTGTCAATTCCCCTCTCCCCCCATGTCTTGCTCCTCCTACCTCTTTCCTATCCCTCATTTTGCTTTTTGTCATAGCCAGCCACAAAAGATTTGCATTTGTGGCAATACTCTGACCAGTGTGGCATGCTAAAAGCAAGACCCGAGCAGCCTGATCTGTGTAAAAAAGATTTCCCTCCTAGTATTGGCCAGTATTAAATAAGAGCAACCTACCCAAATGTTTTCCAGAGCCAGGGGAGAGAAGTCCAGGATCCTGGAGTGTCTACTGGGTATTGTGTCTGTAATCTTTCTGCAACCCAGAGACAAGCCCCATTCATCTTTTCTTTTGTTCTTTTCTGTTTCCCCACATTTGGTCTTAAAGAGGATTGGATTTAAACTATTAGGTAGATTTGGTCTCTGCTCCAGCGTTTGTACAGACCAACAAAACGAGGCTTTAGTCCTGATTGGGGGGGCCTCTGGGCATTACCATATTATAAATATGAAACTGCTTTAATGTATGGTCAGTATGATTGCATATTAATTTTCACTTGTACTTGCTGTCTATATGGTGGGAGTGGAGGTATACAAGCTTGTTATTTGAAGAGAAGGCTACCTTTAAAGAAGATTTTTCTTTGTTTATAGAACTCTGGGATTGAGAAAGCATTTCTGTTTGATGTAGTCAGTAAAATTTATATTGCAACAGACAGTACTCCAGTGGATATGCAAACTTATGAGCTCTGCTGTGATATGATAGATGTTGTTATCGATATTTCTTGTATCTACGGGTAAGTAGATTGTTGTAAACCATGTTTGTTAATCTTCTTTAGCCACCTTATTAGGCTACAGTGTATTATACAGTAACTAAAAACTGAATGACCTACAGCTTGGAATGTCTTTGAAACATTGCAAATTTACAGGTAACACAGTACAGTATATGGAGGTGAAGGAGAAATCACCTAAAGTATCCCAAATATATGTAATCCTATGGAGATGTTAAATGTCCTGTGATAGTAGCCATTCACATAGCAATGGGGGGAGGAGAAACCATCCTTTTAAATGACATTCTTTTGTGAATCCCAGTGTTGAATTTCACACACAAATTTCTTTTTAAAGAAAGAAATTTTTTTAAAGTGCATCTCTCCTTACTATTTTTGTTTCGTTTGCCTCCAAATGGTATTTGAGCATATGCTGCTCCTTGCTGTCTTCCTCCCTCTACTCTTGTTCCCAGTTGCCTTGACTTTCATTTTCCCATCCCTTTCTATTAGCAATTATAGTCACTGCTGAAACTATAAATCTTCTAAGCTACCTGTCATAGCTTGATCCTGAGATGTTTGGAACATCCACTGTTCCCACTGAAGTCAGGATAGTGTGGTAGAAATAGTGCTTCCTGAAACACAACCCTGAAGGCTAAATCATAAAATACTCAATAAAGTGTGTGTGGTGGTCTTTGATACAGTAGCTCAAATAATCATTTTCCTCGCTCTCAAAGTTTTACAGCTCTATTTATGTACAAGGCATAGTTTTGGCTGAGGTACTGTACACATTAGATTTTTTTAAAAGGGAGAAAAATTGTAGAATTCTCCTATAGTTTATATTTTATTACAGATTGCACAAGTTCAGATGCTTCACTCATCTTACAAAAGCTTGTGCCTGGCAGATACATACAATAATCAGGGGTCAGTTTCTGTGACATTATTTTGTAAGGAAAAAGATGCTGCTCTGTTTATTTTTGATGTACAGATCTTATTTATTACTTGTGCACCATTAGTGGACATGGCACCTTATAGACGTGCAAAAACTGTGATTATCCCATGCTCTCTTTAAATAACTGTTTAGCATTTGTGACCAGTTAAAAATCTCTATTTGTCATCATATTAAGATATAGTGTAGTTTAGAGACATAATGTAAGACTTGGGTATAAATATTTTTTTAACTGATCAGGATTATATTAACTTGCAGAGATGGGGGAAGGAGAGAAGAGTAAGTGATAGAGATATTAAACTGGGGAGAAGCTGCTCTGATGCACATTTGACCTTTCCCCAAATACAAGACCAAGAGGCCATATTATGAATTGAAGACAAATGTAAAAGGAATAAAAGGAATGCATATCCGCAGAATATAGATGCTTGAACTTGCTGCCCCAAGATATTGATGCAAACAGTTCATGGAGATTGAGGCGCATTACCCATTTAGATTAATAAAACTGATATATGTATTTATGCTTCTGGGACCAAATTACAAAGTTTATCACATGCGTTTGCTGATTATCAGCTTGAGTCAGGAAGAAGTCTTTCCTCTGGTATGCTGTTGCATAAATAGGTGCATTGTGGAGAATTTAATGCATTGACCTGAAGTATGAGTCAGCTGCTGCTGCCCAAATCAAGTTACTGAACTCAGAATTATCAGGTCAGAACAGAGTAATTGTTTCATAGTCTTTATTTGAAATAAGGTCAGAGTGTTGTTTGCATTTTTATTAATACACAAGTTTATGGTAGATCGGTCTATAATAGGTAAGAAAGAAGTATGGTTTAGTTCAGATATGTGATAGTCAGGAGATCTGGGTCCTGTTCCCAGTCTCACAGACTTCCTATGTGACTTTAGACAAGTCATTTAATATCTCTGTCTCAATTTTCATATTCTGTAAAATAAAGATCATACTTATCTCACAGAGAAGCTGTGAAGCTGTATTTTTTTTAATAAGCAAACTTTGAGGTATTTAGATGGAAGGTTCTATATGGACAAATAATTTAAATTTGTGCAGTGACTTAACTTTGTTTTTTTTTTTTTAATTTGGCCATTTAGGCTCAAAGAAGGTGGTGCAGGAACACCTTATGACAAAGAGTCGACAGCAATTATAAAACTGAACAATACAACTGTCCTTTATTTAAAGGAGGTGACAAAATTCCTTGCTCTTGTTTGCTTTGTAAGAGAAGAAAGCTTTGAGAGAAAAGGTATGTTAATTTTTTTTGTAGTAATAGATTTATTTACTTCAGATTCACGAGCTAATGAGTAATTTTGCGGTTGTCCTTTGCTGATGTTTTGACTTCTAGTGGTATCACAAATATAAAATAAAAGCATATTTTGAGATGGCTTTCATATCATTGTGCTTAAAAATACAAGGTGTTTGTGTTGCCACTCAAATAAGATGTTAATATATTTATCATTTCACTTTCTTGTATGAAAGAAAGCCATACAATTAAGTGTCAAATGCAATAAGACTTTCATTTATACAAAAGCAAAAATGATCGTTTCAGCACATCTTTGCTAATTTTGCATTGCATTTATTGGTATTAGAATATGCAATTGTAATATCCTACCTACAGAACCCAAGGGAAAATCATTTGAGTCCTGACTTTTCAACAAGAAAGGACTTGTTTTGTTTTTGCCTCTTTGAGATTTTTTTTTTAAACTGCATATTTGGAAACCAGGCAGTTTTCAGGCTTTGTAATTAGGCTACAAAGCTTGTGAGTAACCAGTCTGACTCTTGCCAAGGTGATTATTAGTTTACTGTCAAGCTGTTCATTGACCTATGTGTATTGAGCTGTTGGTCTTGGTCAGGTTCCTAGTGGAGAGGTGTCTGTGTGTTACACAATCTGCCATTACTGTTGATTCTAATAACCATACATGACAGTGTCATAGATTGAGCTGTGGAGAATGAACTATCATCTTAGCCCTAGAATGCACACCCTCCCTCTCAAGATTAATGTATGTAAGCAGGTCAATATCTAGTAGTCAGCAATATGTAGTAGTCTGCAACCCTGTTCAGTGAATTGATTAGAGGACTTGTCTATCTCATTTTATAGAATTTTGTCATAGTGGGTATTTTATCAACATAGAATGATTGGTGCTGATATGAGTATATAGTTAGAGTATCTCTGGTATTGTCAAATTGGGATATTTCCTTACCACTGAAGCTGGAATTAGGTCTTATATTTTTAATACTACAAGTTACACTAACACTAATAGTCATGTAATGTAAAAAACTCAAAAGCAAGTTTGCCAGCATTAATCCAAATTTTTCTGTACTTTAAGACCGTCTCCATTATATTATTTTATTGTGGTGAAAATTATTATTATTATTTATTTTATGATACTGCACTATAGTGTACAAGGAGTGTAATTTTGGGGCACTTATTGAAAAGACTATACTTTAGAAAACAAAGCATGTAGTGAACCAACAATGCTTAATAGTCTTGGTCCATAGGATGTGTATGTATAGGGTTTCTATAACATGTCATATGGTAAACAGTAGTAGTAGTAATACAGGCAGTAGCATTTTATTACTTATTATCATGCCAAAGTTAGAGCACAGGCAGAAACTAGTCTCTTCCATCCTTTGTGTCCTTAGCTGCTGCTTAAGGATTCCAGAGCCACTCTAGATCCCTTGGGCTTTACATGCTTACAAATGAAAGTTTAGTAGATCTCAAACTGCTCAAAGATCCTGTCCCACTTTGTTCTCAAGATTCAAGAGACCATATGAACTACTCTGGAAAAAGTCAGGCTTCCAGAGGAAGAGACCGTCTGCTCCTCTGTGCCTGCTACTGAATCATCATCCTCATCTCAGTTTTGACATGCTGGTTGAGAGTCCTGAACTATCCCACAACACCGAGCTGTATATACGCCGTTTTACCCATCTTCCACCCTTTGGAAGCCATCTATCACATTCTTTCCAAATGGGAGAGAATCACATTGGACAGTTGGGTGCTGGAGTTTATAAAATCAGGGTATGTGATCCATTTTAACCCATTTCCCTATACCTACCCTCCTTCCCTGTCCCTCTTCAGGGACCCCTCTCATGAGCACCACTTAAAGCAAGAAGTCAACTCACTTCTGCAAATGGGTGTTGTAGAACCAGCTCCTACTCAGCACAGAGGGAAGGGATTTTATTCCAGCTACTTTCTGGTCCTAAAAATGGATGGAGAGTGGAGACAGATTTTTAGATATAAGACTCCTAAATAATTTTGTCAAGTCACGGAAATTCAGGATGGTGTGTTTCACAGCTATAATTCCATCGTTAGACCAGGGGATTGGTTTTCGGCCCTCAACCTTCAGGATGTCTGTTTTTCATCTCTCAATTCACCTGTCCTACAAAGAAGTCCTGCACTTTTCAGTAAGACAGAATCACTTCCAGTATCGAGTGCTCCCATTTGGCCTTTCTTCTGCTCCAAGAGGTTCTCAAAGGTGCTGGCGGTCGTTGCTGTTGTCCGTTGGTGTTTAGTGCTTGTCAGTTGTTGGCTGCATGTGTGTGTGTCCCTGTGTATGTGTTGTCTCTGCTTTGCGCAGTAACCAAGACAGTACTCACGATCGAATGAATCAACACGACCACAGATCCACTGAGCAACGAAGACCCGGCCAGGTTTATTGCAGTGAAGCACAATGATAAGCAACCTATATCTTACAAGTACACTTAAAATATGAGTGCCCTTTTGCAATGGAACAGGACTCTCCATTATCCCTTCAGCCGGACAAAGTCGTTCCCTCTGACATTGTCTTTTATATACTGTTACAGACAAGTTTTGTTTTGCCCCTTTGACGCAGGTAGTTGCCACCCTCTTGGAGTAGTCTGATATTACTCATACCCTTACACTGGGTGGTTCAGGCAAAAAATCTCTATTCATCATATTAAGAAGACATTTCTATCCATTAAAGTGTCATTGGAGGTGGGTCAGGCGACCCTTTGTTATCTCTTTGGTGTTAGGATGTCCTGGCACCTTCTGCCTCTGACATGTATTTTTAGACAATTACACCTACCACTGTTTTGGTAATATGTATGTTTATAGTATCAGTTTACTTCTTGCTAGTTTTTGTGAGGTTGTAAGTTCACAGCCTGACTCCTGATAGCTTGGCTTTATAACAGACTTAACCAATCTTTCAGCTTAGGCCTTCTGTCTTGGCCTATTCCACTAGGCCTCAGGCCTCATTCCTGGTCTGTTATGCTAGACCTCTTGTTGCAAGCTCTCACTTTCTACTACAGTTGCACTTTACCTTCGACATCTGGGGAAAATCATTTTTCCATGCCTTGATCACTGGCTAATCAAGGGCTTGTCTTACAATGAGGTTTTTGATGACATAAAGACAATGAGATCCCTGTTCCAGGAGATAGTGGATTTCTTGATGTTGAGCTGCCACCCTTTGATCCCTGTACAAAGAATAAAGTTCATAGGAGCTTCTTTGAATGTTATATCAGCCAGAGCTTTTCTTCCCCACAGTAGATTCTCAGTGTTAGCAAATCTCATCTCAAAGATTCAAATCAGCCCACAGACGTCAATAAGAAGTTGTCCCAATTACTTGGACACATGGCAGCTTGTACCTTTGTGATCCCATGTACCAAATTCCGCCTTCAGTGTTTCCAGGGCTGCCTCAGACTTATTTATACACCAAACAAACACAGCTTGAACAAGTTAGTGTTAGTCTCTCGTCAGGCACAAAACTCACTCAATTGGTGAAGGGATCCAGTCAATGTCTGCACAGGGATTCTGTTTGTTCAGCCTTTCTCCCTCTATCACCATAATGACAGATGCATCCCAAATGGACTGGGGGGAGGGGTGCACTTAGGTACCCTTACATCCAGAGCAAATGGTCGGCCCACCTGACATGACTACACATCAACTTCAAACTGAGGGCAGTCAGCACTTTCTGCTTTTAAGCAGGAACAAGACTGTAAAGATTCTCATGGACAACATAGCTTGCCAGATGCCCTTCCTTTTGTTCTGATGCAATAAAGGTCTGAAACTGGTGCATAGCCAAATGCATCCTTATTTTGGCAGCTCACCTTCCAGAGATACAGAACAGGTTAGCAGACAACCTCAGCAGGCATTTCTCTCAGGAATGTGAATGGGAGCTGGATCCCTCCGAATCTTAATCAAATTTTTTGAACTTGGGGAGGGGTTCCAAAAATAGACCTCTTTGCTACTGTGATCAACAAGAAATGCAAACACTTTTGCTCAAGGGGGGATTGAGTCTTCTCACTTTGGGAGATGCCTTCCTCTTTCCATGGACAAGAGGCCTTCTATATGTGTTCCCCTCAACGTTGCTGATTCTGAAGGTGATCAACAAATTCAAGCATGATAAAGCCAGAATTGTATTAATCCTAGTGAGGCCTAGCTTGATATGGTACACTTAACCTGATTGACCTAGCTATCTGTCAGGTGATTAGCCATCCCAGCCATTCCTCATCTTCTTTCCCAGGATGCTGGCTGCACTTTTCATCCTGCCTGAAGATACTTTATCTCAAAGCTTGGCTCCTCATTGGTTCATGGAATTAGAGTCAACAGTAGGAAAGATTCCACAAGATATACTTACTTGGAAAAGATTCGGCCTGCAGCGTGTCCAGAGAAGTGTTCCACCTTATTCATTCTTCCCTCTTGATTGTCCATTATTACCTTCTAGAGCTAAAAAGATAGGATTTATATATGAAATCTATCAGGGTCCATTTGGTGGCTATAACAGCCTTCCATTCAGCAGTTGAAGGATTCTGAGTCTTCACCCATCCTCCAATTGTAATGTTTCTGAGAGGACTGGGGAATCTTTTTCTCCAAGTGAAGAAACTCACTCCTTTTTGGAATTTGAATTTAGAACTTAAATGCCTTATAGGTCACTTCTTCCCCCCCCCCCCCCCCCCCCCTTTCAGCCAATGGCTACCTTTCCCCTCATTAATTTATCTCAGAAAACAGCCTTTTTGGTGGCTATCACCTCTGCTCATAGGGTTGGAGAAATAGAGGTTCTAATGGAGATCCTCCCTTTACAGTATTTTTTCAAGGACAGAGTTTTGTTATGTCCATACTCAAAATTTTTACTCAAGGTGTCCTCTGAGTTTCACATTAGCAAGGTTATCCACCTTTTTGTCTTTTTCCTGGAGCCTCATCAATCCACAGAGGAGGCTGTTTTACACACTTTGGATGTTAGGGAGGGCATTAGCCTTTTTATTTCGAAAGAACTATGTCATTTAGGAAGTCACCCAGACCGTGACTATTGTGACTATTGCAGATAGAGATAAAGTTTCAGTGATTTCCACTCAGAGATTCTCTAGGTGGATTTCTGATTAGGTCATGTGCTATAAATCTTCAGATACAAAGCCACCCTCTAAGCTAGGATGTTGCCCCATTTCACAAGATCTCTAGCTACTTCTATGGCATTACTCAAGATTGTTCCTGTTCTGGAGATTTGCAAGACTGACACTTAGTCTTCTATACATGCCTATACATACATACAAGCATTATTCAGTGGTCCACTCTTTAAGTCAGATGTTGTCTTCAGTCTTGGATTTGGCTCCAAAGTGTCCTCCTGCAGCTGGGGGTACTTCTCAGTAGTCATCTGGAGTGGAGCACCCATAGGGACACTACTCAAAAGAGAGTTGCTCATCTTGTGCGGTAACTGGAGTTCTTTGGGATATATGTCCCTTCTCAACCGCCTCAGCCTGAAATGAAGCATTAGTAAGTCTTTTAGGTATTGCTCTTCTTTATTTTATTGTTTCTCTTTAGTTATTTCATTTTCTTCTTATTTAGGGAGACTTTCACTCAATCCCTTTCCCCTTTGGGCAAATAACACTGCAGATTGAAACCACTTAAAATGTATATCATCTCCTGTTTTCCGTTTTAATTTCCCTAACATAATATCTGAGCTGAAAGTGCTTACGGCATTAACCTTGACTGAGGTCATGAGCTCAGTGCTAAATCCTAAAATTGTAGTGCAATATTACAAAATGTGTAGCATTCATTAAATCTTTAAACTGAACACCAATGTGCCTTTACAGTTTCCCATGATATTTTAATAAAATCTCATTTCAGCCCACTCAGTGTATACACAAAATTATCAATATAGATATAATTATGTAGCCTATAAATGTGTATATTATAGTAGCCGCTTATGTTATAAAATGATTACATGTGCTATGATTGGCTAAAGAGGCGTTATCCTATTATTCTCATTGAATATCTAGTTCAAAACTATATATAAACCCATATTTATCAGGTTTTTTAATATAATAACCACAAAAATTAAACTTACATTATGAAGATGTCACGGTTTCACAGGATCCATGCTATGGCCCCAGCTTTGGAACGGTCTCTAGGATGAACCCCTTCAGTGTGTCAGAACTCCCAGGGGCCTTGTTCCTGCTCTAGAATGAGCCATATGGCTTCACCGCCTCCTTAGACTGAACTTCTAGGCCTGCAGCAGTCCTGCTTCACAGGGTCAGAGTCCGAGTCCTGCTGTGACTCAGGTCCAAGCCCTGTCATTTTCCGAGGTGGATGCAGCTCAAGTCAGAGATCAAAGTCTGCATACTGCAGAATGGCTGCATTAGCATGGCTGTGAGCCCTGGTTCCAGCAATTGTAAGTCCAGATTTACAGTCCAGTGTGGAAGCTCAAGTATGGGCTCGGAAACACTGAGTCCACAAACCCAGCTCCCACAGACCTGGGTTTACAGTGTAGTGTAGACATACCCCCCAGAGTCCCCAAAAAAGTTATATAGGCTTATAACCCAACTACAGACCAAACTAATTACAAAAATAAAAGTTGAGTTGGACACAGATAGTGGTGTAGATGAGAATGTAGATATCTGTGGTAAGGAAAGAACAGTGAAAGTATATTTTTAAAACAAACTCAGTAATACCAAATATAGACCAAAGAGTGAAATCATGGCCCCATTGACTTCAATAGAGCTGGTCTTTCTATGTGTTTCTACAGAAACTATACTAAGGAGCCCTGATCCTGTTAGGGGTCTCTGGGCACTTTGGCAATAGAAATAGTAAATTAGGGGATCATGGAACTTCCCGACTGAATCAGCTACATCTAGTCCAATATCTTTTCTTCAACAGGAGCTAGCACCAGATGCTTAAGAGTAAGGTGTGGGGGTGGGACAGATTACCCTGTATACATTAGGTCTTGTCCTGCTTTCTAATTGTTTGAGATGGTTTAAACTCTGAAGCATGAGGCTTAAAGTCTCTCCACAGAATTGTTATCATTACTAATTGTGATAACATTGGATATCTTTGATATCTGTATTAACAACCATTCTCTTTCTGAATCTTTATTGCTGGCCCTCAACATTCTACTGCAGTGAGTTCCACAGTTTAATCATACATTGTGTGAAAAAATATTTCTTTCTGTCGCTTTTGAGTTTTCTACCTTTTTTTAATTTCATTGCATGTCTACTTTTTCTTGTGTTATGAGATGGGGAGTACAGAAGTTCCTGATCTACTTTCTCTAGATCATTCATTATTTTATATACTTTTATCATGTCCCCTCTTATTTGTTTCCTTTTTAAGATAAACAATCTTCAATCTCTTTTCATATGAGTCTCTCAAGGCTCTTTATCATTTTCTTCACTTTTCTCTGAACCTCCTCCTCTGGTTCAGCAATACCCTTTTTTGAGATTGGATGACCAGTACTGCACACAGCATTCAAGATGAGACTGCAACATTGATTAATATAAAAAGCATAAGATTCGGTTATTAACCATGACATTCCTTATGCAACCTAACATCTTGTTCACTTTTTTTAAAAACATAGTTGCACACTGATCAGAGGTCTTTACTAAGCTGTCTACTGTGATTCCCAGGGCCACTTGTGAGCGGATAGTTAATTTAGAACCCTGTATGAGTAGTTTTGAATTTTTCCCTCCAATGTGCATTACTTTGCATTTACAGACCTTGAATTTCATTTGCCATTGGGTTGCCTGTTTACCTACCTTGTTTAGGTCTCCCAGAAGTTCCTCTTAGATCTATCTGGTCCTGACTAAGTGTATGTCTATGCTACAGGGGCACAACTATGGGACCGAAGCTGCAGCCACTGTAGTGTACAAGCTTCCTATATTGATGGAAGGGTTTTTTCCATCAGTGTAGTTAATCCACTTTCTCTGAGGTGATAGCTAGATTGAGGGAAGAATTCTTCCATTGACCTACCTGCATTTACAGTGGGGCTTAGATCAACCTTAATGCATCGCACAGGACAGAAAACTTCTCTCAGCCCTGAGTGATGAGTTTTATTTTAGGTGTAGACTAGGCCCAAGTTAAATAACTCTGTCACATGCAAATTTTGCTTCCTTCTTCTCTCTCCACCACCTCTGCTTTCCAGATCATTAATAAATATATTAAACAACTTGGGAATCTAGTATAGAACTGTGAGATATTCCACAGTAAATAAAACTGTTTTAATATTAAATGTGCTTTTGCAGTAAATGAAAAATTGTTGTCTGTAAGATTGACTGACTGACTGTAGCCCAAGGCCAGTGAAGTGAATCATATCAGTAAATAAAATACGGAAAATAAGTTAATTTGATATTGTTGTCTTTTAATATTGTATAAAGATTTTTAAAATATACCATTATTTTTTCCTTTTTGTCTCTCTCGTTCTAGGACTCATAGACTACAACTTCCATTGTTTTCGCAAGGCCATACATGAAGTATTTGATGTGAGAATGAAAGTAGTGAAATCTAGAAAACATCAGTGCCAGATGCAAAAAAAAAAAAGAGCCACCCCTAATGGCACACCTAGAGTGCCACTGTAGCTGAAGTTCTAATGGCATTGTTGACAGTCAGGCTCTTGTTGCACTGTCCGAAGAGGAAGAGAAATGGGACTGATGTATTACATGGATTCCCCTTCCAACTCTTCTAAAAAGCACTGTTTAAATATTTTTATCCAGTTGGTTTTTTCATATACAGTGAGCACTTTGAGCAAAATATTGTATATAAATACTGAGATGAATATATGTTCTTGTAAGAATTCTCTTAATATATGCTGTAAACTTTTTTCAGGCCATATTAAGAAAAATCAGCTGAGACAGAAATGTTGGGTACATAATCTGCACTTTTTTCGTGTTTTCCTCATGGAGTTAAACTTTGATAAACTTAGTTTTTTATGCTGATTTTCATGCATGGTGTCAGGTAAAATGTAGAGTGTAGTTTATATACATGTTACAATCAAATGGTTTACTAAACAATCAAGAAAACTTGATACAATTACTTTTTTAAAATTTGTGACAGAATACCTAACATTCATACAAATCTAACTTTGTATATTTTTTTCAATTTGTAAGTTAAAGATTTCTTATTTTGAAGTATGATAGCAATAAGAGCCTTACCAACTGGTAGGTAAAAATTAGCTTTTTGTAAAACAGGCCTTTGGCTAAACTTGATCCAAACTTCTCCATAACACTGGTAATGCCCTCTCTGTTGGGCTTTTTATTATAATTTACCTCAACATATATCTCTAAAATAACTTTGTATAAAGATATTATTTTGTAAAACTGCTTTATGTTGCATTGGTGTTTTTATAACATTTCAGGAACAGAAGGATTTTATTTATATGCTTAGTTTGAGAGTCTGAGCCTCTACAATTGGAGGAAGAAAAAGTTTATATTTCATTTCTGCCATACCAATATGCTATAAGGTTTCAGGTATGAAAGCATTGGAGGAAAATCCTAAAGTTGTTTATGTTGGAGCCCAATCCCGCTTGCTTTACTTAGGTCAAATCTCTCTTTGATTTCAAAGTCCTTAAGTAAGGATTGAAGGACTAGTCTCATTTACTGTAATTTATATAGATGTAGCTACTATCTGTTTTAACACTGATCACAGTGGCAGATCTGCCGTTGAACTGCCAACCCCAAAAAGGAGGGCAGGGGGAAGGAAAACTCACCTTCTCAATTCTATATTCATTTTATGGCTGTAGCTTAAAGAATAGCTTTTCAAAATGAAAGAGCATACTGGGAAGAGCAGCTCCTGTATCCATGCCTCCTACATAGGGCTTATGTGCACATGTCTCTAGAACAGCTGCAAGAGTTCACTGAATATCTTGGTAGCCACAAAAGATAAGGAAGGAGCACTTTTGAAAGTTTCCTTTGTTAAAAACCACATGTTCAGTTAAAACAAATTGTAGTGCTGCATCTTTAATTGTGGACTAGATCCACCACTATTTTCTGGCTTATTGCAGAACTGAAGAGTTTATATCTACAGCAAACATGGTCATTGAGAGACTTGCTGAATACATACACTGTACTCTTTTATGAGACCATCTTGGAATGTCTTATGCTATTCTTTAGCTTCTGTTACTGTGCCCAGTATCATGGTAGTAGAATGCCAGCTGAGATGGAAGATAAAAAAGCATATCTCTAAGTGAATACTAGTCTAAGGAGAAACTATTGGTTTTCAACCCTTCATTGCTGCCTATATACATGATTTTTCTGTTTATCTGTTAGCCTTAAATGGTTCCTTTGGTCTGAGTTTCTTGGACAGAAATGGAGTTTTTTAAAATATGGATTTAATCAACAAATGGATCCTTTCTAGTATATCTGATAAATACTGTGAAAAATATGCCAAATTTATGGTTCTGAGAGTTATCTGAGTGCTTGGGGGAGATGGAAAGCACCTATAGCACCCAAAAATGGTGAAGGGGAGAGACATGCCAGTCTGAGGAATAGGGTCTGCAGTGGTACACTATAGTGTAGTGGTTAAGAAAGAAAGAAAGAAAGAAATGGGAAGCTCCTAAACTAAACATCATATTCCCCAAATGAGAAGTGGGTAAACTCGGTTTAGCTGGAACTACATTATTGGCACTGGTTCAAGAAGCAAGAGTGCTCTAAAAACACCTGGAGAGTGAGCTCCTGCATTCTGACACTAGCTGTGGGGCTTGGGGTTCTTTTGTGTGTGTGGTGGGGGGGCACAGGTGCCTCCAGCCTTAACCAGTAATATCTTCTGTGGGAGTTAATAGTCAAGCCAGTGAGTGCTCCCCCGTACTCTCCCTTCCACAGCACTTCCACAGAAGGGCAGCCATAATTTGGGCCACAGTGTGTGCATATCTGTCTCCCTCTTTTGTCACAATGGTTTGTCATGAGTATCAGTCTTCACCACTTCACTTCTCTCAGATATATCTGATTATGTGGGGCAAAGAACATCCACTGCTGCCCATGTATTTGGACCAGACACTTCAAAGAATGCTACTGTTTATTTTCCTGCCATAGAGATGCTGCGGTGGGAACCAGGACTGAAGAGGTTAATTAAGATATCTGGTTTCTTTATGTAAGCATCCATATTTTTTCCATTAAACAGACAATCACAGTGTCATATTTATATGTGTATGTAGAGACTGTCAACTTAGTTAAGCCTTACATTTTACATTAAGTTGCGTATTATAGTGTCACCAGGATGACTCTTGCAGCTATCATACAAAACTTCCAGTTAGATAAAATCAAGTTAAAAATCAAGTAATCTTACCTATATTACAAATATGTTGAATTATTAAAGATGAAAGAATGTTAAAATAAAACTACTTTTATTGTTCATGTTTTGCATTCCTCAGTTTGGGTGATGACTCATCTTTCACTTTTGATTAGTCAGTTACTTTAAAAAAAAACCCTGATAGGTACTCATGAACTAGCATGAATCTGAGATGTTTGAGCAGTGAAGTGTACAGGAGAATTTTTTTTAAAAAAGAACATAGAGCTTCCATTCTGTTTTTTTAAATCTCATGGTCATTTTACATTTTGTAAAAAATAAGCTTTTACACAACCTAAATTTGGTGCCGTGTTTGAACAGACTTAAAATAAAGAGCTTGAATGTCCCTTACACATTTTTTTTTTTTTAACTTCCAACTACAGGAGTTGGTCAGCATTAACATACAAATTTCCATCAACTTGTTTTTGTGTCGCAGGGCTATATAACTAATGCAATAAGCAGAAGCCCACAGTACATAAGTGCTACTGATAGCATTATGATTTATTTTAAGAGGTTAAAATGTGTTCTGTCTTCCTTGGACTGGAGAGATTTTTAAAGATTACAGTATCAGAACACTTTCTATAATGCTGTGATTACAGGTGCAAAGTGCATTATTGAAGATGTGTACTCAGCAAGAAGGTGCTTTCGTGATACATAATTCAAAACATAATCACTCAGGAGGGGACTTTTTTTGTGATGGCACAAAATATTTTCTAGAAAATATTAAAATTGTGATCTGTATCATGGGGCCCGAATCTTCACACTTGTGATATTATGCTGGGGGAAAATTCTTTGTGAAAAGTTTGAGCCTAATCTGACAAGGCATTATGGAACAAGGTGGATGAGATAATATCTTTTATTTGACTGAACGATGGCAAACCTACAGCTATAGTTCTGGCCAGTCTGCTGGTTGTACTGTAGAATTGTAATGCCATGTGTTCGCCTCACTGAGGAAAGCCTATGAGTACAAGTTTAAAGCTCAGGAAAACTGAGAAGTCTCCACATAAGGGAAAGTGACTACAGCATCTAGCTTAATCTAGGACCTGGAACACTATAAATTGTGAACAATTGCAGTATAAGCTGAAAAATAGGATGGAAGTTGGGAAGGAACAGGAGGCCAACCACTACACCTGGCATTTTCTCCTTGCAAAGCAGTGATTAGATCCAATGTTCTTAACCATAATCAGTTCTGGCTATGAAACTCTTATTTCTGCACTATGCAGTGCATTGGATACATACCAGAAACATTTGCTGTTATCTGCATGTTTTGAAGATGCGACAACTAGATCAGTGAGGGACCTGAAAGCAAGTACACCCAAATGCTGCCACCCAGTCAGCAGCATGTAGGTCCTGACACAGCTTCTTTTCTTTTGAACCACTATTCAGTGAATTCTCTGGCTACAGTCTTGTCCCCTCTCCCTAATGAGTGTTGTATGTCCACTCCAACTAGGTATCTGTGGTGCAAGTTTCCATGGTATCAAAAGAAATAACATTTTTAAAAAGGAATCCCACAAGATGGTACACCACAGCTTAACACATGGCATGTAGATGGAGATTGGTAGATTTTTTTCTCCTTCTCTGCTGTTGCTCTATGGGAGATATGCATTTGACATAGCAATTAGGGATGGAAAAGACCTATCAGGTTATCTTGTCTGTTCCTTACACTATATTCTCTCTTACTCTGCCCAGTCTAGTTCTAAATTGGAAACAAAATGTCTTCCACTGATAATATTTGAGAAACTATATTACTGTTTCATAGACTTCACTAGCAGGAAACTTTTTTCTGGTATTTAACCTAAATATTCCTATGCTTAGCTACAACCCTTATTATAATTCAAACAGATTTAAAACTACGGTGTAAAAGGAAAAGCAATACACTAATCTGACATCATTCCTCCTTCATTGCAAACAAAATACATTTTTTCTTAATTTAGACTTCAGACAACGAAGACTACCCTAAACTACTCAACAACAAAGTTCTGTCAGCCAACCAAATCAAAGAAAGCTTGTTCCTTAGCTCTTTGTTTCATTTATGCAGTACCATTAATTACAAAATGATTTGACAAAGCTCTCTGTTTCATGACACAGTAGCTTCAGAACTAAACTCAGTGGAAACACAGTAATCTCTCCCCTGGAAAGAAGATGCTGTGCATCTGTATAGTTATTGAAGCATATGTGCTAGGTCTGACTTCATAGAGAGGATTTAAAAAGCTAAGACTACTAGCTTATCAATTGCATAAACTCTGGCAAGTCAAGTGTAAAAGCATAATTAGGCAATTCAAAAATAATTTGAAGAGCACCTAGGAAAACACTGAAAAACTAACAGCAAAAAATGTTTTAAGTACATCAGAAGCAGGAAGCCTGCCAAACAATCTGTGGGGCCACTGGATGTTTGAGGTACAAAAGGAGCACTCAAGGAAGACAAGGCCATGGCAGAGAAGCTAAATGAATTCTTTGCATTGGTCTTCACTGCAGAGGATTTGAGGAAGATTCCCACATGTGAGCCATTCTTTTTAGGTGAAAAATCTGAGGAATTGTGTCTCATTGAGTTGTCAATAGAGGAGGTTTTGAAACAAATTAATAACAGTAATAAGTCACTAAACCAGATAGTATTCACCCAAGAGTACTGAAGGAACTCAATTATGAAATTACAGAATTACTAACTGTGGTACGTAACCTATCATTTAAATCAGCTTCTGTACCAGATGACTGGAGGATAGTTAATGTGACGTCAATTTTTTAAAAAGGCTCCAGAAGTGATCTTGGCAATTACAGGCCGGTAAGTCTAATTTCAATATCAGGCAAATTGGTTGAAACTATAATAAAGAACAATTATCATACATATAGATGAACATGATTTATTGGGAAAGAGTCAACATAGCTTTTTTAAAAGAAAATCAGGCCTCACCAATCTATTAGAATATTTTCAGGGGGTCAACAAACGTGGACAAGGGTGATCCAGTGTATATAGTGTACTTTGACTTTCAGAAAGCCTTTGACAAGGTCCCTCACCAAAAGCTCTTAAGCAAACTAAGCAGTCATGGGGTAAGATTTGAGGTCCTCTTGTGGATCAGTTAAAAGACAGGAAACAAAGGGTAGGAATAAATGGTCAGTTTTCACAGTAGAGAGAGGTAAATAGCAGGGTACCCTAGGGACCAGTGCTGGGACCCGTGCTGTTCAACACATTCATAAATGATCTAGAAAAAGAGGTAAACAGTGAGGTGGCAAAGTTTGCAGATGATACAACAATACTCAAGATAGTTAAGTCCAAAACAGACTGTGACGAGTTACAAAGGATCTCACTAAACTGGGTGACTAGGCAACAAAATGGCAAATAAAATTCACTATTGATAAATGTAAAGTAATGCACACTGGAAAACATAATCCCAACTATACATACAAAATGATGAGATCTAAATTGGCTGTTACCACTCAAGAAAGAGATCTTGGAGTCATTGTGGACAGTTCTCTGAAAATATGTGATCAGTGTGCAGTGGCAGTTAAAAAAGCTAACAGAATGTTAGGAACCATTAGGAAAGGGATAGATAATAAAAAAGAAAATGTCAGACTGCCACTGTATAAATCCATTATACTACCATACCTTGAATACTGCATGCAGTTCTGGTCACCCCATCTCAAAAAAGATATATTAAAAATGGAAAAGGTACAGAGAAGGGCAACAAAAATGATTAAGGGTATGAAACAGCTTCCATATGAGGAGGGATTAAAAAGACTGGGAGTCATCTTGGAAAAGAGATGACTAAGGGAGGATAAGTTTGAGGTCTATAAAATCATGACTGGTTTTGAGAAAGTGAATAAGGAAGTGTTCTTTACTTCACATAACACAAGAACCATGGATCATACAAAGAAATTAATAAGCAGCAGGTTTAAAACAAACTAAAGGAAATACTTCTTTACACGATGCACAGTCAACCTCTGGATCTCATTGTTAGGGGATGTTGTGAAGGCCAAAACTATAACTGGGTTAAAAAAAGACTTAGATAAGTTCATGGAAGATAGGTCCAACAGTGGCTGTTAGCCAAGATGGTCAGGGATACAATCTCATGCTCTGAGTGTCCCTAAACCTATTGCTACCAGATGCTGGGATTGGCCAACAGGGGATGGATCAATTGAAACTGCTCTGTTCTGTTCATTCCCTTTGAAGCACCTGGCATTGGCCACTGTCGGAAGATAGGATATTGGGCTGGACCATTGGTGTAACTCAATATAGCCATTCTTATGTAATAAGCACAACATAATATTCTGTCAATTTGTATTACAAATAAGAGATGCTGTTCAATTTTATAATAGGGACATGTTAATAAAACTATATAAATTAATTCAATTAGTTTTCAAAGAGTTTATGTTGGTTGTTTAATTCTTTCAGCCAAAATGCCTGAGTTGAAAGGCTAGAAATTGTAAATCAATAAAGTAAAATGTTTTAAATTTTGTGGGCCTCGCTGTTTGTGGGCGATAATACTTTTTATAAGAAACTGTTATACTTTTCCACAAACTTTTGAGATCTCAGAAGAAACTCCTTCAGAAGAAATTGTTTGCATGTGCATTTAAAAGATCAAAGTATATAAAAATACAGTTATTTACATAGCCTCTAACTAACAAGATATTATAGTGTAATTCCTCTTCAACAGACCAAATCCCCGCTGTATGAAAACCTGAGCCCTGTGCTGAGCTGGGTCGGCCCTTGTTCCCAGCTGCTTGGAGCTCAGAGGCTGAGAAATGGAAGGGCTGATGACTAGCCTTTCTCACATCATTACTTGACCTGCAGGAGAAAATGAACAATGATTAAATTTCACGTCACCTATTTTAATCCACTAATATTCACCAGACCACAGAAAAATGTATCAAACCTAGATACAAAACATGCATAAACCATACAGTTTTATTTTACCAATGTCAGAAATCATGTGTTTGTAAAAAGTAAAAATATGGTTAATCTCTTCCTCTGAGGCCTGACTCATTATTTTTGAATCTTTGGGGTTGGCAATACTGGTTATCCGAAGTGTCCTGAAGCTCACTATTTATGAAGAGCTGTAAAATCTTGTTTCTTTCTCCGGTGACTACATATAGTCTTAAAAGAAGGAAATATTTGTTTGCTGTAGCAATGTAAATAAAAGTACATTTCAGTTTCTGCATGCTACAGCTGAGCACTTTTAGTTTTTCAGCATAAGTAATAGCCCAGGTAGATCACGTGACAGTGTGTGACGGTGACCAATGTTGCCAACATTTGTGGCTTTACTACAAGTCTCATGATATTTGATGTTTTTACTTCAAGCCTCAGTTCAGTCAAGTGATTGCATGAGACTCTTACCTTCCGTTTAAAAAACAAAGTTTTTAGCCCTGAAGGTTGCAGAGAAGCTTGCAACGGTGCACAATAAAAGCTCAGAAACCAGAAGGCAAATAATCTTCCTGTGATACTGAGCCAGTGAGGGTTAAACAGCCAGCAGGTTGAGGGCTTGTCTACACTGGTGCTTATGCTGGCAAAACTTTTGTCACTCAGGGGTTTTTTTCACACTTCTGAGCAACAGAAGTTTTGCTGGCATAAGCGCCAATGTAGGCAAGCCCTAAGTGACCTACAGATCAGCCTTTAAGAACATATTAGAGAAGTATGGAAATGGTAAACAGGGCATTTCTTGTAGATAGTTACCAAAGCCATCTAAGATAGGCCCGAGTGTTTGAAATACAAACCTGTATTGTAGAGAATTAGAAGTAAATAGTAATTATATTTGCCTGTCTTTACCTGTATCTTGTTAGATGTTAACAATGTGATTTTATTAGCTTATAGATGATAAACTTCTATTCTTGTCTGTTACTATGTTCTATTGATTTAGAGATCAAAAGGGAATATTCACAGTTAGATGAAAGTTGGGTGTAATAATATCATTGTCTATTTTTACCTTTGAAGTTTGTAGTAAACTATCTATGAACTGCTGGAATGGTTAATTGCCTTATGCTAATCAATTCAACTAATTACCAGTGTATACATAGGAAATAGGAATTGACTGTTCAAAGCAACAATGAACATTAGTGTTACCTGCTGTCTAGAGGCTATCTGTAGCCTGCCAGAGATCTATAGAAGAACTTTGGGGTCTGAGCCTTATTTCATCTCAAGTCTGCTTGAACCTTATCAGGGGAGGTTTCAAATCACAAGATTGAGGTCTCAAGGTGTGACCTGGACTACCCTGCTATTTCTCATGGAAGAATTTATACAGATTCTGCACATGGACTGCCTATTGGATTATAATTTATGGAATTGATTTTGAAAGAACTTTTTGCACCTCAGCATCTCACCATTTCTATTATAAAATTGACCTAAGAACTTTTTTCATGTCTATATCTATAAATAATAATATTTTAACCATAAGCACATTTTCTTTTCTTTTTAATAAATCTTAAATTAGTTCATAAGAATTGGCTGTAAGCATGTTTGTGGGTATAGTCTGAAATATTCCTTCACCTGGTAGGTAATGTGTCTGATCCTTTGGGATTGGTAGAACTATATATATGGAGAACAAGATTTTAAATAATCCTCAATATATTTGACTTGGCTGCCTGGATGGGAGCCCAGGGCAGGATTTCTTAAGGAAAACTATATTTTTGGGCTTCTTGGATACCAGTAAGGGATTGTAGAAGCTGTTTTGTTGCTGGCTTGGTGAATCTAATTATTAGAACAAACCACAAGTTTTGGGGAGCGAACAATCCATTCTTTGCAGTTTGCCCTGATTGAGCATTCTCAGTATGATCCCTCCAGGCATCACAGTCACATACCCTCCCCTAAAAATGTAATTTAAAAAAATCATGATATTGGGGCCCCTGACTTTTGAGATTGGCAATATTGCTTAGGGAAATTAGCAAAGTGGTCTTTGCAGCCATGATGCACCCCGTCCTTCAACAGAAGGGTATTGCAAGCCAGCAGGTAGTGTGGAGAGTTGTGGAGTTAAAACATAGCTTCCTACATGTACTGAAAGGTAATCAAGAGATACAGCTGAACGAAGCATGGTGGTTACCATGGCCCCAAACTGGCAAAGATGTAATTTAACTGAATGGAAAAAACGACCTCTTCTTAGTGGATTCTTACTTGTTAAAAATTAAGATTCAGTATTCAGATTGTTTCAATAATATTTAGTCTGACACAGTTATGATGACTGTGTATTTCTTCTTCCAGCTAGAAACTAATTGTTCACATTAAGTGCAGGTGCTTCCTTTCTGCGCTATATAGAGTGATGCCCTAACCACTGTCAAGTACAATTAGCATAACTAAAACGGAGACAACAGTCAGCTCTATATGAATCTTGTAACCACACAATAAATATTACTCTATTTGAACTATACAGGTATTCACCTGTGGACACTTTTATTTAAAACACCATTCAGCAAGGATGATTCTAAACTTATTTACAGATGGTGGGCAAAATACTACCCTTATTATAGTGGAGAGTGAAAGGGTCTGGCCATATGGTGAGTCCAAGAGCCATTTTACTAGTATGTAGCAAGATGACTCGGGGTAGCCAAGACAGGGATGATGGGCAAATTTGTATGCTGTGCCACTCCTTACTCACACCTTAAAAACAAGTAGGACAAATTGACATACACTATGCTTAGTGCTTGCAACACACCATCTGAAGATGTCAGATCCCTAGACTGCTGATGAGAGATATTGGAGATATTCCAGAGGTTGGGAAGATGGCAAATATAGTGCCAATTTATAAAAAGGGGAATAAAGACAACCCAGGAAATTATAGACCAGTTATCTTAACTTCAGTACCCAGAAAGATGGAGCAAATAATCAAGCAATCAATTTGCAAACACATAGAAGATAAGGTGACAAGTAACAGTCAGCATGGATTTGTCAAGAACAAATCATGTCAAACCAACCTAATAGCTTTCTCTGACAGGGTAACAAGCCTCGTGGATGGGGGGGGGGGGGGGGGGGGGGGGGGGGTAGATGTGGTATATCTTGACTTTAGTAAGGCTTTTGATACTGTCTTACATGACCTTCTCATAAACAAACCAGGAAACATAGCCTAGATGGAGCTACTATAAGGTTGGTGCATAACTGATTGGAAAACTCTTCCCAGAGAGTAGTTATCAGGGATTCACTGTCATGGTGGAAGGGCATATCAAGTGGGGTCCCTTAGGGATTGGTCCTGGGTCTGGGTCTATTCAAATATCTTCATCACTAATTTAGATAATGGCATAGAGAGTACACTTATAAAGTTTGCGGACTATACCAACCTGGGAAGGATTGCAAGTGCAGGATTAAAATTCAAAATGATCTGGACAAACTGGAGAAATGGTCTGAAGTAAATAGGATGAAATTCAATAAGAACAGATGCAAAGTACTCCACTTAGTAAGAACAATCAGTTGCACACATACAAAATGGGAAATGACTAGGAAGGAGTACTACAGAAAGGGATCTTGTAGTTATAGTGGATTACAAGGTAAATATGAGTCAATGGTGTCATGTTGCAAAAAAAGCAAACATAATTCTGGGATGTATCAGCAGGAGTGCTGCAAGCGAGACATGAGAAGTAATTCTTCCACTCTACTCAGCACTGATGAGTTCTCAACTGGAGTATTGTGTCCTGTTTTGGGTGCCACATTTCAGGAAAGATGTGGACCAATTGAAGAAAGTCCGGAAGAAAGCAGCAAAAATGATTAAAGAGCTAGCAAACGTGACCTATGAGGAAAGATTGAAAAAATTGGGTTTGTTTAGTTTGGAGAAGAGAAGACTGAAGGGACATGATAATAGTTTTCAAGTACATAAAAGGTTGTTTGTTAGAAGGAGGAGGGTGAAAAATTGTTCTCCATAGCCTTTGAGGAGAGGACAAGAAGCAATGGGCTTAAATTGCAGCAAGGGAGATTTAGATTGGACATTAGGAAAAAATTCCTATCAGGTTAGTCAAGAACTGGAACAAATTGCCTAGGGAGGTTGTGGAATCTCTGTCATTGGAGGTTTTTAAGAACAGGTTAGACAAAGACCTGTCAGGAATGGTCTAGTTATTACTTAATCCTGCCTTGAGTGCAGGGGACTGGACTAGATGACCTATGAGGTCACTTCCAGTCATACATTTCTATGTTTCTATGATGATTATTCAACCAAGATGATGCCATGTGTTCTCGGACATTGCCTGCAGAACAATGGGTCCTTTTGTGCACCAGCTAATGTAGTAGCTAATCTCTCATTCTTATGCTCTTCTGAGTTCTATGCTGGAATCCTGCCCTCTTGCTGGAAGAGTGAGTCACTCACAGTGAGATGAAAGGTTATATACACCCTGTTCCTCCAACTACTGCATCCAGAATTTTGCCCTGAATACATAAAAGATTACTTGCCTACTAAGGAAATGCAGCTAACTCTTAAGTTGTCATGCTATGCCAACAACACTGTGCAACAATTTTAGGAGTGGAAAGTGAAAAGTAACTTTTGGAATTGAAACTATAAGGTAAAATAGACAAAAATGTACCAGTTTGTGTAACTATAACAGTGTTCAATCTTTCTGCTTGTGACTGATTTTCACTGCTGACAGTTTACAAAGGAACATAGGATATAAGAAAGTCGAAATGGGAAGGAAAGGATATGGAGGTAGATAAATGGTAAAGCTGAAGCCAGGACCAATGTTTTCAAACTTAGGTGACTAAAATTAGGCACGTCACTGACAGTGAAAGTGGACTGATTCAGAGATGCTGCAGGCCCACAGCTCCCACTGAAGTCAATAGGAATTCAGCACCTCTGAAAATCAGGCTACTTTTATAAATGTAGGTGCCTATCTTCTTATTATTTATTTGCATTATCATAGCCCCTAGGTGCCTCAGTCATGGACCAGGATTCATTGTACTAGGGGCTGTACAAACAGAACAAAAAGGCAGTTACTGCCCCAAAGAGCTTTCAATCTAAGTAATAAGGACAGTATCCCAGGTAAAAGTGCATCAGCACAGGGGTAGTATTGAGAACGGTATGTGGGATGAAGGTGTTATACAGGCCCACTGACAGCAATTCCAGGCCCCAGGACAGAACAGTCTGGTCCTGCCTCTTCCTCCCGTGGCCCCACCCCCAGTCCACCCGCGCTCAGCCACAGGCCCCGCCCCCTTTCCCATTCGCCACGGCGTCCCTCTTCCTCTTGGTCCCCCTCCTCTCTTCCACACGTCCCTTCCCCCAGGCGGTGAGTGACAAACAGAGGGGGCTGAGTAGGGGGGGAAGAGACGCAACAAGCAGAGGCGGGGGGACAAGTAAGGGAGAAGAGGAGGGACGTAAGCAGTGTGCTATGGAGGGGAGGCTGAGTGGAGGGGGAAGGAACGATGCCATGAGCGGCGGGGTTGGGGGTGGAGTGTGAGAGGGGCCACAGACAGAAGAGGCCAGGGCCCTTTTAAATTGTCTGGCCCCTGGGCAATTGCTCCCTTTGCCCCCCTGTCAGCGGTCCTGGTGTTATGAGAGGTGGAATTGAGAAGGGTCTAAGTGATGGGAATGTAACAAGGCAGGGAAGTATTGGGAGAGCCATTGGGAAAGTATCAGCAGTGGGGATGCACCACGAGGGTATTGGGAAGAGGGCAGCATGGGCAATAAGATGGTATTGGAAGGGGTACTGGGGATGGGGGCACTACTGATGGTGGGGATTTATCGGGGTGGTATTGGGGGTAGGTATTGGAGATCAGCAGAGGATCAGGTATGAGGGCAATGCCAGCGGTAGGGGTTGTATCAGGGTGGAGGTGTTATTGGCAGTGGGACTGTATTAGGGTGGGTGAAGTATCAGAAGTGGTATCAGGGATTGGGACAACATCAGCGGTGAGACTGTGTCGGGAACGGCTGTATTGGGAGGTTGGGGGCAATGTCAATAGGGGTACTGGGAATGCCGGGAGTGTATCAGGGTAGGGGCAGTATCAGGAGGGGTAATGGGGATGAGAGGCTGTATCAGGGATGGGGGTGATATCAGGAGGGATATTGGGGATAGGGTAAATTTCAGGGGGTGGTACTGGGAATGGGGGTGGAATTGGGGGCAGTATCAGGGATGGGAATAGCATCAATAGGGGTATCAGGGATGGGGGGTGGTATCAGAAGGGGGATTGGAGGATGAAGGCTGTATTGGGGATGGTGGTGGTATTGGGGCAGTATTGGAGATGGGGGCAGTATTGGGAGGGGAATAGGGGGATGGAGGCTGTATCAGGGGACAGTATCAGGGATGGGGGGGCCATATCGGGAGGAATATCGGGGATGGGGACTGTATCAGGGAATACAGGGGATGGGGGGCTGTATCAGGAGCAGTATCAGGGATGGGGGCAGTATCAGTAGCGCTATTTGGAATGAGGTGGTATTTGGTATCACCAGTAGAGGTATCGGGGATGGGGGTGTATTGGGGACAGGGGCCATATTGGGAGGAAGATCAGATATGAAGACGGTATCGGGGCAGTATTGGGGGTGGCATTGAGAAGGATATCAGAGATGGGGGCAGTAGAAATACTGGGGTTAGAAATGGCGTTGGGAGGTGCATTGGGGAGGTGTCAGGAGAGGGATCAGGGAGGTGGGCAGTATTAGTAAGGATAATAGGGGTGAGGGTGATATCAGTAGTGGTATTGGATATGGGGGACTGTAAGGGGCAGTACTAGGATGGGGCAGTATCAGTGAGGGATTGGGGATGGAGACTGTATTGGGGGGCAGTATCAGGGATGGGGGCTATATTGGGAGTAGTATCAGACATAGGGTGGTATTGGTGATGGTGATGGGAGATACTGGGAGATGGTATCGGGGCTCTAGGATGGGGTGCTATTGGGGGACAGTATTGGGGACAGTTGGGGAGGAGGCAGTGTCAGGAGGGGTATTGAGGTTGGAAGACTATCAGGGATGGGGGATGATATTGGGAGGGATGTTGGAGATGTATTGGGAGAGATATCGGCAATGGGGGAGGTATTGGGGAATGATACTGGGAGGTGTATTGGAGATGGGCAATCGGGGATGGAGGGAAGTATTGGGGCTGGTATCTGGGGGGCAGTATCAGGAGGGGATTGGGGTTGGGGGGCTGTGTTGGAGATGGTATCGGGGATGGGTGGCAGTATCAGGAGGGTTATCGGAGATGGGGGTGGCGGGTATTGGGGATGGCATCAGGAAGGTTATCTGGAACGGGGGTATCAGGCATTAGGGGTGGGTAACGGAACAGGGGGCAGTGTCAGGAGGAGCACTGGGGATGGGCATGGTCAGGGCCAACCAAATGGTGCCCCAGGCGAGCACCATCTTCAGCGCCCCACCCATTTGTTAAACTTTTGAATAACTTATTTTTTATTGTATTTGTAGCCCATTTCACAACTAGCCCACAGGATTTGCATGCATGATTTATCCTTGTCATATGAGACAATACTTTTGAACGCTAGGATCTGTAATCAACAAAACCAGCACCCCCAAGCCGGGTGCCGCCCAAACTAGGGTGACCAGACAGCAAGTGTGAAAAATCGGGACGGGGTGCGGGTAATAGGTGCCTATATAAGAAAAAGCCCCGAACATGGGGAAAGAGGGGAGAAGGTCTCTATAAAATCGGGACATCTGGTCACCCTGTCACAAACCCAGCACCTCACTCGGTCATCTGCCCCTAAAACCAGCCCTGGTGGTGGTATGGGCGGGGATGGGAAGGTGTATCCGGAGTATTGGCGATGGGGTGGGCACGGGATTGGGTGGGGAACAGAGAAGGGGAGGCGTGCGGGGATCTGTGGGCGCTGGGGGCAGCCCTGGGAGAGGTGCTGGGGAGGGGACGAGCCGGTCGGGAGGGGGGCGGTGGCGGTGTCAGGAGCGGCCATGGGGGAGCAGCGCCGCCCCGCCCCGCCCCGCGGAGTCACAGAGCCGCCGCCCCGCCACGTCAGGCCGGTTTCCGGTCGCAGCCGGAGCAGCGTCAGCGCCAGCCGCGCGAGTCCCCGCCCCGCTCCCCCAGCCGCACCGCGGGGACTCGGGGAGCGGCCGCCGCCGCCGCCGTTCGCCTCTGGCCCAGCGTCCCCGCCATGGAGACCCGCTACAACCTGAAGAGCCCCGGTGGGTGGGTGGGTGAGCGAGCGGGGGCGGGCGGGACAGCGAGACCCAGCGGCGTCTCCCGGCTCCCTCTGCCTGAGCCGGGGCCGGCTCGCCGCCCGCCGGGGCAGCGGCCTCCCTCCGAGGCCTCGGCTCGCCGCCCGCCGGGGCAGCGGCCTCGGCCCGGCGGGGGCGCAGGCCGCAGCGGCCCCGGGTTGGGCAGCAAGAGGAGGGGGTCGGGGCCTGGCTCGGGGGCGCTGACCGGCCGGAATCTGCCGCGGGTGCTGCCTTCAGCCCCCAGGGCGGTGGTGTCGGCTCATCGCTGTGCTGCGGACGGGGCCCCGTGGGGAGACATGACCCGAGCCAGGCCAGGCCAGGCCAGGCCAGGCCAGCCCAGCCCAGCCCTGCCCTCCCCGGGGTGGGGAGATGCCGCACTTTATTCCCCTGCCGGCCTTCTTATCAATGACGAGGGCTCTGTGCTTCCGCTTCCCCTCTACTTCTCCCCCCCCTTCCGCCACAGCCTTTCAGTGCCTGCTGCCATCCCCCTTACCAGGGTCCGCTATTCCCCCTCTCCTCCAGCCCCCCGGAGGTTCTCTGTGCTCTCTTTCTCCCCATACCACGGACCTCCAATTCCCTTCGCTAGCGGTTCTGTGCCCCCCTCCCCAGGGTGGTTCCCCATTTACCCCACTGCACCACAGGCTCAGTTCCACTTCCTTCCCTCCTTTCCCCACTGCAGGGTCCCCTGTTCTCCCTGTCCTCTTCACACCAGAGACCCCATCCTCCCCACCATGCCAGGGGCTCTGTTTCCCCCAACTTCTTCCTCTGTTCTTTATGCCCTGCTTATGGCTCTCTCTGTCTCCTGCCCCTACGTCCCTCCCCCTCCCAAAAAAATGAGAGAGCATGTTTCTTTCCTCCAGATTGGAAGGGAGTGGTGGATAGCTGGTGCCTGCTCATCCCAACCTGAAGCAGGCTTTCAGGAAGCAGGATGTGAGGGAGGAAAGAAGCCCTCACTCTCTGGTTGATCCTGTTTGCTGAGTATCCATCCCAAGGCTCCCAGCAGGAAGAGCAATTAGTTTTCTTTGGTCATTTAGGGTGTCAACATGTTAAACTCTTTTGGGAGGATGAACAGGACTATTGTTATTCTGTAAAGTGTTAATGGATGTTATCAGTAGATGCCGGTGGCTCCATTTGTTGTCCATCCCCCATCTTTTGATGTTTTGATTGTCCCCAAAATCAGTAGGGTTCTGGCCATTGATGCCTAGAATATTCCTGGAAATTTTGGAATTGATCTGATGCAGCATTCAAAAGTTAGTATGTTGCATACAGATAGATAGACAAATATAGAATTGCAGTGGAGTTGAATGTAAGGCCTCACAAGCCCAGCCAGTGATGAGGTAGATAGAGTAAGGCAAAGTTTATATTGGCATGAGTTTGTGATGACTGCTTTGCTCATGAGTAAGATGTCTAGATCATTCCAAATTCATGTTAATAGTAATCTAATAACAACATTTAGCTTTACAAATGAGGTCAGTATCATTATCCTTATTTTTGTAGATGGGGAAACAGTGAAAACATATCACATATATATGTTACTATAATGTAGTTTTAGATCCTGTTACCTACAATGGGTGACATCTTAGATGGAAGACAATGTGGTATAGTGGAGTTTCTGCCTCTGGTACTGACCTTATGAGTGAGCTTGGGCAAATCACTGTACTCTTCTATGCCTCACTTTTGCCCATTTGTAAAATTAAAACAGAGACAATGTTATTTACCTTCCTTTGTAAAAGCACTTTGAGAGCTATAGATGCAAAGTGTTATAAAGAGCAAAATGTAATTTTTAGGGGGGCGGGAACCAAGGTTTTATTTACCAGTTGGAAAAAATGACTAATTCTTGAATATTTAAAAAGATTTTTTAAATAATAATAATAATAAACCAGGATGTCTCTTCTATTGAGAAGTGGTATCTGGACACCCATTAGGTATAATTACTTTAAAACCAGAATTTCCAGCTACCCAACACATCTATTCCTAACCACATTAGTGTGATTAAAAAACAAGAAGTGATATGGATGCGTTAGTAGGTATAACTAGGGAAGAATGCCCAGTAGAACTGGGCATATATTTTGTATCAAATGGCATTCTGCTTATTATGCCTCTTTCTGTACTGCCACTAGCTAAGTACCCCTGCCATTGGCTGCTCTGTAACAGCCATGAGTGAAACCCACTGGCATTGGATAACTGCAGAAATCTACAAAGTCAGTGGGAGATGATGATACTCTGGAGAGATTCTCCACCTCCTCTTACTCCACACACAATTGCCCCAGAAGGGTATTCATATTTTCTGAGATGGGGAGGGAACAGAGGGAATGTTGCAAATACAGAACTCCTTTCTCCCACGTTTTTAGTGACTCTGGGAGATGTTCTGCCTGTGGTACATACCCTGTGCTTCCATAGCTGGAGAGGACAATCCAGGCCTGGAGGAATTCACAGGCAAACTTTAAGATGAAGTTAAGGCTGCAAATATGTATCAGTGATGGCGACAAAACTTAAGACCACTGAATTTTTATAAAAATAAACATTAGAAAACCAGGAAATTGTCAATTAGGGTAAAACTTTTAAAATTAAAAAAAGCACCACGTCTAGAGAGTATTGTTGTTCTTCACCTGATCACCACAAGCTGTTTATAAGTAACACATATGATTTGAAGAGATCCTAAAAACAGTAGATCATGATTTTGTCTGAAAAGGATAGCAACCTTTTTGATGATCTATAACTATTGCTGTCCACCACTGTCCTTAGTATATTGTCTATAAATGTCCAGCTAGTTTGGAGTATATTTACGGAAGTGTCATGTGTAAGACACGGGAGGTAATTGTTTCATTCTACTCAGTCCAGGTGAGGCCTCAGCTGGAGTAGTATGTCCAATTCTGGGTACCACACTTTTAAGAAAGATAGGGTCAAATTGGAGAGAGTCCAGAGGAGAACTGCAACAATGATAAAAGGTTTAGAAAACATGCCCTATGAGGAAAGGTTAAAAAACTGAGTGTATTTAGGCTTGAGAAAAGAGGACTGAGGGGGACTTGATAGTCTTCAGATGTGTTAAAGGCTGGTACAGAGAAGGCGGCGATCAATTGTTCTCCATGTTCATTGAAGGTAGGACAAGAAGTAATGGGCTTAATTTACAGCAAAGAGTTTTAGATCAGATATTAGAAAAAGCTTCCTGACTGTAAGGGTAGTTAAGTTCTGTAATAGGCTTCCAAGAAAGCCTGTGGAATCCACATCATTGGAGGTTTATAAGAACGTAGCACAGGGAGTTGGACTAGATGGTCACTTGAGGTCCCTTCCATCCCTTTGTTTCTGTGATTCCAGATTAGGGTATTACAGCCCATAGCTGAAGCAATACTGGCTTTTCCAAAGGGGCTTGGAGTAGGGCCTGGTGAGTGGGGCAAGGCCCCTGCACTCCCTTGCTGTTCTAGCAGGGACAGTTGGTCAGAAGAAGGTATTAAATGCCATCTCTCTGAAAGGTGGATTTCTTTTGCCATGTGTACTCTCCCTCTTGCATTCAGCAATAAAATCTGTGCTGCCATGGCATAGACTATTATATGCACCTCCCTTACTTTGGGGATCATGCTAGTGGTGGATAGTGGCAGAGGTAAGGTTGTTTGGATTACTTTGATAATTTCCAGTATTATGGGGTTGGGTATTTTAAAGGTTTTTAACCTTCGTTTAGGATTTTGACTTTCTAACGTTTGTTAATAGAGAATTTATTAACAGTTCATGAAAAACAGACAGTTGGGTTTCAGTCTTGTGATAAGTTGTTATATCTAAAAATCTGATAGCTCTTCTTTTGTGTTTTTTCCATTAAATCTGTATGTGCATTTAGAAAATCCCTTTTGTTAACACTTGTTTGTTTACCTTTTAAATGTAAATTTTACAAAATGCACAAGTTCAAGATAATAGATAAAACATCTATAACTTTTTGGCCCATATATTCAAAGTCTAAGCTGTACTTGTGAAAAAGGTATGCAATTACCACTTTGCACTTGCAAATGTATGCTTTATCTGTTGTTTGTGTACATGATTTGTGTTAGGTGAGGAACAACTGGAGAAGGAGGGATTGAATTAGAGACTTGAATTAGGGAAGGTATAAACATTGTTATCTTAGAGCAGTGATACTCAATTAGATCTATCCGCAGGCCAGTTTGAGAATTTTATGGCAAGAGGCGGACCATTTGTGCAGATGGCTGCCAAAATAAACTTCCAGCTGCCAATAAATAAAAACCTTGATTGCAACGTAAGTGTTTCTATCTTTTAACCAACTTTATAAATCAAAATTATTACCCATGTTTGTGGCAATCTCTAATGGAAGAGGTGACCGATGATCTCTGGCAAGCTTTGTGAAGAGTGGTTTGTAGGGCGGGCACATAGACTGGTGAAGATGCTCATCTGGCAGGTGATTGCGCTTTTAGTTTTTTTATAAGGTCATGGTAGAAAACCTAAATTTGCAGAGATACGTTGATCCAACATCTTTAAGAGATAAATGGCTAGATTCTGACTATTCTGAAACTGGTCAGCATATTGAATCCAGAATCACAAAATCCCACTTTGCTGAAGTTTGCCTTTAAGACCTCTGAGCTCTGGAGAAATTAGAAATTGTAAGGCACTTCATCAATTGAATCAAGAATGTTATTTGCTTCAGAAGGCCAAGATCCATCGGCAAAGATAACAAATGGATCACAAACAAATAAAAGCAAATCTTTTGGAATTTTAAAATTCTCAATTTGCATTTTAAAATTTTTGATCAGATTGTTTAGAATTCTTGCACTGTTTTCATCGAGGTTTCATCTGTAGCAACAACACACAATGTGGGAAAGTGCAACATCTTTTCTGTTAAGTCTTTCTGAAAGATTTCAAGATTCCTCTGAAAGGCACACACTTTTTCAAACAGATTCCCAACATTGCTTGCACAGCATTGGAGCTGCAAGTTGAAGGAATTCAAGTGACCGGTAATATTACACAGAAAATCTATCAGTGACATAGAGGGGACATCATTCATAAATTTCAGGAACTTGCAAGCCTTGTTGGTCTTGTGGTTTAAAAGAAATTCTGTTATTTCTTTTTGAAGTGCAGAAAACCTCTCTAACACACGCCCCTTACTTAACCAGTGAATGTCATTGGGCTGCAACAGGTCACTATATTAGATGGAAACGTCTTGGAAAAGAGTTTTAAAAAGATGATGTTGCAAGCTAGAAGTTGAGCATATATAGTTCACTAATCTCATCACAATATCCATGGCTCTTTTCAAGTCCCCAGACAGTTTACCTCACAGGACAGTCTGGTGAATGATGCAGCGAAGTGTATTTAATGAAGGGTATATCGCTGCCAAATGTGAAGCAAAGCCCTTCTCTCTTTGTCATAGAGGGACCTCTGTCTGTATCAAGGAAGCTTACTTTCTATAGATCTAAACCATTTTTTTCAAAAAAGCCTTTTACCTTTTCAAAAATGATCTCTCCTGTGGTGTAGGTTTCTAATGGTATTGAGCACAAAAATTCTTCCCTGAAAATTTCACCATCATAAAACCTAAAAAACAGCAATAGCTGGGCAGTGTCACTTAAATCACTTGATTCGTCCACTGCAGGAGACATATATTTGACATTCTTTAAATCGGAAAGCAGTGCTGACAGACAATCCTCGTAAATTACTTCCTGTCTTTGCACTGCTGTGGAATCAGATGGGAACTTGCTTCAGTCGGTTCGCAATGTCATCTTTGTTTTTATCTCTGGCAAAAAGTTCCTCCAGCATTTCCAATATGCAGTCCTTCACAAGCTTGGCGTTCAGGAAGGGCTATTTCTTTTTAGCTAATACCCACATTATCCAAAGACAAGCAGCTGTTGCTTTTTCCTGTACAATCGCTGCTGTTGTAAGAATGACATTTGAAGTATGATAAGAAGACTTCAGATTTTCAATTTTGTCATGTCTTGCAACACTGCCTGGAGGCCAGGCCACGTTGAGGTTACTGTGCTTTGATTCAACGTGGCGCCTAATGTTGGTGACCTCACAGACGGATACGTTGGTTTGGCATATTAAACACAAAGGTTTTGCGTTTAAATGAGATAACATAATAAAAAGAAAAAGGGAAAAAAACAAAACCGAGAGTCTTGTAGCACCTTAAAGACTAACAAATTTCTGCGGTTATAAGCTTTCATGGGCTGCAACCCACTTCGTCAGATGGGTTGCATCCCACGAAAGCTTATGCCTGCAGAAATTTGTTAGTCTTTAACGTGTTACAGGACTCTCGTTGCGTTTGCTGTATACAGACTAACACGGCTACCCCTCTGGAACTTTTCATAATAAAAAGAAAATCCTCTATCCAATTTGGGTTAAAAGCTCAGTTTTCACTGTCAACTTTGCGACATTTACTCCCACTTGCATTCATTTTTTGCTCCATTTCCATCACTAATGGAAAAAATGGGTGGCATCGTAGCTCAAGTATAGCTGATGCTATTGCAAGAACTTAAGATCCAGGAAGTTACTTACTAAGGAAGTCATTGGCAAATGATAGGCAGCGCATCATTGTTCGTGAATTTAATTATAATCATTTTTTTAAAGTAAGCTGGGTGGGCCACACAGGAAGCCTTGGCAGGCCACATTTGGCCCACGGCTGCCTATTGCTTATCACTGGCTTAGAGGATAAAAGAAATGTTTAGCAGCCTTATTTATGTTTACAAACATACTAAAATGTTTGTGTATAAATCATTGGGATTACTCACAGTGTGTAAAGTTATGCATATGTGTAAGGCTATGCAGAATCAGGGTCATGATAGTGAAGAAGTGTCAACATGTATTGACTAGGTGTCATGTTTCACTAAATACTTTATAGTGATGTCCGTATAGTTGATTGATAACACTGATTGGTTACATTGGTACATTTGTTTGTTTGTTAGAAATTTGAGCAACAATTATTCCGTTATGGATTATATTGTGCCTCAAAAGAACAGCCTTGCACTGGAAAGGGAAGTTGGGGGGTGGAGCGGGATCTGTGGGGCTGGAAGTCTGCAAACCTCTGTCCTATAAAAGGAGATTGCAGGGAAAACTCAGCAATGCAATCATAGACTGCTCTTCTATAGATTTCACCTTGGAAGGGTTTGCTTTATGCCTAAAAACAATTGTTTTCTGTCTGAACTCTGGTATGGAGAGAGATCATATACTAAACTTCAGAAGGACTGAAACACACAAACTCTTGAAAATCTAATCCATCTAGATACATTTAAAAAATCTATTATTTTATTATTTTATTTTTTAAAAATCCAGTTACAGTTTAGTTATCAGTAATTTGATGTACACAATTTAAAACTGAATTTCATATTTATTCAAACGGAGGGTAAGAAGAGAGGTGAAAAAGAGAGAGAACAGGGTCTGAATATGGAGGAAGAACTACAGGTGCAAATAGCAGAAGGAAGTAACAGAAAATGGGGAGAGGGACTGAAGGATTAGGAAGGAAAGCTCATACAATCAGTGTTTTAGGCAGTTTACTGTGTTTAGCGGTAGAACGTGTGTTGCACACCGATCAAGAAGTTCATGCTTCCTACTTCCATACAGGATGGATTGATTTAAATCAAGGCAATTTAAATAATTGATTTAAAAATCACAAAGAAAATAATTGATTTAAATCAAGTTTCCCAATGATACTTCTTCACATATTTCTTAAACAATGGTGCAAATTTGATCACTAAAACATGTTAATTTACAACTCAATACAGCATTTTACAACATCTAGAAGGGTATACTTTATGTAATTTTTTTAGATAACTTGATTTTTATTAATTTAGGAAATAGTACATAATACTTATTAATTGGGTCAAGCTGCAGATACAGCAGCAGTATATTAGGGATGGTAAGAACTAAATCACACA
The DNA here is from genome assembly GCF_026122565.2 of Emydura macquarii macquarii. NCBI lineage: Eukaryota > Metazoa > Chordata > Testudines > Chelidae > Emydura > Emydura macquarii. Next base: position 6,296,380 of record NW_027133156.1, read on the forward strand.
CACAAACACAGTAGCATTTATATTTTATTAAACTAAATCTTAAATGTTTCATAAATGTTTCACATTTGCAATTGCAGAAGTCTCCTGAGTTGCCGGCTGACGGCTGTCCTTAAACTTTTTTTTTTTTTTTTAAGTTTTCAAATTCTATTAACTCTAACAGACAAGTCATCACAACACTAAATGTATGCTGTCCTTAAAACTTCTACAACTAGTTCTCATCTTCCTCACTCCCACTGTCATTTTTATTCATAGAGTGAAACAGAAATACGAGTTTACCTGCTTTTTCATCTCCCAGTCAATTTCTTAGCTTTGAGTGAATAATACCAAACATGAAAATATTCTCTCTGTGCCTGCAGAGGAAGCTTCTGCTGTGAAAAGTTGGCTTAGCAACTGAAGGAACTCTTTCAAGGTACCTTATTTCCACCAATTCAGGGGAGTGACTTTGTTCAAAACATCATTAGTAAACATGTACTGTTAAAATGGTTCTGCTCCAGCCCTGAAATTAATTATGACTGGCATAACTGAGGAGTGATTTTGAGAAGCTCATGCCATGGCAGCAGCATCATCTTCAGAAATTAGGCATCTACCTTGATATCTGGGATTGAGAATGTTCCCAAGAGAATGAGATGGAGTTAGTGCTTGATCCATTCTCTTCTTTATTGCCTGCAGTTTAACTTTCTGGTGAGCTATTTCTTCAATGTCTCTTGAAGTGCCTTCCAAATTTCGACAGCATCAACAATGCAGCAACAATTTCTCTGATGTTTGTTTAAGGCTATGGATATAGGCTTCAGTATACTGAGCATATCCTCTACATTCCTCTTTCATCCGGTGTTAGATACTTTGGATGAGATACTTCCATGTATTTTATCACAGTTTTCTTCACAAAATTTTATGAGAATAGGCCAGTTCTTAATAAATTGTTCAAAAGAATCAACCACAGAATTCCATCGAACATCTTGAGGGAGAATTAGTTTGGATCCTCCTGCTCTCTTCAGCGAAGCTGAAGCAAAATGGTTATTACGGAAGTATTTTCCGACTTCAACATTTTCTTTTATTCCTGGAGAGGACGTATTTAAGTCTTTGCCTAAAAGATGCATTAAATGGGCACTATAGCCATATGTTATTAAGGAGCATCGTTCCATTTCTTCTTCTAAATATCTTCTCATCTTTGCCACGTTTGCAGCATTGAGTAAATAATACCAAATGATGAAAATATTCTCTCTGTGCCTTTAAGACACAGTGTCTTAACTAACTCCTCTGCCTTGCTTGGCCCAGCTCCACCACCACTCAAGCACAGAACAACAGCAATCCTATCTAGCCTGTGTCTTTCTTTGCACATGTAACTTTAGTCTGCTGAGAAACAGAAACTGAAAGCCCAGGACTTTCAAGAAGCAAGAGCTGGTAGTTAGGTTGGACAGACTAGAGCCATTAATTCATTTTTATGAGGCTGTAAGTGTAGGTTTATCATGTTTGTGATGAGATTTAATTGTAATGGTTATTTTTTAAATGAGAGAGAAATTTTTAGTGTTTTATTGATTTGTAAAAAAATCCAAAAAATCCTATTTAAATAAAAAATAATCAATTTTTTTATTTAAAAAAAATCATTGATTTTTATCCACCCTGCTTCCATGTTCCTCTTCAGGTAGGAAGGGAAGAAATAGAAGTGAACATTTTCATCTGCTCCTCCTCCCTGCTTACCTACCTAGAAAACAGAGCATCGTGTATTCTGATCCTGAATCATTTTTTTTTCTATAATTTTTTTTTCTGGTGCATATGGATTCAGAATGCCTGCCTGATTATGCTGAGCTGAGACCTGTCTCTATCTATCTGCGTTTACATAGGTCAGAACTTAGTCAGTCAGATGACTCCCTTTTTTATTTTGGTTTAATAGTATCACCACACTGTTGCATTTCATGGCTTAAAAGTGTTTAGTTTATAAATAATATGGTTACTTTGTAAATGGTTTGTATAAATAGTCAGTATGTGTTTTATTTTACTTGGAGTACATTGTAAAAATTATCAAAAGTAACTTTTCAAGGACTGCATTCTCCAGACACCTCATTCCTCTCTCAGATTTGCCTATCCACTTTCAAATGTCACCATCATTCACCGGCATTGATTCCCTACTGATTAAACTCCTGGTTTTCTAGTTATAAATGCATTTTTAAAATTGATCTAATTAGCCTACCTTGCTTAGGCGAAATATGTTTAAGCTGTGTTAGCATGAACAGGATTAAAACCATGTTTAAAATTGTTCTGCTAACTCAGTTTCATTTCTAGAGCAGATGCCCTGCTTTCCTTTATCCTTGTGGTAAGTTTTATATTGAAGTCTACTCCAGCTGATCTGATCAGAGATGCTATTTACCTAGTTTAAATAGCAATCCTCATTTTCATAGGAGAATTTTGTATTTAATTCTTCTGACTTCCCACCAGGTTTGAAATGTACAAGTAACCTTGATTAGGCTTCAAATAAATACTTTTAACTGAACTTCCAAAGATTTTCTTAGTTTTGCTTTAAGGATTATATCTTGTATCTGAAGGTGTTTTTGTGGATTCAGTCACTCTTTCTGCAGTACATAATTAGGGCTTCTGATGTTAAGTTATAACTGATAAACACTGATAAAACCCCCTGATACAAAAATAATTAAGTTGGTGTTTATCCAATAATCACCCAAACTGGTTACTCTTCTCTAAGGGCATGTATGCACTGAGCAGTAATGCAGACTACGGAAGTATGATTTCTAAAGTGCACCAACATGTTGTGCATTAATTGGTTGGTGTAGACCCTGCTGGTGTGCACTTGATTAAAGGTTACCTAAGAAGCTTTAACATAGTGCTGTTTGAAACTACTGTATTAGTGTGCTAAGGAACATTATAAAGAGATTACCCATTGCAGTATATACCACTGTAATGAATAATGTAAGCCCTGAAAACCCCCTATTTTTGAATATCTGCATAAAACCAAAAAATGCTAAAAATGAAATTAATATATCTTGAAAAAGAGAAGTACTATAAACAATACACTAATGGTCACACACATTGTTTAGTCATAGGTTTTAAGTTGACAAGGAAAATCCCATCTACTCTAATAGAGGAAAGGACAAGCTGTTAACCTGTTAGTCTCTCTGATAAACCATTATGCAGTGACTACTACTTTTAATTCTTTTTAACTACTGTAAGGGTGTTGGCCCCCAATTTAAAACATTGAAAGGCTGAGGGAGGAAAGTTTGAAAAAAGATGTTAATCTTAAGCATTTTTTCTGGTATTTTGTGTTTGTATAACTAAAAATTATTTTTGCTTTAAAACTTCACATTTATCATTAAGTGTATGTTCATGTCATGAAAGGTCCTATTGTAATGCATGCTGTAAATAGATGCAAATTGTAAACTTATTCCTGGATTTCTAAAGTTTGTGCAGTTGTTAGCTGATTTTTTTGGGCAAGAATAGATTTACCAGAAAATTACTTGCATTTTCTTAGAAAGCAAATACTGAATACTTGAATGGAAAGACTTTCAAGAATATCTCAGATTGCTGCAGAACGTGATGTTGATGGTTTAGTCTGTGGCATTCTCTTCTCCTAGTCTTTACTGAATCAATGTCCTAATAAGTAAACATACTTCAAGGGGTCATTGTGCTGTTGGAGATGCAATAACAGATGAGTTGCAATAATGAGGCTCTCTGATCACTTGTGACCATTTTAAGAAGAGACATTTTTTGCAAGATGTCATCTTTTACGTTGACCACTTTGTAATTTAGGTAATTTAATTCTTCTCATCTAACATTATCTGTTCAGATTAACTGAATATGGTATTCTTCATTTGCTCTTCTAGCTTCAGCTAGGATTGCAGTGTGCTTTTTAATGGCAGGCAATAGAGGTGGGCTGTATCTTAGCAGTAGGCTTCTGAAAGTTTAACCACTTTAATTTATTTTGTGGCAAAGGGTGCAAGATACTATTGTGAAAATCTGGATTTAATTTGGAAACTAGCAGTAGGTTTTATCAATAGTACCGCTAGAGATGCAATTCATCTTATTTTTCCACTAGTTTCTGTTTCCTGTGTATTGCACACCTCTCCTTGCATCTTCAAAATACACTTCTAAAACTCATTTGAGAAAGATTTATTTTATTTATAGCTATAGAAATAAAAAAAAAAAGGCATTTGCTAAAATAGTAAAAGCTATTAGTTTGCTTCATATTCCCTTCTTTTCCAGACCAATTATTTGAAGGATAAAGACCTTCAACCTTTTACCACCTATTTCAAGATATTTTTTTTGGCCAAGATATTTTCCAGAGGGAAGAAATAGAAGGCTGGTGAGGGTTGAATTATCCTTGTCCATTTCAGAAAGATATTCTTCAATTAACACTGAAGCCTAATAATTTAAATATAAATCTGTTTCACTACTAAGCTTGTGACTAACTTTAAGCACATGAATAAACTTTAAGCACATGAATACTGCATGTGTTAAATTTGAAGCAAACATTTAAAAAGGTAAGTTTCAGTGTAATCAGTTATTATAATAGTGAATAGAGTATGTACTAATACAAACACTGTTAATGATCAAATACTCATTTTTATGCAGTAATATTTTACATATATAGAATGGTTTTCACCCCAATGATGCCAGTGTGTGTTTACAGACTTAAACTGATGCATATTTGCTATATGTAGGACATTTCTCCTACTAAGGAACTGTAGCCATCTCTATGGTGACACACAGCAGCTAGAACTATTTGAGGGTTTATTACATACAGTATGGGCCCTAACTCAAGAGTTGTGTCCAGTTGAAACCGCAGGGGGAATTTGGTCAAAACGTAATGATCAGAGTTGGATATTGGCTGGGAATTTAGGATGAATACTACTACGTTGCTGGTGCAAAAAAAAAAAAAGGGGGGGGGGGGAGAAAGGGAAGCCACATGACCTTTCATGATCACAAGTGGTCTTAGTTTTAGAACTTAATTACTTAGAACTTTAGAACTAAAACTAGAACTTAGTTTTAATTTCATGCAAAAAAACATACATACCTCATGCAGCAGGACATTCGTTCAATAATACTCTGATGGGATGTCCTGTACTGAACTTCCAGTTAGACATCCAGAAGTATATAGTTGTTCCTTAAAGGTTTCCATTAGCAAAAAGAAGGAAGAGAATGTGTTCATGAATAGTTAAACTGTATTTCTTGATAAGTGTAGTTGAACAGCAATCTCTCCTGATGTGTGACTTCTCGGAACAAATCTTATCAGGCAAGACTGTTTATGTGGCATGTCTGTAGGCATTTTTTAGTGACGTGGAAGTAAATGTGCCTCTTGTCTCAAGATGCTGAGCTAAAATATGTAGATGATTTAATATTAAATTCATTCTCAAGTAGTTTGATAACATTGTAAGTTATTTTCTAAATCTTTTACAGAATAAAATAAAGCAAAGTCATTACAGTATGGTATGTTTATATCATGGTATAAAACACTGAAGGGTACTTCTGTAAGTCTTCTTAGAGCAAAATATCTATAGTATAATAATTCATTGTCTCAATATTTTTTTCTTTTTCAGTAATGAAGATAAGTTTAAGGGAGGGAATATGAACAGTATAATTTTGGTTTAAAATGAATGTGCTTTTTGAAAACTTCATCTTTTTAACTATGTGTGACAGGGACCCGTCTGGCTTCAGGCTGTCCACTGCCTCCATTCCTCCTTAGTTTCACACCTTAGGGTATGTCTACACGTAAAATGCTACAGCTGTGCTGCTATAGCACTTCAATGTAGACACTTCAGTGATGCAAGGGTTTCTCCCAATGCTCTAGTTAATCCATCTCCCTGAGAGGCAGTAGCTAGGTTGGTGGAAAAATTCCGTCGACTTAGCACTGCTACACTGCGGCATAGATTGGCATAGCTATGCTACGTTGATGTAAATTTTTAGTATAGAACATAAGAATGGCCATATTGAATCAGACCAATGGTCCATCTAGCCCAGTATCCTCTCTTCCGACCGTGGCCAATGCCAGGTTTTTCATTGGGAATGAACTGAACAGTTAAGTCATCAAGTGATCCATCCCATTGCCCATGGTTTTCCTCTCTCTAACAGTCTACTGCTGGCATCAAGTACTTTAGGTCACTGAGATGACTTACCCCCTGGCCAGATCTGGAGTACACTAAAAGTCCAAACACACCAAGACAACCCAAGTCTTCTGCCTTGTCTTAGGCAAGGCACAGACCTTCTTCAGAGGGTCTGTCTGTCTTGTACAGAGCAGTGTTTTGCCCTTCTGCTGTACTTATCTTTAGTTCTGCTTGGCTCTGATCGGTCCCTGTGTCCTTCTCTCTGGCTGGCAAGGGTGGCTGCACCCCTCGCAGATTTGCTGCATGGGGGAACCATACGCACTCTTTATAATGGGTTCCTGGCCCTGGGAATCTTGAGAACAGGGCTGTCTGACTCGTAATCCAAAACTGTTCCATCTTCTTCCCAGGGCCTCATTCTGTATACTCCCAGCCTTGTCTCCTCACTAGCTCTCCTGGCTGGCTTCTCCTCGTAATGGAGCACTGACTGTCCCAGGTCTATTCTTCTTTGAGTCTTCCCCTTTTCTGTTTGCTGGGAAAGTCCACAGCTCCTTGACAATGCATCTTACTCTTGTTTATATTTCCTTGGAGACAGATACCAGGCCTATCAATCATGGCAGGCTGGAAACTTCCACCACTCTAGCCTTCCCTAGTTCAGTTTATCTCCAACAGCTGATACTGAGGTAGTACTTTAACTTTCTGCTGGTAGTGTTGGCATCTCTCTGCATTTTCTAAATCTTTTTGTAGATATGTGTGGGTTAGTGGAGAGAGAGAGTTAGATTAGTTGTTAGTGTAGGTGTTCTGCCTGTTGGCACTTAGGAATAGTTTTTTATTTTCTTGTGAGGGAAAATTTTTCCCTGCCCATCTTGTGAAGTGACTATGCTACTCAGCAACAGCCACATGAGATCCCTCTTTTGCTTTGGAAAGGGCCACATTCTCTGATTTGCCAATCCTTTTTGAAAAAGACCAAAAAGGCTTGCCTCAGGTTGTTTCTATTAGGTCTATGCAGACAGCATCAGACCCCAGCAAGCAAGATCTCCTTGGACTTGTGAGGTCTGGGTCCAGAAGTGCCCCAGTCAGCTCTGAGTCATTTTCAAGCTTCTTTGCCCCTTTTTCTAAGACTGTCCTGACCGCTGACTCTAGTACGACAGTGAAACGTTTTTCTGAGCCTGTGGAGAGGGGAGGAAAGGAGCATTGCTCCTCTGGGAAGTGTAGGGACAGATTTCCTTCTGGTGATCTGACCAGAAAGAAGCTGAAATTTCCTCATCGTTCCTATTCTATGGGGACTTCATGGTCCAAATCAAGTATTTCAAGTCCTGAGGGAGCATGGTACCCAACTCTCAGCAGTGTGTCAGGGACCGGGACTAACTACCTCTGTTACTGAGTCTGTGGTACTGGTATCTCACTCAGCACTGGTTGCTTTGGCTCTGAGTACTTCAGCACTGGCTACTCTAGCACAGTTCATCCCTGCACTGATTTCTCAGCACCATCTTTCTTGGTGCCAAAATTGCATGCAATACTGGGAGACCTTTCAACTGCATTGGAGCCATAGTCTCTATTGCTATCCATGTTGCTGAAAACATCAACCATGGCACTAACCACCACCACTTCATCATTATTCGGCCCATCTTTGGTACTGATTAAGGTTCACATCACAGTGCATCCTGGGATTCTGGTAAGGGTAGTTCGTTATTTAGATTAGTACTCTTTCTCCTCATCTGATTCCGAAAACACCAGGGAGGGATCCCTTTTATTCCTCAAGGTGCCATATTAGCTTTCTGTATTAGATATTCATGGACTTCCTATATGCCTCAGACATCTAGGGCTTACAGAGATGGGCACACTTCCTGGTATCCTCCACGCTGACCTCTAGGTCCTTTTGCTTATAACATGTCCTTGTGGCTCTGTTGGAACCATTGGCGTTTCCACTGTGCCAAACTGCCCTCTGCACCCCAGTCTAGGGTTAGGATCATCTCTCTGGTGCCCTCTCAAGCAGCTAGGATTGCTCAAGTTGTTACCCATCAAACTGATCATATTGGTGAGTTATCAGAGGAGGAGCACACTATACCAGCTGCCATTTTATTGCCCCTCTGACCAAGGGATTGTTCCTTTCACACCCTCCCTGTCAGGTAGCTACTAGAGCTTTCAAGATTTGCGCTACTGTACAGCCAAATCTCTTGAACACTCTGTGGATGTGATGCAAGCAAGCTTCCACAAGCTTTTAGATAAACTGCATACATCCATTCCTGGTCTTTAGTGCTACCTATGAATGAAGCCGTGTTACAGCCAGCAATGAACACATGGCAGACTCCAACATCAGATGCACTGATTTTTAAGAAGGTGAATAAGAGATACCAGGTACCATCCACTGGCTTTATGTACCTGAATATCCACTCTGTGCCATGTTTGCTTGTGGTAGGCACAGCGCATGAGAAGAGCAGATAGCAACAGACAAAAATGACACTGATGGACAGTGACAAGTAACCAAAACAACTTGATTTATTCGAAAGAAAGAGAGCTGTTCATTGGCAAATTTGCAATTAAGGACTGCTAACTACCAAGCAGTTAGCAAGGTACAATTAAACTGGCAAAAGATCTCTGACTTTGCTGACAGACTTCCTCAAGAATGTAAGGAGGGCTTCAAATCCCTGATTTCCATGGGACAGCTGGTAGCCAAGATGTGTGTCCAGTCCCTGTGTTAGTTGCGTCTGGCACTGTGGCGTGGTCTGTGTCAACGTCTATCACAATGAGGAGAGCCTCCTGATTTCAGTCACTGGGCAGCCAAGAGAGGTGCAAATGACAATTGAAGTCCTCCCCTTTGAGAGCTCTGAATTCTTTAGCGCAAAGACATACAACACACTGCATTTGTTGAAAGACTCCCAGGCTACTCTTCATTCGCTAGAAAAATACAGAGCAGCTCCTAGAAGGAAGCTGGGAAGACCTCAATCACATTTGAGGCAGAGAACATCACCCAGCATCTTTTACCAGAGGTCCACTGAACTTCCAAGGAAGAGGCAGTACTTCTAAAAGAGAAGATCTTTGGTTTCTACATTAGCCACCAGTCATGCTGCAACCACTTCAAAGTAATTTTTGACAGGTTGATTAAGAGTTTTATCCGCACCACTACCCCACTGTTTAGAGACTGCCTTGAGTTCTTTCAGGAGGCATGCAGACCTACAACATCAGACTGCTGGGTTCTAAAATAATTTCAGTGGGGTACTTTCCGCAGTTCCATAACTTTCCCAGTCCCATTCCCTTATCTGCCTCAGTTCAGGGGCAGAGGCACTCACAAAAGTCTGTTACTTCAGGAAGTGGAATCCCTTCTTGCTCTCAGGCTAATAGAAGAAGTTCCACTACAGTACAGGGGAAGGATTTTTGTTCTATTTCTTAATCCCAAAGAAAGAAAGGGAGATGGCACTCTATCCTGGACTTGAGAAGACTCAGTGCCTTCATTTGACAGTTCAGGTTAGGAATGGTAGCCCTAGCCTTCATAATTTTATTGTTTGATCCACAGGAGTGGCTCATGGCTGTGAGATGTTTGCTCCCATAACTGTATCCACTGTGCTCACAGGAAATATCTGACGTTTCAGATATGACAGGCCCACTATTACTACAGGGCCCTATCTTTTAGACTGTCAACAGCACTGAGTTTTCACCAAATGCTTAGTGATGGTGGCAACTCACCTCAGAAAACAAAGAATAATAGTATACCTATATCTTGACAACTGGCTGATCCAAAGGAAGTCACGTCAACAAGTGGAGAATTCTGTTAATAAAAAGTTAGAGAATTTGATTGAGCTAAGCCTGCATATCAACAAAGAAATATCTGTGTTGCCAACTTAGAACTTATAGGGGCAGTGATAAACCTTCTCCAGCTGGAACTTACCTGACCCAAGAAAGATTTGACCCCATAACCATCCTTACCAACCAGTGGCAGAATCAACTACACACCTCAGTGAGGACTTATCTGAGTGTACCTCAGACTTATGGCTTACTGTATGTTCATCACACAGTCTGCCAGACTTCTTGCACTGCACGCGTGACTGACTGAAGTCAATGCGTTTACTAAGCAGACATCCTGTAGACATGTCAGTGCAAGTTTCTTCTGAAGTCCTTTCCTCGCTGTAGTGGTAGAATGATCTCAATCAAGTGTGCAAGGGAATGCACGTCTCACGAGGACTCTGATGACTGATGCATCCCTCAGAGGGTGGAAGCACATCTGGACCACCATCAGGTTCAAAGTTTATGGGCTTACAAGGAGACCAAATTGCCCATGTGTATTAGTATTCAGGGCAATTTGTCGAGCCTGCGCTGTGCTCCTGCCAGTGATTCAAAGTCTGTTAATACAAGTGTGTGTGTGTGTGTGTGTGTGTGTGTGTGTGTGTGTGTGTGTGTGTGTGTGTGTGGCTATATCTATCTATCTGTATACTCATAGAGCTACTATGTTTACATAAACAGACAGGGTGGAGCTTGATTGTCTCCTCCTGTGCCAGGATGCTGTTCAGCTCTGAATAGGTGCATCTGCCATCAGCTCTCGCCCATAGCACTATACCTCCTAGAACTACAAAATGCCTTGACAGATCTGCTGAGCAGAGAGCTTTCTGTGGACCACGAATGGCCTATGTGAAACATCTTTCAGGGATGGGGCCAACCATCAGGAGACTTCTTAGCAAAAGACATGAACAAGTAATGTCTCAATTCTGCTTTAGGTGAGGCCTAACTCCAAGATCCTTGTCAGGCACATTCTTCATTGCACAGTCTTCACGGATGATGTACCTTTCCAGCCCTCTGATTCAGAGGCCATTGAGGAATTTAAGACACTTATGGTAGCATCTGCTTAACCAAGACAATTCTGGTACCTGGATCTCATGGTCTTGCCAACTCACCTTCCCAAACGCTTACATCTTTTGTTAGACGTCATCTCCCAGGAGAATGGGAACATTCTGCATCCAGATCCATCCTCCCTTCATTTCACAACCTGGATATTGGCTGGATGATGGACATGAAGAGATTCTGTTCTTCAGATGTTCAAAACATCTTAATTCAAAATAGAAAGGATTCCACCAGACTAACACATGCTGCGAGGTGGAAGAAGTTCTTACTTTACTCTGCGTATACTTAGCAGCTCTATCAGCATACCACCACCCCTTCCAGGGATATACAGTTTTTTAACACTCAGCTGGGACTAGATTCCTAAAGGACCTTACACATGTTTTTCCCTCAGTTAAGGAGCCGCATTTCCCTGGATCTTAATGTGGTCCTAGGAGGTTTAATGGCTCCCCCGTTTGAGCTCTTTGCTACATTTATCCGTAAAGGCAGCATTTTAAGAAGCAATTGCATTAGACAGAAGAATTGAGATAATACAACCATTTACGGCAGATCCTTCATGTATGATTTTGCATAAGGATAACCCTTAGGCCCATCTCTAATTCCTGCCTACGTCTGGGAAAAATGTGCCAGCAACTGAGCATGGTATGCAGAACCCTCCCTCTAGTGGCCGGGACTGATGAAACTTGCGTGCTGAAATTGTGAAGGTATGAAAACCTGACCAGGTGGCTGCTCTGGATGTCTTTTTGTTGCATGTGATTCTTCAGGCCAGGCTTCCATGACTAAGTAAATTCCATGACTGAATAAAATAAATCTGGGGGAAGAGAGGAAGCTCAATGTGAGTGATTTCTACTTTAGAGATGGGCATGGGCTTTGGAGAATGTCACTATTCGGTGTGCAGAATAAATGTGGTAGTTTAGCTATTTCTAGAGGAGGGAGATTTTTAAAATTAACTGATAATTTGAGAATTACAAAATGAGATTCTTTCCTGAGTGGCATTATATCCTGCATCACAGGATTTGAAAAATCATTCATCCAGGGTGAGTAGGAAATTTTCTAGGATAAATGCCGTCAACTTCTGCAGAATCTTACCTTTCATTTTCTTGAGCATTATTATTAATTATTTGTATTTCATCAGTGACTAGAAGCACCAACTAAGATCAGGGTCCCATCGTGATAGGGGCAGTACAAACACAGAGAGAGAGAGAGTTCCAGCCCTGAAGAGTTTACAGTCTCAATGGACATGACAGACCAGGGGTACCAGAAAGGAACCATTATTATGGGGAACCGAGACACCAAGAGTTTGTGACTTGCCTACAGTCAGAGAGGAGTTTTGTGGCAGAGCTAGGAATTAAATCCAGGTCTCCTGAATTACCAGACAGTGCTTTAGCCACAAGGCCATCCTTCACTGTTTCTAGCACTTATGGTTGTGAAAATAACCTTCTACGTGTGAACAGAGATTAATTGCAGTACTGTTTTCCTAAATCTGTAGACCGATTGTGCCAGTGTTTCTCCATCTCCTCAGAGCTTTTCTAAGCCGTGTAAGAGAAAAATGGCCAAAATCCTGTTAGTTTTCACTTCCCTTTGAGGAGATTTGAAAGGAACCAGGTCAATTTTATGTTATTGTTTGTAGTTTTCACAAGACACAACAAAAAGTGTAAGACTCCTGGAGCTATTCACTATGGAGGGGGACTAAAAGCTGAAGTGTGAGGGAAGATTAGATTAGCATGCACAGCCACCCATCCCTTGCAACGAAACAGAGAAGGAGGCAGTATAAGAGACTCCATCCACATTGATAGAATCCAGAAGGTTGGGGGAAGTGTTAAATAGAGTGTAGGTCCACCCTTGTAGTAACCATGAGACGAAGGGTGAACATAGAGAGTTTGCTTCTCTTTCTTTCCAGTAGTCAGAGAAGGTTGGGTGTGTTTGGGGCTTCACACTTATCAAATTCTTATTAGTATGAGAGTGATATGAAAGATAAAGCTACCACACATGGTCCAAGGACCTGATAGGAATCCCCGCAAGCAATCCTCAGCTTTCCAAGCAACTGGGAAGGAATGGAGACTGTCTCTTCACCTGACCTGATCAGTGAGACACCCCTCTCCCAGTTTTTCATACAGCTGTGTCTATTAAGTATAGTCTTTCAACTATTAAGTGTCTGGTTAACTTTCCACTAACAGTGTGTCAGTGCATAGATATGAGTGAGAGTGTGCTAGAGGAGACAGAAAAGTGATGGGATTATTGACCAAAGAGAGAGCGTTGAGGGGAGAGAAGAAAGGAGTCACAGAAAACATATGGGAGGAGGTAGAGAACATTTCTGTAATAATAGAAAGAGATGAGAGGGTGGAGGCAAGAGGGAAGGAAAAATGGAAATACACTGTAGATGATTCAAAGAAAAATACACAATGATCTGTTCTGAGGAGTGGGTAGGGAAGTGAAGACAGGAAGGAAAAAATCACAACAGAAGCAAGAGAGTCATGGTCAATAGAGCTGGTCAGATAGTACTTGGCACTATATTATTCAGTTAATGTCACTGGCATTTGTAGAATAATTTCATTTGATACTTTTGTGGTATTTGGCTAGCACTAAAGATAGCCAAGCACTTTTTGGCAGTTACATTATTAGATAAACACTAGTAGAATTTATTCAATTTTTTGTTTATTTGATCAGCACTAATATTAAGTTACATCTTAAGAATATTATATAGAATGTTGATTCACAATATTTTACAAATAAATAGAGTATCCAACTGTTCCATTCCATTAAATTGCAGGAGGCCTGGCATTGGTGAGATATGGTGTTGGGCCTCAATACAGAAAGAAGTCATGTGAGAGGGACTTGGTGTGCTGTACCATTTAAGCTATTTTGTTAGATGAAGTAACTCCTTCAATAGAATGTTAAGGAAATCTCCTGAATATTTTAAACTTTTTATTTTTTAAGGGAGCTTTTCATATTGATGTTCCACATTTCTTTTTTCAGCTGTCAAGCGTTTAATGAAGGAAGCAGCGGAATTGAAGGATCCTACAGATCATTACCATGCACAGCCCTTAGAGGTTAGTTTCTATGTATACTGTGGCTGTTAGTTTGTCTCTACTGTATAACATCTAACATCATTTTTCTGCCTGGTTACTTTGCTTTAAGTCTATTCACAATATTTAATTTTGTTTTTGGAGATTAATAGATCTTATTAAAATGGTCAGATTCTTTTATTTTTTCCTTCCTTGAAAACTAACTGTAGCATTTTAAATCTAATGACACTTCATGGACTTGACTCACAAAAAAGTAAAAAGTACATAATAAAAGTTAAGATTATATCTAAATAGTTATGTCCCATTGTTGCAACATGTTTTTCCTCTGGGGATTGCATAACGCCATAATTTAAATGTGAAGTGGTTATACATCCAAAAAGAAGTTCATTCATGTTATGTTATGAAGTTACTCTAGCAGAAAGTTTAAGGCTGGATCCTGTAATTTGATTCACATGTGTGCAGTCCAGTCTGTACATGGAAGCCCATTGAAATAACTGGTGGTTCAGTATAAGCAGAAGGGAGTGTCTAGTTGAGGGTCTAGCCTTTAAAAAAAATTTCTTACCCGAAAGATGCTATCTATGCTGGAGTCTCAGTCCTGGAAGTATTGTAAAGAGTCAAAAATTTGAGGAAAGATGAAATCCTAGTGTTGGCAAGAACAAAACTTAAAAACAAAACCAACAAACCTCCTAATGATTTATCTGTTAAACTATTGTAGAGCTTCTGATTTTAGGTTATAGCTGAAACCTTCCCCACCCTCCACTTAAAAAAAAAAAAAAAAAAAGAAAAATAGGTGTTTATCCAATAAACACCAGAAAAACAATGGAAATGGTTATTTGTATTTATGGGCTTGTCTACATGGAACAGTAATGTGGACTATGGGGGTGTGATTTTTAAAGCGCATTAATGTGTTGCATGTTAATTTGTACTTGTAGACCCTGCTGGTACAAACTAAACTTAAGGTTCCCTAGTGTGCCTTAATGTAGTGCTGTTTGAAACAGTACTATGTTTAAGTGCACTAGGGAATGTTACAAAGAGAGAACTCATTACAATATATAAAGAGAGAGAGAGAGCCCTGAAAACCCTCAATTTTCGGACATCTACATACAACTCAAAAACTTCTAAAAGTAAACCTTGAAAAACAGAAGCCCTAAATGTTGGGAGCTTCTGAGGTGTTGCCATTTGGTGGAATTTTTGCAGGAAAACTTAGTGCACTTAACATGCTTTTGGGTGCTATAAAATGCAGATTATTGTTATTGACTAGCTTTTGTTTGTACTTGCTGTTTTTCTCCTGAATAATCATTTAGGTAAAATATCAACTTTCATTTTTCACTTATTTAATTTTTCACTTATTTTTGTTTTATTTTAATTCCAGTGTTTTAAACCAAGCTCAGGGCTAATACAGCACCTGGATTTTTGGAATAGTAAGAATACAGAGGCCTATTTCAGGATGTCATTTACTAGTAGTTTGCATGAATGTGTTGATTCTTTGTTAGGACAGTCTCTCCTGGGGAGAGAACAGTGAGAGGCAAAAACTCAATAAATGGTGATAGTACTATTCTGTCCTATCAGGAGTGATAAGTAGATGGGCAAACACAGCATTGTGATCTCAGCATTAGTCATGAGTAGGGGTATGATTTTGTCACAGTGCTGGTCACCACTGTCACGGAACCTGTGAATTTTGCTGTTGATTTCAACTCAACTGTGAAAACAGTGAGCGTGTCTTATGTAAACAGGAAGTGATCGTGACTTTTTGGCGGTGTAAGTGGAAGTGAAAAAGTTAGTGGTTGGAATATGCAAACCCTTAAATAATGGTAAATAGTGAATGACAACAACAGCAACAAAATATGAGTAAAAACTGGCAAAATTAAGTGCTAAGCAATGAGCACAGTAATACTCCCAAACATTTAATGAAAGCAAAGGAAAGTTATTTTGTATGTGATACAGCATATGTGTTGATTTTGCCATATATACTATCTGTGACAATTTAGCATTTGGAAAGTGCAACACATAAGTACAAATAAGAGGTGTTACAAGTGGAGGAAAACAGAAATCTGGAATGTCAGAAAACAGAATTGTTTACTACTTAAGATTGAAGAGCAGCTTTACAGGAGTTATGAAGCTTTCAGATTAATGGAAGTTTTCTCTGCCTCTTGCATGCGCTTGACAATTCAAAATTCAGAGGATTTTTAGAATGTAGTCAGGAACACACATTGGAGTTATACCTAGTGCAGACCAGTTTAGAAAGTTTTACTTACCGAAGGATTTTGAATATTACGAAGTAATATCTTTTATTGGACCAACTTCTGTTGGTGAG
The DNA here is from genome assembly GCF_026122565.2 of Emydura macquarii macquarii. Taxonomy (NCBI): domain Eukaryota; kingdom Metazoa; phylum Chordata; order Testudines; family Chelidae; genus Emydura; species Emydura macquarii. The sequence goes on from NW_027133156.1 coordinate 6,312,594, forward strand.
AGAGACAAGAGAAATTTGTCCAATAAAAGATACTACCTCATCCACATTGTCTCTCTAATATCTTGGGATTAACATGGCTACAACACTACTTACGTTCAAGAAATAAAAGGAAAGTTGCAATGCCTTTGAAGGAATCAGCATGATAGCGGATTAAACTATTGATGCTGAAGACAGATATGTGCTTAATATTCTCACCATCTCTGGCCCAACAACCAGTGACAATGACGTTACTTCAGCTCCAGGTGAACAAAACAAGCTGGAAGTATTTTTGTTGAATTGTGAGGTCTTGGAAGCAATTAATTTAAAACAGTGAGCCAGGCAATAAGGGAAAATGTTGAGAAATTCACAATTGATTTGCATGATTTGATTTCATTATTGCATTTCTGACAGATAATGCCTCCTACATTGTGAAAGCTTGGGATCAAGGTTTGAAATCTTTGTTTTTAAATGCAGTACACTTGATGTGTATGTGCATTTGCTTACCCTTGTTGGCAATTTGTGTTGGAAAATACTTTTTTAAAAGTAAATGAATTTGTTGTGGCTTGTGGCTATAAAATAGGCTTTCACTGTCTGCCCCACAAGGAAAGCACAGTATTGTATGTTTCTAGTTGAAAAAAGGAAAAGTCCTTGCATCCCACCAACCCTTGTAATAAGCAGATAGAATAACTAGTTTAAAGTAGCTCTTTCACATTTTGAATGTGCTAAGGATTACATTTCATTTATTACAATAGTAGTTAATTTGTTGTGGGGATTAATCTCTGCCAGTCTGCAGCAGTTAGAAGCTCTGAAAGAATTAGAGACTCTAAAGGAATTGGCATGATAAATCATGAATACATTCACAGTTTATGAAGCGCCCACAATTCAGGCTCATCAGGTGAAAAATGACTGCGTGATCTTGTGCTGTGGGCTGAGAGCTGTACTGAAACTTGCCAACAACCAAAAACTGCATTTTTAGAAAGCGCAACAAAAAATAAGTCATACAGGGAAACTGACTCAACCTCCCGCTTTTGCCAACCTGCTGCTGCTTTTTTCAATGCATGCTGTGTTTTTGAGCCAAATGAAATAACATCTTAACGTTTGTGAGACCACAGTATTCTAATGTACCCCACTGTTTGAAGGCATCATTCCAACAACAGAGAGTAATATTGGACTTACTATAAGGCAGTTCCAGAACTATGGAATAAGAATGTCTTACAGTTCTGGAGAAGCATGAAACCCCGATTTTCTGTTTTTGCAGTAGTTGCCCTGTGGTGCTTTGCAGGCCCTGTCAACAGCATGGACGCAGAACAGTTGTTCTCATTTTTTAATAACGTACTCAGAGGTAACAGACGTTGCATCAAAAGTGATGATCACCTAATGAGTAACTTACTGTACCAAAAATCTCAGCCATGTGCAAATGGAAATTCACCAAAAAGGATGGTGAAGTTACTTTGTTATAAAGTTAAGCACTTTCCCATTATTATTGTTTGAAAAAAGTATTGTACAAAAAGAATAAAATTCCAAAATAGTTTGCTTTACAACGAAAAGAAAAATACATCACTATTGTCTACATGAACATTCGGTTTGTGGCATGCTGCAGTGTAAATCTACCCCGCACTAGCCTTCTGCAGACAAACTGTCCATGTATACTCTGCTGATATGCATTAACAAGTTGATCTACTCCCGCTTTGGTTTACTCCCATTTCACAGAGGACTAGATTAAAAGGCATTGACGAACTGTAGAGTCCTACCTCAGGTTGTCGTGAACTAAATGTTCATGTAGACAGTTTGTTCAGCAGACATGTTACATTGTTGTGTTAATAAATGCATATATGTTCACATTCATTTTAATTATGCATTTTGTTGCCGTGATCATAGTGTGAAATCTGTTTTTGAAATGTGACTGCTGTGAATGATGCATAGCTTCACCTTGACAAAATCGTATCCCTATGCACGAGGTGTTGAGAGCAAGACTCTCTTGATGCTGATGATAACACCAGGCATACTTGGCTACTTACCGAATATGTACATGTTATGTCCATTGCAAGCCTGATGTTTGTGATGTTCAAACTAGCCAAAAATAGACTTAAAGAACCACATAGAAATTGCAATTGTAACACAGTAAGTAAGTAATGACACTTTCTGAATTGACTTCAAAGGAAATATGTATTGCCCCTTAACTATAGCTGACGTAATGCTGCACTGTCTTATAGTAGTTATCCTCATTTAGCTTTTTTCTGATTTTTAATGTTTAATTTTTGCTATTCTACAGAGCTACAGTCCACGCTTGGTTTAAGAAAGTAATGATTGTCTGTTTTTATCCTGCTTGTGATCTGTCCGTGCCTAGGGTAGCCCACCTGGAAATGCCAAGGTCAGGGCAGGCTGTAAAAAGGAGAGTAGATTGTCCCAAACTGGTGGCTAACACTGCAGTTAAATTCACCAACTAGTCACAAACAATGCTTCTGACTCCCGACAGTGGTTATCAAGAAGCTAAACAAAAAAATTACACAGCTCCCTTTACTGCATTTTAATCTCTGGCTCCCAGTCAGCAATCAGGGCCAGTAAAAAGATAAGTTATTTAAAACTCTATTCCCTTTACCAAAATGTTCTCCTGACCCCAAAGGGTCAGCCACATTGCCAGATCAATATAAGTTCGTATCTTACCCAAAATATCATGCTGCCAGCCAATCCTTTAGGAATTAAAACTAAGGGTTCATTATAAAAGGAAAGAAACAAATGCTAAGAGAAATGTGAAATGCTCAAAGCAATCAGATACATACAAATGACTGTGAAGTCCATATATATCAAATTCTCAGTAGAATTGTGGAGTCTGCAGGCTTGTACACTCCCTCTGAAGTACTTCAGTACCTGGATGGGTTTCAGTCCTTTGTTTCACAGCTTCAGTTGTAAATGAGTTGATCCAGAGGTAGGAAGCAGGAATGAAGACAATATGGGGATGGTACAGCTGCCTATTATGTCCCTTCGCCATGCTGCTGCCCCGAACACAGCCATACAGCACATGGCATGGAAAAGCCTCAGAGTCCCCTGTCCCTGATCATGTTCTTACATGTCTTGGTGACTCATAAGGTGTAGCCTCTGGGTTCTTTCACTGGATTCATATTTATAGTACCTTTCAGTTCCCTTGATTGGCCATTAAGTAGGCTTAGTGCTGCTGCCATCCTGTCTGGGGTGTCATCAGAAACACAGCAGAAGATGAAATATCTATGTATCATACATATTTTGAACTTATAATAAACACTGATACATATATGTAAATGTGCTTATCAATTTTAGCGAATTAGAATATTTCCAACAGTACCTGACATGGCATATCTCATACAAATTATTGTAATTTTGCAATATTGATATTAAATAATATTATAAATGATCCCTTATATATCAGACAGCATCACACTGCTGTTTCTGACTTGTGTGCTTTTGTTTTTTCATTTTTTAGGATAATCTTTTTGAATGGCATTTTACTGTTAGAGGCCCTCCAGATTCAGATTTTGATGGAGGAATTTATCATGGACGAATAGTACTACCACCAGAGTATCCCATGAAACCACCAAGCATCATTCTGTTAACAGTAAGAATATTTAGTGGTCATCCTTTACATACAGTCATTTCAATTAGAATAACCTTAAAAGCCTTCAACAATTCATTTTTGACAATATTAGAGAGGTCACTTAGAGAAAAGTGCAGAATTGTGTGTGGCTTTTTGTTTTATTTATCCACTTGTATACCTATAGATGAGACTAAATGAAATATGAAGACTATTTATGCAAGATTATGTGCATTACAGAAGAGCCACTGTAAGATGAACTTAGTGCTTTGACCACTGAAAGGGGATGGAAAATAGTTCCCCTAGTGTACTGCTGCTGTAGGAGGCATAATGCCATTTGATTCACTTTGGAATAGTGATGTAGGCAGGGAAAATTACCTATGTTGCTTGCTCAAATGTTGCGTATAGTAACTGTCATTAAATTACACAATCTTCTGTTTTTTAAAATGCTTGACATTCTTATTTCAAGGTCAGAAAAACAATGAGAAACAGTGGATGAAAAAACAAATTTAGTAGGTTTACTATCCATAATTTCAGTTGATATCAACGAGAGCTGCATGTGCTCAAAACCACACAGGATCTTGCCCCAAATTTATGTCAGGAGGGTGTGTGTGTGTGTGTGTGTGTGTGTGTGTGTGTGTGTGTGTGTGTGTGTGTGTGTGTGTGTGTGTGTGTGTGTGTGTGTGTGTGTGTGTGTGTGTGTGTGTGTAAGAATATTAAAGTTGCAAAGACAAGCACTCAAAACTTAAGAAATACCAGAATTAAGGTTACTTGTGCAACCTTAATTCAGAACCCTTGTGCATATGCATTAAGATACAAGAATGGAAAAAATAGTATGTGATCATATAATTAGAGATTGTCTCCATAATTAAATTATATGAAGTGGACCCATATTGACACCTCTACTTGGGTTGTCAGCAGGGTTTTGGACCTTTAGATCCATAGTACAGACCTCTACCACTTGAGTTAATGGAGTAACTGGTAGTAGTATTAGGTTGTTATCCTCTTTGTGGACCAGCCACTAGAAAAGTATATGTCTCATCCCCTTCAAGTAGGTTTAACAGCTGTTTGTTGATAGCAGAGGAATGTTAGATGCTCAGGATTCCTGAGTTCAATTCCAGGTTTTGAAGGCGAGCTTCCTATAGTGGTTATGGACTTAATGTCCCTGGTCCCTCAGCTTGTTCCTGTCCTCTTCTGCTTCCGTCCACCCTGGTTCCTGCCCCCCCCCTCCCCCAAATTTATCCCCACTCCCTGGTCCTTCCCTCTTCCCCTTCTCCCTCTACTTTCCGATTCCTTCAATTTCTTTACCTACTCTGCATTCAAATTTGGCTGCTCCTCCATGCCGGCTGTGTGCCAGCTGGGGAGCATAGAAAGCACAGGAAGGACAGTCTCTCTGCTTTCAGTCCTGTACCCCATTCCACAGCAGACCCCAGCAGCTCAGAGGAGTAATTGCAGGGAAGATCTGCCTAAACCCCTGGAGCCCTGGAGTTAAGCATGCGCGGTGCAGATAGAATCGTCGTCACGTCACGTCACGTCACACACACACACACACACACCCCCCCCCCCCCCGGCAAGATCAGCCTCATGTGGACACAGCATGGATTTGGCAAATTTTGGGCTAGATCATAAACAGCTGAAAACAGGGTGTTATGATGAAAAGTATCGAGCTACCTTAGCTAGAGATTTTGCTACCAAATCTGCCTGTATGTATGACTTGAGTTAGCCTTTCACCTTTTGCCAACACTTAAAAATATGTTTTGGCAAAGCATGAGGCCTTAACTTCTAAATTCTTTTATATGGTTCAAGAATTGATTATGATCATCCATTATTAATCAATTTAAGTAAATTTTCCATAGCATTCTTGGCTTTTAAAGCATTGAAATTATTCTTATTTGTCATATTAAATGTTGCAGATCTTAAAAGTGAAACATAGACCTCACTTTTGGAGAACTTCTGACATTTATATTATGTTTAAAAGATAAGACTAGAAATGGGAGATTGTCTTCAGTGCTTTGTGCAACAGCAGCAAGAGTAGCTTCAGCAACTCTAAGCTAGCTTTATATGGTTGTCATTTGTACAGTTGTTAATTGATGTTTGCAAACATTTACTTGAAAATATTTTTACAGCTTAGTATTTTTAGTAGAAGTTAGTTTAACAAGGAATATTTGGGTTGAAGAAATGTCTTTTGTTTTTCTTCCCCCGACTCCTTTCCTGAAGGCCAATGGCAGGTTTGAAGTAGGGAAGAAAATTTGTTTAAGCATCTCAGGACATCACCCTGAAACATGGCAGCCTTCATGGAGTAGTGAGTATTGACTTAATATTCACTATAATTCTTCTTCAGCAAAACACTGATGGACACCAACAAAACTGGTTTTCAGAATTACATTCTTTGTGAAATTATCCATGATCTTATCTCAGTTTTATTCTGTGCTCATTATCGTATCATTTATGCACATTGCTTGATGTATGGGCTAATCTCTGATGACATGAGAAGAATTTCTTCTACTTACTCCCCTGACCTCGAGGAGACACTGGAAATAACATGGCTTCAGCTTCTGTCATTTACAGAGAAATAAGTAGAAGAGAGGGAAGAGGCACATGGTTTTAGTGTTGTCATTTGTCTTGGATAAGTTGATAACTAAACTTTGAATCTAATGCATTATCTATTAAGCTTGCAAAAAGTTTCTTTATAAACAAACCTTAGTTGAATTGACAACAGATAGTATCTTCTTATGGAATCTATCGGTTCACAGGACTAAAAAAAAAATTCCAAGACAATACCATATCTGCTGAATGCCAACTAATTGTATGTTTCTCCAGTGGTAAGGTAAAGGGTAAGTAGGAGCCGGTGCTGTGAGCACTTCCTCTTCTGTTTCAATCTAATTTAACCACTCATGTAATTTTCTATTCAGGTCAGCAGGGCTGGCCTTTAGGGCCTGAAAACTGCAAAACTATGCCCCAACTCTGTTGTGGGACCCCATAAATGTCCATATTAATCTCCATTTTTAATCGAAATAAGGAAAAAACTCACTGCGTTTGTAGAGGTCACCTGGGTGTAAATTAATCACCAGGATTGAAAGTATGCTACCCTAATTTTCTGTAAACAACATGGGTTATTCACAGTTTCCACCACAGTTGCCTGGAACTAGGCTTTGGGGCCTGTATAGCTCATGATCATAAGTCCCGTTATTTTTTTTTGTGGATGCCAAGACCGTGGCTACCAGTGATACTAGGCTGCCCTGGGTTCTGCAGATGAAATGGTTCCTCTCGCTGAGTTGCCAGAATAGTCTCTGGCACAAGCAGGGATACTGCACGTTTGCAGGCAGCCAAGCCAAAGCAGACAGAAGTAGGAAGACTGTCTCCTTCAACTTGAGCAGCAACTATGGCATACTGGGGAAGCCGGCCTCCCACCCTCCTTCAGCAGCACTCTTCCTCAGTCTTGTGAGAAGAGTGGAAACCAGGAAGTGCCATAGGAGGAGAAATCTGATAGGAAGAATGTAAAGGAGACTGATCTCAAGAGAGAGAAAAAGATGGGGTGCCCAGGAAAGAGGTGGTATGCTTAAGATCAGTGGTGAGGTGTGAATTGGTGTGCAAGAGAGGTATAGGGAGGACTTGGAAGAGACAATGGAATACAAGTGGGATCAAGAGGGGTGGAGATCAAGAGAAGTATGGTGAACTATTGATATTTATTTGCCCCAGGTAAATGAGCATTTTAAAATGTTATAAAGATTGCTTATATAAAACATTTTTAGCTTTGTTTTAAATGTATAGTGATGAAAGGTACTTTGAATCCTATTTTACTTCCTTGTCTGGTCACTTTAAGTTTTCCTTCAGAATCAGCTTGATGAATGGTGATTTAGTAGTGTGGTCACATGAGTGACATGACTTGAAATTCTGTCATGGCACACTGCACTAAATGAACTCTCTAAGAAGAGAGGAGGATCCAGCACACTGAGTTTAAAATGACTGAATGATTTTTTGCATGTCTCATTGCAGTATACTTTTTATACTTTTTTCTGAAGTGGGAAGAAGAGGAATCATGCAGCAGGACGCAGTGCACAAGGCCATATCTTTTTGTATTTTTTTCCCTTCATCTCTCCCTGTTTGTTTTTATAGCATATTGTTAATCATTTGTCTCTTCCATGGATATAAATTGCAACTTAAATATATTGAAAGGATTAAATTCTATGACCAGAGTATTGTGGAAAACCAGGATTTATATAATTTTGCATGAATCAGCATGTTCTGCTGAAGCAGAATTACAGCTACAAATGCTTTGAGACTGCAGAATCTCAGGGGTTCTATTAGTTGACCAGTTTTTCAGTCTGCTTAATATCTTTAAAACTTTTTTTCAACGATTGTTGAGGGCTTTTGTGGGCAGGATATATGCTATTGTGATATTTATTATCTGTGGGCTTGCAGGTTAATTTTCTTAGGTATTATCCAACTGGGTAATACTTCTGTGATTTGCCTATTTAATTATTGTTATGGTGCCTTACGTTTTCATGTAGGCATTCTTTTATTATATATATAAACAGTTGTAATAAATCAAAAGAAATGTACAGATCACAAGCATGTTACGTGCATTGCAGACACATAGAAAAACTAATCCTTGTCCCAAAATGCTGACAGTCGAAAGCCAAAATTCAGCAAATGACTGTACATGGGCCTTGCTGACTTACTCTCCTTATTATGGCCCTTTTCCACCCTATTTCCTCCCTCCTTGTTTTGAACTCTACTGTTCATTTTGACACATTATTTCTATGGCCCTTAGCCTTCCTTTTCAGTCTCTATCCTCTGCCCCCAGTACCTCTTCCATCAGCCATCACTTCATCTCCCCTTACCCCTTCAATCTATGACTCCTTGCTGTAAAAGAAAAGGGATTTTTCTTGTATTATTTTTTATACCAATTTTGTATATCGTTGTTGGTTTCGGTGTAATTATAAGAAATTTTTCTTCAAACAATGAATTTTAAAGGCAAAACTCCTTACTTCACTCCCTCCCTCCCCCAGTCTAGACTAAATTAAGTAACAATTCTGGTAAAAACTTAGTTTGAATTTTTTTTTTCCAATTTCAGTAAGGACAGCTTTACTAGCCATTATTGGTTTTATGCCAACCAAAGGAGAAGGAGCCATAGGATCCCTAGACTACACACCTGAGGAAAGAAGAGCACTTGCTAAGAAGTAAGTCTTGTGTTTTTAATATCTCCAACAGTTATTAGTGTTAGTAATTAAATTTGTTAGTCTTTAAAGTGCTACAGAACTCTCGTAGTTTTTAGTGTAAACATCATAGATCTGTAGGAAAGAGGATTTCCTTTTTTCTGATCTGAATAATGACTTCTAGGACTGTCAATCAATGGGAAATAAGCAACTATATATTATGATGATTATTGTTGTCAATTTATTTTGTCAGTGCCACCAGTATGCTTGTATCACTGTGACTGCTTTCTGGTCTTCTCTTTCCACAAATTTGTTTTGCCTTCGACATCAGTTTCCTTTAATAACTTTTAAGTTTGTGAAGGTTTTCTTTCTGCACACCAGGCTTATAAGCTGTTACCTTATCATGTAATGTCTACAAGAAAATGGTACTAGTAGGAGTGCTAATGCCATCTGTATGTTTGTCACTGCAGCCCAATAGAATGTCTTGCCAAATACATTTCTTCCTAAAAAAGAGAGAAGCAAAATGAAAGTATGAGTTTTCAGGACCAGTGCCTGGTCTCAGTTGTCTAATTGCAGAATTAAGAAAGTGGATCAGTGGATCTCACTTCGCATATCAAGGCAAGATCCCTTGCTCCTTACTCTCAGAGCTTCTTAACTGGACCTTTTTGAAATTCTAGTTCCAATGAAGGGAAACTCTAAGTTGCCTTACTACCTCAAAAGTGAAATGATTCTGTGGAATCACTACAGGAGTTTGATATCATACCTGGCTAGAGCTCTATGGATGAATCTACAGGATATGCAGAGCACTATTTCAGACCAGAAATTCATTTCATGGAAGTTCCTAAAGAAAGTGGACCTTAGTCTTTTAATTTTTGGCTTCCTTAGTGCTGCAGTCTTACACTTAAATAAGCCTTCCATTAGTAACAATGAGAGTCCTGTAGCACCTTAAAGACTAACAAATTTCTGTGGGCATAAGCTTTTGTGGGCTGTAACCCACTTCGTCAGATGCAAGTGGGTTGCAGCCCACGAAAGCTTATGCCCGCAGAAATTTGTTAGTCTTTAAGGTGCTACAGGACTCTCGTTGTTTTTGCTGTATACAGACTAACATGGCTACCCCTCTGGAAACTTCCATTAATGTTATGCTTTTAGATATGACAGCACTCTCGGCAGTGTGGTTGAATAACCAATGTGAAATGTTGTGCTAAATTAAACCACTTCTGCCTGCCGTTCCAAAGGATTGATTCAGTAGAGCAGAGTAGGTTTTGAAGTTAGGACTCAGCATACTAAAAATGGACAAAAGGCTGATGCTAGAGATTTATTTCCTTAACAGTTCTGGGGTGCACAGGTATCACAACAGATTCCATTTGCTAATATCACCCTCAGTCTTGGAATCCTTTAACAGGCTTCTGCTTTTATTACCACATCAGACTCAAGCTTCCTTTTCTCACCTTCAGGGCCCTTAACAACTCTTTATCTGTCTTGTCTCTTATTTCATTGCCCCCTACTCTGCCAGTGATGCCAACTAGATTTCTCACACACCCTATCTCAATTTGTGGTGCAGTTCAGATCAACAAGGGGTTGTCACTGCCTGCCCTGTAGCCCTGGGTGCCTTAAATGCTCTGCTGCTGTGGCTCACAGCTCAGACATCAACTGCCAACAGACAAGCATGTGGTCCTGATTCAGCACTCTGACCCCAGCAGCCTGCCTACAACACAACAGCTCCACCCTGGTCTCCACCAGCCTTGGTTACTACTTGCAGGGTGACCCAGCATACCCCCAGTGCCAAATTTCCCCAAAACCATTGCCCCTGACATGTCCAGCTCTCCTGGAACATTCAGAGGAGTATTATGGTCCTTTTCTCCTTTAAAGAGACAAAAGCACAGCAGCTTGTTGCCCTAACTGGAGTTAAGTCACTTCAATTCAAACACAGCACTGGGTTGGCTTAGATTAAAAGTAAAACAAGTTTATTAACAAAAAGAGAGGTTCTAAGTGAGTTCAAGTACAAGGGATAAAAGACAAAATGGTTACGAGAAAATGAAAGTAAAATATGCTGTCTAATGGCTAAGACATAACTCAATAAGTTACTGCCTTGGTTTCAGGTAGATTTTTTACTTATTTTTTTCTTTCTTGCCATGGCTGTCTTTTCTCATTCAGGACCTTTCACAGAAGTACAAGATGCTGGTTTCCCTTGTTGTCTTGGTGAAAGATCTTTTCCTAAGCAGGTTTCTCACCTATATTCCTCTTCCAGAGATTTCAGCCATCTTGGCTGAATGACCCTTCTTTCTCAGCTTGCAAGAGCTGTGGCCTCTTGTCTGTCCAGTGATTGATGCCAAGATGGCTTCTTCTCTCTCTGTATGTCTTCCCAAATTCACTGTTTATCCCTGACTCAGGGATGGCTTCATGCTGTTCTTCCCTTTCTGTTGTCTTCTCATCCAATTAATGAGCTGTATGTAAATGGGGCTTTCATTAATTTTGGTCATACCTTGTTTAATTGTATTGGAGAGAGGTAGCTAGCTGCCTTACCTCCTGTGTGTGGGAGAAAACCTGTTTCTCTTTCTTTGTTTGGTTAGACTTTAAAGCATAATATTAGTGAGTATCCATAATTCCTCATATAGTGTTAATACATACATTTTGCAATTATATTAATCACCAGTGTCATTAGCTTTCATAAAAGATCTTGAATGATACACTTTTATAATATAGTAATATTATATACAATCAGTTGATTCAATTACTTATCATTATCTAGGTTGGACATTAGGAAAAAGTTTTTCACTAGGAGGGTGGTGAAGCACTGGAATGGGTTACCTAGGGAGGTGGTGGAATCTCCATCTTTAGAGGTTTTTAAGCTGAGGCTTGACAAAGCCCTGGCTGGGATGATATAGCTGAGGTTAATCCTGCTTTGAGCAGGCGCTTGGACTAGATGACCTCCTGAGGTCCCTTCCAACTCTAATATTCTATGATTCTATTTGAAGTTCTGATCTCCTGTCTTTATAGTTCAAAGGCTACTTTGCCCACTCACTAGATTGATAACTTTGTTTACTTTTTATGTAAATGTCTTCATTGTCTCTGTGATGACAAGGCTGGTCAGACAATTACATATTCTTTTGTCTAGTGCAGATTGTATTGATTGCCAAACACATTTTAGAACATAATTCTAGCACATATCCATAATTCTTTGTGCACACCCCATATATACATCATGCAAGAATAGATTAGTGGGTTACTCGTTTTCTGTTGATCTCTTACATGACTCCTTTTAGATACAGACGATGACCGCATTGTGTGTGTGAGGTGTAGTGAATATTTCATGCCTGACAAGAGTTGCTGATACAGAGCTGTGAACCACCAGTGGGCTTCCGTGTCACACGCCCATGTTTATTTTTCATGGAGTCTTGAATTTTGGTTAGGTAACTAAGTACTTGGAAGTGGTCTTGCCTCAATGCAGGAGGATGGACTAAGTATAGCTAGACTGGTGTTTCCTAGCCTGTTCCTAAAAACCTCCAATGTGGGAAATCCCACAGCCTCCCTTGGTGCAACTGCTTTTGGGTGTGTTGTGTGGTTAATGTTTCTTATTTTTCAAGAAAAATATTGTTTAAAACAAGAAAATGTCCATTTAAAACTTTTATTTATCAGGTCACAGGATTTCTGCTGTGAGGTGTGTGGCTCAACAATGAAGATAAGCCTATTACCATTAACATCAGGAAGTGCTTCAAGCCAGGCTGACAAAGAGGCTAAGGAACTTGCCAGACAAATTAGCTTCAAGGTAGATTAACTATTTGTAATTTTTCTTTGTTTGATAGCTTAATTTGAGGAAACTGTAAATGTGGTATTGCTATGAGGAAACAAAAACATTGAGGACATGCTTAAACTTGTAACATAGCAGCACTGCATTGTACTGCTGTGTAGGAGACTTGATTTCAGTGTAGGCTGTGGGAGAACAGATGGTGCACTTGGTCTCTGGGAAGATGGACAACACATCAGTTTGCGACACAAGCGCTGACTCTGGTTCAGTGACAGTGGTAGCAAAGGTGGTAGGAAAGGTTGCTTAGCAGTGTCCATTGTAACTCCCTGTTTTCAGTTACTGATAGCTTGATGAAATTTCCCAAGCTTAATGTCTGCCCAAACATAAATTTTTCTGGAAGTGTACATGAGAGAGTAAAACACGTATACTTTAAATTGCAAACTTTTTTTGACAAGATCCATAGTTGAAGAGAATGAATGAAGAAAGTTGGACTCTAGTATGGAAAGGGCTCTTACCAAGAAGTACCTTTTGAGTGGTTCAGTGAAATAAGGTTTTTGTTTAGAAAGTAGCATGTCTTGCATGCACAATATGCTTTCACTAAACTCAAGAAAGTGAGTCACTGAGGATGATGCTACTGTATATGGAGGCAAGGTTTTCTTAATTGTGTAGTGAAACATACTTCAGTGTTGCATCTTATGCAGAAGACTATCCATTGACTTCAGCGTGGTCAGAATTTCACCCTATATCTCCAGTAGCGCAGTTTTTTCTAACACTGTGCTATGACATTGGTTTAGTCTAGAAGCAGAGTGAAGTTTGTTACCCACTGAACAGCCAATACTAATTTTTTCAGCACTTGTGTGTTTCTTAGTAGTCCCCCATCCAAATATGGACCTGACCTGATTCTGTTCATAATAATACTTTCCATATTAAGATCTCAAAACATTTTACAAAGGTGAGGTAAGGAGGAGAAATACAGACACAGAGAGTTAAAAGGTGACTTGCAAAGAGCAAAAAATTGGACTGTGCTCTTTTTGCTTCTTTATGATGTATAAATCCTGAAAACTGTGTGGGATTTTTGTTTTGTTCTTGTTTTTAAATACTGCTCCTTTTTAACAATAGAAATATTAGGAATGTCAAGTCTGCTCTTCTTTGATTTTGCAGGATTCTTTGGTGGTCTCAGCTAACATTCATATCATTCGGAGTTCTTAACTGAAAGGTTATGGGAGTACAATCTTTTAACAAAACTATTTTTGTAAGTGTTTTTCCCAGGGCATTGAGTTAAACAGATATTTAACAGCAAACAAACAAGTCCACCACACAGCCTAAATAAAATCTCTTCCCAGCTCAATAAGGTTTCACTTGTTTCATATTTTTAAAGATGACATCTATCTACCTATGACGCTTATATGGCACCCGTCATCAGAGTGTTTGAGTGCCTCACAATCTTTATGTATTTATAATTTATCCCCACACACAGGGAAGTACTGTTATCCTCATTTTACAGATGGGGAACTGAGGCACAAAGATACTAAGTGACTTGCCCAAAGTCACAAAGGATATGATGGAGCAGGGAATTTAACCCAGATCTCCCAAGTTCCAGGATTGCAACCTAACCACTGGACTATTCTTCCTCTCTGTTATCATAAACCTTCTACAGAACCTGAACAGTACAGTCTATACCAGTGTTTCTCAACCTTTTAAGTAGCAAGTATCCCCTAACTTCTGAAAATTTTAATAAGTACCCCAACACTCAATTTTCCACTCTGAGAAATACAATCTTTTTCCCCTTTACTGCTGAACGATTGTATTTCTCGTAAAGCAGGAGAGTTCTGAGTTCTGCAGTGCTGTGTGGCTGTGGCAGATCACAAAACCCCCTGCTGTTTCTCCCTTCCTTCCTCCTCCCCTTCCTCCATATAGGAGCAAAGATCAACGCCAGCCAATCACTATGGCCTGATGGTGGGGTCACATGGTGTTCTCCTCACACAGGCAGGAACTTGGGAGGTCTGAGCAGGCAGTAGTGGCCCACCAGAGTGGATAGCAGCACTACCCATGGCCGTCCCTGGGGTGGGTGCGGGCTTGGCGCAAATCACTGTGTGGGCTCCTCCTAACATTTTTATACTGGTAAAATCTGGGGCTGTCATAGTTGTCAATTTCACTGCTCAACTTGACAAGTAAGCCTGCATGTAGAGCCCAGCTCCAGGACCGGGCAAGCTGCTGGGCTCTCCGCCTGGCTTTCTGGGCACTGAGCTTTGAGCCTGGCAGGGGAGCTGCCACCTGGGCAAGTTGTTAGGAGGCTGCCATCTGGCTGTCAGTCCGGGAGGTGGATGACTGCCACTTGCTCTGAGCTGGGGCAGAGGAGGCTTCTGCCTGGGCTGGGACCCGGGGATGTGGGCAGGCGGCAGGCAGCTGCTGTCCGTCTTCAAGCCAGAGCGCCGGAGGCTGTCTCTTGGCTCAGAGCCAGGGCACAGGTGGCAGCCACCCAGCTGCAAGCCCAGCTCACAGGGTGCAGGAGGCTGCCGCTGGGTTCCCACCTAGGAGCTGGCGCTGGGCAGGACGTGGGCGGCTGCCGCTTGGCTTCCCCAGAAGTCAACGGCTGCTGCCCACCTCCCTTTACTGGGTTTTTCACCGCCTACCCCCTGCCTGTGTCTCGTACCACAGGTTGAGAAACTATGGTCTATACTTCTAGGAAAAAATGGGTTAGCAAGGCCTGAATTTCTAATGTAAAGCACAAGCCTCCCAAAACCCTTTCGAATTGCATTCGTACATCAGAAGAGAAAAAGGGCACAATTATAGTTATCTCCTATGCATGTTGCCTCTAAGCAACTTGCCCAATGCCATGGAACAAGACTTGCAAAGCCAGGAATACCTTCTGACTTCCAGTTTTCTGCCTTGCTTTGCTCACAGAGCCAGGTCAGATGGTACGAGAGGGTTATATTTTCTTATTCAACATTTGTCTGATACAGTTTATTCTTTTGATACACATACAAAAATTGTGTGAATTGTCATGAGGGGTGCAAGAATCATTGGGATTTCTAATAATAGATGTATTCCATGTCAGCATTTGAAATAAGTAAGAAGCGCTGTTATATGCTCCTCAGAAAAAGTCCCCGTCTTCTGCAAAGTCCTATGTTCTAGCTATGTTCCTATGTAATGCACTGTATAACATGCTATTTTTCTGTCGACCTACATTTAAACAAGTAGTATACTTGATATAATTGAGTTATGAAGAGCCAGTCTGCCTAAATGTGAAGGGAATGGAATATATTGATCAGTCAGTGAATTGATGTAAAGATTCATTCCAATTTTAAAAATAATAGGAACAGTTTCTAAATCACCCTGAAATGTTAGGTATTCAGAACCTTGTAGTATCAGACTGAACAACAAGGCATGACCAACACAAGGGAGTAAGAGCATAGCAGAGAAGAGGGTTACGTTAAAATGTCAGGAGATAAGCGCTTGTTATTTACACAACTTGTTGGTTCCTAATCACTTGTTTGTACTTTTTAATACTATTACTTATATTTGCATTAAAATGTATGTATTAAATAAGATAGGAGAAAACAGATTCAATATCTTGAGATTCAGACATGGCTTGGAAAGTGTAGCACCACACCCCTCTACTGAAGCACTTTTACGCACACCAGGCAGTGTAGATAAATTGATTCAGACCTAACTGTTTTTACTCATAGTGATATGCCATGGCTAAAGTGTTCAGTTCAGGAGAATGGCGGTACTCTTTTTCATCTGCTATGATCCCATTACTAGCTGCCATTGATCTGTCACTTTCTCTCAAATCTTCAAAGTGAGAACACTGTTAAACATGTTGCATTTCTCAATGACAGACATTTTATAGATGCTAAGAAACAATTAATGTTTTGGCTTCTCTTATCCCTTTAGTGCTGAAAATTAAGGGCCTAAGCCTGTAATATGCTAAATGCCTCTCGTTCCAGTTAGTATCAACTAGGTGTTAAAGTGCTCAACACCTCACAAGATATTGGATTCTAGTAGAAGTAGAAAATAAACAGTTTAATATTCTTGAGATGTGGAGGTAATATTTTTTATAACTGTATGAAATGAGATATTGTTTGGGGTTCCTCTAACCCCAGATAACATCCTTGAAGAATTTCCATTCCAGAGTTGAACTCACTAAAGACATTTTTGTGCTTTTTGAGTTTAATAGCCTTTGCTGTTAGTCTCATCATGGTTGGTTGTGGTAGGGGAGACAGGAGAGAAGCAAAATGTAGAGAGTTGACTTCTACATTGGTCCAATTCAGCTTTTTCGAGAAAAAGATGTGGCAGTAGAAAGCATGAAGGCCTAAAGTTCAAGGAAAGCCTTATATATAATATAAACATATATATAAAACAATCATCGCTTTCATAAGGATCCCCCAAAGTTCTGTCAAGGTCAGTGAGACGAAGTAAGAAATACAAATTTAAAAAAATGTTTGGCATTAATTTTGGGTAATCCTTCCCCTCCCTCCCCCCAAGGAATCTCCCAGTTTTTTTCTTATCTTATACCCCTTTTGGATGTTAACATCCACCATTATATACAGGCAAGTGAAACTAAAAATCAGAAATGTGATTGCAGGTCTATTTGTTTTTATTCATCAGTAGACTTACTCCTTGTGAAAATTGTTCAGAATTGCAACACATCAACAAATTCCAGAAACATTGTATATAGGTTAAACATAATTTGCATGTCTGTTGATAAGGATTCAGTAAATCTCATATGCTGTAAATGTTGAAACAGATAAATAAAATAAACCAAATTATAGTTTATTGTAATTAATGTGGTCTCTCATCTGAAGTGTACAAATGTATTCCCTTTAGGCTGAAATCAATTCGTCCAGAAAGTCTATCACTGAATCCCCAAACACATCGGAATTGAACCACTCTGCCACCTTACCTGAGTCCCGACAGGATGGTATAACTAGAGCATTCCAGAATCCAACCACCAGTACAATGGTATGATATGTGTTTGGTAAATCTTATTAGATGTGAGTGCATGCGCAAATGGATGCCAGGGTCTGAAAACCAAGCACTGTTTGGACATGTCTGGAGAATTATTTAGCTGATATGAGACTTTCTTTAAGACTGTGGAATACTTAGTTGTGTAAGATCATATAATAGATATACAAATAGGTGAATTTCCTTTTATTTATATGATGAGCAGGAAAAAAGCTTTTCTCTACATGTTTAGTAAACTCTTGAAATCAATGCTTTGACTGAAGAGCAGTTAACAAAATAAACTGTACCAAGATAGAGTTCTGTGGAGAGGGCGTATGCCACTGTTTGGCCCTGAACCACCAATAACTAATGGAACTAATTATACTGACATAAGTAAAATTATCACTGATGTTGAGATCTTGCTTACCATCCTCCTTTAGCCCCTCCATCTGTCCACTTTGTGAGCTCATCCACTTCCAACTATTACCACCCCTTGGTCACAGTCCATCTCTTTCCCTCCTTGGGTGTAGGCCAATCCTTAGGCAGGGCCATCGGTGGCTTTTTTATCTTTCCGCCACTATTCTTTCTCCCTCTTTTCTTTACCTCTAAATCTATTGACCTTGTCTAGTCTAGAATTTAAGATGTGATGTTAGCACTTGTTATGGGGAGAACCTAGCCTTAAGTCTGATGATTTTAGCACATTAAAGACAGCTGTGCCTTATCTATATTAGACTCTTAAAAGGTGTTATGTAATCTTAAATCCTAGTCTCAGCAAGGCCATTGAGTGGGCTTTCTATAAGAGCTGTATTACCTTACTGACCTTATACTGAACGCCAAATCTAGCTACGCTAAACTGACTTTTACCCTCTGCATCTAAGTCTTTTCTTGGCTAAGTCTCAAGACCCCATACTTCAAACTTGTTGTCTTTGACTTTTCTGCTGCCCTTGGTATGGCTGATCACTTCGTTCGCTTTGATATCCTGTCTTTTTTGAGCTTCTGTGACGCTCTGCTCTCATACATCTCCTACCTCTTTAGCTGCATTTTTAGTGTGCCTCTTGGCAGTTTCCCCTTCATTCTCTCTCTGATGGGTTCCTCTGGGCTCTGTTTTCGGGCTCCCACCTCTTTTCCTTGCGCATTCTATCTTTGGGCAACTCATGCAGTTACATGGGTTTAATTATCAACTCTATGCTGATAACTGTTGAGTAGACCTCTTCAGTTTAGATCTCTCTTCTGCACTTCAGTCTTGCACCTCTCTGTCTCAGCGATGTCTCTTAGATTGTAAGATTTTTTGAGGCAGGGATCATGTCTTCTTTATTGTATATAGAGAAACCATGATTGGGGCTTCACTCATCTCGACGGCTTGACATAATCTCAAAATCAACATAACCAAAACAGAGCTCTTCACCTTTTCTCCCCAACCATCTCCACTAATTTCATTCTCTGTATTGGCTGATAACAGCACCACCCTCCCTGTATCTGAGGCCCATCACTTGGAGATCATCTTGAACTTCGCCCTCTTGTTTGCTTTCCTTCCCTAGGCCATAATAAAATCCTGGCACTTCCATAACATTTACCAGAAACCCACCCTTTGCTGACCATCCCAACAGCAAATTCCTCAGCCACATCCTAATAATAAACAAACCTCAAATACTACAATCGCTTCCCAAATCTTTAAGATATTAAGCATCCTTGCTCTTGTGTGCACTCGAGCACACACACAGACACTCCACCAGCCCTTCCAAAATGTTGCTGCTAATATAATTTATTTACCTGTCACTTCAGCCACTGCCTGGAAGGCCCTGAATACAATAGAACCAGTGCAATTTTTGCTGTGTGGCAGGAAGCCAGGCTGCAGGACGTCTACCCACAGTCTGCACCTCCTGGGCATCACCATACTTTTTGTAGGGACCAGTGGCATACCGAGAGAGGGAAGTGGGGGCTATGCCCCTAGGTGCTGGCCTGGGGGGACCCGGCTGTGCCATCCTTAGAGGAGCTGCCCTCCTGCTATTGCAGGCGGCAAGGGCCTAGGCTTTGACATCCCTGCCTGGGTGCCGAGGGCTCCCGCTCCAGGGGGGAGTAAGTGTCCGCATGGCCCCTCCGCCCCTGTGCTGGGGACAGGGGTGTCATTTAGGTAGGTTGGGGGGAGGGGCTTTTGCCTCACCTTGATTTTCCTAACAGCTGGGAGCGATGTTGCTTGCTCGACTCCTCTTCCCCCTTCCCCTTCCCTCACTGGCCAGGACTCGAAGCAATGACATTGCTTGCTTCTCTTCCTCCATCCTCTTACTGACCTAGTCTTTGCTCAACCAATAAGAATGCAGGGATGTGGCAGAGCCAATAGCAGGGCTGGGAGGCTCTGCAGCACTTTTTCAATCTTGAAACAAACACGCTGAGCTGGGAGGAAACTCTCAGCAGGCTCTGTGCTTTGTTAGTCTGAAGATGCTGCAGATTTCGTCATGATCTGCCCATCACCTTCACATGCTGACATGTTAAAAAGGCAGGAGTAAGCTCCTTGTGACACCAATACACACTGGGCTGCTCAGGTGGGGAAGAGGGCTGCTGCCCCAGGCACATTCAGGGGATGATTATCCTCTCAGACAACCCAGCTTTGGAAGTTTAATGATATTATGGAGCTGCGGGGACCCCAGCTGCGCAGGGGCCAGGCAGCCAACCCAATGGCAGGGCTCCAGGGCAGAACCCGTCATGCCCCCTTCCCCGCCACCTGGTGGCCTGGGGGCATCTTCCCCTGTCAGTCCTGATCCCAGCCACACCCGCTGCCCACACAGCGGGGAGGTGGGGGAGAGCAGGAAACAGGCCCGCAGACACCCCGCCGACCCCCTCAGGCGCTGCCAACGACCGTGGAGAGTGCGCAAATGCAAGTATTGGCCCCTGAGCATCGGAAACCCACGGTACGCCACTGGTGGGGACTCCCACCATATAGTTGATTTTGCACTGATGAATGCTAGTCTGATTAATTTAGAACTATACAGATCCACCACACACACAGATATGTGTGCAGCTGCTAGAGAGGTTACTGCATTCTTTGGGCTGCAGTAGTGATTGCGAAGCACAATCTGTCAAGAAAGATTCTGCTTCCCACACCTAGAATGTTTACTCAAGCTGGATATTGAAGAGGATTTAGTCCTTAGTTATTTGTGTATTTAATTTAAAGATGACAAAGGATGCTCCTCGTGATAACTTCACATTGGGCAACAAAAGTGAAAGATTACCTCCCAGCTGTAGAGCTTTAAGGGTGAAGAGGGCCATGAGAAGGCTAATATTTGAAGTGGATGACGCAAAGTGAGGAAGTATGTATGGTTTGTATGAGAAAAAAGATGAAGTGTGCTGAACACATTAGAGGCCATTTCTAAAAATTAGACCTAAGTGACCTGTCCAGATTTGCCCAGCGACCTGTGGCAGAATTGGGATTAAAACCCAGATGTCCTGACTCCCAATTCTGTGCCTGAGCTGCAAGGCAGCCTTTCTCTCTTTTTCCATTTCTTCCATTAATTGCATGCTAGAAATAAATGGATTATTTTCTTCTGGTGTTGCAGCGTTCAGTAACATGTATCACGTGTTGATAAAGATACACAAATGTTTGTGGTTTCTGGATACTACTGCAGTTCATGTAGAAGGTTTCAAGAACTTTATCCTTCTTCACACTGTACCAGTCTCTTGCACCAGAGTGTGATATTCTTAAATTCAAGAGGCAAAAAAGTATGTCTATTGTGATTTGTAGATCTTTTAATTAAATAAGATTATGTTCCTGTTTTTGTAATCTCTGCAATCAATTTGGCTAAGTAAATGAAAATATTAATTCTTACATTTTAAATAAATTGTGCACTTTATTCTGACATTTGCATATTAATACTGCTAGGGATAGTGCTTATATAACCCAGCCTGGGTTATAGGCAGTTATCTGGAAGTGACTGAGGCCTGGTATTGGGCCAGGGCAGCTGCTTTTGTGACTGCTGCAAATGCAATCTAAATTCACTGATAAATTGTAGACAAATCCCAGATAAGCTGTGGTGCTTTTTAGCCATGATGGGCTGCAAATTGGTAAAAAATAAAACACATCAAATCACGTCAGACCATCTGTTGCATCTTGCAGTGCACTTTCCAGCTATGTGCAAAATACAAGCATGCTAATAGCATGCATTTTTCCACAATAAGGATTTTTTCCAGATTGTTTAGATTCATAATAAGCCATTTGATTTGTATTGTTTTTACCACAAATCCTGGCTCTTAAGAGTATTGAGTTAATAAAAACTAATACACTAGAGCCAACAGAAATAATCACAGGCATCTTAGTGTTTTATGTAGAAAAGGAAGTCTTTTTAAATAATAAGACTTTAATTATTCCCATTTCTAATAGTACTGTTTTCTTCAATAGATTATCAGTTATACTGCATACATAGTTGCTTTCAGAGCAGTTGACACACATGAAATGATGAAAGCTTTAAATTTACATAAACATTTGTTTGTTGCATGTGATGGACTACTAACTGTCAGAAGTAGATTAATATTTTAAGGGATCAGATTGTCCATCTCTCTGCTTGTATTGCTTCACTGAGCATATGTTTCAAAAGCTGCCTGTATTTCTGAGTCATCACCATTTGGGGGTAGGAATCAGTTTAATAAACTGTCCATTTCTGTCAATGGCAAGTAAGGACTCAACAAAGGTAATAGAGGGAAAATGAGATGTGAAGCATTGTGTTACAGGACCTGCTCTCATTCTTCGTTAAGATAAACACATGCTGAAGCTAATAAAAACCTATCCCAAGCAAAGATACTAAGGATGAGCCCTGAGGTCCTGGTCTGCTGCTACCAGGCATGTGAGGTAACCCACTGAAATTCAGTTCCATTATACTTAATAGGACTGCACATGTGTAAAGTTATTCACAAGCCTAAGAGTTTGCAGTATCAGGATCTTAATTTGTAATGGCCTAATTCTGTCTTCTGGCTTCAGGGATTGAGTTGCTGGTTTTGGTCAATATCAGCACTTAACTTTTTCTCCTATTGATTAAAATACTCATGATTTAATGTGAAAATGAATTGGGCGGGTGGAGTATTGCACTTTATTTATTATTATTTATTGAAAATTGTTGTTCACAACTTGAAATTTACCATACCAGTTTTCTCAGCAGTTTGAGGAAGAACAGAGGCTGACCTAGTGTTGAATCGTATTAGCTTGTGTAATTCAACCTGGGATAGTAGGTTTAATGTGCCTAACTCTAAGGTCCTAGGACTTTATGTTCTGCTGCACAGCACAGAGGAACAAAATGGTAGTAATCATGCTGAAAGTAGATAGAGGGGAGAGTTGCCTATGCAGCATTCTCATCCTCCTGCCTGTGAGCCAGTAGTAGCCAGTCTCTGAACAAATAGTTGTTGTGCTCTGCAGAAATGCGGAAAGTTTGGCCAGTTGTAAAGAGAGAGGAAGAGGTGAGGAGCTTTAGGGAAAACCAAACAGTTTTCAGCAGACTTCCCCTTTGAAGTTAATTTTGTTCCTTTCAGCAATAACTTTTGCTCAATGACTTTTGGAGGGAGGGTGGTATTATTTGTCCATGAGCTGGTGTCAGCACAACAACAGAGACGAGTAATGCTATTAGGAGGAAGGAGTCCAGGACACTATGTGAGGCAGTTGCTACTTTATCAGGATCCATAGGCTCTGCACAGTGTTAAGCCCATACCCTCTGCACCTCCTGTACCATCGATGGCCCTCCTCCCTATTAAGAGGAAGTGGTGCATTTCTCATGCCATCAGCCAAGCATTAACTTTCCCTTGTGTAAACTTTGGAAGGAATACAGGCCACAGTTATCAATGAGGCACAGAAACTCATGGTTTTATAGATCTGTATTTGTTCACTGTTTCTTTTTCAGTCTTCAAGCGTGTTAGCTCAGTGGCAATTTCTCTTTTAATAATGGCTATGGGTGTTATAACAGCAATACTATTGCATTTCCCATAGTACTAATTAATTTAATATTAAGTACCCATAGTATTTTTATTTTTCTACTCCTCCAAAAAACTTGATTATATGTTGTAATGGTTTTCTGTGTGTTTCTGCCTGATGATTTCCTGTCTCCCTCTGCATGAGATCTGAACTCCTTGTTCTTGCCATTTTAGGCTGTATGCATGTCTATTCTCGTATATTATTTTGTTTCTCTCCCAACCTCTCAGCTGGACCAGTGGCTCACCTTGATCCTACATACATCATGATCTTCTATTCCTGTATAAGTCCCATCTTCCACTCTGACCCTGTGTGTTGAATGCTTTCCCCCAACCCAGTTTTCCAAGAAGCCTCCCTATTCAAATCCATTCTAAAGATACATTCCACAAAAATGGGTTATTTTTTATAAAAATTTAAAAAGCCAGTTACTCCTTGTCACGGGGTGCTCCACCCACTGCTTGTCTGGTGCCTCCTTCTGGTTACTCTGGGGAATAGCTCATGGAGGTTGATACTCGTTCCCAAAGTTGTACACTGTCACTCTGTCTGTCCAGTCTGCAGCTCCTCTCTCACTCCAGGAACCTTTTCATGGCTTGGCCATTCAGCCAGGTCACTGTCTGTGTTTCCCCCTTCCGGGGTTCCGCAGTCTTCCTGCCGCAGCCCTAGACAGTCTTCTCTAGTACTGCCCTGATGGTGCCACTTCTCCAGTGGCCAGTAGAGGAACCCAGGCCCACCCTCTACTCAGGGTTCCAGTCTAGGGGCGCTCAACACAGCAGTTCTGGGCGTTACTCTCACTGCTTCTTCCCTGGACTGCTTCCTACAACTCCTGGTTCCCCTCCTTGCTCTGTGTATAGCAGCTCAAAACCCTCCTCCTCCTTCCCAGGGAGTAATGGCCCTTTCCAGCTGCCGCCTCCAAACACTGTCACTTCCTGGGAAGAGGAAGAAGTCTTTTCTCAGCAGCAGCCTGCTTGCAATCAATACCTGCTCCCTGGCTCTTACTCCAGGTGCAGCCTGTGGATTTAACAGGCTGACCTGACCACTTTAACCTCTTCCAGTCCTGTGTGGGATGGACACTCCTCCTTCTAGGTCTCCAGTGCATCAGTCTTCTTTGTTTTAGATTTCATTCATGTGCTTCATTTTGTCTCTTGAAGAGCCAACATAGTTTTTAATTTTTCTTATGTATAGGGTTGTGTTTTGGTTCAATGTATGCAGAGCATACATTTGCTATAGAGAGGTTTTTTTAACTAACATACTTTTCAAAATAACAGTGATTCTTAAATTGGGCATCCATTTAACATTACTAGATATTTAAACAGATTCCACAAATCACAAACCGCATCAAATTTTAAAAGTTGTTATCTTGACAGTAACTATAAACCTTTTTGTATATAGCGTCATGCTCCAATAATCAGCTAAGCGGAGAATGGAGTAATCATAGAATGGAATTCAGCGGTTGTATCACTGCCTTCCGGTTAAAGGCATTTTTTTTGGTCTTCATGTCTTTATTTTTCAAAAACGTTTGATTGCACTGGGCTGTTGCCACTCTGAAGGAACCACTTCGCTGCAGGACTACTACTGACCAGATACAATTGATCTGTTAGATTATAGATGACAAGTGGATGTTAAAAAATTAAAACATGGTAGATCTGTTGATCAAGATTTGCAAGAGAATGAAGCATAGCTATTGGGATGGCTTTTGAAGTGGAAGACTGTGACATTATTAACTTTTAACTTTAATTTGGGGGGGAGGAGTGGGTGTTAAAACACTTTATTTGGGTGCAGTGCAGTGTTAAAGAATAGCCTATGTGCCAAATAACCCATGTTTAGGGTTGGCCCCATAGGGGATTCAGACCACCTCTGAATCATCTCACCCTCCCCCTGCAAGGGAGAATGAGGATTCATGTGAAGGATATCTCAGTCTGAGAAGACTCAAGGTTTTCCCCTCCTTTCTCCAGGATAAGAGGATCCAGCAGTATCTTCCAAGTCTTATTTTTACCTTTGGGAGCCATCCCCTTTGAAACTATCACTTGCACTTGCCACAAGAGGCACCAGCAAATAGCTAGGCCACAACTCCCACTTCTCTGTTTAGTATCTGTCTTCCATCAGTTTGGTCTCTGAGAGTATGTCTACACTGCATTTGGGAGTGAGCCTCCCAGCCCAGGTCCACAAACTTGTGCAAGCAAAACTCGTGCTAGCATGCTAAATATAGAATGTTGCTTTGACGTTGCGACTTGGGCTGGGCCTCAAGCTCTCCAGCCCCACCCTTCCCCTGCTTAGGCTTGAGAGCCCAAGCTCCAGCCCAAGACACAACATGTACACAGCTATGTTTAGCATGTTAGCACGGGTCTGTTGACCTGGGGTGGGAGGCTCATGCTCAAATGAAGTGTAGACATAGCCGAAGTTCTCCCAATCATGTATCTGTTTGTTCCTGATTAAACGTGCCTGAATCTTCCCTGTAAAGTTGAGCAACATTATACCTGATGTGATCACTGTGTCACCAGTGTCCCAAAAGACCCTGGTGATTTTTTTGCTACACACTCCTCCAGGTCTGATTTAAACAAGCGGATTTGACAGCTCCTTGTAATATCTGGTTTTCACACATTTCAGATGAAACCGTGTTCAGTGCATTGCCACCCCCACATTTCCACTAAATCCTGACTCAGATTCACCCCAGTACGAACCCCAAGATCATTCTCCCTTCTGTGACGAATGTAGATAAATGTGATTCACCCATCAGAGGTGCACAAAAGGCATGAACCAATCCCACAATATGTCCTTCATACCAAACCATCAAAGATGCACAGCTTCAGCCTTAAAGGCTATCTGCAACCAGCCTGCTGTTCTCCTGCTTTCTTGAGCGCTCACTGCACTATCAAATACCTGCAAATCCAGACATCCACCTTGTTCTTGGTGTCACCTGAAGACTACAAGCAGAAAAGCGTTTAACTCATATTCTCTACCAGCCCTACTAATTTCCCAGTGTATGGCAGGAAAAAAAATGAAAATCTGGTCAGAAAACTGCCATCCCCATGTACAGTTAAAGACCTGGCTTTTCTGTGTGTAGAGCCAAAAACGTGTTTGTGGCTTTCATTGAACATACCTTTTCTTCTGGGCATTCTTAGTTCTCTTATGGCCCCCCAGCTCTGCTTGGTCATTTTTGAACCTTCGTTAACCTCCACCTCTACTAGGAGATGTCCATGCTATCCCAGACACAACTTTACTAATGGTAAAAGCCACAATAAATGCTGTCTTAAACAGTGCTGCCTCTGCTCTGCAAACTCTGGGGCAAACCTCCACTGACTCAAAAGATCTTTATAATTATTGGGCGCCTAGCATCTTTCATGCATCCCCACATCAGGACCAGTTTTCTTTTGATAAGAATCTCTTAAAAGATCAGCAGATCTCGCCAGCCTGCAACAAAATAACAGGCCAGGGAGACAACTTAATGTGATGAACGCTGCTATTCTGCCGTGTACTAAAGACCCTGCATAATCTTGTTTCCTGAAGTTGAGGGGTGAGCCAAATTAACTCAAAATATGTAAACTTTATCACCGTTTCAGGGCAGCTGCACCTCTGACTCCCTCCATAGTCTGTTGGAGAGATGTCCCCCTCGAGTCTCAAGCCTCTAGCCATCACTTCTATCTCGGCTGGAAGCCATGTCCCTCTCCCTCCAGACTGGGGATTTTAGGTTGCATTGCCCTGAATTCACTGTGATTATCCCAGCAGCTCTTACCTAATTCAGCACCTGGAGTTTCAGTGTCTTTCTCCAGAGACAATGACAGCAATTTACCAGTGACTAGACCGTTTTCTCAAAGCAAAGTGAATGTGTTCATTACAGAAAAGACAAAACTAAACAGTGCATATTAAATGATGGGGGTCTGGTTAATCGAAGTGCTTCCAACCCTTCAGCAGGGTTTGGCCCCTCCTTAGTTAAATGTTCATGTCAATTTGTTGGATCAAAATGAGCCCACTCCACCCCAGTCAGTTCAGTTCGTGCTGGCCTTTCTACCCCAAGATCTTTGTCTGTCTCCTAGATTTTTGAACCCAGGCTAAATTAATATATGCAATTACTCTATGGGGGTGGTTCTTCACTGGAGTAATTTACCTGGTAATTTACCCCTCCCTGATTCTTTCACTGGACAGAGCTCAGTAACCCTCCCCAGCCAGAAAGTATACAGTCCCTGGCTCATAGAGATACAGATAACAACATGTATAGATATAAAGTGGATACAGTAGTCTCAAGTTATGCCTGTGTTTGTCACATCTCTGTCACAAAAATTAGCTTTATAAACCCTAAATGTATTTGAGGCTATGAAGTTTTCTGCCAGTCCTAAATATGTCAGAAACCATGTCATCAGAAAGAATGAGGCAGCTGCAGTGGGTCTCAGTTGGCAATTAGTGCTAGCTCCCTGAATCTGTCCTCCAGTTAATGAGACAGAATGTCAGCCGTAATTGCCTGCTATTACTTGGGAACTTCCCTAGAACCTTTGATCACCTGTATCAACGTCCTTAAATTGTCCAATTTTCTCTTAGTTAGGTAAGGTAGGCTTACCCTTGCATCCAGTTTGATTCCTAAGTATGTCAATCTCTGTGTTGATCCCTGTGTTGCGATTTTTTGTTTGTTTGTTTTTTCTGGTCCAGGGACTCCCCAGGTGTTTTGCCATGTTCTGAAATGTATTTAATAGGTGAGCAAATTCATCCAGATCACGTCTTGCTGTCCAGAGGAAGTCATCTAGACAATGAGTACAAGTTTTTTCTCTAGCAACTACCCACTCCAGCATTGTCCTAAAGTGCACTCCTCAGCCTCATGTCTGAACCATGCCAACACTAGCTTCAGTGAGAGTAAAGATTCCAGTGTGAGTGAGAGTCGGTATTGTCACTCATTGAGGAATCTCTAGGATTAAATACATAGTAAATGAATCCATCATCCTCTTTAGCCTTTGAGGTACCTCCCCCAGGTGGATATCTATCTTTGGTACTGGTAATTTTGAAAAAGGCACACTCTTTTAGCTGCTACATCTGCCACATGTTTCCATCTCACTACTGGTTCTAACCCTTTACTGGTTCTAATTTTTTCCCCCTACAGATATGAAAACTCACTCTTTTGAGTGAATATGATTTACTTTTGATTATGATCTACTTGTCCACCCTTTATACATCTATTTCACCCCACCCCACCCTTCCTCCTCTCATGCAGAAGGTCCATATATGCCCATGACTTCACCCCTTTTCTTGGAAGAAATCCTTTGCTACATCCATGCCTATGGTGTGGGGGGAGTGGGGAAAATCATCACTTGCTGTGGTGGTGTGCCTGCTCCTAACTAGGATCCTGGCCTTCATCTGATTACATCCCTCAATGCGCCTCTTCTCGCCAGGCCAAAGTAGGGTTTCCTTACAGCAGCTCTTCAATTCCCCACAGTGAACCTATCTTCGGACTCCCAGCTGTCAGGGGGAGGTTGTGTGTGTACATACAAGTCTCCATTTCCTTGCGAGGAGAGGTCCTAAGAGACACCACCTCACAAGGGAAGTGTGTGGGTTGTTTTACTTATGACTCTTCCCTCTGGTCTAAAAAGCAGCTGCAGCCCAGCTGAGCTGCCACAACGCTGGCTGCTGCTACTGCTGCCTGGTGGCCATGACCTCTCTCCCATGCTTGTGGCCTTTGGGCAGCTGCTGTTTTTCCACAGCAACTGCAGCAGAATGGTTGCTGAAAGCGTGAAGGCTTTACAGACAGAAAGGAGAGGGGCACCGGGAGCAATTAACTCTCCCCTTGCTCCACAGCCCACCAATGGCAGCGTGAGAGGCAGAGAATTCTCTTCTCCTTCCCTGTCTCCCTCCCCAACCAGGCAGGATTTCCTTGTGTGTTCTGGTTGGAGGAAGACGGGGTGGTGCGGGTGGAGGCCCTAGAACAGCCAAGCTTGCCCCTCTCTTCCCCCTCTTCTTAGGACATCAGGAGTTGTCTTCCCCCTGGTGGGCCTTTTAAAACATCTGCCTGGCTGAAACCTAGAATGGGGGGTTATCATTGTCTTCTAATCTGGAAATAATAGCGACAGGGGCTTGTTGATTTAACAAGGAACCATGAAGGAATGCCGATAATTTCATGGCTCACCACCATTGTTTCCACCTAGGGAGCTCTTACAGCACTTAATTTCAACCCAGCTTTGTATCATCAGAGTGCAAACTGTACTGATAGAATTTCGCTGTTGGCAGTGAGGTGTTCAATGATGGCTAGTACTAAGGGCTAAAGACTGCCATGTAAAAATGGAATGGGCATGCCTGTAAGTGGGATGATCCCTACTCCATCCTTCTAAGAGCACACAGACCCTGAGATAGTGTCCAAAGTCATTCTTTCCTAGGCTTTGCCCGTATTGGTAACTTAAAACCAGTAACACAACATTAACCACAGCCTAAGCTTACCCTGAGTTTCTAGGGTCCCCCTAGGACTTCTTCTGGCCCCAAAAGACATTCCCACTTCCTTATAATTCTTGTTGCAGCAAACTGGACCCACCTGCTAGCATGATTCAGCAGTAATGAACCTGGGTCCCAGGGTGAGGCTTTAGCACCTGAGCCTAGGGTGATTAAACAGAAGACCCCTGTATTCTTAGACAGGTTTATAGCCTGACACCCTGTTACAGGCCAAATACTCACCATTTGGCGTTACTATAGATTTTGTTTGTTTAATATATCTATGGCAATAGTAGGCAGTGAAATATACTGTCCATTTCAGTCAGTGGCTGGCAAAGACTTGACTTAAAACTAAACAGATTGGAGATGTGTAATGTAAAGAGTTGTCTTAAAGGGTCTGATCTGGCCATCCTTGCTTAGGGAGCATTTGTTTTGCAATTCACTCTGAGTGAAGATAGATTGTAACTCTAATTTAGAATGCAGTTTGTCTACCATGTATGTTGTGCCTAGTTCTGTTTCAAACATCTAGAAAAAATAAGCCTGCCATCCTTTTCCTGAACGAGAGGCTGAGATTTAGAGGCCTAGAACCCCATACTTTACTGATTTTTAAGGTTTGAAATCAATGACTGATCCTGATTTTGTATTTTATAACGAACCATTTTTGCCTAGCCTGCCTGTTTGGATCTTCAGCTAATAGTGGAAGTGCTGCTGCCACTGCTGCTTATAATGAGACAGTCTGGCAATGGATTAATTCAGCTTTGGACAGCACAGTCTGTCCTCTGTGGCACTGATCCATCTGCATCATTTCCTTCAAAAAGCTAATTTCTAGCTGTGTAATTTTATCAGTGACGTGTGTCTGGAACTACAAGCCTGCTCATGGTGATGTATGATATTTTGTCTGATTAAGGGCAGGGCCTTCATGTTTTATTTTAAACACGGATTTTAAGAGTTTTAGGAAGAAACCTCGCTGATAGCCAAGGATAGAAGTCTCTAATAATTCTAATCCCATCTTTATGATAATTGATATTAAGGATCAGAAATGTTCCCAAATAATACAGATATTAAAAAGGCCTCTTATTATTATTGTAAATGACATAGATAAACAAAAATGATTTTTCATTTTGGGAAAATTAACCCCTACTTCCTTCTGAGTCTCCAACTCCTGCATTTCCTGGCTTCACTGTTCTCTAGTTGTGGTATCAAATTGTGGTATAGTTATTTCTGTGGATCTAGATTCTCAAAATCTAAAAGTCTCTAAAACTAATTGTCCTTGGCCCTTGGCCACCTGCCACCCTGGACAGACCTACAGATCAATGGGATCTATGCATAATCTGCCGCTGCCTAAAGAGTGTTCCTAGGACTTCCTTGGAAACATCCCTGTAGGCTCAGTGCATGCCTGAATGGGTCCTTACTGCTGTGTGTCTGCAGTGGAAATCATTTCTGCTTATATAGAAGCCATACTCATATAATGGAGGAGAGAGGATACAGCATGGCTGTGTGTGAGTTCTGTGCTTTAGACTCCTGGGAAATATCATGATGAATCTTTGGATCCCAGGGATATGGTACAGAGTTTAGGATTTCTTTTCAGTCCATGTCAGTGTTTCTTTTGTCCATCATTCGTTTTTATTACACACTGAAGTCTCCTTGTGGGAGTTGTAGTTCAGATCTCCATTCTCTGCTGTTGGCCAGGATACCTGCAGGACCACATCTCATAAAGCAGTGCGGATTTCCCTCTGATCGAGCTGCATGGTGCATGATGGGAAATGTCGTCCCCATTTTCCCTTGGCTGGACATCAGGCTCCCAAATTAGAACTCACAAGAGCCAGCACGTTATTATGGGAAAATACAGTGTAATTCTGAGCTCAGTCACACACAGCATTTTGGTTTAGTTCTGTAACCAAAGTCAGACATTTAGGTTTTTTGTGACTTGGGCTGAAAACAAATGTTGGAGTTTCCCATGACATGGAAATTCCTACTTTTGCTCAGATCTATATGCTATTTTTTTAATCTTTCTTTATGACCAATTTCATCCTTTAACTTCAGTTCCAATATGATTTTCAGTGGTTTCCATTTGTGCTAAAGTACCTAGATGCTAGGGACTAGTTTAAGGATAAAATATTCAATTTGACTGTTCAAAATATGTCACTTGAAAATGTTGTTGTGATATGTGGGACCCAAAATGTGAGGTGGCAGTACACAACTCCGTGCCATTATGACAAAGAAAACACAACTATGGAGTAGATAGTTTTTTTAGAAAAAGAAGTTTTAAAACCTATAGAACAGTGCTTCTTACATACACTGGCTTGGAACTTCATGGGGAATCAAATTACCATCTAAATGACAAAGGCTTCTGTGCTTTTTAGTGTGGCAAGGCAATGAGGGGAGCAAAGTTCAGAAACTGTATAAAAATAGGACATGATGCAACATAGTAGGGAAATGCAGCTATGCAGTAGAGAATAACTATGTAGGTAGCTCCTGTGCTACATACTTACTGAGGCAAGGGCCTAAATTGAGAGGCAAATCGTTGACGTACGTAGTTTAATGCAGATCATTTTTACATTAATGCCTCCTTACTGTTATCCAGAGACAAACAGTGGGAGCAATAGCCTACGGTAGGCGGGAGTGGTGAGTGTCTGCACCTCGTGTAGTTGTTCTCCCAATCACTGGCAGCACAAGGCTGGGAGGTGTGTAGAAGGATGTTTTGGCCAGAGAGCCACAGGGTTTGGAACAGAGTTTCCTATGGATCCTCAGGCTTCATACCTATTTGAAGCCCCTTCCTCTTTCACTGGTCATCCATCCAGGTGCTTGAGTGGCAAATGTGACAGAGGCAAGTTTCCTCAAGCACCATGCCTGGTTGAAACTTGTATTTTCTCTCCTGCCCCATTTGTATGCAGGAGAGCCATAGTGGCTGAAGTCTACAGCTGTACTTTTGATTTGTGGGTATTATATTAGTTGAAAATGTTTGTTCTTGGATTTGAGGTTTTTCCAAAAACTGCAGACTATCCCTAAGCCTTGGTTTGGCCTCATCTAAAAAATGTGACTAATAATTGGAGCTGGTCAAAAAATGAAATTTATGGAAATATTTGCAAATCATTTTATGTGGAAATTTTCATTCCAGCTGATTAGAAAATGAGGAGGGGGAATTCATAGAAACAATTTTTACATTGAAATTGAAACTTCTGAGTCTTTTTAGAACCAGCTCTACTAACAATGCTTAGCACTTACCTACTGCTTTTCTTTCTGTAGCTCTTAAAGCACTAATAAAGGTAGATATGTATTATTAGCCCAACATTACAGTTGGCCTAGGTAGTGAGATTTGATCTACTTGACTTGACTTTTACAAGAGACACTATGGTCTAGTGCTCTGGGGATTCCCCAACTGTTGTCTGTGAGCTTGATATGCCATCATTTCACTTCACAACATTTTCTATAAAAAGGTGATTTGTGAACCAGTAAAGTTTGGGAGCCACTGCTCTAATGAATAAGCAATGGGTTCACAGTGTCACCTTTCAGGTTTGTGTTTGCAGTTCTGCCACAAATTTCCTATAAAACTTTTGACCAGTCACTTAAATTTTTTCCTCACTTATCCCATCTGGAAAATGGATCGGTGCAAACTGCCTCCTAGGGTAAGGGGGAATTTTATCAAATTCCAAAGTTTTCTTTCACTTTTGAAAAACAGTCCCTGGTCAATTTGGAGGACAATGATAAAATTATTCTACATGGTGAATGTTTTTATTTTCTCTCTACTTCGTTGACATATTATTGCTAAAAGAATAGCCAATTGCTTTTACTACAATTGTGGTTCAATATTAAAAATGTTCAAGAGATCAAATAACCAAGTGTAGCCCACTGATTGTCTAAAGACGAAGTAGTACAATATGAAAAGGAGTTATACGTACCACTCCTTCCATGAAGCTGTTTCTCTCAGCATACAGTTCACCTTAAACAGAAAGTGTTCTTTGAAGTACAACCCCAAAACTACCTCTATTTATATCATAGCTGTTTATGAGCTATAAGCACTCTGTAGTTCTCAAAGATCCAAACCATCAATTTGTACCAGTTCCTTAACCTGTTGTTCTGTATCTTTCTTTATATCTTGTTTTGGAAACTGCATTCCAAGTGCTAAGGGGCGATGAAGGTACCTCCCGATCTTGTAGCAGAGCAGAACATTTATGTATCTTGACTTATGTTCCTGCCTTTGAAAATTGCCTCTTGAATGAGCTAATGTTAAATTCTAGTTATTGAGATTTGGTGTCATATGATTTCATTGTGATCGAGACACAAAGAAACTTTAGATCTGGAAAAAAATTGAGACACTTTAAAGTCGGTGCTTCATTTAAATTTTAAAGTGCTTACTAGTGTTAATCAATTTTTCAACCAAAAAAAAAAGGCATTGTCATTGAGATGTAACCCTAAAAATACGCAAATATTTGCTCGTCTTCAGAATAAATGGCAATTTTCAAGTTAAAGCAAATCTCCAAGTCAGTGTTAGGAGGGGAAAAAAATAGTTCTTTATAACCAAAGTTGGTTGCATCTTTCCTACAAAGAGGTTATCAGTTGTGACTGACTTACAGATCATAAAATTGCATCGGAAGAGTAGGCTTTATTCTTAAATGTGGAGGTATGTACATTGCTGATGCATGCATTGTCTCACTTTAAAAACAATATTAATTTTTTTTCTTTTTAGTCTGAAAATCAGAACAACTCCACGCCATCTAATCAAGAGAATACTCAGCCTATATCCAGTAATACCTCCATGAGCCCTCGCCAGCGCCGTGCCCAACAGCAGAGTCAGAGAAGGGTACCATCTTCAACTAACTTTAATCAGGTGCAGCAACCAAGAGTCAACACAAGCCACACTGGATCAACTGTTCTGATTGTCCTTCTGACTTTAGCATTGGCAGCTCTTATATTCCGAAGGATATATCTGGCCAATGACTATATATTTGAGTTATAAGGTTATTTCTGTCTTAAGAGCAGTGACTTGAATGCTTCATTAAACATTCTGTATTGGGTATGACATGAGAACTGTTTACAAAAGATTACTTTTTTATTTACTCTTAAGTCCTTTTGAATGTTAATATACCTTTAGGTACATTGCTTTGTAAGAAGGGCAAATGTTAACATTTCTATGAATACTAACAAATGTTAATGATCTGTGAACACCTACTAAATACTTGGAGAAACAATTTGGTTGAATATGAAGCAGAATACGTAAGGAAGGGGGGAAGAAAGCATCATTTGTGGCTAACTCATTTACTGATAAAAGGAGACAATTAAAAATATAGGGTTTTACACTTTTTCTCTGTGGAACATGGGTGCAGATAGCCACCGGTATCTGAGAGAGTATAAAAATTTACTTTGGGGAAGAATTTTTAAAATGAAACTCAGTGTCTGAGTTGTGTTGCGTGTGCTCTTAATTCAGAAGGGGGATAATATTGTGTAACCACTTTTATTTACAATAAGACAATTCTAGGGGGGAAAAAACAGCTTGAAATGTTGGTTCTGAGACTGCTCTCTGTGAAAAAAGGGGCCAGAAAATTGTTTGCTTTATTTTTTGTTTTTAAATTTTTTTGGAAGTTAGATTGGATAATCTTTTGCAAGATTTGAATGTCTTCTTCTAATACTCTCAATTGTATATCTTGCTTTTTTAAATTTGAAGATTATATAAAACGTCTATTCTTGCAATAGTTATAAATATGTAATATAATTATTTACCCAAATCTATTGTCTTTTAATTATTCCAGAAATATACATAATGCATTAAATTGAATGTTTCATATGTGCTGTTATTTACTAAAAAAAAAATCTAAATAATTTCATACTGAAACTCTGCTACGCATGGGTAAACTTGAGAGAAGCTTACATGAAACCCCTTGCTCGAATGAATTATTGCAAGCCAAGCCTCATTTACACAAATTTCTTTTTTTGCACCTCATTGCAATACTTCAAGGGAATTTAAAATTCAGCAATTTTAAATATCTTTCCAGTATATCAAGATTACAGCATTCTTGTGTACATTACCATTCATTCATTGTAGGTGCAGGCAATACAGATAGGGGCCCTCTGGGCTGATCTTGAATTTATTTAGTTTATAAAGAACAAGATCAATTGGATAATCATTTCCCCATTCTGTGAATGTACTGATAATCAGTACAATCTACCATTGCTCATTTAAAACCCAAGAAAACCTCAGTAATTTTCACTTCACTGAATGGCAAATCTGATAGCTCTCACTAAAGCCCAACTACCCCACCCTACTTCTTAGCAAAGTTAAGAGTGCTGTCATCATCTCTCATATTAAAATTACAAAATATTCTACATGTTAATGTACTCTAAAGTATTATAAATAAGTAAAATTTTACATTTGTGAAAATTAATGGACAAATTACATCTTACGTGGTGTGGTGTCCTGGTATGTGTTTATTTTATTCACTTACTGGTTAACTCGCAAAATTCACAAATGGATTCCCCAGTGGTTATTGTGAATTAGTGCTGCTCTGCTGTACATACAAATAGGATGTATGAACATCAAAGCATTTTAGTTTAATTAAACATGTAAGATGAAAGCATATAGAATGTTTAGAAAGATCAACAGTTATTTAAATCTGGCACTGTCTTCAAGTCTGGAAGGAGGATAGTCTGGTTTCCAGTAGTAAAATGAGTAAAAGTGTTTTTCCCAATAAGTATATTAGTTTTGGTAGGAGAACGTTTAAAATCTACAGACCATCTATCCCTGCAATAAAAAGTTCAGTTTTTTCCTAGCTGGTACATTGTTTGAATGCAATTGTTGTTCACACTTGCAAGCCTGGACCTAGATCATCCTTTCTCTCTAGAGGAGGATTCTGAAGAAAAAACCTTCAGTAGGGTACCCTTGCAGAGTTGATTGTTCCTCTGGTAGATTTGCTCTCACATTGCAGAATGGGCCATGAGGCCCACCGTGAAACCTAGCACATTCTCAGGGATACATCCATCAACCAAATTCAGCTCTTGCGCTTGTGCAGCAGAACTCAAGTAATGCTGCTGCACGGAGCCTTCTGTACCCAAAGATAGGAGCAGGATTGCACTCTCTTTCCCCGTAGATTCCAGTTTCAGAAGAACACATTGTAATCACCTAGTCTGACCTCTTGCATAACACAGGCCATACAATTTCCCAAAATACTCCTGGAGTATATCTTTTAGAAAAACATTCACTTTTGATTTAAAAATTGTCAGTGATGAAGAATCTACCAAGTTGTTCCAATGGTTACTTAAAAACTTGTTTTATTTCCAGTCTGAATTTGTCTAGCTTCAACTTCCAGCAATTGCATAGTGTCAGACTGTTGTTTGCTAGATTGAAGAGCCCATTGTGATGCTGTTATAAAAGATGATCATGTTTACACTAATGTATCATCACTGATGTGTCACAACTGTTGCACAATTGTGATATATCTTGTACAAAATATGTTATGTAGGGTATCATTGGAAAAGTTATAGTCTGCTAAGTATGATTATCATGTTTATATGCATGTATCATTATTGTATTTGAAGTTATGAAGCTTTGCTATGTGTTTGTATCTCAAACCTATTGTGTTTCTGGGTAACAACCCCAAGACAGATTTACATCAAGGCTAGCCAGTCTGCTTGAAGTCCCATTAAGGACAACGAGCTCTTCCGGGGATCCCTCCCGAGGTCTCTTCAGGCAGCACATAAGCAATGAATGACTCAGCAAGGCACATGTGACCCAGGACTCCATGTTTGTGCCAGTAACTTTCCATGGACATGTGCTGTAGATATAAATGGCAGACTGCAACATCTCTCTTTGTCTTCAATCCTGCTCCATTTCTCTGGACTGTGATTTTCTAACTAGAAGGAAGTTTTGAACAAAAGACCTATGAACCC
Organism: Emydura macquarii macquarii; assembly: GCF_026122565.2. NCBI lineage: Eukaryota > Metazoa > Chordata > Testudines > Chelidae > Emydura > Emydura macquarii. The sequence goes on from NW_027133156.1 coordinate 6,350,213, forward strand.
TAACCTTTTTGGGTGATCCAGAGAGCCTGATTGCAAGCTAGCAGAATTACCAACACTGCTATTATCCTGACCTACAGACTCTGAAATCAATTGTAATGTTTATGATTCTTTTAACCATTTAATAACTCTTCTTTTTCTAAATAAATCTTTAGTTAGTTTAGTAAAGATTGGCAACAGCATGGTATTTGGTGGGATCCTGAATGTACATGTTGACCTGGGAGTGAGTGTCTGATCCTTTGGTATTGGAAGAACCTAATGTGTGGTGGTTTTTGGTTTTACTATCCTTTCACCACTAAGTCCAGTTGTCTGGGTTGTAACCAAGGCTTGAGTGCCTAAGCAACTGTTATGGGTCTCTCTGTGAACTAGTGCAGTGATATAAGAGCTCACTATTGTTACTGGCTTGGTGAAATCTTATGATCAAATAAACCACCAGCTTTGGAGTGTGTCTGCTGTGTTTCTTACAGTCTGTCCTGAATTTGGCATTCTCAGCTGTGACCCATACCACGCAAGGTGATATTTGGCATATTCTTGGTGGAATACACATCATTACAGGTCAATTGGACTTTGGATCAGAACTCTACGCTATATAAGATTTAAATTAAATATTGAGTGTTTTAAGGGTTGGTTAGTGACCATGGGTTAGTCACGATTCTATGGAATTATGAACACAAAAACACTTAAAAGTTATGTAAAGATAAGAAAATAGCCCTTACATGTGACATCTCAGATCAGGAGACGAAAGATTTGCTTATAGAATGGGAACCAAAGACAGCAGAAGAAGCAATCAGAATGCAAATGCTGGCAGATAAGCAACAGTTTGAGCATGAAGAAAAAATGGCCGAACTTTGAATGAAGAAGGCTAAGGATGCAGAGAAGAGAGCATACCAGAGATGCCTACCAGAGACAGAAATTGAAAAGGAGGCTCACAGAATGCAAATGGAACAGCTGGAAGCTGAGAAAGAAGGTCACAAGCTGCAAGATAGGCAGAAGGAACAGCAGCCACAGCCTTGAATTCCATCTCCACTCAGCAACAGAGACTGGGATAAAGTCTGTCCAATTTATAAAGTCTCTGAAAATATTGAAGGATTTTTATCCCCCTTTGACCATCTGTGTGATAGCCACAAAATTCCAGAAGACCATGGGATGCCTATCCAGTTAATGAAATTGACTGGACAGGCCAGAGAGGTATTTAATGAAATGAGGGTCAAAGAGGCTGTGGATTATGTGAAGTTTAAGGAAACCATATTGAAACATCTTAAGATTCACCCTGAATTATAGACTAAAATTTACAAATCTAAGAATTTCTAATAATGTTATTTATGTAGAGTGTACTCATAAATTGTTTTGCAAAGGGACAAAATCTTATGCTGATTTTGATAAACTGCTAGATTTAATTACACTGGAGAAATTGCTAAAAATGGTTCCTGAAGAAATCAGAGCTGCAGTATGTGATAGGAAGCTTGATTCAGTTTTATAGACAACAGAAGTCACTGATGACTTTATAGAAAACAGAGCTTGTGAAGGGCATACACCCCAGGGGAAAAGTAATCCCTTTGCACCCTGTTTAAAAGGGATGAGGGATTTAAGAATAAATATAACTCAACTTTATTAGAAAAGATTACTATTAGAACCCAAAACATAAATCCTTTCACCCTAAGGGGAGACAGGTGGTCTGCCATTAATGTAGAGCCCTGTCCATATAAATCAAATTGTGTAAGCCTTAAAAACACTCCACAACCTGCACCAACAAACACCACAATAAATTCTAATGCTGTGACTTTGATTACAGAGGCTAATCCATATAAGGTCCAGCACAGTACTCAAGGTGTTTATGCTACCACTTTAATTCCAGATGAGGTGTCGGGAGAGGAAAGCACCCTCACAAAATATTTTAAGACTATGACCGGAAGAGGTAGTGAGGAATTCATAAATAGTGCAAAGGTCAATGGAAGTGTGTGTCCTGGATGGTGTGAGTCAGCCTCTGATATTACTTTAGTTAAAAGGGAATTGGTCAGAGAGGGAGATTTGTAGCCAGATAAGTTTGTGAACATATTGTTCCTCTCTGAGTTTTTTGTAAAAGTGCCTTTGGCCAGAATCCACCTTGAGTGGGAAAGTTTTGAAGGTGACATGGTGGTTGGTGTTAGAGATTTGTTACCTGGTGATATCTTGATTGGTAATTATGTTTCAACTATGTTTAAGCAGGTTAATATTGTGACCAGGTCAGAGGGAAAGTATGGCTCTGATGCAGGTTCCCTGCATGATGTTAGCGAGGGAAATTGTGAACAGGCAGAGACTGTCAGCTTATGGTTGAGAATTTGTCTGATGTGTCAGAGGTGGCTGTAAAGTTGCATGAAACACAGAAGGAGTTTATTATGAACATAAGAACGGCCATAGTGGGTCAGACTAATGGTCCATCTAGCCCAGTATTCTGTCTTCCGACGATGGCCAATGCCAGGTGCTTCAAAGGGAATGAACAGAATAGGTAATCATCAAGTGATCCATCCCATCACCCTTTCCCAGCTTCTGACAAATAGCAATTCCTGTCCATCCTGGCTAATAGCCACTGATGGACCTATCCTCCATGAACTTATCTAGTTCTTTTTTGAATCCTGTTATAGTCTTGGCCTTCACAACTTCTGGCAAGGAATTCTACAAGTTGACTGTGTGTTGTGTGAAGAAATGCTTCCTTTTGTTCATTTTAAACTTGCTGCTTATTAATTTCATTTGGTAACCCCTAGTTCTTGTGTTATGAGAAGTAAATAACACTTCCTTATTTACTTTCACCACACCAGTCATGATTTTATAGACTTCTATCATGTCCCCCCTTAGTTGTCTGTTTTTCATACAGAAAAGTCCGAGTCTTATTAATCTCTCCTCATATGGAAGCTTTTCCATACCCCTAATCATTTTTGTTGCCCTTCTCTGTACTTTTTCCAATTCCAATATCTTTTTGAGATGTGACCAGATTTGCACAAAGTGTTCAAGATGTGGGCATACCATGGGTTTACAAACAGGCAACATGATATTTTCTTATCTTTCTTATTATCTCTCCCTTTCCTAATGATTCCCAACATTCTGTTAGCTTTTTTGACTGCCGCTGCACATTGAGTGGATGTTTTCAGAGAACTATCCACAATGACTCCAAGATCTCTTTCTTGAGTGGTAACAGCTAATTTAGACCCCATCATTTTGTATGCATAGTTGGGATTATGTTTTCCAATGTGCATTACTTGCATTTACCAACATTAAATTTATCTGCCATTTTGTTGCCCAGGCAAGTAAGATCCCTTTGTAACTCTTCATAGTCTGCTTTGTACTTAATTATCTTGAATTTTTTTGTATCTGCAAATTTTGCCACCTCACTATTTACCTCTTTTTCTAGATCATTTATGAATATGTTGAACAATAATGGTACCAATAAAGACCCCTGGGGGACGCCGCTATTTACCTTTCTCCGTTCTGAAAATTGACCATTTATTCCTACCCTTTGTTTCCTCTCTTTTAACCAGTTACTGATCCAAGAGAGGACCTTCCGTCTTATCCCATAACTGTTTACTTTGCTTAAGAGTCTTTGGTGAGGGATCTTGTCAAAGGCTTTCTGAAAATCTAAGTACACTATGTCCATTGGATCACCTTTGTCCACATGCTTGTTGATCCCCTCAAAGAATTCTAGTAGATTAGTGAGGCATGATTTTCCTTTACAAAAGCCATGTTGACTCTTTCTCAACAAATCATGTTCATCTATGTGCCTGATAATTCTGTTCTTTAGTATAGTTTCAACCAGTTTGCCTAATACTGAAGTTAGGCTACCGGCCTGTAATTGCCAGGATCACCTTTGGATCGTTTTTTAAAAATTGGCATAACATTGCTTATCCTCCAGTCATCTGGTACTGATTTAAATGATAGATTACATACCACAGCAAATTATGGTGCAGCAAAATGATGCTTCATTAGAAAGTGCCTGAGTTGATGCTCAGAATCAAGCCTCAGCTGAGGAAGGGAGAGGCAGATTTTTCATGCAAGATGGTTTGTTGTATCAAGAATCCCCTACATAGAAAAAGCATCCTCATTGTAGGATTTGCAAATAGCTTGTGGTGCCTGAGGGGACCACCTGGAGGTGACTTGCTAAAGTTAGCACATGATGGTCCATTTGCAGGGCACCTGGGCGAGGAGAGAACATGTGACAGGCTAAAGCAGAATTTCCACTGGCCTTACCTTTTTGCAACAGTGAGGGATTATTGTAGAAGCTGTGAGTTAAAGGGACTTAGGAAGGTGACCCTGCAGCCATTACCCATTATTGGGAAGGCATTTACTGAAGTGTCTGAGAATATTGTGGGACCACTCCCTAAACCTTTCAGGAATGGAAAGAGAGACAGACCCTGAAGCTGCAGCATTGTCTAATGCTGAGGCAGAGACGTTGACCACAGCATTGTTTATTATTTTTAGCAGAGTGGGTTTTCCCAGAGAAATTTTGTCAGACCGTGGTGCCAATTTTCTGTCTGTTGTGTTTAAGCAGCAATGGGAGATGTGTGGAGTAAAGCACCTAAAAATTGCTCCTTACCACACAGAGAACAATGGACTGGTGGAAAGATTCAATGGAACACTGAAGTCTATGCTGAAAATATGTGACTAGGCACCAGAATGACTGGGATGTCTTGCTTCCATATTTACTGTCTGCGTACAGGAGAGTACCCCAAGGATCTACAGGGTTTGTTCCCTTTGATCTGAATGGAAGGCAGGTCAGGGGATGCCTAGATTTGATTCGTGATTCTTGTGAAGGCAATACTCAGGAGACTGAGTAGCCAGTGATGGAGTATGTATCTCACTTTAAAGAGAATTTGCAAGGCACAGTGGATTTGGTTCAGCAGAATCTTAAGAAAAGCCAGGAAGCTCAGAAGGCTTGGGATGATAGGCATACTGAGGAAAGAGCATTTAAGTTGGAGATATGGTGTTTATGCTAGATCCTGTGAGAGAGAATAAAATGCAAGATATTTGGAGTGGACCCTATGAGTTAGTGGAAAGAGTTAATGAAGTAATCTATAATGTGAGAAAATCCCATGGCAGAGGAGTTGTGCAAACGTTGCACGTCCATAGATTGAAGGCTAACCATGAAAGGAAAGTAGTTGTGAATATGATTTGCTGTGCTGATGAAGAAATTTTCTGTCCCTTTAATTGATATGGTTACAGAGAGCAAAGAGGAGACGTAGCTTGAAAACATTGAGTTGGAGGAGAGTGTAGCTCAAGCTCACAAGAAAGAAATGTTTGTTCTGTTAAAGCATCATAGGCAGACATCCTCAAATTGGTCAGGGTTAACAAACAAGTTAATGAACTCTATTCAAACCACAGATCCCCACCCAGCTCCTATCAGACCTTACTGGGCCAAGGGAGAAATGCAAAAGCAGATACAGGAAGAAGTGGAAAGCATGTTAACAATGGGAATAGTTACTAGGTCCAAAAGCCCCTGGGCATCTCCTATTGTGATCATGCCCCAAAAGGACAACACCATGAGATTTTGTGTGGATTATAGGAAGCTGAATGCTATCACTGAACTTGACCCTTATCCCACATCCAGAATGCAGAATCTGCTAGGGAACGAAATTCAAAAACACACGATTTATCTCGAGGATACTGGCAGATTCCTTAGATGCTGATGCCCAAGAAAAATCCACTTACATAGTGGAATCTGGTCTATATGAATTCAAGGTCTTACCGTTTGCATTGCAGAATTCAGGAGCCACATTCTCATGAGGCTTATAAATAAAGTGCTATAGGGATTGGTATCTTTTGCAAGGGCTTACATAGATGATCTAGCCATTTTCAGCAGCTCTTGGCAAGATGACACAAACCATGTGGGAATTGTGTTACAAAGGCTGAGAGAGGCTAACCTGACTGTTAAAGTTTCTAAATGCAAGATGGGTGCTAAGAGGTCTCATATCTGGGACACAGGGTGGGCAGCGGGCTGGTTCATCCTGAACACTTGAAAGTGGAAGCTATTAAAATCTGGCCTACCCCTAAAACAAAGAAGCAGGTCCAATTCTGTATTGGTCTGGCCAGCTACTTCAGGAGGTTTGTAAAGGTTTGTAAATGTCAGTGACATTGTTGCTCCCATAACAGACCTTACAAAGAAAGGGAAGCCAGACAAGGTGATGTGGACGGAGGCCTCTGAAAAGAGCTCTCAGAGCATAAAAAAAGCCTTATCTAAAGAACCTGTCTTAGCCAGCCTTAATTTTGAGAAATGATTTCTGCTATGCACTGATGCTTGGATTGGGGCAGAGCTAATGGAAGAAGGGGAGGGTGCTGGGAGACACCCATCACATACTTAAGCAAGAAACTGACACCATTGAACAAAATTGTGCCATTATTGGAAAGGAATGTTACACAATTGTGTGGGTTGTTAAGCAACTTAAACCCTTTTTGTACAACATAAGGTTCACCATATCAAGTGCCCATGCACCTTTCATAGGGCTGCATAAACCAATTCCAGGTTGCTTCATTGGAGTTTAGCCTTCCAGGAATATGAAATGAACAAAATTCATATTAAAGGGAAAGAAAATGTAGTGACAGGTGCATTGTCAAGAACGGGGAACTCCTAAGATGCATCCAGCAGTGTATGGGACACCACTTTTCTGCATCAATTTCACGTTGGGTGGTGTGACGCTGTATAAAATAAAGATGATCATGTTTACACTAACATGTCATCACTGATGTATCACCACTGTTGCACAATTGTGATATATCTTGTACAAAGTATGTTGTGTGAGGTATCATTGGAAAAATTATAGTCTGCTAAGTAAGATTATCCTTTTTATATGCATGTATCATCATTGTATATGAAGTTATGAAGCTTTGCTATGTGTTTGTATCTCAAACCTATTGTGTTTCTGGGTAACATCACCAAGTTAGATTTACATCAAGGCTAGCCAGCCTGCTTGATGTCCCATTAAGAACAATGAGCTCTTCCAGGGACTCCTCCCGAGGTCTCTTCAGGCAGCACGTAGGCAATGAATGACTCATGGCTTAACAAGTCACATGTGATCCAGGACTCCATGTTTGTGCCAGTAACTTTCCATGGACCTGTGCTGTGGATATAAATTGCAAACTGGTCTGTGACATCACTCTTTGTCTTCAATGCTGCTCCATTTCTTCTGGTCTGTGATTTTTTAACAAGAAGGAAGCTTTGAACAAAACACCAATGACCCCCAACCTTTTTGGATGATCCAGAGAGACTTATTGCAAGCTAGCAGAATTACCATCACTGCTATTTTCCTGCCCTAAAGACTCTGAAATCAATTGTTGTATATAAGATTCCTTTAACCATTTAATAACTTTTCCTTTTTTTTTAAAAAAAGTAAATCTTTAGTTACTTTACTAAAGATTGTCTGCAGTATATTTGGTGAGATCCTGAACATACATGTTGATCTGGGCACGAGTGTTGATCCTTTGGGATTGGAAGAACCTAATGTGTGGTGATTTTTGGTTTTAATATCCTTTCATCACTAAGTCCAGTTGTCTGGGTGGTAACCAAAGGCTGGAGTGCCTAAGAGACTATGTGGTTCTTTGTGGTCTAGTATAGTGATACTGACTTGGTGAAATATTATGATTGAATAAACCACCAGTTTTGGAGTGTGTCTTCCCTATCTTTTACAATCTGACCTGAATTTGGCATTCTCAGCTGTGACCCATACCAGGCAGCCTGACACCCATTACCAAATATATGTTCCCCATATAGATACTTACAGACTGTATTCAAGTCACCCCTTAGCTGTCTCTTTGTTAAGCTACATAGATAGAGCTCTTTGAGTCCATCACTATCAAGCATGTTTGCTAATTCTTTAATCATTCTTGTGGCTCTTGTCTGAACTCTCTCCAATTTATCAACCTCCTTCTTGAATTGTGGATACCAGAACTGGACATGATATTTCAGGAGCAGATATACCAGAGCCAAATACAGAGGTAAAACAATCTCTCTACTTCTTGAGATTCCCCTGTTTATGCATCCTAGGATTGCATTAGCCTTTTTGGCCACAGCATTTTTGGTCACTGGGAGCTCATGTTTGGCGGATTATCCACCACAACTTCCAAATCTTTTTCAGAGTCACGGCTTCCCAAGACGGAGTCCCCCATCATGTAAAGATAACCTACATCCTTTTTTCCTAGATGTATGCATTTACATTTAGCCATGTTAAAACACATACTGTTTGCTTGTGCCTAGTTTACCAAGTAATCCAGATCATTCTGTATTAGTGACCTGTCCTCTCCATTATGTACCTCTCCCCCAATTTTTGTGTCATCAGCAATGTTTATTAGTGATAATTTTATGTTCTTCTTCAAGTGATTGCTCATGTCCATTCCATTATAGGTGAGTGCACGCCTCTGTGCACAGTTCCTGGAACTTTTTTCCCCTTAACAGATCCCGTAGGGCCAGCCCCTGGAGTCCCGTGCACATGCTGCAGCATATGAGGCGCTGCCGGCCTTACGCCCCCTCAGTTCCTTCTTTCCGCCCGTGACTGTTGCTGGAATTAGACTTGGTCTCAGCAAGTTCTATTCCCCTTCTTTGAACTGTTTATTTTAAGTAGTTTAGTTAGTTTAAGTAGTTAAGTGTAGTTAGATAAGCAAGTCCCTGCGGGGACTTAGGGTGGCCGGGCCATGCCCCGGTCGCCAGGATTCAAGCTGTGTGCCTCCTGTGGGAAGGCCTTCCCGCTCAGTGACCCCCCACGATCGATGTCTTAAGTGCTTGGGGGAAGTGCACAAGAAAGATAAGTTCAAGATCTGCAGGGCTTTTAAACTGAGGACTCAGAAGGACCAAGAGATCTGGTTAAAAGCCCTGCTCATGGAGGCAGTGCTCTGCCCGGCATCAGAGCCGGCCCACTCCCCTCGGCACCAAATGTGACCTCGGTGCAGAGTGCACCGCCAGCACCGGCCTCGACTCGGCACTGAGCAACATCCCTGGTGCCGAAGAGGAAGAAGCAGTGTGCGGAGCGCAGACACTCCCCTGCACCGTCGGTATGGGCAGGGTCGAGTGCGGAGATGCACCGAACCCGGCCCACGGAGTTTTCTCTGGTGCCTGCATCTCTGTGCAGGGAGCCTCCCCCGACTCCTGGGAGCGGGAGAGTGCCCCTGCTGACACCATTGACACCGGAGGCTTTTCACGCGGCAAGAGTCTTGTTGGCCTTGCCTACGCCACCTCCGCCCCCCCGCTCCGCCGAGGGAGAAGGGGCTGTGTCCCAGGGCAAACCCGCGTTGGGTCCCCCCGAAGGGTGGTGGAGATCCCTGGTACGAGGAGGAAGATCTTCCGCTGGATGGCCACCGAGAGTAGAGCGAGGACGCTCCCCCAGCAATTGCTCCAGGTCAGTGTCGTCGAGCCGGCCTGCTTCGACTCAGGGCGAGGAGTCTCCCTCTTGGCACCAACGTCAGTCGCTGGCACTGGAGGCAAAGCATGCCAAGAGGCGGCACCAGTTGAGGTCTGCCAGGTGGCGCTCGGAGAGTTTCCGCTCCAGATCCCCGACACCGAGGAGTTTGCCCGCACCGAGGCGGCGCGGAACCCGGTCACTGTCGGAGGACCTGGCACCGCGCAATCCCCAGTCGCTGGAGTCCGGCTTGGCACTATGGAGTTTGGAGCGGTGCCGGTCTCGGTCACCGAAGGGCAAGCGGCACTGTAAATCATTGGTACTAAGACGACACTCCGGTACCTTGAGCTCTTCGGAGTGCACCTCCGCTCACCGGCACCCCTTGCGGTGATGGAGGCAGTCCTCATCGTCTTCCAGGTCAGAGATGTCGAGAGGGCTATCCCCGTCATGGAAGGGTGCCCGGGACCGAGGATGTGCATGGCGCCGCTGGTCCAGCGGCTCGGGGTCTCCCTGGGGGGACAGTAGTTGGGAGAGCCAGCACCCCCACAAAGCATCACAGTCTGTGGCGCAGTCAGCCCCAGGTTGGCCCAGGGTCAATGGCCGCAACAATGACCTTACTGGGTCCCATGGGGTATCCAGATGGGGCCGGGCCCCAATCCATTCTGTCAGCGGGGGTGCAGTCCGTGCCTCCGGCACAGGAGAAAGCCAATAGACACCACTCCTCGGATGAGGAGTCGGATCCCATGGAGGGACCCTTGACGGGTTCAACCCTTCATCAGGAGGGGGCGCACCTCTAGGACGCGCCTCAGCAGTCCTCTTCCTCCTCACCTGACGAGGCAGTCTCCCAGGACCACATGGCGCCAAAGGAGGATTTCAGGGTGCACCAGAAGCTGCTGAAGAGGGTGGCCTTTAACTTGGGGCTAGAGGTGAAGGAGTTAGAAGAGGCCAAAAATAGCCTCTTTACTGTGCTGGCGGCAGCTGCCACAGTGAGAGTGGCCCTCCCAGTCCACAAAAGGGTCCTTAAGATTGTAAACCCCTTCCTTGGTCGCCTCTACATCAAAGGTGGCTGAGAAAAAGTATTATGTGCCAGCTGAAGGGTTCTAGTATTTGTTCACTCATCTGGCCCCGGGAACCCTGGTGGTAGATGCAGCCAACCAGCGGGACAGGCAAGGTCAGCCTGGTTCCACTCCCAAGAACAAAGACAACAAAAAGCTGGATTTGTTTGGGAGAAAGGTTTATTCCATGGCAGCCCTGAAGTTCAGGATTGCCAACCATCAGGCCCTCCTGGGTAGATATAATTTTAACTTGTGGGACTCCCTCAGGCAGTTTGCTGAGGCCCTGCCCCAGGACCAGGCCACAGACTTTACCACCATCCCGGACGAGGGAATCACGGTGGCTAGGGCAGCGCTCCAGATTTCCTGTGATGCTGCTGACTCGGTGGGCAGGGCCATAGCCTCTGCCATCTGCATGAGAAGGTGCTCGTGGCTGCAATCCTCGAGCTTGTCCCAGGAGGTACAGCAGTCAATTCAGGACCTCCCCTTTGATGGGTGGGCACTCTTTTCTGACCAGACCGATGCGAAGCTGCACGGTCTGAAGGACTCCAGGGCCACCCTTCGCTCCCTGGGCCTGTACATGCCCCAGGCTTCCACACGGCAGGCACAGCCCCAGGCGCAGCAGCAGCAGTCAAGGCCTCCACCTAGGCCCTTTCAAACCTATAGAAATAGGGACAGAAATAGGGGGTTTAGAAGGAGGAATCATCCCTCCAGCTCGTCCTCAGCCCCCTAGCAGGGCCCCCCCAGGGGGTGGGGCAATCAAAGGAGGCAGTTTTGATCGTGCGCCCGAGAGTGGCGCCCCGAGTGCTCTCCTGGATCCTCCCCGCCCCTTCCTAAAAACGTTGGACCGTTGGGTGCTTGGGGTCATCTCAGGGTGCTATGCCCTACAGTTTACATCTACCCCCCCACCACCAACCCTCCCCCTACATCCCTCTTCAGGGACCCCTCTGACGAGCATCTCCTCTTGCAGGAAGTGGACACCCTCCTCAACATAGGAGCGGTGGAAATGGTCCCTCAAGGCAGAAGGGGAAAGGGGTTCTATTCGAGGTACTTCCTCATCCCCAAGTCGAAGGGGGGTCTGAGACCCATATTATAGACCTGCATCGTCTAAACAAATATGTCAAATTACTCAGGTTTCACATGGTTTCCCTAGTCTCCATAATCCCTTCCCTGGATCCAGGAGACTGGTATGCCGCCCTCCATCTCAAGGACGCATACTTTCATATGTCTATCCTCCCCAGCCACAGGCATTCCCTCCATTTCACAGTGGCTGGCTCCCACTACCAGTTTACAGCCCTACCCTTTGGCCTATCTTTGGCTCCAAGGGTTTTCACCAAGTGCATGGTGGTAGTGGCTGCCCAGCTGAGACGAAAGGGTGTGCAAATTTTTCCTTACCTGGACGAGTGGCTGATCAGGGGCAGGTCCAGGTCCCAAGTGCAGGAGAGCGTGACCCTCACTTGATCCATGTGCAGCAGGCTGCGACTGCTCATAAACGAGCAGAAGTCCACACTGACCCCAGTGCAATGTATAGAATTAATTGGGGCCGGCCTGGACACCTCCCAGGCCAAAGCCTTCCTGCCTCAGCCACGTTTCGAGGCAATGGTCTCTCTTGTGTCCCAGCTGCACTGATGCCCCACGACAACAGCCAGGCATTGCCTACAGCTGTTAGGCCACATAGCGGCCTGCACGTACGTAGTGAGACTAGCTTGCCTCAGGCTCAGACTGCTTCAGGCGTGGTTGGCCTCGGTATATGGGCCGAGCGGACATCCATTGGACTGGGTGGCCACGGTTTCCGCTGCCAGTCCTAGCCTCCCTAACCTGGTGGCGGGCTCCCAGGGCCGTGTTGAAGGGTGTTCCATTCAGGGATCTGGTCCCATCGGTCACCCTAATCTCCGACGCTTCGGACGTAGGATGGGAAGCCCACATCAGCGCCATCCTAGGCACTCAGGGGCTCTGGTCAGGGGAGGAGAGGCGCCTGCACATCAATGTGAAGGAGCTGAGGGCCATTCTCCTGGCGTGCAAGGTGTTCCTCCGATTCCTGACAGGCAGAGTGGTGCAGGTGCTGACGGACAACACCGCAGCCATGTTTCACATAAACAGGCAGGGGGGAGTGCTCTCCTCGGCCCTCTGCGAGGAAGCTACCCATCTGTGGTACTTTGCCATGAGGCACGATTTCCACTTGACTGCCTCTCACCTCCCGGGAGTGAGGAACGACGAGGTGGCTCGCCTCAGAAGGTCATTTCTACCCTGCCACGACTAGTCATCGCACCCGGAGGTCGTGACTACGATTTTCCAGAAGTGGAGTGTTCCCCAACTGGACCTAATCACGTCAGCCTGAAACACGAAGTGTCTGAGGTTCTGCTAGCTCCGGGGTTGCGAGACTGGGTCGATTTCTGATGCGTTTCTCATCGACTAGACGGGGGCTCTCATGTACGAGTTTCTGCCCATTCCGCTGCTGCCCAAGGTCCTGCTGAAAATAAAGAGAGAGAGGGCAGACGTTATACTCATCGCTCCGGCTTGGCCAAGACAGCACTGGTTCAGCATGCTGCTGGACCTTTTGATCGCCCCGCCCCTGGCACGACCTTCTCTCCCAGGACCATGGTCGCCTGTTGCACCCATACCTGGACTCCCTGCACATCACGGCCTGGAGGCTGTGTGGCTGACGGAGGGAGAGAGAGCCTGCTCAGCGCAGGTCCAACAAGTCCTGCTTGGCAGCAGGAAGCCTTCCACACAGGTCGTGTATCGAGTTAAGTGGAGGCTGTTTACCTGTTGGGCAGAGTCCCGGGATATTCTGCCCAGCCTCTCGCATATGCAGGCAATCCTGGAGTACCTACTCCAGCTAAAGCTCCAGGGTCTGGTGCTGGCCTTGCTGAAGGTTCACCTGGTGGCCATTTCAGCCTTCCATCACCCGCTAGAGGGGAGATCGCTGTTCTCCCATCTCATGTTGGTCAGATTCCTCAAGGGGGTGGAGAGGCTTTATCTGCACATCTGTGACCTGGCGCCTCCCTGGGATCTCAGCCTGGTCCTCTCAAGACTCATTGGGCCCCCCCTTTAAACCCAGGGCTTCATGCCCTCTGCTCATGCTTTCATGGAAGGTAGCCTTTGTGGTGGCCTCAGCTAGGAGGATCTCCGAGATTAGGGCCTTGACCTCGGAGCCCCCATATACAGTATTTTATAAGGATATGTTGCAGTTAAGGCCACATTCAGCCTTCCTTCCCAAGGTGGTTTCCCAATTTCATTGTAATCAAGATATTTTTCTCCCCGTATTTTTTCCCAAACCTAATAGTTCGGAGAAGGAGAGGAGATGGCATTCGCTGGACGTGAGACGAGTCCTGGCCTTCTACATCGAGCGTACAAAGCCATTCCGGAAATCGACGTAGCTCTTCGTCGCAGTGGCTGACCAGATGAAAGGCTCACCTGTCTCCACCCAATGCATCTCCTCGTAGATTACATCATGCATCAGGTTCTGCTATGACCAGGTGAGGGTGCCGCTTCCGGGAACCATCACAGCGAACTCAACCAGAGCTCAAGCCACTTCTACAGCCTTCCTGGAGAGAGTGCCCCTGCGGGACATCTGCAAAGCTGCCACCTGGTCATCGGTGCATATCTTCACGTCCCACTACACCATTGTCCAGCAGGCGAGAGAGGACACGGAATTTGGCAGAGCGGTGCTGAGGGCAGCTCACCAGTAACTCCTACCCACCTCCAAGGTATTGCTTGTTAGTCACCTATAGTGGAATGGACATGAGCAATCACTCAAAGAAGAAAACAAGGTTACTTACCAGTAACTAATGTTCTTCGAGATGTGTTGCTCATGTCCATTCCACAACCCACCCCCCGTCCCTACTGCCAGAGTTGGCAGAAAGAAGGGACTGAGGGGGTGTAGGGCTGGCAGTGCCTCATATACCACAGCATGTGTGCGGGACTTCAGGGGGCACCAGAGCTGGCCCTACGGGATCTGCTAAGGGGAAAAAAGTTCCAGGAACCATGCACGGAGGCATGCACTCACCTCTAGTGGAATGGACATGAGCAAAACATCTCAAAGAACATCAGTTATTGGTAAGTAACCTTGTTTTTCCTTAACTCTGCTGGTTATAGAGTTCTCCTTGTCCTTTTGCTTCCCTTATCAATTTTCTATAATTCCTAGCTTTTTATTAATATTTATTACTGTTGACGTCTTCTTTCTTCCATTTGTTATATATATTTGTGGTTGCCTTCATTTTCTCACTAAACCAGGTTATTGTTTTTTAAATTCATAAGGCCTTCCTCCTCAGTTGTAGGATTGTAACTTTGTAGGCATCTAGTAAAGTGTTCTTAGAGAATTTCCATTTACCATTCACATTTTTCTGATTAAATTCTTCCTCCCAGCTGATTTGGCTCATAATTGTTTCCAGCTTTGTGAAACTGGCTCTTTTAAATCACCAAGTATATGCATCACTGGTCTGGACTTTATTCTGTTGGCACATTAAAAATGTTCTCAAGTCATGATCACTTGTACCTAAATTACCATTAATTTTTAGTTTTGTGATCATTTCCTCTTCATCTGTCAAGACGAGGTGTAACATTGAATTTCCCCATGTTTACTGTTCAGTAAATGAAGGAACTGACACCTGAATGACACCTGAAAACATCCTCTTCTTTGCGATAAAAAAGCAGTTTTTGTAACTTTTTTTATGCTAATCTCGAAGCTTTTTAACAGATTAAGGTCTGAGTCCTGCAAACCATTACTCACATGAGTAGTGACTACTCACATGGGCAAAGTTTCTTGCATACATATGTATTAGCAGGATAGGAACCTTAGAAAATGTTGTTACTGAGTATCCTAAATCAAACTATGTTTGATTTCATTTTAGTTTTTAAAAATTTCATTATTAAAGAAATCTTAATATTCAGAATAAATAACCACTTTAATACTGTTAACCTATGTGTAAAAAAACTTTCTTTTAGAAGAATTATAGGCTTTTAATTTTTTTTTTTTTTTTTGATATTACAAAAACAATGTGCTGGTATGCTACACAGCTGACTAACTGCTAACTGATCTAAAAAAAAAAAATCAAATAGTATAAAACTATACTTAAAATAACCACATAATGCAAAGTGTCATGATCTTAAACACAAAATATACTGGCACCGCCTCGTTAAAAAGAAAAAGAAATAAAAAACCGGAGATCCCTAATGCAAAGAGACAGCACGGTTTTATACAGTCTGACAGAAGGACAGTACAGTTCTGAGATTAGTGGCTTGAGCAAAAAGCTGGCACGTGGAATTGCAGTCGCTTTATATAATGACTGTTGGCAAATATCTCCTCTAGGACCGAGTGGAAATGTTGTTTGCCAGGAGAAACTTCTTCTTGAATAATGGCCAATCACTATGCGGTGATGAAGGATGAGCTTTGAGTGAGAAGCCCTCAAAAGCCAGTCTAAAATATTAAATCAGAAAAGAAGTAATTTTAACCATGATCACTCTGACAAGCACCAGGACCCTGGAATTATAGCTGATTCAATGTTTAAACTAGGGTGGATTTGTACTGCAGGAGGTTACTGGAGTGTAGAGTGTCTCATCACTATTTCCTACAAAATGCCTTATTTTGCAAAACTCATTTTATTACTCTTTTGCTTTGTCCTTCTTGTGGAGAGCAGAAAGCATAGGAGGAGGAGGTGGACAGGTCAGCTGGAGATGCAGAAAGCAAGGTAAGAAAGCTTAAAATGTATAAATCTCTTGCTCTCACTACATATACGCTAGTGAAATTAATACTCTTTATGTAGTGATAGATGTATACAGTCAGTTCAGTTAGACATATATAAAATGTACCTATGTTAATTGTATATCTGAATAGCTTCTGTGGTTTCTGAATAACCTAATACAATCTTTACTGCTATCTTCAGCTTTAACTGTAATTGGTCATGTTTCTAGCAGCTGTCACTGGTAACCTGGCCATTGATTGTATTCTAGTGAACACGTTCTCAGACATGCACACACAATACTGTAGATACAGTAAGAACTGAAGGTTAGATGCAAAACAAAAGTTCGGCAATTTCAGGTTAAAATACCCTCCCAGCACTAACACAAGGCTTTATTTTGAATGAATATTTTAAAGTTCTTTCTATTTTTCTGTGGTTATTTATTTAAACATCTCTAATATGCAAATCCACCTGAAAATGCATTTCATTGTCTCATGGCAATTTGTGAGTTTTTAGTTAGTGTGCATGGTATTCTCATTGCATAGGAGACCATATAGGGGTTGTAAAGTTATTCTGCAGATGAATTTTGGAAAATTATGTGGGAACATAACTTTTTATAGTAGCAATAGGGCATATGTACACCAAAGAGTTAAAAGTCTTAGTGAAGTTTGTTTACATTAGAAAATATAAGCTTCCAAACCTGCCAAGCAGTCTAGAATATATTATCCTTTTTTATAGAGTTATGTCATCCAGTGACAATTATATCTTATAAGAATGTTTGCTAGGGTAAGAGCTTGAAAACAAAGTTGGGTTAATCCATTTTATTAAATGGAATTGCTTTGACTGTAAACAATCATCTTTTTATTCATTTTGTATTGTTTAGCATAGCACTGTGAACATACCTTATTTTTTATCTACAGAAAGTGCTGAGATTCTGTAGACATTTTGCATAAAATATATTATGAAAGAACCAGAAGCAGAGAGAGGTATTGTCTCATATTTCCACTGGTATTTAATGCAGAATATGCAAGCACATGTTTTTAGTGACAGAAAATGTATTCTCTAGTTTAGACATCTAGGGCCTGATGCTGAATGATTTACGCCAAAAGGGATGCTTTGCCACTGACTTCAAAGGAATCAGGTCCTTACTGAATGTAAATCTGAAACACACTGGCTTTCTTTCAGAATATTTTATTTATGGAATCTAAAGATTCACCAGTGGTACTTGCGGGGGATTCTTTTATATATGGTTGAACTCTCCTATCTTGAAAAGTTACAAAGCAGCATAAAATGCTAAGACACAACTTTTACGGTCTGAACATTTCTCTTTTCAAAAGTAGTGTCACTCTCTTGGTTAATAAGTTGTCATTGGAAGATTTCTCTCTTTGTAAATTGTTCTTGATATTTATTAAAATAAACTATTACCAACCTCATTCACTTTTGCAAAGTTGTAATAGTGGAGAATTCAAGAAATAGTTAGTAATTTTTCCTAAATACATGGATTATGCACTGTAGAGGACAATAGATATTACTTGGTTTAATGTGAAGTGATCTATAACAAACAATGTATTAGCCAATTAAAGGATAAATCATTATATTTCAAAAGTATAAGGAACATTTTTTGTCTTTCTCTACAGATATTAAATAAGCACCAAAACTATATTCATATACTATTTAGCATAGACCACTATGTCCTTGTAATTTACTCATGTACACTTTCTTAATGCATTTATTTAAATGTGTACAAAATGCAGTTTGTTTATTCACCTGAAAATGAGAATCACGTTTCTTTTTATTTATAGACATTTCTGCAGTGCTCACTGTTTAAAAAAAAAAAAAAATTGATACAGAGCTAAATAGTAACAGTATTTTAAACATTCCTGTTTCTGTTGTACTGCAAAACTCTCTGGTTGTTTTGTGTTAAAACCAAACCTGGGCTGAAAATTGCATGGTGTTGGACTTTTTTTTGCTTGCAGTTGAATGAAACCCATTTTCTATGTCAGATTCCCATGATGGCATTTAATTTTTTTTATTTTTGTAACTGCCTCATGCATTCTGCTTTGTATTGCTCTTGTTTCTTTACTATAAATATATTAGGCAAGAAAAATATTATCAAATATTGGAGTCTATGTTTGAAAGTTTTCCATTTTCCCTCAGATAAAGTGCTGATGAGTGTTGTATATGTGCCTAATCCAAAGGCATGTAAATTAATGGGAATCTTTCCATTGACTTCAAAGAGCTTTGATGTGGGCTCTATTAGCACAAAAATCTTTCTGCTCCATTGTTCATTGTTTGACCAGTTTTTATCCAAGGATCTCCAAGAGCTTTTATTAATATTAATTGACACTTCAGTATCCTGTATAATGAATATTAAAGATGGGTAAACTGAGACACAAAGAGATTATGTGATATGCCTGAAGCAAAACAGCAGAGCAGTGGCAAAGCCAAGAATAGAAGCTGGGCATGGTGGCTCCTTGTCCTGTATTCTAGGCACATAGCTTCTTCTAGAGTTTTAAGTACACACATACAAAACACAGCTCTGCTAAAAGAATGTTAAACCAATATTATTAGGGTTGCAAAGTCAAGCACTCAAAAGCTGGGAAATGCCTGAATTAAAGTTTCTTGTGCAACTTTAATTCAGCCCCCCTTGAGAGTATGCATTATGGTACGGTCTTTAATTATATGGTCACAAACTATTTTTTTTTCCACAGGGCCTCTGCCTCCTTCTGTTCATAGAATGGACTGTGATCACTTAATGAGCAGCTGTTCAATATTTTTCCTCCTTATTGCAGTAAATAAGGCCTTAATGCCATTGAACATACTATTCAGAGCCTCCTCTGAAGACAAAATTTGTAATTTCCTCAGGGGCTTTTCTATTGTGTTTATCATTATAATATCTGAGTGCTTCACAAATATTAATCAATTTATCATCACAAGATCTCTGCCAGATGAGGGGGGTGATATTATCTCCATTTTACAGATAGGAAATTGATGCACAGAGAGAGTAAAAAAATAAAGTATCCACTAATTTTAGGTGCCCAATTTGAGATACCGAGGACCTGATTTTTGAGTGTATTTAGCACTATATAGCACTTTTTGTTCAAAGCAGAGTTCACACTGACTTCAGTTGCAGGTGTGAGTGCTCAGCCCTTCTTCAAATCAGCCCCCGGGGTTTCACGTTGTGTACACAGAAAATGAGGAACACACAACTAGTGACTACCTGTAAAAAGTTTGGTTAAGGGCATGTCTACATTGCAGCTGGGAGGTGTTGATACTGGACACTTAGTGATCAGTGTGATATCAGTGAGACACGGTACGCCCGATTTGCAGATCAATATGGTTTAATGTGCAAGGTTTTCTATAAACATACTAGTTAGATACAAAGCCTAAAATTAACTACAATATATCATACTCACTAAGCCTGGAGAGCTAAGCAGTCACTCAGAAGGCTGTACACAGGAACGGCTTTCTTCAGGGGTCCCACCAGGGAGTCAGTGGATCCTCTGGTCTAACCGGCAGCACCTCCCGCAGAGTCAGGTGTTGATGGAGCGCCCCCCTTTGTCTAAATAGTGACTTCTTATACCCTTCTATAAACAACCTTCACCTAATTACCTCTCTACTCATCATATATGCTAATTACCTACATTGGGTTTTCACCCTTAACTACATTCCATTCTCATCATGGTAATTGGGGTCGTCAAAACAGCATCTGGTGATAGGAGGGGCCGAGTAAAAGTATGCCACTTGGCAATGACACAGTGTACCCCCAGACGTTCAAGGATAACTTGTTGTTCCCATCACCGTTATCTATGTGCAGCTGCAAGCATACAGTATCTGTATTTTATCTTATTATGTGCCCTGCTATGCAGAAACTGAGACATCTGCAAGGTTACTCAGTAGTCCTATGCATCTCTGCCAATCGGAAGATGTCATGTTACAGGGGCCAAAATAGCCAAGCAAGCAACTAAAGCTACGCTAGGCCTGTAGGGCAGTGGTTAAGCAACTCAAATTGTACTGGGCCTCCAACAGGAGGTATGATTCCCAGCGCTGGTTAGTCACACTGCACTAGCTCAACTTGAGTTAGCACATGAAAAATAGGTGTGTGGATGTTGTGGCCCTGGTGGCAGCTTGAGCTAACTGCCCGAGCTGGGGCTGAGAGGGTCGGGTGGGGTTGGGCTCCAGTAGTCAGGGCCTGAGCTGCCATGAGTTCTACAAAGTCCACGCTTTTAGCATGCTCGCTTGAGCTGAGCTAGCGCGAGTCTGTCTGCCCACACGGGGAATCACACTTCCCAGCTGCAGTGTAGACATACCCTCAGTGACTTGCCCAGCATCATACAGGAACTCTGTGGGAGAGGCAGGAATATAATCCAGTTTCCCCAGGGCAGCATTCAGCTGCCTTAACGATCAGACCATGCTTTCTGTTCTGGTAATCCTTTGCCTCATTCACTGCACACCGCCCAGCTTCTGCAACAAATGAAACGGGTCCTATAGACAACAGTCTCCTTCACTACACGACCTTTATTCATTCCCATATCAAGTCTATTCTGTGCACTGAATGAGGGAGGGGTCCTGTGGAAAAAGTAGTTTGTGATCATGTATTTATTAATGTTTCTTTAACATAGTTTTTGTGTGTAATCTCCTAGGTTACTTGCAATTGCATAGTTACAAAGATATTCTAGACCATTTGGATTTTGCAATGTCTATTCTTGTTCATTTTTCATAAGGGTGCATAAGAAGAAGTCCAGAACACTGCTAGTCTGAGAAAACAATTGTGGTATTTCTTCAGGAAGAAAAGAATAAAAACCACCCATTTGATTGTTGTTTGAGGCTTGGTGAATTATTAATCATGTTTATTAATCATTAAACATGTAATGAGTGGATCAGAGAGAGAATATATAATCATCCTTATGTCTTTCAGCAAAGGCAAAATAGGGGCTCATCAGTAAACTGGCCTAGAACATCTAACAATAAAGATTTGAGATGTCACCAGAATTCTCAGAAACAAAACACTAAATGAACCGCAGAGTCAAAGCATTTATTGAAATCACTGGAATTACACCAGGGATGAATTTGGTCTGTTCCATATAGATTACACACAGGTACAGTAAAAGAGGTTTGAGAAATTCTTTTGGGATATATTAATCCTGAGAGTTTGGTACCACTGATGTATAAATTTTTTTTTCCCGCCAAATTTGACACCAGTTCCTTGACGGTTCTCTTAGATAACAGCCATTGATCATGTGAATTTGACTCCAATCTTGCAAAAACACAGGGAGTAATCTTACACACATTAAGAAAAGCTTTTGCGTTCCAGGGGACTACATAGGTGGGTAAAAATACAGGCATATGTGTTTTACAGAGCAAGAGCCATTGTTTATAAACAATAGATCAATCAATATAATTCTCCACCGAAATTTAATCCTCTATGACTATTTCTGCATCTGGAATACTGTGATTCAGTAACATTTTATATGGCTACCTCTCCCAGTGGTTTCCTTTCCACCCCTAAATTACAATCATCAACAGCCACAGCTGGAAAAGAATGAATTCTCTGCTTTTTCCTACCGCTGAATATAATATGCTTTCATTAACTTAAACAAAGCACTTTGGAAATGGAGTTTGGTTTGAACTTTTGCTAGTTGAAAAGAATCGGCCAAGATTTTCAGAAGTGCCCAGTGATTTTGGGTACCCAACTTGAAACATCTAAAAGGGGCCTGATTTTCAGAAAGCACTGAGCACACAATTTTGGCTGGGCATCCAAAAAGTGAGGTGCATAAAACCAGCAGTGTGTTTTGAAAATCATTACCTATTTGTTTACATTGGATAGAACATATTGATGTTCTTAGCTTGAAATGCAAAGCCAGCTTTAAGTGAAAATGAGGTGGTTGTTGTTTTACATTCTAGAGTAAAATTACATTCCAAATTTTCATTTAAAGCAAATTGCTCAGAAAATAAAGTTAAATTGTATGGGGAAGGAGATTACTTAAACCAATGATTAATTTAAAAAGTTGAAATATTGTGACTATTGTACACCTTAATTATGTTTAATCAACCAGGAGTTTAATTTTACTATGGTAATAATATCCATGAAGAATTTCTGTCACAATACCTAATATTAGTAATGTGCATTAGATACTGCTTAGTATTTGTATAGTGCAGTAGGTCCTGCGAGAAAGAGAAGGGCTATAGATGACCAACCATCAGCATGCTGCAACTCAAGCTTCAGCAGGCAGTACTCTATTTGCATGTGGCTCTCGTTCGGTTTTTGTAGGGCATGCAGATGATGTATCACAAGACATCCTGTAACTACAAAACAGCATAGCCACAGGAAAAAACAGCAATTTAAAAACAGAAACCCAGAGACACAGACAGACACATGCAGGTGGCAGTGATGTCAACAGAATCACAGTGTTCCTCCTTCGACCCCAAGTACAGTTCACATGTTATCATTTATTTATCTGTTTTGATTAACATAATGGCTATTTCTTTTGCACAAATGTTTGTATTTTAAATAATAATATAATTTACGATTGTATAGGACTTTTTATCCCTAGATCTCTCAGCACTTTACATAGGATGTGTTGAGAGTACAGACTAGTATTGTTGAATGGCAGTGGTATCAAAGGAACCAAGCTCTGAATGATATTTACACCTTTATCCCTCATTTGGGTCCCATCATGGGAAACTGGGAGGTACAATGACTTGCCGCAGGTCACATAAGTCAGTGATAGTCAGTAATGGCTGAGTCCTATTCCTTCCTACCATCCTTTGGCTGTATAATTGTCTATATAGATTGTAAGTTTTCCAGGACTGTGATCTTTCCTCCATAAGAGCCTGTGGCTCTTTACCATGATCAGTGTCTAAAAGGTTTTTTTATTCCTGAAGGTTGAGTGTAGCCCCAGTGCTATATCCTTGAAGTCAAACATATCGGCCCAGTTCTGTTCTCACTTATACAGATGCAGCTGCCGTTGATTTCATCATGATGATATACAGTGTGCAATATACTTTTTGCTCTCACAAGCCAAAGATAAACTCATAACTCATAAATGGCAGAGAATGAAGTGAAGCCAAGGGGGAGATATACAAAACTATTCCTAAATCATGAAAATAAAATGTGAACTTTGTTGCCTGGTCTCTCTTCAGACTAGAGTCTCTTTTCAGGCAAAGCATCCTTATATGAACTTTATGTAACACTATAATTGTCATTGTTTTTGCTGTTGGTTTGGCATCCAGTGGGTGTTTGGGTGGATAAGAAATGCAGGATCAGGACCATAGTAAATAAGGTTTGATTTATTGATAGCTTTCATGATAATTGTGATGATCAAGTCCAGACGTCCCAGGGGAAAATGGGGTGTAAACTCCAAAGAACAAGTAACTGATTCAACTGATTGTATACGAAATTATTGTACTATAAAAGTATTTTGAGTCAGTGCTTTTATGAAAGCTGGTGATTAATAACATTGTGACGTATATGTATGAACACTATATGAGGAATTATGGATACTCATTAAGATTATGCTTTAAAGTCTGTGACCAAACAAAGGGAGAAATAGGTTTTCTCCCAGATAGATGGGAAGCCAGCTATCTACCTGTCTCCAATGTAAATTAAGCATTTTGGAAACTAAACAACAGAAACCTCATTTACATACAGATCATCAGGGTGGAGGGACGTCAACAGGCATAGAAGACCTGCAGCAGGTCATCCTGACTCTGGGGACAAAACAATGAGTTTTGGGAAAAATAAGTATAAGCAGAACCCTTTTTGGCATCCATCACTTAGGAGTCATAGAGGACAGCACCTTGTGAGCCTGTGAAAGCTAGATTCCCTCATCTGGAGGGCTAGCGATGCTGCTAACTTGATGTAAGTAAGAAAACTGCTTAAGCAAAAATTGTAACTTGCTGAGATTAAGTTTGGTCGCTAGAAGAGTGTTTTATTTTGTTTTGTGTGTAACAATCCCTGTCTCTTTTCTCTTGCTTAGTACCTCTTAAATCTCTGTTCTTTGTTAATAAACTTATTATTGTTTTATTACAAAATAATTTCAGTGCTGTGAATTAAAGTAAAATGCGAGTCTTCAGCTAACCTAACATGCTGATGCGTGCCCTGTCTCTTTGGAGGCGGCAATCATAATAACTTCCAGTGGAAGGGACTGGACACTGCTGGGAGATGTCCCTGGGGAACTCAGGAAGTGCGGTTCACTGGCTGTTATCTTCAAGGCAAGGTTTGGACTTGCAGAGTAGTCAAGCTGGTATGTCAGGGAACAGACACAGCTTAGCAGCAGCAAAACTCACTCATGGTGAGGCAGAGCAGTAACATAGAGACTTATAGTTTGGGATGTCCTAAGCAAGGCATCACAATGGGTAGTACACATTGCCAGGAACAAACCATATTCCACTTTATCTGCAAAGCAGACTAAAAACTTGGGCAAAAGTGTTGATAACAAAATATTAGCACACATCCTCTTCCCACTTAAAGACTCACTATTCATAACAAATCTTGCAAAAACTAAAGCTAAGGGTCACAGATACCAGCTGATACAGCATATGTAGAATACATGATAATGTGCAGTGTGGAATACACTTTTATTTACACTAGTGAACAACATCAATGCCCGTGTACTGCCTTTGGATTATTTCTGTCAACTACTGGTGCATTGATACAGTTGCTCCGATCACTTCGGGGCTGAATTCTCAGGTGTGCTGCAGCAGTACTCATCACACCGAAAATAGGGACAAAGATGGCTGTCTGTCCTCTCTGAGCCGAGAAGTAGCAGGGGATTGAATTGGCTGCTCACATTAACTAGAGAATCCTCAGTGGCACTTCAGCAACACCACCACCATGTCCCCTAGACAGGGGAGCTCTGAGGAGTGTATTAGAACCAGCTCAAAGCTAACCAGATAGTCCCTCAACAGGGAATGCTCCACTCACCGTATTTAGGGAAGATTTAATTTAACTTGGCATTGCCAGAACAAAACAATGGTAACATAGCAAGGCCAAGGATCTCATTGAGTGTCTGTTGTATGTGTATGAAAAAGAAAATCACACATTTTATGTACACATATGTATAGACCCATAGCTGCGAAAGACTTCTACACATATTAAAGGAGAGATTAAATTTTGAATGCCAATCCAAGATTGATAGTAGCTACAGACAGCCATGTATGTTTTTAGTACATTCTGCTCCATTTTGCATTTAGCTTCCACTGTTCATATGTAGCTGTGGTGCCCTTCATTTGTTATATAGAAAAACAGGAGGTGTACTGATCTTAGTATTTCTCTTGTATTGGATTTAAAAAAGTGTGTTGTCCTTTCCACCTTTCCATGCCTATTCCAGAAAGGGAATGGGGTTTTTATTTAGTAGTTTTCAGAAACGGGACTGGAGCCCAGGAAGGTATTCACTGAGCATATTAAACAAAAATCATATTAAAAAAATCATATTAAGAAATAGGCATTGCCATACCACATCAGATCAGGATCAGATCATTTAGTCCGCTATCCGGTCATGTCAGTGATGCTTTAAA
Organism: Emydura macquarii macquarii; assembly: GCF_026122565.2. Classification (NCBI taxonomy): domain Eukaryota; kingdom Metazoa; phylum Chordata; order Testudines; family Chelidae; genus Emydura; species Emydura macquarii. The sequence goes on from NW_027133156.1 coordinate 6,375,812, forward strand.
AGAAGATGCAAGAAAACCAATAATAGACAATTATGAACTGTCCTGCCTATAAAGAGAATTTCTTTTTTACCCTGTCAGTGACTGGTTTATGCCCTGGAGCTTGCGGGCTTATGTTTCTAATTTTTTTTTAATCTCTTCTAATGTAGCTCTGGAAAGTTCTTATTATCCAAATAAATGTCAAATCCTTTTTTTGTTTTTGTTTGTTTCTGGGTTTGGGTTTTTTTGGTTTTTAACCTGCTAAACTCTTGGTCTCAGTGCTATCTTGTGCCAGTGAGAATATAATTCTGACCAGTACTAAATATATATTTATATTCGGTGCTTTAAAAGGGCCACTTCCTGAAGCCAAGAACAATTATGAACAAAAACTGGATCCTAAAAGATTGCTCCATCCCAACCAGAAATTATGGGCTTGATGCAGGGGCCACTTGGTGAAATCCTAGAGTCTGCATAATGCAGGAAATCAGACAATATGATCACTACGATCCCTTTTGACCCTAAAATCTATGCAACTGAGTTCCATGGATGCTGTGTTTTTTTTTTTTTTTTTAAAAAGAAATCCTTTTGTCAGTTTTAAATTTGTTGTCTTTTAATATCATTCAGTGCCCCTTGGTTTAAATATTTTGAGAAATGTAAATAGAGAGCACCCAGCTGATTTTCTCTCTAGTATTCTTTGTTTTCTATAACTCTGCCATATCCCTTATTTTTGATCTCCTCACTAAAGTAAACGGTGCCAGTTTTTTCAATCTGTCCTCATATTGGGAGTCTTTCTATGCCTCTAATCATTTTTGTTGTGTATATCTGGACCCATCTATTCTGCTATATCTTTTTGAGCTGGCATGTCCAGAATTGAATATAGTAATCCAGGTGAGGATGTATCATTGATTTATATGATGGCATTATAATATCTTCAGTATTGCCCATAATATTCTTATACAGCTTAACATTTTGTTGGCTTTTTTATTATTTTGATTATTCATATACTTTGAGTGGAAGGTTAATCAGAATTAGTATTGTGTGTGAATAGTTATGATTCTTCCTTCCAGTATGCAGTACCTTAAGATCATAGGAATTGTCATACTGAATCAGAACTGTTGTCCATCTAGTCAGGTATCTTGTGTCTAACAGTGGTTTAACACAGAGGAAAGTTCAATAAACCATAAAGTAGGCAGTTATGAGGTGACTCAAAAACTATAAGGTTAGAAGGGACCATTATGATCATCTAGTCTGACCTCCTGCACAATGCAGGCCACAGAATTTCACCCACCCTCTCCTGTAATAGACCTCTAACCTAATCCTAAATTACTGAAGTCCTCAAATAATGATTTAAAGACTCTGAGGTACAGAGAATCCACCAGCAAGTGACCCGTGCCCCATGCTACAGAGGAAGGCGAAAAACCCCTAGGGCCTATGTCAATCTGCCCTGGGGGGAAAATTCCTTCCTGACCCCAAATATGGTGATCAACTAAACCCTGAGCATGTGGGCAAGACTCACCAGCCAGACACCCAGAAAGAATTCTCTATAGTAACTCAGAACCCACCCCATCTAACATCCCATCACAGACCACTGGGCATACTTACAGCTAGTAGTAGTAACCTTCCTCCAGGAAACGGTTCCGCCTAACCCCTACCAATTACTGTTTGGCTTTATCTCCCTTTCCAAATTCCTGTTTATTAGAATTATGGATATTCTTGTTTCTCACATAAATGTCTAATCCTTTTTTGAATCTTGCTAAGCTCTTGGCTTCAATAATTGCTTTTCCTTATGTTATGAGACGAGGTGTTCCTGATCTACTTTCTCTAAAGCAGTTTTTTTTTTTTTGGATATATTTTTATCATTTTCCCTTCTTAGCTACCTCCTTTCACAATCTTGCATGATATGAGAGTTTTCCATGCCTCTAATCGTTGTTGCTATCCATCTCTGATTCTGCTATCCCCTTTTTGAGATGGGGTCACCAGCAATGAACATAATATCTCTAGTGAAGCTGTACTCCTGATTTATATAAAGGTCTAATAATTTCATATGATGATCCTTTTAGGTGTGCTGCAGTTCGCCCAAAAGGGCCATATTTCTGGAGTTTAACATACTCACCCTACACACACCCCTATATCATTTGAAAGCTTATTTTATGTATGTGTAGATGAGGTATGATGTAGCGCTGTCAAGTGGTGTGTAAGCCTGTAAGTGAGGTGAAACAATGGTACACAAAATAAGAAAGTCATTTTTTGCACATTGCCAGAAACACTGCAACATGACCGATTACAGTTTTTTACTGTTTAGGTTAATTTCAACACTTTAGTGTGATGTTTATTTGGTCAAGACTACCAAACAACAATGTATTAAAAGATTTTTCTTTTAAGTATTCTCAGAAACGATGAAGCTATTTAGTGTGTGGCAAAAATGGCAAATATCAACATTTTGCAACCTACTAATACGAAATGTTTTCTCATTGTATATTCGTCATTGTCAAAGTATCTCACAAGTGCTTATAATAGTTTTCTATATTTTCACATGAAATTTGCTGACGAGATCAGTCTCACATTGAAGGTTGTGCTCCGGTAGCAATCGCTTGCATGCACATAATTCGTATGGCATAGTGGTTAGATATGAATGTACATGAATTCCTAATGTAATGCTTCTCCCTTTGTAAGCTATTGTACATACAATATAGCATATAGTCTGCCTGGTAGAAAATTTTAATTGTAATGGCCTATGAATGCAGTACTAGCCTTTGAAATAGTCTAGAAACTAGCTTTTTAATTCAGTGACATTTGTGCAAGATCAGTATTACAGTTAGAGATGACAGTACACAGCTTCATATTATGAATATGCACCGCTAAGAGAGAAAGATGTGGTCTAACAGCAAGAAGTGAAGACAAAGACCATAAACAAGTCCTTGTCTCTGCACTGAAGAGGGACGAAGAGCACGTTACAACCCTTACCAACCACATCATCAAGAATATGCAAACGCATTTGAACCTGAATCATCCAGAAGTGCTTATCAAGAGATCTGCTGGACTGCATGTAACATCAGAGGTACAAAAGTCTCTACTGAAAATCACAGATGGAGAGATTTGAGAGAGATGCACTTGATTCTGATTGGAGACGTAGTTTCTTCAGCCCAGTCAAAAAGTCAGGCATCAGAGCATTTACCGACATGGCCAAGAAGACCAAATGAAAGTCTGGCAAGGGAGGGACAATCACAGCAGCTATCAGTCCAGGAATTGTTTTCCACAGAGCCCTGTCCTGAGCAGAGATAATGTTTCAATGGTAACTGTTCTTAGGCATCCAAGGACCTATGTCTATGTCCCTCTTCCATGCTGATGGGACAATAAGAAGAACAGACAAAATTGAATTAGGCAGCACTGGGTTTACAATGGTGCTGATGATGCCATCAGCATTGGGCCCACTCTCAGAAGGGGCGCATTTTGGTTTGCCAGGCAGGAGTGCTGGAAGCTCCCTAGAAGTGGCGGGAGGGCATTGGCACCCAGACTGTGGCCCTGCCTGCTCAACCCCTCCCCCTGAGGCCCTGTCCACACTGAGCCTCTTTCCCCAAGACCCTGCCATCACTCCGCCTCTTCCCACCCTGTTCCACCTCTTCCCCTGAGGCCATGCCCACTCTTTGATTCTCTCTGCCCCCTCTGCCCCATCGCTCATCCTTAAGGCAGGAAAAAAGTGATGGTGCCTTGGCCTCCTGGCCTCCCCTGTTCCGGTGCCCCTGTTGCTAGGTGTCCAGATTTTGACCGGAAAGTCCAATTGAAAAGCCAACTGGTGGTGTCCAGTTACAGGAGTAACTGCAATCAGCCTCCCTATAAGGAGGATGAGAAGAGCAACTGCTGTTTGCTGGAGTAGTTGCAGCTCTGCTGGAGAGAGAACTGGCTCTTAAGGACCCGGCTCCAGAGGATAGAGGTAGGTGCTGGCTTTATGCCGCCCCACGGAGATCCTGTCTGGTTTCCCCCCTCTGCTGTGCTTGCCCCTGGCCCCTGCCTCACTCTGGGGACTGGCCCTCCCCTGCTGTGCTCTTGCCTCTGCCCCCTGCTTCGCTCCAGGGACTGACCTCCTCCCCCCAAATATGTTTGGCACTGGGTTCACAAAAGGTTAATCCGGCGCTGGAATTAGGGCATCATCTGGAAGCTCAGGCTGAAAGAATCCATGAGCTAAAACCATGCAATAAAGAAACCACAGTACCATGGCCGTCATACAAAGGATGGCTGGAGACAATTGGATGATGGATGATGGCTGGATGAATTGGCTGCTGAATAGTTGAGACAGGTCCTAGAAGGATTTGACAAAGCTAACTCTGTGAAAACTGTGAAAAGACAGTGCTGGATGGGATATAAAGTTGCATGCCAGAAATATCAGGTGATTGGTGGATGCCCTATGCCTCCATGGAAAGAGTTTCTAAACATGGCATCCAACAAGCAGTCACTTGTAAAATTCCTCAGTGAATATATGGTTCAAAACGCACCTGAGAATATAGAAGTACACTCAGCACAAACCCTACTTCCTGTTGGTGGCTTTTCTAATAGTGAAGTAGCAAAGTCCATCACTAATAGAGGCAATGAAGAAGCCCAAGACTTGTACAATACTCAAGAGTAAGTGGACACAAGGATGCTTCTGTATGCTGAATGTGCCTATGTGACCTTTAGGGTTCTTGGTGTCAAAGAAACAATAGCAATTAGGTCGTCTGATACAGAGATTTTGGTCCTGGCTGTTCATTACTTTCCGAAATGGAACACATAGATAAGCCATTGAGACAGAGACCAGTCGCAGGACAATTGACAAGCAAAGCTTCATACGTGGGCATCAGAGCTTCTACAAGATCTTAGTTGTGCCTGTCCCAGGAGGGATTACTGCGCAATCTGCTGTGTCTATAGTCTGAACAATCTTCCTTGCACAGAACTGTGTAAATGCCAAGGCAACAAAGAATGTGGTAACCTATGCACTCTCGATATAGATCATAATGATGAAAAAGAGGATGATGATGATGTTAACTAAAAGTGTCACCAGCTCTATTACATTTCAATGATACTTGTACAAATGTATTATTAGATTTTGTTTTGCTCTTTAGAGTGTTGTTGTGATGATTTGAAGTCACAAAGAAATCCAATTTTATGTCTTGCAATCATACATAGTTTCATTAAGCTAACTGAAATGAATGCAAATATTTCAAAGTGCAATTTTTAACATGGTGGTGGTGTTGCTGTTTATCCCCATTTCTTTGGTAATGGCACCACTTGACAGCCCCACATCAGACTTCATTTTAAAGTAGACGTAATACGCTTTCAAGTGATATATGACGTGCATGGGTGTACAGAAACTACATTAAGTCAACCAAATCAACAGTGTCTGCCACTTGCCTACTACCAGTCCTTATATATTTGTTTTCATATGCTATTGTGCTACCCACTCCTCTATCTTTGTGTGGTTGCCCTGAAGTTCCTCACCAAGTTCTCTAGTCATGAGTAATTTAAATAATTTCAAATCAACTACAAATTTTGCCACCTCTCTGGTTGCCCCTTTTCCAAGTAATTAATAAAGGTGTTATACTACACCAGTCCTAGTACAGATCTTGGGCCACCCTGTTGCTGACTTTTTGTTATAGTAAAAATCCACCATTTTATTTCTACTTTGTTTCTGCCTCTTAGCTAATTTTCAATCCAAAACTGTATTTTACATCTCACCTCATGATTACTTAATTTCCTTAATATACCCACATTGTGAGAGACTTTGACAAAAGCTTATTGAAAACCCAAATCAGTTTTATTAGCTGGTTCTCTTGAATTCACTGTTTTGTTGATGCATTTAAATAACTTTAGTGTATCGGAGAGACACCCTTTTCTTTTACAGAAGCCATGCTGGTTTGGCTCTACCATATCATGCTCATCTAAGTGTTCTATAGTTCTGTTTATAATTTTTATTTCAAACAATATACCTGCAACTGAAGTAAGGCTTATACTGGTTTATAATTCCCCAGATCCCCGCAAGCCTTTTTCAAGATAGGTCCAACATTTGGTACCCTCTATTCCATAGCTGATTTTAATAAAAGTGCAATTCCGGTAACCCCTATGGAGGTGCATGCCTGTAATTGAACACAGAACATTGGTCATTGTTTCCAGCTGGCCACCATCATGCCCTAGTTAATTTTATATGCCAATAGACAACACCAATATTTAACACACATGCCGAGAAAGACTTCTACCCATTGACCTGATCCTTACTGATTTCAATGGGACTATTCATGTGAAAAATGGCTGCAGGATTAGGCCGTAAGTGAGCTTTCAACTGTCACCAGTCAGCATCATGGGTGCAATTTACTTGGATCAGCTGAAATATTTAATAGCTTGGTGTTTATTTTTAAGCTCTGTTTTTGTTGGAAACTTCTCAACCTCATTTGGTGTAATTTTTCTTGCAGTCACTATTGCCAACCTAGAATTCCAATTCCTCTGCTCATGTTCTGCCTCTACCAGCCAGTGACCCCCCGAACAAATGGATTTAACTGTCCTGCCCCACCCCTTTTATTTTCTTAATAACTCTCTGATCATTAGTTGCAGCAGTATTTAGGTCTTATCAGGTCTCACTTTCAGGGCAAAGGGGTTCAGGGTTCTTAATTATTCTAATCCTTCCTCCTATATTGATGTGGAACTGCTGTGATTGCATAATCAGATTTTCTATTAGAGGTGTATGGGGCAGTTAGCTGACAGGATTATAATTGAATTCCCAGTGTATGCTGGTTGAATAATTGTTTTAGTCCATTATGCAGGGGCTTGTTGCTATCTCCTTACTCTGATTCTAGTTTATGGTATTTTCCAATATATCTTAATTAAAAGTGAATTCATTTTCTCACTTGCTATTCAGGGTAATGGAGGACTAAGAATTAAGGCAGACTTCAGGTAGAGAGAACAATATAATACTAATACCTTGGAGGGACTGGAGTGATGTTATTACTACTTGGTTATAGGGCACTAAGGTTTATGGAAAACAAGTGTCTCTTAATCCATATGCACAGCTCCCATTGGTACAGTTGACTGAGAGCAATATATGACTGTGCATAATTATAGTCAGACAAAAGTGAATTTATAATAATGTCACCTTGATGCTATAAGCAGTGTTGTTGTAACTGTGTCAGTTCCAGGATATCAGAGAGAGACGAGGTGGGTGAGGTAACATCTTATATTGGACCAACTTCTGCTGGTGAGAGACACGCTTTCAAGCTGCAGAGAGCTCTTCTTCAGGTCAAGTGTAGTTTGAAGGAGTGTCTCTCTCACCCACAGAAATTGGTCCAATAAAAGATATTACCTCAGCCACCTTGATACTGGGCAGACCTGTTTGGAATCCAGGTCACATCAGTTTAGTTTTAGATTAAACCCTATTTTTACAACGGTCAGCACAGAAGAAACAATGTAGCAGCTGAAAAGCAAGTCCTCCTCTAACCTACCTTGAACATCCTTAGCAAAATGACCTGCTACACTCTCATTCTAGAATCCTTTTGATAGTAATGATATCTGAAGCAGAAAGATACAGCCTGATTCTCAGAAACCATGCTGAGCTTTCAGGGCTGGAGGCTGAGAAAACATTGTCGGACTTAGAACTGGATATAAAATTTTGGCTTTAGCTGTAGCAGGGCTTCCCCATCTCCTCCACACTGCCTCTCCCCACCATGCCCAGAAGCCTTGCTGCTCTCAGAGTAATTCCAGCAGCGGGGAGCTGCTCACACAAAACTGCCAATCATACTGCTACCTCTTAAAATAATATGGAAATCAGCGAGACAAAATAACTCTCATCCACTAAGGTGTCATATTTTAGAGTCACTTCAGGTACAGTGATTACAGATCTGGAGTGACAGACAGGCCTGTTGTTCCTCTTTTACAGCCACATCTATAAGAAGAATTATGACATGACCAAAACTCGGAAAGGAAAAACCGAACAGCTTTTGAGAGTAGATGACCATGATTTCACTATGAGGCCAGCTTTTGGAGGTAGGACTATTGTTTTGTCTGCTATTTTTCAGTTCATTTGTTTTGGGAAAATATTGCTGAGCCAGATTGTTCTTTCCTACACTCGTGTAGGTTGGAAGAACTCCAGTGCCTTCAATGGATACTCCAAGGTAACTGACAGCAGACTTTGGCCTCCAGCACCCCTGAGAACAGAAAGACTCCTTTCTATTGCTAATTTCTCCTTCAGTTCAGTAGTGCTTCCAAGAGCTTGGAGCTGGACCTTTTCTTAAATGATATTTCGCGCTGCTTGAGAATTGTGTCTAGAAGGGAAGGGCAGCTACAGTTATTAGTTTGATGTTTATTTCTAGTTGTGAAGAAGGCTCATGTGGAGCTTCTGAGCTGACATGATTAAATTATAAAATAATAAAACAGATAACTCACCAGTCAGGTCACTCTGCATGCTTACAGAAGAACTGGAATAGTTTTGTCAAGCTGTAAACCCGATTTCTCATAATCTTATACAACAACCTAGGGGGAGGCGGAACCAGACCTACCAACACCTTTCCATCCTTCCCCCACCCCATCAATCACAGGAATTTGCCTAGGAGTCACCCTCTTGATTCTAATTATTTTATAATTTAATCATGTCAGCTCAGAAGCTCCACATGAGCCTTCTTCACAACTAGAAATAAACATCAAACTAATAACTGTAGCTGCCCTTGGTTGGTGTGAACTGCCTTTAAAATGGAGTGTACTGATAATCTAGGAGAAGGGGGCCGGGCATTGCATACACAACATGGTACAGTATTAGCAGAGGAGACAAGGGTAATGAACACAAGCATAGACGTGTATTTACCAAATGATTGCGTAAGACCACATAATCAGATAGGCTGTGCTAACTGTAATCTATATTCATATATCGCTGTGACTGCAGTGGTTGGCAATCTTAGCCATATTATTCAGCATTATATCAAAGTGCTAATTAAAAGTCAGAAAGAAAGTATACAAACATGTTTTAATTATGGTTGTACTACAAAAACAGAATGCAAAATGGCATTGCAGGATCCATGTTTGTGTCTCAATGATTCCAGTTCAAATTTACTCAGTTTACAAGTAATAGTTCAAAATACACTCATCTAGCAAATCTATTGTGTGAGAAATGCTGTATCTTAACTCTGTTCATAAGCTGAAGGGAGTACAGAATGCAGCAGCCTGTTGGTTAAGTGGAGTATTTCACTGTGAGCCCATGACATGGGCTTCATGAACTGACTGGTTGCCTGTAGTTTTCCTAAAGGAATTGAAAGCATTGATTTTGACCTATAAAGCCCTACATCACCTGAGACCTGACTACCAGAGGGATTCACACTGTTGCCAACTCTCATGACTTTATTGTAAGTCTCATGACATTTGCTGTTTTACTTAAAGCCCCAACTTCTGGAGTCATGTGTTTACATGAGATTCTCTACTTTCATGAGAAAAAAAAAAACACAGTAAACTTCTAGTTATTGTGGTGGCAAAGAAAAGCCAGCAAACATGATTCAAGTTCACCCTAAAGGCTCAGGTACTTGAATGCAAATAAAAAGATTTAGGCATATTTTCAAACCAAACTCATGATTTTTGAACACTTGGGGTAGACAGCACCAAACTGCCTCTCTTATGTGATGCTGTTATAAATATGGTGAAGAGAGGTGCTTGACCTAGAATCCCTTTGGTTTTTATGAGAGAGAGCTGCTTGTTGGGTGTTCCCCTGAGGAGGGCCCTCTACTTTGGAATTCATTCCCCCACTTGGTCTGAAATAGCCTGAATCAAATGATCTCCAGGGGATGTTGCCAAATCTTTCTTTCTGGCTGGTCATATGGCCGGACTGCCGTGCATTTGGTGTGGAAGGTTCTTTGGGAGACTGAGGGATAGAGATTTTGTTATGCTCTGTGCCAAAGGGCAAGATTTTGTGGGATCTGCTGCTATCTTTCTATTGTATTTTCTTCTGTCTTTGATTGTGTGTTTAATATTTTATCAGGGTACCTAGAGCCTGAGAGAGGGGTCTCTGTGTATGTTTCACACCAAAATAAATGAAGGTGCATTTACATGTTAATTCTAGTAACTCTAATAAAGTGTATTTTAAATATTTTCTCCATTTTGACAGAGTATTTTGAAAAAACCCACACAAGCTCTCAGATCCTGCAAGATCCTAAAAACCTGAAGTAGTTTTTGCAAAATCAGTCACTTCAACCCAACGTTCATCAACTTAATGAACAGCCTGTTGGACGCTGCCTTTGAAAAGTTTCAGAAAATTGCACGCTCAGCTTCAGAGAGAGGTTTTTGAAAGCATCTTGCAGGAGAATGGGGGAAGCAGAAAGTAATTTCTACTGAGAAAACTGACATCTCACAAAGGCCTTTTTTGAACTAGCAAAATTACCCCTGACTGACAATCGGTGTCAGCAAATGGGTGCAGCTGAACATAGTTTAACGGTGTCTGGCTAAGAACAAACCTTGGCAACAACTTCATTAGATTAGATTGTAGACTATGTAAGCACAAATCAAATGCAACCAGACAACTTTGTGACAGCAGCTAGATGTTTTAGGTTCCTATGGTATCAAAAAATCTTGCAGGATGTTTCTCGAGACCTAAGATGAATCATATAGAAAACGATTAGCGGGGAAAAAATTAGAGTAAATTAACTGGATATATTTTTTCTTTTGTAATATAATACATAATAAAATCATAGAGTCTCATTCACCATTGCATTACTCCAATGGAGTTATACCAGCGTAAAACTGAAATCAATGGGGCTTGATTCTCATGTAACTTAAAACCCTATTACACTACTTAGGAAGTGTAAAGGGCCTTAAAGATGGGTGTAACTGTAATCTATGCCCACCTTAAGGCCCTTTCACACTTCCAGAGTATTGTAAAGGAGCTTTAGTGTAATAAGAATAAGGCACAAAAGCAGAATAATGTACTGGGAATTAGACCTATAACTTTATGTTCCAAATGAAAATGATCGTCATCTCAGGAAAAATCCAAATATGAGTATTTCACAAGGAACCTTGGAAGTAGTATTAGATTGTAGTGAAATCATGTGTCATATAGCATGTTAGTAAAACCTGAGAAAGATGAGCTAAGGTTATATGAGGAGAAACTGGAGAAGAACATTAGAAGGAAGGTGAAGGATCCAAAAAAAGTTATTGCTGTGAAGCGCCAGAGCAGACATTATGTAAATTGTGTTATTAACAGCCCAATTGTCATATTTAAGTCTTGCCTGTTGTCAGCCCATTAGTGACAGGCTATTGGATAAAATGATGATGACAACGAGTGTTGCTTTATTAATGTTCTACTCAGTCTCCTCCTGCCCTAAAATAGAGTGCATTTGTTCTGACCCTTTTGGAGTTATTTCAATGTCAATGATCCTGCTCAAGCCAGCAGATGTCCAGGTATTATTTACAAATATTAATATTTAAAGATTATGTAATTGTTTTAGTTGTGCTCTCTTCTTTAAATACCCACTTTAAGCATTCCATCTATGGCATTTCATATTTTACAGGAAGCCAATAAGCAGCTTTAGTTGATAACCAGAATAGCTGTACCTTCTTTGCTGATATGCAACCTAATACTTCATGTTATACTTAGTCATATATAATATCAGCTAGATCTTGCTGCACTTGTTGAATGGTACTTTTATCAGCACCTATGGACAGCTGGGTGACTGAAGGCAAAATGGGCTCACGTAGGCTGAATGTCAACGGTAAAACTTGCTTCTTCTGCAATGATAATCCAGCAGTAAGATAAGAAAACACACCAACAACCCCTCCCCCTCCATACAGTGATACTGAACCTACCGAATGTATCCTGTGTCTGAACTTAATTGGTTGTATCTGTTTTAGGGCTAACCCTAATGGTGCTGAGCACTCAGTTTTTTTTTTTTTTTTACTTTAATACCTCTTGAAATCAAACCCATAGACTAAAAGGATATGTTGTCACTGTATTGTTAGTTTGAGGTATAATGTGAGTGTTAACCCTAACCCAACTCCCATCCACACACACAAATCTCTAGCTCGAGGTAATGTGGCTTTGATCTAGCTGAGCTGTTGGGGAACGGAGAGTTTGAATTCAAGTGTCACTGAAGCTGGAGTTACTATTGGTCAGTCAGTGGGTGGTCAGCTAAGTTTCTTGAGGCATGGGCTGTACAAGGATTCTCTTTACACAACAAAAATAAATAGGAGTTTATGGTGTGTGCAGAATCACCAAAGACCAATCTGCAGCCCAGGAAAATCAGATACTGTGACCTCCAAGATTTGTTTTTTTTTTCTGTTATGATTTGAATGATTGCCCTGAGTGCCTTCCATTTGAGTCTGTGTAGTCTGTAAGATCTTTGCATCAGGCCCTGTCTCTATCTACCTTTGTATAGCACCTAGTATAATAAGGCACCCACCCTTGCAGATTTAGACACTACGACAGTATAAATAATAATAATAAAGTGTTACAGCTCCTTCTCACTCCTCTGTGAACCTGAGATTGATCTTATTTGCATAGCCACCATTTTGGCCTCAGAATAAGACTTAACTTGCAAAATGCATGTCAGGAAAGATGTATCAAACTCAATTTAGTCACGTGGAATTTTTGTCTTCAAGGTCCACTGCTGCTATCTCATTGTAACAGTTGAAGGCAGATGAGGAGAGAGAGAGAGACTGATATCAAAGGAAACTGATGGAACGCTGAACTTTTGAACTCTGTGGCAGAGTGTGAAATTAAAGGGAAATGACAAAATCTTCATCTTGAAGCTAGAAGCACAGCAGATTGCAAATATTGACTCTAGGCAACTTCAAGCAGCCCACTCCTTCCTATCTTCTAAGGCATTCAGTGGGATTACATCGATTAAAAAAAAATCACAGTAGCTTATATCACATAAGTACCCAGCACAAAACTCTGTTATTCAGAGAACTGGCCTGAATCTTGTGCCTTCTACATCCCAGAGTGGGTGTTTTATACAATAAGACATCCCAAGATGTGGGTGAGACCCATAGAAAAGAAGCTTGAGACAAATCTGAAAATGTCTTTCTGTCCTTGAAGGCTGACAATGTCCTCAAGACTTTTCTAGGATTTGTTTTCCTTCACAAGTTGCAAACAATTCCCTGGATCACAACCCAGTGCCCTGGGAATAAGGTATTGGAACTTTCTCTCGCTTCTTTCAGAGTCACCTACAATAAGCTGCTCCATATTGTTTTTATCTACTCTTCAGTGAGTTCCATTCAATATTCAGGTTGCATACCACTTAGGTCATTTGTCGTGAAGTTCCTATTTGAAGCTGTATCTAGTAGTGGAACTCTGTCTGGAAAAGAAACTGAACCAAAAGCCCAGATCTGAACATCCATGAATTTGTGTATGTTCAGACCCAGGTAAGAAATGTGTGGTTCAGGCCCATTTCCTCTCTTAAAAAAACCTGTCATACAATGTCAAATGCTGTCGTCTGAGCTGTCCTACTATTAGTCTCTGCCTGCTTCACAGATAGCTCCAGCATGCAACCTGGAAGACTGCATGGCTCCAAATCAGCAGTTACTTAAGCATGTGCCTGGCTTTAAGCCTGTGAGTAGTCCCAGTCAGTGCTCCTGTGCTTAAAGTCAGGCACATGCTTAAGTAACTTACTGTATCAGGGCCTATATATTCAGCAATCAGAGAAGTTACATGGATGTGGTTTAAATACCGTATACCACAGTCTTTAGCATTACACTGATGAGATGGGGGATGTTGAAACCCTCAGTTACATATAGAGGCTGGAAGGTGAGTCTCAGTTGTTTTTACTGATGCACATTAATGATTACTCTTGAATTGGAGCTATGTGAAAATAGTAAATACGTCTCAGGACAAAAATACAGTTTTGGTGAAGGCAATTTTATGGCCCCCAAATTTCTCTTTAGGCAACTTTTGTTTGTTTGTTTGAAATGTCAGTTTTCACATTGAAACCTGGTAAATTTCACACTTTTTGATGCAAAAGCTGATTTTTGTTGAAATTAATTCCAAATTTTGAGCAAATCCTCCCTTCCCCAACGCCCCCCAGTTTGTAGGAAGCATTTAATAAAGCAGGACCAGCAATGTGAAACTGAAATAAATGTAGGCAGTAAGCTTGGACTTTAAGAAATAGATTTATTAAACACCCTCTGAGGTCATCTTACTTTCCTTGCTCTGTGAATGAATCCAAGATTAGCAAGGAACTGTGGTCTGGTGCTTAGGGTGTGAGCATGGGCTACGGAAGAGCTGGGTTCAGTGCCCAGCTTACCCAGGAGTCACACAGGAAACTGGTAGAGAAGTCACGGGGTCAGATTTTTAAAGGTATTTAAGTGCCTAAAGAAGCAGAGAGGTGCCTAGTGGGGCTTTCAAAAGTGCCTCAGGGTATGTCTACACCAGTGTTTCCCAACCTCTTGGCTCAAGGGCCGCAGATATCATTTTTACAACCACCAGTCTCTGCCAGCTGGCCCCTCCTCCCCACTGCAGCATCTCCCTGGCTGCAGCAGGGAAACCTCATGCATCCTGTAGCCCTGTGTGCTCCACCTGGGTCCCTAGGCAGTGGCTTCCTTCTGCAGCCAGGGGGACAGAAGATCAGTGCTCCCCTCCCTCTGGCTCCAGCAGGGACCCCAGCACCTATGGACCTAGGCAGAGCGCTTTGTCATGCTCCCTGCTATAGCCAGGGGAGGGGAGCGCTGATCTCCCATCCCCTTGGCTGCAGCAAGGAGTCCGCACTGGTCTTTTAGTCCTGCGGAAACGCGCTCCGCCTGGATCCTTAGGCAGCAGCTCCCTTCTGCAGCCAGCAGGACAGGAGCTGTGGGCCACTTTGAAAGCCCCCGCGGCCTGGGAACCACCGGTCTACACTGTGATAAAAATCCCATGGCACCGAGTCTCAGAGCCTGGTTTGGCTGACTGGTGCTCCTGGGGCTCGGGCTGTGGGGCTAAAAATTGCAGTGTAGATGTTTGGACTTGGGCTGGAGTCTGGACTCTGAGACCCTCCTACCTACAGGTCTCAAAGCCCAACCCCCACCAGCCCAAGTCAGCTGATCAGGGCCAGCTGCAAGCATGTTTCTAGCACAGTGCAGATGTATTGCCTAACTGCCATTGATTTCAATGAGAGTTGGGCACCCAGGCACTTTTGGGTGCTGAGATTTAAAATTTTTTATGAAAGATAATGTTTAAAAAAATAAAAGATCAGGTACAGAGTTTAAACAAGAGAGTTCCTGGACATCCAGGCAGCATGTACAGATTATCAGCAGTACAGAGTTTGGTTGGAAGTTGGAGAGTACAATGACAGCATCATCTGTGGTCTCCTAGATGGAGGGTAATAGGTTTGATGGCTTAAAATACAAGCAGTCGGGTCAGAGGGACTTTGTTCATACTAAAACTTACGTTTACGCGTGGTTTGTAGGAAGTATATACGGTAATGAAAGTGGATTAGTCCTCATTGAATGAGAATTATGGTATAGATAATCCTTCAGTACATACAATCTGTTAGAGAAGGGCTTTCGATTCCCATCTCATCACCGATTCACGATCGCGCTCCGGCCCGTTCTTCTTGATACTGCCGGTGTCCGGTGATGTGCTCTGTGTAGATGTCCCTGGACCATCTGATGGTGTCCGACACCATGAGGTGCCGCATGAGCCGGGCGTAGCGCCAACTGATTCTGCAGGCTCGCAGCACACGCTTGTTGCAGGGGTCCCAAGCACCCAGTGCTCCGACGATCAGAGCCTCCGTCACCACCTCATAGCCCTTTGCTCTCAGGGTGTTGGCCAGGGGGGCGTATTTCACCTCCTTACGAACTCGGGCTTCGCGGAAGGCCAGGGTCCTGTTTTCAAAGAGGATCGTGAGTAACCCCACTGATGTCAATGAAGCTAGTCAATTAGTTTAGCACATAAGTGTTGACAGGCTAAGGCCTCAAGCCCCTCCTAAAGCCTTAATGAAAGTCACATTATACAATAACAACAGGACGGGGGGGAGGAGAGGTGGGAAAGAGGGCTCATCTTCTCCCAGCTCTGTAACTCAGGCCACTTTAATTGGGTTTTATTAAACAAATTTTAAAAAATGGCTTAAAAGGAAAATCTCTTACTTCCCACTTTTAAATTGTATGTTATCAGATTGTTAATGACTGTGCCAGTCCCTAGGGCTTGCTACATAGTGACAGTTGTGTGGTGTTGGGCATGCAAAGAGAATACTTGTTAATTGATGGGTTAATGTCTGTCTTGTGTAGCCTATAAGTATTTGCTAGGTGACACATAGGTATACGTTAATGCAATGAGCCTACAAGCTTCAAGGCCTGTAAAACACTAGCTTAGTCAAAGTAGTTAAGGCATAAGGCCCCAAAAGCCTTATCATAAGTAGCTAACCAAGAATAATCCTATATCATAAGATATCACAAGATGGAATGTTGTAATGACTAAACAGGGCAGCTGGAGAGTGCGGGGCTCCCCACAACAGCCCAGGCTCCCTGGTTGACTCTTACCGTGACCTGGCTCTGGCTTATAGCCTGACCAGCTGTGAAATCAGCCTCCATATCGTCGCCACTCCATGCCTGCCCAAGGCTACTATTCGCATGTTAAAAAGTGGGCAAGCATGCAGTGCGGGGCTCCTGCCTGGGAGGGCGGGGGGCCCAAATGTTCTTTGTGTTCAGGGCCTCAATGAATCTTAATCTGCCTCTTCATGGTGATGAATTAACATATATGCTAATAAACTTGAGGTAGAAGGATTAATAACCTATGGGAGAAAGGCAGCTCCACAATAGGAAAAATAAGGAAATAAGGAAAAGGGGGTGAAACCCTTGCTGAATACGCATTAGGCATAGAGGCATCAGTGTTTCACATTATAAAAGTTGTATTCCAGCCTGTGTGATTTGTGAGGGAAAGATGTAGCTCTTGGGAGATGCCAGGATGATGACCGATGGTGATGGTGAGGGGACAGATGATAACTAACACTTCAGCTTGTTTTGCAAGGGATGGTGTAAGTATAAAGATGCTCAGCTCATTCTGTATTATCTCCACCTGCTTTGCTGTGTTAGAGTGTTTGGGGATTTGCAAACTGTATTAATAAAAGTATGATAAATGTAATGTGATTTCCTAAGTATCAGTGTTGCTACCATGCACATTGCGGCTCCAAGCAGAACAGTAATTCATATAATACTGGGCCTGATCTTGGGACAAGAACTTACCATATTTCAGAGTGTAATTGGGGAAACTGAATCAATAACATAATTGATAGAGCAGGCAACACTTGTAAGTAGAAGTCTGTGACATTTATGAAGTTTCTTGAGTGATTTCTTATCCATTTGTCAATCCCACTGAGATTAATATTTGTGTTCTGCAAAAATGGAATTTATGTAGACAAGTCTCCAATTTCTGGAAGAAATAATATCATATGGGCTTTCAGTTCAAGACAATATAATTTATCTACAGATACTGATCCAGAAACACTTACGCACTAGTTTAACCTGAAGCATTTGAGTAATTCCATTAACTTCAATGGGACTATTCAAGTGCCTAAAGTAAAGCATGTGATTAAGCATTTTGCTGACTTGGGGTCTTTAGTGAATGAGTGTGGTTTGATCTCCTGAGTTAAAAATGCAGCTTTGATACTGGATCCTTCTGGGGCTGAATGCGCTAAAGAACAGTCTGAGGATCTTTTACCTTTTGATTGTGGAGATTTCCTGAGTACTGTATTACAAATCAAGGACTTTTCCTGATAGTGATTGTGTAAGTGCACAGGATTCTTGTGTGTGCAGAGAAAATGCATAAAACTTGAATGAGGGTCTGTGGTGCTTTCTTTACTTCAAAAGACATTGAAGTCCTGTTTTGTAAAATGTTTCATGAGATAAGCAGGTTCAGGCTGGACTAAGGTTGTTTTTCTTTTAACCTTATGAATGAATCCCCCTACTCTACCTACCTGTTCAAGGTGTCAATTACTTTCAGAGCTGTTAATTTCTCTTCCCGCTTGGACCCTCTTTATCCCCCAGGTCCATTTCAAGAGAGATTTTCTTTGTTTGCTCATCATTAGTGGCAGTTGGTGGGGAATTTGGCTAAGCATCTGGAGCACCAATGGTTGAACAGTTTAGTTTGCAGAGAGACAGGATTAAAAATATAGCAGTTTCCTAATAATCACAAGGATTAGTGAGACCAAAAATCTCTTGATATCTTTCTATGACTGATCAACAGCTGTTTAATTCAACAGTATGTTCTGTAGCCACACTGACATTTAAGAACCCAGGGTTTGTCGTTGTGGTTTGATGAGGGTATTTGTTGCTGGGTTTCTGTTTTGCTTTAAATATTACAAATAATTAATGTGCAATTCTCACTAAGTACTTTTGTGAAAAATGTATGTTGATCTAAATTTTGAAGAGCCATAAGCCTTCTGAATAGGCAAAAATCCTACAGTCAGAAATTCTTGAGATATTGCTATATATGAGTTTTGCCTCACAGCTTCACGTGCAGAATTTTTGGCACATGTAAACCAGCATAAAGAAAATTGGAATTTGGTTAAAATCATCCTGTGGGAAGTTCACGTAGCTTCAGGTATTGGAGTGTCATTTAATATGGAAGGACTGTGAGAACAGATTATTAAGTAACATAAATCAATGTGGGTAATTCAAGGCACACAGTTAATGTAACAACCAGAGGTGATTTCCAAACTACTGGTCGGGATTTGGCAGCTTTACAGTTCAGTTTCTTAAGACTCTCACTACTCTACTATAAATTGAGGTACATATCCATTTTGTTTGTTGTTTTTTTCCAAGCCCTGCAGTAGGGAGAAATAATAGCAAAGAACTAGACAAGAATATGACATATTATACTTTTTGCATATTAGGTTGTTGCCACGATAACCAGAAATATAGTGATTCTATGATCAGGAATTGAAATGGTAGGTTCAGAAAAAGGAAGTGGATCTAGATTGTTGCGCACTTGTCACACGTTGAAATCATGAATTTAAGGAGGAGAGTTGAATGGTATCATGTGCTTGTTCAGAACATAGAGACCAGAGGACTGAGTGATGTAAGTCAACGATAGCTAACATAATTGCCTGAGTAAGCAATTCCCTCTGCTGAAGAAATGAGTGTGTTTTGCGGGATGTTTGTTCTTCTAATTTTCACGTTAATGAGAGTTCTTTGTATGGAGAGCTTTTAATCAAGAAATGCAATGGCTTGTTTTCCTAGCTTTGCCTCAGACTTTCTGTGGTCTTGGACACATCATCCAATCTCTTTGTGTGTTAGTTTCCCAATCTATAAAAATTGTGATAATCTGTTCAGATTAATCAAAGAATTATTTGCCTAGCATTTGTGTGTAAACATGTAATAAATATACTTCTATTGTTAAAATTCCATAGTATTGTACAGTGAGACTTCATGTTACAGAGCACAAATATCATGTGTAATTTTTACTCACACAGTCACTGTAGATTAGTATCAATTTACACAATGATCTGGAGTGACAAGGAATTTAAATGAAAATTATATAGTATATGCAACATAAATGTGTAGACAGCACCATGTCTTGCCTATCACTCAAGCCAGTAACCTGGGTGTCATCTTTGACTCAGCATGGATGTGAGGACCTAGAGACAGGTCTGTGTCTAAATGTTGCTCAATTTTTCTGCGTAACATCTCTAAGATTAGACCATTCTCCTCTATCCACACAGTTAAAACTCTCTTCCAGGGTATTATCATCTCGTATTTCAGTTACTGCAACATCCTTCTCTCTGGCCTTGACAAACACAATCTTGCCTCACTTGTAATCATTCAGAATGCTGCTGCAAAAATAATTTCCTAGCCCATCACCTTGACCACATTAACCCTACCCCACTTGAATCCCTTCACTGGCTCCCCCCTTCTCTATCACATAAGACATAAGCTACTTGCCTTCACTTTCAAGGCCCTTTATGGCCTATCCCCAACCCACCTATCATCCCTTATTTGTTATTGAGATGGCAACTCATCTTCCAATTGGCCTGTGGTTCCCGTCTCCATCACCCACTTCTTACATTTTCAAAAAGCACCTTCATGGTTTCTCCCAAGCTACCCTTCATGCTTTGGAGGAACTCCCCATAAACATCTGTAAAACTACCCCATTATCCTCCTTCAAATCTCTCCTGTAAACGCTTCTTGGCCATGATGCCTGCAAAAAAACTTGACAAAGGTTAGGTCACTGGTGTGTTGAGAGCACTGCTTGTCATGATGAACAATAATGTCTCCCTGTTTCCTTGTAGTCTTCCATTTGACTGACTCTATCCATCTGTTGTCTCTTGTTTTATACTTAGATTATATGCTTTTTTGGAGAAAGGACTCTCTTTTGCTCTGAGTTTGCACAGTGCTTGACACTATGGGGTCTGGGTCCATGACTAAGACTCCAAGTTGCTATGGTAATACAATTAACTAATAATAACAATTCCTGTGTCTGTCTTATAAATTGGAGTATAGGCTACATAGGAATTCATTGCCATTTGATTAATTTCACTAGTTCCTTGCTGATAAATCAAACTAATCATGCCATCTGCATTTGCCATATTATTCTTCACTTCCTTGCGACCCCACTTCCAGCTTCCCCTTTTCTGCATCTTTACTCTCCTTCTCCATCACCTCATCTAATTCACTCCTTATGCTTGTGCTCTCCTGCCCGCTGCCGCCTTCTTCATCTTCTCGTTATCTCAGTTCTGTGCACGTGCTGCATGGAATGAAGAGAGGGAAGAGAAGAAAAACAGTGATATTTGCCATTGACTTCAGTAGGAATCTGCCTGAGAAAAGCAGAGTAAATATTTCCACTGAAGTCAATGGAAATCATTGAAGTCCATTTTACTCAGACTCTTTCAGTAAAATTTGAGTTAAAGACCTCAGGATTTGGACCAACAGGTATAATTATTTTTCTTCGTCTCCCTCTCCCCCTGTTCCATTCACGGTTTTATTGTTACCTCAGGATCTGGCTCTTACTTAACAATGGGGGTGGGAAGAGGCAAAAAGAGAGCCATCAATGTCAGAATATGACTATACCAAGTCCTCCCCTACTCATGACTCCCAAATGTGTTCATCTTTAAACTGAACACTTGGAGAGGGATGTCTTTATTTTGGGTTTTGTAGAGTATCAAATATACAATAGATTGAATGATTAGTGGTTGCCCTGGCACTGGAATAACCACCATTTATCTCAGAGCAAAACTGAGCCCTGGATGCACAAAAGTGAAAAAGATGATAAAAAAAAAAAAATTCCACTGCTATTATTTTATTTTAAAGGCGAGGTGTAGAGGGGTAAATTTATGTTCCCTTTCCTCTCAGCTGTTGTTCTTTCTTTTATCTGTTTATCTGTTTATCTTTTATCTGTTCAGGCAAGCAGGGGGACTGCAGCAGTAAACAGACTTTGAAAGTGATTTAATTTAAATCAGGATAGCTTGAATTAAGCCTTTCTGTGCAGAGTCTCTCTTGGATTTTGGAATCTGCTATGAGGATGCTGTTTGGCATTTACATAAATTTTCTGTGAAGCTCCTCACACACTGGTGGGATCAAATGTGAACTACTGTGAACCATCAGCTTCTTTTTCTTCTGAAGCAAGAAGATTACACTGTAAGCTCTTCATGACAGGGGAGATCTCTTTTCTGTTAGTACAGAGCCTGGCACAATGGGTCCCCCACTTAGTGCCTACAGGCCCAAGTCCTACCGTACGTATACGTATTTAGTAATAATAAGTGCTTTTCACTGCAAAGCCAGATTGCACCCCTCCCCTAAAGACAACCTAGTACTGCTATTGGCACTAGAAATGTAAAAGGATTCTGCCTCCTTCCACAATAACCAGCAAAGCTGAGCATGTGGGAGGATGGGGTAGGCACAGTTGTCACCACATGTGTCCTCTGTCCTTGGAGTCTTTTTGGTGGAGTTGTCCACAGTGCCTCCAGGGAATCCTGCTGCTGCCTTACCCCAAGAAAAGAAGGGACTTAGCCACCATATTACCAGATATATTTGCATTGATCATAAAATAACTTGGTCCTTGAGAGATTTAATTAAAGCCATTTCACCACTGTCTGGATTATGGCTTTCTGAGAGTCAGACACCAACCATTTAATATTTTATAATCCCTCCTACTGTTATGTCATCTAAAGTAATATTATTGTTCTTGCTTCTGTGTCAGGTCAAAATCCCTATGGAACCATGTTACTCTGAGCACATAAGGTTCAGCATAAAGCTGTGAATAAGAAAATGAATGAATGTAAAAGACCTCCCTTACTTGTCATACTCAGAGCAGTGATCTTTTCTAACAAACAGACTGGAAAGATAGATCACAGGGTCAACAATATGAATGTTGTTATAGCGAACACATGCTGTCTATCCAACAACATCAAGGGAATGAATAAAAAGACTATTATTATTCATTCATACACTAGCCCACAGTATAGCATCCCTACATGTTTGAGTAAAGAAGAGATATTAATGAACAGTAATTTTATACTAACAGCATAATGGCTATTACCACAATTATGTTTCTGCCCCACTGATTTTACTGCACGTAAAAAATGGCCTTGTTGTAAACAGAAATACGATGTTGTTAACTACTTGAAAATCTACCTTATTAAAGAGATCCATATTAACCGAGTAGGAATGTTCCTTTAGCATGTCTTAAAAGACGTTATTTCTCTTAATAGTCAACATTTTTGATAGCAACATGACTGCTAACTTTAGGCCATTTGATAATCTAAATAATCACAGAGTTCAATTAGGTGTGGATGTGTCCAAGGTTTAAACCAATATAAACAACTTCAGATAGGAAATCAATGTATTAAAATGCCACAGGAATTATACAAATTAATTGACTGATTTCACCTTATTAGACTCCATAGCTAGTCAACTGAGGAAGCTGAATAAACAGCAGAATACTAAAAGCGCCTGATTCATAAAGTACTTGCAGTTTAAAAAATAATTAAGTCCTCATTACAGTTTACCAAAAACAGAACTTTACAAAATGTCACTATGGTGGTATATGTGAAACGAGCTGAGGGTTAACGAGACAGACTAGTTTCTAGTGGATGCATGGTCCTATCACAGTGGATGCATAGTTCCTATAGCGAACTATAAATTTAGCAGCCTTAAGCAGTTGGCAGCAGCACCTCAAAGAGAATGAAGGAAACCAAAGGAAAACACATGACAAGAAGCAGAGAATAAAAGAGAACAGTGAAAATAGATCTGAAAAGAAAATTGTGGGATTGTGCCACATTTGCTCCCTCTAATTAATTCCTTCCCCAGCCACAGTAAATGTAGGGGTTAGTGTGTGGGCAAATACTACAGTTGGATCAGCAGCAGATGTAGAGATTTTATTGTCTGGCATGCAGTTATTTGATTTGCTACTTGCCAGCTAGTCCAGTTTATTCAGAAGTGCACATTGCCCACACTAATTAAACAGGGAGACCTAGAGGAAGGGTTCTTAAACATTTTCTCAAGCCTTGTCTACATTAGGAAAATTCATTGTTCAGATTCACCAATGTTAGCAACAATGGAAACCTCACCTGCCACTCACTTATTCTACTGCTTCCACTGTCACTAGCACCAGTGGAGCTACACGGGGGCAGAAAAACATGTACAGGTTTTTCCAGTGCACATGCACTCATAGTGAGAACCCCATCTCAAAAGAGAGATTTTCCTGTGGACATCTCCACTCTCACTTTAGATTTTGTGGGCTGCCTCATCTCCCATTCACCTTAATATCCTGGTAGCCACTAAAGCAATCTCTTAATTTGGAAAGTAATATTAGGAAATAATTTTATATATTCTTATCTGTCTTCAATATAATGTAGCAGCTGGAAACAAGAAAGAGAGCCAATCCCCTGCCAGCTCTCCACTAAGTGTCGACAGCCCACAGTTTGGGAGTCATTGGCCTAGAGAATAGCCTATTCACTAATCTTCTCACTTGTATTTTCTTTTAAAGTCTAATGTAGGCAGATTTATAATCTGGGAAGCTTTTCCTATTTATTTTCAAAGGAAATGAGCTACTCACCATCCTTTGTGCTAGACAGAGATTTGTCAATGATATACAGCCATTAAAGTTGCACAGTCACTGTCTCCATTTCTGATACAGTGATGAGGCCTCCTTCACACATGCAGCAATTTCATCAAAGATATTTTCTCACTGATCAAGAAGCAGATGAGGTTGCCTAGACCGTGTTGCCACTATGGCTGTGCAGGAACTGGAATTTCTCTCCCATGGAAAATTTCTCATTCAGAAAAAAAAATTCATTCCTAATCAGAATTAAAAACCAGATATGCAAAATTTCCCATGGGAGGGACGTTTTCAAAAAAATTCATGTTGGAAGAACCAAAACAGAATTTTTAAAAGTTTCCAGTCCCCCCTTCCTAGGTTTCCTGGCTCTGTGGCGACCTGCCAGGTGAGGTAGGGAGACTGGGAGCTTGGGAACTGGAGAATTCTTGGCTCCTCACCACTGCACCCTGACTGAACTGGGCTTGCTTGGTTGTTTAATTCCAATGACGTTAAGCACTTATGTTATTTCTCTCCATACGTATGCCCATTTAAACCTTCAAGTATGCATAAAATCTGTGCCATGCATTTCCACCCTTAATGACTCCCTCTTCATAAAGATCAAATCCTCCCTTGCCCGAGGCCTATACGGCAACCAAACCAGTGTAGCTGCAAGCTTGGATTCTGTGTGGAGCTTGTGCAGAGCATTCCTCACCCCTATGCACCCTGCAGCTCTCATCTGTAGGGCCTCAGCTGTGGCCCCATGAAAAGTTTCTGAGGAAGGCTAGTGGGGGGGGGGGAAGAGGGAGTGGCTTGTGTGGCTAGTAGATCCATAACTACGCGGATCCCCCAGCACACTCCCAACACAGTAGGCAGGGCAGAGCAGAGTACCCACTGCTTCAATGGGCCCTCTCACATGCTTAGAGGCAAGCACGTGCTGAAGTATTTTGCTGGTTGTGGTCAGACTGCTCAGCACCTTTCAGGAGCAAGCCCAAAAGGCATACTTGAAATTCCACCTCATGCGCTTTTTGTCCCAAGGTGGAAGCCTTATTTGCACATTCAGTAACTCCGTCAGGCTAATATTTATCAGGCTGCTGCTATACTTCTCCAGAGCAGCATGGCCATCAAAAAACCGTATGAATGCAGAAGATTGAAGCTGGCTGTGGCAATATAAATGGAACAGATGAACTATGCCACTTGCAGCGCTCCTTTAATCCTGTCCTTGCACTGTATTGTATCTCGGTGGAATGTGTCAAAGAACAGGCAATATCATTGCAGATGGTCCAGTTGTGGTAATCAGCTTGGATTCACGCCCTCCTGATACTGTGCTGACTTATCCTACTGAAGCACCTGCCTTTGTGTGTGAACTCCCGTTTTCTACAACAGAAATGGATATAATGGTTCATCCAAAAAAAAAACAAAAAACAACCCAAATATACGTTGGAGTCTCCGTGTGCCACAGAAGAAATGCAGTAGGGTAGTTGATACCTTGCAAGCTAAAATCCATATTGCATTCTCAGAGCAGAGGTTTTCTAGCTGTCTTGTTAAATGTAGGCTATTTAAAGTGCTTGCTATTGGAATTGGTTTTCATGATGTCATTATATTATTAAATATACACATGCAAGTAGCGCTTAGAGACCCTGGTCAGGATTGGGGCCCCCATTGGGCTAGGTGCTATACAACCACAGAAGGCATCATGGTCCTTGCCTTGAACAGCTTACAACAGTTACAAATTTTGTAACCACATAAAATTCTTTAAAGCACAGCTAAAATAACTGCATAATGATAGCAACTTCAAATTAGAGCCTGGTGAGCACCTTGTGCCTGACTTCAAGCACACCTGGGTACTCAATGTTTGAAAGTTTGATTCAGATTGAACTTCTTTGAGTTCACATTCGGTTTAGGAAAGACTGTGGGAAAAGGAGGGAGAGGGGAGATTGTCCACAATGGACAAAGGAATGAGAGAGGAGGAGAAAGAAAATCCAATTTTAAAAAAATGGTGTAAAATGGAATATGAGAAAGATGAGCAGGATTTGGTCCTGCGAGAGTAACTGTCCACTGTGAAAATGGTATAAATAGTTTCTAAGAGCAGGAGTGTTTGCTTTTATTACGGAATGATTTCATGCTTTGTGGATTATCTGGCTGCTCATTTTAGAATGATTATGAAAACTGTTAACTTTTTCAAAGTAGTCTCCACCAAGTGATTACTGTTTAATAATCAAAGAAACGCATGGCAATTTGAGACCAGCAAATGATGAAGAGCTCTCAAAAATTCACACAAGAGGAATGGAGCTTGTCACATTGTGAAGTTTTTTCATTCTTTTTGTTATCAGCAAAGTGAAATCTCAATCATTGTGGTTTCTTCCTCTTATTTTCCTGTATCTTGATTGGGTTTTCTTCATAAGCAACTAAGATTTATAATGGGATGGCTCTGCTGTTAGGAGACTTTCCAAAATGCTTCACCAAGGCTATGGATGAAGCATACACAGGTAGTGTCAGTGCTGAAGACATGCAAAGGGGAAAAAAGATATTGGGATTATTATTCTGTCTGGCTCTTCCAGGAACCAAAGACACCAGAAATTACATCATCATCATCATCCCAAAAATGTTTTGAACACTATTTTGTAAAGGTAACTAAAGTCAGATGGTATAAAGGGATAGTATTTAGATGTCTAAATCTCATTCTACCACAGGTCCTGCAATTCCTGTTGGGGTGGATGTACAGGTTGAAAGCTTGGACACTATTTCTGAGGTCGATATGGTACGTAACACTATTTTAAGCCTTGATTATTCTTAGTCAGGATAAGTCCCATGTTTAGGTTTCAGTTTATCTGTCAGATGAAGGCAAAAGCCATATAAACGTCTTTCCGCAATTTTAAAAGACCCATAATCAGAATTAAAGTCTTCATAAAGTTGGACAATGTTCAACGGGTTGTCATGCGGTCTTCAGATAAAGAAGATTAAAATTTCAAGGGAACAAAGACCTTGAAAAGAAAATGAGTATGATGTTTTGTGGGGATCATGAAAGCCTTACTTATTTTTAAATTTATTATGGAACAAGAAAATCTATTCTTAAAAGTATGAATCTGTGAGGAACATTGGAGGAACTAATTGGTATCATAAATCAAAACCAGCAGCTTCCTACCTTCTCATCTCTAGAGGTAGTCCCTCCAATTCAGTATGGACTCTGCCTTTCCCTATGCTGAATTTGTTATGGATAACTAGATTTCAATCACCAGCGCTGTCACTCCAGAGCTTAGCAACAGCACCAAATTCAATTGCAATTTTTTTTTCACAAAGGAAAGAAATGTGGATCCAAATATCAACTGAGAAATTTTTTTCAGTATTACTGGCAGTAGAGGGTGGTGTGTGAGAAAACTGTCCTCTCAGTCTCCACTGCTTTAGTTTCCATGTTTGGGAGAAAGATGGAGCAAAAAGCCTGGAGAGAAGAAGAAATGAAATGGGAAAGGAGGAGGAGAAAAGAAGGAATCTTCTCTTTTCCACTTTCCTTTCATCCCCTTCCTCACAGTTCCTATTACATACTGAAGAGTGTGATATCTAGGCATAATCTGCAGGGCTAAGGACAGGATTGTAGCCTAACATCTAAACTCCACAGTATTTCTGTCTTCAATACAAACTGTTAATATCACTGTCCTATATCCTTTTGTGATACCATCTTTCTGACTTTTCTGGACAAGGGGACATATCATAAAATGAGAAAACAAGCCATTTTTCCCTTTAAAAAACTGAGGATCAAACCTAAAGCTAGAATTTTTCCCTTTAGGTTGTAGTTACAGTGTTAAACATATTGCTGAGGACAGCTTGCTTCATATCCTATCTGGTACAAACCATTTATAATTTCCTCTAGCAATAAGAATTGAAAGATTGATTGGATTTTATCAAGCCACAGTGGGATCTTCATTACAAGAATTTGGCTTGTGCACATAGATATTGAACGCAGGGATTTTCTATGGGATGTGTGTGATGATGTGGTGGAAACCCCATAGAAAGCAACCAGTGCAGAGGGAACCAGATCTCTAATGATTCAAGAGAATATTGCAAAACAGTGCCCTAGGTAGCTCATAAATAAAATGCTAGTCTTTACTCAGGAAACGTCAGGCTTTTATCTAGACCCTTGCCCCTCAGAAAGCTCTGAGTTTTGCTTCCTTTTCACTCAAGCTACATCTCTCCAACTGCCTGGGGCCTTGTTCATCCAGCATAGGATCTGAGTTATTCTTACTGGAGTTGTATCCTGTATCAGGAGAATAGAGCCCCTTGTCTACAAGGGATTAGCTTTTTATAAGAACCTTTCTTAGCATGCTATCCTGGTAGCCAGCCCTTTACATGTGGGAAAGATAACCAACTGCAGCCCTGAATTGGTCATTTTGCCTCTGACTGTTGCAGATGGCACCTCCCTTCCTCCCAGCTAGTAAGTGAGAAGCTGCAAACGATTAGACTGGCTCACTAGTAGCGCCACAGGAACATAGAAATTGCTCAACCAGATTAGATCTCTGTCTTTTAAACAGATACCTTTAATCCATGAACTGTTAGCACTACTGCTTCTATGATAATCTGACTGCTTTGTGGAAAAGTAGCCCAAGATGACATCAGCCAGTGACTGCACCATCTCAGTAGTAGGTGGAAAATGAGTTCTTTCAAAATCATGCTTTTTAAAATGGTGCATGTTAGGTCTTGGCTCTGATACTCTGTTTCTGCATGTGAGGACAGTGTTGTGCTGTCAGCATTCTAACCAGGGGTTCAGTCTCATATGTCAAACACACTAGTGTGTGATAAACGCTATTGACGTGAGACACAACGAACTACCCGGCTATTTTCTCACTGTGCGATTCAAATACAGCAGTTCTGCAATCAGTAACGGGCTGTTCTTTTCTACCCCACACCCTTAACCTGGTACAGATTGAAAACTAGTTGTTTATGGCAAATGGATTTTAATATTTAAAATCCATCACCAGGTGTCAATTTTGGCATGATGCTCAACCAACATAGGTGTTCCACAGGCTCAGTTTGGGAGGGAGGGCAGGAGGATTTCTACCCAGGCTTGTTTGGGGCAGTAGGCAGAAGAAGGGCTTCACAAGGGGGTCCGTCTCAAACTGCCTGATCCCAAATTCAATTAATACAGTTCCCTGCTCTCCCCAGCACATGTCAACTGTGGGGTGACACAACCCACTACACACATGATTAATGCCACACTTGCCTCCACTCCCATTAATGCTGCCTGTCCTCACTCACTATTAATGCAGCTGCCCCAGTTACTGCTGGCTGGACCCTCCCTACCTTAAGGGCTATGTTTGCTGCTACAGCAAGCCTCAGGCCCAGGGCCTTCCCCAGGCCCATGGGGGACTGAGTCAGGGAGCTGATCTCCCCTAGCGGCTGTGAGGGCATGTCTGAAAGAGGAGGAGGTTTCCTCTTGTTGGGGGCTACGGTAAGTGGAAATGATGCTGCAAGCTTCTTCAAATGCCAAATGCTGAGCAGGAAGCCCAGCATTGGTGTACGTCTTCCAGGCTTTCTTCACAAGGAAAAGGGCTAGACACTCAGTGAAAGCCGAGCTTCTCCTTTATGGAGCCCAAAGGCTGACTCTGTAACCCAGGGCCCCTCTCCAGCTGCAACGAACAGGAGCAGGATATCAAGCCAAGACATGCTTTGTTGAGCTGAAAGCAGAAGCATGCCCTTAGTAGGTGTTTGAACTACTATTGCACCGTTGGGAAGAAAAACTCTGCGTGCTGCTCTTGCTCCAGACCAGGCAGGCAGGGCTTTTGAAACTACTTTTGTAGCAAATTACTTAATGGGGAATATAAAAAATAATTACATTTAATCTCTAAGCATGAAGTGGTTATTCAGCTTGGGAAGATGCAGCTGCCAGGTGGGATAAATGGCAGAAACAGATGTTTTTCTTCATGCTGCTGCAGGTGTTGTTCAGCTTTAAAGCGAGTTTTTATTTATATGCTGATATAATAGGGATAACAATCCCCTCACTCTATTGCATCGGTGCTGGAACTATAGGAGGTGCTGCCGCACCCCCTGGCTTGTAGTGGTTTCCATCATATGCAAGGTTTGCAGCTTGGTTCAATGGTTCCCAGCACCCACACTATACAAAATATATATACCCCCCCATTATACTACTGGTTCCAGCACCCCGCTCTATTGTTATTGGCAATAATTTGATTCTTTCTCTATGATAAATTGCTCAGTGCTCAGCCTCATAATTTAGCTAATTTGAACAAGATTTTGCCTTCTCAAGCAGACTGGGTATATGATTATCCTTTAACTAACATTATGCTGTCAGGATCCTCTGCCAATGTAGTGGTATAGTGATATGTATTTTCCTTTGAAGGTTGACTTTCTGTGTGTCCTATAGACTAATACCTTTGAAGGAATACTTGCTATAAATCTGGAAAATTTTATTAACATCCTGCAGTAGTTGATGGGAGTGCATTGATATCTGCATGTTACTCTGTTAGGGTGTTTGTAATGTAGCATATAAAAATGTTTGGGCTGTGGAACTTTCCTTGAATGCTTCATTAGGAATGGAAACTGCTCTGTGGAATTAGTCCAAGGAAGAAAACCATGCTTAGAAGAGAAGAGATTCAATCAGTCTGAGACATATTTGTATAACAATAGATTATTCCCTTTCTAATGTTTCACGGATGTGGAAGGCATCAATGTGACACATTCTTTCATGGTTCTCTTTTCTTCTGATGCAGGACTTTACCATGACACTGTACTTAAGGCACTACTGGAAGGATGAACGTCTCTCATTTCCTAGCACCACTAATAAGAGCATGACTTTTGATGGCAGGCTGGTGAAGAAGATCTGGGTTCCAGATGTCTTCTTTGTTCACTCCAAAAGATCATTCATTCATGACACAACCACTGACAACATTATGTTGCGCGTGTTCCCAGATGGTCATGTGCTATATAGCATGAGGTAATCACACAGTCTAGCTCACTGTCTGTCAACAGCCATTTATTGTTTGCCCAACTCGGTTCTGAATCAGATTTGCTGAAGATAGGCATTGGCATTGTGACATTCCCCAGGGTAAAATCTGGACTGTTGGATCGCTGGGTCCCTTCAAGATTCCACCATGGGGTGCCTTTTATACTGCTTTGCTGTGAGAGCAACCACTCCTGCAGAGTTCACACATAGCCTCTAGCATGCAAAATCACTGCCAGCTGAATTACATGCATGCTCTGGCCAGCCACTAATGAACTGCATACAGGGCAACACCAGCAACTTCCCAGTCCCAGACCTTCCCCCAGAAATGTGCATCTTGTACTGCTCAGCTTTTTACTGGGAAATGCAAGCTCATGGGACATCTGTCATTTCATCAATAGAAAATGATATGCACAAACCTTGTTATCTCAAGTGGAGGTTCCCAAACACTTCAATCCAAATGCACACAGGTTTAAATAAAAACAACAAAACAAGTTTATTAACTACAGAAAAATAGATTTTAAGTGATTACAGGTAATGAAGTATAAAGTCAGACTTGGTCACAAAGAAAATAAAAGATAATATGCAAACTAATACCTAACTTTTAACTTTTAAAATGCTATTTTTTGTGCATTTTTAATTTAATTTGAATTTCCATCCATAGAGCTTGACACAAATCACACACAAAAAATTAATCATCTAATATATAAGAACTGCATCATTCACTGTTTTCTAACATCATGGCTTAATTTACATTTATTCCAATTCTTAATTTTTACATTTTTATATGATTTTTAAAATACACTATATTTATATATATTTATCCTCCTGGTTAGCAAAAAAAAAGCATCACATTTATACATACATAGATTCCAAGGCCAAAGGGGACCACTGTGATCATCTAGTCTGACCGTCTGTATAACACAGGCCATTTAACTTCCTCCAAATAATTCCTGGAGCATAGCTTTTAGAAAAACAACCAATCTTGATTTAAAAATTGTCACTGATGGAGAATCCACCACTACCTTGGTAAATTATTCCTATGCTTAAAAATATCTGTGTCACTGTTAAAAATTTACACCTTATTTCTAGTCTGAATTTATCTAGCTCCAACTTACAGCCATAGGATAGTGTTAGATCTTTCTCTGCTAGACTGAAGATCCCATTACTAAATATTTGTTCCCCATGTAGATACTTATAGACTGTAATCAAGTCACCCCTTAACCTCCTTTTTGTTAAGCTAAGTAGATTTAGCTCCTTGAATCTAACACTATAAGGCATGTTTCCTAATCCTTGAATCATTCTGTTGGCTCTTCTGTGAACCATCTCTAATTTATCAACATCCTTGTTGAATTGTGGGCACCAGAACTGGACATAATATTCCAGCAGTGGCACACCAGTTGCCAATATAAAGGTAAAATAACCTCTCTCCTCCTACTCGAGATTTCCCTGTTTATGAATCATCCCAGGATCACATTAGCTCTTTGGCCATGGCATCACACTGGGAGCCCATGTTCAGCTGATTATCCATCATGACCCCCAAATCTTTTTCAGAGTCACTGCTTTCCGGGATAGTGCCCCTGTCCTCTTCATTATTTACCAGTCATCCAGTTTTTGCATCATCTGGAAACTTTATCAGTGATGATTTTAAATTTTCTTCCAGATCATTGATATAAATGCTAAATAGCATAGGACCAAGAGCTGATCCCTGCATGAACCCACTGGATAGACACCCGCTCAATTATGATTTCCTGTTTACAGTTAGATTTTGAGACCTATCAGTTAGTCAGTTTTTAATCCAGTTAATGTGGGCCATTTTAATTTTATATCATTGTAGTTTTTAAATCAAAATGTTATGTGGTACCAAATCAAATGCTTACAGAAGTCTAAATATATTACACCTACACTATTACCTTTATCAACCAAACTTGTAATCTCACCATTCGCACTACCATGTGGATTTTGAATGGGACCCAATCCCGTAGGTGGCTTCAGAGCAGACCTATTGAATCAGTCCCCATGGGTGAGTTAGGTGCTTATTTTTCTTGGGAACTACTGCTCCTCAATTTCAACATACACCAGGTAAGAAAAACTGGGTAGTAGTGATTAAGTGATTAAGAGATTTGTGGGGCCAGCGTCTTAAAGCGGCAATACCTTTCGCTCCTGCACCCCGCCGCCGAAAAGTGGAAGTCGCCCTGGTTTTTTTCGGCGGCGGGTATCACTCCTAGAAATCTCTTAAAGTGGCAATGTCAGTGTCCCCACAGCAAAAGGTCAGCGCTGAAATCTACTGATTTTTCGCCGCCAAAAACGGGCAGAGTGGCTGAAATATTCGGCGGAGAGCATTGTATGGCCCCTTCAAAGTAGAGGTTCCGTGATTTTGGCCCCTCACTTTGATCGAGTTTGACAACCCTGCATTAGGGACTCAAAAATTCACTGCACACTGCACACTAATTGGGGGGATTTCTTATTGACAGGTTGAGTTTCTGTGCTGTCCCTGACTAATGAATTGCTAATGACTACATACTTTAGGAAGGAATATGGCATATTGTAATGACACAAAATTATTCAGTATTTAATTATGATGGACAACACGGTAGCGAACTATGAGAAATTGTTACTATGATAGCACCACTGAGCAAATTCTGAGCTTCAAAAATCTGCTTTGGCTAAGTTCTGCTTTGATTTATAAACCATAAAACTCCATTTATTTCATTGGGGTGATTGGTGTGTAGGTCAAGCCAGAATTTGGCCCATAAACCATTGATCAGCAGAAAGGTTCTTTGTCAACATCCAAAATGAATCAGGGAAGCGGTCAGAGGCAGCATAAACAGGACTATACATTTTAAAGTGATGACTCACATCTGGACTGTCTCTACTGAATCTAGAGCCTCACTTCAAATCAGTTCATGAGAAAAAGCCTCCTGATTCCCCGAAAAAGTTGTTACATAATCTTGGGGTCGATTAGATTCAGATTTATAAACTCAAGCCGGGATTGTTTCAGATCCCGAGCTCAGCTGTGAATTTAACGGAAGCAAATCTTACTACTGGAAAAATAGCTGCCCCTCCTCCCAATAATAATCAGCCCTCACAGATGAAACAAGAGTGTTCCAGCACTATAACAAAAGCACCTTTCCCATGATAGTACATAAATTGAGGGGGGGTCTTTCATGCTTATGTTGCTGACTTATGCATGTGGAACTCGGGTGGGTTTTTTGTGGTGACTGAGGAAGAGTGAAGGCAAAATAAGAGAAGAACAGGAAGCTTGAACTACATAGGACATAAAGGAAGCATAACATTCTGGAACCCAGGGAAATTTTTTATTAATAAGCCAATAACTTTACTCTAAGGAAGAGATTCATTGAACCACACTCAAATACTCTAAAACTATTATTATTGTTTGCTGTTTGGGTTGCAGTGCTGGTCGGAGGTCCCAGCCTATTACAGCGGTCCCTTGAATCTACTCTAACTGCACAAGGAGTCAAACTGCTCCACATCAACCATGGAAATCACGAGCATGGAGATGTGGTGTAAACCATGTTTACCCCTTCACATGACCTGTGCATAACCAACCATGCCCACATCTGAAGAGCAGGGGCTCTGTATTGCTTGGGAAGTTGCTTAGTTCTTTTATGTAAACATGTTATGAATAGTTGCTATTTTTGAAGCTGGAGAATGATTTTTATATTTTTAAAATGTATATTTTTTGTGCCCCTGTGATAAATTTCTCCTACTGTCTCCAGAATACCACAGTTTCTTTTAGGAAGTGACCTTTCCCATTTGGATTTCTAGGATCACAGTGACAGCAATGTGCAACATGGACTTCAGTCGATTTCCCCTGGACTCACAGACTTGTTCTCTGGAGCTGGAAAGCTGTAAGTTGTATAGCTGCTCTTATCTGCAAGTCCTATTTAGCTGACATTGGTAGGCTCTACCTAATTCAGAATAAAGAAAAATAATATTTTAGGGCCTGAGTCAAAGCCTGTTGAAATCAATGAGCGTCTTTCCACTGAGTCAATGGGCTTTGGATTTGGTCCTCATTTCTGTGCTCTTTTGTGTTTATACTCTTCAAATACTTGTATCACCTACAGTGATATCTGTCACCTTCAATTACATCTTTCAAATAACATTTTAGATGGTTGTGTCTCATCCTTCCCCTAAATGTGGTCAGATTAAAGCATAATCACTTCCTATAATCTTTCCTCTATCTTTCCAGCCCCTTAATCAATTCTGTCGTTCATCCCTGAATCTCCACCACCTTGTCTACATTTTTCTGGTACTGTGGTGACCAGAAATATACCATTCTAGTTATGGTTTCACCAGTGCTGTATAAAGGAAGACATGGACCATGATGTGATGCTTTTGATTTGGCTATTTGTGCTGCTATGGTACGTCGTATGGCAAGATCTTTAATCTGCTGTCCATTAGCAACTCTGTTTTTGGCATTACTGCATTCCAAAGATGTATCTGTGTTTGTTTATTTTTCCTAGATAAATTAATCTGCATTTTTTCCAAACAGAATCCAATGTTACTTTCCCCCCATACTTCTAACTTCCCTGGAACCCTTTGCATTATTACTCTGTCTTCACTGGTGCTTGTGATATTCCCCAATTGAGAGCCTGATCCTACATCAGAATGCAATAAACATGGACCCCTTCACTAAGCAGATCACAGTGCAGGATTGGGGCCTTAGACTCATGTGTGAATCTCACTAATATGTTCCTTATCTACAGCTAGTTACTTTTTATACTGATTGTGTACATGAAATATCCAAAGCCAAGTCACATTTTTGTCTTCTTTTCTCTTTCTTTCCTGAAGATGCTTACACTGATGAAGATCTGATGCTATACTGGAAAAATGGGAATGAATCCCTGAAAACTGATGAGAAGATTTCCCTGTCTCAGTTTTTGATACAAAAGTTTCATACTACCTCCAGACTTGCTTTCTACAGTAGCACTGGTATCAGTCTTTTAAAAATGGTTTCATTCTTCTTTTGAATCATTGTCATATATTTATAGTTCAGTGTCAAACATTTGCCAGGTGAAATTTAAATGAAATTTCTATAAGATGTACTTGAGTAACAGTCCTTGTCTCTTTCCCTTTGCCCTTGTTATCTTTGGGATAATAGATCATTACAGTCTATATACTGTGAACCATCTGTAGAATGCTCACCCATACATATACAAGTGTGTAGATTGTGTACTCTTAAAAAGTAAATATATATTATTAACTAAAAGATGTAGCAGCTCTGTATTTGTCATACAAAATGTTCTTAATGACACTTTTTTCCTCCCAACAGGATGGTACAATAGACTGTACATAAGTTTCACTTTACGCCGCCACATCTTCTTCTTCTTGCTTCAAACCTATTTCCCTGCCACTCTGATGGTCATGCTGTCGTGGGTGTCCTTCTGGATTGATCGCAGAGCTGTACCTGCTAGAGTCTCATTAGGTGAGGGTAATTAATATCAACTATGAATGCGACAAAACCTTTGAATTTGAAGGAGTAGGGGGAGAGGGAGTTCTCTGTTTCATTTGTTAAAGTTGCTAGGAAAGTACATGTCTATTTTATCTGATAGTTAAAGTACCCTAATGCCTGTGCTTTGTCTTATGTTCTTCATTGTTAAATTGGTTCTTCATCACTGATAAATCTTCTTGATCTGTATTTAAATGAGGGCAGAAGATGGAATTGTATTTTAAAAAGAGAAGCAAGCAGAGAAAAGAGATTCCAGTGTTTGTGAATTAGTGAGTCAAGATTTCTAATTATAGGCCCAATCTAGCAGTCCCAGAATGGGCGTTATAGTCAATGAGAGTTTTGTCTAAGTCAGGACTGTTGGAATTTCTTTTGTTTAAAAAGCTAAAAAGGAAACTGATTTGCTCAGTTATCAATGTCTACGTCAGAGAGAGACAGATACACTAGACCTTTTATTGCATTTCTCTGAATATGAGTGCATATGACTTCTTATAAATACAGAGTAAAAATAGTATGTTAGTCCCATAGTTTGTGATACTCATAGAGCTACACACTGTGTTGACCATCTGAAAAGAGCAACAAAGTCCGCTCATGTGAAAGAATTTCACTAGTTTGGAATGAAACTGATTGAAGTCACTCAAATGCTCCTTGGCTCTGCCACTCAGTTGTTAAGTGCCTATTGCAAACTTGTGAAAATTTAGAAAAATATTTTACTTTTATCACCACACAGCACCTAGTCTTGTTTGTATAAACTATACCAAAGACACACACACACATATATTTTAGATGTGTCTACATGCTTATCTGTAAAATATATATTATGGATACAGCAGATGCCATCAAAAACTTTACAATTACCTTAGATAAGGTGAGCACAAGATGGCTTTTCTGTCGCATCATGTCATGCAAGATATTTCCAGTCACACACATTCATGCACAGGATATTACATACATGACTTTCATCTTTTGAGACAGTGATTTAAATCGAGTCCACTTTAGCAGTGACCAAAAGTCATTGGTCATTGACTGCTGTCTGGTGACCTGTATAAAACAAATGGGTGCGCTCAGTGAACCAAGAGTCCTTATCGCCACTGCACACTGGATAGTAGCTAATGCAGAAAAAAATTACTAAATAGCACTGTAGACTGAACAACTTCCTCAGTGTAAAGAGCAGTCCCTATAGAGTAGGGCTGAAGCATCACTTCCTAATTAGATACTAACGAGTTAAATAGAATCAAAAGGCAAGTGTGCTCCATCACATTTAAAAACTTGACTGGACAGAGTGCTCAAGAATGCAATGTAAGGAAAAATCCTACATCGTGAGACAGCTAGACATAATTTCGATAGTCTCTGAGAGGAGTGAAGGACAGTGCTGTATTTTGAGACAAAACTAATTAATAGTAGATGCCTTCTGAACTGTTTTGGGACTGTTTTGGCACATGAAGTACATTTTTGTGGGGGTTTTTCCAGGGATAACCACTGTACTGACCATGTCAACAATCATCACTGGTGTAAACGCCTCCATGCCTCGAGTTTCCTATATCAAAGCTGTGGACATTTACCTCTGGGTCAGTTTTGTCTTCGT
Source organism: Emydura macquarii macquarii (assembly GCF_026122565.2). NCBI lineage: Eukaryota > Metazoa > Chordata > Testudines > Chelidae > Emydura > Emydura macquarii. The sequence goes on from NW_027133156.1 coordinate 6,413,724, forward strand.
CTTTCTCTCTGTGTTGGAATATGCAGCAGTGAATTACCTGACTACAGTGCAAGAGCGGAAGGAGAGGAAGTTGCGAGAGAAGGTGAGAGACATTCTTTTTACATGTGATGTGTTTTCTCTCTGACTCTGACATTCATAGTGTGTAATCAATTTGTCTACAATGCTCAAGCTGACACTGAAGTGCTGACACCACCAAAACCAGGAGCTGGTCTCTTTGATCATTGTACAAAAAGCAGAGAGAAGGAAACAAAGATCAGAACTGGGGCTGTCTGCAACTGGACTTTGGCAGAGACCAAAAGGGGAGGGTAAGAAAGGGAAAATCCAGACTGATATTTCCCTGTGGCTGCCACAATTCATTTTTAAATTTATAGCTAATGGATTAGTCTGAGTGAATTAAAGACCCCAACTCACAATCAGGTACATTTAAACATTTGGGGTCAATAAAGATAATAGTAGAATTGTTCCTCAGTACAAAACACACTTGAGCAACAGTCTTTAGATTTATTCTTTTAATGTGCCATGAACGGTTGCTAAGTGGATCATTTTTTATGATTTTCACTTACGCTGTTGGGTAATTTAAAATAACCTTTTTTTAAAAGTACCTGTTCCACTGAAACCTCATTTAATGGCTGAATACCTTTTCTGTACTTCCTTTCCCACAGAGATTGTGTAAATATTTGCTGTCTCTTCTTTAATCAGTCTGTTCCTTGGTCCTGAATCTTCTTGAAGGATATCAGCAAGTTCTCTTGTGAGCCTCCTTCACTTCTTGCTCCTCTGCCACGGTCCCTTGTACTCCTTTGCCCTCTAATGAGCTTTCCTCCTTTGGCCCAGTTATGGAGTCTCAGGTCTCACTCTTTATTTTCCATCCCTCCAGCTGTCCCCATGTTTCCATCACTTCCCAGTTACACAAACATGCTAATAGTATCTTTCAACTCTCTCTCCATCACACCTCCCTGATATGCTATGGTCACTGCAGAAACTGTTCACAGCTACTTCCTTTTTTCTCTCCCAGATTCTCTCTAATCTGGCTTCCACTCTCTCCACTGAAGCTGCTGTCACCAACGTCTCTCATGACCTCTTCTCCAAGTCTAATGTATTCTACTCCTTTCTTATTCTCCATAAGTCCTCTGCAATCTTCAGTACTACAGTCTCTCTAATACCTTTCTGCAACCTAATACACTGCCTCCTCCTTAATATCCTGTCCACCCTTGTCTTTTGAGAACCTATACTTTCTTTGTGGCTGCTTGTCATCTCTCTTGCTTTTTACAGGACTTCCACAGGGCTCAATTTGTGGTATGCTTCTCTTTTCCTTCTATATTTTGTTATTGGATGGCTTCATCCACTCACTCAGCTTCATCTATCGTCTCTGTGCCGATGATTCACAAATCTGCCTTTCAGCCTGACTTGCTTCCTGCTGTCCAGTCCTGCATATCTCTGTGTGTCTGCAACATATCTTGGATAGCTCACTGCCAGATCATACAAAACATTGCTGAAACTGAATTTTTTATTTTTCCTCCTAAACCTTCTTTCTTTCTTTCTCCGTTGCCGTTTATGAAACCACCATCCTTCTGGACAGTGATTGAGGCTTTGAACCCCAGGGTCATCTTTGACTCCTCCCACTCCTCCTGTCATTAAAGCATGCCACTATTTCCTTCCCATTTAAAAAATATGACCCTTTTTTGTCTGTGCCCTGGTCATCTCCCACTTTGATTACCGAGGCAATCCTCTCTCTCATACATCTTCAATTTGTCCAAAATGCAGCTGCAAAAGTTATCTTGCTTGCCTGATGACTGGATGATGACATTACCCTTTCTGAATCCCTCCAACAGTTCCCTCTATATCAAGTTTGAACATCATCACTTTGTGCCTCCTCCCTCTATGTATGGAATAACCTCCATAGCTTGACATGCTAATCAATGCCCCTCCCTCTTTCAAATTCCCCCTATATTCTTTGTTTCCATAACAAGCACTTATTCATGTTTAATGAATTCTCCACCCCAACATCCTTTAGAGGAGAAGAGAATTAATTCAGGAAAACTATTCACACACACACACAGCTTCATTTAACGCCTCTGAGTATTCCAGTCCATCTTTTTTTTTCTGTGCTTGTCTATTAAACCATAAGATCCCCAGAGCATAGACTCTCTCTGTCCTGCATAAAAATTGAGCACATCATCAGTGCTCAGCAAATAATAAATAATAATTCAACCTTGATAAATTCTACTGACCCCGAGCAGGTCATTTTTTCCAGGCAAGTAAAATATTATTGATTTTGTCATTATCTGTCACTGTGACAAAAGAGGGTGAGTAGATTCTTGTGCCTGTGCTGGTAAGTTTTCAGGACAGCTTTCCCAAGCTAATATTTCAGTGATGGCGCAACTCCTCATTTATGTCACAAATCTTTCAGTTGTTGATAGCCCTGCACTGAATTTTATCATCAAGCAATAAACACAGCAAGCTGAAAAGGCTGATTATACAAAGCAAAAGCTTTTTATTTACCCTTGGATACATGGCAATATTTATCATTAATGGTCAAAGAAATAAACTGTTTGTCATCTCTAATGGGGTTATAGGAAAATATGGCTTAGTGTCTGACTGTAGGGAAGGCTCTTTAAGAGACCAGAGAGACTACTGTCTCTCATTGAAATAAATCTTGACCGTGTTAGCCAAATGTCATTCAGCTGTAAAAGTTCCAGGGGAATCCGAATCTGAATTTTTGCATTTCCCAGAAATGGATTGTGACAGTTTGTTGGCCTGAAGTCATTCAGCAATTCTCTCCACTGTGTATGTGTGTGCATATGTGTATGCGGGAATACGTCAGGGATAGATTCAGACTATATTGGGACCAGAAACATCTACATTTTGGACTTGCTCCCTCCTCCCACTATCTTCCTAGACACCTGGCAGTGTATACAACACATCAGTCATTCACCTCCTAGCCACTGTCTGTGATCTTCTCTCAGGCCAGATCATAACCTGACATGGGGGTTAAGAGTCACTTGGGGCAACAGCATTTCTCTTCCTCGTGGGTCCTGCAGCAACTAATCTGTAGCAATCAGCTATGCACCATGCCACTTGGCGCTTATTACTGCCTTTTGAATCAGTTAGCTGAGGGCCCTGATAATAAGGATCCTGATTTAATCCTCCACTATAATATTTTTGGGAGGGGTGGAGGAAGATTTTTGAGATTAAGGAATATAATTTGGCTGCTCATAGAGAGACAAAAATAAAATTGCATTTAAAAGTTAAAAATCATGGGTTCCACCTACACTTACACTTGCCTTCAAGCCAAGTATAAAATGTGTTCTAAATACAGTTTAAATTTGGTTCTAGCTAAACAGACTTCTAAAAAACATCCCATCACTGATGGGAACAAACCATTTATAACAGCTCTGTTGTAGCCTAGGTCAGAAGAATACCACAGGTTTGCTGCCAGTGTTTGACCCCATGTGCATTGACCAGCCAAATAATTTTGCTATAACTGGAACAGACACAACCGACTCTTTTTCAGTCTATGAATGGTCTTTGAGCAATTTGATTTGTTGTCCAAAATTATTTGCCAAATAATTCTTGTTCAGTGAGTTCATGAGCAGTGTGCTCTGAGTATCTGATATTCAGAATTTAAGATACATTAGCTGTTTTGATTAGATAAGTGGGATGAGTTTCACCCAGGTATTTTTCCTGTTCTCTAGCTGGATACGTGTAACCTTTAGAATCAGGTTTCCAGAAGGACTACTAATATTTATGACATCAAAACTCACTTTGTGTCAGTATTTTTCCCGTGTTTGCTTAAAATGCTGTTTTCACAAACATCATTGAATATTATAGTGCAAGAGGCATAGAAACTGAACAGGAAAAGGAATGAAAAAACAGCCAGAGAAAATTGAATTAACTGGTCAGTTTTTATTTCAATCAAACCAATTTTCCATCCCGAATTACAACACAGGATTTCAGAAACAAACCCCCACATAATATAAAGTTGCAACGGGTAGGGCTAGCCAGCAACTTTTCAGTTCAGAAAACTTAAACTTTAATAGAGAAATATTTCATAGTTGAACTACAATGTGCAGCTCCACCTTTTACAAGCGATCCATAAAAAGAAGGCTATCTTCTTTGCTTCCAGTATTTTCTCTCAGTGTTTGACTATTGTTTTCTTGTTTATTTCAGTTTCCATGTACATGTGGAATACCTCATGCAAAAACTATGATGCTGGATGGAACCTACAGTGACTCTGATGCCAACAGCCTGGCAGGGTACACAAGAAGCCAGATAGTGATTGAGGAAGAAAAACAAGACAAGATGGTGGTTCATTTGGCCATGAGCAATGAATCTAATTCATCAAGAAAGAAAGGCCTGAAAGGCCATGTTGGCCTGCGCATCATCCAGAACACTCATGCGATTGATAAATATTCAAGATTAATATTCCCAGGCACCTATATATTTTTTAACTTGATATACTGGTCTGTCTTTTGCTAGACATACTGAGGCAGAAGACCTTTACAGGACTAAGTGGGTGTTTTTTTTTAAAGTTCAATTTGACTGTTAAGCTAGAAAAACAATTCTCCTATTGTACCCGTGGAGCATAAAGCACTAGATATCCTGCAACAAGCTCTTCCATCCAAAAGCTTCCTGGAGAAATTGTTGTGCAATTACTCTGTACTCCACACCCCCATCTCCTCTCTGCTTTAAGATGTGTCTCATCTCTTGGCTTTGGAACTGGGCAATGCTGATAGTGTCTGATGTGCACGGGGGTCCAGATCATCATAGGTAGTTAGGTGCCAACCAGTGGCGTACCGTGGGTTTCCGGCACCTGGGGGGCCATACTTACATTGGCAGTCCCCCCCGTCAGCAGCACCCTGTGAGGGAGGGGTCTGTGGTCCATGTCCCACTCTTCCCCACACCCCTCCATTGGTGGCAGGGCCCCTCCGGGGGAGGGGGGGGGCTACTGGCCGGTATCCCACTCTCCCCCTCCCCTATTGTGGGAGCGGCGAGGGCTGTGACAGACTCTGATTCCCGTGGTTCCCTCCTGGTGCCCAGTGCAGGGTCAGAGGAGCCAGGAGGATGCCCTGGCTGCCTGCGACAGGGGACGGGGGCGGCTCCTCCTCTGAGGGCCTGGCTGGCGCCCCTCGCCTGGCTGGCACCCAGGGGTATGGCCCGCCCTGGCCCCCTCCTCGATACGCCACTGGTGCCAACTCCCATTGATGTCGGTACCTAAATACCTTTGAGAATCTGGGCCAAGGCAACTACCACAGAAGAATCACTCAGCATACGCTGCTGAATTAAAGTGAGTTCCAGTGGCTGTGCTGAGATGCCTGTAAAAGACAACTGTTAGGCTTCTTAATAAGAACTTAACTTTTAAAGATCTAAATGACAACAGAGCTCTCTTTAGACAATTGTTTTTCTCCTTCTTTGCCTTATAAACAAATGGCATCTTTTCAGGATACACTTTCATCAAACAACATTGTGCAATCCTTACACAAAACTCCCATTGACTTAAGTGCTGCCTGACGGAGATCTGCAGAATTCAGTCTACCAAGCCTAGGCAGTTAGTTCGTTTTGATGAGGAGAGATGGTAAAGTGAAGCCAAGGGACTCCCTGAACTTGGGCAGCATGAACTTTAGATCTCATTTATAATGACAATGTGGAAGTTTAAATAAGCCTATTCACTCCTTACAAGCTGGCCTTGGTATGCCATACATTGATCTTGAGTGCTTTCCTCTCGCACAGAGGTGGAAGGTAACCAGCTGGAGCCTTTGATTAGTGTACAGGAATGGAGAGTTTGTCCAGGAGCAGCTAGCTCTTTTTGCATCCTCTCTTCGTAGCTCAAAGCAGAGAACAGTGTAAGGGGCGGCAGGGTTGGCATCTTTCCAGGAACTCACGGCTGCCTTTATTTCTAACAGAAAAGTGCAGCCAACAGAGAAAATACTTCCCAGAATGCAGTGATCCCTTTCCAACAGAGCAGCTATACTCTACATCTGCCCTATGGTTTAGGCCGTTTGGATCAAGAGGGAAGTTGTATGCTGGAACTTGTTGGCTCTCTAGGTGCACCTCCATTTTAAAGACAAGTGGCCATAAGTAGCATTGTAGAACTTTGTGAGTCACACGATAGTAACTGGCTTAAAAGTCTAAATTATTCTTTAGTAGCTGTGCAACGGAACAGTAGCATGCTTCCATGGATGGCATTCCATGCTTCACACAGTGTTGTCTCCTCTTCCTTTGCTAGTAATGCTGACAGGAAGATGTAGAATTTTCCACAAAATTGCAACAGGTCAAAGATCTCAAATTTAATCTTTCCTTACTTCTTAATGCCCCAGCATGCTGAGCTGTAGAAGTGATGTTGCTAATCACAGCATCTGGGTGCCAAGTTGGTGCATAACAGGATGGTCAGACCTGAACTCAGCTGATTCTGTGCTGACATTGGAAGGTCACTCAACAATATGATTAAACTATACAGCTGCCTAGAATGGTGACAGAGAGAATGTAAACAGTGTAGACAATGTAGAGGGCATTAAGTCTCTTGCAATACCCTACACATACCAAATGAAATAGCAATCCCACTTTAACCTGCATACTTATTGGGTTTTTGCATTTTCAGTTTACAACAGCAGTTTTGACCTTTCTGCAGGGATTTAGTGATAGGCTAGGAAGAGCCAATCATTAATCCCTAGAATTTATCCTGTGCCTCAATTATTGTTGCTTAAATTGCAACACATTTCACTGTTAGATTTACTTTAAATAAAAGTGGTTAAAGAAACAATCTAAGAAATATATCCCCCCTTCATTGCACATGTATGTAAGCAATGAGAGTTTTGTGTTGTCATAAAGGAGAAAATATATCCCCAAGATCCCTAGCTAAAACAGATCAGAAGCCAAGAAAAGGACCAATATCACAAAGAAGGCATATTCCTGTATCCAGCCTGACACCTCTTTCCTATACTACAGATCAGGGTGTCTCTCCACTGATGGAAAAAGTACATTTCACAATAGCAGCTTGAGATGAAAACCAACCACCATTTTCATGCAAGAACTATAGGAATATTCCACAGAATCTTAATAGAGGCTTAATTTCCTATTTAACCAAATACATTTCTGACTATTAGCTTTTTAAAATAAAATTGTAGCCAATCAGAAACCAGTTTTATATTTTAAAATAACCTACCACGTTTAATGGATCAGTTGTTCTGTGATTGGCTGATGTGAGACAAAAGGAAAAAGGAGAGTAGTGTGAGTAAATCAGAGAAATGGGAAGCAAGAGACCTGGATTTTATTCCAGACACAGCCCCAGGATTCTTGTGTAACTATGGGCACTTCGATTAGCCTCTCTTTGCTTCATTTTCCCCATCTGTCCAATGGGGAATAATAATATCTACCTCATAGGGGTGATGAGATGTTTAATTCATTAATATTTGTGAAACACCTTAAGGTCTTTGCCTGGGAGGCCCTATGAAAATGTGAGGTGATATTATTAATGCACACTACAGAGCTGTTCTCTAAATCAATCAGAGTGCAATTAATCAATAATGGCAAATTGAATACCAATTTCTATCAGACAAAATGATTTCATTTATATGAGCCATTGGGACTGCAGAGATAATGGGCCATCTTTATGGTTGGTGTAAATGCCATTGATTTCAGTGGAGTTACACCAGGGATAGATTTAGCCCAAGATACTTACGTAAATTCTGTCACTGGCTAATGTCTCCTGCTGTGAAAAATAAATACCTTGGCTTTACTTTGCCATTTACTTTTATTAAACATCTCATTGTCACCTCAGAACTTATCTGGTAGTTAGAGACAGTTATTCAGATGCTACATTCTTCTGCACTGGCATTAATCTCCTACTTATATGCTACCTACTAAACTTCCTCTGAAGAGGCCAAGTTTAGGTTATTTAGTACAGCTGTAAGATATGTATGTGCCTGCTGTGACATATCTACACTTGTTTCTAGCAGCTGCAATTATGCAGCCCAGATAATTTCTGAGGAGAGAGTTTGACCATTAGAGAACGTTAATTTGAACAATACTGTGTTCTTGTTTGAGATTTGAAATGATTATTTTAAACAGTAGATGCAAATAAAGAACAAGCCATCAGTGATTCACACACATTTGTAGTTGCTGTGTTGTATTTGCCTGCCAGCAAGGAGGAGATGGACAGGACAGGGAGCAAGAGCAAATGCCAGGAGGGCTGAAATTAATACTACAGTTGCCCATGGTTTAAAGGAGACTTCACTGACCAGGAGATGACAGTGTTATTTAAACCTCTCCCTGCAAGAGCCTCTAGCCAAAACTTCTAGCAATGGATGTCTACGGTTAGACTCAAGTCCATAGATATACACCTAAATAAATGGTCTGATTTTTAAGGGTGCTGAGCATCCTGTAGCACCTTTTACAATTAGGCCAGTCATTTAAATGCCTACATAAGGATTTAAGAGTCAGAGTTTCAAAAGCACCTAAGGGACTTAAGCTTCATATGTCCCACTGACTTTAGGCTCCCATTGCTGAAAATCTTGGCCCAAGTGCAAAAAAAGGAAATCTTATTCTACTTCATCCCGCACCTCACCATGTCAAACCTTTACTTTTTCTTTAACCAAGAAATAAAAAATATAGCCAGACAAAGATACCCTTATAATGAAGGCAAAGATGGTAATTGCGACATGAACGTATGTATATTAGACAAATGTACATATTTTAAGTTACTTATATGCTGTATATATAAACTACCAAATATTAGACTCAAAAGAACGTGTAGACACTGCCAGATTGATGAAAAGCTTTTACTGTAGTGCCTGAGGGTTCAGAAACATCCCCCATAGGCATCTTATTCCATAATTGTCCATTATGGGTTTTCTTGCACTTTACTCTGAAGCAGCAGGTATTGATCAGTATGGAAGACAGATGGAAAATTGGTGTGATCCAGTTAATTCCTATATTCAAACTTGGTAATAAAACCACAAGTGGGAAGGGCTGAAATAATCAGTCCATTTTGTTTTGTGACTTATTTTGTGAATTTTAAAAATTATTCTTTTCATTTTTCCTGGAAGCTCTGATAGGTAAGAGTTATGGCCGTCTTCCAGCAGTTGGGGTGAGGGGGCGGGAGACTACATGCCCCATTTGTAATTATTTTAAATATAAAACAGTCTTTATCTATTGAAGACATTCAGGTAAAAGGGCATCTTCCAATAAGCAGATGATTATAAGCAGCCCAGGCTTCCATGTAAAATTAAGCTGTTGATCATGATTATAATTGTAAGCTACACTGATCTTTTGGCACCATTACAACCCACAGCTGAAGAAAAGTCTAACAATTACTCTTTATTTAAGGGCAGCTACTCAAAGGCACAAATGGCAGTAAGGCGCCCAGTATCCATTTGGCTTTCAATGGGAGTAAATGCTTAATGCCCCTTAGTGTCTTTGAATAAATCTCAACCTTAATTACCAATGGAAAGATAAACCTGCTCTCAGGACTCAGCTGCCCAAACTTAGCCATTGTGCCTAATGAAGACAATATGACTACAAGAAAATGCACGTAGACTAGACTATTACTAGACCTAGTGCATAAGGACAATGCCCTGTCAGGTTTCCACAATAAAAAGATTACAGTCAGATGCTCTGACTGAAAGAGACACTGACCTGCTAAAATTAAGAGACTGCAAAATGTATCTAAAGACTATAGCACTATTAAAATTAAAATGCAATCCACTCTCATACTAAGCTGATTAATTCATTTTTTTTTAAAAAGGACATTTAAAAATAATGCATCAGGATCAGTATTTCCATGTGTAAAGGAATTAAAATTTCAGACAAAGCAAGAACAGTGGGGAGAGGAAAGGAAGAAAACACGAGGGAGAACAAAGCATCTGTGTAAGTAAACACCACTCCAGCCCGCTCTGTTTCTTCACCATCTTTTTTCTTGCACCAGTACATACATGATAAACAGAAGCAGCAGGAAGCAGAGGAGTCCTGTAATCGGCATTCACAGCCATTCAATGACCCCAATTATGGGCTGTGATTTGCCCTATGTGCAAGGGAGTAGGTGATGTAAGGTCCCCTGTATTCTGCAGTGTGGGCTACCTCGATAGCCAGTCCATGTGTACAGGTAGAGTGTAGGTTCAGAGGGGCCTGGAGGACTCAGTAGGTGCAGGGGAGATGTAACTGGTAAAGGGATGGCATAGATTATGCACACCCAGCCACCCCCCATCAGCATGGGGGTGGGGGGAACAGCCCCCTGGTGTGCCCTAGGACTGGCATAGCTATGCATTACCCCTTACTCACAGCATGATGTGAAGCTCTTTATGATCAAGTGAGGCCCAATTTTAAAAATTGCACTCTTTTGCGAAAATATGCAAGATCTGTCTTTGCCAGTTTTCCAAAATGCATTTCTACCCTGAGTCTCCTAGGTCTTTTCTAGTGTTGGAACCAACAAAATTTAGCCTAGCAAAAGAGCTTGGGCACTTCCTCTATGGAAAATGCATAGAAATGATATGAAGAAAGATTTTGCTGCTCTACTTGTCACACAGATTTACAGACGAGAATTGCATGTTTAGCTCAGAGGGAATTCTCAGCGAAAAATGACCGGTCAGCCTCACCTCAATCCCTGGAAAGATCATGGAGCAGGTCCTTAAGGAATCCATTTTAAGGCACTTGGAAGAGAGGAAGGTGATCAGGAACAGTCAACACGGATTCACCAAGGGAAAGTCATGCCTGACCAACCTGATTGCTTTCTATGATGAGGTGACTGGTTCTGTGGATGTGGGGAAGGCGGTGGATGTGATATACCTTGACTTTAGCAAAGCTTTTGATACGGTTTCTCACAGTATTCTTATCAGCAAGTTAAAGAAGTATGGGTTGGATGAATGGACTATAAAATGGATAGTGAACTGGCTAGAGCATAGGGCTCAACGAGTAGTGATCAATGGCTCCATGTCTAGCTGGCAACCGGTCACAAGCGGAGTTCCCCAGGGGTCGGTGCTGTGGCCGGTTTTGTTCAACATCTTCATTAATGATCTGGAGGATGCGGTAGATTGCACCCTCAGCAAGTTTGCAGACGACACTAAGCTGGGGGGAGTGGTAGATACCCTGCAAGGTAGGGATAGGATACAGAGTGACCTAAACAAACTGGAGGATTGGGCCAAAAGAAATCTAATGAGGTTCAACAAAGAAAAGTGCAGAGTCCTCCACTTAGGAAGAAAGAATCCCATGCACAGCTATAGACTGGGGACCGACGAGCTGGGCAGCAGCTCTGCAGAAAAGGACCTGGGGGTAACAGTGGATAAAAAGCTGGATATGAGTCAGCAGTGTGCCCTGGTTGTCAAGAAGGCCAATGGCATATTGGGCTGCATTAGGAGGGGCATTGCTAGCAGGTCACGGGAAGTGATTATTCCCCTCTATTCGGCATTGGTGAGGCCGCATTTAGAATATTGTGTCCAGTTTTGGGCCCCCCAATACAAAAAGGATGTGGACAAGTTGGAGAGAGTCCAGCGGAGGGCAACAAAAATGATTAGGGGGCTGGAGCACAGGACTTATGAGGAGAGGCTGAGGGAACTGGGCTTGTTTAGTCTGCAAAAGAGAAGAATGAGGGGGGATTTGATAGCGGCCTTTAACTACCTGAAAGGGGGTTCTAGGGAGGATGGGGCTAGGCTGTTCTCGGTGGTGGCAGATGACAGAACAAGGAGCAACGGTCTCAAGTTGCAGGGAGGGAGGTCTAGGTTGGACATTAGGAAAAAGTTTTTTACTAGGAGGGTGGTGAAGCACTGGAATGGGTTACCTAGGGAGGTGGTGGAATCTCCATCCTTAGAGGTTTTTAAGCTGCGGCTTGACAAAGCCCTGGTTGGGATGATATAGCAGAGGTTAGTCCTGCTTTGAGCAGGGGGTTGGACTAGATGACCTCCTGAGGTCCCTTCCAACTCTAATATTCTATGATTCTATGATTCTATGAATGAAAAGATAAGTTAATTGCAATGACAGTTTGAAATTGTTTTAGCAAATATATTTTGGGAAATGGGACATAATATTGAAGCAGTAAAACTCTCTTCAGCCCTCAAGCTCTTTCCATTTTATCCGGCTCTATTAGCATGGTCCAAGCTCACTTCACCCAGGAAATATTAGACCTTCCCTATTAAGCTGCATATTTATAGGGCACACTAAGGAAGAGTCTTTAGCTACAATGTGCATTTGTTCCTACAGAACCCTACAGCTCTCTGTCACATTCTCAGTGTCACAAACTGGGGCAGTCATCATTAGGCCGGAATTGTCATGGAGATGCTTCAATCCATTGTCAAACAGACTGCAGATTTGATATACCTGGGGGAAAGGGGAACCCTTAAAGACAGGGACTCTATTCTCAATAAAAGATGCAAAAGTCCAGAATGGTCTTATAATGGGCCCCATTAAGTGTTACAGGACACATTTAAATGCAGTGAAAGAAATGGTAATTCAGCTGAGTTAGGTTTACACAGTGTCTCAAGCATACACATAAAAGAATCCCACAGAGTCATGCATCAATCACCATGAGATCTACATGCCAATTTCAAGGACTTTAAACTTCTGTTCTCCATCTCCCAACTCTTGGAAAAGACGCTAGAGGATTTTTTAATACCTGTGAAAAGTCAGCACCTTGATGTGCTTCCTCAGCCCAAAGATGGCAGCTTCAGCAGCACAGTGCCCCCTAGCACCATGCTGGGGTAGTGGAATAAGTAGAGGCACAGAGAATAGGGAGGCCCTTCTTGAGTTACCAACACCATTCACTGGATCATAGCTCTCCCCTACTCTGTATTAGGGTAGTGCTGTGCAGTGCGAGAGCCAGCGTAGTGACCACAGAGCTGGAAGGCATAGTAATCCTTTAACTCCTATAAAGCAGGGCTCTACAGGATGCACTCTGCCATCCCCCCAAACTGTGACACTATGGGCCACCCTATACAAGAACGCCTAGTGAGCCACTGCACACGTCTATTGCAGGGTACAGTTCAGAGCAAGCCACCCCTGGCTGGCAGTGCGGCCACCCAAGCCTCATTTTTCCCTCTGACTCTACAGGCAACTGCCACATGCCAGAAGTTTTTATTAACATGGAATCTGCTTTATCACGCCATTTTGGTTGCCTAATGGAAACCGTTCCTTTGGCCTGCCAGGCACAGGTAGCTCTTCACAAGTTCCTTTTAAAATACAGTTCCTGTCGGTTTTGCAGCATCAGACTCAGCAGAACAAGGCTGCAAGTTGCTCCTTTGTTCCTGTTACTATTTGCAGTATTGCCAACTCCAGGTGTTAAAAAAAAATCATATGTTGAGCTTACAAAAAATCACAATATTTGATTAATAATCCTGGGTTATTTCAATAAATAAATGAATTTGGGGCTAATTTTATTTTATTTTCTGAGCTTTTAGGGGGCAGTTGGACTATGACTTCAAGCTTCTCTGAAACCAGAAGGGGTGATCATCTTATTATTATATTTTTAAATTTAAATGAAAGATGAGATTCTCACCTAAATCACATGAATCCAATAGCTGGGGCTTTAAGAACAAACACCAAATATCACCAGTCTCATGATAAAAAAATATCACTAGAGTTGGCAAAACTTCCATGACAGTCTCCTCAGAGAGCCCAAAAACCGTATGTCACTGTGTTACCCCTCTGCCTCAGCAAGAGACAGCTTTGCTGGAGCTTAAACTATGGGTTGGCTTCCTTCCACTTCGCTCTGCCTGAGTCACTAACAAATGCTTTGGGACTCCGCCAATCTAAACCTTGCTTGACAGGTAACATTCAGTGAATCCTATTTCCCGAGTGCCCCAGAGGCATTTCTCTGTAATGTTCAGCCCCTCTCCCTGGACACACAGAAATGATTAAGTCCTCTGTCTCCAAAGAGACAGTACACTAATCAGTTAGCCCAGCTGAAGACACACTTTTTATCTTAATGCACAGCACTGAGCTGGTCTGTAGTAAAACTATAAATACATTTATTACTAAAGAACACAGATTTAAGTGATACAGAGTAAGAGGAAAAGAAACGGGCATGGTTACAAACAAAACAAAAATAACACCCTTTCTAGTGTCTAACACTTAACATTAGCAAGCTACAATCTTTGCCTAAGCAGCTTTCTCACCTACCTCAAACTATCTCCATCTCTGGCCCATGGCAGGAGAATCCATCATTCACAGAATCAGAGGGTGCTGAATCCTTTATCCTCTAAGTGGCAGATATAAAGAGGTTATCTCCCCTTCTTTTTCTAGTCCAGTAAACCTTTGGAATGCATTCCTTTAGTGTATACCCCAGACAGAGTTCTTCTTCCCCACTGATATGCAAATGCCGTGCTGTCTTCCTCATCCTTTCTGGTCAACTTGCTTTTTCGATCGGCTTAATCACGTTGTTTACCTTAAATGTAAATGTACTCATTGTCCTTTGCTAATCAAGCCATGCAGACAGATAAATCCACATTTCTTTGTCTAGGGCAGGCTTGTCTATCAATTGACTCAAATCATAGTTTAAGAACGTATTTCCAGCGCTCATACATAATTCTTTATACACAACCTACAGGATACCTTACAAGACACTATCTGGCTAAATATTCTGACACAAGTGCGTTGGGTGTGGCCTTTGCCAGTTGGCAGCTCTTAGGGACACAACTACATTTGATTCTTCCCTGAGGCTAACATAGTCTCTTTTATCCTTTCCCTGTGTTCACACAGTTCTTCTGGTCCCTGTAACAGGAGTCTAGCTGAGGACTTCCTGGCTCTCTTAGACCTCTCTCTCTAGCCCATTGCAGAAAGCCATCCAATATTTCCTGCTCCCAGTCTGTGGTCCCAGTTCCTTCTCCACAGTGGACTTCCTGAACTCTGGCAAGCTTTTCCCAGCCACTACCCCAGCTCTACAGCAGGAGTGCCTTCTGACTCCCTGCAACTCTTCATTCACTGTCTGAACAGGCAGCCCATCTAATAGAAGATGCCACTTCCAGGCTGCTGTCATGTCATCCTTGGTCACCTGACCTGCTCATGAAGCCATCAGACCTTAGAAAACTCCAACCAGAATGCTGCAGCAAGTCTCCTCACTAACACGGGGTATCATGCACACATCACACCCAGCCTGCACTCGCTACACTGGCGTCCCATAGAATACAGAATCTGAGATTCAAGGTTTTGAGCCTTACCTTCAAGGCACTTGATGGTCTGGGCTCAGAACATGTAAAAGAATGGCTAAATCATCACGATGGAGACCATGGGCAACGATTCCACTCTCCACAATGTTCCACAATGGAACTTTCTTCCATAAGGTTAAAATGCATCTGTGCAGGAGACAAATCTCTCACAGGGACTGGGCTGAGATGGCAGAACAAACTTCTATGGGACTGAAGGACCATTGCAAACATCAGCTTCAAGTGCAAAGCATACTTCTTTGTCCTTGCCTTGTCTAACAAACAGAGTGGAGCATATGCATATTAAAAAGATACCCCAACAACAATGAAGCCTCTTAAAACAAAACCCTAGCCTACACTACATTATAACACACAAATCTCTCCCAGGGGCATGGATGAGAGAAAGAACAAAATATATGTGACCGATATTTAGTCGTGTCATTTAATGCACTAGTGGAAGGTGTTCAGATACTACAGTGAGCGTGTGATATAAGAGCCTATATAGAACAGAACAGATCCAGACACAGATCAGATCTTGGGGCTGTAACTCTTTACTAGCCCGATGTGCCCTGTGACATTCCCAAAGTGGTTGCCTCCCATGCAATATTTTCAATCTCAAGAAATCAAAACTCATGAGGCATACACCCCCGCCCCCAAAATCATGAACCCTTTTTAAAAAGAAAGAGTGTGTGTGTTAGTGTTGGTCACTCTCCCAAATGTATTGGGTAAGGAGATTTTGGCTCCCCCCAGTAAGAACATAAAAGTGGTCATAGTGGATCAGAGCAATGGTCCATTTAGCCCAGAATCT
The DNA here is from genome assembly GCF_026122565.2 of Emydura macquarii macquarii. Classification (NCBI taxonomy): domain Eukaryota; kingdom Metazoa; phylum Chordata; order Testudines; family Chelidae; genus Emydura; species Emydura macquarii. The sequence continues at coordinate 6,429,651 of NW_027133156.1, forward strand.
TGCTTACAAGGGAATGAAAAGAACAAGGCAATTATCAAGTGACCCATCCCCTGTCACCTAGTCCCAGCTTCTGGCAGTCAGAGGTTTAGGGACACCCAGAGCAAGGGGAGGCATCCCCGACCATTGACCATCTTGGCTAGTAGCCATTGATGGACCTATCCTCCATGCACATACCTAATTCTTTTTTGAACCCAGTTGTTGTTTTGGCCTTCACAACATCCCCTGGTAACGAGTTTCACAGGTTGACTGTGCATTGCATGAAGCCATGCTTTCGTAGTCTTGTTTTAAACTTGCTGCCTATTAATTTCTTTGGGTGACCCCTGGTTCTTGTGTTATGTGAAGGTGTAAATAACACTTCCTTATTCATTTTCCTCTATACCATTCATGATTTTATGGACCTCTGTCACAGCCCCACTTCTGTCACCTCCTTTCTAAATTGAACAGCTTCAGTCTTTTTAATCTCGCCGCATATGGAAGGTGTTCCATACATCTTCCCTATACTTTCTCCAGTTCTAATATATCTTTTTTGAGATGGGGTGACCAGAACTGCATGCTGTATTCAAGGCGTGGGCATACCATGGATTTATATAGTAGCATTATGATATTTCTTGTCTTATTATCTATCCCTTTCCTAATGGTTCCTAACATAGTTATCTTTTTTGACTGCCACTGCACATTGAGCAGATGTTTTCAGAGAAATGTGCACGCTGACTCCAAGATCTCTTTCTTGAGTGGTAACAGCTAATTTTGGACACTATCATTTTGTATGCATAATTGGGATTATGTTTTCCAATATACATTATGATGCACTTATCAGCCTTGAATTTCATCTGCCATTTTGTTGCCCTGACACTCAGGTTTGTGAGATCCCTTTGTAACTCTTTGCAATCAGCTTTGGACTTAAGCTCTCACTTCCACATCTTTGTTCTAACAATGGTAGAAATGAAGAATGTGTAGCTCAAATTTTTAACTGAAATATCCTTGTAGCTGCAGAGCTCCATAATGCCTTTATTGATATTAATGCAAAAATAGTAAGGGTGGAACATATTCTGTGACTGTTATTTCTCCCTGCCCCTTAGTACAGCCTTCACAGAAATTACTTACTCATGGGATAGGAGCATCATGGACAGAGTCTCAACAAAACTGTTGACTTCACAAGTTTTGCAAAGATAAGCTTTTCCTAGCCCTGAGATGGCTGTTGCAGCTCAAAGACATGGGCTTGTTGTTGTAACCTAAGCTGATGCCAACAAAACTTGTGAAGGTCATGGAAACTGACCTCCCTCCCTCCCTTTCCTGTGCTGAGCAGAAGACATCTGTACAAAGAAGGCTTTCTCTGAACACAGACCTAGGGAGAATGAGCTAACACTGGTATTTGTCCACTTGTGTTTTTTGCTCATTTTTTGGGGCAAAAATATTTTCCTTTTTAACAATGTTTTATTTGTGCTCAAATAATTAAAAAGAAGTTGACACTAACTTCAAAACTTCACATATGACTGGTCTCCAATGACAGCTATTTTGTACACTTGAAGAATAAGAAATTTAATGTTTTAACTGATTAAAAATTCATTTTTATGCATTTTTCAATTAGGTTTTTAGTTACATTTTTGCCTCAACTCTATGGAGGGGCTGAATTCCATAGTGCTACAATGCAGAAAAAATGAGAGTTATGTACTGATAAATAATTTATACATTCCATTTTTTTATATTTAAAGCCTTTGGTACATTCTTACATTACAGGTCCTAGCACATTTTGATCACTACTCTAATGATAAATGTAATGTAGTCTTTAATTGTGACTTCAGCCTTCTCCCTTTTGGGTCGTGGTTTTACCTAGAAGGGTGCCTGGTGCCTCCACCCAAGGAAACCCCTCCTAGTGTAGAGAACACTGTAGGCCTGTGCTTTGGACAATATTTAACAGTCAATCTCATACAGAGAAGTGTTAGAGCACATAAAAATAGAATAGCTATCACAATTCCCAGCATAAAAAAACGGTAACTGGGGTTTAATTAGGTATGGGGAACTCAGGATAGAGGACAACAGGGAAAGGGACTAAGATAATAAAAGACAAAGTTAACAATACATAAAGTCTGCCCATCCAAACATTTACAGCCAGAACAAATCACCCTGCTCCCTACCAGCAGCTACCTACACAAATAGTGAATTTAGGCCCTGTCTTCGCTGAGTTGTGCTGCATTGAAATTGGTGGCTAGCTTAAAACACAATAGAAAATAAACAAGGGTGATTTTACAGCAAGGATGGTAAGATTGTCCTTGTGGCTTTCTGGTCTGGATTCAAATGTGCCGTTAGGCTCGCTTTTGGTAGTCTGACACTGACTCTCTCCTCAGCCTCCTGGGTTTCTGGTCTCTGCCAAGATGACCCTGCTTAATGTCCCAGAAATCGCAAAAGGACTCAAAATCTTTCCTTGGGTAGGAATGTGGAGGTTAGAAGGGTCCTCTCTGGCTGCGTAGCTTTTCTCCTTGCTACACTCCAAAAATAGCCAAAACCAAAAGAGACACCAATCCCCTTGTCTCTGACTTACGGTTGCTTCCTGAGTATCTTCCAGCTTCTACTATCTCTGCCCTGGACTCAAGGTGAACTGGGAAAAAGAATCATAAGCCTCTGTCACCATTACTGCCATAGTCCAGGGGCAAGTTCCGTAGAGTAGAGGTCCCTAACCTGTGGGGTGCGCCACTAAGGGAAAGCAGAAAAACCTTCTGGGGGGTGCAGTGGGCCTGGGCCAGCCCTCAAAGGGGCAGGGAGGATGCACCATGAAGCCCTGCTCTGCCCCCATCTCCGCTCCAGCCCTCAGCTTCAGTCCCAGCCTCGGTTCCTGGCTGCGGCCCCGGGCCCCGCTCCTAGGCCCTGCGCCCCACTCCTGGCTGGCCCTGAATTCCAGCCCCTGGCCCTGGGTCCTGGTCCTGTTCACAGCCCTGACCCCAGGCCCCGCAGCTGCAGCTCTAGCCCTATCCCGGCCCAGCCGCAGCTCGGGCCCTGGCTCCTGGCCCAGCTCACAGCTTTGGCCCTGTTCTCAGCCTGGCTCCCAATTGCAGCTCTTAAGGGGATGTGAACGAGGTAAAGGGGGGCGTGACCCCAAAAGTTTGGGAACCACTGTCCTAGAAGGTCAGTGTGGTATTTCAGAATAATCCCCTCTAAAGAGACGCCCCCTCCCTAAATAATGACATCAAATAGAACTTTTAAACATACAATCTTTTACAAAAAATCACTTTGCAGAGGTAGAGAAGCTTTATCAACTCTGTATTTCAGATGTGGTAAGAGAGGCACAGAACAATGAAGTCATTGGCCCAAGATCACACAGCTAGGCAGTAGACAAGCCAGCTGTAGCTGGGCAGGCATCTTTTATGCAGACATGCAGATGGAGGAGTGCATAGTTGTGCAGTAATGCATGCTCAACTTTGGGGCTGAAAATCAGCCCCTGTATATATCTGTGTAGACATATATGGGCATTTTCTTACTACATGTAATGTAATAAATAAGCAAAATGGCCCAAGTTCAGTGAGGGCAGCATGTTAATAAACTGTCATTACCAACAGCTGACAGTTGGTTAGTACAGATTAATTCCTAATGAAGAAAAAAACTGTTTATGTAATGTAATGCTTTTCGCTGGGGCTCAAAGGTTGCGATCATCCACCCACGGCAAACCTTTAAATCCGGCTTTGCTCCACAGGGAAGCCTCCCACTCCGCCCCACAAATCTGCCGGGTTTTACATTTACAATTCAACCAGCCTAAATCAGATTCCAATTCCAGGAGCATCAGATTTGTTTCGTAAATATTACAATATGTTAAATGCTAGATAGTGCTCTCCTGTATTGTCAACTTCACTCCAAACCACTAGAAGTAGTCAGTGCGATTGTTGTATGGGAGAAATATATATACAGAGACTAGGTACAGAAAAACGCCCATTTCGAGTTCCTTAAAAGGATTGCACCTGTAAGGCACAGCCCTGTATTGGAGGATGCACAGTGGTTTCTACTGCAGTGGGAGACCTAGGAGGAATTGTATCTGACTCAGCAAGATTTCCACGACTCCCTAGAGAGCCTCCCCTGCAGCATCAGCTCTACTGTCCTTTCTCAGGGTGTGGTGTGTGCTCCATTTATGGCCAACTAGCTCTTTTAGGTGGTTCAGGGTGGGACATCCTGACTCTCTGGGGAGGGTAATGCTGCTAGCAATCTCAAGCCACTGGAGCAAAGACACAATGGTATGGCTTCTTGTGCAGTAAAGCGGGATCAGCCTCCGTCTGGTCCTTAACTTTTGTCAAACACAAGAAAACAGACAGCAAAAAGCAAGAGATCAAAACAGCTTAGGAAAACAATATTTTTCTGAAACAGTTCTCCAGCCCCTCAGCTGGTTTAAATCATCATGGCGCCACTGTTTTCTGGCCCATAATCCATCTACAACAGACCTGTATACAATAGACAAGTGAAAACCCTGAAATATTCTTGTTGAGTGTCTTCCCCCCCCAAATCAATCACAGCTGGATTTCTCCCTGCCAGTTCAAAAAACAAATTATTTAAGATAATATATGCCCCACATCCTGTAAAGGAATTCAGATGTCAGTGGGAGTTGACTCATTTGGACCTCTCTGGACAGGATCCTGCTCTCGATTTCTCCTCCAATCTGTTTCAATGCCACATTTACAGGTGCACACAGAGCCACCAGCCACAGCACCATGAAGCACCCGATGGTTCTGAAAACAGTCCCGAGGGTTTGAGAACTCCTCCAAAAGGCTGAGGCTTAGGTCAAAACCAGGAGAGATCTGAAATCCCAACCCACTCAAACATCAATAGAAACTGAAGGCTACAAGTAGAATCATTAACAAGTTTGCCGTAACTCTGTAAGGGAAACATAATAGTTGATTCTTGTATTGGGAAAAGTAGTAGTTCTGTGTTTTTTGTTTTCTTTTTTGTTTTTAAATAGGTTAGCTCATTGAAGGGGTTTTGGATATAATTTTATCATGGTCTAGAACAGGAATTATTCCATTTTCCATTAACATCTTATATTTTGCAATACCTTGAGTTAACCAAAAAAACCCACCAAATACCCACTCTCAAAAGAGTAAACAAACTACTAATATTATGTAGCTTGGTCTAGTTAAACAAGATACTCACAAGGACACTAAACAGACTGAAGACTTGGGCATTTATAGCAGGTAAAATGAGACTAGATTAGAAAGTCACAGTGCTTCTTAGATTTCAGGGGTTGATTTCTTTTTTCCCCTTTATGCACAGCATCAGCAAACTACGGCAAATAAACTAAGCACGAAGAGAAGGAAGCAAGCTGCGTGTATGTGATGAAGGACTTAAAACAACAGTAAAGATTGTGAATGTGGAGATAAATGTATCACTGGCAGAGACTTTAAAAAAAACAGTGGATTATTATTTTTAAAACAGTTCAGAGTTGCTGGCAATAATTTAACTGCCATAGGATACATTACTGGACTATGTCATGCCAGTCCAACAGTAAAATGTGAGCTACTCCCAGTGGAATTCTGACAGGACCCTGAAGGAAGAGAAACATTTCATTCCATTTGTTCATTATCTTTAATCTGTACTTTAGATTTTGCTTTGAATACTGACAGTCAAATTATTTAACATCAAGGGCAATGTCATTCATTGATCAAAATAATTCCGGCACTTGGTGTAATTTAATGTACCTACAACATAGAATCCAGCTCTGAAGTGACCACCACTTTATTTATACAATATACCACGGCTTAGAAATGGATAACTTAAAAGGGCCAGTCTATACAAGTCACATTGTCACCATAAAACACAGAAGCCTGTTCTCAGTTACTCCATTCCTGCAGTTGGGACAGGGACAAAGGCAAGGAGAGAGGAAAGGCAGATTTAAGCCTACCTTTGTACTCTCTGTGTTCTGGGATGTGCAAGGCCCTGCCCAGCCCCAGCAACCTTTTTCTGCTGCTGTAAAGTCGGCAGAACCAGCCCCTATACCAAATGCACCCCTCCTCCTCAAACCAGTGTGATGGGAGCAAGGCAGAGCACAGCTCTGCTCTGCCAATTCACAGCTGGCAGATAACTCCCTTAGGGACCATAGCTAGGTCCCATCAATTAGAGCAACCTTTAGGCTGCTCTTATTTCAGAACTGAGGCAGCATGACAATTAGGGAACAAAGCCAGCTTCTTGACGGCTCCTCCCCACACTCTCCTGCACCAATCAGATCTCAGAGCAAGAGAGAAATCGGCCCAATATTTTTTACTTTGTAGATGTCATCTAGTGAAAACTGTCCTAATGTGCTTCGGTTTAGTTTGTTATGTCATTATTCTCATGATACATGTATGTTGTTTCTCTCTCCCAGGCATGCACAACATTGCAATAGATGTCTCAAATGATAATGCTATGGGGGAAGATGTTGCTGAAAGCGATTATGTGGCTGACAAACAGCATGACTAGCTGCAACCTGAAACAACTTGACAACTTAAAATAGATAACGTGAATGATAATTCCATGTGGTTGATATCCGATCTACCAATGCCCAAGGAAAGATTCCCTAAAAGTGCCTGTCCATAAAAAGAAAGACTGTCAACGGTACCAGAAGCTTTAAGAATGTGTAAACTAAGTGGCTTCCCCAGCTGGTCACCCACTCAAATGACTATGATGCAAGCAAGGAGCATTGAGTGTACTGATATTAGCAAAAGGATTGAAGATAGTCCTTACTCCTCTTTACAAGCTTTTCTCACATGCATTGTTGGTTTCTGGAGCTGACACTGACAGTCTGTCTCTGTGATGTTCTTTAACACAATCCACATATGGTGAATCATTCCCGAAGCAGAAAAGCTCACTCTGTGACGGGACATATTCTTTGTTGATGAAAGGGACAACTTCCTTCTCTCACTTTAAAACTTGCCGCGCCTTACAATGGAGTATTGGAGTGTTAGCTGAGGGTGATCAATTGCCAGTGGAAGAAAACAGACCCTAGCCCATGTAGTCTAAACCAACATTTCTCAGATGTGGGAGGGCCACATGCCCCCTACTATCAGGGGACAGAGAGGTTACGAGGCGTTTGAAATTTCATTACAATAGAAAGGAAGAAAATCTCAGTCTGCCACTCCCGCTATAACCTTACCCTTCAAGGTTAGGCATTTTGTCAGCCGCTTGAAACACAAGTTATAGGGTTATCATGGTTACTGATTAGTTTTTTACTCTTATAGTACAGTACAACCTCAAAGATACGAACACCAGAGTTACAAACTGACTGGTTAATCGAACACCATGTGGAACCTGAAGTAAGCAATCAGGCAGCAGCGGTGGCAGGGAGGAAGGAAAGCAAATACTATACTTTGCCTATATTGCATCTTAGAGGTCAACACATCTGGGTTTCCGGTCCCCAACTCCACTTGCCATGTGAGGAGCAGTCACTGGATAGGAGGTGAAGACACTGAGCTTGATAGGCATTGCTGGGTGCCCCTCCTGCCAACCCAAGCATGCAGCCTCCTGAAGTCTGCGCTGTTTCCTGTAAGCTGTGGGTGCTGATTCATCCCCACACCCCACCCCACTGGGAGGGGGGAACGCTGTTTTCACCATCATCCCTCCCTCAAGAGTGGGGGCAAGTTTGCAAGTTCAGTCCGAGCCTGGGGAGAAGCAGGGCTGCTGGCACTAGGATGAGAGCCCTGGCCTGGAGTGGGAGCCGGAGTCTGAGCTGCTGCCTGCACGCTGAGCTCTGGAGGAGTTTTAAAGGGACACAGCCTGAGCACTGATGTGACCCAAGCTTTGCCCACAGCAGTCCTGGGTCTGCAAGCAAACGAGCCTTGGATCTATTTTAAAATCACAGGAACCAGCCACCATGTGACAGTGTTGCAGAAGTTTTTGGTTTAGAATAAAAAGAGTCTCCATCCTGAAGAGACTGATCTAGACCTGAGAAACACTGGTCTTGATAATATAGGTTTATTTCTGGAAATAAGCAGGTCCATTAGTCTATAGTATTCCTTCATGATTTCAGCTCTGGGAGAGGGCACAGATCAGCATAAGAGGCAATATGTTGGGTTGTTTTTATTTGTTTGTTTCATGCATATATTCTGACTACTTTATGGATATTTGGGGCAAATTCTAAGATGATCACCAAGCCCCAGTAGTGGGCCAAGGTCTGGGCAGACATACAAGAAGTGGGAGGAGGCAGGAATCACCCCCTTCCCAAAGGCCACAGTGTGGCTAGAGTGTTGCTTCATGACCTCTTATCCTGTTCCTCTGTGAAGTGGGAAGAACCACAGGGTCCATGGATCAGCAGACCCTCTGGATCTACTCTCGCCCCCTATCTGGCCTGGCTCTGTCCTACCAGTCCCAGCCACTTCCCTAGTAGAACAACACCTTTCTGTTGCCTGAGACCTTCTTGTCTTAGAAAGTCTGGAGTGCTAACAGCCAACAGGGATTGTATCACCCGCCTCCTTCCCCCCACACATTCAAGAGGCAGAATGTCTTGGTAGATTAGAATTCTCTCTCAAAAAGTTGAAATAAACACAAAATCTCTCTGCCCCAGAAAACAACTGAATCTAAAGCATAGTCTGGGCTACAGGTTTTTTGCAGGATGCAGGTTTTTTGGATGGAGCTTAAGAGGCAGATGGCAGTAGAGGCATTTACATAAAATTATTTCCACATCATGATTACTGTATGTAGCCCGGGTATGAATCGGTGAACCAAGACAGTTAAAAGCTAGAAGCAAAGAAGCATTTGTGCATTTAAAGAAAAGAAAAAGAAAAAAGCTCAAAGTCAAGTCATTCTATTTCCTACAAGTCTGCTCCATATATAATTCTTATCAAAATGCAGACAGGTTTCCATATTTGGAAAGTCAACTCTTTTCTTGGAAGAAACAATGCTCAAACTTGATCTCTGATGCCTCTGAATTTTCATATACCTTTCGGCAAAGGCCACGTACTTCTTGCAGACATGTCACTCCTCACATATTCAGCACGAGATGAGGCCAATCACATTGTCTCACATCCAAGGCTGAATTTCATGAAGAGACTTTTCCCTGCCTCTGGGCTGACATCATGCGGGTGTGCTCCAAAGCAGCAAACTCAAGTCGTAGCACTTCACTCCCGCAGGCATATTGGCTACTGAGAGTGTCAAGCCACTGCCCCACTTCAACAGGACAACTCCTTTCTTTAGGTAGTGGAATTTTCCCCTGAAATAAATAGTTAGCTTCTTTTCCTTTAAAAACAAAATGTTGCCAGCAGCTCAGCGTTTAAGACAACCCTAGAGTTGTGGAATTGGGGGCGCAGTGCCTTTAAGGGCTCTGCTTTCCAGACAGAATCTACGCAGGGTGTCGTGAAGCTCTTCTTGTTACACACAGCCAGTTGGAATTGGACACAGAATAAATCAGATCTGTTGCAAGCTCCTTAAAGCAGTGTGGGATCAGAAAACACCACGGCAGTAACAAATAAGGCATGAAGGAGAGGGAAGGGGGAAAGATTTTGCCCCAAAATCAGATCGCATTTTCAAGCCTCTATTTGACAAAACCCTTCTATTTTAAATGTATTTTTATGTCTGATTTTCCTGTGGACAATTCCTCAAAAATGTATCATAGCATTTTTTTAAAATGTCATTTAATTTTAATCTTTTCCCTATGATTTTAGCACTAGTGAAAGCTGCCAGCCTGACTCTCCTGAAGCCCAAAGCTTCTGTTTATCCACATAAACAAGAAAATGATGGGCAGTGGAAGAAAAGCTTCTCCAACACTGTGCTTCCCCTCAGACCTGGAGAGGGCACTTCCATACTTTGCCTCTACTGAGACTACCAACAAAGTGTCAGTTAATACCAACTGTGTATTTTGAGAGGCACCCCCCTTAAGCCATAGAATCATAGAAGATTAGAGTTGGAAGGGACCTCAGGAGGTCATCTAGTCCAACCCCCTGCTCAAAGCAGGACTAACCTCAGCTAAATCACCCCAGCCAGGGCTTCGTCAAGCCTCAGCTTAAAAACCTCTAAAGATGGAGATTCCACCACCTCCATAGGTAACCCATTCCACTGCTTCACCACCCTTCTAGTGAAAAACTTTAACCTAATATCCAACCTAGACCTCCCCCACTGCAACCTGAGACCATTGCTCCTAGTTCTGTCATCTACTACCACTGAGAACAGCCTAGCTCCATCCTCCCTGGAACCCCCTTTCAGGTAGTTAAAGGCTGCTACCAAATCCCCCCTCATTCTTCTCTTTTGCAAACAAACAAGCCTAGTTCCCTCTGCCTCTCCTCATAAGTCCTGCGCTCCAGCCTCCTAATCATTTTTGTTGCCCTCCGCTGGACTCTCTTGAACTTGTCCACATCCTTTTCGCAGTGGGGAGACTCAAAACTGGACACAATACTCCAAATGTGGCCTCACCAATGCTGAATAGAGCCCTCGATCTGCTGGCAATGTCAGACCCACACTGATCTCTTCTCACATCAATGGAGGGGTCTCCTTTCCATGTTTGTGTTGATTATTTGCCCTAAAGCACAGGATCACAAGAAAGAATACAGAAAGTGTCATTTACTCTAAAGGAAGGAATCCCACTCCATATTAAGGTTTTTGCATGAATAATTCCACTGTTCCCTTTAATTCTGGACTCTGCTCCTCCCGCTGTCCCTCATTCGGTTCTGTCTGTTTCAGAAATACAGTATAAAAATGGGGCCAGACGTGCTCCCATTGAAGTCATTTGAAAAACTCCCATTGACTTCTGACAGACCTCCACTAGCCCCACATGTATTCAAAGAGGCATATGTGACAAATATACCGAGAATAGCAATGTGTGCGCAGTGAGCCATTCTTTTAGAAGTTCTGTCAGAATGGGTTTATTGCTTGCTTGTGTTGAAGACTTTTGGAAAAGAAACTGCAGCTTTACTCTGCCTCAGGTAAGGGGAGATAGGTCTGTACCAGTTTTCCGCATGGAGAGAATGGAGCAATTTTTTTTACTGTGATCAAAAGGACACATTCCATACTTTTATTGGTGGCATTTCTAGGTTGTTTTTGTTTTTCCAGATAGGCAAGTTGCTTACTGTGCAGTAACTGGAGTTCTTTGAGACGTGTTGTCCATATGCATAGTCCACTGATGGGGTGCATGTGCTTCATGAGCTGGAAATCAGAGACTTTTTAGCCAGACGTACCCATGAGGTGTATGCGCAATCTTCAATCCTGGTGCTTCTCTGCAAAGGTATATAAGGACGAGGTGCACCCACTGCCATTTAGTTCCTTCTCAATACAGAATCTCTTATGTTTGGACTCTAAGGTTGAAGGGATGGAGGGCAGGCTGTGTAATGTACATAGGGACAACACATCATGAAGAACTCGAGTTACTTCACATAGTAAGTAACTTCCCTTTCTCCTTTGAGTGATTGTCCATCTGCACATTCCACTGATGGTGACTCCCAAGGAGTGAACACATTAAGGAGGTGGGAGTAGGTAGTGAAATAATGGCTGAAGGACATTTTTGCCAAACACAACATTGGATCTAGAGGCTTCCAGTAAGGCGTAGTGTCATATGAAAGTGTGGATTGATGATGTACAGATGTCTGATATTGGTAAGTTTCTCAGTGATGCTGTGGCAGCCGCTTTTGCTCTAGTGGAGTGTGTCCTGATCATGGCTGGTGGGTCTCCCTGGGCACCTCTTAGCATGTTCTAATGCAGTCAGAAATCCAGTCACATAGTTTCTGGGATGAAATTGCAGAGCCCTTCATCCTTTCTGCAACAGAGAGTCTTGGAGATGCTTGAAACTATTTTGTTATATTTAGGTAGTAGGCCAAGGCTCTCTTCACATCCAGTGAATGCAACAATGCCTCTGATCTGGATGTGTGGGGTTTTGGAAAGAATACTGGTAGGTGCATTGGTTGACTGAAATGGAATTCTGTAATCACTTTGGGAAGGAATTTAGGAGGAATTTTCATCAATCCTTTATCTACATGGAATACTGATACTGTGGGTCAGCTATTAGTGCTTGAATCTCACCTACTCTTCTGGCTTCTTTCCTTTCATATGTATCACAAGTCAATACCTAGACTGTTCATCCATCTAACTGCTGCATCAGTGAGGGTAGCAAGATATTGCAGTCCATCCCCCCCCCCCAATTTTTTAATTGTGCACTTCACCACATATTTGACTGTCTGCACTATTGCCCTGCAGTTACACTGTGAAGATTGGACTAATCCAAATTTCTGTGCTGTGACAGTCACTCTGGCTGTTCCAGTCAGCAGCTTGTTAAACTCTGTCCAGATCTGTGTCCCACGCTGCAAACTGGTGGATCTAAGTTAGGATTCTGAAATCCATCAGCATGCCTGTCTCTGTATCCCAGATCTGCTGCCACTCTGCAAAGATTCAGCTGTCAGCCCTGATATGCTGTTGTTCATCCGAGAGTGGCACTGGGCCAGCAGCACTGGCAAGAGAGCATGAACAGCTGCTGCGAAAGGATGTCATGAACTCATTTGTGGCAAGTCAACAGGAACGGGAGGTGTAGGTGTTTTCTTCTTGAAGCAGGAAGACCTTAAGAGGGAGTGTGCATAGTGTATTTGACCTAATGGAACCAGTGTCAGCTGTGTGTACAGCAGGCTGTTTACATCCGTCATAGCCCTCCATGCAATTTTAAGGGTGATGGCATCTCGTCAAAGTTTTGGGGGAGCTATATGAGCCAACACATAAATTAGATGTTAACATGTGGCTAAGGCAACCGGTAGTGATGCAAATGGCTGTGTTTAGGGCCCAATCAGTGGGGTGCATATATTGACTTCTGGCCCAAACTGCAGCACATTATTCCACTGGAGCAAATACCAGCACCAGGAGCGAATTTCAAGAAACACTTGCCTCTGCTCCCCAGGAGGGTCCTGCAGACCTCTGGATCTAGCAGTGTGGGAGGTGATCTTTTCCTGTGTGTTCTAGATCGGACCAGTATGTTAGACTACAGTGCAGTTTGACTCCTAAATAAGTGATAACCGGCTGCAAAGGGAGTGAGCATTGCTCAACCCAGACTCTGAGGGGTTGACTGTTCAGCTGGAAAGCTGTGACCATTGTCTGACTCACTTAATGCAAGACTCCTATGATGAAGGTAAGTAGCCAGAGCATTCTTGTCCTGGCTGAGGGAACCTTTACTATCATATAGATCATTACCCACACCAGCAAGACAGATGTCTTCCACATATATGTACTTATCGGCCTTAGTTGTTGGTAGGTCATAAGTTTTACGTTAAAAAAGAGAGGCTCTAGAACAGATCTTTACAGAAGAAGTCCTTTACAGAAAGCAGATTGTCTCCAGGTTGCAAGATGAAGCTCCAATTGGTTATCAGTTTCATGATGAGTCATGCCAGGAGCTTCCAGGGCAGTCTGCAACAATTTTGCAATCAGCCCCATATGCCAGATAGCATCACATGCAGCTGACATATACACTGGAATGGCACCAACTTTCTTGCCCTTCCCAAAGCCATCTTTGACGTCTTGTGTTAGTTTGAACTTGGGTACACCATCATCATCTGAAGCTAGCCTGAAATGGGGAGTTGTTGTCTGATATCCTTGTTGATGTGCATCAGACTCAGCCTCTCCATAAGCTTGTATTTGACATAAAGGAGAGAAATGGGTCAGTGGCTCTTGAGATCATCCAGCAGTTTCCTACTTTCAGAATGGCTATATGACTTTTGCTTTGCAAATGCCAAGTTTTCATACTAGCAAATGGGCAATGGGTTCTTCTCGCAAAATTACTTTTCATCTTGTGGGCAACTACAACCAGTGGTCATAGCGTGGAAGGTGTGTGAAGCTTTCCCAATGTCTCAGCAGCAGCTGTCTTTGATCTCCACGGGCCTGTGGATATCAAACAAACAGCTTACAGAAAGCCTGGTGGAATTTTGAGAAGGCTTTGTGGGAGGTCTTTCAAGCAGAACTAGTGATGTTGACAGAGAACTAGCTGAGTTGGACTTGGCATATCCAGGCAATATAAATGATTACTATCAAACTTCCTGTGAATTAATTCAGGCAGCTGCTAAGAAAATCAAATCACTATGTTACAGTGTACTCATCTGGCTGAAGTTATAGCTATAAAAATGCCATTTCAGTTGACAGGTGTAGCAGAGAAGAGGAGACCACGCACTGTGAGGGCTGCAAGCACTAGGTTCAAATCCCATGGGGAAATTGGTTCTTGCCTCATCATTCTGCGTTACAGATTAGCTTCACCCAGAGAGAATACTTTTAATGGAAGGGCAGGAACCCTAAACTGGATAAACCTTGGGAGGGACCCTATACAGTAATGACCCAAATAAATGAAGAAGTGTACAGGATACAGTTGAATCACAGGACTAAACCCCAGGTTATCCAGAAGAACCATGTAAAGTTGGTCGCAGGGGAATATTAGAGGGGAGGGGAGAGGAATGGGGAATCTAGTGATGGATTGAGATAGCCAAGGTATCTGAGGATGAAATAGCTTTCTAAGTACTATTCACATGAATATTCACATAGGACAAGAGTTCAGCTTGGCTGCTCCCTGAATCTGAGAACAAAACTGTGGGAGTTGAGGCTGGAAAAGCTGTTGCAACAGTGAATTCCCCATTAGTATAAAATGGACAGGGTCTTCCTCAACCAGCACACTCCCCAAAACCATAGGAACTCCTCAGGGGCCTATTGGAAGAAAATCCAGGGAAAGAGATCTGGATGGGAATAAAATTATTTTGGGTTGGTGATGTGAAAACAGCTCTACAGAAAAACACTATACATAGAATCATAGAGTGGAAAGGGACCTCAGGAGGTCATCTAGTCCAACCCCCTGCTCAAAGCAGGACTAACCTCAGCTATATCATCCCAGCCAGGGCTTTGTCAAGCCACAGCTTAAAAACCTTTAAAGATGGAGATTCCACCACCTCCCTAGGTAACCCATTCCAGTGCTTCACCACCCTTCTAGTGAAAAGCTTTTTCCTAATGTCCAACCTAGACCTCCCCAACTGCAACTTGAGACCATTGCTCCTTGTTCTGTCATCTGCCACCACCGAGAACAGCCTAGCCCCATCCTCCCTGGAACCCCCTTTCAGGTAGTTAAAGGCTGCTATCAAATCCCCCCTCATTCTTCTCTTTTGCAGATAAAACAAGCCCAGTTTCCTTAGCCTCTCCTCATAAGTCCTGTGCTCCAGCCCCCTAATCATTTTTGTTGCCCTCCGTGGACTCTCTCCAACTTGTCTACATCCTTTTTGCAGTGGGGGGCCCAAAACTGGACACAATACTCCAAATGCGGCCTCACCAATGTCGAATAGAGGGGAATAATCACTTCCCGTGACCTGCTGGCAATGCTCCTCCTAATGCAGCCCAATATGCTATTAGCCTTCTTGACAACCAGGGCACACTGCTGACTCATATCCAGCTTTTTATCCACTGTTACCCCCAGGTCCTTTTCTGCAGAACTGCTGCCTAGCTCGTCGGTTCCCAATCTATAGCTGTGCATGGGATTCTTCCTTCCTAAGTGGAGGTCTCTGCACTTTTCTTTGTTGAACCTCATTAGATTTCTTTTGGCCCAATCCTCCAGTTTGTTTAGGTCCTTCTGTATCCTATCCCTACCTTCCAAGGTATCTACCACTCCCCCCAGCTTAGTGTCATCCGCAAACTTGCTGAGGGTGCAATCTACCCATCCTCCAGATCATTAATGAAGATGTTGAACAAAACCGGCCCCAGGACCGACCCCTGGGGAACTCCGCTTGTGACCGGTTGCCAGCTAGACATGGAGCCATTGATTACTACTCGTTGAGCCCTATGCTCTAGCCAGTTCTCTATCCATTTTATAGTCTATTCATCCAACCCATACTTGTTTAACTTGCTGATAAGAATACTGTGAGAGACAGTATCAAAAGCTTTGCTAAAGTCAAGGTATATCACATCCACCGCCTTCCCTACATCCACAGAGCCAGTCACCTCATCATAGAAAGCAATCAGGTTGGTCAGGCATGACTTTTCCTTGGTGAATCCGTGTTGACTGTTCCTGATCACCTTCCTCTCTTCCAAATGCCTTAAAATGGATTCCTTAAGGACCTGCTCCATGATTTTTCCAGGGATTGAAGTGAGGCTGACCGGTCTGTAGTTCCCTGGATCCTCTTTACTCCCTTTTTGAAGATGGGCACTATGTTTGCTTTTTTCCAATCCTCAGGGACCTCCCTGTTGCCACGAGCTTTCAAAGATAATAGCCAATGGCTCTGAAATCACCTCAGCCAATTCCCTCAGCACCCTTGGGTGCATTGCATCCGGCCCCATGGACTTGTGTATGTCCAATCCTTCTAAATAGTCTTGGACCTGTTCCTTCAGCACTGCGGGATGTTCGCCTCCTTCCCATTCTCTGCCACCCAGTACAGTAGTCTGGGAGCTGATCTTGTCTGTGAAGACAGAGGCAAAAAAGGCATTGAGTACCTCAGCTTTCTCCAAATCCTCTGTCACTAGGTTGCCTCCCTCATTCTCTAAGGGGCCCACACTTTCCCTAATCTTCCTCTTGTTGGCAACATACTTGTAGAAACCCTTCTTGTTCCCCTTCATGTCCCTTGCTAACTGCATCTCCAATTGTGCTTTGGCCTTCCTGATTTCATTCCTGCATGTTCGAGCAGTGTTTTTGTAATCCTCCCTAGTCATCTGTCCAAGCTTCCACTTCTTGTAAACTTCTTCTTTGCGTTTAAGTTCACCAAAGACTTCTTTGTTAAGCCAAGCTGGACGCCTACCATATTTGCTATTCTTTCTGCACATTGGGATGGTTTGTTCTTGTGCCCTCAATAAGGTCTCTTTAAAATACAGCCAGCTCTCTTGGATTCCTTTCCCCATCATATTAGCCTCCCAGGGAATCCTGCCCATCAGTTTCCTGAGGGAGTCAAAGTCCGCTTTTCTGAAGTCCATGGTCTGTATCCTGCTGTTCTCCTTTCTTCCTTTTGTCAGGATCCTGAACTCTACCATCTCATGGTACTGCTACCTAGGTTGCCACCCACTTCTACTTCCCCTACCAAATCTTCCCTGTTTGTGAGCAAATAGTTAACTTGGTACCATTCTTATTTGTTAAATTATTTCTTTTCTTTCTGTTTGGGAGGGGTTTGTTGATTATTGTTTTGGATAGGGATGTGTGTTAGGAGGAGGAGGCAGAATGAACGAACAAACAAACCAAAAATAACACACTGGGAAAGGTAGAGAGAGAGAGAGCCTGAAGGAACAGCTGAAATCACAGAGCCTGACCCTGCAATAAAGCTGGGTGTTTTGGCGGGCAGGGTGCAGGCTAGAAAAAGTGCTCTTGGTACAGTGAGCAAAAGAGCCTTTTCCCTGCTATTTGATTCCTTCTGCATTCAGAGACACGGGAACTTTGTACAGTCTTTGTAAATAAACAAAACTGCATCAAATAAATATGCGACTGGCACCAATTTCTCCTCCCAACTGGAACAAGCTACTAGCCCCTGAATCCCTGGCTAGCCAGCCACTCGCATCAAACGGGGCAACATTACAATCCTGAGTCTGGCATCCAGACTCCCTCTACAGTGCATAGGGAGAGCTAGGCACCTAAACAAATAAGGAATTCTTAAAAGCCAGCATGAAGTGAGAGCCACCTACACTAACCAGTAGGAAACACTGAGGAGAGGAGTGTGGCCTCAATTCCTCCACTCATAGGAATTTAGGTGCCTCCCTCTACTTGTGAGTCACAGTCATTAACCGTCCCCTAAGGCTAGGCGCCTAAGCGAGGTCAATCCTTTTTCTAAGAAAAACCATGGCGGTGGTGGCAACGCCTTCCTAATAACTTCTAGCCGGTGGCTAGAAAACGCACCCAGAATGTGGGAGACCTGGGTTTAAATCCCCATTCTGCCTGATGTGAAACAGGGAATTGAACCTGGGTCTCCTACCTCCAAGGAAAGGATCTAACTCACTGGGTGATGGGGTATTCTAGGACCGGGCTCTCAATCTCTGATGTTCACTATGTATCCATAAAGACAGCATGAGAATATCTAGTGGGTTATAGAGTTAGGGCACTCATCTGGTGGTGGGAGATCCAAGTTCCAGCCCCTTCTTCAAAAGGATTTAACTTAGGGAACATCTACACTGCACTCTCCTTTTGGCAGCATGTGGAGTTCATACACAGCTTCCCCCTCACCCCCCCCCCCCACCCGCATGAGCATAAAGAGCTGTGTAAACGGTAAGGCATTGATTAGACAAGTGGAGTAAAGACACTCCTGAACCCTGTGAGTATATATCCTACAGGGCTCTCTATTTGCCCAAGCAGTGCTTCCCCCATCTACACTACTATTTTTAGCAGTATAGTGTCCCACTGCTAGAGTCTTTCCCTGCTGCAAGAAAAGACTGGGGTTGGTGCCCATCGATGAGCTGAAGATACCAATCTGCTAATGCATATAGAATCATAGACCCACAGGGTTAGAAGGGATCACAAGGGTCATCTAGTCTAACCTCCTGCCAAGATGGAGGATTTGTTGTGTCTAAACCATCCAAGACAGATGGCTATCCAGCCTCTTTTTGAAAACCTCCAGTGAAGGAGCTTCCACAACCTCCCTAGGCAGTCTCCCTAGACTGTTCCCTTGTCCTACTGTTCTTATGGTTAAGAAGTTTTTTCCTGAGATATAATCTAAATCTGCTATGCTGTAATTTGAACCCACTGGCTCTTATCATGCCCTCTCTGGCAAGAAAGAACAACTTTTCTCCATCTTTTTTATGACAACCTTTCAAGTATTTGAAAACTGCTATCATGTCCCCCCTTAATCTCCTCTTTTCCAAACTAAATATATCCAGTTCCTTCAGCCTTTGCTCGTATGACTTTCATTCCATCCCTTTGATCATCTTTGTCGCTCACTTCTGGATCCTTTCCAGTTTCTCCACATCCTTTCAATACATTGGTGACCAAAATTGGACACAGTACTTCAGCTGAGGCCTAACTACTGCAGAGAAGAGCAGTACTATCACGTCTCATGACTTACATGCTCTGTTAATGCAACCTACAATTGCATTTGCTCTTTTTGCAATAGCATCGCATTGTTGACTCATACTGAGGCTGTGAGGGAGCAGCATTGTAATTCTTTAAGGCTATATGGCTTTCTGGCTTTTGTCAGAACATCTTTAGAATTAGAGTTTTACCTCTTATTCAGTTCATTTTCTGAGATATCCTTCTAGTTTAGTATGAATTGAAAGTCTCTTCCAAATGAGTCCAAGCACTCCTATTGCCAATATAAAAACCTTTCCTCTCTCAAATAGTCTTTTTAAACTTGAATTGTCATTAAAGAAGGTATTGTCTTTTCTTAATAATCTTTGGAGAGGTTGTTCTTGTCTTTCTAACAAGTTTGGTAATGAGTTGTTTAAGCACTGCCACATAACTAATTCATCCCCAATTCATATAAATATTTGTATCCTCACATGACTGTTTTTATTAGTAATCAATTATAGTATCCAATTTTACTCCTGATTTGTAATAAAACATCTCATTATTTACAAAATGGTATCAGGCAGTTATTACATGAAGGGCTTGCATTTAGATACAAGACATTTCCAAACAAATCTCTCAAAAAAAGCTTATTCCATGTTTAGAATTTGTGGGACAAAAAGGTTTTCATCTTTCTGCAGAAATACCTTCTGCAAGATATTTCCCAACATTAATGTCCTTAAAGTTTAAAGAATGAATACTTAGAGTGTTTATAAAAGAAATCAGTTTCAATAGGAATATTACTAAAACTCTTTGTTTGAGTTTCAAATGAAAGTTTCTCTCTCTTTCTAAAGAGGGCCATTTTAATAATCCTAAGCATCACTCCTCTTGAACAAAGAACAGCCTTACAGTCTTTTACATAACCAGGACTCTTTCTAAAACATTAGTATCCTGAGAAGTTCGTTTTCTTGAGATAAAGATCAAGTCTATACAAAACTGGTGCCTGTACAAGGTGGTGTTGTCCTGTTCTTTAAGACACATTTGTTGGTTGTTTTACTTTAAACAGTGATTTGGTTCCTTGATTTACAGCCTGCCATTTGTAGAACATTTACAATGAAAGACTCCTATCAAATATTCTTTGTGAGCCAAAAACCACAACATTTATATACATCTTTCAAAATGTAATATAAAATAAAATACAGAAAGTTAAAGCAAAATAGAAATTATAAAGCTACATTTCACAGTCAGCATAAACACACCAAAACATGGTTTTATGGCTAAGGAAGTCTCATCCTCTTTGACACTTTTAATACCTATTATTGGTTGACACAAAGCAGAGACTGCCCAGAAATTTCCTTATTTAGCATGAATGTTTCATTAAGCAAGAAGCCAAAAACATACGCATGTGGGCTATCATTCTCCAAGCATCTATGAAAATAGTTGCAATGATCTCCTTAAATTCAGTAAAGGTAATCTTGTAAATAACTTAAAGTTCTAATAGTAATAGTTTTAATAACTATTTTGTATCAATACTGAGGTCTCTCCTTGTGAATTTTCTGAGTTTCTACAATGGTAACACTTAAAACATTCTATTAATGCTTTTGTGGAGAGCAATATGTTCAGTTTTCTGTCTGTCTTAATGCAATGTTTGGTCTGGAGACCAGCCAGCATAAGGTCTGCTTCTTTTTGCAGCCATTCCCCTAATGGTCCCTGATTATCTCACAGAACTTTTCTGCCCTTATTTACTGATGATTCTAAGCCCTCTGTGGCCATCTTTCTCTAATACAGTAAAGCTGTTTTGAATGGTCTCAATGCGTGCAGTCTGATCATTACACAGAGATGCATGCAGATTCATGTAGCTGAGCTTGACCTGATTTGGAAGGGAAAAAAGGACGAGTTGATGAAATCATGTGGGTTATGAAGGCTGGCTGTTCCATAGCACAGCTCATCTTCCATATTACAGTACCAAGGCAGCAATCCCTCTCGTCAACATCTGGCACTTGAATTCTCCTTTCTGATCTTTCAATTTTTTAATATAGTCCCTGTTTGTAACAGCTCCAGGATTCTCTTGTCATTGCTGAGCTGCCTGTCCTCTGCTGAATCATCACTTCAGGAAGCCGTGCTTTTTCAGCCAGTAATAATAAATAATAATGGGGATTCTCTCTTTCGAGCTGTTACTGGCTCCAGTCACGATCTGCCAGCTTTGCTTTATTCCCTATGATCAAATACTTGCCTAGGATATTGGGGCTGTAGCAGCAAGGAGTTGGAGCTTTTACTATGATCTTTTGACTAAAGATATTAGGGTCTCTCCTTAAAAGCTTTTGCTTTCTCCCCCAAGCCCAGCATGATAAATTCCTGTCTGACAACAGGAGTGTCCATTGGTCCTGTCCCACGGACAGGTGTTTAAGGACTCCTGACTATTGCAGAATGAGAGCCTTTTCAGTTTAACCCAGGAATAGAAACACAAACAGCAAAGGAGAAACCTCAGATTAGATACTTCATTAAGGCTCCACTGAGACAGCTTTGCCCTGGCTGCATTTTGTCAAGGGAGAGTGCTTCAGGATGCTAAAAATCCAGCCCATGAAAAAGGGAAAAGCTGCAAGACTAAAAATACCTTCATTTCTTACAGACAAGTAGCTTAAAAGTATCAGAGCAGATTACAAATAAAAACTCCCCAGCTCTGGCAGATTTAAATGAGGAGGACAACTGAAGTCAGTAGGAATGTGTGCTGACTGTAGTATTATTTCTTGAATGCCAGCAGTGTGACCTGCCTTGTACGAGGTATAATAATAATAATACTTAGCACCTATGAGCACTCTCAAATTTTTATATAAATGCATGGGGCCAAATCTTCAGCAGGTATAAAGCAGCATAGCTTCACTGAAGTCACCAGCCATCTGACACCAGGTGTGGATCTAGCCCTCTGTTCCTCACCAAAGAGCTTATGATCCATTTAAGGCAAACACAGCAGTTCAGTCATACGGTGAAGTATGGTACACGCTTGAAGGGATGGAGGAGGAGATGTCTTGAAGCAGCCATCCCTGAAAAGCTTCTTGAAAGGAGCAGGCTTTTAGAAGGGATCTCAAGGAGGAGGAAAGGAGGATCTACAGAGACAAGAGTGTAAGAAAGATACAAAGGGAGTCTTGGCAGTAGCCACGAGAGTTCTAAAGAAGTCCACGAGCTGCAGAAAATGGGGGGAGAGCATCTGTTATATTGTTTGACATCAGTGTGTCAAAATCCTAATAATTCATCTGAGATATGCCATGTCAGGTACTGTTAGAAAGGTTACAATATGCTAGGTCAGATGATAATACTTATGCTCATGTGTAATATGTGAAATGGAAGTTATAGATATATTTGAGATATCTGTATTTCAAATTGTGCTGCCTGGGCAACACCCCAGATAGGATAGCAGCAAGACAATAGCCTGCTTAATGGCCCATTAAGACACTCATGGATGCAAGGGGCCCAGGAAGAAACTAAAGGCATACCTGAAGAGTTACCAGGATTGACTCTGGACTCCATTTTAGTTCTTGTAATATTCCACAAGACAGCATGGCCAAAGCCAGAGGGTATATCAGGCCAAGCCACAGAAACCATTTTGTCTTTGTTCCTGTCCAGCTGCAGACACACACCTACCTCTGGATCTATTAATTTTGCACCTGAATCGAAGGACTTAGACCCATCCAGGACCAGAGGAACTGTACAAGCTTGTAACTCCACAATTCTCCCAGAAACTTGATGTATATGGACTTACAATCATCTGTATGTATTTGATTTGCTTTGACCCTTTAACATTTCTCTTATGGTTTCTTTCTTTCTTTTTACAATAAACCTTTAGTTTTAGTTACTAAAGGATTGTCTGGCAGCATGGTATTTTAGGTAAGATCCAAACTTATATTGAACTGGTGCTGTGGCTGACCCCTTAGGGTCAGAGGGAACCTTTTTAGTAAAGAATATAGAGTTTAAATAACTGGTCTCTTTACTGGACCCAGTGCTGATTTGGGAGCCAGAAGCTGAAGTGCAGTAAAGGGGGCTGTGTGTATTTGTGTACTGGCTTCTGTGAGGATTCAGAAGTGCAGTTTGTGACTGGTTGGGAAGTCTGGCTTCAGTGCCACCCACCAGTGCTGGGAGAATTTGCTCTCCGTTTGCAGCCTGCCCTGACCTTGGCATTTTCAGGGGGCTACCCTGGGCACAGGCGGGGTCACAGATTCAATTAGTGTAAGTTACACATATGTGAGGAGCCACAGCTAGGATGCTGGGTCCTAAAGCTCCAAACCACATACATCTACTAGTTGAGCTAAAAATCAGTCTATATTAAGTAGTAATAGTAGGTCTCTTGACTCTTCGGGCCACCCATTAGAAGGCACCACCACATGTATAAGGATGGTACATTGCAGGGAAAGTAGGAAGCATGAGAGTAGAGCTGTTGGATGGAGATTAACCAATGCTCTTAAGCCCATGTGAAATGTCATCACTATCTGACCGAATGAACAGCTCATTGTTATTCCTCTTGGAGGCTGGTAGTGAGACAGTTTGTACTGGCCTTAGTCTGTTCTGCTGATGCCTTGGGGGGAGGAGGGGCGATCTTTCTCCTGACCCATCTGCCACTCCACCCTTAAGTGCCCAGCAGACTCTGGAGAGAAGGAGCCAGAGGCAGGCCTCACGAAGAGAGCATCTCAGCTACTTGGAGAAAGGGAAAGCTATCAACTTGTAGAGCGGCCCGTGAATTTATCATTTTCTTCCATCTTCACAATTACATTTATGGGAAATTTTGAAAAGTTTCAGAAGGGCCTTAGTGACTTAGGAGCCAAAAGTCCCAATTTCAAAAGTGATATGGGCACTTCGGAGCCTATGTCTCATTGACTTTCACTGAGGCTTAGACTCCTGACGCCCAGATCCTCAAAAGGTATTAAGGCACCTGACTCCCATTTAAATCAATTGGAGTTTGGTGCCTAAATACTTTTGAGGATCTGGGCCCCAAAGTGCCTAAGTTCCTTTTGAAAATGAGACTTGGGCATTTCTTGAAATGTCACCACTGCACTTCAGTCAACATCTACTATGGAGTAAGTAGAATTATGACTGAGAAGAACAATGGAACCAGATGCATAACAAAAGATATTATTTTCATATCAATGTACCTAAGGTTTAAAACAAACCGGAAGAGACAGTATCAGCAGAACTGAAGATGAGAAAGAAGAAAAATATAAACAGTCCAGAATGTTAAGCATTGCACAAGATTTCATCTACAGTGTAAGTGGAGGTAAGAAGTGGAGACCCAAACATAATGGGCTTGGAAGCACCCTTCATTAGGCCACAAGATCAAAAAAACTTGTCCAGATGTTTCACAGTGCTGGGCACTCTATTAGCTACAAGTGCATACTTCAAGTTGACACAGCACTGGCTAAGAGCAAACTGATGACAATGAATGAGGATGGAACAATGATCCCGGTAACCTTGGTTAAAGGAAGATTTACCCATTTTGCTGCAGATGACGCTAATATCAAATGAGTGTACATTTGACGGGCAAAACTCATTTCATACCACAGAGTATGCAACCTGGCAAGAGACCTGCATCTGATCTGATACTGCAGGACATTGAGCCAACAAATCATGCTACTTTGAATGTTCCAGTTGCAACAAACACCATCTTTTCTGCTAATCTCACAGAAGGTACAGCAGAACCAAAATTCAATGACGATGTCCTGGTATAATGGTTGAATAGATACGTAAATGATTGTCAGTTAGCTTTGAAAACAGAAGCACAGGATAGTGCATTTTTCCTCAAACATCAATTTGAAAATCCAAAATCTGGCTGGACAATGAAAAGCAGAGTAACAATAACTCTCCACTAACTACTTCATGCTTATCATTCAGTCCCCTGCTCATAAAATTGACACACTGAATACTGTTGTGAATAGATTTGTACAAGTCACACATTATCTTCAACAGAAACATAGAATCATAGGACTGGAAGAGATCTTGAGAGGTCTTCTAGAATAATAGCTGGTCTTGCCTTGAGTGCAGGGGACTGGACTAGACCATCCCTGACAGGTGTCTGTCCAACCTGCTCTTAAAAATTTCCAGTGATGGAGATTCCACAATCTCCCTAGGCAATTTATTCCAGTGCTTAACTACTCTGACAGTTAGGAACTTTTTACTAATGTCCAACCTAAACCAAACTTGCTGCAATTCCAGCCCATTGCCTCTTGTCCTATTTTCAGAGGTTAAAGAGAACAATTTCTCTCCCGCCTCCTTGTAACAACCTTTTGTGTATTTGAAAACTTATGTCCCCCCTCTTCTCCAGACTAAACAAACCCAATTTTCTTCAATCTTACTCCTAGGTCATGTTTTCTAGACTTTAATCATGTGTGTTGCTCTTCTCTGGACTTCCTCCAATTTGTCCACATCTTTCCTGAAATGTGGCATCCAAAACTGGACACAGTACTCCAGCTGAGGCCTTATCAGTGCAGAGTACAGCAGAAGAATTACTTCTCATGTCTTGCTTACAATACTGCTAATTCATCCCTGAATGATGTTTGCTTTTTTTGCAACAGTTTTACACTCTTCTTCTTCTCCTTTATGCTGCTTTTCCTGGTGAATGTCGCAGGATGGAGAGTAAGGAGGACCAGGCTTCCCTTTCATCTGCAAGAGGTTCCATCTCCTCCAGGGGGATTCCCAGGCATTCCCAGGCAAGCCAGAAGATATAATCCTTCCATTGTGTCATGGGTCAGCCTTGGGGCCTCCTCCCAGTGGGACATGCCTGTATAGTTCCAAAGGAAGCCTACCAAGGGACATCCATATCAAGTGCCCAAACTACCTCAGCTGACTCCTCTCAGTCCACAGGGTTAGCAGCTCTACTCCAAGGCTCCGCCAAATAGCCGAGCCCCTCAACCTATCTCAGAGGGTCAGCCCAGCCACTCTGCGGAGAAACCTCATTTCCACCACTTGAACCTGCAGTCTTGTCTTTTCAATCATTACCCAAAGTTCAGGACCATAGATGAGGATGGGGACACAGATTGACCTGTAAACCAAGAGCTTCATCTGAAAACTTAGCTCCTGCTTCACCACCCTGGATTGGTACAGCTCCCGCATCATTGCCACTGCTGCACTAATCTGCTGGTCAATTTCACTCTCCTGTTTACCATTACTCACAAACAAGACACCTATATATTTAAACTCTTTCATTAATGGCAGCTGCTCCCCCTTCACCTGGAGAGAACACTTCACTTTCTTCTGGGAAAGAACCATGATCTCTGATTTGGAGGTGCTGATTCTCATCCCAGCCGCTCCACACTCAGCAGTGAAGTGTTTGAGTGTGCGTTGGAGATTACTGTCTGAAGAAGCAAGGACATCATCATCTCCAAAACAGCGATGCCGCCTCCAAGCCCCTGTACTGAATATACTTCCCAGCATGGCTGTGCCTTGATATCCTGTCCATGAAGATCATGAACAGGAGTGGGGACAGGACACATCCTTGGTGGAGTCCAATGCCCAGCTTGAATGAATTGCACTTAGTGCCAAGAACAGAGAGACAGCTCTCACCCTGGGAACAGAGGGACTGCCTAGCACACAACAGCGGCACTGGCACCTCATACTCCCTCAGCACTTTCCACAGGACATCTCGGGGAATGCAATCATAAGCCTTCTCCAGATCTACAAAACAAAGGTAGATGGGTTAGCAAACTCCCAGGACCCCTCAAGTATCTGTGAGAGAGCAAAGAGTTGGTCCATAGTTTCACGTCTGGGACAGAAACTGCATTGTTCCTCCTGAATCCGAGGTTCAACTAATGGGCATAACCTCCTCTCCAACACCCTGGCATAGGCTTTGCCAGAGAGGCTGAAGCGTGTGATCCCCCTGTAGTTGGAATATCAGAACCACGACTCTGGTTTGCCAATCCATGTGCCTGCCTTCCATACAAAATTGAAGAGGCGTGTTAACCATGACACCCTGACTTTGTCCAGTGTTTGATACATCTCCGGGCAAATCTTGTCCAACCCTGCTGCCTTACTGCTGCAAAGGCACTTTACCACTGCAGCAACCGCATCAACAGAAATAGATCCTAGCCCACTGGGGGTTTCTGGCGCTGCCTTCTGAAAGGAGGGCGTGTCCACCGGGTCAAGGAGATCTCCAGAGTTCTCCTTCCACCTTTCAACAATATTCTCAGTCACAGTCAGTGTTTCACCACCCTTGATGAGAACAGCCTGGGCAACATCCCACCGACTCCTCCTAAGGTGACAAATGGTTTGCCAGAATGCCTTTGATGTCATCCGGTAGTCAGTCATTCTCCCTGGTCTTTCCAAACCCTTCCCAAGAGCGGGCTTTCGCTTCAATGACCACCACAGCCACAGCCTTCCTAGCCTGCCAGTACCTCTCAGTCACATCAGGAGTCTGATTCACGAGTATTTCTTAGAAGGCCTCCTTCTTTGCTTTGACAGCTTCCCTCACCGCTGTGTGTGTTTACAGTGTTACACTCTTAACTCATATTTAGCTTGTGATCCATTTTGACCCCCAGATCCCTTTCCGCAGCACTCCTTCCTAGACCGTCATTTCCCATTTTGTATGTGTGCAACCGATTGCTCCTTCCTAAGTGGAGTACTTTGTATTGGTCCTGATTGAATTTCATCCTGTTTACTTCAGACCATTTCTCCAGTTTGTCTAGATCATTTTGAATTTTAATTCTATTCTCCAAAGCACTTGCAACCCCTCCCAGCTTGGTATCATTCACAAACTTTATAAGTGACTCTCTATGCCATTATCTACATCACTGATGAAGATATTGAACAGAACCAGAACTGATCCCTAGAGGACCCCACTCAACATGCCCTTCCAGCTTGACTGTGAACCACTGATAACTACTCTCTAGGAACAGTTTTCCAATCAGTTATGCACCCACCTTATTGTAGCTCCATCTAGGTTGTATTTCCCTAGTTTGTTTATGAGAAGGTCATGCGAGACAATATAAAAAGCCTTACGTGTAGTCTTGACAGTTGATCAACCATTCTTATCCACTCTGAGGGAGCTAAAATGGACTGTACTGGAATATAATAATCCTGATTCCATGCTTTGGAGATCTATACATAACAATGAATTTCTTAAAAGTATTGGGGCACTGTACTCAGGATTCTTGTCGAATGTGCGGACTGGAATTTTAGGTAGACAAACGATAGTTACTGGTAAAAACTGGGCAAAAGCTACTCGTGCTCACATGATCACTGTACAAGCGACGTGACCACTGTCATTACCACGGTTTCTGAGCTATCTGCATCAACATGACAAGAAACTTAAAGAAACCTCTTGGATTTTGCAAAATCTGAAGATGCAGAAGATTAGAGTAACCTAATGTGTATTCTGTCATCAGCAAGTTTCTATGACCGGATGTCATCATTTGTGCTGAGCAACATGGACAACTCGGCTGTGAAAGTTTCCAAGCACAGCTTCTATCAGGTAGATCCAGAAGGGCTCAATGCCTCTGGTAAAAGAGGAGGAGGAATTATAGGTATCACAAGAACAACTTCAGGACTCAGCAGATGAGCTCTCTCCTATAATCTATGTGCCCGAATTGCAGCCCAAACCAGAAAATTATTCAGTGTTGGAAGCGATGATCAGCTAATCCACACCAGCACAGAAGCAGCAAGATCACGCTGATTAAAATAAAGTGTATTTTATTTTCAAATTATTCACTAGTGAGCCAGCCTCCAACACAACGCAAAACATTGCAACAAAGGATTTGGCTACCGAAGCAATTCAGGAAGCCCTGCTGAATGTAGAAATATTTGGCCAGGAGCAATACCTTTGTTTAGGAAAGGCTCATGACGCCAAAGAAGGGAAGTACACATACCAAAATCTGTGCCACTAAAAAAGATAAGGGCTCTGACGTTTTCCTTTCCATGCAGTTTCAAAAGAAAAGAAAAGGTAATTCATAATAAAGTCTGATCATTTCATATTACAGCACATCATTACTGCCTATTATGCTGGAAGGATGGCAGATCTGCACAAAATATTGTGTCTGAGCTAATGCTGTTGCTGAGGCAAACAGGTGTCTTAGAATTAGAAATAAAGACTGTTATGATAGATGTTTTAACCAGAGATATCCCTAGTCCTCCTGAGATAACACTTGATAGTACATCATCTCTGGTGATAGATGGCTAAGCTATGTAATGGCACTGGGAAAATCTCTTCCATGTACTACCTTTGGTGACCTTGCAAACATTTTTATCAAGTCAGTTCTTCATTCTGGACATCATTTCAGCAGGACTGATGTAACCTTTGACAAGTACAGACAAAATTATATTAAAGAAATGATGTGACAGAAGCATTGCAAAGTTTCTAGGCCAATTTGGAAAATCATTGACAAATCTGTTATGTTTCCTAGCAGCTGGCCAGACTTCTTGGCCTATCCCCAAAATAAGGCTGTTCTGACTTGCTTCTTCTCTAAGGCAGTCCTAGCCAATGCTCCACAAAACCAAACAATTGTCAGAGCCTGAAGGTTTAAAGAAGACAGCATGGTTAAATCAGCAAACCCAACTCGGGACATAAGAGGCAAGTCACCAGGCTTGTACTGCACACATACAGATGCAGACTGTTGTTGTGTCAGCACATGTTCTTCTGTTAGTGGCACTCTATGACAAAATGCCTTGCAGCAAGTTGTGAATGAAGTCAGGAATATCAAAAATAAACAAAATAGATTCTTGTGCATACTATTCAAGAGAAGCTTCTGTCTGTATTTCCTCAATTTCTCTTTGCACTGAGAATTTGTGATACCATTTCCCAGATTGCAGGGCACTGCAAGAAAACTGCTTGGACAACATTCATAAATAAACATGGACTTATATGAAATTTGAGGAAGGATGATCTACAGAATAAAATAATCATTTCATCAGAATAGTTCATCTGCAACATGAACAATTCACTGGATGAGGAAAGCTGTGACAACACACAGGTGATATTATTCTCCAAGTGTCGATGACCAGAGGCACTGCCCCCTACAAGAGATGCATTGGACTATCACATCCAAAGAGCTCCCTTTCAAGCTATGGCACAGAGGCAGGCAAACCTCAACATTCCCACACTACCTTCACCAGAGAATATGGGTTGGACCCAACACCAGGGAGAACTGGTTCCCAAGCTAATGTCACAGGAACCCATCCCCAAGAGAATTTGTATCCTGTGGATGTGTCAAAAGGTGCATATCACAACACTGTAGCTACAGAAATGCCAGGTTGCCATGCACTATGGCCTGTAAATGCAATGGGTATATTAGCATGTGCAGGAACTGTTAAATTATGCTTGTCTAAACAATGTGCATGATATATAGTAGCTATCTGTAGTGGAATAAAAACCACAGAAATTTACTAATTTTTCGAATTGACTTCAGTTTTAAACTCCAATTTAGATGGTGAAATATTCAAAATTCAGCTTGGTAAACATTTTTCCCCCAGATTCAGTACATTAAAATTATTAAAGGTAATTTGTTTGCCTTCTTTCCCCCCAAAATGCCACCTACATCTTATTTTATAGAAAACGTGGCCAGTCTATCATGTACTCAGTTAGCTCCATCTTTCCTTTTTCTCCTCCAGATGTTTTACTGTCTTTACCTTTTAAACAGTTAGTAAGTTACCAATGGAATATAAACAGCAATTCTTCAGCACTGAATAACAGTACAAGATTATATGCTAAATTTACCTCAGTTACTTAAAAATAGTGAACTAGTAGTTTTCCTTTACACAGTGTGTTTTAAAGACTATGTTCCTTCAATTGTGTTACCATTAGCCAATATTCATGGATGTCTGACCATTAGTGATAAAGAGACAGTGATTTTCGGGTAGAGTTCAGAAAGTGGAGTTGAACAGGGCAAACCTGGAACCTCCCATGCCTGGCCAGGAAGCCATCCTGGATGCTTTAGTGAATTATGATGATACTACCCATACCAAATGATGGTACCGTAGAAAATACACGTTAATCAATTTTAATATATAGAAATTATAAAAATTTAAACCTCAAGTGAATACTTGCAAGCATCTATAGACATCTTGCCAGATCTCATGAGTTAAGCAGGGGTTGCACTTGAATGGGAGAGCTCTAAAGAAAAACGTGGGGTGTATCACAAAATGGGTTAGCCATTCAGTAGGTGGCACTTTGCCCTCCAAGTCTTTAATGAATTAATGTCACAATATTGTGTTAAGGCATAAAATGGGTTGAGAAGTGTTACCTTCTGTTTTGACCTGAGAGAGGCGAGTGGGGTGTATTGTTGATCACTTACTATACATGCTCATTTGGAAA
Organism: Emydura macquarii macquarii; assembly: GCF_026122565.2. Classification (NCBI taxonomy): domain Eukaryota; kingdom Metazoa; phylum Chordata; order Testudines; family Chelidae; genus Emydura; species Emydura macquarii. Next base: position 6,460,778 of record NW_027133156.1, read on the forward strand.
ATTCAGTAATTCCAGTGCTTTCACAAGTTATCTGTTGAACCCCTTACACCTGCAGTCTCTGGTCTACCTTAAGCAGATTTGTTAGCCACATGTTATTCCTTTAAGTTAGATCCCAATCAGCACAATACTATTAATAAAGTACTGGTCTTATATCTTCCCGTATTCAAGCTTCTGGTATCCCAGACAAAGAATAACAAGACAATATTAAAAATATGGAGCCAGATCCTCAATTGGTCTAAAGTAGCATATACTGATTTACACCTCCTGAGTATCTGACCCATAACATTTTATAAAGACATGCTAATATTAAAAAACCAATATCACCAACAGGGCAAATGGATGTTTTGCGAATTGAGATTTAGGGAGACAAAGTAGGGAATTACAGCAGTCAAAGTAAGAAGAGATGAAGGTTAATCCAGGCTGCATCCAGTATAAGAATGCTGACAGAGAATTGGTTGAGACAGTGGGCTAAAATCTGACCTTCAACTCATCAGTTTAAATCTGGAAGGCAGAATAAATTCATGCTAGTGATGTTACTTTGCAGCACTTTAACAGCGAGCAGAATTTGGAATGTCTGCTGCGGGTGATGTTTCACAATTGATTGTAATCAAATATGTAGATCTGGGAAGGCACAGACTTCAGGGCCATGTGGAATGCGTACTGTAAGTTCCTTATAGCAGGAGCAAATATGAAATTTGACTTGAGGAGGAAAAGAGAAGAAGTAGAGTTCTGGTTGAGGGGCTTTTTTGTTGGTTTGTTTGTTTGTTTGTTTCACCCTTTTCCAATCAGTTTTAGATACTTTGAATGGAAGGATATGGCAAATGTAGGAGAAGATAATGCTGAAGTAGACAAAAAGGACCAAAACAGTAAGAGGGATCGCTCTAGGTCTTATCTACATATTATTGGTTGAATTCAGAAAGAGGTTGACCCCTGAGGAACCCCACCTAGTTACTGCCTTCCAGTTTGACAGCAAACCTTTGATAACTATTCTTTGAGTACAGTCTTTCAACTAGTTGCACACTCACCTTATAGTAGTTTCATCTAGATCGCATTTCCCTAGTGTGCTTATAAGAATGTCATGTAGGACTGTGTGAAAAGCCTGACTAAAAATCAAGATACATCATGTCCACTTCTGCCCCCCATCCACTAAGCCAGTAAATCTGTCAAAGAAGGAAACAAAGGTGATTTGGCATGATTTATTCTTGACAAATCCATGCTGGCTATTCCTTATAATCATGTTATCCTCTAGGCGCTTACAAATTGATTGTTTAATAATTTGTTTCAGTTTCTTTCCAAGTATCAAAGTTAGTGTGACTGGGTATAATTCCTGGGGTCCTCTTTATTCCGCTTTTTAAAGATTTGCCCTTCTACTGTCATATGGGACCTCATCCATCCTCCCTGGAGTTCTCAAACATAATTGCTAATGGTTCCCAGATTGCTTTGGCTAGTTCCTTAAGTGCCCTAGGATGAATTTCATCAGGCCCTGACAACTTGAGTCTAACATCTAACTTACCTAAATATTCTTTAACTGATTCTTTCCCTATTTTGGCTTGCACTCCTTCCCACAGTTGTTAATATTAATTGTATTGATTAAAGATGACCAAATAACCTTTTTAATGAAAACTGAAGCAAAATAGGCATTGAACACCTCAGCCTACTTGATTGATGTCATAAGTTATTAGCTCTCTTTCCCTGCCATTAGAAGATCTACACTTTTCTTTGTCTTTCTCTTGCTCCTAATGTATTTAAAGAACCTCTTCTTATTGTTTTGTCCCTTGCTCAGTATAACTTTTTTTGTGCCTTAGCCTTTCTGATTTTGTCCCTACATGTTTATGTTGTTCTTTTGTACTCCTACTCAGCAATTCATCCATATATTCACTTTTTGTAGGATTCCTTACTGATTTTCAGGTCATTAAAGAGCTCCTGATAGAGCCATATTGGCCTCTTACTATTCTTCCTATCTTTCCTTCTCATTGGGATAGTTTGCTGTTATTCCTTTAATACTGTCTCCTTGAGAAACTGCCAGCTCTCCTGAACAACTTTTTCCCTTTGATGTATACAGCATACAGTCCATTTAGGGATTTACACTGGCTTAAGAAGCACATGTATTATACTTTGCCTGTATTTTATTTTTATTTTTTGAGAAGCAGGCTTGGATCATAGATGTTTTGGCACTTTTCTTCCCTTTTATTTGGGGCTGGTGCTTTGCCAGATTTCATAAAGATCTTATTATCTGTTATTATTAGTGATTTCTTGAGTGCCCCCAAAATGTCCTAGACTCTCACAAAACAAGTAAAGACTCAACCTCTGCCTGGAAAAGCATGCAAGTCTGATTTGATACTGATTTGACACTACAAGTGAGAGACACAAAGAGACAAGAGAGAGGGGGAAGGACAAGCATGAAATAATAAATATCACGCAGTTACTTAGGGCCAGATACTCAGCTGCTGTTAATTGGCATAGCTCCAACATTGGTGCAGATGTATGCCAGCTAAGGATTTGGTCCTTAGTATTTGAAAGTGAAATCTGCCTGTTCGGGATGTTCCCACCCCTGCCCATCTGCTCATCTCTGCAAAACATGAATACAGCAGATCTAATTACGAATCCTGCCACTGGGATATGGGTATTTCCCTCTTTGTACCTGCCAAGGAAATATTTTCCTCCTTCCCTTTTAGCTCGTATTTAAAACAAAAAATAAAGTAATCCCAATACAAATATGACAGCTATATTTTCCCATTTTTCTGCCCCCTCACATCCATGGAAAAGTCTATTTCAAGTAAAATAAAGGACAAAGATGTTGCTGGCCAAAACACAATTACCAAAATGACTGATTGTGCCATGGTGGAGACCCACAGTGAACTTTGCTCCTTGCCATATGTTCTAAAATATCTTGTGATCCTGGGGCTAAATCCTTCATTGGTGAATGTTTTTATCACCAGCAACTGTGAACTATCTATTCAAGAGACTTCTATAGCCTAAGCCCCACTCCTGGCCCAAGCCCCAGGATAAAGGATAGACAGAGAATACCACTGCAAAGAGAATGCGGGAGAACTCCTCAAAGTTCACAAGTATCAGAATCAAAGGGTGACAGATGGACCGCAACCCTACCCTGAGTCTAATTTAAAAAAAAAAAGACATCATAGAATGCATTCAAGAGATAGACTAAAACAAACATGCACACTCATAGCAGTCTGCAATCCACTAGAGAGCCAATAAGAAGTCTCCCAACAACATCATTTCAATTAGTTAGGTCAACTTGCTGTTTCTTCAGCTATAACAACTAGCTGTTCAAATTCATGTTGAATTCACTAAATTGTTTTGGTCAGAAACCCAAAAACTTAAATTGAAACATTTTCATTTTTAAAATGTTGGAATGAAATATTTTCACTTTTTTTATTTGAAACGACTTCTCATGTAAATAATTTAATTAAATTTTTATTTAAGAATTTAACCTAAAAAAAAAGCCCAAAATTGAGGTTAATTTTTTCTTCAGTTTTTCACAACTGCCAATGGACTGAAGATCATTATTATTCTCACAGTTCTAGTCAAAGTCAGATGCAAATGAAGGGACATGTCCATCAAGGTTTGCATAAAAAGCTCCAATATACCAAGGGCTAACACCCATTAGAAAACATCTGCATTAATGGGCTCTTTTAGGAGTGACTGGTACAATTTGGATGCTCTGAGACTTCCTGTGTCTAAGATAATAGTATGAACTCCTCCACGTCAACGAACTGAAATCTAGTGTCACGCACTTTACTGCAGTGTGTTTTCCCATTTGCCCAAATGTGATCCTCAGGGAATTAGAGATGCACTCCACATAGCCCTGGAACATCAGCACCATGAGATTTGTAATGCATCAGATAATTTAATCAGACCAGAGAAGGACAAGATCATGGGAGATTCATGACTGTGGATAAAAACACCACTGTGGTGAACAGTCTTATACGGACCACCTGCCTTGCCATCCAGGACAATGAAGGAACTCCATGAAGCGCTGCTTTTGGTTTGGCACAGTACCTGGCTGCTGACATGGCTTTTATCCCGACCTTACCTCTATTTCACACTAGGTTGTGATTATCGGATTCAGAATAAAGGTGCCGTAAAGCAAAATGCAATATTTTTTGTTCCAGCTGTGCTGTCATTTTGGAGATGGGCTGGTTCTAACACAAATGTGGTGCGCAGTAATCTTACAGTCTGTTTATAGCACAAAAGCATATGCACAGAAGGATCATTTCAGTCCTGAAACCAAGATAAATCTTTTATGTTGTGGTACCCAGAATTTCCACAGTGGATTTGATGAACAGCTATTACCATGACTCATGGATTTTATTCCTGGCTCTGCCACTGACTTTCTACGTGGTTTTGGGCAAAACACTTAATTTCTCTGTAGCTTGCTGCCCACATCCATAGAACAGGCATAATAGTTACCAAACCCAGGGATATTGTGACATTTAATTAATATTTCTAAAATGTTTTGAGATCTTGGGTGAATGGTGTTAGATATGTACAATTATATGTAGCTATATTATTTTTTATATTACTGTAGGGGCTCAAACTGTTCAAGTTGTTGGAATACAGGTGTTAAATTTAGTTCAGGACTAGAGCTGGGTTAATGCAAACAATTCAGTATTTACAAAGGCTCATCCTAGGAGATAACAAAAACAATACAATACTATAATCTACCCAGGCACGACTAAGGAACAGTTCAAATTTACAGTATTTGCAATCAATCCCTAGGGTAAATAATGGAAGATATTCATTGATCAAATTTGAATGATAAATCCGTTTGAGGAAATCACAGTCCATTCACAGGTTTTCCATAAGACGGTAGATTTGTTGAGTATCTTGTTCACTGCAAATTGTTCACTCACATTTGTTCAGTACCCATGGGACCTTCTATTCACTGAATGAAAAATGCTGTCTGTTTTAATCTCCAGAGTCATGCAAAAACCTCACATATGGAAAGCAGGCAAAATTAAGCCTCAGCTTGCTAGTAAGTTTGATAGAATAAATATTTAACTCAACAGTTTTATTCCTTTTAAAAAAATTCTGACCTCTTTTCATCTTAATTTTCATATGCCTTTTTCTCTCCCTTCATCCTTGTTTTAATTCTCAAAGACCTGGTTTGCTCCATCTTCTAAAAAAAAGTAAGATCCAAGACAAACATTATTTCTGTGGCTTAAACAGCCAGTTTTGTTCCCAGATTCTGCAAGCCCTGGGCACTCAGAAGTCAGTTGATCCTGGTTTGGGCTGGTCAAAAGATCACAACATTTAAGGCCCAATCCTTCTCCCAATGTATTCATGGGAGATTTATTATTAATGTATATTGCAGACCATAGCACCTGGAAACCCCAGCCCCACTGTGCTAAGCCTTATGCAAACATAACAAAAGATAGTACCTGCCCCAAAGAACAGTTTTGCTATTAATTTCCATAGGAGTTTAACTGGTCCCAGACCAATGGGGTTTTATTGTCTCGTTGATCCTGGGGCATAGCTGATCTCCCCTTCTAACCAAGGAGGTAGCCAGCTCATCAAAAACTGTTATCATTTACAGGCTTGTTGATTTCCTAACTCCTTGTGGTTTTCTGATTTCTGGTGGTTGGAGGCTCCAAAAGTTGAATGGTGGTCACTTGGAAGCTGTGGAACAAGCTGGATAAGTGATGGATAGGACCTTGACCTGATCACCTTTTGTGCAAAGATTTTATGTAGACAGAAGAGCTACGAGTGAGGCTAAGTGGTGTTATTTCTCCTGAACCAGAGACACAGAAGAACTATCCAGCTAAACTCCCAGACAAGTGAGAAGACTTGAGTAATTTAGACTGATTTACCCCTTTGCTAATTTCTGCAATTGATTATTGTGATATTCTTGTCAGGCAAGACAGGAAAATAGAAATTACAATACTGGATCTGAGCAGAGCTCATCTAATACAGGGTTCGTCTAGTAGAAAAAATACTGGACTGAGACGCAGGGGACCTGGATTCTGTTCCTGGCTCTGTCACTGACCTACTGTGTAAAGTTAGGCAAGTCACTTCACCTTTCTGTGCCTTAGTTTCCGCTCCCACCCTTTTGTGTGTCTTGTCTATTCAGGTTATAAACTCCTTGGGACAGAGATGGTATTTGACTTTGTATTTGTACAATGCGCCTAGCACCCATAATAGTAATACATCTGTCTCCGACCATGGCCAGTACAACTTGCTTCAGATGAAAGTGCAATAATCCCTCATATCAGAGAATTATGGAATAGCTTGCCCATAGGGGAAGTGTTTTCCTAATCCTCAACAGAGATTGGCTTGGGTTGTCTTTATTACATTCAATGTGGGAAAACAGAGAACGTCCCAACCAGTTACATACATACTTGATGTGATATTAGCTGTGCATGGAACAATCCCCAATGCGCTGAAGATGGGACACGAGATGCAGAGGGCTCTGAGCTACTACAGATAATTCTTTCCCAAGTATCTGCCTGGTGGGTCTTGCCCACATGCTCAGGGTCTAACTGATCGCCGTATCTGGGGTAGGAAAGAATTTTCCCCCAGGTCAGATTTGCAGAAACCCTGGGGGGTTGCCTTCCTCTGCAGTGTGGGGCACAGGTCACTCGCAGGTTTAAACTAGTGTATTTTGTAAATTCTCTGTAACTTTAAGTCTTTAAACCATGATTTGAGAACTTTAGTAACTCAGGCAGAGGTTAGGGGTCTATTCCAGGAGTGGGTGGATGAGGTTCTGTGGCCTGCAACGTGCAGGTGAGACTAGATGATCATGATGGTCCCCTCTGACCTTAAAGTCTGAGTCTATTTACCCCTGCCATGGTTTGCTGGGTCTCTAATCTCTACATGGTATCAGAGTGGGGTCAAATAAAGATCCAGTACATCACCGAACAACCCTGCAAAAAAGGAAAAGGAAAACAGACAAGCAGGACATTAAGTTGAGCCAGAACAGCTCAAAAGCTGCATAGAGCTGGCAGCAGAGCAGGCAGAGAAGAGGCCTGAAAACACAAAGAAAATTGCTATGGTGAGTCCAGGATCTCACAGGCAGTGAGGATAGGAAAGTAAGGGATATGGAAGTGAAGGCTAGGTTCACAGCAACACGAGCTTGCTTCCTTAAAGGGCCACACCATGTTATTCCACATAGAGGCAACAAAGAAAAGTGTGTGGACTGTGTGTGGGTGGAGTCTATAGTGTGGTAAAACAGAGATGGCTATGTCTGATCCAGCCTTTTTCCAAATACTACCACAGCATAATTTGATTTCCAGCATGCTAAGGGATTGCTACTCAGAGTAAGCAGATTCCAAAGGTTCTATCAAGCTTCCAGCTAAGATCAGCAACTGGAAAAGAAACAAGATAATGCCCTGCTCCATACAATGGTACCTGGACATTACACTTTCCAGAAGCCTCACAGCTTCTCAGAGGAAATAGCTCAATACAGTTAAACAATAAAATAATACATTTCATACCATGCCGCAATATGATTTCTTGAGCAGACACAATTTCACTTATGCAAGCAAGAGAAGGATGAATCAGCAAATGATTTCGTAACAGTCCGATACAACCTAATCCAACCTTGTGGCTAAAGGAGACGAATGAAGAACTTAATCAGAGACAGGCTTGTTGCAGCTATCAGAAACATTCCAGAATGATCCTAACCTCACACTAGAGGCAGCCAAGAACATAGTCCTCCAAAGTCAATACATAAAGCAACAGACTCTTCTCAGGAATAATTAAGGAACAGTTCACAGTAGAAGCCATAGACATAGGAAGGAAAATATCTCAGGATGCAGAAAAAATACACACCCAGACCAGTACAAGCACTAAAGGATACAGAAATGGCTGTACTAATATGGAGTAAAAGAAAAAGAATACAACAAGAGCATGTAAGAATGCCCATGGTGTGGCAAGCTGCCTGACAGCAAATGGCTTTGTCCAGCCAGGGACACCAAATGCAGGAAGCGTCTCAAAAGAGGATATTATGCAGCAATCTGCTGTCTAAACATATAATAGCTGCTGATTTTTAAGAAAAGGACCCAAAAGACACAGATTGCACATCTGGGAGCCATAGGAGTTTATCAAAGAAAACCACCATGTATTGCCATGATCTCACTGGGAAAGGATAGAATAGACTTCAAAAACAGATTGCATAGATTTCAAGACCAGAAGGGACCATTGTGATCATATAGTCTGACCTCCTGTACAACTCAGAATTTCCCCAAAAATAATTCCTACAGCATACCTTTTAGAAAAACATCCACTCTTGATTTAAAAATGGTCTGTTATGGAAAATCCACCAGGACCCTTGGTAAGTTGATCCAATGGTTAATTACTCTCACTGTTAAAAATGCATGCCTTATTTCCAATCTAAATTTGTCTAGCTTCAACTTTCAGCCATTCTATTGTGTTATACCTTTCTTTGTTAAACTGAAGAGCCCATTATTAAATATATGTTCCCCATTTAGGTACTTATAGACTAATCAAGCACCCTCTTAACCTTCTCACTAAGCTAAATAGATTGAGCTCCGTGAGTCTATCACTATAAGACATGTTTTCCAATTCTGTAATCTTTCTTGCGGCTCTTCTCTGAACTCCCTCCAATTTATCAACATCTTTCTTTAATTGTGGACACCAGCACTGGACACAGTATTCCAGCAGCAGTCACAGCAATGCCAAATACAGAAGTAAAATAACCTACTGTTACTCAAGATCCCCCTATTTATTCATCCAAAGATTCCATTAGCCCTTTTGGCCACAGTATCACACTAGAAGCTCATGTGCAGCTGATTATCTACCTTATAGATCAGACTATAAGGTCAGAAGTGACCATCATTATCATCTAGTCTGACTTCCTGCACATTACAGACCACAGAAACTCATCCACCCATTCCTGTAATAGGCCCATAATCTGTGCTGAGTTACTGAAGCCCTCAAATCATGATTTAAAGACTTTAGGTTACAGAGAATCCACCATTTACTCTAGTTCAAATGAGCAAATTACCAATGGCCCATGCTTCAGAGGAAGGCAAAATTCCCCTAAGGGTCTCTGCTATTCTGACCTGATAGAAAATCCCTTCTCAACCCCAAATACAGCGATCAGTTAGATCCTGAGTATGTGGGCAAGACCCACAAGCCAGGCACTTGAGAAACTAGATGGGGAGGGTTCTGAGTTACCACAGAGAATTCTTTCCCATCTCCAGCCATTGAAGATACTTGCTAATAGAAGTCACAGATGAGCCATATGCTATTGTGGGCAATCTCATCATACTATCCCTTCCATAAATTTATCAAGCTCAGTTTTAAAACAAGTTAGGTATTTTTGCCTCCACTACTCCCTTTGAAAGGCTGTTCCTGAACTTCACGCCTCTGATGGTCATGAACCTTCATCTAATTTCAAGCCTAAACTTATTGATAGCTAGTTTATGTCCATTTGTTCTTGTACCAACATTGGCTCTGAACTTAAATAACTCCTTTCCCTCCCTGTTGTTTATCCCTCTGATGTATTTATAGAGAGCAATTATATCTCCACTCAGGCTTTGTTTTGTTAGGCTAAACAAGCCAAGGTCCTTAAGTTTCCTCTAGTTAGGTAGGCTCTCTATTCCTCTGATCAACCTCGTAGCCTTTCTCTGCACCTGTTCTAATTCATCTTTGTTAAACATGGGAGACCAGAATTGCACACAGTATTCCAGATGAGGTCACACCAGTATTTGTACAGTGGTACTAACACTTCCCTATCTCTACTGGAAATAAGTTGCCTGAGGCATCTATGATTGCACTAGCCTTTTTCATGGCCATATCACTTTGGCAGTTCAGTCATCCTGTGATCAACCAATAGACCCAAGTCTTTCTCCTCTTCTGTCGCTTCCATTTGATATTTCATCAGTTTATAGCAAAAATTCTACTTGTCAGTCCCTAAGTGCACAACACTACACTATTAAATTTCATCCTATTTTTATTGCTCCAGTTTTCAAGGTCATCCAGATCTTCTTGTATGATATTCTGGTCCTTTTCCGTGTTGTCAATACCTTCCAACTTTGAATCATCCACAAATTTTATTAGCACACTCCCACTTTTTATACCAAGGTCATTAATGAAAATGTTAAATAAGATTGGTCCCAAGACTTATCATTGAGGAACTCCACTAGTACCTCCCTCCAACCTGACAGTTCACCTTTCATCATGACACGTTGTAGTCTCCCCTTTACCTAATTCCTTACCCACCTTTCAATTCTTGTATTAATCCTCATCTTCCATTTAACTAATAATTTCCCATGTGGAACTGTATCAAATATTTTATTGAAATCCAGGTAGATTAGAGCTACTGAATTTCCTTTGTCTAGAAAATCAGTTATCTTGTCAAAGAAAGATCAGGTTGATCTGGCACAATCTCCCTTTTATAAAACCATGTTGTATTTATTCCAATTACCGATTAACTCTATGTCTTTAATTACTCTTTCAAAATCTGTTCTAAGACCTTGCATACTATTGAGATCAAACTAACTGATCTGTAGTTTCCCAGATAACCTTTTTCTCCTTTCCTAAATATAGGTACTACATTTACAATTCTCCCCATTCAGTGTACAACCCCCAAGTTTATGGATTTATTAAAAATCCATGCTATTGGGTTTGCACATTCTTATGCCAATTTCTTTAATATTCTTGGATGGAGATTATTGGGGCCTGACAATTTAATCCAATTAAGTATTTGAGTTTGGTTTAGAATTATAGGGTTAGAAGGGACCACAAGGGTCATCTACTGTAACTCCCTGCCAAAATGCAGATTTGTTGTGTCTAAACCATCCAAGACAGATGGCTATCCAGCCTCCATTTGAAAAACTCCAGTGAAGAAGCTTCCACAATCTCCCTAGGCAGTCTGTTCCATTGTCCTACTGTTCTCATGGTCAGGAAGCTTTTCCTGGGATTTAATCTAAATCTGCTATGCTGTAGTTTGAACCCATTGCCTCTTGTCCTGCCCTCTGTGGCAAGAGAGAACAACTTTTCTCCATCTTTTTTATGGCATCCTTTCAAGTATTTGAAGACCACAATCACATCCCCCCTTAATCTCCTCTTTTCCAAACTAAACATACCCAGTTCTTTCAGCCTTTTCTCAGAGGGCTTGCATTTCATACCTCTGATCATCTTTGTTGCTCTCCTCTGTTTTCTTTCCAGTTTCTCTACATCCTTTCTATACATTGGTGACCAGACATTACTACAGCTGAGGCCTAATCAGTGCCGAGTAGAGCGGTACTATCACCTCCTGTGACTTGCATGATATGCCTCTGCTAATGCAACTTAAAATTGGATTTACTTTTTTTGCTACAGCATTGCATTGCTGACTTATGTAGAAGTTGTGATCCACCACAACTCCCAGATCCTTCTCAGCAGTGCTGCTGCCAGGACAGTTATCCCCCATTCTGTATTTGTACATTTGGTTTTTCTTCCCTAGGTATAGCACCTTCCATTAGTCTTTGTTGAATTTCATTGTGATGTCTATAGCCCAGTTCTCCAATTTATCAAGATCCTGCTGAATTTTAGCTCTACTAAAATTACCTCAGATGCGGTAATTTCTACTTTCATATCCTTGTTCCCATTAGCCACCCTGCCCCTGTTCCCAAGCTCCTTATTACCCTTAATAAAAACGGAGGGAAAGTATTTATTTAGGTGCTGGGCTGTACCTACGTTATCTTTAACCTCCATCCCATCCTCAGTGATTCACAGTCCCACTTCTTATTTACATGACTAAAGAACCTTTTACTACTGGTTTTAGTTTCCTTTGAAAGGTCCAACTCTGCTTGGCTTTTGGCAGTTCTCAGTGTTTCTATACACTTTTTGACTTCCAAGAGGCAACTTTCCTAGCTACTGTATCCCTTCTTCCATTTCTCTCACTAACCTATTTGAGATTCTTGATCATCCACTTTGGTTTGCAACCCTTTCCCCACGAGTTTCTTCCCCTTACTTGGGATTCAGGCTTCAGAAAGTTTCTTCAAATTTGACTTAAAGTAATTCCAAGCCTCCTCCACATTCAGATCCTTGAGTTCCAGTCCACTTCCCTAACTAATTCCCTTAATTTTTTAAAGTTTGCCCTTTTGAAATCAAGGGCCCTAGTTGCAGAGCTATTTTTGTTTATCCTTCCATTTTGTTTAAACTGAATGAAGTCAATCACTCGAACCAAGGCTGTCCTCTACAACCAGTTCTTCTGTGAGGTCCTTGCTACTTACCAATACTAAATCTGAAATGGAATCGCCTCTTATTGGTTCGGTGACTATTTCTTGAAGAAATCTGTCTGATATCACCTCCAGGAATATCTGGGCTCTACCATTATTAGCAGCATTTGTCCTCTAATCTATATCTGAGAAATTAAAGTATCCCATAATCACACAATTCCCATTAATATTTATTTCATTAAAATATTAGAGAGGTCTCTATCCATATCCAGATTTGATTCTGGGGGTCTGTAGCAGATGCCAGGTACTATCCTAATGGAGCCTCTGTTACCTTTCTTCTCCAAAATGATTTAGGCCCAAGTAGATTCTGTTTTATCCATTCCATCACCTCTAACTTCTTTACAGTCTACCTCATCATTAATATAGAATATTACTCCACCACTTTTACCCTTCTTTCTGTTTCCTGAACAGCACATACCCTTCAATTCCTGTATTCTACTCATGACAACTATTCTACCATGTGTTTGTTACCTCTATAATATCTAGTTTCTCTTCCTGCACTAAGTAGTTCTAGTTCCTTCATTTTATTATCCAGGTTCTTTATATTGGTGTACAGACATCTTTGTTGTTTCTGTGAACTAGATGAACTCCTGAGATCCCTTCCAACTCTAACCTTCTATAATTCTGCTCGGCTTCCCCCAAATTCCTCACCTGATTAGATACAATCATTTTACAGCCAGTATCACCTACCTGACTTTTACTGTCAGTGGTATGGGCACTATCTTTCCTCTTGTTGTCCATCTTCCTACTCTCTGTTGTTCCTTTCTTCATTGCTATAGTCTCTTTTATTTGATTTCCTCCTGCTCAAGATTAGTATCATGAGTGAAGATTACATGAGCATTTCCCAACCATCTCCCCCAAATTCCTAGGTTAAAGTTCTGTCAATCAGATGTGCTTCCTTCCCAGAAGTCTGTTTCCGCCCCATGAGAACAGTTCTCTGTCCACGAACGCCTTCCAGTGATAGAACATCCCAAGGCCCTCCTGATAGCACCATGGTCTGTACCGTCTCTTACTCATCAAAATTGTGTCTCACCTTTACTCTCCTCCTCTAGGACAGGTAGAATCCCACTGAAGATCACCTGAGCCTCCATTTCTTTAAGAGTTTTCCCCAGTCTGGAGTAATTTTCCTTGATGCATCCCAACAATAATCTAGCAGTATCATTTGCTCCCCTGTGAAGGACAATCAGTGGATTCTCTCCTGCCCTTTAGCCTCAGCTCCACTTCTCATTTCCCCAGAAGACAGCACCCACTTCTGTTGTCCGGATCCGCTCTGGTGACAGGCCTGTCTGATCTTCTTAGTAGGGATTCTCCAGTCACATAGATCTTCCTATTCCTGATGTTGGTGCAATTCTCCAGCCTTCCCCATTTTGTTCTTATCTGGCTGCAAATCATCTTTTCTCAATAGCAATCTTTGGTGAGTCATGCTCTGCTCTCCTGGGACTCTGAACTCTGGCTCTCTTCTTGTAGGATTAGCTGCTCCTCTCTTCTTCCTTGCTCTCCCATCTTCCATTGCTGCCTGCCTCTCCCCCTTCCTGTTCCAACTCAGCAAAGCTATTCTTCACCTTCACTAGCCAATCTTTTCATCTGCCTTGTTCTCATAGTCACATGTTCCCATTACACTTTCTTCATCCAGCAGTCTACCCTCGCAGTGCTCTGGTCCAGAACACATCGGCAAGTCTTGAGGTTTCCCTTCAGCCCCCTCTCTCCATCATCATCATCATCTGCTCAAATCCCCTTCAAAACTCAACCATGGTTTTTAGCTGCATCTCCAAAGCTCAGATCTTCTCTTCCATCAGATCAATCAGGCAGATCTCCATACAAATGAGGCACCTGGCAGGTACCAGAATAATGTACATTCCACTGCTTCCACATCTGGTCATCTTCTTTGTTTCTTCAGGTCACTCACTACCAATGCTGTCTCTGTAGCTATTATAGCCATTCTTCCTAACTTTCTGTAAAGAAGGGGGGAGGGGAAACCACACCACTACACACAAAACACATCGCACACACCCTCCCCAACACTCCCTGTGATTAGACCTCCAGGTTACGACCTGGAACTATGGGACCACTGTGCCCCCTTAACTCTCCCAACCCCCAATCAAGGTTCAGCTGTGATCAAAGGCATTGCATTTCTCACAAAACATTGCCCACCACTAGGCTTTGCAAATTGAAAGCAAACTTAAAACAACCCAGCAAGCAAACAATCTTTTTCAGAACCACTGCTTCTCACAGAGTGCCCCATCTTGTAAATATGACCTACACTATTTGTTCCTAGATAAATACATTTACATTTAGTCACACTAATAGACATTGTTAGCTTGTGCCCAGTTTACCAAGTGATCCAGATTGCTTTGTATCAGTGACCTGTCCTCTTCCTTACTCACCACTCCCCCAATTTTGTGTCATCTGCAAACTTTATCAATGATTTTCTGTTTTCCTGCAGGTCATTAATAACTTTCAATAGTGTACAGCCAAGAACCCATCACTGCGACACAGGCAATGCTGTAACAGTAATTCCAGAATCATTTTATAGGAGGATTAAAAACACCAATATTTCAAGAGTAAAAAGAGACATTGAAAGGCCCAGAATATTCCCTGTTAAATATGAAAGGAAAATTTTTGTACGCTCTTAAAACTCAGAGAGAATAGTACATTACAAGAGATCTACATTGCAGATGGCCTATACACTGCTGTACTTCGCCACCCAGCAATCACAGCTATAGTCCTGGTTATATGGACAGAACCAGTCACCATGGATACAGAACCAGAAATCAGGGAGTCGTTTCCAAAATTATTCCAAGGACTGGAGCAATTAGAGGGAGAATACTACATTAAACATATACCAAATGCAAAGCCATTTGCTCTGTCAGCACATCTAGGAAATGGATTCAGCTGCTGATAGGAAAGAAGTTGTGGTCTATTGTCCCCGCCCAGACCTTCCCAACTAGACACTTGCTGGCCTGACTTCCTAAAACTACAGAAGAAGGAAAATTAATATAAAACTCATCAGAAAAGGGACATGGACAAGCACCATAGAGTCGTCTTTGGGATTACTGAATTCAGGAGCCAAAAGATTTTCAAGAAAAGGGGAAAGTGCAGGGATGTGCCAGGACACCTCCTATGTTGTTAGAATGCCAGCAGGAATTACCCATTGGAACAGGTGTCATCATGTTGCATCACCAGGTGGACCCCAAACACATCCTGATTGCTACCCCAAGCCTGAACCTATAAACAACATCCCACCTGCCCACACTGGAAACACCAGTATGTCCTCCAGATTCCATCTCAGCAAGGACATATCCAAGAGAAAGACTGTCTCCTGAATTCCTGGAGGATTACATAACATCTTGAGAATTCAAGGAAGTCATAGGATTAGTAGCCAAATGTCTTAAAAGGGCATATTAAATCACTGGCACAAGGCTTCAGGTTCAAGTAGTCTGCCCTACTCTTCACAGAGCTGTTTACTCTTTTTTTTGTGTTTTGGTAATTTATTCCTGTTATATGTTGTTGAATGTAAAATTTTGATTCATCATCCTTCCCCTTTTCAGAAAGGGGATGTAGTGTTAGCTGTGAATGTTTAGAGCTGCCACTAAGGGCATACAGCAAGGAGATAAAAATTTGTGTAAACAGGAAATAAAGTCAGTCTTGCATTCATTCCAACTATAGGTGTACTGGGTCTCTACATTGGGTGTTTCAAAAGTGCTAATTTCCTGAAGATGAGTAAAAATTATGAGCAAAATTGATTGGAAGGAAAAATTTAGACTGAAAATGTGAATGAAAATTGGGAGTTCTTTAAAAAGTGTATTGGATGGCCAAAAAGGGACCATTTCACAATCAACTTTGGCTAAAATCCCATTTGGTTCAGTGGTGAAGTGAAGGCAGTAATTAGAAATAAAAAAAGCAATATATAACAAATGGAAAAAAGGGAAATAGATAGCAATCAATATAAATTAGAAATTATGCTATGCAGAAAATTGATAAGGGAAGCTTAAGATATCAAGGAAAATCTGTGGGTGGCAGGGCTAATGACAATAAGAAGGAAGGGTTTTTGTAAGTATATGAGGAACAAATGAAATCTTAGCAATGGTACAAGCCCATTGCTAGATGGAGATGGTAAAGTTGTTTATAATGATGCAAAAAGCCAAAGTGTTCAATCAATACTTTTGCACTGCATTTGGAAAGAAGCAGGATACTGTTCATATGAGGATAATGAAGTACTTGCCGGTCCATTAGTAATAAGGAGACTGTTAAAGATCATCTGTCAGGGATAAACATCAAGTCAGCAACTTTCACCAAAGAGTCCTTAATTTAAAAAAAAAAAAAAAAAGTTGGCTGAAAAGTTCTCTAGTCTACTGATGTTAGTTTTTACTAAAACATGGAATTCCAAGGAAATTCCAGAAGACTAGAAAAGTGCTAATGTTGCACAGGTATGAAAAAAGGCAAGTGAGATGACCCACTAACTACAGAGTTGTTAACCTGACATTAGTCCTGGGCACAATAGAAAAACTTGATATGGGATTCTGCTGAGAAAAAATTAAAAGATAGGAATAATTAATGACAGTGAACACGGTTTTATGGAAAATAGGTCGTCAAACAAACCTGATTTCATTCTTTGAGATGACAAATAGTTGTCAGTGAGGAATCATCATTGAATGGGGTCATTTCTAATGGTGTTCTACACAGATTGGTGCTAGGAATTAGGCTACTCAATATTTTTATCAATTAGCTGGAAGTAAAAATAAAATCTCTACTGACAAAATTTGCAGATGACACAAAGCTTAATGGAGTAATAAGTAATGAGGAGGACAGGACAGTCATACAGAGCAATCTGGATCATTAAGTAAGCTGGGCCCATTCAGACAAAATGTGTTTTAATACAGACAAATGCAAAGTTTTACATCGAGGAACAAGGAACGCGGGTCAAACCTACAGAAAGAGGAATTGTACCCTGGGAAGCAGTGAACCTGAAAAGGATTTAGGAAACATAGTGGACAAGCAACAGAAATGAGCCCCCAGTGATATGCTGTGACAAGAAGGGGTAATGTGATCCTTGGATGTATAAACAGGGCAGTAGTGAGTAGGGGTATGGAGGTGATTTTATATCTGTATATGGCATTGATCAGATCGATATGAGAACCCTATGTACAGTTCTCTTGTACCTATTTTTAAAAGAATGCTGAAAAATTAGAGAGGGTGCAGAGGAGAGCCACACGTTTCACGGGCTGGAGAAAATGCCTCACAATGGGAGACTGAGCTCAATCTGTAGAGTTTATTAAAAGAGATTGACGGGTGACCTGATTGCAGTGTACAAGCATCTTCACAGGGAGAAAATCCCAGTTATTAAAGGACTAGCAGAGAAAGGCACAACAAAAGCCAGTGGCTGGAAGCTGAAGCTAGACAAACTCAAATTAGGCACATTTTTTAAACAGTGAGGGTGATCAGCCACTGGAACAAACTGCAAAGGGAAGTGATGGATTCTCTGTCTCTTGATGTCATCACATTAAGACTAGATGCCTTTCTGGCAGATCTGCTTTAACCAAACAAGTTATTGGGCTTCATACAGGGATAACTGGGTTAAATGTTGTGGGAACTTAAATTCGTAACTCTGCTGGACACTAAAAACCACAGACTTGACGGAAACACTGGTTTTATGACCCAATTCAATAACTTGTCACACTCTGCTGCCTACTAACCCCCCATTGCCCTCTGACTGCTCTGCTTGTAATTGCCCACTTCATTTTAAGTGGTCTCCTACAACATGTGTGAACTCCTTATGTTTAAAAATGTGTCCCACCTTGCAGTTAGCTTGAATACTCTGGTTTTCTTCTCCAGACCCGAAGAAGAGCTCTGTGCAGCTCAAAAGCTTGTCCCTTACAACAACAGAAGTTAATTCAATAAAAGTTATTTCCTCACAGACCTTCTCTCTCAGAGATGACACACAACTGTTGACTGGGGAGGGGAACATATTTCAAACCCACTCACTCAAAAAGAGAAATAAAAATAAAAATATAAACCCTGGCAGAAATCTAGGGAGGACATGTGACCCTGCATGCCCCCCATCCCTACGCATTGTCTTTGTTTTCTCTTGTGGCCTGTGATGTACAGGTCAGGCTAGATGACCTAATGGTCCCTTCTAGCCTTAAACTCTATATACCAGCTGAGGTGTTCAATGGAACTGTGACAACTCAAGTCAACGGAGCTATGACAGTTTATACCAGGCACAAATCTGTCGCCAATGTCTTTAAGAGGGATCTTCATGAAAAGACGGTGGTGACTAGCTGTCCTGATATAGGGTGGGAATTCTATGCATAGAGGGCATTAAAAATAGGAAAAGTATTGGTGACAGCTGTGGAAGAAATGGAAGACTAGGGTTAGGGTGACCGTATTTCCCGAAGGGAAAACAGGACACCACGCAGGACTGGCCCAAACCACTTGTCAATCCCTCTCTCTTGAGCCCTATGTGGCTGGCCTAAGCCACTCACCCTGTCTCCCCCAATGAGGGGCTGGCATCACCATTCACCCAAGCCCTGCCCATCCTGCGTGAGGTTCGCATCACTGTATGCCCAAGCCCTGTCCACCCCACATGGGGCTGGCGTCACTGCTTGCCCCCCCACCTCACATCCCTCCACTCCCTGCTAGGGGTGGGACTGCACTTTTTTTAGGCAAAACTAGGCATTTGTCCCATTTGCTCTTGCCCACTGTTCATCAGCTGAAAAAAGCAAACAAGACAAATGAGCTGTTTTGGCTAAAAAGTCAGGACGGCCGGGACAGAGCTTAAAAAAGGACTGTCCTGGCCAAAAAGGGATGTATGGTCACCCTAACCAGGGCAAAGGTAACATCAATGGCAAATGCAAGGGATAGTAGCAATGTGATAAGAGATAAGGTGTAGACAGGCACAGAGCTTCATAAGGCCATGAAGACAGGAATTTAAACTTGAAGCAGTTGATAATGGGGAGCCATTGGAACACTTCAAAGAGAAGGATAAAGCTGTTGGCTGAAAAGGGACAGAAATGCAAACAGATATTTCTAATTTTAATTAACATCGGAGACAATTTCGACCTAGAACACTTTTTTCCCTTCTAGTCCATTGAAATCCTGTGTTGCTCTCTTCACCCTCAGTCACTCTCTAGTCTGCTTTGCTTAGGCAAGTAACAATCTACCACGATTTCTTATAAATATCTAACTTCAGAGAGGATAAATGACTCACCCTATGCTCATCTTTACCTCCCTATTTGGATATTTTCCATAGATCTTGTGTATGGCCAAACAGCTTGGCAGTGAAGTGTGACACAGGCAAGCACATCAAACAATGGCATCATCACACACTGCAAGCATGAAGCAAAACCAGGAAAAGATCAAAATAGGAATCTTAAAAGCTAGATAGAAATGATGATGATTAGCTGCTGGAAGCAGATACAGATAGGTGTTTAATAAAGAAAGACTATCGTATTACGCATATTTAACAAGTACATTTAAATCAGTAAATAAAGAAATCTGTGATCAGCTAGACTACCTTGATTGACCAGAGAGTTATATATGCCATTTTCCAAAATACCTGAAAGGTTTTGTTTTAAACCAATTTATACAATAGCCTGTTTAAACAAAAAAAAATTGTTCTGTGAGAATACGTGAGTTCTACACTGTTCGAAAATCCCTGCCATCTGACGTAGAGGGATTTATAGGTTTAGTGAAAATTGCTTTCCCCTCTGTACAGATTAAATACTGCAGGATGATTTTTTGTATGAGTAAACATCCTTCCAATAACGAAGAGACTGATAATGTCTTAAAAAGAGAAACAGAATCTACATTTTGGTTTTCTTGTGTGGACTATTTCTGGATATAAGACCCTAGAGTATCATATTGACGGTCTATAAAATGCAGTTTAGCATCTTCTTGCTGTTGTGGGGATGGGTTTTGTCTACTGAATGCAGAGCTCACCGGCAAGGAAAAGAAATACATGAGGTATATAAGAAGGGCAGGTGAGTCTCCTTGTAAATTCAGATATATACAATTTGGGCAAATGCAACATTGCAGATAACTATCTTATTCCTAATTCAGACCTCTGAAGTTTGTATATGCAGCATATTCAGGTTTGTTATCTGACCAACAAATATTTGGCTTTTTATTTTCCTCCAATGACTGGTAGTTTTACATTTTCTACGTCCAAAACCACTAGTACCAAGAATCTGGTTTAACATGGCATCTGCTTGTTCTTGATTTTAGCAGCTTTGGGGAAGGAAAGGAGGAAGTGTTGATTGTTTATTGCAATAGAATGCTGGGGTATTTAGAAGAGTGGATACAAAAGTTATTAGTTCCGTTTCTGTAGACTACAGGAATACAATCAGTTATGCCTGTGAACAAAAAAGGAGGTTGAATAACCTGAAGATCAATTGTCCAGTTGTTTCCAAAAAGGTTACATGCTTCTCCCTCCCCTGCAGTACTCCATATACAGACATTTAGGAGCTTTTGGTTGGAGCAAACTTTCCAGATATTAGGGCAGTTTCATGTTGAGTTTTTGGACTACTCAGTCTGTTTTGTAAAAAATGATGAGGTCTAGTAAAAATAATTACATAACATGACGCTTACAGGCAAGTAGACAAGCACCAGGGGATATTGCAGGAGAAAAAAAATTCTGCACACTTGTCTGGAGGTTATCACTGGCTTATGTCTTCTAAGAAGTCAGTGTTTAAAATGTTATCTACTGAAGCTGCCCAACACAGATTGAGACGGTTTCCCTTCCCTACAATCGTTTTTGCCCATCAGCAACGCTGAACTAACGCCAACGCTATCTTAATTACCATGAGAAAAAATAGCTTTGAGGGGTATGAACTGTTACTAGAGATGTAGCAGCGTCCATCAAGAGGTATGCAAGCCATTTCTATAAACATCCATGTTAGGGGAAAATGATCAGAGAATGAACTGTGGTTCCTGACTGTCTTCAAATACTCCCCTTTTCTGCAGTCTTGAAAAAGAGCCGGACTATCCTATTACAGAACTAGTGCAGTGTTAATGTCCATCTTGTAAAGTGTGAAATGGGCTCAACGGTGATGTCACATAGCTGGAAATAAAAGTGGGAAAATGGATGCAGTAGCTCCTGCTCATAAAGAAACCCAAATGGATATATTGCAAGGGACACTGAAACAATGCCATCCATTTGTGTTTCCCTTCAAGTTCACTAAAATGACAGAGCTGTTCTACCACACTGTAGTTGGCACTAACAAAGTAGATGGCAAGGTGCATACTGGCAGCTTTAACGGGTTGAACAAAAACACAGTGTACAAGTGGTATAAAGCTGCATAAACACATAATGCAGCTGTTTCTGGCCTCTTTATTAGAGATCTATCCCCAAGCACTTAGTGTAAAATACAGTTAAGTGAAATAATAAATCATAGTGAGGGGAGATGTTAAGAGGTACATGCCAAAGGGAAAGTGACGTATTCAGGTAGCACTTGAAGTTAAACAGACTGTTCTTTGTGCCTTGTGCGGTTTCATTGCCCCACCAAGAGCTCTGAACCAAGCTCTGAGAGTCCAAGTGAGGTGGCACCACTGCTGGCTGGTGTGGAGGGGAGCACACCTTGAACCACACCTCCTCTCTGCACAATTTGGGATGGTTAGCTCCAAGAGTGGGAATAGTCTCGAGCCGTCCATGCAACTAGAGAAGTTTGAGGCCCGGAGCTGTGTCCCATCCTTCTGTAGTGGTGCAAAATGGAGGTGGAGGGGTGCCTGGCACCCTTCTCTCCTGTGCACAGCCTGTTCTGATCTAAGGAGTCGATTACATGGGGAAACAATGAAAGTGCTCTCTGTGACCGTTACTCAAAGGAAAGCTCTCAACGAATACATGCAAAGTACACTGTTCCAATTTATATACTTATATATATGCACATAGATTTGTTCGTTGTACAGAATCAACATCTGGAAGTGTTGCAATAGTTAAGGGTCTAGAAGTATGTCTCTATTTTTACAAAAAGGAAGAAACATGAAACAAAAGAATGTAGTAGTAATGGAGAGGGCAAGGAAGTAGGGGGGAAAAGGGATAAAGAACTTGATTCACAAGATAAAACAGGATATTAAAATAGTTCCAACAGAATCACTTAATAAGTATGCACATTCCAATGGCCCATGGGTGATGGGGCTGATCAGCAAAGCAAGATTTTCGGCCAATCAAGCAGATCTATTTGAGGGCCCAATCACACAGGGCCAGATCCCAAGTTGCAGTCCAGCAGGACTCCACTCAGCTGGGATACCACCTTAAGCAACTTTTGTGCTCCCTGATCCTGGATCACTGTGTAGGACCGATCTTCCTGAGGCAATTTGGCATAACTGAAGGCTGCAACAGGCTGTTCCAGCAGCCAAGCATCACCAGACTATAGGAACACACCATACATGCCACCTATTCCAGCTACAGAGAGGGGAGAGATTTTAAGGCTAGAGGCTGACAATTAGGATCATCTTCTAGTTTGACCTCTGATACAACAGGCTATAAATCCTGATATAGTAGTTGCCACATCAAACTCATAACTTTTTTGAGCTGTAGCATCTCTTTTAGAAATACATCCAGGCTTGATTTAAAGAAAAAGAGATGGAGAATCCACCACAGCCCTATGGCTATTGTTGCAGTGGTTCGTTATCTCACTTTTAAAAAGAATTACACCTTATTTCCAGTTGAAATTTGGAAAGCTGAAGCTAGACAACCATTGGGTCTTGTTATGCCTTTTTTGGATAGATTAAAGAGTCTTCTACAATCAGATCTCTCTTCCCCACCTAGGTACTTGTAGAATGTAATCAAGTCACCTCTTAATCTTCTTGCAGCCAAACTAAGTAAATTGAGCTTCTTTAGTCTCTTGCTATAAGGCATGTTTTCCAGACCTGTAATCATTCTCGTAGGGCTTGTTTGAACCCATTCAATTTTCAATGTCCTTTTGCAATTGTTGGCACCTGAAATGGACACAATATTGAAGTAATGGTTTTGCTAATACCGCTTTCCTATGGCTATTTGCTGTTTCTCTGCTTACACATCCAAGGACCATGTGCCTTTAAAATCCTTTTTCAGTGTCACTGCATCCGAGGACAGTCTTCCATCTTGCATGGCCTACATTCTCTGTTCTGAGACGTAATGACCTCATATTTCTCTGTATTAAAACAGATGTTCAAATGAGCCAACCCTGATGCAGATAAGACTCCCTTTGATTTTACAGAAAGTCCTGCCTGCACTGAGAGTGAACAATTGGGCCCTGGGAGGCAAAGCAATTCAGGAGAGCCCCTCTCCGACACAATTTCAGAAGTAGTAGCTAAGGTGAAGGCTGTCATTCAGCACTTCTGTTTCAAGCGCTACTCCCGCGGCTCCGAGTCAACCTTTAAAATTCATTTTGTACAAGAACTTAGAGCAACTTGGCTTTTTATTCAGTTTAAGGTTGGGTTAGTCCCTAAATTAATGAAATGCAGGAAAGGCCAAAATTCAAGTTCTTCTGATTTCAGGCTCTCTACACATAGAACAGTATCATTTTCAATGAAATATTGTAATCTCAATCTGAACCATGCACAAACTAAGAGGCTGTATGAAGGATGGCGTTTCAACCTTAACTCTGAAAGTGCTTGGGGTTTTTCTGTCTTTGAGACTAAATGGAATGGTGTTGTGATAGCAGACCAGGTGCCCACTCACGCTGAGTTTCCTAGGCATCACTGAACACTGACAAATGCATAGCTGGAAACCAGTCTGGCTCGCCCATGTGTTAATCGTGGTAAAACAGACATTAAGTTGAGAATGTGTTTAGGCTTTATGGAATGATTCTGAGTTGCTGCATGCATTAATTTCACTTATAATGTCTGTATCCCAGGTTATAAGTAACTGTTTGCTTTGTAACTGGAAACCCACACAGTCAAGAGAGATGCCTTACCAACTGCGAAATATTAGTTTATCACAAGAGGCGTCATCGCCTGCCCACCAGAAGACCCATAAGGCACCAAACAAACCATTGTGGAATAACAAAAGACTTTGTTGATTGCTCTCTTCTCACTCATGAAAGATATGCACAAACCCTGATCCCATCAGTTTGAACTCATGGTGGGGCAGGGAGGGAGAAGGAATAAAAATCCCTAACCAGAAGAAACTATTCCTCAGCTGCTTGGAACATGGAGAGGGCAATATTTCTAAAAATAAGCAAGGGATGGGGTTAGCCCTAAAGGACACACAGAACTTGCACAGTACTGCAACTTCTAGTACTTTTTGAAAGCAAAGACTAACACATGCATGTGTGTGTGTGTTTAACCTTGTAAAGAACTTATTTTGTTTTCCTAGTTAATAAATCTTTAGTTAGTTTAATATAGGATTGAGTACAAGCATTGCCTTTGGTAAGAGGTCAGAGGAAAAAAAGTGATCTGGGGTAAGTGACTGGTCCTTTGGAACTGGGAATAACCTGAATATTGTGATTCTGTGGGTAGGGGTCCATCTATCACAAAGGCAGGCTTGCCTGGGTAGCAAGACAGATCAAGATAGTCCTGCACCTTGACAACGTAGTGCCAATTACAATGGTTTCAGGGCTGGCCTTGCCTGTTCCAGAGCCAAACCAGCTCCCAGAAGCTCCTGAATAGAGAAGGCATAAGCTCTCTCTCTACAGCCTGTGGGTGGCGCTAGTGATTATGTCTGGTGCCAGGTGCCTTCAGACAACACACGTATCTGATATAGTCTTCTGCCTTGAGTATTACATAGACTTATATTTTTGCAGCATTTGAGAGGCGTGCCAGCTCTTTGGTAACTATACTTGTGTATTTATTGAAGAGGCTAAGGAAATAAAGATCCGTGATAAAAAGCACCATACAGTTAAAATATTTTATATCCTGGCTGGCCTGGGAATGTCTGAGAACCCCTCAGGAGGAGCTGGGACCTGTGGTGGAGGAAAGGGAGGCCTTGAAGCTGCCACCACGACCTTCAGCAGGAAAAGCGGCAGCAGCATCATTCAAAGATCATGAGACAGACATTATGCCACCACACCTCCCCCCCCAAAAAAACAAAACAATGAGATCTTTTAAAAACAAATCCTGGTTTTTAATCCAATAAATGTCAGGTTCTTTTTATTTGTCTTCTGGTTTCTGAGCCTTTAGCCCTTGGGTCACATTTTCAAGCTTTTTCTGCAACCTTGAGAAATAAAAATGGATTTTTAAAAAGCGATAGCCTCACGTGATTTGCTTTACGCCAGGAGCTGTGGCTTTAAGAAAAACATCCAATGTTGCAAGAGATGGCAACACTCAGTAGTCAGAGAGCGGCAGCTCTCTGGATATGTCCTCTTCCCCCAGTCATGTCCCCTCTGGCAGGGCTTGCAAAGGGTGGATGGGGGGAAGGTAGAGCTACTCTACTGGCTCTACACCACCCACGATTGCCCCCCCACGCTGAGTTTTAGGGTTGTTTTGCACTGA
This sequence comes from Emydura macquarii macquarii, assembly GCF_026122565.2. Taxonomy (NCBI): domain Eukaryota; kingdom Metazoa; phylum Chordata; order Testudines; family Chelidae; genus Emydura; species Emydura macquarii. The sequence continues at coordinate 6,486,397 of NW_027133156.1, forward strand.
TGGAGTGTTGCAAAGGGGCTGTAGTGAACCTAAGAACTGTGTCCTTGAACTTGAACTGGAACTTGTTAAAAAACTTATTACAGCACACCACAAGCTGAAGAGAAAAATAGTAAAGCGGGCCATCAACTAGATACAGTATGCACACACAGTGAAATCTGCATTTTAGACCACCTCTAATACATGAGTCTCTAAAGTAGTAGTTTATGGTACAATCTTGTTTGCCATGTAATCAAAGACTAGACTACCAATTTTTGCCAGTCCCCAGGATGGTCGCCCGAGTTGCACTTTTACTCTGAAGAGCAACTATGTAAAAATGACACTTTTTTGCCCAGCAGAACTGCTCTCTGCACTAAGTCAGTCATGTGTGTTGACGCCAATGATACAAATAAGTCTGAGGGTATGTTTATACTTAAACCACTACAGCAGCGCAGCTGTAGCACTTCAGTGAAAACACGATCTACACAGACAGGAAGAGTTCTCTCATTGGCTTAGGTAATCAACCTCCCTGAGAGGCAGTAGCTAAGTTGACCAAAGAATTCTTCGGTCGATCTAGTGCTCTCTACACTAGGGGTTAGATCAGCATAGCTACATCTCTTAACGGGTGTGGATTTTTCATTCCTTCAGAGATGTAGCTATGCCAATATAAATTCCCACTATGGACCAGCCATAATGCTTTTTACCTCTGCTAGTCTCATAAAGCCAACACTGCAAAGCAAGGAAGCAGAGAATTTAAGCATCAAACAGAATTGCTTACTAAGTTCTAGTCAATTACACCTGTTGAAACCCTTTGTAGAAAAGAGGCCTGCATAAGTGTCACTGAGGAGATAATCTAAAGAACACTAGGACTACACAAGTGTTTTTGACAGCCTACTTAGATCTGTGGAATTATTACTGGTGAAAATGAGCAATAAAAAAAAGAAGCCCAAGCTGTCTGAGCCCAGGCTACATTTCCATAGCTGACCATTAGAAAAAATATCTTTTAACATTAAAATCTTGAAGCCATGGTGTCATGCTGGCTAGAGTGGGAGGGTGGGGAGGCATTTATTATATTATTTAACATCAGTATGTCAAAATCATAATTCATGTGAGATATGCCGTGTCAGGTACTGTTAGAAAGGCTATAATATGCTAAGTAAGATGATAATGTTTATGTTCATGTGTAATGGAAGATATGGATATGGTTGATCTATCTGTATTTCAAGTTGTGCTGTGTCTGGGCAACACCCAAGACAGGATGGCTGCAGCACTAGCCTGCTTAATGGCCCATTAAGGAAATTCACAGGTACAATGGGCCCAAGGGGAGAAGCCAGGGATATACCTGATGAGTCACCAAGACTCTGGATCAACTCATCTACTGAAGCTGTGAAACAAAGGACTGAGACCGATCCAGGTACTGGATGTATACCAGAGGGACTATACAAGCCTGCAAATGCCATAGTTCTACTAGTTCTACTGATATATTTGGACTTTCCAGTTATTTGTATGTGTCTGATTGCTTTAATCCTTTAACATTTCTCTTATAGTTTGTTTCTTTCTTTTTATAATAAACCTTCAGTTTCAGTTACTAAAGGATTGGCTGGCAGCGTGGTATTTTGGGTAAGACCCAAACTTATATTGATCTGGTACTGTGGCTGACCCTTTGGGGTCAGGAGGAACCTTTTTGGTAAAGAGCATAGAGTTAAAAAACTGATCTCTTTACTGGACCTACTGGATGATTGGGCGCCAGAGACTGAAATGCAGTAAAGGGGGCTGTGTATATTTTTATTTTGGCTTCTTGATAACCAGTGTGGGGAATCAGAAGCACTGTTTGTGGCTGGTTGGGAAGTAAGACTTCAGTGTCACCCACCAGTTCTGGGAGAATCTGCTCTCCTTTTGCAGCCTGCCCTGACCTTGGCATTTTCAGGTGGCTACCCTAGGCACGGACGGGTCACACATGGTTACAGTCCCCCCTCAGACACGTACCACCCTACAAGGTAGGTTTTGTTATGCAAATATATGCATGCTGTCTTTTAAAAAAGGGGTGGGGAGGGGGAAGTAGTATCTACAACACTTATCTCTTCACCATATTTTGTTATTTCCTGTCCATGTTATTTCACTTCACTATATTGTCCACATAGGAAGTCTATTTCTGCTACTGTGGTGCAAGTTGTCCCACATTTCCTTCAATGGAGAGAAGTTATAACAGCTGAAATAGTTGCTTGCACTACAAACCATAACTTTGCTTTCCCAAGTCATATTCATACATCTGCATGGCAGAGTTTCTCCTTTTAATAATACTTTCAACTAACATCAAAATAAAGTGAAACTCTGGGTTTAAAAAACAAATTCAAATTAATTCGGAGTTACAGCTTGACCCATTATTTGGAGGCCCCAGAAGCATCCGACGTTGAAATACATTTTCAGGGTTAATATTAAATTTCCTTGCTTTTGCTTGTTTAAGTCATGAGTGTAGCATAATAGGCTCCACCCTGTCTCTCATTTATGTGGGAGCCATCTGCGGTATATAATGATCACACATACAGTTCATACAGATTAATATCTTCTCTGATGCTCCCTCCACTCTTCACTTTTGCTAGGAGTTGTTTTAGACCTAGACCTCACTTTTTGCTGTTACTCCCAATTCAAACAAGTCATATCAGAAGTTAGCCTTTACCAATACATTCCACAGCTTCAGATTCATACACACTAAGCAGCATTAAATCACAGAACCTAGAAGGCATTCGATGGTCGTGCAAAAATAAAATAAGATAAAAACCCTCAGTAAATTTAAATTTAAAAATAAATGACAAAACCTAAGCTCTGCAATGGAATGTCCCTTTAAAGACACCAGGTTGTAACTGGAGACTCCTAGCTAGTCATCTTGTGTAGACTAGTTCAGGATGTGTGCCCAGCAGGCTTCTCCAGTCTCTGCTAATAAAGCAGCATTCAACAGATACCTGTGTGTGTACACCTGGTTTTAACTCAGGGGTTCTGAAGCTTTTTCAGGGGATAGAAGAACATATCTTGATAAGAGTGTCTCATTCACCTCACCACCCTTGTGCCCTGCAATCAAGTTACCAATATAACCCCATAGGCAAGTTTAAAAATAAATAAGCCACATGAATCCTCCATCACCCTCCCATTACACAGTAAAAGCCACCTTGCTCCTCCCTGTAAGAGAGTCACTCACCACCAGAGATGCCCCTTCAAGGCTTGATGTGGCATAGCAGGCTCTTATCTATCACCCCTTGTTGATAGCTGCTCCGACCCTGCTGCTTCTTCTCATGACTCAGCCACCTGGCCAGGTCACTTGAAAATCTCACCCACTCAGGAGTAACCAAAAGTCCAACAAACAATAGCTCCACAGCCTCAAGCCAAGTCCCAACTCAGTTCTTAAAATCCAAAAAAGTGTCACAGCACACGGTTACTGAAGAATTGCTGACTTTCTCATTTTTACCATACAATAATGAAATAAATCAGTTAGAATATAAATATTGTACTTGCATTTCAGTGTATCGAGAAACAGAAACAAGTCATTGTCTATATGAAAGTTTAGTTTGTACTGATTTCATCAGTGCTTTTTATGTAGCCAGTTGTAAAACTAGGCAAATATCTAGATGAGTGGATGTACCCCTGGAAGTCCTCTGCTCAGCTCTGGTTGAGAGCCACTGTGCTCAACCATTGAACCATTGAGCTCCCAGGCTCTTGTTAACCCCCTTAGTATCACCAGGGGTTTACATCCCATCACATTCCCCATCTCTTTTCTTTTTTTCCTTTTAATTTAGGAATCAGTTACATAAAGTAACATTTGCTAAACATGAAAAGCAGAAGAAAAATATTGCTGGAACTACTAAGAAACGTGTATATTATTACACCAAGCACACAAAGTTTCTCAGGCTGACAGTACAAACTAGCATGTGTGATTGACTGGCACAAATGCACTTTCATTTAGTTGTTATTTTTACTTCTATGACTGCTCATTTTTACTGCTACGATTGAATGTGAACGCTTCTAAAAGGTTGCCAGTCCTGGACACTTCAGCATTCTATTCACTAAACCATTGCCACATGGGTGGTAGCAGCAGCACATGCTTCTTAGCACTGCTCTGCCAGCATGGGTCCATGGAACCAGCTCAAGGGGGGAAAAGGGTATGTAAAGGGCTCGCTCACTGCATATGCACCTCCTCGTGGCTAGGTCTGCCCCACAGAACAAATGTCATTGGTTGCTCACCTTGTGCTCCCTCTTTCTCTGACCCAAAGTGCTCCCTCTTTGTGACTCACCCCTCCGGCCCGGTCACTATACACTATCCAGGGTGTCACAGTCCCTCTAGACAAGCTATCCAGGTACCACCTCAGAGGTGGAATGGAAGACTGCCTAAGTCCTGTGCCACTTCCCAGTGGCTGATAAGAGAACCCCAGCCAATCTGCAACTCCAGGTTCCAGCTGAGGAGCCTTGCGACTAGCAATCCAAGTCTGCTCAGTCTCACTCCTTATTGCTGTTTTCCTAACCCCTTCCTACCTCACTTCTCTATCTCTGGGTTTGCCACCAGAGCATCCTCTGCTCCCCATAGCTATTTCATCCCTCTCAGCCTCTTGCCACACTCCCTAGCCCAGAGCAGGAGCCCAGAAATTATTCCCCCATTGTCCCTGACCAACTCCCTTTCTATTTAGGGACCAACTGCAGGCCCCTTCCCTGCAGCCTCTGGCTCATCTCACATCTTCACTTGATGATCCTAACCCAGATCTCCACCCCAGGTTTCATTTGGAATTAGTCTTTATCACTCCCTGTCAAGCCTCAGGTGCAGTTGATTAATTGGCTCCTTCTGGCCCACATTAATCTGCTCAGGAGTTGTGTGGGAGTGAACACCCCATCACAGGGTAGTTCATTCACTCATTCATTCCTTGGGGTTCTCATTCAGCCTCTCTGCTGGGACTGCCAAATTAGTATAATTTAGAACTGTGTTTTGGGATGTGTATACCTCTCTATCAAGAACTAGGACAGTGACCACCCACTTGTACCATATAGGCTATTAGCCAGCTGTTAGATGATAACTTTAAATCATTATCAATCTCAGTTGGAGATGGGCTGGTGACCTAAAGAAGAAATGCTCTTTATCTCAATATCAACCCCTGGAGACAGTGTCCCCTTTTAATTTTTTATTTATATTTATCAAATTAAAGAGGGCAGATGTGTAACCGTAAAACAATCATTTGTGCATCCAACAGCATGAAACACAAATTGAACGTTTTAACGCCAATTGAATTTTGAAATTTCAATGAATTCTGAATTGTAAAAACTGGAGAATGTTGAAAAAAAAGTATCTACATTTAAAAAACCCAAAACAACCAGAGCTATATGTTATGAAGGTTACAGTTACCATACATGTTTAGCTTTGAAATTGAATGTTTCTTCACAGTGTGACCAAGCACATTAGCAATCAGCTATAGATATGAGCAATATGAAAGGGTGAAGAGAATGCAACTCTAAAGGAACGCAAAAAGCTATATTTCTATATTTATAACTATTCATTCCAAGGTGCATGTACATCATGTGTACATGTTTCGTACTTCAAGCCAGGGACAGCTTAAGCAGAACAAGAGTTTGAAAACTCACCATTGTGATCTTGTGGTAAGATCTGATGATGTTGCATCATTACACTGTGCTGAAATGCCATTATAGCTTAGTATAGCGTTACAGTGCCACGACAAACACTTTTTACTAGTAGTTTAAGATATATTTAAACAGCCCTCTTTACCCAAAGGAGTATACAAGTCAGGGAGGACTATATGGTGGCAGCACAAAAGATCATGTAATTCATCTGCTATGTATAAAAGTGGCCAGTTTCCTATTAGATCTGTAAATGAATACTAATATGTTGCAAAATGCTTGTCTCTTGGTCCTCCAGCAAATGCCTTATCCAAGCTTTTAAGGTCCTTGATTATATCATTTGATACTGAGCGGTCTTGCTTTTATCTTGCATTTTTAAGCCGTTAATACAGATGTCAGCCTACCTATTCCATTCCATTCAGCTACTCACTTTTATCAGGATAGAATGCATCTCACCCTGCATGTAATTACAGAGAAACACACCTCTCAGACTATTTTTGATTCACCAAAATAGTTCAAGCTAGCAATCCTTTTATTACTGTAATTTAAATCCATGGGTTTTTAACTCCAAGGATGATTTAGTTTAAAAACAAACCTGCTTCTCAAACTATAGGAAAATCCTATGCTTTGTTTAGGGGAAAAGAAGAACCCCCCAAAGTTAAGCTGGCATGTGTATACTCTGTATATATTGTATTTATTCTTTCATTATAATTTCTCTCACTTTCTCTGTTCCTTTTCCCGACTCTCCTTGTATTTGTTTCTCATTCTAATTTCTCTCTCCATTTTCACCCTATCAGATATTTGTTCTTGTCTGATCTTAGTCTCTCTTGTAAGTGGGATGCGACCTCAATGTTTGAGTTCTAGTTAAATTTGATGAGCCGTGGTGTTTGAGTGTGTTCCAAAGTGGGCAAAACTGATTTACTGGCCTGTCTGTTATCGCGTAGTGTCTTATTAATGATTTTTAATGGTAGATGCTCACCAAACACATTTAAAAGTATATTTTCTAAAATGCTGAAATGTTTTATAACTGATGGATAGAAAACATTAGGAGAAAAGAAATACATTTACAAACCTCATCTCTTTATCACTACCATCCCTGTTTACTCTGATAATTTGCCAGAAATACATGTCAACACTATCTCAACAACTACACTGTCAAAATAGCTCTTCTGTGCCTTTAACCCTTTTCATCTTAATTATTAAATTTATTTTTAATGTTGCCTTCCCAAGTCCCAAATTTCACTTTGTCCAAAATGCAGAAATCACTTCCAGTTCTTATGCACTGGTTTCTGAAATAAACAAGAACTCTGCCACTTAAACCTTTAAGATGGTCCATAGACTTATCCTTATCTCATCAGCCTATTGGCCTTGTGCGATCCAATACCAAACTACCCTCGCTCTTCACTCTTTGACTTGTAATAAGAGATGCCTTGAAGCTTTGGACACAGTGCTGAACATGAGATGCAGATTACATCCTTATAGCTCTGTTATCACTGGTAAATTCTGTGCTAGTATAAACACTTGCTGATAATTTAAAGTGAGAAATGTTGATACTTCCAGTTCTTTAGTCATGCAAACCATTTGTTGATTTTTTCGCTGCCCATATAAAGTATGAAAAGCCTGTATCTGTTTTTTTCCCCAAAGTACCTTTTTGTATCTCCAGTGCAATCATAAAATAACTAAATCAAGTTACTTGACATTTTTATTTCAATCTATTCATCCAAGATATTCCTAGGTAATCTTTTATATGTGGCATTGTCCAACTTTGCATCTCTCTTCTAAAAGCTCTCTAGCATCTTATTTCCCTCAATCTCTTTACTTTTAAACTCAATCAAATTAACTGTTGACAGCCCCTTGAATTTTCCCCCCTCCATTTCTCAATGTAACCCCTTATAATCTAGCTTTTGCCCACTTCACTCCACTAAAACCCCTCTCACTAAAAAAGTAATGGTCTCATTCACTTTGAGCTACTTCCTTGGACATAGTCAATTATATGACTTCAGGAGCTGGGATCATAGAGGGTCTAAAGAGCCTATGCCAAAATCCAGTCCTGCCTACACCACACCCCAGTCCCTCTGCTCTGCTATTGGCTACGGCTACACTGACAGCGGCAAATTTGCCGCCGTCAGATCAATTTCTCTGGATCGACTGAGCGGTCAGTGAAGACCCACTCAGTCGATCCAGAAATCAACATATTAAGACCACCTCCACAAGTAGCGTAGCTCAGTGCAGTGATAACAGAGCGCAGAAGAGAAGCAGGGAAGTCAACGGGAGTTACGCAAGTTTTTTGTGTACTTTACATAACTCCGGTCGACTGCCACCGAATCTCGCAGGTAAGTGTAAACAGGGCCTTAGTTTGCTTTTCTCCTATCTAGTTCTTTTGTATACTTTGTTTACTCCTGGCTTTGTGCCTTCTTGTCCTTTCTACCACTCATTTTGCCTAGAATAGACCACAATAATATATTCCTAGCCGTTCCTCAAGCCTTTCCATCTTCAAATTGGCATTGTGTTATATCTCAAGATTGCTCCATATTCACACATTTGGTTAGAAGGGGGATTTCATATTGAATTTTCTGGATCATTACAAGTAATACAGTAGAACCTTTTCAGCTCATACCCCACTGATCCCCACACATCATTTGTATACAGAAAACGGCTGTCTCTCCCCATCTCCCAGAAAAGATTTAGTAGACCACAGTACTGAGGTGGCATATTAAGACTGCATACTACAGACCTTTTATTAGCATACTTCTATGTAGTGGGACTAGAAGTAATGACAACTAAACTCTGTTTGCCAAATATCTAGATAAAGTACATTTTGTGATGCATTCTTCTTGCTTTGTTTACATTTCAGGAATTGACAAGTCCCCCAATTAGAAATGCAAATCAGTTAGGTTTTACCCTACATCTTTAAAGAGTAATATTTTATACATTGTGTCTTCTGTCTTAGTCGGTGTGTAAGTGGATAAAACAAAGGGGTATAATGGCTTGTGGTCCCATGACTGCCGGTTTCCTCAACTGTAAGTTTGCCCTTTCTTCCTTCAGCAACCGTATGCTTTTCTCCTTGCTAAACCATCTCACTCCACTTTACCACATCTAATCCCCAGTAATTCGGCCCACTTTGAATCTCTGCTCAAACTTGCTGCACCATCTCCCTTTCCAGCACCATCTCCCCCTCTCCTAATAGTCTTGACAGTTTATTATTCAAGCACTCTCTTTTTACCTCTATCCTGCAGTAACCCACCTTTCAGCTCTACGTACCTCTCCAATTACTGCCCCACCACCCACTTCCTATTTACCTCCATGTTCCTTGAGTCTGACATCTATTCATACTGTATTCCCCCTCCAGCTCCCTCCTGATCCCCTGCAGTCTGGCTTCTGCCTGCAGCATGCCATTGATACAATACCCACCAAAGTCACTAACTGATGCTCAAATACTAGGGAGGGACAGATGAGACAAACAATTAAGCCCATCACTCTGTCTTTATTTTCCAAGCAACTTAAATCTATGTGGTGAGAAACTTTAAGGAGTTTTCAGTTCTTCCTCTATCGCTGGATAAGGATCCTCTCCTTGCAGAATAATACATATTTTAATGACTGAATATGCTAAGTATTCAACCGTTATTTATTTAGGTACCTCTTTCCCACATTCCGTCTCCTCAGACTTTTGGCTGGCTTTGTCACTTTGGACTTCTCCCTTCTCCTCAAGGCCCAAGCCTATGCTACACCTCCTAGTGTAGATGCTGCTTTGCCGACAAAAGAGTTTTTATTTATACAGCTTGTACCGGTTCCCCAAATGAAATAAGATATACTGGCAAAAGGACTTTGTTGGTGTAATGGTGTCTGCATTAGGACTTTGCGCTACAGGTCTTACATCTACAACTAGTATATTGGCAAAGCCTCTCAAGTGTAGTCCTGATAAGTGATTTGGCCAGAAAGTCTGTGATGGAGAGAATTGATCCTTTGTTGCCCAAGTCCCTGGCTAATACCCGGACCACTACTATTAGGAGCCAAGGTTTAGGTGTATCATCATTCATACCAAATAACTAGAAACTAAAGTGCAAGTCTTCAAACCTGTGCCCAGCACAAGTAGCTGGGGAGATTAGCAGCCATATCCTTGACATGTCTTCTCCAGGAAGTGGGGAGGCAAGTGTACAAGGTCCCAAACAACAGGATACTCTGCCCTTCCTCAGCACTGGCATCTGAGTGCTGACACACAAGGTGGCGCTGCTGGACTAAGCCCCATACTGCACAAGGGTGCTCACCCGCTTCATAACTCCCACTAATCCTGTCTCCTTTGTACAATGATTCTGCGTCCCAGAGACCCGCCCTGGCCACAGACATGGGGGACAGGGTTTTGTCCCCCACAGAGAATGACTAGCAACACTTTCCCATTCCAATAAAGAAAAATAATCAGCTCTAGGAATGCCATTATTTCTACCATGTAGAAAATAGACAATGCCACCCACGCTCCAGGATATGGAGTTGATGAGGAAATGGAAATAATGATGTCATTTCCTTTCATTGTGCACCCAAAGCAAACTTCAGTCATAGCCCTTACAATGAGCCTATCATTACAGAGCTCCTCCATCACAATCTCTTCTTTCATCTATCTCAGCTACCCACGGTTACCCTTTGGGACAGAGGAAAACTATGAATTTTAATTATGAATCCCATACATTTTGTGTGAGCTCTGAGACCAATATGTGGCCCCAGGGAGGCTGTGCCATCCCAGCTGCCACTGATGGTCTGAGAGCTGGTCACAAGAAGATTCATATTTGTTCCACTTTTATTTCTGGAATCCTAATATTTAATGCTGCCTCTTGACTTGTCCCTGCTGATCCTCACTTTGGGTGTTTTAAGTTTAGCTTTGTTAGCCATGGAACTTTGCTAGTACTAAAACTGGGTGGTGCCAAAAAATCCTATTGGAAAGCAGTATTCATCATGAGCTAGTCACCTGTTTTAAAAAACTTTCAGTCATCCAGTCTGGGAGCAGAAATTTAGCTAGTCACTACCATGAAAAGCAAAGAGTCAAACTGGCCACTTCATGAACAAATTGTAGACTGAAATTTGTTAACAGAAACTATTTGGTGAATATTTAGGAATAACAAATACATCCAGAGAAGCCAGGATCAGCTTACAAATAATATAAACACAGAAAGAAAGGGCAAATTGTGTCAGCTAACGTGTTTTCCATTAATAATCTGACCATCATTAGGCAAAGCACTTCACAGACATGAGCAGTAATTGTCAGAGTACGTTTCCTTCTAACAGAGAGACAAGGTTTAAAATAACTAATGCAGTTATTCAGTTATTAAAGAAGCAAAGTTAGCAATAGATAAGGGACAACACTGGTATTTAGAGAGACACTGGAAATACTAATAGCAGTCTAGAAGGAAGTTCAGTTATCCTTATATAGCCAATAATGTCAGTGTTATGAAAGGATGAATAAGTCATTTGAATTTAGAAATGAAAAAGAGGAACCAAAACATGTGGAATGTAGAAAACTATAGACTAACACCTGGTACTTATGCATCAAAAGTTAAAGCTTGGCAAAGCTTAAAAGAAATGAAGGGCCAAATAGAAGAAATAACAACTCACATTAGTATGCCAGGGATGGAGGAGAGGAAATCCAGCCTACAGGGAAAGGCCTGTTCTGATGACTCCATTCACATTGTAGGGCCAAGGCCAAAGACTTAAACTCAAAAATATGAAATGAAATCTGTAAAGGAAAATGGAAAGAGCAGAATGCCCTATTTTTGCTGTTTGAGTAATAGCGGTATTTCTAGATAGCCAAAAGGGCTATATTTATACTTGAAAGATGGTTTGCACTATTTCTGGGAACACAGAGGGAGGGAAATGGAGGCAGATGCACATGTTGGGCTGTGACCTGGCAAAGGAGGGCATTTTGGGGGGGACTACTCTTCTTACAGGCACTTTATAGACCAGTATGATCTGGTCCCCACCAAGAGGTGCTTACATTGTGTATATATATTTAATTATATCCTGAGATCTGGCTAACTAGAAAAGAATAATAAGGGGTGTCCTCCTGAGCACAAACCTGCAAGCCAGCAGCTCCCAATTTCTAATCCTGGCCCTGATTCCTCCTGTGGTTTTTAGACAAATTAATCTCTGCTTTAGCCTCCTAATCTGTGAAATGGGACGCCAAGCCTCACTTCCCTGGCCATCGGGAGGCAGGGAGGAGTGTTGTCTCTAATGAGCAGGTTAAACAATGAATAGTAACAACTCTAAAGGTGACAAATGTGATGTGCTATTTTAGGTGAAAATGTTATAAGGGGTGGTGTGAACAGTGACAGATTGAGGATAAAATAGGGTGAGAGATGGGACAGTGCATGCCTCTCTGACATTTTTATCAAGCTGTGATGTCAGAGAGTCAACCACTCACTACTTCAACTATTCTAGTACTCTGTTACAGTGTTAGGATTATGCAGCTGTAACTCCTGGGTGGGAGAGTCAATATGCTGTAAAGAGAGAACTGCAAGGCCTGCCCCTATCTGCTAGGGAGACCCATTAAAGCAGGGTCCAAAGTGGGAGAAGAGGAGCTGACATAGCTGCCTCAGTAGCTGCTGGACAAACCCATAAAGCAAGGGAAGGCCCTAGTGGGGAAGAGAGAAATATCAACTCCTTTCCTAGGGTGAATATTGCAAAAACAGGTTTAAGTGAATACTGAGAGGCAGAGTGGACAGGTACAAGTCAGATGAGTAAAATCCCAAATCCACCACTGTTTGAGTGACCTTGGGTAAGTCACTTACTCCTCTGTGCCTTGGTTTTCCCATGTGTAAAACAGGGATGAGATTTACCCACTTTAGAAAGTTATTTGAGGTATACATGTAATGTGGTATAACACTATGAATTACTGACGTAAAACAACGACTTTTTCCTTATGTTCACCTCTTGTTTGTGTTCCATGAATACTTGTGCCAGTCAGTTTTACTAGCATGAATCTTAGCAGAAAGAGAACGCTGAAGTTGCACTTGGCAGTACTGATGAAAAGAATTGTAAATCTACATGTACATGGCAGAAATGTTCATGAAGTTATCCAGTCAGGAAACAGGAAAAAATCCCATGTGGCATAGCTGCCCAACCACAATAGCTGAGCATTGCTTGCCAGTGCTGGTAGAGAACTGTCTGATCAGTCCAGAGTTTTAAAAACGTCATTTTGTTACAAGCAGAGGCTAAACTTGTCAAATTGGTTGTTGCAAATGTCATTGTCTAGTTCCATCTGACTGGACTAGCTTGTTCAGATCATCAGTGAGAGCCTGACTGAGGCTAGGAATTATAACACTCTACCCCAGCACACTAGTACTTGGCGATTTTCAGTTTACACTATAGTATTTCCCTTGGGCCAAATCCTGCAGTCCTTACAGGGCACTTAGTCATCTAATTGAACAGAGTGGATATGCTGGAAGTTGGACCACCTGGGTTTATTCTTGGCTGTGCCACTGACTTGCTGCACGATGCCTGGCAAGTAATTTAACTTCTCTGGCAGATGGCAGAAATAATGGAGGACAACCCAGTGGGCATTTACTGTGAAAAGTACTTTGAGATCCTTGGAGGCAAGGCAGTAAGTGCTAACATGCTATAAACCAGACGTTCATTGCCTCTTGGAAGCAAAGGTTCTCACTGGCCACCTTTGAGTAAATGGTGGCTTTAAGTGCTCCTTAAATGAAAGTTGCTTTGTGCAGTAAAAGCAGCTTCAAAAGAGGGGTCTGACTCCTAGAGCCATCAAACAAAACCACGTGGCCCAGAAGAGCGCGGAGCTAACAGGCTTTCAGAAGTTTCAAGCTCAGCAGCTGAGGATAGGAACAAAACCGTGTGGGCAGTCAGCAGGGACAGTTGCATTTGGCTGTCCATATGCATCACTGGAGGGAAACACTAGCATGGGAGCTGCTTCTTGGGATAGGGCAGGAAGTTCCTGGTCCAAGAATCTGGTAAGAGTTGTGTGGGGGTAGTTTTGGTCCTACTGCTATTCAGGGAAACAATGTGTGTATTGCAAATAAACATTATATTAAGGATATACTTTGATTTAGGCCATGTCTACCCTACCACTTATGTCACTCAGGGGTGTGAAAAAACACACCCTTGAGCAATGTAAGTTTCACTGGCCTAAGTGGTAGTGCAGACAGAGCTATGTTGGCGGGAGAGCTTCTCCCACTGACAGAGCTACTGCCGCTCGTGGAGGTGGTTTTATTATGTCGACATCAGCATAGAGACAGCTACACAAGTGATCGTACAGTGGCACAGCTGCATTGGTATGGCTATGCCGCTATAAGCTTGCTAGTGTAAACATGACCTTAGTGTTGTCAATTTCTTGTCCAAATGGAAACCCGTTCTGCAAGACTCTGAATGTAGGCTACCACTTGGTCAATGGAACAATACTACTATTATTACAATGGGAGTTTTGCCAGTAATTCTCAAGGAAGAACTGGAGGATTTGAATCTCTACTTATAGAATACATTTCAGTAAACAAACATCATAGTAATGCTGGCTGAAGTTTTTCATGGAATTAGTTTTTTTGTTTTAAAAACTTTGAAATGAAGATTTGGAGGGGGAGGGGGGTATTTTTAAAACTCTTGATTTTGAAGCTGTGGGAAAATGCCTACCTTCTCTCAGTTCCCCTTTTTTCCTCCAGAGAAAGAGGAAGAAAATAGGCACTCATTTGATGTTAATCTTAAAATTAAGCTTATGCTGTGTCAACACTCAATTACAAAGCTGACTTTTAAAAAGTGAAAAATACTTTCAACACTTCAATGTTAAATGTTGGAAATGTTCTTTTGAGAGACAGCAATACAAAATAAGACTAACTTTGTCAGCTGGGAAAAGTTTAAAAAGAGAGGGGACTTGGTAGTTTTCCATCTAGCAAAAGCTGAAAACCAGTATGCAAGGGTGGGAGGGGAAATAGATGTTTCCACATTTTTTAAATTTTCCTATGGGAAAACTCATTTGAGGGGAAATTTCTGAACTGAGATTTCCCATAACAAGTCTCATAGAAAAGTTTTCATTTTCCAGACAGCTCTAGTCAGATATAGTGCCATGAGTATCTCAAACCAGCCCAACCTTGCTGTTTGCTATTTTTCTATGCTTTTTGCAGCTAGAGCAGTGGTTCCCAAACATTTTTCCTGCATGACCCCATTTTCAGATGTGTTGTTACCCCAGACAGCCTGGAAGTTACCATTAAAAAATGGTGTCCTCTATGAAGTGTGACCTCACACACACACACACACACTGCATAGACTTTAAAGTCAGAAGGGACCAGTGTGATAATCCAGTCTGACCTCCTGCACAACACAGAATCTCACCCACCAACTCCTGGAATAGACTCCTAACCTAGTACTGAGTTTCTGAAGTCCTCAAATCATGGTTTAAGGACTACAAGGTACAGACAATCCACCGGCAAGTGACTCATGCCCCGTGCTGCAGAGGAAGGCGAAAAAACAAAAGGGAGTCTTCTGGCCTGCATGAGCTCACACACATACAGTGCGTGTGACACGCTGCAGGGTGGGCTCCGTTTTGTGGATCAAAAGAGCTTCCTTTGTGTGACAAGACCTTGTGCATAGGGTGCGTGTGAGGTCACGCTGTGCAGAACAGGCCATTTTGTAAAAAGCTGCCTTCTCCACACGGGATTACCATGACCCCATCTGCTGATGAAGCGACCCCACTTGTGGTCACGACCCACAGTTTGGGAACTGCTGAGCTAGAGTATGCTACGTATTGTCTTTGCACAAAACCTATTTTGAGAATTTATTGCCTTGGGCAGCATGTAAGTACACTTACATAAGACCGTACCTGCACCAACAGAAACGAAAGGATAGATTACCCAATGAGGCTGCTAAAGTGATGCATTTCGTTGTCCATTAAGCCTGGATTTATGTGCTTAAAGGGCTGGCTGCTTGTTTTGTCCCACCAAGTAAGCTAATTTAGAAGAGCCTCTTTCAGAGCATGGTACTGTATAACCTGCAAAGAACTATTCAGCTGATGTTATGTACCCCTGAGCTTCTCCATGGGAGATTCCCCACAATGCATTGTGCATCTTTGACTCCAGGGAATCTCTGAAATGCATAAGATTTGAAGAGAGCAGCTGGCTCAGCAGAGAAAGCCACATCTGCTGAGCTATCATAATGGGCTTGCTGGGATATTAGCAAGGGTCAGGGAGCCTGCCTGGGTCAGAAGAGATCTTTGCTGAGTTGGAAGGGAGGATACGGTACACGACTAAGTAGGACAGGCTATCTAATTCTAATCACTCTCCCAACAAACACTTAAATCTAAACTCTTGGCTATAATAATGGTATTAAATGACATGTCATGGAAGTAACAACCACCCTGAAGGCTTTGTGAGTTTGGTTTTAGTACATTTAACACCTCTAGATGGCCCAGCAGGGCAGCTATGCTTTGAATGTCTGACAATATAACCCATAGTGATAGCTTAGCCACCTTGAATTTATTACTTGTATAGCAAGTTCTGTACAAATGCATTACACTGAAATGTCATGACTTTATTTTTCTCTGTGCAATGTCAGGGTAAAACTCCACTGGAGGCTAAAGTTAGGCAAAGGAAGACACCTTTCTTTCCTTTTGAGGGCTTAAAGGAAAACAAAAAGTAAATTAATTCAGTCCCAGGCCCCATCCCCTTCCTGATAGGCAGGATGACAAACTGAATGGTCAGATGGTCTTTCCTGACCTTAAATGCTACAACTCTAACAAGCTCTAAACATAAAAAACCTAACCAATATCTCCAGAGCTCTGATGCCTGGTTCTTAGAAACCCAAGAGATTTAAAGAAGCACAGCTCCTTTTCAGGGGATGGAGCATAATTAGGCACATCTTCACCTGATGAAAATTTGGTCTGACTTAACCCCAAAATATTCTTGGTCACCATCTGTCTCTCAGGCCTTCACCAGAAGCACCACTGAGATGGGATATGTAGTAGCTTTAGGCCCCTGAAGGGAATAGCAGAGAACCCTCATGCACTATGGGGGCTCCTTAAAAGTTCATATATCTTAAGTACAAGTGAGTGACAGAGAGCACTTTCTGTCCATTTTGAGTTCAAGAAACCCATCAAGATCATGGCAAGTGGACAGAAAGAGAACATTATGTGACTAAACAGACAACCAGGCTCACCAGCTGTATTCTCTCAAGTTCAGAAGATGTTAAGTGATAGATTTAGGGGCTGGTGGAGAACTGAAGGATTCTGGAACTGGTAAAGGAACCTGGAGACTTTTAGCCACACAGGCCCAAATTCAAAGCGGAGTCTAGGGGACTGTCTACACACAAACTGCACCAGTTTAACTCAGAACTGGTCTATACACAGAGCTGTACCTGTAAATTACAGGTTCAGAAAAACAGTTCGTAAGATTGTTCACACAGATATACTAAACAACAACAACGTAATTAGCTAAAACAATGCAACTTCTAGGTTTAGTCCAAGCTCCCATGACTGTACTTCACAACTCACTTCAGCCTGTAACAATGTCTATGTATTGAGCACCCCTCCTGGGCAGGGGCCACATTACAAACACCCAGCCTCTATTAGCTGCCTCTTACTGGCCCCTTATACACTCAAGACAGCCTCTGTTGTGGCTTAGAGAACCCTTTTCTGGGGCTGGTTCAATGTCAAAGTTCACACAAACCTCAAAATCCTTAATCACAAAATGGTCCAAACAATCCTCAATGAGCTCCCCACATAAAGTCCAAAATCTTTTTCAAAACTAGCTCAAAAAACAAAAACACCCTAGTTCAACCTTAGCTCTGATTTTTCAGCCACATCCAGAGCTCTTAGTCTGCCCCACATATCAGTCCTCAGCCCTTTCTGGCTGGAGCTCATCCCTCTAGCCCTACTTTCATATGGTGTCTCAACCAGCCAGGTGGCTGCATTGCCTGCTAGCTTTAATGTGGTCACCTGATTCCTCTAAGGTGAGGCTCATCTTGTAATCAGGGCTAGCTTAGCCCCAGGCGCGCCAGCTCCTGGGCAACTGTCCTGTTACACAACCCCACCGGTGTGTACTGAACATGTCCAGTTGAAAATTCTGTAGAGTCACACCAGCCTAACAAGGTGTAATTTACACCACTTTACACATCAATTCTCATGTTAGCCCATTGAGTATATTGGAGTCTAACAGTCACTCACGAACTGAGGTCTGTAAGACAGGAGTGTTTCAGGCAAATCACCTAATACACAGGTATAAAGGTTACATTAGGCCATCTGATTCTTTAGTTTGCTCCTTTTTGTGACTTCTGGCCCCTCAGCATGCAAATTATAGCAGTGTAAATCTCCCTTAGGCTCAGACTCCTGTAATACTTTTACCAATGTATAATTTACACAACTTGATAAATCACTTATTGACTTGGCCCAGAAGCTCTTAGGACTCTAAAGGGAAGTGAGGAAATCCTTGAGAAGCTTGGAAATAGAGAAAGTAATGTTGTATCCTGGTATGGCTGCAGGGAATTAATTGCGCCTCTCCTGATCAAAAATGAATAGGTGCAGAAGACAAAGGTTTTGGCTTTGGAACTGCCAGCTTGTGAAAACGTGGGGAGCAAATGAGGGTGGAGGAGGAGACAAGGGCATCAATGTAGGCAGGGTTGGAGAAATGGAGATGAGCTTGTGCTTGCTATGGAAGAATAGCAGGAACCAGTGCAGAGATTCAAGGAGTCAGGGCAGCAAGAAAAGAATATTTTTTTAAATGTCATGCTCTGGGAGTAGAACTGGTATTTCCATTATCACCCACTAATGTGTTATGTATTCATCTTGGGCCAAGTCCTGCAAACTTTTACTCAGACAGGAAGTCTTATTATGCATCTCAGACTGCTAAATGTGGAACATAATGTGGGACAGAGACCCAAAATGAGGGATATGAAAAGCATATTCATGCAAATAATTTTACATGCCGTGGGATTAATTCCTTTGGTGTAACTATCTCTCTAAAACCTTGGTTCTTTATTTCTAATGTAAATCATTTTCAACAATAAAAGCCAGAGGCGCAGGACATTTATGTGGAACAAAGGTAATTGGGGACTAAAATGAGTGGTGTCCAAAATGAGATATACGTGAGTAATCTGAGTTCTACTGAAATCAATGGGAATGTTTCTTGTGTATTTACAAGATCAGGCCCTTTGGTAACAGCGAGAAAGCAAGTGTTTATATGCTATAGAGGTTGGGTTTTATAGGGATTGGGGTTCCTTCTAAACACAAATGCCATTGTCATACATACCTGTTGTTTTATCTATGTACCTTACAGAGTACCGCAATACACTGAGCAAATATAGCATAGCACAACAAAAATGGAACATTTTAGATATAAAAATGTCTTCTTTGTAACGAGCATGCCACTATGAACTGAGAGGATGTGTAACTAAAATTGGCTGCTAGGTAGCTCTGCAGCATTTCTGAACTAGGTGCAAATGAAGTGCAATTCTCATTTGTCAGAAGTGGCTGAACAAGTTTACCCAGATAGGATACAGTATTTTCATAATTCACTTCCTGCTGGTTGCATTCTGCCAAGACTACTATTTTGTTTGAATAAAGTTGAATGTCTACAATATGTCCTCTTTTGAATAACTAGTACTGAATGCTTTGACGATTGCACAGAAATCTCTTATTTCTCTTCCATTAGGTTTTCTCCTGTATAGGATGACAAAATCCAGCCCAGTACTGTGACATCCAAAGATGCAGCAAGAGAGAAAGCTGGATAGAGGACAAAGACCCATTACAACAAATTAAGACTAACTCTACCATCCTCTCCCAAGAAAAATTCAGGGTGTTTAATAAGTTACCCTGAAACCAAATAACTTCTGAGTTATGCATTATTCATAGACAGTCAATGGCCAAGGTCAATAGCGTCCATATAGACAAGGCTGACCATGCTTCTAATTCTAGCAGAAAGGACCATACTGTAGTATGGTAAACATAGGCCCAGAAGATATTATAGATTTCTTCTTGCAGAGCCGATAAAACTAGTAAATTATTGAAAAGGAGAGTCTTGGACCCTGTGTAAAGAATGTGATCCATCCTGTCTCAACCCTCTGTCAAATAACCTAGACACAATACTGACTGTGGTTTAGGAGTACACTGCAGGTCCCCTTCTGCTATGGCTATGTTGGCACTCAAGAGGAAACCAGGAAGGTGGATAAAAATTGCAGGTAGAAACATTTACACCCATTGTAAAGAAAGGGCCCAAAAGTGCTATACTTCCCACCTACCCCTTACCTTTTTTCCTGGTATTACTCAAAGGTTAGATTTAAAACATGACAAACTTTTGTAATATTCTGAATGTTTCAATTCTTCCTTGTCTCTGTCCTTTTCTTGCAGTCAACCGCAAAGACAGAGACGGGAAACACATGGAGAAACACACAAGCAAGGCAGGTATGCTACTAAAAACATAGCATCCCAATAGCTATTACGTCTTGCTAGCTCTTTATATTATTGGCTGTCAGCAGCAACACCACAGTGCCTTCCTCCCCATCTGGAAGGGTCAGATTTGAGAAAAAAAAAAACCATTTAGTAAATAAACATGGGCACTCCAATGATAAGATCTGGCTTGGTACTCAGAGTGGTGAAATGTTAGTCTGTTCTTTCCACTTCTAGGGCAGGTAACCTACTGGTCAGGATATGATAGTATCTGCCTTTGTACCTAATCCACTGAAGATGAGTCTGTTGCAGCCTACATCTACTGAGCCTGGCTCTCTATCTTAAGCTGTAGAGACCTATGCTTTCAGCTCAGGAGGTCTTCTGTTCAATCCTGAATACGTGCCTGCTTATGTGTCAGGTGCCATCTTGGCAAGCACACAAGAGATTGAACTAAGGAACTTTAGTGCTCAAAGCATCAATGTCTACAGCTCAAGCTAAAGAGCCAGGTTCTGTAATGGGAGGATGTAAGAGGCTCACATCCTTTGTGGCCTAGGCACAGGAGGATGTATAACAAACACTATCAGTGGGTTACAAACACATCCGGCCATCACCTTCTTGACTGAGGTGCAGGGGAAATTCCACACCCTCTACTTCCCCTAGCAGCTGGGGGTCCCCATCCCTTCTGGTAAAAGGATAGAATTTCCAGAAGATGATTTCTGATAGTAGAGGGATCTTTAGTGCAGCAGACAAAGGCATAACAAGATCCTACAGCTGGAAGCTGAAGCTAGACAAATTAAAATCTGCCTCGTATTTCCATTTTCAACAGAGAAGGTAGCAAACCATTGGAACAACTTACCTAGGCATGCGGTGGATTCTCCATCACTGGAAATCTTTATATCAATACAGATGCATTTCTAAAAAATGTGGTTGAACTGGAGCACCTGTTATTGGGCTTAATGCAGAAATTAGTCAGTAAAATCTATGGCCTGTGTTATGCAGGAGATGGATAATCATAACTGTCATTTCTGGCCTTAAAGTCAAGGAATATAAAAGATGTCCAACCATCCTTTATGTCTATTCCCATGATTGCTAGGAATCCCACTCCTCTATCCCCATGGGAGTCTATAGCAGCCCAGTAGGGTGACCGATAACAAGTGTGAAAAATCGAGACAAGGCATGGGAAATAATAGGCACCTATAAGACAAAAACCCCAATATTGGGACTGTCCCTTTAAAATTGGGACATCTGGTCACTCTACAGCCCAGCTGCCAGCACACCCTTTGAGTTCTTCCTCATGATGACTTTTCTGCCACTTCTGGAAAGCTTCTCTCCTTGATAAGGACCATTAAAAATATATGACTGAGATCAGTGACATGCAGAGATTCAGTAGGAGGCCCTCGCTTTTTATAATTGCTGCAGTGTAGTGCTATCTAATCAGGAAAAGGGAGTACGTTTAAGAGAATTGCGGAGAAGCTGTATCATGAACAGAACCAAATGAATCCCAGAAGGGGACAGTGAGTTTGGGAAACAAATTGGCTTCCAAGGCATCTTTTAAAAATCCAGTGTTCCCAATCCAACCCCCCCTCCTCCCTCCCATACACACACAAACACACACACTGGCATTGTCCTATGGGGTCTACAGCTGCGCTCTCTGATGCTGCAACAGATAACATATGTGGCTGGAACATACAGTTAGAATCTTCCACATCAGCCTAACCTATACAGAGACCACAGTAGCGATCTCTTTGTAACACCAGTAATGTGGAATGTCCGTCCTAGCCACTCATACAGCAATTGGCATTGCTACGTCAAGAAATGTCACTCATTTTCCTCTCTTCAGTTCTGTCCTTTTGATTGTTAAGGCAATCTCTTTAGCATGGGTATTAAGCAGAGCCAAATTTACATGCCCACAAAACTCAGGGCTTCTCACTGAAGGCCAGTTACATCAGAAAGTGAGTAGGCAAAACTGAGTCTTAATGGCTTACTCTGAGTCAGTTCATTGCAGCATAGATAGAGAACACTGGTCCTCAATCAAAACAAGGTAGGCAAACCTTACCTTGGTTACCCTGAAGAATGAGAGTTTTGGGGACCATTCTCCTCTTCTAGTACTCCAAATGGGAAGAAGAAGAAAGCAGCAAATACATTGGATTGGTCAAAATGTTTTGTCAAAGAATTTTTGATGGAAAGTCTTTCTGAATGAACCTAAAATTTTCACAACAAACTATCGCTTTGTTTGAAGGTTCGATATTTTGATGAAAAAATGAAAACTTTCTTTCTACCTTTATTTTGATGTTTCAGCTAGAAATTGGTTTTGTTTCAAGTTTTCAAAAACCAAAAAAGGTTGGGGTTTGATTTTGGGGTGGGTTTCATTTTTTTATCCCCTTTCTATTTTATTTTCCACTCACTTCTAAGGGGAAATGTTTAAGAAGGAGAAAGGGACAAAAACTTGAATGGACCCCCAAAATTTTTTCAGTTTTCAAAAGCTACAATGCAAATTTTCAAATTTTTAACAGTCAAAACAAGAGTTTTCATTTCACCTTTTTATTGAAAAATCTAAAAAATCATTAACATTTCAAATAAATAAAATAATTTTATTTAAAAATGTTCATGGAAATAGATGTATAGATTTTTTTTACCAGCTTCACACTTATATCGGCCAAAATCTTCCAAAGTGGCCACTGGTTTTTGGGTGCCTCATTTTTGACTAAATAGCATTTTTTATGGGAAAACCTTTGTCAAACATTTTACCATCTCTAGTCAGCAGCACTGCAGGGAAAGTTCAGACAGCCTCTTAGTGCTTTGTTTTTTCAGGTCCAGATCCTCAACTAGTACAAGCTGACATAGCTGCATTGGAGTCAATGAGCAGTGCCAATTTACAACAACTGAGGATCTGAGCTGCAAATTCTTAATCATTTTCTTCTTCAGATGAATTCATACTTTTTACCCGCTCATGTCAAAAGAGCTGCTATAAGTAAATGTTCCTATTGGATATGGTCTCAGGGTTTAGCTCCCATGAGCTCCTACTCAACCTGAGCTCTGACCTACTCTTTCCCGCCCCAGGCAGACAGTGATGCATTGTAAAAAATATGAAGGGGTTAGAATGTGAGGCCACGCTTTAGCTTTCATGTCTTCAGACCTGGTTTCAAGTCTGGATTAGATCATGTATGCAAATGAGTTTAGTGGCTTCCATTCGGCAACATAATCATACAAATCAGGCCAGTTACTAGTCATAACGTCAACTTTTGCAACATCTTCCTTATGAAAAACACAGGAATAGCTTCAAACATTACATCCTACTATAGAGTTGCTCCAGGGCTGAATTTTTCTTGGAGGTCTCTCATCCAGGTCCAAACCTACACAGTTTGAGATTATTATTGTAGTGCCCTGGACATTATGGTTAGGAGCCAGGGTCTTTCTGTGCTAAGAACTGTGTACAAATAATAAAACAGTCCCTACCCTCAAAGTATTTACAATCTATACATAATATGAGACAACAGGTGTATAAAACAAATGTGTAGGAGGAGAAGGAAAGATAAGATCCCAGCAGGAGATGGGATAGTTCAGAGTACAAAGCACATCCATCGTTAACTTTCTAAAATAGTTGTGGATCCTGTGCTTGAAGATTTAGTGGTTGCCTAGATAAGTGATCACAACTTAATTACATTTGTTATGTGTAATATAGGGCTGACAAGTAATATGTAAAGCCACTTGGCATTCTAAAAGGGACAATTTCCCAAAGCTGAAAACAATTATAAGCAAAATTGATTGCGAGGAAAAATTTAAACAAAAGAGTCTGGGTGAAAATTGGAAGTTAACAGAACTTCTCCAGATGCCCAAAGCCCACAATTCAGAAATCATAAAAGAAGACTTCCTCAGTTAAAACATCCAATTAAGCAGAAATGAAACATATAATATACATCGAATCAACTTTGAATAATTTATTGATGAAATTACAACTTTGGTTGATAAAGGTAACTTTATTGACATAATAGACTTCTGTAAGGCATTTTTGACTTGGTTCCATGTGACTTTCTGATTACAAAGATAGCACTATAAAAGAATCAATGTAGTCCATATTAAATAGATTAAAAACTAGTTAATTGATAGATCTCAAAAGGAAATTGTAAATGGGAAATTGTTATCCCATGGGAGAGTTCCCAGTAGAGTCCTACAGGAATCTGTTCTCAGCCTAGCGCTATTCAATATCTTTTATCACTGAGCTAAAACAAAACATAAAATCATAGCTAGCAAAGTCTGTAGATGACACAAATTGGTGTAGTGGTAAATGATTAGAGTGCAGTGTCATTATTTTTCAAACTCTTTTAAATGAAAAATGCACAGTTGGCAACACCAAAACGTTTTGCAAATTTGTGTTGATTTTTGCCAAATCATTTGGTTGGAAAAAAAACCTTCAAAAATTCCAAAAAATCAAAACAATGGTTGTTTTATTCTAAGCAACTTTGTTTCTAAATTTCCTTTAATTTTATTTTTCAAATGTTCAAAATGGAAATGTGGTGTTTTTGGGTCAAAACATTACATTCAACCTGCAACAATTTTGTTTTCAATTGTCAATCAATAGAAAAACTGTTGTTGACCCAGTTCTATAAATGACAGGTCAGTTCTACACAACGCCCTGGATTGTATGGTAAACTGTGTGCACTTGAACATATGTTTGAATACAGTTAAATACAAGTCTATACATCTATGAACAAAGAATGTAGGTTACATAGGCTGGGGGACAGTGACACAGAAAAGGACTTAGGGGTCACGGTGCATAACCCACTGGATATGAGTTTGAGGCTAAAAGAAAAAGTCCATGCAATCCTTCCATGTATAAGCAGAAGAATATTGAGTAGAAGTAATGTGGTGGTATTATCACTGTATATGGCATTAGTGAGACCATTACTGGAATTTTATGTTCTGTTCTGGTGTGAACAATTAAAAAAAAGATGTTGACAAACTGGGAAGGGGTCAGAAAAGAGCCACAAGAGTGATGTGAAGGCTGGAAAACCTGCCTTACAGCGATAGGCTAAAGAAGCTCAATCTATTTAGCTTAACAAAGAAGGTTGAGAAGTAACTTGATCATGGTTTATAAGTGCTTACATCAGTGGTTCCCAGCCTTTTTGGCTCAAGGGTCACAGATATCATTGTTACAACCCTAAAGGGCCACCAGTCTCTGCCACCAGCCCTCCTCCCCATACCCTCACTACAGCCAGATATAAGAAGTTCAGCAAGGAGGCTTCCTCCTCGCTGATCTCCTGTCCCCCTGGCTGCAGCAGGGAAACCACACGCATCCTGTAGCCCTGTGCGCTCCACCTGGGTCCCTGGGCAGTGGCTTCCTTCTGCAGCCAGGGGGATGGGAGATCAGTGCTCCCCTCCCACTGGCTCCAGCGGGGACCCCAGCACGTATGGACCCAGGTAGAATGCTTTGCCGTGCTCCCTGCTACAGCCAAGGAGAGGGGAGTGCTGATCTCCCGTCCCCTGGGCTGCAGCAAGGAGCCTGCACCGGTCTTTTAGCACCACTGCAACGCGCTCCGCCTGGGTCCTTAGGCAGCGGTTCCCTTCTGCAGCCAGTGAGAGGGAAGCGATGGACCACTTTGAAAGCTCCCGCAGGTCACAGGTTGGGAACCACTGATTTACATGGTAAAGTCTCTTTAATCTAGCAGGAAAGGATATAACACGAAGTTAAAGCTAGACAAATTCAGACAAGAAATAAGGCACAAAATTTAACTGCGAGGGTAAGGAACAAGTCACCTAGGATGTGGTGGGGTCTCCATCACATACAATTTTTAAATCAGGCCTAGTTATCTTTCTAAATGAGATGCTCTAGCTCAACCAGAAGTTATAGGCTTCATGAAGAAATCATTAGTGAAATTCTATGGCCTATGTTATGCAGAAGTGCAGACTCAATTATAGTAATGATCCTTCTGGACTTAATGTCTATGATCTATGGGAATCCAACATGATAAAGCAGTTTCCTGGGATTTCCCCTACATTCACTAGAAGTGTTTTTCTCTCTCAAAGATGCTGTTTTTGTATTCAAAAAGCGTGCCACAGTCAAGGATTTTTTGTTTTGGTCAGTCTCTCACTGACTTATCCTTTTAATTAATCATGAAAAGAGGTGTCTGAGTGCAAACTGTTGACAGCCAGTATTTCTTATGATCAGAAACAGAAAACCTTCCAGAATCCTTCTTTTTTCTTGGGGCCCTCTAGGAGCATCACCCTTAAAAGACTGCCCTTTTCAGTTATCACCACCTGCTAAATAGCCAGCTCTTAGTCCCACATAAGTTTAACTACATCACAGAAATAAAAGGGATGTTGCAACTGAAATCAGTCTTTAGACTGAAACACTTCACTCTGTTTTTAGAGGTAAACTTGGCACACACCCAAAACAAAGCATCCACTACAAGATTTGGTGCAATTCTATGATCTGCCTATCTCTAGTGCTCACTGTTCTTCTCTTTAGAAATCTGGAGCAGAAGTTAATCATTTTATTCCAAGCTACAGGTCAACTTGCCTCCTGGCTGTGTTCCCAGTCTATCTCCATTTTGTTTCTGATCTGCAGTCAGTAGGCTTTTATTTGAGATATTGTTTCCCTAATTCCTATCCTGGTGTCCTGTCACATATCTATGTCAGAAATGCTTCTCTCCTACCCCCAACACACATCGTTTTATTCTCTTCTAATGGTGTCTAGTGTAAAAAAAATCTGAATTTTTGTATCTAAAATATATTACAAATACAAATAATATAGAAAGAGTTTGAAATGAGTATTTTACCATTCAGCCAGTATTAGAATGAGAACCATTCAGAATACCCTGTCTCAATATATAAAACTGAAGAGTTCTTTTTAAATGACATGCTATCAAACATCAGATATGATCACAGGGATATAGTTTAATTGGTAGATGAACAAGATTGCTCTCTATTTTAAGGATTAGAGACAAATAATTGCATGTCTCTTAAGCATGGTTAATTCTAATAATGCTGTATATCTTTTCCACGTAGCCCAATACTAAAACGAAGTCCTGACATCACCAAATCCCCGCTGACAAAGTCAGAACAACTTCTGAGAATAGATGACCATGATTTCAGCATGAGACCAGGTTTTGGAGGTATGAAAAACGTACATCTGATTCTTATTTTTCAGAGTATCTTTTCTGTAAGAAACAGAACAGTGTCTCACTGGTGAGTGGATTGACAAGATAGATATTGGAAAGAACTGTTAGTTGGGAAAGACCCTCATTGTTTCTGTTCTGAATTTACAGCACAGAGCACTCTCATGACTGAGTGGGCTTGCAACAACATGGCCTTCCTCCTAGGATCACCAAATTACTTTCAGCAAAACCATGAGAACGTAGATAGAGGCATCATTTAGGGATATTAAATACTCCTCATATTGAGCTGAACCTTTGACTAATGAAAATATGTCCAGGTTCAGATTACACTTATTTCTAGATTACTGTGAAATCCTAATATTATATCTCACTGTGACAATGTTGATGTCTAATCAAATTAATGTACAATACTTACTGACCTGGTCTCTCATTATAAGAGAGAACATTTAGACTACTTGGTGTTCATGTTTTGCTCACAGTCTTGCAATTCTATGCTACAGCAAACCAAGCTTTTAGAGCAAAGGATTAAGGAGAATGTGTTTTCTTATGACCTGATGGATTAAAGAATGTTGTAATTTATCTACTCTTCCTGGATGACAGATGGTCATTCAAATCGGGAATACCATTATGCATCCTGATGGAAGAAGCTTTTATTACTAAATGCTTGATATACACAATACCAGTGTGTTCAGTTCATTTTAAAATGGCTTCAATTTCAGGACCGTCCATTAATATTGACATTATTTATTATAATAAGTGTCTTGTATGTTAATTGTCAAAGGTATACAGTGGCTGGTCAAAGTCTGGAGGAGGAAGAGGAAGAACAGCAGTAAATCTATAGAAGAGTCTGTGTATGCATTTTAACACATCCCTATGAAATGTTGGACACCTAAAAAGCAGAAAGGTTTGGTACTGGCTGGCATGTCTGTTAGCAGTCTGAAATGAGAGGACAAGTACTGAAAAATCCACTCACTCCTAGAGGTAGCCCATCCCTATACTTGCTGCTACCCATACGACACCCATTCTGTGTATTAATAAATGCTCTCTGGGGCTGTCAGGCTGACAGCTCGCTTCTCGAGCCCAAAACAAAAAACAATTTAACGAAACACTTCAAACATACAGAATAAGCACGCCACTCCCTTGCAGAGAGAGCCAGGTGGGCAGATCTGCACTGCACACAGTCCCATTGAAGTCAGTAGAGCTCCATGTGGGTGCAGGGGGTCCACACACTTGTCCATTTCTCATGCAGGATTGGGGCCTAAACAGCGCACAATCAACTAGCTCCACAAAGAGAAACAGCATAATTTCTTCTTACCGTCTCCACTGATTATTCATTTTACCCAGTTCTCCTGTCTGTGGACCCCCCATTGACTGGAGTGGGAGTTGTGTGCGTGCACTGATACTGCAGGATGAAACTCGGCTTGGTTTGATCTTGCACCTGAAGGACTCCATTTTCAGTTCACCAAAGACTATATGTATTTTGTGTGCAGAAGCAGTTCCAACGGTCAATACTACATGTATTTACTCTTTGAGTACATGGTAACCTTTAAGGACAGCATTTTCCTAAGCATCAGCAGTCAACAGATTCTTAAGGGGACTCATTGCACTTTCAAAAAGGGATATAAGTGGCCACAAAGAGCCCTGCAGCCGCAGGCGGGGGCAGGGAACAAAGGGTTGGGAATGGGCTGTGGTTAAGAGCACAAGTGTCAGTCTGGTGTTTTCAGCAGTGTCCCATGCATGCGACTAGGGGATGTTGCTTTAGTGCCTGCCTGAACCATAACAAGTTCACCCATTTACCTCACCGGCTCACACACATACAAATACTCCCAGCCTCTATTACACACTGACTAAAGGTCCACCAAACACACAGGACAGCCTGAGCGGGAATGAGCGACCCACAGAGGGGCTGAGAGAAAGACAGGCAGCTAATTGTGGGTGCTGGGTTTAGGGTGGGCAAGAGGAGGGTGATGGGGCAGGCTGCTGGGGGATGGAGGAGGAACAGGCATGGCTGAGGGAAGTGGTTTTAGTTTGAAGGTGGGGGTCTCGATGGATGAGGAGCTGCTGCACAGCCTACCTGTTGCACTACTTCCAGGCCCAACTCCTCTTCAGGTGGTGAGGGAGAGGAGGAGGATGGCACTGCACTAAAATATATCAGCCCTGTGGAACCTCCCTCAGCTGCATGGAGGTGTAATTGATGCAGAGGTACAAGCTCCCTCCTGAAGTCGTCATACATCTATACAACGAGCTATGGAGTACCTGGAGAAGGTGGCACTGGAGACCCACACTCTGCGTCTGTACCAGTCACTCCTGCCATTGCACTTCCAGCCACTAGGCCTTCCAAATGCGGTAGTAGACACCAAGTATATCCCTGGCTGAAGTCTTTACCTGTGTAAGGATTTCCAGTTAGCCGTGATCAGGAGGGGACCTGATTACTTTGCCTTCCTATGTAACTTGGAATCCTGCCGCATGCTTTCTCTCAGGTCTAGGAATTGCTCCATGGCCTTGAGAAGCAGGACAGTGTTCTACACGGAACATGCTGTGTGTGCTGCCAACCTGCCATGCTAGGTGTCTGTGCAAGGTTTCCAAGTCAGTGACTCTCACAGCTGTTTTGTCCTCATCACCTCCGATCTCCCAGAACCCTTTGAGAGATAGAAGGTAGTTTCCTTCTATGTGAATTCCTAGCAAGGGTGGAGAGCAAGTCTTTTAGACACACAGAGACCACCATTGGTTTATATTACACTTTTACAAATTGTTCACATGATACATACATTGCACCTGTCTGCTTCCAGGTGCTAGAAGTCACCCTCTCAGATCTTGGCTCCTTAACCCCATTTCCTACTCTGTCACATCCAAAGCACAAATACAATGCTGCTCTAAGACACTCCGTAAGCCTTCTCCAGGTTCACAGGGTATTGCTGGTGTGTTATGATACACAACATTGTCACAGTGTATGGCTTATGTGATGGAGGAGAAGAGGGACAAGGAAACCCCGGATCAGGGATCTCAGAGCAATCTGTCAAAAGGCGGTGGCTTGGGAGAGGTGCCAGGACTTATGAGCTCTCCTTTTAGGACCATTATAGCCAATAGGTTTGTAGGAAAGGAGCCTGGAGGAAGAGATTACAGAGCACAGGACTATAAGATTGCACACTTCATAACCAGTTTAAATACCTATGGTTAGTACAGCCCACTGGCCAAACAGAAATGGGCAGCAGGCACAAGAGTGTGTTAACATGGCTGTCCCATGACTCCCTGCAATGTCTTCTACACTCTCCTGTCACTATCCTGTGGTTCTTTAGCTGTTTATCTCTTCTGCTATATTTCAAAGAATCATAGAAGATTAGGGTTGGAAGGAACCTCAGGAGATCATCTAGTCCAACCCCCTGCTCAAAGCAGGACCAACCCCAAATAAACCATCCAGCCAGGGCTTTGTCAAGCCAGGCCTTAAAAACCTTCAAGGATGGAGATTCCACCACCTCCCTAGGTAACCCATTCCAGTACTTCACCACTTTCCTAGTGAGAAACTTTTTCCTAATGTCCAACCTAGACCTCCCTCACTGCAACCTGAGACCATTTCTCCTTGTTCTGTCATCTGCTACCAATGAGAACAGCCTAGTTCCATCCTCCCTGGAACCTCCTTTCAGGTAGTTAAAGGCTGCTATCAAATCCCCCCTCATTCTTCTCTTCTGCAGGCTAAACAAACCTAGTTCCCTCAGCCTCTCCTCATAACTCATATGTTCCAGCCCCTAATCATTTTTGTTGCCCTCCGCTGGACTCTTGCTTCTTACTCCTGAGGGCTTTTGCGGGGATGTTACACACAGTGACTCTAATCTTGTTCAGGTCAGACTATGAGGGAAACACACAGTGCCTTGTACTGTTTTCTCAGAGCATAGCCCACATCTTCCCCACAGAGCTCTGAGAGCCATAGCCTCCGGAGAAGACAGCTGGGATACACCAGGCTATTCTCCTGCTGGCTGGCTATCCTCTGTCTGGATTGGTTACTCAGCCTCCCCTTCCTGATTCTTCCGTGAATGGCAGCTCACTCATTCTTCCCTCTTGATTATTCAGATAGTTTGCAGAGTGGGGGCAGCCGAGAGGCCTCATCCTCCCTGCCCCCCATTAATGGAATGGATTTTTTCTGGACACCAGCTGTGGGAGCCACAAAGGGACTGAGGTGTTGCAATGCTGAGCATCACAGCACATAACTTAGGTGCCTAGAAAATCACAGGAACACCACTACGATTCACAAGGTCCAAGCGAGGCACCTTAGCCTCCCAATACAAGGAATGGGGAGAGAAAGGCACCTACGCATGTGCTCCACAAAAGCTGACACACTGGGCGGGAAGCTGCCTAAACCAGCCAATGGGAAGTGCTGACAACAGAGGTGTGTGCTAAGCCCCGTCTCTCTCATGGAGATGAGCGCCTAAGTCCAGGCTGCAGGGAGGTGCCTAGCACTGCTTAGCAACCCACTGACAGGGACCTGCAGCCTGGAGTTAGTTGCCTTAGGTCCCTAAGCAACTTCTTGAGGGAGTGAATTAAGCACCTGCCGTGTTCCACACAAAATGGCCAGAGAATGAGGTAGTGCCATCACTGCCTCACCTGATAATGTTTAGCCCAGTGGCGGGAGCACTTGCCTGGGATGTAGGAGCTGAAGGTTCAGTCCCTGCTCCTCTGCCAGAGGGGAAGAAAGGATTTGAACAGGGGTCTCCCACCTCACGGGAGAATGCGCTAACCACTGAGACATGGGATATTTTGTGTGGAGCTCTTCTGCTGGATAAATAATGAAAGAGTGGCTGTAGCAGGGGAACTGGGCCCCTGGTCTCCCACCTCTCAGTTGGGTACCCTAACCACTGGCCTGCAGAGTCATTCTCATGTGCTCTCTTTCTCTCATGCCCAATGATTGTTTAAGTCCTTATCCACATTGGAACAGTCATTGGGTTGGAGAGAGAAAGAAAGTATGTGGGAACGCATCTGTAGTCCAGTGTTTAGGGCACCCACCTGGAGGTGAGAGATTCCAGGTCCAGCCACACACACACACACCCGCTACAGTCATTCTTTCATTATCTCGATGCAAGGCACCTCAAAGGAGACCTACTGGATCGGGTCTTGCATGAGAGACAGGTGTTCAGCTACCTATCTTCCTCTGACTCATGAGTCCCTCGGGTTTAGGCAGGAGATAGGCATCCAGATGTGTAAAGGGAGGCAGCAGGGTGCATACCCAGAGGCTGAAACATAGGTGCCTCTGAAACTTTTACTAAAAAACCTAGGCACCAAGTGAATTTATGTGCTTACAGTGTTCAGCATGAGTTGTGTGCATTGCAATCATCCCCAAGCTGGGATTTAGTGCCTAAAACAGGAATTTAAATGCCTAACTTCTTCTGTGCATCCATATCTATGTTCCTCTGTGTTATCTAATTGATCTGTGAAATCGATCCTGAGCTCCATTAAACTATTCCTTCTGCTAATCTGATCCCTTAATAGAATCTTAACAACTAATATGAGTGAATAAATTTCACCCATTCTAAAACATTGTATTTTAGGCAACCTCATTTTTCTTAGGATTTGTCTATATACAGGTTTTGTACCACTTCAGCTACATCAGTTTAGAAACTGCTCTAAGTAAAGCAAAGCAACCACTTACTGTGGACACAGTTATGTGAGGATAAAGGTGCTTATACTGGTATAGTTAATTTAGGTAAATATATGGAAAAAATTATTCCCATATCAGCACTACTATACTGATATAACTGAATCCACACTAGGGAGATGAACTACTTTAACTATGTGTTTCTAAACCAATACAGTTAAATCAGTAAAACAACTGTGCATAGACCAGTCCTTAGTTGCAAGTTTCAGTCACTTAGAGTGGTCTAGCTAAAAGGGCATTTAATTGCCACACACATTTTCTCTGAAGACTTTAATGTTAAATCTTAACTTTAGAACCCAAAAAGATAATGGAGCAAATAATTAAGTAATCAATTTGCAAACAGGTAGAAGATGATAAGATGATAAGTAACAATCAGCATGGATTTGTCAAGAATAAATCTTGTCAAACCAATCTAATAGCTTTCTTTGACAGGGCAACAAGCTTTATGGATGGGGGGAAGCAGTAGATGTTGTATGTCTTGTCTTTAGTAAGGCTTTTGATACTGTCTCACATAACCTTCTCATAAACAAACTAGGGATATATAGCCTAGATGGAGCTACTATAAGGTGGGTGCATAATTGGTTGGAAAATCATTCCCAGAGAGTAGTTATCAAGGGTTCACAGTCAAGCTGGAACAGCATATCAAGTGGTGTACCGCAGGGATCAGTTCTGGTTCTGCTTCTGTTCAATATCTTCATCAATGATTTAGATAATGGCATAGAGAGTACACTTACAAAGTTTGCAGACAATACCAAGCTGGGAGGGGTTGCAAGTGCTTTGGAGGATAGGAGTAAAATTCAAAATGATCTGGACAAACTGGAGAAATGGTCTGAAGTAAACAGGATGAAATTCAATAAGGACAAATGTAAAGTACTCCAGTTGGTAAGGAACAATCAGTTGCACTCTGTTCAAAATGGGAAATGACTGCCTAGGAAGGAGAACTGCGGAAAAGGGTCTGGGAGTCACAGTGGATCACAAGCTAAATATGAATCAACAGTATAACATTGTTGCAAAATAGCAAACATCATTCTGGGATGTATTAGTAGGAATGTTGTAAGCAAGACATGAGAAGTAATTCTTCCGCTCTACTCCGTGCAGATTAGGCCTCAACTGGAGTATTGTATCTAGTTCTGGGTGCCACATTTCAAGAAAGATATGGACAAATTGAAGAAAGTCCAGAGAAGAGCAATAAAAATTATTAAAGGTCTAGAAAACATGACCTATGAGAGAAGATTGAAAAAATTGGGTTTGTTTACCTTGGAGAAGAGAAGACTGATGGGGGGACATGATAATAGTTTTTAAGTACATAAAAAGTTGTTACAAGAAGGAGGGAGAAAAATGGTTCTCTTTAACTTCTGAGGATAAGACAAGAAGCAGTGGGCTTAAATTTCAGCAAAGGTGGTTTAGACTGGACATTAGGAAAAACTTTCTAACTGTCAGAGTAGTTAAGTACTGGAATAAATTGCCTAGGGAGGTTGTGGAATCTCCATCATTGGAGATTTTTAGAGAAGTTAGACAAACACCTGTCAGGGATTGTCTAGATAATACTTAGTCCTGCCTTGAATGCAGGGGACTGGACTAGAAGACCTCTCGAGGTATCTTCCAGTCCCACACTTCAATGATTCGATGGCCCACACAGAATTTAAATTCCATCCATTCTCAAACTACTTTTGTGGGATGCTGCTGTGGTTGTGTGCAGTGTTGTTCTCAGTGCTTCCTGAGGTATTACAGTCACATGGACTGGTATTACAACTGTTGGAAACCTATATAAGTTTTGTGATCTAAGATGGCTTTTGGCCATCTGACGTTTTATATCATCATTTGGGCCTTACAGGCATAGCTCTGTTCTAGTTTTACCTCTGGGGCAGGTCTGTTGTCCAGTGGGATAATGGTCCAAAGATAACCTTCTGCCATCCTAAAATCCTTCAGAAGAGATCACAAAAGTTGATCCAATAAAATATATTACCTCATCCACCTTGTCTATCTCGTATCCTGGGACCAACATGGCTATGACAACATTGCAAACAAAGTCTGACAATGCAGTTTGTTTTTCACTGTTTGAAAGATGAGGCTTTTCCTTTGCGGATCAGAGAGATGCTGTAAAAGAATAATTTTTCCTTCATAGATTAACTGTCTAGTTTATGGTCTAGTTCATAATTCATTCAGTATTAATTAAATCATGAAACAGCACTATCATCAACATAGCTCCGTGTTAACCACTGGATGAGATTACAAATAATATTCTGTCAGTTACTGTTTGATTAACCCGCAGTGACATAATGTAACAGGAAAGGTTCCATAGTATTTGTGTGGGAAGTTAATAAAAAAGCATTCAGTACTACCCAGACATTTAATTGTCTCATGATGAATTAACTCTGCTTTCTGGAGAGGACTAGCTTGTGACTAAAAGAGAAGAGGGCCAAGTGCTAGGGCAATGAGTGAAACAGATACAAAAAAGAAGATGATGTTTACACAATAATAGGGAGCCAGATTATAATAATAATAATAATCTTTTGCATTGCTCTAGCACTTTCCATTTGAGTATCTCTAATGCTTTATAAACATTATTGTTCAAGGGCCTGGTCTAAAACCCAGTGAATTCATTGAGAGTCTTTCCAGGCCCAAAGTCTCCCAACATGCCTGTGAGGTAGCTAAATACCGTCTTCATTTTGAACTAGCAGTGATGAGGTGGGGGAACACCTTTCCTCACTTCCACTGCTGGGTGTCAGCTTCTCAACCATCCTTCATCTTCTAATCATTCCATAGTATCTCAGAATTATCTGTTAGCAACAGAAGATTCTGATAAGGTGAAATATATATTGCAGTATTTTGAGTTTATCCTTGCGTTTATCCAAAGTTGTGGAAAAATATTGCAGATAAAATTTTTGAAAGAGCAATGAAAAGTAAGAGTGCAGCTTCTGACTTTCACTGGCAGTTAAGAAAAAGAAGCAGCAAATCGCAGTAAGACACTTTTCACTGCTTCACTTTTAAATGCATTGAGTTTCCTAATGAATATCACAGAATTGAGTCTCAACTCCTGTTTGGCTCCTAAACGATGGGAGACTCGTAAAAAGGATTGGAGAAGGTGGCATCCATACACGAATGGAGATCTTGCAGTCTTCCTCCTGTCTTTCCACAGCCAGGCCCCAAGCTCCACCAGTGCTACGCAATAAAGCAGGAGTAGGAAAGGAATGATGCAAAGCAGACTTAGGCTATGTCTACACTTAAACCACTACAGTGGCACAGCTGCAGCACTGTAACTGCACCACTGTAGTGCTTCAGTATAGAGCCTCACGTCACTGACAGGTTTTCTCCCATTGCTGTAGTTAATCCATCTCCCCTAGAACTGGTAGCTAGGTCAACAGAAGACTTCTTCCATCAATCTAGCAGTTTCTATGATGGGGGTTTGACTGGCTTAACAACATTACTCAGGGGTGTGCATTTTTTCACATCCCTGAGCAGTGTAGCTGGGCAGACCTAACTTTTTAGTGTAGATCTGGCCTTAGTGGGGGGGTCAAAGATCTAACCCTGTGTTCTTTATCTTATATCTTGCAATACATCAGCAATTAAATGATAGTTTCAAACCTGAGGCATTTTGCTGTTCAGAAGGGACTACACACTGTACACAGTGAATATATCCAAATGATTAAATAAAAAAACCCCTGTAGTGGGGATGGGGTAAAGTTCATAGGAATCACCATACTAATCAGTCTAAGGTTCCATCTAGTCCTATGTTCTGTCTCTGACAGTGTTCAGTACCAGATGCTTCAGAAACACCATCATGGACAAGTATGGAACAACATGCATGCCTGCTTAATAAAGGCTAGTGGACTAGTTCCATTTTTCAATGCTATAAATATTCCCCTGCATTTATGGAAAATTGTCCTATGATACTGAATTTTCTCCTGTGTAGTACATACAATCGACCTTACCAGGCATATATTTTAGAGTTCTTTATGGTTGTAGTGTCTTTTTGTTTAGTCTTTTGTTTTGTTATCCCGTGTGGGGTTTTTTGTGAGGAGGGGGAGGATTGGTTGATTTGTTAGTTTTTTGCATATTTTAAATAACTTGTAAACTGTTCTGTTGCCATATAAAAAATGAATGATTGTTTTAAGGAGTTAATAATCTCAAGTAATCTGCTAGAGGATGACTCAGTAATAGATCAGTCTAAATACCGTTATAATGAAAATTTTGGTATGAATTCCAATCTCTTATAATAACTTACTGTGGTTTCTATTCCAGACAGAACAGACATCATCCTCTTTATCCTTTTTCATGCATTTTAGACCTCAGGGGTTAATTTGTCACATCAAAGTACATATTTTTTTAATTTTTTTTTTCTTTTTGCAGGCCCTGCAATTCCTGTGGGAGTAGATGTACAAGTTGAGAGTCTGGATAGTATTTCAGAGGTGGATATGGTAAGTGTCTGTCTAACGATTAATGTAAATTATCTCAAACTACTATTCCGCCACAGTAATGTCAGGCAGAACAGAAGAAGAAATGGCAGCTAAAATGACATTTTCTTTTCTGTTGAACATTTATTATTCTCTAGAATAATACTGTGCTCCCACAAAACCACAGATTTTGTTGCTATATGGCTGTGCTTCTTAATAAGTGATGGAGCTTGATGATTAGAAACTCTGCAAGCAAAAACCACAAGTATGTCAGCTTTATAGCACAGCTCTTTATCATGAGGTAGCACTGTAGTGAGAACTGAAACATCTGCCATTTTTATGCTACCACATGAGGCAGGTTATCCCTTGAGATGGCCTACAAATATCTATTGGTAACTGAAAGGGATCTGAATAGAAAGGGCTTATGTGACAATACAGCTTATCTAGAATCTGCCTTCCATTCATTAGAGGTGAAATTCACCCAAGCTGAGGGCCAACAGAAGGCCTGTCCCTCTTAATACTTTAAAATAAGACTGAAGTAGGAGTAAGTGGGACACAGGACCCGTACTTTCCATCTGCATAGGGTTTAATTTTTCTCCGGTCTCTTCACCTTTTAATTCCTACCTGCTGCCCACAGTTAGTTAGGTTGCTTCTGCACATTTTAAAGCTTTACAGAATGGCTGTGGAGTTAGGTATAATTTGCCCAGCTGTCTTGCTTGATGTGCCAGCTGCTCACTTTTCACCACTATATACCTTTAGAAATGAGGGGAGTTTCTGAGGAGATATTTTAAACCAACTATGCATAATGATACACCCACTGGACAGTGCAAGACAACAGGAGATAAAGAGCAGAATTAGAGATGGGCAACATTAGGGTTTGGATCAAGATTTTGAACCCTACCAAAATTCAGGGCTTTTCAGGTCCATTTAGTTAGTGTTTGCAGGTTCTGGAATACAAAAACCTTTAGCTCCTTTTAAGTTTTTTTCCATTTCTTAGAAAATAATTCATTTGACCAAAGAAAATAAAATAGTTCCAAAATGTTTCACTTATTAAAAGCTTCTGGAGTTTTCTGAAAAAGAAAAGCTTCTCTATATTCTCTCATTCCTGAGTAAAATCATAAAAAACAAACTATATGACTAAAAAGCCCCTCCCTGCTAGACTTGCACATGTTCCTAAAATGGAGAATACTTCTGTAGCAGCACAATTAGTATTTCCTAAATAACAGCATTCAGGTTGCTACCCACTGTAGTCAGAGACAGTTTTGTTTAGTTTACTGGCCTGTGGGCCCAGTTTTGCTTTCCCTGATCTTAGTGGCAGGACTCCCCACTGCCGTCCATGGAAAAGGATGAATCCTATGTCAGCAAATTCTATTAATGCTGACATCAAAAGACATGGTGTTTCTGAAGGGTAGAGTTTCAATCAAGGGGGATGTTTTGTCCATCACTTGGGTTGACAGACAGAAAAGAGAATCATCCAAATTCTTAATAGAATTTTTTCGCTTCAGGATTTCTGATCCTCATGAAAGGTTTTTATGGTTTTGGTTTATTTAATAAGTCATATAGCTTTTTCCCCACCTGCACCTTTGCAGCATTGCCAACTCTCATTATATTTGGTGGTGGTGTTAAAGCCCCAGCTCCTAGAGTCAACTGATTAAATAATCATCTCAACTTTCATTTTTCTAAAAAAGTAAGTTTCTAGCCCTCATAGTTGATAAGAAATCTTGAATATCTGACCAGAGTGCACTTTAAAGTCTCAAAATCAAGAAAGCATACAAAAAGAATGCCACATTTATTCATGTTGTTTGCAGTGTTATTGTTGCCAAGTTGGTGACAGGATATTTGAAAGACAAGGTGGGTGAGGTAGTATCTTTACTGGACAACTTCTGTGGGGAAAGAGACAAGCTTTCTAGCTTACACAGAGCTCTTCTTTGACCTGAAGAAGAGCTATGTGTAAGCTTGAAAGCTTGTCTCTTTTCCAACAGAAGTTGGCCCAGTAAAAGATATTACCTCACCCACCTCGTCTCACACATTTATCTCATGGTTTTTGAAGCAAATCTCAGGATTTTTTGAGAGCCTGACTCATGATTTTTTAATGCTGCCACTGTTTCTGACAGTCCCTCCAAATTAATTGGGTCTGTGGTAAGGAGGAAAGACTGTCCTTTCTAAACATCAATATCCACAATATGACATTTGATGGCAGACTAGTGTATAACATCAGAATCTCTGACAAGGTCTATATGCAGTATGTGTAGTCTCATGACACCACAGTAGAGAATGTGATGCTACATATCCAGCCAGATGGGAAAGCACTTTATAATCTCAGGTAAAAAATATTCAAAGTCAAATATAGCAAAATAACAGTGAAGGGGTTTAAACTTTATTATTGATTCTTGTATTTTATCTTGTGCTGCTTTATATATATAAAAAAAACACAGAACATTGCAAGAACATTATGTTTTAATTAGACATCAATCAGCTAAACTTTGTGTTTGCCTAGATTTAAGCTAGGGAAGACAAGTAAAGTAAGTTTTATTTCTCTTCTGCATTCAGATTTTTTTTACTATAAAGTGGCAAAAAAAAAAAAAAAAAGACACTTTGAAACTCTTAAGGATGTCACAATTCAGAAACTTTGTCCAATTCACTCCATATTGTGCAGATTGGGCCCTGATTTAGAGACTTATTTGGCTTTGTTGTGAGTTTGTTGTACTTGGGAGGGTTGTGGAGGGTCAAAATCAGGTTGTAACTAAAACCTAGACCCTCAGTTGCATCCATAATAATAATAAACACATGATAATAATAAACACATGCAACATCTACAAATGTATCCATTTATGCAAAAACCTTGGGGAATGAGCTCCTATCTGGAAAACAAACATATGTTTGATATATTATTGCTAAAATGCGATAGAGCCTTACTAGGAGTCAAAGAAAAAAGGTTTTCTTATATCCATTTTCTTAAAGCATAAACAGGAAAACGACCTGAACTATAGCCTCTTAGATGAGAATGGACCAAAAAATGAAGGCGGAGCTAGAGGATTATGAGAGGCAGGAATGTCAAATTAATGCACTGTGTGTAAAACATTTAATAAATTACAGTGATCCTCAGTTTAATTTAATGGAATAAGATAAAGAAATAATCATCTCTACTGGACCTACTAAAAGAAAACACATTATAAACACCGGTTTTGATGTTACAAAAGAACCCAACAATTCTTGGATAAAATCCAAACAACAATAAAAAAATTCCAGATTTTTTTACTTTATGGGTCTCAGCAGACTATTCACTCTTATCAGACTTCCACAAGCCAACTGAGTTTCCCTCAGTACAATAGGGTATTACTTTTAGATAGATAGACAGATAGATAGATAGATAGTGCTGGCTTGTCCTTAACCCACAATGGACCTACTGCCACATCCAGAATTGCTTTCCAAGCACTCTTTTATTTTGCCAAGATAAATAAAGCACAAAAGCAGTCCCACCCTACGCTATAATGCCCACGGGATTTTCCCTTTTGTCCCGCTGAGCCCTGCCTGCTTCAGGTCATACTGCAGGATTCTTCTGTGTTCAGTTAACTGAGTACTGCCTTCCAAGGCTTTCTTCTCAGCAGGTTCCCACTGCCTATCCTTCCAGAGGATTCTGGCAGTTTCTTCAGGGGATGGGGACCCCAACCCCCATACTCCTCCTTTGCCACCACCCCTTCCATGCTGACTGCGTGGTTCGATATAGACCTAGCGCTGTCCTGCCCTCTCAATTGGCTAAACAGGGAGCACCTGGGTGCTGGACCTACTTCATTTAAAAGGGCCAGCCACCCTGCGACATATATTTGGTTTCACAGTAAAGCCCTGATCCTGAAAACGTTTTTGCATATGCTTAATGTGAGTAGTCCGCTTGATATCAGTGAGACTGCTCACTTCCTTAAAGTTAAGCACAAGTGTGAGTGTTTGCAGGCTCAAGATTGTGAAGGACATAACTGAACCAAAAAAGATGGAATAAATCTCAGATCTAGCAGAAGTTCCCTCTTTTGAAAAGGTAGGAAGTGATGCAAAGAATAAAATAAAAGACTTCCGCCTTGTGTGGGGAGTGTTTCTAAGCTTAGAGAAGTAGAAACGTAACAATAAAAAAAATAAGACCAACACATTCTACAATTTTAGCCAGACTGTCATCGGGGGTAAATTGGTGCTGGCAATTTACATTTGCTGAGGGTCTGGCCCCTTGTATATTTTTTAACCTTAAAATGAAAGAGAAGAAATATATCCAATCAAATAATTGGAGGCCCTAAAATTGTGGGCTCTACAATGCTTTGCACACATGACGTTCTCCCACCTTGCAGCTAATCCAAGTTTTGGAGGGTTTCTGCTTTGTATGTTTCAAAAAGACTGTGACAATCTTCCTCATGCACAGGGTCCCTTGCACAATGCCTGGCATCAGACTGAATGTTCTCTTTGCACAACCTTTTCTTTTCAGATTTGCTCCCTTGTCTCTTAATGTAATTTAGAAAAGGCACCCACACTTCACGGCCCTCTTCCATTTTATTATCCAGCACAGAGCACTCTCTTAGGCTGTCAGGCTGCTGGCTCAGACTGCAGTCTTGTGCATGGGAACTACTCCACCAGCAAGCTGAATGAAGGGCCATTGCAAGAATGGAAGGCAGGTGGTTTCTAGGAACCACCTGCTTCTTTTTTATCTTTGTGGAGAGGTGGGGGGGAGGTGTCTAAAGTCATGTAGTTTTTTCTACCCCACTGCTTTTACCTTTCATCAGTGGATTAATGTGTCTACTCTTTAGGGGGCTACCCCACAGACTGAGAAACAGTGTGCGTAAGTATGAGAGTTCACATTTTAGAACTGGATTTTCTATTTGGATGTTCTTTGGTTTCTGGACTACATAAGTCCCTTTACTCTAAAGAAAAATGGGCCACGGTTAATCAATCTCCAGCTGTGTAAGGAGTGCAAGTGAATTAAATGGAGCAGGATTGGGTGCTTACCTTGTAGTTTATAAAGGAGAAAGGAATTCCTGAAGCATCAGACAGCAGGATTATTGTGTCCAGTTCTGGGCACCACATTTTAAGAAAGATGTAGACAAATTGGAGAGAGTCCAGAGGAGAGCAACAAAAATGATAAAAAGTTTAGGAAACCTGTCCTTTGAGGAAAAATTTAAAAAGTGGGCATGTTTAGTCCTGAGAAAAAAAGACTGCTGGGAGAACCTGTTAACACTTTTCAAATATATGAAGGGCTGTTAATAAAGAGGAGAGTGATCAAGTGTTCTCCATGTCCACTGAAGGTAGGATAAGAAGTAATGGGCTTAATCTGCAGCGATGGAGATTTAAGTTAGATATGAGGAAAGACTTGTCTAACAATTAGAATAGTTAAGTACTGGAATAGGTTCCAAGGGAGACTGTGGAATCCCCATCATTGGAGGCTTTTAAGGATAGGTTAGACAAACACCTGTCAGGGATGGTCAAGGTATACGTGGTCCTGCCTCAGTGCAGGGGCTGAACTAGATGGCCTCTCAGGGTCCCTTCCAGCCCTACATTTTGATGATTCTATAATTATTTCTATTTAAATGAGTGTGGACATATTTATATTGGTGCTAAATGCAGTGAAATGCTCTTCCCATGGTATAAATCGTAATGTGAAACCGGTTTCTTTCATTGGTTATTTTCAGGACTTCACCATGACCCTTTATCTCAGACACTACTGGAAAGATGAAAGACTGTCCTTCCCAAGCACCAACAACCAAAGTATGACATTTGATGGCAGGCTAGTGAAAAAGATCTGGGTTCCTGACATGTTCTTTGTACATTCCAAGCGCTCCTTTATCCATGACACCACCACTGACAACGTCATGCTACGGGTCCAGCCAGATGGGAAAGTACTTTATAGCCTCAGGTAAAGTTGAATTCACAGTCAGTGTTAGCTATTAATGAAATGACAGTGAAAGGGATTAAACAGATTCCTGTATTTTACTTCAAGAAAGCATTTCAAAATATATCCATTATAGTCTCACAAAGCATTAATGTGTATGGAGAGGCAGAGTGGTTTAGTCATGTAAATAAAGGACTGAAAGTCAGGATTCAAACTGTGTTCACAACCACTATTGCCATTGACTTGGTGGCCTTAGGTATTTGCTGCTTATTGCCCTCCCCCAACTACTGCAGTCTCTCCACCACTGTCTCCCCTACCCATGCAGTCTACTAAGAGCTGCCTCTCTTTCACACACACACATACAGCAGCTGATCCCCTATTGTGCCATCAACACACACACCCTAGACCTCTACCCATTCTGGGGCCTTTTGGCCTCATATGCCTATTGGGTGGGGAGCAGGATTTGGCTTATAGAACTCTATTTAGGGATTTCCCCAGAACAGTTGATTGTTTTAGTTTAAGAATGGCCATACTGGGTCAGACCAATGGCTCATCTAGACCAGTACCCTGTGTTCTGACAGTAGCTGGTGCCAGATGGTTCAGAGGGAATGAACAGAACAGGGCAGTTTATCAAGTGATCCATCTCCTGTGTTCCAGTCCTAGCTTCTGGCAGTCAGAGATTTAGGGTCACCCAGAGCATAGGGTTGCAACCCTGACCATCTTGGCTAATAGCCATTGATGGACCTATCCTCCATGAATTTATCTAATTCTTTTTTGAATCCAGTTATACTTTTGGCCTTTACAGCATCCCCTGCCAATGAGTTGCACAGGCTGACTGTATGTTGTGTGAAGAAGTACTTCCTTATGTTTGTTTTGAACCTGCTGCCTCTTACTTTCATTGGGTGATGTCTGCTTTCTGTTATGTGAAGGTGTGAATAACACTTCCTTATTTATTTTCTCCACACTATTCACGATTTTATAGACCTCTGTCTCATCCCAACTTTAGTCATTTCTTTTCTAAAATGAATAATCCCAGTCTTTTTAATCTCCCCTCATATGGAAGCTGTTCCATTCCCCTAATCATTTTTGTTGCCCT
Source organism: Emydura macquarii macquarii (assembly GCF_026122565.2). Lineage (NCBI taxonomy): Eukaryota > Metazoa > Chordata > Testudines > Chelidae > Emydura > Emydura macquarii. Next base: position 6,530,457 of record NW_027133156.1, read on the forward strand.
TCTCTGTACTTTTTCCAATTCTAATATATCTTTTTGAGATTGGGTGAGCAGAACTGTATAATAGTGTCAGTATGATATTTTCTGTCTTATTAGCTACCCCTTTCCTAAGGGTTTTTAACATTTTGTTACCTTTTTTGACTGACACTGCACATTGAACAGATGTTTTCAGAGAACTATCCACAATGACTTCAAGATCTCTTTATTGAGTGGTAACAATGAATTTAGACCCCATATTTTTGTATGCATAGTTGGGGTTATGTTTTGTAATGTGCATTACTTTGCTTTTATCAAAATTAAATTTCATCCGCCATTTTCTTGTCCAGTCACCTGTTTTGTGAGATCCTGTAATAACTCCTCACAGTCTGCTTTGAACTTAACTATCTTGAGTAATTTGCATCATCTGCAAACTTTGCCACCTTACTGTTTACCCCTTTTCCCAAATCATTCACGAATATGTTGAACATTGGTACTCATATAGATCATTGGAGGACCCTGCTATTTATTCTCTCCACTGTGAAAACTGACCTTTTATTCCTACTCTTTGTTTCTGATCTTTTAACCAGCTACTGATCCATGAGAGGACCTTCCTTCTAATGCCATGACTGCCTACTTTGCTTAAAAGCCTTTGGTGAGGGATCTTGTAAAGGGCTTTCTGAAAGTCCAAGTATACTATATCCACAGGATCACCCTTGTCCACATGTTCATTGACCCCCTCAAAGAATTCTATTAGATTGGAGAAGCATGATTTCCCTTTACAAAAGCCATGTTGACTCTTCCCCAACATATCATGTTCAACTATGTGTCTGATAATTCTGTTCTTAACTATAGTTTCAATCAGTTCACCTGATACTGAAGTTAGGCTTATCGGCCTGTAATTGCCAGAATTGCCTATCTAGACTTTTTTTTTAAATCGGCATTACATTAGTTATCTGCCAGTCATCTGTTACATAACCTGACTTAAGTGATAGGTTACATACCATGGTTAGTAGTTCTGCAATTTCATATATGAGTCCCTTCAGAACTCTTGGGTGAACATCACCTAGTCCTGGTGACTTATTACCATTTCATGTATCAATTTGTTCCAAAATCTCCTCCATTGACATCTCAGTTCCTCAGATTTGTCACCTAAAAAAATGGCTCAGGTGTGGGAATTTCCCTCATTTCTTCTGCAGTGAAGAATGCAAAATGCAAAGAATTTATTTAGCTTTTTATTTTATTTGGCCTTGTTTTCCCTGAGTGTTCCTTTAGCACTCGATTGTCCTGTGGCGCCACCGATTTTTTGACAGGCTTCCTGCTTCTGATGTACTTTAAAAATGCTGTTAGTTTTTGTGTCTCTTGCTAGTTGCTCTTCAAATTCTTTTTTGGCCTGCCAAATTACACTATTACATTTGACTTGTCAGAGTTTATGTTTCTTTCTATTTCCCTCAGTAGGATTTGACTTCCAATTTATAAAAGATGTATTTTTGTCTCTAGCTGCCCCTTTTACTCTGTTGTTTAACCATGATGGCATTTTGGACCCTCTTATTATTTTGGTTTTTTGGGGACAAGAGGACAATACATTTATTTTGAGCCTCTATTATGATGTTTTTAAAAAGATTCCATGTAGCTGGCAGGAATTTCACTCTTGTGACTGTTCTTTTTAATTTCCATTTAACTAGCTGTCTCATTTTTATGTAGTTCCACTTTTTGGAGTTAAACGCTACTGTGGTGGGGTGGGGTTTTTTTTGTTTTGTTTTTTTTTTAAATATTTTCACCCATATAAGGATTTTCAACTTAATTATATTTTGATCTCTATTACTGAGAAATTCAGCTATACTCACCTTTTGGACCAGATCCTGTCCGCCATTTAAGACTAAATCAAGAATTGTCTGTTCTCTTGTGGGTTCCAGGACTAGTTGCTCTAAGGAGCAGTCATTAATGGGGTCTAGATATTTTATCTCTGCATCCTGTCCTGAAGTGACAGGTTCTGAGTCAATATGGGGATAGCTGAAATCCCCTGTTATTCTCGGGTTTTCTGTGTTTGTAACCTCTCTAACTTCCCTGAACATTTCACAGTCACCCCCACCATCCTGGGGACAAGAGGGCTGAGTTGAGAAGGAGGGAAGAAGAATTTATTGTGTTTAAATTTAAAAACAAACCACTGTGTAAGTGTTTAAACTGACTGCTTATCATTACCCTGATCACTTTGCTTGTACATTACATCCTTCACCAAGTTTTAACTTTGTAAGAATCTTCACTCTTTGGGGCCAGAACTGTGTCTTCATCTGTGTATGAAAAGCACCTGTCACATTTAGGCAGTTCCAAAATCTAAATAAGGGGCCTCTGTAGATGGAAGAAACAGCCCCCCTTAGAGACAGAATGCAAGGAAAAGCATCAGCACAGAACTTTCTTTCAAAGAGTAACAAACACAAATGAGAGTGGCATCAATGGAAATATGCATGTGAGTACAGATTAATAACATAAGGGTTTGAAGATCAGGTGCTATTAGATCCTCAGTTATGTAATAGTTGGCTGTCTTTAATCTTAATATGTTTCATAGATTGTTCTTTCACTATAATCTGTAAAATTGTTTCCATTTATTTTCCCACAGCCAGTATTTATGCCAGTTGGGTCTATAATTACCTGATGCTTCTTTTGCAAAGACACAAAACTAGCTTATTAAGAAACAAAATAATGAGTTGTTCTTAGCAAGGTCGGAGCTTTTAGTTTATAACGTGGAGCATTTCAATGTATTTTCTTTTGCAACAAACTTAATAAGATTACAGGTATTACCAGTCCCCCCTAGTGGATGATATAAATGATAGATTGCCAGACTATGATAATGTTCATAAAATTTCACAGCATACCTATGTACTTCATCCATAACACCAGTGGTGTAATTACACAATGGTGCAATTGGTGCAGTCACACCAGGGCCCGTGAGATTATCAGGACCCAACTAGCTGGGTTTCTGGGGAAGAGTGGGACTCTAGAGCAAACAGTGGCAGCTGGGATGGAGGGTCCCTCCAGCAGGGGTGACCCTGGCATGAGCAACTAGCAAGGATGCACGGAGAAGGCATGGGCGGATCACAGTCTTGGGAGATCGCAATGCTGGGACATGCATGGAGGCATGGGGATCCCTGGAGATGGAAGACAGCCTCCCTAGAGACAGAATGCAAGGAAAAGCATCAGCCATTTTGCATGGAGCAGGAGGGAGGGGCAGCTGGGCTGGCTAGTTCAGAGCTGGGGTGGCAGGAGGGTTGGAGCAGAACTGGATGGAGCTGGGGGCCAGATTGGAGTTGTTGAGGGTGGGGGAAGGGGTTGGAGTGGAACTCAGGGGGTCTAGATCAGGACTGCGGGTGATGGGGAGGTTGGAGATGAGCAGAAGGGGACTGAGGGGAAGAGCTTGGGGAAGGCTTGTGAGGGGCTGACATGGGGCTAAGAGGTAGATCAGAAAGACAGGGACAAGAGAGGAACTAAAAGGGCCTGAAGGGGAGATTGGATATGGGCTGGGGAGTAGAGGGCTAGACTGGAGGATGAAGGGGGGTTTGAAGGAGAGCTGGGAGGGATGGATCAGAACTGGAGAGAAGCGAGGGAGCTGGAGGGGGACCATGAAGGATCTGGAGACAGGAGCTGGGGGATGAGAGGGTTTGACTGGGACTCTGGGGGAACTAGGCAGGAGCTGGGGGGGGGGGGGGAGGCAGCGGGGATGGACTGGGGCTGTAAAGTGCACTGGAGTGGAGCTAGGCAGGAACTAGGGCACAGGGTAGCTGTACTGAGGCTGTGGAGGGGCTGGAGAGGGCCAGATTTCAGAATTGGGGAAGAGGCCCTCTAACCTATTCCTCTACCAGGGCTCTCTTTTACACCACTGCATCGTGTGACAAAGAATGGCAATTTCCTGCAGTATGTGTGGGAGATCCTACTGAATTACATTTACATAGTCTTGGCGTCCATTGTATTAAAAATTCAACATTTATGTGTTACTGTGAGATTGATTGTAACTTCTCCAGTGTGGAGATATGGCCAGTGCAAACCCTGGGGCAGTGTTATGAGCTTCAAAGGACTATTTTAAACGATGTGCCAGACAAGGAACTTTTGGAACAAACACATTAGAGTGGGTTTCCTAGCAAATACCTGGGAGAAGATAAATGCAAATTCCCACCTCCAGACCTAACTTTTTGAAGCTGTTCCCTGCGGAGAGAACCACTGCCTGACTGATAACCTGTTCACAGTCTTTGACTAGCAAAGACCCCAGTTGTATAAAAGAAAAACTAACCAGTGATTATGGGTTCTTGATCTGAGCAAAAGCTCTTATGAACTTGTGACCAGACAAACCCCTTGGTGTTGTTTGACGGACACAATCCTATCAGAGCCCTTGTAGAAGTTGGGTGATCTCTGGTAGACTTATTGGTACATGTGTAGGTCCTGTTACTGTTTTAAATATTTTCTCTATAATGCTTTCTCCTTAAGAATAAATGTGCTTGCTTAGAAAGGGCTGTACATTAACTTATAACTGTGGGCAATTACGTTGTTTTTAGCCTCTGAGGAGAATGCCTAAACAGGCCTGCTTAGGCTGTCAGACTTGCTGGGGAATTCACAGTATAGAAAGGGAACTACCTGGTGAGGAGGGAGAGAGCTATGGGTCTCCATCCAAGAGAGGTGGTGACTGAGAACCTGGAACCTAGAGTGGATGTCTTGCTGGACCATGAGGGGGGAAATACAGGTGTCATTGCCCTGAACTGAGATACATAGGACTGGTAATGCATTGATTTGGTAAACTGAATATAAATAAACTATTCTTTGCAACTGGAAAGCAGCTGGCAAAGCTGGAGTTCTCTGAAAAGAGATACTTGGCATTTCAAGTCGACAGAAGTTGGGATAGTAGCACTATTCCCCCCCCCTCTAATTCAACCCCTGGTAATATGTTTATTTGAAAATGAAGGGACTATATTTTATTTGATACAAAACTAAGTTGCAATTTTATTTGTTTTTCTTTTACCATTTTTCAGTCATGAAAGAGAGCAAAGTTTTTAAATATGTACTTTTTTATTTCTAGGGTCACAGTAACTGCAATGTGCAACATGGATTTCAGTCGCTTTCCCCTAGACACACAGACGTGTTCACTGGAAATTGAAAGTTGTAAGTAAACAAGATATATATGTAGGCCAAGATTTTCAAATATGGGGGTCTAAAATCAGGTTTCTAAGCCTATGTTAGCCATCTGTGATGGGGTCACTTGCCTCACATGAGTACCTCTTATTGGGTGTGCATATGCCTGCTCTCTCTCTCTGCTTTTGCAGTGCTCTCTGCCAGCAGTTTCTCTTCTTCAGGTGGATTTTCAGTGACTCCGGCTGAGTCACACAGTTCATTTGTGAAACAAAATAGACCTCTTCCAGGGTAGAGTCCAACAGGGCCTATCACAATACCCTCATTGGTCTTCTGCAGCCCTCTCCCGGGCTAATTCTTAAATAGTCCCTGCTCTGGAATGAAACAGTGGTCCAAGGGCTTCCTCCCTGGAGACTCTTCACTCTATAGTGATACCCACCTGACCACAGCTCTCCAGCTGAGTTGCTCTTTCAGTTCAATTCATCCCCCTTCCTGGGTAATAAAGTTTAATACATGCTGCCCCCTTCAAGGTCTTCACCCCGTTTCCTGGCCTATGTAAACTCCCCTCTCAGGTCACTCAGTCACTTCACCTGTGGCTGGTGGTGAGTACCTGGGCCCACCCTCTACACCAGGTACCAACCCAGGAACTTTACAAATAGCAGCCACCTGCTTCTTCCCTTTAACTAATTTGTTGTTGCTACTGTTTTCTGGGCTACTTCCCAACAGCCTCAGCATGTTCAGCTTCACCTTTATGTAGGGCTAAAGTCTTGCTTGAGTCCCAGCAGCCAGCCAGGAGCACCTTACTTGCTCCCCTGGTCCTTACCAGCAACTGCTCTGTCCAGGTACTGTAACTTTTGCAACCAGCCAGGAGCACCAAACTTGCTCCTCTGGCTCCAGCCAGCAACTGAATCTGCTCAGACCCAGCAACTCCTTTTATATGAGCCCGCTGGGTTCTGACTGGCTGCTTCTCACACAGCCTTAATAAGCAGCTTGGAGGACTCACTTCTGCTTTTTTCCTGGGGCAGGCTGTGGTAGGACTGCAAGGCCTCCAGCAGGGCCCTTTGGGCCTCGTACACCCCATCAGAGAACCTAAATAAATGGCCTGCTTTCCAGAAGCGCTGAGCACTTTGCAACTCCAACCGCAGTCAACAAACTGAAAACAACTGAGAAAAGACTTTCTCTCACCTCTTTCAGTTACAATAATCTTAGGTGTTATTTGCCTCAGATAATCCCACTACTCTGTACTACTCAATAAACAAATGAATGTACCTAACCATTACATACGTCACCTGTTTCCCCAGAGTATATATTGCCATAACAAGATAACATCACCATCTCATCTCTTACATTTCATATGGATAGTAAAGATACAACCAAACTCGCATCCCCATAGAGCTCCTTTTTCTAAGTCTGACCTAAATTTGAATTTCCTGACTTTCATATATATACATTTTTAAACTACTATATCCTATTAAGGTTTTTCCCCCTTAAATAGTTAATAAGTGTTTACAGCCTTAATGATGCTTTAATAATTGGTTTTGGGCTTAGGGTGGGGCTTTTTGTTTGTTTGTTTGTCTTTGGTCTGGGAATAACTAACACTTGTATAAAACCTAAGACGAGACAACTAAAACTAATTGGAACACAAGGAAAGAGGTTATTACTGTGCCCCACAGCAGTCACCATAACTCTCTGTAAGGTGCAGGGCTAAGACATCTTGAAATAAAAATATAATGTTAACCCTTCTTTCACCTGAACAACTAGTCCAATTTTGGGGCCTTAGGGATGTTCCATTTGAGAGCAGAAACTGATGGAGTCTGGTATTTTCTTTGATGCAGTCTTGTTTATTTACAAGATATATACAAAGTTCTGCTTCTCCGAACACAAGGGGAACCAAAACAAGGGGATAGCTTCTTTGTTTCCAGCCCCAAGCCCAGGGGTTCCCAACCTTTTACTCAGCGTGACCCCATTTAAACACTGGAAATTTTTGGTGACCCCAGCAGACAAGTCATGGCATTGCAATGCTTATGGTATTTATATTTTTCATTTAAAACATGTTAAATCATTTTAACCTGTTTTAAAATAAAAAATACAATATTGAATACAAAGCCTAAAATAGCTATTAAATCCATTTATCTGACATTTATTATTTTTGCTTTAATTTTGGATTATATTTACTGTGCGGTCATACTGTTAAACAACCCTAGATTTCACAGTTGCTAAATTGAGGCTACATTTACACTGACGGCAGCAATATTGCCGCCACCAGATCCATCTTTCAGGATCGATTGAGCCGTCAGTGAGACCCGCTCAATCGATCAGGAAGTCGACTGAGTAAGTCCACCCCCTGAAGTAGTGTAGCACTGAGTCGACGGGAACACTGTTCCCGTCAGCTCAGCGCAGTGTGAACAGCACACAGAAAGGAAGCTGAGCAGTCGACGTCAGTTACACAAACTACTCTGCGTAGTTTGCGTAATTCCCATCAACTGCTGCCGAATCACGCAGTCAGTGTGAACCAGCCCTGAGAGTTAAAAGTGTGTAATCCTCAGAAATTATAAAGGAAATTAGCCATTACAGTTATTGCTATGCTTGCTTAATACAACTGCCTCTAAACTGCGACTAAAATTGAAGCAAAAAGAAATGATAATATAATAACATTTTCTTTTAACAAGAAAACAATAAGTGCCATTCCATTTTCAACGTCAGAGAAAATAAATATAGCCTATATATGCATTAGTTTATCAATGCAAATAACTAATTCTGACTATAGTCAGAGACAACATACAACAGAAGAAGCTCAGAACATTAAACTGACTACCTGTAGGAATATTTAGCAGATTAGCACGTTGTTTGAATTTTTCATGCCAGGTCATATTTTAAAGCTTTACTATTAAATACCTGAACTACTGTGACACCTGGGCCTGAGAGTCTTGACACAATTTGTCAAAGTCTGGTTTAAAGTGGTAGAGATTGCACACCGCAGTTCTGAAGTGATGTCCAAAGTAGAGCGATAACGCAACTTGATAGAAACTAGGGCACTGAATCCTGCTTCACACAAGTAAGTTGTGGCAAAGGGCACAAGTATCTTGCGGGCATGTGTCAACAGAGCAGGATAGTCTGTTTTCACTGAACCAGAAGTCAACTATGGCTAGTTGAGAAAATAAAGATCGCAGGACAGTTTGATGAGCTGATCGACCTCATTTGATGGCAGATACATCGCATCAGGCTGACACAAAAATGTGCTATGCACCCAGTCCATTACGGATGTGTCTGGGATGTCTGCAAAGAATGTCCCAAACTGTTCCTCAAGTCATTGAAGATGGGTAGTCATCACTTGTGTAGGAGTCTCAATTCCATTGTTCTCAGCCAGGAAAGCAGATAGCCGAGGGAGTGACTCGTAGTTCCTCTTGATGAGGTTTTGTCCCCAGAAAGCGATATGGTCGCTCAGCATGAGAATGTGTTTTTTTTTTTGCCCTGAAGACTGGCATTTAGATCGTTTAGCTTTATAAAGATGTCACTCAGGTGTGCCAGCAGACACATCTGGTCGTTATCAGAAACAAAGTTCACACATTCTTGTTTGTTCCATTCAACCATGTATGCACGTCTCATCTCTGAGTTCAAAAAATCGTTCAAGGATCTTTTCTCATGAGAGCCACCGAACTTCAGTGAGGAACAGTAGAGCATCATGCTGGTACCCTATTTCATCACACAACTGGGCAAAGAGATGAGCATGTAATGGTCAAGCCTTAATGAAATTCATGATTGAAGTAAATTTTGTAAAACATCGCTTAATTCCTTACTCGGTTCCTTTGATGCCAACTGTTCTCTGTGGATGAGGCAGTGTGTCCATACTGCAGCAGGTGCGAAATTCTTTACCGTGGCATGCAAGCCTGCTTTGCATCCAGCCACACTAGGTGCTCCATGAGTGAAATTTCCCACCAATTTATCCCAAAGGATTTTTTTCTCCTGCATGTAATCCTGGAGAACATCAAACATTTGTTGCACCGTTTCGTTTTTGGGGAGAAGCTTGCAAAAAAAGTATATCCTCAAAAATATCTCCTTCCCAGATGTAGTGCACGTAGGCTGTGAAATGTGCATCACATCTCTCAGTGCTTACATCGACCTGAAAAGCAAATGCCTCTATTTGCTGCAGGCGTGTCGTCAGATTTTCTTCTTGATTCGCAGCAATCGCTTCTACCCTGCACTTGACTGTAGTATTAGAGAGCGGTATTATTTTAAGTTTATTTGCTGCATTTTCCCTAAGCATAATTCTGACCATGTCAATTACAGCAGGCAACACTGACATTTCTCCAACTGTGTGAGGTTTCTTGCACCGAGCAATACGATAACTCACTTCAAACGAGGCCCTCTGGGACTGCACTGACATGGACATAGCAGTCTTGAATATTAATTTCTGGGAATTCCTTTTCATATTGTTCAAAAAATGACCTTGGCTTTCCTTCATGTTCCCCATGTTGTGAACTCAGGTGACATTTAAGTTTATTTGGTTTCATGCTGTCTGCAGACAAAACAGTCTGGCACAAATCACACTGTGGCCTTTCTTCCCGTTTCACCTCTATTCTTGTAAATCCAAACTCAATGAAGGATTTGTCAAATTTACGCTTTCGTGTCTTGCATTCATTTCGGTTCCCAGTATCATCTTTGTCATTAATATTACTGCTTGAGCCTGAAGCAGAAACTTTACAGAGAAAAGCATCCATGTTGAATTTCTCTAGAGTGTATAATGTATTTCACTTAGCCAGTATCAACATTCTAATTTTACATCAGCTTCCTGTAATGTACAGGTCTTGTGTCAGAGCTGCAACTGTCATGAGTGAAGAAATAATTGCCATGTGCAAGTTGCATATTTATAAACAGGAAGTGTATTCATTAAACTGATCAGATTTATAAGTGATATTGTACATTTATTGAAAACCTTTGTTGAATAGACCGATTAGCCGTTATACTGATAGTACATCAATTGCATGCCAACTGAAAAAATTAAAACTTGAATGACACCGTCGAGTGTCTTTGTGACCCCATTTTTTATCGTTATGACCTCAAAGTTGGCAACCACTGCCCAAGCCTCTTCAGTCAGCACAAGAACCAAAAGCTCTTTATAGGTTTCCTCTAGGGTCACATTATGCTTACAGGCTCCTGCTTGGCTTTCTTGCTCTGCCTCAATCTCGGTTTCTTGTCTGCCTTCTCAGGTAGGCTTTTTACACACCCATAGACTCACTGACACACCTGGTCAGAGCAATACCCAGTGGACCCTCAGCTGACATAGTGTGAGTGTGTGGGCAGGTTCTATTAGGCCTTAAGTGTTTCCTACAACCATCTTAAATAAAGGGCACATTGACACATCTGTTTCAACAAGGTTTTAACTCAACTAATAACAAGGCTTAACCCAGATCATAACAATAACTGGAACTGTCCTTTACTATAATCACATCCATGGCAGAAAATCTGCTGTTTCCACCAAAGCTTTTATACCTACCTTTGAATCTGTATTGACACATTCTGAACTGTAGACTCGAGACCATCTGATAAAATTGCACTGCACCAAAGATTTACTCCTGCTTTCCTAGATGCATACACCGAAGATGATCTAATGCTGTACTGGAAGAATGGGAATGATTCCCTAAAAACAGATGAAAGGATATCACTATCCCAGTTCCTTATACAGGAGTTTCACACCACCACAAAGCTTGCCTTTTATAGCAGTACAGGTAAGTGAATTTTGCTAATGTGGTGAAATTATGTTAGATTTTGCTTTCCCCTCCTTCAGCCCCAATCAGATAAGGTCAACTCTATCTGTGCCTTAGAAGATGGAATGGCATGTGGTTTCCTCTGGGGCTCATAAAAACTGCCCTTGAACTGGCCACAAAGGACATACTAGCAAATGGTCCAAGGCATTCACCTTCCCACAAGGGCTGAAGCATGGGCAAAGATAATGCTGAATTGCAAACTTGGACTTAAATTGTTTGTTCATCACATCTCCCTTTATCCAGTGCTGAGTTATAATGGTACATTTATGGTGCTATATACATAATAATAATCCCTCTCTGGAAACAAGTTGCATTACAGCTGGACCTCACAGTAGTTGGGAATGTCCTTGACTGAAGTGTGGGAAGACTTGCAGAGGCAAAGCTAATTGACAATTTTTAATTTATATCCACATAGTTATCTGGTGCATTCATTAGAATTATATATAAAATGAGGAGCCTGATCCTTTCAGCCCTCTCAGAATGGAACTCCCATTGACTCCAGTCAGAAATGACTGCAACAGGAGTTTCTTGCACAGGGGACTTTCAAGATCAGGGGTGATATTTGCTCTCAAAGTCCAGTCCTGTGAGGTGATAAGACCTCAAGAATATGGATGGTTTGATTAAGATCCACTCTGCTTTTAAACAGAGATGAAGCTGTAGTGATCACTTATATTTTTCTTATAAGAAAGTACAGCACTCTTTCACTGTGGATGTTGAAATGATTTCAAAATGTGCTAAACTGTACTTGTGGATAGTTTTCTTTTGGTGTTAGTTACCCTTTTTTCCTTCTCTCTGTGTTATAGGGTGGTACAATCGCCTGTACATTAACTTCACTTTACGCCGCCACATCTTCTTCTTCTTGCTGCAAACCTACTTTCCTGCCACTCTGATGGTCATGCTGTCCTGGGTGTCCTTTTGGATTGATCGCAGAGCTGTACCTGCCAGGGTCCCTTTAGGTAAAAATAATCTTGTAATCGGCACACCTGACTGACCACACACACTAGGAAAGACCTAGTTATTGAGACAATATCATCAGCATCAACCCCCACCCTGTGATATACACCATACCATATTGTCACATAGCTTAGAATTCAGCCACTGAATTCATCTACTGCACTCGCTCACACGTACACATACAGGTTAGGATAGGGTAATGAAGAAGCGATGAATGAGGACAGCCTAAAAACATTTTAACTTTATTAGCCAGCATCATAAATGACAGATGCACACCACAAAAAAAAAAAAAAAAAAAAAATAGCGCAGAACAGAGGATTGATTCATTTTCTCTTATTATATAATTATAATAATAGCAAGTAGAGAGCATTTTCCATCCATAGATCTAAAACACTTTACAAATTCTTGTGAGAAAAGAGATGAAAACCAGCATCAGCAACTCTCTGTTCAATCTTACATTTTTCTTTGCAATAAATTTAACTGTATTCTGGGAATTAAAGTATTAGGTGACATTTTCCAAAAAGTCTAAGGGATTTATTTCTCAGTTCTGCAATGAGCTACATGCATGCAGATTCCTAAACTTACATTGTAGGACTGGGATCTTAGACACGTCCCATCCTTTAAAATTAATGTCCAAAAAAACTCACCCTTAATTAATTGCTATTCACATTTCTCACAGACTTTGAGTTCAATCCCACTCCTGCTGATTTCAACTTGAACCAGGATCAGGGGTCTTATTTACTGCAAATTAACCTGCTTAATAGAAAGAATATGTGCTGACATAGAACAGATATGAATGGAACATATTTATTCATGTTTTTATTACAAAATGGTTGACATTTATACCAAGACAATGATATCAAATGCTTAGAAACCTAGTTGAAAGTTACAGCAATAGAGAATAAAAACATAGTACTTATGTAGAGCTTTTCTTTTCAAAGGGGTTTACTAACATTAAGTCATTCATCCTAACAGCCCTGAATGTGAGGAAGGTATATAGGATTATCACTATTTTACAAATGGGGAAACAGTAGCAGGGAGTAGCTTAATTACAGCCGGATTCTCATGCCCTGGCCTGTTGAGTATTCATCCATGAGCCATCCTGCTAGAATCAGTGGGATTTCTCACTGAATAATGTACTACTCAAGGTGAATAAAAATATCAGAATCTAGCCCTTAACCTCTCTGCTTGCAAGGGAGCTCACCTCTGGCACATTCTTGGGGAGTTGCTGAGCTGGGTACTTTGGCATTTGGTCTTCCACTACACATTTTTGAGGGATTTAATTTTCTCTTGGCACTGAGATCCTTTTTGGTAGATCCTTTCCTCTGCTAGCTTCTTGGAGATGGCATCATAGAATTGTAGATTTTGGGTCCTGCCTCCAAAATCATGGCTTTTACTGTCCTCACACCAGAGATCCACCAAAACCTTGGTGTCAGACGGGAATATGCTCTCCCAGGCACCATTTCTTCTGTTCACATGCTGTAGAAATGTTGCAGATATAGCAAGCCATGTGTAATATGGAGTTCAAATGTATACCAATATATATGATCTGGCAGGTGATTTCCAGTGCAGAAGCAGGAAGTAGGTGGATGGCACAAAAACACTGGCTAGGGGGAATTGTGGAAAGGCACTGGAAAATTAACAGTGCCGGAGTTGCTTAGCCTGCATCCACACTGCTCTGTTAGAAGCTTGAGTGTAGTCTATATTCCATGACAGGCTAGCTGCCTCCAGTGTAAAGCACCATCATACATGAATGAGAGGTTTTTGTGTGGATGGAAGTTCAGATTAGGGACAGCACTTGCATAAGAACACAAAGTTAACTTTGTGTTGTGCAAAATGAAGCACTCAGGACTGTTTCAAGGGGAAAAGGCAGTATGCCGTATTTATTAACAGAAACTAAATTAGTAACTAGCTTAAGCCTATGCACCCACACACACACACACACACATACACGCGCCCAAACGTACCAGAAAGCGTTCTATAGTTATATATATAGCTACCAGTCCTGATCGTGGTTTGAGGTCGTAGCTTTGGTCCGTTGCTGGAGTTCGTGGCTCGTGGTAGCTACCTGGCCAGGGAAGCTGGGCACGAGGAGAGCAGGGTCTTTGTCGGGCATGCACCGACGCTCTTCTGTAGATGATGTGTAGAACGCTATTTTTCCCCCAAAGCCTTGAAATCTCACCCAGTCTTATAGGTTTTTCAGTTTTGCTGTGTCACGTCGCTTCTCTGTGACCGTTGATTGCTGGTACAATAGCAGACGTGACTTTCAGCTTGTTCTTTGATGTCTTTGATTAAGTTTGTTCTTTTTGTTTTCTGGAGTGGATTCTTCTTTGCTTTTTAGGGATGTGTTCACACTCTTCAGCCTAGGGTGGACTTCACACTTCATCGGGACAAGCTGGCAGTTTGGGTCTGACTTACACGCACATACACCTCCATTCACACCTTGTTCAGATAACTATCTTATTCATCTAAAGGTTTCGAAAGGGTTTGATACAAGATGGAGTACATAGGGTCAAAATGGGGTTTTACATTTACAATATGGAGTATGATGGAGAGAAGTTCAAATGTTATAGACAAAATTGTGAGATGGTGATTATACATAACCACATAGAGGTTGACACAAATAAGGGTATGAATGGGCTGACACAAATAAGGGTATGCATTAAAAGCTATGAATTAATCTACACTATGAATTAATCTACAGGGTTACAATTATAATTTTATTCCTACACTTTGTACCAAAGACAATCCCTTATTAGTAGTATTAGTATCAGGGGGTTTTGGATCGCACTAAGCTACACCTGAAACTGAAAAAAGATATTTTAAGGGTAAATTAGAATTTCAGAAATGTTTGCTGTAAAGAATACAGTTTGAATTGTCTTCACTGTTTATGTCTGAATGGATGACAATGTGTTCCCAGGGATAACCACTGTACTGACAATGTCTACAATCATTACTGGTGTAAATGCATCCATGCCTCGAGTTTCCTACATCAAAGCTGTGGACATTTACCTCTGGGTCAGTTTTGTGTTCGTCTTCCTCTCGGTGTTGGAATATGCAGCAGTGAACTACCTGACTACAGTACAGGAGAGGAAGGAGAGGAAACTGCAAGACAAAGTGAGTTTACTATGTCCAGTGCCGTTTTATGTAATTGAAATAGGTGTTTGAATGGGCTGATTGTGCTTCAAAAGTCTTCATCCAAAAATGAAAAAAATCAAAGCTTCCTATTTAGGAATAGAGCAAGTGAAAGAGTATCAATACAGTGTTCCTTGTTAGACAGTTTAAAAGTTAGACATTGTCATCTGGAACCCAATCCCACTAAAGTTTCTTCAGCATGTAAAGTCAACTGGACAAAATCCCTATTCATAGCACTTTATTGTCTCTGTAAATGAGACATTTTGGTATCTTTTCTTTTAAATTCTTTCTCTTTGTAGTTAAGATACTAACTTGCAAAGAGCACCAGATAAAAGTAGGACTGTGAATGGAGTGGGTGTTCAGATAACGAGGAAGATTCAAATACATCTAAGCACAGTTTAAACTCTGTTTACAATGTACCATTAAAAATGAGCATCCTCTCAGGAATATTTGTAATTGTAAAGAAGTGGAGTTCCCACCCTTCTCCAGAAACAGTCTAGACTTCGGTGATTTAAATGTATCCCTTTGCCTTTGCTGTTATGTTAAATAACAACAAAATCCTCCCCCTAAGCTTTTCTCTTGAGCTTGGCTTTTACAAAGGTTTTGGCCCTGCAAGCTCTTTCTGTCCTTCTTCATTGTTCCCTTCGCTTCAAGGAGAGACTCCAATCTTCTTTATATCCTGGACTAAAATTAACAGGATCTATGAGCTTTGCTTACTCATGCCAGCAATCTCTGCATCAGGGTTATAACTAGAGCTGGTTGCAAATATTCCAATGAAACATTTTTCCATTGGAAAATGCTGATTTGCCAAAATTCAACATTCTGTGGCAACATGTTGATTTCTATGAAATTTCGCTTAGAAAAAAACCAAGTCTTTCAGTAAGGCTTCAACCTTATTGGAATGAAGTGTTTCCATTTTTGGTTTTGCAACAACATGTCATGTAGAAGCTTATTTTATATTATTATAAACTATAACATTTTAAATAGTCATAGGCAAAACAACACAAAAGTTGGTTGCGTGGGAAATTCAGAATGAAAGCAACGAAATAGCGGAATTTCCTGAGAAACAGAAATTCCGGTTCCTGCACAGCTCTAGTTGTAACGCCTGACATTCGGTTGATTCAGCAGAAGAGCCTTTCTTCCTATGTAGGCTCCTAGAACTTACCCCGCTCTTCTGGCATGGACTGGCCTTCACAATTTTCATAGTAAACTGACAAATAAAATCTCATCCTTGTATGAAAGATGGTAAAGCTAAGCTACAGATGAACAAATGATATGACATGAAGCCCAGTGGTCAGGGGCTACCCAGGTAAAATGGGCTCCATCCAGATGGTTCCAAGGACAGCCATGCAGGGAGCTGGCCCCCCAGCAGTACTCCCTTAGCTTTCCGTTACCCCTGACAGCATGGCTCCCTCATTCGCATCCCTTGCAGCATCTGCATCCCAAGGGAAGAAAAGGTCCCCAGGAAGGTGTGATACAGAGATAGCTGCTGCCCAATTCCACTGCTGCTGCTTTCTCTTCTTCTGTCCCCTAGCAGCCTGTTTTCCGCCAGCATTTGCTTCCCTCTGCCTGTGTAAGGAGAGGAGGAGCATCAGGACCAGATAGCTCCAAATACTTGTCTCATATGACTGCACTCAACCTTATTCACAGCTTCCTTGTACTTGCGGACTACCTCAGCCACGGCCCATGATGATGGATGGCAGCTACAGCGATGGGGATATGAATGAACTGGGACACTATGTGTCTGAGAATGGAGATAAACAAGACAGAATGATGGTGCACCTAACACTTGGTTCTGAAAGGAGTTCAAGCAGGAGGAAAGCTCAGAGATACGTCAGCATGCGCATCGACACCCATGCCATTGACAAGTATTCCAGAATAATATTCCCAGGCTCATACATTTTATTTAATTTGATATACTGGTCTATTTTTTCATAAATATCAGTTATTTCTCTAGTCAGTTTCCAAAAACTGTCGCACTGTGTCACTGTTTAAAATTAACATCTATCATGCTAATAAACAGAAAATAGGGGAAACACTTAATTGTAATGCTACCTGACTGATCAGAATTTTGATATTTTTATTATACAAAATTCATCTGTTGTAAAACATCTCTATACACATTTCAGCTTTGAACTAAAAACTAGGATATATTGCATAACTTTTTATACTAATTTTAAGCTGTACTATGTTCCTTCTTGTGCCTCACAGGCCACTCTAACTGGTTTTAATAGATGGCAATAATAATCATCAGCTGCTCACATAGGGTACATCTCTCATTTTATGCTCAGAAACTTTTCCTAGACTAAAGTCCTCATCCTGTGAATACTTAAGCATGTGCATAAGTTTCCTGAGTTCAATGGAAATAATCACATGAGGAAGGCTACGCACGTACTTGTGTTTTCAGGAAAGGATCTAAGTAGGTATTGCGAGCACTGACAAGCACTGGAAAGTTTATTGATGTTTAAAGCTTTCTTCCCCTGGTTAATGCACGATTTGTTTAGCACTGTGTTGGAGTAACTCAAACAGCCAAATACTAATGTCTTGTACAGCACCCATGCTCCATCTTGTTAATTCCTGAAATGCTTTCAAACTGCTTTGAATTAAACAGCTCTAAGTATAACAAACCGTATATATTTACTAAACAATTCACCCAAATCTTCCTAATTGAAATGAGATTTTTTTCAACACTAACAAAATACACTTAAAAAAACCCAAGTACAGGTGGCATTCAGTGGACTTGTCTGTGCCAATCATTCTGGGTAGATCTACAGTGCAATAATAGACCCAGGACATGGCTGCGTTTGGCCTGGATCAGCTGTCAGTGTAGACATTCAGGCTTGGGCTGGAGTCAAAGGGGGAGAGTCCCAGAGCCCAGGCTCCAGCCTGAGCCCAAACCGCTATGCTGCAATTTTATAGCCCCACAGCCCGAGCCCAAGTCAGCTGACCCGGGCCCTGAAACTTGGTGCCATGGGTTTTTTATCGCAGTGTAGAGTTTTGCCCTTGAATTCACTGGAGGAGGGAACAAGCTCTTCTGCCTATTAAAGAAAAATTGTGACAAACCATTCTTTTTTCAGAGACATAGACCTATAGAATTATAAAAGAACAATTTCCCTCTGAGATTCTCACTGCAATATCCTGGCATTACTGGTAAACACCACAAAGCAGCAGGCATTCTAAACACCAAGAAAAACATTACACCTGGGGGTGACCTCAACCACAGTGCAAATTCCTATTAGCAATGGTTTCAGTGGGAATTGCACTTGCTTATGAGGGCTGAGTTTAGGCTGTTATTTCTGCAACCACAAAAGGATGAGTCTCAAGAAGAAAAACAACAAAGTAATCATATCTGAGCCACCATCTAAGTTATTAAGACTAATGCTCTGAAACTTACCTGCAAAGGAGTTTCCATCATGAAGGGCCAAATCTAGTGAGATCCTGAGCGCTTCTAGCTAGCTTGGTTTTTATACTACAGCCATTGCCATGGTATGCAGATTCCCCCTGTGATGGAAGCTGAAGGTGTTCACCACCTCACAGGATAGGATCAAAGCACACAACAAGGGGAGTTGAGGGCACTCAACATCTAGTTAGCTCACCCCCTTATTTAGTTAAATTTGGTATTCACATGACAAAGTTTCTGCAACACAGATAATGTGGATTTGTCATAAACAAATCATGCCAAACCAACCTAATTTCCTTCTTTCACATGGCTACTGGCCTAATGGATGGGGGGAAGCAGTAGATGCAGTATATCCTGATTTTTGTAAGACTTTTGACACAGTCCCACATGATATTCTCATAAGCAAACTAGGGACAGGTGATCTAAATGAAACTACTACGAGGTGGGATCATAACTGGTTGAAAAACTGTACTCAAGAGTAAAAACAACGAGAGTCCTGTAGTACTTTAAAGACTAACAAATTTAATTTCCGCAGGCATAAGTTTTAATGGGCTGTAACCCATTTCATCAGGTGCAAGAAATAGAAATTAGATGGCAGGTATATATATACATCCAAGGTTAAGGAACAACAATGGGGAAGTAGTTGAGGCCTATTCACAACCATTGATTAGGAGGTGAGAATGTGTGAACACAGAGAATTACTTTTGGTAATGAGATAGCCAGGGGCTTCATTACAAGAAGTAATTCTCTCAATGGTTGTGAATAGGCCTCAACTACTTCCCCATTGTTGTTCCTTAAACTTGGATGTATATATATACCTGCCATCTGATTTCTATTTCTTGCATCTGAGGAAGTGGGTTACAGCCCACAAAAGCTTATGCCTGCAGAAATTAAATTTGTTAGTCTTTAAAGTGCTACAGGACTCTCTTTGTTTTTGCTGTATACAGACTAACACGGCTACCCCCCTGGAACTTTTTACTCAAGAGTAGTTATCAATGATTAATTGTCATACTGGGAGGATGTATCTAGTGGGATCCCGCAGGGGTCTGTCCCAAGTCTGGTATTATTCAGCATTTTTATTAATTATTTCAATAACGGAATAGACACCATGCTGGGGGGTTGCAAGAACTTTGAATGATGGGATTAGAATTCAAACATACCTTGGAGAATTGATCTGAAATCAACAAGATTAAATTAAATAAACACAAGTGCACAGTACTACACTTAGGAAAGAAAAATGAAATGCACAAATACAAAATGGGGAACAGCTGGCTAGGCAGTAGTATTGTTGAAAAGGATCTGGAGGTTATAGTGGATCACAAACTGCATATGAGCCAACAATGTGATGCAGTTGCAAAAAAGAATAATAGCATTCTGGAGTGTATGTGAGACATGGGAAGTATTTGTCCCACTCTACTTCGCACTGGTGAGGCTTCATCTGGAGTCCTCTGTCTAATTCTGGGTGCCACACTTTACAAAAGACGTGGACAAATTGAAGAGAGTCCGGAGGAGAGCAACAAAAATGAAAAAAGGTTTAGAAAACCTGACCTATGAGGAAATATTAAAAGAACTGGGCATGTTTAGTTTTGAGAAAAGAAGATTGAGGAAGGAACTTACAAAGTCTTAAAATATAGTAAGGAGTGTTTAAAAGAGGATTGTGATCAACTGTTCTGCATGTCCAGTGAAAATACCACAAGAAGTAATGGGTTTAATATGCACAAGGGAGATTTAAGTTAGATATTAGGGAAATTTTCCTAACTATAAGGATAGCTAAGTACTGGAATAGGCTTCCCAGGAGGTGGTGGAGTCTCTGTCAGAAGTTTGTAAGAACAAGTTACCAAATACTAGTTAGGGATGATCTAAGTATGGTCCTGCCTCAGGGTAGGGGAGCTATCCAAAATGACCTCTCAAAGGCTCTTCTAGCCCCTTCATTTCTATGATCCTATGACCAGTATGTTTAGGCAGAAAAAGTAAAATCTGTAAAATAGCTTAGGTAAATAATAATAGTTTTGCTGCAAAGTTTTTTCCTTCTCCCAATCAAACCTGTGGCCCTTATAAAAATGATAACTCAAGGTTCTTAAAGTTAATTGGTTATGTGTTATCTTTAAAAATGTAGGTAGACAAGCAAGTGTGGATGGGTAATAGGACTTGAAACATAAGACAACCACAATTGTAAAAGAAAAGTTTTGTGTGTGTGCAGGAAAAATGTTGTTTCATCCACTGTAAAGCATTACAGTCTTTTGCACTTGTAGCCACTATCAGGATCATATTGTAGCTATGCTATCACTGTATGGCCAATGGACCTTTTCTTCAACGAAATCTGATTTGGAATGATTGATTCTGACCTTCTATGCACTATCTTAGTTATAGACATAGAAAATGTTTGAATAATGTTGATGCTAGTTTATTTTTATATGTAAATTAAATAACTATTGTAAAATGTTCACAATTTCCTGTAACAGCTACAATAGTGAACTGAAAAAATGTAATTGGAGCACTACTCCATTGGTAAATGGCGCCACAGCATCCAAATGTAAGGAAAAGAAATTGTATAATGTTAAGTCGCTAACAGATACATATCTGGTATGTCAGCCATGATTTTTGTTTAAATTCTACATCAGGTTGTAAACACATACATATACTACTTTGCTATCTTATTAACTCTTAAGAGCTTTCCCAGATAATAAAGAAATTACTTTCTTATAAGAACACAGTTTGAATTGAACAAAGGGAAAAATGTTACTCTTGAGCGAACAATTGAAAAGCTAAGGACCAGATGATTCTGCCACCCTTACTTGCACTGAATTGTATTTACTCCACAAAGAGTCCCATAGATTTCAAGGGTATTGCTTGCATAGTAAGCTACTCGCCCCTTCAGTGTTATCAAGAACAATCGTTTCCATTGTCACAAGTAGAATACTTAGGTTGACATTTTGTAAGCAGGATTGCAAAACCTTACACTAAAGAATTAAAACGTTAGCTGTGTTAATTATTTAAACACATAACCCAGAAGTATTTTGTTTGCTGACCCATTACTTTAATGTTTTAATGGCGCACCAATATAGTAATATACAAATTCTTTGACCTCTGACCCTATAGTAATGAGAAAGGCTTTCAAGGATACAAATGAGTTAGGTCCCAACTCCCACTGACTTTCATAGGACACCTAACTGCCCTTTGTGCCTTTGAAAATCTCTCCTACTGTGGTTCTTTCAAAGTAAATTGTTCAAATCCCGTATCTGAATTTACATTGCTACTTTATTTATATGGTTATATTTTCAGCTCTAGTGCCTTTTGTATTGTATATAAATATATTTCTTCCATGAGACCAGGGCATGTTGTATAAAGCCAGTGCTTGAGTTTAAGGATCATAATCATAAAAAAGAAAAAAAAGTTGCTTTTTGGTTTTCAACCTTTCAATGTACATTTTTTTGCATAAGAATATTCATTTTCATGTCTGATAGTTGTCTGTTTTTTTATTTATTTCTAGCAAAACTCAACCACATAATAAATCTTTGCATATGCATGGCATTGTATGTTTTCTCCCCAAATTTCTAAAACTGTATCTCAATGAATTTATAAATATGCATGGTATTTTTTTTTTTCAAGGACCTGAGCCTCCCAGTGCTGAATGCCCTTAACTCCTATTGACACTAATGGTTTAAAAGGGCTTAGGGCTTCACAGCCAGGGCTGTAATAAGAAGCCTGGACTGAAATTATAAATGAGAAGATGTATGAATCTTCCATCCTAGGTTGTCTAGGTGTCCTAATCCTCATTCCCACTATTTAGAAGGCCACTTTATAATGTAATTCAGACCAACTTCCTGATGATTTACCAGATGCTCAGGATCGCAACATGCTGAATATCCTCCCATTCATTGGTTTTAATGGGAGTCAAGGATGCTCAGTAATCTGAGCACTAGGTTTTATCTAAAGATGTGCTGAGCACCTTGCATGACCAGACCCCTGGTAGAGGTGGTTGCCATTTTCTTTCAACACTCAATAAGGAACTTTATTAAAATAAAGAAAAATATGTTTTCCCTTAAGCTACTTTTTCTACTTCACTGTAGAGCATCTGCCTAGATCCCTGCCTGACCTCCTGCTACAGATTTAAAGAAAACTGGATGTGTGTGTTTCTATGTATGCACAGTGGTCTCACTTCATCTGGGTTGAAATGCACTGGCAGAGTGGGTGGGCAGAAGTTTTGGCAGATGCTTGCTTACCTGTAATTTTTGTGCTTGTCAACATTTCTGGATTAACAGGCCCGGAGACAGTGAGGGGCTCAACCTATCCACATAATTAATTTTAAAAATCACTTACATGGGGCAGCCACACTTTCAGTGCCACAAACTGTCACTTTTCAGCAAGATGGCCACTGCTGCTGCATGCTAAATTATTACTCGGGTGGAACAGCAGAGGAAGTAGTTAGAGGCAGCCCCAGTCAGAGAAACATAAAACAACTGGGAGCCAGGAAGAAAGGACATTGACCCCTCATTTTTTTTCTCCATCAAAAATAAACTCCATCCCACAACAACCCAAGTCATTGTGTATCCATCCCCCTTTCCCCGGTACACATTCTCTCATACCTGCTTCAAGTCTGAAAGTAGTGGCTAAATCTGCACTGAACAGATCCAAAATCTTGGCTACATCTGAGGAACAAGCAGACTTCAGGTGCCAAAGGCTCACTGTAGCCAGAAAGTGTGGCCTCCCTCAGAGATTAACAGTGAGGGATTGGGGGTTGGAACTCCTGGGGGTTGGAACCCAGGAGTACGCTACCTGAATGGAAGCAAGTAGGCGGGGCTAGGAGTATAAAAGCCCAGCCTGGCAGCTCAGTCAGAGCCCAGTGGCTGAGGGAGAAGGATGCCTCTCACTTGTTGCCTGAGGGGCGCACCCGACCGCTCCACAGAGGAGCGGCTGCTGGAGCTACCCACAGCGTGAGGACCTGGAGGAGCTACCTGAGCTGCCAACCCCCAGTGAGCCAGAGGGGACCCACAGACCCTGTGACTTAGGGGAGCTGCCCTCTGCAGATGACTCCAAACAGTTCCCGGACCTGTCATCAAGCGACGAGGCTGAGGTCTTCTGGAGCTTCCCTCAGGCAGAGTACCCCGAGGAACCGGGGTATGGCTCAGGAGACAAGGTACTGTAGGGAGAGGGTGGGAGGAAGTAGCCCAGGGAAGCCGACTATGATCTGGCTGAGGTTTCGCTCGCTCTGAGTCAGCGTGTGTCAGCCGGAGCCCCGCTTTCCCAGTGATGGGACACCCCATCACTGACAGGGCCCTGGGCTGGGACACAGTGCAGACAGGTGGGCCTGCATCCCCTGTCCCTCTTCCTACCCTAACCTAGGGGTGATCACTCGCTGAGGGCCAGAGCCTGTTCCCTGCTGTCTGCCCCTCCCTGCCAAAGGGCCGGGTGTGAAACTAGCTACTTGCCCTGCTGAGGGTTAGAGGCTGCTTCCTTTGTCTGCCCCATTGCTAACCTGCCCTGCCAAAGGGGTAGGCCTGAGACTATTGCCTCACCCTGCTGAAGGCTGTTTCCCACTGCCTGCCCGTCCCTGCTGAGGGCTGGGCCATAGACTGTTTTCTCGCCCAGTGAGGGCTGGAGGCTGTGCCCATGGTGACGCCCACCCTGCCTAAGGGCCAGGGCTTCGGGACTGCCTACTCACCCTACGCAGGGCTCGAGACTATTCCCCTTTGCTGGCCTGCCCCACATAAGAGTCGAGGCCCTGAACTGCGTGCTCGCCCTGTTAAAGGGCTAGAGACTATTATCCCTAAGGAGTGGGAGCTTAAACCAAGGATTGCCCTACTAAGGGCCCTCACCGCAGGATGTAGGCGCTGGGAGATGTGGCCTCCCTTGGAAATTGACAATGCGGGCGAGCCACCGACTCCGCCCACAACAGGAGATCCTCTACACTCACTTTTCTCAGTCTCTCCCATATGGCAGCCTGGTGTGTGCAAGCAGGAGTGATGACCAAACAAGGGTAGAAAGCAGACTCTACACCTGCCCGTGGGGGAAGTCTGTAGCAGATGTTCTGCCATTTATCAGAATTAGCCCTCTTGCAAGTAACACAATACATAAAAGCAAATCATACATTGCATTTCAAGGTCAAGTAGATGGTAGGTTAGTACATAGACTCAGACTTTAAGGCCAGAACAGACTATCATGATCATCTAGTCTGACCTACTGCACATTGTAGGCCACAGAACCTTTCCACTTTCCAAAGAGCAGCAAATACAGAAGTAAGAGACTTAACTAAGCTAAGGTTTTTGTATTAACCAAGTAATTGGTTACTAGACACTGGGTTCCTGAGCTGGAACCTGGAGTAGTGGGCAGGCCTGGGTTTCCCTACCTCCCACTGAGGAAGAGGCACAGTCAGGGTGGTGGATCAGACAGTTTGTCCAGTAAGACTTTATCTCGCAAGGAGCAAACTATAACCTGGCCAGAGGGCCAACTTGTGAACACCACAGGCTCCTCCCCAGCACTGCTTGTGCATCTATTTAGATATCTTGAGAGGTCTGCAAGCATCTCACCAGACAGGCAATTCTCTATGCAGTAATCCCTATCATCACAAACATAACTATTTATATTTCTAATAATTGAATCCCCCATTCCTAGTACCTGTCCCTTCCTAATAATAGGGGTCCCTTCCTCTGGAGGGGCAGCCCCAGTGCAAGGAGGATACCATGACATCATCTGGAAGTAGAATTCCAACCATGGTATCATTTCCATCCACTCCATCTTGATGTGGAGACAGGGACTTCATTCTCCTCAACAGCACAAAGGTTGTCAGACTGGGGTGTGGGACCACTCTACTGTGTCCCTGAAGGTCTTCTCTATATCCCTTAACTCCTCCAGTTCAGTCACTCTGGCCTCGAGAGCCCGTACTCAGTCTCTGAAGGTCAAGAGTTGCTTGCACTTAATGCCCACATACACCACCTGCACACAGGAAGGTATTGTACGTGCTGCATTCACTTCCACTCTACTGTTGGATGTCTACCTGCATTATTTTTACTCTTGCAGGGTTGTGGTGTTCATTCTTTACTTTGCTTTGTTTTTGTGGGAGGGATTTATTGGTCTAAGTTTAGAATATGTTTGTTAAGTATATCTGGCTCTCATGCTCCCTCTCTAAACTCCTTTGCAAAATTCCCATTTCCTGCTCCTGTTCACTCGCTAGCTGCTCTGGTTGCTTAGGACCTGGCTTTTTAAACCCCTGTTCTCCCTGAGTTAGCCCCTTGTCAAAGGTTCCTAAAGGGATCAGGGATCATAGCATGGCAGACTAGTGCTTCATTAGGGAGCTCTCAGCCCCATGAGCAGAGCACACTTCAATCAAGAAGACATACGGTTAGCAAGCAATCACACAAACTCACCCAAGAGTCACACAGTCACTTCTCCTTCACCTGGAAAACCTGCTTCTATCCTTTCCCCCACCCCTAGACATGCCACTGATAGAGCTGTTGAAGTGAACTAAAAGGATGTAGACTCCAACTTTGGAAATGTGTACACCAGCTGTGATCTTGAGAGAACTAGATACTTTTTTTTTTTTTTCTATGTGAGGGACCATAAATCTGGGTTGTTTTTGTCTTCCTGGTATGCTCCCCAGCCTGCAAGGCTTGCTTCCAAAATGAGTATGCAAGGTCTTGAGTGACAACTGGTTTGGCATTCAGCATGTCTGTACTTATCTACTCTCTATCTTCAGACATAATGCCACCCAATTTTGCATTGTGCCCAGTGGAGGTAGTGTTCCATCCCCTCACGTGGAATGGCTGGAGATGTGTTTTGTGAAATTTCACTAAAGGGATGATACTAGTGCATGGCACCAGCAATCCTAACTGATGGAGACAACTGGCTATGGCTGGCTACTGCCAGGCAACAACTGATGCAATGCAGTTTTGGATCTTTACTACAGTAGTACACATATGACTAGAACCATGCCTATTTTGACCCCTGATAGGACCAGTTCTCTGCATAGGATTCAAACAGTTTTTGAACTAGCAGGTTTAAATTCTTCCAAGTAGGTCACAAGTGATGAGGGGATCTGTTTCTCTGGACAAGGTACAGATTAGAATGTTGTCAGTGAATACATTGCTTGCAACCTGAGTCATGCTGTGACAACTATCAGCTGCTGAAGACTCCGGGTGCAGAGAGTAAGTCAAAAAGAAGAGTCTTGTACAGCAATTGTTAGCTATTACACATAAATGCTCTACTGAATTGGATAGTGAGGGCTGGGCCTCTCTGCATTCTCAGCTGCTAATTTCTTTAAATATTTCCCTAAACAGCCTCTCATCTGTAAATCTGGATGTACAGGATAGATGTTTGGGATGATTAATTGCTATGAATGGGTATAGCAATGCCTCCTTGTAGCCCTTGAGTTAGGAGTCATTGCTCCTCTCACAAATCATATATACATGAAAATTGTCAGGAAAGAACATTTTATGCACCACTGCGAAGTTTTGACCAAGAAGTGAACCCAAGACCTCTCACACTAAGAATCATACCTCTAGACAGGCCACTTGTTTGTGACCATGTATGCTTTCCTCACTAAGTAAGGAATACTTGCCATCTAAATTGCTACAGTCAAGGATTTGAAATTGCCTTATAGTGTGTGTTCTCAACTCCATGATCTGCGGAATCTTTTGGAAGGAAGTCACCTTCAGAAGGTGTGATTGTTTCACTAGCAGAGCTACTATTGAACCATATGACATTACTTTGGTTTTATATAAAATCTTAGGCTATGTCTTCACTGACGGTGGCAAATTCGCCGCCGTCAGATCCACTTATCTGGATCGACTGAGCGGTCAGTGAAGACCCACTCAGTCAATCCAGAAATTGATGTATTAAGACCACTTTCTCAAGTGGTGTAGTGCTGCGTTGATGGGAACATGGTTCCCGTCGGCACAGTGCAGTGAAGATGGCGCGCAGAACAGAAGCACAGAAGTCGATGGGAGTTACACAAGTTGTTTGAGTAGTTTGCGTAACTCCGGTTGTCTGCCGCCGAATCTCCAAGGTAAGTGTAGACAAGCCCATAGTTTAACATTTAGTTTTACCCCGAGGTCCCCAGATCTTATGAAGTCCTCAAAGGAGACATGTACAGGAAACTGCATGATTTTGCTTGATGGGGAAGACAATGATTGACACAAGGTTGTTTTTTTTGTTTTGTTCCGCTAGGGGCAGGGAGGAAAGGCTGATGTACATGGTACTTCCCTAGGCAGTTTATAGGGAGTGAGGTAGCAAATTGTTTATTCTGAGGACCACTCAACCCAGGCCAGGTAGTGGGATAAATATCTTGTTTATGGGCATGCCTGCCTGGTCCCAAGGCTATCTAGCAGCAATCTGAGTGCTTTAGGAGAGACCTAGTACTGTCTCAGGGGGCTTTACTCAGTAATTCATGAGTCATTTTGAACATGGGAAGGGGTTTCTCACTTACCTCCCTGTCAACCCAAGACGGTGAAACTGTGTAGGGAATGGAATCCTCATAAGCCTCTGTTCTGGGAAGAAGTCTGGATCCACAAAAGGACTTAGGTCTTGTGAGGCTGAGTGTTGCAACACCTAACTTTAGGTGCCTAGAAAATCACTGGAACACCAATGCAATCCACAAAGCCTGAATTTGGCACCTACATTCCTATACAATGAACGGGGAGAGATAGGTACCTTAGAATGTGAGTCAGAAAAGCCAAAACGCTAAGCGGGGAGCTGCCTAAAATAGCCAATGGGAGATACCGATGAAAGGCGTGCAAGCCCCATCCTCTCTTGAATATAGATGCCTAAATCCAGGCTGTTTATCCAGTCGATAAATACTATCAGACCAGAGAGAGAATGACTTTGTAGCCTACTGGTAGGGCACTCACATGGGAGGTGGCACCCAAGTGACCAGTCCCCCTGCTCCAATGACTCTTTGACATTCTTTATCCTGAATGGAACAGCTTCAACAGGAGAGATTGATAGCCCCCTGCATCAGAATATCACATAGCTCAATGGTTAGGGCATTATCCTGAAAGGAGGGAGAAGGGAGGGAAGTTGAGCCCTCTTGAGCTATCTGCAGTGCAGGCAGCTGGGTTATTGAAGAATGATGAGCTGAAAGAGAGGGCCTAGAAGGCCAGATCCAGTCTACAGGCTAAACATTTGACATATCTAGTTCATACCTAAAGTATGACCCTAGTCCAAAAAGCAAGAGACATCATAATGAAACCTGTATTTCACTTGATGGTACAAAGTGCTGCTAGGCATACATTGCAACTGCCTTCTTAAAATAGACATGCTTTGTCCTTTTCTCTACCCCACCACAAAAAATATTTGTTACAGAATGGAGGTATACATCAGTTACCTTCTAATACACAGTCAGCAAATGCACAGTAGCATCCAGCCAGTCAAGTATTTCAACAGATTTGACCAGATAGGACAACAGCACAAGACTATTTTAAATTACATTCATCTGCCACCTTTGTTTTTTATTCTGAGCTATTAAACCAAAACTAACAGTAAATACTCAAACCACCATAGCTTCTATACACAAAAGTTTATTTTTACTTAAGAATTATTTCCAACATGTACTGAATACACTGCACATCATTAAGCTTATTGCACACACAAAAACAAAGTGATAGCAGAATATCAATGATTTACTAGAAAACACAAGTAGAGAGTGTACCTGATATACAATAATCTTTGATGAAAGGATACTATACCCTTGTAACCAGCTGAAGTACCTGTTTTGTAACATACAAGGTTCTCTCTTCTTCAAAAACAGCTTAATAAAAGGAAGAATTCTGTTGTGAGGTGTTTCATAGGCTACTTTGCCTTCTAGGCACATCTTTTGCTCAAGTTCTAGGATGGACATTTATCAGAGCACTGCCGCTTATTAGACATGCAGAGGTATAAATTCATCACAAGAGTTTTATATGGATCCTGCAACCTTAAAATAAATATGTTGCACTTAGGTGTAAATTTATTCAACTTCAAGTAAATAATTACAATCACTTACTAATACATTTTGAATAATTGCTACAATTGAACATTTCTGCCAAAGATACTCCAATATTCTTCAAAACTGAGAGTACTCAGAATGAAGTGTAAACAGAGAATTGAGGGAAAGAGGAAGTAGTTAAAGCAATAAAAAGCTAGAAATGACACCAGGTGGGGTTTTCAAAAGTGCCTAGGTGATTCAGGAGCACAAGTAATTGAAAGTCAACTGGACTTGTGCTCCCATGTCATGTGTCCCAGATCTACAAAGGGACTTAGGTGCTGTGACTCTGAACATCGCAATGCTTCACTTTTAGATGTCTAGAAAAATCACAGGAACAACATTGCAATCCACAAAGTCTTCTATTCAATGAATGGGGGAAAGAAGCACCTTAGAATGAGATCCACAAAAGCCAGTAAGCTAGGTGGGGAGCCACTTATGTGATCCAATGGGAAATGCCAAGGAGAGGTTTGAGTGCTAAGCCTGTCTATTTCCATGAGTGATCCATGAAAGAGAACACTTCTTTTGGAGTTAGATGGCTTAGGTGTCTAAGTCATTTCTTGTGGGAATGAGTTAGGCACCTGCCTCATTCCACTCAAAAGTAGCTGAAAGAGGAGGAGCCCATCTTTTAACATATCACCCAGTGCACTCACCTGGGATGTGGGAAATCTAGGTTCAATTCCTCTCCACTCACGCATGATGGAGAAAAGAGGATTTGAACAATGGTCTTCTCTCTCTCAGACAAGTACCCTAACCACTGAACTAGGGGAGAGTCTGATGAGGGGAGGGCATGTGGGCCTCCCTGAGTTTCTCCTGCTAAAGCTGTTTCACTATATATAAATAGTGATTGGACCCCCCCCAAGCTAGACTCATTCTCTGGCTGGCACAGTGAGTATTTAAATATTTATCCACAGTGGCACACTCACTGAGGCAGCAAGAGAACTGACTTGGTAGCCTAGGAGTAGGGCAGGTAAAATTGTACAAAGAAGTTTAGGCACTACCCTGTAATGAATCTTCACATTGTATAACTGAACACAATTGTTCTTGCCCCACATCCTCCACATAGAGAAGTAAAAGATGTGTAGGAAAGCAGTAAGAGGAGGAAGGAGAAATATCCCACACCCGCTGTACTTCTATAGGAACTGTCAGGAGAGGGTAAGAGAAAGAAAAGACACTGCACTGGAGTCAGAGCCACAAAATCACAGCATCACCTCTTCAACTGGCCCTGTAATGTTTGTATTGTTATGTCAATGCAATATTATAGTCCAATACTGATGCTATATCCTAATGCAAAATGCCAGGAAGCATCAAAAGATAGTATTGTAATGCTGGGGCTCAGATGTTACATTCTTAGAATAACTGCTGCAGATGGCTTATAAATATTTTTTAAGTGTTCTTGCTACATCTGTGCATTAGCATCATGTCATGGTAAAGTGTGCCCAGATTAATAACCAGGCCTACACTTAACTTGCCATACAGTCCATTCATTATTTCAAAATTGGTTTATTATTGCTGCAGAACATAGGATGCAAATAACTAGAAGTTTAATTCTGTGCTTCAGTTGGTGGGGAGCAGAAGGGAGAAATGAACACACTGTATTTGCAACTCTTAAGATGTTTAATGTAGGTGTCTTGAATCCAGTCTTAGTGAAATATGTCAGACACTTGAAACAGAAGGTTCCCTACTTATCCACAAGACAGGGCAGCAGAAATAGGAATTGCATATACCTCACAATTGTTGTATGCAGTGTTGGTCCCAGGATCTTAGAGAGAAAGTGGGGAAGGTAATACCTTTTACTGGACCAACTTCTGTTAGAGAGAGACAGCTTTCAAGCTTACAAAGAGCTCTCCCTGACCTGATGAACTCTTTGTAAGCTCAAAAGATTGTTCTCATCAACTTATGTTAGTCCAATAAAAGATACTACCTCACCCATTCTCTCTCTCCCGCTTATATACCTTACAATGGCAACTTACAACTTTTTCTAAAGAAGATACCATCAAAAGAAAAAAAACCACAAAGGCCAAGAAAGCATGATGAAGACTTTTCGTCCTCTATACTCTGTACTTTGGTATCGTAATTTGATTATTCTAAAAGTAATAGAACAGATTTATAAGTGGTGATATGAGTCAACAGTGTAACACTGTTGCAAGAAACCAAACATCATTCTGGGATGAATTAGCAGGATTGTTGTAGAAAGATATAAGAAATAATTCTTCCATTCTGCTCTGTGGTGAGCAAGACTCAACTGGAGTGTTGTGTCCAATTCTGGGTGCCACATTTCAGGAACGACGTGGACAAAATAAAGAAAGTCCAGAGGAGAGCAACAAAAATGATTAAAGGTCTAGAAAACATGACCTATGAGGAAAGATTGAAAAAATTGGGTTTGTTTAGTCTGGAGAAAACTCTGGGGGACATAACAGTTTTCAAGAACATAAATTACAAGAAGGAGGGTGAAAAATTGTTCTCATAACCTCTAAAGATAGGATAAGAAGCAATGGGCTTATACAGCAGTAAAGGAGATTTAGGTTGTACATTAGAAAAAACCTTAATAATTCAAAGTAAAGAAGGCTCCACAAATTATTAGAAGTTGCAAAAGTGTATCAATTTCTCTGTAATACTGTTTATATAGTGAACATTGCTTTCTTGGGACAGGTGTTTAAGTTGTTAAATAGTGTAATTCCCAATAAGGTGCCATTGATATGTCTGGTTATTCTGAAATGGAACACTGCTGAGATCACCTGGTAGGAAACAGAATTTGTTACAACTAAATTCCCAAACTAGTTTTTAACCAGGATATCAAACCAACCTAAAGCAACACATTTTGCATCTAGTGATGGATTTGTTTATGGAAAAAATAGCTAAGCTGTGCACCTATGGTAAAGATGCTGTGATTAATAAAACACTTTTGAAACACTTTTCAGCCCAACAGATATCTGTTCTGGAAAGAAAGGAACCATATTGCCTGAAGGCCTGCACAAGCAGGTTGGCTTTTATGTATCACAGCAGTGCTCCAGATAATTTAGTCTATAATCTATTATTTTGCCCTTCCTCAAATTTGGGAAGGGCCAAAACACCATCAACCTAAACATCTAACAAGGTTGTCAACATCAACAGATAGCATAGCTAGATCCATCACAGAACATACTAGCACCCTATCTCCTCACTGACCTCTGTTCTCTTCACACAATTTCCTCTTGCCTTAATGGGCTAATCTGATGAGACCCACCCAGCTGTCTATTAACATGGTTTAGTAGCAGCACTTGGATCCCAGATGCATGTCTCTGGGCCAAAACCTGTCAAATGAACCGTGGAGGAAGAGGGAAAATGAAGCAACACTGTCAGTTTTCCTAGGTACTCAACTGCCCTGTCACATACATGTCTCAACAGATCCTCTATTGAAACTTCTGATGTAAAGGCCTAGCTGCAAAGGATGAAAAAAAGAAGTCTACCACAGAATGACACTAACTTATGTATCTCTTTTAGGAAAAGATTTTAATACAGAGGTCTCTGCAGAATGGATGTTCATGTTACATAATGAAGAAAATTTGCATAAGGAAGTTCCTATCATTGGGAAAAGTCAAAACCCATGTAATGCACTGAGGAAAAAAATCATACAAGATGACAAATATTAGGTAGCTAACACAGGAAGGGAGTGGGAAAAAGACACGTGAAGAAAAAGTTCAGTACTCTAAATCAGCGGTTCTCAACCGGTGGTACCTGAACCAAGGTTAGGTGGTACGCGACTTCCTGTTCCATTTTTTGGCGCCATATCCGTCCATATCTCCTCCTGCTGTGTGCATGGCGCGGCGCCTCCTGCCTGCAGGCTGTGGGTGGCATCGCCGGGGTCCCGGGGCACGCTGGCTGTGGCCAGAGGGGCAGAGCAGGGCAGGGGGGATCCAGCTGCCGTTGCAGCCTCGCCTCGGGAGCAGCATGGTTTTTCTGCCGCACTCTGGCTCCCCGAGGCCGGAGATCCCGTCGGCTTGAAGCCGCCCGGCTGGATTCCACCTGGTAGGAAAACAGCAGCTGAGCCCCTGCCGCCGGGCTGTGGAGTTATGGGGCCGGGGAGGATCTGAATGGATCAGGCGCCCGCCAACCCTTTCTTCCTCGCCGGGATTGCGGCGGGCGGACTCCAGCTCGCACTTCTGCCTGCCTGCCGCTACCACCGCCTTCCCAGGCGACGCATGTGTGGCAGGCAGAAGTGTGAGCTGGGGTCCGCCCGCCGCGATCCTGGCAAGGAAGAACAGGTTGGAGGGCGCCTGATCCATTCAGAGCCTCCCCGGCCCCATAACTACACAGCCCAGCGGTGGGCGCTCAGCTGCTGCTTTCCCACCAGCTGGAAGGCGGCGGCGGCAGCAGGCGGGGGGGCAGCTTCTTCTGGCAGGAGGATTTGGGATTTCCTCGTGCGGGGGGGAGGGTGGGTGGGGATCTTGGCAAGCAAGAGCCGGAGAGACACGGGCTGGAGCCCGAGGGGCCAAGGAGCAGCTGGGGCTCCGGTTGACTTGCTGCGGCTCCCCATCCGTCCCCCTCCTCCCCCCACGCCGCCAGCGTTTGGGGGCCAGAGCCCCGTGGGAAGGGAGCCCCTCCAGCCGCATGCAGGATGCCTAGGAGTGGCCCCGGGGTCATACCAGCCGCCACGTGTGCCAACTGCTGGAGAAGAGCCCGGCTCCTGCTGCTAGGGCTGGCGAGCCAGCCCGAGCTCGCTCGCTAGGCGCACCCGGCATCGGGACTCCGCTGCTTCCTTTGTTCCGGTTTTGGCCCCTGCGGGGCAGCTGCAGGGCCAAGTCCCTGCCTAGGCCGGGCTCGCCCGAGAGGAGAAGACGCTTGGGGTCGGCGCGGGGGGGTGTGACTCGGTGGCCGGTGAACTCCTGCGATGTACCCGTCCATACCCATGTGCTCCCGCGGGGCACTGGGCTCAGAAAGGTCCAGTGTGGTGGGAACAGGGAGAGTGTGGGAAAAGCTCCTCACCTGCAGTAAAACAGGCCTAGCTCCCGGTGGGGGCTGACGTGGAAGCTACTTGGGTCCTCGAGCAGCTCTGCTTGCTCTATGTTGAGCTGCTGCGCCCAGAGCTCCCTCTCTGGCCCTTAGGGAGAACTGGGGGGGGGAGTGGGCTCTGGCGCCTCGTGTGCTTGATGAGCCCTTGGCTGGCTGGGCCCTAAACAGGCTTTATTTCTCCTCAAGCGTAGTTTTTTTGGCCCGATGGAATTATTTCTGTATTTTTCTGTATTTCCACAGTGGAAAT